>NC_060124.1:322564771-327477271 GCF_021461395.2 Schistocerca americana | reverse complement strand
TGAGATTTTCATTCCCATTACGTACTGAACTACCCGTTAAATACCATCGTATAATTTCTCTATCTCTTCATCTCCAGTTTGCGACGTTGGCATGTATACCTGAACTATTGTTGTTGGTTTTGGTTTTCTGTCGACGAGCTCTTCATAATAACTCACTCTCTACCCTACTTTCCTATTCATAATGAATCTGACTCCCTTTATACCGTTTTCTGCTGCTGGTGACATTATCCCAAACTCATTTGACCAGAAATCCTTGTTTTCTTTTCATTTGCTTTCTACGTGTAAATTGAGCCTCTGCGTTTCCCTTTTCACATTTTCTAGCTTCTGACATTACACACCCCTACCCTTTCGCTGGTTATTCAATCTTGGTCTTATAGCGCCTTCCATGACAGTCCCCTCTCGGTGATACGAATGGACGACTGTTCGTGATTCTTTTCCTAATGGAGAGATCATCATGATACTTTTTCAGTTACAGGCCACATGTCTTGTGGACAGACATTATGGGTCTTTAATGCAGTGGTTCTATTGCCTTCTGCATCCCCATGCCGTTGATCATTTCTGTTTCCCCTGCCTTTTATGGGCAATTTCCCACTGCAAGAGCACGAGTGTGCCCTGAACCTCTGTCCGCTCCTCCACCCTCTTTGATGTGGACGTTGGCAGAACGACAGCGGCTTCCTACGTCGGAAGTCTTTGTCCACCATTAATGGTGATTTTTTACACAAAATTTAAACATTTTCTAATTACGAAGTCAGATCGATGTTTTGATTACTAATCAAGAACGCTTCTCTTATTTGTTTATTTTCTTTCTTTTTGTAATACACCCCATTTTTTTAATTGTCTGAGAGATTACTTCAAGCAAAAAACTAATTACAATTTCTGAGTGCTGTGGAACAAGTAAAGGATGTGTCTTTTTAATTCTCTTTGTTTTGGAGGAGGGGGGGGCACTGTCATCAACGAGCTAGAGAGCTAGAGGTGACAAGGATGGCAGGGGTGGAATAACCCCCTGCCCTCACCCCCCCTCCCCCAATAAGTGAACGGCACCCTCACACGGCTCTTTTTTTATATATTGGGTAAACGAACTAACTAGCCCACCTCTCCGGAACCCTGAAAACCAAGCACGGTGGTAAAGGATAAGAGGCGGGGGGGGGGGGGGGGGGTAGGCGTGTCAAATTTCATTCCGAGGGGGCGGGCACCCGCCACTCCAGGAGCATGCCAACTTAGTGGAGGCGTCGTGAAACGGCTGTCTAGATAATCGGCAAAATACGCGAGATAACGGGAACAGCGCGTAACCACCGCATGTGCAGTCTGCAAGCACAGCTAAAAATCGAGGCGCGAGTGATGAGCATCTCTACACGGATACGCCCAGGTCCAGCCCTTTATCCAGAGAACCACCCGAGAATTTGTGGCACGAAAACGTTTCACCTCTGGATAAAGAAAAGACCCTGGGTCAATAACATGTTGCAGCACTCGCAGGATACACGTGACCAATCGTCGCGGCTTCCTAGACCACTGGTACGCAAGAAACTGCTGCCACACTGCCCTCAGGTTCTGGTTGCGATACAAGCAGCATGTGTAAGAGCAGATATACTGATAATTCCTTCCTGTCTGGCAAATACATATGCTCTTATACATCTGCCTTGTGTAGCGATCGCCACGCGGGATTAGCCGTGTGGTCTCAGGCGCTTCAGTCATGGACTGTGCGGCTGGTGTGTTTGTCCTTAGGATAATTTAAGTTAAGTAGTGTTTAAGCTTAGGGACTGATGAGCTTAGCAGTTAAGTCCCATAAGATTTCACACACATTTGAATTTTTTTTTTTTTTTTTTTTTTTTTTTTTTTTTTTTTTTTTTTTTTTGTATAGAGATCAGAACTTGAAGAGCCAACCCCAGTGTCTTGTAACACAAAATTTTGATTATTACAGTTTACCTATAGTTTACACCAAATGATGGATCTTTTAAGTGTTCCGCAACTGGTCGTGTGTGCAATAAGAGATTTTAGATTCAGCAACTGTTGTGCGGTTACTTCATTTTACAAAATTCCTCACGATGTTTCCACTCATCTGATCCCTTCTTTTAATCACGTTACGCCATCAATTTCCTTTTACCCCGTTCTATTCAGTGTATCCTCATTATTTCACCGATCTATTCAGCATTCTACTGTAGCACCACGTTTCAAAAGCTTCTGTTCTCTGCTTGTCTGAACTGATTTCCATCCAGGTTTCACTTCAGTGTAAGGCTACACTCCAGACAAAACCCTTCATAAAAGACTTCGTTTTAGATGTTAACAAAATCTCTACTTTGGTCATCATCAGTTATTTTGCTGGCCAGATAGCAGAACTCTACTATCGTCATTTTCTCATTTCATAATGACCATTTGCTTAAACACAATTTGTTGTTCTCTGTGTGAATCGTACACAAGAAGCAGCTCCAGTCTTTCGCTTAGTTGATGAGAGACCCAAGAACGTATTACTTTGTTCCATAAAAACACGGGAGAACTGCCGGATATCAGTAACGTTCTGCCATGATATTTCGGCGCAGAGTCTTCTGGCCATCTTCAGGTGAATGCCACTGTAGTAGTACCACTACAGTGGCATTCACCTGAAGATGGCCAGAAGACTCTGCGCCGAAATATCGTGGCAGAACGTTACTGATATCCGGCAGTTCTCCCGTGTTTTTATGGAACAATCGGTACGCCGGGAAAGCTTTAAACATCACGTATTATTTTGTTTACGCGAGAATTAGCTCATTTTGTTTCTTTCGTCATTATCTGGCATCATTATAGAACTCCTTATCCACGGGATGTATGACTTTCATGTCATCGTTTTCCTTTTATTAAAGATGCATGCTCAAGGTTTAGTACTTGTTTTAACAAAACATCGAAGAAGTTTATTAGATTTTTCAGGAGCACAAACAAAACAAAGACTCCCTCGGGGGTTAGTTTATTCTGACGAGAGACAAATAGAGAGAGAGAGAGAGAGAGAGGGATAGACTGGGAGGACGGTGCCTCTAGCGACATGGGAAACAGTCTGAAATATCTGAGAATCGATAGACGGCGCCAGAGTCTGTCGGTCTGCATCGAGAGAACTTCCGGCGCAGGTCACTGCTCTTTCTCAGAATAAAAATCCTTGCGTCTCTTTTTATTTCATTTGTGCCATAATTCTTTTGTCTAACCGTGCACGCCGACGCATATGCTAAATTCTTTTCAGGGACTGAGGGATCCAACGAACGTCTTTTGTTTTTTTCCTAGAACTCATTTTTTGCTTATGTTCAGCTTATTGGCACGTCTGAATGACAGCTACATCGACAAGGTGTGAACGCCCAATACAGGTTGTTACAGATCATGATTTTTAATTTTTGAAAAGGAAATAGTTACAGATTCCTTTCATATTAACAGTGTACATCGTAACATGTGTCCTTCGCTATGTTTAACCAGAAATTTTTTGGCTTTTCACCAAAATGTTTTGTAGAAGTACATTTTTATGATAACCTGCCCTGACGCCGGGTTGATTGTCACAGGTATTGGGGTTACTTTAGAAAAAAATATTTGCTAAAAACTTATGAACAAAAAAGTAAAATAATAATACTGATAAAGCTGTGATACGTATTCAAGATCTTTTTAAGCACAAGAATACTGATTTAGGTAATTATTTTAAAAAATGTATGTTACCCCAGTCACTTTGTAGCGCACTCTTAAAGTTTTGGTATACAACTTTACCATGGGAGAAACGCTCCTGTCGGAGCACAAAGACAGCGAAATTTTCCTCTTTGAAAGACTGACAGAAAAGTGAGGAGCCAACTGTCTTAGTCCTCACCTCCTTTTCTTCACCAAAACTTTTGGTAAGCGAACGTATTTGCGTTCTTTTAACACAGATCATCTTAAATCCTTTTAACCAGTCTCTCTATTTGTGGTTAAGCGTTCATACTCAACAGCCTCTCACTGTCACTGCCTCTATATGTCTCTCTGTCACTGTCCGCTCTCTCAGGTGGACTGTCTCCTTTTGTCTTTCTTTCCCACCGTCACTGTCTCCACCGTACTTCCGCAGTTCAAAAACTCTGGAAGGACCAACTTATGCTTTTCCCTGTACCCATATGTTTGTGGTCTCCAGTCACCAGTGTTTCTCCCTTCCATTGTCTCCTCTCTCTTTTTGCTCTCACTGCAACTATCTCCGTCAATCTTTCTTTCTGCTTTAGAGCAACTGTCTCTCACTGACCACGATTGTCTTCATCCATCTATCTTTCCCGCTCTCCATCTCTCTTCACCGCCACTTCCTCCCTCCCACCATAACTGCTTCCTGTCTGTTTCCCTCCCACTCACTCTGTCTTCTCTCTCTTCCACCGTCACTGTCCCATTATTCTCTTTCGGCACAAAAATGCGCGAATATGTTCGCCTGCCAAATTTTTGTCGAGGGAGTGGAATGTGCACTGGGGCAGTTGGTTTCAGACATTTTTCCAAAAAAATGGTTCAAATGGCTCTGAGCACTATGGGACTTAACATCTATGGTCATCAGTCCCCTAGAACTTAGAACTAATTAAACCTAACTAACCTAAGGACAGCACACAACACCCAGCCATCACGAGGCAGAGAAAATCCCTGACCCCGCCGGGAATCGAACCCGGGAACCCGGGCGTGGGAAGCGAGAACGCTACCGCACGACCACGAGATGCGGGCAGACATTTTTCCCAGCGTCTTTTAAAGAGGAACACTTTTGCCTTTTTTGTGCTCCGACAGGAGCGTGGTTTCTGTGGTTCCCTTCTTTCCTCCTCTTCAGCACGGTGTGCTGCTTCTAGAAAACGAATTTTATTGCTACTGTTTAAAAAACAGTGTTATTTCATCTGTTTGGCATTGTTACCTTTTAACATATAATTGTAGTCTAAACTTTATTTTATTTATTATTTCCTTCTTCTTTTACACTGCTTTTGAGCATAAAGAATTTCGATGTCCCTGTGCGTAACTTTCGCTTTGGCATGTAATGCATTATGTATATTCCCACATGCCCGATTTATGTTTGATTCATTTCTTAATTTATCTATTACTATTTTAATTTTACGCCCTTATCTCACTGTACACCCGACGGCAGCGCCGCATGGCGGCTGCCATTACTACTAGCCCAATACTTCTCTTACCATTTGTATGTGTGTGCGATGTGCCGTGTATGGCTGTTTACAATTTGCACGCGAGGTGATGTTCTGCGCTGCTGTGCCTGTCGTCGTCTCCATGAGGTAAGACGAATTTTTCTGTTTCTCCTTCGCTCTCTACTCCTGCCTAATCCCGTCTTATTTATTTGATTAATTTCTAATATTTGTTAGATACAGGTTCCCCTTTAGTGCGTTTAATACGGTATTATGCCTTCTTGACGGATGCTTTTTGACAGAAAATTTCTGATTTTTAACGTGTATTACATTACGTTTCTGTATATTCGAAACGTTTTCGAAGGCTATTTGATTTTATAGTAGTCCAGAATAGGACAATGTAAGGTTTTTTGTAATATTGCCGTCCCCTTATGTGTTACAATAATCTGATTATGTCGTGTCCGGGTGAAACACCTTGTTCTTCAGTTAATGAAGAACATTCTGCATCATACGACTGATTTTTCTGGAATTCTATTGATCAGTAAAGTTTTGACAGTTTATTTATATACGTAGCTACATCCATATACGGGGTCACATATAAACAACAAATAAGTACGCTTAATATACGCGTGTATATATATATATATATATTACACACACACAATTCGTTGAAAACCCGTGGCTGATAATTTGCATTTTAAGGGTAAAAATGTTATTGGAAATATATTTTTCTCAATTTGCAGCGTTTCCAGTTTCACATAGTTTCTGCTGTCATTTGAAGTTGTTTCTAGGCATATTCTGTTTTGAACCCATTTTTGTCACTGCAGTGTCACTTTGCGCATATTTGTATAGGCGTGAAGTATCTATTATGCAGAGAGAGAACGTCATAAAATTTTATTGGTGAAAGAAATGCTAAAACCTAGTTCGACCTCATTTACCTTGCTGTGACGCTAGACCGCTTGCCATTGCTCATTACTTGCTTACACTGACCACACAAGCTGCAAGCGATCCTTGGCCTCGCTCATTTCAGCTTTCCACACCTTCCTGTCAGCTGTACCTTTATCTCTCAGACCCCGTATCTGCATGTCTCCCATGGCGCTATCCTTCCATCACCTTCTAGGCCGTCCTAGTGGTCTCGTTCCATCGGCTTCTACAACAATCATTGCCTCTGTTAGAGTGTTCTCCCGTCTCCTCCTCACATGTGCGTACCATTTAAGTCTTTTAGTTTTCACGCTCTTTGCGTGGCACACTATGGGTTTGATTGAGGTCTGATACATTCATATTTTTGCCTGTCAGGATAGTAACTTAAGACTATGATGCTATGTATAGCTACTAGTCATCTGCCTCGGTTTGAATTTTATTCCTCTCTTGTTCTGTAAGGTTCTGTTGATTCATGTTGATACTATGGTACGTGAATGTGTCCCTTCTGTATTAATAGGTTTCTGGTTGTTAGGTGGTTCGGTCCTAACTGAGCTGCTCTTCCTATTACCATAAACAGTTTTATTTTCATTTATACTTAAACCTACTTTCCTAGCTTTTTCCATCGGCACAGTTCCCATTTTCTCCAGGTCTCCCATGCTCTTTCGAATGAAAAGAATATCAGCGAAAGCCAGAAAATTTGTCGTTTCACTATGGTGATTCTTGCACAGTCTTGTTACTCTCCTCAGGGCGCTATTGAGCGTCAAACGGAACAGTTGCTGATAAATCTCCCTGTCTCACTCCTGCTTGTAACTCAAATGTTTGAGAACTCACCTTGTATTTTCACTGCACACGTTGATTCCATAACACATTTTAGTTGGCATTACCAGCTTTTACGGTATCCCGCATTCCGCCACTATCCTCCACATCTCCTCTATAGCTATGCTGTCATATGCTTTGTTGAAATCCTTAAAGATATAGAAGGTATCCTGATGGTACCCACAGTTCTTATCTAGTATTTGTCTCGGTGTGAATATTTGGTCGGATGTTGACTTGCCATTTCTGATCCCCACTTGTGCTGTGACTACCATTCCTTCAGTGTATGGGCTGAGACATTTCAGTATGATTCTTGATATTTTATAGCTCATGTGTAAGAGAGATAGCCCTCTTCAGTTCTGTGTCATCATTTCGTCTCCTTTCTTGTATATAGGACATGCAGCAGCAGTTCACTATTCTTCCAGCTCTATTTCTTTCGTTCCACACGTAAACAATCCTGATAACCATTCACATGTCCTGTCTCCCACTTCTTTGATAAATTCTGCTGATACCTTGTCTATGCTGGAGGCTTCCGGTTTTTTTTTGTTTTTTATTCCCTCCTTCACCACCATGAGAGTTGGTTCTTAGACTAATTGTTGTACGTTCTGGTCGTGTTCTGCCCTGTTTACGTTGTCGTAGGTGCCTACCAGGTGGTTCAGCGGTTCTTTAAAGTATCTCCTCCAGTCCTCTACCTTTCCTTCATTTTTGGCGATCAGTTATCCATTCTAATCCTTCATTATTACAGGCTTAGCTCTGTGCTCTTTTCTGTAGCTTCTCATTGCCTTTAAAACTATTTACTATTGTTCGTTTATTTATATGCCTAGCTCCTTAGGTCCAAATTTAGGAGAAAATCTGCACGGTCATGGGAGCTGTCAGTACATGAAATTGCAACATAACAGTAATAACAGATACAATAAGATGTTGAACCCCAAAAAAAGTCATGCCATAAGTTTAAGTAAACTCTGTCAACAATATAACACAGGAATCAGCTTCATTTTTCAAGGAACTCCTTAACAGAAAAGGAGTAGTGCCCCATGAGGAAACTCTTCAATTTAGATTTGAAAGCGCGTGGATTACTGCTAAGATTTTTGAATTCTTGTGGTAGCTTATTGAAAATGGATGCACATGAGTTAAGGAAAAGCGATCCAAATGCATATTGTATTTATGCCTAGTACTGACGGAGTAAAAGCTGCTAATTCTTGGGAATAAGCTCATATTGTTAACAAGAAACGACAGTAAAGAATATATATATTGAGAGGCCAATGTCAGTATATGCAGACTACTGAACGGGTGTCAAGAGGTTCGCGAACTTAAATCACTGCCCGTGTCGGTCGCTGTGACCAAGCGGTTCTAGGTGCTTCAGTCCAGAACCGCGCTGCTGCTAAGGTCACAGGTTCGAATCCTGCCTCAGGCATGAATGTGTGTGATGTCCTTAGGTTAGTAAAGTTTAAGCAGTTCTACGTTCTAGGGGACTGATGACCTCAGATGTTAAGTCCCATAGTGCTTAGAGCCATTTGAACCAAACCCTGCCCATTTCTGAGCAAAAAATATCCTTTAAGAATGGAAAGAGTTATTGCAAAATATATCATACGACATAAGCGATTGAAAATAAGTAAAGAAGACCAATTTCCGTGTCGAAATATGACTTACTTGAGATACCGTTAGAATAGTAAAATGGTAGCATTAAGACTTTGAACAAGGTTGTTCTGGCCATAGATCTCCTCTGACTTGTCCGTCTGTTTGTGGATGATATTCTCTCTCCCCTGATTATTCTCTTAATTTCTCTCGTCGTTGTCCTGTATTTGTTTAGGTTTTCATTTTTGTTATTGCTCATCGTTGCCTGTCTGGGTGTCTTCCTGGTCTGAACTTTTTACCCGTTTATTGGAACCATAGTTTTCGCTTGATTTTGGTATTATCTCCTAATAGTTCCTGTGTTGTATCCTTTATAAATATTATCTTGTTCCATTTCGTATTCATATCTTCTCCTATAGTATTGCTTTCGTTCTCTAATTCTGTGACTATTTCTAAGCTTCATCTTAAACTCTATATTCATTTCCTCCTCTTTTAGCCTACTCACATCTACTCTTTACATTCTTCTACCACTGTTGCTACTGCTTGATTTTTTTTTTTTTATGCAATGACCCTTTCATCTGTATTAGCACAATGTTCTGATCCTATCTCATCGCCTCTAATTGTTCTAACATATGTTACTGCCATTTTGTGTTTTTTCCCTATCAACATACGATATATTTGATTCCTAGTTAGCCCATCTGGTGAGGTCCATGTTGCTTTATGTACGACACCATGGGGAAATGATTTAATATTTTCGTATTTCCAGCTGTGGCGGAATTTTTTGAACCTTATACCACTATAACATGATTCAGTTACCAAGCTGAACATGCCAACATCTGGTCGCCATTCAAGTTCTGGTCCTGTTTTGGCATTTGTCTCCCAGCCCAATTTTGATGACTTAGTGTGGTAATATGGAGCACGACTGGTCTGAGATGTCTTAGAACTCGTCTAGTATGTCTTCCTCCTTGTCGCTGGTTGGGACATGGACGCTAATGAAGTGTTTTTGTATTTACCTTTGATTATGAAGTAGTGTATCCTTTCATTGAAATGTTCTAGTGTCATCACATTTGTCATTATTTTATTATGTGCCGCAAACCTGTCCCAAATATATGGTCACGATATTTGTTCCCGCTGTATATGATTGTACAGTTTTTCTCTGTACATGCCTTCCCCAGGCAGTCTTATCTCCAGCAGGGTTGTAATATTCATTTTGTTCTGTGTTAATTCTACATCAAATATCTTTGTCCGTCCTGCAACGTATAGTGTTCATACATTTCGTGTTCCTATTCGTAGTCGTTTATTCGTAAGCTCGGGTCGTTTTCCGTGACATCCATTCCAATCCGAGGTTGGGTGTGAGTGCATAAGAAAAATGTTTCATGAACTTTAGTAGTTCCAGAGAATATCACCTTCAGAGCATAGGGTGAAAATTTCGACAATATACCATGAACAGAAATCATAGAAATCATCACCTCCAAAACTAGTATTTTTCTTAGGCAAAAGTTTTCTTAGGGACCTTTCCATGAACGGATGGTGCTTTTATAAGCCCCCTTAAGTCCACCCTAGACTACACCTAATTCAAAATATCCAACAGATTTGTTTAATTTGCCTGGCCTGGAGGAAGAGTGTAGTGTTGAAATTTTGACCTCTACTGTAGGATAGCCACAGTATGCCCAGTCTTCAGATAGGTATACAGACGGCAACTAAGTAATGGGCTACCCGAAAAGTCCACTCCCCTTGTCTCTATAATCTACAGAACCTAAGATTTGACCTCTGAAAGGCCGCATTTTGCTGCCCGATATTTTGGAACGTATTTGTACCGTGCACTGTCGTGCACAGAATAATTAGTCCAGGTGTTCATTATTCATGAATACACTTCCTCCGTTCTATACAATGGATCCAACTTTTGCTTAGCTTCTAGTTACAAAATGGTTCTCATCAGTCTAAACAAAAAGCAATACATTGTCATCTCTCTCTACTTCATTAATTGGGGTTATTCCTCCCTTGTTCATTTTAGTTATTTTTATTTTTTCCTTCCAAATATTTTCGTTCGCTTTTCAGGATAAACATTTCATTGCTTCTTTTGCGTTTTCAAGTAAGTTTTCAAGTTTTATTTTAACTGGTGAATCTGTTAATACTTCTGCTCCTGTTGTTTTTTTTTTAGTTACGTCTATCTATATTTCTCCTATCACCTACCTCTAATAAAGGAGTTCCACAGCGAGGAATCTACACACAGTGCTAAGCATTACGTGATTAGACACAATTCCGCTAGCCAATATCATATGACAAAGGTTTGATACCATTTAGCATTAAACCGTAATAAACATAGTCAGCCTGAAGTACATATTTCTTTAATTCCTTTTCGTCCGCATCAAAACAACTTTTCTGTTTAGGAAATAACTAATGGTAAATAATGTTTACATCGTCGAAATAATCTTGTGGATTTCCTTAAAATAAATTTCTAAAGTTCGGTAACTGATGTAATTATCTGCAGTTTTACGAAACTGTATTGCCTTTTTTTTACATTTTTCCACTGTTGCAATGCTGATGCCTGCAACAACTTCTTGTTCCTTAATAATTTCTCAGCAGCCTCAAATGAAACAAGTGAGGTAAACTATTTAAAATCCTGCCTAGCTAGGTAGTATCATGTAAGAAGTGAAATTTTTGGAACAACAAACTCAGAACAGACATTCCAGACAAAAAACATACTGGAAGAACAGACCTCGTAACTAACTTTAATGTTGATACAAAATAACATTGTGCAAGTGGTCTAAAATAGTTGTGATAAATCATTGGTCGAATAAAGAGTAAATAGTATGATGTAATTCTATTAATAAATCAACAACACAGCTGCAAACCAACAGAAACGCCAACATTAGCCAGAAAACTGTCGCCAGGAACTAGAAACTGTTTACAATGTACACAAGTGATCAAGTAGAAAGCGTAGTAAGCTCTTAGACTATTCACACGTAGTGTGGTTATCCATAGCAAAGCAGCAGTGCCAGAAGACGTAATCGATCTTCTGAATGACCTGCAGAGGAGTGGTGAATGGTGCAGGCTCTGGCAGATGGCTTTGGACTTGAATAAATGTAACGTATTTCGCGTGTATAGAAAGATAAATCCACTGCTTTACAACTACACGGATGATGATAAATTTCTGGAAACAGCATGCACCTTAAAATATCTGATAGCAACCATCCAAAAAGACCTTAAGTGAAATGACCAAATGAAACAAATTGTAGGAAAAGCAAACACCAGACAGAGATTAATGGGAGGAACTCATCCACGAAAGAAGTGGCTTACATGGCGTTTGTTCCGCCGATTTTCAATACTGTTCTTTAATCTGGGATCCTTACCAGATAATATTAATAAAAGATACAAAATAGATCCAACGAAGAGCGGCGCGTTTCGTCACGGGATCGTTTAGTCGGTACGACAGCGTTACAGATATGCTCAACGAACTCCAGTGGTAGACTTTATTAGAGTTGTGTTGCGCATCAAGGAGAGGTGTACTATAGAAATTTCGAGGGAACACTTTGCGTGAAGAACCGGACAACAATTACTTCCTCCTACATGCATCTCGCGAAATGAGCGCGACGGAAATCTTCGAGAAATTAAAGCTAATACAGAGGCTTTCCGACAATCATTCGCGAGAAGAATGAGGGGGGGGTCAGTTGTACTAGAAGTACCCTCTGCCACACACCATTAAGTGGTTTGCGGAGTGAGGGAGCCCATAACCGCGAGCAAGAGGGGCCGCGGCTCTTCCTAGCTCCGAAGGAAAGGAAAAAAAATGTTGTCAGATTAAAAATCGGTATTACGCAAGTTTTCAACGTGGGCGGAACTGAAAAGTTTTTGTGGCTACTTGCAAATATCCAGAATATTAAAATTTATTCATACCCCTCCCCCCTCCCCCATCCCAGTTTGCTTCTCCCCACCCTATAAAATATCTTAAGAGCGCGCTTGTTGCGGAGTATGATTTAGGTGTAAAAACTGCGTACACCCTACTCAGAATATTGCGATGTTGCTATGGTTTGAGTTTAGGCCGCCGGAAACAGCAGTGATTGAAAATTAAAACTTACGACAGTCAGATCGTTTGACAACTCTTCCCCGTCACGCTTGCCCCCTTTCTGCAGTTACTGCAGTGTTGTCCGAAGCAGAATCGGTCACATCTACGTGGTTACTCTGCTATTCACAATAGTGCCTGGCAGAAGGTTCAATGAACCACGTTCTAGCTGTCACTCTACCGTTCCACTCTCTAACTGCGCGCGGGAAAAACGAGCTCTTAAATTTTTCTGTGCGACCCCTGATTCCTCTTATTTTATCGTGATGCACATTTCTCCCTATGTAGGTGGGTGCCAACAGAATGTTTTCGCAATCGGAGGAGAAAACTGGTGATTGAAATTTCATGAGAACAACCCGTCTCAACGAAAAACGCCTTTGTTTTAATGATTGCCACTACAATTCACGTATCATGTCTGTGGCACTATCTCCCCTATTTCGCTATAGTACAAAACGAGCCGCCATTCTTTGAGCTTTTTCGATGTCGTCCATCAGTCCCACTTGATTGGGATCCCACACCGCACAGCAATATTATAGAATAGGACGATCAAGTGTGGTGCAGGCAGTATTCTTAGTAGACCTATTGCACCTTCTAAATGTTCGGCCAATGAATCGCAGACTTTGGTTTGCTCTACCCACAACATTATCTATGTGACAGTTCCAATTTAGGTTATTTGTAATTGTAATCTCTAAGTATTTAGTTGAATTTACAGCCTTCAGATTTGTGATTTACCACGTAATCAAAATGTAGCGGATTTCGTTTAGTATTCAAGTGAATAACTTCACACTTCTCTTTATTCAGGGTCAATCGCCACTTTCCGTACCATACAGATACCTTCTATAAATCAGTTTGCTGTTCTTCTTGGTTATCTGATGATGACTTTACAATACCGTAAAGGACAGCATCATCTACAAACAATCTGATAGAGCTACTCAGAATGCCTCCTATGTTGCTAATGTAGATCAGGAACAACAGAGGTCCTACAACTTTGCCTTGAGGCACGCCGGATATTACTTCTGTTTTAGTCGATGACTTTCCGTGTACTACAACCGTGACATTCCTAACAGGAAATTACGAATACAGTCCCACAACTCAGGATATATTCCATAGGCACGCAATTAGGTTAGAAGACGCTTGTGAGGCACGGTGTCGAAAGTCTTCGGGAAATCTAAAAATATGGAATCAATTTGGCATCCCTTGTCAATAGCACCCATTACTTCATGAGTGAGTGCAAAGATCTAGTTGTGTTTAACAAGAATGGTGTTATCTGTATCCGTCCTGACTGTGTCATTCGTTTTATTCGAGGTTATTCTTAATGTTCGTACACAATATATGTTCCAAAACCCTACAGCAAATCGACGTTAGTGATATGGGCCTGTAATTCAACGGATTACTCCTGTTTCCCTTTTGATGTGACTTGAGCAATTTTCCAGTCTTCAGGTACGGATCTTTCTGTGAGCGAGCAGTTGTATATAATTGCTAAATATGGAGCTATTATCAGGAGAAAGAAAACTGGCATTCTACGGATCGGAGCGTGGAATGTCAGATTCCTTAATCGGGCAGGTAGGTCAGAAAATGTAAAAAGGGAAATGGATAGGTTAAAGTTATAGTGGGAATTAGTGAAGTTCGGTGGCAGGAGAAACAAGACTTCTGGTCAGGTGAATACAGGGTTACAAATACAAAATGAAATAGGGGTAATGCAGGAGTAGGTTTAATAATGAATAAAAAATAGGAGTGCGGGTAAACTACTACAAACACCATAGTGAACGCATTATTGTGGCCAAGATAGACACAAAGCCCATGCCTACTACAGTAGTACAAGTTTATATGCCAACTAGCTCTGCAGATGATGAAGAAATTCAAGAAATGGATTCCGTAGAAACACTGGAACACGTGAGGCAATACTGACCTAACGACTTACCTTAGAAGAAAGATTAAGGAAAGGCAAGCCTACGTTTCTAGCGTTTGTAGACTTAGAGAAAGCTTTTGACAATGTTGACTGGAATACTCTTTCAAATTCTAAAGGTGGCAGGGGTAAAATACAGGGAGCGAAAGGCTATTTACAATTTGTACAGAAACCAGATGGCAGTTATAAGAGTCGAGGGACATGAAAGGGAAGCAGTGGTTGGGAAGGGAGTAAGACAGGGTTGTAGCCTCTCCCCGATGTTGTTCAATCTGTATATTGAGCAAGCAGTAAAGGAAACAAAAGAAAAATTCGGAGTAGGTATTAAAATTCATGGAGAAGAAATAAAAACTTCGAGGTTCGCCGATGACATTGTAATTTTGTCAGACAGCAAAGGACTTGGAAGAGCAGTTGAACGGAATGGATAGTGTCTCGAAAGGAGGATATAAGATGAACATCAACAAAAGCAAAACGAGGATAATGGAATGTAGTCGAATTAAATCGGGTGATGATGAGGATATTAGATTAGGAAATGAGACGCTTAAAGTAGTAAATGAGTTTTGCTATTAGGGGGGCAAAATAACTGATAATGGTCGAAGTAGAGAGAATATAAAATGTAGACTGGCAATGGCCAGGAAAGCGTTTCTGAAGAAGAGAAATTTGTTAACATCGAGTATAGATTTAAGTGTCAGGAAGTCGTTTCTGAAAGTATTTGTATGGAGTGTAGCCATGTATGGAAGTGAAACATGTACGATAAATAGTTTGGACAAGAAGAGAATAGAAGCTTTCGAAATGTGGTGCTACAGAAGAATGCTGAAGATTAGATTGGTAGATCACATAACTAATGAGGTGGTGTTGAATAAGATTGGGGAGAAGAGAAGTTTGTGGCACAACTTGACTAGAAGAAGGGATCGGTTGGTAGGAAATGTTCTGAAGCATCAAGGATCACCAATTTAGTATTGGAGGGCAGCGTAGAGGGTAAAAATCGTAGAGGGAGACCAAGAGATGAATACACCAAGCAGATTCAGAAGGATGTAGGTTGCAGTAGGTACTGGGAGATGAAGCAGCTTGCTCAGGATAGAACAGTATGGAGAGTTGCATCAAACCAGTCTCAGGACGGAAGACTACAACAACAACACGTGTGACCAGAATCTCTTTGAGTTTTCTGCCTGATTCCGAGACAGTTTCATTGTAGAAATTATTGAAAGCGTCTCGCGTTGAAGTACGCGCTGTATTTCGAACTTCTGTAAGACTTTGCCAATCTATGGGATTTATCGCTCTGCAACAGCGATCTGGCATGTTTTGTTTATCGTGGGGGATCAGTACCATCACTTATCTTTCTGAAATCATTCCACATCTTTTCTACGCTTACGTGGTCAGATCGGAAGGAGTGGTGAGTATCTTGAAAAGGCGTTAAGAGCATTTTTATCAACTTTTTTTAAATAGATGTACTTAGTGTTTCTTTTTGATGGTTGTAGGTGTTGCGGTATTCATCCTAGCAGCAACTACCTTGTGGTTGCTAAGCCCTGTATTCGTCATGATACTCTCTATTTGTCCAGGATTATTTGTTGCTAAGAGGTCAAGTAATGGTTTCGAACCATTTACGCTTCTAGCGGGCTCATGAAGTAATTGTTCAAAATTTTGGTATACGTTTGCAACAATGAAGGATGCGCGCTGGGAGTAGTAAAAACACCCTGTTCGGCTTCATAAACGTTCCGGCGTAACGACAAGCGCCGACGCGAAGATGAACGTAACCGTAGAGAAGGCTGTGAGGCGAAGTCAGCCAATAGTACGCAGAATAGGACCGCGCTACGAAGGGTGCGGCCTCGATACGAAGAGAATGTAAGCGCCGCTTCCGCCAGCCTCGGCCGGACTGTAGAAGGCGGGCACTAGCTGACCCGGACTAAAAACCAAACACTAGAAAAATCATTAGATGAGCCTTCATTAGTGATCGATGTGAACTTGTGTGAATCAGTTGTATGGACATTGTATATAGCGAAGGACATTATTTGCATGTCGCTATTTGCTGCGACCCAAAGTTCGATCAATCTACTGTAATAAAAACCGTTAATGTGATTTGCTTGAATTGTTGTACATCTATCTGAGAAAGCAGCTTCCTTTAGGCACCCTATAAGATAGTAGGCAGGACACCACAATAACAACCGCGAGTAGAATATCAAGCTACTTTTAGGGTTATTTCATGTATATCTCTCCCACGTCTGCCCATTTAAGCAATGTGTGGCACCCGGACGCGCCAGCAGCCACGAGTGGTGACGCTACCTATTCCAGCATTGTTGCTAGCCTTTGGTGAAGAGGTGCTGTAGAGAGTGTCGTCCACAGAGAAAGGCAGAATGGCTTGCTCTGTCTTCCCGGACTGTCGGTTTTTAATCGCGCCTGCATTCAGTGCTTGTGGAGGCGTTCGCGTGATGCCTCGGGTCCCGTTATTGTCTGCAGTTTCTTTTGATTACTCTCCATTCGCACAGGCTTTTGTTAACTCGTGCAAAGGCTACGATGCGGTCGACAATGCTAAAGCTGGTGCACTTCAGAGCCTGTAGCGTACGATATTTTCATTGTTCTAAATATGGAGATCGGAATGTGATGGATGTTACACAACAAGCAACGAATGGAATTCGTGCGTTGTAATGGTTAATGGTATTCTATTTAATGTTGTTGTGGTGGTGTGTACGTGTTACTGCAAAACGTGTGAAAATGTAGCAGCAAGACTAACAGTATTACTTGAAAGAAAGAAATAATCTCTAATAATTGTTATTTATGTGCTGCTAAGCCAGACTATAACGAGTTCCAACAATTCTTTATTTGACATTAAAATATATGCACCAAATGACCAATACAGGATGGTCGGAAATTCCCGTTACAGACTTCTAGTACTTGTAGGGGGGAGCAAGTACATCGTATTTCGAATAGGAAGCTATGTCCAGAAACGTCACCCAACGAGACTACAAAGCGTCAAAAAATGTCCAATAAACGTTGGCTCTAAAGTGCGTACCTTAACAGCTATGAACACTCACAAGGGAACCTCTCCATCGCACCCCCCTCAGATTTAGTTATAGGTTGGCACAGTGGATAGGCCTTGAAAAACTGAACACAGATCAATCGAGAAAACAGGAAGAAGTTGTGTGGAACTATCAAAAAAATAAACAAAATATACAAACTGAGTAGTCCATGCGCAAGATAGGCAACATCAAGGACAGTTTGAACTAAGGAGCGCCGTGGTCCCATGGTTAGCGTGAGCAGCTGCGGAGCGAGAGGTCCTTGGTTCAAGTCTTCCCTCGAGTGAAAAGTTTAATTTTTTATTTTCAGACAATTATCAAAGTTCAGGCACTCACACATAATCAACTTCACTCTCCAAAATTTCAGGACATCTTCAGATTTACTTGGGCATATGCGGGATTTGACGGTCTACACACGGAAAAATTTGAAAACGTTAAAAACATATGTTTTGACAGAGCACAGGGAAAACCGTGCGACTGTCAAACTGTTGCATTCATTTGTTGCAGTTTATGTGACAAACTCTTATGTTTGCATCACTTTTTTTGGAGTGATTATCACATCCACAAGAAAACCTAAATCGAGCAAGGTAGAAGAATCTTTTTACCCATTTGCCAAGTGTACAAGTTAGGTGGGTCGATAACCTATTCCAGGCATGTGACGCACATGTCGTCACCAGTGTCGTATAGAATATATCAGACGTGTTTTCCTGTGGAGGAATCGGTTGGCCTATGACCATGCGATCAAATGTTTTCGGTTTCCATTGGAGAAGCACGTCCTTCCGTCTACTAATCACACGGTTTTGAGGTGCGGTCGCAAAAGACAGACATTAAACTTATTACAGTGAACAGAGACGTCAATGAACGAACAGACAGGTCATAACTTTGCGAAAATAAAGAATGTAAACTATTCACTCGAGGGAGGACTTGAACCAAGGATGTGTCGCTCCGCAGCTGCTCACGCTAACCACGGGACCACAGCGCTCCTTGGCTTAAATTGTCTTAGATGTGGCCTATCTTACGCATGGACTACTCAGTTTGTATATTTTGCTTATTTTTTTCATAGTTCCACACAACTTCTTCCTGTTTTCTCAGTTAATCTGTGTTCAGTTTATCAAGGCCTATCCACTATGCCAACTTACAACTAAGTCTGAGGGGGGTGCGATGGGGAGGTTCCCTTGTCAGAAGAGGAGAGGGGTTTCACCTTAGCGAAGATGAACGAATGGTCATAACTCCTCAGGTATGCAATTTAGAGCCCATGTTTATTGTACATTTTTTTTCGTTTTTGTCCACGTAAACTAGAATTTCGTTTAGTAAATTGTACGTTATATTTTCCTTTTGATTACTTACGACTAACTTTTACAGTTTGAAAAGAACAGATTTCAGATTATCTTCGATCTCATCCGCTTCGTACATCACAGAGAACAACTGGAGGAGGAAGATTTCACACACAATATAATGCCAATACTTCATTTTAGTGTTATTAACTTTTGTTATATGATTATTCCTTGTAGAAACCGGGTAATAAAAGTAACAATGCATATTGTTCGACATTTCACAATATAAGAAGTCAAAATACAGTTAATTCTTTCCTCAGTTCTCATATACAGGCTTAAGTCATTTCTGAAAATCTCGGTTGTGACAGATAATTTTAATAGAGACGTGAGAGGAACAATTTGTAAGTGCAACTCTAGGCAATTTATTTTTGATTGTATGTTGACTGTAGGTATGTGCTAACTGTGTTGTCTGCGAAAAGCTGTAGCAGGTGTTTACGGAGTTCGGGGCTCCACTGCACTTGACACTGATCAAAAATCTGTACACTAGTCATCCCGCGGCTGTGAATGCACGTGCCGACAGATGTCTTCAACATTTCTAAAGGAGTCAGACATCGAAGTGTCCTCCCTCCCACCCCCCAAATTACAGAACTTGCACGCCGACCATTTGTTTAGGAAAGCTAAAAGACATTTCAAGTGCAGGAAGAAGTTTTAACAACCTCCGATTTGAAGATAACACCTTGCTTCCAGGCAAAAGCGTGAAGAAGTTACTGAGCTACTGACGAAATCGAAGTATGTTAACCCATCATATGGATCAGATCCATGAGGGTTCAGCGAGTAGCACGGATCCAATTCACAGTTTGGGTGAAGGAACTGGAAGTCGTTAATTCTTCTGTGTGTGTTGCGAATGATCTGGGAACCAGGGAGTTACAAAGAGAAGATTGTGGATCACTCTTCGGCGGGCGGCTATGAAGCAGTTCACCAAATCAGTCAGGACAGAGCGACGATTAGTACAAAAGGCTGGCTTGTTGAGTCACCAGTGTTTCCCGTTATCTCTTACAGTTCGGAAACACGGACCCTCAAAGCAGAGATGAGCAGCATATTAATGTATTTGAGCTTCGGAGCAAGCGAATGATACTGAGCATATAGTGGACGGGAAGAAGAACAAAGAAATTAATATGTAAAGACGGTTTTCTTCTTGTTTCAACCAAAATAGTTCTCCAGTTCCTTGGCCGTAATGTGAGAAGAGACAGAATATTAGAGAAAATAATCATTGAAGCGAATATGGACAGCAAGGCAGCTGTGAACATGTCCTTGAGAATGTTCACTGTATTGCTCTATGGAACGAAAGTGACATGTCATCTACTCTACAGGAGGTCCCAAAAATGTTGCGACAAACTTCGAGGGACTCTAGAGGCATTTTGAGGAACAAACTGAGGATAGGAACTTGTGGCGAGAAACGTCATCCAACGACACTACAGAGCATCGAAGTAATAGGCGCCGGCGTCTACCACTAGGCCATCCCTCCGGCACCAAACGTGACGTTACTTTTGGAATACATCGTGGGAGCATACAGTGATCAATGTTACTACTAATAGTTACTATTAAAATCAGTCTTGATCACAATTTTATTTATTCTCGTAACCGGTTTAGACGACGCCTGTGGTCATCTTCACACCAAAATGCTGTATGAGCAGTAGCCTCCTTCTGGTGGTAAATCACTGCTCGCACCACCACGAGACGGCTGATGATGCTCACACATTTTGGTCTGAAGATGACCACAGGCGTGGTCGAAACCGGTTACCAGAATAAATAAAATTGTGATCAAGATTGATTTCAATAGTAAATGTTAGTAAGCGTGACTTAGTACTCTGACAGGCTCCTGGGCAGAACGTCTAGCTATATTGTATTACACAGTGACCGTGACGAATGGCCCCTATCGTCGGTCGAGAAGATAGGGCTAACACCTGCGTAGAAAGAAGTTTCCTATGAATACAAGACTGTTGCGTCGGTAGATCACGGTTTCGGACACAGGTTCCTATAATCAATTTGTTCAAGACATTCGTCGCAAAACTTCTTGTTGGACACAATGCATATAAGGTAGACTATATGACACCCCGCTACTTACACTTTGCCTTTCAGTTGTCATATAACACGTTGTTAGTATGATTAGCCTCGAATATTATTAATACCCAAGCGTTCATATTTGACGCCAAAAGCAGATAACCGAAGTAGCACCAAACGATTCGACAGGTGACCTTGTTGGATAAAAAGCAATCAAAAAGTTTGGGTTTGGTGGCGTTACTGCAGCGCATAAGCAACGTAGCTCGGCCCCGGTGTGGGTATATAACCACCAACTTGACTCTTCCGGAATTGCATGCGGTAAATTCGTTAGTGTGATCTACGGTTACAAAAGTGCTGGTATTCGTTTTTTGGCTGCTGAAAGACATCCATCGGAGAATGATCAATGTGTACGGGCAGCTTGTCTGTCGGAAACGACTGTTGCAGGTTGATACGGCAAATTCCATGCTGGTCGCAGTTCGGCAGAAGACGCTGGTCGATCTGGGAGGCGAGCCTCATCCATTACGGACAAGCGGGAGACACGCCTTGTCTCTCCACACCCGACTATCACGTCTTCGGTCCTTTCGAAAAGGCCTTCAAGGGTCGACGATTCGTGTCGGAAGAGCATGTGCAGCAGGTACAGACTACTTCACTCACTTTGACACGGTGTTTTTCCAAACGTGTATCTTTATCGTGGTGCATCGCTTGGATTATTTACCCCAATGCTCACAGGATTTTGCCTGATTGACATACCGATTTTGTACTGTACGGACATCGAACGGAAATTTTTTTGATCGCCTCTCACAAATGTAGCATGTGCAGAGCTTCTAACTGGGAATGTACAAAAAGGGTAGAATGACAGCACTACAACGAATGGGGAAGGATTCTGCCTGCTTGATGTCATGGTTACGATGTCTCGTAAGGTCGACTTGAGTTCTTTCCGGTTATGGATGGGCCTTGTAAGGTTAACTTGGTTATATGTTTGTGTTCGAACCAAAACATGAGCAAAAGGGTAGAAATGAGTAAACTGGGTGACGTACCTCTCACCCGCAGTAACTATTAACATAGTCTTAATCGAATTTCACCTGGAGATACCAGATTTATGGAAATGAACAATGGTTTTTCTCAACTTCATTTATCACCGAGATACAAGTATTAAGATGGTCTTTTTAAGTATAAATACCTTTTTGATACTCAGTAGCAGATACGGATGAGCAGAAATGTTACAGCTCTATTGTAAGTCTGACAATGAAGTACGAAGTACAGCGTGTTGTAATTGCAATATAATTGTTTTAACGCTTTTTAGAATTCATTAGTCAGCTTACAATTACAAATAATACATCAAATGGAAGAGAAACTCAAGCAGTTTTCTCACACGTGCTCTGTACCATTTATCATATATGGGACTGATAGGCGAGTTCTTCCCAAAGGGTGGAGTAACTGGAGTAATTGCTGGAAAAATCCTGTTTCTAAAGTCGGGTATATCAACTGGTAGCGGAGGCACGTACACATGATCCTTTATGATCACCCAAGGATACAAAACACGTGGCTTCAGATCGTGCGGGAACGTGGTCACGCTAAACAAGCTCTGTCATCAGGTCTCTTGGCGCCAATCCGGCGGTCAGGTAGAGCTTCGTTTAACCAAAAGCTTACTGATGACGCCAGTAAGGCGGCGCACATCTTGCTGCCAAATAAAATTCTGCGGATTAGCTTCTTTCACACGAGGAAAGAGCCGTGGTTCTAGTGCTTAAAGATAGGAAACACCACATACAGTTGCTTCAATGAAAAAGAAAGGCCCATGAACTTCCCGTCGGAATAGGCACAAAAACATCAAATGTAAGTAAGTCCCATTTGCAACTGTACCATCACGTGAGGATCTGCTAACCCCCACATACGCACATTGTTCACATTTCTATTAAGGTAGAATGTCGATTCATCACTGAAGAAGATACTACCCAGAAGATCTTCATCGTCGTGCAGCAACATTCCGTTCGCAAAGTCGAAGGCAACCCACTCTCAGTGTAAGCTTGCGTCGCCTAATGTATGGTATACAATGCTGTACCTTGGAACACTTCTTCAGTCATTCGCCTCTAACTAGCTCTGTAACAAGAGACCCTGTAGTTGGCCACAAGGAATATCTTGTATCGCCGCGGTGCTATACAGTCGATACCAACTGTGGCAGCGAGCAACAGCGATACGTGGTTGATGCATGGAACGAAAGTGGCTGTTGTATTAGCGACACACTGGAGACCAGTGAAGTCAGTACGTTCTGAAAGCATCCAGTCGATTAACGCCACTTCATCGATTCGAGTAATCTCTTGGTTTTTATTGTTCTTTGCTACTATATGTCTGTGTCCCATATACGACGAGTTTGGCTTCTCCTACTGGTCATAGATGCGGTTTTCTGATCACTGTCTGGCACACACCGTCTGCGAGGCCAGTGACAACCTCCAGCTATCCTGCTAACGGCGATGAATACGAACTCCTACAGCTTGCTTTTGTGTGTGCAACTTAACAATCACTGTCTAAAGCTAAGTGCATAGGGAGTGTAGATCATTTAGCAACCTACTGCAACCGAGATAATCCATTTTCTGTTATTTTTACAATGATTAATACGAGTTTCGGAGACGCAACGCTGTCTCCACAGCACGCTTCGTTTTGACATGTCTTTCAGCGGTAGAAAAAATCTTGTTCCTCTTCATAGAAATTTCTGTATTAACGGAATGTATCAACACAGTGCGTTCGATCCAGTTATTGTACATAGACTACGTTTCTATGGGAATAATGCTGATACTAGCAATTCTGCTAGTTCGATTTTTGAGAAGGTCACTTAATATGTGTTGGAGCTGACAGAACAAACATATACTAATCCCGAATAATTATATTTGGTACATTAAAAATACAGATTATATAAAGTCAGTAACAGATTTTGCTATTCATATGATCAACGCAACAATATAATTTTTGAATATAACGACACCCTTATTTTTATTTCCTGCCTCAGACTTTCCACATTCAGTATCAATAAGCATTGTTGATGTACGAATAAAAATATCTTTCCTTAATATTTTGATGCATCACTTCCTAGCTTATCGACCATTCTGTTGGATACGTGTTAAATATAGTGCTAAAAGAATATAGCGTCAGGGTGTCACCTTCAAAAATTTGTCATATCCATAACGATTTTAATAATACAAAAAGATTTACTTTAAAGGTACCATTAGTCATGCTTGCCTACTAGATATCCAAGTAAACTATCTATAAGAAATATAAATTGTCGTGTCCTGTCCACTCGGCTAATACATGGCGCATATTGAGCTGTTTTGTCGGATAGCTGGAGAACAGTTCAAGCAAAACTTATTAATGGAGTTGATTACAATAAATTAAACTGGCAATACTTAACTTCCCGTATTTATAATGATGGTTCGCAATCAAATGGTGACATGGATATAACCAATGTTCTTCGCTATATACAATTTACATGGAAGCAAATAATACAGTCCACACGTCACTGCTATAGCGTTAACACGGCTCGTCTTACAGTGCGGCCGCGCATAGGGGTATAGGCGCGTACAATTTCTTCGTATTAGGCCCGCTTCTGTCGTGGTGTAGTCCTAGTCGGCGTACTATTGGCTGACGTCTCACAGCCCTCTCTGCTGTAACATTCCAGACGACTTGCCGGCGCTTGAAGTTACAGCAGAACATAAGCAATGTGTGGAAAACCATCAGATCTCTGGATTATACAATAAATTTTCTCTCATGCCAAATTTAGTTCTTGAGGCGTGCCACATCTCAAACCTGATCGAGTAATACAGGGTGGTCCATTGATAGTGACCAGGCCAAATATATCACGAAATAAGCATCAAACGAAAAAACTCCAAAAAACGAAATTCGTCTAGCTTGAAGGGGGACACCAGATGGCGCTATGGTTGGACCGCTAGATAGTGCTGCCATAGGTCAAACGGATATCAACTGCGTTTTTTAAAATAGGAACCCCCTTTTTTACTACATATTCGTGTAATACGTAAATAAATACGAATGTTTTAGTTGGGCCACTTTTTTCCCTTTGTGATAGATGGCGCAGTAATAGTCACATGTGTATAAGTACGTGGTATCACGTAACATTCCGCCAGTGCGGACGGTATTTGCTTCGTGATACATTACCAATGTTAAAATGGACCGTTTACCAACTGCAGAAAAGGTCGATATCGTGTTGATGTATGGCTATCGTGATCAAAATGCCCAACGGGCGTATGCTATGTATGCTGCTCGGTATCCTGGACATCATCCCAGAGTCCGGACCGCTCGCCGGATAGTTACGTTATTTAAGGAAACAGGAAGTGTTCAGCCACATGTGAAAGCATCAACCACGAACTGCAACAAATGATGATGCCAAAGCAGGTGTTCTAGCTGCTGTCGCGGCTAATCCGCACACCAGTAGCAGACAAATTGCGCGAGAATCGGGAATCTCAAAAACATCGGTGTTGAGAATGCTAGATGAACATCGATTGCACCCGTACCATATTTCTATGCACCAGGAATTGCATGGCGCGACTTTGAACGTCGTGTACAGTTCTGCCACTGAGCACAAGAGAAATTACAGGACGATGACAGATTTTTCGCACGCGTTCTATTTAGCGACGAAACGTCATTTACTAACAGCGGTAACGTAAACCGGCATAATATGCACTATTGGGTAACGGAAACTCCACGATGGCTGCGACAAGGGGAACATCGGAGACCTTGGCGGGTTAATGTATGGTGCGGCATTATGGGAGGAAGGATAATTGGCCCCCCATCTTATCGATGGCAATCTAAATGGAGCAACGTATGCTGATTTCCTACGTAATGTTCTACCGATGTTACTACAAGAGGTTTCACTGCATGACAGAATGGCGATGTACTTCCAACAAGATGGATGTCCGGCACATAGCTCGCATGCTGTTGAAGCGGTATTGAATAGCATATTTCATGACAGGCAGATTGGCCGTCGAAGCATAATACCATGGTCCGCACGTTCACCAGATCTGACGTCCCCGGATTTCTTCCTGTGGGGAAAGTTGAAGGATATTTGCCATCGTGATCCACCGACAACGCCTGACAACATGCGTCAGAGCATTTTCAATGCATGCGCGAACATTACGGAAGGCGAACTACTCGCTGTTGAGAGGAATGTCGTCACACTTACTGCCAAATGCAATGAGGTTGACGGACATCATTTTGAGCATTTATTGCATTAATGTGGTATTTACAGGTAATCACGCTGTAATAGCATGCGTTCTCAGAAATGGCAAGTTCACAAAGGTACATGAACCACTTTGGAACAACCGAAATAAAATGTTCAAACGTACCTACGTTCTGTATTTTAACTTAAAGAACCTACTTGTTACCAACCGTTCGTCTAAAATTGTGAGCCATATGTTTGTGACTATTACAGCGCCATCTATCACAAAGCGAAGAAAGTGGTTCAACTAAAATATTCATATTTCTTTACGTACTACAGGAATATGTAATAAAAAGAGGGGTTTCCTATTTAAAAAAAACGCAGTCGATATCCGTTTGACCTATGGCAGCGCTATCTAGCGGGCCAACCATAGCGCCATCTGATTCCCCGTTCAAGCTAAACAAGTTTCGTTCTTTGTAGTTTTTTCGTTAGATGCATATTTCGTGAGATATTTGGCCCGGTCACGATCTATGGACCACCCTGTATATTCAACAGTGGCAGTTAGTCTTTTCGCCAACCTCCCACTCCTTCTCCCAACATGGAAAAATTTCTGCGACAGGCTATGGTCCAGTATTAATTAATAAAAGATTTACTGCTGAATGACGAAGAAGATATTCCGAGCTCATGGGGGTAACGTATAGTTCCGACTTCTCGTAGTGTTAGGGAAAAACACACACAATGTAACGTGGAACATTGAGTTACACGTGTGGTAAACGTTCTAAATGCTATTTATCCACTACTTACTGAATTGTGTTACAGCTGAACTAAGTTCATATTCATTAATGCAAATAAGCAACACATTTGCATGGATGTCCGAGGAAACGGGCACTGTGGAGACCACAGCCGTTACGCAATATACGAAAAGCATTTGCAGTTGCGAGTATGGACAACCATCAGCCATATAGTGGGATGACGCTGAAAATAAATGCTGCAAAGGGACTTGAACCCGGGTTTCCAGCTTTTACGCGAGATGTCGCCTTAATCGCTTTAGCTTTTCCCTGCGTAACAACGTGATTTAATTTTTTTTACTCAAATTATGCATTTATAATGCTGGAGTATTTTTCGTGGTGGGCTTTACTCAAAATAGATTATCTAATTTTGAGTTACCTTAAATTGCTTAGTGGAAATTGTCCGTTTTATCAGAGTTAATCTTTAGCAAAATTGTCAAGTTACTAAGACACTGATCTTATAACATGGACATATACGTCGAAAAACGAAATAAACGTTTTTCAGAATATTGCGTCGGCTAATTAGATTTTTAATCAAGCATGAGATCTTTAATTATTATTTGCATCTTTGGCCACACACGCGCGAGAGGACTATTTCTTACCATTTTTAGAGTTTGCCTTGTCGTCTAGTCGTGACACTGGATTTCTGCTATTGAGCTGAAAATAGAAATTTTAAAAGTACGTACTCTGCTACAACGTCTGGCGGATGCGAAAGAAAATGTTATTACAATTGTAGCGGGAGAGTTTTTCGCTTCCACTAATTTTATAAGTTCAGATTGCCACGTAACGGCGTCGTTCTCTGCAACGGCCGCCGGAATTGTTGCGCTGTAAATTTCTTAAAATGCAGACTATTTCAAGGAAACGGACACGAGACAGGGCTCACCTCTTAAAAATTAAAAGTGCATAACATGAAATTACTATATTATCTGACTGAAGATACAGAATTGCTTACATTAAACTGCACTCGCCAAGATGTCCGTCTACTCGCAACGAAGACAACAGAAGTGATAACGGCTAAAATAAAACAATTGATATCTCCTTTTACAGCTATCTGGGCCATTATTGTTTAGAGAGCATTTCTGTGTTCTCTCCACTCGAAACTAACTCACTGAACTTTTATATTTTAGTAATAGTAGTAATAATAATAATAATAATAATAATAATAATAATAATAAGCATGAGAGAAAATTGTATCTCGCCTGAGCGGTTAGTATTCACTTTTAATCTAATATTGAAAGATTTTTTTCTTTTCAGTGTCATTTCCAAGTTATTTGTGATATTTCACTGGGGACGGTACACTTTCAGAACGGGGACCACGGCCAGACTCAAACATTCATATGCTGTCGTCCATATGTCACAACTTGCACATTATTGAGAGTTGGGGGCCGCGTATTGCGGAATAAATGCGAAATAGCAGTGCCTGTGTTATTAAAAAGTACGATGTAATGTTCCTTCGGATATGCATGCGTGGCTGTGGTCGTTCCAATATTTAGGCGATGGTTTTCATGTGCGCGACTGCGAACACATTTCCTTTATTTCCGGACGGCTGAGGTCGTTGCAGTGCCTGTTCCTTTGGATTGGCGTGCATGCATCGTACTTCTTAAAAATACGGGAACTACTATTGCGAATTAATTCTTAATACCAGGCCCTCGGTTCCCAATAAATATACGCAAAGCACAAATTGAGAATGTGTGACACATGGACGACGACATGTGAAAGTTTGGCGGTGAAGCATGCTCGGATAGCTTAACGGTAAGGCGACGGCTCGTGATAAGTGGGTAAAATCCGGGTTCGAGTCTTTGCACAAATTTTCATTGTAGTCAATCCATTATACAGCTGATGTTGGTCCACATTCACAACTCAGAGTACTTTTCATGTCTCTCACAGAAGTAGTCAACAACTCTCACGATTACTGATGCTGGCACAGAGATTTGACATACTACCATTTTAAATCTCCTATCTCGACTTGTTTCAGTACGTTGAAAAGAATTTCCCTGGAAGTTGCTGCATCGCCGTTCCGGCGCGTTCGGGCCGACGTTATGCTACAGTCGTAAAAAAATCCTAACTGACAGGGACCACTGCCGAGTGTCACACTTCAATGACAATCGGTTTTAAACGCGAAACGAGCTGCTGGTGGCAGTTCATGCAGTTCAGTCTCAACCACTTTACGAGCGAATATTGCGAACGCAGTTGCACGCAATAGACGTTTGGAGCAGGGTACGTGAGAGGACCGACAGAAAGCTTCAGGTCTTCCGTGGGTGAAATAACACGTGAAGAGAACAGTGGCTGCCTGGACGCGGATAGTGTCGCATCACAAATCGTGATTTTGTGTCTTTTCAAATGATGCATGGCACCCAGTGCAACGACCAAATCCAGAAATATATAGAGTGACGTTGAAGCCAGGGATGGGTCTATTAGAACCCAGAGTGCTTTTCGGACCATGACTTAGGTGCACTGTACACGTAACAAGGACATTTATTTCAGCATTATTGGTGGCAAAGTGTTTGCGTCAAGAAGATACAGAACAAAATACGTACCAATTGACGACACACACACGGAGAAACCCTACAGCAGCTCCATTGGCGCGATAAATCATTCTATCGTACAAAATTGTTAAGGCTTTCGTGGCCACTTGTTGACAAACTGCCTATTGGCTTCTGTCTCGGGTTCTTCGGCCGACGTTCATCTAATGATTTTTCTGACGTTTCGCCAGAACGAGTGGCTGGCATTGTCAAAGCTTCACCCTCCATTGCCGGTGGTGAACTGGAGCCGCGCTCGCGGGCGCAGACTATATGTACCCGGCGCGCCAACGTCCGAGGGCTTCTCCGCGGTCATTTCCGGTGCGGTTCTCCTCTTGCTACCTGCGACGGTCGTTCGCTGCAGTACGGGAAGCCAGGATCCGTTTACCTTAAGGCTTTCCTCTTTCTTGTTCAAACTGTTCCCGTGTTTTTGTATTTCTACAGATTCTCTGAACAAGAGCGTGTGATAGTGCTTCTCTACAGCCAGAACTTCCGTGTCGGCGAATTTTATTACGTGGTCGGTCTCATTCAGTGCGTGCTCTGCCACGGCCGATTTCTCCACTTGCCCCAACCTGCAATGTCGCTTATGCTCTTTGATCCTGTTGTTAATTGATCGTCCAGTCATTCCGACATAAAATTTTCCGCATGTGCATGGTATACGGTATATTCCCGACATTGCATGTGGGTCTCTTTTCTCCTTCGCCGATCTAAGACACTCTTTGATCTTCCTTGTCGGTTTGAAAATCGTCTTTACGCCATGTTTGGGCAATATAGGGCCGATTCTGTCCGTCACTCTGGGAATGTATGGCAGAAAGGCCGTACCCGACATTTCTTTTTCTGGTTCCTTACTTCGCCGAGTGTTTGGCTCTGTTACACTTCTAATATAATTTGTGGAGTACCCATTGCTCCTCAGGACAGTTTCCAGGTGTTGCATTTCTCGTTTGAGGTGTTTAGGCTCACATTACGAGCTCTCGTTACGAGCGTACTAATCATGCCTCTTTTCTGGCTCGGGTGGTGGTTTGACAGTTTGTGCAGGTATCGGCTCGTGTGTGTCGGTTTTCGATACACGCTGTGTCCCAGGTTTTCGCCGTCCCTTGTGACCAGCACAACTAGAAGAGGCAGTTTCTTGTCCTGTTCTACTTCCATGGTAAATGTTATGTTGGCATGGAGGCTGTTCAAGTGTCTCAGGAATTCACAGAGCTGTTCTTCACCATGGCTCCACACCACGAAAGTATCATCGACGTACCTGTACCACACCATAGGTTTTCAAGTCGCCGAGTCCAGTGCCTGTGCTTCGAATTGTTCCATAAAGAAGTTGTCCACCACTGGACTGAGACGATTACCCATGGCGACGCCTTCCAGCTGTTCGTAGAAATCGCCATTCCACGTGAAATAGCTCGTGGTGAGACATGCATGGAAGAGCTTTCTGATGTCCTGCGGGAAAATGGAACCGATGTGCTCCAGAGCGTCACTGAGTGGCAGTTTCGTAAATAACGAAACAACATCAAAGCTGACCAAGATGTCGTTTGGTGCAAGTTTGTTTCTTCAACTTCTCAATGAAATGTCCTGAGTCCTTAATGTATGTGTCGGTCTTCCCCACGTGTGGCTGGAGCAGAGAGGCCAAGTGTTTTGCCAGTTTATATGTCGGTGATCCAGGAGCGCTAACGATCGGTCTCAGTGGAACGTTGCTCTTATGGATCATGGGTAATCCATACAGCCGAGGTGGTAGGGCTTCTGTGTTGCGCAGGTTTCTCTGTATGTCCGCCGGCAAAGAAGACGCCTTGATTAATCGATTCGTATTCCGTCTGATACGCTGCGTCGGATCTGCGCTTAGTTTTCGGTACGTCGTCGGATCTAATAGGTCTCGGATCTTTTGCACATAATCTTCGGTCTTCATTACGACGGTCGCATTCCCCTTATCGGCAGGCAGTACCAATATACTCTTGTCGGCGTTTAGATTCTTAATGGCTTGTACCTCTTCTTTCTTCAGGTTGCAAGCTGGTGGTTTTGCTCGGCGCAGTATCCTGGCTGTTTCCGTGCGTATTTCCTCTGCCCTTTCACAAGGAAGGGTCCGAATGGCTGCTTCAGTGTTGGCAATGATATCCTCCATAGGTATAGTTCTCGGGATGATAGCGAAATTCCCTCCTTTTTGAAGAACAGACACTTCCTCTTCGGTCAATTGTCCTTCAGTAAGGTTGACCACTGTGTGTGACATGTCGGGAATCGCCTTGTCTGTCTACTTCCGGCATCTTTCAAACTTTTTCTTCTGTCGCTCGGTGCAGCGCTCGAGTTCGTTCTGCATGCTCCTGTGAGTGATGCTGTCGATCTTGTCCCAGTCGTCTCGATGCATTCTGCTACTTAGTTGATAGAAAATGTCCAGAAGTTCCTGATCCGTTCTTGCCAAGTCTCTCCGTGTTGTATGTATTCGCTCACGAAGAAAAGCTCGTTGCATTCTGTCGTAGATACGATGTGCTTGGGCGGTGGTGAATGGGCGCTTACATCTCAAGAACTTCGGTGTAGCACGTTCATCTCGGCACCGTGACAGAATGGTGGACATCAGTCGCGCTTCCGTCGTTGGTCGAGGCGTCGGTGCAATCTGCAAATCTCCTCCCCGTAGAGGCGTAACACAAAATTGTTAAGGCTTTCGTGGCCACTTGCTGACAAACTACCTATTGGCTTCTGTCTCGGGTTCTTCGGCCGACGTTCATCTAATGATTTTTCTGACGTTTCACCAGCACGAGTGGCTGGCATTGCCAAAGTTTCACCCTCCATTGCCGGTGGTGAACTGGAGCCGAGCTCGCGGGCTCAGACTATATGTACCCGGCGCGCCACTCGTGCTGGCGAAACGTCAGAAAAATCATTAGATGAACGTCGGCCAAAGAACCCGAGACAGAAGCCAATAGGCAGTTTGTCATCCTATCGTAATCCCATAAAAATTCGCACCATTTGTAGCAACAGGTGAAACGAACCAACGAAAATGAAGATGTCTGCAGTTAGGTAGCTATACAAAATATAATCATAAACTAGTGGCTTCAGCTGGATATGGCGTACCAGAAAAACTTGTAGTCTCTCTTCCTCGCCGAACTGAGCTTATTACCAACGTTAGAAAAGGTGATACTCGATATTAACGCTGTGTCTTCAGACACTGACTAATTCTTTGTCACATGTACATAACTTAAACATAGAAGTTGGTGGGGTGTTAGTGCAGATATTTTTATCGAATTTCAGATGAGGAACATTTTGGTTTTAGGAAAGAGAAGGCAGCAGAGACATTAGTGGTGTTGCCGTTGATAATGGGAGCAAGACTAAAGAAAAAGTAAGACACGTTAATAGGATCTGTCACCCTGTAAAAAGTGATCGACAATGTCAAATAGTGCAAGCTGTTCAGAATTATTAGAAGAAAAACAGGAATAAGCTATACGGAAAGACAGGTAATACACAATGTAAACACTCATGCTAATGAATTAAGGATAATGCTGATATATGGGGAAAGAAATCTCTGGTGGGCTGTGTGCGGGTTTAAACCACCTCGGGGTATGATCATGCGGTGCATTTGACCTGTGGTCGTCGCGCGTTGCCGCTGGCAGCAGTCCACATAAGCAGACGTGTGTTGGTGCATGTCAGTATGGTGCAGCGAGTACGTGAGCAGACGTTTTCAGACGTGCTAATGGTGACTGTGCGTTGAAAATGGCTCAAAGAACACACAAGATGACGTTAGGAGTGGTAGAATACTTGGACGACTGGAGGCTGGTCAAACACAGCAGGTCGAACCACGGGCCATCCGTGTGCCACAAAGCGTGATCTAAAGATTATGGCAACTATTACAGCAGACAGGAAATGTGTGCAGGCGCTACAGTACGGGACGTCCACAGTGTACAACACCACAAGAAGACCGATATCTCACCATCAGTGCCCACAGACGGACACGGAGTACTGCAGGTAGCCTTGCTCAGGACCTCACCGCAGACACTAGAACAGTTGTCCCAAATCACACAGTCTACAGACGACTGGACAGACATGGTTTATTCTCCCGGAGACAGGCAAGGTGCATTCCACTGACTCCGTGGTCAGAGGAGAGCCCGTAAAGCCTGGTGTCAAGAACACAGTGCATCGTCGTTGGAACAGTGGTCCCAGGTTATGTTCACGGACGAGTCCATGTATAGTCTGAGCAGTGGTTGTCACCGGGTTTTCCTCTGGCGTGAATCAGGAACCTGATACCAACCCCTTAATGTCTTTGAAAGGGACCTATATGGAGGTCGTGGTTTGATGGTGTGCGGTGGGATTATGATTGGTGCACGTACACCCCTGCATGTCTTTGACAGGGGAACTGTAAGAGGTCAGGTGTATCGGGATGTCATTTTGTACCAGTACGTATGCCTTTTCAGGGGTGCAGTGGGTCCAACCTTCTTCCTGAAGGATAACACACGGCCCCACCCATCTGCCATCGTGGAGGAGTACCTTAAAACAGAAGATATCAGGCGAATGGAGTGGACTGCCTGTTCTCCAGACCTAAACCCCATAGAGCACGTCTGAGAAGCTCTAGGTCGACGTATCGCTTCACGTCTTCAAACCCCTAGGACACTTCAGGAGCTCCGACAGGCACTGGTGAAAGAATGGGAGGCTATACCCCAGCAGCTGCTCAACCACCTGATCCAGAGTATGCCAACCCGTGTGTACGTGTGCATGGTGATCATATCTCATACTGATGTCTGGGTACATGCACAGGAAACAGTGGCGTTTTGTGGCACATGTGTTTCGGGACGGTTTCCTCAACTTACCACCAATATTGTGGACTTACAGATCAGTGTCGTGTGTCTTCCTTATGTGCCTATGCTATTAACGTCAGTTTCGTGTAGTGCCACATTGTGTGGCACCACATTCTGCAATTATCCTTAATTTATGAGCATGAGTGTACAAGAACCAAGAGGGAACAGTAAAACAGAAAGATCAAGAACGAAGTGCTCAGATTCAAATGGATGTAAGACTTTGATGTAGCCTCTCGCCCCTACTGTTAAATATGTAGATCGAACAAGCAATGATAGAAACAAAAGAAAGTTTCAAGAGGGGAATTAAAATTCCTGGCGGAAGGATATAAATGATTAGATTGTCTGATGGCATTGCTATCCTCATTTAAAGTGCAGAGCCGGCCGTTGTGGCCGAGTGGTTCTAGGCGCTTCAATCCGGAACCCCGCTGCTGCTAAGGTAGCAGATTCGAATCCTGCTTCGGGCATGGCTGTGTGTTATGTCCTTAGGTTATTTAGGTTTAAGTAGTTCTAAGTTCTAGGGGACTGGTGACCGATGTGATGTCCCATAGTGCTCAGAGCCATTTGAACCATTTTTTGAAAGTGAAGAAGAATTAAAGGATTTTCTGAAAGGAATAAACTGTCTAAAGAATATAAGATATGGAATGGAGTAAATCGAAGGAAGACGAAAGTAATGAGAAACAGTAGGAATGACAGCTGCGAGAAGTTTAACATCAGGATTGGTGATAATGAAGTAGCAGAAGTTAAGAACTTCTCCTACGTGGACAGCAAAATGAAAAATGATGGAGGGAGCAAGGGAGACATAATCAGACTAGCACAGACAAGAGAAAGCTAGTAGTATCAAACATAGGTCTTAATCTGAGGAAGAAATGTATGAGAATGTACTTCTAGAGCACAGCATTGTATAGCAGAGAATCGAAGCATTTGAGATGTGGTGCTACCCTAACTATGTTGAATATTATGGGGACTGGCAGGGTAAGGAATGAGGTTTTCCAATGAGTGGTGAGGAAAGCAAGAACACTGATGAGAAGAATAGAAAGGATGGTAGGACATCTGTTAATACATCAGAGAATGACTTCCATGGACCTAGAGGGAGCTGTAGACGGTAAAAACTGTACAGGATGGCAGAGATATGAATAATTGAGAACGTAGGTTGCAAATGCTATGCTGAGATGAAGAGGCTGGCGTAGGAGAGGGATTCTTGGAGAGCCCCGTCAAACCAGTCAGGAGAGTTATGACTCAAAAAATTTCTAATACTTTTCTGAATTAAAGTGTATGGCTTTGCATCCCTAGTTCCCTAAGGCCCCTGTTACCAAACTGTGGCGAGCGTCCTGTAGGCCACTGTAAGGAACTTCTCTGCGGCTAGTTCGTTCGCCGTGCGCCTCTTAAGCTCGAGTCGCTTGGCATTCAGCTAGGCGCTGCTCGGTGCGGATGCATACTAATGCCGGCACACCGGCGGCGGCGGCAGCAGCAGTCGTCCGTCTTGCATTGCGGATTCAGGACCAGTGGTTGCCCTGGCTGGCGACCCGAACTAAGCTTCGAATGATAAGAATTTGTCTCCTGATGAACATAAAATCACTTCCATGTTACATTTTACAGCCTCGTTGGACTACATGGAGTGAATGGTAATTTGTTTCTCTTTCCTTCGGCAAGCAAAAAAATGATATATTTGTCTAAGCATTCTGTAAATATCCCTGGCGTGTTTTCACGACTTAGACAATGTTCTCTGTTTCGAGCCTATGATAAAAGACTTCCGAATATTATCACTCAGCGGACGGGAACCGTCACGAGCTCACCTGCCCAGCGTCTTTCGGAGAAGGTTAATACACCAACATATTTACGTTAATGTGTTGTGACGGAATTTTCCTGGCGTCCTTATTTATTGTTTCTTTCTTTGGTTTGTTCTGCCGATGTTCCCTGAAACGAGTAAATTTATATCTATGTAAGTGTATTTGTATATTTTCTATTGCGTAACAAGCCCAGACAATTTAAAATTAATTTAAAATGAGATACAGTTGAGAGAGGGTGTGTGTTTATAATGGAATTTTGTTGGTGTTGTTAGCGGCAGAATGAATGACAGGCACAAAAATTTACAGTAAAATATCGTAGTAATAATTTATTAGTGTGAAAAGTAGTGTAAAACGTCTCACGCTGTTGGAGGTCGTGTTGAAATATTTGAAAGAAACTACTGCAGAGCGTATTCACTGTGAGCTATAATTATTCAGAGAACGAAAACTATGATTAGAAAAATCCATTATATAAATAATGCTGTGGAAGGAGGAATGTTTAAATATTGTCAGCGTGAGGGCATACTACGTCTAAGTCATTGTGCTCAATAATGAGTAAATGATCGCCCATCTTCATAGGTGTAAATCTTTCCAGATGAGCGCAACTTCCATGCCTAACATCAATGGCCACAGAAACCATAAACAGCAGACGCCAACCAAAATAAATTCAGCCGTATGCGCATTCTAAGTGTAAGAAGAGGGGGATACGAATGAAACCAGTGTCTGTGAGCCTTTAATCTCCATTCCGTGTGATAACTCCGACTGTTCTACATGTCCTGGATTTGCGAAACTAGCTGTACTACATGAAGCCATAACTGATGTAGCTACATCAATAACTTTTACGAGAAATTAGGGCATTCTAGAAAGACGATCAGTTGTCAAGAAACAGTTCTACTCCTGGATGTTGACAGTGATGTATCCAGAAAGCATGTATACCACGCGCGCGGTTTTTAAAAAAAATTGATTATAGGTGGACTGGAAAAATTGCAAAGGTTCTTGTAGGTTGCTGAGCATTAGCGATAAACATTTTGTAGTTACTAATAAACTCATTCAACATGAATAGGAAAATAAATATACTAACAGCAATTGTTTAAAAATTATGAACATTCTACACTTGCCCAATGTAGTGTTCAATCATGAAATTCAATATGTGCACTGTGAACGTAGTTTTGCCACGGCAGTAAGGTTAAGTAGTTAGACAACGTTAGTAGGGATGCAAAATAAAGGGTATCTGGTACGTTATTTGTTTCTCGAATTGCAATTTCCTTAGCCTTTAATATAAAGGGAGAATTATAATCATAAGTCAGATAATTTCTTTAAGAAACGACATTCAGGCACACTTTAATAACTGCATGTTATATAAAACCACAATCAATTAATCTCTTTAAAAACATTTAAAAAACCGCTACTCGGGCCGAGTAAATCATTTAAAATAAACTTTACATCAAATAACCAAGAAATCAATAATTTCCACATAGACTGAAGACCGTCCCTCCCGGGCGAGTTATTACCAAACAACTTCACAAGGTTATAGACAGTTTGATCAATAATAACCCAGTTATTTTCCCATCAAAATTGACATACGCCACTAAGGCTGAATTGCACCGCAATTTTTATAAAACTGTTTCAATTAACACACATCCTTCTTCCAGAAACCCCTCAAAATCCTTAAGATAAATATTCAAAACATTTAACCCGGGCATCCTTGCAGAGCCACCACAAGTTTTAGAAAACTGCAGCTTGAGGCCCGAGTTTGTGAGGCCGCGACTTGGCCACGAACGGTGGGGGCGACTGAGTACTTCTCTTCGAATTAAGATGTGGACTCCGTTTGTACTTCCACCCCGTTCAGAACACCGAAATCTGAACCCAACAGCACACGCGAGCTCAGGCGAAGTCCACCGCCCGTACGCCCGCTAGTAACTTACAGGGGGACGCCTGCACTTCCGTGGCGCACTGCTTCCGATCTCTGAAACATAAATCAGAAGCGACAACAGGGAACCAAACAACCCTTCCTTCACCTTAATACTCAAACTTACACAGAAAAATTGACAATAATAATACTGATTTCATTCCTCTAAGCATAACCACGTACACGAATGATGTAAACTGAACTGGCTCATTAAAAGCCGAGCATCACATGAAGCACCTTATATGGGCCTGTAAGGTACCACACGGCAATCTTTAGACACGGAATACAGATCTTTCGGTAAGGCTGCACGCACGTATCAATGTTTTCCACACTTTCCAACTGAAGTAAGAACAATACTATTAAGGAGCGAAGCACACACTTAATAAGAGGCATGACATGTCACATCACAGTCGTTGCAACGCTTTGCTGCCTCAAGAGCAATCATCATTATATTTCACTAATCGTTGGTAGGACTTGAATTACTTAACTTGATGCCAGCTGATGGATCGATGTGGCGAAGACACCAGACGTCGATTCGTCCGATAGTAACAGCGTGTTCCTTCAATGAAGCCAGCACATGCATAGCTTCACGAGGTTGCCAAGAAGCCACAGCGCCGGTCCGCTGTTACTGACCCCAGTACGATCAAGCGCTAACTGCCGCCCGTACTCAGGCACACCGCGCTCGCTGTCGTCTCTCCAACGTCTCGCGCACTTCCGCGTGCTGTGCCCAACGTTGTTGTTCCTTTCCGCTCCGTGCTGCTCCCTATGTCCTGAGCCGGTCCAGACTCCAATGACAAAATTCTGCCAGAGGGAATCGATAGTGCCTAACCAAAGATAGCCCTCGCATCATTCCCGCCTATTACTGTATTACTACCGTTTCACTGCAGTTATACACAGTCCAGTGAGGTTAATGTGGCCACATATAAAAGTATGAAAAATCATCTTCAACGAGAGACGTGCAGGAAGACGATCAGGTTTTGGAAGGAACCGACAGTGATGTGGAGCCACACCTACTCCAGTGTTGTGGCCAGCTGCGCTAGGTTTCTCTGTTAAGGGGAGCCGGAGGTGGTCAAATCCAAAAAATTAAGATTTTTTTGCCACCGAAAATTAATTGAAACATTCCTCTTTAATGTAAACTTTGAATTACTGTTCTACTCGCCCTAGAAGTGGAGTTATTACCATTTTCCCCCACGCCTGCAGAGGAAATGGGCGGCCGCTGAATGCATCTAACACCCTCTCGTGACTTCCTGGCGAACTGCTTGTGATTTTCTCGGCCTGTTACGCATACAGCGCCTTATGTTACGCATACAGCGAGTGTGCAAGGGTTGGCTACATTGTTTTCTGTGACAAATGAAGCGCTAGGAGCGCAGAACATAGTCTCTTTGCTGTTTACCGTTTCGAATTAGTTCAGTGTTGCGCCTGTTGTTAGTATTGTACTTCTTGTGTATAGCGTTGTTCTCGTTACGATGCCACGTTTTAGTAACCGTGTATATAAGAAGAGGAAGAACGTAGGGAAAAGAAAATTAACACTAATACCAAGTTGCGATACTACAATTACTGAAACAGTGCGATCTTCTGCTAAGCAACACATGGCCGGCCATAGCCCTGTGACATCTTCTAGCAAGAAGCTGACTGGTGGAAGTGACAGATTTCGTGAATATGTTAGTGACACTGTACGAGCACTAAGAAATATATGCGATAAAACCAATTTTTCATGACTTAGCGCAGCCAGAATTGTTACACAAATGTCTACACGGGAAGACGCAGAATCCTAATGAGAGTGAAAACAATTTGATTTGGAAAGTGATTCCTAAAAGGGTGTTTGTAAGCATAAAAACACTGCACTTTGGCATTTATGATGCAATAGCAACCTACAACCAAGGGAACAGGGTGAAGTGTGAAGTTCTGAAGGCATTAGGATTTACAGCTGGGGTGAACACTGTACGAGCACTAAGAAATATTGACAGAGAAAGGATAAGAGGAGCAGAAAGAAGAGAAAGGCATATGAAGTATGATGGAACAACAGGCCAGAAAAGAAGACAGAAGAGGAAGCTTTTGAAGGATGAAGACCCTGATAATCTATCCGATAGTGCAGGAATGTATTGAGAAACTTTGATAGCCATTTCCCGTAAATTAGAATTTTTCGAATATAAGGAACATTTTCTCAAAATCCACTCAAGCTAGAGAGATGAAATTTTTATGCAGCACTCCTAGTGGTCAAACTAACATTGTAACACAGCCATTTGGCATTATGTTCAGTAGTTTCATTTCAGTTTAACTATAAAGCAATTATTTGTAAAAAAATTGGGGTCATTAATAAAAAAATAATTGGAAGGAAACTAGAAGAGATACTCAAAAATACCTCTGTCATAACTGCAATACTAAACCACTCTATATGTAAAAAAAATCAAATTTTTCTATTTGATAGTTTATTCATAAATGTTCCTCAAAGTTAGTGGTTTTAACATGGGCAGCAAGGCACCTCCGGCTCCCCTTAAGGACAAGCGGCGCAAACAGCCCGATAGAGATGGCTCCACATACTCTCGAATGGGTTTAAATTCGGATTGTTTGGTGGCAGGGCAGTACGGTAAACCCGTCCTGGTGCTCTTGGAACCACGCACGTACACTTGCAGATGACAAGTTGCGCTGTCCTGATCTGATAGATGCCGTCGTGCTGCGGAAAAACATACTGCATATAGGGGTGGATATGCTCACCAAGGATAGACACTTACATGTGCTGATCCATTGTAACTTCCAGAATGACGAAATCACCCAACGCCCATCTGTTCGATGAAATTTAAAATGTGATACATCTGAAAAAGTTGCGGCACTGACGTGCAAATTCCAGCCTTCGTCGCCAATGAACAGCGGTAAGCATCAGTGCTTGAACCAGGTGGCTGCTGTTGAGATCCACACGCAGCAATATTTGGTGAACGGCCATTGAGAAGACGCTATAGATAGCCCGTTGGTTCATCTGGGCGGTCATTTTTTCAACTATTGAACGTCTAATTGCTTGTATACATCTCCGCAACTGTCGTTCACCTTGGTAATCTACGGCCTATGGTGCAGAATTGTCCCCTCGGCGGTGGATTGGATAGCGCAAAACACGGCGGCACGCGAACCGTTTACAGACTTAATCGCTTCGAAAATGCTTCCATCCTTGGCCCAAAGCGAATGATTATGCCCTTTCTGGACGTCAGAGAAATAGTTCCATGCCTGCATTACGACAACGACTGGACTGGTTTCCTCGTCCCCCTGTTAGCTGTATGTACCCTTCACTGCAAGTGCTGCTACCTGCCGTCTGTGAGTGACTATTGAGCGTTGATGTCGAGCCTAGGTGGTGGTCACATCAATGTGACTGGAACATGTAAGAGTTGAAGGACATGAAAGGGAAACAGTGGTAGAGAAGCAAGCGAAACGGGGCTGTAGCCTAGGCACGATGTTGTTTAGTCAGTACAATGAGCAAGCTGTAAAGGAAATCGGAGAATAATTTAGAAGGGGAATTAAAGTTCACGAAAAAGGCAAACAAACACTGAGGTTTGCCGATTACGTAATTGTCACAGATATCAAATGGCATGGAAGAGCCGTTAAGCGGAATTCGGTATCTTGAACTGAGATTATAAAATGAATCTCAACGAAAGTAAACCAAGGAAAAAGGAATTTAGTGGAAAGAAAACCCTCGATGAATATGGAGTTGCATTGAAGAACGAGTCACGGAATGTCGTTGATTTGTTGTTATTTGGCCCCAAGCTGATGATGACCGGTGTGAAGAGTATATAAAATGCAGATTAACGATAGCAAAAATTCATTTGCAAGGAAAGTGCCATTTCCTAATCTATAACATAATTTTTAGTTTTTAAAAGATTTTTCTCATAGTATTTTTCTTGAGAGAGCCCTTGTAAGTGAATGAAAGGGGGACCGTAAGCGTTTCAAATGTGGTGATAGGGAAGAATACTAGAGGAGTACGTTGAGTAACTAAAGGGTTCACAGAGAATCAAATTGATGGAAAACGGAATTTATGACAAAGCTTGACTAAAAGGATGTTCGGTTGACAGAACACGTCAATTTGGTAATGAACGGAAATATGGAAAGTAAAAATTGTGGAGGGAGAGCAGGATGAATACAGTAAGTAGGTTAAAATGGGTGTAGGTTGAATTAGTTACGCAGAGATGAAAAGGAATGCAGATAATAGACTAACGTGGAGAGATGCAGCAAACAAGTTTTCGGACTAGAGACCACTGAAACGACAGAACTGTTTTAATGGCTACTACTTGTTTCATCGCACTAATTCTTTACTTTGTGTGAGTATGAACTAACGAAAGCCATTGTACCAACGGCGTCATGCATGTATATCTCAATCCAACTTCGCAAACGACCTCACGATCTGTGGCGAAGGGTGCCTTTGGCACCAATTTCTTCCCACGTTTCGTATTTCGCTTTGTAAACGTGCTTGTTCGTAAATTCTTACTCGTCCACGTACTACTTACATATGAATTCACACACTTACATCCTCTTTACTTCTCCACTTGTGAGTTATTTTTTAATCGTAACAGCAAAACCCGTCTTATTTCCTAAACTAAGTCCACCCAGCACCACCTGATTTAATGTGTTTTCCCAGTACACTGGTGCGCCATTCTTTTTCTCATAATACTTTCCGTTCTATTCCTCTTACTAATCCTTTAGTCTGCGACAGATTTAGGCCACGAGGAGAAAACGTAGAAATTTCAGTTCTTCACTCTGAATTTTAATTCGTTTCTCAGCTTTTTTTCGGTTTCCTCTATGAGCCGTGGTAAAATTTGCTGTTTTGAAGAGCGCGCCGCAGCGGAGCGCAGTCGCCTCAGTTTCTGGCGGTGACGCCGCTGTGGCAATTGCAGCTTTGGTGTCTCCCTGTGGTGGAAAAGGGGTTAGCGTGCCTGTTGACGTGCATTTAAGGGGCGCTATAAGCTCGCCAGGGGCAGTTGGTCAGTCGGAGTGAGGCTGGGTCAGCCTCGCGTCACCAGTTTCTGGTCTGTCGCTCGTTCGCCTTTGTGCGGCAGTTAGTGCCTGTCGTCGGAGTGCTAGTATGTCTGTCGTTTGGATCACACTTTAGCGCTAGAAAATGAGTCTCGCACGCCGCCAGTAAGAGAACTCAGCTAGTGGTCGCCCGGTCGGGGCTGAGTTCCTGCATCTGAGTCTGCGCGTTAGGCCGCCAGTCTGCTCAAGTTGCTCGGGCAACGGTCATTGGCGGTTGGATCGATAGGGTGGTCGGTCGCGCACTGAGGCACAAGATGACTTGACCGCCTTGAGCGTTGGCGCATGAGAGGTCCCAACGCGAGTCCAGTGGGCCACGCCGTATAGAAAGGGGTTGTGGCTTCGCGGTTCACACGAGAGCAACAGGAGTCTGCCCACGACATCGGGCTGGCCGGGGCGAGCTGCGACGCCGTCAGACGGGAGATCGGCGCGCCTTCCTGGGTCCGTTGAAGCGGCTGGCAGCGGACGGTTCGGGAGAGAGGTCTGGGGGTGCTGCGCCAGGTCTTCTCGAGAAATCGCAGTTTATTAGAAGATAAGTGATTGGAGATATGTTGTTTGATTTACTCTTGTTAAATTTCACTTGTTTTCTTGGTGAGGTCACCATCCGCTTTGTTTTGGGGTCGTCTCACCACTCATCTCCGTTTACCCACCCGCGGGAAGGTGGTTATTTATGAATTGGGTGGTCCGTTTTTCCCTTCTGGAGTAGGGGTGGGTTAGAGCAACCTGCAGTTCGGGTTGTTCGGTAATCCCCCTGTCAATCTGCCATACGTTAATAGCTGCCTCTGTCATGTTTGTCGGATTCGGTGTTAACGAATTTATTGCGTAAGGTGTGAAGGCCGAATTCCTGAAATGTTTTTATCTTGTTCATCAGCCAGAGTGGCGGTATATGTGTAATGTAGAGCATGTTTGTACATTTTATGTAAGACTGCATTTCCTGGGTTTTTATTTAAATGGTCATTTTAGTATATAAAGTTGCCACCCTTCCACCGTAAAAGTTTTCTTTAGTAACAAGTTGCACTTTCGGTGGCAAGTAATTTTTTAAAGGTGTTTTGTACCATTTCCATCCCTCCTACGGGGTGCATCGTTTGTGTTTGCGTGAGTTGTTAAGCATTTTAGTTTAAAGTAATCTGGTGTGTTGCAGATTTGCACCAGTGTAGTCTTTCAGAGGTTGTTGTGAACGGTCGTGACTGCGGCCGTGTTGAAAGGGAGCAGCAAGCTTCTCAGCCTGAACGCTCATACAGTCAGAAAAAAAATTATTTCTGTCTCTGATGAAATTGTGACTTGATATTTAGAGGGTGCTTTCTCATTATAATTTTTAAATCTGTTCTTTTTTTAACAAAAGGAAAGGGTTTCTAGGAATAAAAATTTCCATTTGTTGAAATTTAATTTGTTTCCGTCAGTTACACCCCTGGCAACTACTTCCACGCTCACATAGTGTGATTAAATGTGTTAATGTTCTCGATGAATCGTTAGTAAAAAAGTAAATTCTTAAGAAAAGGTTTTGAAATTAAATTCATGGTTCACTCTACTTGAAAGCTATGTTCAGATCAAATTGAGACCGGAAATAATGTCTCCGCTTCGGTTTTGATGTGGCTGTTCAATTTCCACGTGAAAACTAATTTCATGTTACCTGAATTATAACAGTTTAAAGCGAAACTTGGTGGCTCACGAACCTGCTTGACGATATAGCCATCAAAGGACGATGAGCCCAAGTTGGGCCCACTACACACACAACGCGTACACGGCATGCCGACCCAGTGGTTTCATATTTGACCTTCAGCTGATGCGTTCAGCATGGCACGACAAGGATGCTGCCTCTATTTTGTTCCTTCTGTCTACAAAAGCGTAATGGGAAAACATTGCTCACGTACTGAACGCTAATTCTCTACACTGTATTGGAGCTATTGGGTCATTCGTCTACAGTGATTTTAGAAAACTGTACGTTTACGGACCTAGCTGAAACGAAAAAGTAATCCATCGTTATGTTACGTTAATATCTGAAACCCCTCCACGTATCTGCCTACCTGTCTGAAATCGTTTAAGTACAGTTGCGTATCACGTATCTTCAGTTTCATAGATATCATGTGACTCCAGAAGTCATACAACAGGGCACAGGCTTTTTTTATGTCTACAGAAAATCTTTACACAAATTCAGAAATCTTTAAAAAATTCTCCATTTGTTGTTGCGAAGGCACATTCTACGTACCTCCGAGCTCTGAAAAGAAAGTAATTGAAAATTATCTAGGCAGCTGTCAACATATTCCTTCCGTATGATCGAACAAGGTGTCCGTGCAGTCAACATGCCTCAACAGTTGGGTTCTTGGGGCCTTCTGTACCACTTCTTTAATTACTACTAATTTTCACAACTCATATTGTCGACAATGAGAGTCTAAAATGTAATCTCCAGAAAAATTGTAATTCCTCCATTCAATGTAAACACTTCCAAGAAAGTGGTGCAATATAGTGCCTTCAAACACTTGAAAAACTTAGTGTATTCATTTTTGCCCTGTCATTCATGTTTTAAAATGATACACGGAGTTCCTTTGATACATCGATCCAGAAATTTTTTTGAGTGAACTCTGTCCTTCTAATTCACTAGACTTTTTTCCAACAAAACTGGCCGTTCTTCCGCTAAGGAAATTGATCGCTCACTGTTTATTTCTCAATCGACGTTCAGGCCTAAGAGAAGCAGATACGAAGGACGAATGAACTGGTGCACACGCTGTGCGTGCCTGGAAGACTGCGGTGCCGTGCTCAACATCGGTGACGGCGCCAATATTTACTAAAGCTCCTACTGCTTGACTCATCACAGTGTGAGCGATGCCGTGTAGACGGCTGCTGGACAAATGTGAAATGAATATTAGAGGGAAGCGCCGTAGTATAGTATTCATCTAGAATTCGCATGACAATTAAGTTGTCACTTTGTCGAAACCACGTAATTATCTCCCATTGCACGAGAAAGATGGAAACTTGGCTCATAGAAGCCTACAGAATTCGTCCAGGGCGCCCAGCGATGTCTGCTTCGGGTGCGGTGACGCATCAAACAGCAAGGTGTCGACACTTCGGAGTAAAAAGTCCGTTGTTCAGTCCACGGGAGGTGTGACATGTCATAATGACGTTACATTGGAACTAAATTACACAAAAATACTGCCCAGCGTCACCGTGGACGTATCATACGATGTATACCACCATATCCACCCTTACCTAAGTTTGGGCCATTCCTTTGACGCTTTGCGATGAAGGTGAAATCGCGATGCCCAGCGCTGAAATCCCGCTGTTTCATTGTGAGTGGTCGAGGAACACACTGACGCTCAGTATCGACGAGGAATGGCCTCAAGGGGTGGCACAAAGGGCGTGAATGAAACCATCCCTTCGAGTGGGGCTTTGATTCCCACATATTTCACTGACTAAAACGACAGTTCGCGCTGCGATGAGCAACAGGACAGCGGTCAGGACAACCTTCGACACTAACGACACATCCCAATCGATTCAACCCTTCGCTAAGGATAACTTGGGTCTGAAACACAATAGAAGGTGATCGCACCCTATTGGGGTAAAGTGCGATCATATTTTTGGCACTGGTATGTAGAGTGGGATGCTCACCTGTGGCCTAGACGTAGCAACTTTGATTAGTGATCAAAGCGTCCTCGGTCACTGGTTCGAAACACGTCACCGATTTAATTTTGATTAAGGATAAGCATTGGCGGCCAATGTCCTTGTCAAAGAGGAAGGAGAGCGAGAGCGTGAGGGTTGGGGGGGGGGGGGGGGGGGGAGGGCGGATCTGGCACACTCTTGTGGGAAATTGTCCCTACAGTCGGAAGAATCAGCAATGATCAACGCTATGATGATGCAGAAGGTAATGGAAACCACGGCATTCAAGACACACAACGTATATCCATAGGACATTTGCCCTGTAATGGAAGAAGTGTCATAATCTCTCCATTGGCAAAGTACTCCGGAATAGTTCCCCATTAGGATCTCCGGGAGGGACTGGCAAGGGGGAAGTGACAATGAGAAAATGATTGAGTAATCACCGAAATGAAATGTGCTACGAGTGAGAATTTGGAATGTCAGAAGCTTGAATATGGTAGGGAAGCTAGAAAATTTGAAAAGGGTAATACAAAGGCTCAATCTAGATATAATAGTGGTCGCTAAGATGAAATGGAGAGAAGACAAGGATATCTGCTCAGTTGAGGATAGGGCAGCATCAACAGCGGCAGAAAATGGTGTTACAGGAATAGGATTCATTTTGAAGAGAAATGTAGGGCAAAGAGTATGTAACAATGAACAGTTCAGTGATACGTTTGTTCTTGTCAGAACCGGTAGCAAACCAACACCGACGAAGATAGCTCAGGTATACATGGCGGCGTCACAATCTGAAGATGAAGAGATAAAGAGAGGATATTGAAAGAGTAACACAGGACGTAAAGGGAGGCGAAAATATAGTAGTCATCGGAGACGGGAAAGCAGTTTTAGGGGAAGGAGTAAAAGAAAGGTTACAGCAGAATATGGGCTTCGGTCAAGGAATGGGAGAGCAAAAAGACTAATTGAGTTCAGTAACAAGTTTCAGCTACTAATAGCGAATACTCTGTTAACTAATCACAAGAGGAGGAGGTATACTTGGAAAACGACGGGTGATACGGAAAGATTTCAGGCACATTACATCACGGTCTGACAGATTCCGAAATCAGATACGCTATTGTAAGGCGTACCCAGGAGTAGATATAGACTCAGATCTCAATATAGCAGAGATGAAGAGTAGGCGAAAGTTAAAGAAATGAGTCAGGAAGAATTGATACGCAAAGAAATGGGATACGGAAGTACTAAGGAAGGATCAGATAAGCTCGAAGTTATCTACGACTATAGGTACAGCAGTAAGGCATAGTTCATTAGGCATTGCAGTTGAGAAGGAATTGATATATCTAAAAAGGGTCATGACAAAAGTAGTAAAGGAAAACACAGGTACAAAGAAGGTAATTGCGAATAAACCATGGGTAACAGAAGAAATATTTCAGTTGATTTCCCCCTGCGGGTCTGGAGGTTAGAATAGGCGTCATAAGACGCGACTAAAAGGAGTCCCACAAGTTGCGGCCTTTATGCGGTGGTCCCCTGTAGGGTTTGACCTCCATTTTTCAAAATTTTTCCGAAGAGCGAGGCAATTGGGGAAGGGTGCCTCACATAGTGCATAGAGTCCTCTGAGTCCTCTCGCATCCATCGTCGACGTTGATCTGCACTTCCGCTCGTTCTCCAGCTGTTGGGTGATGTCACCCACCTGGGTGCGTTTTCCTCCGTCCTCTGTGCAGTATGGCTTTCTGAGCTGTCGACGATAATGGACATCATAGCTCATTTGCGCCTGATATCTAGCACGGTAGCCAGTCCGTTGTGGTGAGGCCGCCATGTACCCTAACCACACAGGGATTGCTCTGCTGATGCCTGCACCGTTAACTCCCCACGTATGCCAAGGGATAGATGCCTGTTACCCTGGGGCAATGGAACTCCCGGCAATGGCCATCCTGCCAGGTGGCCTTTGCTGTGGCTGGATGGCGCCCATGGGGAGGGCCCCTCGTCGGAGTGGGTAGCATCAGGGCAGACGACATGCCATGAAGCGTAGTATGTAATCTGTTGCTGGTGGTCAAACACCAGCACTCTCTAATCGGTCAAGGTCTAACTTCAAGGCTAAGAAACGCGACCCCAAATCGTTCCGCCCCTGGCCACACCATGAGCGGAACGCCAGAGTAAGAATGCAGCGAAGCCTGTTCTCCCCGGTACCTCATATGTACTAGAGTTTCTGTCAATGAAACATCAGTTTTTTGTGGAGCAGTAAGAGGGCAGGTTTGGGGAGGTGAAGGGCTTGTCCAAAATACGGTCAGGGTCGGTCTTGATCAAAACAGCATCCTGTGCCCAGTCACTGGCAATAATCGCCTGTGAAAAGCTGGGGGAAGTTTCTGTTTCAATCGCGTCCCATAAGAACTTAAATATGGTCCAGGGTATCATATTTCACAGGAACGTTCTTTTTCAGTCTGACGATGAGCAGCATGCCAATTTAGAGCGGCAATGTTTCCATTGCGTTTGGATCCTCCACCATGGTCCGAGAGATAATCAGGTTGCCACTGATGCCGTCATCTTGGCCTTAGAGGGTGACACATTACCCAAGAAGGTCAAGGTGGTGGTTTACCACTGTCATGTAAAGCCCTGTATCCTTCCCCCAATGTGGTGTTTTAAAGTGCTGGAAGTTTGGCCGTATGTCTCCCCACTGTACTTCTAGCATCACCTGTCATGATCGTGGACGTCCTTCGCATCCTTATACTCTCTGTGCCCCACCTCCCTTCTGTGGCATCTGCTGAGAACACCATTCGCTTTGCTCCCCAGACTGCAGGATTCTCCAGAAAGAAAGAAAAATAATGGAATACAAGACCCTGGACCGACTGACCTACACTGAGGCTAAGAGAGAATACGAGAGCCTACATCCTGTGCATATGAAGTCAACCTACGCTGCTGCTACGACAACAGTTCTACCATCTTCAGTTCTGCCATATAAAGGCGACTGATGACCTCAGAAGTAAGTCGCACAGTGCTCAGCCATTTCTGCCACATACAGTTGGCTCCACCTGCCCCCTTGTGGGGGGGGGGGGCGGTGCCACTTCCCTCCCTGTTGCTCCTGCAAAACATACCAGCTAGAGAACTAGAGAAGCGTAAGTCTTCTTCAGCTCCTCTCGCCAGGAAGGGATTCTTTAAATCACTCCCTTCCCAGGTTCCTACCAGTGGCAAAGCTGACACCCACCAGTTCCTGAAACAACCACGGGTAGCTGGTCGTAGGGCTTAACAGTCCTCTTCAGTCCCTGAGACTGAATCAGTGAAGCCCTCCCAGCTGGACAAACCTAAGGAGCAGCGAGAGAAACCTAAAAAAATCCCAAAGAACCAAGCCACTGCGGTGACACCCACACCACCACTACCTACAAGCTCTGTGACAATAAGGTGGAGATTCTGGCATCTGCTGAGGACCTAGATCTCGCTGGGCCCTCAGCCACAATGGATGTCGATCGCACAGGTACTCACCCAGTTGTAGCAGGTGACCCTAAGGGGTAGGCTGCCTCATTCTTTCATGCCTTCCCAGTCTCACCATCATGTAATCCTCAAGTGGAATTGCGGAGGTTTTTCCACCACCTGGCTGAGCAATGGCAACTGTTAAGCTTTACACCTGCTTCCAGCATTGCCGTCCAGGAAACCTGGTTCTGGGCAACGTGGACCCTTCCCCTCTGAGGCCATAAGGGATACCACAGGAACTGTAGCGACAGTAATCGAGTGTCAGGTGGAGTTCGCATTTATGTCCTAAACTCGGCCTGCAGTGAAACTGTGCGCCATCAAACCCCTCTTGAAGCTGTGGCTGTCAGAATGACAAAGGAAATAACTGTCTGCAATGTATATCTTTTTCCAGATGTTGTAGTATCCCTGACTGTATTAACTGCAGCAAGTCATCAACTCCCTAAACCTTTCATACTTCTGGGAGATTTTAACGTGCTTAACCCCTTACGGGGTGGCGCCATGCTTACTGACGACCTGTGTGGTAGTGACTACCTCCCCATCTTCCTGTCACTCCCCTGGCGTCATGCCCACGGACACCTACCCAGATGGGCTTTAAACAAGGCAGAATTGGAAACCTTCACCTCTGCTGTCACCGCTGAATCTCTCCCACATGTTGCCATCGAAGTTGTCGTTGAGAAGATCACTATAACGATCGTTGCTGCGGCTGAAAACGCAATGCGTCATTCTTTAGGGTGCCCCCCCCCCCCCCCCCCGGTGAAAGACGGTCTCTTGGTGGTCGCCAGAAGTCGCTGAGGCAATTAAAAAGCGTCGGCGATCTCTGCAGCGACAAAAGTGGAACCCTTCCCTAGAGCACCTAATAGCCCTTAAGCAGATCCATGCCCGTGTTTGCAAGCTTATAAAACGACTGAAACAGGAGTTTTGGGAGAGGTACATGCCAATCATTTGGTGCCATACGTCACCTTCCCAAGATCGGATGAAGATCAGACGTCATTTCGGGTATCAGACCTCAATAGGTGTCCCTGCCATTACCGTCAGTGGCCACAAACGTGATTCCCGAGCACTAGCCTCTGCGTCGGAGAATTTCCCCCCCCCCCCCCCCCCCCCCCCCAGCGTTTCGCCCCCTCAAATGGCGGATGGAGAACAAAGTCCTCACGTTCACTACACGCAACAGCGAACTCTATAACGCCCCATTTACCGAGTGGGAGCTCCTCAGCACCCTTGCGCATTGCCCCGACACAGCTCCTGGGCCGGATCGGATCCACAGTCAGATGATTAAACATCTCTCGGCTGACAAGCGACATATCTTCATATTCGACAGGATCTGGTGCGATAGCGTCTTTCCATTTTCAATGGCGGGAGAAAACCATCATTCCGGTGCTCAAACACGGTCAAAACTCACTTGATTTGGACAGCTACCGGCCCATCAACCTCACCAACTTTGCAAAAACAGACATAATGTCTTATGGGATAACAGCAATCAGTGATTTTATAATGTTACTGTGACGCAGCATGAGAAAGTTGCTGGATTTGGACGGGTTACTCCTGTAACTGAAATATCAGATCTGAAGATGGTTCTGAATGAACCAAAACCGGCCATATGAATAAAAAAAATTGCAATCAAGACGGATTTTAAGTAACAACTCACCAACTTCCTTTGTAAGCAGCTGGAATGTATGGTGTGTCGGCAGTTGAGTTGGGTCCTGGAATCACGTGGCCTACTGGCTCCGTGTCAGGGCGGCTTCCGCCATTGTCGCTCTACCACTGATAATTTTGTGTCCCTCGAGTCTGCCTTCCGAACAGCCTTTTCCAGACGGCAACATCGGGTTGCTGTCTTTTTTGACGTATTTAAAGCATACGACACGTCATGGCGACATCATATCCTTGCCGCATTATATGAGGGGGGGGGGGGGTCTACAAGGCCCACTTCCGATTCTTGTCCTGAATTTCCTGTCTCTTCGTACTTTCCGTATCCAAGTTGGTGCCTCCCATAGTTCCCTCCATATGCAGGAGGATATGGTCCTGCAGGGCTTTATATTGAGTGTGTGTGTGTTTTTAGTGTCCATTAACGGTCTAGCAGCAGCTGTAGGGTCGACGGTCTCACCTTATCTGTATGCTGACGACTTCTGCATTTCCTACTGCTTCTCCAGTACTGGTGTTGCTGAGTGGCGACTACAGGGAGCCTTTCACAAGGCGCATTCATGCGCTCTAGTCCACAGCTTTCAGTTTTCAGCCGCGACGTCGTGGGCCATGCATTTTTGTCGGCGTCGCACCGTTCATCCAGAACGAGAACTTCACCTTAATGACGATCCACTCACTGTAGTGGACACATACCGATTTTTGTGACTGGTTTTTCGTCACCCGATTGACTTGGCTACCCCAACTTCGTCAGCTTAAGCGGAAGTTTAGGCAGCACTTCAATACCCTCCGCTGCCTGAGCAACGCCACCTGGTCTGCAGGTCACTCTACGCTGCAGCAGTTCTAAAGAGCACTTCCTCAATCCCGCCTTGACTATGGGAGTCTGGTTTACGGTTCGGCGGCGCCCTCGGCGTTGGGTTTTCTAGACGCAGTGCACCACTGCGGCGTTCACCTAGCGACAGGAGCTTCAAGAACGAGTTTGGTTACCACTGTCCTGGAGGAGGCCAGAGTCCCTCCATTGAAAGTTAGGCGTGCACTACTGCTCGGCAGTTACGTTGCACACGTTCGTAGTTCTCCTGCGCATGCGAATTAGCGTATCGCCGTCCCAACCATGGCGGTTCATACTCCGCATCGGCGTCCCATGTCGGGACTTAAGATTGCGGATCGCGTCCTGTCCCTTCTGTGTGAACTGGAGTACTTCCCGTTACCACCTGTCCTCGACGTCCATTCGCGTATACCTTCATGGTGTACACCTAGGCCGCAGCTTCGTGTGGACCTTTTGCATGGCCCTAAGGACTCTGTTAACCTCGCTGCTCTCCGCTATCGCTTCATCTCGATTCCCGACGTGTACCGTGGCCATGAAGTGGTTTACACCAACAGTTCGATGGCTGATCGTCACGTCGGCTTAGCGTATGTTCATGGAGGATGTACTGCATGTCTTTGTCCGTCTGTATCCTACACCGTAGTGCTTCTAGGGTGGAGGTTTTAATGTATTGCAGAGTGGCTGGATTCTCCTTTTTATTCTCATGGTCAGCCAGCCATTGTAATCTGCTCTCTTGTTTTGATATCTTCATGTTTCTTGCGTTTCCCTGTGGCTTTCTTGTTCGATTTTGTGTTTGTTCCCCTTCTGTCATTGTTGTGGGTTTCTCCTTTCTTTCACCCGTGTTTCTTATTTCTCGATTATCTTACTCCCACCCTCGTGGAAAGTACACAAATATCCCGGGAAATTTAGGAATACATGAACACAAGTCGCAGAGGAATTGCGTAAACAGGTAAGTGCCGGGAAGCGAAGACGAAATAGCTGCATGAAAAATGTGAAAAAATCGAAAAAGAAATAACGGTCGCAAGGACTGATTAATCATACAGGAAAGTTAGAACGACCTTCGGTGACATTAAAAGTAAGGTAATAACACTGTGTGCAGCTGGAATTCCACTGCTAAATGCATAGGAGAGAGTGGATTGTTAAAAAACGTACACTGAAGACATCTATGAGGGGAATGATTAGTCTGACGTGATAGGAGAAACAGGAGTCGATTTAAAAGAGACTGGATCCAGTAGTAGAATCACAATTGAACTTCAGAAGACCTAGGAGCAAATAAAGCAGAAGGGGGAGACTATATTCCCGCAGAATTTCTAAATCATTGGAGAAGTGGCAACAAAACGACTATTCACGTTGGTGTGTAAAATTTATAATTACTGGCGACATATCATATGACTTCAGCGATAATTATCGCACTGTCTGCCTAATAGCGCATGCATCCAAGTTGCTTACAATAATAATATACAGAAGAATGGAGAAGAAAATTGTTTTCAGTGACGATCTGTTCGGCTTTAGAAAACGCAAAGGCTCCAGATAGGAATTTGGGACGTCGCGAGTGATAATGGAAGCAAGACGAAAGAAAAAAACTCAAGACTTACATAGGATTTGTCGACCTGGAAAAAGAGTTCTACAATGGTAATAATTCAAAATGTTCGAACTTCTGAGAAAAATATGGGTAATCTATAGGGAGAGACGGGTAATAAACAATACGTACAAGAGCCAAGAGGGTATAATAGGAGTAGACGATCAAGAATGAAGTGCTCGGATTAAAAAGAGTGTATGACTGGTGTGTAGACTTTGGCCCCTACTGGTCTGTCTGTACATGGAAGAAGCAATGATGAAAACAAAAGTAAGATTCAGGAATGGAATTAAAATTCAAGATGAAAGAATATCGACGATACTCTTCGCTGATGACACTGCTATTTTCAGTGAAAGAATTATTACATGATCTGCTGAATGGTATGAGCTATCTAGTAAGTGCAGTATATGGATTGAGAGTAAATCGAGGAAAGACGGAAGTAAAGAGAAGTAGGAGAAATGAGAACAGTGAGAAACTTCACATCAGAATTCATGGTCACGTAGTAAATGAAGTCAAGGAATTTTGCTTCCTAGGCAGCAAAATAACGAATGACGGACAGAGAGAGGACATCAAAAGCAGACTAGCACTGGCAAAAAGGGCATTCCTGGCCAACAAAATTCTACTAGTATCAAACATAGGCCTTAATTTGAGGAAGAAATTTCTGAGAATGTACGTCGGGAGCACAGCATTGCATGATAGTGAAGCATGGACTGTAGGAAAACCGGAACAGAAGAGAATCCAAGCATTTTAGACGTGATGCTACAGCCGAATGCTGAAAATTAGGTGGACTGAAAAGGTAAGGAATGAGGAGGTTCTGCAGAGAATAGGAGAGGAAAGGAATAAGTGGAAAAGGCTGAGAAGAAGGGACAGGATATTAGGACATATGTTAAGACATGAGGGACATAGTACTGGAGGAAGCTGTAGAGGGCAAAAATTGTAGCGGGAGACAGAGGTTGAAATACATCCAGCAAATAATTGAAAACGTAGGTAGATGAAGAGGTTGGCACGGGAGAGGAATTCGTGGCGGGCCGCATCAAAAATTTCAGAAGACCGATGACCCGAAAATTAACTAAGGTGGAACCATTAGGAATCGTTCAAAATTATTGGACAAGTACGAACGGGATCCGAGGTAGCAAATAGTGTTCAGGCTTTTCCAACCATCCTGTTTCGCGCTGTCCTGTGGCGTGACGAGGGAGAGCTGCGACGTTGGCGTGTGTGTTACTGAAACAGGGAAGGTTCCCTCGAAGGCACTGCAGTTTAGCACACTCTCGGAGCCACCCGTGTGCTTTTCTTGAGCATTTCTAAAATGCGTGTGTACAGAGACTGCCATTCACTTACTCCTAGGGGCCCATGCTGGGGCAACCATTCAACATCTATGAGCTTGGTGACACTGTCCCTGAACAAGTGCCTGCGGGCCACATGGGTGTCGAAAGTGTAGCCTATCACGCCAGCACTTAGTTATCAGTGGTTGGTTGTCTTTGCACAGTTGTATTTTTAAAGTTCTTTGCAGAGGTTCACAGTTGGCGTTGCCGAACTCTGGGGCGGGGGTGGGTGTCTTAGAGGTGCCATTTACCGTTTTATTCACGCACGTGTCAGTGTTGCACCGCTTTATAATCGAGACACAGAAGGAGCGAAACACTAGGTCTCGAAAAGCATAAACACTCTTAGCTTCTTCGGATCATGCTCACATTTGTTCGAATAATTTTGAACGGCCCATATCTGCTCCACCATCTATACTTGTGCCAAAATGGCGGTCGTGATACTGTTCAAGGGGTGTGATCGTTTTAGATTGGATTGCAGCCCCACAATGTCCTTAGAGAGGTGTTGAGTCGCCCAGGGGGTGTCATCAGTGTAAAATCGTATCAAAATGTCGTCCTTTTCACAGCACTGCGAACTGTCATTTTCCACCGCAAAATGTATGGAAATCGATGCCCAAAGGCAGGTGGTTGATTTCGTTTACAAACTTTGTCATCCCGTGGGGAATTTTCTAGTAAACCTGCAATGTTTCCTACGGCCATCCATAAGAATACGGCGTGATTTCAACGCTGGGCATCGCAGTTCTGACGTCTGTCATAGAGCCGTCAAAGGAGAGTGTGAAATGTGGGTAGGACGGATTGTGACGACCGCCCCACCGTGAGAAACGTCCACAGTGGAACTGGGAAGAACTGTGGTGAAAACTGATGCCACTCTAACATCATTTACCCACGTAAACCACACACGAACTTCTAGGCTCTGGTCTGTGTTTCTCATGTGTTGACACCTTTCTGTTTGAAGCGTCGCTGAGCCCTCGGGTGAGTTCGCAGGGTGCCACGCTTTTGCACCTTTACAGAGAGAAGTTGCAGGCACCTCTGAACGTAATTTCGAACTTCTGTGTCACATTTGGTTTCGAAAATGTGACCTTTTGTGCTGCGCAGTTAATAGACAACGGAAAACATTTTTTTACCTGAAATTACTTTCGACTCCTTAAGGGAAACTATGATCTGTTTTCATATAGAGAAACAGTCACCAGGTTGCTCATGAAACAAGCAACAATGAAAATTTGTCACCTAGTTAATAATAGAGATAACGGCAGCTGCTTTACTTTTTAAAAGGAACTGTTATTTTTTCTCCGAACCGCAATCCGTGGCAAATGTGATGCATTGTTATAACCCTTCTGTAGGTCTTACAAGAGTATAGTGAATAAAGAGATTTTCCTGTTGTTGCTGAGGCCGCTGAATGGTGTGCTATCCGTAAGTTTGTCACTCTCCAGGTAAATTTGTAGTGCCGATGCAATATGTATGTCATGTTTACACTACTCTCGACGGAAACCTGTGACGTAGAGACAGGAAATTGATCATCAGTTGTGTGTCGCCCCTCAGAAAAGTGAAGAACCACTGCCTATGTAGATTAGATTTATTGTGACGATTGCTGCATTTCATTTCCACTGTTTTACTTGTAATTCACCAGCATAGGCGAAGCGTTAGTTTCCCGTAAACCATTTTCAAGATCACAGTGATAGTTGCCAATGAAGAATTGGTCGACACATCCTGAATTTAAGATGAATATCGACAAAATGCACTAAGAGCAGCAGACCTGAGTGCGGAACGTTCCCAGGCAGACGCTGTCCAACTCGTCTGACCTTAATTAGTACCATCAACAGACTTTGTGAGACACCTTTTGCCCCAAGAAAATTCATACGAATGAAGATTGCCACCTACGAAGCTGGAGAAGTGGAGGTTCTTGAATTTGCTGGAATATATCCGCGTGGCATTTCTAGTCAAATACAGTAACGTTCATATCAGCTACGAAGTGTTCTGCGTATTCATGAGGGACACATACTCGTATATCATCCGTTTTTTATTTCTATATCAAGAACACAAAGTAGTAATTTTCAATGATGATGTGAATAGTATTAATAGCTTTTACAGCAAGGCAGTAATGTTTTCCAGAAGGTACTGTTTCTGTTGAAGCCACATACAGAAATCACGTGAATATAAATGCAAGAAACATGCTCTACTGGCCAACGAAAAATACACATTGGCTTCGTCAGGTATGTGGTACGGCATAATCTGGTAGAAAGTGATTGATCCTTACTTCGCTGATGGTGTTCTGAACGCGGAAAGGTACACATACTTCTTGTTAAAAAACTTTACCTTTATTATAATATAATGAACCCTTGATAACTCTTCAGATAATGTAGTACCAGCATGCTGGGTCTCTTTCGATACTTCTTCCGTAGCAAGAGATGCATTAAACCACTTACTTTAAAACATGCAGGAGGGAAGAAGGACGCCTTTCCATACGTATCTAACATGATCACATGCGGTGACACTGTTAGATTTCTTCCTCTGGCGTCATGTAACGCAAATGGTCGACATGGACGATATGGAACATAAAGCGAATTACTGATGAGTGTAAAGCGATTATTCCTAACATGAGCAGCATTCAATAAGTAATACAACAGATTTGTTTCCTCGTACAATTTCGGTTGAAAAAAACGTGAAATTTCTGGTGGGACATTGCGGAATATTGTACCTTTAGGCCCTATAGTTTCATGAAGATCCGACAGGTGGCAGCGCTATACGTAGTCTTCACGATTGCGTCTGTAACAGAGGCGCGTTTCATGCAGAGAGGTGTCACTGGGATTCTTTTGGCGGGAAACCAAAGGATCGCAGATATTCATTGGAGTTTGCAGAATGTCTACGAAGACCTGGCAGCGAACAAAATCACGATGAGTCGTCGGGTGGCGCCTGTCATCACGCCAATGTCGCGCAAACCCGTCCGATCTCCCGAGTACCGGTCGGCTGCCCACATCTGTGATTGCTGGAATGTTGGAACGGACAAACACTCCCATTCCAGATGATGGACGCATCGAAATTGAACATCTCACCTTGCCCAACTGGACGTCTGTTGGTAGTGCCGGCGCGCTTTTCCACTATTAGTGTACTCAAATTGGCTAGCAGAAGGCCATAAAAAGCAACTGAGGACCAACTGAGCGGAGTTTGTGTTACGAGGCTGATTATGACAATTATTCGCCGAACAAGCGATGAAAAATGTGTTCATCACTTCGGATCGGAAACAGAAAGGCAATCCATTGAGTGCCGCCACACCGCCTGTCTCCCCTGAAGAAAAAGTTAAAAACTGCACCCTCAGCCGCTAGAGTCACGGCAACAATCCTCTGGCACTCTAAAGAGGTTATTCTGTCTGATGCCCTTAAGGGCCCGGGATAGATTCCCGGTTGGGTCGGAGATTTTTCTCCGTTCAGGGACTGGGTGTTGTGTTCTCCTAATCATCATTTCACGCCATCGACGCGCAAGCCGCCGAAGTGGCGTCAAATCGAAAGACTTGCACCCGGCGAACGGTCTACCCGACGGGAGGCCCTAGTCACACGACATTTATTTTTATGGTACAACGATCAACCCCGAAATCCATTGTGCTAAGCTCACGAACCTGGAGAAACGACTTCAGAGTGTTTGTCGCTACAACAATGCAAAGGAACTGCTCCGACGTGATAACATAACGCCTCATTCAAGTACAGCAAAGCTGAGGTTAATGGCTAAATTACTTACGTACTTTCACAGTTTACTAAAATCTTCATGGATATACGATGGCGTGCTAAAAAGCAATTACTCCCAATTTTTGTATGAAAGCCCTACAGACATTTTAAATGAAACAAACTTCATTAACATTGCAAATCTTCATTCTTCATGTCTGCGTATTCATTTGTCAACAGTCAACCTGGCGACGAACATAATTCTCCCAACGATGCACAACTTTGTTGATACCGTCACTCCAGAAAGTTTTGACTCTGTTGATGGAACTACAGCGTCACCTCTGCCTGCTAAATCACCATCCAGACGAAGTCCAAGAAGGTGTTCTTTAAGTTTTGAAAACAAGTGTAAATCGGATGGAATCAAAACGTTACAGCATGGCCAATGACAGATGAGAGTGAATCCAAGGCGTCCGATTGTTGCAGATGTCGTAGCGCTCGTGTATCGTATGACATTGTCATGCTGAAGCAGTGTGTGTTCCATGTGTGGACAAACACGCCGAATTCGAAACTCGATTACAGCACGCTACTTCCCACGCGCCGGAATAGTTACACTACGCACTACTATTAGGAGCCTCTACCGGCAGAAAGCTGCAAATATGTATACACGAAGAAGAAATACGTAGAATGTTAATAACGTTTGTTTTAATTCAATAGCTTTGGTAGTCTTCTTACAAAAAATTCGGACACACTACTTTCAAGCACGCTCTCGTAATCCCCTCTCACAAAGTAACGTGGAAAGCGTAAGAGATCTTGCAAGAGATACACTGAATTATTTCCGTTCAAACGATAGCGCTGGCACCAGAAAGGCAGACCTCTTGCAGAATCACGTAATTATGACGTACATCAGTCGCATGCCTTCTATGGGCAATAAAAGCCACTGGATAGACAATCTCTTTGAAACCTCTAGATTCTAACGAGACCAGACGCGACAGTTGAATCGACAATGTGTTATACAAGAATGTCATGAGTAACGTCCAACTTACATCTAAATCCTCATAGTTTCGTAGCTCAGCGGGTATTAATCATCTACAGGTGACTTCATCTAACTATCAAAGATAGATGGGATGCCTCAATAACGTGATATCCATTGGGAGTGGCTAACGTTCTGTGCTGTATGCCTGCGTAGCAGCCTCCGTTGTGAAGTGAGACCTTGGGAGTGGTTTCAGTCTGGACGATAAATAAAAAGAAAAAGGGACTGTGTGTGTGGTGTGGCTTGTAAAGTGGTCATCTGGTGAGAGGTTGGTGACCCGCCGCGCCTCAGGGCGGCAGCCGCCGTGCTGCGGGAATTTCATTACTGGTCGGGGGACCACCCCTCCAGCCCCCAGCCACCCCCACACAGGCTGCCGGTCGCTCCCGCCTCCCCGGAGGCCGTGGCCCGCGGCGGTCAGTCCGCTGCCTCCACACCTTCCGCTCCTCGCTTCGATAGATCGATAAGAGCAGCCCTGTTCCCCCTCAGCCAGCCGCCGCGTCGCGCCTTTCTCTGCGCCGCCACGTCTCGATGGCCGACGTCGGGATACGTTAGGCTCACCTCGGCGGTGCCTCCGTAACGTCACTATCACCTGTACATGTCAAGTTCGACCAGGATGTCTATTGACTTCAGCGGTAGTATCGAGTTAAGAGACGTGGAAGAAGCCGTATTGGATTTCGCCATTTTTTTTTTACTACAATGTATGTCCTATGGATAGAAGACTTCAAATATTGAGGATCTGTCGAAAACGCGTCGTTACTGGTAGGGTTTGTTATAATTAAATATAAGATAAAAAAGATTTGTACAGAAACCAAGATACCGGTCTCACTGGGGCATTGAAATAAATTAAACAGTGGAAAGCTAAAATTTGTGCCGGACCTGGACTCGAACCCAGATTTCTCGCTTTACTTGGGCGGTCGCCTTAACCTCCTCGGCCACCCAGACTTACCACCCAAGCTTGTCACAGGCTAGTAGCGTCCGCTGTCATTTAACCGATTTGCGCGAAGCTCTTCGCAGAGTCCCCCAAGAGTTAGACGTAGTGTGCATCTGCACCGAAATTTCCATGAGCCGTCTGTGCTCACAGATATCACCACAAATACGTATGGTCTCCGTTCTGTTGGACACGCCCTATAGCACAAACAACGCACGCACGCACGCACATATCTTTCACCATAGAGAGCTCACAGTAACTCCAGTGCGATGCATCTACGCCCAAACACTTGCGGGCCTCAGCCAAAATTTGCGAGCAGTAGACGCTACTGACGCATGACAGGTTGAGAATTTGGGCCAGATAAAAAGCTTGCCCAGATGGATCAGTGTGTTAAGGCGACCGAACACATGTTACCGTGAAATCAGTGATCGAGTCCCGGTCTGACATAATTATCCCTTTGTCACCGCTGAATTTCATTTCCCAAATGTGGCTGATGTCTTCGCTTGTGTTGCAAACAGTGTATGTCTATACGACCACTGTATCACAGAGTGGTGGCTATATTGTCAGACACCTCCGACCGAAAACGCACGCACACGAACCAACTGGTGCATCTGCCCAAACTGTGTAGGGCCCACGCGAGAATGCAGAAGTGTCGCAATACAATGTGGCATGCACAAGACTAATGTCTGAAGAAGTGCTGGAGGCAACTGACACAGACCGCTACAGGGCTGTCCATAAACCCGTTAGAGTACCAAGTGGTTTTCTGAACAGCACGTTGCAAGGCATCCCAGATATGCTCAATGGTCTTCATTCTTGGGGAGTTCCGTGGGAAGCGGAAGTGTTTTCCTGGAGCCACTCCGTAGCGCTCTCTGCAGGTCTGGGCGTTAGAATAGGCCCAAGGAATTCCTGCCTGTCGTAAGAGGCGACTAAAAAGTGTCTCTCACGTTTCAGCCTTTGTGATGGTCCCCTGGACATGCATTTTTAAAAATTGTCCCCAAGAGCAAGGCAATTGGGAAAGGGCGCCTTACATGAGCATCGTGTCTATCATGGGCGGAGACCTATCGCATCCTCCGCCAACGTGATCAGCACTCCCGCTCATTCTCCAACTGTTTGGCGAGGTCACTCTCCTGGGTGTGTATTTTTCCATCAGCTCTGCAGTATCGTTTTCTATGCTGACGCTGATAATGGACTTGTTTGCTTGGTTGCCAGTCAGGGTGGCCGTGCGGTTCTAGGGGCTACAGTCTGGAACCGCGTGACCGCTACGGTCGCAGGTTCGAATCCTGCCTCGGGCATGGATGTGTGTGGTGTCCTTAGGTTAGTTAGGTTTAAGTAGTTCTAAGTTTTAGGGGACTGATGACCACAGATGTTAAGTCCCATAGTGCTCAGAGCCGTTTTGCTTGGTTGCACCTGATATCCAGCACCGTAGCCAGTCAGTTGTGGTGGGGCCGCAATGTGCCTTGTGGATTGTAGCTCCCTGACCACTCAGGGATCGCTCTGCTGATACCTGCGCTTTTAACTCCCCACGTATACAAAGGGGTAGATGTCCATCACCCTGGGGCATCAGGACTCCCAGCACTGGCCATCTTGCCAGGTCGCCTTTGCTGAGACTGGGTGGCGCCTGCGGCGAGGGCCTCTGGTAGGAGTGAGTGGCATCAGGGCGGATGACACGTGTGAGCTGTGCGTCGCTCGTGTTCCCACCATCATCTATTTTACCCCATGTTTTAACGTACTTCCGCCTCACTACGTTAATTTAAATGACTACTGCCACTGAGCTGGTGCGTTGTCTGCTCGTCACTAGCCCTAGCAGCCGGTATTGATAGCATCTGTTATTACTTCCTGGTCGTTGTCTGTCGCAGGCGAGTTCGGGTCACGAGTTCAGGCATTCCAGTCAGTTGGAACACGTCTGGAGCGCAGTCCAGATCTGCCAGTTGGGGGAGTTGCAATGTGGCACTAGTGTAGTCGAGTTTCAGCAGCAGTGAGGTCTGCGTCGACATGGCTCGCCCGACAAGTGTCGCCACGCATCATTTGAGCTGGGCTACAGTCATGGTGGATCGTCAGTCGGTCGCCTTCCGGACGAAGCGTTTTGGCTCTCCGATCGTTGTGTGTGTGTGTGTGTGTGTGTGTGTGTGTGTGTGTGTGCGAGCGCGCGCAATGGCTTCCGATTTGTCTTCGTGCTTACCGTTGGGTATCGTCCAGGACTTCACGCAAGTGTTTGTCAAACTGTGTGTGTAGTTAACGTTATTTCCACGACGGCATTCTGAGTGTAGTCGGTCGGTTGGTGCGGATGAGAGGATATCTCCACGTAGTGCAGTCGGCTGGGTCTGCTGGCGGTCCCTGCCCAGTGACGGTGCGTGTGTGGAGCTGTCTGGTCACAACCCAGGATGTCAAGGTTCACTAGTGGTTTCAACTACCCAAGCCACTTGCATTCATGTCGTGTGGTTCTTTTCGGTGGTTCACTGTTAAGTATGTTTCCCTGTGAGCAACACAGACTGTTTCTACTGCTAAAATTTAGCCACCATGCAGTACAATCAATTATACTGGTTTACTACAATTCGAGTGCATCAACGTAATTTTCTGCCTGGGGGCCGTTAGTGTTCAGGTTACCTGCCCTGGCCACTAACGTAATTTCAGGCAGTGTCATTTACTCACCTGTTGTAGCTGTCCTACATGGTGTGCAATTTTGACAGCTAATACACATTTCATTGTGCATAATCACGTTCGTAAACTTTTGTGTTTGAGTTACTGAGTGTACTGATTGGTGGCAAGCAAGTTGTTGTGTCGGTCAGTCCGTGACTGTCCACTGGTTGGGTTCCGACAGATTAAGTGTAGCTGGGGTCACCACCTGTCTCACCTAAGTGTATGAGGGCAGAACAACCTACCTGGAGGCTTCTGAGTGCCGTTTTGTTTATTGCATTTCTCACCGGTGTTTAATTCTCTGTTAATAATATATGATAGCCAATGATTTAAAAATTCATTTTTGAATTTGGAAAAATTAATTGTGGGCCTTACGCCGCTTAAAACCTTATTCTTGAAATTACCCTTTAAGCAAAAATATTGCGGCCTTCTGCCTTAAAGGATTATGGTAATATATTTTTAAATTTTGAAATTTAATTGTGGCCCTCAGCCGCTTGTATTGCACCTTGCGTATGTTTGTTGTATCTACGTCTGCCTTGAGGCTTTCTGGCCTAGCTGTGATACCATGTATATTTTAATTATTTTATTTGCTATTTTAACTACATTTTTGTTTTGTTGATTTCGAAGATTTCTTGTTTGGAGGCCCTCAGTCATGAAATAATTGCCTTTTTGGAACTCGTGGTTCTAAAGGTTTGGATATGTGCCCTTTTGCTTTAAAAGTGTTACTAAATTATAATAAATAACAGTTATGAGTGAATCTGACACACATTTGGCCGTTTCCACAATCCTAATCAGTTGTTCTGCCGTGCAGGTTTAGCGGGCATCTCAACATGATGAAACGTAATACATCATCTCTTTCTGGTGGTGAAACACCAGCAGTCTCTAAGCGTTTATGGGTTCAATTCTATGCACAGAAGTACGGCCCAAAATCGTTCCACACCATGGGAGAAAAGTCAGGCTAAGGATGGGAGTGGCTCTTATTCGCCCTGGTACCTTGTATGTTTGAGAGCTGATGGGGTATCTTTCATGACGATGAAGCTTAAGTCTTTTGTTGAGCTTGTAGAGGGCAACTTTGGGGACGTGGAGGGCTCGTCCAAAATGAGATCTGCGTCAGTCTTGATCAAAAAAGCGTTACTCGCTTTTGACAATCTGAGGATGTTTCTGTAACCATCACGCCTCATAAGAGGTTAAATATGGTCCAGGGTATCATATTTCACAGAGACCTTCTTTTGCAGTCTGACGATGAGCTGCATGCCAAGTTAGAACAGTGAGGTGCACATTTCTTTCGGCGTGCCCACCGGGCTCCTAGGGATAATCAGGTTGCCACCAGCACCTTCATCTTGGCCTTTGAGGTTGATAAATCGCCAGAGAAAGTCAAGGTGATGGTCTACTGCTGTCATATTAAACCGTATATCCGTCCCCCGATTCTGTGCTTTAAATGCTGGAAGTTCGGTCTTATGTCATCCCACAGTACTTCCAACATCACATGCCAAGATTGCAGATATCCATCACATCCCAATACTCCATGCGCCCTACTGCCAACTGTGGAGAGCACCATTTACCTTGCTCGCCAGACTGCAGTATTCTCCAGAAAGAAAGGAAAACCATGGGGTTAGAGACACTGGACCGACTGACCTATACTGACGCTAAGAGAATTTGAACACCTACATCCTGTATGCATGACATCATCTTATGCCAGAAGACTTCACCTACCCCCTTGATGGCTGGGGGCACTTCTCCCATTGTTGCTCCTGCACCACCTACTTCAGGAACAACACCCCCAAACCATCAAGGACTTCCATCTCCAATTCTAAGCCAGAGAAGCGTACAATTTTGGCTGCTCTCGCTAGAAAGAGGTTCCTTGAGTAACTCCATTCCCAGGTTTCTGCTAGTGGGAAAGATGATACCTGCCAGTGGCTGAAGATCCCAAAAGCAGCTGCTCACAGGGCTTTATGCTCCTCCTCAGTCTGGGGGTCTGAATAAGTGTAGTTCTCCAAGCCAGAGAAACCCAAGGAACAGCAAGAGAAATCCAAAATGAAGGTTAACAAGTCCAAGGGAATTGCAGTAGTATCCATACCACTGGTACCTCCAAGCTCTATGCCTGAGGGTGAGGTGGAGATTCTGGTGTCCACTGAGGACCAAGATCTCGTAGGACTCTGACGAAATGGATACAGACTGCTCAGGAAAAACGTCCATGCCAGATGGTGACCCTGAGGCGTAAACTGCCTCATTGAATGATCCATGCCTTCCCAGTCTCCGGTTGATATCATCCTCCAGTGGAATTGCGGCGGTTAGTCCACCACCTGGCTGAGCTATGGCAACTGTTAAGCTTTACACCTGCTTTCTGCTTGCCCTCCTGGAAACCTGGTTTCTGGTAATGTGGACCCCTGCTGTCTGTGGCAATAAGTTACACTACAAGAACTGTAGCGACTGTAATAGAGTGTCAGGTGGAGTTTGTATTTATGTCCTAAACTCGGTCTGTAGTGAACCTGGTCCCTTTCAAACCCCCCTTAAAGCTGTGGGTGTCAGAATAAGGATGACATGGGAAATAACTGTCTGCGATGTATATCTTCCTCCAGATAGTGTAGTATCCCTGAATGTATGAACTGCAATGATTAACTCTCTAAACCTTGCCTACTTTCGGAAGATTTTAACGCCCATAACCTCTTGTGGGGTTTCATCATGCTTACTGGCCGAGGCCGAGATGACGAAACTTCACTGTCTCAGTTGGACCTCTGCCTCCTGAATACTGCCTCCTCCACATATTTCAGTGTGGTTCGAGGTAGTTACTCGGCCATTGATTTATCGATTTGCAGCCCAAGACTTCTCCCATCTATCCACTGGAGAGCACATGACAAGTGTGGTAGTGACCACTTCCCCATCTTCCTGCCACTCCCCTAGCGTCAGGCCCACAGACGCCTGCCGAGACGGACTTTGCACAAGGCGGAGTGGGAAACTTTCACCTCTGCTGTCACCGTTGAATATCCCCCAGACGGGAACATCTTTGTGATGGTTAAGTAGGTGACTACAACAATCGTTTCTGTGTCAGGAAACACGATCCCTCGCTCATTAGGGTGCCTCCTGCGAAAGACAGCACCTTGGTGGTGGCTGGAAGTCGCTGAAGCAATTAAGGAGCGTTGGCGAGCTCTACAGCGGCATAAACGGCACACTTCTCTGGAGCACCTTATAGTCTTTAAACGGCTCCATTCTCGCGTTCACCAGCTTATAAAACGAAACTGGAGTGCTGGGAGAGGTACGTGTCGACCATTGGGTGCCATGCGTCACCATCTAAAGTCTGGGCAAAGATCAAACGTGTTTTCGGGTACCAGACCCCAACAGGTTTTCCCAGTGTTAACATAAATGGCGTATTATCTACCGACGCAAACGCGATTGCTTAGCACTTTGCTGAGAATTATGCTCGAGCCTCTGCACGAGAGGACTACCACCCAGCCTTTCGCACTCTCAAACGGTGACTGGAAGGGAAAGTCCTCTCGTTTACTACACACCACAGTAAATCCTATAACGTCCCATTTAAAGAGTTGGAGCTCCTCAGTGAACCTGCACATTGCCCCGACACAGCTGCTGGACCAGAAAGGACCCACCGTCAGATAATTTAAGATCTCTCATCTGACTACAAGCGACATCTCCTCGACATCTTCAACCGGATCTGGTGCGGTGGTGTCTTTCCATTGGAATGGTTGCAGAGCACCATCATTCCGATGCTCAAAGCCGGTAAAAACCAACTTGACGTGGATGGCCATCTGCCCATCAGCCTCACCAACGTTCTGTGGATACTGCTGAAACATATGGTGTGTCCGCAGTTGGGTTGGGTTCGGTTCTGGAGTCACGTGGTCTACTGGCTCAATTTCAGGGCGGCTTCCGCCAGGGTACCTCTACCACTGATAATCTTGCGTCCCTACAGTCTGCCATGCGAACAGCCTCTTAGAGACGCCAACCCCTGGTTGCCATCTTTTTTCACTTAGGTAAAGTATACGACACGACCTGGCGACATCATACCCTTGCCATATTGTATGAGTAGTGTTCCTGGTACCCGCTCCTGATTTTTATCCAGAACTTCCTGTAGTGTCGTTCTTTACGTATCCAAGTTGATGCCTCCCATATTTCCCCCATATCCAGGAGAATGGGTCCCGTAGGGCCCTGTATTGCCTCTACTTTTAGTGACCGGTAATGGTCTAGCAGCAGCTGTAGGACCATCAGTCTCACTTTCATTGTATGCAGACGACTTCAGCATTCCATACTGCTCCACCAGTACTGATGTTGCTGAGCGGCGCCTACAGGGAGCCATCCACACGTAGCAGTAATGAACACTGGCTCATGTTCACCAGTTTGCGGCCGCAAACTCGTGTTATGCACTTCTGTTGGCGTCGTACCGTTCAAGCAGAACCAGAACTTCACCTTAATGGCAATCCACTCACTGTAGTGGAGACATATCGATTCTTAGGACTGGTTTCCGACGCCCAGTTGACTCGGCGTCCTCATCATCGCCAGCGTAAGTGGAAGAGCTGGCAGCACCTCAATACCCTCCGCTGCCTGAGCAGCACCAACTGGGTTGCAGATCGGTCCACGCTGCTGCAGCTCTACAGAGCCATTATTCAATCCCGCCTTGATTATGGAAGTGTGGTTTATGGTTCGGCGGCGCCCCCTCAGCGTTGCGTTTACTCGACTCAGTGCACCACTGTGGCGTTCGCCTAGTGACAGGAGCTTTCTGGACGAGACCGGTGACCAGCGTCCTTGTGGAAGCCGTAGTGCCATCATTGCAGGTTAGGCGTGCGCACCTGCTGGCCAGTTACATAGCACGTGTTCGTAGTTCTCCTGCACATACGAATCACCGTCTTCTTTTCCCACCCTCGACGGCTCATCTCCCGCATCGGTGGCCCAGGTGAGAGCTTCCGATTGCAGTTTGTGTCCGAGTCCTTCTTTCTGAACTGGAGTCCTTGCCTTTACCATCTATAACTGAGGTCCATTGACGTACACCTCCATGGTGTACACTAAGCCGCAGTTTCGCCCGGACCTTCCACATGGCCTTAAAGACTCAGTTAACCCCGCTTCTCTCCGCTGCCACTTCCCCTCGATTCCAAGTACCGAGACGACGAAGTGGTTTACATGGACAGCTTGATGGCCGATACTCACGTCGGTTTTGCGTATGTCCATGGAACAGCATTCCTTGCTTGATGGGTGCAGTGTTTTCACTGCCGAGTTGGTGGCTATATCTCCTGCTGTTGAGCACATCCAATCAGGCCCCGGGGAGGCGTTTCTTTTGTACTGACTCCTTGAGCAGCCTACAAGCTCTCGAACAGTGCTACCCTCGTCATCCTTTGATAGCAACCATCCAGGAGTCCATCCATGCCATGGAACGGTCCAGTCGTTAAGTGGTTTTCGTCTGGACTCCAGGTCACATCGAAATCACAGGCAACGAACTTGCCGACAGGCTACGTGGAAACCGCTTATGGAGATCGGCTTCTCCCCAACTGACCTGCGTTCAGTATTACGCTGCAAAGTTTTGCGGCTTTGGGAGATGCAATGGCCTAACCTCAGCAAGCACAACAAACTGCGTCCCATTAAGGTGACCACGAATGCGTGGCAGTCCTCCATGCAGGCCTTTCGCAGAGACTCTGCGGTTCTTTGCCGGCTCCTAATTGGGCACGCTTGCGTGACACCCGGCTACCTCCTGCGTTGTGATGACCCACCTCAGTGTCAGTGCGGCGCCCAGTCGACAGTGGCCCCTAATTTCGTGAGCTGAGCTGTCTTCCTTTGGCTGGCCTGCGACTGACTCTTCAGTTACCGGACTCGTTGCCATTAATTTTATAGCTGACATCATCTCATAGGCTAATTTTGTTTCACGTTTTATACGCGACGATGGGTTTTATCATTCTATATAAGTTTTAGTGCATATCCTTTGTCCCTTTGTGTTATCCACACGAATGCTTTTATTATGGATGTTTTAAAGTGTCGCAGAGTGACTGGTTTTTCATTTTTATTCTCGTGGTCGACCAGCCATGGTCACTTGCTCTCTTGTTTTTACCACTTCTACCCGTTTCTTGCTTCTCTCTATCGTTTTCTTTTCCTGTTTTTGTTCATAATAGTGTTGGTTGTCCTTCCGTCGTTCTTCTGGTTCTTCCTTTCTCTTGTTATTGTGTTGTACGTCTCCTTACTTTTCTGCTTTCCGTGGTGTAATTATTTAACTAGGAACAAGAGACCGATGACCTCGCAGTTTGGTCCCTTACCCCCCTCTTAAACCAACCACTCCGCAGCAATTCTGGACGTGTGGGGTGTCGCATTGTCCTGCTGGAATTGCCTGAGTCCGTCGGAATACACAATACACATGAATGGATGCAGGTAACCAGACAGGATGCTTATGTCCGTGGCACCTGTCAGAGTTGTATCTAGACGTATCAGGGGTCCCACATCACTCCAATTGCACACGCCCCACATTATTACAGAACCTCCACCAGCTTGAGCAGCCCCTGCTCACATGCAGGATCCATTGATTCATGATGTTGTCTCCACACCAGTACACGTCCATCTGCTCGATACAATCAAAAATGAAACTCGTCCGACCAGGCAACATGTTTCCAGTCATCAACAGTCCAATGTAGGTCGGGGTTGATGAGCCCAGGCGAGGCGTAAAGCTCTGTGTCGTCCAGTCAGGGGCACACGAGTGGGTCTTAGGCTCAGAAAGCCCATATTGATGATATTTCGTTGAATGGTACGCACGCTGACACTTGCTGATGGCCCAGCGTTGAAATCTGAAGCAATTTGCGGAAAGGTTGCACTTCTGCCACGTTGAACGATTTTCTTCAGTCGTCGTTGTTCCGGCTCTTGCAGGATCCTTTTTCTGCCGCAGCGATGTCGAAGATCTGATGCTTCACAGTATTCCTGATATTCACGGTATACTCGTGAAAAGATCGTACGGGAAAATTCCCACTTCATGGCTGCCTCGGAGATGTTGTGTCCGATCGCTGGTGTGCTGACTTACCACATTAAAAATCGCTTAAATCTCGATAACCAGCCATTGTAGCAGCAGGAACCCATCTAGCAACTGTACCAGACACTTTTTGTCTTACATAGGCGTTGTCGGCCGCAGTGCCGTATTCCTGCCCGTTTATACATCTATGTATTTGAATACGCATTCCTATGCCAGTTTGGCGCTTTTTGTGTATATAACACACACACACACACACACACACACACACACACACACACACACACACACACACGGAGTATGTAGCGGCTTAGTAGGTAGGCTGTCAGATAGTGAGAATGAGAAATATAGCTGATGAGCTGGTTCACGTCCTGCTGTTTCAACCTTCGCTTTTCTGAAAGATTATTACTTTCAGGAAAGGATATTATGCAGCATCCACTGCTGAAACAGTGCTTTCACTCCCTTCGTTTGGACGAAAACTAAAGCTGCAATATCTGTACAAGGTCAGAGTACGGTACACAATATAAAATTCTGGCTCGCTATGGTTACGCAAAGGGTGGACATCAGAAACAGTGGAAGTCCGTCCTTAAAGCCAAAATCCGTCGTAATTCCAAAACAAATGCAACCAGAGTTAAACAGATCCGGCCACTGTGGCCTAGCGGTTCTATGCGCTTCAGTGCGGAACCGCGCGACCGCTACGGTCGCAGGTTCGAATCCTGCCTCGGGCATGGATGTGTGTGATATCCTTAGTCTCGTTAGGTTTAAGTAGTTCTAAGTTCTAGGGGACTGATGACCTCAGATGTTAAGTCGCACAGAGCTCAGAGCCATTTAGAGTTAAACACAAAAAAGGGCGGAAATATGAAACAAATTGTATAAATTTAAATGTCTTATTTTGCAGTGAAACGCGTTATTACCGCTGTAGTTGATACAGAACTAAAACTACCTAATAAAATTTCATACAAATGACACGTGTGAGGAAACATCGACGTCTCGGTAATACGTAGGAGTTTCCACCTTGAGACAGTTTTCAGACTTCCACTTTCAGCCATATTTTTAACCGAATTTCAATACATTTGCTAATTCCATTTTCGAACGATGACATTTAGTTTTTATTTGCTGCAGTCTTTTTCAGAAATTACGAAAATTCTTCCGGAAAATTAAGGTTCAAATGGCTCTGAGCACTATGGGACTTAACATCTATGGTCATCAGTCCCCTAGAACTTAGAACGACTTAAACCTAACTAACCTAAGGACATCACACACATCCATGCCCGAGGCAGGATTCGAACCTGCGACCGTAGCAGTCACGCGGTTCCGGACTGAGCGCCTAGAACCGCTAGAACACCGCGGCCGGCGGAAAATTAAGGTTTGTTGTACCTTGGAACGTGTTTTGTACATTTGAATAAACCATAATCTTTCGAAGTAATTCTAGTGCTTTCAGAAAGAGACTGCATCACGTTAAAAGTGAATGATATCGTTTCAAAGTGGAATAAGAAAATATATTAAAATTCTAAGAAAAATTTGGATAAAGGCGAAAGCTACGTCATTTCTCTACTACACATCTGTAAATGAAATCAAATGAAAGAGAAGTATTATCAAAAGCCAGTTGCAGGTTAGACATTTCTGAACAGAAGGTATTGGCAAGTAACCCAAATTTCCATTTTCAAGATGCACAAATAGTCGAAGACTTCAAAGAAACGAAGTGCATTTTCGTATATCTCACGTTACACTGTAAAAGATTCTGTTTCAAGGTGGGGGATGGTGCACGACCGACGAAGCGTGGGTTTACCATCCACGCATTACGTAACTAGTTACATACATAAAATCAAGAATATATTCCAAGTTGATTTAATCATTATAATTCGAAATATTTGAAAAGTCTGCACAAAACATTGCCTCATGGTGAGCAACACGAAAACTGTAGAAAATGACTGAAACTAGTTACGTCGGTCTCCAGTGAGCATGCCTTCATGCGACTATAAAATCGGACCAAAAGACATTTGTTCCTTTCCTAGATACACAAGCCTCTAGGTACAGCACTGTGCCCTGTGTGATGGACTATGAAGAGACGCAGTATCCAAATTGTGGTGTCTGCAGAACGAGGTTTCGTTCAAAAGTTGGTACCTACCGAAGACAGCACAAATACAGACAGTCGCTGTCATTCGCAACAACGAATTGGAGACACACCTCCAAGAGTTGCCTTACGTCACTGCAGCCGGAAAGTCAATTATGTTACAGCGCTGTGCCACTCGCCCATTATCTGAGCATTCAGTGACCACTAGTAATGACTGATGACTGTGACGGCATCGTCGCGGCACAGGTCAGATTGCGTGCGAAAAGATCAATTATCCTGAACTTATTGCACTCTGAAGTGCAAATAACTTTCTGCAATTAAGAAAGTGCTATATGTTACTATAAACAGGAGCGACGGCATCAAATACACAATACACACTGATCTAAAGCATTAAGGCCACTGCCTGCGGAGATGTTTGAATATGAATATGGTGGTGATGCGGGCAAGCGTAGCAGTAAGGAAAGAATGTAAGCGGGTGAGAGGCTAGTGGGCAGTGACTATGCCGAAGATATGGGCAGCAAATGCGGAAACCCACTGATAGATGTGGTTTTGACCAAGTGGACATTTTTGTGGCGCTGGGCTGCAAACGAGAATATCTAAAACGGCGAAGCTGGCCATCGGTTTGCGTTCTACTGTCGCGAGCACCTATGGAAAGTGGCTGAAGGATGGTGGAATAACGAGTTGACCGATGATATTTTGCCGACTGTGTTTCTTTATGAAATGTAGCAGTCTGAGGATCCCCCATTGAGTGATACAGGACTAGCAGCGAAGCGTGGCAGATACGACGACAGAGTACGATGCTGGTGCAGGCACAAGTGTTTCGAGCACTCCGTTCAAAAGCCATTGTTGAACGTGGAGCTCCAAATCACACGACCGCTACTTATTCCCGTGTTGACCCAACGACATAGTCAGTTAAGATTTCAGTTGGCACAGAATCAGAGTTTTCACCGTGGATCAATAAAAACGCGTCGCCTATCGAATAAATCGCATTTCTTGTTACACCAGGTCAGTGTTTGTGTTCTTACATGCCGACATTCAGGCGAATGGCTGCATGAACCATGCACCACATGAGACCAGAATTATGCTATTGGGTACACTGAGTTGGGCTTCCATGTAATCTGTGGTGGTAATCGAAGGCGTCACGACAGGAGTGAACTACGTGAACATCATTGCGGACCAGCTCCGTCGCTTCATGCCTTAAGTGTCTCCCTACGGCGAGGACCTCTTACGGAGGGATACTCTCCGTGGTGCAAGGTTAGAATCGTGTTAAAAGGCTTTGAGGGGCATTCTAGTGAACTCATATTGATGTCTTGGCTAGCAAATCAGACATCAGCAGCTTGTCCGTAAACTAGCGTCCCATAATATGTGGGAATTGCTTGACCTGTGTGTATACGTTTGGTGCCACATGGTTCTGGAATCCTGCCAAGGACTTGCGGAATTGATGCCAAGCAGAATCTCTATTGAACTGTGTGAAAAGTGGAACAACACGCTATTACACAGGTAGTAGTAATATTTTGGCTCATCTGTTATGTCATCTGTCTGAACGCTAGTTGTCTTCAAAGTATTTACTAACCTCAAGTTTTAATACTTTACTAATAATTCATGTGTGATGTGTTATTCCTTTCGACACATCAAAATTAAACACGTAACCAGTTTGTAGTTGCCATACAATTCTTTATTACAAACACATGCTGTTAATGAAATAAACAGTAACAACGATTATAATAAAAGGCACTTGTCCTACAAAACCACCAGCAGGACTGAAATAAAAACATTATTCTATTTAAGTCCGATAGACAAAGATCTTTCAAGACTTATTAATTTTCACTAATTAAAACAAAGTTCATAAAACCTACATTAATCAAATTTAACTGACATAACTGAATCACACAAACCTCTTAAACATGCTTCATGACATACAAAGAAACTGGATTTCACATAACTCATATCAAATTCTAAAACTGCTTCCCAAACTAAGGTATCTTCCATGGACTGATCTTAAACAATTCTAACAAATTAAAGGTATTATCACATTAATACACTCAACTAGGCTACTTACAGGTACGAGGTTCACATTTCATTCCCAGAAGTCTGTAATAGTATATTAAATATTCTTAAAATAGGGCCTTTTCAATTTTACGTTGAAAATTAGTGCTGGCCGCGAGCAGACCGAAAGTTTCTAACAGATACAGGAGATTCACGGACCAGAAGGTGAAGTACAACTGTACTCAACTTTGAGCTGCAATTAAGCTTCCGGAAAATCACAACGCTCCACCGGAAGATGGAATTGCAGGACGCTAACAACGTAACCATAGACACCTATCTAGTTCCTTAAATTTGCCTCTTCCACCGTAATACCCCGATCGGAGTTTACTCGCGTCGACGACAGCCAGTCATTTCCCTTGAATGCCATCTACGTATCAGGCGGCCAGACCAAATACAGTGACAAGTAACTGAAACAATCAAAATAGTTTTCAGTGCACTCGGGTATTCAATTAACATGAATATAATCCACCAAGGAACAATTCGACGACTCCAGTTCATTTACTTTGAGTAACATGTAACAGACGCGAAGGAAATCTGTCCTTCAAATCTCAAGGAAATCTGTCACCGTCGGCAGCGGCTCCGCATTCCAACGGCTAGACACGCCGCAGCAGCTGCCCACGCTCCCCCGTCGTGCCGACTCGTCGCCACGCTGCACGCATCCACAGCGCCACACGTCACTGTGGCTCACACAGCTGATACCCGAACTCAAGCACCAGCAGAGCGCGCGCGCCGCAGTTTAATAGCCATCCGCCAAAGATGCGAAGAAGACGAGCAGGCATCGAAGATCGGGATGACAATCGATGGAGACTGGCCCCAGTAGCGCACCAGTTCAGTGTGTATTGTAGTAACTGATCAACATCCGACTAAAACAATCCAGTTACTATACTACGCTAGAAAATCGTTTGACTCCATGACATGACTGTTTGACTGCCATCCTGTCTATGTTCTCCATCCTGCCGTCTCCTGAATGTAATCAGTGTTTAAAGATTGGTTCCACCGGTAATAACGAATATTGAGAACAATAATTATGACACCACCGTCGAAGTTTTCAGTGTAGGTGCTCAGTAAGAGAATAGCACGTGTGAGCCTGCATACACCACTGGTGTGTTATCACTGTGAAGGGGCACGACAGATTCATGGCGAGACGTGGTGGATGAGGTCGTCTCCCCAATCTATCGTGGTTTACTCGCTGCCTGCTGCACGATATGACGCCGCCGGTTGAGGGAGAGTGTCAATAGTCCCGATATCGTGGTAACTGGTCACCTTTTCCCCACATGTGATGTCTTTCACTCAGTCGCTTTCAGGTTCGCACAGAGGGTTATCACCGCCCCACCACCTTGGTAATATTACAAAGAACAAAGCTTTCAGAGTGTGGGCCATTAGATGGGTCGGATGCACATAGTTCTAGAACATCGCTGACATCCGTCCAAAGACTATTTAAAAGTTGAAACTTAAGCACAAAGCCTATTAACCTATATGACTTAGATTTTCACATTTCTTTTTAAATTTATGAATCTCTTTCTTTCAAAGTTGAAAACTATTTTTTTCGCCGCTTTCTGTTGAATATGTAGTTCCACGAAGGAAAGTATATGACTCCCACCAAACAAATAATCGAACGTCCAAGCGCGCGTATTAAAAAACAGTTTCTTTTTTCTTGCTTTTTTCAGACTGCAATATCCACTGCTCGTCATAAAAGTGCACAATATCTTCAAATACATGAAATGCCTGAACTATACTCGTAGCGTAATTTACTACTTTGAAATTTGTGACTAGTAGTTAAATTCAGGACTGCAGACCCAATGGCTCGTGGTTTAATCTCCAACCGCCCCAATAGCATTTTTCTGCTACATGTCATTTCTTTCACATCAGTCCTGGTTTATTAAGCTGAGAAAAGTGAAAGTATAACGTGCTGGGGAGTCTGCAATAAAGTATGTGTCATTCTATAACTGGCTGTCTAAGAGAGTTCGCAGGTCGCACCGAAGGCAAAAGCGTACAACATCCAGCAGGGTGATGCCTAGTAAAGCGTGTTAAAAGCAGTCTTCAGTTACAGTGCAGCTCTCCTTTAGACCCTGAAATGGCCTGACGGGTTGCGTCTGTTGAACAAACGCACGACAACCAAGCTCCAGTCATGATGATTATAATTATTGTTAACACGCTTTCCTGAGTTAGGTAATTCGGAGCCATTTATTCATCCGTTATTACTCTGCTCTTCCTAAATGGCTTAAAGCGTCACTAAGCCCAGATCTCACGAATTACAATTGTGTGTTGTGCATCTAAAAACCTAAGCCCGAATTGGGAAAATTTAAGCTGTTCTCTGGGGAAGGAACAGGCACATTAGCGAAGGACTGGGGGTCGGGGGTGGTATGAGATGCTAAATTAAGTATTTCACGTTCGACTCAAGCGCATGGCCTCAGCTCTCATGGTACGTCCAGAGACTAGTTCGCTCAACTGTGCTGCATGGTGAGACATCGCGTATTCCGTCAGTTGAACACAAACTAGGACGCAATGCGACAATATGAAGATTACCTCTCTTTGCAGCAGGTGCTCGAAACGACATCCCCCCCGTGGCAGCAGACGCCTCATACCTTATCTCCTGAACAGCACCACGAAACATCCTTCGTATTTCGGCTGCTGACATTTTAAATTTACTAATACTGTCATGAAACGAAGCGAGAGTATAACAACAGTAAAATCGCGGATGCAATAATACGTAAAATACCTGTCAGACAACCAATCACCTATTGCTGACTGATGTGTGTCACTAAAAAACACTCAATAGACTACAGTATTCACAGTACATTTTCAGCTCTTGGCCAACCGCCTTGAAGCTTCAGTGACATCGGTTCCTGTGAGATCACCGAAGTGAAGTGCTGCCGGGCTGAGCTAGCACTTGGATGGGTGACCATCCGGTCCGCCAGTCACTGTTGGCAACCGGGGTGCATTCTGCCCTTGTGATGCGAGCTGAGGACTAGTAGTGGCTCCGTCCTCATAAACTGGCATACGGCCGGGAGAGCGGTGTGTTGCCCACATGCCCCTCCATATCTGCATCCAGCGACGCCCGTGTGATGAGGATGACATGGTGGCTGGTTCGTACCGTTGTACCTTCATGGCCTGTCCGGACGGAGTTTTTAGTTTTGAGCTCTTGCGCTTTCACTGACAAAACCACGACACGTTCACATACATATGCACACGAATTAGAGGCACAGTCTTAGATTAGTGGCCGAAACGTCCTTGGTCCCGGGTTCGAATCCCGCCACTGCTTAAATTTGGAACAAAAGCAGTCAGCAATGGTGGCAGAAGACTTTCGGCGCAAGAAGTCACCCTCATTGTGCCAACGACCTTGTCTAAAAGGGTGGAGGAGCATACAGGGGTTGAGAGCGCGCTATTGTCCTTGATGGTGGGGAACTGCCCGTAAAGGCGGAAGAATCAGCAATTTTCAAAGGCATGAAGATGCAGAAGGCAATGGAAACCACGGTGTTATAGGAACTTCTATCCACAGTACATGTGGCCTCTGGTTGAAAAAGTGTCAGCTAATCTCTCTATTAGCAAAGTATTCCAGACTAGTCCCATCTGGATCCCCGGGAGGAAACTGGTAAGGGGGAAGTGACCATGAGGAAAATACTGAATAACCAATGGAAGGCTGACGTTCTAAGAGTCAGAGCGTGAAATGCCAGAAGACTGAACGTGGCAGGGAAGCTACAAAACATGAAACGGGGAGTGCTGAGGCTCAATCTAAGTTCAAAGGTTCAAAAGGCTCTGAGCACTACGCGACTTAATTTCTGGGGTCATCAGTCGCCTAGAACTTAGAACTAATTAAACCTAACTAACCTAAGGACATCACACACATCCATGCCAGAGGCATGATTCGAACCTGCGACCATAGCGGTCACGCGGTTCCAGACTGAAGCGCCTAGAACCGCTCGGCCACACTGTCCGGCTCATATTCTTCAATATGGACCATCCCTCCTGAGTCAACTTATATACATGGACTATCATACGTGTTGAAATAATTGTTTAGCACCTGCCATTATCTGTATAAAAAGATGAACTTTGGTTGAGAGATATTCAGTCAGGAAGGCGAATTGCAAGTTGTATCATTGTGTCAAGAGCGCAGAGAACAAAGTGACACTTGAAGTCGCCGTGTGAGCTGCTCCGTGCGATCTCGTCCACGAGAATGGTGGGGAGTGGTGATGTACCTTGCAATCCGATCCATAAGAGAGGTGGTTAGAAGTGAGCTACCTTGTGATACAATCCCTGAGAATGGTATGGAGTAGTGAGGTACCTTGTGATCCAGTCCCCGAGATTAGTGGGGAGCAGTGAGCTAGGGGACAGCTTAGTCTTGGCGAGAGTGGTGGGAGCGCCGTGCTACTGGGAATGGTGGCTGAAGACAGCAACTTATAGCTGACAACTCATTCCGAGTGTGGGGATAAGTCAAAGGATAAGACCTAACAACTCACTAGAGATCATATAAAAGCTTACTGAGCTACTGAAAGTTTTTCTTCCCAAATTAAGTGTGGAAACATGACACTGGAAATGTTTTCTACTTCCATTTAGTCTCGCTAATTGCGCTGTCTTCGCGGCGGAATGCAAGGTGTGGGACCCGGGTTCGATTCACAGTCTGGTCGAAGATTTTTTCCACACAAAGACTGGGTGTACTGTTGTGCTTGCTTTCACACCGTCATAATCTGCATTACTATTGAGATGGCTGAATGGGTACAGCCTGATAGCCAATAAATTTTTGAAAAGATTTTTTATTTTCTGTTTCCATGCAGAGAAAAGCTTCACTTACTAACAAGGTATCCAAATCCAAACGCGCACGTGGCTTATAACACACTTTAGTGTAGCTTGGGGAACATTTGCTTAAGGATGTGGTGTGGGGCCCCATTGGAGCAGCTTACTGGAAAATTTTCGTTCTACTCATTATAGACACGCATTTTGAAATCAGATGAGCTACCATTCAATTTCTCTGAATCACCCATCACCCACTCCTTAGAAGTATCTGGATCTTTGAATCAATTAAAGAGCAGACTGCCCATCTCTAGTACATAATGGTGATTACGCCAGGTGGATACTGTGGAGACGTAACTGGTAGCCTTGTTTCCCATTCACTGTCCCATACCAGGTGGATTTGACGTATAACGCAAGAGTAATGGCGCGCTCTGCCCGCCACACTGCATTCCACCCGCGTAAAGGATGTTTGTCTTCAGTCAAATTTGGCGTCAGACACGATTGCAGCGAGGCATAAACTATCTTGGCCTGTTGTAGATGCGGAGCGAGAACCATTGTCCTGATGGAGCTATATTCAAGAAAGAAATAGCTCAATTAGAAAAACGGTGCTGGGATGACAGCCACATTCGGCATTAAGTCAGCTGAGGGTATGTGCTTTCATCAGGAGGCTGGTGAGGAATGTTGGGGTGTATCTCCCCCATCTTGATATGCGTGCTTACAAAGAAGGCTGTTGCATGATGGTGGACGTGACACAGGTTGAGGCCTCCGTCGGTCTTCAGCAGGGTGAGGGACTCGGAGCTGACACAAACATCAGCAAAATGGATCCGCTGCAGCGTGTGCAGCATTCGGAGTCGATGGTCACGTAGCTCTGCTCGGATCTAACGTAAAAATCGCCTACTGTGAAGGGCCACTAAGAGCTAGAAGTCGGCTGTAAAATCAGTGCCGAGAAATAGTACCACGTCGCTGATCCGCGGGGGAGTGACACATTCACGGGGCAGCCCACGACCTGTAGGCAACTCGCGAAATTTGTGAATATTAATGCCGATGCCCAAAGCAGCGCCATAGGATTTCACCCGCTCCAGCCCTGCTCTAACATCGTTGCTATTGTGCAGGAGGAGAACGAGGTCGTCCACATAGGCCGTGCAACATAAAGTTTATCTGTCAAGTCACCCCGATGAGGCGTTGAAGGAAGCTGCAAAGCAATGGCTCCATGGTGAGAGCGCACAGCATCTTGCAAAGAGGGCATCCTTGCCGCAACCGATCGTTGTGCGACTATGGGCGGCGTAAGACGACCATTGCACAGTTTCCTACAGTAGATGTCACGCCCCAGAGTACACACATTATGACCCCCACTAAAGTGTCTGGGAATCTCGTACCCTGCATCACCACTGTCAGAAGGCAGTGGTCAACTCTATCGAAGGCCTGACTGAAACAAAGGAAGGCTAGGACCTCTGTGAAGCGCCGCGTCCACGCAAGTACGGTCATGTCACGGTATTGACAGAATCCGGGATATTGTGAGCACCCCCTAAAGAGGCGTGGTCGTGGGACATGACTTATCGGCTGACCCTCCTGAGACGTCTGTCTAAAGCCGAATAAAGACCTTCATATTAAACTTCAGGAGCGATATGGGGCGACAGTCGCTGACCGAGTTTCCATAGTTTGGTTTATGGACGAGAACGTGCAATCCTGGGAGGAAGAAATTTGCAAGTTTGTGGTAAGTTCCTACAGGACGAAACTGCGGAGGTGGTCGGTCCCCAGGCTTGCAAATTACTTAAGCTAACTTAAACTAACTTAGGCTAAGGACAACACACACACACACACCCATGCCGGAGAAAGGAGTCGAACCTCGAAAGGAGGGAGCCGAGAAAACCGTGGCAAGCCGCCCGAGACTGCGCGGCTACCCCGCGCGGCTGCGAGAAAGACACCAAGAAAATGTTCATCTGGGGATATCAAGTCACAGCATATATCCATCCAGGTAGGTGTCAGTAATTGGCGGTAGATCCTGCAAAACTGTAACGGGAGGCAGACGGGTCCTTCTGACATGTTAGGAGCACTCGCAAATACAGCTGCAGTCACGTCCTCAAGTAGTGCCATATGCGCTTCCCACCATACGTAAGGCGAGAGAGTTCCTCAGTCGCATCTGCGGGATGATGGTGGTCTGCAAACAGTTGACTGTAGTGAGCATGAGAGCATTCCGGATCGCACATTGCGTTATGTCACAAAGTTACACCATAGATCAGCACCCGTCGCGTTCGCTAGCATTCCTCAATGATGTGATACATCGACAGCTCTTCGTGCTCCATTCTATCCATGGTGCCGGCACGATTAATCGTCAGTTCGAAGTGCTGCCTCTTGAGTTCCGTGATCCGCGCTTTTGCGTGGTTCTTTGCTTGCTGAGGGGTAGGCGCGTGCGGCAGAATGCGGTAGTAAAAATTTAGTTGATGCCGCCTCCAGGCGGTTATCTCCCTGCTGTGACCAATCAACGCCTCCCTAAGAGATGGCTTGGGGCATAGCAATCACCAAGAGTACGGTCGGGTAAGCTCCTCACTGACAGACACATGACGTCCACGTTGCCTGTCAGCATTCAGCCAAATATAGATGCCAAGTTCAATTTACAGGGACCTCGCCCATATCATACCATCTGATGGCGCAAGGTAGCTCTGCGTATATAGGCCGCATGGTATGATAAAGCAACAGGCCGTATTTCAAGAGCCAGTGTGCGCCGAACAGTACAATGCGGTGGTAGATATGGTCTATACGGCAGTGGCTGGTACAGTTCATGAAGCTCGTTCTATCGCCATGTACATGCTCCTGCGTGTCCTCGAAGGTTGGTTATTATGGTGAAGAGCGTCAGACATGGAACGTAGTGTGGCAGTTGGTCATTCGGCGCCTGGGTGGAGGTAAAATCCCACAGAAGGCATCCTGGTGCCCCATAAAGAGAGATGCGACTGCATCCGCAAGGAAAGCAGAAGGCTCACGGTGTCGTCCAGATCTGGAGGGCACGTATATATTAAGGATTCGGACGTCATGGAGAGTTAGCACTGTGCCTCTAAGGTAAGGGAGGGAAGCGACGTCTTCAGCAATTAGGCAATCACGGAGAAAGACTGCCACGCCAGTGTCAGTGGCAGATGCATGGGAGAAGCGAGCAATAATCCTTGACATAGACCTCCTCTATATCCGTCGCATATAGTGTGCAGCGAATCTTGAAACATCGTTGAGCCGTGGTAAAAAAATTGCTGTTTTGAAGAGCGTGCCGCAGCGCGTAGTGTGAAGCAGTCACCCTCCGTTTCTGGCGGTGGCGCCGCTGTGGCAACCACAGCTTTGGTGTCTCCCTCGGGTGGGAAAGGGGAAAAGTTGCCTGTTCACGTCCATTTAAGGGGCGCTATGAGCTCGCCATTTGGGCAGTGTGCGTCAGTCTCTCGTCCGCATTTGTTAGGCAGTTAGTGTCTGTCTGTCTGCCCGTCGTTCGGAGTGCTAGTGTGTGTCTGTCTTTCGGATCAACCTGTAAAGCCGGCAAAATCGGAGACTCACTACTCTGCCAGTAAGAAAACTCAGCGAGTGGTCGCCCGGTCGGGGGCTTAGTTCCTGCATCTGAGTCTGCGCGTTAGGCCGCCAGTCTCCCCAAGTTGCTCAGGCTACGATCATTGGTGGTTGGATCGATCGGTTGGTCGGTCGCGCACTGAGACACAAGATGACTTGTCGGTCTTGAGCGTCGGCGCATGTGAGGTCGCCACGTGAGTCCAGTGGGCAGCGCCGTATAGTGAGGGGTAGTGACTTCGCGGTCGACACGAGAGCAACAGAAGTCAACCCACGACATCAGTCTGGCCGGTGCGAGCTGCGACGCCGTGAGACGGGAGATCGGCGCGCCTACCTGCGTCCGTTGAAGCGGCTGGCAGCGGAGGGTTCGGGAGAGCGTTGGGGGTGCTGCGACAGGTCTTCGCCAGCAATCGCAGATTATTACAAGTTAAGTGATTGGAGATATCTTGTTTCATTTACTTGTTAAATTCTACTTGTTTTCTTGGTGAGGTCACCAGCCGCTTTGTTTTGGGGTCGTCCCACCATTCTTCTCCGCTTGCCCACCCGCGGGAAGGTGGTCATTTATGAATTGGGTGGTCCGTTTTTCTCCCTTGTGGAGTAGCGGCGGGCTAGAGCAACCTGCGGTTCGGGTTGTTCGGTAATCTCCCTATCTGCCGTACGTTAATAGCTGCCTCTGTCATGTTTGTCAGATTCGGTGCGTTAACGAATTTATTGCTTGAAGTGAAACGGCCTAATTCCTGAAACGTGTTTTTATCTTGTCTATCATTTTGAGAGGCGGTATATGTGTACTGTTGAGCATGTTTCACCAACGTTGTATAATTTTATGTAATACTGCTTTTCATGGGCTTTTTTAAATGGTCATTTTAGTATATAAAGTTGGCACCCTTCCACCGTAAGACTTTTCGTAGAAGTTAAAATAAAGTTGCACCTTCGGTGGCAAGTTAATCTTTTAATTTTAGTATTCTGTACCATTTCCATCCCTCCTACGGGGGCGTGCATAGTTTGTGTGCTTGTGTAAATTGTTAAAACTCTTAGTTTAAAGTAATCTGATGTGTTGCAGATTTGCACAAGTGTAGTCTTTTCAGAGGCTATTGTGAGCGGTCATAACTACGGCCGTGTCAAAAGGGAGCGGCAAGGTTCTCCGCTCGAAAGCTCATACAGTCGAAACTTGTTTCTTTCTGCCTCCGAATAAATTGTAACTTTGATATTTAGAGGGTGCTGTCTGATTATAATTTTAAATCTGTTTCTTTTAAAAAATGCTTTTAGGCACTATTAAAGTGAATAAAATTCCCATTTGTTAAAACGAATTTGGTTATTATTTCATCAATTACTCCCTGGCAACTACTTCCATGCTTACATAGTGTAATTAAATGTGTTAATATTCTTGATAAATTGGTAGTAAATAAAACAAATTCTTAAGAATATTCCTGGAAAATAAATTCTTGGAAAATAAATCACGGCGCGCTTGGATGGCACTGATGTTGAGAGTTACAAGTCGGTGTAAGGTCTCAACGTTCAGGGGAAGGTGGCGTCCGCTTTGGCGGCGGCCTCCAGGGGCGGACCAGCAACAACTTCCATTGCGTTTTCAGTCACTGTGTTGTAGATGTCCAGACACTTCTACCGGGACTTACCGTTTCGCAGCACCAAGCAGTAAACAGTGTCATCCTCGACGTCATCTGCCCAGGAGCTCGTCTGTACAGTTGTCCTGATTCAGCACGAAGGTGGAGCTGGCACAGTAGGAGAGTCGCCACCCAGGATGCTACGACGTGAGGCTGTCGTGGGGTGAGATGTCGGAACATTACCGTCGGACATCTGCTTGTCAGACGATTCTGCGTCATTCGACATATTGTTATCTAGTGACCCACTCTTTGAAGGTAGTCATCCGAGAGGCACGGTGCCGATTGGGCGCTTCCGTGGGCTCTTTTGTTTTGTTTACATAAAAGTCGTTCCGTATCTGAATGAGAGCGGCTGTCCACCACCACCCTGCTAGATTGAAGGAAGGTAGAATCTGGTACAACGCCAGGCGTCATATCCATATCCATGTGGTGGTCAGCGTTACGAGGCAGGCGAGTGTCTCATCCTGGCAATGCTTCTAGTTTTAGTGATGTGAAATTTGTAAGATTAGTCTCCACGACATTAGTAATCAACTGCGTCGGATCGCGTGGGTCGTGCGAAAGATCGGCAGTTGGTGCTGTGACCGCGGCATTGGCGACAGGAAGAACTGTGGACGGCGCACTGAAGGTGGCGTCGTTGAGTTGTGTTTCTACAAGACGGCGCTGTAGACAGTTTTGAAAGACATAGCCTTTTTGGCCGCTGCCAGCGCAGGTACAGGGCTGTACATCATACATGATGATGTCCCTGCATCCTCCTAGAAGCAAGACGGTACATGCTTCACCAATTCAATTTTCATTTATCAGACGCCTTTGAGTACAGGGTAGATCTGAAATGGTTTCCATTTTTCGGTCAGGTGATGAGTACATTGCCATACGGCTTAAAAGCCGACATTACGTCGTATGGTGGGAGCTCGAACGTGAGGTCGAAAGCGCTGATGTGATGGTACGAAGGCCGAAACCCGCGTGGTCAATCAGTACATCTACTACATCTCCGTTTATACTACGCAAGCCACCAAACGGTGTGTGGTGGGGGGCACTTCACATGCCACTGCATTACCCCTCTTTCCTGTTCAAGTCGCGTATGGTTCGCGGCAAGAACGACTGCCGGAAAGCCTCCGTGCGCGCTCGAATCTCTCTAATTTTACATTCGTGGTCTGCTCTGGAGGTGTAATTATGGGGAATCAATATATTCGATACCTCATCCAGAAACGCACCCTCTCGAAACCTGCACAGCAAGCTACATCGCGATGCAGAGCGCCTCTCTTGCAGAGTCTGCCGCTGGAGTTCGCTAAACATCTCCGTAACGCTATCACGCTTACCAAATAACTCTGTGACGAAACGCGCCGCTCTTCTTGGGATCTTCCCTATCTCCTCTGTGAACCCGACCTGGTACGGATCCCACACTGATGAGCAATACTCAAGTATAGGTCGAACGAGTGTTTTGTATGCCACCTCCTTTGTTGATGGACTACACTTTCTAAGGACTCTCCCAACGAATCTCAACCTGGCACCCGCCTTACCAACAATTAATTTTATATGATCATTCCACTTCAAATCGTTCCGTGCGCATACTCCCAGATATTTTACAGAAGTAACTGCTACCAGTGTTTGTTCCGCTATCATATAATCACACAATAAACGATCCTTCTTTCTATGTATTGGCAATACATTATATTTGTCTATGTTAAGGGTCAGTTGCCACTCCCTGCACCAAGTGCCTATCCGATGCAGATCTTCCTGCAATCCGCTGCAATTTTCTAATGCTGCAACATCCCTGTATACTACAGAATCATCCGAGAAAAGCCTCATGGAACTTCTGAAACTATCTACTAGGTCATTTATATACATTGTGAAAAGCGATGGTCCCATAACACTCTCCTGTGGCACACCAGAGGTTACTTTGACGTCTGTAGATGACTCTCCATTGAGAACAACATGCTGTGTTCTGTTTGCTAAAAACTCTGCAATCTAGCCACACAGCTGGTCTGATATTCCTGTGTGTCCGTTGAGGTGCTTAAACTTGGTTTCACGCGTAGCTGCTCACAACTTCGGTACATAGTTCTTCGGTGCGCATCGTGAAATATACAACGTTCCCAGGGATAGAAAAGAGAATGCCAACTCAAATCCCGGTGTAGATCATCCCGTATAGAGTCCCCTATTTCGTAACGTCTTGGTCGTGCAATTCTGCGTGGGATGCGATACTGATCGTTGTCCAGCGGTAAGGGTGTGCCGTGGCTCGCTCATACGAGGGAGTCAATACATGAAACAGTAGCGAGAAGTAAACAACGCGTGCTCGAGCTCCACATCAGGTGGGACGCAGCGGACGTCCGCGCCTCACGGGTGCGCGAGCACAACTGCCGACTGAGTTACCCAAGCACGATTCACGACCTGTCCTCACAGCTTTAGTTCTGACAGCTTCCCAGAATTATTAAAGCTAGGATAAGGTGGGTCTGAGGTGCTTGTGAGAACTTAAACATGTTCCGATCCTGAATATGCTGAGATGCCTATTATGATCAAGGCTTCTTACGAATATGTGTTGTTTATCCAAAGTGGAGTCTGGATCTCAAATGAACGTAGTGGATCAGTAAGAGAAGATACAATAAATTTGTATAATGTGTTAACTATCTCAAACGTAGTGGTCATACTTTTGTGTTACTTCAACTTTCGTTCAAGATCATATTTCTCGTTGAGCAGTGATAGTCTCCCTGTTTTCGAATATCTCACTAATCGAAAACAGATAGTGTTGATCTACAGTCATGGATCAATATTTTGTACAAATAGGGCAACATTTTCGGGCCATTAACTCCGACGTCATACTAGTTGTGTACCCAGATTATAATTAAAAAGGAGTAGGAGGCTTTCAGGATAACCTGTAATAGGAAATCTCCTTACAAAACTCTAAGGTATTGGTGGTGTGTGCTCCTGCATTGAAAGATATAATTGTATACCCATTCGTTAGCTACTAGTTCACTGAGAAGCGTTTTCAGTATATTGTTAATATACGTATCGGAAGGTACGGTTTGTCAGAGAAAGGTCGGTCCAAAAGTTGTGTACCACTAACTGGAGGTAATATTCACGCCACAATCTTGCAGAGACTGTTTATGTACCTTATGAAGATACTCAGATCTGCGGTATCAGTTGCTCTGCGAGTTCGCGTACCCCGATAAAGGCCGCCATGCTCCATCGGGACCTATGGCATTTATGGAACATTTTCATCGTCATACACAGACTTTAATAGCCAGTTCCAGTATTGATGTCGAGAAACAATCAGAATAGATCAGTGGATGCGCTACCGTTGCGATGTAAGGTTTTAGCTCGTCTGTGCGTTGCTATGTGCACAGCCGCCGCTTACATCCTCGTCTGACGCGCTAAATGTTCCTATGATTTTCTGACTCCATTTATTAATTGCTGCTGCTAAGGAAAGTGCCGCAGCGTCATCCAGTCGTCTGCCTCTGACCTTCAGAGGTAGTGGTTTCAACAAAACACACCATTTTGGCCATACGTGAAACACACACATTACCCATCTATCTAGCCAAAATACCGTGGGCCGAATCTAGGTAGTTAATGCACCAATCTAGGTAGTTAATGCACCAATCTAGGTAGTTAATGCACCAATCTAGGTAGTTAATGCACCAATCTACACTACTGGCCATTAAAATTGCTACACCACGAAGATGACGTGCTACAGACGCGAAATTTAACCGACAAGAAGAAGATGCTGTGATATGCAAATGATTAGCTTTTCAGAGCATTCACACAAGGTTGGCGCCGGTGGGACACCTACAACGTGCGACATGAGGAAAGTTTCCAACCGGTTTCGCATACAAAAACAGCTGTTGACTGGCGTTGCCTGGTGAAACGTTGTTGTGATGCCTCGTGGGAGGGGAAGAAATGCGTACCAACACGTTTCCGACTTTGATAAAGGTCGGATTGTAGCTTATCGCGATTGCGGTTTATCGTATCGCGATATTGTTGCTCGCGTTGGTCGAGATCCAATGACTGTTAGCAGAATATGGAATCGGTGGGTTCAGGAGGGTAATACGGAACGCCGTGCTAGATCCCAACGGCGTCGTATCACTTGCAGTCGAGGTGACAGGCATCTTATCCTCATGGCTGTAACGGATCGTGCAGTCACGTCTCGATCCCTGAGTCAACAGATGCGGACGTTTGCAAGAGGACAACCATCTGCACGAACAGTTCGACGACGTTTGCAGCAGCATGGACTATCAGCTCGGAGACCATGGCTGCGGTAATCCTTGACGCTGCAACACAGACAGGAGACCCTGCGATGATGTACCCAACGACGAACCTGGGTGCACGAACGGCAAAACGTCATATTTTCGAATGAATCCAGGTTCTGTTTACAGCATCATGATGGTCGCATCCGTGTTTGGCGACATCGCGATGAACAGCGCGCATTGGAAGCGTGTATTCGTCATCGCCATACTGGCGTATCACCCAACGTGGTGGTATGGGCTCTACCCTTCATTCGATCCCTGCGAAATCCTACATTACAGCAGGATAATGCACGACCTGTACGGGCCTTTCTGGATACAGAAAATGTTCGACTGCTGCCCTGGCCAGCACGTTCTCCAGATCTCTCATCAATTGAAAACTTCTGGTCAATGGTGGCCGAGCAACTGTTTCGTCACAATACGCCAGTCACTACTCTTGATGAATCGTGGTATCGTGTTGAAGCCGCATCGGCAGCTGTACCTGTACACGCCACCCAAGCTCTGTTTGACTCAATGCCCAGGCGTATCAAGGCCGTTATTACGGCCAGAGGTGGTTGTTCTGGGTACTGATTTCTCAGGGTTTATACACCCAATTTGGTCAAAATGTAATCACATGTCAGTTCTAGTATAATATATTTGTCCAGTGAATAACCGTTTATCATCTGCATTTCTTCTTGATGTAGCAATTTAAATGGCCAGTAGTGTATTTAGCATATTAGACAATAATATATTTTTTCACAAAATATTTAATGGGTTTAGGTTTCATTTCATCTTAAGTTGTGTCTGAGTTAATGCTGTGTACTTGATATAATGAGGAACAATAATGGAGGGACGAGGAGCAAATTTGTGTTCAAAGTCCCGTCGACAATGAGAATGAGGTCGTTAGAGACGGAGTGCAAGCTCAGACTGGGGAAGTATGGGGATGGAAATCGGTCGTGCCCTTTCGAGGGAACCATTGCGAAATTTGCCTGAAGCGATTTAGAGGAACCGTGGAAAACCTACATCTGGACGGCCGGACGCGTGTTTTAACTGTCCGCCGCCCAAATGCGATTCTAGTGTGCTAACCGCTGCGCCACCTCGCTCGATAGCAATAATAGAGTTGTGTTCGATGTATTGTCTTGTGCAAATTCATTGTGAGCAAGAGCTGATAACAAAGCCCGGCTATTTTCGCTTAAGACGTACGTACCCATGTCACTGAGGGAATCCAGCCGCAATATGGAATAGAGGATCTGATGGTAGAATAATCTAACGCTGACGGGGGCTGCCAATAAACTGGAGATGAAACAACGGCTGACTGTATTCTTGACATGTTAACATATGTATCGGCTGTCGTCCCATCACTTAGTAAGGAACGACTGGTTACACTTAAGATAAAAAAAAGTTGATTCCTATTTTATTTTTAGTCTGAAACATAAATTTTTGGCATAAAACGAAATAATTACCAAAATGCAAATCAAAGGCGTGGTGCAGACTAATTAACCTTTTCTGAAAGGGTTTGAAACAATCCTTCCTCTTCGCAGGACAGAGGTACTCGGTGCATTTAATGTTCTTTTAGTTGCGGTACTTAAGTGTTCGAATTGAGATTTTTGTACTGACGAGGTGTGGCCGAGCGGTTCTAGGCGCTTCAGTCTGGAACCGCGTGCCCGATACGGTCTCAGGTTCGAATCTTGCCTCGGTCATGGATGTGTGTGATGTCCTTAGGTTAGTGAGGTTTAAGTCGTTCTATGTTCTAGGGGACTGATGACCTCAGCTGTTAAGTTCCATAGTGCTCAGAGCCATTTGAACCATTTGAAGGGTCCATCCACTGTGAGTCGGTGATCATACCCATCGTTCCGCTTGTTCAGATTTGTTCTTTAATGAGGCTTATTTACGTTCGTCTTTTCTAAAGTGCTCAGCACATTTTCTAGCTGTGACTGACACTCTGCTACCCTCCTCTTTCTGTCTGAACCAATCATAAGAGCCTTTACCAGACACATGAGAAATACTTTGAAATCAGTGATACCCTACTTCGCAGTCTTCATTCTCATGACACTACACAATGTACAGAAGCCAGCGTTTGCCAACTGAAAGAACTAGAAAATTTAGTTCAGCGTAGTTGCACTACTGCAAATTCAACCCTAAACATCATTTACTAATACTTGCTATAGGACAACGTTACACAAGATGTTAGAGAAATGTTGCGAGAAACTTAGAGCGTGTCGTGGGTGAGCCGTGTGTGGCTCGCGTTGGTGCCGTTGGTAGGTTGGCATTGTGTAATAAGGATAGTAGGGTCTCGTTTTATTTTTCTGTTTACTGACGCCACTACATTTGCTAGCATTGTCTGTCCGCGAGTAGCAGCAGCAGCAGCGTTTATCAACGTCTAATACCCGTACTATCTTCGGAAGGACGTGAAATGTTTTCCAGGTCGGGTGTGTGAGGAGTTCGGTTGGGACGGAGCAGCAGAGAGGTCGGGCAGCGTGAGGACATGCCGGGACTGCTGACGGCATGCAGGCATTGCGGGATCGAGGGGCTGTAGTTTCGAGGACCACATTCTCGTTGTCCACCTGACCCAGCACGTTGAGTGAACATTCAGTAGTGAAACCTCCACTATTTGTGATAACGCCGTTTGTGCGTTGCTGCTCGAGGTTCGCCATGAGACGAATAGCACCAAGTGGAGCATGTCAAGCTGGCGGAAACTATTAGCCGTCTTCTACTGCCCGTTATTAGTTTTTGAATTTGTGTTATTAGTTTTTGAATTTGTGTTATTAGTTTTTGAATTTGTGTTATTAGTTTTTGAATTTCTGTTATTTGTTTTTGAATTTGTGTCATTTGTTTTTGAATTTGTGTCATTTGTTTTTGAATTTGTGTCATTTGTTTTTGAATTTGTGTTATTAGTTTTTGAATTTGTGTTATTAGTTTTTGAATTTGTGTTATTAGTTTTTGAATTTGTGTTATTAGTTTTTGAATTTGTGTTATTAGTTTTTGAATTTGTGTTATTAGTTTTTGAATTTGTGTTATTAGTTTTTGAATTTGTGTTATTAGTTTTTGAATTTGTGTTATTAGTTTTTGAATTTGTGTTATTAGTTTTTGAATTTGTGTTATTAGTTTTTGAATTTGTGTTATTAGTTTTTGAATTTGTGTTATTAGTTTTTGAATTTGTGTTATTAGTTTTTGAATTTGTGTTATTATTTGGTGAAGTGCAACTAGCGGTATTTAGTGCCTAGTGGCCGCTAACGCCCCAGTTACCTTCCCTGGAGGTTAGTGTATTTTGTGGCAGTGTACTTTTCCTCGTCTTGCCGAAGCTGTCCGGCATGGCGTGCAGTTAGACAGCCTCCTTGATTGCCGTGGGGATTGTGGTTTCTTTTGTCGACCTTGGCTATAGTGGTTCCTTCTGCCTTTAGATGTATTAGACACCGGATTCTGAAGACGCAGTGCTGTCTTTCACTTTGCCCCCGCTTGAATTATTCCATCGTTCTACTGGTTACCACACGTTAGGTGGATTTGGTAAGAGGATTGATCGGCATTTAAAATGTCCCAAGTTTGAGTTGCCATCCTGTTAGGTGAGCGTAACTCTTGGCTGCCTGTCTCACCGCTTACTCAGCTGTAGGGACTTTCCTCAGGTCGATCTGATTGTGTCCATTGTTTAAAAGTAATATATGTTATAATTATTCCTACTGCTCGTGGCCTTCAGCCGACAAATAATTTTAACTCTTCTTAATAAGGCCTTCAGCCGTCAGTGTAGCTTGTGTAACAGTAATTTTTTTTTTAACATGATTGAAGTGTTCACAGTAACACACCTCTGCCTCACCTACTATTCATGACGAATCCTGTTACCGCTACATCAATTTATGCTTCTGTTGATATTACCCTACACTCATCTGACAAGAAATCTTTGTCTTCTTTCCATTTCCCTTTTCCGACCTCTACTATCTCTGCTGAGCCTCTGCATTTCCCTTTTCAGATTTTCTGGCTTCCCTACCACGTTCCACTCCCAGGACTCCCCTTTGGCAGTTCCCTAACGAAACCCGAATGGGGAACTATTAAGAAATCTTTTGCCAATGAAGAGATCCTCATTACACTTTTTCAATTACAGCCCACATGTGCTGTGGATATACGATATGTCTTTAATGTGCTTGTTTCCATTGCCTTCTGCATCCCCATGTCGTTGACAATTGCTGATCCTTCCGTCTACAGGGACATTTTCTCATCCCAAGGATAAGCGAGTGCCCTAAACCTCTGTCCGCTTCTCCGTCCTCTTCGATAGGGCCGTTGACAAAACGAGAGTGACTTCTTATGCCGAAAGGTTTCGGCCGCCATGCTGATTATTAACCAAAATTAAAGCCGTGGCAGGTTTTGAACCGGAGATGGAGGACGTTTTGATCACTAATCAGAGACGCCACCACTAGACTACCACTTGTGGCGCCTGTAACTTCTATGTTCTGTAGCGGTGTTGCATGAGGTTTCTGAACGAGGATTCCTGCCGTCTATTTGTTCCTCAAGACACCGTCCACAGCCCTTAAAACTTTGTTGCAATATTTCTGGGACACGCTGTATACTGCTTTCCAAACATCTGCACCCAGAAATTTGCTGAAACAACTCAATTTAACGAAATTACGAGCTACTGATCTCTTAGCGGCGTGGAGCTTTCGTCTTGACAAAACTGTTACATGTGCCGCGATCTACTGTCGCCGAGTGGCAGCATGAACATAGCACAGAGCGTGCACTAGTGTTAAAGGTCGGCTGGAAGCCAGAGAAGAGACTTAGTCCGATAGAAGATATTACAAATTGAACCCACAGAATCGTCTGGTCTTGGGTGGCCTTCACACTACAACTCCGCCCACACACACAGAACTCCTCCTTCCTAACTTTCTCTCCTCTCACCGATCAATCCAGCACTTACTTTACCCTACATAGATACTACTCCATAGTCCCCTTTCTTTACACTAAAACTCGTCAACCCTAAAGAATATCTACCGTTTCGCCTCCCGAAAAACATTTTTCCCAATCCAGGTCCTTCAACTTCTTAATGGAAATCCAGTGTTCCTCTTCAAAGAAAATCACGTTTTTCTGAAATATGTCATAAACATCTAAACTTATTATTCGTTGCCTCATAGTATTTTTATTAAGGAGACGGAGAATTGTTTAATTTGATGTAAAAGGGAAAGAGATTTGTTTAATTACATGTAAACACCATCGAAAAATACACTTATCTGTGTATTTTAAAAATGTGTAAATATTCCACCTTTTTCTCAAACTTGTTTCTTTTTAACGTGTGTTTTAAATTTTTTGCTGAAGATCAGAATGCTGTACCGCACGTAGCTCATCCACCGACCACATTAGGGGTTGGGGACAAAATAATAAATTAGCGTAGAAGAGGACACATTGTTACAGATGTAAGGTGGAAATGGATGTTTCTGGAGAAAGTTCACATGAAAACTGCTGTTTCCTTAGGATGTTTTAGAAATCCCTCCTTCGTATGACATGAACTTGATAAACACACTCTAACTATTTATGTTATCTAAAGAAGTAATGTATAGTTACAAGAATGGTCGCAAAATCTTAGGTCTCCAAGGACACAAGATGGTACTAGTTGTCCGTTTTATTGCAGATAACAACAGAATTATACTTACTTTAAATTCCACATACTTTCGACGCCTGATACTTTATCCAGGTTGCGTTAACGCTTCTTTAACGACTTCATGTTAAATTCTGAGTGGCAACTCGTAGAAGTCTCCGCGCAGCAACTGACTTTCGTGGATGCGAGCTTGATATTGAGCTTTGGAGTGAAGAAACTTCTAACCAAATGTGAGGAAAAAGAAATCGCACGGGGCAAGAGGGAGAAGTTGGTGGCGAAAGTTTATCGTGTTACTTTTATCTGGCTGTATGAGGCAGGATCCGCGGGGAGATTAGATTGCACTCGGAATGGCCACAGACAGAATTTACGACTTTGTTTTTGTGCACTCACTGTTTGCAGAACCTTAACTACCGCTTAGACGGTTGGGTACTTTAGCATTAGAAGTTCGTAGTGGACTTCAGGTCGTACTAAAGCTTCCGCAGAAGCTCCTTACTTTAATATACAATGGAATAAACACCAAGTTTCCGTGTCGCCTGAAAAACTGAATTAAGATCCTCAATTTGTTGTTGCTGACAGACCAAATAACTAGAGAGACTTTCTGTGCTAACACTTTGGACGAGAAAGGATTCACTTTTTGGCTCGATTTTTGCGTACTTCTGTATTTACTACTAACGTCACTTTAACCCCAGTAATTACACATACGCAATATATTTCTATTTGATACTGTACATCGCCGGCCTTCGTTGCCATGCGGTTCTAGGCGCTTCAGTCTGGAACCGCGTGACCGCTATGGTCGCAGGTTCGAATCCTGCCTCGGGCATGGATGTGTGTGATGTCCTTATGTTAGTTAGGTTTAAGTAGTTCTAAGTTCTAGGGGACTGATGATTGCAGATGTTAAGTCCAATAGTGCTCAGACCCATTTGAACCATTTTTTGATACCATACATCGTTGAAAAGTCGCACTGATTCTCTACATCGAAACGCTTTTGGTGTACTTGCTCTATAAAATGAATTCAATTTCCTAAAGAAACTTCAGATAAGTGTACGCCACGTTCATTCATCATATAAACACCTGCGCAGACTTTGTTGACCTCTTAAGAATTTAATGTTCCTTATATTGTTTATCATAATAAACTCAGTGTTTTACTGAAATAATGTTGAATAATGTCGTTGCTACTCACGGAAAACTTGCGACCTTGAATAACCTACTGAAAATTTCCAATTAAATGAACTGCCTTTGTAAATAGTCGGAAAATAAATAATCCTTCTGATAGATGCCGATAAGGCGAATGATGTATAAAGTGAGAGCAGTGAAATCTAATCGTTACAACCGGTTTACACCGAGTAAAAAGAAATATCTTACTAGAACTTTCGTTTTTGAAAACAACTTGTGTTCAACAGAGTGGTGTAAGGAGTTACTTTATGAGCATTACAGTACCATTATCTCCCTACTAGCAGCATAATTTGGGGTTAATAGACAGGAATATCGTGAGCTCCAGTCACGGAAGAGGACTAGTAGGGACGTAAACATCTGAATCTGTGGCACTTACGGTACGAAGAGAAGGCTAATTTACGTTTCCCCGAAAAGGTGAAGTTGCCGTCTATTCAAAACTGTAGTTTTTTACATATAAGAAAACATATGTGAACTTAGATGGATCTTAATTTTGAAGAATAGTGTGACGATTTTTTTTCTCGAACGATTTGTTGCAGTCCGGAATCTCGTCTACCGATAGCGAGATGAGTTTAGAATAACCTGTTCCCTCTGATATTCTAATTTTCCCTTCCTTTCGTGCAATGTTCAGTGATTTGCAATGAAATGCGTACACTTCATTCTTACATTCTTATGACACGAAACGACTATTCACACTGAAAATTTTGTTCAGTTCATGCACTGATGAGTATGTTTCCTAATGCACAGTGATATGATTTCTTCATATTCTGACCGTCCCCAACCTCTTATTGCCTAGACTTGATTTATTACTGTTTGTAGTAAGTAACTTGGGCGGCCAGTCACATTTACACAACACTTGTCACGCTGCAATATTGACATACTGCAGCGAGTGACAGGGACAGTCGAATTCAAATAACCAGTTCTATTGTTGCTCTTCTTTGCTTTGTATTGATAGCACGTTGTTCACTTCTGTGGTTCATCTTTCTATAATAGTCTGGAGAGTGATCGGGTTGTTTTTTCAATAATTTTATGAATTATAGTGGACTTTCCGCAGAATTACACATATATTTTCAGTCTTTTCACTTCACAATATAAATCAATCACACACAACTCTTTCACAATCCTTGGACTTCAAACTTCTACAACCAACTGTCCAAACAGAACAAACGTTTACCTCTAACAACATGTAGCAAAGAAGTTACTACCATATATCGATCTATTTATGCAAAACACTCTTCGGAAGATACATTTCATATATATTTTGAGAAGTCCGTAATCATCGTTGTAATTAAATTATTTATAAACGTCGACATTCAAGCATTTTCGCATAGCTATGTAGTGGTCGAGTTTTGGTTTTTATATCTTCAGTGCGGTATCGTTCACTTTAAATGAGTCTAGATCGGATAGTAAATTTGTCACCAAAACCAATTTTGTTGCAATATCTTCACTTCCCTGTCTACCACCTTTCTCTCAGATGCATGATGTTGCTTCGACAGCTATGCAGAAACGAGGATGTACTAGGATTGCGTTTTTGAAGGGATAACCTTCACTGAAATCGGCGTTTCAGAGGGATTTAATTAGCATTCGTGCAAGGTTATTACCAATAAACCCAGACTATTTGGTGACCGAACATTATGTATCATAACTGTAGTAACTGACAAATGAAAGACGAGTAGGGTTTTAATAAGCAACTCTCTCAAATTTATCCATAATTAGTATTTAACGTCGGCTGGCACTTACTCCGCAGCGTAGCTTTGGTATCTGAATTTGTTTTCCAGCGGAGATAATTCGCTGTGACTTTGCAACTGTTACTGGAACATGCAAACTGAAAATATTTATTCAAATGCTGGAACCACTCATTCGAACAATTTAGTATAATTAAATGTAAATGCCGCGTTCAACAATTTCTCGGCTCAGTGCTTGAAAGCTGCAGATCTGAGTTTGCTATTATTTGTACAAAACAGCAAGGTTTTTCCCTCATTGTGTAATGCTGTTTTATCCCGGTGGTTGGTTCAGTAACAACATTACTACAAATAAGGTAATACTTCGATTTCAGAAGCACACAAATTGCAGTAATGGTGAGAAATGCTACAGTAAGAAAACTTCATGTGATGAAAATTAACTTCCAAACTCTAAATTACTAAAAGTGCAAAAATTCATAATATATATTTTTAAAAGAATTGATATGTTACTGCTCTTTCTGCAGAGTCTAGATACTATGGAGCAACTGAAGCACCGCACTTGAGAAGCTACTATGTTATTCTATCACCTGTACTGCTTATCATCCATGTTTCACTTCCATATCAGGCTGCAACACAGAGAAAAACTTTCAAAAAGATTTCCTGATACTTCATATTCGATGTTAACATATTTCTCTTTTTTATTTAAAAAGGAATCTTTCCTTGCTATTGCCAGTCAGCATTTTATATCTTCAGAACTTACATCATCGCCAGTTGGTTGACTGGTCAAATAACTCAACTAATCTTTGGTAATACCCTCAGTGTCACCTGATATACTTTTGTGACGCAACTAGTCACATATACATCTAAAAAAAATTACTTCAATGCCATTACTAGTTTCGATCCATAGTGGCCAGATTGAGGTGGCCAACTTAACCATTACAACACTATACTCACTTCCTTCCATAACATGACTATTTGCCCATTTAGAGGCATTTTATATGATGTTTGGGTTCAGGCTCATAGGCCTAATTACAGATGACTACCATTTCCATTTGCAATAATTTGATAAGTCTGTTCCTCAACAAAATGAGAATATCTGCGTATTCAGCGCAATTTTATATGTTGTGTAGCAAGTTCTAGGCGCTATAGTCTGGAACTGCGCGACCGATAAGGTCGCAAGTTGGAATCCTGCCTCGGGCATGGATGTGTGTGATGTCCTTAGGTTAGATAGGTTTAAGTAGTTCTAAATTCTAGGGGACCGATGACCTCAGACATTGAGTCCCATAGTGCTCAGAGCCATTTGAACCATTTTTTGTGTAGCAAGCAAAAACTTGCTAATGTGCTTGCATTTGGCAAAATAGGAAGTTAAACAACTGTATGCAATTACGTCCGTACCAGTGGACGACATTTCATCTCGCTTTAGACCATACCTTTTGAGAACAATGTACAAAGTGCTGTAGTGAAAACAGCACACACTTTCTGTGGCACACAAACACTTCATAATATTCCTCACGTTAGATGTAACCACAGAAGGTGTAGAATGCAAAGACAGTACCCAAGGCAAGATATCGTTCATTTTCCTTCAACAGATCTCAACTGCCTTACATTACACACAGAATAAGTGTGACGTCCAACACGTTACCAACAGAAAAATGCTACCTCTATAAGAATGAAGCAGTTGTTCATCTACAACCAGAAACTAAGTTTAGGGAGTGTTTCCTTTCCTTCCAGTAACTGATACTATTGAATGTTCACAAAAATGTTAGGGGCACCAAATGCATCCCATTATGTACACAGGATGTTACAGAGACTTACTAAAAATTTTAAGAACTGGTAATAGTATATTTATGGTGTCTCTAGTGTAAAGTGTTAAGTTCATGCCGTTGATCAGCACCACAGACCGCAGTCACTGATGAAAGCAACTAATTCAAATATCCAAGATGGCAGACTGCTGGAAATTTAAAAACCCAAGATGATGGTTAATGGGAAATGAGAAAATACAAGCTGGTTGAAAAATGAAAAAAAACTTAAAAAATTTCAAAATGATTTTTTTTAAAAATGGGTGGATATAGTCCAAATGGGATTTGTAACGCCTCGCAGCCCCTCCCCTTTCCTACCTCTGCCTATGAACCTCCCCCTCCCATCTAGACAACATCGCTCTAGTGGTACAGTGAAGCAGTCAATTCATTTAATCATAATCTATGTTGTTGGAAAGTCAGCGGCTGGGTCATTTGTTTAAAAAATTACAATAAATGAATTAAAAATTAAATAATTATTATGACGTATAATAAACCAAAACCAGTGTGGAAATTAAATTGGAATCACAGTGTAGCGCCAGAGCAACCATTCTGGATGCCCCGAAAAATGATCTGAACTATTTCAAGATATACAAAAGCATATACGCTAAATTTGAGTGAAGTGTGCGACTTGTTGTATTTCCACATCTAAAATACGTCAGTAGTATAAGTACACACTCATACACATGCGCACACAGAAGCACACCATGATTATATAATGAAATTACAGATATAGCAATAAAGCCAATGTTAATACATGGTGCAAGGTACAACAAAGCCTTAAATTATTTTCCACCTCCACGACGTGAATGTTAACTAAATGTATAAAAATCTGAAAAAATTTCTTCAGTACAACAAATGGTTACATGAAGTATCACAATACCATATCCCTCCGTCCCTCCGCCGCTCCTCTCGCCACAATTGATGCCTAAAATGTGATGGGAGCTCTGACGTGAGTTGCATTCGATGTGTAAGTACTTACGAATAACATACTAAACAGATAGTCGACATTTCAAGTTGGACATACAATAGCGATGCAGTAAAACTAGCCCCACAAGGCTTAGAACTGCAGAAAATACATTAGCCAAAATACTATGTGAAGGAGGTAAACACGCACTCTCAGTTACAGAGTTCTAATTACTAACAATTATTATTAAGAACAGAATTAGTCTCACTATTTAAGCATACTCCTAGTGTAAGTTTTATAGTACACTCACATTAAATATATGCTACGTGTAGCTTGTCAAATGTTACACTGCCATGTCTGAAATATGCGAAGAGTGGCAATGTTCAAATACAACGATGTATTATTGACGGTACATAAAGAGTATTGTCATCACCTAAAGTTCTTACGTTTGCTAGGAATGTTTCACCTTACAGTACCATTTCATGACAATGGGAGGGGGGCGGGGTAGATAATGTATCTTGTTGTGCACTAGGAAATGTAATACAGATTATTAGCAGCCTAATGTTGCTTCTTATTTGAGTTTCAACTAGGCATACTTCGGGTAGGCACAAAATTCTTTTGTGTAAAGCAGCAGTATTTCGCAATTGAAACTATGCTGACAAGATTCTCCAAAACATATACAGACTCTATTTCCTATAATAAACTACTAAATAGTGCAAATATCTAAAAAAAAATGATGGCGAAATTCCACATTGACACATACGACATACAGAAAACAGACACTGAGCAAACAACAAATATAGAAAGGAAGGAAGAAGGTTTATAGATTAGTTCGTGATGTATCACTTAAACTACACACTTTTTTTGAATACACACTCTCTACATACATGAACACATGACCAGTGATGATAACGGAAGACAGAGGGAGTATAGCCCAAGACGATGGTGCGACAAGACAGAAATGTCAGACTGATATCACACCAGAGTAAAATCTTCTATCCAATACAAAACCTATAGATTCCTTTTTGTTATACTTCCGTCTAGCTACGCGATGTGGTCGAAGTCGAAAATTGGGGTTGGAAAGGAAATGAAATTTCATTCTATTTTTTTCCGAGATATGTAAGATTTCGAGCAGGAAGCACAGATGGAACTACTGTCGTAATCTAGTTGTTCTATAAGATGAAAAATGTAGATGTGGTTTACAACTGAACGCTATTGATAAGACCTACTACGTTAACTAGCAACAGTTAACGATCAAGACTGGCTGCTATACCAACTTCGGAAGTACAATGGTCCTTCAAATTAGATGACTCCACGTCTACATTCTCTGTATACATTATTAAAATACACACAGCTCAGTTGATGACACAACTAAAGTTATAGGTAAGTAGAGAACCGTTGTTCGATCTAAGTATCCGGCATTAAATTCACCTAAATACAAAAGAACCGTTTCTATAATTTTTCAAAACACACATTGGCACTACAGCTTGTCTAATGTGCAGCTAAAGTGTACTTTTCAATTAACATCAAAGAGTTAAACAACGTTAACGTACAGCCATCACAAAACAGTTTCAGCTGCTTCACCATTCAACAATATATCGCCCTAAGCTTGCAGTGCATGTAGCATTGCAGTATAATCATTTACTTACTACCAGTAAATGCTTTTTGATGCTAAGTCACACTGTGGCAAAAAACCTCTGGGAATGTGGAGCTATCATATTTCCCTCCTAGTATCATCGTGTTACCTAGTTCGGGTTCAGTCTACAAGTTGGCAAGCGTCTGGCTCGTAGAAGTAAGAAATGAGGGTTACTGTGCTTTCTGTTACCTAATTTCAACAACTTTCAAGGGTCACCCAGCTACCCATGTTCCCCAAGCAACATGTCCATGGAGATTATCATAAATAGACTTTTTTACAGATTTATGGCAGGGTCATGAATAAGGAACAAAGACTATTGTAAAATATTAATTTTTTTATGCTCTTTGGAAAATAGGAAACTGCCCCATTTTTGTTTAGTGCGGTTTAAATCACATCCATCTATTTCTTTAATTACAAGTGTAAATTAAATTTGAAACATTCAGTTTTTTCTATGTAGTAACTTGATAAAAAAAGATACGCTTTCAAAGTCAAATATGTAACTCTTTTGCTGTAGACTATCTCCTTTATTGCCTCAGTAATTAGTTCAGTTCTTTCTTGTGATTCTACTACCTAGAAGCATTAGGGAATTTTAATTTTGCCTTTGGTTTCCTATTAAATTATTGCTAATAGCATTTCACATATTGCTTTCTGTTCATTACCGGCTCTTCCACTTCACATTCTTGAGGAATCCCGTACAGAGCCGCACCTTTTTGATTTTAGCAAACGAATTATTTTTAAATGTAGTTACTCTGTTGGTTTTAAACTCCATAAATGGATTCTTGTTGTTACATAAAAAATGTCCAGCCCACCACATTTAGCAATAACATAACTATCCCTTCCGAGTATATCCAAATAGGAACTGATGATAGTCAACAGATTATTCATGTCTGCTATAACATAGAAACCATCGATTTCGGTGAGTATAACGGTATGTGTAGACTTTTCATTTATATTTACTGTAAATGGGTACATCTTATATCCCATGTCTTACCCAAATATTTCCACACGCTGCATTAGATTGGATGTTTGGATGCATACCTAGGCTGCACATCAACAGTGGCTTCTTTTTACACCTGCAGTTTATATTCCTGTGTTAAAACAATTGTCGCCCTCCAATCTTCTTCCCTGCCGTATTCCCCCCCCCCCTTGCCCCCCCTCCCTCATCCCCCCCCTCCCATGCGGGTTTGGGGGTTAGAATAGGCCCGAGGTATTCCTGCCTGTCGTAAGAGGGGACTAAAAGGAGTCTCAAACTTTTCGGCCTTATGTGATGGTCCCCTGTTGGGTTTGACCTCCATCTCTCAAAATTTTTCTGAAGAACGAGCCGATTGGGAAAGGGCGCCTTACTTGGTGCATTGTGTCCATCTTGCGTTGAGATTTCTCGCCAGCTTATTCGTTGTTGCATTGCAGTCCTGCCTGCTCTCCATCTCTTGGGCATGGATACGTTTCTGCATGCAGCTTCCGCCATGCAATGTGCAGTGCCACTTTCTGCACTGATTGCGACAATGGGCTATATGTCACCTAAAATCCAGCATGGTAGCCAGTCCGTTGTGGTGGGGCCGCCATGTACCCCATTGGTTGTAGCCCCCTAACCACACAGGGATCGCTCTGCTGATGCCTGCGCCGTTTACTCCCCATGTATGCCAAGGAGTAGATGCCCATCTCCCTGTGGCATCAGGACTCCCGGCAATGGCCATCCTGCCAGGTGGCCCTTGGTGTGGCTGGGTGGCGCCCATGGGGAGGGTCCTCGGTCAGGGTAGGTGCCATCAGGGTGGATGACACGCAATGAAGCGTGGCACATCATCTCTTGCTGGTGACCAGCCACCAGCAGTCTCTAAGCGTTCCAAAGCTCACTTTAAGGCCAATGTGTGTGACCCCAAATCGTTCCCCTACCTGGCCACACCATGGGAGGAACGAAAGGCTACGAATGACAGTGAAAGGTATTCGCCCCGGTATCTCGTCTGTACCAGAGCTGACGGGGAATCGTTTGTGTCTGTGAAGCCTCAGTTCTTTGTAGACCATTTAGAGGACAAGTTCGGGGAGGTGGAGGGCTGGTCCAAAATGCGGTCAGGGTCAGTCTTAATAAAAACTGCATCCTCTGCCCAGTCACTAGTCTTTCTCGCTTGTACGAAGCTGGGTGATGTTTCTGTTACTATCACCCAGCATAAAAGCTTAAATATGGTCCAGGGCATTATATTTCACAGAGATCTTCTTCTACAGTCCGATGACGAGCTGCGCGCCACCTTAGAGCGACGAGGTGTCCATTTCGTCAGGCACGTTCACCGGGTCTGAGGGATCATAAAGTTACCACTGGTGCCTTCATCTTGGCCTTCGAGGGTGATACATTACCTGAGAAGGTCAAGGTGATGGTCTACCATTGTGATGTCAAACCCTATATCCCTCCCCCAATGCGGTGCTTCAAGTGTTCAGCCATATGTCTTCACGCTGTGCTTCCACCCCCATCTGTCGCGATTGTGGTCGACCATCCCATCCCGATACTCCATGTGCCCCGCCTCCCATCTGTGTCAACTGCGGGGAGCCCCATCCCCCTTGCTCGCCGGACTGTAAAATTCTCCAGAAGGAGCAGAAAATAATGGAATACAAGACCCTTGATAGGCTCACCTACACTGAGGCTAAGCGTAAGTTTGAACGACTCCATCCAGTACGCATGACGTCCACTTACGCCGCCGCTGTCGCTCCTGTTACAGTTCCCATAGCTGCAACACACACCGTTAGCTCTCAGAGCCAGAGAACCACACCTGCCCCCTTGATGGTGGGGGGTGCTTCACTCCCTGTTGCTCCTGCTCCATCTACTTCACCCCCCCCCCCCCCCCCCGCCATCGGGGACATCAGTTCCCCTTTCCCAGCTGGAGAAGCGTAAGACTTCTTCGACTCCTCTCACCAGGAAGGGGTCCCTTGGGGACCTCCCTTCGCAAGTTCCGACCGGTACAAAAGCAGACACCAGCAAGTGGCTCAAACAACCACCGGTCCCTGGTCGTAGGGCCTCACGGTCGTCGTCCGTCCCTGAGACTGACCCAGTGAAGCCCTCCCAGCCTGAACCACCGACGGCACAGCGAGATAAGCAGAAAAAGATGAAAGTCCCCAAGAATAACGACATTGCGGTGGCACCCATCCCACCACTTCTTACAAGCTCAGCGTCTGAGGACGAGGTCGAGATTCTGGCGTCTGCTGAAGACCTGGATCTCGCCGGTCCCTCGGACGCCATGGATGTCACTCGTGCAGGTACTGAATCGGTGGCAGCGAGTGAACAAGAGGGCTGAGCTCCGACAACTTATCAGCCTTCACCCTTTCTTCTGCATTTGCTCTTCAGGAAACTTGGTTTCCAGAAATGCGAACCTCCACCCTCCGTGGCTATCAGGGTTATTATAAGAACCGGGCAGCATATGAAAGGGTGTCTGGTGGCGTCTGCATCTATGTCCTTCACTCTCTTCACAGCGATCCTGTCCCTCTTCAATCACCGTTAGAGGCTGTTACTGTTCAGGTGTGGACACCACAGGCTGTTACCGTTTGCAGTCTTTACCTTCCACTGGATGGTGATGTCGTGCAGCATGTCCTGGCTGCGCTAATAGCCCAATTGCCGCCACCTTCCTTGTTACTGGGCGACTTCAACGCCCATAACCCTCTGTGGGATGGGTCAGTGGCAACAGGTCGAGGCGCCACCGTTGAGCACTTATTGGCGCAGCTCGATCTTTCGATTTTAAATGATGGTGCCTTCACACACTTCAGTGTGGCGCATGGCACATACTCCGCCATTGACCTTTCGATCTGCAGCCCTAGCCTCTTACTGTCTGTCCAATGGAGTGTGCATGACGACCTGTGTGGTAGTGACCACTTTCCGATCTTTCTGTCACTGCCACGGCGTCGCTCTTCTGGGCGCCCCAGTAGATGGGCTATGAATAAGGCTGACTGGGACTTGTTCTCCTCCGTTGCTGCTATTGAGCCTCTCTCTAATGACGACATTGATGCGGTGGTTCACTCAGTCACCACCAGCATCGTTACTGGCGCAGAATCTGCCATGCCCCGTTCTTCTGGGTCCCCTCGGCGGCGGACTGTGCCTTGGTGGTCGCCTGAGATCGCTGAAGCGATTAAAGATCGCCGGCGGGCGCTCCAGCGTCACCAGCGACATCCTTCCATAGAACACCTCTTCGCCTTCAAACGGCTGCGTGGGCGGGCCCGCCGCCTTATCTGCCAACGCAAGCAGGAGTGCTGGGAGCGGTATGTTTCCACCATTGGCCTCCAAGTCTCTCCATCGCAGGTCTGGGCCAAGATTCGACGCCTCTATGGCTATCGAACCCCTGTCAGCGTCCCAGCGCTCTCACTGAATGGAGCAGTTTGTACTGCCTCTGACGTCATTGCAAACTGCTTGTCAGAGCATTTTGCTCTGAATTCCGCTTCTGCGAATTACCCCCTGGATTTCCACTCCATTAAAGAGCGGATGGAACGTCGGAGCCTTTCGTTTCGCACCCACCATCCGGAATCGTACAATGTTCCATTCAGTGAGTGGGAATTTCGCAGTGCCCTAGCCGCTTGCCCTGATACCGCTCCTGGGCCAGATCGCATCCACTGTCAGATGCTGAAACGCCTTTCAGTGGACTGCCAGCGACGGCTCCTCGACTATTTCAACCGTCTCTGGTTCGAGGGTGAGTTTCCGTCACAATGGCGGGAAAGTATTGTTATCCCCATTCTGAAACGTGGCAAGAACCTTTTGCAGGTGGACAGCTACCGTCCCATTAGCCTCACCAACGTTCTTTGCAAGTAGCTTGAACGGATGATGAGCTGGCGCTTGAACTGGGTACTGGAGTCTCGGGGCCTTCAGGCTCCGTCTCAGGGTGGGTTCCGTAAAGGCCGCTCCGCCGCCGACAATCTGGTGAGCCTCGAGTCAGCCATCTGTACTGCCTTTTCCCGCCGTCAGCACCTGCTCGCTGTCTTTTTCGACATGCGGAAGGCGTACGATACGACATGGCGGCATCACATCCTTTCTACGCTTCATGGATGGGGTTACAGGGCCCTCTGCCGATCTTTATCCGAAATTTTCTGTCGTATCGTACCTTCCGCGTGCAAGTCGCGGCCTCCCATAGTTCCCCCCCCCCCCCCCCCCCCCCCGAGTCCAGGAGAACGGGGTACCACAGGGATCTGTCCTCAGTGTCTGCCTGTTTTTAATTGCATTAAACGGGCTCGCTGCAGCTGTGGGAAATTCTGCTCCGCTTCCCTGTATGCTGACGACTTCTGCCTTTACTATAGCTCTATTGTCATTGCAGCTGCTGAACGTCAGCTACAGGCCGCTACCCGTAGGGCGCAGTCCTGGGCTGTAGCTCATGGGTTCCAGTTTTCGGCAGCCAAGACCTGCGTTACGCATTTCTGCCAGCGACGCACTGTTCACCGAGAGCCGCAGCTTTATCTTCATGGCGAACTTCTTGCTGTGGTGGAGTCACATAGGTTTTTGGGGGTGGTTTTTGATGCCCGGTTGACATGGCTGCCTCATATTCGGCAGCTTAAACAGATGTGTTGGCGGCACCTAATTGCTCTGCGATGCTTGAGCCACACCCGCTGGGGCGCCGACCGATCTACCCTGTTACGGCTCTACCAGGCGTTAATACAGTCCCGTCTGGATTATGGGACCCTGGCTTATGGCTCGGTATCCCCATCTGCGTTGCGGGTGCTGGACCCAATCCTCCACAGCGGGATACGCCTTGCCAGTGGTGCTTTCCGCACCAGCCCTGTGGACAGCATACTTGTGGAGGCAGGTGTCCCTCCACTGCAGTTACGACGCCAACAATTACTGGCTGCTTATGCTGCCCATGTTTTTAGCTTGCCTGGGCATCCAAATTATCGTCTCCTGTTCCTGCAGTCAGTCGTCCAATCTTTAATAACGTTGGCCCCGGTCGGGTTGTCCGATCGCCGTCCGCGTTGAAGAGCTTCTCTCCTGTCTAGGGGTTTTCCCTGTTCCACCTCCTTTCCGGGCCCCTCTGCATACCCCCCCGCGGTGTGTGCCTCACCCTTCCCTTCGGCTCGAATTGGCACAGGGCCCGAAGGACTCAGTCCCTCCAGAGGCCTTCCGTCGCCGCTTTTATTCCATCTTAGCCACGTAACAGGGCTCTGGCATGTTTTACTCTGACAGTTCTATGGTTGCTGGTCGTGTCGGTTTTGCGCTAACTCTAGGGGACCATTCTGAACAACGTACATTGCCGGCTGGCTGCAGCGTTTATACTGCTGAACTGGTCGCCATCTTTCGAGCCCTTGAGTATATCCGCTCCTGCTCAGGTGAGTCCTTCCTTATCTGTAGGAATTCCCTGAGCGGTTTACGAACTCTCGACTAGTGTTTCCCTCGTTCTCGTCTGGTGATGGCTATCCAGGTGTCCCTGCATACTCTTGCCCATTGCGGCCGATCTGTGGTCTTTGTGTGGACGCCCGGCCATGTTGGGATACCTGGCAATGAAAATGTTGACCGCCTGGCAAAAGAGGCCACCAGTACACCATCTCTGGAGATTGGCCTCCCGGAGACTGATTTGCGGGCAGTCTTACGCCGCGAAGTTCTCTCGTTTTGGGACACTGAATGGCGCAATCTGCCCACGCCAAACAAACTCCGTCCTATCAAGGCGACGATGGGTGTGTGGCGGCCATCCATGCGAGCCACTCCCAGAGATTCAGTTGTTCTTTGTCGGCTCCGCATTGGCCACACCGGTTGACACACAGTTACTTACTGCGTCGGAAGGACCCTCCTCTATGTCGTTGCGGGGCGGCTTTGACAGTGGCCCACATTTTGTTGGCCTGTCCCCTTTTAGGTGTGATCAGGCAGACATTTGCGCTGCCTGATACGCTCCCTGCCCTTTTAACTGATGACTCTGCCATGGCATGCTTAGTTTTACGTTTTATTCGGGCAGGGGGTTTTTATCATTTATTTTGAGTGTTTGTTCTGTTTTTTTTTTTTTTTTTTTTTTTTTTTTTTTTTTTTTTTTTGCGCTGATTTGGGCCTTTGGCCTACGAAAGTAAACTGATTTTTAATGTGTGTCTCGGTGGTTGGCTTCTCCTAGTTTTTGTTCCTATGGTCAGCCAACCACCGTCACACTGTGTGCTTTTGTCTGGTCCTTGTCTACGTTTCTCTTGTTCTGTGTCGTCTGTCGTCTATTCTGTTGAACGTTTTTTATTCTCTGTGGGTATTTCTAGTATTTGGAAAAAGGGACCGATGACCGTCGCAGTCTGGTCCCTTGAATCCCCCAAACCAACCAACCAACCGTATTTTCCGTTTCCATTTTTCTTTTCCATACACTTATGTATTAATTTGAAGGAGTAATTTATCTACCAGGAATTGTTCAAGTCCGTGCGATACATTTTTTTATTCTTTAATGCGGCAGACAGTAAATTGTAAATGGATATTTGTGAAAAGGGAACGGAAAACAGAATAGAGGACGAAGGTGGATAATGAGTGGACAGTAGGCAGCGAGCGACGAACTGTAAATGGAGTCGGACCGATGACAGCGAGACAATGATGAGACAAATTTGGAAATACTGCACACAACTGTATACAGAAAGGCTGGAACTTATTAACTCAAATGAATTCCTGGTAAATCACTATGCTGTCTCTTGCAACGTGCCTGGTGCTGCGGCGATATGTGCAACAAGCGCCAACAGCAACACGCACAACACACACTACGGTGGTAGTACTCCAGTCCATTCGAGGCGGCAATTCAAACAAGCCAGCTTACTACCAGTTCAACAGTAACTGGGCCAGCAGCAGCTCCAAGGCGCATGCGCAGCCGTGATCATCGCGTGCGGGCCGAACTATTTCCTACATCCACCGAAACTACGTTTGAGCCAATGAAACAGGAGCTCACGAGACGACTATTCAGGCGAGTGCCTCGATGGCAGCCGGCAGTTTCCGCGCAGCCAGCCACATTGGGGAGACCTCACCTAGACGACGCGCTAAGACGACCAACTCTTCTGCTCACCGCCTTACTGTGAACTGGGACTGGCGAAACGGGACGCCGTCAAGTGGAGAGGACTTGGTATTACGTTTAGCTACGTCTCCTACACTTGGGAAGCGTCGCCGTTGGTGCCCGTATTATAAAAGAACTTTCCCTAGCCTTAAATGGTTGCTAATAAAATTGTTTAATTGGTACACATGCTGGAGGTTTCGTGGATATAACCGAAGGAAGAGACATATGATTTCGAAACTGGCGGGAATTTGTTAAGCAGGCCTCACATATGTAACTGTTGATGTTACCCCTACATTTGAACAATTCTAAAAATAAAGAAATTTGCTTATAATTAGTTGGTTTGTTTATTGAGATTTTTGGTTGTCAATATTCCTCTCATTTCTAATGGAAAAAAGAATGGTCTTCAGTCAGGTGTTCAAATTTCGAAGAAACTTCCGTAACATGCCGCTGTTGATGAATTCTTCTCGGGTTATCAGCCGAGTGGTGGCATCTTGTCGCAACGTTTCAATGGACTTCGCCAGATGATGATGGATAAGAAACTCATTGAAACGTCGTGACAAGACGACGCCACCACTCGGCTGATAACCCGAGAAAGAATGAAATCGCATACACAACGCTGTTGCTGCAAAAAAGGCCAGATTAAGCTGTCTCTGTAATGCAAAATGTATTTTAACCCGTTTCTCAATTACTTCAGCGATTAGGACAATTATTCAGCAAAAAGGCAGATAGAAAACTCAAGCTAAAGAACCTATGTACTTGCTAAGGCAGAATGCAGAGATAGTGCAGGTAGAGAAGCAGAAGAAAACTATCAATAAGACGTGGAAGGTGATAATGGAATTTAGAAAAATATTTCCAACCCATGTTAAACAAAAATTAGTCCAAACACTAGTCTTGCCTAATCTTTACTGCTGTGATGTAGTTCAACATGGTACAAATAATGAAAATTCGAGATGCCTCGAGCTAGTGATGAATGCTTGTGTTAGATACGTATGCAACATACGGTTGTATGATCATATCAGTCCTTCATACTCCCAGCTAGGTTGGATACGCCCACATAAGGCACGCGATCTCCACACGATGTGCTTACTTCATCGATTTCTTAGCCACTGGTGCCCCCAATACTTATCTTCTCACATTAAACACCTATCATCATTCCACAACCGCAATACCAGATCGGATACGTCTAGCATCTTGGCTGTACCTTTACATAACACAAAATCTTTCTCCGTGTCATTCTCCATCTCAGCCATACGACTATGGAACGCGCTCCCCTGTGATCTGCGTCTTATCCAAAACCACTCAACATTCAAGAGGGAACTTAAGACTTACATATTAGGGACGGTATAGCCACCATTGTTGTGCCCCCCCTCATCTTTTTCTTTCTCCTCTCCATCATAGCTTCGAATTTTACCATTCTATTTCTCTTCCTCTAACCTATCTACCTCTTCTATATCTCTTTCACCCCATTCCATCGTCTTATGTCTCTGCTTGATGAGAATAACTCACAAGCTGCAAGAATATAACTAGAAAATTCCCAACTAGCAATAGGACTGACACTCATAAAAGAAAAATATGTTTACTTTCATATACATAGTCATTATTATTATTATTATTATTATTATTATTATTATCATTATTATTATTATTTTTTTATTATTCTTGATTGTTATAATTATCATTGTACTACTTTTATAATCTCTATTTTTTTTCTTTAACATTAATACTGTATAACATGTTACATGTCCTAATTTTCTGTAGACTCTGAAATTTGTTGAATCTGAGTATGCCTGGTTAGGTGTAAGAGAGGGCCTGAAGGCCCTAATCTTGCCAGGTAAAATAAATGCATAAATAAATAAATAATGGTGATGAAGAGGATTCATGAAAGAATATGATGAAAGGGACAGGGTGTAAAATGCCAGCTTTATTTATTTATTTATTTCTTAAACCAAAATACAAACTATGTAGTAGCATACACGGAACTAATTTCAACTGTTAACAAAAATGGGACCATGGAGTGTCACCAGTAGATCTCAAAGGATACACGTTAACAGTTCACAATGTTGGATAGCCAGGAAGAAGGGGATTATACCAGGTGTCTCCTAAGAGTCGTCTGGTGCACTTTCTATCGGTCGCAGGTTCGAATCCTGCCTCAGGCATGGATGTGTGTGATGTCCTTAGGGTAGTTGGGTTTAATTAGTTCTAAGTCTAGGGGACTGATGACCTCAGATGTTAAGTCCCATAGTGCTCAGAGCCATTTTTCTTGTTAAGTTCTAACATTCTGCAAGGTGTCTGTTGTTCTATATCGTGTCTCCCCACCACTTTCGCGCAAAAACGCTGAGCGTGTTTTTTTAGGGAATTGACTAGTTTGAACCTGGGACCTGTTGCTGGTAAGGAGACGCCAGACCACACATGACATGTAGAGTTCAGAAAAGTTCAGTGAGACTAGCGATGATATAACCAAATACTTAATGATTTCAGCGTCAGCTCCACTGCACTCCCTGTAAAGGAATCTTAATACTAACTAAATTTAGTGGAAGGGGTTCAAGGCTTTCCTATTTTTAGATAGCTGGTAAAATAACATCGAAACGGCAGTTAAGTTTACCATTGGAAATTTTATTCTACTCACAAAACATTGTTTATAAATTGCACTATTGATAGAAGGAAATGTTTTAATACAGGATGATAAAAACCAACTGCGTTCAACAAAAATGTGGGTTTCCAAGTTCTACAATGGATCGAAAGATGACCTATGCCATATCACATCTATAATCTAGGTTTAAATTAAGTTTCACAAGAGAGAAAACTATCAAAATGGTCTACAGTGACCCTCAATTATTTTTAATTACTTATCTAACTTGTGGTAAATTACAGTGGCTGATGTGGCTTCTCGATAACTATATAACAGAAAAATCATTGCGTTTCAGATTTTTACTTTAAGTGGCAAATGTCAACACCATGAGCTTTAATTGACGATCGACACTAGTATTACCCAAAAGGGGGGTGTAACAGATGAGACTTCTGCAGTTCTGAGTGAAGCTTTATGCGGTGTTATGCGGCATCGCACGCGTTCATTACCTTGTCGGTGTTCGTCAGAGGGCGGCGGGCAGCACAGCTCCGCTCACCTCGCCGTCTCGGGAGCAACTCTCTCCTAACTTCTCCTTACTACAATTTACCGAAGTTGGTTTAAAAAAACTATCTGGGTGTGTTTTTATTTGACCAGTCAGGGTCTCAAGGTTAACCTTAAGCTCTGCCTACAAAAATTCTGTCTATCCAATGAGAAACGTTATACTTTTCGTGGTGGGGCAATGTTTTTAACGTTTGCAACGTAACAGAGACGCGAAAAAGTCTCACGCTAAAACTTGCAGCTGGTGTGGCCCTTTTTGTGTTATCGTAAGATCTATACTGTTCTTCTGGAGGGCTCTATCTTTTAACATGGGCTGGGGGGGGGGGTGGTCCTAGCGGTTACCTGGCGACGTGGGTGTCCCTCCCTCATCGAAAGTCCTTCCAGCTTAACACGGTTCTGCTCTCGGCTTCTGTTCTCGTTTCTCCCCTCGGAACTGCGTCTGTCTCACGGTGGGAAGGTATGACATGCATTTAGGCATTCTTCTGTTAGTCTGTGGTATTCCATTTGCTCACTCGTTACTCTTATTGCTTTGGTTAATTCAATGTCACGATTTATTCGGAGCTATGTGTCATACTACTGGATTTGCTTATCATGTCAGGGTTTTCATGGAAAGTGTTGGACTTCCCTGACACCTTACAAAGTCCCATAGTGCTTAGAGCCATATTTTTTGTATTTTCTCTGGTGTGTCAGCAGATAGTTGGAATTTCATTTTAGCATTGCGTATATAGAGTAAGGACTAACAAGGAACGCTCATCACACATTGGAAAAGACATTTTGTTGTCATTACGCACAAAATGATTTTTAAGGCGGATTAGTGTCTTAGGAAAAAATTCGGTACGTTGCGGACTTGTCAGTTAGTTTGCGTTGAACTTAGCCAATCATGCCGCTGTGGGCGCAAATTCAAGAGGCCTGCCAGACGCAATTAGTGTCCAATGGTCTCATAGCGTGGATGATACCACACGAGACTGCTCAGCCTTTGGTTCGTTTCCGACCATTACTACTGTCCCATAACAAATTTTTGTATCGCTCTCTTGTCCGGTTTTAAGAAACCAAACGAACAACACTTCTGGTAACACTGTCTTAGGCGGGCCGCTTAAATTTGAGCACGTAACTACCTGATGAATTAACTTAAATGCTAATTAATTCGGGAAAGGTGCAACGTACATAATTTTTCTCTTAACAATGTTCTCAGCATACCTTACTTTGTAACACTCCTAAAAGCTTTTCATACTACTTCGGACCTCACCGTGTACACTGATTACCACCTGCTTATTAGCTTGTATGTTCGTCTTTGGAACGAAATACATAACTGATTTTACGTATCAGGGATACGACAGTTTGTTGGCAAGTTTGTAGAGGTAAATGGCATTAAATGTCTACTCACAGGTCATGTAACAGAAAATAACGGGTTGCTGATCAGCATACGCGAAGGTGGAACCCTACACCGTCCTAGATGGATTCCAGAGAATTTACATCAGGCGAATTTGGTCGCCGAGACATGAACGTGAGTTCACTATAATGCTCCTCAAACGACTGTAGCACTGTTCTGGCTCCGAGGCATGGACAATTATACTGCTGTAAGATGACATTTCCGTCGGGGAAGACACCAAACATGAAGGGATGCAAGTGGTTCGCAACTTGTCAGCGCATCTGCGATTATTACCACAGGCTACATGCAAGCGCAGGGGAATGTCACCCATAGCATAACACTGCTCCCACCAACCTGCGTCCGGCATGGTGCACGTTTCGATCTGCCGTCCACTTCGATAACAGGGTTTGTGGAGATGACTGTCTCCCTATTGTAGCAAAAACGTGATTCACCAGGAGATCTGACACGTTTCCCTCGATCGACGGCCGGATCCCGATGATCTCGTGCCAAAATGAAATGGTAATTGACGATGTCGTTGGGTTAATATGTGAACACGAAGAGGTGGTCTGCTTCGGAGATCCATTTTTAACGGCGTATAATGAACGGTGTGCTCTGAAACACTAGCGTGTTCACCAGCTTTGTGCTCTCAACAGAGACGCCACAGAACACAGAACAGACAAGTTTCCGAACCCCACGTTCTGTGAGAAATGGTCGACGTCCAACCATTTAGTAGTGCCTAGTGGTAGTTTCACTGTTCTTCTACATCTTTCAGTAGATTTTCACGACAGCGGCACGTGAGCATTCAACAGCTCCGCAGTTTTCGAGATACTCTTTCAAAGGTTCCGCGTATTATCAAACTGCCCTTTGTCAATGACGCTTACCTCGACGGATGTCTCCATTTGCAGCTCATATCATCGTAAGGTTGAGCCTCGGCTGTGTCTGCTCCCCTTACACTCTTCTGGTACCATGTCACGTGTCCACAACGCCATCAGCTGGTATCCAACGTCGCGATGGGCAGTGGTCATAATGTTTTGGCTTATCAACATACGAGTATTAGCGAAAATAATTTCACAACCGACACCTAATACTAGATATAAAAAACATTGCTAAGTTTTGTCGGAAAGGAGGACGTAATTTAAGAAGTATTAACTTGAATTTTTTCATCAGACCTACTTGTTAGCCACTCCAGATACTAAGGCAGACCAAAACTCAGGTGGTGGTCTTAGGGCCAAAGAGAACCATCTGTTAATGAAAGCATCAGATAGATGATTACGACGACGACACGGCGATGACGACGATGATTATGATGGTGATTAAAATAGATGATATTCGTGGCTTAAGGCCGTCGCCAACAAGTCGACCTTGTCCACTCAAGTAATCACAATGAACTGGTAGAACGTTTAGTTTCCATGCTTGCTTAGAAATCAGTGGGTAGTTATTCAGATGACGAAATTATTTCTATAAAAGAGGGGCTCTGAGAAGAGCAAATTATTTCTTGATGTTCAAGTAAAATAAAGAAAATAAAGTGAAAGACTCAGTAGCAGAATGGTGAGTTGCCTATGAGAACATACATACTCCAATTAGCTTCAGTAAATTATACAGTACTTCAATGTGAAGAAATAAAGTAATCACAAATGCAGCGCAGAACACACTCATGTATAACAACAAAAACTATAAGAAACTGCATCATCTACTTATGGCGGTCTCTAGTGCGCATCCCCTTATGTGATTCTGACGTCCTTACACTGAAATACTAACCAAAAACATAGTTTGTGCCTAGGTAGACTGTCTTCTAGGTACAACACTCTCTCCTACGTACGTGTTTGTGAAGGGAAGGAAGACTGAGTTCTACGTCCCATCTACACCAAAGTCATTAGCTACGGATACATGTACACAACATTAGATCACCTTTATGGTATACCATGCCGCTTACGAATAGCATTCTGTAATGGGGAATAGCAACCGTCTAAGGACAGAAGTCGTAAACCAAACCGTTATGATATAAAATCAATCCTTCAGAAAGTATTTGTGGCTCAGTGCTTTTTTTTTTATCAACAAACGTTAGAATCTGCGAATTCAGCATTGATGAAATAACCGTAGAAAACATCATTTAGTTCTACAAGAGTTTCATTAATGTGGAGCAAGGTATTTTATTTCATAGGCGTTTAGGGTAATAATAACTTGTGGTTTGAAAGAAGCTAAATGTTTAATAGTTACCGAAAATGATTCCAAATTTGTATTCCTGAATAAATAACACCTTTAGCACCAACACCCTACAATTTTTAATGAATTATTGATTTATTTTTTGGCGTAGTTCGACAGGAGATCCTGGGAGTGGTGTAGAGTAACACATGGGTGTAGATGGAATGTGTTGGCGTTTCTGCAGAGTTAAAGACACGTCAGCTAGTTTTTTGATGTCACATTCGTTGACTTCGCCAGCTGCCAACTTAAATGTTGCATGCTATCGTCAATGAGACGGAAGGCTAAGCCAGTGATAGCCTGTATCTACAACTAAGATTTCTATTTTCACATTTGCTTGCTTCGCCCAACTCCAAGACTTTCTGTGATACAACTCTTATCCCAGCAAGGGTGTTAGGGTCTGCAGAAATGTCTCTGCTTGGAAGTTTAACTGTGTACTAACGCTTCAACGCCCACAATCCCGCAGTAACAACGACTTTTCGCACAAATTTCATAGTTTGCGTGTTGAACTTCTCGCGGCGTGATGAGTAACCCACTACATTGTGAGCATGCAGCCGCGCAACCCTTACTTATTCCCGCGTACCGTCCGGCCATCCTCAGAGTGAAGATTGACAAGGTGCCAAGCGCTTCCTTACGTACTCTACAGCGGCGGTATTGCACGTGCGTGTCACAGATGCTGGTCGGCGGTAAAGTACATTTACACAAGCGCTTACTGTGGTAAAAGCTTCCAGACATTCGATTCGCTTATCGATATACGTTCGGCGGTTGTTAACATCTTGACGACTTAACTTTGATTTGGACAAGACAGAGAATCCGACTCTTGAATGAAACTGCAGATATCTCTATTTGTTATGTTATTGGTTAATCTAATTTCAAAGGGCTTCCTTGAAAGGAGAAACGCAAAACGAAGAGGGGATCTTAAAATCTTCATGTCACTGTAGTTCATGGAATGGCTCGTATCTATATGATGTTCCACCACAGCTGACTTCTCTGACTGTAGTAAGCGTGTGTATCTTAGTAAGCGACCACTCAGCGGCCAAGATCGCATAAAATATTTCTTTATTCAAGCCAAGTGGTTTTCAACAGACTTCGCTGTCATCTTCGGGTCTTAAAACCTTTTCGTTGTAAAACATGTTCATTTTAATAGAACAAAAAACCGGTGTAAGTTGCAGATATTCTTTCTTCATTCGATGACTAGTTTCGGGCCGCGACCCATTTTGAAATCAACATAACAAAATTTAAAATGGAATTTCCGAGGACGTCGAAAACTGTGTAATGCACATTCACAGTGCATAACCTAGGGTTTGCGGAGCGTGATGGCAGCTACTAGCGTGGAAATATAGATTAGTATGCGTTGATTTATGATGTTCAGCATATCCTAGTGTGCCATCAACTTCAGGACGAACTAGAATATCCGAAGAGGAGAGTTAACCATCTCTTTCTATTCCCATAATAAATTTAATAGTAGCGTGTGTAGGATTCAGATGCTCAATAAATCGATGTAACTCATCCTTCGCTTGTGGCCAAATTGCAACTGTGTCGTCCACATACCTCCAGAAGACCGTCGGTTTGAAACTTGTCGAGTCCAATGAATTTTCTCAGTCTTCCAAGAATAAATTAGCTACCAGAGGGGAGAGGGCGCTTCCTATAACAACTTCATGAATCTGCTCATAAAATTCACCATTAAACCGGAAATAAGATAAAAGTTCATACTCAAAAAAATTCCGTGATGTTTTTGTTAAGGTATTGACCGATAAGAGGCAACGAATTCTGTAAAGATACCCGGTATATGATAGTTTCACGTCAAAACTAACCAGAACAACGATACTATTTAGGCTGAATGCCATTGCCATTGAAGAATCTGCCAGACTGCTGTAGTAAGGTTCAGCTGAAGAAATCAGACGTGATAGCTACGGATCAGTTAGGAATTATCGTCCACAGAGATCTAATATTTCTATGAAAGAGAGATTTGCGACACAGAAGTTGCGTGGGTATACTGACACGGCCGTCCTACGTGGTGATAACGGTAAAGCTACTGTTGCATTGCCTCAGGAAGTCTATGAGGAAAATGTTTATAGCCTAAATAGTTCTGTTGCGTACAGGAAGAATAACAGAGATCATACCAACAATATGATGACTGCTGCCTTACTGAACGCTTCATCGCCCCTAAAGGAAGTTATGAGAAGTGTAAAGTTTCAGGTGTGATACCTCCGAGATTTTATGGGCTTCGGAAGGTGGATAAGTATGAGCGTCTAGAAAATTTACCAACATGGCCAATAACGAGGACTATTTGTTCACCAGTGTATCAATCTGCAAATATTTAGCGTCATTATAAAAAACATTGGTAGGGAAAATGTAGTTACCGCATTCGTATTTCTATCGATTTTATTCAGAGACTTAGCTACCTCTGGCTGAAGAGTAAGGATCCTCTTGTTGGCTTCGCCGTGGTATAATTACGTACCAAGATATTTTTAGAGGATTCTTTGTCTCTTACCGGCAACATTCTGAGAAAACATCACGGCTTTATTTGAGCATCTGCAACTTCCACCTAATTTTCAGTTTAATGGTGAATTTTATGAGCAGGTTGATGTAGTTGCTATGGGAAGTCCATCGTAGCTAATTTGTCTGTGGAACACTGAGGACAAGGCGCTGGACTCGGCAAGTTTTGAGCCAACGGACATTCGGAAATACAGGGACGACACATTTGTAGTTAGGCCTCACGGGAAGGATGAAACACATTGATTTCTTGATAATATGAATGTTATCCACGCTAGTATTGAATTTTCTTTGGGTGCCTCCCTTGTTTACGATGATGTCGCTCATCGTAAAGTTGATGGCACATTGGGATACCCTGTATATCGTAAAGCAACGCATACTAATTTTTATTTATACATTACTGCCATCACCCTTCCCAAAACGTAGGTGTCCTTAAGATCATACTGCACAGGGCGCACTACAATGCCAGTTCGTGATTTAGAAGAAAGTAAAGCCTTTAGATTAAGAGCGCTTTTGTCTTATATGGGTGCTCTTTACTGGAAGATAAGTCATATTCTTGAGAAACACGGTGTTAAGCTCTCTCGGTCTCCTATGAAGATTTCTGCGTTACTCAGTTCTGTTAAAGATGCTTTATTTCTTCGTAAGATGGGTGTGTATCGGATTACTTGCGGGAATTATGATATGTCATATATACGTCAGACAACACGAAACGTTCATGAGAGGTGTGTGGAATACCCATATACATACGCATACTTCAGCCACAGATGTCAGCTGTGGAGGAGTATTGTACAGATACGGGTCATTCGATGATCTGGCACGTAGGTTTTAATGTCTACCTCTTCCATTTGGGAATATATTTTCAAGGAAGCTTAGAAATTTGATTAACCAATAACATAAAAAATAGATAATGGTTTCAATTTGGTTGAGGCATGGACCCAAACTCTTAGTGTAATGAAGCTGCAGAGAAGTTTTGAAGGTATTACCGCCGCCGAAAATACGTCGAAAAGTGAATTGAATGTCGGAATTCTTTCCCCAACAGATGCTGCGTGTGTAAATGTCCGTTTTCCGCCTACCTGGAAATGTGACCCGCATGCACATTACCGCCGCGATGGATTATGTAAGGCCGCGCTTGGCACCTAGTCAGTCTTGCAGCTCACTCTGAGGGTGGCCAGAGGGTACGAAGAAGAAATACCAGTGGAAGAATTGATACTTGACTGACTACAAGCCAATTTAATGGATTAAATTTCACAGAGTTTTCTTGAGGAAAAGTTTTACTTTTTAAGTTACGGCATAGAGAAACTGTGCCACGCTGAATCATAAGGTAGACTTTCTGCGTTGTTTTTGTTAAATATGATGTGAACTATCTGTGAACTGTAGCCGTGTTGCCGTGTTTTGATAAAAAGTCGGCTTTTCAATTAAATAGTAAAATGCAATCATGTTTGTCCCTTCCACTTCCTTGTTATAGATATCAATTGTGTCCCAGTTTTTAAAATTAGCCTCAACGAAGATGGAATCAATCAACGAACCGTTACTTTTTGGATGTGCTACTGGACCATGTTCTCTGTAAACGGTGAGGACAGACAATTATTCTGTTGTGGGTGGCTATTTGTTATATTTACAATTCCTTAATGCTACTCCTATCTCTCTTCTTATATATGTGATCCACTCTACTGTTGACATCGTTTACCAGAAATTGAAGAATGTTGGTTCCGTTAGGCTTTCATTATTCATTGAAGGTGTCCGAAGGAGACTAATCATCGCTTCGTCATTACTTCTGATTTTTCAACCATCTGTAATTCGAATCGTACCTAATATTTTTCTAATAATCCGTCTTTAAAATATCTCTGTGTCCAGCTTATTTCATCATAAAGCGCATGAACCATCTCATTGCTTGCCGAGGAGGCAACCCGAATGACACTGTTGTAGGGTGTGAAGTCTGCATGCCCCATGGGGGACTGCGTTTTTCCTTCCATGAGAAATATTGCATTTAATCATTTATGACTAAGTAATGCGTGACAAATACCTGTTAGAACAACTGTTCACCTAACATAACTACATAGAAGACTGTAACAGAGATAAAATGGAGCTAATAACAAGTGTATCTCTATTAGTACAAAACTGAAACGTTATACCACAGTCGTAAGTCAAGCTGAGAGGCCTAGTACGGCTAGTGCTGTATTTTCGCTCTGGCCTAGAGAGGGAGACACATTTGTCGTCCTACTTCGCGTCTTCTTTCACGTGGGCGGAAATAGAGCGTTTCTCGGTCTCGCCCCTCCTAGTTGCTATTTTTGTGGGCTGCTCCGCCCGGTAACGGAATCGAGGGGAGATTCAGTTGGCGCATTTCCTGAACGAATTCCTGGAGTCCCTCAAGACGAACGCCAGCACACAGCAACCTGCAACCAGTCTTCATTAGACCTTAGATTAAGAGTGACACTTATATTCTACTTTATGTGGGGTGTGTTCAAATTAGGTATTAAATACTCTACAAAGGAGAACAATACAGCAGCATACTGTCGTAGTAGTCACTCACCAGCCCGCACCTAGTTCACGAGTATACACCAAGAAATCTGTAACAGGTGCGACCGTGGAGTGTGCGATTTGGCAACCCTCGAAGTAGCAGGATAAGTTAGGAGTCAGAATAAGGGACTGGTGCCATCTGGAAAATAAACCTTTGCCATTGACCTGCTTTTCACGTTCAGTTCAGATGGTGGTGAACAACACAATTTTGCCGTGACGGCATTTTAAAATACGTGCATCTCGTACTCATTATAAACTCGCACGTCATGCTCCTGTCCTGTCGGCACGTGCTATCGAAGAGTGTGAGTGCGCGCGCGCTCGCGTGCGCAGTTCTGTGAGGTAACAGGTAATAATGTGTGTGAGAGGGGTGGAAGTGCAAAACCCCTGTGCTCAACAGAGAATGTTGTAAGGGTGGAAGAAGCTTTCAGCCAAAGTCCGAGGCGTTCTGCACACAAGCATGTGCTGTAACTGGACGTACCGGATCGCACAAGGAATTGAAATATCACCTGTATAAGTTTCAGACACGGAAAAACTGAGTGCGGATGACCTCCCAGGAAACTGCTGGAAGCCATGAACGACAATTCAGGCGTGTGTGACAATCTGATCGTGAGCGATGAGGCCCATGTTTATGCGACAGGCTTTGTTAACAAGCAAAACTTCAGGTAATAGTCCCTTGAAAATACTGATACTCTTCATGAAACGCCAATTCACAGTCAAACTGTGGTGAAGTGGTGGGGCACATCATCATTTGGAATCGTAGGGCCTTACGTTTTCTGGAGACTATTTCGTCAGTGCTGTTACGTTCACATGTTGAACAATTCTCCACTGGGACACCTTGCTAATCTTCCTTTTACTACAGACACATTATTTCAACAAGACGTTGCCAGATGCTACACCTGGCGTCACTCGATTAATGCGCTACAAAACATCTCCTCTGGTCATCTCATCTCCAAGAAACGGAGTATCTACTGGCATCCAAGATGCCCCGATGTTTCAGTGTGTGATTTCTTCTTTTAGGGTCATTTGTAATCTCAGATCTCCGAATGTAACCCACCACACACCTACCGGGAACTGAATGATTGCGGCGTAAGTTAATATAATTACAGTGTCAGTCCTGCAAGATGTCATGTCTAACCTCCATAAACGTCCTTAGAAGTATGTGAAAGCAAATGGTAGCCAGCTAACTAATGTCACTTTAAAGTGGTGCGTATTTTTAATTTCAAGCATCGAAAATTCATATTATATTTCTTTTATATTGCTGTGAACAAATTTGTGTTGCCGGTGGAGGTTTCAAAGTCGTCCGTTTCGCTTCCGCAGCTGTACAAGTGTTTGGTACAGCTTTTTGCAAGAATGTAAAAAGGAACTCCATAGTAGTTAGCTAGGTGATGAACCATCAGTGCCGACAAATAAAAAATCTCATGAGAGTCGGTCTGGTAAGGCACATAACCTGCAGAATTCTATGGGCTGCTTTATTTAAACATCGTTTGTGTTGCCGTGGGAGGATGTTCGATGCATACCGGTTTTGACACTTGACGTGGCCATAGCCTCGTGAAAGGATGTCATCACTGGTCGGTGGTCACTGCCAAGACCGTCTACAGTTTTCACGCCCTAGAGCCTCCATTAACGTGGCAGTTACACCCACTCTCAGGTTTTAAAGCTTACGACAATATTTCTAATTTCGCAGTGCCTCAGTCGCCTGTAACTTACATGGCCTATTGCAGTTGCTGCGTATTGGCTCGGATGTCGAACTTCAGGGCATTTCATTGCTTATTCATAGGTCCTCCTCTGCTTGCGAAAGAAGCGTCCAATGGTTGTAAGACTTACGAAGTTCTCGGTCGATTACACGGCACCACTAGTAAAATGCCATTATAGTGCAAAGAACATTCATGGTAATACAAATGACTACTCGTTTCAATGTGAATTAGTAAAATGAAGCCCTAGACGAAATTCTGTCTGCCTTGGCGTAAGTCATCAATTATGCAAACTGAAGCAAATTTCTGGATTATTTCCAGAAGTACGAGTACTTGATGAATTTTGTAATACATTACTGGACCACGTCATTCTGCCACATAGTTTTATAAAACTGTTAAACCTTTACTGGAATAGTGATTAAAGTGCCGTCAATTACTGACCTGTTCCAAACATAATTTTCTAATGCGTACTCTACAATAATTTGGATTTCAGAAGCTGTTCTTTGTTTCGTCTTGTTTTGAATTTTTTGGCCTCCAGAGATTGTACCCTATTTACATAGAACACGTGACTGTTCCGAGGAAATGCATATTAGTTTTTCTCACAAGAAATATTTAACAGTATGATTAGCAAACTAAACATTTTTATGTTATCAGTTCAGACTATTTCTTAAATTTAATAATAAGCGTTACAAATGAATGAAAATGAGCCCTATTAAGGCCTACAGATTTTTCCCTGTACTCTTAAGAATACTGAGAATCACTTCAGAAAGGCGGATGTTTTGAGACGCTGACTGAAGGAGGAGCTAACCCATATTCATCAAAGTCTTCAAAAGTTCCGGTAGTTCATTGCGAAATTTGGAACACAAAATGTGGTTTAAGTCAGCTTCTCATTCAGAGTCACATTTACATGCAAGGGGATCGTTAATGTTGATATTACATAGATGTACTGGAAATGAGCCATGGTTAAATCGGAGTCAAATGACGGTGGAAATCTTACATCGGTCGAAATGCCTTCTCGGAAACCCTGGACTTGGAGGAATATGAGGTTGTAACGCCGCGTAATATCCACCTTCCCTGTGTTGGGATACAGGATGTTCCTTGCCATTGCTGTTGCTGTTTTCCGTTGCTCTTAACCTCACGTAACACCTCTATAAGGGTAACTTCAACTCGAGGAATGTTCTTGTGGATGTAGTTCGTTTTGCTAAGGCGTCCAGTTTCTCATTATGGTGTATGCCAGCGTGGGTTTTTAACACTATGTATTAAATATAGAAGACTTTCAAGGCACGACAAGGAAACAGTAGCAGGTTTTAACAGAAAAGGGAAAAGTCAACGTGTAGGAAAACACGACTGAGTACAAAGATAAAAAGAGAGAAACTGAGAATGAGGACAAATCGGAGTTTTGTTACCGTGGTGTGTCGATATGAGGTGAAAAGAAGGCAATAAATAATGAGACCCAGGAATGGAAACAAGAATAGCGAAAAAAAAGTGTTTCATTATTACAACCTAATGGAGGAGGACGTGACAACTACATCCAATCAGCTTGTGTCCCCCACCTTTGTTCCCTTTGTTTGACGTAAACGTGCAATAACCACTCACAGCATTAGCAGTGGCAGTTACATAAACTGTACGGGGGTGAGAGGGGGGACGCGGAAAACGGTGTAGGCGTTGTCCCAATGCAGAGACTCAGCGATTTTCAGAACAACATGAACGTCGACTTTCGGGCCACGAGTGGAGGCATTTCCGAAAGGGTTAAGTTTGTGAACAGTTACCGTCCTGCCATGGTTAAAGTATACCATGCACGGCACAATGGCTCTCTATCCAAAACCATCGCCGAGGCAACTCTGGTGCATCTCGGGCTCAAGAAGACAGGTGTCACAACGGCTCTGAAGATGTGACGGGGAAACAGACTTAGGAATAGTGAGCAACTAAACGCCCAGATGAACCAAGCGGCTACCAACTGTTTCCTCAGAGACCGTTCAGAGAACGGTAATGTGATGAGCTCCCGCGCTCATGGCTATTGACGGTTACGGCATAGAATGTCTGAGAGCAAACACCACCAACAATCGTCAAAAGAATAAAGGCTGGCGGAAGGATATGGTCTGGGGAATGTTTTCGTGGCTTTCCTTCGGTTATTTCGTCTTTCTCTCAACAGTTGTGGATGTCCCTTTAATAGAAGCATGTGTAAATTTGTAAACTTAAACAGCCGTCGCGCGAGAATAGTTCTTCCGACTGATATTATTCTCTGTAGCTTTTGAAGAAAAATTTCATGTCTATGATCTGAGAGGACGAGTGAGGTACACACCCTACTTGTTAAAAGAACATAACTTCAACTTCTTCCCTTTGTAGCTGATACTCAACAACAAGTGAAGAAACTTAATACAGATATTTCATAAGCTGACTTCAAAATCAACTATAAGAAGACAAAAATTATGGCGAGCCAAAGTCAGAAAGGGAACAGTGCAAAAAATAACCCCACAGAACGTGGGCTTTTGCGTATAGGGAAGTTCAAAACAAGGAACTGACGGGCAGCAAGAGAAAGGATCAGAAGGTCAAAAATGATATGAAGCAACAATTTTAGTAAACTAAATACGACTGTCCAAAACATTCTTCCGATGTGTGTGGAGACTGAAGTTTACAGTCAGTGGGTATTACGTTTTCAGCTAAGGCATCAGCAGGTAGCCTTCTAATGCAATACCATTCAAAACAAGTGTGTTGCTGAAGCGGCAGTGGAGAGATGCTTAGTGTCGTTGTAGGACGGACAGGTAATGCATCAGAGAACAATTTTGGTATTTATTTTCAGTCATATATCTGCAGCGTTGCAGTTCTGGCGGCAAAACACCGCAGTATGCCGGTAGGAGATCCAAAACAAAATAAGTGTGTCACAAATTTTCGCGAGTGATTAAAAAAAATTAAGAATTCACCTTGTAATAATAAATGTAATGCATTACTTGTATCACTCAACAATATTGATGAACTGAACGATTAATTAAAATTGCAGATAATATACAAATCTGAAGCAAAGGGGGTAGATAGGGAAGGAACTGACATCAGCTGTACCGAGATTTTATGAGGAATCAACAGCGACCTTTAAAATGTGTGCTCGACCGTTTCTTTTCCTCTACTAATTTCCTCACTTCATTGAATAGAAATATCTTTACAGAAAAGGAGAGTGTAATGCTACCGCCATTTTTACCTTAAACTTAAGAAGCACCCCAGGAAAGATCTCCACCACTTCAGTTATTGGCCACTGTCAAGGAGACCCCAGTAACGTCTACCCATCAGCATACGAGGATACAAGACTTTTTATGTTATAATTTCATTTCTTTTGTTATCCATCTCCGGTGCACCAAGGGACTCGAACCCGGGATCTCCTGCTTACTAAGCAGTTGCATTACCCAGTGCACCATTTCGACACAGTGTTCATGACAAAATGCGCGGACTACCTCGACACACTCCCCAGCCGACTCACATTCCCACCTAGCGCTACCTGTCCGCAGTCCGCATCCATGTCTTCCACGCCTGCTTATTTCAGATTCCTATTGGATGTCGAACACACATGTGCTTCAGCACTGAATGTTGTGGTTTCATTGCCACGGTGTGAATCAATTACATTAACGTGTGGCGTCTATTCTCTCAGACCCTCTACAAATTAAATAGCCAAGGGCCAGAAGTGAACTATATAAGGTAGTGTATAGCGCCTCCGGAATACATAATATGTATGTCCCATATACATTTTGATGGGGCAATAAAAAGCCACATATTTGACGTCTAGCCCTTAGCTACATAATTTCCGGTAATTCTCTGGTCTGTTGGAGTGAAACATTAAAGAAAAAAGAAAAAAAAAGAAAATACAAATGAGGGCATGGCATAGTGGGCCGGGAGGCCCAATCCTGGGAAGTTCGGCCTCCAACTGTAAGTCTTCGGTCATTTGACGCCACATTGGGCGACTTGGGCGCCGGTGATGATAAAATGATGATGACAACCCAACACCAAGTCTACGAGCGTAGAAAATCTCCAACCCCGCCGGGAATCGAACCCGGGCCTGCCTGCATGGGAGGCAAGTACATTATCACCCAGCTAAGCAGGTGGATAACATTTCAAATAAGGAATGTCACATATTACATGTGACGTGTAGCTACTCCATAATTTTAATGTGTAACGGTCGCCGTTTCCCTTCCAGCCGATGGCTGGGTTCCACTGAAAGAATGTTGCTGTCTAGATCGCTTTAAGATATTTATTAGATTTTTTTCTTGTGACGTGGTTTGGCTGGTTTTGTCCTAGCAGGTCTCATTGACAATAGCCGCAATGTGTTAAATGGAGTAATCTAACAAACAGATAATCATTAATCTAAGTAAAACACACAACTGTAATGACGTATTACTTCCGTTGTTGAAAATAAGTGGAGGTGGGCGGTATATGTACCCAGGCAAATGAAGGACGATCGTGCGAAAGAGGTACTTTTTGCTGAATGTGAAAGATAGGAATTGGGAAAGTGCCCTACTTCCCTCCGAGGGACATATCCTTGTCGAATATGAGGTGCGACAATAAAGTAATGAGACTCATTTTCTTTGCAAGATGTGGCAACCCTGCAGGCTTGCGTAGGCACAATATCATTGACCTTGGTGTATAAGCTGCTTCTAGTCCCAGCGGCACATCGATGCTCAGTCGTGAGTTGTGCTGTAATAAGTTAACACGTGTTTGTCTCTCTTGTTACGGAAATGGAACCGCATAATACTGCGCAACGGTATGTCATTTCCTTTGCATTAAATTGGGTGAAAACGCGACGACAACTTTCTGTAAGCTTCAGAAGGCATTTCGAGAGGAGGTTACGCCAAGAGCTCAAGTTTTTCATTATTATAAAGTGTTTAGTGAAAGCAAAACGAACGTTCAAGATGAAGACCGCAGTGGACGACCATCGACCTCAGACGGATGTCAGCTTGGCCAGGGTGCATGAACTCCTACGATCTGATCGAAGATTATCCGCGAAAATGATTGCAGAAGAACTGAACATCAATCGACAGACGGTTCGTCTGATAATAACTGAAGATTTTGGTATGAGAAAGATTTATGCAAAAAATAGTTCCCAAAAATATCACACCACAACAGCGGGAAACACGGAAATATGTGGCAGCTGACCTGTTAGAGCAAACGGAAATCAATCCAGAATTGTTCAGCCGTGTTACCACTGGTGATGAAAGTTGGTTTTTTTTTTAGTGCCATCCAGAGACTAAACGCCAAAGTTCGCAATGGTGCTCAAAGGGACCACCCAGACCAAAAAAGCTCGCATGTCAGAGTCAAAAGTGAAATGCATGCTAATGTGCTTCTTTGATTCCAAGGGAATTGTTCATAAGGAGTGAGTGTCTCCAGGACAAACAGTTAACCAATATTACTACAAAGAAATTTTAGACAGACATCGTAAAAGAGTTCCTCGTGTCCGTGCCAAAATTGCTGACAATTGGATTCTGCATCACGAAAAGGCGTCATTCCATACTGCTCTGTCAGTACAACAATTTTTAATCTCAAAACAAATTTCAGTATTACCACAGCCACGTTATTCATCAGATGTCGCTCCGTGAGACTTTTTTCTATTTCCAAGAGTGAAAACGGCGGTCAAGGGACACCACTTTCAAACAACACAAGATGTCCAAAAAGCTGTGACGAGGGTCTTGGGGGATATTACGGAAGATTAGTTCCAGAAGTGTTACCATCAGTGGCAGAAGCGCTGGAAAAAGTGCGTCCAATCAGAAGGGAACTACTTTGAAGGAGACAACACTAAGCTAGACTAAAACGGTAAGCAACATTTTTTCACATCAGTCTCATTACGTCATATATCTTCGGTGTCGAGCGTGAGGTTTGGTGTACATCTGGGAAACTAAAAGCTATGCCAGAAGTTGCCCAGTTACCAGCAGGGCCACCCAAGACGAACAGGCCTCCACAGAGGAGCCACAGAATGTGTGGCACGTCGTAGGGCTTGGAATGAGCGCTCAAAGCGTGCAGAGAAGCGAACCATCCCAGTAGATGAAGCCCTTAACAAATTCAATGTTCTCGACGGAGGGGACTGGGCGAGGTGCCACTAACATTACACTGTTAGAAAGTCATAAGTTAATAGTACGAAACCAAAAGAAAAGTTCCGGGTAACGAATGGGACATACAAAACACGATTTTGACCGAGAAAAAGAACAAAATATTAGGCTACACTAAATTGGAATATATGAACAAGTTCGATGTCTGCAAAAATGAAACAGTTAATTGTGAGAGGTTATCAGGTAGAATATTGTGCATTACGAGAAGCGAGATGGTAAGGGGCAGGATGAAGCAGAAAGGAGAAAAGATCAGTGTGGAATACATTGTGACGATAAAATATATCGATAAAATATATCGATAAAATAAACCGAATATATGGAAGTTGAAAAAGACAACCAAACCGTTTAAAATGATTACGGAGAAGTCCACATGAATTTGAACCTATAAACGAAAGAATCAACAGACCTAGGATGAAAGGGATATTAAGGAATATGCCGTTGATAAGAACATACGTGACACAAGAGGAAGCAGAAGGAATAATATTACTCAACGTCCTATTCACAAATTAGAATTGGAGTGAACAAAAGTCCTTACGTCCGCGTTATCTGCTAATTGTAGTCCATTCAAAGACCCACGATCGGTTTCGCACGTTAAAGTTGCATCCTCAGGTGCATTTCAGTAATCACTTCATGCATGATGATAATTACGATGTTCAAATGCGCAGTTTTAAACTGAAGTGTGTGAGCCCTCAACGGTTGTCATCAAACTAAAAGGTTATTAAACACCGATGGTCAGTATCCTAATTAAAATCTGTAAGCTGAGAAATTGAGGGCGTCTCTTGCACGCAGAAGTGCTCGGTGGAAGTCGCACAGCAACACGCACTGTTAGTTGGACAGAAATGGGTGGAAAAATCTCTCTAATGACCTTCGTTAACTGGATCAAATAGACCCAATTTTAAAAAGATCTTGAAATGACTTCCAGTAAAGTACAAAACAAGACTTATTGCTCGTTTCTGGAGACTTTAAAGGAAAGTTTGTGCGATATGAATCTGGATAAGTATGAAGGAGATACACTTTCAATGAAGAAAATAATTACAATGGAGTTATCACATGCCAATTTCCTGCTAGAAATAATTTGCTCATTAATAGTACCTGTTTTTCACAAAATAGTGTACATCTAGGAACACAGAAATCCAATATTAGTGCAGTAGTTACTAAATTGACGACGTATTTATAAGTGCACGTTATGCTTCGTCAGCCATAGATGTTCGAAGCTGAAATGGTCCGAAGTATGATTCACAATACTATGCAGTAACACGTAGTGAGAGAGAAGTTAGCAGCAGTACATAAACATGGAACAGAAAAGGCATAATGGAATGTAGAATAACTAAATAAACATGAAACTGTAAAGGCGGACCAAAAAAAATTGGAGGTGATTTGACGTAAGACAGAGAAATGATAGGTGACCAAGATATTTAAATTTGGGTTCATAAAGCAGTGAAATAGAAAGTGGAAGAAGCAAAATAAGAAAAGAGCAAAGAAATGAATATTTTGATGTTGAAGGTAGACTACCAATAGAGAGTGAAAATACAGCAATACTAGGAATGTTACACACACACACACACACACACACACACACACACACACACACACACACACTGAAGTCAAGACGTCATAGGATACGCAAGAAAAATAAAATAGAATGATTCAAACTAAAATTCCAAGAGATACAACAACTAAAGGAACAAGGATATTATATTATACAGTAGAACATATAAGGAAAATACTCGACTCAACACTAAACGGAAGTAAAAACTGAAATGATTAGACAGTTAGAGACAACCGCATAAATTACAGAGATCAGTATTATATTTTTAAGGTATGCTCAGAATTAACTCAAATCAAGCATCAAGAGATCTACGTGCACAGTAGAAGAATATATAAAGGAGAATATGGGCGCGAGATAAGAGGTATGGGAAGAAGGGAAAAGACAAACGATGCAAGAGGTGGAGTTGGCGATATGCAAACAGAGAAACAGCAGTGCGCCTGTCGAAGACGGGATACTGACAGAACTCATAGAATTAGGTGGTCAGCAGCTACCATATGAAAAGCAGGCACTAACTGAATAACATATCGGTAAATGAAAGAATCGCTAAGTACCGGAAGGTTGATTAAGGAAATGAAGAAGAGAAACTTTAGCTTGCGAAAACTATGGGACAAAATAATAAATTTTGTACAGTCCACAAGGTATTTTCAGGATTGTTGACCGAAAGGATAAAAAAAGTGTGCTGATAATCTCTTTGGGTAATACCAATGTGGTTTGTAGCCAAACGGAGGCACTTCCGATCCGTTGTTTGTTACTAGTCCAATAATAGAAAAAGTTCATGAACTGAGATATTTACTTCCTGTTTCCGTATTTCAAACACCCTTTTGACAGTGTTAAGAGACCAACATTGTATGAAGCGCTAAAAGACTTGTGCATCTGTGACAAGTTAAGAAGTTTATTTGCGTTGACAAAGACACGAAGACAAAACTAAGGTGAAGAACAAAATTACCTACAGTTTAAACTTACAGCTGGCGCACGAAAAGGGGATAGTCTCTCTACAGTCCTGTTTACCATTACACTGCCTAGACACAAAAGTACTACGATGTACAGTCAGATGCATGCATACGTAGACGTTTCCGAAATTGTGGCAAAATATTTAATGGTAAGGAAATGTCGGAAAGCTTCACCATTTTACATCTCAATACAACATACTAGTTCTGTGCAACATGTAAAACACACAATTACAGAAGAGAAACAACAATCCGAGGTAAAGACAAACTTCAACCAACAGCAGCAAGTGAGAAAAAACGTTTCACATTCGAAAACAGGACACTGACTGCTACGAAAGCCTCTCATGCTCAAGTATACAGTTTAACGAGAACACTAGTTCAGGCATGACAGGCTACACTAAAACAACTAACTAAACTAGACAAATCATATCAAAGACTCCAGAAAAAAAAGGGGCAGCACCGTACGAACCACGATTCGCGACAAGACAATGTCGCTCGCACACACGATCGGCCTCTTGCAGCAACAGCTGAGCACGTTAACGTCCACACCAAGGACGTTTTTTTATTTTTTTAATGGACTTGTAGTCCGGGGTGATAAGTTACAAAGTTACAATACAGCATCACCGGTCTATTGCGGTCTAACTGTGTCGGTGAGGCAGTAAATTTCCACAGGGCAGTGACTGCGTCACTGCAATTCACTTTGGAGGTGTGGCCGTGGAACTTGTAGTCCCGTACCACCCCCTGACGGTGATAGTACTACATGAGTCAGGCAGAAAAATTTTGCCTAACATGGGCAGGTGAAGGTGTGGCAGTGGGACTTGTAGTCCCGTACCGGGGATGACCAAGGACGTGACAGGCCTCGCTGTACCCAGGCGTTTTAACCCATATTCAGCTGCGAGAAAATGGCAAGCTGACAGCTTACACGTGTTGACGGTGAGTCTGCAGTGTCCATCTCGAAGTAGTTTTTTGTACTCGTCAGTGAAGTAATGACTGACGCTCTACATTCAATGTTTTGTACACCGCGTCATCCATACAGGCACCGCATTGTGTGCACACCACCGAGGATTGGCAAGCAGGGCATACCTGATGGCAGCAGCCCATACCTGATGGTAGCAGCCCAGGGCTGCCATAATCACTCGCAGTCGGTCAGCCACAGCCACATCTCAAATACACAAGCTGGTTGCTAGAGGTACACAGATCACCCTGGCCAGTTGACATGCAAATGGCAGAGCATGCATAGAGAGAGCGGTAACGATGAAGATCGTAAAGGCGCTGCAGGTGAAACGCCGAGTGCTATAGCAGAAGTGCCATTCTAATCTGAAGCCTACACTGCCTTGTTTTTGTAAATATTAAGTGGAAGTTCTCCACATTCACCCTTGCATGGTGACCACTCCAAAAGATCCGTGACTTCTGCTTAGGATAGTGTCTAAGAAAAATTCCGCCGGTAATTTCAAGTAAAACCCACACATTTCTCTCGTTGTTATGTTGAAATTTGCTGCTTTTGGCAGAACTCAGCGGAGCTTACACAGTCTCACCTCATTAATATGATGTGTAGACGCAACTGCGAGAGAATTCTGAGAAAGTGGTTTATTCAGTACACTAATTGAGGAACTGGGGAAAAGTAAGGTCAGTATCTTAAGAAAAATCACATTCTTGGTACAAAGTAAATGAGTAAAGTCTTCACTCATCTAGTTTCAAAACCCATACCATTTCTCGTTTCGTCAGCTATTAATGGACGTTAAACATCACATTCTTTCATCGAAAAAGTCTGTAGTAAATGGAATAACACGTTAGATAATGAAGATCCGCATAATAATCATATGGAGAAATACTCTTCTCTTTGCAAGCTATCATTTGCCAAAATCTCATTTCAGCGTCTCAAACCGTTCATGAACTGTAAGGAATGTTACTGGTATTTCACTGTGGTCTTATTGACGGCCCGGCGAGATTGCAAACGAATGCGCTTCATCAGATCAATTTTCTGGAGATCAATAGCAAATAGAGGTCTCAACCCGAGTATAAAGAAAAATTCATTATGTTAACTGAATTTCATACGCAGTAACATCTTACGTAATATGCACCAAAAGCAAGATCATAGCGACCCCTATTTTCCTTGAAAACTTTTTCTATTTCGTGGAATGTCTTAATTCCACATAAATATCACGATAACTGTGACGTTTAACTATATGATGGGCTGATCATCATGAACCTGGCATGTTAAGCTACAAGTAAAGCAAAAAGTACTCTTGTACAAAAAGTTTTTGTAAAATCGTATGAGAAAGATCGTAGCGCGTGCACCTCGATTTTGTCATCACCAACCGCCCGAAAGGTGGCATTCTGGAGACTCTTTCTGCCTCCCCTTCCGAATAAACGAATGAACTTGCCCAGCGCTTTGGACGAAAATTGGTAACTGCGCATCGCTGACTGCATCCTACTTGGACCCTACCCAAGACATTGCAGGGCATGGTATGTTACCGTCCTCATTCATAGGCAGACTCCAGACTGTGTGTCCACAACAACTAATGCTGCTCTACCTCTCCCTCTGCTTTGACCACTGACAACAAGCCCCCACAGTGCACTTGGAGCAAGGCTTTCTGATATTGATGTCCAAAGACGTGTTTTTACGGCTCGAGAATACGTAATTAGAACAACTGTAGATGACCTGAACATGTCCAACAATCGTTTTAAAGGTGTTAGGTCCTGTAATTAACTCTGCTCTTTTAACGAGACGTTGTGTCCTAACCAGGATAGAGTGAAGAGAGTGGGTTTGGGGTCAGTCCTTAATTTCCAAGCGGTGAGGAGCGAATGCAGAAAGACGGATTCCCATTGAAGGACTTTGATGACTTAGATCAGCACCAAACAGTATCACAGGCCACCTACGAGAAGCACGAGTTCTGGGACAGGATGCTTACTGTAGGAGACTAACGGATTCTGTGGGCTGATTAACACTATTTATTAGCGATCAGTATACCTACCACACTGAATGCTGATTCTAAATATCAGAAAAAGCAAAGGAGCCAACAGCGTCTGCAACTGCGTGGGTGGGTGCTGACAGAAAAGCAAACACTAGCAACATGTTAAGTACAAACTTTAGAGGAGCACTCAAAGGAAACAAAAGACATCTCTGGCCACAAACGACACGGAATCGGTGCCCCAACGATCTGACTGAGAAACTCCTCCGAATACAAAAACACGGTATTTTAAAGAATCGTGGCGGAGCACTACTTATTCTTTCCTGTAGTTAACCCACCAATCCACCGGCATTTAACAATCTTCGGCCAGTCTGGCGTGTCGCTCTGCACTACAGGACGCCTCTTGTCAACCACATTTAGATTCCTCCACTTCTCCCACCAGGAAGTAACGATTATTCTGACCTTTCCATTAACAAACTCCAAGTCTGGTATCAACAGCTGTCACCTGAAAGCTAAACATCAGTGCCACTCTTATCGTGCCAGCAACACCAGGGTTTTACGTCATTTCGCCCAGCCCTCGGTCATTTTGAGAGTGGGAGCTACTGTTGTAACTTGTGTAAACCCACTGACGCTGCAGTTCTCAGGAGGATGTATCAAGCTTACTGCCGCTGCTAAGACGGGCCTTTTCGTGGCCATCTACTACTGTGACGCCGTACAACATCGTATAGGCGGTGGATGGAGTTATCAGCTAATTCTCTAGGTTCAAACTTCACCAATGGGACAGGTGCCCCGGGCGTCTGTAATTAGTAGGGCTCTTGCGATACTCTTCAGCTCCGGTAACCTAAATGACACCACTTTCACCTGATTTCTGCGTTTCGAAATCTACCAATTCGCGATCACCTTTTCTAAGATAAACTGTGCCCACTAATCGCTGTACTCAGTGAAGACTGTCTTTGCGTAGTCAAGATGGTGAGTCTAAATGACGTTATTTGATGAGCTGTATATCTTGTCCAATAAGAAGTCAGCATCGCTAGCGGGCGAGCAAAGTGTTGGTTATTAATATTGGGCACAAAGAATCTTGTCTTGATAATGGTCTGTGGCTGGTATGATGTATGTAGGCAGAGAGGTTGGCTGATAGTTGCAGCTTTGGTTTGTATATCAAAACCAGCAATGAGATTTTCTCCCTGCATGTGCTGGGAATGATTCGAAAGCTACGAAGTCGCATTGCTTTGCGCATCTTGTTCTATTACACTGATGCAAAGAATTCATGTCCGTTGTGAGCCATTGCCAGTGATACTATTCAATACATTTCTTAATAGGGGACATAGTCTGGATTCATGTGTGCCAGAATTCATTTCCTCTATGTTACGCATCTGGAAGACCATGCATATAGTCACTGCCGACATTATAAACGTGGTGAAGAATCGCCACTTCAACGAGCAACAACACATCCAAACTTCAGAACCGGTTATTAAAATACTTCCAAAATGACACAATAAAATGTAATTGCTGCTTTTATAGGCACCAACATACATTAGTCGTACTTGCAACAGCTCATTGTCATCAGGAACTCCCGACACTGCAATTAAGTGTGGGTAAATGCAGCAGTCAGACATACTGATACGATTCGTCGTAAGCTTATGGTTCAGTAAGGTAGAAAACATGGAATGACAGATGGTTACAGTGTATATTTTTGGTGGCGGCTATTCTTTGATTCTAAACTTGAATATGCGACACTGGTTTAACAGAACTACGATAGCGTGCGCTGGTGGACGTATTGAAACACAATACGTCCAAATATGATTATACACTACTGGCCATTAAAATTGCTACACCACGAAGATGACGAGCTACAGACGCGAAAGTTAACCGACAGGAAGAAGATGCTGTGATAGGCGAATGATTAGCTTTTCAGAGCATTCACACACGGTTGGCGCCGGTGGCGACACCTACAAAGTGCTGACATGAGGAAAGTTTCCAATAGATTTCTCATACACAAACAGCAGTTGACCGGCGTTGCCTGGTGAAACGTTGTTGTGATGCCTCGTGTAAGGAGGACAAATGCGTACCATCACGTTTCCGACTTTGATAAAGGTCGGATTGTAGCGTATCGCGATTGCGGTTTACTGTACCGTGACATTGCTGCTCGCGTTGGTCGAGATCCAATGACTGTTAGCAGAGTATGGAATCGGTGGGTTCAGGAGGGTAATACGGAACACCGTGCGGGATCTTAACGGTCTCGTATCATTAGCAGTCGAGATGACAGGCATCTTATCCGCATGGCTGTAACGGATCGTGCAGCCACGTCTCGATCCCTGAGTCAATAGATGGGGACGTTTGAAAAACCACAACCATCTGCACGAAGAGTTCGACGACTTTTGCAGCAGCATGGACTGTCAGCTCGGAGACCATGGCTTTGGTTACCTTTGACGCTGCATCACAGACAGGAGCGCCTGCGATGCTGTACTCAACGATGACCCTGGGTGCACTAATGGCAATACGTCATTTTTTCGGATGAATCAAGGTTATGTTTACAGCATAATGATGGTCGCATCCGTGTTTGGCGACAGCGCGGTGAACGCACATTGGAAGCGTGTATTCGGCATCGCCACACTAGCGTATCAGCCGGCGTGATGGTATGGGGTGCCATTGTTTATACGTCTCGGTCACCTGTTGTTCACATTGACGGCACTTTGAACAGTGGACGTCACATTTCAGATGTGTTACGACCGGTGGCTCTACCCTCCATTCGATCCCTGCGAAACCCTACATTTCAGCAGGATAATGCACGACCGCATGTTGCAAGTCCTGTACGGGTCTTTCTGGATACAGAAAATGTTTGACTGCTGTCCTGGCCAGCACATTCTCCACATCGCTCACCAACTGAAAATGTCTGCTCAATGGTGGCCGAGCATCTGGCTCGTCACAGCACGCCAGTCACTACTCTTGGTGAACTGTGGTATCGTGTTGAAGCTGCATGGGCAGCTGTACCTGTACACGTCATCCAAGCTCTGTTTGACTCCACGCCCAGGCGTATCAAGGCCGTTATTACGGCCAGAGGTGGTTGTTCTGGGTACTGATTTCTCAGGATCTATGCACCCAATTTGCGTGAAAATGTAATCACATGTCAGTTCTAGTATAATATATTTGTCCTATGAATACCCGTTTATCATCTGCATTTCTTCTTGGTGTAGCAATTTTAATGGCTATTAGTGTATATTTACCGTGGCGTTCACGTGTGCTGAACGCAAGCTATGGTGTTGGAAGTTGAACCTGTGATAATACTACATAGTTCTGAGATAGTCGGCCTTTTTTAGTGAAACATGTCAGTAAAGAGAAGTGATATGCAACTAGGGGCTGATCAACAATTTTAATTTCAAATGGTCCCTGTTCTACCTACACCGATGCTTGCGCACGCTAAGAATAAAATCACAGTAGCTCTGAGTATGACTTCATCAGAGCCTTCGAGATCTTAAAAATTGCCGGTACATATGTCGCAAAATAGAGGAAAGCGAAGTAATAAAGCGTCAATTAAGAGAGTTAACTGTTCGTATTCGATGGAGCAAACTTCAATATTGAGGCTGTAGGCTTACCGCTGCTTTAACGGCGACGAAATTCTTGCGGAGGGAGGATAACGACGTGTTTATTTATTTATTTGTTTATATATTTATTTTTTTTGTGTCGTGGATCATCAGACTAAGGAATCACCCGGAATAGTGATGACTTTTGTATCGTATTTATGGTTCTTTCGCACTATCTGCCGTATTGACATTATTAGAATATGTCACTAAACAGTAATAATAATAATATCCAAATAAATTCAAATAATATCACATCACAGCCAATACAGATTAAGCGTGGAATCTACCAAGGAGACTCATTAACTATCACAGGTTCAACTTCCAACACCATAGCTTGCGTTCAGCACACGTGAGCCCCACGGTAAATATACACTACTGGCCATGGCAGCAACAGATCAACAACTCAACCAATTACTAAAGATAACAGAAGTATTCAGCAATGATATAAATACGGCTTTTGGAACAGGCAAATGTAAGAAAAATAGCATAGTCAAGGGAAAACACACTAAACAAGAAGATTACATATTGGATAACCACAGCGACTGCATAGAAGCGATGAAAAAAACAGATGCCTACAAATATCTAGGATACAGACAAAAAAATAGGAATGGATAATACAAATATTAAAGAAGAACTAATTGAAAAATATAGACAAAGACTAACAAAGACACTGAAAACAGAATTGACAGCAAGAAACAAGACAAAAACTATAAATACTTATGCTATACCAATATTGACCTACTCATTTGGAGTAGTGAAATGGAGTAACACAGACCTACTCGTAGAAGCACTCAATACACTTACACGATCACAATGCCACAAATATAGAATACACCACAGACATTTAGCAACAGAAAGATTCACATTAAGCAGAAAGGAAGGAGGACGGGGATTTATCGACAAAAAATACCTACCTTATGGACAGGTAGACAATTTAAGAAAATTCTTTCTAGAACGAGCAGAAACTAGCAAAATACACAAAGAAGTCACTCATATAAATACATTGGCTACACCACTGCAATTTCATAACCACTTCTACAACCCTTTAGATCACATAACATCAACAGATACGAAGAAAATAAATTGGAAAAAGAAAACACTACGTGGCAAGCACCCGTATCATCTAACACAGCCACACATCGATCAAGACGCATCCAACACATGGCTAAGAAAAGGCAATATATACAGTGAGAGAGAAGGATTCATGATTTGAAATACAGGATCAAACAATAAACACCAGATATTACTGCAAGAATATTATTAAAGATCCCAATACCACAACAGATAAATGCAGACTTTGCAAACAACTAATAGTAACAGTAGATCACATCACAAGCGGATGTACAATACTAGCAAATACAGAATACCCCAGAAGACATGACAATGTAGCAAAAATAATACATCAACAGCTTGCCTTACAACATAAACTTATAAAACAACATGTTCCCACATACAAGAATGCACCCCAAATGTACTGGAGAATGATGAATAAAAATTATACTGGAACTGAACCATTATAACAGATAAAACAACACCACATAAGAAATCTGACATCATACTCACCAATAAAAAGAAGAAATTAACACAACTAATCGAAATATCCATACCCAATACAACAAATATACAAAAGAAAACAGGAGAAAAAATTGAAAAATACTTCCAACTGGCTGAGGAAGTCAAGGACATGTGGCATTAGGATCAAGTTGACATTATATCAATTATACTATCAACTACAGGAGTCATACCACACAATATCCACCAGTACATCAACGCAATACAGCTACATCCGAACTTATATCTACAACTACAGAAATCTGTAATTATTGATATATGATTATTATTATTATTATTATTATTATTATTATTATTATTATTATTATTATTATTATTATTATTCTAATAATAATAATAATCTCACACGTTATGTCTGTCAAAATTGGAGAGTGACGCTGACCTTGATCAAGCGTGACTTCCATTTAACTGTACTGTATATGTTACATTGCATTTAGGAACTTTCGGGTGATTGAACATGCATCAAGAATTACAGATTTATTATTATTATTATTATTATTATTATTATTATTATTATTATTATTATTATCTGTTGCCAAGCTGGTACAACGTACAGCAAAAAATTAATACTTGTGAACGAACAAAATAGTCAACCACAACCACACGTGTCTGCCCTACTCCATGTTGAACTGCGAAGTGCTGCTTATAACCACACATAGCATTCAGGGGTTGGCGCATTACTTTGGTTAACACAGGTACGGCGTGTTAACTGTAAGGTTAAACTATTTCGAGTTTAATTTGCAACTGCGACTGTGTTTTGTTACGCCAGGAGGCGATTACAGTATTCTCACAAGATGTCTGTAGCTCCTTAAAACTTGTCGGCGGAATTGGAGACGGGTATGATTGACCGCTATAGTACGTTCATATTGTTACTAATATATTTAACGTCGCGTCTTAGTCTCATACGAACCAAGAAGTTGCATGATAAAGACCATGCAACGTCTCATTTTAATGCTCTCCGTGTGCATGGAACGTCTGGGAGTTAAAACGGCTTATTACACGATTAATTGTAGTCTTACCCCATTATGGTATTAAGTTCCCGCTGATGCAGTTAGGGAGCGTTATATTGCAAGTACTGTCGTTAACCAAGGCAATGAGGGGTAGATAATGAGGCATAACTCCCCTGCAGCTAAGAAAAGAGGTTAACGCATCTAAAGTGTGCTTGCGCATTTAATATCCAGTAATCCGCTTGTATTATGTACGATATATCCGTTTACTCTACTCTATTGGTCATCAGAATTACAACACTACCAAAGAGCAGATATAAGCTTAAGCAAGACATGACACTTGCTTCTCCCTCCCGCCGCCCCCATCCCCCTTCCCTCATCCAAGGAATCTGCGATGAAGTGCTGATATACACAGTCCAGCCGTTAGTCTGAACTCCGCCTATGTTCCAAGTCAACGGGCAGTAACCACTCACTGATGGCAGGTGGCAACACTAATAATGGAGGGTATATAGAGCTTGTCAAGGGAACGCGGAAAGAGCAGTCATTGCCGCAATACGAAAATGGAGCGACTCATCTGATGTTCGAAAGGACCTGATAATTGGCTTTCGCTGAAGGATTGGAATCATTTCAGAAAAGGCTCAGTTTGCAAACTGATCGCGTGACCCCGTCGCTAAAGTATACCCTGCATGGCAAAATGGCGCTATCGAAAACCAGTGCCAAGGCAACTGCGGTGCACCACGGGCCACAGATGAAAGGGGTAAACAACGGCTGTGGAGATGTGGAGACGTGCAACTGTTGAGCAACTCTTCGCCCAGTTAAATCAATGGGCTACCAACAGCTTCTCTCACACGACCGTATGGCGAACACTGATCCATATGGGCCTCTGCAGCAGGCGTGTTGTTTATGGACACATACTGACTGCTGTTCATTGGCGACGAAGGCTGCAATTTACACGCCAGTACCGCAACTGGAGGTCCACTGGCGACATGTAGCCTGTTACGATGAATTACACTTTTATGCTCCGTCGGACGTCCAAAGCAAAGACCTGCAACAATCAACGAAGGGTCCAGGACGAAGGAGGGAATACCATAGCCTGGGGAATAGTTTTGTGGCTTTCCGTGGGTGATCCAGTCATTCCGAAGGCAAAATGGAACACCACTTGCGTGCATCTATCCGTCTGGATCATGTCCACCCCCCTAAATAGTAAGTTTCTGCTCGGCACGATGGTATGTACCATCAGACCTATGCAATATGTGACACAGCTTGGAAGAGCACCAGCATGAGGTTGTCGTATCCCTCTGGCCACAAAAATCCACTGGTTGGAACCCAATTGTAATCGATGTGACCACATGGATTGGGCTATTCGCGCCATGGATCTTCAAGCGAGAAACCTAGTGGAGCTGGCCTCTACACCAGAGTCTACATGGCCCCACATTTCTTTCTGTGCTTTCAGAACCTCACTAACACTCTACCAGCTCGGCTCGCCGAGGTCCGAGCTTCAGAATGGGTTCATTCATGCTTTTGAAAGATGGTCACATCACTGTGACCGGATAGTGTACGTTACAGAATTCCCATACTCTACGGGCAATTATCAATTCCTGGTATGTAATAACTTTTTTGTATCTCTTTTAACGTTTAGTTCTCGTAGCATGAAACGTCTCGAAAATGACGAACTCGTTAGCATCAAAAATGGCAATTTTAGCCTTGACCATCTGTATGGAATGGACTCCCATCGGCAGCCCTGTAAGATTTACAAAGTAGCGAACAAGAGGAAAGCCAGGGCATTCCTTTGGATAAAGTGAACACAGAAAGGTCTTACACAACTTAATATTTAGCAAGACTTGATACCTAATATGGATCACTAGCAATCAGCTGTTGAAATCACGCGCTTTCTAACATCCCTTACACAAACTAATCGCAATGAGACCGGTAAATGGCCCGAGGAAATCAAGACAGACACCGGTAGGAAAATAAAGTAATGCTGGGTTAAAGGAAATGATCAAGGTGATAACAAGGAAACAGCTAATAATCTCACCAACAATGCCAAAAGTGAGAAACAACAGAACAGCGACCCCACAAATACCGTGGTCCACAGGTGGTCAAAACGAGTTAAGAAAAGACGCTGTGAACAGAAAACAACTCACCAGTTCATCGTTAGATAATAACCTGAAAGCAGCTGCAGTATCCAGAACAATCTCATCACTGTGGACTACAGAATCTACCAGCCCAACGAGTAGCTTGTGCAACTGCGCATCGCAGGGGGTTAATATTAACGTGGCCACAGATACACCGCCATTTGACGCGAAAAGATTGGAAAAATGGTGGTCAGTCTGACGAGTGGACTTATCCATAGCTACGACCATAGAATATCGGCATGCCGTAAGCCACATGTCACGACGCATCAGACTTCATACCCTCGACTAATGACCCGTTGTAGAGTCGCGGACTTTTCAGCCAAGTACCCGGCGAGCTGGGATTGAGGCAAATGGAGTCCCAGATGGGAAAACCTGCGACGAAATTTCCTGTTTTTGAATTTCATTCAGAAGCAAGATAAAGCTTCTGAATGTCTTGGTCGGAACCGAGGGATGGTGTGGATTTTTTCTTTTTTTTAAAATTCTAATGCGATATGAGCCAGAGAAAAATATGAATGCCTAGTGTACCTGAAAGAGAGTACTTCTTAACCTACATATTGAGTAAATTCGATGACAATCGACTTTTGGGGCGTACCTACGGTGACTCATGTTCATGCAGTACAACATTATCATCAGGCATGACGTTTTCATTTACTTCATTTCTACGTGAAACAAGAGACGTAAGCTCACTTTGAGGAAGTGGAAGTAAAGCGAAAGGACTAGGCGTCAAATAAGCACCATTCGTATAATGAACCACGTACAGAGCGAGTCAGGAGGAAAGGTACATACTTCGAGGGACGTCAGTATTAGTGATTAGCAAAAAGACCTTCCTATGAACATATATTCTATTCCGAATTGTTTCAGACATAGAACACGTCTTGTTTCTATTTTCTGTACTGTTCAAACATTATCATTAATTACAACGTACCACAGTATTGCAGAGGAAGTTGAGACGAAAAATCAGATGGAGACTCATGGTCCATCAAGTCTCGAAACGAAAATTGGCCTACACGAAGTACCTACGCTACGGCACACACTCGTCGTGCGAGATTTTCCTTATTCTCACACTCTCTTGGGGCAAGCTATTAGCCCTACAGAGAAATGAATAGCGCCATTTCTTGTAGGAAATTTAATGTAGTTTAATTTTGTACTGCGACACGGTTTCGTTGGAGGGAACGGTTTTCGAGTTATTCAAGAAAAACATACAAAAGTGATATTAAATGTTTCCTACCTGCGTAACCATTCGGAATAGATTATGTGTAATATTGAAGTTTTTGTTCATAACAACTGTCATCCCTAAAAACGTGTACGTTTCTTCCTGGCTCACCCCGTATTTTACAATATATGATGTGAATCACCTAAAACTTGCATCGCTAATATTGCGGCAATGGAATGTGCTATTGATTTGCGGTTTTCACAGAATGGCTTGGTAGTCAGGGGCTCGTACTGTTACTCAATAAACAGTTTTAATAATACTTAGTAAGTGAATTTTTCATGCTATGAGCGTGGGTCGTCAATCATTCTTCCCAGTCGGTTAGCACTTGCCTACGAAATTCAAAGGTCCTAGATACGAATTTGGGCCTAGCTCAAAGTTTTAATCTGCCAGGAAGGTTCTCTGTAATTATTAATGTACCCGTAAATGTTTACGAACATCAAATTTTAAAGGAAAAATAAAATATATCTCTAGGTTTTTATCACGTATTCACAATTGTACTGTGTTATCTGGCATCCATTCTTATACACTGTAGTATCTCTCTTCACACATACTCATTTTAAATTCGTATCTGTTGATGACGGTGTCGAGTGTGTCATAAGAAAAACTGCAACATCATTGCAATCTACAAAAGAAGTTCGCTATGCAGACAACCGTAACATCATTCGTAATTTTACCAACGAACTCATACGAAAAACATCCACCAGTGGGGTCATTCGAGGATGTGATTGAACTCAGCTGATCGCGTAAGACTTACACCCAATAAAGCATCAGCATCACACTAATACTATCGAAAAGAGAAAATAATCACCGAACTACTAAAAGGAAGAAAAACATGAAAATACGAGGGTTGGAACTTAAATAGTGGCAGCTATTTATTCACAACCGATACAAAAGAGTTACATGCTTGCACCTGTTACTGTCCTTCAAAGTAGTCACCAGCGTCGTGTAGAACCCGTTGCCAGCGATGTAGAACGCGTAGTATACGGTTAGCAGAGCTTGTTCTGTTGACGGTGCGAATAGAGCGGTCTACTGCCTGTCGAATCTCTGGAACAGTTCTGAAGCGAATGGCACGAAGTGGTTCCTTCATCTTCGAAATCAAATCAAAGTCACAAGGACTTAATTGTTGAGGGCATGGTGGATGATACAGTACTTCCCAGTCCCATCGACCGAACAGAGCAGCCACAGCTTGCGCTGTATGCGCCCGAGCGTTGTCGTGAAAAATAATGGGTGGGTTGCGCAGAAAGTGTCGCCGCTCCTTTCGCAAATCTGGTCGCAGTTGATTCTCCAAAAACGAACAGTAATACTGTGCATTGTCAGTACCAGAGATTCGCCACGCAGCAGACCGCTCCATTTGCACCATCAACAGACCAAGCTCTAACGATATACATCGCATTCCACATCGCTGGCAACGGATTCTATACAACGCTGGTGACTACTTTGAAGCACAGTAACAGGGAAAAACGTGTAACTCCTTTGTATCGGTTGTGAATAAATACTTGCCACTATTTAAGTTGCAAAAAAAAATGGCTCTGAGCACTATGGGACTTAACATCTGTGGTCATCAGTCCCCTAGAACTTAGAACTAGTTAAACCTAACTAACCTAAGGACATCACACACATCCATGCCCGAGGCAGAATTCGAACCTGCGACCGTAGCAGTCGCGCGGTTCCGGACTGAGCGCCTAGAACCGCTAGACCACCGTGGCCGGCTAAGTTGCAACCCTCGTAAAATAAATAATGAAAAATACCTCTTAACCTTAAAAGAAAATTATCATGTATACAAACAAACGCTGAAAGGAAGATGCTGCTAAATGATTAAGTGAGTATGGCTAACTACTCACTGTTTACACTGATTGATCATATAATACACGGTGCTTAAGCCAGAACTTAAATCAGCACGCACACATTCACAGAAAAACAGTTGAAATCAAAATATGTGCAAGTTGGTGCCACTTACAGAAACAAATGACACTACACACACAGAAAACAGCAGCTAAATTGCTATAAATTGAAAACAGTGACCAAAAGAAAATATGCATGTTTTCAGCCAGTTTTCAACTGAGAGAGATCTGTTTGCTTAAAATTAATGAATTAGGCGCTTGTCTGTACGTACTTTCGCATTTTATCTTAAAAACCTCAACAAAGTATTTTAAATATGCAACCTGTAAGTGGAAATGGTAACCTTCATGTGCAAACGAAAAACGTATGTAATATTCCAGGACACCCACTGAGAATGGCTTGTAACTAAGGCGAAACGAACGTTGGTGCACCAAATAAATAAAAACATAATGCGTAGCATGCAAAATGTGTTTTCCTTTTGTACTACTGTAATTTATGAAAAGAATATTCCTTACTTTAGTCTACCACGAGATGGTATATCCCTCGAAATCGTTCATACCAGTTCATACATCAGTAAAGGAATACGTCGCATACACTTCTCAAATCATACTTCGTTACTCAACAGCCTACTGAAACATATTTTTTTTTCCTATTCAGATGTTTACCTTAAGATTCTAGACCTTCTTTCCGTAATACGAAACCATTTCAAAGCTGTATTTTCGCCGTGTGAAAAGTATTTGCCTACTGCGACTTAGCCAAGCTGGTTGACGTATTTGCAACAACGCTGACGCATGTACACGTGGAGAGGCGTTATTGCACACGTGCCGCCAGTGGCGAGTCTCGGATAGCGCTGACGGGCATACACAATGCGCGCCGCGATTAGCCAATTTACATAATTAGCTCCAGTATCGGTGGAAGTGCTACGACAGCTGCCGGACACCAAAGCACGCTCCTGGCGGCTGCATACCTACACATATATGTTAACCTATTTTTATAAGCATTATCCAACGGACAGCCGCAAAAGTCACGCTTTATTTAACCAATTCATTAAGTTTGAAAACCTTTAGTACAATAACAAAAAATGGCTCTGAGCACTATGGGATTCGACATCTGAGGTCATCAGTCCCCTAGAACTTAGAACTACTGAAACCTAACTAACGTAAGGACATCACACACATCCATGCCCGAGGCAGGATTCGAACCTACGACCGTAGCAGTCGCACGGTTCTGGACTGAATTACCTAGAACCGCTCGGCCACCGCAGCCAGCACTACAGTAGCAACTAATTTTTAATGTAAAAACATGAAAATCATAGTACAACAGATACCTTATATTTATGCGCTGAGTGTTTATTGCAAGTAGACTGCTACGATGTATAAGAGGTATGCACGAATTATAAGCATTTATTGCCCATTCACCATGTGATCAAAACTATCCTGACACACCCGAAAACATATGTTTTTCATATTAAGTGCATTGTGCTGCCACCTGTTGCCACGAACTCTATATCAGCGACGTCAGTAGTCATTAGACATCTTGAGAGAGCAGAATCGGGCGCTCCGCGGAAATCACGGACTTCGAACGTGGTCAGGTGATGGGGTGTCACTCGAGTCATACGTCTCTATGCGAGATTTCTACACTCCTAAACATCCCTACGTCAACTGTTTCCGATGTGATAGCGAAGTGGAAACGTGAAGTGACACGTACAGCACAAAGGCATAGAGGACTACCTCGTCTGTTGACTGACAGGGACCGGCGAGAATTAAAGAGGGTCGAAGTGTGTAATAGGGAGACATCTATGCAGACCACCACACAGGAATTCCAAACTGCATCAGTATCCACTGCAAGTACTATGGTAGTTAGGCTGGAGGTGACAAAACTAGGATTTCATGGTCGAGCGGGTGCTCATAAGCCACACATCACGCCAGTAAAAACCACACGACGTTTCGCTTTGGTGTAAGGAGCGTAAACACTGGACGATTGAATAGTGGAAAAACGATGTGTGGAATGACGAATCACGGTACACAATGTGGAGATCCGATGTCAATGTGTGGGTATGGCGAATGCCTGGTGAACGTCCCCTACCAGCATGTGCAATTCAGAGGCGGTGGTGTTATGGTGTGGTCGTGTTTAGAATGGAGGTGGCTAGCACCCCTTGTTGCTTTGCGTGGCGCTATCACAGCACAGGCCTACACACCTGTTATTAGCACCATCTAGCTTCCCACTGCTTAAGAGCAGTTCGGGGATGGTGATTGCATCAAGCACGTGTTCATAATTCACAGCCTGTGGCGCAGTGGTTACACGCCTAACATCCCTGATATGGACTGACCTGCACAGGCCTGACCTGAATCCTATAGAACACCATTGGGATGTTTTGGAAAGCCGACTTCCTGCCAGGCCTTACCGACCGACATCGATACCGCTCCTCACTGTAGCACTCCGTGAACAATGGCCTGCCATTCCCCAAGAAACCTTCCAGCACCTGATTGAACGTATGCCTGCGAGAGTGGAAGCTCTCATACAGGCTAAGAGTGGGCCAACACCATACTGAATTCCAGCATTAACAATGGAGGGCGCCACGGACAGTTATAAATCATTTCCAGCCAGGTATCCGGATACTTTTAATCACATAGTGTACATTTCATAGGATTGACGTGACTGCTGTTGCCATATTTTCTACCTTAATGTTGTAGAATTTTGCGGGGTGGTCTGTAAGTCAGATGTCAATCTGAACCCCTCGATTTCATTTAATCTAGTTTTGAGCTTCGTAAGGTTTTCATATGTTGTCTGCTCTGTAAATAATTCATCTTCACTGTAATGGGACAAAAATGAGCACGTTGCACAATTAGTAAGATTTCTGACTTCGTGTGAAATGTAGTCTGTTGTGCACATAGTCTCCAGTCAGTTATGCAACGCTGTGAGCATTCTTATTTGAAGTATAGTAGCAAGCAGTCGAGTTTTTAGAGGAGGCTCCTTGATATTTGTGAATGTGAAATTATCCAGCATAATTTATTCTGGAGATGAAAACTTTGTTTTAAATACTTATTATTGCTTCTATTGCTAGAGACTATTTTTTTTGAGGAATTTTTCAAGCTGTGCATGTGCGAGAATGGAATGTTCGTTTGTCGGAACCATTATCTGAAAGAAATATTTGTCCCTCAGATAAATAACAACATTCATAATTAGTGTTAATTTGATCTCATTCTTTTCATTGCGTGACAAACAACGCAATTGGTTGCAATATCTGCAATTTTTGTATTGAGAGAATATAGTAATTGTTAGTCTCTTCTTTTGTTGTATGGTCTCTTTTGACAATAATCAGAGCTTAAGTTTACAAGAACGACTTTCTTCAACGTAAAACTCTCCTCCATCACTCTTAGTAAAAGTCTGAATGTTTAGTGGTGTGTGCTTTGCACCTTACGCCACGTGAAGGCACAGATTGTTTCTGACAAGAGAAAACAATTTTGTAGCGAATAGTTTTAGCATCTGCTGTTACTTGCTTTAGAGAACATCAGTACACCAGACACAAAACATGCTAAGCATGAGGCTAGTTAATTTTATTTTAGGTCAGAGCTCACTTTACTTTCTTATGAAGCGGCACTGTCATTTGGAAAAGGAAAAGTCAGATTTGGTGCAATATTTCTGAGTGCACAAGTTACAGCGAGGTGCAGGCCTGTTTACAGTGAGTTACCCTCACCAGCAGTTGCGAAGTAAAATAGAGGCGACAGGGGGCGTAGAACCGCCCGAAAAAGTACACGCAGTGGTTTGCATGGCAAGTCACAGGCAGAAGGAGCCCACTGGCCAACCTAAGTGTTATGAGTACGTGACACAGAGCGGAGCATTTAGCAAAAACGAGGCGCAGAGCCGCATATAAATAGGTGACAGCTCACTAACAAAGCATTCAAGTGCGGCAGCTGTCCTGGACGGCGGGGTGGGTCACACCACCAGCTACACGCAGCAGCAGATGGGGCGCCAATGATCCAGTCCACGGCGACTCACTGGTTCGACCCTCTGTGGCCGACGTGGGGTCCGTAGCCAGACATTGGCAAGCCATTCCACAGTTCGCTACTGCGGGTAGTCGTCTTGGCTCCCAACACACACCTGAGACATCCAGGGCGAGGGCTGCCGATTCACCTGCAGTATGGCGAGCACTTGTTGTCGCCGCGACCCAAGCCACAACAGCGGGGATGCACGGTGTGGGCCACCTTGCAGTTCTTAGTGGGCAGCGCTAAGGCAGTGCGGGATGAAGGCTGCTGAGTTGGCTGCCAGGGCAGCCTTGACGCCGTCATATCACCGCAGTGGCCGTACATGGCCGACACATTAGCAGAACACTTGATGGGTCCTGAGGTGGCGTCCTCAGCATTGCAGGACCCAGTGACACAGGCCGAGGGGAATGCAGCCCTGTAGTTGGAAACAATAAATCACTTGCAAAGCTCAGACGAGTGCTAACACAGTGCCTCTTACCTCTTCCCACTACATTTGGCGTTGCTGTTGCATTCGGTGTCAGTAGTTGTTATTACGCTTATAAGGAAACAGTTCCTAGCCGGAATTAACAGGTGTTGTGCAAAGTGAACAGATTAATTTGCAGTGACTGTGTGGGGTGACCTCAATCAGTTATTTTTCTTATGAGCAGAAAGTAATTACTTTTTTGAGGACATTTCAAGTTAGAAATTGCGTTTCACGTCACGCAGTTTTCATCATGGACCTCAGTACTGAGTTCCAGTAAAATAGTTTTCACAACATACAGAAATACATTTGGTGTTTAATTATATAAGTTTTCATTATTTCAGATTCAGTGTTCCAGTTCACATCTGCAACTCAGTGCCAACCAGCATTCGGTATTGCTAAGCAGTGGAACATGATACGTGAGGCACACGTTACATGATGAGAAAGTTTTCGAAGAAAGAAAGGAAATATTCAGGATTTTAATGTATAGAGAAATGTCAGAGAAAGCTTACACCTTGACTAGTGTTTCCTATCCCCATGCACTTCAATTTTTAGATACATTTTGACTGAATGTAAAAAAATGTTTCTTATTTGCTTGGTAGTAATAGAATCATGGCTTGAACTTTCATAATCTTAGGCTGTAATACAGTTTACATGGCATAGCACTTTAAATAAACCATTTGTTGATTATCGTTGCAAACACAAAAGATAAAATGCAGTTCTCACTAGTGGTTTCTGTAGTTGAAAATTTAACTTTGTGCACTCTGATCTGTTACGTGAGAATATGCATAACACCAACTGATATCCTGCTATGAATGTATGATCTTTAATTTGCAAAACTATGTTCTTGCAACTCTGATCTTGCTTTTTAGAAATGAAACACTGTATCATTACTGTAACTGATTACGAAATTAAACATGTCTTACTCTACTTTAGTCTTTGAAATGCACTGAAAATTACTCTTATCACACGTACAGAAGTTATAGTATGCAATGTTTTCCAAACATAAAAGATGCAGTGGATTTTTTAACATTTGAACAGTATTGATTGCCACGGCTCACAAGAGAGCATGAAACTAAAAATGAAAATGATTTCAATATTACTAGCCGGACCAAAATTCAACACAGCAAAAGATCTCACACAAGTAAAGTTTTAACTCTGAGTTATGTAAATTATTTGCGTAATTAATATTGTACTAGCAGTTGCCAATTTCCATCTGAAAATGACATAATAAAATCTAAAATTATTTCTTTCTGCTTCCCGGAGACCACAGAGGAGAATTTCAATGTACAACAACCTGCCCGCTTAGTTGCGGGAAAACTGCTTTCATTCAATTACAGTTTGAAGTTGCCGCTGCAGCGGCTCCCGCAACGTGGCTCAGTACTGCGTCACAAAAAATACTAAATTCGCTGAAAAGGGCTAAAAATTTGGGATAAAGTACTGAATAAGCGAACTTCAAGTTATTACAAGTACTTTTAACAATTTCTATATTCATAAAACTCAAAGCACACACCCTACTTTATACATAAGTGCCCAATGGCGTCTTTCTCGAACAAAAAACAAATGAAATAAACTAAGCGTTCGAGAGAGCATCACAGGCTCTTACAACATTCACGGCTACGAGAAGACAGAGGTAGTCCGATATTTATAAGCAATTTAATATGCTAATGTATATCTTTGTTATATTTTTAATTATCATTGTCTGTTTTGGTTTCCACACTCGCCGACCACAGGCGTTATTTGCAAAATTGACACTCATAATATTATACAAACATAAAAATGCAAAATGATTATTTCTTTTATACTGAATCCACAATCGATAACTGTTCATACAGAAATGAAATATAAGAACACAGATAACTATTTTGCATATTTTACACAGTTATTACAAATGTCTTGCCCGGAGACGTCACACTAGTAGCGTTAAGTCAGATGACACCAGCAGTCTGAAGTTATATGGTTTGTTATCGGAGAAAGAGTGAATAGAAAGTTAACCAAAGAGCACCACGTACTTGTCTACCAAATATGGTAAAACGTTCAGTGATATTTGTGATTTGGTCGTGAACGTCTTCCGAATATCGAATCTCCATCTCGTCAAGATATCTGCAGGTTAAATTAAAAATTTGAAGAAACTGCGTCTGTTGTGAAGCTACCTCGTTCACGTTGGCCAAAGTCTGTTGCTACATTCTTTAACCTCAATGTTTTACGCAGTCACCAACTAAATGTCAAAGAGAAGCGTCCAAGGAGTGAGGAATAGCAAGAACAAGCCTACGGAGGAGCCAGAAAAAGCTGAAATTCAGACCATATAGGATTTAACAAAAGGCCTCAACGAAGAATATGTCGGAAGAGAAATGGAATTCAGTGACTGGCTCAAAATCAGAAAGAAGGTAATAAGAAGTTTCAAAACAGCATTCTTTTGAGCGACGAACCGATTTTTAAGGTGAAATTTGGCGAAAAGACACCACGTTGTCTACTACCACTATATGAATCCCCTTGTTGCGATGGAGTGTGTGTTACTCTCCTGACGTGAGTGTATGGGCAGGGATTTTGAGCAGTGGGCTAATCGTGACTTATTTCTTAATGAAACTGTCAGTTTTCTACATTACATACAAAAAGTTTTGGAAATATTGTTATAACGGGAAAATAGACCAGTTTTGTATAATTGCAGCCGCTTAATAGAAGTTGATACGCCAATAACATGGAGTAGTTCCCTATTACGGATTTATCGAAAGACCTTTTCTAAGTGAAACCTTGATGAGTAGGCTGGCAGACGGGCAACTATTGAAAGGCCTCCACGATCACCAGATATAACACCCATGGATTTATGGCTGGAATATACAATGAAATGTGGCTAATGCCGTAAGGATTCCTGATGCTGAGGATTTGAAGAAGTGAATCCGATCAGGATTTGAAAGCCCACAGCCCCAGAAGGTTTGTGACAAAAGTTCTAAATCGGTGTTGAAAAGATAAAATGTTTTGTTAGAACAGCGTGGTGACCACTTAGAGCGTCTATTGCACGTTCAATGAACTGTATGGGAATCTCTTTGTTTTTTAATAAATCTGTACTCCCATTTGTCTAATATTATTGCACCAAACGCATTTTCCACCATCGACTTATGGCCCATCCTGCGTTATCAGTTCTTCTGTCTTACATCTCTTTTTCATTAGTATAACCTGCAAGTGTCCGACTAAATGATGAAGTTTCGAAATACGGGTGCAAAAATTAAAAAAAAATAATTTCATTCTTCTTCCAGTATTAGGTTTATGTTAAAAATTACGGATCTGACGTATAAGAACATCAGAGAAACAGCCATATTCCTGATGGCTCTATAAAAAAATAACTGGTTTGAAAGTGCTTTTGACTAGTATCCCACGTGGATGCCATATACAGGGCATGTAGGTAAAGGTTTCGGAATCTTTTGGGCATATTCCTCCCAATAAGAACAAAAAGCCATGTGGGTGCACGTTTAATGTAGTTCCATTTTAGAGTTACAATGAGAGTTTGAGAACAACTCGGTCAAGTAAAAAACAACAGCATGCTGAAGATTCTGATCAATAACGCAAATTGACTGTGTGCCTAATATAGTTATTTAGGCATAGTTAGCAATTGAAAGATTTTGATAGAGAACAAAAAATGTATTTACCTTAATAGCGTTCAAAAGTCATATTATCAGTTTATGACATCCAGTCTTACAAATATCCTTTTTTTCTGACGGACACACGTAAAGATCGTCCGCTCACAGTAACTTCTCAAAACTCTGGCATATCTCTCCCCACTGTTGGCAGCTCACCTCCAACTGCCCAACGCTATGCGCTGTTCACATCCAATTGCCCAACACTACAATAGCGAATAATGCAATAATGAGTCCAACCAGCCACAGACTCCACACAGCGGGTAAGTGATTTTCATACAGAGCACTACTGGGCGTTACCAACATAAAAACCTAAACAGCCTACTTGCAATCGAAATGATGTTTTGGCGAAAGATAGCACGCAAAGAGATATGGTTGTTTTGGAAATTGGAAATTTGTGGTAAGGACTATGGGACCAAACTGCTGAGGTCATCGGTCCCTAGACTTACGCACTACTTTAACTTGCGCTAAGGACAACACACACACACACACACACACACACACACACACACACACACACACTTCATTATCTACCATGTTATTCCACTAACTACAGACTTTCTATGAAAAAACGTAATTTTTATAGCTTGTAAAATGAGAAATGCAATGGGTTTTGGAACAAAAGATATTGCACATTTATTTCTGTGCCGAGGATGTGCACTTTCATAAGCTGCCAACCTTTCTTCCCTCCAGTTCCTAACTTAATGAATATAATAAGACTATTTCAGAATTCTGTAGCAATTACGTCCGCACAACATGTTACAGAAGTGGCGTTCTGTAAACTCATATACGTTTTGGGAAAAGAAGCAAATTTTAACATTGTCGGAAGAGAAATCCGTAGGTTTTACTTCAAATAATTCGCCACTCGTAACGGTTCTTGGTAATCTGCAAATCGTTAACAAGCCAGGCTGTAATAAACCGCTGCTTTTGTTCAATTTTTGAGCAGAAATATTTCTAGGTAGTAACCAAAGCAGAAGTTCCTCATCTTTCTGAATAGTCACCGTGCCAGTGTAGGTGTAAAGGGCTCCAGCTATTACATTCAAAAAATGTGAGCCTAGGCTTTAGTTTCGAACAGCACTTCCCCCGTCAGCACTCGGCATTTCCCCTGCAGCGCCTGCCAGTAATAATCGCCTCTGCTTTTCTCTCCACCCACGTCCTGTCGGACAGTTTGTTCTGCGCGGCCTCTACAACAGCTGAAACTGCCCAGCACATTTTGTTTTCTCCTGCCTAGCGAAAATAATTACTGCTCGTTACATCTTTCATTTGACACCAAAAGCCGTCAGAAAGCGTCAATTTTTTTCTCCATTGCAAACATTATTTTTAAATCCGAATTTTACGTGCCCATTCGACAAATGCTTCCAAATTGGTCTAGTGCAATATTCGTGATATCGGTACGTATTAACAGAGAGAATAAAACTGTAATCTAGCAGCGACTCAGTAGCGCGCATGCTTGGCGAGGGAAGTCAGTACCAGCCAGGCAGTGCTAACGCTGCTTTGGTATTCTTCTTAGTTTTAGTGTCCCTGTTTATACACTATGTGATCAAAAGTATCCGAACACCACCGAAACATAAGTTTGTCATATTAGGTGCAGTGTGCTGCCACCTACTGCCAGGTACTCCATATCAGCCACCTCAGTAGTCATTAGACATCGTGAGAGAGTAGAATGGGGCGCTCTGCGGAACTCAGGGACTACGAACGTGGTCAGGTGATGGGGTGTCACTTGTGTCATACGTTCTTACGCGAAATTTTCACTCTCCTAATTATCCCTACGTCAACTGTTTCCAATGTGATAGTGAAGTGGAAACGTGAACGGACACGTACAGCACTTACGCGGACAGGCAGACCTCGTCTGTTGACTGACACAGACCGCGGGCAGTTAAAAAGGCTCGTAATGTGTAATAGGCAAACATCTATCCACACAATCACACAGGAATTCCAAACTGCATTATGATCCACTGCAAGTACTGTGACATTTAGGCGAGAGGTGAGAAAACATGGATTCCACGGTCGAGAGGCTGCTCATAAGCCACACATGACGCCGGTAGATGCCAAACGACGCCTCGCTTGGTGTAAGGAGCGAAAACATTAGACGATTGAACAGTGGAAAAATGTTTTATGGAGTGACGAAACACAGTACACAATGTGGTGATCCGATGGCAGGGTTTGGGTATGGCGAATGCCCCGTGGCCGTCCTCTGCCAGCGCGTATAGCGCCAACAGTAAAATTCAGAGGCGGTGGTGTTACGGAGTGATCGTGTTGGTTGTGAATGGAGGAGGCTTGCACCCTTGTTGTTATGCGTAGCACTATCACAGCACAGTCCCATGTTGATGTTTAAAGCACCTTCTTGCTTCCCATTGTTGGAGAGCAATTCGGGGATGGCGACTGCATCTTTCAACACGATCGAGCACCCGTTCATAATGCACGGTCAGTGGCGCAGTGGTTACAGTGTAAGACGTGTATATTTCTATTGTCAAATCACAATTTATGAAAGATGTTTATATTTTATTAATAGGATTAAGTAGGAATAATTAATATTTGTCATGTTGGAAATAATTGTGGTAGCAGGGAATATCTGCACCAAAGTATTGTTGATATAATTTTAAAAAGAGCGGGAGAAACGGCGTACTGATACATTTTAAGAAAAGAGCGGGAAAGACCGCGCATTGATACATTTTGTAATGGTAGTAGGGATTGTCTGCACCAGAAAGCATTGCTGGCAGGAGAGACCGCACTTTAGCGTTCGTAGGTCAGTAGTAAGCGAGAAGTGAAGAGAGTCGGTAGCACGTCTGAAGCGAGAGGTTGAGAGGAGCGGTGTGCCTGCCAGCCACTAGCTATGATTTACAAGAGATTATAAACGGATGTACAGACACATCAGCTAACTACTATAATAAAAGGAACTAATATTATTGAATAAATTTTTTGAGAAACTCAAGACTACTGAAGGTATGTTTGCGCCTTGCTAGTTGTAAGATTATTGTAAAAAGTAAGTCCCATTTGAACGTTTGTAATATCATTTCATTCAGTATATAATTAACTTTTGCCAGCAATATTGCATTTCTAATTATAATCCATCCCAAAAACCATCACGTAAAACTTTGCAAAATTTTATTGTTGTCAAGAAAAAGTTTGACTATGAATTACGTAACTCAAGTCAAACTAATTAAAGAATAACGTCACTTTGCTATTAAAGAATTACGTCAGCTTTGGTAATAAATACAGCCACTTATTATGAAAGCCCACCAGCAGCTAAAAGTGTGTAGTAAAACAAAGTAAGTATATTCATGTCGCAGTTCGATGTAGCAGTCAGATGGCGATCCAGTAACAGTAAAAAAAGATAAGGAACAGTTTTGGGTTATTGCACATAACGACTGAGGGCCACGACGACGACTCATTCTATGTTTCGTCGAAATAATCAGAAAATCACTTTTAATAAGCAGCAATTAAATTTGTATGCGAAGATTGAGAAAGACAATAAATTTCAAAGGGAAGATTTCATTTGTTATTATTTAGCAAGAGATAGAAATCCTAAGGGAAGGTTCCATAGTTTATTGTAAAAGGGAAAGTTGCGTAACAAAAGAGATATAGAGGAGACTGGAAGGTTTCAACAGGACAATAACATCCCTGTAATGGACTGGTCTGCACAGAGTCCTGACCTGAATCCTGCAGAACATCTTTGGGATGAAATGGAACGCAGACTTCGTGCCAGGCCTCAGCGACCGACCTCGATACCTCTTCTAAGTGCAGCACTGCATGAAGAATGGGCTGTCGTTCCCCAAGAAACCTTCCAGCACCTGTCTGAACGTATGCCTGCGAGAGTGGAAGCTGTCATCAAGGATAAGGGTGGGCACCATATTGAATTCCATCATCACCTATGGAGGGCGTCACGGACACTTGCAAGTCATTTTCAGCCAGGGGTCCGGATACTTTTGATCGTACAGTTTTTTTTTGTCATCTGTCTACTGACTGGTTTGATGCGGCCCGCCACGAATTCCTTTCCTGTGCTAACCTCTTCATCTCAGAGTAGCACTTGCAACCTACGTCCTCAATTATTTGCTTGACGTATTCCAATCTCTGTCTTCCTCTACAGTTTTTGCCCTCTACAGCTCCCTCTAGTACCATGGAAGTCATTCCCTCATGTCTTAGCAGATGTCATATCATCCTGTCCCTTCTCCTTATCAGTGTTTTCCACATATTCCTTTCCTCTCCGATTCTGCGTAGAACCTCCTCATTCCTTACCTTACCAGTCCACCTAATTTTCAACATTCGTCTATAGCACCACATCTCAAATGCTTCGATTCTCTTCTGTTCCGATTTTCCCACAGTCCCTGTTTCACTACCATACAATGCTTTACTCCAGACGTACATCCTAAGAAATGTCGTCCTCAAATTAAGGCCGGTATTTGATATTAGTAGACTTCTCTTGGCCAGAAATGCCTTTTTTCCCATAGCGAGTCTGCTTTTGATGTCCTCCTTGCTCCGTCCGTCATTGGTTATTTTACAGCCTAGATAGCAGAATTCCTTAACTTCATTGACTTCGTGACCATCAATCCTGATGTTAAGTTTCTCGCTGTTCTCATTTCTACTACTTCTCATTACCTTCGTCTTTCTCCGATTTACTCTCAAACCATACTGTGTACTCATTAGACTGTTCATTCCGTTCAGCAGATCATTTAATTCTTCTTCACTTTCACTCAGGATAGCAATGTCATCAGCGAATCGTATCATTGATATCCTTTCACCTTGTATTTTAATTCTACTCCTGAACCTTTCTTTTATTTCCATCACTGCTTCATCGATGTACAGATTGAAGAGTAGGGGCGAAAGGCTACAGCCTTGTCTTACACCCTTCTTAATACGAGCACTTCGTTCTTGATCGTCCACTCCTATTATTCCCTCTTGGTTGTTGTACATATTGTATATGACCCGTCTCTCCCTATAGCTTACCCCTACTTTTTTCAGAATCTCGAAGAGCTTGCACCATTTTATATTGTCGAACGCTTTTTCCGGGTCGACAAATCCTATGAAAGTGTCTTGATTTTTCTTTAGCCTTGCTTCTATTATTATCCGTAACGTCAGAATTGCCTCTCTCGTCCCTTTACTTTTCCTAAAGCCAAACTGATCGTCACCTAGCACATTCTCAATTTTCTTTTCCATTCTTCTGTATATTATTCTTGTAAGCAGCTTCGATGCATGAGCTGTTAAGCTGATTGTGCGATAATTCTCGCACTTGTCAGCTCTTGACGTCTTCGGAATTGTGTGGATGATGCTTTTTCGAAAGTCAGATGGTATATCGCCAGACTCATATATTCTACACACCAACGTGAATAGTCGTTTTGTTGCCACTTCCCCCAATGATTTTAGAAATTCTGATGGAATGTTATCTATCCCTTCCGCCTTCTTTGACCGTAAGTCCTGCAAAGCTCTTTTAAATTCCAATTCTAATACTGGATCCCCTATCTCTTCTAAATCGACTCCTATTTCTTCTTCTATCACATCAGACAAATTTTCACCCTCATAGAGGCTTTCAATGTATTCTTTCCACCTATCTGCTCTCTCCTTTGCATTTAACAGTGGAATTCCCGTTGCACTCTTAATGTTACCACCGTTGCTTTTAATGTCACCAAAGGTTGTTTTGACTTTCCTGTACTTCATTGATGGCCCTTTTTAGAGATGTCCATTCCTCTTCAACTGTACTGCCTACTGCGCTATTCCTTATTGCTGTATCTATATCGTTAGAGAACTTCAAACGTATCTCGTCATTCCTTAGTACTTCCGTATCCCATTTCTTTGCGTATTGATTCTTCCTGACTAATGTCTTGAACTGCAGCCTACTCTTCACCACTACTATATTGTGATCCGAGTCTATATCTCCTCCTGGGTACGCCTTACAATCCAGTATCTGATTTCGGAATCTCTGTCTGACCATGATGGAATCTAATTGAAATCTTCCCATATTTCCCGGCCTTTTCCAAGTATACCTCCTCCTCTTGTGATTCTTGAACAGGGTATTCGCTATTAGTAGCTGAAACTTGTTACAGAACTCAATTAGTCTTTCTCCTCTTTCATTCCTAGTCCCAAGCCCATATTCTCCTGTAACCTTTTCTTCTACTCCTTTCCCTACAACTGCATTCCAGTCGCCCATGACTATTAGATATTCGTCCCCCTTTACATACTGCATTACCCTTTCAGTATCCTCATACACTTTCTCTATCTGTTCAACTTCAGCTTGCGACGTCAGCATGTATACCTGAACTATCGCTGTCGGTGTTGGTCTGCTGTCGATTCTGATTAGAACAACCCGGTCACTGAACTGTTCACAGTAACACACCCTCTGCCCTACCTTCCTATTCATAATGAACCCTACACCTGTTGTACCATTTTCTGATGCTGTTGATATTACCCGATACTGACCTGACCAGAAATCCTTGTCTTCCTTCCACTTCACTTCACTGACCCTTACTATATCTAGATTGAGCCTTTGCATTTCCCTTTTCAGATTTTCTAGTTTCCCTACCACGTTCAAGCTTCTGACATTCCACGCCCCGACTCGTAGACCGTTATCTTTTCGGTGATTATTCAATCTTTTTCTCATGGTAACCTCCCTCTTGGCAGTCCCCTCCCGGAGATCCGAATGGGGGACTATTACGGAATCATCATGACACTTCTTCAGTTACAGGCCACATGTCCTGTGGATACACGTTACGTGTCTTTAATGCAGTGGTTTCCATTGCCTTCTGCATGCTCATGTTGTTGATCATTGCTGATTCTTCCGCCTTTATGGGCAATTTCCCACCCCTAGGACAAGAGAGTGCCCTGAACCTCTATCCGCTCCTCCGCCCTCTTTGACAAGGCCGTTGGCAGACTGAGGCTGACTTCTTATGCCGGTAGTCTTCGGCCGCCAATGCTGATTATTTATCAAAATTTAGGCAGTGGCGGGGATCGAACCCGGGACCGAAGACATTTTGATTATGAATCAAAGACACTACCCCTAGACCATACAGTATACGTACTAATAAAACGAATATCGCGCTAATCACAGACCACTATATCGAATGAAGACGTAAAATTTCGGTTTAAATTAATTTTGTTTGTAACAGGAAAGGAACACATGATTTACGCCGACAATGGGCGTAGCATGAAAGACGTGGTCAGCTCTATTTGTTTGGGCTGACTCCAGCTACACAGTGCAAAAAGAATCTGCGAGTATCTGCTGAAACACCAGAGGAAATGGGCCTGGTGATTCTTGAGAGAGACGTGTTTTTGTATGTAATTATATGACAGACATACTTCTACAACATAAAAGAAACTAATTCAGTGTACCCATTTTTCGAGTAAGTTATGTCGTTGCTACTTACATCCACAGTATACTACAGTATAATCATGTATCTGTTCGAAGATTGTCTGCAAAATGGAGCAGTTTCTGAGATCATATCAGCGATTGTAGATTGTCTGCAAAATGGAGCAATTTCTGAGATCATATCAGCGATTGTTTTTAAACATCCTGGTGACAGCTTCAGCGCTACGTCCAAAGCATTGATAATGGAGTTAGAAAGCGTTCAAAGTGGTCTGATAGTAAATTTCAACGAAACAGTAGCTCCTTGTTGGATTTCCTCCCTGTATCACATCAAGAAAAGGAGTCCATGAACGAGCAGATGGCTATGAGCACTACGGGACTTAACATCTGAGTTACAACTGCTTAAACCTAACTAACCTAAGGACATCACACACATCCATGCTCGAGGCAGGATTCGAACCTGTGACCGTAGCAGTAGCGCGGTTCCGGACCGAAACGCAAAAACGGCCGGCGAACGAGCAGACGCTAGTTGAAGTCAGTCGTGGCAAAAAAGCATTGTTCACCTGGCGCTATTGTTTAGTTAATATAAATCAATTGGTCTCTTTATCTGTAAACTAGGTATCTTCTCCAAGAACGACGAAACAATTGTCTGTCTTCGCTCTTTTTAAGAATGACATTTTGATTTTCACACTTCCTTAAAAATTGCGTTTTAATGGCAATCGATTGGCTAGAAAAGTCAAAATTTTGCATAATAAAATTAGAGGATCCAATGATTCACAAATATTTTCAAATATACCTTGTAACACTGCCCGATAAATTTAATATGGGCGTCACCGAGGTTAGTTGGCATAAGGGGCTACTTGTCACACAGCTTCTACTTCATACCGCCGTGCAACTAGTGCGCTGCCGTCATGCTAGTAGATCGTGTAGGCAAAGGTACATCATCAACTGTAACTTCAGTCTGTTTTTCAATGGTAATTTTTTTTCTGGGGAACCTGTAGATCGGGTTGAGTGGCTGTTGAAGGCAATTTTCGAAAGAGTTTGTTGCATGCATACATCACAATGTTTTTGTTTCGGATGGATGAGGTTGTGTGGTATCCATCTTGTTTTTGATGTCCCTCTACGGCTACTTGGCATAATTAGGTACTGGGCCAGTTGGCTTAGTTGTACCAACCGATCGCATCGAACAACACCCACAAGGAGTCCAGGTGCACCTGATCACCCCGAATACATTTACATGACGTTGTTATGATGAAGTACCATGCCCGTCAGTACACTGGGAAGAGTATCGAAACCGATGGCAACGATATTCATGTATCCACTATGGTCATAAAGGGGGAAACTGGAGATAGCCACATGAGGCTGATTCAGTTTTGTACGACGAAAGGAAAATTAAACCCACATGTTCAAATAAACGAGTGCACAATTCCTTAATTCGAAGTTGGTTTAAAAGATGGAACTAATTCTAATTGAATAACTATTTTTCTTGGCGAATTCATTTGTTCACACATTTAAGTTACTATCGTTGTTCATACACTCAAACAGAATGTATTTTTGTTCGAGTATTATCTCATATCGAAGAATTTGTTCTCGGATGAACCTAATCTTGGAAAAGGAAATTATCTCAATATTGATAAAATAAAATTTTTTTCTCGAAATCTGCTGCGTTGTGCCGACGCATCTCTATACGTGTCAAGTTATGTCAGCTCGCACCTAGGGTTATGCCAACTAACAACACCCCCCCCCCCCCCCCCCCCACACACACACACACACACCTGGGGTTAGCTGGTATAGTTGCAAGTCCTGGGAAAAGTGTTTCTGGGGTTACAAACATAAGTATTTAATTAATGGCTCCTACATAATTCTGCAGTTCAAAAGTAAAGCTATCCTCTACGCTCAATAGAATCTGAGTACTGTAGAAAAGAAAGGAAGAGCCACTACCAAACTCATTGAAGACTAGCTCCAGTCTTCCCCTATTCTGCAATTTTTTCTTTCTTATGGCGTACGAAGAGTGAACTCTCACTAAATAACTTCGGTGCAGCACTTCAATATTTAATTTGTAATTTGCAACAATGGAACATTTGAGGCTTATGGTATACCTTATCTTATAAATGATCCTGTTCCTGACTCCTTATTACACTTTGAGTATGGAAGAAAGAAGCTGTTGAATTGATTGATGCTTCAGTTAAGCACATCAAGTAACTCTCATCAAAGACTTCATTCAGTAGCTAAAACAAAGCTTCAGTCTAAACACTATTTTAATTTTCATATGGAGTTTCAGTACAACAAGATGACTAACCGTTTATTTAATGTACACCTAGGAAAAGTCATTGGGATCTCATACGTATCTTTTTAATGCGAAAATATCTTATTACGACAACAGTTACCTTTTTTTCTCCTGTGGTTTCTACAGTGGCATACAACAGCGCACAGTTTAATAACTGAGAAGCAGATATATGCTGTCCACAGGGCGTTTATCAGGCGTGCCTTATAATGCTATCTTTTCAAATTCAAGAAAATGTGGCAGATTTTGTAGTACTCATATACAAAGTGCTAAAAGAAAGTTACACATGACACGTCTTATTGCATTCTAAGATGGTGCTTTCATGCCTTTTCAAACGATAAAATGTCAGAATCCTTCAGTTGTCTTGTGGGGAGGGGGGGGGGGAGGAATCTCAGCCTCTTATCTGTGTTGCGTTGGTTGAAAGCACAATGCAAGTCTATGATGTATATGGTTCACTGACTAATTACTGACTTAATTTATGTGACAGTGTTTTATTTGAAATACACTTTCTCCATATCATTAATCAGTCAGAAATGTAAATCGATGTTTTCACAGAAGACCGACTTCAATAGGATTGCAACGGAACTGTTCAATGACGAAACGATTAGAGTTTAATATTGGATCTTTCGTTAAGAATACTCGCACTAACAAGGGAACTATCTTCTTAAGAGATGAATTTCGATAATATTTCTTTTTCTTACACTCTCACGGTGTAAGATTTTTATTGACATTCTAGGTCAAACGTCAGTGGACGATGATTGGAGCCAGTCATTAGCGTAAGCATCCGACGATCGGAGAATAGTAATGTAACCTTTTTTTTAATATTCAAATAATTAAATATTCTTACCGCAGCTATTCAGAGAACGGAAAGGAGAAATAATTCCATGGCTGTTGGTATGTACATTCTTGATGCGGCAAAACTCATACGAGAATCTTTTCAATTATTCGCATCCTTTGATGTCGCTTAACTGGTGCCTTTTTCTTTCCTGTGTACAATTTTCTTTAGTAAGAAGGCACGTTGCACCGTATCTCTTTTCCGCCTATAACCGGCAGCACATTTTATTAAATTACAGCCGATAGCAACACGATAACTACAATAGAAAGAAAGGAAGGAAGGAAAGAGGGAAGGGAGAATGGATCGATGGCTAAGAGCTTATCTTCCCGTCAACGTCGTGACCGTTAGCGCCAGAGTGCTTTCTCACCAAGGTGAGGCTTGAAGACACCTAACTTATGTTTCGGCACTGATCTGCCATCAGTGTGGGTCTCACATGGTTTCCTAAAGCGTGTAATTTCCAGAACGTGGTACACAAGGGGCGAAACACATGAGGGTATCTAAAAGAGCCAAAAAGAGCGCTTTGTTTGGCATGAAGCGAATTCGTAATAGTAAAATTTGTTACGCACACTTATATCAAGATAAGACGTGAAGTGTTAATATTATTATTGGTTTATTTCTTTGCGATTCTGTTTAATTATTCAGTCTTTGCTAATATCTTTGGGACGACTTCATTAATGTCTGGAATGGAATTTTGCAGCGCGCTCACAATTACTCATGTGGTTTTCGTATTTTTTTAAAGTTATCTATCAACATTTGTCCTGTTCTCCCTCAGTTTATCTAATATTTCCATTTAATAGTTAATTACATCTCTCAAGATGACAGTGGAAGTTCCCACTCACCTTTCGTAACATTTATAAAACTATTTCATTTAACTTCTTGACAGTGTGTTTCGGCTTCAGTCTCGTGGGACTAATATTTGAAGCAGGTATACCATAGCTCATTTAGAGCACTAATTAACAACACATGCTTTCACGTTATTGTTCACGATTAGCAAACTTTATCAGTTACCCAGAATAAGAGTTTCACTTTGGATTAAACACGAAGGTTCTTGTACTGATAACAATCACATATGACAATTACTTTCATCCACATAGGATCATTCCAAGAACATAAACGGCGACAATCAGAGAAATTGACTGATTGCTTTAAATTTTATTCGTCTCTTCAAGAAATTTGTGAGCACAATAATTCCTGAACTGCAAACCTGTCCATAGACTGAGAATTATTTATCAAAGTTACTTAATATTCAGCTCCTCAGTTTCTCTTCAGTTAGAACAAACTGTACTGAAAAATAATTATTCTCGGTATAAGTTTTCTATTCCGCGAGCAGTTCAAAATTACCTCCCTCAGCTAATAGTTCAGATTCCTATCAGGGCCAACAGGATTCATACTTCCCTCCTGTGCACAAGCCAATCAAGCTATTCTTTCAGCAACATATAGTCTGCAGCTCGTGGTCTCGCGGTAGCGTTCTCCCTTCCCGGGGATCCCGGGTTCGATTCCCGACAGGGTCAGGGGTTTTCACCTGCTCGAGATGACTGGGTGCTGTTGTGTGGTCTACATCATCATCATCACCACCATTCATCCCCATTATGGTCGGAGGAAGGCAATGACAAACCACCTCATCTAAGACCTACCCTAGTACAGCAGTGCAGATCTCCCTCATCGTTCCCCTGCGGCCTACGCTCTGTCAAGGAGTATGGGACTTCCTCTTCATCAGCAACGTATACAAGCAATCCGCGCGAATTCATTGCTGCTGATTACATCGAAAGTGACTCCCCGTTTCGTGCCCTCTTACTGAACTTAACATTTTCTCAACACACAGACATGACCCAAAAGAGTATAAATGAGGAAGATATGAACTTCTACACCAGTCTAGGAGTGCCTTTAGAAAATTATAAGTTCATTTTCGATAGTTTAAATGTAATGATTCCCCATTTAACAGACGTGGCTGGTAAGCCACAGTTTTACGATAAACTGTAAATTTCGATGGGTGACAGCAGTACTTTGATGCAAATTGGCTTTTCAGGGTGTAATCGAATTCGAGGTAATGGCTGAACGACGGAGTGTTGCTTTTAGAAGATTTGTTTCTGCGTCCATTAGCTGGTGGCAAAATTCTAGATTGTTATAGCAGAGAGCATTGTCCGGGTCTGATTAAGCGCGTTCAGAGAATTTAATGTGACACATTTTCTTCTTTATTTGCAGGTAAGGAACGCAACGTGGTATGCAGTTCGTAAAACTTGGGACCGATATCAGATGATACCCGGGACTACACCGACACAACAAAACTCACTTGGTGAGTATGTGATGGTAATGTACTTCTCCACTCGTCACATCATTAATGGGATACTGGTTATTCACACTTCAAGTTTTTCGCTATTTATCCAACTCCGAAAAGGCTCGTTATATGAAGTTTGGAAGTAATTATAGGTCTATTTGTACAGTGTATGCAATGAAATTAACTTTTATGTGGTTACGACATTCGCATCTTTGACAGCAACGGCTAACTTCTCGCCACGCAGAAGCATTTCCGCTACTGAGCAAGAACATTATCACCACCTACTTAGCTGCGTATTGGCACCTTTAAAATGCACTTCAGTAGCTATTGCGCATTGCATGGATTCGATATATCTTTGGTAGGATTCTGGTGGAATCTGGGATCAGGTATCTCCACGTGAGTCATGCTATTCGCATATATTGCATGACGTGGGTTTGCGGGCGCGGATCTGGATCACAATAGCGTCCCAGATGTGCTCCATCAGCTTCAGACAGGTGAGTTCGGTGTGAGCTATCGTACTGGACGATACCACTGTCTTTGGGAATACACCAAGTACGAAGAGACCCAGGTAGTCCGCAATAATATTCACGTAGTTGCCTGCGGAGGCGCTGCATTAGATTACTGCGACAGGCGCAATGGAAGCCAAGGAAAAGATCTCCTGTGGCATAATACTGTCTTGTATGACCTCTGTTCGTGGCACGATACATCTTTTGAACAGCCGTTACTTTGGATTAATGTTCATCACTACAGAGCGAACAGCCTGGTATAACAACAGACGTGATTCATCCGGCGACGCGACACGCTCCCATTGATCTACAGCCCAGCCTCGAGTATGTAATGTCCACTGCAATCGTAACTGAAGATATCGTGGGGTCAACATGAGGACACGAGATGGTGGTGTGCTGTGGAGTCCCACACTCAACAACGTGCACTGAGCTCAACAATTGTGTGATACCAACATTGTACTTGTTGTCAGGTATGCCATAGATCAGTCATTCCAGTTTACTGAGTGGGCAAACTTCTGACCTCCACGTACTGTGATGTGGCATGTATATTCAATACCTAGTCACCTACTCATACACTCACTGCCCTTCAACCACGGTCCATTATCTCACGAGTTGGGAAACAGTACGGGAACAAGGCGATAAATAAAGCTAGAACATAAATGCAGACGCTAGCAAAGCCTGCAGGTTACTCTATTGTGTCTGACAACGAATGGAATCTCTGTATGTTGCAAATGCCAGTCCTATGTAGAACAGAGTCCTGTATGGTCTTAATGCACTATTTCGGAGCTGAGTGAATTCGACCATGGGCAAGTCGTTGCAGCTCGTATGGTGGGTACTCCCATAACCAACATAGACGAACCGTTTGGGCTTTCACCAGAGATCGTATAGAAGATTTGTATCACATAACCAAAAAATGGTCTAGCGGTTCTAGGCGCTCAGTCCGGAACCGCACGACTGCTACGGTCGCAGGTTCGAATCCTGCCTCGGGCATGGATGTGTATGATGTCCTTAGGTTAGTTAGGTTTAAGTAGTTCTAAGTTCTAGGGGACCGATGACCACAGATGTTAAGTCCCATAGTGCTCAGAGCCATTTGAACCATTTTTGAACCAAAAAATGGGGCAACATCATCTGCTAAGTCACAACGCGGACAAAGTTGTGCATTGAGTGGTCTTGACGGACGGTCGTTGAACCGGATTATGACGAAAGTAAGAGAACAACAGCTGCAAAAGTCACTGCAGAAATGAACGTCGCACTCGCGAAACCTGTCAGCACCAGAACAACACGAAGGGCATAAGCAAGAAATTGTAGGGCGTGCTGAAATTCCAAAACCGCGACTGAAACATGGCGAGTGTTGGGTGGTGACTTGGGCAGCCATAACATAGTATTCCATGGGTCCCTTGATTACCCTGCAAGGCTGCATTATTGCCAAGAATTTTGTAAACATTTTGGCTGGTCGCATCGCCAACGACTGATTTTGTGAGCACAAGGGTCAGCTGTAGCATCTCCACTGTCCACCACAGTCAACAGACCTATACTGTAGAGCGTGTTTGCCCCTATTATCGTTACTCGAAATTGCCACTGTTAGTTACATCCGACATTGCCTCAGAAGGAGAATACGATCAAACACAGATATCCTAAAATTTGAAAAAAAAAAATGTTTTCATAATTGTATGGATGACACAAATTGTAACACAACAAAATGCGATGTTTCGTTTCAGTTGAACAAGCAAAAGCAACCATTTTCAACTCATCAAGCAGGGAACAGGAAACTGCCTTAAGAAGGGAAACCACATTCGGAGGCTGTATGACACTGATTGTTTGGTTTTTTTTTTTTTTTTTATGGGAAGAATTAATTAGAATGTAAGCAAATTCTGACATCATTTCATTTATATTTTGAACAGTTTTTGTGAATTTTTTCAATAATTTCAGCCAAAAATAACTAAGTTACGCTGTGATGTCCGTACAAGGTTGTGAGTATAGTTCTAGAATTGCGCGCAGTGTGGCCATTCCGACTTCAATCTGAAATCAAAAAAGGTTTTGATTTGACATTAATAACTTATTTTCTAAGAATGTGAATCTCAATGCAGGTGAAAATAATGAAAATTAAAAACTTTGCAGGCGTTGGAACAATTACTTCGATTTTCACCATTTGTTCTCTAATTATGCAAAGTAAAATACCCTTAAAATCAGGATATCATCTCACGAGTTGGTTCATATAATTCGCAATTTTATAAAGATCGTACTATCAATTGTCATAATGATCGGTTTTATACTTTGAGTTAGACTTGCGCACATGTGAAAAAAGTCATTTCGAGATAAACGCGTGTGAAAAATAAATTCTTGGAAACTAGAAATTCAAGGAAGTTAACAATACCGTAAAATGCATGCCATTTAATTACGATTCCAGCACTATATAGTAATCCTTCTTCTTTCTCGTAGGTTTCATTTTGTGCTTACAGTAGTGCTTACCGCCCTCCCTTCGATTCCAATGAACTAAGCCGATTCTGGCGGCTCACGCGCTGGTTATCCATTTGTTCGGCATAAGAGAAGTTTTGCGTGCCTACAACAATTCCTGCCTCGTTCATGACCATCACAAGGGATGAATTTCCTTCATTGAATAAGCCCGCTGCTAAATACGATGCCAGTTCAACGACTTTTAGTCCGGAGTGCAAGCGTTTAGGAGATAATCGCCAAATAGTGGAATTAAAACTTTCATTTGCATTATGTGTGTGGAATCCTAAAGATCTCTCCAGTTATTCATTCCTTCATAAATCTTAATATATTGGAAGAATTTCCGTCTGTACGTCGGGGTGCAATGGAGTAGGATGCGGTCCATGTTCCATTCCAAGGGCTGTTCGTTTCTGCCACTCGCACCAGCTGTCTTCTCCCTCTGGACAATTATCGGGTCGAGGATTTTCATCTGTGGAAATCATACGATACTATGTTGCCCTTGTTATCTAAGGATTTCTACTAGATCATTTTTACCCATTCGGTCTTCAGCTGCCTTCACTATTTCATCTATCAAAGTAGCCATTCGTCTTTTACTGTAATCCTTTTTGTTATTTTTGTCTGTCTGCTCTAGAGCCTATACCCGATGTGCACTCTGTTCTATGCTCATAAAATCTAAACGAATGCGAATTTCGCTTTGAAATTTTGGCAGGGTGTTCTTGGATAGTTAAGCTGACGATTTAAGCAATAGAAAATGGGATTTTTCGAACCTCTTAATGTGGTTTCCCCCCTTGAGTTAAATTTTACCAATAAGAGCTTAATTTTACCAATAAGAGCTTAATTTTACCAATAAGAGCTTAATTTTACCAATAAGAGCTTAATTTTACCAATAACAGCTTGATCTTACAACAATTTTGATGAAATAAATCAGAGTAATAACATAAAGCTCCTGCTAAAATGCAGCATAATGACAAAATTTGTATGGGCTATGTAGCTTGGGCTACTTAAGAGAAGTGACAATCACATTAGAGTACATATAAATTCAAAATTAAAGAACTGTCCCCCTTTTTAGGAAAAATGGTATAAGATCCCCTTGAAAAGCGTACAGGATTTGTATCTATTCATTCCGAGACGGAGACGACTGGAAGCTGTTTCGTAAGCCAAGGCAGCCGTGCTAGCGTGTTGTGTTTTTGGTGTTTGTCTATTTTTCCCACTGTACTCCCGAACACAAGAGGTGAAAAACTGACCGGCTTCGCCGTTTCTGGGATGTTACCGTCCTACAACGAGCCATAACGATCTGCCCTTTGTCACAGTCGCGTATATCGGCGGGTTTACATATTTGTCGCTGATATGATTCCCCATTCGTATCTGCTCAGCTTATATACTTTCCTTATAATGTCAAGCAGGCCACAACTCCTCCAGATGTCCTGCAATCCCTCTGCAGTTTGGCCCGTCATTCTACTTCGGGTGAGGCGCCTCAATAGCTAAGATATTGGACCATCATTCTCGAGGACGACTGTTGAAAACCCCCACCAGGATATCTGGATTTACATCGAAAAGGATACTCTGCAAATCACATTTAAGTGCCTGGCAGAGGGTTCATCGAACCACCTTCACAATAATTCTATATTATTCGAATCTCGTACAGAGCACGGAAAAAGCGAACACCTACACCTTTCGATGCTAGCTCTGATTTCCCTTATTTTATTATGGTTAAAGTCTCTCCCTACGTAGGTCGGTGTCAACAAAATATTTTCGCATTCGGAGGAGAAAGCTGATGATTGAAATTTCGTGAGAAGATTCAGCTGCAACGAAAACCGGCTTTACATTAATGATGTCCACACCAAATCCTGTATCATTTCAAAGACGCTCTCCCCACTATTTATCGATAATACAAAACATGCTGTCCTTATTAGAATTTTCTCGACGTACTTCGTCAATCCTGTGTGGTAAGGATCCCACACCACGCAGCAGTATTTTAAAAGAGGACAGACAAGCCTGGTATAGGCAGTGTCTTTACTATATCCGCTGCATATTCTAACTTTCCTGCTGAATGGTGGCTACACTGAGTCACAGCGCCAGAGATTACGCCAAAGGTTATTCCGCCGCCTCCACTGGGTGCAGTAATAGTTCAGACGATGTGGAGAGCAGTCGTTGTTCTGTTGGGCGAGAGAGTAGATGATCTGAGTGTTGACTGAAATGTTGTACTGTTCGGTTGGAGTAATGTATAGATGGAAGAAGATGCAATTGTCAGAATGTATTTGAGAAAGGAGATGGGCTTTTGATGTATGATGCTGGGGTAATGGAATACTTTCGTCAATATATAATGAGGTAAAAAGGTATTACAGTTTTCTTTAATAACAATCCCTCTTGCTCAAGGTACAGTCAACAAAGAATCTGGCTCGTGTTCAATTATTAGACTTGTAATTCTGGTTTCTATGTGCAATTATAGTATTTCTGGATTTTCAATTAGTTCATTGTAAATGGTGTTCAAAATATTTTGTCGTACTGAGAAAGAACCGAGCCAGGTACATGTACGTTGAGTCATACTACCACACGCAGAACAGTTACACTTGTACTTCGTTGTTTCGTAGCTCTTATAGTTGCAGGGGACTTAATTAATCAGTTGTGTTAATGGAAATTCCTTGTCATTCTTTATTTTTATTTTATGCAGTCAGATTGCGTGCTAATACTAGTCAGGGCCAACTGGTTACGAGACTTCGTAACCGGTCACACAGCTAGTAAAATTATTGCATTTGTTCATTAATATTAGTCTTTTATTTTTAAATAAGCCCCCATGCACTGCCAGTAATACGCTGTCTTCGGTTAGCCTTCTCCACAAAGTTTTCTTTGCGATTTTTTCAATTAACTTCTTCGTAATTATAATTCTTAGGTGTTTCGTAGAACTCACGACATTTATCTACATCCACATCTCTACATCTACATCCATACTCCGCAAGCCACCTGACGGTGTGTGGCGGAGGGTACCTTGAGTACCTCTATCGGTTCTCCCTTCTACTCCAGTCTCGTATTGTTCGTGGAAAGAAGGATTGTCGGTATGCCTCTGTGTGGGCTCTAATCTCTCTGATTTTATCCTCATGGTCTCTTCGCGAGATATACGTAGGAGGGAGCAATATACTGCTTGACTCTTCGGTGAAGGTATGTTCTCGAAACTTTAACAAAAGCCCGTACCGAGCTACTGAGCGTCTCTCCTGCAAAGTCTTCCACTGGAGTTTATCTATCATCTCCGTAACGCTTTCGCGATTACTAAATGATCCTGTAACGAAGCGCGCTGCTCTCCGTTGGATCTTCTCTGTCTCTTCTATCAACCCTATCTGGTAAGGATCCCACACTGCTGAGTAGTATTCAACCAGTGGGCGAAGAAGCGTACTGTAACCTACTTCCTTTGTTTTCGGATTGCATATCCTTAGGATTCTTCCAATGAATCTCAGCCTGGCATTTGCTTTACCGACGATCAACTTTATATGATCATTCCATTTTAAATCACTCCTAATGCGTACTCCCAGATAATTTATGGAATTAACTGCTTCCAGTTGCTGACCTGCTATTTTGTAGCTAAGTGATAAGGGATCTATCTTTCTATGTATTCGCAGCACATTACACTTGTCTACATTGAGATTCAATTGCCAGCACCATGCGTCAATTCGCTGCAGATCCTCCTGCATTTCAGTACAGTTTTCCATTGTTACAACCTCTCGATACACCACAGCATCATCTGCAAAAAGCCTCAGTGAACTTCCGATGTCATCCACCAGGTCATTTATGTATATTGTGAATAGCAACGGTCCTATGACACTCCCCTGCGGCACACCTGAAATCACTCTTACTTCGGAAGACTTCTCTCCATTGAGAATGACATGCTGCGTTCTGTTATCTAGGAACTCCTCAATCCAATCACACAATTGGTCTGATAGTCCATATGATCTTACTTTGTTCATTAAACGACTGTGGGGAACTGTATCGAACGCCTTGCGGAAGTCAGGAAACGCGGCATCTACCTGTGAACCCGTGTCTATGGCTCTCTGAGTCTGCCGGCCGGTGTGGCCGTGCGTTTCTAAGCGCTTCAGTTTGGAACCGCGTGACCGCTACGGTCGCAGGTTCGAATCCTGCCTCGGGCATGGATGTGTGTGATGTCCTTAGGTTAGTTAGGTTTAACTAGTTCTAAGTTCTAGGGGACTGATGACCTCAGAAGTTAAGTCCCATAGTGCTCAGAGCCAGCCCTCTGAGTCTCGTGGACGAATAGCGCGAGTTGGGTTTCACACGACCGTCTTTTTCGAAACCCATGCTGATTCCTGCAGAATAGATTTCTAGTCTCCAGAAAAGTCATTATACTCGAACATCATATGTGTTCCAAAATTCTACAACTGATCGACGTTAGAGATATAGATCTATAGTTCCGCACATCTGTTCGACGTCCCTTCTTGAAAACGGGGATGACCTGTGCCCTTTTCCAATCCTTTGGAACGTTTCGCTCTTCGAGAGACTTACGGTACACCGCTGCAAGAAGGGGGGCAAGTTCCTTCGCGTACTCTGTGTAAAATCGAACTGGTATCCCATCAGTTCCAGAGGCCTTTCCTCTTTTGAGCGATTTTAATTGTTTCTCTATCCCTCTGTCGTCTATTTCGATATCTACCATTTAGTCATTTGTGCGACAATCTAGAGAAGGAACTACAGTGCAGTCTTACTCTGTGAAACAACTTTGGAAAAAGACGTTTAGTGTTTCGGCCTTTAGTCTGTCATCCTCTGTTTCAGTACAATTTTGGTCACAGAGTGTCTGGACATTTTGTTTTGCTCCACCTACCGCTTTGACATAAGACCAAAATTTCTTAGGATTTTCTGCCAAGTCAGTACATAGAATTTACTTTCGTATTCATTGAACGCCTCTCGCATAGCACTCCTCACACTACATTTCGCTTCGCGTAATTTTTGTTTGTCTGCAAGGCTTTGGCTAAGTTTATGTTTACTGTGAAGTTCCCTTCGCTTCAGCAGCAGTTTTCTAACTCGGTTGTTGTACCACGGTGGCTCTTTTCCATCTCTTACGATCTTGCTTGGCACATACTCATCTAACGCATAATGTACGATGGTTTTGAACTTTGTCCACTGATCCTCAACACTATCTGTACTTGAAACAAAACTTTTGTGTTGAGCCATCAGGTACACTGAAATCTGCTTTTTGTCACTTTTGCTAAACAGAAAAATCTTCCTACCCTTTTTAATATTTCTATTTACGGCTGAAATCATCGATGCCGTAACCGCTTTATGATCGCTAATTCTCTGTTCTGCGTTAACTGTTTCAAATAGTTCGGGTCTGTTTGTCACCAGAAGGTCTAATATGTTATCGCCACGAGTCGGTTCTCTGTTTAACCGCTCAAGGTAGTTTTCAGATAAAGCACTTAAAAAAATTTCACTGGGTTCTTTGTCCCTGCCACCCGTTATGAACGTTTGAGTCTCCCAGTCTATATCCGGCAAATTAAAATCTCCACCATGAACTATAACATGGTGGGGAAATCTACTCGAAATATTTTCCAAGTTATCCTTCAGGTGCTCAGCCACAAGAGCTGCTGAGCCAGGGGGCCTATAGAGACATCCAATTACCATGTCTGAGCCTCCTTTAACCGTGACCTTCACCCAAATCATTTCACATTTCGGATCTCCGTCAATTTCCTTCGATACTATTGCACTTCTTATCGCTATAAACACGCCTCCCCCTTCACTGTCCAGCCTGTTTCTGCGGTATACATTCCAATCTGAGTTTAGGATTTCATTACTGTTTACGTCTGGCTTCAACCAACTTTCTGTCCCTAGTGCTATATGGGCGTTGTGACCGTTTATTAATGAGAGCAGTAATCGTGTAATCGAAGTTTGACGGATTCCTTTTAGCACTCACGTGTATCACCTTACACTATTAGTTATTTAGGGTCAATTGCCAGTTTTTGCACCATGCAAATATCTTTTTTAAATCGTAATTTGTTCTGATCTGATGACTTTACCAGTCGATTAACGACAGCGTCATCTGCAAACGACCTAAGGCGGTTGCTTAGGTTGTCTACCAAATCGTTTAAATACTTAAGGAACAGCAAAGGGCCTACAACACTACCCTAGGGAACGCCACAGATTACTTCCTTTTTACTTGATGAATTTCCATCAACTACTACGAACTGTGACCTCTCTGACAGGAAATCACGAATCCTGTCACACAACTCAGACGATATTCCATAAGAATGCAATTTCACTACAAGCTGCTTATGTTGTACAGTGTCAAATGCCTTCCGGAAATCCAGAATTACGGAATCAATTTGAAATCCCTTGTCAAAACCACTCAACACTTCGTACAAATAAAGAGCTATTTGTGTTTCACGAGAGCGATGTTTTCTAATCCCAAGTTGACTGTGTGTCAATAGACTGTTCTCTTCCAGGTAATTCATAATGTTTGAACAAATATATGTCCCAAAATCCTGTTGAATGTCAACGTTAATGATACGAGGTTGTGATTTAGTGGATTACTCCTACTACCTTTCTTGATATTGGTGTGACCTGTGAAACTTTCCAGTCCACGGATACGGAGCTTTCGTCGAGAGAACGGTTGTATACGATTGTTAAGTATGGAGCTACTGTATCAGAATACTCTAAAAGGAACTTAATTGATATACGGTCTGAACCTGAAGGCTAGCTTTTGTTAACTGATTTAAGTTGCTTCATTACGTTACTCATGTTGTCAGCTGTTCTTGATTCTAATTCCGCAGTATTTACTTGGTCTTCTTCGGTGAAGGAATTTCGGAAGGGTGTGTTTAGTAATTATGCTTTGGCAGCATTGTCGCCCATAGTATTTCTACTGCTATCGTACAGAGAAGGCATAGATTGTGTCTTGCCGCTAGCATACTTAACATAGGACCAGAATTTCTTTGGAAATTTCGCAAGGTTTCGAGTCAAAGTCTCGTTTAGCTTTTTCATTGTTTCCCTAAATCACTCAAGGGGGAATGCTGATATGATTACATTCAGAAAAGCATATACAGTTTTCTACCCCATTCCTCTATACTCTGAGCTTGTGCTGTACCTCTAAATACCTTGATTATGACTGGACGTAACATATCTATCTTTCCTTCCTTTTACAAAACTTACTGTGGTATGAATTTTTCAGAAAGCGATTTAATCACATTAACATCTGTTTCTGCATTAGCAGTTTGATCTCATCTGTTGGAAGTAGTTACAAACTAATTAAAAGATACTTCTGTATTTCAGTCAGATGATGCCATATTTTTTCGAGTTTCTCAACTATGGCTAACTCATTGGGCTGCTGAAGGCGAGCATCGTGCCTCCAAACGTTATTCAGTAGAGGATGATACGTAATACGGTTTGGAATATTTGCCACCTCAAACGGTCCCTTTCAAACATCGAAACAATTGGAAACCGCGTAATCCATCTCCTTTGATTTCTCATTGGTTTTATCTAAAACTTAACCCCCAGTATTTATTTTTGTATTTTAAATTTTTTCGTAATGCTTGTTTTTCAAGTTATTGCATTATTTTCCTATATCATCCTCAGCTTTTATAATTTTTCTTCCTGTTTTATGTCTGTCTTTGGAGACAGACTCTTTCCATTAAACTTTTTCTGTTAAACAGAGGTTTCTGAGCACATATAACGTCACACGAGGTAAACGTAATCGTTTCATATGTAACCCTATAAATACCAACGCATTTTACATAAAGCTCATTATCAAGGGGGCTGGGATACTTTAAGTCCATCCCAAAAAAGTAAAATAAAATCGTTGATTATTGTCGACTTATATTAACAGCATAATTTTTATAGAGGTACTGGTGACGTGCATTACCGAGCTGGGGATACTATCTGACCACAAGAAATTTAAAAATTGCCGATTTTGTTAATTGTTGCTGACTTTTTAAAGAGATACTGGTGTGTAAATAAATTACTGAACCGGAAAATATTTAACATGACACTCCTTTTGGAAAGTGCCTTCACTACTAATCCTTAAATTTTTGGGTTAAGATCAACTGAAAAATTGAAAATAATTAGGAAATCTGATAGAAGAATTCATTAGAAGCAATAATTTTTTTCAAACTTTTAAAATATAAAGTTACAGCCTAAATTACGACATTTTCGTAAAGTGGGCGCGAAGTAGCCACCTTCGTTTGTATTGCACTTCTGTTAACCCATAGTACAGGTACCCAGCATAACGCAACTGTTCCACTTGGCTGGAGTCAACAGTAAACAAAAGGAAACAAAAGAAAAATGTACATCGGTCGTTCTTGAACTGTCTTTAGTTGAAGGTTTTGCGTGTGTGTAATGTACACCAATAAAGATAGAAATGCTACCTATCTGCGAACAATCTAAGTTAGCAGAATAGTAATGGCAATTATGTTTTCTTATTTACAATACGAGAAGTTTTAGTGCAGTTGAAAATGGTTGAAATGGCTCTGAGTACTATGGGACTTAACTTCTGAGGTCATCAGTCCCCTAGAACATAGAACTACTTAAACCTAACTAACCTATGGACGTCACACACATCCATGCCCGAGGCAGGATTCGAACCTGCGACCGTAGCGGTCGCGCGGTTCCGTACTGAAGCGCCTAGGACTGCTCGTCCACTACGGTCGGCTTTAGTGCAGTGTTGCAACATCTGTAAACGATGGTCTGTGTATAGTAAAGACAGTCCATCTCTAAAGATAGCATTTCCATATTCTGTTCAATGGCGTACAAAATTTAGAGGGGAACTAACAGTAGGATGGGGGTGATAATGACGCCGCAACTAAGAAAATGATTTTTCTGTTACAGACTTTCACCCTAATGGGACTGTACATACTGAAGTATTTACTAATGGACTGCGAGGTTGCTTAAGTAAAAATTGGTCAGGAAAGGATAAGCTTCGACAAGCAAGAGCTTTATTAAGAAGAGATAACATTGAGCTCAATAATTTACCGAAGATTCTTAGAGGTGTTGCATTGAGATGTGAAAGAAGCTTTTACTTGAGAATCTTGTTATCATTGGAAAATTCATAGAGGAATGGTGTGAACATTTAACCAAATAGTTAAAGTATTTGAAATAACTATGTTATGATACTGGAGTGGTAGACAACCAGATGGAGAATTGCGAGTTAGTTAAACATCTTTTACACTATCTAGAAATCGATATATTTTCAATATCCCATCTAACAACTTTTTTTCAGAAATGCTTCAATGGCAGTATTTCACACAATTTTAATTATAAAAGGATAGGATTACAAAATTTCCCATAATATAGCTTCTGTTGTATTCTACTCATAAGTTGATAAGTCATACATAGAAGTTTCAAGTTTTCTGTGAAAACTAACTGTGGTCAACAAAACAATACAGTTCATAGGTTTGTTTAAAACTATAAATAAGAAAGAAGAACAAACATTTTGTCTAATGGTTCAGATGCTCTGCGGCCTCAATTAAAACTGGCGACAGGACGGCAGGAGAGAAGCAGGAACTACACATTTTCACGTGACTGCATACCACAGCGTTTTCTTTCTCCCAGTCAGTTTTAACCGAAAACTTGCCCATTTTTTCTTAAAAAGAAATAGCCTAAATCCGGATGAATGTTTGTTAGAATAATGTGAAAAATTTTGAAGTAAATAGCTAAAGAGCTTTCCGAGATTTCTGCTATAAACGTTCCCTCTTTAAGTATACACATAATAAAAAATGTTACCCATGTCTGTCCTAATTTTGATCAAATTATCAAGTAAATCAGTGGAAATCTTTTCGGGACTTTGCTAACAGTCTTTGTTTTGATGTACCATTGTATATATGTGATCAAATGTATCCGGACACCCCCAAAACATATTTTCTCGTATTAGGTGCATTGTGCTGGCACCTACTGCCAGGTAGTTCCTATCAGCGGTCCCAGCTGTCATTAGACATCGTGAGCGAGCAGAATGGGGCGCTCCGCAGAACTCACGGACTTCGAATGCGATCAGGTGATTGGGTGTCACTTGTGTCACACGTCTGTACGCGAGATTTCCACACTCCTAAATATTTCTAGGTCCACTGTTTACGATGTGATAGTGAAGTGGAAACGTGGAGGGACACGTACAGCACAAGAGCGTACGGGCCGACCTCGTCTGATGACTGACAGAGACTGCCGACAGTTGAAGAGGGTTGTAATCTGTATTAGGCAGACATCTATGTAGACCATCACACAGGAATTCCAAACTGCATCGGGATCCACTGCAAGCACTACGACAGTTAGGCGGGAGGTGAGAAAACTTGGATTACGCCTCGCTTTGTGTAATGAGCGTAAACATTGGACGATTGAACAGTGGAAAAACGATGTGTAGAGTAACAAATCACAGTTCAAAATGTGGCGATCCGATGGCAGGGTGTGGGTATGGCGAATGCCCGGTGCACGTCATCTGCAGGCGTGTGTGTTGCCAACAGTAAAATTCGGTGGCGGTGGTGTTACGGTGTGGTCGTGTTTCGAATGGGGGAGGCTGTGCACCCATTGTTGTTTTGCGTGGCACTACCACAGCATAGGCCTACATTGGTGTCTTAAGCACCTTCTTGGTCCCCACTGTTGTAGAGCAATTCAGCGCCGGTGATTGCATCTTTCAACACGATCGAGCACCTGTTCATAACGCACCGCCTGTGGCGGAGTGGTTACACGACAACAACATCCCTGTAATGGACTGGCCTGCACAGCGTCCTGACCTGACTCCTGTAGAACTCCTTTAGGATGTTTTGGAACGCCGACTTCTTGCCAGGCCTCACCGACCGACCTCGATACCTCTCCTCAGTGCAGCACTCCGTGAAGAATGGGCTGCCATTGCCGAAGAAACCTTCAAGAACCTGATTGAACGTATGGCTGTGAGAGTGGAATCTATCATCAAGGCTAAGGGTGGGCCAACACCGTACTGAAATCCAGCAATACCGATGGAAGGCGTCACGAACTTGTAAATCACTTTCATACAGGTATCAAGATACTTTTGGTCATATAGTGTGTATATATGTAAGAAATGTGACTTGGGTCTTTCCGAGCTTTTATTAGAACTTAATGTGAAACTTTTAAGTAAATTATTCAAGAGCCTTTCGGGATTTTGGCTAAGAACGTTTCCCCTTTAATCCCTATATATATATACATATATATATATATATATATATATATATATATATATATATATATATATATATATATATATATGTGTGTGTGTGTGTATGTATAAAAGCAATGTCCTCACTGACTCATCGTCGCTGACTCATCGTCGCCCAGTCCAATCCGCTAGGGATACAAACTTCAGATTTGGAGAAGCTGTGGATTTTATACTGAAAGCGTCGTTTAAGAAGGGATTTCTCGAAATTCCAACTGTAAGGGTTTGAAGTAGGGGATGAGGTATTTTTATGGAAATATTTTATTATGAAAGGATTTTGAAGCTGAATATATGTATAGTTAAATTTAGATTCTCAGTTCGAAATAAAAAATACGTTTCACTGTTTTTGGAAATTCAACCCAAAAGGGGGTAAAAATGGGGTTGAAATGTTTTATGGAAATCGGCGTTCCGCTTCTCGGTCAGATACGAAAAAATGGACGCTTCACTTTTTTTGGAAATTAAAATCCTAAGGGGGTGAAATAAGCTCAGGCTGATTCATTGACTCGTCATCGTCCAACCCAAACCACTAAGGATAGAAACTTGAAGTTATGAAAGGGTGTGGGTCTTGTACTGTAGGCATCGTTTAGGTATGGATTGCCCGGAATGCCACTCGTAAAGAGGGAAATATCGGATGAAAGAACTGTATCTCGCTATTAAGGGAATTCTGAAGCTAGAACTACGAAAACTTGTATTTGGTCTCTCAGGCAGAAAATAAAAAATACATGTTTCATCGTTTGTGCACATTCAACCACTAAGAAGGTAAAACAGTGTGTGAAACTATTTTTGAAAAGAAATTATTACTAAGGAATTACTAAAGGGTTTTTAAGGCTACATCTATGATAGTTGGAACCTGTGTTCTCGGTTGGAAAGAAAAAAAAAGTTTTTGAAAGGGTTTACTGAGGCGTACTTGTATGTGGCACCCGAATTTGATAAGAATATTAATGTAAACTGAACTGAAACTATGATATTTTAAACGATATATGACTCTGATAGGCTTTATAAAGCGGATCGCTTACTGCGTACGACCGCAGAGCCAAAGATACTGTTTCTGGTCTGAGTTAGTAGTGTTAGAGAGCCCTTGGAGCTAAGTTGTTTGTTGCTATCTGTGAGCGACAGAGGATGGACTAGGCAGTTTCTGTGGTGTGCTCTGTGAAGACACCAAGTATTAGGTTAATGTAGGTATGTCAATATTGTTGAACGTGTAATCAGAAGTCTTCATGCAAGCAAGGTAAAGATGTTAAATAATTATGATTTTTGTTTTGCCAGCGCTTTAGTACAGATGAGTTGGCTGATAATTTGTAATTGTTGAGTAACCCCAGAATATACGTAAACTGATTTGATAAAACGCCTAGCTAAATATTATACTTCTGTAATGTTTCTATGATTTGTTAACAAAGCTACATATATGTATATATAATACGTTAGAGACATGAATACATCGCGTTCCACTGTTGCTTCTGTAGAGGTACGACAATTTTATTTATTTATTTATTTATTTATTTATTTTTTTTTTTGTTATGTGCACAGGGACCAAAGTTAAGTTTTGAACAGGGTCAGAGAATTCAGTACCTAAGGGGCTGAATGTGTTTTGGAGTGCATTGACTGTATTTCTTTATTGGTATGGGAGTTACATTGCCCAAACTGTTCGTATAAAGTTTTTGCTAACAATAATACAGAGCAAGCACACCACTTGGACTAACATCACAATACACGATAATTCGAGTTCAGTACCCATTCAACAGTTCAAATATTCATTCAACGTAATAGTATAGCTTTCTTTTTAAAAGAACGTTCAAGTGTTCCAGTGTTTGTGGCAATTCAGCACCTAAGGGAGTTCCATAGGAGATGAAAATTTCTAAGAAAATATTTCGTTACGTTAAGAAATTAAAACTAATGACAATTGTTCATTATCTTCTGGGTTACATATAAAGAAATATTTGCTATGGGGTGGAAATTGCTATGGAAATATCTCCACAGGAACGCAAAAGGCATAATTATCAAGAACTTTGGACTCCAGCTACCAGAATCGCTTTTTTGGTCAAAAGTGCATTCAGAAAAGCCCTTCATTGTATGGCCTTAATTAGCATGAAAAGCTTAGAAGGTGTTACAGTTTGTAAACAACATAAAAATCCAACAAAATAAAAACAAAAATAAAATCTCTGCAGGCCGTACAGTCTACATGAGTGAAACAGCGGGCCCTAAGCTAACGGTATATATGTATTTATATACCATATATATTAAGCAGATATGCAGCCTATGTCCGTCCGATCGTTTATTAGAGTGTTGTGTAAACAGCTGTAGCAAATCAGTCAACTTCACGATAATTTGTTACTAGCGTTTCCCATTTACATAGTGAATATATATTTATATACCACAGGTGTAGCCCATGGACGCCCAAATGTTCATTAGGATATTGTACGTTGCGTATTTTGTATAAGTCTGAAGTAAGTCAGTCAAGTTCTTTCGGTAAGGGTGGAGATAAAATGGATAATATGTTGGAAAGGCAAAAGTAAGGGAAAGTGTTGAAATGGAAGCGCTGAATGCCTCGTGAAAAGGTTTACATAATAATGAGAGGAATGTGGTCGATGGGAGGCTGAGTAAGCCTATTACGAAGTAAGTGATGGTGCAGTTTACCTTAAACCGAATGTTGAAAGAAAATAAATTTATAGCGATTTTTTAACATATGGACAGTAATTATTCTTGGAGTGATTTGGTTAGTTCAATATAAAGTGTAAATGAATTGTGATGAGTATTATTTAAAATTTAAAGTTGATGAGACATTTATGAAACTAAAATTACAAGAAATGATGCTTGACAAGAATCATTCAGTAGTTAGTTTGGGACGGATCGCTGTTGAGCCAAAGCATTGTCAAAAAATTTAAATACATTGCATGATTGGGTTCAACAGAAGGCGGATGGAAACGACGATAAAGTTATAGTGGTAAAAATAACACAGAGACAGCTTGATCAATTGAAACAGGTCTTGTGGGCAAACATATGAGTATTTTCAGAAAAACTACGGATAGTTTAAAATTATTACCGGTATGGGGAATTAAATCACGTGAGTCATTTTCAGTCGAAATTGCCATCCGTCTATGCAAAATGTCAAACTTACTGAAGTTGTGGAATTACTGCTTGTGGACCTTAATGGGCCTTTGCTTAATTCTGTGTTGTCTCGAAGTGAGGGAGGTTGGACCTTTTGCAAAAATCATTTGCGAAGGTAATGTCTGCAGGAAAAGAGGGAGAGTATTTTGTGTAGAGTTGCAAACCAGACATCGTATTATCGGGTAACGGTTCTCACTTTGTATTTAACGCTCTTCAGTACATTTTCTACGAAGTTCTCCCACATACTGTAGCTTTTGTTACAGTAAGTTCTACATAACCATGCCATTTCACACGTATATCTCACAGTGAAATTACTGATGGTGTGATAAAGTGAAATACATAAACCAGTTTTACTCAAAGTGAGGCCACGCTATCTATCCATACGTTAGTAAAGTCGTGTTCACGTTAGTGGCGTAGTGTGATAAGTTTTCATGTAGGTCTTGAGGAGACAAAGTGTGTTACTGTATAATGCACTGCAGCTCATGTCATCTTTACGAACGAAGTTACGTGAAAAACAGTCGTACTGGTTAATGTTCTCCTCATTACCTGAACAAAATTTGTTTTGTACCTTTCTTTTCTTCTTCTTCATTTTCCTTTAAAAGAAATTACATATCCACAGAATGTCATTTGGGGTCGTCTAGATAAGAAATACTCGTTATATGTTATAATTACAACAACAAATACCGTATGGAATAAAAATCGCGTCAGTGATAAAAGTATGAGATATTACAGTACCATTAACAAATAGCAGCCTCAACATGAATTTAGTGCTCAAAAGAAACAGCAATGGAATTGACTTTTAAACACATTAATTCACGTAATGAATAACTAAACTTTCGGCAAACCCCACTGGCGAATTTGTAATGAATGGGAAACGCGAATTAACGCTACAAGCCTAGATTAATACTGGTAGACGCAGAAAATGTGATTAAAATTCGTATCGACAGAAGTTCACAAATTCTCCTGCAGATAGCACGTGCAGCGCGAAGTTTACTCGCTTTGGAGATTGGAGAAACGTCCGACAGATGGCAGAAGCTCCGTGGCGTCGTCTGGTCCCGGCCACGCCTTCCGTAAACACTTCTGCGGGCTATGCGGAACGCGCGACGGAATGGGACGCACCAAGTTTGAAGAGTGACACAGGGACTGGAGATGGCTGAAACTTGACGCGGATTAAAGTTTGCACTGTAAAGAGCGGAATACAATACTATGAATCTCGTGGCTGCACAAGATGTATCAGGTTTCATATTAGACAAACCTACATCTCGAATTCCTGTTTATCTTCCCAGTAGTATGGGAGGCTTCGAAAGCATGTAAACATTTGGAACCGCTTATGAGTAGAAAAGTACAATGTTCTGTCAACAGTAAAGTGTTTTGGCTTCAGAGATTTTATGATGCACGGAAAGCTGTTTTTCTATTTTACACCACAGTGGTGACGAAGGAGAGTGAAGTAAACAATAAAAAAGTGCTTTCAGCATCCATGACGCAGAAATATTCTGCTGCGATAGACGGTCTGTTGTGCTATCAATGGGGCTGTATCCCATTTCCACCGCTTCCCCCCTGTCTTGCTTTTAGTCGTTTCTGTAAATCCTCGTACACAGTTCACTTTCAGTAACAGTATTGTCGGAGCGGTACTTCTGGAGAAAGACTGGTTCAAATGGCTCTGAGCACTATGGGACTTAACATCTGAGGTCATAAGTCCCCTAGAACTTAGAACTATTTAAGGCTAACTAAGGACATCACACACACACACACACACACACACACACACACGGACACGCCCGAGGCAGGATTAGAACCTGCGTCCGTAGCGGTCTCGCAGTTACAGACTGAAGCGCCTAGAACCACTCGGCCACCATGGCCGGCGGAGAAAGACTGAAATATCTTTTGCGTCCAACGAATTATTCCACTCATTCGAGCAAAAATCTAGATTTGCTACAAACTTAAAGTACACTTTGCTGAAGTACTTACGAGGAGTAATTGATACAGGACGATGAATTTTAAATTCGTCTTGAAAGCCATTTCGATGCTGAGTAAGTATAGAATTCTTTGAATTCAGCACCTTAACATGCCATAATTTAACACAAAAGCTTCGTAAAACTCGTTACAAAGATCAATTCTACACCATCTCCCAGATTTGTCACACAATTTTTGGGTTGGTGTCAGAAGCTGTGTGGTAAGGCTTACAATAAGGAATTTTCAGAATCTGAGACGTAAGTAAAATATCCACAATGAGAATCTTAACGTTTAATTCTAAATACCATATATTAGCAGACGGAGATAGGTATATACTTGCCAACGACTTTCGTTATGGCTCAAATAAGCTTATAAACACAATTTTCGAAGACAATTTAGTATCGACGCAATGTTTTCTTCTCTGGCTCTGCTCACCTGCAAATGGCCAGTTGAAATCTTTTCCAATCAATAAGCCACGATTTGAGAATTTATGCGCTATATTTTCGAAAAATCTCTAAATTTTCTCCCAGCTATGATATTTGGTATAGGTGGACGACAGAAAAATACGATTACTCTTATAATTACTCTTCTCTTCACCAATATTACCTTTCATTCACTTAATTTATTTACGTCATTTGAAATTGAGGAAATATTCACAGCGTTAAATACCCATTAACCATTGGTATTTAGTCCATAGCTCTTCAAAGTTTATCTTCTATTAAATACCAGCCTCAACGAATTTTCTATTCCAAGAATTTAATTTGCATATTATTATTATTATTATTATTATTTCCTTTCTCAGACGTTATGTCTGGTTAAAAATGGAAAGTGACGCCGACCTTGATCAAGCGTGATGTAGTGGTGGATATTGTGTGGTATGACTCCTGTAGTTGATAGTATAATTGGTATAATGTCAACTTTATCCTGATGCCACATGTCTTTGACTTCCTCAGCCAATTGGATGTATTTTTCAATTTTTTCTCCAGTATATTTGTTGTATTGGGTATGGATATTTCGATTAGTTGTGTTAATTTCTTCTTTTTATTGGTGAGTATGATGTCAGGTTTGTTATGTGGTGTTATTTTATCTGTTATAATGGTTCCGTTCCAGTATAATATTTATTCATCATTCTCCAGTACATTTTGTGGTGCATACTTGTATGTGGGAACGTGTTGTTTTATAAGTTTATGTTGTAAGACAAGCTGTTGATGTATCATTTTTGCTACATTGTCATGTCTTCTGGGGTATTCTGTATTTGCTAGTATTGTACACCCGCTTGTGATGTGATCTACTGTTTCTATTTGTTGTTTGCAAAGTCTGCATTTATCTGTTGTGGTATTGGGATCTTTAATAATATGCTTGCTGTAATATCTGGTGTTTATTGTTTGATCCTGTATTGCAATCATGAATCCTTCCGTCTCAATGTATATATTGCCTTTTCTTAGCCATGTGTTGGATGCGTCTTGATCGATGTGTGGCTGTGTTAGATGATAAGGGTGCTTTCCATGTAGTGATTTCCTTTTCTAATTTTCTTTCTTCGTATCTGTTGATGTTATGTGATCTAAAGGGTTGTAGAAGTGGTTATGAAATTGCAGTGGTGTAGCTGATGTATTTATATGAGTGATTGTGTATTTTGCTAGTTTCTGCTCGTTCTAGAAAAAATTTTCTTAAATTGTCTACCTGTTCATAATGTAGGTTTTTTATGTCGATAAATCCCCTTCCTCCTTCCTTTCTGCTTAATGTGATTTCTGTTGCTGAATGTATGTGATGTATTCTATATTTGTGGCATTGTGATCGTGTAAGTGTATTGAGTGCTTCTAATCCATTTCACTACTCCAGATGAGTAGGTCAATATTGGTAAAGCACAGGTATTTATAGCTTTTGTCTTGTTTCTTGCTGTCAATTATGTTTTCAGAATTTTTGTTAGTCTTTGTCTATATTTTTCTTTTAGTTCTTCTTAATATTTGTATTATCTATTCCTATTTTTTGTCTGTATCCTAGATATTAATAGGCATCTGTTTTTTCCATCGCTTCTATGCAGTCGCTGTGTTGTCCAATATGTAATCTTCTTGTTTAGTGTATTTTCCCTTGACTATGCTATTTTTCTTACATTTGTCTGTTCCAAAAGCCATATTTATATCATTGCTGACTACTCCTGCTATCTTTAGTAATTGGTTGAGTTGTTGATTAGTTGCTGCCAGTAGTTTTAGATCATCCATGTATAACAGATGTGTGATTTTGTGTGGGTATGTTCCAGTAATAATGTATCCACAATTTGTATTATTTAGCACGTTTGATAGTGGGTTCAGAGCAAGGCAGAACCAGAAAGAACTTAATGAGTCTCCTTGGTATATTCCACGCTTAATCTGTATTGGGTGTGATGTGGTATTATTTGAATTTGTTTGGATATTAAGTGTGGTTTTCCAATTTTTCTGTACTATGTTTAGGAACTGTATCAATTTAGGATCTACTTTGTATATTTTAATATTTGTAGTAACCATGAGTGGGGTACACTATCAACAGCTTTTTGGTAATTACTGTATGCATAGTGTAGCGACCTTTTTTTAGTTTTAGCTTGATATGTCACCTCTGCATCTATTATCAGTTGCTCTTTACATCCTCGTGCTCCTTTGCCACAGTCTTTTTGTTCTTCATTTATAATTTTGTTCTGTGTTGTATGTGTCATTAATTTCTGTGTAATGACTGAAGTTAATATTTTGTATATTGTTGGTAGGCATGTTATGGGGCGATATTTTGCTGGGTTTGGTGTGTCTGCTTGATCTTTAGGTTTCAGATAAGTTATTCCTTGTGTAAGTGTTTCAGGGACTGTGTATGGGTCTGCAATGTAACTGTTAAATAATTTAGTTACATGTGAATGTGTTGAGGTGAACTTCTTTAGCCAGAAATTCGCTATTTTGTCTTTTCCAGGGGCTTTCCTATTGTGAGTAGAATTAATTGCTCGGGTGACTCCATGTTGCAAAATTATCACTTCAGGCATTTGCGGTATCATCTTGTATGTGTCTGTTTCTGCTTGTATCCACCGTGCATGTCTGTTATGTTGTACCGGGATTGACCATATGTTGCTCCAGAAGTGTTCCATGCCTGTTATGTTTGGTGGACTGTCTATTTTAATGTGTGTGGTATCTATTGTCTGGTAAAGTTTCTTTTGGTTTGTGTTGAATGTTTGGTTTTGTTTCCTTCTATTTTCACTTTTTTTGTACCTTCTAAGTCGTTTGGCCAATGCTTGTAATTTCTGCTTCTTTTCATCTAATTGCTCTATCGCTTCTTATTGCTAGATTTTACCTAACCTTTTTCGTTTTTTGTCTGATATTTCATTTCGTATAAATTGTGTTAGCTGTCCGATGTTTTTTCTCAGTTTTTCTATTCTGATCTGTAGCCTGTGTTGCCATGCTGGTTTTGTGGGTTTCTTCTGTGTGTTGGTTGGTTCTGATCTCTGCCTAGTGTGTATATTTAGTCTAGTGAGTGCTCCTATATGAACCAGTACCGAGCGAGGTGGCGCAGTGGTTAGCACACTGGACTTGCATTCGGGAGGACGACGGTTCAATCCCGTCTCCGGCCACCCTGATTTAGGTTTTCCGTGATTTCGCTAAATCCTTTCCGGCAAATGCCGGGATGGTTCCTTTGAAAGGGCACGGCCGATTTCCTTCCCCGTCCTTCCCTAACCCGAGCTTGCGCTCCGCCTCTAATGACCTCGTTGTCGACTGGACGTTAAACCCTAATCTCCTCCTCCTCCTGAACCAGTAGTTGTAACTCTTCCATAGTTGTGTATTTTGTCGTGTATGAATGTGTTGATGGTTTTTATTGTTGTTTCGACTTCTGGGTTATTTGGCGGTCTATGCAAGAATGGTCTAATGTCTGTATTTGTGTCTTTGTATTCTGTATATGTCAGCTGAAATTTTTCTTCTATATCTAACATGTGTGTCACTTCGTGTTCTATTTGTGCTTGTTCTGGTGGCTGTCTTAAGATTTCTTTTTCCTCTGATTGTTTAATTGATGTGTGGTGTTCTTTGTTTGTTTGCTCTGGGATGTTTGACTCCATTACTGTATTTTCTTCTTCTTCTTCTGATTGTACATTATTTTGTTCCAGTATTTGTTGTACTTGTTGTTTGACGTTTTCTATTTCTGACTGGGGTATCCTGTTACTTTTGATTATTACATGGGTCTGATCAGCCAAGCGTTGTTCTGTTAAAAATTTTAATTCAGGGTATCTGGTAATAAATGTTTGGTATACTTGTGATCTGTATCCAGTTGTGTTGGTTCCTAAGTTTGTTGCTTGGTAATAACAGAACATGAGGTGTTGGTTAACTTCATCTGACCATCTCATCCTCTGTCTTTATTTTCCTTTTAGGAAAGCATATCCTGGAAAACATTTCTATTTGGATTTAAATCATTTTCCAGTTGGCTAGCAGTGTCGTTACCATTGTGGGCTGGCATATGGTTCAAGCGTCTTCCCCGAGCATGATGGCGCTTGTCCGAGGCTTCTTTAGTTCTGTCCTGAACCAACCAATCACACTAAAAGGGGGGTTAGCCCTATCAGTGGTTTGTTCTTTTCGTCACCGTTTACGACTGGCAGAACATACCGGAGGCCTATTCTTTACTTTTAATATTATTATTATTATTATTATTATTGTTATTATTATTATTATTATTATTATTATTACTATTGATGAGTGAGAGTAATCGTGGATCCTTAGCCAGTACACCTCTGCAGTTAACTAAAATAAGGTCAACATGATCTCGATTTATCGTAAAGCAATGTACTTTCCTCATCACAAAAGCCGAACGACAGGTAGTTTGTTTTTTTGCCTCGTTGCGTTTTACATCTAAATAATAATCCAGTACCTACAGCGACTTCTATGTTTTAAAAAAAATCTCTTGTCCAAGCTATATATTCTGCCAACAGAGCATTATGTCCGAATTAACCAGTTTTGCAGGAAAGTAGCCAGTGTACGTGATTGCTGGCCAGGGCGGTAATGGGAATATAAGATCGCTATAAGACCGACTGCGGACGGTCACCTGGCTCTGTCGTGTTTAGCGTATGGCTGTGGCGATCGCACTGTAATTACAGAAGCAATTCGAGCAGCAGTGGGCACCACAGTGACACAACGAACCGTTACAAATCGGTTACTTCAAGCACAGTTCCCAACACCTATAGCGTGCATTTCAGTGATCGGAAACCATGGCTGTTTGGAACTTCGGTGGTGCCAAGCTAGAATTCATTGGAGGGTGGAGCAGAGCTCTGTTGTTTCTTAATGAAAGTCGGTACTGCATCGGTGCAGGTTAATTAATAAACCAAAGAAATTACATACTTCGCACTCAAACATAACAGTGCCTTTCTTAATGTACATAATAGTTACAATGTTTTGGAAAGTAGCGTTTACAGATAATAATCCGTAAACTAAACTGTGGCGAACCGGGACTGCAGGGCTCGAAGTAGTTCCGAGGCTTTCAGACCAATCTGGCTCCGATAGGCTAATACTTCTCTATTTCTGTCGATGTCTTTGGTATCATCTATTATAATATCTGCTTGAAATTTGTAAACATATACAAAACTGTCGTTTTTGGAAAAGAAATGTTACTAAAAGACGGAAGGAAAAGCAGTGAAAGTTCTGTAAGTGACAAAACCGAGAAACAAGTTCCAGGAAAAATTCAGCGGGATGGATATGAGTACGTTATGAAAAGTGTAAACGCTACACAAGGTTGGTGCCAGTTTGATATTGACAGACATTGAGAAAGACAATGTTTTATTAGGATTTTGTAAATTAAGCGAATATAACTTGCAATATGCTGTCTTTTTGGGGAGAGCTGCTATATAATTATTTTCTTTGAAAAATGGAAATATTGAGTGTGTAAGGATGAGTCCGAAATCGTTTTAGATCTAGTTTCTATCCCTAAAAAACGTGTGCAGCCGCTACGACAGGAGCCATGAGTCATGTAGGTTTCAGGGATGAAGTAAATAGAGATGTTGAAAGTCAGTCAGTCTCTTCAGTCATTCTATGTCGTTACAACATTCAGACGAACGTGGCACACACAGTAACTGAAAAAAAGCTTAGTGATCTTAAAACTACTGTTGTAGTCAACGATATTAAAATGTTTCTTTAATGTACGATTCACATTGGAAGACCTAAGAAACAAAACTGAGGAAATCAGGAAACTGACAGAAAAACAAACCAGACTGCAAAGGAGAATCAACAAACAGACAATAGGGAGGGTGATTTCCGATGAAGAAAGAAGGATGAGATCCGAGAGAATGAAGAGGTACTGGGCTGACAGGAAACTGAACTTTTTTTGTATAAAGCTGGCTAGAGTGGTCCAGTGAAGGCCAAAAAATGTAAATAATAATACCACTCACTGCAGTAAGAACAAAAATCTCAACAAAAGTTTCATTAGAAGTGCTTCATCTATAATAGAAATGTACAAACTATGCATAAAAGACACATGTGGAGATAATATAGGCTTACCTGCGAAATATGAAAACTATCTGGGTATTATCAACGAAAACTTTAATACTGGGTTTAAATTACCAATATCACAAGGCTGCTTTTCGAAAATAAACTTGAATCACAACCACTCCTTTTCAATATAGCGTCAAATGTGTGACCTATGTGACGTCGGTGCCATTTGTTACGTCATATACAAAAGAAATTACATATATATTTTATATGTTTTATTTTTAATTTATTAGCATGCTTCTTTCTCTTAGGGATATTGTCTTTTCTTATCACTTTTACTTAGTGCATAAGTTGTTGGAAGGGCCTCAGTTATTCATGCACCAACTTTAGGTTTTGAACGTGATGACTAAAATATAGTTGCCATTAACTGAATTGAACGTAATTTTGTTAATTTCTATTCATTGATTGCAAAGCAAGGCTCGAGAGAATTTAACTTGTTACCATGGAGCGGCCAAGATAAAACTTACTGAACTCGTGGAATCTGTACAATTTAAAAAAAAATTAACTTTAACGTAAATTAGTTATCTGTTGCAATTTAATAAGTTTCTTACAACGAAATCTCTCGCATTTACAGATACTGTTAACACTGAAAAATAAATTAATACTGCGGCGTGTAATGGCCGACCTGAAGCTGCATGGGAAGATTAGCTTCTCGCAGCACAAATTACTGAAAAAATTCTTATTAAAAATAATTAACCACTGCGAGCATTTGAGGTGACAACTATTACAAAGAAATGCATTTTGTGATAATAAAAATTTTATTTTAGCAGTAAATACGAATAACTTACATAAAATGTGTAGCCGCTCAATGGCTGCCTTCCGTACCACGAAACAAAACAGTGTATGTGTGTCATAAAATACGTCCTTCCTTCTCGGCCGTGCAATCGCGTCTCTTTCGATCCTTTTTTTATTTTCATAGACATTAAAAAAAGATGCTACTCTTAAATTATAGGTGATTATAAGTTGTTTGAAGTACATTAACTATATCTATTATACCAATTATATTCACAAAATACGTTTACAACCGATAAAAATGTCAATATTTAAGTGACGTACCGTCGCACCTACAAGAAGCAATGCCACTGCCTAAAATACCCATTGAAAAATAATTTGAGTCAGTTGTGGATTTATAACCTTATTTTCACGCACGTAATAATAACAAACTCTCCGTATGAATGTGGCCAGGAAACATAGTGTCCTGGCTCCTGTGAAACTGGGTCCCGTGTATACAAAGTGCTATTAGACACTACTATCGTGCAACATAAAAATAAGCTGCAGTTCTTTTATGACTCTTGCAGTGGGCAAAATAGGATTATGGTAGTTTTTATTATTGTATTATATTATATTTTGGTTTACTTAATTTTATGAAATCTTTCATTCCTTTCTCATATACAGGCACGGTCTCATGCCAGTTGACAGGGATTTTGGTGTAAGTGAGAAACAAACTTGAGAACAAGACTAGTTTTTTATTGTAAATCACTGGTTAAAAGTTGTTAGAGAATGTAGGGTCAAAGATGCTTTAAAAGTGGTTGACATGGAGATTCGGATCTTTTGAACCAACAAACACTGTTACGTACAGTGTCAAAAGCCAGTATGAGTGGCGATAAAAGGAAAGTTGGCAACAGAGATGCTATGTGTTTAAGAATAGTTCATTGGTAACACTGTTACTTATGACTTGAATCATGGACTAAAGTACGTTCAATAAACAACCTGGATGTCGTATAAAAATTATTAGCATGAATCTCTGACTGCAGCAGTGTTAAAAAAGATTTTGACCAACATGTCAGTGGTTTATCCTGCTGAAAGAGAAACCAACGCATTGAAGTACTTTGGCTTACTGTCACTTCTGCATTTCAGATCACCTGTACAGGTAGAAACTAACAGATGCAAAGGCGCAGGAGTAGGATCAAAATGAAGCGGCATTTGATCTTTGTAAAACTAGTATTTAGACTTTCGCCGGCCGAAGTGGCCGTGCGGTTAAAGGCGCTGCAGTCTGGAACCGCAAGACCGCTACGGTCGCAGGTTCGAATTCTGCCTCGGGCATGGTTGTTTGTGATGTCCTTAGGTTAGTTAGGTTTAACTAGTTCTAAGTTCTAGGGGACTAATGACCTCAGCAGTTGAGTCCCATAGTGCTCAGAGCCATTTGAACCATTTAGACTTTCCTGTAGCTATTTGTTTTAGTCAAACAATACTAAAGTGTGCGTAATAGGTTTCGATATACATAGGCTCCGTGTTTGTATAACCCAATATTGTAAAATTTGTGAAAAACTCACTTTTGTAGCATACTACTCGTATAAGTTTGGTCTTCAACAATTTTTCTATATACCCTCATTATTAGTAAGAGAAAATAAGGCATCTGTTTGTAAAAATAACTGGTTTTATTTATTTTGTTCTTAATCTAATAAAACTTCCTTTTCCTGGAAACTTTTTGTGCCATAGACCCTTCTCTCTCTCTCTCTCTCTCTCTCTCTCTCTGGCATTCAAGTTATTTCAATATATACATTCTAGTGAGGGGGAAAATGGTACTAACGTAAGAGATCCGCTGGCACATCAACTAATAGCAACCGTTAACAGTGTAATACTTCGGTTCAAAACTATTTTGGCAATTAACGGACAACAGAGTTCAGAATTGGTTTCGTGACACAACCTGACGTCCTTGTCTCAAGAACTTCACCGTGAAACCGACGAAGATGTGTGGAAATTAAATCCACCTGTACCTGTAGTCATGTTCATTCACTTGAGTGACCCAGGTCTAATATGGCTTATTGCTAGATCACTCATTAACCTCTTTCTCAGTAATAATAATAGTCCGGAACAACTAGTAGTTTTAAATGTTGGTATCTAAGTTGGTCTTGACTTCATCTGCAGAGTCAAGATTGGTTTCCTGGCAGTATTCTGACAGGTACGCCCAATGCGGTGGTTGAGATTGTAAGGGAGCTGTTTCCTACGTAAGAAGGTATGTGTTGAGGATTACCATCGGCACGATTGAAGTGCTGGAATGCCGTAAGGAAGGGATAGTATTCTGGAGGACGTAAGTTGGCGCGCCACAGGATAAATGCCCCTTATTTTTTGTGTGTTAATGACCCTGATTCGATGGGGAAGCCAGATGTAAAAAGACTCCCTCTTCTTGATGAGGAGTTACTCACAACATGATCGAGATATAACATTTTGGAGTCCATCATACATTTACACATTGTATTATTATTTTGTCTCTCTCTCTCTCTCTCTCTCTCTCTCTCTCTACAATGGGTAAATACGTCCACTTGCACTGTCACTTGCTACACATTCATAATGAGAAAATAACGTCAACAGTCGTTTATATACTTCCCGTAACATATTATATCGCCCAATCAAAGCTTTTCATGTTGATTGCTGGACCATCTACGTTTATACTTTTGTTACTCTCAGTTACAACTGTACCTATTGCTAGACATTAATTTCTACAACAAAGTTTGTAAAGTTCTCGGAACAGAATATTAAAAAGTACTTACATCACTGAAACATTTTTATTTTTCAATGCAGTCTTCTTGTAGGTTAATGCACTTGGTCCAACGATGTTCCACTCCTTGATCCTATCTCAAAAATGAGTTTCCTCCAGGCCTGCAGAATAGTAGCCAACTCCGGCTATCAGTTCTTCTTATGAATTGAATCTTCGTCCACCAAGAAAAATTTTGTTTTGCGAAGAGGTGTAAAACTGACGGAGCCATATCAGGTGAATAAGGCGGGTGTGGCCACAATTCATACAATAGTTGGTGTAATTTTGCCATATCGACGGCACATGTGTGCAGGCGCGCAATGTCTTCATGGAAGATGACTTTTTTCCTTTCTAAACCTGGCCTGTTTTCGTGTATCTTTTGTTTCAATTTGTCCAGGAGGTTAGCATAGTATTCTCCAGTAATTGTTTGCCCAGTGGGGAGATAACCTACCACCGACCCAGATAGCCACCAATAGCGCTACTCACCTCGTCGTGATTGATTCCTATAGCCGCATACGACCGTCACCTACATATAGCTACAGCGAAACCACTTAGTTTCCGCAGGCCCATGTAGCCGAACAGTTCTAGGCGCTGCAGTTCGGAACCGCGCTGCTGCTACGGTCACACGTCCGAATCCTGCCTCGGACATGGATGTGTGTGACGTCCTTTGGTTATTTAGGTTTAACTAGTTCTAAGGTCTAGGGGACTGATGACCTTAGCAGTTAAGTCCCGTAGCGCTCAGAGCCATTTTGAACTCAGTTTCCAGTGGGATTCGATACCAACACTACATGGGGTTAAGCGTTTGGCACTGCGATTAGCAAACGAAGTTATGAATCTCGATGCTTTAGCATATTTCTGAGGCTCTTCACACGGTAACAATAGCAATGCCAAATACACCAGTAAGGGCTACTTCCAGCGGTCCGACCTATTCATAGCATACGTTTTACACGAGGTTTCAACTGACGGTCAGATGAAAAGTATGTGGCCGTCTATAGGCACTGAAGTGTTGGCAGAAGAGCCAACACTGTGCTGCTAGAGGAGGCCGAAATGCACGCGTTTAATTACACGCTGACTGGCGCGAGGTCTGGAACAGTTAAGGGAATTAATAGTAGCAAATAAAGTACGTAGTTGATATAATACTTAACTTTAATCCACAATTGGTGTACATCTCTCGTTACGTTACACGCTTCACAATATTAATTATCAAATGCTATGGGGCCTTGCTAGGTCGTAGCAAATGACGTAGCTGAAGGCTATGCTAACTATCGTCTCGGCAAATGAGAGCGTAATTGTCAGCGAATCATTGCTATGAACGTCGGCTGTACAACTGGGGTGAGTGCTAGTACGTCTCTCTAGACCTGCCGTGTGGTGGCGCTCGGTCTGCAATCACTGACAGTGGCGACACGCGGGTCCGACGTATACTAGTGGACCGCGGCCGATTTAAAAGGCTACCACCTAGCAAGTGTGGTGTCTGTCGGTGATACCACAGGCACACTAACTAAAAACTCACAGCATACGACTAATCAGTCACACCAGTTTGTACAAACCGGAACTTGGGAACAGCAAAACTACTGCCTGCAGGAGAAGGGAAATTAAATATCCCATCCACTGTTTTTCGCTTGCTTCCTCCACTCTCGCGTCTCGCTCCAGTCCTCAGTCGGCATAAATTGGAAAAACTCTGCAAAACTTCATTATCTAATGTGTTATTCCACTAACTACGACTTTTTCGATGAAAGAATTTAATTTATGAGGTCCACTGGTAGCTGGTGAAACGAGAAATGCTGTGGGATTTGGAACAACGTAAGTGAATACATTAGACATCTATTCTGTACTGTGGATGTACTTTTCCATAAGGTACTAACTTTACTTTCCCTCAGTTCCTCACATAATAACCTTAATAAACCACTGTTTCAGAATTTTCTCGCAACAGTGTCTTCACAACATATTATCGGAGTGAAACTGAGCAAACTCCACTGTGTTTCGACAAAAGAAACTAATTTTAACATGGTAACAATGTGTAGGTTTCACAAAAATCTCCAATCATGATGAGTCTCTGAAAATTACAAATGGATAACAAGTCAGGCGAAAATAAATTGCTCCATTTTCGGCGGAATGATTTTTAGATACTAACCAAAGCAGAGGTGGCAGATCTTTTTGAATGTTCATCAGGTGAGCATGGACTTTGAGGTGCCCCACTTAATATTTACAGAAAATGTGATTGTGGGCTTCCATTTACGATGGCTCTTACTCTCCAGCGCTCGGTTTTTCCCTACAGCGCCTTCCCACAACCCCCACTACTGCTGCTCTCCCCACGATATTCTGGACTCCAGACCTCCACCTCTGGAGAGCTGCTCGTCACTTAACTCACACCAGAAAAACTATGTAGCAGGATTGTCGGGAGATTTGAGTGTACTCTGACAGTGTTGAGTGGCTCTATTGTGTCCCATACTTGTTCCCTATTTTACAGTTCGAACACTACTACACCTTGGTAACAAATTTCGCTGTAATCATGCAGACAGTAAACAAAAGTAAAATCGAAACTGCCTGTTTTGAGGATAATATTTGGCTGTGGCGGTTCATGACTGACGAAATTGCCAATTTCATCTGTTAGCTGAACAACACGAGCTGTTGGTCTATTTCGAGTTCTAGACTTAATGCTATGCAACAAGTAACATACAAAAACATCATAGAGATATGCTAAGGAATTAACAAGCGGTAATTAAGAAAAATTATAATTTCGGAGACTCTATCTCACACTGACATATAAATGCAAATTAGAGACAAGTACTGAAGCCACTACGTCACATCAACGTTGCAATAAACCTCTCTATAAGCCCGTACAGCATTGACAGGACATTTGAGACTAGTTTCGCAAACGATACCCACCGTGAGTGAACCTTAGCGATGTGTGGGCAATAAAAAGTAATGAAGAAAGCTGCCAGGAAGTGGACTCAGGACAAAGTTGTGCTTTTAATTAGTTTGTATGAGGAAAGGCCTGCGTTATGGGATGTGAAGTTACTGGACTACAGGAAGTGAGATAAGAATGGCTGACTGGTATGACTACAGTTCTTAAAAGTAGCTTAGTAGTGGCTTAGTAGAAGATCCACTGCGTAAGAAATCGGGTAAAGTAGTCTTACAACATAGATTGATTAACCCAAAGACACTTGTGAAGTTATTATTGAAAGTAATCTCTTTGCTGCATGGAAAATTGGTATTGTAGTACAGCTGTATCTATAATTATATGTGGCTGAATTTGTTGATTATATTATTATATTGGCTGTTGAACAGACGTTCAGGAATTTAGGACTGGTTCCTTAAGTCCATGTGAGTTAAAAAGCTCAGATAAACGTATGCCCAGAAATTCTTCATTTATCAGGTACTGGCCCTATTTGGCTTTTTTACGTGTATGGGTATAAAGACGAAATTTGTGTGACGTTGTTTCATTGTAATTGTTTCTTCAACAGATACAAAAGAGTGTAAACGTAGCTGAAGCTAGAAATACGTCACAAGCAGTCTATTTTTAACACTAATGTATTTACGCATAATAGTACCTAGATTGGCAACTTTCTGTCCATTTACCAAGAGTACTTCTTCCATCTCCTTCGTTGCCTCTCGCGTAAAATTTAGGTACTGTTACAAAATTTTCGATCACAGAATGAGATTTTGGATGCTCCAAAATCATTCCACCACCTAATCAGCACTCTTATCTAACAGGAACACGGTCGGTTGCGTTTTTTCTTTGCCATTAAAAGTGTTACAAGTGTTGCTGCAGTTCATCGCAACCTGTTCCTTCACGTGCAGAATTATAACACAAACATTTCGCAGTGAGTGGTATCTCAGGTCTCAAAGACACTCTCACCCCTCTGTGTGTAAACGATTTCGGCATATGCTATCACAAAACTCTAACAAGGGGAGGCCATCAATTGTGGAATTCAGATTAGATTCGTACTGCGCATAATAAAAGCTCATGGCCAGAAGTGTAATGTGGCAAAGCACCAAGATGCACTTCTCAGCCGTTGTCGAGAAAATCGACAGTTAAAAGGAACCGTTGCAGTGAAATACTCTCTACGATTAATAGTTTTCTACAGCGTCGTGGCGCAGCGGTAAGCGCTCAGGTTCGTAATCCGAAGGTCGCCGGATCGAATCTCGCGCCATGCAGTTTTTTTATTATTAGTTTTTTGTAATTAAATATATATATATATATATATATATATATATATATATATATATATATAAACTATTAATGAATTGCTTATGCATGTTGGTGAAGGTGGATCGCTCTCCAATTGTACCGCCTCCATTTTTCCGTTTGTTTAACAGGATGTACCAAAGCTGTCCCGTCCGCACTGATTTTCGACGATGTTATAAGTTGCGCTAGGGACCGCATCTACCTTCTTTCGAAGTTAGCAGGCAACTACGCTAGTTATGCGGCGGCTCGTTTCGGCCCATTCAACGTCTCTTCTTCAAGTGTAACGAGCGAGTAACGGAGTTTATATTTCATACCTGCCACAGCAAATTTGTGTTCGTGGGGTCTCTATTCTAATTCGAACGTTTGACTTACGCTATACGCATTCGTTTCGGAATATCGTTTCTACGTCTTCCGTTAACTATACGTGGTTAACATTATGAAGACAATTAATAACATTTGTGAAATACATCTTTGTTTACGGAAAACATAATGATGTTCCAAGTCGCCAGTTTTTTCACCACAAACGACTTTCAATAACTTATTATATGCATAATTGTTGCAACTGATTTCCGGCATATATATATATATATATATATATATATATATATATATATATATATATATATTAATCGTAGAGAGTATTTCACCGCAACGGTTTCTTTTAACTGTCGATTTTCTCGACAACGTCTGAGAAGTGCATCTTGGTGCTTTGCCATATAACACCTCTGGCCATGAGCTTTTATTATGCGCAGTATGAATCGAATCTGAATTTCACAATTGGCGGTCTCCCCTTGTAAGACATTAAGTACTCGAGAGGAATTATCATTTTGTAACTACCAGCGAAAGTTCCCCCAGTGTAAACAATTCTGCGAATTCTGTCTTTAAGTACCAAACTGTGTGAGGGCAAACTCGTCTGTGTATCTGTGCACTTAAGGCAGTGTTACTCAGGGTGCGCAAATTCCACAGACTATATTCATCCTAGTGTTCGAGACTGAGACCACTTAGCTACGTCCAACAAAGCATACACATTATTTCAAACCTTTCCTCGCAATTTTCTACCGGACAAATTAACCTACATTTTTGCTGTTTACACAGCAAAACCTCAGCATAGGGATTGTGTTTTAATTGATCACTTTTTTATTAGTGTATCCAAAACACATTTTGCATACAGTATCCACGTCTATCACTGAATGTACTCGCAAAATTATATGCTGTACGATACACTGTTCGGGAGATATCACGTTATAAACATTAAGATGCGTGAAAATTAGTTTTTCTTTAACCGGAGATGTTATACGAGGCATGTCCGGAAAGTAAGTACCATTTTGGAAAACAAACTCAAAATATATTTTCAAAGGAAAATTTATTTTTACAAGAAGCAGCATTTCTTAGACTGTTCTCCTACATAGCTGCAACCGTTGTCCAGAATCTATCACAGCGGGAACTATCTTTTTTGTTCCGACGTCGTACAAAGATGTCCCCAGTGACGACAGCCACCGGTGAATACCGTTTCTTCGTGTCATAATCGCTGTCAAAGCGCCATCCTCTAAAAGCAAGTTTCAAGTTCACGCTCTTTCTTTCTCACCATTCCATCAATCATTACCTCTTCACGTCCGCCCCGCTAGCTGTGTTTTCAGCATGTCTGACCGCCATACAGCTAGCCTGATTTCGATTCCTGATCAGGTCGAGGGTTTTTTCCGCTCGGGGACTGACTCTTGTGCTGTCTATTTCATCCTCGACACGGAAGTCGCCCACTGTGAGGTCAGCTGGAAAAACAAATCGACTGCCGTAATTCCCAGGTGGACGGGGAACCCTAGCCACTTACGCCATCGGATTTTCGTTTCATATTTCACCATGAATGTCTACAAGGTGAGGTTGAACTACTTGCTTTCAAAGACCGTGTTACAGAACGTACTTTCCAATCGGCGGGTTCAGAGACGTACACCCTTTTAACAGTCAGCAACAAATGTAAACGTAATACGATCAGGCTGTAATGGTGTCAGTGGAAAGACAATGAACCAGAGAGACGAGTACGAATGTGTAGAACTGTGCTACTACTGCTGCAATTGCGCCAGCACGAAACGGTCCATACTTTCCAGACACGCCTCGTACACATGTTCGTTCCAGTCCTTAATGAAACGGGGAGTAGCAGGGCGAGGCGAGGGGGGGGGGGACGAGTGGGGGAGGGGAAGGGAGGAGGAAGAGAGTCCCCCCCTGCGCAGGATCAGTGAGAACGGAACATGTGAAAAACTCTAACTAGATGTGTGCACAGGATGGTACGACACGTGTAACACCACCAGCGAATAGCGTCCGTGATACTAGTAAGAATTGTAGAGTGTAACTGTTGCAGGAGAAATAAGAAGTTGGGATATATGTGGTGTCTGAAGGGAGTGTAAATAAATATTCCATGTTTCATGTCAATTTCTTACTGGATGTTTACAGAGAAAAGTTTTCATTTCCCGTGCTGGTACTCCAGTTGTTATCGATTTTCATTTTTGTTTCTAGTTCAAGTTGTGCTTCAGATTACATAACTAAATATTGAAACTGTAATTGTGAATGTGATTCATTGGCGAATGCTGCTGTGTCTTTTAACATGCAGCACGAATTTAGAAATTCTGAGTATGGGAATATGTTTTCTGTGTGTGGGTTTTGTGCTGAAAGCGCTGCTGCTGCTTGCAGAGAACACGGCAGTCAATTTCCTTGGTGCACAGTGCCATACTCAACAGTAGTTGTCCAGCTGTCACATTCCATTGGAACGTGCAAATGAACAGGGTGTACGTCAAGTAGAATACACTATTTCGGTGGTAGAACGAAGTCTTCAAGAGGCACACGCAAACTTTCTAGACGTATAGCTGTTCCTCACTCTAAAATATGGCGGAAATTACGTCTACATGACTTCTGTCCTTATCAGGAACAGCGTATTCAGTCACTTCGAGAAGAAGGGCAGACTACTTGAATTTTGTCGTTGGTTAATTGCTACTTGTCGAGTAATGAGATTAATACTGTTTCTCTATGAAGCCACTTTCATTCGTGACGGTCTCAGTAACAATCGTTACTCGCTGCCATGGTCAGAGGAAACCATACATGCCTTTGTAGAGAGACATTTTCAAAAGGGCTTGTCTGTAAATAATGTGGAGTGTGTTTTGGTAGATAAGTAGTTGATTTGGCTGTTGCCTTCCCGCTCGATTTAAAAAAAAATTGTTCAAATGGCTCTGGGCACTACGCGACTTAACTTCTGAGGTCATCAGTCGCCTAGACCTTAGAACTAATTAAACCTAACTAAGCTAAGGACATCACACACATCCATGTCCGAGGCAGGATTCGAACCTGTGACCGTAGCGGTCGCTCGGTTCCAGACTGTAGCGCCTAGAACCGCTCGGCCACCCCGGTCAGCGCTCGATTTAAAGATCACTGTTACCCAGTGGGGTAGCTTCAGGTGTGGAGTTACATCTTCTTCCCCCTCACAATCAGCCCTACCACGCCCTCCCACCCCTCCCAAAGTCAAATATTTATTTTTTGGAATTAGATTTTTAATACCGATGATCGAGCATCAAAACGATGACGTACACTGCTTTGGAAGCAGTTGTTATGATTGGAAAGATATAAGTAAAATTTGTTTTTATAAATTACACAGAGTGATTATTAATGAAGCAGTACTTCTTAAGATGACGTAAACATGTAGCTCAGAATATCTTCTAACTTCTTCTGCAGCAAATTGTGAAATTATGTCATCAAAATCGATATCTTCAGCTAATCTATTTTCGACTTGTAACACCATGGCTCTAATGCTGTACGGATTTATTTTTCCTTCCGCTTTGGTTTAATGTTACATCGTTGAGCTTCTGTAAATGTGTTTGATTGAATAGATAACACAAATTTGTATACTCTTTTCTTTGTTTAAAACTTCGACGTCGGGTTCGATTCTCGGCGGGGTCAGGGATTTTCTCTGCCTCGTGATGGCTGGGTGTTGTGTGAAGTCCTTAGGTTAGATGGGTTTAAGTAGTTCTAAGTTCTAGGGGACTGATGACCATAGATGTTAAGTCCCACAGTGCTCAGAGCCATTTGAACCATTTGAACTTCGACGTCGTGGTTTGATCCTATGCAATGTAGTATATCGGTCATTTAAATTCCTTGTCCCATTTGGATGGAACAAAACTTACTGTATATAATTGTAATTTTGTGTGAATAATTTTTGGTAGAAATGTCAATATGTGCAAATGTTCTGTTTTATTTAATGTATTTGTTTGCTGTTATGTAAACTGCTGATCCTCACTTAGGGTTCTTAGTTATTCTGTATGTAAAAGTTGTTGTGGTTCCCCTCGGGAACGGAACTGTGTAGCGCGCGCGAATTGTGGTTGGCCTAAGTAGAAAAGGTGGAACTAAGAGTCAGTCGGGGACGAGCTACCAAACTGTGCACTGCCATGTAGAAGTTGTCTATTGTGCTGGTTCTATGAGAGGTTTTTTCTTCCACTGTCCAATGCCTCGGATGGATGGATAAATAGCTGGAACGATTCTGGAATTGGTATCCATCATCGCCACCAAGAAGGGACAGAGTCCAGCAATTCTACCAGCAAATCCACCTACCAACATGCAGTTCCCACCACACTGCGACCGAGCGAGGTGGCGCAGTGGTTAGCACACTGGACTCGCATTCGGGAGGACGACGGTTCCATCCCGTCTCCGGCCATCCTGATTTAGGTTTTCCGTGATTTCCCTAAATCGTTTCAGGCAAATGCCGGGATGGTTCCTTTGAAAGGGCACGGCCGATTTCCTTCCCAATCCTTCCCTAACCCGAGCTTGCGCTCCGTCTCTAATGACCTCGTTGTCGACGGTACGTTAAACACTAACCACCACCACCACATTGCGCATTCACTGTAACGGAATGCTATAATAATGTACAGTGAAGGCTCAGCTTATTCGATGTGTTAGTGTGCTCAAATATAAGGTAACTTGTAATTGAATTCATGTACCTACCTTGATTTTTTCCCTATCACAATACCTTTCAGGTTCCTCTCCATTTAAACTATGATTACTGAGTGTCCTAGTTTGTGGGAAAAAATGAAAGCCTCAGAAAATTAAATACTGTTGTTTGATCTTTGGTAAGAATGGAGTATTAAGATTTACTGTGGATTTAGTGAAATTGTGGGAGGTAGTAAATGTAGTCTTGTGAAAGCCTCCCAGGGATGGAAACAGTCTAATTTAAAGTTTTGTGGAGTTTCAAAGTCTCCTATTTAATCATTTACTTGCAAATAGAAGACTGTGGTAATAAAGACAATTTGCAGTTTTGCTTAGTAAATTATCACATTGCTGCCTGTAGTACATTTTAAAAGGTGAGTCAGTTTCTTTAAATTTGTCAACATTGTGTTTCACTGTAGCAAAAGTGGAATACTGCAATAGTAGAAAATTATAAGTTCATGATTGCTAAGTGTTTGTCTCTGTTGTGTATTGGAAGTGCATATTAATAGTATAACAGGATCCACAGTTTGTCTATTGTGCTAATGCTAGGTAACAAGTAACGGGAAGACCACTATTTGTGAAAACCATAATTTCTTTATTCAAAAGACAGTGAGAAGCAACCTGTTAGTCGATTCCAATTAACTTTCGTTTTAAGTAGTAAAGTATTTAACTGGGAGAGACTTAACCTATGTTCCATTTAGGATCCTGCAGTGAATGTTAATAGCAATGTTATAAAGACCATTCAGTTTGAACAAGCCCTGAAAGTAATAGTGTGTTTCGGTATCTGTTATATTTTTGCAAATAGTTTGTGCTGCTCTAGTTGTTAGCTTCAATCTTACCGCAAACATATCTATGTGTCAGAGTTCATTGCACTCGCGTGTGGCCAAGTCTAGGTTGTGTTTGTCGGTTGAAGTTACATCTACATCTACATCTACATCTATACTCCGCGAGCCACCTTACGGTGTGTGGCGGAGGGTACTTATTGTACCACTATCTGATCCCCCCTTCCCTGTTCCATTCACGAATTGTGCGTGGAAAGAACGACTGCTTGTAAGTCTCCGTATTTGCTCTAATTTCTCGGATCTTTTCGTTGTGATCATTACGCGAGATATATGTGGGCGGTAGTAATATGTTGCCCATCTCTTCCCGGAATGTGCTCTCTCGTAATTTCGATAATAAACCTCTCCGTATTACTGATACCTATTTTCCTGAACAAGGATATTAATCATTCTCTTGCCTAATTAGGCTGGCGACCGTTTTCTTTATCCGTTAAACAATGCAGATAGGCCAAATTTTTGTTTATTATTATTCAAATGTTTACGTAATTCTGACTTTCATTTCCGATAAGCCACCTCCGTTAGGTACAACTCGGTCAACACAACAAAATTCCTCTCAGAGGGTAACACTGGTCGGTTCCGTTATACCATAATTGCTTTAACAAGATAGTTTTAAAAGATTAAAACTGTGTGCCCGACAGAGACTCGAACTCGGGACCTTTGCCTTTCGCGGGCAAGTGCTCTACCGTCTGAGCACTTGCCCGCGAAAGGGAAAGGTCCCGAGTTCGACTCTCGGTCGGGCACACAGTTTTAATCTGCCAGGAAGTTTCATATCAGCGCACACTCCGCTGCGGAGTGAAAATCTGATTCAAGATAGTTTTATTTCACAACCCGCCTCCAGCTTTAAGGTTATGGTATAGCAATAGCAGGACGCGTGTGTTATAGACTGACAAAACTGCAAAGTAGAGAATCGCGAATGACACATAGTGGACCTAAGATAGTTGTCAATTATTTGGAGTTTTGAGGAACTCCTCTCACACAACGCTACCGAAGAACACGGAGTTGAGAAAAATGTAAACGCAGGACCATGCTGAGAACAGATTCGGGAAATACATGTTCAATAACGAAGTATAAGATTCTCAAAGATGGTCAAGTTTGGCAGTTTGAAGAAATCTTCTCAGGCGTGGAATTGTTGCAGGAATACCACACTGAGAAATCTGCTCATAACTGTTAAATACACGTTTTACAATCGTGGAAAGTTCCGCTTGTGAGAGTTCAACCAGGCTTCCGTGCTGTGAAACAGTGAAAGAATGTGATATATGCTCCCAAGTTTTGCAACACGAACCTATTTCGTGTAGAAACCTGTCGAAGCACCCTAACGTCGATCTGCACAGTCACCGTATTTAAGATAACTGATATCGTTGTCTCAAGTACTGAATTAGAATATCTTTTGTTTACATTCTATTTTAGAGGTAAAATACGTCAGTGGATACGAAAATGTCAGGTGCACGTCATAAGCTCTCTATTTGCTTGTTCTCTCGCATGAGTGTCGGGAATGAAAGGCCGAAAAATATTTATTCTTTCCTCATGCTACAGAACCAAGCAACTTTAGTCACCGCCATGGAGGTGATATCGGTGCTGACCAAGCCCACCGCACCCAATGCAGCCAATGCCTTTACCTATACTTTCTTGAAAACAAGATTCCACAATTATTCGAAGATAAAGTTTACTACATCTGGATTCAGCAGAGTGTAGCAGCGGCTAATGGGTGATGTATGATAACAGCAGTTATTTTGATATTGTTTTATTACGCAGCCAGTTCCGAAGTTCCAGTCACATCATTTTCAGGCCTGTCGCATGAATGGCACCAGGTACCACTCGTACGTGTCTAAAACTTGTCACCAATAATCGTATCTGGCCCCGTAGTTATCCATACCTTGTGAGCACGTGCATGAAATCCGGATATCTACGGGACCAAATACGATTATTCTTACCTTATCTTACACATGCGTGAGTGGTACTTGGTGTCATTCATGCGACAGGCCTGAAGATGTGATTGAAACGTCGTAAGTGGTTGCCTAATAAAACAATATCAATATGACGATTGTTCGTGCAGTATTATTACATTATTCGAGAAGCTACAATGAGAAACACTGGGCCCCTGGACAGTGTAGTCGACTGGTGACACATCATCTAAACCTAACATCACTCGGAAGGTGGATCATGAGAAATTTACACTTGTTTTATGACAATATCCCCTGATACTTGAGCGTTGGATGTTCAAGAGACTAAGTCTACAAAGAAAAGGTAAAAACAAGAGAAGAGTTGAAGGAGGCCATGACGTCGGGAGTAAATATAACTCTGAGGTGAAACGACTGACAAGTGAGACATGATAATGGCGGAGCGCATCAAACCATTCAGAAGGCTGATGAACTGAACAAATTTACCTTTCTTTAATGAATTGTGTGTTGCACGTGGAGGCTTTCCATCGACTTCACTAGTCTGTGAGTGGAATTTCCGTGGGCTTTATACAGAGACTCTGTCGGCAAACTGGAAGGCAGAATGTTGCCCCAGAAGACGACCCGTAGTGAGTGATGTTTCCGCCACGAATTGCAGGCGTATCTGCGCCTCTACGCGGGTCATTTGTCACAAAGTGTCAGACGTATTTTACCCTCGCGCCTGCTGTCACTCAAAAGTTACTGCCGCAAGCCAGAAATGTATTCCATCTCTTGTAGCGGCTGCTCGCTCTCCGCTGCTTCTCTTATGCTGCTCTCTTCACCTCCCTTCCCAATTCCTCCCTTTCTCTCCTCCCCCCCCTCTCTCTCTCTCTCTCTCTCTCTCTCTCTCTCTCTCTCTCTCTCTCTCTCTCTCTCTCTCTCTCTGCCTCTCTTTTACTATGTATTTTATTATATGCGAATTTTTTGTTTCCCATCTTCTATCTACCGGCTATCTGCTACAAACCTTCTCATCGGAAGATAAACTCCATTCTGAATCTCAGACAGGGATGCGTAATCTACAGGGTGGCCATAATTACATTTTCCTGCTGGAGCGAGTGTTGGCGGAAAGCTATTTACCGAATGTGTACCTAACTTTATGGGAATTACATTCAGACTGTGCACGGCTCGATTTGTGTTGTTAGTAGTATCACTGTCATGGTTTGCCATTAGCCGCCGGCAACACAGGAGGGAACTCGGACCCTAGGGACTAAGGACGAGTGTTAACTTCGCCACATGTGATCCCTGCTCTATGGCAGAGAGGTGCTTTGGACTTAACTGTTCTAACGCACGATGGAGGTCCACTCCACATTCCTCGAGAGGTCATTCGGGTTGCTCGGTAACATATTGAGAGGATATTGAATCACTCCCGATTGCTCCAGACTGCGTGGACACCAAGATCGCCAGATTTGAGCCCGTCTGATTTTTGACTGTGGGGCTACCAGAAGGACAGAGTATATCAGCAGGATACTAACAGATAATGGAGGTTGAAGATGGCCGTATCGAGGAAGGTAGCCAATATGCCAACTGAAATATTGCGGGCAGTAGAACAATCTCCATTGCGGCTCCCTGTTGTCGTGGATGCAGATGTTCCTTACATTGGACAACGCTTGTAGCTTGGAAGGTAACATTGGTACCCCATTAACAAATGTTACCATCTTATGTAGAAATTAAAATGTGTTTCATTCAAAGCTTTATTCGTGACTTCCCTTTCGCATGTCCTTACAAATGTTTCCACGAAATGTCATTGTCGTACGAACACTCATTTTTCAAGGTGGACTCTCTCAAATAGTGACAGATTAATTATAACCACTCTGTACATAGAAATGGCTCAAACTTTAAATATTGTGGTTGGGAACTGCACAATTAATCCTAAATTCACTCTAGTTATTAACCTCAAGTGTCGTTATGGGATTATATGTATTGGTACATACACTGATCAGCGGAAACGTTATGGCCACTTACGCCGTCATGTTGAATGGCACCTGGTGGTGGTGTGCGGTAACGAAAGTATATATGCGGAGCATAGACGAATGGGAAACATAATAGTAATGATACGGTGCCCCAGTGGGGAAATCCACAGACATAAGCGACTCTGACAAAAGATAGATTGTTATGAATCTCTGGTAACGAGCGGCTCGGACACAGCGGATCCTTTCGGTTATTGGCGTGCTTGCTGACGTGATCAACTGTGGAAAGTGGTTGAAGGACGGTGGAACCACTTGTAGGCGACAAGGTTCTGGACGCCGCGTCTCGTCAAAGATTATGGAGGTCGGAGACTAGCCTGCTCTGTAAAACAGATACGACGACAATTTTCATCCACGCACAATTTCACAGAACTCATCGTGCAGCGCACATAGTTGAACACTGGTCTCCGTCGTGGAAGACCCCTACGTGTTGCTACATTCAGCCAGCGTCATCGTGTATTGCGACTGAAGCGACAAAAGAATCGTCGACTTCGGACCGTTGATCAGTAGAAATCTGTCCCTGGCTCAGGTGAACCACATTTCTTGTTACACTAGCTCAATACGCTTTCAGTCAGGCGAAAGTCTACCCAAAACATGAACCACGACGCAGATGCGGATCGTCGAGACCGCTGGGGACATCACTTTACTAAGGGGGACGTTCACCTGAGCTTTAATGGGACGTGGGACAGCAATCTGAGACATTGTGATAGCTGTGGACTACGTGAATATCTTTGCAGCCCACCTACATAACTTCATGCTTGATTTTTTTCCCCAGCGGTGATGGCAGTTTGCGCACGGATAAACTATCTCTGTCACACTGCGACAGACTTGCTACAGGAATCTGACGTGCGTGATAGTGGACTAACGTCGATACACTGCCCACCAAATTCGCATTGCCTGTCTAAATGTGTACTAAATAAACTTTAGATGATTATTTATTTTTGCCCATGTGCTTTCAGCTACTGTTAAATTTAGTGGCCAATGATTTGAATTAGGCCTCATCTGTCTTGCAGCAGGGAATTTAGTAACATTTGCCTTATCCAGTTTGTTGGCTTCACGTATCATAACGCTCCAATTTGCTTTTGATTAGTGCTTGGAAATTTCAATTTTTTGTGCACAATTGGTACATGAGTTTGCCTTTTTCCTAATATGCTGAATTTTACACTAAGGTTTGTAATGTTCTTTACATACTGATGAAGCCATTAAGTGAAGCTCTCTCTTTCTGTTCTGTATAACAATGTAGAAACAAGTGATGCCACACTGACCGTATGACTTAAATAAGAACATAACCGTTCAAGATAGGCAAATCTATGTTTATAGCAAATGCAGAATTAGGGAAACATTTTGAAACTGTTGACTGGAAGAGACTCTCTGAAATTACAGAAGCAGCAGGAATAAAGTGAATGGAGCGAAAAGTTTTTACAACTCGAACAGAAACAAAACTACTGTTATAAGGGTCGTAGGACGTAGAACGTAAGCAGTACTAAAGAGGGGAGTGAGCTAAGGATGTTATGTTTTTCAAACAATAATGTGAGTAAGCAATAGAAAGAACTAAAGAGAAATTTAAAAAGGTTTTCAACGTTATCAATAAGAAATAAAAACTTAGATGTTTTCCTGTGACACAGTAATTTTGTGAGAGACAGTAAAGCACTTAGGAGAGCAAAGAAATGTTATGCAAGAGCATATCGGTTTTCGTCTGGTGTTCGCTGAACGAATGCTTCTGTTTCTTTTGAATGAGTCTGTATTGTCCACAAAAAATACCATGATGCAAATTGCGTCCACGGATGGACGATTTAGAATCCCGAGACACTTGTACAATGCCCTACAATTAGTTCACGAACTGATACCATAGATGCCTACTAAAATTCGTGGCCAGTGTACAGTGTTACCCAAAATATGATACCGAGCACGGTGGTTCGAAACTGCTTTGCCAACGGAATCATTTAGAAATGCAAATAATTCACAGAGCCCTAAAGTAAATAAAACATTTTTATGTTCATTCTTTAACTATATTCAAGTAATGAAAATCATACAAAAATAGGTAATTATGTGTTACTGACTTCTACAACAATATACAAAAATCAGGCAGTAAGGCAATACGCAGAGTAATACTGTATTGCTTCCACTATAAATTGATAAAACTGTTTCCACTTAATGGGAGGTATGAAGCATTTTTATAATGACTTGTTTAATGTCATGGTTGATAAAATAAACTTCAAGACCCATGTCAGGTTCAGCATCTCGTCTATTGTGGTATTTTGTGACTGTAGCTGCATATGCTGATAATCCCGTTTCACATAAGTGTCTTACTTGGAATGGGAGAAGAACGGTCAGAGCCTTCGTGCCCAACCGTGCAACAAAAACCGCCAAGTGCATTGTTTTGTACAGTGATCAGATGCTTCAGTCTGATGTAATTTCTGTAAAGCAATCACAGGTTTCATTTGACATACTTTCCAACTTCTGCAAGTTCGGTACAAAATTATCCTGAATCCATGAATTCATTCCTAGTTTTGTATTTTGCTCTTGAGGAAAATAATTCTCAAAATACGCATATCATTGAGACATTGTACCAATTCCAGAATGAGATTTTCGTTCTGCAGCGGAGTGTGCGCTGATACGAAATTTCCTGGCAGATTAAAACTGTGTGCCGGACCGAGACTCGAACTCGGGACCTTTGACTTTCGCGGGCAGGTTTGGAAGGTAGGAGACGAGGTACTGGAGAAGTAAAGCTGTGAGGACGGGGCGTGAGTCGTGCTTGGGTAGCTCTGATGGTAGAGCATTTGCCCGCGAAAGGCAAAGGTCCCGAGTTCGAGTCTCGGTCCGCAACAGAGTTTTAATCTGCCAGGAAGTTTCATTGGACCAATTGTTCAAATATTCTATTTAGTAATTCTGATGTCTCATAAATGTACACATTCAGATCTCTCTTGACAAAACAGACAACATAAAATCTAATTTTAAGGCGATTATTCTATTACAAGTATTTTTATAACTTATGTCTGTTTTCCGTGTAAAGATAGGTTTGATTCATTAACTTTCCCAGATGTATCCGCCGAAACAGCTAGTCTGAACAACCAAGTCACAGCGCTCAAACGTCTGAAGCTTGTGGTTTAGTGGTTGAGCTGGTTGGCCTCTGTAATAAAATAAACTGAGTGGAAAGGATCAACAAACGAACTTCACAGGATGTCATGCGACGTCCGCAACAAACAAGCAAACGATCAACAACGAACAAAAATGTAAAATAAAAAGTGGCTAGCGTTCCTACCTCTGGATCACAGGGTGTCAGGATCGACTCCCGGTCAGATTGGGGATTTTCTCTTCTCGGGGATTGGGTGTTGGTGCTGTCATCATTATTTTATTGTCATCATCATTATTTCATCATCATTCGTGACAGTGGTTAGATTGGAATGTGTAACAAAATTGGGTTGTGAATAAAATTGGACTGTGAAAAAAATTAGAATTTGTTACGAGTGCTGAAGACCACGCAGTTGAGCGCCCCCAAATGTCAGCCATAAAAGCTTGTAATTCATCTCTTAGTTCGAATAATCTTGTTAAGGTTTTACACTGAGCTAACTATCTAATCTTAGTGTGGAGCAGTAAAGTTTGCCAGGTCCCATAATCTTCACACAATATTATAAGAAATCGACACTGAACAGGCCTTGATTTAAAGTAATTGATAACTTTTGCTGCTTCATCAAGAACCAATTTAAAATGCGGCAGCGTCTTCTTTACCGCGAGTTCTTGTCTATGTAGGATGCAATGGCTGGAAATACAGTTCGCCGCTTCGCCTTTTACTAGCGATACCGGTCCTGTTGTTTTACAAATCATTGCCTTGGCCCCATCTGTTCAAATATTGACACAATTGTTCCAATCCAGATGCTTTCCTTCAAAAAATTGTTAGTCGTATTGAAAATTTCTTTTCTGGTAATGTTAGTTGGCAACTATTTCGCTTCGCAACCGTGTGTCACCTTCTTGAGTATCATAGTCTTGATTTGAAACATTTGAAGTTCACACCATCTTCCAGGCGAATTACTTTTCACTTTTCGATACAAGCTGTTGCTGTAAAATCTTTAAGGCAACACTCCATTCCATCTTTTAAAATAAATAAATTAATTTTACACTATCACAAGCGTAGAATAGTATCGTCAGAAGATACTGAATTATACAAAAACGTTGTGAATCTCAAACGTGAAGCCAATACGTTGCGGTCCGAGAGCAGTGCGCGGATTGGACCGTTCGTTACAATCGCAAAATTTAGTAGCAACAGCACTCCGTGCTGCACGGCGGAAATTTGAACTCAGGTGACGAAGTCATGGGACATCGATACGCACACATAGAGACGGCGGCAGTTTCGCGTACTCAAGGTATAAAAGGGCAGAGCATTGGCGGAGCTTTCGTTTGTGCTCAGCTCATTCATCTAAAAATTTCCAACGCGGTTATGTCTGCACGACGAGAATTAACAAATTGTGAACGTGGAATGATAGCTCGTGCTAGACGCAAGGTAGATTCCATTTCTAAAATCGTTAGGGAATTCAATATTCCGAGGTTCACAGCGTCAAGAGTGCGGTGAGAATACCACATTCCAGGATTTACCTCTCACAAGGAACAGCGCGGTGACCGACGGCCTTCACTTAACGACCGAGAGCAGCGGCGTTTGCGTAGAGTTGTCAGTGCTAACAGACAAGCGATACTGCGTGAACTAACTGCAGAAATCCGAGTAATGAGGGAATTTGTGTATTTCATCAAAATATACAAGGTATTAGAGATAAAGTTAGTGAACTGCTTATAGATGTTGACTCTGAAATTATTGCTATAACTGAACGTTTCTTAAATAAGGAGATAATTCAGATGCTTCCTTTACCAGGATACATGTTGGCTGGCAGCTTTTCTAGGAGCTTTTTGCGGTGTGGGGGAGTAGCCATGTACGTGAAAAACGGCATCTCATTTGAGTCAATTGATGTTACAAAGTACTGCACTGAAAAGGTGTTTGAATGTTGGGCAGGTGTGGTTAAATTTAATGGAGCTTAACTTCTAACTGTTGTTATTTGTAGATCCCCAGACTCCGATTTCACAACACTTTTGCTAAAGCTAGAGGAGGTTCTTGGTTCAATTTATAGGAAATACAAAAAGTTAGTTCTATGTGGTGACTTCAACATTAATTGTATAAGTGATCGTGCAAGGAAGAGGATGCTGGTAGACCTCCTTAATTCATATAATCTTATGCAAACCGTATTCTTTCCAACGAGAGTGCAAGGAAAAATTAGAACAACCATAGACAACATCTTTGTTCATTCCTCATTACTAGAAGGGCATTCTGTTAGCAGCTTTCACTTGGTTAATACTAGGCAGAAATCAAATCTGCATGTGGAATGCACTTCCTTGACTCTTGCGCAGAACGGAGTGCAGTATTCTGCTGCATCCATTTTCAAAAAGCTACCACAAGAACTCAAAAATCTTAGCAGTAGCCCAAACTCTTCTAAGTGTAAACTGAACAGTTTCCTCATGGCTCACTCCTTCTATTCTGTCGAGGAGCTCCTGGAAGACCTAAAAAATTAAGCAAATTTATTTTCTTTATTTAAACTTACGACTTGTCGCCTGAATATGTTTTTTTATATTTCATTCTATCTGTTTCTACTATCGTGTTATAATTTCATGTATTGACTCGTTCCATGACCATGGAGACTTCTACTTAATTTGGTCTCACGGAACAATAAATAAATAAATACGTATCCGTTAGGACACTGAGGTGAAATATGGCGTTAATGGGCTACAGCAGAAAACAGCCGACGCGCGTGCCTTTGCCAAAAGCAGGACATCGGCTGCAGCGCCTCTCCTAGCCCCGTGACGATATCGGTTGGACCCTAAACGAATGAAAAACCGTGGTTCGGTCTCAGGTGTCTCGATTTCAGTTGGTATGAACTGATGGCCATCGACCAAACTTGTCAACAAGGCACTGCATAAACTGCGGTAGCTTCATATTGCTGTGGGCTATGTTTACATGGAATGAACTGCGTCGTTTGGTCCAACTGAATCGATCATTGACTGTAAAAGGTAATGTTAGGCACCCTGGAGACCGTTTTCAGCCATTCATGAACTTCCTGCTCTCAAACAACGATGGAAGCTTTATGGATGACAATTCGCCATGTCAACCGGGTCACAGTTGTTGGCGATGGGTTTGAAAAACATTCTGCACAATTTGAGCGAATTATAGGACACACAGGTTGTCCAACAGAAGCCCCATCGAACATTTATGAGACATAATCGAGTGGTCAATTCGTATACAAAACCCTGCACCGGTTATATTTCCACGATTATGGACGGCTATGAAGATAGCATGGCTAAACATTTCTGCACGGAACATCCAGATTAGTCGACGCCACGTCGTGCTGCTGCACTACGCCGGACAAAAAGAGATTCGACATGACATTAGGAGGTAATTCTTGAGTGCATTTCCTTGTAGAAACAGTGGTCCGGCTGAAACTACTTCAAAAATTTATTGCGAACAGTGTCGACCGCAATGAAATATATATCTCGATGGTTACCGTTTTCGGTGAGTATATGACCATCCTCAGACACTTATGCCACGATGGTAGACTGTGACGATGACGATGAGCGGAGCAGGTATTACGATTTCACGTACGTCAGCTGAGCAGTCGAGAGATTTGTTTCAGCGGCGTGCCGAATATGGCGCCGTCAAAATTAATTAGGCTGTAGACACATTTTTGCTTCCTTTACATATTGTAACTTAAATGTTAACTTGTAAAGATTTTGTTGTGTTTGAAATATGTTTTTTTTAAATGATAATTACGGCACATGTGGTTATTTCATAAGAAACGGGAAAAATAGGGGAAAAAAAGAAATACTCAAAGTTGCTCCAAATGGTGCAATTCCGATAAGCACCCTGTATCCTAGTCTGCCTATTACCTTGCACATTGCAGTATCTCAGGTGAGGTAAGTTCAGCCCTGCACCAATTTACAAGATGTGTTTAGCTGGAATGTACGGGCATGTCACTGTCGTAGACGATATTGTTGGAAAGTTTAATGGCACGTACGAACTTTCGTTAGTTAATCATCATTGTAGCACTGATTTTGTAATGTACAAAGTATTTGCCAGTTGCTTTCTCTCTTTTTTTTCTTAAATTTGATAATAAGCTTATCAACGGAGGAGGACGAGATGTGTGATTAACGTCCCGTCGACGACGAGGTCATAAGAGACGGAGCACAAGCTTGGATTAGGGAAGGATGGAGAAGGAAAGCTGCCGTAACCTTTCAAAGGCACCATCCCAGCATATGCATTAAGCGATTTAGGGAAACCACGGAAAACCTAATTAGAATGGCCGGACGTGGGAGTCCAGTTGCTAACCAATGAGCTACTCCGCTCGGTGCTTATGCTCGAAACTAGTCATCAAGATAATCAAGATAAATAATATGCAACTTGGGCCTTCTCTGCAGTTTACTAAATAATGTGGTATTACATTTTATACTACTGGCAATCAAAATTGCTACACCAAGAAGAAATGCAGATGATAAACAGGTATTCATTGGAAAAAAATATATAATACTAGAACTGACATGTGATTACATTTTCAAGAAATTTCGGTGCATAGATCCTGAGAAATCAGTACCCAGAACAACCACCTCTGGCCGTAACAACGGCCTTGATGCGCCTGGGCATTGAGTCAAACAGAGCTTGGATGACGTGTACAGTTACAGTTGCCCATGAAGCTTCAACACGATACCACAGTTCATCAAGAGTAGTGACTGGCGTATTGTGACGAGCCAGTTGCTCGGCCACCATTGACCAGACGTTTTCAATTGGTGAGAGATGTGGAGAATGTGCTGGCCAGGGCAGCAGTCGAACATTTTCTGTATCCAGAAAGACCCGTACAGGATCCGTAACATGCGGTCGTGCATTATCCTGCTGAAATGTAGGGTTTCGCAGGGATCGATGGAGGGTAGAGCCACGGGTCGTAACATCTGAAATGTAACGTCCACTGTTCAAAGTGCCGTCAATGCGAACAAGAGGTGACCGAGATGTGTAACCTGTGGTACCCCATACCATCACGCAGGGTGATAGGTCAGTATGGCTTCCAATTTGCGTTCACCGAAATGTCGCAAAACACGGTTGCGACCATCATGATGCTGTAAACAGAACCTGGATTCATCCGAAAAACTGACGTTTTGCCATTCGTGCACTCAGGTTCGTCGTTGAGTACACCATCGCAGGCGCTCCTGTCTGTGATGCAGCGTCAAGGGTAACAGCAGCCATGGTCTCCGAGCTGATAGTCCATGCTGCTGCAAACGTCGTCGAACTGTTCGTGCAGATGGTTGTTGTCTTGCAAACGTCCCCATCTGTTGACCCAGGAATCGAGACGTGACTGCACGATCCGTTACAGCCATGCGGATAAGATGCCTGTCATCTAGACTGCTAGTGACAGGAAACCGTTGGGTTCCAGCAGGGCGTTTCGTATTACCCTCCTGAACCCACCGATTCCGTATTCTGCTAACAGTCATTGGATCTCGACCAACGCGAGCAGCATTGTCGCTATACGATAATCCGTAATCGCGATAGGCTACAATCCGACCTTTATCAAAGTCGGAAACGTGGTGGTACGCATTCCTCCTCCTTACACGAGGCTATTGTGGCCAAGATAGATACGAAGCCCACACCTACTACAGTAGTACAAGTTTATATGCCAAGTAGCTCTGCAGATGACGAAGAAATTGAAGAAATGTATGATGAAATAAAAGAAATTATTCAGATTGTGAAGGGAGACGAAAATTTAATAGTCATGGGTGACTGGAATTCGAGTGCAGGAAAAGGGAGAGAAGGAAACATAGTAGGTGAATATGGATTGGGGGACAGAAATGAAAGAGGAAGCCGCCTGGTAGAATTTTGCACAGAGCACAACATAATCATAACTAACATTTGGTTTAAGAATCATGAAAGAAGGTTGTATACATGGAAGAACCCTGGAGATACTAAAAGGTATCAGATAGATTATATAATGGTAAGACAGAGATTTAGGAACCAGGTTTTAAATTGTAAGACATTTCCAGGGTCAGATGCGGACTCTGACCACAATCTATTGGTTATGACCTGTAGATTAAAACTGAAGAAACTGCAAAAAGGTGGGAATTTAAGGAGATGGGACCTGGATAAACTAAAAGAACCAGAGGTTGTACAGAGATTCAGGGAGAGCATAAGGGAGCAATTGACAGAAATGGGGGAAATAAATACAGTAGAAGAAGAATGGGTAGCTTTGAGGGATGAAGTAGTGAAGGCAGCAGAGGATCAAGTAGGTAAAAAGACGAGGGCTAGTAGAAATCCTTGGGTAACAGAAGAAATATTGAATTTAATTGATGAAAGGAGAAAATATAAAAATGCAGTAAGTGAAACAGGCAAAAAGGAATACAAATGTCTCAAAAATGAGATCGACAGGAAGTGCAAAATGGCTAAGCAGGGATGGCTAGAGGACAAATGTAAGGATGTAGAGGCCTATCTCACTAGGGGTAAGATAGATACCGCCTACAGGAAAATTAAAGAGACTTTTGGAGATAAGAGAACGACTTGTATGAATATCAAGAGCTCAGATGGAAACCCAGTTCTAAGCAAAGAAGGGAAAGCAAAAAGGTGGAAGGAGTATATAGAGGGTCTATACAAGGGCGATGTACTTGAGGACAATATTATGGAAATGGAAGAGGATGTAGATGAAGATGAAATGGGAGATATGATACTGCGTGAAGAGTTTGACAGAGCACTGAAAGACCTGAATCGAAACAAGGCCCCCGGAGTAGACAATATTCCATTGGAACTACTGACGGCCGTGGGAGAGCCAGTCCTGACAAAACTCTACCATCTGGTGAGCAAGATGTATGAAACAGGCGAAATACCCTCAGACTTCAAGAAGAATATAATAATTCCAATCCCAAAGAAAGCAGGTGTTGACAGATGTGAAAATTACCGAACTATCAGCTTAATAAGTCACAGCTGCAAAATACTAACACGAATTCTTTACAGACGAATGGAAAAACTAGTAGAAGCCAACCTCGGGGAAGATCAGTTTGGATTCCGTAGAAACACTGGAACACGTGAGGCAATACTGACCTAACGACTTATCTTAGAAGAAAGATTAAGGAAAGGCAAACCTACGTTTCTAGCATTTGTAGACTTAGAGAAAGCTTTTGACAACGTTGACTGGAATACTCTCTTTCAAATTCTAAAGGTGGCAGGGGTAAAATACAGGGAGCAAAAGGCTATTTACAATTTGTACAGAAAGCAGATGGCAGTTATAAGAGTCGAGGGACATGAAAGGGAAGCAGTGGTTGGGAAGGGAGTAAGACAGGGTTGTAGCCTCTCCCCGATGTTGCTCAATCTGTATATTGAGCAAGCAGTAAAGGAAACAAAAGAAAAATTCGGAGTAGGTATTAAAATTCATGGAGAAGAAATAAAAACTGTGAGGTTCGCCGATGACATTGTAATTCTGTCAGAGACAGCAAAGGACTTGGAAGAGCAGTTGAATGGAATGGACAGTGTCTTGAAAGGAGGATATAAGATGAACATCAACAAAAGCAAAACAAGGATAATGGAATGTAGTCTAATTAAGTCGGGTGATGCTGAGGGAATTAGATTAGGAAATGAGGCACTTAAAGTAGTAAAGGAGTTTTGCTATTTGGGGAGCAAAATAACTGATGATGGTCGAAGTAGAGAGGACATAAAATGTAGGCTGGCAATGGCAAGGAAAGCGTTTCTGAAGAAGAGAAATTTGTTAACATCCAGTATTGATTTAAGTGTCAGGAAGTCATTTCTGAAAGTATTCGTATGGAGTGTAGCCATGTATGGAAGTGAAACATGGACGATAAATAGTTTGGACAAGAAGAGAATAGAAGCTTTCGAAATGTGGTGCTACAGAAGAATGCTGAAGATTAGATGGGTAGATCACATAACTAATGAGGAAGTATTGAATAGGATTGGGGAGAAGAGAAGTTTGTGGCACAACTTGACCAGAAGAAGGGATCGGTTGGTAGGACATGTTCTGAGGCATCAAGGGATCACCAATTTAGTATTGGAGGGCAGCGTGGAGGGTAAAAATCGTAGAGGGAGACCAAGAGATGAATACACTAAGCAGATTCAGAAGGATGTAGGTTGCAGTAGGTACTGGGAGATGAAAAAGCTTGCACAGGATAGAGTAGCATGGAGAGCTGCATCAAACCAGTCTCAGGACTGAAGACCACAACAACAACAACAACAACAACAACAATGTTTCACCAGGCAACGCCGGTCAACTGCTGTTTGTGTACGAGAAATCGGTTGCGAACTTTCCTCATGTCAATACGTTGTAGGGGTCGCCACCGGCGCCAACCTTGCGTCAATGCACTGAAAAGCTAATCATTTGCATATCACAGCATCTTCTTCTGTAGCACGTCATCGTCGTGATGTAGCAATTTTAATAGTCAGTAGTATATTTAAAATGAGCGCCACATACGCGATAATATTAAAGAGAGAGAGAGAGAGAGAGAGAGAGAGTGCTTATCCGAGCGTCTTCTGGGGAATTACAAGTTTTAACATTCATAGTAGTCAGACGGTAATTAAGTGAAACATTTCCTTTGCACAGTGTCAGTCGTCTCTTTGCAGGTGAGGTTCGTTATTTTCTGATTAGTCGAACGCAAGACGCAGAGAAATTGCAATTGAACTTTCGATATAAATGCAGCTCCCAACAAATGAACAATGAAATGCATTGTACATTTTAACAATAAATGAAAAATCGACTAGTTCCAATAAATTTTGCAGAAAAGATTGATGAATTAAGTAAAGTCTCTTTTAATCACTTGCACTGCTTTCCGAGGCCTCGCTGCTGCTACTGAGTCATCTATTTGGATCAGTAACGGACCTATTGCTGCCGAAAGACAGTGAGCTCTTTGAGCTTAACTGTTTTCAAGTTTATGTGCATGACTCACTGAGTGCCTCCAGACACATTGGGATACAGTTTTCAGAACGGAGTGCCACAACTTTAAATTATCATTTACCTTAAAATTCTTATTCTCGGTTGCTAGTTTGTTCTTTTCACGTGCCCAGAAAAGTCGAATGGCGTTGAATTGACAGTGTGCCACAGGCAAACAAAGAAGTTAATTTTTTTTTTTTTTTTGGCCGTTGAGCGCATTAGACTTTCTATAAGGTATAACTGTGACCCAGAGGCCAGCTGTAGTAAATTCCTCATATGAAGTGGCATTAGTTGGAAGCTCTGCATCATTGCTTTGCTTCCACTCAATAAAATAATACTTTCTCCGTTTCACAGATGGATTTCGTGGTACTGAAATTATCTTCATGTTATATGGAGCCTGATCTAAAACACTCACGGAATTATTTGCTAATTCTTCGAGATCGCTCCAAAACCACTCTTTACAGTAGCATGTTTTGAAACATCCCGTAAGAAAAAATAATGAATTACTGAGGTTTATCAAACCTCTTGCGTTATTTGAATTTCAAACAGCTGAGCAGAACTGAACGTGCTCAGACGTTTCTCTCTTTACTTATTCTGATCAACACTAAACTGACAAACAATTTTTTTAGGGCAACGCAATCTGAATTTCAATAATCCCTACAAAAGAATGGCCCTGACTAACAATAAGCTATACCTTTCATGAATCACTTACCTCACAAAAATCTTCGTTACTCGAACTACTGCAATACAGCGATCGCCCATACTGCCGGCTAAATAGGTATTATAACTACTGATAGGCATAGTTAGCAAATGAAAGATTTTGATAGAGAACAAACAATGTATTTGCCTTAATAGTGTTCGAAAGTCATAATATACATATATTATGACATTCAGTTCATGACATCCAGTCTATCAAATTTACTCTCTCTGATGGACACAAGTTCAGATCATCCGCTCTCAAAACTCCGCCATCTCACTCTCCACATCCACCACTGCTGACGGCTCACCTCCAACTGCGCAACGCTACGCGCTGTTCACATCCAACTGCCCAACACTATAATAGCGACTATTCCAACAATGCCAAGCAGCCACAGACTTCACACAGCACAGTCAGTGATTTTCATATAGAGCGCTACGTGGCGTTACCAACACAAAAACCTAAACAGCCTACTTACCATGTTTCGCTTCCTTGATATTCTTCAGTAATACTTCGTGAATTTGATGTTATCATACTATTGAGAACAAGTGAGATTTTCAACAAATTCTGTACACATTGTACAGTGTATGTTTCAACAGTCCAGTCTATACTGAATATGGAAAATACCCGTTCCATAGCAGCATTGTGGGAATGGATTGCAAAATGTATTACACGATTTTCAAAAATTGTGAACAGTCATCTCCAGAACGATTGTTCATTAAACCGCACTATCAATTCGCCGTGCCACAACAGTCGATGGTTACATAAGTGTTACCAACCTGCTTTTATCTGTGTCAATTTATGTCCATTTTCAATGTAGGCCCTCCAAATGGCACTTGACATCACAAAGCAATAACTTGACATGGATGTCCACAAATCCCTGATTTTCACTGTTTTAAAAAACTTATAGTCGCGCGTTGAAATAAAATCGTTAAAAACCTATTAGAATCCGGATAAACCGCATGTTTCGGTAGCCGTAGGCAGTGCTAGCGGCCAGAGGTTTTATATACTTCTCAAATAGTTAGTTGAGAGAATGACATCATACGAAGGTGTACTCCTATTAAAAAGGAAAAGATACTCAGTTGACCCTGGATAGCATCACACGCTGTCGCAAAGACTGTGGGGATGACAGTTAACATTTCATCTACCTTCAGATGTCGAAATCGTTGCTTTACGAGTTGCTTGGTTACATGTAACGTAGAGATGAATACCTGTTGTTTCACTTGGCATGGTCCTCGTAATCACAGAGAGTATTTTAAAAAGTGCTAAAATAACTATAATTCAAAGGGGAGAGCTCTACGCATTCCATGTTTGCTCTTACACGTTTATAAATAATAACGCTCGTGATTAGTCTGGCTTATTCATTGTTACCCGCGCTGTATATATGTATTATTTAATCAACAGATAACAATGAAAATAATATCAATATAGGTCTGGAAATTACGTCTATTTCTATATTGAAGAAATGAAGTTTTACACTAACTCATCTAAAGTATTCTCATCACTCACAGGTTTCTGCTCGAATTATGGAATGGGATTCCTTACAATACTGTACTAAGGAGTCAATTTCCCTGCGTTGTGAGGGTACGCTTGTGTGTGGCCTCTCAGACTGCAGATTTCCTTTCAGTCTCAGAAAGTAGGTCTTCTGTATTTAATCCACTATCGTACGGTTTATCCATTCCTGTCACTTTTACCGAGCGAGGTGGCGCAGTGGTTACACACTGGACTCGCATTCGGAAGGACGACGGTTCAATCCCGCGTCCGGCCATCCTGATTTAGGTTTTCCGTGATTTCCCTAAATCACTCCAGGCAAATGCCGGGATGGTTCCCCTGAAAGGGCTCGGCCGACTTCCTTCCCCATCCTTCCCTAATCCGATGAGACCAATGACCACGCTGTCTGGTCTCCTTCCCCAAACCAACCAACCAACCAACCTGTCACTTTTGCCTATCATATTTAGTGTTTTCATATTTATTTACCTGTTATAAAATTAAAAATTTTGTAACACACTGCAAAAAACGCAGTGTTCACTTTATTGCAGCAACAAGTTATTGGGCACCTCTTTTTCATATATTTTTATTTCCTTTTATTTTACAGGGTTATGAATCGCGGGTCACTACACTCCACTGCATTACATTTCGTGTATCTAACATAACATCACAGTAATGGGGCAAAACATTTGCAATAGAGACAATATAAACCCCACAATATGAAAAATACAAATGAGTATAGAACATGGATTCAAGTTTCGCGTTGCAAAGAATAGGTAATCAGTAACTCCATACAAATAATGGAAGATTTACAAATAGCCTTACACATCACTTTTGGACAACGTACATTGTGAAATAAAAGTGTAAACCATAATGTAAAATACACGATATTAAAATTACAACGCTACAGTTTAAAATATAACGAAATATTATTAACAATGATGAACAATATATCAGCCTCAGTTTATATTACCGACACGGTAACAGTACGACTTTAGTATGTATTTATGCTGGCCATCGAGACCATACGCGGATAATCGACGAATTAGTATGTTGATGGAGGAACTAAGTTTGTCAAGAAAGCTGTCAGACATGGATCGGATCTGCTCAAAAACAATCTTTATTTGTGTTTGCCAATCGCGGTATTCCTAACGGACCATGTAGCATTTAAAATGATACGAATGCCTCATTTTTGACAGACCTGAAGTTTGTCGAAATGAGTGGACGTGGCGTGGGGCAGGAATACAACAGAACTGGTCGTATTACTGATTTATAAAATAGGAGACTGCTTTTCTGTTTAGAGAAGACCTATTAATGGGTATAAGACAGTTACTACACTTTGTGTTTCTTTTGGCGACGTCAGGTTACACATTTCTTAAAGGTAAGACGTTTACCGAGGTGAACTTCAAGAAATTTGTCGAAGTAAGTCCAAGGAACACCTTCATTGAACAACAGCAGCAGCGAGCTACGTAAATCCCGTCTTTTTCATGCATAAAAGTTAACATGACTTTTGCTCACATTTATCTTGGTTCGCCATGCTGTAATACATTTTTAAAGCAGTAGTCCGGCCCACTTGAGTTTATCATGAATGTTCGGTACGTCTTTGTTAGTGTGATTCCCGGCCTCTGTTGCCTAGCGGTTCTAGGCGCTTCAGTCCGGAACCGCGCTGCTGCTACGGTTGCAGGTTCGAATCCTGCCTCAGGCATGGATGTGTGTGATCAGGTTAGTTAGATTTAAGTAGTTCTAAGTCTAGGGGACTGATGACCGCAGATGTTAAGTCCCACAGTGCTTAGAGCCATTTGAACCATTTCGTCAGTGTAATATTTCACCGTATCAGCAGCAAAGGAAGGTATGTTGACCAGTCGTAAGTTTGGTATGTCAGATAAATACGAGTGTCGGTCCCGAAAGGAAACCTTATGGCACGCCGGCGTTTGTACGATAGACATCAGACACAGTGTCACCAATGAATACACTGAAAGGGCGGTCCGTAAGAGACGACCTAATGAAGCTGATAATGTTGTTTGACTAACTTACACAGTAGACCATTATGCCACACCCTATCAAAAGCTTGAAAATGTTCAGACATAAAACTGCCATGGACTGAGCGTCGTAACAACTACCTGTAATTGGTTCCAGTAGCCGCAGCAAGTGTAGTGGTGCTGAATGGTATGGACGAAATCCAAACTGCGTATTTGGGAAAAGTGATTTGTTCTTGCATGCTCTGCGGAGTCTTAAAGTATGACCCGCACAGCTACTTTCTAAATTGTTTACAAGAGACTAATTGACCTGTAATTTGTGGGATACCTAAGGTCTTTGGCTGCTTTGGGTATAGCAATGGCCTTGCCTTATTCCACCGATGGCGAAAATGCCTTACTTTTAATATTGAATTAATGATGATGAACAACACTTTTCGGGCAGTGGGAGGCAACTTTCAAAACATCACGATGATTGTTCTTGGACAGAGATTTCACCGAGTTCGGTAGCTGGTGGATCAGCGGCGCCGCTAATTGCCGTAGGCTAACAGGCTCCCTCCACTGCCCCTAACGTGTGTGTGTGTGTGTGTGTGTGTGTTTCATACACGGTGCCGCAAATAATAGCTGTATGCCTCGCGGCTGACATTCAAGCAACAATGAACTGACTAAAAAACAATAGATAATAGTAACGTTAAGAACATTTAGCTACCTTTTTGTAAGACATGCTGGAAGTCGTGGCCATGGGCATCCAGGCATCGCTGACCTCGTGTGAATATGCTGTAATTCTGCAGGCGTGATTATGTTAATTCTCTAGTGATGTTCCTTACACTTGGCTTTTGAACGTGCCTCAAACTCTGGGGACCTTTGGGGATAGACGTCTCTACTGACAAGGGAACACGTTAGTAATGTGGGCCTTAGTTTTGTTGGAGGTGTTAGCAATTGCTCCATCTTGTTGGAATGCTGCGTACTGCTTCTGTGAATCTGTTAACTGTGCGTAGAAAGAGTCAAAGATCACTGGATATCTGGCATTGTTTAGTGCGTAATCGAAAAATATGGCGCCACTAATTCCCGTGCCAGGCAGGCAACGCACACCATTTATCTTCTCTTAGAGAAGAGGTTCTTCATGCAGAATATGTGGTTTGTCCTGCGACCTGTGTAACGAAACGCAAGGTTCTCTGAATAACTTTCGCCGTTGTTTGAAAAGAGGTTTAGTCCCATCCAAATTTTAGGGAACAATCCCTTCACAGATTAAGTTTATAAAGGGAGCAACGGATACCGCAATGAATTATTATGGGGCACTCAGACAAAACTACGTCCTGTTAGCTACACTTGTGCCAAGAACTACTTATTTTAGTAGAATAATCATCAATTAAATAAATGTGACTCTATTTTTAGACGTACTGAAAAGGGATACGTTAAACGAGCACGGAAATAGCTTCAAATGATGAAATAATTATTTTTGCTAAGATTTCGCATGATAACAGTAGTCTTTTGTATTCAATAGATAGACAAAACATTCTTGATACATTTATATAAACGAACCTATGGCCTCACGTTCGCCTCAATCTGTGTAGTCCTGTGGGGTGGTGAAATCTGGAGAGCACGTGGTCACTGCTCTGTTTCGAAACACAAACTCTCACGTGAACTAAATCCACATGCCGAACAAAATTTTGATAGTATTTTTGTAAGAAGTGTTGTATGTACCACGTGGTTGGCATTGAGCAGGATTTTGGGTGGCTGCATACCTATCCGTGAAGCGCTTCGATTCAAATCGATTCATTCTTAGCCATATGTACGCTCGATACAATTTTACTGATAATATAAAAGTCCACCACAAATAAAACAATATGGCAAGCCGAAATGGTTAAGGCTTGGGCTAAGATTTGAATCTAGGGACCGCGTGGTCGCGACTAACGGAAATCAGCTTATTATGCCACTGATTAACTGAACCAAAATTGTAACCAGAACATAAATGGTAATTGTTGAGATTAAAAATTATTAACACATTCAAAGACCTTTTTATCCTTCGTTCTTGCATTCATTTTTAGTAATGTAACGACACCTATTGTGGTGTTGCACCAGCATCTGCAAATCTGGTAGCTAACATAACCCAACAATTGAAAGCAGGCTATGGCTGCTGTGAAGGAAGGGGTCCAAGTAGATATCTGAAATTGAAGGTAACAGCATAACGGCTGTGAAAAGCAACGGAATAGCTGTCTTTTACAGTTTTCGTCGTGTTAATACGTATCACAAGAGGACAACTAGGCAACAGCAGCTATGTACATCCAGCGTTATTAAGACGAAACGACATTATCAGGAAGCAACGAAAACACGCATGTTCACTGATGAGCCAAAACATTATGACCTGATGCTTAATTGCTTGTTTGTCCGTCTTTGGAACGTACTACATCACTGATTCTGCGTATCGTTGTTGGTAGTTTTGTGGAGGTATGTGGCATTTGATGGCAAGGCGGGGGTCATGAAATAAGCGTAAATAACGAGTCGCTGATTTGCCTACGCGGTGATGACGCCACATAGTGACCTGGATGGTTTCCATAGGATTTACGTCTGAATGTGGTCGCCGAAACATCAACCAGAGGTCACCATAACTCTCCTCAAACCACTGTAGCACGGTTCTGGCTCCGAGACGAGCGCAACTACTCTGCCGAAAGATACACCGCCGTCAGGGAAGACATCAAGCATGAAGGGACGCAACTGATTCACAGCTGTCTTAGGGTACTACCACAGGTCCCATGCAAGTGCAGGACAATGTCTCCCATAGCATAATATTGCTCCCACCAAGCTGCGTCGTTGATGCGCTTCATGTTTCGAGCCGTCATTCACCTTGACGTTTCATGTTTCGAGCCGCCATTCACCTTGACGACGGCGTTTGTCGAGACGACCATCGATCTAGTGTAGCAAAAGTGTGATCCACCCGTGAAGCTAACACGTTTCTATCGATCAGCGATCGAATCCGGACGGTCCCGTGCCCACTGCAGTCGTAATTGACGATGTCGTTTGTCCAACATGGGGACATACAGAGGTGGTCTGATCCGGAGCTCCGTGTTCAACAAATTATGATGAACGGCGTGGTCCGAAAGCCTTTGCTTGCTCAAAATTCTGCTCTTTCGGAAGAGATGCCACAGATTTCCATCTCTCCTACTTTACAAGGTGTATCATAAACGATGGCGCAAACTTACACGGCTGAAAGTACACGATAATGTAAGCACAATGTCCCAGTAAATACGCATCCGCAAACGAGCCGCTTGCGAGATAATCACGGCTGTATGCTTCCACGCAGCCACTGACGGCATTGTTTGTAACATCGTCCGGTTCCACCCTTTCGCACTTCAGGCCGTCCTATGTTAGCTGTTTACACAACGTAACATTGCCGAGAGGTGGAGTTGGAATCACACCATATACGCAGAACGTACAGGTCGGATACAGTACACAGTCTCAAACGGCATCAGTCGCGTCTGAGGAGTGCCATGTGTGCTGTGTTGTAGTTACAATGGAACCATACAGTAATGAAGAGTATGCGGATATGCGGTTCATACACAGTAGGGCTAATGATAATGCACGGGAGGCTGCACGCTTGTACCAAGAAACATATCCTGATCGAAGACACCCCGAAAATCGTACATTTACAAGGGTCCATCAGCGTCTGAGAGAACACGGGGGTTTTGCACATGGCAGAGCAGAAGGTAGGCCTGTTCGCATTGCGCCTGAAGTTGAGGATATTGTGTTGGAAGCTGTACAGCGCTCTCCAGGAACCTCGACGGGTAGAAGTGCCACACAAGTGCCTGTACTAAACCACAGTAGTGCATGGAGAATCTTACATCGAAATTTACTGTACCCCTACCACTTCCAACGAGTTCAATGTCTCAATGATGCGGATTTTGTTCCTACAGTGATGATGTGTCAGTGGCTGCAACAGCAGGCTGTAGCCGACCCTCGTTTCGCAGGTAACATTTTATTTACAGACGAAGCAGGATTCACAAGCGATGGTGTGCTTTGACTATCATAATATGCATTTGTGGTGTGAAATAAACCCACATGCTGTTCGTGAGCCACCACATCAGCAATGTTCATCACTGCATGTGAGGTCAGGGTAACAGGCGATCAACTCATTGGGCCACACACTCTTCCACCACAACTTAAGGTGAACATCCTCAACCAATCCTGGAACTTGACGCTGCAGAGGCATAAGATACTTAGCTTTCTGCGACGTCATCTCCCAGGATTGCTTGAGGATGCTCCCCTTCAGCAACGTCAGAGTATGTGGTACATTCATGATGGAACTCTGGCAGATTTTGCTGCTGGTGTGAGACGGCATCTAACGCGCAGATACGGCCAAAGATGGATAGATCGATGCGGACCTGTACCCTGGCCTCCAGTATCACCCTATCTAAATCCATTGGATTTTTGTGTCTTGGGTCACCTCAAAAGCAATGTGTACAGCACACCCGTTAACACGGTTGAAGAACTGGAGCAGAGTTTTGTACATGCTTGTCAAGAATCCCGGAATGATCCAGGGGTTTTCGAAAGGATTCGAAATTAATTGCAGCAACGAGCACAGTATTGCATCTAGATGCAAGGAAATCACTTCGAATGACTCCTTTAACAGGGACCCCATAAGTGAAATATGAACTAATTGCGATGTACAACTCAACTGTAAAGTCTAAATTTCAAGTTAATGTGTACTAACTAGGACGATGTTTACAATGATGTCAGTGGCGGCTAGGAACCATACGGTTGTGATTATCTCGCAAGCGGCTCGTTTGCGGACCCGTGTTTACTAGGACATTTGTGCTTCTATTATTGTGTACTTTCAGCCGTGTAAGTTTGCGCCATGCTTTTTGATGCACCCTGTATAGAGCAGAAAGCCTCCGAACCTCACGTTCTGTGAAGAGTCGTGGATGTACAACCATTTTGCGCCTGGTGTCAGTTTCACTGTCCTACCACTTTCTGTAGATGCTCACGGCAGTAGCACGTGAACATTCGACCAGCTTGGCCGTTCTCGAGATACTGGTTCGTAGCTTCTGGTAATAATGATGTGCCCTTTGTCAGTGGATTTCTCCATCAGCAGCCCATATCTTCATTGGGGTGATCCTCCGTCTGTGTCTGCTCCGCTTACATTCTTTTGTTACTGCGTCATGTGCCCGCAACGCACCAGGCGACATCCAACGTCGTGGTGGGCAGCGCTCATAATGTTTTCTCTTTTCGGTGTAATCAGAGAAGGGTTCTGTCCTTAGCTATAGCAATACAGACGTATTTTTCACAACGCAAATTCGAAGGGGCTTGGAGGCGGGGGGTGGGTGGTGTACGTTCTGTCCACCGCAAAGAAATCGTGTTCAGAACCTGTAATATCTTTCAGTATAATCTTAGCAGCACCAACACATTTCCCATAGTGTGTACACTGAGAGGAGCGCTACTTGATGAAAACCACATTTTTTATAGAAGTACAGATTTCATACACTATCGTAAACTTTTTTTACCATATACTTTCTACAGATTCAAAGCTCTGTAAGAACGTCCTGAACTTCAAAATATGTGTGGTGAAAATTCACATATACTACTTAGACTAAATTTTTGGCCTACATTTAACTGAAAAATTCAAAACAATTACCTAATCTCGTATAAGACATCATTAAATATATTTTTTCAAATTTTTTAAATATGAAGCACAGAACTGGATTACAATATTTTCAAAATGTGGGAATAAAGCACCCCCACCCCTTATAATGCGAAGGTTAGACTGTGGAGGAAATTTTTCTCGTAATACCTGTGTGACTTCTATCTGCCTCAAAGTTAACACTCGTAAAAAAATTGTAGAAAAGCGTGATTTCTCTTAAATACTACCATTTACGTAACCCTCTTGTCAACAAAATTTGATATTCATACACCAAATAAAAGTAAACGTTTCCACGATTACAACATCGATGTTCGTCATGCGACGTCATCACAGTAAGGGCTGGAAATTCGCTGTTAGTCATTATGACACAGGTAGTAATTTGCGCACCTGCACAAAATTTATGTCCGTAGCCTATCGAAGCAACGAGTACACTTCATGCAAATTTGATCGAAGTTGCATGACGCCTTCATGATGTTGCTGTATTTATGGCCAATACTGTCGTATGCTATCAAGGATCTCACCAAGGATATTCGTACAATAATAATTCTTCCTGTCGGTCAACAGCGTGACGCTCTCATCAGTCAACTCGGCATTCGCTCCCAGTACTGTTTCGGAAATTACAGCAACCAATCTGCTATGTCGTCACGTAGCCAATAACCGCAAACCAGGTGCGTGCAGGAACAGTATCGGGTAGGGGAGCGTACAACAGAGCTGGTACGAGTGCGGAAAGGGGGGGAGGGAGGTAGGCAGGGGGATGGTGCAATAGTGATAATGCGCTTAGCGAGTCGGCGGCCGATAGCAAGCAGTGGAACGCATAAAGCAGCATGTGGTCGCTGCTAAAACAACATCCTGCGCTACGCGCCAGCTGGCGAAATTCAGGCCTCGTTTGTTATAGCACCGCTGCAAAGTTGCGCGCCAAATGTAATGGCACAGGTTTGATACATAAGAGGTTTATATCAAGCTGAGGCATTCCCACAAAAACCGCGCCTCTCATTAAATCAGAATTTGTATGCACGCTGCTAAATGGAAATCAGCATGTCTTACTAATTAATAAACGTATCACTCAATTCTTCTTGATCGTTCCACTTGTCAAACCAGACATCATGACACCATTCAACAAATTTTCCCCATGAAATTCACTGCCAAACGTGTGGAATGTAATGAAAATAAATTAGCTAATAGGGTAGTCTCTTAACATCAGCATTTTGTTTTTAGACGAGAGATTTACTGCAGCGAAACGCATTGTATACAGATTGAAACACGGATTTTTTTATTTTTACATTTATTGGATCAACAGCCTTCTGACTGATTTGATGTTACCCGCTACGAATTTCTCTCCTGTGCCACCCTTTCTATCTCAGACTAGCACTTGCAACCTACGTCGTCAATTATTTGCGGGCTGTATTCCTGTCACTATCTTCCGCTACAGTTCTACCCTGTACAGCTTCCTTAGTTCCGAGGGCGTCATTCCCTGATGTCCTAACGCATGTCTTACCGTCTTGTCCCTACTTGCTGTCATTGTTTCCCACATATTCCTCGCCGATTTTGCGGAGAACCTCCTCATTCCTTACCTTATCCGCCCACCTAGTTTTCAACGATTCTCTGTTGCGTCACGTCTCAAATGCTTCGATTCTTTCTCCTTTGTTCCGGTTTTCCCGTAGTCCATGTTTCACTACCGTTCAATTCTGTACTCCAAATGTACGTTCTTTGAGGATTCTCCGCGAAATAACGCATATGGTTTGGCCAGAAACACCCTCTTTAACTGTGACGGTCTGCTTTTTGCAATCTTCTTGCCTCGTTCGTCACTCGTAACTTTGCTACCAGGGCAGCACCATTCCTTAACTTTGTCTATTATGTGGTCTTCCGTTTTGATGTTACGTTCGTCACCAATCACATTTCTCCTATTCTTCATTACCCTCGTCTTCCTTCGGTTTACTCTGAAACATCATTCCGTACTCACTAGATTTTTCATTCCATTCAGCAGGTCCTGCAATTGTTCTTCACGTTCACTGAGGGTAGCGAATCATATCATTGAAATCCTTTCACCCGGAAACTTAATCCCTCTCTAGCACCTTCCTTTCCCTTCTCTCATTGCTTATCGGTGCACAGATCGAACGTTAGGGACGAAGCGTTTAAATGTGGGAACTTGATTCCCTGTCTTTCATACTTATTATTCCCTTCTGATTATTGTACACAACGCTTATTACCCCTTTTTTCCTTGAACTTACTCCTATTTTCCTGGAACATATTGCACCATTTTATATTGTCGAACGCTTTTAAGGTGACAAATCCCAGGAAAATATCATGATTTTTTTGAAAAATTCTTCCTTGCTTTGGTGCCTTTACGTATGCTGAGCTACCTGGATACGGAGAATTCTTCACTGTGGCCTAGCCGGCACGCGTTTCAGACCCTACAGCCATTGAATACATCTGGCCATGGTGTAAATACATAGGCTTAGCGCCCGGAGTAAGTTGACATACAAGTTTTCTGGATATGGTACCACGTTATATTCTAAAAAATACTACTTCTTCTTCTTCTTCTTCTTCTACTACTACTACTGGTGACCCAAAGGTGGTTTCGTCAGTAATAATTGTTCCTTGTTTATAGTGTGACGCGATGTCCTATCCAGAAAAAGTTCATCTGGTCCTGGGTTACCACACACATAAGCTATTACGACTATTATGGTGATTAACTAGTATGAATCACCAACCCATATAATCATCAAAGTTAGATCAACCCATGGTAACTGGGTTCGAGCAGTTGTTGGTACCACAGCTGGAATCCCTGTGTACTTAATTTCGCATCCTTGAGTACAAGCATATCCCTTACAGTTTTAATCATTTAGTCTTGTTCCTTCGCTGTACACACATAATAAGTAAAATTTCATGATCTGGTATCCTTCGTGGTATTACAATTTTATTGGTCTACAACGTAAAAGCTCGTACATGAAAGCAAATCTCGAGGAAAGAAGTTCCTTTCAAAGAACTCCGATAACATCTCTCCAGTTTTACATTCACACGCACGAACTCTCAAATATTGTGGCCAGGAGCCTACTGTTAACTGAGAAAGCTGTTGCTTATTTCAAATTTGGAACATAGTGGACTTACAAGACAATCACTGCTGCTGGATGGTACTAATATTACTGAATATTTCTGTCCTAATCCGTACCTGCTTCCTTAGCTTAGGTTGCTCTACTCAGAGGTAAAACAGTGCGAGCTGACATCCCAAAGATGTTAGGGCACACATGTGGTTCCCCTTCTGGTTCCCCTTCCTCGAAATGTATTGACTCAAGCTCGTCTAGGGGTTGAACTGCACGTGTCGCATTACACGCCCTAGATTAGACACTCGTGACCATTTGGTTAATTTGTCTGGCTGATGCCAAGTTTATCAAATTGTATGTAACATACAACGTTAATATATCATATAACAACAGTAACAATAATAATATCGGGAGCAAAATTAGCAACCCATAAATGATGAAGGCCACGTAATTGCGATTTGGTTAGAATAATGTTTATTCATAAAGCAAACTAACACTGAAAGGGGTCGTATTTAAAATTACTATTAAACTCGAGCGTGTACCCATTTGACATAGTTCGATCATTCACAATCTCATGGCGAAACCCAAGTCCGATTCTCAACACAAAAAGTTAAGAGTTCACACCAGGCGCGCAGCTGCTCACAGCTCATAGACTAAGTCTCTCGACACCACACTATGTGAAATTTATTTTGGTGTCTCCACCAGCACTGTCTATCTGCCCGCGCCCCGAACATACTCCCTGCCGCCGTTGGATAAGCAGCTGCCAGCAGCAAGTCGAATACTCTTAGCTCACTTATTTGTTACATAGTTTAATTCTTAATTTCTTGGCGTGTTTTTGGGTACTTGCATTGTTTAATTCGTATATTTAGGGCGTATTATAGTATTTGAGAGTTGCAGCATCGCGTTTTAGTACCTGAATAGTGTAAAATCGCGTAGTCTCCTTTCGCCACCGAGCAGTGCGTCAGCAGTGCGCAAGTAGCACCATTACTGCATTTACTAGGCAATCTTGTATTTTAATAACCGTTTAAATTTTGTGTCTAATTGTTTGTGCTCTCTGTAGATTAGTTCAGACGTTCTTTGCACAACAGCTTTAGCATGGATAGGGACTGCAACTGCTGTGTTCGGATGCGGGCTGAGTTGGCATCCCTTCGCTCCCAGCTTCAGGCAGTGTTGGCTTCGGTCACACAGCTTGAGGCTGTTGCCAATGGGCATCACTGTGGGGGTCCGAATAGGGGTTTGTCGGGGACGGCCAGCTCGTCCTACGTATCCCCCGATCGGACTACAGCTGTGGCTGCCCGGGATACTGCCCACATTGAGGCTGACCCCTCACCCGTGGTAGAGTGGGAGGTCGTCTCGAGATGTGGCAGGGGGCGAAAGACATTCTGGAGGGCTGAACGGAAGGCCTCTCCAGTTTGTCTGACGAACCGGTTTCTGGCTCTGTCTCCGGCTGATACTGATCTTCGGCTGGACATGGCTGCTTGTCCTGTTCCAGAAGTTGCCCCTCAGTCTGCAAGATTTGGGCGGTCGCAGAGGGTAGGCTTACTGGTAGTTCGGAGCTCCAACGTCAGGCATGTAATGGGGCCCCTTAGGGATATGGCAGCAAGAGAGGGGAAGAAATCCAATACGCACTCCGTGTGCATGCCGGGGGGAGTCATTCCAGATGTGGAAAGGGTCCTTCCGGATGGCATGAAGGGTACAGGGTGCACCCATCTGCAGGTGGTCGCTCATGTTGGCAGCAATGATGTGTGTCGCTATGGATCAGAGGAAATCCTCTCTGGCTTCCGGCGGCTATCTTATTTGGAGAAGACTGCCAGTCTCGCTAGCGGGATGAAAGCCGAGCTCACCATCTGCAGCATCGTCGACAGGACTGACTGCGGACCTTTGGTACAGAGCCGAGTGGAGGGTCTGAATCAGAGGCTGAGACGGTTCTGCGACCGTGTGGGCTGCAGATTCCTCGACTTGCGCCATAGGGTGGTGGGGTTTCGGGCTCCGCCGGATAGGTCAGGAGTCCACTACACGCAACAAGCTGCTACACTGGTAGCAGGGGTTGTGTGGCGTGGACTGGGCGGTTTTTTCGGTTAGATGGCCTCAGCAAGTACAGAAAGGGCAACAGCCTCAAAGTGTGCGGGGCAAAGTCAGGACATGCGGGGACCAAGCAGCAATCGGTATTGTTTTTGTAAACTGTCGAAGCTGCATTGGTAAAGTACCGGAACTTCAAGCGCTGATAGAAAGCACCGAAGCTGAAATCGTTATAGGTACATAAAGGTGGCTGAAGCCAGAGATAAATTCCACCGAAATTTTTACAAAGGCACAGACGGTGTTTAGAAAGGATAGATTGCATGCAACCGGTGGTGGCCTGTTTGTCGCTGTTAGTAGTAGTTTATCCTGTAGTGAAGTCGAAGTGGATAGTTTCTGTGAATTATTATGGGTTGAGGTTACACTTAACAACCGAGCTAGGTTAATAATTGACTCCTTTTACCGACCTCCCGACTCAGCAGCATTAGTGGCAGAACAACTGAGAAAAAATCTGGAATACATTTCACATAAATTTTTTCAGCATGTTAAAGTCTTAGGTGGAGATTTCAATTTACCAGATATACAAAGTTGGGAAACTACTGCGAAAGCAAAGAGAGCTTCACTGCAAGTTCAAACGCAGCCAAAACCACTCAGACAAACAGAAACTAAACGATGTCAAAGTTAGCGTAAGGAGGGGTACGCGTGATGCGTTCAGTGAATTCGAAAGTAAAATTCGATGTACCGACTTGACAGAAAATCCTAGGAAGTTCTGGTCTTACGTTAAATCAGTAAGTGGCTCGAAACAGCATATCCAGACACTTCGAGATGATGATGGCATTGAAACAGAGGATGACACGCGTATAGCTGAAATACTAAACACCTTTTTCCAAAGCTGTTTGACAGAGGAAACCGCACTGAGTTCTTTCTCTAAATCCTCGCACAAACGAAAAAATGGCTGACATCGAAATAAGTGTCCATGGAATAGAAAAGCAACTGCAATCCCTCAATAGAGGAAAGCCCACTGGACCTGACGGGATACCAATTCGATTCTACACAGAGTACGCGAAAGAACTTGCCCCCCCTTCTAACAGCCGTGTACCGCAAGTCTCTAGAGGAACGGAAGGTTCCAAATGATTGGAAAAGAGCACAGGTAGTCCCAGTCTTCAAGAAGGGTCGCCGAGCAGATGCGCAAAACTATAGACTTATATCTCTGACGTCGATCTGTTGTAGAATTTTAGAACATGTTTTTTGCTCGCGTATCATGTCATTTCTGGAAACCCCGAATCTAGTCTGTAGGAACCAACATGGATTCAAGAAACAGCGATCGTGTGAGACCCAACTCGCTTTATTTGTTCATGAGACCCAGAAAATATTAGATACACGATCCCAGGTAGTTGCTATTTTCCTTGACTTCCGGAAGGCGTTCGATACAGTTCCACACTGTCGTCTGATAAACACTGTAAGAGTCTACGGAATATCAGACCAGCTGTGTGCCTGGATTAAAGATTTTTTAACAAACAGAACACAGCATATTGTTCTCAATGGAGAGACGTCTACAGACGTTAAAGTAACTTCTGGCGTGCCACAGGGGAGTGTTATGGGACCATTGCTTTTCACAATATATATAAGTGACCTAGTAGATAGTGTCGGAAATTACATGCGGCTTTTCGCGGATAATGCTGTAGTATACAGAGAAGTTGCAGCATTAGAAAATTGTAGCGAAATGCAGGAAGATCTGCAGCGGATAGGCACTTGGTGCAGGGAGTGGCAACTGACCCTTAACTTAGACAAATGTAATGTATTGCGAATACATAGAAAGAAGGATCCCTTTTTTTTTTTTTTTTTTTTATCATCAGTATACTGACTGGTTTGATGCGGCCCGCCACGAATTCCTTTCCTGTGCTAACCTCTTCATCTCAGAGTAGCACTTGCAACCTACGTCCTCAATTATTTGCTTCACGTATTCCAATCTCTGTCTTCCTCTACAGTTTTTGCCCTCTACAGCTCCCTCTAGTACCATGGAAGTCATTCCCTTATGTCTTAGCAGATGTCCTATCATCCTGTCCCTTCACCTTATCAGTGTTTTCCACATATTCCTTTCCTCTCCGATTCTGCGTAGAACCTCCTCATTCCTTACCTTATCAGTACACCTAATTCCTTAACTTCATTGACTTCGTGACCATCAATCCTGATGTTAAGTTTCTCGCTGTTCTCATTTCTACTACTTCTCATTACCTTCGTCTTTTTCCGATTTACTCTCAAACCATACTGTGTACTCATTAGACTTTTCATTCCGTTCAGCAGATCATTTAATTCTTCTTCACTTTCACTCAGGATAGCAATGTCGTCAGCGAATCGTATCATTGATATCCTTTCACCTTGTATTTTAATTCCACTCCTGAACCTTTCTTTTACTTCCATCATTGCTTCCTCGATGTACAGATTGAAGAGTAGGGGCGAAAGGCTACAGCCTTGTCTCACATCCTTCTTAATACGAGCACTTCGTTCTTGATCGTCCACTCTTATTATTCCCTCTTGGTTGTTGTACATATTGTATATGACCCGTCTCTCCCTATAGCTTACCCCTACTTGTTTCAGAATATCGAACAGCTTGCACCATTTTATATTGTCGAACGCTTTTTCCAGGTCGACAGATCCTATGAAAGTGTCTTGATTTTTCTTTAGCCTTGCTTCAATTATTAGCCGTATAGTCAGAATTGCCTCTCTCGTCCCTTTACTTTTCCTAAAGCCAAACTGATCGTCACCTAGCGCATTCTCAGTTTTCTTTTCCATTCTTCTGTATATTATTCTTGTAAGCCAGCTTCGATGCATGAGCTGTTAAGCTGATTGCGCGATAGTTCTCGCACTTGTCAGCTCTTGCCGTCTTCGGAATTGTGTGGATGATGCTTTTCCGAAAGTCAGATGGTATATCGCCAGACTCATATATTCTACACACCAACGTGAATAGTCGATTAGTTGCCACTTCCCCCAATGATTTTAGAAATTCTGATGGAATGTTATCTATCCCTTCTGCCTTATTTGACCGTAAGTCTTCCAAAGATCTTTTAAGTTCCGATTCTAATACTGGATCCCCTATCTCTTCTAAATCGACTCCTGTTTCTTCTTCTATCACATCAGACAAATCTTCACCCTCATAGAGGCTTTCAATGTATTCTTTCCACCTATCTGCTCTCTCCTCTGCATTTAACAGTGGAATTCCCGTTGCACTCTTAATGTTAGCACCGTTGCTTTTAATGTCACCAAAGGTTGTTTTGACTTTCCTGTATGCTGAGTCTGTCCTTCCGACAATCATATCTTTATCGATGTCTTCACATTTTTCCTGCAGCCATTTCGTCTTTGCTTCCCTGCACTTCCTATTTATTTCATTCCTCAGCGACTTGTATTTCTGTATTCCTGATTTTCCCGGAACATGTTTGTACTTCCTCCTTTCATCAATCAACTGAAGTATTTCTTCTGTTACCCATGGTTTCTTCGCAGCTACGTTCTTTGTACCTATGTTTCCCTTCCCAACTTCTATGATGGCCCTTTTTAGAGATATCCATTCCTCTTCAACTGTACTGCCTACTGCGCTATTCCTTATTGCTGTATCTATAGCGTTAGAGAACTTCAAACGTATCTCGTCATTCCTTAGTACTTCCGTATCCCACTTCTTTGCGTATTGATTCTTCCTGACTAATGTCTTGAACTTCAGCCTACTCTTCATCACTACCCTATTGTGATTTGAGTCTATATCTGCTCCTGGGTACGCCTTACAATCCAGTATCTGATTTCGGAATCTCTGTTTTAACATGATGTAATCTAATTGAAATCTTCCCGTATCTCCCGGCCTTTTCCAAGTATACCTCCTCCTCTTGTGATTCTTGAACAGGGTATTCGCTATTACTAGCTGAAACTTGTTACAGAGCTCAATTAGACTTTCTCCTCTTTCATTCCTAGTCCCAAGCCCATATTCTCCTGTAACCTTTTCTTCTACTCTTTCCTGTACAACTGCATTCCAGTCGCCCATGACTATTAGATTTTCGTCCCCCTTTACATACTGCATTACCCTTTCAATATCCTGATACACTTTCTCTATCTGTTCATCTTCAGCTTGCGACGTCGGCATGTATACCTCAACTATCGTTATCGGTGTTGGTCTGCTGTCGATTCTGATTAGAACAACCCGGTCACTGAACTGTTCACAGTAACACACCCTCTGCCCTACCTTCCTATTCATAACGAATCTTACACCTGTTATACCATTTTCTGCTGCTGTTGATACTACCCGATACTCATCTGACCAGAAATCCTTGTCTTCCTTCCACTTCACTTCACTGACCCCTACTATATCTGGATTGAGCCTTTGCGTTTCCCTTTTCAGATTTTCTAGTTTCCCTACCACGTTCAAGCTTCTGACATTCCACGCCCCGACTCGTAGAACGTTCTTCAATAAAATTCTTCAGGGTATCAGACCGCATCGTCATAATTTAAAATGCGCCAACGTTAACGTAAGGCCCTGATGAAGGCTAGCTGCAACGCTGGCCGAAACGTTGGCGCATTTTAAATTATGACGATGCGGTCTGATACCCTGAAGAATTTTATTGAAGAAGACAACGGCCGCGGAAGCCTACGCTTACGTCGTAGAACGTTATCCCTACGTTGATTATTCAATATTTTTCTCATGGTAACCTCCCCCTTGGCAGTCCCCTCCCGGAGATCCGAATGGGGGACTATTCCGGAATCTTTTACCAATGGAGAGATCATCATGACACTTCTTCAATTACAGGCCACATGTCCTGTGGATATACGTTACGTATCTTTAATGCAGTGGTTTCCATTGCCTTCTGCATCCTCATGTCGTTGATCACTGCTGATTCTTCCGCCTTTAGGGGCAATTTCCCACCCCTAGGACAAGAGAGTGCCCTGAACCTCTATCCGCTCTTCCGCCCTCTTTGACAAGGCCGTTGGCAGAATGAGGCTGACTTCTTATGCCGGAAGTCTTCAGCCGCCAATGCTGATTATTTATCAAAATTTACGCAGTGGCCGGGATCGAACCCGGGACAGAAGACGTTTTGATTATGAATCAAAGACGCTACCCCTAGACCACGGGATCCCTTATTGTACGATTATATGATAGCAGAACAAACACTGGTAGCAGTTACTTCTGTAAAATATCTGGGAGTATGAGTGCGGAACGATCTGAGGTGGAATGATTATACACTACAGGCCACTGAAATTGCTACAGCAAGAAGAAATCCAAATGATAAACGGTTATTCATTGGACAAATATGTTATACTAGAACTGACATGTGATTACATTTTCACGCAATTTGGGTGCATAGATCCTTAGAAATCAGTACCCAGAACAACCACCTCTGGCCATAATAACGGCCTTGATACGCCTGGGCATTGAGTCAAACAGAGCCTGAATGGCGTGTACAGGTACAGTTGCCCATGCAGCTTCAACACGATACCACGGTTCAACAAGAGTAGTGACTGGCGTATTGTGACGAAACAGTTGCTCGGCCACCATTGACCAGACGTTTTCAATTGGTGAGAGATCTGGAGAATGTGCTGGCCAGGGCAGCAGTCGAACATTTTCTCTATCCAGAAAGGCCCGTACAGGACCTGCAACATGCGGTGGCGCATTATCTTGCTGAAATGTAGGGTTTCGCAGGGATCGAATGAACGGTAGAGCCACGGGTCGTAACACATCTGAAATGTAACGCCCACTGTTCAAAGTGCCGTCAATGCGATCAAGAGGTGACAGAGACGTGTAACCAATGGCACACCATACCATCACACCGGGTGATACGCCAGAATGGCGATGACGAATACACGCTTCCAGTGTGCGTTCACCGCAATGCCGCCAAACACGGATGCGACCGTCAAGATGCTGTAAACAGAACCTGGATTCATCCGAAAAAATGACGTTCTGCCATTCGTGCACCCACGTTCGTCGTTGAGTACACCATCGCAGGCGCTCCTGTCTGTGATGCAAGGTCAAGGGTAACCGCAGCCATCGTCTCCGAGCTGATAGGTAACGCTGCCGCAATTGTCGTCAAACTGTTCGTGCAAATGGTTGTTGTCTTGCAAACGTCCCCATTTTTTGACTTAGCGATCGAGACGTGGCTCCACGATCCGTTACAGCCATGCGGATAAGATGCCTATCATCTCGACTGCTAGTGATACGAGGCCGTTGGGATCCAGCACGGCGTCCCGTATTACCCTTCTGAACCCACCGATTCCATATTCTGCCAACAGTCATTGGATCTCGACCAACGCGAGCAGCTATGTCGCGATACGATAATCCGTAATCGCGATAGGCTACAATCCGACCTTTATCAAAGTCGGAAACGTGGTGGTACGCATTTCTCCTCCTTACACGAGGCATAACAACAACGTTTCACCAGGAAACGCCGGTAAACTGCTGTTTGCGTATAAAAAATCGGTTGGAAACCTTCCTCGTGTCAGTACGTTGTAGGTGTCGCCACCGGCGCCAACCTTGTGTGAATGCTCTGAAAAGCTAATCATTTGCATATCACAGCCTCTTCTTCCTGTCGGTTAAATTTTGCGTCTGTAGCTCGTCATCTCCGTGGCGTAGCAATTTTAATGGCCGGTAGTGTATAAAATTAATTGTTGGTAAGGCGGGTACCAGGTTGAGATTCATTGGGAGAGTTCTTAGAAAATGTAGTCTACCAACAAAGAGGTGGCTTACAAAACACTCGTTCGACCTATACTTGAGTATTGCTCATCATTGTGGGATCAATACCAGATCGGGTTGACGGAGGAGATAGAGAAGATACAAAGAAGAGCGGCGCGTTTCGTCACAGGGTTATTTGGTAAGCGTGATAGCGTGACGGAGACGTTTAGCAAACTCAAGTGGCAGACTCTGCAAGAGAGGCGCTCTGCATCGCGGTGTAGCTTCCTGTCCAGGTTTCGAGAGGGTGCGTTTCTGGCTGAGGTATCGAATATATTGCTTCCACCTGCTTATACCTCCCGAGGAGATCACGAATGTAAAATTAGAGAGATTCGAGCGCTCACGGAGGCTTTCCGGCAGTCGTTCTTCCCGCGAACCATACGCGACTGGAACAGAAATGGGAGGTAATGACAGTGGCACGTAAAGTGCTCTCCGCCACACACCGGTGGGTGGCTTGCGGAGTATAAATGAAGATGTAGATGTAGATACTCGCTCAACTAACTGGGGCAGTTCCCTTTCCTGAAACCGTCCATCTGTTTGGCTACAGCTTATTCTACATTATTTTACATTTTAACATACTTAAATAATCAAAGGTTGACCACCTTCACGTTCTAAATAATCCACTACATAATAAACGTTAAATTCGTTTACTTACAAAGAATACAATTTCCTTCTTAACTTGAATGTCATGGCCAGTAGCCTTACACCAATGGGCTTTCTGTTAAATAAATACATAAATATTATATTACCTAATGATTCAATAAGGTATCATTTTGTCATCGTTCAATGTGTTTTGTATGGAGGAAGTTATTTTTATATGTTAATCATAAATTTGGTAGTACATGTTATTAAAAGTGCATTGACAATCCAAGAAGCGGGATAAAAGGGTATTTTCAGGTTCTGGATCTTACTTACTTTTCAGTAAATCTTTACAAAGTATGTTGTAAATATAATTCAACAACAATTAATAAATTTTGCTTTTCAATTTTTTTTATGGTGGGCACAAAGTACACCCCTTCTCTCCCATGGTAATGAGCATTACGGAAAATTCCTCGGTATTGCTAGTGTTAATAGCTTATTGGTCCACCTATGGAACGCAATACAGCAGCGAGTCTGCGTGGCATTGGTTCGATAATTCCTGGGTAGGTTTCAGGGAGTACGTGGTACCGGATGTCTCCGCAAAGATCAGTCATTCATTGTATTACGGGCAGGGGTTGCGTGTGTGGGGCTGGCATCTAGTAGCGTACCAGATGTGTTCCATCAGGTTCACAGCAGGCAAGCAGCTGTTCATCACACCAGACAGAAATTCTCTGATAGTCATCTTGAACCCCTCTGGAGACACTCAACGACAACATTTTGAAGCATAACATCTATGCCTTCTAATTCTATTATTCAATACACTCATTACAATACGTAGCATTCTTACGTGACCGCCCAGGTCACGTCGTTAGTTCTCCACGATATTATGGCATACAGATATGTTGCCTTTTATGAAATAATTTTTGCGACTTCAATCACGTTTTTATCAATATTAATAGTGTTTTTATTAATATTTGCACCACAAGTTTCGACAGCATGCCGCTATCATAAGGTGCGTTTCAATTATTTTTACATTATAATAATCTGAAGTGTGATAAGTTCCATTTGCTGTATGGCCAATGAGGTTATGTTTGGAAACAGAATCTTGTACATAAAAACATATATATTTTAGTTCGTACAGTAAATGATTTTTAGGTTTACATCATTTCACTAGAGTACGTACTTTTTTTAAAAAATTGTCTCGCACACAGCTTGACACTGTGCTTTGTGTGCCGGAAAACTGAATTTTCAAAAAATACGTAAGTAAATGGACTAATGAGGTGGGCTAAAGTCTAAATCACTTACTGTACACATTTTAATGCATTTACTTACTTTTTTTTTAAATTTAGTTGCATGACACTCAGAGCACAGTGACAAACACATGAAAATTTAACCCTGCGTTCTGCAGACAACGAAATTTCCAACAAAATTGTAAGTGGATACAGCTAATGAAATTTAATGTGGAAATTACTTAATATACAAACTAAAATGTATGTATCTTTCTGTACAGGAATCTATTTAGACACACAACCTCACTGGCACATACGGCAAATGAGACTACTCACACTTCAGATTAACATAATGTACCTGATAATGACAGCATGCTGCCGAAACGTGTGGTGCTAGTTAAATAATTGTAAAACAAGATTGGAGCAGAAGAAACTTTTTATAAATTTGCAATACAGTCTTAGTCCTCAAAACTTCCCACATGACATTAATAAACTTGTCTCCATCTTCAGGTGGTATGTTTGCAGATATATCGTGGACAAATTGCGACCTGTCCGAGTCGCACCCCGACACTTCTACACGTTAGAAATAAGCCTGGGAAACAGCGGATCGCGTAATCATCCTGATTGTGGCTGTTAGAAATATTTATTGTGATTTAAGTTTCGGCATTTTGTCATTTTCAAACATAGTGGGATATTTAAGTACGGTGTACAACGCTAAGTTGTGGCTCGTTGGAACATAATTTCCGGCAATCGGAATGTACATAAGGTAGTATAAGCGTAATTCCACTTCAGCCATATTAGTTTACAAGTATAATGCAACATGTCACGATTTAACGTTGGTGAATACACTTTAACATCCCATTTAGCTTGAAAATGAAAAGAATGTAGACACTGCGTTCACAATATATATTTTATACTACCACAAGCGGGATGACAACACTCAGCAATGCAATTATTAGGCGTAGATGATACGTTAGAGACTGTCATTGAGTGGTTTTAGAAGGATTGAAGATAACTGGGACAATATTTTACTTTGACCTGATTAATTGCAATTTGACTCAGTTGTGCATAAATATAAGTAAATACAAATTGGTAGGATGAATGTATCGCTATCGCTCGAATACAACAGTAATCGAATATTGTTTCATGCAGACACGGCAGTTAAATGAAATGGAGGGGCACGTAAGGTCAGGTGTAAGACAAGTGTCCATACGTGCACGGTTAATTCCCATTCAGGAATGACGTAGCGGACATACAGAGAAGACGCTTGTTTGACTGATTAAGTGTTGCTCGAATCATCGGGATCCCGTAGTGGTAGAACTAAAGCAGTTCTTTGAAACAATACAGGAGCAAGATGTACCATAATTAAAGGCGTAAATGCATAGAGTTTAAAGTACACTCTACAAGAAGCAAAAACGTCTAAGTATACGTAGGTTCGCAAACGAACCGTTTGGGAGATAATAGTGACATTGTGGTTACCAACCACTACTGAAGAGGTTCTGTAGATACCACATGGCGAACCGTGGTGTGGTCGTTGTTTACGTTTTCGAGAAATGGAGCTCTGAACAGAATGGATACCGCAGTACAGTACAGAGTGCCACTTAACGTCGATTGTTTGCGAAGCGTCATTTTCTTTGAACGAGTGTTGGCGGTAGCATGGAGCATTACAGTAATGAGGAGTATGTGGATGTGAATTTCGTGTATAGCACGGCTAATGACACTACACGGGAGGCTGCACGCATATAACAAGAAGCCCGGAACACCTCTAGGGAAGGAAGGGAGGAGGATTGGATCTAACGTCCCGTCGACATCGAGGTCAAAAGAAACGGAGCATAGGCTCCAATCGTGTCAAGGACGGGGTATAGAATGAGGCTGGTCTTTTCAAAGGACCCATCCCGGCATCTGCCTGCGGCCATTCAGGAAAATCATGGGAAACTTAAATCTGGATGTCAGGAAATTGGTTTGAACCATCCTCCAGTGTACTAACCACTGCGATAACACTACAGCAACCTCGGCAGGGAAGCTTAGCACACAGATTACTCACAAATACCTGTATTACCTCCATAGAGTTCAGTGTCTGAATGAGAAGGACTTTGGTCCATGACTAACGTTCTGTCAGCGGATGCAAGAACAAGCTGTAGGGGGCTCCACGTTAGACGGACACTTCATTTGCATATGAAGCAGTCCCCACGTTTTTACCCATCTAAGCTCCAACCCACATGCTGTGCATGAGCCTCCACGTCTTGGACGTTTCTCATTAGGTGTGTGATTATGGGTACTAAATGATAGTGTTATACACCGTACCTGTTGCCAGACAAACTCACAGGAAAGACCTTCGGTTTTTGTGCCTTCATCTGCATGACTACTTTAAGGCAACGCCAGAGGATGAGGTACATGCTTGGTGGAGCCCCATTACATTTTTATGCTATGGCGAGATGACATCTAACGCGGCGATATGGCCAAAAATGGATTGGACGAGGAGTATCTGCCTCGTGACCTCTAAGATCACTTGATCTTAACCTCAAAAATCACTTGATCTGAAAGCCATGAATCCCTGTGCTTGGGGCCACCTTAACGGTTTAGTGTAAGCCCTTCCGATTTACACGGTTGAGGTATTGGAGCGGAGACAATGTCACTGCCTGTCAAGAATTTCGAAAAGATTCAGGAGTGTTTGAAAGGATTCGGATCTCACTGCGGTGACGGGTACAGTCCTGCATCCTGGTACAGGGATGACTCTTCAAACGCATCCTTTAACTACGAAAACTGTCACCAACTGTTGCAGCGCGCATTCAAAACATTTCCACGTGCACCAAAGTGTCTTTAATAAGTTTTTATAATGGTGCGCAGTGTTATTACCTTTCCCTAACTGAGCTGACGTTTACACTGAATGAAGTACTGGTAGCTGGTAACCAGAGGGTCTCAGTTATCTCCAAACGAGTCGTTTGCAGACCTATGTTTACATAGCCTTTTTTCCCTTCCAATAATGTGCACTTTCAACTGTACTGTAAGGTGGTCATGTCATTTGGTTTTTGTATGTCATCGATGTGCACATCAGAGAGAGAGAGAGAGAGAGAGAGAGAGAGAGAGAGAGAGAGAGAGAGAGAGAGAGAGAGACCGAGAGACCGCAAATTACGTTCCTGTTAAACAATCTTTGGTCTTGTCGTGGAACAGTCCTTGCTTCTGCACAGTGTGATACATTATTAGTTGAAGTGTGGTAGGTGATGGATGTATTCAGTAGTGCTGTGTTGATTTGTGATCGTATCTGTTAGATGAAGAAAGGACAGCAAGGATGAGTAAGACGAATACATTAGGAAGCGAAGGGAATATGTATTTTGAAAAATGTTGTTATTTTTGAAGAGAGATAGTTTGAGCTAAGACTGCAGCACTGCGCAGCTAGGCTGATTATTCTCAGCTATTTAACTTGCTCAGAGCTGAGAGAAAGACCACATCACTTCCCTGTGTCATGCATTAATGTATTAACTGATTAAGTTCTTCGGTGTTTTTATTCAAATTCCCTGTTAACATTGTACGCTCTCTAAATCATTGTTCACTTTCTTATGTATAGTTACGTTCAGACCTATGTTATGTGTGAGGATCACACGAAGTATTATTCTGTCTTTTTTAATATAAACTTAAAATCGTTGTCTTAGCATATCATTTCACAGAAATAGTTACTCTCTCAATTCCACTATTTTCATCAAGCAATACCACATCCAACAGTTTTAATAGGTATTTAGAAACAGAAATTTAGCTTAGCTGCTGCTTTCTTGCTGTTCGCTTTTGTGATTTCGAGAAATCTGTAACAATGTCGTAAAGACGCTAGGTAAGTGGAAATTATGATTAGGGGTAGATAACTTAGTTACTTCGGTTACGAGTTTAATATAAAGACCAGGTGCATTCTGATCAAATTAGGTTGTGTTTAGTGAAATGCTAACATTTGAGTTTAACTTGGATAGCAGTTTGTGGGGACACAGTTCTGAAAATACGTAGACTTCTATAGAATGGTAGATAATGTTGGGTTGAATTTCAGACCGGTGCAAATATTGTAGAGAGGTTACAGTACGCCTTCACGCCAATAATTATGATACACCTTTTTATAGAGAAGTCGCTTTTGCGTCCTATTCTTGAATGTTGCTCGAATGGTCAGGATTCCCTAAAGGTAGAACTTAAGGAATAATTTGAAACAATACAAGAGCGTGTTCCTACATTTATCTCTAGTCGGTTCTATCTCTACTAGATACAAAAATGCTCCACGCGCTTAGGTGGGACTTGTCTGAAGGCAGATGATGATCTCTCCGTGAAACGCTCGTGAAAAATTTTGAGTAAGCATTGTTCGTGACGGAATGAAAAATTTTTGTGCTGTCTCTAATATCCACCTCCCCGAAGGACCATAAGGGGGAGGTAAGGGAGATACACGTCCTTGCGGATTCAGACGGATATAAATTGTTCCATTGCTCTAGTTGCCAGTGAAAGTGGAAAACTAATGACAAGAAGTGGCACAAAGACCATCTGCCTTGACGTACACAGACGATGACGGATTATATACGTAGATTACATTTACGACTTTTAAATATGAGTTCAGTTCGCTGATACTCTATCCATGAAATGTAACACAAATTTCCGTAGCCTATTAGTGGTAGTGAGGCAAAACTATTTCGTCAAATTGAGTCATAAAATTAGGCATTCGTGTATGATAGTGATGACATCTGTAGCTCAGGTCACAGAGTTAGCGTCTTTGTAACATCGGGTTGGTTCCGGGGAAGCGTAAAATAAGACCTCTAATGTTATCAGCATACAGGGTCCCATAGAACAAACAGGATGAATCAGAGCTCTACCGACAACTTTTCAAAGATGGCAGTATGTACCAAAACAAGGAAAAATGTCCGGTAAACAAGGTGGAAAACTAGTTAAAATCAATCGGAAAATTTGTACCAAACAAACACACAAGGAAACGCCCTAATAAAACATGTTAAAATACCTATAATAAAGAGAAAGGAATCTGTTAGTACCTGATTGCAAGTTTACATCTTGAGCCAAAGCCCACTGGATTATTATGAGTAACGTCACGCTAGTTCCCAAGCCCGACGTACTTCGCGAGCGCTCTGCTCTGTCCGTTGCTAGGCGAGAAATCGGTATGACAATGCATACGTACTCGATCTCATACATTATCGAGTGCATGGATCTATTTAAATGCGCAGCTACGAAGTATTAACGTCTCTCAAATGTTAGCTTGGAGACGGTCGCTGCAGCTCTTAAAATCTTCACTGTCAGGTGCTGTATCGTCGCTGGCTCTTGTCTTGAGCACGTAACACGGCATAAATATTGCGATATGAAATGGCGAGATAACTTTAAATAGGTATTACGGAAGGCGGTGACTTAGATTTTTTGCAAGGGTTCTACGAGAGTGAAACTTATCTGTAAAAGAACTTCCGTACAAAACTAAGTACGACCATTTAGTATATCTTGCCAGGAAGGTATGACAATAGATTGAACGAAATCGGAAAAGACCTACTAGGATCGTAACAGATCGGTTAACCCATACGAGAGCGTAACAGAAATGATCGTGGAACTTAAATGAGAATCTTTGAAAGAAAAACTACGTCCTTTCTGCGAAACCACTTTGAGTTAATTTAGAGAAGCTGTATTCCAGGAGGATTGTGTGACCATTATTCTCCCACCACCTTTTATCTTGCTCAGAAATCACGTGAATGAATTGCTACAAGTCAGATTGCGTACAGAGGCTTCAAACAGTCAGTATCCATCGATCAGTAGGCAATGCAATAGGAAACACAATACAGGTACAATGTGCCCTTCGCCAGCTCTTACAGTGGTGTGCGGAATAGATATGCAGTTGAAGGTGTCTGTGGCGTAAGGACGTGTCACGGACTCACGCACTTCTTTACGCCTGTCTCGCCCGCGTTTTCTGCGTTGGTGGTGCGGGAGTGCTTTGCGTGCTTTGGACTGGACAGGCTGTGATGGAAGCTGATAGCTGCTAACGACCCCGGGGCTAATGGGAATGGTTTTAATTTCTGCAGTGGGAGTTGATTTACGTCACAACACCGTCCATCACGCAAAAAGCCTCTTCAGGAGGAAACCAAGAAATTAAAGTACTGACTGGAGGACGCAGCCTGTAGGCGCGGGGAGTGCGCTAGCTGCGTGCAAGTAGTGCACCTTGTGCGTTTAGTGTCTGTGTCTAGCTTACCAAAGATTCATATGTTAAATATGCAATGTATTTAAGTTCTTACGTGACGGTTGTCTTAGACTATTTTTCTTGTATCACATTCGCAAAGACAAAAAATTTCCTTTACTATTCGCGGTTAAACCGATATAGTGGAAACCAAGGTCAAGTAAGCATGGGGGCATTGTAATAACAAAGAAATGGATGTATAATGTAATCAACACCTACTATGTTAGTGATAATAGAGTAATGATAAAAGTTGACCCAGTTACATAACAGTAATCATATATATTACTTCTCAATGCTGTTCTTCTGTCGATATGCCGTACTACGTAATCAAACTTAATGACTGAAACATGATTTTCAAACTTCGTTCACTACTAATGACGAAAAACATATAAATAGTTTAAAGCTATTTTTTCACAAAATAATTTATTTTTAAATCATTTTTATAAAAACAGTGTAGGAGGTGCCATCGACTGACAATCTGTTCAACTAACATGAAAAACAGCTGTTGCAGTTCAGATTCTTTATACGAGTAGAAGCGTAATCTATCACGCGATTTCGATCATACACGCCGATATAAAGAATTTAAAAGGCGCCATCTATTCACATACAATTTTACTACTATGTACAACAGCGGTTGGCATCGTTTGCTTTCAGGAAGCAAGCGTTGTCGACTCTGCGAGTAAACTGAATTAGATCGACGTTCATCATCATAGGTAAGTTATTGCAATTGCGATGATTTTATTCCCACCATATTCAGTGCTACTGAATTCAATGAACAGAATATTTCGCAGTTCTACTCAACGGCAATTCTATGTCCAGTTAATGATGAATGTACAATTTCAAATCTGTTACCTCGAGAAGCAAAGGTTTATCTCCTGGTTCTGTCCAACTTGAAGAAATAAACAACTTTCAGTTGTATCTTATAGAATTCTTAGAGTCTTGAAATCATCAACTGCTTATAAAGAAAAATGCTATTACTACGTCAGAAGCATGAAACAAGGGATTCAGGTGGTCACATAGTCCTTAGCCGTCATGGTACCTCCAATTACTACCGCAGGTTGCATGGAGAATAAGATGAATGTTCACCGTAGCATAAAACTTAGCCCGACGGCCTGCGTCCATGGAGCAGTAAATGTTACGAGCAGCCTATGAGTTGACGCCATATCCGGACACTACCACCGGTCTGGTGCAACCAGAAACATGAATCACCAGGCCAACCATGTACATGGTCTTCACTGCTAACCACACACCGAGCACGTACTGATCGAAGCAGCATCAGTACAGTACTGTGCAGTACAGTACACCACGGCATCAGTCTTCTATAGAGGTATACCACTTTCATATACTGCGCATTGTGTGTCTAACGATGAGTACCACGTGCTTTATTCCAATCTGGGATAGAGTATTACATTCTGTGATGAGTCAACATACTAGCAGCTTCCCAACGGGTCTCTTCAGGTATTTATAGTCGCTGTTGTTACCTGTGGTTTGCTGGCTGTTAGGGCTGAACATCGCTGTCGCAATATGTTTCTGAAATCTTTTATCTAAGGTAACATAATCTGCAACTGAAAGGACTATGCGGCTGGTCCTGGCGGAGGTTGGAGTCCTCCCTCGGGCATGGGGGTGTGTTTGTCCTTAGGTTAATTTAGGCTAAGTAGTGTGTAAGCTTAGGGACTGATTCACTTAGCAGTTAAGTCCCATAAGATTTTACACACATTTGTACATTTTTGTAACTGAAATTATAGAGATGAAACACAGTAGTGGACTCAGTTCAAGCGATACACAGCCAATTACTCTCAATAAGACAGCTTATCTCCACCAAACGAGACTCCAAATTCTTACATGTGAGTACATAGCTGAAGGCACTGCATTTAATAAGTACTGCGGTGGTGTAATTGCCAGCATTCCTGCCTAGTCAGCCAGGAGACCTTCGTTCTAGTCCCGACCACAGCACAAATTTTATTTTTATTTATTCAGCTTCTAAGGTGATACTGAAACGTCTCTGGGAGAATTGAATTACAAGATTTATAAAATTAAAAGTTCGTTTGTGTGCAAAGGCATCAGCTATGTTCTAAAATGAAGCTAAATAATTCACAGGTTAATGCTTAACCCCAACAGGTTTTCAACTAATTTAGGAACTAAAAAAGTTATATGTCAGTCTAGAGTAGCTCTACGCAGTCCAAATTCTCTGTTCAGTATATCAAGAAAAAACGTTGAAGTTTCTTCTAATTTGTGTATGTGTACTCATGTTTAAGAAATAATAAACTGTGAAACTATGACTGCTATCTTCCAGAACAAAATTAAAAATAGCCCAACGTCAGACACATGTCATTTTTGTGCCTTTATTGCTGAGCAAATGGGGCACCATAGAAGTGCTATCGAGAAACTGAAGTAGTCCACTGTTACAGCGAGCGTCCTTCATAGCGTGCACTCCTGCACTCTACGTAAAACATTTGTCAACCTCAAACAAATTAATCACTAGCGGTGTTGTGTCCACTAGAACAGTGCATCTTTGCGAGGGAATGGCGAGGTATTACTTAAGGGCACGTGCAGTCTCCGGCCGGTGCTGGCCAATCAGAGCGCTTGGCGAGTGTGTTTTGTTGTGAATTCTCGTGAAACCAGACACAAAGCACAAGTACTCTTCGGCTTCCGATGCGACTGGCTCTACTGATTCTCCTCCTGTATGAATGCAGATTAGACACTTGTCTTGATTTCCGATATGCAACCATTCAACCGACAACTAACATCCATCGTGCAATCTGGTTATATTAACGTTGCTGCAATTTATGCATGGTTCACGGTCATGCAGATGGCTCTTCTTTTCACACCGCATCTTCCATTCGAACTCAATGAGGGAAATGTTATGCTTTTGGTCTGTCTTTCTAATTCATCGCAACACGTGGTGATCGGTATCCGTTTCTGATTTGACCATCCGCAACTTTTTTTCGCTCATAAGATCTTGCTTCAGAAGCACGCAACTTTATTTTTTTATTTTTTTATTTTCAACATTGTTATTTTACATACATTTAGCCTTCGCAAATTGTTAATCTTGCACACATTTCTACGTTCACGAGTGCACCACGTCTCTCAAATCTCTGAGTGTGGGATTTGCTTCATAAAAATATGCAGCCTCCTTGCAGTTAGTGCAGAGGTCACGAAAGCCATTTACAGCACCGCTAACGTAACAGTACTCAGAGACACGCAACAGCAAAGACGGCGCTATGGAAACTTATTTTCTCCAACACGCAAGCTCAAAAAGTTTCAAGTTCTTAAGCAACATATGTCACATACGAAAAAACACATCTGTGCTGCACAACTTGAGCCTGTATGGCACAATTTATTACACTCTGAAGCAGTATGCTTGCATTCAGTTTTCTAATTTAACCCTGCTGTTCTATTCGGATCTATATGAACTGAAATGGTTATAAACTTCATTTCATATTATTTAATGACTAAAATAACTTTAATATTTTGTGATTTTGTGTGAAAATACAAGGGCAGTATGTGGTTAAAAAAGTTTTAAAATGTTGTAAGTGATCTGGTCATAAAACGTAAAGGTTATTTAAGGTAATGTTCAGCTTGGTATGATACAACATTAATATGATTACTGTAAAGTCAAATACTTTCAGGTTGTCTCACATTGTATAGTAGTAATGACTTTCATTGTTCATACTTGTAACATTCAACAAGTCAACAAAGGCGCTGCATTTACAACATGGACTTGTCATTCGAAATTGTCAACTGTTCGAATTATCCAATGATACTTGTCAGTTTGTGTTCACTATCGGGCTGAATTATGACATCATACCGATTACATCATTGACTCACGCTGTGTTGGAAGAATTAGTGAATAGCTTCAACAGACGAAAAGTGGTGAATAGCCATCTGTTTCTAAAAATGGGAACGAGGAATGGCCGTTGCAACCACCAGCACAACACGGCCGCCTACCTCCCTCGGACATCATCAGGAGTACCCTGGGAGTTACCAGATATTCAAGCAGCAGATAAAGTGATGTGAAAAGTTAAAGTGAATGAAATAACAGAGATGTCAAGTATTGAGGAGAAAAGAGTTGTTAAATATCCCCGTGGACTTTGATTTTATATACAGTTGGGTTGAATGCAAGAGAATGTTATTCATTTGCTTGGTAGTAATAAAATCGTAGATTGAACTTTTTTTAATCTTTGGCTATAACACAGTTTATATGACATAGCACTTTAAATAAACCATGTGTTGATTATCGTTGCAAACACAAAAGATAAAATGCAGTTCTCACTACTGGTTTCTATAGTTCAAAATTTAAGGTTGTGCACTCTGATCTATTATGTGGGGATACGCACAACACTAAAAGATTTCCTGCTGTGAACGTATAATCTTTAATTTGCAAAAATTTGTTATCATGGCCCTGATCTGGCTTGTTAGAAATGAAACACTGTATCATTACTGTAACTGATAACGAAATTAAAGATGTGTTTCTCTACTTTCGTCTCTGAAATGCACTGAATATTACTCTTACTAGACGCACAGAAGTTACAGCATGCAGTGTTTGCAAACCATAAAAGCTGCAGTGGATTTTCTGATATTGGAACACTATTGATTGCCACGGCTAACACGAGAGCGTGAAACTAAAAATGAAACTGATTTTAATATTATTAGCCACACCAGATTTCAACATCGAAGTCTTTGCTCTCACACAAGTTAAATTTTAACACTCTGAATTACATAAATTATTTACGTCACTAATATTGTACTAGCAGTTGCTCATGACCGTCTGAAAATGACATTATAAAATCTGCAATTCTCCTCTGTGGTCTCCGGGAAACAAAAGAAATAATTTTAATGTACAATTGCCTGCCCGTTTAGTTGCGAGAAAACTGCTTTCATTCAATTATAGTTTGAATTTGCCGCGGCAGCGGCTCCCGCGATCGTGGCGCAGCACTGCGCCACAAAAAAATGCTAAAATTGCTGAAAAGGGCTAAAAATGTGAGATGAAACACTGGGCAAGCTAGCTACAAATTATTGCAAGTATTGTTAACAATTTCTATCTTCATAAACATTCATAATTAACATAAAATTCATAGTACACACCTTTTTTTAAATACATCAGTGTCCAGTGGCGTCTTTCTCGAACAAGAAACAAATGAAAGAGAAGCAAGCGTCCGAGAGAGCGTCACGGCCTCTTACAGCATTCACGGCTACGAGAAGACAGAGACAGTAATGTCTAAGCCTCCACTTTTTATAAGAAATTTAATATTCTAATATATATCTTTGTTACATTTTTAATCATCATTGTCTGCGTCGGTTTCCACACTCGCCGACCACAGTCGTTATTTGCGAAATGGACGTACATAATATCATACAAACATAAAAATGCAAAAGATTAGTTTTTTTAAACAGTATCCACATAATCGATAACTCTTTATAGAGAAATGAAATGTAAGAACACATATAAATGTTTTTTTGAATATATTACACAGCCTTTACAAATGTCTTGCCCAGAGACGTGACAGAGTTTATGGTGAACAGTGGACAAACATTGATGATATTCTTTTCTAGGCTTACTTCGGACTCTTGCTCCTTGCAGGCGTGTAGCGCTGACATGGCGAATCCACAAAAGGTTTGTGGGGTAAGGATACTGAACGGAACATATTTCGAGCAACCACGTGCCTAGAAACATTCTGCAAAATATCGCGCATCTTACGATTTGGTAAGAAATCCACAACAGAGGAAAGACGACGTATTGATAAACTCGCCGCAGATTGCATTGTCAGGGACAAGTGGTTAGGAATCCTGTATAATCCTGGGGAAAATGTGACCATCGACTAGTATCTGGTAGCATTTAGAGACCGCTGTCCATTCAAGTTGTACATCCCGAAGAAATCAGCAAAATACGGGATCAACATATGGACACTGTGTGACAGAAAATCTTCATATGTACTGAAAGCCCAAATTGACAAGGGGAAGGAAAGTGAAGCGGCACCAGAAAAAAAATTAGGGAATGAGAGTAGTTGCTGATCTTACCTCTCATTTACGAGGTCAGAATGTAACATGTGACAATTTTTTTATGTCATACCATTTTTGACAGGTGCTCCTGTAAAGGGAACTGACAATGTTAGGATCCATACGTAAATATAAGTCAGAACTTCCACAAAATATGACCAACGAAGAGGTAAATAGCTCTTCATTTTACTTCACAAATGACACTACAGTGGTCAATTATATTCCTAAGAGGAATAAGAACGTTGAAATAATGAGCACTCTCCACCAAGGTGGGGAAAAAGTGACGGGGCTGATAAGAAGCCAAAAGCGATTTCGGATTATAGTTCAACCAAAGGGGCTGTAAACTACTCGATCAGCTAACAGGTTTTTATACACACAAAGGAAAAACCAATAGATGACCCATGATAGTTATCTACTATGGTCTTGATGTTGCTGCTTAGGCCTATAATGCATATGTCTTGTGGACTTCGATTAACCCTAACTGGAATGCAAGAAAATTGACTACAAGGAGAATATTTATTGAGGAACTTGGAAAGTCACATTGTATCAAGATAGCATTTTCCAAGAACAGAAGGATCTATGTTAATGCTCAGGAGCATCCAAGACCCTGAAGGAGAGGCAGGTATGGCTAAATATAACTAGAAACTCTACTAAACGTGCACGTTGTAAGCTCTGTCCTTCAAGCAATGACAATAAAACAAAGATGTTGCGTGAAAAGTGTAATAAACATGTATGCAAAACACACGATACCTACTTGGGTCCAAACTATGGTGAGTAAGAAGGAAAGAAAATCATATGAGCAGATGGATAAGTAGGTTGTTGAGAATAACTTTTTGGTATAAATGTCTGTTGTTCCTAATATACCCTGCATTAATATTAAAATAATAACTTTTCTTTATTAAAGTTCTGTTTGTTATTATTATTATTATTATTATTATTATTTTCCTTTCTCAGACGTCATGTCTGGTTAAAAATGGAAAGTGACACGGATCTTGATCAAGCGTGATTTCCTTTTAACTGTACGGTATATGTTACATTGCATTTAGAAACTTTCGGGTAATGGAACAAGTGTCAATATTTACAGATTTCTGTAGTTGTATATATCCGTTTGGATGTAGCCGTATTGCGTTGATGTACTGGTGGATATTGTGTGGTATGACTCCTGAAGTTGATAGTATAATCGGTATAATGTCAACTTTATTCTGATGACACATGTCCTTGACTTCCTTAGCCAGTTGGATGTCTTTTTCAATTTTTTCTCCTGTTTTCTTCTGTATGTTTGTTGTATTGGGTATGGATATTTCGATTAGTTGTGTTAATTTCTTCTTTTTATTGGTGAGTATGATGTCAGGTTTGTTATGTGGTGGTGTTTTTATCTGTTATAATGGTTCTGTTCCAGTATAATTTGTATTCATCGTTCTCCAGTACATTTTGTGGTGCATACTTGTATGTGGGAACGTGTTGTTTTATAAGTTTATGTTGTAAGACAAGCTGTTGATGTATTATTTTTGCTACATTGTCATGTCTTCTGGGGTATTCTGTATTTGCTAGTATTGTACATCCACTTGTGATGTGATCTACTGTTTCTATTTGTTGTTTGCAAAGTATGCATTTATCTGTTGTGGTATTGGGATCTTTAATAATATGCTTGCTGTAATATCTGGTGTTTATTGTTTGATCCTGTATTTCAATCATGAATCCTTCCATCTCACTGTATATATTGCCTTTTCTTAGCCATGTGTTGGATGCGTCTTGATCGATGTGTGGCTGTGTTAGATGATACAGGTGCTTGCCATGTAGTGTTTTCTTTTTCCAATTTACTTTCTTCGTATCTGTTGATGTTATGTGATCTAAAGGGTTGTAGAAGTGGTTATGAAATTGCAGTGGTGTAGCTGATGTGTTTATATGAGTGATTGCTTTGTGTATTTTGCTAATTTCTGCTCGTTCTATAAAGAATTTTCTTAAATTGTCTACCTGTCCATAATGTAGGTTTTTTTATGTCGATGAATCCCCTTCCTCCTTCCTTTCTGCTTAAAGTGAATCTTTCTGTTGCTGAATGTATGTGATGTATTCTATATTTGTGGCATTGTGATCGTGTAAGTGTATTGAGTGCTTCTAGGTCTGTGTTACTCCATTTCACTACTCCAAATGAGTAGGTCAATATTGGTATAGCATAAGTATTTATAGCTTTTGTCTTGTTTCTTGCTGTCAATTCTGTTTTCAGCAATTTTGTTAGTCTTTGTCTATATTTTTCTTTTAGTTCTTGTTTAATATTTGTATTATCTATTCCTATTTTTTGCCTGTATCCTAGATATTTATAGGCATCCGTTTTTTCCATCGCTTCTATCCAATATGTAATCTTCCTCTTTAGTGCGTTTTCCCATGACTATGCTATTTTTCTTACATTTGTCTGTTCGAAAAGCCATATTTATATCAGTGGTGAATAATTCTGTTATCTTTAGTAATTGGTTGAGTTGTTGATTAGTTGCTGCCAGTAGTTTTAGATCATCCGTGTATAACAGATGTGTGATTTTGTGTGGGTATGTTCTAGTAATATTGTATCCATAATTTGTATTATTTAGCATGTTGGATAGTGGGTTCAGAGCAAGACACAACCAGAAAGGACTTAATGAGTCTCCTTGGTATATTCCACGCTTAATGTGTATTGGCTGTGATGTGATATTATCTTAATTTGTTTGGATATTAAGTGTGGTTTTCCAGTTTTTCATTACAATGTTTAGCAACTGTATCAATTTAGGATCTACTTTGTATATTTCCAATATCTGTAGAAACCATGAGTGGGGTACACTATCAAAAGCTTTTTGGTAATCAATGTATGCATAGTGTAGCGACCTTTGTCTAGTTTTAGCTTGATATGTCACCTCTGAATCTATTATCAGTTGCTCTTTACATCCTCGTGCTCCTTTGCAACAGCCTTTTTGTTCTTCATTTATAATTTTGTTCTGTGTTGTATGTGTCATTAATTTCTGTGTAATGACTGAAGTTAATATTTTGTAGATTGTTGGTAGGCATGTTATGGGGCGATATTTTGCTGAGTTTGCTGTGTCTGCTTGATCTTTAGGTTTCAGATCGGTTAATCCATGTGTAAGTGTATCAGGGAATGTGTATGGGTCTGCAATGTAACTGTTAAATAATTTAGTTAGATGTGAATGTGTTGAGGTGAACTTCTTTAGCCAGAAATTTGCTATTTTGTCATTTCCAGGGGCTTTCCAATTGTGTGTAGAATTAATTGCTCGGGTGACTTCATGTTGCAAAATTATCACTTCAGCCATTTGTGGTATCATCTTGTATGAGTCTGTTTCTGCTTGTATCCACCGTGCATGTCTGTTATGTTGTACCGGGTTTGACCATACGTTGCTCCAGAGGTGTTCCATGTTTGTTACGTTTGGTGGATTGTCTATTTTATTATTATTATTATTATCATGATAATTAACAACATTTTGTGACATAACAATGTCGATGGCTTACAACTGAATTAAAAATCTTTGTATAGTAAAAGTGAAATGAACAACCAGATTAAATTTCGTGCGGTTTACGAAAGCTTTGCCACTTTCGAAACATTGCGTCAGATTGGATTATGTTTAATGTATGGAGATCTATCTCATAGCAGAAACAATTTTTGTGATCTTACGTCAACGTTCAGGTTCAGTTTCAAAAGTAATACCGTTTTCCCAAATGTGTGGCAGAGAAAGCAGGTGACGAATGCAATAATTGGTGTGAGCCTTTGAGGCCTTTAAGGGAGTGTGAAGGTGCTAAAAATGTTACAAATAAGTACACTGAAGGAAAGTAAAGGGCGTAGCTGGTATCAGTCGCAGATCCAAATGTCCAATATTTAATCCTCAGTCGGTCCTGCTATTTTCTTCTGTCACTTACCGCGACTTTCAGCTCTGGCAGTGATTTGATAATCTGAAAAATACCAAGGCTAACAGTGTGTTTCAGCCTCTGTAGCTGGTTGATTAAGTCAGTTCAGAAGTTGGAAGAATGCAGATGCTTACCACGAATAGCAACATGCTCAGTAAAGCATAAACAGTTTTCTAATTGAGGAAAGCATTACCTATCCGTTGTTGCGAGAGCTGTTCGTACAGGGTTGGCATGGCCACTGTTTCATCTTGCCAGAGTCCGAAATGTGTGGTACACTGCGGTGACAGATGAGGATGCATGGAGAGACGACACATTCCTCTTCTTCCACCATTCCACTGTGCGATGAAAAATGTCCACCAGCTCTTCCCGTAGCATAAGGTAATTAATGGCGACAAGTAGATTACTTGGCATACTGAAGCCACTGGTCATCCATATGTGTCCCGGCTCCACTACTTACTTACCCGTCCCCTATTTGTCAGCGTTAGCGCTGCAGACTACGATGTAGCGAAGTATTATTATGAACGTCTGTGGCGTAAGAACTTTTTATGTGACGACGCATCATTAATATAGTCGGCCGTGAGAGCGTAGCAAGCTGTGTGGCTCACAGCAGCGATTCGAGAAATATACGAGCGAACTGCGAAGAAAATAAGAGGTTTAATTTACTTTCAGAAGGCGTTTCAAATGACTAAACCTCTACCGTCAGGTGAATTTATTTATATTAATAAGATATGTATGTGTTGTGTTACGATTTAAGTGTAGCCTGTGGTACTGCCTACTGGAGAAAACAAAACACTCCTTAAGAACATGGCCCTGTGGAGGTCTTTGGCTAAAACGTGAACATAAATGTGCGAGTAAAAAAAATGAAACAACTAAAACAGAATACATTCATCGGTCACAGGCTCGTTTCTATGTCGCAGTACATCATATACAAACTATCACTGTTTGTAAACAAAGGCGGTGTCTTGAAACTGATAGGTGGAAATAAAATGCAGCATGAAAAGAAGCACGGTTTCAAGCAAAACGGACATATAATAAGAACAACCTTAATTTAATAAGCGTTATGGCAGTACTTGGTTAAGCAAATGAAAAGATATGGCAAATTTTTTGAGGTGGTACATGAATCCTTTATGTCAAGTTTATTAAGCTAAAACCATGTATTCATTTGTGTAATCGTGCTGAAAACATTAAGCGCTAACAGTGGCCAGATTATACCTAAATAACTTACGTTAAGACTCAGAGATAAGGGATGTAAGGAGTGATAGGAGAGCAAAATTTTGGTTAAGCCAGAGCTGTGAATTTCTTTGGTGTACATCTGTTACATGTTATAACTAAGTAAATATTAAAGTCATACAGTGTGACGAGGAATGTGTTTTCTCTACTAGACGTTGTCAAGGGTTAGTCTATAGTTGTAATAGAATACGCACATGTCGTATAAATGGAAATAAATCCACCTGACGAGGGAGCTTTGAATTTCTGAAATGTGTCGTGGAAATAAATTAGACAGTGAGTTACAACAGCAGACTTGTTGCTTCATTCGGTATCAGCAATGGTCACGGTAAAGGCTAACGTGAAGTGTTCGCATTAAAACGAAAGCGGGCTTTACATTTCGGTGACGTCTGGACCGTTATAGTGGAAACACTAGTGCAGTAGCACAAGAAGAGGAGTACGAATTAACGTCGGTCTTTTGAAAGGAACCATTACGACATTTGCCCGAGGTAATTTATGGGAACCACGAAATATCTGATGGGGGATTTGAATTCGGCTCTTTATCTGCTAATTGGGTGACGTAGAACTCTTCAGGTAGGCAGTAGTCTGTCCGTGCCCTTTCCCTTCCGCATTGTTGTTGCTTGGAAGACAAAGGATCAGAAGATTATTTAAACATTCTACAGTTCGCCTTTGAGGTCTACATGTTACTACGGCTATTGAAGTGTAGTGCAAGATTCAAAAACTCTTCGTACCTCGTATTTGGTGTAATACAAATCAGTGTTATAACTACTCGAAATAAATATCCGGATAAATTTCTTCCTTACTTTCATATGGTGAATACAAACTCCATCGACAAAATTTCAAAGATTGTTCAGGGATTTTTCCGGATCATTTTGATATAGATACCAGATATCTCTAGTGGCTCGGCGTAGGGATCACTTGATCCTCATGTCAAAATGATCAGAAAATATCCCTGAGCAATCTTCGAAACTTTACTGTGGAATTCGGATTGAATCCGAATTTCAAGATGGTTGTTAGTTACGAGCTACTTTTAGTTCAGAAGATTACTTTCGGCCTCTCATTGTCTCTTTTAATAACCATTATTCTCTTATCGTCTGTTGCTATACTACCAAAGCAGCGGTATCAGTGTTAGAATTTTATATCCTGCCTTGATGTTGTCTCTGACCTGTCACTCCTCTTTATTTATCAATTACAGTACAATTGCGGAGAGGAAGAGTGTGTTCAAATTAACAAGACGTTGCTTCCGTGAATGATGATGATATATTCCGTTGTTTTCTAAATTCATGTCTCCTCTATAGGGCTTAGCCCTCAGTAACACCGAGCGGGGTGGCGCAGTGGTTAGACACTGGACTCGCATTCGGGAGGACGACGGTTCAATCCCGCGTCCGGCCATCCTGATTTAGGTTTTCCGTGATTTCCCTAAATCACTCCAGGCAAATACCGGGATGGTTCCTCTGAAAGGGCACGGGCGACTTCCTTCCCAATCCTTCTCAATCCTTCCCTAATCCGATGAGACCGATGACCACGCTGTCTGGTCTCCTTCCCCAAACCAACCAACCAACCAACCTCAGTAACACTGTTAAGCAGTTGTCTACTGCCGCTGTTAATTTCGCTTGTTTGGCGTTTCTATTCGGTTCCGAAGTTGTATGTGTACGTAGTTCACTCCACCCTACTGGTGCTGTAACCTGTGTGAATTTGCAGCCGAAGAACCGATCAAAAACACCAAAGTAGCTACAATTACAGTTCTCCACTACTGTGGACAACTGCATCACAGGGTTAAATCCAAGTACTGAACAGGACGCGTAAAAATCGAACGGCCATCGACGTGTGTAATGTCACTCCTACTATCGTCGCATGCTCTACTCATTTCGTAGGTATGGTCCTTACAAATCAAATAACTAATTAATTAACTACACGCAGTTTCATACTCTCTCACGAGCGTGAACACTTTACTGCACTCCTAAATATTACAATACAGTACTTAATAACATATTGTCAGTGTCCAGTCAACGAAACCATAATAGATAATGCGTTGTTGCTTCGCTGCATCAATAAGCTGGTAAACAATTTATACAGTTTGTGCTACAAATTTCCAGAAAATGGACATTAACGAGTGGGTTAAACACTTTAAATTATTAGGAGTAAGATTACATTGTGTGACTCCCGCCGTGATGCTATTTTTTAAATGTTCTTCCATTTCGGTTGCCTATGTGTCAGTTTCTGCCCTTATTTCATGAAACTGCTTCTCATTTGTCCTCAAAAGGCTTGAACATTAAGCAGCTTTAACTGGGAATCGAAGCTGGGAGCTTCGCATTGGCGGCATGCAATGCTCTCCACCAGGCCACGAAAGCAGCTGATTAACGGAATTTAAATACATGAAAATCTTTCTTGAAAACACCACCTGATCTTTCGCAGGAAGCGAAATTTTTTGACTGTTTCAAGACTAAGCACTATGACTGTAGGCACAGAAGCGCGAGAGGTCATTTGTTTTACTTGTTTTCCCTCCGGCAGCGTCACATTTCGGCACAGTTATTTCGTTCACAGACAATGCTATTATCACGGAAAAAAGCAAACAGAACGATCAGATCTTCATCTGTAAGTGGTATTATCCACAGTTTGACTTCACCTTTTATTGGCTGAAATGGAGTCACGCAGTCCACTGCATCGAATTCAGTTTTATAATCGTTCCTGGCACTCTCATTATGTTGCTGTTTCCTCCGATAATACCTCCTATCACATCTAATCTCACTCGAATACAAGTGGTCGTTTTCACGACTTAATACGGAAAGTGTATTGATCGATATGCAGTACACCTCTACGGGAGATATTGGTGTCACAGCTTTAGTTACATTTGAGGTTGGACGTGGTGAGTTGATGTTGGCCAGGAATACATTTAAGGCGACAAAGACGTTGTACGAACATCTCACTGAAGCTGAACGTGGTTGTGTAACATGGCTACGAGAAGATGGAGGTTATTTCTGCGATACTGCAGAAGGACTTGGCAGGAATGTAGCCACTGTACCGGACTGCTGGTAACGGTGATAACGATAACGTGCGGTTGCAGACTCCAAACGGCCACGTTACACTACCAAGAGGGAAGACCATCGCGTTCGGCGCATGACTGTGACTCATCTCTAGCCGCAATTGGAGGAGCAGTCGGCACCACAGGGATACAACGAATAGCTACAAATCGGTTACTTCAAGATCATCTCCTAGCCGGGCGCCCTGTAGGTTGCATTCCTCTGATCCCAAACCCCAGCCGTTTGCGACTGCAGTGGTATCAAGCAAAAGCTCATTAGAGGGCAGGGTGGATGTCTCTTGCGTTTTCCGATGATAGCTGGCCAGAGATGTCCAAGTACTGGTTAGAAGGAGACAAGTTGAGGGCGTGCAACGAACCTGTCTGCGCGCTAGAAGTACTGGATCTATAATTGGATCTATGCGTGGAGTTATGGCCTTAGGTGCGATTTCGTGTGAGAGCACGAGCGCTCTCGTGGTTATCCCACGCACACTGACTGCAAATTTGTACGTCAGTGTGGTGATTCGACCTGTTGTGCTGTTATTCATGGCCGCGCCGGGTTAGCCGAGCGGTTTGAGGCGCTGCAGTCACGGACTGTGCGGCTGGTCCCGGCGGAGGTTCGAGTCCTCCCTCGGCCATGGGTGTGTGCGTTTGTCCTTACAATAATTTAGGTTAAGTAGTGCCAAAGCTTAGGGATTGATAACCTTAGCAGTTAAGTCCCATAAGATTTCACAGGCATTAGAACATTTTGTCATTCATTGACAGCATTCCAGAGTATGTTTCCGATACGATAACGTTCGCGCATACACCGCTGTTGTAACTAACATGCTCTACAGAGTGCTGACATCTTGCCTTCGCCTTCGCCCGCATGGGACACTCCAGTTTCGCGCACACAGCATTCATTGTCCCTGTATTGACGGACCGAGTGCAAGAAGCATGTAACTCCGTCCCACAAACTGACATCCGGCACCTGTACAATACAATATATACACGTTCGCATTCTTGGGGTCAACATTATGGCGGTTCACTGGTTATCAACGTCCCAGCACTCCACATTTGCAGTGGCTTATCTCACGCTTATATTAACCTGTGATACTGCGATTTTAATACCTAAATATATTACCTAGACATACGTATTTCGTAAATGTCATCGCTTTACATTAAGCATTTTCTGGTGTTGCTATTCTTTCCGTCAGTGTAATAATTGCATTAGTCTGCTTCCAGGAAGTGTTATACACTGATGTGCACAGACTGTGAGAACGATGGTACGACCTTCCGTGGGGAGGACCGTAACTGAGAAGTGCCCTTATTGTCGGGACAGTCAGTTACTGACGCGAGTATGAGACTGAGCGAACGGTATCTTGCTCCCTAATATTCATACGAATGTCTGTTTTCAGTCCAAGCCGCCAAAGCGTTTTCATCACGAGAACAAGAGTTCCCTAATGATGTCTGTTCCTATCGAACTGAATCACGTCACCATTCTTCTATGGTCACCTGACTGTAGTAATAACTATTTGTAATTTATAACAACTTTTCTGTCAATAAGTTGTGGCAGTCGAAGAGATAAAAACATTTGACGAATTTTTTTTATGACAGAGAAAAGTGATATACAAAGATCAGTGTTGTTTATAACATGCAATCTGACGTGAGAAACACTTTCAGTAGGTGTAAATCTTTTCAATACGTCGATTCGTACAGTTCTCAAGTATTGAAATATTTTTCTATTGTGTAACACCAAATCTGCTATTTGTTTCTTGGCTGACTGTTTTTACGCTTTGCCCATTGCAGAGAACAAAGCTTGTTATGAGTGGGCGTGTCGAATGAGGATAATAAAGGTATCATTGATAATACTTACATATTTTGTATGTGGGGTACACTATGTGCGGACAGTTCTTTTTACGTCATCACACTTAAATGTATCTAAGACCTGCGTTACAGGATGTCATAACTGTAGTTATACTTTATAGTATTATGGTATATGTATGTGCGTAATATATATTTTCTTACTGTGGTATTGCCATGGTGCAGCATGATGTGATCCACGTTACAACGATATTTTATGTGCAGTGACGAATTTGTTCTTATTGGTTATGCTATGTGTCTCACTGACGTATTTATAATGGTTGTTACCGTAATTTTGACAGATGCTGATCGAATAATTTTATTAAAGACCTTGTTTAATCTCTGCTATATTAAATTTCTTGTAAACTGCGATGTGATGGTCCACTGTGCCTCACACAAATAACTTAGGTGGTATTACTACGATGACGAAGTAAACTGAATATCTGAGCAATCATATTGGACCATATAATACACTCCTGGAAATGGAAAAAAGAACACATTGACACCGGTGTGTCAGACCCACCATACTTGCTCCGGACACTGCGAGAGGGCTGTACAAGCAATGATCACACGCACGGCACAGCGGACACACCAGGAACCGCGGTGTTGGCCGTCGAATGGCGCTAGCTGCGCAGCATTTGTGCACCGCCGCCGTCAGTGTCAGCCAGTTTGCCGTGGCATACGGAGCTCCATCGTAGTCTTTAACACTGGGAGCATGCCGCGACAGCGTGGACGTGAACCGTATGTGCAGTTGACGGACTTTGAGCGAGGGCGTATAGTGGGCATGCGGGAGGCCGGGTGGACGTACCGCAGAACTGCTCAACATGTGGGGCGTGAGGTCTCCACAGTACATCGATATTGTCGCCAGTGGTCGGCGGAAGGTGCACGTGCCCGTCGACCTGGGACCGGACCGCAGCGACGCACGGACGCACTCCAAGACCGTAGGATCCTACGCAGTGCCGTAGGGGACCGCACGGCCACTTCCCAGCAAATTAGGGACACTGTTGCTCCTGGGGTATCGGCGAAGACCATTCGCAACCGTCTCCATGAAGCTGGGCTACGGTCCCGCACACCGTTAGGCCGTCTTCCGCTCACGCCCCAACATCAAGCAGCCCACATCCAGTGGTGTCGCGACAGGCGTGAATGGAGGGACGAATGGAGACATATCGTCTTCAGCGATGAGAGTCGCTTCTGCCTTGGTGCCAATGATGGTCGTATGCGTGTTTGGCGCCGTGCAGGTGAGCGCCACAATCAGGACTGCATTCGACCGAGGCACACAGTGCCAACACCCGGCATCATGGTGTGGGGAGCGATCTCCTACACTGGCCGTACACCACTGGTGATCGTCGAGGGGACACTGAATAGTGCACGGTACATCCAAACCGTCATCGAACCCATCGTTCTACCATTCCTAGACCGGCAAGGGAACTTGCTGTTCCAACAGGACAATGCACGTCCGCATGTATCCCGTGCCACCCAACGTGCTCTAGAAGGTGTAAGTCAACTACCCTGGCCAGCAAGATCTCCGGATCTGTCCCCCATTGAGCATGTTTGGGACTGGATGAAGCGTAGTCTCACGCGGTCTGCACGTCCAGCACGAACGCTGGTCCAACTGAGGCGCCAGGTGGAAATGGCATGGCAAGCCGTTCCACAGGACTACATCCAGCATCTCTACGATCGTCTCCATGGGAGAATAGCAGCCTGCATTGCTGCGAAAGGTGGATATACACTGTACTAGTGCCGACATTGTGCATGCTCTGTTGCCTGTGTCTATGTGCCCGTGGTTCTGTCAGTGTGATCATGTGATGTATCTGACCCCAGGAATGTGTCAATAAAGTTTCCCCTTCTTGGGACAATGAATTCACGGTGTTCTGATTTCAATTTCCAGGAGTGTAAAATTCCTTACGTCAAAGTGTGTCAGAATTACGACGAAACCTGCGATAGATAAGTCAACACAGTGTAATGAAGGTACCACAGTAATAACATATATATTATGCACATACACAAACATAATACCGTAGAGTGTAGCTACAATTGTGACATCCTTCAACGCAGGTCTGAGATAAATTTAAGTGTGGTGAGAAAAGAAGAGCTGTTCAGACCAAGTATACTCCAAGTGCGAAACACGAAAGTTATCATATGAACCATACTATCAGTGATAAGTTTCTTAACCTCATTGGACATATCCGCTCATAACAAGCTTTGTTCTCTCTAACAGGTGGCTTGTGAAAATGGGCAAAGTCCATTTATTCGGAATTCCTGAAAGCTTTGGGGGAAATGAGTAGAACCTGTCAGTCTGGAGACATATCACACTTAGCAGATTTCAGGGAAAACATGATCCACACAATCCCGCAGGTAAAAAGGGAAGATAAATTCGAAAAATATGCGTAGTTGGCTTACTGTGTCATGCTTCTAAGTTTCCGACAAGAATAAAATACAAAAGATTGGAAAAGGAAATGGAGGAGCTGTTACATGAGAAACAGTTTGATTTTGGGAAAGGTAAAGGCGTCAGAAGACGTTTCTCACGTTGCGTTTGATAATGGGGGCAAAATGTGACATGTATCAAGACCATTCGATTTGCAGACCTAGAAAAATCTTTCCATTGAGTGAAACAGATGACCAGTTTCGAAATTCTGAGGAAAATTGAACCTCGCTGTAGGGAATGGCGGGTAACGAACAATATGTAATGAACAGAGTGGGAACAATAAACCAAGAACGAAGTGTTAGGATTAAGATGAGGGTAAGACAGGATGCTCGCTTTCGCCCCTACTGTTCAGTATATGCATCGAGGAAGCAATGACGGAAATAAAAAAGGAAGGATGTGGGATAGGTCTTAAACTGAGGCTGAAAGGATGCTCACAATAAGATTCATGCTGCTATTGCTATACTCACTGAAAGTGAAGAATTGCGAGATCTATTGAATGGAATGGCCAGTGTAATGAGTTACGGAACACGGATTAAGAGTGAATCGAAGTACTACGAAAGTGGTGAGAAGCAAAAACGATTTTTTACGATAAACTTAACATCAAAGTTAGGGTCCGCAAAGTATGCGAAGGAAAGGAATTCTGCTGGCTTGGAAGCAAAGTAATACATTTATTTAATGGAAATAAAAAAAAACAGAACTTCATAGGTCTGAGGCAGGTTTATACCTTGCTCTACCGGTTTACTATATTAACCTGTAACTCATTATATATTTTCTTTGCTGGCACCTAGAGGAAGCGGACAAAGAACGGTTGCTAATGTTTCACAGACTGCACGACGTTAATTGTTCCGCACTGAAGCCTTAAGACCATCAGAACGATGCGCGAATAATTCTGCCGAAAAGATATTAGCGAGCAAGTTCTCCGGAGCCGACATACACGCAGTCCGCAGTGTAACTCAACTGCTAGACTGCCACGTCCCGCAAAATCTGTCACTGCCTCGGAAACCATTGTCAGCGAGCAAGTGCTGAACTTGGCTAAGGTAGCTGCAGTAACTAGATACATACGTAATCTACGATGAAGTAATTCGGCATGCTTGAGACCAGACTCTCATTAATATATGAACGTACGAGTGTGTGGGATCTTCACAGATTCATACAAGCACAGGCATATAAATGACTAGCTATACGACCTTGTTTCACAACGGAAGTTACAGAAGGGTCTTTGCATACAGTCGCTTTTTAGGGTTGCGTGCCTCAGTCGGTAAAAACTGAATCATTCTAGGACGTTTTGTCAATAAATTCCTTTTTCCTAGCCAATAATGCAAATACAAATGAAAACAATGGAAAGAAGCAAAAAATTTCCTTAAGTTTTTAATACACAAAGCGACATCAGCAAGTACGTACAGCAAGCCAAATAAATTCAACTAATTAGTTCAGCTACTTTTACTCTCTATGTAATTGCTATCCTTGGAGATAACGAATCGACCTCGTAGCATATTTTTCATATTTCCACTCAATAATGTTTCACGAACGTTTTATGGAATATCCCTCCTTATTAACCTATCAATTCAAAATTATTGACCGCCATCGTGTGACCCTAGTCATAATAATAAGATTTTAAGGAAATAGTTTCTGAAGTGTTTAAGAGAGATTACTGGGAACAAGTGTACAATAAGGTATTCTCAAAAATAATTTTTATATTCTCTGCTTATCTGGATGTTGAAACAGTACAGTCACACACGGTAACATGCAAAATGAAAAGGAGTACCACGAAATTTCGAACAGTCCACAGCAAAATGATATGAAAGAATACGTAAAATAAAATGGTCACCAGTCCAGTTGATCAGTATCTGTTCGTTACGTAACCGATAGTCATAACAGCAATAATTACGTATTTTTTAAATAATTGTGTGCAGACATAAGGTTCACACACATGTAACCAGCGCAAAAACGGTACAAACCAACAGTGAGGAAGTGTTTCCAACCGCTTTAAACTAATAATAAATTCGGAAGTAATAATTTGAAATAATAAAGAAGTGATTGTTACTGAAGTATCTGAATAGAAAAAGCTTTCTATTAGGGCAATAATTATGTAACCTCACAGTGAAACCTTCCCGTCGAATAAATAAAAGAAATAATTCCACTTAATGTGTTAAGAAAGAGAATGGAACTTTTGGTGCCTTGCAGCTCTCCTGTCTGGACTTGCTTTGACAACGTCTCTGATCTGATAGTCTTCAGCGTACACAATGTTGTACGCCTTATGCTTTTATTGGTAGCACTATTAATGTGACTAATCAGAAGGAGATTATTTCGACGTGAACACACAAGCTTACGCCGTGGCACTTAGTACTGGTTATCTATGCAGTGAACCTGAAAATATACATATATATTTCCCTTACCTTTTATTTTATTGGGTCGCCTCTGGATAATGTCATCTGACTGCATGTCTGAATATACTCACTCTGATCTATTGTTGATGATTATTTGGGATGGCATTTACAAATATGTGAGCTAAAACTATACTTTATATTCATTTGCTTTTTTGATTGAAGTTAATAGTGCAAAATTCAATGCCATTATTAAATTAAAAAATTGAGAAATCTCAACAAAAGCTAAATCTTGTGGTTACTGTGTTCAATGGAAAATAATACGATATTGACTGAGATAAAGTGATGTATTTTGAAAATGATTGAATATAAATTTTTAGTTCTTTATAATGATTCAATTTATAAAACTTTAGTTTCAGATAAAACAGATTAAAAATGTAACAACGAGCTTACAATATGCAGTTAGCGTTTAAATACCTTTGATGTCTTCCAGTAATATATAGCTGGTGGCGAACAGGCACACCGCTCTGTCTCTACACACAACTTCACTGCTCAAAGGTTGACTCAAGAGTGTTCTATCGACAATGCTGCTCTCTTCTCGCCACGCTCCGTATGTATAAATGCCCGGGCTGTCCCGCCAACAAAGAGTTTGGTGCAGATACTTCACTGTCATCATCGATAAGCAACGAACTTAAATAAATTTCACAAAACATTTTTCTTACACACTATAATTGTTATTTACATATTTCGTAGCTTATAAATATTTTTCCTGGCCTGTTTAGTTTTCTGTTGACGTATTTCAACAGTAAAGTTTACTTATATGTGCAGAACTCATGGATTTTGCAAAAGCAGCTTGTTGTAATTTTGTATCTTAAATAATTTTGGAGTCACTTGCGTGAATAAATAACAGATGAATTTGAATAATATGTCGAAGATAGAGTAAATTTAAGCACCAGCAAGAGAAATGTGCGAATTTTAATTTGTCACTAATGGACTTACTTTACCTTACTTCTCATTTAAATTGTGATAACGAACATTGTCTCCGATTGTTATGGAATTGAATACTTAACTTACTGTGGCGTCATTACTGTCAGCCTTTAATCATATTTTCAGTAACGAATCAAAGCTGGCAGTATTACTCATTTTTAATGCTGTCCTTCGTTAATGAAGAAAACTCCGATTTTCTACAGCACGAAAGGTACGTGACCGAAGTCAAGCTGCCAAAGACATAGGCCCTGTTCTTCTAAGTCATAGGAGAATGAAGAGATTAGGGGGCGGAAATTTTAACATATAAAAAGTGTTATGCGTCACAACATTCAAGGTCTGAAAGAAAATAAGCAGTGTTTCTGCTCGTTGGAGTCGTTGAGACGATGTCTTCGTTGTCTTGTCATATGCTTTTTTAGCCTATATCTACCAGGCATACTTTATTATGGACCAGGATTTTGATGTTGCTGGATCATTAAACATCTGCCCACGCTTGTCACGCTGGTTGCGCCCCATAATTAATAATATGGTCTCACACTGACTTGACTTTGAACTCTAAACACAACTTGCGCGTCCACACAATCAAGTGTTTAACTATAGTACCACGCATTGACTCTGAAGTCACGCAGCAGCATCCAGATACGACAAAAAGTTTTAGATTTGCTCTTTAAAACAACCATACAGAGTTCTTCTAACATTTCCTATCAGTTATCTAAAGCCATCGAACCACTATAAAATACATTGTTTTACTAAGGTAACTGTAGGGAAAGAAGTAGATTAGAAAACGTCCAGCAAATAATTGCGCAGGTTGGTTGCAATTACTACCTGAGATGGAAAAGGTTAGCAAAGCAAGTTTGAATGTAACCTAAATTCGTTTCTCGTGGACAACTTCGGTCTTATGGACAAGTTTTTATTCAAACACTGGTAGTCCGTAAAACCATTTTTTAAGTGTTGCTGCATAAATAGGACTAACAGGTAATAAGTTTCAGAAAGACTTTTCCCTATAGAGTGCAGGGAGCGCTAGATTAAAACTATGTGCTAGATCGAGACGCGAACTCGGGACTTTTACATATAGCGGGCAAGTACTCTACCACCTAAGCTACCCAAGCACGAGTTACCAGTCCTCACAGATTTACTTCTGCCAGAACCCATCTCCTACCTTCCAAAGTTCACAAAAGATCTTCTTCGAAACTTGCGTGACTAGCACTTCTCGAAGGTACGAGTCTGGGTCGTGTAGGGGCAGCTCAGTTGGTAAAACACTTGTCCTCGAATGCAGTTGTCCCGAGTTGGAGTCTCGTTTCGGCACACAATTTCAATCTGCCAGGATGTTTCACATAATGTGCTCTTTAATGTTAACGCTGCTCATGCATACATATGCTGTAAACTGACTGGTTAGACGTCATTTAGATAAAAGAATTGTTAAAATGATCTGTGGAACCAGTGTCTAAGTGACCTAGTATCATGCATAGGTCTCAATTTGAGGAATGAAATTTTCAGAACGTACGTTTGGAGCATTGCATTGTTTAATAGTGAATCATAGACTCTGTGAGCACTTGAACACAAGAGAATCAAATCATTCCAGATGTGGTACTACAGAAGAATGTTGAAAATTACGTGAACTGATAATGGATGAGGTGGTTATCAACAGAATCCGCCCAGAAAGGATCATATGGTAAACACTGACAAGACTAAGAGACAGGATGATATATGTATGAAAACATCAGAAAATAACTTCCGTGGTACTAGATGGAGCTATAGGTGGTAATAACAGTAGGGGAAAGACAGAGATTGGGATACAGAGAAGAAATAATTGAGAACATAGGGTGCAAGCGCTATTCTGAGAGGAAGATGTTGTCACAATATAGGCATTTATGGATTCGTAGCTGGACGCATGAGGCCATGAATTAAACGCAAAAAGCCATAAGTTGTGACTTTTGACTAACATATTTTACCCGAAGTCTACATCTACAGGTGTATCTCAGGTCATGCTGACGTCTGCATAACATCGTTAACAGTTCAGTTCGTTTTATATTGCAAAATGTAATTATACTTTTTACTGAGGTTCACTCACATAATATCCTTTTTCAGCGTCAAAATATCTGATCACTGTAAAATACCAAATGGGAAATCGAAGGTCAGTTATAATGATCAGAAAGGTAGAGGCAGAAGCGGTCACAAGTTGTGCAGAGCAGGTGATCTAAAAGACGCCCGTGCCGCTGCACGACATCCCCTATGGACCGTCAGATAAGCTGTTCTATATATTATGTAATGCGGCACTGTTTTTCTGTCTTTTCGAGCTCTATCTCTGATGAGATTTACTTCGATAAATTTTTGGAGTGATTTGTTCGGAACTTTGAAATTGGAACGATGAAGGACCGGTGTGCCCTCATTATTGGCTGTCTTCAGTAATACCGTCCGTGTCAAATATCGGGTGGGGCGTGAAGTGATGAACTGAGCTATACTTCGATGGTTGATTTATGATCTCCACTTTTCACGAGCAACTTCTGTGACTCAACTTTATAAGCGGCACTAACAGACAATTTCTTTCGGATTTGTAGAAGACCCCTGTTACGAAGGAATTCTTCTTTCATTCCACTTTTGTAAGAAGTGATCAAATGAAGCCTGCAACAACTAGGGAAATTTGCATTGCCGCAACATTGGGACGGCTGTATTCATAACAGAAGAGAGTGATTTCGTAATAGAGGAAAAACAGAATGACTTCACCGCAGGCCGATCCTTTGTGAATAAAATATTTACCATAAAAGAGAGAGTTAAAAACAGAAGAATAAGCTGAAGATGCACACATCTGATTGTCATAGATTCACAAAGAACATATGACACCGTCCAATTACAAAATCTATATCGATATCTACACAAGAGCATGAAATATAAGATACATGTTATTGCAATCAAAAATGCTTAAGACGGATTAGAAATAAGAATTAAAACATGCAATACTATTGATGCATGTCAAACGCATTTGTGCATGAAAGTTACAATGTCAGATAAGGATTCCAGTATGCAAGAAATAAGGAACGGGACAATGCAAGCAAAATACACAATTCATTAGCTAGATTACATTCTCTGGTCCGATAGAACCAAGAGACGGACAAAACCTAAAGTTGTATTAATTAATAGCACAAAGCATTTGTTTAAATAGTGCAAAATTTTGGAGGAGAAAACAAGATATAAGAAGATTTGAAACTGTCCATATGGATTTTCTGAGAAGTTCTGAAGTTTCAAAGTGAGAGAAAATCCTAAATCAGGAAATAAGGAAGCGAATGAAAACTCTTACACAATACCGAAGAGACGGAAAAACTACGTTTAAAGTGGTATGGAATATGATGAAGTTAGGGGATGAACGATGGCCGAAAAAAGTACTGTGTTGCCAACCTCCATAGAAGAGGAAAACGGGAAGATCCTGTGCAGAACGGAAAAATCAATTAATGCAGAATATGGAGCGAAGGAATTAGAATGGAGATTAATACAGTAATCAAGACACTTCGTTGAAAGGGTGAGAGAATGGCCGCAAGAACTGTAAACAATTCACAAATACCAAAAATATATTAAAATCCCCACCAGCCCATCCCCACATACCTTTCAAAGCGTAGCGTTTTGCGCGCGGCACACAGCAACAACACAACCTCATGAGACGTCTAGCAACGATTACAACAAGGCCACACAATAATATACAACAATGATACACCTAATCATTGCTTCACTGCTTTTGACAAGCGTCACGCAGTATACAACTAAGAGAAGCGTAGCCAGAATCCTGGATGTTTTCATGTTTTGGATTCTTGCTTCCTTATATAGTCTGCATGTAGACTCCTCTTAATGAAAGCAAGAGTAGAAAACATCTGTACTTACTAGAACACTGGCCATACACAATCTACATACGGCTTTGGAACGAAGTGACCTTTGTGTAATCGTTACTAGATTCTCATACACTCGGGCTGCTGCAGGATATCGTGTGCACAATGCTACCTTATGGAAGGTATGTGGGAGTTGATGGGTGGGTGTTTTAATGGTACTAGCCTTTTCCCCCCAGCTTCGTTCCTTCCCTGCCTCTTCCTCAGAAGATGCAATCATCCCACCGCTTCTTTCACTTTATCTCCTCCTCCACTCGATCTATTCATCTTCTCTTCTTCCTCTCTCTTTTGCTATTTTCTCCACCCTCTCTCTCAGTCAATGTTTTCCACCCTCTCCCTTTGAGCAAATCCTCTGCCCCCTCTCTCTTTCATTTCTGCCTCCCGCCTCTGCCTTGCCAATCTCGCCACTGCCCCTTTACATCTTACAGCTGCCTCATGCATACTCCCTCTTTCCCTATCTCTATTTCTTCCCACTTCTCACTCTGTCTATCCTCTCTTCTAGCCGTCTCAATGTATCCACAGCCATACTCATCAGCATGTGTAGCTCCTGAAATTCAGTCAATGAAGTAGGCAGGTCATGCAGGGTAGGCTCTGATACGCAGGCCGCCATGTAAAGCAAGAAATGAGGGCAGCCGACATGTCAGAGGCCAGAAAACCGTTTCTTGTCTCCAACATCTAGTCGGCCCTGCAAGGCAGATTGATTTGCCAGGCCAATACTGTTTTCGCACAGCATGTCTGCTGTGCAGCGCAGCCTACAATAAAGTGACTGGAAAAAACATATTTTTGCTCATATCTCTGTACCTATTTAATTTAGGGGGTTATAAAACCGATTGCATTGATACTCTTGACATCTCCTGTTTCTGTACCAAATTTGGTTCAAATTGATCTTCGGTTTGGGAGGAGATTCCAGACAGCCTGGACAGGCTACAGTGGCTGTTGTGCAGTGACCAATTTTCGTCCAAAGCGCTAGGCGAGTTTGTTCGTTTGTTCGGAATGGGAAACCGACATTCTTTGACTGCCTTTGGCTGTCTGGTGACGACAGAATCTACATCTACGTGATTACTCTGCTATTCACAATAAAGTGCGTGTCAGAGGGTTCAATGAACCACCTTCAAGCTGTCTCTCTACCGTTCCACTCTCGAGCGTCACGCGGGAAAAACGAGCACTTACATTTTTCTGTGCGAGCCCTGATTCCTCTTATTTTATCGTGATGATCATTTCTCCCTATGTAGGTAGGTGCCAACAGAATGTTTTCGCAAACGGAGGAGACAACTAGTGATTGAAATTTCATGGAAGATCCCGTCACAACGAAAAACGCCTTTGTTTTAATGATAGCCACTCCAATTCACGTATCATGTCTGTGCCACTATCTCCCCTATTTCGCGATAATACAAAACGAGCTGCCCTTCTTTGTACTTTTCGATGTTATCCGTCAATCTCACCTGACGCGCATCCCACACCGCACAGCAATACTCCAGAAAAGGCGGATAAGCGTGGTGTAAGCAGTCACCCTAGTAGACCTGTTGAAACGTCCCCTTTGAACAATTCTTCACGACTGTCCTTAACCTGACACACAATACTTTGTTAGCGCAACGCAATCTGACTTTCAAAATTCCCTACAAAAGAATGGCCCTGACTAACATTAAACTATACCTTTCACAAATCACTTACCTCACAAAAATCTTCGTTACTCAAGCTACTGCAATACAGCGAGCGCCACTACTGCCAGCTAAATAAAAGATTCAAACTACTAAAGGCACTAACTACTGATAGGGATAGTTAGCAAATGAAAGATATTAATAGAGAACAAACAATGTATTTACCTTAATATCATCACAAGTCATAATATATATATCAGTTCATGACAAATTGCAAACCTCCGCCATCTCTCTCCCCACATCCACCACTGCTGGCGGCTCACCTCCAACTGCGCAACGCTACGCGCTGTTCACAGCCAGCTGCCTAACACTACAATGGCGAGTATTACAACAATGCAAAGCAGACACAGACTGCCCACAGCACAGCCAGTGATTGTCATACAGAGGTGGCGTTACCAATAAAAAACCTAAACAGCCTACTTACATAGAGAAAACATAAACAGCCTACTTACACTGTTGCACCTTTTAAGTGTTCTGCCAATGAATCGCAGTCCTTGGTTTGCTCTACCCACAATATTATCTATGTGATCGTTCCAATTTAGGTTATTTGTAATTGTAATCCCTGAGTATGTAGTTGAATTTACAGCCCTCAAATTTGTGTGACTTATCGCGTAATCGAAATTTAGCTGATTTCTTTTAGTACTCATGTAAATAACATCGCACTTTTCTTTATTCAGGGTCAATTGCCACTTTTCGCACCATACAGATATCTTATCAAAAACATTTTGCAAGTCGTTTTGATCATCTGATGACTTTACAAGACGGTAAATGACAGCATCTGCAAACAATCTAAGACGGCTACTCAGATTGTCTCCTGTGTCGTTAATATAGATCAGGAACAATAGAGGGCCTATAACACATCCTTGGGGAACGCCGGATATTACTTCTGTTTTACTCGATTTTCGTCTGTTACCAAGAACTGTGACCTTTCTGACAGGAAATCACGAAACCAGTCGCACAACTGAGGCGATACTCCGTAGGCACGCAGTTTAGTTAGAAGACATTTGTGAGGAACGGTGTCGAAAGCCTTCTGGAAATCTAAAAATAGGGAATCAATTTGACATCCCCTGTCGTTAGCACTTATTACTTCATGAGTGTAGAAAGCTAGTTGTGTTTCACAAGAACGATATTTTCTGAATCCGTGCTGACTATGTGTCAATAAATCGTTTCCTTCGAGTTACTTCATAATGTTGGAATACGGTATTTGTTCGAAACCCTACTGCAAATCTACGTTAGTGATATAGGCCTGTAATTCAGCGGATTACTCTTACTTCCCTTGAGCAATTTTCCAGTCTTTAGGTACGTATCTTTCTGTGAGAGAGTGGGTGTTTATAAATACTAAATATGGAGCTATTTTATCAGCATACTCTGAGAGAAACCTGACTGGTATACAATCTGGACCGGAGGCCTTGCCTTTATTAAGTGATTTAAGCTGCTTTGCTACACCGAGGATATTTACTTCTATGTTTCTCATCTTGGCAGTTGTTCCTGATTGGAATTCAGGAATATTTACTTCGTCTTCTTTGGTGAAGCAGTTTCGTAAAACCGTGCTTAATAAATCTGCTTTAGTGGCACTGTCATCAGTGTCTTCACCGTTGTTATCGCACAGTGAAGGTATTGATTGCGTCTTGCCACCGGTGTGCTTTATGTATGACCAGAATCTCTTTGGGTACTCTTCCAGATTTATAGACCGAATTTCGTTGTAGAAATTATTAAAAGCATCTCGCTTTGAAGTACGCGCTATATTTCGAACTTCTGTAAAACTTTGCCAATCTTGGGGATTTTGTGATCTTTAAAATTGGCATGCTTTTTGCGTTGCTTCTGCAACAACGATCTTACCCGTTTTGTATACCACGGGGGATCAGTACCATCACTTATTAATTTATGTGCTATATATCTCTCAACTGCTGTTGATACTATCTCTTTGAAAATGTTCCACAACTTTTCTACACTTACATGATCAGATCGGAAGGAGTGAAGACTTTTTTAAAAAGACGTTAAGGGCATTTTTATCAGCTTTTTTTAAAAATATATATACTTTGCGTTTCTTTTGCCTAGCAGCAACTGCCTTGTGGTCGCTAATCCATGTATTCGTTACAACACTCACTATTTGTCCAGGATTATTTGTTGCTAAAAGGCCAGGTATGTTTTCGCAACCATTTACGCTTCGAGTGGGCTCATGAACTAATCGTTCAAAATAATTTTCTGAGAAAGCATTTGGTACAATTTCGGATGATGTTTTATGCCTGCCGCCGGCTTTAAACGTATAATTTTTCCAGCATATCGAGGGTAGGTTGAAGTCACCACCGACTATAACTGTATGAGCGGGGTACGTATTTGAAATGAGACTCAAGTTTCAGCAACTATGTCTTCTGAGTCGGGGGATCGGTAAAACGGTCAAATTAATAGTTTAGTCCGATTGTCAGGTATAACCTCTACCCATACTATTTTACATGAACTATCTACTTCAATTTCTCTGCAAGGCAAACTACCTCTGACAGCAAATAAATACTCCACCACGAACTTTATTTAATCTATCCTTTCTGAACACTATTCGTTGGCTTGAAAAAATTTCGGCTGAACTCATTTCCGGCTTTAGCCAGCTCTCTGTCCCTACAACTATTTGAGCTTCAGTGTCTTCTATTAGGGATTGGAGCTCTGGTTGTTTCCCAACTCAGCTACGACAATTTACAACTACAATGCCAGTCGTTTCTACAACTACCTTACTGTGTTTTACCTGCCTATTCTTAGACGGACGCCCCTCCTATGGTTCCCTGAGACCATCTAACCTAAAAAACCGCCCAGTCCCTTCCACACAGCCCCCGCTACCCGTGTAGCCGCCTCCTGTGTGTAGTGGACTCCTGACCTATTAAGCGGAACCCGGAAACACACCACCCGATAGCGCAAGTCAAGAAATCTACAGCCTACTCGGTCACAGAACCACCTGAGCCTCTGATACAGACCCTCCACTCGGCTCTGCACCAAAGGACCACAGTCGGCTCTATCGACGCTGCTGCAGATGGTGAACTCCGCCTTAATCTCGGAAGCAAGACTGGCAGTCTTTACTATTTCCGTTTGCCGCCCGAAACCAGACAGAATCTGCTCCCATCCAAAGCGACACACGTCTTTCGTACCGACATGAGCCACCACCTGCAACTGGCTGCACCCTGTACTCTTCATGGCATCCGGAAGCACCCTTTCCACATCTGGAATGACTCCCCCCGGGAATTCCCACGGAGTGCACACTGGCTTCCTTCCCCTCCTTGGCAGCCATGTTCCTAAGGGGCCCCGTTACGCGCCTAACGTTGGAGCTCCCAACTACTAGCAAACCGACCCTCTGTGAATGCCCAGACCTTGCTGGCCGAGAAGCTTCCTCTGGAACAGGGTGGTTGACTGCCTCCGGCTCAGAGACATCGTCAGCCACAGAGAACACCCGAAACCTGTTCGTCAAACGAACCGGGGAGGCCCTACGATCGGCCCCTCGGAAGTTTTTCGCTGCCTGCCAGACTTTGGAATGATCTCCCACTCGACCACGGGTGAGGGGTCAACCTCAGCGCAGGCAGTACCCGTGGTGGTCACAGCAGAGGACCGATCGGAGGACACGTGGGACGTGCTCAATGTCCCTCGAATTGGCGTGTCCGATCCCCCACAGTGACGCTCCTTGGCAGCAGCCTCAAGCTGTGTGACGGAAGCCAACGCAGCCTGAAGCTGTGAGGGAAGGGTCGCCGGCTCAGCTCGCATCTGTACACAACAATCACGTTTCCTATCCATTACTGCAGTCGCTCCTGTTTGAAGCTCGTAAAAATATGTAGTAAAATCGAAATGAACGCCCTGCAGTCTTTCTCAAAAGATTTTATAGAAGCTATCCTGTAAAACAATTTCATGTAGCCAATAGATTTGCAGTCTGCAGGACACTCATGAGGAGAACATCAGTAATGGTGGTAGGGCAAGGCGAAGTAGGGAAAATGCCAAGTACTTGAGCGTAAGTGCCGCTATAAACTGAAGTCAACAGTCTCATTTTTAGTAAATATTATGTGGAGCCTCTCCATGCCCACACTTGCTTGGTGACCATTCAAAAGAATCTACTGTCCCCTCTGCACTGGTTAGTATCCAACCAGAAATTCGCTGAAAATACAACAAAAACAGCAATTTATTTTCTCCTGGTTTGCGAAAGAATTATGAAACGATGATTTATTAGGCTTATTAAGTAATTAAGGGAAAGTAAGGTCAATAGTGGTCCGCCCGGTTAGCCATGCGGTCTAACGCACTGCTTTCCGGGCGAGAAGGCGTGCTTTCCCCTTATTCCGCTTCAGTTACACTATTTCGGCGATTGCTGCGCAAACCCTTTCTCCATGTACGCGTACACCATAATTACTCTACCACGCAAACATTGGGGTTACACTCGTCTGGTGTGACACGTTCCCAGGAGGGGGGGAGGGGGGGGGGGGGTGGGCGGCTGGCCGAATCGCACAATAACCCTGGGTTCAGCTTGGGGCGGTGGTCGGGTGAGTGGACAGCTGTAGCATGTTGTGGGGTTGTGTACCACTGAGGGTTACGGCGGAGACGAAGTCTCCCCGTCGTTTCTAAGTTCCCGGTTCCACACAATACAATACAATAAAAGGTCAGTAGTAGCTTGTGAAAAGGACATCCTCAGTACAAAAATAAACCTTAAATGTCTTCACTTATGTTGTTCTTAAACCAACAGCATCTGTCTTTTCACCAGCTATAGATGGCCTTAAAAATTACATTGTTTCCTCGAAAAAATCATTAGTTAATGGAATAATATAGTGGATAATTAAGTTTTGTATAATAACCATACTGCAAAATACTCTCCTCCTCACGTGATATGATTTGCCAAGCTCTCATTGCAATATCTTTGTTTACGAAATACGAAGAATGTTGTGGATATTTCATTCTGGCTTTAGCGCTTGCGGGTGCGATCGCAAGTGAGTATGCTACATAAGATCATTTTTTTTCCATATCTGTGTACATACGCTCTCTGCTTGTATATATAGACGGTGTAAATGATATAAGTGCAGGTATTGTTATTGATACACAGCTCAGTGAGTTGGTTGTTTCTTCTCTGCGCGATCAGTCTTCCCACAAAAAAGTCAGAAACTTTACGGCGTGATGTATTCTGTATGGTCGCACTGCACCGCTAAGTTGACTAAGCCTGTCATTGTAGACCAACAGTTGTGTGTCCGTGTGTCAACACTTCAACACCTCACCTGCTGCCACATGTACTTGGATGTACCAACCAACCTAAAATGATTCGACTTGGAATGGCTGTAATTATTATTAGTCTGCAGAAGACGTAGATACTGATGCAATGTTGTTATGTATACCGTCCTCAGTCATAAGGATATCTGCACTTAAACCTTCTACCTTGATTTCTGACTGTTCGCTGTACCTGTACCTCAGACGAGAAAGAATCAGAACGGCAGATTTTGAGGTGTGGTGGAAGTAATGGAAGACTAATGTTGTATTCACACTTTTATAATGCCCAGAGAAGTTTTAAGAAGTGTTAATTTTAAATAACCTCCTGGAAGGTCACGGTACCAGAACCTCTTACTTTACAACCCGAGTAGTATGTGTGATATATACACTGAAGTGCCAAAGAAACGCCTGGGCCCGTCAGCACAGACATTGGTCTGTTAATGACTGAAAACATGTTGAGTGGTGGGACGAGTCTCGTTTCAAATTGTACCAGGCGGATGGACATGTACGAGTATGGAGACAACCTCACAAATTCATGGACACTGCATGTCAGTAGGGGACTGTTCAAGCTGGTGGAGGCTCTATAATGGAATGGGGCGTGTGCAGTTGTAGTGTTATGGGACCCCTGATACGTCTAGACACGACTTTAACAGGTGACACGTACGTAAACACCCTGTCTGATCACCTGCATCCATTCATGTCGATTCTGCATTCCGATGGACTTTGACAATTCCAGCAGGACAATGAGGCATCCCGCACGTCCAGAACTGGTACAGACTGGCTCCAGGATGACTATTCTGAGTTTAAATACTTCCGCTGGCCACAAAACTTCGCAGACATGAACATTAGTCAGCATATTTTATGCTCTGCAACGTGCTTTTCAGAAGAGTTTTCCACGCCCTCTTACTCTTACGGATTTATGGACAGCCCTGCTTGATTAATGGTGTCAGTCTCCTCCAGCACTACTACAGATATTAGCCACGTCCATGCCACGTCATGTTGCGGCTCTTCGGCGTGCTTGCGGGGGCCCTGCACGATGCCAGCCGCTGTGGCCGAGCGGTTCTAGGCGCTTCAGTCCGGAGCCTGGCTGCTGCTACGGTCGCAGGTTCGAATCGTGCCTGGGGCATAGATGTGTGTGATGTTCTTAGGTTACTTAGGTTTAAGTAGTTCTAAGTCTAGAGGACTCATGACCTCAGATGTTAAGGCCCATAGTGCTTAGAGCCATTTGAACCCTACACGATATTATGCAGGTGTACCTGTCTCTTTGTCTCTTCAGTGTATACGATATTGTGTGTGTGTGTGTGTGTGTGTGTGTGTGTGTGTGTGTGTGTGTGTGTGTGTGTGTGTAGTGTGTGTGTTAGAGCACATGGTCGTGGTGCAATACATGTGTGTTGAGAGCGTTATAGTTTTTCGTTGCTGGTCTTATCAGATATTAGAGAGCTTCTTTGTTGTTGTAGTTTTCAAACAAGATACTGCATGGGGGCTTAATTAAATAAAATGCAAATATTTTTTAGTTTTTGGTACCTGTATGTCCGATTACGCTGTTTCGTAAACGGTTGGCCCTGACTAGTATTATTACGCAATCTGACTGCATGGAACAACAACAAAGAATGAAATGAAAATTTCTTGTTAACACAATTAATTAATTAAGTCCCCAGCAACTATAAAACCTACGAAATCAAAGCACAAGTGTAATTGTTCTGTGTGTGGGAGTGTGACTCAACGTACACATCTGGCACGGTTCTTCTTCAACAAGGCAAGAAATTTTAAACATCATTTATACTGAAGTAATTAAAAAATAGAAATACTATAATTGCGTAAGGAAAGCAGAATTACACACTAATACAAGAACACAAGCCAGATGCTTTATTGACTGAACCTGTAATGACGCATTATTCAGGACATTGAAATAATGAGAAAAAAAAGAAAAGTAGTTTGTTACCTTAATTGATATTGATGAAAAGCACTCTAATCATTACAATATCTTCACACCGACTCGCTACTACCACATCTCAACCAGAACTCTCCAATATCACATCTCAGCAAGCACTGCCAACTAGCACATCTCAACAAACACTCTTCACTACGACATCTCAGCACCGACTACTTTTCACTAGCACATCTCAAGAAGCACTCTCTGCTACGAGTTCTTAACAAGCACTGACTACTACGACCTCTCGATAGGCACTGTGGAGGCGGCTGAATAATACTCTTTGGCGCAATCTCTGGCGCAGTGGCTCAGTGTAGCCACCTTTCATATGCCCCTCCTCCACGGGCCAGAATTTGACGGCATTTTTGCCAGCATTGGTGGTGAAAATACCACCAAATTCGTCCACAAAATACAGACAAAAATAAAAGATAATATTAATACCTAAATATCACATAATTAGTTAAAATTTTGGCTTTGCACTGACCTTTCAATAACCTAATATATAAAATACAGTAAGCAATACAAATTCTTTTCATACATGTGACTTTACATAATAGTTCACACAATACACAAAAAATCAGTTTTATACAAATGTTCACATAAAATGCTTTCAGTGATTAGTTCCAGTAGTAGCACCCAGCGATGGTCAACAGGTGCAAATACCAACAAGTGACATCATTTTAGTAGAAGCAGTTCCATTAGTGGCACCCAGCAATGTTGAACAGGTACACACAGCAACAAGTGACATCAGTTCAGTAGAAGCAATCCATTAGTGGCACCCAGCAATGTTGAGCAGGTGCAGACACCAACAAGTGACATCATTCAGCAGAAGCAGTTCCATTAGTGGCACCCAGCAATGTTGAACAGGTGCAGACACCAACAAGTGACATCATTTCAGTAGAAGCAGTTCATCAGTGGCACCCAGCAATGTTGAAGAGGTGCAGACACCAACAAGTGACATCATTTCAGTAGAAGCAGTTCATCAGTGGCACCCAGTACTGTTGAACAGGTGCAGACAGCAGTCCATAATATTCACTATTACTGATCACACTGTTCATCAGAGTTTATAAGCAGAAATTAAACATGTCCTAGTGGCACCAATCATGTAGAAAAAGTATAAGTAACAGTCCATAATATTCACTATCCTAATCACACAGTTCATCAGCAGAAATTAAGCATTCCTAAGTGGCACCCATTATGTTGAAAAGTGCAGGTAACAGTTCATAATATTCACCATCACTAATCAGACAGTTCAAGCATGAACAATAGTTTGAATACACATACAAATGCTTTTACAATGCTCTTACACTAAACATACAAATTCTAATAAACACACAAATGATATCAGATAATTGTCATATTAACTATTACAAATACTCAAATATCAGTAAACCTATAATATTTATGGGTGTCAGTGCAAGCCACTACAAACAAATAAAATAATATTTAGGAGATAGGTGGGTAGGATTAGGAAAGGAAAACACACAAAACACACTCACTCATCTTTCATCCACATTAAGTACTACTGTGTAATTGAATAGTGTTAACTGTGTAAATGCAATTCTGTCAAAATTTGATGTTCATCTTGTGTATCAAGTAGTAGTGGCAGCAATGTATACAGTCAATATTAGTTAGTCAACGTCATAGTCATCATGTCAAGACAAATGTTTGCCAAGCCAGATCAAAATGTACGGTTGCTGAACAACTGTCAGTGAGCCAAGATATGCAAATACTTCCTCTTTCCAAAAAAAAAGTTATATACTGCTTAGTGATTTAACAAAGTGTGTGTAGACAATCTTCCTTCCACTTTAGTGTTCTAGTCTGCTATCTTCATCCTCCTTGTCCAATGTAGACCAACAAAAAAAATATACATCTCACTTACTTTACCTCTTATACACCAAAACTCCAATAATCATCAGCATCACATAATCTCAATGCTTCAATAATACCTCTTACGTCGATACATATAAACCTTATCATTAATAGCATTTACCTTACCTCTTATCCACAAAAACTCCAATGATCATCAACTTCATAGAATCTCAATAATACCTCAATAGTACCTCTTCAATATGTCGATACATATAAACCTTATTACCAATATCATTTCACTTCCATAACAACTCTTTCCTCTAGTCAGTCTCCTCGAACAAGTACAGATAAAATCCTAATGCAAACCTCATCATCCCATACAATCCGAAGACACATTGTCAACACACAACCTCTGTGTAATCCATCTGACCCAAATCTTCTACTCATTATGAATTATAAACAAAAGAAATGCATACATGACCTCTAACAGACTTAGTTCGAATAACTCTCAGTAATTAAGTACGATTACGGAGTGTGAATGGTCATAATATTTCACAGTGTGTACACCACTTCAAGTATTATGGCAAACAGAAGCAAACATGTGGAGTATTTCTTATGTCAAGTGTCACTTCCTATTTCAATTGCTCACGAAAAATGCAGTGTAATAACTGTCAATGGTCTAAACCTAGTTTTGGTATGTCATGTCGTTAGCTTCCTTCCTATTAGCATAAATTTATACAGCTTCCATAAAACCTCCAGGTCATGTGACTTCTATGACGTTTCTTGTACTAATGTCGTATGTCGAATTATAGCAGTTCATTTTCCTATCTTAAAAATATAAGGCGCTGAGCGTAAGCAAAACATGCAATAGCGAGTAAATATACCAGTAGTAAACAGAATGTCAACAAGTGGATGCAGCATAATTCTTACAACGAGGCTCTGCCAAGCAAACAATCTATAATTAATACAATAGTGTGACCTAAACTCTCTGTTCGTACACAGTACATCAGCATTTCTATATACCAAATTAAAGAGTAGTTGTGACGACAAACAGAAATGTATAAATATGCAATCCATACGCATAGCAGTAAACATATATCTTACGTAATAAACAGGTCATTAGCATCATATCAGCATAAGCAAATAAATGTTCATATGTAATCTTAATAAGTAAACATGAAGGCGCAAGCAGATAAATCACAAAGTATACCTTACATACCTAACTATATCAGCACAACTAATCAGGTGACAATTATAATTTAAGTAAATAAGCACAGCAGGCACATGATTAAAAAAATATGACATCAGTGAAAAAGCAGTGCAGCCAAGCGATGCATAATATACACAAGTTACAACCCAGTTCATTAATAATCATTGTCAAAATCAGTTAACGTACGCAAGCACGTCGCTTCACAAGTAAATTCATAGAACATGAAATTAGCACAAAGTATGAATCACGTAATTGCGAGCAGCAAATTACGTCTAAAGTACGTACCTAAGTGGAAATATGTTACGTGAAAAATAAACTCAATTAATAGTTACCTTTTTAGTTTATTAGTTTCTTCTTGGAAATTACATTCTTCCTGAAATTTTCTCGATAGCAAGTCGTCTTAACGTCGGACACGCACAGAATTTACCTGAAGTTCTTAAATATTTTATAGAACCGTATCATGAAAAATACTGAATGTTAATAACATATTTCATCAAGTCACTATAGCTTTATACTGAATTTAGTCGGAGAAATTAGACTGTGTATTTGTTTACGGCTGTCAGTGCATTCGCACTGAGCTCTCGATCAGCTGTAGGCGCGTGACGTAGGAAGTAATTGTTTGCGGTCAACGACTGCCTTGTGCGGCGCGCAGACTTGACTGTTGCTTTGAGTATGTGCCGCCGCCAAAACACAGCGCGGTATCCTTGTATTCTCTGCGTGTTTACATGTAGCTGTTAGTTTCTCACAAGTATGTCATTCCACAAAAATTTTAACGTTAGATATATGATGTTTTCCCTTAGAGCGTCGAGATTTAAGAGTTTCTACTTCGACAGCGTTATCATGAATAATTTTGCGAATTCTATATGGACCGTTATAAAGCAGAAAAAAACTTGCGACACAAGCCTTTTCCTTTGTGTGACAAACGATGAGACTTAATTAACACCTTTTGGCCAACTGAAAAAGTTTTTAAACGACTAGGACGCTTAGCTGATTTCTCTCTTCTAGCAGCTGCAGATGCAATATTTTGTAGAGCCATGTTCACAACTTCAGAATGCCGCAGTTTCCGTGAAGGCGGAAAAGGAACGATTTCAGATATGCGATTTGTCGGTGCTTTGTTTTTTAATATCAGTATAGGCGGTAAAGAAGTTGAGTCATTAGGAAGTTCATTCAGAATGTTTTGAAAAATATGAAGATACCGACCCCACGTTCTGTGATTCTGATGACAATAAAGACGACACAATTTATTGATTTCCTTCATCCATCTCTCTGAAGCGTTAGATTGAGGGTGAAAAAGTGAAATGAAGATTTGTTTAATCTTACGACGCTGTAGAGTACGAAGCCAAATTTTGGTTTAATCTTACGACGCTGTAGAGTACGAAGCCAAATTTTAGAGCGAAACTGTGATCCATTATCTGATATAACCTTATCAACATGACCAACTTCTTTAAGAAAATGTTTGATGAAAGCGTTAGATACTGAACGAGCTGTTGCTTTACGTAAAGGTGTAAAACATACATATTTTGACGTCAACTCCACTGCTACGAAAATGTACGCAAAACCATTAGTAGAACGAACCACTGGACCGAACAAATCAACTGCAGCCATGTCCTTTAATTTCGCTGGAATGATAGGAAACAACGGTGCTCTGTGAGAAATTGTTGGCGGCTTAGCCTTTTGACATAATTTGCATTTGGCCAGAACAGATCGAATACGTTTTTCCATATTACTGAAGTAGCAATTTTCCCGTAATTTATGAGAGCATTTTCTGGGACCAAAGTGTGCATAACTGAAATGTGTGTACCAAATCAATTTATTGACCCACTCATCAGGAATACAAATTAACCAAACAGAGTTGTCGAGCGATTTTCGTTTAAAAAGAACTTTCCAGATAGATCGCAAAAACGAGGTGTGGCCAAATCGTCCAATCTAACAAAGCGTCTAAGAAAATTACAGACACCAAGGAAACTACGAACATCACGTTTTGTGGTAGGTACAGCATAATTACGAATAGCGTCTAATTTCTCTGGATCAGGAAGAATACCTTCTGTAGAAATAATGTGACCGAGAAATTTCACCTGAGAACGACCAAATTCAGAATTTTCCAAGTTCACTGTAATGCCAACTCTTGCAAAAATACGTAATAATGAATCCAAAATTTTGTTATGCTCACTCCAAGAACGTTTAGCAACAAGAATATCGTCAACATATGAAGTAATATTGTTATGAAGATAAACAGGTAAAATTTCGTTTAAGCTACGAATGAATGCTGCTGAAGAAACAGTAAGTCCAAACAGTAATTTTCGAAATCTCTTTTGGGTAAAATCGTCATATCTGGTTATTGTCTACTTACTCTCTAGATAGATTGATAGTCAAAGAGTTGTTTTGGCAGATGCAAAGAATAGTAAAAGAGTAGGCAGCGGTGCAGAAAACTAAAAGGGAAATAGCACCACTACAGCTCGGGGCCCTATGCTCGCTACGGCACATATTCACTTAGAGTAGTGAATCCCCTGAGGACTTTAATAGCCGCACATAATTTCTAGTTTGTGACTTAGTGGCAAATTTGGCGGAAGTGCGTACGTAAATTGATCTAACCATGCACATGGATGCTTGTCATTCTTAGAATTGCGGAAGATCTTAAATTTCCAAACAGTCAAAAAGTGTTTATAGCCAAAGTTTTCGCCTCGTGGCGACAAAGACCTACCGCGTCTGTCCCAGTCCCAATGTCTACTATTGTCAAGTTCGCGCGCCTGGCGTTCTCTTATTGTTTCTCGTAAATGAAATAAACTATTTTTTTCAAACCCCTCTGGTATCTGTGATTCTAAATTTCTTTTGCTGTCTTTTCCTACGATTTCGCCTTCAATCTGTTTGACTTGCTTTCGTAATGCCTCAACTTCCCTTTTAACGCGTTCATTATATTTTCCCTGATTTTTAACATGTATATTTATGTTCTGGTACTCTTTGGTTTCTGCAAATGGTAATGGAGCTGTATCATCCGAATCTCTGTCCCCATGTAAACTAAGATTTGTCAATTTATCTGATACCTCCTCAACTCTTTCCGCTAAATCACCAATTTTTTCTTTCTGTTTATTTACGTCTTCCGTAAGTGTCGCGACTCGGGTTTCAGTATTGACACATTTGGTAGTTAACTGTTCATATTGTTGTGTTAGATTATTTATTCTGTCATTTAGTACGGATTCCTCGATTCTCTCAAATATTTCTTTCTTATCGTGTGCACGTTGTAAATTAAACTCTGAAAATTTTTGTACTATCACGCGATCTCTTTCTTCCTGTTCTCTATCCTGTTCCCTTTGTCTAATCTCTACTGCAACTAATCTATTATCGTGAGCATACAAAATCGGTTGTACTTCTTCTCTGATTTCTTTCTTTAATTCATCTTTCATATTTTTGAAACATGTCCCTATTCGTGAATCTAACCGTGTTGCCAAAGTTCCCATCTCTGTTTTTAATTCAGATCGTAACTGTGATCCCAAATTTAATATTGCAACCATCAACTGCTCCATATTAAATGGTTTAGAATTCTTTTCACCCCTAACATATCCCACGAAACCAGTTTCCTTCGTCATAGCTGCAAAGCTATCTGAGTTCGATACTATTCCAGAATCTTCTGTCGTTAATCTCGGATAATGAAAATTTTTTGATTGTGAAAAATTTTGAAATGGTTCCGGACTATTTTCCCTGCTTATTAAATTGTTTTCAACCCCATTATTCATCCTACTGTTATCCTGTGTTGGCGAGTTCGCCATGTCAACATTTTCGTTATTCTGACTATTCATCATTTTTGCCTGTTTCATTGACCGCGTAATCATTTACAAAATATACAAAACTCGTCACTATATGAAAGTTACACACAATGACACTTTATCATCAACAATATCATTCACACGAAATGTTTCCCTCAAACACGATTAACGAACAATTGAAATAATTGCACTAAATTGTCAAACGCGTATACAAGACAACAAATCAAATTCTGAGAAAAAATACCATTAGAAGAATGACAATTACCAAATCTACACATGCAATATAGACTACAATTACTAAACTACAAATTACTACAACAATACTACTGTCTACTATTTTTACAATCAGAAGAATTCCAAGGGACGACCCGGAGCAGTGGTCGCCACGTGCATGGGGGCTTAATTAAATAAAATGCAAATATTTTTTAGTTTTTGGTAGCTATATGTCCGATTACGCTGTTTCGTAAACGGTTGGCCCTGACTAGTATTATTACGCAATCTGACTGCATGGAACAACAACAAAGAATGAAATGAAAATTTCTTGTTAACACAATTAATTAATTAAGTCCCCAGCAACTATAAAACCTACGAAATCAAAGCACAAGTGTAATTGTTCTGTGTGTGGGAGTGTGACTCAACGTACACATCTGGCACGGTTCTTCTTCAACAAGGCAAGAAATTTTAAACATCATTTATACTGAAGTAATTAAAAAATAGAAATACTATAATTGCGTAAGGAAAGCAGAATTACACTCTAATACAAGAACACAAGCCAGATGCTTTGTTGACTGAACCTGTAATGACGCATTATTCAGGACATTGAAATAATGAGAAAAAAAAGGAAAGTAGTTTGTTACCTTAATTTATATTGATGAAAAGCACTCTAATCATTACAATATCTCCACACCGACTCGCTACTACCACATCTCAACCAGAACTCTCCAATATCACATCTCAGCAAGCACTGCCTACTAGCACATCTCAACAAACACTCTTCACTACGACATCTCAGCACCGACTACTTTTCACTAGCACATCTCAAGAAGCACTCTCTGCTACGAGTTCTTAACAAGCACTGACTACTACGACCTCTCGATAGGCACTGTGAAGGCGGCTGAATAATACTCTTTGGCGCAATCTCTGGCGCAGTGGCTCAGTGTAGCCACCTTTCAATACTTGAAAAGAACCTGCAGTGTGTAGGCGTATGGGGTTCGTACTTTTCTCCAGTATTTTTCAGGCATCACTTCTTAACCATACCTGCCAGTGTGGAGTGCGGCAGAAAAAGTAATGCTGGTAATGTTGCACTTGGAACACCGACTGCTCCATTACTATAGGTACAATTGGAAGAGTTGGATGGAGGGCAATGAAACTATCAGAGAACCCCGATAAACACATAGCATTGGTAAATAGCGTTTCGCCAATACCACGGCCTCCCCGGCCCCCTGGCTTGAACCTGTGTTACTTTGCCGTGTGGGTGTATTTAAAAGCTTCAGCGTATTCCAGTCATAACTATACAGGGTGATTTTATTCCACCGTGTACAAACTGTAGGGAGTGATCGATGGGAGGATATTGAACTAAACAGGTCTAATGAACTCATGTCCGAAAATGCATGGTTTCCAAGCTAGAGACCATTATCCAGTCGTACATTGGTCCAGAGACTGCGGTCTAATACGTCCTGTGCCAAGCACTACAGTTAGAGTTGTTGTTGTTGTTGTTGTTGTTGTTGTGGTCTTCAGTCTTGAGAATGGTTTGATGAGGCTCTCCATGCTGCTCTATCCTGTGCAAGCTTCTTCATCTCCCAGTACCTACTGCAACCTACATCCTTCTGAATCTGCTTAGTGTATTCGTCTCATGGTCTTCCTCTACGATTTTTACCCTTCACGCTGCCCTCCAATACTAAATTGGTGATCCTTCGATGTCTCAGATCATGTGCTACCAACCGATCCCTTCTTCTAGTCAAGTTGTGCCACAAGGTCCTCTTCTCCCCAATTCTATTCAATATCTGCTGATTAGTTATGTGATAAACCCTTCTAATCTTCAGCATTCTTCTGCAGCACCACATTTCGAAATCTTCTAGTCTTTTCTTGTCTAAGCTATTTATCGTCCACGTTTCACTTCCATACATGGCTACACTCCATACAAATACTTTCAGAAACGACTTCCTGACACTTAAATCAATACTTGAATTTAACAAATTTCTCTTCTTAAGAAACGCTTTCTCTGTCATTGCCAGTCTACATTTTATATCCTCTCTACTTCGACCATCATCAGTTATTTTGTTCCCCAAATAGCAAAACTCCTTTACTACTTTAAGTGTCTCATTTCCTAATCTAATTCTCTCAGCATCACCCGACTTAATTCGATTACATTCCATTATCCTCGTTTTGCTTTTGTTGATGTTCATCTTATACCCTCCTTTCAACACTCTGTCCATTCCATTCAACTGATCTTCCAAGTCCTTTGCTGTCTCTGACAAAATTGCAATGTCATCGGCAAACCTCAAAGTTTTTATTTCTTCTCCATGGATGTTAATACCTACTCCGAACTTTTTGTTTGCTTTATTGCTTGCCCAACATACAGATTGAATAACATCGGGGATAGGCTACAACCCTGTCTCACTTCTTTCCCAACCACTGCTTCCCTTTCATACCCCTCGACTATTACAACTGCCGTCTGGTTTCTGTACAAATTGTAAATAGCCTTTCGCTCTCTGTATTTTACCACTGCCACCTTCAGAATTTGAAAGAGAGCATTAAAATCAACATAGTCAAAAGCTTTCTCTAAGTCTACAAATGCTGGAAACGTAGGTTTGCTTTCTTTAATCTTTCTTCTAAGATAAGTCGTAGGGTCAGTATTGCCTCACGTGTTCCAACATTTCTACGGAATCCAAACTGATCTTCCCTGAGGTCGGCTTCTATCAGTTTTTGCCATTCGTCTGTAAAGAATTCGCGTTAGTATTTTGCAGCGGTGACTTATTAAACTGATAGTTCGGTAATTTTCACATCTGCTACCTGCTTTCTTTGGGATTGGGATTATTATATTCTTCTTGAAGTCTGAGGGTATTTCGCCTGTCTCTTACTCACCAGACGGTAGAGTTATGTCAGGACTGGCTCTCCCAAGGTTGTCAGTAGTCCTAATGGAATGTTGTCTACTCCCTGCGCCTTGTTTCGACTCAGGTCTTTCAGTGCTCTGTCAAACTCTTCACGCAATATCATATCTCCCATTTCATCTTCATCTACATCCTCTTCCATTTCCATAGTATTGTCCTCAAGTACATCGCCATTGTATAGGCCCTCTAAATACTCCTTCCACCTTTCTGCTTTCCCTTCTTTGCTTAGAACTGGGTTTCCATCAGAGCTCTTGATATTCATGCAAGTGGTTTTCCTTTCTCCAAATCTCTTTAATTTTCCTGTAGGCAGTATCTATCTTACCCCTAGTGAGATAAGCGTCTAAATCCATACATTTGTCCTCTAGCCATCCCTGCTTAGCCATTTTGCACTTCCTGTCGATATCATTTTTCAGACGTTTGTATTCCTTTTTGCATGTTTCATTTACTGCGTTTTTATATTTTCTCCTTTCACCAATTAAATTCAACATTTCTTCTGTTACCCAAAGGTTTCTACTAGCCCTTGTCTTTTTCCCTATTTGATCCTCTGCTGCCTTCACTACTTCATCCCTCAAAGCTACCCATTCTTCTTCTACTGTATTTCTTTCCCCCATTCCTGTCAATTGTTCCCTTATGCTCTCCCTGAAACTCTGTACAATCTCTGGTTCTTTCAGTTTATCCAGGTCCCATCTCCTTAAATTCCCACCTTTTTTCCAGTTTCTTCAGTTTTAATCTACAGTTCATAACCAACAGATTGTGGTCAGTCCACATCTGCCCCTGGAAATGTCTTTCAATTTAAAACCTGATTCCTAAATCTCAGTCTTACCATTATATAATCTATCTGATACCTTTTAGTATCTCCAGGGTTCTTCCATGTATACAACCTTCTTTTATGATTCTTAAACCAAGTATTAGCAGAATTCTACCAGGCGGCTTCCACTTTCATTTCTTAGTCCCAGTCCATATTCACCTACTATGTTTCCTTCTCTCTCTTTTCCTACTGATGAATTTCAGTCACCCATGACTATTAAATTTTCGTCTCTCTTCATTATCTGAATAATTTCTTTTATCTCATCATACATTTCATCAATTTCTTCATCTGCAGAGCTAGTTGGCATATAAACTTGTAGTACTGTAGAAGGTGTGGGCTTCGTGTATATCGTGTCAGTGTATGTGTTGAAAATGGTTTCCACGTGCCTCAACGCATGCGTATACGCGCCATAGCTTGTTCTGTCTCACATGTTCACATAGGGCAGGCTGCATCCGAACAGTGTCAAAGGGAGCCTGAATAAGCTGTCTCCACATCTGGAATGTGCTTTGCATTCACGTACTTTTGAGATGGCCCGGAAGCAGAAATCATGCGGGTTGAGTTCCGATGAACGAGCAGGCTATGCAACTGGACCCCCTCGTGCGATCCGCCTACCAGGAAAGGCACCATTGAGACGCGTTCGGATGTTGACGAGGTACTGGTGTAGAGCAGCATGACCTAGGACCTCCTAACCCTTCGAATCATCAATGGCACATGCTCCAGCAGGGGAGGCCAAATCACCGATAGTTTTGGCCTCTTAGGTAACGTGGAAGGATGACTGGTTCCAAAATACGGTCGCCAATTATCCCGGCCCACACATTCCGGCTGTACCGATGCAGATAATTCGCTCTCACAATGCCATGGGGATTCTGCATACTATCTCCCAGATGACTGTTAAGGTGAAGATACCACTCCGCGGAAAGGTGGCCTCATCTGTGAATAGGATAGATTACAGAAATCCTGGAATTGTGGTTGTTTGGTGAAGAAACCAGTGACAAAACTGATCCCAATGAGGAAAGCTGTCGATAGTAAGCCCTGCACACGCTGTAAATTATACAGGTAGTAACAGTTATCATGGAGAATGTTCCACACGGTTGTCTGGCTTACCCTGTACTGGTGGGCCGACTGCCTGGTACTGAGACGGCTGTCACCTTCCACAGTGTAAATCACATTTCCCTCCAAATTTAGTGTCCCGACACTTCGGGTACGTCCTTCACGATTTCGTGCTTCCTGAAACGACGCTGATTCAGGCAAACGGCGATACGCTGCTGCAAACACTGAATCCTATGGTGGTTATCAGCGGGGATAGGTTTTCCTGATACAACCTTGCTGCTCGCTGCCCGTTGCCATTTGCCTTTCCGTGAGAAAACACCATGCCGGCAAACTCTCGATTCGAATACGGAACCATTGTGTACAAAACGGTATAATATCCACTACAAGGTGAGTCATCAAAAGAAGTGAATCGGACACAACATTACTATGGCAGGAAAGGGAGCAAGGGCATGACGTATGAGGGACCGTACCACCATCTAGGAGCAAACCAAGCATAGTGTAACTCTGCACGGTACAGCGCGTATGAGACAGCAATCTCGAAAACAATGTATGGTTGAATAAATGGTCTCTACCACTGAAACCGTGCAATTCCGGACATAAGTTCATTAGATCTTTTTTGTTCCGCCTACTCCCATCGATCAATCTCTAGAGCTTGGAGGAAAAAATCACCCTGTAGCGTTGATGAACTCTAGGAACGCATTGTGGATAATTGTCATGCCTTTGTATGCCTGAGGTTTTTGAACGTGTATGAGTATGGATGGGCCAACGGCCATGCTGCAATAGTATCACCGGTTCCCGAAGTTCACCACTGATCGGCTTGGCCAGCACGTGGATGGGTGACCGTCTGGTCTACTGAACAGTGTTGGGAGCCGGATGCAGTCAGCCCTTGTGAGGTAAATGAGAGAGCTACTTGACTGAGAATTAGCGGTTTCGATCACAAAAACTGAAAACGGCCAGGAAAGCGATGTGCTGGCCAAAAGCCCCTTCATTTCCGCATCCTGTGAAGCGAGGCTGAGGATGACACTGCAGTCGGTCAGTATGTTAGGGTCTTCCGAGAGCTGTCCGGACGGAATTTAATTTAATTCAATGGATACAGATGAGGAGATGTACGAAGATTGGCTTTATATGAGTGGACATGTGCTTATTAAGAGTATTTGCACGTTTCATTATCCTCTTCACGCCCCCTTTCATTGCCAGCATATAATCCCCCGCCAAAAGTCCTACCGCAGAGCAAATTCCTTCTAGAAGCAGGGGGAGGAAATTAATTGGAAAATATTTCGTCACCAGAAAATTACATGTTGATAGGGAGTAGTAGTTATATTGGCATGGATTCAGCAAACACTCTTTGGGTTGTAAAGTAATACTGTAGTTATTTAAATTAAAACCGGTCGCCAGGCTAATTAGGCAAAGTGATTCCAACTAAATATACTAATTAAGAAAAAACCTCTGTACGAGACTTCATTTGGGACTGAAATTGCTTTGTTAATTGAACGCGAAACAACAGCACAATCTAGTAGGTGTTGGTAAGATAGCTAGTCATGAAGAAGACAGATAAAATTGTTTGTTTTGGCAACAAACTGTGTCCCAACAACGTGCACCGTCTGTACTAAAGCAAGAGAACTGGCGTTCATTGCACATTACCATTCAATTAGCGAGCAGCACAGCTGATTTGGGTTTGAGGCGGCTTCAACACTTTACTATTACAAGATAGTAAAGTAGAAATAATTAGCAACTTGTTAATCTAACTAACATGGTTAATACTCGTTGTCAAATACAGCGTATATGTCATTCTATTATGTAGAGCATAAGCTAAACATGGGGACCATGTGTGTGTTAAGGTTTCTATAAATCGCTGGCAGTTACGTTTAGAGGAACACAAAACAACAATCATTGCATTTAATAAACACTTTCACTGTGAGAATTTCTGAACTACTGACTCAGAATTTAGTGCTGGGAACTGTTTTACCTATTGATTAGGTTTGGGAGAAACACTTCAAACGTAACACAAAAAGGACACACATAAATATGAACATACGAATAGGAGCACTATTAAAAACTTGCAAAGAAAATAATAATTGAGTAGGCCTTTTAACTGTTATGGTCTGGGAATATTTCTTATAATTAAAACTCTATTCTGTTACTTTTAGCTGGCCGGGGTGGCCGAGCGGTTCTAGGCGCTACAGACTGGAACCACACGACCGCTACGGTCACAGGTTTGAATCCTGCCTCGGGCATGGATGTGTATGATGTCCTTAGGTTAGTTATGTTTAAGTAGTTCTTAGTTCTATAGGACTGATGACCTCAGAAGTTAAGTCCCTTAGTGCTCAGAGACATTTGAACCATTTTTTTGTTACTTTTAGTACTGAGCAAGGTTTTTAATAAGAAAGAAAATTAGACACTAGATTTAGCAGTTTACTTTGCTCGCATTTCATTGAAATACTTTAACTGTTCACTTTACTGATCATGTGGAGCATTTCATATAAAAGACTAACTGAAGACCTAACAATCATTACGTGACGAAAGTTAACAAACACTTTTTAGCACAGTAATAATTACGTAGTTGATTAGAATTCGGACACTCGGAATTATTAAACCACTGGGAAAATGAACCTATCCAGATAAATGACTGAGGAAAAAATCAGTGTTTTTAACACAAAGTTGAAATTGGATCACTTTTTATTTGCGCATCAAGAACTTACCAGCCCATGAATATAAATGCAACATTAAACTTCACTTGTAGTGAATATAGTGGCAGTGCCCATCTTCCATGACCCATGTATGAAGTCGTTATACGTGATCATGTCTTTTGAGCTAAAATCGAGCCATATAATTATCTTCCTGCAGAGAGAATTGTATGATTCAGAGCTAAACAATAAGTACCATGATCTAACAGCAAATATACGTCCACATCCGAAGCATAATTAATCCAATCTTGCTGCAATGCTTGCCTCCTTTAGCACTCAAAATGTTAACTGTTTGAGTGCTAGCCACCGTCGTTCTGTGCCACAATAGCTTCTTGCAGTACTTCCCCCAAACCACCTTTTACGCTACTGTCTACAGTTTATTGTTGCGAAGGGACTTCCCCCCCCCCCCCCCCCCCCCCTCCTCACTGGTTTTACATGTTCACAAACCTACGTTCTCTATGCATGAACCATTTTATAAACAATCCTTTAACATTATAAAAGAATGTAGTTTTGAAAATTACATTCACAAATCAATTCGTGTTAAATTATCTTACAGAAAATAACAGCAATTATTTCTACATGTGTTGCATCAAAGAACATAATAACATAGCTACCACATTATGCTCAGAAAAACATAAAAGTTACATGCAAAGGATACAGTCGACTCTTAACATAACTGTTACACTTTCTCAGGACAGTAGATCAGTCACTAATCCCTTGAATTGCCACCGTTCTTCTTCGCATTCTTTTGCATTCTTCTCTGGCAGTAGGCTGCTTTGGAGACGTTTAACAGGTTTTCATCATTGTATCATGATGCTGTTCACTCCAACAATGGCGAGTCCGAACTAGGATAAGCGGTATTATTTTTCTCCTACATTAATTGGAATCCTTAGAAACGTATGTACATTTTCCCACTCTCCTCACATGGATGGTACGGATTTAATCTCCGTACTTTTTCTTGAGCCGAACGTAAAGCATATGACTGTTTATCGTTTTCCTTCGTGTGAACCCTCTTTGGAAAGTCTTAGGTCTTAAACTACGCTGAGAAAAGGTAAACTTCCCTCACTCCGGTGTGATTTCATGTGAGTCACGTAAGTTTCGGGACTGTTCTTCACTGTGCGCACGCCATTAAGGGGCCGTTACAGTGAGTATTAGCAGTGGTTGTTGAATACTGTAGGATCACAGACTTCCCTAAACGATGAATCAACAACTGTAATAAAAAAAAAATTCGTTATCCACAGTAACCTAGCTGTACAGAAGTGCCTTACTCCACAACTGTTACAGACTGACCATGATTGGACCCTAATTTTACAGCCTGTTTCATTCTTACAATTTGACCATGCTCAGGTACCAGTGCAAGAAGGAATCAGAATTTAAAAATTTTCTCTTTACTGTTTTCGGATGTTAGTATACGATAACTTAATTCAGTTTGTCACAAGCCATAATGACTGCTGAGAAAAAGTGCGACATTGTTTAAATTTTCCACTAATACTCCAGCAACTACAATATGGAGTCACAATGCCCGTCATTTGATGCCGATGACTGGAGAATGAAACTGACCGAAACCTGTGTGTGTGTGTGTGTGTGTGTGTGTGTGTGTGTGTGTGTGTTGTTTCCTTCGAATGTAGTAATCCAAGATATACTGGCAATAACTATATATTATTTTCGTTGCCTAGGCCTCTTACAATATTTTATTCATTTCATTCGCTTCTGAGCTCCATAAGAGCTCTTTTCTTTAGTCGTGTTGCGAATTTTCGAATTTTTTCCACTTGTTCATTAGGTGAAGTTGTCAGAGAATGCCGCGCAGGATTAGTCGAGCGGTCTAAAGGCGCTGCAGTCACGGACTGTGCGGCTGGTCCCGGCGGAGGTTTGAGACCCCCCTCGGGCATGGGTGTGTGTGTTTGTCCTTAGGATAATTTAGGTTAAGTAGTGTGTAAACTTAGGGACTGATGACCTTAGCAGTTTAAGTCCCATAAGATTTTTTTTTTGTCAGAGAATCTTGAAACGTTTTTAGTTACCATTATCCATTACCGAGATCCAGGCTAAAAATTTAGCGTACTTATGCACATAAAATATGCACTTAATATCCGAAATGAGGCGCAAATGTAGTTTTAACTGTTGTAGTGAACAAAAAGGAAGGGTTTTAAGGTCATCGATAGGGTTTTGAGGTCACCAACTGCTTTCAGTCAGTATATTTTCACCAGTAAAGCTTTGACAGGCTGTCTCCGTATAATGAGAACTTCACGCGTTTGCAAATATTAGCAAAGTGGTACCACAGTGCCGGACGTGGCCTAAAAGGGTCTTAACATCCCTGGAAAGGAAAGGAATGTAAAACTGTAAAGAACCCAAATTCAATAAAGTTTCACTTGTAAGATTTTTACTCTTTCAAGAAACACCTCATAATCCGGTAGCTTTCGATGATTTGCGATCGATGAGCAAAGTATCCAGAAAAAACAATAACGAAAACGTTTTTTGTTAACATAATATGCGTACTTATTTGTTACTTACATATGTCAAAGAATATAAATCTGTCAAAGTGTATAAGACTGTTAAGACTTGATTGACCTATAGAATTCTTTTCATAGTATATACAGCACGCCCTGCTGTCGCTGGGAAAAAGAGATAACCAGCGGAAATATGCTCTATCAGAGCACACAAAAGGCGAATATGTTCCGCTTTAAATAGTCTGGCAGAAAAGTGGGGAACTAGCTACCTCAATCAACATTTTAATTTCCTAATCAAAAATTTTGGTATGCGATCAAATTCCCGCTTTTTGTGCAAAGACAGAGTTGCAAAGAGAAAGTGACGGCTGGATATAAAGTAACAGCGGTGGAGAAAGCAGACGGCACCAATGTGTGAGGAAGAGAGAGACGAAATTGTGATGGTGCGGGAGAGAAAGTGCCAGTAAAAGAGAAATGTACGAAAACAGTAGCAGAAGGAGCCGAAAGAGAAGAGATACTGGTCAGTGAGATACAGAGACAGAAAAGAGTTGAATGGAGACAGAAGCAGTGGGAGCAAACGAGAGAAGAGACAGTGGGAATAAAGTATACAAACGTATTGAGACCATACATAGGATTGAGCGGTTGGGACTCTTCCAGACAGGGGAACATTAACATGTAGCTATAGGTGGGACGCATTTTGGGCTGAAATTAGGAGAAAACTTTCTTGAACCCCGAGGATTCTCAATTTGGAGACGAGGCAAAGAATGTACTTTGTCAAAGGAGCGTGAATATGTTTGTATGACAAAACTTTCGGTGAGGAATGTGGAAAGAGAATCGAGGCGGCTGGTTCCCCACTTTTTGTCAGAGTCTTTTAAAGTGAAATGTTTCCGCCCTTTGAGTTCTCCGGCAGGAGTCTTTTCTCACTTGTCATATTTTATGAATGACGTTTTGTTGATAGTGGAGGTAAGTGTATCAATTAGCTGTCTGCTGTGCCCTGCTCTTCCATTCACGAAGTGATAGAGATTCGTGTGTTACTCTCTCTCTGTCTCATCAGGAAAAATTAACTCAATATCAGCGTTCTATCACAGGAATTTCTGTTCCTGTAGGAATGCACCAATTGTGTGAAAGGACAGACACCACGGATTAGTGTACTTGGTTCGCATCAAAGGCAACGAATACACGATCTTCACTGTGGATGCACAAATATGTCGGACCTCCTGTTGGTATCTCTGAGTAGGGAGTGTGAAGGGAATGGACAGAGACTGGAGATAGGTGGTGCTAGATGAGAGTGTGGGTCGGCCTAGCATGCCAATATAATCCGTGCAGCTGTAATAAACACTTTGTCAGGGGCTCTGTGCTTAACACAACTGCCTAGTAAGCAGAAGATCCAGGGTTCGAGTCCCGGTCTGGCACAAATATTTCACTCGTCGCCGCTGATTCGGCAGATGTCCCGATGCAGCAGACACCATCCATCCCTTTCCTTTCTCCCCTCTCTACCTTCAACCTACAATTGATGTATGAATTGAATTAATTACTAAGATTACTGAAACAGACTATGTCTATAGTGGGACTTTTAAACTCCGTCTCCTTGTAGCTTCGAACAATAACTCAAAAGCAAGGAACGTTACTCTTGTATAGAGGAAGCGTCCTTCCGTCGTAGAGTTTCTGCAAATACACTTCTCTTCGCAGTTTATTACGCATTCTGCCCACGCACAAAGGCCTCCCGCGTGTAGCATCCTCAAACTTGTTGCCAACTCTTCCTTCCTGTGCGTTCGGACTCACCCCTTTGTCGTGTCCCGCAAACTCTTTCGGAAACTGCGCAAATTACCTGCGCGGGAAGGATACTGAATATCGTATGGGAAGCGGTGGCTGACGCTTGAGGTTGACGCAACTGCCGCCAGATGGCAGGTGAACTCGGTCGCTATATGAGTAGTACGTGTTTTCGCTCACCGCGCGGCAGCACCGTCGCCTGAATCGCTACCTCTCCGAATACGCGTAACTGCGGCTGCAAGAACGCCGAGCCGTAATTAGAATTTCGTCATTGCATGCTGGAAGTGCTACAGGCAGTGGTAAACCCAGAAGCGCTCCTAGCTTAAAAGGATTTTATAATAAACTCGGTGCGGTAACCTGTGCTCATCAACCACGAGCCCCGTCCGCTTAAAGTAATTAAAAAGCGAAATGGGATGCGACGGCAGCAACATTTTACGTTCTTGGACGTCGTATAACAATCCATGCCAAGATGGCGACCTCATCAGGCTGCAGATTTCGCGTTCTCCACAGAGCAGAGCCGAGACGGTTTAAAGTCGCGCAACATGTAATTTCTTGCTCTTTTTTTAAAAAAATGTATTGCCATATTTTACTTCCATATAACAATGAAGGTAGCGTCTAATAAAATTTCGATTTCTGAATAATAACCTGTGCAAAACGTGATGTTCCAAAAAGATCCATCTAATTTAATTTCTAAGGAATGTGGATAGGAGCTTTGACTATAATTTAACTTAAACGTACGACTACAAAGTTTTTACTTTCAAAGAAGCCATCCGGTTTTACGATGGCGTATGCTGTGCATACATGCACACGTAACTTTGAGGTATTCAACGCCCAGAATGAATTCATAGGAGGTTAGGGGCCCCAATGCCGTCCTTACCCATAGTTTCGTTCTAGGAATTTCCCAATTCCACAGTCGATAACAAATATTCAGCTGCACAGAACTGTGAGGTTAGGGGCCCCAGTTAGGTCCCTGCTCGTAAAGTAGTCCTAACAGTTTCTCATTTCCATGGTTGATAACTAATGTTCAGCTGCGCATGCCTACGTGACCATATTCCATTGTCTGCTGTATGCAGCACAATTGACTTCCATGTTCGAGAAAGCTCATTTTTTAGCCTGAGGTGAGTTACTGCAGCAGTCGAATCAATAGTCTGCTATCCCTGGTGTAAGCACTGCATCGCAGTCGTGTATTGTAGTTTCTGGTGTGTAATCGCTACAATCAGGGATTCAACATAGTGGCAATTTCCATCCCCTTCCAGTTCCTATTTTCATCCTGGGGACGAAAGTTGGAACTTCTGATTTTATTTGCATGTTAGAGAGATTATTTCAGTTTTTTTCGCATGGTACGCAAATAGTGGGACACAGAGGTTATGAAGGAGGCTACCGACGTCGTCAAGAAGAAGAGAATAGTTTACAGACGAGCACGTAAACCATCTAATATCCAACGAGCAACGTTGAAAGACTGTCTTAAAAAGATTTAAGTATAAAAACACACACACACACACACACACACACACACACACACACACACGAGGGAGCACTCGAACCTCCGATGGGGGAAGCGCCTTAAATCACACGGCTACCCCGCGCGGCAAGAAAAGTAAGGCAGCACCTGTTCGGCGTAGAGAATTTAGGGACAACAAAAACAACCACGAGAAAACCCGGTAACTTGAGTGAAAGTGAGCACAGTGGTGACATCGTCTATATGTCGACTGAAAACGAAGCCGCTAACGATGCTTTTGCTGAATACCGTGCCTATGGTGAACTTCACTCTTGGAGAAATCACTGCGGGAAATGGATTCGTTGCACTAAATGTTTTGTGTGGTATCACGAAATGTTCTCTTCATCTACAGAGACACAGAAATTCATATGTGATATACGTTTAGAATGCTGAAAATAACGTGAAAGCATCGTAAATTTATAACCTTCGAGCGATTCATAACAGTGAAAGTGTTTGGTAATATTACAATCTAAAGACACGTTTAAATTAAATAGTTCCTCAGCAAGAACAGTGTCACAATTCAGAAATGAACTACTGGAGAAAACTGGAAGTACGTAATTGATTCTATGAAATTGAAATAGTATAAGCTTCAATTAAATTTCAATATGTATTGTCGCCAATAAATTTTGTTATATCTTTCGTGCACGTTGAGGTACTCCACACGTATTTTTGAGTGACATAAGCTAAAGAAGCCATTTTTCGGAGTGGGAAATTTAGTTTTGTGATTTTGTGGGTCGTGTGTTATGATACTTTAATTTACAAATTGCCTACAACTGAAGCATAAATGTAGGAACATATATACCCCATTTTTAGTCTTGTCGATAACCTTTCAGGGCTTATAGAGGTCATAACCAATAAGGTCACGAAATTTGGGCTCCTGCTGTAGATAGCGTCGTTTATCACAATCATGGAGGTTTCGTTGCATCTGGATCTAATATGGTTTGAAACACAGAACACACTGGATAGAATGGGTAATTCGACGCTGCCACCATTGGCCATGGTGGCGTTGCGGGGGGGGGGGGCAAGGGGAGGGGCAAGAGGTGCACTGGCGCTTCTGAAATCTTACTAACTTTCCTCTGGAAATTATGCCTACCCTTTGGCGCATAAGGGAGAGAGGAAGGGGCAGGGGATTTTTCAGCCATGTCATTCATTCGGAGTGAATGTGGAGGTTACAGAAAGTTGCGAAATTGCGGAAGTATAGTCAACAAACTACCCTCTGTCCGTTTCTGATACAGTCATTATCGAGCTTCACAAATAGACTGTTTCAACTCGCTGGGCGCCCATTTCCAGAATAAAATAAACGTGGCTAAGTATCCCTGCACAACATCCGTCCTCTATTTCCACAGGGACACTCCACCCTCCTGCTGCAAATATTGACCTCAACAGCAGTTTACCATTTGTCTGCTGTCGAAGGAGACCCGTCACAGTTTGGTAAGACCGAAATCGGTTTTATAATTACACAGCGATTGTAGCAGACTCCGAAGAATATACTCTTGCTACTCCGTAGGAATGTTCATCTTTACGTCATCTGTGGACCCAGTTGTATTAATCTAAAGAAGAAAATACGATTTTCTGCCCTAACGTAGAGGGAAAAGATATTATAGACGAAGTAGTAGTAAATCTCGACTGTTAATGAAATGTTATATTCTCAAACATCAAGGGGTGCAATACAGAGCAAAAGGCAATCACAGAATTACGATAATCACGTTGAGGTTGAAGCTTTTCAGTATGTTTGCTTACAAATACATTTCTTTCGTAGGGCAAACGCGTAATGCTTTTTATTGCACTTTCCTTTCGCGCTTTGTCACCTGCAACCATATAAACTTAACGTAGATCACCTTTTCCTATCTGGAGGTTCGCAAAACATTTCAAGGGCTTCGCCAAAACTCTTTCCCGTAACGACAGGTTTCGAGGTTAGGCCCCTGTCTCTGCGGCATTGTCACAATAATAATTTACAGTGATGTTACAAAAAGGTGTTCGAATGTGTGTGAAATCTTATTGGACTTAACTGCTAAGGTCATCAGTCCCTAAGCTTACACGCTGCTTAACCTAAATTATCCTAAGGACAAACACACACACCCATGCCCGAGGGAGGACTCGAGCCTCCGCCGGGACAGTTATGTTAAATTTTAGGAAGCGTCCTATCGTGTTAGCTACAGAACTACTAATACTGCAAAACCTACCGCAGTAGCTGAAGATGTAGTGCGACCATGTATAAATAATATACACTTGGAGAATCTTTCACAAAAAAAGACAATACGGTACCACTGTTCGACAATACGATCAATCGTCGGATTAGAGACGTATCAAATTACGTCAAGTATGAAATTTTGGAAAGAGTTTGTGCCAGTCCTTCTTTTGTTACTAAACTTGACGAATCCACTGACGTTGCCAATTTAGCCATTTTGTTACTTTTCGTTAGTTATATTAACGGCGAATCTGTGGAAGAGGTGCTTCTATTCTGTAGACCCTTACAATAGAGAACTACGGGAGGAGATATATTTAATTTAATCGACTAGTAATTTCACGGAAATTCAATTGTCTCGCTGTGTAGAGTGTGTTCAGATGGTGCGAAATGTACGACAGGGTGTTAAGCTGGGCCAAAGTGAAATCAGTAACGCCGAAAGCATCTTGGACACATTATTACATTCATAGACAGGCTCTTGTTTCTAAACTCATGCCCGATGGATTGAAATCTGTGCTGGATGATCCAGTGAAAATTGTGGTATCAGAGTTCGATATCACACTTCTTAGGGGTTGGAGTTATCGACCGCGGTCGTACTAGTATCGCTGTATCAGCGAGGCAAGGCTAGCTACACTCCGCGGCTTGCAACAAGACTCTAGCGTGCGCTCGGCCACTCTTGCCCGGGACGTCAAGTAGGAAAGTAGTATAGCCTTCAGCTGATATGAGGCAACCTCTAACAAGGCGCTTAGTCAAAGTATGGCCTATCTGATGCCGCTATAGCTCTCTGTTTGTAATTATATCGCCCGCATCTCGTGGTCGTGCGGTAGCGTTCTCGCTTCCCACGCCCGGGTTCCCGGGTTCGATTCCCGGCGGGGTCAGGGATTTTCTCTGCCTCGTGATGGCTGGGTGTTGTGTGCTGTCCTTAGATTAGTTAGGTTTAAGTAGTTCTAAGTTCTAGGGGACTTATGACCACAGCAGTTGAGTCCCATAGTGCTCAGAGCCATTTGAACCATTTTTTTTGTAATTATATTCCTCCTGAGTATGAAGACTCCTGTACCACCAGTTAAGTACAACATATTTTTTACGACTTGTAATTATTTTAGTCGTTGTACACCTAGACTAGGCAGCCAGCTCCTTATCGACTTCAATGACAAACCTGCTGTATATGCAAAGAAGAGATTTGTATTTTTCTATTGGCCACCAGTCACTCACATTGGCACCGAAAAAATAACTAATTTTGTTAAGTCTAGGCAACGGCCTTGCCGCAGTGGCTGCACTGGTTCCCTTGAGATCACCGAAGTTAAGCGCTGTTGCCATTTTTCGGGGTGCACTCAGCCTCGTGCTGCCAATTGAGGAGCTACTCGACCGAATAGTAGCGGATTCGGCCAAGAATACCATCATAACGACCGGGAGGGCGATGTGCTGACCCTACGCCCCTCCTATCCGCATCCTCTAGTGAGGATGACACGGCGGTCGAATATTCCCGGTAGGCCACTCGTGGCCTGAAGACGGAGTGCTTTTTTTTAAGTCTCAGCCTACTAATTTCCTCACCTTTGCAGTACTTTTTTGGGGAAGTGGGAAGCATTTGTAAGTGTCTATTGTCCCTCACTGAAGTTCGGTGGCTATGTCGAGGTAGAACTATATCGAAACTGTGTTAGCTTAAAGCCGAAGTTACCGCTTTTCTCACCAGCCATGCCTTTCACAAAGAAAGTGCATGGTAGTTGAAATCAGTCTTCAGACTTTAACTTATTTGCAGACATTTTCTCAAACGGTCAGTTCAAAGTAATCTCTCCAGGTTAACGCCTGGAGAGATCCCATATATTAAATTTTTTAATGAAAGATCCGATACAATATTATCGTTTATATTGACCATATAAAAGTATTGAATCACTTATTAAAACAATTAATTTTTGGGAAACGTGTTTCAATACAGTCAAGCCGAGTGCTTCCTGACTTACTCGTGGAGAATCATCTTTCTTTGGACGAAAATGCAAGATCATGGTTAAAGAACATTTGAAGGAACTTTGAAAAAGTTTCAGAGAATATTCGTCGTATCGCTATTACGTTATGTGAAAACGTCACATTGTTAGGTCAACATAATCTATAGGAGATAATTTCAAATGCCGAGGGAGTTTCTGTTATGTGACGTGTCTGTGACGAATTTTGCCTGAGGATAGTCAGATGGCGTAATAATACACTCTAAGACAAAAACAATGCGCCGCGAAGGAATTATCCGAATGGAACAGGAACCGGTAAATACAATGTACATGTACAGGGACAGAAATGATTATAATTCCAGATGAGCTGGATGATTTATTCAAGAGAAGGAGCTTCACAAATTGAGAGAATCAATAATGCTTTGGTTCCCCTTTGGCCCATATGCAAGCCATTTTTCGGCTTGGCATTAATTAATAGAGTGAATTGTTGGATGTGTTCCTAAGGGATGTCGAGCCAAATTTTGTCCAGTTGGCGCGTTAGAGATGTTCTGAAAGCCCTGCCCATAATGGTCCAAACGTTATGAATTCGGGACAGATTCTGCAACTTTGCCGGCCATGGTAGTGTTTGGCAAGCTCGAAGAAAAGCAATAGAAAACCTTTACTTGTGCGTGCGGGTATTATTTTGCTGAAATTTTAGCCCAGGATGGCTTGTCATGAAGGGAAAAAAACGGGGCTCACGAGGGTAATTCCAAAAGAAAGATCTCCTACTTTATTATAAGTACATAGACCTGTTTACTTCTACAATGGCTTACATCAGTTTACAGCTTGAACATGACGCTACAATTTGCTTGGCAGTGAGTTCTCATAATTCGGTAAACTAATTAATTGCTCCTTGATTCCGCGCTGTGTCGTCTTCGACCAATACGCTGACAGAAAAGCATTCTGAAATTCTTCTACGGAGTAGCATTGTCTCGCGATCGGTCTCATACGATTTGCCGGTTCGCCTTCCAAAAAACTGCAAATAAATTCAAGTTTGTGTGTTACGGGCCAAGTTGGTGGAAAAGCAAAGCTAAATTGTTGTATCTAATCCAAGGGGTGAATCTGTGTTCTGTCATTTTTAAATACCTTAAATTTCCTAACGGATAGAAAGTGCTTATAATCAAAATTATCGTCTCTGTATGTCTGAGCAGGTTCAGGATTGAATGATAATCTGTTTGTCTGTGACTGTTCGGAATCTAAGTCAAGTACTCTCTGTAAATTACCTAAATTATACTGGCTGTGTGAGTGTGAGAAATGTTCGGAATATGGCGTATGCTGTGTCGCGTTAAAGGCTGAAACATTTTTCATCTCCGTCAATTAGTGCTGTAAAGATGACAATTTTCTACGTAATGTATTATTAGACGAACCTATCTCACTGATCGTCTGCTGTAAATTTTGGATTTCGGGTGTTTGATTAAGCGAAACTGGTGACGTATCGTCTGATTTGGTGTCATTATTATTTTCGATAACATCAATACGACTGGCCAATTCATCATATTTTTCAGTCAGTGCTTTTACCTGATCATCGTTTTTAGTATCACAAGCATTAATCTGTTTTTGTATTTTACGTGTGGTTTTGTTCAATTTTTTAACGTCTGCTTTGATGGCATCGGAATCCTATATTAGTTCCAACTTTTCAAGTCTGTTGGTCATTGTCTGAAAGTCTACTGCGTGTGTGTCTGTTTTTGTTTTAAGATCGGAGATTTCATCATACAATTCGGTGTTCAACTGTTTGATTTCGTCTGATACTGTAACAATATTGTTGTCTAGGTATGTTTTTGCTTTCGTAAACAATTTACGCTTATCTTCCTGTCTCTGTGCGGTAATTGTTTCCATGACTTGTTGCTTTACTTTGTTCTGTTCCTGTATAAATTTACGATAACGCGTTTCACTGTTTTGTAGGTGGTGATTAAAACGTTCGTCAATTTGGCAGTTCTGTTGGTCAAATTTCGCGTCTACTTTCGCATCCAGTGTGCGTGAAAGTTCTGCTGACATTAATTTAAACTCGTCGCGTAACAGTTGCGTTTTCAGAACATTGTTTAGCGACTGCACTAATTTCATCTCTAAGTAATTTAGTTGTGGCTGCATGAGTATTACTTAATTCTTGTGCCACAGATCTAATTTCTTCACTACTGTTCCTAGCACAAGCCTTAATTTCCTCACGTAATTGTTCTTTAGTATCATGACATTGCACGGCAACGGCTGTAATCTGTTCATTAATCTGTTTAAAGATCTCATTAATTTGTTCGATCGACCTGTCGTGTTTTTCATTCGACTGTTTGAGATTTTCATTAAGTTGTTGTTTGAGATTTTCATTAATTTGTTGTTTCAGATTTTCATTAAGTTGTTCGTTCGATTCATTGAGTCATTTGTAATTGTTGTCTTGTTTTTCATTGAATTGTAGTAATAATGCTACAACTTGACCCAAGCCAAGATTAGCGACTCTATTTTCTATGTTGTGTGTTGGTGTATCTGCATTTGTCACGTTTTGTGTAACCATTTGGTCATTTTCTGATTCTTGAAAAGGTTCGCCAATCGGATGTGCACTGTTGGCCACTACATCGGAATCAAATAAATCTGACGTATTCTGACTACATTGTTCATCTCCGTGGGAAAAATTTATCCGTTCACAATGCAAATTTTGCAAACCGGGTATGTCAAACTGGGCAGCGTTCATTGTATCAGAACGTGCCGCGTCATCAATTGTTACATTTACTGTGGACATAATTGAATTTGTTTGCTCATCATTAGAATTAAAATTACTGATTATCAGTAATTAGAGGATTATCGCTATTACACTGAGTGTCGCAAGTATTATCGGTCAAATTATTCGAGTCGGCTATTTCACTCATTGCACATCGCGATGTACTGTTAACAGTTTTTCGCGGTATTTTTCACCAATCAAAATTAAGCATAAAATGAAACAAAGACGAAGCAAAAATGGAACAAATAATTACAACAAAGGGCAATTGCCGATGATCTGTGAAAGAAAGAGTGACAAATTAGTAAATGCGTTGCGCCAGAAGCAAACTACATTTAAGCAAATAAGAGCAGATATATGACTACTACTCAGAAATTCACAAAGAAATACGATCCTGGCCGGTTGTCGCCAAGTGTAACCTCCCCACAAAAATCTTTCTCATTTGGTGTAACCTCAAAACAGAAAAATTCCTAAACTTCTCAACAGTAAAAAATATAATTATGTCGTTCACATTCAGTGTAACGTCCCAACAAAAGATAAATTCAGTAACCTGGTGATAATACGATGTAACTAACCTCTCAATTAAATTGTCGCTCACTTATAACTTTTCAATAATTGACTGTGAATTTAACCTGGTAAATTTTGGACGTCAGCAGTGCTGCGTCATGGCCCTGAAAGATCATTCTGAATACGAAAGAAAAATTCCTACCTCAATGAAGTCGCCGGATAACGCATATATATCTGCTCTTACAATAAATTTTCCTGACACAGCCCTGTGTAATGCTGGCCGATAGCTTTGTCATTCATGAAAGGAAACAACTGATTTTTCTTTAGCAATAATCGGGATGATCATGGATTGGAGAAATTAGTAAATTCCTTAAATTGAAATGAATGGTTGTTAAAAGTTACTTTTTATGAGAAAGATTATTATTAGAAGGTTTTTAAAACATTTACATGGGACTTGAGATAACAATAGTACATATGAGCGAGGCTGCTTTTTACCTTCTACGATAATGCTCAGGCTCCGGCATCGCTCACCATGACCGGCCCAGCCAACACGATACACCAGACCAGACCAGAGCAGACAGCTCACTAGCAACAACTTACTGCTACAGCTACACAGTTCCTACTGCAGTCAACACTGCTCTCTGGTCTGAGATTCTCTTATACCTTACATATCGCAGGCAGCGCGTGAGCAATACATCGAAAATACATCTGCTCGGACCTCTTACAACGTCTACTGAAATTTCGAATGATTCGCTAGTGGCGCCACTATGAGTATGAAAATCAGGTTTGCTTGATATACACGCTGTATTGGTCGTCATCGTTAGTTACTTGTGTGATTAGCTGCGGTGAACCGTTAGTCAGGAAAACCTTTAAGACGACGAAGATGCCATTATATTACATCACTCAGTTTGAACAAAGTTGTGTATTGGATCTGTTGGAAGCTTGATGTTCCATCTGGTATATTTCAGAAAGATCTGGCAGCCGTATAGCTACTGTACACGATTGCCGGCAGTGGTGGTCCCGAGGGCTCTGGATGGCCACGTGGCACTACAGAGAGGGAAGACCTTAGTTTTAGTGGTATGGCTCCGTCGCATGGTACTGCATCTGCAGCACGAATTTGAGTAGCAGTTTACCCCACAGTGGCACGACACACTGTATATATGAAGATGGTGTCTGTTCTTTCGGGCCCGCCGGTGTGGCCCACCGGTTCTAGGTAATTCAGTCTGGAACCGCGCGACCGCTACGGTCGCAGTTTCGAATCCTGCCTCGGGCATGGATGTGTGTGATGTCTTAGGTCAGTTGGGTTTAAGTAGTTCTAAGGATCTAGGGGACTGATGACCTCAGACGTTACGTCCCACAGTGCTCAGAGCCATTTGAACCATTTTTGTTCTTTCGGACATGTCTGAAAGAACAGATACGATCTTCATATATATAGTTAAAGCTCACCGGCCATTTCACCATCTTCTGTGCCGATGCACAAACAGTGCCTAAACTGTTACGGGAATCGGTAAAGCCGTGAGTAATGAGTGGAATGGGCAGGGGCACTATGAATATAGTGCAGGACGATAAGCTTGGAATGTGGGTCTCACGGGAGGCGTGCCAGAAATAAATCCCTGCAGTCGCACTATCCTCTGTGTCCCGGGTGGCTCAGATGGATAGTGTGTCTGCCATGTAAGCAGGAAATCCGAGGTTCGAGTCCCAGTCGGGGCACACATTTTCAACTGCCCCCTTGACGTATATAAATGCCTGTATGCACCTAAGGGTATTCATTTTATTGTATTGATTTAATTGTAACGACAAACTGTTACAAATCGATTAGTTGGAGACCAGCTCCAAGCCAGACGCTCTTGCGTGCATTTCCCTGACCACAAACCACCGCCATTTCTAATTTCCGTGGTGTCAAGAGAGAGCTCTTTGAGTTCAGGCTTCACATGTGTTGTGTTAACTGATGTACCACGGTGCCAGTGTTGGTTAGGGGGAGGCGAGCTGAGGACCTGCAACCAAGTTGCCTGCGTTCTAGACAGAACTGCAATTAGAGTGCAATTTCGTATGACAAAAAGGAGCACTCTCGTGGTTATCCCACGTTCCCTGAATACAAATTCGTACGTCAGTCTGGTGAATCGATCTAGTATTCTGCCATTTACTAGCAGCATTCCAGGAGGTATTTTCCAACATGATAACACCCGCTCACATCTCGCTGTTGTAACCCATCATGCTACATGTAGTGTCTACATATTGCGTTCTTGTGCTCGATCAGAAGATCTTCCTCCAGTCGAGCACACATCGGACTTCATCAGCCGACAACTCCAGCGTCATCAACAACGATCATTAACCATTCCTGTATTGATCGACCAAGTTCAGTGGGCATGGAGCTGCTTCCCATACACTGACATCTGCGCGACACAATGAATTCCCACTTGCAAGCTTGCCGTTACAACGGGTATTAATGTACCAGCATTTCATAATGGCAATGCCTTATCTTGCACTTACATTAATCTGTGATTTTGTAATGTTAAATCACTGACATACGTTACCTAGACAAATGTACTCTCAAAATATCATTACTTTACATTTTGACGTTGCGATGTTTCTTCTGTCAGTCTGTACCCAAAATCCTAGACCTTTGAATAACAAACTGGGCTGTTAAGTGTACCTGATGTACATGACTGCAACTTGGGGTAAGACTAGTATAATCGTCACAGATTAATTTTACAAGTATTTCTTTTGTAGTAAATATGAACTTTATTCGCATACGTAAATTTATCACCAGAAGGGTTCGGTGTGGGTTGTGGGGTAGCATGCTATCTTGAATCACCACAGATTGATAAGTAAAACAAGAAACTCCCAACCACGAAACAGATCCAGCTACAACAGAGTCTGTCCACTTCAGTGTTGAGAAACCCTTGAAGTATTTATATGCCCCATCAGTACAGATGTGGAAAGTATAGTCATATTGGTTCATGACAAAGGCCACACAAACCATCGCAAACATTGTAAAATCGCACAAGTAATGACAACATAATGCAAAACAATGATCAAAAACATGAGAGGGCTCATTATGGACTTATTCATTCGGCTGAAGGCCACGTGGTTCTCTGAAGGAGAAAAAATTTAAAATAGTGAACCACAGTATATGTTTTCTCGGATTGCAAATTACATAAGACTACGCTTGAATCTTGTCTGTGGAACAGATTGTGGCATTGATGCGATGATCGACAGGTCACCATTAAACGGCTCGCTGCTCAACAACACGACTCTCTCAGTTCTGACTCACTCGTTCACCAGTTAGGGTACTGAAAGGTCAGTGCCCACTTAGCTCCTCACCGCCTAACAGAAGACTATCTTTGCGGAATTTCTTGCGCTTTACAAAGCCGATAGTGACAATTTTTTGTCGACCATCGTTACAGGCGATGAAACTCGTGTTCATCACTTCAAACCAGAAACAAAATAGATGGCAGTCCACTGAGTGCCGCCACACCGACTCTCTTACGAAGAAATATTTCAAAGCTGCACCTTCAGCCATGAAAGTCATGGGGAAGGTCTTCTGGGACGCTTACGGCGTTATTCTGCTCGATATCCTCCATTGTGGTGCAACGACCAGCTCTGAAGTGTATTGTGCTAACCTCAGGAAAAGGAAATAACGACTTCTGCGTGCTCATTGTTACAAAAATGCAAACGAACTTTAATTTCTCCATGACAACGCAAGGCCTCACGCAAGACAGAGCTCGCGAGAGGAGCCTACAAAACTTCATTGGACTGTTCTTCCTCACGTATCATACAGCCCAGATCTCGCACCTTCCGTCTTCCATCTGTCTGGCCCAATGAAGGATACACTGCGCAGGAAACACTACGTGGATTATGCCGAGGTTATTCATGCAACAAGTCGTTGCTCCCCATGTCGACCACTTGAGTGGCACCACGCGCGGATGGAGGCCGTTTCAGCAAGGTGGTCTAGGGCCGTCGCATTGAACGAACATTATGTTTAAAAATAGGGTTTTGTAGCCAGAAGACTGAGGAATAATAAAGTGTATTGGAATCGTGAACAAAACCAACCGGAGTTCAGGAAAAAAAATGTGCTGCATAATTTATTCAACGCTCCTCGTACAAACCGAAGTAGGCACAAATTGTAAACAAGAGTGCGTGAGGCTTGTTTCAAATGGCTCTGAGCACTATGGGATTTAACTTCTAAGGTCATCAGTCCCCTAGAACTTAGAACTACTTAAACCTAACTAACCTAAGGACACCACACACAACCATGCCCGAGGCAGGATTCGAACCTGCGACCGTAGCGGTCGCACGGTTCCGAACTGTAGCGCCTAGAACCGCTCGGCCACCGCGGCCGGCAGAGTGCGTGAGCTTTAACCACTTATTGACATTGATAGGATACTAATCACTTATTTTCTTGTCAAATGGTCATACGTTTGTTATTTGACATTGTCGAATAGTGAGACAGACGATGTGTTATGTTAAAATGCGCGGGTAAAACTCTTAAGTCAAGATCAAAAAAATTCCTCTATGGATAACTAGTTTCAGTTCATTGACGAGCCAGCTTCAGATCAATAACATAAATAATTCAATATGTAACAGCCACCAGGTATTACAGTAGTTACCAGTCTTAACTTACCATTTTTGCCCACACACTTTTAAAATAGAAATTTGATTAGTGATTGAAAATTGATGATTACTCGTGTGTGGGATCTTACCACCAGATACCTCGATTTAAACAGGACTATCCTTATTTCCTGTTGAAAATTCCACTCACGACTAAACCATGATGGGGTACGTGAAAATTCCGAATACAAAACGGATAAGATTTGTGTATAGATTGGGAGGCAGCTTCGTGAACATAACTGAAATTAAAAACTGTGCTTTTAGTCCGAGGGATCTAAGTTGGCACTCAACAGCTCTTACATCAAACGTATCCGCATTCATCTGCACGTCAGAAGTAGATTAAAGAAATAAGCCGCTGTTACTGCGGATTTTCTATTAGAATACGTTATGAGACAGTGAAACTATTGAAGTGCCAGTGCCGAAAAAGAAGCAAAAAGTATAACAGTAAACCAGATTTAACAACGAATGGTGTATGTTTTACTCGTAACATAACGAAGCTTAAGTTATAGGACGTCATTTGAGCCGTATCAGATATGTAGAAAATCACGACGTTAAAAAGACATGGTTTTGTGCAGTAGAGCGGTGTTATTTTCGAAAAGAATCATAACTTTGTTTAGAAGAAGAAGAAGAAGCTGTAGTAACTCTTTGTCTTCGCATACCATCTTCATATGACCGGGAGAGGAATCTTAGCACCGTATAATGCATCTACCCTGGAGAACAGCAATTCACAATAAAACGCTTTAAAACGAGAAAGGGTCCTCTAGAAGCAATCAATTCAATTAATCTAATCACGTAACTTTCTTACCGACTATAAATGTATCTACAGACTCGTCTGAGGTCATCGTATTAGATAAATGCGAGTTACTAATATTCAAAATACGTTCCGTATTTCAACGGCATTGATTTCGATTAATTAATTAAGTGCATTTCTCGTATGTAACTGTATGTTTAAGTACAATTGTTTCGTGGATGCGTTTTAATTTATGAGCTAGAGTTTCACGCTGCGATTAATTTTGTTGCTCGATACGGGATTAACACCAAAACATATTTAACAAAGCGTAAAATGTGATATGTGAACTTACAGCTATACAAACAGCAGCGAATTCAGTAGCTTCACGCTCGTATTAGTACAATAGCCATTTGTAAACAGCACCTGCTAAAGCACGTCAAACGTGCTAACCGCGTAACGAACCACCGTTTCAGATCGTCACACAGGTACAGTATTACAATACACATAAGGGTCTCCGGTACATGCATACCTTGATTACGAGCAGAACACTTACTGTCACACAACCCGATTTCCCATAAAGATCGCTCAGTGGAAGAGAAATGGAAATAAGCCAATACGTATGTCGGCTTATACGTAGATATTCCACAGTTTCTGAGAAAATGACCATCAAATTTTTCGACGTATATTAGGTGCCTTTTAGTGGGCGGCAAGCTCATCCCAATTGGTGGAGCAGTGGCTGGGGTCGCCGCATCTCACTCTTGCGTCCGTTGTTCGAAACGCGACTGTTTATCCATTTCTTACACAGATATTCCCATATCCAGAGGATACAAGGGCGTTATATTAACTCTAAATTTACAACTAGGTTTCACAATACGTGTCATACATTTATCACGTATGTTTTGATGTTTTCAGGGGTTACAATATCTCTAAATTCCCATATTTTTATTTTCTTTCTTATATCAGTTCGTAATTCTTATATGTTATTCTTATATGTTATTCTTATATTTATTCTTCAGGAAGGTTTGGTGCATTCCCTTGAAATATACCGATCGTAGGAAAATTCGAAACGTAGAAATTGCGAACAATATGAGCTTCGTATGAATGCAAGTTTGCGACAGCGACATTCCTTCATTTTGTTTTACTCGGCAACGAAACGTCGTTAACATTACAAATTTCATGCATTGGCAATAATTTCGTGATAAACCACGAATAACGAATCAAATCACCGAAATTTGTCGCTTGAAACTGGTCAAGATACGTCACAGGAAATCCACCGACACCAATTTCAAGTTTTCCATTCATTTATTGATCTTTCGTAATTCATTCACCACACAATTAGAAGACGAATAGGAAACATGTCATTTCATTGCACATTGGAAAGAAAGTCATGTCGTTGCCTTTTATGGAGAAGGCTAGAAAAATGAAGATAATAAAATAATAACATTAATAATCTAGTTTCTGAAACGGAGTGTAGGAGGATTAACCCGTGATGATAGCCACTATGCCACCGCTTCGTTCGAAGAGCGTACACGCTAAAGCACGAGTAATGTGTGTCGAAAACATTGACTACCGTTTTTCCAGAAACGGTGTAGTATCTACGTAGAAGCCGAGACACGTGTTCGCTTATTTTGACCCCTTTTACACTGAACAAAGTTTCTGGGAAATCGGGTTATGGCACTTGCCGTTTACTCCTCGTTAGTGTTTCAGCATTTATTAATTATAAATTAAATTTATTGTGATAATAATGGCGTGCAGTAGTCTGGGGCATTATATGTGTTTTTCGTTGCGACAAAAATGTGGGATAAAAAAGGGGCAACCACGTTTAGTTCTTCTTGAAAGTGGAGAGCTATAGTTCAGGTTGTTGTTGTTGTGGTCTTCAGTCCTGAGGCTGGTTTGATGCAGCTCTCCATGCTACTCTATCCTGTGCAAGCTTCTTCATCTCCCAGTACTTACTGCAACCTACATCCTTCTGAATCTGTTTAGTGTATTCAGCTCTTGGTCGCCCTCTACGATTTTTACCCTCCACGCTGCCCTCCAATGCTAAATTTGTGATCCCTTGATGCCTCAGAACATGTCCTACCAACCGGTCCCTCCTTCTTGTCAACTTGTGCCACAACTCCTCTTCTCCCCAATTCTATTCAATACCTCCTCATTAGTTATGTGATCTACCCATCTTATCTTCAGCATTATTCTGTAGCACCACATTTCGAAAGCTTCTATTCTCTTCTTGTCCAAACTATTAATCATGCATGTTTCACTTCCATACATGACTACACTCCATACAAATACTTTCAGAAACGACTTCCTGACCGTTAAATCTACACTCGATGTTAACAAATTTCTCTTCTTCAGAAACGCTTTCCTTGCCATTGCCAGTCTACATTATATATCCTCTCTACTTCGACCACCATCAGTTATTTTGCTCCCCAAATAGCAAAACTCCTTTACTACTTCAAGTGTCTTATTTCCTAATCTAATTCCCTCAGCATCACCCGACTTAATTTGACTACATTCCATTATCCTCGTTTTGCTTTTGTTGATGTTCATCTTATATCCTCCTTTCAAGACACTGTCAATTCCGTTCAACTGCTCTTCCAAGTCCTTTGCTGTCACTGACAGAATTACAATGTCATCGGCGAACCTCAAAGTTTTTATTTCTTCTCCATGGATTTTAATACCTACTCCGAAATTTTCTTTTGTTTCGTTTACTTCTCTTTCATGTCCCTCTACTCTTGGAACTGCCATCTGGTTTCTGTACAAATTGTAAATAGCCTTTCGCTCCCTGTATTTTACCCCTGCCACCTTCAGAAATTGAAAGAGAGTATTCCAGTCAACATTGTCAAAAGCTTTCTCTAAGTCTACAAATGCTAGAAACGTAGGTTTGCCTTTCCTTAATCTTTCTTCTAAGATAAGTCGTAGGGTCAGTATTGCCTCACGTGTTCCAACAGTTCTACGGAATCCAAATTGATCTTCGACGAGGTCGGCTTCTATCAGTTTTTCCATTCGTCTGCAAAGAATTCGCGTTAGTATTTAGCAGCTGTGACTTATTAAAGTTATCAGTTCGGTAATTTTCACATTTGTCAACACCTGCTTTCTTTGGGGTTGGAATTACTATATTCTTCTTGAGGTCTGAGGGTATTTCGCCTGTCTCATGCATCTTGCTCACCAGATGGTAGAGTTTGGTCAGGACTGGCTCTCCCAAGGCTGTCAGTAGTTCCAATGGAATGTTGTCTACTCCGGGGGCCTTGCTTCAGTGCTCTGTCAAACTCTTTACGCAATATCGTATCTCCCATTTCATCTTCATCTACATCTTCTTCCATTACCATAATATTGTCCAGAAGTACATCGCCCTTGTATAGACCCTCTATATACTCCTCCCACCTTTCTGCTTTCCCATCTTTGCTAGAAACTGGGTTTCCATCTGAGTTCTTGATACTCATACTAGTGGCTCTCTTTTCTCCAAAGGTCTCTTTAATTTTCCTGTAGGCAGTATCTATCTTGCCCTAGTAAGATAAGCCTCTACATCCATACATTTGTCCTCTAGCCATCCCTGCTTAGCCATTTTGCACTTCCTGTCGATCTCATTTTTGAGACGTTTGTATTCCTTTTCGCCTGCCTCATTTACTGCGTTTTTATATTTTCTCCTTTCATCAATTAAATTCAGTATTTCTTCTGTTAACCAAGGATTTCTACTAGCTCTCGTCTTTTTACCTACTTGATCCTCTGCTGCCTTCACTACTTCATCCCTCAGAGCTACCCATTCTTCTTCTACTGTATTTCTTTCCCCCATTCCTGTCAATTGTTCCCTTATGCTCTCCCTGTAACTCTGTACAATCTCTGGTTTCGTCAGTTTATCCAGGTCCCATCTCCTTAAATTCCCACCTTTTTGCAGTTTCTTCAGTTTTAATCTACAGTTCATAACCAATAGATTGTTGTCAGAGTCCAAATCTGCCCCTGGCAATGCCTTACAACTTAAAAACCTTGTTCCTAAATCTCTGCCTTACCATTATATAATCTATCTGATACCTTCTAGTATCTCCAGGATTCTTCCATGTATACAACCTTCTTTTATGATTCTTGAACCAAGTGTTAGCTATGATTAAGTTATGCTCTCTGCAAAATTCTACCAGACGGCTTCCTCTTCAATTTCTTCGTCATCTGCAGAGCTAGTTGGCATATAAACTTGTACTACTGTAGTAGGCATGGGCTTCGTGTCTATCTTGGCCACAATAATGCGTTCACTATGCTGTTTGTAGTAGCTTATCCGCACTCCTATTTTGTTTATTCATTATTAAACCTACCCCTGCATTACCCCTGTTTGATTTTGTACTTATATCCCTGTATTCACCTGACCAAAAGTCTTGTTCCTCCTGCCACCGAACTTCACTAATTCCCACTATATCTAGCTTTAACCTATCCATTTCCATTTTTAAGTTTTCTAACCTACCTGCCCGATTAAGGGATCTGACATTCCACGCTCAGATCCGTAGAACGCTAGTTTTCTTTCTCCTGATAACGACGTCCACTTGAGTATTCCCCGCCCGGAGATCTGAATGGGTGACTATTTTACCTCCGGAATATTTTACCCAAGAGGACGCCATGATGATTTAACCATACAGTAAAGCTGCATGCCTTCGGGAAAAATTACGGCTGTAGTTTCCCCTTTCTTTCAGCCGTTCTCAGTACCAGCACAGCAAAGCCATTTTGGTTAGTGTTACAAGGCCAGATCAGTCAATCATCCAGACTGTTGCCCCTGCAACCACTGAAAAGGCTGCGCTCCTCTTCAGGAACCACACGCTTGTCTGGCCTCTCAACAGATACCCCTCCGTTGTGGTTGCACCTACGGTACGGCCATCTGTATCGCTGAGGCATGCAAGCCTCCCCACCAACGACAAGGTTCATGGTTCATGGGGGGGGGGGGGGTTAGAAGAAATAAAGATTTTAGAGTTTGCCGATGGCATTGTATTTCTGCCAGAGACAGCAAAATACTTAGAAGATAACTTAAACAGAATGAGTAATATGTTGATAATAGATTAAGACGAAAACTCAACATAAGCAAATCAAAAGTAATTGGATGTAATAGAATTAAATGAGATGAGGCTTATAGAATCGTACTAGGAAATGACACAGTAGAAGCAGTCTGTAACTTTCACTACTTCGGCAGCAGTTTAGCTGACGACGGCTGGCGAAAATTTAAAATGCAGAGTGACAATAGCGAAAACATCCTTTTTGGAAAAAGATAAATTTGTTAACTTAGAATATAAATTTAAATTTCAGATACTGATTTCATAATGTATTTCAGCGGTGTGCAGCCTTGTTCCGGATCTAAACATGGACGATGCACAGTTCAGGCAAGAGACAATTGAGCTGTGGTTGAAACATCCCCTTAGAATATGTATGAATGACTGTGCTGGTGAACTTCTACATTATTTTATTTTCAGACAGCTGTGCAAAACTCAAAGTACTCAAACAGTTTTCTCTTTACTTATTTTGATCATCACTAATCTGACACACAGTATTTTTTTAGCGCAACGCAATCCGACTTTCACAAATCCCTGCAAAAGAATGGCCCTGACTAAAAATAACCAGTACCTTCATGAATCACTTACCTCACAATAATCTTCGTTACTCGAACTACTGCAAAACAGCAAGCGCCAATACTGCCAACTAAATAAAATATGCTAACTACTGAAGGCACTAACTACTTGATAGTCGTAGTTAGTAAATGAAAGATTTTGATAGAGAACCAGCAATGTATTTACCTTAATAATTTTCTAAAGTCATCATATACAGGGTGTTACAAAAAGGTACGGCCAAACTTTCAGGAAAAATTCCTCACACACAAACAAACAAAAGATGTTATGTGGACATGTGTCCGGAAACGCTTAATTTCCATGTTAGAGCTCATTTTAGTTTCGTCAGTGTGTACTGTACTTCCTCGATTCACCGCCAGTTGGCCCAATTGAAGGAAGGTAATGTTGACTTCGGTGCTTGTGTTGACATGCGACTCATTTCTCTACAGTACTAGCATCAAGAACATCAGTACGTAGCATCAACAGGTTAGTGTTCATCACGAACGTGGTTTTGCAGTCAGTGCAATGTTTACAAATGCGGAGTTGGCAGATGGCCATTTGATGTATGGATTAACACAGGGCAATAGCCGTGGCGCGGTACGTTTGTACCGAGACAGATTTCCAGAACGAGGGTATCCTGACAGGAAGACGTTCGAAGCAATTTATCGGCGTCTTAGAGAGCACAGAACATTCCAGTCTGTGACTCGCGACTGGGGAAGACCTAGATAGACGAGGACACCTGCAATGGACGAGGCAATTCTTCGTGCAGTTGACGATAACCATAATGTCAGCGTCAAAGAAGTTGCTGCTGTACAAGGTAACGTTGACCACGTCACTGTATGGAGAGCGCTACGGGAGAACCAGTTTTCCGTACCATGTACAGCGCGTGCAGGCACTATCAGCAGCTGATTGGCCTCCACGGGTACACTTCTGCGAATGGTTCATCCAACAATGTGTCAATCCTCATTTCAGTGCAAATGTTCTCTTTACGGATGAGGCTTCATTCCAACGTGATCAAATTGTAAATTTTCACAATCAACATGTGTGGGCTGACGAGAATCCGCACGCAATTGTGCAATAACGTCATCAACACAGATTTTCTGGGAACGTTTGGGCAGGCATTGTTGGTGACGTCTTGATTGGGCCCCATGTTCTTCCACCTACGCTCAATGGAGCACGTTATCATGATTTCATACGAGATACTCTACCTGTGCTGCCAGAACATGTGCCTTTACAAGTACGACACAACGTGTGGTTCATGCACGATGGAGCTCCTGCACATTTCAGTCGAAGTGTTCGTACGCTTCTCAACAACAGATTCGGTGACCGATGGATTGGTAGAGGCGGACCAATTCCATGGCCCCCACGCCCTCCTGATCTCAACCCTCTTGACTTTCATTCATGGGGGCATTTGAACTCTTTTCCACGCAACCCCGGTACCAAAAGTAGAGACTCTTCGTGCTAGTATTGTGGACGGCTATGATACAATACGCCATTCTCCAGGGCTGCATCAGCGCATCAGGGATTCCATGCGACGGAGAGTGGATGCATGTATCCTCGCTAACGAGGACAATTTTGAACATTTCCTGTAACAAAATGTTTGAAGTCACGCTGGTACGTTCTGTTGCTGTGTGTTTCCATTCCATGATTAATGCGATTTGAAGAGAAGTAATAAAATGAGCTCTAACATGGAAAGTAAGCGTTTCCGGACACATGTCCACGTAACATATTTTATTTCTTTGTGTGTGAGGAATGTTTCCTGAAAGTTTGGCCGTACATTTTTGTAACACACACACACACACACACACACACACACACACATATATATATATATATATAAATTTCATTTTTCTGGCGGACACGTCCAGATCGTCCGCTTATAGTAACCTCTCAAAACTCTCGCATCTCTCTCTCTCTCTCTCTCTCTCTCTCTCTCTCTCTCTCTCTCTCTCTCTCTCTGCACATCCACCACTGCTGGCGGCTCACCTCCAACTGCACAACGCTGCGCTGTTCACATCCAACTACCCAACGCTAAAATAGCGAATATTCCAAAAATGAGTCCAACCAGCTACAGACTGCACACAGCACTGTCAGTGATTTTCATACAGAGCGTTGCGTGGCGTTACCAACATAGAAACCTAAACAGCCTACGTCTATGGTGCTGTAAAGTACGCTAAAGATTAGATGCATAGATCGAACCAGTCTTGTGAACGAAGACCACAACAAGTGTCGAAGGAAAGTAATTTATTGTTCGTTACTGCAATATTGTTCTAAATAAAAAACTAACACGCTAGTAAATTAGACTAAATTCACTGAAATAATGTTTCTCGTAGGAAATAACACATTTCCGAATTTAGTGGTGTCCACCCTCATGGTTCTGTAAGTGCATGTGCTCTGCGGTTAGTAACGTCTGTCTATTCTGTGGACAGATCAAGCAAAACTTAGACTTATTCATGAGTCAAGATAGAACTCAGAATTATTTTCATTATCTTTACAGGCAATGACAGTATTTCAGGGAAAGCCGTTGTATATATTTACTGGTAATAGTACCATCTTCAAAACGTTAGTCAGAGATGCACCCAGATGGCTACTACGGTTATAACATGGTAGCTCATAGGGGAGTTGGGAGCTATTCAGTGGATATTTCATCGAATACAATTACTTCGATCTTTAACTTAAAATTAATTTAACGTGTCTCTCTAACGTCTAATATCCTCACAGTGAGGGGAACAAAAAGATGATTAGCAGCATCTGATGTACATGGAAACACGTAATAGAGTTGAAATCTGCAGTCAGTGTTATGATATCAAATACTTTGAAGTCTCTAGCAGTTGTAGGCTTCAGTAGACAAAATACACCATTCTCCATAAGTTTGGAAAGAGCAGGTGATTATGGACAATATGATGGAAAGACAGTACAAAATTGCATTTTATTGTTGTATGAATTTTTATTCAGATCAAACAATACCATAGGTAAATGCAGCTATTAATCTCATTTTCCTTAAAATAGCCACTTTTCGCTTTAATCACTGCCTTGGATATTCCCGGCATGCAATTTTGCCATGGTTTCAGTTGGAATGACTCATCATTCTTGCTTAAGGACTTCTCACAAATGTGTCCCACTCATTGTTCCACGTTTTCATATCCTCTTGTCCGATTCATCCTACAAATGTAGACCAGGCTACAACAGAGGACTAGGGAAGTAATTCCATGTTTCTGAAGAACGTAGAAAGAAATATGCATACAGCTTATGAACGTCTAGCTTCTGCAAATAAATTTAACTCATTCTTGGCTTCTTATACGTCATTACGTTTCTTTGCCTCTACCAGAAGAACAGTACAGAATGATTGCACAAATTTTTTTGCAGTTTACAGTGCTGCTAGTAGAATTATTTTGTTTGTTAGTTACTTATTAAGTTCTTGATATTCTGGCTGCATGGATATTGCTGATGATATCTCGCTGTGATGTGAAACGTGTCCACTGGTTTAATAGGCTGATGAACTTCCTCAGAGGAAATTCTAACCATTATGCAAATGAGAATTTGATATGATATACAGGAGTAATTCAATCCATGTTAATGCTAATTACTAGACAGACGACTGTTCACACACACACACACACACACACACACACACACACACACACACACACACACACACACACACACAAAATAGCATATGCTCAACAACTTTTCAGTGAAACAGTCTGTTCAGGCTGATCTCAGTATTAATCAGTACATTAATTACGTTTGTGAATGTGTTTACTGCTACGCAATGCATATCTCGCTGCTTAACAGCGAGCTTACGTCTTGAGAAGTGCGATAACTTTCGTGCCTAGCTTTCTCTTATGAGCTCCACTGTCGCTTTCAAATTCTGGGGGATTGCTATCAACCAATTTTACAAGGAAATTAATGTACTGTGGAGTGTTTATTTATATACCTACTTTCGTGAACAATTGTCTAAGGGACACTTCAAGCTACAGGTTTAATCCATAATGCATTCTTTTTTTCGATGCTCAAAATCGTTGTAATGTGGCAGTTACCGCAGCTAGATACTGACGCAGAGATCGTGGTGTCGATTCCCAGCAACGATCTAGAATGCCTTTGACGCCATTATCAGATTTTTACATTGTAGCAACGTTTCATTATTTTTAACAATATAAACAACACACATCAAGAAGTACTGTGTTAAGTTGTATGTTTTGTAAATAATAGCATAAACTGTATTAACATAACGTAAAAGAGTTCTTTACTAATATGATTTTAAAAAATCGTCCCTAATTTCATGGTACTTTAATATTTGGAAACTTTTCAGAACTAATTATTTCAGGATAATTTTTTGTGAAAAATATGTATTTCAGTATCTTGTCCGTTACCGATACTATTTAGTCACTTCCGTCAAACGCTGAACCATACTGCTAATTATCTTTATTAGTCAGTACGTAGTTCTTCCCATCCTTATTTAAATCGACACTCTAGTTCACCCGATACAGTCGGGTCCGAGTGGTGGTTGTAAGGCTTATAACAAATATTACAGCACAATGCGAGCTCTGTTTTTCGGGTTGTTGTCCTGATAAACCAAGTTGTGATATTCCTTTCAGCACTTTGGCGTTAGTTGTAATTTTTTATTTGTTAAAATAGGCATATTTCTCCAAATACTGTCGATGACCACTAACTAGTCCGGTGCAAATGTGGATACACACCCCCAGACAAGTACACTGGCACCTCCATGCTTTGCCGGCCGTGGTGGCCAAGCGGTTCTAGGCGCTGCAGTCTGGAACCACGCGACCGCTACGGTCGCAGGTTCGAATCCTGCCTCGGGCATGGATGTGTGTGATGTCCTTAGGTTAGTTAGGTTTAAGTAGTTCTAAGTTATAGGGGACTGATGACCTCAGATGTTAAGTCCCATAGTGCTCAGAGCCATTTGAACCAATTTGAACCTCCATGCTTTACGGTCAGCTTAACACATGTGACTTCAGATGCTTCACTCTTCTTCCGCCACACCATCCTTCGTTCATCCTCCCAAAAAAATATTAAACTTTCGTCGGAAAAAATTACATCTTTCCACAATATTTCTATTTAATAAGTTCTTTAGTAAAGGCAATTCTGACCTATCGATTCCGCTCATTCACATATGGTTTTTTCCTAGCCACTATCTTTCAATGCTGTGAGCATCGTTTGAGGATGTACCACCCTTCCAGTATCGTTCAGAAGCTCACTTGATAATTTTTTGAGTGTACTGAGTGTAGCATCCTTTATTTTTCGTATTAGATTCCTCTTGTCACGTGCATCCACCTTCTTTACTTGGTGCTTTTGAGGTATAGAGTCTACACGGCCGCCGTTTCTGAATCGTTTGACTGTATCTACCACAGTACTCTTACTCCCATTGAGGATGGCAACAAATGCCTACATGTTTTAACTTGCGCGTTACGATAAAAATCACAAGTTCTTCATCAAAACTGCCACAATATCGATTTTGCGTTGCATTTTACAGACTGGACAGTCGACAGTGCTGGTAAACAAACACTGCCTTCTACATCAAAGTAAGTAATTTTGCGTTAACGATCAAAACAAACCCTGCGCTCCCAACCGTCCGAATATTAAGGTAACCCGAAAATCTAACAGTGCTTTATTTAAATCGCATTATTTAACAGCTGTTACAAGTTGTGGAAAAATTCATAGTTATTTTCTGGGCAGCTACCTTAATATGATAGGCGGATACATCGGCACCTCACAAAATGCCCCTGAAGCACTAAGTGAGGGACTAGTCCTTGGGGGAGGGAGAACTTCATTCACCATTTATTGCATACAAAGTTTTATTAATGAAAACAATCAATTCAAAAAACAATTACAACGGAGAATTTTGCCAAATGAATGGGTAAGACAATATTTCTGATATAATCAGTAAAAGCACTTAACTAGAATTATAACAATTCCCTGAACAGCTTCTCGTAACAGTGATTGCTAGTTGCACATTATAGTGTCCCTTTCCATATGTTGGACAGAACAATATAAATGAACTATACATGCGAAATGCTGTGTGAACTTTAATGCCTAATTGTGATACGGACAAAGTGACGAAATAACTTTAAAGACAATTCTGATAATAGAAAAAAGACATTATTCTCCCTGCTATAAGATCATACGTGTAAACTAAAGAACTGAACACTATAATCTTTGTTATGTTATAAAAGGACTGGAAGGCAATGAATTTAGTCGTCTTCTGATGTTTTCTTGTGTCTTAGCTATTGTTTGAGTGCAGAAGGTACGATTGTATTGCGATAGCTTTATCTTGCTCTCGTTTAATTACTGGAACATAACTGATGGGTAAAAGAGTTACGAAAATATAAAAAGCTAATCTGGAGTGCAGAATAATCATTTAAGAAACTTACACCACATTTGTTATAACGGAAGAGTTTGTGTAGCATTTTTTGCAGCTGCTGCGGAGCTAGCTGCGATCATCTTTAACTGAGAAAGTTGGCCGCCATGACGCGGCGCATTTTAACTTTTTATTTCCACAGGGAATACCACGAAGCCGGAGCAAAAGAACTTATTTTTAATTACTATCAAAATTAATTAGCATCAAATCACAAGATTTATTTTATCATAAAGTGACTATTTTCAGTGATACAATTTATTATAAGTCCGGTGCCTCTTTGCATAAATTTCGTTACGCTAACGCATCTGATATTATTTTTAGAGAGCCTGGCGCTCGTTATCAATCAGAATTTAAAGTTCAATTTGGCAACCTGCAAATATAGTATTCCTTATTTGTAATTGTTTCTTACGAGGTTTTATGAAAGATAACTTTACGAAATTTAACTTCGCGAACTTAATAGAATTCTCATACAACTTGTAGCATAAAGAGACATTAAAACATCAGAAGGCAGCATCCAATTTACGCTAAAGCAACTTTCATGGTATTATTGTACCATGAATAACAGTAGAATGATAGGGATGAGTCGTTGCATATCAAACGGAGAAGCCAGATTTCGTTAATACAAATTTCGCAGGATTCTAGTAATGCGATTAAAATAAAATGCTTTCGATGTTAAGTATCCAAAGGACTAGACTGAAGACAAACTGAGCGGTGAGGAAATTGACTTAGTAAATAACACTCTTGACAAACGCATTCATAACTGAATAAATAGAATAAGTGACTTGAACCATGCCGGTCTTCCCTGTGAAATACAACTTAGCTAACTCCTGAAAAGGATGGGTGATATTACGCATCCAAAATTTTTTTTTACATTTGTGAGTCTTCGACCAATATCTGAGTTCCAGACGCCATCGAGGTCTAGACATGAACGTCGTACACAACAGGCAGCGTGGGCAACGGTCATTTGTCCCGCTCGACACAAATTGTCGGCCCGACCAACAGTGCGAGGTATTCAAGCCGACTTAGCCTCACATATACTCCCTTAAACAGTGCTGACTTCAGATCAGGGTGTACCTGGATCAAAAACGGAACGTTAGAATCTACTAAGACAGACACGCAAGGTCGAGAAGGCTTTGGTCAAACTCAGAAGCCGGGCTCAGAGATACGACAAATCGTAAGAAATTATGATCCCATAAATCATGCGCCCCAATACTAAAACGAAAACGCTACAACTTAAACACCTTAAATAAATAATCCTGCCCTCATGAACGCAAGGCAGTGCGCTTGGAACAATATTACATAAAACATCAAATTAGTACCAAAAAGCGTTAGACAAATTGTCACTGCCTCCAGACAGAAACCGAATGACACCCAAACCACGTTATTTAAAACAAGCAAATCATATCATAGTGACATAGGATTATTTCAAGGAAAGATATCAAATGATAAATTAACTTTACAATAATTACACGTCCCTGATGGACCGAAACATTTAAGACTCGCTGAAAGTTCTGGCGGAGTGATTATACCTTGGCGCATCGATCTGTTCTGTTCAATGATACCCCGGCCGGTGTGGCCGTGCGGTTAAAGGCGCTTCAGTCTGGAACCGCGTGACCGCTACGGTCGCAGGTTCGAATCCTGCCTCGGGCATGGATGTGTGTGATGTCCTTAGGTTAGTTAGGTTTAAGTAGTTCTAAGTTCTACAGGACTGATGACCTTAGAAGTTAAGTCCCATAGTGTTCAGAGCTTTTTTACGTCCGTGTCCAACAGCATCGGAAATGTAGGTGACGAATCAAGACCCCTAAGAACGTGTATCGGATAACGACCACCACAAATTTCTTCACCTCGCAGTCCATCACGACATTATTCACCGCCGAGATTGTCCCTCGTATCCACTACCAACCATACGCTTTTACTAGCTGCCTCTCATTCCGCACGTTTGCTCGGCTGATCCTCTCACGTGTGCGCTACGTCGCGACTGCATCACGAGTGCCGAAAGGGTACAACCACTGGAGGAACATCGATAGGACGAAAGCCGGGACGGCTCAGATAATATACTTGATCTTGTTTTAATTTATTTTGTTAAGAATAAAGTTATGGGGCTACAAAGTAAAAATTACGTAGTGTCCTAATTAACTAACGTATCCACTGCAAATCAACAAGTGTTGTAAGTGACGTAAGGCACATCACGTATCTCATTTACGTACAACACTTCCCATGGTTTGTTCTGCTTGTCGAGCCGGTCTCGCCGTTCACATTCGCCATCTACACTCAATGGTGTTCGCTATCCATTCCCTTTCTACGCCAGACGCCAGCCGTGCCTCGAAAGCTTTCGCCGTTGTGAGCTTTAAAGTTCGGGCAGCTATCGCTGGGCGGCGCGCAGGTCGCCGCCGGCCCCCTTCAAAGCATTCCGCGCCTGATTGAGCAGGCCGCACACATGAGAGGGCGGCGCTGGCTGCAGGGGGATTGGCCGCAGCACATTCCGGGCACCGCCGCCTGCAGACTCCCTCCCTTCGGAACGGCCGTTCATCTGCCAACTGTGTAATAGCCCCGTGGTGTCACTGCCTCGAAACAAGGACTCGTACAGGGAGGAAATCCAGCAGCATTTCGGTGCATATTTTTGAGCATATTATTAGTCAGACTACAATAAATATCCTTCAAACGGAAAAGCTGGTACCTACTAATCAACAACGGATGTAGAATTCATCGCTCGGGTGAAACTTAGTGACCTTTTTGAAACGTCACGTATCCGGCTGCGGCTTAATCAAGATCAGACACGTGAAAGGACTGGAGAATGGTTTTATCTTCATATCATTCACCATTTGACAAACTTTATTGCCATTAAAATTATTATATATTCTAAGACGAACAGTGTCGGAGGTCAGCAACAAGTACTTTAAACAGCAGTTAAAAAGAGGACAACAGTTTTAACACGAAACAGGGCCTTTTATCGAATTGTAACTCCTTACACTCAAGCCCACAAACTGGAACCTTTAACGTAAAATTACGACCAAATGCCATTGTCATTTAAATCACAGACTGTATATATTTTAAGAAAGAGTGCAGATTTGGGGGACTGGGGACGCAGCTAAGTTAAAGACAATTTTCCATTACCTCTGACAAGAACGTTGCAAACTTGCCTCATTGTTAACCTTAGGATTCAATGAGTGAAGGAACAAATTTTGTGTTAGTCACTGAGACATTTTCTTCTCCCCTGCTCCTTAAAAAGTAGATTGTAAATAAACAACAAAAAATCAAAAGGCATTCAGTATGGAGGAACTCCACACTTCGCAAGACCGGCCACAGTCGACAACACTCGGCCAGGATGTTGAGGAGAGATAAATCCCTTAATCACGAGTCTTAAGCCCCGCTGTGCAGGTTATATGCTTTTCCTCTTACAAGATTTTGCTGGTAAAATCAAACACAATAAACGGAATCCAGCAGGCGATGACCTGACAAAATAAGGAACGAATAAAATCAATCTCTTTGCATCTAAGCACCGCGCCTGCAAAACACAGTCATCTCTGCGAGGTCTCCAAAGCCAGTGCCGTTACAGTCCTCCAAATTAAAATAAAGGGAGCTTCCGCATTAAATAAACAACTAAATCAAGAAAGTGTGTGCAACAGGGGTAGTCTCCCATAGTAATTAAAAACTTCGGCATGGTTGAAAACGTGTTAAACTGTTGAAACAAGGGGTACCAAACTGCCGTTTGGCCCTTAGAATGAGAAAAACACAGCAGTTACGTGAAAGAGATACTAGATTACAGTTACGTAAGTTAGCGCGTAGCGATCTCCACTGACTGCTTAGGCCTTTAGAATAAGAAAAACAACAGCTGCATGAAAGTTAATGTATTTCAATCACATAACTTGGCGAGCGGTGGCCTCCTAGACGAACGATTTCAAGTGGAATGATCATATAAAATTAATTGTTGGTAACGTGGGTGCCAGGTTGAGATTCATTGGGAAAGTCCTTAGAAAATGTAGTCCATCAAAAAAGAAGGCGGCTTACAAAACACTCGTTCGACCTATACTTGAGTATTGCTCATCAGTGTGGGATCCGTACCATGTCGGGTTGACGGAGGAGATAGAGAAGATCCAAAGAAGAGCGGGCGTTTCGTCACAGGGTTATTTTGTAAGCGTGATAGCGTTACGGTGATGTACAGAAAACTCAAGTGTAAGACTCTGCAAGAGAGGCGCTCTGCATCGCGGTGTAGCTTGCTGGCCAGGTTTCGAGAGGGTGTGTTTCTGGATGAGGTATCGAATATATTGCTTCCCACTACTTATACCTCTCGAGGAGATCACGAATGTAGAATTAGAGAGATTCGAGAGCGCACGGAGGCTTTCCGGCAGTCGTTTTTCCCGCGAATCATAAGCGACTGGAACAGGAAACGGAGGTAATGTCAGTGTCACGTAAAGTGCCCTCCGCCACACACCGTTGGGTGGCTTGCGGAGTATGAATGTAGATGTAGATGTAGATGATGGTGCATGCCGGCGGGGCGTGTAGAAGCACCGTTGCGAAGGCACTACAGTCCAGGAGTCACATAGGCGTCATACCACGCTGGACGTAATGCTGAAACAGATCGGCTCCCATCCGATTTACGAAGGTACCGGGAACGAGACAGGCGGAGCAGTGAGACTCTCACCCTCTCACTTACAGAAGTTCGATCTACCCTTTCACATCAAAAGTGGATTCTCGAAGCAAAAAATCACATAAGGCGAACAAGCAACAAAGCGCCATAATTCGGCTGCTACTAATTAGCTGCCATGTGCAACTAGGCTACCAAAAGGCAAATAAATCAGTTCCGGAAGACATAAGCGAGCTCTACATTAAGAAGGCAGTTGTACACACACAAATTTCCCAATCTCCAAAGTCGGTGTGCCTCACCACAAATTGGAACCACAAGACCCCTCGACATCGAGAGAGGACAACGTCCCTATGTAAGCACCAGCTCAATACTGCCTGCGACAGTACCTCGCTTGCCGCACTACGACACCCACCACTACTACTCTTGGGTGAGCAGCGCACTCTATACCACTGCTGCAAACGTATACGGAAGAGGCAGGCAATTTGTAAAAAGAAAGGAAGCCGGCACAGCTCTCTTTCTCACTAGGCATGGATTAAGTAACACGCATGGTCGATATTCTTACATTTCTGGTGTTGTGACGTAGTAAGACAGCCACGCCACTCGGAAGTAGCCGAAAGGCACGCGTTACGCTCACGCAGATTGGCGTGAGGTCTGAAACAGGATACGTAATGAATGCTGTAAAGAAAAGTACGTAGCTGCTGGAATACTTAACTTTAATCCATCATTTGTATACATCGTTCTTGATGAGACATGCTTCATACGATAACTATCAATTGCTATGGCGCCTTGGTAGGTCGTAGCCATTGACTTAGCTGAAGGCTATTCTAACGATCTGCTCTGCAAATGAGCGAGGCTTCGACAGTGTGCATCGCTAGCTACGTCGTCCGTACAACTGGGGCGAGTGCTAGTAAGTCTCTCGAGACCTGCCGTGTGGTGGCGCTCGGTCTGCGATCACTGACAGTGGCGACACGCGGGTCCGACATGTACTAATGGACCGCGGCCGATTTAAAGCTACCACCTAGCAAGTGTGGTGTCTGGCGGTGACACCAGATCTGGAAATCATTTTATGCGTAAATCCTGCTATTAAACTTAGAACTCCTGCGTCGACAGTATATTTCCTCTTATATACTGTCGGAAAAAAGTCGCAACATCAAGCCAATAATGGCCGTCGTAGGGCATAAAAGGAAGTTGGTAGACGCCTTTATACATCTGAAACGATGTTTCTTCAAATTTCGCGCCAGTCACATAATAGCGGCACCAGCAGCGCAGCTATGACCACGCATATCAAGTTTGCTCTAAACACAGGCTGCAACGGTCGTGAGCGTTAGTTGCCACTTAGATTGAACTCAGAGAGTTGATGTTAGTCAAAACTGCGTTTGAGGAGGCAAAGACGCCATTATCAACACATCACTGAGTTTGAACCGGGCCGTGTAATAGTGCTTCGAGAAGCTATATGTTCCTTCTGCGATAATACAAAAAGTCTTGCCAGTAATGTAGTTGCCGTGTATGTTTGTTGGCAGCGAGAATGTATGGTCGCAAATAGTCCGGACTCCGGACAGCTGGGCCAAATGGCACTACGGAGAGGCAAGACCATAGTGTTCAGCGTATGACTCTGGTGAATCGTACTGCATATGCAGTAGCAATGTGATCAGCACTTGATACCACAGTGACGCAACGAGCTGTTGTAAGTGGGTTACTTCAAGAACATCTCCGAACCAGACGCCCTGTGGCGTGCTTTCCATTGACCCCAAACCACCGCCATTTGTGGTTTCATTTGTCTAAAGCGAGAGCTCGTTAGAGGGCAGAGTTGAAGACTGTTCTGTTTACTGATGACTGTTGATTCTGCCTTGGTGCTAATGATGGCCTCGTATTGGTTAGGAGGAGGCCAGTTGAGGACCTGTGTGTGCTAGACTCGCTGGACCTGAACATGGAGTTATGGTCTCGGGTTCTCTTTGGTATGACAGCAGGAGCAGTCTCGCGGTTATCCCTCGCACCCTGACTGCAATTCTGTACCTCAGTCTAGTGATTCGACCTATTACGCTGCAATCCATGAACAGCATTCCAACGGGTGGTTCCAACAGAATGGCGCTCGCCCACAAACGTGCCCTGCAGAGACTGACGTGTGTCCTTACCCTGCTCGATAACCTGATCTGTCTACAATGGAGCACATATGGGACAGCATCGGACGACAACTCCAGTGTAATCCACAAACAGCTTTGTAAGTAGGCTGTTTGCGTTTTCTTATTGGCAGCGTTGCGTGGCGCTCTGTGTGAGGATCGCTGGCTGTGCTGTGTGCGGTCTGTGGCTGGTTTGCATTGATGTCTGCCATTGCAGTGTTGGGCAGCTGGATGTTAACAGCGCATAGCGTTTGGCAGTTGGAGGTGATCCGCCAGCAGTGGTGGATGTGGGGAGAGAGATGGCGGAGTTTTGAAATGTGTAAGACTGGATGCCATGAACTGCTATATATATTATGACTATTAAGGTAAATACATCATTTGTTCTCTATCAAAATCTTTCATTTGCTAACTATGCCTATCAGTAGTTAGTGCCTTCCGTAGTTTGATTCTTTTATTTAGCTGGCAGTAGTAGCGCTCGCTGTACGACGTGCGGCTAGAAAAAAACCGGACTGATGCTGGAAAAAACATTTATTTACAATTATTTACAATTTCATGTTATCTCCTTCAATGTACTCTTCTCCTCGGTCTCTACACCGCTCCATACGAATTTTCCACTGTTCATAGCAATGCTGCAGATCATTTTCGGTAAGTCCATACATTACTTCTGTCGCTTTTTCTTTTACTGCTTCAACAGTCTCAAATCTAGTTCCTTTCAAAGCTGACTTGACTTTAGGGAAAAGAAAAAAGTCACAGGGGGCCAAATCAGGTGAGTAGGGTGGATGACCTAAGATGGGAATGTTGTGTTTTGCCAAAAACGTCTTCACTGACAACGCACTGTGAGCTGGGGCATTGTCTTGGTGAAGGATCCATGACCTTTTTCTCCACAAATCGTTCCGTTTTCTCCGTACTCGCTCACGTAAGGTAGCCAGGACGCTAATGTAGTAATGCTGATTCACTGTTTGTCCCTCTGGTACCCAATCAATGTACACAATCCCTTTGATGCCAAAAAAAACAATCATCATTGCCTTGAATTTCGATTTTGTCATTCGTGCTTTTTTTGTCGTCCAGAACCAGGAGTTTTCCAATGCATCGATTGGCGTTTAGTTTCGGGATCGTAAGTAAAAAACCACGATTCATCGCAAGTAATAACATTTTGTTAGAAGGTGGGATCATTTTCAATGTTTTCCAGGATGTCAGAACAAATCATTCTTCGGCTATCCTTCTGTTCAATTGTGAGACACTTTGGAACCATTTTTGAACACACTTTGTTCATGTTGAAACTTTCATGAAGAATCTGCCTAACACTTTCCTTGTCAACTCCTGTTAACTCAGACACTGCTCTGATTGTTAAACGGCGATCTTGTCGAACAAGTTTACCGATTTTTTCAATGTTTGCATCAGTTTCTGCTGACAATGGTCTGCCAGTGCGAGTGTCATCACTGGTGTCTTCGCGGCCATCTTTAAATCGTTTAAACCACTCAGACACTTGTGTTCGCGATAAACAATCATCGCCGTACACTTGTTGTAACATTACAAACGTTTCACTTGCAGATTTTCCTAGTTTGAAACAAAATTTGATGTTAACACGCTGTTCTTTCTGTACAGTCAACATTTTCCGACGCACAGACAAAACGTCAACTACTTAAAACAGACGCCACGGGCAGACTGAGTGCAGGAGGCAGATGAAACACGAGCAGTAGGCGGAGCGAGAGTCACGTGACAGGCCACACGACTTTCAGCCTTATTGCATTCGTTTTATTGTTTCACCAGTACTAGTCCGGTTTTTTTCTAGCCACACCTCGTATTGCAGTAATTCGAGTAACGAAGATTTTTGTGAGGTAAGTGATTTGTGAAAGGTATAGGTTAATGTTAGTCAGGGCCATTCTTTTGTAGGGATTATTGAAAGTCAGATTGCGTTGCGCTAAAAAAATATTGTGTGTCACGATAAGCACAGTCTTGTACACTCCTGGAAATGGAAAAAAGAACACATTGACACCGGTGTGTCAGACCCACCATATTTGCTCCAGACACTGCGAGAGGGCTGTACAAGCAATGATCACACGCACGGCACAGCGGACACACCAGGAACCGCGGTGTTGCCCGTCGAATGGCGCTAGCTGCGCAGCATTTGTGCACCGCCACCGTCAGTGTCAGCCAGTTTGCCGTGGCATACGGAGCTCCATCGCAGTCTTTAACACTGGTAGCATGCCGCGACAGCGTGGACGTGAACCGTATGTGCAGTTGACGGACTTTGAGCGAGGGCGTATAGTGGGCATGCGGGAGGCCGGGTGGACGTACCGCCGAATTGCTCAACACGTGGGGCGTGAAGTCTCCACAGTACATCGATGTTGTCGCCAGTGGTCGGCGGAAGGTGCACGTGCCCGTCGACCTGGGACCGGACCGCAGCGACGCACGGATGCACGCCAAGACCGTAGGATCCTACGCAGTGCCGTAGGGGACCGCACCGCCACTTCCCAGCAAATTAGGGACACTGTTGCTCTTGGGGTATCGGCGAGGACCATTCGCAACCGTCTCCATGAAGCTCGGCTACGGTCCCGCACACCATTAGACCGTCTTCCGCTCACGCCCCAACATCGTGCAGCCCGCCTCCAGTGGTGTCGCGACAGGCGTGAATGGAGGGACGAATGGAGACGTGTCGTCTTCAGCGATGAGAGTCGCTTCTGCCTTGGTGCCAATGATGGTCGTATGCGTGTTTGGCGTCGTGCAGGTGAGGGCCACAATCAGGACTGCATACGACCGAGGCACACAGGGCCAACACCCGGCATCATGGTGTGGGGAGCGATCTCCTACACTGGCCGTACACCACTGGTGATCGTCGAGGGGACACTGAATAGTGCACGGTACATCCAAACCGTCATCGAACCCATCGTTCTACCATTCCTAGACCGGCAAGGGAACTTGCTGTTCCAACAGGACAATGCACGTCCGCATGTATCCCGTGCCACCCAACGTACTCTAGAAGGTGTAAGTCAACTACCCTGGCCAGCAAGATCTCCGGATCTGTCCCCCATTGAGCATGTTTGGGACTGGATGAAGCGTCGTCTCACGCGGTCTGCACGTCCAGCACGACCGCTGGTCCAACTGAGGCGCCAGGTGGAAATGGCATGGCAAGCCGTTCCACAGGACTACATCCAGCATCTCTACGATCGTCTCCATGGGAGAATAGCAGCCTGCATTGCTGCGAAAGGTGGATATACACTGTACTAGTGCCGATATTGTGCATGCTCTGTTGCCTGTGTCTATGTGCCTGTGGTTCTGTCAGTGTGATCATGTGATGTATCTGACCCCAGGAATGTGTCAATAAAGTTTCCCCTTCCTGGGACAATGAATTCACGGTGTTCTTATTTCAATTTCCAGGAGTGTATAATTGTTCAGAAGGGGACGTTTCAGCCTTAACGGTAGCTGTATTGTTGGACAAACTGCAACAGGCATGAAACGGCTCCCACAAACTGACATTTGGCACCTGTAAGACACAGTGCATGCACTTTTGCATGACTGCAATCGACATTCTGGCGGTTCCACCGGTTATAAATGCACCAGCATTTCACATTAACAGTGCCTTATCTGCCGGCCAGTGTGGCCACGCGGTTAAAGGCGCTTTAGTCTGGAACCGCGCGACCGCTACGGTCGCAGGTTCGAATCCTGCCTCGGGCATGGATGTGTGTGATGTCCTTAGGTTAGTTAGGTTTAAGTAGTTCTAAGTTCTAGGGGACTGGTGACCTCAGATGTTAAGTCCCATAGTGCTCAGAGCCATTTGAACCATTAGTGCCTTATCTCGCGCTTTCATTAACCTGTGATCTTGCAAAGTTAATCGCTTAAATATGATATCAAGACTAATGAATTCTCGAAAATTCATTGCGCTACATTAATTCATTCTTGGTGCGTTTCTCGTCAATGTATTTTCAGCTGCTGATGAGCTTTGAGAAGGGAAAGTGACTATATAAAGTTGACCTAACACAGTTTTTACGTGGTCCCTTTTCGTACCGCACTCACCCACCATATCTTAGATACTATAAAGGAGGAAGCGGGCTGGAATCATGGTTGGTAGTCACAATTCATAATTAACACAGCTCGGATACGGACTGAAGTGCCTAGAACCGCTCGGCCACAACGGCCGGCGGAGTTTCTGTCTTAAGACTTTCAGCCAATCAGTGCCAGGTGGTTCCTCGCAAACAAAAACAGGTCAGCTTCTGCCAGCCGATAAGAAGTTGCTGTTCTCTTTACAAGTGCGTTGTGACGCTGTAACCCGCTACAATGAGCCCTACACCTCCTATAAGGCTTCCCCAGCAGTTGGGGGCTTGCTACATATTGCGCAATCTTACACTTTCTTTCGTTCTAATTTGCCATGACCATTACAGGTCGATGACTTCTACTGTATCCTAACCGTAGTAACACGCTGTGAATACTCAACAGGCAACAGTCACTTTGGTTTTCCACGAATCTCATTCCCGAATTTCGAAAGATAATGCTTATATACGAGTTTGATCATGCTAGATGCTAGGATTTAATGTCACTTCTATTCTACGATAAGGCAGATACGAAATTTTTCTCGCTTTGATGCAATATAATTTTCCACTATGTATAGCTTGCGACAGCGCCTTAGAACCCATTGTTTGGTTTCACCATTTCAGAAACACCAGTGTTCTAGGCTGACGCTGTACTGCACCGCTACGATTCCTGGCTAGTGTGATGCTTTATCATAATAATACCTGATGTTGGTGTCCATGGTTATCCATCCACATCTATGCCCGCGCTCTGAAAAAAACTGTGGTGTGCATGGTACGATGTATTTACCACTATACCAGAAGTTGTGGTTTCGTTCCGTACCATTTGCATATGAAGCGCGAAAAGAATGACTGTTTAAGTGCGATCGTAGTTAATTTTGTTACAGCATGCACACAGGTATTTACACAATATATCTCTCCTGCGCTGTATATACTGATGGAATGCGAACATACCTAAACTGTTCAATAAGTCGATCTGAAAAGGAATACCAGTCACTGAAAAAAGAAACGTGGTCTACATATTTTTATGTCTGAAAATAATTAGCTTTTTCGTTTATAATTAAGGGACATTTTAGTGGCTTTTGCAAATGTCTTTCACTTAAATTCAGACACGACGCACTTGTCTGTTTAACAATTGTCTACTTTCTTTTTTTTATAAAGATGCAGGTGGCATGGAATAATACTGCAGCCTTCAGTGTCGAAGTGTATCCGTGTTGCGTATTGTTACTGAATTAACTAGACGAACCCATCTCACACACAACAGTTTTTTGTTTTGTTTACTAAAGTACATCAACTAACATGTAAGGTCTTGGCAGGTGGTGCTAGTAAGACGTTCGGGTAGACAAATGGTTCCAACAGACTGCTGCCTACAGCTCGCATAGTTCCACTAATCATAAACTGGTTCAAAAATGGCTCTGAGCACTATGGGACTCAACTGCTGAGGTCATTAGTCCCCTAGAACTTAGAACTAGTTAAACCTAACTAACCTAAGGACATCACAAACATCCATGCCCGAGGCAGGATTCGAACCTGCGACCGTAGCGGTCTTGCGGTTCCAGACTGCAGCGCCTTTAACCGCACGGCCACTTCGGCCGGCAATCATAAACTGGCGTTGGTTTTTAACTTGTGTTGTACCATGCGAATTTTCGTGTTTTGGACAAAGTTATTCACTAATCGCCATGTCACTCATTCGGAAAGAGGACGTGATATTAGTCATATTCTGAAATTAAACTGTACTAAGTTCACTAGTCTCCAATATCTCTCCAACGAAGGTTACTGGTGAAGTTTGCATGGTGAGGACACATCCTCATAATGAAAATTACATTGAAAGTAACATGCCACGTGTTGTAAAGAAAAGGAATATTGATGTGCAATTACCTGCACGGATTAAACACAAAGTTTTCAAAATGTTTCCACATGGGTAGCATAACACAATTAACGTGAACAGACCTGAAAGATATCGAAATAAGACTTAACAGGTTGTGTACCAACTATTTCTGCGTTAAGTGTATGAGCGTTTGACACTCATTACCACCTCTGCAGCTCTCATATCTTTAAAAATAGTGCTTGGTCCCTGAACACGACGGAAACTCTTCACATTGAACCATACATCCTAAGAATGCAATCTGCTGTATTTATTTCTTAATGGTCACCAAACTACAGGAAATCTGTAAGAGGTCAGTGATCTCAAAATGTAAGTTGGACCGAGACACGCAAATAATTTATTTTATCTTATCAAGTGAGAAAATTGGCAGTGAACAATACAGGGACATGTTCTAAGAATTGTGGCAAACAAAAATAATATGATTCCTTGGGACTCACATTTTATTGGAAGACTGCAGGAAGCAAAAGTAAATAAACGTTCACATCTGGACATTTATTTATTTATTTATTTGCTGCCATTTACAAATGACATGCCACCTTGTTACTAAGACAAAACAAAACTGTATATATACAGAATATGGTAGAATATGATAGTTATTCGTTACTTCTTATTTTAAAAGAGAGTTAATAATATTGCAATGTTAAATACTCATGAACTTAGTAGTAATCAAGAAACGAAAATCTTAAAATTAGCTATTGAATTTGTGAAGACAAATAAGAGATTATGACAGATTGCAATTTTCAGACGTATTACGAATTCGAAAATTATTTTCTGAAATATACAACATTCTTACACTTAAGATGGATAGATGAAAGATATTAAATATATATGAAATGAAAAATAATGGAAAATCTAATTATGAAGTATAACGATATTTTTAGAAAGGATAGAAAGAGAAGATGATAGTGGAAGAATGCCCCTTCACCAAGTGTGAATGACAGTGAGAATCTTGGAATCGTCCACAAAGCCACCGACTACCAAACACAGCTCTTTATCTAAATCTAACATATACTCTAGATTTTCTAATAACTAAACCTTCACCTTAATTTTTTAGGCTGTTATGTTTCTTGTTTAGGGTATTTCTTCATTTTCATTTTCGATCTTGTGGGATCAGTGTCATTACCTGTTTGCATGTCTGAATCAGTGCTCTTTTCCAACCCATAGATTCCTTATCGACAGTGAGTGTGTGTAACATGGTCCACTGGTCCTCGTCTCTGAGAATTGCGTGTAGGGTGTTTTGAATTCTGTTCAGGTTTAAGTGTGTTGTGTGTCTGATGTTGGCATATCGACCGCAGAGAAAGACGATTCGTTCTGGAGAGCCTTCTTCCCCACATGTGAATGTTGGTGTCTGCCTCAGACTCACGCGGTTTAAGTGTGTGGGATAAGGGCCGTTTCCTTTTATGAAGTGGACCATATCGTGGCTGGGATCAATGTGTTTTAGTCTCTCCCTTACATCGGGAAAGAACTGGTGTAGCCTGCGGTTCTTATCGATGGATAAATGAATATTCAGATGCATAAGGAACTGAGTTACATGCAAGCTGTTCAGAAGAGGGAGAACGTTACCACCTGAGCGAAACTTACATTCAGTAAGACGAATGAAAGGTTGTCAGTCAACACCAGACAACAGCTAGGAACCAAATTCTCTCCACCGTAAGTTCTGTCCAGAATTCCCTAAATTCCCACGCTCCTCTTGGAGGGGAGATTGAACTCTGCTGCCAGCCTACCAAACGAATATGTTCCCTTATCTACCAAACACCAGGGGAAAGCGGCAGAAACATTCCACTCAGACCTTACAAAGCGCGTCGTCACGAGTTTGGTACTGATTTTCAAACTGCCTTTTTCTTAGATAGTCTGCACCATCTGCATTGCACCTGGTGGTGTGGACATTACTTTCGATTGGACAGTCCGTAATTTTGGAAGGAAGGAACGAAGTTTCTAACACCATGGAAGTGACAGCAGGCAGTTCACTTCATGTGCAGACACAAAGGCAAATTTGGTCCTCAACTCACTCAGGGTAAAACTGTGGCAGCTGGTAGCACTGTGTCTGTGGCAATCGGATTAGCTACAAGAACTGTCCAAAGGAAGCATTTCGCGAAACAGGAACATTTCCGTGAAAACTGGCTGATACTCAGGAGGCGCTGGTCCGCTGCTCTTGAGACACTGTTAACAGCATTTTCCCAACACCACAGGACTCTTTCCAGTTCTGTTGAGAAAGCTAAATCTTTTCGTTCCCAACAAAAACATCAGAAGCTCTATCAAATAACCGGTATGTAATCCTAACAGAGCACACACAAAACCGTAAATCAATATACGGCAGTCATGTTACGAAGTATCTCCTGGAACATGTCCAGTCCGAGGAACATGGTCTCTGGGGAATGAGGTTTGCCATTCTCTCCGCTCATCTTTCCATGCTTTACGTGACATCGGGGATGTTAACGGACATCCGGAAATGGAATGTAAGAAACTGAATGTCCACACCATCCTTTTGTGGGAGGCTGTCGCACGCTGAAATCCTAACAAGGAAACCTCCCCATCGCACCCCTCTCAGATTTAGTTATAAGTTGGCACAGTGGATAGGCCTTGAAAAACTGAACACAGATCAATTAAGAAAACAGGAAGAAGTTGTGTAGAACTGTGAAAAAATAAGCAAAATATACAAACTGAGTAGTTCAAAGGAGATAAGTAACAATAAGGACAAGGGGAACGCCCGAGTGCCGTGGTCTCGTGGTAACGTGAGCAGCTGCGGAGCGAAAGGTCCTAGGTTCATATTTTCCATCGAGCGTAAATTTTAATTTTTTATTTTCAGTTTATGTGACAAACTCTTGTGTTTTCATCACTTTTTTGGGAGTGATTATCACATCCACAAGAAAACCTAAATCGGGCAAGGTAGAAGAATCTTTTTACCCATTCGCCAAGTGTACAAGTTAGGTGGGTCGACAACATATTCCTGTCATGTGACGCACATGCCGTCACCAGTGTCGTATAGAATATATCAGATGTGTTTTCCTGTGGAGGAATCGGTTGACCTATGACCTTACGATCAAATGTTTTCTGTTCCCATTGGAGAGGCACGTCCTTTCGTCTACTAATCGCACGGTTTTGCAGTGCGGTCGCAAAACACAGACACTAAACATATTACGGTGAACAGAGATGTCAATGAACGAACAGACAGATAATAACTATGCAAAAATAAAGAAAGCAAAATTTTCAGTCGAGGGAAGTCTTGAACAACGGATCATTCGCGTAGCAGCTGCTCACGCTACCACGAGACCACGGCGATTCTAAGCACACTTTTTCCATGATGTTGCTTATGTTACCCATGGACTACTCAGTTTGTATATTTTGCTTATTTTTTCACAGTTCCACACAACTTCTTCCTGTTTTCTCAATAGATCTGTGTTCAGTTTATCAAGGCCTATCCACTGTGCCAACTTATAACTAAATCTGAGGGGGGTGCGATGGGGAGGTTCCCTTGAAAGAAAGATTTCTCCACCCGACTCCCCCATGCCTACTTCCACATCAGTGTGGCACAATCACTTCCTGCATTATGTCCGTAAATGTTAACGAATGACTAGCTATACAGCAAATAATAAAATTTTAGTTAATTAATGTGATATGTAAATACTTGGGAATGGAACTCATGGAACAACATCGGCTATCAATCACTCATACTACTACTTCCCAGCCTGGTTTATAGAAACTGATATCACTTCTGACTAACATCTTTGTCGAATTAGTTGCCAGATCAGTCATTTTACGTTGGAAACAGGCATTGTTTCGATGATGGTGGTAGCTGCATTAGACAATACATTAGTCACTCCCAATAGATATTGTACTATGTGAATGACGTTCCACTTATGATTAGTACTTCAGCAGACGATACTAGCAGTATAATAAATCCCATTAGCGAGGAAGTAGCAGAGATGATATGGTAAGTGATATTTTCCAAATAATTGTGAAGTGGTTCTCGGTAAATGAAATCTCCCTAAATTTTGTGAAAAACAGGGCCTGGAGTTAGTAAATAAGGTAGAATGGTTCAAAGTCTTAGGTATACATATTGATCAAAACTTCAACTGGAAGAAGGATATTACTGACCGTCTCAATCAATCAAATTCAGCTACTTTTCCTCTGCATATAATTCCTAATCTTGAAAACAATCACAATCTCTTACATATTTTGCATGTAACCATTCCATAATGTATTATGGAATAATTTTTTGGGGGTAACTTGTCACTTATAAAGAATATATTCATTGCAGTAAAGCAAGCAGTATGAATAACACGGGATGCTCATCAGTGGGCATCTTGTAGGTACCTCTTCAATGAGCTACACATTTTAAGAGCGCTGTCACAGTATACAGGGTGGTACATTGATCGTGACCGGGGCAAATATCTCACAAAATAACTTCAAACGTAAAAACTACAAAGAACGAAACTTGTCTAGCTTGGAGGGCGAAACCAGATGGCGCTATCGTTGGTCCGCTAGATGGCGCTGCCATAGGTCAAACGGATGCCAACTACGTTTTTTTAAAAATAGGAACCCTATTTTTTATTACATGTTCGTGTAGTACGTAAATAAATATGAATGTTTTAGTTGGACCACTTTTTTCGCTATGTGATAGATGGCGCTGTAATAGTGACAAACATATGGCTCACAATTTTAGACGAACTGTTGGCAACAGGTAGGTTTTTAAATTAAAATACAGAACGTAGGTTCGTTTGAACATTTTATTTCGGTTGTTCCAATGTGATACATGTACCTTTGTGAACTTATCAGTTCTGAGAACGCATGCTGTTACAGCGTGATTACCTGTAAATACCACATTAAAGCAATAAATGTTCAAAATGATGTCCGTCAACCTCAATGCATTTGGCGATACGTGTAACGACATTTCTCTCAACAGCGAGTAGTTCGCCTTCCATAATGTTCGCACATGCATTGACAATGCGCTGACGCATGTTGGAAGGCGTTGTTGGTGGATCACGATAGCAAATATCCTTCAACTTTCCACACAGAAAGAAATTCGGGAACGTCAGATCCGGTGAATGTGCGGGCCATGGTATGGTGCCTCGACGACCAATCCATCTGTCACGAAATATGTAATGCTTTTCAATACCGCTTCAACAGCACGTGAGGTGTGTGCCGGACAACCATCATGTTGGAAGAACATCGCCACTCTGTCATTCAGTGAAACATCTTGTAGTAACAGCTATAGAACATTACATAGGAAATCAGCACACATTGTACCATTCAGATTGCCATCGATACAATGGAGGCCAATTATCCTTCCTCCCATAATGCCTCACCGTACATCAACCCGCCAAGGTCGCTGATATTCCACTTGTCGCAGCCATCGTGGATTTTCCGCTGCCCAATAGTGCATATTATGCCGGTTTACGTTATCGCTGTTGGCGAATGACACTTCATCGCTAAATAGAACGCGTGCAAAAAATCTGTCATGGTCAAAATCTGTCATGGTCCCGTATTTTCTCTTGTTCCCGGTGGCAGAACTGCACATGGCGTTCAAAGTCGTGGCCATGCAATTCCCGGTGCATAGAAATGTGGTACGGGTGCAATCGATGCTGATGTAGCGTTCTCAACACCGACGTTTTTGAGATTCCCGATTCTCGCGCAATTTGTCTGCTACTGATGTACGGATTAGCCACAACAGTAGCTAAAACACCTACTTGGGCACCATAATTTGTTGCAGGTCTTGGTTGACGTTTCACATGTGGCTGAACACTTCCTGATTCCTTAAATAACGTAACTATTCGGCAAACGGTCCGGCCACTTGGATGATGTCATCCAGGATACCGAGCAGCATACATAGCACACTCCAATTGGGCATTTTGATCACAATAGCCACACATAAACACGATATCGACCTTTTCCGCAATTGGTGAAAGGTCCATTTTAATACGGTTAATGTATCACGAAGCAAATACCGTCCGCACTGGCGGAATGTTAAGTGATACCACGTACTTATACGTTTGTGACTATTACAGCGCCATCTATCACAAAGTGGTTCGACTAAAACATTCATATTTCTTTACGTACTACACGAATATGTAATAAAAAATAGGGGTCCGATTAAAAAAAAACGCAGTCGATATCCGTTTGACCTATGGCAGCGCCATCTAGCGGGCCAACCAAAGCGCCATCTGGTTCCCCCTTCAAGCTAGACGAGTTTCGTTCTACGTAGTTTTTTCGTTTGATGCTTATTTCGTGAGATATTTGGCCCGGTCACTATCAATGGACCACCCTGTATAATACGATCGGCAGTCAAGTTCGTCATAAATAATCCATCACAACTTGAGGAGATCGGAGACGTCCATGCCTGCGTCACTAGAGGGGAAAATGACCTTTATTACCCGTTATTTAAGGCCGATTGTTGCGACTGAACTGTCTCTGTGTTTCACTGTCACTGAAGCAAGCTGCAAATTGATATTCAACTACCTCAGATCGGTGTCTGCTCAGTGTCCCTTTACTCTGCAACGTAGATACTTACAAGGTGATGAAAACGCAGCGCTGATGAAAACACTACCTAATATCTACAATTACTGAGGCCGCGTAAATGTCGTCGTGGTTGTTCCTGTGTAAGGTTTCAGGCAAATCCAACACCTTCCATGAAAACCCTGACATGATAAGCAAATCCGGCATTATGTCACTTAGCTCCGAATAAATCCTGACATTAAATTAACCAAAGTAATACGATCAACGAATGAGCAAATGGAATACCACAGACTAACACAAGAACGCCTAAATGCATGTCATACCTTCCCACTGCGAAACAGAAGCAGTTCCGAGGGGAGAAACGAGAAAAGAAGCCGAGAGCCGAGAGCAGAACCGTGTTAAGCTAGAAGGCTCTACGATAAGGGACGGACACCCACGTCGCCAGCTAACCGCTACGACCACACCACCTGCAAATTTTTAGCGTGAGACTTTTTCGCGTCTCTGTTACGTTAGGACGACCCCTCAGCCCATGTTAAAAGCTAGAGCCCTCCAGAAGAATAGTATAGATCTTACGATAACACTAAAAGGGCCACACCAGCTGCAAGTTTTAGCATGAGACTTTTTCGCGTCTCTGTTACGCTGCAAACGCTGAAAACAATGCCCCACCACGAAAAGCATAACGTTTCTCATTGGATAGACAGAATTTTGTAGGCGGAGCTTAAGGTTAACATTGAGACCCTGATTGGTCAGTTGAAAACACAACCAGATAGCTTTTTTTAAACCAACTTCGGTATATTGTAGTAAGGAGAAGTTAGGGGAGAGTTGCTTGCGAGATGGTGAGGTGTGGAGCTGCGCCGCCCACCGCCCCCTGACGCTGCCTAAACACTGACAAGGTAATGAACGCACGTGATGCCGCATTTTTGAGTCCATAAGGCTTCACTCAGATTTGCAGAAGTCTCATCTGTTACATCCCCTTTTTACGTAATACTAGTGTAAATCGTCAATTAAATCTCATAGTTTTCACATTTGCTACTTGAAGTAAAAATCTGAAATGCGATGATTTTTCTGTTATATAATTATTGAGAAGCCACATCAGCCATTGTAATTTACGACAAGTTAGATAAGTAATTAAAGATAATTGAGGGTCTGTGTAGACCATTTTGATAGTTTTCGCATTTATGAAACTTAACTTAAATCTGGATTATAGATGTGATATGGCATAGGTTATCCTTCGATCCATTGTAGAACTCGGAAACCCATTCAGGGAATGTTCATTCACATTTTTGTTGAACACAGTTGGTTTTTATCATCCTGTATTAAAACAATCCTTTTATTAATAGTGCAATGTATAAAGTGTTTTGTGAGTAGAATAAAATTTCCAATGGTAAACTTAACTGCTTTTTCGACGTTACTTTACCAGATAACTAAAAATAGGAAAGCCTTCAACCCCTTCCACTAAATTTAGTTAGTATTAAGATTCTTTTACAGGGAGTGCAGTGGAGCTGACGCTGAAATCATTAAGTATTTAATTATATCACCGTTAGTCTCACTGAACTCTTCTGAACTCTACATGTCATGTGTGGTCTGGCGTCTCCTTACCAGCAACAGGTCCCAGGTTCAAACTAGTCAGTTCCCTAAAAAACGCGCTCAGAGCGTCGTTGCGCGAAAGTGGTAGGGAGACACGACTTAGAACAAACAGACACCACGCAGAATGTTAGACCTGTAAATGTTCATAATAAATTTTTGGGTGGAAAATCGGGGTCCTTATCTGCATAGAAAGTTCGAAGTAGGTTTCATTTTCTTCGCTTAAACATCTAACATCATCCCACATTTAGTACACAAAACTGGTATTATAAATTCCCAGTTTGTGTCACACGTAAAGCAGCCAGAATTCCCGTAAGTCCATTCCGAAAATAATCATGCGAATATACAGTCACTTTCTACACATAACGTTGATTTCTTACATAAGTCATTCAGTGGATTTCTTTTACAAAGATTGCTCGCCAAATATATTCTGTAGTAGAGCACAGAACATCGCCACGCGGAATTTTCAAAGTCCAACAAGTCACAAGCGTGTATCTCCCCAGGACTCTCAAACTTCTACAAAATGTTCGTAGCAACAAAAGCTACCATTTCAAATCCATCTCAACGCGAAGGACCGAACATTTCTTGATCTTACACTGACATTTTATGGACAGACACATTTAACATGACCTTCGCGTCTGGAAAGCTAGTCCACGACTGACTCCCTACAGCTACTAATGCAACCTAAGTATCTCGCAGTGCGCGGGAACCATACTGACTTCCGATTGGCTGTTTGACAAGGCCAGCTAATCCGATCACGTCTTCTAGATCTTACTCGCCCCAAAACTGTTCTGAGTCAATCACTACATCAATTCATTGGCGTCACTTCGACAAGCAAAGTATGACTATAATGTTTATTAATTGAAACTAAATGAAAATTAATCTTGAGATAGCTTTAGAAAACTGATTATACCGTTGCGGACTTCCTTGCTGCTTTATTACATAAGCAAACACTCATACACATACGTCATCCGCCAGTTAGCCGGATTTACAATTATCATGACACGATGGAGCACGAAACTAAGTAACTAGTAGTGTGTAACACCCATAATCTTGATAACAGCCTAATCGGGCGTGGAAGAAATCCCACAGAGACCGGGTATTCACCAAACTAGAAAACTACATGTGCAGCTCTATGAAAAACTGCTGTTTTATTCTAGGAAGAGTAGGGTGTTCATAGTATTCTTAGGAAGCATACACAGCAACATGTAGAAGAAAGGGAAACGATGGTCACTGAGTATATTCAAGTAAACATTTGGATTTGTGTTCACAATAACCTCACTAAGTGGGTCCATGAAACACTGTGATGATATTTCTGCTTCAGTAAAACACGTATTTCGCAACGAAGACAGAGACCTTGGTTGTAGAAGAATGCATTTTTGCTGTTCAGGAAATATTGCGGCATTGATAATGACCTCGTACACATTCTGAAAATGTCTGCCATTCAGTGATTTCATCATCAGATGTCACGGGGTGTCGTGTTGGGAGAATAAAAGGATAGGCAACATGTCACAGACCAGAGAAGCAGCCTCTGTCACTGTGTACTGTGAGGAGTGACCTGGCGTGTTGTCACAGAGCAAAAGCACAGCCTTGTACAGCTGGTCATGTTGCTTCGTCCTGACAGCTCCATTGAAACTTTACTCGCACAACACTAAATGATTATCCACCTCAGAAATCAAATTGCTATACATAAGCATGCTGATAAAATTCACACACACACACACACACACACACACACACACACACAGTTGGGCAAATGCGTGATTCTGCTTGAAACACTACATCTGTTATCATCGTAGGGTTAAGTTGTGAGCCATGTACTTCCATGTGCACCAGCTTAACTCTCTACAAAATTGATTTATCTCGTGACCCTTCAGTGTACAATATTTAAGCATCGGCAGGTTACAAGAATTTAAAGAGAGTGCAAGTTTGAATAATTAAAATATTAGTAAAATCAGAAGAGGGCGTACGTGTGCAGGTAACTGGCTACTGCCGTAAGACATTTATAGAAAAGCATTTTTATTTGCAATCAATTGTATAAATTACATCTATTCTTGTCTAAGCGTCATCATCTGAAAAACTGAATAAAGAGAAAAAAATATATTTGACATACACAGACAAAAATCGAAATATTAAGGTTGTTCCACTGAACATCAACTTAGGAAATCATAACATCCGTTGGTTTAAAAATGCATTGTTCTCATAAAAACACTTTTGTACACCAAATGTGATAATGACAAAACATGTAACACAACAGAACCACGTTCCGTCAATATTGCTTGTAGCATAATATACTAGTAGACTTTGGATTAAAATAGAAGTGAAACTGAGACCTTCAGCTACCAGTATCACAAAACGTTGAACTCGGGCTATGGCTGTAAAATGCGTTGGATGTACCTGATTATACATCTCAATGGCGTTATTTAGATAACATTAGTAACAGGAAATGAAGCATGTAATTGATAATACATATAGCAACATCATTCATACATCATTGTGTCCATTACACGCAAATCACACATCGAGAATAGAACTAAATGAAGTCAAATATTAAGCACTACAAGGCTTTATTTACACATACCACAAAACTACAGTTAATCCCATAGTAAACTTACAACGGTAGACGAAATCCCAACTGTATCCTGAGGCTTGGATTCTTCATCTCATCCCTTTGGGCCAAAGTGAAACTCAAACTTTTGCTCTTCGATTCACTCTGTACAGCGGGCACTCTGGCCTTGGATGGTGTCCACCATGGCTTACCCTTTGGCTTAGCACACGCCATGCGAGTACTTACATCGATTAACTTCACTCAGCTGACAGATCACCAGCAAAAATGTTATGTCACACTATAATCATATTGGTATATTTTGTGGTCTGCGCCACTAATGGTTTCTTCCCTACATGCGTAATCTATTAGTGCTACATGACAGTAGTCCCATGAAGGCGCATCATGTTGCCCTATGATGGTTGGCCTAGGCATTTTTCGACAGTGGTGAATTCAGTTGTTTCCACAGCTTGCTGTGCTCCTTTGGGTGCTAGTTATACTCCTACTCCCAGCTGTCGTCCATTGTGATTAGGGGGCTTGAGACGTTTCCTGCATCTGCCTGACACAACTGCAGCATTTCCACGCCTGCCTCGGTTCAGCTGGCGTTTTATGGGGGTGAGCAGTTGTGGAGTCCAGTGAGATGTGACTTATGTTATGTGCTGACCCACTTCCAAGGTGCTGACAACATATCCATATGTAATTTTCACTTTTAGAACCACCACTAAGATTGTGATACTCTGATCTTCAAGCACCAGGGTCACCATTTCTCATGTGATAATCTGCTTGTCGCAGAGAGATGCCATGTCTCTTTTCGTCATTCAGATTTGTGTGTCAAAACTGCAAGTATCTGTGCCACGTAACCAGTAGCGCATTGCTGCTGTACGCACCTCCAACTCAGTGGAGCTTTGAATGGACAGCGTGACGGATTGTAAATCCTCTGGGTCTGGGTTCGATTCCTGGCTGGGTCGGGGAATTTTCTCCTCCATCGACTGCAGGTCGCCGAAGTAGCGTCAGCTTGAAAGACTGGCGCCCGGCCCTAGCCATACGATTAAATAAGTGAAGCTTTCCCCATCCAAATGCAGGAAAAGAATTGCCTCATGACACCCAATTTCATTAATGGTGTATGCCATTTTGGTTCAGTTCCCATACCATCATTCTCAGTACTGAGGCTATGGGGAGTGATACACACATGTAATCATAACGACCCTCAGCATTCTTTTAGCTGGAATATTTTTGAAACGTATTGAGAGGCACCCACATGCCTTGCTCATACTGTGGCATCAAGCAGTCAGGCCTGCAAGATGAGTGGTCTGCCAAGCGAGTGGATTCACTCTTATTTAACGAGTAACATGAACTCTCGTACTCACAATTAAGTTACAAATTATCCTCCTGTATGAATATTACGCAACGGAAACGCACAACTGATTATCAGTAATTTACATAACTCTGACTGTTCACTATGCACTGGCAATACCACATTTTCTTTCTTCTTTAACGGCTTTGATCAACACGTGCCCATCGCACTGAATATGAATGGCGCACACATTATAAATTCTGGATATCATGACAACATACAATTCGAAGGAAAAGGCCACCAATCTTTTTCTTTTCACTATCTTATTTATTCCGATAAATTCTATAACCTAAACACACAAATTCTATGACCTACAAGAATAACAAATGAGAAATTCCGCCCAGTGGGCATGGCTTGACATTGGTGATTCTCTATCATATGGTCTCTAATTATTTAATGCTACAGTGCACTTTCTGGACAGGATGGTGGATCTTTCTCTTTTTTTATACCTCACACTTCGACTCTCACAACCATCATCACGAAACTTTCCTCCAGACCGAGCGGTACAAAAGGAACATGCATAACCCACTACCTCTGAAACTACCTTGCTACTCTCACATGCAAACCACACATACTTAAATTACATGACATACACCACACTGCAACATGGAATACAATATAAGGAATAGTCACAACATTATATTCACATCACTTTCAGTTTTCCCACTTCAATTAGTGTTCATCCCAGTTTCACACGAAACTGCCCCACTTCGTAGCTTTTCTTTCCTGCTACGAACTCTAGACTATATATGCACGTCTTCCTGTGCAATGCAAGCCGAGTGGCGTTGCTGGATAGACGGCTGACTCACCTTGCTTCTCCCTCAGAGTATTGTAGTTTGAATCAAGCGTCACACGGAAACATAACACGCAAAGTAATATTAAGAACATATCCATCACACATGCGAGTCCTCAACTGATGCCATGGACGAGTACTTCTCTTTATACTTTGTCTCATACACAGATTGAACACAGATTGAGACTCACACAGTACTCACCACGTGGAAGTACTCGTCTCCAATTTCAAGTCCTGCACACGCCATTTCTTAAATATTTTCAACTTATAGTACACACGCTAGTAATTCAGCTTAACTTAAGCACTCGGAAGTATTTCAGCTTATTGCTACACATGGTTTCATTGTGACCGTTGGTCACTTCCGAAGATTACTACAATCCCATTAATATTACCTGCCTGACATTTAATTCTCCCCACAAAAGTTCCTGAAATAGAGAAGTTATTATTCTAAACTACTCTTAAGTATTTCACATGCATACCATGTCTCCACTCTTTTGTCCTTACGGAGCACGCTTAAGACAGGTCTTACCAACACTAGATCAAGCGGCAGAGTGCCGAAACGTGGCTGTTCTTCAGGTCCTCTCGCACCTCTGCCAACGTAGGGGAGCACCTTGCTACCGTACTGGTCAGCCACATTTCAGGCACTCAAAGCTCCGGTAAATTTTATCTCTTTGGTTCTACCAAAGGTAGCCAAAGGGTCGTCTCAAAGATGATCATATATTCACATTCACTATCTGTGGTTAGCAAACGACCATACATTCATTCATTTCACAGATCTCACCAAACTGGATGTAGGGATTTATTTTGTGGGAGTGCACATGTGATCAATTAAATAAATAAATTGTCATTCTTTCCCACGCTGGTATCTGGCTTCGCTGTGTTAATTGAAATTGAGTTATTTTTACAAAAAATGTGTTGTTCTGACAAGAATAATGAAGTATGTTCTACCTATTTTCAATGTCGGGCAGTACTGTACCCTTTCAGTATCTTAAGACAGAAAAATGCCTACATCAAGAAAACAAGTTCTAATGTGATTCATTGACACATCTGAAGCTAAATATGGAACCCCTAAATAGGACTTGTGAGAAAAAATTAAAAGCCTCGGTCTGACACACGTAACACTTTCAATTTATTGACTAAATACAAGGTATGCCCACAAAGTAAGTTACATTTGGTTATATAAAACAGACGTGTACAGATACAAAAAATATTTGTTGTACAAAAATCCACAGCTGTTAAACTACTTTTCTACATAGCTTGCGCAATTTTGTAGGTACTTTTCATAGTGTGGCACAAGTTTTTTTATGCCTTCTTCATAGAAGGTTACCACCTGTGTATTCAGTCATGTGGTAACATGTTCCTTCAGCTCGTCATCATCGTTGAAGTGTTTACCACCGAGGACATATTTTAGATATAAAGAAGAGATGAAAGTCTCTAGGAGCGAGGTCCAGGCTGTACAGAGAATGATCAATTGCGCCCCAGTGAAATTCCCGTAAGAGTTGTTTGATCACATTTGCCGTGTGAGGTGAGGCATTATCATGGAAAAAACAGTTGACAGGTATCCTCGGCGCTTGTTCTGTATTGCGCGGCGCAATTTCTTAATGGTCTCGCAGTAACCATGTACACTGGTTGTTTGGAGTCATGGTAGGAAATCAATCAACAAAATACCTTTTCTGTTCCTAAAAATGGTGCACATGACTTTTCGAGGTGTCAAGATTTGCTTAGGCTTAACCTTTGTTTGGGATGAATTGTGGTTCCATTCCATTGATTGCCATTTAGTTTCAGGGGTGTTGTACAATACCCAACTTTCATCCTTCGTGACTAGCCGAGAAAGAAAACTATCACCATCTTCAGTCTAACGTGTCGAAAACTGAAGTGCACTGCCCATCCATTGTTTTTTTGTGTTGTTCAGATAGAATTTTGGGCATTCAATGTGAGCAAAGTTTTCGAAATTTCAGTTTTGCAGCAACAATTTCATGAATTAGCGATTGCGAAATTTGTGGAACTTCCATAACAAGCACACTATGCCATTATCACATTTGGTGTACAAAAGTGTTTTTATGAGAAAAATGCATTTTTAAACCAACGGATGTTATGACTTCCTAAGTTGATGTTCAGAGGCACAATTTTAATATTTCGATTTTTCTCTGTGTATGTCAAATATATTTTTTTCTCCTTATTCAGTTTTTCAGATTCATCAGTAACCACAGCTGGGTGTCCACTTCGTTCTTCATCGTGTACTTGATCACGTCCTTCACTGAACAGTGTGAGCCATCTTCTAACCATTGAATCACTCATAACATTTTGTCCGTAAACCTCGCTGATTTGCCAATGAATTTCCTTTCGTTTAACTATCTCTGTATTTAGAAAATGAATCACAGATCTGATTTTATAAGTGGCAGTAATTTTCTATTACAGCTGACATTATAAAGAAGCACTACAAAGCACACGTCGGCAGCAGTGGTCTGAAAATTTCGTACATGTCTTCTCCTTCAGTCAGAGTAACTGCCGCGCATGCTCTGAACTGCGATAATGGCGCTGCCGCAGATAGAAATAGAAACGGAACTTTCTTTGTGGACGACCCTCGTGTTTGACTTAACCCACCAGGCTAGCCAAGGGCACTAATGCGCTGCTTCCATGACTCAGGTAGACACGCTGGCCCCAGATCGAATCCTCCTGGCGAATTTACAATGAGGGCCGGTGTGCCGGCCAGCCTGAAGGTGGTTTTTGGGTGATTTTCCACATCCCGCTAGGTGAATACCAGGCTGGCCCCACATCCTTCCGAAGTTACACAGCTCGCAGACATTTGAACACATTCACACTATTTCATGGCTTACACTAGATGCAGACAGCTGGCGCACACTTATTCCATCCTGCAAGGTGCAGAGTGGCAACACAAAGAGCATCTGGCCCCTCTCTGACACTAACATCACCAAATCCATAGTGACTAGGCTGACCCTGCATTGAACTGGGACAAACGCCCAAAGAAAAAGGTGGTGGTGGTGGTGGTGGTGGTGGTGGTGGTGGTGGTGGTGGTGGTGGTGGTTGTTGAAATGATGATTACATATTTGACTCAATGAATTTTTCTCATGGGGGCACTATGTCTTCAATTGAGTGTGCATATTTTACCTAAGAGCATTAATTATAATAGGAGTACTTCTCTGCTTTACATTTCAAATGTCATTGCCTCATGCTGTTTTCCATTTTTTGGGATTACATGTAATCCCACACATGTGAATCTTTACAGTAGCTCTTGGAGTGTCATCAGAAGAATGAGGTCCCATGTCAAAGTTTATACCTAAAGACAGATTCAGAAGAAAGTACAACTGCTGCCTGAAGCAGCAACAAATGAATGACATCAGTGTAGATTCATCATCAAGAGGTTCCATACACCACACTGCCAGAAGATTTCTTACATCAGAGTGCAGAGCTGTATATTGAAGTTTATAGTCAGTAACCGAACATTGGAATGTGACTACCACTCCATATTATGCTAAATTATAAGTTACAGTGTTCAGGATAGAAACAAATATATATATCATCCCTGTGGACATGGATTGACACCACCACGATTTTCTTTGGTCCTTTGTCCCACTTCAATGCGGGGTCAGCCTAGTCGCAATGGATTTGGGGATGTTAGTGTCAGAGAGTGGCCGGATGCCCTTCCTGTTGCCACCCTGCACCTTGCACGATAGAATAAATGCACCCTAGCTGTCTGTGTCTTGGGTAATCCATGGAAGAGTGTGAATGTGTTCAAATGTCTGCGAGCCGTGTAACTGAGGCGGGATGTGGGGCCAGTATATATAGTATATTATATATATTATGTATAGTGCCTGTTGAACATGCTCCAGATGTACATATAGGTTGTCTGTGATCGACTAAAATTTTGACGTGAATGTCTCAAGTGTATTTTCGTCCAACGCTACAGCAGCAGTAATAATAATACTAGCAGTAATGGTGGTGGTTTTGGTACGACATTAGTTGTAGTTTTATCAATATGTAACTTACTTTTTCAAGTATATAGACATGTCTGGCATCTCAATTTTAGGGCACCAAAAATATATATTGGCATTTACATACTTACAGGTCTGGCTTTACCACGATGAAACCGGCAATCGGCTGTGGCCTTACTGTGAGATTCATTCTGGTATTTGCCTGTACTGATTTAGGGAATCTACGGGAAACCTAAATCAGCATGGGCGGTTGAAGACAGGAGCCTCCATCCTCCCGAATACAATGAAGTGGATGTCAAAAGCGCGCTTCAAACGAAACTACGACTAAATGCGGGGCAAGCACGTGTGGAGTGCCGGCAGAGACTCGCGCCACAAGCCGGTGCGGCTTTTGAAGGCTAGCTGGCGAGCCGCGGCCTGTAATCGGCAGCGGACAGCGGCTAACGAGGACTGGGTAGGCCCTTTGTCAGCCGGCCAAAGGGCCCCAAGGGCTGAAAGGGCACGCCCCGGCAAGCCCCGCAGCGCTGTGCGGCATTTGACGCCTCGCCGCTGACCATTACTTGTAGCCACAGGGGTCGCCGGCTTTAAAGCGGTCCGCTCTCAAGGCACTGGTCGGACAGCCGCTGCCCTGCGGCATTACGCTCTGCTTAGTACTGTTATTCAAATGCTGCGCCGGTTTGTGAAACAGTATTGCGCAAGCATTCAAATGTAATAACTTGAAATACTGAGAACATCAAAAGAAGGATAAGTGGTGTGGAAGATGTAAATGTTTGCTTGACCATCGGTTAATGCGCACCCTTCGGAACATCATACATAAAGTGGGAGGGGGTGGGCAAGAAGCGACATCCATTCGTATTATAAAAGTAGATATACGTATTCTGGGTGATCCAGCTGCCCCTGTTTTTTGCAGCCTGCAATGTTTTAACAGGCCATCAAAAACCAAATGCGAAATTCTCGCTCGCTACGAGCAAAGTGTTCGCCCTACATAAATAAAATCGGCAGGACCTTTTTGTAGGAAATTATTCAGGAGCTATTCAAGAAAACGTGCAAAATGACTTTCAGATGCGCATCCACTCCCACACTCATCCCTCGCCAGTAAGGAAAGTCTGACTCGACTTTGTAATCACTCAAATAAACTCACCGGACAAAAAATTAATCTAACCTTCTTTTTCTTTTTTCTTTCTTGGGAGTCATCGGCCTTCTGATTGATGTGATGCATCCTGCCGCGCATATCTCTCGTGTGCCATTATTTTCATCTCATATTAGCACTTGTAACGTACGTCCTCAATTGTTTGTTAGATGTATCTCATTCTCTGTCTACATTTTTTACCCTCTACAGCTGCTCTATTGTGTCTCTGTGACGTCTTCATAGCAGTCCTATCATCCTATCCCTCGATTACACGGAGAATGTCCTCAGTACTTATCTTATCGACCTCTCAAATGCTCCTATTCTCTACTGATCCGGTATTCCTACAGTTCGTATCTCACTACCATACACTGGACTCGCTTTCGGGAGGACGGCGGTTCAGACTAGGGTCCCGCCATCCATATTTAGATTTTCCGTGATTACTATAAATCTCTTAATGCAAATACCAGGATGGTACCTTGGAAAGGGCATAACCACCTCCCTTCCCAATCCTTCCCTAATCCGATGAGACCGACTTCGCTGTTTGGTTCCATCCCCCAAAATCAACTAACCAACCAACAGATGTGCGCTCCAAACATACTCGTAGTTCAGAAAGTTCTTCCTCAAATTAAAACCCATGTTTGATACTAGTAGACTTCTCTTTTCACGAATGCCCTTTTTGCTAGTGCTAATCTGCTTTTCATGTTCTCTTTGCTCAGACCTTCATGGGTTATTTTGTTGCCTCTGCAGCAGAATTCCAACAGCCACTTCGTGATCACCAATCATGATGTTATGTTTCTCGCTGTTCCCATTTAAGCTACTTCTCATTGCTTTCGTCTTACTTAGATTTTCTCTGTCCATATTCTGTACACGTCCTTTAATTCTTTTTCACTTTCACAGAGGATAGCATTAATACGTGTAATTCCCTTACTTTGTCTTGATAACCTCGTGGATTCGGTTAGGAAGTGATCCCACAAGGTTGTGCAGGTACGTCATATTCACGTTAAGCCACTGACTGAGGTTTTGGTCTCGCAATTGCACCAAATTACGGGGACGCTGATGCCGGCATCTTCCAAAGATCTTCTCTGGGGCTCCAGTCAGGAAATTTTTCGCGCCTATCAAGATGCAACAGGGAGGAAGAACTACCAGTAACATTTTCTTCCAGCCCCATGAACTTCGTTGTAGCTGTCTTCATGTGCCTGTGTGAGGAATGCCCTCTTGCGAGCTGACCGCAGTTCGCATGGTAATGTTCTTTCGCTAACAGGTTGGCATAAACCTGCAGCAATCCCTGTCAGGTTTGGAATTGATTTTGATTTAGAAGCTGTGAAACGCAGCTCCAGCCCCTCTCTGTCAGGACCTTTTCCCGACTACAGTTCTGAAGCGTTTTGGGGCCACATGTGTGACACTACTGCTTATAGACACGACGAAGAGCCCGCTGCGAAACACCAACAAATCCAGCAACTTCACACGCCGAATGGCCATGGACACGGCCAAGCACGATCGCTCATTTTTGCCACTTCGTTACGAGCTTTCATTTATCAGTGTTTACATACAATGCCCGCTTGAAACATGATTGTCAGACTGATCGATACTGCCTTACGTAGAGTCAGTACGCACATGGCTGAGGTTGTGTCTCGATCGTTGCGCAATCTGCAAAAGCATAAAGTTACGTCTGCTGACAAAATTTCTGTGCACTGAACTTGAAGTCATTACCCTCATAACCCACGAAGACTCTTTTCGTGTCTTCTCGGTGTTTTAATTTGTTTTACAGGTAGTGTATTTTACAAACCATTCAGCTAAGGGGTATAGCTTTTACAGCTTAGAACAATGTACGGTCTAGATCCAATTACAAACTCACATTTCCTGCATTACATTTTCATACCCTATTTTCAGTAAAAAGTGACTTACTGTATGTCGACCTTTAACTTTTTGTGTTATGAGGACTTGTTGCCTTCCGGTTCTAGCTCTAGGGAAAATGTGAACCATTTCCCCATGCCATAAATTTTTCAGAAATAAGAAATCTACGTATTCCACAGTTCTCCAGTATGTACCTTATCTCAAAGAACTCCTGCTTGTTTTCTGCGCTTGTTGTACCCATCGTGATTGTATTTTGTTTCACAAACTGAATTTTACTCCTTAACTTATGCTGTTAAAGGCAGTTGACTCCTCGGAATCGAGCTCAAATCCTACTGTTGGAAGAAAATTTCTTTAGCTGTATTTGACGCGCGACGACAGCAGAAGCTGAAAGTAGTACCGTGGAATAGCTCAGCCACACAAGCTCGCATCACTGACTCCTGCTACAGAAGCGAGTGCTCATCGCTGAACAGTATTGGTATGTTGGCAGTCTTTCCATAGTGAAACATATCCCAGTTACACGGCTTACTGCCACACTAGAGTACGAAAAGTACCCACGTTCACAAGAAGAATAGATAAATATTGTTTCAGGAGCATCATCACTAGATGCCACAATTAATGTAGACAGCTTGGATTCTATGTCTTTTGTGTATACACTTCCTTCCATACTTTTATCATTAATACTCTGGAAAATGCTGTATTTTGGATTTTGAATTGTGCTGTGTAGCCTAATATATTGATTTCTCCTCAAAGCCAGACTTTCCTTATATTTGCTTGGGGTTCCTAGATATTTTGCTGACACAGGACAGTCGTCCCTTTCTAAATGTTTCATTATTTGTTTTTGTTGTCCTGTGGACTATCTATGACACATCAGCTGACCCCGAATTGATTCCCAAATGGTCGTCTTGATTACCTTTAGCTGCTAAAATGTTTATCCGACAGCGAATGTACTGATTCCCGTTTGTTACCATCAGTTGGCAGATTATTTTTTCGTAGTGTACGTACTGATTAGCATAAGCTATCAACAGTGTCATAACACTTCCCTTTCTGTGTTACACAAACGTAGGTTTGTTTACCTGCAGTACGTATGCTTAAAAATTTTGGCTTTTTGACATTCTTATAGTGTAACTACAACAATCGTCGCAATGGTCAAACATAAGTAGTAAAACTATGTAGGTGGCAGAAACTTGTTGCAGATGTTTTGAAGATATTCATACTCGATAAATGCTGAATCAGATAGCTTTTCCATGTGTTCTGTTATGTAGCTTTCTTCGTACCGCAACTTTTTGGGAGTTCTCGATTCGCATTTTAATGTAAGTTTCAGTCTGAATACCCTTTAATGTCTCTAACAGATGGAATATGTTGTGACGGAAAGAGTAAACTTGAGCCTTCAGATTGGAGTGGAATACCTCACAGCAGTTAGTAGTCTTTTCATAACTACTACTAAAGTCCGCCAACATAATCGATGGGAAGTCTATATCGTCAAGAATGTAGGTATGATATAAATAATCAAAAAGTCACTCAGATGTTCATCGTTCGGTTTGCGGGACGTCAGGTCTTCGCCGAAGCAGTCTTCTATTTTGTCAGGGACAGGGACGGTAGTTCAAACGAAGTTTCGAGAAGCCTTCCGATTTCAGATTTCTTTGCTTTAAAATCAGTCTCAACAAGTGAGTCTTTCTCTACCATGTCTACCAGAGATGAAATCTGCAGTCTTTTCTATCTGTTTGGGGGAAACGTAAGCAACTGAGTGGCGAATTTCCGCCTCAAAGTCAACGTATATAATGTACGTGTCGGTGTCATTTGCAATTAAGAATAGGACTCACTTATACCTTCCTTTGTCTTCTGTTTAGAAAATTCAAATTGCTTTGGCGTGAGAAACCCACAGGTTTCCTTTCAGAATCCTTCACAAATGGAAATAAAATTCCCTGTGTTTGTTTGGAAAACGTTTGTCGCCAGTGCTTGATAAAATTCTAGCAAGTTACTGGACAATTTCAGAACTTTGCATAATCGAGTGACATTAATACCTTTCCTTGTACTTCAATATCACCTTAGCTGATTGGAGGCATAAAAGAACTGGGGGATTGTCACACAAATTTTCGTAAGTCTTTCACTTCACAATATTACTGACTCTCTGCCGGTTTAATGCACCACAGTTATCCTTCTCATCATTACAGTGTAATTGCGAACCGACACTACAGTTTAAGGAATTTAATTTCAGAAAACATATCCCTGTTCTCGTTCACTTTTGTCTGTCAACGCCATCGACGACACACCTATGGAAACAATTTATAACCATCTACCATCAACATTTTCTTGCTCTTTTCACTTGTCTTCCTGACGACCTTCATCGCTTCCACACACTACACTGACGACTTGCAAGCCTGGCCTGTCTATGCGGTGGTGGAATGTCGTTGCGAAGCGCCGTCAGTAGAAAGTTACCGGAATGAAACGGGTATCATTGTTCGGTGAACTTATCGACAGTTGGATTCAAATGGTTCATTATTCTACTGCAGGAGGACACAAAACGGAAAAAATGGACGTATCGAACATAAGAATGCTTATGATGATTTTACAGATTCCACCTGTGATATCTATACCCTTATTTACTTACATATCATTGTCTCACATTTTGAAGTTCTTTCATTTTTCAGAAAGTTAAGATTGACCTTCACTCCCAAAAGGAAATCAGTAACATACAAAATGACCGATTTCAGTAGTCTAGTCTCTGTTATTTGAAAGAGTTTTTGTTGTGAACTGACAAGACAGCCAGTCCACAGTGACGGGTAACCGAAAGGCACGCGCTTAAACTCACGCAGGCTGGCATGAGGTCTGAAACAGGATACGTAATGAATGCTATAAAGAAAAGTACGTAGCTGCAGGAATACTTAACTTTAATCCACAATTGGTTAACATTGGTCTTGTTACTGTACATGCTTCATTAGATACATAGCAAAGGATAAATGGCGCCTTGCTAGGTCGTAGCAATTGACTTAGCTGAAGGCTATGCTAACTATCGTCTCAGCAAATGAGAGCGTCTTCGTCAGTGTCTGTTGCTAGCTACGTCGGCTGAACAACTGGGCGAGTGCTAGTACGTCTCTCTAGACTTGCCGTGTGGCGGCGCTCGGTCTGCAATTACTGACAGTGGCGACATGCGGGTCCGTCGTGTACTACCGGACCGCGGCCGATTTAAAAGCTACCACCTAGCAAGTGTGGTGTCTGGCGGTGACACCACAGTTTTTCCTTCACTAAATATGGTACGGTCACTTTTAGCGATACATCATGTTCCTATTCTTTGAAATTAAGAAACAATTAAACTGTGATGAAGTATTCATTCTTATTTGAATACACATAACACACAGATATTAAAAAGATAGTGTTTTATCATACTGTCCTGTAACCAGGATGGATGTCACTGAAACACTACACGGTGCTGCTCGTTCATGAACCATACTAAATTTAGTTCCTGTTGGGCTCTCTAGTCTGTCAGTTTAGCAGAACATCCAGCGAAGAGTCAACAACCACTGTGTTTACTGTTTAATGTGTATCGGCTCTAAATATTTGCAGTGTCTGCGCACACACTTCTGCTGCGCGTTAATTATTATGGAGATGCTCCGTGATTGGATGGTTCCCTTCAGCCTTCCTGTCTGGTGTTCGACACAATCGTCTGACGGAAGCGAACACCGCATCTTCGATTGCGCGCAACTATCAGAGAACAGACGTGAAGGACTTGGGATTCAGAAGCAGTAACGAAACAACACAATGGCTAAACCCAGGGAAATACATTTGTTAAGAATAACGTCCGTCTGTTGCGATACCATATTCTAACTAGAAACATTATGCCTTTCCTACAAGAAAAGAAATTCTCATAAAGGATCACCATCGATATTTTGAGAAAAGAACGAAGAAAAAACACAGAATGAAGAGGCTAATTTTGGAGAAAACAAAATTTTAAACTAACTGGAGAATACATCGACTGAAGTTTGTGAAAGTAATTTACAGTCCGACAGAATCGCAGTAATTTAAAACGAAATGAACGGCTACGGCGGGCGTCCGCCATCTTCAGGTCTACAAGACAAAAACGTTTAAAAATTAAAAGAGAAATGGCGCAGGCTACGTCAAAATAAAAGCAAACAGTAAAATAAAGTGATGTCATACCATAAAACATCTGACTCTTAGATCATACCGATGCCGTGGGCGGGGGGGGGGGGGGGGGGGTACCGTAGGCGGGGGGGGGGGGGGGTAGGCAATGGTGTTACCACACTGGAGTCGCATTCGGGAGAAAGACTGTTCAAACACGCGTCCGGCCGTCTCGACCTGTGATTTCTGTTATTTCCCTAAATCGCTTAAGACAAATGCCGGGATGGTTCCTTTGAAAGGACACGGGCAGTTTCTGTGTCCGTCCTTCACTAAACTCTTCCACCTCCTCTCATTATCCATGAATATACGTCTGAAGTATTCTGTGTATATAAATTTATTTCCTTTTGTGGTACTAACTATTGTTGTGCTACAGACATATTTCAGTCTAAAGATTAGAAAGCAACTACATGTATATTAGCCAATAAATGTGTAGAACTGAATTACGATGTCTGCAATTAACTTGTTTTGTGACACAGACGTGATGCATCTGTAACAAATGTACGTTTCAAATGGTATGACAGTTCGCTCATTAACAGTGTTTAAAATTTAAAACTGAATAAAAGCTTACTCTTAAAAATTAGTTTTCAAAAGAAAACATTGTCCGTAATTTGACTGTAGAATTTTGAGTTTATTTGCTAGTGACCATTCTCGACTTAAGTCATAATCATGCAATCAAGCAATCTACAAAAGCCTAACGAAACACCGAAAGAAAAAAGGCACATAACACATACAAAATATATATATAAAAACACACAAGCTGACTGAATCGTCAATTTAACGTAAGACACGGTCTCGTATTTGCACTTACGTAATCTCTGCGTGACATGGAGCAACAGATGCAAGATCCAAGTCAATCAAGCCACATGTCTAGCCACATACCAACGGCAAGATGACCTGCAATAAACAGAAACAGAAAATTTATAACAAATGCTGGAGAACCACGTACAATAATTGTAACTGAAGGTCGTATTAGCCATCCATGCCATGAGAACACTCATTATTCCGTACATCATCATCATCATCATCAGCATCATCATCATACTCTCTCGCTATGTCCACAACCAAAATTATGTCCTAAACAGCTGTTCCAACTTATTGCAAACACGCCACCAAAGACCATGCGGGTTTATAACGATAACATCTGAGGTCATCAGTCCCCTAGAACTTAGAACTGCTTAAACCTAACTAACCTAAACTAACCTAAGCACATCACACTCATCCATCCCGGAGGTAGGATTTGAACCTGCGACCGTAGCAGTCGCGCGGTTCCGGACTGAAGCGCCTAGAACCGCTCGGCCACCACGGCCGGCTATATCGATAACAAATGGGTATGCATTACAGATAGTTCTCTAGTACTAGAAACTGTGATAATTGCAAGCTTCTTTTACGAAATGCATTAAACGTCTGTTACACACTCATAGCAAAATACATCTAACAACAGGAATGCTGTCTGTGTAATATATACAATGAGAGATATAAAATCCGCATGTAACACCTCATTTGTACCATCAGAGCTGCACAGCTACATGAAATGCGTATATCTGCAGACACCAGTAATCGCAAAGCTGTGTTACAAAACACCAAAGCGCGTCAATCCAGGTAAGGAAGGAAGATTAAGGTACAGATAAAGAGAGTTGTTATCACAACTAAAGCAGAAGACATAATTGATTTAGCTCCAGTGCTTATAGGTAGAGACCGATGACCTCGCTGGTCTCCTCCCCTAAAACAACCCAACCCAACCCGCTTATAGGCAGGGACTAACTGTGACTTAATGGCAGAGGTGATAGGGGAGCCAAAAGGGGAGAGGGAGGGGACACGGGCTACCCTGATATATGAAACATGGCATTTATATACTTCCTAACAACTTTCGATTTACACTCTCAGACCGAAAGTACCCCTTTACCTCTATGTAACGCGGAATTGACCACTACGCCAGAAACAGGTAGTGTTTTGTTGAGCCGGCCGCTGTGGCAAAGCGGTTCTAGGCGCTTCAGCCTGGAACCGCGTGACTGCTACGGTCGCAGGCTCGAATCCTGCCTCGGGCATAGATGTGTGTGTACTTAGGTTAGCTAGGTTTTAGGGGACTGATGACCTCAGAAGTTAAGTCCCATAGTTCTCAGAGCCGTCTGAACGATTTGTTTTGTTGACAGTTGAAATGCAATAAAAGCAACGTGAACGGGTCAGCAGAGCTCAGTCACTCCGAAGGTACACTAGCCACTGGATGTCACCCGGGTAACATACCCATCAGGGACATTTCAATACCTCTAAAGCAGCCCGAGTCGATAGTTGGCAGAGTGATAGTGAAGCGCAAACGCGGAGGAACAACCACAGCTAAATCAAGTCATTCATTATGCATTGACGGGCAATGACTGTCAAGATTGCGGATGTTGGTTGGAAAAGGTCGCGTGAAGTCAACGGAAGGAGTCACTCGTCAGCTGAGAAGTGCTGCCGGCGTCCAGCTAGCATAGTGTCTGCACAAACTCAGTTGAAAAATAAGGGGGTGTAGTGGACGAGCAACTTCTTATAAGCCACAACTTACTGAAGTCATTGCTATGCGACTAAGGAGAAGATCTAAAGAGGGGCGGCACTCTGCTGTAGATGACTGGAAATGATTAGGAGTGATGAAGCACGGTATACCGTGCGGAAAGACGACAAAAGTGTCTGGTTGGACAAACGCCTGGAGAACGTTGCTTTCCATCGTGTGTTGTGCCGTCAGTGAAGCACGAGGGAGGTGTAGTTACGGGTGTGAGGGTGTCTTATGTGGTTAAGATGTGGCCCCTCAACACGCTTATTCATAAGCGTCGTAGAGGAACAGTTCAGAGACTGCACCACCACGACAGTGCACCCCACCATACAGCACCATCTTTGAGACAATATTTTGTGGACAATAACATTCCTAAAATGGACTTGCCTGAACACAGTACCAACCTTAACCCATTGAACACAAATTTGGTAAGTTAAAACGGCGCCTTTGCTCCGAACTCCAGCGTCCAACATCATTACCTTCTATGGATTCGGCAGTTAAGGAAGAAAGGTCTGCCATTTCTCCAAATACTTACGGGCACCTCCCTGACAATGTCCTCCACATTCACCCGGCAAACAGACAAAGGTAGGACACACCCTTTATTAATGTTCACTAATAATGTCCGGATAATGTAAATCATGAAAGAATTTACGGTGTTGAAGTAAGCTTCAGTACCACTTCTATGAATTCAGGATTCCGTCCTTGGCAACAATACTGCTGACGACAATAACTGTAGATCTAGGCGATCGACTATCAAAAGAGTTTGTGACTAACGAAGCGGTGAAACGAGGTTGCTGTGCTTCTCCTACACTGCAGACGGCCATCTGAAATAGTTGAGTTCATTTTTGTGTGGCTATGATATGATAGTTTTACTAGAATCTGAAAACGACTTGCAAAAAGATTGGCTCGCAGGTAACATCGATGGACAACGTACAATCATTATCTAATAGTAAATTAAAGTTACGAACCTCTTGGGTAAAGTACTTGTAAGACACGAAATATAACAGGAAGACCATACGCTTGAAAAAGTGTGATACTTGAATAACCGAGTTCTATTTAAAAAAGATCTGTCAGATTTATAAAGGAACTTAATAATTTTTCCTTACTGATAAATGCATAGATAATAATTCGACTCTCATACCAAGGATAAATTTGAGAAGTATTTAACACTGACGGACAAAAGAAGAATTACGGTCTTCGTTTGTTACTTTAGTAATAATTACCTTTTATTGTCCTGTCAACCCCTGGTAGCTGAGTGGTCAGCGCGACGGAATGTCATACCTAACGGCCCGGTTTCAGTCCCCAGCTGGGTCGGAGAGTTTCTTCGCTCAAGGACTGGCTGTTGTCCTTATCATCATTTCATCCCCATCGGCACGGAAGTCGCCGAAGTGGCACCAACTCGTAGGATTTGCACCAGGCGACCGGTCTACACGACGGGAGGCCCTAGCCACACGGCAGTTCCATTTCGTTGTTCTCATGTCCTGGTGATTACGAGTATAAACGAAGTGGTCTTTTATTTCAAGGGAATTTCTGCAGTCAGTGGGGTGTGTTCCTTAATAACGTTACATTCAATATTCAGTGACTTAGTTTCCACAATTGACCTTTGCCTGTGTAGCAAAGGCGCTTCACGCGAAGTATTTATTACATGACAAACATAGAAAAAAGCACTCCGTCTGCAGGTCACAAGCGCCCCATCGGGACCATCCGACTGCCGTGTCATCCTCTGCTGAAGATGCGGATAGAAGGGGCATGTAGTCAGCACACCGCTTTCCCCGTCGTTATCGTGGTTTTCTGTGACAGGAGCCGCTACTATTCTGTAGAGTAGCTCCTCAATTGGCATGAAGAGGCTGAGAGCACCCCGACAAATGGAAACAGCGCATAGCGGCCCGGATGCTCATCCACCAAGTGCCAGCCACGCCCGACAGCGCTTAACATCGGTGATCAGACGGGTACAGGTGTATCTGCTGCGGCAAGGCCACATTCATACCGTCATTTCAAAATTACGACACCGGCTTACTAATTTCTAACAATTTAACACGGCTGTTACAGATTCCACGAGACTAAGTCTCCTAAGTGAATGAAATTAGAAACTTGTGATTAATTTTAACGTACCCGTAACGCCACAAATTTTTTGTTTTTTACAACGATGCCCTAAAGACCTTAGACTACATTTTATAATTACGTTTGGCATTAACATTTTCATTGCTCTGCCTCACAGATTTTCGGTATGTCCGTTATTCCATTGATTCGACTTTTTCTTATGGCATGAAAGATGCACATAACGTGCCCGTAGACGTACTTTGGGCACACTTGAAAATTCCAGTGACTTAAAACATCCGAGAGTCATAAGGAACTACGGCGTTCCTCACATAATTTTATTACTTGCACTATCATCATAGCTGAATGCGGTGTAAACCAGTCACCAGAGCGAGAGTGTTTTCGATTTCCATTTCTGTGTTATCAGAGACTGCACATAATCTTCTCCATTTGTACAAGAGTAGCACGACGTTTATGGTTGGGCTAGGTTGGGTTGTATTGTGGGAGGAGACCAGACAGCGAAGTCATCGGTCTCATCGGATTAGGGAAGGACGGGGAAGGAAGTCGGCCGTGTCCTTTCAAAGGAACCATCCCGGCATTTGCCTAGAGCGATTTACGGAATCACCGAAAACCTAAATCGAGATGGCCGGGCGCGGGATTGAACCATCGTCCTCCCGAACGCGAGTCCAGTGTGATAACCACTGCGCCACCTCGCTCGTTGACGGTTATGGAGCCTGTTTGCATGTTGCCATGTCAAACCAACATGCAAAATTTAAGTTGTCCATCAGCTTGGTGTTTTCAAATGATGCTGTTCAGAAAAGAGGTGGCACTAAGTTCTTGGTTCCGTTGCTTTGGGTGTGAGTGTTTAATGGAACAACCAAGAATTAGAAATGATTTCTCAATGGCATCTGTTTTTATAATGCACGGTGCAACAGATAAAACAGAGAACAGGGAACAGATATTATGTAGTAAAGAGTACGTCTACAAGAGTTAGTTATCATTTCACTATGCAAAATAATAATCCTTGGACTCTGTTAACCATGTTAGAAAGTATTATTAAGTTTTCACAAGTCAAATTAGACTTCCTAAGCTCATTAACTTTATGCACTGGTTGCAGACTCGTGCTCTTTGAAACACACTCCAATCCGTATGTTGAAGTGCCTGCTTCCCGACTGAATTATCATGCGCGAACCGCTTCGCTAAAGTGGTCATTCGGTACAAAGTCTATGACACAGGAATGATTAGGATCCTCTTAGCTACGCATTCGTGTCGTAAAAGTTGAGACTAAAATGCAGTTTCTAACTCCTAGTGATAAGTCCGTATTAGGTAGTTTCTCGCTACCATTATGAACAAAATCTGAATAACGATTTATTAATTGTTAATGAACCAAAGTATGACATTTGGTACACTGGCCCGAGGAAAATTTCGCTATATTTTACTACAGGAGCCAATCAGATCATAAGACTACTTATTTGACACGAATTCTCACGGTAGATGCACTTGTAGTACCACACGTTGTTTCTCTCTCACTCCACCATACAATGTAACGTATCAGTTACTTTATCTTTGCTCATCTGAGATATGAAACGTGGGAATGAAACTTATGACTCCCACAACTAGAAATGTTACAGCACTCACATTATTCTTCGTCTGCGGCAATGGCATTTCCCTTCGATGAAACTACTGAAAAATAGCTGAAATAAAAATGAAATTTAAATAAATATATCCCACTCGAGTGTACGTTTGGTAGCGGTCGGTAAAGGTGTTCGCGGTGCAGCACTTTCAGTTTCCGCCAGCGTTCTGCATCACTCAGACCCGTACAGAATTCACGCCGGATTTCATTTCGGACGAATACTGCAGCCTTTCGTATATGACGAACAGCTGCGCGACGCGCGACTGCTTTGTCACGCGCCCAGCCGATGTGATACGACAGCCAGTTAGCCTGCGCTGTGCGGCTCATACGTCACACTGGCGTGGGTGCGACCCGCGATGCCGTCACGCCACATTGACAGATGGTCCTGTTTATTGCGAGTTACGGCGACGCTATAGCTTCCGGACTCGGGTTATCCGGCAAGAGCGAGTCAGATTTTGGCCGCAATTCACTCTGCTGGAAATGGTCAGGACGGGCTATTTTTAGTTGCGTGCTATGACAGCCGTACGCTGTATATCTTTCAGGAATTACTGATCTCTTCCATATGAGATTACCTTAAAATATAAAAGAACCATTTCTAAATACAATGTATCTCTCTCTCTCACTACCCGCCCCCCTTTCTCTCTCTCTCTCTCTCTCTCTCTCTCTCTCTCTCTCTCTCTCTCTGCCGGCCGGTGTGGCCGAGCGGTTCTAGGCGCTACAGTCTGGAGCCGCGCGACCGCTGCGGTCGCAGGTTCGAATCCTGCCTCGGGCATGAATGTGTGTGATGTCCTTAGGTTAGTTAGGTTTAAGTAGTTCTAAGTTCTAGGGGACTGATTACCGCAGAAGTTAAATACCATAGTGCTCAGAGCCATTTGCGGGTCTTGACAAACACGCACCAAACGTTGACACACCAAGAGTGTGTGGTTCATGAACAGAGAATTCAAGTACTAATTTATTTATATAAGACAGTAAAAGTAATACACAACTTTGTTTGCTGTAGTTGCAGCGTCAGTTACTAACAGTAGATTTGAATGTTAAAATATACGCAGGTACAAAGGTTTAGAGTTCAGTCAGTCTTCAATACAGTGATTACCCCGTAACCGACGAGCCCTGACCACTATGAAAGTCGGTAAATATCATGAAAATTGTATGTAAAATGGTATTACTTAGAATGGTGTCACCGTACAGTAAACAGATATTCTACAATTGTCTGTTAACGATCAACGAGGTAAGGCAATTACTAATTTGGTAGCAAAAACTATTGATAACTTCCACTTTTCACACCTCCATGGTCCATCTTTGTTTTTGTTGTTTTTTTTTTTTTTTGTCATGTTACTCCAGTACATTTTAAGGACTGTATTTACCTGAACATTTTCTTATTGTAAAAAGGTTAATTTTTTGACAGCAAATTGCTGTCCTAGTATACTTTATTGAGTGCTCCCAGTATCTTTCTACTGCCTAATCACCATTCTACCGCTTCAGCCAGCTTTGGTGATTGAGTCATGAACTGTCACTGAACGAGTGACGTAATAATGAAGACACAAGACTTGCGATTCCGGAGGAGTGAGGTACATAACCTTACCAGTGACTCAGGCCTGGGTTTCTTCTGGTTCACCTCTCTTAACGTGATTGCTCAGAAATGTTATTTGGAACGATTAAACCAATAAAATTTTTCTCCAGGCATCTATATTTATTCCCTTAATGCTCTCCCTAAACGACTTTGTGACAGTGCGAATAAGTTTCTTTGAGAGCATTATTTTGACAAATTTCGTATTCCATTTCTTCTACTTAGAGCTTGTTGTCCGTCTTCAGTAATGTCGTCTCTTTTTCCTTTCAGAACCCATCTTAGCCCGGCCTCTTTTTGTAATATCATCTCCTGCCCTCTCGTCTAATATAGGGTGCGTAGCAAGCTGCTCTCTCGGATCGCTACACAACAATTCAAGCAAAACGTATCAATGGAGTTATTACAGTAAGTGGAATTCACAATACTTAACTTTGGGTATTCAAAAAGGTGTGTTGCAAGCAAATGGCGACATGCAAATATTCAATGTCCTTCGGTATATACAATTTCATTGCTAGAAAAACAATACAGTTCATATGTCACTACTATAGCGTTCGTATGACGGCCCGTCTTCCACTACGCCCGCGGCTAGGCGGCGCTGCTCTCTTCTTATAGAGTCTGCTCCTATCTTGGTGTCGTCCTACAGTGGATTCGTCAGCATACTATTGGCTGACGTCGTCTCCGAACCCTCTTTCTCTTTCGTTCCTGATCGTCGTGCCGGCACTTAACGTTACGCCGAGCATGTAATGTGTCTCTATTCACATTTTGTGAAGTCAATGATTTTATTAGGACAGTTATCGATATCTTTTTCCTTATATAAGAAACGGAATACGCGCCTCATTATGTTTTTATTTAGTGGAACCTGTCGAAAGTAGTTTACTCAGCATTTCGGTGAAAGGAAACAAATGCTACGTAGAAAATGAAATCGATACAAAAAGTCGTTGCATCCGCCTTATCTGTTTAGTATCTTACCTGCGAAGGTCTATTTATGCCATTTACACTCCTGGAAATTGAAATAAGAACACCGTGAATTCATTGTCCCAGGAAGGGGAAACTTTATTGACACATTCCTGGGGTCAGATACATCACATGATCACACTGACAGAACCACAGGCACATCGACACAGGCAACAGAGCATGCACAATGTCGGCACTAGTACAGTGTATATCCACCTTTCGCAGCAATGCAGGCTGCTATTCTCCCATGGAGACGATCGTAGAGATGCTGGATGTAGTCCTGTGGAACGGCTTGCCATGCCATTTCCACCTGGCGCCTCAGTTGGACCAGCGTTCGTGCTGGACGTGCAGACCGCGTGAGACGACGCTTCATCCAGTCCCAAACATGCTCAATGGGGGACGGATCCGGAGATCTTGCTGGCCAGGGTAGTTGACTTACACCTTCTAGAGCACGTTGGGTGGCACGGGATACATGTGGACGTGCATTGTCCTGTTGGAACAGCAAGTTCCTTTGCCGGTCTAGGAATGGTAGAACGATGGGTTCGATGACGGTTTGGATGTACCGTGCACTATTCAGTGTCCCCTCGACGATCACCAGTGGTGTACGGCCAGTGTAGGAGATCGCTCCCCGCACCTTGATGCCGGGTGTTGGCCCTGTGTGCCTCGGTCGTATGCAGTCCTGATTGTCGCGCTCACCTGCACGGCGCCAAACACGCATACGACCATCATTGGCACCAAGGCAGAAGCGACTCTCATCGCTGAAGACGACACGTCTCCATTCGTCCCTCCATTCACGCCTGTCGCGACACCACTGGAGGCGGGCTGCACGATGTTGGGGCGTGGACCGTAGCCCACCTTCATGGAGACGGTTGCGAATGGTCCTCGCCGATACCCCAGGAGCAACAGTGTCCCTAATTTGCTGGGATGGGGCGGTGCGGTCCCCTACGGCACTGCGTAGGATCCTACGGTCTTGGCGTGCATCCGTGCGTCGCTGCGGTCCGGTCCCAGGTCGACGGGCACGTGCACCTTCCGCCGACCACTGGCGACAACATCGATGTACTGTGGAGACCTCCCGCCCCACGTGTTGAGCAATTCGGCGGTACGTCCACCCGGCCTCAAGCATGCCCACTATACGGCCTCGCTCAAAGTCCGTCAACTGCACATACGGTTCACGTCCACGCTGTCGCGGCATGCTACCAGTGCTAAAGACTGCGATGGAGCTCCGTATCCCACGGCAAACTGGCTGACACTGACGGCGGCGATGCACAAATGCTGCGCAGCTAGCGCCATTCGACGGCCAACACCACGGTTCCTGGTGTGTCCGCTGTGCCGTGCGTGTGATCATTGCTTGTACAGCCCTCTCGCAGTGTCCGCAGCAAGTATGGTGGGTGTGACACACCGGTGTCAAAGTGTTCTTTTTTCCATTTCCAGGAGTGTACATGTCAGTTGGAATTGGACCTAATATGTGATTCTGAAGTGAAGTCTACAACTAAAGTGAACGAAGTACAATTGAAACAATACTACTCTATTTTCTTTGACATGAAAACGAGAAATTTACTAGACTGTAGACATATGTAACTTGTACTTCCAGGTAAACAGACTCAGGGATACAAATACTAATTCCCGTAGTTACAGATCACATAGTTCTTACTAAAAAGTTTTGTGACAAACAGTCAAACCAACCTCATGCATTTTCTAGTTCAGCTTCCATAAGGAGCAGCCAAATGGAAACGAATGAGATGGAAAAAGATTGCGTAAGTTGTTTATTATTTCAAAAGATATCATCACAATTTTTAATACATTTATACCATTGTAAGGCAAGATAGTCGATGCCTTCTTAGAAAAACGTTTGCTGTTACCTGCGGAACGATGATTGTATTCAGGCACGCAAATCTTCAGTGGTTGGTCTAAAATCTCGTAATCATACAAAAATGGGTCTTTCTGCCTATTTGCGCAGAAAAAGTTAAGTTTGCTTACGCTGAAAATTAACAACCAATCCCTGCACCAAGTGTCGACACCTGCAGGTCTTCCTGCATTTCTCTCGAATTTTTATGCATTGCGTCTTCTCAGCCTTGAATGATCTTCCAGCAACATCCACTGGGTCACTTGTATACGTTTTAAATCGTAATACTCCCTTGGAGTATGCATGAAGTTCCATTAACCTCTGTAGATTCCCCCTTCCCCCCCCCCGAGTATGTCATACAAGGCTGCATTCACTGCAAACTATAGAGTAATACAGCCGGTTTGGTATTACATACGTTTATATTTTGTTCGTAATGTGACTGTGCGGAATTGTGTCAGATCAAAGATCTTGGCATTAGCGCCGATAGCGCTATCTTACTATGGAGACTATTTTCAGTCTCCAGAAAAGTTATAAAACGCGGTAATAAAGGAGGCTTTAAAGTGCAACAAGAGAGTGATATCAGCTATTTATGAGAGTCCATTCAAGGAGTCTTCTTGAAATCGGAATAATCTGCACATTATTTACAGTCACTAAAAATGCTCACCCAGAGAGCTACAGTAGACTTCTTGTAGAAGAGGATTTTTTTTAATTTTTTTTTATTTTTGTTCCATACACTCTGTATAATCGTATCCTGTAAGGTCCACTCGGCTTCTATGATCGACTGACTTTTTTCCTGCGGCAGCTTATTTCGCTATCTTTCTTCTGTTGTTTGTTTATTGTCGCGTTGATACATTGGTTATCTGGTCTGTGCGTGAAACTTGAAATTGGCTGGATTCAGCAGACATGTTTGTATATCAAATAAAAGTTCAGATATGAAGTAGTAAAGGACTGAGGTGGAACAGATTGCTATAACTTCATCTATGTGCTCCAAAATAATTTACTAATTTCAGAGGTAATTTTCCTGCCAGATGGAGAAAAGGAACATAGCGCACTACACTTAACAACAGCTGAATCGAATTTCTCCGTCATTTACAACTCGCTCGCTCGCTCTCGGGCTCCTAAATCCGAGTCATAATCGCTTTTATACAAACTGGAGAGCACGGCGTGGCTGTAATTTGGCACAGAGAACTGCCACGGAGGTCTCCATTATACGGAATTACCATAATTAGCTCTTAAGAGGCGGAGAGAATGTGAGGCGGGGCGGGAATTACGGCGGAAATTGGCCCAGCCTCCAGCCTCCCGCCTCTCGCGGCGTTCGCTAAACGCTGGCGGGGCATGCCGGGACCTCTGGCAGCGCCGAATTACCCGCCTCGCGGTGGCGCCAAATCCGAATGACTGACGGGCTGGTGGTCGGTAGTGTGCCTGGCTGCTGCGTGAAACGCCGGAACGTACACTATCCTTCGTGAAAACAGGGCGCTGAAGAAAATCGCACAGAAGAAAATTGCACCCAAAAAAGGATGAAGCAACGCGTTTACCGTTGATGAAGGTGATGAATTTTTCATGATCTACCTGGAGACTGTGGCATTATAAGTATGCTGTGTGAACTGCGGGAACACTCTGAATGGAACATTGACATGGGTACAGAGAAGATGTGCAGAGAGTCGGTCGTAGTACTGACCTCTGTGGGACATCAGCGTTCATGTTGCACTCTGAAGAAATGTCATGTTCAACGATATGTAGAATACATTATAGAGCGACCAATGGAATCTTAGCAGTTCCTTCTTTAGAAACCCTCCAATCCGTTGAAGACCACAACGTTCCAGTTTACTCCACTTTCTGTAGCTGGCGAGTTCTGAACTATATTTGGTTGTCTTATATTATGATTCTCTTAACTTCTACATGGACTGGCCCAGTGATCTGATTTCACTTAGTCCTTGGGCGCTTATACTTATTATGAAAGCACAATAAAAATACATCCCTCATGTTTCGTGCAACTGCTACACAACGAATATGTCACCATGAGTAAGATGTGCTACACAGTGGACATTTTATGATTAGTAAATTACACAGAAATTCTCCGAAAGGTTATCTGTGGGTAAAATATACAGGTAAAAGGAAAGCGCCTTTATTTGATGTGCAAGTGAACTTGGAAAAGGAAGAGTTTTTTTTCTTTGCATGTTTCCTTTTTAGTACTTTGATTCAGAAATCAACGTCAGTATCTGAGATCAGTAGTGGTTTAACAGTAATTTCTCATGAACTCCTAAGGGACCAATCTGCTGAGTGGTACACTGAGCAGTGCCTGCCCAAAGACGTCCAATCTTTGGAGAACCCACGACCGAAGTAAAGAATAGACACTTGGTTCCTCCACCACGAAAACCCTGCAGACCACCGCGCCAAAGCATGCACCGACTATTTGCGGTGGTACAGGACTGAAACTTCTTCAGCACCCTCCCTACAGTCAACACTTTTATCCTTGTGACTTTGCAGTGTTCCCGCATATGAAAATGAAGCTGAAAGGAGTACAGTTTTCAGTGATGATGACCTACTGAGGTCTTGGGATAATGAGTGGAGGGATTGGTTTCTAAAGATGGAGAGCTGTATTCAGTGTGGTGGTAATTACTTCGAAAAAAAATGGTTCAAATGGCTCTGAGCACTATGGGACTTAACATCTGAGGTCATCAGTCCCCTAGAACTTAGAAGTACTTAAACCTAACTAACCTAAGGACATCACACACATCGATGCCCAAGGCAGGATTCGAACTTGCGACCGTAGCGGTCGCGCAGTTCCAGACAAAAGCGTCTAGAACCGCTCGGCCACACCGGCCGGCTTACTTCGAGAAAATTATGGTGTATTGCGAAACTTTTCTAGTATAAACTTTCATAGTATAAACTGACCTACAGTCTAGTATGAATTGTAACATGCGTTTCAGAACCATGTTACTTCAATAAAATTGGATATTATTGGCAGAAAAGCCAGGTCGAAAAATGGTTCACTGGTCAACAGAAAGCAAGCATGTGGGAGGAGGACGGAGTCTTAAATTAAATAAAAAAGTAAGAAAGCACCAACATATTAGTAGAAATATTTGAGGTTCTGTTGTCTGTAGGTCTTAAGATTCTTCTTTTACTTACTGCTTCTTCAACTCTTAGGAATCATGTGTTAAACTAAGAAGCTCAAACTTGCACAGTGGCTTGAGTCCACATTATGCTCTCTATCGTCTTATAACTTGCCTAATTAATCAGTTGAAAGTTCAGAGTGGGCAAGGGCATACTGCCCCAAACAGTATCATTACAACAGATCACTATAAAGTACAAGCCAACCATCAGGTTGATGGAAACTATACCACATTTTTGCAAATCTTTCATTCCGTAAGTGCAGATAACCTAGTTAGCTGATCTCACCATTTTGTACTACTTCTATGATAGATTTTCTGTATGAAATACTGGGTGTGAAGGTTCTGGAACTGCTGAAGTATCTCAGCCTGTAACTCGTCCAGTTACGATGTGGAAAGTCCTCTTGAATATAGAGTGCTAGATGTAGCGCACCATTCTGGACTCCCTGCATGAGATTAATGTGTGGTTTGATATGCTATGTTTCCTCACACTATGGCAGTGTACCTCAGCAATGGTTGAACCAGCGACTCGTACTTGACGACGACAGTGTGTTCTGGTATTGTTAGTGTAGAGCTTGGTTGTGAAAAGAACAGTCTAGCGCAGGCGCCACATTAAGCGACTGCCCAGCATTAACATGGTGCTCCATTGCACTGAGTTTCCATGAATGTGGACGTGTTCTATGTTGACCAAGATATTTTTCAGCTTGGTGATAATGGTATGGTATTCATTTTTCTTTTCAGAGCCCACGTAGTTACGTTAAGAGTGGCGTCTTGGAGATACTGGCTGAGGTACCATGCATTCTGTCTGAAGACTGTTGTGTCGTCTGTATACAGTACGTACTGCAGTAAGACTGCTGTTGGCACGTTGGTGGTGAATATGTAAACTGAAATAGACATCCCTGGAGGGAATACGACGCTCTTTTCGCGAGGCACTATTGCAGAAATTTAGAGAACCGGCGTTTGAGGTCGACTGCAGTTCGATTCTACTGCCACAACGTACATTTCGCTTAAGGACCACGAAGATAAGAGAAGTTTAGGTACATGTGGATGCAAATATAAAGCTGTTTTTCTCTTGCTTTATTGACGAGTGGAATATGAAAGGAAATGACCAGTAGTGGGTATGTACTACCCTGAACCATGCACCGTATGGTGACTTGCACAGTGTATGTTTCGAATCCTGGCCGCACGGGTTAGCCGCGCGGTCTAAGGACCCCAGTTATGGTTCACTTGGCTCCCCGCGTCGGATGTTCGAGTCCTCCATTGGGCATGGGTGTGTGTGTTGAACTTAGCGTAAGTTAGTTTATGTTAGTTTATGTTAGATTAAGTAATGTGTAGGCTTAGGAACTGATGACCGCAGTAGTTTGGTCCCAAAGTAGTTACCACAAATTTCCTGCCTTGTCTTCGTATATGGGGTGTCTAGGAAACCTCTCGGATCGCTAGATAACAATTCAAGCAAATCGTATTAATGAGTTGTATTACGAAATGAACCATGACAATACTTAACCTTGACAGTAAGACAGAAGTGTCGCAAGCAAAGGACGACAAGCTAATAAGAAATCTCTTCAGTATATAGAATTATTACTACAAGGGAAGTAATACAGTTGGCTCTTCTATTCAGGTCGCTAGTCGTGTAGCTTTGTAGAACCGGGCGCGGCCTGTCGGGCACGGCACTTACGTCCTCTTCGCATAGAGGCCGCTGCTGTCACATTGTCGTGCTGGAGAGGGGTCGGCCAGCGTGCAACCGGCTGATGTCTTGTCACAGCCCTCTCCGCTCTATCGTTTCGAACTGGCGTGCCGGCGCTTGATTTTACGCCATAACATTGTGCGTACGTAGATGAAGAACGTAATGTGCAGCATCAGTCCCAGCACTGATCCTTGCTGCGCACCAGCGTGGATGCTGCCCTCTGAGAAGCACCCTTACTCAACGAGGTATGTAGTGCACTGTTGAGCAAGCAATGGATTCCCTCCAGTTTCATCTCAGAATTCCGTGACTGTGTCGAAGTTTACGAATTTCCAGTTTTCCTTCAATTTAATTTAGTAAGTGGTTAATCAGTGAAACTTGATTGTTTTCTATTATCAGGTATTATCTTAATCCTTTCAATGTGTGGCTCCGTGGGTTAGCGGGTACATACTAGCCAATAGATGCTAGAGTCTGGGGTATTTTCCTTACACATCCCTTACAGTGCATCTTTCACCTATGGCAATCATTTGTTTATGTGTAAAGTGCCGAGCTATAAGGTGGTTGGGATACACAACTGCTCGATCTCTTTTCTACTGAGCGGAGAGATTCTTGCCGTCAGTAGTGCCCCCCCCCCTCCCCCAAACCACCCCCACCCGCTGAGTTTTCTTCGAAATAGTTTATCGATCAGCTAAAGGCATTGGTCCCCAGAGGTTCCACTGTCTTACAGAAACTTGCTACTGAGGTGGAAACTTCTAAAAGTAAGTCTTATGTGAATACACGATTTTTATCTGAGAAAAAACCTCTGAAAATTGTGTACACGCTTCTGTATAAATATTGTACATATTTGCTCGTAAAATATCGGCTACTATTGTTGATTGTTTTCCACCCCGAAGACTGTCCTGTGCAAGCCTATATCTGCATAATTACTGTAACCCACAACTGTTCGAACCTGTTTAATGTACTCGAGCCTTGTGCTCTCTCTGCAACTCTTACCTCCAACATAACATTTACGATTCCTTGATGGCTCAGGATGTGTCCGTCAATGAATCCCTTCCTTCTTCCGGGTCGTTTCAGTATCTATTAATTAGTTATGTACTCTACCCGTATAATTTCCACCATTCTTCTGCAGCTCCACGTTTTAGAAGCTTATTTATTGTCCAAATTTCAGTTGCATATAAAGCCACACCACCTTCGCAAGAGAGATCCAAACACTTAAGTTTGTATTAGGCTCGCTTTACTTGCGGCTGTGCTGATATATCAGCAGTTTTGTTACGTGAGTGATCGTGAGAAACTAAGCAACTGTGAGTGCAGTAACATCAGCTGCTCTCACGTGTCTGCCTCTTCGGTAAACATAGCTCATGATGTACACCCCGGACTCCTTACTATCAAGGTGTCTCAAAGCGTGATCTGTCGGTATTTACCGCGTCAATGCCGAGCAGTGCGTTCAGAGGAGCATGGGCAGGCGCATCGATGCATCGATCTGCTGAAATACGAAATAGCTGTACGTTATACAACGTGTACAAAAAAAAAAAAAGTTCAAATGGCTCTGAGCATTATGGGACTTAACTTCTGAGGTCATCAGTCCCCTAGAACTTAGAACTACTTAAACCTGATTAACCTAAGGACATCACACACAACCATGCCCGAGGCAGGATTCGAACCTGCGACCGTAGCGGTCGTGCGGTTCCAGACTGAAGCGCATAGAACCACAACGTGCACATTATGTCACAAATAGTGTGGGAGTAGGTTGCACACTGTCACCTCAGCTCTACAATATCTGTGCAGAGAGGAAAGAGCTGGATTACTGGGACGGTGGGACTCCAATTGGCAGCAGGAAAATCAACAATTTACGCTTCGCAGATGATACTACCCTCATAGCAGGAAGTGAGGAAGAACGTCGTAATCTGTTCTCGAGAGTGAAAGATAGTAGTCTGAACCTTGACCTAGAAATAAACGTGAAAAGAACCAAACTAATGGTTATAAATCGTGAAGGCATCGATCGAAACCAGCTTGCAGGATGCTTAAAGAATCTGGATATAGTTAGTGATTATATGTCTCTAGGCTCTCTGAGCAGTTGGACAGGACAGTGTCATAAAGATATAAGACGACGAATCATTCTTGGCCCAGCTGCAGTGGTCAAACTCACTGAGATATGTCAGAATCGGGCAATATCCAAAACAACGAAGATGCGCTTGGTAGAAGCACTGGTGTTTCGTGTATTCTTACACGAATATGAGACCTAGGCCGTGAAAGGTAGTGACAAGAGCCGCATTGTTGTCTTCGAGATGTGGTGTTGGCGGAGGATGCCACATGTATCGTGGCCACAAAAAAGAACATATGTTTCAATAATAGAATAACTTAAAATCACAAGAAGGTTATCTTCTCGTGTCAGCCAAAAATACCTTCAGTTCCTTGGGCACATCTTGAGAAGGTAAGGCGATAATTGAGAGAAGACCATCGCGCAGGGAAAAATTGAGGCAGAAGACCACGTGGGAGAGCAGCAAACAGATGGTTAGATCAAGAGAAGAAGATTACCAGACTGCTTCTTCACATCATATTAAGAAAGGTTGAAGATCGCTGTGGATGGAGACATACGTCTGATGTTTCAACTACGTAAGAATGGGTGAGGAAACAAGGTCACGACACTCAGCAATGAGTAAAACGACTAATGATGATGAGTGTGGGAGTATGGATTAAAGACACTAAAAGTTGTGTAAGCATTGTATTCATTACTTTCAATCGTGTAACATCATACGTCAAGCAATAAATTCATGAAACTTCCTGGAAGATTAAAACTGTGTGCCCGACCGAGACTCGAACTCGGGACCTTTGCCTTTCGCGGGCAAGTGCTCTACCATCATTTAATCTGCCAGGAAGTGCTCAGATGGTAGAGCACTTGCCCGCGAAAGGCAAAGGTCCCGAGTTCGAGTCTCTGTCGGGCACACAGTTTTAATCTGCCAGGAAGTTTCATATCAGCGCACACTCCGCTGCAGAGTGAAAATCTCATTCTGGAATAAATTCATTTTCACAAATATGATGAAGATCGGAAGTCAGAGAGTAAATAGATTTTTCAAAGACTAAATATTTTCTCCTAATTCGCATAATTTTCTTAAAATTAATAAGTATTTTATGCTACACCCTTTGTTTTCCCTTTATGTTCAAGCTGTCTCCATGCCCAATTACATCAAAATCAGCTCAGCAGCTTAGTTGTGAAGATTTACTTTCACGTTCGTAATATTATCAAGTATAAAACTTTCAGTTGTGACCCCCTTTTTTCTGTAATCCGATTTTGATTAAATAAAGCCTCTACCGTGCCCCAAGCTACATTCAATTTCCGTATGAAAACCTCATGAGAGCTCTCACAATAGTTTCCGAGAAAGGTGTTGAAATACATACAGGGACTGGCACAACACTTTTACAGATTTACTACTGCTATTATATATGTTAAGAAATTTTTGTTTCTCAGGAACGCTTTCCTTGCTATTGCTATTCACTCTACTTTTGCCATCATCTGTTATGTCACTACCCACATAACTTCTCTCTCCTACTACACTTAGTGTTACATATCCTTCAGAAACACCTGATTTAATCCGACTAAATTGCATTACACTTGGTTTTCTTCTGTTGACGTTCATCTTGTGACCTGTTTTTACGACACTATCCTTCTCAGTCATTTGCCGTGGCTGACAGAATGGCAGCTTCATAGGAAAACCTGATAGTTTTAATTTGTTCTCCGTTAACTTTATGTTCTTGATTTCCAATACAGCGTGCTGAGCCTACAAGCACAGTATCATCAGATATGTGCTATAACTATGCTTCGCTATGTTCTATTGCCTATATTTCATTTCGTTCAGCCTTTATAAGTGCAGTCTGGTTTCTGTAAAAGTTGTAGATAATCTGCAGATGGTCGGTATTCTTCTCGAGTAATAGCCGTGTTTATTCTAGGTCTTAATTATTTCATGATGGTGGCATATAGCAGTACAGTTTTGCTGTAATGCCCTCCACTGTCAGTAGACAATGGGTGACAATATTCAAACACTGTGTAGATTCACTGTGAAACAGTAGATAACACCATTAATTGTTTATGCATCTAGTTAACTACAATAACGCTATAGTCATCAGCATATTCATGCATGCTGCGACTGTCACTTGTCAGCCTCACAGGTCTGCAGTCACCTGTCTGTCTGCTAGAGTTCTAGGAACTGCGGATTTTGGTCAGTCAGAATGCTGTGCGGTATATGTAGGTTTGAAAACACCGTGGCCACAGCGCAAAGGGATACTCTGCTATTGGTCCTACGGCTGAGATGGCTGGACGTTTAGATATTTCTCTTGTGATAAAGAAATGAACACATTGAAATGAGAGAACTTGCCCGCGAAAGGCAAAGATCCCGAGGTCGTGTCTAGGTCCGGCACACAATTTTGTTCAGCCAGAAGATATCAACAATAACAATATTGTGAGAACCCTTAAACGTGGAAGCTTACGTGGTGTTTTGAAGGAAGGCGGTGTATTGTTCTGAGCTTCAGTTACGCAAGATACCGGTAGAGGTCGGGCCTAAACTATCTCCTTTACGCCTCTGCGACCACAGAAATTACCAAACGCATTATGTGGTTCACTTTGCAGTGTATTGTCTGTTATGTGTTGCTTTCTCTTCTTGTTCTGAATTGACTGAAGCGGCTCCTCCAGATCCGTCATAGGTTCGAGTATGATTCTCTCGACTCTGAAAGGCTTCGTTGATCGCTATTAGGATGCGTCAGTATTGCTTTCGTAGAAGCGGAGATCAGTTGTGTGGACTGCCATTCCCTTCTCCCGTACCGCTTCTCCACCTACAGCTACCAAAGTACTCGTTTGTTTGCCCATGTTGCCGACGCCACGTTAAAAAGTACTCTCTTTGACCGTGACGTGGATGTATACTAATAATAAATCTGTAATAATGTCCTGTCCTGTCCTGTTTGGCCTCTCCAAAACTAATAGACGAATTGTCATAGGACTGTTTACTAAGTGGTGCAGCTACAGTACACTGTTTTATAGGATCTTAGTGTCAACTAGCACAAATTAACAACTAAATGTAAATACCAATGTAACCACACCACGACCTTAATATACACGTTGTCTAATTTTTAACTACTTCATTAGCGTGATGTGTAGAAGTGCGCACGTGCCCCTGTCCCTCAGTATGCACTGCTCGGTGGCGACGCTACACAAGCTGATGCATCGTGCATTGGGACAGCTTGGGAGGGGTTAAAGGGGTGAACATCACAGGCGTTGCTTCCCCGAACAGGCAGACACGTGAGGGCAGCTGATGTTATTGCATCTAAAGGAGCTTACTTGATCACCATTACTCATCATAAAAACACTACTGATGTGCGAGTGCAGTCAGTGGTAACAGCTACTTACTAGTAACGTAATGAGTGTAGGTGGAGAAGAAGACACTGTGGCAAGATTTTGGACTCGATCTGAGAGGACAGCGATTAAAATATGCACCTATCCAACCAGATTTAAATTCTCTCTGGTTTCACTAAATCGGTTAAGGCAAATAAAGCTATATTCTCTCGAAAAAGGCTTGGCCAATTTGCTTCCCCCATATTTCTTCAACTCTTCTACAGCATCGTCTTCGATGGGAAACCATCCCTAATCATCCTGCCTTTCAGTTTTAAATTATGCCAGTCTTATTAAGACTACGTTGACTAATTTTCGTAGAAAAATACTCTTATCGAAGGCTAGTAATGACATATCAGTGGAGATAGCTATATAACAGGAATTACATGTGCAAGGTAAGGTCACTGTTCCAGGAACGAGAGAGAAATAACAGGACAACATGATAAAGTGAAAAGAAGGAATGCTGGGAAAGCGTTGACAATGGATAGGAAAACTCTTTCACTTCTTCACAATTGGAAGACAGCTTGTGGAACGTGATTCCGTGTGTGATTCCATGACGATGAACGTACATAAAGGAATGGGAGATGGAGTGGGTAAATGCATTAATTAGAGGTAGGGGACACTGGTCCAGAAACGACCAAGATGAATCTGTAACCGTTGTGACACCTCGGACAGTGGAATACAGGTACTAGCACTATTGTCGCTGCAATTGTAGCATAGTCAGTCCCGACGAACACTCACCTGTAGAGGTAGGGATAGTAAACCTCCTAATTCAATGAGGATGGTGCACTGTGCACTGACATCAGCAATCCTGGCATATAAAAACCGCACTGCGGTAGACTACAGCCAGTGTTTGCAAGTTGAAGAATTATTTCGGCCAGCAGTAACCAAATTGAGTAGCATCCGGTGACGGAAATTGCAGACTGTGGAGTTTGGGCTAGGAAATGGAAACAACAAAAGCGGAAAGGCAGAACAGTACCAAATAACAGCGTGGAAGTCACCTGGCTCATTCTGTGGTTCCAAGACGGCTCCAACGGTTAAGTGAAACTGCTGGTACCACAGTACGACGACCGAGGAACACGATGAACAACACGGATTCCAAACTTAGAAGTTGGAGTACTTGCTCGAGTGGATTAGGTATCTGCAGTCAGCACTCCATCAGCTGCAAGTGAAATGAACGTTTCGCAGAATACAGTGTGACGTGTATTACGGGAAATGCAGATTCACCACTACAATCCACACAAAGTGCATGCTTTGACTTCCGCTGGCTTCGGATCGCACGTTGTGTTCAACCAATGGTTCTTTCAACACCTTGAAGTGAATCTTCACATTTCTGCGTATTTACTTTGTACGAATGGACTTTGTGTGACGATGTCAAGCATACACTGACACTGGGGGATACCATTTTGAGCAACTGTTGTTAATGTAGCAGCTTGTAAAAGTTCTTCAGTTAAATGAATAAATTGTTACTATACAGTAGACATGGGACATCCAATCTCTCTGAGATGAAGTTACGTGCGCTGGTACTTGTCCACCGACGGAGAAAATTATCCGGGGGACTATTCAGCGGGAATTCAGTACGTGATGATCAGGCCTCGAACGTTGGGGCCCTTTGTTTCAGCATTAGTTCATGGCCATCTTTCATTCTCTTCACAATGTAACTGTCATAGTAATAAAATGTCTTAAGCTTACGAAATATACAGCAATGTACGAAGTCTGAGGTGCACCTATGCACACAGATGAAACTATCTTATGCCTATACAGGTGAAAATACTTGTCATGAAAATAAACATAAAAATTCCATAAAAATGAGCTGGTGCTACTGTATATCTTCTTCAAGTCGATTTGCAAGCAAACGAATAAATACAGCTCAGGTTAGTGTGGATCTCATGTCTTTCAAAACGAAGTCAGAATAAGCGGTGTTTCGTGTGTTTCAGTTGATTCAGATATTAGTACAGCGAATATTATCGTAGCTCGTAATTACTTTTCGTTATGTTTGTTTGCTTACCTTGTGTACGTTGAAATCTCTTCAGCTGTTCGTGAGAGAGCAAACCTTGATTCTTACCGGTTCTAGGGTATGTGAGCAAATAACAACATGCTCGTGGGATGCGCGTGATGACACATGGCCGTTCGTGAGGTAGTGCTCACTTGTTGTTGGTTTTTTTGTTTGAGATGTGAGTAAAACATTATTTCCTATTTCATAATTTTTCATATTTCTGAGGTGCTTGTGATACGTGATTTTCCAAACTTGACGGGTAGGTACAATTAACACGGAACTTGTCATTTCCTCTTAGGATTTTGCTTATCTTGGAAATTTCGGAAGAGGGTCCACCCATTCGTTGGTCTCAGTGGCATTGCAGGGATGTATTGTGTGTCATAAATGGGAAAACTGTTAACTACCACTTAAACAAATCAAGATACTGCACACAACACTTATGTTGCTTATAGGTCCAAGTGCATATCAACCTGTTTAACTTGCGGAACACCCGTTTGCAAGGATCTGCTTGCAGATTAAAGCGTGATATTAACAGAATTTGTTTGCATTTTTCTGCAGAAAGTATGTCCATTTATAACCAGCGAAGTAAAATGCAGTGCCTGTTGCAAATGACTTGGGTTTTCACCGCTACGGTCACAGGTTCGAATCCTGCCTCGGGCATGGATGTGTGTGATGTCCTTAGGTTAGTTAGGTTTAAGTAGTCAAGTTCTAAGTTGTAGGCGACTGATGACCTCAGAAGTTAAGTCGCATAGTGCTCAGACCCATTTGAACCATTTGAACTTGGGTTTTCCTACTTCGGGTATTTGATAATTACTGCAGCCATAGTGAGCATACAGCTTTACAAACGTGGAAGGAATGTCATACAGTGCTATAACATATTTGGTACCTCCACAGGCGGTCGGGTGTCGACCAGCAATGAGAACGAATACGTCAAGTGGTTTACTAGGCAAAATACAGTGAACTTCAGTCTCAGTAATTATGTTGATGGAGCCGGCCGCAGTGGCCGAGAAGTTCTTGGCGGTTCAGTCTGGAACCGCGTGACCGCTACGGTCGTAGGTTCGAATCGCGCTTCGGACATGTATGTGTGTGATGTCCTTAGGTTAGTAAGGTTTAAGTAGTTCTAAGTTCTAGGGGACTGATGACCTCAGATGTTAAGTCCCATAGTGCTCAGAGCCATTTGAACCACTAATTATGTTGATGAAGATTGCTTTCCGATAGATGACGCAAGTCGTTAGTAATCGACTCACTTTTCATTGCATACTGGGCAAGTAGTTCGATACATCAACTTCCCTTATACACTTCGTGGTATCGTAATGTCCCCAGACAGAATGGGTGTACCAAGTAAGTTTATCTACACTTTCAGACGGAATGAATACACACAAAATTGTTTGGGTTGGGATGTCTCCTATGGAACACTACATCATTGTGTAAGGTATAATGTTCCTCCAAACTGCCTGTGTTATTCTGTTACTTGTGGTGTTTCTGCGTATCGGTTAGACCTTCTAGCAATCTAGATGATGTCAGCTATGATTTGTTTTCCTGCAATTGTAGTTACTACAAATCAATATTCTTGTAAGAACAATGCCCAGTATACTAGGCACAGGCGTAATAATATGTAAAAAAAGAAAAATAGGTGGGTGATCAGTATATACCTTTACTTTCTTACCATAAAGGCAGTGGCTGAAACTTTTGAATATCCGCCTAATTGGTAGTGTTTCTAATTATGTCTCTGAATAAGAACTTCACTATTTGGTTATTCTCATATCAGGATGGATATCTGAATTAACCAATCCTTCTTGGTCTGCGTTAAAGGCATTGGTGCATTCTGTGTCTAAAGTCATAAAGAGTTCTTAAGTAAACGTTGTAATCTTTAACTATTTAGTAATGGTCTCGAACCAAACTCCGGAAAAATGCGCAGAGACAGAAAAATGTTTTTAACTGCTCGTTGGTGTTTGGATTTGGGAAATTCTTGAATGCGCCAATATTATTAGAAACTGGAGGTATTCCTTGTGAGTACACACTGAAGAGCCAAAGAAATTGGTACACCCGCCTAATATCGTATATGGCTCACGAAATCACACAGAAGTGCGGCAACACGACGTGGAATGAACTCGACTAATATCTGAAGTAGTAGTGGAGGGAATTGACATCATGAATACTACAGTGCTGTCCGTAAATCCGTAAAAGTGCGAGGGGGTGGAGATCTCTTCTGAACAGCACGTTGCAATGGATCCCAGATATGCTCAATAATGTTGATATCTGGGGAGTTTGGTGGCCATTGGGAGGTTTAAACTCAGAAGAGTATTCCTGAAGCTACTCTGTAGCAATTCTGGACGTCCGGGGTGTCCATCATTGTCCTGCTGGAATTACCCAAGTCCTTAGGAATGGACGTGAATGGATGCAGTTGATCAGACAGGATGCTTACGTACGTGTTACCTATCTGAGTCGTATCTAAACGTATCAGGACTCCGATATCACTCCAAAACGCACACGCCCCTTGGCATTACACAACCTCCACAAGCTTACAGTCCTCTGCTAACCCTCAGGGTTCATGGCTTCATGAAATTATCTCCATACCCATAGCCGTCCATCCACTCAATACAATTTGAAATGAGGCTCGTCCGGTCAGGCAACATGTTTCCACTCATCAACAGTCCAATGCCTGTGTCGACGGGCCCAGGCGAGGAGTAAAGCTTTGTGTTGTGCAATCATCAAGGGTACACGAGTGGGCCTTCGGATCTGAAAGCCCATATCGATGATATTTAGTTGAATGGTTCGCACGCTGACACTTGTTGATGGCCCAGCATGAAATCTGTAGCAATTTCTGGAATGGTTGTACTTGTATCACCTTGAAAGATTTCTTTCAGCCGACGTTGCTCCCTTTCTTGAAGCATCTTTTTCAGGCTGCAGCTATGTCGGCGATGTGATGTTTTACCGGGTTGCTGATTTTTATTCAGGCCTTGTGTATCTAGGTTCAATTATTTTACTTATTGCTCGTGCATCTAACATGAGACGAAAGCTTCCACTTGGCTTTGTTTCCACCACACTTGGAGTAGAGTATAATGGCACACATAGTTCAATTATGTTCCATTCTAGCATTTGCTTGCGCTTTGACCTGGGAATCATATATATACTGTGACAAACTACATTATTAGGTTTTAATACCACCCGGTTTTCTCGCAAATATCTGTAAACAGTTTGGTAGTATATTATACAATTTACCAAGTTGTTCTTCTGTATTTGCTGGAGATTCAATCACTTTATCACGTAATAGTTCGTTTAAGTCTGATATTTCATCTTTTGTTACAGATTAGCTAATGCTACGACTTTCTCAGACAGTATTTTCCATGATTTAACTTTTGCTTTTCTTGAATTACTTCAATATTTTTACCACTGTAGCTCAAAAAACATTTTACTAAGAAGAAATCAATTTTTGCATTTTATCTCTCAGGAAACGTACGCCTAACAGGCAATCAGTAACTAAATGGTCAGTTACTAGGAATGGGAATTCCGTCACTACATTTCCCAGCTTAAAAGTCACAAAAATGTGCGTCCTAACGCCACGTGATATAATTCCAACTGCAGTTAAGATTCGGAATTTCTGGACAGGAATGTATGGAAGGGGGACTAATTCCCTCATCGTCTTCTAGAATTTGTATGATACAGCACATATTAAGGTTGCTACTCCACCCGCATTAGATTGTACTGTAGTCTGTATGTCTTCATTCTTGGGGCCACGACATTTCGTATTTTCTTTGGTTAATTCGTTGCAAAGATTCATGTTTTCGTTGTACCTTAATAAGATATAGCATCTGTCTGATAACCCCCTGGTTTATTATGGGTCTTTTAACTAACACACGACAAGATGTTCCAGTTGCTACGATACCGGTTAAGGCTTATTTTGTGTCATACTGCGTCCGAAAAGTAGTGTTATTTGTTATTAGCCGTAGATTGATGTGCCTGTCTGTTGCAGTTCGGAATGTGGCATGGTGCATCATTTGGTTACTGTCGTTTGTTTATATGTTGCTTAAGACGTAAAATCATTTAGCTGCAAAATATTTGGAACAAACCTGAATAGTTAGCTGTTTGAGTTTGATTAAATGTTGGGGAGCATGAATATACGTGAAAATTTCATTACTGCCCCCAGACTTCACGACATTAGGTGATGGGATAGAGTCATTTTATGCACTTTGTCATTCATGTTGCTTGGTTGGTTAGTGTGATCTATAAAGTTGCCATAGCATGGGATTACTGAAAAAACAATCACTGCCCCCACATCGTACATATGAATGTGAAAAGCTACATTTCCTTATGACATAATGCTGTAGTTTTTAGTTTCAAAATATGCTTCTGTGTTTACTATAACATTATTGAAATCTGGGCAGCCATTATTGAACTGACCTAAGTGAGAACTTGTATTAAATGTGCCAAATTTGAATACACGTTATGTTGCTTTCATGAGAGATATGAGATTGTTTGGGCGTTTCCGTACTTCAATTTTTTTTTAAATCTTTTGAATCCTTCACAACAGTGACTAAATTTAAATAACTGACAAATTTAAGTTGATCAGTTTTCTTATTTAGCCACCTTAATGATAAAAGATACCGCTTGCTGTAATTAATGTCAGGAAAAGAACTTCGTCAATAAAACCGGCTTTCACCAAAAAAAAAAAAATACAAATGCTAATGAATAAATTGAGTAGCACAGAAACATAAACAAGCCATTTCGTCAAGACACTCGTATGGAGCAGGCTCATGTATGGTTCTAAAAGTTGGGCGTTATTACATGTTGAAGTGAAGCGCCTTGAAGGGCTGTTAAAGTAGCCTTAAAGAAGATTACAATGACCAAAAATAGAAGTAAATTCAATGATTTAAAAAAATGATTTATCGAAGAAGCTTCGTAGGAACTATTGGACCCAAAAAAAAAAAAACTAAATTTTTGAATACGATCACTTTTACGAAACACATTTTAAGAAGAATCAAGGAGAGACTAGGAAAGAGAATCGTATGTTAATTGGAGGGAATGAAGAGAATTGCACAAAACAGGGAAGAGTGGTTACAAAGAATCAGCGTTTCCCGTGGCAGTTGTTTCCTAGCAGAAGTAATTAATCTGTGGCAAACACAGTGCAGTCTGCTATTGAAATGCACAAATAGAACACGTGAAAAGACGAATACAGCGAAAGGCATTGCGAATACAAACCATGGTGTGTTACACCATATTTTTGCGAGATACGTTACAATCTACTCTTCCTGATAAAATGTCTGATGTCATTGGCAGCTTGTGACATCATCTCAAGCCAAAGAAGACGGCAATCATTTAAAGTCAGATCCACAAAAACATGGTTGAATGCCTGTCCTTAACGAAGCATTGGCTACCTGAATTTCACCAAATGTAACATTTTGATTTTAATTAAGTTTTAAAGTCGTCGACAGAGGCATTATGTTCCTGAAAATAAAGCTCAAAATATATGCCAATTCCTGAATTTATATGATCTCCACAGAGGTAGATGACATTACGCAGAAAGGCGACCACGTTAGATGAAATTGACGTTAAGTATTCTTCAAGATACAGCATTAGGGGAGAAAAGATGATGACAGTATATAAATCACAAATTTACTGTAGTCTTTCACCATAATAACCACTTTCGTGGATGGAACTTAACGGTACTTCCGTGCTCCGTCGAGTGATTTATGACAGCCGTAACCTACGTTAATAAAGAACCAAGATGGTAACGACTCTGTGCACCTAAAATAGTACTTCATATCAAGCCAACGAAATCGGCAATCAGTCTCAGGTAAAATCGTTTAATTCTTGCAGATCGCTTTCACGATGCAGCTTCTTTTGCCCCGAAGAAGTAATTAATCTGTGACAGGTCTTAAAAATTCGCTATGCATTGATAACCGACTCATAACAGATTTCCATCCAAGTTGTCTTTGTAAATGAATATACCGATGGCAGATCACTGCGAACCGGTTGCATCTTCCTCTCCCGCGTCCTAAGTACAACCCATCAATCTTGATCATTGGTCATCACACCCGATAGGCCACTGTTTGCCCCCCTGTCACCGTAAAAACTTGTCTGCATAACTATACTTGTAGGAGTTCCTGTACTTAATCGTCCGCCTCGAACTTTTACTAATGCTTATGTGCTTATTTACATATTTATTAGAATCGTGTCCGGCTTGTCTGACTTAAAAGAAATTGCGACGTGAAGTGGCATAAGAGACCTGAGACCACAATGTAAATCTAGAGCACTTCTTCCATCACTGCTGAATGGGTAGCTTGAAATAGATACAGGCGTAGTTGTTCATCAAAGTTATATTTGACGCGTTTCGGACGTAGGTGAGTTACACCCGAAGTGCGTCAATTATAACTTCGTTGAAAAAACAAGTTATTTGTTCATTTTAAGCGAACAATACAACAGCGATATAAGGAGTGCTCTCAGTCTTACCTAGGTTCCCCTGCTTTCTCTAAATAGGATGCCTTTGGGTGTAGTAAGGTGAGAGTAACTCCACATGCTACAATTCCACTCCTTAAATGACTTTTTCTTTCATTTTCCCCGATATGTACCTAACACATACACTATAGTTACGTGAAATTACTGATCTGTTATTCAAGTCAGTGTTCACAAACTTTTATTGCTCACTGAATAGTTTCTTCTTTAACGACAACAAAGGAGTAATTACTTTACCTGAATTTAGATTGTTCAAATAATTGTTTAGATTTTTCGATTCCTAGAGAACTTGTAGATATGAGAATGGCACTGAGCAAATAGTCAGTTGTTCATAAAATAATGTGCCTCAGGTGGAAGCCGTCGTTCCCTAGACTTATGTTTATTAGAGTGCAGTCTCTGATTTGTACAGCTGTTGGGTTTCGTAAATAACAACAAAAATAGCAGCGAAAGAAAAATTTTAACAACAAAGTCACCAGAAAAATCTGACTTCTAATATCTTGCAGTCTTCACTCCGCTAAAATGATGCAAGGAGTGATATACCTACCGAGACTCTAATGTTCTGAAAAAGAGATCGGATCATGACAAGGCCTGATTCTCTACCTCGGGGCTAAGAACTGTGGTGTTACTCGTGATGAAGATGGTGTTGGATGCCGTTGTTGTAAGGGTAATACTTAACACATGTGAAAGATAGTTCGAATGGCAAGTATTTTCCTTTTTAACAGTAGTCACGGTTTGTAAGTGTCTTTTTCATAATTTACAAGAGTCATGACTTCCTTCACAGCCGTAATCCAGTTGTGGAAGCTGTTGGAAAACGGAATATTAATAATGCATCCCATTGTATTCACAGACTTTTGCGGCATAAATAATCTGAATAGAGAGTCCCTATCAGAGTATGTCTGCATAGTAGTTACGGTGAGAGACAATAATTTCTCTTAATACTATTATTATTAACTATAATTTTTTCTGATACAGAATCAAGCATAATAACAGCCTGGAGTAGCATTCTAAATTTCATTAACATTTATACCTTAACAAAAACATTTAAAAATAAAAAAGTAAGTAATGGGTTCAAAAAATGGTTCAAATGGCTCTGAGCACTATGGGACTCATCATCTGTGGTCATAAGTCCCCTAGAACTTAGAACTACTTAAACCTAACTAACCTAAGGACATCACACACATCCATGCCCGAGGGAGGATTCGAACCTGCGACCGTAGCGGTCGCGCGGGTCCGGACTGAGCGCCCAGAACCGCTAGACCACCGCAGCCGGCTAAGTAATGGGAAAAGTGGCAAATAACAGTTGTATTTAAGATGTAATGTGTCGAACTATTTAACTATTCCGTTGTGATATTGTAGGAGCTTAGTATTTGTAGGTCGTTATCTCTGATAGGAGTAGAATGAGGAAAGAAAAGCACTATCTCGGCATTAACCACATTATTTATAGAAAATAGTAATGCCCTACGTCAGACTGGTGGCATACAGTTCCTCCCGAAACCGACTCCAGTGTGTTACCGACAGATCCCCCTCGATTGGCATGCGCGAAAACAACATACGTGGTACGGGGCGTTGTTAGTGGAGCATCTGTCTAATGTGTACAGTAATTTGGACAGGCTTGTAATGCTGCAAGGGGCAGACAGTGGCTTACAGCGAATCGACTGAATGCCCTATCGACGATGATGCGGTGTACCACAAAGCAATTAATTTGCGAGTGGCAAATAGATTCTTTTTCAGTTGTCAGTGTTATTAACCGTTAGATGCCGTTCGCAACGAATTCCTATCTTGTGCCAAACTCTTCACCTGAGACTAGCAGTTGCGCCCTACACTCTAAGTTATTTGTAGGATGTTTTATAATCTCTGCCCACCCCAACAGTTTTTACTCTCTACAACCCTCTGAAGTCCCTTCTTTTTGTTGGTGTCTCCAATACGTTCCTCTCTTCGACGATATTGTGGAAAACCACCTCGTTCGTTAGTCCAAGTAATTTTCAACATCCTTCTGTAGCACCACATTTCAGGTCCTTCGAGTCTCTTCTCGTCGGGTTTTCCCCCAAACCTTGATTCACCCCGTACAGTGCTGTGCTACAAACGTACATTCTCATAAATTTTGTGTGGCTGAATGGCCGGGTTTAAGTTTTACAGTTGGACGTCACCTCGCAGATTTGCATTTCCTAATCCACTTCAGCTATCAAACTTCGTAAAGGGGACCTACAGTATAATGTGGAGTCTGCAACTCGTGTTGTTCCTGGTGATTCCTCACTTCGATATGAGGTAAGGCTGTATAAAAGCTAGACACCGTAATCTGACAAGGAATCAATATCACGACCTCCAGGTTTCTATGGATGTCCTTTACCACTACACCACCAGACACATTTCGTCACATTAAGAATGATGTTTGTTATTACTATTGTTTTGGACTGGATAGCCCTCTTTTCCAGTAGTGGTCTACTTTTTGTCTCCTTCTTGCTGTATCCTTCATGTGTTATTTTGCTTCCTGTTCATTAACATTCCCTGATTTAGAAGATAACATTGGTTTTGCAAAAGTCTGATACTACAACCGCAGCCTCATACTCGTTTACTGGCCACTTTCCTCAGTGACTTTAGCATTTTCTGCAGAATGTTAGCTACACCGTCTGTCTTATTTCAGCACAAATCGTCCAAGGCTCTAACGCCAGACTATTATATTTAATTCCTCCACATTCACTGCCATATCTTCTTCTATCACACCATAAGACAGAAGGGCCTACCTCCTCCTCGTAGAGGCCTTTCATATGCTCTTCCCACCTATGCGCTCATTCCTCTGTGCTTAGCAGTGTAATTCCTCTCGCAATCTTGGCGTCTATTGCTTTCAATTTCGCCAAAAGTTGTTTCGTCTTTCCCGTATGCTGAATCAGACCTCCTGGTGACCATTTCTTTGAATTTTTCTTGCAGCCATTTTGCCGTGACTTCTCTGGACTTCCTATTTATTTCATTCGTAAGTAACCTATGTTTCTATACTCCTCAATTTCTCTGAACATTTTTCTACTTCTTTTGTCGATCAGTTGAAGTATTTCTTCTGTTTCCCGAAGTTTCTTTGCAGTTATCTTCTTTGTATGCATTTGTCTGTCCAGCGTGTGTGATTGCCCTCTTTAAAAACCTTCGTTTCTCTTCTGGATTTTCTAATGTGGTATTCATTATTTCATTGTCAACATCCCTAGAGAGCATCATACGCAACTCATCACTCCTCACTCCATCAGAATCCTACTTGTTCCTGCATTGACTCCTCTGGACGATTCTCTTGAAGTTCAGTCTACTCGTAATTATTACTTAATTTTGATCATGGTCAATATCTACTCTTGTGTACGCCTGACAATATAATAATTAATTTCGGAGTTTCTGACTTGCCATTATGTAACCCAGCTACAATCATCCAATTACTCCAGGTCTATTCCAAGTATATCTCCTCGCCTTGTGACTTTTTAACAGTGTACTCACTGTCACCAGCTGACGGATGCTACTACCGTTACCATTGTCTGCTCCCGCTGATTTTGCCATTATTTCTTTGTCTGACAAGATATCATTCTCTTCTTCCCATTTCATTGCTCTGACCCCGCCTCTCTTTCCAGATTTTCTAACTCCTCTACCACAGTCAGACTTCTGATACCCCATGTTCCGACTAATAGAATGTTAGTCTATCGTTGTTCGTTCACTTAGTTTGTCATGGTCACCTCCCTATTGATAGTAACCTCCAGGAAATGCGAATGAAATACTTTGCTCATGAAAAAATCATACCACATTTCCAATTACAGGTCACACGTCCAATGGATACAAATGCGTGTTTTTAATGCAGTGGTTTCCATAGCTTCTTGCATTCTCATGTTACTGGTATTTACTTCAAATGGTTCCAATGGCTCTGAGCACTCTGGGACGTAACTTCTGAGGTCATCAGTCCCCTAGAACTTAGAACTACTTAAACCTAACTAACCTAAGGACATTACACACATCCATGACCGAGGCAGGATTCGAACCTGGAACCGTAGCGGTAGAGCGGTTCCTGACTGTAGCACCTGGAACCGCTCGGCCACCCCGGCCGGCCGATAATTACTGTTTCTTCCGCGTTTTGGGAGGGTGGTCTCTCATTCGAGGGTCAAGACGAACCCCAAACCTTTATCCACTCAGGGCCTTTTTAGAAAGTTGTTAGCAGAACGAGGGTGAATCCCCTCATAGGAAGTCTTCCGTAGCCATTCCTGATGATTATTACTATTATTCAAAATCTAACCAGTGCCTGGATTGTAAACCGCGGTCCAGGACGTTTCGAGTATTAGTCAAATATCGCCAGGCCACGGTGAACCCAACATTATACTGAAAGTTAATGATATTAGCTTTATCTCTAGCATTATTATTAATTTTCGTATACAGGTTACGAAAAGTGGAACCGACATAGATGTACTCTTCCTTCTATTGATCAGCAGTGAGGACATACTCAAGAAAAGAGAATACATCAAGAAAAAAAAAAACAATGCACCCTTACAAAGGAAAATATAGGTTAACACAGATTACTTTCCTACAAACTGTTACGGAATTAATAATCAAGTGTAATTTCTTTTGCGTCCTAATGTTCGCTGCATGACTGCTGCTTGTCCTTTTGAATGACACATTATTATCGATGCAAGTTCCTGTACCTTGGTTTATGCAGTTACGTATCCTTCAGAGTTGTGGAGTCCATAAACACCGATTTATTCGCTTATTTCAAATATCGCAGTTTGTAACGATAGCTTAAATTCTGAAAATGAAACATATGCTCCTATCTACTCAGTCTGTTTAAACTGAAAACAAAACGTCCGACTGCTTTTCCTGCTGAGAGAATGCTTTAAATTAAGTTTTCTGTTGCGTAATCAGTGTAGCGATCTTACAGAGCAAAGTATTTCCTGTTCGGTAAGAATATCTTATTTATAATTTTGGAAAGAGAAATGAGCAACAAGATGGTCTTTGCTGATCGAATTCAGACGTGGTGTTTCATTAAGAGGAAGTTGACGTCTATAACACACAAGCAGGTAAATATATTACACTTAGATATGTCTGAAACGATGCTTACGACAATTGTAGAGAAATTAATACCAGGGGAACATTATTATCACATTGCTATAACAAATGTGAACAGTGAAACTTCCTGGCAGATTAAAACGGTGTGCCGGACCGAGACTCGAACTCGGGAACTTCGCCTTTCGCGGCCAAGTGCTCTACCAACTGAGCTACCCAAACGCGACTCACGCCCCGTCCTCACAACTTTACTTCTGCCAGGTAGGAGACGAGGTACTGGCACGACTCACGCCCCGTCCTCACAGCTTACTTCTGCCAATACCTCGTCTCCTACCTGGCAGAAGTAAAGCTGTGAGGACGGGGCGTGAGTCGTGCCAGTACCTCGTCTCCTACCTGGCAGAAGTAAAGTTGTGAGGACGGGGCGTGAGTCGCGTTTGGGTAGCTCAGTTGGTAGAGCACTTGGCCGCGAAAGGCGAAGTTCCCGAGTTCGAGTCTCGGTCCGGCACACCGTTTTAATCTGCCAGGAAGTTTCATTTCACCGCATACTCCGCTGCAGAGTGAAAAGCTCGTTCTGGAAATGTGAACAGTATAGTAAACAGAGATACGATAAATTTATCGCAAATTGTTGGCAAAGATATGCTACGAACCGTTCAGCAACAAGCCGTCGAATGCCAAATGCATAGGAGAAAAAGAAGGAAAATAGTTAGCCCTTTCGTACAGAAAAGCAAAGTTGTTTTTTTGATTTACATTAAAGTCTTCACAGATATATATTTAGCTTTGTTGAAGAATTTATCTTCCAATCAGCTAGCTTCTCTCCAGCAAAGAGAATTGTCATCGATGGAGCACGTTCGTCCTTTCCATGCATAAAGTGTATATGCTACATGCAGTCCTCGGGACGACTTTTAGAGTTACTTCCATGTTTACTCCCTCATAACTTTGCAAGTGTTCAGCTGACAACAAAGAAGCCGTGCACACCATCTGGATGCCGTGCTTGCTAGTTGCTACCTTCTTTACGGATGAAGTGATAAAAACTGGACACCTGTTTTTTCCAGGAGACCAGCGAACGTAGCTCAGTAATCTACATGTACATCTACAATGTGATAAGAAACAGTCTGAAAAGCTTGAAAGGACATTGCAGAGTAGGTTATCCTGAGAAATAACTGATAGGAAGAAATTAAGTACGTTGCACCGTTTCTGAGTTGATCAGCATTGATCGAGCGAGGTGGCGCAGTGGTTAGCACACTGGACTCGCATTCGGGAGGACGACGGTTCAATCCCGTCTCCGGCCATCCTGATTTAGGTTTTCCGTGATTTCCCCAAATCGCTTCAGGCAAATGCCGGGATGGTTCCTTTGAAAGTGCACGGCCGATTTCCTTCCCCATCCTTCCCTTACCCGAGCTTGCGCTCCGTCTCTAATGACCTCGTAGTCGACGGGACGTTAAACACTAATCTCCTCCTCCTCCTCCTGATCAGCATTGAGGTTAGCGAATCAGACTGTTGGCTGCTGAAATTCAAATTGCCAGTCGGATCACTTGCTCTCGTACGGTAGATGACAGCACACTATACTGCTCAGCCTTTGGCTCTGATTTGATCCTTACTACCGTCCCATGTCAAATTTTTACCATCGTTCTCTTGTTCCACTTTTGGAAACCGAGCGAAGAATACGTTTGGTGACACCGTCTTCGGCAGGCAGCTTGAATTTGCACTCGCAAGGCCAGATTGTCTAACTTCAATGCTAAGTAACTCGGCACAACCTATCCTTACAAGATTTTCGGTCTTCTTCCAACCAGCCTGTAAACATATATACCGTGCATGATGCAGGTACTTTCCTGGCACCACTTGTTTTGGCTTCCTACTGTTCCGTTTGCGTATGAAGTTTGATTGTTATGATTGTTGAGATAACTTCGTTTCTACGGTTCCTACTGGAGTGATACGTGGGCGGTTGTTGCACTTCTCTAGATTCATAGCTTATCCTGGTTCATGAAGTTTTGTGAGTGAGTTCTCACGGGATATATTTTCATATGTCTTCCAGCTCAAGTTTTCCTTTTTCCTTCATGTCCCCAACGATCATCACGTATCAAACGAACCTGCGATCATACGTGCTGCCTTTTTTGTATGGGGTGGGCAACTTAAAGCTGCACAGGAAAATACACTATGCAGTCACATTAATGGACCACCTGTAAAAAACCTGAATAACGAACTTTTTCAGCAGGCATATGCAGAAATGCAGTCAATGAGGTTCTGGAAGGTACCGGCAGGGATGTTGAGCCATGCCGATTACAGTCCCCAAGAACAGAAGCATACCTGCGTTGATCCAATGGGCCTTCCAGAACAACGACATATGAAAAGGCCACCTGTCTCCACTCATCGGACATCCAGTTGCAATTGTACTGGCTCGCAAACTCCAGCCTTCGGTGCCTATAAACAGCAGTCAGCATGGGCATAAGAACTATGCATTTACTGTGGAGACCCATACGCAGTAACTTTAGCTGGACGGTCGTTGAGGAGGCACGGTTAGTAGCCCCTTGGTTCATCAAGGCAGTAAGTTGCTCAACAACTGCACACTTGTTTACCCGCACACATCTTCGTAGCCGTCATTCACTCTTGTCATCTATGACCCGTGATACACCACATTTGCCTCAGCACTGGTTTTGGATAGCGCCATTTTGCTATGCACGGTATACTTTAATCATAGCGACATGAGAACAATTTATAACGTTAGCCGTTCCGGTAATACTTCTACCCTTGGCCCGATAGTCACTGATCGGTCTCTTTTGGTTGTCAGATAAATCGCTCCGTTTCCGCATTACGACAAGACTACACTGTTTTCCACATCCGCTAGCTCGCTTCATACACACATAAAGAAAGTTTTGCATCACCCCAGTTCCCAGAACTCCTGAAGATAGATGTTGACTGTGAATATTGTATCACAGACACAGTCCTTCTGACAGTCCGGAGATGCCACTAAACCCGCCTAAAGATGTAAACAACCATGCATGAGCAGCGCCTATTAGACGGAGGGGGTCCGACAGCCAATCAGTTCCAGTCTATTCACCAGGAAGGAGGCATGACTCGTGTTGTCTGTAGTTCAACCATTCCTAGACGTTCAATACTGTGGTTCGATCGTGTCCGCATTGTTACTTTGTGCCAGAAGGGCTCTGAGGGAAGTCTCCAAGCATCTCGGAGTGAACCAAGGCGATGTTGTTCAGAGAGGGAGGAGATACAGAGAGACAGGAACTGTCGATGACAAGCTTCACTCTGGCGGCCCAAGGGCTACCACGACACCAGGCAGCGTGGTACAGATGGTCCCAACAACAAGCCGAATGGACCGCTAAGGATTGGTTGGCCTCACGTTTTCACCGATAAATGCCCGCATATGCCTTCAACCGTACAATCGTCAGAAACATGTTTGGAGGCACCCCGGGCAGGCTGAACACCATAGATACACTGTCCAGCGAGTGCAGCAAGGTGGAGGTTCGTTTCCTGCTGTTTTGGGGTGGCATTATGTGGTGTCGACATACACCGCTGGTGATCATGGAAGGCGCCGTAACGGCTGTACTACACGTGAATGCCATTCTCCGACCGATAGTGCAACCGTAGTGGCAGTACATTGGCGAGGCATTTGTCCTCATCAATGACAATTCGCGAACCGATCGTGCACATCTTGTGAATGACGTATTTCAGGATAACGACATCACTCGACTGAAAAGCGCTGTTTATGGACGAATTGACACACCAACCACTCTGAGGGATCGCCATTGAAGAGTGGGACAATCTGGACCACCAGTGCCTTGATGAACTTGTGGATAGTACGCTACTTTCAATACAGGCATGCATCAATGCAAGAGGGCTACTGGGTATTAGAGGTACCGGTCTGTACAGCAATCTGGACCACCACCTCTGAAAGACTCGCTGTATGGTGGTACAAGATGCAATGTGTGGTTTTCGCGAGCACCAAAAAGGTCGAAAATGATGTTTATGTTGATCTGTATTCAAATTTTCTGTACAGATTGTGAGTGTGTGCGCAACTTGACGCAATAAAACCTAATGGATTGATCCAACAAGTACCCTTTGGCTCCTGCAAGAAAAACTATTTCCACCTCACACTACTACAGAAGTCAGACAGACGCTCCTAGTATTTCAACAGGAGCTGCTTGAAAAATATTCAGCAACAAATATATTCTGGAGTCGTGTGCTGTAAGGGAAAGACACAAAAATATTCTGTATCCTTTCGTAACTAGTGGAATGCTTGGGTACTGGAGTATTGCTAGTTAGTGTAAGAAAAACATGAAACAAACGAAAAATATTATTTATTGCAAAAAAATTTTGAGAAATCAAGTGAAACTTTTTCTTACAAAATAATAAATTTCTGGGCTCTTTTTGGAACATTAGATTGCCTCTTACCGATAGGAATGCTATTATTTTACAAAGCATGGAAAGGTTCTTTTCTCCCTTTTCTCCCTTTTACATGGCAGAATGGCTGAGAGCTGCGCCTACACAACTTGAATAACTTTTCTAGGTATGGTCAAGGCTGTCGCATGAGAAACGTAATGGAGTGTGCTGTTATGGAGAACAGATGGGGCTCGCATACGCTGTAGCGAACAATACCGTGAGCTGCGATGACTGCTGCCTGCGTTGCTCGCTGCTGACAAATAACACAACTATCTAGTTCTATCTGGATTGACCTTCACCAATTAAACTCTTCCTACATCTTGATGAAGTCAATGACTACTATCCACCCATAGTCTAGCTATTGGCGTGGTACACTGGTCAGATAACCAGTCCACCGCGATGCCACTCAACATTCGCCCACAGGCGTTTAACTAGTACGCTGTCCGTGTTCACACTGCACAATAAGTGTGGCGGCCAAAGCAGTGAACAACACTTAATCGCCAGCAACTCCATATAGAGTATCACTCCGATTCGCTAACAACATAGGTGCTCTCGCAGTGAAGTATTCAAGAGAGACTTTGTTCCTCGCTGCTTATGTACACGTACGAGCGCTTTCGCTCTCGTTATGTGCTCCCGCTCCAAGAGCGACAGCGGAGCAGCTCCTTTTTCTGCAAAAGTTGCAAGGGTACGTCATTCGCTGTCTTCCCCACTCCTCTGGCTCTTTGCATCAGAAATAGTCTGCCAATCAGTGTTGCTCTTTTCAACGTGAGAATGATGTTTCGTTTAAATCGACCAATGTGGAAAGATGTAGCGTCTCCGTTAGGCGTGTACTGTTCTCTTGTGAGAACTCCGTAACTACACAGTCGGTCCATCGAAAAATGCGCCTTCTGGGCGCTCTCACACAATGTAATGGAATTTTCATTTAAGTCGAACACGGGGGTCGTTATCCCTTCTTTCTGGTTAAAGCTGTCCTCTCTCTGGGCAGTCGTTCCGGCCAAAGTAGGTGTGTGCCGACCCACCCTTCTGAAGGACAGGCCTCCCAGTGGTCTGGCTGCCTCCCTAGAACGAAAATTCCTGTGGCCGTCATGTTGTGTACACCAGCCTCGACTTTTCCCCCTCGGTGCGCACTTGCGATTTACTTATTCGATTTGTATATCGATTACATGAATTCATACAAAATTGACTCTACCTTATCGAGTTTGGGTTCGAATGTGCAGAATATGATTGTGAGCACAGAATATGTAAGAAATGAAGGTCAGGAAACCATGTCACCTTACAAGGTTCCAAAACTCACGGAACTGAGGTGATAGAAAACTTTTTTTGATATGTGTATATCCACCAATGCTAGTGCTGCCTCCTTTATTTGTGAGTGATTTTAAACATAGACGTTGAACAAATGTGGTGGTCACATTAACCTGACTGGACTGTGTTGTGTAAGCATTGTAATCATTACACTGGCTTATATCACGTAAGGGGATGTTACTTGTGTGTGAAGACAATTGGTGCTATTAGGTTAGGGTTTGCATGTAGGTTGCCTGTGACTTGGTGCGTTAGTTTGTTTTGTGTCATTGAGCGGTAAAAGTTTTGTGTTCAGAAATTCCCCTTCGTAACTTTTCCCTGGTTCACTCATAGAATATGAATACACTTAGCTGTTCTAATAGTTTAACGTGGAGGTAAGAGTGTAACGTGGAGGTAAGAGTGTAACGTGGAGGTAAGAGATGATTTAGTTTATAAAGTTATTCAGTTGGGTGACTTACAGAATGTCACCCCTAGCTCGTCCAGCGTCACGCAAGGGAGTGAGTATTCTGCCGGGCCAGAGTTAAGTAACGGTGCCGATATTCTAATGTTAGGAAGTCTGTAACTGACTCCTTCACCCGTGCTTGACGATCAAAATGGAGGCCAATAATCCATTAAATATGGTGGAACGTATGGAAGTTTCGACACAGACACACTTAAAATGCTATGAAAATCTAATGCAAGAGTTCGGAGACAAAATCCCAAAATACAGCGGGAAGTTGTCGCCAGGACTGTTGCAAGAATTGGGGGACAAAATCACAAAATCCAACGAAGAATTGTCATGAGAACTATCGCATAAATGAGGAAACAAAATCACAATAACCAGTGGGAGCTTATCGCGAAAACTGTCCGCAGAAAATAGGACATCCAAACACAAATTAATTATCATAGGAAATATCGAATGATTTCGGGAACAAACTTAATGAGGAGCTGAAATGTTTTGCAGTGGAAACCCGAAATGAGTTCGCAGCTGAAATTCAGGGTAAATTTGAACTTGTTGCCTGATGTCAGAGCTCTTCTAGAGACGAAGCAGCTGCACATTAGCGAGTAGGTTAAAATACAAGAGGAATAGCTTGCCGGGAATTACACACGTTAGGAGAACCATACCAGCGTGAACTCGTGGAGTAGTTTTTAGTTGGCTGAAATGAGCTGCCTTGTTGGACAAGTTGTTGTTAGAGTGCATTACACAAAGGAAATCTCCTCCAGTTAAGCTACATTTAAAAACGCGAATGTTTTTAAAGATCCGCGTACGTATTTAGCCGTGTCATGATAGCACGCTCCAACAGTGAATGGCATGTTTCTCATTCTTGTAAGTTTTCTTAGCAGCTTCTGTAAGTAAATGCAGTCATTCGAATCATAAAAAATTGTATCATTAGTTTCAAGTCGCCCTTTATACATATGGTGACAATTATCAAAATATACGAAATAAAATCGTCCTAACGTGTGAACAGTTTGAGTTAGGACGTTAAAACTGCATGATTGGTCGCGGGGGTATGATGGGAGATAGTATGTGAATGCATGGTTTGGTTTAGCGACGAAGCCCAGTTTCATGTGGACAACAGGCAAAACTGGCGCATTTGGGGGACTGAGAATACGCATTTCACATTCGAGAAGTCTCTTCACTCTCAACGGTTGGCTGTGTGGTGTGCATTGTCCAGTCGTGAATATTGTGTGCGATATTTCTTGATGACAAAATGTTCAAATTTGTGTGAAATTTTATGGGACTTAATTGCTAAGGTCATCAGTCCCTAAGCTTACACACTACTTAACCTAAATTATCCTAAGGACAAACACACACACCCATGCCCGAGGAAGGACTCGAACCTCCGCCGGGACCAGCCGCACAGTCGATGACTGCTGTGCCCCAGACTGCTCGGCTAATCAGCGCGGCTCTTGATGACATGGTAGCTGTAGAACGATACGTAACGGTTTAAGAAGATAATTTCGTGCCGATTCCCTAAGGTGACTCTGATTTAGACAAGATGTGGTTCATGCGAGACGGGGCTCGACCCCATCGAAGCAGGAGAGTGATGTGCTGGAAAGCGCTTCGGGGATAGCGTTGTGGCTCTGGGGTTCCCAGAAGCCGGTGGCATGGGCCTCTATTGGCTGTCGTATTATCCGGATCTGATCACATGCGACTCCTTTTTGTGGGGCTATATTAAAGACAAGGTGTACATCAATAACCCCAAAACCTTTGGTGAGCCGAAAACAGACAGGTTCTTTCTCCAATACGAGAATGATTTACGAAAGAGCCGATATGAAGGTGAAATCGTTTCGTCATTAAACAATATTGTCTTATAATAGACGGCATCCTGTGAAAATACAGTTAACGTTTTTCATTGGGTAATAACGTGAAAATATGATATGTTCAAGTATTTCTACTACAAAGCTACCTCGGAGATGAGAGATGGCTCTAAATGCCGTGTTCGCAATGGTGTGGTCCCGCCAAAAAGGCGAACGAAATTAGCTCTGTCATTGACGACCCGCTACCGGGAATAACATTCGAATTCGTTCCCCAAGTTGTGACAACACTCAGCTCTAATTGAATCAGGATCGGAGCTTGGAGACTAATCCTAGGAAAAGGAGAGCAACTGAGCACTGATAAGATATTTATTATAAAAACTACTGTCAACAAAAAACATGCGACTGGAAGATGTATACAAAGAGAACGTTAATTCTCATTCATTAATCTAAATTTGAGACAGGCAAAATATCTGTCCTGACTCGAAGTCGCACCCCCGTTTCTATGACGGAGACACCAAGTGGTTGATACTAATCACCCTGACTGCCACTGATAGTAAAGAGTTCCGCGATAAAACCAACGCAAGATCACACATTTACTGTTAAAGATTCCCTATCTGCTGAGTCGTGGTGCATATATCAGTTAATTCAATACTGGGAAGGGCAGTTCTGCAGCACCGATCTGCTCTGTTCTGTGCTGTCGGTCGTGCAGACGAAGTGTGTTGCGTAGCTAAAAATTCCGTCTACAGAAAGGACGCGAAACAGCGTCCGAAGACTCCTAGGGTCGAAGCTACTTTCGTATAACGCCGGTCACGAATAACAGTTCTGCTTGCTCGTAATTCAGGAACAGAGACTAGAATCGAGTGTGGAGCCAGAAAGAAGCACTTTATAACGCCACAGTCACAGGTTCATTTCTCTGCTCACACAGAGACCAAACATGCCTTTCCTACTGGCGAAATCAGCGCTTTCTAATGTAACGTTGCCAGCTATCCAGTAAAGAATGTCCTATCGACACCCACCAGAGAGTACTTTTCGCCGTGCACTGCCCAGTTTCGAGCAAACCTCGCCTCTTTAGCGCGACCTCTGCTTGCGGCCAGTCACCACGCCCGTTCCTAGTGCCGAAACGAGCACTTTCGAATCTGAGTCAACCAATCGCCTTCAGCTAATACGCAGTTCGGTTGAAACTTTTGGAACAAATTGTCCACACCTCCTTCCCCAGTTCATCCAATCTGATACTTTTCTGTTCCTATGGGCACGAATACGCCTTGGCGTCTGTCGTGACAACTTTAGCTCGCTTCTTCAGTAGGTCTCATGCATTCCTCGATGTTAAATAATCTGATGGTGTCGCTTGCATGATACTCTCTTTACGATCTTATTCTTGCAGCACCGTCTCGCCCCCACCTCCTAACAACCGTAGGGCATTGCGAGAAGCCTTTTTCATTCAGCTTCTCGGCGGGTAGTAAAATGAAATGATCGTGTGGCAGTGTTGGCTGGGAGGCCCACCCGGGGAAGTTTGGCCACCGGGTGCAAGTCTTATTTCAGGTGACGGAACATTGAGCGACTTCATCGTCGGTGATGATGAGATGATGAAGATGACGACAACGCAACACCCAGTCCCCGGGCGAAGAAAATCTCCCAACGTGGTCGGTAAACGAATCCGGGCCCTCGTCATAGTAGGCAATCTGGTTAACACTCAGCTAATCAGACTGACTCGGCAGGTGGTGGAGAGATGGGAGCGATAGCATCAAATGCCCAGTGTTTTCTTTTTAGAGCCATAAGATGCCGTGGCTGCAGCCCTGGTTTTCTGTCACTTTCAGAGACCGTGAAGGCCCACATTCGTCCGGCTGTGAGCGTCAGCATGAAATTACACTCGAAGCATGCACTTCTGCAGAAATTTTTGTATGAGGCTATTCGGTATCAACCAATAAATAACCCTCAAACCAATAAATAACCCCAACTACCATGAGATCCCATAATAAATAAATAAAAAAGGAATTATCAAAATTATTCATTTGCGGTGGCCAAATCTTGCACACCTTACACTACTAAATCAAACACTGTTTCATAAATAATGCCAATAATTGTTAAGTAAACCATCTACATCACAAGAAACGTACGACGCACATCCATCCCATCTAAAGACAGAAATTTTCATGCAACAAAAAGGGTGTTATAGCGTTATCATACAGTACTGGACATCAAAATTTCTATACCAAGAAGAAATACAGATGATAAACGGGTATTCATTGGACAAATATATTATACAAGAACTGACATGTGATTACATTTTCTCGCAGTTTGGGTGCATAGATACTGAGAAATCAGTACCCACAACAACCACCTCTGGCCGTAATAACGACCTTGATACGCCTGGGCATTGAGTCGAACAGAACTTGGATGGCGTGTACAGGTACAGCTCCCCATGCAGCTTCAACACGATACCACAGTTCATCAAGAGTAGTGACTGGCGTATTGTGACGAGCCAGTTGCTCGGCCACCATTGACCAGACGTTTCCAGTTGGTGAGAGATCTGGAGAATGTGCTGGCCAGAGCAGCAGTCGAACATTTTCTGTATCCAGAAAGGCCTGTACAGGACTTGCAACATGCGGTCGTGCATTATCCTGCTGAAATGTAGAGTTCCGCAGGGATCGAATGAAGGGTAGAGCCACGGGTCGTAACACATCTGAAATGTAGCGTCCACTGTTCAAAGTGCCGTCAATGCAAACAAGAGGTGACCGAGACGTGTAACCAATGGCACCCCATACCATCATGTCGGGTAATACGCCAGTACGTCGATGACGAATACACGCTTCCAATGTGTGTTCACTGCGATGTATCCAAACACGGATGCGACGGTCATGATGCTGTAAACACAACCTGGATTCATCCGAAAAAATGACGTTTTGCCATTCGTGCACCCAGGTTCGTCGTTGAGTACACCATCGCAGGCGCTCCGGTCTGTGATGCAGCGTCAAGGGTAACCGCAGCCATGGTCCCCGAGCTGATAGTCCATGCTGCTGCAAACGTCATCGAACTGTTCGTGCAGATGGTTGTTGTCTTGCAAACGTCCCTATCTGTTGACTGCGAGGCCGATGGGATCCAGCACGGCGTTCCGTATTACCCTCCTGAACCCACCGATTCCATATTCTACTAACAGTCATTGGATCTCGACCAACGCAAGCTGCAATGTCGCGATACGGTAAACCGCAATAGCGATAGGCTACAATCCGACCTTTATGAAAGTCGGAAACGTGATGGTACGCATTTATCTTCCTTACACGAGGCGTCACAACAACGTTTCACTAGGCAACGCCGGTCAACTGCTGTTTGTGTATGAGAAATCGGTTGGAAACTTTCCTTATGTCAGCACGTTGTAGGTGTCACCACCGGCGCCAACCTTGTGTGAATGCTCTGAAAAGCTAATCATTTGCATATCACAACATCTTCTTCCTGTCGGTTACATTTTGCGTCTGTAGCATGTAATCTTCGTGGTGTAGCAATTGTAGTGACTAGTAGTGTATTACAAAATAAACGAAAAAGTGTTGCTTCTCAGTGTGTAAAAGAGATCTTTGATTAATTAATTGCAATATAAACTGTGGCTCTAAGACGTACAAATTTGTTTCTCCAGTGATGCCACTTTCAACGCTATAAATTATGTCGGGATATGGCACTCACTTGAAGCATTCAGTGAGAGAATGTGTCTATTTCTTTCGCGTTATTTTGCAATGTATAACTTGTTTGGCAATAACATTTTGAATATTTTAGCGCCTGGTGGGACTTAGAATAAATTAACTTGACACAGTTTCATATATGCATGTATTGTCACACTACGTGGTTATGGACGACTGGAAACCATGACTAAATCTGAGTCGAGGCTTTCATATCATACTCTTTGATTTTTATTTTAAAGTCGTATAAATAGCTTCTCAGTTTGCAAACGAGATCGTTGGTTAATTTACAGCTTTATACACTGTAGGTGTAACATACAAACTTTTTTCTTGAATGAAAAGTAATGCTATACTGCAACCTTAAATGTTAGAAATTATATCCAAAAATGGCACACTCTTCCAGTATTTTATAAGAGAATGGGTTTACTTGTTTAGCGCTATTATTCAGAATATGAGTTGTTTGGCAGTCATATTTTGAATATTTCTGTATTGAAAGGTGACAATTAATCATACGATTAACAATGTATTTACGGTCATGAGTTCGTTTTAAAGAAGTGTCTGTTATTTGTGAGTCACTGACACATAACTGCTTATAAACGTTTTTAATTTCCTTACTGTGTTAAGTTTGCTGCGTGTTAATTGTGTAGGATACTGATTATTGTTTTAGTCTTTTGATTGGGACGTTTACAAAAAACTTTCTTGTCATTGTCTTTGTATACAAAGTTGAGATGAGTGTTACTTTCTGATTTACGTCTGCTAATTCATTGTGTAAGGTATGGTGAGGCTCGATGGACTGCCAATAGAATCGGATAATGGTCACTGACCCATTGACACTATTGGTAGGAATGGTGATAGATAAGTCTGCGAAACAGCCGATGGTCGAGGATCCCAATTAAAAATTTTTGACCGTTTGTGCAAGTAGTTGTGCAGCTCATCGAGTGTGAACTTAGTCCGCAGCTCGTGGACGTGCGGTAGCGTTCTCGCTTCCCGCGCCCGGGTTCCCGGGTTCGATTCCCAGCGGGGTCAGGGATTTTCTCTGCCTCGTGATGACTGGGTGTTGTGTGATGTCCTTAGGTTAGTTAGGTTTAAGTAGTTCTAAGTTCTAGGGGACTGATGACCATAGATGTTAAGTCCCATAGTGCTCAGAGCCATTTGAACCATTTTTTTGCGTGTGAACTTAAAAACAATGATAGGGAAGTGTCAGCCTTCAATAGCAACAAAAGTATTCTAAACTGTCCTGCAATAATGTTGTCATTAATACAGTTAACAAAATAATTACTTGTTTAAAAAACATTTAATGTTTCTTTAGCTGGGCGCACATATTTGGGGGAGTTGACAATTAGAAATGTCTCACTTTGTGGTGATATGTACCACTATAACGGCCACTGACAGTTAAATGTCATATTCTGTGCGACTATTTTAGTGGTCATGAATGAAAATTTTCTTTAGGTCATGAATTTTCACCAGTCAGTCATTGTCGTTGCATTTACTTCACCACATTTCCAGTTGGGCCAAGCTAAGTGAATTGTCTTGTGGAACCTCTTTTGTTTTGATAGTCTTTTGTCATTCAGTTTGGCTTTATAAATCACTCGTTTGAGCGTCCTGCACAATACACTTTAATAAAGATGTCTACTTGTTCATTGACACTAAGTTCAATTAACTACAAAGTTGCATTTACTTCACCACATTTCCAGTTGGGCCAAGCTAAGTGAATTGTCTTGTGGAACCTCTTTTGTTTTGATAGTCTTTTGTCATTCAGTTTGGCTTTATAAATCACTCGTTTGGGCTATAGTTTCATATGGCTGCATACGTTTCATACACACTTCCTCTTAGGGATTCATTTTACACTTACTACACATAGAAACGCACTTATGTCACTTTTATCCCCACAGATAGCAAATTTTTCTTTACAGTTGGTTTCAGTAACAGTTTTGGCTATTTGCGATATATATTTAAGTATATATCTTCCCCTTTTGTATTTTTTTTTATTATCTGCGTGATCGGGATCATGCATCTGCATCAAGGGATCATCAGTTTAGTATTGGAGGGCAGCGTGGAGGGTAAAAATCGTAGGGGGAGACCAAGAGATGAATACACTAAGCAGATTCAGAAGGATGTAGGTTGCAGTAGGTACTGGGAGATGAAGAAGCTTGTACAGGATAGAGTAGCATGGCGAGCTGCATCAAACCAGTCTCAGGACTGAAGACCACAACAACAACAACAACAACAACAACAACAACAACATGATCGTTTTGGGCTATTTACATAACACATCCACCTGACATTTACAGACAAAGTATCCCTCTTTTTCCATCAATCATGAAGAAAACACACAAGCAGAATTGCATAAGAAAACTGCTAGAACTAATTACAGCTAAATATACATTAGATAACACATGATCCATACTAACAGAGTACTATGACCTTTAGTCATGTTAACAAGTATAACAATTTCAGTAACCATTCTGCAATCATAATCTTATATTGTACAGAATATGAAAGTACTTGATATACACACTACAAAAAAGGAAAAAAAAATCAGATCAGAATTAATCTCAAAGCGAAAGTAATGTAGCTTACAACTTTTGTTGACCAGATTGTCCCACAGACACAGAAAATATGTTGTATTCGTAACTAAGTAATACACTAGAATGCTGGCTTTCTGAATGTATATACTCTTTCTGTCTGTCTATGGGCCTTTGTCCTGTTTCAACATGGGGTCGGCTGTGTTATTACGGATTTGACAGCGTTAGTTGTAGAGGGTGGCCTGATGCCCTTTCTGCCACCCCTCCAAACGCCCCTGGGATGTAAGTAGTGTACCACAGCTGTCTTCGTCTAGTGTAAGCCATGATAGAGTGCGAACGTTTTTCAAATATCTGAGAGTCGTGGAACTGAAGCGGGACGTTGGGATCAGCCTGGTAGTCACCTAGTGCGATGTGGAAAACCGCCTAAAAATCACACCCAGGCTGGCTGGCATACCGACTCTCGTCGTTAATCCGCTGGGCGGATTCTATCTGGGGCCAGCGCGCCTACTCGAGACCTGGAAGCAGCGCGCTAGTTCCCTCGGTAACCTTGTCATGTCATTTCTGAATATATATCACATTTTATTAGTATTTCTTATCACTTATTGTGTTTCATCGACGATGCACATAAAGTCTTCATCTTCAGAGTCCAGTATTATTTTGCACAAACTGCGTATCGAAACATTTTAATAAAACTCAGGAAAAACTTATTTGTTTCTCCTCTTCAGAAACCTTCATACAATCATGACATAGCCATAAAATAATTGTTTTTATGGTCTGTAGTGGAAAATTTTTCATAGCAATGTGCATAGTCTAATCAGTTTGAAAACATAAAATATATGTACAAGATCTTTCTTTATTGGTCATATTTGTGGCAGCATTTTTTTACAGATTCCCTGTTTGTACAAAGAATGGAGTATGCTGATTGAAAGTATGTTTTCTGGGGCAACACTTCCATTTCATACTAATGTACTTGAACGTTTACTGGCTTATCAGAGAAAACTTTGACAATAAAGTGGCTAGTTCGGCACACTGTACTTCATTAAAACACTCAGATTCTAAAGTTTACTTGCGAAACGTAGCCAAATCATTTTTTACATCTGTATAATGGTGTCACATGTCTGTGAGAAGTGAGACTGGCTGTAGTAAGTATATAACACATTAGCTCTTAACATCTTAATCGCCATCACTTCGAAAATTTACCGTACATTTCCTTAGTTTTAATAACTTTGAGACATTATTCTCTCCATTGTATTTCGTGCTAAAAAAAGTCGATCCTTGCATTCCTTCCTTCCATGAAATACATTCTGAGTGTACAGTTTACAGGCGAGGCTTTTACGATACTAAACGTGCAATGAAAGGCTCCACTTCTAAAGTCTATCTGTGGCTGTGTCATTGTGATCCAGCAACACTAGAGTCAGAAATGACACAAATCGGTACCGACAAGTTGGATATTACAATCGTCTCACATACCCTTTTGAAAAAAAAAAAAAAAAAAAAAAACTGCTGGCTAACGCATTTACCATTACTCCAGTGTCTGTTAAATGGTGATAGGTCTTTCACCTACTATCGTATTTACAGCTGTCTGAAAAATATATTCACCCTGTTCTTCGTAAGATTCAAGTCTGTGGCAGAGATCGTGTCATATGTCACTACCATCATTATATCTTAACACATTAACCTGCTGCTCTAAGTCAGTGCCCCCACACCATCCTGTGACCTTCGCTAAGGAACGTATCTGGTTGCATTTAAATTGACGTACTGGTGGCAGTGGAGGAACTTTCCTCCCTCAACTTCACAATACATGCAGCGCGGTTGTGTTGTTGTTGTTGTTGCTCTTGTCGTTTCTGCTGCTGCTGCTGCTGCTGCCAATCAGGAGGCGGTCCAAAGTTCGGATTCTGGCCACTATTGCGTTTGTGTTACGTTTGGTATTGGATGATTTGTAAAATTTTTGTGGGATTGATTTCCGAACTGACTTTTCCAATTGCTCTGATGCGACCATTATGATGAAAATTATGTCCAGCATTGAATCTGTTGTTACCCCTTTGCCACCATGTGAAATGCGGATAATTCTGATTGTTATGTTGGCTGTCTTGGTTTACAGAGGCGCCTAGCCTAGCTGCACTGCTGGCATTATATTCACGGATCTGGCCGTGACTGTTGCCGTGTGTGCTGGAAGGCGGAGGCTGCACGCAGGTGTTGCAATATTACTCTTAGCACCTTCTCGTATAAGATTTACGAAGTCTAACAATAATATCAAATTTTAGGGTTGGTTTCAGGTACATAAATCAATTTCTCATGAATATTGAGTGATAATTCTACTTTCAGTATTGTCAAGACTTCCCTACAAGAATATATCGGATATTTCTGAAAAAACAGACACGAATATATAAATAGTGCCCTTACTTATAATTCTCGTGATGTAATTTCCTTCTTTTGTAATTTTATCTTTTTATTTTTTAAAATATTTGTTGCTTGTCACAGATTTCAGTTCTTTTCTCTTTTTTAATATATTCTTCTTCCAATCAAGCATGCTCTGTATTTGTTGACTGACGTACATGGAGCAGAAAGATACAACTCTAACAACATACAATAAATATACTACAAGAAAGATTCCGGAAAAACGGATGCCAGTCGGTATGTCCCTCCTCCTTAGAGAAATTTGGATAAAGAAAAAAATTCTCAAGTTAAGCAACGTTTCAATATGTACGATAATGATCGAAGCAGACGAATATTTTTAAAGGTTCTTGTACGTACTTAGTAATGTCAAGATATCACTTTCCAACAGTCATTGGATTCTTTCTCATTCTCACAGTTTCCCTAAGCAGCTTGTGAAAGAAAACTGTCATTTCAAAATCAAAACTTACTCATCAGTTTCCTTCCGCTCTTTATGTACATTTCTTATGGCTGTACAAACCAATGCATCGACGAGACCTCCCTTTATTGTATAGTGATTTTTGACCTTGAAACTTCAGTGAAATTGGTACACTTCAAATATATATATTAAATTAATGCAGTTGGAATCTGGGTCTGACAGAGAACTCTTGGAAGCGGTTTTTAAATGACTTCTTGGGAACGACATCGAACACATGCATTTTAGGAGTCACACTTCCATGTATAACGGCTTATCTGCCTCCAGTGCGTTAACTTCATTCTTTTCTTGATGTGTGAGCTGAACTTCAGACACATCCAACACTAGCATAGCTCTCTTATTGAACAGCACCACAGGTCTGCGATTTCGTATAGAAGTCAGCCAGTTCATTTCCAATTCTGTTGTCAAACTGTTAACAACAAAATGATTCTGTGTAAAGTGGTACATCACACCCGTTGATGGTCCTCTAACTCACTGCTAGGCAGGCACTCTATGTCGCGTTGCAAGTGGAACAAAACATGTAGTCTCTATCATTACGCGCCATGCTCTGGAGTTGATAGCTTCAATTTTTTTCATTAACAGCTGAAAACAAGCGTTGATTTTAACGGTTGAGTGATCTATTGCATTCGCTACTTAGCCGCCCTGGTTCTCACGGGTACTCTTAAGTATCTACCGCCGGTCGACTGGTCTGGCGTAGAGATAACAAAAAACTTATGTACAAAAACCTTCCTCGGGAATGAGCCTCTTCAGACACAGATAAACGCAGTCCTGAACTTAAATTTACTATAGTGTTTAGATAGTACCCAATAAGTCACTGCAATATCAAAGAATACAAAGATGATCATTTCCGTAGATGTAAGAATTTAGAGAACGACGTTGAAACATTGCAGTTTCATTTCTTCCTCTGGATATTTTTGTACACGCTTCAGAAACACATTTTATTCAGTGCGATCTCCCTTTTTTGGTACACTCTGTGTTATTTGGTTAACTGCTTTCATACGTTTCTAGTACTGAAGGGCGAAACATCACATTTCTCGGAATTATTTCAGCCTAATCCTCGAAAATACATGGGAAGTATTCCTTATAGTGTATCGAGAAATATCCAGTTTTATTTGTCACGTCATATCGATAAAACTACGAAAAAATGCATATTACACTTTGTAAGGTGGCAGAATAAATGGTCAGATTCGCACCTTACATGAGAGCTTGATACATTGCAATGGGGAGCTGAATATGACACCCAACTTAATTAGTCGGTTATCAGCAAATTTGTCTATCAGTATGTAATACAAAAAATGATGACACTCAATCGACGGTAATTGACACACCGTTCCTATATAATACATGTCTATGAGCAGAAAGTGGAACAAGCAGTGAGAGGCGTTTGAGTTTGGAATTCAGAGGGTCGAGGGCAGAGGCAAGGCAGCGCCATGGGAGATACAACAGAAATCACTTAAAGGGGCGTCCCAAGCCAGGGCAACGACCGACCGGGTGACTCAGAAGGGGACAGCGAGTTAATGGGCCATTTGAGGGAGGACAGGAAAACGAGCTTTTAAAAACTGCATTTGAGAATTCCAAATGGATACTAACGACACCAGTGACGTATTTTCGATCACCTGTCCACCGAGTGGTACACACGTGAGAGACAATGTACGCACTTTGACGTCTGGCGCGGGCTCAAAACATCCGATTGGCGGATACCCGCTAGGAAGGCGTAAAGAGCCGACGTTTCGACGCAATTTAATGGTAGGGCCCTTGAGATTGGTAGCGAGTGTTTCCACAAAATAAGAGGAACGCTCCTGTTGGTCGAAAATAGCTGTGACGTGAAGAACGAAAGAACCCAAGTGGGGAGACAGTTCAGCTATGAGAAAGACAAAATTTTTTTTTGGGGGGGGGGGGAGGGGGCAATCTTCTCCGAACTGGCGTCAAGTGCAGAACGGAGCGCGTAACGCTCTGTACGACGCAGAGGAGTAATTTGTGTGAACACTGCGTTCACAGCGGCTGACATCCATCTAGAAATCAGCCGTACCATCGTTTAGCTCCAACTGTGGAGAAACGAACCAACCAGTTAGTTAATTGTTCTTGCGAGAACTGAGAGGGCATTATAATATGCACGCTGCTCCGGCCATGCGCGTTTATATAGCCATATTGTAATACTAGGGATGAGTACAGGTTTTCTTGCGTAACGAGAAACATAGGGAGAGTTTATGCTGAAAAAAGTCAACAAAGGTTTTAATTAGTTTCATAGGAATTTCAGAGGAGAGAGCGGCGTAGCAGACGACAGCTCATAGGAGCTTAAGGTAAATACCGCGTGCAGAGGCGTAAACTTGTTGGTTCACCATCTTGCGTCCACTGTAAACTTGAGTGAGCTCGCGTAATGTTTTGCTCGATTTGTCACATAACTAACCATCCACCGTAGACTTGATTGTCATCCTAGAAATGTTACCTAACTTTGAACCGGAATCGGATCGTATATCGTTGTATTGACCAAAATCATAACGAAATCGTAAGAATAATTTTGTAAAGAAACATCTAGTTATACTTTAATATTGTCATCTTTCGGATAATTTAACTTTCTGAGAGCTAATATTTAATAGTGTTGTGTTTAGGAATATTTAACTTTTGATGTTGATGTGATGCGTTATCCTGACATCTGTTTTGACATTGTTGCATGGTAAACTTTGTAAAAGTGTGTATTTCTATGCTAATATTGAGACATTAAACATGTCATTTCAACTTACACAGTTGTCCTCAATCATAGAATAATAAAAACCGAATATATCACCTTACAACTTCATTTTACAATACAGAACACGTTTATTGGGTATGTCTCTAAAATGGTGGCTTGCTCTTTCTCTTCTAAATGCGTGAAAAGAAAATAATTTCCGACACTCCATGTGTTTTCAGTATTCCCTAGTAACAAAAGTCTGAAATTAGAAATTGTACATGCGATAAATGTTTGCTACATGTATTTTGTCGTTTGCCTTCAAATTCTTCTTTTTTCTAAAATTGTCCAATTCTTTCTTCATCCTCCACCAGTGGAAAACTGTTACCGCTACTGAGATACTGTAAAACGAAGTCATAAAGTCTCTGTCATGAATAGAACACAGGCAAACCGTGCAATAAATATTTCATAAACTCTGAACATACGAGGGATATTCGGAAAGTAAGTTCCGATCGGTCAAGAAATGAAAACCACTGTAAAAATCTAATACAGCTTTCCACACACATGTTCGACAGTGTCTCTGGTATCCCTGTCGGTTGCACCACTTCGCTCTTTTCAGTTCTGAATGAATGACGAGCCTATAAAGATGCATAGAAAATAGTGTCTCCCGCCAAGTATGAAGTCCTAGTGAGATATTTCGCCTGATGTTACGGAGCCCACATTATAGAACTGGCATACGGTTTCCACATCGTGACAATTCTCGGATGCTAGATGCAGGGGCAATGAAAATGCTCCTGCAGCGTTTTCCATGGGAAGTGTTTGATTACCCGCACTACAGCCGGTAATTGTCTCCCTCTTTGTTTCATCTCTGCTAACATCAACTACTGGCTATGAAGACAACATTTTCGCACTGACAACGAGCTATAGACGAGCGTGCAGAGTTGGTGGGAAGGCGGCTGCCTTCTGTGACGAGGGTGTTAGAAAGTTGGTAGAACAGTGCAACAGATGTCCTACCTGGAGTGGCGACTATCTAGAGAAGTAGCTGGAAGGGGGAGCCAACTGTTGCCAATAAAACATTTCTGATTTTCAATGTAGTTTCCATTTCGGGACTGATCGAAACTTACTTTCTGGACAAGCCTTGTATGTGGAGACAAATATGTAACCATCGTTGTCATTAAATTCGTGGTATTTGTACACAACCAGACACCCTCAAACAGCTGCAACCAGTAAGCCAATGACCTGATCTCGAAAAGGTGCTGTGTAATTAAAAAATATAAAAAGTTACATGTGTAACAAAACAAAGTATTTCATCTTTTCAGATATTTTTGGGGGCATCAACACACCGCGGAACTCACCAATGTATAAAAACCTCTGCTGGAAACACTACAATGAAGGAAAATTAATGTTTTTTAGTAAGGCATCTGCAGATGAATTCCACTCGTCATGCGCAGTATATATATAGAATCATCTAAAGCTTGTAACGTAAAGTTGCGGTATCAACTGATACTTCCAGGAAATTCTGTCTGTGGTATATTTAAGGACGTCGAAGTTTCGAAGGGCTGTGACTGGTTTGTATGTAAAATGATAGGCATCTCACCACTAATTTCAACTCATAAAAATCAAAAAGTCATAGTTTCTAGTTAGTAATATTCCCCAACTATTGGTCCTTTATAGGCATTTTAGAACAAATTCCCAGTCACATCCAATGCCAGAAAGTAGATTCGTCCACAATATACTTATTTCCAGTAGCGAGCGCGACGCCGACTTCCCTACGACGCGTAAAATTAATGGTATTTTTATGCTCATGCAGGTAAGCCGGGTCTAGGTTTGCAAGACGTATGGATTTAGCCAGAACAATACGGAATTTTATCCTTTTGTTCCACGTACGACGCTAACCTTTAACCGTACGCCAAATGTTCCGATTTTGAACATGACGGAAAATGACGGAAAAAATTTTTGAGTGCCAAATTTTTCGATGCAGATTACGTTTTCCATGCTAGGGCGCGCGTATAATGGCAGTTGAGACTGAGAGACGGATGTGACGTCAGAAGGAGAACTGTGTTGTGGGCGGCCTATTAACAGAGATATCAACGAGGCCTACGTAGTTCCGGCTTGGCAGATGTAAAAATGAACTGTGCACTTATTTTAATTATGATGAAAGTTGCAATGATTTTTATAAGGCAGTATTGTCTAATGAAAAAAAAAACGTTGAAAATTGTGCGCTCAATTGAATAGTACTCTTTTCATTGCGTTGAGATTATTATGAAGAAAATGTGCAGTAATTATAGTTATTTTAATAATGTGTTTCTATGTTCCATCACTCAAATCTGGCAACCCTTGCAGGGCCCCAAGTTTTCGTGGTCGGATTTCGGGGAAAAACTTCCAGCTTGCATTCAGTCCTATATGGCTGTAATGTTCATAAAGTTACATCGCAAATTTAAAGAAAGATTTTGATTCCATTTGTTATTGCATCAGATGAGTCGGCGGTTCGAACGCACGGAATGATGGGAGTGGCGTTACTTAAAATTCCCTGTGCGGCGCGCGTCGCCCGCGCTGTCTTTATGCTGGGCGTTCAGGTGACAGGAATTCGCTATCAGAGGTGGTCTCCCTTCACGCCGTAGCGCGATGGCGCTGCTTCCTTTGTCGGGGAGCCGGTAAACAGCATGTGGAATCCAGCCAGCACAAAGGGCCGAGCGCCGCCTTCAGCAAACTATCGATAGGTCGACCTCTGCCGGCAGATGGCTCAGCACATCCCACACAGCTGCCACCAGACGTTCTCAACAAAAGCCGTAAAAACGTACTGTGTGCCTTATAAGGAGGTAAAAGCTTAATTTCTACAACGTCTTGTAAAAGTGAGTGAATTATCATGATAAGGAATTTCATGTTTTTTTCTTTGCCTTAATCTCTTATTACTCACAATCAGCATTACGAACGTATATCAAGATTCGGTTACTAAAATTGGCGGATTGAAAGTAAGAGTGGACTGGGTGCTTTCAGTCATTTATCCAGGACTATGCTATACTGCTAACCGTATGTAGTTCGAAACATTGCCTGTTTTCTGAAATTCCAGGTGACAAATAAGATGTTAAATACTCTGCTTCACATCACTTCCACTTACATAGAACAGGAATCAAGCGTAATTTTTTCTCTGCTGATTTATGTTGTTTTGACGCTCTTATCTTTTCGGATAACAGCAAACACATGCCCTCGAAGTTACATGGCGATGAAGGTGCCCTTCCAAATAAGTGGTATCCTAATATACACGTATTTTAGAAGGAGTAATGTTTTCTTTTAACAAAACATTTGCTGCTTTATGGACGATTACTTAAACACTCTAGGCTACTGCTGTGCGTCCCGCAAACACCTATTGTATTCTATTCTGGATACCGGTGGTATTAAATCAAAGTTCCTTTTCTGTATACCGTACTTAAAAAATATACACCCGATGTCAGAAGCGTGTGTCTTCTATGTTTTAAAGGCACAAATCTGGGGCGAGTTTTAAATTTATTGTTTTGAAAACAGTCATCCTATTTTACAAAGGAATATGTTTCAGAAGCATGCATCTATAACCTTGGGACATATTTTACGGTTAGTTTTAATTTAGTTTTCGAAAACGTTCTGTGGACCCTTCTGCGGACCAACGATAGACTGGCAGACAACAGGCAGAGACTTCCCACATTTTTGTGGACTATCATTATGTACATTTACTGATGTTGTATGATGATACAGGCCAACCAAACTTGTTGGTAGTGGAGTCTCATAGACAGTCTTTCACAAGAATTATCTCTGTGCAAAAAAAAAAAAAAAAAAAAAAAGGTAGCCGATTTTGGAGACCAATGGTTCAGTACCGGTAACATCGGCGAATGGTTTTAGTTTTATGGGTTGCTTGGCAGAACTTTCGACGAAAACGATGCTGCACAAGTAATACTGAACTGCACCTGCCGAAACTGCAAAACTACTCTTGTTGCTGCACTATCGCTAACTCGTTAGGATGTACATAGAGCAAGTTACACTCTAAGACAGAGAAAACGACGCACCATGAATGAATCATCCTAAACGGATCGAAATTGACGTGCAACACATGTGCAAAAAAGATTACAATTTCACAAAAAACTGGATGATTTATTCAAGAGAAAAAACTTCACAAAAAGGGCAAGTCAATGAAACATAGGTCCAGTCTAGATCTTATGCAAGTAAATATTCGGCCTGGGATTAATTGGTACAAGGCAACGGCCTTGCCGCAGTGGATACACCGGTTCCCGTGAGATCACCGAAGTTATGCGCTGTCGGGCGTGGTCGGCACTTGGCTGGAGACCATCCGGGGCGCCAAGCGCTGTTGCCATTTTTCGGGGTGCACTCAGCCTCGTGATGCCAATTTAGGAGCTACTCGACCGAACAGTAGCGGCTTCGGTCAAGAATACCATCACAACGATTGGGATAGCAATGTGCTGACCCGGTTACCCTGCTATCCGCATCCTCCACTGATGATGACACGGCGGTCGGATGGTCCCGGTAGGCCACTCCTGGCCTCAAGATGTAGTGCTAAAGTAATTGGTACAGTTGTTGGATGTCGTTCCATGGAATAAAGTGAAAATTCTATGTGATTGAAACGTTAGATCTTCAAAATCCAAAAATGTTCCTGCTCATAATGCTGCAAATGATTGGGAAAAGATCTGGTGCCTTTGCTGGCCGAGGTACGGTTTGATAAGAACGAAGGCAAACAGTAGAGAAACTCCCACAGTGTGTGGACGGCCGTTACCTTTCTGAAATGAAATGTAAGCCCATATTGGCTTGACACGGGTGACAAAACGGCGCCTAGAATACCGTCGACGTACCGCTGTCCTGCAAGGGTGCTGTGGGTGACGACCTGTGATAAGAAACGGCACTGGTTATCGGGCCGTATGGTCTACAGCAGTCAGCTTGGTATAATGGTGGACAGCAGTCAGCTTGGTATCCCACCGCTTTCCACGGCATCTTCAGCCACGTCTTCGGCTAGGAATCTCATTGACAGCAGGTATTCTCTTCAGAGACGAATCCCGCTTCGAACTGAGTCCGATGACCGGCGAAGACGTCTAGAGACGCCCTCACCGACCACACAGCCAAACAACCAACAGTAACGGCCTCAGGTTCTATTTATTTTCATAGCAGGACCCCTTTGGTTGTCATCCAAGGCACCCCTAGAGCATAACGGTACGTCAACGCTATTCTACGCCCCATTTCGTTACCCTTCATGGCAAGCTATCCTTGGCTTACATTTCAACAAGATAAACCGGCCCGCACACGGCGAGAGTTTCCACTGCTTTGTGTACTTGCCAAACCCTGACTTTTTCAGCAAGTTTGCTTGTTCTCTCCTCAATTGAGAACATTTGGAACATTATGGGCAGGCCCCCCAACCATCTCTGGATGTTGTCGATCAAACGCGCCAGTTGGACAGTATTTGATACATTTGTCTAATATAGCAAACAAATATCCGAGCCAAGAATGTAATCTATTGATCACTCCATCACCAAGAGCTGTGTTAGTCACAAGGGAAATCTTTCAGAGGACGATCTTCAACGAGATGGTGAAAAGTCATCCAGCGTCACAGTCACAACATGGAGAAGTTATTTTCTTCCACTTATGTAGAGAATTTGCCTGCCTGCCAGTGCTGGTTCTTATTCCTTTGGGATCCGACCAGATCTGGCGCGGCAATTCAAAGTCTCGTATCTTGGTCCATAAGTATGGTGTGTTAAGTTGTTTCGTGGTAGCATTAATTTGTAATATGTGTCTCCAGTAGTCATTAGTATTTAGGCGGTTGCCAATCAACATCCCTGCAGTTTCCACGGCTGGTCGATGGGAGCAAAGCATTAATTTACTGGTGGGTGGAATGTCTGCGTTACATGTAGGTAATGATTTTTCTGTAGGTTTTTCAGTACTTCCGCATATGCGCACTTTGCCGCCACCGAGAAAACAGTGGTATGAGGCAAAATATGGGTAATCAGTAAGTAGTTAGAGTTCTGATTGCACAAGTTATAAAACGCATGATATAGTTGATCTGTGCGTCAAGATACCTAATGTGAGTATTGTTCACCTGGGCTCGGGAGAGATATTCAGCAACAGGATAAACCAGTACCATAGATGAAGTATGGAGCGTCGGTGTAGGAGTTCCCCATAATATGCCACAGTGTTACAGGAGAATATTATTTCTAGTTTGGATTTAGATAACTGAAAAGATTTGGATTTTTCGAGGTACTGTTGTATATGAGTAACCTCCCTTCAGTGTAGCCCTTGAGCTCTTTGTAAGGCAACTAGTTATTTAGGTGAAACGTTGAGACTTACCTCTAGCAGCATTTGGCTTCAGCCTCCATTTGCGGCGATATGCACCAATAACTGATAAACCATTGCTCAATAATGGATAACATTTAGATCTCCATGCCTTACTGCGAATGTCAAGTCGTCAATATATGCAAACTTACTATACCTGATACATATGCAAACCAAACAGGATAGGGGCCACGACAAGTCCTTGTGGTGACTCAATGTTCAGCTTCGTCTGCGAGATCATAGTTTTACACATGATACTTCAAAACGTCGATAACGGAGCATTTTATTGATGAGACCGCAATTTGTTAGGCTTGGGATGACATATAGAAGTTGCAGTGTGACGCTTTGCCTCCAGACAGTAACATATGCATAAAATTCGTGTTTGACCATCAGCTGTTTTTATTTTAAACCCAAATATCGACCGGTTTCAGTCATAGATCATCTTCGTGGATAAGGATTAAAACGTTTTAAGCAAACATTTTTGGTTCTAAAAGTTCTGTGTCGTCTATTGATATTTGTGACATACTCTGCACATTATTTAAGTAATGACAAATGTGATGTTGTGGTTTGAACCATTTTAATCCGTATCTGTGAAGATGGTCCATGGCTGAAACCGGTCGATGTTTGGGTTTACAATAATAGCAGCTAATGTTCAAACATGCATTTTATACATTACTTGATAGCTATAGATAGTCCTCTTCGAAAAATGTTTAAAGTAACATATACAGCTGTCTCATCAACGAATAGGACTGACGACATATCTTGAATCTGCATGCCAGCTTCTATGACGGTTGTAAGGACACTGCCTGGTCTGTATAGCTGTAATTAGGTCTGATTGGTACCTGACAAACAAATATATTTTCAAAGCCCTTGTGACATAGTCCATCATAAACCGTTTCTTCAAGGAGCTTACGTACCATACTAAGCAATGCGTCGATGACTTTCTAGCATGTCACTTGGTTTACCTTGTTTCAGTTATACTATGAGTTTAGCTCGTTTCATTTCATATGGCATGTTGTCCTTTCGCAGGATATTTGTCAGGAAATCAGTCATCCCCTTTTCCATATACTTGCTACAGTGCAAAATATATTCTCCGTGAATGCCGTGAGAGCTGGAGGCTTTCCCTGGTTTCATTTTTTTTTTTTTTATGGCAGTCGTTACATCTTCAGTGTCGAATGGTTGAGAAATTTCGGTTCCAGCTGTATAAGCTGCTTTGCTTGTCATAGTTCCTTCTTAGCCATTGTTGTATGTGCTCGATATCCAGAGGATCTGGAGGTAGTCACGATGTTGGCTGTAAGTTGGATGGGGGTAACAGCATCTTACGAACGATCTCATGGGGTGCACCACCTAGTTTTCAAAGCATAGAAAAAGCGTTCCTGATTGATGTATATAAGTCAAGGGATTCAACACTCTTACAGACGTGCGAAATTTGGCACGGACCTCAATGCGAGATGCCTTTAATATGTTCCACAACGAAACATTGTCTCGAAATTTGGTAGAAAACACGAAGAAATTCTGGTCGTATGTAAAGTACACAAGCGGCAAAACGCAGTCAATACCTTCGCTGTGCCAGTGGTACTGTTACCGACGACGGTGCCGCTATAGCGGAGTTCTTGAACGCAGTTTTCCGAAATTCCTTTACCAGGGAAGACGAATGCAATATTCCAGAATTTGAAACACAAACAGCTGCTAGAATGAGCTTCTTAGAAGTAGATACCTTAGGGGTTGCGAAGCAACTCAAATCGCTTGATACGGGCAAGTCTTCAGGTCCAGATTGTACACCGATTAGGTTCCTTTCAGATTACGCTGATACAATAGCTCCCTACTTAGCAGTCATTTACAACCGCTAGCTCACCGATAGATCTGTACCTACAGATTGGAAAATGGCACAGGTCACACCAGTGTTTAAGAAGGGTAGTAGGAGTAATCTATCGAACTACAGACCTATATCATTGACGTCGGTTTGCAGTTAGGTTTTGTAGCATGTATTGTATTTAAACATTATGAATCACCTCGAAGGGAACGAACTATTGATACGTAATCAGCATGGTTTCAGATAACATCGTTCTTGTGCAACGCGGCTAGCTCTTTATTCGAACGAAGTAATGGCCGCTATCGACAGGGGATCTCAAGTTGATTCCGTATTTCTTGATTTCCGGAAAGCTTTTGACACCGTTCCTCACAAGCGACTTCTAATCAAGCTGCGGGCCTGTGGGGTATCGTCTCAGTTGTGCGACTGGATTCGTGATTTCCTGTCAGGAAGGTCGCAGTTCGTAGTAATAGAAGGAAAATCATCGAGTAAAACTGAAGTGATATCAGGTGTTCCCCAGGGAAGTGTCCTGGGACCTCTGCTGTTCTGATCTATATAAATGACCTGGGTGACAATCTGAGCAGTTCTCTTAAGTTGTTCGCAGATGATGCTGTAATTTACCGTCAAGTAAGGTCATCCGAAGACCAGTATCAGTTGCAAAGCGAGTTGAAAAGTTTCCTGTATGGTGTGGAAGGTGGCAGTTGACGCTAAACAACGAAAAGTGTGAGGTGATCCACATGAGTTCCAAAAGAAATCCGTTGGAATTCGATTACTCGATAAATAGTAAAATTCTCAAGGCTGTCAATTCAACTAAGTACCTGGGTGTAAAAATTACGAACAACTTCAGTTGGAAAGACCACATAGATAATATTGTGGGGAAGGCGAGCCAAAGGTTGCGTTTCATTGGCAGGACACTTAGAAGATGCCAGAAGTTCACTAAAGAGACGTCTTACACTACACTCGTTCGTCCTCTGTTAGAATATTGCTGCGCGGTGTGGGATCCTTACCAGGTGGGATTGACCGAGGACATTGAAAGGGTGCAAAACAGGCAGCTCGTTTTGTATTATCACGTAATAGGGGAGAGAGTGTGGCAGATATGATACGCGAGTTGGGATGGAAGTCATTAAGGCAAAGACGTTTTTCGTCATGGAAAGATCTATTTACGAAATTTCAGTCACCAACTTTCTCTTCCGAATGTGAAAATATTTTGTTGAGGCCATCCTACATTGGTAGGAATGATCATCAAAATAAAATAAGAGAAATCAGAGCTGGAACAGAAAGGTTTAGGTGTTCGTTTTTCCCGCGCGCTGTTCGGGAGTGGAATGGTAGAGAGATAGTGTGATTGTGGTTCGATGAACCCTCTGCCAAGCACTTAAATGTGAATTGCAGAGTAATCATGTAGATGTAGATATAGGCCACTTTGTACATCTGAATGTGTCGGTGTTACTCAGCATCTCATCTGACATCAACTTCATGCTTATTACTTTCGGAGAATTCATAGTATAGATTTTCACTCTCTTTTATAGCCATCCTGGGGATTGGCGCGGAGGCTACATTGAGATAATCTTCAGTGGCTGAGGTCTGAGGTTAGCTTGCATGCTGATGGAAGCCCAGAGACAAGCGGCTGTCAAAATCAATAATTTATTCTCCACTTGTACACAGCCCCCGCCCCCATGAAAAGCCTGCCTAGTGGCTGTTAGAGACCAGCGAGCTCGGTGCAACAAGTGCTCATGCACTGCTTTGCTGATGACTGCACTCGGTGCAACTCGGCTATGAATGAGCACACACGCGCCGGCTAGGATGCTGAGCGGTTCTAGGCACTACAGTCTGGAACCGCGCGACCGCTACGGTCGCAGGTTCGAATCCTACCTCGGGCATGGATGTGTGTGCTGTCCTTAGCTTAGTTAGGTTTAAGTAGTTCTAAGTTCTAGGTGACTGATGACCTCAGAATTTAAGTCCCACAGTGCTCAGAGCCATTTGAAATTTTTTTTTTTTTTTTTTTTGAGCACACACGTGTCTGACTAAAGTGTGCAGCGAGGAGGCGCACCTACTGCTTTCTTGGAATATAGACGCACCCACTGCCTTCTTGGAAGGTGGATGTGGTGCATGAGGTTCGACCTGCTGCCCATGGGTAGGATCTGGTTACTGCTTGTTGAGACAGGGAGGGCTGCCTCAGTATGGCACTACGTGGAAGGTGGATTTAGTGCAGAAAGCTGGTACCATGACAGAGACTGTTGCTGATGGCCCCAAGTTGCCTTCATCCTGGTAGACACCTGGGCTGCAAATGATTCTGTTACAAAATCAGCAGCTATATATTCTAGAGAACAGTGCACTAATTATCCCAATGCATCGCTCAGGTCACATACTCAGCAACATCGCTAAAACCCCAATGAATGAGAAATTCGCTTTTGTGTGCCGTGCTTTACCACTGTGCTGGAACCCCATCGTGCAGTAATTCGATATCGTTTTAGCCTTAGCGCAAATGATGACACGCCCTTCTCACCAAGTGCTGGTGGCTAATGCAATAATCCACTGCAACTTTTTGCAGACTTTACCTATAAAGTAATAGTGGCAGTACTATATCCCTCCACAGAGAAGCCTCCCCCCCCCCCCCCCCCCCACCCGTTGAGACCGGTCTACAAACCACATCACATGCACCATACAAGTTTCTATTACGCAAATATCTGGCGGCTCATTTTACTCAGCTCACTTAGAAACCCTACCGAGCGAGTTGGCGCAGTGGTTAGCACACTGGGCTCGCTTTCGGGAGGAGGACGGTTCCATCCTGATTTGGGTTTCCTGTGATTTCCCTAAATCGCTACAGGCGGATGCTGGGATGATTACTCTGAAAGGGCACAGACGACTTCCTTTCTCATCTTTCCCTAATCCGATGTGATTGGCGACTTTGCTGTTTGGTCCCCTACCCCCACAGATTAATCAACCTACTTGCAAACCCTATTTCATCTTACACTTCTGAGTTGCTCAAGACTAAACACTCAACAGTTCATTAGTTGCATTGTAACACTAATTACTTTGTGATATTTTACTCCTCACGCTCTATCAGTCAGGAGCCCTTTTCTTTGCAAATATTCACGGGTCATTCTGTGGCCTTATACCGTTTTAAACACAGAAATACATTTCTCTGTCACATTTACGCTACAATACTCCTCATTTATTCCTATTCATGCTCTTGGAATCCATTCTACCATGACATGTAGCACAGACGGATCTGTTTGCCGTGTGGTTCTCCGCCTTCAATCGATGGAGGCTATGTACAGCCGAACTAGAGTTGCTGTGCCTTTAGGTAACACGGTGCTCAGGGTCGTGGGAACTTTTTCATGTCAGAGCAGCACTTGCAACTTATGTCTTCAGTTATTGACTGGAATCTCAGTTTCCCTGTACACTTCCCTCTTGCTACCATGGAAGAAATTCCCTGATGGCTTAACAGATGTCCTCTCATCCTATCCATTCTTCATATCAGCGTTCTACATATTTTCCTTGCGTCGCCTATTCTTCAGAGAACCTTCTCAGTCCTTACCATATCGATCCACCTAAATTCAACATTCTTCTCTAGCACCACATCTCAAATGCACCGATTCTCTTGTCTCCCATTTTTCTAATTTCTTCCTCAAATTAAGGCGTACCTTTGATACAACTAAACTTTTATTGCCAAGAAATAACCCTTACCATATTATAGTTCAGTGCTTCGCACGAAATATTCCGCATAAACACCAACAAACACAATCAGAATACCTCTGTTAGTCCCGCGGTCTTAATGCATGCGATACTTCACAGACAGGTTCATTTGTACTTTCACGTCCATTCTTCCGCTTCTTCCTTTTTGCCTGTTTCTCTGACTCCTCTTCCACTAACTGTGGGATCGACTCCAGGATGCATCAAACAGGTCACAGACGAACATGGTGCAAACTGTTCGAGATTCTGAAAAAAGTAGGGGTAAGCTATAGGGAGAGACGGGTCATATACAATATGTACAACAACCCAGAGGGAATAATAAGAGTGGACGATCAAGAACGAAGTGCTCGTATTGAGAAGGGTGTAAGACAAGGCTGTAGCCTTTCGCCCCTACTCTTCAATCTGTACATCGAGGAAGCAAAGTTGGAAATAAAAGAATGGTTCAGGAGTGGAATTAAAATACAAGGTGAAAGGATATCAATGATAAGATTCGCTGATGACATTGCTATCCTGAGTGAAAGTGAAGAAGAATTAAATGATCTGCTGAACGGAATGAACAGTCTAATGAGTACACAGTATGGTTTGTGAGTAAATCGGAGAAAGAAGAAGGTAATGAGAAGTAGTAGAAATGAGAACAGTGAGAAACTTAACATCAGGATTGATGGTCACGAAGTCAATGAAGTTAAGGAATTCTGCTACCTAGGCAGTAAAATAACAAATGACGGGCGGAGCAAGGAGGACATCAAAAGCAGACTCGCTATGGCAAAAAAGGCATTTCTGGCCAAGAGAAGTCTACTAATATCAAATACCGGCCTTAATTTGAGGAAGAAATTTCTGAGGATGTACGTCTGGAGTACAGCATTGTATGGTAGTGAAACATGGACTGTGGGAAAACTGGAACAGAAGAGAATCGAAGCATTTGAGATGTGGTGCTATAGACGAATGTTGAAAATTAGGTGGACTGATAAGGTAAGGAATGAGGAGGTTCTACGCAGAATCGGAGAGGAAAGGAATATGTGGAAAACACTGATAAGGAGAAGGGACAGGATAATAGGACATCTGCTAAGACATGGGGGAATGACTTCCACGGTACTAGAGGGAGCTGTAGAGGGCAAAAACTGTAGAGGAAGACAGAGACTGGAGTACGTCAAGCAAATAATTGAGGACGTAGGTTGCAAGTGCTACTCTGAGATGAAGAGGTTAGCACAGGAAAGGAATTCGTGGCGGGCCGCATCAAACCAGTCAGTAGACTGATGACAAAAAAAAAAAAATGAACAATAGACACAAATGACGATCTCATCTTAGACTGTAGCCTAGCACTGACTGGTGACACTCAGCTGGGATCTTCGTACCTTGTAACATATTTCTTTGTCTTACTGTTCATTGTATAACGCCTGGATAATATCACCTACCATCCTAAGGCAAGATAACGTCACTTACTTCATTACGCTGGGATAAGATAAGCTTCCTCTGCATATCAGAACTTGCTCTTGATTCTCTAGCACCGTTGTGTTTACCTTCTGCGCCCACTTCCGCAAATCCTTCACCATTCTTATGAACTCACATTCTGATTCACCATACTTACCGCTTCTTATATAATCCTATCAAATGGCAATGGTAGTTTTCTTCCATACACTATTTCGTAATGATACAATGTCATACTGGAGTGGATCTATGATGCTTTATTTTACAGGTCCTTTATTTTACGGGTCTGTGTTGATTAGATAAATTTTTATAGGTGTTTTTAATCTTATACCTTTTTATAGTGGTTTGTATACAACTGTATGTTTAACCTTGCCAGGCTAGAAGCTTCACATTATTAATATTTGCATTTTTGTGTGGATTTTAACTATGGATCCACTTCCACTTAGGGTATTACAGCCATTACAGCGGCAATACTGGTTAGTCATGTAGCCTAGCTGTAGTGCCCTCTGCTGGCCTCAGTTTCTTTGCACAAATACCAGACGCATTCTGATCATCACCAGCACTTACTATGTACCTACATGTTTAGTTTGACGGTGTTACTACATCAGAATATTTTATGGAATGTAAAGCTGGTATACATGTAAACATTTTATCTTTCGTATGTAGCACCAGTACTCTTATAGATTTAGCGTCAGCAAACTAGATCAGTTGGTTACACACTGTTTTTATCTTTTTAAAAGATCTGAAGATAGCAGTGGCCGAAACTGATCATAGTGAAATGTAAAAATGTAAAATAAAGCGGCAAAATTATGATCACAGACTTAATTTTCAGAGTTTAAGTCTTCAATGGATAAGTGGATCGTTGAGTTGCGTGCAGCCACAAAAAACTGCTCATATTCATTCCAAACATTACTGTGCGAGCCCACATTGTACAATACCTTTTCCCCGATCATCTGATGGGACCATTCTGTCCTACCATTAGACTGTGGGTGGAGTGGAATAGTTTTTAATTCCTTCACATGTAACATTCCACATAATACCTTCATCATATCTGACATAGATTCTTTCCCTTGGTCTATAAGCATCGTCGCAGGTATCCAAAGCTTAAGCATCCACTTGTTGACCTTCGCATGTGTGTGTGTGTGTGTAGCTGCTTGTAGTTCAGCATAGCAATCATCTATACATTCTAACGAGGGAACCTCCCCATCGCATCCCCCTCAGATTTAGTCATAAGTTGGCACAGTGCATAGGCCTTGAAAAACTGAACACAGATCAATCGAGAAAACAGGAAGAAGTTATGTGAAACTATGAAAAAAATAAGCAAAATATATAAACTTAGTAGTCAATGTGCAAGATATGTAACATTACGGATACCATGAGCCTAGGAGCGCCGTGGTCCCGTGGTTAGCATGAGCAGCTGCGGACCGAGATGTCCTTGTTTCAAATCTTCCCTCCAATGAAAATTTTTATTTTTTATTTTCACGAAGTTATGATGTGTCCGTTCGTTAATTGACATCTCTGTTTACCGTAATAAGTTTAGTGTCTGTGTTTTGCGACCGCACCGCAAAACCGTGCAATTAGTAGACGAAAGGAGGTGCCTCTCCAATGGGAACCGAAAACATTTGATCGCAAGGTCATAGGTCCACCGATTCCTCCACAGGGAAACACGTCTGATACATTCTATACGACACTGGTGACGCCATGTGCGTCACATATCAGGAATATGTTGTCGACCCATCTAACTTGTACACTTGGCGAATGGGTAAAAAGATTCTTCTACCTGGCCCGATTTAGGTTTTCTTGTGGATCTGATAATCACTCCCAAAGAAGTGATGAAAACATAATAATCTGTCAGATAATAATTATCTGAAAATAAAAAATAAAACTTCTCACTCGAGGGAAGCGTTGAACCAAGGACCTCTCGTTCACGCTAACCACGCGACCACGGCGCTACTGGGCGCACAGTTGCCTTGATGTTGCCTATCATGCACATGGACTACTCAGTTCGTATATTTTGCTTATTTTTTTCATAGTTCCACACAACATCTTCCCGTTTTCTCAGTTAATCTGTGTTCAGTTTTTCAAGGCCTATCCACTGTGCCAACTTATAACTAAATCTGAGGGGGGTGCGATGGGGAGGTTCCCTTGTAAGAAAAATTATGTAGTATCATCAGCACAAACATATTCCATGCTGGAATCCAATTAAATCGTCCCAACATGTCTATCCCAGTCATTTCAAATGTCTTTGATGCTTCTTGCGATCTTTGTAATAGTATTTGTTTACAAATCAATCTGCACATAATTCATTACATGCTGATCCATGTCTCGCTCTGTGGCCGGGGTGGCCGAGTGGTTCTAGGCGCTACAGTCTGGAACCGTGCGACTGCTACGGTCACAGGTCCGAATCCTACCTCGGACATGGATGTGTGTGATGTCCTTAGGTTAGTTAGGTTTAAGTAGTTCTAAGTTCTACGGGAGTGATGACGTTAGAAGTTAAGTCCCATAGTGCTCAGAGCCATTTGAACCATATCTCCCTTTCTTCCCATTGGCCAACATCTCTCAGTCTTTGTTTTGTCGCACTGCATCCTCTATGAGCTGATAGCACAAGATCACAGACCTGTATCAGACTTCTTTCTTCAAATTAGCTGTGGCCCTAACCTAGCTACCTTACACAACAGACAATCACACTGTGAGGCACTTTCCGACAAAATTCTTCTTCCTCTTGTGGTATTATTCCACTGTTTCACCCATGGTGTTCAGATTCTAGATACGGCTCTGATCCTTTCATGGCTACATGCGTACATTACATATATGCAGATAGATATGCAGGCGTACAGGCATGCTGAGTAGGTAGAAGGGCCTCACGGGTAAGGATATTCATGTACACTGGGCATGGGAGCAGGTAAATATGCACTATAGAATAACGACTCACTACTGTCTCCATTTCAACTTTTCTGTCAATGCCGTCAGTATCAGCTCTTCTCCATAAAATGGGAAAGCGCTACAGTATTCACCTACTCCTGGTCCTTTCTGCTTATGAGATGATATGATCGATATAATGTGATTTCTTAACCTACCCAAGAAGAAAGACAAAAACGTTTTGTATAATCTGAAGTGCCTGAATTATCATAATGAACTGATGTTTCAAAAGGAGAATAATATGATGGGCACTAAATTTACAGATGTTTCCTATCACAAATAAAAAAGTTGTCATTTTTGTAGATTAAATTTTTCTTAGTGCGGGATAAACTTGTTACAGAAAGCTTCCACCATGATAGAAATCTGCCAAGGCGAGTACTTCTACTTTTGGCATGTATCGGTCAGAAAAATGTACTGATGATGACTGATATCAGTAGAAATCGATTTGCAACAAGATAAATAAATTATGTTTCCAGGGCTGGTTGCTACACTCTCTATAATTTTATATTCCACGGTCGGTGCACAGAAGGGAACTTTATGGAGCCGAATATTCAAATCCAATCAAACTTTTAAAGTCCACATCATCTTACCAGACCGGATGGGACCGTTCGACACCCTCCAGTATTTCCTCACAATTCTGTGCAGAACACTCTTCCTCCGCTTTCATGTCCTCTGTCGTCAATGCCGTCGTAATCAGTAAACCTTCTGAGCGGACAGTAATTGTCGATTCGTTCTCGTCTACCGTGGGCACTTGCACCTGTCTCTCATTATACATTCTCATCGCACCGTTCTAACAGTTGTCCTGCCTTTTTTTTTTTTTTTTTTTTTTTTTGTTGCTTCTGGTTCATATCCTACTGTTTATCTTTAAACGCGAACAACAATTGTACTTCCGAAATGTTCTCGAACTGGGTTGTCCCCGTGTCAGCTGAAGCTGTGAGCTAAATCCTTATTTCTTCTTGAATAATCGGATAGTTCTCAGTACGTATATCATCTGTAGCATTACGTAACTGCTGCTCAGTATTTTTGGTTGAAGGGCTATGGACTTCTCTGAAAAGAGCAATCGCAGAAGTTGGACAGGAAAACATATGTATAAGGAACTTAACTGCGAAGAAACTGTGGATAACAAATGAAACACTTCAGATGATCGAAGAAAGAAGAAAGTACAGAAATGTTTAGGGGATACAGGAATACAGAAATACAAATTACTTAGGAATGAAATAAATGGGTAGTGTAGGGAAGCTAAGGCGAAACGTCTGCATGAAAAATGTAAAGAAATCCAAAAATGAATGATGGTCGGAAGGACTGTCTTGAATTTTTTGTATGTTGAATCAGTCTTCACTGAAATTAAAGACGAGGCGGAAACTTGAATATTGTAATGGGAATTCCACTTGTAAATGCTGAGGGGAGAGCGGATAGATGGAAAGAGGGCACTGCAGGTCTCTGTGACGGGGAGGACGTTTCTAATGACGTGATGGAAGAAGAAACAGGTGTCGACAGTGAAGAGATTGGGAATCCAGTATTAGATTACAAATTTAAAAGGGCTTTGGACGACTTAATATCAAATATTGCATAAGGGTTGGATAAAATATCATCGGAATTTCGAAAATCATTGCGAGGGGTGGGAACAAAGCGACTATTGACTTCAGTGCGTAGAATTTGCGCGACTCAGTGTACTATGAGTATACATCACCCTTACAATTACGAAGATAGCAAGAGCCGATAAGTTCGAGAATTATCGCTCAATCAGCTTAACAGCACATACATCCAAATTGCAGACAAGGTTGATATACAGAAGAAAGAAAAAAATTGAGAATGTGCTACGTGACAGTCAGTTTGGTTCTAGGAAAGCTAAAGACACCAAAAAGTCAGTTCTAACAATGTGGTTGATAATGTAAGAAAAACTGAAGAAAAATCAAGACCCATTCATAGGAATCGTCTACCTGGAAGAACCTCTTGCCCTATAACACACCCTAAAGCGTGAGTAGATGCATCGCAGGATATTTCAAACTCATTCTGGAAATTGGAAAAAATTGAGACTGCATTTGACGTCAAAACATTATTCAGGTCATTGAAAGCGCCCTGAAAATCCTCCATCCACACTATTTTGGCACCCTTTTCCAACAGTTGCGTGAGTAGTCGAACTACATGAGTGAAACTAATCACGAATTTGCGTTTAGCGGCGCTGATTTCTATCCAGTCCGGAATTTAAGCCTTATGGGAACCGCTTGGAATACACTTCTTTGGTGTATTAATTATAACTTCAGCAAACCAATTGTAGTTTGAACAGCTTCTACAAATCGCTTGTCGTTTCAACTTTCAAGAGGAATCCATCCACTAGATAATGAACTAGACCTGATAGCTGCACTAGAGACCCCTACTGGTGACCACATGAAACTACGGTCTAAAACTGGCGCAATACTGAACCTTTAGTTTTTGTGTGTAACCTAAAATTTGGTCTTATACAGGTAAATTGATGTCACATATAGATGAATACCCATATATTAATGTGCGTCTTATCGAACATTAAAGCAAATGATTTATTTTTTGTGTAGTCCGTCACATCAGCCAGTATCAGTCGTCTATAAGTAGAGTTTACTCGCAGCAAATGAGAAGCAGGCTGTCGCATCTGAGCTGACATGTAATGGACGCCAGGAAAAGGTGTGGTCACGTTGTCACTGATCATCGTTCACTGATAATTCCTTACAAGATGGAAAAGAGAGGAATTTTCCAGACTTTCCAGTCATTGAAGTGTTCTTGTCACACTTAAGGTTGGTTGTTGTATGTCATCTGGGGACACAAAAGGGCCTACCCTCAATTAAAAGGGACATACATTCTTAGTTATAATTATGCCACGAGAAATATCAATCGCCGGTCATATGATATCGAACAGTCGAGCTGAGCTACAGCCGAGATCCGATTCCAGATTGTGGTGTTCCACAAATTACGGTGCACGTAGAGAAAGCAATTACACTTGCAAGAAACCTTCGTCCACTGTTAGCATCAGCAGAAACAGCGAGAGGTAGAGTTATGCAAACTAGGTAGTGGTTGAGTTTTTTATTATGCGTGCTTTAGCGTTTTATGCTGTAAATATTGAATCCATTAGTATTTCGTTTGGTAGCTGGAACAAATCGCTACTCACCGCACGATTAGAGTAGAAGGCTAGAGCTCGAATCTTCCCCAGTTCTATGTAAATTTCTTTTCAGCAAATATTAAAGTATTGTACGTACATACATAAGTAGCTTGCGTCCGCTGCTTCACTAATGTTGACTCTAAGGTCTGCACAATTTTTTGTGTTTTGTTTTTGTTTAATAGAATTTTTTATTTTGCTCGCAATTTTCAAAACCTTCCAAAACATTCACTGCCATTAAGACCTCTGAAGCGTGGTCTCCTTCGAATGTATTTGTGACCGAAAATCAATTTTGGTAACTGGAGTCCAAGGTTCTTATGATGGTATTTCCGTAGAAACTTTCATCCCCTAACACACATTTATTTATATCTAGCCGAGAGGGGACTTACCAATTTTCACAGCATTAGCTTTAAAAAATTTTCGACATAATAAAATATTTTCTTATAAACTTTCATCCCCTGTTACACCTCCCTTAAGGGCTGAATTTCCAAAAACAATGAAACACATTTGTTTTCATTTCTAACCAAGAAGCCAAACAATTCTCAAACACATAAAAATGCTTTTATAATAAATTATTTTCATCCAACATTCCATTACCTATTTCGCCCCTTTATGGGTTGAATTTCCATGAACTGTGACATACTTCTTTTTCTTTTTACAGAAAATCCTAATAAAGTTTTTACTGATTTAGCTTCACGACTGATTGCATAATGCAATATTTCTATGAAAACTTTCCTACCCTGTTTCACCCGTATAGGGGTTCATTGGCAAGAACAGTGACACACATTTTTTTATCTGTAACCGAGAAGCCAAATACCAGTTTTTACAGATGCAAGTGTAAATATGCTTTAGTAGTTGTTTAATTGTGATTTACTTTTTTAAAAATCCTCACCTACTATTTCAACACCATAGAGGGTTAAATATCCAAGAATTCTGAAACATGTGTTTCTTTATTTCTGAACGAGAAACCAAATTCCAATATTCGTAGGTCAAGTTTCAAAATTGTCTTAACAGCGACAAATTTTCAAAATATTTTTCATCCCTTATTTCACCCCATTCGGGATGGAACTTCTAAGAATCCTTCCTTAAACGATGCCTGCAGTAAAAGATCAACACCATCTGCAGTTTTGAAGTCCCTATCCTTCGTGGTTTAGGTTCGGCGATGATGAGTGATATCCACTAAACTAATCATAGAATTACGAGAAAGTAGTCTTCCTTCTGACTTTCTAGTTCTGTCCCTGTCGTGACTAGAAGGAAATACTCACTGTAAAGGGTATGCGATATCCAACACTGATGATCGAATACCCTCGTTTCCTGGTGTTGATAATGAGGCGAATCAACGTCCGCCCACTATACGAAGGACCACGGCACTTAAAACCTTCTGCACGTACAAGCATAATACCTCCTGGATGCTACTATTCATCGTGATTATCTCTCTTTACCCATGTAGAAGATACTGCCTTATAGAACTATGTGAATCTTCAAACATATTGAATGTCACGTATGCTTCAATTTATCTATCACAGTTGCAAGTTTATAATGCAGATGCTCTTTTTTGTGTTGTCGTTACGTGGATGGCTTTACATCTGTGTATGCATTCAGCTCCTGCGCCTACCTAGCCGCAGCCAATACAATATCTGTCAGGAGCAGGCTACCAAAGCACAGGTAAAACATTGCATACTGTACTTTTTCTATAACATATCCTGTACTTCCATATACTGAAACTAAGAAATATCGTTATGACCTTCTAGCTCTTCCATACAAAGTAGAAATGAGTCTTCTCTTTGCACATTCGGAACATATTTCTAAATGCGTTTAACAATCGACCTTGGCTCGAGGGCACTAAATGTCGCTGTTTGCTCTGAATTAAAACTTTAAACGTCTACCTGTTCAGGAGAAAAGGGATCTAAACAAACAGATTGACTGAAAGACAGTCTGATAACAAGTGAAAATTTTTTTTTCCATCTTATGTAATAACACAATTTCAATTTTTGAAAGCCTTACGTTTTGATAAATTCCGCGACTGTAGGTCTAGGGGTCAGTGAAGTGAAGTGGAAGGAAGACAAGGATTTCTGATTAGATGAGTATCGGGTAATATCAACAATAGCAGAAAATGGTATAACAAGTGTGGGATTCGTTATGAATAGGAAGGTAGGGCAGAGGGTGTGTCACTGTGAACAGTTCAGTGACCGGGTTGTTCTAATCAGAATCGACAGCAGACCAACACCGACAACGATAGTTCAGGTATACATGCCGACGTCACAAGCTGAAGATGAACAGATAGAGAAACTGTATGAGGATATTGAAAGGGTAATGCGGTATGTAAAGGGGGACGAAAATCAATAGTCATGGGCGACTGGAATGCAGTTGTAGGGGAAGGAGTAGAAGAAAAGGTTACAGGAGAATATGGGCTTCGCACAAGGAATGAAGGAGGAGAAAGCCTAATTGAGTTCTGTAACAAGTTTCAGCTAGTAAAAGCGAATACCCTGTTCAAGAATCACAAGAGGAGGAGGTATACTTGGAAAAGGCCAGGAGATACGGGAAGATTTCAATTAGATTACATCATGGTCAGACAGAGATTCCGAAATCAGATACTGTATTGTAAGGCGTACCCAGGAGCAGATATAGACTCAGATCACAATATAGTAGTGATGAAGAGTAGGCTGAAGTTCAAGACATTAGTCAGGAAGAATCAATACGCAAAGAAGTGGGATACGGAAGTACTAAGGAATGACGAGATATGTTTGAAGTTCTCTAACGCTATAGACACAGCAATAAGCAATAGCGCAGCAGGCAATACAGTTGAAGAGGAATGGACATCTCTAAAAAGAGCCATCACAGAAGTTGGGAAGGAAAACATAGGTACAAAGAAGGTAGCTGCGAAGAAACCATGGGTAACAGAAGATATACTTCAGTTGATTGATGAAAGGAGGAAGTACAAGCATGTTCCAGGAAAATCAGGAATACAGAAATACGAGTCGCTGAGCAATGAAATAAATAGGAAGTGCAGGGAAGCTAAGACTAAATGACTACAGGAAAAATGTGAAGACATCGACAAAGATATGATTGTCGGAAGGACAGACCCAGCGTACAGGAAAGTCAAAACAACCTTTGGTGACATTAAAAGCAACGGTGGTAACATTAAGAGTGCAACGGGAATTCCACTGTTAAATGCAGAGGAGAGAGCAGATAGGTGGAAAGAATACATTGAAAGCCTCCATGAGGGTGAAGATTTGTCAGATGTGATAGAAGAAGAAACAGGAGTCGATTTAGAAGAGATAGGGGATCCAGTATTAGAATCGGAATTTATAAGAGCTTTGGAGGAGTTAGGGTCAAATAAGGCAGAAGGGATGGATAACATTCCATCAGAATTTCTAAAATCATTGGGGGAAGTGGCAACAAATCGACTATTCACGTTGGTGTGTAGAATATATGAGTCTGGCGATATACCATCTGACTTTCGGAAAAGCATCATCCACACAATTCCGAAGACGGCAAGAGCTGACAAGTGCGAGAATTATCGCACAATCAGCTTAATAGCTCATGCATCGAAGCTGCTTACAAGAATAATATACAGACGAATGGAAAAGAAAATTGAGAATGCGCTAGGTGACGATCAGATTGGCATAAGGAAAGGTAAAGGGACGAGAGAGGCAATTCTGACATTACGGCTAATAATAGAAGCAAGGCTAAGGAAAAATCGAGACTCTTTCATAGGATTTGTCGACCTGGAAAAAGCTTTCGACAATATAAAATGGTGCAAGCTGTTCGAGATTCTGAAAAAAGTAGGGGTAAGCTATAGGGAGAGACGGGTCATATACAATATGTACAACAACCCAGAGGGAATAATAAGAGTGGACGATCAAGAACGAAGTGCTCGTATTGAGAAGGGTGTAAGACAAGGCTGTAGCCTTTCGCCCCTACTCTTCAATCTGTACATCGAGGAAGCAAAGTTGGAAATAAAAGAATGGTTCAGGAGTGGAATTAAAATACAAGGTGAAAGGATATCAATGATAAGATTCGCTGATGACATTGCTATCCTGAGTGAAAGTGAAGAAGAATTAAATGATCTGCTGAACGGAATGAACAGTCTAATGAGTACACAGTATGGTTTGTGAGTAAATCGGAGAAAGACGAAGGTAATGAGAAGTAGTAGAAATGAGAACAGTGAGAAACTTAACATCAGGATTGATGGTCACGAAGTCAATGAAGTTAAGGAATTCTGCTACCTAGGCAGTAAAATAACAAATGACGGGCGGAGCAAGGAGGACATCAAAAGCAGACTCGCTATGGCAAAAAAGGCATTTCTGGCCAAGAGAAGTCTACTAATATCAAATACCGGCCTTAATTTGAGGAAGAAATTTCTGAGGATGTACGTCTGGAGTACAGCATTGTATGGTAGTGAAACATGGACTGTGGGAAAACTGGAACAGAAGAGAATCGAAGCATTTGAGATGTGGTGCTATAGACGAATGTTGAAAATTAGGTGGACTGATAAGGTAAGGGATGAGGAGGTTCTACGCAGAATCGGAGAGGAAAGGAATATGTGGAAAACACTGATAAGGAGAAGGGACAAGATGATAGGACATCTGCTAAGACATGAGGGAATGACTTCCATGGTACTAGAGGGAGCTGTAGAGGGCAAAAACTGTAGAGGAAGACAGAGATTGGAATACGTCAAGCAAATAATTGAGGACGTAGGTTGCAAGTGCTACTCTGAGATGAAGAGGTTAGCACAGGAAAGGAATTCGTGGCGGGCCGCATCAAACCAGTCAGTAGACTGATGACCAAAAAGGTCTAGGGGAAGTACTCTACAGGTTGTGGTAATTGAGTTTTTCAGTATCAAAATATGTGAGAGAAATGACCGTATCTTTTGACTTCATTGACTTAGAAGTTAACGTTCGTTACACCGCCAAGGGACTATATACATTGGTATGTGACACAAATTTCGACTTGATACGTGTATTCGTTCCTGAGACAAAGCGTTTTGAAGAGTCAGACAGACGGACAGACGCAACATAGTGATCTATGTTTTTAACAATTGATGTCCGGAATCCTAGAAGAGATTTCATCAGTACTGTGTTGGCAATAGTAGTTAAATGTGTTAATCAGGTGATAGAATTGTTTGTTCCTTTGCGTTCTGTCATATGCCAAATACCCAGTTGCGGCAGATAGAATCGTTCAGGAAATATAATAGGTGTTACCGTGTCTAATGCTGTACAATTAGACAATTTGTTTAATTCTGTTTCCAGATCTTCCTCAACGATAGAATTCTGACTAATGAATAAATAAAAACAGCATTTCTAGATTAGAATTCCAGAAACAACTTGAACAACTGCGTCATCTACTTCAACCACTCTGTCGAGGAGACCTGTCTTCTGCTTCATTGCGAGAGAATAAACGAAGTATTAATAAGTAAGAAATACAACGTAATTTAGTACTATTAAAACAGGAAAATAGGTGCTGTCAATTGTATAACTGGCAGGCTGTAAATGGACCATGAGAATTAGGAATTATAGAACTGTGTTTAAAGTGATGAGAGAACTTAATTTAAATGCTTCCCCACCACAGACCGTCATTTAGCGAGACGTCTTAAATAAACGGCTCACAGTTGGGGAACTCCTTACAGGGAAGAGAAAATACGCTCCCGACGACCGAGGTCTGAGCGGTGCTGAAGTTCGGAAAGTCAAACGAAGTGAACGGATTCAGGCTGCAGAACTTTCATAGCAATAACTCCAGAGTTTACCACCTGTTTGATGTGCGCTGGTCTGTCAAAGTGGATGGAGCTGGGAGAGACTTGCAAGTGGTACTTAAGTGTTTATTATGTAATTGCCTGTGAGCCAGATAGAGTTACTTCTGCAGTAGGTAGGCAGGAGAGAGTTCTCATAGATATGTACAAATCATGGAGACACTTATTAGAGACATACGGGTGAATGAGGAAGGCACGCGTGGGATCCAATAAGGGTGTTATATTTTTACATTGTTATTATTGTTATTATTACTCATTTGCTCACTCATTTCTACTTGGTCGTCGTCTTCGTGGTCGTCGACATACGGGGTTAAGAACCTGTCTGTTCCATCTTCAAAAATTTCATGTTCTTCATTTCCTTGGCATACTTATGTCGCTCCTTCCCTTTGGGGTGTATTTCAGGATATTCTTGGGTTGACTTTACATCTTTCATTTTATTCACATGTTGTTTCCACCACTCTCAGCATTGTTATTTCCTCAATACCAGCATGTACATTCAACTCCTGTGGAACATCTCCACTCTTTATTAAATCTCCCCTGTGTCGCCACTTAACTCCTCAAGAATCTCATCTGAGATGCTTGCATTTAGCTGTTATCTTTCTTTTTTATTTATCCTACTCTCACTTCTGTACAAGAGTGATGATGATGTCCACATCGTTCATAACATTTAATCTTCCTACCTTTTCGGATTTTGTGGTTAAGGATTCTGTTCACTGTTTTACATCCTACTGGAAAGTCGTATGGCACAGTTAAAACAACAAGTTATACCTAACGTTAGGCAGTGCGGGGTAGCCGTGCGGCTCACCCTGTCGGAGGTTCGAATCCTCCCTCGGACGTGTGTGTGTGTGTGTGTGTGTGTGTGTGTGTGTGTGTGTGTGTGTGTGTTGTCCTTAGCGTAAGTTAGTTTAATTAGTGTGTAAGCCTTGGGACCGATGACCTCCTATAGAACCGTACCACAAATCTGAAAAAAACTAACGTTGATGCGTTCTCCATGAACCCAATGAATCGTACTGTCCTGTACAACTGCCTTCTCCAGTTGTCAGCAGAACTAACAATAACGTCGCGTCGGGTGAGGGCCAGCAGAGGGCAACAGATAGCCTCCTCTCCTCTCTGGAAAAAAAAAAAAAAAATCTTGAGCGGAACTTATATCTTGTCCCTCCAAAGAGACGGATGTATCAATTTAGTTTCGGTGTGATTGATATTGAATAGTAATATGTCAGGTAGGAGACATTTGTCTTGAAATCTCATAACGATTTAGTCATTCTACGCGAATCGAAACAGGTACTTTCTTTCGCTCACAGAGCTCTTAACGACTGATCTAACCAGGCACGACTCGAATCATGAGTCGCACAGTTTTAATTTTCAGGTTTTAATCTTTCTTATATCACATGAAAACATGGTGCTCCTACATTCAGATATGTCCAAAAGAACACACATTCATGTAATTGATTCGCATTGATGTTCAATGAATCTACAACGTTTGGTGCAGGTGAACATTTACGTTCGACCGCCAACGGATATCTGAAACTAGCGAGAATGGAGGACCTGGGGCCTGCCGATAAGTGGTGGTAGTTGTGAATGGGTCGACCACGCTCCGTGATAAGACAGTCTGTGCATGTGCGATAAGCACCATATGTAGTTAACGCAATTCCTAGTACGCAGGAGGTCCTAGGTTCGAGTCCCAGTCCTTACACATCTTCAGATGTCACTTCTGATTCCGCGTAAAGTCCCGACGCAGTTGATATCGTTTGTTGCTATCCTTTCCTTCCCTCTCCTTTCGTTTCTTCCCCCTAAACCTTTTGGGTCTTCTGCTCCCCACAAATCACTTCGAAAAACGTACCGGCACTGTTACTGTACACATGGTGACTGTTCTCACTCGTATGAAATAAATTTCATACGAGATGGGCAAGGTGAAGGGGATAGGAAAGAGAACAGGGTTATCCTTTTCCAGGCACCAGTTACAGTGGTGTTACGCGTTGATTTGAACCGTCATCGTCCTGAATGTGGGTTGAGTGTGCTAAACACTGCACCAACTCGCTCGGCAATATAGCTGGATGATGCCTTTTCATATACTGACCCCCCACATATTTACAACAGGTGTTACGCAGCTAGAGTTTTCATATAGACACTAGTTTCGTCTTGCAGGAAAAAAGCTGTGGATATTCGATGAACTTTCACGTTGACTTACGTGTTGCAGGCTAAATTGATGCTATGTACCCGCCTTGAAATATTTCTATTGCCCCACTCAGACTGCCATCCGTCTAATCCCCAGGCTTGTTGGTGTCTTTCACTATAGGAACTCCTGTGATCTCTTACAGTGAGATTGCGTAGGGACTCTAACACTACAATTCAGAAATAAGTTTACGTACTGGCTTTGTTCCTAAAATAACTAAAATGTACGCAAGCGCAGTTCTCATGGTTTATAATTATTTACTTATTTAACCTGATCTGATACGGGCCATGAGGCCCTCTCTCATATCGGACGAGGATTTCACGGATACTGAGCCTTTCTTACATTGCAGTTTCCTAAGAAATAACAATTTCAAAACTATTTCAGTGGCAGTGTGAATAAATAATACTGACTATGATGTAATAATATTTATACTGGCAGTACTTACACTACTGCAGCTGCTGCCACTAATAGAGATCATTTTGACAACAACAACAACAATAATAATAATACTAACAACAACAACAATAATATTAATAATAATAACAATAGTATTAATAACAATAATAAAAATAATAATAATGACGATAGTAACAATAATTATATTGGCAGAGGTGTAAGGAATTTATAAGTGTACAAGATAGATGTTTTCTGATATAGAGTGTTCTGGGGGGAGGAAACCTAAGCAGATTGCACCAGCTAAATATCCTGAGAAAAAGGAAGATGTCGTTCAGGAACAGACAATGGTAACCCTTATTGTTACTTCATTAGATATGTAATTAACCATCTTTTGAAGCTGGACATGTTGTTAAGTTTTGTAATCTAATGCGGTAGGAAATTTAGCGTCGTGCTCCTGATACTGGAAACGACTTCCAGAAGGTGGCTACTATAACCAGAATACGATGTTAGGGTCCTTCTATTCTCGAATAACACGTAGGGAAAAATTACCAAAGATGTGATAAAACAGTAACTTGTTCCCTATTCTTACGGTATTCCTGCACTGTGGTTGACGTGCAAAGTAGCCGCATCAATGCAAATGATAGAGTGGACATTTAGTGTTGGAAGCTGCAATGAGCAAAGATTATGATTGGGAATGCCACATGTGGATGTTCGACCTATGAGTATCAATGAAGTCCCATCCACATACCACTTACAGGCTCTCAACTACAATTTTCTTTCATCTACAGAAAGAAGTTTTTTTTTTCAAAAATTACTACCACTGTGCACTGCCTATCTGTATGTGAGAGATATATACCACCTTATCTACAACTACATCTACATCTACATTTATACTCCGCAAGCCACCCGACGGTGTGTGTGTGTGTGTGTGTGTGTGTGTGTGTGTGTGTGTGTGTCTGTGTGTGTGTGGCGGAGGGCACTTTACGTGCCACTGTCAAATAGTTAAACTTAAGTGCTGAGGTCATCAGTCCCCTAGAACTTAGAACTACTTAAACCTAACTAACCTAAGGACATCACACACATCCATGCCCGACGCACGATTCGTGCCTGCGACAGTAGCGGTCGCGCGGATCCAGACTGCAGCGCCTAAAACCGCTCGGCCGGCCCGGACGCCTGCCACTGTCATTACCTCCCTTTCCTGTTCCAGTCGCGTATGGTTGGCGGGAAGAACGACTGCCGGTAAGCATCCGTGCGCGCTCGAATCTCTCTAATTTTGCATTCGTGATCTCCTCGGGAGGTATAAGGAGGGGGAAGCAATACATTCAATACCTCATCCAGAAACGCACCCTCTCGAAACCTGGACAGGAAGCTACACCGCGATGCAGAGCGCCTTTCTTGCATAGTCTGCTACTTGAGTTTGATAAACATCTCCGTGACGCTATCACGCTTACCAAATGCGCCGCTCTTCTTTGTATCTTCTCTATCTCCTCTGTCAATCCGCCTTGGTACGGATACCACACTGATGAGTAATACTCAAGTATAGGTCGTACGAGTGTTTTGTAAGCCACCTCCTTTGTCGATGGACTACATTTTCTAGGGACTCTCCTAATGAATCTCAACCTAAATCTAACCTAAATTTGCTATGAGGTCTGAGACATTTAGAGGTACCATCAAGCGCTGAGGAACCTTTACAAGACATAGCGGTTCTCCGCTATTGTGCAGAAGTCATATTTACAACCAATAACGATACATTGATGCAATGTTGGCAGCAGGAATTACAGAAAGATAAATGCAGGCAACAAGTGCAGGTGACAAAAAGCATGTTGCATTTCACAATCAGAGCCGGCACAGGATACACCAAAATTCCACGCATCATGCTACCAATCATAACATCTGAGTAACAACATCACCTAGCACACTTGAGGATTGTAGGAAGATGGTATATAATAATGATCACCTTGTTGAGCGCTGGATACCCTTGTTTTTCATATTCCTGTTAATATACTATCCTGTCATACCAGTATCAACACCTGTCAAAAGTATAACTAACCACCTTTTTGAGCGTTGTGAGACGTGAAGATAGAGGGTCCATGAGGTTCTGGAAGGTTGTGGATGTATTCCGACCACAGTGCCGCGGCTGCCGTTCTAGGATTTTCGGCTGAAGATCCATGGTGCGAACAGTCCGGTCGAGGTGACCCAGCAGATTCTCGACTGGGCTTAAATCCGAGGAGTTAGGTCGCCGGAGGAGTTCGGTAAACTCGTCCTGGTGCTCTTCGAAGGAGTGCAGACTCAACACGAGGAGTCTATCTTATGGTTCGTAAGTCCAAGGCAGTGGTTGGGACTGCTTTTGGGGGGAAATCATGGGCTAAGTAATACACTATTGGCCACAAAAATTGCTACGCCAAGAAGAAACGCAGATAATAAACAGGTATTCATTGGCAAATATATTATTCTAGAACTGACATGTGATTACATTTTCACCGTATTTGGTTGCATAGATCCTCAGAAATACGTACCCAGAACAACCACCTATGGCCGCAGGCCTTGATACTCCTGGGCATTGAGTCAAACAGAGCTTGGATGGCGTGTACAGGTACAGTTGCCCATGCAGCTTCAATACGATACCACAGTTTATCAGGAGTAGTGACTGGCGTATTTTGACGAGCCAGTTGTTCGGCCACCACTGACCAGACGTTTTCAATTGGTGAGAGATCTGGAGAATGTGCCTGCCAGGGCGGCAGTCGAACATTTTCTGTATCCAGAAAGGCCTGTACAGGACCTGCAACATGCGGTAGTGCATTATCCTGCTGAAATGTAGGGTTTCGCAGGGATCGAATGAAGGGTAGAGCCACGGGTCGTAACACATCTATCTGAAATGTAACGTCCACTGTTCAAAGTGCAGTCAGTGCGAACAAGAGGTGACCGAGACGTGTAACCAGTGGCACCCCATACCATCACGCCGGGTAATACGCCAGTATGGCGATGACGAATACACGCTTCCAATGTGCGTTCACCACGATGTCTCCAAACATGGATGCGACCATCATGATGCAGTAAACAGAGCCTGGATTCATCCTAAAAAATAACGTTTGGCCATTCGTGCAACCAGGTTCGTGAAGTACACCATGTCAGGTGCTGCTGTCTGTGATGCAGCGTCAAAGGTAACCGCAGCAGGGTATCCGAGCTGATAGTCCATGCTGCTGCAAACGTCGTCGAACAGTTCGTGCAGATGGCTGTTGTCTTGCAGACGTCCCCATCTGTTGACTCAGGGATCGAGACGTGGCTGCACGATCCGTTACAGCCATGCGGATAAGATGCCTGTCATCTCGACTGCTAGTGGTACGAGGCCGTTGGGATCCAGCACGGCGTTCCGTATTACCCTCCTGAACCCACCGATTCCATATTCTGCTAACAGTCATTGGATTTCGACCAACGCGAACAGAAATTTCCCGATACGACAAACCGCAATCGCGATAGGCTACAATCCGACCTTTATCAAAGTCGGAAACGTGATGGTACGCATTTCTCCTCCTTACACGAGGCATCACAACAATGTTTCACCACACAACGCCGGTCAACTGCTGTTTGTGTATGAGAAATCGGTTGGAAACTTTCCTCATGTCAGCACGTTATAGGTGTCGCCCCCGGCGCCAAGCTTGTGTGAATGCTCTGAAAACGTAATCATTTGCGTATCACAGCATCTTCTTCCTGTCGGTTACATTTCGCGTCCGTAGCACGTCATCTTCGTGGAGTAGCAATTTTAATGGCCAGTAGTGTATACAATGGTGAGAATCATGAATTAATACAGTAACATGGCAGCTCCTTCATGTAAGTGACATGGAGGCTAAAGCAAGTGGATGATATTTAGGGCGCAATGGACCCGTTTCCCCAGGAAGGCGAGGGGGGGGGGGGGGGGGGGAGAGGTATGAGGAGAGGTGCGAGAACGATGACGTTTGGGTGGAGACTGGACATCTAGCAACAGTGCAGCCTTGGCTCATGATCTGTGGGAGACATGGCTACAATGCAGAGTGGGCCATGCACATTTATTTATTTATTTATTTATTTAACCTGATCAGATTAGGGCCATCAGGCCCTCTCTTACATCGGACCAGTGTTCCACACATGCAGCATTTCACACATCAGAGTAACACCATGAACATAGTTTAAATGAGAAAATTAGCTTACTCTAGTGACAATATGAATAAAGACTAGTGACTAAGACCTAATAAAGTAAATGCGGAAGTATTTTACAACAGTTGCTATACATACAGATTATGATAAAAGCAATAATAATAACAGTAAAACAAAAAATCAAATAATAATGATAAACATGACTAAGACCTAATAAAGTAAATGCTGGCAGCATTTTTACATCAGGTGCTATACATACAGATTATGGTGAAAGCAATAATAATAACAGTAAAAAAAATCAAATAATAATGACAAACATGAGAAAGATTCGCAATAGTAATGAAGGTTTGTGCAGATGTACATTAATATTTTGGTGTGTAAAGTAGATGTTTACTAGTATAGCGAGTTTTGGGTAAGGGAGGTTTAAGGAGGGGGAGAGAGGGAAGTAATGAGGTGAAGTGCACTCATGTACAGAGGAAGGCATTAGTGTTGCTTAAGTAGATACGTCATTAATTGTTTTTTGAAGCCGGTCATGTTTTTAAGTTCTCTAACATAACGAGGGAGGTTATTCCAGAGTCGGGTTCCCGCTACTGTAAAGGACTTGGAGAAGATGATTGAGCGATGCAGTGGAACGGAGAGGATTTTATTATGGTGGGAACGTGTGTTTCTGTCATGTTGTTCCGACATGAGTGTTAGGGACGAGGAGAGATATGAGGGACAGTGTACATTTATAAGGCAGTAGATGAGACAGAGTGTATGGAAATCTCTGCGTTTGTCTGCACGCAGCCAGGACAATTTTGCATATGCTGGTGAAATGTGATCAAAAAGTCGAACGTCACAGATATATCGGACGCAGGCATTCGTGACCAGTTCTAGACGTCGGGAATTTTCCTGAGAGAGGCCTTGTAGGATAATATCGCTGTAGTCAATGATTGGGAGTATAAGCGTTTGTACTAATTTCTTTTTCAGATCGAAAGGGAAGAGTTTTTTATATTTTTGTAGGACTTGAAGGGATGCTGAAGCTTTTTTGCACACTGCAGTTACGTGCTCTGTCCAATTTAGATTTTCATCTTTTATTACTCCCAAACGCTTTGCTGAGGGCGAGAAGTTAATAATTGTTCCATTTAGGATAAGAGGTGGTACGGATTCCCGATGTTTTGGGCTAATAAGCTTAGAGTGACCAACAAGTACCGCTTGGGTTTTAGATGGGTTTAGTTTTAGACCTATGTCCTGTGCCCATTTTGACAGTGCATTGAGGTCAGTATTGAAATTTTCAATAGCTTTCTTGAGATTGCTTGGTTTCGCACTTAGATACAACTGAAGGTCATCAGCATACATATGGTATTTGCAATAGGTCAGGACCGATGACACATCATTGACATAAAGAGAGAAGAGTATAGGACCTAATACTGAGCGTTGGGGAACGCCTGACACTACCTGCCGCCATTGTGATTTTATATCCCCAGACAGGACGCGTTGCTGACGAGACGTCATGTATGAGCGAAACCATTGCACTGCGCTTGGTGAGAAATTTAGACCGCTTCTTACAGACACACCCAAGCGATCGCGTTTTCGTAACATTTGAATGTATACACGTTTATTGATAATCATAATGAACAAAACAAGTTTTCGGCGGAAAAAATAGTACTGATATGGGCTCCCTAGAGCAATACTTTACAATGCCGCAGCTGAAACTTCCTTACGCTTCACTGAAGACGGTGCTATCGACGAAGCTTTAATCTATTGACGTTGTTACTTCCTAAGTGAGATACATCATATGATGCTTGGAATCTTGAAGGCGTGTATACCAAACGTAGTACCGAATCATACATTTCATTACATTGCAGATATTGTAACACCTGAGAGGTAACGATTTTAACACCTTATTCGAGGAGTCTGACCTCTTTATTTTGCTCAGCGATTAAAATATTTTTTTCAAAATAATATCTTTTATTCTGTTGCAGGTATGTGGCCAAAGTCTCTCATACAGCAGTAACGGAATAACACTAGGGGAACCTACTGGCGTGTTGTTCGCATTAGAACCGTTTAACAGGTGAGCAATCTCTTCAGGAATATTAAAAATGTTGAGAGTAGATAAAACTTATTTTCTACAAAGTATGGCATGTTTTGTAGTGGAGTCGGAGCAGTGACATCCCTAAAAGAGAATAAGCACTAACAGCGGATCTTTTGCATGCGGATATACACATCTGTTGCATTTTTGTGAAGAAAGGTATCGGTATATTCAGTATATCACAAGCTGTTCCTCCAAAGTGGGCTGAAGTCTGCCTTCTAACACAATCACCTATTACCATGCATCAGTCAAATTGAATACCACCTTTGATCACAATGCAGTGTTAACATGAGTGAGGGACCAACGTAACAGCGCCAGTCTGAGAACTAACTACCAGAATTCAGAAATACACGTGATGATATAAGAAACCACGCTAGTATAGTGACTACAAGAAAAATTTTCTGTAAACTAGTGACGATGAGGATAAAGTTAAGTTGTCAGCTTGTAACATACGAAACGTTTCTGTAAGAAGATAAAATTGTAGTTATCTCATTCCTAAAGTAAGTAGTTACTTTTTGAGGGACGTGTGCAGCATAAGCGTATGGTGGGTATATTCGTTGAATTGTTCCACAAGCTGAATGCTAGTAAGTTTCTCTTCATTATTTTGTCACACTGTTAAGAACATGAGAGGTAAGATTCAAGGACAATTCGTAATGTTCTTTGAGAACCCCTAAATTATTACCGTAATACCTCTAGCATTCTTTTGCATCTTACTGCCTGACGACAGCTTTGCTGCAAGCAGCTGTTTCAGTGCAACATTATATTGCCCTCTCCGGCTGCACTAAGTCGATACAAGCACCTTCGGGTGTCAGCGGTGTTACTGGAATCTGAGACGCCCCCGTAGCATTATGACAGGCTGACTACGTGACACAAGACCAGGGGCTTGTACGTGGAAGGGCACATATATCGTATTTCCAATCGGCAAAGGGCATCCAGTCGGCGACCGCTGTAGATCAGGCTACCTCAGGGCGGTTCGCTGGAACATCGCCCACTGGTTGAGCGAATGGGACCGTTGTTATCAATAGGCCTGAAGAACAACGTGGGCCCTACCAGCAGCCACATGCTTAGCGGAAGTCATTTATGGACTCTACCAGCCAGACGTTGGGGGCCGGAGTTCACGCCCCCGATGAAACCACCCAGGCGACGCTGCTGGGCAGGAGGCGACCACAATCTGCTCGCCTCGTGGTTATGAAGTGGCTGACACTGACTCAGCATCTGCTGCCGCCATAAGTGTCTGCCCAACACATGCCCTCCACTACGAATATCCAATATGCTGTTTGCGGTCGCATCCGGGGCCCAGCAACGAAGGGTGTCCAAGGGCCGTGGATCATGCCCTCTGAATGTGTGCCCGGAGTATCGCTACACTCCATCGTCTTCTTCTTCTACTTCTTTTCTTCAGTCCATGTATCAGGTCAACTGTTTGTCAATCTACTTAATCTCTCGTAAGGCCTTCCAACATTTCTTTTTCCGATGCATTTATAATTAAGATCCTCAACCGGGGGTCTTTCTCCACCTATACGATCTACTTGTTCCTTCCATTTTCCCCTATTTTCCTATCATTTTCTCATTTAGATTGTATAGGGTAGCCAGAAACAATCTCAGAAAGGTAGTAAGGGTGTTGCATGGTAGGTTGTGCAGATAAATAATCATTAAGAAAAAATTCGATAAATTGTGCCGTTTCCGAGTAAATTATCACTGAAGTTAGCCAATCAGGCGGTTGCTCACGCCAGTCCAAGTGACAAGACGCACACAATTAGTGTCAGTTGCTCTCACACCGTAAATGATAGCGCTCTAGGCGGAACAGCCTTTGGCTTGGGTTCGATCGTTACTACCGTGCCATGTTCAATTTTCGTACTGCTCTCTTTTTCAGTTTTAGGAATGCAAAGGAAGAACTCAAACAGCTACACCATCTCTGGCGGACTACCTGAATTTACGCACGAACGGCCTGACTGGCTATCTCCAACGCTATTTAACACGGAAACAGTGAAACGTATCGAACTTTTTTCTTAACAGTTATTTATCAGAACAACCTACCCCGCAACACACTTACGAGCTTTGCAGATTGTTTCTGATCGTCCTGAGTATTCATTTATTTATGGAAAATTTAAAGATCTGTTACACTGTATTTTAGAACAGGTCGTACATATTACAGTTTTCATTTGTCACATTTTTTGTGTTTTCTTGTTTTGCTTTATCCGCAGCATTTGACAAAGAAAATAATTTCTTTGAAAATAGCAATTTGAGCTTGGAATGTAAATAAAATTTCGTTTTTTTAAGAAGAATTTAAATGATGGCGGGATAGAGAAGAGATTTGTTGGGGCCATTACCAATTTTGACTGGCGGTCAATACTTCGGAATGGTTTCTTGGGGTGTTGACCGCCAGTCACAACAAAATAGTTTATAGTTAGTAATAGCGAAATAGTTCAAAAGTGTTCAAATGTGTGCGAAATCTTATGGGACTTCACTGCTAAGGTCATCGGTCCCTAAGCTTACACACTACTTAACCTAAATTATCCTTAGAACAAACACACACACCCATGCCTGAGGTATGATTCGAAACTCCGCCGGGACCAGCCTCACAGTCCATGACTGTAGCGCTCAAGACCGCTCGGCTCACCCTGCGCTGATAACGAAATGGTATTGCTAATCCTACGGATTAACATAAGGGACTCATCAGTGTACAACATTGGTACTTTCTTGGCTAGATTGTCAGTACCTTACAATACATTTACTTTAGCATTCGCTACCCTTAACTGTTATTTGACTGATGTGGAATTTTGTCAGTATATTTTGGCACCTTATGTCTGATTCATGTTCCTGCGTGTCTTTTTTACTTCGACATCTCATCTTCGACTTCCACCTGTTCCGTTTCAGTGTCACTGTTTCCGCTGTCACTGTTGGGGTCACTGTTGGGGTCACTTTCTGCCCTCTGGGGACTGTTTTTACGTTGCACTCATACATGTCTGTTACGTCACGTACACAGGTACTCTTCGTGAGTTGTTTATGAAATATTATTTGTTATTGCATTTGGTTGTGGCCAGTGTTCTTCGTCTGTTATTGCTGTGTATATATGCATGTCTGTTTCTGTGTAGTCGTGAGCATTGCCCGCAGAAAATGAAAGTGTATTCTGAGGAACCTTCTTCCCCGAATGTGTATGTAGGTGTCCGTCTCAGGCTCAACGCGGTTTAAGTGGGTGGGATAATAGTGTACAGTTAAGAAATGGACCATACCGCGGCTGTGATCCATTTGATTCATTTTCAGCCTCTCCCTTTTATCAGGGAGGAAGTCGTGAAGTCTACGTCCACTGTCACTTACAACCCATTCACCTTGCGATGTGTCCACACGTCAACTTTTAAGGTGACGTGTCGTCTGTATCGAGACACCAGTTATTGTGTGCACGTTACCTAGTCTCCATTTTTTAAACCGATACCTTGCACCTATGTATTTGATCAAGATATTTATGGGACACATTCCGAGCGTCACACACAGTGCATCCACTGAGGCGATGCCGAAGGCTTAACGTATAGCCTAAGCAAGACTCTTTTCTACCCTCGTCTGACTGATGCTTTGTTGGTGACCAGGTTCAGTTTGTGTGCCCTCGTGCTAGCTGCGAAGCTAAGCACTGATTGGTTGGTTGGTTGTTTCGGGGAAGGAGACCAGACGGCGAGGTCATCGGTCTCATCGGATTAGGGAAGGACGGGGAAGGAAGTCGGCCGTGCCCTTTGAAAGGAACCATCCCGGCATTTGCCTGGAGCGACTTAGGGAAATCACGGAAAACCTAAATCAGGATGGCCGGACGCGGGATTGAACCGTCGTCCTCCCGAATGCGAGTCCAGCGTCTAACCACTGCGCCACCTCGCTCGGTGCACTGATTGGAAGAGCGCACATTGGTATAGCCGTCTGACTGGTAGAGGTAGTCTGTATTGTTTTGAATATAGCCTCACCAGTTTATATAGTAGTTTCTCTGCCTTGTCTGTTGTTAGCCTAATGTGAGCGTGGAAATTCCATGTCTCATCTATGTGTATGCCAAGGTAAGGCGTAACATGTGCTCGTTTCATGTTTGAGTCATCTATTTTAACTGAAGGATTCATTTGGAATTACTCTTTAACTGTAATGTATGTTGTTTTGTTTTCGGCTATCCGGAGTTTGTTATGATACTATTGTGCGATTGTTCGTAGTATGCCGTTGGATTTTTCTTCTAGCTGGCTCCGCTGTTTGTATTTCGGTGTTTGTGTATAGACTCTTAACAGCTTTTGTTAGATAACCTATTCTATTCCATAACATTTGTCTGTTCACATTATGCATGTATTTTCAAAAATTATGAAAGTAAGACGTGTTGCCGTAAATTTTCGTCTCTTTTCTGTTACTCATTATAGGGTAAAAATATTTTAAATAGTGATCGTTCATTCTAAAACTGACTGGTCGTCAGGTATTTGGTTTTCCACGATTTCTTTTGTAATCAATTCAGGATTTTAGCATATAATCTGTAGACTGAAACACGAACGCTTACTCCACTGCTGTGATTAAATTTTTATCACCCTTTTGGAATGTAGATAATTCTTTGACTTTTAAGCAGTCTTTTAGTACCTCCTTTCTTGTCCAGCATTTATTGTAAATGTGAAAAAAAACTATATGCATCTACATCTACATACATACTCCGCAATCCACCATACGGTGCGTGGCGGAGAGTACCTCGTACCACAAGTAGCATCTTCTCTCCCTGTTCCACTCCCAAACAGAACATGGGAAAAATGACTGCCTATATGCCTCCCAGCAGCTATTCCCTATAAATAGCAATAATCCATATTTCCACGGGTCATTATTAATACCATAGCTGTTCTCTGTAGAATATTAATAAATGTAACTGGCTGCAATATGAACTGCTGTATTTGCTCCTACTCCATACTGGAGAGATGCCCACTGAGAGTAAGGGTGTTAGGTCGTCCACCCTGGAAACCCCAGACCTGACTTCCCACTCTCCAGCAACTGGAAAACTATTTTCGTGAAAGTAAATTTTAAAAGAAATGGGCCAATGAGATCTTCCTCTAATACTTGGTAGAACAGTATCATGTTTATCAGTGAAAATCACAATCTATGGGTGTTCTATCGTATTAAGTAATGTTGTGAAGCAACTACAATTGCCATTTTTCACTGACATGTAAAAGAAACGTGTTGGCGCAACACAGCAAAGTGTTTCGTGCTGTGTACTCTTGAGGACCACGGTACGTGAAGCTAACACCCTTTAGTTCTAGAATTCTCAGTGGATGTCTGTACTTACCTTCGATGTAAGATAACACGGAACGTTACTCCTCATGCGCTCAGTCACAAAGTTGGTTTCGCAAAGTGTGTTTCTCTTCTGCGTTTCTATAGTTGAGTGAAAACAGTCTGCAACGACTCAATGGTTAGTGGTCAAAGACCAATGCCTTCATATAGCTGACAGAGAAATTCTGTTGAAGGTTACTTCGCTTTCGTGAAAAATCTACACGTCAAGCGGTATTGGACTGTAGATGTCAAGTCTGGGATATGACGTCACATCAGTTAATGGAACGGTAAAATACAGGGTGGTTGTAATTCAGTCTTCGGTGCTGGAAAGGGACCCCATAAAAATTGATTGATAGTAGAACAATCAAACTTTGTGGAAACGTTTGTAAGGACGAGGGCAACATTTGTTAATTGCGTACCATTTCTACGTTTCAGATTACAAATGGCGGTCAGTGTGACGACTACATGTATCCACTACAGCCTCGAATCCCACTGCTGCCCAAAACAACGGTGGACCCTAGAATGTTCAGCAGTCTACGACTCGTGCACTGCTTTAAGATCGTAGACTGTGCCCAGCATTCTAAGTCATGGCGACAGTAACTTCTTCAACAACCTGTGGCGGAACTGGCTGTCGGCTTCTCCCAGGAGCTATTCCCTAATCGGTAGTTAATCGTAACTTCCGAATCATGATCTGCAACCACAGTACAGAAAGAGGACCTCTCCATATTCCTTTAGTGCTTCTGTTGTTGTTGTGGTCTTCATTCCAAAGACTTATTTGATGCAGCTCTCCATGCCACTCTGTCTACGCAAGCCTCTTAATCTCCGAGTACCTACTCCAACCTACATCCTTCTGAATTTGCTTAATGTATTCATCTCTTGGTCTTCTTTTACGACTTTTACCTTCCACGCTTCCCTCCAATACTAAATTCGTGATCCCTTGATGCCTCAGAGCGTGTCCTAACAACCGATCCCTTCTTCTAGTCAAGCAGTGCCACAATTTCCTCTTCTCAATTGTATTCAGTATCTCTTCATTAGTAACATGATCTATCCATCTAATCTTCAGCATTCTTCTGTAGCACTAAATTTCGAAAGCTTCTGTTCCCTTCTTGTCTAGTTTGTCGTCCATGGTTCACTTCCATACATGACTACACTCCATATAAATACTTTCAGGAAGGACTTCCTGACACTTAAATCCATACTCGATGTTAATAAATTTCTCTCCTTCAGAAACGCTTTCATTATATGTGTCACTCTTGTGTCCGTTCGAACAGTTGCCACGTGAGATTAACGATGCTTTCCTCATATGTCGTTTCTGAGAAAGGAAAGAAACGCTAGATCATACCTCTTTTGGAGTTATACGAGTGGGCTAAAGTACGCGCCGGATATAACGTCAACTGACTTTATGTTTTACGAACATTTTAAGAAATTGCGCTAAACGTACGTTTTTCATCCTCCTGAAAGGTTTTGGGTTATATCAGTAGCCTTCTGCAATATTAACGAGACAGGATGATGTAAAAGCTTCTTTGATGTTAGTGTGACCAACGCTGAGCTGATCACGCTGCTTCTGTCGTCCCTTGGTTAGGTTTGTTCCTCATATAATATGGTACGTATGAAGGGTCGTGATTAGTTGGCTGCATACGGCAGTATTACACGAAGGCTGCAGCTTTTGTAGTAGATGCATATGTAGACTCATCTGTCATGATGATTCCAGAAGACAGTTTGAACAGGTGCTTCATGTAAACGATTCTGAACAGAAAGAAAGCGGATAATAAGCAGCACTGTAAGAAAGACGTACTACTTTGCCTCATTATTGCTGCGTAACTACACTGCTGGCCACCGTAAATGCAACATCCTGAAGGAAGCATCCGAATCAAGTGAAACTTACACCATGAGTTTGCAGCGATGAGATATGCAACTGATTAGAATTTCAGGGCAGACGCACATCACGCGCGCCTGTGGCGCCACCTCATAGCGCCATATAAGGCTTGGCGATTTCGACGAGTGTAAGTTCGGCACGTGTGTTTACCTTGTGGTTGTTTCACAAGACGATCAGTTATGCCTCGTAGACAACAGCGAACATCGTTTTATCATGTATCCGAGTTCGACAGTGGAAGGATAGTGGCTTACCGAGATTATGGATTATCACACAGAGAAATCGCTAGTCGTGTTGGACGAAACCAAACAACTCTAATGCGGATATGTGACCGTTGGATGCAGGAGGGTACGACGGACCGACGTGGTCGATCGCATTCACCTCGGTGCACCACTGCACGTGCTGATAGGCAAGTTGTGCGCATGACAGTGACGGATCGCTCAGTGACATCCCGAACCATAGCACAGCACATTGCGTCTGTAACGCATCATCCAGTGTCTGCGCGTACCATTCGACGCCGTTTACAGCAGAGTGATCTGTCCAAAAGACGTCCATTGCTTCGTCTACCATTGACGCAGAACCACAGACGTCTCCGTCGCCAATGGTGTGATGACAGACGGATGTGGACGGCAGAATGGAATGACGTTGTCTTTACTGACGAGGCACGCTTCTGTCTGCAGCACCACGATGGTCGTATTCGAGTGTGGAGACACCGTGGAGAGAGGATGCTGGACAGCTGCATTATGCACCGCCACACTGGTCTTGCACCGGGTATTATGGTATGGGGCGGTATTGGATATTACTCTCGCATGCCTCTAGTACGCATTGCCGGTACTTCAAATAGCCGGCGCTACATATCCGAGGTGCTGGAGCCAGTTGTCCTTCCTTACCTTCAGGGCTCGGCCACAGCCATATTTCAACAGGATAATGCGCGACCACATGTGGCACGCATTGTCCATAGGTTCTTCGTCAATAACCAGATTGAATTGCTTCCCTGGCCGGTTCGCTCTCCGGATCTTTCGCCGATAGAAAACATGTGGTCCATGGTTGCTCAACGAGTGACCCAGATTACATCCCCAGCTGCCACACCAGATGATCTTTGGCAACGTGTGGACGCTGCTTGGGCTGCTGTACCCCAGGAACACATCCAACGTCTCTTTGACTCAATGCCGAGACGTGTGGCAGCGGTGATCTCCAACAATGGCGGCTACTCTGGCTACTGATTCTGGCAGGAACCACGTGTCACAGACGTCTGTAAACGTAATCATTTGATACTTGGTCAACATGTTATCTACAAAATAAATTTTGTTGTGCTACGTCTTGTCTTTCCTGGTGTTGCATTTACGGTGGCCGGCAGTGTATATAGTCACTGGAGTAACCCTAATGGGTACAAATATGTTCCGGTCCGGGAGTGAAACCCGGATATCCCACTTATCGCGTGCCTTCACCTTACCGTTCAAGTTATCCGAGCACACTCACCCTACCGACCCAAACTTCCATGTATCTTACACCTATCTATTTCTTCTTATGGATTATTCATTTGCCCACACTTCCATATCTCGTGGCTCCCCTGCAGGATTTAAAATCCAACGAGAAGCCATAGACTATAGTTGACAGTTTCTTCAGAAGCCCATATTTCCTTTATGTACTTATATCTGATGACGTACTACAGTTCCGAATACCAAAATTTATTTCTGAGATCCAGCTTAGAAGTTTCTGTATGAACAATGACTTCATTACATTTTTTGCTACAAAGCGTTTTATTCTTCCTGAAAACATTCGCCACACTTTCAGGTGTGTTCGAAACATTTCTGGGGATATTTCTTTCTCTCAGATGTTGCTACCTGAAAGCATGCCTTTGGAAAAATTCAGCAGCTTCTGTTCTGGTTCGTTGTAAATGTTGTCCTTCTGTGGTTCATTCTGTACATACAGGGTGTTTCAAAAATGACCGGTATATTTGAAACGGCAATAAAAACAAAACGAGCAGCGATAGAAATACATCGTTTGTTGCAATATGCTTGGGACAACAGTACATTTTCAGGCGGACAAACTTTCGAAATTACAGTAGTTACAATTTTCAACAACAGATGGCGCTGCAAGTGATGTGAAAGATATAGAAGACAACGCAGTCTGTGGGTGCGCCACTCTGTACGTCGTCTTTCTGCTGTAAGCGTGTGCTGTTCACAACGTGCAAGTGTGCTGTGGACAACATGGTTTATTCCTTAGGCCAGAGGATTTTTCTGGTGTTGGAATTCCACCGCCTAGAACACAGTGTTGTTGCAACAAGACGAAGTTTTCAACGGAGGTTTAATGTAACCAAAGGACCAAAAAGCGATACAATAAAGGATCTGTTTGAAAAATTTCAACGGACTGGGAACGTGATGGATGAACGTGCTGGAAAGGTAGGGCGACCGCGTACGGCAACCACAAAGGGCAACGCGCAGCTAGTGCAGCAGGTGATCCAACAGCGGCCTCGGGTTTCCGTTCGCCGTGTTGCAGCTGCGGTCCAAATGACGCCAACGTCCACGTATCGTCTCATGCTCCAGAGTTTACACCTCTATCCATACAAAATTCAAACGCGGCAACCCCTCAGCGCCGCTACCATTGCTGCACGAGACATTCGCTAACGATATAGTGCACAGGATTGATAACGGCGATATACATGTGGGCTGCATTTGGATTACTGACGAAGCTTATTTTTACCTGGACGGCTTCGTCAATAAACAGAACTGGCGCATATGGGGAACCGAAAAGCCCCATGTTGCAGTCCCATCGTCCCTGCATCCTCAAAAAGTACTGGTCTGGGCCGCCATTTCTTCCAAAGGAATCATTGGCCCATTTTTCAGATCCGAAACGATTACTGCATCACGCTATCTGAACATTCTTCGTGAATTTGTGGCGGTACAAACTGCCTTAGACGACACTGCGAACACCTCGTGGTTTATGCAAGATGGTGCCCGGCCACATCGCACGGCCGACGTCTTTAATTTCCTGAATGAATATTTCGATGATCGTGTGATTGCTTTGGGCTATCCGAAACATACAGGAGGCGGCGTGGATTGGCCTCCCTGTTCGCCAGACATGAACCCCTGTGACTTCTTTCTGTGGGGACAGTTGAAAGACCAGGTGTACCGCCAGAATCCAGAAACAATTGAACAGCTGAAGCAGTACATCTCATCTGCATGTGAAGCCATTCCGCCAGACACGTTGTCAAAGGTTTCGGGTAATTTCATTCAGAGACTACGCCATATTATTGCTACGCATGGTGGATATGTGGAAAATATCGTACTATAGAGTTTCCCAGACCGCAGCGCCATCTGTTGTTGAAAATTGTAACTACTGTAATTTCGAAAGTTTGTCTCCCTGAAAATGTACTGTTGTCTCAAGCATATTGCAACAAACGGTGTATTTCTATCGCTGCTCGTTTAGTTTTTATTGCCGTTTCAAATATACCGGTCATTTTTGAAACACCCTGTATTAGTCATAGAAACAAACGGTCTAGTGCGTACAGCAACTGCAATGTTGTCTGAAAACCTTCAGCTGGGGCGTCGTTATCCGCTGGATAGTATCTCTCCAGCATCTTAGAGGTACACCCCACACCGCGATAAGTTGCTGGAATAATTCATTGTTGGAACTATGCTCCCATGTTTTACTTGTGCTGCAAGATCTACAATTTCATTAACCACGATAACATTAACAGGGAACCACCTAAGTTTAAGTTAATTTTAGAAATTTTCTCTGGCTTGTGGAGACTAGTATAAGAGTAATTGTTAGGTAAGAAACAGATACTGGAGAAGTTGAAGTAAATTAATTACAGAAATCTTAAAAACTTTTCTCTACTGAATCATCATTCGAATTCAAGCATTTATTATACCTCTTCACGAGATGAATAATGTACTTTAGACAAAATTCTACTGTCTGACATAGCAGCACCCTATAACAGTATACAAAGTTTCTTCATAGTAGTCACAACATTGAGGCTTAAGCGGCTCACATGCGTGAAGCAGTGGAAATGACTTGGAGCTATGACTGTGCAGTAGGGTGGACATACAAAAAGTCCCATTTGAAATGATGCAACTATGGCTCTACTCAGCATTATTATTGTCTAGCAGTAATTTTCAAAGCTAACTCTTTCTCCACGTACCATAAAATCTACGAACATGATTACTTTAGGTTCCCAAGAAACCGTAGCCCTAGCCTTTGTGACTGAATGATTTCATTGTTTTTTAGTTCGTTGGACGAGGCGGTACTATTCCTGACTGCTGTTTCATCAAGTCAGCGGTTACGACTTAATTGAATAGGTTTCCTCCTCCTGCATCTTAACGTAAAAGGTACAGATAGTCAGCCACTCATTGACGTTTTCTATTCTCAGGAAGAAATTTGGAAACCCAGCGAACACCGAACTTGTTGTACCCTAATCGTTTATTCACGATGTTATTCAAAATACTGGTAGTATGCTGCACAAAAATCAAAGTGGTGGTAGTAGTTATAGGGTCTTTTTGTACCTGAAATAGCTGTAGTGTTTGTTATTAGAACAGTAAATACTATTGTAATACAGCTAATATGCAGTAGGAATTAAAGGTGCTGCACCTTTCCAAAAACATAGCCATTTTGACATAGACATGTCAATATATTCATTTGTGGACATGAAATGAAGCGAAAGAGGTACAGTTTGTTGGACCTTTTCGTGAGATTAGTACATGCTGTACTTTTTCCCTTCTATTCCATGCTTAAGCACCTTTCCCCCGTTTTTGTCTGTGTCTTTAATAGATTAGAAGGTTTATTCCCTCCTCCTTGAACAAAAATTTAAGATTTTTTTATCAGAAGTTAACAATGGTCAATAAATGTTGAGAGATAATTTATGGAAACCACCAGTAATTCATACTCCAAAACAATGGCCAATCTCAGCATTAATATTCTGTCTCGGTAACAATGTTCAACCAGTATCTGTGAAATCAAAATTTGAACACTGATGCTGAAACAGGTGAATCCTAAATTCGTTTAGTGCTTGCATGAGTGTAACGGTTCCTTTCTATCCATAGGGCCTGCAGCATATTCTAAGTCATAAACTGATACAGAACCAACCGATCCAAAAAGGAAACCATCAATCAAGGACTGTATGTTGCCAACTTACGTTTAAGAAAATATGTAAGCAATCCATGTTCATTGTTCTACTGTACCATAATTATGTACGGTGAAAATAATGTCACCCACGTTGTACCCCAGGTAACTCGATACCGATAATTTAGTCGAAACAGATATGTAGTGAAAGTGAAAGAAACAATAATTATCATCTCATGGCAGCGAGTCATGACACTGCTTCTAAATATGTCACTTTGTCGCTTGCTATTTCCAGGCCCTGTGGAACATAAACTGTTAGCCAAAGTAATTTGAAATGACAGAAACCTATGGCTCACTTTCTGTCACAGTAAAGGAATATCCGAGTGAGAATGGTAAAAGGTACCATAACAAAACTACGTGTAGAGGAGGGATTTCAAAACTTTTCTTCTGACAGAACACTTCGAGAATGTGGTACGTTGATGGAACACCTCGTTTATTTTAATTCCAATAAAATTTTAAAAGAATGAGTAAGCCTTGACTTACGTAGTGATTGCTTCAATTTGAAATTGTAAGTAGTAACATACAAATCATAATAAAAGTTCAGAAAATAATTAGTATTGTCAAAATGTCGAATGAAAGGAAACAAGGTGTTGTTAAAGCTTATAGATGCTTATTAAAGCTTATATAAGTGTTCCACAGAACACAGTTTAGAAAATTCTGATGTAGAGTACCATACAGGTGGCCACCTAGATGTTGGAATGATAGTATCAGAACGAATTAAAGGAAAAATAGTAATTGAAAGTTGGCTCTATTGAACCCTTTACTGACAAAATAACAATTGTATTCGCTGATTACAGAAGTGCCCTAGCTTCCATGGCTCTGCGAAAGGAAATCACAAGTAGAAGTGATGCAATTAAAAGACTCGTACCGTCAACTGCAGGCTCCAGCTTAGGAGTTAATGCCTCGATTCCTAATTAAATTCACACATAGAAATGTGACTGTGGAGCATGCAACCGTTTAAGTGCAGAAAATTATAATGTTGGCTGGGAACGGTGTTCTTAAAAACATAACATCAATACTTACGTTATTTGCAGATTAGTAACTGTAGCTATTACAATTGTTATGTTTTTTGACTGCATAGCACCTACACGTATATGTGGCAAGAGCAATATTTATTTTCAGTGGGTAACAGTCAGGTGTTGGAAGTATGGACACGAGGGCACTGTTTGTTGTCTATACTGACAGGCGTAGTGCTCTTAGTAGTGCAGCTATGATCGTGCAAAAAACATCAGGCAGTATATATTATGCTGTGTTTGCTGGAAGACTGATCGACGCAGAAAAAAAAAAAAAACAACCGATTCACCGATATATTAAGAAATCACATATGATACTATCTGCACTAACACACGTATGTGAGTTCATACGTTACTTGCGTTGCTCTGATTTATTAAGCTTTTTATGAATTTACTGGTTCTCTCGAAGCATAAAACAAAAAATCAAAGCAAAAATTTAAACAATATTTATGTCATTAACATCAATCGATGCTAATTATATGAGAGAAATTAGGCCTGTGATAATACAATCTATTTTAATAAGACTTGAGATGATAAATTCTTTTATCAATAATTCAGTTGCATTTTCAATGTCAGCTAAACAAATTGATGTGGCATACTTCTGCTACTACGAAAGAAAAAGGAACGTATAACTGGATATAAAAACAGAGTGCGAAATTTCGAAAGTGTGCTCTTAACCACTATGCGACCATCTCACTTAATTTTACGATGCACCAGTGGACTGATGACGTCAGAACGAAAGTTTGATCACCATTATCTCGTAACACTGTTGAGTGTTGGCACTTAAGCCGAAAGAGCTATCTCTTTCTTTCCACACTTCTCTAACCGTGCAATGTTTCGACTGTATCAGGGAACAGCCTGTGGCGGGTTTCCATTGTTAGGCGCTACGTAACACGGTCTTGTCATTAACAATCAACCAGCAAATCATTTTCATCACCATTGACTCGGAAGTCGCCGATGTGGCGTCACCTAAAAAGGACTTGCAATACGGCGGCCGAACTCCCGCGAATGGGACCTCCCGGCCAACAATGACATACGATCATTTAAATTTTTCCAACGTTCAGATTTGATTTCCGTACGAGAAATCCGCTGTGCAATCTTTCCTTACGCAGAGATTGGAGACATAGTTATTCCTACCTACTTTCTCGGTTAGCTGTGGAATGCTGATCATTTGCATATATATATAATCATGAATGAGATTTTCACCCTGCAGCGGAGTGTGCGCTGATATGAAACTTCCTGGCAGATTAAAACTGTGTGCCGGACCGAGACACGAACTCGGGATCTTTGCCTTTCGCGGGCAAGTGCTCTACCGTCTGAGCTGTGATGACGGAGCGTGAGTCGTGCTTGGGTAGCTCAGACGGTAGAGCACTTGCCCGTGGAAGGCAAAGGTCCCGAGTTCGATTCTCGGTCCGGCACACAGCTTTAATCTGCCAGGAAGTTTTATATATTTCATGTTGATTCGACGTCTGTTGCGTGGCGCCTACATGGTGCTGGAGTTTTAATGGCCAGTGTGTTTGTTTGTACCGACGCTGTGTTATTTGCAGAGGGATGATGATTGCGATTCTGCGAGACAGGGGAACAGGTAGGGAGGCGTGCTGAGCACAGCTGACGGGCTGCCCTAATGAGGAGCGTCGCGCGCGGCGTAGCTGTAGCAGGAGCAGTGGCGATCGATGTGGCGCTCCCCAGGGCTGACGGCCGAGGGCTGAGGGCCGAGAGCGAGGGTGTGGACGCGGGGGCGTAGGCGTGGGCGCGCTCGGAAAGCATGCGGCAGTCTGCCAGCTGGCCGCCGGAACATAACCTGTTGCGGGCTCGGCTGGAGTCCGTGCGGATATGGCCGCTCCGACTACTGGAGTTGAGTGGGGCGTGGAGGGTGGGGGATGGGGGGTGGGGGGAGATTATGTTCGTCGCTGTACGTCAGTGACCCAAAACTACACCGTAACGCGGCACACCTGCCCCTGGATCCACACTGTACAGCCAAAGAAACTTGTACACCCGCCTAATGTCGTGAAGGGGCCCCACGAGCACGCAGAAAGGCCTCAGCACGGCGTGGCATGGACTCGACTCACGTCTGAAGTAGTGCCGGAGGGAGCTTACACCCTGACGCCAGCAGGACTGGCAATAAATCCGTAAGAGTACAAGGGGATAGAGGTCTCTTCTAAACAGCACGTTGCAAGACATCCCATATATGCTCAATAATTTTCATGTCTGGGGAGTTTGGTGGCTAGCGGAAGTGTTGAAACTCAGAACAGTGTTCCTGGAGCCACTCTGCAGCAATTCTTGGCGTGTGGTGTGTCGCACTGTCCTGCCGGAATTGCCCACGTCCATCGGAATGCACAATGGTCATGAATGGATGCAGGTGATCAGACAGGATGCTCACGTACGTGTCAGCTGGCAAAGTCGTATCTAGCGGTATCAGGGGTCCCGTATCGTTCCATCTGCCCATGCCCCACACCATTACAGAGCCTCCACCAGCTTGAAGAATCCACTGCTGACTTGCAGGGTCCATGGATTCATGAGGTTGTCTGCATACCCGTACACGTCCATTCACTCGATACATTTTGAAACGAGACTCGGTCCACCAGGCAACATGTTTCCAGTTATCAACAGACCAATGTCGATACTGACGGGCTCAGGAAGCCGTAAAGGTTCGTGTTGTGCGCTGACGAAGGGTACATCAGTGGGCCTTCGGCTTCGAAATACCATCTCGTTGATGCTTCGTTGAATGGTTCGCAGTCTGACACTTGCTGATGGCCCACCGTTGAAATTTACAGCAATTGGCGGAAGGGTTGCACTTCACTCACGTTGAACGATTCTCTTCAGTCGTCATTGGTCTCGTTCCTGCAGGATATCTTTCCGGCCGCAGTGATGTCGGAGGTTTGATGTTTTACCGGATTCCTGATATTCACGGTAGACTCGTGAAATGGTCGTACGGGATAATCCCCACTTCATCGCAACCTTGGAGATGCTGTGTCCCATCGCATGTGTGCCGACTATAATACCACGTTCATACTCAATCAAATCATGATAACCTGCCATCCTAGCATCACTAATCGATGTAACAACTGCGCCAGACACTTGTCTTATATAGGCCTTCCCGATAGCAGCGCTGTACTATGCCTGTTTACATATTTCTGTATTTGAATGCGCATGCCTATACCAGTTTCTTTGGTGATTCAGTGAATATGAGACATACAACTGTAGAATGTATATAATTTTCATAATACTCTGCTTATCACAGTCCATATAAACACCCTGTGCCTTGGCCCAATTTATTCTCGAATCAGAAAGATACAAATTTACAGTAGCCATACACATCAATATACACTCCTGGAAATGGAAAATAGAACACATTGACACCGGTGTGTCAGACCCACCATACTTGCTCCGGATACTGCGAGAGGGCTGTACAAGCAATGATCACACGCACGGCACAGCGGACACACCAGGAACCGCGGTGTTGGCCGTCGAATGGCGCTAGCTGCGCAGCATTTGTGCACCGCCGCCGTCAGTGTCAGCCAGTTTGCCGTGGCATACGGAGCTCCATCGCAGTCTTTAACACTGGTAGCATGCCGCGACAGCGTGGACGTGAACCGTATGTGCAGTTGACGGACTTTGAGCGAGGGCGTCTAGTGGGCATGCGGGAGGCCGGGTGGACGTACCGCCGAATTGCTCAACACGTGGGGCGTGAGGTCTCCACAGTACATCGATGTTGTCGCCAGTGGTCGGCGGAAGGTGCACGTGCCCGTCGACCTGGGACTGGACCGCAGCGACGCACGGATGCACGCCAAGACCGTAGGATCCTACGCAGTGCCGTAGGGGACCGCACCGCCACTTCCCAGCAAATTAGGGACACTGTTGCTCCTGGGGTATCGGCGAGGACCATTCGCAACCGTCTCCATGAAGCTGGGCTACGGTCCCGCACACCGTTAGGCCGTCTTCCGCTCACGCCCCAACATCGTGCAGCCCGCCTCCAGTGGTGTCGCGACAGGCGTGAATGGAGGGACGAATGGAGACGTGTCGTCTTCAGCGATGAGAGTCGCTTCTGCCTTGGTGCCAATGATGGTCGTATGCGTGTTTGGCGCCGTGCAGGTGAGCGCCACAATCAGGACTGCATACGACCGAGGCACACAGGGCCAACACCCGGCATCATGGTGTGGGGAGCGATCTCCTACACTGGCCGTACACCACTGGTGATCGTCGAGGGGACACTGAATAGTGCACGGTACATCCAAACCGTCATCGAACCCATTGTTCTACCATTCCTAGACCGGCAAGGGAACTTGCTGTTCCAACAGGACAATGCACTTCCGCATGTATCCCGTGCCACCCAACGTGGTCTAGAAGGTGTAAGTCAACTACCCTGGCCAACAAGATCTCCGGATCTGTCCCCCATTGAGCATGTTTGGGACTGGATGAAGCGTCGTCTCATGCAGTCTGCACGTCCAGCACGAACGCTGGTCCAACTGAGGCGCCAGGTGTAAATGGCATGGCAAGCCGTTCCACAGGACTACATCCAGCATCTCTACGATCGTCTCCATGGGAGAATAGCAGCCTGCATTGCTGCGAAAGGTTGGATATACACTGTACTAGTGCCGACATTGTGCATGCTCTGTTGCCTGTGTCTATGTGCCTGTGGTCCTGTCAGTGTGATCATTTGATGTATCTGACCCCAGGAATGTGTCAATAAAGTTTCCCCTTCCTGGGACAATGAATTCACGGTGTTCTTATTTCAATTTCCAGGAGTATATATATATATATATATATATATATATATATATATATATATATATATATATATATATTACATGTGCCCAGTACTTTGCAACCTCAAAGGCGCTTGGAGTGGCTCGCAGGAGATCAATCTTCATGCAGGATGTAGGGCACAAAGGCACTGGAACATGTGGCCTGTGGTTTGGCCAAATTACAGTAGTACTTATTTGGTGAAAATGACATATTGATAATGTGTCAGCTTTTAAGTGTGGAGCTATCGTGAAATATGCACTACTGTAATTGTGCCAAGGCACAGAATGTTTATATGGACTGTGTGAAGCAGATTATTATGACAGTGACAGTTACATACGTTCTACAATCATATATCTCATATATGACTCATATGGATGTTTGATTCTTAGATGTACAATTTTGTTCCCTAGTTTCCCTTGCAAATGATTGTAACAACCGAAACTGGTACGGAACAGACAAATTGTACAGCCGATGACACAAATACGCTTTTCCAAATTTTTCAGCTACTATTGGCAAGCACCTACAAAAAGCCCATTTAAATTGCCACCCGAACTCGATTATTATGCGACACACACTCCCATATTTCGCGAGATAACCGAACGAGATGCTCTCCTTTGAAATTTTTGATATCCTCCGTCCTGTTAATGACCACATACGGCACAGCAATATTGAAAAATGGGACGAGAAGCGTGGTGTAGTCAGCCCTTTTAGTGTATAGTGCGTTGGTTACATATTCTCTGTGTTCTGGTAATAAAACGCGCTTTTTGGTTCGCCTTCCCCGCAACATAATCTATGTGATAGTTGCAGTTTAAGTTGGTCGTAACTGTTATCCTTAAGTATTTAGTTGAACTGACAGCCTTTAGGTTTGTGAGATTTATCGTGTAACCAAAGTTTACCGGATTCCTGTTAGTACTCACATGAATGACATCAAACTTTTCATTACTTAGCGTCAGTTACCACTTTTCGCATCATACAAATATTTCGTCTAAATCATTTTGCAATTGATATTGTACGTGTGATGACTATACTGGACGGTAAATAACAGAATCATATCCAAACAGTGCAAGATATCTGCTCAGAGAGTCTTCTAAATCATTTTTATAGATTAGGAATGGCAGAAGTCCCAAAACACTCCATTGCGGTACGCCAGATATCACTTCCTTTTTGCTCTATGCCATTTCGTCAGTTACTGTGGCCTTTCTGACAGAAAATCAGGAATCATATCGCACAACTCAGACGATACTTCATAGCCATGCAATTTTATTAGAAGCCACGTTACAACAGTTGAGATACAGGGACGTGCGTTATCATGAAGCAGCAGGTGCCGTTTTACCGGAGGCCAACTCAAGAACCAGCCCTAGACTCCTCTCCCCATGAAAATATCAGGCTTTCGGCCCCTTAAAAAATCCGAGGATGTGAAGCACGTAGCCGGCCGCGGTGGTCTAGCGGTTCAGGCGCTCAGTCCGGAACCGCGCGACTGCTACGGTCGCAGGTTCGAATCCTGCCTCGGGCATGGATGTGTGTGATGTCCTTAGGTTAGTTAGGTTTAAGTAGTTGTAAGTTCTAGGGGACTGATGACCACAGATGTTAAGTCCCATAGTGCTCAGAGCCATTTGAACCAGTTTTTGAAGCGCGTAGTCATAGACTACTTTACGCAGAAGGAGAAGGTTCTTTTATCAAACGGATATCTTCTGCCTGATCCGTCGGTGGAATGATTGCCTCAGTGACTCATGGCGATTTTACCTCATTAGCATATCGATTCTGGACTGTACGGCCTTCTAAAGGAAAGTTTTTCCTCGCCCTTATACAAGTTAAATTGATGTAGAGTAATTCTGCACGAAGTGTATTACCATTACTTTTATGAATCCAAACACCTTTATCTTGCCGCAGTATAATATTTATTTATGTTCCATACAGGTTTCATCTTCATTCATTAATTGTAACTTCAGTGTATTCGTGTTTCCCGAATTGTAAGGTTTAGTATTCACGTACGAGATGGAGTTTCAGAGCAGTTCACACTATAATTTCTACGCAAATAAAATATTGCAGACAGCTACTCGTCTATCATTCCAAACTATGAGTTTGCGTTTACTGATAAGGGTTGCAGGTGTTACGACTTCTTCACATGTGGCAAATCAACAAATATTCTCACCGACATATTTTGGTTTTCTTGTTTTCGTATTTCGTGAGCTAATTAAACAGAACAACACTTCAGTACTTAAGTTTTTTTGGATCCTTGTCGTGTTTCTGTACATAGGTGCCATAAATTTATCGTCTGTTTTCTATTGTTTACATTCACCTCTCTCTCTCTCTCTCTCTCTCTCTCTCTCTCTCTCTCTCTCTCTCTCTCTCTCTCTCTGTGTGTGTGTGTGTGTGTGTGTGTGTGTGTGTGTGTGTGTGTGAGAGAGAGAGAGAGAGAGAGAGAGAGAGAGAGAGAGAGAGAGAGGGCACGTGCGGGAGTGCGTTTTAGAGAAAGGCGAAAAACTTTTTTGACGTGTGTAGTGACGGAATGTGTATTACAGTGATGTTTCGATCATGTTAATACATTTGGAGAGACAGGTTTTGGCCACAGGGGAAAGAGGTTGCACGATGTTGAAAAATGGGTAGAATAGTTTTCAGGAAGTGGGTAAAAGGTGTGGGCCTGAGGTACGGCGATACGTCCTAACTAATTTTAAGTTCAATAAAAAACGTATGGATCTAAAGAAAGAAACTGTATTAACATAAGTGATATGCATGTGGTGGGAGTTTCTCGTTTTTAAACAATCTGGGTATTTAAGTGATGTGATTTGCCATCATTCCGTTGTAGAATGTGGCTTCGGAAGGTCACCACTAAGGAGAAGTTGGTCAGTTCCTTCCTGTATTGCATTTCTCAGGGCTGGTGAGGTCCTCGGTCCACGTTTGAACGTCTCTTCTAACCGAAAAAAAATTGCCAGGGTAAATTCGGCGTCTGGAAACCATCGCTCTGAACACCTAGAATGGTGAGTGAGCTGTGGCTCCATCCTGGTGTAACATACCTCGTCAATCTGCAGCTTGTTGAATCTTGGTCCAAAAATAGTCTTAGTCATATGAATGAGTCTCTGAGAATTTGCTGTCATAGTAGCACTATGCTCTATAAAGAAGTAATGACTGTTTATGCCGGGTCTTCCAAGTATTCATTATTCACTAAAAGGATTGTTATGTAGAAGATTTCGTTCAAATGGCTCTGAGCACTATGGGACTTAACATCTATGGTCATCAATCCCCTAGAACTTAGAACTACTTAAACCTAACTGACCTCAGGACATCACACAACACCCAGTCATCACGAGGCAGAGAAAATCCCTGACCCCGTCGGGAATCGAACCCGGGAACCCGGGCGGGGGAGGCGAGAACGCTACCACACGACCACGAGCTGCGGACTGTAGAAGGTTTCCATGGAGTTTGCGAAGGTTCTGTGCACTCCGTCATCGGAAATTTTGGCTATTAGCTCATCCCGATAAGTGAAAATTCGCTTCGTCAGCGCTAAGGACCACGGTATGTTCAGGCATATTATCAAGGATGTATGCACACAACCTCACACGATTGTCATAACATTTCAGGCAACTGTTAACCAATAACGATATTGTGGGGATGAAGAAGTAAGCTCTGTTCGCGAAATTTGACGTACATTCTGATAATATACCTAAAGAGCTCTAGCGTGTTTTAGAGGTGATGTCTTTGGATGCTCTGAAATGAACGCCTTACAGCATTAATGTTTTCTGGTGTTCAGACGTCCGTTGCATCTTTTTTTTTTAACCAAGTCACAACTCTTCTAAAATTTGATACCCACAAGCTAATGATTTTCCGATGCAGCTGTCCCGCGAGGGGGAATTTGGAAGCGTCTCTGGTAAGTACATTGGACAGTGACTACAGGATAGCCGTTTACCAGAAATGATTCCGCAGCGTAAGTATCTTCTTCACCCTTCCACAACACGACTGGAATTCGTTTCAAACTTCAGTTTTCACTAACAGACTGTCAGTTCTGTGTATCCAAAGTCCTAGTCAGTCCTTTTTCTTGTTTTGATGTCATTGTGTGAGCATTCCGTTATTGCGAAGTATACGAGAAACGGCACTCCCGCACCACTCATTTCATACAAATTAGTGTTCTTTTTATTTTGATCCAGCCGTTTTTTATGTAAACTTTAAATAAGAGAGACGATTTTCCTGCACCTCTAATATTAATGTAAGCAATGAGTTGGTCGTCATGTTCAAAAGTAGCTGTAAGTAGTATTACATTGATGTAAACATTATCTGTAAGCAGCATTACATTCAAGTAAACAGTTTCGTGTGAATTATTTTGAAACTATTCCACATGTAAATGCAAAGATTTATGAATCTAGAAAAAGAAGCAACAAATCTACAATAAGTTTAAGATAAAGGTGATATTCGTTAGGACCCTGAATAAATACGGTACTGCACAAAGGAAAGGGTGTAGAATTTGAAAAACAACGTAAAACATTCTAGTGTTAGTTCGACATTTTCATTATGATTACATGTTTCGATCATTCTGGATCATCTTCAGATCTAAAACATTGTAAAAATAAGAAGTTGCGTCAGTAACTCGTCTTCTCTGCTGAGAACTCTATACCAGAGTACTGTCACAGTACTCTAATATATGATTCTGAGTAGACAAGATGCGTTGCTGACGCAACTATTTAGCCTAAGTACTGAAGATGAATGATCGCAACACGTAATCCATTTAAAAATGTGCAGCTGAGACGGAACAATAAATGAGAATTAACTTAAATACCAATACAGTTGCTGAATATCTCAACACTATTATTCCTGTTATATTGGTAACACATTTTACTTGGACTTCTTTAGACTGTAGAGTAGTGCTGTTAGCCTTCCAGGAACCTTTCGACGTTCTTATAGAATATAGAATAATTCACTTCTTTTGTTTGTAGTTCGTCATCAGTTTTGGAAACCAGCTCCTCTTAAGTAATCGTGAGCTCCATGGCTTTTATTTAAAGTGGTGAGCTAAACAAACACGACTGCTGATCTGCTCTGTTCTTCTGTTCTAGTGGCACTTTAAATCAGTCGTACTCCTGGAACAGTACTGTACAGGGTTTCTTCTGCGATGGGACTATCAACTCGGCTTCGCGCTACCCTTCCAGACTGATCCCACAAGACGTTAGCAGGACTGGGAACACACTCATAGTACTTAGAACCAAACTCGTTACCAAGTCGTGGTGACCGTGCGCCCGTCCGGTCTGAACAGAAACTGCAAGCTGGCATTAGCCGCGCGCCTCATTAAACTCTGCACCGAGTTGGACCGTAGAATCGCAACTCCAAATGGCACCGAGTCACGTGTTCAGTTTCCTGCGGCTGTCTGCTAGTCCTCGTGCCACGTGCAGCTGTACTTGATACCAGAACTGTCTGACCATGGGGGATCATCAGCCTCTGTCCTATATGTTTCGGTTTCGGCTGTAAACGCTAAAATCTGGTTCAAATGGCTCTGAGCACTATGGGACTTAACATCTATGGTCATCAGTCCCCTATAACTTAGAACTACTTAAACCTAACTAACCTAAGGACATCACACAACACCCAGCCATCAAGAGGCAGAGAAAATCCCTGACCCCGCCGGGAATCGAATCCGGGAACCCGTGCGCGGGAAGCGAGAACGCTACCGCACAACCACGAGCTGCGGGCGCTAAAATCTGGGAGTAATGATGACTTTTCTACTTACTTTAAGGACGGGGCCAATGTAATGTGTTATCACGTGCCACAAACACAACACTGGAACCGACAAGAAGCACTGAATGATTTCATGCGTGACCAGCCTCCACGAAAACACTATGTCAGGATGGTAACTTTAAACAGATTCGCCGATGAAAGTCAGTAAAGTCCTGTAATATTTTCCCAGCAATTAGAATCTGATATCCCTATCTCATGATCATTTCACCCAATTACAACAAACTGTTCGAAGGCGCCCTTATATTTTCAGATAATAAATATTATGAAGTAAGCATAAACCACTAGTACTCGCCATGTTGTTTTAATGTTATATACGGTGTGAAAATTATTGAACTATACGAAATAAAGTCGTCGTAACTTCTGAACGCTTTACATTAAGACGTTCAATCTCCACCGATGACCGCGGGGCATGATGGGAATTAGTGTGCGCATGCGCACGTTCTCGTTGTTCATTAGGATAGGTTCGTCAATAAGCTAAATTGGAGCATTTGGGGGGGGAGGGGAGGGGCACCGAGAATCCTAATCCCGAAAAAGATATTTCTCTTCACCCTGAACGGATGATTGTGTGATATTCAGTGTCCACTCACGGAATAATCGGTGCGTTATTCCTTCATGGCGCGGTGACTACCGAGAGGTACGTGAAGGGTTTGAAAGATGATTTCATCCCCATTATCTGAAGTGATCGTGATTTCTACAAGATATGGTTCATGCAAGACGCAGCTCGACCCCATCGATGGAGCAGTGTGTTTGATGTCCTGGAGGAGCACTTTGGGAACCGCCTTCTGGCCCTGGGGTACACAGAGGCCACGGTCGTGGGCCTCAATTGCCCTCCATATTCTCTGGATCTGAACACATGGGACTACTTTTTTTGTGGGGCCATATTAAAGACAAGTTGTACAGCAGTAACGCCAAAACCATTGCTGAGAAATCAACAGCCATGCATGATCGATGTTGCGATACATCAGCGGGTCTCATAGAATTTCGCTATTCGTCTGCGCTACATCATCGCCAATGATGGCAGGCATGTCGAACATATTGTGTGTGTGTGTGTGTGTGTGTGTGTGTGTGTGTGCGTGTGTGTGTGTGTGTGTGTGTTTTGTTGTTGCTCAACTGCTCTGACTTCACGTTGACACGACTCGACGGATCTGGATGAATTCTGAAATGAAGATGCAGATTACACCATGAATTAACAGGCTACCATATATTTATCTGCCTATCAGAGGCGTGATTATGGAGCTGAAAATCAATTGTAGCCCACGACGTGTGAATACTTTATTCATCCAGTATTTGAGAATGAGAGAACTTAATGACTTACAACAAACTTTTCACACCATATCAAAGCCTTCCAAAGGTTTTCTCTCGCTGACAGACTCCACAAAGTGATGAAACGACATAAAGGTGTATCGCCTACTACATTTCCGCAGTTCACGCACTAAAACAGCTGTACGAATTTATTACTTCTTTACAACTAACTCGATTCACGACAAATTATGCATACAGTAGCTACGTATACCAGTGAATGTACCTACAACATTATATCATCGTACGACAAATAGATTAGGAGACACGTTGTCATTAACGTTGAGCTACGTGAAAAGAAAATTGCACGGTAAAATTTGGTATAGATACGTGCACACATAGCCGTGCAATGTATTAAGCACTTGTGAAATATGTTTTACATTTGCGTACATGTACAAAGCCACTGGTAATAGCTCACCCTATATCCTTGGAATCATTTCAGCCAAATTTGGTAATTAGTTTCTATCTGGAAAGAGATACTCTTCAGGTAGGAACCACTACCCTTCTATTGGGGTTGGGATGACAACGTGGAGAGAGATGAATGATGGAGGAGATGAACAGAAAGGGGGGGCGAAGGAGGAGATGGACACAGTTAGGAGGGTACGAGGAGTTGGGTGGTGAGAGAGAGGGGAGAAGTGTAGGACAGAGAGTGGGGGAGGAGGAAATGAACATCGAATGGAAAGGGGAGGAAGTTGACAGGGAGAGGAGGAGATGAATAACGACAGGTGGAGGCGGAGATGGAGAGAAGGGGGGTGGAAGAGATGGGCATAAGGGGGAAGGTGGAGATAGATAAAGAGAAGGAATAGTTTGCCTAGTAGTAGACTGGAATAGAGACATATTGGACACTTTTCTTACAAATAACTTTTTAACCACAGCTAAAAATGCGGTGCACAGCTAGTTATATGACAGTTCATACACAAATGCAGAGTTAAAAATTAATTCCGGCAATAATATAATAAAAGAAAAGGAAGGTGGTCAAAGACAAAATCCAAGTTCACCATCACTGGTAAGATCTTAATAGGTGTCTATTTAGTAAGCAGTTCCATTTCCCCTCAATATATTTTGCCCTTTCTTGAAGTGTGATGTTTATATACTGACGGAAACAAATAACAACACCCAAAAATAATTAATGTAAAGCAATGAAATTTATGGATTACGTTTGTCTAGATAACATATTTAGGTGTTTGACATTCTAAGATCACATGTTACTGTAAGCGAAAGATAAGCCACTGGGATTGTGAATACTGGTACGTTAATAACCAGTGTAACCACAAGAACGTTGAATGCAAGCACACAAACGTGCATGCATTGTGTTGTTTCCATGCCTTTTGCATTTGGTTGGTCAATTCAAGGAGGGTTAACGTTGTTTGTGGATGACGTTGTAGTTATCTTCTGATAATATCCCATACGAGCTCGATTAGAGACAGGTATGGTGATCGAACAATTCGAGAACACATTGGAAACATAGCCGATTGAATCGTCAGACTGACCTACAAGTTTACAGTCAGGGTCAGCAGAGTTTCTGCTTTCCTGTGGATTGGCTTGGTTTATTTAAGGGGAAGGGGGGATGGCGGGGGTGACCAAACAGCGAGGTCATCGGTCCCGTCGGATTACGGAAGGATCCGAAAAGAAGTCGGCATCTGCCTGAAGCTATTTAGGGAAAGCACGGAAAACCGAAATCAGGATGGCCGGACGCGGGTTCGAAGCGTCGTCCTTCCGAATGAAAGTCCAGTGTGTTAACAACTGCGCCTCCTCGCTCGGTGCTTTCCTACGGGATTGCACCTCAGAACATAGCTACAGTGTATCTAGCATGCAATTGGTTTGGCTGCAGGTCCTCAGCTAGCTTTCTTCTATCGAACACACGGCCACTGGCACCGAGGAACAACCAGCTTTCATGAGAAAACACATCGGACTACCACCTTGCCTCACAGTGAGTTCTTCTTCACAGTACTGAAGTCGCAAATGGCGGTAGTTTTGGGTCAGTGGAGTGCATGCTGCAGGGTGCCTGGCTGGGAGTAACCGATTTGTAACAGTTCGTAGCGTCACTGTGATGCTAAATTATGCTCATAATGTTACTGTAGATGCATTTCGATGCACCAGATGCTCCCTCTCGGTAGTGGCAAATGGCCCTCTGGGGATTGATCTTCTAGCAACCGCACATTGACGTGACCATCACTGTCAACAACCATGAACAGTGGCTACGGTCATGCCAAGTTTTTCTGGAATATCGCAGAAAGCACATCCATCTTCTCGTAGACCTATTACATGACCTGTTTCAAGCTCAGTGAGGTGTTGATAGTCGCGTCTTTGCCACCATAAAGATATTATTGACTAAAATCCTCTCACCACTTTAAATACGGAAGGTAACTATTGCTCGCGACCACTATAGCGTGATTTAAACACGCCTACCAACTCTCGTTTCTGTTGCACAACTTCCTCTTGGTGTTCCGAACATTTTTCGTCATAGTATTTATTTTACACTTATCCCTGAGTTTAACTTAATCAGCTTCCATACGTATCGAGTGTGATACCTTCCTAAGCTCTCTGATCAACTCCCCTTCCGTCCCAAGTGATTCAGAACTCTTGTATTAGAACGTTCTTGGTCAACACAGATTTTCAGCACTTGCAGCCCTACTTCCCTTTTCATGCTGCATGCCCATACTTCTACTGTTCTTATTCCCCTCTGCCTTTCCATATTATTGTGTTCCTGGTATGGAACAGGCTTGGATTACATTTCAGACTTTGGACATTCCCTTTCCTTCCTCTTCTGCCATTTTACGCAAACTACATGGTCCCCATTGCTGGGTTTGACCTACTATTCCTCTTTCGAGTTTTATGGAGTCGCGGGTCGCATGGGAAAGGGTGCCAAACGTGTTGTATATTTCACCTATTGTACCTTCCTATCCGTGCACTATGTTTGCACCCTTCCTAAGTGGCAATGATGATACACCAAAAATCCAACACAGTGGCCATCCTGTAGTATGGTTCAGGGGATTGCTCAGTACCTGCATGGTAATAGCCCCCTGACTAAGCAGATGGGACTATTGGTGCATGAGCTGGAAACTCACCATATATGACAAGAAGAATGTGCCCATTGTAGCTGGGTCCTGGGGACTACAGGCAACGGATTACTGGCCAGATAGCCATTTCTGAGGCTGGGTGGCGCCTGTGGGGAGAGCACCGAATTGGAATGAGCGACACCATGACGAAAGACTCACATATGAAGCGGTGGCCCCAGCGTTATCAACTGAATATTCTTACAGTATGAAGACACGTGACCCCAAAATGTTCTCTTCCTTGTGGCAGGAATGTGGAGCTAAGGCGCAAGGGGAGAAATACTCAGTCTTGAAAATTTAATGTGCTATGGGAGTGACAAGGATTCCTTTTTGGCTACAAAAACTTTACTCCTTGTTGAACAGCTTGAGGGCAGGTTTGGGGAAGTAGCAGTTGTCTCGTAAATGTATTGTCGTTCAGTTGTAATTAAAATAGTGTCCCCTGCCCAGTCATGATCACTGTCTCCTGTAACAAGTTGGGTGACATTTCTGTAACTATTGAAGGGTCTCTGTTGGATTCCTTTCATGTTAATTTCTTAAATATTTTGTCATTTACCGCATAAATTCCTCTTCTTAATTTACTGTGGTGTTTCTGACTGTCTGGGAGACTGAACAGTGAAACGTGTTACTTTTACACATAAACAAGAACGACCTGTCACAATACTACACCCTAACAGACAGTTTATATGCAATTCATGTCACACAGTCTCATACAGAACCTACATCCGTTTTCTTTTATATACTGTATATGATAAGATACTGTCATCCCCCTTCCCTTCTGTGTGGGCGGATGAATGAGCAAATGTATTTCTAGTTGCATGCTTGATGGTAGCAGACAAGCCTGCCTGCTAGAGAACAGTAGGACCAACGTCGGAACAGGTAGCTACGTTTTCTAAAAGCAGAGAGGTTTCTATTCTTAGTATGGTCCTGTCCGTCCCTTGTCATGTTGGTATAGGAAGCTGCCTCTCTAGTCACTTCCATTTGTATCTGTTAAGCGCGCTCGATAGGGGGCCAGGTCGGGCTGTCCGTGGCGAGCGTCTGAAATGGTAAGATCTCAGGCTAAGCGCGTGTCTGCTAAGTCCGTAGGACAATGGAATTCTTAAGTTCAGCCTAAATGAAAATTTAATCACCTTTATTTCAGGTTTAGCTCTAAAATATCTAATCTTATCTTAAATTGCAACGCAGTGTAATTAGAGTGTGAAGTTCTGAGTATCTTCCGGTAGTTGCTTTGTGAGTAAAGTGGAACCACGTGTTGATCAGTAACTCTAACTAAGATCATCAGTCTTAAGTGCGAATATTCGTGAGATTATAACGTCTCGTCTTGACAATATTTTTCAATATAGCAACTTTGCTTTATGTTCAACCCACGTGGGGTGTACTTTGTGAGACCAGTACCACGTGCTTATACAATTGTTTGACCCATCAGGTTAATAGTAAGACTATAGTAACCAGTTCGAGGTTTTTCTTTTGTAAAGTGCGTTTCGATGTAATTTATTTTAATTATCAAAATTATTGTGGAGTTACACTCTTTGTGTAAACCAAGTTGACCACGTGAAGCATGTGGTGTAAGCAACAAAATAGCCCTCAGCTATTCTTTTCGGGGAGATTTCCCAGAGAGTTAGTATGAGTTTAGTATACCAGTGTGTGGTAATTTCATGAGGGACAGGATTGCGCTACGATCGTAACTTCTTTCGGTGAAAATTGAATCGGTTGGTTGTGGTTAATTTCCTCTTGCATATGTTTGAACGTTCTTCGTGTGTTATTTTATGAATCTTGGCTCCCTATTTGATGTGTTCCATAAGATTACAAACTCACATTTACACAATCCTAAATAAGGCACCAGTTTAGTTATCAATCAAGTTTGATATGCTGAAATTTTAACGGAACAGTGATCAATGTTAAAATAAATGTCCAATTATAAACTGATTTATTTCTTTTTACTTAAATTGTCTTTTTATACGAGGCCTGTTCAGAAAGTAAGCTCCGATTGATTGCCAAATTGAAACCACAGTGAACATCAGAAATGTTTTACTTGTAACAATTAGCTACACCTTTCAGCTACTTCTCTACATAGTTGCCGTTCTGACTTAGACTTTTGTCATAGCGTTGTACCAACTTTTCAATAGCCTCATCATAGAAGGCAGCCGCCAGTGCTTTCCGCCAATTCTCCACGCTGGCCTACACCTCGTTGTCTGTGTCAAAATGTTGTCTTCAAAGACAGCGGTTCATGTGACCAGAGATGAAACTCAGGGGGAGACAATTGCGGACTGTATTGTGGGTAATCTAACATTTCCATTTGAAAACGATGCAGGAGCATCTTCATTGCCCCTGCAGAATGCGGCTGAGAATTGTCGTGAAGACGAAACAGCACGACAGTTATGTAATGTTAGCTGCATAGCTTCAGGCGAAATTTCTCACCAGGCCCTCGTACTTGGCGGCAGACACTATTTTCTAGACATCTTTACGCACTCACTGCGAGCTCAGAAATGAGAAGAGCGACGTGATGCTAACTGGGGTTATACTAGAGACACTACCCAACACATCTGTGCAAAGCTTTATCGGATTTTCATAGTCGTTTCCATTTCGCGACCGATCGGAGCTTACTTTCTGAACGCCCCTCGTATATATATATATATATATATATATATATATCTCACCAGTTATCGTAAGATGAGTACTAAAAGATTATAATTAATGTTAGTCTGGTTGGGAATTTGGTAACTAGACTGGATACCTGGTGAAACAGTTGCGCAGTAATGCAAGGTTAACTTCCTCAGATAGCTCACAGCTTTTAACCCACTTTTATGGTCTTGAATATCAGCACCGCTTTCAGAACGAATTAATGTAACAACATTACACTATCACCCTCCATAACAGTCTTAATATGGTACAAGGAATCATCTCCCACAGCGAACATCTTTTGCGGACGATGGCAGGTTTGCAGTGACATAATGGGCATTTTGTCTGTTATGTCCAGTAGTGACGAAAAGGCAATAGGGATGCTACACAAGCCGTCGTCTTCGCATCTGTAGTCGACATGTTGCCTGAAAAGTCGAGGTGATGGTGTAAAAATGTGGACTGGAGCCTTACACAACCTGTCCCATTGGGGGCTTCAGTTGTATGAAACTATGGCACATGTCTCACGTTGTGTTTCTATTCCAATTCGTAGGGATTGTAGATGTTAGTTACACATAAACGTTCATTGTGCCCCTCCCACCACCTATGTCAACTGCCGAGAGCACCATTCTCCTTGTTCACTGGACTGCACCGTCGTTCAACGAGAAAATATAATCCAAGAATACAAGACTCTTCAGACTGACGGACACATCAAGAAGCCAGAAGAAATGTGATCGTTTGTGTCCCGCATAGTACAGATCGCCAAAGCTGAACTTTTGAATAGAAATTGTAGGCATAGGTGACCGAAGGCTTCTGGTATAAGAAATCAACCTCATTCTGCCAACGAATTTTTCAAAGAAGATGGAGCAGTGGACAGAGGGTTGAGACACACTCTTCCCCTTCGGGTGGGAAACTGCACCCAAAGGCCGAAGAATCAGCAATCAACGGCATGAGGAATCAGTAGGCTATGGAAACCACTGCTTGAAAGACACATAATTTGTATCCACTGCACATGAGGCCAGTAACCGAAAAAGTGTTATGATGATCTTTCCATTGGCAAAATATTCCGGAATAACCCCCCACCATATGGATATTCGGGAGGGGACTGCCGACAGGAAGGAGAACATAACAAAAAGACTGAATAACTACCAGAAGGATAGCTCCTATGAATCGAGGCCTGAAATGCCAGAAGTTTAAACGTGGTAGGGAAGCTACACGATCTGTTAAGAGAAATGCGGAAGGATTTCTGGTCAGATGAGTATAGGGTAATATCAACAGCGGCAGAAAATGGCATAACGGGAAATAGGAGTCGTTACGAGTACAAAGGTAGGGCAGAGAGAGCGTTATTTCGAACAATTCACGGATAGGGTCGTTCTCATCGGTAGCAAACCATCACCGACAGAAATAGCTTAGATATAAATGCTGACGTAACAAGCTGAAGATGAATGGATTGAAAAAGTGTATGAGGATAATGAACGAGTAATTCAGTACGTAGAGGGAGACGAAAATCTAAGAGAACTGAAGGACTGGAGTGCGCTTGTAGGGGAAGAAGTAGAAGTAGTGTGGAGGTGTGGGACCATGTGAATTGGCAGTAGCAATAACAGAGGAGAAAGATTGAGTACAGCACTAAATTTTAGTTAATAATGACGAATACTCTGTTCAAGGAACACAAGAGGAGAAGGTATACTTGGAAAAGGCTGGAAGATATGGGAACATTTCAGTTACTTACGAATGAAATGAATAGGAAGTGCGGGGAAGCTAAAGCGTAATGCCTATGTGAAAAAATGTCATGGTCACACACAGATTCTCAAATCAGGAACTGCGTTATAAGACGTACTCAGGAACAGGCTCAGATCACAGATAGAGAATTGTGAAGGTGGTTCAATGAACCCTCTACCACGCACTTAAATGTGATTTGCAGAGTATCCATGTAGATGTAGACAGTTTACCAATCACGAAGAGCAGACTAAAATTTAAGACACGAGTCGGGAAAAACCAGTTTGCAAAGAAGTATTATAAGGAACTACTAAGGAATAAAAAGATACAGTCGAAGTTCTCTTAGGCTATAGATGCTGTGATAATGAATAGCTCAGTAGACAGTTCAGTTGAAGAGGGAAAATCATCTCTAAAAGGGGCAATCACAGAAGTAGGGAAGGAAAACGTATGTACAAAGGTCACTGCGAAGAAACCTTGGGTGACAGAGGAAATACTTCATTTGAGTGAAATTAAGGAATAAAGACATACAAGGCACTTACGAATGAAATAAATAGGAAGTGCGGGGAAGCTAAAGCGTAATGCCTATGTGAAAAAATGTGAACAATCTGAAAAAGAAATGGATGTCAGAAAGACTGACTCAGCATGCAGAAAAGTCAAAATAGTGCAAATAAAGGGTGGTAACATTGATAGTGAAATGGAATGTAGATGAGAGAGCAGATAGATGGAAAGAGTACATTGAATGCCTCTTTGATAGGGGAGATTTGTCTGATGTGATTGAAGAAGAAACAGCAGTCGATATAAGAGAGACAGGAGATTAAGTATTAGAATCAGAATTTAAATAAGATTTTGAAGACTTAAGAACAAATAAGACAGGAGGGATAGATAACATCTTATTACAATTTCTAAAATCGTTGGGAGAAGGGGCAACAAAAAGACCACGTTGATCTGTAGAATGTATTAGTCTGACGATATACCATCTGACTTTCGAAAAAATGTCGTCGACATAATTCCGAAGACTACAAGCGCTACTGAAAGTGAGAATTATCGCGCTATTAATTTAACAGCTCATGCATCCAAACTGCTCACAAGCATAATTTACAGAAGAATTGAAAAGAAAATTGGGGCTTTGCCATATGATGATCAGTTAGGATTTAGGAAAGGTAAAGCACCAGAGAGACAATTCTGCAGTTGATTATGGAAGTAAGGCTAAATAAAAATCAAGACAGATTCATAGGATTTGTCGACCTGGGAATCATTCGGCATTGTAAAATAGTGCAAGATTCGAAATTCTGATAAAAATAGGGGTAATCTATATGGAGAGACAGGTAATATAAAACATGTACATGAACCAAGAGGGAATAATAAAAGTGGAAGACCAAGAACGCAGTGCTCCAATTTAAAAAAAAAAGTGCAAGACAGGAATGCAGTCTTTCACCTCTACTGTTCAATCTGTACATCGAAGAAGCGTTGATCGCAATAAAACGAAGACTTAACTGTGGAATTAAAATTCAAAGTGAAATGACTTCAGTGATAAGACTCAACGTTGCTACTCTCAGTGAAAATGGAGAATAATTACAGGATCTGCTGAATGGAATGGACAGTCAAGTGAGTGCAGAATATGGATTGACAGTAAATCGAAGAAAGATGAAAGTAATGAGAAGTAGCAGAAATGAGAACAATCCGAAACTTAACATCGGGATTGATGGTTACGAAGTAGATGTTGCTGAATTCTGATATCTAGGCAGCAAAAAACCCACGATGGGCCGAATGAGCAGGACAACAAATGCAGACTAGCGCTGGCAAAAATGGCATTTCTGATCCAGAGAAGTCTGTTCGTATCAAACATAGGTCTTAATTTGAAGAAGAAATTTCTGAGAACTTGCATTTGAAGCCTAGCAATGTGTGGTTGTGAAAGATGGTCTGTAGGAAAACTGGAACAGAAGAGAGTCGAAGCATCTGAGATGTAGTGCTCCAGAAGAATGTTGAAAATTAGGTGGACTGTTCAGGTAATGAATGATGAGGTTCAGTGCAGAATGGGAGAGGAAATGAATGTATAGAAAACACTGACAGGAAGAAAGGGCAGGATGATACGACATCTGTGAAGATTTGACCACCTGGTTCATGCTCTTCTGCGATGGAATAGAAGTCACTGGCTGAAGGAGATGCTGGCTCCAGGTCGTGGGAGTTTGGATTCCTGCTCTGTTCTTTAAGCGTAGGCAGACAAATCCACGAAAACATTCATATCCTCTAAGAATAAGAAGAAGAAGAGGAAGAAGAAGAGGAAGAAGAAGAAGAAGACGAATTCCTCGAGGAAGAAGGAAGACTCAGGTGGCTTCCATGCCAGTAGACCTTGCATGTTTCGCCTCTGTATCCGAGGGAGAGTTCGTGATGGCTCGTGTTGCACCAGATCCCCCCACACAACCTGATTTAGAACCAGTGTTTATTGATGCTGAATCCTTGCAACTGGTAGTAGCAGGTGGCCTTGGAGCATGACCTGCTTCATTAGATACTTCACGTCACCCCCATAGCTTATCGATAGCATGATTTTCTAGTACAACTGCAATGGTTTCTTCGACCACCTAGCTGATGTTCAGTATCTCTTAAGTGTATTATCTGCTTTTTGCACTGCCCTCCAGGGAACTTGGTTCCCAAGAATTTAGACCCCTACCCTCTATCAGGGCTATTTTAAGAATCACACTGCCTGAGATAGAGTGTTGGGTGGAGGTTGCACATATGTTCTGGACTGTCTACAGTGAACATATGCCACTTGATAGTTCTTTGGAGGCTTTAGTTACTCGCGTGAGATCATCTGTGGATTTAACTATATGTAATATGTACCTCCCTCCTGATAGTGAAGTGTCTCAGAATGTTTTGTTTGCACTGATTTCTGAGGTTCTCCGACCTTTCCTAATTTTAGGTGACTTCAACGCCAATAAGTCTTCGTCAGTTGTATGACTACTGGCTGCAGAAAAGTTAAGGAAAACCGGCTCCCAGAGCTCGGTCTTTGTCGGTTACCCCCAGACACTTCAGTGTTGCTTTTGTCTCTCATTTGGACATAAATCTTTTGATTTACAGCCCCGATTTCTCCCCTCCATTCACTGGAGAGACAATGACAACCTGGCTGACCATGATTACACCCCAATCGACCTGCCCCACCTTCACCATCTGATCTCGGCATCCACCTAGACAAGCTCTCTACAATGCTGGCTCGGAGAGCTTCACCTCTGTCTCGCGCTTAGTAACCTACCACATAGAGGTATCGACATGGATCTCTAAAGCTCAATTGTAGCCATTACATCGGCAGCTAAATTGGTGATCCTCTATTCCTCAGGATCACTAGTTTCACGGCCAGTACCCAGGGTACCTCTGTAATCGCTGTGGCCATGAGAGATCACAGGTGAACTCACCAGCGTCGGAAGAGGCATCCATTGACATAGCACCTCATTGCCTTTATTCAAAGATGGCGTCCTGTAAGGTTGACAGTGTTAGAGAACTGTAATATCAGGATTTATTTGGCACTGTCTATGAGAGTCTATGCTTCTAAACACACACACACACACACACACACACACACACACACACACACACACACACCTTTCAATCTGCATCCACTACTCTGGAATGCATACAATCGTGATATCTACAGATCCATAGATAGTTGGTTTGCGTCTTTGCTGCTAGAGTCCTGTTGCTCTGGATATTTTTAGAGGACACATTACTCATAGATAGTACCCTACACCGTCGATAGAATTCATCGTCTGCCTTCCAAAAATTGTGTTCTTACCGACAAAACTCCTTGGCATAGTTATGTGGGATGCAAGCACGAACATGCCCTTGTATAAAGGAAGATGGCAACTGGTAACCACATCCACGGACACGTGGCGTCGCAAATAACAGCAACGTCCGTCCACTGAGACTTCAAAAAACCTAAAAAAAAAGAAAGAATGGAATTACCATATTTTTCGTGGTGCTCAAAAACGATTATTGGGTCTGATAGGTGACACGGTTTTCCGCAAACCATTTCACGTCTGGTGTTAAACTAATCCAGTGAAATAGACAGCATTTTTTTGTGAAATTGAAAGCATTACACACGATTTCACTATTGTCAAAATGACGAATCATTATTAAAATTCACATCTACACAACGCGACCTACGCCGTGGAGTGTAGGATGAGGTAGGCTACATCGTTTGCGACTATTGTTTCCATGTCTTGTCCCCTCTTATTTTATCCATCAATAGCGAGAAGAAAAATCGACGGTTTTAGAAGCTATTAATCGTAATTATCATCACCACCTTCTTAATAGCAACTATTTCACATCCAAAACTCGATGGAAACCATCCCTACGTTAAACGTTTAAATGGTTCAAATGGCTCTGAGCACTATGGGACTTAACACCTGAGGTCATCAGTCCCCTAGAACTTAGAACTTCTTAAACCTAACTAATCTAAGGACATTACACACATCTACAGGATTAGAACCTGCGACCGTAGCAGTCGCGCGGTTCCGCACTGAAGCGCCTAGAACCGTTCGGCCACCGCAGCCGGTACGTTTTTCGTGGGCTATGGCCTTCAGCTGCTGTCATTCATGTTGCCTCTACACACGTTCTAACGGCATCCACACACCTCCAATTCGTTCGTCGTCTACGTTTTCTATTATGACCAGGATCTCAAAAAATGCCTCGCTCTTTGCCAAATATTTTACAGACTAATTCTCCAGTCTGCATTCATTCATGTTCGTTAATGTCATACTTATGTCTTCCACTCCAGGATGTTCCCTGTGTCTTTTTATATTGTATTCTTTTCCCTACTTCGACAAGTTTAGAAACAAAACCTTATAAATTGATTATATGCTTTTATTATTAATTTGAATGCATTACCATGATTTTATTCACCAACTACAACAAAAAATTCAATACAGATCTAAACAGAGAGTACACATCTGCACCTACTTACACTATACAAACATTATACAGCCCATACTGCACACAAGTGTCGGAAGACACAGTTCAGTGGAGCGCCCGTTCAGATAGTTCAGGTAGACCCTCGATCCCGCCAGGATATGTCCGCTAGCAATATCATTTACGAAGTGACTCACTATCTGAATATTATCAGTCACACGTACTGTCAGTGCAAATTCCTTACTTGCTCATGCTGTACTTTCACATACCTTCTCCAGTCGACAATATTTTAAACTGTACCCGCACCTCTCTGGGATGATCCAAGCCCGGAACTTTAACACTGGGTCTGCAAATTATATTATCGAATCACATGTGGTTACGTGATAATGAAAACATCCTCAGGTGACATCTGCGTAACAGTGAATCATATAAGTGTTAAAAGACCCTAAATTACCCAAAAATTTAAAAAAAATTATAAAATTTTAAAAACATGTATAACAGAGGAAATTGTACTTACGAAACTAACTTATAAGAGCTAAGTAGCCCGGAACATTGACTCCAAATTCGTTGCCTGATGAAAGTAATAAAACCCTAAATGACGGTATGTCACTGAATCAAAATCAGCCGGATGTACTGACCCAAGTAGGAAATGATTGGGAGAGTGTAAATAAATTACATCCTGGTAATCCTGTAGTAACACAGAGATACATAAAAACAATACAAAGACATAGTGAATGACTAGATTGAAGAGGCCCTTTAGTTACTCCCCACCCACATACGCACACACACAAAAAACAAACTCAACAATTGTGTCACGCCACTTACAGGTCCACAACCACCCTAGTCTATGCGTATTCTCGGAACACGGGAGGCGGCCGCATGCTGTGAAATACTGACACAGCGAAAGTAAACAGCCAGCCCCTGGAGGGCTCCCGCACGCGCAGATGATGCGAAGGCGCAGTGAAGAATCGGTCATCTTTTGGGGAACGCGGGAACTCTGTTTACTTTTGCGGTGTCAGTATTTCACAGTATGCTGTCCGGGAACGCATGCGGACCAGAGTTGTGGTATGTTTTTATTTTATATATCTACTTTTGCTTGACACACTTTGTCCAGAATTTTTTTTTAGGGGGGGGGGGGGGTAGTGGTAGCCATTGTGCCACTTCACTGTAAGCATCTTCTCTGTTCTGTAAACTAGTATTAATCAGGTGTTTATATGTTTTTTAATGAATCTTCGTCTTACCAGAGGGTTATCATGATGTATTTTGCTTAGGTTCCACCAACCATTTTGAACCTGGATCCATATGTCCAGCTGATTTCGATTCACTGACGTACCTACGTTCAGCTGTTTGTTAGTTCGGTTAGACAGCGAACATTGGGTCCCATGTTCCAGGACGCTTATCTATTATGACTTAGTTACGTGGGTATAATTTTCTGCATTTTCCATGTTTTTAAAAATCTAGAATCGTTTTTCATATTAGTGGGTATTTTAGGGTCTGTTTCTCCTTCACAATTCAATTTTATGTAGCTATTACCTGAGGATGTAGTTTTCTGACCGACGAAACTGGAGGAGATTTGATAACAAAAAGATTAAAGAAAGCTGATACTCCTTCTTAATCCTCAAGACAATTAGTCGTAACTACATTTGTCCTGTCTACGGGGTTTCCTTTAACACTTGCACTGTTAATAAGTTCGTGGTTCGTGTTTTCATGACTTTCCACTCGTGTTTCCTTTCAGTGTCCCGTTCAACCTAGTGGAAAGCATCTGGATTTCTTCGCATGGAAATGAGATATAAATAAAATAGAAACATACCGCAACTCTGGTCCCCACGCGTTCCCGTACAGCATGTAGTGAAATACTGACATCGCGAAAGTAAACAGCGCTCGAACGTTCCCCAAAAGATTACCGATTCTTATGTGAGCCCTCGCATCATCTGCGAATGCGGGAGCCACTCAACGTATTGTGAATTTGATGCTTTCCTTAGGCAGCGACAGTAAATCTTCGTGAAAAGGGATTGGCTGATTTTCAGAAACTAGGAGGCAAAGGTTGAGGGCCTTTCGACGAACGTGAGTTGTACAGAAGTTCGATAGTATTTGTAGCCAACATGTAGATGTAGATATACCTGCGAAAGTAATGGTTCTTGTAACATTTAAATGTGTGTCAACTTTCTTCAAGTGAGCCTTGCGGAGCAAAACTGATGCGCAATATTCTGCTGCTACGTATACTAGCGTAAGAGATACTCCGGCACAAAATGATGTATTTTCTCCCCATGTACAATCTATCATCTTTGTCATCAGTTTAGCTCGTGGTTGTATCTTCTTAGTAGTTTTAAAGCTCTTTATATGTCGGCGTTCTGACTAATTTGACAAGAACGTATCTTGGGCTATCGTTGTATTTAACTATGACTAGAGGGCAGATATGTGGACTACTTTTAGCTGATGCTACACGATTACAAACGAGGTAAAGACCAATTTGTAATTAGAAACATTAGGTCTAAGTCACCATGTCTTAAAATATTGGATACGGTGAAAATCATACAGCCAACCAGGTGCAGGACAAAAGTGTATTTAAACTTTTGCATAGGTTTCAACAGATAAAAACTGTCTTCCCTGGGAAAAGCAGTAACACCTAAAAATAGGATCTGCTACAACCAGTACATGGGAGTCACATGTGCAGCACACAGAAACATAAAAAATTACATACAATGGAAATGAAAGTAATCTTACATGTTTCATTAAGACACAAAGGAATTGCAGATATTGGCTGCTAGCTGGCATTGATTGAAATCAATAGGGAAAGTTCAAAATTTTAGGCGGACCCGGATTCAAAGCCGGGTGTCTTGCTCATTAGGCAGATGCTCTGACCATTGAGACATCCGGATACAGTGGTCATTGCGTCAGACCCAAATTTTCTACGTATCGACGCACTACCATTGTAGTGCCCCCATCGCGTTATTCTCATTACTCGCGTCATTTCGCCGATTGTCGTAAAAATTCGAGCCTGGTGTGCATGCATCTGCACTGAGTAGATAATTGGTCGTCGCAACTGAATACCGAGAGAGGTGGCGCAGTGGTTAGCACAATGGTCTCACATTCGGGAGGACTACGGTTCAAACCGCGTCCGGCCATCCTGATTCAGGTTTTCCTTGTTCGTCCCTAAATCGCTTCAGGTAAGTGCCTGGGTGGTTCCTGTGAAAGGACACGGTCGACTTCGTTTCCTTTCCTTCCTAATCCGATGGGACCGATGACCTCACTATTTGGTCCCCTCCTCCGAATCAAACAACGAACCTCACCTTAATATTACGTGTTACAGAGTATGAAGAAGGAGAAACGGAGTCGTAAGGCTTGGACAACAGTAAAAGGATCCATTTAAATTGTATGGCATAACCATCACGTTTATTCAGCAGTAATAATGATCCATGTAAAATCTGAGGCAGATATGTACCATACACGCAAAGAGAACTAATTGGACAGGTCAAGCCAGCAGGAAACTTAGGCCCAAGTGGCGCTCACATAATAATGGCGCCAACCACGAGTGACAGCTGGCTTGTAGATAAAATTAAAGAAAAATAACATTATAGAAATAGCAACATAACAAAAATGGTGAACAAAGCTAGAAGGCCCCTTAGAGTAAGATACTGACAGGTCGCGTCATTGAGAAAAATAACATCACTAAACAGATTGGAAAACTCGATACAGCTGCTATGTCAGTTTAAGAACGGGTCGAAAGCCACCGGAAAAGATTGTGTTCCTAAGCCGTAATCGATAATTAAGAATAAAATCCTAATAATTGTAATTGTGCTTCAAAATTTGAAATTCCTCCAACAAGTCTCCATCTAAGCCTCTTCACTTTCCTATTCAAAATAAGCGTGTCTTCCAATTTAAACGGGAGTGTCCATATTGTATGAGACGCTCGGTGTAAGTAGGTCCGTGAACATTGGCACCCTCCTTTAAACAATAAATGTTCTTTAAACGTAACTTTGACTGCTCTTGTTGTTTGGCCTATATAGAAACAGGAACAGTCATTACCTTTTATTTTATAGAAGACAGAATGAGACAATAGTTTGTCATTACGTTTTGAGAAGTGAAATAAATTTTACAATGAAATGAATACCCCTAGCTGCATACAGGATTTGATATAAGTCAACGGTGACAGTTGAAAATGTGTGCCCGGACCGGGACTCGAACCCGTGATCTCCTGCTTATATGGCAGACGCTCTATCTACCTGAGCCACCGAGGACACAGAAGATACTGTGACTGCAGGGACTGACCTCTGGCACGCCTCCGGTGAGACTCACATTCCCACCTTATTGTACCGCACTATATTCATAGTACCCCTACCTATTATACTCATTACTCGCGGCTTTTTGCCGATTCCCGCAAGAGTTCGGGCACTGTTTGTGCATCCGCACACAAGAAGATGGTCAAATGGCCGGTGAAGATGGTATCTGTTCTTTCGGACAAATTAAATGCCGGCCGAAGTGGCCGTGCGGTTAAAGGCGCTGCAGTCTGGAACCGCAAGACCGCTACGGTCGCAGGATCGAATCCTGCCTCGGGCATGGATGTTTGTGATGTCCTTAGGTTAGTTAGGTTTAACTAGTTCTAAGTTCTAGGGGACTGATGACCTCAGCAGTTGAGTCCCATAGTGCTCAGAGCCATTTGAACCATTTGACAAATTAAATATTTCGTAAGAAAAATGTTCAAATGTGTGTGAAATCTTATGGGACTTAACTGCTAAGGTCATTAGTCCCTAATCTTACACCTACTTAACCTAAATTATCCTAAGGACAAACACACACACACCCATGCCCGAGGGAGGACTCGAATCTCCGCTGGGACTAACCACACACTCCGTGACTGCAATTACGCAAGACTGTTGTTAGTTGGAAACGAAACTTTAGAGACGTCTTGTTTTATACAAACTACTTCCTAAAAACGGTATGGAAAAGAAATTCCCTTCCTCTTTGCCTTCTTTTTTCAGTTTGTAAAATCCTAGAGGGAACACTTTTTAGTGCTATTATTATCCAATGTTCGGTCTACTAACGATGGTTCTTAGCTGTTATTACTACCTTTAGGTTTAATCGGTTATATCTCCTCCCGAAAATTCATAAAATATTCGTAGATTTTAACGAGGTTGTACATCAGAGGCAGCGGAATGTGAATGTCTGGTGTACGGTTATTGGACACTATATGATTTATCCTTACTTCATTAAAGAAACTTTAACGAGTAAAATATAGGCAAAGTTTGTTACCGAAGTGCTGCCGACTCTTCTTGAGGAAGTACCATTTCACTGACGTAGATGCATGAGGTATCAGCACGACGAGTGGTCGCTTCTATGCTCATGGTTAGGAAAGCGCTCACCCAGCTCTTTTCTGGTCACTGGATAGGTCTTGAAGACGTCAATAAAGGCCTGCACGTCCACTTACGATGAGAGTTCAATGAGTAATTTAACACATTTTTTTATTGGCATGTTTCGCTTGAAAAATACTGAATTGGCTGGAGGACATTGAGCGACATTCTCACTTTAGCCCCTATAGTTTCACGAAGTTCCGATATGTGGTGTTCCTACAGTATACGAAGCCTTAAAGCTACCAACAATGGTGTGCTCCCCGAAGAGAGCTCTCATTATCTTTTAGCGCGGAACCAGAGCATCGCAGTTATTCATACGCGCTTTCAGAATGTCTATGAAGACCTGGCAGCGAAGGGAAAAACTTAGTAGTTGCGCGAGGCGTCTGTCATCATTGCGAAAAAGGTCGGGCAAACCTGTCCGATCTCCCGCGTGTTGGCCGGCCGCCTGCACTATTGGAAAATGCGTACACTCTCATTGGAGGTGATCTACGGATCACACCCCGCTGAACTGGACGTTTCTATTGGTATGCTGACACACTCGTCCACTAGTAGGGGCCTTTCAAAGTATGCACCTGATGGGTTCCTCGCCACGAAACAGAAAGCCAGTAAGAGTAACAAAGGACCATCGGTGCAGAAATGCTTGCGCATTACGAGACTGATCGCGAAAATGTTTTGTCGAAAATTGTCACAGGCCATGAAACATGGGTTCATCATTTCGAACCCTACACAAAACGGCAATCTATGGAGTGGCACAACACTTATTTTCCGCAGAAAAAGTTCTAAAGTTATCCTCACACGTTAAAGCGACGGTCTTCTGGGACTCTGAAAGTGTTATTCTGTTTCATGTGCTCCCTCGTGGTGCAACGATCAGCTCCTCAGGGAACAGGCTGTTCGTCGCCACAAAAATCCAACCAAATTCCCCCTTCTCCGTGACAGCGGAAAGTCTCACACAAGTTCTCACACCCTAGAGGAGCTCACAAAAGTTCATTGGACCGTTCTTCCTCATCCATCCTACGTCCCGGATCTCGCATCTCTCGCCTTCCATCTGTTTTGCCAAATGGAGGAAAAAATGGTTCAAATGGCTCTAAGCACTATGGGACTTAACATCTGAGGTCATCAGTCCCCTGGACTAAGAACTACTTAAACCTAACTAACCTAAGGACATCACGCACATCCATGACCGAAGCAGCATTCGAATCTGCGACCATAGCAGCAGCACGGTTCCAGACTGAAGGGCCTAGAACCGCTCGGCCACAGAGGCCGGCCAAATGGAGGATGCAGTCCACTGGAAGCAGTAACGGATGCTGGTGAAATTATTGATGCAACACGACGCTGGCTCCGACATCGACCGGTAGAGAGATACCTTACCGGCTTGTAGACCAACCCGGTAAGGTGGCGTAAGACTGTGGCATTCAACAGAGATTATGTAGAAAAACAGGATTTTGTAGCCCGAATTGTCGAGAGTAATGAGGTGTATTGGAATCCTGAATAAAACAACTTGCTTTCAGAAAAAATTTGTGCGTTACTTATTGAAAAACTTTGTTTTGCCTTACGGTGGGTCTTATTATGGAGGAACCCTCGTCAGAGAGGTCCACCGCATGAGAGTCTAGGGAAGTGATTCCAGCGGTGGTTTCCCGTTGACTTCCGACTCTGTCGGGAATCGAACCCGGTCCGCATGGCGTGACAGATCGCCGCGCTGACCACTCAGCTATCGGGGCGCACCTACTTACTGAATGACCCTCGTAATTTGATGCTATCGGACCTATTTTTTTCTCTTAGTTAAACTGAAAGATTGGATCCATGGGCAAGTTCCGGCGACAAGAGAGAATTTAAAACACCGCATTGCTGCAGCATGTGAAATGGTATCAAAAGTATGTCTTCAGTCTGTCCAAAATTCACTGCATCAGCGACTGCAAATAAGCATTATAGTGAAGGTGGGCATTTGGGACATTGGATGACATAAAGAGAATTTTTGTAGTGGGTATGATCACATTCTTTCGTGACATCTATAGATTGCTGTTTCTCATACAATTCTGCAATGAAAGTACGTATCTTGAAATTAACCTGAATAAGCATGGATCTGTAGCTAAGCAGGCAAAATCGCTTGAAAAGTCGTACATCAGTTGAAGTATGACTTTATTTATCACAAAATATACATGACGCGTTTCGGAATCATTTCCATCATCAGAAATGGTGGTGCAAAAACGGCACATGGACAAGAGCGTTACCAGTTGCGAACATAATATGGGATGGCAGACTACTTAGGTGGTATGCGATCTGGCCAATTTATCTACAGAACTACAAACATTTACTAGGATATTCCCTAGCCTCCTAAGTGACTTCGTGTCATATCTTTATTAATTAATGACCTGGCTTAGGGTTGCCAGATGTCCGGCTTCAGCAGGACATGTTTGCCTTTTTGCAGTCGTATCGGGCCAAATATATGCAACTCAAGCTTCCGTTAGGCTTTTTAGAGGTGATGTGGAGAACCCACACCTAAGGCCATTATGATGAAAGCACAAGAAATAAATATAAGAAGAAATAAGGACATATGCCAAATACGTACATAGAGATACCAACGAATACTATTCTTATAACTGCGTCCTGTGTTTTCTTCGTAGGCTGATCTGTCTGAGCATTACTTAAGGCTCCTACACACTCTAAATCCAAAATAATGAAGCCTACTAAAACACACTGAAATCTCAGATTTTGTATCAGTGAAGTATAAGAACAGTGTTCGCAAATAGGGGTTTGCGTAAAAGAAAGACTAAAGCGAATGTTTCGTCCAATCAAATTCCTCGGAATTTCAATGCGATTCTCAGACACACGTCAACATCAGGTGGAAGAATTGAGACCAAACGGGAGTAACGTTATTAATTATGAGTCCCTTTGGAAGTCAGATCTGGAAGGTCCAGAGATTTGGAGAGATAGACTAAGAATCTCTGACCACTCTTTCCACAAACCTGTCGTCTTCTAAAGTTGTGTCCCCAGCGTAAAACACAGCTCGTCGGTCGTGGGATCTTATTCGGCGGAGGCTGCTATGCTGTCATCTCGAACCTGTGATTGTGCTTTGTATAGGGTGCCACTTGCCCATATTAGTATCTGTGTCTACAGAGGGCAACATTTGTACAATGATGGTAAGCGACACTCCTCATAATAGATCCTGGTTGTTTGTTACTTTAATATTCACACATGTTACGCTGTCTTTTACAACACTTGGCATAGCTTTCTTCATTGTATTGTAATTTTTCCATCCAACTTCCGTTATAGAGTACGACATGTCCGGCTCTGAAGAACGCCCGGAACAGAGTGACTAGCGCAGCCGAAGTAATTTGTCTCCCACGCGTGGAAGCGACCCGAAGGCGTCCGAAGCACTTCGGCTGCAATATCGTTACACTTCTGTTTCTCAAAACTAGTGACATTTAATAAAGATAAAAGATAGACTCGTAGGGTAACCGTGAGAGACTGTCATACTAAAAACTGGGTTAAATTTGATTAAAAGTATATAAATAGTTGATAAGAGAAGTTAGGCGGTTTGGCGCCTAGGTTCCGAATGTGCCGACCTATCAGAAGCAAGTTCAGTACAATTGGCGGACTCTCCCACGGGGCTGGTCCATTCTGTACCGTATGTCGCTTGTACCTCTCTATACATTTGTGCCATATGTCACTCCCCGTGTATCAAGCTGCAGCAAGGCGAGCTTATAACAAAATAAAATACTGGCGGACACAGTCACAATATATACATGATTACCAAAGACTAAATAAAATCCGGAAAATGTCAATTTAGCACCGAATTAAAGCAATTCCAGGGGACAGCTTCAACCGATGTTGTTGAAAAGCAGTAGAAACTACAGATGTTTTGTCAAAAAATAAAGTTCAATGGCAATAAATCCTTTGATCAGTGACAGACTTTCACGAATTTTATGCATCAAAAGAGATCACTCTGCCAATAGAAAGCTTTCGGTACGTGAAAATAGGACAACTTATTTCTAACTACATCGTAATGAAGTTTTATTTGGTATTGGGAAAATATTACTCTGCAGTTCGAAGCCAGACTGCAAAGATCCAAAGAGTGCTCCATTTCATAAATGGACAGTGGAGAAAAGAAAGTAGTAAATTTCAAAACCGGTACAATTAGAAAGCTGAAGTTGTTGCTGTTGTTGTTGTTGTTGTTGTTGTTGTTGTGGTCTTCAGTCCTGAAACTGGTTTGATGCAGCTCTCCATGCTACTCTATCCTGTGCAAGCTCCTTCATCTCCCAGTACCTACTGCAGCCTACATCCTTCTGAATCTGCTTAGTGTATTCATCTCTTGGTCTCCCTCTACGATTTTTACCCTCCACGCTGCCCTTCAGTACTAAATTCGTGATCCCTTGATGCCTCAGAACATGTCCTACCAACCGGTCCCTTCTTCTTGTCAAGTTGTGCCACAAACTCCTCTTCTCCCCAATTCTATTCAATACCTCCTCATTAATTATGTGATCTACCCATCTAATCTTCAGCTTTCTTCTGTAGCATCAGATTTCGAAAGCTTCTATTCTCTTCTTGTCTAAACTATGACTACACTCCATACAAATACTTTCAGAAATGACTTCCTGACATTGAAATCTATACTCGATGTTAACAAATTTTTCTTCTTCAGAAACGCTTTCCTTGCCATTGCCATTCTACATTTTATATCCTCTCTACTTCGACCATCATCAGTTATTTTGCTCCCCAAATAGCAAAACTCATTTACTGCTTTAAGTATGTCATTTCCTAATCTAACACCCTCAGCATCACCCGACTTAATTCGACTACATTCCATTATGCTAGTTTGGCTTTTGTTGATGTTCATCTTATACCCCCCTTTCAAGACACGTTGCTGTGGAATTTAAAATTGTCGTTCGATGAGTTCCATGAAATGATTTGCAAAAATGGTCATGTTATTCATATAGTGTGTTTATATGAGAACCATTAAGAATACACTGTTATTTCTTTATAAATCTAACTGAAACGATTAAAGCTACAATTGTTTATTTTGCTTAAAAAAGAAGTTTTAGTTTACTTTGACATACGATTATCTTAGAAAGAAGACTGAGCAGTTAAGGAGTCTGAGCAATCAGTTGCTAGCATAAGTGTCAATTTATTACGCTGATTAATTTGTTTTTAGTTTAAGCACTTTTAAGGTTAATTTTTCTAAAAGAAGGCTGTTATTTATTATTAATAAACCAATGAGGGCCTTTAGGACAAAATATCCGGCGAAATCTAGAGGCGAGTCAGGCTTTTCTATTCTTGCCAAACCTAACCAGACGTGAAGTGGCAGCCAACAAGTAATTTTGATCCGACTATAGCGTCTCGCATGTCAGGGAGGAAGTCCTACAGTCAGCAGAGCGCACGTGAGCACTGATGCGCGCGCATCCCCGCCCTCCCTGCCTGAACGGTCACCCCACCTGTCGGCCGGTGGAGTGGGGATAGCGGCGGAGGGGTGGGAGCGCGGCGCGCGCCCCGAGCGCCGGTCGCCGGCTAGTCGTTGCTTTGCGTCGCTCCGCGCCGCAACAGGTGGCAACACTGCGAGCACAGTGCCGCGACGCCACGCCAAGCCAAGCCGCGTACCGGGATAACCTACCTGCCAAACGCGCTGAACACCGCGGTGACGGCATTCTTGCTGTCGACAAGTGCAGTCGACGTAAGACGCGCGTCAGCCCTTGCAACATAGTTCACAAATACCGGGGTATCCTGAAAGCAGGCAGACTGTTTACATCCATAAGGCCTTTAAAAATATATTTCTATTAGTGATTCCGTACAAACTCTCTTACTTACACATAATAATTAAATAATGCTATTTGAAACACGAGCATAGTATGTTTGCAAATAGTGACAAATATTATTTAAATTGATCTACTTACGTTCGACAAAAAACAAGTGAGGTCTATAACAAGCATTAAACAAACACTACATTGAATACTGTTTGTGATCATCTGGGAGAAGTGGTATCTGCTGTGTCAGTTCGAACGAAAGTGCAAGAATATCGGCCACAATAAATTTTTCACTGGATGAAAACATTCTAACTGGCAAGGGTATGGTTTCTCAAGTGTAATAGTGAGTCTAACAGCAGAAAATACACCATACAGAATGTTATTTGGAGCACCTCTTCTAATTCTTATGCATGAATTGTCCATGTTAAAGATGTCTGGACACTTGGAATAGCAATTTTTTAAATCAGAACAGTTGTAGATTTTAAAATAATTGGTAGTAAGAGCTATGTTGTAGTCTGTTGTCTCTACTACGCCAGCAAGTTATTGTTTATTACACCAAATGTCATAAAATAAGTGGCAAACGCAGAGGAAGGAGTAGACGATTAGGGAGCAAGGAGTAAATTAACACCGTCTATAAATGTCTTGAAATTTTAGCTAGTTGAAAGCTAATAACTAGCGTTGTCAATTTAATCCCAGTCATAGACTGTACTTGGTATAAATATCAATACAGAGTGCTAGACATTGTGAGAATGTTTCATTTTGGTACCGAATGTGGCATCTGTAACACCGTTTCCTTCCATGTGACTTTATCTTGAGGGCCGCAGATTGCTCGCTCACTGTTTCGCTTTCTGATTGGGAGGCGCGTTTTTCTCGGCTGCGCGAGAAGAAGGTGGTGACATAGGTCAGGGTCGAAGGGCGTGACGCAGCAGACCTCGTGGCGTCGCTTTATCTGTGGGGACTCGACCCAGTTAGTGGCAACAAGACAAACAAGGCAGCGTCTCCAGGAGTCTACAGGACTGCGTCTAATTCTCCTGTCTGCTCTGGAAAGTGCCGAAGTGCCGCCACCGACCTAGAAAACGTACATCACTTTCTGAATAAAAACTTACTGTCAATTCCTAAGTGTCAGTGGAAGTAGGAGTCAAGTGTACAAGAAAATTGGTAACTGCGTAAATATGGCAAGTTTACAAATGGTCGCCTTTCGATTTTCCCTTTGTTAAGCTCTAAGTGTGAAGAACGTGTAACTTTCGCAAATAAAGCGATTCAAACACTAGGTATCAGAGTGGACTCAAGAGCTGTCTCAGCGTGTCAGAATTTCCATATCTCATTGAAAAATTGGCTGCAAATAGTTACATAATTTCTATTTAGAACTTTGGATTAAATATGCGTGTGGGATAGTAATTACACTTGATCTATGAGCTATGTGTAGAAGCACTGGTAATGTGTACAGTACACACCTGTTGCAGGGACAGTGAGTATTATTTGCTTCTTCATACTGCTTATTACGTAAACTATCATGACATTCCTTCAGTGTATTAACAGTAATGCTGGAACGCAAAACATCATGTAAAAGAAAACAGATGTCGTTATTTACATCTGTGAACATTTTATGCTCCTTCATGCTGCTTATTATAAAATATTGTAAGTCCATTATTTATTAAATTCAGTATCAGTGATTTAAGAAAGCGAAAAATCTATTAAGGTGAAGAAAACACTGGTAATTTATTTACCTAAGAAACTATAGGATACATAAATTCTGCTGAAATCAGTTCTGACAGATTTCCTCTGGATTCATCATACTGGAACCTGAGAAATCTTCAGAAGACATAAAACCCATGTAACGCTATTGCTGTATTGTAGCTGTTCTCCATTATAGTACGAACATACATAAAAAACTAAACAATAAATTAGTGTTGGTAAAGTACCAGATTTTCGAAGAAACAACATTTTTGCCTACTAAATTTGTGTACGTTGAAATGCTCACAATAAGACTGACTACTATAGTTAGAGTCCACGTCATCTCAACCGAACGGAGAGAAATTTAAAGAGCTCAGATGAACAGATATTCTTCAGTCAGATCAATTAGTTCGTGCAGCAGCGTTTATTAGACGAAGAACGCGTTGGAAGATGCTGATGATTTCTTGCATTTAAGAACAAAGGCCAGGTACTGACCATGTTTTTTTGAGGCTTTCGTCAATCCCTGCTTCGTTTTGGGAAAGCGGCCTGCAAGAAGAACTGGAACTAGACACCAGCTGGACTATCCGTGGAGAAGGAGGGATACCGCCGTTCCTGGATGGTCGCTCCACTGCCCATCTGAATTATTCATCGTCACGTGGGCAGCCAGCGACAAGCGCCATCCGGCCATCAGACACGCGAAGGGCCCTCCCCTCCCGAAAGGCAGTTCTGGCGGGCGCAGTGCTGCCACCGCAACCACTCCCGAAGGTGCTCCTCACCCAGCAGGAAGGAAGTGCGCCCACAACGCCTGCAGTTAGGCTGCTCTTACCCACTGTACAGCAGGAGCAGTGCACCTGTCGAATAGGCAACTCTGCGTAGCACGGCGCTGGACTGAGCATCGGCAGCGAATATTTCATTATTGTAGCGACATTTTTCTACGCTGTATCTGTGGTCATCATCAGAAAGGAGTGACGATTCAAGTAGTCTCTCTATAGTCCCCGTTGCTGTTTGGACAGAGGAATACTGATAATCTGTTTGTTCTAATTCTGAGGTAATTTTTCGAGACGACATCGAAAGTGCTTCACTAGTATGTACGTGGACTTCAAAAACGAGGATCGGTTAATGTATAGCTTCTACAGCTGATACTGCTCTTTTGACTGAAACACAGTTCTGTGGTAGAGTTTCTCTCGTTCCACTGAGATGTTTCGAGGCGACATCTAAAGTGCTCCACTGGCATAATTAAAGACGTTTATTATAGACAGGATACGGGCGTTACCACTTGTACGTGTCCACATATACGACTTACATCGTCTTGAATATTGACACTCGATCGTTTTCGCTGCAGCTCATTATGCTCAATAGAAATAAAACATTTACTAGATACGTGTTTGAATTGAAAGCCTAGAAGAAAATTAGTGACGTAAAATATTTGTTGTTGCATTACTGAAGGAAAAATCTAAAGAAACAGTTGCATTGGCTGAAGAGCCTGGAGCGACTTCTAGCAGTTACTGCAGTAAGCAGTTGTCTGCTTCATATTTGTCTGAGAGCATCTCAAGAACAGGAACGTTCTTAAAACAGCTGGCGAAGTTAAAGGTTGTCTTGCTCAGCACAAGCATAAACAAGAGCTCTACCATTGCAGATCATCGGTCTGTCGAGGCTTCTTCCGTTAAAGAACGGATCTGTAGAACTGGACCAAAATTGGCCAGCGGTTGTGCCATATCAGCGTTGTTATAGTCAAAGAAGTTACGTAAAGACTGTCCAGGGAAGTATTAAGACACAGTGCTGTATCATCCACTATGGTGGTAGAGTCAAAAGTGGAGGTCAAAATTAGAAGTTAAGCGACTGTATATTTCGTGGTAATCACGGGACTGTGAAACCAGTGAGTAAGTGCCAAGATGAGCGTCGCGGGGACTTCGTTGGACGACGCGTCTGGCGGCGGTATCTCCGTGTCGGTGGTGTCCGGGCCTTCCGTCCACGGCCCGGTCGCCGGCGTCGAGCCTACCCCTCAGACGGAGATGGACGCCCTGCTGCTCGGCAGAATTGGGGTGAGTAGATTCCTTTTCCACTACATTCTGAGATCTACATAATGCCCAGCTTCGGCAAGTAGACGCGAATATTCATTTGTAGATTCCCAAACGGCTTCTTTCCAATTATCAAGGAGAGGGTTGGGTTGGGTTGTTTGGGAAAGGAGACCAGACAGCGAGGTCATCGGTCACATCGGATTAGGGAAGGACGGGGAAGGAAGTCGGAAGTGCCCTTTGAAAGGAACCATCCCGGCATTTGCCTGGAGCGATTTTAGGGAAATCACGGAAAATCTATATCAGGATGGCCGGACGCGGGATTGAACCGTCGTCTTCCCGAATGCGAGTCCAGTGTGTAACCACTGCGTCACCTCGCTCGGTTATCAAGGAGACTCCAAATGCGTCACATTCCCTAGATACAATCCTGTGGAAGGTAGCGAGCTAGTCATTAGTTCTTTCCGTGGATAGTAATTGAAATTTATATCTATGCATTGTAACAAGTCAGTTTTACAATTATAGCACAGCTTTCCATCGGAAGTATGACATTGTGCTAACCTTTTAGACGATTTTTGTTTTACCCATGCAGTGTTTTTTAGTTAACTATTTCCAACATTTCTCTCTCTCTCTCTCTCTCTCTCTCTCTCTCTCTCTCTCAAACACACACACACACACACACACACATATATATATATATATATATATATATATATATATATATATATATATATATATATACGGAAGTTAGCTTGTGATGTAGTAGAAGATATGAGTTCAGTTCATGATTTAGCTAATCTAATCTTACTGTCCTTTGAAGTTGTTAGATCGGACTGTGGGTGGTCAAAGATGCTAATGGTTCAATACTTCATTCCTTCCTGTACACCACTCAGGATGACTAATAGGTAGTACAAATACTTTCTCCTTCTGGTATTATATTCATGAATGTAATACTGAATTCTATATATCGTGATGTATCTAAAGTCAATGTCAATCCACTTTCACAGAACCTTTTATTCATAAAAACTGAGGAATTCCATATTGAGTTTGTCGACATATGCTCCGCTAACATATAGCACTGAATTCCATTCGAGCGAGCGTAACACATTTAAAATGTTTCACGGCAGTTTCACTCCAAGCGTCAGACACCTTGTTACACAGAACAGCAAAATATACATCGGAAACGAATCACAACAATCAAGTTACCACACGCGTCATCCACGTCGAGCTGTACAATAAGGTATCGTAGTTAGCAAAGAGATGTGGCACCAATGACAAGAACAGAAAGCGTGATAAAGTTTGTTCAGTGATAGTTTGTTGTTCTGGTGGCTGTTTTGTGCTTTACAAAGTGTCTGTCACTTATGAAATCCGATATGTGGGGTGCTACATGGTCATTCTTTTGGGCAACATCTAACAGTCAGTTCAAAGGTACGTAGGTTCTAAGCATTACTAAGTAGAAATCAAGCACAGGTTTTAAAATCAACGCTAATTATTGTAAATAAAAGGCCTGAGTAATGGATGTCATCTCTGAACCTGTGGGATAGCTTTAAAAAACAGAGGTTAAACCAATGCAAAATCGTATTGTTCTCCGTGCAATGTACGATCAGTTAACCACACATTATAGAAAAGGAAATGCTTTTATTACATACGTGCAAGTGATGTAGTATTTGTGAAAGTTATTTGAATTCCATCAGTTTATACCACATTTAAACGGAAGCACCACGCTAGTCCCCAAAGGTAGGAAGTTTTAAAAGAAAACACATAATATTTCCTTCATGAGATGTAGGGAAAGAGGTGGTCTGCATGGACAGATGGTGTGTATTCGTTTGCTAAAAAGTGACAAAGGACAATTGAAGTTTCTTTTAACTTTGACTGTGGAAACACGTACTGAACTTACGGCAGGCCAGAAGAATTTGAAGCCATTCCAAAATGCTCAGATGCCTTCAGTGTGGTACAAGGTATCAGCTTCAGTGAACATACGTAACGTTATGCATCTAGCAACGAAAACCACATTAAGATTATAATGGAAGAATTCGATAAAGAAACAGATGAGATACCGCTTATGCAGAAGTTTGCAAGGTAGCAGGAAATACTGAGGTGTCACGTGACTTGAAAGTGACGATTCTTCGTACAGGAAGGCAAAAGGACATGCGTTTGTAGATGAAACAGCAGAGGAACATTTAAACCTGACCCACGAGGCCAGATTTAAACTAAATATTTTCAATATTACACCACATACAGTTGTAGGAAACGTAACTACGAGTATAAGGTATGATGCATTAGACAACACTATGGATACGTTTGGGTCCTTATCGAACTAAACAAGCGTAGATGATTGTGCACTGTTAGTGTGTGCAAAAAATATGGCATCTTTGTACAGCATAGAAATTAATAAGCAGAATTGGAAACAAATTTCGCAGTTAAAAAAAAGATTCCTGTAGCTCGCTTTGGATCTGGGCCACATCCCTCTCTGAACCATGTCAGTGTACGTACTAGATACAATTCTACTAACATAGGCTACTTCCGAAAATAGAATTACTGATTTTCCTGCACTTTACCTGTCACTGTAGCGCAAGCACGGTGGACATTCAGCTTCCTTGAAAAAGTGAAGAATAATTTGATTGAGAATTACAATAGAGCAAGATCGGCTCGTTGGATTAGCTCTGATCACAGCAGCGTCCCAGTTAACCTACTCACTAGATTTTACCAGTTATAAAAGAGTTCACATCTAAAACGCTAAAAAGAAAGTATAATTCAAAAGTATCGAATTTATGTAAACTGCGAGCATTACGAAGTTTCTTAAAATGAGTTGCTTAAGGTTTACTATCAAAATTTTTTAGCTTTACCCAAAAGCCAAAATTTAAAATAAAGAAATTGGGTAAGGCCTTAGGAATGCTTACCCGGGGCCCGAAAGCTCTAGCACCGCCCCTGGCTTCATTTGCGCAATATGAAAGCACTCTTCTGCGGACATTGAAGCTATGGAATCATCACAGACGCCATAAACAGTTTTGCGACATTTCCATATATCTTTTGTCAGTCAACATTGTGCAGAAACCGAAAGAATAAAGATTGGGTGGCTCCGTACTACGATTACTTCTTTACGTACTTGTCTATTCTGTATGAACTGGAATCTGTGGATTTTCACGCGTAGAATTATCGTTGTCATATAAGTGGGAGGGAAATTATCGTGCTGGAGATGGAATGCACGGCTCTGGCTGACTTATTGGGCTGCGAAAGGTCGGTGCCGCGATCATTTTCAAAGCACCTTTCACGTTCTGTGTGTGTTGCTGTCCAATGTAGACATCACCACACTAGCAAAATATTCTGTAGATTCCATCCCTCCACAGTTCCAAGCTGTCCTTCATAGAACTGAAGACCACAGGTCTTTGTAGGTCCGAAAGATTACACTCACATAGCGTTTCCTTAGCATTTTGCCTAACCAAACGTCCAGAAACGGCAGACAGCCGCTTTCTCCACTTCCATCATAAATAGGATGTTCTCGTGAATCGAATTCAAATGCTGCGAGCATTAAAAAGGTTTTCTAAAATGTGTTGCTTCATGTTTTCCATCAAAATTTTTTGGCTTTACCCAATAAGCCAAAGCGTGTCGTTTCTCCTTCGCCGTGGGATCAGACAACAAAAGTATCATCTACATACCGTCATAAGCCCTTTGGCTTAAGTTCGGGCGAGTAAAGTGCACTCTCCTCAAGGCCTTCCAGAAAATAGTTTGCTACCAAAGGGGAGAGGACTAGCCATGCTAATACTGTCAATTTGCTCAAAATATTCACTGTTGACTTCACCCGGCTGCGATCCCGAAATTTCGTGGCATGCTCCTTAAGCCGGGAAGGTTTCTGGAATCAATGTATCGTCTTATTGTAATTCATTATGAAGTTTACTTCATTAAGTTCTAGCAAATAATACAGCGTCATACGAGAAACAAAGGAGAGTCAGGTGAAGCGTAGTAACAAATACTGTTTTATTCATTCTTTTGTACATTCCTTCTGAAAATGTTTAAAACCGATGAAAATATTTTTTTATTTTCTTTCTGTATCAACTCCTTCAATCTATGATATTTTCCTACGATGAAGTAGAATGAAAGTCATATCCTTGCCATACACTTACGCTTCAGTATTATGTCATACGATGAATCGTTGCCATGTTGCTCAAAGACTATTTGTACAGATTTTGCTGAAATTGATTCAAAGTCTCGAGGAGTGCCGAGAGCTATATTTGTTATTAAAACGGCCTCATGAAACACTATATTTGACAATAGTATACAGCTTAACATAGCCGCCTCTATATTACGCCAGCGAACATCGATATTTTGTGAATATAATTCGCCGGAAATAATTGCTGAACTAATCTAGCATACATATCTGGAAGTAAATATGCTCTTTCACGAGCTTCATAGCTGTACAAAATGTGAACACTCCGCGAGAAACGTGACATAATGACCTACGCGGACTCCTGGTCAACATATAATGAAAGGAATTGTGGTTGACATCAGATTGTGAAAAAAGGTCTTCCTTACTTTCTGTCATCAACCACCTACTTGCTTTGACCTCCCAAAAAAATCTTGAGTAATTTTAACCCGAATTAAAACTAAACAAGGGAAATGTTTCATCCCATTGTATAAATGAAAAATGAATCAGTCACCGAAATGATACTGTGAAGGCAAAGGCAGACAGTCCACTATAAAGTGCAGATATGTACAGGAACAGCCTCTCAGAAGCTTCCGACGACTTTCATTACTTGTTCCTGTACAGTCACCGCGTTCTAACTTGGACTACGTCTTTATGAATACCACAGATTCTGGGCTCTCTCTCCTTCACATAATTTACTGCAATTTACTTACGGTAAATGAAGCGCCTCAGATTGTGTGGCGTGTATGTTACGAAAATCTGGAAATGTCCTTTACATTGCATTCCAGCAGTTGTCCGAAAACACTTACAGCTTAACACAAGTAATTACGAGTTGATTATTTTCAGTGCCTGTAATAATGCTGGAACTAAGTACTGGTGTCTTGTTGTGCCAGCATAACAGATAATAATTTCAGTGAGTGATATCGCGTTGTGACTTATCTTAAGGTATAAATAACACTATCAGTCATGGTGAGCATGGCATGTGAATCACATATTACTTGGTATGGTTACACAAATGTGTGTTCTTGAATCTTGTCCAAAGTACAAAATAGGAGAGAGTCAGAATGTAGTGCATATCTACACTCATTGTGCTCTGAGATTTGATATTTCATCGTCACATACAACTCTTTAATATATGGTGATTACTGTTTCTATGAAGAGTGTCACTGTGTCTCTTGGGAAGAATGAAAATAACGTAAGACACACACACACACACACACACACACACACACACACACACACACACCGTACGTGAGTGAGTCATTTTTTCTATGTAATTAATGTTGCACAGACATTGGTACTGTCCGGTCCTTAATCAGCCAGTCATGATAATATTGTTCGACATGCAGTATAATTTTTAATTTAGTTTACTAATCCAAATGTTACTTAATTTTCTAAAAATTGTGAATTGTTTGTTTATGCTGTAAGGGATGGTGAAATGCGTGTATCAGAAGAAATTTGTATTGATCTCTTCATTTATACAAAAGTCATCATTTTCAAAAAACTATATTCAATCGATGAAGCAGCTGATCGAAGATGTTTGCAGTCTAATAAAGCTAATACCAAATTTTATGTGATAGTAATTACTTCTGAAATAAATGGCCTATATACTTAGAATTCTCAACACCACCTCATGTAAGTACGCGAATTCCGTTAGAAATATTTTGTTCAGTCGGAGGTACAGAGTTCGTGTAGACGGTCATTTCGGTTTGGCACCTTCAACTGCTAACCAAAAATTCCTTTTGTGTGCTATCCATTCCAACATATCTGACAATCGAGAGCGTACCTGTATAGCAACATTCCTATGCAGAATGCATGATGGCGATGAGACACATTGGAACTGGTGGCAAACTAAGGTTCTGTTTATTAGCAGACGATTGTGCTACACGAAGACGATTGTCTTAAAATTCTGTCAGAGTTTCAGGTAAGCTTTCACAATACAGAAAAACTCGAGTTTAGCCTACATGTATGACAACAGTGACAAATCAGAAAATAGATTAAATTCCAAAATCAATTATGAACAGAATCGCTAGACCAGGAGATAATGCCCAAACGAAATTCACAGAAGGGAACTTATATCCTTATCTCTGTCAGCGCACAAGAAATCACTCTCTAGACTATCACATTCCATTTCGGCCGTTTTTACGTTTAGTTAAGTTATTTCAAATGTTTTTGTTGAACCAGTTGACTTTTGTTACCAAATTCGGTAATGGAGTCGTCATATTCTTCTAAATGTGTCACTGAGCAGCGTTTTGTCATCAGTAGAATCAAAATTCATTATCTAGTTACTGTTGTTTTGCAATTTTGGTGATTTGTGCCAGAAATGACAATAAAATACACAAATCAACAAACGAAAGATTTAAATAATAAACACACGGTAGCGTAATGTGTGAGGGTGAGTAACTATGAAATGTTAGCATAGATTTTTTTTCTCTCTTGGATGCACTGTGAGTTAAAAAAGGCATTGTTGGAAATTTTTAGAAGGATTGCAGATTCCAGGAAAAACTTATTTTCTCTGTGTCATGGTCTCCTAGAGGACCTAAATAATGACTGGTGCTACAGCATTATCAGTAATTATTTTGGAATCCATAGAATAGTCGTTTTCACCAATACGTGCATCTAGAAGGTACAAATCCTAATTCTTACCTGATGCTATTGATGTAACAGTAACAATCGGTTAGGCTTAATTAATTTCAACTGCTGTACACCCAGTGACAGCTTTTCTGTGAACAACCAAGTAATGGTATGATGTATGGTGTTTTGCAATTCGTAAAAGTTGTTCAGGCTGCAAACAACTACTACTTTTCCAACGTCAACGAAAAGCGAATTTACAGCTGACAGAAATACGGTATGTTTCAGTACACAAAGGAAATACACACGTGTTGAAAGTCATAATTGACAATTGTCTGTTTCCATTCTAGAAACATTCACAGTTGGCATTTCATATGAGAGTATTTAATCATTTAGTATTAGGAGCTTCCGTACAGGATGATGTACTAGGCATTACATAGGAAGATGATCATCTATTTCCTGTCAACCTCGTCTGAATGCCCGAACGATGTGTCACACTTTCCAGGCTCAATCATTCTTTGTTTCAATTGTTTAATGTATGCTAATTCTTAGAACACAAACAGCACGAAAAGTTTCTGTCTCTATTCCAATGTAAGTTGTGCCTGAACTTTAATTTGCCTTGATATTTATTACAGAAACACGACTGCAGTAATATGTACTTCAGTTTTCCACAGTGAGCTACTTATTAAAATTTGAAGAATTAAACTGATACTAAGCTTAATATTAGCACTACTTCATGATGTATAGATAACTGTTTCGTCCCTGAAAGACTGCATTTAGCATGCGAAATGGCAGTTATACAGGGCTATTACAAATGATTGAAGCGATTTCATAAATTCACTGTAGCTCCATTCATTGACATATGGTCACGACACACTACAGATACGTAGAAAAACTCATAAAGTTTTGTTCGGCTGAAGCCGCACTTCAGGTTTCTGCCGCCAGAGCGCTCGAGAGCGCAGTGAGACAAAATGGCGACAGGAGCCGAGAAAGCGTATGTCGTGCTTGAAATGCACTCACATCAGTCAGTCATAACAGTGCAACGACACTTCAGGACGAAGTTCAACAAAGATCCACCAACTGCTAACTCCATTCGGTGATGGTATGCCCAGTTTAAAGCTTCTGGATGCCTCTGTAAGGGGAAATCAACGGGTCGGCCTGCAGTGAGCGAAGGTTGAACGCGTGCGGGCAAGTTCCACGTGTAGCCCGCGGAAGTCGACGAATAAAGCAAGCAGGGAGCTAAACGTACCACAGCCGACGGTTTGGAAAATCTTACGGAAAAGGCTAAAGCAGAAGCCTTACCGTTTCGAACTCATTGATGGGGACATGCTGCGCCGAGTGTGAGAGGAACTTGATTATCGGCTTGATGTCTGCCGAATCACTAAAGGGGCACATATCGAACATTTGTGAATGCCTAAAAAAACTTTTTGAGTTTTTGTATGTGTGTGCAAAGCATTGTGAAAATATCTCAAATAATAAAGTTATTGTAGAGCTGTGAAATCGCTTCAATCATTTGTAATAACCCTGTATATAAATTAATCATTATTCTCATTTATATTGTATATTTTATTTCCACCATCACGTCTTTCGACGTTTCTTACATAGGCATGACCACGTCTAGTTGATGAAGGCATGATGATAATACAGAGATACAGTTGCATAACTAAAACAAGTGACTCACGCAGAAACCTGTATCACATATAGCAATGTTATGATTCAATCATAAATAAAGAGTTCTGTAGATTTACAGGCACATACGGTGATTGACGATAGTTACAAAAGAATCGAGACATTTTAAACCAAGCAATTAACTTACGTAATCAAATAATTGCAGTTTCATTTTTGTTTTGTATTATCTTATTTTCATCAACAGCAAAACCTGTAAGTTTATCATGGCACAAAATTGGAGAAGTGGATAGAGTCAGACTGATTACAGCTGCAGCCTCTGCCTGAGTTGCTGAATAGCTGTGTGACTTTAGCTTCAGAAGTGGCATTTTATTCGCTGCCATGAAACGCAGGACAGAGTCACGTGAACTGCATGTTACATTAAGCAGTAAAACCTAGCTCCATACTCAACAGCGGTTGCTATGCAAATGAATGCTACCCAGTAACACAGCGAGTTGCACATATAGTCGAAATTTTGTTTGCAGTAGCTTTCAAGATTAATGCGGATGTTAAGAGTAACTCTTATTCGTCTTTTATAACAGAACTACATATTTTTTTACAATAAAACGTCCTCCATATAATGGTTTCACAGATTATAGGTGATCTATAAAGGGAATCTTTATTTTAGTAATTTTTTGTTTAACGATATTTGATTTGCTGTCGTTTGACCTTGATGTATAACATCTAAGTCTGTCTTTCACGCATTTATATAGACCGATTAGTAGTTCGGAGCACGTTCAGGCCATAATTCACACCTTCTGCTGTTGTGATCTTTCTATGCAGCATCTTGCATCATCTTTAAATGTGGAGGTGCATCCCTTTTGGAATACGGTTGCCCAGTAACTTCCTAAAAGTACGTTTGAGTCCAGAAGTGTTAACAGGAGAGGCAGTGGATCTATATAAAAGGTAGGAGAGATACAACTAAGTCTTGGTTACGATAAGTTTACATAAAAGTACTAACATAAATAAAAACGTTATTGTAATATTCATTAGCTGTTTTAGACCGCTGAAGATTTCTAAACAACGATCTGAATACGAATGCTTAAAATTTAGTGCGGTAATGTTCATAGCAAGTAACACTGTTGCGACCACACGTTGCAGTAAAATATGGCCTACTTTAAGGTACAAGCCAATAGATATGTTCAGCTGCAGAATGAGTTAGGTTATGATAGACGAGGTGTGGCCATTTTCAGCGAGTGTTGAGATACTAGATTTAAGTTCTCATGGCCCATAAGGAGGATTATTCCTTGTAGAGAGTGTTTCATGTATTCCTGTAGCACTGTTGACTTTGTACAGTTGCATCTACAATTAAAATCATTCGCAAAGCAGCAGCTGACCTCAAGAGATTAAATGAAGAACTAGGAAACTTGTAAATTAAAGAAAAATAGAGTGGTAAAAATGTAAAATATGTGATATCTAGCGTGGCAGCAGAAACTCTCAAAAACAAGAAAAAAATTGAGGAACAAAGGGTCTAAAAATTTGGAATGAGGATATATTAGGAAAGCTGTTAAAGAAAAACAAGATAAATTTATGGAATACTTAGGCAGCAACACAGCTGAAAAGATACAGTCCGATAAGGAGAGAAGAAACATTGCTAAATGTGAGAAAAGAAAGGCACTCCAAGAATAACGGGATAAAATTATTTCTAATATCGAGAATGATGTTCATGGGAGAAGGAAAATGGGCCAATAATGTTTAATAGCTTTACACACAACAGAAAAATAGAAGGCACAAATAAATAATATTGAGGAACAACAATAGGTAAATTATTATTAATAATTATGGTATGACAATACAGCACAAGAAACTGAAATGGAAACAATAGATGTTTACAGTCTGGCAAAATAACATCTACCTTAACATTACTGCCGGCCGGTGTGGCCGAGCGGTTCTAGGAGCTTCAGTCTGGAACCGTGCGACCGCTACGGTCGCAGGTTCGAATTCTGCCTTGGGCATGGATGTGTGTGAAGTTCTTAGGTTAGTTAGGTTTAAGTAGTTCTAAGTTCTAGGGGACTGATGACCTCAGGTGTTAAGTCCCATAGTGCTCAGAGCCATTAACATTACTTGTGAGCAGAGAAGTGAAAGGAAGAGATAGTATTAATGCCGATTAGCTATAATATGAAAGAATAATGGTGCATCTATGACTGCCACATCTCTTACACGAATCTTGAAAGAGAAGAGTATCCCCAAAGAATGGAATATTTCAAGAGTGATATCAATTACTTTAAAAGGAGACAATAGCCTACGCAGTAACTACAGAGGAGTAAATTTCCCGGACTAAGAAAAATAAAAAAATAAACATACGCTAAGATTTGAAACATAAGTCTTAAAAACATAATGGATGTAGTACTGCATAAGGAAAAAATGGGTTTTATGAAAGGACACTCTAAGACAGATGGAGTTTATGTTTCACAACAGATAATAGAAAAACAGAGAATATAATAAAAAAATACATATGACTTTTATTGGTTAAAAAAAAGTTTCTGGCTATGTCAATGGAGAGAAGCTGTGGAAGGTAACGACGAATCACGGATATCCGAAAAATCTAATAAATGTGATAAAATGTTGGTATTAGAACTCATTTCACACTAGATTTTAACAGAAAAATGGCTAAGGAAGTACCACCACAGGCGTGCGAAAAGGCGGCTTCATCTCCCCAAACATTGTTTAACATTCACATCGGTAAATTAATGCATATATTAGAAACAGAAATTGAAAAAGGTGTCTACTTAAAGAGGAGGGCGCTTTTAAATAATCGTAACAGATACAAAAGAGAACTCTCAGAACGGAATTTATTTACTGAAACAAATGAGCGCCAAATTTGACAAGGAGATCTCAACACAAACCAAGACAGTCTCCATCGTGGGGAAACAACACACTGGGAATAAAATACACTCCTGGAAATTGAAAGAAGAACACCGTGAATTCATTGTCCCAGGAAGGGGAAACTTTATTGACACATTCCTGGGGTCAGATACATCACATGATCACACTGACAGAACCACAGGCACATAGACACAGGCAACAGAGCATGCACAATGTCGGCACTAGTACAGTGTATATCCACCTTTCGCAGCAATGCAGGCTGCTATTCTCCCATGGAGACGATCGTAGAGATGCTGGATGTAGTCCTGTGGAACGGCTTGCCATGCCATTTCCACCTGGCGCCTCAGTTGGACCAGCGTTCGTGCTGGACGTGCAGACCGCGTGAGACGACGCTTCATCCAGTCCCAAACATGCTCAATGGGGGACAGATCCGGAGATCTTGCTGGCCAGGGTAGTTGACGTACACCTTCTAGAGCACGTTGGGTGGCACGGGGTACATGCGGACGTGCATTGTCCTGTTGGAACAGCAAGTTCCCTTGCTGGTCTAGGAATGCTAGAACGATGGGTTCGATGACGGTTTGGTTGTACCGTGCACTATTCAGTGTCCCCTCGACGATCACCAGTGGTGTACGGCCAGTGTAGGAGATCGCTCCCCACACCATGATGCCGGGTGTTGGCCCTGTGTGCCTCGGTCGTATGCAGTCCTGATTGTGGCGCTCACCTGCACGGCGCCAAACACGCATACGACCATCATTGGCACCACGGCAGAAGCGACTCTCATCGCTGAAGACGACACGTCTCCATTCGTCCCTCCATTCACGCCTGTCGCGACACCACTGGAGGCGGGCTGCACGATGTTGGGGCGTGAGCGGAAGACGGCCTAGCGGTGTGCGGGACCGTAGCCCAGCTTCATGGAGACGGTTGCGAATGGTCCTCGCCGATACCCCAGGAGCAACAGTGTCCCTAATTTGCTGGGAAGTGGCGGTGCGGTCCCCTACGGCACTGCGTAGGATCCTCCGGTCTTGGCGTGCATCCGTGCGTCGCTGCGGTCCGGTCCCAGGTCGACGGGCACGTGCACCTTCCGCCGACCACTGGCGACAAGATCGATGTACTGTGGAGACCTCACGCCCCACGTGTTGAGCAATTCGGCGGTACGTCCACCCGGCCTCCCGCATGCCCACTATACGCCCTCGCTCAAAGTCCGTCAACTGCACATACGGTTCACGTCCACGCTGTCGCGGCATGCTACCAGTGTTAAAGACTGCGATGGAGCTCCGTATGCCACGGCAAACAGGCTGACGCTGACGGCGGCGGTGCACAAATGCTGCGCAGCTAGCGCCATTCGACGGCCAACACCGCGGTTCCTGGTGTGTCCGCTGTGCCGTGCGTGTGATCATTGCTTGTACAGCCCTCTCGCAGTGTCCGGAGCAAGTATGGTGGGTCTGACACACCGGTATCAATGTGTTCTTTTTTCCATTTCCAGGAGTGTAGTAGTAGCTCAGAAGATTTTAGAGCAGTTCAGTTACTTCAGTTACCTGGGATGTGGGTTGATATACGGCTGAAGCAACGATATGGAAATTAAGGTAAGTAAAATTTGCTGGTTTTGTGGTCAATTAACAGAAACCTTAAAAAACAAAAGTATGAAAGATACTCAAATTAAATACTGCAAAACATTTGAAGCCCCGCACTGCTCTATGGAAGAGAGATCCGGATGATTATCAGAAAGCAGGAAAACTGTATACAGGCTCAAGAAATGATATTCCTGATACAGGTAAAAGGTTTTGCAATGGAAAACAGACTAAGGAAACAATATATTAGAGAAGAACTAAAATTTTTACTCTAAATGATGTAATTCTAGATTAATGGAGAAAATGGAACGAACACCTCCAAGGGATGGAGAGTAACATACTTCCCGTAAAAGCTACACATTATGAATGATAAGGTCTGCAAGGAAGAAGAAATAGACGAAGACCCCTTCAAATGGTTCAAATGGCTCTGAGCACTATGGGACTTAACATCTGTGGTCATCAGTCCCCTAGAGCTTAGAACTACTTAAACCTAACTAACCTAAGGAGATCACACACATCCAAGCCCGAGACAGGATTCGAACCTGCGACCGTAGCAGTCACGCGGTTCCAGACTGTAGCGCCTAGAACCGCACGGCCACACCGGCCGGCGAAGACCCCTTCAACGGTATGTATTGCAACAGGCAACTTTGATTTATGCCTGAACAAAAGAGGAGGAGGAGGCTGACCATCAAGCAATGTGGTCAACAATGCGTAACCACTTTAAAAAGCTTAGAAAATATAAGGATTACCCAGATGTCTGTCAATGAAATATCTGACAACGATATGGAGCGGCAATGAGCAGTCTGCCGACCTTTGTTGACACAATTTCCAAACGACGTGTCTTGCCCAAGAGTATTATTTTCTTATGAATGTGTGATACTCCCAATTCACTCAGGATTAATGTGATTTTTTATGGCCTGTCGGAAAGAGCCGGTGTCACGTTATATAATGAGCTAAGTTGTAATCACTATATATGTTTGGCCCAAAATGGAAATTCTTATTTGAACATGCTGCAAACATGGTTAACAGCTCGAAAACGTGGGAGTCAGTATCATACGTGGTTACACGAGGACGGAACACCAGACCACTTTGCTTTTCAGATACGTCACTTCCTTGCTGAACAATTTCGAGGCCTTAGGATTGCGCGTTGTTCAGTAGCATATCCAGCCTCATTGAGAAGTTTAGCACGAAACTCGGTTCTTGCCGCACTATACAACTCATTAAGTAGTTATCGGGAATAATTTAATTGCATTGGCCTAATATAAGTGGAAATCAAATCAACAGTGCAAGACTGTCGAGACAAACTATGGAAACTTATCTCTACAGACACCTCGCAGAATGTCAAAACGGTCATAATAAAACATCGATTTCTGTGTAAAACTTGATGCTGCGCGCATAGATCCGCTAGATACATAGATTTCGTCTGTAAGATACGACATACTATTTTGATCAATAGCCACGAGAATTCTTATGGAATACATTGTACAGATTATATTTAGACCCACACTGGTTAGCTTGCAGTGCTGCGAGCCAAACTTGGTGAGTCCCAGAGATAATCAGGTTAGAAATATAACTTTGCGGTTTGCTCCACAAAGGAACTAGAAAGGAAACACGAGCTGGATGGCTGAGTGCCGGTGTCAGAGAGAGTTTGTGTCTTGGAGCTGGTGCTCTTCCTCGACGGCCAGCAACCAACACTGTTCCCTTTCCACGATCCCTATTAGCTACACAGAGGCAATGGTGAACAGTACACGTTTCACGAATACAAACAGTTCTCTGTTTAAGCGACGATTTAACTTTGTTCTTTGGCTACAGTGGCCTAATGTTGAACAATAGTAATAAAGTAATCCTGCGATCACACCACGTGAACACATGACGGCGACAAGCCCCGAGGTCATAATCTGCCATATGACGTCGTTAGTACTAAAGAAACCGAGCGAGGTGGAGCAGTGGTTAGCACACTGGACTCGTATTCGGGAGGACGACGATTCAATCCCGTCTCCGGCCATCCTGATTTAGGTTTTCCGTGATTTCCCTAAATCGTTTCAGGCAAATGCCGGGATGGTTCCTTTGAAAGGGCACGGCCGATTTCCTTCCCAATCCTTCCCTAACCCGAGCTTGCGCTCCGTCTCTGATGACCTCGTTGTCGACGGGACGTTAAACACTAACCACCACCAGTACTAAAGAAACAGCAGTAATATCACTAACATCGATTTCGAGTAAGATTCTGGAAGATACACTGCGTTCGAAATGATTTATCGACAAACAACACACGCAGATACGGAAAATAATGTTCTTGTGAAACTCAAGAAGCTCGTTATTCTCACAAAGTAATGAGTGCTATTGACACTAGATTTCAAATCGATTCCATATTCTTAGATTTTCTGAAGGTTTTCGACTCCGTTCCTCGCAAGGGACTTCTAATCAAATTGCGTGTCTATGGAACCGTGTGGCTGGATTCGTGATCCTCTTTGAGAAAGGTCACAGTTTGTAGTAACTGACGGAAAGTCATCCAATAAGTCGTGTTCCCCAAGTAAGTGTTATAGTCCCTCTGCTGTTGCTGACCTACGTAAAGGATCAGTTCAGGAGAGAATTTAAACAGCCGTCTTCGAGTGTTTACTGTTGATGCTGTCATATAACTTCTTGTAAAGTCATGATATGATAAAAACCAGTTGCAAAATGATTGAGACAAGAAAAATGTGTGGTGATACATGTGACAGTTGACTCTAAATAATTAAAAGTGTGAAATGATCCACGTGAGTACTGAAAGGAATCCGCTAAATTTCGATGAGGTGATGAATCGTGCAAACCTAAAGGCTGTAAATTCAACTTAATACTTACAGACTACAATTAAGAATAACTTACATTGGAACGATCGCATGGATAATGTTGTGGGAAAAGGAAGCCATGGACTGCGATTAATTTGGAGAAAGAAGATGCAACTGTTCTAATAAACAGACTAATTACAGTACGGTGTCTGCCCTCTTCTGGAGTACCGCTGTACGGTGTGGGATCCTCATCAGATAGGGTCGACGTAGGACACCAAAAACGTTCAAAGAAAGGCAGCTTCATTAGTACAGTCGCGAAACAGGGGAGAGAGCGCCACGGATATATTACGTGAACTGGAACGTTTCTCGTTAACGGCAGGATCTTCTCATGAAATTTCAATCACCAACTTTGTCCTCAGAGTGTGAAAATATTTCATTGGCGCCCGCATACGTAGGAAGAAATAATCATCTTCTGAAAGTAAGAGAAATTAGAGCTCTCACAGAAAGATTTAAGTGTTCCTTTTTCACAAATGCTTTTCAGTAGTGGAACAGTAGAAAAATACATTGGTGAAGATTCGACGAACTCTCTTCCCAGCAATTAGTTATAAAGTGTAGAGTGATTATGTAGCTGTAGTTGCGATATCGAGTGGCGTGGAGTCAACACCGATCTCCAGGCCGTTGCCAGTCTCCCACTCTCTCACTGACGTAACTTCTCAGTTGAGCTCACGCTCATAAGAACATCTAGTTCCAGACTTCCCTCCAAGGAAAAATACCTGATAGTACCGGGCTTTAAACTCCTGTACTCCGTAGGGCACTCGGATCCGCTGATCGTTCAACTAAAAAGGCGGAATAGCTGCGCATAGGTAAGAAAATACATTTTTAGTGGGATATCTTAAATAAACCGACTGGATGCTCTGTACAGTATTTGATTGACATGCTGAATCTGCGAAATTATTTTAGAACAATGTGCAACGGTATTACTGTGAAATTTTGCAGTTCAGTTTCATGACAATCACCAGAAAACGTGTTGCTGTTTCTACGCCCTTAAAACGAATACTACACTTCCACTGCTGTGAGTCACTATATGCGGTAGGCTCAGAGACCTGTTTTATATCTATCAAGCGGTACCAGCTATCTGTGACGATTGTCATCCGCGAGTGGTTTGCTTCTAAAAAGGATCTGTGTCAATGAATATCATTTATGTATATCCTTGAAATTATGATTGCAGCCTCTTAATTCAGGCAGGAAGGAAAACCGGGAAGGACGGAACCAGTGGGAATTCCACACACTTCATTCGTTCGTAGAACAAAAATGTATTTTACTCAGTTTCAGTCGCATGGCATTTAAGCTTTTCTATATTTTTTTAAGTTAATTAAAAACAAAGTAAAGAGAAACTCATTTGAAATTCGATGCCAGTTTAAATAATTTACAGAAAATTTAAGGGTAAGTTTAACTCAAGAAGTCTTAATATTATTTAAGCCAGGACAGGCCCTATGAAAGCACAGAATGTAATAAGGCTAAAGTCGTAATAAAGGCAGATGTAAATATAGATCGGAATGGTCTTCATTACCAAATGGTAATTTTAACTTGACTGGTTTTAAAAGAAAACCTAAAACCACACTTAAAACAATGAAGAGACGCTTTAACACCAATATCTAGGGAAGATAATTTTAAAACCCGAAAACAAAGAAACTGAAGATTTAACACATTTTCCAATAAGAACAATAGTTACGTTACAAGCGATTAAGTTATATGTTGGGATCTCAACGCACATCCAAATTTGCTGAAAGTGAAGGCCACAAGCTAACGGATACAAATGCAAAATTATTCCAAGTACAAACTTATCTTGCACAGCAACATTAAGTCGTGCGGTTGCGGTTGGAGGGAACAGCACGAAAGACAGACAGCGGCGAGAGCTAACGAATGTGTGATAAGCAAGCCGACGAGGCCTGAGGAAGTGGGGCTCGATCCTGGGTAACATGTACCAGCAATAGAGTACAAAAAATTTTCAACGTCATTTTCCTGCAGCACAGGTATTATAATTAGACAGAATTCCAACACACAGCCGTGCATCAAATAACTCTTAGGGTAGAATTAATTAATCGGAGCTCTTACCAAAATCCATGACAATTTAACAACCTTTTTGAAAAGTTGACCGAATATTTAATAAAGTTAGAAATATTTAAAGAAATAATTTCAGAATTAAAATAGTAATATCAGAAAAGGTTGGTTGGTTGATTTGGGGGAGGGTCATCGGTCCCAACGGATTTGGTAAGGATGGGGAAGGAAGTCGGCTGTGCCCTTTGCTATCTGAAAAAAATTTTCCATTCTAGAAAACCATTAAAGCAGCCACAATGACATTCGCATGACATTCAATTCTCATCCGTACACGCATTAGACCATAAAGTTTCGCAGAGGACAAATGTGTCATGGAGCAGACCAAAATTTATCTGAAATACTCAAATAGAACAGATGCACTACATAATTTTTAGACAGAATAGCTCTTTATCATTAGTTTCAAGGAAATCAGAACAACGAAAGCAAATTAGTGTAAGTAGGCGAATAAAATAGCTACACCGACACACATTCTGACATGAACAATTAAACATCCGTGATAATTTCTAATACTACACATTACACTGTGGCTCCAACTGAAAGTTACATGAGCAGTGATTGAAGCTAAAAATCAGAATAATTAATGAGAGACGGGCAAGAGCATGTAACCCATACCAACCTTCAAAGTTATCTTTCTTCTGGGACACGAGGCTTTACATTGGCTAAAAGTTCACATGTACCACGGACACACAGGATAAACACGTACAACAAATTATATCAGTCAATAAATCAGTCTAAAAAGTATACCAGATCTTGCAATCACACTGCCCTTCGAGTATTATGGAGACACTGGCGTCCGTACACAACAAACAAAAGGAAGAGAGACCAAAATGACAGAATACTGCCCTGACAGTTAGGCACCCTTATGAGAAACCACAGCACAAGTCATGCTGGTACCCGATAACTTACCCCGGATAATATGACCCGAATATTGGTTATCCGCCAATAGGTAACACGATGGCAAACAGGCCCCTGGACAGCTCATTACAGCTTCGTTCCTCAGCTCCTACAGCGCAGCAAACCGGCCACCACACATGGAAGCGCCTCTCCAGAGGGTGCTACGCTCAAATGGCAACATGTTTGACAAAGATCATACGTGTAGTGATACAGGTACATTGCGAGAAAGCCGCCACGATTCAGTCCTTTACACTGTGGATACCTTGCATATTACAAGAGATAACTATGTTTCTCTCATTAAAGGGCCAAATTTCATTTACAGCGCTCTGACTTACCGACTCTCCAACATACGGTATATGTAACGTAGCGTTAAAATCGATGCTTGTACAATATGTGCAGAGTATAATGGTATGTAATCAATAAATCTATACTCGAATCACATCCACGGAGAGAAAAAAAAAAGGTTCGTCGTGCTTTTTACTATATCTGTGCTGTTCGATGCAAAACTGAATTGCTCTTGCACTAAAGAAGAGAACCTTCACACATAAAATAATAGCTCTTTCTATAAAGTAGCACATACTCCACTTACTACATAGATGTTGTGTCTAAATATTATCTAAGTCGATATCGGAATAGGTGTATGAAGGGACCTGTAAACGGCCGTGTTTGCTTCCTTTTGGTATGGACTGACAGTGAACTCAAGGAGGACCGAAGTAATGGCAAGTAGCAGAAGTAATGATACCGAGAAAATGAACATCAAAGTTGGTTATCACGAGGTAGACGAAGTTAAGGAATTCTGTTTCCTTTTCACCAAAGTAGCCCTTCATAGACGAAGCAAGGAGAACTTAAAAAGCAGACTAGCACGGGCGGAGAGAGCATTCATGGCCAAGACAGGTCTACTAGTATCGAACGTAGGCCATCATTTCAGAAATATATTTCTGGGGATGTACTTCAGGAGCATGGAATTGTGTGGTAGTGAAACGTGGACTGTGGGAAAACCGGAATAGAATACAACTGAAGCATTTGAGATGTTGAGCTACAGAAGAATGTTGAAAATTACATGGAGTGAGGTTCTCCGCAGAACCGGCGAAGAAAGAAACATATAGGGTATACTGACAAGCAGGAGGAACAGGATCATAGGACGTTTTAAGTTGCATGGTACTAGAACGAGCTGTACAGGGTTAAAACCTGTAAGGGAGTACACAAGAAACGAGAGTATTGGAGGAGCTTGTGGTACGTCTCTTGCTCATAGTCATATAGTGGTTTGCGATGCTGTCATATTGTCATATCGCTACTATTTGATGAATATTGGGGCATCTTACGTCATCAAAGTTTTTTTGGAATGTGCTTTCAAGTCCCACACAAAATGGTATCCTGTTTTACCAAAATGAAACTGGTATCATAACTCGGCTGCTATAAGCGATAAATACTAACTCCGAACGTGAGAAAATTTGCATCATCTACATCTACATCTACATCTATAGTCCGCAAGCCACCTGACGGTGTGTGGCGGAGGGTACCTTGAGTACCTCTATCGGTTCTCCCTTCTATTCCAGTCTCGTATTGTACGCAGAAAGAAAGATTGTATGGGCTCTTAATCTCTCTGATTTTATCCTCATGGTCTCTTCGCGATATAATACGTAGGAGGGAGCAATATGCTGCTTGACTCCTCGGTGAAGGGTTCTAGGCGCTACAGTCTGGAACCGCGCGACCGCTACGTTCGCAGGTTCGAGTCTTGCCTCGGGCATGGATGTGTGTGGTGTCCTTAGGTTGGTTAGGTTTAAGTAGTTCTATGTTCTAGGTGACTGATGACCTCAGAAGTTAAGTCCCATAGTTCTCAGAGCCATTTCAACCATTTTGCACCATCCTCGGTGAAGGTATGTTCTCGAAACTTTAACAAAAGCCCATACCGAGCTACTGAGCGTCTCTCCTGCAGAGTCTTCCACTGGAGTTTATCTATCATCTCCGTAACGCTTTCGCGATTACTAAATGATCCTGTAACGAAGCGCGCTGCTCTCCGTTGGATCTTTTCTATATCTGCTATCAACCCTATCTGGTATGGATCCCACAACGCTGAGCAGTATTCAAGCAGTGGGCGAACAAGCGTACTGTAACCTGCTTCCTTTGTTTTCGGATTGCATTTCCATAGGATTCTTCCAATGAATCTCAGTCTGGCATCTGCTTTACCGACGATTAATTTTATATGGTCATTCCATTTTAGATCACCCCTAATGCTTACTCGCAGATAATTTATCCAATTAACTGCTTCCAGTTGCTGAGTTGGTATATTGAAGTTAAAGGAAAAAGGATCTTTATTTCTATATATTCACAGCACATTACACTTGTCTACATTGAGATTCAGCTGCGATTCCCGGCACCATGCGTCAATTCGTTGCAGATCCTCCTGCATTTCATTACAATTTTCCATTGTTACAACATCTCGATATACTACAGCATCATCCGCAAAAAGCCTCAGTGAACTTCTGATGTTATCCACAATGTCATTTATATATATTGTGAATAGCAACAGTCCTCTATCGTAGCGGAATCTGTACCTTAACGTATTGTCTCGTTCTTAATACGTACTGGTGTGCAAAATTTGAAGATGAGAATAATTTCCACTTGATGTGTATCTGTCAAGAAACGTAGCTCGAAGAACTTTGGACCTGATACAGAAAAAATCTGCTACACTAAGGCACAAAAGGTAACTAAGAGAAATATGCAACGATATGAACCTAAATGACACTTCCATTCAAAGATGATAATTACACTGAAGTCGCCGTGGTTAATAATCATCCTCTGGACATCAGAAATGGAGGGACGTGGTTCTTAATTGGGTGTGTAATCAACCTGATGATGATGATGATGATGTTTGGTTTGTGGGCCGCTCAACTGCGCAGTTATCAGCGCCTGTAGAAATTAACAACCTTTGCTCAGTCCAATCACGCCACTTTCATGAATGATGATGAAATGATCGGGACAGCACAAACACCCAGTCATCTCGAGGCACGTGAAAAATCCCTGACTCCGCCGGGAATCGAACCTGGAACTCCGTGCTCAGGAAGCGAGAAAGCGAGCGCGAGACCACGAGGTGCGGACGTGATCAATATGGACGACAGTGCAAGCTCTGCAACGTGCTCTCAAGCTGGCTACGAAGTTGGTTAGGGGCCTTGTATTTGAGCGTTCTTTTCTTCACCAGAAGGGCTGACAACTGCCGGATGGTCGTTGGTTCACGTGGACTTCAGTTAATTTTCCCAACGCATCTAGCACATCCTCAATCGGATTTAAGTCGGGAGAACCGTTAGGCCAGTCCATTCACCATATTCCTCTCTTTCCAAGAGGTCGTCCACCAGCGGTGTTGGATGCGGTCCGGCGTTGTCACCTATGAAATGAGGGACCGTACGGACACGCAACATTATGTCTCCCCACACGATAACAACTGCACCACCAAACCGTTCATTTTCGACAATGTTCCTACTTGCGTTACGTATTACCACTTGCCGCCTCATGAGGGTTCGTCCAGAATCACTAATACTGAATATGGTCTCATCTGAGAAGAGCACGCGACCCCATTCCTCCAGTCCCTATGCAGTTGGCAACAACGCACACCTTGCCGCTGATGTACGAATGTCAACAGAACGAAACGTACTGGCCATCGGAAAAACAGTACACCCCCTTGCAATCGCAAGAAGTGTGAGATTACGTGCCTTGCAATTGCACCGGCTGTTTCACGTGGGTCTCTTTTTGCCTGTTTCACAATGTTGCGCTTATCTTTTGCTATAGCTGACCGTCGTCAACTAGCTCTTGTCCTTCGGTCAGCGATGGCTTTGGTTCAGAACGCTCCCCATGCACGTGAAACAGTGCTGTGACCAAACCAGTCCTACACTCGCCATACTTCATCCCTCTTTTAGTTTCCCGATGATTACTCTTCACGTCACATCATCCAAATGTTGTTTTCAGACCATGTTGTAAGGAGCAACGCAACAAAAGTGCATCGTAACTGCTTACTGATTGACACACACAGATTTTTTCTGTTCCGCCTCGTGTTGCTGTTTCTAGACTGTTCCGGTGCTAGACGCATTTGGCGCTATAATCTCGCTTACCTCGCGCCTTGTCGTGTCCAACTTTCTGTATACGACTGACAAACATCTTGCGCCATACCCCCGCAATTTCATCCGTTTCCACAGAGTACTTACTATGTTTCTTTATCTGTCTCGCCTTTTCGTTTTGTACAGCTGTATATTGCGTTGTTTCACGCTGTATAATAGTATACTGATGGAATATTCTAAAGAAACACATTCTAAGTTACGGTACTTACGAAGAGATACCTATTCGGTTAGACCCTACACTGGTGGCCGATAAATGTCAGTCACACGTATTAATGGTGAATGCTCGAACGCGACTTTTAGAGATTAATTCATCTACATCTACATACATACTCCGCAATCCACCATACGGTGCGTGGCGGAGGGTACCTCGTACCACAACTATCATCTTCTCTCCCTGTTCGACTCCCAAACACAACGAGGTAAAAATGACTGCCTATATGCCTCTGTACGAGCCCTAATATCTCTTATCTTTGTGGTCTTTCCGCGAAATGTAAGTTGGCGGCAGTAAAATTGTACTGCACTCAGCCTCAAGTGCTGGTTCTCTAAATTTCCTCAGTAGCGATTCACGAAAAGAACGCCTCCTTTCCTCCATAGACTCCCACCCGAGTTCTTGAAGCATTTCCGTAACACTCGCGTGATGATCAAACCTACCAGTAATAAATCTAGCAGCCTGCCTCTGAATTGCTTCTATGTCCTCCCTCAATCCGACCTGATAGGGATCCCAAACGCTCGAGCAGTACTAGAGAATTGGTCGTATTAGTGTTTCACAAGCGGTCTCCTTTACAGATGAACCACATCTTCCCAAAATTCTACCAATGAACCGAAGACGACTATCCGCCTTCCCCACAACTGCCATTACGTGCTTGTCCCACTTCATACCGGTCTGCAATGTTACGCCCAAATATTTAATCGACGTAACTGTGTCAAGCGCTACACTTCTAATGAAATATTCAAACATTACGGGATTCTTTTTCCTATTCATCTGCATTAATTTACATGTATCTACATTTAGAGTTAGCCGCCGTTCTTTACACCAATCACAAATCCTGTCCTAGTCATCTTGTATCCCCCTACAGTCACTCAACGACGACACCTTCCCGTACATCACAGGGAGTGTAAATTAATATCGTTAAAAATAGATTTATGGACATGAAGTGATCCGTATTGAACCACTTACCTTTTATAAAACACAATTATAAGACAAATAATGTTTTCTTGTTGCTAAAATCAAAATAATCTGCATTACTTAAACGAAAATCGGAAAAATTGAAGAGTCAGTACACTTAAATATCTTGATAAGAAGTACGGTCACGACAGCATGGTTAATAAACTCAAAGCTAGGAAAAACGGAATAGGCTTTCTGTTTACTAAAGATGTGTTAAATAAGACATCTGTTTCTACACAAACAAAGATGCAGTACTACGTTATTATAACAAAACCAGAATGTTCCAACGCGGCCGAATGTTTGGCTCTAAATGAGACGGGAGAAATAGAAAATATGGAGAAGAAAGTGAGGAAAATCGTATTAGATATACTAGGATCAATAAAACACAATACTGAGTACAGGAATAAAAATAATATACATCCCTGCAAGAAAATTTATGAAATAAATGTAGTGATGAGAGGATGTAGAATCATTTTTACGACCGTCTGGTTGCAACGAATGAAAAAAAGATATACAATCAGTTCAACAGGGAAGTGTACTCCATAATTTTAAATTTAACGTCCGCAGCAGAATCTCTGGTAGTGGTGTGTAAAATGCGTATCTGACCATCAGCTGTTTTTATTTCAAACCCAAATTCTACCGGTTTCAGTCCAGGACCATCTTCACGAATTCAGGGTTAAAATGGTTTAAACCGCCATATATCATGTAGTGCTCTTGAATCTGTAATCAATGCACTTTTGCACAATTTATAGGTAAACAGTGTTAGAATTGAATGTTTCGTTTTATCGGTTGCATTGTAAAATGGGTGCAATATATCTGAAAGGTCACAAGGCAGTGTTCCTTATAAATCATCTTTTTAGGCCTGGTATCGTATTTCAAGAGCCTGGTATAAGAAGCATGAAAAGTTGCTTCAACGAAATGTCACACATCCGGTAAAAGTGCATTTGGGGATGTTTCTCTAAGGGCGGTTATTGGCAGTTACTTACAGTTAATTTAAACGCTGAAAAGAATGCACAGTATTATCGAAAATGCCTTCTGAGGTCTCTTAAGAAGCTGATTGGTTCGAACGAGGCAAAGTCCGTGCTTCAAGATGATAATTATTCGAAACATCGCAGCCGGCTCTGTGCCTCGTGGAAACAAGACAATGGGGTATTCACGATGGATTGGCCTGCAATGTATCCTGGCGCAAACTCGATCAAAAATGTTTGGTTGTACATTATGATGAAGCTTAAAGGAAAGCCAATATACACTTTGAAGTAGCTGTCATATAAAATAAGGACGCTACCGAGAGAATATGCAGAAAATCTCGTCAAAAGCGTGACCAAGAGGTGCCAAGCTATAATCGATAATGGCGGCGATTGTATTAACTATTAGGTAATTACGCAATTAGTAATAACATGTATTTTCATGAAAACATATTTTTATAATAGTATCCTTTATTTCATACAGATAAGGGCGTACACTTTCTTGTGGAAGTGACTACATAAGGGAAATTTTTAACGTGCCAAACGCAAAAAGTTTCTCTGGTGTAAATATCTCCCAGAAACCAAAAATGATATGATACAGTCGAAGAAATATCGAATACGAAGTTCTGAACATAGATTCAAATGGTTCAAATGGCTCTGAGCACTATGGCACTTAACATCTTAGGTCATCAGTCCCCTAGAACTTAGAACTACTTAAACATAACTAACCTAAGGACAGCACACAACACCCAGCCATCACGAGGCAGAGAAAATCCCTGACCCCACCGGGAATCGAACCCGGGAACCCGGGCGTGGGAAGCGAGAACGCTACCGCACGACCACGAGATGCGGGCAACATAGATTCATTTCGAAAGGTTTTAACTTCCCATGTCCATAGAAAACCAGAAAAGGAAAGAGTAAAAACAGGTTCAGAAATTCGAAAACAGCGGCACTCTCAAATGAAAAAGTATTCGAAAAATCGGAATTTAAATCACAAGCAGTTATAAACCATGTTTTTAAAATAGTACAATTTTGAAATTCCGCACGTGTATCGCAGCTGACGGTTTGTGACATGAGCGCTGCGTACGGCACTCCGTTTCCAAGCAACGGATGCCATTACAGAGTCGTTCGATGTGTTTACGTCTGTAAGCATCTAAAAAGCCTCCTCTGGCTGATAATCAGCCGACTTTGAAAAATGCGCTGTGATTCGTTTTCTTTACGGTAAAAGCGTGAATGTGGCTGACGTTCATCATCAGACGAGTGAGATGTATGGACAAAGTATCATGAGCAATGGGATGGTACGGAAAAGCGTGATAGCATTTAGAGATGCTCGAATGAATGTGCATGATGAGGAACGAAATGTGCGATCTCAGTCAATACTGGAGATTTGGTGCAGATAGTTGATCACAGAGTGGGACAGAACTGACGCTCTACAATTTAGACGCTATGTGATGAGTTTCCTGAAGTTCCAAGAAGATTGATTTATGCAATTGTTACAGAACGTTTAAAGTATCGAAAATTATGCTCACGCAGGGTACCGAAAATGGCGACTGGGGAGGGGGGGCACAAAAGTAAACGTTTAGCTAATACTCTGATTTTCCTTGAGCTGAAGAGTGAGGAAGGTGACGAGTTCTGAAGCCAAATTGTCAAAGGTGACGAAACATGAGTGGCTTACGTAAAACCTTAATCAAAGCAGCAATCCATGAAATGGGGGCATTCTACGTCACCGAAGTAAGTGAAATTCAAGCATACAACTACAGCCTAGGAGATCATATGCACTGTGTTTCTGGGAGAGGAGGGTGTACTTCTTGTGAACTCTTTTGCCTCGTGGTGACACCATAATTTCTACGACTTTTTATGAGACCTTAAAAATTGCACCGTGCAATCCAAAAAAAAGGTGTTGAATGTCGTTACATGTTGTGCCCTCCACACGTGGCTAATCGAATTCAGAGCTGATCGGACCATTAGACCTGGGAACAACTGCATCACCTTGCATACAGCCCCGATCTAACGCCCAGTGGCAAGCAAGTGTTTCTGCATTCAAAGAAGTATCAAGGTGATCAGCGCCACGACTACGATGAAGATGAAGATAAGACAGTGATGCAATGGTTGTCTGGTCAGGTGGCAGATTTCTACGAGGATGGTACTCCAAATATTGCTGTACGATATGCCAAGTGCCTTAATATTGGTGGGAATTACGTAGAAGAGCACATTGAAGCATAGGTTTTCAAGTGAAAGTAAAACTGCCAAGAGAAGACTACTTGTTTTACTTTCATTTCAAACAGGTATTTACATAACAAACACGCGTCGTATTTACGCGGTTGTTAGGCGGTCAGGAAGAGGAACAACACTCAGCGCAGTTTTTCCTAGGAATTTAACTATCGTTACTCTGTAATAAATAGAACAGGCGTGCTCGTAGTGCATGCCACTCATCACGCAGCGCGGATAGTTGATGTGAGACTCAAAGCAGCATTTGGTGTCTTCAGCAGCGTTTTCGCACGGCGCTACTTGCGTTTTGAGAACTGGGGGTAGCCGGAAAAATTGTACATTGGCTAGAACTGTCAATCATCTGTGTGTGCAAGCAAAGTCTGGAGGGACAGGTCACTAGACGAAGTACGTTAAAGACACAGCAGCGAAGTGTGTTAAATCAAAAATTCGTATGCTTTAAGGATCTCCCCGCTAGCAGTCTGCAATGTCTTCCATGAGCGTGTCCATCCATTTGCTCTCCTCAGTTTCTTACTTTTACGAAACGAATTATCTAGCAGCAACCTTTGATTCTTTTCCCATGCTAAACCACACACACACTCGAAAACATTTCTACAGAGATAAATTACACATTTTCCTACCAATAAACTCTATGACGCCAGTTTGTCAGCTGTCGTCTAGAAATACCTGTTGGGAAAGTGGTGTGTAGCTACAACTGGCCAGAATGTGGGCTAGGGGTATATTCACTGCACGAGGTCGGATAATGACGTCGTTGGACGCCCATGTGTTGATGTTCTCCAGACAGCTAATAAATGGTTACGAAACTTGTGTAGATGATAATGAGTTGCGGGGAGGACTTTCTTCTACGCATGACACATAAAAACAGGAAGATAAGGTCTCATTATCAAGTGTTCCATTTGATTCTCCTGTATGCTACTTCTGAGAATTCTAGAAGTAGGTTAGCGTGACATATGTTGTACAACGTGGGTACCTCATGTGCTTAATCTGATTCAGTTACATACAAGAAAGTATAATAATAACGCGGTTCACGTGCTGTCACGGATTAAACCTCTCTGTTTGTATGACCTGAGGATGGGTTCTGTGGACTGTGCGGCTGGTCCCGGCGGAGGTTCGAGTCCTCCCTCGGGCGTGTGTGTGTGTGTGTGTGTGTGTGTGTGTGTGTGTGTGTGTGTGTGTGTGTGTGTGTGTGTGTCCTTAGGATAATTTAGGTTAAGTAGTGTGTAAGCTTAGGGACTGATGACCTTAGCAGTTAAGTCCCATAAGATTTCACACACATTTGAACATTTGATGGGTTCTGGTACCCGAAAGCGGTCATCAGTGAAAAGAACTGATCCACTGAGTTTGACATGTTAATGATTCAAGGCCAAACCTATATGTTCCATATGTATATAGTTATATAGTGGCATTGCCATCTTCATATAATTAATCTGTGTTTCGTCCGTATCCTGACATCAAGACACTATTTTCAAAGCGTAATTGTTAAGGTTCACATATTTCTCAGCTGATTCTGGAGGGTCAATGGAGACTCTGTGGGGTATAAAGGCAACACGCCTTTTATGTCGAGAACGGTTACACGTACGGAAACGCGGGTTTCGGCAAATGCCAAAGCGTCTAGGAGCACGTAGTTTTTTATTTGGTAAATGTTTTAGCGCTCGTATCAGCTGATGTATTAAAGCAAGTGCGTTTTTTAAATGGATCCTTGTATTTTTTTATAACTGCATTCGATAGCTCTTGAGAAAACAATTGCTGTGATATAGCGTTTGTTAATGTTGGCGTTGAAAGCTGTCGTAAAAAAATTCAAGCGTCTCGGACCAGACTGCGTAGTTTTATACCGTAAGGTAGGGCTTTACTACGAGGATAAATCTTTATTTCCCCTTCATCCAATTTACGACCTAGATTCTGGTTCACCTGCGATTGTTGTACATGGAAATACGACATAGGCTAGAAACTAGCGTATCAGAAAGGGCTTAGTAGAACTATTTCAAACTTGTGTATCCTCCCAGATTTACGTGAGCTGAAACAGAGAAAACAACTGTTCAATCTTGAAAAATGAAGAGGTCGTATACGGCGCAAAAAGCAAGTATTTTATTAAATATCTACATGTTATAAGTAAGATTTGACCTATCTTTTCTTGAACGTGGCTGTGTGCTTCTTACAGGCAAAATACATGCTGTCAGACAACTGTTCACATTATCAGGTGGAATATACTCGTTGAGCTAAACATTTTATTAAAAGCACTCTGGTGATCATCCGTACACCGTAAAATAAAGATTGTTCTTAACGAAACGTCGTTCCACGCTGAACGTAAGCACATAATAATAGTCTTACCGGCTATGTTCGATGCATTATTTGACATTGCAATCCAATTTCGTACACACTTAAATGAAGTAAATAACTTACTGTCAGTGATTTGGTAACCACCCTAATCACATAACATAAATTTCGTGTTCCAAAAAATAACTGTATTTAAGCTAGTGTTCAGATTGTTGACCTTGGACTGAAAGGCACATTTCCAGTCTCTGTTCGAAAGAACGATGAATAGATGTAATTACAGAGGATGGTGCGGTAGAGCATGCAGCGGCAATTCGACGACACATTTCGCTGGCTTTGTTTTCTGTTCGTCATACACTGTATCTTTGATTGTTCCCCAAAGAAATAAATAAAGAGTGGTAAATTCTGGGATCCTCGCAGGTCATTTGACAACAGACTTTCGGCGTATCCAAAATCCAGGAAAAGTCAGGTGTAATATTTGCGTTTCAACAAAGGACGAGTCACCTGGAGAGCAGTCGTGTTGCAGCCACATCCACTAACTAGTTGTAACTCTTCTAGAAGAACCGGCAGGAATGTCCGTCAAAAAGTGTGATTATGAATGTCCATTTCGAACGCCTGAGATGAAGTAAGGTGGATGTGGCACCTGACGAAGCCAGTGTTGATTGCCTGCTGCCCTGTAGGTCATATTATGCAAATTGACATTAGCATGGTTGGTAAACGTTGGTTCATCGCTAAAGAACACCCACTTTAAAAACGTAGTGTCGTCTCTCAGTTGCTGATGAGCAAACCGACAATATTCTGTATGACGTGGAAATCATGCGACTGCCTGATGTAACGACAGATGATAGGTAAGGAAATTCTGTCGATGCAGGATGCGAATGACACTGGCTGATTCCAAATTCCTTGGCAATATGTCTCGTTACACTGTCCGGATTCATTAGCGTCGTTGCCAGAACAGCATTCTTCGTGTTGTCCGTCAGTTGCAGTCTTCTTTCTTGTCGTGTTTTTGACGTTCAAGTAGCCTGTCCGAGGTAGCGTCTTAATAATTCGTGCATCTGTCAGGCGCGTTGGATGCTGGTGACCATGATAGATAGCCCTATGCCACTGTACTGTCTTTACGGCAGTTCTTTTACATTCACCATGCAAAAGCAGTATATGCAACTTCTCTTCATTAATCTAGATGTCAGCACACAAGATATTTTCAAGCAGAAATGAGTGGTCTGCAGTGCAGAACACTAAACAGGCAAACGTGTTGATATTCTGACACAGTGTAGCACGAGAAATCTGCCTGGCGCTGTTAGCACCACTTATGCCGATGCTGGTCACCGTGATCTCAAATTCTAGGTCATTTCTCAATTTTTTTACGACAGGTTTCAACGTCAACATCAACAAACGCAGTTATAAGAAGTATATCGTTCCAGTAGTAAAAAGAAAAGTACGTGCTTCAGTATCTAAGCTGATACCAGTGGTAAAAAAACTGAACCAAACGAAAACGTACGTGCCACTCGACGCTTTAACATTAGCCTAATAGCGTTTCCATATGTGTAACCGTTCACGAAATAAAAAGGGTGTTAGGTCTTAATTGAAGTTCCAACATAACACACAACAGATTTTACCGACTGCTTCTTAGTTTCAATGACATAACAATCACGCCACAAATTTTGTAGGCTCCAAAGCCTTTCCATGTTTTTTATTGTTGTATGTGTTTCATTTCAGAAGTGGAGCAATAGCAGTTCGCCTACACCATTTTATTCTCCATGAGTTTATTTGCTAAGAACATTTTGCACCAGCTGCATGTCTGCAAACGTCTCTAGGTGTAGATTCAAATGGAAAAAGGATTGGAAAGACTTATGATTATTATTATGTCGTATACTGCCTACTGGCAGGTCCATGTCTTCGTCGGAGAATTTCTGATTCCACTCTCCCCTGTCTTCAGCTTCTTCCTTCAGTCTGTTGTATCTCCTTCCATCTTTCATGTCATCCAGATGTTGAATTGTTCTTATTCCTCGTCCTGCGTTTCCCCTCAGTTTCACTAAAATGACATCATGTATGAGTCCCTCGTGTCTAAGTGCATGTCCAATCCAGTTGGCCGCTCTCTGAAGAATTGTACGCAGAATACTTCTCTTCTCTCCTACTCTTTGCAGTACATCGTCATTTTTTATGAGATCTGCCCACTTGATTTTTTCCATTCTTCTCCAGCACCGCATTTCAAAGCTCTCTAAGTATTTTTTCTCCTACTTTCTCGTGGTCCATGTATCTGTTCCATACAGTGCAATGCTCCAAATGTAGCACTTTATCAGTTTTTTCCTCAATGCCAAACTCAATTTGCTGGTCAGCAGAGTCCTCTTCTGGTTGAAAGCAGTTTTGGCCACGGTGATTCTTGCTCGGAATTCGTTGGCGCAGTGGGCATCCTTTGTGATAAAACTTCCCAGATACTTGAACTGATTTACATTTTCCGGTTCCCGATTGTCAAGTGTTTCTCGCGTGTTGGTATACGCATCACTTTTGATTTTTCGATGTTGATTTCCATGCAGTATTTTTTCTCGTTTCCACCAAATTGTTCATCATGTGCTGCACCTGTCTCTGATTTTTGGCGAGCACTACCAGGTCGTCCGTATACTTGATGGTGTTGATAAGACGTCCTTCTACTTTGAAGTTTCCGCATCCTTTCAGCGCTTCTCTCGTCAGCATTTCTCCATACAGATTGAAGAGACTTGGCGATAGACAACATCCTTGTCTCACTCCCCTTCCTATTTCCACACTGTTCGTTTCTCCATAGTTCAGTCGTACCTTTACCCTTTGTCCCACGTACCTTATAAGTCTCCGATCTCTTCAGTTGATTCCTTTTTCCTTAAGGATTTTCATCAATATATTCCAATTGACTCTGTCGAAGGCCTTCTGTCAGTCTATAAAACAAGAACAAACTTCTTCGTTAACGGCCAAAACTCTCTGTGACAATATCCTCATCATGACAATGGCGCCTCTGGTCCCTTTTCCTTTCCTGAAGCCAAACTGGTCTTCTCCCATCACTTCTTCAACTTTGTTTTCCAACCGTCTATTTAGTATTCTTGCAATGATCCTTGCCACACGCGATATCAGACTATTTTGTTCTCTAATCACTACACTTCTTGGCTTGTTTTTTCTTCTCAAGAGTCTTAGGATACAGAAATAAAAAAAAAAGTTTTATTGTGCAATCGTGAAATTCATCTGCCATATTGCCGACATTGGGTGGCAGGCTGTTGGACAGAGAGCGGAGACTGTTGATGTCTGATAATATATGGTTGGGGGAGTATGTGTTACGCAGTATCAGAGCACAGTTGCGTTCCATGGGAGTCGCGTTCCTTGTTATGCGGAGTAAGTGCCGTGCACTGTAATGTTGCAGCAGAAATTACCGAAGTTCCATCTACCGAATCGGATTTCTTGAATTCCTCGTGTTTTTCGCCTGAGTTATTGGCAGCGGACATCCATTTAATAACAGACGGAATACGAAAATGATGTAATGTTTACGACCGGGCTCGTACATAGCAATCCGTAGTACAACAATGTCTGAAGCATAGTGCCAGCAGATACGTGTTCCCATACTTTATGGAGGTAAGAGTTCTGGATTTGTGGTACAGCCAAACCACACAATATAGATAATCCGTTTTTAATTTAAGTGACAGATATCACCGCTTTTGAAATTTTAGGCTGGGTCAAAAAAAGGCAATATCACACAATTTATAGCTTCTATAGTAATTATCGTGCTCTTCGGAGCAGATCTTATGGTTTTCTAAAGTAGATCATACGCAGTCTCTGAAACAATATAACCACATTCTCGCCTGGCATCTCCATACGCCATGATCCTCACAAACGTATTAGGAATACAGAGGCAGTCGGACAAGTAGAAGGACGTGAGTCGTCTGTGGCTGTTACCAGGCGGTGCACGTAAAAAAAATTGCTGCCCTCTGCAGTTCTGCGTTTGCTCTTAGCCGGCTTTAGTGCGTTCGTCCATTTGCGCTCATCAGAGTAATATCAGAATAATATTTTCTCTCTCTGCCTCGCTTCAGCTTTGATTAACTCGGCTGACGAAGTGGAACTGTGGGTTCTTTGTAAGACGTAGACTTGCTCATTTTCGCTGTGAAATGGGAACACTTTAATCTGTGTTGAGACAGGCGTTGATTAAACAAATGTAATTTGCTACTGTGCTGGAAGTACCTTTCGCGTCCGATGGGGACGCCACGCTACATAGCGCAGAGGTTAATTACCAGAGCGCGCGAAATGACCCTCGAAGAGCTTTGGCGCACTTCATTTGGAGGTGTGACACTTGCTTTCCAGTTTATTTTGCAGTTTGGCGTGCATCTAGCAATCATTATATCGTTTTCCTGCGGCATTTAGTGTTAAATATCGTTTATTACATTTACAGGTGAGATAAGTTACGTTCTATCTACCAGAATTGCCAGTAATTTTTCACTGTTATGACTTTTAATTCTGCATATGTTAAACAGAAAATTTTGTTATAGTACATTTGATGAATTAAATGGCTCAAATGGCTCAGAGCACTATGGGACTCAACTGCTGAGGCCATAAGTCCCCTAAAACTTAGAACTACTTAAACCTAATTAACCTAAGGGCATCACACACATCAATGCCCGAGGCAGGATTCGAACCTGCGACCGTAGCGGTCGCGCGGTTCCAGACTGTAGCGCCTAGAACCGCTCGGCCACTCCGGCGGGCTTTGATGAATTATTCGACTATACAGGGAGTATTAATATTGCACACGCGATCAGTAAGGATGTTATTCTTCTAACGAAGCAAAAATGTGAGAATGAGAAAACGCAGCTTATGCATCATACCGTACACTATCGTCTTCCTTGCAAGGTCGTCAGACTGTCACAGCTCCCCTTACGAGTGTGATGAAAGGTACTTCACACACAACTGACATTTTGTTGTTTCTCCGCAACAGAATATTCTGCATCAGTCTGGCAAAATTCTGCACATGCATGACAGATTGACACAGCTCTGAACGAGTCTGGATGCATTGTGACAGGCGGCCTGCGACCAACACCTCTCGGAAAACTGTATCAAATTATGCGTATAGCACCATTAAGTAACCGCATGGTTCAAATGGCTCTGAGCACTATGGGACTCAACTGCTGTGGTCATTAGTCCCCTAGAACTTAGAACTACTCAAACCTAACTAACCTAAGGACATCACACACATCCATGCCCGAGGCAGGATTCGAACCTGCGACCGTAGCAGTCGCACGGTTCCGGACTGCGCGCCTAGAACCGCGAGACCACCGCGGGGCCGGCAAGTAACCGCATGAAAGCAGCTTTAGAAGTGGAGAAAAGGAAACAGGAAACTGACCACAGACGTCCCGTTTTTGGACACGACTCCCAATGATACAGACTCAGATGGAGAAGGTCACTACAGCAATCCATTCATCTCCTGCAACTCACCGAGCGTAACTACAGCGAGACTGTTTGCCTGAAGTGCACACGACGAACGTCAGAAAGGAATTCAAAAAATGGCTCTGAGCACTATGGGACCTAACATCTATGGTCATCAGTCCCCTAGAACATAGAACAACTTAAACCTAACTAACCTGAGGACACCACACACATCCATGTCCGAGGCAGGATTCGAACCTGCTACCGTAGCAGTCGCGCGGTTCCGGTCTGAGCGCCTAGAACCGCGAGACCAACGGGGCCAGCAGAAAGGAATTAACCGAGGGCCCACATTTGCCTTATGATACATGGAAGATTGTGAAAAGACTGAGGTGTCACGGCCGGGCGCTGTGGCCGAGCGGTTCTAGGCGCTACAGTCTGAAACTGCGCTGCTGCTACGGTCGCAGGTTCGAATCCTGCCTCGGGCATGGATGTATTTGATGTCCTTAGGTTAGTTAGTTCTAAGTCTAGGGGCTTGATGACTTCAGATGTCAAGTCCCATAGTGCTTAGAGCCATTTGAACCATTTTTGAGGTGTCACGATATGAATTCAACCTCAGGAAAGTGACAGCTTGGTCATCTGCAAGACCAACACACCTGCTATTCTGCACGTCTGCCCCTCCGTATCCGCATGCAGTGAGGCCTGTGGGCTTTGAATGACACGGCGGCCGGTCGGTACCGTTGAGCCTTCACGGTCTGTTCGGGCAGAGTTTAGTTTTTATTCTCTGTAGTTGATATTTCATATGTAACTAATCTCTGTCTTATTAATGACCTACCACAGTTTTAATAGTTTTTTGTCCTTGGCACGTAAAATCAATCGATAAGTAAACAAATCTACCAGGGACATCATTCTGGTGTAGTTTATAGCCTAGAGGGTAAATCGGGCTGTACTTCTGAGAAGAGATTGTCTTGAGTGACTCATACCTAGAAGTGTTGCACATGATAATTTTGACGACACTTTTGACAATGAAGTTTATTACTATGAACATGATGGGGCACCACTGCAGTGTTAACTTGATTTGACCGAATGTTTCGACCACACATTCACTTCCAGATGGATTCGACGAAGAGGAATTGCTGTAATCCAGCTCGATCACCTCATTTAACCGCTTTAGACTTCTATCCGTAGGGCAGTGGCAAAAAGGCAGTTTACGGTGCAAAACCACAGAAGCTGGATGATGTAAGAGAGGAAATTGAGGAAGACGGAAATGCTGTTTCCTTCGAATCACTGCAGTTGGTACGTCGCTCTTTTCAAAGTCGTCAACGATGCATTGCGTTAGATGGTGGTCATTTTGTTACACGTTGATATATACGACACCAAACATTTTTTTTATCTGCTTTAATTAAGGGTATATAACGTTTCAAAGAGAGTACACTATCTTTTCTGGTAGTCTTATTTTAATTTATAATATTTCAAGCCCTGAAAGAACTCTATTTTCTCGATCGTCAGTGCTCTATTTAGATGACAACACGATGCTTGTGGTGGTCTCTAAACTATGTTGCTCAAAGGTAGTTTTCTCTGACAATAGGAATTTGTGATGTCTATCCATTTTTGTGCACACAGATGTCTCTATTTTTAGTTCATGAGACGAACTTTACAATTGGCAAGTGATTTTACACACTTCACTGCTTTCCTAGGGAACTTGATGACTATATAGTTAAACAGATCATTTTTATTGTGTCTGTGGAGTAGTAGGACGCTCAACAATCTTTTGCGTTTTTCTGTTTATGTAATTTCCTGCATATTTCGAGTAGTGACGGACGCAATACATAAACAATAGAGCAGTGCTTAAAACACTTACGCAGATGTGATCATATGATAATGAAGTGAGTTAGAGAGAGGAAGCCAGCTTGTATTTTATTGCATTGTATGTTAACTGGGGACCTAGAAACGATGGAGAGGCTCCGTCCCCGCGGCAGCAGCCGCAGTGGTCTGCAACCCCACGACGACTACCGCAGTCCACTTCACCACTCCCCGCCCCACACCGAACACACGGTTATGATGCGTTTCGGACGCCGGTGGCGCCCTTCCCCCCCCCCCCCCCCCCCCCCCCCCCACATCCAGGGAACGTCTCACACCAGACAAGTGTAACCCCTATGTTTGCGTGGGAGAGTAATGGTGGTGTACGAATACGTGAACTTATTTGCGCAGAAATCGCCGACATAGTGTTACGGAGGTGGAATAAGAGTAACCAGCCGCATTCGCAGAGGCAGGGGGAAAACCTCCTAAAAACCATCCACAGACTGCCCGGTTCACCGGACCTTGACACACATCCGCCGGGCGGATTCGTGCCGGGGACCAGGCGCTCCTTGCGTTAGACCGCACGGCCAACCGGGGAAGCCAGCTTAGTTTAACATGTGTAATATTGTCGCAAAAGAAGAGGATTAGCACCGTGGTGTAGTGGTTATGATACTAAACTGTTACATGAAGGGTCGTGAGTTTAATACTCGTCAGGACTGTACAATATTAATTTCTATATTCTGTTCGAGTACATTCTAGAAGTAATGTCAAGAATCATCGCACTAGAGTGTTCTGTAGCTGTATATATACTGTATGTGTTATGGCTGGAGGCAGTTCACTCTGCGCTCTTGTATGTGCAAGTGCTGAATAAACCTTAGTTAAGTGAAGTTAGTGTTCGTCATTCATCTAATTACACGACAATGTTATGAACGTAAATATGCAGATTTACGATACTGAAAGTAGTGCTAGGCTTTTCATGTGTGTATTTTCTGTGACAATATGTGGGACTAACAAGAATTTTTTTTTTAATATAAGCACTATTCTGTGTTGCCATTGAATTATGTGTTACTGAAGTCTTTCTTCTCAAATTAACTGTTAAATTGCATGTGTTAGAGGTAAACTGCTTTTCTTTTCAATTTAGAAAACAATAACAGAACTCTATATTTATTTAGATTGGTAAACGTAAGAATGGTTATTGTTTCTACAGAAGTATGAACATAGTTAATTTTTTAGAGTTAAAAAAACTAGATATAATTATTAAATCAAATATCAAATAGTTTTTTTCCTATTATATAGATGATGTATTTAAACCATGTACACGTCAGTTGTATTGATGTGGAGTAAACATGTCTTACACATCAAACGAGTACGTTGACATGTTGCTGATGCTTGGTGAATGCAAACACATTGACATTGAAGTGCATCCAGTTCGAAGGGCTGCATTAGCCACTAGGTTCTCAGGTTCTGAGTAATCACTTCGAGAAACATGTAGTTTGACAACGTGCTTTTCTGTAACCCGCAAGACCTTTAAAAGCTATGCTCATACTTTTCGTATTCTCTCGCTTGCTTCGTGTAAACTATTAGTAAAACGAAAAATGAACAGGACGCCTTGTCACCAATTTAATGTAGTTAAATTTTGTACAGGGATACATTCTCCTTGGCGGCCAAGGTTTCCGTGTTATTCAAGAAAAACTTGTTTGAAGGTAGCTTTCATACCTTTTTTTTTTTGTTTTATATATATATATTTCGGAAACTATGGCCTGTGGTGGGAACACATCACAGTATAATATTTAAAGACATTAAATTTTTTGCAAAAAGATCATATTATTTTCTGTAGGAGTAATGCATTGGGCGTAGCGGCAAGGGAGTATGAAAATCTTGTACGTGGTGTCTGAAAGCAATGCAAGCTGCATACAACCAATTGGTAGGACCAGATGATTCGTCCTGTATAAGCTGATCGCTGCATGAGACCATCAACATTACATTCCGTCCACGTGTTGTGTAGAAAGCACTTTGAGTTGTGTATTCAGAAAAAGGAGCACTCGCTCGAATACTTCACTTAAATGAACATTCCGCCAACATAACATCCATCAGAAACAGACAATAAAGTACAGCTGGTTGCATCCATATCTACAGCTTTTAACATTTCTGGCTTCCTAAATAAAATCCATAGATACATGATATCAATTGATTTGTAAAGAGTTGGTTTTAAAAAAACGAGCTAAAAGACAGAATAAATAATCTGTTGGGAAATTATAGCTTTTTGCTGTATGTTTTTGGAAGATAACTACACTGCCGAAAAAAAAAAAACTGGAACACCCTCAAGAACGGTGTTCAGTAGCACCAGTGTATGCAGGGTGGTCCATTGATAGTGACCGGGCCAAATATCTCACAAAATAAGCATCAAACAAAAAACTACAAAGAACGAAACTCGTCTAGCTTGGAGGGGGAACCAGATGCCGCTATGGTTGGCCCGCTAGATGGCGCTGCCATAGGTCAAACGGATATCAACTGCGTTTTTTTAAAAATAGGAACCCCCATTTTTATTACATATTCGTGTAGTACGTAAAGAAATATGAATGTTTTAGTTGGACCACTTTTTTCGTTTTGTGGTAGATGGCGCTGTAATAGTCGCAAACGTGTAAGTACGTGGTATCACACAACATTCTGCCAGTGCGGACGGTATTTGCTTCGTGATATGTTACCCGTGTTGAAATGGACCATTTACCAATTGCGGGAAAGGTCGATATCGTGTTGCTGTGTGGCTATTGAGATCAAAATGTCCAACGGGCGTATGCTATGTATGCTGCTCAGTTTCCTGGACCACATCATCCAAGTGGCCGGACCGTTGAGAATGCTACATCAACATCGATTGCACCCGTACAATGTTTCTGTGCACCACGAATTGCATGGCGACGACTTCGAATGTCGTGTACAGTTTTTTCACTCGGCATAAGAGAAATTACGGGAGGTTGACACATTTTTCGCACGCGTTCTATTTAGCGACGAAGCGTCATTCACCAACAGCCGTAACGTAAACCAGCATAATATGCACTATTGGGCAACGGAAAATCCACGATGGCTGCGACAAGTGGAACATCAGCGACCTTGGCGGGTTAATGTATGAAGCGACATTATGGGAGGAAGGATAATTGGCCCTCATTTTATCGATGGCAGTCTAAATGGTGCAGTGTATGTTGATTTTCTACGTAATGTTCTACCGATGTTACTACAAGATGTTTCACTGCATGACAGAATGGTGATGTACTTCCAACATGATGGATGTCCGGCACATAGCTGGCGTGCGGTTGAAGTGGTATTGAATAGCATATTTCATGACAGGTGGATTGGTCGTCAAAGCACCATACCATGGCCTGCACGTTCACCGGATCTGACGTCCCCGGATTTTTTTCTGTGGGGAAAGTTGAAGAATATTTGCTATCGGGATCCACCGACAACGCCTGACAACATGCGTTAAGGCATTGTCAATGCATGTCTGAACGTTACGGAAGGCGAACTACTCGTTGTTGAGAGGAATGTCGTTACACTTATTGCCAAATGCATTGAGGTGGCGGACATCATTTTCAGCATTTATTGCATTAATGTGGTATTTACAGGTAATCACGCTGTAACAGCATGCGTTCTCAGAAATGATAATTTTACAAAGGTACATGTATCACATTGGAACAACCGAAATAAAATGTTCAAAGGTACCTACGTTCTATATTTTAATTTAAAAAACTCACCTGTTACCAACTGTTCGTCTAAAATTGCGAGCCATATGTTTGTGACTATTACAGCGCCATCCATCACAAAGCGAAAAAAGTGGTCCGACTAAAACATTCATATTTCTTTACGTACTACACGAATATGTAATAAAAATGGGGGTTCCTATTGAAAAAAACCACAGTTGATATCCGTTTGACCAATGGCAGCGCCATCTAGCGGGCCAACCATAGCGCCATCTGGTATCCACCTTCAAGCTAGACGAGTTTCGTTCTTTGTAGTTTATTCGTTCGATGATTATTTCGTGAGATATTTGGCCCGGTCACTATTAATGGACCACTCTGTATAATAAGTGCGTATTGAAGGTTGGTATTGTTAGTGGTTTATTTGTCACACTCATCAACTAAAAGATGGCTCTCAGGAGATCTGTTTGTGGTCCTTCTCTATTGACCTCATAGTCAGTAACAGTGCTGAGTTTAGAGACGAACAGTGTTTGCAAAATTCATTCTGGAGTGCAACCATGCCCCATCGACGGGTACGTACTTCAGTTAAACCGATTCAGCCATTTGAAAGGCACCACAATGGACCTGCAAGTAGCTCAAGTTGGGCACAATGTATCGGTGATGTGTCGACGCCATGGTTCAGTACCGCATCTGCAACCGAGGATATGGATGTCCATGTAGTACAGACGCCCGTCAAGATCGGCGCATTGAGCGAGTAGCAGTGGCTAACATCATCCTGGGACGAAATCTGGGCACTTTTGCACCTGCTGTCTCTCCAAGGACCACTGGGAACCGCCTACTTGCTGCAGGATTCAGCTCACGTGAGTCTGGCCAGCCTAGACACCGCGACATCGCTCGTCTAGTGTGGCGAAAGACTTTACTGTGAATTGGAATGGTGCTCTGTTGTCTTTAGTGCTGAGAGTAGATTCTATCACGTATGCGGGTGACAGATGTACGCGTGAAAGGACTCAGTAACTGGCTATTGCAGAGTGCAGCGGCCCACAACACAGAGATCCAGTCTTCTAGTTTCATGGTGTGGGGGTCATCAGCTAGAGCATTTGGTGTTTCCATTGTGTAAAATAACCTATTGGTCGGTACATTGCACAGGCTGTTAACCCGGTGCTACTGCATTTTCTTTTACGGGAACATGATCTGGTTTTTCAGCAGGACAATGCACGTCCACATATGGCCGCTGAAGCGCATGCTTGGGGCAACGTATCACAGTATGCCACTGAGCATCTTTATGACCTTTTCCATGCACGCCGCCATAGAAGGGTACATCGCGTATTGATGCGACTATTTGGGCACCCTTTACTGTGACATGCGCGTCTCCTTTGGTCAGAATTTCTTATCATATACTCCTTCAGTGAAGAATTACTTGTGTCTTTCTTGTCAATAAAATGTCCTTGTAGATGACGATGTTGCATTTTTATACTGGCAGTGTACGTAAACTGCATTATAACTCAGCAGAATGGGTCATGTTTCTTACGGTTACGAATCGAAATAAATAGTCCTTTCACTTATTATGTTGTAAAATACACAGAGGAAACACCTTTATCTCAACACACCTTGCACACAGCTCTCACGGTTCTCGGCCTGTTGAAAAGGATGCAATACGCCGGTCTGACTTCTTAGCTACTCGGCTGAGCGAGCCAAAAGGGTGACCTCAGAAGCGGATCGTGTTGCTGTCTCCCAGGGCGGGGAGAGAGAGAGAGAGAGAGAGAGAGAGAGAGAGAGAGAGAGAGAGAGAGAGAGAGAAAAGGAGGGGAAGTAGGTCGCGACCTTGGTCCGTGCAATGTGCACAGATAGGGCCGAATACTGCATTGCACTAAAGGGTCTCTAACCATGTTGAACCTTCACAAGCAGATATGTTTCGGGAGCAGCAGAAAGTACGTTCCCTTTACAAGGGATGGACTCAAGCTCGAACGGCTAAAACTGAAAATAAATGTTTATAAAATGAGCTCGTGGAATATTTATCTTTGATTTTCATGTCAGTCGCTATGGGTAGGGGGGCGAAGCTACTACTGCATTAATTATAGTTGGCCAAAGGAAAGAAAACACGACAAATATTAAGTTACCGAGAGAAAGCGATGGTTTCCTGACCACAGAAGTATGGAGAGTAAGAAACAGAGTTACACTGTGTCCAGTGTGGCAATTATCCCAGCGTAACCAGTTACTAGGGTAGGCAAAGCGTTGAGGTTGTGGCACCAGACAAACCTGGGACGCCGCAAAGTATTCTCCACCACTCTATGCGTAGAACGAATCACGCAGCGGACATTGTACTTACGCAACACTATACCAATAACTACTGCATTAGTGAGTCGCTTCACTTGGGTTTCAAGCCGCTCTCTTTCATTAGGGTCGAATATTTATTTGAAATACTTGAAAATTCAGTTTTCGTTATATGACAAGCCTACGTAGTATTCAGGACATTGGCTTCACACCGCCACAAAAATAACTATTTCCACCAGTGACTTTTGTTTTAAATTTTTACGTCGAATTTTTACGCTTGTATAACTCTTCTGGTTTTTAAGATCTTACACGCTGTTACGAACAGAGGAGAAAAATGTTAGAAATCAGATTCCAGTGGAAATACATGGTGTGTGAACTTCTGACACAAGTCATCGAGACTGAACGGTAAATAGATCGCAACGGATGCATAGGCATGGAATGGCGAGTCAGATCGTTCCGGTGCGTGCAAACTGACAAAGCTGTTAATTAACTCGGGAACATGGCCAGCTGCCGGCCATTGTCATGTGATAGATACGACTGCCCGCGAGGGGATTTAGGTCGCGAGTGTATCTAGGACACACATCTAGCGTTCAGGCTGATGTACGGTCGGTAGATTTCCGCCGCAATGGTTTCCACTGAGATTTCAATGCACTCGCTACCGCTGCTTTGTGCCGGCTGATGTAGTGCGTCATAGGTCTTCTTAATAGACCGAAAACACTGTTTCTAGTGCTGTAACATCTAGTGCCAGAACGTAAATTAATTCTGTTTACACTTAATGTCAGATTCCGAAGTCTATTGTGGTATAACTTCGAAGTTACAGCTCTACGTACTTGTATATCGATAGCACCCATTGAAAACCAAGTAACTCCATCTGGCTATGAAAACATTATAGTTCCAGTGACCAGTAAACCAGTAACTCCATTATCAAAGAGAGATACGAAGCTGCGTTAATTTCTCTGATTCCATAGTCTGTCAATACCTAGGCGCCCACTGTATAGTTACACATTTCAGAACATTATCTGCACCATTAGGAAACCATTTTCACTTTTCCTGTAAAATTTAACAAACTGGAATTGCCAGGGTACATACATTGACGTAGAGACTTGTTATGGAGAATAGAAGATACAGATCTTATAGAAAGGATAAAAATAGCCAAGTTTATCATTATCTGGCTGAGGTATTCGGTTCGATTAGGATATGGAGTGTGTTTAGTTGTAGGTTTGTAACAAAATCATAACACTCCTTTCATAGTATGTCTGGCAAGATCTGGAAAAAAAATTCTCCTAGGCTTTGGCTGCGCGCCGGCCGGAGTGGCCGAGCGGTTCTAGGCGCTACAGTCTCGAACGGCGCGACCGCTACGGTCGCAGGTTCGAATCCTGCCCCGGGCATGGATGTGTGTGATGTCCTTAGGTTAGTTATGTTTAAGTAGTTCTAAGTTCTAGGGGACTGATCACCTCAGAAGTTAAGTCCCATAGTGCTCAGAGCCACTTGAACCTTTGGCTGGGCCAGTTCACAGTATCCTATCTTGCATGGGCGCTAGTCCATCAAGGTGTTCTGGAGAGTTTCTGAGAAGTTTGGAGGGAAGTAAAGCTATGCGGATAGGTCGTGATTCGAACTTGGATAGCTCACTCGGTTTGTGAACGTGTTTCACTTTACACTTGTTTTGGAGTGGGTTACACCATATTTCACAGAGAACAGTTCCTTACTGCAGCAGATAAGACACAAAATTTCCATTAAAACCTGTAGATGTATTGAGATGCAGCATGCATCCGTGAACAGGATGGGAAGGAAATATAACAAAGGGAACAGGACAGGACAACGATGTCCAACATACATTTAGAAGTGCTTCAGGTGGTGAATAAAATAATACCTACAATTTAAAAATCTAACTCAGTTAAACTAAACAAAACTAGTAACTGTTCACTCTGCGAAGAAAACTGCAATCTCCAGTACAGATTTATGTGCCTCAAATGTAACAAGATACGCTTCTGGGCAAAATTAAACTTGGTTTCATGAGTGGAACTGTCACATGTAAATATAACAGAAGTTTTAAAACCAGAGAAGAGAGACTACCCACCGACGAAACAAAAGTCTATATTGTCAGCGCTGAGAGACTTCGTACACTACGTCACGATTGAAAACGACAAAGAATTTGAGAGTTTTGTGCTTTTGCTAAGAGCAGAGTGGAAGAGAATAAAAGAAGAAAATTACAAAGTCAGAAAGGTACTTGGAAGTTATTTTACGATAATGAAAATTTATTTAAAATAACGACAATAACGAGGTCGTTCCTCCCATTCACACGTCTTTCTCACATTAGTTTTAGTTATTTCCTCCTTAATCAAGAAGAATAATCACTTTATTTTATACAATCAAGATTCTTATCGTCAAAGAACAGCTCATTTTATACACATTCGCACAGTTCTAAATTACATGTCAAGAACAGGACCCGACTGTCAGACGGAAAGAAGGAACGTAGTTTTGGGACAGAAACAAGGAGAATAGGTTTATTTTCGTGGCATAGGAAGGTCATGGCCGAAGAAGAGACGTTAAATTTGGGAGAGCACTTGGCCGTGAAAGGCCAATGTCTCAAATTCGAGCCCTCGTCTGGCAAGCAGTATTAATCTGCCGGGAAGTTTGAAATTAGCACACACTCCTCTCACGAGTGAAAATACTATCTAGGAGGCATATCTTTGTCTTCTTCGAGTCCCATATCTCCATCGGTAAAAAAGAAAGCCTTAAAAGAACACATTATTCAAAATGGCTCTGAGTGCTATGGGACTTAACATCTGTGGTCATTAGTCCCCTACAACTTAGAACTAGTTAAACCTAACTAACCTAAGGACATCACAAACATCCATGCCCGAGGCAGGATTCGAACCTGCAACCGTAGCGGTCTTGCGGTTCCAGGCTGCAGCGCCTTTAACCGCACGGCCACTTCGGCCGGCTAACACATTATTGTCCGACTGTCTGTCGGTATGTTAAGAATCATTTTTCTGATTAAAGTGTAGAGGCATCAAGTTGATATTTGTAGCAAATACTAATTTATACTGTCTCATAACGGTGTCAGTGTAGTCAAAAGGGGCGGCCGTTTTATGTCACGTATTTTGACACTCGCAAACTCGTTAATCAAAAGCTATAGGATACTCCCTTTGACTTAGAACCATGAAGTTTGGCAAGAAACAAAGTTTCACAGAACAAGTAAAGCAAAAGATTTTAAATTGTGAGACTTGACTTCCACTTACTTTTTATTCAATGATCAATACTGCGGGCAGACACGGAGTTGTGATGGGAAACCCATTGTCACCTGTTATTGACAATTTGCTTATGGAAGCTTTCGGGGAAAGTGCCTTGGAATCTGCGGCTTTGAAACCTGGGTGTTTTTTCAGGCACGTAGACGATACTTGTGTTGTTTGGCGTAATGACAGTGAGAATTTGAACGACTTTTTAGCATCTGAATTCAATCCATCCGAACATTTGTTTCACGATGGAAGTGGAAAAGGATGGCTGTCTTCCCATCCTTGATATGCTGATCAAGAGGATGGTTGTAGGTAAGTAAGGACATACCATTTATAGGAAGCCAGCTCACATTGACTTTTATGTGGAGACTATCAGCTGTCACCACCAGGCTCAACGCGACGGGGTGCTTGTACCTTGGTTCACAGCCCCCACGTCATCTCGGGCACTAGAGCTCGTCAGCTGAGTTGTCCCACCAGGAAGTCACCTTCCGTCAGAATGGTTACAGCGAAAGACAGACAGTGGTGATAACACCGAGGTGACAACAAACTCTGCGGCCTTCTTGCCTTACGTAGGGAGCATTCCGAACAGGATTGGTCCTATTTTGCGGAAATATGATGTGAAGTGTATTTTTCTACCACTATATAAGATCAGAGTCCATTTAGGTTCCGCAAATGATGGTCGTGGTTTTCATAAGCCAGGTATCTACCATATTCCTTGCAGTTGTGGCAAGTCATATATTGATCAGAATATCAGGACTGTGGAGGACCGGGGTACTAAGCGTAAGCGGCACACAAGGTTACAACAACCGAGAAAATCCTTCATTGAAGAAAATTTTCCTGGCACCGGTCATCCTAGGGAATATAACAACACTGACAGCCTGGCATGCACTTAAAGCTATTGAGGAGGTTGTGGAAATTAAATTCACAAGTAACCTTATAAACAGAGACGGTAGGTTTTGCTTAAATTCTGCATGGAATCGTGGTCTCTCCCTTGTCAAAAAACATAGGGACAGAGTTAATGCTACCTCACCCGTTGATTCTTAATTTCCTATCGATAACTTCTGATGTCAGATATCTTTGGTTTCGGATGGCGCTAGTTTCTGCCGTGTGTGTAAGTGTTATCTTTCCGGAGTTTCTATGGAAACCAGAGTATTAAATCCCCTTGCGCAGCGATTACTTGCTGCAATTGTGCCTTAAAAATGGTAGGGTGTACTTCTGTTGAAATATCGGCCATTATCGAAATCGTCATTCGGCTGCATTTCCGTAAGCTATTTTAACAGTACAAAAAAAAAAATGGTTCAAATGGCTCTGAGCACTATGGGACTTAACATCTGTGGTCATCAGTCCCCTAGAACTTAGAACTACTTAAACCTAACTAACCTAAGGACATCACACACATCCATGCCCGAGGCAGGACTCGAACCTGCGACCGTAGCAGTCGCGCGGTTCCGGACTGAGCGCCTATAACCGCTAGACCACCGCGGCCGGCTTTAACAGTACAAAAATTGTTACTTTGAATTATACCACACAAAATAATGTATTTGGTATCTATTGTCCGTCTGTTAAGCCCCTTTTTCTCATGAACGGGTAAAGACATCCAATGCATGACAATTTCTAAGGTCTACGGTCACACGGCGGTGTAAAAAATGTGAACTTTTAATGCAGTCATGGAATACTGAATTCTGTTAAGACCCTTTTTTCTCAGGAAGAGCTACAGACAATAAGTTGAAATTAGTGTCAAATACAAAGGTCTACGATCCTTTGGCGAAGCTAAACATTTAAGTTTCTAAGTCAGTACAGACAAAAGTTTTGACTGTTTAGGTAGTATATTTTGATAACTGCGAACTCATCCTGTTGATGGTTAATCTACACACATAATTAAGTTTCTGCAGAACCCTCAGAATGAATCTCACACTTGTCTTTGTTTTTCATATTTAACGGCCTATTTTCCACTACTGGCCATTAAAATTCCTACACCACGAAGATGACGTGCTACAGACGCGAGATTTAACCGACAGTGCTGTGATGTGCAAATGATAAGCTTTTCGGAGCATTCACACAAGGTTGGCGTCGGTGGCGACACCTACAACGTGTTGACATGAGGAATGTTTCCAACCGATTTCTCATACACAAACAGCAGTTGACCGGCGTTGCCTGGTGAAACGTTGTTGTGATGCCTCGTGTAAGGAGGAGAAATGCGTACCATCACGTTTCCAACTTTGATTAAGGTCGTATTGTAGCCTGTCGCGGTTGCTGTTTATCCTATCGCGAGATCCAATGACTGTTAGCAGAATATGGAATCGGTGGGTTCAGTAGAGTAACACGGAATGCCGTGCTGGATCCCAACGGCCTCGTATCGCTAGCAGTCGAGATGACAGGCATCTCGATCCCTGAGTCAACAGATGGGGACGTTTGCAAGACAACAACTATCTGCACGAAGCGTTCGACGACGTTTGCAGCAGCATGGACTGTCACCTCGGAGACCATGGCTGCGGTTACCCTTGATGCTGCATCACAGTCAGGAGCGCCTGCGATAGTGTACTCAATGACGAATCTGGGTGCACGAATGGTAAAACGTTATTTTTTCGGATGAATCTAGGTTCTGTTTACAGCATCATCATGGTCGAATCCGTGTTTGGCGACATCGCGGTGAACGCACATTGGAAGCGTGTATTCGTCATCGCCGTACTGGCGTATCACCCGGCGTGATGGTATGGGGTGCCATTGGTTACACGTCTCGGTCACCTCTTGTTCGCATTGACGGCACTTTGAGCAGTGGACGTTACATTTCAGATGTGTTACGACCCGTGGCTCTACCCATCATTCGTTCCCTGCGAAACCCAACATTTCGCCGGCCGGTGTGGCCTTGCGGTTCTAGCGCTTCAGTTTGGAACCGCGTGACCGCTGCGGTCGCAGGTTCGAATCCTGCCTCGGGCATGGATGTGTGTGATGTCCTTAGGTTCGTTAGGTTTAATTAGTTCTAAGTTCTAGGCGACTGATGACCTCAGCAGTTAAGTCGCATAGTGCTCAGAGCCATTTGAACCCATCATTTCAGCAGGATAATGCACGACCGCATGTTGCAGGCCCTGTATGGGCCTTTCTGGATACAGGAAATGTTCGACCGCTGCCCTGGCCAGCACATTTCTCAGAATTGAAAACGTCTGGTCAATGGTGGCCGAGCAACTGCCTCTTCACAATACGCCAGTCAAATGGTTCAAATGGCTCTGAGGTCATTAGTCACCTAGAACTTAGGACTACTTAAACCTAGCTAACCTAAGGACATCACACACATCCATGTCCGAGGCAGGATTCGAACCTGCGACCGTAGCGGTCTCGCGGTTCCAGACTGCAGCACCAGAACCGCACGGCCACTTCGGCCGGCAATACGCCAGTCACCACTCTTGATGAACTGTGGTATCGTGTTGAAGCTGCATGGGTAGCTCTACCAGTACACGCCATCCAGGTTCTGGATTCAATGCCCAGGCGTATCAAGGCCGTTATTACGGCCAGAGGTGGTTGTTCTGGGTACTGATTTTTCAGGATCTACGCACCCAAATTGCATGAAAATGTAATCACATGTCAGTTCTAGAATAATATATTTGTCCAATTAATACCCGTTTATCATCTGCATTTCTTCTTGGTGTAGCAATTTTAATGGCCAGTAGAGTATATCATAACCTACCTTCAGTGGCTCATTTCGTCTACTGGCAGTGCAGCCTTACTACTTTTATAAGTTGCATGAAGCACTCTCGTTTAACTGGACGGCAAGATAAACGGAAATATTAAGACCAGACCTGAACCATAAGCTCGGCAGCAGCTGCGGCAGATGGTACTGTTACCTCCCTCCCCCGCCCACCCATCCACTGTGCCCTGACGGCAGCGCCATTACGGATTCTGGATCGCACAGTTGCCCCTGCCGGAATGCCGATGAGGTGGCACGCTCTCCCAATGTCATGTCGTGCGTTGCTTTATCTGCGCAGTGGATGGGTTCCTGTTTGCTCGTCTGCCCCCCCCCCCCCCCCTCTGCACACCCTCTCATGCGCAATGATTATAGAATAAGCTCCGTATTTACAACAGAGCGCTGTTCTGCATATCCTCCGAAACTTAGGCATCAAAATCCATTTGTGAAGAACCGAGATAATCAATCAGTCGGGACAATGTTTCGTGTATGTTTTGTAGCAGGTGTGGTAATATCACGTTAAAATTTCGTTAGGTGACTGAACAGGTGGGTTCTTGAACTGAAAAAAAAATAGTTCTCAAAATAATTAACCCTGTCTATTCCAACGCGTTTTCCTTAACCAGGTGGGAAGGGTTGATTTGTGTCCACTATAAAAAAATTATATAAATCGTTAAACATGTATATCTTTTATAAATAACATACCTTCTAAATAGGTACTGATGTCTATGTACGGTCCAAAACCTAATGATATCTTTCACCACCATCATAGCATTTTCCGGAACGTTTACTCCAAGTGGAAGGATACTTTATGACCATCAACAAAAAATTTAAAGAAATATAGATTTAGTTAAGTGACATTGATTTTTTCATAACATATTTTTTTTATGTTACATGTAAGTGTAGGAATAGTCCTGAACCTGAAAATATGAATATGACTTTTGTTTCCAAAAGTCACATTCACGACCAAAACTTAAATACTTCGGTCAGGTTTCACTGAAAAATTCAAACCAACTACGGAATTTGGTATATGACATCATTAAAAACCATAAACTTTTTCTTTCCAAAATGTTTTAAAATATCAAGTACAAGACTAGATTACGATGTTTCCAAAAGCTGAGCATAACGTGGCCTTCCACTCCCCCCTCCCTTGGCTTTGTGGCCCTCCTATTAGGTGTTCTCCCTTGGGTTTCATTAAAACACTGACCCTGGAATGGGTGACAAACGTTCTTCCGCCTGGGACCAGACGGAAATCGTACGTTATGAGGAATAAAAAACATGAAATTGGAATGAATGAAAACGAAATAAATAAGTAAAGAAAGATCGATACCGGAGCCACCAGCCTTCTCAATAACAAACACACTCTTCACCTCCGACACTACCTCACACCCTCCCCCTTCACTCGACCGCGCACGTTATGAATGAATGCCAAGACTGGAAGAGTGGTTGAGCAACAAGCCGATAAGCGTATCCGTGACGATCCATTAAATGGAGAGTTATTGATACTTTTTTTTTTTGGCGGTTAGAGTATATCAAGTGAAAGGACACCTAACCATGACAGAAATTTAAGATAATAAGATAGCAAAGAACTGCCATTACTTGAAGTAACATAAAACGAGAACCTATACATACTCTGAAAAACCGGATGGAATGAAGACACGTGGTCTTCTAATTCATTTTGACTGTCTAAAAAGTGGATTTTAATTCCATCTATTATGTTGTTCTGTTTATTTGTGTGTCTGTTGCTTCTTTCGTCATTACACCTACTTTTCTTTGAATAAGAAACCCGTATGTAAACAGAAGGAGGAGGTAACCGGGGAGGAAAAGGAAGGAATTTCTGGTCTTAGTAGCATTGGGACAATACGCGGAATGAGCAGAGACGAGTGAGAACGTGCAGAAGTCTAGGATTCGAACCGGGGACTTCCTCCTTACCAGGAAGGGGCGTTAATCACTGCGACATCTTGGACACAGTGTCACCGTAACTGCGCGAACTATCTCTGCACGCTTCACGGTCGACCCACATTCCCACTGAACACCACCAATCTTCAGTCCCTGTTCATTTCCTCTATGCTCGCTACTCTGAGATTCCCGCAGGAGGTTGGGCGTACTTGTGCAACCGCACTGAAGAAGATGGACCCCGTTGCCCACCTATCTCATGCTCCCTATTCACCTTAAATGCCTTCTAGTTGTAAGGTGTCTGTAATTTCGTACCTTAAAAGCACTCATCTACATACTTTGCCTTCATTTACAAACGGAATTAAGTACCATTTGATATGTTGCACATCGTATATTTGAATATTTATAAAAGACTGACATAGTCACGTATACCTTGTAAATAGTTGTTAACGCTTATTGCATGAAAAGTGACGTGTTGTCTTTATTATGAAAACGGCGTAATGAATGATTGCCTACACTAGTAGAGGTTGGAACGCCAGTGGAAATGAAATGGCAGAAGTAACTCAAGCCCTAGGTGCAAAAAGCCCGCACAGGTGTGTTGGTGCTGCTTAGCACAGGAAGTAGCCAAGATAGGCTGTCGGGGCACCTGAGCACTGAAGCACAATACAGCAGCGGCCGGCCGGTTTTGTAGCGGGGCCGGAAGGATAACTGGAAAATACACTCCTGGAAATGGAAAAAAGAACACATTGACACCGGTGTGTCAGACCCACCATACTTGCTCCGGACACTGCGAGAGGGCTGTACGAGCAATGATCACACGCACGGCACAGCGGACACACCAGGAACCGCGGTGTTGGCCGTCGAATGGCACTAGCTGCGCAGCATTTGTGCACCGCCGCCGTCAGTGTCAGCCAGTTTGCCGTGGCATACGGAGCTCCATCGCAGTCTTTAACACTGGTAGCATGCCGCGACAGCGTGGACGTGAACCGTATGTGCAGTTGACGGACTTTGAGCGAGGGCGTATAGTGGGCATGCGGGAGGCCGGGTGGACGTACCGCCGAATTGCTTAACACGTGGGGCGTGAGGTCTCCACAGTACATCGATGTTGTCGTCAGTGGTCGGCGGAAGGTGCACGTGCCCGTCGACCTGGGACCGGACCGCAGCGACGCACGGATGCACGCCAAAACCGTAGGATCCTACGCAGTGCCGTAGGGGACCGCACCGCCACTTCCCAGCAAATTAGGGACACTGTTGCTCCTGGGGTATCGGCGAGGACCATTCGCAACCGTCTCCATGAAGCTGGGCTACGGTCCCGCACACCGTTAGGCCGTCTTCCGCTCACGCCCCAACATCGTGCAGCCCGCCTCCAGTGGTGTCGCGACAGGCGTGAATGGAGGGACGAATGGAGACGTGTCGTCTTCAGCGATGAGAGTCGCTTCTGCCTTGGTGCCAATGATGGTCGTATGCGTGTTTGGCGCCGTGCAGGTGAGCGCCACAATCAGGACTGCATACGACCGAGGCACACAGGGCCAACACCCGGCATCATGGTGTGGGGAGCGATCTCCTACACTGGCCGTACACCACTGGTGATCGTCGAGGGGACACTGAATAGTGCACGGTACATCCAAACCGTCATCGAACCCATCGTTCTACCATTCCTAGACCGGCAAGGGAACTTGCTGTTCCAACAGGACAATGCACGTACGCATGTATCCCGTGCCACCCAACGAGCTCTAGAAGGTGTAAGTCAACTACCCTGGCCAGCAAGATCTCCGGATCTGTCCCCCATTGAGCATGTTTGGGACTGGATGAAGCGTCGTCTCACGCGGTCTGCACGTCCAGCACGAACGCTGGTCCAACTGAGGCGCCAGGTGGAAACGGCATGGCAAGCCGTTCCACAGGACTACATCCAGCATCTCTACGATCGTCTCCATGGGAGAATAGCAGCCTGCATTGCTGCGAAAGGTGGATATACACTGTACTAGTGCCGACATTGTGCATTCTCTGTTGCCTGTGTCTATGTGCCTGTGGTTCTGTCAGTGTGATCATGTGATGTATCTGACCCCAGGAATGTGTCAATAAAGTTTCCCCTTCCTGGGACAATGAATTCACGGTGTTCTTATTTCAATTTCCAGGAGTGTACTTCGGAAACTCTGAAAATCTTGGACACAGCAGTAAGGAACGAGGAAGCGTTACCTCTGAAATCGCGCAGGCTGGGCTATTTCCGGGGATATTTACTCTGTGAAGCGTACCATTGTATGCATTCCTACTTAATGGGGACATGTATTTCCTCTCAAACTTTTCGCGCTAGACTACAAGAGACTAAAATGTAGGTGGTCGGCGTTTGGAAGAATCTATAGAGAGGGATAATATTCCTTCTGCAGTTACGAGGGAGGGGAGCCGAGCTTTGCTGGGAAGCCAGCGGTGGAGGGAAAGTAGTCATCCGTTTTGAGGGCCTGTGTTTGATGGTCGCTCAGTATCAGCTTTTGTTGGTACAGACGGATTTGGTGTCTTTGCTATCGTGAGATTTTATTGTTAGAACAGTTAAGCATTGTACTGTTGTGAACTTATACTGTTCTTCGCCTCCGGGTAGGGAGTCGTCGTTGAATGTACAGTGTTCAGTGTTTGACAGCAGTTCTTCTGCCTGTATTCCCATTGAGACCTTATCTGAACTCCGTCCTTGTGGCTGGGAGTTCGTGTTTCTCGTCTGTAGAACACAGATAGGAGAAGATAGTATTAGTTTAGACTAATCAGAGGAAAGGTCTTCCGTCCTAGTGTTTGAATGAGGGTATTTTTTTTATATTTTGTGACAGGAATTTTTCTGTCGTCACAGACGTGTATGAGAACCGTCACACCGATGCACCTGATGCAGTACATACGGTGATATTGCTTCGGCTTATTAGGGCTGCAAAGTTAAACCGCTGTAATCACGCAAATTTTAGCTCCACTGAGGTAGCACATCACTGTAGATCAGCTTTGAAAGTAGTGTCTTCTAGTGTTTGGTACGTAGGTGATGTCAGTGATCTCGTGTCATTTATATTAGATCGCGTAGCCATAAAAGAGGGGCAGATCTGGGCAATTGATCAATCATATTAGTTAGGAAATCCATTTGTATCTCTTTATGCCCATTGGACATTGATATATAAACATTTGTAATAAAGAGGTTTTAATCCACAATAAATGCATGAGGGCAAACATCAATTATTACTTGTAGTTACTAGATCCCTTAATTATTCATTTATGTTGATGTAATTTATATGTTAAAGAGCAAGAAAGAGGACATAATATCACCATTAAGAGATCCTAACATCTGCTTCAGGGTGTAGTCATACAGGGCCAAATCTTCATTTTCGCGTACAGTGTTTTCCGTTGGGCGCATTCATTTTACACCCACCTGGAGTAGAGTCTAAAGTGACTTTTGGCTGTTTTCAACGATGAACGGAGCTCTCGCGTTTTCGCTAGCCGGGTCAGTACAGCATCAGCAATTTTCTAGTGGTCAAACTAACTCTTAAAGAATCAATAGTAGTGGCTAAATAATAACTGCTTCGCCACTTTAAAGAACGTGAACGCCTGCAAGGAAATTATATTGAGTAGTGCCGCAAGTTCCACAGTTTTCGTATGACTAATTGCTAAAAAGAGAGTCGAAGAAGTTATAACTGAATGCACCACGTCTTAAAACAGTGGATTAGGTGAGAATGTGCTCTAAGGGGATATGTACATAGGCACATAGACACCATTCGTCTTGCTCGATATGTATGTGTTTGGAATGGGAGGGTAAATTGATAATTCTGTGATGATGTACCCTACGCCATGCGCTCCACAGTGGCTTGTGCAGTAAGTGTCTTGATGTAGATGTAGGCTGTATTCGGATAATGATTTGTCTATAAGACGACAGCAGTGTGGCACTGGGCAACGGCCTTGCCGCAGTGGATACACCGGTTCCCGTGAGAACACCGAAGTTGAGCGCTGTCGGGCGTGGCCGGCACTTGGATGGGTGACCATCCAGGCCGACATGCGCTGTTGCCACTTTTCGGGGTGCACTCAGCCTCGTGATGCCAATTGAGGAGCTACTCGACCGACTAGTAGCGGCTCCGGTCAAAGAAAACCATCATAACGACCGGGAGAGCGGTGTGCTGACCACACGCCCCTCCTGTCCGCATCCTCAGCTGAGGATGACACGGCGGTCGGATGGTCCCGATGGGCCACTTGTGGCCTGACGACGGAGTGCTGCTGCTGCAGTATGGAACACAGTACCGAATTGCTGAGTATTTATAACTGTTTCAGAGACTAGATGACAGTAAATATGACTTATTGTACATAAGTAGAAAACCTGCACTAATCATTACAGTACTGATGGAAACGGTAACAGCTATGTATAGTACCTAGAAGTAAGCATCTGGAGGGGAGTGGAATGACTGCATAAAGCAAATAACTGGAAAAGCAATTATCAGGCTCCGATTCATTAAGATATTCGACACCAAATGCAGGACGATAGTATAATTTGTTAAGTGTAGTGCAGTGGTTTGCAGAAGCTGTAAACTTTAAGTTATATATGGGGTAGAACAGTTGCCAACAAACATCCAGGAAGATGTCGAATATTTTAAATGTAATGAAGGAGATAAGAAGTGAAATTCAAATTCCGAATTGCTCTCGGCTAGATGATCTGCAAGAAGAAACAGATATAATTGTTAAAGCCATAAAACAGTTGGTTTACAGGAAAAGAAGAGAAATTTGTTAGAGTTGGAGAGTATATCATGTTTGGATTTGTAAAGTTACTGGTGCGAGAAGGAATTAAATTATTTAGAGGTAATTTACCTTACAAGTAAAGAAATTACGTTGTCTCTTATAAAAACTACAGTACGAAATCATAAAGAAGGAATTATTTGCTGTGTGTAAATTTATATTCAAATATTAATAAAGTTTTTATAACAAAGTATTTGTTTTCTTGTTCACTACCACGCCTCAAAAATTTCTAAGAAGTCCCCCATTCATGATGAACTACGTGAATCCTTTGGATAGTGACGCAGTAATGTGGATAGGGGGGTAGCCAGTTTGTAGAGGAAGTGCAAATGTTTGACTTACATCTGCAAAAAATGAGCTCCCTGTACAAATAGCATTCCACCCGCATAGTAAGGACAATTTTATAGTAAGAGGAACGCTGGGAGCAGCAATTGTTGGAATAACACGTACCTCACTACGTCTAAAGTCACCGCTAAATCGTGTGCGGTTTTATGAGAAGTGAATCTTAGCTCGTTTGAGGCTCCTTATACTGGTGACTAAAAATACATCCATACAGCAGTGATAACGAAGTTCAGGTGGTGGTATACAGCTAATCCTAGCTGAAAGCAGCACTTCAAAAACTGATTTGACAGATAAGGCCTGAGATGTGCATTTGCATGTGGAGAAATACATATGTACCCTTCTTGTAATCTGTTATTACTCCTATCCAACACAATTTTAACTCTGCTGTTCTGTTGGGGTTTTTGTGACCCGACGTTGTTATAAATTTCGTTTCTTATTATTTAAATATAAAAAACCCTCATGAAATTTGGCGACCTTGTCTAAAAATGCATGGACAGTATGTGGTTTAAAAAGATTTTACAATATTTTAAGTCATCTGGCCATAAAGCTTAAGAGTTGCACATATAATGTTCGTGTAGTAGTGACCCGACGTCAATATGATTGCTCTAAAGTCTAATTCATTTTAGCTCCCTCACATTTTACAGTAATAACTTTCATTGTACATAGTACTCGCAGCATCCAAAAAGTCAACAAAGGCGCTGCGTTTACAATGGACTTGTCATTACGACTTGTCAGCTGTTCGAATTATCCTTTGTTTCTGTACAGTTAGTAGTCTGTATCGTTTATGATGAGGCTGAATTGTAAGTCACGGGGATTACATCATTGACTGACATTGGAAGAATTAGTGAACAGTTCAACAGACGAAGTATCACTTTCCGATTTCGAAGATATGTCAGTAATGCATCTGAAGGCAAATATTCTGATGACATTGACAACAGTCCGCAGCCTGTTCAAAGTAGTGTACAGAATTCTGTTTCTAAAAAAACACGGCCGCGTACTTGTTTCGAACGTCGTCAGGAGTACCCTGGGAGTTACCACGTATTCAAGCAGAAGAATAAATGTAGAAAGTTCATTTGAAATATTATTTTCTACAGTACTTCAGGGTAAATAGTAGAGATGTCAAATATTGAGGGACAACAAATTTATGGTAAAAAGTGGATAAACATTGATAATTCTCTTTTTCATACATACTTAGCGCTTCTATACATTGCGGGCGTATATCGCTCACATGGCGAATCTGAAAAAAAGTTTCTGGGATATGAATACTGGGAGGAACATTATTCAAGCAACCATAACCCTGAAAATTTTCTGTAAAATATCACGCGGTATGCGATTTGATAAAAAAAGCCACAGGATAGGAAAGATGACATACTGATGAACTTGCCGCAATTCGCAGTATCTGGGAGGAGTGGTTAGAATGCTTCCTAAGCTTATAATCCAGGGGAAAATGTGATAATACATTCAAGTAGAACATCCCAAGCAAACCTCCAAAACATGGGATCAAGATATGGTCTCTGTGTGGCAGCGAATCTTCATATGTACTGAAAGCTTAAATTTTTAAACGAGATTGGAGCGACATCAGAAGAAAATCAAGGCATGGGAGATGTTGCTTATCTTATAGCTGTTTTGCAAGGTCAGAATCTAATTTGTGGGAATTTTTTTAGGTCATACAATCTGGGACAACTGCTCCTGAAAAGGAAACTGATAATGTTAGGAACCATACGTAAAAATAAACCAAAAGTTCCACAAAATATGACCAACAAGGGGGGTTCACGGCTCTTCATTTTACGTTATAAATGACACTGCGGTGGTCAATTATTTCCTAAGAAGAAAACAATGTTGTACTAATTAGCTCTCTCCACCATTGTGGAGAAATCAGTGACATGACAGAGACAGGCTGGACAGTGAAGGGGGAGGCGTGTTTATAGCGATAAGAAGTGCAATAGTATCGAAGGAAATTGACGGAGATCAGAAATGTGAAATAATTTGGGTAAAGGTCACGGTTAAAGCAGGCTCAGACATGGTAATTGGATGTCGCTATAGGCCCCCTGGCTCAGCAGCTGTTGTGGCTGAGCACCTGAAGGATAATTTGGAAAATATTTCGAGTAGATTTCCCCACCATGTTATAGTTTTGGGTGGAGATTTTAATTTGTCGGATATAGACTGGGAGACTCAAACGTTCATAACGGGTGGCAGGGACAAAGAACCCAGTGAAATTTTTTAAAGTGCTTTATCTGAAAACTACCTTGAGCAGTTAAACAGAGAACCGACTCGTGGCGATAACATATTAGACCTTCTGGTGACAAACAGACCCGAACTATTTGAAACAGTTAACGCAGAACAGGGAATCAGCGATCATAAAGTGGTTACTGCATCAATGATTTCAGCCGTAAATAGACCTATTAAAAGAAGTAGGAAGATTTTTCTGTTTAGCAAAAGTGACCAAAAGCAGATTACAGAGTACCCGAAGGCTCAACGCAAAAGTTTTGTTTCAAGTACAGATAGTGTTGAGGATCAGTGGACAAAGTTCAAAACCATCGTACAATATGGGTTAGATGAGTATGCGCCAAGGAAGATCGTAAGAGATGGAAAAGAGCCACCATGGTACAACAACCGAGTTAGAAAACTGCTGCGGAAGCAAAGGGAACTTCACAGCAAACATAAACATAACCAAAGCCTTGCAGACAACCAAAAATTACGCTAAGCGAAATGTAGTGTGAGGAGGGATATGCGAGAGGCGTCCAATGAATACGAAAGTAAAGTTCTATGTTCTGACTTGGCAGAAAATCCTAAGAAATTTTGGTCTTATATCAAAGCGGTAGGTGGATCAAAACAAAATGTCCGGACACTCTGTGACCAAAATGGTACTGAAACAGAGGATGACAGCCTACAGGCCGAAATACTAAATGACTTTTTCCAAAGCTGTTCCACAGAGGAAGACTGCACTGTAGTTCCTTCTCTAGATTGTCGCACAGATGACAAAATGGTAGATATCGAAATAGACGACAGAGGGTTAGAGAAACAATTAAAATCGCCCAAAAGCGGAAAGGCCGTTGGACCTGATGGGATACCAGTTCGATTTTACACAGAGTACGCGAAGGAACTTGCAGCGGTGTACCGTAGTTCTCTAGAAGAGCGTAGCGTTCCAAAGGATTGGAAAAGGGCACAGGTCATCCCCGTTTTCAAGAAGGGACGTCGAACAGATATGCAGAGCTATAGACCTATATCTCTAACGTCGAACAGTTGTAGAATGTTGGAACACGTATTATGTTTGAGTATAACGACTTTTCTGGAGAATAGAAATCTACTCTGTAGGAATCAGCATGGGTTTCGAAAAAGACGATTGTGTTAAACCCAGCTCGCGCTATTCGTCCATGAGACTCAGAGGGCTATAGACACGGGTTCGCAGGTCAGTGCCGTGTTTCTTGACTTCCGCAAGGCGTTCGATACAGTTCCCCACAGTCATTTAATGAACAAAGTAAGAGCATGTGGACTATCAGAACAATTGTGTGATTGGATTGAAGAGTTCCTAGGTAACAGAACGCAGCATGTCATTCGGAATGGAGAGAAGTCTTCCGAAGTAAGAGTGATTTCAGGTGTGCCGCAGGGGAGTGTCATAGGACCGTTGCTATTCACAGTGTACATAAATGACTTTGTGGATGACATCGGAAGTTCACTGAGGCTTTTTGCAGGTGGTGCTGTGGTGTATCGAGAGGTTGTAACAATGGAAAATTGTACTGAAATGCAGGAGAATCTGCAGCGAATTGACGCTTGGTGCAGGGAATGGCAATTGAATCTCAATGTAGACAAGTGTAATGTGCTGTGAATACATAGAAAGATAGATCCCTTATCATTTAGCTACAAAATATCAGGTCAGCAACTGGAAGCAGTTAATTCTATAATTATCTGGGAGTACGCATTAGGAGTGATTTAAAATGGAATGATCATACAAAGTTGATCGTCGGTAAAGCAGATGCCAGACTGAGATTCATTGGAAGAATCCTAAGGAAATGCAATCCGAAAACAAAGGAAGTAGGTTACAGTACTGCTGTTCGTCCACTGCTTGAATACTGCTCAGCAGTGTGGGATCCGTACCAGATGGGGTTGATAGAAGAGATAGAGAGTATCCAACGGAGAGCAGCGCGCCTCGTTACAGGATCATTTAGTAATCGCGAATGCGTTACGGAGATGACAGATCAGTGGAAGACTCTGCAGGAGAGACGCTCAGTAACTCGGTACGGGCTTTTGTTGAAGTTTCGAGAACATACCTTCACCGAAGAGTCAAGCAGTATATTGCTCCCTCCTACGTATATCTCGCGAAGAGACCATGAGGATAAAATCAGAGAGATTAGAGCCCACACAGAAGCATATCGACAATCCTTCTTTCCACGAACAATACGAGACTGGAATAGAAGGGAGAACCGATATACTCAAGGTACCCTCCGCCACACACCGTCAGGTGGCTTGCGGAGTATGGATGTAGATGTAGATGTAGATGGCTGATGAGAAGCCAAAAGTGATTTTAGATTGTAATCAACCAAAGGGGCTGTAGATACCCTCGGTCAACTAACGATACATACACATGCAAACGAAATACCGGTAGATGGCCCATAATAGTTTTCTACAACATTCTTGATGTTGCTGCCAATAATGTTTATGTCTTGTAGATTTAGACTGACTCTAGTTGGAATGCAGCAAAATTGTCTAGAACGAGAATATTTTTTGGAGGAACTTGGTAAGTCACTGGTTGCAGAGTACATTACATCAAGGAAGAATTGAAAATGGTCAGGATCATCCATGACCCTGAAGGAGTGTCAGGTGTGGCAAAATCAGCAACAACAAGAAACTCTACTAAACCTGCACGCTGTAAGATTTTGTCGTTTAAGCAATGACGATACAGAAAACACATTATGTGGAAAGATAATAAATATGTCTACAAAACACCTGTCATCGACTTGAGTCTACACTGGAATGAGTAAGAAGGAAGGAAGTGATATGGGAAGACGGACAGATAGTTGTTGAGAATGACTTTTTGGTGGAAATATCTGTTGTTTCTAATACACCCTGCATGAAAATTAAATTAATAATTTTTTAATTGAAGTTATCTGTATTATTATTATTATTATTATTATTATTATTATTATAACCATTATTGTTATCGCTATGATCATTAACATCATACTGTAATACAAGAACAATGTCGATGGCTTATAACTGTTAGAAAACTATGTGTGAGTAGAAGTTTTTCAGCATTTTATTATGTTGCGTCATATCGACCCGAAATGTACATTTTTTATAGAAAAAGAGAACAGAAGACAGCGTTAAAATTTTCAAAATTTTAATTCGTCAAACAACTGTGCAGCGAATGCATCTGAGCTGCGTATTCATCATTAGTATCAGATGGTGTTGTGTAGTTGCTAATCTGTTGTTAGACTTTTGAATAACGTGCAGATAACAGTTGATTCCGTTTCAGGTATTTGAAATCTAGTATTATCCTCTTACGTGTGTAAACCCGTTGTAATAAGTCCCTTACGAAACAAGGAGTTACTTATTCTCGCTTTCGTGCCCAGTAAGGAAAACGTAACGGTAAGCAATCTGCATGTGTTTATTCATATTCAGAACTGTATATCTGCTATGTATCCGTAACTAGCATTATACTCAGCGGTACTACTCATGCATGGCCATTTCAGTGCTTCCAAGAAATTTTGCCTTAATATTCTATTAAGAATTAATATTAATATTGTTCTTACAACCGAACCATAAGAAAATATCACGACTTAATGCACAGTTCAACAACATTTGCGTTGTTGATTCTTGCACGACTGAAATTACGTAACGATTAATCTCCCTACATAAACATAGAATCCAAAAACCACCAAATTTAATTTGGGCTAAACAATTTTAGTTACGGTTTTTTACAATACATAATGGAAGAGCTTCTTCTTAAGTTGTGAATTAATGCTATTAATTTAAATTAGAGGGGTAATTTAACCCTCCTGTCAGCGACACAATTTCAAAAGACCCATTTATCTCTTTTATGTTTCAATTCAGTGTCCTTTATATCCCCCTTTTTTCTTTTCCAAACTATATACCAGTACTTAAATTATCTGTAAATATTAAGCACCTGTAAGGGGAACATAATCGAGTCTTTTTCATATGCATAAAATTTCTTCTTAAATAACATCTTCAAGTTGGACGTATTACTATATAATTACGTCTTGGGCTTTGTTCCTTTCGTTCAGACAATTGATATCTAGCGAAAAAGAGATTTGCATTTATATCTTTTCTTTTAGGAACTTTCTTAAGTTTTGTTTCGTTAATTTAATTTTCTAAAGTTTTTCTTCCTTTTGTTACTCAACATTCTTTGATTGTTCTACCATTAATTTTTTCCATTAATATTTGGAAGATTGTTATTTCATGTCGATGTACCGAAGTTTGTCTTTTTCTAGCACATCAGAAATGGATGGCACTGCACGAGTGACAGTAATTATTTGTCATCCAATAAAGCAATTTAGAATTCGCAAAAGATGTAAACAATACACCAATACACGACCACTACCACGTTTTGCCCTGAAGTTATACAAGTTAAATGTAAATTATGATTATATCGGGACCCACTATCTTTACCTAATTAAATGTTCATCCGCCACTTCAAAAGTATAATTAAAAATAATATTGTGACATGCCTGCATACGTGGTGCCATTGGGTTACTACTTACCGTTATAGGGGAAGATCTTGGTAGTTTGGATGCAAGCAACAATGTATGATCGACGACGTTCCGTTCCGAAATTATGTAGTGTCTGTTCATTTAGATATGTCACAAACTGAGTCATACTGCCGAATGAACAATCCCAAATCAATCCTCTACACCAATAACGCTCCACACTATATCTTTGAGTGCAAATCCTCCAAATGGACAAGACGAGCACGGAGTTCTCTCAGAGTGTGCTGATCACACATACAAGATCACAGTTACACTCAATTACCTCTGAGATTACAAAACAGGAACACTAGCTAAAAATGTCGAACAATATGACCGCAAATCCAGTCATGTATCAACAAGTGTTTAGTCTCAATACAGCCCTCACAATGAAATATTTCGAGCATCCAACGAATTATTAAAGACCGCTCTTTTCACCATCACACCGCAAGGTCTCCCTCACTAGCAGTTCAATGATTTACAAGACTTTCTACATATTCGCTGTTCACGTAGGCCACGGAAACTTTCTTACCGCTTAAATTTCAATGAAATTCACCCTCTCCCCGCAAGTCGTACTCTCGTAGCAGTCCATTAAGATGCCCGCTGTAATTATTGTCTGTCTGAATAACGTGCTATTATACTGTTCCTGTGTTTTGTGACAAACATTCGCAAAAGGCAGAAGAAGGTGCATTGTTATTGATCGCTGTATAGTAAATTGTTGGGCCAACAGAGTATTTGGCGAAAATGGACGCGACACTACTCGCGACATACCGAGCAGCGGCAGACTGAGCGCCACAGGGAGTCCTGACATTGTGCAGCGTATTCGTAATCTGATTATGGGACCACTTAACAGTGAACTAACTGTCAGTCAGGAGGGGAAGCGATTGTGTGCAGAGTACTGACACGGATTATTTTGAAACAGATTTGCGCCAGCTGGGTTCCGAGAATGTTGACGGGTGCACACAAAGGAACATAGCAGACAGTCTACAGCGAACTCTGGAATGATCCTGATCTGGCATCGTGTAATTACCACCACTTCCGTAAACTGAATAGAATCTGTTCACGCAACGAGATTTGAAGATGGTGGCTGCCTTAGTAAGGGCTGCTAAACTGTGGCTCAAAGATGTTGGTCGTGACTGTCACCGTGAAGCTATTGAGGCCCTAGTTCCATAGTGGCGTAAGGCACATAAAAATGTCGTAGATAATGTGGAAAAATGACATTTCGTCTGTCGAGTATATATCAACAGACTGTAAAAAATATCAAATTGCGGAATATCAGTTGGATATTTAAAAAGACATTTTGCAATTATTTTGGAGTGGTACTCATATTTACAGCAGCTGTTTACAAGGTGGCCTTGCTTTATTTGTCTGACACTGAATGCAATAAATTGAAACATAAAGCAATATTTGTACCTGTAAGTGGTTGCAAGGATCCTTATCACCCCTATGAGAACTTTGATATCCCTCCGACCTTACTCCTGAAAATGTCGTAAAAATGCGTTTAAGTGCATAAAGTTGATGTTGTGGTGAACGAGACAGTTACTTTCGTGTCACTGAATGATTTTATCGTGCTTAAGTTTGGTAGAAATGCCAACTGGTGTAGTTACGCTCTAGCTAAACGCACCGCGGTATCTAGTGGGCCGATTTCGTGCCCATGTTTGAGATCTTCTTGACTGCAGGTCCGTCGTCGTTGGATTCCACCTCACACCAATACTATGCAGTATATCTGAGTGTATTTTTAATAATAAATATAATTACTGGTCAATAAGATCAAAGCCCTTACCATAACAGTTGATGATCGACGTTTATCGTAATTTAATGAGCCGTTCGTAGTATGTTAACAATATACGTTCTATTGCAATATAGAATCTTTCTCGCAAATAATAACACAACCTCTCCACGTTAAACAATAACAACTGAATGTAGCAAAGCATAATACACAGATCAGCTAAAACATTATGGACACCTACCTAATAGCCGGTGTGCCCACTTTTGGTATGGCTAACAGCGGCGACGCGTCGTCGCACGGAAGCACTGAGGCCTCAGTAGGCCGCTGGAGGGCGTTGGTACCACACCTGCACACACAAGTCACCTAATTTCCTAAATTCCGGGGAAGGGGTGGAGCGATGTGCTTTGACGTCACGTTCAACCACATCCCAGATGTGTTCGATCGGGTTCAGATCTGGCGAGCTTGGAGGTCAGTATATTAATTGAAACTCGCCACTCTATCACACTCCTGGTCTGTGACATGGCGCATTATAATGTTGAAAAATGCCACTGCCGTCGGGAAGCACGATTGTCATTGAAGGGGTGTACGAGGTCTGCAACCCATTGATGTCGACGCGAATGTTCTCCAGAGCATAATGGAGACATAGTGATCTTGTTCCCTTCCCCCGTTTCAAGTGTCAATGAGCTGGTCCCCTGGAAGAAAACAGATCCGCGCATGTTCATCAGAACACGCAACGCTCGGCCACTGTGCCAACATCCATTGCCGTTGGTCACATCACCGTTTCAGCCTTAGTCATAGTTGTTGTAGTGTTAATATTGGCACATGTATCTGTCGTTGGCTGTGGAGGTCGATCGTTAGGAGTGTGCGGTGTACTGTTTGTTCAAACACACTTTTACTCTGTGCAGCATTCAAATCTGATGTTAGCTCCGCTACAGTTTGCCGCCTGTACTGTTTTACGAGTCTTCCCACTCTACGACGTCCGAGAACTTTAATGAGGGGTGGACGTCCAACCCCACGACGTCTGGATATGGTTTCACCTTGTTTTCGCCACAGCACTCCTCGAACACCCTGCAAATCGTTTAGTTTCCTAAATGCTCGTGCGGGGCCTCCACGGCATCACAATCTGCTCTCGGTCCAACTCAGATACATCGCGTGCCTTCCCCATCCTGGACACGAACAGCACGCTCACTGATACTACGTGTATCGTGCGTGTGCGTGACCAGCAGTTGTTGCTCGCCAAGTGACGCTGCTCTCGCCTGTACGGGTTTGTATTGATAGTAAATCGGTGGTTATAATATTCTAGTTGGTAAGTGCCGTTTTCATAAATATTGTCTTTGGTTACTATGTTGTCACTTCATTAAGTGTAATGAAATTACAGTTCATTCACTTGAAACCGAGGTGATAAAGTTGTTGAATTGTGATATCATACTACGAGAACACAGGAATCAAGACAGTGTGAAAGAAAACAGAATCTTCTGAATACTTTGTAAGGCCGGCCGCGGTGGTCTCGCGGTTCTAGGCGCGCAGTCCGGAACCGCGCGACTGCTACTGTCGCAGGTTCGAATCCTGCCTCGGGCATGGATGTGTGTGATGTCCTTAGGTTTAAGTAGTTCTAAGTTCTAGGGGACTGATGACCACAGCTGTTAAGTCCCATTGTGCTCAGAGCCATTTGAACCATTTGAATACTTTGTAATAAAATAATGTAACAGATTTTAATATGTCTTAATATATTACTAATTATCCCTGCACAATTCTATGAGTGAATTACGTTTCCTACTGGACCATCTATATACTCGCAGAATCCATGCGTAAAGTAGTACAGTACTATTACTATTCCATGAGCCCATAATTAGTCTTTGTAATATTCTCTCTGGTGTGTTGAGAGGACTTCCAGGATTTTCTCCGTGCCGAATAGCCGTATTGCATAACTGTAATTTTGGTATCGAGATTACTGGAAGAAAGAGATTGAAAATATATTGTATGCTACTCAAAAAAAAAAAAAAAGAAAACAAATATACTGAGCATTTACATCAAAGATGTGTTAGGAATTTAGTTATATATGTATTCTCTAATTGGAAATTTGCACGGAGGTGCTGTTTCGTTGGTAATCAGAAGAGAACTTCCGATGAATAGGAAACGAACCTGCAATTATTAGATCCAAGAGCTCCATTATTTCATCGGATAATTAAACTCTATCAAAGCAAACTTTCCCCTTGATCTGTGGTTTCCCGAGTGACTACGCAACGCAAGAAAACCAAGATATTTTATTTACACAGGATTGCAGATCGCTTCGAATCATCGAGACCATGGACAAGGAGAGTCATCGTCTGAATCTGATTAAACAAGTAAAACTTAATTATAACTTTCTTCAGGGACTGTGATGACTATGATACGGCTGCTTATGAATGCGATCATTAATAAAATACTAATAACTAACTTTCCTCCTCACCATCAACCAGACTAAACACAATATCAATTAAAATTATAAGATTTAAACGATTATTCCTTGATCAGCTGCACAATCTTGTTATAGGCACAGTAAGGGTAAATTTACAACTAACGAAAGTCTGTACAGAACGTACTGTAGTTAGATTTGCAAATAAGAAGTAGGCCTACGTATATAGACCATACGTGATGTGTTCCAACGTTCTGCCCGTTTAAATTGAAGACAATGTAAAAATTAATTTGTTTATTACTGCCTCATTGTCCGGTTACTGCGCAGCAAACAAGTGTAATGGTCATATTCATCTCATTTTCATATTACTTTTATAATGTTCAGTCGAAATGAACAAAAGCCGTAAATGGATTTACAATTGCAGTAAAAGTTCCATTCTCCGTCCAGCGCAAGCACTGGGAGTCCTTTTGTCGCTCTGGTAATGAACTGGTTTATCTGGGTGGAATTTATTTTGTGTAACGGAGTGATTAATCAAGCCGTCATCGATTCCGCTCTTTTGTTTTTCGCACGTATCGGACCGCGCCCGTTTATCTCTGAATTTCGGGGGGCGGGCGCAGGATTGCTCTCCCCAGAGGTAGACAGCCCCACACGCCGGAGCTCAGCGTGTTCCGCCGCCGTGCGCACTGGGGGTCGATAAAGCGATAAAAACGTCCCTGTCCCAGCCACTGCTCCCCGCACCCCTGTCCACCACCTCTCGAATGCTCGGCGAAAATATTCGCCTGTCGTGTCGCGTGAGGCGAGGAGAGCGAGTAATTGGGCCGACGACCCTCTAGCTACCAGTCGCCTTCCGGCTCTGAGTGATTGGACTCTCACACCTCGATTCGTTTCCGGCCTTTTATTCTGACTTCTCCTTCTTTAGCCTCTGTGACTTCCAATACGGGTGAACGGCACTCTAAAGATAGATTGCTTCGTAAACTGGTACATCAGATCTCTCAGTGGGGATGGCGATTATCGCTGAAACAACTGTTTTTCCGCTACATCGCCGGTTTAACCAGACTGTTACAATCACTCAAAATAATCGGTTTTAGAAATAACCGATCATCTTAAAATCACTCCATTCCATAACTACTGCAGTGGCACTGATACAGCAACAGTAATAGACCTTTAGGTACGTAAAAAATTAGTCTCGTTTGCACAAGATAGGTCTATTTAATCTTCACATGCGACGCGTTTTGCGTGCTCTAGGCATCGTCAGACAATCGACGAAAACTCTACCTACTCGTAACCGAGGGGTCAAACGTGATTAAGCATCCCCAAGAACTGGGAGGTAACAGCCAGACACCCGCTGTCAATGTTTCATTACATTACCTAGAAGCAACACGCAAAAAGGTAGTGATAGTAGGGAAAGGAATGCTACTAGAGCGTCCAAGAGAGACCTATCTTAGGCAAATAGCCATGCCTAAGGTGTATTAGCCTAGCCATGCCATTATATGCGTGTATTTAGCTGTATGAATTTTATTTTATTTTTTATTTATTTATTTTATTTATTTATTTATTTTTTTTTTTTTGCTCGCTGAATATGCCTAAGTTAGATACCCCTTGCACGCCTCAGTAGTTGGTTTATACCGCTGTCACTACCTTTTTACGTGTTGCTTCTAGTTGATGTAATAAAGCATTGATTCTGGCTTTTACCACGTAGTTCTTTGGGACTATTAATTACGTTCGGCGCTTCGGTTACGATTTGCAAGAATTTTTATCGGTAAGCTCAGATATGATGCAATACCCTATGAACTGAAATGTATACCACTCACCACCCCCTGAGACATAAATGTGGCCTGTGCACGATAGTGCAATCGGTGTACGCCTTCCTCTTGTTATTCTTACTTTATCCATTTAATTTATACCAGTTCGCAGTTCCCCAGACAGTTCGACGTTCCGCAGAACATGCGAAACGCATCACATGTGACGATAAAATAAATTTATCTTCCTTAACCAAGACTTTTTTTCTCTATCTAAATGACCGATTATCAGTTATTATTGTTTTCCGTCTTGAGCTTACTGCAATTTAGTTAAAGAGAGTTAAACAAGATGCGTTTCGCTTTTATTTACAAAGCACCCTCCGTGGCTATTCTGCAAATTTAATGCATATGTTTCGGTTGCTATAGGTTAAAAACAGCATTATTTTTATAAAAGATTCTTTACATGTTCTCCAAACCACTGCTTCTTCCCTCATTGAGAGCAGTGGTTGGCATAGAAAGACTGCGTTTCACATATGAACTTTTCAGTCTTTGCCATTCTGTAGCATGTCCTGCGTTGGATTTGGGTTATTTATACTTCACGTTTGTAAATGGAGCTAAAGTTGTCTTTTTTTTCAGTTCAGTTTACAAAGGTCAGGTGTAAATAACCCAAATGCAACTCAAGAAATACCGCAGAATGACAAAAGTTGACAAGTGCATATGTGAAACGAAGTATTTCGATGTCAACAACTGCTATCCCTGAGGGAAACAGCAGTGGCTTGGAGAATATATGAAGAAATGCCGTAAATTACTTGTACTCCAACTTTATAAACAGAATGCTGTTTCTAACCTGAAACAACCAAAAATATACGAACATATGTGGCGAATTTTGCAGAATAACAATAGAACATTGAAACTTCCTGGCAGATTTAAACTGTGTGACGGACCGAGACTGGAACTCGGGACCTTTGCCTTTCGCGGGCAAGTTTCATATCAGCGCACACTCCGCTGCAGAGTGAAAATCTCATTCTAGTTTTTATTGTCCTTTAAGGAACGTGACAATATACAACACAAATGTGAAGCCCGTTTTCAAACACTGTCTGCCTTTTTATTCTTCTATTTGAATTATTCACGCGATCTATTTGACCATTTACTTATTGCATCTCCACTACTCCAGTGGATGACGCTGTCTGCGTGTAATGAACTTTTGTTCATTCATACCAGTTGATATGTTGCCACGATCAAACATGTATTATTACGGCGATAGATCAATCAAGCCCTTGTTCCAAGATCTAAAAATGACCCTCTTTTTCACTTACATGGGCATCAAGGATTCTCATCTTCAGAAATGAAATAGGATACTGTTTATCGGTCATGTACAATCTCTGATCATTGTGTTGAATGTATACTTTCATTAGCGAACCCGGCAACGTCTGTGCAATTGGTAACTATGTATGAGAATTGGATATACGCCCTAATTCTGCCCCCCACCCCCACCCCCACTTCCTCTCTCTCTGCCCCATGTCTTCTTTCCCCTTTTCTCTATCTGCACATACTCTCCTTCTCCCACTTTCTATGTTAATTTCCTCCCCACAGTCTCCCTGCACTGATACTCCTTCTCTGATCGTGAATCTTGTTTATTTTTGCTAAAAAAGAAATCTTAATTGGGAACTGATGCCGCTTAAAATGACTCTGTTTGGATAGTTGGTATACTGCTGAATCTTTGAGAGTACTTACTAGCTCAAACGACAGCATCTCACCTAACTTGAATCTGCCAGTGGATAGAATTACAAAGTTTTGGACGATTCAGGTTTTGTAGTAGCTTTCTAATCATAATCCGATAAGCCACAAATGCAACTTCCTTGCTTCCAGTAATATCGATGGCGAGTAAGAAAACAAAACAGAGCGCAGTTGTTTGCACAGTTTTTGACTGAAATTATATATCAAGAGAAAGAATAAATGTGGAAGAAACTATTTGCCTAATGTTTTGCATTCCCTGTGGTCATAGTTGAATCTGCCCCTGAGAAAGAAGACGAAACTACACACTTTGTAGTACAGCATACCGTATTCTTCTCGAATTCGGTGTCGGTAAATCTTGTGCATTGTCGAAAAAATATACTGTATAGCATTGTTGGTTCGTACCGTCTAACGGCTAGAAATAAATCGGTCAAGAACTTTTCCAGGATTGTTAACGATGATGTAGCCAAGGGGTCTCCAACGAGCGGCCCACAAGTCGCTTGTGCGGCCAAAAATACTTACCTTACTTCAGTGTGGCCCAGGCAGGCTAAAGAGTTGGACACCTCTGTTACAAGGTTACTGCCTGTGTCCATTCGACTATTAGTTCTGATGATGATGATGAGGTCCCATACTCCGGAGAGCGTAGGGGACGATGCGGGAGACCCGAACCGCCGTAGTAGGCAAGATCCTAGAGGAGGTGGTCTGCCGTTGCCTTCTTCCGACCGGGTTGGGGATGATGATGATGATGCAGACGACACAACAACACGCAGTCATCTCGTAGCAGGAAAAATCCCTGACCCCGCCGGGAATCGAACCCGTGACCCCGTGCCAGGGAAGCGAGAACTCTACTGCAAGACCACGAGCTGCGGACATATTCGTTCTAGTATCGTATAAAAATTTGAACTCATTCGGTGATGTACGTCTCGAGATTTTCGGTAACAACGTTTCCAGTGACGGAAAAATATCACAACACTAAAAAATAATAAGTGAAAAGTAACGAAATTTCGAGAATGCATCTGTCTAGGTAATATAATTAAGCGATTACCATTCAAGATTGCAAGTTAACATAAGCCATTGCGAATGTCAAATACTGGTACACTAATAGACGTGCATCCATTGTCTGGTACAGGTGCAAGATGTCAGTTCGTAGGATGGAGTTCCATGCCTCTTGCCCTTGCTCGGTTAACACAAGGACGACAGATGTATTTTGTGGATGACGCTCGGTATGTAGTCCGATGATGTCCTTTATGAGCTCTATGACAGAGAGATCTGGTGATGAAGCAGAAAAAGAAACTTGTCGACACTTCGTAGAGTCTGTTTGGTCTGTAGGCTAGCGGTATCATGTTGGAAAACATGCCCTGGAAACCCCCTGGAATGCTGCTCATGAACGGCAGCACAATAGGTCGAATCACCAGACTGACATCCAAATTAGTAATCAGGGTCATGGGATAACTGCAAGAGTGCTCCTGCTGTCATACGAAATCACATTCCAGACTACAAGTCCAGGTTTAAGTTCAGTGTGTCTAACACACATACTGGTTGTGTATCGTTCCTCAACTGCCCCCTTCTAACAAGGCACTGCCACCACTGGCACTGAAGCACGAACAGCTGTCGTTAGAAAACACAACAGACTTCCACCCTACCCTCAAATGAGCTCTCACTTGACACCTCTTAAGTCGCAATTGGCTTTGGTTTGGGATCAGTAGAATACACGCTACAGGGCATCTGGATCGGAACTGCCCTTGAAGTAACCAGTTTGTAGTACCTTGTCATCGTGGCGCAAACTGCTGCTCAAACTGCAGATGCAATACGATGCGACAGAACCATAAGCCGAATACGATGTACTTCTCTCTCAGTGGTGCACGTGTCCGCCCAGAGCTCGGTCTTTTTGTGACCATACATTCTCGTGACCATCACTGCAAGCAGTCATGTACAGTGGCTACATTCCTGCCAAGATTTTCTCCAGTATCACAAAAAGAACATCCAGCTTCTCGTAGTCATAATACACAATCTTGTTCAAAGTCAATTAGTTATTGATTATGGCGCCTTTGTCATCTGCAAGGCATTTCTCACTAATATCAACTCAAGACGCCCAGTCTCAAAGTTAACTAACGCTGACGACCGTTACCGCGTGTATTTAATGGGAATATGATTTACATTTTCATAACGGCGCTACTAGATTCCCTTTTTACGTGACTGGGTCTAAATCTTTCGCATGTACAAACACGCCTGCCTACTCTAGTTTTGTCCCACAACTTCTTCTCGGTGTTTCGACGTTTATCCCGTCGGTATATATCCTTCTACATGTTAGTAAGAGAAGCACATAAAAATCTGACATAAATTAGGTGTATAAGTGCAGATATTTTTACTGGTGACTGACAACAGTGTACTGAAGTACAGTATTTAGTTCATTTGCACACTAATAAATACGTTTATAAGTATTAATATGTTTTCAGTCTGATTAGTACCTGAAAATACATGTGGGAAGAGCCAGCTTATTCCCCCAGGGCAGTAGGTAAAGTTTTGAAATGTGGACCTGTGGATATAAAATGATAAGTCTGTACTCACAGATGTAGGTCACGTACTGGTGCAATTACAGTCGTGCAGAAAATATATTGTAGTAAATTATGTGACGTGTTTGCGGGCAGACTGTTAGACGCAGGGAGAGGACAATTAATACACTGAAGTGGGTACATATTAATGTACTACTGATCAAAATATTTCGACATACACCCCAATCACCCTGTATATATAGGAGCATAGATTTTCCTGAGACGTTTTAGAAATATATTAATCACTAGAATTCATTAAAAATTTTTTCACTCATTCCAAGATACACCCTGCAATGGAAAACGTGTTCAGTGCAAGTTAACAAGGCTTCCGGTAGAGGAATCAGGTTATCGGTTCCTCGATGAAACAAGGTAAATATTGACTATTTCGTATCTATAATAATATACTACTGACCATTAAAATTGCTACACCACGAAGATGTGCTACAGACGTGAAATTTGACCGACAGGAAGAAGATACTGTGATATGCAAATGATTAGCTTTTCAGAGCATTCACACAAGGTTGGCGCCGGTGGCGACACCTACAACGTGCTGACATGAGGAAAGTTTCCAACCGATTTATTATACACAAACAGCAGTTGACCGGCGTTGCCTGATGAAACGTTGTTGTGATGCCTCGTGTAAGGAGACTAAATGCATAACATCACGTTTCCGACTTTGTTGAAGGTCGGATTGTAGCCTATCGCGAATGAGGTTTACCGTATCGCGACATTGCTGCTCGCGTTTCTCGAGATCCAATGACTGTAAGCAGAATATGAAATCGGTGGGATCAGGAGGGTAATACGGAACGCCGTGCTGAATCCCAACGGCCTTGTATCACTAGCAGTCGAGATGACAGGCATCTTATCCGCACGGCTGTAACGGATACGGCAGCCACCTCCAGATCCCTGAGTCAACAGACAAGAACCATCTGCACGAACAGTTCGACGACGATCGCAGCAGCAGGGACTCTCAGCCCTTGACGCTGCACCGCAGAAAGGAGCGCCTGAGATGGTGTACTCAACGACGAACCTGGGTGCACGAATGGCATAACGTCATTTTTTCGGATGAATCCAGGTTCTGTTTACGGCATCATGATGGTCGCATCCGTGTTTGGCGACATCGCGTTGAACGCAAATTGGAAGCGTGTATTCGTCATCGCCTTACTGGCGTATCACCCGGCGTGATGGTATTGGGTGCCATTAGTTACACGTCTCGGTCACTTCTTGTTCGCATTGATGGCACTTCGAACAGTGGACGTTACCTTTCAGATGTGTTACGTCCCTTGGCTCTACCCTTCATTCGATCCCTGCGAAACCCTACATGTCAGCAAGATAATGCACGACCGCATGTTGCAGGTCCTGTACAGGCATTTTTCGATACAGAAATTGTTGCCGTGGTCAGCACATCCTCCAAATCTCTCACCAATTGAAAACGTCTGGTCAATGGTGACCGAGCAACTGGCTCGTCACAATACGCCAGTCACTACTCTCCATGAACTGAGGTATCGTGTTGAAGCTGCACGGGCAGCAGTACCTGTACAGCCATTCACGCTCTGTATCAAGGCCGTTATTACGACCAGAGGTGGTTGTTCTGGGTACTGATGTCTCAGTATCTATGCACCCAAATTGCGTGAAAATGTAATCACTTGTCTGTTCTAGTATAATATATTTGTCCGATGAATACCCGTTTTTCATTTGTAGTTCTTCTTGGTGTAGCAATTTTAATGGCCAGTAGTGTATAATCCACATAGCACTAAATCAGATAATTAGGAAAACAAATTAGATAAAATATAACGTTAATGACAATGTGGGGCACAGGTTTAACTGACTTGGCTCAATACGAAGTGAGGACTGGCACTCTCTTTCCTCATGGAATACGATATCTGAACTCTTCAAACCGTGTCCGCAGCTCGTGGTCTCGCGGTCGCGTTCTCGGTTCCCGAGCACGGGGTCCCGGGTTCGATTCCCGGCAGGGTCAGGGATTTTCTCCTGGCTCGAGATGACTGGATGTTTGTGTTGTTCTCATCATTTCACCATCATTCATGAAAGTGACGAGTTTGGACTGAGGTTGGGAATTTGTATGGGCGCTGCTAACCGCTTAGTTGAGCACCCCATCAACCAAACATCATAATCTTCAAGCCGTCAATATAACGCCTAATTAAAAACAATAAATTGTCGCTCTTAACTGCGACGTAATGCAAAAGTCTGAAATTCAGTATACACTGCCGGAATGAAAATCAGTATATACTTTTAGATGTTTACAATTCTCCCAGGATTTATTTTTGCAACAGTGCGTATGGGGTGCATTCAATGAATGCATTTACGGATCAATATCGCAAGTGGGTCTGATATACCAAGTGTCGACCCATGCCGGAACAAACATTTTAGAACCTGGTGTAGGATCTACAGGTGGCAGTGCAGACGCTGACTGTGGCGTCCAGTCGATCGTCAGATGGCTATAGTGTCCTAGGATAAGTTATGCCCCGCCTCCTCGAACTGTTCATGTAGTTCTGTAAGAGTTGTTGGCTGACGATTCGCAAGACTCACTTCTCGTCCCATCACATCCCACACAAGCTTGGTTGGAGACAAGTCCAGAGATCGAGCTGTCTACGGAAGTTGCTGCACGTCTTGCATAGCACGTTTAGTTTCACGAGCAGTGTGTGGGCGCGCATTACCCTGTTGGAACTACACCTTTCTGTTGCAAGAATAGCAAAAGAACAGGTCTAACAACATTTCGCAAGTACCGAGCGCTGGTTAGCGTCCCCGACACACACAAGTTGAAAGAGCGTTGTAGCTCATCGCACCCCAGGCCACACGGTATGTCTAAGGGCGGGGGAGGGGGGGGGGGTGAGGTAGTGTGTCTTGAACGAATGTACTCAACGAGATAGAACTCAAAAGATATACGTACGACAAACGACCATCACTTGCGTGCTGGCAGATTTTGATTTCATCGCTGAAGACCACGATGCTCCATTCCATCTTCCAACTGATCCCCTGACGACACCAGTCAAGACGTGCATGTCGTTACTGTGGTGTGAGTGGAAGACGGGTTAGAGGTGTGTGTGCTTGTAGACCCACTGCTAATAACCGGTTCGCAACAGTTCGTGTTGACATGTCCGGGTCCACAAGCCCTCTTATCTGTGGTGTCGTAGTTCTACTATCTGCCACTGCTGGCCTGGCAATAAGACGATCCTGGCGGGCGTTTGTGCTGTATGGCCACCCGTAACTTGGAAGGCCATAATTTGACTCATTTGAAACTCGCTCACTTGGCTGTAGGAAGCGCGGGTACGTCTCTGTGGCATGGTTGACTGCTAGCTTTACACCTTTGCACCACACTGAACGTTCTGTCTGTGATCATTCCCTATTAAAGGGTCGACATACAACGCGCTCTTTTAGCTACGCCACTACGCTATCTGTATCAGGGGACGTTGAAAACATCATCAGTACATCTGTTATCCTCGAGGTTGCATATGCCGTAATCGGATCAAAATAGAGTTCGTCTTCCCAGATGTACTATTTTTTTTTTCTGGCAGTGGATGTGCAAAACGAAATCTGCCAGCTTTCGAAGCAACGCAAGTGTTACCTACTTAAGCAGCAATCTTCTATGTTTGCTTCCCATCATGTTACTGGTACTAAGAAGAATGAATTCACACGCGATTGTTCGAGAAATTAAGGAGCTTCAAAATACGGAGCATTTCGGAATAGGTTCGGTTTAAGTATTGTTGCAAACTGATCGTCGACAATGAAAAACACTCATAACGAATTAAGTGCTTTTTCTAAGGATACAGTATGATTTTCCAAAAAAATTGAAAATAATTCAAATTTAACCCGCATTTAAAACATCCTGGAAGGTTACAGTTGTGTGACATACCAGGATTTAACCCAGGAACTTGCGTGAGCAGTGCTCTTCTCCTCTTCCAAACTTCACGAAACTTCTCCTGCATACCAGTATGATGCGACAGTAGAAGGCAGTATAACCAAAGATGGAGTTCAAATTTCCGTTTAATACATCGTTCACGCAGAAGCGTCGTACTTTCGCACAGATTACCATATGGGGACCACTTAAACAGGCATCTCCGGCGTTGAGAAGCAACTGAAATAGTTGAAAAATAATTCATCAGCCCTTGATCGTATCCCAATTGTGTTTCACAGACGAGCGTTGGTCCCTTACTATACTTGCATTTATCATGAATCTCTTGCCTCGGGGAATGTCCCAACCAACTGGAAAAAGGTGAGATTGACTCTCACATAAAAACAACGCTAAATTACAGAGCAACATCCGTAAGGTCGGTTTTGCTGCAGAATTATTCAGCCAATTCTGAGTGCTAGTATAACAAATTTCCTTGGGACAGAAAAGCTTCTACCCTCAAGTCAGCGCAGACTTTGAAAACATCGCTCTTTCGAAACTAGTCTTACCCTATTCTTATACTGAATCCTGTGAACCATGGATAAAGAGCTAGAGTAAAATTTCGTATTCTTAGGTTTTCGGAAATCGATTGACATTGTGCCCCACTGCAGACTATTAACGAAAGGTCCGAACATACAGAATAGGCTCTCAGATTTGTGGGACGTTGAAAACTTTCGAGTAGTATGACGAAATACGTTGTCCTGAAAGACAAGGGTTTATCAGGGACAAGGGCGTCGTCGGACGTACCCCAAGGAAATACAGGGTGATTCAAAAAGAATACCACAACTTTAAAAATGTGTATTTAATGAAAGAAAAATAATATAGCCTTCTGTTATACATCATTACAAAGAGTATTTAAAAAAGTTTTTTTTTACTCAAAAACAAGTTCAGAGCTGTTCAATATGGCCCCCTGCAGACACTCGAGCATTATCAACCCGATACTCCAACTCGTTCCACACTCTCTGTAGCATATCAGGCGTAACAGTTTGGATAGCTGCTGTTATTTCTCGTTTCAAATCATCAATGGCGGCTGGGAGAGGTGGCCGAAACACCATATCCTTAACATACCCCCATAAGAAAAAATCGCAGGGGGTAAGATCAGGGCTTCTTGGAGGCCAGTGATGAAGTGCTCTGTCACGGGCTGCCTGGCGGCCGATCCATCGCCTCGGGTAGTTGACGTTCAGGTAGTTACGGACAGATAAGTGCCAATGTGGTGGCGCTCCATCCTGCTGAAATATGAATTGTTGTGCCTCTTGTTCGAGCTAAGGGAACAGCCAATTCTCTAACATCTCCAGATACTGTAGTCCAGTTACAGTAGCACCTTCGAAGAAAAAGGGACCAAAAACTTTATTGGCTGAAATGGCACAGAAAACGTTCACCTTAGGCGAGTCACGTTCATACTGAGTTGTTTCCCGCAGATTCTCAGTGCCCCACGCTGAACAACTGTCGTCGATTCACTTCTGCCGTACTCAATAACACAAAAAGCTTTCTGTTGAGCGGTCGCCATCTTAGCATCAACTGACGCTGACGCCTAGTCAACAGCGCCTCAAGCGAACAAATGTACAACTAAATGAAACTTTATAGCTCCCTTAATTCGCCGACAGATAATGCTTAGCTCTGTCTTTTGTCGTTGCAGAATTTTAAATTCCTAAAGTAGTGGTATTCTTTTTGAATCACCCTGTATAATACTGTCCCAGTTGTTTTCTATACAGGGTGACTCAGCTGCCTCTATCATTGGATTTTCCTCAACACACAATGTGTTAAAATGCAACATGGAATGTTTTCATGTTCTCTTACTCACTATATGCTAATTAATAGCCCTGCAGAAAAAATGAACGTGACCTTTTTTTAGGAAATTAAGTACAGTTACATTTTGTACTGGGATATGTTTACAATTGAAGCCGTTTTTGGATTATTGAACGAAAATGTGCAAAAGTGATTTTCAGACTCGTTTTCCAATAACTCAAAAACTCTGGGCCCCAGTGAAAAAGTATTCCAGTATCAAATTTAAGTAGATTGGAAATCTCATGTATGGTTCTTCAAGGTGTTGTAGGTTGCATCAAACCTATCGGTAGGGCCAGCTCAATTTCCCTGTATACATGAACGACTTGACGGATACTGTGAGCGGCAATCTGCTACTGCTTGCTGATGACGCTGTTGTGTTCCGAAAAGCATCGTCATTGAGTGACTAAACGACATTGCATGATGATTTGGGCAGAATTTCTATCTGATGTGATGAATAGCAGCTTTCCCTAATACTGAAAAATGTAAATTAATGAAAATGAATGGAAAAAAACCTCGTAATGTTCGAATACAAGATTTAAAGAGCCACATCAGAAAATCGTATCGAATAAATATCGTTGCGAAGCAGTATGAAGCGGAACGAGCATATAAGGTCAGTATAAAGAAAGGCGAATGATCGACTTCGGTTTATTGGGAGAATTCTAGGAGAATGTAGCGTTCAAATGATCAAATGTGTGTGAAATCTTATCGGACTTAACTGCTAAGGTCATCAGTCCGTAAGCTTACACACTACTTAACCTAAATTATCCTACGGACAAACACACACACCCATGCCCGAGGGAGGACTCGTACCTCCGCCGGGACCAGCCGCACAATCCATGACTGTAGCGCCTGAGACCGCTCGGCTAATCCCGCGCGGCAGAATGTTGCGTATTTATAAAGGAGATCGACTGTAGAACACTTGCGCGGCTCATTCTTGAGTACTGCTCGAGTGCTCTGGATATCTAGTATGTCGGCCTAAGGAAAGATATCGAAGCAATTCAATCACGCTGTTCGATTTGTTATCGGCAGGTTAGACTACGATGTCAATAATACGGAAATGCTCTGTCAATTCAAACCGGAATCCTTGGGGGAAAACGACGTTACTTTCACGGAACAATGCTGAGAAACTTCGTAGAATCGATATATGCGGTTGATACCAACTTATATCTTGCATAAGGACCACGAAGATAAGTTAAGAGAAACACGGACTCACACATAAGCACATAGACAGGCGCTTGCCCACGCTTTGTTTGCGAATGGAACAGGAAAGTCAGGTACCAGGTACTGCGAAATCCACCGTATGGTAGCTTGCAGCGTATGTATGTAGATGTAGATAACACACACTCGTTTTTTATGAGTGTGAGGTGAGACTGCAAGAGAATTGGCTCCCTGCGCAGATTCCTTCAACAGAAATTACGTTGTCCATTCACATTAATGTGACCAACTGTCAAACGCCTGAATAACCACTTTCTGCAGCGCGGGGCGTGCAGGCGAGAGTCAGTGATGTTCTGGAAGGTACCGGCAGGGACGTGGGGCCATGTAACCCCTGTGCGCGAAAAGCACAATCGAGATAGGGCCACAGATCCTCGATTTGATTGCAATCTGGGAAGTCCAGTGGCCAGGGAAGTTCAATAAACTCATCCTGCTGCCCTAGGAACCACGCACGTACACTGCCATTTGTCCGAGGAGACATAAATCGTTATTCATATAAAAAGACCACTTTTCGCCACTGAATGAACATCCAGTTAGGTATCGGCGTGTAAATTCCAACCTTCTTCGGCGATGAACAAGTGTCAGGATGGCCGGCCGCAGTGGCCGAGCGGTTCTAGGCACTTCAGTCTAGAACCGCGCGACCGATACGGTCGCAGGTTCGAATCCTGCCTCTGCCATGAATGTGTGTGATGTCCTTAGGTTAGTTAGGTTTACGTAGTTCTAAGTCTAGGGGACTGATGGCGTCCGATGTTAAGTCTCACAGTGCTTAGAGCCATTTGAACCATAGGAAAAGAAAAGTAGATTAGTTACAAACTATGGCGTGCACACGCTTTATTCAACATGTAACATAAATTTAGACGTCACTAGAGATACCCGGATTTATGTTAAGCAATCTCCGATGTGACTGTTATGACTGATGATGATGTGGCGCAGACGAATAGCGAAGCTCTCCATGACCCGCAGAACTGTGACAAGATTGATACTGTCGATGACCTACTGAATGCCTGTTTTCAGCTCAGAAATAGTTTTGGGGTTATTTCTGTATACCTTGTCTTTAATATAGCTCTACAAAAAGAAGTTGCATATGTTCAGATCCGGAGAATATGGCGGCCATTCAAGGCTCATGTTAGTGGCTCTGGCTACCACAGAGTCAGAATGCAGTCCCAAAGTGCACCTCCAGCACAACACTTACCCATCGAAACAGGAGTGTGTTTGTTGTCGGTCTTGGATGAACCACATGTTCCCAGAATCAGGGTGACTTTGGATAATGGGGATGAAATCATATTCCAAAACATTCCCGTTCCGTTCGGTAGTCACCGTGCCAACTAGGAATATTGCATCAATTATTCCGTGACTGGACACTGCAAACCACAGACACCCCTTGAGGATGAAGAGACTTCTAGATCGCGAAATGCGGATTCTCAGACCCCCAAACGCGCCAGTTTTGCTTTTAACGAAGCCACCTAAATGAAAGTGGCTCCGTCACTAACCCAAAACATGTATACTAATTCCCATCATGCCCCGCGCCCAGCCGTGTTGTTTGAACGTTCTAACGCAAACCGCTCAGAAGTTCTGACGATTTTATTTCATATAATTCAGTAATTGTCACCCTGTACGGCACACAAACAGTTCACAAACTTAACTAATTCGGAAATGACTCTGCCCTTAGCCCGAAATCCGACGAGCCTACCATTTTGGATCTCAGATAAAGCGCTCCGTTTCCGCATTACGACAAATTACCGTTTTCCGCGATCTCCCCTCCATCCTTCCGACATACCCTCCACTGCGGATGCCCTGCACGTTGAATTCAAACACGGGTGGTCGTCACATTAATATGACTGGGTGATGTATATCGGTTTTCGAAATAACTTTTTGGTAATATTGGTAGATACGAGCGACGCGTAGAGCACGTGCACTGTTCCGTCGTACTATCCTACACTGCGGATAAGCTATGCTCTTTTTAGCAATGGATTGTCACACAGCGACTTACATTGGGTTGAACGTTGCGTTACGCTGGGTCATCTTGAGCTGCAAAGCTGATTTGTGCTATTAATAAACAATAGCTGCTGTATTAATATACATTTGTTACGTCGTCTTCAGGATACTTTAGTAACAGTCTTCATAAAAAGTCCCCAGAGGGTTATGCGTATGTGATGAGTTAAGAGGTTTAGTTGTCTTACGTAACGTTAATGCCAAGGTTCCAGAATTTGCCTTTAACGTTACGTAATGTAAGTAGAGCTCTTAAGTCACGATATTGGCAGAGCTCTATGGGGAATTGTTATGAAAACTTTTGAGAGTGTAACCAGATGATGTTCTTTCGAACGAAACCAGTCGTGGCACAATAAATGCCTTTTAATACACTTGTGGTGGTTTCTGATTAATATTAGCTCTTTTGTTATACACGGTCCTGTTAATTAAATGTAGCAAGGAGCGTCGACACTACTGTTGTAAGGTTACCCCTGTATCTTAATTTTCGTTTATCTGCTCGTAGATCGCCCAATCTCTACACATTGACAGTTCTACTCTTAATATTGAAGCTCGTTGTGTCCCATGTTTATCAGCTCGTCTTTTAATAGTTCATTTAATAATCCAGATAATTTATTTACAACTTTTGTCAGTGTGAACCCTCAGAAAAGATTTAAAAATTAACTAATATAGGAAAACGTAGCAACGGATAACGCAATAGCAACGTCGAGTGACGATATCACAAAACATACGCTATGAGGGCAGGTAACACTTTCTTTATTGAACTTGCCATAACATGCCTGTAACACTATTCTCTCCTAGATTATTTAAAGAGCATAAAGAAATATTGATTGTAATGGCAATAACTGGACAAGATTGTTTTTCTTTACACTGGATGAATTGGAATACCAAAGAAAAAGGAATTTGAAACTTCCTGGCAGATTAAAACTGTGTGCCCGACCGAGACTCGAAATCGGGACCTTTGCCTTTCGCGGGCAAGTGCTCTACCACTTGCCCGCGAAAGGCAAAGGTCCCGAGTTCGAGTCTCGGTCGGGCACACAGTTTTAATCTGCCAGGAAGTTTCATATCAGCGCACACTCCGCTGCAGGGTGAAAATCTCATTCAGGAAAAACGAATTTGTTTTAGATTTGTATTTATTTTCATTGTTTCAAAGCAAGAGAAGCAAGAAATTCACACACTGTTAGTGTCTGATGCCACAGTGGTTGGAAGTCCTCGTAACAATCGATCAGTATGGTCTAAATAGGACTATCTTTTGTCACGCATGATTCCTTATTAAGAGAAAGGGTATGAATTTGAACATATCATCAACATTAAGCATCGCACTTGACACACACACACACACACACACACACACACACACACACACACACACACACACACACACACGCGCACGCAATTAATCAAAGCTACTCCGTGCACCACAAACATATGGAGAAAAGGTGGTCGGCAGTTTAAGCGAAGTTCTCTTGGTCCCATCTCGTTTATCTCAAATCAAATAACAACATAAATGCACCCTGTCAGCCTGTTCTCATCAGCATTTAATGCAATATAGTAGCTTATGGCCTGCTCAACCCAAATCACAATGAAACCTCGCCTAAGTTTTTACAATTTCCTACATTATACAACCCAATAGGCCTAATTAACCTCGGAATGACCTAATGAGATCAACCGGGGTATTAAATTTGGTCCTACTGTTCTCTTAATCTTGTTATTGGCAAGCATCAAAATGGTTCTAATGCCTCTGAGCACTATGCGACTTAACTTCTGAGGTTATCAGTCGCCTAGAACTTAGAACTAATTAAACCTAACTAACCTAAGGACATCACACACATCCAAGCCCGAGGCAGGATTCGAACCTGCGACCGTAGCGGTCACGCAGTTCCAGACTGAAGCGCCTTCCGCCGGCTTGGCAAGCATCACTCGTACGTGTGTGAACACAAAAAAAGAACTACAAATCCGACAATTTCTAAACAAAACTATATCGTTCGCCTAATATCTTTCCCAATGAACTTATAAGTCAGCCAAATCATAACACAATGCCAAAAAAGGGGGTTTAGGGTACCAAAAACACGTTCACGTATTCAGACGCAACTCACAAAGAGACCCAAGGATACTGAATTAAATTCTCACATAAAGGGCCCTTCAATTCACTCATATTACTTTCCACGCTCTTGCGGTACGTTAAATATTGCAGAAGGATGTTAAATTACGTAGGTTTCTTCTCTGATTCTCACTGGCGTAGCACCAATCACGAAGTATACGCTGTAAATGAAATTAAATTACCATATTAATGGAACATCACTTGAATGATATCCCCCTTGAGTGTGATCCCGCAGTAAAGAAATGTTTCTAAAACATGGACTGAGCTAAGTTACTATGCCCCAAAGTACATCGTGGGACACACACACACACACACACACACACACACACACACACACACACAGTAGTCGAATCCAACAAAATCCACTAAAATTACCACACAAAATTTATATGCTTGGTAACGTGTTCACTCCATGGACTACTAAGCATTAGTGTTAGTACACAACATCGATATTTCGACATGTTAAGCACATCCCAAATAAATGGCGAAAACACGTGACCAAGTACGAGACACAAAGAGAAATTTTAATTTCTTGACGTAGTTGACCAAAATGAGAAGGTTTTAGCAACAGCATGGGGTTTTACAGAAACTGAATCATTCCGAAACGACCTTGCAATACGAATATGGCCGTGAACTTCTGTTTCACATTACTCATATCTCATGTTTAAGTTCACAACTACTGCAGTAAAATTCATCAAAATAATTCATATATTTTGGCAACGGAGAACCACGACCCTATGTTGTATTTAAGTTAAAATGAACGGTCGAGATCGCAACAATTTTTCTTTATTAACCGGTCTACATGTAAACCTTCCTGGCAGATTAAAACTGTGTGCCCGACCGAGACTCGAACTCGGGACCTTTGCCTTTCGCGGGCGAGTGCTCTACCAACTGAGCTACCGAAGCACGACTCACGCCCGGTACTCACAGTTTTACTTCTGCCAGTACCTCGTCTCCTACCTTCCAAACTTTACAGAAGCTGACGGTGTGTGGCGGAGGGTACCTTGAGTACCTCTATCGGTTCTCCCTTCTATTCCAGTTGCGTATTGTTCGTGGAAAGAAGGATTGTCGGTATGCCTCCTCTGTGTGGGCACTAATCTCTCTGATTTTATCCTCATGGTCTCTTCGCGAGATATACGTAGGAGGGAGCAATATACTGCTTGACTCCTCGGTGAATGTATGTTCTCGAAACTTCAACAAAAGCCCGTACCGAACTACTGAGCGTCTCTCCTGCAGTGACTTCCACTGGAGTTTATCTATCATCTCCGTAACGCTTTCGCGATTACTAAATGATCCTGTAACGAAGCGCGCTGCTCTCCGTTCGATCTTCTCGATCTCTTTATCAACACTATCTGGTACAGACCCCACACTGCTGAGCAGTATTCAAGCAGTGGGTGAACAAGCGTACTGTAACCTGCTTCCTTTGTTTTCGGATTGCATTTCCTTAGGATTCTTCCAATGAATCTCAGTCTGGTATCTGCTTTACCGACGATCAACTTTATATGATCATTCCATTTTAAATCACTCCCAATGCGTACTCCCAGATAATTTATTGAACTAACTCCTTCCAGTTGCTGACGTGCTATATTGTAGCTAAGTGATAAGGGATCTTTCTTTCTACGTATTCGCAGCACACTACACTTGTCTACATTGAGATTCAATTGACATTCCCTGCACCATGCGTCAATTCGTTGCAGATCCTCCTGCATTTCAGTACAATTTTCCATTGTCACAACCTCTCTATATACCACAGCATCATCCGCCAAAAGCCTCAGTGAACTTCCGATGTCATCCACAAGGTCATTTATGTATATTGTGAATAGCAACGGTCCTACGACTCTCCCCTGCGGCACACCTGAAATCACTCTTACTTCGGAAAACTTCTCTCCATTGAGAATGACATGCTGCGTTGTGTTATCTAGGAACTGTTCAATCCAATCACACAATTGGTCTGATAGTCCATATGCTATTACTTTGTTCATTAAACGACTGTGGGGAACTGTATCGAACGCCTTGCGGAATTCAAGAAACACGGCATCAACCTGGGAACCCGTGTCTGTGGCCCTCAGAGTCTCGTGGTCGAATAGCGCGAGCTGGGTTTCACACGATCGTCTTTTTCGAAACCCGTGCTGATTCGTACAGAGTAGATTTCTATTCTCCAGAAAAGTCATTATACTCGAACATAATTCGTGTCCAAAAATTCTACAACTGATCAACGTTGGAGATGTAGATCTATAGTTCTGCACATCAGTTCGACGTCCCTTCTCGTAGAAAACGGGGATGACCTGTGCCCTTTTCCAATCCTTTGGAATGCTACGCTCTTCTGGAGATCTAGGGTACACCGCTGCAAGAAGGGGGGCAAGTTCCTTCGCGTACTCTGTGTAAAGTCGAACTGGTATCCCATCATGTCCACCGGTCTTTCCTCTTTTGAGCGATTTTAATTGTTTCTCTATCCCTCTATTTCGATATCTACCATTTTGTCATCTGTGCGACTATCTAGAGAAGGAACTACAGTGCAGTCTTCCCGTAGATAGCGGTCATCCATTGCAGTAATAGCCCTTGGGCGGTCTGAGCGGGGCATCTTATTGACAGTTCCTATCTCTGTATCTCCTCCATGTCGGAACAATATCGCTTTGGTTCACTTCGAGATTCGTGGACACTTCTCTTGTTGAGAACCATAACTGGCACAAAGCAACGTTGCGGACGCGATCGAAATGCGGTGTTGACCGTCCAGGCATGGTTGAATTACAGACAACACGAACCGTGTACCTCCTTTCTTGTGGAGCGACTGGGAGCGATCGGCTATCGGACCCCTCCATCTAATAGGCGCTGATGGTGGTTATTTATATTTTTGGGCAGGTTTAGTGACATCTCTGAACAGTCATAGCTACTGGGTCTGTGATAGAATATCTACAGACAACGTCTGTCTGCAGGGGTTCAGGGAACTGGGGTAATGCAAAACTCTTTTTGTTGTTTGTATTTAGATGTTAACATAGTCGTCTATTTCGATATCTACCATTTTGTCATCTGTGCGACAATCTAGAGAAGGAACTACAGTGCAGTCTTCCTCTGTGAAACAGCTTTGGAAAAAGAGATTTAGTATTTCGGCCTCTAGTCTGTCATCCTCTGTTTCAGTACCATTTTGGTCACAGAGTGTTTGGACATTTTGTTTTGATCCACCTACCGCTTTGGTATAAGACCAGAATTTCTTAGGATTTTCTGTCACGTCAGTACATAGAACTGTACTTTCGAACTCATTGAACGCCTCTCGCAGAGCCCTCCTCACACTACATTTCGCTTCGCGTAATTTTTGTTTGTCTGCAAGGCTTTGGCTATGTTTATGTTTGCTGTGAAGTTCCCTTTGCTTCCGCAGCAGTTTTCTAACTCGGTTGTTGTACCACTGTGGCTCTTTTCCATCTCTTACGATCTTGCTTGGCACATACTCATCTGTACTTGAGACAAAACTTTAGTTTTGATTCGTCAAGTACTCTGAAATCTGCTTTTTGTCACTTTTACCAAACAGAAATATTTTCCTACCTTTTTTAATATTTCTATTTACGACTGAAATAATCGATGCAGTAACTGCTGTATGATCGCTGATTCCCTGTTTAGCGTTAACTGTTTCAAATAGTTCGGGTCTGTTTGTCACCAGAAGGTCTAATATGTTATCGCCACGAGTCGGTCCTCTGTTTAACTGCTCAAGCTAGTTTTCAGATAAAGCACTTAAAAAAATGTCACTGGATTCTTCGTCCTTGCTACCCGTTGTGAACGTTTGAGTCTCCCAGTCTATATCAGGTAAATTAAAATCTCCACCCAGAACTATAACATGGTGGGGAAATCTACTCGAAGTACAGGGTTTCGGTTTATATACAAGCTATCTTCAGAATTTTGTGGCCCGTTATGATTGGTGCTGGGAGCTCCTCGTATTTCTCGTGGTACCACGAGGGGGCTAAACAATTCTGAAGATGGCTTGTATATAAGCCAAAACCGGTTAAGAAAGAAATATTGTTGCGATCTCTACTGTTCATTTTAGATTAATCATCAAAATAATATTAATTAAAAGTTCACTGTGAGCTTTCCCGTTTAAAATGATTGTAACACATCCACTGCGATAAGTTTTAAACAAAATGTTGCGTTCTTACAACCTTTCTTACTAATCTACGAGCAGCTCACCTCGACCCCGTCAGTTTCGTCTTCACATCAGTCCCCGTCTGACTAAAACGCCTACGCTTCGTGCTCAACCGCTCACCTATTCAAATCGAGCCGTAGGGGGTTCGTTCTGCACTGCCTAACCCGACGACCTCTTCTCTGTTAGTTTGAACTATCTTCGATCCCTGACACCCTTTGCTTAAATTTACTTACCAGACTAGGTTGGCACTATCATACACCACCCCCACTGTTCCTGGATGACCATGATTTCGATATATATCTATATTAATTTCATTCACATTATCATGCACTCAAAGACACTAGGATGGAAAATTGTAAGATGGAGGAAAATAGTGCGACCTAATTAAAACATGAAAGAGTTCGACCTTCCTCATCATCGGGGGAAGTACGACACTACATCTATGAGAAACCATTATTGACCTCTTAATTAACGATACCACATTTACTTAAAGACATAGACAACAAATGTAGCGAAACAAAAGCTACGTTTCACAGTTAAAGGGTAAATGGATTAACTGCTGCCATCTACACGGATAACCACCACTGCTTAAATGCAAAACACATACTTTTACACGTAAGGACGAAAGTGTCTTTCGCATGATGTGTCACTTCCCGGTAACTCAACTTGATGAAACTTGGATCATACATAGAAGAAATTGCTACAGAACAGAACAGAGGGTAACTGAAAGGAATAAGCAATGAGAGCAACAGAAATGACACTTCTAATCAAATACAATAATTACACTATGCTGTCGTGATTATTGATGGTCCTCTGGACACCAAAAACGGCAGAAAGTAGTTCTCCGTAGGAGGTGTGATCCCTTTGGACGGCAGTGCATGCTCTGCGACATGTTCCCTTGCAGCGTGCGAGAGAAGTAGGTGTTCTGGGGGGACTGAATTTTCGCATTTTGAGAGTACTGAAGGGCGATCTGTTGCAATTACTATAAACCATTCACCAACCAATATCACATATAATATTTCTTTACATAAGACAGCCGGTTTCAGCTGATTTTGCTGTCGTCTTCAGGTCTTTGAAATCATATTGTTGTAAAACGTGTTCATTTTACACTACACCTCACGTCAAGAGGTCAACTGGATAAAAAACAGCAAATTATAAAAGGTTTGTCGTCTCTAAAATATTTGAAAACATGAAATGCATTGTGTAAAAGCCCATGTCTCTATACATAGGGCTCACAGATGCTTCTTACATCAGTAAAACACCGTACACAATAGCACATTTGTTTACATATGCAGTGATGTTTACATGTGCTATTAAGTACCGTGTTTTACTACAAAAAGATTTTTAAGACCTGAAGATAATTGCAAAGTCAGTTGAAACCGGTTGTCTTAAAGAAGAAATACTTCATCTGTTCTGGGGGAAACCACACTCTTTTTGTAAGATTGGAAACAGGCTAGAAAATGTGAAGTTCTTATGGCTGAACTTGATTTTTCAGGAAATCGTAGGGTGAGAAACGTGCCCAAATAGAATCTAAAGAGAACAGAGCAGACGGAAGTTAACGTGCCATGAGTGTGCATTCCAGACGAGAAAATTTTGTGATTTGATATGTGTTAAAGATTCTGTGTATGACAGATGTGAAAGAAGGTACTGAATTCATGATTCATTATTCAAGAAAAGTGCTACATAAACTGAAAAATCATAAATGAAATAAACTTAAGAACCTGACTGAAATGGGAGTAATCAAGCTCTAGAAGTTATAGCTGGCTTTTCACTTATGATAGTCGTACGTACATCGAGTATACTTGTGTCAGGAAGTCGTTTATGAAAGTATTTGTTTGGAGTGTAGCCATGTATGGAAGAGAAACATGGACGGTAAATAGTTTAGACGAGAAGAGAATAGAAGCTTTCGAACTGTGATGCTACAGAAGAATGTTGAAGATTAGATGGGTAGATCACATAACTAATGAGGAGGTATTGAATAGAATTGGGGAGAAGAGAAATTTGTGGCACAACTTGACTAGAAGAAGGGATCGGTTGGTAGGACATGTTCTGAGGCATCAAGTGGTCACCAATTTAGTATTGGAGGGCAGCGTGGAGGATAAAAATCGTAGAGGGAGAACAAGAGATGAATACACTAAGCAGATTCAGAAGGATGTAGGTTGCAGTAGTTACTGGGAGATGATGAAGCTTGCGAGGGTAGAGTAGCATGGAGAGCTGCATCAAACCAGTCTCTGGGCTGAAGATCACAACAACAACAGTCGTACACAAGAAAGGGAAACGCCGAATTTTCTTGTACCGAAGAGATATTGAAAATGTGAACTTTTATGGGACTTAACTGCTAAGGTCATCAGTCGAAGAGATATTAACAAAAACATTCTTCGTAGTCACTATTGAATGACAAAACACACCGTCAGGTGGCTCACGGAGTGTGGATGTAGATTTAGAAGTAGACACAAAATGAAATGAGTAGAATGGTAGATGAGCAAAATATTTCACACTTTTAGACTGTGCAGGAGGATTCTGGCAAATCAGAGGGTCAGAAAGAATTACAAAATTTTTAAAGTTTACAAAAATGTATTGAAGATTGTGTTTCAGGTGGTTATCTTTCGGCTTAGCCTCAGTCCCGTATGTTTTTAACAAGTCACACATAAATTCCTAAATAGAGTCAAGATTGTATGATTTTTTACGGATGAGATTTTGTATGTTGCAAAAACAACGCAATATCTTGCTGGAACAATTAAGCAATTTATACAGGGATTGGAAAATTCGGTCATTAATCTGAATAAAGACAAATTAAAATTTGCTGTGAAAGAAAGGACACATATTAGCAGATGATGGACTTCATCCTTAACTTGATGAAGTAAATGCCACTAATGAGCTTCGAACTCCTCGAAATAAAATGCTACTCCTACGTGTATAAGGAACGGTGAATGTAAGTATAAACCACATATTTCTGAACTAGAAGAGCAGTTGCCCGAAGTGGCTAAAGAAAGAAGCTACCTGTAAAGTGGATTTGCCTCAACTGCAAGTACTTACCGATATAAAACAATGTCGGAAGGCGGCGAAAGCGTCCACCATTTGATGTATTAAAGTTTTCACGATTTTTATTGCTATGGCTATCACCGGCAGGTCGTGGTCTCTGTGCTGTTAAATCCACTGTTCGAGGTCTGGACCACTCGTTCATCAGCCTTCTGGGCACAACTTTTCCAACAACTCGAAGCTTTGTGGCGGTTTCGTTCATCGCTGACGACATGTGTTGTTTCTCCACTTCCTGCTCTTCTCCCCCGTTCCATGGAAGTTGTCCCCAGATGCCTTAACAGATGTTCTATCATTCATTCCCTTCTTCTTGACAGCGTTTTCCACTTGTTCCTTTCCTCGCCAATTTTGCAGAGAACTTCCTCTATTCTAACCCTATTAGTCAACCTAATTTTCAAAATTCGTCTGTACCACCGCATCTCAAATGCATTGACTCTCTTCTGTTCTGGTTTTCTTACTATGCATGTTTCACTACCATACAATTCTATGCTGCAAACGTACGTTCTCAGAAGTTTCTTCCTTAGGTTAAGGCCTATGTATGATACTACCACACTTCTCTTGACCAGGAATACCTTTCTCGCTAGCGCTAGTTTGATTTTCATGTCCTCCTTTCGCCCGTCATTAGTTATTTTGCTGTGTAGACAACAGAATTCCATAACATCGTCTACTTCGTGATCCCCAATTGTAAAGTTATATTCCTCGCTTTTCTCATTTCTGCTAATTCTCATTAATTTGGTCTTTCTTCGATTTACTCTCAGTCCATATTCTGTACTCATTAAACTGTTCATCCATTCAACATGTCATGTAGTGCTTCTTCACATTCACTGAGGATAGCAATGTTATGAGAGAATCTTATCGTTGATGTCCTTTCACTGTGTATTTTAATCCCCCAATGAAACATTTGTTTTGTTTTCCTCATTGCTTCCTCGACGTATATATTGGAGAATATGGGTGAAAAACTACATCCATGTCTGAAACCCTTTTTAATACGAGCACTTTGTTCTTGCTCTTCCACTCCTAGTGTCCCTCTTGGTCCTTGTACGTATCGTATATTACTTACCTTTCCCTGTAGCTTACCCCCTTTTTCTCAGAATTTCGGACATCTCGCACGATTTGAAATTGTCGAACGCTTTCTCCAGGTCAACAAATCCTATAAAACTCCCTTAAATTTTCTTCAGTCTTGCTTACCATTATCAACCGCAATGTCAGAACTGCCTCTCTGGTGCCTTCCTTTCTTCTTTCCTAAAGTTAAAGTGATCGTCATCTGACGGATCTTCAGTTTTATTTTTAGTTCTTCTGTATATTATTCTAGGCAGCAGCTTGGATACATGAGCTGTTAAGCTGACGATTTGATCATCCTCTCACTTGTCGACTCTTCCAGCCTTCATAATTGTGTGGGTGATGGTTTTCAGAAAGTCTGATGATATACTACCCATCTCAAACATTTCTAAAGACCATCATGAATCCTTGTTTTGTTAGCACACCCCACAGTCATTTTAGAAACTCCGATGGAATGCTGTCTATCCCCTCTACCCCTTACAAGGGAATAAAGACCTGTCTAACTGTATTGTTACAGAGACCAGCCAGTTGTAGCTGGAGGCTATACAAAACCACGAATGTAAGATCTATGACACTATTAAAAACTTCATGAGCAGCTACCGACGAATTGGCAACAAAATCTCAAAGACTGAGAAACTTCTGGTGTGTGTGTGTGTGTGTGTGTGTGTGTGAGAGAGAGAGAGAGAGAGGGGCGAAGGGGGGGAGGAAGGGCTCCTTTATTAAGAACAGCCCTGTGGACGTAACAAGCTGCAGTCTAGGGTAGCTCCGCGTGACACGGCGAATCTACGCTGCCCCCTGCGGCGAGGATTGTTTACCCGCTGCGGGGCGCTAATAGGGGCTGACTGCTTCTGTCGCAGGCGGCTGCCGTGCGGTCAGGGGCTGGGGTGAGGCGCAAACCGCCAGCACGTAATGGCCGCAATTTGGGCGTAAGGAGGGAGGCTGCCCGGCCGGGCTCTCATTAACTCCGCCTGCGGAATTAGGTTTGCAACCACGCCAGCCAAGCCGGTACAGCGTTCCCGGATGACATTTCTTACATCTTGGCGATTTAGCGAGTGTGTGAAAAATTATTTCACTCCTTAATTTTTTTACTGAAGGTTGAATCAGAAATATTAGCATGTCGGCTACATACAATCATTGAATTAAATGTAAGGGCAACATGCAGAAATTTGTGCCGGACCGGGACTCGAACCCGAATGCTCGGCTTCTATAGAACCGTTGCCTTAAGCGCATTGGCCACCGTATCAGGCTACCGTTCAGCCCAAATTCCCAGCTGCCACAAACTACAGAGGTAGTGTCCTACAACCATAACCTCCAGCCTGCTCGCAGTTATTCTGCTGAGTACCCCAAGGTGCATCGGCAGAGAAGACACTATTTTGCCAACAAAGCGCGTATATGTATACAGGGTGTTACAAAAAGGTACTGCCAAACTTTCAGGAAACATTCCTCACACACAAATAAAGAAAAGATGTTACGTGCACATGTGTCCGGAAACGCTTAATTTCCATGTTAGAGCTCATTTTATTTTCTTCCACCTACGCTAAATGGAGCACGTTATCATGATTTCATACGGGATACTCCACCTGTGCTGCTAGAACATGTGCCTTTACAAGTACGACACAACATGTGGTTCATGCACGATGGAGCTCCTGCACATTTCAGCCGAAGTGTTCGTACGCTTCTCAACAACAGATTCGGTGACCGATGGATTGGTAGAGGCGGACCAATTCCATGGCCTCCACGCTCTCCTGACCTCAACCCTCTTGACTTTCATTTATGGTGGCATTTGAAAGCTCTTGTCTACGCAACCCCGGTACCAAATGTAGAGACTCTTCGAGCTCGTATTGTGGACGGCTGTGATACAATACGCCATTCTCCAGGGCTGCATCAGGGATTCCATGCGACAGAGGGTGGATGCATGTATCCTCGCGAACGTAGGACATTTTTATCATTTCCTATAACAAAGTGTTTGAAGACACGTTGGTACGTTCTGTTGCTGTGTGTTTCCATTCCGTGATTAATGTGATTTGAAGAGAAGTAATAAAATGAGCTCTAACATGGGAAGTAAGCGTTTCCGGACTCATGCCCACCTAACATATTTTCTTTCTTTGTGTGGGAGGAATGTTTCCTGAAAGTTTGGCCGTACGTTTTTGTGACACCCTGCATTTTACATGACAGACACGACACCTATATGTACATATGCGCGCATTGACGGTGAAATGATAAATACTGTGTGGATCCACTCACTCGTCGAACCCTTGCAGGACACAGGTGATTAGTTGTGAACGAACAGAAGATAATGGAGGGAGGACACTACTTCTGTATTGTGTGTCATATGGGAATTTAGGCTCGAGAGAGGACGTGCTCGGACGGCTAGCGGGTAAGTCAGCCATTCTAGAGCACTGGAGCCTCAAAGCTCGACATCCGGTGTAGCACACGTTTACACATTGCATCGTTGCATTTAATGCAATGCCTGTACGCAGCTGAGATCCAACTATGTATCTTTCATTCCATATTTCGCTGCTGAATCATACAAGTAGTGCCTGTTCCTTCGGGCATGTTCAAAACAAGAGCCAATGGCTCTAAGCACTATAGGACTTAACATCTGAGGTCATCAGTCCCCTAGACTTAGAACTACTTAAACCTAACTAACCTAAGGTTATCACACACATCCATGCCCGAGGCAGGATTCGAACCTGCGACCGCAGCGGTCGCGCGGTTCCGGACTGAAGTGCCTAGAACCGCTCGGCCACCGCGGCCGGCAAAAAAGAGCCACCCAACAAACAAAGTTAACGGAGGATGTCTATAAAGCGTTTACACATTTTAAACGCACACGGTGCACAAAATGCAGCTGATCCATAATGTATTTCATTCACCTTACGAAAGCACGTATGTATAGTAGAATACTTCAGAATACTTCTTCAAACTAGACGTCACACCAGAACATTGTTGGAAGGTAAAGAGTCTGGAATTTAAACGATCAAATTTAAACTTTGCATGTTGGGGGTTCTCCCACTAGCATTTGATTCGAGTCAAATGACATATAAAGCTTCCTGGCAGATTAAAACTGTATACCGGACCGAAATTCGAACTCGGAACCATTTGCCTTTATCGGGCAAGGACGAGTCGTCAGTCGTTCTTGGATAGTTAAAGCACTTGCCCGCGAAAGGCTAAAGGTCCCGAGTTCGAGTCTGGGTCCGGCACACAGTTTTAATCTGCCAGGAAGGTTCATATGAGCGCACACTCGGCTGCAGACTGAAAATTTCATTATGGAAACATCCGCCAGGCTGTGGTTGAGTCATGTCACCGCAATATCCTTTCTTCCCACAGTGCTAGTCCTGCGAGTTTCGCAGGAGATCTTCTGCCTGAAGAACGTAGCAGACGAGGTACTGGCGGAATTACAGATGTGAGGAGGGGTCTTTATTCGTGGTTTGGTAGCTCAGTCGGTAGAGGACTTGCCGGCGAATGGCAAAAGGTCCCGAGTTCGAGTATCAGTCCGGCACACAATTTTAATCTGCCAGTAAGCTTCATAACAACGCACAGTCCCCCAAGAGTGAAAATTTCAGTCTGGAAATGACATATGAACAGATAAAAAAATTGTCGAGCAAACGTACATTTATATTTCAAAACTTAGAATTCCTAAATCAGTAAAAAACGAAAGAGGAATCACGTAGTAACGGCTGCCTGTGCTCGGATTATAACAGACAGAAACACTGTGAACTAATAATATCCATTGGACCTTACTTTCCGAATAGCCCTCGTATTAATCGATATTGCTGACGAAGTAGCTAATAAGCCGGCTTCATAACAGCTTAGCCAATGAAGACTAAGTAAGTTGGAATATGGGAAATTATTCGTCTAGAGGGAACTATTTTTTACATTGTTGGGGGGAGTTATAGGGACTACACACTAAAAATTATGATCAGTGAACACAAGTGAGAATGGGAGCGAACGTGTGTGTGTGTGTGTGTGTGTGTGTGTGTGTGTGTGTGTGTGTGTGTGTGTGTGTGTTTGTGTGTTTGGCATCATTTGGGAAGCATTTTTGTCGTTTTGGCTTTCATACAGAGGAAACCACGGTCCCTATGGTATCTCGGTACAAAAATGAACCACATTACATTTCATGCAAAAAAAGTCGTATTAATTTTTCTATAGAGAACGAGAGATAACTGAACGTACTGCGCACCGCGCGTGCGCTGTAGCTTACGTCGTTTTGGAGGCCAATTTATGGTAGGCCCCAGCCTGATGGACCACAAGAATCCTATATCAAACTGTTCATTTCCATTTGTGGTACAAATGCATTATGTATATAGCTTGCAGTGGGCAGCAGGGATGAGAAAAATCCGCTTATTAGAAAAATATTAGCACAGTGGATAAAAAAGGGTTTATATGGGTTTTACTGGTTCTTAAGGCCTGCCGCGGTGGTCTAGCGGTTCTAGGCGCTCAGTCCGGAACCGCGCGACCTCTACGGTCGCAGGTTCGAATCCTGCCTCGGGCACGGATGTGTGTGGTGTCCTTAGGTTAGTTCGGTTTAAGTAGATCTAAGTTCTAGGGGACTGATGACCACAGATTTAAAGTCCCATAGTGCTCAGAGCCATTTGAACCATTTTTTGTTTCTTAAGTTTAATTTTAATTCTTATGAGTAATTCATTGAAAAAACAAACCCATTCTTGTAACTACTTTATTAGCGTCTCACGTCTTGCCCTGCCAACACTGCGTCCATTGACAGAACGTTCTTCACCTGCTATAGGGATGTTTGTTCTAATTTGAGACATTATTTAGGAGAGAAGAGACATGAGAAATTAATGAATATCTCTATATTTCTACAGAGAAACTAAATTGTACCTTCAGTCATTATGATTGTACATAAAGCTATAGTTTTTATTCTGGAAGTGTAAATGTTATTTAAAAGTAATTCTTATATTGCAATAAAATTTAAAACACGATAGTAATAAAATTTAACTTTTGTAACAGTAAGTACTTGCCTTCAATAAATGTGACGGTTCTCTTTAATTCGTGTATGGCTAACTATGCTATATTTCTTATGTTATTTAAATTTTCAAAATTCAAGATACTGGGATCTTTTGCTTATTTTGTGAGTTTTCAATTTTTTTAATAAAGAAGCGACGCATGGTATATTTTGTGTGGGGTGAAATTACAACAGTCCTTGTGTGCCGACATATTTTAGGCACAAGGCTCATTTTAATAGCCGACGGCATATGTGATACAGGAAAACACTTCCACTCGAGTGATGAGTTATTCAAAAAAGTAGAAAGACGGGTGGGGGATTACATGCATCCGTTTATTTTATGTGCCTAAAGAGTTCTGTGCTAAGCAGACGACGTCTGGTAAAGGAAACGAGCGTGTATAACACTGAAAAGATAACGGCCATGCTGGGGGGTAATGTGTGCGAGGTGTTTGTACCTTTCGAGCTGTAACGCTGAGACGCCGTATGCGGATATGCTGCAGCGCGAGTTCCTTTTGCAGCTGCACAGCCGTGAAGGGCTGGGAAGCCCCTCAAAGCGAGGCGACAGATCCAGTTAGCGCTTCAGCGTCGGCGACGACTTTACGGTCACTCGTTTCACCCGCCGGCCGACACTCTTTGGACTTCCGTGACCCGACCCGGGTTTAACAGGTGCGGAAGACTCAGCGTGTCCGTGAGGAAAAGCTAACCGTCTTAGCGAGAGCTTTTTTCATTTTAATTGTAAAGCTGACTTGTTCATGTATATCCTGTAACTTCTTTTAAGACGAAAAAGGAAGCTGTGAGGACCTTAAGGAAGCTTTTTATGCAACTTCAGTGGTCAAACAGGCTTACAAATATTCATAAATCTTCTGTTGTTCTCTTGAATATAGATTTTGCCGAATCTTCTTCTCGCACAGTGAAGTGGAGCCCTAAATTCCACTCCTGATCGCATAGTCTTTTATTTGTCATCACCTTACACGTTTTAAAAGCTCATACAATTGTGACTTACCTGCAGCAAAAGTTTGCGTATTTACTCCAAAAAGAAGTTTTCCAATATTTCGATAACCGAAACATCAGAAATCTGCTTTTCCTGCGGCACTAGTCTCGTTCTTTAAATCGCCTGTTTCTTGCTCCAAAGTCGATGTTCTGTCTAACATTTGGAAACAGGTTTCATAAAGAAAACCATTCAGCAACCAGAAAATACTGCCTGACAAAAAATGATGTGCCCTCGAGGGGAGGAGGAAACCAAAAGAAACTTCACAGGTTGTGGAGGTTTGTGTAATACAATGATTGTGAGAGGTGGCAGAAGCCCCCTCTCAAGTTTCTATCTTACTCTGAGTAATTCGATTTTCCTCTCTAATTGCATGCCGTGAAAAGTTGCCATTCCTTCACACGTGGACTTCCCACGCAGCGTCTCTCGTCACCCGGGTAGTCCGGTGACAGGCGAGTTCCGCTGAGCTTGAAAGGGTTAAGCCGACAGGTGTGAGGGAGTCGAGTGGATGCTTTCCAGAAGCCTACATTGTCATAAGAGCGGGAGCGACACGCCCAGATGCGCCAGACGGGGCGGCTGGGTTAGAGATTCCATTACTTCGCAGAAACTTAGTGAAAACCGTTTCTGGCGGGCTACCAGCGAGGCGTGGGAATGACTTGTGTTCCCAGGCAGTCTTGGCCGGCAAATTCCCGCGTTTTCTGCAAAATCGTAACTATGATTGGCTTGATCAGGGCATAGCTCCGTGACGTAGCAAAATCGGCGCAGAAATTGGCGCCAAGAATCTCCGTTGGTGGAATGGTAGTGCTTCAGCAATAGAGTAGAATTTTCCGCCGGTTTTCGAGTTGCTGATTGGAACGTTTAACGACGGCCACTGTCGTGGGGGCGGGAATGTTCTAAGTTCGGCTTGTACAAGTGCTCTTTAGAGGGTCGGCTCTCGCCTTTCGGTCGGAGTAGGTTACAAGACTGAGCTCTCGCTGCTCTGGACAGCATGCCTTCCGTTGGCTGTCTAGTAGACTTTTATTTAATTGTAACTGTTTGACGAAGTTGCTGAAGTTTCGACTTCAACGAAACTTTCCGAGTACAGTTGGCAATTGAGCGTTCTGCGTACAAGCGGCCTATATTGTCTGTCTTCAGCACTTTTGACTAAAGTTGACTGTTCAGAGTTACTGTGTGACTTCGCTTTTTAAAATCAATCACTGTACCGTCAGTGATTGTGTGGCGAGCCTTCTTCGTCTGCCTAAGAGGCGCATTTGTATTGCTGGGAAGTCTTTAGTCTGGAACAACCAGACCAGGATAATTTGTTTCGGGCTATACTCGCGACATTATCATCACCACGACGGGATGTCGAAGCAACCAGCCACCGCCTACGGTACCCCAGATCGTGTCCGTGCAGTTAAGAAGACAGCTTGGTATTGTACGTCCGCAGCACCGGCAAAGCAGGCAATTTTGCTAGGTGATAATCAGAGCTCAACAGAGCGCGTGTGTTCGTCTTTTCTAACTTTGTTCTGTCTTGGGTGTTCATTGTCTGAGTTCTCACTACTGTAGCAGCAATTAATGTTGGGTTGGCTGTGTGTCTCTCTTAAGATTTGAGTTCCAAGGAATTGGCTCCACATACCACTTCGTCATAAATGTCACAATCTAGTTTAGTGACAACTTCACTTTCACAGCATTTATTTGAGTATCCAATCTGATGTATTGTATATGTTTCATGTGTTTTTGTTTATTATTTTGAGTTTAGTCATAATAAAACATATTATCTTGGACAGAACTTTCATTCTGTTAATCGGTACAGTAATCCTATCATTTCTCACTACGTTAATGAAACTTTCCTTTATTTAACTTATTTATCAAATTAAATTATTGCAGGTGCCAAACTCTTTTCTACTCCACTTGCAGGGTCGATTACAGTCAGTTCGCGTTTCTTTTTAATCCATGTGCAACAGCAAAAGTCGGAGTTAGAATAGGGGGGGGGGGCTTAGAGCATCATTTACATATGTAGATTCTAGAAGAATTTAGTGTTAAATACACTGCTAGCCCCGGCACCTCGCAATTGTACAATCGGGTCATGTTTGCAAAGAACTTCGCAGTATGGTCTCACTTAACAGTAAAATGTTGCCCCCACTCTGGCCTGTATGCATTCTCTGATTCGGCTGGGAAGGATGTCACAGAGCCGTTGTTTCCTGTCCTGATGATGACCGCATGTGTTACGATTTGTCTAGATATCATGGATACTTCCTGAAAGACGAAGTTGGTGTCCGATCTGGTCCTTGCATATTTTCTATCGGGGACAGGTCTGGAGATCATTCAGGCCATTGGCGTACCTCAAAATCACACAGACAGTTCATAGAGACTCGTATGATGTGTGGACCAGCCTTGTTCTGTTGAAAAATCTCACGATGTTGCTTTCGCTTGAGAGTTGCGACATGATCACGCAGAATGTCTGCGACTCACTGGTGTGCCGTCAGAGTTCTCTGAATCACTACCAACCGTAATCTTATGTGATACCCGATGGCTCCACACACCATGAGACCAGGAGTAACATCACTGCGTCTCTCGAACTCGAAAATCTCTCCCATAGTCGTTGACGATATTCATCTTGAGGTTGAAGCTCTTTTGTGTGTGTTTGCTTTAACAACTACATACGTTTTTGAGTGGGGTCCGCCTCTATCAAAACAAAAATTTTTCTGTCCCAGACATGTTTAACTGCAGTAACAGACACTGTGAAAACGTAATGCAACAGGAAAACCCCACCATGTGGTAAGAAAGTATGAATACACAATTTTATGTGCTCTTCAAAAATCTGTAATTGCGATTTAGAAACTAATATTGATATGTATTTAAACAGTAAAGAACATTCCTTATTCTCAACAGCCATAATAATAAAAAAAAACCACTGATGAAGCTGCAACTGCAGTGAAACATGTCTGGCACAAAAAAATTGTGTTTTGCTGAAACATATATTTTTGCAAAAACGTATGTTACCGCTGACGATTGTTAGCCTTGTATGGCCGAATCACGGTTCGTCGATGAACGCAGTGTCCCGTCATTCACCACCACTCCACGCTTCCCGGACAACCACCACTACAAACGTAGTCGTCTGTTTTTTTTTTTTTTTTTTTTTTTTTTACAGCAACCTACAAGTGGCACAGTAATTCCCTAGTCCGGTTGCTGCTAGTCTCCTACCAATGGTACGGCATGACACAAAATGTTGTACGGATTGGGTTACGTTTTCTAGGAGGGCAGGCGCAGATGTGAAAGTAGTACGATGTGGTTGGTGCACGATCTTGGCGATCTTCTTTTATGGTGGGGAGGCGTAGTCGTCTGGAGCGTTGACGACAAGTATGCCTGCCCTCACGTTTAGACAGCAGGTATGAATGAGAATTTCACTCTGCAGCGGAGCGTTCGCTGATATGAAACTTCCTGGCAGATTAAAACTGGGTGCCGGAAAGAGACTCGAACTCGGGACCTTCGCATTTTTGCACACAGTTTTAATCTGCCAGGAAGTTTCATATTAGCGCACACTCAGCTGCAGAGTGAAAACTTCATTCTTTAAACATCCCCCAGGCTGTGGCAAGCCATGTCTCAGCAATATCCTTTCTTCCAGGAGTGCTAGTTCCGCAAGATTCGCAGGAGAGCTTCTGTGAAGTTGGGAAGGTTGGAGACGAGGTACTGGCGGAATTAAAGCTGTGAGGATGGATCCGTGAGTCGTGCTTGGGTAGCTCAGTTGGTAGAGCACTTGACCGCGAAACGAAAAGGTCCCGAGTTCGAGTCTCGGTCCAGCCCACAGTTTAAATCTGCCAGGGTGTTTCAGTATTGGATGACTGCCACATTGGATGCACACACGCTGAAGTCACAGTCAATCACTGTCAGGCGTTGATAACGCTGTCTCACGTGAGTATGCGGCATCTCCGTGTGCTTCACACGGATCACTCAACATCTGGCTCTGTTTTCACCGCAAAAGTGTACCCTATCAGCGCTGGTAGCAACACTAAACACGAACAGCACCCGTGCACACTGGTGGCTATTCTTCTTGTCAAGGAGAAATACAACCGTAATCATTTGCGTACTCGCTGATTATGTGTACGTATACGAAGATATGTAGAAATTCGACCATGCGTTCTTGGTGCTCCATTATTTTGTCAGGTAGTGTATTATATGTCTTTTCCAAACTTATTTGTCCTGCTCGCGAACACGTTGAATTTTGTTAATGCTACTGAGCTCCGTAAATGAAAATAATGTGCTCACTTGTTACTTAGTCGATTAAACCAATTTAGGAGGCACACTTTATTATGATTAGTATTTCAACTGAATCACTGATACGTATGCAATCAAGGCTGCTAAATTGGTGTGATGTGTTTTATGAATGGTTTTACGTCTTCCCTTCAGTGATTCACCGACTTTTCATTTAGTGTCCATTCAGTGGGTTAAAAAGGTCTCCCCTTGTACTGTAAAAGAATTCGATTGCAGTTTACACAGAGGTCGTTACAAGTATTTGCTCACCTCGTACGAATAACTAGACCCATAAATGACTAATCTTCTCCGAATCAATCACTATCTTTTTAACCAGTACACTATAATCTTGATTGGATCCAACACAAGGAGACACGTTTCAAAAACACTCCCGAGGATAACACTGTAGTGTGAACGTCCTCGCAACCAAAGTCTCATTAGGTGTTCGATACAACAAAGATGTAACTAACGACCTACCTGCTTGTTGCAATAAAATAACAAGAAAGTTAATCCTACTTCTTGAGTAATAATCGAGCTAACAACTGGCTCACCTTTCTTAGATAGAAAAATGAGAATTTTGTAAAGTACTAGATAGTGCAGCTTCAGTCTCTGCCAGGACAGAGATTCCTTCCATGCGTAGAAAAACCCTTTAATTGCAGTAAATACTGTCCAGTATCTTGCTTGTTCCCATGTATAACACTTTTCCTTTCCATACGTCCAATACGACTCTGGAACAAAGCATGCAGTATATTGCGTTCTATCCTAAACCACTCTGTCTTCAAGAGGAGATGGTGTAGGTAGGGCTTCATTTCTGTTGGATCCTGGCCATCAATGCCAAACGATAATTTAATTTCAGTACAGTAAATTAAAAAAAAAATCTTATCACAAATTTTCAGAATTTGAAGCATGTGACTTTTGTGCCCGCCCGACAGCCAACTATTAATGTTTGTCTCATTCTCAACATTGTCCTTGTTTTCCCCACCTGCTAGCCTACCCTATTTGCTCTTCTGCGAAGCAGTCGACACCTTCTTCCGATGCAATTCCTTCTGTGCTACTGACATATACGTATTTTTATAGTTTACATTAGATGAAACTGTAAAGAGAAAAGTACTTTAACACTGTGTTGACTAGACTAATATTTTTCAAATACAGTTTATTCTTCACCATCCTTATCATTATTATCGTTATGTACTGTTTGTGCAATTGAGCCGTGGATGGCTTGCTTCATGCCTTGTTTTTTATCATTATTTGCAGTCCAGAGGTGTCTTATTTCTTCTTCGGTTACCGCCACAACTTTGCTGTCTCCTCTCCGTGAGTGGTAGCAGCAGGGTGTATCGATAATAATACTGCTGTACTACCTCTGGTGTGACGGTTATTTTTTCCGGGTGTGTGTGTGTGTGTGTGTGTGTGTGTGTGTGTGTATGTGTATGTGTGTGTGTCAGTCGGTCGGTTGGGGCGCGTAGTCAGACCGGATCCACTGGCAGTGTGCACCCGTGATTGGGGTTGTGAGGCACTTCTTGTGAAGATTACGAAGTTCGACGCCCACCGATCGTGGATACTAAAGTTGAGTGCTCACTTAACCTACTACCTAGCCTCAACTGCTATCACATCTCTTCGTTTGATCGTGGTTGTCCCTTTCTGATAGATTCCTGCGAGCAACAATGTGTGTGCATTGGAGTCGGCTAGAGTTGCAGCCGTTTTCCTGTGTGGTTTATAACTGAATTTATTTCATTCCTTCATTAATTAGGTGTACCCGCGGTATCTTCTGCCTCGTGGCCATTGACGTTCGGGTTACCTGCCCTGGGCGTTGACGTAATTCTCTGCAGTGTAGTTTCCTCGTCGTGTTGATGCTATCCAGCACAGCTTGTAGTTCGACAGCTGAGGTGTGTTGGTAGTTTTGGGGGTATATTATGACTTGGCTGGATTGGGCACCAGTATCCAGAACATTGTGCTATTAACATCTTGTTGTCGTTTTGCCAATCGGGTGGAACAGAACTGATCTTGTTGGTTGGTTTGTTGGCTTGCTTGCGGTTGGGTGGCCTTCCGATTAAGAGGTTGTCGGTCTGGCTGCCTGTCTCACCTAAACGTGCGTTGGTGTTTCCTTCCCAGGCCGACCCTTGGAACCTTTTGAGCGCCGCTCCTTATGTTTTACGTAGTGATTTACATTTTAGTCTTAAGTACTCTGTGTGGCCTTCAGCCGAATTTTACACGAAATATTTTATGATAAGGCCTTCAGCCTCTTCAAATTGAAAGCTCTTCTTTCTAGGCCTTAAGCCGTTAAATTGTTTTGTTGATATGCGGCCTTAAGCCGAGTTTTCAGCCTACTTAGATTGAACGCTGAAAATCTTTTTCTCAGCTTTAAGTTGTAACACTGTTCTTGATTAACGTGTGGCCTTCAGCCGAGTTCTATGGTAAAAATTTAAGCTAAGGCTTTCAGCCTATTTATACTGAAGAAAAAAAATTTCCTGAAGAAGTGAAACCTCCAGGAGAACTCCTTTACCTCAATTTATTGCTTAGGCCTTGTGCCTTGGATTTTCCATGTGACCAACAGATAAATTAAATCAAAGGAGGTCTTTCGTTAAAACTTCGAGAGTTTTTGATTCTTTCTTGTGTGATTGTGTGTTTTAACAAATAAAGTTTATATGTTGAGTGCAACTGACAGTAACTTATTTTGGCTCCTTTCCATGAATCTAACGTCACCCGCTCTGTCCTCCTAGCCCAGGGATTTCAGCAATGATTGAGCACTATGTGTATTGTAATGATTGCTACATGTATTATTATTATTATGGATTGCTCGCATACATCACGTACTATAATGTTAACTTACAAAACAGTTGTGGTTGCCCAACTATTGGCAGTTGAAATAAATACTTAACTGACTGAATGGTGTTCCACCTTTCCCATAGGGTGTTTTCATAAACGGTATAGATTTCGGAGGATTAACCTTCCGTCGTCCTGTGCTTACAACCACGTAAGAAATAATTGGTTACCAACCTCCATTTTCCTCCGTGAGACGTAATGCTACAGCAGTCTTCATCAACTCAATTATGTTTCCACATGGACGCTGAAGATGGAGCATTAACAGTTAGCATTTAATAAGGTGCGTCGGAGTAGAGGTCGGACTTCATGTGCTGCAAGTAATAACTGGCAGTGACACGTGGCACATGCATCAACTTGTAATGAAGTTACCCAGCGAGTTGGTTCTTGAACTGTGAAAATACCTGAAAATCAACAGTGGGATAATGAAAATGACCGTAAATGATGAAGGCGAACGCTTTGAAACGCGTGTTGTGTTCACATATGAATTATTGTGTCACGAACAAACGAAAGTAAGTGTTTATTGATAAGATCCTGAATGGAAGAGTTGCTGCCGCATGGATAGCATAGTAAATGTTTAACAGCACTCTGCATGGTCCAACATGCCATGTACTGTGTCAAATATTCACTGTATCCTTCAAGTTTCTGACACATTATTAAATTAACACGATGTGTTGTGCAACATTCACATTAATATTTTAGGATGTCAAAATAAAGCAACGAAAAAATCCAGCTGTATGACAAACTCCAAAATCTTGTATTTGTAAACATTCCCTTCCCCTCAAACATTCCAGTTAGCAATTTACAGCGGGTTACAATAACACTCAAAGCTGACCCCTCACGTCCTGTCCCGTCAAGTATCGCTGCGAAAACTCCGGGTAAAACGGACGGTGAGCTGCTGTTAAAAATTTCGTGATGCCAGCTCTGAATAACTGCTACGACGACGGAACCATCATGACTCCGATATCGACCTCCCCGTGTAGTTCACTGTGACACATCCATCACATCGCATCGCATCCCGCATCCCGCGCTCCTGAATTCTACTGATCAACACAGAGAAGTCTTCTCCAGCAAACAGGATGACGGAATTCAGAGCTAAGTTTTACTCTACAGGGGAGTGTAAGCTGATTTGGAAACTTTCTGGAAGATTAAAACTGGGAACCGTACCGGTACTCCAGCTTCGGACGCCTTTGCATTTCACGGGCAAGTGCTCTACCGGCTAAGGTATTCAAGCACGACACACATCTTTAATTCTGCCAGAGCTGCCGTCCTAATGTCGCGCACTATCTAAACACCCGGCATTGTCCGCGTATGAATTTTAAGTAGGCTGTTTAGGTTTTTATATTGGTAACGCCACGTAGTGCTCCGTATGAAAATCACTGACTGTGCTGTGTGCAGTCTGCAGCTGGTTGGCGTTGTTGGAATATTCGCTATTGTAGTGTTGGGCAGTTGGATGTGAACAGCGCGTAGCGTTGCGCAGTTGAGTTTTATATATATATATATATATATATATATATATATATATATATATATATATATATATATATACTATGGCTTTTGAACACTATTAAGGTAAATACATAGTTGGTTCTTGTTATATTGCTTGAGAAGGCCGAAATGCACGCTATAAGCTCACGCAGGATGGCGTGAGGTCTTGAACAGGATACGTAATGAATGCTATAAAGAAAAGTACGTAGCTGCTGGAATACTTAACTTTAATCCATCATTTGTATACATCGTTCTTGATGAGACATGCTTCATACGATAACTACCAATTAATATGGCGCCTTGCTAGGTCGTAGCCATTGACTTAGCTGAAGGCTATTCTAACTATCTTCTCTGCAAATAAACGAGGCTTCGTCAGTGTTGCATCGCTAGCTAAGTCGTCCGTACAACTGGGGGCGAGTGCTAGTAAGTCTCTCGAGACCTGCCATGTGGTGGCGCTCGGTCTGCGATCACTGACAGTGGCGACACGCGGGTCCGACATGTACTAATGGACCGCGGCCGATTTAAAGCTACCACCTAGCAAGTGTGGTGTCTGGCGGTGACACCACATTCATCCCCCGCAAATCGACGAACGGTTGTGTTATAAGGCTTCCGCCCGCCGTGGGGAGGACCCCATGGTGACGTATGCGACGAGGTGGGGAGCCTAACAACTGGCAAGGCTGTGCCACCCGCACCCGGCCATTCGGTCCGAGGGGAGCTAGGAAACGCCTGAAAACCTAGTCCAGGGGGCACGCCAACATGCGGTGTATGCGCCCGTAAAGAGACAGGAGGGGCCGAAGGGTCGACCTCCATTGCGTCGGGGTACCCGACGCGCGAAGACGCCAAGTGGTCCGGAGCGGGCAAGAGTTCCATGGCGGAGGACTGCTGGTCACGGGAAGCGATCGGCGGCGCGTGACCGAGGGAGGCGCTTGGCGGCTGCAGCGACGCGTCCACTGCGGGCGGCGTCCGCGGGAGAACAGGCGGCGGCGGCGGCGGCGGCGGCGGCGCGTCGCCATGTGGCAAAATGGAAGGCAGCGTCGGTAACACCTGGGGATGAGGCGAGCCAGTAGATGGGTCCCCAGGGCGCTGACCGGACGGCACCGTCGCTGAAAGCAGACGGGGAGCGGCAGAACCCAGGCGACGACAGAGGCGCAGCTGATTGAGATGCCGACGCACCTCACCAGAGGCCCCCAAAACCAAATACATCGCGCGGCCGAGGCAGCGAAGAATGCGCCCTGCGAGCCAACGCCGTGAACCGCGATAGTTGCGATAGAATACAACGTCGCCTGGGGCAATAGCAGGTGTCTGCCGCTGCACAGGAACCTGATGCGGCGGATGCAGCAAAGACATCAAGGTCCGATGAGGACGACCATGGAGCAACTCAGCCGGCGAGCGACCATCTCGGGGCTGAGAGCGATACGAAGACAAAAGAGCAACAACGCGTCCTCCCGAGAATCCGACTCTTTCAACTTCAACATCTGTGACTTGAAAGTCCGGACCAATCGTTCAGCGGCACCGTTTGACTGAGGCGAAAACGGTGCGGATGTCAGATGTTGAATACCATTAGCCTTGCAGAATGACTGAAATTCTGCGGACATAAATTGTGGGCCATTGTCGGAAACAATAGTCTGTGGAAGACCTTCAATGCAAAAGATAGCAGATAACGCTTGGATGGTGGCAGATGACGTCGTGGAAGACATCCGGACAACAAAAGGAAAATTACTGAATGAATCTACCACAACCAACCATCGTGCATTCCAGAATAGACCAGCAAAATCTATGTGCAAGCGTTGCAAAGGAGAAGTGGCTTTTGGCCATGCAAAGAATTTCCGCGGTGGGGCGGATTGTTGTTCGGCACACGCCATGCAAGAAGAGCACATTGTCGTAACCGCAGCATCGATTCCGAACCAAGTACAGTGCTGACGAGCAAGTTGTTTCGTGCGCACTATACCCCAATGTCCGTGGTGGAGAAGCCGTAAGACAGGGGACTGTAATGAACGTGGGACCACGACTCTGGACTGATCATTATCAGAAAGCAACAGCAAAACACCACGTCGAACAAAAAGTCTCTCCTTGTGAGCAAAAAAATCTGCGAACCAACGGATCCTCGATCCGCGACTTTGACAAGGGCCATTGCGTAGCAACAAAACGCAAAACGGTAGCAAGGACAGGGTCAGCAGCTGTGGCTGTAGCTACACGACGAAAATCAATCGGAAACGATTCGACCACTGCATCGGTTTCCGAATCAATGAACGTGCAAGCAAGTTCAGAAGAATCGAATGCTCTATCCTTAGCAACAGGCAAACGGGACAATGCATCGGCGTTTCTGTGCTTAGCAGTGGACCAATACAAGATATCGTAGCGGTACTGCGAGAGGAAAATAGACCAGGGAATGAAGTTTCTGCGCTGTACGTGGAGGTACAGGCTTGTTCGGATGAAAAAGCGATGTCAAAGGTTTGTGGTCTGTGATGATGGTAAAGTGACGATCATACAAGAAATCATGAAACTTTGTAACACCAAACACGAGAGCCAAAGCTTCTTTCTCGATCTGTGAATAATTTCTTTGCGCTGACGAGAACAATTTGGACGCAAAGGCAATAGGGCGATCTTGCGAACCATCTTTGTGCGCAAGCACAGCACCGATCCCGAAATCCGATGCATCTACCATCAACAAAAGGGGTTTCTGGGGATCGAATGGCGTAAGGTAAGTATTAGAAAGCAACGCCGATTTCAACTGGCGAAAGGCGCGTTCGCATTCCGTCGTCCAGACAAACGGAACACCTTTACGGCGTAAGCGATGAAGCGGAGCTGAAATGGAAGAGGCATTGCGCAGAAACCGATGATAGTAATTTATTTTACTCAGCACACTCTGTAACTGCTTCAAATTCTGCGGCGAAGGCAAGTCTTGTGTGGCACGGAGGTGCTCTGGACTGGGATGTATGCCTTGGGCATTGATCACATGTCCCAAATACGGTAAGGCACGAACAAAAAACACACATTTGTCCTTCCGCAAGCGAAGACCATTTTGTCGCAAGACCTGAAATAATGTTCTGAGATTGGCTAAATGTTCTTCTTCCGTCTTTCCGGAGACCACAATGTCGTCCATATAGTTTGCTGCAGTAGGGACCGACGCACAAACAGTTTGCAGATATTGCTGAAACAATGCAGGGGCGGACGCACACCCGAATGGCAGTCTTTTGAATTGATACAAACTAAGATGCGTGTTAACCACCAATACGCACTGGGATTCTTCGTCCACCGGTATTTGCAAGTACGCTTCTGCTAGGTCCAACTTAGAAAAATATGTACCCGGGCACAGTTGGCAAAAAGATCCTCCAGGCGGGGTAAAGGAAAAGTTGCAATCACTAGTTGTGGATTCACTGTTGCGTCGAAGTCCACGCAAAGTCTCAATTTTCTGGAAGGTTTTGGCAATATTACTAAGGGTGAAGCCCAGAGAGAAGCCTGCACACGTTCAATCACACCTTGTGATTCTAAATCGTGTAATGTTCTTGCGACCTTATCACGCAATGCGTGGGCAACATTGCGCGCTCTGAAAAGTTTCGGTTGCACATTTACTTTCAGTTCCAAATGTGCTTTATAGTTCTTAGCGCAACCAAGGCCCGGCCGAAAAATGTCTGCAAATTCTTCACATAGACGAGAAACACTGGCTGAAGGCACAGTCTGGTTCACTGATAGTACCTGATTGACTATAGACAAGTTAAACAACTGAAATAAATCCAAACCAAACAAGTTCACTGCAGAAGAAGAACGAAGAACGTAAAATGACACAAGTTTTGTTTGTCCCTTGTACGTCGCAAGAAGGCTGCACTGTCCTAACACAGGGATCGTGTGACCTGAATGTGTAGTTAGCTTAACATTTGCGGCACGCAATGGGGGTGTGCCCAGTTGTTTGTACGTGTCTTTATTGAGCAATGAAACTGCAGCTCCGGTATCGAGCTGAAATGGTATCACGTTGCCATGAATGTCCAAATCTACACAAAGTTTGTTGTGCTGACGACAAGAGCGACTGTCTCGTGCAATTTGAACAGACACTGGTACAGAATCACTTGCTAGTTGACGTGATTTCCGGCAACGTCGACGCACAGTTTTTGTGGGATGCACACAGTCACTGTTAGAGTAGCACTGGGCGGAGCGGAATTAACTACATGAATGTCCGTGGGCGAAGGTTCACGAGCCTGAGTATTCTTGGTTCGATTCCGGCGCGAAACAAAGGGCCTGGAATCGTTGTGAGTGTCCGATCTGAGCTTTTTCTGGCAAACACTCTGAACATGTCCTTTTTTATTACAGAAAAAGCAAATAGCTTGGCGTGACGGGCAATTCTCACGCGAATGTCTAGTAGCACACCGCGGGCATGATTTCACTGCATTTGCTTGCTGCCGCGGGACACGTGGTTGATAGCTGGGCGGCAGCTGCGCGGACGAGCGCGAGGGCTGTTTACAGTTCCGTGCAGCTCGCCCGGCGGGCCGGTTAACGTGACACACAGCTGGCGAAGTTGCAAATGATTCCTGCGCAAAGTCAAGTGTGTCTTGCCTATCCAATATGCCTATCACTTGTTGAAGGGAGGGATTGACTAGTTTCAAAATTTGCTCCCGTATACGAACATCAGAAACGTTCTGTGCAATAGCATCACGCACCATAGTATCTGAATAAGGCAGTCCACATTCACACTCAAAAGCAAAATCCCTAGTAAGGCCTTGCAAAATTGCAACCCACTCCCTATTAGTCTGACCGGCCGTATGTTTTGTACGAAAGAACGTATACCTTTTTGCAACTACATTAACTGATTCCTTGAAATAGGCATCTAAAGCAGACAAAATTTCTTCATAGGACAGAGTTGCTACGTCACGTCGGGGAAATAATTTGACTATCACACAGTATGTTTGCACCCCTACACACGCCGATAAATGAGGCTGCCGCTTGTTACCTTGAATTCTGTAGGCGGCGAGATGAAATCCAAATTGGCGTGACTACTCCGTCCAGCTTTCCATCTCCGCATCAAATGGACGAAACTGGGGTGCAACAGCATGTTGTGGCTGTGGTAGCGGTGAAGCGGCGGCTGCCGCATTGGTTTGCATTGCACGCTGAACCTGGACGAGCTGTCCAAGGGCATCCAATAACGCCTGCGTCTGCTGATTATGCAAGCGATGAAATTCGGACAGTACATCTGGAGAGTGTGGCGAAGCCATGACACAAGTAAATTAGAGCAATACGAACGCGAAATCCTCTTTTAAGCCTCATCGCCACTTGGTATATTGCTTGAGAAGGCCGAAATGCACGCTATAAGCTCACGCAGGATGGCGTGAGGTCTTGAACAGGATACGTAATGAATGCTATAAAGAAAAGTACGTAGCTGCTGGAATACTTAACTTTAATCCATCATATGTATACATCGTTCTTGATGAGACATGCTTCATACGATAACTACCAATTAATATGGCGCCTTGCTAGGTCGTAGTCATTGACTTAGCTGAAGGCTATTCTGTCTTCTATGCAAATAAACGAGGTTCGTCAGTGTTGCATCGCTAGCTAAGTCGTCCGTACAACTGGGGCGAGTGCTAGTAAGTCTCTCGAGACCTGCCGTGTGGTAGCGCTCGGTCTGCGATCACTCACAGTGGCGACACGCAGGTCCGACATGTACTAATGGACCGCGGCCGATTTAAAGCTACCACCTAGCAAGTGTGGTGTCTGGCGGTGACACCACAGTTCTCTATCAAAATCTTTCATTTGCTAACTATGCCTATCAGTAGTTAGTGCCTTCAGTAGCCTGAATCTTTTATTTAGCTGGCAGTATTGGCACTCGCTGTATTGCAGTAGTTCGAGTTACGAAGATTTTTGTGAGGTAAGTGATTCATGAAAGGTATGAGTTATTGTTAGTCAGGGCCATTCTTTTGTAGGGATTACTGAAAGTCAAACTGCGTTGCGCTAAAAATATTGTGTGTCAGTTTAGTGTTGACCAGCATAAGTAAAGAGCGAAATGTCTGAGTACGTTCAGTTGTGCTCAGCTGTTTGAAAATCAAATAACGTAAGGGGTTAATCAGCACAATCATTCATAATTTTTTCTAATTGGAGGTTTCAGTAATTATTCCATGAGTCCATTTCCTCCTTCCCCCGTGGCCAAGCGGTTCTAGGCGCTTCAGTCTGGAACCGCGCGACCACTACAGTCGCAGGTTCGAATCCTGCCTCGGGCATGGATGTGTGTGATGTCCTTACGTTATTTAGATTTAAGTAGTTCTAAGTTCTAGGGGACTGACGACCCCAGAAGTGAAGTCCCATAGTGCTCAGAGCCATTTGAACCTCCTTCCCCCCTATTTTTCCATCCCCTCCGCCTTCCTCTTTGTCCATCTCCACCTCCCCCACTCTCTGTCCCTCTACTCCTCCCCCATATCTGCGTCCATATCCCGTTCCCTTTCTTTTTCGGTTGATCTGCTCCTCCTCCTCCTCCTCCTCCTCCTCCTCCTCCTCCTTTCTTGTCTACGTTATCACCCCCCCCCCCCAAATAGAGGTCGCTGGTTCTTATCACCACAGCGTTTCTTACGTTTATTTAATGGAAATACATCCACGAACTGAGCGACGACTTTTCCCGCATATACATTTGTCAAACATATTTAACAAAATGAGATTTTCACTCTGCAGCGGAGTGTGCGCTGATATGAAACTTCCTGGCAGGTTAGAACCGTGTGCCGGACCGAGACTCGAACTCGGGACCTTTGTCTATTGCGGGCAAGTGCTCTACCATCTGAGCTACCCAGGCACGACTCACGCCCCGTCCTGACAGCTTCATTTCTTCCAGTACCTCGTCGTGCTTGGGTAGCTCAGACAGTAGAGTACTTATCCTATCAAGCGATTTGCAGCAACAGAATCCCCGTGTCGGGCAACAGCAACTATACACATTTTTTCGCATTAAGATAGAGCATATTGTCTTAAATTTTACTTCAAGCCTCCTCCTCCTCCCCCCCCCCCCCTCCCCCCCGTCCCCCACAAGTATATTGGCTGGGAATGTCAACGATGCAATATTCCTCCCTTAAGTAAATAGTTTTAAAAATATAAAGAAACTGACAAGTCCGAGTAAAAGGAGCGTTATGCAGGTTCCGTACAAAGTGAATTCTGTTTATATACAGCTTTTGATCAGTGAGATTGCCACTATCTTTAGATTTCGTTGTCTTACAAGTCTAAAATTTGTCGACCGGCAGATGACCGTAGCCCTTAGTATTTAACAAATTTTACTTTGATACTACTTCCTGTTCTTAAGAAAAAGTGATCTTAAAAGACGGATAGATAGACGAAGAAGAAAGTGGTCTTATAAGAGCAGCGGTTTTTAGTGATCGAGGTACTGAATCCTTAAAAAAAAAGAACACCTACGTTTGAAATGTGAAGATTACAAGTGTCTCCAAAGTTTATGAAAGGATGAATTTTGTTGGCGTTAACATAAGATATTAAAGCTATACATTTTTTAAAGATTCACTCTAAAATCTAAGAATTAAAAGGTAATCCGTGCATACTATAAAAATGGATGTACATATACCCTTATATTTATGTATGTATGTACCACATCTCCTCCTAAACCATTAGACTGGTTTCAATCAAACTTGGTACACATATCATTTACTGCCTGGAAAGAACCACAGTTGAGGTAAAAACCACTTTCCTATCAAATGGCTGGGGATGGGGGCGAAAGAAGAGTCTTGCCCACGACGCGAGAATAGCCATGATTTCGTCATCCATTATTTTAGAAGAGAGTGCTTAGTGACTTCCATCAGAGCTCACACATAGTTTCAAACCTTTATAACACTTTTTTTGCTGACAACCTCTCAAAGTGGTGAAAGGATAAAAGATTATCTTTTACTACATTTTCGCTGTTCCTCCAGTAAAACTGCTACATGAAGATTGACGTTCTAAGTTATTACTTCTTTACCGTTAACTATGTTCACGAACATTTTCCAGGCGGTATTCACATACACCTTTGAATGTACCAGTAAAATTATAGTATTGAATGACAGATAGTTAAGCAATAATGATGTCATAAACACTGAGTTGAATGAAAAATCGACGCATTATGAATGACGTTTTAATTTATTGTTTATGTACTACTAGTTTTAATCACAACACGTTCCACAGATAGTAACCACAAATATTTCTGAATTTACCTGCTAAAATATATCATTGTACGACAGATAATTCAGGAGATATAAGGTCATTCAGTGAGATGCCTGGAAAGCTGTGAAATCATACTTCACGTTCGAAATTATCACTTCTCTGCTACTAACTATTCACAACACTTTTCGCAGATGGTATCTGCATTTAGCACTGGAACATAAATGCGACATTGCTTCATTGTACAGCATACAGTTCAGGAGACACGACGTCGTAAACATGAAGCTGCATGAATATGAAACCGCAGGGCGAAATTCGCTACAGATACAGCTGAAAGATGTGTACAAATTCGTGTAAAATACATTAAAATTACGTGAAATATATTTCAAATGGACAGAGAGAATGGAGGGGAAGAGACGGACAGAGAAAGGAAAGAGAAAAAGTTGGACAGAGACAGGGGAGTAACATGTAGGCAGAGAGAGAAGGAACGAGAAGTTGGACAGAAAGAGAAAGGGAGGAGGAGACGGATACAGAAAGAGAAGAGGAGAAGATGGACAGAGAGAGAGGAAAGAGGAGGTGATGAAGAGGGAGAGGAAGTGGAGGAGGAGAAGGAGCAGGAGGAAGACATGACCAGAGAGAGGGGGCAGAACGCGATCGGTTGATGCAGGGTGAAAGATGAAACGGACAGGTAGAGGGGGAAGGATGAGGTAAAACGCTCAGCAGAAATTTTGAAGTATTTTTTAAAATAGCAGAAGTGCACTTTTACCATTGAGTACAAACTGTAAAGATTAATTTAGGTGTTGCTGTATAAAGTGGCAAGACAGAAAGCGACTAGTAGTCTGACGGGTTCAAAAGAGGAAGGTAGGAGATTAATAGGGAAGGAGAGTTTACGATTGAATGGGATTAGTTAGGAAGAGTTACAGTTAGGCGAGTGGATGTCACTGTCTAGCAGAGCGAGATTTCGTTCATTAAATTCAATACCGCTTACATCAAACTTCCAGTGGCAAACGAAGTATGCACCGTAGATGTATCAAATTTTCTTGTGCCAAATAATAAACGTATAAAGGAGTTATAGGAATTAAACATTAAAGATTAGAAACTTTATGTGGATAACTGTATTGGAATACATCTAAAGGCGGATTTAAAAAATTAAAAAAAGGGTGCAGCGTATATATATTAGAAGTAGCCAGACTATTACGTCAAAATTATACTGTGTTGTACGTATACTCGTACCTGTCAAGTGCCCGAAAGGCACATAACACGGAGACAATATAGCAGATTTCTTTAATGAATAGAAACATGAATTCGTACTGTCTCAGTCTAAGTAAAACTCTAAAAATATCATGTCATAGTTTGATGGTTAATCTATACACATAAATGCAATTTTAATGAGTTTTCACCTCTAAATTAACGAGAAAATAAAAGTAACGGCTCTAGAGCAGTTCTGTCCAGGAGGCGGTTAGGCGAGTTCTCACACTCACGCTCGCTGGTCGCTTGAGTAGTGAACGCTCGCGGTAAAATGTGGCTGTCAGACGTCGGTATGTAGCGGAAGGGGAAAAATTTGTTAATTTGTGTTAAGATCGTATGAGATCAAGCTGCTGAGGTCATCGGTCCCTAGGCTTACATCTACTTAATCCAACTTACGCTAAGGGCAAACACACACACATACATACATACACACACACATACATACACACACACACACACACACACACACACAGAGGGAGAGAGAGAGAGAGAGAGAGAGAGAGAGAGAGAGAGAGAGAGAGAGGCTCCTTCTACATCGATAAGAAGCCGCGTTAGGTACTTCAAAGCGAAGGTCAGACACTTCAGTATCAATTAATAATACGCCTGTATAGGATTCCTAGGTAGAGTTAGATCTCTTATACCTACAGTGTGACGGGCTGTTGAGTAATGCCAGCCGGTGTGGCCGAGCGGTTCTAGGCGCTTCAGTCTGGAACTGCGCGACCGCTACGGTCGCAGATTCGAATTCTGCCTCATGCATGGATGTGTGTGACGTCCTTAGGTTAGTTAGGTTTCAGTAGTTCTAAGTTCTAGGGGACTGATGACCTCAGATGTTTAGTCTCATAGTGCTGAGAGCCATTTGAACCATGTATGTCCTTTCTGCCTGTACTAGTCTGCGCACTGGTAAGAAAATGTTCTTCAAAAAATTTCCACAACTTTGCACCTACGATAATTTCAATGTTTCGACACACACATTTATGCGAATAACTTTATTACCTGTATGAACAGAACGAAATCAATACGTAGAAGCTCCCTGATATACATACTTGAATGTAATCTCTTGTCGTCGAATTAACAGTGCTCATAAAATAGTACCAGAAACTAATGTTTTGGTAAAATATAAAATAAGTAGTATTCACTGACAATCAGTAGCCATCAGACGAAATCGTTATCCTGGATGGCAGTCACTAGATATCACAAAATTTTAATTACGTTTGATCTTTATTTATCTAATGAATATTATCTTCATTTTCATTTAACAGCCAGTAAAATAATGTAGCTAACAGAAAAAAGCATATGTATCTGTTTCCCGTGTGGACTGTCCACGTCAGACCATCCTTATTTGGGTTTTCCGTGATTTCTCTAAATCGCTTCTGACATATTCCGGGATGGTTACTTTGAAGGGGCATAGCAGACTTCCTTCCCCGTTCTTCTCTAATCCGATGGGTCCCATGACCTCGCTGTTTGGTCCCTCCCCCCCCCCCCCTCCCCCCACCCAGTCAACTTATCAGTATGGACTATTAGCGAGAGATCAGGAAGGTGGTGGGGGGGGGGGGGGGGGAGAGTTAAAAGTAGACGATTAAACAGATTTGTTTTAGTGCGTAAAATTCTAAAACTACGCTAGCCTACCTTCGTTCTAATTTGCTGTGTTAGTATTTAGTAACGAACGGTAATAGTGCTAGTTACTTCATGACTGTTCGTACACATTATTTGTCTAGTACATATCACTTTTCTTCGATGGACAGAATTGTATGAAGACTTACGCAGCATATGTCACTCAAATACGATTAACGAGACATTGCTCGACGTTGATTACAAAGAGTTAGTGTATAGAACCTAGCGTTTGAACGTTTTTGGGGTTTGGTGGATACGAGTGTAATCACTTCAAAAGCTGCGACATAATCGCAAATAAAAATGGCGATCCAGAGAGTGTTTTTCATTCCAGTCTAAGAGGAAAAAAAAGTGGTTCTCAGACCACCGACTTCTGTCATTTGTCAGCGGTTTGTGACATATCCTAATGGAATAGAATCATATGTTTCAAATTGTGAAGTTTTTAGACTCGTGTCCTCCTTTTATTTGAAGATGTTGACCACTGACCAAAATAGATAGCGCGAGGAAAGTTCTTTTGCGATCATAGTCTGGAATAAAAGTAAAAATTTCGAAGTGCAATTACTTGCGGTGGCTGCCACCTCCAGTTCTGTCTGAGACACAAGCGATGCTCGTGGCGTACGGCAGGGGGGCGCGGGCGGTGGCGGAACTGGGGAGAGGCAATCATCTGCGTTATCTCGCCGATCGAACTGTTTGACAGCCGCAAACGCGGCCTCTCGTTTCTGTTGACAACCGTATGAGAGCACTGCATTTCGACACACTCGCTATCCCATTCCTAAAGGAATGGTACGAAGTCTGGCACAAAGCGCTCCAGAGCATTTCTCTCCCCGACAGGGGTAGTTATAAACACTGCCGCTGGAAGCTCATAATGCTCTGTCAAGTATTTACTCTACCCGGATATCGCAGGGGCAATACAATGTCACCGTTACGTCCTCCCCAAATCGGCGATGTCGCCCACTAAGATTCATGTTAAAATAAACTTAGATAAAGGATTTCAGCTACTGTTCCCCCATCGTCTCTTGTCCAGTCAACAGAGGAGTTTTACAATGTCATTGTCAAGAGCCAGGTACAAAATTATAGGCGCAGAGGCGATTATATAATCTAACCCGCTCAAAGTAACGGTCGTAACGCTAGCTAGTATGACGACAGACCATACTCATTTCTGTTATTTGGCGTATGGCGTAGTGCAGCACGTGAATTAAATGGTAATATTGTATAACTTAATCATTAAGTATGCATCCAAAACATACTGGTCAAATGAAAAGAGAAATAAGAGATAAAAACATATGTTAAACATGTAACACCGCGAATTATACTGAAACACTACAGCCGGATGTCCATATTGCTTTTACATGCTATCGCCTTTTCGGTAGCGTGCAGGAATTCCAACGGGTCACCAGAAAAGGCTGGGAAAGACCAGTCTCCAACTATATGTTTTTTTAATGGCAGCTTCACAGTCACACTTGGTGGAAGCCATTTTCTCCTGTCGATGCAGCGAGTCCACACATCTACTACAGTTTATTTAAGTGGTAGACCAGATTTTGCAAGGCTTGTGCAATTCGGATGGTGTGATATTCAAGCAAGGTATATTAAAAAGGTAGGGGGGCGGTGTTTCGCCCACTCTTCTTTCCAGCTTTCAATCAGGTTCGATCCATTTTCATCCAGAATTGTTGCACTCTTTAAGAGTGGGTGTCTAGACCGCAGTATGCTTCTCTCACTATCTGTGACGTCTTGCTGCAGTTGTGGAAGAGGATTTATAGAAGATGTTTTTGAGTTTTCCACTGAGTCATTTCCCTATTCGAAGATGAGGGAGAGCTACACACATCCAAAAAAGTTTTGCATCACCCCTGTTCCCAGAACTCCTGAAGATAGACGTTGACTGTGGATATTCTACCACAGACACAGTCCCTTGGACTGTTCAGAGATGTCACTAAACCTACCCAAAGATGTAAACAACTATGCATGAGCAGCGTCAATTAGACGGAGGAGGTCCGACATTCGGTCAGTTCCAGTCAATCCACCAGGAAGGAGGTACAAGGCTCTTGTTGTCTGTAGTTCAACCTTGCCTAGGCAGTCACTACTGCGGTTCGATCGCGCCCGCATTGTTACTTTGTGCCAGGAGGGGCTCTCAACAAGGGGAGTGTCCAGGCGTCTCGGAGTGAACCAAAGCGATGTTGTTCGGACATGGAAGAGATACAGAGAGACAGGAACTGTCGACGAAATGCCTCGCTCAGGCCGCCCAAGGGCTACAATTGCAGTGGATGACCGCTACCTACGGATTATGACCAGGAGGAAACCTGACAGCAACACCAACATGTTGAATAACGCTTTTCGTGCAGCCACAGGACGTCGTGTTACGACTCAAACTGTGCGCAATGGGCTGCATGATGCGCAACTTCATTCCCGACGTCCATGGCGATGTCCATCTTTGCAACCACGACACCTTGCAGCGCGGTGCAGATGGGGCCAACAACATGCCGAATAGACCGCTCAGGATTGGCATCACTTTCTCTTCACCGATGAGTGTCGCTTATGCCTTCAACCAGACAAGTGTTTGGAGGCAACTCGGTCAGGCTAAACGCCGTAGACACACTGTCCAGCGAGTGCAGCAAGGTGGAGGTTCCCTGCTGATTTGAAACCGCTTTATGTGGGACCGGCGTACGTCGCTGGTGGTCATGGAAGGTGCTGTAACAACTATACGAAACGTGAATGCCATCCTCAGACCAACAGTGAAACCATATCGGCAGCATATTGGCGTGGGATTCGTCTTCATGGACGGCCAATTCGCGCCCCCATCGTGCACACCTTTTGAATGACAACCTTCTGGATAACGACATCGCTCGACTAGAGTGGCAAGCAATGTCTCCAGACATGAACCCTATCGAACATGCCTGGAATAGATTGAAAAGGGCTGTTTATGGACGACCCACCACTCTGAGGGATCTACTCGGGATCGCCGTTGAAGAGTGAGACAGTCGGGACCAACAGTGCCTTGATGAACCTGTGGATAGTATGCCACGACGAATACAGACATGTATGAGTGTAAGAGGACGTGCTAATGGGTATTTGAGGTACCTTTGTGCACAGCAATCTGGACCACCACCTCTGAAGGTCTCGCTGTGTAGTGGTACAACATGCAATGTGTGGTTTTCATGAGCAATAAAAAGGGCTGAAATTTTCTGTACAGGTTCCGGAACTCTCGGAACCGACATGATGCAAAATCTTTTTGATATGTGTATATTGATTAGAGCAGCTAACTTGTTGGGTACATCTATGTAGTGCCTGTTACAAGTCGCACAGTTTGATTTAGTAGGACATCAATGTGAATAATGTGAATACTGTTGAGCCTAAGCGGCGCTCAGTACTCTGCTGCCGGCTATACTAGGCCTAAAGCTGAATTACGTAGCGTGGCACTTGAAAACCCCCATTAAGTGACAGTAGCTTTGGGCAATATGGTGTTGCGATACCTAAGTTTGATAGTTGCATATTAAGAGACGATTCTGGAAACTCAGCATTCCATGCAAGGTGACACTGAGACAGTAGTTTGTTCTTAAAGTAAATACTGACTTCTTTGTTGGCTAACTTGTTTCTGAGGTGGAATGCAGAGGCTTCTGTTTTTGTGTACTGAAGGCAAAAGGATTTAGCAATAGCCTTCAGATCTTTCGTCAAGACGTAAACAGCTATCTCTGTATCATTACTGTGGGGTCCTGCCCACTCGTCTCGTAAAGTGTGACTAAAGTATCCTGCGTTCTCGGGATACTATATATTAGTTCAAGCAAATGACATTAATAATTTTTATTGTAATAAAGATAATAAACGATAATTAACGTTGTGTTATAAGAGCGTGTCACAAGCGATGGGTGACATGCAAGCAATTAATGTTCTCCATCATAGACAATGTCTATGTAAGCAATGGATCTGGGTCACTAATAACTGCTGTCGTAGTGCTCCCCTCTAAGGCGTGGTTTCTACTCTCCGGGTCTGCTACTCTCGGTCTAGTACTATGCATCCGAGGCTGGCAGCAGCGGCCCTTATATTCTCATCTTGTAGAGGCCGCTCCTGTCGTGGTGCGGGCCTGGTAAGCGACCAACAGGCTGACGTTATCTCACAGCCTTCTCTGCTCTAGCGTCCTTCATCTTCGTGTTACACCGGAACGGTTACAATGTAGTCCCAGCGCCAAATCATCTGCACATCCAAACTTCTGTGAGGTGGTTTTCGACATACCAGCTACATAGACGGCTGAATAAATGGGGAGCCAGGACAAGACAACATATGTCATGGATACCAATAATGTGTGCCCCATTGATGTCGAATTTAGGTTTCCAGTTTTCCGCGAATAATCTACTTAGTAATTACTCTTTCTGACCATGCCTTCCGGCTAACCTCGAATGTTCACTGGCATTTCATCCGTATTGACTCCGCCCGTACCATATGGGTTATATTCCTATTTGTCTTCTATACATATGACAGGGTTCACCATAGTCGTGCACAAAAACTTTAGCCTCAGTGGCGCTATTCTACGCCCACATACCCCGTCGTAGTAGCAGTGTGCGGAATGCTTAGATCGAAAAATTAAAGGACAGTATGAGACGAGAACTGTTTCTCATTTCCATTAAAACATAAACAAGAATGTATTGCCCTCTGTATGCTGTCTCCGGTTCTTTGGTCGATGTTTGTTTAACGACTTTGTCAAAGTATGGCCAGCGCGAGTGGTTGGCAATGTCAAACTGCATTCAACTGCTCGCGCCCTCAAATTCTATGTTGTACCGAAATCTGGGGGCGGTAGTGACGAGGGAAAAGCCCTCAGATGTTGGCGTGATAGTTGCATAGCATTATAGGCCTCGATGGGAACTAAAGTTCTCCATCGGCAATGAAGAACATTTTTGTCCAAGCATTATGAAGAAGTGATCGCAAAAATTATTACCCGAAACCCAAAAAATATGAGCGTGTAGCCCACTAAATTTTATACAGACTTTCTTTTTCATGAAACTCCATGGAAGACGGCGAACATGGGCCAAAGATTACCCAAAGTTGTCAAAAAGGTTTTTCATAAATGAGCTATAAACTGTGTGTCCGACAGACTAATGGCAAAGGAGAAAGTTGTAGGTCTTAAAAAGATCTATCGATTCCTTTTTTTTAAGTACTGACGTTTCAGGATATATTGAAAAAACCTTTAAAAGTGGGGTTCACTATAACTCGTAAAAATTCACGTTCCCATACATGCTATTCACTGTAAGTATAGCCACCGGTAAGTCAAAAAAAAGTACTCCTTTGAAAAACTGAAAAGAAAATATTAAGTGTTTTTGGAGTTACACGGGTTTTTAGAAGAAAAGTCGCTCTCTGTAACAGGTCAAATATTCTCAGCAGATGTCTCTACAGTATTTTAGACGTATTTTCTTCACAAAGGGTTTTGTTGTCACGCTGTAAAATAAGTTTTACGATTTTGTTAATTGTAAAGATCAAAAAATTACAACAACAATTTGCTATTTGTTCGGCGTGTTTTTTTATTATTATTCATTATTTATTTTTTTGCTGCCCATCTCAAACATTTTTTATTTTTGAAAATAACTTTTAAAGAAGAAACTTCTGACTTTTTTCACGAATTTGAAAATAAAAGATGGCTTCTGCGACTCTCTGTAGCTGAGATAATTTTTTTTTAAGTAGTGGATGCAATCGACATTTTACAGTCACTTGCGTTGTGGAGGTTGATACTGAATACCAGGTTATGTTTAACTGATTTTCAGTATTAGTAATTGAGCAGTGAAGTGAAGCGTGCATCGACTGAAGTGGACGGCACAGTGGGGAAACCGGCGAGCGCTCGCTCTGAAGGGTGGTTCTAAACGTCCCGTAATTGCATGATCTTCGCTATCTCGGCTTCTGGACCACTTGCAAAAATCCTTTCCTGTTTGCTGTGGGATATCTTGTTTCTTTAAAAGGGATTTTCATTCAAAAAATTTAGGTACTTTATTAAAAAATCTGGCGCAACAAAACTGCAAGGTTTTTGAAGTCATTCTTTGAGCCTTACAATTATTTCATAGCACGGTAATACAACCTTTAGCGAAGAAAGTAGCCTAAATCAGTTACTGTAGCGCCATCCGCTCAAAAGATCTAGCTAATAATCGAGAGCGTCAGTGATGACGCGTAATAGTGAAGCAGATTTTAACGGGTTTTTCGACTTATTTCGAAACATAAGAAGGCAGTCGGTACTTAAAAAAAAAAGCAACGGACCGATCTATTTAAGCCCGACAACTCTCTCCTTTAATATTTTTCTACCGAAGTTATAGTTGTTTTTATTTATTTAAGAAAAGAGTATTTTGTAACTTTTTCTGATTTTGTAGGTATGTGCACCATCGTGGATTGAGTTTCACGAAAAGGAAATTCGAATTAAAATATAATTTTCTACACGATTTTATTTTTTTGTTGACAGGTAATAATTTTTTCTTTTTTATCATAGGCCTTTACAGATTGCTTCGACCATTTCCCAACGACAGCAGCTCGCGCTGGCGAAACATCGGGACGATCGTTAAACGTTAACTTGAGAAACCGAGAAACAAGTCAACAGTCAGACGCAGGGCGCGAACAAGTGGGAACGACACCTCAAAAATTTTGAAATAAGATACTGTTTCTAAGTTCATTTAGACCTGAGCTTCAGATAAAAACTTTTACAAGATTTTGTTCATTGAACTTGTGCGAAATTGTGTCAGTCCGTCAAGGTACGGGAAAGACCAGTTGTTGATGTGAGACACAATGAAGGCGTCTTAAAATGTCGGATATTACGACCGTGTTGTAATGGTAGAGGATTATTGAAAAATACAACACAAGATTAGCTGTTTACATTTCTTTCACATATTACAGAACAACCATATGGCTACCTAAGATCATATCTTCAGGTATTATTAGCCAGCCTTTTTGACACCAGTACTTCAGAAAACAAACATCGCACATATCGGACAAGGAGCAGAGGTCTCCTCCACCAACTGACAGAGAAATGAAGCGAAAGTGATGTTATTAATAAGTTTTCTATAGGAGATGTTTCACAATGTGTCGCAGGAACGAGTGAGACGCGAACATTTCTTTTGTGGAGGAAACTTTTTCAATCTCCTGTATGTGATCCGCAGTGAATCAGTACCTCTGCCGAAGTTTTCGTTATTTTTCAGTCTGAGTATTTCTGATGAAGTCGTCAATTTAGTCTTCGCTGCTGTCGGAGAAGAACATTCTTTCGCCATGGAAAGCTGCCGTTACACATATTTGTTGTAGAGCCGTTAGTCATCTGACTGGTTTGATGTGGCCCACAAGAAACGCTTTATCTCAGAGTAGATCTTGCACCGTACGTCCTCACCTATTTGATGGATGTTTTGTAATTTCTGTCTTCCCCTACAGTCTTTACCGTCAACAGCTGTTGCTCTAACACAAGTCGTATCGTCCTGTCTTTTATTCTTGTAAATGTTTTCTGCATGTTCCATTGTCCGTGATTCTGCTGAGGATTTTCTAATGCTTTATCTTATCAGTCTACCTGACTTTCCACATTATTCCGTAGCATCACGTGTAACATACTTCGATTCTCTTCTGCTCCAGTTTTCCCTTAGGCCAAGATTCACTATCAAAGAATGCTGTCCTTCAAACATATATCCAACGAAATTTCGTCCTCAAATTCAAGGTAGCAGAATTTCTTAACTTCGTCTACTTCGTGGTCATCAAATGTTTTGTAAACCTTCCCACTTTTCCCATTTCTTTTACTTCTCAAAACCTTCTTCGGTTTACTCTCAATCCATACTCATGACTGATCATTCATTTCAAAAGACACCCTAACTCTTCTTTTTCATTGAGTATACCTATGTTATCAGTGAGTCTCATCACTGATAATCTATCACCCTGAATTTTAATCACTTTGTTGAAGATTTCTTTCATTTCCATCATTGTTTCTTCGAAGTATGGATTGAACAGACGAGGCGACAGACTGCATAAGTGTTTCGCACCCTTTTTAATCCTAGCACTTCTTTTGTTGTCTTCTAGTCTTGGTTCTTGTATATGTCGTGTCTTACCCGTCTATCTCGACAGCTTACCTGTAGTTTTCTTGGAATTTCGAACACCTTGCTCCAGTTTCCATTGATGAACGCCTGTTCTGTGTTGACAGTTCTATTAGCATGCCTTGACTTTTCTCAAATCTTGCGTCCATTATCAACGTCGGAATTGGCTCTCTGGTGCCTTTACCTTTTGTAAAACCGAACTGACAGTAATCTGACACATCGTCAGTTCTGTTTTCCATTCTTCCCTATTTTATGTTTTCAGCTGGTTGGATGCACGGCCTCTTAAGCTGATTGTGCGATGCTTTTCGCAATTGTCGGCTCTTGCTATCTTCGGAATTGTGTGGACTGCTCCTGCGTTACGACAACTGTCGGCACGACGATCAAGAGCGGAAGAACAGAGAGGGCTGTGACACGACGTCAGCCAGTAGTACGCAGACTAGAATGACACAAGACAAGAGTCTACATGAAGAGAACATAAGGGCCGCGCTACCTATCCGCGGCCGGATTGAAAGAAAAGTCGTCGTACAAACGCTAAAGCAGTGCTTACATTGACATTTTATGTACCGAAGGACATTGATTATTTGCATATCGCCATTTGCTTGCAACACACTTTTGTGAATAACCATAGTTAAGTATTGCCAATTTAACTTACTGTAATAAACTCCATTACTACAATTTGATTGAACTGTTGTCTAGCGATCTAAGAAAATAGCTTCCTAGGCACCCTATATTGCACGGGTGGGCGGGATACAAAATGGAAGACATTTTCTAGAGAGTCTAATGATGTGTCACCACTCTTACAGATTCTTCATAGCACCTTGAATAGCGCTTTGTTATCTTTTTTCACACTTCCATCAGTGCTTTGAGAAACTCGGTTTCAATGTTATTTATTTCTGCGACCTGTTTCTTCTTTTATCACGTCATCGGGCAGGTCCTCCCCATTGTATAATCTTGTATGTACAATTAACACCCACCTGTTCTCTTTTCTGCAATGAGCAGTGTAATTCACATTGCATTACTACTGTTCTTACTCTTTCTTTTCATTTCAGAGAAAGTTTTTTTTCTTTTATTTTTTTTCTATTATGAATGAGTCCTCCCAACGGTAATTTCTTTTTCCATTTCTTCACACTTATTCTGAAGCCATTTTTCCCTGGCTTTCCTGGACTTAGTGTTTACTTCATTCCTAGGGTATTTGTATTTCTCAGTTTCTATCTCCAGATCATTTTTTGTACGTCTTTCTTTTATCGTTCAGCTGAAGTATTTCCCCTGTTACCGAAAGTTTCAACGCAGTTACCTTCCTTGTGCCTGCGTTTGTCTCTCCAACATCTGTGTTCGTCAGTATTATAGATTTCCACTCCTCTTCAAGTGGTTTGTACTGTGGTATTCCTCATTGCAGTATTCATATCCTTATCGAACTACAAACGCATCTCATTTCTCAGTGCTCAGTAACCACTTCAATCCTCACTGGTTCATCCACCTAACCTCTCGTCTACCCTTCATCTCATTAAAATGTGATCTGAATCTGTTTGTACTACTGGTGACGCTTTACAATTCAGTATCTGTTTTCACAATACCTTTATGACCATGAAGTAATCCAGCTGGAATCGTCTAGTGTCTCTGGAAATTTTCCAAGTATATTTCCTCCTTTTGTGGTTCTTGATGGGAGTATCGGCTATTACTAGCTGAAATTTGCGGCAGAGCTCATTTATTCTTTCTCCAATTCTGTTCCTACTACCAAGCCTATATTATCCCTAAGCCTTTCTTCTACGCCTCCCCCACAACCACGGTTCTACCCCAATGCCTATTAAGTATCCATCTCCCTTTAAATACGTAATTGTCCTTTCAGTATCTCTTGATCTTCTCTAAACCATTTCGGCATGCATACCTTGCTGTAGTATCTTTTAAGAACAATCATTTCGCTAAACTGTATACAGTAGCTCATTCTGTGCCCTACGTCGCAATTCGTAACGAATAGTCGGGTTAAACAGTTTTCTCCTGCTGACCACAGTCCACATCTTCCTTCCATTTCACTTCATTGTTTCGCCACGAAATCTAGATTGGATCTTTGCATTTCCGTTGGCAGATTCCTTATTTTGCCAGCTATGTTCAAATTTCTGTCGTCAGTGCTCCGACTAACAGAATGGTATCGCTTCGTTGGTTATTCTATGTTTTTCGCGTAGTCACCTCGCTGTTGGCGATCAGGAATCTTTGCCAGTGTAGGAATCATCATGACACTTTTTCAATTACAGACGACAAGAACTGTGGATACACATTATATGCCTTTAATGCAGTGGTTTCCATTGCCTTCAGTATTCTAATGTCGTTGATCATTGCCGATTCTTACACTTTCTAGGAGCAGCTTCCCTCGTCAAGGGCAAGAAAACGCCCTGAAACTCTGTCCGCTCCTCCGCCCTCTTTGAGAAGGCCATGGGCAGAGCAAAGTTAACGTCTTATGCCGGAAATCTTCAGCCACAGTTTCCCTTATAAAGGGTAAAACATAGTTAATGGAGCAAGGGCGTACGTTGAATGTACACGATACTAGATGCAGATACGATTCAGTAAACATTGGCCGGCAAATGAAGCGTTGACGAGATAACTGCAACTTTGAGGTCACTAGTCACGACTAACCAGAATCTGCGTAAACACCGCAAGCGAGTCTGTAGTATGGCCTTTGTTTACTATTTAGAGACTTTAAGCCACAAACAGAATGAATACGACATTATAGCACACAGTCACACTGCCACTCCTGTCAGCTGTGTTGTGCGAATGTTGGTGGTAACATGGAACGTCAAAGTAATTAGTATGTGGATATGCATTTCATGTATGGTAGGGCTAACGTCAGTGCACGGGACGCTGCTCTCTTCTATCACGAAGCATACCATCTCTGAAGTCACCTCAGAGTCGTACGTTTACTGGGGTGCATCAACTCATTCGAGAAACTGGGAGTTTTGCACATGCTGTGGGAGCGGGTAGACTTACATAAATTACGCCTGGGCTTGAAGACGTTGAACAATCTCCCAGTATATAGATAAGGAAATATGTCACATAGATTTCTGCAAGGATCCACGGCAGTGTTAGACGAAGAAAACATGGCAATGCAATTTAACCGTACCACATCCCACGAGGTCAGTGACAGGGAGACGGACTTTTCCGCTTTCCTCCTAGACTAGCGTTCTGTCAGTGGATACAACAAGAAGCTGTAGGCCACCCTACATTTCACAACGACGTTTTATTTACAGATGAGGCAAGCAGGGTTAACTTGCGTATTTATAGAATTTCTCAAACCTCCAACCCACATGTTGCACATTAGCCTGCATATTAGCTACATTTCTCGTTGAAGCTGTAGTTAGGGGTGCTAACTGGTTGTCTTATTGCGTCGTACCTTTTACTAAACAAACTCGGTGGGCCAGATTATCTTTTGTTCCTGTCACACCGTCTTAGAGGACTGCTTGACGACATACTCCCAGAGCAAAACCAGAGGATGTGGCACATGCATAATGGAAGCCCGGCACATTTTGCTACTGTGGTGAGACGACATCTAATACCAAAGATGGTTTGGGAGATGAGGACCTGCACCGTGGCCTCCATATTTACCCGATCTTAACCCCAAAGTAGTACTGAATGCTTTCTCAGAAAATTGTTTTGAACAATTTGTTCATGAGCCCACTCGAAGCGTAAATGGTTGCGAACGTATACTTGACCTAGTAGCAATAAATAATCCTGGACAGGCCGGCCGGAGTGGCCGAGCGGTTCTAATCTCTACAGTCGCAGGTTCGAATTATGCTTCGGGAATGGATGTGTGTGATGTCCTTAGGTTACTTCGATGTAAGTAGTTCTAAATTCTAGGGGACTGATGACCACAACAGGTAAGTCCCATAGTGCTCAGAGCAAACCAATCCTGGGCAAATAGGGAGTATCATGACGAATACAGGGATTTGCGACCATAAGACAGTTGCTGCTAGACCGAATACCGTAACACCCACTACCAGCAAAAAGAAATGCAAAGTACATCTATTTAAAAAACTGATAAAAATCCTCTTAACACATTTTAAAGGAACAGTCTTCATTCCTTCCGATCTTCCCATGTAAGCGTATAAAAAAATGTGGAATGATTTTAGAGAGATAGTATCGACGGCAGTTGAGAGATTAATAAGTGATGGTACTGCTCCCCTATGGTACACTAAACGGGTCTGATCGCTGTTGCAGAAGAAACGAGAGAAGCATGCTAAATTTAAAAGAACGCAAAATCTCCAAGATTGCCAAGATTTTGCAGAAGTTCGAAATATAGCACGTACTTCAATGGGAGATGCTTTTAATAATTTCCACAACGAATATCTGTCTCGGAGTCTGGCAGAAAACCCTAAGAGATTCTGGTCATACACAAAGCACACCAGTGGCTAGACGTAATCAATATCTTCACTGCGCGATAGCAACTATGAAGTCACTGATGATAGTGCCACTAAAGGAAGGTTATTAAACACGTTTTTCCGAAACTCCTTCACCAAATAAGACGAAGTAAATATTCCTGAATTCCAGTCAAGGATAACTACCAACATGAGAAACACAGAAGTAGATACCCTGGATATAGCAAAGCAGCTTATATCACTTAATAAAGGCAAGGCCTCCAGTAGAGATTGTATGCCAGGTTCTTTTCAGAGTATGCTAATACTATAGCTCAGTATTTAGCAATTATATACAACCGCTCGCTCACAGACAGATCCGTACCTAAAGACTGGAAAATTGCTCAAGTCACACCACTACCCAAAAAGGGATGTAGGAGTAATCCGTTGAATTACAAGCCCATATCAGTAACATCGATTTGCAGTATGGTTTTGGAACATATCCTGTGTTCGAACATTACGAATTACCTGGAAGGAAACGATTTATTGGCACACAGTCGGCACGGATACAAAAAATATTGTTCTTGTGAAACACAATTAGCTCTTCATACTCACGAAGTAACGAGTGCTATCGACAAGGAATGTCAAATTGATTCCATATTTTTAGATTTCCAGTAGGCTTTCGACACCGTCCAACACAAGCGTCTTCTAACCAAACTGCGTGCCTATGGAATATCGGCTCAGTTGTGAAACTGGATTCGTGACTGCCTCTCAAATAGGTCACAGTTCGTAGTAATAGACGGAAAATCATCGAGTAAAACACAAGTAATATCCGACGTTTCCCAAGGAAGTGTTATAGGCCCTCTATAGTTCCTGATCTATATTAACGACGTAGGAGACAATCTGACTAGCCCTCTTAGTGTTACTTATAATCCGTCTTGATTATAAGTAACATTATACAATCACTGATTGCTGCTATCCCATCAGACATTGTCTGTTTTTGCATAGCTCTCTTAGATTGTTTACAGATGATGCTCTCATATACCGTCGTGTAAAGTCATCAGATGGCCAAAACGAATTGCAAAATGATTCAGACAAGATATCTGTATGGTACGAAAAGTGGCAGTTTCACCTGAATAAAAATAAAGTGTGAAAGTATTCACATGAGTACTAAAAGAAATCAACTAAATTTCGATTACGCAATAAGTCACCCAAATCTGTAGGCTGTAAATTCAACTAAATACTTAGGGAGTACGATTAAAAATAAAATTGGAACAGTCACATAGATGATCTTGTGGATAGAGAAACCAAAGACTGCGATTCATTGGCAGAACACTTTAGGTGCAACAAGTCTACTAAAGAGACTGCTTACACCACGTTTTTCCGCCCTATTCTGGAGTACTGCTGTGCGGTGTGCGGTCCACATCAGGTGGGCCTCACGGATGACATCGAAAAAGTTCAAAGAAGGGGAGCTCGTTTTGAATTATCGCGAAATAGTGGAGAAAGTGCCACAGACTTGATACGTGAATTGGACTGGCAATCATTAAAACAAAGGCGATTTTTGTTTCGACGGGACCTTCTCATGAAATTTCAGCCACCAGTTGTCATCTCGAGTTGCGAAAACATTCTGTTGGCACCCACCTACATAGGGAGAAATGATCACCAGATAAGAGAATTCAGGGCTTACACAGAAAAGTTTAAGTGCTCGTTTTTCCCGGCGCCGTTCGAGAGTGGAACGGTAGAGAGACAGCTTGAAGTTGGTTCATTGATCCCTCAGCCAGGCACTTCATTGTGAATAGCAGAGTAATCACATATATGTAGATTTAGATGTAGGGCCCACCTTAAAGGTGTAATGTACGCCACTTCGGGTAACAGGGTTGAAGAATCGGAGCAGAGACTTATCAGAGCTTCTCAGGAATTTCGAAATGATCAGGCGGTTTCGAATGGATTCGTAACTCTTTGCGGCGAGCACATCCGAGTGCATCCGAGAACAAGGGCGACCTTTGAATACCTCCATCAGCTACGAGTACAGACTTGCAACTGTTGTCGTGTTCATTCAAAACACCAGCGTTCTAACTTTTCTTAACATTGTGCAGTTTTGTCAGCTTTCCTAACCGGGATGACATTTACACAGAACCCTATCAGTAGTGGCTGGTCACCACAAAGTCGCAGTTATCACGCAAACTGCTCGTATGTGGACCTACGTTCACTGAGATTTTTTTTTTACGTCTAGTATCAGGTAATTTCGACTGTATTCGTTTACACCATTAATTATGATACGTCCTGTACATGACGATGGCTAAAATCGCAGGTCGGTGGTTCGGTCTCAAGTTAGTCCTTGGATTTTTTCCTGTCACTTATCACGTGTTTAAAGTCTGACAATGATTTTAGTGTGATAAAGTAACATTACACTGTTGTTTTGATTCATGTAAATATTGTGAGATCCCGTACAACCGGTTCGGAAAGTCGGTAGAACGTTCAAACGCATCACCGTGATAAGTAACTGCACTGTTGAAACAGACCTGCAGATTAATGACGGGATTGTCTTTTACTATACAGGTGTAGCAACTAAAACTTACTCATCTTTATGAAAATATAGATAACAAAATACTTACTAGCGTAAACCGATGTTTCACAGCAAAATCATATATGTAGATCGGTACTTGTCACAGAAAATGAGAAGGCACTACACATAATCTACTCGAACACTGAATACAAGAAGTGTACAGAAACTCAACATCAGAATTGCTGATCACGAAGCACATGAAGTTAAGAAGTTGTGCTCCCTAGGTAGCAAAGTAACGCATAACAGACGGAGCAAGGAGGACATAGAAACCAGACTAGTACTGGCAGAAAAGGCATTCTCGGCCAAGAGAAGTCTACTGGTATTAAAAATAAGCCTTAATTCGAGGAAGAAATTTGTGTTTGGCACAAAGCATCGTATGGTAGTTAATAATGGACAGTGGGAAAACCGGAACGGGAGGAACTCGAAGCTTTTGAGATATGGTGCTGCAGACGAATGCTGAAAATGAAGCGGACTGATAAGGTAAGGTATGAGGTGGTTCTCTGTGCAGTAGGAGAAGAATGAAAAACACTGAAAAGGAGATGGAACACGATAATGGAGCCTGTATTAGGACATCAACTAGTAACTTACATGGGACTCTAGGAAGCTGTAAAAGGCAAAATGTGTAAGTCTGACATGAAGAGGTTGGCACAGGAGAGGAATTCATGGGGACACGAAACAGTCATTTGACTAAAAACGTCTTTAGCACAATGGGGCACAATGAGACAGAGTGTATTGTTTGGCACCTAGTTTTGAAATGAACCTTCCATGGAGTGGAAGAGAATTTCAACTGTCTCCGCAGTGTTTCGTGGAAGGTGGGAAGGGGTCGGGTAATAATGGTACTGATGATGTTGAACAGTTCGTTGTATGTGGACGTTCAGGTCTGAACCCAAACTGACGCTACTCTGAAGAACTACGATATCATCATCAGTTTCATCCCCATCGTAAACAAGACCTAAGAACCTTATCTATAAGAAAACTGTCTTGACCACAAACATTTACTGTATTTTATTAATTCTGATGTGATTCAGCTTTATACTACTTTCTGCGTTTCTATACATAGCATAAGCAAAAACATTAAGCATAATATAAAAAAGTGTAAATCGACAAGCATGTGAGCAACACGAATGGAATACCATATCAACGCCTTTAAGCTTCCACCTACCCAAATGTTATTGATACATAGTATCGCGGCGAAGCTACTCTCATGAAGCGTGCCTCAGAAACTATAAGTAAAGCACCTCCCCGCGATGTCCTAAAGCACGAAGATGACAGTCTCGCAACGAATATATATTCTCGCGTTTTCAAAAAGCAATTCTACATTTTACAATCATATAAGTATACCAACACACACTAACATATAACGTATATTGGTGAGGAATTTCGCCTTATCCAGGACACTTTCATAGTTTTCACCCAGATTGATTTCATCACATGTTGAGCTATGTTCAGTGTATTTGTTTGTTTATTTTCCTTTTGCTAGATCTTTTTTTACAATGTTATTCTGTAGAAAACTTTTGGTACAGGTTACTACTAGTAGCCTACACCAAAAATTGGGATTAGAAGGAAACTATCATATACAAAAGTCACTAGCCCAAGGAAAGGAAGTATGAAACCAATAAACATCACTGTGCAGCAAACACTTTTGACTACAATAGAAGAAATGTATAAATGACGCACACCACAAAACTGCGTACTATCTGTGAAGTCTTGTACCACAAGGAAGCAAGGGAGAGGATGTTGTTATGGGTGACCAGTATTCTCTTTCTACAACACAAATGCACACGTGGATTAATACGGTTCTTTATTTACACGAACTGGAAATATTTACTTATCTTGAATAGAGTCCATGTTTTGTGATACAAGCTCATCAGTAAACGTCCTTTTGTAGACTAATGCAATGGCAATATTCACTGCTAGTAAGGTACTTGATGTAAACTAGTCACGCTGTAGTCACTAATATGGTCGCTATGTACTGTCGTAGCCTGTGACGAACTAAACATGCTCTACGAGTAAACTGACAGACGCCAAACTGAGTGAGACTCTCTGGTCAGCGGCGGCAGCCTAAATACATGCTGCCGAGAGTGCTTTGGTGGCGTGTTGCTTCTGGGTGAATCTCTGGCGTCTTTCATCAGAGGCGCGCTTGATCCGGTGCCTACTTTCGATCTCCGCGCTTCATCTTTGCAAACCACTGTGCTGGCGACAGCTTACGCTAGCACATAATCTACCTCTAAAACTGAAACCCCTTCTCCCCATCCTGCACACCATTCATTCTACATGCCTATCCATAACGCCCTTCTCTCTCTCTCTCTCTCTCTCTCTCTCTCTCCTGTCTTAGAACCCAAACGTACCACGAAACAAATGAACAGTGCAGCACACCGAGCGGCGGCGCAGCAGTTAGCCCACTGAGCTCGCATTCAGGAGGACTACAGTTAAAATCTGCCGCCGGCCATCTTCACTAGGTTTTCCATGATTTCCCTAAATCACTTCAGGCAAATGCAGGGATGATTCCTTTGAAAGTGCACAGCCGACTTCCTTTCCCGTTATTCCCAAATACGACGGTCAGGCCATTCGTACCATTGAGGACCGACGCCAAGAACATCAACGGCACACTAGACGGCAACAGCCCAGTAAGTCGACAATCGCTGAGCATTCCCTGTGGGAACTCCACAGCATGGATTATGACCAAACCAAAGTCTTGACACAGACTTCCAAATACTGGGACTGTGTCACCAAAGAAGCCATAGAGATCAGAGTAATGGAGCCACAACTAAATAGTGAGAGCAGTTACATCCTTAGCAAGGCGTGAGAACCCACGATCACCCAGATTAAGAAGAAAAACGATATTTCCCAGAGTGTACCGACTTCGGGGGCAAAGAGAAGAACAACGAGAGCAGTGCCGGCAGACCCTCCAGAACGAGAAGACCTAGGACGCAGCGCCCAGACGGCGGGAGAACGGACACTGTACCTGGACCGCGCGCGGGGCGCGGACCGCACCGACTCATAGGAAGTGCCTGAGGGAGGAGCAGGAGAGGGATTGTCCTGTATATACATGGCGCCGGCCCACCGCCGGTCAGAACATCAGCGCACCTGATGATGGCAACGTGGTCGATTGCCGAAATATTGTGTCTTATGCATAATCATTCCAGGCTGTTCACCAGAGATTTATTTCGTCATAAAATACGCCTGGAGAAATTGAAGAATCACATCAGTTATTGCTCTAACCACCCGTTTTTGAGCCAAAAAATACACTTTGAGAAGGGGAAGAGTTATTCCAAAACATAATACCATACGTAATGTTGTTGTTGTTGTGGTCTTCAATTCTGAGACTTGTTTGATGCAGCTCTCCATGCTAATCTATCCTGTGCAAACTTCTTCATCTCCCAGTACCTACTGCAACCTACATTCTTCTGAATCTGCTTACTGTATTCATCTCTTGGTCTCCCTCTACGATTTTTACCCTCCACCCTGCCCTCCAATACTAAATGGGTGATCCCTTGATGCCTCAGAGCATGTCCTACCAACCGATCCCTTCTTCTAGTCAAGTTGTGCCACATACTCCTCTTCTCCCAAATTCTATTCAATACCTCCTCATTAGTTATGTGAACTACCCATCTAACCTTCAGCGTTCTTCTGTAGCACCACATATCGAAAGCTTCTATTCTCTTCTTCTCCAAACTATTTACCGTCCATGTTTCACTTCCATACATGGCTACACTCCATACAAATACTTTCAGAAATAACTTCCTGACACTTAAATCTATACTCGATGCTAACAAATTTCTCTTCTTCAGAAACGCTTTCCTTGCCATTACCAGTCTACATTTTATTTCCTCTCTACTTCGACCATCATCAGTTATTTTGCTCCCCAAATAGCAAAACTCCTTTACTACTTTGTTTCATTTCCTAATCTAATACATAATAATCGAATGAAAATAAGCAAATTAGATTACATTCCGTGTCGAACTATCTGTTCTAATAGTAAAAATGGCAGCATTAAGTCACTGACCAATATTCTAAACTTGGGCTTTCCACGACAGTTTACTACCTATCCGAACACCTGGAAATTTGAATTCTTCCGTCTCACTAGAAACACGTCCATTCTGTGTAATTAGCACGTCAGGTATTGTTGAATTGTGTGTTATAAATGTGAAAACTGAGTCTTGATCCAGAGTTAGTTCATTTTCTACAAGCCATGAACTTATATCTTGAACTGGACTATTTGAAACTGTGCCAATGCTGCACATAACTCCTTTAGCATCAAGCTAGTGTCATCAGCAAACACAAATATTTTAGAATCACCTGTAATACTAGCAGGCATATCATTTACGTAAAAAGGAACGGGAGTGGTCCCAGCCTTTTCCCTGGGACATCCCCCATGTAACTGTGGCGAACTCGGGCTCCACATCATGCCATTGCTGCCTGAATATTATTTACGTCAAAATGCAACGCTGTTCAGTGTCCACTCTGCACATTGACGTATCAATATCATTCTCTACTGTAACAAACGGTGCATTACAGTGTTCAGCAACAGTGACCAGTACACATGTCGTTCTTGTGGACGTGGATTGTTTCCAAGATAAGTATTTCCGGTTGTTCATGCTTTTATAAGGTGATGTAGTAGCCTGTGTGTGTTTAGTATGTGCTCGACCTCCTCGAGAAGTAAATCGAGGTTTGCTAACACCCACTACAATGCCGACACGAATGTCTCAATTTTTTTTTTCTCCAGGACCTACAGGCATCGTTTCAGTCGTGGTAGAGAATCCACTAAGTCCAGTTTCGTGAGGAATGCGGAGAACCAGTGGCAGAGACCTGTGAGTGTCGAATTTCCCGAAGGAACTCCAGCATTCTGGAGGGGAGATCCTATGAGGCAGCTTATAGTGTAGGTTGGGAACTTGATATAGGTCCCTGAGTTATCCAGAGACCCTAGCAAGTATTCTTCTGTGTGTCGGCGCCACGTCAGACGTCATTCCATCGAAACGCCCAGGTATCAGACATTTTACGGCAGTTCCTCTGACTAAGATGGGTGGTGGAGTTATTTGCAACATCGCCTTCGTAATGATTATGATCTGCGTTTCGTTTGATTTGATATCTAGCCTTCATTTTATCTTGCAGGGGCTGAGTTGGTTTTGTCTCCGGATGAAGTCACCATCGTCGTTCCTGTATATTAAGATCTATCGTGCACAAGGCTGTGTCACTAGTGGAACAAGACTAATTTCATTTGTGGTGTTGTGGCGATGTCTGAAATACATTGCATTCTATTGCTGGACTACATGAAATGATGAAAAACATGAAATGTGTTCGCAGTTGCGAATATGGACACTCATCAGTTGTATAATGGAAATACGACATCGCAAATTTGTGCCCCGATTTTACAATAGGCACGATAAGTCACCGTAATCGCTTTGCCCATTCTTGCAATACTCAAAGCCACACCCAAAGTTCCATATGTTGTGATTCATGTATCACAGCCTGCACTAATGCTCTTCATGTAATTCCCGTGCAGGCGGAGTAAATTTTAATTGAAAGTCGGTGCCGGGTATCGGCGGATAAATACTATACTGCAGTGACTGTGTTGTTAAGAAGTACCATGCAGTGTTCCTGCTGACATGCATGTATGTCCGATTTCCGATGGAACATTACGTAGTACTCCTTAACAACACAGTCACTGCACATCGTACTGCTGGACTGGTGCTCCTCACGTATCGATCATCATTTGATTCATAATCGGTATTTCTGAACTTATTTCTCCGTCACTTGGTAAAATACTAAACGAATGTAAAGAATAACGTCAGTGATTGCCAGATGAAGCCTTCACCACTTTTTAATTCCTTCTTCCACCGTTCAAGTTTTTGTCTGTAATATTGTCAGTAGCTAAGACGTGAGCCCGATGAGCAAAGCCCGATTGGTCAGCCCAGGGACCCAATGTTGCGGACAGCCCTCTGGTAGCAGCGTATTTACCTATTAAGAGGGCAACAGAGGCCCCAGTGGCCACCAACCCGCCATTGTATGGGTTGGCGACAACATGGCGCCTTTCTGCCCTTTTTGCATAATGCTTTGCGTGACATAAGTCCATGACTGCATTCAAAGAAAATGCTTACGTGGCGTGACAAACAGCTGCACTCGTGGAGAGTCACAGTTTTTACTAGCAGGGACACCTGGGTAAAACAAACTTCAAAGGTTCGGAAGTCGTCTTCCGGAAAAGCTATGCGAGGGGCAGTCAAAGGCAAAATACATCCTGGTGTGTCGCGATAGGCGGCTGACCTACTTTGTGGACAGAAATTCCTTTCTCTTTGAAGATAAGAGGGCCAGTTTGCTGTCACCGCTTCATACGACGTGGATGACGTTCTTATTGCCTAACTGAAACGAACAGCAAACTAGGGCAAGGCAAGACGCCAATTTTTGAGAAGTCTGTAGGTGAAGGTGACCTCACTGGCTTAATCATAGAACGGGGTGTAGAGTGGGAGAATGACTCATTATTGTGGAAGAACAGCAACTTCAAGTGTATAAGGATTGGTTAACGTTGTAAAACGTTCACATGGAGGGGAGACAGTTGATATATTATATCATCAGCCAGCTCTTTGCAAAGCGATTCTCATTGGCACACGACCAGTGCGCATATTTGCAGGGTGGGAAATGATCTTATTTCTTGACAGAGAACAATGCTGTTTGAGGAACAATAGAGATGGCATCGAGTTCAAGAGCAGCAGAGCAGACTTCTGCTTGGAACACAGTGAAGGAGGCTTCTGGTCAGAGCAAAGGACACTCGACTTATAGACTGCATGTGGAGATCTGAGGCAGACCTAATACGTTGCAGTTTTCAGCAGATCACAGCACCAACTTCACTTCAGACGTTTGAAGGTTGAAAGTGGTAAGAGCTTGCAGCTGAGGTGGGCAGGGCACGAGATTATAGGTCAGTTGTTAGGATGAGCCTCCTTTCAGTACACAATTCTTTCATGGGTAACTGAATGCTCATCAGGACTCAATCGAAAATGCTAGAATCATGCGAAGTTCTTTCACTCTTCTAGCGAATTCAGTCACTGTGCAATCACCGTAGAGTTACATTCCTGTATTTCATGTGTAAGTTACCTCTTATCTCATATACCCTAATCATCCTATGTTTTCCATGCTACTGATGCATTAGATCTGTATTGATCTTAAGAATTGGTAGTTCTCGTATTCTCTTCATTGCTTGTAATCAAACTGATCCTGTCTTGATTTGATATTTTTCAAGGGAACTTCATTATAAACGTGTATTTAGGTGAGCTACTGTTTCATATCATAGTTCGATGAACACCGGATTCCTAATCTAATTTTACAACACCCATACCTCACATTTGTTACAGCCATCTCTCTCTTATTAGTTATCTGTTGCACGACACCTTTTCATTAATTACACATGAACCTATGGAGACAGGTCCACCTGTGAACCAATCCACTCTGGTCCAGTCCAATGCTGACCATTCTGATATCGACAGTGGTAAGTCGAAGGCGCAGCTGTAGCCTCACTTTCACTGTATACAACGTATACCAGGGGTCTCTGCTGAGGTTAACACATTTTCCCTGGTGTGTCGGCTGATACCTGCCATTCCGTTTTTACACTGCGTATCTGGCGTCATCCCAAACAAGTAGGACTCATCAAGTCTCACACGCGACACCCTCTGTTGACGGAAAGATTCGGTTTGTTTCTCATTACAAACAAAATCAGTTTTGAAGAAGAATTTTACCTGCCATTTCGATAGTGCCGTCCCAGAGTAGCCTAGTCCGTTTTATCAATATGTACAATGGTGTCCCAAATTAAAGCAACAAACCGCTATTTCCTCGTCCTGGTTATAATACACGATATAATCATACAAACTGTCAATATGATCGCGTTCTGCACTGAAGGTGGCATTCCGGTCAACAGACCAACGATGAGGAGCCAAATTAAACACCTTTCACCCGTCAATTTTCAAGCTAATTTTATTTGGGAAACAGGTTTAGCGTTTTACTACGCCATCTTGGCACCCTCTATCGAACAGCCGAGTCCCGCAGCCATAGCTAAAAGACGAACATGCAGAGACACCAACGATGACGTCTGGGCGCCTGCCACACGGGATAGTATTTGCTGTGTACTCACGCATCCACTGCCGCTCTGTACACAGTCACCGACGGTGCAGTATGGCACAGATATGACGCCTACCTCTCTGCGATGTATTGCCATTGGAAGAAGGAAACAGGACAGTCGCAAATTGATGTGCCCGGTAGCCTAATGAAAATCGTTCTGTTGTTTATCGGACATGGCGACAGTTTATAGAGACTGAAACTACATCCTAAAGACCAGCGCAGGGTGCAGGGCCGACCACCTATGATATCAGAAAGAGAGGAACGTCATTTGGCTGTCAGGACGCGACGGTACCGTCTTAGTGCCGCACGGCAGCTGGCATCTGACCTCCGAGCATCCAATGGACGTGTCGTATCGAGGGAAACGGTGTACGGAGGGCTTCGTGAGAGTGGCCGTTATTGTCGGAGATGTGCTGTGTGTGTGTACCTCCGACGCGTCTTCACAGAAGAGGTTTAGATTTGAGTCGTTCACAAGCCACCTGGACGGTCGAACAGTAGGCTGACGTTCTCTTCACAGACGAGTCCCAATTTGGTCTGGAGAGCGAGTCTCGACGGATTCTCATCTGGAGGGAAAGTGGAACACGATTTCGGGACCGAAACATTGTATAAGCGACATGTCGAGAGAGATCGGTAATGGTGTGAGCAGGGTTTATGTTGTACACTCGAACACATCGTTATGAAATTGCACGGGAGAAACGGCAAGGTTTAACAGCTGTCAGGTATCGTGACGAGGTCTTGGGACCTCATATGCGGTTACTGCGAGGTGCTGTGTGAGTAAGCTTCGTATTAATGAACGATAATGCTCGACATCGTACAGCACAGGTGGTTCACGTTTTCTTGGAAACGAAACAGACTGTACGCGTGGCGTGACCTGCTCGCTCCCCCAATTTGAATCCTATAGAGCACATGTGGGGTGCACTTCGGAGACGGACTGTATCACGTGACCATCCACCAACCACTCCCTAAGACTTGCGAGCTGCTCTGCGGGCAGAACGGCCGCTCTTGCCTCAACATCAGATTGATGGCATCATTCACAGCATGTCCTAACGTGGTAGGCCTGTATTGCTACCAGAGATGGTCAGACCCCACACTGAGCACATTAACCAGCTGTGTGCAAATCTGTTAAGTTGAGAAACTAAAAAAAAATAAAAATTGGTCTTCCGTTATACTTGTTGCAGTTGTTTACATACTGTATTCTATAAATTGTTATTAGCTTAATATATCCTGTTTATGCTGTTCTGGGGCAAAGTAAAAGCAACCTTGCAAAATTTTCGTTTGTTGCTTTAATTTTGGACAAAATTGCATTAACGGGGAGTAAAACTCTAGGAATAAACAGCAATTGCCAGATATTCAGTGACCAAGCAGTAGCAGTCAACGCAGGGCATTGCAGTCGCTTATGGACGACCTGTTATTTTTCGTGTTTCTCCCTCCTTGTTCATGCACATCGATAAAAAGGGTATCGGACCAGGCTAATGCGGGCCCGCTACATCGAATTGGCTCGTAAAATTTCCTTTTAAAAAACAAATTTGTTTGTAACGGGAAAAAACCGACGCTTTCCGTCCGCATGGGGCATCGCATGAAAAACGTGATGGCCAGTTTGTTTGATCTGACTAGAGCTACATAATGCAAGAACGAAATTTAAAATACTTGTTGAAACGCCTGACAAAAGGAGCATGATGACTCTTTGGAGAGAAGACACCCTATGTGGGATCGGGCCAAGAACCGACTTACACGGTACACTGGCAATGATAAGATGGCGTAATGACACTCCGCCGGCAGCGTCTGCATGGAAAGTATGACTCTTTATGTAACGGTGCAACAGACACACATGTGGCGTTGAGACTGTGTGTGTTAGCAACTTATAAAGTGGCCCCACGTGTCACAGACCGTCGATACCTCTGATGACATCGAGCACCAGCGCTGCAGAGAACTAGTGGTGGTCGAAGACTTCCGTTGCATTCTCCACCACGTCACAGTACTTGGTGTGTCGTAGAATGCCCTTTCGGAAATGCGAACTGGACAGCTGGTACAAGGTTTTCGGTTTCTATTTGGTAGAGAACATGTGTTAGGAAGAGACGCTCGAGCGTCTTAGATGCTCCACAAACTTGTCTTATCGCTCGATAGCTTTTTGGGATGTGGATTTGCATCCTCTCATGCTTCCATTTTAAACGAAGTTGCCAGTCCTCATTACTGCGCTGAATAGGGCAGCGATGTAGTCAACAGCCGGCGGCGGCAGACGGAGGAGCACGCTGAGGGAGGTGAAGTGTGTCACTCCAGCTTTCCATGGTAGGAGGCAGTGAAGCTGCCAGCGGACCTCTTCAGAAGTAGTTGTTTTTGATATGATGAAATAATAAGCAATCGGTTGCAACATGAAATTTAATTTCATTACCGATATACTAACTTTGCGCAGATATTATGAACCACAGCATTTTGCTGTATGCAACTTCTGGATTGATACTCGAAGCCGGCCTAGGCGGCCAAGCGGTTAAAGGCGCTACAGTCTGGAACCGCGCGACCGCTGCGGTCGCAGGTTCGAATCCTGCCTCGGGCGTGGATGTGTGTGATGTCCTTAGGTTAGTTAGGTTTAAGTAGTTCTAAGTTCTAGGGGACTGATGACCGCAGATGTTAAGTCACATAGTGCTCAGAGCCATTCGAACCATTTTTATGATACTCGAAAATAAAGCGATAGGTTTAAACTGCTGAAGAAGGGCACTAAGTGTTCGAAACCGGTAAAGAAATTAAATTTCTTTTATGCAGCTCGTTCCTTATTATTTCGTTGTATACAAGTTCACTTTCTGACGATGGATAAAATACAAAAATTTTTTTTGAGTCTGTGTGTTGTTGCAGGATTGTTGGCAACCTTTCGTGAACCATGTTGACGTTTGATTGGTCTATCTTATCATTAACTGGCTGGAAATTCTTCCACCAAGACGTCGCCTCGTGCATTGGTCTCGCTGTGATATTTACCACTTGGAATGGAGGAATCAGTGTTGTTTTGTGGAGGAAGTGGCCATCACTGAGTTTTAGAGTGGAAACTATGTTGGCCCACATCTGGTTTCTGTGATGGCAAAACTCCTTGCGTAATTCTCGGAGCATACGGTTCAGCAGGTGCTTCGCTGCTGTATCTATACTGAACTGGCATTTTCCACTATCCTGTCCTTTTCGGTATATGCGGCACACAGCTTGGGCGCCAGTCGACGTGTATGTAGCAGCTTTGTGCCCCTTCTAGCGGTGAGGCCTGTCAGATTGCGTCCAAGGTTGCTTGGAAACTGCACCGCGCTAAAAGATGAACATGCAGAGACACCAGCGATGACGTCTGGGCACCTGCCACACGGGATAGTATTTGCTGCCTACTTCCACATCCACTGTCGTTCTGTACACAGTCACAGACTGTGCAGTATGGCACAGAGATGCGCTGTACCCGACGGGAGGCCCTAGCCACATGACATTTCCATTTCCATTTCCGTCCTCCGTTGGGTCAGGAAAATGTGTGACGTAGCCTAGAAACACTTTTGAAGTAGTCCCCATGTCGTTTTCTTCGTTTCAGTATCCCTCTTTGCAGTGAAGATGGTTTCATTGTCGAGTCCAAAAATTACACAAAAACGGATGTAAGGCCGTTCTTCACTTCAGATGGTAACGTGTGGAAGATTTTTGACTACACACACATCGAACACCTTTGCTTGTTCTCAGCATAAGTAGAGTGTTGTCTGATGGAGAGCAATAACCTAAAGCGCCAAATAAATTGGTATAGGCATGTGTATTCAAATATAGAGATAAGTAAGCAGGCAGGATATGGCGCTGCGGCCGGCAACGCCTGTATAAGGTAACAAGTGTGTAGCTCGATTATAGATCAGGTACTGCTGATATAGTGACAGGTTATCAAGATTTAAGTGAATTTAAACATGGTGTTGCTGTCGGCCCTCAAGCAATGGGACACGGCATCTCTGAGGCAGCGATGAAGTGGCATTTTCTCGTACGACCATTTAGAGAGTGTACCGTGAATATCAGGATTCCGTTAAAACATCAAATCTCCGACATCACTGTGGCCGGAAAAAGGTTCTACAAGAACGGGACCAGTAACGACTGAAGAGAATCGTTCAACTTGACAGAAGTGCAAATCTTCGGCAGATTGCTGCAGATTTCAATGCTGGGCCATTAGCAAGTGTCAATGTGCGAACCATTCAACGAAACATCTTTGGTATGGGCTTTCGGAGCTGAAGGCCTACCCGTGTGCCCTTGATGATAGCACGACAAAAAGCTTTATGCCTCACCTGCACCCGTCGACACCGACATTGGACTCTAGATGAATAGAAACTTAATGCCTGGTCGGACGAGTCTCGTTTGAACTTGCATCGAGCGGATGGACGTGTACGGGTATGGATACAACCTCCTGAATCCATGGATTCTGCATGCCAACAGCCGGCCGAAGTGGCCGTGCGGTTAAAGGCGCTGCAGTCTGGAACCGCAAGACCGCTACGGCCGCAGGTTCGAATCCTGCCTCGGGCATGGATGTTTGTGACGTCCTTAGGTTAGTTAGGTTTAACTAGTTCTAAGTTCTAGGGGACTAATGACCTCAGCAGCTGAGTCCCATAGTGCTCTGAGCCATTTGAGCCATTTTTTGCATGCCAACAGGGGACTGTTGAGGCTGGTGGAGTCTCTGTACTGGAGTGGGGCGTGTGGAGTGATATGGGACCCCTGATACGTCTAGATACGACTCTGACAGATGATGCTTAGGTAGGCATCCTGTCTGATCAAATGCATCCGTTCTTGTCAATTGTGAGCTCCGACGATCCTGGGCTTTTCCAGCAGGACAATTCGACACCCGACACGTCCAGAATTGCTACAGAGTGGCTGCAGGAACACTCTACTGTATGTAAACGCTTCCGCCGGCCACCAAGCTCCCAGGACATCAACATTATTGAGCGTATCTAAGATGCCTTGCAAAGTGCTGTTCAGGAGAGATCTCTACACCCTTCATACTCTTATGGATTTATGGACGCCCTTGCAGGATTCATGATGTCAATTTCCTGCAGCACTACTTCGGACGATAGTTGAGTCCTTGCCACGTCGTATTACGGCACTTCGGTGAGCTCGCGGGGCCCCTACACGATATTAGGCAGGTGTACCAGTTTCTTCGACTCTTAAGTGTAGTAACTGCTTCTTGAAGCTCCACGACTTCTTCCATTGACGTTCGTGACCTCCGAATTAAGCTCAGCATGTTTTGCGTTGATATCCCCTCCGAGGAAAGTCAGGCGTAGAAGAGATAAGAACGCCAGTATGAACTGTGGCGGTCTGTTTCCCGCTACGAAAGTTACTCGCCTCCAGCAGTGTCGACAGCGATAGCGGTTTCCTCCACATTCGTCAGGGCCGGTAGGTTCAGCTGATGATATCAGAGGGTGTGGCGTATTTACGAGCGGTACCACGCGAAGCCGTGAAACACCAGTGACCATAATTTGGTAAGCAGCCTTAAAAGCCGGTAGTTGTGATAGCAGAGAGTATACACTTTACGGTAGTAATTCTCTGTGATCCCTGCCTAGGAGTTTAACACGCATGTGCAAAGAAAAGTATGTAACTAAGTATAGTCTACGTTAATTCTACATGCGTGTGGGTCATACAATATGTCATACTCCAAAGAATGTAAGTGTGTTCATACAAGTTCAAAGAAGAGATCGTAAAAACAGTTTTTGCGTAAATATAGTTCTTCATTCAGCATATATGTCTTTTATCGCCGTAGATTTCAAGTTGTTCAGACATTATTTGCTAAATGTCTTTACTTGTCACATGTAAAATTTGAATCCTGTCGTGAAATACTCCCAGACTGTGATTATACTGTAACAAATGATTTTTTATGCAACCTTCATTAGGAAATGTGTATTTGCGTAAACTTTTCCTAATCAATCTTCCAGTCTGTCCCACATAATAACACTTCCAGTCCCGGCGCTGTGTGTTATATACTCCTGTACTCTAATGTTTCCAGTGCTTACTTTGAATCTAGTGGCGTAATCAACTTCCAAGAGTACCTCAAGGCAAAAAATCCACATCTGCTTCCCGTTTCTTAAATCGATTGACCGCCCCGTTAGTAAAGGGACCGCTGTGCGTCAAAGTAACAATTACCTTCTGTCTATTTCTAGGCTGAAGAGCTGCTTTATTCTTTCACTGTGTCAATAGAATTTGGTTAGGCGTGTTTTCCGCTGTGTTCGTATTGTACTCGACTGCTGTTGCTCACATGTTTCTCGATGTATGCTTTTGCACATTTTATTCAATGTTATAGCCTCCTTGCTCATTGAATGCTATTTAATTTTAATGTAGACCCTTTGAAAATGGCTTATTGCTGAAATGAGTACGTATTAGTAAACAATAAGGGCCCAGAGGTATTTTATTGTAGATACAGAATACCACTGTCACATCTCACAAAGCTTCCTTGCAATATGTATCTAAGCGTTAGCTGTGTATCATCACAGTCATGCTTAAAAATACACATGTGGAAAAAGGAAAAGTGCCCAGAGCTTGAGAATAAAGGACGTCGACAGGTCGCGAAAGATTCAGGGTGGCAGCCAATGATGCTCAGCAACATTAATATTGCGTTTTATCGGTTTTAATAAAATATAACATATTTACTGCAATATTTCGAAACATTAGGTTCTCAGTAGACTTGTTCGTAAATTAGTGAAGCACTGTCATGGATGTGCACCATTTCAGAAAAATATAGCATACGTTTTTATTTTCCAAGAGACGTGTAATACACACATCAAAAAAACTTCGCATCACCTTCATTCAGAGAGTTCCGGAACCTCTACAGAAAATTGGAGTAGAGATCAACATAAACATCGACATGAGATTTACACTCTGCAGTGGAGTGTGCGTTGATATCAAACTTCCTGCCAGATTAAAATTGTGTGCCGGACCTAGACTCGAATTCTGGACCTTTGCCTTTCGCAGGCAAGTGCTCTACCATCTGAGCTACACAAGTAAGATCGCTCAGAGTGGTTGGCGAGTCACGTCGTCCATAAATAGCCCTTATCAGGCTATCCCAGGCATGTTCGATACGGTTCATGTCTGCAGAACATGCTGGCCACTGTAGTCGAGCCATGTCGTTATCCTGAAGGAAGTCATTCAAAAGATGTGTACGATGGGGACGCGAACTGTCGTCCATGAGCTGAATGCCTTGCCAATATGCTGACAATATGGTTGCACCATCGGTCGAAGGATGGCATTCACGTATTGTACAGCCGTTACGGCGCCTTACATACCATCAGCGGCAGGCGTCGGCCCTACATAATGCCACCCCAAAACAGTAGGGAACCTCCACCTTGCTGCACTCGCTGAACAGTATGTCTAAGGCGTTCAGCCTGACCGGGTTGCCTCAAAACACGTCCCCAACGATTGTCTGGTTGAAGGCATTTGCGACACTCATCGGTGAAAACGTGATGCCAATCCTGAGCCGTCCATTCGGCATGCTGTTGAGCCCACCTGTACCGCACTGCATGGTGTCGTGGTTGCAAAGATGGAGCTCGCCATGGACGTCGGGAGTGAAGATGCGCATCATGCAGCCTATTCCGCACAGTTTGAGTCGTATCGCGACGTCCTGTGGCTGCACGAAAAGCATCATTCAACATGGTGGTGTTACCGTCAGGGTTCCTCCGAGCCTAAACATCAACATCTATCTACATCTACATCCATTCTCCGCAAGCCACCTGACGGTTTGTGGCGGAGGGTACCTTGAGTACCTCTATCAGTTCTCCCTTCTATTCCAGTCTCGTATTGTTCGTGCAAAGAAGGATTGTCGGATGGCCTCTGTGTGGGCTGTAATCTCTCTGATTTTATCCTCATGGTCTCTTCGCGAGATATACGTAGGAGGGAGCAATATACTGCTTGACTCCTCGGTGAAGATATGTTTTCGAAACTTCAACAAAAGCCCGTACCTAGCTACTGAGCGTCTCTCATGCAGAGTCTTCCATTGGAGTTTATCTATCATCTCCGTAACGCTTTCGCGATTACTAAATGATCCTGTAACGAAGCGCGTTGCTCTCCGTTGGATCTTCTCTACCTCTTCTATCAACCCTATCTGGTACAGATCCCACACTACTGAACAGTATTCAAGCAGTGGTAGAACAAGCGTACTGTAACCTACTTTCTTTGTTTTCGGATTGCATTTCCTTAGGATTCTTCCAATGAATCTCAGTCTGACATCTGCTTTACCGACGATCAACTTTATTTGGTCATTCCATTTTAAATCACTCCTAATGCGTACTCCCAGATAATTTATGGAATTAACTACTTCCAGTTGCTGACCTGCTATATTCTAGCTAAATGATAAGGGATCTTTCTTTCTATGTATTCGCAGCAAACTACACTTGTCTATATTGAGATTCAATTGCCATTTCCTGCACCATGCGTCAATTCGCTGCAGATCCTCCTGCATTTCAGTACAATTTTCCATTGTTACAACCTCGAGGTACACCACAGCACCATCTGCAAAAAGCCTCAGTGAACTTCCGATGTCATCCACAAGGTCATTTATGTATACTGTGAATAGCAACGGTCCTATGACACTCCCCTGCGGCATTCCTGAAATCACTCTTACTTCGGAAGACTTCTCTCCATTGAGAATGACATGCTGCGTTGTGTTATCTAGGAACTCGTCAATCCAATCACACAATTGGTCTGATAGTCCATATGCTCTTACTTTGTTCGTTAAATGACTGTGGGGAACTGTATCGAACGCCTTGCAGAAGTCAAGAAACACGGCACTGACCTGGGAACCCGTGTCTATGGCCCTCTGAGTCTCGTGGACTGGGTTTCACACGATCGTCTTTTTCGAAACCCATGCTGATTCCTACAGAGTAGATTTCTAGTCTCCAGAAAAGTCATTATACTCGAACATAATACGTGTTCCAAAATTCTACAACTGATCGACGTTAGAGATATAGGTCTATAGTTATGCACATCTGTTCGAAGTCCCTTTTTGAAAACGGGGATGACCTGTGCGCTTTTCCAATCCTTTGGAACGCTACGCTCTTCTAGAGACCTACGGTGCACCGCTGCAAGAAGGGGGGCAAGTTCCTTCGCGTACTCTGTATAAAATCGGACTGGTATCCTATCAGGTCCAGCGGCCTTTCCTCTTTTGAGCGATTTTAATTGTTTCTCTATCCCTCTATTTCGATATCTACTATTTTGTCATCTGTGCGACTATCTAGAGAAGGAACTACAGTGCAGTCTTCCCGTAGATAGCGGTCATGCATTGCAGTAATAGCCCTTGGGCGGTCTGAGTGGGGCATCTTATTGACAGTTCCTATCTCTGTATCTCCTCCATGTCGGAACAATATCGCTTTGGTTCACTCCGAGATGCGTGGACACTTCTCTTGTTGAGAACCCTAACTGGCACAAAGTAACGTTGCGGACGCGATCGAAATGCGGTGTTGACCTTCCAGGCATGGTTGAATTACAGACAACACGAACCGTGTACCTCCTTTCTTGTGGAATGGCTGGGAGCTATCGGCTATCGGACCCCTCCATCTAATAGGCGCTGATGGTGGTTGTTTATATTTTTGGGCAGGTTTAGTGACATCTCCTCCCCCTTTACCTTTCTCTAGCAATTTCCACCTCCCCCCATCTCGGTCCATCATTTCCTGCCACTTATTTGCCCATTTCTTTCTCCCCCTATTCCTCCTGTTTCCATTTGCTGTCCGTTTCCTCCTCACCCATTTCTCTGTCCATTCCCACCTCTGAAGTATCATCTTCTTCGGCCTCCACGTCTAACCTGTCTTCATGCCCTATTCTCCCTCCATGTTATCGCTCCTTCACAATAGGACGCCGGAAGCTCGTACCCCCACAACGTTTTTCGTTGACTGTAACTAAAGTGTGTACCAAAATTAGTTCGAATCGTTTCAAGAGCTTAGGATGAGTTTTGTAACATTGGCTTTGCCAATGAATGCGTATTTCAGATATAGTTCGCATATATTTAATGTACTTCTGACGTACTTTTACCGATGTTTCACCTGTGTCTCTAGCGAATTTCGGCCTGCAGTTTGATTTTCACGCAGCTCAGTTTTGATTATGACGTAACTTCGGAACTACGATTTTTACAATGATATAATTTAGCAGGTACACCTAATGGTATATGTGGCTATTGTCTGCGAAATGTGTTGTCAATACTTTTAGTAGTAAATAAGTAAGACATTAAAACGTCATACATGTTGTGACAATTTTTAAAGCATCTCAGTGTTTATGACACCATATCTCCTGAACTGTGTGTCATAAAATGGTATCACTTTTCTTCTGCTTACGCTGATATAAAGGTCCCAAGTTCGAGTCTCGGTCCGGCACACAGTTTTAATCTATCAGGAAGTTTCATATCAGCGCATAGTCCCCTGCAGAGGGAAAATCTCATTCTGGAAACATCCCCCAGGCTGTGCCTAAGCCATGTCTGCGCAATATCCTTTCTTTCAGGAGTGCTAGTTCTGCAAGGTTCGCAGGAGAGCTTCTGTCAAGTGTGGAAGCTAGGAGACGAGGTACTGGCGGAAGTAAAGCTGTGAGGACTGGTCCTGAGTCGTGGATGGGTAGCTCAGTTAAACGAACGCACTGGCGTGGATCACAGGTATGACGGTCCATCACATATATAGAGACACACGTCTGAACCTACTGAACGTACTGGATTACTGGCAGTACCTGCAGGATGGACACACAAAGCTGTTACAGCTACGAAAGCACAAGTACTGGTATGCCAATTTCCTAGGAACGGTTTTTGCGGACCCGCCATATACTCGGGGTGTGCCGGGTGCGCAAAGATCAGCGGCGTTGCTTTCGTTGTGAAACCAACCAGGTAAAGTGAGGAAGAAAAACTACTCATGTATGTGACCTAGGAAGAAATAACACTTGCACAGTTAGCAATTGAATGTTTCTACGAATTTTGTTTTAGTATCTATAAATACTTTTTTAAGGGTGCCGTAGGTGGCTCCACTTTGACTTGGTTGTTATTTCATGCTGCATGGTAGGAAGGCAGCGAAGTTCCTTGTAGGGCAGCTACAATGCATAAGGACGTAATATGATTCTGTGAATTATAAAGGCTTCTGCTTCTCCTGCTCTCTTAAAAAAAAAAAAAAGTTAGTAGAGCACTTCCCCGCGAAAGGCAAAAGTCCCGGTTTTGAGCCTCGCTCCGGCCCACAGTTCTAATCTGATAGAAAGTTTCAGGCTATAAACATTTTTTCTTTAATCCTTTTAGGGGTTTTATCAGCGAGAATGTGTCTCGTAAAGTTTTGTTATATGTGAAAAGTCTGTTGTAAATCGTTAAATGCTCTCATTCACAAATACTGGATGAATACAAACTGGAATCCGTGCGCCATCCCATCCCTCTGACAGACAGGTGGTTCTAGTCCCTCGCAGCAGTTCTTTCGAAGCAGAAAGTGGTATGTGTAATACGTTTAGTTGAAATCAGTCCAACGTTTTAAGAGCAGATGTGGTATACGCGTGCAAACATACATACGTAAAAATATACTCCTACATACGTACATTCATTTTTGTAATATTTGTGGATTTTAATAACTTACCCACTGTGCAGATATGTTGCTTGAAACAGATCTCCGTCAATTCTAGGCCCGTTCAAACTACTTACTGAGAGCCTCCGTCACAAGATCAGCATGGAAACCCGGTATATCGAAACAGGTTTACAAACTACGGCGTGGACCCAAACTACACCGATAAAATTCCAGTGCCAATTCACGTATATAACCTTCATGTAATGTAATGATGATTTTGATATCAGGAATACTTGATCTCCGTTTGCTCGTTACTGAGTAATGATGTAATAATAACTTATTCGGCTTGTTAACCCAATTACTTTTTTTCTGTGAAAATATCTTCACAACAACGAATAAGCCTGTAACTTGCGTTAACCAAAACGTGCCAATAAAGAAAAAAAATACAAACTATTAAAACTGTCATCTGACGAAACACGTATTGTTTTATCGACCGTGTTGATTTTGTTCCGTAAGTGTACAGCACAGTACATAAAAAGCACATAGGGCTTACGTCACAGGTGTTATCCAAAATTTTGGCCATCATGATCAAGGCAACACGTACAGCGACACATCGCAGACTGTCTCACACGCTCAGGAATCCAAGAAGTTAGTCGTGCTACTACCACACTCTAGCAATAATAGAAAGCACGACTATGTGGGTATCGACCGGAGAGACACAAACTTGATTCTTCACATACCCCAGAAAATATATCATTTGGTGTCACGATACATGAGCAATGCAGATATGGAACAACATCACAGTGAAGTCAGTTGCCCAAACCCTTCGCAAATACACTGTGACGAGATACTGTACACCAGGGGCCCCTCATCCGAAAATGTTCAGAAAATAACCCTGAAGAACCTGGGAAATTTTATTGGTAGAATTCGGTTTCATCTTACAGAGATAAATAAATTTATGAGAAAAACGCAAGCGCAAATATTATAACCGCAGTAGAAACGAAATTTAAACGTGAAATGCAGGCGTTGTGAGGGGGAGGGAGTTGGGCGCAGCGATCCAGCCAGCTTTTACTCTGGTAACGATCCTCGGTACTAATATAAAAGACTCAAAGGACTTCGGCCCTCCACGAGCTACTGAAACGAGGAAGGATTCCCAGCCTTGCATGGAATCGAACCGGCGACATCCACGGCTGGCTCACAGGCCTTGTGCCCTACTCGCTAGACTAACACGGTTACACAACGACGTTACTGATTCTGTTCTTGAGTACGAAGACAGTTATTATGCAGTTCTCCGAGTAACTACGGCAGTCAAAATCCTTCTGAATCTGTTTACTGTTTTCATTTCTTGGTCTCCCTCTAAGACTTTACATGCCTCCCCCCCCCCCCCCCCCCTCCAACACATACCACCAGTACTAAACTAATGATACGTTCATGTCTCTAAATGTGTCCCATCAATCGATCACTTCTTTTAGTCAAGCTGTACCACATTTTTGTGTCTCCAAACCCAATCAGTGCCGCTTCATTGGTTACGCGATCTACCCATCTAGTTTCTAGCATTCATCTGTAGCACCACATTTCAAAAACCTCTGTTCTCTTCTTGTCTAAATTGTTCACTGTCCGTGTTTCACTTCCATAGATGGCTACACTCCAGACAAATATCTTCAGAAAAGACTTCCTAACACTTCGATCACTTCAAGAAAAATATAATAATTCAAATCGCAAAGAAAGCAGGTGATGCCAGATGTGAAAATTACCGAACTATCAGTTTAATAAGTCACAGCTGCAAAATACTAACGCGAATTCTTTACAGACGAATGGAAAACTGATAGAAGCCGACCTCGGGGAAGATCAGTTTGGATTCCGTAAAAATGTTGGAACACGTGAGGCAATACTGACCCTACGACTTATCTTAGAAGAACGATTAAGGAAAGGCAAACCTACGTTTCTAGCATTTGTAGACTTAGGGAATGCTTTTGACAATGTCGACTGGAATACTCTCTTTCGAATTCTGAAGGTGGCAGGGGTAAAATACAGGGAGCGAAAGGCTATTTACAATTTGTACCGAAACCAGATGGCAGTTATAAGAGTCGAGGGGCATGAAAGGGAAGCAGTGGTTGGGGAAGGAGTGAGACAGGGTCGTAGCCTCTCCCCGATGTTATTCAATCTGTATATTGAGCAAGCAATAAAGGGAACAAAAGAAAAATTTGGAGTAGGTACTAAAGTCCATGGAGAAGAAATAAAAACTTTGAGGTTCGCCGATGACATTGTAATTCTGTCGGAGATAGTAAAGGAATTGGAAGGGCAGTTAAACGGAACGGGCAGAAAGTGCCTTGAAAGGAGGGTATAAGATGAACATCAACAAAAGCAAAACGAGGATAATGGAATGTAGTCGAATTAATTAGGGTGATGGTGAGGGAATTAGATTAGGAAATGAGACACTTAAAGTAGTAAAGGAGTTTTGCTATTTGGGGAGAAAAATAACTGACGATGGTCGAAGTAGAGAGGATATAAAATGTAGACTGGCAATGGCAAGAAAAGCGTTTCTGAAGAAGAAAAATTTGTTAACAGATTTAAATGTAAGGAAGTCGTTCTGAATGTACACTCCTGGAAATGGAAAAAAGAACACATTGACACCGGTGTGTCAGACCCACCATACTTGCTCCGGACACTGCGAGAGGGCTGTACAAGCAATGATCACACGCACGGCACAGCGGACACACCAGGAACCGCGGTGTTGGCCGTCGGATGGCGCTAGCTGCGCAGCATTTGTGCACCGCCGCCGTCAGTGTCAGCCAGTTTGCTGTGGCATACGGACCTCCATCGCAGTCTTTAACACTGGTAGCATGCCGCGACAGCGTGGACGTGAACCGTATGTGCAGTTGACGGACTTTGAGCGAGGGCGTATAGTGGGCATGCGGGAGGCCGGGTGGACGTACCACCGAATTGCTCAACACGTGGGGCGTGAGGTCTCCACAGTACATCGATGTTGTCGCCAGTGGTCGGCGGAAGGTGCACGTGCCCGTCGACCTGGGACCGGACCGCAGCGACGCACGGATGCACGCCAAGACCGTAGGATCCTACGCAGTGCCGTAGGGGACCGCACCGCCACTTCCCAGCAAATTAGGGACACTGTTGCTCCTGGGGTATCGGCGAGGACCATTCGCAACCGTCTCCATGAAGCTGGGCTACGGTCCCGCACACCGTTAGGCCGTCTTCCGCTCACGCCCCAACATCGTGCAGCCCACCTCCAGTGGTGTCGCGACAGGCGTGAATGGAGGGACGAATGGAGACGTGTCGTCTTCAGCGATGAGAGTCGCTTCTGCCTTGGTGCCAATGATGGTCGTATGCGTGTTTGGCGCCGTGCAGGTGAGCGCCACAATCAGGACTGCATACGACCGAGGCACACAGGGCCAACACCCGGCATCATGGTGTGGGGAGCGATCTCCTACACTGGCCGTACACCACTGGAGATCGTCGAGGGGACACTGAATAGTGCACGGTACATCCAAACCGTCATCGAACCCATCGTTCTACCATTCCTAGACCGGCAAGGGAACTTGCTGTTCCAACAGGACAATGCACGTCCGCATGTATCCCGTGCCACCCAACGTGCTCTAGAAAGTGTAAGTCAACTACCCTGGCCAGCAAGATCTCCGGATCTGTCGCCCATTGAGCATGTTTGGGACTGGATGAAGCGTCGTCTCATGCGGTCTGCACGTCCAGCACGAACGCTGGTCCAACTGAGGCGCCAGGTGGAAATGGCATGGCAAGCCATTCCACAGGACTACATCCAGCATCTCTACGATCGTCTCCATGGGAGAATAGCAGCCTGCATTGCTGCGAAGGGTGGATATACACTGTACTAGTGCCGACATTGTGCATGCTCTGTTGCCTGTGTCTATGTGCCTGTGGTTCTGTCAGTGTGATCATGTGATGTATCTGACCCCAGGAATGTGTCAATAAAGTTTCCCCTTCCTGGGACAATGAATTCACGGTGTTCTTATTTCAATTTCCAGGAGTGTATTTGTATGGAGTGTAGACATGTATGGAAGTGAAACGAGGGCGATAAATAATTTAGACAAGAAGAGAATAGAAGCTTTCGAAATGTGGTGCTACAGAAGGATGCTGAAGATTAGATGGGTAGATCACATAACTAATGAGGAGTTATTGAATAGAATTGGGGAGACGAGGAGCTAGTGGCACAACTTGACTAGAAGAAGGGATCGATTGGTAGGACATGTTCTGAGACATCGAGGGATCACCGATTTAGTATTGGAGGGCAGTGTGGAGGGTAAAAATCGTAGAAGGGGACCAAGAGATGAATACACTAAGCAGATTCAGAAGGATGTAAGCTGCAGTAGGTACTGGGAGATGAAGCAGCTTGCACAGGATAGAGTAGCATGGAGAGCTGCATCAAACCAGTCTCAGGACTGAAGACCACAAAAACAAGAACAACACTTCGATCTATATTCGATGTTAACAAATTTCTCTCCTTCACAAACGCTTTTCTTGAGACTGCCAGTCTACACCCTCTGTACTTCGGCCAAATAAGAAAACTCATCTACTGCTATACTGTCTCGGTTCGTAATCTAATTCCTTCGGCTTCATCAAATTTGACTACATTCCATTATCATTGCTTTACTTTTGTTGATGTTCATCTTATATCCTCCTTCCAAGACACTGTCCCTGACAGAACTACAGTGTCATCGGTACCCCTCAAAATTTTTATTTGTTCCCCCTGAAATTTAATTCCTACTTCAAATTTTCTCTGGTTTCCTTTACTACTGCTCACTGAACATACTGAATAACATCGAGGATAGACTGCAACCCTGTCTTACTCTCTTCTCGACCACTGTCTCCCTTTCATGCTCCTCGACTCTTATGACTGCCGCCTGGTTTCTATAGGGAGTTGTAAATAGCTCGTAGATCCCAGTATTTTAACCCCTGATACGTTCATAATTTCAAAGAGAATAGTCCAGTCAACACTGTTGAGGTCTCTTTCCGTGTCTACTAATGGTGTAAATGAAGGTTTGCTTTCCCGTACCCCATGTTGTAAGAGAAGTCGTAGGTTCGTTACTGGTTCGCATGTTTGTACGTTTCTCCTGAAAACAAACTGATCTACCCCGAGGTCAGAACTTGGTACATATATCACTTATTGTCTGGAAATAGCCCCTGTAATGGTAAGAACCACTTACCTATGAAAGGGGGAGGGGTGGAGGCAGAAAAGGACCAATAGCCTGGGACGCGTGAATACACAGAATTTATTTACCCGTTATTTGAAAATGGGAGCGCTTAATGACTTGCAACAAACTTTGTACATACATTTAGATCTTAAAAAACGTTTTCCGCTGGAAACCCCCGCCGAATAACAATGCATATATTATCTTTCGCTGCATTTTCCCTGTTCATGCAGAGAAAACTGACGCACCAGGAATGCTATTAATTAATTTTCTTTGATGTTAAAAATTTTTCAGACAGTATTCACATGTACTACTGAATGTACGTGCAAAATAGTATATGTTATGTAACGTCACATAAATTGAGTTGTGTTACACGAGATCTACAGTTCGACATTTGCTACAGTTGCATGTGAACTATGGCTACAACTATCAGTGAACTAATGTTGATGGTATTGGGACGATAATCAGCCACAAATTTATTTTAAGTTCCCTTATTCAAAAGGTGCCATTACCGATTTCGTATCCTTACAATTCATCGTCGGAGGGCTTTCATGCTTTCATTGGAACATGTGTTTTTTTTTTATAGATTAGTTGTCCTAAAATATAAATAATGTATGATTATAAGCATGCCACACAGATGGTTTCGTTACAGATACGCATTGGGATGTGACACACGTGGAATGTCGGTCTGGAGTTTTTGGCCAACAGACGATGTACGTAGTTTTCACCATATTCCTATCGTTGCACACATAAATTTGTATCATTGACCATTTAAGATTTGTCATAAAATACGTTTTTAACATGAATCACAATGTTATGACAGATACAAAGTTTTTACAAATACATGAGTGCCAAAGATGCAATGATACGTGTTAACATTATAAAAATGTCCTGTGTCTTCAAAAGGATCGTATATTCACTCATGCAACTGAAACTCATTTTACACTAGTACAGAGAGACATTGATTTTGTGCAATTTAGAGCAAATAGTGTTACATTTTTTAATATGCATAAAACAGTACATTATTATTTACGTTTAGGATCATGAGAATTGTAGTAACATATAAATTTGCTACTTGACCTGCAGATAGGTGTAGGAATATTATTTTCTTTTAATGGTGGAAAATGACTTTTGGAAAATTTTCAGAAAGGGGGTGTTAGCTAACTCAGTTTGTTCATGAAGGATATAATCAGGGGTGCTGTTTTTGTGTGTGTGTATGTATTTCTGTTTGCTCTAATATATTCATAGTGGCTCCCTTTTCTGCTGATGTACAATTTTTAAGTTGTTGCCAATGTTTCTCATTGAATGGTTTTCATCAGCAATATGGGCTGCAAATGCACATTTATACAAGTTGCCAAGCCTTAAAGTAGCAATGTGTTCTTTGTATCTCACTTCAAAACTTCTGCCTGCCTGTCCAATGTAGAATGTGGAGCCTGTATCACATTTTAGCTTGTATATTACTGATTTACTTTATGAACTCTCGGAGGTATTTACATCATGGATTACTTTTGTTGTAATTTATTACTTGTGGAAAAGCTGATTGTGATATTTTTCTTTTTAAATAAGTTTGCTATTTGGTGTGATAGTGGGCCTATATATGGGAGAGCAACATATTTAGGTTCGGCTTCTGTGGAACACTGATTTGTGTTGGAGTGCATGAAAATAATTCAGTGAGAAACATTGAGAACAACTTAAAAATTTTACATCCAGCAGAAAAAGGAGTCACTATGAATGTATAACGAGAAATAGGAATACACACACACACAAAACCAGCACTCCAGATTATATCCTTAATGAACAAACTGAGTTAACTAACACCCCTTTCCTGAAAAATTACCAAAAATTATTTTCCACCTTCCAAAGCAAATAATAATCCTACACCTAAATGCAGATCGTGTATCAAATTTGTGTGTTACTACAATTCTCATGATGCAAATTGTAAATAAATAATGTACTGCCTTATGCACATAAAAATGTAACAGTATTCGCTCTAAAACTCATAAAATCGATGTCTGTCTGTACTAGTGTAAAACGAGTTTCAGTTGCATAAGTGAATATATGATCCTTTTCCAGACATGGAACATCTTATAATATTATCAAGTATCATAGGATCTTTGACATTCATGCACTTGTAGACAATTTGTATCTATCAAAACATTTGATGCATGTTAGAAATGTACTCTGTGACAAATCTTAAATGCTCAGTGATACATATTTACATGTGCAACGATAAGAATAAAGTAGACATGTATTCGATGACAAATCTAATGTGCTCGATGATACAAATTTATGTGTGCAACAATAAGAACGTTGTGAAAACTACGAACATCATTTGTTGGCCGAAAACTATGAAAACAAACATTCCAGATCGCCCTTTCATGTAAGTCACATCCCAGTGCAAATCTGTAATGAAGCCATCCGTGTGGCGTGCTTACAAATTATGTATTATTTATATTTTGGGTCTACTAATCATTAAATACGTACCAGATGTTCTAATGAAAGCATGAAAGCAGTCTGACGGTGCACTGTAATGATTTGAAACCGGTAATGGTACCTTTTAAATAAATAAAATAAATTTGTGGCTGGTTTCTGTCTCAGCACCACCTATATTTGTTTCCGAAATACAGCCATGGTGTCTAACCATGTCATCATATGACAAAATTGCATGTCAGTGAACTATGTTAAATACTCCTGAACTGTGAGATGCATGTACGCAGACAGAGCCATATCCGAAAGGCTCCTCTAATCCCCTGTATTAATTGCAACCGTATTTGGTGAACATAGTACTTACTATCTGAAGATAACTACTGCCAGGGTAAGAACCAGAAACCTCCTATTGGAGTAGCGGAGAGCGAAGGAGGGTGGGAAGAGAGCGACAGATAGTGCAAAGAGACGAGATGGAGAAAGTGCGTATGAGGGAAGGATATAGGTGGGTTAGGAGATGGACTTATATGGGGAGGAGGGGATACACAGAGGGGCAAGGGAGGAGAAGGGCATAGAGAAAGAAAAGAGCAGTTGAAGAGAGAATGGAGGAGACTATAAGGAGTGAGAGAGGAAATGGAAATTGACAGAAATAGGAGGGACGAGAAGATGGACAAAGAGAACAGGAAGAGGAGATAGATTGGAAGTAATATACATAGTGGAAAGAAGCAGAGACACAGACACAGGGGGAAATTATTCAGGAGGAGATGGACAGAGAGTGGGGGGAAGAGGAGTTGGAATAATAGAAAATCGAGCCAGGTGGCGAAGTGGTTAGCACAATGGACTAGCAAACCGGAGGACGACGGTTCAATCCCGCGTCCGGCTATGCAGATTTAGGTTTTCCGGGATTTCCCTAAATCTCTTCATGCAAATGCCGGGATGATTCCTTTGAAAGGACAAGGCCGACTCCCTTCTTCATTCTTCCCTAATGCGATGAGACCGATGACCTCACTGGTTGGTCTCTTCCGCAAAATCAACCAACTAATAGAAGACTGGAACAAATATACGTGGGCAATGCCGTACACTCAGTAAATTTGATTTATTAAGTAACTTGCATTGGTGTGTGTGTAATAAGAGATTTAGTTATTCTCAAGTAATTTTAATGTAAAAGTAACTTGAAATCAGTTTAGTTGTGATTTCGGTTACGAGCTTGCAAACTTTTTTTTTTTGGAAATAATGAATTCTATAAAATTTTAATTATTTTATTTTGCTTCCTATACTTACCTGTAATAGTTTTCAAAATATACAAAAGGAATAGTGGTAACGTTACTTTACATCAAATGGTCAAAATACGAATTTTAAAATATTGCAAGAAACTGGCATTTTTATATCGAACGTTTTTGGTTAGATCTTAGCGTGACTGTTATTGATATCAAATGAGACAACAGGTTTACTGTTGCCATTCGCTGTTTATTTCTACGATGCGTTTTGTGGGTTTAAACATCAATCATCAGGTAGTTTTTCGTCGATTAATGTGGCATGTACGTGTTTTGTTACGATTTTGGGGTCACTAGTGGCTCTGTCTACGAAAGGAAAAGAAACGTATTTCCGGACATGGTCTGCATTTTTTGGAAGCCATGTACTGAAATCTGATCTTTTTCCTATTAGACAGTGCCTTACATGCCCCCCCCCCCCCTTCCCCGCCCTACACTCCTGCGTAACGCAACACATACATGCAATATTAGTCCACTTAAATCTACCCGATGGTGGGTTTTTAAACCTCGCAAGCGATTAGTGGAAATAATAGAACAGTGACTGGCCACAGTAAATTTTGATGTTTATTACTCTTAACGCGATGTGACTCAAATGACCTGTTTACTGATTACGAGTGTAATTCTAGTGTTGTTACTGAAGTATTAAACACATGGAACAAGCTACAAATCATGTAATATAAAAGCATTGTGCACAGATCTGTTGCTAAAGAACTATTATACAAAGTAAAAAGTTGCCATAATTTTTTCCCTAGAAGAACTATGTGTGTCTAAATAATTGTAAGTCACAAAATGATAAATATAGATAAAGACTGTCACAGCACTATGATATTTCTCATATATTAATTCAATGCTGGTTGAAACAAATGTTCAACAATTAAGAATTCACTATGATGCATATTTTTACTTCCAAGCAAAGATGGTACAATGCCCATTTCCATCACAGAGCTAGAGCTGGTTTCTTCTCCATTTTTGTCCAGCTGAGCGGCATTTCTGTATCAAATTACACCTACATCGACAGAAGGTTGAACCTCCCACAATTCAGCTTTTTGCTTTAATAAGCCGTAGAATGGCGTCATTGTATATTTAATCCTGGAGCTGAGACGCAGGCGTGAGAAAAGTCACATCGGCGCAATCCTGTGAATACAAGAGAGAGGGCACTGAAGCCCTTAGCCCTTCCCACCCCTACCTGTGATGTTTGAACTGGAGAGTGCCGCCAGAGTCCTCCGGTATGGAAAACAGTGTTGTCTTGGCAGCGCTGGCGGGTTGCCGGAAGAGACGCCTCCGTGTCCTTCCTGGGCCCCAGGCATTATGCATGCGCAGGACAGCCGCGGCTATGCTAATGCTCCGCTAGCGAGGACCCGCTGTGCATACGGCCCCCAATTAACGAACAGCCCCGAGTACCAGTCTGGGTGCTCGGCCGTTGCTTCTCAACGTCACTTAACGACTGAAACAGCTTAAACACCATATCAATCATTTCAAACTCTCCCCACTACTTTTTTAAATATTAGGTTGGTGCATAAGTAACATCTGTGTTTCGCATTTTGGAATTCCAGTTGCTATGGACTTATTTATCGACTGTCAATTTTATGTTTAGTTCACTGTTGTCGTTTGAGTTTACATATTGCCATTTTGTCATTTGGAGACAGCGAATGGAGGTGTGAACGTTGGAAATTGGAGTACCAAATGGAGAAATCGTAACATTTCCGACTTATTCTTCTGTTAGAGTTCAGTGGAGAAGTGACAGCAGCGGAGGCAGTCAGTCCCATTCTACGCAATGTTTGGGGACACGCAGAAGAAGAATTATTGGCAGGCCGTATCAAACCAGTCAGGAGACCGGTGATTGAAAACAGTAGTCACAATGCCATAGGACAGAGAACGGCAAGAAAATGGATTTTTCGTTTTTAAGGAGGTTAGTTTTAATATTATTGGCTTTGCACGTCCAGGAAGACCTCCAGGGTTTGACGAAGATCGTTTAAGGGGCTCCGGAAAGGCTCAAAATCATGAAAAGTTCAATTTTTACTTTTTTACGTTTTCTGAATCTGCAGACTATTACCTTTTAATAGATATATAATTTATTCAATTCCGAAGACTACAAATATTTTAAAATTTTTTTTGAAATGTGTTCTACATGGGCGTGACCCACTGTGGCGCTGTTAAACTGCTGTCAAATGGTGTTATTATTAACGTCCGTGTTCATCAGGTACATTTTAGTGATGTGAGATAAAGTATGTGTTGTGGCTAACCTGTGATGGTTCAATATATATCGCTGGTGTGATTGTCGATTGTTTCATGTTTATTTACTCTGTCGTTATCTCGAAAATATTCGTAATTAATTCTGTTTCTTGAGTCTCTGTTTTGTTGAAGTATAATAATGAGTAAAAGTAAAGTTATTAGAAATCCTCTGAAGGCTTTTAGGAAAAGGAGAAATGTTGGAAAGCCAAAGGTATGTGTTATAACTGTAAACAATAAAGACGATAACCAAGTGAGTGAACCTAACCTCTCAAGTACACCTGCCCATAGCAGTCAAAGTGGGAAAGAAAATACTTCACAGAAGAAGCTTGGTTCAATGAGTGAAAACTATGAATGTTTTATGGGCGAATCGGATGTGACTGAAATATTTGATATGTCGGTTCTCAAAGGAATTTTCTCAAACTGTGTAAGATGTATTCATTGTAGTGAAGTTGGTCTGGAACTCTCCATAATAAAGCACGTAGGACTTGGTAGTGAAATACAACTGAAATGTGATAAGTGTTCATACATGACCAACTTTTGGAACAGTGTTACAGTAAATGCAACTGAAAAAAATGGTAGCAAAATCTACGAACACAACAACGAGCGATGCTTGCTTTAGACAAGGAACGCCTTCGGGCTGCAGACAGGGCTGTAAAGAGTCTAGAAATACAAGCAAGAGTAAACAGGAGGAGGAACAAGAGGAAGCTGGAGGAGGAGTTTGCAGAGGATGAAGATAATCCATCCTATGGACCTGGAATGCACTAAAAAGTTAATCCAATCTTTGTCGCTCGATTCCCAAAACTTTTATTTTCTCATACTAATTACATGTTTTCTAAGGATCTTCGAAACATATTTGTTTCAAACTTTCAGTAAATGTTACACAGCACCTTCTGCATAATTCAACACAGCCTTTTTCCAAAAAACTGTATATTTTTGAATATATAAATAAAAAATTGCAAAAAAATTTTGTGAATTTTCATTACAATTGAAAAAAATCATCTTTAATAACTGAACTAAAATATTGTAAAATCCCTGTGTTAAGTTGTAGCCCATATTCCAATAAATAATCTGTAAAAAGTTCAACTTCCTACCTCAAATACTTTGTGAGGAAAGATGTAATTTATAAGCGTTATTTTAACATTGCAAGTATAGGGCGTTCCGGAGCCCCTTAAATGCGTTAATCCACAATCATCCATGTCAGTGTGCTCGAGAAATACAAATGTCATGAAATGTGATTATTCCACCATCGTGACAAATTTTCATGCAGTGCGAAAGATTCAAAAATTTGCTGTATGCGTACTGCATCCTCTCAGGCAGAATCAAAATGTCAGCAGGTGGCCTCATGTGCTACTCTGCTTGCTCGTCATCACTTGGGTCGTGAACAGCGTCGACTATTGCAATCCTGTATCGTTACTACTGACGAGAAATTCTGTATTTATGCTAACATAAAGAACAGATTGGAATAGTTGTGCCGAAACTAAGCAGCAGCTCCCTATACACAGACCTGCGCGCATCCACAAAAGATAATGTTACGCCTCTGGTGGAACAACGGCGGTGTAGAGTACTGCGAACCGCTTCTCTTACGTGTAACTATAGCTACTGACATTTATTGCCAAAATCTGAGACTTCTTACAGAGGCAATCCGAAAGCCACGACCAACAACTCTGGATGAGGTGACGCTACTAGGCGACAACGCCCGCCCGCATTCTGCTAGACTGACGAACAACGCTACACAGGGGTTGGGAAGTTATTCCGCACACACCTTATTCACCTGATTTTGCACCTTCAGATTTTCATCTTTTCTGCACTCCATGGAAGAGCCTTCAAGGACCTCCCTTTCAGGATGAAAATGTACTCCGAACATGAGTCGACGAGTACTTCGCTTCAGAACCATGTGATTTCTACAGTCCCAGATTCGAAATGTTTTCAGTGATGACAGACTGTTGTAAATAGTGAAGAGACTATATTAACGATGATTAAGATGTGTATCACTTGTGCCTGTAGTATTTATTAAACGTATGGAAATACACTACTAACTTATGCCCTAATCCAACATAGATGGTACTGCTAAACGAAATACAATACACAGTATCTTCAAACAGTGCCTATAGAGTGATTCAGGACTGCATTTAAATTGGCTGATGTTACACACGTTTTCCGTCCGAAGACTGGTTTGATGTAGCTCTCCATGGTATCCTGTTCTGTGCAAATCTTACATCTTTGCGTACTACAGCTTATATCCATTTGAGTCTTCTTACTGGAGACATTCTACAACGTTTACGTTGATGCTTCAGTATGTGTCTTACCCACTAATTCACTTCGTCTAGTTATGCCATAAATTTCTTCGCTCAACATTTTGTTTCAAGACCTCATCACATATTATGTGATATATCTAGCTATTATTCAGAATTTCTCTGTAGCTCCACATTTCAAAAGATTCTCTTCGTTTCTTGTCCAAACTGTGTATCTTGTACGTTTCACTTCAGTCCAAGGCCACTGCCATGGTACCTAACTCTCACTGCAGAGTATTTGCCTTCGCAACAGCATTTAATATGAGCAAATCAGCTGTGTTTTTACCTGCAGTTGCTCGTACAGTCCATGCAGGGTACAATGGCCGGTAGATGCTCAGTAGGCAGGGCATGTGTGGGGAGAGCGGTAGTGGTGGGGGTTATGGGTAAACACTGTGGGAGAAATGCCGAGCCCTGGAGGGAAGTGCCATTCCAAGCTGAAACCTACACTCACCTTTTTTTTTTTTTTTTTTTTTTTTTTTTTTTTTTTTTTTTTATATATATACTAGATGGAGCATCTTCACGACCACTGTTGCATGGTGACCATTCAGAAAGATCTACTGTCACCTCTGCTTTGGTTAGTATCTAAAGGAATACCGCTGAAAGTGAGAGATTTATTTTCACTTGTCTTCTTAACCACTTGTAACGTTCAGGGAAGCGTCATGAGTGGCTAATTTGGAGTAAAAAGTACACCTCTCTTGTTGACATGTTAAAATTTGCTTCCTTTGACAAAACACAGCAGTGTTTACACAGTTCAGCTCACGAACAATTTGTGCAGATGGAGTTGCGAGAGAATTCTGAAACAGTGGTTTATTAAGTGAAGAACTGAGGGAAATTAAGGTCAGTAGGTTATGAAGAAAACCACATCCTTAGTACAGAATGTAATGTCTTCACTTACGTTGTTCCAAAACATATGGTATTTCTCGTTTCACGTGCTATCGATGGCCCTAAAAATTACATTCATTCACAGAAAAGATCCGTAGTTGGTGGAATAATGCGATAGATAATGAAGTTTTGCTTAATAATCATATAGAAAAGTACTTTCCTCTTGGTGTGCTATCATTTGCCGAACTTTCATCTCGACATCTTAACTGTTTATGAAATGTGAGGAATGTTTTGGATACTTCACTCTGGTTTATCGCTGTCGCTGCGCGATTGCAAATGAGTGTGCCCTGTCAAATCAGTTTTCTCGAGACGGGCCGTAGATAGAGATCTCCACCGAAGCCTAATGAAAAATTCTGTATGTTAGCCACATTTCATACATAGCAACATTTTATGTAATATACACGAAACGAAAAATCGTTGCCACCCCGGTTTTTGATTGGAAACTTTTTAGAATTTCGCGCAGTGTCTTGCTTCCATGTAAATAGCACAATAACTATGACCATTACCGAAATGATGGGCACATCATCAAGAGTTTGCTGTAAGTAACGCAAAAACGAATTTTTTACCGATTACTTCCTGTAAAATCGTCTGAGGAGAATTACAGGACATGTGCTTCAATTCGGTCATCGAAAACTGGCCTAAAGGTGGCAAATGGTGTTGGCCTACCCTACCGAGCAAACTAATGAACTCGCCCAGCACTTTGGCCGATAATGTCACTGCACATCCGTCACATTCTCCTCCATGGACTCTACTTTAGTTACTTAGATTATGCACGGCTCTTTTTAAGAAGAACAGCTCGATGTAGTGATAGGGTCGAGCCGTTTACATCTGTTTTCATGTTCTGGAGCTAATTTGCTGCGAATAGTAGCCTGTACCTGTGATCCTGCATTCAAGCAGACTGTGCATTGGCTAGAATTGTGAGTTAATAAAATCCATAGAAATACAAAATAAAAATGAATAGCGTAACGACAATGGTTCTATTCTAACGAGGCTCGCCGATGTGGACGAGCGGTTCTAGGCGCTTCAGTCTGGAACTGCGCGATCACTACGGTCGCAGGTTCGAATCCTGCCTCGGGCATGGATGTGTGTGATGTCCTTAGGTTAGTTAGGTTTAATTAGTTCTAAGTTCTAGGCGACTGATGACCTCAGAAGTTAAGTCCCATAGTGCTGAGAGCCATTTCAACCATTCTAACGTCTGTAAACGATACAGACGGCTAAAAATTACGATGAATAATGTTTATTGAAGAAAGGACATTTGAAATAAATGGGAAATGTTCCTACGATATCCAGTTAAAATACACACAGAAAATACACTTATGGAATGGACTGAGAGCGTTAGTCGTCAAAGATCGCGAAAATTAGGTCCATCTCCTGACCACAGAACACAAAAGATTTACCAGCTCAATATAATTCAGAATTCAATATAATGATGCACAAATTAACACATATTATATGAGGAATAGTAACTCATACTCTGTCTGTGCCTAGGCCCTTACATCAAGTGGCAGAAGCTAGGTCCTACTCTGGAGCAATTCAGAACTCTCTAAATGTAAAGTCACTTAAAATCTTCACCGCCCAGGAACAATCACCTATACGACTGAATCGCACAATTTACTCTAGACGGGTCTGCCTTCTTCCGGAACTAGTCACAGAGTGTCTGCTCCAAGCTGTAGCCGAAAATATTCATCGAAATTTACAGTCTCATAGAGGCGGTTCACCGCCCACAATTTATCGCCTATACGTCGGAATCACGCACATTACCACAGGCAGGCCGGTCTTCTTCCAGCACAAACGTACAAGTGTCCAGAATAGCTCCCTTGAGCTCTTCGCATGGAAAGTCCCAGTCCCAATCTCCACGTGTTTCGCCACTGTTTGCTTTTTCATTGGCTGAACGCTGGCCCAACCAAAGATATATCATCCTTAAGTTCTAAAAACATGACATTACTTATCGTTGCCACTTCCCGGACTAAACAGATATACTACAACAATATTTAAATAAACAAATGATGTAAATATACAGTCACACTCAGAGAGCATTCACAATAACTACAAATAAAAGTTCCTCCACAAATAAATGAACCAGTATACCTACTCACTTTTATTTATGCCTTCTCTGCAATAGCTTATTTTGGTTCTCTTTGCAACTTTGGTGTCCGCTAACACAAGCAAATGATCACTTTCAAATTAGCAGAGTTTCTTAGTACACCTGCAAGCAACATTTAAGTAAAACTGCTAACAAAATAGTTCAAAAATGGTTCAAATGGCTCTGAGCACTATGGGACTCAACAGCTGAGGTCATAAGTCCCTTAGAACTTAGAACTACTTAAACGTAACTAACCCAAGGACATCACACACATCCGTGCCCGGGCAGGATTCGAACCTGCGACCGTAGCAGTCGCGCGGTTCCGGACTGAAGCGCCTAGAACCGCTTGGCCACCGTGGCCGGCAACAAAATAGTAAACTGTTCATTAAGTAATTGCACTAGTATCACAATATGTGAGGTACTCCTACTGTATTCATTAGCTGTGTAAATGTAGAGGATATGATGTTCTGACAAACATTTGCACGATCAAAAATATATAACAGACGTCGCAAATCAATAAATAGGACAGATTAAGGTACGTAGCCTTTACGGATGATAGCTGCAGTGCAATGCCATTGCAGTGCTGTTGTTGTTGTGGTCTTCAGTACAAAGGCTGGTTTGATGCAGCTCTCCACTCTACCCTATCCTGTGCAAGCCTCCTCATCTTCGTGTAACTACTGTAACCTACATTTTTCTGAATCTGCTTACTGTATCCAACTCTTGGTCTCCCTCTACGATTCCCCACCCTCCTCCCCCTCCGACGCTTCCACCAGTAATAAATTGGTGACCCCTTGATGCCTCAGTGCTCAGAATGTGTCCTACCAACCGATCCCTTCTTCTAGTCAAGTTGTGCCACAAACTCCTTTTCTCCCAATTCTATTCAATACCACCTCATTAGTTATGTGATCTACCCATCTAATCTTCAGCATTCTTCTGTAGCACCACGTTTCGAAAGCTTCTATTCTCTTCTTATCCAAACTATTTATCGTCCATATTTCACTTCCATACATTGCTACACTCCATACAAATACTTTAAGAAAGAACATCCTGACACTTGAAGATTCAAGTTAACAAATTTCTCTTCTTCAGAAACTTGCCACTATGTCTACATTTTATATTCTCCCCAGTTCGACCATCATCAAATAGCAAAAGTCATCTACTACTTTAAGTGTCTCGTTTCCTAATTCCTTCAGCATCACCCGATTTAATTCGACTGCATTCCACTATCCTTCTTTTGCTTTTTTCTACTACTCTTCTAATCCTTGGCTGTCACTGACAGAATTACATCATCAGCAAACCTCAAAGCTTTCATTTCCTCTCCATGGGCTTTTACTCTTACTCAAAATTTTACATTTATTTCCTTTACTGCTACACTGATGTGCTACAACCCTGTCTCAGTGCCTTTTCAACCACTGCTTCCCTTTCGTGCCCCTCGAATCTTGTAACTGCCATCTTATTTCTGTACAAATTATAAATAGCCTTTTACTTCCTGTATTTTACCCCTTCCACCTTTAGAATCTGAAAGAGAGCATTGCAGTGCTCTCGCTTGAGATATCCTTTGTTGAAATTGCATGAAATGATTAAAGTTGCTGATTTAGACGTTAATTCACTGTGAAATATTAGCCTCTGTAGTTTAAAGATTTTGAAATACAGTTATGTCATTGGATACGCCTCGCTTTTCTGAGATCGCCGATATATTCAGATCTGCTTTATTACTTGATGTTAATTATAACTTTCAAAGACCTCTAAGAGGGTACCTTTCAGATAGCAGCCGTGGAGGCCTGCACAGCCGCCGACCTGTAGGCTCTGCGGCCGCACACTTCGCAAACAAATTCACCTTACCCTGTATCACTTCTAGGCGGCTGATTAGCTCACCTACATACGCGTAACGTTACACCACACGCAATACTAATACATTTCGAAAAGATTTCGTAAAACTTAAACTTACGTTCGACGTTAGAAATTTTTTTTTTTTTTTTGAAAAAGCAAAACTTTAAGTTCTGCATTTTATATAGTTACTACTTTTGGCATCGTGACAAATCCTTTTCTCAAAATAGAAGACATGTTTTCAGTGTTTCATTCATTCATTAATTAAATTCTCGAAACATCTCGTAATTAGAATCGACCAGATTACATGAATATTATTTCACGTTATTGATGTTGTAAGTAGACTGTTTAGGTTTTTATATTGGTAACGCCACGTAGCGCTCTGTATGAAAATCACTGGCTGTGCTGTGTGCAGTCTATGGCTGGGTGGCATTGTTGTAATATTCGCTGTTGTAGCGTTGGGCAGTTGGCTGGTAACAGCGCGTAGCGTTGCGCAGTTGGAGGTGAGCCGCCAGCAGTGGTGGATGTGGGGAAGTGAGATGGCGGATTTTTGAGAGCGGATGATCTGGACGTGTGTCCATCAGAAACAGTACATTTGTAAGAATGGATGTCATGAACTGCTATATATATTATGACTTTTGTACACTATTAAGGTAAATACATTGTTTGTTCTCTATCAAAATCTTTCATTTGCTAACTATGCCTATCAGTAGTTAGTGCCTTCAGTAGTTTGAATCTTTTATTTAGCTGGCAGTAGTGGCGCTGGCTGTGTTGCAGTAGTTCGAGTAACGAAGATTTTTGTGAGGTAAGTGATATGTGCAAGGTATAGGTTAATGTTAGTCAGGGCCATTCTTTTGTAGGGATTTTTGAAAGTCAGATTGCATTGCGCTGAAAATATTGTGTGTCAGTTTAGTGTTGATCACAATAGGTAAAGAACGAAATGTCTGAGTACGTTCAGTTCTGCTCAGCTGTTTGAAAATCAAATAACGTAAGGGATTTACCAGCACAGTAATTCACTAATTTTTCTAAGGGGACGTTTCAATGTGTAACCCCTTCGTCCAACTGATGTTCTGCACTGCCTCGCACAAAATGACAAAAGACTGAGAAAAGCCGAGGAATTTGAGTGCGGCATATTTCGGAAAATATTGGGGCCTAAGATAAACTGACAGTATATTTGCGTGGACGAGGGAAGAGTTATGAAGAAGTAAGGAGCGGTCGATGGAGACAATGAAGAAATCACTTCTAAAGTTCTTCTTATATTTGTTAAGGATGGATGCAGTCCACTAACGAAGCAGAATTTTAATATATGGTAGAACAAACCTGACGTATCTGATAAGTAATCAAGGAAGTAAGGAACGATCTGAAAAGCAAATCAATCGATCAAAGTATAAACGAACAACGTTCAAGCCTCCCATAACGAGCGAAAGCAGAACAGCGGCTATACGGAGGAACGAAGGCAGGAAGCTAGAGGACGAGTGCAACGATTTTGGGGTACAAAAACGAAACGCATTATAGTTATTTGACGTGGTCAGTAATGGCACTAAAAGATAAAAACTTACGCAACTAGCCAACCACTAGGGGAAATCAAAGATGATGGTCGGGTGCTGGACATGGGACAGAAACAGAAGAAGCTATATCTCCCGGAAGAGTTTGAAATTATGGTACGCATCAAGAAGTGCAACAATGGGCTGAAGTAATACCAGTGAATGTCTAATCAAGCTCTTTAGCAGGTTCATAAACTTATTAAACGCTGACAAACAGATCCTTTTTAAAGAATTCACATATTTTCAAGCGAAAGTATGTCACCTTATAAGTGTTTCTATAATAACTTATTACATTAAAATAGCCTAATAACTATAATGCTCACAGTTTAAGTTGCCATAATTTGTTGTCATCCTCAGATGTATTTAATCCTCAAACACATTCCTCATGAGTCATTAAAAATCTAGTTACGCATTCAGTACATCATGAAGTGTAGTAAAATAGACCAATGGACTACACACCATACCATCTAAAGGGTCGGAGGTAGCTGTTGTTAAAATAATCGTTGTAAATGCTATAAAACCACTAATGTTAGGAATATAATCATCAGCAACGCGTTTCGGGAATCAAGCTCCCATCATCTGGCTGTCTAAGCTAATCCTACATAAACACTCACTTCATAATTACTCAATTATTTGGACATGGAATCGTAGTCTTATTTTCAAAATGGCAAAACCAGATTCTATGATCCTCTGATCCATGTTACCGCTCACCTACAAAAGCGTTCCTTGTGCAGAGCAGTAAACACCGACGAGGTCAGCTACCTCTCCGTGTACTGTTGCTTCGTAAACAAGTGTTCGGCTCTGATAGACTGCACTGACCATTAGTCGTTTCACAACGTGCTAAAGATGTGAAAAAGGACATTGAGAGACGCCACACCAGTGGTTATCTTTTCAGAGTCATTCACATTCCTCGACCTAACCCCCATCCATCAAAAAAGATCCAAAAAACTACTGAAGAAGGCATTATCATTCTCGTCAGTTTTTATATTAAGTACATAATTCAACTTAATCTGGTGGATTGATATTTCAAGTTCCTCAAGAAAGTCCATGTTATTTCGTTTCTTGTCTATATATACTAGGGTTGGAGCTTTAATACTGACAACTATTTATTTACAGGTCGAACAAAATAGATACGTGTTTCAAAGTTTTACTGATCTTCAAAGTTGTAACCAGCATTGTGTACAACCCGTTGCCTGCGATGTGAAAGTCGTAGAATACCCTTAGCAGTGCCAGTTGTGTAGACAGTTCGTGTGGCGCGGTCTATTGCCCGACAAATTTGTAGCAGTTCTGAAGTGAATGCCGTGAAGTGTTTCCTTCAGTTTAGAAATCGAGTTGAACTCACGAGGGCTTAAGCCAGGTGGTATAGCATCAGTCAAAAAAAGTAACAGCTTGCACTGTACGAGCTTGAGCATTGTCCTGAAAAATGATGGTCAGATCATGCAGAGAGTGTCATCACTTCGGTCTCTATGCTGTTCATTTTTGTAACACAGCCTACGACCAGCTTAGAAGTGATGACACGTTCTGCAGGACCTGACCATTATTTTGCAGGACAGTGCTGAAGCACCTGCAGTGCAAGCTGTTGCTGATTTGTTTGACTGCTAGGGCTGCTAAGTGCTATACCACCTACTGCACTCCCCTGGCTTAAGCCCTCGAGAGTTCAACTCGATTTCTAAACTGAAGGAAACACTTAACGGCATTCGCTTCAGAATCTGCTACAAATATGTCGGACAATAGGCCGCGCCGCTTGAACTGTTAACACAACTGGCAGTGCTATGAGTAGCCTACGACTTCCACATCGCTGGTAACGGGTTATACACGATGCCGGTGACTACTTTGGTCAGGTAAACTTTGAAACACGTATCTATTTTGTACGAGCTCTAAATAAGTAGTTGCCACTATTGAAGTTCCAACCCTCGTATATCATCTGTTAAGACCTCTTATGTGCCTTTCAGGAAGTGATTAGTCTCATAACATGGTTGCAACCGCCAATCTGCAGTAGCTGCCCAGTCTAAATAAGTCAGCATCCTCCCTATATCTTGTATAAAGTTTCCTATCCATTTATCGTACACATTTCTCTTCTCACTATGTACACTGTATTTTATTAAAGACCTGACTGTTCAGGTTTAATTTTCCTATTGCAGCTTCATGCTTTAAATGATGTTAAGTTTTTTGTTGTCATCGACAAATGGACGTTCTATTGGCGTAAAATGTTTTCAGTTTCTTTGCAATTTTCACAAAATTACCTCGTCAAGGCTATCCTCTTATAACTTGCTGTTTCCTCTTTCCGTTTTTTCCTGCATCTATGGGTTAAACGATTCACTATCTTAAATCTTTCCCGTTATTTACTGCCAATTGTTTAGTAATATCTGAGTCATATGACCTATCATCTGTTCTTATTGTAATGTTACCGGCTCTATTCACTAAGCTTCTAGACGCCACTTCTTAATAAATTTGCAGGTGGAAAGATTTGTAGGGAAACACAACAGTTGTTGTAGTTCGCTTACTGAAGAACTTCAAGGCTTGTAATTCATCTTGCCTCATTACCTGAGGGTCCGAGCACGAAATATGTCCATTATTTTAAAGCTCTTCAATGAAATCGATTTTTTCTTGGGGCCCAACTATTTTATTAATGTCTCCTTCAGTTCCATCTACGAGCAACAACGTACTCTCTACATAGCGGTTGTAATATATTACCTTTTCCATTAAAGGATTGTCAGATTTTAAAATATTATCTTAGAGATTATGGATAATCATTTACGTCATTGCGCTCAAAATACTTTAACCAGTAGCTAGCCCCTATTGCTGGATGTAAAATTCGTTGTTAAATGAGCAAGAATTAAAACAAGTAACACGTCGCAGCATCTCTATGAATTCCAACGTTTCCTGTCTCAAGATTTTCTCATGCTAGAAGTTATTTTTAATAACCTCGACCGTCCAATCCCCTGTAATGTTAGTGCAAAAGTTTTTAACGTCCAGGGAGACTAGTCTGAGCAGTTCGGTGACCAGCTGTATTAAATTTCATTGTTTAAATTCCATACTGCTGCTTGCTGAGTAGCTGTTAGCAAACACAAAATTTTCTCTACGGAAGCGGTTGAAAAGACGTGTGAAGCTGTAAGTAAAACTCCATCTTGTATTAACAGCCGGCCTGACTGGATTACTTTCTTTGTGAAACTTTAATGGAGATCTTAATCTAGGTGCCCTTAGTCCCATATTGTGACATTTCCTCTTCCTGTCATCGGTAAACTGGAACATGCAACCTTGAGAGTCATTCTGAGCTTCATTTCAAAGACACCAGTTAAATCTTTAGATATCTCGACGGTGCCATTTCCACAAAAAATATAGTGTTTTACTAATGGATTATTTCTCCTTAACGATCAGTAAAGAATTCCCTTTAACTGACTTAATAGCAGTGGCTTCGCCATTGTTTGTTTTCTAATCAGCTGAGCGTATTGTTCTTCGGTAATAGTTACATTCATGATATTACCTACCAAGGACGAACTACGTTAACATTAAGCTTCACGAAGTCAGCCACAATTTTAACAGTAACGGCTCTTTCCCTCACTATTTTCTCTTATCAAACATCGGTTCAGTACACAGTTTCAAGGCTTTATTTAAAAGTATTTTGTCATCTTCCTCAAACACAATGTTCGTTTGATTAGTTACTCTTGGGCAGAAACTAAAGCTATGCTGTTGTTTTACTCTTCTTGTTTTACTCGCGACTCTACTGAGATTAAGTAACTCCTTATCTCGTTTTTGTTTCTTTACGAGTTCCATGCAGTACATGGCGAATGTTCCGCTCTTTTCCAGGTCTGTTTCTGCAGTGTATCTCTGATTTCATGCAGTGCACCATATAACTTATTTACTTATCTTTCTTACATTGTCAGACCTAACCCAGTTAACTGCAGTTAACTTGCACATAACTTTACGAGCAGTACACAGCTCTATTCAGCTTTCACATAAAGTCATCTGGCAGTAACATTTCTCTTCCCTTGCATCCTGATAAAAATACGTCCCTTCTGTATGACTGCCTGGGGAAGCTCGTTCGAATGTCTCTCCCTTGGACGTGGTAGCACTTTCCGAAAGCTGCTAAATGCCCGCGTAACTACTTTCCAGTGGAGGGTAAGTTTTCGCCTTATTTGTGCAGTAATAATGCGAGAATGCGTTGCGTAATTTCAGACTGCTGCCTAAATAAATTCAACGCATTTTCTCTCACGCACCTTTCATATTTTAAGGGAGACCATTGTTAAAATAATGTCTTGCATCAGGCAGTTTTATATGTTAGTCATTAAGGTGCGCAGATTTAGTTTTATGTTCAGCATATGCTTTATAACTATCAGAGTGTCTGAAATTACAAAGCAACGCGTCATAGAAGAGCCTGTGAGCGAATTTTTATGGACACGTGACAGGCCTGTCGAGAGTAAGATTATAATTTTTCTTTCACTTACTGACCATATAGAGTTTGATACTTAATTGTTATCAGTATGTAAAACTAATACTTCTACTATTTTTTCATACTACCAGTGTAGTAAAGGCTTAGTGTATTACATTTATCTGTCAAACGTACGCCTCGAAAAAAGTCTACTCTCATGATGAATAACATTTTTTTTAAATGGAGAACATTCGTGGTCTAGCGGAAATGGAAATTTACGCCAGGAAAAATCATGCAGTAATACACCTTTTTGATAGGTTCATAGGCCATTGATTTTAATTTAGTGTTTAGAAAGATAATTCTACTAAAAGAAAACCGTGTTGGGCCAGATTTAAACCATATTTGTCTTTTCTCAGTACATTAGTGACAACCGATTCCCACATGACAGCTAATAACTGATTAATACCAGAAACTAAAAAAGAATGTTATTTGGCACTGAACTATAACAGTCACATCTTTTGGGAGCCGGACGTTACCAAAAGTCAGACTGCGGATAGAGCAATGTCCTTAATTCACCGAGCAAAAAAATTATGCCTCACATGATCAGGATGCTTGATTTCGCTGAGTGCCACCAAGTCCCACCGTCAGGTTGACCGATTTCGGTGTGTTCTTCCGTCCGACCAATGCAACTATGATATCTCCCCAATTACGACGATGTTAAGAAACAGTTTAACTTAAACCATAGGTATTGTTGGTGTAGAATCCAAATCTGTAACAGAAAGGGTTCGATGGTTCCCATTCGAAAATAAAATTTTGACACCCCACAAATATGGGGGTTTACGGTGTGGCCTGTCTTAGCGCAGACCGATATCCCCTTTCAAGACATTAACTTTTCATTCAGAAATTTTTTTTCGTGCGATTCGCATTTTTTCGAGATATTTACTTGTTCCAGGTTAAAACAAACTCAAATAACTGAAGATCTTGAATGACGTGTGGCCAACGTCTGCAACATCGCGTCACCACAACTGCGGAGAGCAGTAGTAGTTCTCTCCGTCCTACGTCTGAATTGGTTGAGTTTGCACCAGGCTGCATGAGGAAGGATTCAGTCACCGCGTTTTGAACTCCGGGATACGACATGCCACAAGCGCTGCTACAGAAAAGATTACAAAGTAGCTCCAGACTTTCGTTAACCTCTGCCCCCCTTGCTCCGCCTTCCCCCTTTCCTGAGGGGAAGAGAAAACTACTTCTGGTTAAATGTAGTATATTTGCCCGAATTTTAAATGTCTAAACTCAAAGATTTCAGCACACAAGCAAGTTTTCAAAACTAAATAATTTTAAAAAAATAATTTCAACTGGTTGGAACAAAGAAGTTTACATTATTACTGAAAATGTAAATAATAATCAAATAAGTTGGTTCTTAATTGTAAAAACCTGAAAATTTTAATTTCTTTGGTTACAGAGTCATCAACCATGAAAGGGGAAAAAACTTTTTTGGAAGTCCCTAGGTAATTTTTGTAGTAGAATCTGAAGCTGTAATAAAACTGCTATGCTTCCATTTGAAAAAAGAATATTTAGGAGGCGGGTTTGCTGGTGTCCAGTTTTGGCACAGAAAGACGTACGCCTTGAAAATTTTAAATTTACATCTGGAACAGTTTTCTTTTATTACGCTACGTATGATGTCCAAGGAGGTATAGTCAATTTCAGGAATATGACAAGCACAATCATTTGAAGGAAAGAAAGTCTACTAAACAAGGACTGTAAAATGCATAATTTAAGAGCACTTCTTCACCTTACAGATTGTGAAACCAATCTCTTGTACCGCCATTTCTTTATTTCCATAATTTGGGAGAAGGTAGTATGGACAAATATAGAAAAAATTATCAAGGCAACATGGTGTCTAAACTGCATATTGTAAGAGCTGTGAGCACATGTTCAGTCAAATAAATGTGTTTCACAATAGCGAAGATGAATAATTGTTCATCGCTCTTGAGGCGCACACTTTAGAACCCATGTTTAACGGAATTTTTGTCTTACTTTGGTCCATATTACTGCCTCCAAAAACAAGGAAAAAGCTTGACGTACCAGATATTTGTTTCACAGGAACAAAGATAAAGTGTTCATAGCTCTTAATGTATGTATCTTAGAGCACATATTTACTGGATTTTTTTGCTCCGAATGAACGTTCCTGCAATATCCCTGAATATTTCACCATCCCTCCTGGGACACCCTTTATATACTGCTGAAACAAAATTCGCGCACTCGGGCCTCACAGCACCGTTCATTTAATTCTAGCTGTACAGAAATGGCCTTAACGAACTTTCGCGCTGAGCATATTACATTCTCGTAAAAAAGTAGGTGTACCTTCGGTAAAAAATACACGCGAATGAAAGGGAATTTGACATCAACCATATCGATTGTAGAATGAATACCTTCAGTCGATACTGTGTCACTGTGCTTCGCAGTTGGTGCAATGGATAGACTTCCGCGTTACGATGCTGTAATTAGATAGTTCAATGCCAGGTCTAGGTGCAGTTTTTCTTCTGAGTTTGAATCGCTCAATAATGCTGCAGCATATACTGTTTCTTAAGAGATAAATGTTGTATAGCTAAAGATTTCTAGGACTTCAACATAACAATGACTGGTCAGACATTTGAGAAATATTACTGAAGAAGGCCAGTGATTTAAAAATTAATTTACGTGTCGCTGAAAAGAACAGACTTCTGAAATTACCAGTGTGTTCATGTTTAGCACATATACTATATTCGGTATGACTAACCAGTTCTACAAATGAATACACAATCAGTGACAATATGTCTTTCACAAAACATACACGACCCACAGCAGAGCTATGAGCTTGTTTCGATTGTTCTTTAACCTTGCTTCCATTACCAAGCGGAACGTGAGATCTGCCTCTCTGGTACCTTTAAGAAATCCAAACAGATCATCTAACGGATCCTCAATTTTATTTTCGATTCTTCTGTATATAATCACTGTGAACAGCTTGGATAAATTAGCTGTTAAGGTGATTATGCAATAGTTTTCTCATTTGTTTCCTTTTCCCAGAAATCCTTAATAAACTGCAAATGATTATCGTCATTCATCACTACTTAGGTATCACACTTATACATTTGTAAGGTGTCAGGCAAATCCAACACCTTCCATAAAAACCCTGACATGATAAGCAAATCAAGTAGTATGTCACATAGCTCCGAATTAATCGTGACATTAAATTAACCAAAGTAATACGAGTAACGAGTGAGCAAATGGAATACCACAGACTAACACAAGAATGCCTAAATGCATGTCATACCTTCCCGCCGTGAGACAGACGCAGTTCCGAGGGGAGAAACGAGAACAGAAGCCGAGAGCAGAACCGTGTTACGCTAGAAGGCCCTACGATAAGGGACGGACTGGACACCCACGTCGCCAGCTAACCACTAGGACCACCCAAGCTGCAAGTTTTAGTGTGAGACTTTTTCGTGTCTCTGTTACGTCAGGACCACCCCCCCCCCCCCCCCCCAGCCAATGTTAAAAGCTAGAGCCCTCCAGAAGAACAGTATAGACCTCATGATAACACAAAAAGGGTTACACCACCCGCAAGTTTTAGCGTGAGACTTTTTTCGCGTCTCTGTTACGTTGCAAACTTTGAAAAACATTGCCCCACCACGAAAAGTATAACGTTTCTCATTGGATAGACAGAATTTTTGTAGGCGGAGCTTAAGGTTAACATTGAGACCCTGATTGGTCAGATGAAAACACATCCAGATAGTTTTCTTTAAACCAACTTCGGTAAATTGTAGTAAGGAGAAGTTAGGTGAGGGGAGTTGCTTCCGAGACGGCGAGGTGAGCGGAGCTGTGCTGCCCGCCGCCCCCTGACGAGCACCGACAAGGTAATGAACGCCCGCGATATCGCATAACAGCGCATAAAGCTTCACTCAGAACTGCAGAAGTCTCATCTGTTACACCCCCTTTTTTTGCGTAATACTAGTGTCGATCATGAATTAAAGCTCATGGTGTTCACATTTGCCACTTGAAGTAAAAATCTGAAACGCGATGATTTTTTTGTTATATAGTTATTGAGAAGCCACATCAGCCACTGTAATTTACGACAAATTAGATAAGTAATTAAAGATAATTGAGGGTCACTGTAGACCACTTTGATAGTTTGCTCTTTCTTGAAACTTAATTTGAACCTAGATTATAGATGTGATATGGCATAGGTCATCCTTTGATCCATTGTAGAACTTGGAAACCCACTCAGGGAATATTTGTTCACATTTTTGTTGAACGCAGTTGGTTTTTACCATCGTGTATTAAAACATTTCCTTTTATCAATAGTGCAATTTATAAACGATGTTTTTTGAGTAGAATAAAATTTCCAATGGTAAACTTAACTGCTTTTTCGACGTTATTTTACCAGCTAACTAAAAATAGGAAAGCCTTGAACCCCTTCCACTATATTTAGTTAGTATTAAGATTCTTCTATAGGGAGTGCAGTGGAGCTGACGCTAAAATCATTAAGTATTTGGTTATATCATCGTTAGTCTCACTGAACTCTTCTGAATTCTACATGTCATGTGTGGTCTGGCGTCTCCTTACCAGCAACAGGTCCCAGGTTCAAACTAGTCAATTCCCAAAAAAACACGCTCAGAGCGTTGTTGCGCGAAAGTGGTAGGTAGACACGATATAGAACAGACAGACACCACGCAGAATGTTAGACATTGATCCTTTCGGACGTTTCTTATCAGTTCATTCTCCATCTCTACTAAATGTAGAGTTCTTTCTATACCTGTTCCAAATTTCGTGTTATGGTTCAATACCCGATTTAGGAATCTCTGGCTGACCATGATGTTATCCGGCTGGAGCCTTCCCATATCTCCCTGTCTTTTCCCAGTATACCACATCCTTTATATGCTGCTTGCGTCGTTGGAATGTGTTCATGAACTATCCTTGGCGGCGTTGGTTTACTGTCGAAACCGATGAAAACTACCCTATCACTGTACCGTTCACAGGAGCGTACTCTCTACTTTACTTGCTTACTGATAACGAATTGCATCCCGTTACACCATTTTATGCTACTGTTGTATTACCCTAAACTCGTCTGACCAGCAAATTATCTTCTTTCCATTTTTTACTGAGCCCTACTGTATCTGGATATAGCCTTTACCTTTCCTCTTTCCAGATCCAGCATTAGTAATACATTCCAACTTCCGACATTCCATGATCCAATCCATAGAACGTTATCCCATCGTGTTTATTCCATCTCTTTCTCCCGGTTGCATTCTCCTTTGCATTCCCTTGCCAGAGATCCGGATGGGAGATAATGTGGAATATTTTGCCAATTAAGAGATGTTCATTACAGTTTTTTAAAATATGTGCCACACACCCTGTGGATACAGGTTAGCTACACTTAATGCCATGGCTTTCATTGCGTTCAGCTTCCTCCTGCCGTTGATCTCCCACCTTTCAGGGGCACTTTCCCACGGGGAGGACAAGAGAGTGGTCTGAACATTTGCCCACTCCTCCGTCCAATTTGACAATGCAGTAGGTAGAACAAGAGTTACTTGCTATACTGGGAGATCCCTAGACCACGGGTGCACAAACAGCATGATGTTTCCTACTAATCAATATCCCGAATTTCCGGCGGGGGGTGGGGGGTGGGGGGTAATGGGAAACAGTACGCAGTAGGTAGAACAAGAGTTACTTGCTGTACTGGGAGACCCCAAGACCACGGGTGCACTAACAGCATGATACTTCCTACTAAATCAATATCCCGAATTTCCGGCGGGGGGGGGGGGGGGGGGGTTGTAATGGGAAACAGTACACTCAGATGGTGTAGTTATGGGAGTTGCATTGTTGCAGAGAAACTACCGAGGATAAAATAACCACGGCAGATCACGAATGATGGGAATAGAGACGATTTTTTTTTTTTGTTACTCGAAGAGTCGTTATCAAATTTCATCTTTATAATGCGAAACTCTACACTTTGCACCTGGGGGCAGCACAGTTGTACGGTAGTGAATGATGACACATTTCCTACACGTAACTACAGTGTTGTCAAACTGCCATTTTTGACGTCTATTTTGTACCGAAAAGACACACGGGACAAAATGTTGTTAAACAAAGATTTCCAGAAAGTACTGCAGTCAGTCGGCTTTCCTTTTTAAATTTTTATTTCCCATTGCCGATTTCGAATCGTCCAGCGATTCAGCATCAGATGTTACATATTTGTTTGCCTCATTCTGGGGTTGATCTAGAGTTATTAATATCTGTTGGTTTGTTCTCGGTGCACACATTGTTCTGGAAAACATACTGCAAGTTTTCCAGTGAAGTTAATTTTACAGCTTTTCACAAACTTATCCACATATAAGAATTTCCAAGTGCTTTACAAAACGTTAGTAAAATATTAGCTCAAAAAGACCCCTATAGCGCTGCTAACATGCGATAATTGTGTGCTATCTGATGATGAATTGCTAGACGATTCAAAATCGGTTATGGGAAATAAAAACTGAAGAATAAAACAAAAGGCATCTGGCTGCAGTAGTTTCTGGGAACCTTTATTCATCACAGTGTCAGTGTTCCATATCCATAACGGATAACACTTTTGTTAGTCAATTTCGTAGTATTGCAAGGCATTACACCGCGGGAACCATTATACATATATTTCGCACTAACGTTTAGAACTCCTCAAAACGATATTGATGCATTTAATATGAGACACAAGACATTGTCAGGAAATACCTCAAAAACGGATGAGAAATGTGGGCCGACCGCTGTGTCCGAGCGGTTCTAGGCGCTTCAGTCTGGAACCGCGCGACCGCCACGGTCGCATGTTCGAATCCTGCCTCGGGCATGGATGTGTTATAGCGGACTGATGACCTCAGATGTTAAGTTCCATAATGCTTAGAGCCTTTTGAGCCATTTGAGCAATGTGGACCATAAAACGTAACCAGTGCAGGGATTGGGATTTGGCGTAGTAGTATCATTGAAGGATGCATAAAAGCCGAACACCTTTAGTAAATGTGATCTGCTGTAAACGTAGAAGTTGCAAAATTATTTGCGTCGATGTAGCCTCGTAAAAGCCGTTCTTATTGGGTGTTTCCATTCTTTTGTCCCTTCTTTTTCTATTCACAGACATTATTTAATAAAGGACATATAGGTCATTTACTGTTAACGGGGAAATTTGGAAGCTTATATTCATTTCCTTGTTGAAGAATTCGGTAGGCTTTTGTTTTACTGTACTTTGCAGTAAACCAGCGGACACCACGAGACCGGTAAATAAAAAAGTAAATATCACCCAATGTAAACACACAACTGTTTATCGCTGTGCAACACAACACTGCGTTCCAGCCGCAAGATTCAACCCCCGAATCACATGCACTGAAGTCGCGCCCGTGGGCCCAGAGCCATAATTACGTGAAGAACTTGGATTGGGATGATCAGTTGCTGAACCGCTGCTCGTCTGGCGAGATACTACTCCTGGTGGTGTCACATGTTCACAACATTTGTCATCAATTTTTGGGATATTTCCCAACATCTGTGGTCCCATGTGCCATATACACTCCTGGAAATGGAAAAAAGAACACATTGACACCGGTGTGTCAGACCCACCATACTTGCTCCGGACACTGCGAGAGGGCTGTACAAGCAATGATCACACGCACGGCACAGCGGACACACCAGGAACCGCGGTGTTGGCCGTCGAATGGCGCTAGCTGCGCAGCATTTGTGCACCGCCGCCGTCAGTGTCAGCCAGTTTGCCGTGGCATACGGAGCTCCATCGCAGTCTTTAACACTGGTAGCATGCCGCGACAGCGTGGACGTGAACCGTATGTGCAGTTGACGGACTTTGAGCGAGGGCGTATAGTGGGCATGCGGGAGGCCGGGTGGACGTACCGCCGAATTGCTCAACACGTGGGGCGTGAGGTCTCCACAGTACATCGATGTTGTCGCCAGTGGTCGGCGGAAGGTGCACGTGCCCGTCGACCTGGGACCGGACCGCAGCGACGCACGGATGCACGCCAAGACCGTAGGATCCTACGCAGTGCCGTAGGGGACCGCACCGCCACTTCCCAGCAAATTAGGGACACTGTTGCTCCTGGGGTATCGGCGAGGACCATTCGCAACCGTCTCCATGAAGCTGGGCTACGGTCCCGCACACCGTTAGGCCGTCTTCCGCTCACGCCCCAACATCGTGCAGCCCGCCTCCAGTGGTGTCGCGACAGGCGTGAATGGAGGGACGAATGGAGACGTTTCGTCTTCAGCGATGAGAGTTGCTTCTGCCTTGGTGCCAATGATGGTCGTATGCGTGTTTGGCGCCGTGCAGGTGAGCGCCACAATCAGGACTGCATACGACCGAGGCACACAGGGCCAACACCCGGCATCATGGTGTGGGGAGCGATCTCCTACACTGGCCGTACACCACTGGTGATCGTCGAGGGGACACTGAATAGTGCACGGTACATCCAAACCGTCATCGAACCCATCGTTCTACCATTCCTAGACCGGCAAGGGAACTTGCTGTTCCAACAGGACAATGCACGTCCGCATGTATCCCGTGCCACCCAACGTGCTCTAGAAGGTGTAAGTCAACTACCCTGGCCAGCAAGATCTCCGGATCTGTCCCCCACTGAGCATGTTTGGGACAGGATGAAGCGTCGTCTCACGCGGTCTGCACGTCCAGCACGAACGCTGGTCCAACTGAGGCGCCAGGTGGAAATGGCATGGCAAGCCGTTCCACAGGACTACTCCAGCATCTCTACGATCGTCTTCATGGGAGAATAGCAGCCTGCATTGCTGCGAAAGGTGGATATACACTGTACTAGTGCCGACATTGTGCATGCTCTGTTGCCTGTGTCTATGTGCCTGTGGTTCTGTCAGTGTGATCATGTGATGTATCTGACCCCAGGAATGTGTCAATAAAGTTTCCCCTTCCTGGGACAATGAATTCACGGTGTTCTTATTTCAATTTCTAGGAGGGTATGTATATATATATATATATATATATATATATATATATATATATATATATATATATATATATATATATATATCGCTGTAACGTAACACCATAACATACTGAATATATCTCGCAGAGCAAGGCTTTTACTAGCATTCCTTACTGTGGAGATCAGTCAATGCGGCTCCCTGCATGCAGCCTCCCTCCTTTCGTGGTACGCAGTTGTGTTCCTTTGATACGGCTGTTCTGCATGTCAAGCAAAAAGCAGGCTTTTAGCCCTGCTGTGCCGGTGCACGTTCTCTTGATGTCAGCCGCGGAAATTTTACCTCATTTACATTGCAGAGCTGCCACGAATGCCCGAAATTGTCAGGACTCTAAGCCCTGCGTATCAGATTTTCACGTAGAATATGTTAACCTTACAAAGCCGCTTAATGAAAGAGGCTTTGCGGGAAGTTGGTTCATTAAAAAGTAGACTGAAGTCGCCTTATTAATAGCGCGACCAAAGTAAGAAGTATTAACTAATTAGCGGGCTCCAAAATAGATAATAAATTCCTGAATCTCATTATGACTACGACGGGAGTGAATCTGAAACATCGCTGCTCGTTTCAGGCTTACACTGGACAAAATAAGCAACTTTCAGTCTACTGAAGCGACAATGATTTCGATCACACTGTTAACTAGTCCCCACTAAGGCGCTATCAGTACATTTAGTTGCAGATTAATGACATGTATTTTTAAGAACAACAATGTGTGAGTATTAGTTACAGTTACCGAGCGCTAGGAACATATAAATATAATGGCTTGTATTAGAGGGGATGAACTCCAAATTATTTAAAAGCCTCAGCAGTTGCACTGTGAATTAGATGGATGAAACGAATTACTCAACTACAGAAGTTAGGGATGCTGAAAGATACATTCTGCAGAAACCAAACAATACTGTGTAAATGGTAATGAACCATCGATGATAGCTGTGATTCTGTCGAATAGTAACCTGTCATTTGTATGTAAATCCACTGAATTTGACAAGTGAAGATTAACTTCGGTAAGTATTTCGTTGATAAGTACTCTGAATTTCGTCTCGGAATCTGAAAGTTCTGCGTTTGACAACGGTATGGGCCGAACGTAACTTGAAGTAAACGGCAAAAGACATCCGCGAGCTGTACAAAATTACACGCAACATCTCTTTCGAAGTGCTTGAGTAAATCATCTTTCTTTGACATTGTGAGTAATGTTGTAAGAACCCTCATTCCTTGGAGAGGATCTGTTACTGATTCCGTCTTGTTCATTTATGTACATAACATCTCACAAGGCTTTCGTGATGATGACGTATTATAGCGTTTAATTTCGTAACTGGATGGAGGGTTCTCAAGAACAGACAGACTTACAATGAGAAAATATCACTTTTGTGTTAACAAGAGTCTAATTAAAAAAATTTCTCCGTGAATATTTCATTATGCATTTAATTTTGAAACCTCTGAAATTTGTTATCCCTGGAGCTGAATAGTCTACGTCTACGTATACGTCTATATCTACCTGGATACTTCGCAAATCACACTTAAGTGTCTGGCAGAGGATTCATCGAACCACCTTCATAATAATCCTCTATTTCTCCAAGCTCGAACAGTGCGCAGAAGAAACGAACATTTACATCTTTCTATGCGAAGTTAAACTGATTCTTTTTAGCACTTATGTGGATGATCGCACACTTTTCATTATTTAGGGTCGATTTCCAATTTTCGCACCATACAGCTATCTCTTCTAAATCGTTTTGCAATTTGTTTTGATATTTTGATGACTTTCTTAGACGATAAACAACAGCATCATTTATAAACAACCTAAGACCGCTGCTCACATTGTCTCCTAAATAGTTTATATAGAATCGGAACAGCAGAGGATCTCTAACACTACCTTGGAGAACTCCAGAAATCAATTCTATTTTATTCGATGGCTCTCCGTTAATTGCTACGAACTACGACCTATCTCATAGGGAATTACTAATCCAATCACGTAACTATGATGATATTCCATAAGCACACTATTTAATTACGCTTGTTTGGTGCCGTGTCAAAAGTCTTTTGGAAATCTAGAAATAGGGAAATAATTTGAAATCCATTGCCAATAGTACTCAACACTTCATGTGAGTAAAGAACTAGTTGTGTGATACAAGAACGATGTTTCCAAAATCCGTGTTGACTGTCCGTCAGTAGACCATTCTCTTCGAGGTAATTCATAATGTTTGAACACAATGTATGTTCCAAAATGACTGCTGCATATCGAAGTTAATGATATGGCCTGTAACTTAGTGTGTTATTCCTACTACCTTTCTTGAATATTGGTGTGACCTGTGCAATTTTTCAGCCTTTGGGTACGAGTATGGAGCTATAGCATCAACATATTTAAAAGGAACCTAATTGGTATACAGTCTGGACCAGAATACTTGCTTTTATTGAGTGATTTAAGTTGCTTCATTACTACAAGGAGAAGTACGTCAGATGCTCATGTTAGCAACCTTGGTTCGAATTCTGGAAAATTTACTTCGTCTACTTTGGTGAAGGAATTTAGGAAGGCTATGTTTAGTAACTCTGCTTCGGCAGCCAATAAGAGAGACTACCATGCGGAGGACTCTTTGACTTCTGGTACTCCCAGGGATTTTTCCTTGGTGGGGAAGCTTGAATGGGGAACACGCAAACCCGTGATGCCAACTGAGGAACTACATATGCAAGTAGTAGCGGCTAGAAGTCACGAAAACTAACAACGGGAGAGCATCATTGTGTCTCCTGCACTTCATGAAGATCACCATTGTCATAGACATCGTAGTATTTACACTGTTAAGACTATAATAGAACGCACCACGAAGGAATTATCCGAATGGGACGGAGATCTACGCATGTGATGTACAAGCATAGACAAACAAATGATTACAGTGTCAGAAAAGTTGGATGATTTATTCAAGAGAAAGAGCTTCACAACTTGAGCAGGCCAATAACCGTTGGCCCTTATATAAGAATATATTCGGCTTGGGGTTGTGTTGTGTTGGGGAAGGAGACTAGACAGCAGCGATGTCATCGGTCTTATCGGATTAGGGAATGATGGGGAAGGAAGTCGGCCGTGCCCTTTCAAAGGAACCATCTCGGCGTTTGCCTGGAGCGATTTAGGGAAATCACGGAAAACCTAAATCAGGATGGCCGGACGCGGGATTGAACCGTCGTCCTCCCGAGTGCGAATCCAGTGTCTAACCACTGCGCCACCTCGCTCGGTATATTCAGTTTGGCATTGATGGATAAAGTGGTTGAATGTCCCGTTCAGGGATACGGTGCTTAATGATGCCCAGCTGGTGAATTATATCATCAAAATCCAGAGCAGGTTGGGTGGCCCTGCTCATAATGGTCAAATGTTCTCAGTTGTGGGGAGATCCGGCGACCTTGCTTGCAACCTAGTGTTTCGTAAGTAGGAAGACAAGCAGTAGCAGTAGCAGTGCTGGCGGAAATTATTCTGGTGAAACGCGAGCCTAGGTAGCCTTCCATGAAATGAACGAAACGGGGCGCAGAATGTCAACGAACCGTTTTGTTGTAAGGGTGCCGCAGGCGACCAAAGGTATCCTGCTATCAAGTGAAATGGCTCCCAGTCACTCTTGGTGCGTCTCCAGAAAAGGCTTTGCTTGTCATTCGAGGGGGGGACTCACCACTGAATACAGTTCTACTCCAGTCAGTTTCCAGGCCGAATACGTGTCGAAGATTCCCAGGACAGCGGTCGGCTACCAGCCTTACTGCAACCTCCCTTATTGCCAGATAACCATCAGTGATGGCCTGGGGTGCCATTTATTTTCATACCATGACGCCGTTCCTTGTCATCTGCGTCACGCCTACAGCATGACGGTACTAGAAATTATTCTACCCTTAGAGTTGTTGCCCTTCATAGCAAGCTATACTGGGCTCACATTTTAGCAAGATAATGCCAGCCTGCACACGTCGAGAGACTCCACTTCATGCCTTTGTGCTCAGCAAACCCTACCATTGGCAGCAAGGTCGTCGGATCTCTCAACAGTTGAGAACGTCTGTAGCATTATGGGCAGGCCCCTACAAACATGTCAGGATTGTGACGAACTGTCGCGCCAAATGGGCAGAATTTCGCACGATATCTCTCATGAGCACATCCAACTCTATCCGTCAGAGTCAGGCCGAATAGCTGCTTGCTTGAGGGCCATAATTGAACCAAAGCGGAAAAGCTACTTCTCTTGAATAAATAATCTTTTTTTTTTTTTTTTTTAAATTCTACTCATTTATTTGTCTACACATGTTCATCACATCTAACCATTTCTGTCTCATTCTGATAATTCCTTCAAGGTGCGTCTTTTTTGTCTTAGAGTGTACATAGAACCTGTTTTAAGAAATCTTGAGGTCATTATTATTATACGAGGTGTGTAAGAAAAGTAATGAGGCTGATTCCTTCTATCTTCCCAGGTTTTTATTTTTTTGAATCAACAATACTGTCCCCTTAAAAGTAGTTTTCTTCGGCAGCCGTAATCCGCGGGAGCCGTTGTTTCGAGTGCTGGTGGCAGCACTGAAAGGCTTCATCTGTCAGGACCTTCAACATGTCGGTCCCGTTCTTTTCAATACCCTCCAGAGTCCCAAAATGACGTCCTCTTAAGACAGATTTCCGTTTCGGTAAAAGGCGGAAATCACCAGGACTTACATCAGGTGCACTACAGGAACGCTTTCTGAGTTCAAAACCACCTTGATGGAAGTGGCCATGTAACATGAGGCATTGTAATGATCCAGCATCGACCTTTTTGAAGGTTTCCATGAGGGAGGTTTATTTACAACGTGTTCTCAGCCCTAAACAAAACAGATTTGTACCAGCGAATGACTAGTGCTCTATAGGCTTGTATCAAGTTTTCAGACGTCACGTTCGCGGATTCCCCAAGATTAACAGAAAAGTTGATGGCACAGCGTTGGTCTAAATTCCACACCACAAAAGCACAATTTCACTGATAGCGCTCTCAAAAATCACGTGATGGATGTATGCAGCTGAAACTCACACTGAGCATCTGGAAGAGATGAACACGCCGGTCCACAGAGCGTTATCAGTTCGCCAGCACTGTTGTCACTTTCATCGTGTGTACCATTATCTAAAGTACTGAATGGTGTTTCGGGCATAGATTCTCTTAAGTTTGTCTCAAACATTCTCAAAGTACGTTTGTATCTCCGATTTACGCCGGGACTTCAGATTGTGAACTGGCATATAAATTAGTCGAATAAAGAAAGGAGATGGAAATACTAAAACCAGACACACCAAGTGCTGATATAATATCGTTTTCAAGACTCTGCCTACTGAAGAAACGATGAGAATGGAGGCAAAGTAATACGTAACAGCATACACTAAGAAAAATCCAAGCCCACACCAAGTTCAGGCAGGAATTGCAATGAAGCTTAATAAGACAAGTCTTTTGTTGACACGATATTGGATGTTTTAAAATTACCCCTATATTGATATTACAGGAAGTGAAAACACCGCACTACATCTGCGGAACAGCTCTAACAGTTTGTCTCATCCTGAAATACTGAATAGTTACCCAAGAGAAGTGCCGTCATTTGAAACAACGAAGCAGCACACAATGGATTCCAGCACATGGTGTAACAGCCACAAACATTGTGCTATCTGCTAAGGACTGGGTATTATTACAATATTTAAACATATCACTGTTACATTTCAGGTTCGATGGAATGAGCGCAGGTGGTTTAACATCGATGTGCCTCTTATTCCGCTCTTCGTTCGTAAACAAATAAAAAATATTTATCTGCACTTTTTATTGTACATGGGACACACAATATTCTTGTATTAGTTCGCAGTCTTAACTTTTTCACACGTTAATATTAAATTTACCTTCGTGACAACTAAATTAATTACTTACTTATAATGTGTAATACTGATAATCTTTTTCTGTACTTCGAGTATTAAGCTTTTACCTTTAGCTCTGCTCTTCCTTGGCCTCTCTAGATTTGTCCAGCCAACTGTATTAGAATTTGTGACTTTGTTAGCTAGTCTGTCTCAGTTCATTCTGTCGAGAAGCTCATTCAATTTTTTTCAGTTTCGTTTATAACGTCAAATTGTTTCATTCTATCCTAATGTGGCTGTTTCTTGATCTGTCTACTCTGGTACAGACTTTCGTTGCTCTGACAAACATAATTTCAGCTGCCTGAGACTTACTTTATTCTCGCCTGTAAATGACCAACGGCTCATTTCCTTAGAGAAACGTAAAGACAACCATTAATTTAAAAATTTTCGTTGTGTTATTTTATGTGACTTGTTTCTAAGATACCTACTCGTAGTTTTATGTGTGTTTCCTAATTTCGCTACCTCCTTGGCTGATTCTTTGCCGTACTACATCCCAGAGATGGCTGACTTCTACTACCGTATCGTTCTCCACTACTTGTGCTCCTGAGCGGTTCTTTCCTGTAAAAGCTGTAACAACAACAACGCTGTCCTATTGTACATATAAAATTTTTTTCTTCTGATTTTCGATAAATTAGTGTAAGCGATGTTCTGATTTCATTTTTTTTTTTTCTTGCCATTGTGTTAAGAAAACTGTAGACAAATTTCGAAGTCAGTATTAATGTTTATGTCAAATGTCAATCAATATTATAACAGAATTAAAATGTAAGAAACGTTGAAACTATTGTAAGATGTTAAAATAGTAATTGTGCGTCTGGTTCATACGTAGGCAATGTATTAGGATATGTAGAATGCAAAACCGCGGGTGAATACCCTGTCTGTAGGGGAGCGGAAAAAGGTGGAAGGCAGGCGAGCGCGGGAAAATGCAAACGGGCACTCCACGGCATAACGGGCTCAGCAGTAGTGGTCGGAGTTGGGCATTGGTCTGAGCAACACGTTCTGGATCGAGGAGGCTCTCCTGGAAGACGTAGTTTCATTGAGCCTCGGATATGCCGTTCCGACGCCTATACAGCGTGGCAAAATTCCATAGGCACTAAATGGAAAAGTATTGCGACGCTAAGAAGAAGTAAAGTGCCGATACATCAACAGCCATTGCTGTGATTGTGTGTGTGCTCTGTGCCTCGCCATCTAGCCGCCTGCCAACCGTCACATCGATACGAACAGGTTGAAACTTTTAGTACTGTATTCGTGTGGACCAGTGTTACTTTTGCTCCATACTGTTCAATAACAACATAAATTTTACCAGAACTGTCCTATCATTCAATTATCCTCACAACTAACCTAGCCAGGGTCCCTTCCAAATGTTGTGCAATCCGAGTGTCCCGAAATGAAGAATTAAAGTTTAAGTTAATAATAATTACCTGCAGACATATCTATGTTAGAATGAGGTTTAAAGAACTTTTTTGTTAATGAACTAATAGACGAATAACAAAGGTCTGACAAAGTTGGAAGATAATTTTGAAATTGATTTAGTAATGAAGTTTAATTATTTCGAGACAGATATAATGGTATTTAAATGAGCAGGAAATAGGATAAAAAGAGTAGTAACTCATATAGTGGAAATTTTGAGCGCACAATGATTTCAGTAATAAAATTTTTTTATACAGTGATCATAACAGTTTTAGGGTCCTCCCCCTTTTTTTATTCATTTGAATTCTGAAGTGTTCTAAACTGATTAGACCAGCAAAGGTAAAGCCAATATAAAAACCAAAATTTATCAGTGTTTTATCTTTATCAAAATTGACATTGTGTGTGTGTTTCGAAAGTGCTATTTCTAGGGTAACGTATGCCCGATTTTAATCAGATCAATAGACAGTACGAAGTTTTGTAGTAAACATTGTAGTGTAATGTTATGTATTAATGGTTTATCCATATTAGTACAGAAAGTGAAATTATCAGTTCAGTAGATTTTCCGGTTCTAAAATTTACCATACTATGCAGTGTTACTACGTGTTGTTTTGAATGAACGTACAACAACTTGTACAGGGAAGAAACTCAGTTAATGCCTAATTAGGCTGGCGACCACTTTATTAACAAATTGGTAGCATTTTCTCTGTTGTTTCTTGTCCGTCCTAACGTGTAGTTGCACTTCGGACTTGCTTGACGTATCATTGTTATTACTGAGTGGGTGTAAGTCTGATTTGCCTCCTTTTAGGCACACGCGGTCAATATCTAAACGAAAATCCTTTCTCATAAGGTGAAGCCCGTCAACTTACCATAGTACAGGCTTTAAAGAGTATCGTGTGCCCCAAAGCGCAGCGTTACAAAGCTTTTGATTCAGTTTCCTTTGCGATTATAGTAATACTGTTTTCTTGACTTATTTCAGGAGGCAATTTCTATTCACAAGACGTCCACTTCCTCTGTTGCATGTAAAACACAATTCGAAGTAGTTTCTTTGCGCATTTTAAAGCATACATGAGACTTGGATTTCCATTTATATAGTGAGGTACATACAAATACCCCCCCCACCCCTTTCCGTTTTCAATGATGAATGCCGCCAACCCACCAACTCTCCACTTGAGTCTAACATCTCTTTTGGTTTATAATCCTTAACGTGTTTGTTAAATGGGGTGGGAACCTCTTTCCTTCATTATGATCCACAATTTTTCTCTACCAAATTTAGTAAAGACTTTGCCCTTATCTAGAAATGGGGCTGTGGATTAAATTCTACTTGTCTTTCAGTGATATGTTTCAACACAAATACAGTGTCAGTTTCGGTCTTCCCTTAAAGGAACGCATTGTAAAGTGTTGCACTTCAGTATTATTATGGCATGTCAAAATTGAGGTACTGATAACCGTCAAGTCGAAATCGTCGTACACATTAGTTGCTACAGTCTTGTCACAGTCTATATATAATAAACATGAGAGATAGCTTGGCTTCTTACAAAGGCATCTTATTGAGAGAACGGTTCTGTGTCTTCAAGGAATATCGAATATATGCGCTTATTTAAATTTCAGTTTAAGCATTTAAAAAGGATCAAGTGTAATTATTGTTGTTATTTATCATGTTCATATTTTCGTTTATAAAATTCGTACTATAATCTTTCGAGGTTACGTAATGCTAACCGCAGTCTGTATCTGCTTATTCACAGACGCGATTTGACATTTCTTAGACTTTAACCGAGCATATAAGTCTGCTAAGACTTGCTCCTTCTGTTTAGTAACCTGTTCCTGTATCATTTTTCTTACTACAGTGGCAAATATGTCTCTAGATCTAAAAGTTTGCCCACTGTTTGGCCTAGGTGTTCCTCTGTAGAATGGATCTCGATCACTTCCATTCATAGAAACTTTAAGACTCAAAGAATTAGCTCTTGGCCTTTTCGCAATTCAGTTATCTCCTTTGCTAATTCCTTCACTTTGGATTCCAGTTTGTCATTAAGCTGAATAACGTGACTACTCACTGCGCAGATCTTGCCTAGTGCGCGTATCTTTCTTCTTACTGGACATCTCCTTTTGATCTGTGGCTAATTCTGTAATCTCGATTGTACTCTTTTTGTTTTGATCTAATTGTTTTGTAGCTAATTATGTGGCCCGAGTGGTTATTTCAGATTGTTCTGTGGCTAAATCTACTTGTTTTGTAGCGGGAACCCTCAATTGCTGCAGAATTCTTGTTAAGGGATCCTGAGTTGGTAGATTAGATACTCCTGGTTCCACTACCTCCTCAAACGACTGAACGTTAATTAAATTCTCCTTCTCCATCATATATTAAACACCGGTTATTACCATAACACAAAAGACCTTATTCCTCCAATGAGTTTACAACTCTATTTTATCCCTCAAACATGTATACATAAAATGTAATGACAAAGATATAATAATGATAATCAACGTTAAGAATTCAACAGAAACATATTTTCCCACGCTCTACGTTCTGATGAAACCACACAAAAATAGAGAAGTTGCGAGTAATACTAGACTGAATGACAAAAGAGCTATACCAGCTATTTACAATAAACAGCACCTAAAATAACTTTGTACAGGTACGAGCTAGACAAGAAAGCATGAGAAATACGTTCTGTGTTTGTTTGCTACTGCGTTATGATGGCTTGAACTCGGCATCGGCTGCACACGATCTCCTACTATTAAATTTTCGCAACATTCTATTAAAATTACAATAAATGATTAATAGTAAAATGTAATAGATCACCCTGGTCTCCTCGGGAGGCAGTGCATTGATAATTTACTGGCTCCTTTAGTATTTATTTTATGCATTTAAGAAGAACCAAATTTAATCATTTTTTAATTAAATTTGATATCACGAATTTTTTCTACTATTCATGTTACAAACTGTTGAACTTACGTAAGGCGCTGGGTGAAATGTTGGTTAAACTGTAGTTGTAAATCAGTTAAATAAAATGTCAGAATCTTATACATACATAATCCAGAGTTCTGCGACTGGAGGGGGAAGGATAAGCGAAACAGAACGTTGCTTATGTCGTAGCACTATTATTGGCTAAAACCATTGTGTCGTAATCCAACAAGTGAAACGAAAATTTCCTCCCAAAAAGGGCTGTTCCCTTCGACCTACAAACTACATGAACCGAGATGGGCAGAGGTAATCATCATCAAAAGTCTTCGAAATAACAGTTTCACCTTGAAGTTTATTTTGGAGAAAATATCATAATGCTATTTCCTCACCTATTGCTGTTGAGAATAATATTACTATCGTGAACAATCTCTGCATCGCAAGATGCGTAACAATCGAGAGGGTGAATTGTTTTGTTTCGTCCCAAGTGCCATGGCATAAGAAATGGGTGCAGGTCACGGAACAGCTAGCGTATTGTATGCTCGCTGGCAGCGCTCGAGAAGACTTATCTTTGGCGCACGGCCTGTGCGTACTCGACAGTGTATGACATACTACAACAGCAGAGAGAGCTTTTTTCCTGACGATGCCTTCCCACTGAGAGCATGGTACTGAGTCTGCAAGGAATGAATATTTCTTCAGGAGCCTGAGAGCAACATGGTGAACGAAGTTTCGAAGCCTGGCGATGACGCACGACCTTTCAATTCATGGAAACGAGACACTGCAGCGCTGCGCCCCTGCGAGATCGTTCTTATACTGCCCGCGTCGCAGCAGGCGAAGGGATGCCGCCCGCTGGGAGATGAATGGGCGGGTATTAGCAGGCGCTGCGCTGAATGGCGACCACGCAAACGCACAGCGGGCGACACGGCCGTGGCGGCGCGTCCTTTCAAGAGACGCCTACAGTTCGCGACACGGCTTTTGCTGCTGTTCGAGTGCAGATGCTGATGAAAGCCGAGATACAGTCTCGACTAGCGCCTTGGACTCGTAATGAGATTCTTGCAGGTGGTGCATCAAAAGTGTGCTGGATGAAAGGAAATACCAACCACTGATACACATTTCTCATCCGTCGTAAGATTTTGTTAAGTCTTAAATATAAACATACATGAAGCTGAACAGTGCGTGGCACAGGGTACTTTAAAACAACATTAACAGAAAGTGATCGCCTCTGACTTCGTAGGCGTTCTAACGAAACCGGCTCTGAAAAGGTTTAAACCCCGCAGTTTTCACTGTCAGTTTGCCTAAATATTTAACTCGCAACTGTAATGAAACGACGCTTACTTGAGAGCTGGATAAACAGGCTTGAACACCAAAGTTACTGTAACACTTTCACATTTGGTAACCAAAAACCCAATAAAATAAATTACAAAATTCCGTCAACACTTCTCTAAAATAAATTAATGGTAATACTATCTAACAATAATTTTCCTAAGATTCTGCAGTTGTCTGATTTAAAATTCCCACTGTCTTTAAAACATCCACCAATGAAAAATAACTTACTTTATTCTGGTTGCTCTGAGCCAGAACAACTTTGATTGAAACAACAGTGTGAGCACGTTTTACCAAACACTACATTTGAAAGATGTTTGTACCTCGTTTTGAAACTCCTCTGATATTTTCCTGACTCTTATTCATATTTGAATTCTGAATTTTAGGGTCACACTTCTTGCCTTATTCCATGGTATTCCGGAAACTGCTACGATTATTGCTGACAGTAGCACGAATGTTGTTGTATCCAAGTTTCACCGTGTGCTGTGAATGCAGCACAACGACCCAGGAATCTATTAACTATTCGTTATTCATTTGTAAAAGAGGGCTTCTTGCATCAATGGTTTCAGAGAAGAATCTATAAAATGATGGAATGCCCATGGTGAAAAACGAAGCATGAATTACATGCCATGAAGCAAACACATAGTAGGTAGGCAGATCTTCCCTCTCGACTCACGCATCATCTAACGGGAACAGTATTACTAATATAGTTGTTTAAAAGGAAACCTGTGCTTCGAAGACGTAATGCCCGCCATAAAACGAAGTTTCAAGAATGGGATTAAAATTCAGCGTGAAGGGATAGGCTCTGAGCACTATGGGACTCAACTGTTGAGGTCATTAGCCCCTAAAACTTAGAACTAGTTAAACCTAACTAACCTAAGGACATCACAAACATCTATGCCCGAGGCAGGATTCGAACCTGCGACCGTAGCGGTCTTGCGGTTCCAGACTGCAGCGCCTTTAACCGCACGGCCACTTCGGCCGGCTGTGAAGGGATAATACTGATAAGATTCGCTGGGGACGCCCTCTGTGTAAGTGGTGATGAATTACAGGAACAGGGTGAACAGTGGAATGCATAGAGAATATGGATTGCGATTAAAGCGGGAAGAAACAAAAATAACCAGAACTGAAATGAGAATAACGAGAAACTTAATATCGAATTTGGTGGTAGACGAATGTTAAGGAAATCAGCTACCTTGGGCGGAAAATAAGCTATGACATACGAAGCAAGGTCATACAAAGCAGATCAACGAAGGCAGGGAGGGCGTTCTTGGTGAAGAGAACTCTACTGGTGTCAAACATAGCCCTTAATCTTGGGGAGAAATTTCTGAGAATGTGAGTTCGAAGCACAGCTTTGTATGATAGTACCGCATGGCCTGTGGGAAAACTGGAGCAAAAGAGAACTGAAGCGTTTTAGATGTTGTACCACATATCTGTGAAAATCAGGTGGTCTGCTAAAATATAGAATGAGGAGGTTCTCCGTAGTCGCTGAAGAAGAAATATACGGAAAACATTTGAAAGATGGGGCAACAGGATGGTTAAACATATGTTAAGGCACCAGGAAATATCCTCCATGGTACTAGAAAGAACTATGAAAAATAAAACCGTTAGGGGAAGTCAGAGATTGGAATACATCCACGAAATAATTGAGGGCATAGGCTGCAAGAGCTTCTCTGAAATGAAGAGGTTGTCGAAGGAGAATAAATAGTGGCACACCGCATCAAATCAGTCTGAAGACTGATGACAAAGAAACAGGTGGATTTCCCTTAAACATTCGAGATTTTTGTTAATAGATGCTTGGATACCGTGACTCTTGGAAATGCTATAAGGTCTGAAAATCGCAACACACAACACTGGTACGATTCAGAAAATGAAGTACTCCGGGAGGGCTTGTATAACATTATGTACTATCATTAACGATAGCGGACCATGCTCACAAATGGTATAATAATTACATTATATCCAAATCTTAGTCTTGTGAGTGCTCACATGATCATAAAATGGGTGTAGAGTACAATTTTAAGCCCTGTTGTGGGAGGGCTCTAATTAGAAAGGCAACATGTCAAAAATTGTTTACTGCGAAAATTCGACACACGGGAATTCGCTATATACATCCTGGTATTCCAAGCAAGAAAGCAATTACCAATTATTAGATTGATAATTTGATGCAGAGATCGTACTCCTGATTCGCAAGAAAGGAAACAACCATTGCGAGTATACATTCACTTCATACGATATCACGGATCATTAATTTGATTGGTTGCTAATTTGAATACACACGACGATTACTTACGTCGAAAACCAAATTTATTTAACAGATCCGGATTAAAATTGCGGCTTATACTAAGCTTGCTCCGAAAAGCACGATCGACTCATCACGTCGTCACCCGATATAGGGTTCTCTAAAAACCGTCTGGATTCTGTCGTGTAGAGCCCTTGACGGCCGCATCATTACAAAATGTGAGTTGGCGGACCAATCACAAAATCACTAAAGAGCCCCAAGGAGTTTTTCCAATCAATAGAACACTGAAAATGAAGAGAGGCTGTTTTTCTGCACCCATATCAGTCTTTACATTTAATTTAATTTTTTCTCTCATCGGACTTCTGACCCGTTTGATACACCTCCCCGTCAACTCCCCTCCCCCCTCCCCACCAATGACCAATTACGCTCCTCTACCACTCTGTCAACCGCATCATCTCAGAGTATCACTTGCAACCAACATCTTGAATTATTTGCTGGATTTTTTCCAGTCTCTGTCTTCCGCTATAGTTCTTACCATCTACAACAGCCTCTAGTACCATGGAGGTAATACCCTGATGTCGTAGCAGATGTTCTATCAAAAAATGTTCAAATGTGTGTGAAATCTTATGGGACTTAACTGCTAAGGTCATCAGCCCCTAAGCTTACACACTACTTAACCTAAATTATCCTAAGCACGAACACACACACCCGTGCCCGAGGGAGGACTCGAACCTCCGCCGGGATCAGTCGCACAGTTCATGATTGCAGCGCCCCTGACCGCTCGGCTAATCCCTCGCGGCGATGTTCTATCATCCTGTCCCTTCTTCTTAAGTGTTTTACATATATTCCTTTCGTCTCCGATTGTGTACAGAACCTCTTCATTCCTTACTTTATCGATCTAATTTTCAGCATTCGTCTATAACACCATATCTCAAATGCATCGAATCTCTTGTGTTCCTGTTGTCCCACAGCACACGTTTCATTATTATACAGTGCTGTATTCCAAACATATATTCTCAGAAATTTACTTCCTCAAGTTAATGCCTACGTTTAACGCTAGTAGACTTCTCTTGACTAAGAGTGTCCTTTTTGCCAGCGCTAGTCTACTTTTGATGTCCCCCTTGATTCGTACGTCATAAGTTATTTCGCTCCCGAGTTAGCAATATTCATTAAATTCGTCTACTTCGTGACCATCAATCCTGATAAGTTTTTCGCTGTTGTGAATTGTGCTACTTCTCATTACTTTCGGCTTTCTTCTACTTACTCTCAATCCATACTCTGTAATCAGTAGACTGTCCGTCCCATTCAGCAGATTCTCTAATTCTTCACTTGAAGAACCGTATCATTGACATTCTTACACCCTGAATTTTATGTCCTTTCTTGAACCTTCCTTTTTTATACTCCTACGATGCATAGATTGAACAATAGGGGCGAAATACTGCAACCTTGTCATTCATCCTTTTTAATCCGAGCACTACTTTCTTGGTCTTCTACCCTTATTATTCCCTCTTGGCTCTTGTACATGTTGTATATTACCCGTCTTTCCCTGTGGCTTACCCCTATGTTCCTCATATTTTCACCGAGCGATGTGGAGCAGTGGCTAAGATGCTGGACTCGCATTCGGGAGGACGACGGTTCAATCCCGCGTCCGGCCATCCTGATTTAGGTTTTCCGTGATTTCCCTCAATCGTTCCAAGCAAATGCCGGGATGGTTCCTTCGAAAGGGCACGTCCGATTTCCTTCCCCGTCCTTCCCCAATCCGATTGGACCAATGACCTCGCTTTCTGCTCTCGTACCCCTAACCAACCCCAACCGAACCCTCATATTTTCGAACGTCTTGCATCATTTGACAAACTGCAACGTCAGAACTGCACTCTCTGGTGCCTTTACCTTTTTTAAAGCCAAACTGATTGTCATCTAACACGTCCTGAATCTTCTTTTCGGATTTTCCGTGTGATATTATTGTCAGCAACTTTGATGGATTAGCTGTTAGCTGAATCTGCCATAATCCTTGCACTTGTCCGCTCTTTCAATCTTCCGAATTGTGTCGATCATGTTTTTCGGAATCTGAGATAATATATAGACCCATACATTGTACACATTGACATGAATAATAGTTTTGTTGCAAATTTCCCCAATATTTTTAAAAACTCTAATGGAATTTTACCTATCCCTTACGCGTTATTTGGCCTTCAGTCTTCCATAGCTCTTTTAAAATCTGATTCTAATACTGGATCGCCTGTCTCTTCCCCATCACCTCCTGTTCGTTCTTCTACGACTTCAGACAAGTCTTGTCCCACGTACAGTTCTTCAGTTCTCTCCGTCCACCTGTCTCTACTCTCTCCTCTGTTTTCAACAGTAAAATTCTCATTGCACTCTTACTGTTACCACCGTTGCTTTTAATTTCACCCACGTTTCTTTAGACTTTTCTATGTGCTGAGTCTGTTTTTCCGACAAACATTTCATTTTCGATTTCCCCACGTTTCTTCTGCAGCCATTTCGCCCTAACTTCCCTGCCTCCTAATTTAATTTCTAAGTGACTTCTATTTCTGTATTCCCGAATTTCGCAGAACATTTTCGTACTTTCTTCTTTAATCGATCTACTGAAGTATTTCTTCTGTTTCCCATGGTTTCATCACAGCTAAGTTCTTTGCACCTCTGTTTCCCCTTCCGACTTCTGTAATTGCCCTTTCTACTGATGTCCATTCCTCTTAAACTGATTGCCTGTTGATCTAGTTCTTATCGCGTGTCTATAGCCTTAGAGAATTTCAAACGTATCTCTTCATTCCTTAGTACATCTACCTCTACATACATATTCCGCAATACACGATGCGGTGCGTGGCAAAGGGTACCTCGTACCACAACTAGCATCTTCTCTTCCTGTTCCACTCCCAAACAGAACGAGGGAAAAATGACTGCCTATATGCCTCTGTACGAGCCCTAATCTCTCTTATCTTTGTGGCCTTTCCGCGAAATGTAAGTTGGCGGCAGTAAAATTGTACTGCAGTCAGTCTCAAATGCTGGTTCTCTAAATTTCCTCAGTAGCGATTCACGAAAAGAACGCCTCCTTTCCTCTAGAGATCCCACCTGAGTTCCTGAACCATTTCCGTAACGCTCGCGTGATGATCAAACCTACCAGTAACAAATCTAGCAGCCCGCCTCTGAATTGCTTCTATGTCCTCCTTCAATCCGACCTGATAGGGATCCCAAACGCTCGAACAGTACTCAAGAATAGGTCGTATTAGTGTTTTATAAGCGGTCTCCTTTACAGATGAACCACATCTTCCCAAAATTCTACCAATGAACCGATGACGACTATCCGCCTTCCCCAGAACTGCCATTACATTCCTGTCCCACTTCATATCGCTCTGCAATGTTACGCCCAAATATTTAATCGACCTGACTGTGTCAAGCGCTACACTACTAATGGAGTATTCAAACATTACAGGATTCTTTTTCCTATTCATCTGCATTAATTTACATTTATCTATATTTACAGTTAGCTGCCATTTTTTACACCAGTAACAAATCCTGTCCAAGTCGTCTTGTATCCTCCTACAGTCACTCAACGACGACACCTTCCCGTACACCACAGCATCATCAGCAAACAGCCGCACATTGCTATCCACCCTATCCAAAAGATCATTTATGTAGATATAAAACAACAGCGGACCTACCACACTTCCCTGGAGCACTCCAGATGATACCCTCACCTCCGATGAACACTCACCATCGAGGACAACGCACTGGGTACTATTACTCAAGAAGTCTTTGAGCCACTCACATACTTGGGAACCAATCCCATACGCTCGTATCTTAGGTAGGAGTCTGCAGTGGGGCGCCTAGTCAAACACTTTCCGGAAGTCAAGGAATATGACATCCGTCTGATACCCTTCATCCACAGTTCGCAAGATATCATGTGAAAAAAGTGCGAGTTGCGTTTCCAAAAAGCGATGCTTCTAAAGCCGTGCTGATGCATGGACAGCAACTTCTCTGTCTCAAGGAAATTCATTATATTCGAGCTGAGAATATGTTCGAGAATCCTGCAACAAACCGATGTTAAAGATATTGGTCTGTAATTTTGAGGATCCGTCCTTCTACCCTTCTTATATACAGGCGTCACCTGCGCTTATTTCCAGTCGCTCGCGACTTCACGTTGGGCAAGAGATTCGCGATAAATGCAAGCTAAGTAAGGAGTCAATGCAGTAGAGTACTCTCTGTAAAACCGAATTGGAATCCCATTTCCGTATTTCCGTATCCCGCTTCTTTGCGCATTGATTCATCTTGAGATGTCTCTTAAACTTTAGACTACTCTTCATCACTACTGAATTGCAACCTGGGTGTATATATCTGCTCCTGGGTACGCCTTGCAATCCAGTATCTGATTCTGGAACGTCTGCCTAGCCACAAAGTGATCTAACTCAAGTCGTTCCGTATAACCCGGCCCAAGTATACCACCTGCTCGTTCGATTCTTAAACAGAGTATTCGCTGTTACTTGCTGAAATTTATTGCAGAATTTGGCTTCCTCCTCTCTCATTTACTGTACCAAGCCCGCATTCTCCCGCAACCCTTCCATTCCTTCCCCTACAATTGCATTCCAATCCCCCAGGACTACTAGATTTTCGCCTCCCTTTACGTTCTGAATTATCCGTTGAATTTCCTCATATACTTTCTCTACCTCTTCTTCGCATTGCGGCGTTGGTATGTATATCTGAACTATCGTTGTTGATGATGGTTTGCTGTCGATTCGGGTGAGAACAGCCCTACCACTGAACTGTTCACTATAAGACACTCTCTGCCATATCTTCCCATTCGTAAAGAATCCTACTCTGGTAATACTATTTTCTGTTGCTGTTCATGTTACTTAACTCATCTGACCAGAAATCCTTGTCTTCTTTCCATTTCACTTTCTTGACCCGCACTATATCTAGTTTGTGCCTTTGAATTGTTCTCTTCAGATTTTCTAGCTTCCGCATTACGTTCGAAGTTCAGACAGCCCACGCTCCAACTCTTAGCACATTACAATGTCATAGGCTATTCAATCATTTTCTCATGTTCACCTGCCCTTGGCAGCCCGCTCCCGGTGATCCGAAAAGGGGACTATTCCGAAAGCTTATGCCAATGGAGAGATCATCATGACAATTTTACAATTAAAGGCCACATGCCATTCGGACACACATTATGTGTCTTTAACTCTTTGGTTTTCATGTCGTTGATCTGTGCTTATTCTTTCGCCTTTCGGCGCACTTTCCAACCACTACTGCCAGATTGGTTCTGTTCGGGAGAGAGGCCATTAATATTCACACCAGCGGCAAAATGATCCTATCGGAGCAGAATAAAGACTAATATGGTCCTGTTTTGATTCTAAAAAGTGGGTAACCAGCTGCCACGTTCTACCTTCCTCAGCACCTTTATAATTTTCCCAAATATATTTGCATGCGAACATATTCGCACTTAATGTGCAACTCACGTCTCACTCCCACTAGCTCCATTAACCGTAACTCAACAGACCCACTAGCCCATCCCTGTAATTCGTTCATACTAATCCGCTCCCACTTTCCCATTCTCACGCACTCATTCAGCTCAACTCGTCATTATGTTATGTTTCTCTGTCACTGTCCCATGTCTCACAGCCCCAGCCACATTGCTCTCTCCTACTATTGTCTGCTCTTACTGTCAGTCTGCATTTGCTCCCTCTAACTACCACCATTTCATTCATTTCTTCTCACAGCTGCTGCCTCTTCTTACTGCCATTATCTCTCTTTTCTCGTTGTCATTGTTATAGTCTTTCATTATCACTAGCTCTCACCCACTTCCCCTTTCTCCCTTGCTCCATTTCTTCATTCCTCTCCGACTGGCATTGTCTTTCCACTCTCCTTCTAGTACATTTTTGTCACTGTTATCCACGATCCATCGCCACGTTGTCCCCCTCTTCATCTTACAGTGCCACTCTCTTCTTCGCTCTTTCTATACCACAACCTACTATATTCCAGTATTTACTAATTTTTCGTCTCTTTCTCATTGACACTGTTTCCTTCTCTCTCAGCATAAAAAAGAAACGCGAATACGACCACATGTCAATATCCGTTGGACAACATTGAAAATGCTAAGCAAGTAGAATGAGGCAGCTGCGCCCCTACTTTTCAGTGAGTCTTTTAAAACAAGAGCATATTTGTCTTTTGTGCGCTCCTATTGGAGAGCCTGTCGGCGCTGGTGGCCTTATTTACCTTGCTACAGCACAGCCGGTCACTCATATGTAATGAACTTTGTAGGTCAGTTAACTCCTTATACTTTACTTACATGAAATTGAAATAATAAAAAAAACCAGTATTACACCTCATACCGAATATTACGTGCACATAAATTTTGTATATGCTTTAGTACTACAACATGGGACTTTCAGAACCCTTGTCATGATACGGGAGACACTTTGCAGGATATATCTCCATGCTGCGTCACTTCATAACCAATGTTTTCGCCTATTGTTGTATATTACATGCGTACTTTACGTGTGCAAGAAGAGTAACTTTGAACCTCTTGGAAACAGCTAAGATTTCCAGAACTTTTTAAAGTTGTTCCAGATCAGGATTATAGGAGTAGATCGTCAAAATTTCAGCCATCGGTTGTGCATACTCGGCTTGCAATCTGTGGCTTGGTTTTGGTATCCAAACACCATGTTCAGGTTTTCTCAGGAACCATCCATGAATTAGATGGTGCCTCCCTAAGCCCATGAAGGGGCACAATAGATCACATTTACTGCAAAAATAACTAACAGATTTACTCCTTTCGCTCCTAGTGCCTACGCTGGAGGGTGTGTGCAATACTCAGAGTTCGACACTGTACTGTGACATAGCTACAGTAACACGGTCATTCTGTTAGGAACACAAATGGTCCCCAGCCCGAGGGCCATCGGAAACACTCGACCCTACTCTTCTATCACCAACACAACCCAAGGTGTGTGCCCCGTCGATTTGGAACATATTAGGTAGGGCATGCGATACCATGCATACCGATACAACCATCCAGAATCGGTTTTCCATGTTTTCTCTAAATTGGTTAGAAGAAATGCTCTGTTGGTTTCTAATAAATCTCACGATCGGTTTCCTCCTCGACCTTTACGCCTGCATCTACTGACGTCGAAGACAACAGGGCGCTGAACCTTTATTTTTCTTGCATCTCATGGCTTGGTATGCTACAATGACGGGTAAGCAGTAGTTGAGATGTGACAAAGTGTTATAGCCTCCCGCTGTTACTCAGTCTGTACACTGAGCGAGGAGTGAAACAAGCAAAGCAGATATTTGCACACTGTATTAACGTTCACTGAGAAGAAAATAAAACATTAGTGTTTGTAAATCACATTGTATTTGTTCTAGTTGACTAATCACTTTGAAAAATATCTGAAATACAGTTACAGGTTCTTGAAAACTTGTTACAAGATTAAAGTCATCGACAATGGAAACAAGAGTAATGGAATGTAGGTGAAACACATCAGGCGACGGTAAGAGAATAAGATTACGAAATGAGAAACTAAACGTAATCGAAGTGTTCAGTAATTTAGGCAACATAAGAACTGATGGTGGCATATATGGAGAAGATAGCATGCAGACTGTCAAAAAACCGTTTATGAAAAAAGAAAATTTTTTAATATCGAATATGAATGTTTTATAAAGTCTTTTCTAAAGATATTGGAAAGGAGTGTAGCCAACTGGACGGAAAGTAATTCGGAGAAGAATAAATATGAGTTTTTCCATTCTAGTGCTAAAATGAGTGTACTCCCCTGGTAACACCATATCTATACCTAATATTTGAATTAATCGCTTAGATTCACGACTATGGGAAATATTGCTGCAGTATTTGACACTCGTTACAACCTTAAGTAATGACAAGCCTGAGAAAGCAGCAAAGAAAATTTTCGGAGACTCGCTCTGAAAAATTGCTGCCTCGCTGATGAATCAGGCACGGGTTCAACAACAGGCGGAATGTACAGGGGTTGGACAAAAATATGGAAACATAACGAGAAATGCATGCTTGAAGACAAATGTAGAATTGCACCGTTGTATTTTACTTCGAAAGGTTCCTGTGCAATGTTTCAAGTGCCAATCATGGTCAGAATAGTGTTAAGTGGATCTGAGAGTGCTTTATGTCTGAGCTAAGTGAATTTGTACTTGCACGATGTGTTAGTGCTCCTATAGAAGGTTCTTCCACGACCAAGAAAAGTGAAGTATCAAAGATTTATGACACAAGAGTGGGCACTGGGTAAGTAGAGCATCATCATACGCTAAGTCACATCTCGGACAAATGTGTGTTTCGATCGGTCGTGAGGGACTGTCATTGTAGAGGGTTATGACGAAAAATAAGAGGACGACAACTAAAAAAGACGCTACGGAGCTGAATGTCGCACTCTCGATCCCTGTAAAACCAAAACAACACAAATAAAGCTCCATTACCTGGAACTTCCAGAGTGAGCTGGAATTCCAAAAGCACTCTTCAGTGGTATGATTGCTTGTACCGGGTAAACGTGGTGCCGAAGCCATAAAATCTCGAGGAGGAGGAGATTAGGGTTTAACGTCCCGTCGTCAGCGAGGTCATTAGAGACGGAGCACAAGCTCGGATTACGGAGGATGAAGAAGGAAATCGGCCGCGCCCTTCCAGAGGTATCATCCCGGCATTAGCCTGAAGCGATTTAGGGAAATCACGGAAAACTTTGGATGGGCGGAGACTAGTTTGAACAGTCGTCCTCCCGCATACGAGTCCAGTGTGCTAGCCACTGCGCCAAGTCACTCGGTCCCCATAAAACCTGGACTAGGGAGCAGTACAAGAAAGTCATTTGGTGGGGAGAGTCTGGTTTCACACAGTTCCAAACTTCCGGCTAAGTTTACTCCCCGACAGTGTAAACTGGGTGGGGTTAGGGGCAGCCATATTGTAGTTACTCTGCAAAGCCCAAGCCGGCCGCGGTGGTCTAGCGGTTCTAGGCGCTCAGTCAGGAACCGCGCGACTGCTACGGTCGCAAGTTCGAATCCTGCCTCGGGCATGGATGTGTGTGATGTCCTTAGGTTAGTTAGGTTTAAGTAGTTCTAAGTTCTAGGGGACTTATGACCACAGATGTTGAGTCCCATAGTGCTCAGAGCCATTTGAACCAATTGAATTTGCGAAGTCCAATTACGAAGAAGAATTATGTAACCATACTAGCTGATCAGGTCCATCCCATGGTACAATGTTTGTGTCACAGTGTTGTTCCAAGACCAAACGTTCCCAGTCGTGTGAAGTTAGCACCCCTTTTTCGAGAAATATACATTTTTTTCAGAGTTCTTGATAGATTTGGCATAGTTCTAGAGTTCTTTGTACAAAATTTCAATAGTTCTGCAGAATTTAGCGAAGAAAACAACAATATTCGAAAAAATTTTCGTATCGAAAACGTTCTTTGGCAATTTCCGCAAAATGTTAATAAGTACAAGAGTTCTGAGCACAGTTCTGAACAGAGCTCCAAGAGTTCTTTCGAAAATCCAAGTAACGTTTTTTTGTGCAGCTAATAGTTTACGAGATAATTGCATTTTAATGAGAAAATCTTTTCACTTACTGTGAAGTTGGCACCCTTTTTTTCAGAAATATATATATTTTTCAGAGTTCTTCATAGATATGGCATAGTTCTAGAGTTCTTTGTACAAAATTTCAATAGTTCTGCAGAATTTAGCGACGAAAACAACAATACTCGAAAAAATTTTCGTATCGAAAACGTTCTTTGGCAATTTCCGCAAAATGTAAATAAGTACAAGAGTTCTTTCGAAAATCCAAGTAACATTTTTTTGTGCAGCTAATAGTTTACGAGATAATTGCATTTTAATGAGAAAATCTTTTCACTTACTGTGAATTTGGCACCCTTTTTTTCACAAATGTATACTTTTCTCAGATTTCTTGATAGATATGACATAGTTCTAGAGTTCTTTGTACAAAATTTCAATAGTTCTGCAAAATTTAGCGACGAAAACAATACTCGAAAAAATTTTCGTATCGAAGACATTCTTCGTCAATTTTCGCAAATTGTAAATAAGTACAACAGTTCTGAGCACAGTTCTGAACAGAACTCCAAGAGTTCTATCGAAAACCCTATTAACATTTTTTTGTGCAGCTAATAGTTTACGAGATAATTGCAATTTAAGGAGAAAATCTTTTCACTTACTGTGAAGTTGGCACCCTTTTTTTCAGAAATGTATACTTTTTTCAGATTTCTTGTTAGATATGCCATAGTTCTAGAGTTCTTAGTACAAAATTTCAATAGTTCTGCAAAATTTAGCGACGTAAACAATATTCGAAAAAATTTTCGTATCGAAAACATTCTTCGTCTATTTTCGCAAATTGTAAATAAGTACAACAGTTCTGAGCACAGTTCTGAACAGAACTCCAAGAGTTCTATCGAAAACCCAATTAACATTTTTTTGTGCAGCTAATAGTTTACGAAATAATTGCAATTTAAGGAGAAAATCTTTTCATTTACTGTGAAGTTGGCACCCTTTTCTTCAGAAATGTATATTTCTTTCACAGTTCTTGACAGGTATGCCATAGTTCTAGAGTTCTTTGTACAAAATTTCAATAGTTCTGCAGAATTTAGGGAAGAAAACAACAATACTCGAAAAAATTTTTCTATCGAAATCATTTTTTGTCAATTTTCGCAAAAATTAAACTGGTACAACAGTTCTGAGGACAGTTCTGAACAGATCCCCAAGAGCTCTATCGAAAATCCTAATAACATTTTTCTATGGCGATAATAGTTTGTGATAAATTGATTTAATGTGGGACACACTTTCTCTACAGAAAATATAAATATATTCGTACAACAGTTCTGATGACAGTTCTGGACACCACGTGAAGAGTTCTATCGAAATTCCTAGTAGAATTTTTTAGTGCAGGTAATAGTTTAAGAGGTAATCGCAACTTAATTAAGAACCCCATAAGAGCTCCTACTGTGAAGCTGGCACCCTTTTTTTCAGAAATACATATTTTTTTCAGAGTTCTTGATAGATAAGTCATAGTTATAGAGTTCTCGGTACAAAATTTCAATAGTTATGCAGAATTTAGCGAAGAAAACAACATTGTATAACAAAGCTGATTCAGGAACCCTTTCCTTTTGATACAATTCTTCCTGTTGCCACAATAAATCACTTGTGCATAGATTCCAACTGTACTGATCATTACAAAAATACAACCATTGACCAGCGGCGCACATTTCTTGCAGCGTTGTACAAAGCATTCGGCTTATCCGCTGTGAAAATACTACACTTAACGCTATTTTAAAATTTACGGTGGATGGCTTCCGTTTATCTACAATGTCAGCATCTATCGAATTATCTTCATGCAAAGGTGATGCCTGGATCACTCACTTCCCCTTTTAGGTACGGAGGAAACTAGAGTTCAGTCTTGTGGAAGTCAAAAAAGGAAATGTGGGCAGCCCTTCTTTTACTGATAGCAAACTCTAGAGAAATCTCCACACTTGTTTTTCTTCATCATGCCAACAAAAGAAAAACTCTCCCTTCATAGCTCTATTATCATTCCAGTACTAGTAAACCAGTTGTCCGCTTTCACATTTCGACCTGACTGATATATAGGTTTACACAGTCACAGAACAACATCAAATTGTTTATTGCTCAGTTGGTAAATCCTTCTGGTTGCAACACAGCGTATATTTCCAAATTGTACAGGTAAAATACTTAAGAATCCACACTTAAGAATCCATACTCGTTTGTTTTGATTGATAAATATTGGCGAAAACTGTACCTTCCACAGAATCCTTCCAGCTTCTTGCCTACTGTAACATTTTCTCCAAGGGTGTAAGATTTGTGGTAGTTGCGTACAAACACAGTAAATATTTCCCGAATAGCTGTTAGCTTGTGTAATTGTCTCCTTTCATCACGAATAGCGCTACTGTAAAATCTAAGGCTCTCCAGAATAAATTTGAAACGTTTTATGTTCGTTTGCGAGGTGAAATTTTTCAATGCCATCACCATCAGTTCCACACAGATCTTCCAGGCTTTATCTGTTACTTTTGTTAACAACAATTAAAAACAAGAGACTGATGAAGGCTTTCAATTCAATATCATCTATTGATTTTACCCCTCTCTCACGCTGAAATGAGGCTCTGATGCTCTCAAAATTCTGATTGGAATACAAAACTACAATAGACATATATCGTTATCTATGAGGTAATTACAGCATCACAAATGCTGCTTTGGCTGCACCTATTGGTACAGGTAAATTTCGAATAATATTATGCTCTTCGAACAATATGCTTCGAATTTCTTCAACATTATCTAGTACTTCCCACTCAAAATAATAAAATTCCTATAAAATAACGCAACCAGGCGCAGTGTATTAATCTGATATTTGACGTTCAGACAGCGGACACTGACTATTAAACAGTTCAAACAGAATTTAAGTGCAGTTTACATTCTGGATTAGCTTTGTACTACTTACTACGTTGATAAACAAATAAACTAATCGCTGAAATGAAATACGAAAGGGCACAGTGGATAAAAACGAGCAATCGGCTCATATCTCATCAAGAGAGCATTAGCGTCGATACTGAATCATACATACAATAATGAAAGGCACACATGAAGTGTATATTTTTAGAATCAGGAAGAACCAGATGAATTTTATCACGTAAAACAGTAATTGTTTTGAACTCTCATGACATCCAGGACCCACTAACAGCTAAAAATATGCCCAGGACCCTCATGGATGAAAGTTATATTGCAACATCACCAGCCGCTAGGATACATAAAAACATGTGCTGTGTGTAACGAATAAATTTGAAATTGATGTCGTTAATATTGTTGCAAACATTTGTTCTAGTTAGAAAGGAAGTGTGGAAGTTTGATGAGTTACACTACAGCGAGAGTTAAAAGTCTTTACAATGTATAGAAATGTAAGTATATTTACTGAATATATCGTACAAACGAACTAAGTAGTATGTTTAAATCCTAATTCAATACATGACTGATAGAGGTGTTATAATGTTGAGGGGATACAGTATTAAAGTTAATAAGAAGTTCGAAATTTGTAAATAAGAACCTCGTTTATTTGGTCCTCAATAATCCGGAATTCCGGTTTATCCGGATTCATATTTTGTGTCCCTTGGTATTTTTCTCTTTTTTTTCTTATAACACGAAGATGTGTAGTCGGTGAGGTACATGGGCTGCTTATCACCAGGCCGGTAATTTAGTCTAGTACTGAGTGATAAGGAACTCGGAGTGTGTGAATGACATTGTTTCTCAAGTATTGCACATTAATATAACGGTGTATTGATGCCCATCAAGTAAGTTGCATAGTAACCACGCCAACAGCACTCCACCACAGCTCATTGTACCTCTGGTGCGATTCTCGACAGGTGTGACACCATCTGGTTAGTGGCGCGTGTGAATGTATCTGCTCTCTCAGCCATCTGTTTGTTTTGCACTGACGAGCCTTCTCTCCTTGAATCATTTAAGCGTGCACATCCCACGCTTCCACCTACAGTTACTAGTCAGTCAGTCTTAAGAAGGTGTACCGGCATTTGTATAGTGCTGAACATTTAGACTTTTTGTATTTAGTAGAATATACATCCGGTTTTCGATTTTCGGTTTTCCAAAATAAAAGTGAGAATTTACGATCGTACTCATAGCTGTACTTCCAGCAGTACTTCATCTCCTGCGTTCCCAATTTCGTAGAAGTTGTCCTACGAAAATTGCAGAAGAAGCACTCCTGGACGAAAGGATATTGTGACGATATTCTTTGGTCACAGCCTGGGGTTAGAGACCCGGTCCGGCACACAGTTTTTATCTGCCAGTAAGTTTCATAATCTACTGGCACCATAAAAATGTTATGAGGGTTTTTAAAAGAACTCTTTCGGTGCTATCCAGAACTGGCAGCAAAAGGGTTGTGCCAATTTATTATAATGTAGACCAAGTGGGTCTCTCGAAAATGCTATTATCTCCTTAACTGTTATCCCCACAAAAAATGTTATTACAGTTGTCGGTAGAACTCTTAGGGTCGTATTAAGAAATGCCGTCAGATCTTTTGTACGAATTTATTACTTTTACATGACAAAAGTGAGTCCCACATTAATTATCTCATATAATGTCATCGTCACAAATAATGTTATTATAGTTTTTGGTAGAACTCTGTGGGTGATATTCAGAACTGTCATCAGAACTATTCTACGAATTTTGCTATATTAGATAAAGTGAGTATCAGATTAAAACAATTATTGTATAAACTATTATCGCCACAAAAATGTTCTTATCATTTTCAATGCAACTCTTCCGGTGCTATCCAGAACTGCCAACAGAACTGTTATACAAATTTATTTTTTCCAAACTGACAAATAATTTTTTACCATACCAAAATTTTGCCGTGTTATTGTTTTCTTCCCGAAATTCTGTAGAACTATTCGTGTTTTGAGCAGGGAAATCTAGAACTATTGCATATATATCAAGAACTGTGAAAAAAATTTATATTTATCGTAAAAGGGGTTCAAACTTTACGGGAAATGCTCATAAGCATTCCTTAATAATGGCAGTTACTACGTAAACAATTACCTGCACAGAATATGTTACTAGTTTTTTGAAAGAACTCTTACAATGCTATCCAGAGCTGGCATCAGAGCATACGAACAGACATAATTTTTTTTTTTTTTTGAGTAAGAGTGCCCCACAATTAATCAATTACCATACAAACTATTACAACCACAAAAAATGTTATTATGATTATAGATAGAAGTCTTGACGTGTTAACCAGAACTGTTCATCAAAACTGTTGAACGAATTTACTTTTTCTGTGGAGAAAGTGGGTCTAACATCAAAGCAGTTACCGTAAAAACTATCATCGCCACAAAAAGATGTTACTAGGATTTTCGATAGAGCTCTTGGTGTTCTGTTCAGAACTGTTGTACGAATTTACTTTTTGCGAAAATTGACAAAGAATGTATTCGATACGAAAAATTTTTCGAGTATTGTTGTTTTTTCGCTAAATTATGCAGGACTATTCAAATTTTGTACAAATAACTCTAGAACTATGACATTTCTATCAAGAACTCTGAAAAAATATATATATTTCTTAAGAGAAGGATTCCAACTTCACAGTAAGTGAAGAGGTTCCCTAATTAAATTGCAATTATATCGTAACGTGTTAGCTGCACAAAAAATTGTAATTAGGATATTCTATAGAACTATTGGGGTTCTGTTCAGAACTGCCCTCAGAACTGTTGTCCGAATTTACTTTTTGCGAAAATTAATAACGAATGTTTGCTATACGAAATTTTTTTCGAGTATTGTTGTTTTCTTCGTTAAATGCTGCAGAACTATTGAAATTTTGTACTAAGAACTCTAGAACTATGGCATATCTATCAAGAAATCTGAAAAAAGTATACATTTCTGAAAAAAAGGGTGCCAACTTCACAGTAAGTGAAAAGATTTTCTCATTAAATTGCAATTATCTCGTAAACTATTAGCTGCGCAAAAAAATGTTACTTGGGTTTTCGATAGAACTCTTGGAGTTCTGTTCAGAACTGTGCTCAGAACTGTTGTACTTATTTACAATTTGCGAAAATTGACAAAGAATATTTTCGATACGAAAATTTTTTCGAATATTATTTTCGTCGCTAAATTCTGCAGAACTATTGAAATTTTGTACAAAGAACTCTAGAACTATGGCATATCTATCAAGAAATCTGAAAAAAGTATACATTTGTGAAAAAAAGGGTGCCAGCTTCATAGTAGGAGCTCTTATGGAATTCTTAATTAAGTTGCAATTACCTCTTAAACTATTACCTGCACAAAAAAATTTCACTAGGATTTTCGATAGAACTCTTCACGTGGTGTCCAGAACTGTCATCAGAACTGTTGTACGAATATATTTATATTTTCCGTAAAGAAAGTGTGTCCCATATTAAATCAATTTATCTCAAACCATTATAGCCATAGAAAAATGTTGTTGGGATTTTCGATAGAGCTCTTGGGGTTCTGTTCAGGACTGTCCTCAGAACTGTTGTACAAATTTAATTTTTACGAAAATTGACAAAAAATATTTTCGATACGAAAATTTTTTCGAGTTTTGTTGTTTTCTTCGCTAAATTCTGCAGAACTATTGAAATTTTGTACATAGAACTCTAGAACTATGCCATATCTATCAAGAACTCTGAAAAAAAAAAATATATTTCTGAAAAAAAGGGTGCCAACTTCACAGTAAGTGAAAAGATTTTCTCATTAAAATGCAATTATATCGTAAACTATTAGCTGCACAAAAAAATGTTACTTGGATTTTCGAAAGAACTCTTGGAGCTCTATTCAGAACTGTGCTCAGAACTCTTGTACTTATTTACATTTTGCGGTAATTACCAAAGAACGTTTTCGATACGAAAATTTTTTCGAATATTGTTGTTTTCTTCACTAAATTCTGCAGAACTATTGAAATTTTGTACAAAGAACTCTAGAACTATGCCATATCTATCAAGAACTCTGAAAAAAATGTATATTTATCGTTAAAGGGGTGCTAACTTCACACGACTAACGTTCCCTGTTCACAAAGCTCGCTACGCACAGGACTCGTATTGTGACCACGAGGATGAATTATCGCATCTCTCCTGACCATTTAGTGACCACGGAGGTAAATTGTCGCATGTTCCCTGGGCACTAGAGAGTCCATATCTCAATATTACTCAGCCATCATGGCCTACTCTGGAGAGAAGTTTGAGTGATCTTTATACTCCTGCAACATCATTACCCCATTTTTCCATTACTCTGCAGGAGGAATGGTATCAGATTGCCATTAAATCCATACAGAACGTTTATTCATTCACGTCGAGACGACAGGAGATGTTTAGAATGACAACGGTTTTCCTGCTCCGTAACGTACTGTGCTGTGTTTTGGTATTTGCGTATCTTTTGCGGACGACGTGCCAGTCACCCGTCTCCTCAGAAGGACTTTTATCCGACGTTCATTTGCTCCATCTGTTCCTGTTGCCTGAGAAAGACGCATTTCAGTAACAAACATTTTAATGCTGTTTGTTTTATATCCTGAAGGTGAGAGCACAAGGTACAGTGAGAAACCTGTTTTTATTTTTCCTTTCGAGAACACAAGCGCGATACGCAGTTCAGACTTTTGTGTGTTTTGTGACCTTCAGCCAAAACCCTTACGTTATACTTTTAATTTTCTAAAGAGAACCTAGATTTTTTAAAGTTTTATGATCAGTCAGCCCGAAGTAATTGGTGTCATACCAACATATCCTTCATTGTTTTGCGATTATAGCAAACTTAAATGTGTAACAGGAACGTCATGAAACAATCTTGCAACCGTGTCACCGAGACCGCTCTTAAAACACAGCTACAAAACTGAAATTGACAGTCTGGTTGGCATGGCTTTGTTATTCATTGTATGGCATTTTCTTTTTCCAGGTAAGTGCCGGATTCGTCTCAGCTTTGCGACCCTAGCTTAACACTGCTGAATTGGGTAAGTCCACGTGTTTCATTCATATTAATTTCATCAGTTCAATACGAGTACAGTACGTCCTCGTGAAACAGCTCTAATTTCCATACGCAAATAAAAAAAAACTATGAGACAGGTAACTGGGATTTTCAGCATCATGTAATGGAACTGAAACAAGTTTTGCCTGGATTTTTCTTCCAAACGGTTCCCTTTGTTTCAGCTGCTCAATAATTGACAGAAGTGGCTAGACGTCAATTGAGAGAGCCCAATTTGTGTTATGGTATGTCCTAGCGTCTGGCAGTATAAACGGCGAGGTTCTTTCAGAAAACGCACATGTGACGAAATAGTACGGGAGAGCAGAAAGATGTTCAAATGAGCGCATATAGCCAGTTCGCCTAGCACCACGGGACCTAAACATCCCTTGCTCAGCAGCTCACAGAGTGTTGTAGTAGAGGGAAGTGAGTAGAGTAAAGTCTGTAGGAGGAGACAGAAATTGAAATGTATTCAACAAACAACTGAGGGCGTTTTGTGCAAGTATTACTATGACATGAAGTGGTTGGCACGCGAGAGAAATCGTAGCGGACAGCACTAAACTAGTCAGAAGACAGGTGACTGCCCAGAAAAAGGTGGCTAGTAGATCTGAAGGCCAACAAATGAATCTGTGCTACACGCATAAGATTGGAGAAGTAGTTCTTCAACAAGTATTGATCTTGAATGCGACGAAATTTGATACAGGTCATGAAAATGTGTAGACTTCCTTTTTTGGACTGTTTTGAGAATAATGTGGACTGCGACAAGCGACCAAAATTGATAACTTTTGCCTTTGGATATAATCTGTGAACAAACATTGATATCACAGCCATTTTACCTTTTTATCTGTGTAATTAAATTCATTTTTCTATACTTTTGACCAAGTTCATCTCAAAGTATTTTAGTACCCACGTTTGAAATCCACACTCATGCCCATAAATTAAGGACAATGCTGATACGTGGTGAAACAACGCTCTGGTGGGCGGTTTGCTGGATTAAATCACCTCGGGGTATGACCATGCGGTGCATTTGGCCTGCGGTCTTCGCAAGGTGGCACTGGTAGCAGTCCACACACGCAGAGGTGTTTTGGTGCATGTCAGAGTATGGTGCTGCGAGTAAGTGTGCAGACGCTCTCAGACGTGCTAATGGTGACTGTGGGTTGAAAATGGCTCAAAAAACGCATATTGATGACGTTATGAGGGGTAGAATACTTAGGTGACAGGAGGCAGGTCAAACACAGCAGGTCGTAACATGGGCCATCCGTGTGCCACAAAGTGTAATCTCAAGATTATGGCAACGATTCCAGCAGACAGGAAACGTGTCCAGGCGCTACAGTACGGGATGTCCACAGTGTACAACACCATAAGAAGACCGATATCTTACCATCAGTGCCCGCAGACTGCCACGGAGTACTACAGGTAGCCTTGCTCGGGACCTTACCGCAGCCACTGGAACAGTTGTCTCCAGACACACAGTCTACAGCCGACTGAACAGACATCGCTTATTCGCCCGTAGACCTGCAAGGTGCATTCCACTGACCCCTGGTCGTAGTAGAGCCCTTAAATCCTGGGTTCACGAAACACAGTACATGGTCGTTGGAACAGTGGTCTCAGGTTATGGTTACGGACGAGTCCTGATGTAGTCTGAACAGTGATTGTCGCCGGGTTTTCATCTGGCGTGAACCACGAACCAGATACCAACCTCTTAATGTCCTTGAAAGGGACCTGTATGGAGGTCTTGATTTGATGATGTGGGGTGGGATTACAATTGGTGCACGTACACACCTGCATGTCTTTGACAGAGAAACTGTAACAGGTCAGATGTACGGAACGTCATTTTGCACCAGTATCTCCGCCTTTCTAGGAGTGCAGTTGGTCCCACCTTCCTCCTGATGGATGATAACGCACGGCCCCACCGAGCTACCATCGTGGAGGAGTACCTTGAAGCAGAAGATATCAGGCGAATGGAGTGGCCTGCCTGTTCTCCAGACCTAAACCCCATCGAGCACGTCTGGGATTGTCTGGGTCGATATATCATTGCACGTCTTCAAACTCCCACGACACTTCAGGAGCTCCGACAGTCACTGGTGCAAGAATGGGAGGCTATACCCCAGCAGCTGCTCGACCGCCTGATCCAGAGTATGCCAACCCGTTGTGCGGCCTGTGTACGTGTGCATGGTGATCATATCCCATATTGATGTCGGGGTACATGCGCAGGATACAGTAGCGTTTTGTAGCACATGTGTTTCGGGACAGTTTTCTCAACTTATCACCAATACTGTGGGCTTGCAGATCTGTGTCATGTGTGTTTCCTGTGTGCCTATGCTATTAGCGCCAGTATTGTGTAGTGCCAAGTTGTGTGGCGCCACATTCTGCAATCATCCTTAATTTATGAGCATGAGTGTAGTTTTCGAACGAGTAAAACCAATCAAAACCATTAGTTAAAGAATATTACTATTCAAAACATCAGACTGAGTTTCATCTGAGAAGAAATCATCAAAGCAGTCAGGTCGGTTTTTCGGTAACGCCGTCTTTCCGCTGTTTAAAAAACAGTGAGCAGCCGTATCAGAAGCTCTCTGCAAGTCAAACACGGCAGGAAGCCGGGCGCCGCTATTTATAGCACTCTGTATCTGACGAGGAAGGGATACAGCTTCCATTTGCGCCGACGGCTGTATCCAATATCCAAGTTAATCTACGCAGTAAATCTGTACAGGTGCATGCTACGTCTTAAGCCGTTGTTCAAAATACGTTGCCATGTTATTCTAAATATTGTAAAAAGAAATGTAGGTGTGACGTAGGACGTTAGAGACCTTTCTCGTAAATATGAGTAGATTTGCAGTTAAGCTGACTAGACTACAGAAAAAGGCATACAGCAGACGATTATTAAAATCATTCGTCACCTGCTGTAGGACTTCGTGCGATCTTGTCAGCTTAATTACAGATCTGCACACATTTAAGTTTATATACTCGTAAACGTGTGTACTGTAAGTCATTCACACTCACATCTTCTCAGATCAGCCAGTTCGACGGCGTTGTTTTTACAATAAAAGAGTGCAAGTGATAGAGAGCGTATACGACCGCATCCAAACAAGAAAAACGACTTAACTCTAAAATTTACACCTATATCTTATGTCACTGAAAAATGCGTGTGAAATGACCCAACATGCACGAAAACTATAATGGTATTTACTGCCAACAGTGCTGAATTGAAATTAAGGAAGCTTGAACGATCTACATATTAATTCCTTTAAGTCGTCTTCTCTCAAGTGTTGCATTTTTGAGCTGTGCTACTGGTCTTGTCGGTGTGTGATACGAATTTCTGCTTAGCAGCCTCTAAACGCGTATAGTCATAAATATAACTAGTTAGCGACATGGGGAGTAATTTTTGTAACATGCATCCAGTAACTGTTTGGAAAGTAAAGAAAACAAAAAAAGTACTCTGGCTTCACAAATATGCATTGAATCCGTTTCCTGGAGTCTGGAGACAAGTGTAGTGAATTCTCAGTGCAATCTGTTTCAAAGTTTACAGAAATTGTTGCTGTTCGTGAAGGAAGGTCTCTTTCGACCAGTTTCCGGGGAAAACTTGAAGGCGGGTCACTCGGACATAATGTAAGCTGTTGAAATGCAGACATCGCTGGTAACATGTAGTCGCGGAATGCAGGGTCGTTCCTTAGACCGGAACTTCTCTTGCGTAATTGGTAAGAATTATTGCATTAAAATATGTTGACTACTATTCTTAACTTTTCTTTGTCACCTTAATTTTAATACTGACATTCGGCATCTCCGCTTGGCGTATGCCTACCTATATCAGGCGTTACTTTGACCAGTAAATATACGGTTTAGGGGGCTTCATAATTAAATGCACGGCGACAAAAAAATGTTCATGAGGGCACATTTACACCATTCATGATACAGAAGGTGCAAAAAATTTAAACAATTTTTTAAAAATCGGAATTTATTTAACGAAAAGGCTGGGCCGTTTCCCGCATCTGACGTGATAAAGATTATTTAAATATATGTTTAGTACAACACACGTGATTAACTCACTTTTCGCACGTTAATTTTTGACAGTAGTGCTTCATTCAACATCTCATCATCTATAACGCTGTAGACATCGGCTACGAAAGAGACACAGCTTCCATGAAAGTTTCTTTTGACGGGTTACGTGTGATAAACGAGGGGCGTACAGTAAGTAAGGCAAAAACATTTTTGTTCTCAACCGTTTTCGGTTTAAATCATGCGCAATTTGTTGTGAGACATCGTGGAATATTCCCGCTTCATCGTAAATTCCGGTCGATGGCGGCACTCCTCGAAGCTTTCAAGATGGTGTCTTTGTTCAAAGCAGGGAGCTGTTATTGAGTTTATTTTGGTGGAAAACCAGAGGATCGCAGATATTCATAGATGCTTACAGAACGTCTACGGAGACCTAGCAGTGAATAAAAAGACAGTGAATGTTTTTCTCTTGCTTTCCAGGCGGGCGCCGTGATTCCTGGTCCCACGTTCCCATGCATATGTCTTATGTGGGTGTGATTTCCCATGTCTGCCTAGCCCGACCGCCAGGCATTTAGATTTCCATAATTATCTGCTGCACCTGAAGAAGTAGCTACAAAATTCGAAATCCGCCGTGGCATAAATTAAGAATATTACTGGCAACTGGAGCAGACTTTTATTCTATGTACCTCAGTTGCTAATGTTCGCGCGGCCAAATATTTTGCTCTAACAAGTAGAAGGTGGAAGCATCGGCCGTGGAGGGTATATGAATTTTGTCGGGGTGGAAGCGGTAAACATTGCAGTCGTTGTCGTAATACGAAACAGGATCGATTTAAATGACGTCTAAACGGTTGTGATAATTGGCTTTCGGGCCAGGGGTGAAAGAATTTCCGAAATGACTAAGTTTTCCAACTTGTCGCTCGTCGCCGTGATTAAAGTGTACCGTGCACGGCAGAAAGGCATTATCCGAAACCAGCGCAGCAGCATTTGTGCTGCACCACGTGCTGTAGATGATAAATGTGAACGACGGTTCTGGAGAGGTGTACGAGCGAATGGATGTGTAACTGCTGAGCAAATGATTATCCATATGAACCAAGGGGTTACCAACAGTGTCTCCTTATCGATCTTTCAGCGAACGTTCTTGTATGTTAGCAGCAGTGCATGGTTCATGCAACAACGCCGATCGACGTTCATCGGTGATCAACGCTGGAATTTGGATGGGAGTACCTCAACTGAACGTCCACTGAGTGGCGACACGTGGCGTTTTCAGGCTATTGACGTTTTATGCCCGCATAGGAAAAATGGTCTTGGCCGGGAACGACGTGAAACGTCTGAAAGCAAACACACTATCACGGTCTTCGGAAAGGTCAAGGGCGGACAAGGGAGTGTTATGGTCTGGGAAATGTTTTCTTGGCGCGCCCTGGGTGAACTCGTCCTTCTAGAAGGTACAATGGATCAACATAAGTATGCTTCTATCCTTGGAAGTATGTTCAAATCTACATGCAGTTATTTTCTTCCTCGGCACAAAGGCATCTGTCAACAGAACAACGCAATACGTTACACAGCTGAAAGTGTACTAGCGTGGTTCGAGGGCCACTGTGGTGAGGCGCACACCCGTTGTTAGCGTCTCGCCTGTTGTGCTGCTTGCGAACGAGCGAGCATTTGTTTACTACAGCGTAACGGCTTGTCTCAAAGTGCGACTTCATTTCCTTACCGCTAAGCCACAATTAAACTAACTTTTCCGTTAGACCACGAACGACCGAAGGCTTATGAAACTGAACGTTTTATACGAGATGAAATGCATCTCCAGCGAGAAGACGTTCTCGGAATACATTTTTTCAACACTTAGCCGCGAATGAAGTGCCGTTGGCCGACGTTGTTCGGCGCCACGCTAACGATCTCAAATTTCGATACTCTGACGGACGTACAGGGACTGTAGTGGTTGGTCACGCTGGTTTTGGCCTCCGAAAGTTACGAGATTTCGAATTCACGTTTGAAGTACCGTCGGACGCTGTGGTGACCGCCTTTAAACCTTAACGCAACGTCGTCAATCACGTGGCTGAAACGTGGGAGACGTTCGTAACTGACCATGTTCTCAACTTTGTCCGTCACAGAATAATTGAACCACGGAAACACATGGCTTCCTACTTGGTTGCAGCGCGGGGTAGCAGCCCGGTCTCAGACGCATTGCCACGGTTTGCGTGGCTCCCCCCCCTTCCCCCCCCCCCCCCCCCGGTCTGGGATTAGAGTCCTCCCTCTGGCATGGGTATATGTGTTGTCCTTACTAAATTAGATAAAGTAGTGTGTAACCCTAGGGACCGATGATCTCAGCAGTTTGGCCCCATAGGAACTTAACAGCAAACCTACTTTGTTATTGCCAGCTACATGGCTGTCGCCATGTACGATGGCCAGCAGGGCATCTGTTCAGGTTGTGGCCAGGAAGGCCAAGTCCATGCTGAACGCCTCTGACGTATACTGGTTCAGTCGCCGATCGGAGACGTCACTCCTTCTGCAGCATCCATTGTGTTACCTCTGGCTTACGTGTCCGAGGCGGTGCTGGCTGCTATGCCCTCTCTGAATCAGTCCCTACCCGTGTGGGCTCCTCTCGACGATGCGATGGACGTTTCGCCTGTCTCTCCTACACCCCTGCCGGAGGCAATACAAATGAATGGCGACCGTCAGCAGGTAAAAGCTGTCTGTCACGAGCCCATGGTTGTTGATCACGGAGCTGTACCTACCTCTGCCTTTCTGCCATCTGGCCACATATAGGATGATAGCCGCTCGCCTTCCGACACGGAAAAGCAACGGTGGGAGAGGAAACGGAGGGGTCAGCGCCGTACCTCTTCTGATAACTGCGTCAACCGGTAGTCCGCACAGGATGACGACCCTGCTACTGCAGGTGCGCTGCCCTCTGACGCCCTGACATCTGACGACGCGACGTCCTTCATCCCTGCCACCATCTCAAGTCATCGTCCACCACCGGACACCGACATTCCCCCTCCTGCATTTGATCAGGTTACCTCCCTTTTTGTGCCTCTCTTTTTCTATGGGCGCACCTCTGATACTGTTCCACTGAACTGACCTGGTAACACGTCTGTCTCGTGGGCGGACGACGTCAATGCTGAGGATGGACATTCTGAATGTGTACAGAACAATGGACCCCCTTGGTGGGGTCAGTTCCCTCCCCGTCACAGTGATGTGCCTTTCTGTGGGGCCTTAACAGGGAGTTCCTTGCGCTTCTCCCGTGTTTGAATCACCTGTCTTCCTGGTGACGGCGACTTTCCAGACTTACCGCATAGCCACGGTCATTGTCAACACTATTCGCATACTCCGCAAACTGGCTTTACTCCATGACATGCTGTAAGCTGCAGACGTTGACATACCTCTCCTTCAGGAGGTGCATGTTGCAACTTTGTGCTCGACAAGGTTTTACAGCACATGTCTCCCATGCTTCCCCTGTTGGTAGTAGGGTGGCGATCCTCTTACGTGACGGTATCCTCGCTGATGCAGTTGTATATCTCCCTGATGCCGGAGGTATGGCTCTCATGGTTAGTGGCGTCTGAATCGTCAATGTCTATGCGCCATCTCGTTCGGGTCGCCTCCGTAAACGTTTCACTTTCTCAGAGACAGTCACACCTCTCTTCTTGGGTCGGCAGGATGCATTGATCATGGGAGGCGATTTCAAATGCTCCCAGGCATCCAAAAACCAATTACCACGTCACTCTTCGTGCGCGGCGCTAGGGACAATTCTCCAGCACCTCAGCCGAGTGAATTCTTGGGAACATGTTCATGGCGATCGTCCGCGGTTTACACGTTTCACAAGCCATTCTTCCAGCCGACTCGATCGTGTTTTCATCTCCCGCGATATTATTAGTGGGGTGCAAGCTGCTGAAGTCTGGCCCACTGCGCCATCAATATCTGCCACCAAAGGGTGTGCCGCGGCCGTGGATCATGGAAGCTGAACACGATCCACCTTACTTCACCCGACTGCCGGCAGCTCATTGAGAACACGTGGGCAGCTTGTCGTCGACGGCTTGATACTTACCAGTCTGCCCTGTAATGGTGGGTGCTTTGTGCAAAGCGTGCCCCCCTACAAAGCCTTGATTTCTTGAGGAAGGGAGGTAACGGCGTGGCTGAGACGGACTGAGGAATGTACTATGATGCCGAATAGTGCCAAGGCGCAGGTCACGTCCCTCTCTCACCGCCACCTTGAAGGAGCTATGGTCAGGGCGCGCACACACGATGGGTTAGTGCAAGAGCGTCCATCTATATATCATCGTCGGAGGAATTTGACTATTGTTCTTACGACTAATGATGGGCAGCGTTTTGGTACTCAACGGGATATCGGGTCTGCCCTCAATGCACATTGCTACTCTGTACTCTGAACAACGTCACCGCTCTGCCAACATTACAGAGGTCTTCAGACTCTCCTTTGTCTCGGTTTCTCGAGATGCAACGATGGATTTGATTGCTAATGCCACGGAGGACGAAGTCCATGATGCTATCCAGGCGGGTTGTACAAACAAGATGCCTGGCTCTGAGGGCCTTCCACTGGAATTTTATCGGACATTTCGTCCTTTTCTGGCGCCACTGTGGACGGAAATTTGTCAGGACCTTACGTCACCTTCCATGCCGATTCAAGACGGTTTCCTTGATGGTTTCCTCATTCCCATCCGGAAGCCTCGGGTTACCTCGCGGATATATGGTTAGCGCCCCTTGACGTTGCTCAACAACTATACAAAGAACTTTACCCAGCTGTTGGCTGCGCGGCTTAAATACACAGCTCGGTACGTGGTTTCCCCCGATCAAACTTCTTCAGAAAGTACCAATAACATCCGCACTGCCCTCTGCCGCTATCGGGACATAATCGCTCCTGCTCACGCTCGTCGTATGTCTGGGCTTTTGGCAGTTCTTCAGCCATGCGTTAGATCGCGTCGATCACGACTACCTGGAAGGTGTGTTCTGCAATATGGGCTACCCTGATACTACCTTCAACCTCGTAATGCGTCTCCTTCGTGGAGCTACGTCTCGTGTACTCTACAATGGTCGTCTTACTCCTGCCAACTCAATACGTCGATCAGTGCGTCAAGGCGGCCCGCTCGCAGCACTGTTGTATGCAGTCACCCTCGAACCGTTGCTATTCAGCTTCCGTCAACGCCTCTCTCGGATATCTCTCGGTGGCCATGTATTCAGCTGCACTGCATATGCAAAGAGTCCCGTCATGGTTCATCGCAGCTGTGCTGAGGTCAGGGAGTCACTGGGACGATCTCGTCATTGTTCTTCGTAGCTGTACTGAGGTCAGGGAGTCACTGGTGTGGGTTAACACTTACAGCGAAACTCGAAACTTCTGGTAGTGGCCTTAACGTCAGCAAATCGAGCGCCATAGTCACAGGTGCTTCTTCTTTGCGTGTAGCTGATACTCCCCGATGCTTAGGACTAGATTTTGCAAGTGATCTGGGGCGGACAATTGCACTCAACTTCCGACGTCTACTTTCACAACTACGAGTTGGTCTCTTAGATCACCGTTAACGAGCGCTCGATCTTCTGCACCGCACGCAATACGTAAATGAATATTTGACGTCACGTATTCCCCAATTGGCAAGGACACCACCTATTCCGCCATCCATTGCCCGCCGCATGCTAGCGGCATTGGGTTAGTTTGTTTGCCACGGCTTGCTATTCAAGATAAGGTACGAAGTCGTCACTCTCCCGCGATGCAGGGGTGGTTTAGGTCTGTGTAATGTGCCCGAAAGAGCTGTAGCCCTTTCCATTGGCCCTCACATGACGCTGTGGTGCCATAGTCATACATATCTTACCAGTCTATTGCTGGAGGCCCATATGAATCATACGCATACCAGCGCACACTCCGCTGCAGAGCGAAAATCTCATTCTGGAAACATCCCCCAGGCTGTGGCTAAGCTATGTCTCCACAATTTCCTTTCTTCCAGGAATGCTGGTTCTGCAAGGTCTGCGGGAGAGCTTCTGTGAAGTTTGGAGGGTAGGAGACGAGGTACTGGAGGAATTAAAGCTGCGAGGACGGGTCGTGAGTCGTGCTTGGGTAGCTCAGTTGGTAGAGTACTTGCCCGGGAAAGGCAAAGGCCCCGAGTTTGAGCCTCGGTCAGGCACACAGTTTTAATCTGCCAGGAAGTTTCATATCAGCGCACACTCCGCTGCAGAGAGAAAATCTCATTCCAGCACACTACTTGTTTGCTTGACTTCTGGCAGTTCCATAACGAACGCCACTTTGCAGTTGTCCTCTATCCAAAATACGGACAACTTTACTCCAAATAACTTCCGGGAATTCAGCCAGGTAACACTTTCAGCGACCGCCGATATTTCGGCGGGAGAACACCCCGCCATTTCAAAGGCAAACTTTTCTCCAGTTTCCTCTGCATTGTCTTCCTTAAACCACCCCAGTGCTGGGGTGTTACTGTCGTGAAGAGTTGATCCCCGCCTCTTCCACACGTAGAACCGATATATTCACTGGTAATCGGAATGTTCTTCATAATCTGACGTCATGCTGCACCCTCCTCCTTGCGTGACGCTTGTTTCCTGATATTCTCGGTGTTATTAATGACATAAACAAAAAAAAAATAGAGCATCTCTCTACTCCACGTACCCTACGCTTTCCTTGGTTCCTGGAGGCTGGGAACGGGACACCGTGGCCAGGCCTCGGGTTGCGAATCCTGCCCAGTTTGCCTCCATTATTTTCGTGCCTGGAAGGTTCCTTAAAAAAGAAGGGGTAGCTTGTTTGGCTACTAATCAAAACGTCCTTAGCCTCGGGTTCTAAACGCGTCACTGCCTAAACTTTGATTAAAAATCACCATTGGTGGCAGATGTCTTCCGGAATATGAGGTCACCCTCATTCTGCCAGCAGCCTTACCAAAAAGGGCGGAGGATTGGAGAGAGGTTCAAGGCAGTCTCTTGTCCTAGGGGTGGGAAACTAAAGGCGGAAGAATCAGCAATGATCAAGGGCATGAAGATGCAGAAGGCGATGGAAACCAGTGCATTAAGACATGTAACATGTAGCCTGTAACTGAAAAAGTGTCATGTTGATCCCTCAATTGGCAATTGATTCCGGAATAGTCCCCCATTCGGATCTCCGGGAGGGGACTGCCAAGGGGGAGGTTACCATGAGAAAAAGATTGAATAATCAACGAATGGATAACGTCCTACGCGTCGGGACGTGGAATGTCAGAAGCTTTAATGTAGCAGGGAAGCTAGAAAATCTGAAAATGGAAATGCAAAGGTTCAATCTAGATTTAGTAGGGGTGAGTGAAGTGAATCGGAAGGAAGACATGGATTTCTGGTCAGATGAGTATAGGGTAATATCTGCAGCAGTATAGAATTGTATAACGGGAGTAGGATTCGTTGTGAATGGGAAGATAGGGCAGAGAGTGTGTTACCGTGAACATTCAGTAATAGGGTTGTTCTCATAAGAATCCATACCACACCAACACCTAGAACGATAGTTCAAGAGCGCGTCCCGACGTCGTAAGCTGCAGAAGAAGAGATAGAGAACGTACACGAGGATATCGAAAGGGTATTACAGTACGAAAAGGGGGGTGAAAATCTAATATTCATGGAGGACAGGAATGCAGTTGTAGAGGAAGGAGTAGAAGAAAACGTTACAGGAGAATATGGGCTTAGGACAGCGAATGAGGGAGGAGAAAGACTAATTGAGTTCTGGAATAAATTTCAGCTAGTAGTAGAGAATACTCTGTTCAAGAACCACAAGAGAAGGAGGTATACTTGGAAAAAGGCCGTTGGGTTGGAGAGGATTAGGGATGATTTCAGTTAGATCATGCTTAGACAGAGATTCCTAAGTCTGAGACTGGATATACATTTAGATCACAATGTAGTAATGATGAAGAGTAGGTTGAAGTTTATGAGATTAGTCACTAAGAATCAATGAAGTGTGGTACGGAAATACTAAGGGATAAGGAGATGCGCTCTATGTTCTCTGAGGGCTTAGGTGCAGCAATAAGGAATAGTTCAGTAGGCACTAGAATTGAAATGGAATGTATATATCTAAGATGTGCAATCACAGAAGCTGGAGAGGGAAACATAGATATAAAGAAGGTATCTGCGAAGAAACCATGGATAACAGAAGAAATACATCAGCTGATCGACGAAAGAATGAAGTACAAAAATAATCAGAGAAATTCAGGAATTCGAAAATGATTTAGATGGCTCTAAGCACTATGAGACTTCACATCTGGGGTCATCAGTCCCCTAGACTAAGAACTACTTAAAACTAACTAACCTAAGGACATCACACACACATCCATCCCCGAGGCAGGATTTGGACCTGCAACCGTAGCAGCAGCGCGGTTCCGGACTGAAGCGCCTAGAACCGCTCGGCCAGAAGGCCCGGCTCGAGAATACAGAAATACAAATCGCTGAGGAATAAAATAAACAGGAAGTGCAGGGAAGCTAAGACGAAGTGGCTGTATGAAAAATGTGAAGAAATCGAAAATGAAATGATTTTTGAAAGAAATGACTCATCATTAGAGAAGCCAAAACAACCTTCTGTGAAATTGAAAGCAAGGTTGGTAACATTACGAGTGCAGCAGGAATTCTAGTGTTGAATGCAGAGGAGAGAGCGGATAGTTGGAAACAGTACACTGAAAGCCTCTATGAAGGGGAAGACTTGTCTGACGTGATAGAAGAAGAAACAGAAGTCGTTTTAGAGGAGATAAGGAATCCAGTATTACAATCAGTATTTAATAGAGATTTGGAGAACTTAAGATGAAGTAAGGCAGAAGGAATATATAACATTGCACCAGAATTTCTAAACTCATTGCGGGAAATGGAAACAAAACGACTGTTGACATCGGTGTGTAGAATGTATGGCTTTAGAGAGGGTAAAGACACCAGAGAGGCCATTTTGACGTGGCTGTTAATAATGGAAGCAAGACAAAAGAAAAATCTATACACGTTCATAAGGTTTGTCGACATGGAAAAATTGTTCGACAGTGCAAAACGGTGCAAGACGTTCGAAATTTTGAGAAAGACAGGGGTAAGCTATAGGGAGGGACGGGTAATATACAATATGTACAATAGCCATGAGAGAATAATAAGAGTGGACGACCAAGAACGAAGTGCTCAGACTAAAAGTGTGTAACACCTGGATGTTTCCTGCACGGTATTAAGCTTGTGGGGTTGTTTGTTGCTGTTTCCATATTTTTGTGTACACCCTCTAAAACAGCATGTTGAAACCCTAAATCTGCGTTATCTTTTCGAAAATCAGCATGAGACTGACCTCACTACACAAAGGCTGAGCCCACAACACCTTCCTGTTGCAATCAAATTGTCTCAAAATATTAAACCGGGCGAGGTGGCGCAGTGGTTAGCACACTGGACTCGCATTCGGGAGGACGACGGTTCAATCCCGTCTCCGGCCATCCTGATTTAGGTTTTCCGTGATTTCCCTAAATCGCTTCAGGCAAATGCCGGGATGGTTCCTTTGAAAGGGCACGGCCGATTTCCTTCCCCATCCTTCCCTAACACGAGCTTGCGCTCCGTCTCTAATGACCTCGTTGTCGACGGGACGTTCAACACTAATCTCCTCCTCCTCCTCCTCAAAATATTAATTTCGTAGCTGTCGCCTACACACGTCACCGAGCTGGCAATATCGCATGCGCGGTTGCAGCGAGATAATGTCTCAAACAGCCACACAATGCACACTGTCGGAATTACATGTAGGGAGGAAACACAAGGCTAGAGAGAGGCGCGCTTGGCCGACTGTGAAACAAGTCAGCGATAATAACCAAAGTCTTTTCAGCATCTCCCGATCATCTCGTAAACGTTGAAGCCGCTATCAAATTCACTTTTGCAGTGCTTCAAACGTATCAACTGGAGTGCTGTCCACATCAGTTTTGGGATGAACTAAGAGTGAAAATTCGAGAGGGTTGAGGCACAGTAATCTTGGAGACTGTTGTCCATCTTCGACTGTATTGGGCAGTTGTGCTCATTTGTAACACACTTACGCTGACTAGAAAAATATCCTGAAGTCAGGGCCACGCGTTATCGCTCATGTCGCTAAAACGCTTTTGTAAAAGCACTCTTTATGAAATGCGATAGGAGTGAGGTGAATAACTATTTACTGTTTCACTGCAGACATAATTTTTGTAAATTTGTATTAACGTGATGCATACTAGAGCAGTATATCACATGAGCAACAGTGATATCCTCAGCAAATCGAAGTTCGTGTTTCAGAAGAGTTGCTCAACTGAGAATACCATTTACATGTTTACTCACCAGATTTTACAAGAATTAAACAATAAAAGAGCACCGATTGGCATTTTTCTGCGACCTGTCTAAGGCTATTCATTATGTCAATCACAGTTGTGTCCCATATAAACTGAAGTTTGTTGGGTTTCGACGGTATACTTTTAATGTCATATCTAACCAAAATAACGCACAAAATTTTTCTTAGTCAACCAGTGTAGACCGGAGACATTATTCTTATTGGGTTTCCCCAAGGCTCAATACTAGCTCTATTACACACATCAAAAAAAGTTTTTCATCACATCGCTTCCGAGAGTTCCGGAACCTGTACCGAAAATTGGAACAGAGATCATCAAAAACATCATTTCCGCCCTTTATATTGCTCATGAAAACCACACATTGCATGTTTGTACCACCATACAGTGAAACCTTCAGAGGTGGTGGTCCAGATTGCTGTGCACACCAGTGCCTCTATCTAATACCCAGTAGCACGTTCTCTTGCATTGATGCATACTTGAATTCGTCGTGCCATACTATCCACAATTTCATCAAGGCACTGCTGGTTGAGATTCTCCCACTCTTCAATGGCGATTCGGCGTAGATCCTTCAGAGTAGTCGCTGGGTCACTTCGTCCAGAAGCAGCCCTGTTCAATCTACCCCAGGCATGTTCAATGGTGTTCATGTCTGAAGAACATGGTGGCCTCTCTAGTTGAGCGATGTCGTTATCCTGAAGGAAGACATTCACAAGATGTGCACCATGGGGGCACGAAGTTTCGTCCATGAAGAAGAATGCCTCGCCTATATGCTGCCGATATGGTTGCACTATCGGTCGGAGGATGGCATTCACGTATCGTACACCAGTTACGTCGGCCCCACATAATGACACCCAAAAACAGCAGGGAACCTTCACCTAGCCGCACTCACTGGCCAGTGTGTCTAAGGCGTTCAGCCTGACCGGTTCTAAACATGTCTCCAACGATTGTCGGGGTGAAGCTATATGCGACACTAATCGGTGAAGAGAACGTGATGCTAATCCTGAGCAGTCTATTCGGCATGTTGTTGGGCCCATCTGTACCGCGCCCTGCATGGTGTCGTGGTTGTAAAGATGGACCTCGCCATGGACGTCGAGAGTGAAGTTGCACATCATGCAACCCATTGCGCACAGTTTGAGTCGTAACACGACGTCCTGAGGCTGCTCGAAAAGCATAATTCAACATGGTGGCGTCGTTGCAGTTAGGGATCCTCAGAGCCATAATCCGTAGGTAGCGGTCATCCACTACAGTAACAGCCCTTCGGTGGCCCGATCGAGGAACGTCATCGACAGTTCCTGTCTCTCCGTATCTCCTCCACGTCCAGACAACATCGCTTTGGTTCATTCTGAGATGCCTGGACGCTTTCCTTGCTGAGAGCCCTTGCTGGCACAAAATGACAATGCGACGTTATCGAACCGCGGTATTGACCGTCTAGGCACGGGTGAACTACAGACAACACGAGCCGTGTACCTCCTCCCTGGTGGAATGAGTGGAACTGATCGGCTGTCAGACCCCCTCCGTCTAATAGGCGCTGCTCATGCATGGTTGTGTACATCATTGGGCAGTTTAGTGACAGTCAAAGGGACTGTGTCTGTGATACAGTATCTACTATCAACGTCTATCGTCAGGAGTTCTGGGACAGGGGTGTATATTATTCCTCATAGTTGTAAACGTACTTCCAACTAAAATACAGCAAGCAGCTTTAATTCGTTTTGTACTACACCAATGATGAGAGTAACACATAGCGAAGAAATAATGAACAGCGTGAAAACTTCGAATCTTTCCAAAGCTTGGACGGAGAAAAACCGGTAGGCTGATATATTTTGCATATTTTTCTTCAATAATGTCATATGGAATAATGTTCTGGGGTAACTCATCTAGAAGAGAGAAAATATTTATTGCCCAGTATCTGATAAAGAAATAATACGTAGTGCTCACCCACGATCGTCTTGTAGACATTTGTTTAAGGACTTGGGTATCCTGACTACAGCTTCACAATATAATTATTCACTCATGAAGTTTGTTGTAAATAACCAACTACAATTCAAGAAATACAATGGTGTACATAATTACAGTACCAGAAGGGAAAATGACATTCATTACAGCACATTACAGTTGCCTTTAGCACAAAAAGGGTCATAAAATGTTACAAGAGACCCTTTTCATAATTTATTCAGTGATATAAAATGTTTCACGGAGAGCAAAGTACACTACAGGCCATTAAAATTGCTACACCACGAAGATGACGTGCTACAGACGCGAAATTTAACCGACAGCAAGAAGACGCTGTGATATTCAAATGATTAGCTTTTCAGAGCATTCACACAAGGTTGGCGCCGGTGGTGACACCTACAAAGTGCTGACATGAGGAAAGTTTCCAACAGATTTCTCATATTCAAACAGCAGTTGACCGGCTTTGCCTGGTGAAACGTTGTTGTGATGCCTCGTGTAAGTAGAAGAAATGCGTACCATCACGTTTCCGACTTTGATAAATGTCGGATTGTAGCCTATCGCGATTGCGGTTTATCACGTCGCGACATTGCTGCTAGCGTTGGTCGAGATCCAATGACTGACAGCAGAATGTGGAATCGGTGCGTTCATGAGGGTAATACGGAACGCCGTGCTGGATCCCAACGGCCTCGTGTCACTAGCAGTCGACAGGCATCTTACCCTCATGGCTGTAACGGATCGTGCAGCCACGTCTCGATCCCTGAGCCAACAGATGGAGACGTTTGCAAGGCAACAACCATCTGCACCAACAGATCGACGACGTTTGCAGCAGCACGGAGACCATGGCTGTGGTTACCCTAGACGCTGCATCACAGACAGGAGCGCCTGCGATGGTGTACTCAACGACGAACCTGGGTGCACGAATGGCAAAACGTCATTTTTTCTGATGAATCCAGGTTCTGTTTACAGTATCATGATTGTCGCAACCGTATTTGGCGACATCTCGGTTAACGCACACTGGAAGCGTGTATTCGTCGTCGCCACACTGGCGTAATATCCGGCGTGATGGTATGGGGTGCCGTTGGTTACACGTCTCGGTTACCTCTTGTTCGCATTAACGGCAATTTGAACAGTGGAAGTTACATTTCAGATGTGTTACGACCCGTGGCTCTACCCTTCATTCGATCCCTGCGAAATCCTACATTTCAGCAGGATAATGCACGACCGCATGTTGCAGATCCTGTACGGGCCTTTCTGGATACAGAAAATGTTCGACTGCTGCCCTGGCCAGCACATTCTCCAGACCTCTCACCCATTGAAAGCGTCTGGTCAGTGGTGGCCGAGCAACTGGCTCGTCACAATACGCCAGTCATTACTCTTGATGAACTGCGGTATCGTGTTGAAGCTGCGTGGGTAGCTGTGCCTGCAGACGCCGTGCAAGCTCTGTTCGACTCAATACCCAAGCGTATCAAGGGCGTTATTACGGCCAGAGGTGGTTGTTCTGGGTACTGATTTCTCAGGATCTATGCACCCAAATTGCGTGAAAATGTAATCACATGTCAGTTCTAGTATAATACATTTGTCCAATGAATATCCGTTTATCATCTGCATTTCTTCTCCGTGTAGAAAATTTAATGGCCAGTAGTGTAGTTCGCAGCAAACGTAGGCGAAGTTAAAGAAAAGTGGTGGCTGCCATTTAGACAAGTCCGAATGACGTGGTAGGTATAGAATAAAAATCCTTGGTGCCGCAACACCGGGAAGAGAAGATGATGTTCACAGCTACAGGGCATGCGTCGGAGAGAGCTTTTCGCCGTTTGGATGGTAGGGTACCTCCAGCACAGCCACACGGCTTCCTCCGCCCTGATTGGTCAGAAGCCGAGAGCACCATGGGGGCAGCATGGAAAGTTCCAAAGCGTGGCCTGGTCGGCTTCGCCTATGCGGCTTAACGTCGTCAGCAGACGAGGGAGGCACGTGATCGAGATTTCCCACGTCGGTGCTGACATGCTGCTACCAGATCTTGGGACAAGAAAATTACAGGCAGCTGAAGGTACTGGGTAAGGCTTGACTGTAACAAGAAAATGAAATAATCCTTTTGGAATAAAATAAAGATAGAATCCCCTATTACCTGGCTCTACCTCACAGTTATTTATGGAGCTATAAAATTGTTGCGAGTCATATGAAGTGTTTCATCTGTTGGAACATTGGTGTAAAGGTTTACAATATCGAATGATGCCAGTCATGCACCCACTGCTGGTTCAGCTGCTTTTAATTTCTCTATCAGATCATATGAATTTTTTAAGCTACACACATTTTTTGAATTTATAATGCTCTTTCAGTCTGTTGCTAAGGAATTGATTAATTTTATAAATTGGACTCGAACAGTTGTTCACTATCAGACAATTAAGGTAACTCCGTCTGTGTAACTTTGTTTGACACCTTAATCTGTTTATTTCTGGCTTTGTCATTATGACACGTTTCTTATCACATGTTTTTTGGGAGTAAGAAATTACACTCGTCGACAGTGTTTTTTAAATTATCTTAAAATTTTGTCCTTGGATCAAGACCAAATTCTTTTATCCCTGCTTAATTGAAAAATACAAAAGGTTTTAGAAACATATTCATCATCTGAAATGATTATCAATGAACTACCTTTATCCGCTTTCGTGATTAGTGCTTTCTCATTTTGTAATTTCTCATTTGTACTTTTCAGTGCCTTATCACTGGCGTTCCTGTATCGAGGCCCTTTCTGGTTGAGGCCTGAGAACTTTATTGGTTTCTAGCACAGTTTCTGTTTGATTATGTCTTGGCGTGTTAGCATACAGACACACTGACTTTAATTAAACGATTGCTTTTTTAATGAGCTGGTGCTATGCTATGTTTGAGTTCTTTATTCAAAACATTTACTTCGTCTTCTGTAAAGACAAAGTTGGTAAGATTAACAACCCTAGAAGGAAAGTGCAGCGTGCGGAGTTAGTAGGGCTCCTTAACCTCTTGAAGGTTCGGTTCTTGCCTACAGAAATTATCGTACTTACATCTTTCAATAGTAGTAGAAAGCACTCACCTCTTGAATAACTGTGAGTGCTAGTAATTGCTGAACATCAGACTGAATTAATGTTTTTTAACCATGAAGGATTTAATTCTATAAACATCATACAAGTCATTTTGTACAATCGCTATCTCAGACCTACGTATTAGTCTAACAGTATTCTTGGAATTATTGTTACGCTCTCTCCTAGCACAGTTTAGAATCACATTGTATGAAGTGCACCTCTTATTAAAACTGTCATAAAAGCATGCATGTCTTTTCTTCTTGTTAAAAACCACACTTTCACCTTATCAGCAGCCCGACTACGTACAATCCCTTCCATTTGACAGATGTAGTCTTCGATATGTAAGGTTTGCGACTATCTTTAATAGGCATAAAGTAATTCCACGGAAACGTCTTGATCGCTAACTTCATTTATAGACGCATTTCGAGTAACCGTCTTCAGATAACTGTGGTAAACTTTGCAAAAAAGACAAATTTGAGAATCTGATATATAATAATTACAAGGCTATTGTAGCGTCAGGAACGGAACTGCATACTATGTACAGGTACTTAGGTACTTACAATATGCTTAGAAAAGCTCATACGAGTAAACAAAAAGAGAATAACGTTCAATCTGCTGTGCAGTTTCCGTTATTCTTATTTGCAACAGACGCTATTTGGAGACATTGCATCCCAGACTGAAGACAGCGGACTCGAGAACCTTATTATGCCAACTTGGCGCCAGACAGCGTTGATGCCAAAGATCGAGACGAAACAACACACAATATTTTTGACAATTACAGTCATATCATAAATGAAGAAATAAAACATAAAATATTTTATGAGTTAAAACCAGTTACAGGCCATCCACAAGGATAGTATAACACACTATGCAACTAGGCACAGTGTCCAGTTATTCAGTTGAGAGAGAATGCTATGCAAAGGCCACCATTACAAAGAGAGATATTACACTTTTTAATTACAATTATCCAAACAAAGGAAGCAAGCTTCAGTCTGTTGAGACCACATGTGTCATATCAAATACAAAACCTATCACCAAATAGTAATTTTTCAAACTCTGTACACAGTGGACAGCAATGGACAAGAACAAGGGGCAGGTGGGGGGTTGCCTGTGGGGACTGGGAGCACCAAGCACTACTTTGAATGGGGCAAGACAGGGGGAAGTGTGTAGGAAAATATTTAAGGGTTGGGATGGAGGGAGAATCGAGGAAATGGAAGGAAGGGCAACATGGACGAATGGAGGGGAACAAAGAAAGAAAAGGGGGAGAATATTCATTAACTTCACTTAACAAATAACAATGACATTTCAGTTACATTATAACAGCTATGTCCTTGGTTTGTTTTCAGTAAATTATTATCTTTCGTAGCATGTCTTTACGCTGAAACTGTTGAATATGTTTACTAGTATAACTGAGTCACTAAATCATATTACTAGGCGATAAAGGGGAAAGAAGATAAGGTGGGAACAGAATGAAGTGGGGTATTCAAATACAATATGCCACTACATAATTTATTAAAAAGCATGTTATTTGAGGAGGAAACATTGTGTACATAGCCCACATGTAATAGCAAACGAATATACACTGCTCTTTGTTTGAATTAAAACGTAAAATGAATTACTAAGCTAAAACCTACTGAGACCACAGATGGGTCAAGTGTAAAGCACATTACGCCGTAAATTACCTATTGGGTTGGTTGAGGAGATGTTGGGGATGGATAGGTATAGGGGGGGGGGGAGAGAGGGGACTAGGAACAGGTAAGGGAGAAGATGAGACAGGTGCTCAATTACTGGGGGGGGGGGGGCGGGGGTAGGGAGTAACAGTATTAAGACAGGCAGAATTGAGGGGGTTGGAGGCCTGAGGAACTGATTGGGTGGTATGAAGGGATTCAAGGGAACAAAGACGGAAAAGGGGGGGAATGGTACTCCAATAGTATGTATTCATATATTTATTCATTTCAGTACCTCCTCTTCTGGGTGGGGTGTGAGGGAGGGAACTTGGTAAGTGGAGGAAGGGGCAATCAAAAGTGTAAATCAGCAAAATGCAGCTTCACGACAAAATTTAAGTACAACAAGCAACTATATAACATTATTCATATACACACTAAATGAAAAGGAACATTCTGTGCATTATCTACATGTAATAGAAAAGAAATTTACACATGCTGTAGTCAGGGACAAAAATGATTATGAATTACTAAGCTCAGATTTCATTAACATATCATTCTTCTTTGTTCTTGAAGTATATGAAAACATCATTAGAACATACTATTGAGGTCTGTGGGAGGGGGTATGCATGACCAAATTTAAAATCGGCAGACAATCATAGACAAAAGGGGCTCTTTAAAACATTGATACAACCCAATAAAATAAAGGTTCGGGATTTCAAGTTACACAAGCAGATTCAGATACATATTAAAAACTATAGACCAGAGGTGCAATTAATTTCGCTGAATAAAGCATAGACTACGGAGATGTTTAAGGGGAGGAACGGGTGGAAAACGAATTAAGCTGAAAGTGAGAAGTACATGTGAAGCCGAAGTGTGAAACACAACTGAAAGACGATGAACTACTTAAACTCTTTCAGCATATCCTCAAATAATTCAAATTACCGATTCATATGAAAAATTTCTGTTTCATTCAGTATACAATGAGCATCACAAATCATATGTGTTTGGATCTCATATTCCTCCGTAATATCATAGTTGTTATGGTCTACTTTGAATAACCATATTGTACTGAAAAGAAAGCGTTGGTAATTTCAATTATAATATAATTTTAATGCGTCTCTACGTTTGTTACATAAAGCTAGTGAAAATATACCATTGGAGAAATATTGCCATTCCCCCCTCCTGCTCTGTTTCCCTCCATCCTTTCATGCTGCCCTTCATTCCAGTTCCTCGTTTCTCTCCCCTCCGTAACCTCTGCCTGCCTTCCTACACACCTTCCCCTGTCCATTATCCACTCCAAATAATTCAGTATCTGTCTCCACTTGTCCGATACCTTGCCCTCGGTGCTCCTCCCCTCCCACAGGCAACCTCCCATGTTCCTGTATATCCCCAGTCCACCCTGACACAGTTGGAAGAATTACTATTTTGTAATAGGTTTTGTTTTTTACATGACCCACCTGCGGTCACACTTACTTGCTTTGTTTGGAGAACCAAAAAATTAAAAATTGTAATGTAGCGTCTTCCTCTATAATGATGACTTTTGCATGGCGTTTTCTCTCGGTGGAATATTTGTTCATTGTACCTAGTTGCCTACTGCGCTGTACTAACTTCATACATGTCACATGACAGGATTTGACTCATAACGTATTCCATGTTTCATTTTTTCATTGACGATATGATAGTTACTGTAAAAAAAAGAAACAGACGTTATGCGGCAGGGGATATTTACGTTGACTTGCGTATTATGAGAGCCATGTCTTGCTTTTTCTCGATCTTTAATAGCAACGCCATCTGGTGACATGTTGATGTAATACAGTCCTTCAGTCTGCAGTGTTCATTCCAGCATGTGATGTCTCCCAATAACGTAATTTGCTTTTGGGCGCTAATGACCATAGAAGTTTTGCGCCCTAAAACCACAAAAAAAAAAAAAAAAAAAAAAACGTAATTTGCAAATACGCCTAGAGGTAACTGCGCACGAGACTGTAATTTTCTCTTGTATTTTTTACTGTATTAGTTTTCTGAAGCATATTGTACGTACTTGTTCTTAGTGTTCAATTCAGGTCCAGTTGTTACAGGTGTCTTCTAATTATTATACAGTGACAGTTATTGAACTATATGAGAAAAACATAAATCAGTTACTGATTACGGTGTGTGCACCCTTTATTCAACATTCAAACGTCACTACAGATATTCGGATTTAGGTTATGACATGTTCGATGTGCCTGCCATCATAAGCGGTGATATGGTGCAGAAGAATATCGAATTTGTACATGATCCACTGATGTGTCGCAACATGAATGCTTTCGGCCTCCTGAATGGCTGTTTTCTGCTCAGCAGTGGTTTAAGGGTTATTTCTGTACATTTTGTCTTCAATGTAGCCCCACAACAATGATTCACATGTATTCAGATCCGGAGAATATGGCGGCCAGTCGAGGCTCAGAGCGAGAATGCAGTCCCGAAAGTGCTTCTCCAGAACATCGAACTCTTTCCTCCTTCGATAGTATCGCGAGCCATCTTGCGTGAACCACATTTTGCAGAAATAAGGGTCGCTTTGGATAATGGGAATGAAATCATCTTCCAAAACCTTCACGTACCGTTCGGTAGTCACCGTTGCCATCAACGAATATCGCACAGATTATTTCGTGACTGGACACTGCACACCCCATAGTCACCTGTTGAGGGTTAAGAGACTTCTCCATCGTGAAATGTGGATTATCAGTCCCCCAAATGCGCCAATTCTGCTTATTGATGAATCCATTCAAATGAAAATGGGATTCGTCGCTAAACCAAACGCGTACTAGCATGCTAATCCCATCTTGCCCTGCGGCCAACTCTGCAGTTTGAATGCCCTAACGCAAACCGTTCAAAATTTATGACGATTTTATTTCATGTATAATTCAATAATTGCCACTCTCTATATTTGCTTTTCTAATTTGTATTTTGGGTAAATTTTTCTCTAGTTATATGATGACGATTACCTGAAACGCGTCATAAATAAACCTTTTACCTGTCAAGAAGTTTCCATAGAACTGCTACATGCCGTGTGATGATGTGATCATGTATATTTGATTTATAAAAGACGAAATATAAATAGGTACCATACACAATCCTCAATTATTGCTGAGTGGGGTGTGGCAGCACCCGAATTCATATTCCCCTAACCCTATTGACCACTGTGTCGTTGTACGAACATAGTATAGGAGATGAGATGTCAGTATCTTATTTTGTAATCGGATGTTTTAAGCTCTTCTTGATATGGTGTATCGATTCCTTAAACAATCGTTGTGTGGCTTATAGGTTTCCACTAGTAGAAAAGGCCTCTCTCTTGGGGAAAATCCGCACATTCGTCTCCAGAGCGGCAGCTGGTGCTGAGCGCTGCAATTCTCGTAGACAGCTGTGTAGAGGAAGGAAAGGCTTTTAGTTGAGCAGAGCAGAACATAAGGCGGTGTGGCAGCAAGACGACGAGCTGGAGACAAAGTGCTCGTAACAAAAGCCTGGGACCCCTGGAGAGACCTAAGTAGCAGACGGCTGGAGTGCGGTGACAGTGCAGGGCGCACTAGAGATTCCAGCGGGACCGGCTTATACTCGTCTGTCCCTCTGCCATCCCCACTCAAACCTCGTAGCAAGTCTCTTCCTCCCTGTCCATCTAAGCTCCGCGTAGACCATTGTGGAACTCTGCTCACGTATTGCTGTCAAACCAAATGAACAATGACCACTTGAGGAAACCGTAAGCGATATTTTGACTGACTTCGTCAACGGCTTGCTCTCGTAATGTACATCTTTATTAGGATTACAAACAAGTCATCGGCGTCAAAACAAGACAGATTGATGTGGCGAACGTAAACAACTTATGAGCGTAAATGAAAATAATCCGTCCCATAGGTTTCTATCTTTAAGACTTCTGTTTAATTTCTGTTTAGTATTAACTGGGTACATCACGTTAGGAATGACTTGTTTTACGGTGCTCAAGCCTTATTTTTTTGTACACAAACCCAATAATAATAATAATAATAATAATAATAAAGTCTAAGATCCACTAAGTACAAGTTAATGTGTCTCAACGAGTAGGATAGTGGGCAGCTGGTACCGATATATGAAAATTGGCACTACACATCAACGCTTGACGCTACCAAATGCTCTGATCTAATCTGACCAAAACTATTTTAAATGAGTAAAGACATTACTGCTCATATGAAACTTCCTGCCGCATTAAGAGAGTGTGCTTTTCGAGAACCTGAATCCGGGACCTTTGCCTTTTGCGGGCAAGTACCAACTGAGGTATCCGAGTACGACTGATAATTTTGTTCTCAAAGCTGCACTTCCACCAGTGCCACACTTCTGCCTTCCAAACTTGAAAGCTCTGCTGTGAAGCTTGAGGGACTAGAACTTCTGGAAGAAGGGAACGCTAGTTCATTATGTTTTACAGGAGTACTTCTGTGAAATTTGGAAGGTAGAAGGTGAGGTACTGGCTGAAGTACGGATGTGTGGAGGGGTTGCGAGTCGTGCTCAAATAGATCAGTTGGCAGTCTGCCTTTGGCTGCGTTGAGGCGAGAACGCTTTGTTTGCATCCCATCTGCTGTGGAGCGCTCATACTCATCAAAACAGCCTGAAGATGACGCAATGAAGCGTCGAAACCGGTAGCGACAAAATAAAATAAAATCATAAAGACGGCTGTAGGTGTTTTTATTTTTTGTTACGCTCATACGAGTTTTCCTGTTTCCCTTCTTGGTACAGTAAGTGTATCGCGTCTTTCCACAGTATCGTACCATCAGACGACAATAACAATCTTTTCTCAAGCGGACCACTTAAGCCCTCGGGCTCAGAAAATTGATCGTTTTGTCCAGGACGTTCTGCATATTCCACCTCGGGACATCGTTGGGAAGCACCAATTACTAGCAGCGTTGTCTATAACAAACTAATAAATAAAGAGATGCCCACAGACATCCTGCACAGACACACTCATGCTCTCAGATCTAGGAACTATGATGGCCATAGATGATGTCCCAATAGAACATGCTGGATGTGGTCTCCGGACTCGGAGATTCTTTGAGCTCCCTTTGAAGTCCTTCCAGATGTGATGACAACATTCAAACCGTCCAGTAGTTTATAAGCCACATGCCTGAAAAGTGGAAATGGTTGAAGCAAATCAGGATTCAATAGATGAAGCACGTACACACTTAGGTACTGATGGGTGCAGTACCATCGTCATGTATGATGGACTTGGGCTGGTTGTGACCAGGAAGGCCGCCTTAGATCAGCACATATCCTATTTCAGATACCAATTGGCGACATTGCAACCCCTGTCACACCAACGGTAATCTCCCTCAAGCACGTGGCAGCTACAAGAGCTATGAATGTTCTCGCTCAAGATCAACACACCATGCCGTCACTGATAGTCGACGACTGCATGGCGGACCACACACCACCTTCCATGTTGTCACCGGCCGAAAGGCCTGAGGAAAACTACTATTTGCACCGCTAGGCTGTCCTTCTTGAGAAGATGGATGTTGAATCAGGAGTTTTAATGATTTCTGCCTTCCTCCCAATGCACCCAGCGTTGGATGACTGCTGTCCACACTCTGAAAGAGAACAACAAAATGGTTCAAATGGCTCTGAGCACTATGGGACTCAACTTCTGAGGTCATTAGTCCCCTAGAACTTAGAACTAGTTAAACCTAACTAACCTAAGGACATCACAAACATCCATGCCTGAGGCAGGATTCGAACCTGCGACCGTAGCGGTCTTGTGGTTCCAGACTGCAGCGCCTTTAACCGCACGGCCACTACGGCCGGCCAGAGAACAACATGTCTGCAAACAATGGTCCCAGCGGAAACGCAAGTAGTAGTACCGTATCACATCGGAGAACTGCCTTCTTTGGATGTATGAAAGGACGAGGAATTGCCAGCGGAATACGCAAAGGACTCCACTATCCAGGGAATGCTTAAAATAAGCCCCCTCTCTACCAATGCAGCCTATCTATTCAGTCACAATTTTGCAGTGACTCCAGAACCTGCGTCTATCACCGAAAATACACCATCTGATGATGAGTATATGTGCGCAAGCACTCCATTGACAGTTCTCTTCAGCGACTATCAAGTATCACATCTGACTCTTGGGCGGACGACATTGAGGATGGATTACAGCGTCCCATGGGTGCTGAGGGTGCAGGTTCCCCTTCGCCTGTGTCCTGCACCATCCCATCACAGTGACCACAGCCACACTGGCAGCTATGAAGAGGCCACCCCGGCAGCTGAAAACGCTATACCGAACACTTTACTGAAGTGGAAGTCTATCAGACTTACTGCCTTGCAATAATTAATCTCAATAACATAATGCACACCATAAACTTGCCATGCTCCACGATAAGCTTACTGCAGTGACCCTGACACTGGCCACCTTCAAGGGATGATTGTCGAAGTCTTCACAGGACTATTCGGCTACACGACCTGTGTCTCAAATGTGTCTGCCAGTGGCAGCGGATTGGAGGTCCTCCTCTGCGAAGGTGTACTTGCCAAAGATATCGAGCATCTCCTTGACACCAGAGGCATGACTCTTACTATCCAAGGAGTCTGACTCATCAACATCTGTGCGCCATCCGGATAGGGTTGGCGTCGTGAAAAATCCACCTTCTTCACGGATGTGATTATGCCCTTCTTTACAAGATGGCAGGACGCCTTGGTAGTGGGAAGGGATTTGAACTGCACTCAAGCACCCAAGGGGCAATTGCCGAATCGATCTGTGGATGCAGAACTTGCCACAATTTTCAACAATCTTCAGCTTGTGAGCCCTTGGGAACAATTTTTGATGATTGTCTGGGTTTTCGCACTATACTAGCCATTCATCCAACTACACCAATCACGTATACAACCCGCGCTTCACTGTCAGGGTGGCCAAGAGCTGTCGAAGTGTGGCTCGTTGCGTTTTCTGAGGATGCGGCCTACATCTATGCAGTCACCCTCGGCCATCAGAGAGTATCGCACAACTGTGGTAGAGAAAAGCTGAATGTGACCCACCTTGCTTCTCCAAAATCCCAAACGCTCATGGAGGACACGTCGGACTCCTGCAATCGCCGGGGCTGCGCCAACCAGTCTACCTGAATGATTAAATCAGTCCTTGTTCTAACATTTATTCCACATGATCCTTTGTGTCTTTATCACCGGTGGTGACAATCTGTAGAGTGGTACATTAACGGGAATACAATCGGTTATGTCAGTACGATATTCTGACAATCTCCCAGTTCATCGGTAAGCACAACTGGTAATTCAGCACTTACAACTTTGGTCTTTATTTTGATAAATTCGTCTAACTGACCTCATTGTACATAGTGGGTTTATTGTAAGCTGCCGCCAACACATTCGTTTGCCCAGGCTGGCAAACCTGAAATTGCACTTGCCGCTGTTGCTTATGCAAATGGCAAATGTGAAGTATTTTTCTCCTTAATTGCACTGACTAACCTGCCACGCCCAAGCTGCTATTTTCGTAATTCTCGTTTACTTCCGATCTGCGCCACATATTTCCCAATGTCCAGACTCACCACATATCCAACAAACTACTGTAGATGAGGCCTCTCGCATATGCCACTGTGAGTAAAATTTTCCTTTGTGGCCTTATCTACGCGACCGCTACGGTCGCAGGTTCGAATCCTGCCTCGGCCATGGGTGTGTGTGATGTCCTTAGGTTAGTTAGGTTTAAGTAGTTCTAAGTTCGAGGGGACTGATGACCACAGATGTTAAGTCCCATAGTACTCAGAGCCATTTGAACCATTTGAGTTTGGCCTTAACTATTAAATTCGACCTCCAATCTAAAACTTTATTGATAAGGCCTGGCTATCCTTACACGAATCCACAAATTTCACAGCCTATATTTTACGAATTAGGTGGTCTAAATGAACCATTTGGCAGACCTGACTAAATACTCTCTTTGTATATTCTCAAGTATAAGCATACTTAAACTATGAATTACTACCTGGACACTGATATATGTCAGTTCGAAACTCACCACACCACTTTTAACGCACTCTAAACAATTTATTAATGATTCGTAACACTCTTGTTGATGAACATACTAATGAAGTAATCATCTGGGAGGAATTATTCGGCAAATTCTAGCTTAAAAATTGTTTCCAAAAGTTATTTTCCAGTACGGCCAGCGTAGTGGTTGGACACTGGACTCGCATTCGGAAGGACGACGGTTCAATCCCGCGTCCGGCCATCCTGATTTAGGTTTTCCGTGATTTCCCTAAATCGCTCCAGGCAAATGCCGGGATGGTTTCTTTCAAAGGGCACGGCCGACTTCCTTCCCCGTCCTTCCCTAATCCGATGAGACCGATGACCTCGCTGTCTGGTCTTCTTCCCCAAAAACAACCAACAACCAACCAACCACTTCACATAAATTATGCTTCACATTTTTTGTCGTCAGTCGTCTGGCTCTAAGGACTATGGGAGTTAACAGGTGAGGTCATCAGTCCCCTAGACTTAGAACTACCTAAACCTACCTAACCTAAGGACATCACACACGCCTATGCCCGAGACAGGATTTGAACCTGCGACCGCAAAAGCCGCGTGGTTCCGGACTGAAGCGCCTAGAACCTCTAGACCACAAAAGCAGGCTCAGTCGTCCGACTGGTTTGATGCGGTCCGGCACGAATGTCTCTCCTGTTCAAACATTTTCTTCTCAGAGTAGCACTTACGTTGTACGCCCTCAATTATTTATTGGATATATTACAATCTTGGCCTTCCTCTGCAGTTCTTACCGTCTACAGCTCAACACGGAAGTTACTCGATGATGTAATAACAGATGTCCTCTCATCCTGTCACTTCGTTTTGTTAGTGTTTTCCATATATTCCTTTCCTTTCTGATTCTGTACGGAAGCTCGTCATGTCTTACCTTAACAGTCCATGTGATTTTCAAAATTCGTTCGTAGCACCACATCTCAAATACTTCCATTCTCTTCTTTTCTGGTCTTCTCACAGTCCATGTTTCACTACTATACAATGCCGTGCTCCAAAGGTTCGTTCTCAGAAATTTTTGACTCAGATTGAGGCCGATGTTTGACACAAGTACGCTTCCCCTGGCGAGGAGTGCCCTGTTTGCCAGTGGTAGTCTGCTTGTGTGTCCTACTTGCTATGCTCTGAATGGGTTATTTTGCTGCCTAGGTAGCAGAATTCGCCTGCCGTTGTGAACGAGCGGTTCTAGGCGCTTCAGTCTGGAACCGCACGACCCCTATGGTCGCAGGTTCGAATCCTGCCTCGGGCGTGGATGTGTGTGATGTCCTCAGGTTAGTTAGGTTTATGTAGTTCTATGTCTAGGTGACTGATGACCTCAGATGTTAAGTCCCATAGTGCTTAGAGCCATTTGAACCATTTGAAACTCATTGCTTCTTCGATTTATACATTCAGCAATAGGGGGGAAAGACAGCACCCAGTCTTACATCGTTTTTAATCTGTGCACTTCGTTCCTGGTATTCAACTGTTATCTTTCCCTCTTGGTTATTGGACTTAACTGTGTATCATCATTTCTACCTATAATTAACCCTATTTTTCACACACTTTGCACAGTTTCACATTGTCGAAAGGTTTCACAGGTCGATAAGTGCTATGAAAGTGGCTTGATTTTTCTTTAGTCTTGGTTTCATCGTCAATCGCAACGTCAGAACTGCCTTTCTGATGACTTTACCATTCATAAAGCCTAACTAATCGTCATCTATCAGATCATCATTTCGACTCTTCTGTATACTGTTCTTGTCAGCAACTTGGATGCATGAGCTGTTAAGCAGGTTGTGCGTTAATTCTCGCACCCTTCGGCTTTTAGGATCTACGTAAACGTGTGGAAGATGCTTTTTTGGAAAGTCTAATGATACGTCGCCAATATCGTACAGTCTACACACCAACGTGAACATTCGTTTTGTTGCGAAGTCGCTCAATGGTTTTATAAATTCCAGTGCGATGTTATCTATTGCTTTAGCCTTGTTTGATCTGAAGTCTTCCAAAGCTTTTTAAAATAGTGATTCTAATACTGAACGTTTTACCTCTTCTCTGTCGACACCTGTTTCTTTTTCTGTCACGGTATCAGATAAGTCGTCCAAATCATAGAGACGTTCAATGTACTCTTTCAACATATTCGCTCTCTCGTCTGTGTTTAACAGTGGAATTCCCATTCCACTTTTACCGAGCGAGGTGGAGCAGTGGTTAGCACACTGGACTCGCATTCGGGAGGACGACGGTTCAGTCTCGTCTCCGGCCATCCTGATTTAGGTTTTCCGTGATTTCCCTAAATCGTTTCAGGCAAATGCCGGGATGGTTCCTTTGAAAGGGCATGGTCGATTTCCTTCCCAATCCTTCCCTAACCCGAGCTTGCGCTCCGTCTCTAACGACCTCGTTGTCGACGGGACGTTAAACACTAACCACCACCACCACCACCCATTCCACTTTTAATGTCACCGCTCTTGATTTTAATTTCACCGATGGTTGTTTTTACTTTTCTTTATGTTGAGTCAGTCTTTACGACAATCATTTCTCTCTCTCCCTCCTCACATTTTTCATGTAACCGTTTCGCCTTTGCTTCCCTGCACTTCCGATTTTTTTTCTTCTAACTCTCTATTGCTAAATTTTCCTGCACACGTTTGCACTTCCTTTTTCGTCAGTCAGCTGAAGTATTCCTAGTGTCATCCATGATTTCTCATCAGTTACCTTCCTTGTACCTACGTTGGTCTTTCCAACTTTGTGATTACTCTTTTGAGAGATGTCCTGTCTACTGAAGTATTCCTTATGGCAGTATCTATAGCCTCGGAGAACTCCAAGATTCGTACTTCAGTCCTTAGTACTTCCGTATCCCGTCTCTCACATTAGTTTTTCCTGACTAGTTTCGTAAACTCAGTCTACTCTTTATCATCACTAAATTTTGATCTGAGTGTATATCTGCTCCTAGGTACGCTTTACAATCCAATATCAGTCTGATCATGATGTAATCCAAGTGAGGTCTTCCCTTATCTCTCGGCCTTTTCCCAGGTATACCTCTTCCTCTTGTGATTCTTGAACACAATACTCATAATTACTAGCTGAAACCTGTTGCAGAACTCTTTTTTTTTTTATTTCGCGTCTTTTTGCCGTCAGTGTATTTAGGTGTGTCTGTTGATGTAGGCGCTTTTAAAACCTAGGAGCCGAGGGTGGGCATATACATTGAATTCCCACGCGTTATCAGTTATTTGCCTCAGTATGTATAAATATTGTAATATGTACCAAATTCTACAGAAGCAGCATTGTTAGTCTCCAAAAACACCACAAAAAACTATATGATCCAACGCTCGAAAAATGATCTTCATTTGCGCGAATGAGACTGTTTAGCTGATAAATCAATAGGATGTTTTAAGTGACATCAGGTAAGTCAATTCCTCTGTAGTTATCGGACACAATGGGGTCGTTTTTAAATGTGAGGCACGTAATTGCTGTTGTCTAGTCTGTAGGTATAGTTTCTGTCGTCCCGATTGTTTCTATTGAAGACTTTAGTTCATCTTATTGAAGTACATCTGATTTAAGCCAACTTCCGGCATTAAGAAGTAATTGTGCTGTGGTGCACATACTGCCACACTCTTATCCCTGTTGCGGCAGATAACTGTGTGCGACACTGCATTCAGTCACGTCACATTCAAAGCTGCTCAGGTACGACGGATACGAAAGGGCCCTTCACAGAGGCGCCAGACAGAAACGGCAGACCCATTGATCTTCGGCAACGAAAGCGGTGGAGGCGTCCCAGGCCGCGGTGTGATGGGTTTCAGGTAACCTGGTTACGGAGCGCCACCTCCCACGAGTTGTGCCGGAGTGCTCCTGAGGCCCCACCTAGCCACCTCGCCCTTCTACAAGGGGCGGCTCGGAGAGAAGGACTTCGGCTTGCTACTAGGCTTTCAGCGTCCGATGTAAGTGTGTTGACATAAAAATAACACGACCCTGTCACTTTCCTTTCAGAACCAATGCGGTTATTCTACAAGCACTTTCTGTAAACAAGTTCCATCTCAGAAATTTGATTATCAATTGGAAAACATAAATATGCAATATTTGTTTGTTTATAGATACATATGTACAGACTCGGTACACATTTAAAGCCATGCGATACAGTATAGAATCGTGCCATTACCGGTGCCAAAAAATTCTGGCGTAGCCCATTAGAGGGATGTAGTGCAGTAATTTGTTTTCTGAATTTCGAGGAGAACAGTGTACCATCACTTTAAGGGAATGAAAGTGTACGGTAACAGTGCACCATCATGTAGTGTGGGATTTAAGTGGAGATTGGTTCGTGCAGATTTATGTCTCACTAATTTTATCACCACTTTACTTACCATGAAAAGAATACATTAACAAAATAGAGGATACTATTATAAACAAAAGGTTTGAGGCTGAAATAATTTTGAACACGACTTGAATAATAGAAATAATTAACGCATAATTATTTTAGATCTTCATCTACGTAGGTCCTCCACAATCCTCCACAGAGCACGTAGTGGAGCAGACCCCGTAGCACTACTAGTCATTTCGTTTCCCGTTCCACTCGCAAATAGAGAGGGGAAAAAACGACTTTCTATATGCCTCCATGTGGGCCCTAATTCTACGTATCTTATCTTCGTGGTCCTTACGCGCATTCCATGTTGGCGGCAGTGGAATCGTTTAGCAGTCAGCTTTAAACGCTGGTTCTCTAAATTTTCTCGATAGTGTTTTTCTAAAAGGATGTCGCTTTCCCTCCAGGGATTCCCATGTGAATTCCTGAAGCATGTCCGTAACTCTTCCGTGCTGTTCGAATTTCAGATGGTTCAAATGGCTCTGAGCACTATGGGACTTAACTGCTGAGGTCATCAGTGCCCTAGAACTTAGAACTACGTAAACCTAACTCACCTAAGGACATCACACACATCCATGCCCGAGGCGTGGTAGCGGTCGCGCGGTTCCTGACTGTAGCGCCTAGAACCGCTCGTCCACTTCGGCCGGCCTCGAATTTCACATTATGAAATCTAGCATCCCGTCTCTGAATTGCTTCATTTGATCCGACCTGGTACGGATCCCAAACACTCGAGTGGGTATTCAAGAATAGATCATACTAGCCTCCTATTTGCGGTGTCCTTTACAGATGAACCACACTTTCATAGAAGTCTCCCAGTAAACTGAAATCAATCGTTCGCCTTTCCGACCATAACCTTCACATGCTCGTTCTGTTTCCTATCGCTTTGCAACGTTACGCCCAGATATTTAAACTATGTGACTGTGTGAAGCTTGACACTGATACTGCTGTATCCGTCCATTACGAGTTTGTTTTTCCTTCTCAATCGCGTTAACTTACATTTTTCTACGTATAGAACTATCTGCCATTCATCACATAAGCTAGAAATTTTCTCTAAGACATCTTCTATCCTCCTGCACTCCAGCATCATCAGCAAAGAACCACAGAGGGATACTGATCCTGTCCGCCATATCGTTTATCTGTAAAGAGGACAACAGCGTTCCTGTCACACTTCCTGGGACACTCCTGATTATACCATTGACTCGGATTAACACAGGCCGTCGAGGACAACATATTGGTTTCTATTATTTAAAAAGTTTTCGAGCTACCCGCACACCCGTGGACTTATATCCTCGTACTTTCGTTAGCAGACTTCTATGGGGCACCTTGTCAAATGACTTCCGGATATTGAGAAATACGGAATCTGCATGTTGCCTTTCATCCATACCTCTCAGTATGTCATGTGAGAAAAGGGCAAGCTGAGTTTCGCATGAACGATGTTTTCTAAAATCATGTGATTCATGAACATAAGATTTTCGATCCCACTAAAATTTATTAAATTCCAACTGAGAATGTGTTCAAGGATCCTGCACCAAAGCGATGCTAGGGATATTTGTATGAAATTTTACGGGTCCGTTCTTTTGCCCTTGTTATATTCTTTTGGCACTTGCACTCTTTTCTGGTCGCTTGGGATATTATACAGGGCGAGCGATTCACGATAAAAGCAAGCCACGTGAGGAGCCAATGCTATAGAGAACTCTTTGGAAAACCGTATTGGGATTCCATCCGAATCTGATGACTTATTTGTTCTAGACTCTTTCAATTGTTTTTCTACGCCAGGGACGCTTATTACTAAATCGTCCATACGGGAGTCTGTTCGATGGTCAAACTATGGGACGTTTGTACGAATTCCCTGTGTGAACGAATTCTTAAACTTGAAATTTAAAACCTCAGATTTCGTTTAGAAAACCACAATTTTTTCGGGTTCTGAGAGAGATCTTTTGCTAAAGTATGACGGTGGTACTTTTGTGCTTCCCGCGTGGATATTTTCACAGACGTACGAATCTCTACCAACATTTGCTTGTCGTCATTTGCACGTTCTCTTTTGAACTGGGTGTGGAGCATCCTCTGGTTCCTCAACATTTTACAAATTCGTTGTTGAACCAGAATAAGTCTTCTGCGTTCTCGACCCACTTAACCTTTGGCTTTCAAAGACATGGCAATAGGAACTTACGAATATTATATCAAAAACTATAAACTTACCCATAGTAGAAAAAGGAGTAAAATCGCTATCTTCTTGGCTGGCTACTATTGGCTACTACGAATCTCCATAACAGTTACTAATATACCACTCAGCTATTCACTCATTCACCTAAGTGATCAGTACAGCAGTTACATATCAAAACAAGTCTTTTATATAAGAGAATATAACAATTCACAAAACACGTAAGAGAACTGCACGTTCAATAAAAATATCAAGTTAAAAACCACAGTGTATGGAATTAATTCATACTTAGTACAATATTTTAAATTTACTTCAACCTTCCAAGAATCACGCAGACTGTACGCAGTAATATGAACTGACGTCCTTTATGACACAACTCACTGACACGTGGCGTTTGCTGAGTATGTATTCAATCCAGTCATACATGTGGGTACTCTGGCAAAGCCATGGGTGAAAATCTTGACATGTATTTAATCCCTCTCTTTGCCCATTTCCTTCCCTCACTCCCTCGTCCATTTCCCCGTCCCATCTCGTACCCCATCTCCTCTTTCTATTCCTTGTGTCCACTTCCTTAGCTTTCCTTTCTCTGTGTATCTCGTTCTCTTCCCTCTGTCAATCAACTCCTCTTCCCTTTCCGTTTCCACCTCATTCCCTTTCTTACATCCATCTGCTTTCCCCCCCCCCCCCCCCCCCCCACTCTCTCTTTTTCTCATTCCCTCTAATAGCATCTCCCCCTTACCTCTTTATGTTGTCTTTGCTCCTGCTCTCTGCCCATGTCCTCCACACCGTACCTGTTCAATCCTCCTTCCCCTCTCTGCTTGTACAGTTCCTCATAGCCCTCTCTGTCTCCACATTATCACTCCTGCCCCAGTATGAGGTTACTGTTTCTTAATCCCATAGTATTTCTTTCCAGATAGTCGGTACGTCGTGTTCCAAGTGTGGTTGAAACCTACCAGATGTTTAGGAGCAGCTCTTAGGGCATGTCTTTGACAATCTAAGCGCATGTCAAATACATTTCACATGTATTTAACATATTCCTCACATATTTGTAATATAGTTCACCTGTATCTCTCGAAATTCCACCCTGCAATTTCATTTTCATGCATCTCAATGTTTATGCCGTCATATCTTTTGAACAAAGTCAGCATATGTGGATACTGTCTGCGAAATGTGTTGCGAATAGAATTAATAGCCACAAAGTAATAAATTTAAACAGCTTGCATAAATCGGCGGTTTTTCACCCATCTCAATGTTTGTGACGTCACATCACCTGAACTGTGTGTCATAGAACGATATAATTTTGTAGGTACTTTTTAGCAGGATACATGGAGACTTGTAGCAAAATATAATGCGAATGGAATTAGTAGTAATAGAGTAATATGTTTATACATCATGCATTATGCGACATTTTTTCACGCAGCTCAGTGTTTATGACGTCATATTTCCTGAGCTATGTGTCGAACAAGTATAGAATTTGGCATTCGGTGGGATACGTAAATACTGTCTGCAGAATGTATCACGGGTACAGTTGATGAAAGAAGTAATAAACTGTAACGCCATGAATGATGCTGCAGTTTAACTACACGAACACCGAAGATGTAGTACGTGCTTAACATTTTTCGTTTCATCATTTTGTGGGGTTTGTCAGAAAGAAGTACTGTACTTAATGTCTGAAATTTACACATAATTTCAAACATCGAGTAAAGTTATTCTCGGTGACAACCCCACAAAATGATGAAACGAGGAAGTTCTTGCAATTTGCGAAGTGCAGTGATTCTCAAATACTTGATGAATAAAGTATGGGTGTTCATGTGTCTTGAACTATGCTCCTGTTTTACCCCCACTCGTTTAATAGGTAATTGGTTCTTTACAACGCAGCGATTCCTTCCAGGCATTAAGTCATATGTGTACCAACTTTAGAAGAAATCTTTCCATTGCTTTAGGAAGACATCTGGAACAAACATGCGGAACAAACATACACACTTACAGAAACTGTTCTTATAAGATTAATGTATTTTCACACTATTTCGCCCCACATACAGTACACAACATTCACTTAGCACGGCCCTCATTCAATGGCCACAAAATGGTGCATCTCTACGCTCACAACTTCCGTCTAGACTGAATTACAACTGACTTCACATAATGCACCTTGCGCATAAGTCTGTCACTCAGCTTGAACACCAGGACACCAAATTTGACCAAACAGCACTCTGACCATGAAAATGGTGCTGTTAATTTATTAAAAGCACATGAAGATATCAGGGAAGTTGAAAAACTAGTGATTCCTTATCAATAGCAACACCACTTGCCAGGATTTAATGACTTTCAAAGAATCAAACCTTATAATAGAGATTATACTTTAAGTGAATCACAAATGAAAGGTATTTGAGTAAATCAAAACAAGAGGTCAAAGAACAAAAAAGATAAACAGAAGATGAACTAGCATGAAATATGAAAAAAAACTGCAAGTGAAAGACTTCTAGAATATATCAGCAAAAGTGTAGATATACTTTTTGATAGAGGTCTTCCAGTACATTACAGATTGCTATTAAATTCTCAGTGAAATTTGAGAATATTATGTTAATGGTTGATGATAAAACTCAGGAAGGAATAAATGGTTTAATCAATCTTCTATGTAAATTACCGGTTAGTATTGATGATAAGAGTAGAAATATTGAGATGATAATTTATAAAATTTTGCAGATATAATATACAATTCAGGTGCACAATATTTTGATAATAATCCGAATAAATAACATAAAGGTGTGAAAACAATCTTTAGTAGAGGTAAATGTTGTTGATTATTAATTTCATTTTCAAAAAATTCAAGTACATTTAGATTCAGTTTCAACTGTAAATGAAACCAGAATTTCTCGACCTATTAATAAAACATTTACAGGAAAACAGTTCGAATATAAGTGTAAATGATACCCATCAATTAATTGATAGATCACAGTGATCCATACAGAAGAATTAACTGAAAATAAAAGCTATTAAATGATAATTTTGGAATAACAAAGCTGTTAACAAATAAAATTAAATTTATTATTAATAATTACAGGGTGTTTATATTTTAATAGATGAATGAATAATTTAACTTGCACACTTAGGAAACCAGAAAAATTTCGAAAAACGATATGTTAATACATTAATTGGTAAATTAACAGAAGAATCCTCTCTTCCTGCTTATGAATAGGGAGGTCCAGGAACAAAATCAGAACAATGACTAGCTAAAGGTGATACATAAATAAATCCATTAGATGAAGATTGTGAAAAATATATCTGAACTAAAATAGCAAAATTGTAGACAGATTTAATGGACACGAATTTAAATAAGTAAAAACTGAAATAGATCAAGAATAAAAAATTTAATGTGAATTAGAGACATAATAAAGAATAATTTCATAATGAATTATATTACATTTTTGAAATAAGTAAGAATTTCATTACTTGTAAAACTTAGAAGATTAGCAACAGTGAGTAACTGCACGAATGGTTATGACATTAACAAAGGATATTTAGAAAAAGAATTAAAATTGTTTATCACATTTCAATGAAAGAAATGCAATCTTTGATTGTGATATAGAAGAGGACACTAAAAGATAACTTGTACCTATGCAGTACCTAATTATGCTGTATATAATTTAATAGACTGAAAATTGTGGTAAATGATAAACAATTTCATTTACATTTGTAAGTGAAATGAAAAAAATATAACGTTTTGAGATGTTTTTACCCTTAAAAATGGTTGTTACTGTCAAAAATTAAGATAAGATTCTATGATATATTAAGTTTCGTATTTTGTTCAGTGTATTTCATAATATTTAACAAATAGTAATCATAAAATAAACATTTTATTTAATAAACATTGCATAAATCAAATTTAGTGCTAGTAAAACTAAACAGTAAATTTAAAACTGTTCCAGTAGATATGAAATTGTTATTTGGTGAAATTTAATTTTGTGTAAATGAATAAACTTAATTATATTTCAGATGATATTAATTGGTTTTTTAAATGGAAACGACTTACTGCTATAAATCTTTGAAATAGAACAAGAAGAGTAAATGTAAGATGAAGAATTTAATAAATTTGCACGAATTAAGAATTCAAACAAATTGTTCCAAAATATTTAAATGCTATTATTAATGAAGATGTAATTAATGAATTACATAAGCAATTTAGAAAAATTCAAATCTTACTACTTTTGTTATCGATGGTTTATAGGGAACCATTTTTAGTAGCAATGGAGTCTGGTAAATTAAAGCTCACTTCAAATGATTACAGGGTATAAATATTTAGTACCTTTAATTAGGAGTTTTTCAAAATATTAAATTTTATTTAAGATTTATTGAATGAAAAGCATCTGTTTTTGAAATATTTGAAAAAATGGAACTTACCAGAAATTATAAGCGTATTGATTAAATTTTCTGCATTAATTGATATACACAATAAAGCAAAACATTCAACAAATAATTTAAACCAAAAAACGAAAGCAAAAAACATAAAAAAGATATTGGAACAAGAGTAACATCGATAAATACCAATTTCTTACTTTGAGTTACAGGCTATGGAAATCACTGGATTCAATAATAAAAGTTGTTTTGAATAGTTATCATAAATATTTATAATTGAGCAGAGATTAATATGCCTTATTTTATGTTTCATAAATGTTAAACAAAAAGAAATTGTGATCAACTAGTTGGTTCTTTATTATTTGATAATATTGTTCCATTGAATATTCATTAAAATATGAGATAAAGTAAGTTTTTACTAAAGAAATGTGGAATTTACATTTACAAATTTCATATACATGATATAAATCAGATACACAAAAACACATGATAACCTGAAGATGACACTGACATTTAGTACTACTTTTAAAGACAATCTTCCTATTGGTGTATAATTTTTTTATTTTAAAAAGGGTTTAGGTTTTGATAATCTAAATAGAATATTTATCATAACAGAATAAAACAGTATTTAGAATAATATTTTAATCACAGTAAATGTCTTCATCTCCCACAAGTAATAAGACATTGCATTTTCTAGAAAATTCTTTAAGAAAACCTTCTGACAGTGTTTGATGTTATGAAAGGTGATTATTAAAAGTATGTAAATGAATGTTTCTATGATTATAATTATTCAATAACCTATTTTTTTATATTTTTGTATCCCTTAGTTTTTAATTGTCTGGCTTTAGATTGAAATTCTTTTATTGTGTTCTTAGGATTTTCAAATTATAACAAAAAATTATTAGAAAAATATAAAAGAAAGATATTTTTATATTTTTTAAACCTCAATATCAAGAATTATTTTCTTCTAATGTGCAGGTTTTTTAAATTCCATTATATATATTTGACTGACTGATTTTCATTCTGCTTCAAATTTAGTTAAAATCTTCAAGTTTCTGATTGTTTGATTTATGTTTGTATTCTTCCAAGATATGGTTTTTATGATTTTTTTATTTCTGTTTATGGAATTCAATTTTTATTTTATTTTTGTCAAAATGAAGTTGTTGTTCCGGAAACTGATTTTTAATTCAGTGCATCGTAGATAGAAAATGGGGCTGTCAAAAATAGTTTGCTGGTAGCCATTTTTCCTATCTAATTTCATATATTATTGAAGCATGGAATTTTTAAACTGGTACAACTCTCTTCATTTCAGCACAATCGTGGTGTCAGCACTGTTTTGCTTTCTTTATTTGTTCAGGGTATGAAAGTAGTTCAGAGGTACAGTTGCTATTTCCAAAAAAGAGTGGCAGTCTAGCGATCTGTCAACATAAGCCATTAAAAGTGAATGGGAATAAGAGAAGAGAGGGATATGAATTCTCAGTACCTATTATTCATTGCTGGGTACTGAAAATTGCTGTGAAATGCCATTACAATACTAATCTAATTTAAGGATGTAGTTGACAAAGAGAGGAAGAACTAATAATGAGCCACAAACGGGGTTCATTGTTCCTTGCATTGAGAAGTCATTATAATAAATTTACTGTTACTGTGTATGTGAATAAGTTGATAGTGTGAATAGTAAAATTTCTAAATGTACAAAAAATATTGTACTGTGAGTTGCAAAAGTTTTCGATGCAAATGAACAATGAGGAGAAGAGAATTCATATATTAGTACAAAGCAGGTTGGTTAAGTGCATGTAAGTATTTTCGATTTAAATCCCACTGTTGTTGAATGTATGAAGGAGAAATAAGTGAAGGAACAGAAAATAGAACATCAGGAATGGATTGCAGACCTTGTATTTTAAGTGAACTTGAGTGTCCACAGCCTATAGTAAGACATTGAAAGGTGAGAGACAACTTATTTCTGCCTTGCTGAGGATAGGAAAATGTTGTTGAATGTAGGACAATTTCCAACAAGCAGATATCAGTTCCCTGAGCTCATCGCTCCTACAAAAAATGCGAGTTTTGAAGAATTCTTTTTGACCTTGAAAGAATTGCAGAACTATCCAGGAAGCCTGCATTTCATTCCTCACGTAGTTGCACATATCCATAAAGTGGTTGTTACAGTGCTACAATATATTTTTCATTTGTGAATCTAAATAAGTCACTATTGTATGGCAGCCTGAGTGCGAAAATCTGAGATAGGGTCTTCGTCTGTCTTCATGACGACAATTCCAACTGGATTAAATTTATATTTTCAGCATGCCAAAGATAAATCATTATCAAAATTTGCTTTGTTTTCCTATCTATGTTACTGAGAAATTACTGAGAAATGTAACTCACAAAACCATGCCATATGCAGAGCAACTCCATTGTCATTTAAGTGCAGCAGGTTATCAGTTCGCCCTCTTCCCTTTCCTCAAGTTCAGACGGAGTGGCGAGGACGTAGGGGAGTGTCCAGCTATGATAAACCCAGTGGACATTGTATCAGTGCGCGAAACGCGAGCCTAAATCTTGGTCGCCCCAGTTACAGAATTTAATTTAGATTTTATGACTATGCCTCGGGAAATATTTTCAGTGCAGTGTATTGTCGCATTGTTTCTACAATGCTCACCAGTTTTGTTCTTCACTGAATATGTCAACAAATATAAGTTTATTAGCCTTCGCTCATCCACCGCAACCTGCTACAAGTTTTTCGATGTGTGTTTTAATTTGGTTATAGACAGAAAGAGATTTCTTGAATTAAGTAACACCTTATTTATTTAACGAACTTAATCTGTCCACTTTCAGTATTCATCCATCAGTAGTCCAAGATATTTCCTTTTCTTTCATGGGATAGCTGGATACCGTCAAGCTGTATAGAAGGAACTGTTTCATCGATAGTCGATTTACCAACTTTCGGCGTGATACCAGAAAAAGTTAACATATTTTCGGAGTGACCGATTAATGTAGTGCTTCTTGGTGATCAGGCCACGTGAAAGGAAGTAATTATAGTACAACTAGCTAAGTACCTGGCATTGCCGCAGTATGTATTTATTCCAGTTAAGGTAGATCTCTTTCTTATCCTTCTCTTTGTCCATCTCCTCCACTCCCCTTCATCCATGTAGTATTCCCCGACCTCTCTTTATACGTCCTCCTCCACAACACTTTATCTCCTCTCTCTGCCAGCAGCTGTGGCCGAGCGGTTCTAGGCGCTTCAGTCCGGAACCGCGATGCTGCTACGGTCGCAGGTTCGAGTCCTGCCTTGGGCATGGATGTGTGTGATGTCCTCAGATTAGTTAGGTCTAAGTACTTCTAAGTCCAGGGGACTAATGACCTCAGATGTTAAGTCCCATACTGCTAAGAGCCATCTGCTCTCTCTCTCTCTCTCTCTCTCTCTCTCTCTCTCTCTCTCTCTCTTCCGTCTTCTCCTCTCTCTGTCCCTCTGATGCTCCTCGTTCTCACTCTCCAGCTGCTCCTGCCTCTTTGTCAATCTACTCCTTCCCCTCTACTCCTGTCCCTCTATCTCCTCCACAATCTTCATCTCCACCAGCACTCTGTCTATTTCGTCCTCTACTCCTCTCGGTTCATCTCCTTTCGGTTCATTTCCTCTTGTTCTTGCTCCCAGTTCACTCCATTATTTCCCTCACTGTGTCCACGGCCTCCTTCCACTCTCTGTGCTTATCGCCTCGCCTCTTCTCTCTCCACATTATAACTCCAACCCAGTGCACTTTTACTGGTTCTTACACAAATTGTACTTCTTTCCAGATGATAATACTTATACCAAGTTTATCTGAAAGCGATACAGGGGCTTAGTAGGAACTTTTCACCTGTGGCTTTGCCGGAGTACCAACACGACACATATATTTAACACATTTCAAAACTACCTTGTACATGTTGCTGACCTGTATCTGTAGCGAATTTTGTCCTACTGTTTCCTTTTCAAGGATGTCAGTTTCTCTGACGTCATTCTCCTGAACAATTTACTGAACAATGTATTTAAATTGGCCGATACATTCAGTGGTATATTAGGACACTGTCTGCCCAATGTGTTACGCACAGACTATGTAGAAAGGATGTAAGAAATTTAAACGTTGTGCAAGAAGCGGCATTTTCCATGCATCTCAATGCTAATCATATAGATCTCCTGAACTATATGTCGTAGAATGATGTAATTTTGTCGGCACATTCATTGTCATCTGTGGATAATGTCCGTGAAATATGTAGCGAATAGATTTAGTAGCAGAAAAATGAGAAATTTAAACGTCTTGCATTATGCGGCGGTTTTTTGCATATCTCAGTGTTTACGACGTCACATCTCATGAAGTGTGAATTAACAAATATACAATTTTGCACGTTCATTCGGAGTTATACGTGAATACCGTTCGTATAATGTGTTTTGAATACAGCTAGTAGCGAATGAATAACAAATTAAAGCGTCACGCTTCATGCGACTGTCTTACTGCATAAATATAGAAAATGTAGTAAGACATAGTCTTTTTTTTCCTTTCACCACTTTGAGAGTGTTATTAGCGAGGAAAAGTTTCTGAGGGCTTGCAGCTATGTGTGAAGTTAGTTGCAAGTCACTAAGAGCTTCCAATCTCAAAAATTTTTGCGATTTCGCTCGGCGAGAGCTACATTACTTTTTTTTACCCTATCCTCTCCCCTTTAATAGGTACGTTGTTCGTACCTCACTGCGAGTCTTTCTGGGTAGTAAGTTATACCTGTACAAACTTTAGTTGACATTGATCCAGTGGATTAGGAGGTGTGGAACATTATATATATATATATATATATATATATATATATATATATATATATATATATTATATATATAAAAAAAATACGTCTAGACGTGTATCTATTTTTATGACATGTATGATTACGTTTGTCGGCATTATGTGGGGACCGAATTAGCGCAACTAAAATTTATAACATACAGAGGAGAACTATAAATGTGATGGCTTGACTATATGCTCAAAAACTATGTTTCCTATTAGTATTTACGGTCGTAATAGTTATTGTGACCAGAAGTGGTCTGGGATCTGAACACCTGTGGAACTTCATCCACTCCATGGCCCACATTTTACTAATGAAAGTACCGAAGAAGCTGAGATTTCTGTGAGTCTTTGAATATAGTGAAATTCTGCTGAGCATTTGTATTTCTTTCCACTTGCTGTATGTATTGCACATTTTATGCGTTGGAATCCTATCAAATACATCTCATCAGTTCAGCCACGCAAAACTTGAAGGCTGCCATTAAATCCACAGAATGTAGCTTGGAGGATTACAACGTTCGAATGCATTTTTCCTTGTCTTTCAACGACACAGTCTCCCCATTTCGTTAAATGTTCGCTAGATATCTACCCAGTACAATTTTGCTGTAGTAGTATATCGCACGTCCGACGCAAGCAGTGGGCAGACTGCTGGAAGCACAAACGGCTCCTTTATGTACGAATGTCACAGCAGCTGCCACTGAAGCTTTGTGGGGAAGTGCGTGGCCAGAAGGGTCGCAGAAAAGCCAGCGACTCGCTTGTGCGGAACGAAATACAAAGCGAAGCCATAGTTCAGCTTTATGGCAGTGGAGAGACGTTAGCTGCCTCGGAACTGTATTCCGCAATGTAGAAGCGCTGTGCGTGAAACTTTCTTTAAAAATTGCAGCCCGCAGAAAAGTGTCTGCTGCGCACCATCCCTTCCTAAACCGCTTTCAGTCGAGGACGTAGAAAACTCTGTCATTATACCCAAATGGCGGCATAATATTTTAATACCGCTGTTTTTCTTTTCTTCTTCAAAACAGATGTGATAAGTAAGAAAAGGAAGGATAACTACGTCCTTAAACGGATATTTAAATTCACTCCTTTTTATAGACCAAGAAAGTCCCACATAAAGAAATGTTGCCTCGCCACAAGAAATTGAGAAACTTTGAACCAGTCGTTGATAAAATTTAAAAATACGTACGTCGAACCCAGTAACAAGAGAAAATCACAAGTTGATTCGTGAAGAGCTTGTCCCATCCAGACCTGCCGTTTTAGTGGAAGTGATTTCAACGCTTAATACAGTCTGATACGTGAAATTACCGTTTACGGTGACATTGTTCGTCTTTTTTTTCTATTATTTCGCTTCGTCGTTTATTACATGCGTAACTTCCAATAAAACGTAGTTTGTTACATTGTTGTGGTCGTCAGCCGAGGAAAGATATCATGCTGCCCTCTACGCCAGTCTGTTCTAAGAAAGCCTTTTCAAATGGTTCAAATGGCTCTGAGCACTATGGGACTCAACTGCTGTGGTCATAAGTCCCCTAGAACTTAGAACTACTTAAACCTAACTAACCTAAGGACAGCACACAACACCCAGCCATCACGAGGCAGAGAAAATCTCTGACCCCGCCGGGAATCGAACCCGGGAACCCGGGCGTGGGAAGCGAGAACGCTACCGCACGACCACGAGATGCGGGCGAAAGCCTTTTCATCTCCGCTTAAGTACTACCACCTACATCGACGTGAACATCTCGTAAATCATTTGTCTTTCTCAACAATCTCCCGTATCCACATCATATCCCTCCCCCCATTGTTACAAAATAATGTATCGGGATGTGTCTCATCAAACAAACAAGTTTTCCTTTAATGCTACTTTGTCACAGATTCGATCGAGTACCTCTTCATTAGGTACTCTATCTACCCATTTATCTCCATCATTTCTTCGTTTCGCCGCAATTCAGAAGTTTCTATTCTGTAATCTTGTAGAAAAGGCTTCCTAACAACTCAACATACATTCGAAGACAAAGGAAACGATTCAACACGGAGTTATCTGAATGGGACGGAAATCGACGTATGTGATGTATATGTAAAAACAAACAAATCATTAAAAATTTAAAAAATGGAATGATTTATTCAAAGGAAAGTGCTTCACGAACTGAGGGAGTACATAAGGTGATGGTCCACCTTTGGCCCTTGTGTAAACTGTTACTCGGCTTGACATTGATTGATAGGGTTGCCGAATGTTCGACTAAGGGATATCGTGCCAAATTCCGCCGAAACAGCGCTTTAGATCGCAAAGTCCTAAGTTGATCGGAGGACCCTGCCCACAAAGCTGCAAACGTTCTCAAACGAGGAGAGATCCGGCGAAGTTCCTGCCCATGGCAGAGTTTAGCAAGCATAAAGACAAGCAGTAGCATCTCTAGCTGTGTGCCGACGGGCATTATCTTGCTGAAATATAAGTCCACAATGATTTGCCATGAATGGCAACGAAACGGGAAGTAAATATGATCGACGTACCGCTGTACTATAGGGGTGCCGCAGCTGACAAGCGAAGGGGTTGTGCTATGAATATAAATGGCACTCATGGTTGACCGGTGTTATATTGGGCGTTTGGTACCACACTGCTCTCTGGCTCGCCTTCAGACACATCTTCGGTCCTGAATCTCATTGACGGGGGTCAATTGTCCTCAGTGGCCAGTCTGGGTTCGAACTGGGTCACGATAACCAGCGAAAACGTGTCTGGAGATGCTCTGGATAGTGGTAGGATACCAACCTGAATGTCGCCTGCCATATGGTCCGACAGCCACGAGTGATGCCCTTTATTTTCATAGTAGGACCATTTGGCTCTCATCTGCAGCACCTTCATGGCATGGCGGCACGTCGGTGATATTCTAGCCCCTGCCCCTGTTGCCATTCATGGCAAGCCTATGTGGGCTTACATATCAGCAAGACAATGTCCGCCGGCGCTCGGCGAAAGTTTGTACTGCTTCTCTTCGTGCTTTCCAAATCCTACCTTAGTCAGCAAGGTCGTCGTATCTCTCCCCAGTTCAGAACGTTTGGAATACTAAGGGCAGGGCCCTCCAAATAGATTAGGACTTTGACAATCTAACACGCAAATTATACAAAATCTGGCATGATATCCCTCAGGAGGACACCCTACAATTCCATGTATCAACACTAAGCCGAATGACTGCTTGCATAAGGACCAAAATGTAGGGAAGCAGCCTATTCATGCCGTATAGAATTCGTATGCTTTTCCATTGTGTACCGGCCTAGTTTGCTGTAACTAGCTATGACGTCAGGAATATTGTGCAGTACCTTAAAAGTAAAGTAAATAATCTGAAAAGTTAATAGCATGTCAGGAGCAATGCTAAAAAGATAATGTGTTAAGTATCAGTTTAGTAAATTTAACAATTTTCGAAATTTGGACATTTTACGTAAAAATCATCGGCGCAACAGGAAGGAGCTAGAAACTTCAAAATTTATATTTGGATTTCTCTTTCATTGTAATTTAATGGAAACAGCATGCTGGATCTCACAAAGTAATATTTTGCTTGAAATCCTGTTTTTGTCCTAAAAGTACGGAAGCAAGAGAGATTAAGTAAGCGATTAGATAAAGCTGGGATGTTTAGATTTATGTAGAATGGAGACACGCTATAATAACAAAGATGTGAGAAGTTTCCAAAAGGTGGCTATAAAAGTATACCTGTAGAGTCTCTCCATAGGGCAACTTCAGAGCTCATCTATTGCATGCAATGCAACTAAAATAATTCTCTCGCCAAAAGTATTTAACCTAGTCACATCAGAATTTTATTATAGATACTTATCTGTGTGCTGATTGCACAATTAAATTGAGAGTTTCATCGGTGTTCAGCGAATGAAGCAAGTAAATATTTAGTAACTTGAAGTGGTGCTCCACTAGTCCCAGCGGCTACTCAGGAAGACAAATTTTGTCGGGTGCGCTTTCGGCGGTCCGCACCGCGGCTGTATAAATAAGAGCGCTACGAGCTAAAGTCAGGCCCCAGTTCTCTTCTAGATTCGTATCAGCGCGCACTCCGTGTCGGAAGCCGTTTTGCGTCTGTGTAGTTGCAAGGAACAGCCTTGGATGTCATATTACGTAACTCTTTATGCAAGCAGCAATGAGTTCACACTGGGCTAAAGTGTTAATTGCGGAACGACTTCTGTGATCCATTCTCAGTTTGCGTATGTCGTATTTTCACGTGTCGCCACAGGACAGACCTTCTATCATTACTAGCGTGGCGTTTGATGAGTATCAACATCAAATTTTGACGAGCATTCACTTTCAACACTTACATCGATAACGATTATTAAACAGTATCTTTATCTAGGGATAGGGATAATAGGATCCACGCAATAGACTCTGAACAGCTCTGATAGTACAAGAGCTGATAGTAGCATTGCTTGGGTAAACTTTTGTCTGGAACTTTAAACTTTATCGTTTTCAGAATATAGTGAGAATTGTTACAGTAAACTGCATTTCCTATGAATTCCAGACATCATCCTAAATCCGCAGCGTAATGAACTTCAGTGATCAATAACTTTATTTTTTCATCAGAGTGGGCACAGTGTACTTCAGTTACAGGCATCACGTTTTCGCTAATCACTTTCTGGTTGCCAACATTGTAGTTATAGAGCCTGTGTTGAGAACAGTAACAATATATAAAAAAAATTTCCACCCGCCGCCCCACAAAAGGTGGACCAACAAGTTACTGATGCACTCAGTTTGGGAAACTCTTTCTTTTGAATTAACTGTCAAATTTTTCTGAAACTGTGATAGTTTATTTGACTGTACATGTACCTTGCGATTCCCGCCCCATTCGCATATTTCCTTCATGGAACATCGTTTATTTATTTCTCTTAGAATGTAAATGCAGTAACATGAAGTGGTAGCACTAGCTGAGAAGAAAATGAGACATGACTGAAGCCTATCGCTCAAGTTAATCAATTTCTACACTGAGAACGCGGTAAAGGAAACGGAGGACAAACTTGTATATGAAACTACCGTGCAGACGAAAGAATCAGAAACCTTTATGCTTGGTGATGTGAGAAATGGAATATGAATCGGAATATGAGCTGAACAGAGTGAACTCTGTTTGAGAAAGAGGTTATAAGATAACCATCCGGTAGGAAAAATTTCATCCTCCTCAAAGTATTTCCGTTCGTGTCGCCGTACACAAAATTAAGCACAGTTTTTTGATATGCTTAGACGCATTATAGATATACACACCGGGCGTTTTCAGATTTTTATGTGATGTTTATAGAGAATTCAGAGCGATTTTCTGTCACCAGAGGCTATGGAACTGTCTGCAGAATTTGTACTGAAATTTTCTGCCACCAGATTGTTCTGTATCATTTTAGAAATATTCTCTCCAATTTCTAGATTCTAATTCGTACAAAAAATCATGTAAAAGCCATCTTGTTTCAACAGCTGTGCAGTATCACTCATCTTTTCTACACGAATGCGTTCATGTTTCCGACGTTTTATTATTTCCTGGCATCAAAGAAGACATCTGTTGAGTACAGGCGGCTGTGAGCTCATTTACGACGCAATAAATTACAAATTATTAAAAAAATTCACACATGGTTGAACACACAATTTGAAATAGGGCTACCCCGTAACCCCATTTAGAAGACACATCCAAAGACAACATTTTGCTCATTTACTGTCGCTAAAATATCTTCATATGATGCTTGTCTCGTGTTCAGTTATTGTAATGCTGTAAGAATCAGGACCATCATGAGACGAGGACTTTTGCAGGCTACTTTGCTGGAAACCTATTGAAAATATTGAATCACGTGCGTTTTACTAGTTTTTAAATGTGAGATAATGGTACAGCTTGAAGGGGCACGCCAGAAGTGCAAATGCGAGCTGGTCGTTACGAACACCTTCTCGAAAATGAACGTTGCCCGTACGTATACGTATCGACTCTGTGAAGATAAGCATGGATCTCAAACGTAAAGATAAAATATTGTGCGCAGCATAATGTGCAAACTAGTGTAGCCTCCCGATTGTGTTTTTTGTACCTTTTTGGCTACAGATGATATTACTACATCCACTGTTATGTCTGTTAGCTTTATTTTTATCATGGATCAAACTAATTCGTCTTGTACGTCTGTAAGAAGTTCACGTTGTGTCTTAATGTTTATATAAAGTTTTAAGTTGGATGCAGTTTGATACTTTAACTGAAAAAAATGTTTGGCACAAAAATCGCCGAGTATGCAGATTCGCTTCCAACGGCATTGCCTCGTCTGATTGAGCTAATTGGGCAGCTGCGAAACATCGCTGAGTTACTACTGCTTGTTCTTGGCCACACTACTCTCAATTACAGGGTGGACAGTGCCTCGTTTTTTAAATTGCACTTCTACTAAACCTACTGGCTGGACTAGGTTTTGCTACACACACTTTTGTCTTGAACTGAGACGAGGAATCGCCTGTCTACCGACAAGTGTAGCATTTTCTCTTCACCCTGTACACTCATCGATTTGCTCATACGACCCCTTTAAATGTCAGAAGTAGACTACTGTAAATCAAGTGTGATAAAATCAGCGCTAAGTGCGCTACGTGCGCCACGTATGACTCTATCCAGACAGACACCACAGAACGTCGCTGTTGGGTGAAGCGTCGCTTGGTGCTCTGTGAATTGCCAATGAGCATCGACCCACTATGCTCCGTTACACAGACACAACACTATACCATTGAAAACTTTTTTATCTGTGGAGAAATGGACTTACAATTTTATGCAGTGCTGTCTCTTTCTGGAGAATGATAATTACATATTTAGCTGCAGTTTCGATATAGGCACTTTGGTTACACGCTAAAGAAGGGAGGAAAGAAGACTAGGTTTTATGTCACATCGACATCGACGTCATTAGAGACGAAGAAAGAGCTCGGATGGTGTCAAGAGTAGGGAAAGAAATTGGCAGTGCTCTTTCAAAGGAACCAAGGGCCTGCAGCGATTTAAACAAATCACGGAAAATCTAAATCTGGATCGCCAGAGGGGGATTTGAACCGCCGTCCTCCCGGATACACGCTAAAGCCATCGTCATACGAAGTGTGAAAGCGTTCATAGCCGTGAAGGTGGTTAAGTCTTTGACGACGACATGAAATTTCAAGTTTCTGAGCATTCCCAAGGGTAAAAGGTTCAATCAGACCGCCAGATACTTACACCTAATCAAATTTTATTACAATAAAGTTTTATCAACGAATTGACTGTGTGTCATTTATTGAAAATAAGTAGCGTGCTATGAAAGTATGACACTGCAAAACATTGACGCATAGAAATATTGTAAAATATGAGTCGTTCTTGACAGGATTAGTTACAGTCGGCAGTGAAAGTCTTCAGAACATTCTATCATGAAAAACATGGACTTGTGTATACTGCAGTGCAGTGCGGAGATTGACAGAACTGGGAACCAAAAGTCCTTTTAATCACCTTCGTGCTTTTCTTAGGGGACTGGTACTTTGTCACAAATCTAACAGAATTATGTTCTAGAACATTCGAATTTATGTATAAATAAGAGCGAAACCCATCTAGGAGTCTGTTCATATAATTTTGTGAACATTTGAGGGTACACGGAGTAATGAATCACTAGGCCGAAACACAGGGTGGCTATAATTAAACTTTTGGTTACTTGAGATGGATCCCATGCAAAATCAGTGATCGTAGGAGAATAAAACTTTGTGGAAATATTTTCAAAGATATGAGGAAGAGAAATAACGAATAAACAATTGAATGAAACATATGTCAATTTGCACGTGAGTGGGTAACATTCGTTAATAGCGTATCACTTTTACGTTCCAAGTTATTAACGTTATTCAATGTGAGGAGCTACTCATTCCATTGCAGTCTGGAACTGGACAATATATTGCTCCAGTGCTGCCAAAGCATCTCAGATGAGATGCTGGTTACCTCCATAGGTATGCTCATTTTCATCCTCCAAAGTGTATTAGTGTCCCCTTGATAAACCCCATCCTTCACGTAACCCGACAATCAAGATTCATACGGCTTACGATCTACTGACCTTGGTAGCCACGCAGTTGGGAACGGTCGGCCAATGATACACTTTTCTCCACACGTGTTACGGAGTAGCTGTGAACTCACCACCAATGCGCCGAAACTCGTGAAGGGCAACGGCAGCACTATTGCTGTTGTCTTGATAAAACGAATTTATGGGTAAAGCCCTGCTCACCTTTCCCAGACCTACGTTGACTGTCTGCATCTGTAACGCACATTGAGCATGTATTTAACCTTACTCCTAACAGCGCGCCATGTTACAACACAAATCCTGCAGTTTACAGTCTGAACGTCATTCATACAAAGTTTGGTACCCATAGGACAAACAGTTTTCCGTCTACACTGGCTCAAGTAGCGGAACTTCAATTGCAAGCAAGCTTTATTGGTCACTGGTCACGATTCTAAATGTATGTTACAGACCGAACAACTTGGGTAGATCGCAGGCGAGGGAACATACGTGTATTTTATTAGACGTAATGAAACGGCAGTACCACAGTAAATTAATGAGCTGAGTCATGTTCAGTAGAAGCCCACATTTGGTGGGATATATGTTAGAACTTATACTATACGATTATATGCTGCTTCTAAGCACCAGCACATTTACTGTCTCGAGAACGAATCATTATTCGTATTATTTGATGCTATAAAATGAAATGAAACGTCACATCGGTAATCAAAGAATTTTCGTATTTAATTATTTTCGCTTTATAGCTTGGATTTTATGAAAATAAACAGTTTTAAACCAGCATCACATAGAAGATTCATGAAAAAAGTGTCGTTCTTGTTGGGATTTGCTATAATTACATTCTAGTTAATAATGTTTGGGCAGTTAAAGCCTTTCGAAGAGCGTGACATGGAAAAGTCATTGGGTGCAGAGCGTGAACATAGTGTAGTTGGTAGATGCACCACGTAAGGGAAAACAGGGCAGATCAACGGAGAATTCGCGACCCGTTGTATCCTATATTTTTTCCACCTTCCCTTTTTTTGAAGGTTGTGGGACTTTCTTATGAAATTAATAGAAATAATTATTTAAATATTGCACGTTATATAAATATACGTGCACTCTCTGTCAGGAGTGAGTACGATTCGATTCAAATTTATTAGCTGATGTTCTTAATGGCTTGACATGAATATTTCCTTTCCGTTCACGGGTACTGAAGTTTTTATACTACTGGACATTAAAATTGCTACACCAAGAAGAAATGCAATTGATAAACGGGTATTGATTGGATACATATATTATACTAGAACTGATATGTGATTACATTTTCACGCAATTTGGGTGCATAGGTCCTGAGAAATCAGTACCCAGAACAACCACCTCTGGCCGTAATAACTGCCTTCATACGCCTGGGCATTGAGTCAAACAGAGCTTGGATGGCGTGTACAGGCGCAGCTGCCCATACAGCTTCAACACGACACCACAGTTCAAGAGTAGTGACTGGCGTATTGTCACGAGCCAGTTGCTCGGCCACCATTGTCCAGACATTTTCAATTGGTGAGATATCTGCAGAATTTGCTGGACAGGGCAGCAGTCGAACATTTTCTGTATCCAGATAGGCCCGTATAAGAACTGCAACATGTGGTCGTGCATTATCCTGGTGAAATGTAGGTTTTCGCAGGGATCGAATGAAGGGTAGAGTCACGGGTCGTAACACATCTGATATGTAACGTACACTGTTCAAAGTGCCGTCAGTGCGAACAAGAGGTGTCCGAGACGTGTAACCAATGGCACCCCATACCATCACGCCCGGTGATACGCCAGTATGGCGATGACGAATGCACGCTTCCAATGTGCGTTCACCGCGATGTCGCCAAACACGTATGAGACCATCATGATACTGTAAACAGAACCTGGATTCATCAGAAAAAATGACGTTTTGCCATTCGTGCACCCAGGTTCGTCGTTGAGTACACCATCGCAGGCGCTCCTGTCTGTGATGCAGCGTCAAGGGTAACCACAGCCATGGTCTCCGAGTTGCTGCAAACGTCGTCGAACTGTTCGTGCAGATGGTTGTTGTCTTGCAAACGTCCCGATCTGTTGACTCAGGGATCGAGACGTCGCTGCACGATCCGTTACAGCCATGCGGATAAGATGCATGTCATCTGGACTGCTAGTGTTACGAGGCCGTTGGGATCCAGCACGGCGATCATTCCATATTCTGCTAACAGTCATTGGATCTCGACCAACGCTAGCAGCAATTTCGCGATACGATAAACTGCAATCGTGATAGGCTACAATCCGACCTTTATCAAAGTCGGAAATGTGATGGTACGCATTTCTCCTCCATACACGAGGCATCACAACAACGTTTCACCAGGCAATGCCGGTCAACTACTGTTTGTGTATGAGAAATCGGTTGGATACTTTCCTCGTGTCAGCACTTTGTAGGTGTCGCCACCGGTGCCAACCTTGTGTGAATGCTCTGAAAAGCTAATAATTGTCGTATCACAGCATCTTCTTCCTGTCGGTTAAATTTCGCGTCTGTAGCACGTCATCTTCGTGGTGTAGCAATTTTAGTGGCCAGTAGTGTATAAATATGCGTGTACTGCCTGTCAGGAGTGAAGACTATTCGCTTAAAAATTTCTAGCTGATGTCCTTAATGGCTTGACATGAATATATCCTTTTGTCTTATTACAGGTTCACTGGTGCTGAAGTTTTTATTAGTGTATACTACAGACAGAACAACACACATACTGTATAGACAAGGGAAGAAACGTGCCTATCAATCAGTCTAACAAACCAGTTTTTCGCTCGTCTACGTGAAGGAACGGTATGGTTTGCGAGCCAAATAAAGCCCAAAACTGCCTCGTGGGAGCGCTGAGAGCACAAAATCACAGAACTATCTCTCCGCATATGCCGACTGCGCTGTGACTCTTGACGTTGTGTATCGAGTCCAAGTGCACGTCAAAGTTAGCTGCCTCGTGCCGTGTGACGCCGGCTTTACAGTGGACTAGTACTGGGCCTCCACTCTAGGCTGACTTAGCCGCTGGGACATGGAACTGAGCGCGAGCGCAGCTGAGCTTTTACGACGGCGACCGGCGGTAAAAACCGCCCTCAGCTGCCGCGCGAGTCGATTGCGTTCTCCCCGTCGCCGTGACACTTCTGAATGCACGCCTCTGTGTCTCTCTGCAACAGCAACGGCGCATTTAAACAGAATTAAAGAAAAAGTCAAAAATAACTCGCAACGTATTAAATCAAAAGACTCGCTCACACCTATAGAAACGAATAAAACCGTCGTACCCTACGAATCGGCAAGAAATGGACGTACATAATGTCTGAGTACATCACTACCTTGCGTCGGACTGAAAGCCATTAACAGGGACATGGGTTTAATTAAATAGGCCTCCCTCAAAACCGTTTTAATTTACTCTGATTCGATGAACAATCTCCATGTTAGTGGTCAATGTTACTCTTGTAAACCTGCACTGCTTACGAGCTCCTCTCTGATCTTACAAGGAGACGGCACAACCGTAGGGACCGGGATTTGTCCGAAATTTTGTGTGGTGAAAGAGGACCCCTAACACCTCAAGTGGTAAAAATATTAGGACGCAATGCTCGGAAAATCCCGGGAAAAATCAATCCAAAGTTTCTTAGTTGCCTTATGAGTATAACATGTTAGTCCATTGCCGAGCCCTTGTCTGGCCTTTGTTACTGTTTTTGGTGAATAAAAAAAAAGTGGTGGAGCGAAAAAAAAAAAAAAAAACCCCATGGTTAGCGCTCGGACTGTTACGCTAAAGGTCTCGGGTTCGATTCCTCCTCCGGCACTTTCTTTTTTTCTTCTGTTGCTTGCAGAATTGCAGCGCATTTTTACAGGAGAATCGTGAAATTAATTCCCGGTACGATTGTTCAAAAATTCATTCTATAATTCACCAATATTCCGAGGCACGAATCAATATGCCTGGTTTGCCTCAAAATTATCAGAAACTCAAAACATTTTCGTTAATGTTAATGGGGCATGTTTTTGTACAGATTTATTTCAAATTCCCTGTGATTGAAAAAAAAAAAATCCGCTTTTATATGTTGCGCGAGAGTCGCAAAAATTATTGCTTTGTTTATTTTTTACGATAATTACCACTTCGGTTCTTGTTTATAATTATTATATGTATAAAAACTAAATGTTTCCCAATTGACTTTGTTATTCTGATTAAAAACCCAATGTTTCCCCTCATATAATTTACAATGAAAAATGGAAAACCCACCGCCATGAATTGTGTTGTTGGACAAAAAGAAAATAAGTTTTATTCAATAATGTAACTAATTTGTTAAAGATAATGTAGGTTTGGGAAACTTTCTCAATAATTGGTGGAATAACAAAAGAAAATAAAACAGAAGAAAATAAAAGTGCCGGAGGAGGAATCTAACCCGAGACCTCTGGCGTAAGACTCCGAACCCTTTGGCATTTTGTTCGTTATTGATCGTTACATTTGGTCGTTGCGGACGTCGCAAGACATCCTGTTCAAATTCGGTGGTTGATCGTTCCACTCAGTTTTTTTATTGCAGAGGCCCACCGGCTCTCTGACCGAACACGCTGAGCTACCATGCCGGCATCATCTAGGCCAGACGGCGGCTCGGCAATAGATGTACATATTATACTCAAAAGGCACCTAAGAAACTTTGTATCCTTTTTTCCCGGGATTTTCCGGGTAGTGCATCCTAATATTTTAACCACGTGAGGTGTTAGAGGTCATCTTTCACCACACAAAATGTCGGACAAATCCCCGACCCCACGGTCGTGCCGTCTCCTTGTTAGACGTGCTGCCTGATGGGTCGTCTTTTGCTGCGTCTCAAGTCGTGTGGGTTTCACACGGGATGAAGAGGCAGACCGTCTGACTAGAGAAGTCATTTCTAGCCTAACATTTTCTTTGATCATCCCTGGTGCGGCTTTGCGAGTGCAAATAAGACCTCTCTTCAATGAAGACGGAACCGGCAGCTGTCTGACTCGTGCCCCCTATAAAAAACTCTGTGCTATCAAAAAGATTACTGCGGCATGGTGCTCCTCCTTCCGTTCCTCCTGGTATGAATTCACCGTCCTATATCGCCCTGCGTTGGTCATACCAGGTTCACACATAGTTTTCTCTTGTGTAGGGGTAACTAGGGCACGTCTACGCAAGGGCACGTTTATGCAGAGCACTTTTCTCGGGAACTATTCCTGTTAGAGCGCTACCGACGATGGAAGATTAGTACTGTCATCTTCTGAGAACTCTCACAAATTTTCGTCGGTAGTTGAGTGGCCGTTTTATTACCTAGAACTTGTTGTTTTATTTTTAAAGGTGAGTAAATTTTGTTAGTCATATATGTACATCTACATCCATACTCCGCAAGCCACCTGTGTGTGGCGGAAGGTACCTACTGAGCGTACCCGAGAAGCGGTAAATATGCACTCCTGGAAATGGAAAAAAGAACACATTGACACCGGTGTGTCAGACCCACCATACTTGCTCCGGACACTGCGAGAGGGCTGTACAAGCAATGATCACACGCACGGCACAGCGGACACACCAGGAACCGCGGTGTTGGCTGTCGAATGGCGCTAGCTGCGCAGCATTTGTGCACCGCCGCCGTCAGTGTCAGCCAGTTTGCCGTGGCATACGGAGCTCCATCGCAGTCTTTAACACTGGTAGCATGCCGCGACAGCGTGGACGTGAACCGTATGTGCAGTTGACGGACTTTGAGCGAGGGCGTATAGTGGGCATGCGGGAGGCCGGGTGGACGTACCGCCGAATTGCTCAACACGTGGGGCGTGAGGTCTCCACAGTACATCGATGTTGTCGCCAGTGGTCGGCGGAAGGTGCACGTGCCCGTCGACCTGGGACCGGACCGCAGCGACGCACGGATGCACGCCAAGACCGTAGGATCCTACGCAGTGCCGTAGGGGACCGCACCGCCACTTCCCAGCAAATTAGGGACACTGTTGCTCCTGGGGTATCGGCGAGGACCATTCGCAACCGTCTCCATGAAGCTGGGCTACGGTCCGGCACACCGTTAGGCCGTCTTCCGCTCACGCCCCAACATCGTGCAGCTCGCCTCCAGTGGTGTCGCGACAGGCGTGAATGGAGGGACGAATGGAGACGTGTCGTCTTCAGCGATGAGAGTCGCTTCTGCCTTGGTGCCAATGATGGTCGTATGCGTGTTTGGCGCCGTGCAGGTAAGCGCCACAATCAGGACTGCATACGACCGAGGCACACAGGGCCAACACCCGGCATCATGGTGTGGGGAGCGATCTCCTACACTGGCCGTACACCACTGGTGATCGTCGAGGGGACACTGAATAGTGCACGGTACATCCAAACCGTCATCGAACCCATCGTTCTACCATTCGTAGACCGGCAAGGGAACTTGCTGTTCCAACAGGACAATGCACGTCCGCATGTATCCCGTGCCTCCCAACATGCTCTAGAAGGTGTAAGTCAACTACCCTGGCCAGCAAGATCTCCGGATCTGTCCCCAATTGAGCATGTTTGGGACTGGATGAAGCGTCGTCTCACGCGGTCTGCACATCCAGCACGAACGCTGGTCCAACTGAGGCGCCAGGTGGAAATGGCATGGCAAGCCGTTCCACAGGACTACATCCAGCATCTCTACGATCGTCTCCATGGGAGAATAGCAGCCTGCATTGCTGCGAAAGGTGGATATACACTGTACTAGTGCCGACATTGTGCATGCTCTGTTGCCTGTGTCTATGTGCCTGTAGTTCTGTCAGTGTGATCATGTGATGTATCTGACCCCAGGAATGCGTCAATAAAGTTTCCCCTTCCTGGGACAATGAATTCACGGTGTTCTTATTTCAATTTCCAGGAGTGTATATTCTTTTGTTGCAGATTATTCTGCCTTAGAAGGTACAGTTGTATAATTGGAAACTCTGAAAGCTACTATAGCAGTATCTGAAGTAATTCAAAGACGGCGATGGGGCACGTCTACGCACTATATCGTAACTGATACCCCAGTCGAGGAAACATAAAAGCAACAGCAGTTCGAAAGGCGATCTAAAAAATCTAACAGAGGAGAATAAACGCTAAAATTGCTAAAAAGGCTACTTGAACCTAATAAATCTCAAAACAGATAAGATTAATTCCATGAGAGCAAGAACTGACAAAGACAAGAAATTTCTAAAGACAAGAACAGGGAAAATTGAGGGTAGCCCCACTTATGATATCATTAGTGTCAAGCCCGCAGGAAGGTTTCCACATAGTAATTCTCCAAGATCTCCGTTTTTCGGCCATCCTCTTCAGATCCATGTAATTTCCGCTTCTTTTTGCGTCATCTACCACGTTATATCCCTTGCATCTTATCGATTTCCTCTTACAAACAGGTCCTTCCAAAGCGTCTCTTAGTAGCCACTCCCATGTTAACGAATGTCCAATCAGTTCGTCTTCGTTTCTCTTATAGCCTCCAATATTCTAAAAAAAAAGGATCAAAATTGTCTTTCTATTTACTACTTGAAACGATTTTTTTTTTTTTTTATCATCAGTCTACTGACTGGTTTGATGCGGCCCGCCACGAATTCCTTTCCTGTGCTAACCTCTTCATCTCAGGGTAGCACTTGCAACCTACGTCCTCAATTATTTGCTTGACGTATTCCAATCTCTGTCTTCCTCTACAGTTTTTGCACTCTACAGCTCCCTCTAGTACCATGGAAGTCATTCCCTCATGTCTTAGCAGATTTCGTATCATCCTGTCCCTTCTTCTTATCAGTGTTTTCCACATATTCCTTTCCTTTCCGATTCTGCATAGAACCTCCTCATTCCTTACCTTATCAGTCCACCTAATTTTCAACATTCGTCTATAGCACCACATCTCAAATGCTTCGATTCTCTTCTGTTCCGGTTTTCCCACAGTCCATGTTTCACTACCATACAATGCTGTACTCCGGACGTAAATCCTCAGAAATTTCTTCCTCAAATTAAGGCCGGTATTTGATATTAGTAGACTTCTCTTGGCCAGAAATGCCTTTTTTGCCATAGCGAGTCTGCTTTTGATGTCCTCCTTGCTCCGTCCGTCATTGGTTATTTTACTGCCTAGGTAGCAGAATTCCTTAACTTCATTGACTTCGTGACCATCAATCCTGATGTTAAGTTTCTCGCTGTTCTCATTTCTACTACTTCTCATTACTTTCGTCTTTCTCCGATTTACTCTCAAACCATACTGTGTACTCATTAGACTATTCATTCCGTTCAGCAGATCATTTAATTCTTCTTCACTTTCACTCAGGATAGCAATGGCATCACCGAATCGTATCATCCTTTCACCTTGTATTTTAATTCCACTCCTGAACCTTTCTTTTATTTCCATCATTGCTTCCTCGATGTACAGATTAAAGAGTAGGGGCGAAAGGCTACAGCCTTGTCTTACACCCTTCTTAATACGATCACTTCGTTCTTGATCGTCCACTCTTATTATTCCCTCTTGGTTGTTGTACATATTGTATATGACCCGTCTCTCACTATAGCTTACCCCTACTTTTTTCAGAATCTCGAACAGCTTGCACCATTTTATATTGTCGAACGCTTTTTCCACGTCGACAAATCCTATGAAAGTGTCTTGATTTTTCTTTAGCCTTGCTTCCATTATTAGCCTTAACGTCAGAATTGCCTCTCTCGTCCCTTTACTTTTCCTAAAGTCAAACTGATCGTCACCTAGCGCATTCCCAATTTTCTTTTCCATTCTTCTGTATATTATTCTTGTAAGAAGCTTCGCTGCATGAGCTGTTAAGCTGATTGTGCGATAATTCTCGCACTTGTCAGCTCTTGCCGTCTTCGGAATTGTGTGGATGATGCTTTTCCGAAAGTCAGATGTTATGTCGCCAGACTGATATATTGTACACACCAACGTGAATAGTCGTTTTGTTGCCACTTCCCCCAATGATTTTAGAAATTCTGATGGAATGTTATCTATCCCTTCTGCCTTATTTGACCGTAAGTCTTCCAAAGCTCTATTAAATTCCGATTCTAATACTGGATCCCCTATCTCTTCTAAATCGACTCCTGTTTCTTCTTCTATCACATCAGACAAATCTTTACCCTTATAGAGGCTTTCAATGTATTCTTTCCACCTATCTGCTCTCTCTTCTGCATTTAACAGTGGAATTCTCGTTGCACTCTTAATGTTACCACCGTTGCTTTTAATGTCACCAAAGGTTGTTTTGATTCCTGTATGCTGAGTCTGTCCTTCCGACAATCATATCTTTTTCGATGTCTTCACATTTTTCCTGCAGCCATTTCGTCTTAGCTTCCCTGCACTTCCTATTTATTTCATTCCTCAGCGACTTGTATTTCTGTATTCCTGATTTTCCCGGAACATGTTTGTACCTCCTCCTTTTATCAATCAACTGAAGTATTTCTTCTGTTACCCATAGTTTCTTCGCAGCTACCTTATTTGTACCTATGTTTTCCTTCCCAACTTCTGTGATGGCCCTTTCTAGAGATGTCCATTCCTCTTCAACTGTACTGCCTACTGCGCTATTCCTTATTGCTGTATCTATAGCGTTAGAGAACTTCAAAGGTATCTCGTCATTCCTTAGTACTTCCGTATCCCACTTCTTTGCGTATTGATTTTTCCTGACTAATGTCTTGAGCTTCAGCCTACTGTTCATTACTACTATATTGTGATCTGAGTCTATATCTGCTACTGGGCACGCCTTACAATCCAGTATCTGATTTCGGAATCTCTGTCTGACCATGATGTAATCTAATTGAAATCTTCCCATATCTCCTGGCCTTTTCCAAGTAAACCTCCTCCTCTTGTGATTCTTGAACAGGGTATTCGCTATTACTAGCTGAAACTTATTACAGAACTCAATTAGTCTTTCTCCTCTTTCCTTCCTTGTCCCAAGCCCATATTCTCCTGTAACCTTTTCTTCTACTCTTTCCCCTACAACTGTATTCCAGTCGCCCATGACTATTAGATTTTCGTCCCCCTTTACATACCGCATTACCCTTTCAATATCCTCATACACTTTCTCTATCTGTTCATCTTCAGCTTGCGACGTCAGCATGTATACCTGAACTATCGTTGTCGGTGTTGGTCTGCTGTCGATTCTGATTAGAACAACCCGGTCACTGAACTATTCACAGTAACACACCCTCTGCCCTACCTTCCTATTCATAACGAATCCTACACCTGTTATACCATTTTCTGCTATTGTTGATATTACCCGATACTCATCTGACCAGAAATCCTTGTCTTCCTTCCACTTCATTTCACTGACCCCTACTATATCTAGATTGAGCCTTTGCATTTCCATTTTCAGATTTTCTAGTTTCCCTACCACGTTCAAGCTTCTGACTTTCCACGCCCCGACTCGTAGAACGTTATCTTTTCGTTGATTATTCAATCTTTTTCTCATGGTAACCTCCTGCTTGGCAGTCCCCCCCGGACATCCGAATGGAGGACTATCCCGGAATATTTTGCCAATGGAGAGATCATCATGACACTTCTTCAATAACAGGCCACATGTCCTGTAGATACACGTTACGTGTCTTTAATGCAGTGGTTTCCATTGCCTTTTGCATCCTTATGTCGTTGATCATTGCTGATTCTTCCGCCTTTAGGGGCAATATCCCACTCCTAGGACAAGAGAGTGCCCTGAACCTCTATCCGCTCCTCCGCCTTCTTTGACAAGGCCGTTGGCAGAATGAGGCTGACTTCTTATGCCGGAAGTCTTCGGCCGCCTTGAAAGGATACACCAATCAAAAAATAAACCAAGATTGGGTCTAGTTCCTTCGCTGCGAAAGGTGGCTCGCCTCGATGTAGCCTCGTCAAACATTATTTTGACTCATAAATTGCAAATCTGGCACTGATTAGAATAGTCCTTTAATGAACATTTAAACTTCTTTGTGGCCCACTTACGATAACATATGGAAGTTCATTAGAAAATTTGTGTTATGCTTGTAAAATATTAGCATTTTACAACGATAAGTGGTGTAAGGAAGCCTGTGATTGTCTTTTCTGCGAATAAAACATAATTTGAAAATTTTAGTGGTATTTTGTTTACGCACTATTGTGTTCTATGATCAGCATAAAAGTGCCCCATTATGAGTATAAACCTACACCATACCATTTGTGCACTCTGTTTAAGCCTGTACTAAATACTTTCCATTCTTAAATGTAAGTGTTGCCTTAGCACTATGGATATCAACTTACACTTAAATAACCATGTTAGAAGACTAAACCATTTTAAACGCAATAAAAGTAACCAAACAAATTTTTAAAAATGCAGGAAAATGCAGGAAATCAGCATAAATCTGCCCTGGTGTCCCCTAACGAGCACTCTCCAAGTCGTGGTTATGAAGCAGTGGTTTACGTCCTGATGGAATGCCTTCTGCTTCTTGGCCTTACTCTCATCGATATCAGGCGCTCGTTAAACTTCTTTGCTCGGCATTTCCTAATGATTGGTTGGTCGGCGTCTGCAGAGAGGATGCAAAGACTGTCGCGCCGAAATGAGTTGGCGGCTTGTGCGCTCCTCCCTGCTCGCAATGTTTGTCTGGGGTTTTGTTGAAAAATAGGGGTCGCTCATTGAGAACAAGGGTCACATTTGACGTGCTATAGGTGCCTGTGGAAACTGTGTGCAAAGATAGTCGACGAATCATTGCTTGCCTCACCCTTCATGGCCACAGGCTTACGTTTCAGAGTCTACACTTTTCTTATTTTTGCTCTCTTAGTTATGAATGCTGTGGTCTCGGGAGTAATAAATAAAATTAAATTACATGAACTTTTCCATTCAGGAACCACTGGCGTTTGTAGAGTGGGCTGCATCGAGTCAAGCGACTACCACACACCAAGAGTATAACTCACAGTATAACTCCAAAGATAGGTGTTAACATGTCTGATGGAATGGAAATGATCATGTTCCATTCTGGAATATTGCTCTGCTGTAAAGCATTGCTTGATTCATGTTGAACCATCTAAAAGATCTAGGCGGCCTAATTCTGTTACAGGGGGAGACCTACGGACCTATGGACCTCTTCAGATTTTGGAGAGTGGAGGCTGGAGTGATGCATGTGATGTCCTTCACGCAGTCGAACGCATTCCAGAAAGTGATAGTTTAGACGACGAAGTCGACGTTGTCAAATACATATGCACAGCATGTTACACTTCGAAAAAGCTCTACAATGTGGTAGACGTTGAAGTTTCCGGCTCGAGCCTTTTTACATAATAGCTCACTTAACAACTGCATATAAACACTCACTTAATAAACGGAAAATCACTCTTTAAATACCAGCAGAGTGAACTTATTTTATCTATTCACATAAGAGAAATGGGAAGGTGTAGTCTCTTATAGTGATTCGAAATGGGGGAGGGGGCTGATGTAGCTATAGCTTTGAACATTACACTGTAGTGCTTCTCGTGTAGTAGGGTTGGTAGAGTGGAGAATCGCCTGCTCTTGTACAATTTGCAGATTTGTGGTAGGAGAACGTGTCTGACCACAAAACCTCAAACTCCTACATTCCATCCCAGCCTCTCCACCTGTTTCCCGCACCTGTATGGGGAACACACATTAAAATTTTTCTTTAAGCCACTTGCTTTAACAATAAACATTAATTTTATATCATAAAAATAGTATAATACACTTCGGCATTTCAGTCCCCAGCAATGCCACAATTATTAGTCCTAGACGAAATATAAGTAGGACCTATTTGTAGAATGTTTTATGTAGCGTAATTTTGTACTGGGAAACATTTTCACTAGGATCCACGGTTTTCGAGGTACTCGAGCAAAACATAAAAAAGTGACCTTTAAACGCTCTCCAACCCCGCCCCAACGTTCACATCTCACCAGTCAGCATTTTTAGTACGTTGTCTACGGCACTTCGTCCTAGCACTGCGTAAAAAATGTCGTATCGATTCTTAGAAGCACTGGAAGCTCTTCCCTCAGCCACCCATAAGAAAACCACTTGATTTCAAAGCTGGTTGTCGTCGTTTTGATCTCCGCCTCAGAGGCGTCAAAAGAAGGGGTGAAATACGGGTAAGAGGGGATTGGCGACCTTCACGTCCTGTGACACTTCCATGATGGCGTTCGGTAGAATTAGGGTGATCGTTAACCTACCTTACACGTCACATGAAGTTCTGAGCCCGAGCCTTTTATTCGCATATGGCGACACTTTGCCGTTTGATGTGTCGTCGAGCCCGAGGGCGTCGGAGGGCGCCATGGCTTTTCACCATTGCAGATGTATGTTGTAGACACCTTTGAGCCAAATTTCAAACTTATACGTCGCGGAGGGAGCCACTTATGGGGTTTTCGAACAGTGACCCTTTAATTCTGTTGCACCGTGTAATATTTCCTGTACTAGAACTCTCATAGTCTTCAAATCCCTGACCTGGGTGCATTCCACTTGGTTGTTTGCTGTCACTGACTTTATCATTTTAACTCCTAAACGCTGTCTTATACTGTCCTTTGAGTTTCATTTACACACACTTTACCACACTTCATACACACCCACAGAGATGGGACGGTCAGGCACGTTCGTTGTAGGTCGGATAACGTCGTATACCCTGTGTTACTTTGAGAATGTAGCCCTTACACCATTCTTCCGAATGATTATGCGTATGCAGTCAGTTTCTCTAGACTCAAATGCTAATATTAAAGAAGGTCTGGACGGTTCATCGGTCTCTCTGTTCTCATTAATATTACACTACAGGCCACTAAAATTGCTACACCATGAAGATGACGTGCTACAGACGTGAAATTTAACCGACAGGAAGAAGATGCTCAAATGATTAGCTTTTGAGAGCATTCTCACAACGTTGGCGCCGGTGGCGACACCTACAACGTGCTGACATAAGGAAAGTTTCCAACCGATTTCTCATACACAAACAGCAGTTGACGGGCGTTACCTGGTGAAATGTTGTTGTGATGCCTCGTGTAAGGAGAGGAAATGCGTACCATCACGTTTCCGACTTTGATAAAGGTCGGATTGTAGCCTATCACGACACCGTATCGCGACATTGCTGTTCACATTGGTCGAGATCCAATTACTGTTTGCAGAATATGGAATCTGTAGGTTCAGGAGGGTGATAAGGAACGCCGTGCTGGAACCCAATGGCCTCGGTATCACTAGCAGTCGAGATGACAGGCATCTTATGCGCATGGCTGTAACGGATCGTGCAGCGACGTCTCGATCCCTGAGTCAACAGATGGGGACGTTTGCAAGACAACAACCATCTGCACGGACAGTCCGACGACGTTAGCAGCAGCATGACTATCAGCTCGGAGACCATGGCTGCGGCTCCCCTTAACGCTGCATCACAGTCACGAGAACCTGCGATGGTGTACTCAACGACGAACCTGGGTGCACGAATGGCAAAACGTAATTTTTTCGGATGAATCCAGGTTCTGTTTACAGCATCATTATGGTCGCATCCGTGTTTGGCGACATCGCGGTGAACGCATATTGGAAGCGTGTATTCGTCATCGCCATACTGGCGTATCACCCGGCGTGATGGTATGGGGTGCCATTGTTTATACGTCTCGGTCACCTCTTGTTCGCAATGACGGCACTTTGAACAGTGAACGTTACATTCCAGATGTGTTACGACCCGTGGCTCTACCCTTCATTCGATCCCTGCGAAACCCTACATTTCAGCAGGATAATGCATGACCGCATGTTGCAGGTCCTCTACGGGCCTTTGTGGATGCAGAAAATGTTCTACTGCTGCCTTGGCCAGCACTTTCTCCAGATCCCTCACCAATTGAAAACGTCTGGTAAATGGTGGCGGAGCTACTGGCTCTTCACAATACGCCAGTCACTACTCTTGATGAAATGTGGTATCGTGTTGAAGCTGCATGGGCAGCTGTACCTGTACACGCCATCCAAGCCCTGTTTGACTCAATGCCCAGGCGTATGAACGCAGTTATTACGGCCAGAGGTGTTTGTTCTGGGTACTGATTTCTTATGATCTATGCACCCAAATTGCGTGAAAATGTAATCACATGTCAGTTCTAGTATAATATATTTGTCCAATGAAAACCCGTTTATCATCTGCATTTCTTATTGGTGTAGCAATTTTAATGGCCAGTAGTGTATTAACGTTGCATACAATGCCATCTTAATGTAAATCGCGTAATAGCTTTTGTGCATCAATGTTTCCGGAATGAATTCTAATTCTGAGGCAAACTGTTACTGTACACGATGCCGACTGCTCGTAAGAAAGTGTGTTTAGAGCAGTTTGCTTCTGAACTGTTTGGTGGTGCGAAGTGGGTTCTACATATCTGTTTGTATTGGCACCCTTGCTATAAATTCTGCTCTTCACGTTATTTTCAGTTCTTTACAGGTCAACACATCTAGGAACTGGAGGGCGCCCTCACTCTCAACCTCTACTGTGGAACAGCTTTTCAGATGAATGTGGCTCAGACGATCATGAAATTTACACCACCCAGTCATATTAAAGTAAACAGCCCCCAAAAGGCTGAAGATCCAACTTGTGTTACGCGGACCGCTGCTAGACGTGTAGGAAGATAGTAGTTGAGGTTCTGGAGGGTACCAGTGGGGATGTAGAGTCATGCCGACTCCAGTACCTTGGCCAGCTGGACCAGATTCTCGGTTGAGGATCCAAAGAGAGTGCAGCCTGATCGATGTGTTCCCTCAGATTCTCTATTGGGCTTAAATCTGGGATTTTGGTGGACAGGAGAATACGGTAAACTCACCGTGGTTCTCTTCGAACCACGCACGTGCACTGCAAACTGTGACACGTTGCATTTTCCTGCTGGTAGATGCCACACTGGCGAGGAAAAACAAACAGCACGTAGGGGTGGACACAGTCCAAGAATGCATACTTCTGTTGATTGAGTGTGCTTTACTGAGTGACGAGAAAATCCAGGGAATGCTGCGAGAACATTTTCCTAGACAACAACGCCCCTACTCTGACGTGGACCCTTTGCTTATAGAGTTTTCATGATGTACGACGCTAACGGTCACTTACGCGATGGAGCATTAAACATAATTCCTCTGGAAATGCCACAACGGCCAGTTGTGGTTCTGCCTTGAAAATTTCAGCCTTCATCGACAATGAACAACAGTCAGCATTGGTGCATAGACCACGTGACTTCTGTGGAGGCCCACATGCAGCAACGTTCCCTCAATGGTCATTAAGGAAACATAGTTGGTTGCCCCTAGATTCATCTGGCAGGTCAGTCGCTCAGTTGTTGCACTCCTATTCACCCGTATACATTTCTGCAGCTATAGTTCATCCTTGCCATGTAGGGCTTGTTATGTGCCACAGTTGCCTCGACACCAGTTGTGGATAGCCCCATTTGACTATGCCTGGTATACTTAAACTCCAGTGGCACACGAAAAATTTAGCAGTTTTGGAAATGGCCTGAAATGCAATGGCCTTTCCCGCCTGGACGTCCGACAAATCGCTACGTTCCCTCAATACCACAATGACTACACCGTTTCCGTGTCCCCGTAACAACCTTTATACGCTCCAGCCAGCAATAATAGTGTGATAGTGCTGCCACCTGCCGTATGTGAGAGGCTATTGGACGTCGATCTCGAACATAGGCGATGGTCATATTAATGTGACTGGTCCAAGTGTGCTGCTCCTCTACGTCATTCCGTCCACATAGCTAGACAACCAGGATGGGTATGGTTCAGAGTCACTTGTAGCCTTTTGTACTAAATGTTCCAAAAAATATGAGCAGCCACTGACGGCCATGTTGAGCCCATAACAACCCGCTAACTTGTTCATCAAATTCCATCATGTATTCAAAGTAGCTCGATCACTTAAAGCTGGAGAAATTGTAATCTCAGCGATCTCATTAGTTGTGATACGTCTTTAAATAAGTACTTGGCGTCGAAGCCTACCAACACACCAGCTGCAGATACTTTTACTGTGTCTAGCACTTCGGCAAAATCTTTTGAATCTCTCATGAAACATTTCTTTTTCCTATGTAAAGGGTGGGCCATTGATAGTGACCGGGCGAAATATCTCACGATATAAGCATCAAACCAAAAAAAACTACAAAGAACGAAACTCGTCTAGCTTGAAGGGGGAAACTAGACGGCTCTATGGTTGGCGCGCTAGATGACATTGCCATAGGTCAAACGGATATCAACTGCGTTTTTTAAAGTAGGAACCCCAATTTTTTATTACGTGTTAGTGTAGTAAGGAAAGAAATATGAATGTTTTAGTTGGACCACTTTTTTCGCTTTGTGGTAGGTGACACTGTCATAGTCACAAACATGTAAGTGCGTGGTATCACGTAACATTCCGCAAGTGCGGACGTTATTTGCTTCGTGCTACATTTCGCGTGTTAAAATGGACCGTTTACCAATTGCGGAAATGGTCGATGCTATGTTGATGTATGGCTATTGTGATCAAAATGCCCAACGGGCGTGTACTATGTATGCTGCTCGGTATCCTGGACGACATCATCCAAGTGTCCGGACCGTTCGCCGTAGAGTTACGTTATTTAAGGACACAAGAAGTGCTGAGCCACATGTGAAACGTCAACAACTACAAGCAACAAATGATGGTGCCCAAGTAGCTGTTTTAGCTGCTGTCGCGGCTAATCCGCACATCAGTAGCACACAAATTGCGCGAGAATCGGGAATCTCAAAAACGTCGGTGTTTACAATCCTACATAAACATCGATTGAAACCGTACTATATTTATATGCATCAGGAATTGCGTGGCGACGACTTTGAACGTCGTGTACAGATCTGCCACTGGGCACAACAGAAATTACCGGACGATGACAGATATTTTGCACGCGTTCTATTTTGCTACGAAGCGTCATTCACCAACAGCGGTAACGTAAACCAACATAATATGCACTATTGGGCAACGGAACATCAACAATGGCTGCGACAAGTGGAACATCTGCGGCCTTGGCGGATTAATGTATGTTGCGGCATTATGGAAGGAAGGATAATTGGTCCCAATGTTATCGATGGCAATCTAAATGGTGCAATGTATGCTGATTTCCTACTTAATGTTCTACCAATGTTACTACAAGATGTTACACTGCATGGCAGACTGGCGATATACTTCCAACATGATGGATGTCCGGCACATAGCTTGCGTCCGGTTGAAGCGGTATTGAATAGCATATTTCATGACAGGTGGATTGGTCGTCGAAGCACCATACCATGGCCCGCAAGTTCACCGGATCTGACGTCACTGGATTTCGTTCTGTGGGGAAATTTGAAGGATATTTGCTATCGTGATCGACCGACAACGCCTGACAACATGCGTCAGCGCGTTGTCAATGCATGTGCGAACATTACGGAAGCGAACTACTCGCTGTTGAGAGGAATGTCGTTACACGTATTGCCAAATGCGTTGAGGTTGACGGACATCATTTAGAGCATCTATTGCATTAATGTGGTATTTGCAGGTAATCACGCTGTAACAGCATGCGTTCTCAAAACTGATCAGTTCGCAAAGGTACATGTATCACATTGGAACAACCGAAATAAAATGATCAAACATGCCTATGTTCTGTATTTTAATTTAAAAAACCTACCTGTTTACAACTGTTCGTCTAAAATTGTGAGCCATAGTTTGTGACTATTACAGCACCATCTATCACAAGGCGAAAAAAGTGGTCCAACTAAAACATTCATATTTCTTTACGTACTACACGAATATGTAATAAAAATCGGGGGCTCCTGCTTAAAGAAACGCAGTTGATATCCGTTTGATTATGGAAACGCCATCTAACGGACCAACCATAGCGCCATCTGGTTTCCCTGTTCAAGCCAGACAAGTTTCTTTCTTTGTAGTTTTTTCGTTTGACGCTTATTTCGTGAGATATTTGGCCCGGTCACGATCAATGGTCCACCTTGTATTTTTCAGTTTACAGGACGAATGATTAGTTGAAATATTCGTTGGGGAATTAATCCCGCATTTTCGGTAATATTGACTTATGTTAGTGGGGTAACCGAGCACATGGACCCAATCGTTCACAATACTGGTATGAGGACTACATTTTTCCGTACACACAAGAGACTTCTTCCGACCTACAACGGTCGTGCATAGCCCCCTACAAACTGCAGGAGTGTATGAAATGATATGTGCTTGTGCGCACGCTTATGTCGGCAGAAGTGGAAGGGTGTTAAAAAAAAAATGCATGAAAAGAATGAGCGCCACACATGTTTAAAGCAAAATCTCCAGTCAACGGAAGCGGAGCAGGAAAAAGAATATGGCGAGGTTATGGATTTCTAGAAAGTACAGCCCGCATTTCGTGGTCGTGCGGTAGCGTTCTCGCTTCTTACGCCCTGGTTCCCGGGTTCGATTCCCGGCGGGGTCAGGGATTTTCTGTGCCTCGTGATGGCTGGGTGTTGTGTGCTGTCCTTAGGTTAGTTAGGTTTACGTAGTTCTAAGTTCTAGGGGACTTATGACCACAGCAGTTGAGTCCCATAGTGCTCAGAGCCATTTTTAGAAAGTACGAACGCTAGCTAAGAAAATACAGGATCCAGTCACTTTGCTGTGACCACCGCCTATGATAGGCTTCAACGTGAAATAACCACTCTCCAACGGCAGGTGGCAACATTAATGTGGCGGTTACACAAATCGTTTCGGGGTTAATGCAGGAACAGAGCGATTTGTTTGACGCCCAAAAGGGCATGATGATTGGCTTTCGGGCTAAGAGTGGAACCATTTTCGCATCGGCTGAGTTTGCAAACTGTTCGCGCACCGACGGGGTTAAAGTATACTGTGCACAACAAAATGGCACTGTATAAAACCGGAGACGCCGCTACTACGGTGCTCCACAGGCAATAGGTGACAGCGCTGAAAGATGACTGTGGAGATGTGCAAGAGGACGTGCAACGGTAGAATCACTTATCGCCCATTTGAACTGCGGGACCTCAAACAGTGTCTCCTCAACGATCCTTAACCGAACGTTGGTGTACGGTCCTCTGCAGCAGGCGCTTGGTTTATGCACCCATGCTGACTGCTGTTCATGGCTGTACGAAGGCTGGAATTTGCACGAAGCACCGTAACTGTGCGTCCAAAGTTGTGTAAAAAGGCTTTTTCACATGTATCACGTTTTATGCTTCATCGAACAGAAGGCCATTGGCGTGTACGTCGTGAAACATGTGAAAGCAAAGGGTACAGCTAAGAGGAGGGAGCGTTATGGTCTGCACAAAGTTTTCATGACATTCCCTGGATGATATCGTCATTCAAGTAGGCACAATCGATCCACACATGTATGCATCTATCCTTTAGGAGCATGTCCATCCCAGCGTGCTTCTTGTTTTTCGTCGGCACGATGGCATCTACCAGCAGGACAATGCAACATACCACATTGGTGTAAATGTAAATGCGTGGGTCGAACAGTAGAATGACTTTACTGTACTTCCCAGCCACCCAACTGAGTAGCTGTGAGCCCACCTCGACCGGGCTGTGTGCACCATTGATCCTCAATCGAAAACCGTTGCGCATCCAGTCACGGCTTTGGAGTCGGCATGCTTTCACATTTCTGTCTTTACCTTCCAGATCGTCTTTTCGTGCACGTCTCGCAGAAGTCCTCGCTGCAGAATGCGTTTCATAAACATTTCGACTGGTGATGAGATTGATGGTATTGGACGGTGTATTCATAGACGGAAAAATTCGTGTGGCAATTGAAAAACCCAAAAATCTGTACATTTTCAATAGAGATGATGGATACAGGATTCTGGTCTTCATGACCACCCGCTGCCGCGAAAGTAAATTTCCTGTCACGGTGAGCGTTGAACATAAACAACTAGCAGGAAACAGCCGATGAGGCACTACAACTATTATATTTTGGATCCCTCTTTTGTTTCATCACCTGGTTTCCGTATTTATCTAATATCGATCGCGCAGAATTAGCAGCCCGAAGATTCTTACCCAATAACTTCACTTTTCAGGAAGTAGCGCGGGAATGTAGCATTTTGTAAGTTACTGCGACACGGCCTTTGGACAGTGTTCTACCGTACTGGACATCAGTCCTGAAGATGGGTTCATAGTTGTAATCGAAACGTGCAGTGAAGAAATTTAAAAAAGGATTCGACGTGGCCTAAACACTCCGAAAATCTTACTATCAAAATAAATGTAAGTGTTGACTCCTATCTAAATTGGTGCATGATACACCACATTATCATTACTCCACGTATCAAGCCAACATTTCGACGACACCACCTTCAACGGTTTATTCATCACCGTAGATACCATAATACGTAGGGTCATGCAAAACGCTACGTGGGAAATAAAAGTCTAGTACATCATGGCTAAAGGTCTGGACCGTAGAATGGCACACGTCAAGAAACCAATGGAACGACAGATGTTTGGAATAACTTCTTTATTCATTAGTTAATCCAGAGAATGAGCACGTAAAATTTGGGGCGATTTACTCAATTTACTGTGGTTCTCTTATTAAGATTTTCTTTTAAAAGCTGTACCTTTTTGTTAATTCTTGTAGTCTAGAAATTAATATGTTATATTTGTGGGCTCCAGTAATGCTTAAAGTATTAATCGCTTTGACTCTCATAATCGGAGAATTCTGTGTAATTAACGGGAGTCAGCTTTTTTGATAATGGTATTTCCCGATAATGTCTGAAATTATGGCTGTTAACTTCAATTATGTTACAGAGAATTTCTGTGGGGCAGCGTGTGCGATGTTCCCTTGCGGAAGAAGTTTAACTGTCGTTATTTAATATATAGAACACGACTGTCATTAACTCTGTAATGTTGACTTAGAAACTTCAGAGGAAGATACCCACTCTCATCTATCTTCAGTTTACTCGAGTCTCTGTTTGCTGCCCATTGTCTGTTTTAACTCTGTTTCTGTTTCGCTGGTTTTATGTTTCAGTTCTCTGGAAGTCAACCCGTTCCACGTCTTTAAATGCCACTATATACTGTCACCATTCGTCGTTACTGCTATCGTGTGCTAATATCGCTGCTGAAGTGTCCCACGTAATCCAATCTCCAAATAGCAAGTTAAATATTTTATGAAACTCTTTAAACAGCAATACTTCACGTATCAGTTAATTTGTCTTCCTTTTACAGATTGACAACGAAAAATTTCAAGATTTTTTTAAATGTTACCAAAGGAAGAGCATGTTGTAGAATCTAAATAAGACGGTACTTGCTTTTAAATAGTCATTACTTGTTTAAAGTCTGTATGTGTCTTCCGGTTTTCCAAACAGAAATCGAGTTGGTTATTAGAGACTGCATGTTTCAGAGAAGAAGCATGGGCAAAATAAACTGTCAATTAAGCTTGTGTCACTCTCACACGGTAAACAATCAGTAAATAAAACTTTTCTTAAGAAATGGAACCATTAACTAAATGAGCCAGTAAGAAAAATAAACGTAATAAAATGGAATGCCATGGTTGCCCACGTAGTTGAAGCAGATTTCCCCCAGTTTGTGGAGACTGTTAGGTGACCTAAGGATATAATCCAGTAAATAGATTTTATCTACAGTTTCTAAGTGTTTGCTGCAATAATAGTGTTCCACACCTAATGTATAGTTTGTTTCACATGATTTACCTTCGTCATGACAAGTTTCCGTACTAATGTTTATAATATATGCTCTTACGTTTTACCAGGCTCAGTACTAGTGTAACATGCCCTTTTAAAATACTTTGTTGATTTATTCCGATATTGACATGTAAAAATTTCACTCACTCTTATGAGCATGCACAGGCGTTAATGTGATGCCATACGTGACGTAGCGGTATAATAGCAATTCGCTCTAACGTTTTACAATCAGAAGAGCGATGAGTTTATTTCGATACCGTTATAGACGACAATGAATATCCCTAATAAGGTTTGGATCAGCTTCTGATGTCCTGTTCCCATTTTGGGCGATGTTTCGAATACAATACGTATTGACGCAAATAATATGGCTGAAGAACTTTATGCAAGCACATTGTTTGATATAAATAAACTCTTATAAATGATTTTAAATGTTCAATACATGTACGTATACCAGGTAACAATTTGTGATAGTCGAAATTGTAGCATATATTTCTCGTATCAATATGGCATACGGTATTTATTTGGATTAATGTAAACTTAAAGATGTAACTTAATAATAGCAGTGACGACCATGGAAGTCTTGGTTTCAATTACACCACCTACTCGTACATTATGTGTTTAATATAGCAGCAAGAATATGTGACGTTATGAACCATCTACATACCATGAGCAGCCAAAACATTATAAGCAATTGCTGGATAGTGTGTTGGTCTGCTTTTGCAACGAGTACTGCAGCAATTCTATATGCCATGGATTCCAAAACACATTGACAGGTCTCTGGAAGTGTGTGACATCAGATCTATACACAGTTCACGCAGATTATGGGTCTGTGGTTCGTGGGCGAGGACCTAGCGCTCGATAGTGTACCATATTACACAAAGAACTCACTGTGCCCGGCAGGAATTGAATATAGCATTATGGCTCTAAATGGCTCTGAGCACTATGGGACTTAACTTCTGAGGCCATCAGTCCCCTAGAACTCAGAACTACTTAAACCTAACTAACCTAAGGACATCACACACATCCATGCCCGAGGCAGGATTCAAACCTGCGACCGTATCGGTCGCGCGGTTCCAGACTGTAGCGCCCAGAACCGCTCGGCCAACACGGCCGGCTATATGGCATTATGTCCTAGGTTTGGTTACTTAAACAATAACAAACAATTATTAAGAACGATTACGCTCAAGCGCTTAAAACGCAGCACATAGTGTTACTTAAAATCCGTCTTGATTGCAAATTTTTTTATTATTCATATGACCGGTTTCGGTTCATTCAGAACCATCTTCAGATCTGTAAAAATAATTATACTAATTTACTATTTCACGAAAGCAAATTTTTTTCATCCTATCTAATCGACATCAAATGTACCAGAACGTACCTGATATTTCAGCTACAGGAGTAACCCGTCCAAATCCAGCAACTTTCACATGCTACGTCACATAAAATTGGTTGGCAGAGTGCACGTCATTTATATTAATTATAACACTATTACCGACAGGTGGCGTCTGGTACATTTGTTACATTCCATTTGCACATTCTGTATTCAGTAGATCTTTTTTATATTAAAAATATTTAATTAAAATATGTAGATGTCAAAGCTAAAAACTGTACTTGTCAGGATTAAAAAACAGTAAAATTATCATTTTTATACGATCTAAAAGGCATAGGGCGATTAATATATCTATGGTGCTGGTGTGAACTTGTTTTCTTCTACGGTCTGCTTCCGTGGTTCCCGCCATTTTGGTTTTGTGCCGCGGTCCGCTCAGTCGTCTGCTGTCCATCGCCGCGGGCAAGAGGGCCGCACAGGAGGGTCCCGTCAACGACGCCAGGCGTTGCACGCGTCTTCCGTCTTCTCCACCGCGCACCATCTCTCATCCCTCGGCCTGGATTTCCATATGCAACAGTTGTCATCTTAGTAGGTCGTCATAAATGCTAAAATAGGCGTTATGATTGAATTCGCTTTGTTCGTTGAGGATTAAATCCGGATCTTTATGTTTGTGGGTGTATATTTCGATCTCTTCTAAAATGTTAAGAAACCGTCCCTTATGAGCTCTATGCAGGATGTCTAAGTTGTTTTCAATATTCGTGACTGAGTGCTTTGTCGCAGCCATATGCGCCCCAAAAGCTGCTTTGTTTTGAGAGTAGGTGTGCTCCCTGAATCTGGTTTCAAAGTTCCTACCAGTCTGCTCTATATATTGTTAACACCAGTCATTACATTTGATTTTATATACACCTGAATCCTGAAATTTATTCCTACTATTACATATTTTATGCCGGAGCTTCAATTTTAACGTGTTATTTGTTCGGAACCCTATTTTAACGTCGGATTTACGAAAGCATCTGTGCCGACCGAAAAATACCGCACAGGAAAGAAGTTCTGTAGCTCGAGGTCGGACCGACACATAGTCTTTGTCTCAAGAAGGTTCACGATACCATACACTCCACTGCTAAGTAGAATTGCGATACTTGAGTTATAAATCACCTTTAAACTTACACTCATGCAAAAGTAACGGATTCTGAACATTTTGAATATTAAATACAACACTAATGGGAGCATTTTTAAAATATAGTACAAAGGTACATTGATGTGCTACGTGTGAGGTCGAGTTGGCACATCTCCGCCACATCCTCTCACGCACCCTGCAAAAATTCAAAAATTCGCTGTATGGTCAGCTCTCGGAACTACATTTATTTTCGGTTTGTGTTCTGAGGAACAAATTACAATTGAACGAGCTCTAGTTAGCTTTTCATTGCTGATTTATAGCTTTAAATAAACTTCATATGCACACATTTAAATTGAATTTAATGTTTACTTTACTTATGCAGCGAATTTTGCCCTCGGGCTACGATGCGCTCGCCAGTGGTGTGGTGCGGAGATTGGAGCTAACTGGAGCGTTATATCCGTCCGACTGTAACGCGATTTCTCTTTCCAGCTCTAATTTGCGACACCAACATTTTCCATAAATGAGTATTGCGCATCAGTCTCATATCAATTCGATCCACATTGAGGTGTGATGTCTAATAAAGCAGAATATTTTTTATTTAACATTTAGATTAATATTTGTGTCACCATTTAACAACGGCCAGTGACGCGACCAGTAGGTTAAATGATTTGGAACTAAGTGTCGATATTATTCACTGTGCGCCACCACTGCAAAAAAGATACTAAGCAGTTAATATAATTTTCATTGAATTTTGTGACTAATAATGAGCTAATGTCATGATTTTTGTGTCATCAACTTTCGCTTCCTGGCAAGTAATGAAATGTCTTCCAAGAGAACTTTTAAAATTTTTGGATGCCTTACCGAGACGATTATGGTCACTGTCAGGCTATGATGTCACCAACGGTAATTCATTGCTCTGACACATTTAGTCGATCATCCCGGTGGTTAAAAATTCAGAGTAACAATTATGAGTAAGGTATAAAAGCCCATGCGAAATAGGGCCTGCATTTGGGACGACGAAATAGCGGGTGTTAGGAAATTCTCGATGGAAAGTTCTAAGACTTCTAGAGGGAGTGAGTCCACAATTTTTCGAATAGGGAACCTCTAATGACACGACATCCAGCGACGCTACAGAGCGTCAAAGTTACATACGCTGGTGCCTATATATGTAGACTGATCGTCCAGAACATTATGACCACCCACTTACTACCGATATAGGCCGGTCCAGGCGGTAGCAGTGCCACCTGACGAGGAACTGCTGCTATTCAGACACATGTACAACACATGTGGTACCAGTGAGCGTGTTGTCTGGGTGTAGACTGGTGAAGGCCCGCGACCTAAGTTTGACCGAGTTCAGCACGAGTATTTCGGAAACTGCACGACTTTTCGGGTGTTCGAGGAATGTAGTGGTGGGTGCCTTCTACACGTAGCGAAACCCAGTGAAACCACATCCAGGCGTCGTGAGATTGGGCGGCCACCCATCATCACAGATGTCGACCGTCGTAGCCTGAGCAGACTGGTGAAAGAGGACAGGTGGCGAACTGTGGTGAAACTAACATCTGACTTTAATGCTGGGTACATTGCACTGCACCGAACACTCCTAACGACGGACCTCGCAGCCAACGACCCATACTTGTGCCAATGTTAACTCCATGACATCGGCAACTGTGACTGAAATGGGCACTGGACGTTGGTTCAGTGGTAGAGCGCTGCGTGTTTTTATTAATCCCGATACCTTCTTCATCAAGCCGATGGTGGGACGTCTATCCGTTGACTTCCAGGGAAATCTCCTTGTCATGTGTACTGAGGGACAGAGACAAGCTGGCGGCGGCTCAGTTATGCTCTGTGGAGCATTCACGTGGGCAACCATGGGTCCAGCAGAGCTCGTCCAAGACACATGTCGGCCAAGGAGTATCGTACACTGGTTGCAGACCACGTACACCGCTCCATGACAGTCATGTTTCCCGACGGCAGTGGTATTTTGCAGAAAGGTAATGCGTCGTGTCACAATGACAGGAGTAGTTCAAGGAAAATAGAGGGGAATGCCCAACTCGTCAGATCTGAACCAGGTCGAAAACATCCGTAATATGATTGAACGTGGCGTCAGAGCTCATCGCCCCGTCCCCGGCATTTACGGGTGACGTGTGTGTGTGTGTGTGTGTGTGTGTGTGTGTGTGTGTGTGTGTGTGTGTGCAGATGTGGTGCCAACTCCCTCCTGAGACTTATCAGGGCCTCATTGCTTACATGCCAAGACGCGTCGCCGCTGTTTTCCTCGTCAGAGGTGAACATACCAGATATTACAAACTTTCTAGAATGATTGAGAAAGATAAATGTATCAATCTGAGGTAAGGGTCCCCTTACCTTGCAGATATTTCTGAAAGTAAAATGGGGTACCTCAGGAGCTATGAGAAGTTGTTCGTTCACTACTGTGAAACACATCTCCTCTGTCGAACAAGTGCTCATAGCTCTTAAGGTATGCAAAAATGGCTCAAATGGCTGTGAGCACTATGGCACTTAACATCTGAGGTCATCAGTCCCCTAGAACTTAGAACTACTTAAACCTAACTAATCTAAGGACATCACACACATCCATGCCCGAGGCAGGATTCAAACCTGTGACCGTAGCGGTCGCGCGCTTCCAGACTGTAGCGCCTAGAACCGCTCGCTCTGTTCAGAATTGGATCCTGTTTCAGGTAACTCCTAACATACCCTGATTTGTGAAGTTGAGCCCTACCATAGACAAAGCTCTAACCGAAATAGGCTGAGTAAATAACTATCGTTACTTCACTAAAGCATGAGAAATGAAGTTTATCTGAGTAGCCCACATTTGCGTTAATGGCGCAACGGTACTTAGCAAGCATAGCAAACGAAAGCAACACATATGAACGCGAAGAACCATCTCCATGATTCCATAAGTAATGAATGTGTTTTAGCATGGTGCAACAGGATCTGAACCCTGATTAGCGATTTAACAGTCAAATATTAAATATTGAACACCTGCACCTCTGCGGAAGAGGTAAGTTGTTCTAGCATCACACTCACCTTATTTTCTGTAAATGTGGGATACATTATGTTCACAGTAGATGATGCCATCATTGACGTGAAAGTGCTTACCCACTTACTAGATTGGCCACACAAACTCCAGGCAGTTTCTGGCCTCATAAATCTGCCTCCTCCATCTTCCTCGCCCCATGTAGTCGTCTCTCGCTAGTCCTCTCTGACACCGTCAATCAATCTCAGCCGTGGTCTTCTGCTTGGTCTGTTGTCTCTGATATCTTCTTCTACCAGGAGCTAGTGATCTGGCCGTCTCTCCGTATTGTGTGTCCGTACTATATCTCCTCTCTCTAATCAAAGCCACTATGTTCCGCGACTTGAATGCTTCCTGCCCTTGTCTCCACTGTTCATTGGCCTAAAAATCTCTCATACAATGAAGGCTTTCACGACCGGATGTTTCAGCTGCCGAGAATTATTTCGGGTTGTATGGCTGTGGTCCATGGAACTTTTCTATCCCTGAAGTTTCGTCCAAGGCTATGCTGGACATCTTCGAGGTGCTCAAAGAATGGCCTAAATACCGTGGAAAGTAGACGTGGCCTGGATTTCACATGACAGCAGAGATATATTTTATCCTTTACAAATTTTATCTCTTCTGTCAAGTGAAATCCAGACCATGCCCACTTTCCACGGTATTTAGGACGTTCTACGACGTCCGACTCTTCAGTCGGCAAGACTCGGCACAACCAGGAGCACCTCCGAAAATGTCCAACGTAGCTTTGGATGAAACGTCAGGGATAAAAGAGTTTCATGGACCACGGCCATATAACCCGGAAGGTTTCACGGCAGCTAAAAATCTGTTTCAGAAGAGCATTCTCAAATGCCATGGGTTTTCTTTCTGTGTCATAGTCTAGATCACTGCTTTCTGTAGGACGTCAGATTGTGTTACTTTCCTGTGTTTCCGAATCTCTGTTTGGACAACGGCTGGAATTCGAAAGCCATTATCACAAATGGATGTCCACTGTGTGGTGACAGGTGTCCTTTTTAGATGAATCACGTTTTATGCTCCATCAGAAAGATGGCTGTTGGTAAGTTCGGCGCAAAACATTTGAAAGCAGACACGTTGCAACAATCGTTGGAAGCCCGGAAGAAGAAACATTGTGGTCTGGGGAATATTTTTAGCGTATTCCCTGAGTGATCTCGTTGTTCTGGAAGGTACTATGGACTCGTGTACACCTATCGTTGTGGGGCATTCGCACCCCCAACGCAGTTTGCTTTCCCTCGGCACAATAGCATCTACCAGCATGACACTGCAACATATCACCGAGTTCGCAGTTTACGTGCGAGGTTCAGAGACCACTAGAATGAGTTTACTTTACTTCCGTGACCACCAGACTCCCTGGACTTGAACCGAGTTGTGGATCTGCGGAACCATCTCCATCGAGTTGTCCGCGACATGGATCCTCAACCTAAAATTCTAGCACAGCTAGTCTCTGCACTTGAGTTGGAATGGCTCCACATTCCTATCGGTATACTCCATAATTTCACTGATTCTCTTTCTGCACGCATTGACTGAAAAAGGTAGTTTGTTGCACTTTTGACAAGTGATTACAGTAGTGTGACTGGACAGTGTATACTGAATTGTGCAACAGCTGAAGGGCAAGAATCTCATTAATGTGATTAAGAACCAAACACATGAGTACGGAAAGGAAAATAAACAGTGTGTTTATATATGAGACAATATCATTGAATTGTTAATACTATGAACACAGATATACACTCCTGGAAATTGAAATAAGAACACCGTGAATTCATTGTCCCAGGAAGGGGAAACTTTATTGACACATTCCTGGGGTCAGATACATCACATGATCACACTGACAGAACCACAGGCACATAGACACAGGCAACAGAGCATGCACAATGTCGGCACTAGTACAGTGTATATCCACCTTTCGCAGCAATGCAGGCTGCTATTCTCCCATGGAGACGATTGTAGAGATGCTGGATGTAGTCCTGTGGAACGGCTTGCCATGCCATTTCCACCTGGCGCCTCAGTTGGACCAGCGTTCGTGCTGGACGTGCAGACCGCGTGAGACGACGCTTCATCCAGTCCCAAACATGCTCAATGGGGGACAGATCCGGAGATCTTGCTGGCCAGGGTAGTTGACTTACACCTTCTAGAGCACGTTGGGTGGCACGGGATACATGCGGACGTGCATTGTCCTGTTGGAACAGCAAGTTCCCTTGCCGGTCTAGGAATGGTAGAACGATGGGTTCGATGACGGTTTGGATGTACCGTGCACTATTCAGTGTCCCCTCGACGATCACCAGTGGTGTACGGCCAGTGTAGGAGATCGCTCCCCACACCATGATGCCGGGTGTTGGCCCTGTGTGCCTCGGTCGTATGCAGTCCTGATTGTGGCACTCACCTGCACGGCGCCAAACACGCATACGACCATCGTTGGCACCAAGGCAGAAGCGACTCTCATCGCTGAAGACGACACGTCTCCATTCGTCCCTCCATTCACGCCTGTCGCGACACCACTGGAGGCGGGCTGCACGATGTTGGGGCGTGAGCGGAAGACGGCCTAACGGTGTGCGGGACCGTAGCCCAGCTTCATGGAGAAGGTTGCGAATGGTCCTCGCCGATACCCCAGGAGCAACAGTGTCCCTAATTTGCTGGGAAGTGGCGGTGCGGTCCCCTACGGCACTGCGTAGGATCCTACGGTCTTGGCGTGCATCCGTGCGTCGCTGCGGTCCGGTCCCAGGTCGACGGGCACGTGCACCTTCCGCCGACCACTGGCGACAACATCGATGTACTGTGGAGACCTCACGCCCCACGTGTTGAGCAATTCGGCGGTACGTCCACCCGGCCTCACGCATGCCCACTATACGCCCTCGCTCAAAGTCCGTCAACTGCACATACGGTTCACGTCCACGCTGTCGCGGCATGCTACCAGTGTTAAAGACTGCGATGGAGCTCCGTATGCCACGGCAAACTGGCTGACACTGACGGCGGCGGTTCACAAATGCTGCGCAGCTAGCGCCATTAGACGGCCAACACCGCGGTTCCTGGTGTGTCCGCTGCGCCGTGCGTGTGATCATTGCTTGTACAGCCCTCTCGCAGTGTCCGGAGCAAGTATGGTGGGTCTGACACACCGGTGTCAATGTGTTCTTTTTTCCATTTCCAGGAGTGTATATGTTCAATAACTCAATATGGTTCAAGAATCATAAAAGAAGGTTGTACACCTGGAAGAATCCTGGAGATACTAAAAGGTATCAGAGAGATTATATAATGGTAAGACAGAAATTTAGGAACCAGGTTTTAACATGTAAGACATTTCCAGGGGCAGATGTGGATTCTGACCACAATCTATTGGTTATGAACGGCAGATTGAAACTGAAGCAACTGCAAAAAGGTGGGAATTTAAGGAGATGGGACCTGGATAAACTGAAAGAACCAGTGGTTGTATAGAGTTTCAGGGAGAGCATAAGGGAACAATTGACAGGAATGGGGGAAAGAAATACAGTAGAAGTCGAATGGGTAGCTCTGAGGGATGAAGTAATGAAGGCAGCAGACGATCAAGTAGGTAAAAAGACGAGGGCTAATAGAAATCCTTGGGTAACAGAAGAAATATTGAATTTAATTGATGAAAGGAGAAAATATAAAAATGCAGTAAATGAAGCAGGCAAAAAGGAATACAAACGTCTGAAAAATGAGATCGACAGGAAGTGCAAAATGGCTAAGCAGGGATGGCTAGAGGACAAATGTAAAAATGTAGAGGCTTGTCTCACTAGGGGTAAGATAGATACTGCCTACAGGAAAATTAAAGAGACCTTTGGAGAAAAGAGAACCACTTGTATGAATATCAAGAGCTCAGATGGCAACCCAGTTCTAAGCAAAGAAGGGAAGGCAGAAAGGTGGAAGGAGTATATAGAGGGTTTATACAAGGGCGATGTACTTGAGGACAATATTATGGAAATGGAAGAGGATGTAGATGAAGACGAAATGGGAGATACGATACTGCGTGAAGAGTTTGACAGAGCACTGAAAGACCTGAGTCGAAACAAGGCCCCGGGAATAGACAACATTCCATTAGAACTACTGATGGCCTTGGGAGAGCCAGTCATGACAAAACTCTACCATCTGGTGAGCAAGATGTATGAGACAGGCGAAATACCCTCAGACTTCAAGAAGAATATAATAATTCCAATCCCAAAGAAAGCAGGTGTTGACAGATGTGAAAATTACCGAACTATCAGCTTAATAAGTCACAGCTGCAAAATACTAACACGAATTCTTTACAGTCGAATGGAAAAACTGGTAGAAGCCGACCTCGGGGAAGATCAGTTTGGATTCCGTAGAAATGTTGGAACACATGAGGCAATACTAACCTTACGACTTATCTTAGAAGAAATATTAAGAAAAGGCAAACCTACGTTTCTAGAATTTGTAGACTTAGAGAAAGCTTTTGACAATGTTAACTGGAATATTCTCTTTCAAATTCTGAAGGTGACGGGGGTAAAATACAGGGAGCGAAAGGCTATTTACAATTTGTACAGAAACCAGATGGCAGTTATAAGAGTCGAGGGGCATGAAAGGGAAGCAGTGGTTGGGAAAGGAGTGAGACAGAGTTGTAGTCTGTCCCCGATGTTATTCAATCTGCATATTGAGCAATCAGTGAAGGAAACAAAAGAAAAATTCGGAGTAGGTATTAAAATTTATGGAGAAGAAGTAAAAACTTTGAGGTTCGCCGATGACATTGTAATTCTGACAGAGAAGGCAAAGGACTTGGAAGAGCAGTTGAATGGAATGGACAGTGTCTTGAAAGGAGGATATAAGATGAACATCAACAAAAGCAAAACAAGGATAATGGAATGTAGTGAAATTAAATCGGGTGATGCTGAGGGAATTAGATTAGGAAATGAGACACTTAAAGTAGTAAAGGAGTTTTGCTATTTAGGGAGTAAAATAATTGATGATGGTCGATGTAGAGAGGATATAAAATGTAGACTGGCAATGGCAAGGAAATCGTTTCTGAAGAAGAGAAATTTGTTAACATCGAGTATTGATTTAAGTGTCAGAAAGTCGTTTCTGAAATTATTTGTATGGAGTGTAGCCATGTATGGAAGTGAAACATGGACGACAAATACACTCCTGGAAATTGAAATAAGAACACCGTGAATCTATTGTCCCAGGAAGGGGAAACTTTATTGACACATTCCTGGGGTCAGATACATCACATGATCACACTGACAGAACCACAGGCACATAGACACAGGCAACAGAGCATGCACAATGTCGGCACTAGTACAGTGTATATCCACCTTTCGCAGCAATGCAGGCTGCTATTCTCCCATGGAGACGATCGTAGAGATGCTGGATGTAGTCCTGTGGAACGGCTTGCCATGCCATTTCCACCTGGCGCCTCAGTTGGACCAGCGTTCGTGCTGGACGTGCAGACCGCGTGAGACGACGCTTCATCCAGTCCCAAACATGCTCAATGGGGGACAGATCCGGAGATCTTGCTGGCCAGGGTAGTTGACTTACACCTTCTAGAGCACGTTGGGTGGCACGGGATACATGCGGACGTGCATTGTCCTGTTGGAACAGCAAGTTCCCTTGCCGGTCTAGGAATGGTAGAACGATGGGTTCGATGACGGTTTGGATGTACCGTGCACTATTCAGTGTCCCCTCGACGATCACCAGTGGCGTACGGCCAGTGTAGGAGATCGCTCCCCACACCATGATGCCGGGTGTTGGCCCTGTGTGCCTCCGTCGTATGCAGTCCTGATTGTGGCGCTCACCTGCACGGCGCCAAACACGCATACGACCATCATTGGCACCAAGGCAGAAGCGACTCTCATCGCTGAAGACGACACGTCTCCATTCGTCCCTCCATTCACGCCTGTCGCGACACCACTGGAGGCGGGCTGCACGATGTTGGGGCGTGAGCGGAAGACGGCCTAACGGTGTGCGGGACCGTAGCCCAGCTTCATGGAGACGGTTGCGAATGGTCCTCGCCGATACCCCAGGAGCAACAGTGTCCCTAATTTGCTGGGAAGTGGCGGTGCGGTCCCCTACGGCACTGCGTAGGATCCTACAGTCTTGGCGTGCATCCGTGCGTCGCTGCGGTCCGGTCCCAGGTCGACGGGCACGTGCACCTTCCGCCGATTACTGGCGACAACATCGATGTACTGTGGAGACCTCACGCCCCACGTGTTGAGCAATTCGGCGGTACGTCCACCCGGCCTCCCGCATGCCCACTATACGCCCTCGCTCAAAGTCCGTCAACTGCACATACGGTTCACGTCCACGCTGTCGCGGCATGCTACCAGTGTTAAAGACTGCGATGGAGCTCCGTATGCCACGGCAAACTGGCTGACACTGACGGCGGCGGTGCACAAATGCTGCGCAGGTAGCGCCATTCGACGGCCAACACCGCGGTTCCTGGTGTGTCCGCTGTGCCGTGCGTGTGATCATTGCTTGTACAGCCCTCTCGCAGTGTCCGGAGCAAGTATGGTGGGTCTGACACACCGGTGTCAATGTGTTCTTTTTTCCATTTCCAGGAGTGTAGTTTGCACAAGAAGAGAATAGAAGCTTTCGAAATGTGGTGCTACAGAAGAATGCTGAAGATAAGGTGGGTAGATCACGTAACTAATGAGGAGCTATTGAATAGGATTGGGGAGAAGAGAAGTTTGTGGCACAACTTGACTAGAAGAAGGGATCGGTTGGTAGGGCATGTTTTGAGGCATCAAGGGATCACAAATTTAGCATTGGAGGGCAGCGCGGAGGGTAAAAATCGTAGAGGGAGACCAAGAGATGAATACACTAAGCAGATTCAGAAGGATGTAGGTTGCAGTAGGTACTGGGAGATGAAGAAGCTTGCGCAGGACAGAGTAGCATGGAGAACTGCATCAAACCAGTCTCAGGACTGAAGACCACAACAACAACTCCACTGCAGCGGCACAGAACTTTAGTGTAATGGATCACAGCCTAAAACTGTAAAATTGCTACAGACACAGTCAGCCTGCCAGGCAAAACCACTACTGATGCAGCAGCTAAGCAGATGACACCACTTCCGTACAGCCACGCCCACGTGTCAATGAACTGGGAATGGAACAGCCTTCAGGAAGCTTCTGCAGTTTGTCCGACTCCCATACAACAGCTGGACTGGTGCCATAGGCCTCTACTCCAAAGGTTTCCACACCACATGGACACCCGGCTCTTCTGGAAACGCAACACCGGACAATGGTGTTTAAAACCCCAGTTCCAGCAGATCATGTTCGGCACAGCTTGGTCCTACTACCGAAGTACAGCCCGTGAAAGTCGTCGACGTACTTATGACGCAGCTACGATTGGTGTCTTCAGTCCACGAAGCAGCGACCACCGTCTGACTGCCTGAGCACTTGCCGCCACTTCCCCATAGTGGGCTGCGCAGTGCGTTCCAGTCAGCACCGCGCCACCAACGGCCACCGCTCATCAGCCTGCAGTTCTGTATTCATCATTTGGATACTCACGGTGCACTTACCTGCCTAGCCCTGACCCATCGCTGCCCGCCACCTACTGTCTGTTCTACGTTCATGTATGAATGTTAATAACGAGTTTTTGGCAACTTCTTGGCTCGGTACATCGTCTGAACCTTTGCCCGGATACAATAGAGAACGTTTCGCCCGCAACTTCCCTTAGCAGTATCCACGTACACCACGCAAACAACAAATGTCATTTAATGAAAGTCCATACTCATCATCTGAACAAATTTTCAATAGACATTTCAAAGGAAAGAGTGATTGATCTGACGGTATGTATGTGCAGCATGCGTAACCATATACATTCCAAAATACTGTGCAGAAAAACGGGATTTTATGGGGCTCACATATCGGATACTATTGATGATATGAAGGGAGGGTCAATTGTTTTGGATAGCCGTTGCTTTAGGAACTATTAATATACCCAACAGAAGAATCGTCTTACTGTAGCTAATCTTCAGAACAGGGTCAATTTTCGAAAATTAAACACGTTCTCTAGCTTAGGCAAATGGAGAAAATCGATTGGTTCTTCTTGCATTAGATGTGTGTACGGTGTGCCTTAGTGGGATTATGGAGGCACTAATTGTTTCATGAGTGGTTTCTGAGAAAAGCCGAGAAACATGGTTCTTAGGTACTAAAACAGAGCCATGGATTCTAAGTAGGCATTGCGCAGCAAATAGCTGATATTCTTGCGATGTATGCTTAAGGTGCAGATCTAAATTAAGCTCCACAAATTTTTACTATCTTTGTCCGTTTCCGAAGTACAGAGGATAAAAGTTATCGTATTTCCACGGCTAAAATACACATGTAAAACCTGTGAGGTGAAATATAAATAACAAATAATCATAGCAAACTCCTGTTTTAATCCTATATTCTCTAGGCCTTTATCTGAGTGTGCAATATTCCCGTTTTCAAAAATCTTTAGTCGTCATTGAGGAACACGACAAAAACGTGGTTTTTGAGTAATGAAACTAAGTCGCGGATTCTAAGACGTCTGTCCACAGCAAATGACTGTAATTTTTAAGACTTATTACTAACATCCTAGCCTCGAACAACCTTGAAAATTTTCTAGGCATTTTTATCCGTTTCCGAGATACACAGTTTCAAAAGATACGTGTACACTTAAAATCCAGTGAGAGACGAAAAGGTAGTTTATAAAGTGATGCAGTACGGAGAAATTTGCTGTGAAGTCTCCATTACCGTTAGAAGGGTTCGAGGAACCCCATATTGCTACAGTACTGTTTACATAAAATGCGGTATGAGTTGTAAAATTCTATAGTCTTGTTGTATTTCAATTTCATATAGCGAAACGAACAAAATTTTACTACCTCATAAAGTTATTTTCATGAAAGTGAGATATCGCAGCAGAAAAGGAAATATGCTCCTGACTGGAAAGTGGGGTACCAGCTACCTCACTCTACCTTCCTTAGCACCTTTAAAGTTTTTCCCAAAAATTTTGGCATGAAAACGTATTCGTGCTTTTTTATACTGGGAGAGAACAGCTCGTAGGAACTGGGAGATAGACGGGGAAGTAATAAATACTGTATGATAGCAGGCAGTAATTGTCATATAGAGAGAGCGAAGGAGACAGCTGTAGTGTGACGGAAAGAGAGGGACACTGTGGCAGTGGAACATAGTTAACAGCGACAGAACAGTTCTAGGAAAACAGTGGAGGACATAGTGCCAGTGGAAGGCGAATAAAGAGAAGGGGAAAGTGGATGGGAGCCAGTCATAACGAGAGACAGAGTCTATGACTATGACAACGAGGAAGACAGAGAGAGAGAGAGAGAGAGAGAGAGAGAGAGAGAGAGAGAGAGAGAGAGAGAGAGATGTCTTTAGAAGAGACATTGGGGCAATGGAAGAGAGCAAAATGAATGCACTGACAGTGAGAGAAGGCAGTATTAGTAGATCAAAATGAGTGATACAGTGGCTATGGGACAGGAGACGATGACCGAGAGATGCAAGTTCGGCTGAGTAAGTGAGAGAATGGCAAGTGGGTACGAACGATTAGTGATGGACTAGTGAGAATGAGGGAGTTACTGTTCGTGAGTTGGAATGAGGGTGTATTATCGGCACGAGCGAATGTGAAGCATCTATCAGGGAAATTGCTCCTCATGTGAGACGAAGTGTCTCGGCAATGCGACGGGTGTGTACTGAATAGTTCACAGAAGGCCATAGAACGCGACTACATGGGTCAGGTCCCACTATCCGGACACCTCCACTCCCCCAAGAACATCGAAACCTCATCCGAATGGCATTGCAGTACAGATCTGCGTTCTCCTCGGCTGTGGCACAATAGCGGAACAGTGTAACACGTTGTACACTATCAGGAGTCACGGTCCGTCGCCGTTTATTAGGGCATGTGTTTCGTACGCGTCGTCCACTTCTCTGCCTACCATTGACGAACGTGCAGAAACATGCTACACGGCAATGGGTATGGAACGACGTCACTGGCGACAGGAATGCTGTCAGATAGTGTTTACGGACGAGTCCAGCTTCCGTTTGTTTCAAAATAATGTCCGAATTTTAGTTAGCTGCAGACGGGGAAGGGCGAGTGGTATCACAGTGACTGCATTCGGACCAGACATACAACACCAACTCGAGGCCTTATGGTGTGGGGGGCACCAAAACACTTGTGCTTGCACCAGCGACGTGCGGTTTCACCGGAGATGCCACAGACTCGAGTCTATATTACATTACAGAGCAGACAAATCTCCGAACCCCACGTTCTGTGAAGAGACATGGACGTCCAACCATTTAGCGCCTAGTGGTGGTTTCACTGGCCTCCTATTTCCGTATACCAAGTGGGCTCACCACTTTTTGGTGAGCTCATGCTGGGCTGCTACTGGCCCCCAGCCTTTGTAGCACCTTTTCCCTTCCCGTTCTGCGTGTCTGTCCTGCTGTTATCCCTTTCCCCTCCATTTGGGAAACATGGGATGTTTTTGGAAATGTGTTCTGAGGTTTCAGCAATCTGATATCAGAACAGTCCATCCACTGTTTTCCCTTTCTTTCATCGTTCTCCATCTGTCCTTCCGCTTCGGCATCTGAGGTTTCTCTCAGTTTTCTTCCTCCCTGTATGCTCCTGAAGGCCGACCCACGCGTCAGACATGTGACTGGGTAAAGCGTCATTCCCAGGTCCCGGTCGACAAGTGGGATACGCCCTTACCCTTGGTATAGGCTAGCCTTAGGGAGGAGTGATTGGCTGAGCTGTTACCTTCCCAAATTCGCAATTGTTGCCTATGTCAGGAGTTCGGGAGGTGTTACCTGAGGTGCGAAAGATCATCTAAGGGGGCGAGTCCCTCCCTCTGGTGGTTCACAGTTGGAAGGATCTCGCCATCAGAGAAGCTGGCAATCATGGGGGATTTTCTCACAGTGAGCCAATCGCCACCTCACTTTATGTCTACTAAACGTAAACTGGATGATGCTAAAGATTCCAAGACTCCTCCAGCCGCAACTCGGTTGCTTGTGGTATCACGATTTGAATGAGGTCAGTCCTCACAATGGTTAATCCGTTTATTATTCAGAAAGGTGTTGATGAAACTGCAGGCTCCGTGAATTTCTGCTCTCGTTTGCGTAATGGCAATTTCCTTTTGGAGACCAATTGTGATTTTCAAGCGCAACTGCTGCTTGCAGCTTCGCTTTTCCACAGGTATCCTGTACGACTCGAGGTCCAAAAATACTGAATTCTTAATTTGGTATTACTTACACTAGGCTGCTCGATGGTCTGGGCGAGGGAGAAATCGAAACTTACCTCTCTGATCAGGGCGTCACTGCAATGCATCAGGCAACGAAAAAAGTTTATGCAACCCAGGCACACACTCTCTCTCTCACTCCCGCCCCCCCCCTCTCTCTCTCTCTCTCTCTCTCTCTCTCTCTCTCTCTCTCTCTCTCTCTCTCTCCCTCCCCTAGCGTAGTGCTTCCATCAAAGATTAAAACAGGCTATGAAGTCATCAGAACTGATGGGCTGCAGCCAGTGTTGAAACACGGCCAAATGTGGTGCATGTTCCAGGAATGCTCATGTGGGCCATTACCCTCGTCCTCCTCCCCACTGTATCAGTTGTAATGGCGACCATACAGTCTCATCGCAGCGAATTTCCCATGTATCTCGATGGATGGGCAATCCAGGAGATCCAGGTGAAGGAAAAAGTATCTTACCCTGTCTCTCGCGAGTTGTTGCCTAATCGAAAGCACTCTGTTTTACCATCCGATACTTGCAGTAAACATTGCGGCAAGGGCGTTCTCATTCCAAAGTACCGTTATCCAAGATGGCGGCGACGTCGTCATCCTATATGGCAGCCGTGACGTCAATGAAGATGGCTGATTTTGGCGGGATGTCTGAATTTTGGCGGGAAAGTGCCACGACCCTCTCCCCCAGAAAAATTGCGTGAAGTTCAAATTCCAACAAGATAATGCACCTCACTGCGCTTACCTCTACTAAGCAAGAAAATCCCTGGAAGATATCTCAATGGCCTACTTCCACTAACCTAAGTCACCCTACCGCCACTTCCTCCTACGAACTGGCGCCATGTTTGAATTTTTGCAATAAACAAAGGTCGCTTGAGGTTTCGCTACCAACATAAGAAAATCGACCAATGAGAGGTCACTTGTCCGAACCTAAGTCATCCGACTGTCACCTCCTCCTAGGAACTGGCGCCGAGTTTGGATTCCAACAGGATAATGCATAACACCGCTGTTGTTTACCTCCACTAACCTAAGTCACCTGACCACCACCTCTTCCTATGAACTGGCACCAAGTTTTAATTTTGGTGGTAAACAAAATTCAATTCCCATATATATACTAAGCTAAGAAAATGGCGCGAAAGAAAAGACACTTGCACTAACGTCAGTCGCCAGACAGCCACTTCATTCTTAAGGATTCGTGGAAAACAGTCTTGGACATAAGTCTTTATTTAAAAAGTTCCATGCAGATCTCCACAAGGTCAGGACTCCAACTGACTTAGTACACATCGCCATCACCAGAAGGTGCTCTCATCTGTGATGTAATCCAAGATGGCGACACCCAGTGTATTCACCAACTGACTTAGTGCACATTGCCACTGCCAGAGGGTGCTACAGTGATGTTGGGTGATGACGCAAGAACAATTATTCAACATCGCTGCAACCAGTGTATTCGCCGTGTGCTCTAGGATACACAGCCACTGCACGGTCACATTACATAATCCAAGATCGTCCACTTTCTCTCCCACGCGTTTATAACATCGTATGCGTCGCGTCTGCAGCCCACGAGTGTGCAACGGCTGACATCACAGTCTCCAGCCTGCACCTTCATACTCACACTGGAGATAGCCCTCTGTAAAAATGCTAACCAATTTAACTGAACACATATGACACCAACACTGTGAATCTAACCTATCAATTACCTAAGTACTTAATTCCATTTCAATTTTAATCATATTCAGTAACTGAATCTATGATTTCAATATTCAATGATCAAATTAGAAGGTCCACATTTTCCCACGATGAGCCCAGTGTTCCATCATGACCTAGCACCCCCAACCCCTAGAATTCAGCACTCCTACTGGCTACTGCATTAGTCACGTGATTTGAACTCATAGAACCTGAGACTTGGAATCAATTTTCGCAAGTGCCACACCCTCCTGGACTTGGAATGAAATAGTTAAAGTGTCCACCACGACCCTCAACCGACCGCCACATCCCCCTACCAGCCTATGTTGTTGGGCTAGCATGCACTAATGTGCATAGTGCATGATGTAATCCAAGATGGTGGCGCGAAATGGTGGGAAAACGATTTTCTCTATTATGGACATATGTTTTTATTTTGCAGTCAATGTCTCCACCATGAGATCTAGACTCCAACTGACCTAGTACACATTACTGCCACCAGAGGGTACTGTCATCACCCCTGTCATCCCTCCTGTGGGACACTACAAATGTAGTGTGTGGACATACAAGGCAAGAATGTGGGTCTCACAGGTGTGCACAAGATAGTCCCTGCAGTCACACTATTCCCTGTGCCCTCAGTGGCTCAGATGGATAAAGTGTCAGCCATGTAAGCAGGAGATCCTGGGTTCTAGTCACAGTCGGGGCACACATTTTCACCTGTCCCTGTTGATATGTACCAGCGCCCATCGGCAGTTGAAGGAATTAATATAATTTTAATTTCGAGTGACAATTAGGCTGAGCTCAGTATTCAGCATTTGTTTCGTTCACGATCTGGATATAGTAAGCCATTGTTTTCATTCATCAAACAGATGGGAAATATTTCTTTTTTTTCTTAATACTGTCAATTTAGAAATCTGTACTGAGAGTAGCTATGTGTTGTATTGATTTATGCGAAGGTTTGCTGTAGCAACTACTCAAATAAACTTGGAGTTGGTTTGAATTTTCCAATTTCCTTACCTTGATCACACTAATATCTTATTTTATGCTTTTTGTGAATTATCAATCAATAAATATTTTGTGACTAATGTTAGTGTCGGTTATTACCTTTTACTGCGTCGGTACAATGTCTCAGTTGTAGGTTAGGAACAGTTTTATAAAGGTGAGGTAAGTCACGCTACCGAACGACGAAGCTACTCCGCCAAGTTAAAATTTTTGGGTGGTATGGTGTTGTCAGTCCATATATCAGTAATTGTACTTGAGATTGAGTTTGTTATTCTCACATGTAACGATAGTAACTGGTCATCAATGGCCCACAAAAGTTGTTTATCTATTGAGCCACTGTAGAATATCTCTAAAATAGTGCAGTCTGATGCTTGCGTCCAAATAGATACCTTCTTTCAACAGATGACATACAACGACAGTTGATGTTAATAGTATGAACGAACCATAAAACGACAAGGTGCAGAAAATCACATGAAGGTTCAACGCTTGGACGACATAACCGGGATTCGAGCCAAACTAAAGCGTAAGTCGAATGTCGCAAGGAAGGGTTTTTTGGTAGTTTCACACGGTTCTATGAACCTGCAGTGCGTTCTCCGCAAGTGAGAGTACGTAGACACCAGAATCATTAAAGTCACCATCAAAACATTTCTATGTTCTTCATTAATCCAGTCTCGGAACTTCTTGGACGAACAGCGGTACACATCACCTCACTGATGTGCCTCACGTCAGTGGTGAGTAGGGGGGAAGACGGGATATGCCTGCATGGAATCATTTCTACTCCATCTACAGCTCTCAGATGCGAACAGATTTATTTTATTTTGTTATAGCGGGTGTCTCAATTTCGTCTTTAGATCCCATTTCCCGCCGTTTAAGACAATTCAAAAGCATAGCGAGGATGAAGAAATCAGCCCACCGGTTGCAAATGAAGTTTTATTGGGAACCTTGACCCAGGTTTAGACAATTTTAAAATTGCCTTCATCACTGTGTCCAATTGACCTTGTTACATCAGACGCTGATTATGTGCGTTGAATAAAGCCAAACCTGTCAGGTTATATCAGACATACATTTTAAGAACGTAAATAATCGCAGGCCTCATAACAGGATTGCAGCATTACACAGAGATAACCGAAGTCGTGGTATAATGATATGCACCTATACAGAGGGCGGTAGTATCCCGTACACAAGGGATAAAAAATACATGAGCAGAGTTGTCATTTGTCCTAAGATGATTCATTTGTTAAGGCTTCCGACTTGATTTTGACCACACGACTGGAATTAACAGACTCTGGTAGTTCGAGCCGGAAGCATGGGACATTACAATTTGGAATTCGTTACAGAATTCAATATTCCGAGATCCACAGTGTCAAAAGTGTGACAAGAATACCAAATTTCAGGCATTGCTTGTCATCACGACAATGCGCTGACTGACAGCCTTCAGTGAACGTCCGAGGGCAGCGGCGTTTGCTTAGAGTTGTCAGTGCTAACAGACAAGCAGACACTACTTGAAGTAACCGCAGAAATCAATGTTGGACGTACCACGAACATATCCATCGCGACACAGTGGCGAAATTTGGTGTTAAAGGGCTATAGTAGCAGATGATCGACGCGAGTGTGCCTGCAGCGCCTCTTCTGGACTCGTGATCATATTGGTTGGATCCTAGACCACTGAAAAATAGTAGCGTGATCAGATAATTCTCTATTTCAGTTGGAAGGAGATGATGGTATGGCTAGTGTGTGGCCCAGAGCCCACGAAGCCATAGAGACAACTTCTCAATAAGGCACTGTGCAAGCAGGTGGTGGCTTTATAATGGTGTGGGCCATGTTTACATGGGAGGGATTGGGTTCTCTGGTCTGAACCGGTCGTTCACTGGTAATGGTTATGGTCGGCTACCTGGAGACTATTTGCATATTCTTAAACATGGCACCGGTCCACAAATATTAGAGTCAATGATTTGGCCGCTCAGGTCGTCTGTAATGTAGCCCATCGGACATTTATGGGACATAAACGAGAGGTCACTTCGTGCACAAAATCTTGCCCCGTCCAAGGTTTCACAATAAACGCAACATGCATCAATATTTCTGCTGGGGACTTGTTGAGTCCGTATCAGGTCGAGTTTCTGTACTGCACATGGCAAAAGAAGATCGACACGATATTAGGATGTATTCCACGACTTTTGTTACCTCACTGCACAGAATTACAGGTCTGATGATTAAACCCCCAAGTGTAGCTATTTTCATACAGAATGAGATTTTCAGTCTGCAGCGAAGTGTGTGCTGATATGAAACTTCCTGGCAGATTAAAACTGTCTACCGGACCGAGACTCGAACTCGGGTCCTTTGCCTTTCGCGGGCAAGTGCTCTACCATCTGAGCTACCCAAGCACGACTCACGCCCCGTCCTCACAGCCTTACTTCTGCCAGTACCTCGTCTCCTACCTTCCAACTTTACAGAAGCTCTCCTGCGAACCTTGCAGAACTAGCACTCCTGAAAGAAAGGATATTGCGGAGACATTGCTTAGCCGCAGCCTGGGGGATGTTTCCAGAATGAAATTTTCACTCTGCAGCGAAGTGTGCGCTGATATGAAACTTCCTGCAGAGCAGGAAGGTAGGAGACGATGTACTCGCAGAAGTAAGGCTATATGGACGGGGCGTGAGTCGTGCTTCGGTAGCTCACTTGGTAGAGAACTTGCCCGCGAAAGGCAAAGGTCTCGAGTTCGAGTCTCGGTTCGAAACACAGTTTTAATCTGATTGGAAGTTTCATCTTTCATACAGTTGCTGATTTTGCAGTCACATTTAATGTTTAACAATTCAATAGGACTCGAAGATATTATCGTGTCATTGACAGGGTAAGTTAAAGATTTAATAATGACTGCTTGAGGAGCATTTCGCACATATTACTACTGTCAAAATTCCACAAGTTAGCTGGCACATCCCTCGTGGCGGACGCGGTGAAAGTGTATTTAGATGCACTTATAAACGTGAAAGTGCACTGGTAGTTTAAGTGGTGAGAGGAAGAGGCTCTAGGCCATGAGGACGTTTAATAGTTGGAGGGCCTGACTAGGTGGCGAAATGTCTGCACGAAACACATCGCCCGGACCGCGCTCCGGCGTTCCGCAGCTTGTCCGAGGGCGTGGCGGTGACGTCAGCAACAGCGATAGTGGCGCCGCGGCCCTCGCCGCGGTGGCCGCGCCAATTAGGCGGTGTGTTAGCGGGTGTGACACGCAGCGGGCATGCGTTTCCTGTGTCTGACAGCGGGCCGGGCAGAGCCGGAGCGCCCCTGTCTGGGCCGCTGCATGCGGGCTTATTGTGTGGCCGCTAATTAGCCCCGCTCCTACTGACCGCCCGGGGGTGGTCTGTGTTCACATCAACTGCCGTTCTCATCGGCCGGACAAATTCAGTGCTACTTATCAACTTGTTTAATGAGTCAATTATCATGATGATCTTATGCTCCACATCTGAGCAAAATAAAAACCATCACAGCTGTATTTCAGGTGCACTCTTGACGCCAGATTGCCGATAGATTGCTACTACATGATTATCTCCAGGGGACGCCAAAATTTTACCAACAGCAGTCGTAAGTTACTCTCTGTGGCATAAAAGTACCAGATTCACTATATCATGACGCTCGCACACTTCCGCAACTACCACGCTTCTACAACCACTCTGCCGGCCGCGGTGGTCTAGCGGTTCTAGGCGCTCAGTCGGGAGCCGCGGAGCTGTTACGGTCGCGGGTTCGAATCCTGCCTCGGGCATGGATGTGTGTGATGTCCTTAGGTTATTTAGGTTTAAGTAGTTCTAAGTTCTAGGGGACTGATGACCATAGATGTTAAGTCCCATAGTGCTCAGAGCCATTTTTTACAACCACTCTGTAACGGTTGTGGCCTTGTGACACTGACAGGTATCCTATTGGAAGAGGATGCAGCTAGTCCTCAGTTAAGTTCACGTAGTCCACGGCCACCGTGGTCAATAGATCCACACCAAAGGTCCCATGAGAGCCAGGGTTCAGGGCCCCCATTGAGTCTGACAGAGGCAGCGAACGGCTCGGAAGAGCAGTTGAATGGAAATGACATTGTCGCGATAGTAGTTTATAAGAAGACATTAACGAATGTATATCAAGGGTAATGGATTACAGTCGAATTAAATCAGGCGACGCTGAGTGAGTTAAAGTAGGAAACGAGACACTAAATGTAGCAGACAAGTTTTGATATTTGGCCAGTGAAATAATACCCGAAGAAGAGTGGAAAGGGGAATGTCTCTAAACATGAGAAATTTGTGAACACCGAATGTAAATTTATGTGAAATTTCCCGGCGTATTAAAACTGTCCGCCGGACCGAGACTCAGACTCGGGACCTTTGCCTTTCGCGGGCAAGTCGTCTATCATCCGAGGTATCCAAGCTGGACTCACGCCTCGTCATCACAACTTTACTTCTTCCAGTACGCCGGTCTGAGTGGCCGAGCGGTTCTAGGCGCTACAGTCTGGAATCACGTGACAGATACGGTCGCAGGTTCGAATCCTGCCTCGGGCATGGATGAGTGTAATGTCCTTAGGTAAGCTAGGTTTAAGTAGTTCTAAGTTCTGGGGCACTGATGACCTCAGAAGATAAGTCCCATAGTGCTCAGAGCCATTTGAACCATTTTTTTCTGCCTGTACCTACTTTCCAAACTTCACAGAAGCTGTTCTGCGAACCTTGCAGAATCAGCACTCCTGAAAGGAAGTATATTGCGCATATTGCATAGCCACAGCCTGGCGGATGTTTCCGGAATGAGATTTTCACTGTGTACCAGAGCGTGATCTGATATGAAACTTCTGACAGACGAGGTACTGGTGTAAGTAGAGCTGTGAGGACGGGGCGTGAGTCGTGCTTCGGTGGTTCAGATGGTAGAGCACTTGCCCGATAAAGGCAAAGGTCCCGAGTTCGAGTCTTGGTCCGGCAAACAGTTTTCATCAGCCAGGAAGTTTCATATCAGCGCACGCTCCGGTGCAGAGTGAAAATCTCATTCTGGGCAAATTTAAGTGTTAGAAAGACGCTTCTGAAGGGACTTGTTTGGAGTGTATCTGCGTACGAAAGTGAAATGTGGACAATAGGCCGTTCAGATGAGAACAGAATAGAAACTTTTTAAATTAGAGAAGAATACTGAAGATTAGGTCGGTAGATTGTGTAACTAATGAATATGTGCTGAATGCAATTGCCGAGGAAAGAAGTTCTTGGCATAACTTAAGTAAATTGAGGATGTTTGTTAGGACATATTCTGAGACATCAAGGAATCTTTAGTTTAATACTGGAAGGAAGTGTGGATTTTAGAGGGAGCCCTAGAGACAACTGCAGCAAGACAATTCAAGATACTGTGGATTGCAGTAGTTATTCGGAGATGCCTGCAGAGGATAGAGCAGCATCAAAGCAGAATTCATACTGTAGTTCACAACAACAACAACAACAACACAATACTACAGACTCATCTACCTGTATCACTGGCACGATACAGGTTTAGAATACTGTTCGCCTGTATGACGAGATATGCCGCCACGACTATCGGCCTGGTGTGACAAGAAACGTGATTCATCTAAGGAGGCGACACAATTCCATTGATCCACAATATAAAGCCTATGATCCCAAGCCGACCGCAGTCGTAAATGGTGACGTCGTTGTTTCACACAAGGCCATTTGCTGCGGTGCTTCACATTCACAATGTACACTAAAGAATATGCTCCGGCGCACTTGTTCATGCCCCTTGTATTCTACTTTGTCGTAAGGTCTGCTACCCAGTGCAGCCAGCCTCGGATTACAGAGCTTATAAGCTTCTGACCTCGCCGTGCTTTGAGCAGGTTTGAACGACTAGCACCTTGTAGCCTGGCTTGGTTTGATCGTCCTGGAACCAGTTTCCATAGATACAATTGCACACGAACAGGTGCAAATTTTCACCGCTACCGACATTTTCCTTCCCAACTTCTGAGTCATAACACTCTTTCTTTGTCAAAGTCGCTTGTCAGCCGATTTCGTGTCATACGATCCGTTTTCCTTATTTCCGCCTTCCATTTAAAAAAATTACTGACAACGTCACGTGCCCGCAACGCTACCAAAGCAGTGCTCAGACGGGACCTGTTCCTCATCGCGAAGCAGGCCAGACGTGTTGTCTGGCTTGGATGCTTCACACTCTGAAAAGTCCTGCTAGATCTCAAGCAATCGTGATTTGCGTTCTCAGTGCCCTTCAGTGACGGTCTGCGGCATCTGTCGCTTAAATCTCACACATAATTTACGAAAATTGACGCGCATAGAGCTGCTGCGAATTTCAAAGAAAAGCGAAGGAAATCGCCAAGAAGATTCTGGACTCGTCGATGGCTCCAACAGCGACTATTACTTTACAACCATCAGAGAATATACTCGTACAAGTTATTCATTATTAAATGGATCTTCGTCCCATTTTCGGTTTCAAATTGAATATAGTTAAATTATAATATCTAATACCAGTTTACACATGCATGTTATCCATATGATCAATGTTGCACTGACGACCGTCGCATTAAATTTCAAGATAGACTTTCTTTTGGTAATTTCATTTGACTGGAAGAAGAAGGTTTCTTGTAATCTGCTCACTGTCATCGAGAAATGTATTTACCGACAAGATACCAACATGAGACAATCTGTGAAACAAATACATGGTTTTACACAAAGTTTCAGAAGAGCAAACACTTCCACCGCGTAACTTCTGTTACTTTTCTGACATAGACTGGCAGTGACGTTACGTTAATTAATAAGAAAGACGTCACCTTATCAGTCCAGGTAAGGAATGGGAAGGTTCTCTGCAGGAACTGGCGAGAAAAACACTATCAAAAATAATGGACAGGATGACAGGACATCAGGGAATAATATCCTTGGTACGACAGGAAACTGTAGAGAAAGAAAGAGATTGTATTGCGTCCAGCAAGTAATTGAGGACATAGGTTGCAAGTGCTAGGCTGAAATGAAAATGTTGGCACGGGAGAGGAATTGGTGGCGGGTCGCATCAGAGTAGATGGAAGACTGACGGAAACAAGAAAAAATACAGAATATTTTGGGAAACAGAAGAGGGAAAAATATTTAGAAGTAGGTGGATGCGAACGTGCTGCCTTTATCTACTGATATGGAGTTTCCTGTCATTTTGTGATGACAAATCGTAGCTAAAATAGCGCGTTTCCATAAATCCTCGATTTATTGATGGTTTGAAACTTGTTACTTCTTCTTCCCTGTGTTTTTTGTTTTTAGTTTTTAGGAAGCTTTAATTGTCGAGTGCTAGTAATAGTGTTCCATAGATTTCGTGTTTGTTTTGAATACAGTCAGAGAGAGTCCCTTTAGTCAACCATAGTGCCACTAGTGCTAGTGTTTGTTTTGAATACAGTCGAGAGACAGGTAGTGCTATTTCCATTGTTTTCTACAAGAAGTGTCTAGTAACCACAGTTTAGTCAATAAACAGCCGCCTTTAGTGAATTAGCAGTCTAGTTAAAAGTTGATTAACTCTCTACAGTAAATTGATTTCTTAGGATGGATAGGATGTGTGACTGCTGTGTACGGACGCAGGAGGAGCTGGCCACTGTTCGCGAACAACTGAGCGTGTTGATGGCCGCGGTCAGCCGTCTTCAGGCTGCTGCCTCGGAGTGTAGCGGCAGTGGGGAGTCTAATGCGTCGCATGGTACACCCCAGGTGTTACATGCTTCACCCACTGTCCCTGCCGTCGAGACATCCCCCATGGGGAGTGGCAGGTTCAGCGGCGTTCGTGGCGCACGAGGCGGAGGGTCTATATGGAGGCTGGCCGTGTGGCATCGCCCGCTCTGCCTGTGAGTGGACATGTGGCCGCTCCTTCAGCGAGGTCCGAGCAGGCACGCGGGGGGACGGGTTTATTAGTGATTGGGAGCTCCAACTTTCGGAGCCCCTTAGGGAAATAGCGGAAAGGTCGGGGAAGAAGGCCAGTGTTCACTCTGTCTGCTTGACGGGGGGGTCTCATCCGAGATGTGGAGGAGGCCCTGCGGCGGCGATAGAGAGCACTGGGTGCACCCGACTGCCAATTGTTGCTCATATCGGCACCAATGACTCCTGCCGTCTCTGTTCAGAGGTCATCCTCAGTTCGTACAGGCGGTTGACGGAGTTGGTGAAGACGGAAAGCCTCGCTCGCGGAGAGGAATCTGAGCTAACTATTTGTAGTATCGATCGCGGTCCTCTGGTTTGGAGCCGAGTGGAAAGCTTAACCCAAAGGCTCAAACGATTCTGCGGAGATCTGGGGTGCAAATTTCTCGACCTCCGCTATCGAGTGGAGAAATGTAGGGTCCCCCTGAATAGGTCAGACGTGCACTACACGCAGGAAGCGGCTACAAGGGTAGCGGAGTACGTGTGGGGTGCACATGTGGGTTGTTTAGGTTAGAGAATTCCCTCCCTAGGCCCTACAAGACGCCTCCTGAGACGCGGCAATGTAGGAGTAGGCAAAATGCAACAGGGAATAACAATATTAATCTGCTAGTAGTAAACTGCAGGAGCGTCTATAGAAAGGTCCCAGAACTGCACTCATTAATAAACGGTCACAAGGCCCACATAGTACTAGGGACAGAAAGTTGGCTGAAACCAGACGTAAACAGTAATGAAATTCTAAACTCAGATTGGAATGTATACCGCAGAGACAGGCTGGAAAGTGAAGGGGGAGGAGTGTTTATAGCGATAATAAGTGCAATAGTATCGAAGGAAATTGACGGAGATCCGAAATGTGAAATAATTTGGGTGAAGGTCACGGTTATAGCAGGCTCAGACATGGTAATTGGATGTCTCTATAGGCCCCTTGTCTCAGCAGCTGTTGTGGATGAGCACCTGAAGGATAATTTGGAAAATATTTCAAGTAGATTTCCTCACCATGTTATAGGTCTGAGTGGAGATTTTAATTTGCCGGATATAGACTGGAAGCCTCAAACGTTCATAACGGGTGGCAGGGACAAAGAATCCAGTGAAATTTTTTTAAGTACTTTATCTGAAAACTATCTTGAGCAGTTAAACAGAGAACCGACTCTTTGCGATAACACATTAGACCTTCTGGTGACAAACAGACCCGAACTATTTGAAACAGTTAACGCAGAACTGGGAATCAGCGATCATAAAGCGGTTACTGCATCGATGATTTCAGCCGTAAATATAAATATCAAAAAAGGTAGAAAGATTTTTCTGTTTAGCAAAAGTAACAAAAAGCAGATTTCAGAGTACCTGATGGCTCAACACAAAAGTTTTGTCTCAAGTACAGATAGCGTTGAGGATCATTGGACAAAGTCACAACCATCGTACAATATGTGTTAGATGCGTATGTGCCAAGCAAGATCGTAAGAGATGGAAAAGAGCCACCGTGGTACAACAACCGAGTTAGAAAACTGCTGCGGAAGCAAAGGGAACTTCACAGCAAACGTAAACATAGGCAGAGCCTTGCACACAAACAAAAATTACGCGGAGCGAAATGTAGTGTGGGATGGGCTATGCGAGAGGCGTTCAATGAATTCGAAAGTAAAGTTCGATGTACTGACTTGGCAGAAAATCCTAAGATATTTACGTCTTATGTCAAAGCGGTAGGTGGATCAAAACAAAATGTCCAGACACTGTGTGGCCAAAATGGTACTGAAACAGAGGATGACCGACTAAAGGCCGAAATACTAAATGTCTTTTTCCAAAGCTGTTTCACAGAGGAAGACTGCACTGTAGTTCCTTCTCTAGATTGTCGCACAGATGGCAAAATGGTAGATATCGAAATAGACGACAGAGGGATAGAGAAACAATTAAAATTCCTCAAAAGAGGAAAGGCCGCTGGACCTGATGCGATACCAGTTCGAATTTACAAAGAGTACGCGAAGGAACTTGCCCCCTTCTTGCAGCGGTGTATCATAGGTCTCTAGAAGAGCGTAGCGTTCCAAAGGATTCGAAAAGGGCACAGGTCATCCCCGTTTTCAAGAATGGACGTGAAACAGATGTGCAGAACTATAGACCTATATCTGTAACGTCTATCAGTTGTAGAATTTTGGAACAAGTATTACGTTCGAGTATAATGACTTTTCTGGAGACTAGAAATCTACTCTGTAGGAATCAGCATGGGTTTCGAAAAAGACGATCGTGTGAAACCCAGCTCGCGCTAGTCGTCCACGAGACTCAGAGGGCCATAGACTCGGGTTCCCACGTAGATGCCGTGTTTCTTGACTTCCGCAAGGCTTTCGATACAGTTCCTCACAGTCATTTAATTAACAAAGTAAGAGCATATGGACCATCAAACCAATTGTGTGATTGGATTGAAGAGTTCCTAGATAACAGAACGCAGCATGTCATTCTCAATGGAGAGAAGTCTTCCGAAGTAAGAGTGATTTCAGGTGTGCCGCAGGGGAGTGTCATAGGACCGTTGCTATTCACAATGTACGTAAATGACCTTGTGGATGGCATGGGAATTTAACTGAGGCTTTTTGCGGATGATGCTGTGGTATATCGAGAGGTTGTAACAATGAAAATTGTACTGAAATGCAGGAGGATCTGCAGCGAATTGACGCATGGTGCAGGGAATGGCAATTGAATCTCAATGTAGACAAGTGTAATGTGCTGCGAATACATAGAAAGAAAGATCACTTATCATTTAGCCACTATATAGCAGGTCAGCAAGTGGAAGCAGTTAATTCTATAAATTATCTGGGAATACACATTAGGAGTGATTTAAAATGGAATGATCATACAAAGTTGATCGTCGGTAAAGCAGATGCCAGACTGAGATTCATTGGAAGAATGCTAAGGAAATGCAATCTGAAAACAAGGGAAGTAGGTTACAGTACGCTTGTTCGCGCACTGCTTGAATACTGCTCGCCAGTGTGGGATCTGTACCAGATAGGGTTGATAGAAGAGATAGAGAAGATCCAACGGAGAGCATCACGCTTCGTTACAGGATCATTTAGCAATCGCGAAAGCGTTACGAAGATGATAGATAAACTCCAGTGGAAGACTCTGCAGGAGAGACGCTCAGTAGCTCGGTACGGGCTTCTGTTAAAGTTTGGAGAAAATACCTTCACCGAGGAGTCAAGCAGTATATTGCTCCCTCCTACGTATATCTCGCGAAGAGACCATGAGGATAAAATCAGAGAGATTAGAGCCCACACAGAGGCATACCGACAATCCTTCTTTCCACGAACAATACGAGACTGGAATAGAAGGGAGAACCGATAGAGGTACTCAAGGTACCCTCCGCCACACTCCATTAGGTAGCTTTCGGAGTATGGATGTAGATGTAAATGTAGATGTAGATTATAATCGTACCACGTACTCTCTGACAACGAAAGCCAATGAAACATGTATATTAACATGAAGGCGGTTCCTATGCTCTGCTTATGATACAAAATGATGTCGCGTTTCATTTGCCACGTTCTTCTCCACAAGGAGAAAATTTGACATGCCAGATTCTTCATTTCATGTTTGTCAGTGTAGTGGATGGCGGAATTTCACGTCGTGACGTGAGCAGCTGCTCGTCCACTTGCGTCTTCACGTCCTTTGGTCATGTTTTTGGCTCGTCAGTGTATGGAACTTAATAAATATTTATAATCACTTATTTAACCAAATTTGCTGGGTATGAGTTTCCATTGGTTTTTGGGACCTTCTCTTAAGGTTCCGCAAGCGAAAGGTAACCTCTGGAACTGGTCAAGCTGGAACACAATGGTTCTGGTGATAAGCGGCTGACCACAGGAGCAGACAATTTATTGATTTTTTTTTTTTAGTTTACACAGGTCTACACAGGTATACAGAAAATTGATACTTTCTTTTTCTCAGGCATGAAATATGAGAACCGATAACATATGATTAGGGAAATTCCAAATTACTCAATATTTCCTTTACTTTTAAACATTAAAACCGATAACCTTAAAAAGAATTAAAATCTTCCAAGGAATTTAGAATAATCACTCGAGCTGTAGATTGCCCAAGTTTCCTTTTATTTGAACATTAAGACCTATAACTTTAAAAAAAATTAAAACTACCAAGGTACTCTTCTTAAAACAATTAAGTTCAAGTTCAGAAGCACTTTGACGTTAGTGCACCGTAACTGGTTGGTTGGTTGATACGGGGGGAGCGGACCAAACAGAGTTGCCATGGGTGTGACCGGATTAGAGGTGGATGGAGAAGAAAACCAATCGTACCCTTTCAAAGGAACGGTCCCGGAATTTGCCTGAAGCGACTTAGGAAAATCACGGAAAACCTAAACTGGGATGGCTGGACGCGGATTTGAACCGTCGTCTCCCTGGTAGTGACAGTGGATTAGTCCTGAAGTTATGTTCTGAGGTACTTTCTATATCCGTGTTTGGCAGATGGAAATGAACTCGAGAAGTAGTCCGGCAGCGTTAAGCCGGTGCGAAACATTGTCTTTGTCGAGTGCACCCTCTGCAGGAGCCTAACTTAACTAAGTTATACCTCAGTCGTGGGCGATCAGCGCTGTTCTATGTATCCCGTGTTACTTATCATCCGTAGCACACGCCAGGTGGTTAAAGCCTGTGTGACATCATAAGGTTTGTAGACTCAAATAACATCTTGTAATTGTACTGCGGAGCTAAGAGGTGTGGCTTGTGAACCAAGAGGAAGCTGGTCGTAATCCTGCTTTCGGCAAATACTTCTTTTATTAACATTTTGTACTCTAAAAGATCTCGGAAGTTTATTATTTATTTCATGGAAATATTTACTAGTGAGTTTTATCGATTGCGTGAACTTGATAGGAAACGTGGACCAGTGAATCGCTAGGCTTATAAATTACTTGGAAATAACCTCACAATTAAGCACGTGCATCAATTCGTTCTTCAGTTCACCGATACGTCCTCAGTCTGCTTTGGGATTTTCCATACTCATGTTCGACAGTTGCCAATCAGATCGTTTCTGACAGTGCGCGATCCGTGTTGAAAGCTGAGTTTGTCGTGCTTCGTGTCCTATGTGACAACGGCTTCATTGTTAAGTACGGTGCTCTTAAACAGCAGCGAAAACCAGGCTTTAATCCCGATATGGTACAGATCGTCATTTGTCACGAGATATTTATCACATTATGCTTCAGCATTTGTAAGCGTTAGTTCAGCGACATAATTTCGAGTCACGGGATCTTCATTGATTATAGCCACGTCACTTGCATCCACCACATATCACGGAATTCTCTTCAACGTTACTGGATTATCACACTCGGTACGCACAACCCTCCCCTACGAGGAACAACATTTTTTGAATAGAGATTGGTTGATGAAAATGATGTTGCCAGCTGAAGATGAAAATTATTTCACTTTTTTTTGTGTGTGTCATTTACTATCGGACAACGTAGAAGCGTACCTTGAAGGCCTCTGTGAGGGGGGGTGGGGCGACTTCTGTGGTTTCGTGACAGAAGAAGAACTGGATTCGATAGGGAATAGATAGAGGATCAGTATTAAATCAGATTTTAAAAGAGTTTTGAAGGCGTAGAATAAAATAAGGGAGTAGGAATGGATAACATTCCATCGAAATTTCTAAAATCGTATATGGAAGTGGGAGAGAAACGACTATTTACGTTGGTGTGTAGTTTGTATGAGACTGGCGATACAGCGCCAGACTTTCGGAAAAGCATCCTCCACACGATCCCGAAGATTACAACATCCGACAAATGCAAGCTTTAACAGCTCGAGCATACAAATTTCTGACAAGAATAATATACAGAAGAATGGAATAGAAAACAGAGGATCTGTTGGATGACGATCAGTTAGGTTTTAGCAAAAATTGAAGGCTCCACAGGAGCAGTTCTGATGCTGTGGTTGATAATGGAAGCGTGACTGAAGAAAATAACGACATATTCACGGGATGTATCGACTTGGAAAACCTGAGAAAAATAGGCATAAGGTGGAGGGAGAGACGGGTAACATACAGCGAAGAAAGGTTCTCCGCAGAATGTGTGAGGAAAGAAACATATGGGGAACGTTGTAAGAATAAGGGACACGGTGGTAGGACTTGTTTTAAGCCATCAGGAAATAACTACCATGACACTAGAGGGAGCTGCAGAAGGTAAGAACTGTAGAGGATGACAGAGATTGGCAAATAATTGAGGACATAGGTTGCAAGTGTTGCTCTAAGTTGAAGAGGTTGGCACAGGAGAGGCATTTGTGGTGGGTCGCATCAAACCAGTCACAAGAATGATGACTCAAAAGAATTATCTTTCTTACAAAATTTTTAAGTTACGTAACGGAGTAGTAGAAATCTGACTATTAAAGAGTGCTTCTCAAAATCCTTATAACTTCGAGCATCACACACGTAAAATTACTCATCCCAAAGGAAATCATTGTTAGCGCTGTCTGACCAGTCCAACATGGTGAAAGGAAAACACACCTGATGACATTCATACCTGTAAAGATAAAGAAGCCACATGTATACGAACGTGAAGCACGTTATCTGAATCCCACAAAAGATAATACATATTTCAATAACCGTTGTATTCTATGGAAACGAATCTTAACTAATCAAATATCTTCAAAGCCATTTTCCTTTTCTCCAGCTATCTTTAGAACAGCAATACTCGTACCAACGACCGCCAGCTGAAATACAGAGTACTGACATGGGTGGATGTTTGTACTGGAAAGTGAGACGAACACTTTACTCCTAACTTCTATTAACACTCATCATAATGTGTCGACAGGACAACAGTATTGATTCTTGTAAATTTAATGAAAGGATATGTTTCTGTGGTCTTCAGTCCTGAGACTGGTTTGCTGCAGCTCTCCATGCATACAGTAAAGCTGCATGCCCTCGGGAAAAAGGCCAGATCAGTCAATCATCCCGACTGTTGCCCCTGCAACTACTGAAAAGGCTGCTGCTGCTTCAGGAACCACACGTTTGTCTGGCCTCTCAACAGATACCCCTCCGATATATATAATAAATATATCATCAAGCATATATACATCTAATTAAAGTGCTTGAAATGTATAACCATTTTAGCTAAATGATGAATGGAATTGTTGTGGAGCCCTGATGTAACCAACACCAACCGATTTTACATAACATCATACTATTCAACAATTGAATCACAACTTTAAATAGAATAATTTTACAAAAGATACTTCGTAAGAGTTCATTTCCCACATGTCTCAGCTATTCAGGCAGACTGTACACGGACTTAGTGGAACTGTGCCTACAAATCAAGGGACACAGAAGATCAGCTTTCGCCAGCTCTTATCATCTCCAAAGTATTCGGAACAAATAGTGGACACATTATGCTAATACACATGAAGTGACAAAAGTCATAGGATAACGATATACATGTATTCAGATGGCGGTAGTACCACGTACGCAAGGTATAAGAGGGCAATGCATTGGTAAAGCTGTCCTTTGAACTTAAATGTTCATGTGAAAGGGTGTTCTACGTCATTATAGCTGCATGACAGGAATTACAGGTTTTCAATGGAATAATAGCTGAAGCTCGATGTATTTCCTTTCAGAAATTGGGGAATTGGTTATTCCAAGATCCATAGTGTCATGGGTGTGTCGAGAACTTCACATTTCAGGCACTACCTCTCATCTGCACAACGGAGTGCCGATGGTCATCCCTTAAGGCGGGTAGGACGTCAAACGGGCCGACTTGGAGCAGGAGAGGCACCACAGGACATTTTAATTTCCACTGGCTATACTTTTACAAGTAGATTCATAAAACTTTGTCAGCATGACTAGGAAGGATTCAGGATTCACACTCGTAGCAGCGGAAGTTCAAAAACATAAGAAAATAATTTTTTTTACATGTGAAATTTCATCATTTTTTCACTTACTATTGGCTGCATTTGTTGCTATAGGTGAATTTTGCGTAGCATACAAACCATACTTACAGGTATCTGAAAGTCTAGAATCTATTTAATTTATGAAAAAATGAATCAGCTGTTACGTTTTAAACTTTATGTTTAGGAAAAAAATCAAATTTAGTAGTTAATTATCTAAATTTTTACCACAGTTTTTCATAGATTTGGAAAATTCTAGAGTTTCATACATCTGTAAATATGGTGTGTATGCTGTGCAAAATTCATCAAAAAATCTCTCTTACTTGTGAAGAAAAATGTACCTATAGCAACAAATGCAGCCAGCAGTAAGTGAAGAAATGATGAAATTTCATATCTAAAAAAATCTATTTTGTTATGTTTTTGCACTTCCACTGGTATGAGTGTAAATCCTGAATCCTTCCTGGTTATGCTGTCAAAGTTTTATGAATTTATTTGTAAAATTATACACAGTAGAAAATAAAATGTCCTGTGGTGCCTCTCCTGCTCCAAGTCGGCCCGTTTGACGTCCTACCCCCCTTAAAGACTGAGTGTAGCATCATTTTCGTAGAGTTGTCAGTGCAACAGACTAGCAACACTGCGTGAAATAACAGCAGCAATCAATGTGGGATGTATGAAGAACGAGTCCATTAGGACAGTATGGCGAAATTTGGCGTTAATGGGCTATGGTAGCTTAAGACACATGCGAGTGCCTTTGCTAACAGCATGACATCGCCTGCAGGGCCTCTCCTGGCCCCTGATCACTTTCTAGACAACAGGATAAACGAGGCCTGCTCAGATGAGCACCGATTTCAGTTGGTAAGAGACTCTGCTCCAACCGAATCGTTCATTGACTGTAAATGGTTATTTCGGCTCCTTGAGATTATTTGCAGCCACTCGTGAGCTTCATGTTCCCAAACAACGAAGGAATTTTTATGATAAGGCTCTATGTCTACAGGGCACATTTATTATCAGTTGGTTTAAGAACATTCCGGACGATTCCAATGAATGATCTGGCTACCCACATCACCCGCCATGAATCCCCTATCGCATATTTTTTGGACATTGTCGACAGGTCAGTTCGTGCATAAAATCCGGCTGTAGCAACACTTTCGCAACTGTGGTCGGCTATAGAGACAACATGGCTGAATACTTCTGCAGGGATCAAATTGTGGACACATTATGCTAATATACATGAAGTGACACAAGTCATAGGATAACGATATACATGTATTCAGATGGCTTGTTGAGATCATCCTACGTCGAGCTACGGCACTGCGCCGGGAGAAAGAAGATCCGGTACGATATTAGGAGGTATCGCATGACATTTGTCACTTCAGTTTACCATTAGGTGTAAAATAGAAGGTAGTTCATACTGACTCAAGGTAAATATCATGTAAATCTACATAGAGGAACTTGGTAAGATCTCCAATGTTAAAGACGTGGCACAGCTTTATATTGCATTAAATAGCACAAGGTATATATACAATGTGACTTTTTAATGCTTAATACTGGTGGTAATGAGTTTAGGTGATACTGAATTTAAATATTTATTCAGAAGAAGTGTCTCGTGGTTCTCAGAAGGAAAACTACGTTTGTAATTGTCGCATTTATTTTGGAAACATAAATCAAAGCTAATAAACCGTATGAAAGAGATTTCTAATTGCAAGGTAAAATAAATAGACTTCAAACGGCTGTACGGTGCAATGTAGCAACCTCATCAAACCGACGATGGAACACCATTCACTGTGACAAATTCTACCGCCCAACGTCTCAGACAAAACTGTAAAAATTACTCAACCTCCGTGTCACGGAAAGTGCTGACCCCACTCTTCTTTGTGCAAAGTCCAATGGCCAGAGCCTGTCAGAGAGATTAATAAGCTCACACACCACTTTCAGTGAGAACAGCGTGATACCTGACTACTATTTCCTGTAGTTAGCATCTTCAAGGCGCTAGCCGAGCGTATCTGGCAAATCTCTGGTTACGACATCAATGGTAAGCTTGAGAACGTGAACTTTTACGAAGCTGGCTATATTACGGAAAAGTAGGTAATGTGTCATGTGTAGGACTATTTCATTGTTTGGGGGATATTCTACCTAGCGTATATCACCAGGATGGGTGTGTTTGGAAAAAATACTACCGAAAATGGCTGAAGTGTAACAAACATTATTTCTGTAATCGAATAGGGCTATTTATTCACTCGCTTTTGAAGCTACGTAACGAAGATACTAGACACGTAGGACTTGACTCAGACGTTATTACGATTTGTAGTTATCGAAAATCAGTCTGTGGTGCAGTCGTATCGGAAAGCACTGTCCTTTACGAAATCGGCCGATGCTTCGTCCTTCACGCAGTGAGATCCCGCCCAAAACTGGAGCCGTGCCATGGAAGCTCTCCATTCAACGGCTGACTCAGTTCCAGGATCTCGGGTCGGATTGTTGATTAGCAATTCAGATTGGGGCTAGAAAAAATTGGCACTCCCTGCACGCTGTTCCCGACCACAAAGAAATATTTCATTTCGTAAATCCTCAAACCAGGAATTCGTTACAGTGCTTTAACACAGAGACGAGCAGTAGTGTGGAAAACAAAAGGAATAAAAACGTAACTATACGAATATGATGTATTTTTACATTTTATTCATCTTCGAAGACCTATGGTGGGTTTGGGAATTGTAAGAGAAGCTAACGATATGAAATATAAACAATTTTCTAAAAGCGTGACTTCTTCAAATTTCATTTAAAAGGAAGACGTATCATTAGTTTGAGTGTGAAGCAGTTTCCAATTATTTTCAGAAGGGTGATTTCGTATTGTCATGCTCTCCTTTACCTTAAATTGTGGTGTTGCATCATGCTTTAATACTTTTGCGTACTTCGTTTTTCTTCTGTTGCACCTTCACTACATCTTCAATACCTACTTCGACGGTGAGTATATTTCTCAAATTCCTACTTGACATACGGGCTTCTGCTATAATCCAAGGATCCTACAATGTTTTTCAGTGGAAGATACTAATTAAGACGGTTTTCCAATACTTTTATGCCACGTCATATTGTGTGGGCGACTGTGGCGAACGTTAATGCAGTGCAATCTTACTGTAGGTGATCATGGAATGAAAGGTTGGGACGGAGTGAAACACTACGCTTGCGTTGAGGATTATTACGTTCAAGTACCATCATCAGAGAAGCTTCACACAGGTTGTTCGCGTTTTCAGGCATGATTGGTGAACAGATCAGCATAACTACGTACCTAAATCGTTGACATCACCTGAACTTCTTACGAGTACTGTTTAAAGTTTTCAAATGTACTGATGTTTCAAAGTATTTAATTCAATGGCGGTAATTGTTCGAAACGCTAATCAAACTCAGAAAGAGAGAAGTGAGGCTAAGAATGGAAAATTTTGTTCGTTAATTCGCGATTGTGCCAGCTGCCCTACATAAAGACGTCTGCCGTTTTGGAACTTAGAGTTACCATTTAGCCTATACGGATTGGTAACTGCAACACTCCAATATCTCGAGCATGCCGCGAATTCCTAGCTTGATGCTGAATCCTGATTAATCTGCTGAAACAGTGACATCTATGCAGTACAGACACCTGGCATATTTTTAACACGTTTTTATTAGTTCAGTTTCTCATGTATCTGTTCGGTATAAATTTATCAGCTGATTTTAAACAACTTCATGATGAGATACAGGCTTTAAATTTTACGCACAGATCATAACTGGATGAGAATGCAGAACTGAGGGGTAACATCCACCTACCTTCGAGAGGTTAGGGGGTGGGTCTGAAAACGGGGAGACGAGAAAACATAACGCAGAGCACCGCCTGTCTATCGGATTCCCTGCACGATTGCTGTGCGTGGCGGATTGCGTCACAGCAGTTACAGGCGCAATTTGCGAAATTACCTGCCGCAGAAAGAGACAGCGACAACTTATCGATTTGTAGGTTCATATCTGTAACGCCTCGATTAATTTTCTCCAAACTGTGCACAATTATCACCTGCTACATGGAAAAAAAATATTGTAACAGTTAGGCGCACCTCCGTCGCCCCCCTCCCTCCCCCTCAGCCTCCCGGCGGCTGAGTGTCATGGTGGAAAATGGGGTTATTAAAACATACCTCAGTAACTTCTCAGTTAACTAGACATTTCAAACTTTCAAAATGGCTCAGAATTGGATGACAATGTAATAGCCGATGTCTTGTCTGCTGTGTGAAGAAGGGTACCTTATGCACCACTGCCATTTCTCCATTTTCCTGTTATAGTCACGAGAACGGTTCATGCGAAGAATGCTTTCTGATAAGACTCCAATGAGCTAGAGTTTCTCTAACTGTTTTTTAGGCCGGCCGAGGTGGCCGAGCGGTTCTAGGCGCTACAGCTTGGAACCGCGAGACCGCTACGGTCGCAGGTTCGAATCCTGCCTCGGGCGTCGATGTGTGTGATGTCCTTAGGTTACTTAGGTTTAAGTAGTTCTAAGTTCTAGGGGACTGATGACCTCAGAAGTTAAGTCCCATAGTGCTCAGAACCATCTGAACCATTTTTTGTTTTTTCACTTGAAATGTAATCTCATCAAGAAAACGACTGGTTAATTTCTCACACACATGGCTAAAAAGTAAAAAATAACTAAGTAAATAAAGATAAATTTTACTAAAAGGGTTTGTAGTTTAAAACGTGGGTCAGTGAAGTACAAAGCTATTAGGAATTCAGATCTGTCTCTATGGGGTTAGGAAACTGCATGGGAGACATTATAACGGTCAATCAAATGAAAATGCGGTAGATGGGGAAAAGAATGTAAACTGTTTATTATTTCAAAAGGAATTGCCGTAACTGTTAATACGTTTATCCTACCGTGAGACAAGGCGGTCACTGCGTTACTGGAAAAATGTTTTCCGGTTCCCTACAGTGCCCTGAATGTACCCAGGTGAGCAAATGATTTTATGAAGCAAATCTATGGCCGCCAGTGCCTTCTTTCAGTACTCTAAATGTATGGAAATCGCATAGAGAGAGATCGGGACTTAATGGAGGACTTGTAAGATCTACCAACGAACTTCTGCAGCGTAGTCGAAACTACCTTGCCAACATGTGGGCCCACACGCGTCTTGCCTCACAGTAGGACAAACCAGTAAAACGTTATGGCGATTACTTTTGCAATAAGAAACGGTTTACTAACTTTTTTTCTGTCTATGTCGGTTTCATTTGACTTGCCCTTGTATTTCATACATTTTAGTCTGATGTAAAACATGTTATACTAAAAATTTATTTTATTGAAATAATTATTTCCTTGTTTGTTTGTGATATCACATTGTGTTAATACGAATTTTCTCCATTGGTACTGTCGTTATTGTAGGAGACTTCAGTTATGCAAAAATCTCTAGGGAAAACTACAGTTTTGTAAGTGGTGACCATGACAAGACATAAAATTAAATATTACTATATGCCTCCTGCTAACGGCCTCGCCCGTCAGATCACCGAAGTTAAGCGCTGTTGGGCTTTGCTAGCACTTGGATGGGCGACAATCCGGTCTGCCAGGCGCTGTTGGCAAGCGGGGTTCACTCAGCCCTTGTGAGGCAAACTGAGGAGCTACTTGACTGAGAAGTAGCGGCTCCGGTCTCGTAAAACTGACATACAGGGAGGAGAGCGGTATGCTGAACAAATGCCCCTCCATATCTGCGTCCAGTCACGCCTGTGATCTGAGGATGACACGGCTGCCGGTCGGTACCGTTCGGCCTTCATGTCCTGTTCGAGCGGAGTTTTCAATTTTATATGGCTTCTGAGAAAACTACCTACAAATGGCAGATCGGAAGACCACTCATGATGGTCATGTATGAGACCTAAAGGCAACAATACAGGGTGTTACAAGAAGGTATGGCCAAACTTTCAGGAAACATTCCTCACACACCAATAATGAAAATATGTTATGTGGACATGTGTCCGGAAACGCTTAATTTCCATGTTAGAGCTCATTTTAGTTTCGTCAGTATATACTGTACTTCCTCGATTCTGATGATCAAATTGTAAATTTTCACAATCAACATGTGTGAGCTGACGAGAATCCTCACGCAATTGTGCAATCACGTCATCAACACAGATTTTCTGTGAACGTTTGGGCAGGCATTGTTGGTGATGTCTTGATTGGGCCCCATGTTCTTCTACCTACGCTCAATGATTTCATACGGGGTACTCTACCTGTGCTGCTAGAACATCTGGCTTTACAAGTACGACACAACATGTGGTTCATGCACGATGGAGCTCCTGCACATTTCACTCGAAGTGTTCGTACGCTTCTCAACAACATATTCGGTCACTGATGGATTGGTGGAGGCGGGCCAATTCCGTGGCCTCCACGCTCTCCTGACCTCAACCCTCTTGACTTTCATTTATGGGGGCATTTGAAAGCTCTTGTTTACGCAACCCCGGTACCAAATGTAGAGACTCTTCGTGATCGTATTGTGGACGGCTGTGATACAATACGCCATTCTCCAGGGCTGCATCAGCGCATGAGGGATTCCAGGCGACGGAGGGTGGATGCATGTATCCTCGCTAACGGAGGACATTTTGAACATTTCCTGTAACAAAGTGTTTGAAGTCACGCTGGTACGTTCTGTTGCTGTGTGTTTCCATTCCATGATTAATGTGATTTGAGGAGAAGTAATAAAATGAGCTCTAACATGGAAAGTAAGCGTTTCCGGACATATGTCCACATAACATATTTTCTTTCTTTGTGTGTGAGGAATGTTTCCTGAAAGTTTGGCCGTACCTTTTTGTAACACCCTGTATACATGACCTCTTTGAAGATTTCCATATTCTCTCTGGTCGCCACAAGCCTGAGACACTTGTAGCAATAACTACTGCTAAAGTACAAAGGGCGGCCAATACAAGTAAGGGTATTAACAAATTTAGCAAGATCGTATCACATTTCAGAAGAGAATGCAAAAATTTATATCGGGGCAGAATTACGTACTGCATTTAACGATGAAGTTTAAAAAATAGTTGACCATAAACTGGAACGATACACTGGTGAGCCTGGACATTGCTTCAAGCGCACACCGTTCTGATGGCCTTCCAAGCACGTCACAAGGTAAGGAAAGTGTATAAATTAAGTAGAGACGAAGGGGAAATCATTATAAAGGCACAAAATGGGAAAATTCGCCGACATACGTGACCTTTAAAACTGTAGATTCTTGTGGCCTTGCACCTCGGAACGAGCATCTCGGAAACGCTGAAACTGGTCGCTGTTGGCGTGCTGCTGTCTAAGGAAAGTGGTTGAAACAACAAGTAGGCAACAAGAAGTTGTACGTCCACGCTAAGTCACAGAAAGTGGAGGCCGGAGGCTTTCCCACTTTTTAATGCGGGATAGGCGGGGACCTGGAGCACATCTGACAACTGAGTACAATGCTGATGAAGCCATAAGTGTTTCAGAACAATTGAATATGGAACTACACAGCAGACGGTCTTTATTTTTTTACGTTGCACCAATGACATCATCCAATAAGATGCCGTGAGGATGGGCTCATCGAGAATGGACAGTATGTGAGTGGAAGCGTTTCTTGTTTCGCCAAGTCTCTGGAAGTGTCTATATAAGTCATCATCATCGACCGGAATGGCTGCTCGAAACACGTACCATGCCACACACGCAGGCAGTTGGGGTCAGTACTCTGCTATTGGTGATATTACCCCGGAGTTCAATGAGACGTATCGTACTAATCGGAGGTACCACGAGAGATATGAGGCACATGAACATTACTGAGTACCCGCTCCGTTTTTGCTGCTAGTGTTCTTCCTTAGCGGTTATAGCATTTTCAGCTAGTTATCCTCGGCGTCACTCGTGTGTGGTTGTTAAAGTTATGTAAAAATGTGGAAGTGGACCCTGTGTCTGACATAACGTTAATTAATCGCCCTCCAAAAAATGGATTGGGGCCCTACAGTTTCTAAATGAGGAAAGATTTTTTTAACTTTCATATATTCTGATAGAGTAATGCATAAACAATTGACAAGCAATGACAAAAATAACATAAAATACTCTAGCATGTCTGTCAAAAAGATCCAATGCACGTGAATTATTTGGAATTGCAAAATGCCGAATGCTTGTTGTGATGTTAACCGAAAGAGACACAGTAATAGAGAAGTGAATATGTCGTGGCTACGGTCGGAGCTGAAAGCAGACCGTTCATTAAATTTAAATTGCAAGTCTTGGAAAGGATGACGTAAGTGATAACAATGTTATGAAATTACTTTAATTTCACTACAGATCACCTCACTCTTGCGGTTCCATCTCGATATGCAAGTGGAGGCTGAAGAGGTTGCAATGTCATTGACGACGCTAACGACCCTCGCCTGTGGCAAAGTGCAAATCAATCTCAATTTTCTTTAAATCCATAAATCACCATTCTGGTGGTGGCAGGACGGCGGTGTCTCTCAGTAGCAGTTGCTGGAGAAGACCAAGATGGAGAGGTTCAAGATGAAGTTGACAGGTGTCATTTGTGTATTACGCGATTGTACAGTAATGTCATATCTTTGCCCTCGAGGTGTTACACGTGAGCGAGCAGCGATCTTGTAAGCTGTATCGCAGGGTTAGGTTATCATCTTTGGTGTGTGCGCAGGCAGTAGACGATAGTGGTTAGCTGTTTTGAAATAAGGAAGTAGTTGTCATGTTATATTTCAAATGTAAAGTCTCAATTTATCGATGCGTTCATTTAAAATAATTATGTAATGGTAACTTACCTGAGAAGGGGAAATGTAATGGAACTTTTTATTTACTTGAAGAGGAATTATATGGTAATTTTTTGAAGTCCTCTTTCATTATTGCAGCGCTATTTTTCACCTGCCTCTGTCTCACAATTTACAATTGATTATGGTTTTTTCAAAAGTAGAAAAGGAACCAAGTGTGTTCCGAAAATACTTCGATTTGCAACTGACAGGGAACTCATTGCTCCTCACGAATGTCTCTGTCTAGGTATAGTAATTTGCAGCTTCAGCATACCACCACGCCAGACTGATCAACGCGTTATCCTGATTTAGCGCACAATAGAGGTAATGATTAAATATTTTGATGTTTTTTTGTTCAGTCAGGGTTAGTTTATGTCATTCAGGGTCAGAATTTTCCAGTTCTGGGATTTGGGATCAGTTTTACAATGCTAAATTTCGCAGGTTTTATGTAAAAGTTGATTATTGAGTAGTTTATACTGTTCAAATTTCTAGCCCTCAGGGAAACGCCCTGCTTAAATCCGCATGACAGAACAGGTAGTTCGAACTATGGAAAGGGGCCAAACGGGGGCTGTCAGTTACACTCAAACACATATAACTTTATTAAGTTGTCCAATCAATACAGCAAAAGTTTTTGAACTTCGTTATCAGCTGAATAGGCCACACTATCTAATGCCTTAAGGGCACAACGACTTAAATAAAAAAACAGCGGAAATCCATTAACTTAAAATTCAGACTCAAAACAGAATATTTAGATGGCAGAAGGCCTCACGTAAGCAAGTTTTATAACTTGGCTGAAAGCCCAACAAATCTAACACTTGAGAAGCAAACAAGTTTAATTTAAAGACGGCTGAAGGCCTATGTTTTAAGACTGCAGATAAAATTAATTTCTTTTTAAAAAAATCACAAGGTGGAAGGCCTTATCTTCAACAGGCTGAAGGCCCCACACAATCAGATACTTGAAAGACAAGAACTTTAATTTAAAATGGCTGAAAGCCGATTACTTAAAACAACTAAAATAATTTTTAGTAGGCAGAAGGCCCAAAGCTTTATCATTAAACAATATTTTACACAGGCTGAAGACCCAAACAATCTAAGATTTAACAAGTAAGGAATTTAAGTTTTAAAGTGGCTGAAGGCCCATTATTGAAAAACACAACTAGAATAAATTTTCAAAAGGCAGAAGGCCCATAGCTTTATCCAAAAAAAATATTTTAAATGGGGCTGAAGGCCCAAACTATGCAAGACCTGGCAAGTAAGGAACTTTAAAGTGGCTGAAAGCCCGTTATTCAAAACCCAACCAAAAGCATATAGATTCAAACCGTCGGCTATAAGACATGAAAATACACAATCAAACACGAAAAGAAAAGGCAGTACAGCCAGCGGCGCTCAGAAGTTTCCGGGGGTAGGTTTTGCACTTGAAATATTAACGTTCGCTTAGGGAGACAGACAGTCGGCCTAACTACACTCCTGGAAACGGAAAAAAGAACACATTGACACCGGTGTGTCAGACCCACCATACTTGCTCCGGACACTGCGAGAGGGCTGTACAAGCAATGATCACACGCACGGCACAGCGGACACACCAGGAACCGCGGTGTTGGCCGTCGAATGGCGCTAGCTGCGCAGCATTTGTGCACCGCCGCCGTCAGTGTCAGCCAGTTTGCCGTGGCATACGGAGCTCCAACGCAGTCTTTAACACTGGTAGCATGCCGCGACAGCGTGAACGTGAACCGTATGTGGAGTTGACGGACTTTGAGCGAGGGCGTATAGTGGGCATGCGGCAGGCCGGGTGGACGTACCGCCAAATTGCTCAACACGTGGGGCGTGAGGTCTCCACAGTACATCGATGTTGTCGCCAGTGGTCGGCGGAAGGTGCACGTGCCCGTCGACCTGGGACCGGACCGCAGCGACACACGGATGCACGCCAAGACCGTAGGATCCTACGCAGTGCCGTAGGGGACCGCACCGCCACTTCCCAGCAAATTAGGGACACTGTTGCTCCTGGGGTATCGGCGAGGACCATTCGCAACCGTCTCCATGAAGCTGGGCTACGGTCCCGCACACCGTTAAGCCGTCTTCCGCTCACGCCCCAACATCGTGCAGCCCGCCTCCAGTGGTGTCGCGACAGGCGTGAATGGAGGGACGAATGGAGACGTGTCGTCTTTAGCGATGAGAGTCACTTCTGCCTTGGTGGCAATGATGGTCGTATGCGTGTTTGGCGCCGTGCAGGTGAGCCCCACAATCAGGACTGCATACGACCGAGGCACACAGGGCCAACACCCGGCATCATGGTGTGGGGAGCGATCTCCTACTCTGGCCGTACACCACTGGTGATAGTCGACGGGACACTGAATAGTGCACGGTACATCCAAACCGTCATCGAACCCATCGTTCTACCATTCCTAGACCGGCAAGGGAACTTGCTGTTCCAACAGGACAATGCACGTCCGCATGTATCCCGTGCAACCCAACGTGCTCTAGAAGGTGTAAGTCAACTACCCTGGCCAGCAAGATCTCCGGATCTGTCCCCCATTGAGCATGTTTGGGACTGGATGAAGTGTCGTCTCACGCGGTCTGCACGTCCAGCACGAACGCTGGTCCAACTGAGGCGCCAGGTGGAAATGGCATGGCAAGCCGTTCCACAGGACTACATCCAGCATCTCTACGATCGTCTCCATGGGAGAATAGCAGTCTGCATTGCTGCGAAAGGTGGATATACACTGTACTAGTGCCGACATTGTGCATGCTCTGTTGCCTGTGTCTATGTGCCTGTGGTTCTGTCAGTGTGATCATGTGATGTATCTGACCCCAGGAATGTGTCAATAAAGTTTCCCCTTCCTGGGACAATGAATTCACGGTGTTCTTATTTCAATTTCCAGGAGTGTATATCCGATCCGCCGCAATTCGACCAAGAGACAGTAAACGAACCCACCGAAAAGACACCTTCCACCCGACCAGTGCCCAAGGAACTCCAAAGCCAAAACGTAAAAGGCGTAGCCGCCCACAACCAAGTATGCGTAAGCTGTAAAAACTACACACACGTGCTGAACAGCGACAACATAGTGAGGAAAGGACATTGCCTGAATTTTACGTCACCAGCCAGGGCAGGTAACCGGAACGCTAACGGCCACAAGACAGAAAATTCCGCTGGTGCACTTGGACTTCAAATAGCTAAAATACAGTTAAACTCCACCGGATGGTGGCCAAACTTTCGCCAACCCGAACACTCGCTGTTGCTCACGGGAATACCCCCAACAGCGAACCATGAAAACCAACGGCACAATGTGAACAGTTTGGCTTCGGTAATTAAATCACCACTTAACTTTGATGTCCTGGGTCGGTGAGCCACGAACGTCATAGCAATCGGAACAGCTCTCAAGCACTCCAACACTTCGTAGAGACCGCCAGCAGGGCCAGCCCACTGCGCCGCGGGGAGATTTCCTTGCTGATCCACACCAACCGACCGTCTGCCCCACACCGGCTAGTCGGGAACTATAAGCACCAGTCCAAAGATAGTACAAGGAGCGAATATCGATACACACCGCTGCTGCCAGACGTAGAAAGCGGAAGAACCACGGCATAGCCGCAATAACTGCGGGAAACCAAACGCAGAGTATCAGTCAAGGTTTAAACCAACGTATATGCCAGTGCCAGCACGGCTCAGTCAGATTATTCACTTTATCAGTATTAAATGCTCGCCTTCTCTTTACGACAGTTCCATTTTCTAATACGACTCATTATTATTTCTACACTGCTCTTATTATTTAGAAGTGAGTGCGTCAGTCGTATTTTTATTATTTAAAGAGAACTTTCAACGTCTCTGATGAAGTAATTTTTGATAGAAAGTTTTCTACAGAGGTAGCTTGTGTTGTAGTGTTTCATATCTGCTACTCAATTCCTATTGTCTTTCGGATCTCCCGAGTGCCGAGCGGAATGAGATGGGCTACTTTTACTCCCCTGGCGATCTTTGTGCTTCTGCACCGTCCAGAATTCTCTCAACGTCCTCTCATTTATATAAGGCACGCAAATCTGAATCACGTGTAACTGAACATTAAGGATAAAAAGGCAATAGCTGACAACACAGTACAGTACAGAAGTTTATCATATTCCTCAGTGTCGATTCAATATTCCGACTAGTGGGTCTTTCATTATGAATTTACATGCATTACGTGATTGTTTCCGAGAAAACGGTCACGTAACAGTTACCTCTCCATGTTACTACGTGACAGTTGTTTGGGTTCAGGAGAGTGATACTGAACTCACGTTGCTTTGCTTGATCAGAATCTGAGGAACCACGTCTGAAATTCCATCAGGTGCCATTTTCGCACCCGGAAACAACCGGCTCGAAGATACGTGAATTGTGTGACTTGTGGATAGACCAGAAATGTGTCAATGATTTTCCCATTTAATGTAGGAACTTTAAAGATGGATGAAGACGCTATTAAGCAGGTGATCACAGTATTTTGACTCATCAGTGTATAATTTTATTGTGGATTTTGTTTCTGTTTCCTACGTAATCGGTCTAGGGACTTTCCGAACAGTTTCACTAGCTACTGTAGCCCCTTTGCTTAGAATCCTTTGATGAATTCAACGAGTTCATAACGAGAGGTTAGAGTTCTAAATTTCATATTGCAGTCTAGCAATCCAAAGATAAGCAGAGAAACTTTCCTAGCAGAGCTCAAGCTGTCATAAAGGGGAAGGTTAGACACACCCCAAATTTGTGGTCACTAATAGATGGGGGTGTTGTTTCGAGTGACCGCAGAGATAATTTCGGTGGTGCGAGGTCGGCGCAGTAGGCTGCCTGGTGAAACGTTCCCTACGCAAATGCTGAGTATTATTTATGGTACGAACAGAAAAGTGTGTCCGCGCCTTTCTCGTGGCGGAGGACCTACTTTGTCACCCACTCCATTTTACTTCATTCACACTGCTACGTCCATCTATAAAGTCTATAAACGTAGTTTTAATTATACCATTGCTGTAGACCCATAAAATAGGCAAAATTCCAGACGAATCGAAGCGGCTGTAGACCCTTTTGACCCAAAAATCTAATTACCTTTTTACGCCATTGTTGCGAGGTTTCATCCGTAAACAAGCCACTAATGGGTCACAAAACAAACCACTGTGGCTCCGTAAAAAAATGTGTGGATGGCACTCTATTCGCGCGACTTCATCCGAGCTGCCAACATTTAAATAGACGTCTTGATTATCGGATCCACGTGATTTATTCGTTGTTACGTTGGTAAACATGTTTCTAAAATTTTCTGTACATCGTTAGCCATCTCAAATGTTTAATGTTGTCAGCGGTTTTTCTAGTTTTCATAACTATTTGTTTGTAAAAAATGGATCTGAAAATAAGGATTAAATTTTTTTTTGAAAACAATGAGAACTGTAAATCCTTTGCTTTTAGTGAGTCTTGTACAGGTAAAACTTGGTTTTCCGAGTGTTATAAACATTTCGAAGAGGATCACGAAAGATAACCGTTCTAGAAACCCCAGCACATCATCAAACGATGAAATCACGGAAAAAGTGAACGCAATGGTTACGTACGATTGTCGAGTAAAAATCATAAATTCGCTGATGATATGGCTTGTCAACTGGCTCAGGACATATTTTGAGTATGAAACGGACGACAGCAAAATGTCTTTCGAAATCGCTTAATTTAGAAGAAAAACAGCGCTGAATTCCAATTGCTCAGTAGTCTCTAAATGAAGCCAGTAACGATATATAATTTCTCAGATGTGTCTTAATGATGATGAAATACAGGTCCATCGGTATGTCATCGAAACTAAGGTTCATTAGTTCAAGTGGAAGCATCCTGGGTCTATAAGGTCGAAGATAGCTCGATACGTTTGGCCAACTGTGAATGTTATCGTTAGTATATTGCTCCATTTTATTGATATACTGCACCATGCGCTATTCTCTGAATGACGACAATTCACAAGGAGCACTACCCACAATTTCACGCCGTTTGCTTGAAGCACTCCTAAAACGCGACTGAATTCATCACGAAACAGTTCATGGTTTTTGCACCACTTTAATGCATCTGCTCATACTTCATTACTTTTTGTGAATTTTCGGCCAAAAACAATATTGTAATCAACCTCGACCAGTAAATTTACAAGATGTGGCCCGTAGTATCTCATTTTCTGTTCCTGAAAATGAAGAAAACTTTAAAAGCTTTACTAGAAAATACGTTAATAAAAATTCTTCGTTGAGAGAGGTAAGAGCTATCCAAAATTATCCTATTCCAGATGTGTTTCATAGATACGGAAAAGCGTTGACCTATGTCTGTAATATCTAATTGGATTATGAAGGAATAACATCGTTGCAATTGAGTAAATAAAATTCTTTGAAAAAGCCACCTTTTAAAACCTACTTAGTATAAAAAGACAGTTCTTACTTTCGGAATATGTCTCGTATCCCTGCAAATTTCAGAAATTTATTTTCGTACACTACTGGCCATTAAAATTGCTACACCACGAAGATGACGTGCTACAGAGGAGAAATTTAACCGACAGGAAGAAGATGCTGTCGTATGCAAATGATTAGCCTTTCAGAGCATTCACACAAGGTTGACGCCGGTGGTGACACCTACAACGTGCTGACATGAGGAAAGTTTCCAACCGGTTTCTCATACACAAACAGCAGTTGACCGGCGTTGCCTGGTGAAACGTTGTTTTGATACCTCTTGTAAGGGGGAGAAACGCGTACCATCACGTTTCCGAGTTTGATGAAGGTCGGAATGTAACCTATTGCGATTGCGGTTTATTGTATCGCGACATTGCTGCTCGCGTTTGTCGATGTTAGCAGAATATGAGAATCGGTGGGTTAAGGAGGGTAATACGAAACGCCGTGCTGGATCCCAAAGGCCTCGTATCACTAGCAGTCGAGATGACAGGCATGTTATCCGCCTGGCTGTAACGGATCGTGCAGCCACGTCTCGATCCCAGAGTCAACAGATGGGGACGTTTGCAAGACAACAACCATCTGCACGAATAGTTCGACGACGCTTTGCAGCAGCATGGACTATCAGCTCGGAGACCGTGGCTGCGGTTACCCTTGACGCTGCATCAGGAGCGCCTGCGATGATGTACTCAACGACGAACCTGGATGCACGAATGGCAAAACATCATTTTTTCGTATGAATCCAGGTTCTGTTTACAGCATCATGATGGTCGCATCCGTGTTTGGCGACAACGCGGTGAACGAACGTTGGAAGCGTGTATTCGTCATCGCCATACTCGCGTATCACCCGAAGTGATGGTATGGGGTGCCATTGGTTACACGTCTCCGTCACCTCTACTTCGAATTGACGGCCCTTTGAACAGTGGAAGTTACATTTCAGATGTGTTATGACCCGTGGATCTACCCTTCATTCGATCCCTGCGAAACCCTACATTTCAGCAGGGTAATGCACGACCGCATGTTGCAGGTCCTGTATCAAGGCCGTTATTATGGGCAGAGGTGGTTGTTGTGGGTACTTATTTCTCAGGATCTATGCACCCAAATTGCGTGAAAATGTAACCACATGTCAGTTCTAGTATAATATATTTGTCCAATGATTACCCGTTTATCATCTGCATTTCATCTTGGTGTTGCAATTTTAATGGCCAGCACTGTATCTAATTGGATTTTGAAGGAATATCATCGTCGTAGGGAGTAAATAAAATTCTTTGATAAATTCTCCTTTTTAAACACACTTCGTACAACAAAACAGTTCTTGCTTTCGGAATATGTCTCTTATGCATGCAAATCACAAAATTTTGTGTACGTATATATGTGTGTATATTCCACATCATCTCCTAAACCATTGGTTCGGTTTCCACCAAACAAACTGCCCAAAACGAACTACCCACCCATCATATGGTTTAGGCTGATTGTCGAAAAGCAGTGTAGCTCATGACGTGCAATTTCACTTAGTTTACTCATCCAATTCTTGAGAATGAGAGCGCTTGGAGACTTTCACAAAAGTTAATACATCATTGCAAACCTTTACAAAACTTTTTCTAGCTGACGAGCGCTACAAAACAGTGGAAGAAAAGAAGTTCATCGTTTACTGTATTTTAACATTTCTTTAAGTAAAGCTGCATCATTTTATGACACACAGTTCAGGAGATTCGAAGTCACGAGCAGGGAGATGCGTGTAGAGTTGCGGTTTCGAGCATGCCATTTTATTTTATTGTTATTTCACTACTACATTCATAACACAGTTTGCAGACAGTAGTCACATATAACACAGGATGGACCTGCAAAATTATATAGTACAGGAGTTATACAACATTGAGCTGCGGGGAAATTAAATCGCAGGGCTAAATGCGCTAGATATGAAGGTGAAATATGTGCAAAACTACGTGTGAAGTTTGTTCAATATGTGACATTTGTTCGACATGTGCGTATGTGGTAAAAGCGAGAACTACATTCCTTGAATATGGACAATCGCTATGCTCTATGATTCCATCCCGTAGTTGTTGTTCTATAAACTCCTCTAGTAGCGGTTGCATATGACGTGGTTTCCTAAACACTGGTGTGTTATCCTGCGTTGGTGTGATGCTTTCTAATCGGTGTTGCCGATAACCTACACTCCGTTCTAAATAAATCGCTAAATGCCAATAATTATTCCTTCAACATGACTCTGTCGTATCCTAGCAAATGCTGTAATTTTACCCTTACTTGTGCTGCATCAACGTTTTGCTTATGCCTCACCTCTAAATCCTCCATGTCGAGGTCATCTTCATCAAAAACACACAATGAGGCCAATAACAACCCATTCGTCACGCTAAAATCCGCTCTGCCGAAGTTATCTATACTTACAGGAACTCTGTAATCTCCTTCTACATAACTTGCGTGAGCTAAATTCCTCCATATAAAACAGTGCGCATTATCCAACTCCTCATTACACGAGAGTGGCTCCACCATGTACAACGCCTCGTTTAGTAAGTCCATATTTATTGAAACCCAAACTACTTTCCCTGTACCTGTCGGTATGTTATCCTGCTGAACGACCTTCAATGAATCGGTTCGCAGTTTGCCTGGCGTCACCTTCATGTTAAGTGCACCGTGCGACATTTTTCCATTTGCAACCGTTTCCTCCATGCGAGACATTGTTCCACCGAGTTCCACTGTTTGTTGCCAAAGACCTACCTTTGCACGATGTTTGTCAAGAAAGACCCGTCCGAGAATCACCGAATACCCCTCACAATTGGTAACAGTTCTACCTGCGTTGGCCGTGCTGAGCGAGCGGTTCTAGGAGCTACAGTCTGGAACCGCGCGACAGCTACGGTCGCAGGTTCGAATCCTGCCTGGGGCATGGATGTTTGTGATGTCCTTAAGTTAGTTAGGTTTAAGTAGGTCTAAGTTCTAGGGGACTGATGACTTCATAAGTTAAGTCCCATAGTGCTCAGAGCCATTTGACCCATTTTGAAACTCTACCTGCTCACTAAATGTTTCAGTCAAATTTCGTAAACATTTTAGTTAGTGTCGAAAGAAATATTGTAGGGGCAAGAACCACCAGAGCGGAGATACATACATAGATAGATAGAAAGAGAGAGAGAGAGAGAGAGAGAGAGAGAGAGAGAGAGAGAGAGAGGGGCAGGAAGAAATGGACAAGACAGTGGTGGAGAGGATGGACTGAGAGATAGTGGAGGAGGAGATAAGAGTGGGGAAAGGAGGAAAAGGTCTAATAGAAGATCGATTTAAATACATATATGGGCCATGCCAGGTACTCAGATAGTCTGGAAGAAAAACGCAGTCGGTCGACATAATTATCAGAATTGGATTTTCTACATATTTTTTATTTTATTTCCAGAGACGATATTGATTTTCTTCATGCCATCAATGGGGCTTGTTATAGGAAAGACGTAACCCCTTGCTCACCTGGCCATGCTGGGGTCAATTATTTTATCGCATGCCCATGAACAGAGACACGAAAACGCAGAATATTCGGCGGCATCGCGTATCAGGGTTCGGCTGCAGCGGCCCGACTATCTCCGCTTTAACTAATTTCCGGGTAACGGGATCCGCCCGCTACGCCTCTGCGCATGGACAGCGGCGCGCTGCATGCGGAATGCGACGTGTCCGGAATTATTCAGTGCCGCCAGCGCCAAACTCCAGACGGGCTTCCCCGAAATCCTAGCCGGTCGATCAGCTGCATCGCAACACCGGACAAGTATCCGAGAGAGTCGCGGTCGTGTTGTAGACTGACAAGTGAGCCGTGGGGGCGGCGGTGCCGGTGGCGTAAGTGACGATTAGAGTTTTGGGCGCCACACCACTCGGTTTTCAGCACCTCTACATAAATTAAACAGAGGTGAGCGAAATTAAAAACGATAAAAATAATAATAACGTCTAAAACAAAACGTTAATACGACAAAGAAAACAATCGGAAGATTTAAAGTAAGGTACTAACTTAAAGCAGGATTTGTGCAAGTGGTTATTCACACCCCATAAATATTTAAAGAAAGTCATTTTCATGTAAAACAAAGATCAGTTTAATCTAAATAAGGTTTACTTCACTAACTGTTCAAGGTGTGTAGGACACTAGGGGTCTCGTACAAACTTAACTATGTGTGTAGCTAGTTCATCCATCTCAGGACTCGAGAATCTCTAAGATTTTGCCTGCTATCGATATCGATACAGGCAGAATATACATCTACCTATTACTGAGAAAAAGTGAAGGACAGACTGACCACAGATAACAAAGGACAAAATCTACTTTTCTCGTGCAATAAAATTGCAAGCACTACATTTTTCGGTTTCTACATTGCTGTGAAACTTTGTTTCTCGGTCAAAGGGGTAATTATCGTATACATTTAGATTAGTAACTTGACGAATGTAAGATACGTGAATGAAATGGCCGTAGTTTTATATTACATTGACTCAGCAGCTTAAAATTTTTACACCACCCATGGACCATAGACCTTAGTGAGTAACATAAATTTCAACTTTATGCGTCAACTCGTTCCTGAGATAAAGAAGTCATAAAGCGTGTGGACAGTTGGATAATAAATGACATAAAATATTTTTTTCGTGTGACGTAATTACAAACTAGCAGTTTACACATTTTTCCCTTACTTGTCTGCGGAACCTTTGCATTTGCCAAGTCTATTGATTCTAGGTAAACGAAAAGTACTGTATAGATTTTAATGAGTAAATTTGCGAGTATCCTGTTATTTCACTGACTTAGAAACTTACATTTATTACACCCCCACGGGACTATAGACCGTAATATGAGACATAAATTGATACGTCAACCCGTTCCTGAGAAAAAGAAGTCTTAATAAACATACAGACAGTCAGATAACAGATGACAAGAAACTTTTTCCTTGTCTTATAATTACAAATGATCAGTTTTCAGTTTTTTTATTTAATTGCGCTGTGAAACGTTGCTTCTTGCAAAATTTCATGTCTCTAGGTCGACGGAAAGTGCCACGTACCATAGTTTTTGATGCGTGAGTTTGTGAGTATCAAAATACGTGTCGTAAATGGCCATATGAGATTTTACACTGCCAAGGGACAGCAGAATTTAGTATCTGATATAAATATCAACTTGATTCGTCAACTCGTTGCTGATAAATGGGATTAGTAATAGTTTGATACAAAGACAGAGAGACGAACAACGAAGTGATCCTTCAATGAAAAACTGCGTATTGGCTTCTGTCACAGGTTCTTCGGCCGACGTTCATCTAATGATTTTACTGACGTTTCGCCAGCACGAGTGGCTGGCATTGTCAAATCTTCACCCTCCATTGCCGGTGGTGAACTGAGCCGAGCTCACGGCCACAGACCATATGTACCCGGCGCGCCAACGTCCGAGGGCTTCTCCGCGGTCGTATCCGGTGCGGTTCTCCTCTTGGTACCTGTGACGGTCGTTCGCTGCAGTACGGGAAGCAAGGATCCGTTTGCCTTAAGGCTTTCCTCTTTCCTGTTGAAACTGTTCGCATGTTTTTGTATTTCTACAGCTTCTCTGAACAAGCGCGTGTGATAGTGCTTCTCTACAGCCAGAAACTACCGTGGCGGCGAATTTTATTATGTGGTCCGTCTCACTCAGTGCGTGCATGCCACGACAGATTTCTCAACCTGCCCAAACCTGCAATGTTGCTTATGCTCTTTGATTCTGGTGTTAATCGTCCAGTCCTTCCGACATAAATTTTTACGCATGTGCATGGTATACGGTATATTGGCGACATTGCAAGTGGGTCCCTTTTCTCCTTCGCCGATCTAAGACACTCTTTGATCTTCCTTGTAGGTGTGAAAAACGTCTTTACTCCACGTTTGTGCATTATACGGCCGATTCGTCCGTCGCTCTGCGAATGTATGGCAGAAAGGCCGTACCCGACATTTCTTTTTCTGATTCCTTACTTCGCCGAGTGTTTGGCTCTGTTACACCTCTTATATTTTGTGGAGAAGCATCATCAACACAGTTCTGAAGAAGGCAACAGCTGACAAGTGCGAGCATTATCGCACATTCAGCTTAATAGCTTATGCATCCAAATTGTTTACAAGAATAATATACAGATGAATGGAAAAGAAAATAGAGGATGCGCTAGATAACGATCAGATTGACCTTAGGGAACGTAAAGGCACGATAGAGACAATTGTAACGTTGCGGTTAATAATGGAAACAAGGCTAAAGAAAAATCAGGACACGTTCATAGGATCTGTCGTTGTCGAAAAAGCGTTTGACAATGTAAAATGGTGCAAGCTGTTCGAAATTCTGAGAAATGTTGGGGTAAGCTATAGGGAGAGACAGGTCGTATACAATACGTACAACAGCCAAAAGAGAATAATATGAGTGGACGACCGAGAATGAAGTGCTCGGATTGGTGCAAATGGTTCAAATGGCTCTGAGCACTATGGGACTTAATATCGAATGTCATCAGTCCCCGAGAACTTAGAACCACTTAAACCTAACTAACCTAAGGATATCACACACATCCATGTGAGAGGTAGGATTTGAACCTGCGACCGTAGCGGTCACGCGGTTCCAGACTGAAGCGCCTAGAACTGCTTGGCCACTCCGGCCGGCTAAAAGGATATCATGACACGATTTGCTGATGACACTGCTATGCTGAGTGAAAATGAAGAAGAATTACATGATCTGCTGAACAGAATGAACAATTTAATGGGTACAGAATATGGACTGAGAGTAAATCGAAGAAAGACGAAGGTAATGAGAAGTAGTAGAAATGAAAACAGCGGGAAACTTAACATTAGGATTGATTATCACGAAGCGGATGAAGTTAAGGAATTGTGCTACCTAGGCAGTAAAATAACCAATGACGGACGGAGCAGGGAGGACATCAAAAGCAGACTAGCTATGGCAAGAAAGGCATTCCTGGCCAAGAGAAGTCCATTAATATCAAAAATCGGGCTTAATTTGAGGAAGAAATTTCGAGAATGTACGTCTGGAGTACAGCATCCTATGGTAGTGAATCGTGGATTGTGGGAAAACAGGAACAATAGAGACAGTAGAGAGTGGAAACATTTGAGATGTGGTGCTACAGACGAATGTTGAAAATTATGTGGACTGATAATGTAAGGAATGAGGTGGTTCTGAGCGGAATTGGAGAGGATAGGAATATGTGGGAAACACGGATAATGAGAAGGGACAGGATGATAGGACATCAGTTATGAGGGAATGACGTCCTTGGTAGTAGAGGGCAAAAAACTGTTGAGGAAGACAGAGATTGGAATACATCCTGCAAATAATTGACGACTTAGGTTGCAAATGCTACTATGAGATGAAGAGGTTGTCGCAGGAGGGGAATTCATGGAAGGCCGCATCAAAATAATAATAAAAAAAAAAAGCTGGTGCGTTTCTGATGAGCTGACCATGAAGCACTGTGACAGTAAGAATTAGTCCGTAACAGGTATGTGGGAGAGATGTAGCTAGAGGCATATATTTTCACTGTAGTAGTTTAACAGTTCATGCTGAAGAAATTTCGGATTTACCAAATATATCATGTTATGTAACACTTGTGGACGAAAGTATGATTTGTGTGATGTGTTACTGCCAAATGTCATACCTCCATGACTGACTATACGTAGAACTGTTACAGTACGGCACAGAACAGAAAATAACATAATAAATACTCAATGAAACGAAAAGAAATGAAAACTTTATTGAAAGACAATAATAATACTGAAGTCCCTCCGAATCATGATGATCCCCTGCACATAACAAAAGACGAGAGATTATTCTTAATGGGGTGTGCTATCACAACGGATGACGACGCATGCTTTGCAACGTGCTCCGAAGCTGGCCACAAGTCTGTTAAGTATTTCTTGTGGCAGGGCGTACAATTCTTTCACGACCGTGGTTGATAAATGCTAGATCGTTCTTAGTGCATGCGGACGTGCTACATTACATCTACCCATCACATATCGAATGTGCTCGGTGGAATTCAAGTCGGTAGAATGGGCAGGTCAGTCCATTCGCCGAATATCCTCCCCATAGAAGGGCCACTCATACTGTACAGTTCGATGCTGTGACTCGGTGTCATCCATAAATACGAAGCCACTGTCGAATGCACTCCTGAAGAGAGGCAAGTGAGGAGCGAGTACAATGTCACAGTAGCGTTGACCATTGAATGTACCGTGTTCGAAGATTCGCTGGTCAAGATGCTCATGCCTCTCTACACCATAACACCTGCACCACCAGAGAGATCAAATTCGACACTGTTCCTGGGTGCATTACGTGCTCACATCTACTATATTAGGGTACGTCCACTATTGTCGTTACTCGGCAGCGACATATCGTACAAAGTTCCACCACCTTTGCACACGAGTGTATTATACGTTATAGGAATACTGATCGCACTTTGAGATAAACGTTGCTACAATCTAGGGCGGCCCATGATCTATTTGCACTATCGAAAATCCGGAGATACAGAGAAAAGCTGTCCATCGATAACTAAGATGTCAGGTACCTCTAAATGAAACAGAGCGAAGTTTGTGTATTACTACGGAAATCTGTAAATCATAACATTCATCTGACAATTCAGACGTTGAGCTGAGTTTGATGGGATTCTCAATGAAACTATTGGAGAAACATTTAATTATGCTTACCCATTGCGGGTATTTTAGAACTCGTAACTGTTAACTGAATGTAAGTACTCGTAAGTTACGCAAAACTACAACTGTTGTGTTCTCCAGCAGTTTATTGAACGTAACTTCTTCTACAGCACAATAGCTGGCTGTACAATAGATGTAGATGTCCGTCGATCTAGCCGGAGACGTGGTTCCTCTCGGTTGGCTGGTACTTCGATCGGCGGTGCAGTACAGCGGCTGCGGTGATATCTTCTCGGAGACTCTGCTATAGCGGTTGCCATTAGCAGCGGACGAAGACTGGTCTGCCTTCGACCGGCCGAGCCTATATAGTGAGCCGGAGCCAATAGAAACCCGGCGTAGGAATCCGTGGCCGGATATGTCGCGGCGACCTCTGCAAGGAATGGTTCCTATTAATCGACTGGAATCTTCGGCGTGTTTGCCTGTTGTCTTCGCCTGTTTGGCTGTTGGTTTGTTTCCCTCATAGCGTGGCCGTTATGCGGTGCTGCCTGCCATTTAGGGGAGCCCGATGGTAGACAGTACAACACCCAGTCACTTTTTTGAATAATTATGTTTTATTCCACGAGCCGGTTTCAGAACCTTTTAAATTTTATTTTCAGACGGATTCTGGAGGCTACATCATTATTTCTAGTATAATATTGAGTGCTGACGGTAACAAGAAGATGGAAAACGCTTTAACGCATCGCCATGGCTATTGGTTATCTTTCGATATAGGTGTTAATTTAGTTTTTTACTTAATGCGACACTATGGGCGCATTTTTTCGTTAGTGTCCATTTGTGTCAAAATGGAAGCAGACAGATGGACAGTAACGAAAAAGCCGCCCATACTGTCGCGGTATGTAAAATCCTAAATTTACGTCCATATCGACAGTTAAACAATAGTCATGGCGATGCATTAAAGCGTGTTCCATCTTCTTGTCACAGACCCAGCACCCAGCATTATGCAAGAAATAATGATGTAACCTCTGGAAACCATATGAAGACGAACCAGAAAATGTTCGAAAACTGGTTCATGGAATAAAACATAATTGTTCAAAAATGTGACTGGCTGCAGTTTTACGTAACTTGCGTACACACAAAAAATTAATGATTTTGCAGAAAACGGACAAACTAGAAAAATATAAGCGGAACTGAATTGAACTGTGGAAGAAATAACAGTTCTTAAAAGTGGTCCTACAATACGAGGACGAGAGGAATAGGAACATAGGGTGGTAGTCGAAAAATAGAATTCATCTCAGAATAAGTCGATAGCCCCATAGCCATAATGTGCGAAAGGTACAAGAAAAGGGTGTGAGGGTTTGAGTTGCTGAAACAAGAGCTGCTATGTATGGCCGCAGGCAAGATGTCGTCAGTTAATATTGCAAGACTAACGTAAGTCGTCATTTCTTTCCTGATGCCACGTTGGATGCTCTCAAGAGTCTCACCTACTGGTCCAGGCCTGATGTAGTAATCCGTCGGAGGAACTGGGTGAAACAAGCTTTCAGGACATAGTGTGAACTGGCTCTACTCGATGTTTCAATGTTGACACATCCCTTGGGTTCTAATGATTTCGAGTTGAAGTTGCCTCAGAGTAATGGGGCTATAGAGAGAGTGATTGTCTACCGTGAATCAGACGAAATAGCTTGACATGTTACTGAGGCTTGGTCGATTTGGTCCGTCAAGTCTTCTTTCTAGTCTGTGAACGTCTCTCTAATATTCTGAGCGTATTTCCCGTTTCCAAATTTCATAACGACAACCAGTTTTCACTTCTACATTTTTTACAAATCCGTTTGACCCTGGAGTCGCCTGGTTTTTGTGTACTGGTATTTCGTGTATGTACCGTGTAACAGAAACTACAGCATATAAATAAATGGCTAAGGCACTCTGCCACCCGCTGTTAGTGGCAAGTTGCGTATTTTACGATTTCCAGTGGCAACAAAAATGTGGTTTTCAGTATTTCATATCATTATTGACTGAACTTAAAAATTTAACATGCTGTCATCATCTATTCATTAAGATACAATCTTACATTAAAGTTTTAAGAGAATAGGTCAAGCATTAAAGTCAGAAACTGGATGTATTGAGGCAGTATAACTAATAGTGCGCAAATCGCCCAGTATTTGAGAATGACAGCAATTATCGACTTCCAACAAACCTCAAACCTTTTAAAACTTTTTCACACTAACAGCTCCCAATTTTTGTTTTCACTTTTTCATTTCACTGTAGGTGAGTAACGTCCGAAGCTGTCTTATACATAAGAGAGAGATTCATTAAAGATTCTGGGTTGAGGGATTTCTGGTACTGTAGAATTCACCACTGTTTGCGCTAATCAGAGGTCGATTGCAGACACTCAAACGAGCTCTTATCGAATGTTCCCATGACATAACAGACCTTTACCCGTGCTACGTTAAACTTCTACTAATATTTCGTCTCTTTTCACAACCACTTATTTTGCTTTTATGTATTCTATTAGCTGTGATTGAATTTTTAATGTCTCCAGAACGAATCTTAATCTGTACAGTGGATGAAGCGACTCGAACCGCGAAACTTTTGGGGGCAGTTCTCTTAACCTATAGAGAAATCCAGCTACTTTTACCGTTGCTCGCGGCTATTGTGAGTCAGAATCGGTTGTTAGTTGCTTTGTGGGGGGAGGGGGGGGTGGGGGGGAGCGCAGTGAGCTAATCTCGATTTGGATGAAAGCAAAGCACAGCTTTAGTGTCTTTTCGGCATTTATTATTATTTATTTAGCTATTTGAAGCAGCAGGTTAGAAAACCGCGATTCGCAAAAGTAATACCTCATAAAAATTCAACATCTTTGTTAATACTAATATTAACTGATAAAATCATCAATTAAGAATACATCAAAAATTTTTGAAATTGTGTAAGTTTCATTAACAAAATGTAAGTTTAGTTTCATCGTCCCACATCAAATGGTGTCGAATAATACGTGTAACAACAACATCATGTTCGACTTTATCTTCGTAACTATACAACAAATTTAGTTTTGTATGATTTTAGGCTTGGTATCCTCATATCATTCCGCGATTTACTTGCCGACGGAACCGATACTCTGCGTGGGACCCTTGATTTCTATTTCATTGCGCTAATAAAGTAGCAAATGGGCCTACCGTTTAGCTTAACAAAAGTGTAAAATGCTTTAAGAAAGATGCCGCATTATGACGTATGGTCCTATTGACGCGGCAGCATTTCAAAATAAGCCTCATCAACGGAGGAGAGAGGCGTACGTCACTCATGTTAGAATATTATTTCCGCCTAAAATATTTTCAGCTAATGTCTACCTTTGTACTACTCATATGTTTTTATTTAAGATGCAACTGAAAAACAAACGTTAGAAGAAATCTCTTCACTGTCAACGGAGTAGTAAAATAGCTATTGATCTGCACTCATGGAAAAACAAAGACGTGGAAAGTGAGACGGTGTATCTGCTGAAAGTCGTGAAGAGGGGAATCTACGAATATACATTCACTGTTGAAGGAAAGGGCGGGGGGGGGGGGGGGGAGTAATCATTTGGTTTAGAAACTTAAAAATTAGGTAGATATCAACTGTTTTCAGAACTGTTGTAATGTAGATCTGCTTACAGTAATAGCCCGAGGGCATTCCGTAAGCAGCATGTAATTTGATCACACGATAAAGACTTCATCATGCCAGAGAAATCTGAGATCGGTACCAGGATTCGAATCCGCTATCTCACACATGAACAACCAGCAACGGTAACCACAGGACTATGCAGACGCCCATGTTCTCACAAAAGGGTTAGCGATAAAGGAATGTTGTGCCGAAAGGATGTGCTAGCTAGTAAAGACGAAACGCTCTGGACTTCGGTCTGTCTCTCATTTCAAGGCAGCTACAATAGTTCTATAACACAACTTAAAGATACGGTATATTACTGTACGTCTCAGCAAGTCATGCAAAAAGCAATGAACGGAATTCATTTTCACTTGGAATCGAGATGTAACGACTCATTACGTGAAATAGTATCGCCTTTCTGGAGACAGGTTCTCTTTGCTCCCTCGGACTTGTATTGTTTAATGTTTCCTCTCTTATATGCCATCAGACCACTTAAATGGCGACTCTGAATGTGCATTTCTGTCAGTTTTACGTTTACAGACCTTAAAAAGACCCAGGCCTGTGATTACCTTCCGTGCATTATTTTACCTCTAAGGCCATTCTGAGAGCGCGGTACTCACTACAGACTAGGATATGTCTGCCGGAAAGAAAATGTGCTTCTATAGCCTGCATTAAATGCACAATTCCGTAACACGCTTCAAATGTTAATCTTGTTTCTCTTAGTAGTCAGATGCAAGATTACGGTAACGGTATCGTCATGCCTGAATGTGTAATAAACGAAAAACTTATTATTTTAGCTTTACGTCGTCTTTAATTTAAGCATCAGATAAGTCAAAGAGAGGCAGAATGTGAAGCTTGTCTCCATTCATGGATAATAACTCGGGCTGGCATTTATAGAATTTTGTTCCTTGTACGTCTCATTTGTGATGGCACTTATTTATTCCATATTAAGAAAACTCATATTTAATGTAAACGACATATACTGCGTCATGGGATTTGTTTTCAGTAACATGAGCTTATTGCGAACGAACCGCCACATTCACTCGGTGAGCACTAGACTTGAAAAGGAACTGCATATTGTTTGCATTTCTTTAACTAATATGCATATAGATGTTAGTTACTCTATTGGGCTGGTTTCATTATCAATAAGCTTCTGTTAGAATAAAAAAGTACTGTCAAGAATGTCAGATGCTCAGATATAATACCAAAGTTACACACATACCATATCCTTCAAATACAAGTTCTTTGATTGTCTGATGGACATTCAATGAAGATTGTAGTGTTGACAATGCACAAACTTTCTTTCAACAGCGTGTACGTTTTTTAGTATAAGTGAATCGTTTAAGTAGTGTTGAGGCAGCATGAATTTTGAGGTGGTCAGTGATAGAGGAGTGGAATGACATGGAGCAATAAACAATCTACAACATGAACATTAATAAAACTGACCATTTGCAGGAGCGGATTCCTGACTGGAATTGGAGGGAGAAATGTCATATGACCATTCGTTCGGAATGTTTCGTTGCCACAGTAGATGATGCTGACGAAAGAAACTTCCTCTAACCGCATGCTGTGTGTTCCTTATGTGTCGCAGGCTATATGATTGACACAGCGTACTGTAAACAGTAGAATGGTCCGGTACTCATGTCAGGAAGAAGCCGAGGTGGTGTTTGTGTACTGCTAAGCAGATGGAAACGGTCGAGAGGCACCATGACAATATGAAAACAAATACTCTCATAGACACCAATTACATCACACATTTCAAGCCTTTTCTGGGCGATTGTATGAACACACAAACGTCCAAAATGGCTTGAAATGATGTGTGATGTACTACACAAACACAATCTCAGCTTGTTCCCGACGTGAATAACTGACCATTAACCCTTTCGTGAGCCGTGGGAAACATGCTTCCCACTACAATGAACTCGCTCCTAGTACCGTGGGATTCACAGTTCCCACCTCTGTACAATGCTATCACCCAGTAAACAGCATAGGGTACTACTTCCAATCGGAAATTCCCGCCATTTTTGTTGTACCTTCGCGCAGAGGCATTGTATAGCTGTCTGTTGCTCTGTAGAGGAGCCTTTCAGTGCTGTTTGCGTGACATTTTGTGATTTTTTTTTTCCTCAAAGCTATAATATAAGGTAAATACTTTTGATTTTCCAAAATTTGTGACGGAAAACGTAAAATTGGAACAAGGAGAATTGCAGTTTGAAACAAAAGGACCCATTTCTGCAGTAAAATGGATGGATAACCGTGTAGTCACTTTCCTGTCTTCAATTCATAACCCATGAGAAACAGCCACAGTGAAAAGGAAAAATAAGGATGGTACTAGTACAGAGATTTCTTGTCCTGAAGTTGTGGCAGAATACAACAAAATGATGGGTGGTGTCGATAAGTTTGATCAATTACGAGAGAGGTATGCTATGGGCAGACGTTCTGTAAAATGGTGGCACAGAGTATTTTATTTCTTGGTGGGCGTTGCTGCAGTGAACGTTTTTGTCCTGTTGTAAATAAGTAAAAGAGAAAGTGGACAGCATGATCAGCTCACATACAGCATCCATCCAGCCAGACAATTGATCGCTGGCTTCTCATCCAAAAAAAGGCGTGGACAAATACCTGTCTTTCTGGCAAAAAGGGGTAAAGTACCTGAAGATTTTCGTCATGCGGCTGTAGGGGAGCATCAACCCATTTTAGGAGAAACCTACTGGACGTGCCGTCATTGCAGTACCAAAGCTGCGGAAAAGAGCACTCGCTGTGTTTGTACATATTCCCAAATACCACTTTGCATAGACCCATGTTTCAGAAAATTTAATGGCAAGTAATTGTGAACAATCATTGTAACAAGAGAAGTAAATATATCAAATAAATATGACATATATTGAAAAAGATGTTTTTGTCATTTAACTCCAAGGAAGGACAGTGGGAAGAATACTTCCCACCTTGTTGTGTGACCTCACTTTCACAGTTGTAGCAAATTTGATATTCTGCGTGATAAATATACCTATCTGTTAACTATTATCTGCTGTCCATTCATTAAAAAAACTGCTCAATAATTTTGCCCCCGAAAGGGTTAAGCTGCTTACAGTACGCTGCGTCAGACAGACGGACAGCCAGCAACAGATAAGGAACACACAGCAAGCGCTTAGAGGAAGAGATTCATCAGCGCCATCTCACGTGGCAACGATTAATTTGTCGACAGGCCAGCCGGTGTGGCCGTGCCGTTCTAGGCGCTTCAGTCTGGAACCGCGCGACCGCTACGGTCGCAGGTTCGAATCCGGCCTCGGGCACGGATGTGTGTGATGTCCTTAGGTTAGTTAGGTTTAAGTAGTTCTAAGTTCTCGGGGACTGATGACCTTAGATATTAAGTCCCATAGTGCTCAGAGCCATTTGAACCATTTGAATTTGTCGACACATGTTCACAGGATCTTCTGTCCTCCATTGCCAGTCAAGAATCCGTCCCAGCATTTTGTCCATTTAATTAATGTTCACCCTACATAAAGCAGATTGTGTGTGTATTTGTGTGTATGTGCACAATCTTTTCTCGAATGTGGCCGCGCGGCGTAGCCGCGTGGTCTCAGGAGTCCTGCACGGTTCGCGTGGCCCCCCCTGTCACGCTATGGACAAAACACGGATGGAGGATTCGAACGTTAGATTAAGTAGTATGTAAGCTTAGGGACCGATGACATAAGCAGTTTGGTCCTATAAGATCTTAGCACATATTTACAAATTGTTTTTCTCGAACTCCTGTTTCGATTTGAACCAAAATGGGCACAGATAGACCAAGCTTCGCAAGTATCAGCGATATGCGAGTTAAAACCTCCTAGCAAAATAGGAGTGTTGAAAGTTGGCTACACTGAGTCACAGCGCCAGAGATTGCGCCAAAGAGTTTTATTCCGCCGCCTCCACTGTCAGTACTTGTTCAGAAGTTGCTGTGGGAAGTAGTGGTTCGGATGTTGCCGTAGTCAGTGCTTGTTGAGAGGATGTCGATAGCAGTACTAGTTGTGAGCATGTCGTGTGCAGTTGTTATGATGGGCTAGACAGCTGATGCTGTTCGAATGGGGATGTTGTAATGATCAAAGTGTACTTTTCGTCAATATATATGAAGGTAAAAACACTTTTTTATTTTTTTTAAATTTCCTAACTAACAATGTCTCTTCGTCACAGGTTCAGTCAACAAAGTATCTGGCTTGTGTTCACGTATTAGAGCGTAATTCTGGTTTCTATGTGCAATTATAGTATTTCTGTTTTTTTTAATTACTTCAGTGTAAATGGTGCTTAAAATACCTTGTCTTATTGAGGAAGAACCGTGCCAGATGTGTACGTTGAATCACACTTCCACACACAGAACAGTTACACTTGTGCTTTGTTGTTTCGGAGTTTTTGTTTCGTAGCTTTTATAGTTTCTGGAGACTTAAGTAATTAATTGTCTTAACGGAAATTTCCTTTCATTCTTTGTTGTTATTCTATGCAGTCAGATTGCGTACTAATACTAGTCAGGGCCAACCGGTTAGGAGACTGCGTAACCGGACAGACAGCGACTAAAATTAAAATTATTTTCATTATATTTAATTAAGCTCCCATGCAGTGTAGGCTGACACGTGTTTTTTTCCAGCCCCTAAGCAACAGGAATTTTTTGTGTGGGACCAGTATCGACCTGACAAATGAAGCTCCTTTTCAGAGCAGTCTACATGGTGGGGGAAAGGAAAGTTTTTCCAGATCCCTGCATGTACGCTGCCTTGCATGATTGTAGAGGTGACAGGTGCAGATGAGAATAGCTGGCGACAGGTTGAGATGCGTAAAGGGGATGGACAGAGTGAATGGGAGGAACAATTGGCAGGAAGAGGGCAGGAGCAGGACATGCATTAGGTAAGTGGAAGGTGCAGAGGGGAAGTGGACAGGTGGAGAAGGAAAAGGATGAGATGGAGATGGAAATGGAGAGAGAGAGAGAGAGAGAGAGAGAGAGAGAGAGAGAGAGAGAGAGAGAGAGAAAGAGAGAGAGAGGAGGAGGAGGAGGAGGAGTCAGAGAGACATAATGAAGCAAACGGACAAGGAGAGGGAGAACTGTGTCATTTCCAAAGGCAGAGTGGGGTTGGGGGTGATGAGTTGTATGGATAGAGGGAGAAGGTGGATACAGGGAGGGGGACGAGCAGTTGCATTCAGTTTACATGTGAAACTCGTATGTGGGTGATGCCTCGGCAGAAAGGCAAGCATGAACTCAAGTCTAATGCATGTTTTGGTTAAAGCAGCAAAATGAGTGAGGCAGGCAGAGCGTAATGAGAAGTAGAAGAATTCCTTTTGCATGGAACGCCCTAACTGCCCTGTTTTAGTATTTTCTGATTGTACAGTTCTTACATATATTAGCTGGATGTGTTATAAAAGCGTTTATAGTCAGGTCTTGAAGACGACCATCATAGAAGGAATTTATATACTTGATACATGCGATTTTGGTCTGTAACTACAACTGCTTCTTCTATTCCTTCTTTATCTTGGAATTAATTATGTCTAGTATGGGTTCTACTGTACTCAAGAGATGATGAAATCTCTTTTAACTAACTCTGAGGCTGGATGTCCCTCATGTCAGTTATTGAAGGGTTCCAAATCTCTGTCCTGAGAGCGACTGTATTTTAAGTGTTCGAGTTGTACTATTTTAGACAGAAATTGGGGCTCATACTGGTTATCCCTAAATGAGAGGAAACCGCTTAAAATTTAAATTTAGGCTGGTTGGTGCGATAGACGACAGGCGGTAATCGACCACATGTATTCGAGTGATGTCTGGCTAGTTTTCCTGTCACACAATCTAGCACACTGCGAGTTACGCTATACCATCAGGTTGATCGGTCAGTGGAAGACAGGTATGAAATATTAATCAACTATATAGGACAAATTATTATTAGAAGAATTTATTAAAGAAGTAGAACTAACGTGCACAAGTCGTTAACATTAACGATACAGTATTAATGAAAACGGCGATCACATACTGGGACAATCAGTAACGAAGATGGTATTTTAGCAACGGTGACGAGATTAGCGAAGATGAACTTCTCAACCAAGATCGCTAATAATAATCTCGATAATCGATTTCTGTAATCAATGTGATCCTCTTCTAACCTCGACAGACAGGTTATTAAAGATGGTAACACTGATTGCGGAAACGGATTATGAATATTAAACGTTATTATTAGCTACCGTAGGAAAGAATCTTATCTTCTCTAATCTATTAACATAGATCGCCCCTCCGGCTTAAAATAAGTAAACTAAGGTATAGTGAGGTGTGCGAACTGGAACAGTGACCGTTGAAGTGCGTCTCAAATAAGCAGAGTGTATATCTATGTATTCAGCTCGTTTTGAATTGCTCTAATGCTATTGAGTATATGAATTGAAGTGAATAATAATAATCAACTTGCTCTAAAGCCTTTAAATCTGAAAGGGACATGAGAAGATCATTGGGGATATTTTCAACCTTCCAGGTTCAAAATGGTTCAACAGGCTCTGAGCACTACGGGACTTAACTTCTGAGGTCATCAGTCCCCTAGAACGTAGAACTACTTAAACCTAACTAAACTAAGGACATCACGCACATCCATGCCTGAGGCAGGATTCGAACCTGCGACCGTAGTGGTCGCGCGGTTCCGGACTAGCGCCTAGAACCGCTGGCCACTCCGGCCGGCCAACCTTCCAGGGTTTACGTGCATGTAGACTATACCCATACTACTGCGACATCTTTATTACTACACTGGACCAACCTTATCGACAACTGTTTACTAGAAATGCTCTCAATAGATAGAATTACCATTCTCCTTTCGCAAAACCTAGTGACCCACAACATAAATTGATAAGCATCCTTCCTAGAGATTGCACAATCCAACACACACACACACACACACACACACACACACACACACACACACACACATAAACTCGCGCGCACTCGCTTACAAGCCAAAAATATATAAAATAAACAGAAATGAATTAATATTTCATGTAATGGATATGAGTATATGTTTAAGTAATTTACTGTCCAGATCTGCCGTCATGCTTGTGTTTGACAGTCGTTAATAATTGTAATATATTGGTACACAAACTGAAAAGATAAGACCTACAGGGCATCAGAAATACTGAATTTATCCTAGTGGACAAAACCCTGTCACAGAGTGATGGTCTCATACTGTTCACTGTTTCTCTCTGAATAACCTGAGCTTAGTTAACAGCGTTTAAACAGAAATGTAATGACAGCAAGACGCTGATTTTGCTGGAACACGCATATGCATCCACTGCTGATAAACTGCTCCCTATCTTCATTGTTTTGCTTCTCAGAATGTTTAGATTGACATAAACACATCAAAAACGGTTGGCCACACCCCGGATCCCAGAACTCCTGAAGAGAGACGTAGATAGTGGATGTTGTATCACAGACACAGTCCCTTTGAATGTTCAGAGATGTCACTAAACCCTCCCATAGATGTAAAGCGCTTATTAGACGGTGGGGGTCCGAGAGCCGATCAGTTCCAGTCATTCCACCAAAAGGAGGTACACTTCTCGTGTTGTCTATAGCTCAACGATGCCCAGACGGTCAATACCGTGGTTCGATCGCGTCCAGATTGTTACTTACTGCCAGGAATGGCTCACAACAAGGGAAGTGTCCGTCCAGGCGTCTCGGAGTGAACCAAAGTGATGTTGTTCGGACATGAAGGACATACAGAGAGACAGGAACTGCCGATGACATGCCTCGCTCAGGCCGCCCAGGGGCTACTATTGCAGTGGATGACCGTTACCTACCGATTATGGCTCGGAAAGACCCTGACAGGCACGTCACCATGTTGAATAATAGTTTTCGTGCAGCCACAGGACTTCGCGTTACGACTCAACTTCACTCCCGACGTCCATAGCACGGTCCATCTTTGCAACCATGACACCGTGTAGCGCGAGGCAGATGGGCCCAACTACATGCCGAATGGACCGCTCAGGATTACCTTCGCGTTTTCACCGATAGGTGTCTCATATGCCTTTAAACAGACAATCGTCGGAGACGTATCTGGAGGCAACCTGAGCAGGCTGAACGCGTAACACATACTGTCCAGCGAGTGCAGCAAGGTGGAGGTTCCCTGCTGTTTCCGGATGGCGTTGTGTGGGGCCGACGTACGCCGCTGGTGGTCACGGAGGGCGCCGTAACGGCTGTGCGATACGTGAATGCCGTCCTCCGATCGATAGTGCAACCATATCGGCAACATATTAGCGGTCTTCATCGACGTCACTTCGTGCCCCCATCGTGCAAATCTTGTGAATGACTTCCATCAGGATAACGACATCGCTCGACTTGAGTGGCCAGCATGTTATCCAGACATGAACTCTATCGAACGTGCCTGAGATTGATTGACAAGGGCTGTTTATGGACATGTGACCCACAACCCACTCTGACGGAACTACGCCGAATCGCCGTCGAAGAGTGGAGCAATCTGGACCAACACTGCCTTGTTGAACTTGTGGATAGTATGCCACGACGAGTACAGGGATGCATCAATGCAAGAGGACGTGTTACTGGGTATTAGAGGTACCGATGTGTTCAGCAATCTGGACCACCACCACTGAATGTCTCGCTGTATGGTGGTACAATATGCAGTGTGTGGTTTCCATGAGCAATAAAAAGGGCGGAAATGATGTTTATGTCGATCTCTGTTTCAATTTTCTGTACAGGTTCCGGAACTTTCGGAACCGAGGTAATGCAAACGTTTTTTGATGTGTGTAGTTGAAAGCGTCTTTGAGATATGTAGCGTTTTCATAGGTGAGTACGTGCAGTCCGTCGGTCTATGTATGGAACCATGATGTGAAATCATAGAGTTACGCACATTGAACTGCAGGAGTTTTTCTGCATCCGTACTTTGACAAGATGCCCTCTGAAACACAACTTCGTTTTTGATTAGCGCTGGCCGATAACATGGCGTTGTTGTGTACTCAGAGTACAATTTTGTAACATTGTTCGTTATCATGAAATGTTTACAACACTCCTGGCTGGGTTTACGCTTGGATTAGCATCTATATAAACTGTATAACACCGCATACACGTTTAACTATGAGCAGTCGCACGATTGATATACTTAATAAATGAAGTGCACACCGTATTTTGATATCCTGACTTCGAAAATGTCTATACGTGCTATACAGACACAGTAACTCTTCTGTTTCTTTCTCCAACTTCCAAATTCGCCCGAATAAAATGAGAGAACACCTAACATTCACTTTCCTGTACAGGGTGGTCCTTTGATAGTGACCGGGCCAAATATCTCACGAAATAAGCATCAAACGAAACAACTACAAAGAAGGAAACTCGTCTAGCTTGAAGGGGGAAACCCGATGACGCTATGGTTGGCCCAATAGATGCCTCTGCTATAGGTCAAACGGATATCAACTGCGTTTCCTAAAATAGGAACCCCCATTTTTTATTACATATTCGTGTGTTACGTAAGGAAATATGAATGTCTTAGTTGGACCACTTTTTTCGCTTTGTGATAGACGGCGTTATAATAGTCACAAACGTATAAGTACGTGGTATCATGTAACATTCCGCCAGTGTGGACGGTATTTGCTTCGTGATACATTACCCGTGTTAGAATGGACCGTTTACCAATAGCGGTGAAGGTCGATATCGTATTTATGTATGGCTGTTGTGATCAAAATGCCCAACGGGCGGGTGTTATGTATGCTGCTCGGTATCCTGGACGACATCATCCAAGTGTGCGGACCGTTCGCCGGATAGTTACGTTCTTTAAGGAAACAGGAAGTGTTCAGGCACATATGAAACATCAACCACGACCTGCAACAAATGATGATGCCCAAATCGGGGCTCTAGCTGCTGTCGCGGCTAACCCGTACATCAGTAGCAGACAAATTGCGCGAGAATCAGGAATCTCAAAAACGTCGTTGTTGAGAATGCTAAATCAACATCGATTGCACACGTACCATATTTCTATGCACCAGGAATTGCATGGCGACGACTTTGGACGTCGTGTACAGTTCTGCCACTGGGCACAAGAGAAACTACGGGACGTTGACAGATTTTTTTGCACGCGTTCTATTTAGCGAAGAATTTTCATTCACCAACAGCGATAACGTAAACCGGCATAATATGCACTATTGGGCAACGGAAAATCCACGATGGCTGCGACAAGTGGAACATCAGCGACCTTGGCGGGTTAATGTATGGTGTGGCATTATGGGAAGAAGGGTAATTGGCCCCATTTTATCTATGGGAATCTAAATGGTGCAATGTATGCAGATTTCCTACGTAGTGTTTTACCGATGTTAGTACAAGATGTTTCACTGCATGACAGAGTGGCGATGTACTTCCAGCATGATGGATGTGCGGCACATAGCTCGCGTGTGGTTGAAGCGGTATTGAATAGCACGGTTCATGACAGATGGATTGGCCCGCACGTCCACCGGATCTGACGCCCCAGGATTTCTTTCTGTGAGGAAAGTTGAAGGATATTTGCTATCGTGATCCATCGACGACGCCTGACTACATGCGTCTGCGCATTGTCAATGCACGTGCCAACATTACGGAAGGGGAACTACTCGCTGTTGAGAAGGATGTCGTTACACGTATTGCCAAATCCGCTGAGGTTCACGGACACCTTTTTGATCATTTATTGCATTAATGAGGTATTTACAGGTAATTATGCTGTAACGGCAAGCGTTCTCAGAAATGATAAGTTCACAAAGGTACATCTCACATTGGAAGAACCGAAATAAAATGTTCAAACGTACCTAAGTTCTGTATTTTAATTTAAAAAACCTACCTGTTACCAACTCTTCGTCTAAAATTGATCCATATGTTTGTGACTATTGCAGCGTCATCTATGACAAAGCGAAATAAGTGGTCGAACTAAAACATTCATATTTCTTTACGTACTATACGAATATGCAATAAAAAATGGGAGTTCCTATTTAAAAAAAGGCAGTTGACATCCGTTTGACCTATGGCAGCGACATCTAGCGGGCCAACCATAGCGCCATCTGGTTTGCCCCTTCAAGCTAGACAAGTTTCGGACTTTGTGGTTTTTTTCGTTTGACGCTTCTTTCATGAGATATTTGGCCCGGTCACGATCAATGGACCACCCTGTAGATACCGTTCAGTCATCTGCCACATTTCACCTCCACTTTTCTCCCGTATGACGAATAAATGACCATTAAGTCCGTCGTCTGTTCTATCCCTTCGTACACCCACGCATCTTAATGAAAGTTCAAAACAAAAAAACTCTTCCTGTGTATCTTTTTCTCTTATGGTTCATAAGCTGCGTAGAAAAGTTACAGGTAATTTCCTTGTTACGGTCTTTTTCTCTTCCCTTTTTCATGCAGTCTATTTCGTCGAATAATTAGAAACTTAATATTCTACTGACAAGTTTATCGGCACAGTATCGCATCACGAAATTGCAGTATCTCCGACAAACTGTGTCATTTTGAAACAACACCCAAAACTTCAGCTCCTTCGTTTTCCGTGGCAATAGTTTTCCTGTTAATGTCCCGGTCGGGCACCACGTGGGAACGATTTTCATGCAATTTATGTTCATTCTTTTACTCTTTCGATACCGTACTTTTATGGTGATGATGATCCCAGTTGTTTGATTCTACTTTCCACAGCAGATGACGAGACCTTAACTGATTCTGAACTGGTCGTGCATGCTGTAAGAGATTGTATATCCGGCATCTGATGCGCGATTTCTTCATTTCAGAAAACGAAGTATAACGAATATTCCTGTAGCACTTCTCCCGAAACCTTACCAGACATCCACTGCTAGAAAATACGAGGGTGATTTCATTATAAAGTGGAATTTTTTTATAACTTTATTTAAGCTTCATAAAAATTCATACGCACGAAATTATTTTCTGTATAGCCTCCTGAATGGGAAATACAGGATGTTCTAATGCACCCCAGGACAGCTCCAGAATTTTTTGTTGTAGTCTGACAGCTGTTTAGGATCGAGAGTCGTCATGAAGCACGATCACATCGCGGACTGGAAACGTGCGTTTCCTGACGATATGGACGTTTTGTTTGGTCCAAAAGTTTGCAATAGTATTCGCCGTTTCTAGTACGAATTTCGTGGGAAAAATAGGTGACAGGAACTAAATTAAAATCAAAGACAAGCTTTTGCAAGTTCTTTTCAACGGAGAGAAGGTTTTTAGCTTTGACGGGTGGAGATTCGACCTTTTTGCTCCATTTCATGCTGCTTTATTTTCGATTCTGCGACTTAACGGTACACATGTTTTGTCTAAGGTCACAGTCTGGTGCAACAAATATCACCCATCATATTGATAACGTGTCAGTAGCTGTTTGTACACGTCGAAATGATGAAATTAGTGCTCTGCAGTGAGAAGACGAGGCGCCCACCTTGCGTACTCTTTCCAAAATCGAAAGTTGTCAGTAATGGTCGCCTGAGCACTGCCGTAGCTTATGCCAACCTCACCAGCAACTTCAGCAACTGATATTCCGTCATCGTCTTCAGTGAGTTGGTTAACAATGGGAATACTCTCCTCAGTCGTCGTGGTCCTCGGGCGACGTCAACGAGATGCATTCACAACTGTTACTCGCCATAGTAAAAACTGTTTGTGCCACGTATACACCTGAGTCTTTCTAAGAGTGGCATCCCCGAACTCTGCCGCAAGTCTTTTGAAAATTTCGGACGGTTTTACGCCCGATGATTATAATGCGTTGTGCAACAGGTGACGATACGTTCTGTCCTGCGATCGTGATTGTGACTATACAAGGCCGTGACGAAAGAAACGATACGTCAACCTTGAAGCTGTGGAGAACAATCACTCGAAACGAACGCAACAACGAGCAGAGCCCGATGATTACGAAAAGCCATGTAAAACAAAAATTCCGTTCTACATTTGATTCACACTCGTACCTCTTGGTTTCACAAAATACAGCACGATCAGTCCTTTTCCCCCACTTCCACTCTCTGCTTGTCTTTAATCACATGACCTACAACTGACACGTGTCACTTATTAACATCTACACTTAAAACCATACTTCACAGACCACTGTGAACTGTTTGGTAGACGGTACTTCGTATTTTAGGACGTATTAGGCTTCTACTTATCCCGTTTGTGTATGCCGAGCTTTAAGGATAACTGTCTTCACAGTGTTCGGAAGGACGACGGTTCAAATCCCCGACCGGCCATAAGGATTTATGTTTTCCGTGATTGCTCCAGGCAAACGTCGAATGTTTCCTTTGATAGGATACAGTTGATAGCCTTCCCCTTCCTTATCTATTGCGATGCTACATACGGGAACGATATGTGGAGGGGTTGTTGTGTGTCCATAGAGTACGCACTTACTACCGGTTCTTGGAAGTTTGTAAGTAAGCATTCGCGGTATAGTCGGTGTCGAACCACAAGCGTCTGCCATTCCAAGAGACATTCTCCAACGGATCAAACAAACCTGTGCCGTTACCTGCTGCATTTCATTATATACGTTCAAAACCATCTGTTAATCTCACAGTAGTGGAAAACAGTATATGGATATTTGCAGGAAAATTAATATATAGTGTGAGCGTGTGGGTGCTATTCTGTTGTTCTGCGCAACGGATTAATCTGAGATGTACCCTTTATCCTGTGGCTCCTGCAAGATGCAACTTCCACCCCCGCACTACTACAGAAGTGAGACAGATGCTTCCAACATTCTAAAGAGAAATGCCTGAAAAACATTCAGCAATAAGTATCTTCCGGAGTCGTCCGCTGTAAGGAAATGACAGAAAAATTCACAAAATTTTTTACGTAACTAGTGGGCTACTTGGGTACTGGAGTAGTGATAGTTAGTGTAAGCAAAACATGAAACTAACGAAAATTATTATTTATTTTGCAAATATTGTGAGAAATCACAATGGCACTTTTAGTTATGAACTGAACAAGTTATTTCCGGGCTCTTTTCGGAAACTGAAGTTACCTATTAAGGATAGAATTCGCTAATGAAATTTCTATACGAAGTTTGAGATTGTTATTCACTTCGCAGAATGGCTGAGAGCCGTGCCTACTCAACTTGAGTAATTATCCGGTCGAGGCTGTCGTGTGTGAAATACAGTGAAGTGTACTGTTGTGGAGGAAATATGGGGCTCGCAAGAGCTGTAGCACACAATACCGTCAGCTGCGATTACTGCTGTCTGCGCCGCTCGCTGCTGACAAATAAGATAACTCTCGTTCTATCTCGTTTGACCTTCGCGAATCAAACTCTCCCTACGCCTTGATGATGTCAAGGACTCCTATTCGCCCCTAGTCTAACTATTGGCGCGGTACACCTGTCAGATAACCAGTCCATCGCGATGCCATTCAAAAATTCGCTCGCAGGCGTTTAACTGTAACTCTGTCTGTTCACACCGCACAATAAGTGTGGCGGCCAACGCAGTGAACAACGCTTAATCTAGCAAGGACTCGTTATAGAGTCGCACACCGATTCGCTCTCGACAGAAGGGCTCTCCCAGTGATGTACTGAGGAGAGACCTGTTCCTCGCTCTTTGATTACACGTAAGAGCACGCACGCTCTCGTTACGTGTTCTCGCTCCAAGAGCGACAACGGAACGGCCCCTCCCCACGCCAGATGTGAAGGGGTATATCTTTCGGTCTCTTCCATTACTCCTGTAGCTCAAGGCGTCAGAAATATCGTCTGCGAACCAGCATTGCTCTTTTAAAACGGGAGGATGGCGTTTCGTTTAAGGCGACACATCCGGAAATCTGTAGCATCAGCGTTTGACATTTGCTGTCTCCCTGTGAAAATCTCTGAAATTGCATGCTATATTTGTAAAGAATGCATAGGCTGGGCGCTCCCATACAATGTAGCGGAATTTGCTTTTAAGACGAACACGGGGTCGTCCTTTCACTCGGGCAAACGCTGTCTGCTCTACAGGCGGTCACCGGCCGACATAGATAGGTTGGGACCGGCCTCCAGGCGTGCGGTTGCTCTCCTGAACTAAAAGCTTTTGTGACCGTCTTTTTTTGAGTTTGTGTATGTACGCCAGCCTCCAGTATTTCATCACGGTGTGCACTTGCAATTTATTAGTTACTTGCATATCGTTTACATTCATACAACATTGACTTTATCTTATCTAGTTTGGGTTCGAATGAAGTGTCTTAATGTGAGGAATATGACTGTGAGGACGGAATATGTAAGCAATGAAGGTGAGGAGACCACGACATCTGACAATAGGTAGGAATAGTTGTGCTCAGTGTATGTTCAATATCATGAGATCCCGTGTATAGACAAATGCAGTCAAATGGTACGCATTTGATGTCATAGTACAATATATAACAAAACAATAATTCAGGTAGCAGAGGTGGGGAACTCTGTATAAAGGCAGTCGGCTCTGTATGATCCTAGTAGATGCATACGCACCTGTAACTTCAGATGGGAAACAGACACCAATCGTGACAGTTCGTCTTGGCTCCATGAACCACCACTGTGACGTAGCTACACGGGACAGTTATCATGTGATGAAAAACCGAAAACCACTGCGTACGAGAAAATGTGACTCCCCAATCATCAAATAGTCACTAAGTTGAACCGTTCAAGTATAGCCACCAATAATTTCGTTAGACTACGCGCGCAATATGGTCAGAACGGAAAATATGGGCGAAGTGTAAAACTATTTTATTCATCAAAACGATTACTTATGCAGAGAGCAAGGGCCAGAAACCGTTACTCCGCTCAAGCTGTTGCTGATTTACAGTGTCCAATAAATTCCCTAAGTGTTTGCGACACATTTTGTCAACGACAAAATCTTGGATTCAAGAAACTAGTGTAGAAACCTGCTCTAACACCAGAACATAAACAGGGTAGATTGTAGTTTCCTGAAAAACATACGATGTGGACTTCTGAATGTGATAAACTGATGTTCAGTGACGAGCAATTTAAATCAGATGGGCCGGATGGATTTCTGTATTACTGGCATGATCAGATAACAGAGTGGGAGGTAAGAATAAGCAGAAGTTTTTGTGGTCAGAGTGTTATGATTTTGGCAGCCTTCGGCGCTAAAGGTAAAACACATATTTCGTGGCCGAACATTCGAATGAACTCTAACATGTACATTGATATGCTAGGAACAGAACTGATCGGAATGTATGAGGACCTAGTGGAGAAAGGTAAATGTTTCAAAAGATAATCCGTCTGTGCATGTTTCTGCCACAATCAAATAACTGGTTTGACGGCAACGATATCGATGTCTTGCCCTGGTCTGCACGCAGCTCTGATTTGAAACCTTTTGGGAATACTTGTAAAGTGTGTTTATCCAAATGGAAGTCAATTTTATGCCATATGTGCCTTGGAAAGAGTGATACGACAGGACTGGGCGACAGTTTCTCTACAAACTCCAACAATATCAATGTCAAGAGACTTTTTGAAGTAATGCGCAACAAGACAATGAGTGCCTTTACACAAATCTCCATTCAGAAAATGTGAACGCCTTATTTTGTTATTCGTCTTATGATTGTTTATGTCTTACATGTATATGTTAATTTTATGATAAATTCGATGTACGTGTTCAGACATTGTGCTATTACTTTCTTAGGAAACCTGCCTTTATACTGATTTCCACTATTGAATTTGGTATGTGTCCCACCTCAGCAACATTCTGAGATGGATCATACGAGTGTTTTGCAATCAGTCTCATTCATAGCTTTATAACGTTTTCACAGTATGCTACCAATGAAACGAAAGTCAGCTACTTACTTGTTGTTACATACGACCAAGCCTATGTAACACTTCTAAATATAGTATATTATTATGTGTTTTTAAAATTTCTATTCCTTTTTCATTTTGAAATTCTTTATCAAATTTGGGGGAATTACGTACCGACTCGTTCCATAACCATTAGTATTTGGTTCGCAAGGTATCACATATTATTTAGCACAATTACATGAAACGTAGAAATAGCAATGGTGGGTACTTTAACCCATTTTTTGAAAATATTGTACTCTTGTCAGATACTGTATAATTTACCATTCTGAAAAACATATGTGAGTCTTATACCGAATTCATTAAATATTTTATATGTCACAGTTGAACTCAACTAAAAATTTGTCTGTTTAATAGTATGAGTCACTTCCCCAATGCAGCTCATATTGTGTATTTTCTGGCTCAGAAATTACCTTGCGCAGCGATATGTCTTTAAAACGCATGTTGAGAGGAAAAACTAGCAACAATAAAAGTCAGTGTATTTTTAGGTGCCTCCGGCATCACATTGCTAATATGTGTTATTGAAACTGTGTTGATATATCTAAGAGTATGCTAAAAGAGATTTTCATGCTGTAGACTCTCTAAACGCATCGGTACCTCTTCACGAAAATGGTTATTAATATAGGTTAGCAACAATGAACGAATTTGATTTTTTTTATATGAGCATAATATACCCCGCCCTCGGTATGAATGCCTTGGTATTGTGAGGGTTAAATCAAGTATTTCTTTTTTTTGTCATCTGTCTTCTAACTGGTTTGATGCGGCCCGTCACAAATTCCTCTCCTGTACTAACCTCTTCATCTCAGGGTTGCGCTTGCACCATACGTACTCAATTATTTGCTGGATGTATTCCAATATCTGCCTTCCTCTACAGCTTTTGGTCTTAACAGCTCCGTCTAGTACCCTAGAAGTCATTCCCTGAAGTCTCAACAGATGTCCTATCGACCTGTCCCTTCTCCTTATCAGTGATTTTCCACCTATTCCTTTCCTCTAAGATTCTGCGTAGAACATCTTCATTCCTTAGCTTATCAGTCCACCTACTCTTCAGCATTCATCTGTAACACCACATCTCAAATGCTTCGATTCTCTCCTGTTCCTGTTTTCCCACAGTCCATGTTTCATTACCATACAATGTTGTACTACAGACGTACTTTCTCAGAAATGTATTCCTCAAATTAAAGCCGATATTTCGTATTAGTAATCTTCTTTTGGCCAGGAATGACTTTTTTGCCATAGCTAGCCTGGTTTTGATGTTCTCCTTGCTACGTCCGGCATTGGTTATTTTAGTGCCTAGGTAGCACAATTCCTTAACTTCATATACATCATGACCATCGAACCTGATGTTAAGTTTCTCGCAGTTCTCGTTTTTACTACTTTTCATTACTTTCGTCTTTCTTCCATTACCTCTCAATCCATTCTGCGTACTCATTAGATTGTTCATTCTGTTCAGCAGATCATGTAATTCTTCTTCACTTTCACTCAGGATAGCAATGTCATCAGCGAATCGTGTCATTGATATCATTTCACCTTGAATTTTAATTTCGCTACTTAACCTTCCTTTTTTTCCATAATTGTTTCCTAGATGTACAGACTATACAGTAGGGGAGAAAACCTGCATTCTTGTCTTACACCCTTTTTCATACGAGCACCTCGTTCTTGGTCGTCCACTCTTATTATTTTCCCCCTAGGCTGTTGTACATGTTGTATATGACCCGTTTCTCGGTGTACCTTACACCAACTTCATTCAGAATGTCGAACATCTTGCACCTTTCAACATTGTCTAACGCGTTTTACACATCGACAAATCCTGTGAACGTGTCTCGAGTTTTCTTTAGTCTTGCTTTCATTATTAACCGCACCGTCAGAGTTGCCTCTCTCGTGCCTTTAATTTTCCTAAAGCCAAGCTGATCATCATCTAACGCGTTCACAATTTTCTTTTCCATTCTTCTATATACACTCCTGGAAATTGAAATAAGAACACCGTGAATTCATTGTCCCAGGAAGGGGAAACTTTATTGACACATTCCTGGGGTCAGATACATCACATGATCACACTGACAGAACCACAGGCACATAGACACAGGCAACAGAGCATGCACAATGTCGGCACTAGTACAGTGTATATCCACCTTTCGCAGCAATGCAGGCTGCTATTCTCCCATGGAGACGATCGTAGAGATGCTGGATGTAGTCCTGTGGAACGGCTTGCCATGCCATTTCCACCTGGCGCCTCAGTTGGACCAGCGTTCATGCTGGACGTGCAGACCGCGTGAGACGACGCTTCATCCAGTCCCAAACATGCTTCATGGGGGACAGATTCGGAGATCTTGCTGGCCAGGGTAGTTGACTTACACCTTCTAGAGAACGTTGGGTGGCACGGGATACATGCGGACGTGAATTGTCCTGTTGGAACAGCAAGTTCCCTTGCTGGTCTAGGAATGGTAGAACGATGGGTTCGATGACGGTTTGGATGTACCGTGCACTATTCAGTGTCCCCTCGACGATCACCAGTGGTGTACGGCCAGTGTAGGAGATCGCTCCCCACACCATGATGCCGGGTGTTGGCCCTGTGTGCCTCGGTCGTATGCAGTCCCGATTGTGGCGCTCACCTGCACGGCGCCAAACACGCATACGACCATCATTGGCACCAAGACAGAAGCGAATCTCATCGCTGAAGACGACACGTCTCCATTCGTCCCTCCATTCACGCCTGTCGCGACACCACTGGAGGCGGGCTGCACGATGTTGGGGCGCGAGCGGAAGACGGCCTAACGGTGTGCGGGACCGTAGCCCAGCTTCATGGAGACGGTTGCGAATGGTCCTCGCCGATACCCAGGAGCAACAGTGTCCCTGGAAGTGGCGGTGCGGTCCCCTACGGCACTGCGTAGGATCCTACGGTCTTGTCGTGCATCCGTGCGTCGCTGCGGTCCGGTCCCAGGTCGACGGGCACGTGCACCTTCCGCCGACCACTGGCGACAACGTCGATGTACTGTGGAGACCTCACGCCCCACGTGTTGAGCAACTCGGCGGTACGTCCACCCGGCCTCCCGCATGCCCACTATACGCCCTCGCTCAAAGTCCGTCAACTGCACATACGGTTCACGTCCACGCTGTCGCGGCATGCTACCAGTGTTAAAGACTGCGATGGAGCTCCGTATGCCACGGCAAACTGGCTGACACTGACGGCGGCGGTGCACAAATGCTGCGCAGCTAGCGCCATTCGACGGCCAACACCGCGGTTCCTGGTGTGTCCGCTGTGCCGTGCGTGTGATCATTGCTTGTACAGCCCTCTCGCAGTGTCCGGAGCAAGTATGGTGGGTCTGACACACCGGTGTCAATGTGTTCTTTTTTCCGTTTCCAGGAGTGTAGTTAGGCCGACTGTCTGTCTCCCTAAGCGAACGTTAATATTTCAAGTGCAAAACCAACCCCCGGAAACTTCTGAGCGCCGCTGGCTGTACTGCCTTTTCTTTTCGTGTTTGATTGTGTATTTTAATGTCTTATAGCCTCATAGAGGCTTTCAATGTATTCTTTCCACCTATCCGCTCTCTCCTTTGCATTTGACAGTGGAATTCTCGTTGATCTCGTAATGTTACCACCCTTGGGTTTAGTGTCACCAAAGATTGTTTTGACTTTCCTGTATGCTGAGACTGTTCTTCGACGACCATTTCTTTTTCGATGTGTTCTTTGCTGCAGACATTTCGTCTTAGCTGCCTTGCACTTCCTATTTATTTCATTCCTCAGTATTTCTGTATTTTCCGGAACATTTTTTGTACTTGCTCCTATGGACAATCAACTGTAGTATTTCCTCTTTTACCCATGGTTTCTATGCAGTTTCCTTCTTTGTATCTGTGTTTTCCTTCCCAACTTCTGTGATGGCCCTTTTTAGGGGTAGCCATTCCTCTTCAACTGTACTGCCTACTGAGCTATTTCATATTGATGTATTTATAGCCTTAGAGAACTTCAAGCGTCTCTCGTTATTCCTTGGTGTTTCCGCATCCCACTTCTTTTCGTATTGATGCTTCCTGACTAATGTCTCAAACTTCAGCCTATTCTTCATCACAACTATATTGTGATCTGGGTCTATATCTGCTCCTTGGTACGCCTTACAATCCAGTATCTGATTTCGGAATCTCTGTCTGATCATGATGTAATCTGACTGAAATCTTTCCGTATCACCCGGCCTTTTCCAAGTATACCTCCTCCTCTTGTGATTCTTGAACATGGTATTCGCTATTAGTGACTGAACGATGTTAAAGAATTCAATTAGCCTTTCTCCTCTCTTATTCCTTTTCTCCTGTAACCTTTTCTTCTACTCCTTCCCCTACAACTGCATTCCAGTCCTTCATGACTATTACATTCAAATACTGTATTACCCTTTCAATACCCTATCCATTCATCTTCAGCTTGAGACGTCGGCATGTATACCTCAACTATAGTTGTCTGTGTTGGCTTGCTGTCGATTCTGATAAAAACGAATCTGTCACTAAACTGTTGACAGAAACACATTCTTTTCCCTACCTTCCTGTTCATAACGAATTCTGCTCCTGTTATGCCATTTTCTGCTACTGTTGATATTACCGTATACTCATCTGATCAGAAATCCTTGTCTACTCTCCACTTCATTTCACTGACCCCACCTATATCTAGATTGAGCCTTTGCATTTCCCTTTTCAGATTTTCTAGTTCCCCTACCACGTTCAAGCTTCTGACACCCCGCGACCCGACTCGCAGAACGTTAAGCTTCCGTCCGTTGATTTGTCTCATCGTAACCTCCCCCTAGGCCAGAGGTTCCCAAACTGGTGGGCGCGCCCTCCTGGGGGGACGTGATGATGTTGCAAGGGGGGCGCGGGTTGAGTTAGCGGTATAAACCTAATACTTATTTTTAATATCGATATTTTAATAAAAATGAATGTGCAGGTTATAATGATAGATTATGGTGCTAAATGCAATCGTTTGGCGTCCCACTTCCCGCAATCCTATCTCAATATCTAAAATCGTATACTGGTGTAGAAATGGTGTGCAGCAAGGGAATGTAATCAAGGTAAGGAAGTTGGTTTTATTCATACTTTTTAATGTTCTCTGTAGTCTGCAAAACTATTTCGTAAAACTTATTTTTTATTTTTTGTCTGGTTCTGAGAACTGGGCGTTTGTCGCCGTTCGGTAACAGTAGTCGTTGACATAAATGCCAACCTGTGCGCAATGACAATGGGGAGCGCTGTAGGCGTACAAATCAGTGATGTTCGCTAACACCTTGACTGAGTGACTATTTTTGATAATGAGTGAAAGTAATAAGCTACACTCAACTTAAAATAATGTCCCGCATCCACTAAACTGCAATGGTCGCAAATATTTTTCCTTGTTTACCAAGGACTTTATTTACGTTAGGAGTGGTTTATAATCACTAGACTAGACTGATGACGTAATAACTGCGACTCGATACATTAACAGCCCATGACATGACGTCACCATCACAAATTTTTCAATAGTTTCTTGATAGTTAATAAAAATCTCTATATTTTTTTAGGGGGGGGGGGCACAAAAGTTTTCTTTACGGCAGAAGGGGGTCGTGACATACAAAAGTTTGGGAACCTCTTCCCTAGGCAATCTCTCTCTCTCTCTCTCTCTCTCTCTCTCTCTCTCTCTCTCTCTCTCCCTCCCTCCCCTCCCCCCTCCCCCACCCCCACCCCACTAGGAGATCCGAATGGGGGACTATATCGAAATATTGTACGTTAGGTGTCATTAATGCAGTTGTTTCCATTGTCTTGTGCATCGTCATGCTGTTGATCACTACTGATTCTTCCTCCTTCAGGGGAAGTTTCCCACCCCTAGGAGAAGAGAGTGCCCTGAACCTCTGTCCGTTCCTCCGCCTTCTTTGACAAGGCCGTTGCCAGAATGAGGGTGACTTCTTGTGGAAGTCTTCGGCTACCAATGGTGATTTTTAATCAATATTTAAGCAGTTGCGGGATTCGAACCCGGGACCAAAAAGTTTTGATTATGATTCAAAGATGCCCCTCCCAGTCCAATGGTGAATAGGAAATTAAATATCGGCATTTGTAAATTATCTATGAAATGGGAACACATTTTGTAAAAACTCTGCTATCCATCCTGCTGCAGTCTTATCCATTTAACATACCTTAAGGTACAGTACATCCTACAGGAATCCAAATTAATATTACAAATGCGAACGTAGCTTAATCAGTTAGGCTTTCACGACTAAAGCGCTGAAATGATTCGGTAGAATTTGGTATGGAGGTAGTCTGAACGGTGAGGAAGCACATGGGATACCTTGGAAAGTGTGTAGTGCATCATATTTATTGATTTGAAGAATATAAAACGAAATAAGAAACGATAAGTATACTTTTAAAGATTTATTTACACTTTGCGTTTTGAACTTACCGTATTTTGGAAAATGCTTTTATTGTTGATATGTTTTACATAATACAAATCAAAATAATGAATACAATGCTCGTACAATCCTCTACGTGTTCAATTCATACTTCCATATGAATATCGATCACAAAACCGTAACATTTTAGCTACTGAGCGTCATGATTCGCTCATAAATTCTTTGATGTGTTCAAATTCGCTAGACCAGCATCATCGACGTCAGGGTCACTAAGCTGGGTTCAAATAAAAAGAGTTGCACGAATTTCCCGAACATTCCAGCCAGAAGCACATTTCATTTCATTTTATTGATAAGTGCAGCCGTGGGTAAAATCTAGAATACACTGCCTATATATTCCTCCTCGTGTTTGATCCATGCCCATCCATACTTCCATACTAATATTTTAAATGCGGAAGTAACTCTGTCTGTTACGTTTTCAAAAATAAACCCCTAACCGATATCCATGAAATTTGGTTTTAGATAGCTTGAACCCTGATGAAGAAGATATCTTACTTCACAATGTGTGTAGTACAAGATATTTATTAATTTGAAGAATATTACGCAAATTAAGGTAAAAATATTTACTCTTTGGAACAGCTATTTGATCTGTCACTTTTGAACTTTAGATAAGTGAAAGCGCTTTTACTGGTTGATACGCTCTACGCAGTACGACCCAAGCAATGCTTACAGAGTTCTCGACATGTTCAATCCACACTTTCATACTAATTGAGAAAGTAACTCACTCTGTCACGTTTTCACGATTCTACCACTGAACCGATTCTGGTGGTATTTGGTATGGAGATAGCTTAAGCCCTGAGGAAGACTGTAGGCTACTTTATAATGTTGTATCTTTTTTGGAGTATTTTACGTGAGTGGCATGTTAACGACTCTGGCACGATGATCGGCGACTCTTAATTTCTGTACTTTATTCTGTGACAGTGCAAATCCAGTGTTGTTGTGCGTGTGGTTTATGATACTGAGGTCCTACACCTCCTGGCATAGCTGGACGGTTTTGGTGGAGATAAAATAATGAAATCGGGCGGTAAGCCCGAGAACAATATTTAAAACTATTACTAGAAGCCTTTCAAACGTAAATCTGATTTAGCGTATAGTTCTAAGAGAGTTCAAGCTGAGAAAGTTACTCAAATCCTACAAACCTTAGACCAATCTCATGTCTGCCGGAACTCGGATGTAGAACGTCGGGCGGTCTTAAGAGCTACAAATACATTAGAACAGTCACAGATCCGTTGCAGTATAGACGCTGAATGTCACGCGTCTCTTAACGTCTCCAAGAGGCTTGAAGAGTCGCAACGTCGGCATTATTTAAAGGTTGTTTACAACAGAGACTCTTACCTTAACATGTGGTACGTGAGAGGATTTTGGTGCGGCTGCATTTGATTGAGACCTATTAAGTGATTATGTTAATCATCGTATGGACTTGGATCGAAAATCTACTCACCACAATGCTTTAAAATGGAAGGGAGAAGAGTTTGGTATGTGTTATAAAATCTCGCAGGGTGAGTCACACAAACCTCTAAAAAATCTATTTCTCCACGAACGTAATGCATCCAGGAATTTTTAAAAATAATTACAAAATATAATGCATACTTCCAGATTCGTCATACAGCAATATAATAGCAGCACATTCATTATGTACATACGCAACGGCACTGCATACAACATGTTCAAATGTGTCTGAATTCGTAAGGCGACAAACTGCTGAGGTCATCGGTCGCTAGAGATTACATATCACTTGAACTAACTTATGCTAAGAACACCACACACACACACACACACACACACACACACACACACAGATACACCCACGCCAGAGGGAGGACTCGAACCTCAGGCGGGTGGGGCCGCGCAATCCGTGACATGGCGCCTCAAACCGCGCGGAACCACTGCATACACTTTCTGCTTATGTCTCTACATCATTATATACACAGACATCTACTAACAAGGGGAGGCCGCCAATTGTGAAATTCAGATTCAATTCAGACTGCGCATAATAAAAGCTCATGGCCAGAGGTGTAATGTGGCAAAGCACCAAGATGCACTTCTCAGCCGTTGTCGAGAAAATCGACAGTTAATAATAAAACGTTCTGTTAAATACTCTCTACGAGTCAGAATTTTCTACAGCGTCGTGGCGCAGCGGTAAGCGCTCGGGTTCGTATTCCGAAGGTCGCCGGATCGAATCTCATGCCATGCAACCTTTTTTTTTTTAGTATTTGTTTTTTGTAATTCAAATGTGTGTATATACATGCGCACACACACACACACACACACACACACACACATATATATATATATATATATATATATATATATATATATATATATATATAATTCCCGGCAATCAGTTGCAACAATTATGCATAAGTTGTTGAAAGTCGTTTGTCGTGGAAAAACTGGCGACTTCGAACATCATTATGTTTTCCCCAAACAAAGTTGTATTTCACAAATGTTATTAATTGTCTTCATAATGTTAACCACGTATAGTTAACGGAAGACGTAAAAACAATATTCCGAAACGAATACGTATAGCGTAAGTCAAACGTTCGAATTAGAATAGAAACCCCACGAACACAAATTCGCTGTGGCAGGTATGAAATATAAACTCCGTTACTCGCTCGTTACACTTGAAGGACAGATGTTGAATGGGCCGAAACGAGCCGCCGCATAACAGCGTAGTTGCCTGCTAACTTCGAAAGAAGGTAGATGCGGTCCCTAGCGCAACTTATAACATGGTCGAAAATCAGTGCGGACGTGAGAGCTTTGGTACACCCTGTTAAACAAACGGAAAAATGGAGGCAGTACAATTGGAGAGCGATCCGCCTTCACCAACATGCATAAGCAATTCATTAATAGTTTTATATATTTGAATTACAATAAACTAATAATAAAAAAATGTTGCACGGCGCGAGATTCGATCCGGCGACCTTCGGATTACGAACCCGAGCGCGTACCGCTGCACCACGACGCTGTGGAGAATTAACAATCGTAGAGAGTATTTCACGGCAACGGTTTCTTTTAACTGTCAATTTTCTCGACAACGGCTGAGAAGTGCATCTTGGTGCTTTGCCACATTACACCTCTGGCCATGAGCTTTTATTATGCGCAGTTTGAATCGAATCTGAATTTCACAATTGGCGGCCTCCCCTTGTAAGATTACCTGCTTACTTACTGACCATGACTCATCATAAAAAAGTACTGATATGCGAGAGAAGAAGCGGGTAATAGCTAGTCTTAAATAAAGGGGACTACAGGCCCGCTACTTCCAGCTGTGGTCTCGCTGTCTCTTTCTCTCTCTCTCTCTCTCTCTCTCTCTCTCTCTCTCTCATGATTATGTGTGTGTGTGTGTGTGTGTGTGTGTGTGTGAGTGTTAGTAGGGTGGGTGGCCGGTGATGGAGGCTGAGGGAAAGAAACTGCCGCTGCAAGAGAAACGTCGCCTCTCGGCTGGCCTTGGGCTTTTACGACGCCCGAAGAATCATGACGGGTGGGGGATAAAAGCGAAATAAAGGCTGTGTGGCTGGGTTGGGAGGAGTGGTGGTGGCGGTAGTGATAGGGGATGGGGGAGTGGAATACAGGGGGAAGGACAACATTCGGAAAGCGCCGGGATGATAGCGAAATTGCGTGTCGAAGTTTATAGGGCAGATAACTGTGGAAGGAGGGCGCCGTGTTATGTGGTCGCCAACGTCTTATCCCCCCCCCCCCCTTAACTCCTACTCCGTCCTCCAGTACAGGATAAGCCAGAAAAGGAAACGCAGGGAGGACATATATATATGTCGAAGCTCGAAATGTGTGTGGCAGTTCTGCGTGATTCTCGACGCACAAGTACTGCACTGCTATGCGTTAAATTCATAAATTCAGATGTTCATTACGGAAAATGTAGAGCTTATTTACAAGCAAATTACCTAAAATCATGTTGCGGGCATAACTATAATTGAACATCCCTTATAAATGTTTTCTTCATAGTGTCGTAACAGGTAGGATGTTTAGGTAGAACTATTCAGGACATATTCTATTTATTTGGTATGCAGAGCGATTCGACAGTCACCTAAATTAATTTCGATATCAAATTTGCGGTAGATTTATGTAAGAGTTGTGACAGCGTTTTAAGAATACGTTATTTCATCCACAGAAGATGATTTTACTGTCACTCGACAACTGTGTAAATAGGCATTATCAAAGGCAAGATACTGCAGCGCCAGTAACATAACAGTTCGATGTACTCCCACTTTAAAATGCCTTGGAATCTACATCTTGAGATGGTGACGGTGTGTCTGCGTTGCTCTAAGTCTCAGATAACGATACTTGTATATCCACACTTAAGTTCTAAAATTTACGGTACTGTTAATAAAACGGAAATCTTAATGTAATATTGAAATTGCTTTGAGACAGAAAGCTGGAGAAAGCTCGCTTTTGAGAGAGAGAGACAGAGAGAGAGAGACACAGGAGGACACAACTTAGTAGCAAAAATTCCATATTCAGGCAACAGTTCCCTTGTTCAGATTACGTGAAGTTAAAGGAAGTATTCCTACGAGCAGCATACTGCAGCAGAAATAGTGCGGTATGTCAGACTTCTTACTGCATCTGATATAATATTAAAATATAATAACGACACAAATTTTTAGAGACAAAATTTTAAAAGTAAAGTAGCTACAGTAATATGCAGAAAATACTGAAAGCTCACTGAAAATCATAGATAGTATTGTTAAGCACTTTATGATTGGAGGAATATCAGGTATTAGATACGTTATCGCATCGAAACGTAGTTTTATCGTGTCCTTAACTTGTAACGGAGCAGGTTCCCCTTTCAAATTTTCGCACTAGAAGTATATATTTTCCTTTAAAATTTGAGTCAGTAAATTTTAAAACGAGAAAAAAATTATTTTACAGATAACATTAACTATTTACATAATTTACGTAAATTACACTTGTGTCAGTTGATATAGTTACCAGTGATCACTAAAAAGGTACATAGGTTCACACCTTGACTTACAAGTATTGAAGTCGAGAAACATAAACAAACCCTTCTTTCACCACGTGGTTATCAAATTCAGACATTCCACGCTACCTGAACGCTTCAACATTACCAAGGAGTCTGCTATGCTCTGATTAGCTGAAGCCAGCGGACCTCATTACGGCTAACATAGGACATGCATGTTTTACAAAAATTTTACGTACCACAATTGTCAATAGAAACACTACACAAAAAACCAAATGACATTTCTTACATATATAGCAAAAAACGTTACATCACCAGTAGAAATTACAGATAGTGTGAAGTGGAAGTTGTACGCTACAGTTGATACGAGCATAATTTGAAACATATGTGAAAGCAAAAGAAGTACATGTACTACCAATAAAAGACTTACGTATACTGTAATACTTGTATGAAAAATACTGCGTGTTCGTGAGCACAATTTTTGAAGTAGCAACAAAAATTGAAATAAAGAATGTTCTTTCAAACTGATTTTGAGTGGATAAAACAGTGCTTATGAAATTTACTGTATCATCATTCTCAGATGTAACAAACACAGCCGAAATGAATGTGGAAATTTGTTCTCACTCGCAACGCCGAAATCAGTTTATCGAGTATAGTAACGGACGGTGATTGTGTAACAGCCAAAGTGGAAAATTGAACATTCTTTTAATTTCGCTACTTCATTGATAAACGGTGAGGGGAGAGGGGGGACAAGAGAAAGGTAAGGGGAATTACACCCCTTGCACTACAACGTTGTTTAGCGCACACAAATGTCTAGCTACATTAAATTGACATATAAATATTCCGCATAAAATTATAATTTCGCACCATTTGACACACAGAAGACATCTGGGGACAAGACTAAATTTGTCAATTTTGACAGAAAAATTAGTTTCAGGGCAGGTCGTGCGGCAAGAACTAAATTCTATAGGCTATTCCCTACACATTTGTTATAAGGAGTTTCTCTAATGAATAAGTACTCTGTACTCCAGATACCATTCAGAGGGTAGGGAGGTGGTCAGAAAAGTACCACTATGCCGTTCCCAGCGCCCCATGTGTCCGCCTGATGAGGCATTAAGTGACGACGATGACGACGATGATGATGATGATGATGATGATGTTTGGTTTGTGGGGCGCTCAGCTGCGCGGTCATCAGCGCCCTTACAAAGTCCCAATTCTTACACAGTCCATTTTCTTTTCACAATCCATTCTAGTCACTGTCACAAATGATGATGATGATGACAACACAAACTCCCTGTCCCCGGGCAGGCAAAATGCTCAACCCGGCCTGGAATCCAAATTTGGACCCCGTGATCCAGAGGTAGCAACGTTAGCCCCTAGACCACGAGCATTCAATAGCTTCCCGCTACCACCTCGGCATCTAGCATCTTCCTGTTATTTTCAAAGCAGATGAATTGCATTCTGTAAAGCGTATCTTGTCATGTATAAAATTTTATTCGTAGCAATTTCTCCCACAAAATTTTATGATATACTCGAGACTATTCAAAAATCTCTAAACTCGGCGCTGTTCGCCAGAGGAACTTCCACCTAGCCAAACTTTAGTCATCTGAACTGCCTTACACAATGAAACGAAGAATTTTGTCCCAGTAGTAATGATGATATTACATAATCTACAATAAAAAAGGAAACAAGCGCTAAACTCAGCACCTATCACTGCGGTTATAAAACGTCAGTAACCCCATTAATATAATGTCTGACCACCCCCATACGAAATTGGCCGTTCCTAACTTTAATCCGGAACCAATCTCAAACCCCAGTCAAATTATGATAAAACTCTAATCTCCTGACCTATTGCTCACAGAAGAATAATACTCCAGTTAATTAAACGTTTAGATATCGTGAACACAGTCCCATAATCAAAATGGTAGATCAAGTCACAAAGAAATGTCAATAATCAATAAATATTTGAGCAACAGTAGCCTAGCTGCTGCTCAGTTGCTGTGGCTAGGTATTCCATACTAATGTCCAGTTGGATCTCGTATCGCCACATAATGAGCGTCTCAGATCGAAATTTAAGGGAAAGTCACCAAGTGGCAGTGGGGATTTCGGAGAAACAAAGAGGTGCTCTGCTTAAACTTAATTTTTGTCGCTATCATAAAACTGAAAACGCAGTTTCAAATCATGTACCGAACATATTTCCGTTCTTCATTGTAAATGTGTATCACTCAACATGCGTGAAAGTTGAAAGCATTTTCTTTCTCAGTATCTGCAGAGAACAGACACCGAAATTTGTCCTCTCAAGATTGTAATTAACAAACATATATGTATTTACTTTCGTTGGCCAATCTGTTTCCCTGTGAACTAATCTTCATATAATTTAGCTGTGTTATGATGTAGACTGCTCTACAGATATTCCAAGTGGGCAGCGATTTGTGTGGTTTCGAGGGATAGCGACAACAGCTCATTTTGATCGCGAAATTGATACGCTAATTGAAAAAGACATATAATTTACTGCAGCGCTTGACAAGAATGATTGACATGCGAATTAAAAACGCTACACGCATCCCGAAAAAAGCATGACTGCGCAGTTCTCGCGTGGATTACACCTCTCGCTGGCTCTTTTCTATTATTTGCTTTGTTTTATTATTACTCGCGTAACAACTAGTATATGAAATCAAATATGTTGCTACGAAAAGAGCCCCGAATTACCTTTTAGTGATGCTGTGCTATGACTTTCTTTGGATCATTAATTTTCAACAAAACAAAATATATTATGTTCTTATTGTTCTGGATCTGGCTTTCTATTAAAGGAACATGTTTTCGTTACTGTAACTCGCCATAAAGTTCAACATATCTTCCTTACTTTATAGTTATTGAAAAGGTTAATGAAAATTACTTCGTTATCAATACTGATGTAACAGTACGCCATGATTGTTCAACATCAAAATTTTACAGTGGATTTTTGTTAACGGTAAAACAACAATAAGTACCACGACTAACACGAGTACATGAGACTATTATCGGAGAAGAAAGATGTTTTTACTATAAGGTTGCCAGACCAGAACTACGCACAGCAAGATTTCTTTTATGTTATGAAGGTAAATTATCTTTTTGCACTGTTAGTAATATATTATCAGCAGCCCGCGTCAACCTGTAAAACACATCATAAAATCTGCTGCTCTGCTCTGCAATTCTTAAAGCTGAAAGAAATGATTTTACTTCACTATTACCTACCCGCTTCTTTGCGGTATGATAGATTTCATTTAATACAATTTGAATGCGCCGCGGCAGCGGCTCGTTCGTTCGTAGCGCAGCTCTGCACCACGAATAGTATTTAAATAACTGAAAATGTCTTAAGGGGATGGGATAAAATACCAGGCAAGCTTATTACAAATCATAAAGCAAGGTTTCACTAAGTATCTCTATTCAAAACATTTAAACAATTCAATTAATTACACACCTTTCCAAGGCTATGTCTAATGGCGTCCCTCTTACAATGTTGACAAAGGAATGCTACGATAACGTACAATACGACGTCACGGGCTATCCTACTCACGTAACTCCAAGAAGACGACAGAGAAATTAATTTTCGTTCTGTACTATTTACACTAGTCATCTATTCTGATCTTTGTTTGATATTTAATAAGTATCGTCTGTGGTGGTTTCAGTACTCGCCGACACAGATATTATCTACATAAAAAAAAAGAAGTACAGAATTCCATACAAGAAGAAAACATGACACACAATGTTTTCTCTTTATTACATAATATGTCTTTTGCTAAGTGACTTTACAATGCCCCCTGGCAGCAATTGACTAACGTTAAAAATGTTCGGCAATATGCTGCCACTAACGTCCGTTTTGTCATTGTTTGCCACATTATTTGGAATATTCACTATTCACTTGTTTGTTATTTTGCACTATAGTTTCAATCACACTCTTTATGATTTTCTTACACTTTGCAAGGTGACCGTAAACCTAGTCCCAGGGTCATTACAGTTTTGTGGCTGCCCCATTTGGGCTATGTGCGGTCAGAAAACTTGGGAAAACTGCGCCGGAGCCATGGTCATCTCGCCTAGTTTGTCGTAAAACGCAGTCTGATTGTTCATCAAAAAAGGTTGGAATTTATCAAATGTTTACAGATAACAAAGGTTATTTATGACAAAATGTTAAACTTTTAGTCCCTTTGTTGAAAATGTACCTTCTACACTCGTTCACATTCGTGGTAATATTTGTGTTCCGTGTCACACTGAAAGTCAATCATTAAATAGTTTTACAGTAGTGTAATGGATTGTCTCTACACTTACTCACGACAAATCTCCTACCATGGTATGGCATTCGTGTCAGTTTGCCTCACCTTATGACGAAAACATATATCATCGAACAAGTGAATGTTTTGAGTTTATACACAGTAAACTAAAGAAAAAATGTTTTTCACGAAATTTGGTGTCCAATAAATCCTTTTCATGTTAGTACATTAACAGTGTAGTTGGTAATGTTCGGTTGAATGTCGACAATGTCGTACGGAGCGGGCGGCGCGAAGCAATTGTTGCATAGCGTCGTCTGGAACGCGGCGTGCCAACGACCGTTGGCGTCGACGACCTGCTTGCCGTAACAGCGACGGAGTGTTGGGGTGGCGCCCGCGCAGTCGCGAACCGCGCCGAACCATTCACCAATGTCGGCGTGTTGCAGTTGTTTCCCGTGACTGGCTGGCTGGCGGCACGGCACCCGTCTCTGCTTCTCCGTATTGATACCCATCACAACACATGAAACAAATATTCCACAATGGTGTACTGTCTTTAAGGATCTAGATTATTAGCTGTGGAAGAAAGTGCAACTTGGTTAAAAGCATTTATTGTTCAGTAAGCCGTCGTTTCGCTGGTATGCACAGGATGTTTTGGCGTGATAACGGGTTTCTTGTCGCTTCACAAGTGAATTGCGTTGTGACACTGGTATTTAGGGTTCGTCACACGCACGTTGTACTACACACTTTTTATTAGTTCTCACGGTCGATACGCTGCCAGAGCGTCTCTCAACACGCGAAAATGTTTCGGTTCACACACTCTAAATGTTTCCGTCGAGCGATGTTCGTTTGAATCGACTCCAAACGGATCACTAACTACCGTTTTTACACACAGTAAATTTATTGTTCGTTGAGCACTGCACTATGACAGTTAGTCACTCAACACTTGACTTATTCCGACGTATATATTGGTGCAGATACAACAGTCATCTTCTGTCCCTGCTACACACAATATTCCGTCCTTTCCTAGATTGTTTATGCATACAGTTTATTTTTAATGCATATAAACTGTTCTTAGCATAATCACTCTCATCTACATTGAGTCCATTGTGTTTACCATGTCATTACATGCTTTTAGTATTGTAACTGGGCATATATGGCTTTTTTTGTAATTAGAAAGTAAATTTAAAGGTGTGTGATTTTTGGTACATAGTTTTCTTTTCCTTTTTCGGTGTAGCTTGCCTGGTTATCACCCATCTAGCAAACAGATTTTACCATGTGCATGACAGCTGGACTTCGGTATATTGCCCAATAAATACTTCATTTAGTACTAGTAATTTTTTTTAATGATTTGTCCTACAGGACTATAGTGTAGTTTCCGCGTTGATTGACTTGATTTGCGTACCGCGTAATTAATACTCAAGGACGTGTACCAAGTACACAGGCTTCAATTGAAGCCTTGATACATACAAAGCATAGGTTACACGGAACGGGTTTGTCTTTGATTGAATTCTGCTTCAGTGTCGTTCTCAGATCACTATTGAGAGTAGCGTTACGTCACATAACTGTTCCGTACTACAAAGTCTTTTTTTTTTCAGTAGAGACTCACTCTCAGGGTTCCTTAATTCTAACACAATTACACCAGTTGCATTACTATATGAAATCTCATCATTAATTGCACTTACTTACTACAAATGAAATACGATTCAAGAAATTATTCATTACTTTGTCAACAAAAAGATTATTCATTGCTTGATGAGCATATAGTAATTTTAATGACACTAATTGTCTGTAAACAAAGTCTTCAATTTGCATGCTGTTGCTCAGTTTACTGATTCCACTTTCATGCTATGCTTACTTATTTATGTCTTGCTTTCTCAAGATTTTAAACACACACACATTCTGTCTTAAGGCTAACATTTTTGTACTCTAAAACACAACTGAAATATTCTTACTGCTACTATTTACATCTGATAGGTCATTGAATAAATAATTTTACTATTACGTTCTAACATCTTTCGAATCTCTTTAGCCACTACCTCCCTCCTCGACCAAGGGATGGAGTAAGATGCGCGACAGTACGTTTTGTGGGGCATCACCTCTATGTGATAGTGGTACCCCTTGATTACTCCTGGTCGGTCGGTAAATACCATGGTATATTCTGATAGCAGCTGGGTCAACTGTTGCTTTTGTATGTTGCTTAAACTTTCAGATTCCTGTACTTTCGTTTGAAATGCATCAACATTTGTTTCAAAATTTCTATCTTCCATACTCGGATATTAGAGATCCGTCACATGTGAATAATCATCTAGGTGTAGTACCCAGGGGTTCCTACATTTGATATTAATTCGGTTGCAACATGGCACAAGTACCTCCTTCGATTTGATCATAGACAACTCAATCCTCCTACCTTTATTAACTATGCTTAGTTTTCCCGAGGAGAGGTCGATCACTGCGTCCCTCTCACGGAGAAAATCTACTCCCAGAATGCAGGCCACCTTTAACCCTTTATCAAAGAGGAACGAGCTCACTATGGCTTCGCCCTCCATACAAATGTCCACCTGCACCTGGTGCTTAACTAATTGGCTCTGTGCACTTATAGCTCCAGACACCTTGCAATTATTAACCGGGAAAGTCGGTATGCAACGTCCCTTCCCCAGCGCTTTAAACAATTCTGTACTCATTACACTCACTGAGGCACCTGTGTCGATGATTATATTCACTGCAACATCATTGATTTTCGCTTCTATTATGGCTTGCACATTTTCGTTGCTATCTTTCTTACATTCATGCAGTTCGGTCAGTAGATCTTTATCCCTACTGATACCGTCGTTGTATCGCACCATATGTATTCCAGGCATATTATTGTCATTCGTGTTGCTCTCACTCCACCCCTCGGCCAGCGACGGAGAGCATATCGTGGCCGATTCTAGTTTGTTGGATGGTTTGCTTGCGAGGTACTTGGACGGCTATTGTCCGCGACCTCTGCTATGTGTACGTTTTGATTTGTAGGCCGCCACGACTGCGCAATAGGCGCGTCTTGCAGTGGTGGTCTGTTGTTATCGTACCGGTCATTACCTTGCCGTTCTGGGCTTGGTCGCTGATTCTGATTCCAATTGCGATTACTGTCGCTGTAATTGCTATGCCACTGACCTCGCGCATTTTTTCAGCGGTTGGTCCCTGGCAGTCCGGAATCGTACAGATTGTCAAATCGACGCTTTTTATTATGGGACGGTTGCCCATACCCGTTCTGACTTCTACCATTATTACCATTTTGCGGGTGCTCTTGCCGCTTGTTACCACCCCCACCATTTCCATGGTTGTGGTTTTGTGCACTATTATTTCTGTCATGTTTACACCCTGACCCATTGTTTCGTGAGTGATCACACGCTGCTTTTGCGTCTTCCTGGATTAAGTCAATTGAATCTGGAACAGACAGAAAATGTTCCATGTCATTCTCTGGTACGTGTATTAGTTTCTTTTTGATATGAATGGGTAAATGTGATTTTAGGAGTCTTATTATGTCTCTTGGTGAGATAGGTTCATCCCAGTGGCGCGTCTTGTTTATATACTTTTCGAAATACCGTCTCAGATTCTCAAGACGGAGTGAGTAGGATTCGGGATTGTATGCTTCTTTTCTTAGCTGCTCTTGTATAAAAGGCGACCAGAATTTCGACAAAAACGCTTTTTCGAACTGTTCATACGTCATGCAGCTGTCTGCTACTTCCGTAGCCCATAACGGTGCATCACCCTGAGTGTATGACATTACGTATTGAATTTTCTGTGCTTCGTTCCACACAACAGGCAAGATATTTTTAAAGCTTTTTATGAATACTACTGGGTGTACTGACTTCCGTTCAGTAGTAAACGTTTGAAACTGCCTATTTTTGATCAAACTTTCTTCAACCAATATTTTTGGACTATACTGGTTTGCTCCTGGGACATAGGCTGTGTGCTCCGAACCGAAGCTACAGCTCTTAGCATTACCGCCTAAAGATCCACCATTGTTGCGTCGTGTATATGTTTGTGCGTTGCTAAAAACATTGGCTGTTGGCGATATAGTTTCATGTTCAAGATATTTGCTGCTCTGTGCTAAACCCTTTTCCAATTCGGATATCCGTTTGGTAATATTCACCTGCCACTGCGGAATATCGTTCTTGAGTATTTGTTTGATGGTTTTGCACGTCGTTCTGTACTTGACTATTTACTGCGGTACTGAACAATTCGGAATCTCTATCTGCCATGGCTGCTTGTACTTTAGAATTAATATTTTTGTCGATCTCGCTCTCCTTCGCATCTAGCCAAGAGTTGAATTCGGTTTCAAGTCTAGTCGCTTGTTCGTTCCACTTCTGCTCTACAAGCTGCGTGGATTCTATTTCTAGCGTTTCTAATTGGTTGCCAAGAAACCTATCTCGTCTACAGTGTTAGTGTTTGCTACTTGCAGGTTGTTGACCTGTATAGTCAACTCCTGCACTGCCTTAGGTATCGACTCATAATTCTGTTTCATACAGGCAATTTCTTTTTTCATAATTTCTAACGATTGCACAAGTTGCTGATCCCGCTCAGCTTGCTGGCGATCCCGCTCAGAATGCTGGGCAAGAAACTTTTTGTCTAGCTGGTGATCTCGCTCAGCTTCCTGTGCAAGGAAATTTTCCGTTAGCTGGCGATCCCGCTCAGTTTGTTGGGCAAGGAAATTTTCTGTTAACTGGCGATCTCGCTCAGCTTGGTGTGCGAGAAAGATCTCATTTTTTCGACCTTTTCAGCTTGTTGTTGCGGAAATTTTGACTGGTAATCCAGCACACGCTCTAATATCTCCTGAAGTGAATACCCACCAGGCAGATTACCATTCTCTGGTTCCTGCTTTTCTGGGGGTGGTACAATTTCTTTATCTACACCTCCTTGAGCACTGGTGGGTGGTGACACCACTTCCTGTGCCCCTGCCCCCACATTTTCGCATGGTATATCCTCAAAGAGAGTACTTGTACTGCTTAATGTACCTGTTTCTTCATTTCCTGCACTTACTAATGGCTCTTCCTCAGTATCCATATTGCTCGGACGTTGACTACGCAATTTAACCATATTCATAAATTACCTACTCGAACATAGAATCTCACAGTTTTACCACATGCACATAAAATATGGTAATTTATCTACAATACGCTGCACACTAAAAATTTATATCTACGCTCAACTTTGCCCTGTCATAAATACTAACGTCAAACTACGCACACCACTAGCGATATGAGATCACTTCACTGAAGTGAAGCTTCTAGAAACAGGACAACTACACTGTAGTCTTACCTTTAGTTTATCTGATCTCAGGGTTCGGCTGCCCCCGGATTATGTAGTCGTTACAGTTTCTCAGTACTATCAGGATCTTTTCCTCTGAATCGCTTGCAGTGGTGCGTTTTTTCATGAAACAATGTTTGTGCATTCGTTAATACATAGCATTAATCATGAGACACATTCATACATTTATCACTAAATACATACATGTATATAACAATAGACAATGAAAGAAAACACATAAAACAGTTACTATTTTCGCGGCCACTGCAAATTCGGCCCCGCGTTTTTGGGCGACAGTTTCGCTTACTCTATTACTATTTGCTTTGTTTTATTATTACTCGCGTAGCAACTAATATATGAAATAAAATATGTTGCTACGAAAAGAGCCCCGAAATACCTTTTTGTGATGCTGTGCTATGACTTTCTTTGGATCATTAATTTTCAACAAAACAAAATATATTATGTTCTTATTCTTCAGGATCTGGCTTTCTATTTAAGGAACATGTTTTCCTTACTGTAACTTGCCATAAAGTTCAACATATCTTCCTTACTTTATAGTTATTGAAAAGGTTAATGAAAATTACTTCGTTGTTAATACTGATGTTACAGTGCGCAATGATTGTTCAACATCAAAATTTTGCAGTGGATTTTTGTTAACAGTAAAACACCAAAAAGTACCACTACTAACACGAGAACATGAGACTATTATTGGAGAAAAAAGATGTTTTTACTGTAAGGTTTGCCAGACCAGAACTACGCACAGCAAGAATTCTTTTATGTTACGAAGGTAAATTATCTTTTTACACTGTTAGTAATATATTATCAGCAGCCCGCGTCAACCTGTAAAACACATCATAAAATCTGCTGCTCTGCTCTGCAATTCCGAAAGCTGAAAGAAATAATTTTTTGTATTATCACGTAGTAGGGGAGAGAGTGTGGCAGATATGATACGCGAATTGGGATGGAAGTTATTACAGCAAAGACGTTTTTCGTCGCGGCGAGATCTATTTAGAAATTTCAGTCACCAGCTTTCTCTTCCGAATGCGAAAATATTTTGTTGAGCCCAACCTACATAGGTAGGAATGATCATCAAAATAAAATACGAGAAATCAGACCTCGAACAGAAAGGTTTAGGTGTTCGTTTTTCCCGCTCGCTGTTCGCAAGTGGAATGGTAGAGAGATAATATGATTGTGGTTCGACGAACCCTCTGCCAAGCACTTAAATGTGAATTGCAGAGTAGTCATGTAGATGTAGATGTAGATGTACTTCACTATTACCTGCCAGCTTCTTTGCCATATGATAGATTTCATTTAATGCAAGGCTATGTCTAATGGCGTCCCTCTCACAATCTTGACAAAAGAATGCTGCGCTAGCATATAATATAACGTCACAGGCTATCCTACTCACGTAACTCCAAGAAGACGACAGAGAAATTAATGTTCGTTTTTTACTATTTATACTAGTCACCTATTCTCATCTTCGTTTGGTATCGTCTGTGGCGCTTTCAGTACTCGCAGACACAGATATTATCTAAATAAAAAAAATCAGTACATAATTCCATACAAGAACAAAACATGACACACAATGTTTTCTCTTTATTACATAATATGTCTTTTGCTAAGAGACGTTACACACCCGAGAAAGAAAACAGTGCCCTTTTGTCTGCTTTGGGGACGCACAGCCTGAAAATTTTCCTTTCTTCCTCTACGAAGGGAAGTATTACGCTTGCGTAATAAATTGCCTATATTTACGGCGGTAATTGCATACAGATTTGAACAGTTTCAGTGAATATTACAATATGCACAACCTCTGCGCGTGACGTTTGCATTCGTAATCTGCATGAAATTGTTCTGTAGCATGAATGAACATATAAATCGCGCCACAATTACAAAAATTTTTAACGCGAGTTCATTCGAAATGAAAGCTGTTCCCGATAATGAGCTACACGATAGAATTCCGGGGCTTTTTGTGAAAAAGTGAACTGCAGTGCGCCACTTAATTACAGAGAGGTAATTTTTTTTATACGAAATCGAAAGAAATCGATACATGGCAGCAAGGTCGAACAATAGGGGCGTTGCCTTTACCGTGGTTTTGGAACGGCTATCATCGGGTAGTCTGTCAGTACTCATTGCTTTTATTCTAAGATAAATGGTTTCTGGCTGTTTTCTGAAGAGCAAGAAAGAAAGAAAAAAAATCGGTCCATTGATTGTCTCCAATGCAGCAGAAGTGGGGGGGGGAGGGGGGGGGGTACTTAACTTAGAACATCTATGTGATTGGATTGAAGAATTTCTAGCAAACAGACAGCATTTCATTCTCAACGGAGATAAATCTTCATCCGATGCATATAGGACCATTATTTTTCACAATGCAGAATGATTCCGTCCTGACGTTACAAACTTCCAAAGCTCACGGAGATCGGTGAGTGTATCAATGGGAGGTAATGCACCCTTGTCCGAAAGTACCGAGTCAAAAGCTACCAGCGAAAATCGTTCTGATACCTCTGACAATGTAAAGAATATTCCCGTACTGTCGTTGCTAAGACTGCAGGGTGGACAACATTGAGAGGTGGTAGTGCGGACCAAGATAAGAAATAAATATCAAGTAGAAATGGGCTCTAAAATCCATACTTTAAGTGCTATGACCAATTGTTCATCATTGCTTCCCTAAGACACATCTCATCCATTTGGCTCTTTCCTTGTTTTGGTCCATGATTCCTCTGCCTAGGTGATGAAGAGATGTGTTTCAGAGTATCGAAGATGAACAAATACTCATAGCTCTTAAGGTGGCCATTTTTACTAGATCATTTTTTTCTTCTTTTTAGTCTATATTATCACCTCTGAAACTTCCCTGTCGCACGGTATTAGGAATATCAGTAGCGGTACAGTTATTCAACTGTCAGAGTAACAGAACTACTCGCATATTCGCTCATAACTTTAACTAGGTCGTCTCCAGTGTAAGGTCCGTTACCTGAGACTGATACATTTACCTTTCCCCATCACCCACGAAAGATTGTAACATCGTCAGGGAATTACTGTCTGTATGTAAATCACCGACCTATTCCGGCTTCTCGTGGGCAGCACTTGGGCCGCGTAACGACAGTCTATGCTACATAAGTCGATGTAAAATACCAAAAACCTCGAAATATTCTTCACCGATTTACTTCAAGCTTTTACATGACACCACAATAAATACTATGCAATAGGCTACATACAATGTGGCTACAATTAAACTTTGTCTATCTGAGAGGGCCTCCATGACAAAAGACTGTTCATAGGACAATGAAACTTTGTGGAAACATTTACTCGTATAAGTACATGCCGAAGAGAAATAACGAATAAACAATTAATGGAAACATTAATTTACGGAAGAGGGGGGAGCTTTTGTTAACTGCGTAGAATGTTAACATTCCAGGTTACAAACTTCGTTCAGTGTGACATTCATCTGCATCCGCGACAGCCCGGACGCCATTTCACAGTTGTTCGGAACACTTTTAGAACAAACAATGGACCATGGGATAATCAGCTGCCGTGACACAGCTCGTGCGCTACTTGAAGATCGCCGTAGGCGCACCGCTTACCGTTTCAAGTGTTTACACCTCTATGTTTGTCCTTGCGAATGACTTTCTGCCCATCATGTATTACGCATATTATACGTATCATCGGGGGACCTTCGTAGCTTCAGTAACTTGCGTTCTCCTACAATTAACATTAAAGCAATTTGTCAGCTACGCTAAATGTTTCCAAACTCCGCAGCAGTGTTACATAATGTGCCCATTTTAATTAAACAGTCTAATGGAAATGATACATTTCTTTCAGTAGTGTATTGCCAAGCAATACCGAAGGGTTACGGCTGTGAGATGGTATACGTTCTCCCTGAAGCGTATAGACAGAATTCTCTAATGAATGCACCTCAAAAATTAAGATATGCATAAACTGCAGTAGTAATTAACAAGCATATGTGAAGTACATTTATTAAAAGCACTTGGTAATCGTTTTAGCATGAATAAATAATATAAATATCCGCTATGATATGCTCCTTCATTACTTTAGTTAAATCATGGTTTAGTGTTTCACTGGTTCTGGACTTATACCAGCCAAAGTACTACAACGATTTCTTCCGAAGGATACTAATTCTCGTACGTCATAGATAACAAGATAGTTCCACATGTGCTCCAGGCAAGAGACAACTTCTGTGAAGTTAATTGACGACGAACAAACACTTTCATCATCGCTGGATGAAACCGAAAAATTGACACAATGTAACATTCGCACATGAAGTCACAATAAGCACTTTGAACAGTACAACAAACCCGCAGAGGTACTATGAATTCACTTAGTCTGTAATTCGTTAATGAAACAGAAAAAAAATATTGTAAAATTTACTGCAGTTATTCGGCGTCTGAATTTGTCACACATTTTAGCCGGGCTTTGTTATTAGAAAATAACCTCAAGGTAATCTCCGTATCTAAAAGTATGTACCATTATACAGTGTGCATAGAATTTCAAGAAATGGTCAAAACCTACGTAAATGGTAGGCAAGGTACTCCTGATAAGTGGTGGCAATTAAGCAGCTTTAAGAGGACTGCCAGAGATCTTGCGAATCGATTTTTCACTCTTCAACGGAGAGTGTGCTGATTTGAAACTTCGTGACAGATTATAGCCGCATTGCGGGCAATGAGCCGAGGCCAGAACCTTACCTTTCATCGGCGTTGTTCTTACTGGCTAAGCCCTCAAGGAGCGATTCACGACAGGCCTTCACAGTTAAAATACGCCAGAGCCTATGCACTCTTCGAAGACAGGATATAGCGTAAAAAATAACTCAGCAAGAACCTAGGAGTTGTTCCAAAAAGAAACTTTCACCAAATGGTCAGATATGTTCTGTATTGAAACTTCCTTACAGACAAACCTGTTTGCGGTTCAGGCTAGATTTTGATATCGCGTCCAGATACACTACACGGCTTTTAACATATCGTTGTTGATCAAGGTTATTCAGTGGTATGATCAAATGTCAGATGTAAACCTAAATGTGAGCAAAATATACCACCATGATTTAGATCGACTCTCTTCATTCTACGTAAACATTTAATTACGCCGGAGCTACCGTATTACGCAGTCGAATATAACTTTCTCGTTTTCTTTCTTAAAACGTGCCACTCCTAATACAATATGTTATCGGTGTCCGAACGCAGTGCAGTAAACAAAGGAGGTTTGTAAAGTTATGCATCTTCGGCTTTTAATAATATATAAAGTTACAGAATCATAGTGGTGACCGTATTCTATAGCAGGAAACCCTCAGAATCGTAAGAGTAAAGTACCACAGAATTTCGATAAAAATCACCATTAAGAGTGTCATCGTCATCTGCCTTTACAGTTACGTTCATTTCGGTAAGTTTTTTCAGACAACGCATGCAAAGACATAGTCATCACAAAAAATGTTTTCACTTTAATCTACTGTGCGTACAATGGAAATGCCCGGCAAAGGCTGTGGTGTGTAACTACCTGCTGTTATACGAATATCTGTACAATCGGAAAGTGAGCTGATTCACCACAGCGCTGTATCTGGACTGTCACTGCATAATGAATATCTGCCGACCAGTGCGTCATAAATATTTCTGCGGAATGCATAATAAAAATCCAGCCACATTGGCGTGTATCGTCTACAGCTATACACAGCCTATAAATTTACAGAGCAATGTGGCGCGCTGCCAAGGCACTGGACATATTTCGGAGGCCGAGGAATTAAATTCACGGCTGGCTTTCAACACATCAGGATCTCAGGGTTTCACTAAGAAGCTTAAAGTCAATACAGTGATGGTTTCCTTGAAAGAATAATGTTGATTGGCTTCATAGATCTTCGTGTTCCGTATATCATGAATCCATCACCTGCTGGATTCTGAATTATAATTTTCCTTCCTTTGTTCCACACATACTTTACGAACATGCAGCATGCTGTAGGTGGAAATAAGCCCGCAACGTGTCTTGTAATTGAAATAAATGTCTACTTTTTATTTCTTGATGGTGACTAGTTTCGGATCCCTGCGTCCATTTTCAAACCATCTCCTACAAATAAGATTAAAGTTGACATGACGGTTTTATACAAACGAGGCGCATATTCGTAATAAAATTATATTACACCAATTTGTGATGGTTCTGTTCCACAAGGTGCCTTAGTAGCTACACAGTGTGCTGTATGTGTGACGAATACATACGATAGCCTATGTACAGAAACTGCCCCTGCAGTAGTCAAAGCGATTGTATTGCCGACTTAACATGAAAATGCACCATGTAGGACTGACATTAGAGAACTGGCATGCAGACTCACCAGTGGTTGTCAGGCGAAATTCTGGAGCCCGCTGACAGCTGAGCGCATCGAAGATAAATTGTTTACTAAGTAGTACATTTTTTTTCTTTTTATTCACTTACTGTGGATTTAAAAATACTACAATGCCCAAAATTCTTTTTCTAAGACCACTTAATCGTCTCCAGAGCTTCGAAGTACACCAAACTACTGTGCGTTACGTCATTACATGATATCACTTCCAGACGCTGTGGTTGTATGGGCTACGCTCAGTACTTATACCGTTATGTTTTACACATAACGTGTCCAGTCCCTAAAATACACGTCTGTACGACAACTCAAAACTAAAAGTGCGGCAGCCTCCATTCCAAAAATAAATAAATTGACCTGCGAATTTATAAGAAAACTGCCCCATAAGCAGATTGTCCCCATAGTAATTCGTTAGTTTATATTCAGTCCTCTAGCGGAGAAGAAAAGTGTCGTATTGATTATCATAAGCTCAAATCACAAACTTCGGCATTATGATCAAAGATAAAAGAGTATATGCAAACGATCAAAATACAGAAAATGACTCTTACACAACCCCTTCAACGGATTTACTTAGTTTTACATACTGTGCTCTAATGAGCAGCCGGCCGTAGTGGCCGTGCGGCTCTAGGCGCTACAGTCTGGAACCGCGAGACTGCTACGGTCGCAGGTTCGAATCCTGCCTCGGGCATGGATGTGTGTGATGTCCTTGGGTTAGTTAGGTTTAAGTAGTTCTAAGTTGTAGGGGACTGATGACGTCAGAAGTTGAGTCCCATAGTTCTCAGAGCCATTTGAACCATTTTTCTAATGAGCAAATATTACATTTCTTGTTTTTGTTATATATTACATCAATAGCGCTACTAGTGCAACTTCACATCTAATATTGCAACAGTAAGTCATTTACAACCGATTTACATGGTTCCACATACTGCGCTCCAATGAGCAAAAGCTACATTTCCTTTTTACAAATTGAATCCATAGACCAACTAGCGCCACAACACATCCAATATTGAACCGTGAAGCAACGCCGCCTGACGAAAACGGGAGGGAATGAGCAAAGGTTTTAGGAAATCATAAAAGTAATAAATCCTTTCATTTTACAGATGAAAGTTATTAAACCAACTCCACTGCAAAATGGTGCGAGAGCACAGCCATATATTAAAACGTAACTAAGTTTCGATAGAACCTCCGACAGGCAAAACCAGATACATGAGCAAAAAGTATATTCAGTCCCCTAACGGAGAAGAAAATGTCTTGTTTTCATATGAAACGTAATAAAAGAATTTTACACACACTGACCAAAAATTACGTTTGATTCTCATAATCTGAAGCAATACCGTGCGGCATTACGATTAAAGATAAATAAACTAAACGCAAACGACCAGCATGCAGTAAATCACATTTAGATACAACATTTACAACTAATTTACGTATTTTTATATATTGTGTTCTAAGAAGCAAAAATTACATTTCTTTTTCTTAAACGTTAGATCTATACCACTGCAGCACATTTAATATTCAAACGATAATTCATTTACATTAGATTTACATGATTCAACACACTGCGCTCAAACGCGCAAAAAAATACATTTCTTTCATACAAATTGAATCCATAGCGCAACCAGTGCGACACGCGGTTTTTTACAGCCTTATCTACGCAGATCATCCTCAAATCATTGTGTAGTCCGTAGTAGACATTAACTATCGTTGAATAATAAGCGAAGGACATTTAATTTTCTTATTTCAAGAAGACTGAAGGAGCGATTTCTTTTCCTTGCTACAAACACTCAACAGACTGCATAAATATTTTTGTATTTATCACAGCCGGTTTCGACAGACTTCGCTGTCATCTTCAGGTCTTAAAAAATATTTTTGTTATGTGGATAAAAGTCAGCATGAACCTTTTAAAATGTGTTCATTTTCATCCTCATGGGAACTTGGGATGTGGTCCAACTTAAGACGAATACGTTTCATAATAAAAAGATTTTTTGAGACCTGAAGGTGGCTGCAAAGTCTGCCGAAACCGCTAGTATTAAATAAACGAATATTTTTTGCGATATAGGCTGTTGAATGTTTTGGGAATGCAAAGGATAAATGACTCCAAACGTCCCTTCACAAATAGCCATCGAATTTCTCGAATAATTATATGAAACTGTGGGCATTTCTCACAGTCAAAATACGAGCAGGTGGTGTGAGATAACCTTACGATTCTCCACGGAAACTCGTTCTAAAGTTAATTTGAAAGCTTGTTGCATCGTTATGCTAAATCTCGGCTTGTAAAGGCCAAGAATGTGGCTATCTTAACCACCTCTACAAAAACGAATCAACGACGATATTTCGATAAACATCAGTTAATGACACACAACAGCTTTGTTTAGTAACTTCAGTGCAGCGCCAAACCTCTAACAAGATTACGTTTTCCGTTATAGTTATAGATCTGTGTAATACGCACGTTTGTGCGATGTGTCAGTATTCGGTGATTAAGCCCTCGGGAGGCTGCAGCTTCGGACTAGATCGCGAAACACTGAGAATTAGCCACATATTGCACGTGCGTCGCGAATGAATGGGTGACCACCGTCTTGCCTTACTGAGCTATTTTCCTGCAAAGAACACTACCGCTGCCCCATAAAGGAGACATATTACAGTGAAAATACTAAGCTCTAAACACAAGCACACTCACTTAAGATTTAGTTGTAGTGGGTAATGAGAAATTCTGACAAAATTTGTTCGAAAAACAAGCTAGTTCTTTATTATATCCAAGGAGAACAAAATGGTTTCTTTGTCTAGCTAAGCTCTCTCACGGTGACAACGTGAATTACATGACGCATAAAAGAAAGATCACACCATGTGGACGTTAGCAGCAGACACGACTAACTTCATATGGATCACCTGGGAATACAGAACTCAAATCGATGTAATACAAAATGTAGCTTTCATTCGCTTCGTAGATTTTACTTTGGAGGACTTCGTGTGAATATGATACTAGTAACTCCAGTATATAACGATGAATTCAATGAAGTAATTTTTTCTACTTACGGAAGAGAACTGGGCAGAAAAGTTTGGGGAGATATAGTCTAACTGAAAAGCGAGCAGCTCTTGTGGTAGGAAACCTGCTTTTCGCGCAAGAACCATACAACTGCAGCACAGCATGATTAACACCCTTACTTCCCCTGTAGTAGTGTAAAACAGTGTGCATAGATTTAAATAGAATCCGTCCATATACTTCTCTTGTGCTTGTATTATGAGCAACTCATATCTGTACTCTATTTAGTGTTAGCTAACCCTCTGTGTAGAAAATAGAGATCAGTGAGCATTTCTGCATTCTGTGTTGCTATTCATAAGACGAGCTGTATAAGGGTCGAGCTAACATTATGAGATTCCTTATAGTTGGTTTTCGTTATGTAGTGCGGTAGGCAGAACGGAAAATAGCCTGATCGCTCTTCATTTTACAGACATATGAAGGAGGGGAACGCCTGACTACAATCCGACGACCTAGCTACCCGCACACTCCTATTACCTGTCCCCGCCTTTCCACACTGTAACGCTTCCACAACCCATTTTCTTTCTTAATACCGTTTTACTTCACATGCTTATACTACACGCATTTAATACTTGTTCTTAAACTATATCATCAGTTTTAACCCGTTAAAACAATACTTTCAATAATCTAAAGTATTTCCATTCCCTGCAACACGACAACTCTTAGCCATAGAAAAAAAAGACCTCTTTTTGTAGGAAATTGAATGTGATTCAATTCTGAAATGTGAAACATTTTCGAGTTATTTCAGAAAACACATAAAAAATTGACCTTTAAAGACCTTTCCCCCTTCTGTAGGTCACACCTCAAAGGTCAGTATTGTTAAGGGGGGGTAGGACGTCCAACGGACTGACTTGGAGCAGGAGAGGCACCACAGGACATTTTAATTTCCACTGTCTATACTTTTACAAAAAAGCTCATACAACTTTGTCAGCATGACCAGGAAGGATTCAGAATTCACACTCATAGCAGTGGAAGTTCGAAAACATAACGAAATAATTTTCTTTACATGTGAAATTTCATAATATTTTTTCTCTTACTAATGGCAGTATTTGTTGCTGTAGGTACGCTTTCCTTCATAAGTAAGTGAGATTCTAAAATGAATTGTGCACAGCATACAAACCATACTTAAAGGTGTATGAAACTCTACAATTTTAGAAATCTATTACAAACTGTGGTAAAAATTGAGGTAATTAACTATAAAATTTGTGTTTTTCCTAAACATGAAGTTTAAAATATAACAGTTCATTCGTTTTTCCATAAATTAAATAAATTCTAGAGTTTCATACACCTGTGAGTATGGTATGCATGATGTGCAAAATTCATCGAAGAATCTCTCTAACTTATGAAGAAAAGTGTACCTATAGCAACAAATGCAGCCATTAGTAAGTGAAAAAATGATGAAATTTCACACGTAAAAAAATTATTTTCTTCTGTTTTCGAACTTCCACTGCAATGAGTGTGAATCTTGAATCCTTCCTGGTGATGATCACGAAGTTTTATGAATTTATTTGTAAAAGTATAGACAGTGGAAATTAAAATGTCCTGTGATCCCTCTCCCGCTCCAAGTCGGCCCGTTTGACGTCCCACCACCCTTAATATGTTATTTAGGACACGCCGTCTTAGCACTGCCCGGAAACTGGCTATCACCTCAATTTTTCCCCTAATTTTCTTTCGAGGAGTGGATTAATAGCAAATATTTGGAAGACTGGGCCAACAGTGATGTATGGAAACAATTATCAATAGCGAGAGGAAAGGGGAAATGTAATGGCTTACGTTATTTGAAATAGGATGTCCATTGGTCAAAGAAGAAGGGGCGGACATTTCGAGAAATACACAAGGATAACAGCTTCCGCCACTCATAGTCTTTGAAGGATTCCCAGCGGAAGTCATACATAAAATAAGTTTGTGATCGACGTTTCTGTGAGTCGAGTTGTTCCGGCCAGGTAAGAGCTAGCCACAGCTGCTTCATGTGCCTAACGTGCTGGGTCAGTTGCCTGTTCAGCATCCACAAACAGAAGAATCTTTCCAAACAACGCTGACTCCTACGAGATGGAGAGGCAGGCAGGCCGCAGGGGTGTTTGCTTTTCTTTATGCACCTACTACTGTTTTTCGGTCACCAGTGAAAAGAATGAAATAATTAAATCAAGACCCTAAGTTGTCGACATGCATCGATATTCATCAACGTGGACAGCTGAAAAATGTGTGCCCCAACTGGGACTCGACCCTGAGATCTCCTGCTTACATGGCAGACGCTCTATCCATCGTTTCTTTCTTTTATTGTTCTCATTTTTTTCGATTTTGTTCGTGGCATTTGTTCGGTGCTGATGTCCATGACACCCGCTCAAGTTTAGTGTTGAGCCGTTGACTCAGTTTCTTATTACAGACGGCAGCCAACCCTTTGACCGAACACGCTGAGCTACTGCGCCGGGGCCCCATCTGAGCCACCGAGGACACAGAGGATATTGCAACTGCATGAATTTATCCCTTGCACGCTCCCCGTGAGACCCACATTCCCATTTTAATGTCAACACATCACATTCGTCGTGCCCCTGCCCATTACACTCATTACTCGCGGCAGACAATCTTGCCGAGTCCCGTAAGAGTTCGAGCAATGAGTGTGCATCCACGACAGAAGAAGGAGATCAATGGCCGGTTAGCCTTAACTATATGATGATGGTATCTGTTCTTTCGGACATGTTCGAAAGAACAGATACCATCTTCGTACCTGTGAAAAGGGTGGGGGTGGGGGCAGAAATGCAGTGTACCCGCCGACGTACGAAAACCTGTAACTTAGTCACTCAGTGTTTGAGAATAGGAGCATTTAGAGACACCACCTAACCTTACACATAATTCATAACCATTGAGCAACCGCTTTTTCTAACAAACCCCAGAGAATGATGAAAGGTAAAATGTTTATCGTTTACTACGTTTTCGTTGTTCATACAGCGAAACTGCTGCATGACGCCTGACTTTTAATTTATTACTTATTTGCTACTAAATGTATTTTTGACACATTTTGCAGATAGTATTCACATACACCAGTGAAGGATCCAGAAACATTGCATCATTGCACGGCACTTAGTTCAAGAGATATGACGTCATAAACACTGAGATGCGTGAAACACTACTGTATCGCGCAGGACTTTCAGATTTATTACTTGGTTGTTGCTAACGTTATTCTCAATACTTTGCGCAGAAAGTAGTCACATCTACCGCTGAAAATACCTACAAAAAATGTCATTTTAAAGCACACAGTCACGTCAAATACTGAGATGCATCAGAAAGTGCAGCGTCATGCAAGACGTTTAAATTAATAACTTCCTAACCACAAACTCTGTTCGTAGCAATTGCAGGAAATGATGACCACATATGTTGCTGAATGTACCGACAAAAATACATTACTTTAAGACTCACTGTTCGGAAGATACTACATCAAATACAGAGATGTGTGAAGAACTGTCGTAGCATGCATGACATTTTAACTTATTACTTCCTTACTAAGATCTCTATTCACAATACATTTCGCAGAGAGTAGCCATATCCTACACTGGACGTACTGTATTTACAAAATTTATCTTTGTGCAGCAGTAGTTTAGGAGACACAATGCATAAACACTGAGCTGCACGAAAATAAACTGCAGGGTGAAATTCCCTAGACATGCAAGTGAAACGTGTGTGCAAATACATGCGAAATGTGTAAAGGATATGTGAAATATCTTTGAGAATTTCAGTGAAATTTTGTTACACATATTAGTTACAATATGGAGAGAAATATATTGAGGGAAAGAACAACCAACCTCCTATTGGAGTGAGCACGTTAACGTGGAGAGAAAAAGGGGATGCGGAGATTGGCAGAAAGCGAGAGGGAAATAGACACAGACAGGAGGAGAATGAGATGGATAGAGAAAGGCGAGGAGATGACAGAGACAACAAAGAAAGAGATAGGTAGAGAGAGGGGGACGGGGAGATCAACGGAAAGAGACGGAGGTGGTGATGAACAGTCAGGTGGGGAGGAGAAAATAGAGAAAGAGGAAGACATACACCGAGGGGAGAGAGAAGCAGATGGACATCAACAGAGAGAATTTCTCTCCTGTGGCAAACTCTTCATGTCAGAGTCGTACTTGCAACTTACTCTGTCAATTATTTTCTGGATGTATTCTAATCTTTGTCGTTCTCTACAGTTTTTGCTCTTCTCCCTCTAGTAAAATGGAAGTTATTCGCTGATGTCTTAGCAGATGTCCTATCAACCTGTCCCTTATCCTTGCCAGTGTTTCCAAATATTCTTGTCCACTTCGATTCTGCGCATAACTTCCTTACCTTATCAGCCCACCTAATTTTCAAACATTCATCTGTAGCACCACATCACGAAGTCTTCTATTTTTTTCTGTTCCTTCTTTACCAAAGTCCGTGTTTCACTACTATAAAATACTGTGCTCCAACATGCATTCTCAGAAATTTCTTCTTCAAATTAAGCTCTCATTCCTTCTGCGATGTGTACATTGAACAGTAGGGGCGAAAGACTACATCCCTGTCTTACATCCTTTTCAACCCGAGCACTTACTTCTTGGTCTTCCACTCTCATTATTCCCTTCTGCCTCTTGCTCCTCGCCGGCCGTTGTGACCGAGCGGTTCTAAGCGCTTCAGTCTGGAACCGCGCGATCGATATGGTCGCAGGTTCGAATCCTGCCTCGGGCATGGATGTGTGTGATGTCCTTAGGTTAATTAGGTTAAAGTAGTTCTAAGTTCTAGGGGACTGATGACCTCAGATGTTAAGTCCCATTGTGCTCAGAGCCATTTGAACCATTTTTTCTTGTTCCTCTTGTATCCTAACCGTCTCTCCCTGTAGTTTACTCCTGTTTTCCTTATGATTTCGAGCATCTTGCGACGTCTGCCATTGTCGAAAGCCTTTTTGAGGATGACAAATCCTATGAACTTGTCTTTAGTCTTGCTTCCATTACCAACTGCAACTCCAGAACTGCCTCTCTGATAGTCTTATATCACATCCTCAGTTTTATTTTCAGCTCTGTCCGCAACTTGGGGGCGTGAACTGTTAAGCTAATTGTGCGATGATTCTAGCACTTGTCAACTGTAGCAGTCTTTCGAACTGTTAGGATGACTTTTTCAGAAATTAAGATGCTATGTCGCCAGACTCACAAATTCTATACACCGTTCACACTTCCCCCATTGATTTTAGAAATTATGATGGAATGCTATCTATTACTTCTGTCTTATTTGGTCTTAAGTACTCCAAGCCCATTTAAATTCTAAAACTGAATCCCCTGTCTCTCCCCTTTCGACTCCTGTTTCTTCTTTTATGACATCAGGTACGTTTGCCCACTCATAGAGGCGTTCAATGTACTTCTCCACCTATCCGCTCTCTCCTTTGAATTTAACAGTGAAATTCGCATTGCATTCGTAATCTTACTACCCTTACTTTTAAGTTCACCGAAGTTTGTTTTGACTTTCCTACTTGCTGAGTCCGTCCGTCCAACAATCATTTATTTTTCCTTTTCTTCACATCTTCCCTGCAATCGCTATTTATTTCATTTCTCAGCGACTTGCTTCTGTGTATTCGTGAAATTCCTTGAACTTCTTTGTACCTCCTTCTTTCATCGATCAACTGAAGTTTTTTTGTTTCATTACCTACGGTTTCTTCCCGTGCTTACTTCACAGTTACCTTCTTTGTACCTATGTTTCTGTTTCCAGCTTCTGTGATTGCCCTTTGTATAGATGTCCGTTTGTCTTCAACTGAACTGCCTGCTGAACCGTTCATTATCGCACTATGAACAGACTTACAGAATTTCAATTCATTGTTTATTTCTTCTGTATCCCACTTCTTTGCCTATTGATTCTTCTTGACTAGTGTCTTAAACCTGAGCTTACTCTTCATCACTGTTAAACTGCTATCTGAGCCTATATCTGCTTCTAGGTTCGCTTTACAATCCAGTATCGGATATTGGAATCTCTGCCTGCTCTAACTAACTGAAATATTCCCGTATCACCCTGCCTTTTCCAAGTATACCTCTTCTCTATTCGGGACGCCTGAGCAGAGTATCGACTATTACTACCTGATATTTATAACAGAACTCAGTTTTTCTCCTCTCTCGTTTCTGGTACTAAGCCCACATTATCCCGTAACTCTTTCATCTACTCCTTTACTTACAACAGCATTTCAATCCACCATGGCTGTTAGACTTTTATCTCCCTTTACGTACTAAATTACCCGTTGCATATCCTCAGATTCTTTCTCTGTCTCCTCGTCATCAGCTTATGACATTGGCATGTGTACCTGGACTACCGTTATCGATGTTGGTTTGCAGTCAGTTCAGATGAGAACAATCCTGTGATGAACTGCTTACACTCAAACACCCTTAGCCAGACTTTTTCTATTCACGACGATTTCTACTCCCGTTATGCCGTTTTCTGCTGCTGCTAATATTACACTGCAGTGACCAGAAACCCCTGCCTTCCTTCTATTTCGCTCCACTGTATCTAGATCGAGCCTTAGCATTTTCCTTTTCAGATCTTGTATCTTTCCTACCACATTCAACGCCCCGACTCGTATAACTTTGCTTATTCAATATTTACTCATCATAACTTCAATTTTTTTAGTCCCCTTCCTGAGATTCATTCGAATGGGGACTATTCCGGAATCTGTTGCCAATGGAGAGGTCATCATCATACTTTTTCGATTACAGACCTCTTGCCCTATGCACACACGTTATGTGTCCTTAATGCAGTGGTTTCCATTGCCTTCTGCTTAGTCACTGCTGATTCCTCCGCATTTATGTGTAGTTTCGCACGCAAGGGCAAGAGAGTGCCCTCAATCTGTTCCTTCGCCTTCTTTGAAAAGGCCGTTGGGAGAATGGGGGAGACATCACACGCCGGATGTCTTCAGACGTCAATGCTGTTGCTTTAATTCAATATTTAAGCTGTGGCGGTGTTCGAATCCGAGGCCGACGAAGTTTTTATTAATAATGAGAGACACTACCACTAGACCAAATGTGTTTATTGTGGCCGTCTTTATTGAACAGTTTTGCAGGGACTACACAATGCGATGGGCATGGCTTGGGACAGGTTGAGACGGATATGATAAGGGACGGACAGATTGATGGGTGGGAGAAAATGGGCAAAGGGGACGAGTGGATGATGCAGAGGGGTAGTGGACAGCTGGAAAGAAGATGGGAGGTAGGGATAGATAGATAGAGAGGAGGGGAGAAGGATATGGTCATGGGAGGGGAGGAAGGTATACGAGAAAAAGGGTTTTTTGGAGTGAGGACAGAGAGAGAGGGAGATGAAGAGAAAAAGAGAGTGATGAGGAGGAGATAGATCGAGGTTGAAGGCTGAGGTGGACAGAGGGAGAAGACGTGGACACAGAGTGGGACAAAAGTAGATGTGTTCCATATTTGTGTCCAACTCAAGAGTAGGTGAGTTCAATATAGTGTCTAACACAACCGTAGATATATACACTACCGCTCATTAATTTCAATACACCCAATAAATGCCATCTAGTTGTTTATAATAAAGGTCTAAAGTCGTGGATATGGTTGCGAAAGTAGAGGAATAGTACAACAGTTGTACACATGTCATGATTTTTGTTTGTGGTTATAGAGATACAATAGTACCAAATAAACAATGTTGTGTAAATATCTGTGTCTGATATGTCGACGTATTGGCCGACGGACGCCGCATTTGGTGCAACCTGTGTTTTTCACTATTGTGATGTGATGTCCGTAGCGAGCGGCAAGGATTGCTACGATACATAACATGTGATTCCTGCACGTCAGTTCCTTCGTGAAATTGAATAGTGCACATCCATAGTATGGCTACACGAGTGGAGATATCCATAGAAAAACCTGCTGCAATTGTAGCACATAGGCAAGCAGGTTTGTCTATTCGCCAAAAATGCGAAACAGTGTAGTGTGTCTGTAGGGGGAGTGCAATACACCCTTCACTACCACAAGACAAAAGATAGCGATAAGGACATACGACTACCAGGACGACGTCGTAAAACAACGTAAAGTGACGTTAAATGTATCAGAATTACCAGTAAGAGAAATACATTCAAAACAGCGCTCCAAATTTGTGCACAATTAGTAGAAATGAACACGACACCAATATCTGTTGCAACAGTAAAAAGGAGACTGACTGAAGCCGGCTTGAAAGGATGTGTCACAGCAAGAAAACCCCTTCCAAGGCCCATAAATAAACAGAAGAGACTTGGATGGGTTAGAAATAATCGTAATTGGACATCGGAAGAGTGGACGAAGGTGTTATTCACCGAGGAAACGAAGTTCGAGATATTTGGAACCAGAAGGAGAATATTTGTTCGCCGACCTATATGGGAAAGGGTAGTCCAGCAGTGTGTTCTACCTACAGTTAAACACGGTGGAGGTTCTATTATGGTTTCGGGATGTTTCACCGCAGATAAAGTTGGCGACGTTATGAAAATAGAAGGGTGTATGGACCAGAAGCAATACCACCGCATACTTCACTATCATGCAATACGGAATTGTGCTTAATAGGGAAAGGGTTCACCTTAGAACAGGATAATGACCCAAAACATCGGTCGGTATACTGTACGAACTACATTGCATCAAAGGAAAAACAGAAAGTACTGAATCATTTGGGTTGGTCGTCCCAAAGCCCCGATTGTAATCTCATTGAAATATTCTGGGATGAAGTGGACAGACGGATCAGGGAAGTTAACATATGCAGCAAGTTAATATATCCAGCAAGGAAAATCTCTAGAATAATGTTAACCATGTCTGGAATCGTATAGATTCACGATACCTACAAAAAGTGATTGACCGTATGCCTCGAGTGAGGCAGTCAAAATGGTTCAAATGGCTCTAAGCACTATGAGACATAACATCTGAGGTTATCAGTCCACTAGAATTTGGAACTAACCTAAGGACATCACACATATCCATGCCCGAGGCAGGATTCGAACTTGCGACTGCAGCTGTCGCGCGGTTCCAGACTGAAGCGAGTGAGGCAGTCGTTAAATCCAACGGAGGATACTTTGATGAAAGTAAAATATAATGACTGTGATTGTGTTATATATGTGGAAGTTAATATAAGATTTTTGTGAGAAATAACGTTTATTTTGTGTTGTAAATCTGAAATACCATCGTGTATTGAAATTAATGAGCGGTAGTATATACTGTATGTCGGCACATGAGAGAGAGAGAGAGAGAGAGAGAGAGAGAGAGAGAAGGGAGGCAAGAAATGAGGGTGAGGGGTGTCAGGGTGTGGACAGACGTGTCACAAGCGGGAATGTGCGTTCTCACGTCGCGGTGGGTTTCAGCCAGCCCATCGACCGACCGGACGCCGTTTTAATTTAGCTGACATCAGAAAATTTAGTCCGGCCGCGTCGGCGCCTGTTACATCGTGCGAGAAATTGATACCGCCATAAGTCAATCAAAAGGCGAGCGCCCGGCCTCCGCGCGTTGCAACAGCTCTGTCACAGCGGATTTTGCAAGTGAGTTCAGCTGTGCGGCACCGCAGATAATGCGGGCCGACGTGCGCGCATAATATCAGGGCCCTCGCTCCACACTTCGCCATCGTCGCTACATGGTGGCCATAGGCAGGTGGATGAATGGTGTATGTTTATCGCAGAGAAATAACTATGTTAGCAAAGACGATGTTGTCCTGTTATAATATTAGGATTATACGGGGTGTCCTATTTATCTTGACTACCAGAAATAAATGGTTTTCCAGAAGAAAATAAAAAAAATATGTCAAGGAAACGTTGCTTACCTGCTAGGGGACATTAACACCATTGTTGCTTGTCTTCTAACTTAGTCCGTTATTTCGTTATGAAGATATGAAAACGAGTACGTATTCTTTAAACAATACCCGTATTTTTTATTCCGTAATCCATTCCCTTTCCTCAACACCTATTTAAAAACATATCGCAGTGTACCATCCACGTAAACGTGATATTCTTTTAACCGTAAGACAACACTAACATTGACTCTCTTCTACTAATACACAGTGCAGTTACGCAAGTAACATAGCTCATCACTTGAATGGAGTTGACAGCAAACACATGGAAAAAAAATGAAACTGCACACTGATCTATCTCTCTGAGGACATTGTACTTCAGCAAAGGGCATTAGCCGGCCGAACTGGCCGTGCGGTTAAAGGCGCTGCAGTCTGGAACCGCGAGACCGCTACGGTCGCAGGTTCGAATCCTGCCTCGGGCATGGATGTTTGTGATGTCCTTAGGTTAGTTAGGTTTAACTAGTTCTAAGTTCTAGGGGACTAATGACCTCAGCAGTTGAGTCCCATAGTGCTCAGAGCCATTTGAACCATTTGAGCAAAGGGGATTTACAAATGCTATTCATTTGTCGAGCAGCAAAGTTACCAGAACAGAAAATGCAAAAATATTTCCTTATCTACAAGTACATACAACAGAACAACCCAGTGCGTTTAAACGACATATTGTGTACAGCAAAGACTGTTTTCTATAAACTAAATCATCATTACTTTTATTGCGTTTGAAGGCGGGCGCAATGTTACTCAGGGAGAGTAACGCTGTTGAGGGCGATACCCTGACAACAACCCAGCTTTCCGATGGCTGTTCTTCTTGCGGTGTCACTTTAGAAAACGGGACGTTTCAGACCTCGACATGGTCATAAAAATCGCACAGACGAAAGCACCATAGTTACGCTGCTGTTGCAACGAATCCACATGACACGAATGTTCGAACGGAGATGGCCATTACTATAACCATTATACATCGAATTCCATCATTTCACCAGTGCCATTCTTAATACTTCAATGAAAATGATGTACGGTATCGTACACAGTTCCGTCTGGGAACACAGCAAATCCTCTCAAACCAAAACTTTTCCGACGTTCTCTTAACAATGAATGTTCAGTCGCAAACGACGGACAGGTATATACAGAGAGCATACATTATTGGTTCGGCAGAAATCCATGCTGACTCTGATGGAATACCATGGTCAATGGAGATATAATTACTGGTGTGTAATGCCTTGTTCTGCAATTATTGGCTCTTATTTCATCAGTGGTGACCTAAACAGCATGTCATATGCCAACTTCTACCACGAATTACTCCTTGTCTTCTGGATGACGTGCTGCTAGGAACCATATTACTTATGTGATTCCAACACGTTGAGTAGCCTGGAAATAATTCCATAATGATTGCGTTATACCAGATGTATTCGTCATGAAGGAACACAGTGAGGCGAAAACTAAGTGATACAGTGCATACACCTGCAAATGTGCTCCATTAGAGGAAGGGTTGTATCCGTCAAAATTTAGCTGCTATAGTTCACACACACGACGAAAAGCGTACATCAAGTTCGTCCAATGCAAACAAAATGTGCAGTGGCCGTGAGGTTCTAGGCGCTTCAGTCCGGAACCACGTGACTGCTACGGTCGCAGGTTCGAATCCTGCCTCGGGCATGGGTGTGTGTGATGTCCTTAGTTAGGTTTAAGTAGTTCTAAGTTCTAGGGGACTGATGACCTCAGATGTTAAGTCCCATAGTGCTCAGAGCCATTTGAACCAAAATGGTTATATACTTGTTTATTCCTTTATTCAACCTCCACCATGAGAAAAGAGATCTACTCCATCAAATGAAAACTATGCACAGAGGAACATCACTGCTATGTCAGTAAGAACAAATGCGCGTTGTATCTGTATTACATTGGACACGGCAACTTGCATTCACGGACCGACTCGTGTTTTACAACTTTGTCATTAACCTCAAAAACTTTTTCGAAGGCTATTGTAGATGAGTCTTCATAATTAATCAACATTTACGGAATGCAGTTCCCGTACGTGTCATGTTTTCTTGTACTGTATCCACAGACTCCGTAATCTGTCGAGAGTGTCTGTTTATGTCAACGTAATTGTTAGACATTCTTTGAATACAGACGAAATATTAAAATATATTTACAGTAGTCTAGAAAACACAGGGTGTTACAGAACGATTCTCACAAACTTGGTGGGGTTCTAGAAAGTGTAGTGAAGATGAAACAGAGGATATAGACCTGTGTCTGGAAACGTGATCAACGGCGTTGCAAAGCTTCTAAGTTACAGACAGCGGCGCCTGCCGCTAGGCAACCCCTTCGGCGAGAAACGTAACTGTACGCTGACGGACCGTAGGCGGAAAGTTTCGCAATGTAGTTCCTTATTCAGTGATCGTGACTGATTATTTCGCTCGCCAGTGGATGAGATTATGTTAGCTGCTACGTAAATATGCCTTGCCTCGTATGAATGCAATGCTTCGTTGCCTTGGAGATTTACTGTTTTGGCCACGGGTTTCCATCTGCATTTTATTTTTCTTCCGTGTACCGAAAACCACTGCTGATTTTTTTCCAGAAGAAAAATAAATTGCGGCAGGAAACTTGTGTCCAGAACGGCATTCACCGAGGCAACAGAGTATTACGTGCATAGGAGACACGGCCTGTCTATGCAGCTCCACCTTCCTCACTGGCAATCACGACGAACAGTCGCAATCACTGAACAACAATCAACAAAAAATGGTTCAAATATCTCTGAGGACTATGGGACTTAACATCTGAGGTCATCAGTCCCGTAGAACTTGGAACTACTTGAACCTAAGTAACCTAAGGACATCACACACATCCATGCCCGAGGCAGAATTCGAACCTGCGACCGTAGCGGTCGCAGGGTTTCAGACTGAAGCGCCTAGAAACGCTCGGCCAGATGTTAAGTCCCGTAGTTTCGAATGTTTACCTGTCTGCACATCGAAGTAGCTGATAATTTCTACTCCAATGTTTCTTGCATGTGAAGATGCACATCAGTGAGGAGAATGTGGATATGCTACATTTATACAGCGATTGTTAAAGAAATGCTGTTGAAACGGTGACGGATAACTGCCTCATGAAGCTATAGTTATTTCCAAAAAAACCTGGAATCGTACACTCATTTCAAATAGCCCCGTCTTATGAGCTAAAAGGTAGCATAGGCTGCAGTCATAGACACAGAAATCGTAGCTGACCTTGTATCTATGTTATAGAGGAAATGAGGTTTATAGAAGCATCTTGATGCACATAACGACGGACACTCACGTGAGAGCTGTGGTGGCTGTGTCTAGACAGCAATAACCGACTCCGGCCTCAATGCTTTCCAATTTTAGTACATTTCTCAGTTGCTTTTGCGTAAGGCTTCGACGTCAATATTAACAAGCGCTATACCGCTGTAATCGATTGAACAAAGTTATTAAAAGTGTGAGATTCCGTTTAAAAAAAGCCGACTTGCATCAATATCTTGATCAACGCAGAAGCTAAGACTCTTCATCACGATGCGCATGACATGCCCCTTAGCGAACTCTCTTTCACAGAAAATCTCGATTCGATATCTGGAATCGTTCATGAAATAAAACTGGTGTACCCTCTTATGTGACACCTTAGGCATAAAAAAGAATAGAGTTACAAGTAAGCCATTGAGGCCATTGCCCACACAAATTCAACGGGCCCGCCAGATCTAATGAGAGCAGACTATAGACTGAGAGTAAACCGATGAAAGACGAAGGTAATGAATTGATTGTCACGAAGTAGATGAAGTTAAGGAACTCTGCTACCTAGGCAGTAAAATAACCAGTGGCGGACGGAGCAAGGAGGACATCAAAAGCAGACTAGCACGGCCAAAAAGGGCTTTCCTGGCCAAGAGAAGTCTACTAGTATCAAATATAGACCTTAATTTGAGAAAGAAATTTCTGAAAATGTATGTCTGGAACACAGTGTTGTATGTTAATGAAACTTGGCCTGTGCGAAAACCTGAACAGAAGAGAATCTAAGCATTTGAGATGTTGTGCTACGGGCAAATGTTGAAAATTAAGTGGCTGATAAAGTAAGGAATTAGGAGGTTATGTACAGAATCGGAGAGGAAAGGAATATGTGAAAAACACTGACAAGGAGAAGGGACAGGATGATAGGGCATATGTTAAGACATCAAGGTTTTAATTCCATAGTACTAGAGGGAACGGAAGAGGGGAAAAATTGTAGAGGAAGACCTACAAAAAAAGTAAAAAAAAGGTGGGACGATCGAGGTAGACTTGCTACTTCAGATAATTCCACAATCAATAGCCGCGCAGACTGTGGTCTGGGTGACTCCCTCTCTTACTGTGTGTCATTTGTATACGTTTCTCAAGTGGTGTCACTACTGACGTTCTACTGACCAGCGCCGTCTGTTGGCCAGAATGTAGTCATTGTTTTTTGTCAATTGAACCCCGTGTCATTTCAAGCTTGTGTAACAGGTTTTATATATATATCTGTGGATCTCGGAAACGATTTCCGAAACGAAATATCCCATGTGTCTAGCTCTAACTACCAGTCTACTTTCAAAGTCTGTTACTTCCCGTGGTGCGATCTTTTCACGTGAATGGAAATGACAGCCACGCCAATGCATTTCCCTTTTATAGCTCGTGGACTCGATACTGCCGCCATCTGTATATGTGCATATCGTTATCCCTCGACTTCTGTCACCTCATCGTATAACAGTCGTCATTCCCAACGGTTATAGCGACAATGCAGCGAGTTCGTGGTTATGCTTCTGATCTCGTGAACGGTGGGATTAGTCGCTTGTACTCGACAACAGACTTGAGCGACGAATTCTCTGTTGAACTTGAATTGGAGCATGTTCACCATTTAAGTCTCCTAGCTCTCCGTGAACGGTGTAGGAGTTGCTGGCGAGGTAAATTGAGTATGCGCAGTATTTCTGATCTCTCCCAACACGCCATACAATCCGCAACTGATGTGCCATACTCCCCCTCCTCTCTATTTATACCTATCATGTTTATTAATGGGCCAATTCAATCTAATAAGAGTGACGTCGGTGGTGGAATGACTTCGCCAGGAAAGCTTCCCTGAGGTAAGGGGACGCAACAGTACACCGAGAATGTTTTTAATGAGAAATCTGTCGATCATGGGGTTCGAAAAATGCCTTCATCTGTGTGGCGAGAAATAATAGCAAAGTTAGTGTTCGGGTTGCGGTGTGTCCTTTCTTCTTGAGAGAATCCAAATCTAGGGAACGTCACATTGCAATTTTTGAACTATCTGCCGCCACGTAGCAAGCACTGGAGGATCGGCCAGGCACCTGTGCTTAAGGGAAGACAGGGACCGACCACATGAAACCCAACAGGTGTTTCTCTGTACTTCGGGAGTCACTGCGTAGGTTTATCTCAAACTTAAAAGCGTACGCATGAAGTGGCTTTCATATTCACGTGACCTGACTCCTTGTGGCTACTTTTCTTTCATTCCGGGGAGGGGGGGGGGAGGGAAGGGGAGGCAGATCTGTCTACCGGAACTATTTCACAACGATGGTCGGCGCTGAATAGTCGATCTGTGTGGCAGCTGATGCATTTCCGTTGATAGGCCACAAGAACAAGAAGTGTTGGCAAAATTCATTGTTCGTTTTGTGGCACGTCTCTACTGAGAGAGATGCTCATTTTGAAAAGATTTAACGTAACTGTGAACACTAGAGGACAGGTTTACACAGCTCGCATCAACAAACGAAGCCGTGAACAATACCGTCTGTTAGCAATTTTTGTAACTACGCTGGTGAATCTTCCTGGACCACGAAAAATTTTCGTTCCTGAAATTTCGTCCAGGGCTGCACTGGAGATCACCAGAGATATTTCCACTTCCTCTGAGTCTTGCTGACAGGGCGTGTAGGACGTCTGAGAGAGACATAAACGCTGTGAAAATTGAGAGTCACACAGCGAAAAAGACTTACAAGAATTCTGTAGGTATTCTAAATAGTGTAAATCCAAAATCCGAGTAACCAAGGTAATGGAAATTGATAATGAAATATACTTCTTGGGTTTTCGTTTACGAATTAAGTTGATGGAAGGTAGGAACATAGTTTTTGTTGGATATTCACGCACACATACAGATATTTACACTATAATTCCAACTATAATCTGCAATAGAAGAGGGATATCGTTGAAAGTCTTGTTCACAAACCCAAAAGAGACTGCAAGGCGGAATACCTGGATGCCAAATTCAAATATCTGAAGCAGGTTTTCGAAAATAAAAAGAAGTAAATACAGTTTCACGGCCAAATACCGGTGCATCGAAGGACAAAGATAGGAATCAACGGTGATGGAAGAACACAGTAGTTTTACCCTTTAAAAAAAAACTAAAAAAAAAACAAAGAAATTAGCTGATCAGAGTCGAAATATGTTACAGAAATATAACAAGATGACAAATTTAGAGCAATAAACAAAATTTGTTAAGCTCTTGGATTTGTAAAGTATAAACGCTCTCTTCGCTCAGCATACGTAATACATCCACGACTGAAGAAACACAAAAGTCTTTCCTAACTACGTAAAGTAATAGAAAGAAGCTGTTGCAGAGCATGCTCTTGGCACCAAAGTATGAAGTGCAATCCCAAGAAACCAAAATTTTATATACGACGGCTATACATAGAAGCCATCGAAAAATACACTGAGATCGTTTCAGCACAAAAGAGGACGCCATGAAAATGGTATATGTGCAGTAATTCTGCGAGATTCACTGCATTACGGCCGGTTTCGTTCTTTGCCACAGCACGGCAACCTGAAGATGTTCAACGAACGAAACCAGCTGTAAAAATTTAGTCATACGGCTGAGGTGTTTTCTATTCACCATTAACTCTGTCAAATCGATAGATTAATTTTATCTTTGACAGACAACGGTTCGTAAGGAAAGCTTGACAAAGATTTTCTCTGCCGATCACGTTCCTTTCTCACAGTATGTGTGTCGATCTTCCACTTTCGATTCGTCAGTTGGACTGATCGGAAGCAGGAGGACCTGCAAAAATGTTTAATGCAGGTGTGGACAAAACGTCAGGATCAAAAAAGATTAATGGTGCACGATGCTTCAGCCCAGAAGATTCATCGACAGCTAAGACAGCCTGTGAACACGACCCTACAATCCGGAAGATTCATCGACAGCTAAGACAACCCGTCGTGAAAGTGATATTTGTACTCACCATTTAAAAAATTCAGTGTAAAATTAAAACATCTTTCGAGATAAACATACGGTTTGTTGCATTCTTCTACCATTGCCTGTTTCCGTGTTTAGGTTTAAAATAAGAGATTCCTTTGTTGGACACGCTGCACGTTTTTCGTCGTTTTTCACTAAATGCCTAACGCAAATGCTGTGATGGTTCCTTTGAGAACTACAAGACCGATTTTCCTCAACAACTTTCCTTCATCAGAGCATCATCTCGAATTGTCGTTGCCGCGATGTTACACCTTAATAATCCTTCGTGACGGCGTGTCGCCGTGAGTTTGTGGCCCCTGAATGAACAGGTGTGGGCGCGTCTCTGCCAGGTTCGCCCGCTTCTGCTGACACATAGCGGATGTTGACTTTCCATCACGCTCGCATCGCGCTGCCGTGAAGGGAAACTCTCTGGCGCTGCACTGGCACTGTGCTCCTAACAAGCAGGGTTAACAACCTGATGCTGTGAACAGACCACAGCCTGTCCCCAATATTAGAGGGCCCAGATGATATACGATTTCTCAATTCTTCCTCGTCTCATCACATATATATCCACTCCATAAAGAGGGTGGGGCAAGTAAAACTGACCCGGACTAGTGGATATGATAGGACGTGAATGTATGTGTAAAACCACAACCCGTGGCGCGCACACCTCGTGTACGCCCTCTACGTGATCCACACCGTTCAGAGCGTAGAGTGGGCCCGTCAGTTTGAGTGAACAGTGAAAACTGGACGATGATACTCACAGTGGAGCAGAGGGTGTCCGATGTGGAAAATTACGCCACAACAGATTTGTGGAAACGATGTGGTCAGTTGTTTGCTGAGAACTTCAAAGGTGTCGAATTGCCAGCAAAGTGTGCTTCGGAACGCTTAATCCGAAAATCGCGTCGTACAGGATCTGTTTTGAAAAAGTCCGAAAACGTTTCATAAGGTGACTGTAGACTAGAAAATGTAGCCGCAGTTCACCAGAAAAAGCTTCAGAGCCATATCGAATCGACCTGACGCTTGTCATAAGAGATCAGCATATCACGTCGATCATGTGGACGAGTATTCTACTTGGACCTTCACGTGCATCCATACCGAGTGTCTGTTGTTCACGCTTTAAAACCAGCAGATGCTCCTCGACGCCTCCAGTTTTGGGAGTGGCTGTTCACTAGCAATGAATGGCTTGGATATGTATCTGTCCTTTATGTCTGATGATGCCTAGTTTCACCAGAGTTGTTATCTCATCATACAAAATGACAGGTTCTGGGCAGTGGGGAACCAGTGTAGTTTCCACGGAACCCCACTGCATTATCAGAACGTTGCGATTTGGTGTGCAGTGTATGCACGCCTCATTAGTGGTACAGTCTTCTTTCATTAGACACTTACTCCGGTGCGTTACATTGACAACATTTTGAAACCATTGCTGGCAGCGTTAACGGAGGAGGAAAAGACCTGCAGTTACTTCCAACAGGATGGAGCAACTGCTCATACATCCGGCCGAACCTTGGAGTGACAGTGATCGATTACTTTGTGAGGGATGCCCTGAAGAATAAGTGTATCGCAACAATCTTCACCTGTCTTCAAGAAATGCAGCAGAACATTTCGGATGAGACTGCAGCAATTCCAGCAGTCCAGCTTCGATTTGCCTTCAGAAGCTTGCTGACCAGGGCCCAAAAGTTGCAAGAGATGAGTGGTGGTCACTTTAAACATCTACTACAGTCAGGTTAGTATCGTGTTTCCTTTTATCTGCTGTTTTTCTTTGTACCCTGGAACTCTGCTCTGTGGGTCACTTTTATTTGCTGCACTCTCTATCTCTCTCTACATCCAGATTCATACACTGCAAACAACTGCCAAGTGTCTGGCGAAAGATACTTCCAATTCAATTTCTTTCCAGTTTCTTTCGCAACACAGAGCGTGGGAAGAATATTTTAACGTTCCCATGAGAGCTGTATTAGTCTAATCTTATCTTCATGAACTCTGCGGAAGTGATACATGGAGATTTGCAATAGACTCCTAGATTAACTTACATTTGATTTTTGAAGCTTTTTCGAAGTAGTTTGCGTGTATCTTCAAGTATCTGGTAGTTCCGCTTCTTTGGAAACGTCTTGATACTCTCCTGCAGGTGGAACAAACTAGTGACCATTCATGCTGAGCTTATCTGTATACCTTCGATATTCGCTGTTAGCCATAATTAGCGTGGATCGCTCACTCTCTTTAGCAGTGATATAGGGAAGAGTTGCACGAGTGTTTTGTAAGCAATTTTCTTTACATACTAATTGCTCTTCCTTACTTTGCTACCAATCAATCGTAGTCAGACATCTGCTTTACCTTTGGCTGAACCAATGTGATCGTTCCATTTCATATTCATGTTGTTACACCCAAGTATTTATATGAGTTGACCGCTTAAGATTGTTACTAGTTGATATGGGATATTCCGTTTCTCGTTTTTGTAATGTGCACGATTACACATTTCCGGAAATTTAAAGCAAGCTGTTAATCCTTGCCCCGCTTTCAAATCTTATCAGAATTCGATTGAATACTTGTGCCATGTCTTTCAGACAGTATTTCGTTAAAAGATGACTTCACCATCCGTGTAACGTCTGAGGTTACTATGAATACTTCCTGCAAGTTCATTAATATACAGCAATGAAAGCAAGGCTCTCAACTCACTTCCCTGGGGCACACCTGAAGTTACTTCCTCATCCTTCTATGACTTTCCATCTGAGACAACATTATGTCCTCTCTACCAAAAAGTTCTCATTTCGGTCACAATCTTCCCTTGATAACCCATACAATCGTATTTCCGTCAATAATCGCTCGTTTGCAACTGAATCAAATGCTTGCACTAACATACTAAATACGTAACTGTATTTTACTATCATAATGAATTCTGCAGAGGCGAGCCACTTGTCAAAATAGCTAGCAATGTTTTTGTACGTTGAACAAAAACGAAATCCTGCAAGGGGGAACTGATGTGCAACGTACTTAATAATTAAGTTAAATAAAGGCTACACAAACTGAACAGTTACGCAAGGTTCGGTTTAAGGCCATAACATGCAGGCAATAAAGTATTATAGAAAAGTGACTCGATCGCATAAAAACACTTGTATTTATATGTGGCGACCTGTTTCGATCCAATGTGGATAATCTTCGGACTATGAGTACAATGTAGTGTAGTAAATATTAAGTTGAACGTAAACTTTAGAAAGTTATACCCAGTTACGAAGCGTGGAGATGAAGGTACGGAGCAGGAACTGTGGATACCACCAACTGCTGACTACGTGTCGGTTGCTTGGAGTTAAATAGCCCTGCTGTTTGCCTGTCACTACGCATAATACGTATTTAACTTAATGTTCGTTACATGACACCTCTCCCTCCATCCTTCTGTATTGTAATTACAGGTTATGGTCCAAAGATGATCCAAATCGTGTGGAAATCGGTCACCACATATGAGTGTCTTTATGCGAAAGAGACTGTTCTGTATAACATTTTATTATTGGTTCAGTGCCTTCGCAGCTGTTAATAATGTGTTTACAAAGACTAATGGCATAAAGGGTGAGTCAGATGTCAACCAAAAGAAAAGATCCATACCTTGTTGACAGATGCCTTCGGCACAGGGGACAAGGGACACAGTCTCTGGCGGCCCGCTATTGCCTTTTGCATGATTTATTGCCCCGCATAGCATTGTACCTGTATTGCACTGCAAATAGCATACAACAGTGCAAATGTCAAAGGTATGTACTTTGTGTCTTGTTTGGAAGCCAACTTTTTCCATGCACTCAACATATTTGTTGTTGCCAATAGAAATGCCAACTTGCCCTTCGTCTTCCAGCTTGCATTCATTAATCCTTGGTTATGTCCTCTATTTGGTTAGCCATACGTTACCAGTGACAGCAGTGTGGATAGGTCTAGTAATGCATAGGTGGTCGATATGTGCCTTCTTATGAGTTCCCTGAATGCAATGAAAGATCACCAAAACAATGCAATCCCATGCTGATCAAAAAATGGTTCAAATGGATGTGAGCCCAATGGGACTTAACATCTTAGGTCATCAGTCGCCTAGAACTTAGAACTACTTAAACCTAACTAACCTAAGGACATTACACACATACATGCCCGAGGCAGGATTCGAAACTGCGACCATAGCAGTCCCGCAGTTCCGGACTGCAGCACCTACAACCGCAAGACCACCGCGGGTGGCCCATGCTGATCCCTTAGCATTGAGACTCACTTCACATTGCTTTTGTATATGGGGGTTTTGCATTAATTCTTTCTGTTGTTGTATTTTTGGTAATTGTGTATTAATTTTCTTTAAATTATATTTTTCTACATTTGGAGCAAGTTGTCACTCAAGACACTGACTAGAAATTTCCGCTAAGCCATCTTGTTGTTATCTACAATATTATGAAAAGCATACATTGCTGCTCCCCATATAGTGGAGAAATTGAGTTGCAGAAAGGCACAAGAAGAAAGATTGCAAAAAAAGCAAGGTGCTAGTCAAAAGGCCTCCTTCTGAATTACAGAACACACACACACACACACACACACACACACACACACACATTCACGCAAACGTAACTTGCACACACATGAGCGCTGTTTGTCAGACGAGGCCAGACTGACCTGACTCTTCGTTAGTCACTGTTGTTCGCCCATCTCTCCCCTTCCCTGTTCCCACTCCGGCACTAAGCAGCCCTCTGTCCCGACAATACACCCACAGTCTTTTTACTTCTCTACTTTTCCTATGCGCCCCCTACCCCCCCCCCCCCCTGCCCGCATCTCGTGGTCGTGCGGTAGCGTTCTCGCTTCCCACGCCCGGGTTCCCGGGTTAGATTCCCGGCGGGGTCAGGGATTTTCTCTGCCTCGTGATGGCTGGGTGTTGTGTGATGTCCTTAGGTTAGTTAGGTTTAAGTCGTTCTAAGTTCTAGGGGACTAATGACCTCAGCAGTTGAGTCCCATAGCGCTCAGAGCCATTTGAACCATTTTGAACCCTACCCCCCCCCCCCCCGCCCCCCCAATCGATCTCCATCTGACACCCAACTGCATAGCTGCCCTGCTCACGCACCTTGTGTCTTTATGCTTCCACAGGCAGCACCTCACCATCCACCACCCTATCCTGCTATCCCTGCCCTTCCCATCCCTGCCTCCTCCTTACACCCAGAACGCTTCACCCATCATGCAGTGTTGCACACAGTCCAGCCATGGCAGCCACAGACAGTGGTCATGTGTGTGTGTGTGTGTGTGTGTGTGTGTGTGTGTGTGTGTGTGTTGTGTTGTCTAATACAGAAGAAAACCTTTTGGCTGAATGCTTACTTGTTTTGCTGTCTTCTTTGTTGTGCATGTTTGTGATTCGGAATGTCCACTATAGGGTGAGTAGCAACCTGTCGTTTCCATAACATTGCCATTATTCAGTTCAGTTCTACATAACAGCTTCTCTTCCGTCCAATAACCCAGTGCTGTTTTTTCTTTGTTACTATTTTCTAATGCATTACTATACCCAGTGTCCTTCTTTTCTTCTTTTCTTTCTCTTCTATCCTGTGTTTTATGTGTCACCTTTCAAAGCACATTGCATGCTCTGACGTTCGATCCACACTCTATCAATCGTCTCGTCCATGCACAACGTATGGCTACAAGACAGCGCTGATTGTTGGTGCAGCATATCATGTCTCACGTTACTCCAGCCGAAATCATTAATCCTAGATCTTGAAATTGAGCCCTCTTCCTCTGCCACTCTTGCGTACTTTTTCTTGTTATTATCCACACCTTCTGGTGCCACACTATCTTGTACTCATCGTATCAACCCTCTCCAACCTCCCCTCCCCTCTCTTTGACCTCTCTTATTCCAGTTCGCACATACAACTGTACCTAATATAGTGACATCTGCTGTCTCCTTTCTTCATACATATCCGTCCACAAGCCTACAACCCACATTACAATCTTTTATTTAATTTTATTTTTATTCTCATTATGTTTCCACGTCGATTTCAGTTCATTTTCGCCTTTTACTGTCGGCCTGCTTCCTCAGGTCTCATCTTCGTTCGCCATACGTAATCCATTCTGCCCTTTTCTTGATTTTTCCCATACATTTTGGCTAATTTTTTCTCCCAGATTTCTACGTTATTTACGTATTTTTGCGCCTTTTTATCTTCCACCATGGATTCTTGCCCCTTCCATCAGCGTCAACACAGAAATGTTTCCTTATTCTAGTCAGGAATCAATCCTACATACTGTTCCTGCAATGTTTCTTGTCTCATGGAATCCCTCCCAAAGGACCTTATCATCAAAATACCCATGTCTGGTGGCAGGCCCTCCATCCCCAACTATTATTCAGATTCCACGTCCTTAAACACCATCAAAATTAGTCTGGACTGTTGACTACATTGTCAATATATAAAGTTGTGCAATGTTTCGCCCACTTTTTCAAATTAATTTTATTGACCGTGACAACAGGTGCGGAGCCCACCCTTAAAACTCACCAACGTAGTCTTCCAAACCCATGTAAATCAGGCACACTTTCCTTCTAGTACATTCTCTTCATCTGTAAACTTCTCATGCTGTGCAATGCCAAATTCCGGGCTCCCTTTTCACACATTGAAACCCTTGCCCTCCAGCAACTACAGAAGCACGCACACACCACTTCAAAAAACTCTCCAAGTTGTTCATCTCCCACTCCCAACCTGAACCATCACCATACACCACCTCCAAACCTCCGCCGAAGCTTCTCATAGCTGACAAACTCAGCCTCAAAGGCCTGCTTCATGTACCCCTCCTTCAAAACTATCTCCCACCACACAGTCATGAAACTTTCTTCCAGACACCTTACTCCCACAGAAGTATCCCTCCTTTGCAGAAGCCTTAGTTTTGCCCTACCCCCAAATGCAATCGTGCTGGACTTGTCAAAGTCACTCTTCCTTCTTCGAATCCTCACACTGAAAGCACTTTTCCGCCTCCAACCCTACTACTCAGATGCAGTCAAAGCTGTTGAAACCCGCTTTATTTAGTTCAGCTGGCCGCTGTGGCCGAGCGATTCTCGGCGTTTCAGTTCGGAACCACGCAGGTGCTACGGTCACAGGTTCGATTCCTGCCTTGGGCATGGATGTGTGTGATGTCCTTAGGTTGGTTAGGTTTAATTAGTGCTAAGCCTAGGGGACTGATGACCTCAGTCCCATAGCGCTTGGAGGCATTTGAACCAGTTCACTCCTGTATCCAACTGTAATCCATCTGCACTACCCCAAATGACCCCTGTTAGCTTTCCAGAATAACCCCAGCCCCAGCTTCACTATCATTCCTCAAATATATCAACATGCAAGGTAATCTTACATTCATAGAAAGAACGGCAATCCAACACCTAAAAGCTGATCATGACCTTATAAATCTATCTATTGACAGAGGCTCCACCACTGTTGGGCTCCGAGGATTACCTGACTGAAGACTCCACCTGACAGCTGCCAGATTTGTCCACCTGCATACCCAGCAACAGTGACCCCATTCCAGAAATCCAGCAGGATCTGCAGTCTCTGCTCATTTCCTTAGACCCACGCCAGAAACTTTTCTTTGAATTCATCTTTCTCCTCGCCTCTACCACTCCCTGCACTCCTATATTCTACACATTTCCTAAAGTTCATAAAACTCAACCTCCCAGGATGTCCTATTGTGGCTGTTTAATGTGTCCCCACTGAGAGAATGTCTGCTGATATAGACCAACACTTTCAGCCTATTACCCAGAATCTACCCTCCTATATAAAAGACGCTAACCATTTTCTCCAGACTGTTTCTGTTTCCTTGCACCAAACTTCCTAAAGTCTATACCACAATTGATTTGTACAAATGGCCAGTGGATTCTAAACCTACGACTTCCACCCTAGCCAACATGTCCAACTATATCCTCAACGATTATTTCTTCTCCTCTGAAGGCATCACCTACAAACATATCTGGTCTATGGCTGTGGGCATCTACATGGCACCATCCTATTTAAACTTGCTCATAAAGAAGTCACTTCCATACAACCTAGCCACCTATGTCCATCACATGTATAGTGATGGGCAGTCCCCCCTGAAGTAGATCAAGGATCTCACTGATGTCTTTGCAGACATAATTACTGAGCAGAACAGATCTGCCATGCCTTAAATGTCAGATCACTCACCATCAGTCACCAGAGGATCATTCCTCTTGTGACTCAGTACCATCCAGGAGTGGAGCAACCATATCACACTCTTCACCAGGGTTTAGGCAACCTGTTCTCATGCTCTGAAATGAGGAATGTCTTATCCATTATCCTCTCCACCTCCACCCCTTCCACAGTTGTATTCTGATATTCCGCCACCCACTCCGCATACACAATATCCTGCTCCATCACTAGTCAGGCTCTGCTCCCATTCTCTTGCTTCATGGCTCATAACCCTATAAGAGACTGAGATGAAAGACCTGTCACCACCACCTACTCCAGTCCAGACATAACCACCATGTATCCCATCAGAGGCTGGGCTGCCTGTGAAACCAGTCATGTGATCTTCAAGGTGAACTGCAACTAATATTCTGTGTTCTAGTTGGGCATGAACACCAACAAGACAACCACGAATGGCCACTGACAAACTGTGTCCAAGAAACGGCTGGTCTATCCATTTTCCGAGCATGCTGCCCAGCACAAGGTTCTTCATTTCAATGACTCCATAATAGCCTGGGCCATATGGATTCTTTCTAACACCACCACATTTTCTGAACTGAACAGATGCTAACTCTTTCTTCAATATATCCTACTCACGTAACCCTCTTGGTCTGTCAGTCTGTCCTCCTTAGTCCCCACTGCAGCAATGCCCAACTTTCAGTTCCACCAACACAGCCACAATCTTTTTACGTCTCTCCTTTCCCACTGATTCCAACCAGCCCACTAACGGCCTGACAGCACCTAGCTTCCTTATCCTTTCCCAACTCGTCCATGTATGCTCTCACAAGCAGCAATTTACCGTCTCCCACCCTTCCTGGCAACCTTCCCCCTCCCTGTCGCGGCCAGTTTCTTACCCCCGCCACACAGAGTGCTTCTTCCATCGTGTGCTGTTACTTACCATCTGGGCTCGTCAGAAAGAGATAGTGGTCATATGTGTGTGAGCTACGTTTGAATGAATGCATGTATGTATGTGTGTGTGTGTGTGTGTGTGTGTGTGTGTGTGTGTGTGTGTGTGTGTGTATTTATGTTGTCTAATTCAGAAGAAGGCCTTTTCGCCGAAAGCTTACTTGTTTAGCAGTCTTTTCGTTGTGGCTGTTTGCCACTCGACAACTGCACTATATGGTGAGTTGCGAACATCCTGTTCATAATATTGTCATTATTTCATCCAGCATTTTCAATTTTTGTAATCTTCTAGAGTCGCTGAACGGCGATACTTTCCCGTACACCTTGGGTCTTCAGCGAACAGATGCAGAAGGCTGTTCACCCTGTCCCCCCGATCATTTACGTCAGTAAAGAAAAAGAACTACAGTACTTCCCAGTGGCACTCCTGATGATACTCTCGCCGTCAAGAACGACATACTGGGTTCCATTACCAAAGAAGGCTTCAAGTCGCATATCTGAGACCCTACGCTGAATGCTCGTACTGCATGAGAGTCTGCAATGGGGCAATATGTCATACGCTTTCTGTAATTCTAGGAACATAGTATCTGCCTCTTGCCCTTCACCTACAGCCGTCAGGAGATCGTGAGAAAAAAGGGAAAACTGAGTGTCGCAAGAACGGTGCTACCTAAATCCCTGCTGATTGGTGAACAAAAACTTTCATGTCTCAAGAAATTTATTATATTCGAAATGAGAATATCACCAGCAATTGTCCAGCGGACCTGTGTTAAAGATACTGTTCTGCGATTTCGTGATTCCGTTCCTTTACCCTTCTTATATATAGAAGTAACATGAGCTTTCTTCACGTTGCTTGGGATTTTGGGTTGGGTGGAAGATTCACGGTAAATGCAAGCTAAGTAACGGGCCAATACTGTAGAGTATACTGTGTGGAACCGAACTACTTCCATCTGGGCCTAGCGACATATTTGTTTCCACATCTTTCAGTTATTTCTCTATGTCCTCTATAAGGGATTCTGTTAGACAATCAAACGATAGTATGTTTGTACAATTCTCCTGCGTGAATGATTTCCTAAAGGGGATATTTAAAACTTTCCTTCTGCTGTCTTCTGTTGCCACACCAGACTGATCAAACTTTTGACCCGATTAGCGATTTTACGGAAGGACCGGAGTTTTCTCGCGTTACTGGCAAGATCTTTTTTTTTTTTTTTTTTTTTTTTTAGTGAGAGTTGTATTCCTCGCGTTTTCTCGTTCACTTTTGAATCTAGAGTCTAACAGTCTCTCCTGCTCCAGAGTTTTGCGTCCTTAATCCCCTTATCGCCATACACTTCTCCATTTTGCGCTTTACAATCCGTGTACATTTTGCAAATCATTCCTTTAGATCGATCATATTGGAACTAATTACGTTAATTCATTGTCTAATTTGAATGCCAGAAACAGCTTATGTGCTCTTTCTAGTAAAAGTACTCTCCAATCCTTTAGAACTAATGTCGCTATGATAACATTTTGATCACTAATCCTTGTCTCTGCACTGACACTGTTGATAATGTCAAACCTGCTTCTGGCCAGAAAGTCTAACATTCTCATTGTGTGTGGGCTAATGAATTACCTGTTAAAGCTGCCTCTCTGTAATACCTGCAATGGATCCATAATTCCTCGAATGTCTATTTTTCTCCAAACATTAACTTAAATGTAACTTAAATGATGCGTACCTGATACTACTATGAGGTATTTCATTAAATACCACAATACTGTATGGTATCGACATATCAGAATTACTAGCGTCGTCTCTAATGAAGAGTCGTAAAAGTTCCACCAGATTTATGTGTGTTATCTCAAGTAACCCATTTGTCCACGGGTGAAATGGTTCAAATGGCTCTGAGCACTATGGGACTTACCATCTGAGGTCATCAGTCCCCTAGAACTTAGAACTACTTAAACCTAACTAACCTAAGGACATCACACACATCCATGCCCGAGGCAGGATTCGAACTTACGACCGTAGCGGTCGCGCGGTTCCAGACTGAGGCGCCTAGAACCGCTCGGCCACACCGGCCGGCAAGATCCACAGTCTGGATCTTCTGGATCTATAGAAGATTACACATCATCTTAACCATTTTGCTTGAAGCAAATTCGATTCCTGGCCTTAACAGAATTGACTGAATTCTGTACAACACTATTTCTTCCAAAAATTTCAGCGCCACTGTCGCAGCGTCTTGTCTCACACTTGGAACTGCTACTGTGAACTTGTTCGAGGCCATCTTAAAAGTATCAAGAAGTATCGGGTGCCATTTGTTGTTGTATGTAATGGACCAAAATGTCCATGTTACATGTTTTGAATAATACGGTCGTCACTGTGCCAGTATTTGCTACAGGCATCTTTGTCCTGATCTCTGCGAATATATTGCTTTGGCATTTGTCGCACGATCTAATGTACTCTTCACTTTTCCATCACTGTTAATAATTCTTTATTTAGTTTGAGGTTTGTGCATCCTTTGACGTCTTCATAACTTATTATTGTACATTTCCCTCATGATCTTGACTCTTCGTCGTTTTGTGGCCGAGCAGATGTAGGCGCTTCAGTCTGGAACTGCGCGACCGCTACGGTCGCCGGTTCGAATCCTGCCTCGGGCATGGATGTGTGTGATGTCCTTAGATTAGTTAGGTTTAAGTTGTTCTAAGTTCTACGGGACTGATGACCTTAGCAGTTAAGTCCCATAGTGCTCAGAGCCATTTGAACCATTTTTTCGTTGTTTTCTTCTTCCTGTTCTCCGTTTTCCCTTACCTCTCTTATGTGACCTGTACTTCTATTTATATGCTACTCATCATCAGGTAGCATTCGACTTAATGCATTTGCGTTTGAATTGAGCAACCCTGGTTTACATACAATCGCATGTGAATACTCCTCTAGCTAAAACCTCCAGTTTAGTATCTTTGGTAATTGGACTTCAGCACAGAATTTCCTCGTCTGTGGCTTTTGGTCTGTTACTGTGGTAAAAGTTCTGCCACAATCTTTCGCGTTAAACTGCTTTGTGGGCCACGTAATTGCTGAGAACTCTAAATGAATTGCAGATTATTATTTTTTTTTTTCCTTTTGTACTTATTCAATCACCATGAAGCATCGGGAATTGACAAATCTGCACATGTTCTCTTGTGACGGAACTGCTCTGTGCATTGCTTCTCTGCTGGCTTCGTTAGTCACAATAATTGGTTTCTCGAAATATGGTTAGCTCAATACGGGAGGATTTACAAATATCTCTCTCTCTCTCTCTCTCTCTCTCTATCTCTCTCTCTCTCTCTCTCTCTCTCTCTCTCTCTCTCTCTCTCTCTCTCTCTCTCTTTCTTTCTCTCTCTCTTCCTCAAGTTCTTCGTGTTGCTGATTTCCACATCGTATGGCACTTCAGTCTTCAGCAATTTATGTTAAGAATTGTGAATTTTACTGAAGTTCAGAATAAACTGACGACAGTATCCAGCTACCGTTAAATCCTTTTTAATTTCCTTGTGGATTTCAGACTGCAAAAGTTCGTCGCTTCTTTCTCATTACACTCTTCAAGCATCACACTTTCAGTGGTTGTTTTGTGCCATCAAAAGTATTACTCGCTTTCTCAGGAATTTGTCTTTCTTTAGTTGTAGCGTTAACCAATGTGTCCATAATCTATCCAGAATTATTCTGCAGCTTCCTATTATGTTGTTTTAATGGACTTCTTGCAGTCCTGCCAAAGACACACTCATAATTATCGGAAATGTACTTGGTTCTTCCTTTAGTCCTATGAGCATCCTTTATTATTCGTAGTACTGGCCATATGTACTACATGTTGCCTTTTCTCTGTGTACTGGGTGTATTAAAATCTGATAATGTCCACTGGCCAGAGGTAAAATGAAGTAACACTTGGCTTTTCATAATTCGTCTGTTTCACTAATGTTGGGCATAATCAAATTGACCAAATGGTTAATAAGGATATAATCGTTAAAAGTCAGAGTCCATGAAATACGCACAGTATCGAAAAAACTGGACACCAGTGTAAGAGTTACATATGGGCTCATAACAGCGACTTCAACGGAATTTCAGTGGGTGAAACCGTTCTCCATTTCTGGCTTTGTCAACAGTGGAATATTTCGACCCGGTACATAACTGCCTTTTCGCCATAATTAACCACAACATTTTGCTTCTTCAAGATGTTCCTTCTCACTGGTACGTCATCTGGAATATGTGATGCTTTTTCTATGATGTAGAACTTCACTGGTACTTTCCCTGTATTATCAATTACTGACCATGAATCCCAATGCATTGTCTGTACCTTGATTAACTTTTGGTCATTTTGTCGTGATAACTGGGACTATTTTATGATCCACACTTTTAGTTTCCCTTTTTGCTTTATTACTTTATGTCTAATGTGCTCATATCGGCTGCACCTGTAACACTAGGAGCTTACAGTTCTGTGGTTGATGTTCACTCCTTTTGAACTTTTCACTAGTGAATATTCTTTTACATTTGGCATCCATGTGCCCTTATTAATCGCAGTGATAGCGAAAGTTCTGGAACTTTTATCTTTTTCCCTTCTTCGAGGGCACTGCTACCCATCGCACACTTCCTCTTTGGCTTCCCATAGTCTCTGTGTTAGCCTCTGCCCAGTCCGCCCCGATAGCTGAGTGGTCAGCGTGACGGATTGCCGTCCTGCGGGCCCGGGTTCGATTCCGTGCTGGGTCGGAGATTTTCTCCGCTCAGGGTCTGGTTGTTGTGTTGTCTTCATCATCATTTCATCCCCGTCTGGCGCACCAATGTGGCGTCGAATGTAATAAGCTCTGCACCAAGGCGACCGGACCTGTCCTCAAAGGGCCTCCCGGCCAATGACACCAAACGCTCATTTCCATTTCCGTTTCCACACCCCATGCCCACAGATTTCACGTCTTCCCGATGTGCTACAACGTATTCCAACATCCTTAGGACTGCTCATACGAATGTATTCTCCTCTTTCGTGGAGAATAGCGCAAATTCCCCTTGCAAAGCTACGTCCACGGTCTCACGTAAGTTAATTTGTTCATCCCAGCTTCATACAACTGTCTATATCCTGTCAATTGCTAGGCCTTGTATGAAGCAAGTCCATACAACTGTACGCCTTGTAGTTATGCTGCCTCTGTCAGTCTGTGACCTCTGAATTATTTTGATGATTCATCTATTAAATTTGTTCATGATGCAATTGCTTCCCATTGGTCTAGCCTCAAGCATCCTGCAGATATCACAGTTTACGATGCACTTACTTGAATTTTTTTCCAAGAATAGCTCAACTTGATCACAGTTATTAGCACTAGCTGCCGCGTGGGATTAGCCGAGCGGTCTAGGGCGCTGCAGTCATGGACTGTGCGGCTGGTCCCTGCGGCGATCCTCCCTCGGGCATGTGTGTGTGTTTGTCCTTAGGATAATTTCGGTTAAGTAGTATATAAGCTTAGGGACTGATGACCTTAGCAGTTAAGTCCCTTAAGATTTCACACACATTTTGAACATTTTATTAGAACTAGCCCAGACAGTTAGCTTTGCTACGTGTATCGAAATTACAATGGTTTTTGATCAGTTCGGTCTGTTTCAAACACCATGTTCCCGTCCTGAATGCGCTACCTAAGCTGCGACGTAGCCTCACAACATCTCGATATATGACTTATTTACTAATACAAGGAAATCCCTTGCACTGAAGCCCCTAACGTTAGAACTATTAACTCGAGGCATATTATGTTAACGTAATATTACACACAGAGTCCTAAAACAATTCCTGCTGTCGCTTACCTGAACTCTTTATGTTGTTGATGCTGTAATTCTTCTGGTTTCCATTGTAGTTCTTCTTGCAATTGTTTCCTCATCTTCCGAACTGATCCGCAATTGAAACTTCCTGGTGGATTAAAACTGTGTGCCGGACCGAGACTCGAACTCGGGACCTTTGCCTTTCGCGGGCAAGTGCTCTACCAACTGAGCTACCCTAGCATGACTCACGCCTCGTACTCACAGCTTTACCTCTGCCAGTACCTCTCCTCCTACCTTGTGACCCGCAATTTCTTTGTCCTGAACAAGTTTACCAAGTCTCTGCTGGGCTCTCGGAATGTTTTCTGTTTCCTTAGACCTTTTTGTAGGCATGAGCGTCGATCTTCTTACTGTACACAGATTGAGGGACTGATTCCGACTGTCTAGCAACTTTTCGTCCAGTACTGTCACCTGATTCTCTACTTTCGAATCCTTTTTTGCAACACTCTTCAAACGCATGACCCCAGAACCTATATGCCATGTCCCAGAACAGATCCCATCACCAACTTTTGACGAACGTGAGGCCTGCATTGCACAGTCAAAAAATAGGCGACAATGTGGAGTGACGTCTACTAAGTTACCATATACGGAGTGAGAGGGAGAACGTCTCCTTGGATGCTTAGCACAGATGATTTTGGAACAGAGAGGAAAAATTATTTCCTTGTAGGAAGTGAATAAGGATGGAAGCATTTAAGGAATAATTTAAGAACAATTTATTTCCCAACACTTCAGCCTTATTCGCAGAAGTATGTTAGAGTTGCTTTATGTCTTTGTAAATCAATGATTACACTCAACCCCTCTATGTGTTAGGACTTTTCAGCAACTCCCGTTCTACATTTCGCTATCAGAGACGAGATAATACACAGTCAAATACTTACCCACAATGGGAGACCCGTGCGAGATAGTGCTTGTTCCTCTAAATTCTGACACGTAGAAAATGTCAACTAATAGCCGTTGCTACTATCTGGGATAAACTTTGCAGAATTTGCTCTTTTCTAATAGACAGGAAAATGAAGAAGATAACTTATGCTAAATACTTACCGGAAACTCAATTGTTCTCCCTTGAATGCGTACAGTCTTTCAGCAGCTTTTACTGAAGCAGCATTAAACTGTGTCTTTATAGGAGAGACTTGGCTGGCGTACTGCTTCTTCTACTTCCTTGTATTGACTGTTTAGACCCCACAGCACCGGTCGTATGGAGTTTTATCAAGGACTTTTCAACGAATTTTTCGTGTAAAGAGGTTTTCCCTGGCCCTTCCGAAGATATTGCTGAAGTCTGTTCTACGATATTCTCCAATATTCTTGTTATATGCCAGGATCTGCTAGTTGCCGTGGCGCACGAGGATGTTGTCCTCATATAACCATTACGTCACCGCCGCTTCCTCAGACGGTTCCCAACAAATTTGACTTAAGCTGGAGCGCTGGTAAACTTCGTGATGTCCGCCTGATACCACATCTTACGATTTGTTTTAAATATTTCCCCCCTTTTCTTCCAGTCATGTCACTTCTTACATTAACAGAATTCGATAGCCATAACAATAATAGAAAGCAGGAGCATAGAAATAAAAGTATGTAATAAATATATACCTCACTTCGTCGGACTTGACAGATAACGAACAAGAAGAAAAGTCTCAGTTGCCTTTTACTACGAAGCATCCAGTTATTTGCATAAAATGTGAGCGGGAAACCATATACTACGCAGGCTGACCAGTGAGGCACATTATAGTCTGTTACCTTCAGTATTAAAATTTTTGTGTTAAATCGCTGAGCTAAGAGCAATGCCAGTAGAGATACAAACTTTAAATTATGTATATCAATACTGAATATTACATACTCCATTTAACTGGCAGAAAGAAATACCACAGACAGCGAAGATCAGACGTCTTTTTAAATGAGTCTGTTTACATGTCGTGCAGAGAAAAAATTTTAACATGGTCTGCGCTTTGGGATGCAAACTCACAATAATGTCGGACCTAAGAGGTAACGGCATTTAAAAATGAGTAAGATTTTACTTTCATCTGAGACAAGTAATTCCAGAAGTCAGTTCATCCACTATTAACTTAGTTGTCAAGAAGAAATAAAAGTTATTTTAGTAGATAGGACCATGGAGACGACTAAACAGAATTTTTTATATAGAGAAAGCAAAAACTTTCTACACAAAGCGAAAAAGTTTTCGAACTCTATCGCCAGGAGACATTCGAGCAGTGAATTTCTCGATACATAATATTATGCTGGTCAACCACACCTTCATCCACGGCATTAGGCGTATCTGAACGCCGGATACTAGAGCACGGAGTACAGCTGCTTGTTAACGGAGGCTTACGAAACCACAACCTATATTGCTCATTACTCAGCTGAGCGGACCGCCGTGCAGTCCACTGCGGTTCGGGGGAACACATCTAGATTTGTCCCTCACCATTACACCGTATGACATTTGTCAAGCACAGTTCCTTGTAGCTGCTAGAATGTTCGGAGAAAATATTTAATTTTGATGTTGTAAAGTTACTTCTCATTCATTTCCTTTATTGTCAACCTACTCCGGTATCTCATAGGAAGACAGCTATATGACGAAGTAGCATCAACAGGTGTGCTACTTTCGAACGTGAGTAGAATGTTATAACGATATGTTTACGTAATGTGTATACATAAACATACATTTATAAATGTCCCCGTTCGTAGTCGCTAATTATAACGATATGTTTACTTTTGTGCTGTAACATATAGCTATAATCAGCGGTGGAAACATATTTGCGAACGCCGACCGTATGCGGCTGTTTCTTGTTTGATCGTCTGATCAGTCGGAAGTTGCATTGCAGAGGAGAGTAAATGCCTATTCAAAATATAATTAATTTTGGATAGCTCAACATGAATTTCCTAAGGGACCGTAGTTTATCATGCATTTGCCAGTAGAATATGGCGCGGAGAAAATATTTCGCCGCATACAACTTCCGTCCGATGTCGACGAAAGAATTCGTGACTGTGAACTCTCTATTTGGCAGAAACATAAAGAAAATTAAATAACTTCATGAAGGAGTGAGACATAGATTCTGTATTAAATAAATAGTCCATACACCAGTTCCATTTAACTCTGAATTTATGGCAATTAATAGATGAACTTACACTGCAATGAAGGATTTAACATGGATGCCGTTTTGACTGGCACTTCTCTTCTCGTAATGAAAATAATTCCTTTGACGTTTTCACATACACGTCGCACAATAAATTTACTGCTAGGCAATTTTAGTATTACTGAGCGGGGTGGCGCAGTGGTTAGCACACTGGACTCGCATTCGGGAGGACGACGGTTCAATCCCGTCTCCGGCCATCCTGATTTAGATTTTCCGTGATTTCCCTAAATCGCTTCAGGCAAATGCCGGGATGGTTCATTTGAAAGGGCACGGCCGATTTCCTTCCCCATCCTTCCCTCGCCCGAGCTTGCGCTCCGTCTCTAATGACCTCGTTGTCGACGGGACGTTAAACACTAATCTCCTCCTCCTCCCTCCACTTTTAGTATTACACATTTACTTTACACTAAAACAATATTATTTTTAACGATAATAATACGGCGGCAAGACATGCGCGTCCGACACAAGTTACAAGAGACAAGAGAAGAATGAGTAACTGTTCATCGAGAATATTTCGTACATAAAAAAAAAGAAGTGTAAAAGTGTTCTTCTTCTGTCCGTTTTTCGCGCCGCGGTTTTCAAAATCGATAACTCACTGCATCTCTGACGGCGCTTCGACAATAAACAAGTTACGTCACAGGTCGCTCACCTTTTACATTCTCACAACATTATTTGCTAACTGTAGCTGTTGCCGAGCGACTGCTCGATTAGTGAATGATTTAAAATGATAAGGCAATCACATAATGTTACAATGTCCAAAATATAAATTACAATTTAAAAATGACGACACAAAAACCTCTAAAAAGTAATAAAATAATGCTATGTACTGTCCCTCCAAATTTAAAATAAATAGTAATAACGTTATCCAAGCGTCTTAGAGTGGCGGGACCGCTAAATAAACTAAAAAAATAAGTAAATAAGAAGTTAACAGCAGCTATCCTTTCTAGAACAGCATACTTTCATTATTTCTGGCTATAACCCTCTTCTGTTTTGTATAAGCTCTTCCAGCCCTGTAGGACCCTCACCCACATCTTAAAATATATAGTGAAGTTAGATTACTTTTATATACAATTTGAAAGCTAATCTGTCTTTAATTAGCTTAACATTCTTAAAGAACACAGTTATCTGTTGATTTTATATCAAATATTGATATAATTATCAACGAACTTACTTTCAAGACCTGTGTCTTGCTGTGGTTCAGCGACAGCTCATTAAGTCATGCATCATTCAACCGCGAGCGTGAGTCGCACGTTGCACGGAATGCGGCTCACGGTGCGTGATCCAGCGCGGCGACCCGAACAAGCAGTCGCGTTAAGGTATGCGTCGTTGACGGTTGTGTCTACATTAAGCAGCTTTGGAAGTAAATTAATTAACACATAGACTCGAAACCAGATGGCAGTTATAAGAGTCGAGGGACACGAAAGGGAATCACTGGTTGGGAAGTGAGTGAGACAGGGTTTTAGCCTCTCCCCGATGATATTCAATCTGTATATTGAGCAAGCAATAAAGGAAACAAAAGAAAAATTCGGAGTAGGTATTAAAATCCATGGAGAAGAAATAAATGCTTTAAGGTTCGCCGATGAGATTGTAATTCTGTCAGAGACGGCAAAGGACTTGGAAGAGCAGTTGAACGGAATGGACAGCATCTTGAAAGGAGGATATAATATGAACATCAACAAAAGCAAAACGAGGATAATGGAATGTAATCGAGTTAACTCGGGTGATGCTGAGGGAATTAGATTAGGGAATGAGACACTTAAAGTAGTAGAGGAGTTTTGCTATTTGAGGAGAAAAATAACTGATGATCGTCGAAATTGAGAGAATATAAATAAAAAGTGTGGTGTCACCGCCAGACACCACACTTGCTAGGTGGTAGCTTTAAATCGGCCGCGGTCCATTTAGTACATGTCGGACACGCGTGTCGCCACTGTGTGATCGCAGACCGAGCGCCACCACAAGGCAGGTCTCGAGATACGATATAGCACTCGCCCAGTTGTACGACGACTTTGCTAGCGACTACACTGACGAAGCCTTTCTCTCATTTGCCGAGAGACAGTTAGAATAGCCTTAAGCTAAGTCAATGGCTACGACCTAGCAAGGCGCCATTAATCATTTTAAGATAGAGTCTCACTTGTATCATCAAGGAATGCCGTATACAAATGATGGATTAAAAGTTAAGTATTATAGCAGCTGCGTACTTTTCTTGCTACCATTCATTACGTATCCTGTTTCAGACCTCTCTCTAGCCTACGTGAGATTAACGCGTGCCTTTCGGCTACTTCAGTGTGGCGTAGCTGTCTTGTTACGCCACAACAAAAAGCGTTCCTGAAGAAGAGAAATTTGTTGACATAGACTATAGATTTTAAGTGTCGGGAAGTCGTTTCTGAAAGTAGTTGTATGGAGTGCAGACAGATATTGAAGAGAAACATTGTCGATAAATAGTTTGGATAAGAAGGGAATAGAAGCTTTCGAAATGTGGTGCTACAGAAGGATGCTTAAGATTAGATGGGTAGATCACATAACTAATGAGGAGGTATTGAATAGAAATGGAGAGAAGAGGAGTTTGTGGCACAACTTGACTAGAAGAAGGGATCGGTTGGTAGGACATGTTCTGAGGCATCAAGGGATCACCAATTTAGTATTCGAGGCCAGCGTGGAAGGTAAAAATCGTAGAGAGAGATAAAGAGATGAATACGCTAAGCAGATTCAGAAGGCTGTAGGTTGCAATAAGTACTTGGAGATGAAGAAGCTTGCACAGGATAGAGTAGCATCGAGAGCTGCATCAAACCAGTCTCAAGACTGAAGACCACAATAACAACAGACTCGAAGATTTTATATTATTGTTTTGATATTAACTTACAATGCCTAGGTAGCTTACTCGTATTTAAATTTCACATTTTGTCATTTCTAGATACAATATATTTTAATTTTATTTGTTTAGCGGTCCTCCGACGCGAAGATTGATGGATAAAAATATTCCTAGTTATATTGCTGAAAGGAGCAATGCATCAGCACACTTTATTTTTTTTTTTTTTTTTACATTTAGAGTTCTTGTGTCAGCTTTTTTAAATTTTTAATTTTAGCTTTAATCCCAGCTTTTTAAGCTTTATATTTTTTCGCACACGTGGTACAATTGACACTGAGTTCACACATACACAGAAACAGCTTCTCGGACTTAACCCGAAATTGCTACACGAGATCTTGTCTTGCCTAAATCCTCATACTCTGACAGTAGCCTTACCTCCATAAATATTTTTAAAGTGGCAAAATTTTCGTAATGCAATATAGCAACGGTTGTTTGATCAGCTATTAGTGTTTAAAATGCATTAAACACTGTCATCCTATTTTACCATCGTCACGTTCGTGATTTACGAATTTCCTTTTTTGATTCAGACATATCTTCATCGACTGTGTATCAGTATATAGACTTAGCCAAGTCAGGTAACAAAAGCAATAGACAGTGGCGATAATGATAAATCAGATCGGAGGGAAGTGGACGGCCATTGTTCTGTCTAGCAATACGCTGCCTAAACTATGAGGGCAAAATCATTTGATTTCGTACTAGATTGTGAACCTCAAAAAGAACCATAAAAATGTCTGGGAGAGCACATGTTCATCTGTTGCGGTTAACTTACAATGGCCCTGCTTCTGTTTTGTAGGTGCTGAAATGGGCAACTTCAAATGACTAAAATCATTATTGTTGGTCAACTGTAAAAGACAAACATGTGTTCTCGCTGACTTTTATTTAGATCTTTATGAGCTCCACAATCTGTACTGCGTAACTTGATCTAGCTCCATTAAATTTCGGGAATGCAGCCGCATAAATTCTGCTTCTTCTTCTAATATTTCGGCTGTATATCTTTCAGCCATCTTCAGAGAGAGCCGTACGACCGGCTCTCTCTGAAGATGGCTGAAAGATATACAGCCGAAATATTAGAAGAAGAAGCAGAATTTATGCGGCTGCATTCCCGAAATTTAATGGAGCAGTCTTTGCGCCGCGAAAACCTGAAGATTCACAACAATTGTAATTTTATTCATCACGTTTTTACCTTTTCTGCCTGATTCCTCTGTATGACGAGCAAAGTTAAAAAGTTTATCCAGAAATACTTCTAGATGTCTTGTTACTGCGCTTGTCTTAATCCTTACATCATTTAACTTGATAGGGTCCCTTTCAACAGCAGGTACGTTGTTTTTTGAGGTGCTAGCGACAGTTAGAAGGTAGTAATATTGGACATCGAGGTGTGGAGCGAAGACGTTCTTCTAACCCATACGAAAGGTATTCTACTGGGTTCAGGTCGTGGCTCTCGGCCTGACTGATATTGTCCACAAACAATTGCCTCAGAAATTCCACTTTATGAAGGGGTTACTGTGTCATACTGTTACAATCACCAAATCCGAAGTGGATGTCAAATCAAACACTTTTCAGCCTTCTAGTCTCCAAACTTATTTTATTTGGCTACCAGTTTCGGCGATTTATTACACCATATTCATGCCCCTGACCAACGTATAGGAAGATTCTACTTCTCTTCTGGTCGAAACAGGGGCCAGCAATACTGTCATTAGTAGATTTCTGCTTCCTATAGCGATCACTTCAACAATCATCGGTCGACCACATCTGGTCCTTACTGGGCAGTACACGCACACACACACGCACGCACACACACACACACACACACACACACACACACACACACACACACACACACACACACACAGCCGGCCGAAGTGGCCGTGCAGTTAAAGGCGCTGCAGTCTGGAACCGCAAGACCGCTACGGTCGCAGGTTCGAATCCTGCCTCGGGCATGGATGTTTGTGATGTCCTTAGGTTAGTTAGGTTTAACTAGTTCTAAGTTCTAGGGGACTAATGACCTCAGCAGTTGAGTCCCATAGTGCTCAGAGCCATTTGAACCATTTGAACACACACACACACACACACACACACACACACACACCGTATCGCTGTAGTTGACGCTCCATCTAATCTTTTCATGGTCAAAACAAAATTTTTGTGTATTTCATAGACAGTCTTTGTTTGTGGAGTCTATAGACGCGTTTTGTGATGACTGGATCCTTCTCGTATTTGAGATGGCTTGATTGTTCTCATTGATTATCTTCTGTATTTTTCGTGCATCTTCTGCTGAACCTGCGGTTTATGAATCATACCTCTAGCATGTTCGTCCTCATCTGTCTGCTATTCCGTATTGATAATTTCGGAAAAATCATGGTCTCCTCTCTTTGAAATTACACTTCGACTATAATTCTGTGAAGGGCAGATGGAAATTTATTCGTTTGGTGAATTTTTGGAAGCTGAAATTGTTTACATTCTGTCCTTAGTTTTTCCTCTTCTGCACGTTGTCAGTAGACGAGTCATGTGGGTGTTTATTTCCTGGACAGCTGGTACATAGATTACTTTGGAGTGCTTTCGTAGTAAGCTGATTACCTCTTAATTTTATTTTAAAATTTCTTGGTGTCTAGGAGTGTTAGGATTTCTTGAAAATTAAAAAATATCCACAAGGTAACAAATTTTCAGTAGAACGTAAAGAAACAATTTCATCATAATTCAAATAAACAGAACTAAAGATGGTTATTTACAGCTGCTGTGAAACAGCAGCGTTGCTACGATGTTTGCTACCGTATACGATATATCCCAACTCCCATTTGGTTTGCATAGTATTAATGCTTTTCTTTCTATAGCTGAAATACACGCAGCATGACAGCATACGCGACCAAACTCTGAAACTTAGTTTTTATCCTTTTAAACCCAATAATGAACGTATCAACGTAATTAGGAAAGACAATAGAGTTTAACAAAGCTGTAGCTTCTGACCTACGTAACTACGCATTACCCTTCAGAATAGCTTTTCTGTTGATTTTGATCTGGTTTCTTTAGCAGAGGTACTCAATGCTGCTGAATCTGGCCGGTAGAATTGCTTCCCCACCAACCACGGCGTCCGGCTCCCCATCCTCTCCCACTCAGTGGGGTGAACTGCAAAAAGCTGCGCGTCAGCTGACTCGCGCCGGCCCAGACAGCTGCTATCGTTATCGGAAACCGCTGGAGCGCGCGCCATCACGGCGGGCATTACCGTTCACTGCAGAAATGTCATCCCCCCACACGGCGGAACGGTTCGCCTGTTTTTCGGTAGTTATGCTAACGACCACGCGACTCCTGACCGGCAAAGAAGAGCCGAGTTCCATCTCATGAGACATCCCATTCACATTTTCCAGTAGCTCCAGGGTCCAATGCGACCTGTACTGTGAGATTATCTACATCATAACTAACACAGCGTGTTTTCAATGATAAAAGATGTTATCAACAATAAAAGATAATGTGAACAAAAGTATCAGGACACCTGGCAGAAAATGATTTACAAGTTCGTGGCTACTTCCATCGGCCTGAAGATGATGGAGACGCATTTCATCGAATCGTTGCCACGAGACGACGACGCTACTCGTCTGACATCCCTTGAAGACTTCATATACAGTATGGTGTTGGCCCACTAGTAGCCTTGATTGCAGCTTCCACTCTCCCAGGTATACGGTCAACCAGGTGCTGGAAGGCTTCTTGGCGAATGGCAGCCCATTCTTCATGGAGCGCTGCACTGAGGAGAGGTATCGATGTCGGTCGGTGAGGCCTGGCACGCAGTCGATGTTCCAAAACATCCGAAAGGTGTTCTATAGGATTCAGGTCAGGTCTCTGTGCAGGCCAGTCCATTGCAGGGATGTTATTGTCGTGTAACCACCCCGCCACAGGCCATGCATTTTAAACAGGTGCTCGATCATGTTGAAAGATGCAATCGACTTCCCCGAATTGCTCTTCAACATTGGGAAGCAAGAAGGTGCTTAAAAAAACAATGTAGGCCAGTGCTGTGATAGGCCGACCGGTAACAACAAGGGGTGCAAGCCCCCTCCATCAAAAACACGACTCCTCCATAACACTGTCGCCTCCGAACATTACTGTACAGCCGGCCGCTGTGGCCGAGCGTTTCTAGGCGCTTAAGTCCGGAACCGCGCGACTGCTACTGTCGCAGGTTCGAATTCTGCCTCGGGCATGGATGTGTGTGATGTCCTTAGGATAGTTAGGCTTAAGTAGTTCTAAATTCTAGGGGACTAATGACCTCAGATGATAAGTACTATAGTGCTCAGCGCCATTTGAACCATTGATTACTGTACACTACAGACGCTGGTAGATGACGTTCGCCGGGCATTCGCCATACCTACACCCTGCCATCATCGCCACACTTTGTACCGTGATTCGTCACTCCACGCAACGAATTTACACTGTTCAATCGTTCAATGTTTACGCTTCTTACAGAAAGCGAGGTGTCGTTTGACATTTACCGGCGTGATGTGTGGCTTATGAGCAGCCGATCGACTATGAATTCCTAGTTCTCTAACCTCCGACCTAACTGTCATAGTACTTGCAGTGGATCCTGATGACGTTTGGAAATGTTCTGTGATGGTCTTGACAGATTTCTGCCTATTACTCATTACGAGACTCTTCAACTGTCGGCGGTCTCTGTCAGTCAAGAGACGAGGTCGACCTGTACCCTTCGGTGCTGTTCGTGTCCCTTCACGTTTCCACTTCATTATCACATCGGAAACATTGGTACTAAGTATGTTTAGGAGTGTGGAAATCTCGCGTACAGACGTACGACAAAAGTGCCACCCAAACATCTGACTACGATCAAAACCTGCGAGTTCCACGGAGCGCCCCATTCTTCTCTCTCACTACGCCTAATGAGTACTGAGGTCGCTGATACGGAGTACCTGGCAGCAAAGTGCAACTAATATAAAAAACGCACGTTTTGTGGGGGGGGGGGGGGGGGGGAGGGTGTCCGGATATTTTTCATCACATAGCGTATATATTTAACGTTGCTTATTTTAATTTATACATCGTTTAATTTGGTGTACGTACATGTACACTGAGTCGACAGAAGTCGTGGGATAGCGACATCCAGATAAAAATATGCCGGTAGTATCGCGTACACCAGGTATGAAAGGCCGGTGCATCGGTGGAGCCACCATTTGTACTCAGGTGTTCATGTGGAAAAGTTGTCGACGTGATTATGGCCTCAAGACAGGAATTAAATGACTGATAGCCGAATAGTAGCTAAAGCTAGACGCATGGGATATTTCATTTCGGAAATCGTTATGGAATTCAATATTCTGAAATACACAATGCCAAAAGTGTGCCGAGAAATCTCTCACCACGAATAACGCAGTGGCTGGCGGGCTTCACTAAACTACCGTGGACAGCGGTGTTTCATAGAGTTGTCAGCAATAATAGACAAGCAACACCGCGTGAAATAACATCAGAAACCAATGTCGGATGTACGAAGAATATGTCCGGTAAGACAGTGCGGCGAAATTTGCCGTTAATGGGCTATGCTAGGAGACGACCGACGAGAGTTACTTTGCACGACGTCGCCTCCAGTGTCTCTCGTGGACTCGTGACCGTTTCGGTTCGACCCTAGACGACTGGAAAACCATGGCCTAGTCAAATCAGCCACGAGTCCAGTTCGCACATGTCCGGTTCTATTTGAAGGTCGGATCGATAGCGGAGCTAAAACCGCAGTATATTTGAATGAAGTTTTGCATAGAATGTCCGTTATGCCCGTCGATCACACCACACTTTTCAGTTCTGAACACAAAGTGACCACGTGAAAGGGCCTAGAACAGTAGTAGCTCCCACCTTGCGTGAAGGTGCGTACTGCCGTCTGTTTTCTTCATGCGGGTTCCGCCTGATTCCATGCAGCCTAAATAACGTGCAGACGTTCATGATGCAGGCTGTCGGGTTAAAAAGTGAGTGTCAGCCCATTTTGTTCAGCGAGTGGATCAGGCAATTCGATAGAAATGTCTACGAAGAGCAGTTCAGAAAAAAAAAACGTAGAGGAATGTTGCCATCAGGCACTGTCGTTTTTCATGACAATGCTTCGCCGCACACTGCAGAGGCAACGAAGATGCTCTTGCAGCGTCTTGGATGGGAAGTGTTAGATCAGCCACCATACAGCCCGGACTTGGCTCCCTATGATTGCGACTATTTGCTCACATGAGCCACAGTCTGTGATGACGGTATTTTGATACATCAACGAGCTGCGAAACAGCGTTGAGAATCGGTGGAAAGCGCAGGTGGCTACTTTCTGTGAAGCGGGTATGGTGAAGTTGGTACAACGCAGCGACAAATTTCTAAGTCCGAGCGGCGACTGTGTAGAAAAATAGCTGGAACCTGTAAGTAAATGTTGCAAATAAATCAGTTTTGATCTTTACTTTGTTTTTCATTTAGGGGACGATCGTAACTTGAAGACAAATATCTCTCGTATGGTGTAACACTGTAATTTTTCAGCAAGACTCAATGCTTTGACCTGATATGAAAAATGCAATCAGTGAGGATTTTTAGTAGAAGGGAAGTAATAAATGAAACAGAGAGCTGAAGACTTCTGGCAGTATAAAGACAAACAGAAACTTCAAAAATGGCTCTGAGCACTATGAAACTTAACATCTGAGGTCATCAGTCCCCTAGAACTTAGAACAACTAAAACCTAACTAACCTAAGGACATCACACACGTCCATGCCCGAGGCATGATTCGAACCAGTGACCGTAGCGGTCGCGCGATTCCAGACTGAAGCGCCTACAACCTTCGGCCGCATCGATCGGCCAAACAAAAGCGACGTTTCGTTTTATTTGTGGATAAAAGTATAACCTCAGTGAATAAGAGGGTCATTTCTCTCAAGTAATAGTCGAAATTACTGCAAACTATTTCAATTTCAACATACTTACTGTATTTAGCTTTTGGTCTCCCCCTTCACTTTGTACCTCCACACTTTCTTCCATCACTACACTGATAGTAGATTTTTCACACCAATTCAGTACAGTATTTCCCCATTAGCTACACGAACTACCCATGTAATCTCCACCATTCTTCTTGTAGTACCACATCTGAGAAGCTTCTATTCACTTATTCTCTGAACTGCTTATCGTCCTCGTTTTACTCCAGTACAAGAATGTGCTCTAACAAATACCTAGATAAAAGACCGTGTAGCACTTGGATTTATATTCGATGCCAAGAAATTTCTCTTCTTCAAAAACTCTTTTCTTTTCTTTGCTACTCTACATGTTTATTCTCTTTACGTCGGACATCATCAGTTGCTTTACTGCCCAAATAGGGAAACTCATGTACTGATTAGTGTCGTATTTCAGAATTTAAATCCTTTAGCTTCGCCTATTTTAATTAGACTACGCTCCAGTACCCTTGTTTTGCTTTTATTGATGATCATTTTATATGCTTCTTTCAAAACAGTATCCATTCCGTTCAGTTGCTCTTGAAAATGTTTATCTGTCTCTGACAGAAATACTGTGTCCAAGACAAATGTGAATTTTTTTTAATTTCTTCTCTCTCAATATTAAATCTATCTTCATTTTTTTTTACTTCCTCCACTGTTTTGTCAGGTTTAAGTAACATTCTCACCTCTAACTGGACAGTAACGTGTAGAGACAAGTAATCAATCAAAAGGCTTGATTAAATGACATCCTCTCACGTTGGCGTTTATATCGGAACTGACGGTTCTGGAAGCTTGTCTTGTGGTTTTATCAAACTTCTCGGATAATCTGGCGAAAATTTCCATGTCAACATTAAAAAGCTGTATATCACTTGATTTGTCTTTTCAAGAAATTTCAAATGCCTTAAAAAATCACATCCTTCGTTGAAGAAAAAAAAATTATTTGCTTACATACAGAGTCTGGACAGAAATATGTAAATTCCAAAAATAGATCGCATTACCCTGCCTGATACAGTGTACGTAACTCATAGACGATCGAAACAGCTTCCAGTTGTCTCGGAATGGACAAATACTGGCCCTGTACGGGTTTAACGCAAATGTTATACTACTACGCCCACAAAATAGTTGCAAGGTCAGTAATAATTATGGACATGGACAGCGACACGTAGCTTCCTCTCCAAAGTAGGCCACAAAATCTCAATAATATTGGCATCTAGTGACTATGATGACCCGGGAAACTGTGTGAACAGGGGTTCTATCATCTTGGAACACAGCATCATCAATTAGGGATAAACATTGTACTATATGATGTACCTGATGGCCTTGGCATTAATGCCATCTTCCAAAGTAGCCATGGAGAAGTGGAATATCACGGTATGGCTGCCCATATCATCACCGAATCCCCACCATGTTACACTCTTGGGACGTAGACTCAGCCAGAAGTTAGAAATGATCTCACAAGATGAAATGACATTGTTCCAGTGCTCCACAGTTCAAGTTCTATGGCTTCGGTACCACATTTTCGTGTTACGGGCATCTGCATAACTGATGAGTGGATTTATAATTCCAACTCTCCCCGAAATTCCGTGCATCCGAAAATCCCTCCGCGTTGTTTCGGTGCTTGCAGGACTCGCAAGTGTGACATTCATTCCTATAGTGACCAGCCGGCACTGTAACTCAGTGTGTTCGGTCTGTAATAAAGAACTGAGTGAACGGGTCAACGAACAACAGGAACGGGTGTCATCGGACGCCCGCTCCGAACAAATTCAACGAACAATACAAAATGAGATCAACAAAAGGAAAAGAAAAAAGAAAGTGGTCTTGGGGTAGTGCCTTAGATTCATAATCAAAACGCCTTCAGCCTCGGGTTCGAAACCTGTCGCTGCTTAAATTTTGATCAATAATCAGCACTGGCGGCCAAAGACTTCCGACATAAGAAGTCACCCTCATTCTGCCAACGACCTTGTCAAAGAGGGCGAACGAGCCGACAGAGGTTCAGGGCACTCTCTTGCCCTATGGGTAAAAAACTGCCCGTAAAGGTGGAAGAATCGGCAGTGATCAACGGCATAAGGATGCAAAAGGCAAAGGAAACCACTGACTTACAGATACGTAACGTATATCCACACGACATGTGGCCAGTAACTGAAGAAGTGTCATGATGATCTCTCCTTTAGCAAGAGATTCCGGAATAGTCCCACTTTCGGATGTGCAGGAGGGCACAGCCAAGGGGGAGGCTACCATTAGAAAAAGACTGACTACTCAACGAAATAACAACATTCTACGAGTCGGAGCGTGGAATGCGAGATCTTCAGCGCAGAAAAGGGAAATGGAAAGGCTCAATTTAAACTTAGTAGAGGTCAGTGACGTGGAAATAATTCAAAGATTTCTGGTCAGATGAGTATAGAGTAACATCAACAGGAGCAGAAAATGGTATAACGGCAGTAGGATTCGTTATGAATAGGAAAGTAGGACAGAGAGAGTGTTACAGTGAACAGTTCAGTGATAGGTTTATTCTTATAAGAATCGACAGAAAACCAACACCGACAACGATAGTTCAGGTATGCATACCGAAGTCGCAAGCTGAAGATGAAGAGATAGGGAAGGTGTGTGAGGATATTGAAAGGATAATACAGTATGTAAAGGGAGATGAAAATCCAACAGTCATGGGGGACTGGAATGCAGTTGTAGGGGAAGGAGTGGAAGAAAAGTTCATAGGAGAAAATGGGCTTGAGACAAGGAATGAGAGAAGGAAAAGATTAATTAAGTTCTGCAATAAACTTCAGCTAGTAATAGTGAATACTCAGTTCAGGAATCACAAGAGGATGTGGTATACTTGGAAAAGGACGGGTGATACGGGAAGATTTCAGTTAGATTACATCATGGTCAGACAGAGATTTCGAAATCAGATACTGGATTGTAAGGCACACCCAGGAGCAGATATAGACTCGGATCACAACGCAGTAGTGATGAAGAGTGGGCTGAAGTTTAAGGCATTAGCCAAGAAGAATAAATACACAAAGAAGTGGGATACGAAAGTACTAAGGAATGACGAGATATGCTTGAAGTTCTCTAAGGCTCCACATACAGCAATAAGGAATATCTAAGTAGGGAGTGCAGTTCAAGAGGAATAGACATCCCTAAAAAGATTGATAACAGAAGTTGGGGGGGGGGGGGACATAAGTACGAAGAAGGTAACTGCGAAGAAACGATGGGTAACAGAAGAAATACTTCAACTGATCGATGAAAGAAGGAAGCACAAAAATGTTCCAGGAGCCTCAGGAATATGAATATACAAGTGGCCGAGGAATGAAATAAATAGGAAATGCATGGAATCTAAGACGAAATTGCTGCAGGAAAAATGTGAAGACATCGAATAAGAAGTGATTGTCGGTAGGATTGAAACAGCAGCAGGAAAATCAAAACAATCTTCGGTGACATTAAAAGCAAGGTCTAATGGTTCAAATGGCTCTGAGCACTATGGGACTTAACATCTGTGGTCATCAGTCCCCTAGAACTTAGAACTACTTAAACCTAACTAACCCAAGGACATCACACACATCCATGCCCGAGGCAGGATTCGAACCTGCGACCGTAGCAGTCGCGCGGTTCCGGACTGAGCGTCTAGAACCGCTAGACCACCGCGGCCGGCCAAAAGCAAGGTCTATAACATTAAGAGTGCAACGTGAATTTCACTGTTAAATGCAGAGGAGAGAGCGGCTAGGTGGAAAGAATACATTGAAAACCTCTATGAGGGGGAAGATTTGTTTGGTTCAACAGAAGAAGAAACAGAAGTCCATTTAAAAGAGATGCTGGATCAAGTATTAGAATCAGAATTTAAAAGAGCTTTGGAGGAGTTAAGATCAAATAAGAAAGAAGGTATAGATAACATTCCATCAGAATTTCTAAACTCGTTAGAGGATGTGGCAACAAAACGACTGTTCACATCATAAGGTCGTTCAGCATCCCTGAATATGGAAGTAAATAGGAATATAAAAAAAAGGGAGGAATGCTTATCTGTTTAGCAAGAGTAATAGGAGGCCGATTTCAGACTACCTAACAGATCAAAACGAAAATTTCTGTTCCGACACTGACAATGTTGAGTGTTTATGGAAAAAGTTCAAGGCAATCGTACAATACCTTTTGGACAGGCACGTGGTTAGTAAAACTGTGAGGGACGGGAAAAACCCACCTTGGTTCAACAACAAAATTACGAAACTACTGCGAAAGCAAAGAGACCTTCACTGCAAATTTAAACGCAGCCAAAACCTCTTAGATGAACAGAAGCTAAACGATGTTAAAGTTATCGTAAGGAGGGCTGTGCATGAAGCGTTCAGTGAATTGGAAAGTAAAATTCTATGTAGCGACTTGACAGAAAATCCTATGAAGTTCTGGTCTTACGTTAAAGCAGTAAGTGGATCGAAACAGCAAATCCAAACACTTTGCGATGATAATGGCATTGAAACAGAGGATGACTCGCGTAAAGCTGAAATACTAAACACCTTTTTACAAAGCTGTTTCACAGAGGAAGACCGTCCTGCAGTTCCTTCTCTAAATCCTCGCACGAACGAAAAAATGGCTGAAATCGAAATAAGTGTTTAAAGAATGGAAAAGCAACTGAAATCACTCAACAGAGGAAAGTCCCCTGGACCTGACGAGATACCAATTCGATTCTACACAGAGTATGAGGAAGGAATTGCCCCCCTTCTAACAGCCGTGTACCGCAAGTCTCTAGAGGGACAGAAGGTTCCAAATGATTGGAAAAGAGCACAGGTAGTTCCAGTTTTCAAGAATGGTCGTCGAGCAGATGCGCAAAACTATAGGCCTATATCTCTGACATCGATCTGTTGTAGAACTTTAGAACATGTTTTTTTCCTCGCGTGTCATGTCATTTTTGGAAACCCCGAATCCACTCTGTAGGAATCTACATGGATTCCGGAAACAGCGATCGTGTGAGACCCAACTCGCTTTATTTGTTCATGAGACCCAGAAGATAATAGATACAGGCTCCCAGATAGACGCCATTTTCCTTGACTTCCGGAAACAGTTCGATACAGTCTCTGCACTGTCGCCTGATAAACAAAGTAAGAGCGTACGCAGTATCAGACCAGCTGTGTGGCTGGATTGAAGAGTTTTTAACAAACAGAACACAGCATGTTGTTCTCAATGGTGAGACGTCCACAGACGTTAAAGTACCTCTGGCGTGCCACAGGGGAGTGTTATGGGACCATGTAGTGTAACGACGTAAGTTTTTTGTAACCGATTTTCGTTTGATATATGACCATGTGCAGACTTCGTCACCTACGTCAGTTACAACCCACTTCAAAATGATTTATATTCTTTTTAAATTGTCATAGAATGGTTCTTGAACGAAACTGTAAAACATCAGTTGAGTCGTATGCAAAGAATTTCATCACTTGGGCCAATTGGTTTTCATAAACTTTTTCGATTTAAATTTCGTTTGTTTCTCCTCAGAAATTATATTGACACACGTTATCTTGATCTAATCGATATCAGAATCACAATATTAAATAAACTTTTGAGATTCAAAGTTTCGATGAACGCTGTCAGAATCAATAATCTTGTCAAATATATTATTAATCCGTTCACATAATTCTTCATAAATAAATCCTCAGAACACGTGTTTCAACTTTAGTAGCATACACTATTTTATTAGCTTCCTACACATACAGATGTGAACTTGACCGTTGACAAACAATGACTGACTTTTCAATAAGATTACGCTCTATATGACGTCATTGTTGTACAAAAAGAGTACAAAACTTCATTTTTAATATTTAGAAGCACGACGCAACAACTCCGTTCCAGGATCTTCTGTTGCTCCTTGGCTGTCGACCCGCGACGTATAGCGGCCAGCAATTTCCTCTCTGGTCGCGGCAACGAAGATGCTGTCTCCGTTCGTTGCGCCGCCCTCTCCGTACATGAAACACATAAAAAAAATACAAAACTTTTAGATAATTCAAAGCTATTACAAATATTAAGAAAAATACATAAACAAAACTAAATTAAACTTATAGTCACCTGCAAACTGGGCTGACGTTGGTGGATGGGTGACGGTTAATTTCGTCCCACTACATACCCCACCCACAAGCTCAGTTTGTCAGGTTTTAACCGAAAATAAAACTTTTCAATATACAATATTTAAATGTTAATACATTTTCCTCACATTTTTCGTAACCTAGAGTCCTTGCTCTTAGATAGATTTAATCATTTTAATACGATATTGTTGTGACTATTTGTCATTTAATCTTAATTGTGCTATTATGGTAATTCATAACCGAATATATGGAGATTACTCCTTTTCATTTAATAGTTGTTAGTAAATACTAATTTAGTACGTTCTTTAACGTTGTTACATTAGGACAGAGCGTTCAAATTGTGATAGATTAGTTTCAGTTTCATTTATTTACTAGAGTTATTCTTTCCAAAAATGTATATTACTAATAAGTTTCTCACAATAACTAATAGAACTATTTACTTTACGTCATTCTTTTCCCTAATGCCTTATTCATGCCTGAGGTCAAGAAGAAATCAAGCAAAACTTTCTTTAGAATATCGGCACGGCTTTCTTTACCTTCGGACACCTTGTTGGGTAATGGCAATTTATTTAGGAGAAACAAGCGAGAGAGCCCCGTTTGGTGTGTTCTGTATTAACACTATTACAAACGTCTATTAAAGGCACTCTGCTATGTTCTCATGAGCCATATAGCTCTGGACGCCCATGGTCCCTAAAACTATTAACCATCCCCTTTGGTTCCTACTATCCGAGTAAATTTAAAATATACAAAATTCCTTTTGACCTAATAGCACAATTTCTTCCATATAAATCCCCCATTTGGTTATCTTTCTCTTTTTGAAGTACCAGTAGATTATTGTAGAACACTTGTTTAAGCTTTCTGTCATTTATTTAAAATATCACGTAACTATCACGAAAAACTTCACATGAATAAACTATGAACGTTCTTCCGTGTGTAACATATACTAAATATTAACTTATTTAGGAATGAAGGGTTTCATTTGATCAACACTATATAATCCTTTAATGACACCTTATGAAGGTTCCATAAGAAGTAATGCTTTGGGATGTACGATCTTATGTACAACATATGGACCTTCAAAGATAAAGAAGAATTTTCTACATTACTTATTGATCCTCGAACTTGTAGGATGAGATCGTACTAATACACGATCACCTTTTCTCGTTCGGATGGATAATTCGTAGAATAACATATTTCTTTCCTTTACATAAAACGGTAATCCACTCATTAGGACTCGTATTAGATGACTTTCAATCATTGGTTCTTCAATTAATTTAGCACGGTTTAAATGCCATTCAAAATAATTCCTATAACCTCCCCACCGTTTAGAATATGGAGGAGGGTCTAACAACTCTAAAGTTAAGTGTTGTTGTTTTCCTCTTGACCAATAATTTTGTTTAAACTGCCTAACAAAATCATCCCAATCAGGAGTGGAATTAAAATTCACCGTGAAAGGATATCAATGATAAGATTCGCTGATGACATTGCTATCTTGAGTGAAAGTGAAGAATCATTACATGATATGCAGAATGGAATGAACACTCTTTTCGCCTACAGAGTGTGGACAGCGGGTAAATCGAAGAAAGGCGTAGTTAATGAGAAGTAGTAGAAATGCGAACAGCGAGAAACTTTATATCGGGATCGATAGTCACGAAGTAGATGAAATTAAGGAATTCTGCTACCTAGGCAGTAAAATAACGAGTGACGGACGGAGCAGGGAAGACATCAAAAGCAGACTAGCAATGGCGAAAAGGGCATCTCTGGCCAAGAGAAGTCTACTAATATCAAAAATCGGCCTTAATTTGAGGAAGAAATTTCTGAGAATGTACGTCTGAAGAACAGCATTGTATGGTAGTGAAGCATGGACTGTGGCAAACACGGAACAGGAGACAATCGAAGAATTTGAGATTGTTCTGTGCAGAATCAGAGAGGGAAGGAATATATGGAAAACATTCATAAAGGAAAGGGACAGGATTATACAACATCTGTTAAAACATGAGGGAATGACTTCCATGTTACTAGAGAGAGGTATATAGGGCAAAAACTATAGAGGAAGACAGAGATTGGAAAACATGCAACAAATAATAGATGACGAAGGTTGCAAGTGCTATTTTGAGATGAGGAATTCGTGGCCGCATCAAATCAGTCAGAAGCCTGATGACCTCAAAAAAGATTCTCTTTTGCATCTGTTTCTTCTTATTTGTCACGATTTTCTTTAAAGACTGTCCGTCTCGATCACTTCACACACACACTTTCGTCCGCGTTGTGACTTTGCGGATAACGTTTTTTCACTTACCCCCTGTGAGGTATCAGTCTTCGATTCGGACCGTCTTGAAACACCTAAGACGTCGAAACTCCTGATATCGGAAGCACCCATCATATAAGCACTAACAATCTGCACATTTTCGAATTAACTTAGCTCCAACATAATGTACTCACAACTAAGCATCTCATTTAGTGTGCTTCCATTACCTGGCAAAAGCTTCTCTCGGCATCCCGTGCGAACGCACTTCCACGCAAAATAAGAAGGGTAAAACAAGTTTCGTTAGTTTATCACACATTGTCTTCTATTTTAAATAACTTTATTACGTTTCCACAATTGCATCTTATTTATAATGTTCCATAACATTCATTCTTAAGTCATTCTCATACATGAAGAAATACGCTTAAGGAACGGCGAAAGTAAAATTACTATGGGTGTACTTTCAAAATGTATTGCATATTTTAGACAGAAAATATGCCCTGAAAATGTTTTGTTTGTTTATTCTCCTGTATGTCAAGTAATTCCCGAAGTACATATTTCCTTTGATCACTGTATTCTTGAAAGGTTTTCGCATCAAATATCGATATCTTACTACCATAAGTGAAAACTGGTATTGTTTCCTTTGCACATACGTCAGAATCTCAGCTTTGATGCTACATTCTGTTTATGAAAAATGTTGCGGGTCATTTCAGTGTTACAGTTTTTTATTTTCACATCCATGGAGTCATGTTTCCTATAGTTCTAAATTAAAAAATAAGAAACGTTCACCAAATGGATCTATGAATTTTCTCAACACGAATGAATTATTCTTCGATGTGTTTTTATTACGTTGTTACAGAGAGATAGTCACTATATTTGTCTATTCGTTCTTGTTTATCTATACCCTAGTCGAATGATGCACATCCGCAGAAAAACGTATGTGATTCACACAGGTTGTATTAGCGTACACGCTTGCCTCCTTTTCTAGTTTAATGATTTAAAATCTTGCTCTGTGGCAACTGGAAATAGACTTAGCAATAAGAATCTCCTTCTCCAGTGATACTCGACAGTATTTCTCGACTGGTGCTGGTCATAATTTTGTTGGTAATCTGTAGTACCTACATTTAATTCACATCTTTTAATAATAATAACTAACAATCATAATGAATGACGTCAGTGATAACCAAACAAAGCCAGCTAGCTGAATATGAATTCCTTCTTCTTTGTGGTGGCCTTCCATGAAATTTTCTGCGATTCATTTGAGTGCATGATGGATCAGGCCAGTTTCCCGACGTTACGACCTCCAGGGGCTGAGGATTGCCTTTTCTGAAGACAGTGTGATCTCAGCGACCGCGAGGAGGCAGGTAGCTTGCACTGGGAAGGCGCCGACTACGTGCCATCCTGCCACACTTTCTGATATGAACGTTTTCTGTACTAAGGGAACTTTCCCTTTATGCTTTAATGGTCATATGCGATTTTTTAACGGTTTTAGATGCAAGATTTGTACAAAAACATGTACCCTTTTTCAAAATTAAAGTTTTTACGTTTGCGTTTTTTTAGTGACCAAAATAACTAAATTTGAAATAATCACTGTCGTAATAAACTGACTGATTATTCACTATCATTCCAAATAATAACAATAAGCGGCGAGTGATATCTGTATGAGACCCCTAACATGCAATAATACAGTGGACTATAAGTGACCAACTACTTCTGGGTGTCCTGGCGGTCACAAGCTGCTATGCATCGCTACAATGACTTCATATATTTGTATAGTGATCCCCAAAAGTTCCTTACCCCGTGAACCATGGACCTTGCCGTTGGTGGGGAGGCTTGCGTGCCTCAACGATACAGATAGCCGTACCGTAGGTGCAACCACAACGGAGGGGTATCTGTTGAGAGGCCAGACAAACGTGTGGTTCCTGAAGAGGGGCAAAACCCTTTTCAGTAGTTGCAGGGGCAACAGTCTGGATGATTGACTGATCTGGCCTTGTAACTGATGTGTTGGCAAATGTGCCAACACCTTGTAGATAGAGGAGGCCGAAAGGCACTCTATCTAACGCAGACGGGCGTGAATTCTGGAACAGGATAAGTAGTGAATTCTAATAAGAAAAGTATGCAGCTCCTCGAATACTTATCTTTTATTCTTTGATGTGAATACAGCATTCTTGATGAGACATTTCATACGATAGCTATCAAACTATGTAAGGCTAATGGCGCCTTGCTAGGTCGTAGCCATGGACTTAGCTGAAGGCTATTCTAACTGTCTCTCGGCAAATGAGAGAAAGGCTTCGTCAGTGTAGTCGCTAGCAAAGTCGTCGTACAACTGGGGCGAGTGCTATATCGTATCTCGAGACCTGCCTTGTGGTGGCGCTCGGTCTGCGATCACACAGTGGCGACACGCGGGTCCGACATGTACTAAATGGACCGCGGCCGATTTAAGCTACCACCTAGCAAGTGTGGTGTCTGGCGGTGACACCACAGTAACATTAACCAAAACGGCCTTGCCATTGTGGTACTGCGAACGGCTGAAAGCAAAGGGAAACTACAGCCGTAATTTTTCCGGAGGGCATGCAGCTTTACTGTATGGTTAAATGATGATGGCGTCCTCTTGGGTAAAATATTCCGGAGGTAAAATAGTCCCACTTTTGGATCTCCGGGCGGGGACAACTCAAGAGGACGTCGTCATCAGGAGAAAGAAAACTGGCATTCTACGGATCGGAGCGTGGAATGTCAGATCCCTTAATCGGGCAGGTAGGTTCGAAAATTTAAAAAGGGAAATGGATAGGTTAAAGTTAGATATAGTGGGAATTAGTGAAGTTCGGTGGCAGGAGGAACAAGACTTCTGGTCAGGTGACTACAGGGCTATAAACACAAAGTCAAATAGGGGTATGCAGGAGTAGGTTTAATAATGACTAGGAAAATAGGAATGCGGGTAAGCTACTACAAACAGCATAGTGAACGCATTATTGTGGCCAAGATAGATACGAAGCCCACACCTACTACAGTAGTACAAGTTTATATGCCAACTAGCTCTGCAGATGACGAAGAAATTGAAGAAATGTATGATGAGATAAGAGAAATTATTCAGGTAGTGAAGGAAGACGAAAATTTAATAGTGATGGGTGACTGGAATTCGACAGTAGGAAAAGGGAGAGAAGAAAACACAGTAGGTGAATATGGATTGGGGCTAAGAAATGAAAGAGGAAGCCGTCTGTTAGAATTTTGCTCAGAGCATCACTTAATCATAGCTAACACTTGGTTCAAGAATCATAAAAGAAGGTTGTATACATGGAAGTATCCTGGAGATACTAAAAGGTATCAGATAGATTATATAATGGTAAGACAGAGATTTAGGAACCAGGTTTTAAATTGTAGGACATTTCCAGGGGCAGATGTGGACTCTGACCACAATCTGTTGGTTATGAACTGCAGATTAAAACTGAAGAAATTGCAAAAAGGTGGGACTTTAAGGAGATGGGACCTGGATAAACTGAAAGAACCAGAGGTTGTACAGAGTTTCAGGGGGAGCATAAGGGAACAATTGACAGGAATGGGAGAAAGAAACACAGTAGAAGTCGAATGGGTAGCTCTGAGGGATGAACTAGTGAAGGCAGCAGAGGATCAAGTAGGTAAAAAGACGAGGGCTAGTACAAATCCTTGGGTAACAGAAAAAATATTGAATTTAATTGATGAAAGGATAAAATATAAAAATGCAGTAAATGAAGCAGGCAAAAAGGAATACAAACATCTCAAAAATGAGATCGACAGGAAGTGCAAAATGGCTAAGCAGGCATGGCTAGAGGACAAATGTAAGGATGTGGAGGATTATCTCACTAGGGGTAAGATAGATACAGCCTACAGGAAAATTAAAGAGACCTTTGGAGAAAAGAGTGCTACTTGTATGAATATCAGGAGCTCAGATGGAAACCCAGTTCGAAGCAAAGAGGGGAGAGCAGAAAGGTGGAAGGAGTATATAGAGGGTCTATACAAGGGCGATGTACTTGAGGACAATGTTATGGAAATGGAAGAAGATGTAGATGACGATGAAATGGGAGATACGATACTGCGTGAAGAGTTTGACAGAGCATCGAAAGACCTGAGTCGAAACAAGGCCCCGGGAGTAGACTTCATTCCATTAGAACTACTGACGGCCTTGAGAGAGCCAGTCTGACAAAACTCTACCATCTGGTGAGCAAGATGTACGAGACAGGCGAAATACCCTCAGACTTCAAGAATAATATAATAATTCAAATCCCAAAGAAAGCAGGTGTTGACAGATGTGAAAATTACCGAACTATCAGTTTAATAAGTCACAGCTGCAAAATACTAACACGAATTATTTACAGACGAATGGAAAAACTGGTAGAAGCCGACCTCGGGGTAGATCAGTTTGGGTTCCATAGAAATGTTGGATCACTCGAGGCAATACTGACCTTACAACTTATCTTAGAAGAAAGATTAAGGAAAGGCAAACCTACGTTTCTAGTATTTGTAGACTTAGAGAAAGCTTTTGACAATGTTGACTGGAACACCCGAACAAGCAGTCGCTTTAAGGTCGGCGTCGTTGACGGTTGTGTCTACATTAAGCAACTTTGGAAGTAAATTAATTAACACATAGACTCGAAACCAGATGGCACTTATAAGAGTCGAGGGACACGAAAGGGAATCACTAGTTGGGAAGTGAGTGAGACAGGGTTTTAGCCTCTCCCCGATGTTATTCAATCTGTATATTGAGCAAGCAGTAAAGGAAACTAAAGAAAAATTTGGAGTAGGTATTAAAATCCAGGGAGAAGAAATAAAAACTTTGAGGTTCGTCGATGACATTGTAATTCTGTCAGAGACGGCAAGAGGACTTGGAAGAGCAATTGAATGGAATGGACAGTGTCTTGAAAGGAGGATATAAGATGAACATCAACAAAAGCAAAACGAGGATAATGGAATGTAGTCGAATTAAGTCGGGTGATGTTGAGGGAATTAGATTAGGAAATGAGACACTTAAAGTAGTAATGGAGTTTTGCTATTTGGGGAGCAAAATAACTGATGATGGTCGAAGTAGAGAGGATATAAAATGTAGACTGGCAATGGCAAGGAAAGCGTTTCTGAAGAAGAGAAATTTGTTAACATCGAGTATAGATTTAAGTGCCAGGAAATCGTTTCTGAATGTATTTGTATGGAGTGTAGCCATGTATGGAAGTGAAACATGGACAATAAATAGTTTGGACAAGAAGAGAATAGAAGCTTTCGAAATGTGGTGCTACAGAAGAATGTGGAAGATTGGGTGGGTAGATCACCTGACTAATTAGGAGGTTTTGGATAGAATTGGGGAGAAGAGAAATTTGTGGCACAACTTTACTAGAAGAAGGGATCGGTCGGTAGGACATGTCCTGAGGCATCAAGGGATCACAAATTTAGCATTGGAGGGCAGCGTGGAGGGTAAAAATCGTGTAGGGAGACCAAGAGATGAATACACTAAGCAGATTCAGAAGGATGTAGGTTGCAGTAGGTACTGGGAGATGAAGGACCTTGCACAGGATAGATTAGCATGGAGAACTGCATCAAACCAGTCACAGGACTGAAGACCACCACCACAACAACAACAACAACAACCCAAAAGTTGACAGAACTTGTACATGATTAATAGATCGAACGCTCACAGATGTAAACAAGAGGTTTCTCTTGGTTTAAAGTATTTCAGTTGCTTCTAAGACACATTAAAAGATAATTTACACAATTGTATCCAGAGGGTCTGAAAGGATTAAACCACCTGTATTTTGAAGGTACCTGGACGATAAGTTCATAGTGTGGAATTTTGATGGATTTTCTTCATCAATTCAATTCAAAGCAACATTCCGTTCACGGAGCAAATAGGTGTAGATGGTTGTCTGTCTATTTGGATATCTTGGTTAGACGAAAGAATGATGGCCCTCTGGAGTATCCAGTTTAACGTAAGCTCATTCATGCTGATTTGTATTTGCAAGGGTCAAGTTGTCATCATCCGTCGCAAACCATGAACATGGTTATAACACTCGTCCACAGACCTAACTTTCTTTTTCTTTTTTTTTTTTAAATACATTATACATACATATCAGCTGCAGGATGGTGGTATTTAAATGAAGGGATATTGTGAGGTCACGGCTGAGACTTCGACATACCCTGTGGATGTCACAATGGTCTGCATCAGTTGACGTCACCAATAGTCACACGTATTTAATAGAAAGAGGGACCATGGAACGAATAATTAATGAGACAGAAGCGGTCACAGCAAACATGAGACCTGAGTGCTGCAACTCATATAAGCTAATAAACAGAGGGTTCTTCTAACTACGGAATCAAACAATGTCCACATTGAAACTTTGTGACAGATTAAAACTGTGTGCCTGACCGAGACTCGAACTCGGGACCTTTGCCTTTTGCGGGCAAGTGCTCTACCATCTCATAATGTCCGCATTGATCATTGTTTACTACAATATTCTCGCTGAGATATATGAATAACAAATTATTAACTTACCTGTTCGATCACGAGAAATGCAGATAATGAGCAAACTATTAACAACGCATGAATACCTCAGCAAAGATTGGATACTTCAGCTAGATGGGACAAATATAGAATCAACACATGTTTATCGATAATTAGATCCGTGGTTCCCAGAATGAGATTTTCACTCTGCAGCGGAGTGTGCGCTGATATGAAACTTCCTGACAGATTGAAACTGTGTGCCCGACCGAGACTCGAACTCGGGACCTTTGCCTTTCGCGGGCAAGTGCTCTACCATCTGAGCTACCGAAGCACGACTCACGCCCGGTACTCACAGCTCACAGTTCCCGAGTTCGAGTCTCGGTCGGGCACACAGTTTTAATCTGCCAGGAAGTTTCAGATCCGTGGTTGTCAATGTCTGCCACAAGAAAGAAAGAACTACACCTTTCACTGACATTTTGAACTGATTCGTGGTGAATATTCAGAGGCTCGCAAATATATTTGGTTATGAAATGAGACTAGCCGTAACAACATGCTCATAAATGTATGCGAATTTTCACACGCTGCTCAACAATTCCGTGATCTCTCACCACACTCAGCTTTCTGATGCGTTAAGTCACGGCCGAGGATCACGCAAAAGTCTTTTCTCTGCTGAGAGCTGATATCAAATATGCCCCCTGTTCCCTATCAGCATCTTAAGTCCGTTATCCAGTCGACAAGTCTGCACAATTCCACCGTGCGAATGGCAGTGATTCTACCAGTTATTGGCCAACCGTATACTGTTACAAGTCATCAATCACCTATTCATGCTGAAGTTTTATAACATAAACCCATCGTACACATCCTGGTTCGGAGCACTTAAACAATTCTGTTGCTCCCACGCTCCACGCTGTTCGAAGTTTCAACCAGCCGTGGTTTCCTCCACGTAACTACTTCTCCAAAATTGTCATTTTGACTTTCCGCATTCTGGAATTTGTTTATCTTAGCCAATGACGAGGCCTCTTACAACTTTTTGGGCCGCTATTCATCCACTTTCCATAAGGCAGTGGAAGAGAGAAGGTCAAAAGTAGGCTATCCAGTTCTCACGGCGTGTCACGATGTTTATCTGTTTGTAACTGACCTTCACGGAGCCTTCCTGGAAAGCCTGTCCTCGGAAATAAAGAAAAGCTGCTGTGAATTTAGTTGGGCCTGATCGCCCTTTCTTGCTCAAAATCGTCATTTTCTACCGACTGCAGGTGTTCGTCGCGCCACATTAAGGATTTCTAAGTCTGCGGACTTTGACCCACGTCACACAAAAAGTCTATCTTTGATATAACCTAACTACTGAGGGATTTTTCCAGTAATTGTTCGCCTTTTGGCTCCTGTGGCGTCTGCATATTTGACATAAACTATGACTGTCAGTATCTATGACAAATTGGTTGTTCAATTGTGGATAATTTCGACATGGTTCTTCTTCAAAATAATATGTGATATTTTTAACTAATCTGTTTCACCGTAAATCCTGCATGATGGTTAATAACCGAAAACGGTAGAAGACTAATGGGACAGTATACAGCTGATGGTTGAAATGGATTTTATAAAATACTTTGTGACTGTTGAACCTCAACTTACAGAAACATTTTAGAACTCACATTGTCTCACATCTAGACAGACTGACTAAAGTGCTCGCCCATCTTAGGACAGTGTTCTGAAAGAATGGGTATTCCACTCAGCAAATGATCAGGATACCATCAGTTAATCGGTTCTAGGCGCTACAGTCCGGAACCGCGCGACTGCTACGTTCGCAGGTTCGAATCCTGCCACGGGCATGGATGTGTGTGATGTCCTTAGGTTAGTTAGGTTTAAGTAGTTCTAAGTTCTAGGGGACTGATGACCTCAGAAGTTAAGTCCCATAGTGCTCAGAGCCCTTTGAACCATCAGTTAATACCAAGAATCAGGAAGCGGATAAAGAGAAGAACAAGCCGGAAAAACTATAAGCTTTCCTTCTTTTGTGGGCATCATTTCGTTTGGAGTACTAAGAATGCTCTGAAAATTTCAGATAAAATCGATTTTTTCAACAATTTACGGATAAATGGACGACGACCTTTTATTTCGGAAGGCCAGAATTTACAAAATAACTAGTCAATATGGTATGACGTGCGTAGAGCAGACCACTTAGACTGTGAAAGCACCCTCTATTGAACATTCGCCTTTTGTAACTATGCAAGTCCGGTATTTCCGAACACTGTATTTCCGCTGGACGTATATGGAGTATGACGGAACCATGATTCTGCCCAAATCATTTTGGGATTCTATCATTCAATAAATTTGTGGAAGCACACGTGGCGGAAAACCTAATAAATGAAAATCTGCCAGATGGCTCATCAGCAGCAGACAAATTGCGCGACTATCGGGAATCTCAAAAACGTCGGTGTTGAGAATGCTACACCAACATCGATTGCACCCGTACTATATTTCTATGCACCAGGAATTGCATGAGGACGCCTCTGAACGTCGTGTACAGTTGTGCCACTGGGCACAAGAGAAATTACGGGACGATGACAGATTTTTTGCAGGCGTTCTATTTAACGACGAAGCGTCATTCACCAACAGCGGTAACGTAACCCGGCATAATATGCACTATTGGGCAACGGACAATCCACGATGGCTGCGACAAGTGTAACAACAGCGACCTACGCGGGTTAATGTATGGTGTGGTATTATGGGAGGAAGGATAATTGGCCCCCATTTTATCGATGACAATCTAAATGGTGCAATGTATGCTGATTTCCTACGTAAGGTTCTACCGATGTTACTACAAGATGTTTCACTGCATGACAGAATGGCGCTGTACTTCGAACATGATGGACGTCCGGCACATAGCTCACGTGCGGTTGAAGCGGTATTGAATAGCATATGTCATGACCGGTGGATTGGCCGTCGAAGCACCATACCATGACCTGCACGTTCACCGGATCTGACGTCCCCGGATTTATTTCTGTGGGGAAAGTTGGAGGATATTTGCTATCGTGATCCACCGACAACGCCTGACAACATACGTCAGCGCGTTGTCAATGGAAGTGCGAACATTACGGAAGGCGAACTACTCGTTGTTGAGAGGAATGTCGTTACACGCATTGCCAAATGTATTGAGGTTGACGGACATCATTTTGAGCATTTATTGCATTAAGGGGCTCCGGAAAGGCTCAAAATCATGAAAAGTTCAATTTTTACTTTTTTGCGTTTTCTGAATCTGCAGACTATTACCTTTTAATAGATATATAATTTATTCAATTCCGAAGACTACAACTATTTTTAAATTTTTTTTGAATTGTGTTCTACATGGGCGTGACCCACTGTGGCGCTGTTAAACTGTCCGTGTTCATCAGGTACATTTTAGTGATGTGAGATAAAGTATGTGTTGTGGCTAACCTGTGATGGTTCAATATATATCGCTGGTGTGATTGACGATTGTTTCATGTTTATTTACTCTGTCGTTATCTCGAAAATATTCGTAATTAATTCTGTTTCTTGAGTCTCTGTTTTGTTGAAGTATAATAATGAGTAAAAGTAAAGTTATTAGAAATCCTCTGAAGGCTTTTAAGAAAAGGAGAAATGTTGGAAAGCCAAAGGTATGTGTTATTACTGTAAACAATAAAGACGATAACCAAGTGAGTGAACCTAACGTCTCAAGTACACCTGCCCATAGCAGTCAAAGTGGGAAAGAAAATACTTCACAGAAGAAGCTTGGTTCAATGAGTGAAAACTATGAATGTTTTATGGGCGAATCGGATGTGAATGAAATATTGGATATGTTGGTTCTCAAAGGAGTTTTTTCAAACTGTGTAAGATGTATTCACTGTAGTGATGTTGGTCTGGAACTCTCCATAATAAAGCACGTAGGACTTGCTAGTGAAATACAACTGAAATGTGATAAGTGTTCATATATGACCACCTTTTGGAACAGTGTTGCAGTAACTGCAACTGAAGAAAATGGTAGCAAAATCTACGAACACAACAACGAGCGATGCTTGCTTTAGACAAGGAACGCCTTCGGGCTGCAGACAGGGCTGTAAAGAGTCTAGAAATACAAGCAAGAGTAAACAGGAGGAGGAACAAGAGGAAGCTGGAGGAGGAGTTTGCAGAGGATGAAGATAATCCATCCTATGGACCTGGAATGCACTAAAAAGTTAATCCAATCTTTGTCGCTCGATTCCCAAAACTTTTATTTTCTCGTACTAATTACATGTTTTCTAAGGATCTTCCAAACATATTTGTTTCAAACTTTCAGTAAATGTTACACAGTACCTTCTGCATAATTTAACACAGCCTTTTTCCCAAAAACTGTGTATTTTTGAATATATAAATAAAAAATTGCAAAAAAATGTTGTGAATTTTCATTACAATTGAAAAAAATCATCTTTAATAACTGAACTAAAATTTTGTAAAATCTCTGTGTTAAGTTGTAGCCCATATTCCAATAAATAATCTGTAAAAAGTTCAACTTCCTACCTCAAATACTTTGTGAGGAGAGATGTAATTTATAAGCGTTATTTTAACATTGCAAGTATAGGGCGTTCCTGAGCCCCTTAATGAGGTATTTTTTTACGGGTAATCACGCTGTAACAACATGCGTTCTCAGAAATGTTAAGTTCACAAAGGTATATGTATCACACTGGAACAACAGAAATAAAATTTTCAAACGTACCTACGTTCTGTATTTTAGTTTAAAAAACCTACCTGTAACTGACTGTTCGTCTAAAATTGTGAGACTTATGTCTGTGACTATTACAGCGCCATCTATCCCAAAGCGAAAAAAGTGGTCCATCTAAAACATTCATATTTCCTTACGTAATACAGGAATATGTAATAAAAAATGGAGGTTCCTATTTAAAGAAACGCAGTTGATATCCGTTTGACCTATGGCAGCGCCATCTAGGGGGCCAACCATAGCGCCATCTGGTTTCCCCCTTCAAGCTAGAGAAGTTTCGCTCCTTTGTAGTTTTTGCGTTTGACGCTTATGTCGGGAGATATTTATCACGGTCATGATCAATGGACTACCCTGTGTATTGCGTGACGGAGCAAGTCTTCGTCAGTGTTCTGTGGCTCACGTGAAGAAGACTGGCAGGCACCCCGTCGAAATATCAGCAAGATCGAAAAATTGTTTGAACATTAAGGTCGCGGGGGAGACTTCAAAATTCACTTGTATAGAGTCAATGATCTACATCTCAAGTACTGTTACCAAAGATCCACATGAAAAAATGTGTAATACAGTTCAGTATATGGAAATGGTGAATTGTCCTATATCCACTTCTTAGAGCGTTTTCCATTGACTGGATGGGATCCAGTGTCTTTGTTACGCAGTTAGTAACTATTTAACTCGGAAGTCCGTACATCACATAAAGGAGCATTTGTCGATTTTTTTCTTAAATAACAATTCTGTCATTATTCCAATACCAGTAGGGCATATAATTAGGCATAAGGCGAGTAATTATTAACAGAAATCGTAACTCTATCGGCCCTTACAAAATTGGCAATCGTCATTAATGTTAACCATATGCGAAGGATTTAGCCTGACCGTGATTGTATCTAACAACAATGAATCGCACTATAATTTCGTAATCGGGAGATAGATTAAACGGTAACAACAGCAAAGCTAACAGAATTTGAACTTGCGTTCTGCTAATACGAAAGTAAACTGTAATTATATATACAAGCGTTCGCCATACTAATTAGGCAATGCTGTATAAAGTTTTATGGCAAAGTGAAAATAAACTTCACCTAAGAAAACTAACCTCACTTGTTACCCTACCTAATTTCTTGTGACACAGGTATTCTCGATATTACACAGCAACTTGCCCTAGCAAACAACACAAAAGCTAGCCCTTACGCAGAACATAGAGTGGCGAATAAATGCAGTAGTACACATCTTCTCTCAATAACACCTACTATTGGCAAAAACTACTACGCAGTATAATGAACAAGTGCAGGAGGGGATATGAACCTACTGACAAAGTCTGTTTGGCAGTAGCATAAATTACTATTATTTGAAGCAACTATCACAAAAAAGATCATGATTTGAATCAGTACTGATTACTTTGTGCTCCAGAAATTTGCAGAAGTAGTTACTCCTTGCAAATTGGCAGTAGAGGTATGATTTAAAAGGAAAGTTATGGTGCAGAATAAATAATTTCACGGATTGCCACATTTTCTCAGAGGGAGCAAGGGGTCCTAGCAACTAGTCTTTCATTGGACTCATACTAAAAGAATATTTGTAAATGACTACCTAGTATGAAAAACTACTTTAAAACAACATACACAAAGAAACAATTATAAGTTTACAAACCTGTTCAGACTAAATACTGCTGTATCTCTATAACTGTTACTTACAGACGGCCTTAAGAAATTTAAGTTTTTGTCTTTGATTGTTGTAATGGTAGCTTCTTATTTAATGAACAGCTTTCTTTATGAACACACTTTAAGAAACGTTAAGATGAAAAACTGTTTGGAGTAAATCATTTACTACTATTCAAAAAGTAACCAAACTTCATAGTCCACAAACGGCAAAATGTCTTACTGCCAAAATTGTTAGTTCAATAAAAACAAGATACTTGGAATTAATTCACTTGGAAAGGTCCCAGTGACTGGTAATAATCACGGGTGTGTATATTTAAGTCACAAGTTCCACAAGTTATTATTCAATACACAATACCTGGACCATTGGATTTACATATTTAGATAATATTTCTGCGGAAGGTGGTGGCACATATGGTAAATTACAGTAGCTATAAAACTAGCAATAATGCAACCATGGTTCTTGATATGAAGATGTCATCCGTTCTTTCGGACATGTCCGAAAGAACAGATGCCATTGGTGACCGTGCAGCTCTCTAGAATGAAATTACAATTAAATCAATACCATTAGCTGCTGACGGACGTTGATATACATCAACGGTAACAGTTAAAAATGTGTGCCCCCTACAGGGACTCGAGCCCGTGATCTCCTGCTTACATGGCAGATGCTCTATCTATTTTTTTTTTTTTAGTCTCATTTTTGTTCGATTTCGTTCGTTGCCTCTGCTCAGGGCAGACGTCGCAAGACATCCGTTTAAGTTCGTTGCTGATCGATTAACTCAGTTCTTTTATTACAGAGGGCTGCTAACCCTTTGACCGAACACGCTGAGCTACCGTGCCGGCAAGGATAGTGTGACTAGAGGGATTTATCACCGGCACGCTCCCCGTGAGATCCACATTCTCGGCTTATAGTCCACACACTACATTCGTAGTGCCCCTGCCATTACATCCATTACTAGCGGCAGACAATCCACCGAGTCCCGTAAGAGTTCAGGCAAATCGTGTGCATCACCACTGAAGGAGGTCATCAGCCGGTTAGCCTTAACGACATGATGATGGCATCTGTTCTTTCGGACATGTAAGGGACTCGGTCGATTGTCTGCCGCGAGTAATGGGTATAATGGCAGGGGCACTACGAATGTGGGTCTCACGGGGAGCGTGTCGATGATAAATCCTTGCAGTCACACTATCGCCTGTGCCCTCGGTGGCTCAGCTGGATAGTGTGTGTCTCATGTAAGCAGGAGACCCCGGGTTCGAGTCCCGGTCGGGGCATACATTTTCAAATGTCCCCGTTGATGTATATCAACGCTTGTCAGCAGCTAATGGTATTGATTTACTAGAAAATTTCATGGTTCTTGATGTTGGCCACGCCTTGATACAATTCTTCTTCGCATCGTAAATTTAACCAGACAAAGTCAATAATAATACCATGGTCAATGGGTCACTTTACATTTCATCCGAGACTGAGTTACATGCTCGGAAGTTCATGTTGCCTCAATTTATACACCCAAATTAACCATAATAGCTGACCAAGGCTGCTGCTGATCACTCAGTGTCATAATCAGAATTCGAATTGTCGTTTACAACCACGCTATCAAGCGCCTTGCGCGCCAAGTCCACCTTTTTAGGTCCCGAAAAACTATTTCTGTAGAGGCGGTGCTGTAGTACATGTTGTACATGTAGCTTCCCTACTTATGGTGCAATAAAATATACAGAGCTTTTATAGCTTGCTATATTCACAATTATGTATAAAACCAATGATACAGTTACAATATAATTTCTTAAAACGCTCAAGTAATTAACATAATTGTTACGTATTTACACAACCAACCACGCAGATGCACTAGTGTACAATGTCAGCAGAGAACTTACACATAATATACATAAATCTATCGATTATTGGTGTTACAAAGTAGGTTACAAATCCCTGTCTAGCGTTCTTGAGTAACTTACCTGATTCTGTGTAAGACGAATTTATGTTCAGCTTCATTAACTAAGCTTTGGCCAGACTGAGAAATGATTCCATGTCTAGTTACCAATATATCGAACGGTCAAATTGCAATATTTAGTAGTGTGTACTTAGTCATAAAACAATTTACGTAATGTTCTTACTTCAACATATTCTTATGTTATCCTATGCAGATCACTGCCCAAACAAAACCGAAAGTTACGGTAGAGGAGGCAGCAGAAGAACTTGGCTGAAATGTATATGCAGTCAGGCAGGAAATTAGACTTACAAAGAACAAAAGTGGTGGTATTTGGCAGAGAAACAATGCAGGGTCTCCTATTATAAATTACGTATTCAAAACGCTGAAGCTTGGAGAAAATCATATGACGTCGATTCTGAATTAAATAATCAACAACTTAAAACAAATTATTAATTAATCAGTGCGAAACAGATTATGACTGTGTGTATTATCTTTGTCATAAAATTTTTTATTAATAGTTACAATGTAATGACGTGGAGAGAAAATGTTGAATACTATACGACAGACGTCCTGATATATTTAAAAGAGAAAATTTGCAATCAGTGTGCATTACCAGCTTTCACTAACGCTGTACGGATTTTAAAGGCAAAAACCATTCAAAAACTGAACGTTGCTCAACAAGTAGTGGAGACATGATTGTTTACTTAGAGAGACAGGAAATGAATCAAATGCATCAGGAATAGAGTGTAATAGAAATGGAGTGGAAGTGGGAGGTAACTGGATGGTAGGTGGACCGCGGATGTCTTTCTTTCTGCATTCCAGACGAACATAAGAAAAAACCAAGATCTAATGGAAGGCAGACGTCATTAGAGAGCTCGCAGAGCCACTGTGGATGCTTATTGCTGAAAGCCGTAATGCACGTCTTTATCCAGCAGTGCTTGTCAAATGGCTGTTATGGATGAATAATGGTTATGATTTTTTCTCGGAATATCTATGGATGAGTCGCTGGAGGAGACTGAGGAACCAAGTACGATCGAAAACTCTGTCCAGAAAATAAAGGGGAAAGATTTGTAATGGCTTGACAAACGGTTCGAATGTGTGACGTTGTCATGCTTGTTAATTTTCAGTTTGACCTGCCAGTTGTGAGCTATTCTTCTGTTCCTAATGTATTAAAAAAGAAAAAAAATATGTTATATTTGTTTCAAAGTAATTCAGCCCTCACGTACATATATTTGTTGCTGTTTCGAAGTAGTTGGACTCTGCTAGGAGCTATGGCCTGAGAACCGTGTGGGTCCTGCCACCGTTACAATCAACTGGCTCTTTAATTTATTGAATACGTGTGTCTCACCACTCTGACAGCGAGACATTGAGTCGGAGGAGTATATCATGGCCCGATATCTTTAATTAAATTACACGTGTCCCTTAGATTATGGTTACCTGTGAATTAAACTTATTTTTCACTTCCGTTGCATTTTTTCTAGGCGACAACACATCCTTAAAATGTTGTCCAACTTTAACCCTGATTTCTCGAGAGTGTGTATGTGATGATTATTCGAATTTCGTCTGTGTCACAAGCTACTCGGAAACTCTTTTCTAGGCCTTTTGTGTTATATCGAATCCGTTTTTTTATGAGATCTGCAGTTCTAATGTAGCACCCGTTACTACAGTTTTCTTCTACGTCCTATATGATTTATACACCACCCATCCAAAGCATTGAGAGAGTGATTTTTTGTTCATAAATGAAGTAAGCGCAGTAACTATAGTGGCAGCTTGAGCTAACAGCTGTAGAGAACAGATGATGCACTCGACGAGTCAGTTTTGAACAGGCGATGTTACATAGTGGATGTGCGACAGGAACGTGTCAGCGTTTCAGCCTTGTGTTACAAGTCGCAGTGGAGCTACATCTGAAAGTGAAGCATTGAAGCAAATCTCCATAATGTTTTGAAGAAACGTGTGTGCAAAGATTTTACAGCAGGCCTTCACTCCCAACAAAGGAACAGGGACGCATGGACGCCAGGCCCGAGTTGATTGAAACGCAAAACACGGAAGTTGTGTTCTGGAAAAATTTGTCACAGCGGACGAGATCTTGTGTTATCAATACGAAACTATGTAAAAATGTCAACTTACATAAATTTTTATCAATGGTCAATGCTCTGACGACATAAATATGGTGTATGCACGCATTTTACTATACATATTCGCGAGTGGTTACATGATTGTTTCACAGGTCCATAAATAGGCCGGACTTGACATAAGCCAATGGCTAGCACGTAGTCCACATATCCTACATCCACATGTGACTGCACCTTTTCTAAAGGTTATTTAAAGAGGTGTCCCAAAAGATTTTGATTAAGTACAAGCAGCAGTCAGATGCTACGTGCCGAGCAGTAGATCGATGACAGAGTTATGTAGCTCGTACTGGAATTTATCTGAAATATTCACGAAAACGACAGCAGTACTCATATTTAATTTCGACAAGTGGTTAAGGTGTTCTAATTAGTAAGGTAAGTGAAAAGCATTTCAATTGATGTACCGGGTGATGAAAAAGTCAGTACAAATTTGAAAACTGAATAAATCACGGAATAAAGTAGATAGGTACAAATTGACACACATGCTTGGAATGACATGGGGTTTTATTAGAACCAAAAAAATACAAACATCCAAAAAATGTCCGACAGATGGCGCTTCATCTGATCAGACTAGCAATAATTAGCATAACAAAGTAAGACAAAGGAAAGATGATGTTCCTTAGAGGTAATGCTCAATATGTCTACCATCATTCCTCAACAATAGCTGTAGCCAAGGAATAATGTTGTGAATAGCACTGAAAAGCATGTCCGGAGTTATGGTGAGGCATTGGCGTCGGATGTTGTCTTTCAGCATACCTAGAGATGTCGGTCGATCACGGTACACTTGCGACTTCAGGTAACCCCAAAGCCAATAATCGGACGGACTGAGGTCTGGGGACCTGGGAGGCCAAGCATGACGAAAGTGGCGACTGAGCACACAATCATCACCAAACGACACGTGCAAGAGATCTTTCACGCTGCTAGCAATATGGGGTGGAGCGCCATCTTGTATAAACATCATACGTTCCATCAGGCGGTTATCAGCCAGGCTGGGAATGATGCGATTCTGTAACGTATCGGCGTACCTCTCACCCGGCACGGTAGCAGTTTTGCTATCCAGTGCCATCTGTCGGAAATTTTGTGAACTTTGTTTTTTCTTTCGATTTTAATAAAACCCCATGTCATTCCAAGCATGTGTGTCAATTTTTACCTCTCTATCTACATTATCCGGTGGTTTATTAAGTTTTCAAATTTATACTGACCTCTTGATCACCATGTATATTCTGTCAGTATTCGTTGAGAGTGCAAGAATTCAAAAATTCAAATACTTACGGACAATTTTCACTGAGAACTCGGGAAGCAGAGAACAATGCCAAAATACAATCAGGAAACCGATCTTACCACAGCCTAGCACAACTTCTTCGGTCCAGACAGGTCAAGATTCGACTGTACAAACCCCTGATCCAGCCTGTTGTTCTATATGGCTGTGAGACATGGAGTATCCGGAAACAGGACTTCCATAAGCTACTTGTTTTTGAGGGAAAAGTGCTTCGGAAGATCTTCGGTCCGGTTCTGGATGCAGACACAGGGGAATGGAAGATCAGATACAACCAAGAGCTTGAGGAACTATACCAGCAGCCCTACACAGCAGGAACTGTCAAAGCCAAACGAATGTAGTGGGCCGGCCATGTGGCCTGGATGGGGGATCACAGATGGCCTCGGAAGCTCCTGGATTTCACACCTACAGGAAAGAGACCGCCAGGGAGACCCAAGAAGCGTTGGAGGGATGGACTCCATGAAGATTTAAACCAAGTGTCAATAGATGTGTAAGAATGGCGCATAGCAGCAATGGACAGAATACAGTGGAGGAGGAAACTTTTAGATGCATGCGGTCCACTTGGCCTGCTCACGTAGTTAGTAATATATATAGGGTGGTCCATTGATAGTGACCGGGCCAAATATCTCACGAAATAAGCGTTAAACGAAAAAACTGCAAAGAACGAAACTTGTCTAGCTTGAAGGGGGAAACCAGATGGCGCTATGGCTGGCCCGCTAGATGGCGCTGCCATAGGTCAAGCGGATATCATGTGCGTTTTTTAAAATAGGAACCCCCATTTTTATTACATATTCGTGTAGTACGTAAATAAATATGAATGTTTGAGTTGGACCACTTTTTTCGCCCTTCTTTCCCTTCAAGTGCTTTCTTCAACTGTCTTGCTTGTGGCATACTTGCTGTACGGTCCGCCCACCGGATGATTCTGCTCTTCAGATTCAAGAGGTAGATTTCTGCGTTCCTTCTCCTCCTCCATCCTGCTTTATGGGTCCCCATATGCTTCTCACTTCCCTTCTCTGAAATACTAATAGTTCTTCTTGTTGTTTAGCCATGCTCCAGGTTCCTGAACCGTCCATGACGGTTGTGAAAATCACTGTGTTATTGATCCTCATATTAGTATTCGCTGATACTGATTCTGAGCTCAGCGTCTTCCTGATTGACTACATCATTTGTTTCCCATTTCTCTTCTTTGTAACGTAAGAGCAAAAATAAATGTACTGAACCTGGATTCGTGGTTCCCCAAAGATCTACACGTGTCTCGCAACCTGTTTCTAGGGTGATGATCACGGCTGAGGGGGGGAAAAGGTCTATACAGTTACTATGTAATTTATAGAGTAACACGATGAACGGTACCTTTGAAGTCGCTAGGTTTATGTCTTTGTCTTTCTTCTGCAATTAATTTCGCCAGTTGTATACTTATCTCGGTAAACAACTCTTTTGATTCACGTCTGTAAGTTTTCGTTCCCATGAAGCTTACGTAAATCTCCACCTCTTTGAGCTGCAGAAAGAATGTGTCAACAGTTTTAAAAGAGGAAGTTTTCATCTATATTGTGGCGGTAGCGGAACAACCATACGGGAGATATGAGAAAGAATGATTGAATTATTTTTGGTACTTATTTTAAGTAAAAATGTCTTTGCCTAGAGAGTTTAGCAACATAAATCTCTCAATTTCTAAACGGCATGTAAAAAAATTTTCCGACAGAATATATTCGTTGAAACGTATATACAACTTTTTTTCTGTGCTTGTTTGCTCTTATCCTTCCTCAGTCTCTCTCTCTCTCTCTCTCTTCTCTCTCTCTCTCTCTCTCGCTCTCTCTCTCTCTCTCTCTATGCTCTTACCTTGCACTCCTTTTTCATGATGCCTCGGAATTGCGCACGAAGGTAGTCACGGTAGTGCAACGAAACGTTAATTGCAGTACATAACGAAGCAGCTTAAGGTTTTAATTACATTCAGGTAAAGCAAGCTGTTTTCTGTATGGAGATGTCTGCTCTAATTGCTGGTTCGCGTACTAAAAGACGAGAGCTGTGATGAGATTCCAAGCAGATTTTGTTAGAAAACTCTGCAAAGTACAAGAAGCGGAATGTCACTTTTTGGACAGGTGAAAAAATCACAACATTTCTTCTTAGCCATTTTTCATTTATCCATTTGAATGAAATGTCCAGTACAAAGAATATAGAAAATAGGCTGTGTATTAACCGAAGAAAAACGATAGTAATTAGAAATAGTAAAAATGAGATTATTGTTGAACTTGACATCGAACCTGCGTGCCAAGAAGAAAACGAAGTTACGGAATTCTGTTAGGTTGAAAGCCAAATAGCCCAAGATGGGCAAAAGTAGGAGGACGTAGAAAGCAGATAAGAACAGGTAGAGTTGTCATTCCTGGCAAGAAAATTTCTGCTAATATCAAACATCGGCCTTAAAGCGAGGAAGAAACTTCTCATTAGCAAACCGTCTATGATTGCATAGACGGTGGGATAGCTAGAAATGAAGAGAACAGAAGTGTCTGACACGAGCAGCTATAGAAAGATGTTGAAAACTATACGGAGTGATAAGCTAAGAAATGAGGTGGATCTCTCCAGAATCGGTGGAGAGAGAGCAACGCAATCCGCCTACCGATGGTACCGATAAAATTCTACTTGGTAGGATGTTTACAGTCGCTTATCGTGTACTAATGCGTCTGCAAGTTAGCCTTTGTAGCACTGGTTTACAAAACGTGAGTGCTCCACGAAGTTCGAAGTTACAGGCCCCTGCGAGCTACTGGTCGGATATTAATAATTTTTGCCGTTGGGGGGGGGGGGGGGGGGGGGCGGCTTTTGACTTGCCCGTAAAAATTTGAAACCAACGAATAACGCAATCGTTGTAACCACTGCATAAGTTACCTGTGCAGGGCTTAATAGGGAGTATAGAGCTTTTAATTATTTTTATTTTTTGGCCCAGCATGCGACTGAGGTAGGGACTAATTTGTTTCATCTCTAAGGGATATTTTATCAATCCTATTTTCGATTTTGTAGGGAGGTTTGTATATTTTAGGTTTTACCAATTCTTTAATTTGTTAAAAGGAGGAAATAATCAGTAGAGAATCTCGATTAATTGATATTTATTGACTGCCTATAGCAATTGAACAATTAGCCATTTATGTACTGGAACTAGTTCCTGCCCATTCTTACGCAACAGCAGGGGCTCTCATATCATACATAATGAAAAATGGTCACTCAAATAAACAGGATTTATTTTCACCACGTAATTATGGAAAGTGAGAGAGAAGAGCAGACCTGGCTTCGGAGGAATTTTATGCAGGCACACAGTTATACCTAAACCCATATCTTCTATTGATATTACCTTCAATTACTATAGGTCACGCAGAACAAGTTCAGAAAAATACACTACAAGTTAACGCGGTCATTTAAGAGGAGTATCTACTTAAATATTTCGAACTTCATTAAAACGTGCGATGATGAAGGGGGGGATAGCAAGTGGTCCAGTTGACTATGACTGTCTATTTTCGATTAATCTTGCTTTCCGTAACAACACCACATTACTGAGCTGGGGAGCGCAAGAACATTTAGTATCACATTGCGGGAAAATTTTGCAAGTCTCCATCCCAACAGAAAAGAAGTCAATAATATCGTAACCTTCTGCGATACAATAGTTTACCCTGAATATTTGGTAGCATACTTCATTCTATTTAAATCAAAGTACTTATGGAGGCACAAGAAACATTTAGTATCAAACGGCGGGAAAAATTATGCAAGTCCCCATTTCATCAATAGGCATTAAAATCGGAACTTTTCATTGATACATTAACTCGAGTACCTTGTGTAATGCACTTCATTATAAGCAAATCAAGTAGTTATGGGGGCCACAAGAAACATTTACTAATTATCACATTGACACTGGTTCACACAGGTGGCCAAGTTGGGGTAGCCATCAGAAATGCAAAAATTCTTAGACACAAGATAATTTCTGTCGTATCTTCGACTCACTCGTACCTTGTATCAGTTGATATGGCCCACCTTACTATTAACGACCATTGACACAAATGGTTCAGATGGCTCTGAGCACTATAGGACTTAACATCTATGGTCAACAGTCCCCTAGAACTTAGAACTACTTAAACCTAACTAACCTAAGGACATCACACATCACCCAGTCATCACGAGGCAGAGAAAATACCTGACCCCGCCGGGAATCGAACCCGGGCGCGGGAAGCGAGAACGCTACCGCCATTGACACAGTTTCGCGCCAAAGTTAATATACGCACATTTCATGATTCAGAGTTCTAATCCTCCGCACAAATTTACTATTTCGGAACTGCGTTACACGAAACTGTAGTGAAGCTACTGTACACTGCACTTTACGAATGTGGCGGTTGCTCCAACCGACCAAAAGGCGGGAAACCATGTACAAAAAGGAAACATATCAGAAACAAATACCCTAAAATATCACAGTGACAGAAACACCACATTAAAATATAGTTAATGAATTAACTTCTGTTACGCTCAGAGCCATAATTCGCCCGTGAGCTTAAGGCTCATGGTGCATGCCTGACCAAGGCACAAACGCAAAGTTCTTACTGAAATTTAATGAAATTACGAAAATAAACTCCCTTGTGGTGGTTTCGCCGTAATCTCACACTTGATTTTAGCATCTGGACCTCAGTAGCGAACAGATTGGAAACATTCTAATACCTTTGATAATATTACCCTAAAATCGAGAGCTAAGTCTTCGAGGTCTGCACAGCGCCGCAGTGTCCTGCGGGCCACATTGCCTAACCGTTACACGTTTAAATGCGGTGGTGGTGATTGGGGGTGGGGGGGGGGGTGGTTCGCCAACCGGACAGAGACAATCCTCGTGCATTCGCAACCCCTCTCTCATTATCTGCACACTTTTTCCTGGCCAAACTTGTTCGTGCTCGGGGGTTGGTGCTACCCTACCACAGGACCACTCTAATCATGCAATGCTACAACCACTGGCTAAAGCTTTTTGCTACTTCACATTATTTCTCACTCATATGGCCTAGGTCGCACAAGGGAAAGGATGCGGGGAAACTAGGCACACACAAAATAAAATCAATAAATAAATAAACAAACGCCGTTTGGTCCATTATCTCGTGATTTTTACCAACTGATTTATTTCTGCTGAGAAAAAACCTCTCGCTATTAGTTCTCTTGTACCGGAAATTTGATGAGAAAAATAAGGAGTGGTACAAAAAGTTCCGTTTCAAGAGGAACATATGGAAAACACTAACAAGAAGAAGTGACATGATGGTAGGATATGCCTTAAGACGTCAAGGAATAACTTCTGTGTTACTATAGGCAATGTATAAGCTGCAGAGGATGACAGGAATATATCCAACAAATAATCGAGGACACGGGATGCAGTGCTATGAGAAATGAAGGATTTTTCACAATTTGGATTTTTGTTATGGTGGGCTGCTTCAAACCAGTCAAAAGACAGATTTAAAAAAGAAAACAAAACACAGACAGATGTGTATCCATAACCATATATCTTTAGGTGTGCACAATCACACGTAGAATTTTTCCTGATTTTGGGGCCTGTATAACAGCATTTCGGTAATCTCAAAAGATGCTTAAGTTATGCGACCATTTTTCCCTAAACTGTCTTGTAATTGATATAAAACAAGAATTAAACACACGAATGAAATAAAAATGATTATCCCCACCAGTAAATGACATGTGCATCAGTAGCAATGACTGACAGTATTTAACTAACGCAAATTACATTTACATTCTAAATAGCACGGTTCATGTAAATAAAAGGCCAGTTGGAAGCATGCTGCACTAAATTGTAAGCAAAGTATTACACATCAGTTTGGCCAGCAAGAAACCCTAGCCCTAGGAGAACTCCCAGAAGGTACTTGTTGGCAGTTGCAGAAGTTAATATCACATGGTCAGCGCAGCCTCTGCTTCGAAGAGCCACCTCTGGGTGCCACACACCAAGAGTCACAATGCAGATACGAACTCCTGTGGTGTAAGACCACTGGCAGTCTTTAATTTTAACAACCTCCACGTGTTGGGGCTGAGGTGCCTTGGTGGCAAGGCCTGGGAGAATGCTTTTGTGAACAGAACAGAGACATTAGTACTACCTCGAAATGCTAGGAGCACTATACATCACAGCAGAACGTGGAGTGAGACACAGGAAGTTCGGACACCTTTGGGTGCCACTGAGCTCAGACACATCCAGACAAATATATTTAACACAGTCTAAGAAACACCAGGACTGGCGAACATAAATAATTTAGAAGTTAGAGACTGTCAGCTATGCTATATAGTTTCAACCTCATTAGCTACAGATAGGGAGCATGCAAACCAAGCGGGATCAGGCCTACTGTAGGTCTAATCCAGTTTGGTTTTGCACTGGACTGCCCCACATGCCGTAATAACGACACCGTTCAGTGTTTTTAAAGTTTTGAAAAGTTACATTTACCAGCTGGGCTATTTTATGGACGGTAGCACTAGTACCCATCGCTACCAAATATCAGCCAATCCGTAGATGCCTCAATAAAAGTGAAACGTATCATTAAGAAATAATAAAATATTTTAACATTGCAACCAAGACTGTTCCTTCATATCATACATATTGGTTGCTGTACCGACCGCGTTATGATCTGGAAAACACAGATCATGGAAGATGTGTGCTGCACCACCTATCCCGCTCTCACGAGAAAGGGTGAAGACATAAATGCACTGCGAGCTGCTGCTAACCAATCTGCTGGTTGAACACCTAAAGAGAATAAGCGACCATAGCCATAATAAATTTCTTCAATGATATCAGTTGTCGCACTGGCTGTTATTGTTAGGATTGAACCATATTTTCGTTTTTTGGTTCACACTACTACGTAGATTTGGCTGATAGCCCTTCTGGAGGGTCTGTAATCCGTATCAGGTACAATTTAATTAAAGTACACAGCATACAGTAAAAACAGTAAATTTGCAGAGGATAAAACATACAGTTCACATACTTGGGTTACATCAGCTCACTTGTCTAAGGCACACAGTTTTACAAGCGGAGTGCTATTGGCCACACGCTGGCCTACCATAAAGTAAAAGCGAATTTAGTAAAAATTTTTATGGTGAGTGTACGATTTCCATGGTACTAGAGAGTGCTGCGGACGAGAAAATCTGTGGCGGAAGTTTGCGATTGGGATACATACAACAAATAATTGAAGGCCTTGGGTGCAAGTGATACTCTGAGATGAAGAGGTAGGCACAGGAAAGGACTTCGTGATGGGTCACATCAAAACCAGCCAGAAGACTGATGACTCAGAAAAATATACTAATAAGTAAATAAGTAAAGGAAAGATACCATACAATAAAATAGTTTACTATAAATTATTTAACTAGAAAGTATTATCGGACCCCAGAATTATAGCCATTACACCATGTGTTACGAACATAATGATTATAACGCATAGTAACAAGTGTAAAGGAGTAAAGAATTGCAACAGCGACACTTTGTAGCTGACAGATCAGAGATAAACCTGAGCCAAAGGATATGACACATGTATAATTTTTGTTGACCTCAAACTGACATTGTAGAATATATGAGAGGCACGGAGGGGTGGAAGGATTTTGGTTGTGCGAGATTCATAGCGAGACCACATGTACGTTTGTCTTCAACACAAAAATTTTTAATATGTATAATAATAACGTTTTCGTGAAAGTCTTTTGCACAGAATACTACAATGAGTTCTATGAGATGACGAAATACAACTTTCCACCTTTCTTGTCAGCAATAGCAGCTATTAGAAACATCCGGAATTAATCATAAACTATATTAATGAATTGTGACAGTACTTCCGTAACATTTTTAAAGATAAACACCAGAAGGCTCACGTCTTTATCCGAAAGTTATTATTTAGTCGTAGACCACAGATTTAAAATTCAATATACGAAAGCATCACTGTAAACCAATAAATCGCCATAATCTATGAGAAATTACACATGAAATGTTTCTCCTCTTTTCGTCTTAACAGTAACCAAAACATCAAAATTATTGGTGGAGAGGTAAATAGAAGTTAAAATCTGAGGCTTGAGCTGTATAACGAATCACTGATAAGGTTTTTGATTAATTTTCCATAATCTCTAAAGAGATCTCTCGAACCGAACGTCGTAAGACCTATCGCACACATAGGCAGAGGGTTTAATGGAAATTGGAGCAATGAACGGGAATTTATACCCGGCCATTCTCAAGGCATTACATCCCCTTTGACGACTCTGGAACGCGAACGTCAGTAACGGCATACAATACGATGCTCGTAAATCTGTTTCCTAGCAGCCGTAACAATAAACCCTGGATACATAATTTTTCCTGCCTCAACAACTGCAGAATAGTGAACAGACATAAAAAGAACTGCGTCACAAGAAGAAGAAGGGCTGAAAGATGTTCAGAGGAAAGGAGAACGACAAAACGAGAACAGTGGAAGGGGCAACGAGAAGGGAGCTGCTGAGAAACAAAAGAAGAGATAATACCACTGGTATTATGAAGAAGACGTCAGTCGTTGACTATCATTTATCGGCAATAATAATTGCTTTCTCTGAAAAATTACTCGCCGATGTCTTTATCCACAAATATCTCTAACGATATTTGCACCGACAGGATTCAGAATTAAAGCACAATAAGCCCGTTAGTTCCATAGACCATAATCATATCAATCAGTTGTATGACAAGGCTCCATGCAGAATTGTAACTGACTATGTCTGTTCAGAATTCGTCTACAATACGGTAGGAACAACGTAAGGAGTCATTTCCAAAAACTTATGCCGCCTTTTTCACTCCTGAACTAAAGAAATATTTGAGAGAAACGCCTAAAAAGGAAGAAATTCGTATTAATCAACCAAAACATCAACGTTTTTCAGATTTTTTATAGCAATTGTTTAAATGAAATGTTATGTTGCATTAAATTAAGTAATTCATAATCATTAATTCTTCGACGGCCTGTTCTACCCCCTATACAACATTTCTTCATAAAATACAACAACGGATACTAAATTTCTTCACACCAAAATGCATTAAAATGGTTTGATAAAGAAGCAGTTATGTGCCAGTGTTTCTTGAACTTCCTCTCATGGAGAGCTCACACTAACTGGTTTCTCGGACTTTGGTGATCATGCACACTAATATTATTGTTATCATTTGTGTATCGTCAAGCACCTAACTTGCAGGGTGTGTTTCACTTACAGCAATTACATCCTTCCTTATGTTGCTATTTCAACAATCTGTACAGTGTAACAGTAAAGTCAGTGAAGAGTACTGACACTATGTCACTGATCCAACGTTTGGCACACTCGTACATAACTAAAATCGACTTTGGTTGTACCATGGCTTTTGTGATTCATTGTACGGCATTTTCTGTTACAGGTAAGTGCAGGATGCCTCATGAACACTGCTACGTTAGGTGAGTTCATGTATATAACTCGGCAACAATTTAATCCTTTCACTAGAAGTATCTAAAGTTTTAATGAGTTTTCTGCAAAATTGAATGCTACAGTATACCTAGTCACTTTTCTTAATTATGGTAATGATGTAGACATTCGTATGAATTACACTGACCTGTAAAATATTTCCGTATCTTGCAAGTTTTCCAGGCATGCGTTACAAGATGTTTCGACTCTATTTGGTGGTCCCAGTGTTATTCACGATTGTTACGATTATTCAGGCAACAAAAATTTTTCAGTAACCGCAGCTTTATTAGTAAACATCAATAAAGTGACCTTATGACCCAGATTAGCATTTAGCAGGGCTGAAACACCCATGTTATGTTTTTGAGGCATCCCGGTTAAATACGGGAATGTATAAAGACAAAGAAAAATGGGGAAAATTTCACTAAATTAATAAGAAATCACAGACAAGTTTACGGAATGTAGACCATACATGACAAAGTGTGGTACAGATAATTTAGTAAAGCCGTAGAGCTACACGAATCCGTAGTGGTCAAAGAAGTGTATCTCTATACTCTTCTCTGGGCAACACGTAACTGCACCATAATATTGCTAATATCTACATAACACTCATAATATGTATGTGAAAGACGTATAAGCATAAAGAAAGTCTTGCAACAGGCTCACGATAAGTATTATTTGTGTTATTTTGATGGGGAAAGTTGCTATCGGTAACTTTCTTACCTTAGAAATCAGCTACGTACTGTCAACTGTGTGATGTAAGTAAAATTACACCCGCGATTTCACAAGGGAGTTGTGTGACCTTTAATCTTCTATACCACACGGAAATGTGCTTAAAATATGTCGCTTATCCCAGAAGCAGTGGTATGACCTATTTGCATACAAAACTGCGTGTTTTACCAAGAGGCTCATCTGAATACTCAGCTGTTCGACGTCTGAGAGAGAAACATTGGTAACACTAAGATTCAAAAACTATGATACCTAAACAACAATCATTTCCCACAGATCTAGTAGACTTCAACAGCTATTCAGTCAACAAAGCGCAAGTGTGGGATTTCGATGGCCAAAGAAATCTGGTGCATAGGGATATGCACATCTAAAGCCACTTTCTCACATTCGACGTCACTTCCGCTTTGGGGCAATCCAGTATCAAACGCCACACAAACGTTTTGAAACGATGATTGTGGTACGTCAGGAAGTAGATTGTGTAGCACAGAGTGAAGTCTGACGATGAAATGACGACCGTTTAACTATACTTCTGGACTTTCCTGTTGTAATTTTGTAATCTGTTGCCCATATAGAGTAAGCAATAAACAGCAAGTCATGTGATTTGAATACGTCTGATTTTGGTGCTGTTATATCGATACTTTGTTTCTTCGCTTTATCAAGGTTGCTCTCTTAGATACCGAATAGGGGATCAGACAAATGTCCCTTGGTAAGATGCCTTGTATTGAATGTGAATTTCTCGCACTACTGCTTTCGGCATGAGAGATTTATATTGTTTCCCGTCAGTGAAATGAAGCAGAACACACTTTATTTCTAATTGTGAACGGAACAACGCAACTTTTCTACGATATTCCGTCCGTTCACTGGCCTCTAACAGTCGTTCCGAATTTACATATTGCGCGCAATATCGTTTTATGACAAGAAAGTCTGGCATAAACAAAAGCTATTGGCCGGATTGACATACACAACAGCTCCATCAAACGAATATTTAACAGCTCTAATGAGACATAAACGCGAACTCATCATTTCAGCTTCAGGAATCACTCCGTGCTACACCATCAACTTCGTCCATCGCAGTAGTAGTCTACTTTACGTTATCCTTGACAAAAGGCAGGTTATGATATTGACGTACCAAAACAATGGTTTGAAAATGTAGTTATTGTGGCATTTCATTTTGGGCTGCTTAAACAAAGAAGTGGCTTTGAAGGCGAAAAAGTGGCTTTAGATGTGGATATTCTTTTACTCTTGTTTGACTGCTTCATGGAAATCCCACACCTGCACCGTGAAGACTTGCCTCATAGTAGTCATCAGCGGACAAAATTATTATATGATGACTACTAACTGAAAGCTATACTTTCTAGGACCCCCGAAAAAATTGCAACTAAACCGTAAGTGGCCTTTTTGGAGACAACTGGGAGGTCAGTGTCGACCCACACACTAATGCAAACGTCGCGACACGATACGATCGGTACGGCGTAAGAACTACTGTACAAAAGTCCCAGCACAATGACGCGTTAAGGAAATGGGCAAGGTAATACCTGTATTTCAAACTCGATCAGTGGCGTCGCGTTCTCTTCACGAACGGGTAGACGATACGTCAGACACCTGAGCATCATAGTAACAGATACGGGAGGCGGCGGAGCATGTCAGCTAGTGGAATCACCTGGTAGGTGGAGCACAATCGTTTCGCATCCGTACCATGTACTTTTGTCACGGCCAAAGAGAGTAATTCGAAATTTCTCCGGCCTTCATCTTTGATTCATCTTCATTCATCTTTGAACGATCCCACCCCCTCTCACCGCCGTCCTTGGTGGAGGTCAAAAAATTCCACCTTAGTCTTTCCCTCTGTTCTTTAGAAGCCTACGAACATTGACACTGAAAATAGGAGGAACTCTCTCGTGCATGAAGTCCCTTTTGTCTCTCTCGTAGAGGTACATGTTCCAGCACAGTAGGTAGAGTATTCTCTGATGAAGCATGTTAAATTTCTCCGTTGAGCCTGGGTAAAAGAACATGAGGCTCTAATAAACAGATATTTTTCCCGTCCACATGTCGACACAGTATCTTCATTGACAGCGTAATTCCACATTTTCGAGAGGATTCTAGACGGCCAGTACATGCTGATTGTGAACATTTTCAGTCGGGTCACGTTGAATCAATGCCTCATCCGTGAATAGCCAATCTACACTGAAGTGTGCACTGACACAGTGTTCAATGAATAATTCGCAGTTGTGTGCCCTAGCAGGGAAATCGGGTGCTAAAAGCGCCTACACACATTGTACATGATATGAGTACAACAAGTTGTTATGTATCATTCAGGTTCTAATGTACCACTGAGGTTGTCATGTACCACTTTCCAGTTGTGCGATCAGGATTGTTTGCTGTAGCTAATTGTCTTACGCTGACACTTTTGTTATCAACTGCACGAATAAGTTCCTTCTGAAGTTCAGGTATCCTCGTCAGTTTACTCCTCCCCCAGTCATGAGAAGTGGCCATAAAATTGTCATGCTCCCTAAGACGATACTTTCGACACTTCATATTAGAAAACGTTTATGTAACACTGGTACATTCTGTTTCTGTGTGTTTCCCTTGGGTAACCTGATTATGAAGAAACCAGAAAATGAAATACAACGTGGAGGTAAAGCGTTTCCGTACCTATGTCCATTAACATATTTTATTTCTTCCTGTGTGAGCAATTTTTCCTGGAAGTTTTGCAATACCTTTTTGTTGCACGTTGTATTTTCATCATTGGTTTGTTGTACCACAGTAAATTTATCATTATGTTTCGTAACGGTTATTGTCTCGATACCGACTCCCCTCAATTCGTCGCCCATACTCGTTTCCAGATTTACATGTAGTGCTAAATATTTTTACGCAGTTCCTTAGCTGGTAAATTCACATGTATCGGGTTCCAGTGGCTGAAAGGTGCCATTGATATATAACTCTAACCTGTGAGTACAATAGCATATTACGTGGCTGTACAGAATAGTTTTATTGGCTGTGACAAAAGCCGCGGAAGCCTACGTGTACATTTAAAGCACCAGCAGTTCACATTTGAAATGGTTTTTGTCGCGCATACATTAATGTGTGATCTTACAGTGTTAATCACTTAAATACAGTATTATACCTAGAAAAACTTATTCCCAAAATTTCATCACTTGAAGCGAAACAAGCGCTGTATCGTGTGTGAGATGCAGAGGCGAGCGAGTGTGCCGGGACTTACCCCAGTTCACTGCTAGTAGCGCCACGTCACCTTAACGCGTTCACGTGTAGCGCACAAGTATTGCACCATAATTAAGTACAAAATTAAAAGTCAAAATTTTATATTCAAACTCTGTCAAAATATATATTTATTGTAATAGCGTTTTAAACATCAAGTCTTAACGTAACTAAACCAATAGTTTTCTTAAAAATGCAGTTTGAAGAGAAAAGCAATTGGCACTAAATAATAAAGCTAGAAAGCCGGAATTTGGTCACAATGTGCCAATGGAGCTCATAAATAACTGGTGCAAGTGATCGAAGTAAAAGAATAGAAATTCCAACTGGAATCCACGATTTTAAGAAAAGTAAGCGGAGCGAAATATTCGACTTAGAAACGTAAAAATTTGTTTTATGCTTCAGTTCACCCCAAAGTAATAAGAGACCACGTTAAACAACCTCTTATAGTTTTTAATGAAAACTAAATTTGTAACTAAAACATATCCATTTGTAATAAATTAGATACCTGTACTTACAATGATAGAAAATTTTGGTTACAGCACATGATAACACCTACGAAATAATAGAGCTATATCAAATTTTAGAACCGTAATAGTAATAACATCTAATAAAATTTCTTGTAAAGGTATGGTTCAGACGTAACGATCTACCGTTAGTTCCACTATAAAAATTCTAGAAAGCAAAGTTTTTATTCAAGCGAGCTGAAACTACTTCTATGCTTACAAACAACGTACCTAAATACATGTAAAAATTAAGAAGATTCTAAATTAATTCATAACTTTGTTATTAAAGCTCATGTGTCCAAGAAAGCGATCGCTCAGAGGCTGCCACCGTATGCATAAGGCAGATAGCAACAGATGTTCTCTCGGCCGTCCTCCGCGGCAAATATAAATACTGCCCGAGAGGCAGAAGGAGACTCACTTCGCACTCAGTCACTGTAAGATTCACGGATGTTAAACGTCGGATGCCCTGGACGACGTCAGAGACGGACTGTGATAAATTGCGTATTTCCGGTAAAAAGTGATAGTGGACTCGCGAGGACTGAACACCATCCTGAATGGCTTAGGTTTCGCTAAAGCAACTGTTAGCGTGCTGTCCGTGATAATTACAAATCCGCGTGGCAAGTGCTGACTATTATTCCACTTTTGTGGCGATCATTTATTTTGATAGGGCGAAAGACAATCTGGTAGGAACGTACCGTAGAAGTCGCCTCTGAACTCTTATTTTTGCTGTTTAAAATAAAGAGATTAACTGTCATTTGAACTTAGTGATTTTCAAAGTGTTGTGCGTGAGATACTTTACTCAGTATATGTTTGAACTAGAACTTTATATCTTCAGTTATAGTCATAATCCTGATCCCGCAAAGAAGAATGAGAATAGAAACATTTCTTTCACTGGGCTGGACCAAAAGGTGACCGTGCAGACTGGAAACTCAGGTCAGTAGGTTCTCCACCGACTTCTGATTGGCCACAAAAATAGTTGCTAAGTTCGCGTGAAAAAGACGGCGAACAAGGACAAAAAAACAACTACCAACTTTAAACAGTAATACCCGCCGCCCCACACTCTACGTGAATTATTATTTGGTTTTGCGCTTTTTTCCGTCTGTGTATTAAGTCCTAGCTACACAATTCGTTAAAAAGAGTATAATCGGCCAGGACTCGGCACTTGTGGACATAATGTGAAACAGAATATAACGTCCTCTTGTAATTGGATAAGAATGGGATTAGTTGCCTGCCTGGTGTATATGACGAGTGTGACAGAAAACAGTACTTTATGTGATGGGGAGAAGTTGACTGGTAACTTGATGGAAGGAACTGGAGTCGATAAGGAAGACATAGGGGGTCCAGTATGAGTATCAGAATTTAAATAGATCTAGCATACTTGAGATCAAATAAGGCAGAAGGAACAGATGACATTCCATCACAATATCTAAATCATTGCGGAAATTTCAACCAAACTACTATTAGGTTAGTGTGTAGAATGTATGAGGCTGGTAATGTACCATCAGACTTTCGGAAAAAATATAGCTCAAATGGCTCTAAGTACTACGGGTCATCAGTCCCCTAGACTTAGAACTACTTAAACCTAACCAACCTAATGACATCACACATTCAAGCCCGAGGGAGGATTCGAACCTGCGACCGTAGCAGCAGCGCGGTTCCGGACTGAAGCGCCTAGAACCGATCGGACACAGAGGCCGGCTTCGGAGAAATATCATCCACACAATTCCAGTGATCTCAAGGGCAGATATGTGTGAAAACTATCGCACTATTAGCTTAACGGCTCGTGCATGTAAGCTGCTGGCAAGAATAATACACATAAAAACGGGAAAAAATTGTGATATCTTGGATAACCATCAGGTTGGCTTTAAGAAAGTGAAGGAACCAGAGAGACAAATCTGATGTTGCGCTTGGTAATGGAAGAAAGGACAAAGCTAGACAGGCTCATAGTATCTGTCGACCAAGAAAAAGCGTTTGATAGCATGCAATGATACAAGATGATCGAAATTTTGGAGAAAAAAATGAAGTAAGCTACAGGGAAAAACGCGTGGTATACAATATGCACAAGAACCAACAGGGAGCAGTAAGACTAGATGACCAAGAACGATTTGCTCGGTAATTCTGTAACACAGGAATGTAGTCTATGCCACTATTGTTCAACCAGTACATCGAAGAAGCAATGAAGGAAACAAAAGAAACGTTCAAACGTGGGATTAAAATTCAGAGAGATAGGATGTCAATGAGAAGATTCTTTGCTGACTGTTATTCTCAGTGAAGGTGCATAAGAATTACGCAAGCTGTTGAATGGAACAAGCAGTCTAACGTGTACAGAATATTCATTGGAAAAAATTGGAAATTTGTGATAAGTTCCTATGGGAGCAAATTGGTGAGGCCATCGATCCGTAGGCTTACACACTACTTAATCTAACATAAACTTACGCTAAGGGCCGCACACACACACACACACACACACACACACACACACACACACACACACACACACGCCCGAGGGAGGACTAGAACCTCCGATGGTGAGCCGTACGAACAATGGCAAGGCGCCCCAGACCACGCGGCTACACCGCGCGGCACAATATTCATTGAAACCAAGCCAGAAAAAAGTAATAAGAAGTAGCAGAGATGAGAGCAGCAAGAAATGTAACACCAGAATTGAGGATCACGTAGTAGACGTAGTAAACGAATTGTGCTACACAGGCTGCAAACTGACCCATGACAGGCGAAACAAGGAGTGCATAAGAGGCAATGGGGGCATTCCTCGCCAAGGGGAGTCTACTGGTGTCAAATATACGCATTAATGTGAGCAAGACATATCTGATAATGTGCTTTTGGGTCCCAGCGCCGTATGGTACCTAATCTCAGACAGTGGGAAAACCGAAACATAATATATTGGAAGCGTTTCGAGAGGGGCGTTACTGAAGCGTAGAGAAGAATTTGGTGGAGTGATAAGGAAGGGTGAGGTTCTCCGCAGAATCCCTGAAGAACTAAACATACGGAAAACACTGGCAAGAAGATGGAATGGTAGGACGTGTTTCAAGATATCAGAAAATAATTTCCATAGTACTAGAGGGAACTGTAGATAATAAAAAACTGTAGGGGAAGACAGAGATTGTATCACACTCTGCAAATAATTGAGGACATAAGGCGAAGGTGCCTCTCTGAGATGAAGACGTTGGTGCAGGAGAGAAATTTGCGTAGGACCACATCAAACCAGCCACAAAACTATTGATGAAAATAAAATAATGCACAAAAATGTCAGATCTATGTTAAATAGCATTTTGTCGAATAAAAGTGTTTCCTAAGTCATCTGAAGTAAATAGAAGCTGCTTTTAGAAATACTTACTTGTTTTTACGAAAATTTCATTTCTCAGTTGCAAGGTAGGCGACACGCCAAAGAAGGTTCAGGATTAACAGCACATCGATGACGAGATCGTTAGAGAAAGCGCAGTCTCGCGGCTTTTATTTAGGGAAAGCATGGGAAACCTAAAGAGAAATCTCTGTATGAGGGTTAGAACCGCCATCTTCCTTAATTCGTGTTCTTGTCTCTAGTAGTACACCACATCACTTTGTATTAAGGCACTGGTTTATGAAGTATACTTCACAGTTCATACTTTGTGAATTCTTAAGCACTCATGTCTTACTTGAGCCTCTAAGAATTAAGCTTTTAGGATTAGTTCAAGCATGCATTATCAACGAACGGTTTCGTGTCTTTCAGGCATGACACTGCGTAATAACTTTTCTCGACATTCATATCACACACCATCTAGTGGCTTAGAGATGTCAGGGTAGTTAAATTCTGGCCACAAATTGGTATGTTTTGGTTACGGGAAGACCGTGTTTACTTGTCAACGACCTGTGTCTGCTAGAACCATTACAGATTTATTAGCGTAGTAGTAGCAGCAGGAGCCTAGCACTTACGACCCCGTTAGAGTGAGGTACCTTTAAGATCAGACAGTTTGCGCGGGAGCACCAGCATGACTTGCCTTTCACCACCATTTTGGTCACAGTTTTATGAAACATTAAATGCTGAAATACACTACCCTTAGCGATATGTGAAATAAAATCCACGTTGTCCCATTGTTTAAGCCTCCACAACTTTTAAAGCTTAAAATCTTGAACGTGATTGGAAGCAGCAACGGTAAAATGGAAACTTCGTGAGGATAAGGTGAAATACAGGTAATCAGTTGCAGATATAAAGGGTTTATTTATACTCTTTGACCTAGGTTTCGGAAGTCTACGGAAACGTCTTCTTCAGAATGAGCAATGGTTAGATCTACATTACTACATATGCTAAAACATAGGTATCCAAAGAAACCGAAAACTAACACACTGTCATACAACAAATTATTCACACTTATTGGGTGCACAATGTTGTGGAAGTACTTAGGACTATAGCGGTAAGCCACCAATGGAAGGGAAAATTCACCTCCATAATAGTGAAACCATACAAATGATGCTGATCGTCATTACAAAGTACTTCACAAATTTAAGTAGTGAACTGATGTCGCGCCGATGCCTTCTACGTCATGGAAAGTCTCGGACGAGAGGGGGTACTACTACTTGGAAAAAATAACATTAAAATGGACTAAAACAATTAAAGGTGACCTCTAAAAGAAGAAAAGGATTTGGTGAACATAAGGTAATAGGAATATGTATCACACGGTGTGTTAATAGACTATTGCTAAAGAAAAAAAAAATTAAAAGCAGTGAATTACACAGACAATAAAATAACTTGAAATACACTAGTGGTAACTTTGCCGTTTTACACTATCCGTAATTTATTGCTATTTCAAAAAATAGATCCATAATCCAATAAAAGGCTGTGTGTTTTGCCTTCGTATTACGATACGATCGCTTATATCCTTGTTTCTAGGTACAGTTGTAATATTTGTACTTGTTTTAAGCAATTTTAATACTATTATATGGACTCACTCTTGCGCGAATATCCTGCACACACGAGTGCTGTCCTCCCTCATTAGAAACTTTCTTTAACCTAGAAGGTACTGGGGCGACGCCAGTTCACTAGCTGCTTTTGTGCAGTACTGTCTAATAACGATCAGTACCATTTGTATGGTATTAGTATTATGTAAGAGAATTTTAACTTTCATTGGTGCCTTATTGCTACCTATATTTTGACATTAATATAATATTAACTGCTGCATGTATAACTATTGAGCCCCCTGAAGAAGACGTCAATAAATACGATAGTAAGACCTTGGACAAGGGGTCTGAATGAACGTTTTATTTCCGCAACTAATTCTCTGCATTTCACTTTCTCTTCCTGAAGAAACTTGAGTCCTACACTGTACGAGTTTAGTTTTGTAACACAATATTTCCTTTCTATTCTGAATGTTATTTTACAGACGGAACAGCACTGATCGCAAAGAACTCTAAAACATCATCTTAATATGATCACCACGCTTTCAAAGCGCAAAAGGGTACATCAGGTACCATGAAATAAACACTCCAGAAAAAAACCGAAAGTAAGCAGGGGTATTTGCAGATAACTAAATGTGGAAATGTATATCTTCATATTCTTTTCCGGTGAATTGAGATGAAATTCGCATTCGTAAAATTGTGTTGCATAGCCAGCGTACCAAAATCAGTTGACATTTAATTTTCATAATTGATTCATATTTTTGCGCTACTGTCAGTCACGGGCGTCGTTGGAAGTGCTGTCTGCTTACTTACAGCGAAAACCAGTAGCATATATCGCCATGTGTTTGGTTTCCAATCGAGATATGTTTTCATAGAACTCAAAGTTTTTTAGAGATATTTAGAAATCCTCAGCAACAAAATGCATTCAGACAATTTGGAAATGAAGGACGGAAGAAATTAATGGAAGAAGGAATGAAATGAATATACTGTATCACAGACAGTGGTTGGGATCTGGAAAAGGGGTTGTCAACACTTTAGGTGTATTAAGTAGATTGGGACGTAATCGTTAGTTGTGAAATACTAGAATGGAATCTGAAATTGATACATATATCCAAATCACAGTTCATACTTACAGAAATTGTTGTACTACATTGAATTATTTCTTGTTTATCACTTCTGCGGATAAATATTTATATCCGTGTCAAAATATCTCGGAGAGAAACGAGGCTGTATTTCATTTGTTGTGTACAGGAGTTAAAGTACCAGACGTGTTCAGGTATGTGTAGTGCTCTGTACTAATCATAATTTAAAAATCAAATGCAAAAATATTTACTTTCGATCACAATTCTGATCAGTATAAAGCATTTACGCGCCTCACAAGAGTCATTAATCTGACGCCAGTCGTTGAAGATACAAGTAGTACAGACAAGTTAAGTGCAGGTTCGCTGCCCCACATTGGTTTGAGTGCTCTATCGGCGTGCTACCGTGCTGCTGAGGAAAGGTTTCAAAGTTTGCTAGGGGAGAGTTTGATAAATTGTACCACTTTTGCGATTTTATATATTTTGTAACCTAAGCTATAAGAAAATTATTAAAACCACATCATCCTCAAGTGTAGGTTGTCGTTCTTGGTATATGGTTTAAGGAACAGAAATTGTAAGAAAATTAAAGAAACTACAATTAATTTTCTAAACATATACTAGTGGTACAAATCAGAAATATTGTTTCCTTATTTGTAGTTCTGGGTGCTCAAACTTTGCCACTCTATAAACCGCGTTCCTGTCTTTAAGATACATACTAGCCTAAGAAAAAGTTCTATATTTTCTTTCTTCTATCATTATTTGTAGGCATTACAATATAACTTTTCCACTGTTTTCCACACTCTTGCAAGCTTCCCATGAATAAAAATTTTGAATGTAATGCAGTCTGGTCATTTTCTACCATTCGATCTTCCTTGCACAGCATTAAACACCATTCCTCTGTTTTACAGATGAGATTCTGTGGTGGGTTCCCAGCTGGATCTCCAAACACTTCCTCTTAAGATATAGAACTGTAGTTTTAGATTTATTATCCTTTTCTTAAAGGGCAATCCATTTCGTTGTGCAATACCGAATGTAAGTATTCTTATGTCTGACACCCATAACCCGAACATCATCTCTTCAAATGCTGTTCCAGTTCTTCGTCAAGCATATTTCCAGAAGTCAAAGCAGTTTATATCCCCGCTTACATTTTTTATTTTTACTTTCAGCATGCCTCTTAACTGTTCGCTTAGGCACATTTTATACACGTACACATTTATTTAATCCATAATCGTCATTTGGATTTCTGTTACAGCTAAATGCCTTTCATCTGTGCTCCATTTTCGATACCGCTTTACTGTTTTTAAACTGTAACAAAAAAGGATTATTTAGTTAATAATGGTAGAGAATGCGTGGAAACTTCATCGCATCCTTTGTAAATATTAAATTGCACTAATATTGCTGAATGCGATTTTTTAAGCTATCTTTACTAAATTTAGTGGAAAGGGTTCAAGGCTTTCCTAATTTTAGTTAACTGGTAAAATAACGTCGAAAAAGCGGTTACGTTTACCAATGGAAATTTTATTCTACTCACAAAACATTGTTTATAAATTGCACTATTGATGAAGGGATATGTTTTAATACAGGATGATAAAAACCAACTGCGTTCAACAAAAATGTGAACGAATATTCCCTGAATGGGTTTCCAAGTTCTACAATGGATCGAAGGATGACCTATGCTATATCACATCTATAATCTAAATTTAAGTTATATTTCATAAAAGAGAACACTATCAAAATGGTCTACAGAGACCCTCAATTATCTTTAATTACTTATTTAACTTTGTCGTAAATTTCAGTGGCTGATGTGGTTTCTCAATAATTATATAACAGAAAAATCACCACGTTTCAGAATGTAACTTCTAGTAGCAAATGTGAATTCCACACAGTTTAACTGACGATTGACACTAGTATTACGTAAAAAGGGGACGTAACAGATGAGACATCTGCAGTTCTGAGTGAAGCCTTATGGTGGCACCATGTGCGTTCATTACCTTGTCGGTGTTTAGGCAGCATCAGGGGGCGGCGGGTGGCGCAGCTCCATGCACCTTGCCATCTCGGAAGCAACTCTCTCCTAACTTCTCAATACTACAATTTACCGAAGTTGGTTTAAAAAAAAAAGTATCTGGCTGTGTTTTCAATTTTCCAATCAGGGTTTCAATGTTAACCTTAAGCTCAGCCTGCAAAAATTCTGTCTATCCAATTAGAAACGTTATACTTTTCGCGGTGGGGGAATGTTTTTAACGTTTTCAATGTGATAGAGACGTGTATAGTCTCACGCTAAACCTTTCAGCTGGTGTGGTCCTTTTAGTGTTATCGTAAGATCTATACTGTTCTTCTGGAGAGCTCTATCTTTTAACATGGGCTGGGGGGTGGTCGTGGGGGTCGGCTGGCGACGTGGGTGTCTGTCCCTTATCGTAGGGCCACCTAGCCTACACGACTATGCTCTCGGCTTCTGTTGTCGTTTCTCCCCTCGGAACTGCATCTGTCTCACGGTGGGAAGGTATGACATGCATTTAGGCGTTCTTCTATTAGTCTGTGGTATCCCATTTGCTCACTCATTGATCGTATTACTTTGGTTAATTTAATGTCAGAATTTATTCGGAGCTATGTGACATACCGCCAGATTTGCTATCGTGTCAGGATTTTCATGGAAGGTGTTGGATTTGCCTGACACCTTACATATCACCACCCTTCGAACTTAATTTTTGCACTGAAGTTAGGCAATGATTGAATCGTTGTCTAGGTCAGTCCAAAACTATTCCTTTATCTAAATTTTGTTGCCTACTGGTCAGCAACGTTATTCTAGTTCTATGCTAGTTTGTATTACTAATTTATATTTTTATATTCTTCCACATTATTCTCAAAAATATGTTTATATTGACAAGAGAAGAATATTTTTATGCTATTATTATTATTCATTTTTAATTATTTTCTTTCTTTATTTAAGTGTGAAGTTTGTTTTTTAAGAAGTTTGTTATCGAAAGTGGGGAGTCTTTCACATCGATTTTCTTAGAAATATTTAATTTTATAAATGTAGTAGTTAAGTAAAATCTATTCATAACACATTTTGTAAATGTTATGTACAGTAAAATGTTTTTGTTTCTAGACACTCATTTCAACATTGTTACACTAACAAATAAGAATTGTTCCCAAGAATTGCTTTGACAAAGATATATACATACACAAGTATTGAGATATTATCCTAACAAATGGTACAAATGTTAAAAAGCGGAAAACATCCAACAAGATAATTTTTTATTCTTTGTTTTTATAAGGAGAAAATAAGTAAAATATTGTTAATCTTTAATTTTATGAGGAGAAAAAGGTGGCATATGGTTTTAGTGTTTATTATGCCCTACTTTTGTTCTTTATGTACAGTCCATTTCAGAACTAATGACTTACTTTTATCGATTGTCTACTTTTTACTTAAGTCCATACTCAATGACGGTTATCATGTAGTTTATTAGCTGTCTAGTGTGCTTAACTTATTTAGTTTTTCACACATTTCTTTTGCACAATTACTACATCACATAATTTGATTTCACACATACACACAATCCTATGAATGTTTAAGCATGAGGTTGGCAAATGTTTTTTCACGAAGGTGATGGACTTGAGCGAGAGGGATGTCGGCAATTATTTGACATACAGCTCCGTTTGTTGTTCCTAGTCTGCTTTGCAACTGTGTGTTGCTGTTGTGGAGGTCCCATAATGGAATGGCGCTGTGAGTACAGAATTTCGTGGTTTGCTGGCTTTGTATCCGTGAAAGTCATCGTTATGTGTCGCTGAAAGCGTTCTTTTTTCGTTGTAATACTTCACAGACGGCTAGTTTACAATAGGATAGGGATTTGGGAAGGTATGTCGTATATTCTTTATCCATCTTCTTTCTTGGTCTCAATCTCGTGAATCTTCAACTTCTGTTCTTCCTGCTTTTTCTCTGCTTCTTACTTGATTATTGGTTCTTCTCTGGGCAGGATATGGCAATATTTATTGATAACTAGTCGCTTTGAAGTTCTCCTCTTAGTAACAGTTTGATAAATTGTTTGAACGTGTCAGTTCGACTTTGTGGAAGTTTTTTTCAGTTTCGTGCATCAGTGAGCTGTTAAATAGCAGTAGTGTGACTTTTACATACATTTTTTGCCAGTGGTGACTTGCCCAACCGGTCTACTCGTCGGGCCATTTTTTGCTCGCTCTGCTGAGTCGGGGCGTCCTGGGACCGTTCTGGCGTTCCGTATTGTGTCGTAGCAGGGTTTGCCTTAGCTGTAGATTTCCTGCTGACTCCGGATACAAGTGCCCTTTGTTAGTTTCGCTGTCCTTTCCCTTCTCTTGATGCTTCTGCCTTGTGGGGATCTTGTCTTGCTAATTATGTCCTTTCTTTTCTTGATACTTCTCTCATTGCAACTTGTGGGTTGTTGCATTTGCTTCTTGCTGGAGTGTTTACAATGATTCTTACAAAAAGTTTTACGTGTAATCATCTGACATATGTCTAGTACCTACATTGCTTTATGTCTTTTTAAAAAGCTTTACAAGTTTCGGCACCCTTTCCATGTTACAATTTTAAGATATTTTGAGTCTTAACTTCTACAAGAATCCTCAAGTTTGGTTTTCTATTTTTGTGTACTGTCGTGGTGTATAGCATTTTAGTATTACATGCTGTTAGACTATCTATGCTTTGTCCCTTCACCTTAAACTATGCTACTATTTGTGTTATTTTTGTTTTTTATTGAAACTACTTTCTTTTCCCCACCTTCCTCTCTCTTCATTCTTCTTTCTCCTGACGATCTTATCTGCAACATAAACTTGAAATATTGTGCTAATTATTTACCAGTAACAAAATTAATCTTCAAACTTTTTGATATGGCTCACATAGTGAAGTCCTAAGGTTTCTCTTGTTTTGGGGTTCATTAGTTCCACAGCATTATCATGAGCAATTGGGCTAATTATGACTGGTCCTTTGTATGCAGCGTAAAACTTATGTATTTTGTGTTTCTGTTTGCTGGAGAGGTGGTGTGCTTTTACAAATACTTTCTGGCCTACTGCGAATGTTCTTTTAATTGCTGTTCTATCTCCTCTTTCTTTTCTTTAATGGCTGCCTTTCTGATGTTGGAGAATGCTGTTGCTATCACTTGTTAGTGCTGTCTACGTGGTACAATAGGAAACCTAACATTTTCTCTCGTTATGTTTGGGGGTTCAATATTTTTCAGTACAGTAACTGGAAGCCGTAGTGTAGTGCTATGTGACATTTCATTTATTACTTCTTGAAAATCTGTAAGGTATATATCCGAAGTGTTGTGTCTTTTGCCTGCACATAATCGGCATAAAGTGCCTATGTCCTTCATAGATCGTTCTGCTGGATTTACGCTAGGTTTGTACTTAGATATGTAGATGGGTTTTATTTTGTGTTGTTTTAACGTGTTCTGCCATTGCACTGATTTGTATTGTGGGCCATTACCCGAAATTATTCATTCCACTCGACCTAATTGTCTGAGAAAATCTTGTCTAAATGCTTTACTTATAGTAATACCTGTTGCCCATTTTAATGGTGTCAAGGTAACATATTTACAAGTAAGTCCCAAAACGACAAATATGGAAATATATCCATTTTTGTGCGTGGGAGGGGCCCCATCAAATCTGTCACAGCTATTTGTTTTAATTTTTTAGGGATTATTAGAAACATAGGTGGTTTGGTTTGGAAAGTGACGTGTTTAGCCCTCATACATTTTTTGCATTTGACTAATACTGTTTTCGAATTCGTCTTTCAATATTAGGAAAATGGCTTGTTAGTTCTATTTTTAAAAAGCATTTCTTTGGTCCAAAGTGGCCATTACTTAAATGTGTATACCATATGTACTTATTAATTAGTTCATTGGGGATATAAATTAACCACTCATTCGTTGCAACATTTTGTCTGAAAACTAAAACATTGTTTTTTACGAGATAGTGCTGTCGAATGTCTGGAAAATCCTTACCTCTTCACATGTGTTTGATTCCTAGTATTTCGGGATCCTTGTCCTGTTCTTTGCGTATGTTTTTCAATGCTGTCGTAATGTAGTTTTCAAAAGGTACTTGTTTCATATAGTATATTGTAAACTGGTCTTCTGCTGCTTCCCAACCTATGTTATTGGATGTACCCTGTGGACATGGTGATAAAGCATCTGCTAAGACATTCGCTGGTCCAGGTATGTGTGTAATAGTGAAGTCAAATTCTTGTAATATTAACATCCATCTGGCTAACCTCCCATGAGTTAGTTCGGAAGATAACAGAAATTCTAATGCTTTGTGGTCAGTGTATACTTTTGTTTTTCTTCCGAATAGGAAGTATCGAAAACGTTGGAAGCCCCATACAATGGCCAATGCTTCCAGCTCCGTGACTAAATAGTTTTTCTCGCCTTTTGTGGGTACACGACCGGCAAATGCAATTGTCCTATACGATCTTAGCCCTTCCTGTTCGTATTCTGGGAATAAAACGACTCCTAAGCCTGTTTTCGCACCTTCAGTGGTCATAACAAAATTCTGTTAGATCAGGATGTGCTAAAATCGGTGCTGTTGTTAGTGCATTTTTCACTTTTAAAAATTCTTCATTGACTTGTTGATCCCATACCCATGGCGTGTTTGTTCCAATCAATGCACATAGGCGTCGTGTTGCGAGAGAGTCGATCCAAATAAATTTTTTATAGAATCCGGTGAGACCTAGAAATCCTCTGAGAGTTTTCTTATTATATGTAGTACAGAATTTTTTGATTGTCGTTAGTTTTTCTGGGTCGGGCATTACCACTTTCTCTGAAATTATGTGTCCTAGAAATTTGACTTCTCGCCATCCGAATTTGGATTTTGTTATATTTACTGTGACCCCATGCTCTTTCGTGATCTGTAAAAACTGATTTAATCTGTCATTGTGAGTTTCCCAAGAGGGTTCTGCTGTAATCACATCAACAACATAACAAGTAATTTTTTGTAAGATTTCAGGACTGAGTATAGTACTAAAGCCCCTAATAAAGGCTGCTGATGATATGTTTAAACCAAATGGCAATCGTAACTTCCTGGCAGATTAAAACTGTGTGCCCAACCGAGACTCGAACTCGGGACCTTTGCCTTTCACGGGCAAGTGCTCTACCGTCACGACTCACGCCCGGTCCTCACAGTTTTACTTCTGCCAGTATCTCGTCTCCTACTTTCCAAATGGCAATCGTTTAAATTGGTAACATCTACCGAATACGATAAATGCTGTAAATTTTCTACATTCTGGGGTCAATTCAATTTGCCAGAAACTACTCTGTAAATCAATTGATGAAAATATCTTACCACCGTGGAAGTTTTGTAGCAATTCATCTAATTTTTCTGGGCGATCTGTCTCAGTGAATATGATTGTGTTGATCTGTCTGGAATCAAGCACTAACCTGATGCTCCCATCTCGTTTTTGTACAATATGGAGTGGGCTGCTATATGTGGAGGTAGCTGGTTCAATAATATCATCTAACATTTTAGATATCTCGTGGAATACTTTATTCCTATAGCTTAATGGGATTGTATAGGGTGGCACTCTAAATAGTTTGTGCTGTTTTACTTCAAACTTGTACTGAAAGTGTTTAATACTGCCAGTCTTAGGTAAAAATACCTCTGCTTTATCTCGTAAAATAACCTCTAATTCTCTTTTACTGTGTTCCGAAATACCTTGAACTTCTTGCAATTTCTCGACGATTTCTTTATGCACTTCTAACATGGGTTGAGGCGATTCCCCCTTTTGTGCATACCATTCTAATTATTCATCCTCTTTATCTCGTATCATTCTTAATTGTTTGTTAGTAACTGGTATTTCTTCTAATTTTAGCTCTTGCTCAAAGAGAAGTGTGACATTCCGGAATGTTATGCTACCTTTCCCCGTATCTATTATCACTGGTCTCTCATTTAAAAAATCTGCACCTATAATCAAATCTACAGTTAGTTTAGGTATAATCACGAAGTTGGCTTCGATCTTTTGACCTTGGCACGAAAGAGTTAACCTTGTTTGTCTCGTAACTTCCGCAGCATTGTTTCTACTAGGACCTCTTGCTTTAATCTTCCGTGTTTTCAGAACTGGCAGTTCCTCGTTGGCATTACACTGCATGAATAAATTTTCTGAGATCACAGTCAGTTCACTTCAGCTATCAATTACAATATTGACTGGGATGTGCTTTACCATGGCCTTCACAATTGGTTGAATTTGAAAGCGTTGGTTCTGTTCTTCTTCATCTTCTTGCATCAACGAATCCTCCACTGAATCATACATGAGTCTTTTCAGGAATATCCCTTGTGAATTAGAACTTTCTGTAGGATAAGCTTCGGCTACTACTTCTCTCTCTTTTATTTCCTCTTCTCTATTTCTTCCTTCATTTACGCTTTCTTCAACATCCTCTACTTTTTACTCACCCTCGTCTATCTTCTCCTTCTTCGTCGCTACTTCCTCATAATCGCATCTAATTGCTCTAATTATCGCTTCATAACTTTCTTCATTATATACGTTGGGTTGTGTGCCCACTAGTAACTTATTTTCAACTTCAGTCGACTGTGCATTATCCTCATTGAATTCGCTTTCACTGGTTTCCATCTCAAATAGCTCTGCAATACTCATTACTTCGTCCTTTCCTCCTACATTCGTTGTGCATGCCTCTGGTAATTCATCTTCATCGTCAGTATTCTCCCAATTAATTTCGTCCCAACACGATATTGTTATTTTCCTGTCTTCGTTTTCATCTGGTCCCTGCGGTTTTGTTTCTTTCTTCTTCTCTTCTCATGATAAGGTATTTACTTCTCTGCTCAAAGTGCTGCAATTAACCTGGGTCGATGCTTCAATCTCTTTGGCATGGGCACTTAGCTGTCAATTCGAACCTTTTTCGGGGTTTGGTGGTCTTGCCTCCACCTCTTCTATCTATATTCTCTTTTCTTGCTCCCCTTGTTGATATTGGTTTTTTTGTTGATAATTTGTCAGTCTATTGGTTCTCCAATACCCGTTCCGGTTGTCATTGTTCCCTCTGTAATATTTGTTGCCGTTCCTGGGTGAATTATAGTTATTGCCGTATTCTCTTCTAAATCCATAGCCGTTTTTTTTTGTTGAAATCTGTTGTCGTTTCTTGGTACGAAGTTGTCACGTGGTTCGTAATTATTGTTTCTTCGTACTGTGTCTTGTGGATTCCGCTGCTTTTTGCTTTCGTTTTCACGTGCGCTTCGTCTTTTTCTTGCGTCATCTTCCGACAGTATAAACTCTAGTTCCCTTAGAATTCCTTTAAATGCTTCGACGTCATTGCCTCCGCGACCTACTAATGAATGCTGGTAACTCAATGATAACTTCATCGCGCATAACTTAATCAACTCTCCGTCACTGTATGGTACATCTATCATTAATTTTACTTCGCTATTACTCCGAAAAATTTCACGGGACTCTTCTCTGCTGGCCGGCCGATGTGGCCGTGCGGTTCTAAGCGCGTCAGTTTGGAACCGCGTGACCGCTACAGTCGCAGGTTCGAATCTTGCCTCGGGCATGGATGTGTGTGATGTCCTTAGGTTAGTTAGATTTAAGTAGTTCTAAGTTCTAGGGGACTGATGACCTCAGTAGTTAAGTCCCATAGTACTCAGAGCCATCTTCTCTGCTGAATTTTCAAAATATGGGTTCTGTAATAAATCGTACTTCACTCTGTTCTGTGCTTCGCTGGACCAATATCGTGAGAGAAACTTCTCTCTGAAATCTTCGTACGATCGGCATATCGCTGCAACATTCTGCATGTTTACTGCGACTGTTCCTGACATGTGTGCACATATAAAGTCTAATTTGTGTGCTAGCGTCCAGTGTTCTGGTAATCTTATTCGGAATTGATCAATAAAAGTTCGTGGAAGTAATGAGTTTCCTTCTCGAAAGTGTTGAAATTTTCTGACTGTGAGGAAATGATCGTTGTCGTACTTCGTCATAGTTCCATATGAAATTCGCGATTCTTCGCCACTTTTGTTTCTGATAATTTCTCCCGTCGTTCTTTCCGGTTGTGGTAGATCCATTGGATATTGTCCACTGTAACTTTCACCTACCCTTGCGTAGTGTTGTTGGAGTGGTACGCAATAATTTTCTTCCATCGGTTGTGAACGTGTAGCTGAATGCATTGCACTGTACTCTTCGCGACCTGGCTTTCCATTGTTACGTATTGGTTCGGTATCTTGTCTGACTAACCTTGCCGCTTCATTGCACTATCCAGACTGTCTTGAAACATACATTTATGGTTCTGCATGTGTTTGTGGTGCCGCTTGTTCATCATGAATTTCGAAACGTGTTTGTTGCTGTGCAGGCTGTCTGATTTCACGTGCCGGCCGCGATGGTCTCGCGGTTCTAGGCGCTACAGTCTGGAGCCGCGCAACCTCTATGGTCGCGGTTCGAATCCTGCCTCGGGCATGGATGTGTGTGATGTCCTTAGGTTGGTTAGGTTTAAGTAGTTCTAAGTTCTAGGGCACTGATGACCACAGATGTTAAGTCCCATAGTGCTCAGAGCCATTTGAACCATTTTTTGATTTCACGTATGTTACTTTCCGCCTGTGATTGGAATCCTAATTGCGTAATATCTTCGTTAATTGCTTGTTTTTCCGGTGCTGTTACAGATACGGATGTGGTTGCAGACTCAATGCTTGTTCGATCCTGTTCACTACGCTTTTCACTGGTTTGCAACAACTCTGTTCGCAATTTCTGAAATTGTCGCCTCGTTTGCGCTTCTATTTTGACTATGTGGTTATCATATCCTTTCAGCGCTGCTTTTGTGATACGTTTGTGTAACATACTGTTTTCAATAACTTCACACGCTGTAGCTGCTGCTTGTCCAGTAATTACATTTATCTGTTTCTCTAGTTTCTTGACTTCTCCCTGAGTGTTGTTACGTAATGTTTTGATCTCGTCCTGAATGTCTTTACGCAATGTTTGTACGTCCGCTTGTACCTTGTCAATGGCTGTTCTCAATTTATTGTGACCTGTTATTAAGTTTCCTATCACTTCTTGAGATTCTTTTGCCTCGTCTTCAATATGACTTAGGTGTAACTGAATTTTTTTATTTAGTTCTTTAATCTCACGCATTTGTGTCGTGGTTTCTGCAATTTGTTTCGTCGTTTCTGCATTCTGAATTTTAATGAGGTTCGCAATTTCTTTATTTTGTCTTGTCATGGTTTCCGTCATTTGTTGTGATAATTCTGCCAGATTGGTGGGTCCTATTGCGATTTCTTCCGACGTCCTACGCTCTGTACTTTCGCCCAAGTGTTTCTGCTCGAATTCCTTGCACTCTGTGGTGAGGGAGCTCTGATTACTTGTACTATGGGTTCTACGTATTCGAGACGCAAATTAGAATCCTCATAGACTGTCTCTCTACTTTCCTGCTCCTCTGTCGTATGCTGAACTACGTTTTCTATGCCTTGGCGTACATTATCCTCTTTATAGTGCGTTATCTGTCCTATTTCTCGCGACACTGCATCGTCTGTTCTACTGTCCTCTATTCTCTGTCCATCTTCGTGCTGGGTCTCTACCTCAATTCGGTCAATGTCTCGATCTGCCATTTCTAATCTTTCCGAATCCCTTTTCTTTTTTAAAAGCAATTCACGTGCCCCACTTCGCGTCAACATGCGCTCATACGATCTCACGCGTTTCATAAACTTTTTGTTCACACGACTTGACACTTATTATACCCAAGACTGACAATCCATTCACTTACTTGTTGGGTCAGAACCAACTTGTCAACGATGTATCCGCCACCTGTGCGCTTAAATTGGAGAGAAAATTCATAACTTAATTATACTATTGTCTCTGCTAGAATGTCTCACTTTCTATTGAATACTATCTTACTATCTATCACTGCAGGTACTATTTCCGACTATTTATAACTTTCATGAAAAAATTTTGTTACGAAAATTTTTCTTACCTACTTGGGCATGTGGTGGACCTTGAAAATGGTATTTTACCATCCTGGAAGGGTCGCGATTCTCTAACATTCTCCGTGGTGTCTGTCTGTTCAAAGTCATCTCTCCCTAACACTTTCTGGCAACGACGCTCTGAGCTTGTTTTTTTTTTTTTTTTTTTTTTTTTTTTTTTTTTTTTTTTTTTTTTTTTTTTAAGGGAATTGACTAGTTTGAACCTGGGACCTGTTGCTGGTGAGGAGACGCCAGACCACGCATGACATGTAGAGTTCAGAAGAGTTCAGTGAGACTAGCGATGATATAATCAAATACTTAATGATTTCAGCGTCAGCTCCACTGCACTCCCGGTAAAAGAATCTTAATAGTAACTAAATTTAGTGGAAGGGGTTCAAGGATTACTTATTTTTAGTTAGCTGGTAAAATAACGTCGAAGAAGCAGTTACGTTTACCATTGGAAATTTTATTCTATTCACAAATCATTGTGTATATATTGCACTATTGATAAAAGGAAATATTTTAATACAGGATGATAAAAACCAACTGTGTTCAACAAAAATGTGAACGAATATTATCTGAATGGGTTTCCAAGTTCTACAATGGATCGAAGGATAACCTATGCCATATCACATCTATAATCTAAATTTAAGTTAAGTGTCATAAAAGAGAAAACTCTCAAAATGGTCTACAGTGACCCTCAATTGTCTGTAATTCCTTATTTAACTTTGTCGTAAATTACAGTGGCTTATATCGCTTCTCAATAATTGTTGTTGTTGTTGTTGTGGTCTTCAGTCCTGAGACTGGTTTGATGCAGCTCGCCATGCTACTCTATCCTGTACAAGCTTCTTCATCTCCCAGTACCTACTGCAACCTACATCCTTCTGAATCTGCTTAGTGTATTCATCTCTTGGTCTCCCTCTACGATTTTTACCCTCCACGCTGCCCTCCAATACTAAATTGGTGATCCCTTGATGCCTCAGAACATGTCCTACCAACCGATCCCTTCTTCTAGTCAAGTTGTGCCACAAACTTCTCTTCTCCCCGATCCTATTCAATACTTCCTCATTAGTTATGTGATCTACCCATCTAATCCTCAGCATTCTTCTGTAGCACCACATTTCGAAACCTTCTATTCTCTTCTTGTCCAAACTATTTATCGTCCATGTTTCACTTCCATACATGGCTACACTCCATACAAATACTTTCAGAAAAGACTTCCTGACACTTAAATCTATACTCGATGTTAACAAATTTCTCTTCTTCAGAAACGCTTTCCTTGCCATTGCCAGTCTATATTTTATATCCTCTCTACTTCGACCATCATCAGTTATTTTGCTCCCCAAATAGCAAAACTCCTTTACTACTTTAAGTGTCTCATTTCCTAATCTAATTCCCTCAGCATCACCCGACTTAATTCGACTACATTCCATTATCCTCGTTTTGCTTTTGTTGATGTTCATCTTATATACTCCTCTCAAGACACTGTCCATTCCATTCAACTGCTCTTCCAAGTCCTTTGCTGTCTCTGACAGAATTACAATGTCATCGGCGAACCTCAAAGTTTTTATTTCTTCTCCATGAATTTTAATACCTATTCCGAATTTTTCTTTTGTTTCCTTTACTGCTTGCTCAATATACAGATTGAACAACATCGGGGAGAGGCTACAACCCTGTCTTACTCCCTTCCCAACCACTGCTTCCCTTTCATGTCCATCAACTCTTATAACTGCCATCTGGTTTCTGTACAAATTATTTATGGCGTTTCGCTCCCTGTACTTTACCCCTGTCACCTTTAGAATTTGAAAGAGAGTATTCCAGTCAACACTGTCAAAAGCTTTCTCTAAGTCTACAAATGCTAGAAACGTAGGTTTGCCTTTCCTTAATCTCTCTTCTAAGATAAGTCGTAAGGTCAGTATTGCCTCACATGTTCCAGTATTTCTACGGAATCCAAACTGATATTCCCCGAGGTCGGCTTCTACTAGTTTTTCCATTCGTCTGTAAAGTACCAACTGTGAATACCACGAAGTTTAACTGACGATCAACACTAGTATTACGTAAAAAGGGGACGTAACATATGAGACTTCTGCAGTTCTGAGTGAAGCCTTATGGTGGCACCATGTGCGTTCATTACCTTGTCGGTGTTTAGGCAGCGTTAGGGGGCGGCGCGCAGCGCAGCGCCACGCACCTCGCTGTCTCGGAAGGAACTCTCTCCTAACTTCTCCTTACTACAATTTACCGAAGTTGTTTTAAAAAAAAGTATCTGGCTGTGTTTCCAACTGACCAATCAGGTTTTCAATGTTAACCTTAAGCTCCGCCTACATAAAGTCTGTCCATCCAATGAGAAACGTTATACTTTTCGTGGTGGGGGAATGTTTTTAACGGTTGCAACTTAACAAAGAAGCGTCCTCACTTCTTCCCTCGGAACTGCGTCTGTTTCACGGTGGGAAGGTATGACATGCATTTAGGCGTTCTTGTGTTAGTCCGTGGTATTCCATTTGCTCACTCGTTGATCGTATTACTTAGGTTAAATTAATGTCAGGATTTATTCGGAGCTATGTGACATACTGCCTGATTTGCTATCATGTCAGGGTTTTCATGGAAGGTGTTGGATTTGCCTGACACCTCACAAGTTGACTTTGAGTCGCCTGTTTTAGCACACACTGCAGTGTGGGTGCGTAGTACACAGCTCACACAAGCCTTACACTGAAGATGGTTGACTGACTGACTGTTGTGCATTTCCCTCGTGTTTCCGTTTATTTACTGTCAACCGTAGCAAGTGGATCAGTTACGTTACACTTGCCACTTGCCACTTGCATTGTATGCTAGTACAGGAGAGTGAAAGCAAATTTTATGTCACATTTTTAATGGCATGGTACATGGTGACACGTTTTTGAACAGGTATTGAGGAGAGGAACTAGACTACTAAATGAAAATTACGTGGTGATATTTGGTAGAGGAGTAGACTACTGTTGTTTCTTCGCAATGAATAAAGTAATATGAAAGGCAGTACCGCTTGTTAATGTCCTCTTGATATCGTTTCCTTGACACATTTTTTATTTTGCGTCAAGACGAAAGTTGATTCTCGGTGGTCAAGGCAAATGGGATACTGTGTATCGTAATGAAGCCCAATTTGCTCCTAAAGTTGATGTACGGTAGCCTACATAACTGAGGATGCAGGATTCCAGCATCTTAGAGTATCTTAGAATAATTCGTTTGTGTAAGGAGTGCGGGGTAAATGGTCGTTAATGTTCTCCGGCAAGCACCCTACACACTCTTACCGTATTCCCACCTTCCGTGGTCGACGTTGCGATTCACACAGTAAAAAGCCTTACAGTGAGCCTGAAACAGTGTTTCAGTAAACTTACGTAGCAGAGATTCCAGAGGCAAACATCTCATACTTATCGAGGTTATTACTCAATTTCCACGATTGTGCCTCTTGCCCTTTCCCTTACAGGGGATCACACGATAAACGGATTATTGTAAATTTTTATGTTTATCGTACAGGGAGTTCAGAACTCAAACATTAATCTTACAAACCATTCGATTCAACAGTAAAAACTTCTGGAGAACATTGTCTTTCCAGTTTACCTAGTGTTTTATGTACCCAAAAGCTTGGCTCTGTGGCAGAGAATATCACCTCATTTCGAGTCCCAGTCTACGCAAACTCTTAAATGAGTGTGCAGGTTCTACGAGCATTTCTATGAAGTATGATATACGTGAAGATGGAAAATATCGATAGCGATTGAGGCTGGTAATCACTGGATTGTTCCTTTGAGTTTCGTTGCGGTTACTTTTTTTATGGTTTCCTTTTCATTTCAGTTCGAATACCTATGTCACTGAAATACAAAATTAAAGAAATATATTCTAATTAACACTTTCCGTTATTTTAAGGAAAATGCACGTCTTCTTATTTCTAGTTACATTTCACACACGAAAAAACGTTTTCATTGAAAATATAAATTTTCAATTACGATACAGATATTTTATAAAAGATCACAATAACGTCCACAGTTTCGCTCGCGTTTGCGTAGTAATTACAACGACAATAGTTTCATAAACATGTATTACGCCTACTGGAAAATTATAGGAAACACATCTATTTATTTTTCTAGAAATTCTGATTAAGCCGCATCATCGTGGTGGCTGTTATATATCTTTCTTTGATTTACTTCACTAGCTGCGACAACTTCCAAACTGGGAAGATCTCTGGGTGGTGCGACCTGATTCAGCTCGTAATATTCTACGGTCTTCCGTGAACCGTTCTACACACATCCGTTTTATTTCCGAAACACATCGTCCCACACGAGCAGCAATTATCTGCATGAATGAAACATATTTTCCACGCCAATGAATGGCGCTCTTTCAGAGTCATAGATATGAAGGTATGGTTCGCAGATACGTCTGCGAGGCACGTTGCACATCTGCTCAAGTCACATTGATCCATCATCTTCGATTTATAGCGACAACGAAAGCCGTAGGCGCGTTTTACCGGTACTTGGAGTTTCGCCACGGTATTTCACCTTGAACTCGAGGACCAACATGGTTCAGATGCTAATCATTTCTGAAGAACAAACTAATGACCTGTGAAAATTAACGTCCTACCTCTAGTTGTTCAAGCTGTTCTGCTTTTTTTCCTGACGATGAACGTATATACTGATTATCCAGAATATTATGACGACCAAACTACTATCTAGATAAACCCGTCCCGGCGATAGCAGCGTCACCTAGCGAAGAATAACTGCTAGTCAGATATAGGCACGGTGAATGTTGTATCAGTGAGCATGCTGTCTGTGTGTAGAATGGGGAAGGCACTCAATTTATATGAATTTGGCTGAGGGCAGATTGTGATGACCTGGAATCGTGACACGAGCATTTAGGTAACTACACAACATGTCGGGTATACGAGGAGTGCTATGGTAAGTGACTTCAACACGTGGCGAAACAAAGGTAAAACTACGTCCAGACGTCGTGGGGTTGAGCAGCCACCCACCCCTTATGACAGATGTCGCACGTTGTATGCCCGCAGACTGGTAAAACAGGGCAAGCGGAGAAATGTGGTGGAACTAAGGCCAGACTTTAATGCTGGACAGTATGTCTGCAGACACAGTGCACCTAACACTCCGGATAACGGGCGTCCATAACGAGCCACCCAAGCATGTGCCAACTTTAATATCAAGACATCGGATCTTACGACTGAAACGGGCACGTGACCATGGACGTTGTGTGTTGGCGCAGTAGGAGAGCGTTGCATGGTCTGATGAATCCCCTTACCATTTTTTGCAAGTCGATTGGGGTGGGGGGCGAATCCATTGTCTTCCAGAGAAACAGCTCCTTGATACCTGTGCTACGGAACGGAGACAAACTTCTGGAGCTCCATTATGCTCTGCGGAACATTCACGTGGGCATCCATGGGTCCAGTGGTGCTCGTGGAAGGGACCACAACGGCCAATCAGTACCGCACACTGGTTGAAGACTGCGTCCACTCCTTCATGTCGATCATGTATCCAGACGGTAGATAATGCGCCATGTCACAAGGACTGGAGTGCAACGGAGTGTTTCGAGGAACATAGTGGCGAGTTCCATTGGATGTGCTGGCCCCCAACTCGCCAGATCTAAACTCGATCGAATACGTCGAGGATTTGATTGGACGTGATGTCAGTGTTCATCGCACCCCTTCCCCCTCCCTCCCCCCTGCTGAATATCAGGGAATTAGTTCACAGGCATGTGCAGCGACCTACCAAAGCTACAGTACTTACGTGCAACGACGCGACGACGCTGTTATCCGTGCCAAAGGTGGACGTACCAGCTGTTAGGTAGGTGCTCGTAATTTTCTGGTCGTTTAATACATTCATTCTAAGACAAAAAAACGACTCTCCACGATTGAAGAAGGAATCTTCCGAGTAGGACGGATGTCGGTAGATCTGACGTACATGTTCTGACAGATGGCCGATGACGTGTCTGGAATCACCCCTACAAGTGGCGGGATGCCAACTTTACTGTCACCTGCTATACGGCCGGAAAACCATGAGTGATGGTCTAGGGTACCATTCCCTTTCATAGCAAGACACCTTTGATTGTCGTCAGCGTGGTTCCCCTGCAGCACAGCGGTACGTCGACGATATTCTACATCCCATTTTCTTGCCCTTCATGATAGGCCATTCCCGGCTTACACTTCAGTAAGACAACTGCTGCCCACATGTATCGGGAGTTCCTACTGCTTGTCTTTGTGCTTGCCAAATTACTACCTTGGCCATCTAGGTCGCCGGCACTCTACCTAAATGACAACAGTTAGAGTGTTATGGGCTGAATCCTCCAATAATCTCCGCATTTTGACACACTAACGTGCCAGTCGATCAACACTTGACACATTCCTCCTCCCCCCCCACCCCCCCCCCCCCCACCACCACCACCGGTAAGACATCCAACAATTACGTAGATCAGCGCTGAGTAAGCGCCAGATGTGGGCCAATGCGTTACTGAATTTCTCAGTTTGTAAGGCATTTCCCTTCAATAAATCACACATTTTTTTGTGAAATTGTAATCATTTGTTTGTCCGTACAAGTGTATCGTATCTACCGATTTCTGTCCCATGTCGAGGATTCCCTCGTGTTGCGTCGTTTCTTTTTTCCTTTCTTTTCTTTTTATCTTACATTGTGTACGTACAGGGCGTTACAAAACGATGCCGACAAATTTACAGGGACTGATAAGCAAATCAAGGATAGGAGCTCGTGTCTCGAAAAGTCAAGCAACGACGCTACTAGGCGTCGAAGCAATTGGCGGCAGCACATACCATTAGGCCACCCCTTCGGGAGGAAACGTTACTTCGTACGTTGACAGATCACAGGCGGAACACCTCGCAATGTTACAAGTCATTCAGTAATCGCAACTGAATGTAGCGATCGCCAGTGGAGAAGATGGCGCTAATTCCTACATAGGCACACGTTGTCACCTATGGTAGCTGAGTGATCAACACGACGCAATGTCATACTCAACGGCTTGGGTTCGATTTCCGGTCGGGGATTTTCTCCGCTCAGGGACTGGGTGTTGTGATGCATCTTATCATCATCACTTCATCCCCATCGACACGCAAGTCGCCGAAGTGCCGTCAACTCGAAAGACTTTGCACCAGGCGAACGGCTTACCCGCTGGGAGGAACTAGCCACACGACATTATTACCTTTGAATGAGATTCTCTGTTGCATTGGTGGATGGTGGTTTTGGACAGTGGTTTCCAACTGAAGTTTACTTTTCTCCTGGAATACTTTAAAACCGACGTTATTTTTTTGGTATATATTTTTTTTCCGTGGTGTATACAGGGTGGTCCATTGATAGTGACCGGGCCAAATATCTCACGAAATAAGCATCAAATGAAAAAACTACAAAGAACGAAACTCGTCTAGCTTGAAGGGGGAAACCAGATGGCGCTATGGTTGGCCCTCTAGATGGCGCTGACATAGGTCAAACGGATATCAACTGCGTTTCTTTAAATAGGATCTCCCAGTTTTATTACATATTCGTGTAGTGCGTAAAGAAATATGAATGTTTTAGTTGGACCAGTTTTTTCGCTGTGTGATAGATGGCGCTGTAATAGTCACAAACGTATACGTACGTGGTCTCACGCAACATTCTGCCAGTGTGGACGGTATTTGCTTCATGATACATTGCCCATCTTAAAACGGACCGTTTACCAATTGTGATAAAGGTCGATATAGTGTTGATGTATGGCTATTGTGATCAAAATGCCCAACGGGCGTGTGCTATCTATGCTGCTCGGTATCCGCGACGACATCATCCAAGTGTCCAGACCGTTCGCCGGATAGTTACGTTATTTAAGGAAACAAGAAGTGTTCAGCCACGTGTGAAACGTCAACCACGACTTGCAACAAATGATGATGGCCAAGTAGGTGTTTTAGCTGCTGTAGAGGCTAATCCGCACATCAGTAGCAGACAAATTGAGCGAGAATCGGGAATCTCAAAAACATCAGTGTTGAGAATGCTACACCAACATCGACTGCACCCGTACCATATTTCTATGCACCAGAAATTGAATGGCGACAACTTTGAACGTCGTTCACAGTTCTGCCACTGGCCACAAGACAAATTGCGGGACGATGACGGATTTTTAGCACGCGTTCTATTTAGCGACGAAGCGTCATTCACCAACAGTTGTAAAGTAATCCGGCACAATATGCACTACTGGCAAACGGAAAATCCACGTGTGGAACATCAGCGACCTTGGCGGGTTAATGTATGGCGCGGCATTATGGAAGGAAGGATAATTGGCCCCATTTTATCGATGTCGATCTAAATGGTGCAATGTATGCTGATTTCCTACGTATTGTTCTACTGATCTTACTACAAGATGTTTCACTGCATGACAGAGTGGCGATGTACTTCCAACATGATGGATGTCCGGCACATAGCTCACGTGCGGTTGAAGCGGTACTGAAGAGCATATTTCATAACAGGTGGATTGGTCGTCGAAGCAGCATACCATGGCCACCATGTTCATCGGATCTGACGTCCCCGGATTTCTTTCTGTGGGGAAAGCTGAAGGATATTTGCTATCTTGATCCACCGACAACGCCTGACAACATGCGTCAGCGCACTGTCAACGCATCTGCGAACATTACGGAAGGCGAACTACTCGCTGTTGAGAGGTATGTCGTTACACGTATTGCTAAATGCAATGAGGTTGACGTACATCATGTTGAGCATTTATTACATTAGTGTGGTATATGCAGGTAATCACGCTATAGCACCATCCGTTCTCAGAAATAAGTTCAAAAAGGTACATGTATCACATTGGAACAACCGAAATAAAATGCTCAAACGTTCCTGCGTTCTGTATTTTAATTTAAAAAGCCTACCTGTTACCAACTGTTCGTCTAAAATTGTGAACCATATGTTTGTGACCATTACAGCACCTTCTATCACAAAGCGAAGAAAGTGGTCCAACTAAAATATTCATATTTCTTTACGTACTAAACGAATATGTAATAAAAATGGGGGTTCCTATTTTAAAAAAACCGGTTGATATCTGTTTGACCTATGGCAGTGCCATCTAGCGGGCCAAACATAGCGCCATCTGGTTTCCTCCTTTAAGCTAGACAAGTTTCGTTCTTTGTAGTTTTCTCGTTTGACGCTTATTTCGTGAGATATTTGGCCCGGTCAGATCAAAGGACCCCCCTGCATATATAGTAAAGATGTATGCCAATAGCACAGTGAAACGGATAAGTAACTAGATGGAATAGTTTACTTTCAGTAGCTCTGCAAAGGGAGACATAAAGGCAAGTAGAAAAGCCTTATTTTATATTATCCCAGTGTCAACAAACATTTTTCAGCAGTAATTTTGTAATTTACGTGTACATGGTCGCAAAAAAGTGATTTATTTCATAGCAGTGAGTAGATAACTGTTATTGTCGTGTTATCATATTTTTGTTTCTATACTCATGATGAAAGCTTCGTTTTTAAAAATCTTTTGTTAGATCTAAAGCAAGGGTCGCTGCACGCACGTAATCTGTATATATATTGAGTAAAATCATTTTAATATTAGATTGTGTCACCACGAAATATGAAGAGCAAGTGAAATTGCGACGCTCGTATCTTTTTTGCAGTGGACTAACAGCAGTTGGTAGCACTGAAGACGACAACTGCCGAGACGGTTGACAAATATGCATTTTAGCTGTTTTTCGTGTTTCGTAAAGAAGTGGTCTGATACCGAAATGATTTTAAAAATATTGACACTAGCGGTGTTAGCCTAAGAACTTCCTACGTTCTGAAAATAGACGTCGGAAACTCGCTGCCACACCTTGTAGGGTTAACAGTTCAAAAATGGTTCAAATGGCTCTGAGCACTATGGGACTCAACTGCTAAGGTCATTAGTCCCCTAGAACTTAGAACTAGTTAAACCTAACTAACCTAAGGACATCACACACATCCATGCCCGAGGCAGGATTCGAACCTGCGACCGTAGCGGTCTCGCGGTTCCAGACTGCAGCGCCAGAACCGCGCGGCCACTTCGGCCGGCAGGGTTAACAGTCCTCGTGGTGATGATACCGAATCTCAAGCCTCTCGCTAGAGTGCAGGTATCAGTCAACTATACTTTAAGCGGTATGCAATGATTAACTTTAAGAAAAATGCCATTCTTCTGAAAATAGTGTAGGACTCACTGACCGGTGCGTTGAACTTGCAGTCGCATCCCCAAAAGTTGATATACGAAGAATCAGACATCGATTCACACAAAACTCGTATGTCCTTTTCCGCATCATATGTAACTATTGTTAAGCATCTGCAGGATGTACCGTGCATTTCAAGTAACTCTTCCCACAACAAGCATACATTAGTGCTTCTACAGTAATATTTTCTGAAAGCGTCTCAACCACGTGACAACAGCAATATGCTGCATGCATCTTATTGTTGACACTCGCAAATTATATGATACTTACAATCTTCTGAAGAAGGGCACTAAGTGTCTGAAACCGGTTAACAATTAATGTAAGTGGTAGCTGATTATTTCTGGTATATACAATACAACTACAGTTGCTGAAGATGAATCAAATACTCAACATGGTTTCGTTTCACTTTACCCATTTGTCATACACGAATTGTTACCTAATGTTGAACAGAGACAAAATGTGTGAGCACATACTCAACCTGGTTCGTTTCACTTTACCCATTTGTCATACACGAATTGTTACCTAATGTTGACCAGAAACAAAATGTGTGAAGCACCACTGAAGTTTAAATATATACATAGATGGAACTAAACTATCGAAAAGCAGAGAAAGCCACGGAACCCCCTGAATATGACAATTTTAAGTCTCGAATTGCTTCACGTAGCATCTGCACACCTTGTATTGACATGCAGGGTGTTATATTCAAGTCATATGTTGACAAATTGATACGTGTTTCACAGCAGATAGCTTTTCATCTTGAATTTGTGCCAGGATATAAAAGGTATTGAGAAAACTATCAGAAGTACGTGGCACATGAACCTGGTTAAATGTGGTTCGTAATTTCACCATCAGCATATATATCTGGAGCATCTGTTAACGGCAACGTTTTTCGCTACTCCATGCAAATTAATAGGCCGACCGCTGTGGCCGAGCGGTTCTAGGCGCTTCAGTCCGGAACCGCGCTGCAACTACGGTCGCAGAATCCTGTCTCGTGCATGGATGTGTGTGATGTCCTTAGGATAGTTAGGTTTAAGTAGTTCTAAGTCTATGGGACTGGTGACCTCAGATGTTAAGTCCCATAATGCTTAGAGCCATTTGAAACATGTGTCTATGTACACTCCTGGAAATTGAAATAAGAACACCGTGAATTCATTGTCCCAGGAAGGGGAAACTTTATTGACACATTCCTGGGGTCAGATACATCACATGATCACACTGACAGAACCACAGGCACATAGACACAGGCAACAGAGCATGCACAATGTCGGCACTAGTACAGTGTATATCCACCTTTCGCAGCAATGCAGGCTGCTATTCTCCCATGGAGACGATCGTAGAGATGCTGGATGTAGTCCTGTGGAACGGCTTGCCATGCCATTTCCACCTGGCGCCTCAGTTGGACCAGCGTTCGTGCTGGACGTGCAGACCGCGTGAGACGACGCTTCATCCAGTCCCAAACATGCTCAATGGGGGACAGATCCGGAGATCTTGCTGGCCAGGGTAGTTGACTTACACCTTCTAGAGCACGTTGGGTGGCATGGGATACATGCGGACGTGCATTGTCCTGATGGAACAGCAAGTCCCCTTGACGGTCTAGGAATGGTAGAACGATGGGTTCGATGATGGTTTGGATGTACCGTGCACTATTCAGTGTCCCCTCGACGATCACCAGTGGTGTACGGCCAGTGTAGGAGATCGCTCCCCACACCATGATGCCGGGTGTTGGCCCTGTGTGCCTCGGTCGTATGCATTCCTGATTGTGGCGCTCACCTGCACGGCGCCAAACACGCATACGACCATCATTGGCACCAAGGCAGAAGCGACTCTCATCGCTGAAGACGACACGTCTCCATTCGTCCCTCCATTCACGCCTGTCGCGACACCACTGGAGGCGGGCTGCACGATGTTGGGGCGTGAGCGGAAGACGGCCTAACGGTGTCCGGGACCGTAGCCCAGCTTCATGGAGACGGTTGCGAATGGTCCTCGCCGGTACCCCAGGAGCAACAGTGTCCCTAATTTGCTGGGAAGTGGCGGTGCGGTCCCCTACGGCACTGCGTAGGATCCTACGGTCTTGGCGTGCATCCGTGCGTCGCTGCGGTCCGGTCCCAGGTCGACGGGCACGTGCACCTTCCGCCGACCACTGGCGACAACATCGATGTACTGTGGAGACCTCACGCCCCACGTGTTGAGCAATTCGGCGGTACGTCCACCCGGCGTCCCGCATGCCCACTATACGCCCTCGCTCAAAGTCCGTCAACTGCACATACGGTTCACGTCCACGCGGCATGCTACCAGTGTTAAAGACTGCGATGGAGCTCCGTATGCCACGGCAAACTGGCTGACACTGACGGCGGCGGTGCACAAATGCTGCGCATCTAGCGCCATTCGACGGCCAACACCGCGGTTCCTGGTGTGTCCGCTGTGCAGTGCGTGTGATCATTGCTTGTACAGCCCTCTCGCAGTGTCCGGAGCAAGTATGGTGGGTCTGACACACCGGTGTCAATGTGTTCTTTTTTCCATTTCCAGGAGTGTATGTATGTATGTATATTCCAAGTCTCCTCCTAAGCCATTGGATCGATTTCTGCCATGCTTGGTACATATATCGCTTGTTGTCTGGGAAGAACAGTTGGATGGGGGAGGGGTCGGGGTGGAGGGGTAAGAACCCCATACCCTTCAAAGCGATGGTGGTGGGGGTGAAAGTGTAGTGTAGCTGCCGATGAGTAATTTGGCAGGCTGTATTCATCCAGTACTTGAGAATGAGAGCAACTTTCTGTTTGCAAAGAACTTTACACATTCATAATGTGAAACCTTTACCAGACTTTCTCTCTGACACACACCCACACATCATGATGTTATGAAAATGGTTTATGGCTTGCTACATTTTCACTGTTCATGCAGTGACACTGCCACATCAGGTATGACCATTTATTACTTCTTTACTAGTAACGGGCTCCTTAGCGTATTTTTGCAAACAGTGCTCTTACATACCACTGAAATGACCTGCAAGAATATATCATCGTATAACACATAGTTCAGGATACATAAGTATACAAACACTGTAAGCGTAAAATACTTCCGCGCCATGTTTGACTTTTTAATTTATTACTTCGTTGCTATAAACTCCAATCGCAAAAAAAATTTTGCTAGCAGTAATCATACATATCAGTAAAAGGCTCTGCAAAAATGTCATTGTAAGACAGACAGGTCAAAAAATGCAGCTGCCTGAAAACGAAACTCCATGTGAAATTCGCCATAGATGTAGGTGAAATATGTGTACAAACGTGTGAGAAATATGCGACATAAGCGTGTTCGGGCAAATCTGCTGGTAAAGCTGCCTCCTAAATCACTGACTCGACTTCACCCAAGCTTGGTACACACAGTACTTAGTATCTGCCAAGAAATGCTGTTGGGTTAAGAACCAGCAATCTACAGTTGGGTTCGGCGTGATAAGGGTGGGAAGAGAAGATGAGGACGATATGAACAAACAGGCGGAAGGAAGTAATGGGCACAGGTATTGTAGAGTAGGAGATGAACAGGGAGAGAGAGACAGAGAGAGAGAGAATGAAGGAAGAGAAGAGGAAGACGAGGTGGTAAGAGAGAGGGAGGGGAAGGATAGAGAGCAAAGAAGAGGAGATGGGCAGAAGGAAGAAGGAGACAGGTAAGCGAAGGACAGAGAGGGTGTCGGAATGAGATAGACAGACAGGGTGTGGTAGTGGAGGTAGAAAGAGAGAGTGGGGAAAAGCTAATGGACTAATAGAACTGATATAAATACACACAGGTCTATATTTTAAATTTTAGGTGATTTCGCATGTCAACGTCTCAGTTGTTTCTAGTTTCGGCTGCCTAACTTCCTATTTATCTGTGCAAATTTACACAAATAATTCTACTGACAATTGAAACACTAAACATGAAGGAACGTTGACAGACGGTATCTATAGTTACATATATCCTGAGTTTTGTATAACTAAGTTAAGCTGGAAAATATTTTTTTCCTCTCGCTTGTTAATCGGGCGGTGTGGAAACGCAGCAAACACTACAGTTATTTAAACAACCTGTTGATGATGAGAGCATTGCAGGTGAATCGTGTCACAGCCCTCGTGATTTTGCAACTAGCACATTTAATGAGCTATTACAGTGACAGTTTAGCACATAGCGCCGCCGGCCGATAACCGGTGATTCTACAGCAGATTACACGTCCAGAATGGCGCCATAAACAGCACAGGTTGGCTCTGGCTCGATGCATGTACTGCCTTCAATAGCTCTGCGTTTCCTCTACATTACTTTTTCACTTCCTGGACTAAAGATCTTTATTTCTTCTTTATTTTATGACATTTGCACCCAAATATCGCAATTTTCAGCGCAGAGTCATGAGCGGTTCGAGACCACAGGTCATCGTGCGGGAATTTACCGTGCAACGCAAGACAGAGTTTCAAAGGCGTCTGGATGTAGCAGACAGTATTTGTGATTGGTCCAGGGTGAAATTTGATAATCAGAACACAACGCTCTGCATACCAGAAGACGCTGTAAATAACTTTCCCCGAAGACCATTCAGTTGTTGCTCTCTTTTTTGATGACGAATTCAGATGGTATCTATGAAAATGAGGCGTTTTATTTCATGGTCATGGTGGTGGAACAAGCTTTGATATCCTGTTGCCGCGCGGAGTGGCCGCTCGGTTTGCGACTCCATGTCACGGATTGCGTAGCCCCTCCCGCCTGAGGTTCGAGTCCTCCCTCGGGCGTGTGTGTGTGTGTGTGTGTGTGTGTGTGTGTGTGTGTGTGTGTGTTGTTCTTAGCATAAGCTAGTTTAAGTTAGTTTAAATAGTGTTAAAGTCTAGGGCCCAATGACCTCAGCAGTTTAGTCTCTAAGGAATTCACACGCACATGAACATTTGATACCCTGTTACAATGTTTATAAGACGTCATCCTTTAGTTTCGAAGTCTCTGAAAAGACTGTAATATTTCTGGATTATTCAGCCATCATATTAGGGTCCAGGAAGATATTCCCAGAGCAGTGGAGATGCAAGAAGTATGGAGATGACGCAATGTGGGATGAAGTACCGGTGACAGGTGTTAGATTCGGTACCATTCCCGTGAGAAAGACCTCCTGCATGATGCTGCTGCTCTGTGATTGGCTGCTGTGTTCGGTGGTAGGGCGCCAAAACGTTAAACTTTAGTTGCTATTATTAATTAAACCTGTCATCCAAATTACTTCATTTTTTAAAAGAAACATCTTCCAACAGTCAGCTATCAATCAGTCATTTCAAAATTATTAAAATCAAAGTATTACTAAAACAAAAGACTGACGATATTACTGCCGATGCACTTCGGTGGCGTTCGGGTCACGTCTTGCTGGCTTGGCGCGCGAAGTGTCTCGGGCAGTCCGGCTCTCCAGTTCTGACCGTTCCAGTAGACAGACATGTTGTCTCTTATAGCAGTATTTGTTTCATGCAATTTTATTTATTACAGTTCCGACCGTCGCTAGGTACAGACATGCTGTCTGTAATAGTAGTATTTGATTCATGTAATTTTATTCTCCAGTTCTGACGGTTCCAGTAGACAGACATGCTGTCTGTGGCGGGATGTATTTCATGTTATTTTAGCCAGATATAATGACTGTGGAAAGATATGTTCAATACGTTGTGATCAAGAATAGTTTGTCGTGTCAAAATCAATAAAAACGCGAGTGGCATCCCAAATGAGTTATAGTTTATTCGTAGCAGCAGTTCCCTGCGAAGTTAATTTCAGCCTCAAGAAAAAGAATCCACGATCTGCGTGCTGTTTTCTGCGCTGAGGACATCATCATCATGAAGACAGCAGGTTAGTGAAGTGTAAAAGAACTTATGTATTCCACACAGGGCAGTGGAAACAACTAGGCACCTCACGTGTACTGCATGCACAGTACAAATGTGCTCTGTGACACGTCATCTGCAGTAATGCAGAGGAGGTAAAGAGGGATTAAAGTATTAACACTATGTCACTTTTATTCCTTTTTTCTTGCCGTAAGACATCTCGTAATGGTTGTTCACTGAACTTCGTGGTTTTCGGTCAGTCAATATACGACTCAATTGCCACAGGTTTTGAAACGTATCCTGCACTGTGTTACACCTTGTTGTAAGTATTTGAGCGTTGAGTCTCACAGCGAGATGCGTGTGTCCTTTAATGAACACGACAGATGTTTCCCTTTCGCATATCATAAATATACTTCGATGCCAGCTACCGCGAAACTAATCTAGGGCGGTGGTGTTTGTAACATCCCCATCCTCCTCCTCAGCTGTATTTTGCTATCTCTCAATTTTCTTTCCGACTGGAAGAATATTAAATTTCCTAAAATTTGTGTTAAAAACTTGCTTTGAAGGGGTAACGGTGCATGCCATTTACTTGGTTTATTCAGTTCTTAAAGAACACACTTCTTAACAATGAGTAGATCCAACAACGTTCATGTTAGGACTTTAGTTTAGTTCCACTCGGACAACTAAGTCAGCCGCTGTACATTACTTTGCCAAATTTACTATCGTATTATAATAGTTGCTAGTAGATTTAATAAATGTTCAAATACTACTGTAGTCCGGCAAAGGAAGATACTAAGAATGACAATACTGATTAATCAATCGATTTCGTGTGTAATTCCGCGCAAAATCTGCACATAATCCGATTGCTCACTGATTCTTGCACTATCATTGCCCTTGCAGCTTATTCGTACAAACATCGTAAAACTGCCCACAGATTTTTGAGACGACTAGCTGCATAGGACTCGAAACTTGGAGATATAAAAAGATAACTTAACTGTTAGAAACAAATAGTTACTGACAAGTAGCAGTTACCATAATAAACAAACATCTGTTACTGCCAGCGTTTTTAATAACTGACTATAGTGAGTGGCGCCATCTATTTACCAAAGTGCGTGCTACGCTTTCTCATATGGGGTCTGACCACGGACGGATGAGTAGACGAGAGGGATCGACCATTTATGGAAATAGCTCCTAGTACTGGGCGCCATGTGTTTATTGAACTGCTTACTTTGGTTTCGTGCTATCTAACTACATAGTGGTCATAACGAATTCGCGCGGCATTGCAAATAACCGCCAGCAGACGGGTACAACCGTAAGGTAATTTTCTATGCAGTTGCTTTTCGGTCCCATTCTTTTCTCTCTGGACGTTAACGGCTACCTCTACAAGTTGCCCCAACTCCATTAGGTCGTGGCAGACGATGACATCTCCATAGAGGATAGATATTGGGTAAGACAAGTATTTTCGTGCTCTTACGGAAATAACCGCCGGTTGTCATGGGATTCAAGTGAGTTTACAAATAACTGGATTGCTATTGTCCCTACCATGGCCGTAGTGCTCCCATACATGCAGTTACCCGTAACCTGTATGTAGTAGCTGTTAGCGTGGAACCACGCACCAGAATCATCTTGCACGACTACCACACCAAATAAAAAAGTTAAATATATTACCGTAAGTTTCATAGATTTATCTGTAGGAGCATAATGGAATAAAAAGGAATTGAAAAGTGTTAGTTAAGAAAAAAGTTTCGTAATTAGCTGTGAAGTCACATAATCGGGCTGTTGCGATGAAGCACAACAACTTGGATACCTCAAGAGACCTGTCTGCCTAGAGATTAAGCGACAAAAGTCGCATCCATAAAAATTACGTTGGAGAGGAATCACTGTTTCAGGGAACCTCTTGAGTGCGAGATGTACTACGTTTCACAAAATGGACCACGTAGACTTTTAAGAAATATTAAAAACAAACCATTAACTGGTGAACCTTGCAGAACTAGCACTCCTGGAAGAAAGGAGTACTAGTTCTGCAAGGTTCGCAGCTTCTGTGAGGTCTGAAAGGTAGGAGACGAGGTACTAGCAGAATTAAAGCTATGAGGACGGGGCATGAGCCGTGTTTGGATAGTCAGTTGGTGGAACACTTGCCCGCGAAAGGCGAACTTCCCGAGTTCGAGTCTCACCTGGCCGCGGTGGCCGAGCTGTTCCACGCACGTCATTCCGGAACCGCGCGACTGCTACGTTCGCAGGTTCGAATTCTGCCCTGGGCATGGATGTGTGTGATGTCCTTAGGTTACTTAGCTTTAAGTAGTTCTAAGTTCTAGGGGACTGATGACCTCAGATGGTAAGTCCCATAGTGCTCAGAGCCATTTGAACCATTCGAGTCTCGGTCCGACACACACTTTCAATCTGCCAGGTAGTTTCTATGAACTACATGGCCAGACCCCTGTTTAATTATCACTTTCACTTGTTAAGCACCTATCATCATTGCAATCGTCATGTACATTGTCTGCGTGATTTTTCTAAATCGCTTCAGGCAATTGCCGGGATGGATCCTTTGAAATGGCATGGCCAACTTCCCACGCATTCGCATCCTTCCCTAATCGCATGGGTCCGAAAACTTCGCCGGCCGCGGTGGCCGAGCGGTTCTAGGCGCTACAGTCTGGAACCGCGCGACCGCTACGGTCGCAGGTTCCAAACCTGCCTCGGGCATGGATGTTTGTGCTGTCCTTAGGAGAGTTAGGTTTAAGTAGTTCTAAGTTCTAGGGACTAATGACCTCAGATGTTGAGTCCCATAGTGCTCAGAGCCATTTGAACCATTTGAACCGAAAACTTCGATGTTTGGTCTCCTCCCGCGAAATCAAACAACCAACCAACCAACTATTGTCTGCACAGTTGAGCGGATGCGACATCACACATTCCACTAACTCATCTTGCATAGACGCAAATATTTCATAAGCTGCTTCTTTCTCACCTTGTGAAAGTCCTTGGGTTCCTTCAGTAACTGTTGCTGTACATCTGAAGCAATGTTTTCTTTGTTCACCGTTGCCATTGTTCTGCTTTGTATCGACACCACTAGCACTGTAGAACTGTTGTGAGTTACTCGTCGACTAAGCGGTTCAACTACTCCGTAGCCTCATGCTGTGCTCACCATTGGATACCTGCAGTCTTGCCCCCTGTTGCCATTAGCAGACAATATTGTGGTTTCAAGGTAGGCAATATGAGGGCGTCGAATGACCCAAGGATCACTATCCTATTGCGACCTTACACTGAAGTTCCTTCTGAGTAAACGCGTTCGCGAGCTAAGGGAAATTTAGAAACTCGAGTTTCGTGGGCGCTCAGAGTTATCTGTACCCCCTCCTAGGGCATTCTGTAGTTAAAATGACTGACAGTTGTGAACAAGAATCGAAAGTCACAGGTGTGAAAAACGTTGCCAGCGACTATCGATATTCTGAAGTACACGTTTGGTCCACCTCTACTGATCTCATCTCGCATTCAGGAGCGTGAACGGCAGCGCTGTGGATATGAACCTGCCAGAAAAGGCGCTTTCAACACCGAATGTTCCAGAGAACGAGCAACACGTAACTACTGTGACTGATTGCGCCTTACCACTAGGGATGGTAGTACCCCTACATGTTCTGATTTTATAAGTGTTCCACTCGTCTGATAAGACTACACATGATTGTATGCGCACTAAAGTCTAAGATTAATGTCTGCTGCTGATAATCACTGTTTTTAAAGGAAATTCAGTTAAAGAAAGCAGACTCAATGAGAATCTGATGTCGACCAAATTGTTAATTACGGCTTTGACCATGAAAGTTATCTTAGTAAAAAGTATGATTGTTGTTATTCATTAGTAGTTTCCAATGTTGGCACGGTAAATTATCTGAATACTTACGTAAACATTCAACGTAGAAATTGAACTTTGAACCTGTGAATTCCACAGTCTCCGAGAAAGTAGCTATGAAGTTCCTGTGTGGTTTCCTGTCTGTTCAATCATAATGGCGAGAATGCTGAGTGTATTCAAACTGTGAATTATTAAACTTTTAAACTGGCCCTGAAAAACTGTTTGCTTTTTCTTATTACTTCATATTGGCTTACCAGTTGCACAGTGGAAACACCGTGACACTGCTCTGCGGTGCATTTGCTGAGCTACAACTGACTATTGAAATGCGCTTGCTGCGGTGCATTCGCTTTTAAAAAAAAGGAAAGGCATACTTGGTTCATAACAAATCTGAATAACTAAAAATGATAGCTCATATTCTACCATGAACTTGGGATGTGGACAATGACTTGGGATAAAATAAAGCATTAAATTAATTAGTTTTCTGGTGAGAAAAGTTCTACATTGAAAAAATATCTCTTTATTTGCTTCGCAAACATTAATTCACAAAAAATTACAGTTCTTGAGTGGACAAACGTAAGTAGTCCTTAACATCAAATGAGATCTTTAGATCTTTAAAAAAAGGCAACTCGTAAAAAAGACATTAAATATTCAGCAGTGACTCATACCCCCAAATTAAAACTGAAAATCCATGGTTCAAATGGCTCTGAGCACTATGGGACTCAACTGCTGTGGTCATAAGTCCCCTAGAACTTAGAACTACTTAAACCTAACTAACCTAAGGACAGCACACAACACCCAGCCATCACGAGGCAGAGAAAATCCCTGACCCCGCCGGGAATCGAACCCGGGAACCCGGGCGTGGGAAGCAAGAACGCTACCGCACGACCACGAGATGCGGGCTGAAAATCCATGTATGGCTGTTTATAGTTCCCTGTAGTCAAGTTGCTGGGTGTCTGAACTAAGAATGCGTAACTACATACTGCCGCAATAATGTACAAAATCTGGAATCTATTTCTTTAAATTAAATCTTCTTCTGTTACTCATACAAATAATGATAATAAAATATTCTTTTAAGAATTCTTAGGCATCTTTCCTCATCTCAAATTATCAGGCATTAAATCAACATGGTCCACTTACTCAGCTTGTAACTGTAACCGTAGCACTCGGCCTATGCCGAACTACTACTCAAGACAGACCGCTGCAGACTACTGTCTCTCCTCATTTCACGATTAACACTGCAGCTCATCCCCGGGCGTATTGTAAAGCAGAGACTGTCCAAGCAAGCCTCCAGACGACACAGTATCTCTGAAGACACTGCGCGCTTATAACTGCGACCGCAGGATACAACATAGCACCTAGTTGTGCCGAACGACCTGCGTAGCGAAATAAACATTTTAGAGACTTCAGGTGGAGCAGTTCCGACGAGGAGTATCAGCGAGATCGACACTTCGGGACATACATCTAGCTGTCCTGTGGTATTTAAAACCAAAGACTTACATTCTTTAGCTTTTAAAAGACTGATGCTACAACCTAAATAAAGCCACTGGGAATCATAACTAAAAATACCAACAATAAATAAGAAGCAGAGAATTTTCTTAAACAAATGTCTTAAATAAGGAAATAAAATTAATTAAAATATAATAAACCTTGGACGAGCGGAATGACCCACGTCGCGTTCCCGTCAGCGCCGCTTGGATATCACGAGATGATCAGCGACGCCCTCTCCTCTTTATACCGATAGTGCCTGGATCTAAGCCTGACTGAGAGTGTCGTTCATTTTGCTGTCGAGAACGTCCGTAAGCAGACTACTGTTTAGATCCGATGGCTTTACATGTACCTCTCTTTCGTTGGGATCTTCCTCTGGGACTAAAGGAGTTAATCCCAGAGGAAGATCCGAACGAAAGAGAGGTACATGTAAAGCCATCGGATCTAAACAGTGGTCTGATTACGGAAGTTGTCGACAGTAGTTGCCACCTATATCTGGCCTGTATACAAATTTCAGATATACAGCGATCTCTTGTTTCATTCGTGCACTGAAAATTGGAAGACTTGAGCGTTTCATAAGCCGGGGGAAGCTCTAGTCTCGCATGACGCGGTTTAGTATCACACGCAGTGTCGTAGGTTTGTGACATATTTCGTTTCGCAGACTGAGCTGAGAATAAAGGTAGGTTTACTACCGTTCTGGATTCGAACACGAGGATCGCGTCCAAGGCTTCGGTACTTCTACTGCAATAACCCGTTAGAAACATCTTTATAATCGCAATCTACATGGTTCACAGTACATGTTAACACACTTTGACGTCATTAATTGCTACATCATGGCTGATATGGCACTGTAGATAATTTAATGGTATTTCTCTAGTATTTGGATGTCATGAACGCGACAGCTAGATATATGTCCCGCAGCGTCGATCTCGCTGATACTCCTCTTCGGAACTGCTCCACCTGAAATCTCTAAAATGTTTATTTCGCTACGAAAGTCGTTCGGCCCAACTAGGTGCTATGATGTATGGTGCGTATGGATTGATGTGTCTAAATTGTATATCAACGAAAAGTTTATTGTTTCTGAGATATTCTCTGGAAGAATATTGACCGTAGAAAGATGCAAGCTCGCACTATCATTCCACACTGCACCACCCATCGATCTACGTCACGTGAAAAATGTTCGTCAAATATTTTATATATTTATTAATACACACCTTTAATGCGTATTATTTTCTTGACTTTGTTTATTGTGCCATCGACTAACTAAACATTCACAATGGAGCTTAATAGCGTCGCACAACAATAGCAAAATCTCTCCAACATAAAACACGTCAGATCTTAGTAATCGCTTCACAAGACTGCTCAAATATACATCTTTGGTTACTTATTCCAGAGAGATCCGTCGGTAGAACGGAACGTCCAATTCTCGCAGGCAGTTTATACTACCCTCTGTGTTAATAACTCGTCGCACCTGAAGCACGTATCTGTTCATTAATGATCAATTATGAAGGCCAGACTTACAGTTGACTGGGAACATGTTGAATGAAGTGCTTGATTCTTGGCGTGAGTTTTTCTTTTGTCTCTGACACAGAAATGACCTGGATTCTGCTTAGGGATGAATGTTACAATTCTTTAGCTGTTGCTGCGTGAAAGATTTTTCCTCGGGTACTCTTACAGTGCTGTCACACACTGAGTGCTGGGTGACGCAGGAGGTATGGTCAAGTTCTATCTTCATACCTCTTTAATCAACAGTTCATCTTTACTAAATAACTTTTCTTGTTTCAATCCATACTACCTCCTCCCAAAATATGATAAGCGAAAACCTTACAGTAGAAGTGATGAAGACGTTCTCAAATGCGGTCCAGCTATATTAATGTGACTACCACCTATGTTTGAATTCAGCGTGCAGCAACGAATCACAGATGGCAGATGGGTACATAAATTGTATAAGAGGACATGGGAAACAGTGCAGTCGTTATCGAAGAGTGGAAACAGAGCGATTGATCTGATGTCGTAAAGGGCATGAAAATAGGATTTCGGGCGAAGTGTGGAAACGCCTAAGTCTATAAACTGTTCACGTGTCACCGTGTTTATAGTATACCGAATATGGCAAAGTGGCGCTATGTAAAACCGGCGCCATGGAAACTTGGGTGCACAAGCGCCATTGATCACAAGTTTCACCAACTGCGACATGGTCGCGTATACAAACAGTGATCCAATACTGTCAAATGCTTTTTATTCCAGTTTGTTTGTACTCGGCTCGATGACATCTACCAAGAGGACAACGCAACGTGTTACTGACGATCGTCTAAAGAATTGATGTTGTGATCAGAGACTGGAATAAAAAACATTTGATTGATCACAAGGATGAACGACGGCTGCAGGGATGAGTACAGGCGCATTGAGCATCTGACCGTCCAGATGAACCAGGGGGCTACCAACAGTGTCTCCGTTGAGAGAACGTTACAGCGTATGGACTTCCGCAGCCGGCACCTCGTTTATGCAACAACGCTAAGTGTCGTTCATCGGAAACCAAAACTGGAATTTTTGGACTTCAGTACAACAACCAGACCTGTACTGAGTGGCGACGGGTGGCGTTTTCAGATAGATCACGTTTTATGCTGCGTGTGGTACATGGGCGTCTGAAAGTAAACGCCCTGTAACAATCGTCTAAAGGGCTCAGGTCGAAGGATGGGTTGTTATGGTCAGCGGAAAGGCTTCGTGGCGTTCCCTGGGTGATCTAGTCATTCTGGAAGGCACAGCGGATTACCACAAGTATGCATCTATTTTTGGTGACCATGTACAGTCATAAGTACAATTTGTTTGTAATCGGCTCGATGACATCTACCAAGAGAACAATGCAACGGCTTACTGAACTCGCAGTGTACGTGCGTGGTTTGAAGAACACCGAGATCATTTCACCGTATTTCCCTAACTACAGGGCTAGCCGGACATACATTCAGTGTAGAATCTGTGGGACCACCTTGACCGAGTTGGTAGCCATGGATCCTCACCTGAGAGACCCAATGCATCTGACTACGGCACTGAAGTCAGCATGGCTCCAAATCCCTGTCGCTGCCTTTCAGAACCTCACTCACTCTCTTAGTGCACTTTTCGCTGCGGTTATTCAGGCTTTTGGCAGGTGGTCACGTTAATGTCACTGGACAGTGGTACGCATTTGAGAGCCCGTGTGAACAGACTTCTATGCACTCGAGGTATGAATTAAAAAAACGCCTTCAGTCACAATTTTTCGTGTTTTATTCAAAACACGATGCATTTCGGTCCTTGTGGGTCCATCTTCGTGTGTAATTCGTCTTAATACATGCTGTATTTGTTCTCTTGAATGAGATGGAATACATATTCCTGTCAGGAAAAGGTTTGATGTTAGGTTACGAATTTCGTAAGTCAGACGCGGAAAATATATGCGAGATAGTGGAAAAATAAATAGTGTAAACTTACCGAATAATCCAAGATAAGCGTTTCTAACGTTTTAGCAACAGCATAAGTTTTTTCCTCCATCGTTTTCAAACATGTCACTTCATTCAACAGGCACATTCCCGAACACATGTTTATAAACACTTCACAGATGTTTTTGTACATGGTGTGGTCAAAGACGAATTTTTCATAGTGCCAAAGATATAATTATTAAACAGTTTACATATGCAAGAAACAATTGGCATATGCTGAAGATAATTTTAAATCAGATCTTTAAAATTACTGAAATAGTGAGGGCTTGAGAAATCTGTTTGTTCATTTAACATTGATTCTGGTTCAAAATGATTCAAATGGCTCTGAGCACTACGGGACTTAACAGCTGAGGTCATCAGTCCCCTAGAACTTAGAACAACTTAAACCAAACTAACCTAAGGACATCACACACATCAATGCCCGAGGCCGGATTCCAATATGCGACCGTATCGGTCGCGCCGTTCCAGACTGAAGCGTCTAGAAACGCTCGGCCACTACGGCCGGCCATCGATTCTGGTATTTTTGATATTGTGGAGGTATATCTCCAGTTGTTCTAACAGATTAAGGGTCTTATTATTGGCTTCATTATGTAATACTACCAAATTGTTTTCTAGATTGTCGATGACATGTTTCGTGTCCAACATATGTTGTGCAATAACAGATTTTTCAAAGTGGTTGAGCGTGAAGGCATTGAGACGTTCTTGAAAAGGGCTTTTGAAGTTTCTTCCTGTTTTCCCTATATAGCAGACAGGACAACTGGAGGATGATACTTTGTACACTGCACTGTTGTTGTATGTTTGCGTATTTGGTTTTATGTTGTGGATGAGTAAGTTTTCTAGTTTATTATTAGTTAAGAATGAAACTGTTACATTTGTATTTTTGAAAAGGTTCGCTGTTTTTGTGATATGGGCCTAGGTGTGGCATACTGGCGAATTCATTTCATTGAAAAGGTACGTAATTCTTCCTCACTTCAAGATAGCCCAGGCGCAGGTCACGGTAGACCCTCATGATTCTGCAACGTTTTGGCTTAAGCGGTTAATGACTCTAGGAGTTCTCCGTGTAACAGTGGCAGCAAAATACCGCCGTATCTTCAACATCGCGATAATGTCGCTGCCTCTTAATAGGGTAGTTCCTCCACAGAGTTCCTCGCGGGGATGCTAGCAGACGGGACCGTAATCGATACCCGGCGTCGGCGTCGTTCTGCTTCCGTGCAGAGCGGCGTGGGCGTGGCCACGGCGTGCAGCACGCGTGACGTCACCGGATGACGCAACCTCTCCTCGTGTCAACAGGCGGCCGTCGCGTGCAGGGCGCGGCCCCACAGTGGTTGCCATGGCGACCGGGCTGCTGCACTCCACGCCAATAGCTGCGCAACCTCCGTGTCATCGCCACGAGTAAATAGCCGCGATGAGTAAGCTCCAGGAAATGCTATCTTCCTAGCTCAAAATTATGTGTATGTAAGTCACATTAAATAATTTATGTGGCTAAAGGTAGGCGGAAGACTCGTCGAAAGTTCATATTCACAATTTTTTGGCTGAATTGATTGTTGGTACTCCGTGAGTAGAGTCAGCGATTTTTTAAACGTACCTGCTTCTCGTGCTTGTTTACAGTGTCATATGAAATAGTATTACGCAGTAATTCATTTTAGAAGCGATGTATATTTTTTACAGTAAAATGAATCATCGAGGCCGCACGAATGTAGGTTTAAGAAATTCAAGCAGGACTCTATTTTACATACTTTCCATTCTTGGTGGTTCTTACACTTAATGATATGAGATTTTTCGTTGACAGCTTGACATTGTTTGAAAAGAAGAGGAACATCTACTCACCGAATAGGCTATTTTTCTATGGTAAAAATATGGTTCAGATTGTTATTTTCCTGACTGATTACAACATTTAAATATCATTCTCACAAAATATCTGTTATTTTTATGTAAGTAACGTTTAAAAATCATTGACTGTCAGGATGTGGTCACGTGATCAAAACGCTCTGGTATTGGCTGATGCTCGGTGACGTCACAGACTAGGAGTAAGACGAAGCTATACGTGTGGTATGCGAGCGATAGCCGAAGTTACGAGGTTTTCACTTGATTTTTATGCAAACAAATTAGCTATTTAGTGACGGAAAATGCAGTTACTACTTTTAAGAAACAATAGAGAGTAATTTTGTGAACGCTGTAGTGGAATTCTCGTGAAAGTTAATGCGTTTGTGCTCCACCCATTTAGAACGGCGATATGTGCAACGACGCACGTTATTTTCCCTGCTCCCTGCAAAATCATTAAATTCGCTCCAAAGGTAAGGAATTGCAGACCTTTAACAAATGGGAACGTATATTACAACTAGATTGTCGACCATCAGTCATGAGCTACGATCCAAAGCACGATAAAATTATTCTTGGCAAAACATAATGCTGATTTCCTCTCTAGAAGGTACTTAGCAGAGGAACTGCAACCAACAGGTATTCGGGGGCGCAATGGATGGATGAAGATGTCACATATTCTAATCCTGGAGGGGTGATACATTTTTAAAAGTTCTATATTAAATACGAAAATAGCGTTAGCAAGAACTATTGCAGCAGTTGTTTCGACTGTGGGATGTATTATACAGGGTGGTCCACTGATCGTCACCGGGCGAAATGTCTCACGAAATAAGCGTCAAACAAAAAACGACAAAGAACGAAACTTGTCTAGTTTGAAGGGGAAAACCATTTGGCGCTATTGTAGCCCCGCTAGATGGCGCTGCCATAGGTCAAACGGATATCAATTGCGTTTTTTTAAAATAGGAACCCCCATTTTTATTACATATTCGTGTAGAGCGTAAAGAAATATGAATGTTTTAGTTGGACCAGTTTAATAGTCACCAACATATGGCTCACAATTTTAGACGAACAGTTGGCAACAGATAGGTTTTTTAATTTAAAATACAGAACGTAGGTACATTTGAACATTTTATTTCCGTTGTTCCAATGTGATACATACGCCTTTGCAAACTTATCATTTTTGAGAACGCATGCTGTTGCACCGTGATTACTTGTAAATACCACATTAATGCAAAAAATGCTCAAAATGATGTCCGTCAAGCTCAGTGCATTTGGCAATACGTTAACGCCATTCCTGTCAACAGCGAGTAGGTCGCCTTCCGTAATGTTCGCAAATGCAACGAATGGTGCTTCGACGGCCAATCCACCTGTCATGAAATATGCTATTCAATACCGCTTCAACCGCACGCGAGCTATGTGCCGGACATCCATCTTGTTGGAAGTACATCGCCATTCTGTCATGCAGTGAAACATCTTGGAGTGGCATTGGTAGAACATTACGTAGGAAATCCATCTTGTTGGAAGTACATCGCCATTCTGTCATGCAGTGAAACATCTTGGAGTAGCATTGGTAGAACATTACGTAGGAAATAAGCATACATTGCAGCATTTAGATTGCCATCGATAAAATGGGGGCCAATTATCCTTCCTCCCATAATGCCGCACCATACAGTAGCATTGGTAGAACATTACGTAGGAAATCCATCTTGTTGGAAGTACATCACCATTCTGTCATGCAGTGAAACATCTTGGAGTAGCATTGGTAGAACATTACGTAGGAAATCAGCATACATTGCAGCATTTAGATTGCCATCGATAAAATGGGGGCCAATTATCCTTCCTCCCATAATGCCGCACCATACAGTAGCATTGGTAGAACATTACGTAGGAAATCCATCTTGTTGGAAGTACATCGCCATTCTGTCATGCAGTGAAACATCTTGGAGTAGCATTGGTAGAACATTACGTAGGAAATCAGCATACATTGCAGCATTTAGATTGCCATCGATAAAATGGGGGCCAATTATCCTTCCTCCCATAATGCCGCACCATACAGTAACCCGCCAACGTCGCTGATGTTCCACTTGTCGCAGCCATCGCGGATTTTCCGTTGCCCAATAGTGCATATTATGCCGGTTTACGTTACCGCTGTTGGTAAGTGACGCTTCGTCGCTAAATAGAACACGTGCAAAAATCTGTCATCGCCCCGTAATTTCTCTTGTGCCCAGTGGCAGAACTGTACACGACGTTCAAAGTCGTCTCCATGCAATTCCTGGTGCATAGAAATATGTTACGGGGGCAATTGATGTTGATGTAGCATTCTCAACACCGACGTTTTTGAGATTCCCGATTCTGCTACTGACGTGCGAATTAGCCGCGACAGCAGCTAAAACACCAACTTGGGCATCACCATTTGTTGCAGGTCGTGGTTGACGTTTCACATGTGGCTGAACACACGTAACCATCCGGCGAACTGTTCTGCCACTTGGATGATGTCGTCCAGGATACCGAGCAGTTGGGCATTTCGATCATAATAGCTATACATCAATAGGTTTTCGACCTTTCCCGCAATTGGTAAACGGTCTTTTTTAACACGGGTAATGTATCATGAAGCAAATACCGTCCGCACTGGCGGAATGTTACATGATACCACTTACTTATACGTTTGTTACTATTACAGCGCCATCTATCACAAAGCGAAATAAGTGGTCCAACTAAAACAGTCCTATTTCTTTACGTACTACACGAATACGTAATAAGGAGTGGGGGTACCTATTTTAAAAAACGCAGTTGACATCCGTTTGACCTATGGCAACGCCATCTAGCGGGCCAACCATACCGGCATCTGGTTTCCCCCTTCAAGGTAGACGAGATTCGTTCTTGGTAGTTTTTTCGTTTTTTTTGCTTATTTCGTGAGATATTTGGCCCGGCTGCTATAAATGGGCCACCCTGTATATAGATTAACATTAGTCTTGGTCTAAGAAGTGGACAACAGAGGATAAACGCATTTACTTTGCGAACAAACATTTCTAATTTTTGGAAAGCATTGCTAGTAGCCAAGACATCACCATACGCCCATAGTACGACGAGATGTAGCAGGGTGAGGTTATACGGAGAGATGTAAAGCTTTTACAACATGTAGATGACACAAACATAAGGGTTGTGATGTTTATCAGTGGAAACTAACATTAGCGTCTGAAGCAGACTTACGTCATCTTTATGTAAGACGATGACACTGCCAAAGTTTAAACAATAAGGATCCTGGACAGCACGAAGATAATAAAATAAAGATTGCATGGTCACATTAACTATAAAATATCATTTTGAATTTAACGTGTGTGAAGAGGGATTGCAAATGTAAGCGCATGTAAAGAGCAAGGGCAACACAATAATATTTTGTTTCTAATCGCTGTGGTGAAATTTTGTTATAGTGATTTGGTTTTCATATGAGAGGACTGTACAGTCGGTTTAGAAATACATTAAAATGTTCTTTCGGTTTAGATTCGAACTACTGACCTATAGACTTCATCTTATAAAATTCCACGGTCTACCTCTCTAACAATTGAGCTACACAAATGATTGACGTGTTGGGTAAAACGACAATTTTCACTACGAGTTTAATTTTGTTGAATGATGCTATATTTAATTATAACAGTGGAAGAGCATATCTCAGAGGTAAGTTAACCTTATCTTCACAGTGCAACACGTTTTTAATTAAGTTAGTGCCGGCAGGTGTGGCCGAGCGGTTCTAGGCGCTTCAGTCTGGAACCGCGCTACCGCAATGGTCGCAGGTTCGAATCCTGCCTCGGAGATGCATGTGTGTGATGTCCTCAGGTTAGTTAGGTTTAAGTGGTTCTGAGTTCTAGAAGACTGATGACCTCAGTCCCATAATGCTCAGAGTCAATTAAATTAGTGAACTTGTGCATCGACGTGGTGGCGATTTTTGGGTACAGTGCAACCACATTTTGCACATCATTTCATTCTCACTCAAAAACAACGTTTCAGGAGCTTTTGTAGATGTACTTGTATAGTACGTACCATTTGTATCACATTTTCAGGAACTTAAATACCGAAACAAGACAGTTCTTTGAAATAGCTTTATCACAGCAGGAGCAGCGAGCTAGACAGTGACGTCATGGGCATCACATGTCTCGAATGGAGCGTTTTAGCGGGCTTTCAAAGTGTTTGAATTTCATCTCCCTTTTTGTAGAAGGATAGTGAAACTCAAGAACAAAAACAGCATGTTAGGAACATAAAATGACAAAAGCAATTATTTAAGACAATTTCCATAAAACACTCAAATAACACAATAAGACAACGATCATTACAGAAAACGTACTCAACTACTGCTCGAAAAGTGTTCAACCATCAGCAGTATATCCTGCCCGACAAAAACAAATGAACCTCCGAGAAGGAGAGGAGGGAATGAAATGAAAGTTCAAAAAATGGTTCAAATGGCTCTGAGCACTATGGGACTTAACATCTGAGGTCATCGGTCCCCTAGAACCTAGAACTACTTAAAACAACCTAACCTAAGTACATAATACACATCCATGCCCGAGGCAGGATTCGAACCTGCGACCGTAGCGGTTGCACGGTTCCAGACTGAAGAGCCTAGTGAAAGTTCAAAACACAAGTTGAGAGGCTATGTGATGTTATGTCAGCGATTACAAAGAACTCTGCTCTACGAGCGCATGTATCAGTATGGCGTTGCACCCCCTCTGGCGCGGATTTTGCCCTGATTCGTTTGGAGAGGGTTGTCATTAGCCAGTTGTATTCCCTCCTGAGGCCAACTGGTCCACAGCTGTTGTAACCGGTCCTTGATATCCTGATTGTGGGAAAGTGAACGGAGTTGATGTCCGAAGTGATCATTACTAAGGTTGTGTTGGTCGACAACGCACAGTTTTTGAACTACGGAAACTTAGCGCCACGCAATTCAATTGGTCTCAGGACTGCCCTGTTGCCGGATGTTCTGGACTGCGCATGACCGTGAATGCTTTGCCTGCCGGAGATCGCGATGTATCCAATGCAGCCCGAGCGTTCGGTGGTAGCACGCCAGCCTTCCAATATGGGGGTCTGGGGACGAATCCGCCGGAGTCGCGACACATCCATTGTAGCTTCAAGATAAGACGTACCGGGAACAAAACCGTCAACAGCTGTTAGTTTGCGTACAGAAACTCTTTTACAAATTGTGTCGGCCCTGAAAAGGGCATTTTGTAGCTAGGACATTGTTTACTTAAAGCAGGTGCTCGAACTGGCGACCCACTGACGCGACACAAGCTTGGTAACGTCGAACTCTTTCAAACGTTCCTGGCATGTTGAATGCGATCCATTAATTCCTTTCGTTTCTGGTTGGTTCGCGTCTGAATGGGTGAACTAGAACCTTGAAAAATCCTCACAGGAAAATGCTCGGTGGCGTGAGATCTGGTGATGGCGGGGGCCACGCCTTACGAGGGCCTCTGCCAGTTATCCGGACGTCGAAGAGTTCATTTAAATACCCGCGAGTGACGGGGCGAGGGACCGACAACCATAGCTCTGCTCGTCAACCGACGAACGGCAACAGGGCAATCCCACGGCCTATCAGAACGCTCGGCGCCGAGTCTCCGTAGATTAAAAATGGTGCGTTGTCGACCAACACAACATTAGTAATTTTGGTTCCTTCTGGAATCAGCTATCCAGGATTAAAATTTCGTGACACAATTTTTCTCCACTCATACATGCCCGTGACATGGCGTTGTACCGTCATAGAACCGTCATTTACTACCAGCCGTGACTTGGAGTCACTCCCGATGACTACCCACACTATGACGTGAGAAGAAAAACACCGCTGTCACTCTGAATAACATTGGAATAATTGGATTTCCCCACAGGTCGCCGCCACACTGGACGACGATGGTCATCCGATAACCACGATCATCGCTGAAAAATGGTTCAAAGGGCTCTGAGCACTATGGGACTTAACTGCTGAGGTCATCAGCCCCCTAGAACATAGGAATACTTAAACCTAACAAACCTAAGGACATCACACACATCCATGCCCTAGGCAGGACTCAAACCTGCGATCGCAGCGGTCGTGCGGTTCCAGACTGTAGCGCCTAGAACCGCTCGGTCACTAGGGCCGGCATCGCTGAACACACTGTAACACTATTCATGCTTCGCGATCACGCAACCACCCCAGAAGCTGTAGTTCGTGTTAAAGGAAGCATAGAAAGGTAATTCCCTAGCCCACGTGCTGTTAGCCTTTGACCAATGGTGTGAGACGATACGGAGTGTTCAGGGAGTTGCCTGTTCCCAGACGGAAGACGCAAAGGTGAAATGGTTACAGTGAGATTTGCCGGCCGCTGTAGCCGAGCGCTTCTAGACGCATCAGTCCGGAACTGCGCTGCTGCTACGGTCGCAGGTTCGAATCCTGCCTCGGGAATGGACGTGTGTGATGTCCTTAGATTAGTTAGGTTTAAGTAGTTCTAAGTCTAGGGGATTGATGACCTCAGATGTTAAGTCCCATTGTGGTTAGAGCCATTTGAACCAGTTTGAACAGGGAGATTGGTGCACAATCCGGCGATCCTCCATTTTGGTGGTCAGACGTGGTCGAACGTAGCGTTGACGACGCGTAAGTCTGCCCTCACTCCAACGTGAGGCTATGACATATCTGAGTGTCCCACAAATCTGGATACTGCACCATTCGACGAACAGGGCAGATGGAGACTAACTATCTGGCCACTTTTAGAGCTGTCGGGACCTGATAACGGTGTTTCCAGTACGCAGCATCTCCGTTTCCCTCAAATTGAGCACTCATCATCTGACGCTGTTCACACTTACTATACATTGTACTGGTCCTGATAGCAACACTAAACACGGGGGTCACTGATGTACTCTGCTAGTCGTTCTTCCTGTCTCACAAATGGTAGCATGTCTTCAAGGTGCTTTATTCTTTTATGTCAAGTTGTGCATATTTAGGTGGGCGTTAATCTTCAGTATGTTAAAAAAATGGCTCTGAACACTATGGGACTTAACATCTGAGGTCATCAGTCCCCTATAACTTAGAACTACTTCAACCTAACTAACCTAAGGAGTGCACACACATCCATGCCCGAGGCAGGATTCGAACCTGCGACCGTAGCGGTCGCGCGGTTCCAGACTGAAGCACCTAGAAGAGCTCGGACACACCAGCCAGCCTCTTAGTTTGTGCTTCATGGTCTCTTATTGTAACATTGTGGCCATTTCGTGAGGTATATATTCAGGATGCAACAGTTATTTGACTCACTTGGAACCTTTTCCGTGCTGCACTACGCATCTTTTTCTAGCGCCTGACACTGGAATTTGAGGAACATTTTCGTTTGCATTCTCATGTGTACTAAGGGAGTAGATGACGAAAGACGTTGGTCTTCCTTCGATTTTTTATGTCACCTCAATTAATCCTACGTTAAGGAGCTCCTACTGATGGTCAATGAGCAATACTGTTGAACGAGGATAAAGTAAACTACATCGTCAGTGAATTGCTTTTCCTCAGGCATCCTCTGATTAACGTGCCTAGCATCAGACATTCCTGCAACTATATTTATTCACTCTTTTCCTTCGAGCAAATGTCCAACATCTTCAGATGGTTCAATCTTGCTGGTGGCTGAAGGTGTCGGACAGATGCTCAGAAGAAATATTGCGCAATTTGCACAATGTGATCCGGCGGCAAACCCGTGAAGACTATTTGCATATCCGCCGGGAAAGCTTGAAGAGTCACATGTAAAATTTTGATTGGTGACCGAAAGTCCGAGGCAGATGTGGGTAAGCTGTAGGGAGAGACTGGTAATATACGACATGTACCAGAACCTAGAGGGAATAATTAGAGGACCAGTTACGATGTACTCGCATTAAAAAGTGTGTAAGACATGCACGTACAGTTTCGCCCCTACTGTCCAATGCATACATCGAAGAAGCAATGACGGAAATTAAAGAAAGATTCATGAGTGAATTCAAGGCGAAAGGATATCAAGGATAAGTTTCACTGATGACATTGCTATACTCAGTGAAGAACCATTGCAGGATTTGTTGAATGGAATGAACATTCAAATAAGTAGAGAATATAGGCTTAGGGTAAATCTAAAAAAGACGACCGTCGCGAAGTAGATTAAGTCAAGGAATTCTGTTACCCAGGCAGCAAAATAACTGATGACGGATGGAAAAGGGAGGACATCAAAAGCTGACTAGCAGTGGCAAAAAGAGAATTCCTGGCCAAGAGAGGTCTACTGATATCAAATAGAGGTTCTAATTTGATGAAGAAATTTCTGAAAATCTACGTTGGATCACAGCATTGTATGATAGTAAAACATGTTTTAAGGGGAAACCTGAACAGAACAGAATGGAAGAATATGAAACTTCGGGTTACACAAGAATGTTGAAAATTAGGTGGACTAATAAGGTAAGGAATGAGGAGTTTCAGTACAGATTGGGAGAGATAGAAATATACGGAAAACAGTGACAAGGAGAAAGATCAGGGTCACAGGACCTCTTTTAAGACGTCAGGGAAAAACTTCTATTATACTGGAGGGAGCTACAGAGGGTGAAAGCTGTAGAGGACGACAGAGATTGGGATACATCCAGCAGATAACTGAGGATACGAGCTAAGATCTATTGGCTAGGGAATCTTCAATACTATCACAACGCTGGCTCCGTATTCCGTACACTCGCATTTCATTTGCTAGGCGAGAGGGGTGGAGAGTTTCGAAGACATTCCTCATATCATGAAGTGCGAAATAAATCTAGGCGTTGATTTTTACTTCTTTTTTGGAGTTCTTGGAAGAGCAGAGTGAGATAGTTTTCACAAGATCGACGTTTATGGAATAAAAATTGATTCTGACAACGAAGGTTTCTTTGATTTCTGAAAGGTCATAAAATTCGTGCATTTTCAGTATATTATGGTATTGTAAATAAATGTAAAAGCGCGAAACTACCGATCATATGAAAGCAAATTTCAGGAAGATTAAGTATTGTATAGTACATATGACTGAAATGAATCGGCAAATACGAAAATATTATTCTTGTACGATCAATACATGTTTCATTACCTTCTCCTGACTTCCTGATTTCGTTTCCTATATTTTCCTAAATCTAAAAAAGTTACTAAATAATAATAATAATAATAATAATAATAACTCCCGTGGAGACCCGGGAAAAGAATAGGCCTCCGGTATGTTCTGCCAGTCGCAAAAGGCGACGAAAAGAACAAACCACTAATAGGGCTAACCCCCCTTTTAGTGTGATTAGTTGGTTCAGGACAGAACTAAAGAAGCCTCGGACAAGCCCCGTCATGGTCGGGGACGACGCTTGAACCCTATGCCCGCCCACAATGGTAACGACACTGCTAGCCAACTGGAAAATGATTTAAATCCAAATAGAGGTGTTTTGCAGGATATGCTTCCTGCAACCACCCTAGAAGGAAAACAAAGACAGAGGATGAGATGGTCAGATGAAGTTAATCGACACCTCATGTTCTGTTATTACCAAGCAACAAACCTAGGAACCAACACAACTGGATACAGATCACAAGTATACACAACATTTATTACCAGATACCCGGAATTAAAATTTTTAACAGAACAACGACTAGCTGATCAGATCCGTGTAATAATAAAAAATAACAGGATACCCCAGTCAGAATTAGAAAACATCAAACTACAAGTACAACAAATACTGGAACAAAATAATGTGCAATCAGAAGAAGAAGAAGAAAATACAGTAATGGACTCAAACATCCCAGAGCAAACAAACAAAGAACAACACGCACCAATTAAACAATCAGAGGAAAACGAAATCTTAAGACAGCCACCAGAACAAGCACAAATAGAACATGAAGTGACACAGATGTTAGATATAGAAGAAAAATTTCAGCTAACATGTATAGAATACAAAGACACAAATACAGACATTAGACCATTCTTGCATAGACCACCAAATAACCCACAAGTCGAAACAACAATAAAAACTATCAACACAATCATACACAACAAAATAAATGAAAACACAACTATGGAAGAGTTACAACTACTGGTTTATATAGGAGCACTCACTACACTAAATATACACACTAGGCAGAGATCAGAACCAACCAACACACAGAAGAAACCCACAAAATCAGCATGGCAACACAGGCTACAGATCAAAATAGAAAAACTGAGAAAAGACATCAGACAGCTAACACAATTTACAAGAAATGAAATCTCGGAAAAAAAACGAAAAAGGTTATGTAAAATCTCACAAGAAGCGGCAGAGCAATTAGACGAAAAGAAGCAGAAATTACAAGCATTAGCCAAACGACTCAGAAGATACAAAAAAAGTGAAAATAGAAGGAAACAAAACCAAACATTCAACACAAACCAAAAGAAATTTTACCAGACAATAGATAACACACACATTAAAATAAACAATCCACCAAACATAGAAGACATGGAACACTTCTGGAGCAACATATGATCAAACCCAGTACAACATAACAGGCATGCACGATGGATACAAGCAGAAACAGACACATACAAGATGATACCACAAATGCCTGAAGTGATAATTTTGCAACACAAAGTCACCCAAACAATTAATTCTACTCACAATTGGAAAGCCCCTCGAAATGATAAAATAGCAAATTTCTGGTTAAAGAAGTTCACCTCAACACATTCACATCTAACTAAACTATTTAACAGTTACATTGCAGACCCATACACATTCCCTGATACACTTACACACGGAATAACATATCTGAAACCTAAAGATCAAGCAGACACAGCGAACCCAGCTAAATATAGCCCCATAACATGCCTACCAACAATATACAAAATATTAACTTCAGTCATTAAACAGAAATTAATGACACATACAACACAGAACAAAATTATAAATGAAGAACAAAAAGGCTGTTGCAAAGGAGCACGAGGATGTAAAGAGCAACTGATAATAGATGCAGAGGTGACATATCAAGCTAAAACTAAACAAAGGTCGCTACACTACGCATACATTGATTACCAAAAAGCTTTTGATACTGTACCCCACTCATGGTTACTACAAATATTGGAAATATACAAAGTAGATCCTAAATTGACACAGTTCCTAAACATAGTAATGAAAAATTGGAAAACCACACTTAATATCCAAACAAATTCAAATAATATCACATCACAGCCAATACAGATTAAGCGTGGAATATACCAAGGAGACTCATTAAGTTCTTTCTGGTTCTGCCTTGCTCTGAACCCACTATCAAACGTGCTAAATAATACAAATTGTGGATACATTATTACTGGAACATACCCACACAAAATCACACATTTGCTATACATGGATGATATAAAAACTACTGGCAGCAACAAATCAACAGCTCAACCAACTACTAAAGATAACAGAAGGATTCAGCAATGATATAAGTATGGCTTTTGGAACAGACAAATGTAAGAAAAGTAGCATAGTCAAGGGAAAACACACTAAACAAGAAGATTACATATTGGATAACCACAGCGACTGCATAGAAGCGATGGAAAAAACGGATCCCTATAAATATCTAGGATACAGACAAAAAATAGAAATAGATAATACAAATATTAAAGAAGAACTAAAAGAAAAATATAGACAAAGAGTAACAAAAATACTGAAAACAGAATTGACAGCAAGAAACAAGACAAAAGCTATAAATACTTATGCCATACCAATATTGACCTACTCATTTGGAGTAGTGAAATGGAGTAACACAGACCTAGAAGCACTCAATACACTTACAAGATCACAATGCCACAAATATAGAATACATCACATACATTCAGCAACAGAAAGATTCACATTAAGCAGAAAGGAAGGAGGAAGGGGATTTATCGACATAAAAAACCTACATTATGGACAGGTAGACAATTTAAGAAAATTCTTTCTAGAACGAGCAGAAACTAGCAAAATACACAAGGCAATCACTCATATAAATACATCGGCTACACCACTGCAATTTCATTACCACTTCTACAACCCTTTAGATCACATAACATCAACAGATACGAAGAAAGTAAATTGGAAAAAGAAAACACTACATGGCAAGCACCCGTATCATCTAACACAGCCACACATCGATCAAGACGCATCCAACACATGGCTAAGAAAAGGCAATATATACAGTGAGACAGAAGCATTCATGATTGCAATACAGGATCAAACAATAAACACCAGGTATTACAGCAAGCATATTATTAAAGATCCCAATACCACAACGGATAAATGCAGACTTTGTAAACAACAAATAGAAACAGTAGATCATATCACAAGCGGATGTACAATACTAGCAAATACAGAATACCCCAGAAGACATGACAATGTCGCAAAAATAATACATCAACAGCTTGCCTTACAACATAAACTTTTAAAACAACACGTTCCTACATACAAGTATACACCACAAAATGTACTGGAGAATGATGAATACAAATTATACTGGAACAGAACCATTATAACAGATAAAACAACGCCACGTAACAAACCTGACATCATACTCACCAATAAAAAGAAGAAATTAACACAACTAATCGAAATATCCATACCCAATACAACAAATATACAAAAGAAAACAGGAGAAAAAATTGAAAAATACATCCAACTGGCGGAGGAAGTCAAGGACATGTGGCATCAGGATTAAGTTGACATCATACCAATTATATTATCAACTACAGGAGTCATACCACACAATATCCACCAGTACATCAATGCAATACAGCTACATCCAAACATATATATACAACTACCGATATCCGTAATTATTGATACATGTTCAATTACCCGAAAGTTCCTAAATGCAATATAACACATACCGTACGGTTAAAAGGAAGTGACGCTTGATCAAGGTCCGCGTCACTCCATTTTTAACCGGACTTAATGTCTGAGAAAGTGAAGGAAATAATAATAATAATAATAATAATAATTCTTACTACGTTTTAGCATGGTTTATTGCAATAATTCGATAAATCTGCCTCTTTACCTTCGTATGTTCGAGTAGCAAATAAACACTGACCAAACTTCCTCTTTGAACATGATTAGTTGTCTTATCTTCCTCTCACTGTGTTTACCCAGGCGTCTCTGAATGACAGTTTGGCTTCAGTCAATATTTTCCCAATGCCATTAACAACTTCAACACGTTCCACTTATATTTTGCCTTCACACTTCACTGGAAGCTTGAAACTTTGCAGCTGCTTGCAAAATTCTCATCTGACTTGTTGAACACTGTCAGAAACCACGGAAAGGACATTGCGGATACCAATTAATTCAGTAAACTTCACAATTATGATACACTTATCTAAATTTATATTGATTCTGAACGCTTCCGCTGAGTCTGATTAGATGTCAAATGGTTTATCATAGGTGTCAGTCTATACTGGAATAATTTCTACATAATTTTACGTAAATTATTGAACGCTCACTCTTTGCATTGTTTCCATTTCTCACAACCACACAGGAGGCCACCGACGGGGAAAAAGCCACCACTGTACAGATAGGCTTTGCAAATGGATTTGGAGATAATGATATTAGGGAAATGGGTGAAAAAATTCCGTCACAGACTCACGAAGGGACCGGAGTAAAGATCGAGGAAGTTAGATATGGTCCTACTTCTCTGAATATTAGTAATGAGTGTAAAAAGCATAGCGTGGTGGTAGGTTTCAATGCTATTAACAAATTGGGAAACCTCCTCCGACGTAGTATAGAACGGCCTGTTTATAAGTTTTGTAATGGGTGGGGAGTGGGGGGTTCTATAAAATTAAGTACGGAGCTTGAGACAAGCTTTACAACGGACAGAGTGGGAGCGAGTTCAGAACGCCATATAGGGAACATTGTTATCCTGGCTGTGCTAGTGCACTAGGAGCTGATTTACGGCAGTGCAGTCACCAGCTTTGTTACATCGAAAAAAAAATTACATATCCTTCATTAAGAGAGTAAAGGTGTTTACTTGTATATCTTGGAAGACCTAGAAATTTTCGAACATAGACGGTGGTTCCATGACCGATTACTTAATGAACAAGTTTTTTCATATTTTTCATAGTGCCTTCCATTGTCATTGGAAGTAACACCAAATGTACGGTGATGTTTGCCGCAATTTTTAGTTTAGTTTTATATCCTGTATCTTTCACATATGTAACATTTGCAACTGTGGGTGACACGTTTTGATACATTTTGAGCTTTACTTTTGTCATTGTCGATATTCTGGATATACAACTTATATTAATTTCCGTGCGATACCGGTGGCTCCGCCACCTGGCATTGTGTTAGCCCAAGGTTCCCTTTATCGTCCATAGCACGCGTTATCTGCATCTCTGGTTCTCATACACTTGGTTTCTGTCTCTGCGAGTGAAAAGTTATTGCACCTGATACACCGTACGCATTCCTTGATGTACGGCATGCATTTACAACTGCCCCTTGAGCTTATATAATTGCATATGATATGTACTTTTTTGCCTAATTTGAAATCTTTGATTTTTTATTATTTTTGTCCGTTTGTGAACCTGGCAACTGCGTATACTTGCATTTGTATTATGGGAAGAGCTTGTAATCCCAAATTTTAATTGCTGACAGGTCACTAGACGATAGGCTGGCCCCGAAACATGTCGTGAATCTGAAAATAAAAAAATCTCCATAAACAGCTACGAGATATTTTTGGCAATCAACAAGTCCTTTTAGATCCATTTTTACTATATTAATCCTATCTGACACGGACCCTGTACCGCGCAGCATCATTCCAGAAGAGGACGGCCAAATTTAGTGCAAGAAGTCTCTTTAGTAGACCTGTTGCATTATGTAAGTGTGCGGCGAACAAATCGCAGTCCTCGGTTGGCATTCCCCACAATATTATTTATTGATCGTTTCAGTTTAAGTTATTCGTAATGATAATCTGTAATTCTTTAGTTGACTTCATAGCCTTTAGGTTTCTGAGATTCATTGTGTACCCGAAATTTGGCGAATTTCTTTCAGTACTTATGAGTGTGACATCACACTTTTTATTATTTAGAATCAATTGTCACTATTAGTACCATAAAGATAACTTGTCTCTGTCATTTTGTAACTTGTTTTGATCATTTGATGAATTTACATGCACATATGAGTCTCACGCGCGAGAAACTTTGTGATAGCTTAGTCAACATGGTTCTGGAGAACAAATGAATCTCTTCCCTCTTTTTAACTGAGATCAGAAACGCTGAATTCTTGGGCCCGAATTCTAACGTTATCATTGGGCAAAAAGATTGCGGATGCGATATGATTCCACATAGGCCTATGGAAACATGAGAAAGTTTGAAGGAAAGAAAAAGATCTTCTTTCTTCCAGTGTTTTAAGTTACATCCCATTTATGTCCATCATTTTCTACCTTCTTATAACATTTTCATCTCTACATAAATATACCATATCTTCTGTAGTCTACTTCATTCCACTAACGTTTGCCTTCGTTTGGTAGGTTTTCATCCATTCAATATGCTCTATCTAGACTAGGGAGCTAAAACTTGTTAATCTCAAATTGGCTTAAAAGCTACGAAATGTGTGTGTACAGGTTTTTCAGAAACAGTGTGTAATGTTTGTAGGGATGTTGCAGGATGGCTTGTGGTAAGAAATAATTAAGAAAAATTTGCCTTCTTTTGCGCTGTTTTCGAGTTAATTAGCGCAGAATTTATCCAGTCACTCTGCCTCTAAATTGAAGCAGCCCGCCAGAGACAGTGTTGCCAAACGAATTCTCTGTTTGGTTTCCTAAAACGGAACAGAAAGGTTTACAAAAATTGGACGCGGGACGGTAGTTACGATCTAACCCGAGCTGAGCGGTCTTGTATGTTTTCGTTTACTCTATGAGAATAATAGGTACTAATTGTATCTGCTGGGCAGCTTGAATTGGCAGGCGCAACGGCTAACTTCAATGCTAATTTACTCGGAAACGGCACGTCGTATCGAACATTGTCCTCAACAATTACATCTCAGCACGACCCACCCTGCAACACCCTTACAAGTTTTTCTGAGTGTTTCGGTCCACCCTGTGTACAATGATGAACCAAACCATCATGGTGGGTTCTTAACAACCACCTTTGGCATGCAATGAATTCGACAAGTCCTTGACAAGTTTCCAGAGGTATGTGGGACCAAATGTCTACACACTGGAGCACACAAGTCCCCTACAACATCCGGCGGTGGTATGTGGACGCGGAGTTGGCACCAGACAGCGTCGTAGGTCCACTCCATCAGTGTCAGGTGAGGTTAATTTGGTGACCATGATATCAACGTGAGTTCAAAATCATACTTTACAATCCAGTGTATCAAGCTTTTGCCCTTGCGATACGAACAATTACACTGCTGCAAGATCCCATCGCCGTCGGGGAGACATGAGATACGAACGGGTGCAGGTCGTCCGCAATAACGTTAACGTAGTCCGTAGCTGCCGTGGTCTCCTCGAATAACAGCACTGGCCCAATGGAAGCCCTAGTGATTGTCCCACGTGACGGTATTGTCCTCCTTGTCAAAGTCATTTACGTCGGTAGGTAACCCCAATCATATCCCGTAGCGTCTCTAGAATTATGCCTTATTTGTCTCTGCTCCGAGTATTTAGGGGTACTTCGCTTACATCGTCACGTGCACTCAGCGTCACTATACAGCATTCAAACTAACGCTGGGAAGAGGCCATAATGCTTTTGCTCATCACCATATACAGTTAAATTAATACTACTTATATGAAATGAATCAGAGAAACCCTTACTAACACCAAAAAATGGTTCAAATGGCTCTGAGCACAATGGGACTTAACATCTGAGGTCATCAGTCCCCTAGAACTTAGAACTACTTAAACCTAACTACCCTAAGGACATCACACACATCCATGCCCGAGGCAGGATTCGAACCTGCGACCGTAGCGGTCGCGCGGTTCCAGACTGAAGCACCTTTAACCACGCGGCCACACTGGCCGGCTTACTAACACAAAGTCAAATTCATGGGAGAGCTCTCCGACCCTTTTTAGATAAAAACTGTCGTACGGTAAGGAGATAGACTGCCATCACTGCTATTCCGAAGATCCATTGTGGAACAAAAAACAAAGGCATCAGTGTCAACTGTCTGGCCTTTGTCGATGGATGGCCCTAGTAGCCGAGACCTGGGAAGAAGCCAAAGAACTGACAGAAAAAGTCGGTTTCAGAATATCCTTCGGAAAGATAATGACAAAAAGTATTTTAAAATGGGTGAAAAAACATACAGGTCGTCAAAGAATTCCCATATCTTGGAGAATGGATCTGTTGGAATGACCTCTAGAATGTTAATGAAGTCTAAAAGATATAAAGCTGGACTGGCCTCCCCACTCACCACAAACATATGTAACAAAAAATCCCTCTAATGAAATGTAAGACTAGTACACAACAACACAGTAATGAAACCGAAAGCCCTGTATGCAGCCGTAACACTATCACACTGTCCATGTTCAGCTATGGTCCAGAATATGGATATCAAAGAAAGGATGACATTAAAAAGTCCTTGGGCCCCAGATTGCACAACAAGAAACTAACCCACATCGCATATGGAACCTTCTAACAAACTACCGAAAAACTCTCACACAATGAGAAAAATAAGAATTGATTTTTATGGACACATTCTCAGAATGAACCCAAACAGATTACTAAAAACAGTTCTTGACCTCTTCCAAAAAAAAGGGAGCGAAATTTGTGTAAGGATACGGAGAAGGACTTAACCCAAATCACAGAAAATATGCTCATAGGTAAAAATGCAAAAGAGGTAACCAATCACAAGAAACAGAGGTTCCAGGTCAGAATGAAAATCGAACAAACGATCCAAATTTCTGAAGTGAAAGGAAGTCAAGATCAGCAAGACTGAAACAATATTTGGCTAATAGAAAGGCACAGAATATAAAAAACTGATAATTTAAGTTACCCAAAAGACGGATGAAACGAAAGAAGAAGAAGAAGAAATGAATAGTTGTAATGGATATACAGTGAATGAAGAAGCGATGCCTCGAAATATCAGCGAAGCTGGTACAATAAATTTGTTGTGACTAATGAAATAGACTTGTATTGCGCACGATATGTATGTCTGCTGACAATGTGTAATCCTCATATTTCAAATGAAACTCCTCCACACAACTAATGTCTCTCACAGCTGTCTCGTTGCTGTTGCTGTTACTTTCTTGTAACTGAAGTTATCATCTTCCATTACATTAGCTTTTGTCACTAGATTTTCTTCTTCTTCTTCTTCTTCTACCTTGTCTTCCTCCCTCGTTTCATGGAATGAAACCAAAGAAATTTAATCAAACTGTTGTCTCCATTTCTTCATTAGCTCCCTATACTCCATTTTCCTGACTGCTTGAAATATAATGCTTGTCGTGGCAACCACTCATATGGCACCCTTTTGGTGGACATAGCTCTTTCTTGTAGTGCCTGATCTCTCCGTCATTGTTGTTTTTACGTCTAATATTTGCATTTTATCTTCACTCTCCACTCTCTCTCTTTGTCCAAGAAGTAACATCATGAACCTAATCTCAGCTGCTTCAATTCTTCGTTCGTTTCAGTTTCTTAGGATTCAGTATTCACCACCATGCATAAGAGCATACTAAGCCAACATCTTGTGCAGCGTTAGGGTTGTCTCTTTCCTCATAGTTCTAACGAGATATATCCTTATAAAACCATTTACAGCACGATGTGAGGGTGTGCTGAAAAGTAATGCCTCAGAATTTTTAATGTGTAAATTCCTATAGCTTTTTAAATAAAACAGACGAAAATCAGATGTGACAAAGTCGGGGCCTCACGGAGAATGACCAAGGATAATGAATAGAAGGATTCTAATTGTTGTAGATGACGCAGCGCTTGTGTGTGGTCTGGCATGGTAATGCTGAAGGAAGAAGGAGAGGTTACCTCACGTGTGGACGAACTCTGTTAATTCGAAACGCGATTATGGCACGCTGTTTTTCACGCACCGACGTGTGTTCCACGCTACTTTTCGAAATCATCTAGTAAGAGAGAGCTGCAGGTATGAAGACATATAGAACAAAGATGTACAATATTAATAACGTTTGCTTTACTTAAAATGCTTAAAGTGTTTTCCCATAAAAAATCCCGAGGCATTACTCTACAGCAATGCCGCCTATTTCTGTATAATGTGAACAACACGTGTATTGAGTTTGTGTACTGATGTGTCTGCGACGAGATATTTAAACAAATTTACCTGTTATATTGTTTTATTGTTTATCAGTGTTTTGGCTCTTATTATGTGTTACCCTCCCACAACCATTACTTTTTACCCTACAGGCGTATAACTCAATCTTTGTCGGATGCCTTTCGCATCCTAAGTGTGCCAATGACAGTAACGGGTATTTCGAACCACATCAGGCTGACGACAGGATTATTCTCTCACCCGATAAATAGTGACTAACCTGTTGCCACTTCTTATTAACAAGCTCATAAAAGAAACGTAAATACACAGCCGTACGGAGGAAAGTAGATTCGGCTCTACCGTTCTATCAACAACGTCGTCGTTGGAGGCAGATGCATAGATCGGTCAAGACAGATACACGAAACCACCAAACGCTTGTTTCGAGACCTTTTGCGATATCTACTCAAGAGATTTGTTCGTTGGAAGCAACTCTCCAATAAGAGATTTTTGCTACTCTTCTGCGGCCAATTGGCATGTTCCGGCAAACTCTTTACGAAGATGTGCAGGAGAATCGCTTTGCCAAATAAATACTGCAGGAAATAGCTTATTCCTCTTGTAAGTTAGTTTAAAAATGATTAAACTTGGTGCGAGCACGCAGTCCATCACTATGACTAATCGTAAAGTGGTATATTATTTTTAATGAGTTCATAGTCACTTGTTTATAAACTTCCTTAAGACAATAGAGCGCGGAAATTTTAATACATCATGTGTAGCCAACAACGTAAACCCAAAATCTGTCTGTTAGATTCAAAGTGATATCTGCAGCTGGGAATCGAGCTAAAACGTATACAATATCCCACTAGATACGGGCCATACAGTCGAAATTACAGTATTGTGGTTTTATAAATAAATAATTTTACAAACGAAGGTGTCAAAGATGCCATTAAAATATTTCATGCCACAGTTACAATAAGTTAATCAAAAATATTGTTTTTGCATATCGACGCTGTACTTCAGTAATTACAGTGGAGACGTTACTGTTATATGAGATCGTAGTCCAAGGATATTCGTTTGGTTTTGAAACCAAACCAAGGTGAGCTGAATTTTCGATGTTTCGCCACCTGCCACCGCTTACGTCATTGCAGATTAAGTTACTGATTGCAGAGGACTGTAGGATGTCATACGCTTATGGACGAAGTTATATAGGACATTCTGCAAGCCCCAGATCTCGGCAGCTTTTCCCCCTGATTTCGATGGAGCTGTCAGCTGTCCAACTTTCCAGGTTTTCACTCGGTTCGACAAGGCTTAAAACTGTATAACATTCTTTTCAGGCCGGCAACCATGACAGATAATGACAACACTCAGTGAAAATTACTTGTCAAATTTGCTTCCTTGCTGATAATCACAACTATATTGGCCATTCTATAATGTTGACATTTGCTGATTGTGGGCTATCGAAACTACACTCCTGGAAATGGAAAAAAGAACACATTGACACCGGTGTGTCAGACCCACCATACTTGCTCCGGACACTGCGAGAGGGCTGTACAAGCAATGATCACACGCACGGCACAGCGGACACATCAGGAACCGCGGTGTTGGCCGTCGAATGGCGCTAGCTGCGCAGCATTTGTGCACCGCCGCCGTCAGTGTCAGCCAGTTTGCCGTGGCATACGGAGCTCCATCGCAGTCTTTAACACTGGTAGCATGCCGCGACAGCGTGGACGTGAACCGTATGTGCAGTTGACGGACTTTGAGCGAGGGCGTATAGTGGGCATGCGGGAGGCCGGGTGGACGTACCGCCGAATTGCTCAACACGTGGGGCGTGAGGTCTCCACAGTACATCGATGTTGTCGCCAGTGGTCGGCGGAAGGTGCACGTGCCCGTCGACCTGGGACCGGACCGCAGCGACCCACCGATGCACGCCAAGACCGTAGGATCCTACGCAGTGCCGTAGGGGACCGCACCGCCACTTCCCAGCAAATTAGGGACACTGTTGCTCCTGGGGCATCGGCGAGGACCATTCGCAACCGTCTCCATGAAGCTGGAATACGGTCCCGCACACCGTTAGGCCGTCTTCCGCTCACGCCCCAACATCGTGCAGCCCGCCTCCAGTGGTGTCGCGACAGGCGTGAATGGAGACGTGTCGTCTTCAGCGATGAGAGTCGCTTCTGCCTTGGTGCCAATGATGGTCGTATGCGTGTTTGGCGCCATGCAGGTGAGCGCCACAATCAGGACTGCATACGACCGAGGCACACAGGGCCAACACCCGGCATCATGGTGTGGGTAGCGATCTCCTACACTGGCCGTACACCACTGGTGATCGTCGAGGGGACACTGAATAGTGCACGGTACATCCAAACCGTCATCGAACCCATCGTTCTACCATTCCTAGACCGGCAAGGGAACTTGCTGTTCCAACAGGACAATGCACGTCCACATGTATCCCGTGCCACCCAACGTGCTCTAGAAGGTGTAAGTCAACTACCCTGGCCAGCAAGATCTCCGGATCTGTCCCCCATTGAGCATGTTTGAGACTGGATGAAGCGTCGTCTCACGCGGACTGCACGTCCAGCACGAACGCTGGTCCAACTGAGGCGCCAGGTGGAAATGGCATGGCAAGCCGTTCCACAGGACTACATCCAGCATCTCTACGATCGTCTCCATGGGAGAATAGCAGCCTGCATTGCTGCGAAAGGTGGATATACACTGTACTAGTGCCGACATTGTGCATGCTCTGTTGCCTGTGTCTATGTGCCTGTGGTTCTGTCAGTGTGATCATGTGATGTATCTGACCCCAGGAATGTGTCAATAAAGTTTCCCCTTCCTGGGACAATGAATTCACGGTGTTCTTATTTCAATTTCCAGGAGTGTATAAGACGACGGTCTTCATATAAGGCATATATTAATGGCAATAATTTCTTCATCTGTTTATCAGAACGTGACTAGGGTGCTGATTTAGTTCTGTTTTGATATATTTTGAACTTATTATTCTAATTATTCTTTCCAGTGTTAATTTTCGATGGCAGTAAGGTGATATTAATAAAACCGGTTAAGTCACGTTCTCGGGATATTTTCAGTGTGAAATGAAAATTTGGTTCAAATATACGTATGTCTAAGTTAAAAGGGATGAGGGAGTGCCACAGTTAACGTTCCTTAATATGATTTTTTCAGATAGTAAGGTATTCCGCTCAGGTTACTGTAGTCACTTAAACATTAAGAGAGGAAAAAAATGATTGAAGAGAATAGTTTTTAAGACGGTTTGCCCATATCGTGTTAACAGCCGATTCAGTCAATTATTGTAATATCACGTAGTTTGCAACTTTCAGTAAGTAGCCTTTCAGTTTGTACTGCAGACGGATAGATATTGTTTTCGAATTCACACATAATAAAAATGTGCTTCATCTACATCTACATACATACTCCGCAATCCACCATAAGGTGCGTGGCGGAGGGTACCGCATACCACAACTAGCATCTTCTCTCTCTGTTCCACTCCCAAACACAACGAGGGAAGAATGACTGCCTCTATGCCTCTGTACGACCCCTAGTCTTTCTTATCTTATCTTTGTGGTCTGTCCACGAAATGTAAGTTGGCGGCAGTAAAATTGTACTGGAGTCAGCCTCAAATGCTGGTTCTCTAAATTTCCTCAGTAGCGTTTCACGAAAAGAACCCCTCCTTTTCTCTAGAGACTCCCATCCGAGTTTCTGAAGCATTTTCGTAACACTCGTGTGATGATAAAACCTACCAGTAAAAAATCTAGCAGCCCGCCTCTGAATTGCTTCTATGTCCTCCCTCAATCCGACCTGATAGGGATCCCAAATGCTAGAGCAGTACTCAAGAATAGGTCGTATTAGTGTTTTATAAGCGGTAACCTTTACAGATGAACCACATCTTCCCAAAATTCTACCAATGAACCGAAGACGACTATCCGCCTTCCCCACAACTGCCATTACATGCTTGTCCCACTTCATATCGCTCTGCAATGTTACGCCCAAATATTTAATCGGCGTGACTGTGTCAAGCGCTACACTACTAATGGAGTATTCAAACATTACAGGATTCTTTTTCCTATACATCTGCATTAATTTACATTTATCTATATTTAGAGTTAGCTGCCATTCTTTACACCAATCAAAAATCCTGTCCAAGTCATCTTGTATCCTCCTACAGTCACTCAACGATGACACCTTCCCGTACACCACAGCATCATCAGCAAACAGCCGCACATTCCTTTCCACCCTATCTAAAAGATCATTTATGCAGATAGAAAACAACAGCGGACCTGCCACACTTCCCTGGGGCACTCCAGCTTATACCCTCACCCCCGATGAACACTCACCATCGAGGACAATGTACTGGGTTCTATTACTTAAGAAGTCTTCGAGCCACTCAAATACTTGGGAACCAATCCCATATGCTCGTACCTTAGTTAGGAGTCTGCAGTGGGGCACCGAGTCAAACGCTTTCCGGAAGTCAGATGACAAACATCCTGCCATCGACCGTATTCGAATTTTGCTGCAGGGAACAGGACGTAATTTGAGAATGTGAGCTGGATAGCAAACTTCTCACAAAGTCCGAATGACGCATATAAAGACACGTGCTTTTGCGAGATACAGTGCCGTATCCTCCTTATAAGTTATAAGAATCTGTCTGATAAAGGAAAGAAGATAGGGAACTAAGGCACTGAAATGTACGATATTTAGTGTCCAAAGGTGTGTTTGTCGGTTATTGGGAAAATTATTCTTCCTTAATATTTTCGGGCGTTATTTAGAACTGCATCACGTTCGGAGAAAATTTAAAAAATATCATTTACACTGATGTTCATCTACATAACATACGGTACTAGATGGTGTATGTATTCCGAAATCAACCCAATAGGTTGACGTCAGCGCATCGGCACTTCATAAACTGTATTATGTCCCATATTGCCAATACATATCGGTAAGTAAATCCTCGGTATATATATCTCTTCAAACACTCAGGATTAGCGTCGCATGAAAATGAGTTTGTTTATGTGGCACGTTTAATTAACAGAGGTACCGTTGGATGGAGAATGTCGCTTTTTATTTTCGAACAGCGACCACTGTAACCTTGCAACTCATCGGAACATCGGAAGCGCACAAATACAGATGTTTCGAATTATACTTCCGGTGACTAACTTCGCAGATATTGAAACCAGTGTAACTAAAAGTAATTGCGAAATATGGTGCGTTCTTTTCCTGGTGACCTTAATTTGAGTGAAGTAATTAATTCCAACTCCATCATTCGACGGCACATGAGCGCCGATTAAATTCAAGAGAACTGCATTACGTAATCTCTGACAGCATTGAACCAAAAATTACTTCTAAAGCAGTAGTTTAGAAAATTACACCATTAGTACCAGTGCAATAGCTTTCCCATAACCTCATTGAGTGAAAGTTTAATTTTCTGAGTTTGCTATAACAGAATTTCTTCCTGTTTAACTACCGAAGCTGATTTTACAGGCGCTTTATAGGCATCTGGAATAAAAGGGACACGGGTCGACAGACTCAGGAAAGTTTCATAAGAATAAGGATCACTTCTGTGAACACCCGCAATTGTCTCCAATTCCGATGCGTAATTATGAAATTTGGCTCCAAGGTGCCTACAACGATCCTCTCTAATGGTGAGAAAGCTTCGCACCCTACGACGTCATCCTACGGCTTGATGAAACTTCAAACAGAAAAATGTCAACACTTACAAAAAGGGCCACAGATAGTAAGTTCATGAGGCATGTAAGGCGGGTTACAACCGTCACAGTGGCACCAAAATTCGCAACAGTTCTATACAACGCCACCGTATACTTCTCATGCGAGCGCAAAGGTCTCCAGAGCCCCTGTTGTCCATATTCCACTGTGTCTTTTGACGCGTCTGTGAAGGATGTCAGAATCGCGATAACAAACTTTGAAATTGTGCGGTTTTCTTATGAGTTGCCGAAGAAACCCCATCAGACACACCAACACGCTGGATCAACGTGAAAAGTCAGGATGTCAATGAAACCAGTCCTTTCATTGGGTCGTTGATACTCACGCATTTCGCCGTAGAAAACGACAGTTCCTGGAGTGATGAGCAACAGGAAAAAGTTCTTGACCACTATAAACATTGATGAGAATCTCGGAAGTTTGAACGCTTCTCCAAGGATATTGTGAGGCTATATCCCCACTGAACGCGACCGCAGTTTTTTTCCAGTATACAGGGTGTTACCAGTAGAGACCGTTCGGAGGCTTTCGACGAGATTAGAACGCGATTCCTCCTCTAGCGAGACGAAGGTGAAGAGCAATAGCACATGAATATAATGGTGAAGCGCCCCCCCCCCCCCCATATCACCCCCCTTCCTCCTACCATAGTCCGGCGATACACTCGGTGCCGCACGCACCATCGTTGAACACGTTACAAATGTACCTTTCAGGCATCGCTCAAGCGCCGGAAGCAAAGCAAACTCGACCTAAGGGGTGTCGAAGAGGTTACATAGAGCTCAGGAGCTAGAGCAGGTTAAAGACTGATTGTATGTGGAAGTTTCTGACAAGTACATTTACAACGTCTCAACAAAGGTGCATGGCAGCACCGAGGTTGTTCCTGATCTTGGGCGGCCATAAAGTGACCCTTTGCCGTTTTAGTATCGTCGATTTACTTTCATCATTGTCAGTCAACAGAAGGGCGCAAAACAGGAGGGCGCAAAACAGGAGGCATAAACATCTTTTGCTGCTCCGCATCTCGTTCAGATTTCATCGAATGGATTTGAACTGTCGGTAGCGATTCCACCCCGTACATGAGACCGAAAACTGGGGACCTACACTATTCCAAAGGTGTGTGATCACATTCAGTGGCGATGCAGCCTCACAATGTCCTTACAGAAGGGTTGTAACGTCCTAGGTTGTCAGAGGCATAAAAGGTTGTCAAGAACGTCCTGGTGTGGCTCATCGCACCGAAAACTCTCGTTTTAGATCGTGAAATATGTGGAAATCAACACCCCATGTAAAGGGGTGGTTTCTCTGACGCGCTTTACGCCACTTCCTGACAGCTTCTCGAGTGGATTCTGAGTGGCAGTGCGTCTGAAATGTTTTCTTGGTCACTTATAAGAAAACTGCGTGATTTCAGGGCTGTGCGTAGTGGTTGTAACCCCCATAGCAGAGGTGTCAGAGTAATGGGTGAGGTGTGGCTAAGAGGGGCTGTGACGACGTTTCCATCAATCGACACGTCTGTGGCGGAATTGAGCAAAATTTGGTGAAATTTGGTGGCAATGTGACGCCATTAATCTACATTACTCTTCAAATGAACGTCTGAGCTGTACCCTTTTTCCCCCCATCATGTATAGAACCCGTGCTGTTCGAAGCTACGTCGAACTCGAGGTGGATGTCGGAGGGCGTCACGCTTTGACATAATTACAAATGAAGGTTAAACGCACATTTTTTGAGCCGTAAAGCTATGCATCGCAATGGGAGACAGTTTCTGCGTTTCGAAAATGTGACTCTTTTAATTTTGTTGTGCGGTGTAATTGCAACTCCAGAGAAAACTATAAAGGTTTATATTGTATCTGTAAGATAATATTTGTGGCTTTCTATCCAGAGAAAGAGACCGTTGATTTAATATTATTAATTCTGTGCTATATATGCAATCCTCCGCTAAAATACAAATGGAAGATGTGTTTATGATAACATGATTTAAATCCGTAGAAATATTCAATGCATGTAAAGTATTTTTCAAGATGCTAACTGTGCCTTACGCTACTTTAATATACAAGGTGCCCTCCTACTTCTGAAATCAGCAACAGGGAAAATGGTTCTCTGGTTCGAAAGATCTACTGCTTGAGCTGCCGAAAATCTGTTGAATAACATACTGGTAAAGTAAAATATTATGTCCTCTGTCCACCACGAGATTCAGTGCCACAAGGGGGTGTAGAGGGAGCTTTAAGTTGTAAGCAAAGTATACAATGTGAGTCACTGGCTATTGCCTCCAAGAAAACCTCCGAAAGTATGATAGTAGCTGAAAACGTAGGCGACAAAAGATGCCTGGAACAACGGGGGCCATAATATGACGTTTGCTTTTTGGTGATAGGTGGATCGCTTCAGAGATATGAAGGACATTTTTTTAATGGGATGCTACATTTTGGTACTTATTTTCTGATATCGGCTATCGAGACGAATCCAATGATGTATAACAGTAAGATATTCGAAGGTCAACGAAGGTTAAAAAGGTGGCATGAACGTTCATTTACAGAGGGCCATAGACACGGGTTCCCATTTAGATGCCGTGTTTCTTGACTTCCTCAAGGCGTTCGATACAATTCCCCACAGCCGTTTAATGAGCAAAGTAAGAGCATATGGACTATTGTGTAATTGGACTGAAGAGTTCCTAGATAACAGAACGCAGCATGTCATTCTCAATGGAGAGAGGTCTTCCGAAGTAAGAGTGATTTCAGGTGTGCCGCAGGGGAGTGTCGTAGGACCTTTGCTATTCACAATTTACATAAATGACCTTGTGGATGACATCGGACGATCACTGAGGTTTTTTGCGGATGATGCTGTGGTACATCGAGAGGTTGTAACAATGGAAAATTGTACTGAAATGCAGGAGGATCTGCAACGAATTGATGCATGGTGCAGGGAATGGCAATTGAATCTCAATGTAGACAAGTGTAATGTGCTGCGAATACATAGAAAGATAGATCACTTATCATTTAGCTACAAAATAGCAGGTCAGCAAGTGGAAGCAGTTAATTCCATAAATTATCTGGGAGTACGCATTAGGAGTGATTTAAAATGGAATGATCATACACTCCTGGAAATGGAAAAAAGAACACATTGACACCGGTGTGCCAGACCCACCATACTTGCTCCGGACACTGCGAGAGGGCTGTACAAGCAATGATTACACGCACGGCACAGCGGACACACCAGGAACCGCGGTGTTGGCCGTCGAATGGCGCTAGCTGCGCAGCATTTGTGCACCGCCGCCGTCAGTGTCAGCCAGTTTGCCGTGGCATACGGAGCTCCATCGCAGTCTTTAACACTGGTAGCATGCCGCGTGGACGTGAACCGTATGTGCAGTTGACGGACTTTGAGCGAGGGCGTATAGTGGGCATGCGGGACGCCGGGTGGACGTACCGCCGAATTGCTCAACACGTGGGGCGTGAGGTCTCCACAGTACATCGATGTTGTCGCCAGTGGTCGGCGGAAGGTGCACGTGCCCGTCGACCTGGGACCGGACCGCAGCAACACACGGATGCACGCCAAGACCGTAGGATCCTACGCAGTGCCGTAGGGGACCACACCGCCACTTCCCAGCAAATTAGGGACACTGTTGCTCCTGGGGTATCGGCGAGGACCATTCGCAACCGTCTCCATGAAGCTGGGCTACGGTCCCGCACACCGTTAGGCCGTCTTCCGCTCACGCCCCAACATCGTGCAGCCCGCCTCCAGTGGTGTCGCGACAGGCGTGAATGGAGGGACGAATGGAGACGTGTCGTCTTCAGCGATGAGAGTCGCTTCTGCCTTGGTGCCAATGATGGTCGTATGCGTGTTTGGCGCCGTGCAGGTGAGCGCCACAATCAGAACTGCATACGACCGAGGCACACAGGGCCAACACCCGGCATCATGGTGTGGGGAGCGATCTCCTACACTGGCCGTACACCACTGGTGATCGTCGAGGGGACACTGAATAGTGCACGGTACATCCAAACCGTCATCGAACCCATCGTTCTACCATTCCTAGACCGGCAAGGGAACTTGCTGTTCCAACAGGACAATGCACGTCCGCATGTATCCCGTGCCACCCAACGTGCTCTAGAAGGTGTAAGTCAACTACCCTGGCCAGCAAGATCTCCGGATCTGTCCCCCATTGAGGATGTTTGGGACTGGATGAAGCGTCGTCTCACGCGGTCTGCACGTCCAGCACGAACGCTGGTCCAACTGAGGCGCCAGGTGGAAATGGCATGGCAAGCCGTTCCACAGGACTACATCCAGCATCTCTACGATCGTTTCCATGGGAGAATAGCAGCCTGCATTGCTGCGAAAGGTGGATATACACTGTACTAATGCCGACATTGTGCATGCTCTGTTGCCTGTGTCTATGTGCCTGTGGTTCTGTCAGTGTGATCATGTGATGTATCTGACCCCAGGAATGTGTCAATAAAGTTTCTCCTTCCTGGGACAACGAATTCACGGTGTTCTTATTTCAATTTCCAGGAGTGTATAAAGTTGATCGTCGGTAAAGCAGATGCCAGACGGAGATTCATTGGAAGAATCCTAAGGAAATGCAATTCGAAAACAAAGGAAGTAGGTTACAGTACGCTTGTTCGTGAAGTTTCGAGAACATACCTTCATCGAGGAGTCAAGCAGTATATTGCTCCCTCCTACGTATATCACGCGAAGAGACCATGAGGATAAAATCGGAGAGATTAGAGCCCACACAGAGGCATACCGACAATCCTTCTTTCCACGAACAATACGAGATTGGAATAGAAGGGAGGACCGATAGAGGTACTCGAGGTACCCTCCGCCACACACCGTCAGGTGGCTTGCGGAGTATGGATGTAGATGTAGATTTAGAAGGTGTTCTAAGTGATGACCACTGGTATCAGTGCAGTGCTGCAATTTTCTTCTTATGGACTGAGTGGTATTCCTTATCACATTGGCACTTATCGAAGCACATGCTCTGACAGTTCTCTCTTGCATATCTTCAGATGCTGTTGAAACGTCTTTATAAACCAAGTCTTTTACGAATCCCGTCGAGAAGAAAATCAGAGGTCTCAAGTCTGGTGACACATCTCCACGTCCAATCCACCGATTTGGGAATTTTGTCTTCAACGTATTTCTATCCATCAGTGGGGAATGTACCGGACACCCCTCGTGTTGATGTCACACTCTGTTTCAATAACAGACCTAACGCTTACTGCAGGAAATTGGTGTACTTCCTACCATTCAGATTTCCTTCGATGAAATAGGGGCCTATAATTCTGTTCTCTAGAATCCCACACCGTTCATTCACCGACCATGGTTTTCGGTGTGCAACATGCCTCAGCCGACATGGATTTTCAGTTACCCAATAATGCGTGTTATGCAAATTAACATTTTCATTGTTCGTGTATGTAGCTTCGTCAGTAAATAAAATCAGATAAAATCAGATTAATAAATGTGTCATCCCTCTGAATCTGAAGCTGAGCCGATTGGCAGAATTCAATGCGACACATACAGTTCGTACCAGTAAATTCTTGATGGAGACTGACATGGTAATGATGATTTTTATGGCGATGCACAACACGAACAACACTTCTCTGGCTCATGGCATTCCCTTGCGATTTGACGCCAACTAACACAAGGATCTCGAACCACAGTGGCAAGCGTACCAATTGCAGTTTCCTCGTTAGTAACTTCCCTTTGCCGGATATGTTTGCGATTTGTTAAAGATCCAGTTGTTCTCAATTTTTCATACACATATTTAAAGGTACGACGTGTAGGGTGAGTACGTTGAGGATATGTTTCAGCGTATAAGTCTCTAGCTCCATTGAATTTCATTGGCATTCTCCGTAAGTGAGAAGCATATCGACTTGTTCTTCGAAGGAAAATATCATTCTTATTCGCTTGATTCGACGATACTTGCCTTACCGTTTCCATTAGTGTTGTACTGCAAAACCGTCGAATGGTGTTTACATGTCCATGGCACGTTCTATGGATACGCCGTTTTATGCGAATATTTACTATTTGCACGATATAGGAGAGAGAATTGTTAGGGCGTGTACGTCGATAAGAGCCGAAGAGTGATAAGGAATACCACTCAGTCCATGATAAGAAGATCGCTGCACTGCATTGATACCAATGGTCATCACTTCGAGCACCTTCTGTAAATGGACGCTCATGCCACCTTTTTAACCTTCGTTGACCTTCAAAGACCTTACTGTCATACATCATTGGATTCGTCTCGATAGCCGCTATCAGAAAATCAGTACCAAACTGTAGCATCCCATTTTTTTTAAAAGTTGACCCTCACATCTCTGACGCGACCCCACCCAGAAAAAAAAAAAATGGTTCAAATGTCTCTGAGCGCTATGGGACTTAACTTCTGAGGTCATCAGTCCCCTAGAACTTAGAACTACTTAAACCTAACTAACGTAAGGACATCACACACATCCATGCCCGAGGCAGGATTCGAACCTGCGACCGTAGCGGTCGCGCGGTTCCAGACTGACGCGCCTAGAACCGCTCGGTCACAACGGCCGGCAGAAACAAAAAACCAACGTTATAGTATGGCCCCCGTTGTCACATGCAATATTTGTCCCCCACAAACTTTTCAGCTACTATCATACTTTCGGAGCTATTCTTGGTGGCAATATTTAGTGACTCATCCTGCATAACGTAAAAGAGATGATTGGGTAACCATTTTAATAAAGATGTGGGCCGCAATTGGCGAAATCCCCATTATCAAGGGAAGTTTGTTATGGCCCGGCTCTTTGGACCACAATCTTGGGAAAAGAGAATCTGGCCAGCTGTTGGTATGCTACTGTCGAGAGTTTTGGTGGAATTTGGTTGAAGTGCTTCTAAACTAAGCATATGCGACAAGGTAAATGACGTCCTCTTTGTAAACCACGCAATCCGTCGCAGATCAGCCGTCAAGGTATAGTGGTGCTGTATGCAGAACTATTTAGGAGCACATCGTTCAGTGCACGTTGTTGGAGCTTCACAACAGACGGTACCATTTTGCTCGGATGGAGCCATGAATTACCACTGCAGAAACCTGTTGTATCACCGGTATGCGGACCGTCGGTTAGTGGAAACGTGTCGTCTTGGTGGATGAGTTCAGTATCTATTTACACCATATCGATGGTTGTGTTGGAATACGCCGTCATTCATGTGAACGGATGCTCGTAACATGCACTACATCACGAACACAGGATGGTGCTTGTAGTATTACGCTATGTGGGACATTCACCTGAACTTCCATGGGACTGTGGTCTACTTGAACATGATTGCTAACCATCTGTACCCCTTCTTTAATTGAAGTCTTTCTCGATGGAGGTTGCATCTTCCAGCTTGGTAAGTATTCGTGTCAGGAGGCCAGAATTGTGCTAAAGGCGTTTGAACATACTGTCACAGAACTTGTAGGCCTTACATCGATTAGAAGTAGGTTTATATTATGTAGCTGTGTATCAGCAAATTTATGAAGTGTGTTTGTGTTGTTTAAACTCCTTGATCTATGTGAAGAAATTTAGAGTTTTGTAATGTATATATGAAAAAAGCAAAAGAATATGTTGAAATGACCAATTATTATGAGTATATTCATGAAAAGTCCCTCTGCAACGGAAGTGGCATGGCGCAATGTAAAAGGTGGTTTTGGCGGTCAAACTGAGCAGCTCCATTGTGTGAACGGCTTGAAGTGTCTAGCCTTACCACGGTACACTCCGACGGTGCTAAGAGGGGAAATTGGAAGCTGCATTATAAAGGATTTGCCTCGGATGTAGATCTGGCTAGTATTTGGTATTCACAGCATAATGGAATGGCTCTAATACGTTGAAAATCCGACGCCAGGAAATAGTTTTATAGAGCATTCGTACATCAAGAATCGTGAGTACTGTTAGCAGCCCTGTCGCCAGCCACCAACCTTCGCCATTGCTTCACAAACTTCATACACTCAGTTAAGTAATGTATATGTGCGTGGACCAGTTCATTTGTGTGTTATTTCAATAATAATCATATAAAACCTAAATTCGTGTCTGGAACCACATATTTAATCCTGATCACGAACCTACGCAAGGACCTCACCTAAGTGCTACTAGAACCGAATATCCTCATTTAAATGAACAACTCTAGCATTCGTTTGTTCGAAAATGATTTTTTTGTCTAAAATGAACGGAGTATAAAAGTTAAAGCTAAAAACATAAATGTGAAGTAGGATAGGCTTTTGATGAAGTTTTCTTTGTTATTATAAAGTATAGTTTTGTAGGACTACAGTGCAAGATTGTGTAAATATTATTGTCTAGAATACCTGCTCCACAGGTGATTAAAAGCAAATATCTACAAATATTTGATGAACAGGTTTATGATACTAATGTTGGAAGTGAAGTTATGCTCATTTTCAAAAATAGTTTACTTTTGGTTTCTATCATGAAAGTTTTCTGTTTTGAAGTTAATTAAACACAGTGTTGTGTTGTATTGTCTTGCAAAGTAATTCATGGACTACTCCAAGTGAAATAAATTATTAGCTTTTTGAATTAGTCTTTAATACTATAATAATCAAAGAGCGTTGACTAGTGAAACTATAGTAGTTTATGGGTCCCCATCATATTCTCCCCCTGATAGGAAAAAATTTATTTGTTACTGTTGCTAAGAAAGAATGATGTTTGTATAAGAGCTTAAACAGTGTATTTATTATTCATATTTATATATGCTTTTAATGTCATTCATGACAGAGGCCCCTCATGTCCAAATGTAGTTCTGCACTTCAAGCAGTGACACTTCAGTATTTGATGAAGTAATGTTTTTGTGTGTGGTTGTCATTAAGCTGAGCTTGGTGCAAATTTACTCCCCATAATTTACTGGTGTGTGTGTGTGTGTGTGTGTGTGTGTGTGTGTGTGTGTGTGTGTGTGTGTGTCACAGAGTGCACTGTGCCAGTTTGTATCCTGTTTGCTATTCAAAGGTAAATCTCAAAAAAATATTAACTTCAATAACCGATATTAAATTTTCTCAAACATATATTTCCCAATTAATGTGCCTAATTGGGCTAGCGACCGTTATTTTTTTCATTCATTTGTGATTTTAACACTTTCATTAACTCCCAAGGCTAGAGTCAGTTTGGTTTTTCTGTTAATTTCACCAAATTGAAAATTATAATCCGATACCTCTGTCCATTAGACACACGTGCGGACAAACTTTTAAATCCCCTCAGAGGTTAACATTAGCATGTTCCACGACACGTTAGTTATATATGTGCCTTTCCTGTGACGGGACTGGAGGTTCAGTTGTTATGGAAGAGTGATACACATAGTGTCATATGTGGCGCCGCGTGACAGGACGTTCGTCAGTTTTACTCATTAAAATACACATTCTAACATAAATATGAGGCGTATAACAACTATGAAACGAGCACTGAACGTCCAGCGACGCGAACTTACAATAGATCGGGAAAAATTATTAGCAGAAGACTTAACAGGTCCTTAAAAGATGAAATATAAAGTTTTAATAAAATTAAGATGGATACACAGACGACAGTAGGTCAGAATGTGTGCTAGGTGGCAGTACTTCACTAAACGAGAGCACAGATGACGCCACAGGATGGCAAACAGGTTTATGTTGAATACGATACGTCACAAATATAACAGCATATGAAGGATGACACGAATTAAGACAGTGGTTATGTTAGCGAATATATGCATGCATGTTCAATCCATCGAAAGTCGAATGTCAGCCGAGCGAAACACGACAAGTAGAATCTGAACATGGAGACATCTTAGTACAAGATACTGAGAAACCATTGAGTATGGACGATTTGTTAAATATGTTGTCTGCACAAATTCAGCACAAGGTCATCAAATTAAAACACAAGGTGCTAAAATCAGTAAACAGATCGAAAAAGTAGACTCAAAATTAGGTGTTGTGAGTAATGCAATAAAGCACTTAAAAATGAGATAGACACTATCAGTAACAATGTCACCATTCTGCAAGGGCAAATTAATGAAATCAGTGATAGGTTTGATTGCGAAATAACGAAGATTCAAGACACTGTAGAACATTTGGTCGTAACGAAATGTTGATGAAAAGGTTTTCGGCCTCAAAGCCGAAATAGTGAACTAATATAAAATCGAAATATCTCAAATTAGATAGACGGGAAACGATTCCAAAATGGAACTGAGTAAACAAGTGGCAACATCTGAAAAGAAGTGTGGAAGGAACACTCCCCAAATTGAAGGTGAAGTGAGCGGCCTTGAACGGAAAATCAAAGATAAACCGATTTATGTCACTGACAGAATAATGTGTAGCAAATTGCTAGAGGGTGAAGAACGATTCGATCTAGCAAATAGGCATCATTTCTTGGAAAACTGTGAAAGTAATATTCCTGATTACGTAATGGACCAGGAGAATATCAGTGTGGTTATTATCACATTAGCTGGCGATATGAAAGAATGGGGCCTAAATTTGGATGTGGAACAAATGTCATTTGGAGAATTCAAACAGAAATATATAGGGGAATACAGGTCAGAGCAAAACAAGACTGTCTGTGGAGGGAGTTGATGATGGTAAGGTTATATGACAGCAGAGGTAGAAACTCAGTGAAAGAGTTTTGCGAAATGTGGTATCAGAAACTGACACACTTGAAAAACAGACAAACGGAATCCGAAATAGTGTGGGAATGCCGGCCGCGGTGGTCTAGCGGTTCTAGGAGCTCAGTCCGGAACCGCGGGACTGCTACGGTCGCAGGCTCGAATCCTGCCTCGAGCATGGATGTGTGTGATGTCCTTAGGTTAGTTAGGTTTAATTAGTTCTAAGTTCTAGGCGACTGATGACCTCAGAAGTTAAGTCGCATAGTGCTCAGAGCCAGCCAGCCAGTGTGGGAACTGTGGAAAAAGTTCCCAGAGGATTCAAATCGATATGTGGGAAGTAATCACAAAAGCTTGTTGCTATTTTTAGAAAGGGTCGACGACGAGGACCACTGGAGAGGCAATCGTGATTATCGACAAAATAATAATAACAACCAGAACCGGGATAATCACGAGAATACCGAACAGAATGAGAAAAAGCATTAATGTGTAAATACGATGCAAAGAGGTATAGGCAGAGGTCGCGGTAACATGTCGTTTCACGGTAGAGGATTTGCACCGCCAAACTGTCAAAACCAATATGACATGGAAAGCTAAGGCCCATATGTTTAATGGGCCACACTGGTGTGAACGAATTTTACTGGCGCAAACTGAAGAAGTCACACCGGCAAAAACAAAGTGAATTTAAGATAAAAGTAAGCAGCAGAGGTTCACCACAGGATGGTGCACACAGAACAACTGATGTGTGGCATGAGTGAGTCACTGGCGACAGGCTATGCTACAGGGGGTAGCATGCAAACTAAACAACCATGTTCATTGAACTCGGAACAGCAATCAGTTGTCCACAATGCGGATGCAGTAGCGGAAGTAGAAAGAGATGTCATCACAAGGAAATTCAGTGGACTTGTTTCAATGGAAAATATCACAGAAATGAGAAAGGAATCGGACACGTTGTTAAGTAAAAAAAGAAAGCATCGACAACGAAGCACAGATAATTTCTGCGAAAACGATTCTTCAAGGATGGTGGAATGGGGCGATTATGTGTTTTACCGTTTAAAGCAATGTGAGTGGGAAGATTTTAAAAAGGATTATAAGGCCAGGGAATTAATAAAAGGGAGCAACGAAAGTGGAAACGTTAAAAAGAGGGCGTTCTCCGAAAATGAAAGGAGATGGAAGCAGTTAGGGCCGTGCAAGGTGCACGAGCAGGGATTTCAGATGGAGTGGTTGGTAAGAAGGATAAAGGTGCTGTGCAAAGCATGCAGGCTGCCGAGGTTAAAGAAATTGCTGCTAGCAACAGAAAAATGGTCGGTATACATAGGAATCTGGAAAAAGATGAAATCCTCGATATTTCGGATGAGGCGATCCTGGCTGATGAAAGACTCATACAATTGGCTGTTATTGATGGTCAAGAGAACATAGGTTCAGATGAGTATATCCAAACCACTGAATTCAAAGACGATCATACTAAATGTGAAGTTAGACATCAAAAGTCGTATTGAAGAAACGCCTGTGATTGAAAATGAAATACAAATTTTAAGAAACAGTCCAAATTTTAAAAATAAGGAAACTAACGAAAGTACAAAAAAAGAGCTTGCTTGTTTTCTAAGAGTAGCGTTCACGTTTGAATCAGACGGTGAATCTGAAATAAATTATAGTGCAGATTAAGACAATGTAGAAGTGGAGGAAAGGAAACAAAGAGTAACTGAAGATGTATCTGAAGACCAAAATGAAGTCTCATACAAACTAAATCAGGCAGTAAATACCGAACCGAAAACGAAAGGGCCACCAAACAGTACAATATGGGGGCAAGATTTGATTAGAGTCATGAAAGACTTCAAAATCAGAAAACAGAAGTAGGCCCCAGACATATGTCAAGATATGGGACAGGTTTATTGCAGACTTTGAAATTGTAATGAATACCCTCCACCATGAATCTACAGGTTTTACACCCAAGGAAATTCTACTTAATCAGAAGAGCAAAAGAATAATTGAAGAAAGCTTACAACTTCCAACCTATGTAGAACTAGATCTGAGGGGAAAAAAGACTTAGTAAGAAAAAGAAGGAAAGAAAAAGCGGAAGCCAGATCTAAAAGACACGAAAATGGCATCAAAGTGACCAAATTCTAAATTGGGGATTTTGTTGTCATAAAATCTCAGGAAATATCTAGTGAATTAAACTAATAAATTTCTAAATTCAAATATAATTTTAATGATTCCTTTCAAGTGCAAAGAACTCCGCACACTAACGCTAATTATCTTCAATTTTTTGGTCCTGTCCTCCTTTACCATAAGTCAAAGAAGCCATTAGGTGTTTGTAACATTGGAGATTTAAAACCGTATGTCTACAGAAATGAATAATAAGAGGCAACAGAAGAAAGTGTATATGAAATCAAGTAATATTTTACTCTATATGTTCTTGTTCATGATGTTGTGTTGTAAAGTGTTGTTATGTTGAAAAAACTTTTCTATTATGAGGCTACTGATATATGTCTCTAAGATTGCGATTCTGTGTAATGTAATTAGATATACAAATTAAGTGTAAACTCTAGGCTATGACATACATAAGGACTGCATTGATAGAATACTGCAGCATAATCAGGAGGAGTGCCAAATTTGTAAAGTGGCAGAGATGGACAGTGATGAAAAGTTTACAGTGTACTGACTGTTATGTTTTTCTTGATGAACTAGATGAATATTTAAAGCAGACAAAACATAGTTTCTTAATGATCATACAGTATCAAAATAGGTAAGGACTAACCATGTGTAACGTAAACTGTTTAATGTAAGCTGTGTATGTAAGCAATATGTAAATTGCTGTATATATTTGTCACAACAGGGACACTTGTATAGACTAGTATATATTTTCTGAATGTAACAAAAATTCAAGTTTTAGTAATTGATGAAACAATATTTAATATAAGCAGCTATGCCAAGTGCTTGTTGTTTAATATATTTGATAATTCTCTTATCGCCCAGCACTGTTTTGAAGTGTTATTGAAGTTTCATTGATGTATCCCTGTTGGGAAACCGCAATGAAACATGGGACTTGCGTAACACTTACATCGATTACAAGTGGGTTTATATTATGTAACTGTGAATCTGCAACTCATGAGGTGTGTATTCTGTGTTATTGAAACTCCTTAATCGATGGCTAGCAATTTAGGCTTCTATAATATATAGATGAAAAAAGCAAAAGAATATGTTGAAATGATAAATTATTATGAGTATGTTCACAAAAGAAATTTTTTTTTATAAATTGTTTCATGCTTTGGGCAATTTTATTTGGAACATGTAAAACGCTGTAGGGAAGTCCCTCCGCAACGGAAGTGGTATGGTGCAATGTAAAACTGAGAGGCTTCTTTGTGTGAACGGCGCGCAGTACGTGGCTAGCCTTAGCACAGTACACTTCGACGGTGCCAAGACGCGAAACTGGAAGGTGCATTATAAAGAATTTGCCTCGGATGTGGATCTGGCTATTATTTGGTATTCACAGTGTATTGGAATGGCTCTAATACGTTGAAAATCCGTCGCCAAGAAATAGTTTTATAGAGCATTCGTACATTGAGAACCGTGAGTACCGATAGCCGACATGTCGCCAGCCACCAACCTTCGCCAGTGCTTCACAAACTTCATACATTCAGTTAAGTAATGTACTCGTATGTAGACATGGACCAATTAATTTGTGTGTTGTCTCAATAACAACCATATAAAACCTAAATTCGTGTCCGGAACCACATTTTTAATCCTGATCACGAACCTACGCAGGGTCCTCACCAACGTGCTACTAAAACCGAGTATCCTGATTTAAATGAACAATTCCTGCATTCGTGTGTTTAAAAGTAATTTTTTGTCTAGAGTGAAGGTAGTAGTAAAAGTAAAAGCTAAGACCATAAAAGTGAAGTAGGATAGGCTTTTGCTGAAGTATTCTTAGTTTATTATGGAATATAGTTTCGTAGGATTACAGTGGAAGATTGTCTAAACATTATTGCCTAGAATACCTGCTTCACAGGAGATTAAAAGGCAAATACATACAAATCTTTAATGAACAGATATATGATAGTAATGTCAGAAGTGAAGATATGCTCATTGTCGAAAATAGTGTAGTCTTGGTTTCTATCACGAAAGTTTCCTGTTTTGAAGTTAATGAAACCCAGTGTTGTTTTTTATTGTCTTGCAAAGTAATTTATGAACTACTCGAAGTGGAGCTTTCGAATTAGTCCGTACTACTGTAATAATCAAAGAGCGTTGACTAGTGGAACATACTGGATCCGCATCATATTCTGTACCAATTTGGAAACAGCCGAGTTGCGGATAGCGTTGGTGCCATTGGTAGTTTATCATCGTGTAATTGGGATAGTGGCGTCTCGTTTTCTTCTTGTCTTTACTGGCACAACTATATTTGCTAGTGTTGTATGTCCATGAGTAGATGCACTACTGGATATCGATATCTAGTAAGGTGGTACTATCTTCGGAGGGACATCAAGGTTGTTCCGGGTGAATGTGTCAGTGAGTTCGGTTGAGTAGGAGCAGCAGTGAGGTCTGGCAGCGCGTGGACTTCCGACACCGCTGGAGGTATGCAGGCACTGCTGGATCAAGGGGCTGTAGCTGCGAGGGCCACAACCTCATTGTCCACCCGACCCAGGACGTTTGAGTTGAGTAAACATTAACCCCGTAGTGAAAACTCCACTATTTTGAGATCACGCCGCTTGTTCGTGCGTTGCTGCCCGCAGGGTCGCTGAGATGAAGAGCAATAAGTGGAGTTTTTGGTAATGGCGAAATTAATTAGCCGTCCTCCACTTCTTTTTATTATCATTGAATTCTTTGTGTTGTTATTGGTGAAGTTCAACCAGCGGTATTTTTCTGCCTAGTGGCTGCTAACGCCCCAGTTACCTTCCCTGGAGGTTAGCCGTCTTTTCGCGGCAGTGTACCTTTCCTCGCCTTGCCGCTGCAGTCCGGTAAGGGGTGTAGTTCGACAGAATCCTTGATTGTGGTTCGGATATTTTGATTTCTGTTGGACTACTTTCGTCATAGTGGTTCCTTCTGCTTCTGGATGTTCTAAACACCGGATTCTGAGGACGTAGTGCTGTCAGCCGATTCCGCCTTGCCTGGGTTACTCCATCGTTATATTGATTATCAGACATTAGGTAGATATTGCAAGAGTGTTGGTCTGCGTTTAAACTGTCACTAATTTGAGTTGCCATCCGGTTAAGTGAATACAACTCTTAGCTGCCTGTCTCATCGTTTACGAAGCTGAGCGACATTCCCAGGTCGATCCTTGGAGCACTGTCTGAGGCCTATATCTCTCTTGATTTGGTCAGATTGTGATGTTTATTTTTTTTAATTTTGTTTTTTTTTTAAATTTTGAATTGTTACTGTTTGGGCATTCAGCCGACAAAGAGTTTGAATTCTTTGCTAATAAAATCTTCAGCAGTGAGTGTAATCTGTCTTAAGAAATTTTAATTAGATAAAAAATATTAACTCTGGAATGTTGATGATTGTTCTTTAAATATCTCTCGAAGAAGTTTAATTGCTTCTCAAAAATTTGCTATCAGGGCCTTCAGTTCAGCCACTGTTTCTTTGCGTTATTACTAATGGGGCCTTCAGCCGGCAAATAATTTGAATTTCTTATTAATAATATTTTGAATTATACATTTGTCTTAACAGTCAAATTTGATAATTGTTCCTTATTGTCAACTTTATTTGCAAAAAGAGGAAAAAAAAACTGAGCAACCAGCGGTTACTGATTATGGCCCCGTCTACACCGAATCCTGCCTTTCCCTAAGTATCAAGTCCCAGAAACAACTTATTTATTACTGTTGCTAAGAAAAACTGATATTTGTAGAGGAGCTTAAACAGTGTATTTATGATAGTAATCATCTTTATTTGGCTTTTCATGTCAGTCAAGACAGGAGCCCCTCATGTCCAAATTTATTTCTGCACTTCATGCAGTAATATTTAAGTATACATATGAACATATATACTGGTGTCGTGGTTGCAAAACTGGACCTCGCCATGGATATAGGGAGTGAGGTCGCGCATCATGCAGCCTATTGCGCACAGTTTGAGTCGTAACAAGACGTCCTGTGGCTGCACGAAAGGTATTATCCACCATGGCGGCGTTGCTGTCAGGATTCCTCCGAGCCATAATCCGTAGGTAGCGGTCATACACTGCAGAAGTAAACCTTGAGCACCCTGAGCGAGGCATTTCATTAACAGTTCCTGTCTCTCTGTATCTCCTCCGTGTCCGAACTACATCGCTTTGCTTCACTTCGAGATGGCTGGACACTTCTGTTGTTGTGAGACCTTCCTGGCACAAAGTAACAATAAGGACGCGATCGAACGGCGGTATTGACCCTCTAGGCATGGTTGAACTACAGGCAACACCAGCCGTGTACCTCTTCCCTGGTGGAATCATTGGAACGGATCGGCTATTGGAGCCGCACCGTCTAATAGGCGCTGCTAATGCATGGTTGTTTATATCTTAGGGCAGGTTTAGTGACATCTCTGAACAGTCCGATGTACTGTGTCTGTGATACAACATCCTGAGTCAACGTCTGTCCTTTGGAGTTCTGAGAACTAGTGTGATGCGAAACTTTTTAAAACCTTTTTTTATGTGTTTAAATTTGTTTTAGTGTTAAACCGCTTCTTACGTTGACATATACAGGTTTCCAGCATGTTACCTAGTTTATGACGACACTATAAGAGAACTGAACTTGAGGATTAAGAGTGTCCTGTAAAGGGTGATTAATTATTAAAATAACTTCAGTGCCGTTTTCAAAAAAGTTACAGAAAAGCATGATACACTTACACAACTTGCCGTAAGCCTTAAACGCAAGTAGCCATCATCAATAGTATAAACGGGTCTTGAGTTGCAGGTACGTAACAGTGACGTTGCTTTGTGTCTGCTTTTCTTTTCATGAACCACAAATGTTACTGATGGTGGAGATGGAATAATCTTTGTCTGCGTTGGACAAAATTTGTTTGTTTTTTTTGTTTGAAGCATGGACTATATCATTGAACGTTTCTAGACGTCACTTTTTCTCCAGTGGAGTACATTTGGAATTATATATTTTGCAGCACGTAATTTTCGTCTTACACTCTCCACATTCTCACTAAACACAGTTTGGTTTGAGGCTCCTGTTCCCTAGAATACATCTTTCGTCATGTCGTTGCTACTCTACTCCAGCGAGATCTTGCACTCAGCTTCCGTACCAATTCACGACTTGCCTCATTCTCTTGCATGTTTCGCTAAAAGAGAGCGAATCAATGAGCTGAAAGTGACTTCAGAGGCACCTTTCCCAGACTCGTCATACTTGTGGAACTATTGCTGGAAGGAAGGAGGCCGGTACAGCATTAATAGTGGTGCCTCGATTTCTAACTTGTGCAACCCTCAACAGCAGTCTCGTATTCGTTCGGATTCTGACTTACGATCTTCTGGGTCTCACTTCTCCCCGTGTTGAGAAATGAAATGACGCAAAATAGCTTTTTTTTTTTCAAGTGGTGAAATCTGGCGACGACGCCAATTAAAATAACAGTAAATTAATGTCTTTCACTCAAAAAAAGGAGATTCGGAAATGGTTAAACAACGAAATGAGCCACCGGTGCACTCAGCGCCTTGCATCATTTTATACCATTTGTTTTCTGTGTTGCTCGAGTCATTAAACACACGTACGTTCGCGAACCGCTGTGAGCGTTACGCAATTATGAAGGATATAGAATAAAGGTTACGCAGTTTCATGGCACTTTGGAGGGACGGCGGTTCAAATACACTCACCACAGCACACCTCGAACACCTCGCAAGGTCATGCAGTTTCCGAAATGCTCGTTCAGAGGCTTCAGGCCATCACAATCTGGCTTCGGAGGAACTCACGAAGGGAGGGCAAGACATTGGGATTACATATTTACTTCAAACTTTGTACACCATCAGTAGGCTATTAAAACAACATAGTGTGCAAGTGGTAAGGTGAACTACTCTGACAGTTCCGACAAAATTGCAAGAGAAGTTTCACGCATCTGTTATGTAACGAAACTGTCCATCCGCAGGTGCTCGGATGTTAGGTTCATGATGTTGGTCAAGAAGTTAGCGTTAGAGCTGCATAAGACGCACGTGTATGCGGCGACGGTTCGGCTCCCGCTCAAGCTTAGTTTTTAATCTACTCGTATATTTTTTTCATCATTTGTCATATTATTCAATTTACATGACGCTTCAGAGGTAATATAATTTAAGAAGCAAGTGTTTGTGCATGAACTTTTAGTGAATTTCATGTTATTTGAGTACTTACTACACTCCTGGAAATTGAAATAAGAACACCGTGAATTCATTGTCCCAGGAAGGGGAAACTTTATTGACACATTCCTGGGGTCAGATACATCACATGATCACACTGACAGAACCACAGGCACATAGACACAGGCAACAGAGCATGCACAATGTCGGCACTAGTACAGTGTATATCCACCTTTCGCAGCAATGCAGGCTGCTATTCTCCCATGGAGACGATCGTAGAGATGCTGGATGTAGTCCTGTGGAACGGCTTGCCATGCCATTTCCACCTGGCGCCTCAGTTGGACCAGCGTTCGTGCTGGACGTGCAGACCGCGTGAGACGACGCTTCATCCAGTCCCAAACATGCTCAATGGGGGACAGATCCGGAGATCTTGCTGGCCAGGGTAGTTGACTTACACCTTCTAGAGCACGTTGGGTGGTACGGGATACATGCGGACGTGCATTGTCCTGTTGGAACAGCAAGTTCCCTTGCCGGTCTAGGAATGGTAGAACGATGGGTTCGATGACGGTTTGGATGTACCGTGCACTATTCAGTGTCCCCTCGACCATCACCCGTGGTGTACGGCCAGTGAAGGAGATCGCTCCCCACACCATGATGCCGGGTGTTGGCCCTGTGTGCCTCGGTCGTATGCAGTCCTGATTGTGGCGCTCACCTGCACGGCGCCAAACACGCATAAGACCATCATTGGCACCAAGGCAGAAGCGACTCTCATCGCTGAAGACGACACGTCTCCATTCGTCCCTCCATTCACGCCTGTCGCGACACCACTGGAGGCGGGCTGCACGATGTTGGGGCGTGAGCGGAAGACGGCCTAACGGTGTGCAGGACCGTAGCCCAGCTTCATGGAGACGGTTGCGAATGGTCCTCGCCGATACCCCAGGAGCACGGTGTCCCTAATTTGCTGGGAAGTGGCGGTGCGGTCCCCTACGGCACTGCGTAGGATCCTACGGTCTTGGCGTGCATCCGTGCGTCGCTGCGGTCCGGTCCCAGGTCGACGGGCACGTGCACCTTCCGCCGACCACTGGCGACAACATCGATGTACTGTGGAGACCTCACGCCCCACGTGTTGAGCAATTCGGCGGTACGTCTACCCGGCGTCCCGCATGCCCACTATACGCCCTCGCTCAAAGTCCGTCAACTGCACATACGGTTCACGTCCACGCTGTCGCGGCATGCTACCAGTGTTAAAGACTGCGATGGAGCTCCGTATGCCACGGCAAACTGGCTGACACTGACGGCGGCGGTGCACAAATGATGCACAGCTAGCGCCATTCGACGGCCAACACCGCGGTTCCTGGTGTGTCCGCTGTGCCGTGCGTGTGATCATTGCTTGTACAGCCCTCATGCAGTGTCCGGAGCAAGTATGGTGGGTCTGACACACCGGTGTCAATGTGTTCTTTTTTCCATTTCCAGGAGTGTATTTATAATTAAATTTAATTCTTAGAACAGACGTACTAGAAATTGTAAATAGGGAAATGAAGAAACGCATAGAGTTTTCCTTAAAATGTATGCCTGTCGTGTTTTACGAAACCCCTTAGACATGCAATCTGATAAGGTACCGGTAACTACTTTGCACCTCGACGCTGCGAGCTTCAAACGTACAGGCAGGGCCCATTTGGCAGTTACAATTTACACACGTGCTACAAAAATTTAGGTTTGAACAGGAGTCAAAACGTTTTCTCATACACGGTCGTGTTACGTAGCTCGAACGGTAATTATTTGACCACCATGAACTCTAACGTCCAACACCTACGCACAGATACATCAGTTACATAACATACTTGTAAAACTTGTCTTGCGATTTTCTCGGAATTCTCATAATAGTGCACATAACTACTTAAAAGTTATGTTGTTTCAATGGCCTATTAAAGCTGATACCATCGTCATGGCCTCTCCTTGGGAGGTACAGAGGCTAGGAAATCTAGTGTGAAAAACCTGTATTTAATTTGAAAAGGTTAATTAATAAGGGCCTGTATCCCCATTTTCCCGTAGTACAGTTTCCATTCTTCTCGGAATACTGGCATATAATGATTTTATGGTCTCCTGTCGAATGTTCTGCCACTCATTGTCTACAATCTACCTCCTGTACTGACGAGGGAGGCGGAAATCTGCTCCGGAGTCTGCGCTCCAATACCACCCACTCGAGTTCGACAATGTGATAGCCCGGGGTCTATCCTGGCCAGGGAAGACCCTGCAGTTCAGTTGTATGTTCTTCATACCACGATTGTACTGTGCTGGCTGTGTGAATGGGTCCATTATCGTCCCGAAATCCGGCATCATTGTTGGGGAACAACATATGAATCATGGGGTGCACCTGATCACCTGAAATGTTCACATAATCGTAACACGGCCTTTGAGAGCAATTATGGGTCTAGCAGAATACCATGATACGGTTGTCCCCACCATCATACTTCCACCTCCATGCTTAAACCGTTGGAATCAAGAGATTACGATTGCAGACTTCTCTTGACGTTCGCCAGACGTAAATCCTTGGAAATAATGAAAATATTGACTCGTCGGACCATATGACGTGTTCCCACTGATAAGCCGTCAGGGATTTATGCTCCTGACATCATCGTTTATGCTCCTTTACGTTGGTTGTCGTCTCTAATGGTTTCAGTATAGCACCTCGTCCATGAATATTCGCTTTGTCTAGTTCTCTGCGGACAGTTTCGATACATGCGAGGTCTTGATTATGGTTATTGAGTTCAGCAGTCACTTTAGCCGCCGTAGTTGTGTTGTTCGACACAATTCGTATTAGCGTACGACGATCCCTGTGATTTAGTTTTGATTTGCGTCCACTACTACGTTTACACGATGATATCTTTCTACGATTTGCGTAGGCTCTCATGACTATTGAAACAGCTGCTCGTGAAACATTCAGTAAGTTGGCTGTCTTGGTTACCGATGCTCCAGCTATTCGGACCCACACAATCTGCCCTCTTTGTAACTCTGTTAGGTGTTTCATTGCACGTCGACCTCGGTCTCTGAACGCAAGTACGAAGTGTGCACTACTCGTAAACAACCTGCACTGATGTTTAATCCGTGCCGAACACACACAGTCCAGCGCTACACGTGGCTTTCCTGTGTTTTTGATCGCCAAACACAACTGTCCCGTTACTACCACTGTTGACATTATTTTGCCTATCCCCTGTATAACGCGCGCCTCCCTCATTCCACACACCGACACACCTCTCGCTGATATGACGGGCACCGTGTGTGTGTCTGATTAGCAGTCATTCCTCTGCAGGTGACTCTACTGTCGCGGGGACACATATATGTCGATTGTATGTCGTTAGACATGATGTTCTGACTCATCAGTGTAAACTGTTCAGTATTAGACTCTGCATACAGACACACAAATTACTAAATAGCTAATACGTTAATCCGGTACCAGTACTCCGTTATGGGTTGTGTTTGTAATGCCTTCCCGAAAAACAATGATTTGGTTTTCAGTATTTCATATTATTCTTCACTGCATTTAAAAATTAAAAATGTTTTCATAATCTGTGGACTTAGTTAAGGGTTTAATACCTTTAATCAAGCATTACAGTTACGTACTGTGTATCGTCTTGAAATACCTTGACGCACTGCGCTAAGTAACCAGAATAATTCATCCAGCATCACAGAATGAGAGTTCTCAGAGAAGTCCCAATAACTTTTCACGTAACTTCAAATATGTTCGAAAGTTTTTCTCGCTGGCACCCTAAATAAAATAACGACAATAATAGTTTTATCGCTGTTTACATGTTCACTGTTAATGCAGTAGAACTTCAGCGGTAGATGTCACGTTTTAATTTGCTGCTTCTCTACTGCTACCTCTATTCACAAGATAATTTTCGCATGTACCGCTGCGTGCACCTGCCAGATTATGCAATTTTACGACACGTACTTGAGGAGATATAACGTCGTCAATAATGAGATTTATGAAACGGATGTTTCATGCATGGAAGTTAGATTTAAGACGGGGTGTTAGAGGGGGGCCGTTACTGATAACTGTATAAAAGGTCAAATATAATAATAGTATGATCCAAATTTTTCTTCTGTAGTAGTTACAGTTGAAAGGGACAAAAATTCTTAATCAGTTCGTCTACTTTGAAGTGAAAATAAAATGAGCTACGCTGGATTTCTTCATATAAAATTTGGTAGCTACAAGACATGGGACTTCGAAGACATTGAAAAGGTAGCCACACTTCAGTTTATGCTGCGTGGTAGTAACTTTTACTGTATGATCTCCCAGATTACAGCCCACTCCGCCTCCACCCATCAATCCCGTCTCCAACGACGCTAGCGGCTCGTTGAAATTTTTATCAGAGCCAAAATGGGCACGGTGATGTCACAGAGAACTTTATTTATGTTATGCAGTAGAGGTGGTGAAGTTTGAAGGCACTTCGGAAGGACGACTGTTCAAATGCACATCCGGTAGTTTACGTTCAGATTTTCGTGGTTTCCCGAAACTGATTAAGGCAAATGTCGGGACGGTTTCTCCCAAGGACAAAGCTGGTTTTCTTCCATGTCCTTCCCAAACTTGAGATTTTTCTACGTGTGTTTTAGACTGGGAGCTTAACCCAAATGGTGCTTCGTTTTTTAAATTCATATCAAACATTCCTTATTACTGAAAGTGTCAAATGTCTAAATTAGGTAAAAAGGTTGTCCGGATGCAATAAACTCGTGAGTCGTGAATTGATAGATAACATTTGACTATACAAATAATTCCTCTACGAGTTGAATGTATTCGTCCCTTCTTTCTTTTAATCCTCAGCTGGGACGCCTAACTAAGGCCTGTGGGGGCTGGTCTCTATGACTGCGCCATCCTCTATGCAGTAGATGGGTAATCCCAGTTTGTCGTCCCTTCCTCCTCGTGTCGCCGTCGTTAATCTACACGTGAAACTTCTCTTGAGGGCGGAGCGTTTTTAATCCATCAAAGATGTTTAATTAGCCTCTCAGAAGCTGGCGCTCATTTCCGAGCCAGCTTGCCAACGTGCTGCGTATAGACCTTGTAATATCTCACTCCGTGTTGCAGTTCTTTGATGTTCTCAAATCAGTTCTTTGATGTTCTTAAATCAGCGCACGAAACTTCGAACTACTTCGTCCTAGAGGAGAGTTAGCGAACGGCGATTTTCTTTCATTCACTATCGTAGTCCTTGTAGCGATGTTTGAAAGACCACATGTACCCTTATGCATAACTCACGAAAACACATTCCTTCTGTATCTGACGCCAAATGAAGGGACATTAGTTTCCAATACTTTTTATTCGATTCTGGTCGGATCTCCCTAATATCGTTCACGACTCAGTGGAAATTTGATTAGGATGCCTTAGACGAATTTAATAGACACGAAAGTTTTAATATATCACCTGATCTGAAAGCGTAGCACGAGATGCGTTTGTCTTCCAGACAGACAGGTCGGAGGGACTTGGATCGGTTCAACAATTGTTGGTCTGCTACAATACGCAGCCTCAGAGGTATTTCTAACAAAATTTCCATACTTTGTTAGCTTATTTCTCATGCTCACCTCAGAAAATTAAAAGAAAAAGTTACAACTGAATCAGTGCTCTAATGTGGTTCCAATGAAATTTGGATCACGTGAAACATTTGGTATCATACGACCAGCCCTCGCATCGCACGCTGGGTTTATAGGGACCTCAGCGTACTTTTTACTGTGTATTACCAAGATTATGTTAGCTAAAATTTATTCAAACATAGTGTACATTAGGTTGGTAACACTGCCTACATACATGCGATATTAACTCAAACATTTGCATTGTTGTTGCGGTAGTGTCAAGCTGTAAAGACTGTTGAACGTCCGTGGAGTCTTGATTACTACAGTGTGCGTTCCGTGTAGCTCATTTATCCAGATTGAGAATTATAACTTAGTAAGTATACAATATTGAAATATATATTGTGTGTAACTTATAACTGTTTCATTTCAATGTAGCCCCATATTATTTTATTTTCCAGCGACAATCAGTAAACGACTCATAACAGATGACGATATATAAAATACACTTACGGACGAGTAGGGCCATGAAGACGATTCATTTTGAGGCCTGGATTCTTATGAAGATCCTCATTTTGTCGAAATACAGGAACCATCATGTATGAAAGAGAAGACGCTGATGATAGTCATGGTAGTTCTTCCAACTCAAACATTCTTCTAGGTAAGAATGGCTATAAGTAGAGTGGAAGAACTAAATCCAGAAATTCAGTTACTCACCTCCCAGGACGGTAGGGTCAAAGAAGGTCTACTTCCAGTCCAATTGAAACATGGTATTTATTAAACTGAAACTTCCTGGCAGATTAAAACCGTGTGCCGGACCGAGACTCGACTCGGGACCTTTGCCTTTCGCGGGCAAGTGCTCTACTATTCTTACTATGGTATTTATTAGTCACAGATGAAGTGCTGGACGTGATTTTTCACTTACACGAACGACGAAATTGCTCGAAAACGTTCTTCAATCGGAAACGCGGAAAGTTACCATAACACTACAAATATTGAAGAGCTAAGAGCTGCCATTGGAGTCTTGTATCTCTGCTGGGTAAACAAGGCTGCTCACACAAAATTAGAAGAACTTTGCTCCACTAAATCTGGCAATGCACTGTTCAGCGCTACAATGTCAGAAAGGCGATTTCAGTTTCTGACTATTTGTCTAAGATTTGATGAGAAAGCAACCGGCATGCAAAGAAAGCAAGAAGACAAATTTGCACCCATCCACGACATCGGGACTAAATTAATTAATAGCTGCACATCCCTATAAACCCCTTTCGAATACTGTGCAATAGACGAGCAGCTAATGGGTTTCTGCGGTAGATGCCCCGGACACATATAGAATTAATATTTTGCTGTTGAATGATTCCAGGACTTTTTATATGCTAAACGCTATTTCATAAATTGCCTGGGTAGTAACAGAAGAAAATGAAGCTGTCCCATCTTATTATGTGAGAAAGTTATCAGAACCCATTCATGGCACTAATAGGAACCTGACTATTGACAACTGGTTTTCGTCAGTTCCCCTTTATCAGTCAATGACTGGAAACTTTGATTTGACAATGTTGGGAACTGTAAGAAAAAATAAACCTGAAGTGCCACAATCATCTTTACGTTCTCAAAGTTTCTGAACAACAAAATTTGCCTTGGATGTGAATAAGACGCTACTGTAATATGTCCCAAAGAAGAATAAAGTTGTATTCTTGCTGTCTATCATGCACTACACAAGCGACATCGACAAAACAACAGGAAAACCTGAGGTGATAATTTCATACATTCAAACAAAAGGTGGTATTGATACTTTTGATCAGATGTGCTAGACTTACATCACTTCACGTGGAACAAGAACGCGGTCTCTCAGGGTGTTCTGGGACATTTTGGATGAAAGTGGGATAAACGCCATGGTTCTCTTTACCCTTTCCAACACTAAAGTAAAGAAACCACGAAGGAAATTTCTGCTTGAACTGGCGTGGAAGTTAATTGCTCCTCACCTAAGGGCTAGTTTGAATGTACGTACACTACCAATGAATGTGAAGAGATATCTAGAAGGGATACTGGAAATAGATATTGTGGCAGAAGACGGACCAGAACCTCTAACAAACAAAGTGAGATGTTCACTATGTTCAAGGAAAAAAGACAGAAAAACAAAAATATTTTGCCAGGATTGTAAAATGGCGATATGTGATGAACATGAGCCCTAATTTGTACCGAGTGTGCTCACTGAGAATATAAGTGGTGACTGATATATTAGAGTTTTTCACTTGATTGTAATATACACTATTTTCATCTTTCTTATGCGTTTTTGCACAAATATGCTATAAGAGTAATTTTGTAAACAACCTATGCGAAAATATCGTGTAAAAATTAAATAATCCATTACATTGTGTTAGAGTATATTACTTTGTACATTCAAGTTCAAACTCCAGTTGAATTTATACATTCATAAAAAATATAAGGAAAAACTTATTTTCAGTATAATGTTAAAGTGTAACATGTACGAAATTTGTAAATACCGTATTTTACTCATTGCAATAACTAAATAAAGCCAAGTAAGACATTCTGTTGCATTGTACACATTCAAATATGAGAAGGCTAAACATAAAGAAATACAAAACATTATTTGTTTATAATACTGCGCACATTTTATTTATACCATGTGCTACTCATTGTTTTAGTAATAAAGAATCTTAACAGGTAACTACGTAGTTATTTACAGCGTCCCATATACGTAAGACAGTCCAATGTATATATTAATGAGCTTGGAACACGTGATATATTATAACATTTTACTGGGGTCCAGTGGACCCCAGTGTGAGGTGCAAGGTAATTCAAATCAAACGTGTGGTGTGGGGGATAGTCAATAATGCACTCAGGTCATCAGTCTTAGAACTACTTAAACCAAACTAACCTAAGGACATAACTCACATCCATGCCCCAGGCAGGATTGGAACGTGTGACTGTAGCAGCAGCGCGGTTCCGGACTGAAGCTCCTAGAACCGCTCGGCCACAACGACTAGCTGAGGGATAGTCCTAGTAAACGAACTGAAGAAATAAAGGCCTCCGTTTACGTCATTTACTGATTTGTATGCGAATAGTGCCAATTAAATACTCAGATTGGTGTTTCTACCGGCGCGGTTCGTTGAACATCTTACTGCTAGTTGAAGCTTCCGTCATCATGGGCTCATCAGGAATGGTTATATGACCCTCAGTCTCCCGTGTGCAATTATCGATTGAAATCCTTGTTCTTCGGAAGGAAATGCAAAGCGTTCACATGTATCAACGAGTTAACCTCAACTTTCTTGTGGAACTTAGGAAACTGGTACAGACCTCATGGCATGTTAAACGAAGTGTACGACAGTGAGTGTTTATGGCGATCATATGTTTCTGAGTGGTTCAAAAGTTCCGAAGGGGATCCTCGCCCTGCACGACCCTCAGACATCAAAAACGGACGAACAACGTCGACAAAATTGTTAAACTGATCAGTCAAAGTAGTCGCCTCAGTGTCCGTCGACGTTGTGACTGCCGTTCGTGTACGAGTGATAGTTCGAAAACCTGGTTTGTGGAGTTGCCAGTCTTTGAGGGTTCACCAAAAAAATTCACCACGATAATACGTCAGCGTGTTCCACTTTGTCTGTAACGGTGCTTTTTGTGAAAACGGCATCACCGTGACGGAATGCCCACCGTATTTTACCGCCCTGCCCCCCCCCCCCTTGTAACTCTGATTCTTTCGCAAAGTTAAATCATTACTTAAAGGGACAAAATTTGAAACTGTGGAAGTGATGAGAGCTAAAGTGAGACAGTTTCTTACCATGTTGACAGAAGCAGACCTCCAGCACTACTTCGAAAAATGGAAAATTCATATGGAGCATTGCACGGAGCGTCAGGGAGAGTGTATTTAAGGTGAACTTTGAACAGTAATCTGTGATTAACACTAGCCCTGTTATTTAATTTCCAGACTTGTTATGTCGGTCAAAAATGCAGATACCAGGCTGTATTTACATCAGTCGATGGACATGAAAGTAGTTCATAAGAAAGGGAGTCATGGGTGTAGCCTATCCGAATATTACTCAATCTTTATACTCAACAATCAGTAAACGAAACCAAGGCATAATTTCGAAAGCGAAATGAAGTTCGAAGTAAAAGAAAAGCTTCACGCTTTGACCATGACACTATAGTTCTATCACAGAAGACAAGGGATTACGAAGCTTATTTGAACAGACTGGGAAATGCTGGGAAGCAAGGCTAGTAGAGTGTAGTGGTGAGACTTACATAATGAACTGAGGCACTCTTCTTCTTCTTTTTTAGCCTTCGTTTCTTACCTGTGCGGGGTCTGTTTGCTAATTACTAGATTTGACAGTGTTAATGTTAGAGGGTGACCTGAAGTCCTCCATGTCACCACCCGATAATCACCCTGGACTGCATCTGTGTACCCAAACCGTTCGCTTATGGTGTTGTTTAAGTGAAAGTGTATGAATGATTCCTAAATGTTCACCAGTCGTGTAAATGAAGCGTGATGGGGATACCAGCACTGTATTCAGCTAGTCGGATGTGGGAGACCGCCTAAAAATCTCTTCTGGGCTGGATGACACACCGTCTCTAGCCGTTAATTCGCTGGGAGAATTCGACCAGGAACCTGGGTACGAAAAACCTAAACTCCGTCCGAACAGGCATCTAAGTACCGAACGGTAACCACCCACCGCCTTGTCTACAGCCGACAGGGGTCACAGTATACGGATATGGAAGGGCATGTGGTCAGCACACCGCTCTCCCAGCCTTGATCAGTTTTCATGAGCGGAGCCGGTTTTTTTCTAAGTGAAATAGCTCCTCAATTAGCCTGACAGGGGTTGAGTACAACCCGCTTGCGACAGCTCTCGGCATCCTCGGGACGTCACCCGTCCAAGTTTTAGCCAAGCCCGACAGTGCTTAGCTTCGGTGATGTGACGGCAACCGATGTTACCACAGAAACAATACAGTTGGCCGAATCCCGAATGAGGCCTATTTACACGCACGGCTATCCGGGCAGGTATACTAAACGTAATAAAATAGTTCTGCTGTTGAGCAGAGGAACTATCGACGATAGATTGAGTAAAGCGGACATAAAATACAAGTTGTCAAATCCAATAAAAATTTTTCTGAGTAACAGAAATATTTTAATATTATATGCATATTCGTATGGTATAAAATACGTTCTGAAAGTGTTGCCCCGAGTGCACGGAAGTGAAATGTGGACGACAAGTTCAGACATGAAGATAATAGATTTTGTAACGTGGGATACAGTGGACTGCTAAATATAAGATGGACAGAACGACACTATGGCCATCAGAAATTGCAGCACTGAGAGATGGCATGAAACTACGCGACTAGTGCTCGAGAAGCCAGGTGTGTTCTTCTGTAGGCAGAGCTGGACTGTACAGCAATGTAACGTTCCTTGAGTCACGAAATGGGCTAGGTTGCCTCTACTGACATGGCAGCGAGACAGTGGTGCAGCCAATTACAACATTGGACACAGGAGTGGCACGACGCCGTGTTTTCAGGCGACTCATAGTTCTGTGCACAGCATCGCAACGGACGTATCCGTGTGTGGAGGAAGTGAGGAGAATGAGCTATAATAAATTCAATTCATCAATATCGGAAGTGCCCTGCACCATGCATGATGATATGGCGTGCCACTACATACACAACCTCATCTCCCCTTGTTGTGATAAATGGTAATTTACACACGAGCCATTATATTCCTGACTTTTTAATAGCAGTGGCTTTGCAGAATTTTCGAACTCTCCATGACGGTATTTTTCAAATACATAGCGCAAGACCGTTCCAGACTACCTCGGAACAGACTGTTGTTCAGTGTTGGACTGTCCACCACTTTCTCCTGATCTCTGGCCCACTGAAAATATCGTAGGTTGCTGAGAGACTGGAATACCATTACTCGCTAGCCTCTACACTGATGGACTCTCGCAAATTGCTCATGTAGCACTCTACTTTCAACAACATGCAACCAGTTTACTTAGTCATACTACAGTCCTATGAGCTGCCCTAGGTGTACTGTCTCAAACACTGCAGATCCACAAATCAGCTACAAATTTCATAATGTATTCCTCTTAGTAGTCTGTATATTTTCAACAGATAAAATTTCGTTATTTGCTATTCTTATTGTGTTGGAACTTACGAAGGAGATCTGAATCGAACTGGAGAGGAAAGAACATTATGACTTGAGATGAGTACCGAATACTATAGCCGATAGGGCGCAACCAGAGGGGTCAAGGAATGCTTCATTTGGAATAGTGGGATGTGGCGACATTCTTGATTGTAGTCAGCAGGTTCTGCTTGATATAAGTTGTAGGATTTATTTAGAGATGAAGATATTTGTATGGCATAGCCTGAAGTGCAAGCATACATGAGTGTACTGCCTGAACACTGCAAGAATATATACAGAACTAAGCTTACTCGGTTTCGATTACACGTGAAACTTAGGAGAAAGTGATTTCATATAATACTGGTGAATTATGTCTTCCAGAAAGGGAAAAATATTTTATGAACTATGTCTTCAAGGAGGAGGGAGTATTTCCAGCACCTACTGGATGTTGGTTAATACACTATATTTCATTGTAATTAATATAATTATTTAATTTCATTGCTTTAATTGTGATAATGTTGAATCCTGTCTCCTAACATAACTGCTGCCACTTGCAGTGAATCAGGGCCCACAGTTTATACATCGACATGAATGTGTTGCCAACCTTACACGGCACGCAGGGTGAGAAATGCAGAGTTCGCCGCTGCGGAGAAACTTAGTGGACGCACTGTACTCTATTTACTGCCCTCCTGTTTTAGGAATCTTTAAAAACTCATGGAGTTGATGTAGCTCCTTCTCTTCTCCCCAAAGGCCTCATTAATTTTCGTGTAGGCGGTATCTATTTTTACCGTAATGATACGCCCTTCCAAATTCTTACATTTGTTCTTCAAATGGTTGAAATGGCTCAGAGCACTATGGGACTTAACTTCTGAGCTTATCAGTCCCCTAGATCTTAGAACTACTTTAACCTAACTAACCTAAAGTCATCACAAACATCCATGCCCGAGGCAGGATTCGAACCTGCGACCGTGGCGGTCGCGCGGTTCCAGACTGTAGCGCCTAGAGCCGCTCGGCCACATCGGCCGGCTACATTTGTTCTCTAACCATTCCTGCTTAGCCATTTTACACTTACTGTCTGTTTAGATTTATAGACATTTGTATTTCCTTTCGCTCGCTTCATTTACTGCATTTTTATATGTTGTCCTTTCATCAATTAAATTCAGTACATCCTGTGTTATCCAAGGATCTCTACTAGGCCTAGTCCGTTTGCCTATTTGAGTCTCTGCTGCCTAAACTATTTCACCTCTCAAAACTCAAAAATTCATCTTCAATATTTCTTTCCTCTGTTCTCGTCAGTCGTTGCCTAATGCTTTCTCTGTATCTCTCAGCCATGTCCGGTTCTTTCAAACTTTCTAAATTCCATTTACTTAATTTCCTACCAATTTTGCAATTTATTCAGCTATAATCTACACTTCATAACTATTACATTGTGCTGAGAGTCAAAATTTGCGCCTAGAAACGTCTTACATTTTAAAACCTGTTTCCGAAAGCTCTGTCTTACCATTACATAATCAATCTGAAAACTTCCGGCATCTGCCTCCTCCTCGTAGACAGGCTACTTTCACGGTTCTTAAACCAAGTGTTAGCAATGATTAAACTATGCTCTGTGCAAAATTCTGCCAGATCGCTTCTTGTTTCATTCCTCTTTTCCGGCTCATATTCACCTACTACATTCCTTTTCTTAGCATCGAATTCCAGTCCCCCAGCACTATTAAAATTTCTTCTCCCTTAACCATCTGAATTCTTCAATCTGTTTATCAGATCAGAAAGGAGAACTATTTCTCATTTGAATATTTAACCCAAGAGGTCACCATCGTAATTTAACCACACGGTAGAGCTGCATGCTTACCGCTGTAGTTTCCTCTTGCTTACAAGAGTCCGCTGTACCGGCACATGAAGGCTATTTTGGTTGATGTTACAAGACCAGGTCAGTCAATCATACAGACTGTTGCTCCTGCAACTACTGAAGAGCTACATCCATTCTTCAGGAGCCAAACGTAATTCTGACCTCTCTACAGATATTTCTCTGTTGTGGTTGTACCTATGGTAGGGCTATCTGCGTCACTGAGGCCCGCTAGCCTTCCCAGAAACGGAAAGAACTATGGTTCCTGTGGAGCAATAGCTTCGTCCAATGTATCCTACTGTTCGTGTAGGTATATAACGTGTATGCAACTAATTCAAGGCAGTTTGTTTATTGCCATACGAGTTTCGCGTCATTTATTTGGGAAGCATCATTGGCTTGTTATACATGAATTCTTTTATACATGCAATAAACGTATTATGTTCTAGAGATAATATGCTGCTATATTACATTTTGTTGTGTCTTTCTCTTGTTTCTATAGGTTAAAATCAACTTTTGTAGCACAAAGTTCGTAATGTGAACATATCGTTCGGAGTCGTTTATGATTTCCAGCGCTGTTAAATTCGTGAATGTACCGCCGAACCATGTGGTAAACACATGAACAAAATCATAATGAAACATTATGAAACGAAAAACAGCAGAACAATGAAAACCGAAAATGAGCTCACAATTCAAACAAAAGACTTACACATCCCACAAACAGCATCACTCATCTCTTATGACGTACAGAACATGTACTTCTCAATACACACTGCAGACACAATAAAACTAAGTGCAGAAAAGTTAATGACATACAAATATCTACCTGCAGACAATATTAATGACATAACTACTCAAGCACGGCGGCTTGTGACCCGAGGAGATGATGTACTGGCAGGATTGAGGCTGTAAGAACGGATCGTAAGTCGTGCATAGGTAGCTCAGATGCTAGAGCACTTGCCCGCGAAAGGCAATGGTCCCGAGTACGAGTCTCGGTCTGGCACACGGTATTAATCCGCCAGGAAGTGTCAGGTATATCCAGCTAGAGTGCCAAGAATGTAAATTCCGATATTTGTGCATGACAAGCAGGAACTTAAAAACTAAATATAAAGAACCTATAAGATGTTGGAAATATGAAAGTAGCTATTCTGCCTACGCAGAACACCTCTTAAAACATGGACATGAACTATCCAATATGGAATGTGACATGACAGTTGTCAGACTGATTAATCACAAGAAAAAGCTCATGGTATTTCAAGAAAACTTTCACATCCAAAGATCCATTGCAATGGAAAAGGAAGTAATCAACGACCAAATCCATAAAACAAATAACACTCTGATCATGCTAGCCACCATAACAACAACAAACCGAAATGTAACCGGGATAAATAATTAATCAATATCCTTCCTCCCCCCCCCCCTCTCTCTCTCTCTCTCTCTCTCTCTCTCTCTCTCTCTCTCTCTCTCTCTCTCTCTGTCACACTCACTCACTCTCCACCCCCCCCCCCACCCCACCACACACACAAATATATATACCTAAACAAAAAACGTGTACACACAGCAAAATACACACACACACACACAAGACAAATTAAAAACACAATACAAACAAAAGACAGATAAACACACAACAGCAGTTGGTGACACTTCATCCAGAAAACACACACATCTTGATCACAAAACGGAAAGTGCAAGTGATGTATGCTATATGACCAATGTGGGTGAAAGAGCGCAAGAAATCGGCCAGCTGGATTACGAAAATAACTCCAGGACCCCACACATCAGTTAACAACGGCCTAAATGGTATGGGGGGAGGGGGGGGGGTGTTGTGGACTTTGGGTTGGCTTCTAATATTTGATGATTTTGGGTTCTTCTGTGTGGTCTGTTGTTTTCGTTCATCTGTGAGTATATGTCTGATGTCTTTGAGGTTCTTTGTAATGTATGTCTATAAACTTACTGTTAGATCAGATTGCAGTTTTGTGGTATTGTTAGAGGGGATGAAATCTTTACTTTTTCTTATGTATTGTTCTTTATTGATCAGTACTGTGCCGTTCCCTTCTGATGACCCTCCCTTTGGCACTAGAAAAATTGTTAAGTACTCCTGACAGGAACAAAAAGAACAGACAGGCAGCATCGAAACTTTCCGTTGCAAAATTAATTGTAACTATTGTCGACTACACTTACTAGGTCCTCTTTCCTTCCTAGTATTAAATGATTTAAATAAAACTGTCCTTCATCATCATTTAAGACGGATTATGCCTTTCAGCGTTCAGTCCGGAGCATAGTCCCCCTTATAAAATTCCTCCATGATCCCCTATTCAGTGCTAACAGTGATGCCTCTTCTGATGTTAAGCCTATTACTTCAAAATCATTCTTAACCGAATCCAGGTAACTTGTCCTTGGCCTACCCCGTCTCCTCCTACCCTCTACTGCTGAACCCCTTGAGTCTCTAGGGTAACCTTGCTTCTCCCATGCGAGTAACATGACCCCACCATCTAAGCCTGTTCGCCCTGACTGCTACATCTATAGAGTTCATTTCCAGTTTTTCTTTGATTTCCTCATTGTGGACACCCTCCTGCCATTGTTCCCATCTACTAGTACCTGCAATCATCCTAGCTACTTTCACATCCCTAACGTTAACCTTATTGATAAGGTAACCTGAATCCACCCAGCTTTCGCTCCCATACAACAAAGTTGGTCGAAAGATTGAACGGTGCACAGATCACTTAGTCTTGTTACTGACTTCCTTCTTGCAGAAGAGAGTACATCGCAGCTGGGCGCTCACTGCATTAGCTTTGCTACATCTCGCTTCCAGTTCTTTCACTATGTTGCCATCCTATGAGAATATGCATCCTAAGTACTTGAAACCGTCCACCTGTTCTAACTTTGTTCCTCCTATTTGGCACCCAATCCGTTTATATCTCTTTCCCACTGACATTACTTTCGTTTTGGAGATGTTAATATTCATACAATAGTCCTTACATCTCTGATCTAGCTCTGAAATATTACTTTGCAAACTTTCAATCGAATCTGCCATCACAACTAAGTCATCTTGTAGGGAAGCAGCCTACTCACGCCGTATAAAATTCACATCAGTCTTTCCATTGTGTGCCAGCCTAGTCTGCTGTAACTAGCTCTGACGTCATAAATGTTACGCAATACTTTAAAAATCAAGTAAATAACCTGAAACGTTTCTAGCATGTCAGGAATAATACTAAATCAATATGTGTTGAATATCAGTTCAATAACTTTAACCATTTTCAAAATTTGGACGTTTTTCTGTAAAAATCATTGGCGCAACAAAAAAGAGCTAGAGACTTAAAAATTTATATTTAGATTCCTTTTGCATAATAATTTAGTAGAAACAGTATTCTGGATCGCACAAATTAAAATTTTAGTTGAAATCCATAATTTTCTGGTTTTTGTGTTAGAAATTAAGGAAGCAAGATAGATTAAGTAGGCGAATAAATAAGGCTAGGATGTTTAAATTTAAGTAGAAAGGAGATCCGCTATAATCATAAAGATGTAAGAGGTTTCAATTGAATAACTATAAAACTATAGCGATAGCGTATCTCCAAAGGGCAAGTTCAGAGCTCGTCTACTGCGTGTAGTGGAATTAAATTAATTCTCTCGCCCAAAATATTTGACTTAGCCACGTCAGACTTTTATTATGATTACGTACCTGTGTGCTGAATGCACATTTAAATTGGGAGCTTCATCGGCCATCAGCAAAAGAAACTATGATTTATTCGATAACTTAAAGAGTTGCGTTACTAGCCCAGCGGCTAGTCGGGAGAACCGATTTGATCAGGCGTTCCCTTAGCTGTCCGCACCGCGGCTTTATATATGAGAACGCTGCGCGAGGAAGTAAGGCCCCAGTTCTCTCCAGACGCTGAATAGCGCACCACCTGAGCCGAGAGGCGCGTCGCGTCAGTATCATTGCTATAAACAGCCTCGGACGCCGTAATTATTTACTCGGGATACGCGTAACCATGAAATCGTTGTCGAGTGAAGTGTTAATTCTGGGATGACTTCAATGATCTATCTTCAGTTTGCGTGTGTCGTATTTTAACGTGCCGCCGTGGGACAAACAATCTACCATTATTTAGCGTGGCGTTTGATGAACATTATCACCAAGTTATGGCGAACATTCACTTAAACATTTAATTTGAACAGTTATAGTTGCAACAGCGCATTAGACTCTGAACTGCTCTGTTAATTGGATTGTGTGGATTCTTTTTGGTCTGTGACTTTCAGAATATAGTGAACATTTTTAGTGAATCGTTTTTGATTATGAATCCCAGACAATCTCCTAATTCATCAGAGCTATAAGCTGTAGCTATAAGCGTATTTCTCAGATGAAGTGGGCACTAGGAATTCTAATTACATGCTTCACGTTTTGCTAATCACTTTCTGGTCGCCAATATTGTAGTTAGAGAGCCAGTGTTGAGAACGGCAAAAGACAGCATAAATAATAGGAACATTTATATAACAATTAATTCCACCCGCCGCCCCACATATGGTTAATCGGCCGGGAAATGCATCTTTTCTACATTACAAACCAAACATTATATAACCCAATAACTCCACCAGCCGCCCCACAATCTGCATATGCGAGACTGCTTATTCTATGTTCACATATCTTAATCTCACTCAGACATTTTATTATTTTCAACATATGATCCATAAATAATATGAACAACAGTGGAGACAGGTTGCAGCCTTGTCTTACCCCTGAAACTACTCCGAACCATGAACTCAACTTACCGTCAACTCTAACTGCTGCCTGACTATCTATGTAAAGACCATTAATTGCTTGCAAAAGTTTGCCTCCTATTCCATAATCTCGTAGAACAGACAATAACTTCCTTCTAGGAACCTGGTCATATGCCTTTTCTAGATCTGTAAAGCATAGATACAATTCCCTGTTCCCCTCGTAACACTTCTCCATTATTTGCCATAAGCTAAAATTCTGGTCCTGACAACCTCTAAGAGGCCTAAACCCACACTGATTTTCATCCAATTTGTCCTCAACTAATACTCGCACTTTCCTTTCAACAATACCTGAGAAGATTTTACCCACAACACTGATTCAAGAGATACCTCCGCAGTTGTTACAATCTTTTCTGTTTCCATGTTTAAAGAATGGTGTGATTACTGCTTTCGTCCAGTCTGATGGAACCTGTCCCGATTCCCACGCCATTTCAATTATCCTGTGTAGCCATTTAAGACCTGACATTCCACTGTATTTGATGAGTTCCGACTTAATTTCATCCACCCCAGCCGCTTTATTGCACTGCAATATATTGACCTTTTTCTTCACTTCCTCAAATGTGATCCTATTTCCATCATCATTCCTATCCCATTGTACATCGAAATCTGAAACATTACTCATCGTATTTTCACCTACATTGAGCAATTCTTCAAAATATTCCCTCCATCTGCCCAAGGCATAAACAAGATTCACCAGCAGTTTTCTGACCTGTCCATAATACTTGTCATTTACTTCTTACCTCCCTTTATAAAACTGCTAATTACACTCCAGAATGGTTTTCAAGCAGCTTGACCCAAAGTCTCCAACCTGTTTCCAAAGTCTTCCCAAGATTTCTTCTTGGATGCTGCAATTATGTGTTTGGCTTTGTTTCTTTCTTAAACATCCCTTTCTCTGTCTACCTGAGTTCTAGTATGTAGCCATTTTTGATACGCCATCTTTTTCCTTTTACAGGCTGCCTTGACTGTGTCATTCCACCAAGCTGTTTGCTTCATCCTACTTTTACACACTACTGTTCCAAGACATTCTTTAGCCACTTCTAGTACTGTGTCCCTGTACCTTGTCCATTCCTTTTCCAATGACTGTAATTGACTACACTCAACTAACTGGTACCTTTCTGAGATCGCTGTTATGTACTTGTGCCTGATTTCCTTATCCTGAAGTTTCTCCACTCTTATCCTCCTACATATGGACCTGACCTCCTGCACTTTCGGCCTCACAATCCCAATTTCATTGGAGATTAAATAATGATCAGTGTCATCAAAGAATCCCTTGAATACACGTGTGTCCTTCCTGAATTCCTGATCTGTTATTATAAAGTCAATGACAGATCTGGTTCCCCTGCCTTCCCAAGTATACCGGTGAATGTTCTTATGTTTAAAAAAGGAAGTTGTGATTACTAAGCCCATACTGGCACAGAAATCCAAGAGTTGTTTCCCGTTCCTGTTGGCCTCCATATCCTCTCCAAATTTACCCATAATCTTTTCATACCCTTCTGTTCGATTTCCAATCCTGGCATTAAAATCATCCATGAGCAGAACACTGTCCTTGTCCTTTACTCTAACAACTGTGTCACAGAGTGCGTCATAAAAACTATCCATCTTATCTTGATCTGTCCCTTCAAAATGCGAGTATACTGACACAATCCTAATTTTCTTGTTAGACACTGTCAAATCTATCCACATCAGTCGTTCGTTTACGTATCTTACTGTAACTACGCTGGATTCCATTTCTTTCCTGATGTAAAGCCATACACCCCATTGTGCTATTCCTGCTTTGACTCCTGACAGGTAAACCTTGTATTCTCCCACTTCCTCTTCTTTCTCACCCCTTACCCGAATGTCACTAACAGCTAAAACGTCCAACCCCATCTTACTTGCAGCCTCAGCCAACTCTACCCTCTTCCCAGAGTAGCCCCCAATGATATTAATAGTTCCCCATCTCGTTACCATTCGTTTGCCGAGTCGTATCTTAGGAGTCCCTGGTTTGTCAATTAGAGGTGGGGCTCCGTCACCTCCAAAGGTCCAAGGCATTTTGCTCTGATAGTGGCCAGCATCATATTTAAAGTACCAGGGAAGCAGGTTGCTAGCCTTACTTGCCCCGAGTCCCATTGAGTTTTACCCCTAACGGTTGAGGGACTAACCGGTGGATTTGGTAGTCTTTGCCGTATGAGCACAAAGGTGACCAAGACTCAGAATATGTCCGAGATGCCCAGCCTTATTCCAAAGTAACTGTATCCTGACTGTCAGGACCACTTACTTGGCCACTCGTACGTTACCCGTGGTTCATGAACTAGGATATGACAACAGGAACCCACACCATGACCCACTAAAACTGTCCTTTCGTGTTACTTTTCAATTTGAAAATGGAAGTTGACCTTTTCATCAAAAGTAAAGTATTTAGTGCTGTGGATCTAAATTGCCGTCTCCTTGGCAGAAAGAGAGTAAATTATTAATTTTGCAGTAATGCGTGGCGTCTCCGAAGTATAATCGAGCGCACTAAAGGCTAAAGTTCTTCTTAGCAGTCAGCGTAAGAACCAGCTTTTCAAGATCTGCTTCTTAATGTGACTCCGAAAAACTCTTGACGCTGTTATTGAAGAGCAACTCAGGCGGATACGATTCTTAATAATGATACTCTATGTCGGTAGCGCAAGTTCCACAAATTTTCGCTTTTGACAAAAGAGAATCTGTTCATTCCAAAATTTCGTGATATTAAACACGGATCGCAAGGTACTACTTAACATTCAAAATTTTAATTCTTCTGCTTGCTTCCACTTTGTATCGTAATTACTAGGAGAGGAAAGATGAGCATAATATTCAATTCCAAAATCAGAAGAATTTTACCTTACTATTTCATGAACTGGTCTTCTCAGTGCTCAAGTATCATGAGATTCATCTTCTTCCAAGGGCGTATACTGACAATAATCAATATTTTCTTATATCTCACAGCAATGGCGGCTGTCGTTTCCTTTTTAACAATAGAAGTACAAGTGATTTTAAAATAAATCGTTCTCTAGTGAAGTATACTCGAAGAAAAAAAAACCATTAGTAAAGTCACGGTATACAGAAGTGTGTTAAAAATCACGGAACGCTAACAAGTCAAAAATATTATTTCCAATGCTGCGCTCTCGCCGGCGAAAGCGATAATTCAGGTTATGAAGTGATACTATACCATGTCCATTATAATTATAAAGACCTTCCATCGACCTGCGGATCCCCTTGAAGATCTCTCCCGCAGTCGGAGACGAAACGTTGGGAACTGAGACAAAACTCATCAACCGACCACGGAATAACAGCCCGGATAATTATAATGGACAAAACTCACCAACCGACCACGGCATAACAGCCCGGATAATTATAATGGACATGATATTTCCGGCCGTGAAAGTCTACATTTTTTTTTCTTTTTATTTTTTTTTTTTTTTTTTCATGGGCCTCCTTCCTCCCCTATAGCCCTACCTTTTCCTCTCCAAAAATGCCGCCATCCTCTAGTGTCGACGCAGCACGTACAGCAGGGTGCTGTTAGTAGCAAGACTTTTTGCCATAAAAACGAAAATAAAAGCGGGGGCATACTCTGCTATGCCTCAGGGGGCGACGACATATTACTCAGAAAGAAACCTCTCTCTGCAGGTGTGAAGCAAGTGGTGATTGTAGAACTAAAAAGGAAGAAATAAAGAAAGACAGAAATGAAGGCAAATTAAAAATAGGGACTGCAGCACACACGAATAAAAACGAAACTGGCGAGATAATCCCATCGCCCATAGAATTAACAAAGTAATAACCTTCTAAGATGATGGCGTGTTTCCTAATTTTCCAATAATGTTTGGCAATAATTTGTCCAATGTCGAATCTTAGGTAGAGTGAAGTCAAAGTTAGTTGCGAAGTCCGAGTGACAAAGATCCAGGGGTAAACCCAGGCAATTCCTGGACGAGGTGCCTCAGTCAACCCGGAATACTTTTTGATAACCATGGACCATCGCAAATTTGAGAAATCGTGTAAAGGTAGTCGTATATTGCCGATCAAATTCCGCCAGGCGATGCTGGCTCCACAGGTAGTCCATGAAAGAGACAGCATCGATGAGGGAAAGGTCGTAGATCGTGAAAATAGTGTGGCCCAAGAGCCACACCATTGCGTTACGTCTTGGTCGGGGGTGGGTCTGAATATCAGGGGTAAGGAACCAGTCGGTGGACACATTGTCTGGTGTCGTCCCACCGATCAGCGCTATGAGCACACGTGCAAGGTCCCACACTTCTGTGACGTGGGAGCATAAGAGACGATGCTCTCTGGTGTCGATGTCACCACATAGGCCGCAAGCAGCCGATGGACGTAGGCGGATGCCCGCCAAGCAATGATTAATGGGTATTAAATTGTTTACGACACGATACCATAGCGCTGAAACTTCCGTGGGAAGGGCTGGGTTGTTGATATTAGCCCAAGCTTGGTGCCAGATGACCGACGGTCGTCTGTCCTCTAATTTATGTGGTGTGGGCTGGCCTCGAAGAGCCTTGTAAAGGCGCTTCGACGTGCGTGTCTTGTCAGTGGCCACTTTAGGACGTAACTTTGATTGAGGTAATAGTCCTTGACTGTCGTCATCCGGAACGGAATATGTGTCAAACAGACTGGTGCGCGCGCCGATCGTGGGCGATAACGGTCGAATAGAACCGCTGTTGTCCCACCTGGGTCAGTTTCACGCAAGGTGGCGATACGGTGAATCAGGAGGGCCGCACATTTGCGGGGAAAGTCAATGAGTCCAAGGCCCCCGTCGACCTTTGGCAGTGTACAAGTCTGCGCATCAACTTTGAACAGTGCATGCCGCCACAAGAGCCAATAGACTGTTTTTGAGATGGCTCTGCCGGTTTCTTTCGGTAGCGTAAGGAGTTGTGCTACGTACCATGCCCGTGATAGGATGTAAGTATTAATCAGTTGGATTCGTTGATGGAGGTCGAGTCGTCGATCAGCGTGACTCACGCAAAGTCCTCTGATGCGCGTGAGAAGCCTCCTCCACGTGAGTGTTAACATGCGCTGCGGACAGGCAGTCACCTCAAGGCCCAAGATACGTTGTTCCCCCACAACTCGGTACAATGGGCATTCGGTGGTCAATGATCGTGGTCCTAGCGGGATCAGCACCGTTTTGTTGGAATTTAACATGGCACCGGATGCTTGTTCATAAACGTTGAGAACTCGGCGAACTGAATCGATGTCCCTAGCGTTTGCGACGAACACACCGACATCATCCGCGTATGCCGCACTGCGGAAGGTGACGCCAGGGAGAGCGACACCATCTACCATTCGTCCGATGTCACGCAGCATGGGGTCCAGCGCTATAGCGAACAAGTACATTGACAAGGGACACCCTTGTCGGACTGATCGTCTGATAGGAATTGGTCGCGATCGGCAACCGTTCACAACAATTGTGGAATTTGCTCCATCCAAGAAGTGCCGGATGATTGTTATGAAGCGCTCCCCAAAGCCCATCCGCGACATAACGGCCAGCAGGTAAGGGTGGGAGATCCTGTCAAAGGCACCGGCGAAATCTAGGGAGAGAATTGCCGCCGGGGTTCGAGTGTCGGCGGTGAGTAAGACAGCATCACGGTATATAGAAGCGGCTGTGAAGATGGTTCGGTTCGAAACGCCACATGATTGAGTAGGGCAAAGTACCTTTTTCATTACCTGTTTAAGACGAGAGGCTACGCTTCGGGCCACCAACTTACTATCAGTGTTAAGAATGGTGATAGGACGCAGGTCTTTAGTTCGACAGAGACCTGTGACCTTTGGAATAAGGGCAATACGTCCAGCTAGAAATTCGGCGGGTAGTTCGCAACCAGCAAAAATCTCCTCGCACATTTTGCAGAAGCGGTCTCCTAACAGGTGCCATAATTGTTGGTAGAATTCATAAGGGAGACCATCGGGGCCAGGTGATTTCTGTCCCGGACAGGCACGGAGGACAGATGTGAGGTCAGCGAGTGTGAGTGGTTCAGTTAAACAGTCGCGGTCTCGACGATTCAATGAAGTTGGGACCCCACCGGTAAGTTCTCGTTGGGCGGCGACGTCTACCGCATCATCCTGGAAGAGGAGCGTATAATGGTCTGTTAGGTGTTTGAGAACTTCGCGATGGTCTGTGAGGCGCGTACCTTCGTCTGTTTTAAGGCGTAGAATGGTGTTCTTCTTTGCATGATTCCATTCAGAGGCAAGGTGATAGCTGGATGGCCTCTCGCCCGCAATCAGGGATGTGGAGCGGCACCTCACCACCATCCCCTCGGCCTTCTCCCGAGAGAAGCGATGGATTGTCGCTTTAATTTTGTTGAGGCGCATGCGTAGCTGGTCATACCTGTCAGCAGGAAGGGTTAGTGCATCGTTTAAACATTGTTGATAGAATTCTAATGTGCTTCGCTTCCAGTGTGCGACTTCGCGACTATGTTGCTGGATAACACGTCGCAGCCGCGGCTTCGCACAGCGGAGCCACCAAACTACAGTGGTAGGGTACTTCGATGCATTAGCGATGCAATCCCGCCATGTTTTCGTGACAAGAGTGCGTAGGTCTGGCGTTGGGAGATGAAGTGTATTCATCTTCCAATAGGTGCCCCGAGCAACCTGGGTTGGGCCCGTGATATGCAGGGAGCAAGAGTACGCACAGTGGTCACTAAAGGCCACAGGAATGACTTGGACGGCACAAAGGGCAGGAAGCAAATCAGCAGAAACATAAACACGGTCAATACGGCTTGCTCCAGTGGGGTAGACGTGAGTAAATTGTGTGTAGGCGGGATGAAAGTGGCGCCACGTATCATTAAGGTCAGCCGCCTGGAGGAGTGAAGCGAGTGCTTCACACCTCATGGGCGATGGGACCTGATCAGCATCGGCTACCACACAGTTAAAATCTCCGCCAAACACGATAAGACGACGAGCTGTCAAGAAAGGGGTGATCTCGGACGTAAAAAGTGTTCTTCTGTCATGCCTGTGATTAGCTCCTGAAGGAGCATAGATGTTAATAAAAAGTACATCCCGAATGATACACGCAAGAACGCGACCATTGGGTAGTTTTGTGACAAAGGATGGAGTTAACTCGGATCGGTATAGCAACGCAGTGCCCCGCCTGGCGTCAGGGTCGATGTTATATAGTGGCTCATAACCAACCAGGTCAGAGACAAAGGGGGCACAAACGTCCTGGAGAAAGACCACATCAAATGCACCAAGGCGCAGAAAGTCCTTCAGAGAGCGTAGTTTTAATGGGTTGGAAATGGAGTTGATATTTAAAGGGAAAGGGCTCCCGGCTGACGGTCAATGGCAGGCATCAGAGAACAACACATAGAACTGAACGTCAGACGAGGTCATGGTCGTACGTAAGCAGGTGCGTAAAGATCGGAACTGTAACCCTGCTACTTCACCCCGGATGTTAAACACAAATACCAGACAGCTCATGTGGGAACGAGCCCACTCAATCTCGCATTTCGTCGTCTTCGTCGTCAGCCCAGTTCAGTCTTCCCCCATCGGCGGGATATTCCGAACCAGGCGGCGCAGACGGCTCAGTCGCAGCGGTATGTGAGAGGGTGCGAGTGCGCTGCAGCGGCTGTTCGCTACCCTGTTCATTTTTACGTTTTGCGGGGACTGCTCCCCGATCTCGTGATGAACTAATGAGTGCCTCTAATTGGCGAGCAGTTTTCCGCATACCGTCCGAGCGGTCAGCAGAAACAGAGCGTGTCACTGATGAGGCCTGAGATTCAGCCTCACTGCTGCTCTCAGGTGGGGGACGTATCACGCCCTCCTCCTCCGCCTGCTGTTCCTGGCTCGCCTGCTTGCGCCTATGACGACGCCGGGGGGACTTCGCGTCATCTGCCGGTGGGGGTGGGGTAGGAAGAACTACCTCAGTTGTTGTATGACAACGTTAACTTGTACTTCTTCTTTTCATTTCTTAGCGGTGTATGTTATCTGTTTGGAGTTTACTTTGATATGCTAATTATGTTATTTATTTCTTTCTTTCTACACTACTTCTCGTGTTATCTCAATATTTACGGTGTTATTTTCTTTTTGCTCTTCCTCTGTCAGGATGTTTCCGTTTCTACAATCAGGTTTTCCATGTAGTGGTCATCTATTTTTGTGCTGTTGTTGTTTCTGAGCCTTCTCTCATAGCTCTCTTTGATACGAAATGCATATGGCAACAGACGGTACATATCTCCACGAATTTAAAGCAACTTAGGGAATGACGGAAAACAGAAAAAATGTCAATATTCTATTGTGTTTGTGCAGTGCGTTTTAAGAGTAACATTTCTGCTTTGCATTCTACTCATTAAGTTTATTTTTTTAGTTCACAGCGGAAAGATAGGTTTCTTACAAGTTAATGGCATACGACTATTACCAGTATGTACACCATTCTTAATGAGGAGAAATGCGAAATAACGGGAACTGTATTAATTACGTCAGTTATTCTTTCCTTCTGTTATGTGAAGTACAGCTTACATATTTAAAAATTGTGACAACAGTGATCATAGTCTATTTGAGCGATGAAAAAAAAACAGAAAAAAACAAATTGTAACGTTTGGTACGAATAAACGTCGCCAATGATCACTGAGAAAATTTTGCTTTGAGAATATTGTGAGTTCCACACGGGTTGTGCTGAATATGTTATGGTAACTTCGTAATTCACCGAGGAAAGGACAAGATATAAAATACTTAATAGTAATGTTAAAACCTTTGGCAGAGCTCTGAGAACGATTGTGACATCTCGTAAAATAGAGAAATGATCAGGTACATTTATAATCTTGGAAAAGCTTACGAAATTGTAAAAGTATGTGTAAAGGAAATATTCCATGAGTAGTCAGTCATGAATCAGTTAAAAACGTTGAGTAAGTTGCCTTTAACTGGTGGAGTGACAATGACAGAAACGAAAAGTAACTATGGTTTTCTGACACTGAAGTAAATACCTAATTTTCTTTCGCCACACGTGTAAACAGAAGAACTAGTAATATATTCAAGCTACAGATTTGGAGGGAGATTTATTTCAATTTAGGGAAGCCCTCTTAGAGCATAATTTTGAAGACTTACTGTGTGTAACATGACATGGGTTTCGTGATCAGTAGCAACTGCGTAAGGTTTTAATTATAAATAACCAAGGAAACAAAGTGACAGGATCACATTCCTCGATTTTGAACTGTCGTCTTTTAAGCTAATTAACCTTGTATTTAATTCTAGTTTAGTTTTATTTTACACTTTTGTTTTGGCGCTGTAAACATTCTGCGTCCTGCCGCAGGACCTGCGCTGTTTGCTCTTCAACGTATTGACGAAACGAAAGTATCGTCATTTTCACTGTTCAAAGCTGAAGAGCTGTTGATAGTGATTTTGAGTGAAACCAATAGAGAAATGACACGGATATCACAAGTCAAAGATACGACTTTCACTGCTATTACAAATTAAGAACTGAAGACTTACATGGGACTGTTCATATTAGCTGTTGTGTACAGATCTGCTGGAGAATCTCTTGAAGAGTTATGGGATAACATGAAAGGTCAGCCAGTTTTTCTTGCAACGATGTCACTTCAGCGTTTCCATGTTGTTGTTATTGCGGTCTTCAGTCCTGAGACTGGTTTGATGCAGCTCTCCATGCTACTCTATCCTGTGCAAGCCTCTTCATCTCCCAGTACCTGCTGCAACCTACATCCTTCTGAATCTGCTTAGTGTATTGATCTCTTGGTCTCCCCCTACGATTTTTACCCTCCACGCTGCCCTCCAATGCTAAATTTGTGATCACTTGATGCCTCAAAACATGTCCTACCAACCGATCCCTTCTTCTAGTCAAGTTGTGCCACAAACTTCTCTTCTCCCCAATCCTATTCAATACCTCCTCATTAGTTACGTGATCTACCCACCTTATCTTCAGCATACTTCTGTAGCACAACATTTCGAAAGCTTCTATTCTCTTCTTGTCCAAACTGGTTATCGTCCATGTTTAGCAAAACTCCTTCACTACTTTAAGTGTCTCATTTCCTAATCTAATCCCCTCAGCATCACCCGATTTAATTGGACTACATTCCATTATCCTCGTTTTGCTTTTGTTGATGTTCATCTTATATCCTCCTTTCAAGACACTGTCCATTCCTTTCAACTGCTCTTCCAAGTCCTTTGCTGTCTCTGACAGAATTACAATGTCATCGGCAAACCTCAAAGTTTTTACTTCTTCTCCATGAATTTTAATACCTACTCCGAATCGAATTTTTCTTTTGTTTCCTTTACTGCTTGCTCAATATACAGATTGAATAACATCGGGGAGAGGGTACAACCCTGTCTTGCTCCCTTCCCAACCACTGCTTCCCTTTCATGTCCCTCGACTCTTCTGCCATCTGGTTCCGGTACAATTTGTAAATAGCCTTTCGCTCATGTATTTTACCCCTGCCACCTTTAGAATCCCCCCCACGAACCATGGACCTTGCCGTTGGTGGGGAGGCTTGCGTGCCTCAGCTATACAGATGGCCGTACCGTAGGTGCAACCACAACGGAGGGGTATCTGTTGAGATGCCAGACAAACATGTGGTTCATGAAGAGGGGCAGCAGCCTTTTCAGTAGTTGCAGGGGCAACAGTCTGGATGATTGACTGATCTGGCCTTGTAACATTAACCAAAACGGCCTTGCTGTGCTGGTACTGCGAACGGCTGAGAGCAAGGGGAAACTACAGCCGTAATTTCTCCCGAGGACATGCAGCTTTACTGTATGATTAAATGATGATGGCGTCCTCTTGGGTAAAATATTCCGGAGGTAAAATAGTCCCCCATTCGGATCTCCGTGTGGGGACTACTCAAGAGGACGTCGTTATCAGGAGAAAGAAAACTGGCATTCTACGGATCGGTGCGTGGAATGTCAGATCCCATAATCGGGCAGGAAGGTTAGAAAATTTAAAAAGGGAAATGGATAGGTTAAAGTTAGATATAGTGGGAATTAGTGAAGTTCGGTGGCAGGAGGAACAAGACTTTTGGTCAGGTGATTACAGGGTTATAAATACAAAATGAAATAGGGGTAATGGAGGAGTAGGTTTAATAATGAATAAAAAAATAGGAGTACAGGTTAGCTACTACAAACAGCATAGTGAACGCATTGTTGTGGCCAAGATAGACACAAAGCACATGCCTACTACAGTAGTACAAGTTTATATGCCAACTAGCTCTGCAGATGATGAAGAAATTGATGAAATGTATGACGAGATAAAAGATATTATTCAGGTAGTGAAGGGAGATGAAAATTTAATAGTCATGGGTGACTGGAATTCGTCAGTAGGAAAAGGGAGAGAAGGAAACATAGTAGGTGAATATGGATTGGGGGGAAGAAATAAAGAGGAAGCCGCCTTGTGGAATTTTGCACAGAGCATAACTTAATCACAGCTAACACTTAGTTCAAGAATCTTGAAAGAAGGTTGTATACCTGGAAGAAACATGGAGATACTAAAAGGTATCAGATAGATTACATAATGGTAAGACAGAGATTTAGGAACCAGGTTTTAAATTGTAAGACATTTCCAGGGGCAGATGTGAATTCTGACCACAATCTATTGGTTATGAACTGCAGATTGAAATTGATGATACTGCAAAAAGGCGGGAATTCAAGGAGATGGGACCTGGATAAACTGAAAGAACCAGAGGTTGTACAGAGTTTCAGGGAGAGCATAAGGGAACAATTGACGGGAATGGGGGAAAGAAATACAGTAGAAGAAGAATGGATAGCTCTGAGGGATGAAGTAGTGAAGGCATCAGAGGATCAAGTAGGTAAAAAGACGAGGGCTAATAGAAATCCTTGGGTAACAGAAGAAATATTGAATTTAATTGATGAAAGGAGAAAATATAAAAATGCAGTAAATGAAGCAGGCAAAAAGGAATACAAACGTCTCAAATATGAGATCGACAGGAAGTGCAAAATGGCTAACCAGGGATGGCTAGAGGATAAATGTAAGGATGTAGAGGCTTGCTCACTAGGGGTAAGATAGATACTGCCTACAGGAAAATTAAAGAGACCTTTGGAGATAAGAGAACGACTTGCATGAATATCAAGAGCTCAGATGGAAACCCAGTTCTAAGCAAAGAAGGGATAGCAGAAAGATGGAAGGAGTATATAGAGGATCTATACAAGGGCGATGTACTCGAGGGCAATATTATGGAAATGGAAGAGGATGTAGATGTAGATGAAATGGGAGATACGATACTGCGTGAAGAGTTTGACAGAGCACTGAAAGACCTGAGTCGAAACAAGGCCCCGGGAGTAGACAACATTCCATTAGAACTACTGATGGCCTTGGGAGAGCCAGTCATGACAAAACTCTACCATCTGGTGAGCAAGATGTATGAGACAGGCGAAATACCCACAGACTTCAAGAAGAATATAATAATTCCAATCCCAAAGAAAGCAAGTGTTGACAGATGTGAAAATTACCGAACTATCAGTTTAATAAGTCACAGCTGCAAAATACTAACGCGAATTCTTTACAGACGAATGGAAAAACTGGTAGAAGCGGACCTCGGGGAAGATCAGTTTGGATTCCGTAGAAATGTTGGAACACGTGAGGCAATACTAACCTTACGACTTATCTTAGAAGAAAGATTAATAAAAGGCAAACCTACGATTCTAGCAGATGGAAACCCAGTTCTAAGCAAAGAAGGGATAGCAGAAAGATGGAAGGAGTATATAGAGGATCTATACAAGGGCGATGTACTCGAGGGCAATATTATGGAAATGGAAGAGGATGTAGATGTAGATGAAATGGGAGATACGATACTGCGTGAAGAGTTTGACAGAGCACTGAAAGACCTGAGTCGAAACAAGGCCCCGGGAGTAGACAACATTCCATTGGAAATACTGACGGCCTTGGGAGAGCCAGTCATGACAAAACTCTACCACCTGGTGAGCAAGATGTATGAAACAAGCGAAATACCCTCAGACTTCAAGAGGAATATAATAATTCCAATCCCGAAGAAAGCAGGTGTTGACAGATGTGAAAATTAGCGAATAATCAGTTTAATAAGGCACAGCTGCAAAATATTAACACGAATTCTATACAGACGAATGGAAAAACTAGTAGAAGCCGACCTCGGGGAAGATCAGTTCGGATTCCGCAGAAATACTGGAACACGTGAGGCAATACTGACCTTACGACTTAACTTAGAAGAAAGATTAAGGAAACGCAGACCTACGTCTCTAGCATTTGTAGACTTAGAGAAAGCTTTTGACAATGTTGACTGGAATACTCTCTTTCAAATTCTAAAGGTTGTTGTTGTTGTTGTGGTCTTCAGTCCTGAGACTGGTTTGATGCAGCTCTCCATGCTACTCTATCCTGTGCAAGCCTCTTCATCTCCCAGTACCTACTGCGACCTACATCCTTCTGAATCTGCTTAGTGTATTGATCTCTTGGTCTCCCCCTACGATTTTTACCCTCCACGCTGCCCTCCAATGCTAAATTTGTGATCACTTGATGCCTCAAAACATGTCCTACCAACCGATCCCTTCTTCTAGTCAAGTTGTGCCACAAACTTCTCTTCTCCCCAATCCTATTCAATACCTCCTCATTAGTTACGTGATCTACCCACCTTATCTTCAGCATACTTCTGTAGCACAACATTTCGAAAGCTTCTATTCTCTTCTTGTCCAAACTGGTTATCGTCCATGTTTCACTTCCATACATGGCTACACTCCATACAAATACTTTCAGAAAGGACTTCCTGACACTTAAACCTATACTCGATGTTAACAAATTTCTCTTCTTCAGAAACGATTTCCTTGCCATTGCCAGTCTACATTTTATATCCTCTCTACTTCGACCATCATTTTACTCCCTAAGTAGCAAAACTCCCTCACTACTTTAAGTGTCTCATTTCCTAATCTAATCCCCTCAGCATCACCCGATTTAATTGGACTACATTCCATTATCCTCGTTTTGCTTTTGTTGATGTTCATCTTATATCCTCCTTTCAAGACACTGTCCATTGCGTTCAACTGCTCTTCCAAGTCCTTTGCTGTCTCTGACAGAATTACAATGTCATCGGCAAACCTCAAAGTTTTTACTTCTTCTCCATGAATTTTAATACCTACTCCGAATCGAATTTTTCTTTTGTTTCCTTTACTGCTTGCTCAATATGCAGATTGAATAACATCGGGGAGAGGCTACAACCCTGTCTCACTCCTTTCCCAACCACCGGATTCCCTTTCATGCCCCTCGACTCTTATAACTGCCATCTGGTTTCCGTACAAATTGTAAATAGCCTTTCGCTCCGTATATTTTCTTCTTTCATCAATAAAATTCAATATTTCTTCTGTTACTCAAGGATTTCTTCTAGCCCTCGTCTTTTTACATACTTGATCCTCTGCTGCCTTCACTACTTCATCCCTCAAAGCTACCCATTCTTCTTCTACTGTATTTCTTTCCCCCATTACTGTCAATTGTTCCCTTATGCTCTCACTGAAACTCTGTACAACCTCTGGTTTAGTCAGTTTATCCAGGTCCCATCTCCTTAATTTCTCACCCTTTTGCAGTTTCTTCAGTTTTAATCTACAGGTCATAATCAATAGATTGTGGTCAGAGTCCACATCTGCCCCTGGAAATGTCTCACAATTTCATACCTGGTTCCTAAATCTATGTCTTACCATTATATAATCTATCTGATACCTTTTAGTATCTCCAGGGTTCTTCTTAATCAGCGTATTTTTCAGATTTGACAACTAGGAAGATGGACTGGCTAGGCTACGTTATGATTAACTGGCTGCTATAAGGACTCTCTTTCAAATGTTTCTGAAACAGTTCGAAAAAATGTTCGGTCCTTACGAAGATGTTACAGTGGATGACCAATTGATTCCATTCGAGGAAGATGTTCCTTCAAAACCCAGAGGTAAATATTGAATAACAATTGTATTTGTTATCTGACCTAAAAGCAGCATAGGTTTGTGCAGTATGTACTGGAAAGCCGGAAAAAGGACCATGAGAAACAAATCAAAGCTGAAATTTTGTTTAGAGGCTAGTTTAAAGTACTGATAAAATTGGACGAAACATTAACACCGATAATTTCTTTATGGACTGCTCACTGGCCATAGAAGTTCTCAAGAAAAATATAACATTAGTAGGATCTCTCAGAAATACCAAAGCTAAGAGTAGACCAGTACGTTCAACCTTCTTTGGGTTTAGAGGGACATAACGTCAGTTGAGTACGTGTCAAAAGAAAAATAAATAAATGAAGCAGTTGTATTACTTTCTATAATGCTCCATGACAGAAAAAAGTCAGAAAGACGAACAAAAACTGCAATAGTTATCAATCATTTCTCTGACAAGGGCATGCAAACATTTACTGCAGCAAATTCACAAGTTAAGGCGAGAGGCATAGAAATTAAGTTTAATGTAGTCCTTCAAAGTCAAAAGTTGTAATTCAATTGACTTTTATAATAATCATTGTCTGCAATAAATGTTTTTCTCCTAAAAATGTATTTTGAAGGACTATGTAATACTAATTTATTTTTCTATTAAAATTTTGTAAATGATTTTTTATTTTGTAATAATTATGATCAGTAAATGTTTATAAGTTCCAATGTCTGTTTTTCCACATAAAAAACTATTTACAAAACATATTTTGAAGTACCACATAAGAATAATGTTTTGTTCTTTTCTAAATTGTGGGTCTAATTGACCCATTCAAAATATATCTCTTTCTGTTTGAAACACAATAGAAAGGTTAATAATGAATAAAAATTAGAGAAATTTAAAACATATTTACTATATCAATTATAATTCTAAAGATAACATAGTAAGACCGTAAACGATGATATAATGCCAGGTGACAATGACAGTACCAGTAAAAATGAAAGATGCTGACTGTTTGGTCTTCATTGGCAGAGACAGAAATGGTACAAATGGATCCCTCAAAAATCTAACGAGGACAAAGAGAGAGAGAGAGAGAGAGAGAGAGAGAGAGAGAGAGAGAGAGAGAGAGAGAGAAAGATGATGTGAAACGAAGATATATACCAGTTACAGACTCATAAAAAGTAATATCATGGCTTGATTAAATTGATGGTCTTATGTTCACACAGTGGGGAAGGCCAGGAGCTGATGGTGGGTGAAACAGTAAATGAAATCTATCGTTCGCAACACTTGAATAACGCTTGAACTAGTTGGTGGTGGCTGTCAATAATAAGATTGCTCCACAATTTTCTTTTTTTTAAATTGGCGATTTTCTTTATATGTGTAGAAAAGTTCATATTATGGACATCACCTCAAAATCAGAATAACAGTTGTAGTTTCATCCCTTCACTAAAAGCTCTAGAGAAGTAGAAACATGAAATACGTAGATATTGATGTTAAACTATATAATTACATGTTTTACAAATCATTACCAATCAGTAAGAGCAAAAATTTTCCATCACTTGGTGTTGAACCTCTTGCTGTAGCCGTGCTTACAGACAAAATTACGTATTTCATTGCAGTCTGCTAAGCAAACAACGGTTTTTACCCAAACCACAACATATAAGCATGTTTCAACTCCTTAGCACCGTCGTCACTGATCACTGCTTATTCAGTTCTGTAAAATGTAAACACCTTTTAAGTAGTAGCTATTGTAACCAAATTGGACACAGAACCGTTTTTGTCTGTTGCCATTACCTTAATGTTTTCCACAGTGTTAGGTTATGTACGACCCTCTGTACATTACCGTGTATTGGTAACTTCTTACCTACAGGTAAATGATGTTACTGTGAGTACGGCCGGTGATTTATCAACTCACTCTATGTATAAATGGAATTTCCTTTTGCGAAAATATTTCGCGACCATATTTTGCGATTAATGTTATTTAGTTTCGAAATACCCATTCCCATCTTTTGTCGATACGCTCACACAAACACAAGTATTCCGTAATTTCACTCCTCAGTAGCGTCGCTGGTTTGTGTATAACATCTATTGATGTTCACTTGTTCTCGTAGCAGCTTAGGGCTGGATATTAACTTTATTTATTTTTGCTCTCTCTCTCTCTCTCTCTCTCTCTCTCTCTCTCTCTGTGTGTGTGCGTGTGTGTGTGTGTGTGTGTGTGTGTGTGTGTGTCTGTGTCGTCATATCTGTATATATCTTTAATGTATCAGTTTGTGTAAGTGTTTATGTTTCCCTTCCGATCACGCCTTCTGTGTGTTGGAGCTTTCTTGAAATGTAAGCTTATAGTATAGGCTGTGGCTGGGCTTTGGTATTTTCTGTTTAGATTAAATCCTAGTTGCGGGCTGATAAGTCATCATCAAACTGGATATGTAAGGAGTTCCTTCTTGGACCCCTGAGGCGCTCTGAAAATCTTGTTTCAATGTCTCTGTATGCTTGCCCTATGCACAATGACTGACAAGAGTTGCATGTAAGTTCTGATATGCTTGATCTGCTGAATTTATCTGTGAGAGTTTCCTGTATTCGGAGCTTTTCTGTCTTATTTTCGGTCTACCTGTAAAATACTGTGTATTCCGTTAACTACTTTATTATTATAGGTGCGTATAAACCATTTTCTTTAATGTGTACGTTCTTGCTGTATTGTCTTTAGTGTGTGGTCATTGCGTGCGTGTTGAGTTCCTCTGTGCTATTGTCAAAGTTCTTGTGTACATGTGGCCAGTTCATTCCCTTACCATTGTCACGTTTTTTTGGTTCAATTTCTCTACCGTATTGGTATCATAACTATTCTCCATTTATTGTATTCAACTCCCGTTTGTAGTTCTGTTTAATCTGTGGGGCATGGATATGAAGCTTGATGGGCGTCGGTGGGTAGTTTGATTGTGAATGGTAGTGTTTATGGATGGAGGTTTCCTATGTACTGTGCAGTTTATAAATAATTATATTCCACTATGTAGTGGCACACTATTTAACATATTAAAAGAGCTGTACGAAACAGATGACACTAACAGATGAACACAGACACATACACATGCGCTCGCGTGCGATCTTGAAAAGAGAGGAAGAGTGAACATAGTTCAAATTTGGCACCACTCTAATATGAGACTAAGTAAACATAAACAGCTACTAGACGCACAGCAGCTACATAAATACATAAATACTGTCTTTTGCGAGTGAACTTGCAGAAAATGTTTATTATCTTTGTGTGAGGATTTCCACAACAGTAGAGAATGCTGGTGAGAACTTATATCTCGAACGTAACTTCAAGTAATTACAAAACAAGCTCTAGAAATATGTTGACACAACGAAATCAAGTTTATATATGCAGTTATTCTCTGACTCGCCAACCAAATTTACAGTAATATCTTTTAGTTTCCGATGAGAAGCTTGCATCATACAGTGATAGATAGAGGCTCTTACAAAGCCGAAAAATATACAAAAATTAATGCAATGACACAAACAGACAATAAATATTATAGTCCTAATTCCGTCAGAAATTATTGGTTACAACTTGTTTGTATTTAACAGAACTGAGTAAGGACTTTCGACTAAAGATGGCACACAGGAGTTGTAACAAGTTTATATGTTTCGATTTGTATAAAAAACAATTGTCTGTGTAAAAAGACGACTTGAAATAAAATATAACAAATAATTGTAGAAGCGAACAGTGGATAACTCTGAGGCACATATTTCATTTTTAAAAAGTGGGTATGTCCTATTGCTTGTTTGTAGGGCAAGAAGTTAATTTCGATGAAAGGATATAAGCCTTTATGAACTTAGTTTTTTTGGTTACTACTTAGAAGTGAGGGAGAACGCTAGAGCGGGTGTGCATGACACCGTGGTAATTATTTTAGCGTAATTACAGAAGTATGATGACTGCTTTAACTACACCCATTTAATGTAATGTTGTTCATGGATACTTTGTTGTCACGAACTCTTTTTGACAACTACTTCGATGTGATTAACTCTCTTTAATTGCTTGAACTATAGCATCGAAACAGTGCGTGTATTTTAATTGCCTGTTTTTAAATTTTTCATTGTGTTTCTGTGTAATTGCCACAGTCAGTGTTTTATCTGAAAATTTAGACTACCATGATAATAATATTTATCTGTGTTCACTACGAAATTCATCTGACGTATTAGAAAGTACGTCATGCATATATACTGACAGAAGTGAACCGTGTACATGAGATTGTGGATCTAAAGAGCACTGACAGTACTATAGCAAATATTGAATATGTATTATTCTGTATAAGGTTATTATTGTAATGGTAACAATGTATCGTGGCCTTAACTCCGTCATTTTATCATTAACTTTGGGGAATCTTACAAATGTTATCAGTTATATCAGTATCACAAGAACTGTTACGTGACGTAATTGCATCTAATGAACAATTTACTGATCAATAACTAGTTTAGAGCATAATTACATCATCAAATGACAGCAAAAATTTCATGTGTAAATTACGCGTTGTTTACCATTGGTAAAGCCAGTGTGCAAAATTAGAGCGCGGTGTCACGTTAATTCATAAAAAAAGAGGGAAGGAGGTCATTGCGCAGATTTCAAGCATATGGGATGAAATCAGCCATTGCCTTTAAAAGGAACCATCCCGGCATTTGCTTGGACCGATTGACCGAAAACACGGATACCCTAATACTGAATGGTCGGACGCGAATTTGAACCCATCTCCTCCGGAATGCGAGCGCAGTGTGCCAACCACTGCGTCATCTCTCTTGGTTTGACTCGTGAGACACCGCGATATGACTTCATATCAATAAAATGTAAGCCATCTGATTTCAATTTGTCCCCTTACGTTTAGCAATAGCCATAGAGTGGGGAAGACATGAAGGTGAAGCAAAGATACAAAAAATATTAAAGAGAATGGAGCCATCAGTTTGCATGACGTGATACAGCAAACCTTAAATACTGCGATTATTTCCTCCCAAAATATTGTACCCCTGAATATTGGTATAGTGAAGTTTTCTCGTGCACCAGTCAGTTTGGTTTATTCCCCTCCAGGCTGAATTAATTAAAGAACTCGGGCGTAATTTCTAAATTGAATTCCGAGCATCAAAGCTAACAAATCAAATAACCTGACCGACAGAAGCAAGCACTATTCATGAGTCAATAATTTGCGAAGTGACGTCTATCTCGCAGTTGCATGAATTACCAACACGAATGGAATATCTGAAATTGAACAGAATAACGTAGTCTAAATTCTGGAGTCCAACGATTTTAGGACGGTCACAGGCGTATAATACACAAAAACATAAAAATAATTCATTTTACTGCAATTTCTTGTTTTTCGCAGTTTTTAAATGACATATGTATTTATATGGTTATGGTTTTGCTATCATCGCATGGAGCCTTGAATGAGGAAGCGACAGTCACGCCTCACTCCCTTCATATTGCGCCTTAAAAATGAGAACAATTGCATTCCTGAACTCTCAAAATGGTTCAAATGGCTCTGAGCACTATGGGACTTAACTTCTGAGATCATCAGTTTCCTAGAACTTAGAACTACTTAAACCTAACTAACCTAAATACATCACACACATCCAGGATTCGAACCTGCGACCATAGCGGTCGTGCAACTCTCAAAAGATCTAAAAAAATTTGAAGTAGAACTGGAGGGCAGTACACTCTGTATTTTGGAGGAAATTCATGTGCGCCTATCTACGAACCCCACAAAATTATTAAATGAATAGTCTGGCTCAACACGACAGTCGTTCTATAATATCTTCGATGAAGTAATCAATACGTAACTGTTGGACTGTCTCAACAGATTACTTATTCTTTGAAATGTTACATACTTTTGCTGTGGTTTTGAATGGATAAAACTGTTATGTGTGTTATATGTTTAGACACACATGTACAGATATTTATAGTATTATTGACCAATGTAGCAACCCACGATGCATTTTCTCTGTGTATTTTATGCTCCAGTTATTGTATACGGTAATTCCTTCCATTTTAATGTTGTTAGTTTAATGACTAGTGTTGCTTATGAAACATGTGCTACTACGTAACACAATGGTCTTCATCCAATGCATTTACTATCTCTACATGAAACTCTGGTAATGTTTCTTCAATTCTAGCTACATTTGATACTATGTTTGTTTCATTTATACCTTCCATTTGTCAAGTTCCATTCCTACAGATCGCTCTGCCTACTCCTCTCTATCCACTCCACAGCCTCTGCTTCACACACCTGGATGTCGTGGCATGTGTAAGATTGCATGTTCACTGTACGTCATTGCTGTTATATGCTGTAATTCTCACCATTGAACGATGTAGTTTTACTCTAACGACCAGAATTGCTTAAGAAGCCTACGTTGTAAAAATGGAGGAAAAAAATGTAAATAGATTTCCTGGACGTCATCCTATGTACAGGCGATCCGTGCATGTGTATAAATTTTATTTTTAAATGTCTTGTAATAAGAATCTAATACACCGTGCCAACCTATATGTTGGTTCCTCCCACCTTTACCTGGCCTTCTCCTACTTGCTTCCCTCCTCTGCAACATTAAATTTGTTGTTGTGTATAAGACCTGTTGTTTAATTGTTTTTGATTGATTGTACATTTAGTGCTCCACAGCACTGCTATCTGGTGGTGTATTTGTCTTCCACAACGATGTAGCCAGGTAATAATTCAGCTTCGCATGGTCTGATTTATAAGATATTTGTCTCCATATCTGTGTACGACGTGCTTTCTTTAACCTTTGTATGTTTTGATGATTGTACTTCGACTTATATTCTGTTGGTTCTTAGTAATCAGTTACCTGCTATTGTGCACTGTGTGTTATTTATGGGTCTTCACGGATTATTCAAATTAATCTCATGACGTGTAAAGCCAAACGCATCATTACAGAAAATAGTCACCTCACATCCTGTGAGTTTCATGTATTTCTATAGCGTCCATTGCAGCCATGATGTAACCTTCAACTTGCGTAAAAATGGGCGCATACTTCCGAAGTAACATCACGTTACACCTGTTATCCATCGATATTGCCATGCTGAAGCATCAGCTATGTGTAAGTTGTCTGCCACGTTTGCCGAATTCCATATATTATGCTGATTATATGTGTATCCTACTCCCTCGCAATCTGTGCTCTCATATCTGCGTCCGATGATCGACTTCCGTATATTAACTGCTCCGTTGAGTATGCTAATTCTTCTGTGTAAAATTTTTTAGGCGAGAACGACCTGAGTCAATGAAAACGAGGGTCCTCATTTGTCCCACATGCCACAAGAATTTAAACAGGGACACAGCCTAGTTCTTTATGTCTATTCTGTTCGAAGTTGTTCTTAAATTGACGTGCGCTTTTGCCGTTGTGAGATGTGGTTTGCTAATGAGGGTAGCTGTATGTAAGGATCCTAAGAAAGTTATGTATCAAAGCAGCTATGGGTCTGTGTTGGTGAAATTATTATCAGAATTGTATACAGCTTTGCTCCAAGCCTTTACTCTGGAACACATGGTAACATTTTTGTGACCCACATGTTGACTTTGCATATTGCGATAGTGAAGCACGGATGCGTAATGAAAAGAAGAGTGGCGTTTTAGGCTACAATTAATATGGGGTAGATTCTGTTCTGTTGACATACTATGTCTGATTCCCGATCGGGTTTTACAAGTCGGAGTTTCATTCGCCATATTGCTTAGTAGTGTGAGCGATTCTTGAGTACAGCTCGATTGTTTGGGACCCCAATCTGGTCAGCTTAACAGAAGACGTCAAAGCCATTGGGAAGCAGGCTGCCAGATTTGTTACCGGTCATTTCGTCCAACAATCAAGAGTTGAAGAGTTGGTTCCGGAACTCAAATGGGAATCCTTGGAGAAAGCGAGATGTTCATTCCAGGAACACTACTAAGGAAATGTACTATGCTACTGTAGATGACGGACGCACAAGCAGAGAAACGCATCCAGGCAGCAAAGAACAATAGAAATTAATTACGCGATAACGTAAGCAACTGAGATAGCTTCTTAGTAAAGCCAACGAAAAGATAATCCAGATCTGCTGAAGGTAAGTCTCTAATACTACGCCGGCCGTTGTGACCGAGCGGTTCTAGGCGTTCAGTCCGCAACCTGGCTGCTACTACGGTCGCAGGTTTGAATGATGCCTCGGGCAGAGATGTGTGGGATATCCTTAGATTAGTTAGGTTTAAGTAGTTCTGCGTTCTAGGGGACTGATGACCTCAGATGTTAAGTCCCATAGTGCTTAAATCCATTTGAACCATCTAATAATACACAGCCCTTGAAGGGGCGAATTGAGCACTCAGTCGCGATAAAAGAGCAATGTCGTAGGCTGCACTGGCGATGTCCAACCTTTCCATGCGTTGCACTTGTAGGAATATACTTAGGGCACTTCAGATGTAGAACGTCGACGTTGAGTGTGGCACTCACAGTGGCTGACGAGCTGCTGGACGGTGTCCTAAAAGGGTCACGTGACTTATGGAGGCGAGCTAGTACCGGCTATGTCCGGTGGATGTGGAGGCCTCAGAACTGCAGTTTTTGTTACAGGCAAGACGAGTTGACCGTCTGGCAGACGTCTTAAGAGGGCGGCAACCCGCCGTGCGGCTGGATCATGAGACCCCACCCATACGCTATGTTACTCTTCCCGTCGGAAGAGATGGCGTCATCATCTCGCAGTATAGACGGTGGCCAAAGGTATGTAGGACATGTGGGAACCATCCAAGAGAAGCAGGCCAGAGAAGAGTATCGCCGGTGAACTGAAGGTCCAGAGGGGTGCCCGAAAGGCTGCAATTCTTCAGAGAAGAGAAGTATCAGAGGTTGCAGATGATGCCAACTATAGGAGAAAACCAGGACGCACAACCAGGGCAAAATGGCACAGAGCTGGGTGGAGATGAATACAAATGATGCGCCGCAAAGCTGCCTTTATGTGAAAGACTGTACTGTGCAGGGCAGTGAACAGTTGTAATGTGTGTGACGCCGAAGTGCGTGTCTTACAGTTCCATCACACAAAACTAACACTGTAAAAGTGCTGCATAAAATTATAAACTGAGCTGAAAGAATAAATGCTCAAAATGCTTCTATTAAAGTGATCTACAAATTTACGTACTAAAACTGATTAAGTAACAAGCCGAACATTAAATAACACACACGCGAACATCTAACACTGCACTGATAAAATATATTAGATCTGAATTAAACTGACTGCAATTCCTGAGTGTAAATAATCTTACTGTCTTATATCGCTGATGTTAGAGTGGCCGTAACAAATTTTCATGACTTACGTTGTGGCAACGAGAACAGGTACTGTTCGAAAGCGATGTATGCGAAAATACAGCACAACAGGATACCAGCAAAGAAAATTTTGACCAAGTGCAGTCCAAGGAAAAACAATTATGCTAGGCACATCGTACTTTATGCTTTGAGAACTGTACTCCACGAATGCAAAACGATGACACGTGATAACAAAATAAAACGTTAGTAATGAGAAGTGGAAGAAAATGAACTTAATTAGTGATACAGCAGAGACTAGCATGTAAAATCTATATTGTGAAACCCACATTTGTATGTTACAAAAATCTTGACGAAGTTTACTTTTTATCAAAAGATATTACTCTGCCATAGAATTCGTTGATGAAACGGTAAAGGAGTGGTGAATTTGTAACACTGAGTCCAAGACGTGTAAGCAAATAAATTTGTTTCGTCTCGCCTCGATAATTAAAACAAAGCCATGTTCGCAAAACACGAAGCTGAGTCAAACGAAAATCTTAAATTTTTAATAACAAATCGAAATTTCGCGTCGTTATTCTATATGTTGGTTAGCGTGCTACAAACAGCGTGCAGAATGGCCTGTAGGTGGCAGCATCGTGCAGATGCACACATACAGTCACAGTATCAATATAAAGATGGCCGCCCCACTGGCGATTGCACCAGGGAAGAAGAGCGTTCCGCTATTCGGTTTTTGCGTAGTGAAGGTGTGAAACCTACAGAACTTCACCTACGTATGAAGGCTCAGTAAGGTGATGGATGTTTCTCACAACAGCAAATCTACGAATGGAGTAGGAAGTTCGCGAACGGTGTGACTTCAGTGGAAGATGCTCCTCGTCCAGATCAGGCACAACGAGTTGTGACTCCACAGAACATTGCAGCAGTTGAAGCCATAGTGAAGGAAAACCGCCGAGTGACACTGAATGACATTGCAGCATGTTTACAGATTAGTCATGGGTCAGCACACCACGTTGTTCATGATGTGCTCCAGTTTCACAAAGTGTCTACATGATGGGTGCCAAGGCAGCTGACTCCTGAAATGAGAGAACGACGTGTTGATGCTTGTGAAGAACTTCTTCAGCGCTTTGAACCAGAAGGTGATAGCTTTCTTGCAAGAATCGTTACTGGGGACGAAGGCTGGGTTAACTTCCACCAACCGGAAACGAAGAGAGCGAGCAAGTAATGGCGCCATTCCTCATCACCAAACCAAAGAAGTTTCGAACAGAACCATCAGCAGGGAAAGTTCTGCTTACTCTCTTTTGGGACGAAGAAGGTGTCATTTTGGAGCATTACATGCCTAGAAGGACCACTGTCACCAGTGCATTATACAGAGAACTCCTAAAAAATCATCTGCGGCCTGTAATCAAATCAAAGCGATGTGGATTGCTGTCAGCAGGTGTCCTTTTGCAACATGACAATGCATGGCCCCACACTGCCCCTTCAACAGTTGCAACAATCACAGACCTGCATTTTGAGTGTCTTCCTCATGCACCATTCTCGCCAGACCTTGCCCCAAGTAATTTCCATATGTTTTGGCCACTCAAAGACGCAGTGGGACGAAATAAGTTCCGTTCTGATGAAGAGGAACGCCACGCGGTGCGTGAGTGGTTGCTCGGACTACCAAAAGAATATTTTTCTAAAGGAATTTATGCACTTTGTAAGCGCTGGAGGACTTGCAATGAGCGCGGGGGAGATTATGTTGAAAAGTGGTACACCTTTGACCCACTACTGCACAATAAATAATATTTAAAAAAATATTTAAGGTTTTCATTTGAATCACCTTCGTACATCCTCTGCGCTTGCATCTCTGTGTCTTTTTAGCATAATCACTAACACCAGACTCATTTAACACTGTGTACGCCAGAACGGCAACTACAGTACTGTTGACAACCAAAGCTCTCACTGCTTGCACTTAGAACCTCTATGTGGTAACATAACGATTCTCTCACTTAATACTCTGCGATGCTAAAATGGCAGCGACAATACTACAGACATCCAGATATCATTGTTTGTGTTCATAACCTCTTTAGCGTTACAATCGACTATTAACGACTTCTATCTGTAAAATATCCAAGGTACAAGAATGAAGTATGACTCATCGAATAAAAGATCACACATCACTCTCATGGAGTACCAAAAATAAGGCACAAACTGTACACACCTACCGTTTGGAGACTGAACGGGAAATCACGGTAGGGACTGGTACTGTAAGCTGGACGATACTCGACGACTCTTCCCTTCCACAGATGCAGGCTTCCTTATGTGAGCTCTAATGGGGTCATAGTAGAGCGAATATTTGTGAGTACCTCCACAGCAGATTCATGAGTTTATTTTCACACCCCAAAGTGAAATAGCAGAATAAAAATTTGTTCCCCGTAAAAGGTAAATGGCGCCTGTCAAGCAATTCATACTGTGTCCCGACAAGAAGTTAGCTTTTCTCATGCTATGAGTATTACTTATTTTCTCTTCTTACGCCATGGTCAGGTGGAAACTGAACGCCAGCATTAAGTATATACAAAAGTTACTGATGAAGGTGTAGAACAGACATGAAATGATGAGGTATGAAGTGTTCACAAAATAAAATATCACATGTATAGTTTATATGGGAACAATTACAGTTAAAAATATTTAATAATGGTTAAACTTAGTGTAAAGGAGTAGGGAAAGGTACTTGTGTGTAGTCATTGGAAACTAAGCTGGAATCCGGTGTCCTACGTGCACTGATTGCAAGTACTATCACCTTTACATTTCTGTTAACACTATAGGAAACGTCGCCCAATGTACTTGTATGAGTAGTTTACTTTTAAGAGATGTTCTGTAAAGGTTCGATCTCTCCTCAGCAGCCTCCAGTTCGTCGCATGTTGCAACAACCTGTCACTGCTCTGCCTGACTGAGAAGCATACACTTTTCCACAAGACTTGTACGTGGTTTTATATGCTCCACTCTGCGCCAAAAGTCAAATTTTCTCTGCGATATTGAATGATTATTTAGCCCCTCATGTCAATAGTTGGAAACAATTTATTTGCAACATTATATAAGTTTGCCAACATATGGCATAGCGAACCAGATTTGGAAAATTTTCCTGTTGGCCAGTGATCATAAGCAGTGTATTTTTGCACATTTTTCCTTCCTCGTAGAATTTTGGAGATGAGGTCAGAGCTGTACGTAGTAAGCACAGAGATATGACATTATGGGATGTACCTGAAACCCATAAACGTATTAGGATTCCCACGCTAGTTTTATGTGACAAAAATATTTTCATTTTTCCACTTTGTAAAATTAAGTTTGTTATGGAACTATCAGATTACAATATTAAAATGAAATTTAACATTCATGTTTTTCTTAATTTAACGATTTCCATATAACGCACAGGTACAGCGCTTTCCTTTGTAGACACTCTCTGCTTAATTATTTTACGTGTATACTGTATATGTATTAGTAAAATACATGGACGTCACACTTGGCTTAAGCTCTAACTGCCACAATCACTTGTCACTTAACGATGGCGGCAACCTTTTTTGATGGCATAAAGCGCTCTTCTAATCGAAGTGAAAACTAGCCAACCTGCAATAGTGTAAAAGGTAGGCGCGCATGAGGAAACGGCGTTCGGTCGCTTTCGGTTCGCATTCGGTGTTGGCTGGTTTTCCGCTGGTTGTCAGTCTTTCAGTGAATCATCAGTGGAAGTACACGTCCTCTCGCTTCGGCGCTATCGGAACAGAAAGCTTACGTACGCTACATTGTCTAGTTTTGTTGTTATTAACATGAGTGTCGTAAACGATGAGGTTCTCGGAAGGAAATTTAATGTTTATGGTAGTGGAATGTAGATACCAAACGCGTTTCTAAGAATCAAAAGATCCACAACACAAATACCGAATGGAAAGTAATATTATTGGTAGTAGATAGCTCAAGCACTCAAAAATATTACTGTGGGCTTGAGAAAGACGATAAATTCATTAGATGTTTGCATCAGTTGTAAAAGGAGTGAAAATCTCTTCGTTGAAATGGAACAGTCTAATAAATTTCATTGAAAATAAAGTGCGAATATGCTGATGAAAGTCAAAAATATAAGAAGAATCTGATCACTCTTGTTGCTTGCGTTCACGGTGTATGTAATTACGTGGTCTTCGTATCACTATCATATCAGTAATGTTTGGCGTTAAAAGCGAATTATCTGTGTGACGTAATCTGCCCTGCAACAACGCATATAGATTATTTGACAAGGTAGCCGATGAGACAATCCTTACATATAGCTAGCTTCGCATTTCATTAACCAAATTTTATTGAAATCATCACCATTGTACGTACGTAAGTTAAAATCTTTGAAGTGATTCGCATGTATCACAGAAGTCATAAGAATACGCAGCTACTAAGTACAAAACAATCACTCACACAACTGCCTCCACTTGTTAACAACCAGAGGGAGAATACTTTAATGCATCTTACTAAATCAAAATCAATTAATTAAATGAAATTTTGAATGTCAGTTACTCGCAGGTAGACCCGTCAGACTGACGACAGCTGGAGCACATTAATAACGTAGACGAGTAGAATTTTTAAAGTGAAATTAAATTAAAAACTCTTACAGTCTAAAACAACCCTATTACCTGGATATTTAAATGTTCAAATGTGTGAATTCCTAGGGGACCAAACTGCCAATGTCATCGTTCCGTAGACTTACGCTAAGGACAACACACACACACACACACACACACACACACACACACACACACACACACCTGCCCGAAGGAGGACTCGAACCACCGGCGGGAGGGCCGCGCTGGATATTTAAGTTCTTGTAGTTAGAGGCACAAAAGTCGTCCTCGGAGAGCGCCAGACCGTGATGATATGAAATTCAACGTGATAAACGATCAGCAGTACAACAACAATAGAAAAAGGATTTCGAGCAAGAAATTTGGACGGCAGGCTCTAATCATGAGAATGTAAATGCGCGATAATCAAGTCACCAATGCTGAAAAAAATTAGCGCAGCCTTTTAGAGTTTTGCAACTCAGTCAAGATTTCTTTTTGAAACAGTGCAAACGGAGTACATGAAACGATTACATTTATAGACCAGTAGCACAATCAGTTCTGAGGTTCGGGTATCGACCCGTGCTCAAACACCCATATTAGTTTAGTACGTGGTCTAGCCTATACGCGAGGCAATGCAGGCGCTGAATCTAGCATCTAGTGGATCCTACAGACGGCAAATACTGTCCAGGTATACGTTATGCCACACCTGATCGACATGTTCACTTACTTCTGCAAGAGTTATTGGTTGACGAATCGAACGAGTCACTTTGCGTCCCACCATATCCCACACATGCTCGATTAGTGACAATAATGTAGAACGTGGTAGCCAGGGAAGTTGCTGCATGTCTTGCAGAGCACGTTCGGTTTCACCGCCAGTGTGTGGGTGAGCATTATCCTGTTGGAAAGACTTATCACCTTCTTGTAGCAAGGACGGCAGAACAATGGGTCTGACACCATTCTGCATGTACCTAGCGATGGTTCGAGTCCACTCCAGAAACATCAAAGGGGACCAAGACTTGTAGCTTACCATACTCCGGACTATAAGCCCTGGGGTGGGACGTGTGTCTTAGAGGAATGCACTCAACGAGACAGCGCTCACTACGTCTACGTCGTACGCTAAAGCTACCATCACTTGCTTCCACGCCGAATCCGCTTTTATCGCGGAAGACCACGGCGTGCCATTCCATCTCCAAAGAGATCCTCTGTCGGCACCAGTCGAGACATGCATGTCGATGATGTGGCGTGAGTGGAAGACAGGCAAGAGTTGTGCGTTCCAGTAGTCCCACTGTTGTAACCGGTTCGCAACAGTTCGGATTTACAAGTCTCGGCTCACGAGCGCTCTTATCTGTGCTTTGGTCGCTGTACCATCTGCCAATACTAACCTTAGAACACCATGTTTCTGGCGGGCATGCGTGCTGCGTGGACGTCCAGAAACTCTTCTGCGGGTGTGGATATGTTCACGTAACGACTGGTACCAGCACGACGGACGCAGCATGTCAAACTTAAGTGGCAGTTCTCCGAGACAACCATTTCGTCACTCGGAAGGATGCAATTTGACTCTTTTTAAACTTTCTCAGTTAGCTGTAGGACTCTCGGGTACATCTCTGTGGCATGGTTACCCGTTTGCTTCACTCGTTTGCACCACACTGAGTCTTCTGATAGCGTTCCCTTTTAAAGCGTGAATACAGTTGGCGCTCCGGTAGCTATGCCACGACGCTAACTGTTACGACGTTGAAAACATTATTGGTATATCTACAATTTCCCAGGTGATTATAGCATCGCTTCTAGAAAAAAGTAATGTAAATCAATTTTTCGATATGTAACTACAATGGAACCGCTGTACGTGCTCATAGAATTGTAATTACTTTTATCTCTGTATCTTAGTATATAAGAAAAAGATGTCTTTCTTTCACGCTCTTGTCTTTTCCTTTGTCTTTTGTGTGTGGCTGGTTCTGATGTCCTATCTGACGGTTTCATGTGGATCACGGTCTGTAAATAATGATTTCAATTATATGTAATGATAAATTTTGTTAAATATATTTGCAAATAGCTTGGTGGTATGTGTTTTTACTTAGTAGCAAACTGTACCTTTTCTGACCCACAATTATTATTTACGTAATAATTAAATGTTGCCCTGGCCATTTTGTGTAAGTCTATTGTTGCAGCGACGCGTCATTGGTGTTACAAATGATAAAACTATTTTAATAATCATTTAATTGCAAAAAGTATTAAAGACAATAATCTAAATAAATGCAGACTGGCGTATTATAATATTTTTCATTTCTTTTTGTAGTCCAGAGGTACAGTTTTACTAAAAACAATTGTTTCAATTGTATACAATGCCATTGCACATAGGCAGCTGTGCTGAAGCATCAAGCCACACAGAGAAGAATAAATAATTAATTGAGTATTATATTTAACTTGCTTTTCGTGTATCATTAAAGATACATAATTTTTTTATACATTGTATGTCGGATATCTTAACGTTGGAATACGTATGATGATTCTGGCGATAGTGCCCTGAGAAAATTTTGCCGTGGTTTTTAGCGAACATAAACGAAATTTTTTTAACAAAACATTTCATTCCAAATTTAACAGGGTATTTTATTTCATTCACTTTTTCAGTAAGTTACGCGATAAGACATATGCCTTCTTCGGATCAGTATCGACGCCCTCTTTAGCTGAAAAATAGATACATGATTCATTCATAGTTAGTAAATGTTATAAATCACTTCCTCAATAAATAAAAGCTTCACAATTTCAAAGATGTTATTATATGCAACCAAATTACTTACAACAACATTACACGTCCTTGCATCATGGAAATCGTGGCAGCAAAGGTAACAGGGTCGAGACTTGCCGTGTCTCATTTCTTTTCAAACGACGAAAAGTGAAATTTAAGGACGCATATTTTTTAACGTAAGTTCTGCTATTAACTCAAAATGATCACCTGAAATAACAAACTCAATGATTTGTTATAACGCTATACTTTGCTTTGCTTCCAAATTTACGCCTCATTTGTAATGAGAAGCCGGAAAAATGCGTCGGGCGACATATGTGGAAAATTATACTTTAATACTAAGGGTAGCTGCAGCTGTAATTCACTGTGTAATACAGCACCTCCGCAAACTTCACTTCTGCGAACAAATTGACAAACCTAAATTCTTCCATCCCTCTGCCATTTTGCTCACATCATCAAAACTAGTGCATCCGCAATAGTAAAATAATCCTCAAAGTTCGGCGTCGTGGCACTAAGTCCGTAGTGTTTCAGCCCGTGTGCCGATTATTACTGACAATAAATAGACAGGTTATCTTTATTACCTCGCGTTCTCTTCCGTTCCCCTTAGTATTAACGCTTGTTCACAGATACAAACAAATGGCAGTGAGCACTGGCGAATCGCCTGCAAATCTGCACTAGCCTGTGAACCGCGAATTACTCTCCTGTTCTTGTACAGATATTACATTATCCCTCTTTCACTATAGCTTATTCATATTTTCTCGAAATTTCTAACTTCTTACACCACATATCATTAGGCGAGCGCTTTTACTAGATCGATGAATCCTATGAGCGTGTCTTCATTTTTCATGAGCTTTGCTTCCCTTATGAATCGCAGCGTGAAAACTCTCTGGTACCTTTACCTTTCTTTTAAAACCAAACTGATCGTCATCTAACAGATCTTCATTTTTCTTTTCACTCTTTTGTATTTTATCCTTGTCATGAGATTGGATGCATGAACTGTTAAGCTGATTGTGCAATAGTGTTTTCGAGAAGTCCTCCCTCTCTAGAAGCCTTCCATGCCCTCTTTCAAGCTCCCCCCTCTCTGTTCTGCTGCTAACAGTAAAATTGCCACTGTAGTATTAATGTCACCTCCTTGCTTTCAGTTTCTATTTGCTGATTTCTTCACATATTTCCTACAGCCATTTCATTTTTGCTGCTCTACAATTGCTGTTTATTTTATTCCTGAGGGATTTCTATTGCTGTTCTCCTGTCTTTATGTAACCATTTTTGTACTTCCCTCTTTCGTCGATCACAGTTGAAGTGCCTTCGCAGTTAAATTCGTTATACTTAAGTTCCTCAGTCCAACATCTGTGACTGCCCTTTTTAAAGGTGTCCACCCTTCTTTTACTGAACTGCTTGCTATGATGATCCTTATCGCAGTATCCACATCCCTACGTTCGAACTTAAGGCAATTTTAAGTAAGTCTCGGTACTCCTGCGTACTTCAGCATTCCACTTCCTTTAGCTTCGATTTTATCGGACATTTCTCATGAAGTTCAGTCTACTCTTCGTCATTAATAAATTGTGCAGTCTATATCTGGACGTGAGAACGTTTTATTCTCGAATATCTGCTTTCCAAATCTCCTTCTGACCATAGTGTAATGCAGGTGGGAAGCTCCTGTGTCTCCGGGCCTTTTCCTAGTCTACCTCCTACTTTTCGTGAACAGAGTAGTCGCTACTAACATCTAAAATTAACTGCAGAACTCAATTAGTCTTTCTCCTCCCTCATTTCTACTGCCAAGCACACATTCACTCTCATTCCTTTTTTTCATTCTTCCCACTGCAACCTCGTTCCAGTCCCCATTGACTATTAGATTTTCATCTGCCTTTACATACTGAACTAGTCCGTCAGTATTATTATATGCTTTATATTTCTCTTCCTCTGCTTATTGTGGTGTTGGCAGGTATAACTGAACCGTCGTTGTCGGCGTTGGTTTTTCGTCGATTCTGATGCGAACAAATCTATCGATTCGTTTAAAACTTTCGGGCTGATAGACCATCACGATGCGTAAAACGTTCCTCTACAGTTCGCCACTTTACCTGTGAGGATGTCTCTTGCACTCGGAGATGAAGCATCAAGGTGAATTTTTGTTTATCGACCACGGAAGTTTCAATTGAAGTTAGTACCCGTCGTGAAAGCCTACATGACAAGACCAAACCTATGACTGAAATATTCACATTAGATCCCTCTATGCCTTGCCTTCGTACACATAACGAATCCTATTCACGCTCCAAGTGACAGCACCCCATATTTATCTGACCAGAAGGCCTTACCTTCTCCACATTGCACGTAGGGGGTGGAAAACGGTTCATGATCAAACAAGTCATATACAGAACATCAGTACATTGTTTCCTTTCGATATTACTGGCTTCCCATCCCCTATGGCTGGAACGTCTTAACACTGCTCAGCGGCAGTCAGTAACACCAGCAAGTAGCATCGGTAGTGGCGAGAGCCGGAGAGAGGCTTTTTATTTTGTGATAGGCGGCATGCTATTTGTGGAGCGCGCGGCGTGGTTGACATCGATCAGCTGCAGCCGCCGGCCAACGCGTGTTTGCTTTCAGACCTGCTCTGCAACTTTCATTTCCGTGACGGATGGCTCTCCGGCTCGCTTTATTAGAAATGGCCCCAATATCTGCCCGAACGTATAAGTGGGAACCCGGAGGAAGGTAATCAAAGTTCCTACAACTTTGGCTACACTTTGTTGTTAGGATTTAGGATTTTAGCGTCAGCAGTTATATGAGAGTTGAGTGATGAGTAACTCGTCCACTGAATAAAAATTCTTGGTTTATTCAGCGCGTAAATTTCAAGCAAAATTCCAGCCCTTCGACGAATGTCTTCACCATCGTCGTTAGGGCTAAATCTGACTGTCGTGAGACCTTTTTCTTCCTTTCATGTTATTTCATCCCCCTCCCACATATGAGCTGGGCTTTGGCTGTCAGTGACACATTCAACCTGCTCTTCAGAAATAAGGCGAGAGAATACTTACTTACGATACAAAGGGATTTCAAACATTGTCTGCGAATGGGCATTGATTTAAATCGCTGGGGGAAAGCTGAATATTTGTCCCTGATAGGGATTTGAACCCCTGCCCTGTTCTCTAGACATTTGCATTGGCCACCATCTAACAAAGTGGTCATCGCAATCGCACGAAATACCATGGCACACCTTCCGTCAGGTTCAAATTCTCGACTTGTCCACACCCATGTCCTTTATCCCCTTTACTCGCACAATTTCGCTGATTCCCATACTAGTTCCAGTCTGATGTGTATCTGCACTGAATGGATCAGTGATCAATGGTCTCTATAGTGCAGATGAACACCAGTCTGTAACTCTTACCGGAACTGGCGGAATGCCGCAATTAACGATGATAATGGGCTATGGGCAGTAAATTCGAAGGGTGTGGATAAGTTGAGTCTGACGGGATGTGTGCCAGGGTATTCCGTGCCTTTGCGATGAGCATTGTGTTTCTATGATGCATTAGTCAGCGCATGTGCCTAGCGAGCAGGATACACCGGTTAGAACCCTGATTCAGCACAAATTTACAGCTACCCCACTGATTTCAATTAATGTCCACTCGCAGTCACTGTCTGAAATTCCTCTGCCTCTTAATTCGTGGTAGGTTCTTAATCAAAGTAGTGACACGTCATGTGTGTATAAACACTTACTTAATGGTGAGATCTTTGAGAAAATTCACCTATTACGTTGATAACTTAAATGTCAATAGTAAAAAGGTAAAATGGTAAACAATAAGAACACACTTAAAGAAACAGGTAGAAAACGCTTATCTTAAGAAGGAGCACTCCACTTCCACTAAAACTGGAAGGGTGCCCCAGTAACTGTTGTCTGTTGTTGAAGAGGAAATACGTTGGCGCTGCCAGATGCTTCTAATAGATTCTACTTCAAAACACTGCCTCGAAATCTGACGGAAAATACGAGATAGTGGTCTTGTATAAGGTACTCCAGAAATAAACCCTCAATGTCTTCACTGCATTGCAATGCTATTGATGACACTGCCCCCAAAGCACCGTTACTAAACACGGTTTTCCGAAACTCCTTCACCAAAGAAGACGAAGTAAATACACCAGAATTCGAATCAAGAACAACTGCCAACATGAGTAAATTAGAACCGGATATACCCGTAGTAGCAATGCAGCTTAAATCACTAAATAAAAGAGAGGCATTGAAGTCAGACTGTATGCCAGACAAGATCGTTTCAGAGTATGGTGATGCGATTGATGCATAATTTGCAGCCATATATCACCGATCGGTCGTCGAAAGATACTTACGTAAAGACTTGAATGTAGTTCGGGACACGCCAGTACTCAAGAAAGGATGTAAGAGTAATCTGCTGAATTACAGACATGTAACACTTGCGTCGATTTGCTGTAAGATTTTGCAACCTGTTTGTCTTTGAACATTATGAATTACCTCGAAGAAAACGACTCATTGGCAAATAATCAGCACGTATTCAGAAACTATCGTTCTTGTGAGAGACAAGATTCTCACCAACTAATATGTGCTGCCGACTGGAGGTGTCAAACTGACTCCATGTTTTTAGATTTCTAGTGGGCTTTTGACCACGTTCCTCACAAGAGGTTTCTAATCAAAGTGCATGCCTACGGATTTTTGTCTCAGTTGTGCTACTGGATTCTTCATTTCCTGTCATAAATATCACGGTTCGTAGTAATTGACGAAACTTATCGAGTAAAACAGAGCTAATATCTGGTGTTCCCTAAGGAGGCCCTCTGATGTTCCTGGTCTAGATCAAAGATTTAGAAACAATCTGAGGAGTTCTCTTAGATTGCTGGTAGATAAAGAGGTAATTTCCCGTCTTTTAAAGTCATCAGATGATCGAAACCAATTGCAAAATGATGCAGACAAGGTATCTGTAAGGTGTGAAAAGTGCCAATACATTCTAAATAGTGAAAAGTTTGAAGTTATCCACATAATTGCTGAAAGTAATACACTAAATTCCTGTTACACTATAAACCACGCAAATCTAAAAGTGGTGAATTTAACTAAATAGTTATTGATTACAACAACGGATAACTATTAGGATCGATCTCATACATAAGTTTGTGGGGAACGCGCCTCAAAGACTTTAATTTATTGGCAGAACACTTGTAAATTGCAACAAGTCTACTAAAAACCTGCATGTAGTACCCTTGCCCTTCCTCTTATGGAGTATTATTGCGCGGTATGGTATTCGCATCACATATTACTGTCCGAGGACACTGAAGAAGTCCAAAGCACGGCAGCTAGTTTTGCATTATTGCAAAGAAGTGGGTACTGTGACATAGATATTATATGTGAACTGGGATGGCTATCATTAAAACAATGGCGTTTTTGGTTGTAATAGAATCTTCTCAGGGAATTCCAATCACTAACCTTTTGCTCCTAATGCGAAAATATTTTGTAGACGGTCACCTGCGTATAGAGGAATAATGTTCATAATAAAATATGAGTAATCGGAGCTGTCAGGGAGATATTTAATTATTGATTTTTCCTGTGCACTGTTCGAGAGTGGATTGGTAGAGGAATAGTTCGATGAGCCCCTTGGCAGGTGCTTAATTGTGAGTTCCAGTGGAAGTATGTAGATGTAGTTGTAAGAAGCGTGAGATGGAATTCTCGTATGTTCAGACTTAATCTTATGTTTGCTTATTTGATTCTGCTCGGTTTCAGTTGGTTATTTAAAATTCCTGTACTTCAGGTGAAGCTGATGTACAACACAGCAGTAGCAACAGTTCGTATTGACTGCCCGCGCCACTGCTGCCACAATGGCAAAAGAGTATTATAAATCCTGGGTATGCTTATGTGGACTTTATCTTCAACAGGTCGCAACATTAATTATTTTGGGTGGCCAGACAACCCATCCTATTCCATACCTGTATAGGACTCGTTCTGATCATACTCGTTATTTCACCACCATGTGCTTTTGTCCTCTTGGTTTGGTTGAATATCATCGCAGCTTGTTTCGTTGAGAGAGTTTTTAATTTTATTTTATTCTATTTTATGTCTTTTGCTTACGGTTCCTGGCCATACAGGCATTTCGCGAGTGGAAAGCTGATGCAACCGTGTGTTTCGAGGGGACCTTTATGTCAGTTTTGACGATACCAGACTAAGGTCATCACAGCTCGCAGTTCCCACCGGAAGATACCTTCGACCCGGCCCGGAATGGAACCCGGCTTCCTTCGGATAGCAGCCCGCCTCCCTGACACTGAAAGTCGCGAGCTCTATCTTCTTATCTCGTGTTTTCTACTGAAAATCTCGTGCTTGTACTCTTGTTAACTTTACTAGTACAGGGATCGCCAAAACTTTATTTTTTTATTGGTCCTGTGCGCAACAAATAACTTACTTGGTCTTTCTGCTGCCACTGCTTGATCTGCTGCATTCCATTATTTAACAAAAACATAAAAAAACCTATTATTCATGCTGAGTGCAATGCATGTTCTGTATGGCGGCTCCGGCTCCTGCTGTTGCTGCGGCTGCTGCTTACTACGACTACATATAATTCAAGAGAAAGGGGTTTGGTCAAATCTAAACTCGATAAATGATAACCCAAACAAAAAACTATATTCAGAAAGCAATTCTTTCTCATTCAATTAAAAAACGCTAGAAGTTCTTTGAACAATCGCTTCGTTTGTAAATCTGCCTCCAGTGGCATTAAAGCAAAATTACAAATTAATCAAACACTTGAGACAGAGTGAAATACTTCTCAACTGAATACATAGTGAAAAAATTCCCTGACAATTACAAAAGAAATCAGTGACAAAAATCAATACTTACTCTAACAATGGTTTCCCCTTAAGAATTCAACTTCTATCATTATCAAAATTACCGTTTGCTGCTACCCACATACACAAACCCTTTTCTTTAAATTAATAAGCGCGCAGCAAATTATAAAAAAATATCAACTCAATACCAAATCCTGTGTCGCTGCCGGCGGACACGGCAGTACGGCAGCTCGGCGACGACCCCTCGCCTAACACACGTGCGCACCACAGCAGGCGGGCTCCTACACTGGCTTCAAAACTGCCACTAGTTAATCCGTGCGCTGCGAGGCGCGACAACAATATCTTAGATTCCAGAGCTTGTGTGTGCGCGCTGTAGCCAACCTTTACATCCTAAGAGAGTATTGCCAACTCTCAACACCGCAGCTACCGAAGCTGATCCTCGACAGAGTTGACATATGGATATCGTGTCTGGTCTTTTAATGTCACAGACCGAGTACTCGTTCTTTCTGAACACCGTCGTCAGATTATAGTTCTAGGAGCCAAAGTGGTACTTTGCCAAAGTAGCACAGAATCTTTGTATTGAGATTTTCAGCACAGGTCTCTTTTGAGTTGTAGGATAAAAACTACGCTTCTTTGAGATACCGGAAGTCAGTATGCATTGGTTTTCTATACGCAGAATGGCCAGGTACTTTACCTGCTTCCGTTCGACCAGCACGTCCAAGAAAGACAACTTCCCGTCTTTCTCTACCGTTGCTGTCTCACGTTGGGATGCATACTGCCGTTATGGTCTATGAGCAGCTGCTGCGTCGGACTGCATTATGACCAGATAAAGAATGTATCGGGAACTATTCTGCAAAAATAGGATGGATGGAGGAGGCACTATACAATACTCGTTCTTCGAAATCATCCGTGATAAAATTAGCCATGGGTGATATTAGAGGCGAACCCGTGAATGTTCTATCAGTCATTTCCTAATAATACCCACAGTAAAAAAATGTGTGATCGACAAGATGTGTCGAAACAATTTTAAAGTATTCAGGGAAGAAACGAGCGGCCAGTAGTTTAAATGTGTCTTCTACAGACACCTAGATAAAAAGGGATACCACTTCGAGACACATCATGATTTCACTTGAACTTATCCACATGCGCCCTCTACGCATCTCATCATGACGTCAACCAATCAGATGCAGTCTTTTAGGCATACGAGTGGAAGTCTCGCCAGCTTTACGACGATGGTGGAGGCAGTCATAAAAACCTTGCGATTTTATCAGAATTTAACGCTGCAAGTTAAACGAGAACTTTTATTCAAGAAATCGTCCGTCACGAGTGACAAGTGACTGGATACGAATATTTCAGTAATAACAGAAATAATAAAAGGAGGCATCGACGGGCTGGGATAGAGTGATCGTGGGAAACAGAGTACGGGTAAAACAGCAACGGTTCGCGTATTTATTTCGACCTGTTTCACTCTTCACGTGCGAGATGCTTCAGATATTGCTCTGGTGGCAACACGTTCGAGGTCGTCAATGGTACGGCTCCGTGCTTTAAGTATATCACGTGCTGGCCTCATGGCAGTGAGAGTGTGTCTCGGCTTGCTGCTGATGAGCGAAACCGGTCATATAAATCAAATAATGGGCATCCTGTGGTTGTTTGATCTGTACATAAATGACAAAAGTTTCCTTAGAATTTCCTCTTCAATGGGACTCAATCTTTATTTCAGTATAGTCGCCGGATTATCAGATATACCTTTTTCAATGATGAGTAAGTTACATGAGCCGATACGAGGAAGTTCCATCTTCCGTTTCCACAATCAGTTCCTCTGCACCACTTGGATTTCGTCATAGGAGCCATAATGTCCTCGACAGGCTTCCTACATTTTAACAAACATATCAAAATCAAAGAAACACTAAGTATTGGGTGCTTAATGATGCCACATGAAATTAGCGGTCTAATGCTGTCTCGTTGCAAAAACACCTATTTCTTACTTCGATTTCTCCAAACGTTCTTTCTACAGGTTTTTGAGTGTTTTTCTAACGAAGTATTGCCACGGACCTTCCCGCAGTAGTAACACCGTCTCCCGCCATGTCGATGAAGCTAAGAGCTGTTGGCTAGCACTTGGATGTGTGACAGTCCGGTCTGCCGAGCGCTGTTGCCAAGTGAGGTGCACTCAGCCCTTGTGAGGCAAATTGGGAAGCTGCATGGATGATTCTGAGAAGTAGCGGCTCTGGTCACGAAAACTGACAACGGCGGGGAGAGCGTGGTGCTCACCTCACGCACTCGATACCTGCATAGAGTGACGCCTATAGGGTGAGGATGACACGGCGATCGGTCTGAAAAAGTTGGGTGTTCTGAGACCCGTTCAGATGTAGTTTCGTTTATATTAATGAGGCCATGTAATGGTATTTTCACTTATAGAAAATCGAAATGGATGACCTCATCGGAATCCCAAAACGTGGACGCTAAAGTAATGGTATTGTTCCAGGTCCACTAGCCTTGCATCCGTTTATCCGGTGCCGCGCAATGCTAATATCAACAGAGCCATTACTATAAATAGAATTCAGGCTTACCTTTCAATCTTGGTCCATAGCTGCTTAGAATGTTTTGAAAGATTTTAAGTCATATGACCACCTGCAACTGTCAACTATTGGATCATTCTCTGTACCATCGTATAATTTCGCTTCTAGTTCATTTTCAAATACTTAGATAAATTGATAATGATCAGTAGCTCTGCATTCAGGACGACTGGGTGGCAATGGTAAAAGTCAAACATCTGACAAGGAATGACACTGTTGCTCATATGACGCGTTTCGTAATTGATCCATGGCCAGATTTCTACAAAAATATAAGATACAAAATCATTCTATTAAATGTAGAAATGGGTATATATAGCATTCCACTTTGATTGAAATCACGTGGCACAAACTACTACAGGTACCCAGGAGCGATTGCTGCACGTAGATATGGCAAACTGTAAGTGAAACAACCATCTGCAGACTACAGACACACTTCAGCAGTGTGCTGACGAAGATGATATTTTTACTATCAGGCGGTATTAGAAAGTGTATAGTAGTACCAAGGCACATCAACTAATGTACATTAATTATATTGTGTGTGTGATGGCTGTGAACCAACTTAGTACGAAAGAGAACTTTTCTTTCCAAAAGCGTTAATGACAAATTGGGATTGCGACCCAGTCGGCGTGGATGCAGAACTACTGATTACGATAACAGAGGTCACCTGCGTAACTTTATGTTCCATTTATATTAGATAAATTTTTTGACTGGGGGATCAAAAGTAATCTGCCATGAAAAATAATGCCATACCGTTCTCTTGCACGTTCTGCATACAACACATGTCCCTAGCGTTGTACGGTCAATGACAAAATTCGCGAAACTTCTCGCCTTTCCCTTATCATGAAATGCAAAGCTTCACTGTGTGTTATCACGGCACAGCAGGCACAGGGCAGGACAGTGCTGTCAACATACACTCAACTAATGTGTCAGGATACCGGATACAAAATAGGTGATGCTAACTGGACCGAAGATCTTAAGGAAAGAGGAATTTGGAGCATACGAAATAAAAAAAAATCTATTTCTTACGTCATGAAACAAGGGACGAAAGTATTGATCCATAAACTTTACAACCAGCAACAATTGATTTCTTCACACTGTCGGCATTGTAGTACGACACAGTGTGGACTTTTGAAAACGAATGTTCGAACTGCTTTGTAACTTTATTTTTCGCACCACATTTTATGTTCTACAAGACTGACACTTTTTCTTTTACATTCCTTTTATCACAGTACCGTAAACTAACACAACAATGAGACTTCAGTGCCGTAGTTCACACTTAGAATAAATTTCTAACAAGTTACAATAAATAGGTGTTTACGTCAAACAGAATTCCTGAGTTAACTGTTGGGATACCATCGACGGTGGCTACTGTTGCAAATTACTGTCAGCTTTATCAAACCACTTAGTGGGTATGGACGTTCAGCGGGTCGCTAAATTATCGACAACGAAACCCGTTAGCGTGTTACTTTACTGGTATTAAGATCATACTGTACATAGAACTGCTGGCGGTGGAGGTGATTCGGTGGGTGTTGAAATTTGTAACTCAGGGGAGAATCGTGTACGAGAGCCGTAACGTATCAAGCAAAAGGGGCAATCAAAAGTTTCCGTTTGAGAGCGTTGCTGCAGCGTATATACAATGTAGCGCAATGTCGATGCCTGTATATAAACATCGAGTATAAATGGATAAGTGTGACACTTCTGTCCATCCGACACTCTTACGGTAAATGCGGAAACGTAAACTATGGCGACATTATTACCAAACAGGACCAGCGCACTGTTATTTTTTTCTTCACAGACGAAGGGCAAACTATGGTAGACATCCATAAGTGATTGAAGAATATGTGCGGGGCAGAATGTCTGGCGAAAACCATCGTTGCGGAATGGTACGCCGAGTGGTGCCGTTGCTTCAGGGTAACGTCCATCCCCATATCACAAATGTCGTAACGAGCAGGCTACACCAGCACAAGTTTCATGATCTCTCCCCATCCGATTATCACGCCTTCCGTTCCTTAAACGCTCATATAATTTCTGTTTTGTTATTCTTAAAAAAAATCTGCACAATTTCATCTAGCTCAAAAGCATTTTCATGTCCATTGGTGCAAATATTGTTTTCAACAAATTTGACGCAGAATCGAAAAAAAGTCCACAGAGTTGTGGTAGGAGACTAAAATTGGATGTATGAACATAAGCCAGAATCGAAGTATCAACAAACTGTTGGTTTGTTTGAAGATGACACGATGCAGTTCAAAGAAATTGGTCGCTTGTTACTTTTGTATAATGTTGGTCATGTCACAATCTCAGTTTAAGAGTAAGCTGTAGCAGCTCGCGCGCTGGTCCAGCGGGTAAACTGGCAGCCCCGGGTACAGGTGGGCAAATAACTAAGGTGCGGGCAGTTTGACGGTCGGAATGTTTCAAATGGAGTTATACTGCACCGGCAGGGGAACCGTGAACACAGGTGCCCAAGCGGCTAGCTCTTGCGCAGATGCATGCAATTGGGTCGGCGGTGGCTAATCTACCCAACCTGCACCTGCCCGCGGGTGACCAGCTGTTTAAAAACAAAAAAAAAAATCTCATTTTGTTCGATATCGTGGTTCCACTTTTTCGGGGCGGACGTCCCATAGCACGCGTTCAATTTCATCGATGAACCATTCACTCAGTATTTTGTTGCAGACGGCAACTATCCCTCTGACCGAACACGCCGAGCTACCGTGCAGGCGGCTGGTGGCTGCCCGGCAGTGCCCGCACTCAATGGGGCAGCATTTCAGTAGCTAATTCAGAGGATAGAAGAACAATTTGTTTTCCACAACTAGAAGAATGTACCGGAACCCGTAGCTATTCTTCATCATGACAATGCCTGCTGTCACTCATCATGTAAAATAATTGGTTACGAGATAGGGAATTAATGTATCATTGACCGTATTCACGTGGTTTATCACGTAGTCACTTATTTTTGTTCCCTTATTTTAAATAAAAAGTACGTGAACAGTGAGTCTCGTCACATCCGTATTCACATGTATTACCCGTTAGTGACTTCTTTTTGTTCCCATATTTCAAATTTAAATAATCATCATTTTTGTCACTTTCGGATCCATGAGGTTTACCATCTAGTGGCTCCTTTTTATTCCATTACATCAATCAAAATTGAAGTTCGGAAAAAAGCGGTTTATCGTTACTCTCTAATCTTTATTTATCATCTTGTGTCTTCTCCTTGATCCACTATTTCTAACGCATAATTTCCCACCTCCGTATACACGTGTTTTATCACCTGGAGACTTCTCTTTATTCCATTATTTCAAATAATATATATATGAACAGTGGATTTCATCCCATCGTGAAGCTACCGAGTTGAAAAAATGGCTCTGAGCACTATGGGACTTAACATCTGCGGTCATCAGTCCCGTAGAGCTTAGGACTACTTAAACCTAACTAACGCTGATAGAAAGCACCGAAGCTGAAATCGTTATAGGTACAGAAAGCTGGCTTAAGCCAGAGATAAATTCTGCCGAAATTTTTACAAAGGTACAGACGGTGTTTAGAAAGGATAGATTGCATGTAACCGGTGGTGGAGTGTTCATCGCTGTTAGTAGTAGTTTATCCTGTAGTGAAGTAGAAGTGGATAGTTCCTGTGAATTATTATGGGTGGAGGTTACACTAAACAACCGAACTGGGTTAATAGTTGGCTCCTTTTACCGACCTCCCGACTCAGCAGCATTAGTGGCAGAACAACTGAGAGAAAATTTGGAATACATTTCACATAAATTTTCTCAGCATGTTATAGTCTTAGGTGGAGATTTCAATTTACCAGATATAGACTGGGACACTCAGATGTTTAGGACGGGTGGTAGGGACAGAGCATCGAGTGACATTATACTGAGTGCACTATCCGAAAATTACCTCGAGCAATTAAACAGAGAACCGACTCGTGGAGATAACATATTGGACCTACTGATAACAAACAGACCCGAACTTTTCGAATCTGTATGTACAGAACAGGGAATCAGTGATCATAAGGCCGTTGCAGCATCCCTGAATATGGAAGTTAATAGGAATATAAAAAAAGGGAGGAAGGTTTATCTGTTTAGCAAGAGTAATAGAAGGCAGATTTCAGACTACCTAACAGATCAAAACGAAAATTTCTGTTCCGACACTGACAATGTTGAGTGTTTATGGAAAAAGTTCAAGGCAATCGTAAAATGCGTTTTAGACAGGTACGTGCCGAGTAAAACTGTGAGGGACGGGAAAAACCCACCGTGGTACAACAACAAAGTTAGGAAACTACTGCGAAAGCAAAGGGGAGCTCCACTCCAAGTTTAAACGCAGCCAAAACCTCTCAGACAAACAGAAGCTAAACGATGTCAAAGTTAGCATAAGGAAGGCTATGCGTGAAGCGTTCATTGAATTCGAAAGTAAAATTCTATGTACCGACTTGACAGAAAATCCTAGGAAGTTCTGGTCTTACGTTAAATCAGTAAGTGGCTCGAAACAGCATATCCAGACACTACGGGATGATGATGGCATTGAAACAGAGGATGACACGCGTAAAGCTGAAATACTAAACACCTTTTTCCAAAGCTGTTTCACAGAGGAAGACCGCACTGCAGTTCCTTCTCTAAATCCTCGCACAAACGAAAAAATGGCTGACATCGAAATAAGTGTCCAAGTAATAGAAAAGCAACTGGAATCACTCAATAGAGGAAAGTCCACTGGACCTGACGGGATACCAATTCGATTCTACACAGAGTACGCGAAAGAACTTGCCCCCCTTCTAACAGCCGTGTACCGCAAGTCTCTAGAGGAACGGAGGGTTCCAAATGATTGGAAAAGAGCACAGATAGTCCCAGTCTTCAAGAAGGGTCGTCGAGCAGATGCGCAAAACTATAGACCTATATCTCTTACGTCGATCTCTTGTAGAATTTTAGAAAATGTTTTTTGCTCGCGTATCATGTCATTTCTGGAAACCCAGAATCTACTATGTAGGAATCAACATGGATTCCGGAAACAGCGATCGTGTGAGACCCAACTCGCCTTATTTGTTCATGAGACCCAGAAAATATTAGATACAGGCTCCCAGGTAGATGCTATTTTTCTTGACTTCCGGAAGGCGTTCGATACAGTTCCGCACTGTCGCCTGATAAACAAAGTAAGAGCCTACGGAATATCAGACCAGCTGTGTGGCTGGATTGAAGAGTTTTTAGCAAACAGAACACAGCATGTTGTTATCAATGGAGAGACGTCTACAGACGTTAAAGTAACCTCTGGCGTGCCACAGGGTAGTGTTGTGGGACCATTGCTTTTCACAATATATATAAATGACCTAGTAGATAGTGTCGGAAGTTCCATGCGGCTTTTCGCGGATGATGCTGTAGTATACAGAGAAGTTGCTGCATTAGAAAATTGTAGCGAAATACAGGAAGATCTGCAGCGGATAGGCACTTGGTGCAGGGAGTGGCAACTGACCCTTAACATAGACAAATGTAATGTATTGCGAATACATAGAAAGAAGGATCCTTTATTGTATGATTATATGATAGCGGAACAAACACTGGTAGCAGTTACTTCCGTAAAATATCTGGGAGTATGCGTACGGAACGATTTGAAGTGGAATGATCATATAAAACTAATTGTTGGTAAGGCGGGTACCAGGTTGAGATTCATTGGGAGAGTGCTTAGAAAATGTAGTCCATCAACAAAGGAGGTGGCTTACAAAACACTCGTTCGACCTATACTTGAGTATTGCTCATCAGTGTGGGATCCGTACCAGGTCGGGTTGACGGAGGAGATAGAGAAGATCCAAAGAAGAGCGGCGCGTTTCGTCACTGGGTTATTTGGTAACCGTGATAGCGTTACGGAGATGTTTAATAAACTCAAGTGGCAGACTCTGCAAGAGAGGCGCTCTGCATCGCGGTGTAGCTTGCTCGCCAGGTTTCGAGAGGGTGCGTTTCTGGATGAGGTATTGAATATATTGCTTCCCCCTACTTATACTTCCCGAGGAGATCACGAATGTAAAATTAGAGAGATTAGAGCGCGCACGGAGGCTTTCAGACAGTCGTTCTTCCCGCGAACCATACGCGACTGGAACAGGAAAGGGAGGTAATGACAGTGGCACGTAAAGTGCCCTCCGCCACACACCGTTGGGGGGCTTGCGGAGTATCAACGTAGATGTAGATGTAGAACCTAAGGACATCACACAAATCCATGCCCGAGGCAGGATTCGAACCTGCGACCGTAGTAGTCACGCGGTTCCAGATTAAAGCGCTTAGAACCGCACGGCCACATCGGCCGGCAGCTACTGAGTCCTTCCGAAATAACCTTCATGAGCTACTACCATCAGAGTTGAAAGGCAAATTGACAAATATCTTGAGAAACTGTAAAATCATTTGTATCAAAAAAAGTGTTTCCTGCTTTGTTTTGGTAAAAACGTGAAATACGATGCTTTTTGCGTTTGCCGTTACATGTGTCGCATTTCAACAGACCTCTTGAGGCTCATGGGAGTCTTTTTAACACACGGTTGTATTTAGGGACGAGTCTACGAATCTAAAATTCTAAAATCTCTTTATAGTACTCTCTGTTACTCTGCAACTGGAAGCAATTTCCGTGTAAATGATAGTTCAGAAAACTGTCATACTTTTTCTTCCACCCTCATACCTCCTTCTCCTCCCCGCCCCCTCTCACTTCCTCCCAGCCCTGTTGTACACTTGCGCCACTCAGACGGCTCTGCTCATAAGATCTTCCGTTCTCGCACGTATATCTAGTGAACCTGCGTCTGTAGTGTGGAATCTGATGTCATCAGACGTGTCTATTACGATAATAGTTTCGTGTAAATGGAGTAAATCAACATTATCTTTTAACACAAAATTTAGATTTTGATTAAAATACAAGCTACAGTTTTGCAATTAGGGAATTTTGTTCGCTATTCAGTCTTCCCCGCACAATATTAAGAAGATACTCGCTAAAATAATAAAATTCGTGTTATTTTCAATTTTACGTTTCTATTCAAGTTTATTTCTTTCGAAAATTATAAAACTTTTGTCCTGTAGTGACAGAAGATAAAGCATTTTTGAGAAATTAATTCCAGAATTAAACTGAAATTTCAACAAATACATTGTTTTCACCAAAACTTGTTTCGAAAATACTTTACCTTTTTTATTTTCAAATCAATATTGCAAATTAATGGAACAATAGATATTTAAAGGCTACAGAGCTACGTTAGTGCAGATACTATGGATGCATGATTCTTAAATAAGCCCTCTTGTACAATATGTCAACAACTGAAAGCCCTGGCCGAAATCTGGTATTAGGACGCGGCTGGAAAAGAACGAAAATGCATACGAGAAGAGAGAACTCTTACGAGAACAACCATCGTTCTGGTCAGCCAGTGATACTTACGGGTTCGCAATGTGAAGCAGGACGCGTAGTGTCGGACGTTGTCCAAGAAAACTTCACGTCTGTTTTCGAGGACATTTTCGTATCGACAGTGTCGTGTTTCTCTGTACTCATATTATCCATCACAACTCTCTCTCTCTCTCTCTCTCTCTCTCTCTCTCTCTCTCTCTCTCTCTCTCGTGGCGGTCACGAATTATAAAGCAGTGTAACGTGATAGAATTTTTCAATTTCATATTAACAATCAATAAATTTTCGAGTATTTGCTAACCTCAAATATAAACACAGATTTGACCGTGTTATTTTGCAGGTATGTTCGGCACTGCAACAATCAGTTCAGCCTGCGACCATAAAAAGTAAACATATTGTTCCAGAGGTTGAAAATACCGCTACAGTTGTAAGGTTCTTTTATTATCACACCACCGATTTTGGGCCCTTTTACGCCCATCTTCAGATGTCGTACTGAAAATAACAAGAGACTTATTGTTTCCTGCAACTGCAAATTGCAAATTCACGAAACCCCGCAATATTAGGAATAGGCTTCATCGGGAGAAAGGCATCATTGATCAATGAGAAAACAAACAGTTCGGGTTACCACATACAAATTTGAACAGTATGTATGTTAATTTACTTTCATTTTAATAATCCAGTGGTACGTCTGCATAACGTTCCGTAAATCGCTACGTCCCTGAACAATACACCATTCTGTGTGTATGTAATGCATTTAATGCGAACTTAGTGTGAGCAGTCAGAATTGAGTCCTGTTCGTACCAGTGCCGACACCGGAGACTGTCAAAGCGTGAGACCAAAAACTTGGACATCGTAATAGAGAAGTGATGCATGAAATTCAAACGATGTGGTGTAAAAAGTTGTAGCAGCTTCTGTGCTCCAAAGCCTAACTGCGAATAAAATGCAATTAAAACAAGAAAAACAGTGAATTGTGCATTAGATACTACACCTCTCTCCTTCTCCCTGTTTTTTTTTTTAAGCCTATATTTTCCATCTTCCTTACTTTGTAAGACAAAGTTGTATACACTGGTATTTTTCACGGAAACATCAACGGAGCGTCTGGAGTAGAACACTGATATCGAGCCCAAAGCTAAGCTTGCAACAAGAGGCTGCGGTTGAGTACATCCTGTATCGCCCTACAAAGCAACGTTCCTGTTAGCTTTTTTGGTGTTTTGTGGCACCATTGCAGTCACAGGGATGCAACGTGGTCAACTTCACAACTTTTGCTGGCTGCAAGAAGGGTAGATGTCGTATGATGATGATCTGGCCACAGCATGTCACACAGCAGTTATAGGTTACAGTATCCTGTGGTGCACGTGTTATTTCTTCCTTTAGACGCTTTTGTTTTCCCTTTGTTAACCAGTGATACTACTTTAATCACTCTACACCTAATAATGTAAAATAATTTCGTTGGTTGAAATAGCCCGTACAAATAGTGAGACACTAACGACCAAATTGTAGTTAGTAGTAGTAGTTGACAGTGCTGTACCTGTAAATAAAGATATAAAACTCGTAACGGCAAAAGCTACAAACAGAAGTGTCTTTCATAAAGTATATGTGCTAATAATTTACACGGAACTGGGCGACGCATAACAAATGAATAGATGTTTTAATGATATGCTCAACGTTTGAATATACACTGAAGAGCCAAAGAAACTTGTACACCTGCCAAATATCTTGTAGGGCCCCCGAAAGTACACGGAAGTACCACAACGTGACGTGGCATGGAGTCGACTGATATCTGAAGTAGTCCTGGAGGAAATTGACACATGAATCCTGCAAGGCTGTCCATAAATCCCTAAGAGTACGAGCGGGGCCGATCTCTTCTGAACAGCACGTTACAAATTATCCCAAATATGCTTAATAGTGTTCACGTCTCGGGCGTTTAATGGCCAGCAGAACTGTTTAAACTCAGAGGAGAGTTCCTGGAGTCACTGTGCAGCAATTTTAGATTTGTGGGGAGTCGCATTGTCATGCTGGAATTGCCCAAGTCAATCGAAACACACAATTGACGTGGAAGGATGCAGGTTATCTGACGGGATGCTTACATACGTGTCACCTGTCAGAGTCGTATCTAGACGCAGCAGGGGTCCCACATCATTCCAACTGCACAAGCCCCACACCATTACGAAGCCTCCACCAGCTTGAACAGTCCCCTGCTGTCATTGCAGGGTCCAACGATATAATTTGAAACGAGACTCGTCCGACCAGGCAACATGTTTCCAGTCATCGGCAGATCAATGTCGGTGTTGACGGGCCCAGGCGAGGCTTAAGGCATTGTGTCGTGCAGTCATCAAGTGTACACGATTGGGCCTTCGGCTCCGAAAATCCATATCGATGATGTTCCATTGAATGGCTCGCTCGTGACACTTGTTGACGGCCCAGCATTAAAATCCGCAGCAATTTGCGGAAGGGTTGCACTTCTGTCACGGTCAACGATTCTCTTAAGTCGTCATTTGTCCCATTCTTGCAGAATCTTTTTCCGGCGGCAGCAATTCTGAGATTTGATGTTTTACCGTATTTCACGGTACACTCGTAAAATAGTATTATGGGATTATCCCCGCTTCATCACTACCTCGGAGACGCTGCCATTGTAACAGCAGTAACCGATCTAACAACTGAGACAGACACGTGTGTTATGTAGGCGTTGCCAGCCGCAGTTCCTTATTCTGCTTGTTTACGTATCTCTGTGTTTGAATACGCACGCCTATACCAGTTTTTTTGGCACTTCAGTGTATATTTCGACTTTGTTTCCTCCACATCAAACGCTCATCCGCATCTGTGTCTGCTGGCATGGATGAATAAACATGTAAGTAACCTGACATAATACACAGTACCTCTATCGTACCAGCGGTTCTTGCTTAATATGCAGGCATGAGGAACACTTATACATTGAAAAGGACCAAATGAGCAAAGAGAGTTTGTCAAACCATAAAAATCAGAGCAGTGTTACTAACTTTATATAATCAGCACTTGACGTTGCTGTTTAAATATATCTGAAAACTCAGGTAATGAGTCCACAACATAATATCTCTTATTCTTCGATTAGTGATACAGAAATATCAGGAGTAGTAGACAGAACTCGACTACAGTATCTAGATCATCTAGATGACTCATAACTGTCTAATGAATTGAAATCAAGGGTCGACATATCAATTGGTGTCAGCAGTATGATGTACTTGTCGTCACTAGTAGCTATGTTAATTATGGTGATACACAACGCCTGACAAAAACGTGAAGCACCCAGGAGGAAAGAAGGAGAAAAAATGGACTTTCACGCTTTGAGACGGGTTATGATTTTATTACAGTTATTACAAAGTCGAATCAAATTGGGAAACAAATAAGCAGTACGAGCGCACTCATCAAAATGGCGTTGCACCCATTCTGGCTTGGACGCACGCGCATATTCGATTGGAAAGGATATCACAAAGCCATCGTGTCCTCTCCTGACGCAAGCTGGTTCACAATTTTTGACGCTGGTTGTTGATATCCTGGATCTTGGCACCATGACCTAGTTGACGTCCGACTTACATGATCTGGTCAAATACGTGTCTTATCAGGAACAGTTCTGGGGACCTTCATGGTTAAGGGATACCTGAGCACCACGCAGATTTCTGACAGAGCATTGTTGTGTTGAAAACTGCCACCACGATACTGTCGCATGAGAGGTAATACATGAGGACACAGGGTGACCCAAATGTACTGTCATGCCATCAGAGTTCTCTCAGTCGCTACCAGCCGTGAACTCAACTCAAATCTCATGCCTCCCCATACTGCGATGTTTGGAGTAACAACGCTGTGCCTCTCCAGAAAATTGGAACAATGAGGTCGCCGTCATACTCCACAACAATAGTCATCCGTGACACTGCAGAAACGTGGTTCATCGCTGAACACAATGAGACATCACTCATCAGCAGTTCAGGCTTCCGGTTCCAATCGCGGCTGGTTGTGATGCGGTGATAATGGCAGCCTTACCATGTGACTTTAATTCCCTAGTCCGGAAGCTGCTAATCTCAGGCCAATTGAGTGGGATGACACAGAATTTCGCTGCAAGTCGATTAGTTGAGCATACAATGTAGGCTTTCACAGTCAGTGTTGTCTTCAGTTAAAACTTCCGGGCTGATAGGACGTCCTCGATGTATAAAACTCTCCCCTGACGTTACGTCTCCGACTGCGGGAGACATCCTGCGAGGTAAAGCGGCAAACTGCAAAGAGAACTCGACGAAGCGCTGATTATATAGGCAGTGCAGAGGGCGCCACTGTCCCACCGTCGGGTATGAGACTGTCTCTGGTAATGCCAACATTCTCGATTGAGAGTATTCGATCGCCACGTCTCCGGTGCAACGCTGACATCCAAATTTTATCCAGTTTAACACCTCCATATTTCCTGTTAAAATTATAGCGGTGTTCATCAATCTCTATAGCCTCTCTTTACATGCGCGTATATTAGTGAGAGGTTATAGATATGACGCTCGTCTCGCTGTATTTTATTTCATTATTACCTTCCTAGTAAACATGTTCTGCTACGGCCGATTTATCCGTGTGACCCATGTTCAACAAGACGCGTGTTCACACTTCTCTTTGTGGTACCGATACCTGCCCACAACTACATGGAATTTTATACACCTCTGGTATAGCCAAGGGATGTCGTGCATTTTTTGCGATCTTAAATATACTTTTGTTTTCCTGGTGGGACTAAAAATAGTTTCCAGCCCATACTTGCTTAACACTTCCCCAATGCGGTATGTGATCTTACTAATGAACGGAAGAAAAACCTTGCCGTTGGGCGACTTTTGTTCGTCGTTCCTTTCATTGACAAGTAAAGGGAAATGAGCGTGGGCCCGAATGATATCCCCGTCAATTTTACTATTGTGTCGTTATTTACAATGATTCCGGTAAATGAATATCTCATGCATAGCGGATATTTTTCCTAACGATATTGTGGCATTACTCCGATACTGCCTCATCACAATCTTCTTTCAATAAAACAGTGAGTTTTATGAACAGATTGACGGGATGACTGGGGGCAGTCCTCTTAGTCCTACTGTGGCTAACTTGTTTATGGAGACGTTTGAACAACGGGCGTTGCACACGGCCAGTAAGAGACCAGCCGGATGGTATCGCTATGTCGATGATACTTTCGTAGTATGCAGACACGGAGCAGAGATGTTGGATGTCTTCCTTATACATCTAAACAGCATTAATCTGAAAATCCAATTTGCTATGGAGAAAGTAATGGGCAACTGAATTTTCTTGATGTGTCTGTAATTAAACGACGGGACTTAACGTTGGGACATAGGCTGTATATAAAGGGCACGCATATTGATCGTTATTTGCAGAAAGATTCAAACCACCATCGTGGACTAGAAAGAAGTGCAATAAAAACCTTGATAGACAGGGCGTACAAAATTTGTGAACGTGTTCATTTAAAAGATGAGACTGAACATCTACGGTCGACTGGCTATTGTACTAAGGAAACAGATCGAGCACTTTGCTCTAGGCAGAGAATGAGGGGCAACCACGAGCAACAGAAAGGTGTTTCTTCCGTTCATTAGTAAGGTAACAAATCGCATTGGGAAAGTGTTAAGCAGGTATGGGGTGGAAACTATTTTCAGATCCACCAGGAAAATAAAAGAAAATTTAAGATCGGCGAAAGATGCACGACATCCTTTGACCACAACAGGGATATATAAAATTCCTTGTGGTTGCGACAGGTTTATATCGGTACCACAAAGACAAGCGTGAACACCCGTTTGGTTGAACATAAGAGAAATTGCCGCCTAGGTCACACGGATAAATTGGTCGTAGCAGAACGTGTGTACCAGGAAGGTAATCATGAAATAAAACTCAGCGAGACGAGTGTCACATCTAAAACATCTCATTATTATACGCGCGTGTATAGAGAGGCTATAAAGATTGATAAACATCGTAATAATTTTAACAGGAAAGAGGAATGTGTTAAAGTGGAAAAAATTTGGATGTCAGCGTTGCACCGGAAACATAACGATCGATTACTTTCAATCGAGAATGTTGGCATCACCAGAGACGGTCTCATAGATGACGGTACGTGACGGACAGTGGTGCCCTCTGCAGCGCCTGTATAATCAGCGCTTCGTCGAGTTCTCTTTGCAGTTCGTCGCCTTACCTCGGAGGATATCTCCCGCAGTCGGAGACGAAACGTCAGGGGAGAGTTTCCTAATCGACCACGGCGTGTCAGACCGGAAGTTTTAAGTGAAGTCTGTTAGTTGTTCTCAGATGGTAGGCGCAGATATGAAGAGATTATCACGTGTTTGGTCCACGGTAAGCCGATCCTTCCCTGGGGTGGTCAGACGTGTTCGTCATCAGCCTTAAGGTTAAGTATTTCTGCGCTCACGTTACAATGCAACACTGAACAACTGTACCATCCGGATGCCCCAATAATCTGAATGTTACACAATTCGATCATCCCACCAAATGAAGACCCATAATGAGGTCCCATTATGTTTGTGGCAGGTGCTGATAACACTATGTGGCATCTATCGTTTCTTCACAGTGATCACATCGTACGCTGTTCATGCCCCTTTTACGTGTATACCCTACCAGGACTGGTAAGAACACTAAGCACGAAAAACATTAATGGGCTACGTCGAATATTCTACATGTCACAGAGAAATGTAGTTGTAGTCATTTATACAACCCCCTATGGTGTGTACGCTTGCTAAGTTACGCTGACATCTGAAGATGTCTTCCGGTGCTTCACCCCTTTCCTTCCGACGTTTCAATTTCTTAACGATATAATTTCATAGAAAAATTTCAATAAATTATATTAAGTGCAGCGACATGAACATTACAAAACGAGTAAACTGGAACATTACGACAAATACAAGTCTCTATTAGGCATTGCAATGTAGCTAACTTGTCATTTAGAGTAATTCGGGATACCTTCACTGCAGCAATTACACGATACATTTGGTATAGACCTGTGGGCAGTGATAGATAATGGAGACGTTGAACGTTGATCCAGAGGCAACACTCAACTGTAGGGCGTACTATAACTGGCTGGGCAAGTCAAGTCGTGGATGGGACTAGCACGGTTCAAGTGGCTCTGAGCACTATGCGACTTAACTTCTGAGGTCATCAGTCGCCTAGAACTTAGAACTAGTTAAACCTAACTAACCTAAGGGTATCACACACATCCATGCCCGAGGCAGGATTCGAACCTGCGACCGTAGCGGTTGCCCGGCTCCAGACTGCAGCGCCTAGAACAGCACGGCCACTTTGTAGATCACCGAGGGGATAGGGTATACCAAGCGAAGCTGAATGTGTGAACACTGCTAATTATTAAAAAAAACGGTGTATTCGACATAAAACGCCGCTCACCCAAAATCGTTGTCATAGAAATTGAAATACAAGATCTCGACAGTGATAGCAAATGTAACGTATGTTATACCACGGATGAGTGACAAGAATGGGGTAATTTTAAGTATTTCTATCCCTCATTAGGACTTCGCTGTACATGGTCTTTAATGAACGTGTAGGCAGAGAGTGAGGTGGGCACACGAGCGCTAGATGACAGCATAACCGCAGTGCGACGTATATGAAGGTTACGGACTAGTGTTCATAGCTCGAGCGAGACGGAGATTCATGTCAAACGACACAGGAATTGAAAACATGTTTACATTTTTAATGTTCAGAATGAGTTACGGAGTGCATACGTAGAGCACATAGCTTGGTAGTGGAAACCTCAGTAATTGTGTACTACACTGAAATTTGTTCCTGGTTGTTGCCACCTATGCATCATCTCCAGTCATAGCGCTCTGCAGACCAACAGCTTAGTAGCTGGTGTAGGTACACTGCTGCCCTCACGATAAACGTTCATTAACACATACGTAACACCAAGCATAAAATGAGAACTTTAGTGTCACACATTGCTTATAAATGGAAAAATTTCTCAACATCTCACTAAATCCACTAATTTTTATGTGATATCCGGCAGCTGCAGTCACTGAAGATCTGCCGACTTGAATACACGTTATTGGAAAAGCATAGCCAGGGAAATACAGATATCATGCAAACGCAAATGAATGACTGCTACCACCTCTGACCTCAACTCTTTTCAAGGACGAAGCTCTATGGCTCATCATTATCCTTTATCACCTTTGGAAATTCCTTTTCAAAGCCATAGTAAATGTAAAGCGATTTAATGACGCGCATGTTGGAAAAACCGTATCGTCGTCGTTGCACGTCAAATACGTTAGTTGGCTGGTCTGCGAGAACAAGATGTGCACTTTTTCGTTTCTCATAGCCATGAAGATTGTAACACCAGTGGAAGTGAGCCACTTAAATTCGTCACACAACAAACTGATGGAGGTGGTGGAACCGCAATATCGCAGAGTACATGCTGACACAACAGCAAAACCTTGTGATGTAGAGGACGCAGCGTAAGAACTTGGCGACCACACCCAGGGCCGCAAGAAAGCGTGTCGATATCTGCTGCGCTCTGCGATTTATGTCTCCTGTCCGCTCCAACGTTTTCCACAAGACCGCGCAGCGAATATGCAGATCGCCTTCGACAAAGACGATTTCTTTATGCCTCTAGAAACCAAATATTGGACAACGGTGCTTTTCAAAGCATTCAAAATACGAGTATTACATGACATATCTCGTCTGGAAAAAGAGGTCGCCGAGCAAAGAATATACGTCTTCTTTTTGTATTCCTCATTTACCTACTTTCCTTTAGGCATCTGTTCTCCTCATTGAGCCAGCCTTCATTGTGATGACATTGTTCTAGTCATTTCTATACACCCGCTTAACCCATCATTATCTGCTAAGAATTCAAATCTTCATTACTTCCGCAGTTACTAGGAGTGGTTTTTGCTCACTATTTTATATTTTAATCTTCTTACTTTAAGGTACTTGCTTGTAAATTATCTCAGAATATTTGTTAACGCTCCCAATCGCATTCTCCGGTAACAGTTTTTCCTACATTTCTTGCCACCTTTTCAACATTTGTTTCTTTCACGTCTCACGTTACCATGTTCCTGTAGCCTATGAATTGTTCCTATGCAGAAAAATTGCCTTAGATATTATCGTAACGATATTTTAAATATTTTTCTATGTCAGTAGTAAAATAAAAAAAAATTCAATTCTTCTTCGTCTGCTATTGCTATGAGATGGGTAGTAATAAATTTTTAATTACCACCTCAGAAAAAGACAAGGTTCACTTATAAGACTTATTGATGACGTCAGTTCTCCTCTACATATACCGTCCGACCAAAACCTCCGAGACTGCTTTTACTCCTGACGTATAAACGACACCAGCGCAGTAACTACGGCGGCAGCTTGAACTGACAGCTGATACGCATTCGACCACATGCTGCACGCACACTCCATCTGATTACTTCCTGGCCGTTCTAGTTCTCCTCTACTGTGTCACGTTATTAGCGTAGTTACAGCTTGGTAGCCGCGGTAGTCCATTTAGATCCTTTGGATGTCCCGGTACAGTGCATGCCTTCCGCCTCACATCACTGGCCACCTACATTGTCAGTGCTCTCATTGGAACCGAAGAGGAGGTTGTAGACTTACATATTGTGCATCGTATACGAACCACAAGTGAAATGGAGATGCACTTCACATTATGAACTAGCTCGAGAAGTTGAAAACCAAACAAAGAACACGTTTTAAGACGCTTTCTCTGGAGGGCAGATTGAATTTGAGTGAGCAACGGCCTGATTGGCAAACTTCAGTGCAGAAACGGCACAACGTATCGAAATTCTTTAACAATTATTTTTCAGAACAAGCCACGATGCAACGTTCTATTAACTTTCCTGGCCGTTTCCGACCACCTTGTATAACTGTTTTCGAGGGCACACTGCATGAAGTTGACTTCTGTACAATATATTAAAAATCTATTGATTACGTCGCATTCAAATTCGAGGACAATGGTAATTTTCACGAATTAACGTGAAGTTTCTTTAGCCGGAAGATTACTCTTGTGAGAGATTTTTCTGAAAGTAAGTTTCGAATCGTATCGAATACGTAACTCGCTATAATACTGACCGTTTTTAAATACGTTGATGGAAATGGAAAGTGTAACACCACGAACAAACACTCTGATATTTATCATACTTTGTGGAGATGTTCATTACCGAATGAGTAACAAATGATTTAACTTTTATCTATTCAGATTTGATTTTCATCCTCGAATATAGTTTGTGGTGTGTACCGCAAGGCACGAATCCACTTTTGTATTACTTGCGGCGTGAAAACAAATCGCCTCTAAATGTCATGTTGCGGAATTTCTTACCACACCTGAAACACATGCTGTGTCATTTCATGAATATTGAAGGCTGGCAGCTGAAAGCAAGCGTCTTCCAGTTTCAACCTAGACATGCTCTAGCGATGACAAAAAAGGACCAAGTAGGCCACACGTAGTCGATACGCTCCGCAAGGTGTTTTTTGTACTGACTATCGATATTGTCGGGAAATAAGCCATTTGCTGTCCTGGTCATGAAGGATATAACAACAAGGGTCTACCATTCTTGACACATACAGACAAGCTTTCAGCATCCTTTTAACTATTACGAAATCAGTTGTGTTGTTGTATTCAGTAGCTCCCTACCATCTTGATTTCAGATCTTGAAAAGTACGAGTCTCTAGAAGCACGTCTTCTTGTGACCTTCCACCAGGTCGTCTAAAGACACGTTCCCGTCGATATAGCCGCCGCAAACAGGAGCGAGAATCATCGCCGAATGTCACTGAATGTCACTCACCGTCTCAGTTGACACTTTCTCTCTGCACCACAGAGTTCACTGCTGTCTGTGCTATGGTGTCAGTGGTAAACAGCGCGTGGGAACGAGAGATCTAAACTCAGTTTCCAGCCACCTTTTGGGAGTGGTTCTTTATGGAACTCTGTAACCTCTGCACAGATTTCAGCTGTTGTCATACATCTATTCTTCGTAGCCAGTCGAACAATTCTTCAGCCTTCTCGAGGTGTAGCTCTTCTGGAAGGACCATCGCCTACTATTCCAGGCACAGGGTTATTACATTTTTTCACTACCTGTTCAGCAGTCGTTGCACGTCAGCAGACTCAATCTGTCGATATAATTGTCTCATCTCCCTCTTGCTAACTGTTCGATCTTTCTCATAGTCCGAAAGATAGCGGTAAGTTGGACTTGGGCGTCCTCTGGGGATACTGGGTTGCGATCTCTACCTGGAAATATCCAATAACGTTTCAAACACAATAACCATCATGTTCTCGTACCATTCCTTACATGACGGAATGGATTTATCCTTGTACGGGAAGTAGTTAAAATAGTCCCGCATTTTAATCCTCATACACTACAGACATGGAAGTGTGGTTGCGTTCTGCTGTAAGTAGGCTAAGACCATAAATATTCCTGTGTAATATGAAATAGTGGGCCCACCAAGGAAAAGTGTCACTCTTTCTAAATGTGCCGTAATTGTTTCCAATTAGGACACGTAAGTTTGAAGTTTGGCCCAAAGGCACCTACATATTTCGCTCTAATGGTGCGAAAGCGTGACGCCCTGCGAAGTCACCCCAAGGCCCGGGGACACTTCAAGCATCAAGGCGTCGACACATACGAAAAAAGGCCACGGCTCAAAAGTTCATGTGAGCTGTAAAGTGTGTTAGTTATGTCATATTGGCTAGAACTACCATAAAAATTCCGACCAAGGCTATCGTGGATCTGTGGCACGATGAGAAGGTGGACACACCTCCTCTTGTCCACCTGTGCATGGAGGTCAGAACCGCGACGTTCACTACTGAAATTACACGGTTTCTTATAAGTGGCCGAGCAAAATGTTCCAGCTACACAGCAGTACCGACACGAAAAGCCCTCAGAAAGTGACATGTGAAGCTCGAAACCACCCCTTTCCTTGGGCCACTGATTACCACAAGCGTCGTTTTCGAAAACGACAGTTCACAGTGCGATGAGAAACGGGATGAAAATCATGACATTCGCCACTATCGAGCTACCCACTCCTCCCCCTTTTCCCCATCACCAGTACTGACGATTCCGCTCTGCTATGCAGGATGGAACCACTAGGGACAGTCTAAAACCAGTCGACGACATCTGAACATGATCGCAGTAGCAAAGGGTGTTTATGCCTTTTTAGCCTTCTCATTTTGCGTCGTCCTGATGCGTGATAACGGAGAGGGGTGTAACATTGACATCTGCGTGAATGAAATGGCAATAGTAAGCTCTAAAGCTCCCACTTCACCTACACCCGTGCTGCCAACCACGCATTTTTGTTAAGTATATTAAAAGTGTACATGTCAGAAACACTGGCATGCATCCAAATGAGTCGTGCTTTCCAGCTATGCTAGTGCCTGAGGGTAGGCAAGCCCCTCATATATTTTATCTTTAATTTTTGGTCTTCTGACCAGTCGCAATTCATGCAAATCTCTCGTATTACCCACTGCTCACGTTAGCTTCAGAGCATTTATAGACGACAACAGATTAGGCTCACATATTTCGTAGTACTGGTGATTAAAATTGAGCCGTGGTAAAAATTTCTGTTTTGAAGAGCGCGCCGCAGCGCCCTCAGTTTCTGGCGGTGTCTCCCTCTGGTGGGAAAGGGGAAAGGTAGCCTGTCCACGTGCATTTAAGGGGCGCTATGAGCTCGCCAGCCGGTCAGTCTGGGGTGGTCTCGGTTAGTCTCTCGTCCCCAGCTTGCTAGTCTGTCTCTCGTTCGAATTTGTGAGGCAGTTAGTGTGTCGTCCGGAGTGCTAGTATGTCTTTTGTTCGGATCAATCTTTAAGCCGGATGGATGAGAGTCTTTCCACTCCGCCAGTAAGAGAACTCAGCGAGTGGTCGCCCGGTCGGGGCTAAGTTCCTGCACCTGAGTCTGCGTGTTAGGCCACCAGTCTGCTCGAGTTGCTCAGGAAATGGTCATTGGCGGTTGGATCGATCGGTTGGTCGGTCGCGCACTGAGACACAAGATGACTTGTCCGTTTTGAGCGTCGGTGTATGTGAGGTCGCCACGTGAGTCCAGTGGGCCGCGCCGTATAGAAAGGGGTAGTGGCTTCGCGGTCGACAGGAGAGCAACAGGAGTCAATCCACGACATCGGTCTGGCCGGTGCGAGCTGTGACGCCGTGAGATGGGAGATCGGCGCGCCTTCCTGCGTCCGTTGAAGCGTCTGGCAGCGGACGGTTCGGGAGAGCGATTTTGGGGTGCTGCGCCAGGTCTTCTCGAGAAATCGCAGTTTATTAGAAGTTAAGTGATTGGTCACATGTTGTTCCATTTGTTTCATTTGTTAAATTCTACTTGTTTTCCTGGTGAGGTCACCAGCCGCTTAGTTTTGGGGTCGTCCCACCTTTCTTCTCCATTTGCCCACCCGCGGGAAGGTGGTTACTTATGAATTAGATAGTCTGTTTTTCCCCTGTGGAGTAGGGGTGGGTTAGAGCAACCTGCAGTTCGGGTTGTTCGTTAATCTCCCTATCAATCTGCCGTACATTAGTAGCTGCCTCTGTCATGTTTGTCGGATTCGGTGTGTTAACGAATTTATTGCTTGGAGTGTAACGGCCTAATTCCTGAAACATGTTTCGATCTCGTCTATCATCTTGAGAGGCGGTATCTGTGTACGGTAGAGCATGTTAACTTGTTTGGCCAACCTTGTATATTTTTATATAAGATTTCGTTTCATGGGATTTTATTTAAATGGTCATTTTAGTATATAAGTGTTCCACCCTTCACTGTAAGACTTTTCTTAGAAGTTAAAATAAAGTTGCATCTTCGGTGCAAGTTAATCTTTTAATTTTAGTGTTTTGTACCATTTCCATCCCTCCTACGGGGTGCATAGTTTGGGTGCTTGTGTGAATTGTTAACACTTTTAGTTTAAAATAATCTGGTGTGTTGCAGATTTGCACCAGTGTAGTCTTTCAGAGGTTGTTGTGAGCGGTCGTAACTACGGCCGTGTCAAAAGGGAGTGGCATGGTTCTCAGCCCGAAAGCTCATACAGTCAAAAATTTGTTTCGTTCTGCCTCTGAATAAATTGTAACTTGACATTAAGAGGGTACTTTCTGATTATAATTTTAAATCTGTTTCTTTTAAAAAATGCTTTAGGCACCATTAAAGTGAATGATATACCATTTGTTAAAAATGAATTTGCTTATGATTTCATCAGTTAATTCCTGGAAACTAATTCTACGCTCACATACTGTGATTAAATGTGTTAATGTTGTTGATGAATAGCTAGTAAGTAGAATAAATTCTTAAGAATATTTTTTGAAAATAAATCCGCGGTTCAAAAATTACGAACAACTTCATGCTCTTCATTATTAAGTAGTCACACTGTAGTTTAGAGACCTTGAAGTTTACCGAGCACTCTTTGTAAAGCTCTACATGATTAGTCGATTGCTTACGTTTATCAGGTCCTGATTCTTCATGTCCGAGAATATTGGAGAACGTGTAGGTTAGCTATGACCTAGGTATGAAGAAAATTCGACAGGTTTTGAATATGTCTAAAGGTCAACACTAGGTGGATTTCACAGTTATTAACGGCTGAGCTACATCCTCCTCGAAGGAAAGGAACAGCAAACGTTCAGCTGATTATGACGATTATTTCGAGTATCTAATCAAATAGGACGCCTCTTCATTCTGTCATTCTGTCACTGAGACGCCGGAACAAAGCGGATAAGCAAATAGTAGGGACAGTGTCACCATTGTCAAAAAAGAAGCAGAACTAATACTTCATTGGCGACATACGTGTGTTTTTCTGAACGTTGTGGTGCGTTGTTGATGCCTTAGGAGACAAGCAGGACTTACTGGCGTCCATGTATAAAGGTATGAAGCGAAATCACTTTGTGCAACCTTCCAAGTCTCATAGCTTCCTGCAGGAAACCGTGCCAGCAACATTATTCACAACAGACATTCCAGTGAGTGCCTCCTTTAGTATGTAAGACCATTTGTTCTCCATTCTCAGTGTACCAAGCAGCCACTGCGTTCTTACTTTTTGTCTTAGCTTGTAATAGGATCGTACATACTGTGTGATGGTTTCTACCAGATGTAGAACTAATTTCAGAATTGCTGTACTGATCTCTGTTTTCGGGTAATATGTTTGCAAATGCTTACAGCAGCATGTGTACACGGTCCAGTCACATTGTCACAACCACCTATGTTCAAAGTTAAGATGCAATAACCGCTTGCAGATGGCAGGTGGCAGCACCAGCAGCTGTGGGTATATGAAGTGTGTCAGAGGCGTTGAAGTTGCGGAGGGGGACGCGGAAACAGTGCAGTCGTTGTTTTAAAGCGGAAACGAGACGATTTGTCTGATGTCAAAGGGACATAACCTTTGGCTTTCAGTACAAGGCTGGAAACATTTCCGAAACGGCTAAATTTGTAAACTGAGTGCCGTCGTGGGTAAACTGTAGTGTGCATGGAAAATGGCGCTCTCTAAATCGGCACCAGACAACTATAGTACTCCACTAGCCATACGTGACAGGGATGACCAACGGCTGCGGAAATGTGGGTGGGCGAATAGGCGTGCAGCTGCTGAGTCATTGACCGCTGATATGAACAAAGGGGGTTGGAACAGTGTCTCTTCAACGACAGGATAGTGCAACACGTGTGGTACGAAGAACATCAGCAGCTTACCGTACTCTCTTGGCCACCAAAATTCCAGATTTAAGCCGAATGGAGAATCTGTGGGACCAACTGGATCGGGCTGTTCGCACCTTGGATCCACAGCGTAGAGACCTAGCACTACTAACAAATGGGGTAGGAACAGTGTCTCTTCAACGACAGGATAGTGCAACACGTGTGGTACGAAGAACATCAGCAGCATACCGTACTCTCTTGGCCACCAAAATTCCAGATTTAAGCCGAATGGGGAGAATCTGTGGGACCAACTGGATCGGGCTGCTCGCACCTTGGATCCACAGCGGAGAGACCTAGCACTACTAATAAGTGGGGTAGGAACAGTGTCTCTTCAACGACAGGATAGTGCAACACGTGTGGTACGAAGAACATCAGCAGCTTACCGTACTCTCTTGGCCACCAAAATTCCAGATTTAAGCCGAATGGAGAATCTGTGGGACCAACTGGATCGGGCTGTTCGCACCTTGGATCCACAGCGGAGAGACCTAGCACTACTAACAAGTGGGGTAGGAACAGTGTCTCTTCAACGACAGGATAGTGCAACACGTGTGGTACGAAGAACATCAGCAGCTTACCGTACTCTCTTGGCCAACAAAATTCCAGATTTAAGCCGAATGGAGAATCTGTGGGACCAACTGGATCGGGCTGTTCGCACCTTGGATCCGCAGCGGAGAGACCTAGCACTACTAACAAATGGGGTAGGAACAGTGTCTCTTCAACGACAGGATAGTGCAACACGTGTGGTACGAAGAACATCAGCAGCTTACCGTACTCTCTTGGCCACCAAAATTCCAGATTTAAGCCGAATGGAGAATCTGTGGGACCAACTGGATCGGGCTGTTCGCACCTTGGATCCACAGCGGAGAGACCTAGCACTACTAACAAATGGGGTAGGAACAGTGTCTCTTCAACGACAGGATAGTGCAACACGTGTGGTACGAAGAACATCAGCAGCTTACCGTACTCTCTTGGCCACCAAAATTCCAGATTTAAGCCGAATGGAAAATCTGTGGGACCAACTGGATCGGGCTGCTCGCACCTTGGATCCACAGCGGAGAGACCTAGCACTACTAACAAATGGGGTAGGAACAGTGTCTCTTCAACGACAGGATAGTGCAACACGTGTGGTACGAAGAACATCAGCAGCTTACCGTACTCTCTTGGCCACCAAAATTCCAGATTTAAGCCGAATGGAGAATCTGTGGGACCAACTGGATCGGGCTGTTCGCACCTTGGATCCACAGCGTAGAGACCTAGCACTACTAACAAATGGGGTAGGAACAGTGTCTCTTCAACGACAGGATAGTGCAACACGTGTGGTACGAAGAACATCAGCAGCATACCGTACTCTCTTGGCCACCAAAATTCCAGATTTAAGCCGAATGGGGAGAATCTGTGGGACCAACTGGATCGGGCTGCTCGCACCTTGGATCCACAGCGGAGAGACCTAGCACTACTAACAAGTGGGGTAGGAACAGTGTCTCTTCAACGACAGGATAGTGCAACACGTGTGGTACGAAGAACATCAGCAGCTTACCGTACTCTCTTGGCCACCAAAATTCCAGATTTAAGCCGAATGGAGAATCTGTGGGACCAACTGGATCGGGCTGTTCGCACCTTGGATCCACAGCGGAGAGACCTAGCACTACTAACAAGTGGGGTAGGAACAGTGTCTCTTCAACGACAGGATAGTGCAACACGTGTGGTACGAAGAACATCAGCAGCTTACCGTACTCTCTTGGCCAACAAAATTCCAGATTTAAGCCGAATGGAGAATCTGTGGGACCAACTGGATCGGGCTGTTCGCACCTTGGATCCGCAGCGGAGAGACCTAGCACTACTAACAAATGGGGTAGGAACAGTGTCTCTTCAACGACAGGATAGTGCAACACGTGTGGTACGAAGAACATCAGCAGCTTACCGTACTCTCTTGGCCACCAAAATTCCAGATTTAAGCCGAATGGAAAATCTGTGGGACCAACTGGATCGGGCTGCTCGCACCTTGGATCCACAGCGGAGAGACCTAGCACTACTAACAAATGGGGTAGGAACAGTGTCTCTTCAACGACAGGATAGTGCAACACGTGTGGTACGAAGAACATCAGCAGCTTACCGTACTCTCTTGGCCACCAAAATTCCAGATTTAAGCCGAATGGAGAATCTGTGGGACCAACTGGATCGGGCTGTTCGCACCTTGGATCCACAGCGGAGAGACCTAGCACTACTAACAAGTGGGGTAGGAACAGTGTCTCTTCAACGACAGGATAGTGCAACACGTGTGGTACAAAGAACATCAGCAGCTTACCGTACTCTCTTGGCCACCAAAATTCCAGATTTAAGCCGAATGGAGAATCTGTGGGACCAACTGGATCGGGCTGTAGGCACCTTGGGTCCACAGCGGAGAGACCTAGCACTACTAACAAATGGGGTAGGAACAGTGTCTCTTCAACGACAGGATAGTGCAACACGTGTGGTACGAAGAACATCAGCAGCTTACCGTACTCTCTTGGCCACCAAAATTCCAGATTTAAGCCGAATGGAGAATCTGTGGGACCAACTGGATCGGACTGTTGGCACATGGGTCCACAGCGGAGAGACCTAGCACTGCTAGTCAAGGCACTGAAGCTAGAATGGCTCCGCATTCCTGTCAGCACCTTCCTGATACTCATTAACTTTTTTCCTGCACGTCGCGGAGCAGTTCACGCTGCTAAAGTTGGCTACTCAGTCTCTAGGCAGGTGACCACATTAATATGACTGGACCTTGTTATGCATCTATCTGGCATAATGGGATGCTCTTGCAGTAAGACTTCCGCGTCTAACAACCCACAAAGGAATGGTAGACATTCAAATTAGAGTAGAGAAAAGTAAAGAATCACACCTAAACACATTTTCTTCATGATTTCTTGTAATAACTTCATAATTTCTTGTAATACTTCGGATCAGTACCATCGCTTCGTACGTACCGTAGTCGAATAACTCTGCGGTAGTCTGTTCGTCATCGTAACGCTATTCTGTTTGAGGAATGTCTTGATGAAACACTTCTCCGTTGAACACTAACGCCGGCTAGGTTATCCGGAAAGAGTTCCCAATGATCACTCAAGGATACCAATTTAAGTGACATGTTACATTCGTAAGTCGGTATGATCTCGTGCGTTCTTGTACAATATCGACAAAGTTCTCTGGCCTATAGTTGCCTGAAAAGTTCTTTCAGACAGTTATGAAATACAGTCCTACTACTCTTTCAACACCACTCAACAAATCTAGAAAATGTTTATCAAACATTAATTCCCTAATTTGCAGTCCTATACGTATTGCTTCCTTTATTTTTGCTTTGCTAATTCATAGAAACGACTAGGGGAGAACTGGGCTGAAGGACAAGTCGTATTCCAATTTTTTAAGCTGAGTAACAATAGACGGAAATTCATGGAAATGACTGATTATATTCTACAACTACTGAAGTATAATACGGAATAGTCTAATTAACTTACGATTAAACTAAAATATTTAAACAATTCAATTTTCACAATGTGGCACACTTCGCCACTGAATTTTAAAGTAAGAAACAAGGGACAAAGCTTTTTAGCGTAAAACCAAATACACTCCTGGAAATGGAAAAAAGATCACATTGACACCGGTGTGTCAGACCCACCATACTTGTTCCGGACACTGCGAGAGGGCTGTACAAGCAATGATCACACGCACGGCACAGCGGACACACCAGGAACCGCGGTGTTGGCCGTCGAATGGCGCTAGCTGCGCAGCATTTGTGCACCGCCGCCGTCAGTGTCAGCCAGTTTGCCGTGGCATACGGAGCTCCATCGCAGTCTTTAACACTGGTAGCATGCCGCGACAGCGTGGACGTGAACCGTATGTGCAGTTGACGGACTTTGAGCGAGGGCGTATAGTGGGCATGCGGGAGGCCGGGTGGACGTACCGCCGAATTGCTCAACACGTGGGGCGTGAGGTCTCCACAGTACATCGATGTTGTCGCCAGTGGTCGGCGGAAGGTGCACGTGCCCGTCGACCTGGGACCGGACCGCAGCGACGCACGGATGCACGCCAAGACCGTAGGATCCTACGCAGTGCCGTAGGGGACCGCACCGCCACTTCCCAGCAAATTAGGGACACTGTTGCTTCTGGGGTATCGGCGAGGACCATTCGCAACCGTCTCCATGAAGCTGGGCTACGGTCCCGCACACCGTTAGGCCGTCTTCCGCTCACGCCCCAACATCGTGCAGCCCGCCTCCAGTGGTGTCGCGACAGGCGTGAATGGAGGGACGAATGGAGACGTGTCGTCTTCAGCGATGAGAGTCGCTTCTGCCTTGGTGCCAATGATGGTCGTATGCGTGTTTGGCGCCGTGCAGGTGAGCGCCACAATCAGGACTGCATACGACCGAGGCACACAGGACCAACACCCGGCATCATGGTGTAAGGAGCGATCTCCTACACTGGCCGTACACCACTGGTGATCGTCGAGGGGACACTGAATAGTGCACGGTACATCCAAACCGTCATCGAACCCATCGTTCTACCATTCCTAGACCGGCAAGGGAACTTGCTGTTCCAACAGGACAATGCACGTCCGCATATATCCCGTGCCACCCAACGTGCTCTAGAAGGTGTAAGTCAACTACCCTGGCCAGCAAGATCTCCGGATCTGTCCCCCATTGAGCATGTTTGGGACTGGACGAAGCGTCGTCTCACGCGGTCTGCACGTCCAGCACGAACGCTGGTCCAACTGAGGCGCCAGGTGGAAATGGCATGGCAAGCCGTTCCACAGGACTACATCTAGCATCTCTACGATCGTCTCCATGGGAGAATAGCAGCCTGCATTGCTGCGAAAGGTGGATATACACTGTACTAGTGCCGACATTGTGCATGCTCTGTTGCCTGTGTCTATGTGCCTGTGGTTCTGTCAGTGTGATCATGTGATGTATCTGACCCCAGGAATGTGTCAATAAAGTTTCCCCTTCCTGGGACAATGAATTCACGGTGTTCTTATTTCAATTTCCAGGAGTGTATATTTTATTGTGAAACATGATTAGAGTTAAATTGTGTACACTTTTTTCAAATTAATATCAAATTGCGTTCCTCAAGTTCTGTGCAGAGGTCGTGGGCCCAGGGGTAGCAAAACTGACGCAATCCGCTGCTCTTCTGGAATTGAGTTTGAAAATTTTTCTTCGTAGTACATGCACTCTCTGCCTTCATCGTTATCGTCAGAGAGAAATCTTCTGGGGGTTGGTTTCCCTTGCTATTCTTTTCACTGCTTTTCGTCTCTTCAAATGCTTTCCTTTTCTTCAAATGCTTTCCTTTTTACCTTTTTTATAGTCTTTTTCTTCTGTTTCTTTATTTTTTGCTTCTAGGTCAATGTAGTAAAGACTTCGGAGCCCTTCTTTCAGTCACATTCCCTCTCTATAATAACTACGCAAACAAAGCGTTTATCATGCTTAAGGGTAACTAAAATCGGGAAAAATTAATGTAGATACGAGGTTCAAGGGTCGATTGTATCCTCTACGGAGAATCCGTTAATGTATTTCTCACGCGATGCCGCTACCTCATCCCCACGGGACGCCAACAGCCACTTTGCCCGCGATGGACACTTTGGCCAACTCTCCCCTACGTGAATCAACGCAACGTTCTTGCATGGCATTCATAAAATTTTAATGTGCAAAAAAGGTACATAAACACTTTTGCAACCAACAGAAAGGGTATTCACCACAGCCCCCCACTTCTGCAGCAGTATTCCTTTAAGACGAAATTTACTGAAATTTACAAGCATGTGCCACTAATTAAAACTGGTGAAGTGTTTCCGTAATGGACTCCACATTTTCGCTAACTACCATGTCATCCTCCTTAGAAACAGTACAGCGATCGCAAAGAAGAAGGGGAAGCCATGCCTTTAACAGCGAAGCAACCACCTCACACTGTGATTTCGACAAATATCGGTCACGAAAATTTCGTAGACACGTCTTTCAGCCGAAATGTGTTGATCATTTGATTCAAGGTGACCTTGAGGGGGTACCGGAACTCCAGGCACTGGCCGTCATCTGAGGTGGCCGTTGCTCCGTCTGGGTGACGCAATTTTGGAAAGACATCGTTTGGAGCAGGTGGCATCTTGGAGGAAATCTGATGTCATGAGAGGCCATAACTTATCAGTCAATGGCCCTGAGGCTCCAGCGGTCTCTTCAGAGTGACCGGAATTCACTGCTGATAGTTACGATTCCAGAAACTTACCCTCCTATGCTTCGCCATGGGAGCCAATGACTTGCAGACACCAGTTCCTGGTTTCAACCTGAGCCGATGAAGGGTTCTTTCTCTAGATTTAGCGAACGTTTTTTTTGCGGAGAATATCGAAAAGGTATTTGACGAACTCTCTTCCCTTGGTAGATTACGAACTGGCTCCACCTAAACTAAGAATATAGTTTCTACCAATTTATGGGTGTTGCTCTTCCGTAAACCACTTGTCACATGGTGCTAGGTACAATTTTTTACCGTGACCTAACACTGGTGACAGAGTAAGATGTACCTGAGCACTTGGAGAAGCGAGGAGTCTACTTCGCTCCCTGCCGTGTACGTCGGGACGCACCAGACAACGAGGTAGACACTGGTGCATTGATGCTCGCTTTTGAGGGGAAATCGCTACCAGAGAAGGTTGCAACCAGGGTTTACAGTTTCGATGTGAAATTGTCCCTTCTACATCCCAGTGCGGTTATTTAATCAGTGCTTCGGACGTATGTCTTGAGGGTACACGTATGACTTCATCCATGATCTCTGTGGTAGGGCACTTCACGAAATTTCGCCCTGTGTACCACCTTCTGCTTGTGTCAAATACGGGAACGTCGACCCTTCCTGGTCCCTAGAATGCATATTACAGAAACTGAACACCTCTGATAATCTCTCATTTTTTTCCACTACGTACTATGGCCAGCCTGTGCCAATATCTGGCATATTGAGCCGATCTATGTAATGGACCGAAGTCATTGCCACAGCTACTCAGGATCGTCGAAGTGCCCAGTAACCTTTGAAATGACATTATTCGGATGCCATCTTTGTCACTTTCAGGTGGATCAGTGCGAAGGCTCGCTATCTAATTTGATGCAATAGGAATGAATACTGGTAGTCTACTTGGGAACATAAGCATTTTCATCCCGGTTTTGCCTCAAGGTCCATAGTCTACTGGCATGCCAAAGGTCATCAACTATTCCAGGTCTCCACCATGTAGTATTTCTACCAATGTGTCGATTCTGGCCGAATGTTGTAAGTAGGCTGTTAAGGTTTCTATACTGGTAACTCCACGTAGCGCTCTGTATGAAACTCACTGGCTGCGCTGTGCGCAGTCTGTGGCTGGTTGGCATTGTTGTAATATTCGCTATTGTAGTGTTGGGCAGTTGGATGTGAACAGCGCATAGCGTTGCGCAGTTGGAGGTGACCCGCGAGCAGTGGTGGATGTGGAGAGTGAGATGGCAGAGTTTTGAGAGCGGATGATCTGGACGCGTGTCCACCAGAGATAGTAAATTTGTAAGACTGGATATCATTAACTGCTATATATATTATGACTGTTGAACACTATTAAGGTAAATACATTGTTTGTTTTCTATCAAAATCTTTCATTTGCTAACTGTGCCTATCAGTAATTAGTGCCTTCGGTAGTTAGAATCATTTATTTAGCTGGCAGTATTGGCGTTCACTGTATTGCAGTAGTTCGAGTAACAAAGATTTTTGTGAGGTAAGTGATTCATGGAAGGTATAAGTTATTATTAGTCAGGGCTATTCTTTTGTAGGGATTATTGAAAGTCAGATTGCTAAAAATATTGTGTGTCAGTTTAGTGATCAGAATAAGTAAAGAGAGAAATGTCTGAGTACGTTCGGTTTTGCTCACCTGTTTGAAAATCAAATAACGTTAGGGGTTTACCAGTACAGTAATTCATTAATTTTTCTAAGGGGACGTTTCGATGTCTTGCATTCGCTTCTCGATGGGGCTCGGAGTTCTCTTTCTATCTAGCTGCCTTTCGCAAGCATAAAAGAGTAGTTGAAAATACTCCCCACGCTTTACTCTCTGTCATCCCGAATTACACACTGACTTCTGAATGTCACCCAAAGATTCCATCTACTCAGGGTCTAAAGCTGTATTTGGCTAGAAGGTGTTTCACGTATGGAGTGGCGAGATAGTATGTGTGCCGCGTGGTTCTACCTTGGGAATATTTTAAGAATCTCTCCACCTTCCGTGGACGGCGCCGTCTGCCAGTGTGACGCTTTCCGGTGGCAGTTTTCGCGCTATGGTGCATGCAGCAGCCAGGCAGGGAAGGTTTGTCTCGGTACGTGTGAGAGTACGGACCTAGAGATCAGGATGGACAGTTGGGGTGAATTTCTTCCTCCTCCTATGGTGAGGCATGTGTGTATTGTGTATTAAACCTGGGACCTAGAAACGACGGAGAGGGTTCGTCCCGCCATAGCCCTCAATGGTTCACAACCCCACAACAGGCTACAGCAGTCCACTGACCCCACCGCCGCCCCACACAGAACCCAGGGTTACTGTGCGGTTCGGCTCTGAGTGGAGCCCGACGGGAACGTCTCATACCAGACTTGTGTAACCCCAAATGTTTGCGTGGTAGAGTAATTATGGTGTACGCGTACGTGGAGACAGTGTTTACGCAGTAATCGCCAACATAGTGTAACTGTGGCGGAGTAAGGGGAACAAAACGACATTCGCCGAGGCAGATGGATAACCACCTTGAAAACTATCTACAGGCTGGCCGACACACCGGATCTCGACACTAATCTGCCAGGCAAATTCATGCCGCGGTCCGGCACGTCTTCCCGCTCGGGAAGTAGCGCGTTTGTCCGCGCGGCTAGTCGGGCGGGCTGTGAGGAATGTAGTGAAATACATAGTTGTTGTGACAGGCTTCCCATCACGCCGTAATAGGCCACGTATTGGAGCTGTGTTGTGTTAGGTATTTTCAGCAGCCGAAGTTTGCTTTAACTACTTTGCTCAGGCATTCCACCATTGTTACATATTTTGTCGAATGTAGGAAGCAACGTGATGTACTATTTCTACCAGATGTATGTTTTGTGAGAACTGGCAAACTGTCAGTGATTTTCTGATCGGTGTTGTGAGTCTTTCTGTTGCTAATCATCCATAACTCACGTGGAGTCAAATGCATTGGCTCTTTTGTAAGGGGTTTAACTAGCAGCGCTTGGCTAGCTGTTGCAAATAAGTCTTGTGTTTATCTTGAGTGCGAGCCACAAGTAGCAACATCATTGACAATTTTCTGGTCTCATCTTTTGCCTCAATGACCTTGTATGTGTGTGTGGTTTGAGCATCACGACTAGTGAAATCGGCTTGATCTCTTTGCTAGATTTCCAGTAAGTTGTGCCATTCCTAAAGGGATATTTACGGTTGCCATCTGTGCGAAATGTCTGGAGGTTTAGTGATCGAAAGTTTATTTCCGATGCTTGATACTGTCATATGAACATTGAGATCTGGTTTACGCAATCCGATTTAAATCCTGTATTCGATTTCCGTAGTAGTGACTGTACCTCTGTAGTGTTCTTGGTCTATCATGTATTGCATGTCCGGCAGCCGGTTATAGCCCCACTGGGAGTGGCTGCACTGTGACGTGTTATAGATGATTCGGCACACATGTATCGTGCATCAATTGAGGTAGTCCAAATGTGAGAGCTTGTTTGGTGCTGTGCGGCATGACAAACGGTTGTCAGCGTGGGTTTGTAGTAAGTTTCGGAGGCGTAGGTGTTGCCGACCTCCTCTATATCATGTGTTCGGGAATCTGTTATAGCTCCCTTGTGTGTGGTTCCACTATGACGTGTGATGTCGCATGTTTTGCCAATACAAGTACGTGAATGATCGGTTGCTTATGTCGTATTTTTCTTGTCTGGTGTTTTGTAACAGCTGTTGTGTTGAGATCTGGTGTGTTTGAGATCTTGATTGACCCCGTATATCAGTGGTATGATACGAGTAGTGTTGATTGACGAGCAAATAATTTCAGCATGAGGACGACCCGAAAGTTTCGCGTATTTTTCTGTGTTAAACCGTGTGAACTAAGACTGGAGGCACTACGTTGCGTTGGATGTTTACTCTGTTGTGGTGTTCGACGATTTGCGGTTTGGGAGAGCTGTGTTTCACAGTGTTTTAAATTGACTGAAAGTGTTTTGTGAATTTGTTCTTATCATGTTTGTTTCCGTGATGGACGAGCGTGTCCGTGTTTAATTGTGTCCCTTTGTAGTTGTCTTGAGTGTTCCCATTGTGTTTTTGGTATTACTTGTCTGTTGATAAGCGTGTGGCTTCAGGATTGCCGTTGTACGTTTTGGGTGGTTTTAGGAATAGAGCCCCTTGTGAGTGATGGTACGAACAAGCTATATATTTGTCTTCAAAAAATGGTTCAAATGGCTCTGAGCACTATGGGACTTAACATCTGTGGTCATCAGTCCCCTAGGACTTAGAACTACTTAAACCTAACCAATCTAAGGACATCACACACATCCATGCCCGAGGCAGGATTCGAACCTGCGACCGTAGCAGTCCCGCGGAACCGAACCGAGCACCTAGAACCGCTAGACCACCGCGGCCGGCATATTTGTATTCGTGGCTCATATTTCGTACATGTCCATATTTAAAATTGAGCCGCGTAGTATGTAAGGAGGTGTGTTGGTTGTTGCCGTTGTTCACTTTTGCTAAGGGTGGTGTTTATGTTTTATCTGCAAGTCCTACACCGATAAGTGTTATCGTGCTGTAGTTAATGGCCTAAGGCGACTTTTACTCAGGCTAGTGCCTATTAGCTACATGGGGGTTAGGTCCGCGTCTTAAGACCTGCCTCAAGTTACGCCTAGTGATCACTTTCGTGGTCATAGTTCATCGTTAGGACCTACTGGCATATGTACATGTGACGCTTAGCTCGTTGACGTTAACCAATTTGATCGCTCTTGTTTAATTAGCTTGCGAGTAGTTAGAGCGTACGGTACTTCCTCTTCTAATGATAGGTAACTTTCATTACTAACTGGCCTCACGGATAGATGCTGACTATATTATTTTTAACGCTGAATGGTCGTTTCTTATCCTTTGTGCCTGTTCTTTTCATGTTTAGTGTTTATTGAGGTCAGAAACTGTTTTTCTGATAATTCTAAGACAAAGCTCAACTGGTTTTGTCTGGTTTGGAATATCATTAGCCAGTGGTGGTGTTGCTTGTAGAGTCCGCAGCTCGTGGTCGTGCGGTAGCGTTCTCGCTTCCCGCGCCCGGGTTCCCGGGTTCGATTCCCGGCGGGGTCAGGGATTATCTCTGCCTCGTGATGACCGGGCGTTGTGTGATGTCCTTAGGTTAGTTAGTTTTAAGTAGTTCTAAGTTCTAGGGGGCCTGACGACCATAGATGTTAAGTCCCATAGTGCTCAGACCGATTTGAACCATTTGTTGCTTGAAGAGAGACCCAGTTACTGATCTCTGTTGCAGAGCAATAATGTTCACTTTCCGTGCGTCTTGCACTCTCGACAGACGATGGGATGTGCCAGCATTGCCACAGAACACATCTGGTCCAGCCGGTACGGGTCCTTACTTCTGCCACCTAGCTCAGTCGAGGGACCTAGGCGGTTCAAATTGGCGCCGTATTTGGGGATTTATTGATGAAATTTCAGAAAAGAGAAATAATTTAAATAATATTTTGAAAATAAGTTGGCGGCCCAAAGAAAAGGATCTCTGTTGTAAACACCCAAGGTTCCACACTTCTCACAGGCTCCGTGCCGTTTCAGTATCCAACCAGGAAAAAGCGAAACGTCATCGACAGCTACCGATCAGTTAGCCTCATCTATGTGCTCTGCAGACTCCTTGAAAGATTATGCGGGGTACCGGAATCACGGACCGATTTTTCGCCCTATGAGTGTTGTTTTCTGGATCGACGATTCATAATCGAGAACTGATTAAGTTGCAAAAATCAATCCGACAGGTATTTTCTACTCGACAAAATTTGACTATAATCGTTTTCGATCTACGTAAGGCATACACCGCCACTTGATGTATTAGTATCATTCGCCTTTCATGAATGAGGTTTCCGAGACTTCCTACCGATTTTTATTCGTCAGTTTTGATCGCAACTGTTGTTTCGGGTTGGAGCAAGAACGAGATGTAGTCTTCTGCACCTGCTGTTCAGTCGTGCAACGAAGAAACAATTACTGAAATAAAAGAAAGGTCGAAGGGTGGGTTTAAAATTCGAGGTGAAATAATATCAGTGTCAAGATTCGCTGTTGACATTGCTATCCTGGGCCGGCCGAAGTGGCCGTGCGGTTAAAGGCGCTGCAGTCTGGAATCGCAAGACCGCTACGGTCGCAGGTTCGAATCCTGCCTCGGGCATGGATGTTTGTGATGTCCTTAGGTTAGTTAGGTTTAACTAGTTCTAAGTTCTAGGGGACTAATGACCTCAGCAGTTGAGTCCCATAGTGCTCAGAGCCATTTGAACCATTTTTTTGCTATCCTGGGTGAAAGAAGGAAAATTTCAAGATTTGTTCAATTGAATGAATAATTAATGAGTACGAAATATGGACTGGGAGCCAATAGAAGAAAGACGATAATAATGAGAAATAGCAGATATGAGAACAAAGTACATGAAAATTACGAAATTCTTCTGGCTTGGCAGCAACGTAGTCTAATAGGATCGGAGCGAGAAGGTTATAAAAAGGATACTAGGATCGACAAAGAGACCATTCCTGGCCAAGATAAGTGAACTAGTGTATAACATAGGTCTTAATTTGAGAAACAAATCTTTGCCAGTGTATGTTTGGAGCACTTCATTGTATGGTAGTGAGAAATGGGCTGTGGAAAACCGGAAAAGAAGATAATACTAGCATCTGAGATGTGGTGCTACTGAAGAATGTTGAAAATTGGGTGGACTGATAAGATCAGGAACGTGGCGGTTCTCAGCGGCATTGGTTGGGAAAGAAGTATATGAAAAACAATGGCAAGAATAAGGGAGACGGAATAACTTACGTGGTACTAGGGAGAACTGTAGAGGGTGAAAATCGTAGAGAAGCCAGAGATTGGTATGCACCTAGCAAATAATTGAGGTCGTCGGGTGCAGTTGCTACTCTGAGATGAAAAGGTTGGCAGAGGAGAGAAATCCACACTGGTTCACATCAAACCAGTCTTAAAACTGGAAAAAAGAGTACAACGCGTGTCTTGAATTTCTGTTGCTGTGTCATGGTCCTCTCAGACCTGCTTGCCTACCTAGCGCTTCGACGTATTAGGACAGACTCTATTTTTGGGATTCCTCTTTGATAAAAAACTGATATGGTTGGCCAATATTCATCCAGCTAGTTGCATGGAAAAGCTCTTTGCTTCCTTGCCCACGTCTGCGGGGGTACCATAACGCTATTTCACTCCATGCTTGTTGGACGGTTGTCACATCTAGACTGGACTTTGGTTTCAAGTTTCATGGCTCAGCAGCACCTTCAGATTTGAAATTATTGGAACCAGTCCATCATCAAGGAATGAGACTAGCCACGGACGCCATTAACAGAGCCCTACATTGCCTTAAACAGATCTTCCTGCCCGAGCTTTAATTTTTAATTGTTCAATTAGATGTCTGCGGTCTATTAACATGTTTTGGCCACCTCGTGATACGTGCTATTCATAATCATTTCTCCGTCTTCGATCGTAGTGTGTACTCAGTTGCCTTTCTCTGGATGCCAAATCATCTGAGTATCTCGCTGAATGAGCTGGCCGAAATTTTGTCTAGAGAAGCGATTACTAGCACAACGACCTCTCCTCAGTTGGGATATCTGGTGGGTTACAGCCTTCGCACTGTCAAGTGGACTGCTACTGAATGGCCCTCGTCCTTACATTCTGCCGGCCGCTGTGGCCGAGCGGTTCTAGGCGCTTCGGTCCGGAACCGCGCTGCTTCTACGTATCAAATTTGAATCCTGGCTTGGCCATGGATATGTGTGTTGTCCTTCGGTTAGTTACGTTTAAGAAGTTCTAAGTCTAGGGAACTGATGGCCTCACATGTTAAGTCCCATAGTGCTTAGAGGCATTTGAACATTACATTCTTCCCGGAAGGTGTCCACCGGCCGATGTCACCTAAGTACCGGTCACATGAATTTATGCGAGTCTTCTGTAACGAACTAACCCCATATTGTGGTCGTGGTGCCACCCAAAAAGTAGCTTACATTGTTGTGGAATGTCTGCTCATAGTGTCTCTTTATACAAAGCATGGTTTCCCAAATTCTTTGACTCTAATGCTGACAAACTACGTGGAGACAGCTGTACAGGTTCTTCGTTTCCACATGAGAGTAGTTTTTTTCTGAGGTATAAGGTTTTATGCTACTTTTGCGGTGGGAGAAGGTGGTTTGGGCTTCAACCGCTGTATGCTGCTTACGAGGGATCTTCAACTCAACCTCCTCTGCCAGCTGCCTTGGTCATCGTTTACTCTGTTTTAGTTGTTGCCTTAGCTACAGTTTAACTTTTTTCTCTCACACCCTATATTACCTATTAGCTGTAGCACTATGATGAAGGTAAGACCTTACCTTCTTCAGAGCTGAATTTTTTTCTGAGGGAAGGAAAATTTTTCTTTATGCTTTAATGTTCTTAGGAGATTTTGTAATAGTTTTGGATGTAATACTTCTACAAAAATATATACCCGTTTTGAAATTATACTTTGTATATTTGGCTTTTTATATGAACTAAAATAACTAATACTGACTATTCAGTAATTACCCTGCAAAATAACAATAATAATATTAATTTGTACAGTGGAATATAACTAACTAACCATTTCCACGTATTACGGCGGTCGTAAGATGCTGAACACTGCTGCATTAACTTTGTAAGTAGGCTGTTTAGGTCTTATATTGGTAACGCCACGTAGCGCTCTGTACGAAAATCACTGGCTGTGCTGTGTGCAGTCTGTGGCCGGTTGGCATTGTTGAAATGTTCTCTATTGTAGTGGGCAGTTGGCTGTTAACAGCGCGTAGCGTTGCGCAGTTGGAGGTGAGCCGCCATCAGTGGTGGATGTGGGGAGTGAGATGGCGGAGTTTTGAGAGCGGATGATCTGGACGTGTGTCCATCAGAGACAGTAAATTTGTAAGACTGGATGCCATGAACTGCTATATATATTATGACTTTTGAACACTATTAAGGTAAATACATTGTTTGTTCTCTATCAATATCTTTCATTTGCTAACTATGCCTATCGGTAGTTAGTGCCTTCAGTAGTTTGAATCTTTTATTTAGCTGGCAGTAGTGGTGCTCGCTGCATTGCAGTAGTTCGAGTAACGAAGATTTTTGTGACGTAAGTGATTTGTGAAAGGTACAGGTTAATGTTAGTCAGGGCCATTCTTTTGTAGGGATTATTGAAAGTCAGACTGCGTTGCGCTAAAAATATTGTGTGTCAGTTTAGAGTTGATCAGAATAGGTAAAGAGCGAAATGTCTGAGTACGTTCAGTTCTGCTCAGCTGTTTGAAATTCAAATAATGTTACAGGTTTATAAGCACAGTAATTCATTGATTTTTCTAAGGGGACGTTTGAACTTGTTGATATTTTGATAGTGAAGCCCAACAGTTGGCAGCACTTGTGCGTGGTGAAAGGGTAGAAAATTCACACATAGGGAAAAATATTTGTGTTGCAACTAAGAGACAGTAGAATTTAGTGTACTCAGTTGTAGCCAGAGAGTCCGAAGGGGATCAGAGCAGCGGAAAAGGTTTTGATGCTTTCTCCAAGACTCTCCTGTTTCCATTTTTATCAGTTTGACTATAACTGGTACGGGGGCGGGAGGTGGCAGCTATGGGAGGAATGGCCTCCGTCTGCCACCACTACCCCTGATGCCATTATTTCCATTCTCCTTATCATATTATTGTCGATTCAACTTGTCTTCATTAGGTTCTTAGCCATTTTACTTTCACTATTCTACCGGCCAGAAGGCATTTTCTTCATCCTTAATTGTTTTAGGCCATGATTTTGTTGGCAACTAATCAGATGCTGGTGAGTTTCCTCTCGCCTCAGATGAACGCTGCCAACCGCCTCATCTGTTCTCCGACCTGCATATCTGTCTGCCTCACTTTCACCTCTCACTAAATTTTTTGTTTGATGTAGCATCAAGATTGCTTTCATTGCATCGAGTTCACCATTCCTACGTACTTTCAAGATTCCATGAAATTTCTGGTTGAAGATACCAGCATCAGATGTTACAGCTCTTTACATCTTACATAAATTTACGTTATCTAAAACGTTATATAGATCATCAAACCCCTCCTTCCGTTATCAAGCGTAACGTGAAAAGTGCCTCTTTATGCCTCTACCTTTCCTAAAGCAAAACTGAGCTTCATCTAACAGATCGTCAGTTTTCGTTTGCATTTTTCTGTATATTATTTTTGTCAGCAACTTCGTTGCATGGGCTGTTAAGCTGACTGTGCCGTAGTTATCGCTCTTACCGGCTTATGCTATCTTCGAAATTGTGTGGATGATCTCTTTCCGAATGTCTGATGGTATATCACCAGCCTCATACTTTCTATATTTCAATGTGAATAGTCGCTTGGTTGGCTCTTCCCCAATGATTTTAGAAATTCTGATCGAATGTGATATATTACTGCGGCCTTAATTAATTGTAAGTCGTTCAAAACACATTCAAAATCTGATTCTAGTAGTGGCTTCCCTATCTCGTCCTTGTTCCTTCTTCTGCAACGCCGGGATAGATCGATTGGCGTGAGTGGATGCCGGGAGTGTAAGCTACTCGTCTGCATGTGTGTGCGACCTAGGAAGACCGTACGTTTCTGTAATTGATGTTCTTGCGTACTGATGTACTAATCGATGTTTAATAGAGAAACGGGTGGCTGTGTGAAACTGGACAGTTATCTTTAACGAAATTATGTAGCCCGCTGCCTAGTTACTACGTTTATTTCGAAAAATAAATTCCCCTGGATTCTGAAGAATTGTTGGTAAATCACTTATAAACTGCCGATGCTCTGTCATAATATACATTGTAGTGGAAAATTATCGCCTGAAGCATTGTGACACTAACTAATTTCGTAATGTAACCAAAACAGTTCTATTTAAAGATTTTTTTAGAACACTGTGAAACAGGAAACTCTAATGGAGATTGGCTGTGCATATAGCGAGACGAAATTGTGACAGATGGACTGAGGAGGATCTGTATTGGATTATTCACGATAAGAAGATACATATAAGACGAGAAAACAGAAATGACGAAATAAAGAAACAAGCAGGGCGAGCATGAATGCACAGGAATTGATGATTGTGATGTATGAAGAAGCCTGGTGACATATATGTCAAAAAATGATTGCAGATGACGATGGTGGTGGTGGTGGTGGTGGTGGTGGTGGTGGTGGTGGTGGATGATGATGTGAGGCCCCGAGTTTAATGACCTGGAATCAACGAAAGATACAGGCATTTACAACATAAAACTTACATGAGAATGACCTTAAAAATTAATTACGACTTCTTGAAAGGATATTTAAAACATTTTTGTGGATTTTATATACCATGTATTACAAAGCTCACTTCTAAACCAGTTGTAAAAATTGTGCTTACTTTTTGCGTTTTTCGAAACTAACTGGCACTTCATGTCTGTGTGTGTCTGAAAATATAAATATGAAGTGCAGTGAAAACAAAAACAACTATCCAAACAAGGAAACCATGTTTTTAGTACTGACCATCACATGTTTTAAGTATTTCAAATTAGTTATGGTACATCAGTTAATCATGTGAGCTGGAATGGGTGGCATCGATTAGCCAAAATCTCACTAAATTTCAATTAAAGAGTTGAGGGGAAGGAGGGCAATAAAAAATCTCACGTTAACACTTTAATTCAGACAATATACATTACTATAACGGATAACGTTTTGTTTTGTAAGTTTAAGGCTGAGAGTAGACAGTATTAGATTGCTTTCCTGAAATGAACTGAATGCTTCACACATGTGCGTGAGTGGGATTCCGCTATTCGAAACAAGTATTGCGGATATGTCAGATTCCATCGGGTAGTTTCCTGCTGAGCCGGTCGAAATCACTGCGTGTCAGTGACTCAGTTGTGATATTCTGCAACGCGTATAAAGCCGATGTTGTTATACTCAACAGGACTTGTATGAAAACGTTTACTACGTTATCATACGGTTTACAGAGACGTAAAGACAACGTGGTCTGTCATCTGTAAAGTAAGAAAATGTCCAATGACATTTAATGTACGAGCCATGCTTTTTAAGTAAGTGCCGTTTGGAAATAAAGTAAAACAACTAGACATCCCTTAGCAATTTTATTTTCGCATGAAAGCCTGCAATTTGATTTGCTTTTCTACGTGAGTCCCACCAATGTTAAGGCGCTTATTGTATTCTATACCAAGCCGTAAATACCATCCTCCCAGATATCTGCCATCTGATAGCTTTCGATAATTCAGACGATCTGTAACAACTGCATAAAGCACTCTTCTTGACGCTTAACTCATCGCATAGCATAGACATCATAAAGCATCTGTTCTGTCACTTTTCCATCAATTTTCTGCACAAAATCGTCAATAATGACTGAAGATCGTCCACTTCGTTCAAAATCGCGCACATTTTTACTGCCGTCTTTGAAAGCGTTCACCCATTTCCGTACCATCCCATCGCTCGTAAGTTTCAAGAATTGTGCTTTATGTAATTGTTACAGAATTTTGGAAATATCGAATTTTCTTTGGGATGGTATTCAAAGCTGGTTGTACGATACGGTAAGTGCCTTAATATTGGTGGGAATTATGCAGAAAACTAGAAAATGGTACAAGCTTTCATGTAAAAATAGAAGTGTTAGATAAGTCTAATTTTATTTTTATTTCAAATAGTACGATTCGTATATAATATACCAATAAAAGATCAATTTTTTTAGAGGTCCGTCAAAACTGTTAATACTGTGTTCACGGAACATTTTTAACCGCCCGTCTCTGCCTGATCGTCCGAATACTACCCAGGGTTGGCGTGCTTAAAATAAAGTGTTTTAATCTCGTGTTGAAAGCTCTATATAATACAGTTTCCAATTAAAACTGTTTTTACTGAAATGTTTGTTTCGATGTTTAAAACAAATAAATATGTTCGGAAAGTAAGGTCGCAATTGTCGCGGAATGCAAACAACACTGAAAATCAAAAATGTTTTATTTGAAACAGCTAGCTACAGCTTCCCGCTACCTGTCAACACAGTCACCGCTCCGACTGAGACTTTTATCGTAGCATTGTACAACTTTCCAACACCCTCGTCATAGAATGCAGCCAATTCTTTACGCTGATCTGCAGCTTGTTGTTTGTGTCAAAATGTTGAATTCATAGCCAGCAATTCATGTGAGTAGAGAAGAAATTCTGGGGGAGCCAAATCAGGGGTGTATGGGAAACGCTGTAGGAGCGTCCTCGTTGCCCAGGCAGTGTGGGCCGAGAACTGTCATGAAGTAATAAATGCAGACAGTTATTTTATGTTGTTTGCACGATATCAGGCGAAATCTCATATTTTGTGGGAGACGTTATTTTCTAGGCATCTTTATGTGCTCACTGTGCTTTCATAACTGGATAGAGTGACGTAACACGATCGACGGCCATACTACGGACACTCATCGGATTGTTCCTACCATCTCCAATTCGCGACCGGCCGGACCTTACTTTCGGAATAGCCCACATGTTTATAGACGACTACACCAAAGTCGGTTTATATCATGATTTTAGCATTCTATGTAGTACGTATATGGCTCTGTTTACGTTTTCCCCCAATTAAAGCCTCTTTTACCTGCTTTAGATCTTTCAAATTCTAAAGGTGGCAGGGGTAAAATACAGGGAGCGAAAGGCTATTCACAATTTCTACAGAAACCAGACGGCAGTTATAAGAGTTGAGGAGCATGAAAGGGAAGCAGTGGTTGGGAAGGGAGTGAGACAGGGTTGTAGCCTCTCCCCGATGTTACTCAATCTGTATATTGAGCAAGCACTAAAGGAAACAAAAGAAAAATTCCGAGTAGGTATTAAAACCCATGGAGAAGAAATAAAAACTTTGAGGTTCGCTGATGACATTGTAATTCTATCAGACAGCAAAGGACTTGGAAGAGCAGTTGAACGGAATGGACAGTGTCTTGAAAGGAGGGTATAAGATGAACATCAACAAAAGCAAAACGAGGATAATGGAATGTAGTCAAAGTAAATCGGGTGATGCTGAGGGAATGAGGTTAGGAAATGAGACACTTAAAGCAGTAAAGGAGTTTTGCCATTTGGGGAGCAAAATAACGGATGATGGTCGAAGTAGAGAAGATATAAAATATAGACTGGCAATGGCAAGGAAAGCGTTTCTGAAGAAGAGAAATTTGTTAACATCGAGTATTGATTTAAGTGTCAGGAAGTCGTTTCGGAAAGTATTTATATGGAGTGTAGCCACGTATGGAAGTGAAACATGGACGATAAATAGTTTGGACAAGAAGAAAATAGAAGCTTTCGAAATGTGGTGCTACAGAAGAATGCTGAAGATTACATGGGTAGATCACATAACTAATGATGTAGTATTGAACAGAATTGGTGAGAAGAGGAGTTTGTGGCGCAACTTGACTAGAAGAAGGGATTGGTTGGTAGGACATGTTCTGAGGCATCAAGGGATCACAAATTTAGCATTGGAGGGCAGCATGGAGGGTAAAAATCGTAGAGGGAGACAAAGAGATGAATACACTAAGCAGATTCATAAGAATGTCGGTTGCAGTAAGTACTGGGAGATGAAGAAGCTTGCACAGGATAGGGTAGCATGAAGAGCTGCATCAAACCAGTCTCAGGACTGAAGACCACAACAACAACAACAACAACAACAACAACAGATCGTGTTTTACCAACAGGTGTCATTCTATGCATGACTGCATGTCACAAGTGTATCGTATCGTCGCACTACATTCGGTGTGGAGGATTATATACACTACATTTCATATCTGTAAAAATAAATAAATAAAAAGTGTCACATTTTGTATCTCCTGGAAGGTCTAATAATGTGAACATTTCAAATATGAAAATTAGCTTCTACAAATGAAGTCGTAACTAACAATTGAAGCTATTTTAACTTTATGGCAGCTGATCCGTGATCGATTCACTCCACTTAATGACGATACAACTACGAAAAATCATTTAAACTGAAGATAAGATAATAAAAACTGTACCTCCAGCGCGCTCTTTTACGATACGCTGTGCAAACCATAAGAGATAGCTCCATGCATCTAGTATTCAGTTGTGGGCCTCAAAAAGATCTGATAATCTGTGAGCGAGGGCTTGTCTGTATCTCTTATGGTTCACCTACAAACTCCATTTTATTTATTCCTTAGTCGGTGCTTTAGAAGTCAAAGTGCGATTGTGCGTCAACAACACAACATGAACTTATACTCTCGTAGACTTACGTAGATCTTCTTCAGATCAACACTCTGGTACTACTGAATTTGACTAAGCTCTTATAATGTTGGCCTCTATTGCAAAACAGAGCTAGCTGCACCCGAAGCTGTCACGCTAAGTCTGTTGCATGATATACAACCGCGTGCTGAAAAGTAATGCCTCTGAATTTTTTATATGTAAACTCTTAAAGCTTTTTAAATAAAAAACTTTATTAATACTGTCTACCTTTATTCTTCAATTGCACATAATTGTGTCGCAACGTAGTCACCCTGCCGACGAACTCGTTTCTCGGAACGAGAAACCAAATTGTTGATACCGTCACTGCAGAACGTTTGACTTTGTTGACGGAGCCACAACCTAATTTCTGCCAGCACCGCTTCATCATTATCGAACTGAAGTCCTCTAAGATGGTCTTTACGTCCTGTAAATTATAGAAATCGAATGGAGGCAAGTGGGGGGCAGTACGAAGGATGATCAATGACAGTGAACCCAAGGCATCAGATTGTTGCAGATGTCGCAGGGCTAGTATTAGTTCTGGCGTTGTCGTGTTGAAGCAGAGAATGAACAATGTGTGGACGAACTCAATGAATTCGTGAAACTCGATTACAGCCCGCTGTTTCTAACTCACCGACATAGTTGCGGTACACACCACCATCCTACACTCTACAATTCGGAGACCAGTGGCTGCAGATGGCTGAAAATATTTAGACTTGAATAAATATGTAGAATTTTTAATAGATTTTGTTTCATTTAAAAAGCTTTAAGCATTTTCACCCGAAAAATTGTGGATCATTACTTTTCAACAAGCCTTTGTAAATCAAAACAGCCTTCGTAATTCAGAAATTATTCAATATACCAGGAAGAGGTTTTCTTCAAATGAAGGTATGCAGATGGGCAGATATTTTGCTGGGCAGTTTATTTAAAGAATGTTTACATCTTGGACTGTGCGGCTGGTCCCGGCGGAGGTTCGAGTCCTCCCTCGGGCATGGGTGTGTGTGTGTTTGTCCTTAGGATAATTTAGGTTAAGTAGTGTGTAAGCTTAGGGACTGATGACCTCAGCAGTTAAGTCCCATATGAGTTCACACACATTTGAACATTTTTTTGTTTACATCTGTCAAAATACAGACGACACAATGGAACGACGTTCTTCAAGCATCATTCGACATCCCACTGTACGATTTATTAGATTCAAGCTGTCCGCAGAGAAAAAGGCACGTTTTTATACAGATATACATTAAAAGTTCAAAGAAGTGGGTTTTAAACGTACATTATTATGCAGATATATATTAACAGGAGTTTATTTTATGAAATTTTTACATTCTGAAACCATTTCGCTGCTGCGGGCACGTATACACGTCCTGCTACGGCGTTCCCCAAGTGTTGTGGACGTCTGTCTATAGGCGCGCCGCTCCCTACAGTGCTATGATCGTCTGAACGCATCCTGAGCCGCCGACCTCTCACTGGTGCGGACGAGTTACTTCCATATCTAAGCGAACAAAAATGTGGTTTCGGGTCAGTATCTTGAATAGTTTGAGATATAACACTTTTTATGACAAAGTGATCTGCGAAGCGTAAGGAAGTGAATAGGCGCGTCGGACGAGACCATTCTTCGGGCATAAAACCAAAAACCACACAACGAAAATATGAGTTATTCTCCCGCTCTTAATTTTAAATAAAATTTCCATATCTGAAATATACTTAATTCACTGCAATGTATTAACTAAAACCAAACATACGCAAAATTTACCCAATAGGTTTTTACCTCTGCAAAATCTTTTAGCGCAATGTTTTACTTTGATGCAGCATAATATATAGGACATATAACGAATAGTAATTCAGTCAAGCGAATGTATAAGACAGCAAGGTGCACTAAAATCAAATTTTTCCCCTAATAGTTTTCTTAAAAATTCATGACAAGTATTTCATAGCAGTTGGCAAGTGCGCATAGACGAAACTCGGCGCCTCCCGGCCGACAATCCGATATACACTCCAACAACCCGTGAACGAAATGAGATATCACTATTCTCTCAGAATTAAACAAAATGTCGATAACTTATACGTTTTGGACACTGAAATGTATGATTCAAAATTAACCGTACGCAAAATTAGTGCAATGGGTTCTTATATCCGAGAAGCCTTTAAAATTTCGTGCAAAGTTTAATTTCATGTGGCACAGTAAGTGTGACGAATGACGAAAAAACACTCAGTTCTTAGACGATTGAATATGTCAGAGTAGTATGTGGAAAAACCAATTCTTTATTAACTAATAGTTTTCGAAAAATGGGATGATAGATCTTTCATATCGGCGGGAATGCTGTCTCGCAGTGCAGGCACCAGAATCAGGCGAATGTACAGGCATCACAAAAGCCGCCTCGTAACGGAATGCAGGGAACACCTATGCAGATGCAAAAAGGATAACATCCGCGCCAGCTGGTCTGCACGTAGATAATGATAATGGAGATTGCCGTTCATGTAATGCAATTTCGTTTATTCACTCAATTGTATATTAAAGTATAACATAATGATTTGTGTCACCAATGAAACATTTCGTCATCTCAAATAAATCAAGGTCTTTATTTTCCATTTTTAAATAAAAATTTTAATTATCAGTTTCTAACGAACGGGAAATGAAAACTATTCAGATAAGCGATGACGAAAATAAAATAGTCAGTTTTCCCCAAAACCTCGTACTCTGGCACAAGGCGTGGCCAAGGAGAAAATTTCACAGCTTCGAAAGGAACATGAGCTTACAGAGAGTCGGAGAATGTTTTTAATTGGGGTTGACACCGAAAGTTAAATGATAGTAGAGGTCCGACGGGAAACTGATAACTTTTAAAAATGCTTGAAAGGAAAAAAGGGACATTGTTTATTCTAAAAACAACGGGGAACGTCATAAAGCTACAGGACGTTTGCTCTCGTAAGACAAAAGCAGCTAAATCACTGACTGGAGGAGCAACGGTCAGACCATCTTAAGATCATTGTAAACACAGCTATGTTTGGTGCTTCTGCCGAAGGACGCTAACAGTGTAAATTTGTTCGCCCCTCTCATACCACATCTCATCTACACGGAAATCTCCTACAACTCGGATTCAATATATCTAGAAGGGACACATACACATTCGCTTGCTCTTCAGGAAAGTAACAACTCCAAGGTAAAGAGGCACGTTGCGAACATTGCCGTAGAGCTCATTCGATCACAGACCTATCATCATATTGCTCACGCACACCAGCATTTCTCTGTGTCTTCAATAAAGTGTTAAGTGTCAGGCACTTCAGTTCTCGGTGCAGATAAAGTATTTATGTGCCTCAGGATGATAAAGCACGTTCAAAAAATGGTTCAAATGGCTCTGAGCACTATGGGACTTAACATCTATGGTCATCAGTCCCCTAGAACTTAGAACTACTTAAACCTAGGCAACCTAAGGACATCACACAACACCCAGTCATCACGAGGCAGATAAAATCCCTGACCCCGCCGGGAATCGAACCCGGGAACCCGGGCGCGGGAAGCGAGAACGCTACCGCACGACCACGAGCTGCGGACAATAAAGCACGTGTTCCCACTGAATCGTCAATAGTAAACAAACAGGCACATTCCTCACGCACGTAAAACACAGAGTTTTTCTGCCAGATAACGTCTTCATGTTTGCTTCTTAATATAGGTTAATTCTTAACGTAGATTAATCTGTGAAATTAAACCTGATAAGATGAAGCGCCGTGAAGCTGTTACACACAGTGGGTCGACATAGATCAATCACTATAATAAGTGCCAAACACTCTCCGTCTACGGCAACATCTCAGGCTGCTGATTTCAATCGGCTTTTGTCTTTTGAAGCTTTTAAACTAACAATAAAATATCGTCAAGGCACAGTATTATTATTTCGTGCAAAATGATGAAAATCTGTGCTACTCTGATGTGATTGCACTCATTGTAAATCACTTCGAAGAAGAAGACTTAGATGCCGTGTTCTTAGTAAGTAATACCCCAGGCAGAAGTGCTTTTAGCAAAGCAGAACGCCGAACAGCTCCTCTGAGCCGAGAATTGACAGGCCAAATTCTTCCTTGGCGTGTCGCAAAAGCTATCAGGCGACGAAGCCACACCGCATCGCACCGCCGTCGCGTTGGTTGCCTGAACAACCCCTGCCACTACACGTCGTTCCGGCTCCGACACTTGCAGCGAGCCCTGGAAAAGGACTTCGCGTACAACAGACCAACGCACAGAGAGTGTGTAAATCAGCAAGAGAGATCTCACTCCTGCCACGAACCTTTTGCTGCATCCTCCAATGTGACGCGTGACCAGTCGCGAAGAAGTGTACTTCGGCCGTGCTAGTATTAAGGACCGCGCCCGCGCCAATCACGGCAGTTACGACGCAGCCAACCGAGAGAAATCTGCTCCGGACCCAGTGCCGCCTCGACCGCACGCCGCTTTCACCGCCAAGGACCTCGGCAGCGTGCTCGCAGGCACGTTGTTATTCTGTCAGACTCATTTGGCAACACTAACAACTGTGAACTCGTACAGATCGTACCCTACGTGTTAGTTTGTTCCAATACGCTCCGCTCAAGGAGAGCGAGGACTTAAAATGTTTCGTAATCAGACTTGTAGAGAGCAACCTCTGACTCTAGAAGCTTTAATGGAGTTGTTCCTTCAGTCCAGACTTACATTTCAGGAACTTGCGTTTAGTTGTGAACTTATTTTCCTCTTACGAACCAATTACGAAGTTATACTTATATGGATTTGGTGTCTGTTCTTTCAGACTTGTCCAAAGAACAGGCACCATTGATGACCTGCAGCCGTCTAGAACGAAATCAGAATCACATTGATACCTTCAGCTGCTGACAAGCGTTGATATATGTCAACAGGGACAGGTGAGCTCTTACGGGACTTGGTAAGAATGTCTTCCACGAGTAATGAGTGTGTTGGAGTGGGAATGTAATGTGTGGACATAAAAGGTGAGAATGGGGGACTCGCAGGAAGCGTGCATGAGATAGTTCCTGCAGTCGCACTATCCTCTGTGCCCTCGGTGGCTCAGATGGATAAAGCGTCTGCCATGTAAGCAGGAGATCCCGGGTTCGAGTACCGGTCGGGGCACACGTTTTCATCTGTCCCTGTTGATACATATCAACGCTCGTCAGGAGCTGAAGATATTAATATAATTCTAATTATAAAATTTGTTACATGTTTGCGAAGGTCAACAAAGACCATTTGTGTTTATCCTATTGTGTTCTTACAGATGGAGGATAAACGTCATGCTAGTGTTTCTTGTGGAAGTGTTCCATGTCCAGGACACTTCACTCATCGCGACTCCTATGGATCATGGAAATCAAAGTGGCATAACTGTGAATCCTACTCCAGAAGTAGCACTTGCCCGCCAAAGGCAAAGGTCCCAAGTTCGAGTCTCGGTCCGGCAAACACTGTTTTAATCTGCCAGGAAGTTTCGTATCAGCGCACACCTCACTGTAGAGTGAAAATTTCATTCTACTGACAATCTCTTTTGATGAATGCTCAGACTATTCGTAACATATGCTGCAAGACTTACAGCATCTACTTTTGTTCGTATGTGAAACTGTTGAAACACACAGGCCCAACGCTGCATGCAACAGATTTTGTTAGCCATCGGACTGAAGAGCTGCTATACGGCGTTTACAATAGGCTGGAGTGGCTGCACAAGCAGGGTGTATATGCGTGTAATGAAAGTACTTTTCTGCAAGAGGCTGCTCCCCCGTTTTATCAATGTACTTAATTTACTTTTGTATGAAATTCCTATCTCTTGATGGTGTGAAATGGTGATTCAATCAATCCAAAAAACAGCTCATCACAGAAGTAGAGACTGTATTAGATTTATGGCAGGCAGATTTGTGCATCTAATAACAGCCGAATTTTAAGCTTTTCGATCCGACAAGATATCATATATTCGTAGAGGGAAATGAAGCATCCTCTGCTCTCAAAATGAAAGAGCGGGACCCAATGTTTTTCTTTTCGGAAAATGACGAGAAATTCCAATTTTTATTCTGAAGTTTCTGTCAGTCGGTAGTTCACCGTTAAGTGTAAAATGAAAGTTTCACGGAGCTCATTATCTTGGCGCATCAAATCTTCATCCAAAAATATATATCGACGAGCAGTAATATTACGACCATCTGCTCAACTCACAAATCACTCATCAAAAGTGATAGGGTACATCACGTTGACCTATAATTATGAGATCGGCCAAGACGCAAGGTTTTACGGTGCAGTTAAAGAAAAAATCAGAAAGTTATCAATTTTTTATTACGTCACAAGAAGAAATACACTCCTGGAAATTGAAAAAAGAACACATTGACACTGGTGTGTCAGACCCACCATACTTGCTCCGGACACTGCGGGAGGGCTGTACAAGCAATGATCACACGCACGGCACAGCGGACACACCAGGAACCGCGGTGTTGGCCGTCGAATGGCGCTAGCTGCGCAGCATTTGTGCACCGCCGCCGTCAGTGTCAGCCAGTTTGCCGTGGCATACGGAGCTCCATCACAGTCTTTAACACTGGTAGCATGCCGCGACAGCGTGGACGTGAACCGTATGTGCAGTTGACGGACTTTGAGCGAGGGCGTATAGTGGGCATGCGGGAGGCCGGGTGGACGTACCGCCGAATCGCTCAACACGTGGGGCGTGAGCTCTCCACAGTACATCGATGTTGTCGCCAGTGGTCGGCGGAAGGTGCACGTGCCCGTCGACCTGGGACCGGACCGCAGCGACGCACGGATGCACGCCAAGACCGTAGGATCCTACGCAGTGCCGTAGGGGACCGCACCGCCACTTCCCAGCAAATTAGGGACACTGTTGCTCCTGGGGTATCGGCGAGGACCATTCGCAACCGTCTCCATGAAGCTGGGCTACGGTCCCGCACACCGTTAGGCCGTCTTCCGCTCACGCCCCAACATCGTGCAGCCCACCTCCAGTGGTGTCGCGACAGGCGTGAATGGAGGGACGAATGGAGACGTGTCGTCTTCAGCGATGAGAGTCGCTTCTGCCTTGGTGCCAATGATGGTCGTATGCGTGTTTGGCGCCGTGCAGGTGAGCGCCACAATCAGGACTGCATACGACCGAGGCACACAGGGCCAACACCCGGCATCATGGTGTGGGGAGCGATCTCCTACACTGGCCGTACACCACTGGTGATCGTCGAGGGGACACTGAATAGTGCACGGTACATCCAAACCGTCATTGAACCCATCGTTCTACCATTCCTAGACCGGCAAGGCAACTTGCTGTTCCAACAGGACAATGCACGTCCGCATGTATCCCGTGCCACCCAACGTGCTCTAGAAGGTGTAAGTCAACTACCCTGGCCAGCAAGATCTCCGGATCTGTCCCCCATTGAGCATGTTTGGGACTGGATGAAGCGTCGTCTCACGCGGTCTGCACGTCCAGCACGAACGCTGGTCCAACTGAGGCGCCAGGTGGAAATGGCATGGCAAGCCGTTCCACAGGACTACATCCAGCATCTCTACGATCGTCTCCATGGGAGAATAGCAGCCTGCATTGCTGCGAAAGGTGGATATACACTGTACTAGTGCCGACATTGTGCATGCTCTGTTGCCTGTGTCTATGTGCCTGTGGTTCTGTCAGTGTGATCATGTGATGTATCTGACCCCAGGAACGTGTCAATAAAGTTTCCCCTTCCTGGGACAATGAATTCACGGTGTTCTTATTTCAATTTCCAGGAGTGTATTTGTTTTGTCATTTTTATCCGACTCAAAATTAAAACTTCTGGAAAGGCTTGGAATTCCTGGGACCGATATCTCGCCAGTATGAGTGTCAATAACGGCAAAACTCGTCTAGATTCTCAGATCCAGGGACGGATAAACTGTCCAAGTGCATAATTAAGTTTGCACAGAACCCTCGGAGTGCGAGAGCTAATGGTACCTGAGCAGGTTTTTTATAACCCTCTTCAGTTTACATTAATATTGTAGATAGATTAAATTAATTTGATATAACAGTGCTTTCGACGTCACTGTCGTGAAGCAGACCACGAAACGTTACTTTAGCTCTGTAATTTGTTCCGAATAGTCTTGCATGAATTTTAGTTCTATTTCGCTCTTATGTGATGTTTGTAATCCACACTTCAGGATCGTCCATCAGTCAAAGCGGCTGATCATTTGTCATAGTTTTAACAATTTCATATAGAATATTGACAGCATTAATACGTTCACTACTGTTTCCACGAATAGCCTACGTTTATCATTCACGTTAATTTGCAGCACAGAAATTTGGCTGACGAGGAGTGGCGTCGAGATTTTATTTTGTCTTCATTTAGTTTTCCATCATGAAAGTTCGCTGCCTCAAAATCCATAATGTGATGTCGCCCTATCATGTTCAATTGTTTTACGATTTCACTGACTGTCCCAACATTTGTCTTTTTCATTAACTCAACTTCGTAGACTCAACTTCGTAGACTACACGATTACCATAAATCAGTTTTACGGAACTGGTCTATCCGATACTTCTGTTCTGTTAACTTTTAGTGCGAACATGTTTTGTTGTTTTTGCTGTGGTTCTTACGCCGGCCGAAGTGGCCGTGCGGTTAAAGGCGCTGCAGTCTGGAACCGCAAGACCGCTACGGTCGCAGGTTCGAATCCTGCCTCGGGCATGGATGTTTGTGATGTCCTTAGGTTAGTTAGGTTTAACTGGTTCTAAGTTCTAGGGGACTAATGACCTCAGCAGTTGAGTCCCATAGTGCTCAGAGCCATTTGAACCATTTGTGGTTCTTACAAAAAGTGAAGGGAAACTTCAAGTTACTGTAAACGGTCATAACTTATTTTGTTGTTGGTCCACATTCGAAGAATCTGGTAGATTTCTGGAGGTACGTGCCACCAAATATGTGCGCACAGGTCAAGCAAATGCCATAGATTGGGAACTGGCTGTTGTTCAATGCACATCTGGCACCCGGTAACGTCCAAGATGTGACCCATCGGGTAATGGTCAGTTGAATATGGTAGCCGAATGTGAGGCCACTATAGCGACTGTGTAACGATTCTTTACTTGCGACATGGATAGTTACCTTTCTGAAAGATGCCAATAGCGTTGCGGAAGGCATCGACCATGAAAAAACGCCGGGGGCCTCCAGTAACATTCGGATGGTCCGCAGCTGTCACGTTGTCCAGCATTCGTCCTTGATACGGTGTATGTTCGGACGACGGCATGCCCTGACACGTCAGTCGACGTGGGGGAGCAAGAAACACAATGTTCCACGCACATGTCGTGTTTCCATAATGAATTTTTCAGTCTGAATGTTCGCTGATACGAAACTTCCTTACAAATCAAAACCGTTTATTGGTCAGAGATTCGAAAGCGGGACCTTTGCCTTTCGCTGGCGCAAGTGCTCTACCAACTGAGCCACCCAACAAGCACTACGCATTCCGTGAGTGCATCTCCTACCTTCTAACTTGACTTCGCTGGAGAACTTCTGAAGATTTTGAGATAGCAGATGTATTTTATTGTATTGTATGTTAACCGGGGACCTAGAAACGTCGGAGAGGCTCCGTCCCTGCCGCAGTCGCAGTGATCTAGAACTCCATGACGACTGCCACAGTCCACTTCACCCCTCCGCCGCCTCATACCGAACCCAGGGTTATTTGAGGTTCGGCCCCCGGTGGACACCCTCCCCCCCCCCCCCTCCCGCCTCCCAGGGAACGTCTCACACCAGACGAGTTGGCATGGTAGAGTGTAGCTAAGGCGGAATAAGGGAACCAGTCCGCATTCGCCAAGGCTGATGGAAAACCGCCTAAAAACCATTCACAAACTGGCCGGCTCACCGGACCTTGCATAAGTCCGCCAGGCGGATTCGTGAGGGGGGGTCAGGCGCTCCTTCCTACTCCGGAAAGCCGTGCGTTAGACCGTTCGGGTAACCGGGCGTGCAAGATAGCAGATATACTGGTGGAAGTAAACTATAAAGTCGCGTCGTAGTTCGTGCTTGGGTGCTGCGTTGGTTGAGCGCTTACCTGTAAAAGATGAAGGTACCGAGTTCAAGTCTCTGCCAGTACATATAGCGTTCATCTGCCAGGAAGTTTGACGTTGCCGTTGACCTGTGATCGAATCTAGATGACGTTTTTCCCACTGGAAACGCAGTTGAAGATGTCGTTGGACAACTTGGGAATACACAAAGATCGTCGCGTGTTCAAGAATGTGCAGAGAACGGTATGATCCGAAACACTTGTTTCCACTGGCACTGTTCTCTGTCTGCAGAACTGCCACAGCTTTTACCGTCCGACTGCAACTTGCATACATGCTCGCTACAGTAGAAGGCGATCAAACAACTGGCGTCGCTGCTTCCCAGGTGCCCGAGCCACAACAATCTGTCTTTTTTCATAGTGGCTTAAATCAGTGGTTTTCCCCATCTGCAGCTCATATGGTCTCTAGGACATTCGTCTCTGCTCCTCTTAAAGAGGGTTTCAGCGATGCAAGTTCAGATGACTGAGGGTAGAGTGCTGGACAACCTTACATCAGTATTTACTTCATTTGCAGATTAATAAACTATTACGACTACCATATTTTTATCTTATCTAGTACCTTCCAGTACCTGTAGCAGAAGCAAGCCATTAATGTTAATTTTACCCTGAGAAGCAGGTCAGGTATTGAAGTGTAGATCCGTGAACGCAAAATGGACATTCTGTACTGACAGGTGTAGCCCTACGTCAGTTACGACGTAATTTCGTCAGTCCTGCGATGGGCACTGGTCATAATGTTTTTCACCATGAACGTGAATTGAAACTACTAGTTACTATGCCCAGTCACAAATTATTTTTGTTTCTGTATTCGTTTCGAAAGAATAACCCCCCATCTAAATCAGTTAAGAAGTTTACTGTGTATTTCGTGCACTACTTTCGAGTATCATTTGGCAGTGGCTTTTAGTGGTCCTGTATTTTATGCATTGCATGCAAATCGTATGCACTAAGTTTAGGAAAAAGGGCTTGTAACCACTGAAATCCAGTGCTACAGGTTACCCAAAGTTCTACTTTCAACAAAGAGATGCGTCATTAACAGATGACTGGGAGCACATGCTGGAGTTTAACTCTCCGAATTGCATAGTTTAAATAACATATTTTATAACCTGTTACAGTATACTGATGTATATCTTTTGCAGCAACCGTGGTAAAAACGGATCAAAAGTGTTAGCATTAGAAATTAACAGTACATAAAATATCGGACTGATCAATTCTTTATAACTGATTTATGGAGATGAAATAGGCTACGAATAATATTTACTGTCTGGTAATTGGAAGTTAATCAAAATCAATGAGGTAGACAAATGCTGGGACAGTCAGTTAAAGCGTGAAATAATTGAACATAATAAAGGGGTTTTCCACTAAGCATAGGTAACTTTTAGATTGGAATACGTAATGAAGACGATATAAGATCTAATCTCCTGAAATAAGGCACGAGTCAAATTTTTACGCTGCACGTTAACGTCAACTATAAACATGGGTAGTTCATGCAAATAGTTGTAACCGTATAAATGCAACTAATATTCTAAATGTAGATGTAGGCATTGTGAGAAATGATCAGTCTTGCCGATTGATGGACGATCCTGAAATGCAGATTGTAAACATCGCATAGGAATAAAAAAGAATAGGTGACATGCAAGAATTAACGGAACAAATTATTCAGCTGAAGCAAGGCTTCATTTTCTATTTGACGAGAGTGATGTCCAAAGGCTTGTTATATTCGCTTAATTTAATACAGGGAAAATGTCAATGTAAACTGACGAGGGCTATAAAAAATTGGCCCGGGGCCAGTAGGACCTGCGCTCTGAGGATTTCGTATCAACATAATCTTGTATATAGACAGTACATCCGTCCCGTGAACTGAGAATCTCGACGACTGTCGCTTATTGTCGACATTGATTCGAAGAGTATCCAGAGTGTTTTCATTGTAAGTTTCAAGTAGGGAGAAAACGACAAATTAAATATTTCTGTCGTGTGATATGATAAACATTTACAATCCTCTGATTTTTCCTTTACTTTTATCATGAAACCTTGCTTCTTGTCACATCTAATGGTTCTACGTCAACGTGAAGTAGCGTATTGGTTTCGATGAGTGACTTTGCGTGTTGCGAAATATGGGACATACATGGCCGTGTCTTTTAAATGCATTTACTTATAAATTTAAATATTTCACACTGCCGAAGGACCATAGATTTAAGTATATGATATAAATTTAAACCAGATATGTCTGCCCGCTCTTGGGAAAAAGGGGGCTTAACAGGAGGACAGGGAGTCGGATAGGAAATGATAAGAGAAAAAGTAAAAAAAAAAAATTATAATTATCTGACATTGTTACATATTACACATGTCGGACTTCTTCTTTACTTGTACCACGAAACCATACTTCTTGCCAAATTTTATCACTCTTGGTCAAGGGGGAGAACCTTATAGGTTTTGATGAGTTAGTTTGCGAGTGTCAAAACATGTGACACACATGCCATTATCTGTTGAATCCAGTGGCTTAGAAGCTTCAATTTTTTCTGTAAACCTTGGTGCGTGACAAAAATTTTATACTGATACGTCAGCCCGTTCTTGAAAAATAGTATTTTTAACAGTCGAATAGACGGGCTGAAAGAGGGACAACAATGTGATCCTACGAGGTTTCCATTTTTACCAGCTGAGGTACGGAATTTTTGGACAACATGGTTGTGGAGAGAAGCAGCGATTAGTATGATCAATCAATAATTTAAGAACGTTCTTAATCACATTTATTATTGTTATACTACCGCCAACAGGTTTCAACCCGACGTAGGGGACGTCTTCTGGGCGTTTACACCATTGGTCGACTGCTGGTGGTGTCACTGCTGTCTACGTAACGACAGGAGTGACACAACCAGCAGTCGACCAATGGTGTAAACGCCCAGAAGATGACCCCTACGTCGGGTTGAAACCGGTTGGCGGTATTATAACAATAACAAATGCGATTAAGACTGTTCTTGAATTATTGATGCGGTACGGATCCCTAAAGATAAATACATTTCTGAAGGAGTCAAAAAGCTGATACACTGTGAAAATATCCTTTGTTAATCTCTATGTTGTAATATGTTTTGTGTCACTGGGCAGCACAGAACTTCTGAGCCGTCACACAGCATCGCATAACGGGGCAGCGGTACCCAGAAAACAACGTGGATGAGAGGGCTACCGTGAAGAATCAGCAGGAACTACGATGAGGCAGCATCCACAACCGGCAGTTGCCTTATAATTAAGGCAATTAACATTGTATTAATAAAGTGAGTTATACTTGAATTGAATTAAAGACTTTTTTGCGCCTGGATAGAACTGCAGCGTTATTCATAAATACGTCCAGCGATTTAGAAGACGCCTGCACGGAAATTGCTAGAAATACACAGAAATGCACGGAACATCCGTACTAGTTTCGAAACGTAATACGCACTGTACCGTAGTCGTGGAGCGCATCACCAGGGGCAAGCATGCAGGCAAGTCAACCGCTTCGTATTCTGGCACTGAATGAGTTTGCTCCTGGAGATAGGCAACCCACTGAACGGCGTTCTAGCGTTGGCAGTTGTCGTTTCGCTTCCCCGGCCACAGCAGCTACGACTTCAACGGCCTGCACGTACGTAAGAATTTTTGCCGCATCAGAAATGGTATGGGTACTGAGCATCTGTAATATGAGTAAACATATAGAGATGCGCTGTCCGCTGTTATATATTCATTTTCCTGTCCTAGTGTAAAAATGGTCGGTAGACCATTTCCTGTCCGCAGCTCGTGGTCGTGCGGTAGCGTTCTCGCTTCCCACGCCCGGGTTCCCGGGTACGATTCCCGGCGGGGTCAGAGATTTTCTCTGCCTCGTGATGACTGGGTGTTGTGTGATGTGCTTAGGTTAGTTAGGTTTAAGTAGTTCCAAGTTCTAGGGGACTGATGACCATAGATGTTAAGTCCCATAGTGCTCAGAGCCATTTTTGAAGACCATTTACTGCACCTTGTTTATTTATTTACACACTTTTATCGAATGATCCTGTGCGGACAATGACAACTTTCCATTAATGAACGTGTCAACATGTTAACAAAATTACGAGCAAACGTTGCGAATCTGCAGCAGGTGTTCCACATTGGATTCGGACCAAAAGGTTGCTTCAGCATCTGGCATCGTTACAAAATCGAAGTAAAATAGGATGAACTAACTGAAGAGTGTTGTTGCTCGTTCGTGTGTGAACTACTCGGTTTAAACATTTCACTGAAAGACGGAGAGGAAAATAATGCCGATCCTCTCACAATCAAGTGTAAACATTTCTCCTTGAGCCGACTTCGATTCCTAGCGTGTCCCTTATCAAACTTTTAATTGTCCAGTATCAGTAAGTGTGATAAGCACTTTTGCAGTATTGAGTGGTGGGTCTTCTTCTGTTTCTTCTTTTCCTCTTCAGGTATTCGGTGAAGTTGTCTGTTCCGGCAGCCATCGTTGCTGGAGGTCTTCAACTTTCTCTTTTTCCTGGGCATTTATTATTTTTAGCCTTTAAGGGGAGTTTGAAGTTCTCCGTTCTTTCTAGGTATTCGTTCCATTTTTTTCTATAATTTAGAATTTTAGCATTCAGACTGAAAATTTTTAGTTTTCGATATCTTGATTCACTACTCCGTCTTATATTGTGCATCCTCACATCCTTCAACTCGTCTCAGGAATTTCATTTAGTGCATGAAAATGGCTCCCTTTCTTTTTACTTGTCACCCTCGTCTCACTTCCTTAGTGCTGTGTGGAACTGAAACTGTTTTGGACAATTTAATTTGAGTATCTTTTCTAGTTTTTAAGGATTCTGTTAATTGTTCCACATACCCGTCTGAATTTATTAAGGTTGATTTCTGTATCATTGCTGTAGTCACGTGTCACCTAAACTGAAGTGGTTTCCTTTCTATAAAGTCCTCTGATCTACCACTAATTTGCTTCTAATGTATTCTTTTCTCATTAAGGCCATAGTCTTAGTTTTTTCTGTTGAGATCTGCATGTCAGATTTCACACTTACCTGCTTCAGTAAGTGAATCATTTCCAAGCACCTCTTCTTCATCTGCTAGGATCACTGCATTATCAGCATGTAGTAAGTTATCTAAACGAGTCCCCCTGTCTACATACATATCTTTTTGAATTTCCTTATTCCTTATATGCATTATTCCATGTACATAAATGTTAAAGCTCGGGAGATACAGCAGCCTTGTCGTACTTCTTCATTATTTTGTATCTCAGAGTAACTTTTCCGCTAAGATATGGAGTGACAGTCGTGCTCTGATACGAACATCTTATCGCATTTATTAGATGTTTCAGATACACAAGATCGTTATCATCTTCCAAACTTTCTGTCTGTTCACATCGTCAGAAGTCTTTTTTAAAATCGATAAAACCAATGTGTGTTTGTTGATTATATTCTCTGCATCTTTGTAGTAACTGCTGAAAAATAAAAAGTGCGTCTATCGTAGAGCGTCCAATTCAGAAACCCACTTGTCCCTACAGCAGTACTACTTCTGTTACGTTTTGAAATCTTGTGTTTAAGATATTAGCATGTATTTAGTGTGCTGAGTGCAGTAAAGCTATTCCTCTGCTGTTATTGTATGGGCTTTTATGTGCTTTTTCAAAAATTGGCATCAGTCTGGTAATCTTCCACTCTCCACCGATACTCTCAATTTTGCAGCGTTCGTTTAAGAAATGCAGCAGTCGTAGATGTAGCATCATTTCCTCATATTGTAGTAATTCAGCATTAATACCTTGTCTTTCTGTCGCTTTTCTGTTCTTAAATTATGTTAAGGCAGACAGTATTTCATCTAAACCTTTCTCACCTATTTGTTAAACTTCGGTTTCTTGTGGTGTATCATAAAATTATAATCCTGTGTAATAATTTACTCATTTTTCTTTTTCAGTATTGTTTATTTGTATCTTCGCTTTTTCTGTTGTTTTTAAGACCTTATGTGCGATTTCCTTGTCCTTGTGAACGTTATCCTTCATACCAGAAATAAATTCCAATGTTCTTGGTGTGACTTTCTTATTACATATTTATTCTCTCCGTACATTATTACTTCTTTCTAGCTGTGGGGTTGCTTAAGTAGTTTATATATGTACCCTATTTCTCTTTAACAGCTTTCATTATATCCTTATCTAAACTTTGGGCCCTTCCATTTCCTAATGTTTTTCTTTTCAACAGGTAATACTCTGAATAACACATTGTTTGGTGTTTGCCATTCATTTTCTAAATTATATTTGGTTTGCAAGACTTTAGTTGACCTTCTCTGGTAAAGATGATTGATATTCTCCACCTCAAGCTAGTATACTTTATAAACATTGTGATCTTGTTGGTTACTTATTTCTTTTGCTATTTTCTTTCTTTTCACAAAAAGATCGATTTTGAAAATTACTAGAAAATAATTTGATCTGGTATCTTGTCTTCTATAGAAGCGTCCGCCCCGATAGCTGTCTGGGAAATGATGATGAGGAACCGGCTGCAGAAGAAGAAAATGTGCATGCTGAACTGCCACCAGTTGAAGGTGACAGTGAAGGTGCTAAATTGTGCTACTGCTAAAGACTCATTCTTTGAATGCTGTAATTAATGGCTGCAATTATGTGTCACCTTATTTATGTCATTTCATTGTAGCCATTTTTGTTACTGTTTTTGTGGAGTGAAAAAAAAGTGGTCAGCGTGACGGATTGTCGTCCTACGGTTCCGGGTTCGATTCCCGATGGGGCCGGGGATTTTATCAGCTCACGGACTGGGTGTTGTGTTGTCTTCATCATCATTTCACCCCTATCCGGCGCGCAGGTCGCCCAAGTGGCGTTGAATGTAATAAGACCTCCACCAAGGCGGCCGGACCTGCTCCGCAAGGAACCTCCAGGCCGATGACACCAAACGCTCGTTTCCATTTTTCCTCTATGAACTTCTGTATCCCTCACTTGACCCACTAGCTTACCATTTAAGAAATTTTGGTAAGTTTTTGATCCAAGACGTCCACTGGCCCAAGTACACTTATCATTATCTCTTTCCTCAAAAAATGAATTTCACACTTTTCTTTATTGTAAATGGCAAGAGATCTTACTGCTTTTCCATTCACATTACATAACTGATCTCCGAAGGGCCCTTCAGTATTGGTTACTGGGATATTTGCAGTTGTATCACTGTAGTCACCCATTACAATAGTCCAGTATCATTGTAATTATTTAGAGTTTTCTGTAGTTCTTCATAGGAAGTTCTAGACTCATTTCCTTTCTTTCTACTGGTGCATATATGCTTGTAATCGTGGCGTTGCCTCTTCTCCGTTTCAGCTCGATTGTGAGTATTCTTATGTATGTTTATATATGTGGAATCGTTGGTCTCTTTTTTTTCCCCATCTCCTATAAAGGACTAAGGCCACAGTTTTAGTTGCTCTTTCGTTTCTTTCTACTACACTATAGAACATAATATAGTAACTTACATACACTCCTGGAAATGGAAAAAAGAACACATTGACACCGGTGTGTCAGACCCACCATACTTGCTCCGGACACTGCGAGAGGACTGTACAAGCAATGATCACACGCACGGCACAGCGGACACACCAGGAACCGCGGTGTTGGCCGTCGAATGGCGCTAGCTGCGCAGCATTTGTGCACCGCCGCCGTCAGTGTCAGCAAGTTTGCCGTGGCATACGGGGCTCCATCGCAGTCTTTAACACTGGTAGCATGCCGCGACAGCGTGGACGTGAACCGTATGTGCAGTTGACGGACTTTGAGCGAGGGCGTATAGTGGGCATGCGGGAGGCCGGGTGGACGTACCGCCGAATTGCTCAACACGTGGGGCGTGAGGTGTCCACAGTACATCGATGTTGTCGCCAGTGGTCGGCGGAAGGTGCACGCGCCCGTCGACCTGGGACCGGACCGCAGCGACGCACGGATGCACGCCAAGACCGTAGGATCCTACGCAGTGCCGTAGGGGACCGCACCGCCACTTCCCAGCAAATTAGGGACACTGTTGCTCCTGGGGTATCGGCGAGGACCATTCGCAACCGTCTCCATGAAGCTGGGCTACGGTCCCGCACACCGTTAGGCCGTCTTCCGCTCACGCCCCAACATCGTGCAGCCGGCCTCCAGTGGTGTCGCGACAGGCGTGAATGGAGGGACGAATGGAGACGTGTCGTCTTCAGCGATGAGAGTCGCTTCTGCCTTGGTGCCAATGATGGTCGTATGCGTGTTTGGCGCCGTGCATGTGAGCGCCACAATCAGGACTGCATACGACCGAGGCACACAGGGCCAACACCCGGCATCATGGTGTGGGGAGCGATCTCCTACACTGGCCGTACACCACTGGTGATCGTCGAGGAGACACTGAATAGTGCACGGTACATCCAAACCGTCATCGAACCCATCGTTCTACCATTCCCAGACCGGCGAGGGAACTTGCTGTTCCAACAGGACAATGCACGTCCGCATGTATCCCGTGCCACCCAACGTACTCTAGAAGGTGTAAGTCAACTACCCTGGCCAGCAAGATCTCCGGATCTGTCCCCCGTTGAGCATGTTTGGGACTGGATGAAGCGTCGTCTCACGCGGTCTGCACGTCCAGCACGAACGCTGGTCCAACTGAGGCGCCAGGTGGAAATGGCATGGCAAGCCGTTCCACAGGACTACATCCAGCATCTCTACGATCGTCTCCATGGGAGAATAGCAGCCTGCATTGCTGCGAAAGGTGGATATACACTGTACTAGTGCCGACATTGTGCATGCTCTGTTGCCTGTGTCTATGTGCCTGTGGTTCTGTCAGTGTGATCATGTGATGTATCTGACCCCAGGAATGTGTCAATAAAGTTTCCGCTTCCTGGGACAATGAATTCACGGTGTTCTTATTTCAATTTCCAGGAGTGTATTTATTACCTCTCATTTTCGCTTTCATTTCTGTGACTGCTACAGTATCGACATTTATGTCTTTTAGTATAATTGCCTTTTCTATCACTGTTTTGAAAATTCCTCTGACAATTCACGTTGCTATTTTGATGTATCAGTCTAACCTTCTTTTATCTTTTTCCATAGATTTGTCATCTAGCTTTGTTACCATCCCGTTTCCTAGGCCCCTTGGGGCACTAGGAGTAGTGTGTGTCTTCCGAGAGTTGTTTACTAGCCATCTGTTCAACACAACTACTAGGTGGGCCAGGGATTATTTCCTTAGCCCACATGTTTTGGTTATTTAAAGGCACCGTAAATTTTGCGTTTCACCATCCCCTGTTGACTGCATAACGTTCCGCCACATTACACCATACATTGTGGGCGAGTCATGCTACTCGTGTCGTTTTGGATGTTCCTTATCGAGGTCTGCCTTGAATTCTTCAAGGTCTGATTCATTTCTCGAAATTTCAGTGGACGTTCCTCATTCTTTTGATTCTGAACAGATTCTGAGAGTTTGTGCCAAACATTCACCATTGGAGATCCTAAACGAAAATGAAAAACACTCTCTGGCCTAGAAAAATAGTACCGTTGTGGTCGAAAGGAACACGACTTGGCCAAGAGAGGCCAAAAGAACAGAAAAAAAACTAGCAGAATCTTGACACAAGTGAGTGGAAGTACTATCAGTCTTAGCTAAGGGCCCATGTGGTGGATATTCATATACTCTCAAGAAGACAGTCCCCTAGGGGGTTACACTTAGTCTGAAGGACGCATTGTCTGGAATCTCTGGTGTCTGTATGGAAAAATAAATAGAATGAAATAAAGGTGGAGGGAGTGGAACAAGTACTGTAAATTTGTAGGAAATAAAGGAGGATTTCAGAATGACGTTTTCACTCTCCAGCGGAGTGTGCGCTGATATGAAACTTCCTGGCAGATTAATACTGTGTGCCGGACCGGGACTCGAACTCGGGACCTGTTTTTCGCGAGTTCGAGTCTCGGCCCGGCACACAGTTTTAATCTGCCAGGAAGTTTCAAAGAAAGATTTATTAAGCTGTGGAACTGTTGCTAACGGCCATTAATTTTTAAAAAATTTTTTTTTAAAGAGTTGGTTCTAATAGCTTGGTAACAACTCCTCTCCAGATCAGGTTTGTTCAGGGAATCAAAGAGATGTACAACTTCCCTAAGAAATTGATACAGAGTAGTTGTAATTAAAGTTCATCTACTCACAGAGGTCCAGAATGGGCTGTAGTTACCGTATGGTAGCGATACTTGATACATACTGCAAAGCGTTAAGGCACAACCAGTTTATACTGGCAAAAAATTAGTTCCAGTTTTGTCCACCAGGTGCAATTCTGGCGCTCTGAATGCAACAAACATTAAAAAGTAAAGTTAACAAGCATATTACAACAAACACAATAAAATCCTATTTTTTACCGAGTAAACCGCCATATTACTGTGTAATACTGTCTTTATAATGTCTAGATTTCGGCTTTTACGCCAGTATCAAGTACAATCTCTGAAGTTGTTAGACCTTTATTACGTCATATCTACGTAGTGTCTAAGAGGAAGTACAATGTTCAAATATTCTAATTTTCACCAGGTCAACACAAAATGTATCTAACTAGAAGTTTTCTTCACCGGATTGCGACGTGTAGCTGGTGCACAGAAAAATTTACGAGATACGTTTAGTGTTTAGCAGCGAGAAACTGGATATTTTTACATCGTTACCTACACTACTCCTGGAGGATATAAAAATGTCAATTGTAGTTTAGTATGTTGGTGGTAATGTAATTAATGTTAATTGAAATTTTTCGTTTATATTTGCTATAACTGATCAGGCGGTATCTAACGCCAAAACCGCTATTCATAATGGAATGCACGTGTGATAAATGGCTGAAAAACAATTCTAGTAAAAGTGCCACCATGGTCGCGCGCTCACGAAGTGTCGTCATGTCCGTCTCCGAAAATGTCTTTGCATTTGGTCAATCGATAAATCAGTTTGTCGAAACAGTTGCAGTGAAAAGTCTCTGAATGTCACCATTGGCTTTGAAGTGACAACGCACCAGGTGCTTCTCTAACGATTCGAAGAGATGTATCAGTTGTAGGTAGGGTGCTCCAATACGGTCCATCTGAATCGCCGAAGAGAACCGCGTGTAATAGACGCTGTATGTGGCCGGGTGTTGTTGGGCAGGAATCCGATACCTTTCGGAAATAATCACCGTCGTTTCCCGCAAATCAGCCTCTTCATCCGTTCCAGCGCGACAGCGTTCACAGTTCCACCACGCGTCAGAAAGTGAGTGAACCAACCAGCGGCACACACCGTCGCCCACACTTATTTTCAGATGTCGTCGTTTTCTTAGCTTCCAATTTAGAGGGTGGAGGGGGAATTTGAAGGAGTGATAGCTCTAATACTGATAGTTCTTTGTTTCAGATGGCATATGATTCGCGCATGTTTTATCCTCTGTGCCGACATATCAGTATGGAGCATATTCCCCGTTTAAGTGATGGAGAAACGGTTCCAATCGCTTGGCTTCATTCTCGTCTGAGAGTTGCCGCGGTACCCAGCACGAATACGTCCTCCGGCAGTCCAATGTGTTTCACACAATTACTGCTACGCTGACAACGGCGATATTGCGTTCCTGTGCAGTCCGCATCACAAGAATGCGACAGTCTGGTTGAATAAACCATTTAATATGGCACACGTTGTCATCTGAGGTTGACGTGCCATCCTGCCCTTACCTACGCTCCGCCCGCACATCTGTTCTTCCATTTTTCAAATGCCTGTTGCCAAAACGACACCTGCTTTAATGATATTGCACTAGCTACATTATTTGGCGCATATTTGCAACTGGAGACGTCTGCTTTAAACGCTAGAATCTTTTTATCTTTCGCAGTTCGTATCAAGCAGCTGTATTAAGTGTTCGCTTACGTATACTTCAGAGACATGTAACATTTTGATTACTGAGCTGTGTGAGAACTTGATTATTTCAAACGATAGAAGGCAATGTAAGCAAAAGTAATTCTAAATTATAAATTACAGAGACTCATTGGCTAAAGATTGCTTGTATGACGACTGCATTTCCACAACTTCAAAGCAGCCCTCATTTGATCCTACAATGAAGGCATTCATAACAGCTTTAGCTGCTGAAGAATCTTCGAGGTTCTGCGGTTGTGGTCCATCGTCGACAAAGCCAAAAGAATTTGCACATCGGAACACATACACGCAATCTCTGATGAATGCTTTCCAGGAAAATGGTTTCTCGAGAAAAGAAATAAACAAAGACAAAATAACAGCAGGCCGATAAAGAATTGTCAACAAAAACGATGGATGATAACAATTTATCTCCCTTTCATTAAAAACGTTAGTGATCATATCCCTAAGGAAGAGAATATCATACTACAAAAAAGTCAAGCCCTCAAATGTTCTACTGGCATGTGGGTTATACTTGATTCAAAGTATGGTGAGGTCTACACTGGAACTATAGATAGAAGCATAATACACATCTGTAAGAACAAAAATCAAGTTGTCGACTACGGAAAATCAGCTGTGGAAAAGCAGATTCTTCGTTTAGCAAACCGCGTTAACCAAACTTGATCTACAGTGACAAATTATTATCCACAGCTATGTTGAGAACCCATCAAAGTTTATGAAGGTGCAGACAGTTTTAAAAGAAAAGAAGAATTAATGAAATTGATTGATGTACGGACTATAGCGCAACAGAACCGACAGATAGCTTGACTGAGTGAATCTACATGGTTTCTTTTTTCGAGTCTCGCATATCTGTGATGTATACAGGGTGATCAAACATTACCGCTACAAATTTCTTGGACTTTCGGAGAGGAATGAGTGCATAACACTTTAAATAGGAAGCCACGTCCGGAAACGTACCGATTCCATTCTACGACGGTTTCAGTTCAGCAACTCTGAGACTTTTATCTTTCTCTCAGTAGACGTGGACGCTTTACAGATCTCAATTGAAACTGTCGTAGAATGGAAACTGTACGTTTCTGGAAATGGGTTTGTATTCAAAATATTATATACTCACTCCTCTCCAAAAGTTCGTGAAGTCTGAATCGGGAATTTTCGAAGAACCTGTATATGCTCACTAAAGTGAAGTGCGAAAATTTCTACAGAGTCTTGGATTGGAAATCAATTCTCCTATTCACTAACTAAATGTGGTAACCACCTCGCCACCCTGGTACAGTGGCTGTGCATGCCTGCACGGGCTACCCTAGCATTCCTCCCTCCTGAATCCACATTCCCATTCATGTCTCAGCCCACTTGGCATTGCCCCTGAACTAGAGGAATGGTCAGTGCATCAGCCTAGGGAGCAATAGACAGAGATTCGAATCCGGACTTTCGTACAAATTTTCATTCGTCACTTCAATCTGCATGCATACAGCATATATGGTATCTGATACCACATAGATTCTTTTGATTAAAGTATCTATGCCTTTGTTTCAAGCAGTAATGAGGTCCTGTTATAACACAGTTGGAGAGAATCTGCAATGTTGTTTAAGTTCAGGGGGAATACCAAGTGGATTAGGGGTGAGTGTGTTTGGATAGAGAGGGGAGGCGTGATAGTGTAGTCCGTCCAGTGCTGCAGAGCCACTGTGTCAGGGGGGGGCACAGTGGTTAGCGCTTCTGCCTAGTGAGCAGGAGACTTGGGCTCGAAACCTGGCCTTGGAACATATTTTCGTTCGTCGTTCAGTCTGCACATATAAATCATGGATCATTTTATTTTTGACAGACAGCAGTTCAACAACTAACTTGCATCGTTGATAAGGAGTATGTCTGCCAATCACATCGGTTTTGCCGGACGTACTGACCGAGTGGTTCTAGGCGCCTCAGCCGGGAACCGCGCTGCTGCTACGGTCACAGGTTCGAATCCTGCCTCGGGCACGGATGTGTGTGATGTCCTTAGGTTTATTAGGTTTAAGTAGTTCTAAGTTCTAGGGAACTGATGACCTCAGATGTTAAGTCCCATAGTGCTCAGAGCCATGGATGTGTGTGTTGTCCTTAGGTTAGTTAGGTTTAAGTAGTTCGAAGTCTAGAGGACTGATGACCTCAGATGTTAAGTCCCATAGTGCTTAGAGCCATTTGAACACCGGTTTTTCATGGTATTTATGTCGCCCTCAGACGTCTGATCCGCCAGTTGTCAAAACTAAACGTCCAAAGCATTTCTGAAAGAGCCGTTAGGAACAAAAATTGTAATAGAACATGACCGTTCCACCCAGAAAGATTACCAGCGACTAAGATTTCTTTTTCATAAATTGAAAATAGAGATCACAGGATCGTGCTGGTGGACGTGCACATTAAGGTTGGTCAGGCAGCCTCTGAAGTTGTTCTTACGAAGAAATGTAGCGCACGTTAGGTGTCTCGTTGACCGAATATCTGCAGTACTCACGGAAACACACGGAAACGCGTATCAGAAATAAATCAAACAAACTTTGAAGGACTTCTGGCGGCTTATGTCCCTATAGTCTAAAAGTGAGCGTAAACCCATTAAGGTACGCAGCTTCTGGTAAATTTTTTGGCAGCTGTCTCTAGAAGTCACCCCATTCTAACTGGCACCGTCCTCCAGCGTAACATCAACACAGGAATGACGAAAATGCACAAGAACCGTTTCGAATTGGTAGTCCGTTCATCTTCCTTTTTCGGTGAGATCCCGTGTTACGTTCTGTTTATTAATCTAAAAGTAAATGACCCCTAAACTGAAAACTGTTGCGAATGGTGTGATTATTGGTTTGGTAAGTGATTAGTGTACAAGACTCCAAAGAAATTTGTTAGCTGAAGGAGAGATTTAGCTTTGATTCCCAATCGCGTCCAATCTACATTAGTACCAAGCGAGGTGGTGGTAAGGTTATCACACTGGATTCGCATTCGATGGTTGAAACCCGCGCCTGGCCGCCCAAATTTCGGTTTTCCGTGATTTCCCTGAATCGATCCAGGTAAAACGCGAGATGGTTTCTTTGAAGCGATACGATCGATTTTCTTCCCCATCGCTGGAACAGTCCGACCTTTTGCTCCATCTCTAATAACGTCGATGCCGACGGGACATTAAAAGTTATCTTCCTTCTTTCCTATCTTAGTATCAGGACGATTGTGATCAAATAACCGAATATTACATCTTACACATTTATCTTAATCAGCCACTCATATTTTCACACATGTATTTTAAAAATTGGTACACTGTAAATCCTTTTAACTGGACAATAACCTGTATTACATTTACTAACTCACGTTTTCTCTGTCTTCTTATTCCCTTCTTTCCACCCGCTATCCCCTTCAAGTAATCCAATAAATTACTGGGTCCCGACGTGACGGGCAATAACCTGTGCCGGTCGTTACCCGGTGTAATTACCCTGAAAGTGTGGTGAAGCGGGGGAAAGAGGGGGGGGGGGCTGCATGGAGGGTGGGGAAGAGACAACGAGCCTGAGGCACCCCGTCAGAGCACTGACAGTTGAGCACCACTGGGTTACGCTGCCTTTAATGAAATTCCACTGAGACACTGTCAAGACTGTACCCAATTTCTCTGTGGTTATAGTTTACATCACGATGACTACACATTCCACCAGCATCGGTTTGCTTTGTTCCTTATCCTTACAAAAGTTAAGGTAAGTAGTGATTCGTGTTTTACGAACTTCCTGCTACAAAAAACTAAATAAAAAGATCAGCGAGTACTGTCTTGTTGCCAAAAATGTCAGCAGAGATGAAGCACAAGCTGTAACTGGGGAAGTATTCATACGCCAAGGTCCTAGAATATTTTAGATGATTCCCTCGGCCCTCTCCCCAATATATTTATTCCTTAATGAAATTTGTCATTAAAAATATATCACTTTTTCACACCAACAGCTCTGTTCATGGAATCAGTATTAGAAATAAGAATAATCTTTACAAGGATTTAAAGTCACTTAGTCTTGTACAAATAGGTGTGCATTATTCAGGAACACACATTTTCAATAACTTGCCAGAAGCCATAAAAAGCTTAACAACCAATGAAATTCAGTTTAAGAGAATCCTAAAGGATTTATTGGCGGCCAACTCCTACTCCATTGATGAATTTCTCAGTAGAACCAACTGATTTGTGTGTATATACCGGGTGATAGCAATAATTAGCATTACAAAGTAAGACAAAGCAAAGATGATCTTTACAGGAAATACTCAATATGTCCACCATCATTCCTCAACAATAGCTGTAGTCGAGGAATAATGTTGTGAACAGCACTGTAAAGCATGGCCGGAGCTATGGTGAGGCATTGGCGTCGGATGTTGTCTTTCAGCATCCCTAGAGATGTCGGTCGGTCACGATACACTTGCAACTTCAGGTAACCCCAAAGCCAATAATCGCACGGACTGAGGTCTGGGGACCTGGGAGGCCAAGCATATCGAAAGTGGTGGCTGAGCACACGATCATCACCAAAGGACGCGTGCAAGAGATCTTTCACGCGTCTAGCAATAATTTGTTTTTTTTTTTGTTCTAATAAAACCACATGTCATTCCAAGCATGTGCGTCAATTTTTACCCCTCTATCTACATTATTACGTGGTTTATTAAGTTTTCAAATTTATACTGACTTTTTGATCACCCGGTATGTATAAGTACAATAAAACTTCTGCACCATTTTAGTGCACTAATGTGATCATTGTATATAAGTATTGTAGTAGTTGTGTTACACTTCTATTACATTACAAATAAATAAAAAAACATCTTTTTTATATTAAATTCAGTGCATTAGTATTTGTGAAATGATTCTTTCATATAGTATTCATAAAAAAAATGACGATCATTCCACTTGGGACCTGTGGAATGGTACTTTAGCTTATTTGTTTGAGTTGTAAATATTTGTCATATATTATTGTTTTACTGACATGTTTTACATCCTGGAGGACCTCCTCACTACGGATCAATTGGAATGAAAGTAAATCTAATCTAAGCTCCGGGACAGAGCTTCCGTCATCTTTCAGTGGCTTTGCGTCTCCCGCAACTATTCTGCGCTAACTTCCATCGAACATAGCCGCATATTCCCTATCAGAATTTTCCTGTTCTGATCGATTAAAAATTACGCGTGACTCCAAGATAACGTTGAATTTAGGCTCCGTTGGCGTCATCAGACGGCAAAATCTTAGCCGTACATTTTACAGCCTTCTATACAATAAGTTATACTTTTCTTCATCATGAGATTACGTACGATAGTGTCGGAAAGTGAGCGTGGACAAGGAAACAACATGCCACTAAAAAGTGTCTCTCTGATGATATCTCCAACAATGGAAGAAGAAACGTCACACCGAAGAATGTGCTTTGGCCACGGCCTTATGCACATATAACTAATGTCAGCAAAGACGCAAATACGGCCCGTGAAAACTCGCATTGTGTGACTGTTAGTTCATTCTGCTTCTGTCCGTCCGTGACGTGAAATTCACACTGCTCACAGCTAAAAGACAATTAATTGTCATTGTCTGACATTGAGGGATGGTGTATTGACCGGAAAGAGGTTATACTCTCCGGAAAGCAAGCTGCCTACGATTTGACGTTTCTAACTGCTTTGTGATACACACATTTGCGAATACGATTGCTGCAGTGACCGTTCCAGTGTACCGAATGAGAGTTGTGCCTTCGAAGAAGAATCAAAATTAAGTCTCTTCGCGATTTACATTTTACAGACTTGGTATTTAAAAATGAAAGTTAAATGCTGTTTAAAAGTTACCGACTTCTAGCATTGAGCTACAGAACTCTAAGATATAATGTATGTGTCATCTATATAAATGACGCTAAATTCAAAAACTATGTTGTAATACAAGTCACGATGGCGATCAATTCCTACACTTTCTTTCTTACAAGAATTTCGTCAGACGCCACCTTGCTTTAGAGTTTGCTCTTTTCTGGTAGTTTGCTTATTACTGTCAAGGAGGGAAGCTCTTAAAGCTTGAAATACTCATGGAATGTCATTATAACAAATTTAGGCTCCGACCTTACAGAAGAGTGCAAACAACTCAACGCCTCCATGAGTGTACTCTTATATTCAGAAAGGACTCAACACCTTAACATCTTGAATGACTAGGGATAGGACGTTCATATTCAAAGGAAATCTACATTAGTATGCTCTGCAGGAATGATAAGCATTTGGCCGGCCAGTTTGGCCAAGCGGTTATAGACTCTACAGTCTGGAACCGGGCGACTGCTCCGGCCACAGGTTCGAATCCTTCCTCGGGCATGGATGTGTGTGGTGTCCTTAGGTTAGTTAGGTATAAATAGTTCTAAACTCTAGGGGATTGATGCCCTCAGATGTTAAGTCCTATAGTGCTCAGAGCCATTTGAACCATTTTTGATAAGCATTTTAGACACCTCGGTGCATCACGTGTCTTGTTGCCTAGCAGGCGCAGGGTCTGCCATAGTCCCTTACAACTTATTCTATGCGTGATGGCTTCGACTCGTATATGGCGCGAATGGTGTCCTGTGGTATAGCCATCCATGCTGCTTTCACCTGTTCCCAAAGTTAATCTGTCGTGGTTGGCATTGGGTCACAGCGCTGCACCCGTCGTTCCAACCACATGCAACACTTTCTCGGCTGGCGAGAAGTCTGCGAGCCAAGGCAAATGGCTGACTTCCTGTGACACTAAGAAGGCACTAATTAGTTCGGCAACGTGTGGTAGTGCATTGTCTTGCTGAAAAATGGCGTCGGGGGTATTGTGCAGCAAGAGTACGGGAACGGGTCGCAATATGTCTTTCACGGAGGTCACATTGGTCTCAGTTCCCTAGACACGCACCGACTGTGATTTGTGGTTGTCCCTTGTCCCCAACAGCACCCCACACCGTGCGACCTTGTGTTGGCGTTGTATGCTTTGTGTGAAAGCTGTCACTGTGATGCCGCTTTCCATGTTTGCGACAAACCAAAACGCCACCATCAATTTCAAACAGAATCTGGATTCATCCGGAAAGACTATCTGATGCTATCCCGGTCCTCAACGATGTCGTTCCATACACCACTGCCGTCTAGTATGTTTCTGAACACCCGTCAAACATATACGGAGAAGTGGACGAAGCGCACGTAACCCATGCAATAATCGACGGCGATGGATAGTGATAGTATGCGATGTGTTAAACTGTTCCACTATTGTGCCTGAGCCGAGGAGGATGCAGATCCCTGCTGCAGTGCCACTCGTTGATCTTCTCGGAGGGTGGTCTGGGTGGTGCGACCTGACGAATTTCGTCGTCTTCTACTGCGTTCCGTGAACTATTCTGCACACACCCGTTGCACTGCCAAAGTACTTCGTCCCCTAAGAGCAGCAGTTTCACGGACGGATGTACCACGTTCTCTCGTACCAATAATGCGCTCTCTTTCAGACTCGCTGATTTGACGGTGCTGTTCACACTACGTCTGTGAGGCATCCTGCACGTCTGCTCAAGTCACACTGGTACTTTACCATCTGCTTATAGCTACGTTCTACTGGTAGATGGTGTTGCGCCGCGATATCGATGTTGACCTTGAGCTGGTTGCCCGACATGGTTCAAATGCTAATCATTTCCGCAAAATATGCTGATGCACATATTCTGTGAGTATGTCCTATCTCTAGACGTTTAAAGTGTTCCGTTTGTCTTTCTTAACACGAGTGTATATGTCTCCCTCTCCGTCCCAATAGGTCTCGGAGGGCCCAGCGGCTCCGACCGACCGCCGTGACGTCATCACCCGATTGACGCCATCGGATGTAGATGTAATGGGAGTGGTGACAGCGCACGGTCTCTCGGCCGTCGTCAGTGATAGTGACTTGGAGACCCCACAACGTGGTCAAGAAGGTCCTCAATTGGGGTCAAGATATTTGCTATACCTCACTAGTTGAATAGCACACGGCAACCCGGAATGTCACCTATCGAGTGACGACTGTTGTCAACCTCGGTGATCTGACGGAAACTGGTGTATCTCACACTCGGACACCACAGCGCTAAAAGTACAAAAAACGCCCGTAATTTCGTCTCTGCATATTTTCGATAGAACATGGCCATCAAAGCATGACAGTGTGATAACAATATGTCAACATGAATGACAACTATATTCCTTCAATACTGTTTATCCTTTCTGCCTAGACGGTTTCGCTAATAGTGTTCTGCGTTAGATTACTCGAGTTAGAGAATTTGATTGTAAGTCTAGGTTTATCTTCCCTCGTTTCCTGATTTAGATCTCCCCAATAAAGCAGTGATAGACACTGTTTCATAAACGATACACTGGTTATCATTCAACAACAGTGTCAATGACGTTGAAAATGGTCATTTTTATTCAGATATGCCAGAAATAATCACGAAGATTAATAACTAGTGAATCATCGATTATATCTAATCAGTGAGGATGTGTGAAACGTACATGACACGCAGAATAAGAGCGGCCACATGTAACATGTTAAATATAATGCCAGCGGAAGTATCAGGAAGTCGTTTCTGAAAGTATTTGTGCGGAGCGTAGCGATGTATGGAAGTGAAACATGGACGATAATTAGTTCGGACAAGAAGAGAATAGAAGGTTTCGAAATGTGGTGCTACAGAAGAATGATGACGATTAGATGGGTAGATCACGTAACTAATGAGGAGGTATTGAATAGAATTGGGGAGAAGAGGAATTTGTGGCACAACTTGACTAGAAGAAGGGATCGGTTGGTAGGACATGTTCTGAGGCATCAAGGGATCACCAATTTAGTATTGGATGGGAGCGTGGAGGGTAAAAATCGCAGACCGAGACCAATAAATGAATACACTAAGCAGATTCAGAAGGATGTAGGCTGCAGTAGGTACTGGAAGATGAAGAAGCTTGCACAGGATAGAGTAGCATGGAGAGCTGCATCAAACCAGTCTCTTGAGTGAATACCACAACAACAATGCCAGCGGACCGAGAATTAAACTCTCGAACTCGAGTATTCTAATGCAAAAGCGCTCCACCGATTTTGACTTAGCAGAACTGTTGCATATTCAATCAAAGTACGAAGTTATCGGACATGTGATTACAGTACTACTAAACTGACTTTTTTGATTGCCACTTCCTAGATAAAGCACAACACGAAGTTGCGTGTTGCATGTGAGTGACACTGTTTGTTTCTGAAAGCAAATTGGTCTCATTCAGTATTCCAATACTCCTTGTCCACTCTTATCACTACAATACTCTTTTTTGAACATATTCTCCGGTTAATACGACGACCTTGCGCCACCTTATTTGGAGGGCCTGCATGCCATCACCATGAGATTACCGACTGAGGTTCTGCCTTTAAACATTTTTTTCTGAAGGAAGGTCGTGTCGCCCCACTCGATGGATTGCCGTTTTGTTTCCGATTTGAAGTGATGAACCCATGTTTTTTCGCCTGTGAGCATTTTAGACAAAAAGTTGTCACAATAAGAGAATAACACAGGCGCATGCTTCTGAGTACTTCAACTGAAGTTCGAGTGTTTCAGCATTACCAACAGAGACATTCAGTTTTCCAGTGAGCTCCTTAATTGTGATCCGTCGATCGCTTCGAATGAGACTATCCGCACGTTCCAACACTGCAGGAGGCACAGCTGCGTGCGGCCGGCCGGGAGAATGGATAAGTTTGCCCGACCTTGTTGCGATGATGATAGACGTAGGCCCTATCGCCTTACGATTCATCCCGCTTCTGTTCACTGAGAGGTTTCTGTACACATTCTGCAAGCACCTATGAATATCTACAATGTTCTGATTTTCGGCCAAAAGAGGCTCAATGGCATCTTTCTTCTTGGAAGGCACCTCCGTCACGTAAGCCATATTGAAGGCTACGTATAGTGCGGCCATCTATTGGTATTTTATTAGACTACAGTGGCAGAAGTGGGAATATTCCACGTTGTCCAACAAAAACTTTCCGCATTTTTTCAAGGGAAACTCGCAGACAATTAGAAGTTGCATTACTCAGTGAACATACCTGGCACGTATACATGCAGACAGAGAAGAGTCAAACCACCATAGTTTAGAAGGGCACAAAACGCAAAAGCGATCATAACGATGCAATGTATTGAAAAAGGCGTAATTCCTATATGAATGAAGTGAGAGTAAGATGGAAACGTATTCGCAGGAGAGTTTCTGTAATGTTTGGAAGGAAGGAGACTAGGTACTAGCAGAAGTAAAGCTGTGAGGACGAGACGTGAGTCGTGCTTGGGTAGCTCAGTTGGTGGAGCACTTGCCCGCGAAAGGCAGAGGTCCCGAGTTCGAGTCTCAGTCCGGCACACCATTTTAATCTGCCAGTAAGTTTCATATCAGCCCCCACTCCGCTGCGGAGTGAAAAATCTCATTCTGGAAACATCCCCAGGCTGTGGCTAAGCCATGTCTCCACAATACCCTTTCTTTCAGGAGTGCTAGTTCTGTAAGATTCGCAGGAGAGCTTCTGTAAAGTTTGGAAGGTAGGCGACGGGGCACTGGCAGAAGTAAAGCTGTTGGGACGAGGCGTGAGTCGTTCTTGGGCAGCTCAGTTGGTGGAGCACTTCCCCGCGAAAGGCAGAGGTCCCCAGTTCGAGTCGCAATCCGGCACACCATTTTAATCTGCCAGTAAGTTTCATATCAGCGCACACTCCGCTGCAGAGTGAAAATCTGATTCTAAGACGGAAACAAATTTCCAGTAGTACCTGAATGGTAGTTCACCTTTGAACATGTTTCCTGGACGATGTTACTATATAATGATCGATTATAGAATCACATTAAGGAATGCGTCATAGGAACGACTATAAACAGTGTCGGACATTTTCTATTGTTCTTTTGTTGTTGTGAGACACGTGGTTGTTTTTTGTGCAGCGTTTGGAAAGATTGCGAGTAACATGTTTTCAGACGTGTTATAACATAGTGAAATTATATTCAGGGAAATTAATTATTCGGTTACAGAGTTTGATGCTAAGTAAATTCTGTATGTCTTCAAAACTAGTTACATAACGTGGAGAGGAATTCCGCTGTATACAAGACAGCATTTTGAAATTTTATTTTGGCAAAAAGTATTTACATTTGCCACAGGAGCGGTTATTATGTGTCAAATATTTTACATTAGTTCGCATACATAACAGAGGTGAGACATATACCATCGCGTTGAACTGCTGATTTAAGATAAATCTAAAGATTTTGATGGTACACAAATTGTCTGCATACCTCACTTGAGGCTATTGGATTATTCTGATAGTTCTGCAATCTGCAGCTTGTCATCTACAAGGCACAAAACATTTATTTTTTTTATTTTCCTTTTTATTTTTCATTTCCAACTGGAATCGCAATATATCGGGTTATTAAATGTGTTATCTATGATTTTTGATGTAGTTTCTTTTCCCTTGATTGTTTCGTGTTAACACGACTATCACGATTGATGGTGTTACACACACATTTTGTATAATTTTCTAGTCAAACACAAAGATTCTGTCACCATTTCACGTGTTGTTTTTGCTGCTTGCTGATCGTTTATTTAATGTCGTGCCTGTTTGGGATGTGGCGCTTCTTTAATTTTCTCATCAAGGAGAATGGAAATTAAAAATCTACATTCATCCTTGGCTGAAAATTGGTTGAATGAAAATCACAGATGCATCACACATGCAGAAGTCCTATACATAATGGGAAAGAATACAAAGCTCATTCAGTACAAATTTCAGCAATTAAGAAACAGATATTTTTATCTCTACAAACTCGGTTCGCTTATTCACCTGATTTACACAATACTGTAACCCCTACATAGAAAAAATGGCTTGTGCCTTCATTCGCATAACAAAATTATATTTCGCTGCATAGATCTACTGAATTTTTTTGTCGTAGTTTTTGTAAATTGCGTCCTCATGAATTTCGTAAGTACGGTTTTTATAAATGATTTCCTAATGAGTTTTATAAATGCATGTGTAATCTCCTCAAAATTGCAACAGAAGAGACATTCACAGTTTACGCCAAGAATCGATAGTTTAAAAGTTGGCACATGTATCTTTGATTGCTTCTCAGGTTTGGTATCAGTTCTGTGCGAGATAGTGGATTGATGACTAAAAATCTATATCGTACACTATTAACGAAGTTTGTGAGACAGCGCTAAAAAGTGTTGCGTTTAGTTAATAAAAAAATAATAGTTTTATTAATATCATGAAGAACTTTTAGTTTGACACTAAGATTATCTTTTTTGTCATCAGTCTACTGACTGGTTTGATGCGGCCCCCCACGAATTCCTTTCCTGTGCTAACCTCTTCATCTCAGAGTAGCACTTGCAACCTACGTCCTCAATTATTTGCTTGACGTATTCAAATCTCTGTCTTCCTCTACAATTTTTGCCCTCTACAGCTCCCTCTAGTACCATGGAAGTCATTCCCTCATGTCTTAGCAGATGTCCTATCATCCTGTCCCTTCTCCTTATCAGTGTTTTCCACATATTCCTTTCCTCTCCGATTTTGCGTAGAACCACCTCATTCCTTACCTTATCAGTCCACCTAATTTTCAACATTCGTCTATAGCACCACATCTCAAATGCTTCGATTCTCTTCTCTTCCGGTTTTCCCACAGTCCATGTTTCACTAACATACAATGCTGTACTCCAGACGTACATCCTCAGAAATTTCTTCCTCAAATTAAGACCGGTATTTGCTATTAGTAGACTTCTCTTGGCCGGAAATGCCTTTTTTCCCTTAGCGAGTCTGCTTTTGATGTCCTCCTTGCTCCGTCCGTCATTGGTTATTTTACTGCCTAGGTAGCAGAATTCCTTAACTTCACTGACTTTGTGACCATAAATCCTGATGTTAAGATTCTCGCTGTTCTCATTTCTACTACTTCTCATTACCTTCGTCTTTCTCCGATTTACTTTCAAACAATACTGTGTACACATTGGACTGTTCATTCCGTTCAGCAGATCATTTAATTCTTCTTCACTTTCACTCAGGATAGCAATGTCATCAGTGAATCGTATCATTGATATCCTTTCACCTTGTATTTTAATTCCACTCCTGAACCTATCTTAGGAATTAGATTGGGCTAGGAAGACGTAGCGCTTAGCTGCTGCCATTATTGCCAAATTGTAAGGCTGATTACTGATTTTTTTCTGTTGTAATCTCCTTCATGGACGATTTGGCCAACAACTGAAATTACCCAACTAACTCTACTTCTATTTAAATGGTGAGTGATTTTAGGCCAAATGCCGTGCTAATTACGAAGCCAAGTCCAGCAAGACATATACGTCTTGTTGGGCGAGCCAGAGCACTATCGATATACACGTTGTTGGAAAACAATTATGCATAATGAAGTATAAAAGTTACGAAACTGTAGAAAATAACCAACTTTATTACGGGCGTTAACGTGCATATGTTTTATAGTCGTAACCAGTTATGTAATTGATTTAAAATGACATATTAAAATTACAAATTGAAATTAGAACCGATACGTTTACGGGCGTTAATGTATGCATGACGTGTTTGCAACAGACTATTAACAAGATGGTTCCTCTTAGATATATCGTTCATAACGGTGCAGTATATTGAGAGGTGCGTAATTCCTATATGAATGAAGTGACAGTAAGATGAAAACAAATTTTCAATTTTGGTATAATGCTCTTACTGAATAAAAGTTTATGTACTATGTTACATGCAGACAAAGTTGCTGTTTTACTATTTACAAAGGGGCTATACAGTGTAAATCTTAATAAATATAGCACAATAATATGGGATGATAATATCTCCACGTAAGTAAAAGGTAATGACATTTCTCCATAGAAACATTATATGATCCAAAATTGAAACAAAAGGCAAAGTTTGGAGCAGTTATAAAATTTAACTATCATGGATGTGAAGTATTCCCAACAATACATCGTTTAATGAAGACATAACTTTGCAAATCTGAACGTACCTTTCGAACAAGTCACAACACCCTGATATGTAAAACCAAAAATGTAATTAAACTAAAGCTTTATACAACTCTGGAGATTCGAGTAGTATTATATGTAGGTGAAATGTTACTGTCTAACAAAAGCACAAGGAAAATTATGTCAGATGAGACGAAATTTCTCAAGGCGGTGAAAGACTGCATTCTGATCTGCAAAATACGGTACACTCAAATAAGAATAGAGGGACAGATATTCGATATGAAGAGCACAATTAAAACATATAGAGTCAACCAGTAAAACTAATTATAACGAATGCAGCAAGTTTCGTTGTACAGAGTCGCTATGAGCTACAAGCCCGCAAGCTAAGTAATCTATTCCATGAGCTGAAGAAGAAGAAGATAATGATATTTGTTAGAACGACTCTGTTTCAACTGAAGTATATTTTCATGCATTCCCGAACGTAATACATTTCAATTTGCATAAAACTTCCATATCTCTGCAAGACGTAGATAGTATGACCATTCATGATGGCTCTGACAACTGCATAAACATGGCAAACAATAGCTGCTTTTGAAAGAATGAGCACAAATATTTCTAAATTCGAAACACTTTGTTAAAATATTTTTTAAAATGACATAGTAAAAACACAGTTTATAATTATAACCGGCGCTTTTACGGGCATTAGCGTACTTACGTCTCATTTGGCAACAGCTTGTTATTCTCTATAGGGTTGTTTTACATTGCAACTAAGCGGGGTTAAACCTGGAATTCTGGTGTTTTATCTGAAAACCGACATTTAGTTTAAGGAGATGACGTTAAACTTCTCATAGTTCTTGTTTGTTGACAAAACCACGTTTTTATGAGTGATAGTCGGTTTCAGCCATGCAGCCCTTGTTCGGATTCTACAAGAAATAATAACAAAGTTATAGTAAGCCTTAAAGCAAACTAAAACATTTGTACTATGTCTACTTGTGAGCTAAAGTATGCTGCTAAAATACGTCTACTTGAGAGCTAAGTAATGTGCTGTTGAAATTCACGTGGAGTGTCATTTAGTGAAGAAATGTTCTTCTGTTGTGAATCTGAACGTAGTACAAGAGATTACTGAATTACATAAATACAACAACGGATATCTCTCCTTCCTTCCTATTTTTACACGCGCATTATATGTAAGGCAGTTTTGACTTTTGAGATTCATAAAACATGACAATTATTACAAAAGTAATTCAGTCAGTTACAAGTAAGATATGAAAATAGACTACTGGTTGTTAAATCAGTAAAAACGTCGACATGCAGCTACCGCTGCTAGACTCTGACACTTCTCTTCCGTCTGCAAGGTTTTGATATTCCTGGCTGTGGCCGCCTGTATTTTATTTTGCTAGAAGCTCTCCTTGATGCAGCTTGATATATGTGAAGTAGCATATGGCACAAAAGTGGAGTGAGGTACAAGCGACAGGTGGTACAGTACGTACCAGTCTCGTGAAAGATTCCGCCAATTGTACTGAACTTGCTTCTGATTTGTCGACACGTTCGCGTGCTAGACGCCAAAACACCTAACTCCTCTTATTAATTATTTATACACTTTTCATTGTATTTCTCCAAGTTTTTAGTATAACCGTCTCTCATTGTTACCCTACGAGTCTATCGTTCTTGTTTATTAAGTTTCACTGGTTCTGTGAAACATAAGAATATCGATTTGCAACAGAAGTGCTTCGGACGTCTTCGGGCTACAATTAAGAAAGCTATGTCGAGTGTTGTAAGAGGCAGTGTAAATGTGTGAATATTTGAATAATAACCAAACAGGTTATATTAATGAGAAGTGTGGCCTACCATCATTGTCAGTACTACAGATTTTGCTCTCTGTAGATACAAAGACTAACCTCGGCTTGTGACACCCCGCAAAAAGCACAATTACAGGTTCGAATTGACAGCGTACCAGCCTCCGCCGAAGAACGGTCTTCTGTGCTGGGGACAAAACTTTAAAAGACGACAGGGTGGTGGAAAGAACGGTCAAAGCCTCTTACTTAATCTCTCCAGATATCTCCAGCTTCCACATCTGACTTCCAATTTTCTAGGCAGACGCTACCAAGTGAAGACGCCACCTGGTTATATATTTATATGTTGTAAACTCAGCCTGCCCATTGATGAGTTTTTTTTTTTTTTTTTTGTTCCCTCCGTTACGTAATATGAATCTCCCGCTTTTCTAAAACGTCTAACCATGTACTTCTTTCATCTTAACTTTAAAGTTTTCATCGTTCATCAATTTCTTCGTTACATATTCAGTTTGATAACGCATAAGTATTTGTTCAAAAAACAACGCTCTTAGGAGCGATCCACATGCATTTTAATAACACTTTATTTAGTTTACAAGTAGGAAAATTTTAAGATTTATTTAGTTTACAAGTAGAAAAATTTTAAGAGCGTAGGGGCTATTGTGTCTTGCCACTACACATGGTGACTCAAAAGCTCGTTAACATTTTAAAAACCAATACTTTACGGAATAATGTACATAGAGAAGTAAATTTGACACACACGCTTGAAAAGCATAGAACCCAAAATGTGCATGGAATGACCAACAGGTGGCGCTTAGGATGATACAACAGCAATAATTATCATAACAACTGATTTTTAGCAAAGACGATGTTCTTTAATAACAAATACACAACATGTCGGCCGTCATTCATCAACTACGTCTGTAGTGGAGGAACAATATTGTGAACAGCACTGTACATCGTACCAGTAGGTGTGGTAATAAATTACCTCAGATGATGTCTTTTAGCGTCTCTAAGGAGGTCTGACGATCGCGGTAAACTTGCGACTTCGGGTAACCTCGAAACCGACAATCAGCACGGCTTGAGGTTCGGGGATTTGTGAGGTCATGTATGACGGACGTGGTGGCTCAGCATGTGATCCTCACCAAATGATATACGCAAGAGATCTATCCACAAGCGTAACTATATGGTATGGAGCGCCATCTTGTATGAAGTCGTGCATTGCAGCAGATGTTTGTCAGCTAGGCTCTCTCTCCCTCTCTCTCTCTCTCTCTCTCTCTCTCTCTCTCTCTCACACACACACACACACACACACACACACACACACTACAAGTCATTTTATAGTGAATTCACTGTCATGTTGCTGTCCAGTACCATCTGTTGTCCAAGTTTTGCACTCATATTTGGTTTCAATGTGTATCGATTTTTACCTCTCTCTGCCTACATTATTCCGTGAAGTAAATGTTAAGGGAAATTTTTTTCGTTATTCTGTATAGCTGCTAAATTTTTGTCTTCTTCAGAGTAGTTTCGTTGGTTCATGCTATTAGTAAATTTTACATTTTTCCCTTCTGTAAGGAGGAAGACCTAACCCCTAGCATAAGAAAGAGAAATGTAGTAATGAGTGGACATCCGGATAACTTTTCACAAGATTCTGTTTTCAAATTGTTGGCCTCAAATCCTATTCGGTTTTCCAGAAGCATGCTACTCACGGAGAATGTCACGAAATTAATGTCAAGATGTGTGACTGTGTTACCCAAACATCATGGATTACGACCTTAAGACCAAATGGTTTTTTCAGCCTACTCCACTACAGCACAAGAAACTGACTGACGTCTTAGGCCTGCTTTCCAACTTACCTGCACTGCTCTATCAATAGAAACTGTCCATCAGTCAGTATGAACCAAAAGAACTGGTTGATAACCCTGGCTTAGTTGAAAGCTGTATCTTACATTACGCAGAGAGAAACGTGAAATATCATGAGGAAAGTCAAATATTGGGTGACAGGCCCTGAAGTTATATGCATTTGTTCCGCTTAATGCTGTTTTCTTTTCTTTACTATGTGGAATGGTAAAAATGTGTTCTACCCGCTGTTACAAGATTACTTTAACGTATGTTGTACCTTCTAATACAATAAACACACATTTTGCGTCCATCACCTGATTAACGAAATTTTTTTGCATTTACATGTCTCTCTCGTGGTCTTGCGGTAGCTTTCTAGCTTCCTGAACACGGGGTCCCGGGTTCGAATCCCGGCGGGGTCAGGGATTCGAACACGGGTCCCGGGTTCGAATCCCGGCGGGGTCAGGGATTTTCATCTTCCTCGAGATGACTGGGTGTTGTTGTGTCGTCTTTATCATCATCATTCATCCTCTTTACGGTCGGAGGAAGGCAATGGCAAACCACCTCCACTGGGACCTTGCCTAGTACGGCGGTGCTGGCCTCCCGCATCGTTCCCCTACGCTCTGTCAAGGAGTATGGGACTTCATCCTTTGTAAACGTTACTTAATGTGGCTCACCAGTATCTAGCCCCGAGCAACTCTGGGAATTTTACTTGCTTTAAAGCCTTAATATTTCTCTATTTCTTGTAGCACCTGAAGATGACGAATGTGGCTGAACCCACCTGTGATTGTTTAATATAAAAAGCGATTGTACCATCAAATTAATAAACGTTATATACAGCTTTTTACCCTCGTTCACTGCCGAAAGTCGCGTGTGACATAGATTCCGGAGCACTACCGAGTTTCGTGTCGCCCCCCAGAGCTGCAGAACGCGACCATTTGCTGCGCCTCATTACCCATTGGCCCCTCGCGGTACAGTGGCAGTTCAGGGGACGGCCGGTAATGGATACCTGCCCGGCGGAGCAGCGCCTAATGGTCGCCAGCACTTGCCCACCTGCCGCCAACTCTCCCCACAGCTGGGGTCCCGCCACTCTTCCTGTTCGTGTCGACGGCTCTCCCACAGCCCGGATATTGCAGCACGGCTCAGCTTCCCGCGCCCCGCGTTAACAGCAGCTATTTGTATGTAAAGACGTGCGGCAAACACACATTTGCAATTTACGTACCAGCAGTGTTACTAAACAAAAAAGGTTCGAAACAGGCACTCTACTTATTATGCTGTGCATAGTGGCTCTCCACCGAATATAGAAATACTATAAAAGGGCACAGATTTAACGACGATAACAGAATTACCTTACTTCGGCGAACAGGTATATGAAATTCCGAAAATCAGACCTTTGTTGCCTTAGTAGTATTTAGACAGTCAATCTGCAATTGGATAGTGTGAGTGTTTTAGCTGCCAACAATTAGCAGTACAGATGAGTAAAATTTCCCTTTTAGTTATTCTAGAAGTATAAAATATTCGACTTTTTTCAGATAATATTATCTAGTAAATGAGCGCCGGTTTCAATTCAGACCACTACTTGTCTATCATTAAACTAAAAATTAGATCAATTTTTAGAAAAAAGAACTAATACCAACCGAGAAAGTTAGACATGCAGAAATAATATAGAGAAATTGACTACGAAATGTAGCTGGGAAAAGAATACCTAAATGTTGGGAACAACTTCAAAAACCTATTATTTAGTCTGCATGTGAAACTATCCCTCTCAAAAACAACTGGAAACATGCTTCGTGCGATGATGACTGTTATGAGAAAACAGGCATGGAATATGTGGAACACAAACGAAAATGACAAAACCATTAATTTTTTAGAAGTAAGAAAAGATGCATCAAAAGGTCTCAAAAAAATCAGAGTACAACATGTAAAAGGTCATTTAACTTCAGCTGAGTCACACTGACGCAGGACAACACAAGAAACTTTTATAAAACCTTCACAAATTGTTTAAAGGAGTACACACTAACAATCCACCTTTTATAGATCCTAAAACGCAGAAGACTGCGTATAACGACACTGAGGACAACAGAGTATTGGTGGCCAACTTCAAAGAACTACTCAACCGCTATCCACCAAAAGCAGAATTTCATTTTTATAGTGTAATCCAAATACAACCAGACTAAAAGCCACCAACAAAGGAGAAATTACAGAAATCATAAAACAACTTAGAAATAACAAATATGAGAGAAGAGCTGCTGAACTGTGGAAACACTCTAGTGACAACATTATTCTCTGTTGGTCCATGACGGACAGAGGGCATCGGCTGGTTAAGTAATTGACGAAGTCAATGAAATTCACCAACAGCCCTGTAAGTTGTTATTTTATTTTGAACGCTGCAGTTTCATCATTTCGCTCTGCCATCTTCAGTCCCAGTATGCATGTCTCCAAAAATTCCAAATGACAAAAAACGTATTTTGGAGACATGCATATGAGGCCTGAATATGGAATAGTGAAATGCTGAAACTGGTAGTCGTCAAACTGAAATAAAATAACATCTTAAGTTACCCAGCTGTTGGTGAACTTCATTGACATTGGCAATTACATTATTCAATATGTAGAGAAACCACTAATAAAATTTGGACAACAAACAGCCTTAATACATCCACTACTTAAAAAAAGAAACCTAACTTATCCTAACAATTATAGAGGGCTGTCCTTCTTGTCAGTGAAATATAAGAGCTTATGCACGGTACTTTTCAAGCGAGCTGAAGGAATACTCGGCTCACCGCTAAGAGGATATCAAGCAGGATTCAGCAAGGGAAGTTCTTGTACAGAGAAAGTACTAAATCTAAATAACATAATAGATATGATGAAAAACAGAAATTTGAAATATGTGATAACTTCTGTAGAATTTAATAAAAGACACATGACGCAATTTATAAAAATGTACTAGTCAATATTGGAAAAGAATTATTCTTGACAATTAATCAACAGAAACAATTAAACGAAATTTCAGCAACATATCAAAAGTAAAATTTATGGGGCAAGTGTCAAAACCGTCTGAAATAAAATCAGGAGTAAGACAGAGGAATGGTTTATCACCCCTATTTTTAACTGCGCGTTAGGGAAGGTAGCGAGAAATGGAGAAAATCCGTCAACACTAAAAATGTTCAACTAGGAAATTACCGTACATTGTCTAGGTTTTCCAGATGACTTTGCATTAATTACTGACAAAGAACAAATCACAGAGCTACAGAAGCAAGCAGATAAAATAGGGATAAAAATACGATTTGAAAAAACCTGTTCATGACAATTATCTATGATACCCCTCCAAATCTTAAAATTCATAATAACGCAATATCTGAAACAGATTGTTTTATTTACATAGGAGAATGGACATAAAAGATAGAATAGCCATAGAAAATGGAGTCCACGAGGGCATTCCAAATGACAAAAAATATATACCGGTATATAACAAAAGAAACTTTGTCGCGGAACGCAAAACTAAGACATTATCAATGATAAGGCCTGGAACACTGCATGCAGCAGAAACACTGAAACTTAAAAGATGTAAGGACCTTCAAAAAGTTTAAAGACGAATTCTAGGAAAATCCTGGGACCTTGAAGTAGTAGTAAGGATGAATGCTAATTAAGATAAAATAGAAAGATGTATTTTATGTTAGAAAATTGATGTAATAAGGAAAAGAAGACTACAGTTTAATGGACACACCTAATAAATCGATAATAATAGACTAACCATACAGATCTTCAAGTTACTACCCTTCTACAAATCCAAAGCCACATGTTTCACCGAGATTGAAGAGGATATGAAAACCACAATAATTAGAATGGACATAATAGGCAATAGAATACTTTGCAGAGAAGCAACACAAAAGGCAGGTATCAGGGAAGAAAGAGGTCTGCAAAAGTATGAACGTAAACCCGGGAAGAAAAGGAACGACACTGTCGAAGGATGGAGGAAGTCTGATTGCATAGAAAATTGTACACAAAGAAGTAAAACCAAAGTCGATTTACTGCACTCTCGAAAAGAGTCATTCGGATAAATAAATATTACCTAGTAGTACCAGTTACTTGCAAATCTTATATCCATCTCCATAAACGGTGGTAGTGGGAACTCTTAGCCAGACAGCATTCTCATCTGCAGAAAACGAGCAAAATTTGGATGTTTCTCCAGGTGTTGAACAATTCGCTTCTCTGTCATCCTCATTCTTAGAGTTGTTAGCGGTGCGCTAGTGCAGCAGCAGTTATTCCGGATGGTAAGCCGTATGAACATGCGTTGTACGGAATATCACCAATACTTCCAAAGTCATTCTTTGGAAATCAACGCTTTCTAGCCTCATCCAAATTGTGCTAAATGTCGTCGTCACCTTCATCAGTCATTCCACAAACACTAATATTGTTCGTTTCCGATCAATGCTGCGTGTCATCTCCTTCACAACTCCGCTAAGGATACGTCAGCATTTATCCAGCTACGTCATAAGTTTACGAAGTTTGATTGAGTTCATCATAGGCATTCCGATGTTTTAAGTACACAGATCGCCATCCTTACGCCAAAATACAGATGTAGTAGAGGTGTTTTACACTGACTCTAATTGTCCTCTGCGGCTATGTAGGGGAAAGACGGGAAAGAGTACGCACTTAGTATTTATCCTCTCGTATCTAGTAAACGAGAATGTTAAGAGAAATTTTTGCTTATAATAATTTATTGCTGGCTCATTTGGGAACAAAATTCAGTTATATCAGCTGCAGCTGCCTAACCATTAACGTAAACTTAAAGTGTCAACATATGGAAGATACTGCTCGTTCGTAATCTAAGCCGCATTGTCTGGTAATTGTAAGCGACATGTAATGAAACACTATGCTCTAACATAATTCACAAGAAAATTCTCCATTTCCTTCATAACCTATGCATGCTTCATGCCACCATTTGGCCCAAGAATCACAATCCAGCCTTCCGTGCTACGCTTCTTGTAGACTTCACTCCACCCAAGGAAATTCGAAACATCGGATCCCTCCTTGGATTTGGTCGAGGTTGTTCCTGAATATGATGGGGCTCTTATGTCCAGATTAGCCCTAGAGGTTGTGTATTGTTCGTTGCTGGTATTTCGTCTGTTCTTGGTTACGTCCTGTTTAGCTTGTTTGTCTAAGAATGTATTTTTCTAAGATTTTTTCTTTGTTGTGGGTCGATCATATTTTGGAAGTTAATAAGTCAGAGATAGGCCTACACCTGCTCCTACATCAGCCCTCTGAATTTCATTTGTGACTGCAGAGACATATCATCTGTCACTGAATAGCAGAATTTGTCCGTGGGTTCGTGTTAAACTCCTTTGATTTCTTGAGTTGTTGGAAATTCGGCTCCGATGGAGCAGTCTTCTGCTGTGGAGACATCCGGATTGAACGGGAATATTCCAAAATGAAACTTCCTGGCAGATTAAAACTGTGTGCCCGACCGAGACTCGAACTCGGGACCTTTGCCTTTCGCGGGCAAGTGCTCTACCAACTGAGCTACCGAAGCACGACTCACGCCCGGTACTCACAGCTTTACTTCTGCCAGTATCTCGTCTCCTACCTTCCAAACTTTACAGAAGCTCTCCTGCGAACCTTGCAGAACTAGCACTTCTGAAAGAAAGGATATAGCGGAGACATGGCTTAGCCACAGCCTGGGGGATGTTTCCAGAATGAGATTTTCACTCTGCAGCGGAGTGTGCGCTGATATGAAACTTCCTGGCAGATTAAAACTGTGTGCCCGACCGAGACTCGAACTCGGGACCTTTGCCTTTCGCGGGCAAGGTCCCGAGTTCGAGTCTCGGTCGGGCACACAGTTTTAATCTGCCAGGAAGTTTCATATCAGCGCACACTCCGCTGCAGAGTGAAAATCTCATTCGGGGAATATTCCAGTTTACTCGAAGGACGTCACAGCTTTTTGGATTGCGGCTACTCTAGGATATGCAGCTCGAAGCAAAGCACTCACATCTGTCTGCCTAATGGCTTAATGGGGTTCTTGAAGTAGTAACCCTTAGAAACAAAGAGGTGGGTGGATGGGTGGGGTTGAGGGTGAAGAGTACGATCGTAGTGTTTCTCGCTATCTTACAGCGTACTCTTAACCGACGCGCCACACATTTCAACAAAAAAAAAAAAAAAAAAAAAAAAAAAAAAAAAAAAAAAAAAAAAAAAAAAAAGAGTCACAATTGGCAGAATCTGCTTTGTTACGCTCTTTGTGTTCCCGTGGTTTGTTTCTCACGGACCGATGATTTTTTGCCGGCCGGGGCGGCCGAGCGGTTCTAGGCGCTACAGTCTGGAACCACGCGGCCGCTACGATCGCAGGTTCGAATCCTACCTAGGGCATGGAAATTTGTGATGTCCTTAGGTTAGTTAGGTTTAAGTAGTCCTACGTTCTAGGGGCCTCATGACCTTAGAAGTTAAGTCCCATAGTCCTCAGAGCCATTTTTACCAGTTTTTGATGATTTTTTTTTTTTTGCATCTAATTTTATTCTGTAGTGCATACTTAGATAGGGTTTAGTGCTTATGAAATGCAACTTAAAGATTGCATAATATGAAACAGAAACTTATATTTACCTGCTATAGGCAATTAATCTGCTGGAGCTCTTCAAGATTACATGGGATGGCGTCAATATACAAGAACCAACAGCTGAATGTAGTTTTTCGTTGTCGGTCATTGTTGCCATTACAGAGAAAATGCAACAGCGAACTCTTACCAGACGCATACTCTTATCCGAGCATACTCTAATAAGTGTGCTGTTCAAGTTCAAAAAAACTGGCTCTGAGCCCTATGGGACTTAACTACTGAGATCATCAGTCACCTAGAACGTAGAGATATTTAAACCTAACTAACCTAAGGACGTCATACACATCCATGCCCGAGGCAGAATTCGAACCTGCGAGCGTAGCGGTCGCGCGGTCCCAGACTGTAGCGCCTACAACCGCTCGGTCACACCGGTCGGCTGTTCCAGTTCTTTCAGAGTTGTGCAGTATTACACACACAAGTTAATTTAGAAAAATTCCATACCGGCCATTGAAGAGTGGGTTAGATGGTAATTACTATAGTCATTTTTTCAGCCCTAAATTTTAGCATTCTTTCTATGGTTATTTGTCATCCTACCTCTGCGGTGTTTGCTCTACACATTACCCATTGTGAGATGCCTCCTCGATATAGTGCAAGCCATTAAAGATTATTTATCACCTCTATGAACCATCTGCCGTAAATTAAAATTCCGATGTGCCACAAGTCGAATGCTATTTGCCTTTACTGAAAAGATTCCCTCGGCAGACATGAAGATCTGCAGACATTCAGTAGCCAACGGTCACATGTTAAGCGTGGCCCACTCAACAAATACCAAAAGAGATCGAATAAAGGGAAGAATAAACGTTTTCACACATTTCTGTACAGTGGTACGAGGGAGTGCCACGAACAACATGGGGGATCTGGGCGTTCATATGGCAGCCAATTATAAGCCTATTTGGTACGATTATTTTGAAAAATTCGATAACTGTGGCATCTAGCGAAAATATTTGGCAGCTCATAACTAAACAATATCAATTTACTACAGATAAGGTTCTATTCAGTTTTTCTTCCGAGCTAATGGTTTACGCCTTGCAGGGGATGACAAAATCGCCGATTATTAAAAATAAAGTTTTAATAGTATAAAATTACTGTATATTAATAAATGAAGTTTAGGGAAAGTTAAATGTTCGTACCACATCCAAGTGTGATAACCGTATTAGGAGACACATTCTGTTCTCGGGAGGTAAGGCTCGAGGGGCTCAACAAGTAGAGGGTAGGCGCATGAGGAATGGCAGGGCGCTGGATTGTGGTCATGCACTTCTCACGTATGCGAACTGGGGAACGAGAAGGTGATTGCCCTATCCCTCCACCCCAGTACGTGGTGTTCCGCAAAGCTATACCTAACCTTCCGCTGTTCACCTCGAGAACCCCGGGCTATTCAGTGAGCAGACACGCCTATAGCTGAAACTTCCTGGCAGATTAAAGCTGTGTGCTGGACCGAGACTCGAATTCGGGACCTTTGCCATTCACGGGCAGGTGCCCTGCCAACTGAGCTACGCAAGCACGACTCACGCCCCGTCCTCACAGCTTTACTTCTGCCAGTACCTCGCCTCCTACTTTCCGAACTTTACAGAAGCTCTCCTGCGAACCTTGCAGAACTAGCACTCCTGAAAGAAAGGATATTGCGGAGGCATGGCTTAGCCACAGCCTGGGGGATGTCTCCAGAATTGGATTTTCACTCTGCAGCGGAGTGTGAGCTGATATGAAACTTCCTGGCTGATTAGAGCACTTGCTCGTGAATTGCAAATGTCCTGAGTTCGAGTCTCGGTCCGGCACACAGTTTTAATCTGCCAGGAAGTTTCATATCAGCGCACACTCCGCTGCAGAGTGAAAATCTCATTTTGGAGACGCCTATAGTGTTTACTTTCTACGAAGTGCATTAACATGAATAACAATAGTAATGCAAGACTTGCATATGGACAGATTCTACGCAAATCTCTGGACGCTTTCCTACACTGCTCGAGGGGAAACTGGTTGTTAGTTATAGTGTTCGGTAGTTTTAGCGATCTTCCAGAAAATGCGGTTCAAATGGCTTTAAGCACTATGGAACTTAACATCTGAGGTCATCAGTCCCGTAGAACTTAGAACTACTTAAACCTAACTAACCTAAGGACGTCACACACATCCATATCTGAGGCAGGATTCGAACCTGCGACTGTAGCAGCAGTGCTGTTCCGGACTGAAGAGCCTAGAACCGCTCGGCCACAGCGGCCGGCAGAAAATGCGGCCTGCCCACCATTACCCTCTATCGCTTTTCAGTTTACAGACAGACTATAAGTTTCCAGTTTTCCTGTGCAGTTCTTTTATGTGAAAATGTGAATAAAGACTTCACTGAAGTCGTGTTCATATAGTGGATTTATTTTCAGTTTATAAAAATGAGTACTTATTTACAATTTCTGTTGTTCCAGAACAGTTCAGTCATCAGCAGTTTCCACACTGACAGTGTTTCTTGAGAAGATATTTCATCTTCCCAAGGCTGTTTATTGCGATGCATACTGGTATCAAGGATAACTTACATATGTTTTAAATTAAAAAATTTGCTTTTCTGCAAACACAAGAGGCACGCTGACTTTTCTATAACACAACGAGGCCGTGCTGTAACTGGATAAAATACTAATGTAAAATGTACGGAAGCAACTACGCTTTCGTACAATATTCGCAGTGAAATGAAGTCGACGAATCGCCTTCGCTGTTGCCGATATACGCGTTCGTTCCATTTCATGTCGCTTTCCAACGATATGGCTAATTACAGTGTGGGGCAAATAAAAGTGTGCCGGGGAACAGAGCTCCAGGGTACAAAGAAACACGGCAGAATAAAGAAAATACAGCACTAAGCTGACTACAGCAGATGTTGAAAGTGACGACCACTCATCTCTCGTCACTTCTGGTCTTTGGTCAGCTAGTAGCTGGAGGTGGATCTATGTTGGACAGCTGGAATTGCTGAAATCTCATCCGAATTGTTCTGCTGCAGTTGTTGAAGACCATGAGGATTGTTGCGATACACTTCAGACTTTACGGCTCCTCACACAATCTATTCGCACACTGACAGATCAGGTGACCTGAGTAACCACCTAGGGCCTTGACAAAACTGATCTCTGCTAAAAACTTTGTCAGGCTTGAAGGTTGTGTAAATGTGCTCCAAGGTTCACCCGGCAGTATGGGCAGTTCCTCCATCCTGTTGGAAGTAAGTTGGTGTGGTTACATACATGCATTCACGTCCAGTCGTGTGCACTCGTCCGGACCAGTTTTATTTGCCCTACATTTTATTTAATTAAGGTGAATGCGTCAACCAGCACACCTCTTACACAATAGCACAACACAGAAATCGCCGGTAGCGGAAAACCACCGTGACTGTGGAAAACACTAATCTGCATTTTTAAACGTTTTGTCAGATGGTTTGTTGAAAGTAGGTGTTCTTGAATTAAATTTTTATGCAGATACTAGAAATAACTACTTTTTTTTTCTATCACGTCAGGCTTTTACACAAAGTAAGAAGTAATAGTCTCACGATTTTCCCTTGTGAGCACACAAATGTATTGTAACACTTTGTTTTCAATTGATACACATTTAAAAATGAAATACAATTAAAAAAATATTCCTCAGAACTCCCCTAATTTGTTTAGTGACCACCTTGCCAACAAGACGTTAACAGTGTTCCACAAATTTTTAAAATTTCTCTTCTTTGACTTCCTTGTAGATCCCTGTATATGATGACAGTCCCTCTTCAGAACTTTTCAGCCATCATACCAATGTTCATGCAATTCTTTGTTTGAGGACTAAAAGAAAATTCCAGCTTTCAGTTTGTCTCGTGTGATGAAGGGAAATTTCTTGGAAGGTACTTGATGCAGGGTCTATCCAAAGGGAGAGCCTTTTGTAATAACTTTATCGAGCGCAGTTTTATTGCTAGAGGTGGAAGCAAGATTTTTTTTTGTTCTACAGCCGGTTCGTGCAGCATACTTTTAGTAGCAGGCACGAAATTTCTCCGCTCTTACCAATGTCTTTGCCCTAACCAACATTCCCATTCGCATGGAAAGCAAGGCATTATTGTGAACCAAATTTGTTGTCACAGTAGTATCCCGGTAACTTTAAAGTAACCGCAGATAAGTCAAGTGTTCCCCATACAGGATACTTATTAAGAGTATCTTCATGTTCTCATACGTCGCTTTCATTTGAACTCAATGGGCCATACGATTGGACCCATAAACATTATGCAGTACCAAGCCTTTCAGGCTCCTCATTAGTAAGGATCATGTTAAATGCCGCAGAAGTGCATTAACTCGTTTATGTTATTGCGGTAAGCTAGGCACTCGTCCTGTGACAATAATGAACTAATTCTTTTTATCTATGTCTGTACCATGAGTAATGTGTTCCTGGTTTCAGAAGGTTCCTGCTTTTTAACCGGGAGCCAGGTAGTTTAGCAGGTTACTTATTCAACTTCAAATCTCGCACGAGAGCATTAAGCTCACTGCTTCTCGGAGTGGCCGAGTGGTTTGAGGCGCCATGTCACGAATTGCGAGGCCCCTCCCGCCGGAGGGTCGAGACCTCCCTCGGGCATGAGTGTGTGTGTTGTTCTGAGTATAAGTTAGTTTGGGTAGTGTGTAAGTCTAGGGACCAATGATCTCAGCCGTTTGGTCCCTTAGGAACACACACACACACACACACACACACACACACACACACACACACACACACAAACACACACACCACACACACACTAAGATCATTCTGAGAGAAAAGTCATGGAGTAAAATCTCATTCAGGCTGGTGATCACCACCATACCGTCCTCGGTAATTGCATCTACTTAATGTTCTTCATCATCTTCTGCCACGTTCTATACAATAGCTCTATGTGAAAATTGGCGTAATGGCAGAATCAACGCTTGGATACACAATTTGTCTCTTATTTTTTGAACTGTACCACTGAACATTAAGTAAGCAAAAGTAACAGTCATTAAGGTGACTTTTAGGCTCACTCCACGCCATTGGAATCACGAATAGCATACATGTTCCCTTTCCTTTTATCAGTAATCTTAATCTTTCCACACATTGACGGCAAACTGTCTCTGGCGCCCATCCCTTGTCCTGGTCGCCAAGCTTCTCTTTAAAATAAGCTTGATAGCTTTTTACACAAGGTCTCCTTAGCCACCGTATAATTCCCAAAAATTTAACAGAAAACATTTAGTTCCTACATGGACTTGCAATGGTGACCAAAGCCTGTGAGACAAACAACACTTTCAGGGTCAAACAGTAATAACTAGCATCACAGGTGTAACAACTCCAAGGTATACAGAATTATATTCAAAAATTTCCCTCCAATAATACGCATAACCTACTGGTACAGCAGTATGCCTTTGAAATCAAATTATGGCAAAATTATACGTGATAGCAAAAAATTGAAAACAGATTTGGAACAGATAAGATAGTATAACATATTACTTTTCTGTTATCTGATACCATGCAAACTAGTGTAAACTATCATGTTCCGAGAGGACAGTGCAAAAGACACGCAGATGCGTCAACGGAAAATATAAGAGGTAATTGAAATTATTAAGCAGGCGAACGACATCAGGAGACAGGATGGTACAAATTGCCTGCTCTCTGGCCGCCGGCTACCCCAGTGCAACGGACCGCGAGCGGTCACGCGGCAGAAGCCACGCCGGGCACGAACGCGGCAGCCTCAACACCTATAGAGGAACTGTCGGCGCATTTCCGCGCACACCAGAAAGAAAACATGGCCACCAGAGGCCAAGCGCAGATTTGCAGACAGTTGCCGATCACTTACAAGCCAGACAGTCCACGGATAGCTTCTTTCCTGCACACTACCTTTCGTCATGACTGGTCTTTTATACTCTAAAGCCAATGAAGTTTCGTAAATATTATGTACTGACAATAATCATCTGTAATAAACAGACGTACGCTTTTTCCTCCAAAACCGGTCTTACCCTTGGAAAGGCCATTGTGATAGTGTCGAAACGTCGGTTTTACAGTTTATATTTAAAGTAATTCGTACTATGTAGCGGTAAAACTCACTGAACAATTTGAAACATCATAATCATCATCGCAGGTTCGAATTCCCTAGTTATGTACAGTATCTTACATTTACCATTTTTTTTGTCATCAGTCTTCTCACTGGTTTCATGCGACCAACCACAGATAATTCCCCTCCTGTGCAGACTTCTCATCTCAGAGTAACACGTGCAATCTGTGTCTTCCACTACAACTTTTACTTTCTACACTCCCTTTAGGTACCATGGAAGTCATTAAATGGCGTCTTTACTGATATCCCATCATCCTGTTTCTTCAACTTGTCAGTGTTTCTCATATATTCCTTCCCTTGTCGATCTTGCAGAGAACGTCGTCATTGCTAACATTACGAGACCACCAAATTTCCAACATTCCTCTGTAGCACCACATCTTAAATTTTCGATTCTCTTCTGTTGAGCTATCCAACTACAGACAGCTAAGTAGAACACTTTCCCTTACACTAAAGCGTCGTCATTAAACAGTCGTTCGCGGGTCATGATCTAGTGGCTACGGTCATTTCCGCTAGGTGACGCGTTTCTGGGTTAGATTACCGGCCGGTTTGATTTTCTTCTTTAGGAAGAAATGAATGTTTGTGTTGTCCTAATAATTTTTATTTCATCTTAATTGACGCATAAGTCGTCGAAGTTGCGTCAGGTAGAAAGGCATGCATCAGGCCATTGGAAAGCTGTAGACGTGTTCTTCCGACCTATAAAACTATACGATGATTTCTTTCATCAAACAGTCGCCGATTGCTGCTCATATTATTCTGCAGATAGTTTATATTAATCAGCTGATCAAACGTACACGGACATTGCTATGCAAAGCAGAAGCAGCCAGTAAATATCACGAGAGGCGGACCTGTGAGTATAAAAGTTGAGGAGGAGTATTATACTGTCAGTAGATAGGCAGTAACTCCAGACTGAGTCGTCAGGCGAGCTCAGTGACCTCCAACGTGCACTAGTCTTTGCATATCGACACAGTAGTAAATCCACTCTGAACATTTGCACCAGTCTAAAGCTACCCGTGTCTTACTGGTACGATCGTGAACTGAAATGCGAAGACCAAGTGGACCTATCAATTGAAGAACAGGGACCGTACAGCATTGCGGTCTGTTATTTTTTTAAAAAAAAAATCACCTGAAATCAGTGGAAGAAATCATTAGTGGATTCCTAAGTGCTGCCAGCAGCCATCTAGCACAATTAACACATAATATTTTAAAAAATAATGTGGTACAAAAGCCGAAAAGATCCTCACAAACCACACATTTCTGTACTCAGCGCTAACTAACTCCTGAGGTGGAGTTAACAGCGGCGCCACTACAGCGTGAGTGTCTGGAAACGAGTCGTTTGGATTGATGAATCACTTTGTGCATTACTCTATACCTGAAGCAAAAACTGCAAAGCCTAGCCAAGGAACCTGTGCCACAAGGAAAGTAAGACACCAGAAAAAAAGCTAGCAGAAGCAAAGTAGAAGAAATCAGGAAGTTCAGGTACACATCACAACATGAAATGTTTTGGAGACTCTATGGGGAAGTCAATACAGGAACTCCTTCAACAGAGGAATGATATAGCGAGCTGTTCGAGGAGGATCGAATGGAGGAAATGATCAGCTGCATCAAATACAAAATTTGGATTCATGTAAACCGTACAGGTTTGGGGAAAATGAGTGAAGTAGTTACACTGAAATTCCTGCAAATAGTGATGTAAGATCAAAAATACGGATATTTCCTTAAACGTTAACTAGTACATATCTTTCTTTAATTCTTGTTTCTTACTCATTGATATTATTTTGGTTTCTCTTAGCTAAAAACAATGTTTGCTGAACAAAGGGCAAATTTGTATTACTACATAATCAAACCTGTAAAATATAAGACATTTTTTAAAATACTAGGAAGCTGGTCTTTAAAATGGAAGAAGTGAATGAAAATATCATACTCTTAAGCTCTGCGACATACTTTATAAGGATGGTACAAAAACGTACCCATTGCCACAAATTAGGGAACCAGGTTGCTAACTTGTACCACTTTCAGATGTTTAGAAAATTAAGTGTAGTGCCTTTATTCATCTCAGAATTTGCAGCCTTTAAATTAGACACCAAGACGTTGAGAATGTCATTGGTTGAATAATTTAGTAACTTACTGTTTAGACCATAATAAATAAATTCAAGAGCGTGGTACAATTTAGTCAACTGTCTCTATGACGACTTTTCCCTCCTAACAGTAAAGCAAATGCTCCCATCAAATCCCAATTACTCTTCCTTCTCTTCTCATGTCTCAGTCACTTCACTTACTTTCCCCATATTTTCTTTAGTAGTTTTTATGGCATTCTTCATGTCCCTCTTCCTCCTCTTTCTCTGTTTCAAGTCCATTGCTTCTACTGCTCATTGTTTAAATCTACCTCCCTGAAACTTGTAAGATTGTCCACTAGTTGACTTTCTTCTGAGACAGTAGCTTCTCAATTCTGTATTCTGCATTAGATATATGTTGTAACATAGTTATGAGAATGAATGTAATGCCTGATCGCCCCAGTCTTGCAACGATAAATAAATAATTATAAGCAATACAATTTGTGCAAAAGAAACAGTTATCTTCAAGTAATTTTATTTTATAGCTCAACATGTATGTTAATTTGCTTTAGAGCCAAATTTTTGATACGTGTAAATTTATGTTAATGGGAAAAGGATCTCTAAGTCTGGAGCAATCGCTCGAGTGTCTACTTACAATTTATCTTTGACTGTGGAAGAGCGTTGATTGCAACAGAACTACTTCACCATCTAGATATTGACTGCACCTCTAGATTTCTGGTTTACTGTACATCCACTATCACTATAATTTATCTCCTTTCTCTTCCACTAGGGAATGGTTTTCGGAAGGAATTATCGGCAACAGTACCTCTAGTGCCTCTGATTTTCCTCTCGTGGTCATTTCGCGAGAACTAAGGGGGCGGAAATAATACGTTGTCCGACACTTCTTGGAAAGTTCTCACTCAGAATTTCAGTGGTAATCATATCTGTGAAGCTTAACTCGTCTGTCAGTGGACGTCGCTGAATGTCTCCGTTGACGCTCTCGCTCTTCCTTAAGAAACAATTGTCTAACTAGGCCACTCGTATTTTCATCTTCACAAGCTCTTCTTTTAATCATACTTGCTAACACTCCAACGAGGAACACTCAATATATCAGTCAAACTACAGTTTCGTAAGCTACCTCTCTCATGGGCAAATTTACATTTCCTTAAGATTCTTCCGCTGAATCACAAAATAGGTCCTGGTTTCCTACACAAATAGTTTTATATGTTACACATGTTTTTGTAGATGATTACAAACAGATGTTACATAGAGACGTGTTCAATTACAACCCCAGAAAAAAAATATTACACGCTATTAGAGGTTACCAGTTCAATCACGATTTACTTTTGCAACAGTGTATATGGTGCACGTGAAACAATTATATTTACAGATTAATTGCAAAAGCGGTTCTAAGTTACCAGGTATCGACTGGTGCTGCAACATCCTTATTAGTACGTCGTGTAGCCACTAGGACTGACACCTCAGACGCTGACTTTGGCATCCAGTCGATCTTATTGATGGGGAATACTCCCCTGGGATACGTTACGACACGCCTTTCGACCTATACACGTAGTTATTCAAAAGCTGTTGGGTGATGAGCCGCACGAGTCTCTTCTCGTCCCACCATACCCCATATCCTGGCCGGCCAGAGTGGCCGTGCGGTTCTAGGCGCTACAGTCTGGAGCCGAGAGACCGCTACGGTCGCAGGTTCGAAACCTGCCTCGGGCATGGATGTGTGTGATGTCCTTAGGTTAGTTAGGTCTACTTAGTTCTACGTTCTAGGCGACTGATGACCTCAGAAGTTAAGTCGCATAGTGCTCAGAGCCGCCCCATATCCTGTCGGAACAACGCCTCACCTACCCGCTGCAAAATCGGTAAAAGGTCGTGTCTAACAACATTCTACAGGTGCAGAGCGTTGGTTACCGTCTCCTCCAGAAATACACTACTGGCCATTAAAATTGCTACATCAAGAACAAATGCAGATGATAAACGGGTATTCATTGAACAAATATATTATGCTAGAACTGACATGTGATTACATTTTCACGCAATTTCGGTGCATAGATCCTGAGAAATCACCACCCAAAACAACTACCTCTGGCCGTAATAACGGCCTTCATACGCCTGGGCATTGAGTCAAACTGAGCTTGCATGGCGTGTACAGGTTCAGCTGCCCATGCAGCTTCAACACGATACCACTGTTCATCAAGAGCAGTGACTGGCGTATTGTGACGAGCCAGTTGCTCGGCCACCATTGACCAGACGTTTTCAGTTGGTGAGAGATCTGGAGAATGTGCTGGCCAGGGTAGCAGTCGAATATTTTCTGTATCCACAAAGGCCCGTACAGGGCCTGCAACATGCGGTCGCGCATTATCCTACTGAAATGTAGGGTTTCGCAGGGGTCGAATGAAGGGTAGAGCCACGGGTCGTAACAGATCCGAAATGTAACGTCCACTGTTCAAAATGCCACCAATGCGAACAAGAGGTGACCGAGAAGTGTAACCAGTGGCACCCCATACCGTCACACCGGGAGATACGCCAGTATGGCGATGACGAATACACGCTTCCAATGTGCGTTCACCGCGATGTCGCCAAACACGGATGGGACCACCATGATGCTGTAAACAGAACCTGTGTTCATTAGAAAATTTGTCGTTTTGCCATTCGTGCACCCAGTTTCGTCGTTGAGTACACCGTCGCAGGCGCTCCTGTCTGTGATGCAGCGTGCAGGGTAACCGCAGCCACGGTCTCCGAGCTGATAGCCCATGCTGCTGCAAACGTCGTCGAACTGTTCGTGCAAATGGTTGTTGTCCTTCAAACGTCCCCATCTGTTGACTCAGGGATCGAGACGTGGCTTCTCGATCCGTTACAGCCATGCGGATATGTTGCCTATCATCTCTACTACTATTAATACGAGGCCGTTGGGATCCAGCACGGCGTTCCGTATTACCCTCCTGAACCCACCGATTCCATATTCTGCTAACAGTCATTGGATCTCGGCCAACGCGAGCAGCAATATCGCGATACGATAAACTGCAATCGCAATAGGCTACAACCCGACGTTTATAAATGTCGGAAACGTGATAGTACGCATTTCTCCTCCTTACACGAGGCATCACAATAACGTTTCACCAGGCAAGGCCGGTCATCCGCTGTTTCTGTATGAGAAATCGGTTGGAAACTTTCCTCATGTCAGCACCAGCATCTTCTTCCTGTCGGTTAAATTTCGCGTCTGCAGCACGTCACCTTCGTGGTGTAGCAATTTTAATGGCCTGTAGTGTACCAAAGGTGAACGACAATTGTAGGCTATCGCACCCCAGACCATAAGGCCTGAGGAGGGTTCAGCGTGTCTTGGACGAATACATTGTACGAGACAGATCTGATCAGGCCTACGTCGTAAATGCAAAGGACCGTCACCTGCATGCAAACAGAATCTGCTTTCATCACTGAAGATCACGGAATGCCATTCTATCTTCCAAATGATCCTAATCGAGTTGAGCACGTTGACGCTGTTCTGGCGTAAGCACCTACGCCCTAACAAAGATGCGAAACGAAAGATCAGAGAAGGCAGTGAAGAACCGGCAACCAATGGCGCGCAAATCGGACCGAGCCGTGCCAGGCGCGCCCCCTACAACGGCTGCATATAAAAGCCGGTACTGCTAGCCCCGGCATCACATGATGGGCCCGAGTTTGCAACGTGATTACCGCTACGCTGTCAGTATCAAGTGTTTCTTTGGACTCTGTGTATACCAAGAACTGTACTGTTTTCACGTCGTCTCTCGCTAGCGACCTTTCGTGTAGTAAAAGTTAAGTATCGTCAATTTGCTTTCTGGACATAAAACTACTAATGTTATTTGTTTGAAATTGTTGTATAGCATTCCGAGAACGCTGCATCCCGTAGGCACCCTGTTGGCGACGAATGGGCAAGACTCCACAGACGCAGCGAAGTGAGTGGTTGGGGTTGTTCGGGGAAGGAGACCAGACAGCGACGTCATCGGTCTCATCGCATTACGGACGGATGGGGAAGGAAGTCGGCCGTGCCCTTTCAGAGGAACAATTCTGGCATTTGCCTGAAGTGATTTAGGGAAATCACGGAAAACCTAAATCAGAATGGCCGGACGCGGGATTGAACCGTCGTCCTTCCGAATGCGAGTCCAGTGTCTAACCACTGCGCATCTCGCTCGGGTGACGTGAGTGAATGGTGGGCTAGAGGAGTATGTGCCCTTAGTCCCACTGCTTGTAACCATTTAGGAACAGTTCGTGTTGACACGTCTGGGCCCAGAAGCCCCCTTATCTGTGGTGTGGTAGCTGTACGATCTGCCACTCATCCCCTTTGATACGACCGACGATCAAATGGTTCAAATGGCTCTGAGCACTATGGGACTTAACAGCTGAGGTCATCAGTCCCCTAGAACTACTTAAACCTAACTAATCTAAGGACATCACACACATCCATGCCCGAGGCAGGATTGGAACCTGCGACTGTAGAGGTCGCGCGGTTCCAGACTGAAGCGCCTAGAACCGCGCGGCCACAACGGCCGGTAATACGACGATCGTAGTGCGCTGAGTGGACGTCCAGAACCACGTCTGAGGGTATTAAAATATTCACATGACCACTGACACCAGCATCGTTGCACGACTGACGCAGCACATCCAACGTGCGTGCCAGTTCTCCGAGAAGACTATCCCGCCACACGGAAGGCCACAATTTGACCCCTTCCAAATACGCTCAGTTGGGTGTAGGAAGCACGAACGCGTCTCCGTGGCATCACCGCCTGCTTTCTTAACATTTCCACCAATTTAAGGTTTCTGGCTGTGAATGTTTCCTTTTAAACAGTAGACACAGATGGCACTCCGGTAGCTATAACAATACGCTCTGTATTTGAGGACGAGCCTGAAAACATTGTCAGTAAAGCTAGTGTCCCACACATGGCATATACCGTCACCGGATCAAAATCTACGTCGTCTTTCCGTGTGTTCTAATTTCTTTTTCCCAACAGCGTACTTACACATAACAGATTGCTATGCCTAATAAGACCTAGGCAAACCGTTAGTATATACAACAGCTTCCAGTGACGGCATGGATAAATAAAGGCCCTTATAGTTTTCAACGGAATTTTGTACCATTATTACTGCAAAACAGTGGCAAGGTTAGGAAACGATGGTGGAGGCCAGTAGCGATCACACACGAGTCTTTCCGCAGTTGGCCACAAATTTTCGGTAATACTGAAAACCGGTGGCCAAGAGCTATTCGACAACTCATCTTCCTGCTCTCAAAAGCAGTTTTGGAAGATGGGAACTGTGTGAAGAGGGTCCCTATCGTCTTGGAACGCAACATCATCACTGGGGAACATATTGTACTGCCAAAATAGTCTAGTAATCCTTGGCAGCATAGAGATGTTTCAGAATACCCATGTGGCCCACGAAATTCTACGACATGGATGCCCAGATCATCACCAAACACTCACCATTTTTTCGCTCTTGACAGCAAATAGTCTCCATCGCAGGCTTGGGAAGGCGTAACCAGACGTAAAGTCAGCCAGAAGTTGAAAACACTATGAAGCAATCAATTCATTGACTTACTTTAATTACTTCACAGTCCCGGTTTAATGACTGCAGCACAACATATTGTCGTTAGGGGCTCCTGCGTCACTGATCTGTGGTTCTGGAATTCGATCTCGCCCCCATTTACCTGCTTAGTTTTCTTTGATCTGACAGTGTTAGCGAGTGCACATTCAGTTTTGCAGTGACGTTTTTAGCAGTCGTCCTCTTATTTTTCGTCATAATCGTCACCGTAAGCACACTTTCGTCCGCGTTTTGACTTGGAAGATGATGATTTCCTGCTTTCCGTGTATGCGGTATAAATCTTCGATACAGTCCCTCTTGAAACACCAAACACTTCAGGTCCGTTGGTTAGGGAAGCACCCGAAATAAGAGTATCAACAATTTGCCCACGTTAGAATTCACTTAATTCTAATACAATGGACCCACAACTGCGCATAACACTGTCCGACCATGTCTAAAACTTGCAAAGTATTTAGGACACTACACAGGTGTCATTCATGGTCAAATACAACAGCGCCAGAAGCAGACTGGGCTAGCATCTGTATTTATGCTCAAGCATGCCTTTCTCGCGGAGTTGCCATATTTATGCCCAGCACCGCTATTTTAGAAAATGCTTGGCACCGCTGTCTTTATTTATCTGATTATTAAAACTAGTTTCAGTTATCAAACATCCTTACGGTAGCTGTATACAGCAAATTAGAGTATAAAAGAAAAAATGATAACAGTGAATTCAACTGAAATATGTCTTTACCTAAACTATAGTTTATACATGAGTTTTATTATTTATTTACTTATGCATATATTTTTGCTGCGAGGTTTAGGACCATTAGGTTTACTCTTACATCTAGCCACACTTCTCTGTGAGTAAACACTACAATTTTTATGGCACATGAGCAACATATGATAATAAAAATGAAAATAATTATAATAATAACAATTATTATTATTATTATCATCTTTATTATTATTACCATTGTGGCTATTACGACATTAAGCAGTTCGAATAGTTGAACACAGTACGATTTCACAATTGTGAAGGAAGGGGAAGTGTGTATCACTGACACTGCTATCATAGGTGATAGCAGAAAGTGCGTGAAACAACTAGAAAAACTTACCAGGTACGAGGTCTTGTTAATCGAACTACAGCGACTCTGACATAGATTAGTGAAAATAGTCCCAGTGGTTCAGCGCTACAGAGAGCAGTGACACAACATCTTAGTGGGTACTTGAAATCATTCGGATTGATAAAATCTTTATTTGATATTTATAGAAATCAACCTTACTGGGATATACACGAGTCCTCCACGGATCTACTGCACAGTCATAGACCTTTGTAAATGACGGACTAGTGATAAAATACTAATTTCTGCATAGTGAACTTGTTTAGTGCGTTCACTGTTCTAGTATGAATAATAATTATGCACAGTATTAATAATATTCATAGTATGTATGGTAACGAATACGTGGAATATAAGAAATGGTAGTCTGATTAATATTAAGTAATGTCGAAATGTCAGTATTACATCAAACAAAAAAAATTATTAACTATGTACTTAACTATCTATAGTCGTTAAATATTCGAAGAGCCGTGTTTTTATAGACATCAGGTGTTCACATAATTTTGAACGCGAGCAGCTGACCTCTATAAACATGTTTTCTTCTAACAAAAACATACGACAGTAATACATCGTGGAGAAAGATTTGACGGTTTCGGAGGAAGAGCAAGGAATAATAGTGTAAGATTAGCAGAGGAGAGGAAAAACATAATCAGATATAGAAATGTATGAGGAAAACGCAGAGAGAAAGGCTACTCCAATGATAAAAGGTCTGTAATCTCCTTTTGAATCAGAATGATTTTGGATAATACACAGGTTACGTGGTAGTTTGTTTCAAAGTCGTGTGGCTGAAATGCAGGAGGTCACTAAGGACAGTTTGGTGGTTGTGCGGAGCTTCAGCCAGGATGCTAGACGTATCTGACTTTGTGTTGCAGTTCTCAAATGATGACAGGTATTTGGTGTTTGAGGACAGGTGTAGAGGACACTAGCGACCAAGAAGCAAACAGATCGTGTGAAAATCACGGCATGTGTCCAGTAGCATCCGAGCTAAACGAGTATCGGAAAGACTGCTATGATCAAACAACCGACTGTTGAACATATATCTTACGGAAGCAATTGTCGATAGATTCATGTTCATCACAATTTCGGTAGCACTAAAGTCTAGAAAAACTTTTGTCTATGTTCCGACAGAAATATTTTTCTAAATTTGTGGACTTCAGGTAGGCACGTGAGAGATTTCCTGCAAGCATCTTCTCTTCTTTAGGGGAGGGAGGTTTGCGTGGCGGGAATAATTGGACACCGCTGAGCAGAAATATTGAAGGGACTTTGAATGCGAACATTTTAGATTACGCTTTACCGTGACATGTTGATATCGAATGAAACAACAACTTTCCTGTTTTCAGTAACTGTTTATTTATATCCACAGCGCTTTCCAACCTTCAGTGGTCACAGGCTCCCTACTCTGTCGTAACAGTCACATAACTGTCATATTTTGTAAACAAAGATTTTGCTTGGAAACTACTCGTTGCAAAGAACATATAGCAAGTCAGAGAAATTTTCTCGAAATACAGAGAATATATATCGTTGAAACATTACTATTTCGGAACAGGTTTAAAGGATTGTGGCGATCTTTGTTTGAGTTGCTCGATACATTCGTTGGAATAAATGATTCAAGTGGTATGCAGATAATTTTCTGTCAAGTTTATGTAGCTTAAGTTTTATTCTCGTTTATGTAGTCAGGTAGCACATTGCGCAATTTAAGTACAATAATTATGTTGCAAACACTGGTAAAATTATACATGATTTACAGTTCTGGCTGGGAGTCAGAGACGGTAAGGATAGGATGGAGGAAGAGAAAGTGAATATATATATATATATATATATATATATATATATATATATATCTGTGTGTGTGTGTGTGTGTGTGTGTGTGTGTGTGTGTGTGTGAGAGAGAGAGAGAGAGAGAGAGAGAGAGAGACAGACAGACAGACAGACAGAGAGGGGCAGAAAAGCAGGCAGAGAAGGAAGGATAGGGGGAGATTCAGATACAGATGCTGGAAGGAGTGACTGGAGGAGATCACCGTTCCCCAGAGTAGGCCTACATAGCCTTTAGAACACCTGCTCTGGAAACTAACACATACAAAGCTGCTACGTCAAGTGGTTATGGACAGAAAAAGGAAGTCAGTTATGAGGATTTTATTACTAGTCTAACTGCCAACCAAAAATTCTATTCAGACACACAAAGAAACCGTTCTACTGGCCACTTCCGAGTTCCACAATAAAGAAATTAAATGTAATATTGTTCCAATTCAAATACTACTTAATACTACTAAGCAAGATGGAAGTTCGTCCTTGCCGTAACAAAACAGCTACTCGAGTAAGCCACGGTGAGCACCGTCTGAGACCACGTAACCTAATGCGATGCCGATGACGTGAAGACTTGACGAATCTGCGATCGGCGGTCTTTGGACGGCGCCTCTGCTTCTACTACGAGCGGCTGACCCGATGTGAGCACCTCCCATGCCTCGGCGCGGGCCTATGTAATACGCCCGTTCCTGGATATACTGCTAAATATGTCCCGCCACGTGGCGTGCAGAAGAAAGTAGAAACGTTGATATCGCATCCTCTGGTGGCGCAAGTGGGGTTGCCTAGTGGCCGCCGATGAGAGTTTGCGGACACTGGTGGACCCGCAAAGCTAACCCCTATTCAGTCCGGGGCCCGCATCACACGTCTGTTTCGCGGGTGGCCGCTGTTCCATGAGCTTGGTGTAGACACATTAAAATCCATTTTGTGGTGGATGTTTAAACCTTTCAGACGCTTTGTGGATAAATAAACAGTGACTGGTAGCTATGAACTTATTGTCTCGTTCGACTGGAGGGACTGTTTCACGAAAATGTACACTGATCAATTTTCGGTGACGTATCAGTATGTCCTATGGATTCTTAGGATTTAGTTTAATATCCAGACTTTGCGCCTACCGTGATACTTGTACAAACGAACATTTTCGTTTTTATTTATATAGATGGGTTACATTTGTGTTCAGGGTCAATTGCTTGTTCCTATACTAACCACACATCCCTTTCAGAACTTCCTGAATTTCATTGCAATTTTCTAGGTTTACAGCTTCCACCCTATTTGCATCCTGTGTCACCCACAAATAAAATTCAAGCAGTGAAGTGCGGATCTTCAGCGCTTTGGAACTACAGGGACAATTTAATTCTTGCTTAGTTCCTTGTATTGTGAAAAGATGAACACATAGCAAACGATGTTCTCTCATTGTCGTCCTATGCGTAATTGAACAGTTAAGATAATTACACCAGCTGCAACCCTTCGCACATGGGTTTCCGTACAGTTTCCTGTCGTACAGATCTCGTTCTTTCATATTCAATGTATGCACTGTTCGAGCTATAGTAAAATGACTTGTTAGTGTTTATAACTCGAATGTCACCGTCAGTAGATTACTGTGCTGAAATTTTTTTCGGTTGGTATTAGGCCTTGTGGAAGTCATTTGCTCTACGTAGGGGCTAAGAGGTAATTGCACTTGTTGCACGTAGAGACTGTTGCACAAAAATAGTGGCACACTGTCGGACGAGAAAAATGTCCCGTGTTTCCTGGAATAAAGTTCTAATGCTGTACGGCTAGCAGATGCAACAATTTGTGGTTTTGAAATGTCGTGGCAGCTGGAAAGGTATTCCAAAGCGGAACAGTACGTTTCTTGTCAAGAAAGGGCCATGTTATTCTGGCCGTATTTGAACCAAATGCAGTGCCACGTCGAGGCTCAATGAAATCGTGCCAACAATCTTAACAAGGCTACCCAGATGTGGACTCTGTTGGTCGGGTACAAAGGAAGACTTTCTCAATTCGATATCCACGTTTTCAGCAACCTGCCGACTATCATCATTGTTTGTACTACAGCCGATAACCTTGTCTGCCGTCTCTCGAGTTGAATAACGGAACTGAGTTATTAATGTTGAGGTGTTTCATATTCTAGGAAAAGCACTATTATTGATCTAAGACTAGACACGCTGTTTCATTAAACACTTGTAAAGCATAACTTTATTAAACTATATGTTGTTCGTTAGCGTCTCATGTTAACCTTTTCATATTAAAGAAACGGGTGATTTACTTGTTTCGAGTGAAAATTTCAATGTAATGATTCGTGTTCCACACTGACCTCAAGCTAATTATGATTAACACATTAATAAAAAACCAATCGACTACGGAAGATGCTAAAAATATCTAGTTGCGGTACCCGTTGCCTTACTACCAGTGGTGGAAATTCCCTGCTGCTATAGCCTCTTTTGCAGTAAAAGCGTCTACCGAAATCTAACGTTTTATGTCCCTCCGCAGTCACACATCACGATGACGTGCGAAGTGCAACTAAGACGGAAGTATTTCGATAATATGAAGAGCCACTAATGCTAAACGGAATATCACAAATCAGTAGTGTAACGAATATGTAATCAACGTCGTATTCTCCGGTATCGTAATCTAATTGGTGCCAAAACCAGTCACAGGCTTAATAGATCATCAGTAAATGCTTAACTTCTCTGAAAAGCCTGCAGATATCGATACGTCTCTTGGACTGTTCACATGCCACTTTTTTATTTTCATCTCTGACGCCACTCTTCTTCAGTACATCTGCACTGCATGAGTGCTTCGGCTTCGCGGTTGTCATAGCGACAGCGCCTGGGTGACGTCAGCGTTAACGCGGAATCCCCGTCGAGATGGCAGCACTGTGCAGACGAGGGAAATGCACAGCTCCGTCGCCAGATGGCAGGAGCTACCTTCAGTCTAAGCAGTCTGTGACTGCACGACGATATAGCGAACAGTTGGGACTGCTACACTTATATTACAGCTAGATTTTTCAACCTTATTATCAATGTTAACAGTTCCAGATAGCGTAACGAACCTGCAAGTATCTGACCAAAGGTGGCATTTAGCACAACCCTATACGCGTTCGGGGAGTCGATTACGACTGCAGATTAATTTCAGTTTGTTAAGTGCTCTTATTTAATAGTACATTTGTTAATTCCAAGTTATATAGTGCTTTATGTTATTTCCATAATTGACAGAGACGTCAATTTACATTCCGAATAAACTGTAACGTTGTCTGTGAGATTATATTTGCATAAATTTTGAACATACTCTTTTACTAAGAACTTTTAGAGGCTTGAGTTAAAAGTTTCGAGCTGACAGGCCGTGGTCGATATGTCAAACTTCCTCCTTTACGTATCAACCACGGCCGATCGGCCGGAAGTTTTAAGCAAAGTTAATACTGTCCGTGAATGCCTACATTGTATGCTCCACCTTTGGTGACATGGCCGCAGTGTATAGAATTCGAAGTGTAATTAGCTATGTTTAAAATTTCCAAGTAATTAATTTGAATGAAAATGGTACAGTCAAACCACTCATTATGCAAGGCATTGATATAGCTACTAGCAATCACTCTTCTCACTTCAGTAAAGAATCAAACTCCCACGTAAAAAAACATCTTCAAACATCTTATGAGTCTACAAATCAGTCAATGTGATAAGTTTTTTGGTGTAACTAAGTAACTCCTTTATGGAGGAAGATGCGAAACTATAATTATATTGATTTTATTTGTTTCGCATAATTTAACCATTAACCAATGAAAAAGTCAGAATTTGAAGTTACATTCAGTGAATGGTATATGTCGATGCTGTCTGTCAAACATGTTGCAAACAGAGTAGGTTGTATAGAAATAGTAAATTAAAACGTCGCGCCTGATGTTGGAGCTATACTGCACGAAAAGCGAAACTGTAGTATGCTATAAATTTTCATTCTTTGGGGGGAAATGTTGAGAGAAAAAGTTTCGAAGTGGTGTGAAATTATGAGTAAACTTTTATGGAAATTGCTACATGCTGTCATTCTCAAATACTGGATGAAAATTCTCTGTGTAATTTGCGCCCCATGAGTTTTGTTGCCTCAATACATATTACACATTTTGTAACATTAGATGTTTAACCATTAGCGTAAGATTATAAATTTTAATGAGTAGAATGTGTGATATTTTAAGGTCAATAATTACATGAGATACCGTAAATCAAATCTCTGCTACCACTGGAAAACGTTAGTTAGATAATGTGCTGCTTGGATCGACTGAACGTGTTAGCCGTTTAATGGTATAAATAGTAGTTACCCAAAATATGGTTTACGTATTGTCACTTGTGCTGATTTACTTGTATGCTGAAGAATGGATGCGGAAGGTGAGGTAATAACCTGACACAAAGGAACAAATGTTCAAATGTGTGTGTAATCTTATGGAACTTAACTGCTAAGGTCGTTCAGTCCGAAAGCTTACACACTACTTAACCTAAATTATCCTAAGGACAAACACACTCCAATGCCCGAAGGAGGACTCGAATCTCCGCTTAGACCAGCCGCACAGTCCATGCTTGCAGCGCCCCTAGACCGCTCGGCTTATCCCGCGCGGCACACAGAGGAACATGGCAGAGGGAAAGATAACAATAATTGCATTCATAAGTGAGATCGTCCTTCTGTCTAGATCTGAACGGTGGATTACATTTAAAGAGAACTAAGTTGGAAGTAATGAGGAGTACAGCACCCCGAAAGCGAATTAGAAAAATATAAACTGAACGATTCTTAAAACTAAATGAGGTAAAATAGTATTATTTCGAGTCCAGAGTATCTTTAAAACCTTCTCCTTCTTCCAACTTCTTTAAATGTAAGTAGCCGCTTCCAAATGGAACATAATACATTTTTGATCACCCTCAACAGCAAGTGTTAAGCTCCCTGCTTTTATATACTCTCGGTATTCCGCTCATCCACCTTTTATTTGGTGTACTGCTCTTCTTGCTTCCTTGTGTGGCCTCATATATCAGCTCTGTTTTCGGTTTTCTTCTTTCTTGCAGTAGTGTCACATCCTATATTCTTCAGTTTCTTAGGTTCGCTGTTCTTTTATTCATAGTGAATAAGTTCATTTCTTTCCTTATTTGCTGACGTGTTGTTCTATCTGTCAACGTGCAGTATGCTATTGCTAGCGTTTATGTAATTTCCATTCTTTCTGTCTTTGGCATGTCGTTTAGTATTCCTCCAATACTAATATCCATACAGCAACGTTGGTACTGAAACCATCTGTTTTAGTTCAAGCAGTGTAGATCTTCTGCTACTTCCGTTTGATTGTGCCACATAGATATCAAAATGTTTGCTCCTCTCTAGTCGTATCGTCGTGTGATAAGTGAAATCACACCGAAGATAGCTCAAAGGGATCTGATAAGTTGTTCTATTCCGTTGTTATTAAAGATTACTTTGGCTGTCACTGGTCCATATCTACCGAATACGAAGGCTTTTGTTTTTGATATGCAGATATTTGTATTATTACCTTTGCTACTTCTCAGACAGCTACATCTCACACTGAGAACGTCTTCGGTTCCAACTGGAAGCACTTGTTTGCAAACAAAAAGCATTGTGTTCACAATCACATTATTATCTTAAAGCGATTCAGTAATTATTTTATCCACATTTGTTTGTAGCATCGTTAACATATAACATCCTTCATACATATATTTTTAGATCAATAATATTGCCACAACTCCTTATTTCTTGCCTTCAACTTTCCTAAGACTGAAATTTTTTTTCCATGTTGCTTAATTCATAGACAATGATTCGTTGTCACATGTACATTCATTATTTTTTTATATCTTCCTGTGTTCTTCACCGATTCCTCACATCATTTAATGTTGACATACTTTGTTGTTGGTGCTCATCGCCGTTTTCATAGCTGATGCACGGTGTAAAAGATAAAACGCAAAATTTTTCTTGTAAGTTATCTATCCACACATTGAGAGATATCAGATATTTTCATCTAGGACACGTGAATTTCGATTTCTTCTCTGAAATATAGGAACTGTCTACAAAATGTTTAAAGTCAAAAGTACACATAATGGTAAATTTACTACTATATTAAATGAAAATTAAGGTATTTTTCAAGAATACTATCATTCAAAAAAGGGTTTTAGAAATGTATTAACATGAAATGATACTCGTCGTATAGTTTAACGTTATTTGCAGTTAGTCTTTTTTACACAAAGTACCAATAGTTCATGCCTGTGTAGTTATTAGACAGATGGAATTACTTCACTGTTATATGAAGTCCTTGTAATATTGTTCGTCTTACAGTAAGGAGGATTTCCTGAGGGATGGCTACCAGTGATCTAAGTGAGACTTCGAACTTTTCACATAAGAAAAGTTTTTCAGTCAAGAACATGATTTTCTCTCATTTACTGTCAAAATATGGGCCTTTTTAAATGCTGCCGACGTAACGTACCTTTTCCTTAAACCCAAAGTGACCTCTTAATACTCTTGACACAAGATAAAAGTGTCGGCTGCGTGAGAACTGAAACACACTCGGCGGTCACCAGTACGGTGCACCTAAAATTTGATGAAATTGTGGAAGAACCGTAATCGTAGAACTTCTGTAATTACTAGTCGTCAGCAACGATCACTGCGGGCGTATTTAAGCTTATTAGTAATTCAGGAAATAATGTCAGCCAATAACGAAAGTCTCCATCTGAAATTAATTCTGTAAATAATCAAAGAGAATATGTTAATTTTTATGTACATAAAATTACATATCTAATAAACATAAGTTACATTTTAAAGATAACGAATACATAATTTTCAGCGGTACAGACGTTTCATCAACAGAGTAAGATCAGAGCATCCAGATGTTATAGTTCCCACAGCGATAACACACAAAGCAGAACGATGACAAAGAAGACCACAGTGTCTACATTACAAAGGAAACAATTGTCTGTAAATATTCTTTGGCTTTGTCGCGTAGATGCGAGCTGTACATCCAGTTTCGTACACCGACAAATCTCCGTGTCCCATGTCTCTGTTTTTTTTTTACGTCATATTGACAGAATGCACAAATACATTGCATCAAATTTTTCCAAGAGGTGTTACAACATTCATATCACACAGCAAGCTCCACTACCCCTAACGGTTATATGAAATGAAAATGTATTGATGCTCTGATTTGACTAAGCTGTTGGGATTTATATAGCGTTCCATGGGTAGCAAACACCTTGAAATTTAACACCGTGTAGCGAAAAAATGACTTTCAATCTATGACCGGCGGTCCTGAAATTCCACCATGGAAGTCCAACAATATAGCGTTACAAAGTATATAACTTTGCAGAAACAGTGGTGGTGGTTAGTGCTTAACGTCCCGTCGACAGCAGAAACAGTAATTTGCCCAGTATCTAACACATTTTCACTTTATTTGTAAACTTTAACTCGTATTTCTGTATGTAACAGTAGTTGCAAGGTAGATGAACGTCACTCTAAAACTGTTAGTGCATTATTAAACAATTTATCTCACAGTGAGAGTAAGAGTGAGTTACTGTGAATAATTCAGCGATAGGATCATTCAGTCAGGAGTGAAACCAAATCAACCACATCAAATACAGTACGTACCGAAAATTCACAATCACAAGATATCAGTAAATAGTACAGAAAGTAGCTGACCAGATTATTCGTTATTAACGCGAGACAAAAACCCAGTAATAAATTGTGGGAGGAACGCTATAGTAGACGCAGAAAACACTTGCGGTGCAGTATGGATCCCATATCAGTATTAATACACTGAAGAGCCAAACAAACTGTTTCACCTGCCTAAGATAGCGTAGGGCCCATACGAGCACGTAGAAGTGCCGCAACACGACGTGGCATGGACTCGACTAACGTCTGAAGTAGTGGTGGAGGGAACTGACACCACCGATCCTGCAGGGCTGTCCATAAATCCGTAAGAGCACGAGGGGTGGAGATCGCTTCTGAACATCATGTTGCAGTGCATCCCACATATGCTCAATAATGTTTATGTCTGGGGCGTTTGGTAGCCAGCGGAAGAGTTTAAACTCAGAAGAGTGCTCCTGGAGCCAGTTTGGAACAATTTTTGACGTGTGGAGTGTCGCATGTCTGCTGGAATTGGCAGAGTCCGTCGGAATGCACAATGGACGTGAATGGATGCAGGTGACCAGACAGGATGCTTACGTACGTGTCACCTGACAGAGTCGTATCTAGACGTATCGGGGGTCCCATATCAGTGCAACTGAACGTGCCCCACACCATTACAGAGCCTCCAGCAGCAGCTTGAACAGTCCTCCGCTGAGATGAAGAGTCCATGGATTAATGAGGTTGTGTCGATAACCGTATACGACCATCCGCTCGATACAGTTTGAAACGGAACTCTTCCGACCAGGCAACATGTTTCCAGTGACCAAAAGTCTAATGTCAGTGTTGACGTGACCAGTCGAGGCGTAAATCTCTGTGTTGTGCAGTCATAAAGTGTACATTAGTGATCTTTCGGCTCTGAAAGCCCATACCGATGGTGTTTCATTGAAAGGTTCGCACGCTGACAGTGTCAGCACTGAAATCACCAGCAGTGTGTGGGTGGATTGCACTTCTGTCATGTTGAACGATTCTCTTCAGTCACCGTTGGTCCCCTTTTCGCAGGATATTTTTCCGGCCACAGCGATGTCGGAGATTTGATGTTTTACCGGATTCCTGATATTCACGGTACACTTGTGAAATTTTCGTACGGAAAAATCCCCACTTCATCGCTACCTCGGAGATGCTGTGTCCTATCGCCCGTGCGCCGATTATAACCCACGTTCAGACTCACTTAAATCTTGAAAACCTGCCATTGTAGTAGCAGTAACCGATCTAAAACCTGCGCCCTTCACTTGTTTTATATAGGCATTGCTAATGGCAGCGCCGTATTCTGCCAGTTTACAGACGCATGTCTGTACCATTTTCTATGGCGCTTCAGTGTATTATCTAAATGGAAGAGCACGTACGTAAATGGGGATGAAATGGGAGATGTGATAGTGCGTGGAGAATTTGAGGGAGAGATGAAAGACCTAAGTCGAAAGAAGGCGCCGGGAGTGAACAAGGTTCCGTCGGAGCTCCTGATGGCCTTGGGAGGGCCAGCCATGACAGATTTCTTCCATCTGGCGTGCAAGGTGTCAGAGACAGGCGAAATAACCCCAGGCTTCAAGAAGAATATAGTAATTCCTATTCCATAGAGCAAAGATGATAATAGGTGTGAATATTAACGAACTATTAGTTTCGTAACTTAGTGTTGCAAAACACTAACACGAATTGTTTACAGAAGGATAGAGAAACTGGTAGAAGCCGACCTCAGGGTAGGTCAGTTAGGATTCCAGAGATATGTAGGAACACGTGAGGCAACGTTCCCTTCGCCTAGGTTAAGGAAAGCCAAACGTACATCTCCAGCATTTGTACACTTAGAGAGAGTTTTGACAATGTTCACTTAAATGCTCTCTCTTAAATTCAAAAGGTTTCATGGGTAAAGTACAAAGAACGAAAGCTATGATTTGAACAGAAGCCATATGGGAATTATATAAGAGTCGAGGGGCTTGAAATGAAATTAGTGGTTGAGACAGGGTGGAGACAGGGCTGTAGCCAGTCCCCGATGTTATTCGATCTGTTTATTGAGCAAGCAGTAAAGGTAACAGAAGAAAAATCTGGAGTTGGTATTAATGGCCAGATAGAAGAAATAAAAACTTTGAGGGTTGCCGATGATATTGTAATAGTATCAGAGAACACAAAGGACTTGGAAGCGCAGTTGAATTGGATGGACATGGTCTTGAAAGGAGGCTGTATGAACATCAACGAAAGCAAAATGAGGATAATGGAATTTCGTCGAATTATATTAGCTGATGCTGAGGGAATTTGATTAGAAAATAAGACAATTAATGTAGTAGCGAAGTAACAGATGATGGATGGCGTAATATTGTATAAAATGTAGACTGGCAACTGCAACGAAAGCGTTTCTGAAGAAGAGAAATTTGTTAAATTCAAGTATAGGTTTAGGTGCCAGGAAGTCATTTCTGAAAGTATTTGAAGTGTAGCCATGTATGGAAGTGATACATAGACGTAAACAGTTTAGATAAGAAGAGAACAGAAGCCTTTGAAATGTGGTGCTACAGAATAATGCTGAAGATCAGATGGTTAGATGACTTAACTAAAGAGGAGGTACTGAATAGAATTTGGTAGAAAAGAAATTTGTGGCACAGCCTGACAGAGGAAACGACCATTTCATAGGACGCATTCTGAGACCTCAAGGGATCACCAATTTAGTACAGGATGGAAGCGAGGGTGGAGGGGGAGGGTGAAAATCGTAGACGAAGCCAGAGAGATAATTACTGTGAGGATATTCAGATGTATTTAGGTTGCAGTAGTTAGTCGGAGGTGAAGAGGCTTCCACAGGACAGAGCAGCATGGAGAGCTGCATCAAACCAATCGTTGGACTGGGGATAACAACAACAAAAACAACATGGACTCAATAAAAGGAACAGAAGAGAGAAGAATGACTTTTTTGAGTTTTGCAAATAAATTTCACCAACTCATACAATTACACTGTTTCAGTATGACAAGAGATGCAGGTACACTTGGAAAACAAAGTAACAGTCCAACCGGATTACACCGCGGTCATATAGACACAAAATCATGTACTGGATTGTAAGGTGTGCCTAGAAACCGATATGGATTTGGGTGATAAAGAAGAATGGGCTGAAGAGTGCAATCAGGAGGAATCAATGTGAAAAGAAGTTGGGTGCTGAAGTTTTGGGCAATGATGATATATGCTGGAAGTATGGAATACTGAACTGAATACCACAAGGCCACTTCCGTTGCTGGGAAAGGGACTAGTCTAAAAAGGCTACCCACAGAAGATTAAAATTGAGATCCACTATGGTTCGTTAGTTTTAGTGCAGTACATAAATGGATTATTAACTGACAGGATTACCGTCAGGACTGATAACACTGGTAGGGAAATAGACATAAGGTAAGTGTAAGAGGGGAGCTGGCCACCAATGAATTTTCTTTGTTTTTTTGTGTTTGGTAAGTTGTTTGTTTTACACATAGTTAGATCCACACGTAATTCAGTGTTAGACCACTGTGCATTGTAAATCCTTAAAGATTACAAATTACACTGTGTAAGCAATAAAAATTAGTTTACTGCTTAAGCTCTGCGTTTTAGGTAACCATAGCAATTACTTTTCATGCGAGTACAATGTTACATGCACAAACGTAACAAACTATGTAATTATAGTTGTTGTTTTTTACTCAGTAGCACGTTCTATATCATGATCAGAGGCAAGTGTTTTCTGTTATTATTGACAAAAGGGAAAGTTACTTACGATAAACATAAACATGTTTTATATAAGCTCGACGAAGCATCGAAGCGATATTTAATATTTTTTTGTTTCGCATTCTTTTTACATTTCACAATAGAAATCAATTTTCCAACAAAACCTGAATAAAACATTGACAATTTCAGTTCTGCAATATCTGTAAGTGCTGTTTAGAGACAGAAGGATAACTATGTGGTACACAATTGTTCCATAGGTTACATAGCCGTTCATACTCGTGTATTCCTACTCAGCTTCTAGACAGTTCCCCACTTTCAATTTCTGAGGGACTCTAGTAACACGGTGATCGCATACCTACACAAAGCAATCGATATGAAGAGAAGCCTAATAGATATGTAACACACCTAACATACATATAACGCAGGTACTATCTTAACTGACCAAGGATATTAGAAAAACTACCGTAGTTAGGCTTACATGTATGTGAAAGGTTACGGTAGCGTATGGTAGAGATAATATGGGTACAGGGAAGGTAAATAAAGGGTGAATAAAGAAAAAAAAAAGGTCGGTGGGAGGATTGTTTCAGCATAAAGGAAAGTCAAAATAAATTTTCTATGAAACTAAAAGCAAGGGCGTCAGTATTAGTAGTGTAGAAGATATTTGATTTTTGTATGCAGAGGACAGAACGAATAGGTAGAAGTTGTACTCTGAAGACCTGTGCGAGAGGAAGAACTTCTCTTATGACATAATTGAAGAGGATACGCGGGTCGATATGGAAGACATCGAGGATACAGTTTTAGGGTTAGAGTTTAACTGAATTGTAGAAGGCTTGTGATAAAATAAGACAGAAGTATTACATAAAATACCTTGCGAATTTCTAAAATAATATGTGACGTGGCAGCCAAACGACTGTTTAATTTAGTGTGTAAAATTTATGAGACTAGAATCACACTATCAGACTTTCGGAAAATTACCATCCACAAAATCCTGAAGATAGCAACGACAAATAAATGCGAAAACTATCATTTAGTCAGCCTAACGGATCTTGCAGCTAAATTTATGACCAGAATTCTGGTCAGAAGAATAGAAAGGAGAACTGAGGCTCTGTTAGATGATGAGGAGTTTTGCTTCAAGGAAGGTGCAGACAGCAGGGCGGTAGTTCTAACGTTGCACTAGGTAATGGAAGACAGATTTACAGAAAAATCAAGGCACTTTCAAAGGATCTGTCGACCTAGAAAAAGCTTTAGACAGTGGAAAGTAGTAGAAGATATTCGAAATGAGAGTAAGCTACAGGCAAAGACAGGTAACATGCAATACTCACAAGTTCGGAGCGAGAAGAATAAAAATGAAAGACTGAAAAGAAATCACTACGATGGAAAGGGTATGGAACAGGGATGCAGGAAGGGAATAATGAGCACAGAACATGTATTGCGAGTAAACCGAAGATAGACGGGGGTAATAAGTATTAGCAGAAATCAGATTAGCGAATATCTTCACTGGGGACCACGAAGTAGATGAAGTGAAGGAATTCTGGTAGCTTGGAAGCATGAAGAAGGAATCAAAGACATAATAAGCAGATGAGCATAGGCCAGGAGGTCGTTCTTCGTTAGAATAAGCCTGTCATTAGCAAACATCAGTCTTAACTGGAGGAAGATGTTTCTGTGAACGAGCGTTTGGAGCACAGTATTGTTTAGTTGTGAATCATGGATACTGGGAAAACCGGAAAGGAAGATATTCGTAGCATTTCCGATTTGATACTAAAGAACGATGTTGAAAATTGGATGGAGTGATAATATAAGGAATAAGGAGGTTTTCCACAGAATCAACGAAGATAAGAACACATGAGAGATACTGAAAAGATACGAGACAGAACGACAGGACATTTGTTAAGGCAACAGGGAAGAACTTCCATGGTACTGGAGGTAGCTGTAGCTGATAAATACTGTAGGGGTAGAGAAAGGTTAGTATAGATCCAACAAATAATTGAGAAACTATCGTGCAAGTGCTGCTATAAGTTGAAAGGCGGATACCGGACAGGAATTTGTGACCGGCAACATACTATCAGTCAGAAGACTCGTGTATCAAAAGAAAAAAACTATAAAAAAAGTTCCTTCGAAATTTTTAAATTACTTCATGACACCTGAACGACAATACATGTTTGTGATTAGGATTTAAGAGAAGCAACACATACAACCTGCTTTCGGAATAATGTCACCCACACAGACCCAAAGACAGCAAGGGCAGATGGATGTGAGAACTATCGCACGATCAGTCTGACAACTCGTACATACTAGTTGATGTCCAGAATAGTATACAAAACAACGGAAAAGAAAACTGGATATATGTTAAATGACGATCAGTGTCGTTTTAAGAAATGCAAACGTACGGAAGAGAAACATCTGACATAATGCTTAATAAGGGAAGTAAGTATCCATCTATAGCATGGCATCTCAGACGCTTCCTATCTCCTCTTTTGCAATTTTCTAACACATCATGATTCACTTCCATACAAGACTGTGTTCGAGGCGACCATTACCTGGAACTTATTCCTCAACTTAAGGCCAATGTTTGATAGTAGCGGACTTCTTTTACGCGGACGCAAGAGTGCCCTTTTTTCCTGTATTAATCTGCTTTCTATGTCGTGTTTGTTTCGTCCATCATCTGTTATTTTGCATTCAAGGGAGCAGAAGTCCTTCACATCATCTAATTCGAGATCACGAATACACAAGAACGACAAAGAAAGAATAAGAACAGAGAAGCAATAGAGAATTCCTCGAATAAAAAATGGGGTAAGTCAAGGATGCAACTCTTCCCGTCAAGTTTTCTACCCATGTATCGAAGAAGTAAAAAAGGAAATGAAAGAAAACTCTAGAAGTACTATTAAGATTCAAGTTTAAAGTATGTCAACAACACTAGCTGAAGGCATTGCATTATTAAAATGTCGAATGGAGTAAGAATGGTACAGCACAGAATGTAGATCGAGAATTTCATAAAAGATAGATTTCACGAAATGCAGATACATAGGAACGTATTACAAAAGACTGCAATTAATGTGACAAAGATATTCCAATTCTTTATTAGGTGTCTTACAAAACACGAACCAACTCATGTATACATGCTTACGTAAGTTCATTGCTTTATTCGAAAAATCTCCCACTACGTACTTATTAATTTCTTCTCGTAGAATACGAATGGAATGCGGCCTTGTCTTTTTACACAAGTAGTTGTCGAGCTAACGCGTCTGTTACTCGAAAACAGAATCTCGATTTTTTTTAAAAGACATCATATTCGCCATTGATTATACAATTTTTTAATTCACTATTGCATTTTCGGCCTTGAGGCTATTGTCAATGTGGTATACTGCGAAAGTCAAGCTTTGGAAGTCCTTTGACATGAACACATGTCATCGTCGTATCTGAGCCTTTTAAATTACTCTACATGACAATGAAACCCGAGCATTAGAAATTAATCAGAATCTTGGATATCGGGCAACGACTGGTAGGGAACACGGAAGCGGGGCCGGGTAATCATATTAGTCTCGCGGAAAATGGCGAATAGATTTAAGATTTCACGACAAACAGTTCTGGAGCCACTTGTGGAAGGTCAGTAAGCACTACAGTTTTCTTCAAACTGATACATCTGTACGCTGAGGCAGGGCGCGGCGTCCAGGATGCGTCGTCCATTTGAAACATCTATGACACATAGTGTTTGGCGGTGGTGGTTGTGGGCAGGGGTGAGGGGGCGGAGGGGTGGAGGAGAGAAATACACTGAATCCCTCTGGTTACGTCCATGCTAGTGTCCAGTATATTAAAGTAAGGACGACGTTTCTCACAGGTGCATAGCACTACAATTTCTTGAAACATTGTGATCTGAAGGTGTTGCCGGTACAGGATTTAGTATATGAACTGACCTCACGATTATGTCCCATGAAGTGTCGACGGGATTCGTGTCGAGCGATCTGAGTTGCCATACCATTTGCTCGAACTATTTAGAATGTTCTTTAATACAATCGTGGACAATGTTGTTCCTGTGACGTGTCTCATCTCCATCCATAAAAATCCCATTCTTGTTTGCGAACATGACACCTGTAAACTGCTGCAGATGGTCTCCATGTAGCCAAACGTTACCGTTGCCAGTCAATGATCGTTTCAGTTGGACCGGAGGACCCTATCCATCGCATGAAAACGGATCTCTCTGAATTGTGACGCCACCATCAGCTTGCGCGGTGCCTTCTTGCAACTTGGGTCCATGTCTTCGTGTGGTCTGCGCCACATTCGAACCCTTCCATCAGCTCTTACAGAATGAAATCAGGATTCATCTGAATAGGGCACAATTTTCCAATTGTCTAGGGTCCAACCGATATGGTCACGAGCCCACAAGAGGCGCAGAAGGCGGTGTCGTGCTGTTAGGAACGGCACTCGCGTTGGTCGTTTGCTTCCATACACCAATAATGCAAATTTTGCCGCACTATTGGAACGGGTACGTTCCTCGTTCGTTCCATATTCTTGTCTGCGGTTACTTCACGCAGTATTGATTGCCTCTTAGCACTGGCAAGTTTTCGAAAACACTGTTGCTCTCGGTCGTTAAGTGAAGCTGTCGGCCACTGTGTTGTCCGTAGTGAGAGGTAATTCCTTAAATTTGGTATTCCCGGTACACCCTCGACACTATACGTCTCGGAATATTGAATTAACTAACGATTTCCGCTAGCGAATGTGCCGTGAGTCTAGCGCAAACTACAATTCCCCGTTCAAAGTGTGTTAACTGCCACCGTTGCACCCATAATGACATGGTAACCTTTTCGTGCGAATCACCTGGGTACAAATGACAGCTCCGCCAATGTATTGCCCTATTATAACATCTGCACTAGATGTTACCGCATCTGTACATCTGAATGTCGCTAGTTCATGACATTTGTGAACTCAGTGTGTTACAGTCTTTCTCTCGTCAAGACTGTATCATTATTGAGTTTATACATGCGTGGTGAGCTATAAATACATTACAGGGAATAAATATTGTTCATATAGTATTAAAGACTGCGGATGCAGATTAGAATAAATCTATCTAAGGATAACTGCTGTTGAAATCGTGGGAAATGAAATGCTGTGTGGTTATGACCTCCCCTTCTGGTAGACCGGTCGCCTGGTGCAAGTCTTTCTAGATGACGCCACTTCGGCGACTTGCATTCGATGAGGATGATGTGATGACGAGGACAAGGCAATACCCAGCCCCGAACGGAGAAAACCTCCGACACTGCCGGGACTCGAACCTGGTCACCTCGCATGGCATTTGCTGCAGTGACGATTCAGCTATGGAGACGGACGTTTAATTGGTGAGGTTATCAAATAAAAATCTTGAATTTACATTTCACACCAGTGCTCATAAAGAATGTCTACTGGAACTATGCACGCTATCCTTCTAGAAGAAACGTAGCAATGTTGTCGACAATGTATGCGGTATCTATGGAGGCGCGGTACCGTTCTTCGATAGATGCTGTAGCCCATGCCCTCGTTAAGACGTGCATTTATACCATATACGACTGTGCCAAAAATTTTAGCAAGATGGTATTAACTCAGCAGAGGACTGTTTGTAAAAACATCCACGATACGTGGCAACATGACGTTACTTGAATGCAAGGAAATGGATTCACTATGCCGAGTGGTGGTTCAGAATGTTTAAATGTTTCCCCTGTAAAGCAAAACGTGTTTTAATTCCTCATCCTTGACGTACCAATGTTTGTGTGCTTTACGTAATAACGTGATCGTTGACTGGTCCTACTTCTGTAATATGTGCATTTCGTTATTAAATCTTTGGAGCTTCAATACAGATGTTTGTGAGCAAGGCTGCGATGTCTGGTCATGCTTGCTACAGTAAGAGCAGAGAAAGATGGAGTCTATGACACAGAAATTTTGCGCCATTGATAGACTCCCTACGACACGAGAAAAAAGTCGCCACACATCGCACGATGTTTTCCAAATCATCTGTCAGCAAGTTTGACACGTCGCAAACGCCACCTAAAGTAAAACGGATTACTGGCCGAATGTAGCAGCTTGAAGAGCATACCCTAGTATTAATCTGATTGTATTTCAAGGTGGTGTAAAACACTGTATGGTATGGATCAGTCATAACAGTGAGTTCTTTCTCGAGTCTTCGACGGCAACCCCTGCAATTTGCATTCTTTGTGCGTCATCCACGGCAAAAGTTTACCAGCCTCTGCACTATCTATGAACTTGTCCCCGCACCAGTGACATACGTTGTATTTTGATAGTCTGCTCTGCATGAGCAATAAGACATTTGTCGCAGTTGCCATTCGTTTGCTGAGAGCATCAGTAAGGTCATTACTTACAACTATAAAATTTATTTCAGCCGGTTTCATAAAAATCATGATTATGTATTCCGATTTAGACTCTCCATTCGTATTCAACAGCTCATTAATATTTCTTTACCGTCGGTACCAATACAGTTAATGGACAATTTTACGGGTAATGACATAACTTAACTTTATACTGAATAATAAGACAGTCTCATTTTCAACGGTAAAGAGTAATGATCTCCAGATGGCGCACGTTATTTGAAATATTGTGTGAACTTCTTTACCCCTGTTTCCACCTTTGAGTACGTTGTTCCCTCAGAAGTTTTACAGTCTTACTAGATATTCACTTTGACCTATATGGGAAGAAAAGATCCGGACACTCGGTCTTCTACGTAATCGATACCAGTTGAACATTGGAGCGTCATAGGAAGTAAATCAAGATCAGGATGAAGAAACAGAATCCCAGAATAAACATTTTGATGACATTCGTTAACTTCCCTTGCTCTGGAAAAATTTTCAGTACAAAAAAGAAAAAAAGAAAAGTTGTGTAATACCATTGTTCAATTATAGATTATGACAATTATCAAACGTCATAAATTAATTATAAAATCTAAAATAAGTTATCGTTCATTCCTAACACAATGAGATACAAAAAGGAAATGTCACACCCTAGAATTTCCTATTGTACAAATTGGTGCAGTGATTGCTGGCTCTAACAATGAGAGATTTATTCGAATAATTTTTTGAAGGACAGTTTCTGGGAGGTAAAGGAAACACTGTTGCGCAAACAAAATTCACAGTGTTGGTGAGATGAGATCATCTCTGTGATATAGAAATGAGCATCGCGGAAACTGACTCGGAAGTCACCGATGACACTAACAGTCCATGTATTATGATTGTCAACGATGAAAAGGAAGGAGTGTAGGCTAATCGTCACGTCGATCGAGAAGGAACTGCTGGAAACACACAGTTCGCCGTTTCGCTTTTACAAAAGACTGCTACATTGCGCAGTTCAGATCTCACATTACTATCGCTTCAAAATTTATCTTTTCGTATTGTTAGGACAATGATAGCTCAGAATCTGACTGAATAGTATATTTACAGTCAGCGTGTAAAGAAACCTGTGCGGCTAGTCCTGGCAGAGGTTCGAGTCCTCCCTCGGGCATGGATGTGCGTGTTTGTCCTTAGGATAATTTAGGTTAAGTAGTGTGTAAGCTTAGGGACTGATGACCTTAGCAGTTAAGTCCCATAAGATTTCACACACATTTGAGCATTTTGTAAGGAAACTTTGTTGTAATAAAAAGGAAATTTCATTTCAAACGCAAAGTTTCTTGATTACGCTTCACAGCGTCTGCTATGGAAATCGTGTGATACCTCACGCTTACTGTCAGCAATCTCTGTTTATGTGCTTCCGCAGCGCATTTCGAAAATTAAACTATCATGATCAGGTAGATTTATGCCGATTAATATGGCATGTGTTTGTCGTGTTGAGACTTCGGAGTAACATGTGACCTGTCTAGTAGAGAAAAAACAAAACATTTGAGTATATGGCTCTATGCTTTGTGGAGCTCTTTCACTAAAGGACGTACAAAAATGTGAATGTGAAAGTGAAATACAAACTTTATGATTTCTATAATGGTGCCAGTCTCCTTTCACTTTCATTTGGTATTGTGTGAACATTTCTTAGTGAATTATATCTATTTCTGACTGATTCAACAGCTTAGTGTCAAAACAGGCTCTTGTCAATAGACGTGAGCAGACGTTGAAAAAATTCGTACAATGAGAAGCACAATCAGTATGCGACGATCCTAACAGCAGCAGGCAACGTGATAGAATTGGAAAACCACTACCAACCAGTTCTAGAATTAAAGGTTTGGTAGCCCTTGAACATGGTTCGACAAATATAAATTTATCTTCTTCAGAAGAAAAATGGTCCCGTAAAATCACGTATTGATATAAACAGATGTTGAAACCATGAGGCCCTTATTTAGTGCAATACGCATGCCATCCACAGACACAAACCTTTAAAACGGATAACTCAGGGAAGTAGCCCATTTTCTAGGGCGTAGTAGTAAAACTGGCTCCAGCCATCTTTTGGCATACGAGGTGTTTGCTGGAGTCAATGTAATGTGCGTTCCATTTCAAAGTCTTACACAAAGCCCTACACTACTGGGCTGCTACCTTCAGTTTCGCGTTTTAACTGTTGATATTACTGGGGGACATGCAAATTGTGCAGTAAAAGACTTCATGGCTTGAACACCGGTGTATGTCAGTATGCGGTTTCACGAGTCCATATTCCTTCTGAAGAAGACAAGTTTATATCGGTTGTGGAAATATATACCATCAGCCATCAGCCTCAGTAACGTCTTCTTCTAGCCCCAATACATCGAACGACTGGAGTTTTCCAGGCGTATACGTGCGTAATACAATAACCACTGTAGTGACTGGATTCCGCAGACATCTTTCGAACAGTATGTGCTCTCCACACAAGTCACTGCCTCAGAACAACAGGAACTTACGTCGAGACAGCCCTCGCTGACTCAAGTTACCTGGCAGCCCTGCAATGCAATGCTGCATGCCGGCTGGGCTGGCATACACTGAACATGGCCCGATTCGAGTGGAAGGAACGTGAGACTCCCTCGAGTTGTATCCAGGAACCTCGGAGAATGGCTGGAGTGCCATGGAATGGCAATCATAGCACATCCTCGCCTTCGCTGATCCATTTCAAAGCCCGAAGCCATCAAGGGATCATGGGTAGCTAAGAACTCGTAGATCAGCTGTTTTACCTAGTTGCCGGCCGGTGTGGCCGAGCGGTTCTAGGCGCTTCGTCTCAGAGGTAGCAATCGCAAACTACGTTCTCAGTTATTTACCGGGTGTATTCTAATCTTCGTTTTCTTATACAGATTTTACCTTCTACAGCTCCCTCCAGTACCGTTGACCTGGAACCGCGCGACCGCTACTGTCGCAGGTTCGAATACTGCCTCTGGCATGGATGTGTGTGATGTCCTTAGGTTAGTTAGGTTTAAGTAGTTCTAAGTTCTAGGGGACTGATGACCACAGATGTTAAGTCCCATAGTGCTCAGAGCCATCATCAGAAGTTAAGTCCCATAGTGCTCAGAGACATTTGAACCATTTTTTTTGGTTCCTAGTTGTTTATGCTGTTCGATGTGGCCGCAGTAGCTTAGCCACACACTTAACCTACACTGCACGACACCGCAGACGTGCTGCTTCTAGCTGAAACATGACGGTTACTTCCACAGTAGGGTGACTCTTATTTGACCGTTACTGAAATTTTTGATAATATTTCCTGGGCTAGCTTCCAGTTTGATTCGATCCTATGTAAACCGAGATAAATTTGGGCTCAGTAGGATAAGGAGAAACGACGGCTCGAGGCCTTCAAAAGCGGACAAATCTGGAAAAAAAGAGTATTCAAATGTGTGTGAAATCTTATGGGACTTAACTGCTAAAGTCATCAGCCCTAAGCTTACACACTACTTGACCTATCCTAAGGACAAAAACACACACACACACACACACACACACACACACACACACACACACACATGCCGAAGGGAGGACTCGAACCTCGCAGCACAGTCCATGACTGCAGCGCCTGAGACCGCTCGGCTAATCCCGCACGGCAAGAAAAGAGTATTACGCGACATATTACTCCTGCATCATAAATTCGCTACCTATTGTGGGCCATCTGTTTACTTCGTTTTCCGTAACTGAATATGTTCTCGTTTCACAGAGCACAATGGAAGAGTGAGAGACGGATCAATGAGCCAAAGTTTGGTAGTGACACTGTGCCGATTCACTCCAGACTGACCCAGCTGATCTCAAGTTTGCGGGAAGGTAGCAATTATAAAGAATGTACATAGCTTTCAGCTTTTGTTCGTCCACAGGAGATACTACATTTTGTTGGATGTTACTCTCACTAAATAACTGAAAATAAACAGATATTTTACAAACAGACATTTGTAAACTGTAAATGCGTAAATAAATTGTGCATCAAAGCACCAAATTAGATGTGTGAGGAGATATAATTTATTGGGAAAAAGTACGCTTCCAGACACAAAGGCAGAGGAAATGACCCCAAAAATGAAAGCTTTGTATCAGCAATGGACGCAACTACGAAATCATTCTAGAAGGTCATCGGAGTTTGATAAGCGAAAAGAAACTGCTGGATATAGCAGATGCTAATGCTTTGAATACAATTACTATTTAAAAAGATATAGAGATCAACATCTGAAAGGAGGCATGGGTTTGGTGGATTCAATGGATCGTCGTGATTACTCTAAAGTGACTTTATAGTAACAGAAAAATTATTTGTGCCATCTGTACCGTTTCTGTATCCTTTGATACTTTTCGTCCTAATTTTTGTCCCGAATAAAAACTGGCAACGTTTACTACATTGAAACGTGACGGCTACATCGAAAGGAATCATTCAAATCTGGAAAACTATCGATAATAAATAATTACTATTAAAAACAGTCTTGATCACGATTTATTTAACAAGGTGACCGGTTTCGACCACTACTGTGGTCATCTTCAGACAATTGAGTAGGAACCCCTTTCTGTTGGAGAATCACAACAGAAAGGGGTTCCTACTCAATGGTCTGAAGATGACCACATTAGTGGTCGAAACCGGTCACCTTGTTAAATAAATCGTGATCAAGACTGTTTTTAATAGTAGTTATTTACAAGACATTGATCACTGCTGTTCCCGTAATGCATTCAAAAGTATCGATAATAAAATTAAACGGTTTGTTTCTAATAAAGTTCGAATATTTGTTACTAGTTTTATTTTGAGCGATCGGTTCCCGTAGACAGCCAGTCCAATGTGGCGTGAAGGAGAGAATTTCGGCAACACTAGTTATTAAACTAACAATGGTCAATGACCCTGCTGAGAGATGATTGAAGCTCATAAAGGACTACAACAAATAATTTACCAAAATAGACAAACGGAAGCATTATGTGACTTACCTCTTTTGGAGATGGGTATCCTACTCAAAGTGATGACTCAGTCCTGAGCTCGACTTTTACTCATTTAATGAAAAAAGTACATTGGTACATTGAGATTTCATAATCTATCTATTCAGTGTCATGTGGCTACTGTGTTGTAAAAATAATTCGTTAATGTTTTCAGCCATCGTGCTGTCCCATCAATTCATTCAAAACATCCCCATTTAACTGTATCACACAGAAAATGTAGCGCCGATGCGAGAAGGACAAGTGGGGAGAGGTACTTTTTGTACTTTTCGCTTTTCTCCCTCTCCTTATGAGAAAATTAGATTTGCAGACGTCCCTTGTAGGAAACTGGAGTACTCTCTAGTGGTGGAGGGTGTTTCGGTGGGGAACATGTATGTTTTTCGTGCTGTAGGGGGTTGGGAAAGGGCGTTTTAGTCGTTTTCGCAGAAGAGCCAAAAGGCGCTGCTTCTGAGCGCGCCCTAGCTCCGATACCGCTCACCAGGAAATCAGACCTGGCAAGTTTGTTTTGTAGGAAAAAAATGGTTCAAATGGATCTGAGCACTATGGGACTTAACATCTATGGTCATCAGTGTTTTGTAGGATATTTCGTCTACTTTACCTCTGTATAGAGCGGAAATCTTCGAGAAGCAAATAATTTTTGATATTGAAGCGAAAAAATTAAGCAAATGCCAACTTCTTTAGGTTTCTTTTTTCGTTTTTCGTTGTGAAGACGACCTCTTACAACGCAGTAAACTAGGAATTCAAGTTGAACACGCCACAAAACATACAGAACGGTTGAGGAAAAACTTCCTCAATTTCGTTATGAAAACGGATGATTTGAACTTGAACCGGATGCACTGTCCGTGCATTACATTACGACTTTTTGCATTGATTTATTTGTTTACTCTTTTTTTACTAAAAGGCATTCCTAGTAAGCAGCGTAGTCTTGCTTCAGGATGTGAGACTTTTCTTTTGCTTAGGTAACGACCAGCTCAGGTAGTTACAGCGAACAGTTTTATTTCTCTCAACTACGCTGGCCACACCAGGATCCCCGTCGTCCCCTAGAGACCACGCTCGCAATCCCGTGATAAGCAGTCTTCTCCACGTCGCCGGCAGCAGGCAGTGGCGGGAAGTTCGTCAGGGCTGATTGGGCGCTGCTGATTGCGCCACTGCACTCCGTTGTTTTCCAGCAGAAGTGTGGCCGCCCCTGCCAGCCCTCTGTTCATTCGCTCGCCGACTACCAGCAGCTAATGCAGACTACACGACACACCAAGTTTGCCAACATTGTTAAAATCTTTTATTCGAACGGTGTCCTCCACGATTCAGCTATAATCTTTTAAATTTCTGGAGGAGACAATAAGAAACAGTAGACCCTAAACACCAAAGAAAGAATGTGACGTGACACATTCGGCTAATCAAAGGAGATTTATGAGCAGTAGTAGTAGTACTACTACTTGTAGCTCTCATAGTGATAGAAGTTGATGCTGACATTTTTATTCCCTTATTTATACATCATTTTATTGTTCCACACACCCGTATTTATTAGTTTCCTGTTGCCATAATAATTAAAAATGTAAAAAAGAAAACGGTTAGAGGAAACAGACACAAATTTTAGGACTTCTACAAAGAAAAAAAAAAAAAGAGCCTACACTTCAGAGAATCAAAGGCAAACTGCTTACCAACAACAAAGACAACTATGAGTTACCAGCAGAATACTTTAAAAATTTTCTAAACATAGAGGAACCAACACAACGACTAATTTTCAAACAGCCTCAGCACGAAAATTCATCTTCAGAACTACAACAGAGCGACAGGTGAAGACGGGATATTAGCTGAGATGTGGGAACTGGGAGGTAGGCAAACAGCTGAAACCATTTATGAGGTTGATAAGATTGCTGGGAGAAAGGCAGAATACTGGACGAATGGGAAAAGCAATATGCCGTTCACTACATAAGAAGGGCTAAAGGATGGACACCAGCAATTACCGAGGAGTGTGCCTGCTTTGTCACAACAAAATTATATCGAAATCTCTACTGAATAAGACAGATCAAGCAGAACACACAATTGGCGAGAACCAAGTTGGGTTCACAAGAAATATATCCTGCCCAGAGGAAATTTATACCTTGAAAATTATCCATAGGATCAGAACAATGCCTAACCTTAACACAGTTGTTACATTAATTGGATTCACAAAAGCCTACGAGTCTATAGACAGACTGAAAACTTTCCTAACGCTGAAAGATGGATGTAGCGACAAAACCACGAGACAATTACTCGAAAAGACACGCAGAAACACATCTTCGAAAGTTAATATCTGGGAGAAGTTCTGAACCCTTCAGAATGAACACATGTACGGCACGTCGATGGGCTCTCACAGATTCTCTTAAATCTCGTTTTAGAAAAGGTCATGAGTGCGTGTGCTAAAGAACTACTACAGATACGAATTAAAGGAACCATCTAGGACAACGAAGACGAAGGACGGTCAAATGTCTCGCTTTTTCTGGCGGTATTACAGCAGTATCTAAGAACGGAAGAGATGAAAAGATAATGATAGTTTACGAAATTGCAGCTAAAACTGGATTAAAAATATCATATCAGAAAACGGAATATATTGAGTATAAACACATCAGTGAAAAATATATACAAACGTAACACGGAAACATCAAAAGTGCTTATAGGTTTCAGTATTTGGGAGAATGGATACATTTAAATAGATTAGATATCACCATAAGTAAAGAAAGATCTAAGAAAATTGAACTAGCATACAAAATCATACAAAATCGATGTAATAAAATATCAGTATCATTCCAATCATAAACTAAACATTACGCAACACTAATTAAACCGGGAACACTTTTTGGATCTGACTACCTAACACTGAGTGAAAGGGGTGAACAAGAAGAACTGGGAAAGAAGAAAAAGAAAATACTAAGAAAAATTTTAGGACCAAAAAAGAACAAAGAAAACAGGAAGAAGAGGAGAAATGAAGATCCGTAAAGAAACATCGAAACCATCAAAGGCACAATAACAAAGAGGAGATAAAATTTTTACGGTCATACTTACAGAATGAATGGCAACAGTTTACTGCAGAAAACATTTTTTATTCATTTACAGATTAAAAAACGCCATGGTACGGCTGGAGGAGACAAGAAGGGAGTTAAGAAAACTTAAAATGACAGAAGACACCATACAAGACAGGGAACGTTTCAGGGAACTGATCAATACTGCAAAATTTCCTGTCCAACAACAAATTTCACAATCTAGGAGGGTGATATCAAATGAAGAGGGACAGAGTTGAATACTACCTAGACGTCGAAAATGGAAACCTGCTTTCTCGGATCGCTGCACAACAATTCAAGAAAATCGTATTAATGAGTTTTAATACGAAAAGTACATGATAATACTTAACTTCGAGAAGTACAATGACAGGTTGCTAGCAAAGGGCTACAGACAAAATAAGAAAGTATTTTCAGTATAGACTGTTCTTGAAGCTATTGTAAAACTGCCTGCAGCCAGTTGGGCGCTGCACTTACGTTCTATTAGCATAGAGGCAGGTGCTGTCACATAGTCGTCCTGACGTCTTCTCCACAACCCTCTCTGCTCTCTCGTTCCCGAATGGTGTGCCGGCGTTTGACTTTACGCCATGACAGGCAGGCCATTAACCAACACATGAAGAAGTTCTGGGAAGATAAGAAGCAAAAAATTGTACCTTTGTCTTAGTTTCCAGGTGATCTATAAATGTCCAAAAATAAAAAAAAATAAAAAAAATACTGATCGACACATCTTGTATTACTTGGTAACATGGGTACAAAATTTATACAAATGGAACAAATTTACTAAGGCTGTAAAAGAAATAACTAAGATGAAAACACACAGAAATTCTTTTCGGTGACATTTGGAGCATCACTGTTTTTACTCTGTTCGAACGTATGAACAGTGTCACATAAAGTTGAACATAAATGTCTGAGAGATATTTTCTTTCTCAAGCCGCGAAGTTGAAACCATATTTAAATTCCAGTGAAGCTTTGGGCAGAAAATGAAACAAAATTCACCAATTCATGTAATGAAACACAAGAAGTCGAAAAACACGATTCAAGAATTTATGAAAATGAAACTCTTAGGTGGTAAGGACCTCCATTAATTAATCTCTCTCAAGTCTCATATGATCGAGCAATCTTAAGGAATACGGTAGCGAATTGAAATCCACTATACAATAGCGAATCTCTACACACTTAGTCTAGGGGTAACGTCTTTGATTAGTAAGCAAACGATCATCGGTCCAGGGTTAGAAACCCGCCACAGCTTAATTAATAATCAGCATTGACAGCGGAAGACTTCCGGTATAAGAAGTCACACTCATTTTGCCAACGGCCTTGTCAAAGAGGACGGAGTGGTAGTCAGAGGCTCAGGGCATTTTCATGTTCTTAGTGTGGGAAACTGCCCCTAAAGGCGGACGAATTAGCAAAGATCAGCGGCATAAGGGTGACGAAGGCAAGAGAAACCACTGTTTTAGAGACGCATAACTTGTATCCATAGGGAATATGGCCGTAATTGAAAAAGTGTCATGGTGATGTCTCTAGTGGCAATAGATTCCAGAATACTTTCCCACCCAAATATCCAGGAGGGGACTGCCAAGATGGAGGCTATCATGAGAAAAAGATTGAATAATCAACGGAAGGATAACGTTCTACGAGTCGGGGCGTGGAATGTGAGAAGCTTGAAAGTGGTGGGGAAACTAGAAACTCTGAAAAGGAAAATGCAAAGGGCTCAGTGGAGTGAAATGGAAAGAAGACAAGGATTTCTGGTCAGATGAGTAGAGGGTAAAATCAACAGCAGCAGAAAATGGTATAACGGTAGTATCATTCATTATGAATAGGAAGATAGGGCAGAAAATGTGCTACTGTGAACAGTTGAATGATAGAATGATTCTTATCAGAATCGACAGCAAGTCAACACCGACAACGATAGTTCACGTATACATCTAAACGTCGCAAGCTTAAGATGAAGAGATAGACGAAGTATATGAGGATATTGAAAAGGTAATACAATAGGTAAAGGAAGTTGAAAACCTAATAGTCGTGAGGAACTGGAATGCAGTTGTAGTGGAAGGAGTAGAAGAAAAGGTTACAGGATAATATGGGCTTGGGGCAGGGAATGAAAGAGGAGATGGACTAATTGAGTTCTGTAATGAATCACAAGAGGAGGGGGTATACTTGGAAAAAATCGGGTGATACGGGAAGATTTCAGTTAGATTGCATCAATGTCAGACAGAGCTTTCGAAATCAGACTACGGATTGTAAGATGTACCCAGGAGCAGATATCAACTCAGATCACAATTTTGCAGCGATGAAGAGCAGGCTGAACTTTAAGAAACAAGACAGGAAGAATCAATACGCAAAGAAGACGGATACGGATGTTCTAAGGAACGACGAGATACGCTTGATTATCTCAGACAATAGATGCTGCAATGGAAAATGGTTCAAATGGCTCTGAGCACTATGGGACTCAACATCTGAGGTCATCAGTCCCCTAGAACTTAGAACTACTTAAACCTATCTAACCTATGGACATCACACACATCCATGCCCGAGGCAGGATTCAAACCTGCGACCGTAGCGGTCGCGCGGTTCCAGACTGAAGCGTCTAGAACCGCTCAGCCACACTGGCCGACTACTGCAATGAAGAGTATGTCTGTAGGCAGGACAGTTGAAGAGGAATGTACATCTCTAAAACGGGCAGTCACGTAAGTTAGAGGTAAAAAACACAGGTACAAAGAAGGTAACTATGTAGAAACCATGGGTAACAAAAGAAATACTTCAGCTGATAGATGAAAGAAAGAAGTACAAAATGGTTCAGGGAAATTTAGGAACACCAAAACCCAAGTCGCTGAGAAATGACTGAACAGGATGAACAGGGAAGTAAAGACGAAATGGTTGCCTGAAAAATGCAAAGAAATCGAAAAAGAAATGAAAGACGGGCGAAGCATACACGAAAGTCGAAACACCCTTCGGTGAAATTAAGAAAACGGTGGTATCATTAAGAGTGCAACGAGAATTCCATTGTTAAATGCAGAGTAGAGAGCGGATAGGTGGAAAGAGTACACTGAAGGCTTCTATGAGGGGGAGATTTGTCTGATGTCGTAGAAGAAGAAACAGGAGTTGACTGAGAAGAGATAGGGGATCCAATATTAGAATCAGAATTTAAAAGAGTTTTCGAGGGCTTACGGTCAAATAAGGCAGAAGGGATCGATAACGTTTCATCAGAATTTCTACAGTCATTGGGGGAAGCGGCAATAAGACGACTATTCACGTTGCTGTGTAGAATTCATGAATCTGGCGACATACCATCTGACTTTCGGAAGAATAACATCCACTCAATTCCGAAAACTTTAGGAGCTTCCGAAGACTGCTAGAGCTGACAAGTGCGAAAAATATCGCCCAATCATCTTAACAACTCTCGCAGCCAAGTTGCTGACAAGGATGTGTTAGATGACGATCGGTTTAGCTTTAGGATACTTTCGGTTGATAATAGAAGCAAGACTAAAGAAAAATCAGGACATGCTCATACGATTTGTTGACGTGGGGAAAACCTTTCGACATTGTAATATGGTGAAAGACGTTCGAAATTTTGTGACAAATGGGAATAGGCAACACGGAGAGACGGGTAATACACAATATGGGCGAGACCCAAAAGAAAAAAGTAAGAGTGGACGACCAAGAACTAAGTTTTCGGATTAGAAAACGTGTAAGACAGGTAGGTAATGTTTCGCCCCTACTGTTCAATCTGTACATCGAAGAAGGTTCACTAGCTGAATTAAAATTCAAGATGAAAGGATGTCAATTATACGAATCGCTCATGACATTGCTATTCTGAGTGCAAGAGAAGAATAATTACATGATCTGCTAAATGGAATGAATCGTCTAATGAATACACAACATAGATTGAGAGTAAATCGAAGAAAGACTAAAACAATGAATAGTAGCAGGAATGAAAACAGCTAGAATCTTAACATCATAATTGATGGTCACGAAATAGACGAAGTTAAGTAATGATGAAGGCAGCAAGCCGGCCGGGGTTGCTGAGGGGCTCTAGCGCTACAGTCTGGAACCGCACGACCGTTACGGTCGCAGATTCGAATCCTGCCTCTGGCATGGATGTGTGTGATATCCTTATGATAGTTAGGTTTAAGTAGTTCTAAGTTCTAGGGGACTGATGACCTCAGATGTTAAGTCCCACAGTGCTCAGAACCATTTGTTAGGCAGCAAAATAACCATTGATGGATGGAGCAAGGAGGACATCATAAGCAGACTAGCACAGGAAAAGGGCATTCCTGGCCAGGAAAAGCCTACTGGTATCAAACAAAGGCCTTAATTTCAGGAAGAAATTTCTGAGAATATACGTTTGGAGCACAGCATTGTTATGTATGGAACATGAACTGTGGCAAAACCGGAACAGATAAGCATCAAAGCATATGAGACGTGGTGCTACAGATGAATGTTGAAAGTTACGTGGGCTTATAAGGTAAGGAGTGAGGAGTTTCGGCGCAGAATCGGAGAGGAAAGTAATATGTGGGAAATACTGACAAGGAGAAGGGACAGGATAATAGAACATCTTTTAAACCAACAGGCACTAACTTCCATGGTACTAGAGGGAGCTTTAGAGGGCAAAAACTGTAGAATGAGGCAGAGATTGGAATACATCCAGGAAATAATTAAGAAGGTAGGTTATAACTGCTATTCTGAGATAAAGAAGTTGGCACAGGAGATGAATTTTTGGCGGGCTACATCAGACCAAACAAAAGAAAAAAGTAGCGAATCTGTTGTCCACTACCTGTTTAATATTCTACCTAGTAAAGCAATTGTAATGCAAGTGTTAGATTCATGGTAGTGTAAGTCAATATCCTGTAATGAATGACAAAATGGCCTTAATTGTAACAGAAGAGTTCCAGACAACATAAGGAGCATTATAGTGTAGTTGCACGGCATACAGGTTCATAACCTACACAACACAACAGGGAGGAGGACGACGGCGAAGAGAAGGGGGGGGGGGGGGTTGGTTCAATCCCAACATTACCGTCAGTACTGGATGTCTGTTCTACATACACACCAAGAAACTTAAAGCCGTCATTAAAACAATACAAACACATTATATTCTCCAGAATAGACTAACACTTAAAGAAATATGTTGAACAACGATCAAATATACTCCAGCTAAATAGAGCATGACCTAATCAGTAAATTTATAATTCAAGTGCACTGAAACCTGTAACATCGAATTGAGGTTGTCTATTTGTAAAACATGTTTTGTGTAGTGCACAACAATACAAAAGGACGATGAGAAGTCTAAAAGGCAGAAAAGCAGAATTATTATGTCCTTGTGTACTTTCACACGGGTATCAGATTAGATCACGATAATATTACAACCTTCTACACAACTGTCTACATGGAGACATCCACAGGTATTGATGTATGATTATTTTCGGATGCTCCTTAATATATCTTGATTTGCTTGTTAGCAATTAAATGCGGTTTTGCGTTAACCACTGAATGTTTATTTATTTTGACGTTGGTCTATGAATGATTCCTTTATTGTTATTTCTGCATAAAGTTCTTCTTCAGGCTTTGTTAATGACTACCAGTTCGTCAGCATGTGAACCCATTTGGCTTTATCTATTTAATTTCTTTATTATTTTTTGTATTCATGAATTATTAGATGTTACTATGTTTCAATTACATAACAGGAAATCTTCAACCTATATATTCTACTTCTTACTCATTTGCATAGTAATACATTTTCCTGTCTGTGGGGTACTAGTTACTTGGTTTCAGTTTGTGTCTTATCCCTTAAGATTATAGCTGGGTTTTTGCGCAGTTATTTTTTAAGAATTATTTCTTGTATTATGTTTTTATGTCATTTTTATGTAAATAATATGTGCGTATTGTACAAGTTTTTCAATATGGTCACACGCGACAAAATAATAATGGCTCTGAACACTATGGGACTTAACATCTGTGGTCATCAGTCCCCTAGAACTTAGAACTACTTAAACCTAACTAACCTGAGGACACCATACACATCCATGCCTGAAGCAGGATTCGAACCTGAGACCGTAGCGGTCAAGCGGTTCCAGACTGAATCTCCTAGAACCGTACGGCCACACCGGCCGGCCGCGACGGAAGAAAAGAACACTTACGAAATACCACCAAATATTAAACATGGACTTTTCCTGTTGCACTCTCACATTTACTTACGACATACCATTAGGCAGCCATGTTAGAGTGTTAGTACTCACATGAATAGTATTTGGTCGGTATGACCTTTAGTCTGTCGAGTTCCTGCATTGTTACCTATGTAGTGGACAGCCAGTTCGGTGCTGACCAGAAACAGAGCAACGTTGCTTTATTACTGAAAAATTAGGATTTTCGTTTTACACCTTTTGACTATGACTAATTTGCAGTTCGTGTGTGAAGACATGTATGACATGTGATGTTGTAACAGTATTCTTTCGTAAGTATTTGAAACTGACTGTTTAATCTTATTTGACCCTCTCAGCTCGGAGGCAGACCCTTGTACACTATTTTGATCGTGCATTACATCTTCTGATTCGTCGTTCTACAGTCGCCTAGAGGATGGTCAATGCCCGAAACCGGTCCTAATAAATATTGCAATACAAAATCGCGTCATAAATTTTTCCATGTGGCATAACTGAACATGGAGCCGCAGTAAAAACTCGATTCTAAAGGTATTTCATAATGTTGTGTAACCTATAGGAGAGAACGAGAAGATGTTTCCTGTTCTGTTAAAGCTGTGGGGAAGGGTAGAGTTTGTGGTGGACTTTGTGCCCAGGTGGGGTAGGTACTCAAAGTTTTGTTGGGACAAGGTGTAAGTTGTCTGACTTTGTCGTATAGTGCTGAATATTGAGCCTAGAAAGCGAAAGTCTGGGGCATCGGATCGTGGTTTGAGCACGGAATATCTTAGCCTGCTTTTAACCTAGGCTTCACCTCCAGTTATGGGAAGATTCACTGGGAACGACACTTAATTCGGATTTCACGTTAAATCACAGGGCTCCTTTCCCCAGTAAGGTTATGGACACTAGCAGCGGAAGTAGTGTCGAACTGAAAGACATACGACGGTTCGTTGAACCACAAGTAATGAATATTATTAGTTGTAAGGTTGGAGAGATCTTCTGACGAAGACGCGACAGAGTGTAGGGGTTAATAATCAGGGATGAAACATTAAGATGGTTGACATGATCGCATATGGGAGAGGAGAGATGAGTATTAATATGTTCGTATAGGATGATGTGGGATGCTAGACGGATACTTCTCTCTGATATAAGAGTAAGTCATCTGCAGTATACTGTTCTCCACCTCCCCTAGTTTAGATGATTGTGGTCATTATGGGTGTAGTACTCACCAAATGCTCTTGATGTCAAACGTAACTACCTAAGAGGAAGAGACCCCCTAGCACATAAGACAATTTTTTTGAGGCGACTTACTAGCACACAGAATCTATACAACCTTACCACAGGGCCCAATAAGGATAGACAACATCTATGGCAACGATGTATAGTAATAAATGTTAGCATCAATTATCAATAATTTATTAGTAGAAATACACTCCTGGAAATTGAAATAAGAACACCATGAATTCATTGTCCCAGGAAGGGGAAACTTTATTGACACATTCCTGGGGTCAGATACATCACATGATCACACTGACAAAACCACAGGCACATAGACACAGGCAACAGAGCATGTACAATCTCGGCACTAGTATAGTGTATATCCACCTTTCGCAGCAATGCAGGCTGCTATTCTCCCATGGAGACGATCGTAGAGATGCTGGATGTAGTCCTGTGGAACGGCTTGCCATGCCATTTCCACCTGGCGCCTCAGTTGGACCAGCGTTCGTGCTGGACGTGCAGACCGCGTGAGACGACGCTTCATCCAGTCCCAAACATGCTCAATGGGGGACAGATCCGGAGATCTTGCTGGCCAGGGTAGTTGACTTACACCTTCTAGAGCACGTTGGGTGGCACGGGATACATGCGGACGTGCATTGTCCTGTTGGAACAGCAAGTTCCCTTGCCGGTCTAGGAATGGTAGAACGATGGGTTCGATGACGGTTTGGATGTACCGTGCACTATTCAGTGTCCCCTCGACGATCACCAGTGGTGTACGGCCAGTGTAGGAGATCGCTTCCCACACCATGATGCCGGGTGTTGGCCCTGTGTGCCTCGGTCGTATGCAGTCCTGATTGTGGCGCTCACCTGCACGGCGCCAAACACGCATACGACCATCATTGGCACCAAGGCAGAAGCGACTCTCATCGCTGAAGACGATACGTCTCCATTCGTCCCTCCATTCACGCCTGTCGCGACACCACTGGAGGCGGGCTGCACGATGTTGGGGCGTGAGCGGAAGACGGCCTAACGGTGTGCGGGACCGTAGCCCAGCTTCATGGAGACGGTTGCGAATGGTCCTCGCCGATACCCCAGGAGCACCAGTGTCCCTAATTTGCTGGGAAGTGGCGGTGCGGTCCCCTACGGCACTGCGTAGGATCCTACGGTCTTGGCGTGCATCCGTGCGTCGCTGCGGTCCGGTCCCAGGTCGACGGGCACGTGCACCTTCCGCCGACCACTGGCGACAACATCGATGTACTGTGGAGACCTCACGCCCCACGTGTTGAGCAATTCGGCGGTACGTCCACCCGGCCTCCCGCATGCCCACTATACGCCCTCGCTCAAAGTCCGTCAACTGCACATACGGTTCACGTCCACGCTGTCGCGGCATGCTACCAGTGTTAAAGACTGCGATGGAGCTCCGTATGCCACGGCAAACTGGCTGACACTGACGGCGGCGGTGCACAAATGCTGCGCAGCTAGCGCCATTCGACGGCCAACACCGCGGTTCCTGGTGTGTCCGCTGTGCCGTGCGTGTGATCATTGCTTGTACAGCCCTCTCGCAGTGTCCGGAGCAAGTATGGTGGGTCTGACACACCGGTGTCAATGTGTTTTTTTTTCCATTTCCAGGAGTGTATTAAATTTCTTAGTTTCATTGTGAATATGATGTGTGGCACTATTCAGCACTCACCTGCACTGATTTATCTTAACTGTAGCATTACTGAGGGAGGGTGGGGTATTTCATCCCCACTTTTTGAAAATATTGTTATCAAGTCAGTTACTTTACATGTTCAAACTTGTAAAAATGTTTATTGTTCTTAATGAATTCTTCTACTAAGTTCGACGTGAATATGGTTTAACTTTCTCTGTTAAATTTGAAGCTAAACTGGAAGTGCTAGTAGTGGAGGTCACTTTCGGCGATGAATGTCGTTTTCAATATTTCCAGGTTCAGGACGTTACTGAAACATTAGTATCTCTTTAGGAAGTCTGTTTACAGTAAAAATTAACAATAATGAACGAAATCTGCATTTTAAATGTTTTTGTGGTGATCTTGAAGTTGGTCGTACATGTTATAGGAAGTGCATTGACATTACAAAGAGTGTGATAAAAGCTATTTTCAGGTCAGGAACCCCACGTGTGTAAGTATTACCGGTTTCAAATCTATGTTGTGAACACAGTCAAACAACAACGGACGAATTTTGTTCTTTTAAAAGAATTTAGAGCAGGTATAAACTATCCCGTCCAATTCTGATAATGCACTTTGTGGAAAATGCGTTGCCATTGCAAGGGTTAAACTCTGCTCTAGTACAGAATATAGTGAACAGTGTCGTATAGTGCTCTACTGGGCGGCCACTGACGTGATCTTGAAATGCTGTTGATTGTGCAGATTTGATACTATGTTAACACTGTCCAGAGACTGTACTGATACTGCATGAGAGGAGTGGTGTTGTAATATCTCTTTATATTCTACTAATACTACCCCCCATGAACCATGGACCTTGCCGTTGGTGGGTAGGCTTGCGTGCCTCAGCGATACACACGTCCATACAGTAGGTGCAACCACAACGGTGGGGTATCTGTTGAGAGGCCAGACAAACGTGTGGTCCCTGAAGAGGGGCAGCAGCCTTTTCAGTAGTTTCAGGGGCAACAGTATGGATGATGGACGCATCTGGCCTTGCAACACTAACCAAAACGGCCTTGCTGTGCTGGTACTGCGAACGGCTGAAAGCAAGGAGAAACTACAGCCGTAATTTTTCCCGGGGGCATGCAGCTTTACTGTATAGTTATATGGTGATAGCATCCTCTTGGGTAAGATATTCCGGAGGTAAAATAGTTCCCCATTCGGATCTCCCGGCGGGGACTACTCAAGAGGACGTCATTATCAGGAGAAAGAAAACTGGCGTTCTACGGATCGTAGCGTGGAATGTCAGATCCCTTAATCGGGCAGGTAGGTTAGAAAATTTAAAAAGGGAAATGGATAGGATGAAGTTAGATATAGTGGGAATTAGTGAGGTCCGGTGGCAGGAGGAACAATACTTCAGGTCAGGTGCATGCAGGGTTATAAATACAAAATCAAGTAGGGGTAATGCAGGAGTAGGTTTAATAATGAATAAAAGAATAGGAGTGAGGGTAAGCTACTACCAACAGCATAGTGAACGCATTATTGTGGCCAAGATAGACACGAAGCCCATGCCTACTACAGTAGTACAAGTTTATATGCCAACTAGCTCTGCAGATGATGAAGAAATTGATGAAATGTATGATGAGATAAAAGAAATTATTCAGGTAGTGAAGGGAGACGAAAATTTATAGTCATGGGTGACTGGAATTCGAGAGTAGGATAAGGGAGAGAAGAAAACGTAGCAGGTGAATATGGATTGGGGCTAAGAAATGAAAGAGGAAGCCACCTGATAGAATTTTGCACAGAGCATAACTTAATCTTAGCTAACACTTGGTTCAAGAATCATTAAAGAAGGTTGTATACATGGAAGAATCCTGGAGATACTAGAAGGTATCAGATAGATTATATAATGGTAAGACAGAGATTTAGGAACCAGGTTATAAATTGTAACACATTTCCAGGGGCAGATGTGGACTCTGACCACAATCTATTAGTTATGAACTGTAGATTAAAACAGCAGAAACTGCAAAAAGGTGGGAATTCAAGGAGATGGGACCTGGATAAACTGACTAAACCAGAGGTTGTACAGAGTTTCAGGGAGATCATAAGGGAACAATTGACAGGAATGGGGGAAAGAAATACAGTAGAAGAAGAGGGATGAGTAGTGAAGGCAGCAGAGGATCAAGTAGGTAAAAAGACGAGGGCTAGTAGAAATCCTTGGGTAACAGAAGAGATATTGAATTTAATTGACGAAAGGAGAAAATATAAAAACGCAGTAAAGAAAGCAGACAAAAGGGAATACAAACGTCTCAAAAATGAGATCGACAGGAAGGGCAAAATGGCTAAGCAGGGATGGCTAGAGAACAAATGTAAGGATGTAGAGGCTTATCTCACTAGGGGTAAGATAGATACTGCATACAGGAATATTAATGAGACCTTTGGAGAAAAGAGAACCACTTGTATGAATGTCAAGAGCTCAGATGGAAACCCAGTTCTAAGCAAAGAAGGGAAAGCAGATCGGTGGAAGGAGTAAATAGAGGGTCTATACAGGGGCGATGTACTTGAGTACAATATTATGGAAATGGAAGAGGATGTAGATGAAGATGAAATAGGAGATACGATACTGCGTGAAGAGTTTGACAGAGCTGTGAAAGACCTGAGTCGAAACAAGCCCCGGGAGTAGACAATATTCCATTGGAACTACTGACGGCCTTGGGAGAGCCAGTCCTGACAAAACTCTACCATCTGGTGAGCAAGATGTATGAGACAGGTGGAATACCCTCAGACTTCAAGAAGAATATAATAATTCCAATCCCAAAGAAAGCTGGTGTTGACAGATGTGAAAATTACCGAACTATCAGTTTAATAAGTCACAGCTGCAAAATACTAACACGAATTCCTTACAGACGAATGGAAAAACTAGCAGAAGCCGACCTCGGCGAAGATCAGTTTGGATTCCGCCGAAATGTTGGAACACGTGAGGCAATACTGACCCTACGACTTACCTTAGAAAATAGATTAAGGAAAGGCAAACCTACATTTCTAGCATTTGTGGACTTAGAGAAAGCTTTTGGCAATGTTGACTGGAATACTCTTTTACAAATTCTAAACGTGGCAGGGGTAAAATATAGGGAGCGAAAGGCTATTTACAATTTGTACAGAAACCAGATGGCAGTCATAAGAGTCGAGAGGCATGAAAGGGAAGCAGCGGTTGGGAAGTGAGTGAGACAGGGTTGTAACCTGTCCCCGATGTTATTCAATCTTTGTATTGAGCAAGCAGTGAAGGAAACAAAAGAAAAATTCGGAGTAGGTCTTAAAGTCCATGGAGAAGAAATAAAAATGTTGAGGTTCGCCGATGACTTTGTAATTCTTTCAGAGACAGCAAAGGCCTAGGAAGAGCAGTTGAACGGAATGGACAGTGTCTTGAAAGGAGGACATAATATGAACATCAACGGAAGCAAAACAAGGATAATGGAATGTAGTCGAATTAATTCGGGTGATGCCGAGGGAATTAGATTAGGAAATGAGACACTTAAAGCAGTAGATGAGTTTTGTTATTTGGGGAGCAAAATAACTGATGATGGTCGAAGTAGAGAGGATATAAAATGTAGACTGGCAATGGCAAGGAAATCGTTTCTGAAGAAGAGAAATTTGTTAACATCGAGTGTAGATTTAAGTGTCAGGAAGTCGTTTCTGAAAGTGTTTTTATGGATGTAGTCATGTATGGAAGTGAAACATGGACGATAAATAGTTTGGACAAGAAGAGAATAGAAGCTTTCGAAATGTGGTGCTACAGAAGAATGCTGAAGCTTAGATGGGTAGATCACATAACTAATGAGGAGGTAATGAATAGAATTGGGGAGAAGAGGAGTTTGTGGCACAACTTGACAAGAAGAAAGGACCGGTTGGTAGGACATGTTCTGAGGCATCAAGGGATCACAAATTTAGCATTGGAGGGCAGCGTGAAGGGTAAAAATCGTACAGGGAGACCAAGAGATGAATACACTAAGCAGATTCAGAAGGATGTAGATTGCAGTGAGAACTGGGAGATGAAGAAGCTTGCACAGGATAGAGTAGCATGGAGAGCTGCATCAAACCAGTCTCAGGACTGAAGACGACAACATTCTACTAATTATCACTGCACAATTCTATGAGTGAATTACGTTTCCTACTTTACCATCTATATACTCGCAGAATCGATGAGCAAAGTAGTACTGTACTATTACTATTCCATGAGCGCATAATTACTCTTTGTATTATTCTCTCTGGTGTGTTGAGAGGACTTCTAGGATTTTCTCCGTGCCGAATAGTTGCATTTAGTAATTGTAATTTTGCTATCGCGATTACTGGAAGAAAGAGTTTGAAAATATATTGTATGCTAATCAAGAGAATATATACTGAGCGTTTACATCAAAGGTGTGTAAGGAATTTCATTATATATGTCTTCTCTATTTGGAAATTTGAACTGAGGTGTCGTTTCGTTGGTAATCAGAAGGGAACTTCCGATGAATTGGAAACGAACCTGCAATTATTAGATCCAAGAACTCCATTATTTCATCGGATAATTAAACTCTATCAAAGCATACTCTCCGTTTGTCTGAGGTTTCAGGACTGACTACGCAACGCAAGGAAACCAAGACATCTTATTTACACATTTATTTGCATATCGCTTCGAATCATCGAGACTGCGGACAAGGAAGATCATCGTCCGATTCTGATTAAACAAGTAAAGCTTAATTATAACTTACTTGAGCGACTCTGTTGACTGTACTATGGCTACTTATGAATGAGATCATTAATAAAATATTAATAACTAACTTTCCTCCTCACCAGCAAACAGTATAAACGCAATATTAATTATAATTATTAATTTTTAAATTTATATCAGCGTTGGCGTATATATGACCACCTGAAAACTATTTGTATGAAGTCAGGCGGATCCATAAAACCATCCTTTCGGTGTGGCCTCGTCTTTGGGTTGCACCTGAGTACTAGGAAGCTTGTACTCTTTGTGTATGGTTGTGTGCCGCACCTTCCGAAGCACACAGCACTGAGTAGTACACTTTTCAAAGAAATTGACGAATTTTCTCACGATTAAGATCACCATACACTTGGTAATACATTAATGAAAATGCTGTATCTGTGTCAAACATCGAATGCACACGTCTACTGTACATACGGTAATCACTACCACTGTGGTCGTGCCCTCTGGTGCAGGTTGCGACTTGAGGATCAGCGTCTAGGCCATGTATCGTAATCTGCTCGGCCATTGCCGTTTGTCGGGCCTTCATCAGGGTGAGCAGGGGCCGTTAACTTTCACTAGCGCCACCCTGGCTGGCTGTGGATTATTTTGCCGCTGAGCCGTGGGGGTGGCAGGGGGATTAAGGACCGGACCCAGGCAAACACCATAAACAGTCAGCTGCCCCTACCGCTGCTGCTCGCCCCCAGGGCGCAGTCCAGCTCCCGAAGGCACCGATATGTCTGTTCGGAGCTCTCCCAAAAGACTCTGTACACTGCATAATGTCAGATGTTTTTCGTCTATGCTTCGGGAAATATTAGCATCCATACATATTATAAAAGTGGACATATGTATGCTGCACATTTCCTCCTGAACCACTGTACCTGTTTCAACCAAACGTGGTACACGTATCGCTTACTATCTGGGAAGAACTACTTAGACAGACTACATCCGTCACGTTTTTGAGAATGAGCGCACTTAGTGACTTACAACGAATTTTATGTCAAATTTTAAAGATTTATGAGACTTTTTCTCCCTGATATCCTCGCAAAATGATGAAAGGGAAAAGAATTACCACTTACTACATTTTCGCTGCTCATGCAGTAAATTGCAGCATCTGACATGAGATTTTAACCAATTATTTTAACCGATTACCTCCTAACTTCTACCTCTTTCCTCAACAGATTTTGAAGACAGTATTCACATACACCACCTGTTGTATCAGCGAAAAAATATCACTCTATAAGGCATAGTTGAGGAGTTCCTATGTCACAAATACCAAGAGTGAAAAACTGTCACAATGCACGTGAGGTTTTAACTCATCAATTCATTACTAATAACTCTATTTGCTAAGGATTTTGCTAACAGTATTCACTTATAACACGAAACATACCTGCAAATGTATGTCAGTGTATGGCACATACTTCAGAAGATATATCATAAACATTGAACTGAGTTAAAACAAACTTCCAGCTCAAAATTTGTTAGAGGTGACGGTGCAAATATGTGTACTCATAAGAGAGAAGCATATGTAAGGTGTGTAACAATTATGTGTTACTTAGGGCTGTTCAAAGTAGAGATCTGGCAGGAAAATATGTAAAGACTTATTATAGCTTAAGTCAACACTTTAGAGACTTCGAAAATTTAACCCACAATATTCTGAAGCGGCAGCAGTCGAACAAGGAGGTCAATGACCTGTCAGCACTTCGACAGGTCAACGACCGAGCAAATGGGCAATGCTTCCAAGGAGAACCACGACTGGCGCAGTTCGCACATCAGCGGTCAATGCTCCAGGAACTGTCATCATACTGAACTCACATGCGTGACGTATTTGGTGATGTGGAGGAGGACTACAGGGCAATGCCCGACCACACCAGCATAGACGTAAAACAAGGAAAGCTTGCACGTGTGTAGACATTAGTCACGTTTCTGCCCAATGTGAGTAGCATAGATCTATGACAGAAGAGTCACCACCTTAAGAAAATTGCGACAGTGGTGAAAACAGCGAATAAATACTTCCGGCAAACAGGCGTGAGGTGGACACTTGAGAGGAGAAAGAAGAGGCGAAGAAACTTAGCGTGGACGGATCGACCGACGGTGAGTCAGCGGACGCCATACTTCGCTGCAAAGACTTAGCCGTTATGCTGCTCGACAAAAGAAGATGTCGGTACTGTACCAATAGGTCGGCACAGAAGATGCCATCTCAGATGATACCAGAAAGAAGTTCGTATGGTACTTACCCAGGTGACTGGTGAGGACGAAGGGACTGCGGCCTCACCAAATGGGTCACCTGTAAACCTAGACGTTGATTAACTGCTCCAGAAGACACTGAACCTGAAGGTTGCTGGTTCGATTCCGGGTTGGGGTGTTCCGGTCCATGCCGTAGCCACTAGTCGATACCACATCGAGCGAATTCACAAGGAGAAGACCTTCCCACCGCCGCAGTGGTTCACGGGGATGGTACTGAACGGAAGAATACGCCGTCTGGCGCTTGGCTGCAACATCAGCCGACGACGCATCAGCTGTCACTGGAATCAGCTCGCTATGATTCCGCGCTGCACCGTTGCAGCGAGTATTTGAGCGAGTTACGACACAAAGTATTACTCTGTTTGTTTAAAGGCTCTTATTGTTGTTGTTATTGTTGTTGTTCTTGTGGTCTTCAGTCCTGAGACTGGTTTGATGCAGCTCTCCATGCTACTCTATCCTGTGCAAGCTTCATCATCTCCCAGTACCTACCGCAACCTACATCCTTCTGAATCTGCTTAGTGTATTCATCTCTTGGTCTCCCTCTAAGATTTTTACCCTCCAAGCTGCCCTCCAATTCTAAATTGGTGATCCCTTGATGCCTCAGAACATATCCTACCAACCGATGCCTTCTTCTGCCTTCTTCTTGTCAAGTTGTGCCACAAACTCCTCTTCTCCCCAATCCTATTCAATACTTCATCATTAGTTATGTGATCTACCCATCTAATCCTTAGCATTCTTCTGCAGCACCACATTTCAAAAGCTTCTATTCTCTTCCTGTCCAAACTATTTATCGTCCATGTTTCACTTCCATACATGGCTACACTCCATACAAATACTTTAAGAAATGACTTCCTGACACTTAAATCTACACTCGATGTTAACAAATTTCTTTTCTTCAGAAACGCTTTCCTTGGCATTGCCAGTCTACATTTTATATCCTCTATACTTCGACCATCATCAGTTATTTTGCTCCCCAAATAGTAAAACTCCTTTACTTCTTTAAGTGTCTCATTTCCTAATCTAATTCCCTCTGCATCACCCGACTTAATTCGTCTACATTCCATTATCCTTGATTTGCTTTTGTTGATGTTCTAAAGGATCTTATGTGTCAATAAATAATTTGTAATGGAACCACCAATGTTCCACTCACACTTCACCCACTGAGCCAAGGAAGGAACCCATTGCACCGCCCACAAATCGTCGCTTTCCCTCCGGCCATCGCTGACAAAATAATGTCCCTTCCTCCCCTCCGTCACTGACTGTCAGTATCTAGTATCACCAAACCCTGACCTGTTACATTTGGTGTCAGTTAATCTTGGCTCTATGTCGAGGTGTACGTGGTAGGGAATTTGTGGTACAAGAAATTCATGACATTGTCGGCAGCGACGGGTCGCGAACAACGCACAGACAGTAGATGACAACCGGCAGCCAACGGACAGTATTTCAGTACATTCTTGAGCGCAAATTGGTGCCAGATGTTTTTCCTTTGCAAGTACCGTTTTCGTGGTGTAAAAAACAAACGACGTAAAGAAATGATTCTTTCAAAGAAATTTGACACTAGAGAATTTCTTTTTGGATGGTGTTAGATGTTCTTGTTATTTTGATCGAACTTGCAGTCAAATTTCTAATGTTGCTTATTATATACCTGAGTCTATGTTCATTTGGGCATGGGAAGTATTTTTGTGGGGTTAGCCATTTGTTAAAGATGAAAGTGTTACAGTTACTGACAGTAACACGCATTAAGTTTCCACCTATGAGGCTACTCATAGCGTACCTAACCATGTAGCTCAATTGAGGTATGACGGTAATTGTCAACATCTAGTGCTTGTTCTCCAGTACTATTTTCTTCAACAGCCGTCCTTGTGACTCCCCTCGCTGGCAAGCCAAGCGCGGATATAGAGGCATTTTTTGCTGATTTGTAAGCAGCCCATAAACTTGGTTCCTGGTTAGGTGAACATATGTTGCAAATGACAAAGTTACGGTTAATAGGAGAAGCTAAAGCATATGTACTACATCACAACGAGATATGACATGCATTAATTTTTGAAGAATTGAAACAAAATTTACGCAAAAGGTTTAAAAAGCAGATCAGCTGCCGTTTTTATTGGGAGAAAATGAGCATCATGTCCCAAAAACACAACGGAACAATTGAAAGCTTTGTGAATAAAATACGAAAAGTTCACCAATTGTCAGCTAGTGGTGAAGCCAATAAGTATATTCTACAAGAAGCGGAGAATAGAACCTTAGATACTTTTTTGCGTGGATTGCCACCCGAAATATCGCGCCATGTTAGGGTGGAATTTCCGAAGAATTTAAATGATGCAGTCAACATTGCTACAGCGTTAGAGGAAATAAACGCCACGACGAGGTACAAGGAAAGAAAAAAATTGTTTTCCACAGGGGTTCATTGTTCCAGACGTGACCGACAGGAATACATGGAGAACAGCTGTTGCCAACCAGTGTACAAATTGTCGAAGGGTGAGCCATACGTATCGAGAGTGTGGCAGTACACGGAAATTTGCAAAGAAGGGTCTGTGAACAGGAAGAGTAACCCGTAACCGCCACCAGGCATTCCCATTAAAATTCTGAACTATTGGAGCGCATGCAAAGGCGGAGTGCTGGTTACCAGGTCCTATTAAGGGTGAGACATGTAGACTATTAGTCAACACTGGGACTCGTGTGTCAGTCATAAGCAAACAGTGCAAAGAGGTCAGGTGATATGTCCCTCCAAGATATAAGTTACGTAGTATAGGCGGACGTGACATACATTCAGTAGGCTTACGTCACTGACCTTTCACGTGGAGGGTGTAAGTTTCCAGTACGTTGTGGACATCGTATCAAGGGTAAGCGACGAATATGATGTTATCCTTGGCTTAAATTTCCTAAATAAACATAACGTCATAATCAACCTCGGGCAGCAAACAGTGGAGGTTGGCGGGACCCTTCAAATATCTTTGAAGAAATGGTTCAGAGTTTTTAAAGTTAACATTACTTAATATGTGCTTAACCTCATGAGACCTATAGCACATTGCCCTGTACAGAAATTTAAAACAAAGTAAATTGGTCTGAAAGTGAGAGAAATTAGTGCTGTTTTCTTTTGGCACAATACTGGAATTTTTATTCTATGCTATGGCCAACTGTAAATGGCAACATCTATATAATTTAATAATTCCACTATTAAAGGAGACCATTTGCTTGTTTGGAATTATTGTAATGAGAAAATGTGTTTCTTTGATGCAAAACTACTCCGAGCACCTTAATATGCCTTTAAAATTTAGGAGAAGCTCTTCTGTGAAATTCTACATAAACAGCTGCGATATTTTCCAAATTGGCCTCTTATAAGGCCAACGCTATTTTCCGACAAAGACAAGACATCCATTTTCAAACGACTGGTCTCATCACTTTCAGTGTGTTCAGACGACTGTCAAATCCATACGGGCATCTCAGAATGAAGTAAATAATTATAATTTCCTATAAACGAAGATTGATATTTTAGACACAATAGAATATGTTTGCTTTTACTGCAAATTTTACTTCTCCAAGAGGAGGTCCCTTTTCGCTTATAAACACTCTTGGTGTCTAAAAGTAGTTGCTGTTATGAGATAGTTTTATTGCAAGGCAGTAACTTTACATTCTCATCACAGGTGAAAACCGCTTTAGGCAAAATGCAGCAGAAATTGAGACAGCTATTTACTAAAATATCTCTTATATATGTAAAACACAGTGTATGTGTGTATATCGGGGATCACCCCCGAAATCCGTGGATCGATTTCAACCAGATCTCGCACAGAAACCGCAAGCTTCACAAATACCTACATTTTGGTATTTATAATCTCCTAGGTCTAACAGAAGAACAGATAAAGGAAAACGAATGCTGTTGCAAACCGTGGTGCGTAGGCTGCCATCACAACAGTGATGATGTGTGGAAACAATAGCAGTTTGCCAAATCAATTTGATTTTCGAGTCAGCCTACATGTCAGCCTCGGCCTTAATATTTTGGTTGCCATGCATAACAGGTATGCTGTGTTGGATTAATGTTGGCCAGTTTTATCGACCAGGTTTGCATAGCACCTTGTTTGTCAGGGGCAAATAAGTGATTTTGAAGCCTCTGACGAGTGGCCTGTCCTGCCCAATGTCCTGTCTTGTGGGACTCACATCGAGCTGCTTTATTCTACAGTAATGCAGCGGGTTCATAGGTCGAAAAGCGTGGCTGGAGGTGATATAGATAGAGAAGGGAATAGAATAAGTAATGGGGAAGAGGAAAAGAGAGGACAGAATGACTAGAAGGGCATGAGACAGGTAGAAAGTGTAGAGGGGTAGAGCATGGGTCAAAAAGGACGAGTGGGAGACAGAGATGGAAAGAGAGAAGGGGCGGAGGATATGATCAGAGGGAGGGGGACGAAGTTATGGTCAGAATGAGGGGGTGGAGGAAATGGACAAAGAGAGGGAGAGCAGGTTATGAAATGTGTGTGTGTGTGTGTGTGTGTGTGTGTGTGTGTGTGAGAGAGAGAGAGAGAGAGAGTGAAAGAATGGGAAGTAGGTGATAGAGGCGGGAGGAAGAGGTAAATACATGGAGGGGGAAAAGATGGACACACAGAGATGGTACCAGGAGCGTGTTCAATATGAGTGTTGAACTCATATGTGCTTCAGGCCATAGGGAAAAGTTGTTAATACACTAATGGACATTAAAATTTCTACACCAAGAAGAAATGCAGATGATAAACGGGTATTCATTGGAAAAATATATTATACTAGAACTGACATGTGATTACGTTTTCAAGCAATTTGTGTGCATAGATTCTGAGATATTAGTACCCAGAACAACCACCCGTGGCCATAATAACGGCCTTGATACGCCTGGGCATTGAGTGAAATGGAGCTTGGATGGCGTGTACGGGTACAGCTGTCCATGCAGCTACAACGCGATACCACAGTTCACCAAGAGTAGTCACTGGCGTATTGTGACGAGCCAGTTGCTCGACCACCATTGACCAGACGTTTTCAATTGGTGGGAGATCTGGAGAATGTGCTGACCAGGGCAGCGGTCGAACATTTTCCGTATCCACAAAGGCCCGTACAGGACCTGCAACATGTGGTCGTGCATTATCCTGCTGAAATATAGGGTACGCAGGAATAGAATGAAGGGTAGAGCCACGGGTCGTAACACATCTGAAATGAAACATCCACTGTTCAAAGTTCCGTCAATGTGAACAAGAGGTGACCGAGACGTGTAACCAATGGCACCCCATACCGTCACACCGGGAGATACGCCAGTATGGCGATGACGAATACGCGCTTCCAATGTGCGTTCACAGCGATGTCGAGAAACACGGATGCTACCATCATGAAGCTGTGCACAGAACCTGGATTCATCCGAAAAAATGACGTTTTGTCATTCGGGCACCCAGGTTCGTCGTTGAGTACACCATCGCAGGCGCTCCTGCCTGTGATCGTGTAGAATGTCAGGGATCGAGACGTGGCTGCACGATCCGTTACAGCCACGCGAATAAGATGCGTGTCATCACGACTGCTAGTGATACGAGGCCGTTGGGATCCAGCACGGCGATCCGTATTACCCTCCTGAACCCACTGATTCCATATTCTGCTAGCAGTCATTGGATCTCGACCAACGCGTGCAGCAATGTCGCGATACGATAAACAGCAATTGCGATAGGCTACAATCCGACCTTTAGCAAAATCGGAAACGTGATGGTGCGCATTTCTCCTCCTTACACAAGGCATCACAATAACGTTTCACCAGGCAACGCCGGTCAACTGCTTTTTGTGTATGAGAAATCGGTTGGAAACTCCTCATGTCAGCACGTTGTAGATGTCGCCTCCTTGCCAACCTTGCGTGAATGCTCTGAAAAGCTAATCATTTGCATATCACAGCATCTTCTTCCTGTCGGTTAAATTTCGTGTCTGTAGCACGTCATCTTCGTGGTGAAGCAATTTTAATGACCAGTAGTGTATAAATTGTGCATTGTATACTTTGAGTCTGATGACGATATATGGCATTGTAGTTAAAGTTTCAATTGCAAGGATATATCTGGTCTCTTACTGAATGCAGTGGACGATGGCTAGTGTAACTAGTGAAATGTCGAATTGGGCTCGTTCCAGTGTGTTTTGGTGCATGATGTTAATATTCCAAATACTTTCGATACACTCTGTGTTAGTGGAGCCGAGATTTCGCTTTTATCCACGACTGGTGGATGGATGTTCACTTCAGAACTTTTTAAGTGATGTTGGGCGGAAACATAAAACAAACCGTATCGTGTGCATCATCTGTGACGTCTCACCATAGCTATGTTGCACTTCTCTGGAAGCTGGCCTTCTAGTGTGGCGTCCTATCTGTGTATAGCTGCGTAAGATACCTATGGGAGGACACACCATTTTCCTTACACCAAAAGTTGCTACTTGTTTCTCAGCTTCAGTGACTCTATGCAATATCTATTGATGACAGATGCCATTCACATCTAAATGCTCTTGCAAAATCCAATGTACCGCAGTCTTATATATGCCTAAAACTCTTCCGTCTCAAGGTACGTTGCTTGCAGATGTAGCGCAGGTCTAGTTCACGTCACAGATCGTTTATTATAACTGATTCCGGCCCACCATTGGAAAATTCATCTCTCGTGGAAGCACGGCTGCGAATAAATTCTGCAAACTAATTTTAAACTTTCTTTTCTGAAGGTGATTGATCACCACATCTTCAACGGAGCGATTTAATGTAACGGACTTTGAGTTACGCCTTTATGAAAATCGTAAAACCTCATACAATGAAAAACTTCGCGCGAAATTTTTTCTTCGAAACACTATTTTCCCTTAAATGCTGGGTGTAAAAGATTGATCCAAACAGTTTCTGAACTGCCATCGTTTTTAACAGCAACAAATGAGAGAATTTAAAACAGTTATATCACGATCCAGTGGCCGTGTGTAAAAACAAATAATATTAATATTATTTTTTAATGTTAGAAGCGTTTGTACTCACGTCATGTGTTCGATTTTAGCTTATTATTACTAAATAAACATTAAATCTTTAAGACCTCTCTCCATTTCATTTTTATGATGTAACATTATTAAGTTAGCCGGCTATTGGGAACTGTGAACGATTCGGCGATTATCTAGTGAAGGGACAATTTCTGCATTTTTTTCCTTGCTTCTTAATCAAAATCTAAATCAGTCAGTTTTTCCTACTCGACAATAAGCCGAAAATACGCGTATAATACCACAGAACAGTTCGCAAGATAATACTTCATGTACCGCTATTCCGTTTTCGCTGAAACACTCAGCACAGTGAATGTCTCCTCACGTAGGGCGCAGAATACTCTTAGTAATTGTATTCACCGCGTGCTGCCTTAACGTTCTCCTTGAGCGTTCGCTGAAATTGTGTAATGTCTTCTAAACAGCTTCAAGAGAGCGAGAATTTTCCTGGCCTTACGCTGTTATGACACGCAACCGGAGGAGCTTTGATGTCGGAAACTGCGTGTTTAACACGATGCTTGTGCAATATTCTCTCAGTGCTGCGGCAGCACGTTCCGTGGTACGAGCTACAAGCCGCATTTTACCAGAGGTTGAGCATCTATCTTCGCTCTTTCCTGTGTCACTGGATGTAGCAGACGGAAAATTTGGGAAAGAGCTAATTGTGTCTGTACCACAGATCGTAAGATATTGGTGGTCTATGACCATATATTGCTTGTAGAAGTATCCGATGTTGCAAATTTCGAGTGCGGGCAAATCATTTAAATGAAAACTTGACGTTTTCGAAAGTGCTATTGTGGAGAATTAAAGCAAATACAGGTTGGGCGCATCATTAACATCTTGAAAGGCTCCTTGGTGCTAAGAGTGTGAGCAAACCAAGATCAGAAAGAAAAGTAGACGTTCCATATTTGTGAAACTAGCAAAATATATATCTGTGGCCATGGTAAGTACTAATGCAAAAATCTATGATGTTTACTCGGAAATTAACGTTATTTGTTTGCCTCCTGGTTCATTGATCCATGTTTTGTTCATGAGTAATTTGGGGATATCATTCGATTTTAGCTCTTACGACATAGACTCAGTGCCTCATTAGTACATAGTACTTTATAATATCTGCGCAGTTTTGTTTGTATTGCTTGATTAAGTCGTCTTACAGTAGCACCGAATATCATCAGGAACGCGGAATAACGGTAGAGTGACGATAATTTTAGTAAACCAACGCACCTGAAGGATATGAAATATACGACTAACTATATTGTGTCTTGTATTTACTTACCGAAATCAGATACACAATATAAAATCAGAAGAAACTGAAAGCAGCTACGAACATGTGACAAAAATTAAGGAGTTACAGCGTATCTCACGTATGACATTCGCAAGGAAAATGTTAAAATTTACGAGTACTATTTCATAATTTGTTTCAAGTCGTTAGATTTTTCACAAAAATCAATGCTGTAGCGATAGCATTGGAAACAAAATAGCGACTGAGGATAACGAATTAGGGCAACAAGAATAGAAAAATATTGTTTTCGTAATTGACATATACACTGAGAAGAACAATTTCAATTAGAGAGGATGTATGGGAAGATTCTTTGGTGTGCCCATCACGCCAGACATCATGTTTCCCATCGCGTTGTGATATTCAGGGTGATGCAGAAGCCCCTACCGATATAATTTTATGCAGCCTGCAGTGTTATATCTGGCCTTGAGAAACCACGTTGGAGATTTTCATATTCGTTCGCTCACTAGGCGCTAGCTATTAGTCCTACATAAAAAATAAACCGGACGTTATTGTACAAAATTTAATGTAGTTAAATGTCTTACTGGTATACGTTATCGCTGAAGGCAACGGTTTTCGAGTTATTCAAGGAAAATCTACAAAAGCTATCTTCAAATGCATACTTATTAGTCAGGATTTCTAGTATGCAGTACATGGTACTTCCTCCTACTTTACAAGAATTTCCGACTGTACGAACTATTCCCCACATTCGACGTTTTCTTGGTTTATATCGATTGGGCATCTACGCTAAAATTAAGGGTTAACTATTTCGTTAACGTTGTTAGTTTAACGCATCAATGACGGCAATTTAAAAAAATCAATTTTGCAAACGTTACGCCAAAACAATTTCGTTCACCCTTCCAACCTAACTTAACCCTTCCAAGCTCAGTAGTTTCCTAGTCAGAAGGCCTGAGCAACACAACGATGTAATTGTTTACGGCGTTAGAATTAACAACATTGTCAAACAAAAAAGTCTACAATTTAACAATATTTAATTTGTTTCGTTTTCCTAAGCCAGTGGCGTAATAAGCTAGTCAATAACGACCAAAGTAGATCGAATGTGGCAAATAATTTGTACAAACGCATATTTTTCGGTAGTGATAGGAATGAGGGCCATGAACAACACATTAGAAACCCTGAAAAGTGGGGACTGATTGTGGGATTGGGCAGCATTTGAAGGTTATTTTTGTACGTTGCTGTAGAATAATTCGGAAAATGCGACCTCTAGAGGTAAAATACCCTAATCCAAAATTTGACTACATTAAATATCTTACAGTACAGTTCTTCTGTAGGACTTATACATTAAGGTGACAAAACTATTGGTATACCTCTTATTATCTTGTCGTACCTCCTTTTACACGTCGTAGGACAGTGATCGACTTGGCTTGGACTCAACGTGTCGTTGAAAATCCTCTGCAGAAATATTGCGCCGTGGTGCATCAATAGCCTCCATATCTGCGAAAGTGTTGCGGGCGGACGATTTTGTGCACAAAATGACTTCTCAAGTATGGCCCATAAATGTTCAATGGGATTCATGTTGATTTGGGTAGGGCCAGGATGAGATTCATTGGGAGAGTCCTTAGAAACTGTAGTCGATCAACAAAGGAGGTGGCTTACAAAACTCTCGTTCGACTCTTTTTTTTTTTTTGTTTGTTTTTTTGTCATCAGTCCACTGACTGGTTTGATGCGGCCCGCCACGAATTCCTTTCCTGTGCTAACCTCTTCATCTCAGAGTAGCACTTGCAACCTACGTCCTCAATTATTTGCTTGACGTATTCCAATTTCTGTCTTCCTCTACAGTTTTTGCCCTCTATAGCTCCCTCTAGTACCATGGAAGTCATTCCCTCATGTCTTAGCAGATGTCCTATCATCCTTTCCCTTCTCCTTATCAGTGTTTTCCACATATTCCTTTCCTCTCCGATTCTGCGTAGAACCTCCTCATTCCTCACCCTATCAGTTCACCTAATTTTCAACATTCGTCTAGAGCACCACATCTCAAATGCTTCGATTCTCTTCTGTTCCGGTTTTCCCATAGTCCATGTTTCACTACCATACAATGCTGTACTCCAGACGTACATCCTCAGAAATTTCTTCCTCAAATTAAGGCCGGTATTTGCTATTAGTAGACTTCTCTTGGCCAGAAATGCCTTTTTGCCATAGCGAGTCTGCTTTTGATGTCCTCCTTGCTCCGTCCGTCATTGGTTATTTTATTGCCTAGGTAGCAGAATTCCTTAACTTCATTGACTTCGTGGCCATCAATCCTGATGTTAAGTTTCCCGCTGTTCTCATTTCTACTACTTCTCATTACCTTCGTCTTTCTCCGATTTACTCTCAAACCATACTGTGTAGTCATTAGACTGTTCATTCCGTTCAACAGATCATTTAATTCTTCTTCACTTTCACTCAGGTTAGCAATGTTATCAGCGAATCGTATCATTGATATCCTTTCACCTTGTATTTTAATTCCACTCCTGAACCTTTCTTTTATTTCCATCATTGCTTCCTCGATCTACAGATTGTAGAGTAGGGGCGAAAGGCTACAATCTTGTCTTACACCCTTCTTAATACGAGCACTTCGTTCTTGATCGTCCACTCTTATTATTCCCTCTTGGTTGTTGTACATATTTTATATGACCCGTCTCTCCCTATAGCTTACCCCTACTTTTTTCAGAATCTCGAACAGCTTGCACCATTTTATATGGTCGAACGCTTTTTCCATGTCGACAAATTCTATGAAAGTGTCTAGATTTTTCTTTAGCCTTGCTTCCATTATTAGCCGTAACGTCAGAATTGCCTCTCTCGTCTCTTTACTTTTCCTAAAGCCAAACTGATCGTTACCTAGCGCATTCTAAATTTTCTTTTCCATTCTTCTGTATATTATTCTTGTAAGCAGCTTCGATGCATGAGCTGTTAAGCTGATTGTGCGATAATTCTCGCATTTGTCAGCTCTTGCCGTCTTCGAAATTGTGTGGAGGATCTTTTCCGAAAGTCAGGTGGTATATCGCCAGACTCATATATTCTACACACCAACGTGAATAGTCGTTTTGTTGCCATTTCCCCCAATGATTTTAGAAATTCTGATGGAATGTTATCTATCCCTTCTGCCTTATTTGAACGTAATTCCTGCAAAGCTCTTTTAAATTCCGATTCTAATACTGGATCCCCTATCTCTTCTAAATCGACTACTGTTTCTTCTTCTATCACATCAGACAAATCCTCACCCCCATAGAGGCTTTCAATGTATTCTTTCCACCTATCTGCTCTCTCCTCTGCATTTAAAAGTGGAACTCCCGTTGCTCACTTAATGTTACCACTGCTGCTTTTAATGTCACCATAGGTTGTATTGACTTTCCTGTATGCTGAGTCTGTCCTTCCGACAATCATATCTTTTTCGATGTCTTCACATTTTTCCTGCAGCCATTTCGTCTTAGCTTCCCTGCACTTCCTATTTATTTCATACCTCAGGGACTTGCATTTCTGTATTCCTGATTTTCCCGGAACAAGTTTGTACTTCCTCCTTTCATCAATCAACTGAAGTATTTCTTCTGTTACCCATGGTTTCTTCGCAGCTACCTTTTTTGTACCTATGTTTTCCTTCACAACTCCTGTGATGGCCCTTTTTAGAGATGTCCCTTCCTCTTCAACTGTATTGCCTATTGCGCTATTCCTTATTGCTGTATCTATAGCGTTAGAGAACTTCAAACGTATCTCGTCATTCCTTAGTACTTCCGTATCCCACTTGATTGCGTATTGATTCTTCCTGACTAATGTCTTGAACTTCAGCCTAGTCTTCATCACTACTATATTGTGATCTGAGTCTATATCTGCTCCTGGGTACACCTTACAATCCAGTATCTGATTTCGGAATCTCTGTCTGACCATGATGTAATCTAATTGAAATCTTCCCGTATCTCCCGGCTTTTTCCAAGTATACCTCCTCGTCTTGTGATTCTTGAACAGAGTATTCGCTATTACTAGCTGAAACTTGTTACATAACTCAATTAATCTTCCTCTTCTTTCCTTCCTTGTCCCAAGCCCATATTTTCCTGTAACCTTTTCTTCTACTCCTTCCCCTACAACTGCATTCTAGTCGCCCATGACTATTAGATTTTCGTCCCCCTTTACATACTGCATTACCCTTTCAATATCCTCATACACTTTCTCTATCTGTTCATCTTCAGCTTGCGACCTCGGCATGTATACCTGAACTATCGTTGTCGGTGTTGGTCTGCTGTCGATTCTGATTAGAACAACCCTGTCACTGAACTGTTCACAGTAACACACCCTCTGCCCTACCTTCCTATTCATAACGAATCCTACACCTGTTATACCATTTTCTGCTGCTGTTGATATTACCCGATACTCATCTGACCACAAATCCTTGTCTTCCTTCCACTTCACTTCACTGACCCCTACTATATCTAGATTGAACCTTTGCATTTCCCTTTTCAGATTTTCTAGTTTCCCTACCACGTTCAAGCTTCTGAAATTCCACGCCCCGACTCGTAGACCGTTTTCATTTCGTAGATTATTCAATCTTTATCTCATGGTAACCTCCCCCTTGGCAGTACCCTCCCGGAGATCCGAATGGGGGACTATTCCGGAATATTTTGCCAATGGAGAGATCATCATGACACTTCTTCAGTTACAGGCCATATGTCCTGTGGATACACGTTACGTGTTTTTAATGCAGTGGTTTCCATTGCCTTCTGCATCTTCATGTCGTTGATCATTGCTGATTCTTCCGCCTTTAGGGGCAATTTCCCACCCCTAGGACAAGAGAGTGCCCTGAGCCTCTATCCGCTCCTCCGCCCTCTTTGGCAAGGCCGTTGGCAGAGTGAGGCTGACTTCTTATGCCGGAAGCCTTCGGCCGCCGATGCTGATTATTTATCAATATTTAGGCAGTGGCTGGGATCGAACCCGGGATCGAAGACGTTTTGATTATGAATCAAAGACGCTACCCCTAGACCACAGACCGCCGTTCGACTTATAGTTGAGTATAGCTCATCAGTGTGGGAACCGTACCAGCTCGGGTGGACGGAGGAGGTAGAAAAGATCCAAAGAAGAGCGGCGCGTTTCGTCACAGGGCTATTTGGTAAGCGTGATTGCGTTACGGAGATGTTTAGCAAACTCAAGTGGCAGACTCAGCAATAGAGGCGGTCTGCATCGCGGTGTAGCTTGCTGTCCACGTTTATGGATGAGATATCGAATGTATCGCTTCCCCCTACTTATATCTCCCGAGGAGATCACGAAAGTAAAATCAGAGAGATTCGAGCGCGCAGAGAGGCTTTCCAGCAGTCGTTCTTCCCGCGAACCATACGCGACTGGAACAGGAAAGGGAGATAATGACAGTGGCACGTAAAGTGCCCTCCACCACACACCGTTGGGTGGCTTGCGGAGTATAAATGTAGATGTAGCTAAATAATTTGTTTGAATTGTTTACAATGTTCTTCAAACCAATCGCGAACAATGTTGACCCGAGAATATGGTGCACTGTCATCCATAAAACTTTCATTGTTCTTTGGGAACATGAATCCAAGAATGGCTGCAAAAGATCGCCAAGTAGCCGAACATAACCATTATCGGTCAATGATCGGTTGAGTTGGACGAAAGGACCCAGCCCATTGCAAATAAACACTGTTAGCCCACACGATTATGTAACCACCATCAGCACGCACAGTTCCTTGTTGGTAACTGGGATCGGCTTTGTGGGGTTTGCGCCACACTCCAAACCTATCATCATCTCTCACCAAGTGAAATTTGGACTCATCTGACCTGACCGCGGATTTAATGTCGTCTGGGGACCAACCGATATGGACACGAGCCCAGGAGAGGCGCTGCTGGCGCATGCTGTTAGCAAAGGCACTCACGTCTGTCGTCTGCTGCCACAGCTCACTAGCGCCAAATTTCGTCGCACAGTCGCCACGGATATGATTGTCACACGTTTCACATTGGTTTCCGCGGTTACATCACGCAGTGTTGCTTGTCTCTTAGCACTGACAACTCGACGCAAATGCCGCTGGTCTCGGTCGTTAAGTGAAGGACGTCGGCCACTGCGTTGACTGTGATGAGAGTCAATGCTTGAAATTTGGTCATCTTGGCACACTGTTGACATTGTGAATCGCGGAATATTGAATTCCTTTACGATTACCGAAATTGAATCTTCCATGCATCTAGCTCCAAGTATCATTCTGCGTTGAAAGTCTGTTAATTAACACCGTGCGGCCGTAGTCGTGTAGGAAGCCTTTCCACATGAACCACCTGAGTACAAATGACCGCTCTGCCAATGCACTGCCGTTGTATTCCTTGTGTGAGCGATACTACCGCTGTCTGTATATGTACGTATCGCTACCCAATGACTTCACCCCCTCAGTGTAGTTAGTGCGTAGCGATAGTGAGAATACAAAAACCTCCCGCGTGGGTTTTCAAGACCAGATATAACATTCCAGGTTGGATAAGACAGCATCGATAAGGACAGCTGAGTCATCCTGTACACTACAGCTTACAGTAAGTATGGCGACAAATGCTTTTTAACAAATAAGTTTACAAGACTTTCTGTCGTAAATAAGGGGAAGGAACCTTATAAAGCTGAAGAAGATTTAACTCCGCAGTTGTGTATGACGCCATGTATTTCGTGCAGATTTTACTGCATCAGTTTTTCTTCTTATAGGGTGCATTTGCGTACTGAGTTTTGCTTGCAGGTCATATACAGAATTTCTATCAGAAAATTCTTCTTAAATTTTTTCGGTTTATCATCGGTTTAATGAACTATTAACGACAAAAGTTTTTGTTGTACGGGAAAGACTTTTGTATACCGCTTTTGTCTGGAATGGCCTTCCGCATACGAATTCGAAACATGCTGAATCAAGGGAAACCAGCTGTTTCGTTGACACTATGCGGGCGCTTGGAGATGTATACAAAATTGTATACCTGCATCGCTAGAAGACATTCGTGTGTAGTGTCGCTCGATAAGCCCAGAAGAAATACCGTTAGGCCTTATCCCCTATTGAACAGTTTATTTTGTGCGACTGAAGAGCTTAGTTCAGACGAAGAGCAACATGGCATATTACACATATGAAGAAATACGTTTTATGTTCTCCCGGCTAGTCGTTTGTGAGCAACAGAAAAGTAGCAACCGTTTCGTAACCACTTGGTGGTGTCATAAATGGTACGTAACTCATCGATACCCTTCAGTCACATCATTTAATTAAAAACTGCATAAATAATTAGGATATTCCAGAGCTCCCTAGGACCATGGCTGCAGTGAATTAAGACCAAATCAGGCAGCAACTGTTTTAGACGAATTACCTTTTGACACATTCCACTTAATGTAATTTTCTTTCTAAAGCCTGACGTAGACTTATTTCATACTTCAAAGGTAGAGAAGGTGACCTTGCAGCTACTTTTTGCTCATTATGTAATCTTTCGCCGAAAGCATTTTGTCCATAGACGAGGAAGAGGTTATTTACTTTTCCAGTATTTCACATTTACATTCGTGGTTCATTGAAGTTTATTATTTATATTTCAAATTTCTTCCTGCAGTTTGAGATAGTAAAAGATCGTTCAATGCATCGCATTTTACATCAGTTTGAAATACTGGCAAAGCAAATAATCTGTACAGATTATCTCTGGATAAAATGCTTTCGGCGAAAGATTATATAACGAGCAAAAAGGAGCTTTTAATTTTTTTATGTCAAAGCCAAAACCTCCAAAACAGACGACAAAATTTTATCCCCTTAAACTTCTCTAAATTACTAAATAAACTACTTTTTGCTTCCTCCTCATGTGTCCTGTTAACTTATGCCATATGTAAGTCAAGAAGGATATTAAGACTCTTTTATCTCTAATTCGGTGCAGTACCTCTCTAACAGTTACATCATCTACCAATGAAACCTTTAGCCTTCCTCTTTATAGCTAATAAACCGTTCCAAAATCATAAGAGAAAATGGTATACCTGGAAAATTGCAGGAAAGGCGAAAGATTCCAGCTGTTTTACCTGATGGTCACACAAAGATTCCGATAACAGATGTTGAATTGTGAGGCATACCCTGGAGCAGATACAGACTCCCATCAGAATGTAGTAATGATGAGGTGCAGACTGAAGTTTGAAAGACTCTTATGGGAGAATCAATGTGCAATGACATGAGAGACAGTAGTACTGCGCAACTGTGATAAAAGTTTGCAGTTTTCTGGGACTTTGTGTACAGAAGTAACAAATTCAGCAGTATGCAGTTCTGGCGAAGATTAATGAACATGTCTACAAAAGGAAGACACATAACTTGAACTGGCATACATAGGCTCAGGGAAGTAACGGCCAAGAAATTTTAGGTAACAGAAGAAGTATTTCAAAATTCAGTGCGGAAAGGTAGTACAAAAACGTTCAGGAAAAGACGAGAAAGGGCCTAGAGCAATGTTAATCGTTTAGGAATGAAGTAAATTGGAAGTACAGGGATGCCAAGGTGAAATGCCTGAAGGAATTACGTGAAGAAATCTGAAGGGAATTGTTTGTAGGGAGAATTGATTCCGTATGTGGAAAAGTCAGTACAACTTTCAGCGAAATTAAAAGTAAGGAAGCCAAAATTAAGAGCGCAATAGGAATTTCACTGAATAGAGTAGGCTGGTAGAGAAAGTATCTTGTAGGCCTCTATGAAGGGGAGGAACTTTGTTCTGACGTGATACAAAAAAACTGGAAGTAAATATTGATGACATAGGTGGTGTGGTTTTGCGGTCAGAGCGTAACAGAGCTTTAGAAGGCTTATAATCAAGTAAATCAGATGACATAGAGACCATTCCTTCGAAATTCATAAAACCATTGACTGCAGTGGCAACCAAACCACTATTCGTTTTGGTGTATAGAATCTATGAGTCTCTCGAAAAAAATATCACCCACACACTTCCGAAGATAGTAGCTGCAGACATGCGTGACAACTACCGTACAATCAGCTTAATGTCTCTGGGATCCTATCCGTTAGGTGCCCTTGGAGGGTGTTTTTTTAAGAGATGTAAAAAGGGGTGGCTCACAGACCAATTTCCCTCATGTACAAATTCCTGGAGAAGGAGTAGCACTGTCCAGAGACTCAGTCACATGTAACGACCGAACCTACCGGCCGCCAAAGAAATATTAATTTCTTTCCAGCATAATACAAGTAACATAAGTCCTGCTAAATCATAGAAGGTAGCACAAGTAAATGCGCACAACACTGCATCCTTTAGTCAGGTATTCTTTCCATAGATTTTGTAACTGGTATCTGAAAATCACAATCACATAATCAAATGTACATTTAATACATGAAACGTGGCGAAATACGCTGAGTCTGCTGCAAGGTACACACAAGACAAAAGGAGAAAATGCAAAAATAAAAATCATGAATACACTGTTCGCTTTTATACCAAGTCACTCTGTAAAAGACATAGCTTGCAGATTGGTCTCTTGAAAACCTCTTGTAGTGTGCGAATAGTTGCCATTTGAACCATTCCGTCGCTCCCAGGGTGTGCTCCTTCAATGATGACCAGCTTCCAACATAAGGGTGGCAGGTTATCTTCTCTTACTATGACCAATGCACCAAGTTGCACATTCTGACATCGGAGCATCCACTTGGTACTTGGTCCGCTTCTGCAGATGATGGAGGTAGTCAGATGACCAGCGCCGCCGGAAGATCTGGAAGCCAGGCTGTAGTAGTTCCCACCTTGTGAGCAGGCTCAGGATTGCTGTACCTAGATCTGGCTGACGGATGCTTGTGACTGCGGTTCCACTCAGTAAATGACCTGGGGTGAGGGCTTGGTAATCAGTAGGATCGCAAGACAGTGGCGTGAGAGGACAAGAGTTCAAGCAAGCCTCAATATGGCAAGTCAGGGTTGTCAACTCTTCGAAATTTGGACATATGGTTTGCATCGTTCGCCGCAGGTGGTACTTGAAGGACTTCACTCCAGCTTCCCATATTCCGCCAAAGTGTGGTGACGCAGGAGGAATTAAATGCCAGTCGGTGCCTTCTTCTTGTGTAAATGTCTGCTGATATAGACTGCTCACAGTAGTTTGTAACTCACGAAGTTCCCAACTACCTCCAACGAAGTTTCTCCCATTGTCGCTGTACATATTTTGGAACCTACCCCACAAATCTTCTGAGGGCCGACAGGAATGCTGCAGACGTCATCTTGCCAACTACCTCCAAATGCACTGCTCGTGTTGCGAAGCACACAAACAGGGCCATGTAGCCCTTTTCCTTTAATTTGGATCTCGGTGACCTTGTTTTCGCATAGAACGGTCCTGTGTAATCAATCCCAATGTTTAAAAAGGGACCTCACAGCTCTATGCGTGGGTAGGGCAGGTATCCCTTGAGCTGTTGTGCAGGATTCGCCTTTAATCGCTGACAAGTCAAGCACTGATCCAGAACACGCCGGATTGCATTTCGTTCATTAAGTATCCGGTGTTGCTTTCTGAGAGACGTAAGCAACGGTTCACACCCAGCGTGGGAAAAACCACGATGTTCACTTTCGACTATTAATCGTGTGAGATGACGGTTAGGTGGCCGTACGAGTTGATGCTTCTCCTCATATGACATATTAGCATTTTCACGGCTGCCCCCAACCCGTAGCAGCCTCGTGTCATCGAGGATAGGCTACAGTGATTTGAGCTTGCTATTTTTATCCACCAGCTTCATAGTCTTCAACTGGTAGGTTTCCGTTTGCTTGTGCTATCCTGACACGCTGTAGCAAAGCGTCCTGCACTTCATTGCGAGGCAATTCAGCACTTACTCTCATTTTCTTTTCAGTCTTGCAGTTACAAATGGACTTAAGGTAGTATGCCATTATATGCTGTAAGCGTGACATCTTTGAGAATCGAAATGGTTCAAATGGCTCTGAGCACTATGGGACTTAACATCTGAGGTCATCAGTCCCCTACACTTGGAACTACTTAAACCTAACTAACCTAAGGACATCACACACATCAATGCCCGAGGTAGGATTCGAATCTGCGACCGTAGCAGCAGCGCGGTTCCGGACTGGAGCGCCTAGAACCGCTCGGCCACATTGGCCAGCTTCAGAATCGATAGATGATACCGTCTTGAATTGCTCTGCTGATGTGACAGAGTTTAACCCTTTCTCCTAGCAGCTCCCGGGCTGCAGAATCACTAGAGGTAACTATCGGAGACCATGAAGTGACATCTTCCTTAAACCAAATTGCTCCTGTCGACCACAGGCTGTTTTCTTGCAGGTCTGCAGAGACACATCTCGCGAAGTAAAATCTGCTGGGTTTTCCATTGTAGATGTTCCACACCGCAGCTGCTGTACTTTCCCGTATCTCAGCGACACAGTTCCCCACAAGTGCCTTCTACCGCGTGGGTGGAGACGCGAGCCATGCCAGTACGACGGATGAGTCAGTCCACACAGTAAGTTCGTTCTTTGTCTATACCCAGCGAGTGAACAACGTTTTGTAGTAGTCGCGACAGCAAGAGAGCCCCACAGAGTTTCAGGCGAGGTAAGGACAGCTTTTTCAATGGAGATACTCGTGTTTTGGAGCTTAATAATTCGACACATGTGACTCCATGATGCAACAGCTGTAGGCCGTCTCTCAAGCATCGCAGAATCCGTGCAGTTGAATGTTGACATGTTTTCCTTCTATAATGACTCTCTAATCAACATGAATATTATTTACCATGTGAACCTCTCTGAATAGTGTCTGCCATATGCAATGCAACTCTTGAGACATGGGATAGTCCTATGTTAACTGAAGCTGCCACAGACGTTGCAACAAGATTTTTAATGTGATAACAATGGGACTGATTAATCTCAGAGGACCGAAAATGGATGACGTGACGGCCAGTACAATGCGTTTTGTGGTGTTGTAGACCTTACGTGCAGTCTTGACATTATTCACAGTTTAGAACTGATCAGCTGCTGCATGCCAGAGTAAATCTAAAGTTTTAGTATGCTCGTCGTTATCAAGCCGTAAGGGTGTTTGTCACTCTAGTAACTCTGAGGGGATATTTTCGAGGGATTCCAAACTGTTGGTGGACGACTTCCTTAATGAGAAACGGCCTTTCTTCAAAAGTTTCGTGTGATCTTGCTGGACTTTGATTGCAGCCTCTACTGTATCGCAACCCGAGATACAATCGTCCAAATAGAATTCATTAGCAAGAATGTTTGCTGCCTTGTTACATATGCCCTCTTCATGAGCAAAGTGTAACAGACCTCCTAACGCATGAAATTGTGCACAAGTCATTCCGTATGTGACTGTCTTCAACTGATATTCCTGCAGTGCTGCAGATCTGTCACTCCTCCACAGTATTCGTTGGTAGGCGCGATCTTCACCCGCTATCAGAAGTTGTCGATACATCTTCTCTATGTCAGCTGTGAAGATAATGCGATGCGTGCGGAAGCGTAATATTGTGGAGCACTGCTCTTGTCAAATCGTTGGCCCATTTTCAACAACCTGTTTAGCGACAAACTAGAGCTCGGTTTGGCCGAACAGTCAAAAACTACTCGTGTTTTGGTAGTCGAGCTGGCTTCCTTAAGAACTGAGTGGTGTGGCATCTAGTATGAAATGGCAGCAGGTGTAGCTACTGGCTCGATGTGTCCTACGTCTTCATATTCCTTCATAAACTATACGTAGCTTTATTTAAGATTCGACTGTCTCGCCAGTTTCTGTCCAGTCTGAGAGAAGCGTTTTGCTGCAGTACTGAACGATTCGCATAATTTACTTGGCTCTTCGCGAAACGGAAGATGGACAACTATTTCTTTGTGTATTCCACGAAGAATGCTTCACATTGTTCCTCTTCTTTCGTCATTACATCACGATTTATTTCTTCTAGCTCCCAGAATTTCTTCAAAAGTGTTTGAACATTAGTGTTCGTTTTTACAAAGCACTACCCCACCGGCCACCGTGACGAAATGTTGTGCTCTACCGTTTGGTACTGACTTGATATAACCCATGCTAGTTCTGTCTCTTGAAGCACAGGATGAACAATTCCTACAGAGATAGTCCTTGATGTGTGAATGTATGGACAAAATTCTGCTTCTAGCAACACATCGATCTTTCCAGATGATCAAAACTCTGGATAAGCGAGTTGTACATCTGGCAAGTGCCACGTACAGAGATCAATTATTTGTTCAGGCAAAGTGTCAATTATATTTGGCAAAACTAAGTATTCGACAGATGACATAAAGTTGCTTACACAGGAGCCCACTAGTATAGGAACATAGTGTTCTGTTTCTGAAAGGATTGCACCTATTCCTTACATCGGTACTCTGCTGTGCCATCTTTGAAGTCTGGGGCGTTGTGCACATGTTTCCCATATGAAGCATGACTGCGACCCAGAATCTAATAGAGCATGACAAGACTGCCCTTTTCCATTGATGTCTTGCAACTTCTTTCTCGGTGTTGCAAGGAGTAGTCGTTTGCCTGGACTGATCTTCAGTGAACAAGATGTAGTTGACTGATGTTTACTATTGTGTTCGTGTTGCATGTAACCTGTACAACCTTTCCTTGGTGCATCTTGTGTCCGTTGTGATTCTGTATGTAACAACGTGTGGTGTCGTTTACCACAGGTATTACAGGTAACGGAATTGCATTGAGAAGCCCTGTGATCATTCTTCAGACAGTTGTAGCACAAGTTGTTGAACATCACAACAGCATTGCGTTCACTACACCTGGCTTGTTTATATCTGCTGCACTTGTGCAGCACGTGAGACTGGTAGCATGTGACACATGCAGTACCTGTAGCAACGTATGTCTGTCCCGAATGCCCCTACTGCTTGGTGTTGGACGCAATCTGATGTTTATTAACAGTTGTACGGTGACGTTGTGGTGCTAAAGTGTTGGCTATTTCTAAAGATTTACATTTAGTCATGAGAAAGCCACAAGTTTTTTTAAATGTTGGAATGCTACTCGAACTCAGACTAGCTTCAAACTCGGTTCTTATAGAATGTTCAGTCATTTCTATAAGGAGCTGCGATGTAATTATGTCTTGCAAAGAGACATCTAGCTGCAATGCCATCAGCTCATGCACATTGCTTAAAGTGCATGAAGTTCACTTGAACATGGCCTTGTCACTCCCGGTACAGTTAACAGTTTCTTTAACATCTACATCTACATTTATACTCTGCAAGCCACCCAACTGTGTGTGACGGAGGGCACTTTATGTGCCACTGTCATTACCTCCCTTTCCTGTTCCAGTCGCGTATGGTTCGCGGGAAGAACTACTGCCGGAAAGCCTTCGTGGGCGCTCGAATCTGTCTAATTTTATATTCGTGATCTCCTCGGGAGGTATAAGTAGGGGGAAGCAATATATTCTACACCTCATCCAGAAACGCACCCTCTCGAAACCTGGACAGCAAGCTACACCGCGATGCAGAGCGCCTCTCTTGCAGTCTGCCACTTGAGATTCCTAAACATCTCCGTAACGCTATCACGCTTACCAAATAACCCTGTGACGAAACGCGCCGCTCTTCTTTGGATCTTCTCTATCTCCTCTATCAACCCGACCTGGTACGGATCCCACATTGATGAGAAATACTCAAGTATAGGTCGAACGAGTGTTTTGTAAGCCACCTCCTTTGTTGATGGACTCTCCCAATGAATCTCAACCTGGCACCCGCCTTACCAACCATTAATTTCACTTCAAATCTTGCCGTACGCATACTCACAGATATTTTACAGAAGTAACTGCTACCAGTGTTTGTTCCGCTGTCATATAATCATACAATAAAGGATCCTCCTTTCTATGTATTCGCAATACATTACATTTGTCTATGTTTAGGGTCTGTTGCCACTCCCTGCACCAAGTGCCTATCCGCTGCAGATATTCCTGCATTTCGCTGCAATTTTCTAATGCTGCAACTTCTCTGTATACTACAGCATCACCGCGAAAAGCCGCATGGAACTTCCGACACTATCTACTAGGTCATATATATATATATATATATATATATAGGGTGAGTCACCTAACATTACCGCTGGATATATTTCGTAAACCACATCAAATACTGACGAATCGATTCCACAGACCGAACGTGAGGAGAGGGACTAGTGTAATTGGTTAATACAAACCATAAAAAAATGCACGGAAGTATGTTTTTTAACACAAACCTACGTTTTTTTAAATGGAACCTCGTTAGTTTTGTTAGCACATCTGAACATATAAACAAATACGTAATCAGTGCCGTTTGTTTCATTGTAAAATGTTAATTACATCCGGAGATATTGTAACCTAAAGTTGACGCTTGAGTACCACTCCTCCGCTGTTCGATCGTATATATCGGAGAGCACCAAATTACGTAGGGATCCAAAGGGAACGGTGATGGACCTTAGGTACAGAAGAGACTGGAACAGCACATTACGTCCACGTGCTAACACCTTTTTATTGGTCTTTTTCACTGACGCACATGTACATTACCATGAGGGCTGAGGTACACGTTCGACGGGCGTTTCATAGGACGTGGAGGGCGCATAAACTGGCCAGCCCGTTCTCCTGATCTTACACCTCTGAACTTCTTTCTGTGGGGTACGTTAAAGGAGAATGTGTACCGTGATGTGCCTACAACCCCAGAGAATATGAAACAACGTATTGTGGCAGCCTGCGGCGACATTACACCAGATGTACTGCGGCATGTACGACATTCATTACGCCAGAGACTGCAATTGTGTGCAGCAAATGATGGCCACCACATTGAACATCTATTGGCCTGACATGTCGGGACACACTCTATTCCACTCCGTAATTGAAAACGGAAACCACGTGTGTACGTGTACCTCACCCCTCATGGCAATGTACATGTGCGTCAGTGAAAAAGGTCAATAAAAAGGTGTTAGCATGTGGACGTAATGTGCTGTTCCAATCTCTTCTGTACCTAAGGTCCATCACCGTTCACTTTGGATCCCTACGTAATTCGGTGCTCTCCGATACACACGATCGAACAGCGGAGGAGTGGTACTCAAGCGTCAACTTTAGGTTACAATATCTCCGGATGTAATTAACATTTTACAATGAAACAAACGGCACTGATTACGTATTTGTTTATATGTTCAGATGTGCTAACAAAACTAACGGGGTTCCATTTAAAAAAACGTAGGTTTGTGTTAAAAAACATACTTACGAGTATTTTTTTATGGTTTGTATTAACCAATGGCACTAGCCCCTCTCCTCACGTTCGGTCTGTGGAATCGATTCGTCAGTATTTGATGTGGTTTACGAAATATATCCAGCGGTAACGTTAGGTGACTCACCCTGTATAGTGAAAAGCAATGGTCCCATAACACTCCGCTGTGGCACGCCAGAGGTTACTTTAGCGTCTGTAGATGTCTCTCCATTGAGAACAACATGCTGTGTTCTTTTTGCTAAAAACTCTTCAATCCAGCCACACACCTGATCTGATATTCCGTAGGCTCTTACTTTGTTTATCAGGCGACAGTGATGAACTGTATCGAACGCCTTCCGGAAGTCAAGTAAAATGGCATCAACCTGGGAGCCTGTATCTAATATTTTCTGGGTGTCATGAACATATAAAGCGAGTTTGGTCTCACACGATCGCTGTTTCCAGAATCCATGTTGATTCCTACAGAGTAGATTCTTGGTTTCCAGAAATGACGTGACACGCAAGCAGAAAACATGTTGTAAAATTCTACAACAGATCGATGTCAGAGATATAGGTCTATAGTTTTGAGCATCTGCTCGACGACCCTTCTTGAAGATTGGGACTACTTGTGCTCTTTTCCAATCATTTCGAACCTTCCGTTCCTATAGAGAATTGAGGTACACGGCTATTAGAAGGGGGGTATGTTCTTTCGCGTACTTACGTGTGCTGATGCAATCAGTTGAGGATTATTGTATCTATTACAGACCAAACCAAAGGCTATCTTAAAGTTAGTATTAGTCACAGAAAAATGATGAATTGTACTTTGTGCTTCACCTGTCAATGAACTCAGCAAATGATGGTAATTAGCAATTTCCACTAGTTCCTGATTGTCTTACGAGCAGACTCATAAATGTGTTGTGACATTTCCGGAATTGTGTTGGATCACCGTTAAATGATGGCAGTTTTATTGTTGGCAGCATGATGCTACGGTTTTGATACGGTCAAGGCAGATCCAACATCTGACGAGACCTTGTGAACTGCGTTTGTGCGTGTCATCTGAATCGCTCTAATTTTTTTTGAAACCACGAAGACTACATTTTCGAAAGTTTCTCTGTCCACAGAATGACACTCTACATCTTCAAGCAATTCGAGATGTGGCTGCGAGTCTTCATACTTCTCCACGACCTTTGAAAACTGTTCTATCCTGACAGTAATGTCCAAAGTGTCCGATTTGCCTGTTACATCGAACTCGTTTGCAAGCTTTAATGGCTGAGTCGTGTGTGGGTCGTGATCGTGCCATCTCTCACTTAACATTCTGTTTTTGCCGTACTGCCACATCGTTATGTTAGTGAAACTGTGTGTAGTTTGTGTGATTTCAAGTGACAAGTTATTTCGACTGCTGTCAGCATATTGATGTGTACCGAGTCGGTCGGTTGGCGTGAAGCAGCTAGCAATTCTCGGCGGGGCGTAGTTTGGCCGGGGTCCACTGGCGGTCTCTACGCGGAGTGTATGCCGCTGTTCCCATTGGTACTAGGTCCGTGGCTCACCGACCCTGGACACCAAGGTTGAGTTTTGATTTCACCTACCAGGAAGTCGTCACAATGTGTCGTTTAGAGTTCGTTGTCGGCTGTTGGGATACTCCCGCGAGCAACAACGTGGTTTTCAAGTTGCAAAATTCTAGCCACCCTCCGGTGGAGTTTCACTGTATATGGTTATTTGAATTGAAGTACACCACCGGAATCTTCTGCCTTGTGGCCCTTAACGTTCCGGTTACCTGCCCTGCCCGTTGTCGTAAATTTCAGGTTGTGTGGTTTCCTCATCGTGTTGTTTCAGTTCATCACGGCGTGTAGTTTGACACCTATGTGTGTGATTAGTTGTGGGCGCCAATATCTTCTGCGTTGTTCCGTTCAACTCCCTGTTGTGCCCTGGTCGGGTGAAGTGGAAGTTATCTAGTCTGTGTGTCCGCTAACTGTCGGTCGTTTGGGTTGTCGTCGAATCGTGAATGGTTGGCCCGATTACCTGTCTCACCTAAGCGAGCGTTAGTGTCTGACTAGCAACCCGACCCTCGAACATCTGGACGCCCTTGTGTGGACTGCCTTTTCTTTTTTAATTTGTCCTTGTCGTTGGTACTTGTATGATTTCTACCCGGTTTTGTGTTTTAAATTAGAATTTTTTTTTTTACTCTTAAGGCCTTCAGCCGAATTTGAAGTACTGTCCCACGTAACACCTTCGGCATTTGAAAAATGTTTTGAGTTTAAAGTCTTCGGCCTTCAGCCGCTTTGAGTTTCAATTGTGGTTCTTAAGGCCTTCAGCCTAGATTAAGGAATTGGTTCACGAAAGGACTTTGCTATTTTAAAAAAAAAAATAATGTTTTGGAGTTTAAAGTGTTCGGCCTTCAGCAGATTTGAATTTAACTAGTTTACTTCAGCCTAACTAAAGAACTGTTTTAAGATAAGGCTTGCTTTTTAAATTTCTGATTATGCCGGCGTTTTTAAATGAAAGTGGCTTTCAGCCGGTAATTAAGTGCTAAAGATCAAATCTGTGTGTTAAAAAAAAAATGTTTTTTGGGCTCTTGAAATATTTGACCAAACAATAAGGTTGTATGTTCGAGTGTAACTGACAGCCTCTTGTTTTCACCCCTTTCCAAAATTTATTCTATCTGTCCTGTTCTGTGGGTTAAGCAGGGTATTTCAGTGACCGTATGAGGCTTGCTTTCGCCACCGAGCGTGTGGTTACAAGTTCCTCTCTTAATACTTCGTCCATCTTGGAGAGCTAGCGTTGACAGGCAACAGCAGAAGCAGCAGTTACAATGAGTGGGACTTCCAGGAAGCAGGATAGCCAGACCATGTATTTATGTTTCAGATGCGTCGTCTCGCCTCTGCAAGCTGCGTCTCCGTGTTGTTCCGTCGACACTCGTCGATACCATTTCCGCCGATGGATGGCTGTCGCTACACGTTACTTCGTCGAATCCATCAAAATCCAACCCAGATGGACCAAAATGTCAGCGCCCGCAGTCGTAAATTTCAATCGCCAATTTTACCGGAGGACTAGGAATTTGAAGAACTATATAATGGTTCGGATCCATTCGGATTACTATGATTGACAACATATGTAGAGAAGCACTTATTATCGACGACAGTCACACCCAAAAACAATATACATATTCGCCTCTTAGCATACGAGTCGCGTGGGCCCCGACATGAGACAGCCACCCGACCGAGCGTCCATTCACAACTGCCAGCCTCTATCTCGTCGCGGCGAGTGTCCCGTTCGATGCCCTTGGAGGGGTCCCTCATGCACAAATACCTCCAGAGAGGGCAGCAGTGTCCAGAGACTCAGTCGCATGTAACGACCGAACACTTGGTACTTATCGACGTGAAAAAAGGCATTCGATAATACCAAATGGTACAAGATTTCGAAATGCTCAGTAAATACGAATAATCTGTATAGAAAGACGTCTAATATACATTATGCGTAAGAATAAAGTGGATACAATAAGACTGGAAGACCAAAAGAAAATAACTCAAATTATAAGGGGTGTAAGACAGTAGTCTTTCAAAAGTACTATTCAATCTCGAAGACGCAATGGCTGAAATAAAGTGGATGATCAAGACCGAGATAAAAATTAAGTGTGAAAGGATATGAATGATGCGATTCACTGATTTTATAGGTAGCTTCAATGAAAGTGAAGAAGAACACAGGACCTGTTGAATGCTAATGAAAACAGGATGTGGATCGAGAGTAAATCGAGGAAAGACGATGGTAATCAGGTGTACCAGAAATTGAGATTAGTATAAACTTAACATTAAAATTGAGAATCTCGAAGCAGATCACGTTATGGAGTTCTGCTACATTCGAAGCATAACAACACATGACGGACGAAACTAGAAGGCCATAAAAAGTAGAATAGCACAGGGAACTGCTTGCAATAATTATCATTTATGGCGATTTGAACGTAATTATAAGTAAAAACTAACTTCCAGCACAAAACCTAAATCATTATAATTGCTAGACAACAGTTCCTGCGTTTTCGTCATGGTCTACAATAGATTTCCGTACCGCGAGTGGATAATCGTTTGTTAGCTCGTTTTAAAAGCTAGTGACCGCTTGTTGGCGTTAGTCAGGCAGTCAGTCATGCAGCAGTAGCCGACCGAGACAGACGCAGCAACAGAGAAGAAACCGCTTTTGTGACATCTACGAGTTCCTAACCAGCAGCAAATTTTATTATATCATCTGTGTGCTTTAATAGTTTAGTTTCTTGAGTTTCTGTGTGTAAATTTAATATCTAATAGCCACAGTTCTCGCGTTTTCGCTTGCTTCGGAAAGTAAACCGCTTTTGTGACGTATTATAAGTTCCTAATCAGGCGCGGATTAGTTAGTTTCACCTGAGTGCTTCGGTAGTTAGGTTTTTTAATATCTGCGTATTATTAGACACATTTCGTGCGATTTCGTGAGGGTCTAAAATAGAGTTGCTCAGCACGTGCCGATAGTCTGTTTATCTGCAAAGTTTAGTTTTCCACGGTCTTTAGTAGGGAAAGGGACTGCGATTTTTGTGTGCGGATGCGAGCCGAGCTGGTGACACTTCACTCTCAGCTTCAGGCTGTGATGGCTTCGGTTACTCAGCTTGAGGCTGCAGTGGATGGGTGCCACTGTTGTGGGCCGGCCCTGGGGATCCAAGGGACATCCAGCACGTCCGAGTCATCCGATCTCTCCTCACCGGTGGCCAACCCAGTTACTGCTCGCACTGAGGCTGACCCTTCACCTGTGGTCCAGTAGGAGCTCGCCACGGGGCGAAGCAGGCTGCGAAAGACTTCCCAGGCAGCCGCACGTAAGGCCTTCCCGGTTTGTCTGACAAACAGGTTCCAGGTGCTGTCTGTGGCTGACACTGTCGCTGAGCCAAATGCTGTCGCCTGCCCTGTTTCAGACGAAACCACTCAGCCTGCAAGATTCGGGCAATCTCAGAGAGTGGGATTATTGATTGTTGGGAACTCGAACGTTAGACGTGTTATGGGGCCCATTAGGGACTTGGCTGACAAGAAGGGAAAGAAAACCAATGTGCACTCCGTGTGCATATAGGGTGGAGTCATTCCAGATGTGGAAAGGGTCCTCTCGGATGCCATGAAGAGCATAGGGTGCAGCCAACTATAGGTGGTTGCTCACATCAGTACCAATTATGTGTGTCACCCTGGATCAGAAAAGATTCTCTCTGGTTCGGAGCGGCTAACGGAAGTGGTAAAGGCTGCCAGTCTTGCTTGCAAGATGAAAGCAGAGCTGACCATTTGCAGCATAGTCGACAGGACCGATTGGGGATCTCTGGTTCAGAGCCGAGTGGAGGGTCCGAATCAGAGGCTCAGACGGTTCTGCAACTGTGGCGAAAGTCGAGGAATCTGCTGCCTACAAAGGGTGATTGGGTTTCGGGTTCCGCTAAATAGTTCAGATGACCACTAAACGCAGGAGGCGGCTACACAGGTAGCAGGGGCTGTATGGCCTGGACTGGGAGGTTTTTTAGGTTAGAGGGTCTCGGGAAAACACAAGAGGGGCCTCAGTCACGAAGGGTGCAGGCTGAACACAGGAAGAACGTAGATACAGTAACCGTTGGTATAACAGCTGTATGTTGTCGCATCTGTGTTGGGAAAGTACCAGAGCTCCAAGGGCTAATAGAAAGCACTGATGCTCAAATCGTTATAGGCACTGAAAGCTGGCTTAAGGCGGATATAAGCTCAGCCGAAATTATTGTGAAGCACTTAACGGTGTTCCGAAAGGATAGGCTAAACACTGTTGGAGGTGGCGTGTTTGTTGCTGTTAGAAGTTGTTTAACTTGTCGTAAAATTGAAGTAGATACTTCCTCTGAGTTAGTATGGGCGGAGGTCACTGCTGGCAACCTGTATAAAATAATAACAGGATCCCTTTGCCGGCCTGCCAATTCAGATGATACAGTTGCTGAAAGGTTCAAAGAAAACTTGAGTTTAATTTCAATCACGCACCAGACTCATACGATAATAGTTGGTGGTGACTTTAATTTTCCCTCGATATGTTGGCGAAAATACATGTGTAATTCCGGCGGTACGCATAAAATATCAGCCAAAATTGTGCAAAACGCATTCTCTGAAAATTATCTCGAGCAATTAGTTCATGAGCACACGCGAATAGTAAACGGTTGTGAAAACTCACTTGACCTCTTAGCAACAAATAATCCTCAGTTAATAACGACCATCAAAACAGATACAGGGATTAGTGAACACAGGGTTGTCGTAGCGAGAATGAATATTGTAATCCTCAAATCCTCCAAAAATAAGCGAAAAATTTAACTATTCAATAAAGCAGATAAAAATTGATTTGACGCCTTCCTGAGAAACAATCTCCACTCATTCCAAATAAATAATATACGTGTAGACCAGATGTGGCTTGAATTCAATGAAATAGTGTCGGCAGCAATTGAGAGATCTATACCAAATAAATTAACAAACGACGGAGCTGATCCTCCTTGGTACACAAAATGGGTTAGAACACTCTTGCGCCAGCCGGTGTGGCCATGCTGTTCTAGGCGCTTTAGTCTGTAACCGCGAGACTGCTACGGTCGCAGGTTCGAATCCTGCCTCGGGCATGGATGTGTGTGCTGTCCTTAGGTTAGTTAGGTTTAAGCAGTTCTAAGTTCTAGGGGACTGATGACCTCAGATGTTAAGTCCCATAGTCCTCAGAGCCAACACTGTTGCAGGAACAACGAAACAAAGATGCCAAATTTATACAGATGTAATATCCCCAAGACTGGCAATATTTTACAGAAGGTCGAAATTTAGCGCGGAATTCAATGCGAAATGCTTATAACAGTTTCCACAACGGGACTTTGTCTCGAAACATAGCAGAAAATCCAAAGAGATTCTGGTCGTACGTGAAGTATGTTAGCGGCAAGAAGCAATAAATGACTTCTCTGCGCGATAACAATGGAGATACCATCGGAGACACGGCTGCCAAAGCAGAGTTACTAAACACAGCCTTCCGAAATACCTTCACAAAAGAAGACGAAGTAAATATTCCAGAATGCGAATCGAGAACAGCTGTCAACATGAGTAACGTAGATGTATATATCCTCGGAGTAGTGAAGAATCTTAAATCTCTTGCTAAAGGCAAGTCTTCTGGTCCAGACTGTATATCAATTGGGTTCCTTTCCGAGTATGCTGATGCATTAGCTCCATACTTAACAATCGTATACAACCGTTCGATCGACGAAAGATCCGTATCCAAAGAATGGAAAGCTGCAGAGGTCACACCAATATTCAAGAACGTTACTAGGAGTAATCCACTAAATTACAGGCATATATCGTTAACGTAGATATTCACCAGGATTATGGAACATATATTGTGTTCTAACACTAGGAATTACCTCGAAGAAAACGGTCTATTGACACACAGTCAACATGGGTTTAGAAAACGTCCTTCCAGTGAAACACAACTAGCTCTTCATTCACATGAAGTGTTGAGTGCTATTGACAAGGGATTTCAAATCTATTCCTTATTTCTGGATTTTCGGGAGGCTTTTGACACTGTACCACACAAAGCGGCTTGTAGTGAAATGGCGTGCTTATGGAATATCGTCTCAGTTATGTGACCGGATGTGTGATTCCCTCTCAGAGAGGCCAAGTTCTTAGTAATTGACGGAAAGTCATCGAGTAAAACAGAAGTGATTTCCGGCGTTCCGCAAGGTAGTGCTATAGGCACTCTGATGTTCCTTACCTATATAAACGGTTTGGAAGATAATCTGAGAAGCCGTCTTACGTTGTTTGCAGATGACACTGTCATTTATCGATTAATAAAGTCATCAGACGATCATAACCAAATGCAACACGATCTAGAAATGATATCTGAATGGAGCGAAAATTGGCAGTTGACGCTAAATAATGAAAAGTGCGAGGTCATCCACAGCAGTGCTGAAAGAAATTCGTTAAACTTGGGTTACACGATAACTCAGTCTAATCTAAAGCCGTAAATTCAACTAAGAAATTGAAAGAAACACACAGAAAATGTTGTGGGGTAGGCTAACCAAAGACTGCGTTTTATTGGCAGGACACAGAGAGAATGAAACAGATCTACTGAGGAGACTGCCTACATTACGCTTGTCCGTCATCCTATAGAATACTGCTGCGCGGTGTGGAATCCTTATCAGATAGGACTGACGGAGTACATCGAAAGAGTTCAAAGGAGGACAGCAGATTTTGTATTACCGCGAAATATCGGAGACGGTGCGACTGAATTGAATCAGGATTTGGGCTGGACATCATTAAAAGAAAAGCGTTTTTCGGTCCGATGGAATCTTCTCATGAAATTCCAATCACCAACTTTCTCCTCCGAATGCGAAAATATTTTGTTGACACCGACCTAAACAGGGAGAATCGATCACCACGATAAAATATGGGAAATCAGAGTTCGTACGGAAAGATATAGGTGCTCGTTCTTTCCCTGCGCTATACGAGATTGGAATATTAGAGAATTGTGAAGGTAGTTCGATGAACCCTCTGCCAGGCACTTCAATGTGATTTGCAGAGTATCCATGTAGATGTAGATGAACTGCTTCTGCTCAACAGGGTTTTTAAAAAGTGTGTAACTTTTGTGTGTGTGTGTGTGTGTGTGTGTGTGTGTGTGTGTGTGTGTGTATGTGTGTGTTTTGATGTGTTTGACTGTAGTTAAGTGTAATCAATAAGAATAAAGAAGAATTAGTTGCAGAAAAGAATAATGAGGATCCTGTCATAAAAATACTTTTCGCTGTTGACGGGAATTATGAGTGTAAACTAACTCGTTCGACATTACAATCAGAGACCGCATTTGTACCTCATCGAACAAGCAAGCAATTAACCATCATCTGCGAATAACTCCGGGGAATGATGGTCGATAACATCGGAAACCACCGATATCTCAACAAATAGCAGTTACGGTCATTTTAGGACCTTATCCAGTTAGTGCCTTCAAAATGACAGGGGTTTTCATGTGGAATCATCGGACTTTTGACGAATTTATCCAGCTGCATTCGCACGCATTATTAGAGCATACAGCTTGGTGGAAGAAGCTTAACTTCTCTTTGGGCAGTATGTAGAATATTATAGTCTGCGTAATTCAAAGGATACAAAGTCCTAATGAAGATGATTAGGAAGTTTTCATTATTATGTACGATGACAATATGTTAACAAACATGTATTTAAGACAAGAGTCTTTAAAACTAAGAAATATTATTACTTTGTTCCAAAGTCTACAGCACGATACCACCCTCACTTGTAATTGAATATGTTTCCGAACAATCTGATTAAAAATTTACGATGATAGGTTCAAGGCTTATATCCATAATCATTTCCCTGTCAAATTATTCTTTCTGAAGTATTTTAGCATGCCGCACAGACTGTGCCCGCGCTACAGGTGAGTTTTTGCCGATTTCCTCATGCACAAGCGATTCAGTGAATGTAATCTTGAATGTTTTTTCTTCCACATAGCCTTATCCTTTGGGCAAATTAAGTCCATAGGGCTACATTTACAGTGACACGTGGGTAAACGCAAAACTACGTGACTCCATTCACGAGCCAGAAAGTCAAGTTTGTACGTCCTGTTACTTGTATAAATTAGCGAACTGCAGGAGGTCAGTACGAGTCTGATGTATACTCTACTTAATATTTTTATTTTTAAGCCAGCGAATAATGTCCACTTTCTGGGCTTATACGTGATGTTTTCTCTGTAACAGTTGGATTATAATTGGCAGTGACCGACTTCGAAGCAAGGTATAACAATAATTGTGAATCACGTCAGAAAACTGACAACGTTCGTTTCTGAATGGTAGTCACTGCTGTTTTTCTTACACGTAAATACAAGTTTAGTCTCAGAAACAAAACCAGAAGAAGAGTCAGCATGCAGAATAATTATCCGAGAACCTAATTTAATGAAAACGTTAAAACCACAAGGTCCATCACTCATTTTCCAGCAGATCTTCCTGCTATGATTCTGATTGACCCATGTTTCATCAAGGTAATACACTGATGAACTACTTCCTTCTCTTCCATCGTGAATCTTTATGTGGGATGTAGCTCGTGCATCATCTATGTCACTTCTTTGAACTAAAACTCTCTTCTTAACATATCAGAAAGCAACTTCTTTTAAAATCCTTTAGATTTTACCATTGAAACTAATTTTCTCCTGCATAACAATAAAACATTTTTGTGACGTCGGGCATTTGTCATTCACATGGAGCACTTTAAATCATAGTTGTTAAACCCATCCATTTCTGTTACAGGTTCCTTGCGATTTAGATGCTTTTCAGGCGTCACGAAACCAACAATTTATACTGTACCTAGAGCGCTGACGCTTTCGTTTACAATGCTCTTTACAGTTCTGTTGTCGACACCGCATGGTTCTGGAGTCCGTTCTGGTGTCTTCAAGTGTGAAAAACAGGAGACCTGCTTTCAAATTCATGTTTGAAAAAGCTATAAATGCGGCAAATAATCCCTCTCGCCTGCTTGTGAAGCAGTTCACACTTATTGCTATCACCTAGCTTTTTTTTAACATTACAGGTACATATTCACACCTATACTGCTAAAAGAAGAAAAACATATAAAAAAACTGAAAGTTGACTGAACAATACGGTTGTCGCAAAGCATGCCACAGTGCTGGATGTAGGAGCGAGATTCTCGCTGCCTAGTTGTAACTCGCTGCTAGCCTCTCAGAAAGAGAATGAATATTATTGGCTCCCAGTGCCTAGTGGAGGGGGGTGCGCAGAACTACTGAAAACTGGGCCGCCTTCCAACGTGGTGCGGACTTTAGTTCCCACTGCAACTACCCTCAATCTATCCAGTTTCCTTTTTAAGTTCACTAACCTTCCCAATTAAGGAATCTAACATTCCACACTCTATTCTGTAGAGAGCCAATTTCTTCTGTGTGCGTATTTCCTACCATGGAGAACCGATTGGGGGCTAGACTCTCTTACCTCCGGCATGTCTGACCCAGGAGGATGCCATTGTCTTTAAACCACACATTATCAACGTAACAAGTCATGTAGGCAAATGATACAAAGCTAGAGGAATCAGTCATCCACACTTATGAGCCTGTTATCTGCATTTTCTGGAACCATTGGTTAATCTGGCCTCTATGCAGATATCCGCTTCGTTATGTTTGCACCAAAGGTCTGGTTATCTTTATAGTTGTGACACGCCATTCACCCAATCGCTGCAAGATCCAGGGTCCATGGGTGGGTGATGGGACCACGAAGATATTGTTGGTTCATGATGTTAGGACTGGTTTTACACATCCCTACTTAAAACAAATCAAAATCAACGTAATACTTTCCTAATAGTGTTACGGAATCAACAACGCTGTAGAATGAGATTTTCACTCTGCAGCGGAGTGTGCGCTGATATGAAACTTCCTGGCAGATTAAAACTGTGTGCCGGACTGAGACTCGAAATCGGGACCTTTGCCTTTCGCGGGCAAGTGCTCTACCAACTGAGCTACCCAAGCACGACTCACGCCCCGTCCTCACAGCTTTACTTCTGCCAGTACCTCGCCTCCTACCTTCCAAACTTTACAGAAGCTCTCCTGCGAACATTTCAGAACTAGCACTCCTGAAAGAAAGGATATTGCGGAGACATGGCTTAGCCACAGCCTAGGGTATGTTTCCAGAATGAGATTTTCACTCTGTAGCGGAGTGTGCGCTGATATATGAAACTTCCTGTCAGATTAAAATTGTGTGCCGGACCGAGACTCGAACTCGGGACCAACTCGAGTTCGAGTCTCGGTCCGGCACACAGTTTTAATCTGCCAGGAAGTTTCAACAATGTTATAGTTTATTCCAATATTTAGTGATAAGTGGAAAGCCACTGAGATGCCGTAGGATTTGTTCGTGAATGTGAGGCTGCTGGGCCAGACGGTTGCCAGTAGCCCTTCGCCACGACTAGCCTCTAATAATTTAACGGTCTCGCTGAGCACAGCCCAGTGATATGCAAGCTACCCCCAGTAACGGTACGAAGCGGAAAAACGCTCCGGTCCGCTACCTGTATTATTCACTGTTTGACGTCCCACGGACTGCCTGGTCATTAGACGTCTATAATTCATCACGGCCCCAACGGAGGTGAAACTGACAGAAGGGAAGTAGACATGCGTACGCAAGGGTCTTGTGATGCATAGATTATCCTCCTACGTTAATGTCAGCAAGGTCTTTTAAACATAAAAGTTTAGATGAAATGCTTGCTTGCCCCTATCATTGGCGAGCGCTGATCATGTGTGATACAGATTTTTGTCACGATCTCTAATGCAAACTATTCAATCCTTATTATAAACCAGAAGCTGGAAAGCATTGCAGTAACAAGCATAGCAAGATTGGGAAACTCAGGAGAACTCCAGGAAATACTAATTCCAAAGAGCCAGCGAGCTTTAAACTTGAGACGACTGAGATCACAGCACAAAGCCACGGCAGTCGCCTGCAACACATGCAGGAACCGCTCGGTCTAGTAAAAATGGGTGACCAATTAAGACAATTTGTTGTCAATATGTGCATGAGCAAGGAGTGGATCTTGTCGTGATTCATTTTCAACTTGTACTCGATGAGATACTAGGAACACTGGAAGGAAATTTCAGAAAATATGTGCAAGTGCAAAGATAACAGAAGAAATTCCAAAGTTCGCAGTGTAATTGTTGTTTAGTAAGAAGTAATAAAGTACTGAGATCTACTGAATGCGTATTTACCTTAGCAAGTAATACTGGTTAAAGACAAATACACCTGGGACGTAATTGGGGCAGAGTAATATAATGTCGAATGACAGTTTACCTAAAATAAACATTAGAAATGACGCAGCAGCAGACGGAAAGAAATCAAGGAAAAAACAAGGACGAGGCCTAGGCTAGAGTGTCTCAAGCGATAAAAGACTTCTGCTTTTAAATAACTTTGTTGTCAGATACACGCATGGAAATGGAGTTAGTTAGTAGTCGTCCTGAAATTATTCTGTTCGAGCGCATTCTTCTATGGAAGTGAAATACTGACCTTGTTGTACCCCAAGGGGAAATAGAAGCTACAAACGTAAGCAGAAGTGATAAGATACTGAGATAAATGATTGCTGAATACAAAAATCTAATACTATCGCTCAACAGTGGAAAGACACATGGACCTTATGAGAGTCTTACGAGATTGTGCACACATTATACGAAATAGTCAGTATTTAATAGTCATTCGTTAGAGCAATGATGGGCACCAAGTGAACAGAAAAAGTGTGCAGGTCATTCCAGTCTCCAGAAATTGCCCGCGGCAGGTGTGCAAGTTGGCTATAATGAAACTTCCGCTTCTTGGGAGAGCCCACATGAATAACGAGTGATCTAGGAACGATGAAACTTTGTGGAAACATTTGTGAGAATATGCGGAACAGAAGTAACGAATAAACCATTGAAACAAATACGAAACATACATTAATTTCCACGAGAGGCTAACATTTGTTAATCGCATACCCCGTTTACGTTCCACTTTACAAACGTTGCCGCATGTGACTACCATCTGCGTCGACGACAACGTGTAACTTTGCATGGTTACCATTTCACAATTGTTCGCAGCACTTTCCGGACGGTGGAACGTGGAATGTTCAGCTGGCGTGACACATCTCGTGCGCTACTTCATGGTCGCAAATTGCGTCTTGCATTCTCAGCCAATGCAACACTAACTTCTAGAACAATCAACGATACTCGTGAAGAGCAACAGTAGTATTGCTGTTGCTTCGATAAAACAGCCTTACGAATGAATCCCCGCTCGCCTTTCCCAGGTCCATTTTGAGCGTCCGCAACTGTAATGCACACTGGTGTGTGTGCCCCGTGTGCCGGTACTACCGGCGGCTAACTGTAAGTTGTGACACTAACAGTACTGACAACTCAAATCCTCCAGCGCACTGTTTGAATATCATTCCTACAAAGTTTGGTACCCATGCAGTGAGTCGTATTCCGTTTACACTTTCTCAAGCTGCGAAAGTTAAATTCCAGCCACCCTGTACATTCAGAGCGTTCTGAAAAAGTACAGTTGCACGTTATTGTGGCAGGCTAGAAGACGGTTATTTTATGCTGCACAACCCATCAAACTGGTATAGATATATGGGATTAATTTTGAACATAGTCACCAAGTCTGTAAGCAACGGTCGGGGGGCCCTACAACTCGTTCAATTTCTCGACGATAGGATTCATCTCCTTGGTGACGGAGCCACGTGAGAACTGATTATGAACGTCGACATGGCTGGAAAATCTCTTCCTCCTCCCCTCCCCAAAAGATGATGATCTTTCAAATTATCGAAAAGATGTAACTGGCATTGTGAAAGATCTTCCGAATCAGGATCAGCTGCGTCTCTACGTCTTTTGTCAAATAGTTGGCACAGTTTTACTACGGCAGTGGAGGATTTGTTTCGTATGTCGACAGGATTTCACGGTGAATCTGTGCGAAATTTAGACGTTTTTGCCATATAAGTCGTACTTTATGAAGCCCTACGTAATGATAAGGTTAACAGAAAAGTTATGGAAGAGTGAACGAAGATTGGCATGTTTGGTCACAGGTAGGTTTAATCATTGCAGTTCCGTTAAGGTGATGCTCAACAAACTCCAATGGCAGACGCTACTTGAGAAGTATTCTGTTTCATGGAGAGAATTAAAGTTCCAAAAGCGTATATTCCAAGAATAGTCGGAGAACATGTTATTTCGTCTCTCGTATGGATCGCAAGAAGACCACGACAATAAATTCAGAGTCCTTGCAGAGGCGTAACGACATTCCGCGTACCATTCACAAATGGACGCCTAACATGGACGTGGGGCAACAATACTTATCCCGGAAGTGCCCCTGACACGCATCGTAACATTGCTTGCGGAGTACGTTTTCATGTAAGTGGCGTATTGTTATAACGAATAAAAAGTGCTGTCAATCATGATTATTCTTACCAGCATAAGGTTTCTTGAATTAAAAAACTGAATTATTGTTTTTATCATAATATATTCTGGATCAACGTGTTATAAAGCTAAAATAGTAATATGTATGTTCTCTTTCTGCAACAATGTGCTTTGTGTACCGATTTGTCAATGCTTTTAGTAGCTGACTACTCATTTCTTCGGAATTAAACTCAAAGTACGGTTTATCTGTCCTGATACACTTATTCATCCATTACATATGGCTGTATCTGCATTATTAACTTTTGATGTCACTAGCATGCCTTCCTTACCAACCGCCTTTCTGAAAATATTTTGCATAATTTCAGTGTGCATGTCTACCGTTTTCAGGTCGCTCTTTACGGTCCCAATCCATGTATTCGTTGCGCGTCCATGGCTTCTTTTTAGTGATTCTGTGTCAGGTATTATTCTTCTCTTATGATTGGATTCTTCCCCCAAGAACCATGGACCTTGCCATGGTGTGGCGGCTTGCATGCCTCAGCGATACAGATAGCCGTACTGTAGGTACAACCACAACGGAGAGGGGTATCTGTTGAGAGGCCAGACAAACGTGTGGTTCCTGAAGAGGGGCAACAGTCTGGATAATTGACTGATCTGGCCTTGTAACACTAACCAAAACGAGCTTGCTGTGCTGGTACTGCGAACGGCTGAAAGCAAGAGGAAACTACAGCCTTAATTTTTCCTGAGGGCATGCAGCTTTACTGTACGGTTAAATGATGATGGCGTCCTCTTGAGTAAAATATTCCGGAGGTAAAATAGTCCCCCATTCGGATCTCCGGGCGGGGACTACTCAGGATGACGTCGTTATCTGGAGAAATAAAACTGGCGTTCTACGGATCGGAGCGTCGAATGTCAGATCCCTTAATCGAACAGGTAGGTTAGAAAATTTAAAAGGGAAATGGATAGGTTAACGTTAGATATAGAAGGAATTAGTGACGTTCGCTGGCAGGAGGACCAAGACTTTTGGTCAGGCGAATACAGGGTTATAAATACAAAATCAAATAGAGGTAATTCAGGAGTAGGTTTAAAAATGAAAAAAAAATAGAGTAGTGAACGCATTATTGTGGCCAAGATAGACACGAAGCCCACACCTACTACAGTAATACAAGTTTATATCCCAACTAGCTTGGCAGATGACGAAGAAATTGAAGAAATGTATGATGAAATAATGGAAATTATTCAGATAGTGAAGGGAGGCGAAAATTTAATAGTCATGGGTGACTGGAATTCGGTAGTCGGAAAAGGGAGAGAAGAAAACGTAGCAGGTGAATATGGATTGGGGCTAAGAAATGAAAGAGGAAGCCGCCTGATAGAATTTTGCACAGAGCACAATTTAATCATAGCTAACACTTGGTTCAAGAATCATGAAAGAAGGTTGTATACATGGAGAAATCCTGGAAGTACTGACAGGTTTCAGATAGATTACATAATGGTAAGACAGAGATTTAGGAACCAGGTTTTAAATTGTAAGACATTTCCAGGCGCAGATGTGGACTCTGACCACAATCTATTGTTTATGAACTGTAGATTAAAACTGAAGAAACTTCAAAATGGTGGGAATTTAAGGAGGTGGGACCTGGATAAACTGACTAAACCAGAGGTTGTACAGAGTTTCAGGGAAAGCATAAGGGAACAATTGACAGGAATGGGGGAAAGAAATACAGTAGAAGAAGAATGGGTAGCTTTGAAAGATGAAGTAGTGAAGGCAGCAGAGGACCTAGTAGGTAAAAGGACGAGGGCTAGTAGAAATCCTTGGGTAACAGAATAAATATTGAATTTAATTGGTGAAAGGAGAAAATATAAAAACGCAGTAAAAGAAGCAGGCAAAAAGGAATACAAACGTCTCAAAAATGAGATCGACAGGAAGTGCAAAATGGCTAAGCAGGGATGGCTAGTGGACAAATGTAAGGATGTTGAGGCTTATCTCACGAGGGGTAAGATAGATACTGCCTACAGGAAAATTAAAGAGACCTTTGGAGAAAAGAGAACCACTTGTATGAATATCAAGAGCTCTGAAGGAAACCCAGTTCTAAGCAAAGAAGGGAAAGCAGAAAGGTGGAGGGACTATTTAGAGGGTCTGTACAAGGGCAATGTACTTGAGGACAACATTACGGTAATGGAAGAGGATGTAGATGAAGATGAAATGGGAGATATGATACTGCGTGAAGAGTTTGACAGAGCACTGAAAGACCTGTGTCGAAACAAGGCCCCGGGAGTAGACAACATTTCATTAGAACTACTGACGGCCTTGGGAGAGCCAGTCTTGACAGAACTCTACCATCTGGTGAGCAAGATATATGAGACAGGCGAAATATCCTCAGACTTCAAGAAGAATATAATAATTCCAATCCCAAAGAAAGCAGGTGCTGACAGATGTGAAAATTACCGAACTCTCAGTTTAATAAGTCACGGATGCAAAGTACTAACGCGAATTCTCTACAGACGAATCGAAAAACTGATAGAAACCGACTTCGGGGAAGATCAGTTTGGATTCCGTAGAAATGTTGGAACACGTGAGGCAATACTGACCTTACGACTTATCTTAGAAGCTAGATTAAGGAAAGGCAAACCGGATGCCCTTCTAGCCGCTAAACCATCCCTCAAACCCCTCATCTCTTCAGGCACGGATATGTGGATCCCATCTGTCCGCGTGTAGGGTTATTCATGTAGAAGTAGCGACAGCATTTTCTAAATATTTGCTACCTGCATACCTGTAACTGAGGCTTGGCCCGAGTACCGACTCGGTCTTCACCTAGTGCGATGATGGTTCAAATGGCTCTGAGCACTATGTGACTTAACATCTGAGGTCATCAGTCCCCTAGAACTTAGAACTACTTAAACCCAACTAACCTAAGGACTCCACACACTTCCATGCCCGAGGCAGGATTCGAACCTACGACCGTAACAGTCCCGCGGTTCCGGACTGAGGCGCCTAGAACCACATGGCCACCGTGGCCAGCTTAGTGCGATGAGGGAAACCACATAAAAACCATATCCACCCTGATAAGTACACCGATCTCCGTCGTTCAGCGGACATGGCTGGGTTTTGGCGTCCATAGCGGAACCTGATTCATGCACCCCTGCTGACTGTTGTTCATTGTCGAAAAATATTGGAATTTGCACGACAGTATAGGAAATCGACGTCCACTGAGAGGCGATCGGTTGCCTTTTCAGCTGAATCATGTTTTATGCTACATCGGGCAAATGGCCGTCGGCGTGAATGGCGTAAAATGTCTGAAAACAAACACCATACCCCAATCGTCAGGTGGGTCCAGGTCGAAGGGGACGTCGATGTGGCTTTCCCTGGGGGGATCTTATCATTCTGTTAGACACAATGGATAAATTTAAGTATACATGTATCTTTTAGGACCGTGTTCACTCCTACATGTACTGCGTTTCTCCTCGGCATGTATCAGCAGGGCAATGCAACACATCACATAGCTCACAGTTTACGTTTGTGCTTCGGAGTGAACAAGGAATAGTTTACCATACAGTCGATTATATTTGGGGCCACCTGTGATTGCCCTGTATCGTCAACCAAGGAACCTAGTGCAGCTGGCCACGGCACTGAAGTCGCCACGGCTTCACTTCCTCGTCGGTACCTTCCAGAACCCCACTGACACTCTTCCTGCACATTACGGTTTGCGCTAGAGAAGGCCGAAATCCAGGCTTCTGGCTCGCATGTACGTAATTAAGTTTGCGCATAACGCTCAGAGTGTGTGCCCTGCTTGCCTTTGTCCTGTTTTTATATACTGTCTTTGATCTCTATTTTCCAATAACAGATAACTCCCACTACTGACCCTTTTCACTACCCAATTGTTTTACTGGTTTCAAAATGTTATCCGTTGAGGCTGCGTACGTTATTATCGACGTAAGGTACATGAAATGACCGGTTGGCATTCGAAGGAAATTGTCTAGATGTACTAGTGGTTTAGCACTGGTGGCCGTTCTTGAAAAGTGACAGAACACATACTCCATTTTGGTCCAACTTATCGCATGTCCTCTACGTTCTAGCAAAGTGCACTAAAGGTTAAGCTCATCTTTAAGTTCTGGTAGAGATGTTGCTATTATGACCTCACGGTATAAAAGTGTTCGTTGAGCTGCTTCCTGAAGATCTTGTGTGACATCTGTCATGACCAGATTCAACAGTCGTGGACTCAATGCAGATCGGACTTCAACTTTTCCAAAATTGTTCGCTGACAACTGAGGGCTTAATATTTTTGTCTTGATGTTCTCGTACATATCGTTGAGAACATTAACTTGTTTACCCAACATATACTGCCCTCAAAGCGACAGGCATGTTACCTTTCTTGACACTCGTTCGAAACATCTTTAACGTCAAGAAAAACTAACTTGAGTTCTTTGAGATATTTATGCTTCCCCATTAATATTTTAACAATATGAATAACATTTGCACCACCTACCCCGCTGCTGTAACTGCATTTCTTGGATGTAGCTTTTGTTATTTTATGTAATAAATGTGCGGTAATCCTTCCCACACCGTCAATGTTGGTGACGTTAGTTTTATTACTCGATAGATTCCACAGTCAGCTACAAAGTCTTCTGTTTTGTAGAGTGGAACTTGGTTACTACATCGCCCGCCATCAGGCATTCTCCCTTTTATTACGTTAAGGTTAAAGCGTTCGACGTGAACCCCCCTCCCACGCCTTTCGAAGTTCACTCGGTTTTACGTTGAGCGTTTACCGTGGTTTGTATACATAAGGTAGACTTTAATTTCTTCTTTTGCTATTTATAATTGGCCTAAGACTGATAGTAAACCGCCGGCAGAGATGGCGGAGCGGTTCTAGGCGCTACAGTCTGGAACCGCGCGACCCACTGCGGTCGCAGGTTCGAATCCTGCTTCGGGCATGGATGTGTGTGATGTCCTTAGGTTAGTTAGGTTTAAGTAGTTCTAAGTTCTAGGTGACTGATGACCTCAGAAGTTAAGTCCCGTAGTGCTCAGTGCCATTTGAACCATTTGATAGTAAACCATATGAGGCTTCTTGTGGTAAGTCGTCGCTTAACAAATTTTTATATAATTCGTGCTAACTTTCATTAACATCTTCTTGGAAATTCAAACAGTAACACAACTGTTTTAATAAATTCATGATGTTTCAAATCCTTGGCTTGACTGTTTGTAAATTTAGTACTGTTGAAAATTCCATTATGTGTTTCACCTGCTTCGAGTCTGTTGTAAATATTATTAGTTGCTGTTGCTTTCGAGACAATAACCAGCCTCTTGGTGACCTTTTTGGTATGAATGTAAGCAATGCGATCGGATTCTACTGTGTTTGCCACTGTCTGAAACACGTATTCTTTGTTGCTACTTCTTTTTGACGTCATTGTTCCACCAACATTGATTTTGTCAGGCCTTTTCTTAACTTTGCTAATGCCAAGTACTTAAGTACACCCTCAACTGTAATTACTATGTAGCTGTGGGTATCGTTCTAGAGAGTTTTAACGTGTTTCCCGCTAATATTACACATTTCCATGTACTAAACAGCATTAGATGCCAGCGGAACTGCTTGTGGTTTTCGAATGAAACAATTTCATCCATGATGTACGTTTCTGTGTGCTGCATTTCACCGTGGCTCTTTTAAGCATGCCATATAGAGCCTGTTTTGTGTGGTTAATTGTCATCTTACAGACCCTAAAGTACTTGCAGGTCCTGTTATCTATTTTGGGATGTGAATGTATTAACGATTGACATGTGAGAAAACGATGGACTTTGCGAAAGGTGGTAGGAATAGAGGTGTTACTGAGAATCATCATTGTTAACTAAGCAGAGCGTATTTATGTCTTACTGGAGCTCTAAACTATATGATACAACAAACACTGAGTGGCTTCACATAATGAGGAGCACAGAAAGAAAATAAATTTAAATTGTAAACCTTATGGAAAACACTTCACTCTGCAGTTCAAGTCCAGAGCATGTAGCCGTTCACCTCACGGGAAGAAGTAAGACACTTCACGGAACTTATTTTCAAAGAGGAAATAATCATCATATGGGGGGCATTGAAGTATCTCCATTTTGGTTTTATTCCTCTGGTGCAGTCTGCTGATGTTACTGTCTGCGGGCTGTGATGTAAATAAAGCCCCGTCTGTGACAACGGAAGCGACCTTGCCCATATTCTTACATAAAAAAGTATTATTGCATCTCAGAAAGTTCTGTTCTTTTCCTTTTCAATCTCTGTATGTCATCAGTAACAACAGATAAGGTTCTTTTCGTAGAAAAAATTTAAATATCTGAAAAGATTGCAAGTGTTGGAATGCAGGATGATCTTGAAAATAGTGGTGATAAAGCGTCTAGGTAATAATGTTATCTCGTCGTGGTGGCAGGAAGGAAATTCTACTGATGCAACGGCAACAGTTGATAAGAACATAATTCGAACACTTGATGCATACTACAGAATTTGTGAGCAATATAACACTGGACGAGCTGCATTATTTGGAAGTAACTGTTCGTATGACTTACAAGAATGCAATATTACGCTAATTACGCTAGTATCTACCCGACCATAACACTATTTTTAAACAAATTGGACGTGCAGCAACCAACATTTCACAGACGTGAAGCTATAGTTGACAAGCAGTATGTTACTTACTCCTAACAACAGTATACTCTGGAAGCGAATTTCAAGAACAGTCATATACAGATGGACAGCCACACTGTTTCTCCATGCGCACCATTCGTGAATGGAATTGGTGGAAGAGGAAAACTGTTCAGGTACATCATGACTTCTCAATCACAGTGAGGTGTTATCCGCAGTACAGACCTACGGATCGAAATTCATTTCCACTTTTGGTTTCATTTGAAATACATCAGGCTGGAGCCATACCGCAGTTTCCTTTTTATTACTATTACTCCCTCTTCGTCCACGCAGTAATTAGAGCTGTTTTTCTTTCTCTTGTTTGCGTAATAAAAGATTTTATGTGGAAACTGAGATACAGGTTACTGCAGAGGTCATAAATTCCCTCGAACAATGTTATTTTGACTAATTTGGTAATGCGTTTGCGCGTTGTACTAGGTTGGTAAATTATCAAAGTTTTGGCGAGCTTTCGCAGTGTGTGGCGGCCCAAGCGGATGATGCATATTCCCTGGGGACCGACGACCTCTAGTTCTAAGAGCCTTGCCACTGGGACCAGAAGTAGTGGTTTGTTACCAGTCGGCTAAGCTTTGTATTCAGCACGCAACGGCAGCGAGGCAGAGAGACGTTTTTCGAAGAACTGGTCAGGCCTCTGGCAGGCAGTATGCTCCATGGTGCTTCAGGGGAGGTTCTATGCATTTCTCCATGCTCTATCCTGTTCAAGCAATGTGCCCCTAGCTGGCCGCACTCTAGTCATAAGCGTACAGATTATGAGCGGACGACGTGGTACGTTACAAGAGTCGGTTAAGCGTTTATTTTGAAGTGGATGGGTTCTTGTTACCAATATCGTTGATGGCTGCTCTTAGCTCAGGTATTTGGGGGTTTGGCACTTTCGCACCACAATGATCAATGTAACTATCTTTCCTGGTCCAGAATAGTTTTTCAATTTATCCGAGCGCAACTTGAGTTTAGTACCAGTAGCTTTTACATTCCATCTCCTGAGGACTTTGCTGTTCAGTGTTTCTCGTATGTTAACTGACTGCACTCTGCAGACTCCGATGTCTAATTTTCTCTTATGTCTGTTGGGTGGTCATATATAAATCATTTTATAAATTATTTCCTTTTGAAATTTGTAACAGTAAACGTTGGTCGCAGTAGATGAACCCTATAGCTCCATTTATTATTATTAATTTTGGAAAGGACCATACCCACGACTTATTTGTAAGGGGTATTTATTTCACAGTCGTTTCTGTTTCATACAGCTTGTCGCATCTCATTTGAATCAGAGATGCGACCATTTGCATATCGAGGTCATCACTCGATACATATGACACGCTTAGATTCCATCTAGCCTCTGTTCGGTGAAGCTCTGATGGGAGTCTTGCACCATGATGTCAGTAAACGATTTCAGACACCTGTCAGGACATTCACCAAGTGGACATTTAAGTTTTCTGGAAGTGATTTTATTCACAGTACACTTGTTTTAGAAGTACATTACCTAATAGAGGTGTATAGTACCCAATAGGTGGGAGCAAAGAAACTAAACGTCACAGGTTTAGAGAACATTTTATATTATTTCAGGGATTTAAAATACAAGCAGATACACAGGTTACTTAATAGTATGGGCCCGTTATCAGTATGGCGTTGCATCCCTTCTATCCTGGACAAATGCACTGATTAAGCATTGTATCGTCAAGACCTCCACATCTAGGATACTGGCACTGGGTCGGAGTTGACGACCAAGCTAGTTACACACATGTCCTACGGGAGTACCACACCATCACGTAGACAGCTAATAGACACACCTGTCATTCACAGATAAGCATCGTCAAGTTGAAAATTCCACCTCGAATCTTTCAGATGAGAAATAACATGAATAATCAGGATGTCTGTGGCCTACCACTGCTCCCTCAAAGACTACCAGGGATGACAAGAAATCACAGTCAATGGCTTCCAAAGGACGATGGTCTTCTGCGGCAAAGCAGAATCGCAATTAATGTGTGAACACTCTGCGACGCCATACGCCATCAGTCCATGCTTCCTGGTCACGGAATCTCTCCAAAGGCAGCCATTTTTGTTAGGATGTTAACGGCGTGGTAGCCTCCATCTAGCCATCCGGCTGTACTAGTCTCCGACCAATGGTCACACAGAATGTAGCAGGAAGTCCATTATTTGTACTTGGATGGTAGGCGCAGACGTGAAGGACTTAAGATGTGCTTGCTGCAAAATACAGCGATATTGATTTTTGGTGGTCAGACGTTGTTGGCCGGAGTCTTGACGAGAGCTCCTCGCCTCACGTTCCCATGCTGTCCAACATCGGGCCACTGTCACATCCGACAGCCCCAAACGTACGGATGTTGCATGAATCGACTGCCAGGCCAAATGGAAACTCACAATGAAGGCTTTTCCACTTTCATCTCCCAGTATCGCAGGCACAAATAAGTACGCAGAATCTCCGTGTCCTTCACAGTCGTAACTTAACATCTGATGCTTTCACTCCCCTTATATACCGTACGAAGCGTAGTACCTACGCTAAACACGAAGAACCTGATAAAATCTCGGCCGTTCTACTTGTCGCAGAGCACTGAAACTCTAATGAAACTTACCAGACCACGTTATGTACGTGAACGAAGTTACATTGATATTTTGGGTACTTCACTGTTTTTTAGTCAGGATGTTTTTCTGGATCACCATGTGCAAGAGAAATGAGATGATTTACGTTCCGCTAAAATCTGTCAAGTTTCGACTGCCACACTGCGATTAGTACAGCAACAGAACCATTATTTTCTACTCACCTTCTTCTGTTTCTGGGGCCATCTTCTGTAAATGCCCATCCTCGTCCATGTTATGTGCTACGAGAATGATGGCCAGAGAGTATAAGCTGTGTGAGGGAGGAGACAGGTACAGACGACGCTCCTCCCTGCTGCCAGATTACGTGCAGCAGTCAGCCCCGCCTGTCCCGAGGCATGTCGGCGACAAGCTTAGCTTCCACCCACTTAACTCCTTCCCCTCCAATCCTACCACCCCTCCCCCCTCTCTCACTCTCTCACTGTCTCCATCCGCTCACCGTCATCGACTTGCCTTGGAGCACCCCGCCACTCCACCGCTTATCTACGCTCTCGCCTGGCTGTTGCTATATTCCACGTAATTAGAAGTGCCTGCTGCACAATACTTTTTCATAACTTTTAATTGGCAGAAAACTCTTCCTCATTTCTTCAGAAACGGAATGTATAGGAATATTATTCCGTAGATACTCTTTCTTTTCTTTTCCATCGGTTATGCTGACCTTCATTTTACAAACGGGTGGAGCTATGAAAGTGCTTAATGGGTGCATAGAACATACGTATATCGGATGTAGGCTTTGATCCGTGACGTAATCACTTTGCATACGGCGTAATACATGAGGGATGAAATAGAATACTGGTAATATCAGTACAGCTTCTATAAAAATTCTGTAATGTAGATTGAGGTGACAGACATGTGTAGCTTCGAGTGACCTCCAGGTTACATTTCGAAGTAATACTTCCATTGTAACGAAACCACTGAATGTTGTTTTACGAGAGTAATTATAAGATGTACTAAGGGGTCTATTTTATGCATCTCTGATTCCTTAGAGTAGTATGTGTGCATCAATTAGAAGCACTCATTATCGAAACGTAGTGAGTGGATTTCGTCATGCTCAATATTTTCCGATTCGGAATGTCACAGAAGGTGCATCTGTGGTTCAAGAGATAAGAAAAAACGAATATGAAGATACCTGCTACTACAGTGGCCGGATCGCAGCTGAGTCATCTGCGCCGCTTTAAACAGAGAAAGCACTAAGTTGGGAAACTCTCTCGCGTTAGTAATATATACCTTCTGCTGTAATAAATGTATACATTAGTGAAAATGTAACCAAGTGTTATGTATTTTTTTAGTTATCTCAAAAGAATCTTAGCAGTAATCAAAACGTCCTGGATCCCAGATTTCAACTCGGTCATTAGTTTCATTTTGAATAAAAAACGTCGGCAATGGTGACCTACTGCCTAGTTCTGCCAACGGCCTTGACGTACCATGTATGGTAGTGAACAGAGATTCAGCGCACTCTTTTGTCCTTGGGTTTGGAAACGGTGCCAAAAGGGCGGAAGTGTGACCAGTGATCAACGGTATGACCATGCAGAAGGCAATCAAAACCTTTCAACTAAAGACACACAACGTGTATACACAGGGTATGTGTGCCGTAACTATGTCGAGACGAGCTCTCCATTCTGAAACGTACTCCAGATTAGTCGTCGGCCACCCCCTCCTCCCGGCATCAGATGTCCGTAATGGTGTACGAAGAGGAAATGAGTGAATAAATAACAGAAAGGTAACATCTACGAGTCGGAGCTTGGTCTGACACAAGTCTGAAAGCCGTAGGGCAGCACAGAAACCCGGGAAGGGAAATGCGAAGGCTTAGTTTGCACGTAGTGACGGTCAATAATCTGAATTGGAAAGTGGATGAGGATTTCTGTACAGTCGAAAACAGGATAATATCAACAACAGCAGAAAATGGCATAGCAAGAGTTGTAATCGTTACGAATAGGGATCTAGGACAGATTGTGAACTACTGTGAACAGTTTATGATAGTGCTCTTCTCATCACAATCAATAGTACACCAAGATGAATCACAATAATCAAGTGCACATGCCAACTTACCAAGCAGTAGATTATGAGATTAAGAACGTATGTTATTCTTTGTGAAAATTGTTATAACAAAGAAATTTATTCCGTAGATCAGGGGCGTAAGAATATAAAAACGAGTACAAGTGCAGAACTGTACATGAGCTGTGATAATGAGAATTTTGTACGAGGGACGCTCCCACATGCTGCAATCAGAGCCTCTAGATGCATTGCATGGACTCAGGGAATGCGAGAATATGCTGATGGCGAACATTGTGATGCAGTTTTTGTGGTGCGTCTACAACGCAAAGACAGGGGCTGCAAGAAGACCTGAACGAACATGATTGTGACAGACCGTAACAAAACAGGTACGATAGGCGGCATGTCAGGGAATCAGTGGTGCCCGCTGTTCTTCGAAAGAGGCTTGCATATTCCTAGCAATATGTGGCCGTCATTGTCATGCTGAAGTATGGCATGTGGAGCTGCCTGGTGGAGGTGAAGTGACTCGGGATCTAAAACATCTCTAATACAGAGGTTGTTGTTCAGAATTAGCGGTTCAAATTTGCGTAGCTAGCGAGATCCAAAATTATAGCCAATGCAGCTCAGCAGCACAGTCTTACCAACTGGGTACACCAGGATATCTTCCGACTTGCACAGAGCAATCACTGCAGGACAAGTGATTCATTCAAAACAACTAGAATCAGCCGCGCAGGTTGCTATTAACGGCCTTCACGTACCCATTGCAATCTAGTTCGATGATGGCTTTGGATCTGTGGAAGCTAATGCAATGGGACGCATCTCACTCATCCAGTACTCAGCAGACGGTGTCGAACCATCTAGGAAGACATGTTCACATCCGTTGCAGTGCTCCAGCATCAAGACAATACTGTGGATGAAATTGTAATGTCACAGCTATATAGTCAAGATGCTGTCATCCCACTATGTGATCAAATGTTGTGCTGCAGTACCCGCTCGTCGCTCTGTGTGATCCTCTCCTATGTACAGACCCCTCAAAAGTTCCACAGTCGTAGCAGTGTGCAGTGTAAGAGCCGCAATATCACAGTACAACAGGTCCAACCATTCTGATACCTATCATTAAGACCCATGGATTGTCATCTATGCAAGGTGAAATGAGACATCACGTTGACAGTAGATATGTTTAATTAATTTCTTTACTCCAGTCCTCAGCTCTAGTACATCACAAACAGCTTGGTGGAGGCGTCCAGATGGCTCTCAAGCGAAACGATAGACGTCTGGCATTTTTGACAGCGCAAAGAGCAGGGCCAAGTGTGAACACTTGAATGCCGCTGTCGCAACATCTGAGGCTGTGACCATGATGACAGCGTGGCAGCACAGCTGACATATCTCCGGAGGCAGTCATGACCTCCCGCGAGCCTTCGGGTCTCTGCTCTGGTGGCAGCTGCTTTCACGACCCAGGCCAGGCTGCTCTGTCCCACAATCAAACAGTGGACGCCTTACTGCATTCCAAAATGTTACTCCAGCCGTCACAGACGCGTGGTGCCCGCTGTGATACTGAAACAACAATATTTTAGTTCATGAATGGCAGAGAATTCATACATTCCGGACTATGCTCGTTATGGGCATAATGCAAGTACTCTAAACAATTCTGAGATGGAGACTGAGTAAAGGATTCCGCACTCCTGCTAGCGCATTTTGGCGTCGGCTATTACTATACGATGTGCAGCTGGCTCTGCTTCGCAACACCTGTCAACCACGTTTTGCTTCAAAATGCATAATAGTCTTGCCTGCCTGCGGCTGGCTGTGTTGCAACTCACTTCGGCTCTGGCGTACTTTTGACCGAATATGGGCGATACACTACAGAACTAACTAACATGCTGATAGTGACCTTTGATGTGTATGAGTCATTCTTCTATTTGCTTAAATTTTTGCACTTCGTATGATACCTCTGCACCTACTAAGCGCAGCCTATCAGCTCTCACACAAATGACGGCGCTGTTATTTCTCTGCAGTGTTAATCACTTCCCTTGGTTGAACATTTCTAGACATCGTCTGCTTCTGGATGATTCAGATGACTCAGATCCGTATGAAACTTCCAGGCGGAGTAAAACTGTGTGCTGGACCGAGACTCGAACTCGGGACCCTTGCCTTTCGCTAGCAAGTGCTCTACAAGCTGAGCTACCCAAGCACGACTCACCCCCCGTCCTCACAGCTTTACTTCTGCCAGTACCTCGTCTCCTACCTTCAAGTCTCGGTCGGGCACACAGTTTTAATCCGCCAGGAAGTGTCATAACAGCACACACTCCGCTGCAGAGTGAAAAATCGCATTTCAGATCCGTATGTTTGGGTGTTCACGTTATCACAATTTTGTTTATGGGGATACTGAACAGGTAATTTAGAAGGAGATAATAATCTAATAAACATAGCGCTTGGAATAAGGTGATATTGGAAGAAATAAAAGAAAGAATTATAGGAGAATAGGCACTTGGTGGTAGCAGTGAGGAAGGATAAGCACTGCTTGAGTTCTGCAATAAATTTCAGCTACTAATTTTCCATAAATCACTAGAGGAGTATTTTGTAAAGGCCTGCAGACATAGGAAGGTACCAGATGGATAACATCATGGTCGGACAGAGATTCCAAAATCATGTACTGGGTTGTAAGACATGCTTAGGAGCTGATACAGACTCTATCTCTATTTAGTAATGATGAAGAGTCGACCTCTATTTAGTAATGAAGAAGAGTAGGTTGAAGTTTGAGATGCGTGACGAAGCTTTACTTTGGACGAAGGAGGTACTCAGGATGGGTTGTGCGGTTTTCATGTCCTCTGAGTCTTTAGAAACTGTCATAATACTGCGGAATGCAGTTGGAAATCCACTTTCAATTTCTTCTACAAGTTTCTCTTCTTTAACTAGCGGTATCATCTCTTTACACTTTCGCAAAGACCTTTTCTAACGAATATCGATAGGCAGTGCAGTCTCTTTGAGTGGTGTCTCTCTGAGACAGTGCATGGTAGCGTGCTTAGTTGGATGACTTCCACACGCTTCCAGCCAATGGGACTACAGGCCGTTGGTTTGGTCCACGCTTCCAATTAAGTTAATAGCACTTTTGTTCCGGGTCGCCGAGCTATGAATGATTGCAGTTCAGAGCCCGGGTTCCCGGGTTTGATTCCCGGCGGGGTCAGGGATTTTCTCTGCCTCGTGATGGCTGGGTGTTGTGTGATGTCCTTAGGTTAGTTAGGTTTAAGTAGTTCTAAGTTCTAGGGGACTGATGACCTAAGATGTTAAGTCCCATAGTGCTGAGAGCCATTTGAACCATTTTTGCAGTTCAGAGGCGGGGTAGCAGTTCCGAGAATTGGTGAGATCATTGCAGTTATTTGTAGTGGTTGTTAATACACAAGGTTTTGAGTCACTTCGGTCTTGTGGCTTTCGTATAATACGGTTTATTTTGCAGTCGTTTCCTGCACTAAGCTTTTTAAGAATTACGAAAGCGATTTGATATTTAGACAACTGATATTACATAGCTTCCAGGTCTTTGTGCTTTTCATAAGTTGGAAGCTAGCTGTTTATTCGTTTTGTAGTTGTTCAAACCTAAATATAGCGCAGTCGATTCTGTCAGCTCTTGAGTTTGTTCTGTGGTGCGGAAATCGTGGATACAAAAGTTGAATATTAAATCTGTAACTCTTGCGTTGCTTAGATGCACTGATGATTGATTTGACTTTACTGCTACTCATTGCTGTTTTACAACATATGCTCTACATATTTATACATATTTATCGTGCTTTCTTGTATAAGAAGTCACCGTTATTTAGCCAACGACCTTGTTGAAGACGGTGGAGGGGCAGATAGAGGGTCAGGGCACACACTCGCCTGTGGGGTGGGAAACTGCCTCTGGAGGCATGAGTATACAGAAAGAATTGGAAACCACTGGGTTACAGACACGTAATGAGTATCCACAGGACTCGTGGCCAGTAAATGATAAGTGTTCTGAATATCTCTCCTCTGGCAAAAGATTCCTGACTAGTCCTCCATTCGGATCTTCGGGGGGTGAATAGCAAAGGAGGAGGTGACCAAGAGAAAAAGATTGAATAACCAACGAAAAGATAACGTTCTACGCGGCTCGGTGTGGAATGTCAGAAGTTTGAAAGTGGTGGGAAGGCTAGAAAATCTGGAAAGGGAAATACTGTGGCTCAATCTTCATCTAGTGAGAGTGAGTGAAGTGAAATGGAAGGAAGACCAGAATCTCTGATTAAAATGAGTATAGAGTAATATCAACAGCAGGGGAAAATCATGTAAAGGGGGTAGGATTCGTTATAAATTAGAGGGTAGGGCAGAGAGTGAGTTCCCTCTAACAGTTCAGTCATATGTTTGCTCTCATCAGAATCGGCAGTAAACCTACATGCCGACGTCAGAAGCCGAAGTTCAAGAGATTAAAACAGTATGTGAGGATATTGGACGGGTAATTCATTACGTATAGGGATATGAAAATGTAGTAACCATGGAAGATTGGAATTCTGTTGTAGGTGAAGTAGAAGAGAAGGTTATGTAGGAATATGGACTTGGTACCAGGAATGGGAGAGGAGACAGATTAATTTCGAAATCAGATACTGAATTGTACGGCGTACCCAGGGGAAGATATAGATTCATAAGAGAATTTAATAGTTATGAAGAATCTGCTGAAGTTTAAGGAACCAGTCAGCAGGAATCAGTGCTTAAGGAAGTGGAATACGGAGGTACTAAGCAATGAAGATATACACTTTAAATTCTCTGAGGCTGTCAGTACTGTAATAAGGAATAGCTCAGTAGGCAGATTAGTTGAAGTGGAATGGGCATTAAAGAAGAAAAAAATAGATACAAAGAAGATAACTGCTAAGAAACCATGGTAGCAGAAGAAATACTGCAGATGGTCGACGAAAGAGGAGAGAACAAAAATATTCAGGTAAATTTAGGAATACAGAAATGCAAGTTACAATGGCGTGAAATAAACATCAAGTGCAGCAATGCTAAAGCGAAATGGATGCATGAAGAATGTGAGGAAATCGATACAGAAATGACTCAGAGTACAGAAATGTCAAAAGAAACTTCGATGAGACTAAAAGCAAGGGCAGTAACATTAAGAGTGCATAACGGCTCAAGCATGCACGTTGCTGACAACAATAATATACAGAATTGAGAATCTGTTTGATGACAATCAGTTTGACTTTAAGAAAGATATAGGCATCTGAGGGGGAGTTTTGACGTTGTGGTTCACAATGAAAGCAAGACTGTAAAAAAATCAAGATACTTTCATACGATCTGTCGGCCTGGAAAAAGCGTTCAGCAGTGACACTTCGTACAAGGTGTTAGAAATTCTGCGAAAATTAGGGATGAGCTACAGCGGAAGACCAAGGGCGAAGTGATCGGATTAAAAAGAATGTAAGAAAAGGCTGCAGTCTTTCTTCCTTTCTCCTCAATCTATACATCAAAGAAATAATGACGGAAATAAAACAAATTATCAAATGAGTAATAAAAATCCAAGATAAAATTATATCAGTGATAATTTTCGCTGATGTTGTTATCCTTCGTGTAAGTGAAGAGCAACTCCAAGATCTGGTGAATGAAATGAAGTCTACTGTGTACATGTTACGGATTCAGAGTAAATCGGAGAAAAACAAAAGTCATGAGAAATTGCAGAAATGGGAAAAGCGAGAAACTTAAAATCAGAATTGGGGTCACAGAGTAGACGAAGTTAAGGTATTGTGCTACCTAGGCGGCAAAATAGCCCACGACAGATGGAGCAAGGATGACATAAAAAGCAGAATACCAATGGCAAAAAAGACGTTCTTGACTAAGAGATGCCTGCCGGAGTGGCCGATCGGTTCTAGGCACTACAGTCTGGAACCCCGCGACCGCAGGTTCGAATCCGGCCTCGGGCATGGATGTGTGCGACGTCCTTAGGTTAGTTAGGTTTAAGTAGTTCTAATTTCTAGGGGACTGATGATCTCAGAAGTTAAGTCCCATAATGCTCAGAGCCATTTGAACTAAGGGAAGTCTACTGGTATTAAACGTTTGCCTTAATTTGGGGGAGAAATTACTCATAATTTACCTTTGGAGCACAGCATTGTACGGCAAGACATCAGAGAATAACTTCCACGGTCCGCGCAAATTGTATTGCATTTTAGAGTATCTGTGGTTTTACAGAAGTCAGGCCGTGAAACTGCCTCGCTACAAGCAGTCTAATGTAGCTAAAAGTGTATATTTTAATAAAAAATTAATTAATAAAGCTGGAGTTAAGCATGTATTACTCCATTACTCCACGAATATTTGTCACGGCAGGATTTTAATAATATGCACTACTTTTAAATATGAAACGCAAGACAATCACTTACATCCGCTACTTATTTTGTCAATTTTAAATTTTTCGGAAACGGTAGCTACGACAATCACTTACATCAGCTACTTATTTTGTCAATTTTAAATTTTTCGGAAACGGTAGCTACTTTTACATATAAATGTTACCCGGACAGTTTTCTTCTTTCAGACATAGTTCAGTCAAATTATCAACAAGAGTAATTCCAAGCCAAAAGTATTGGCATTCCTTGAAGAAGGCAATATAAAATTTAACCCTATTGATTTATGTTTAATGTGGCCTCCGACCACACAAAAAGTTTATTTAACACCCTTTTGACTTGGAAATAAAGACGTAGTTAATCGTGTTCTTAAGCAGCACCACCTCAGACGGAAATGCAGTGGATGATGATCTGTTACCAGTCAGACATGTGTTTTCTAGCACTTTCTGATAAACATTTTTTGTTACATTTAAATTTTCAACAGGACAGCCATGTTGGCCAGTTACCAAGTGTGATAATTCCTTTAAAAGATTAAAAGAAGATATCGTCGGAAGTTAACTTCTTTAATGTAGTAACTTAAATTCAGAAGAAACCAGAAACTTTCAAACCATGAAGTAGACCTCAAAGCCGTGGACTAAGCAGATGAAGACAAACACTATATTTTGAGCTGTTGTGTTGGTGGACATTCCTGCACATGTGTTGTTTAAAACATCAGTCGTATACACATCGACATGCCCTTTAAAATGTATCTTAACTGGTAGTGAATGTTACAACTCCCCACCCTTAACTGTTTGATATACATCTGAAGTACAAATCAGACGTAAGAATTACATTGTGCCTTTATTAAAGGATAAGTTTCACGTATAAGTTTTCGTTACAATAGATAGAAAACCACTTTCGGATCTACGGCTCTCTTTCCAAGAACTAGAACGTTGTGCCATTCTTTCCTTCTGGGTGTATAACGGCGTCATATTTTTCATCTCCGGAAAACAGACGTCGTAGTGCATCAGAGTGATATACAGGTTAAATGGAATCTCTGACAGCTGAGAGCCAGAGTGATATAGCGTGGGCAGTTGTGTGTGTCTGAGTCCCATACCGTGGGATCGGTGCAGTTGCACTTCATCGCTCAGCCATCGCCGTTGGACATGGACGGCGAAAAACTATGGTATTAGTTTCTCATCAAAGGCAGAGGGACAACTACTGTTACTTATCCAAGTGCCGTATCTCTTACATGACCTGCAATCTTTCTGTTTTGGAATGGTATTATTCTACGTTTTCTCGTTATTCAACAACTGTGATCTGTAATACAGTTGTACGGAAGTATGAAAAGATCCCCACAAATCGCCAGTACAAGCATCGTGAAGGATCGCAGTGACGTAGGCAACATAGTTTTCCTCATTTTCCTCCTACCACAGAATTATCACTACTTCAAGGTAACGCATTCACATAAAACAGCCAAACACAAATATGAAGCATATTAAATGTAGCTTGAACCGCTGAATACTCAGCCTCTAAATTGATAATGGTATATACAAAGCATAATGTTGGGTATACTGTAACTCACAATGGTTTCGTTTTCTTTTCTTTAGCATCCCGAACTGACTTATTTAGATAATATTCTTCTCGGGTATGCAGCCGGATCATAACGTCTTCATGACGTTATGATCCGGCTGCGTACCCGAGAAGAATATTATCAATTATTACGCCGGGAAAGCCTTCGTAGCTGACTTATTTAGACTTTACTGATAGGATACTGAGGACTGACGCTCTTAGTAAAGAGGAAGTATGAGTCACCAGTGTATTTTTCTTACCGTGTGCCTGGTAAGGATTTATTTTCCACTATAATTCATAGTTCTGCTATTTAAGTTTAAAATCACCAACATGTGGGAAAAAATAAAACATGTTTTGCGAAAAATAGTGTTTAGGATTTGGCAGACAAATAATGAATTCCCTAACCAAACCTAGAATCAAGGAGACTTATTAATTTAATTATTTATTTGTTTCTTTATTTAACCTTATCTGATTAGGACCATCAGGCCTTCTCTTAAGTCGGACCATATAGTATCTGTTACATAATAGTTGTCTAAGAAAACTATTTCAATATATGAATTAATATTCAGTAAATTATACTGATTATGTACTAACAAAGTTAATATTGGCGTTACTTGTAATACTGCAGCTTCAGGCAGTAATAGTGATAGTAGTAGTAATAATAATAATAATGGTAATTGTGACATTAATAACAGTAATGTCAGATGTACTTATAAGAAGGGTTTATAGATCTACAAAATCGTGGTTTTCTGATATAGCGAGTTACGGGAAAATAGAGTACGAATACTGGAAAATGAGGAATATGAAGATGAAAAGAGAGACGTACAAGAGCAGTGTGTGTGTACAGGAACAATGGTAATCTTACAGTTGCTTTAATAGATATGTCATAACCTGGATTTTAAACCTGCAGATGTTGCTTAATTATTCTCTGATATAATTCGAGAAATTATGCCATAACTGGGTTCCTGTGACTGAGGACTTCAAGAATGTGGCTGAACGATGGAATGGGACAGAAAGAATCTTCCTCTGATGGAAATGGGTGCTCTGCCATGCTGTTTAGACAGGAACGGTAAGGTCAAAGAGAGATACGACTGACAGTTTTCAATGCTAAGAGAGTAGAGAACACAGAGGATATGGAAATATCTACGTTTGTCGGCACGCAGCGAGGATCTCTGTGCATGTGGTGGAGAAACGTCAACAAGGAATCCAACATGACAGATATATAGAACATAGGCATAATAACCAGTTCCAGGCACCATGAGCTTTCCTGAGAAAGGCCTCGCAGGTTAACATCACTGTAATCAATAATAGGAAAAATAAGTGTTTGTGCAAGTTTCTTCTACATATCAAGTGAGAAGAGCTATTTAAACTTTTGTAAGGCATGGAGAGACGCTAATATCTTCTTGGATATTACAGTTAGATGCTCATTCCAGTTTAGACTACCCCATACACATTTCTGAAAGAGAGAAGTTAATATTTGTCCCACAGGCATTCCCAATGGGCTGATGGGCTTAGGATCACCAACCAGTATGTTTTTGGTTTTTGATGAGTTCAGCTTTAAACCTCTCTCCTTCCCCTGTTTTGATTGTGCACACAGATTGGTATTAACAATCTCGATAGCTGTCTTCAGGTTTACACATAGGTTTTTGATAGAACTGCACGTCATCAACACACTTGTAATATTTACAGAAGACTGATGACAAATCAATAAAATAGTATAGGACCTAACATTGAATCCTGGGGAACAACTGATACTACGTACCTCCATTGCGACTTCATGGTGCCAGACACTACGCATTGCTGGCGAGACGTCGAGTATGAGTGAAACCATTGCACTGCACCTAGCGAGAAATTCGGTTGCTACGTTTTGGCAAGTAAAATGTCATAGTCGATGATCACCCAGCTTTGGTGAAGTTGAGTAAGATCACATGATAATTCCCTCTTGTACATCTGAGGCAAACATCAGGTCATCTGTTACTGTAGGCAGATGTGATACAATATTTATGGAAACCTGATTGGTACTCATTTAGAAGGTTATTTGAACTTTTGTGGTTAGTTAGCTGATTGTGGATTATATTTTTCATAGGGGCATAGGCGCCACTATTGAGTGTAGCAATCAAAGGTAAATCTTCTAAGTCATTTGGGTTGCTTCACTCATTTTCTTAGGCCCACAATACAATACAACATAATAAACAGGGTCAGCCCTCTAGCAAAACATAGTTATATGTCCGCCTTTACCCAGACAGATTTCTCTATACTTCTACAATCTGTTTGGTTCTTTACTTTTTTTTTTCTAAAGATATATCGTCAGAAATGTGGAATTCGTAGACAACGGTTTACTACTGCTGTTTACAGTAAGTTTATGACTTTTCATTTCACATTGAGATTGCTTCTCTCTGTTACTGGTGATGGTGATACCGCCAAAGTTTGTCGATTGAGGAAGAAACGCATGTCTGACGAAAACGCCATTCAACAACATTATATATATATATATATATATATATATATATATGAATACCACGGGAATCAATGTAATACTTTTATTGTTTTCTTTGCTTAATAAAGCAGTATTGCGAAACACATATATCAAATGGCTATTGGCGCTGAGTCGTACAGCCATCTTACTTACCCACTTCATGCATATTGTTATGCATACTACATTAAAATGAATTGCAGATAAATGATAGGGTCATCTGTGTTGGTAATCAGTGTGGTTGTATATAAGCTACGTGAATTTGCAGTGTTGGCTTATGACTGACATAAGCTTCGTATATTACTATGTTCGCTCCTTTTGTTCATTTACCTTCTAACTCTGAAACAGCAAAGTAGTTATCACTCCATGTTTGACAGCACACATGCAGTTATGTTCCACTTCTTCACTTTCACACGAAAAAGGGTTGATATTATTGATTAGGAACAGGTTCGGTCGTGCCAAGTTTCCTGAAATAACGTGTCTATCACAGAATAGAAGGCACAATAGCAGCAAACCACCTCACCTTCTGTAAGCAGAACGTGAGCGATTGCGTGTTATGCTCCCCATAAAACCCTTGACAATGTGTTGACACTACTGATTCTAATCTTGGATACCTACTGGATTCCGGACTACTGAATCATTCTTACCTTACATTCTGTCAGTTTCATAGAGTAAGTTAGCCGGCCGGGGTGGCCGAGCGGCTCTAGGCGCTACAGTCTGGAACCGCGCGACCGTTAGGGTCGCAGTTTCGAATCCTGTCTCAGGCATGGATGTGTGTGATGTCCTTAGGTTATTTAGGTTTAAGTAGTTTCTAAGTTCTAGGGGACTGATGACCTTCGAAGTTACGTCCCATAGTGCTTAGAGCCATTTGAACCATAAAGTAATTATATGTGATATTTGGCCTCTCCGGTGATATGTAGTTAAATTTTACACAATTTGTAATTAAGGATTGTTTTTAACTTCAGAAAGGTCTATAAACAATATTCTCGCAAGTATACTGTCAACCGGATATCTTATAACATTTCAAGCAGTGCCAGAAATTCATCTGTGGATTACTTTTGAATCAAAACAGTTAGAAAATAATGAGGATTTTCGATTGTTTTATTTCTGTGTTGTCATTTCATTATCATGGCCAACATAATGCTATCACGCTATTAAATATGTCATATGTCAATCATTATGTAAACTTTATTACTATGCTTGTATTTTCATACTGACTTATAAGATGAAATGGATAAACTCTGATTTCCATCATGCCCATAATTTGCGTACGATCTGTTTGTTCAATATTTTATTTACTGTAAATGTCCGCAATTTCACTTAACCATACTTTCATTTTGTTATTTCTTTTTATTTGTAAATTTCTTAACCTTTCTATTTTATGACTCTGTAACCTCCCCCTCACTTATCGACCATAATGACAGTGAAAAATTAAACCGCGTGTACTTAATGGAAATTTGGGAAAAGCAATCGTCACCGAATTTAATTTGTCGGTAAAGAGGGAGGAAAGGGTTACATCTAAATGAAAGGAAAAATGCAAATGAAAGTTGTGGAAATTAATTTTAAGAAAAGGGTAAAATTAATAAAGAAAGTAAATGTGCAGTCGTTACGTTAACAATTAATTGGCGTTAATTAGATATCTGAGATTTGGGGAAAATTACGGTCGCCAGTCCTATGGACAACCACTATAATAACTCAAAATGAAAGGTTAATGCACATATAATTAGCACTAAAAGTGTGGCAACTGAAAGTTGACCTGTGTTGTGTGAAAACTGAATGTTTGTCAGAAGTAATAAATTTCGCTACACTCTGACATAATTGAGCAAAAGAATTAATAAAATCGCAAAATTGAAAGTTAAATTTAGTGACTGAAATTAATAGTGAACTTTGTTTCTGAAGCACTATGAAATCCAATAAAATAAGGTTAGTCCTGGGCTACCTCAACAATCATTTCAAAAGCTACTTGAATCTACACAATTTAGAAATAAGAGATTTAACTTTGAACTTGAATTAAATGATTCTGAAGAATTAACAACACTAAAATTTAGTACGTACCAAGCCGAGCTGCAGCCACAGGTAAAATATGGTAACAAAACTCGCACACTTAATTTCTGCTTGTGTAATCTAAATGTTGTAGCCAGCTATGAATACTTTAACTGAACTTTGAAATTAAAGCAGTGAAATGGAATGATATTACATTAATGCTGGCGTTTGAATTTCAACGACACTCGGGTTCATTCCGGAAGAGGAAGGGACCCTGCTTGGTAATGCAATTGAGACAATGAGCAACAAAGGTTCATGCTACGTTGCTGTAATTTTGTGATGCAACAGTTTCAAAAGCTGAGGTCTGCCATACAGTTCTAAAACTTTACGTGCTTTTAGTCTTCCTTGTTGGTTGATTGAAGGTTTGCAGTCGTCGATCGGGGAGGTGGCGACAGTCACTCATTGCCGGCCGTCGCTGTTGCAGAAGCTGGATGTTGGCGCGCCTTCTTCTCAGCACGTGCACCAGGCGAAACGGGCTCTTGATGTGCGCCGGCTAATGCTTCCCGTCCGCGACACCGTGCCAGAAACTATCACAGCAAGTCCAGCGCAATTACATGCTGCCAAACCCCGAAAGCGTGGCAACTCCCGGGAGCGTCGTACAACGCCCCTGCTCCACCGCCCTCCACCGAGCCAGACTCTGCTTTGCCTGCGCTCCACGCCGCAGAATTAACACTACCAAAGATCCTAGCACTTTGGTTCTCCACACGACCTATCGATGTAATCGTTCGATAGCGTAGTTTTCCCTAGGCAAGACCCAGCGTAAAAATACAAATAATATTTACAAAACAAACCAATTATACATCGGCATTTATACAAATAGTAAAACAATTACAATATATAAAGACAAAGAAATGTCATATCTTCAGGTAACAAAATAAGGCAAAATTTATAGTACAATAGATGGAAATAGGAGGATATGCATTTCCGGCGTTACGACTCCATTCCCATCATCATAATGTTATGTAAACTAAGGGATGGAAGTTATGTACACCATGTGGATTTGATTCCGATCTGGCTCGCCTCCTCCTTTTGAAACCTACCGCTTTAAGTGGCACGATAAACTGTAAAACTCTCATTGATCATGTCCAGATGCCACCGCGGCATTCTACGCCATATGATGCCACTTGGCTGTGGTATGGAAGGGCATGGAGTCAACACGTCACTCTCCCGGTCGTTGTCAAATGGCTCTGAGCGTGGGACTCAACTGCCGTGGTCATCAGTCCCTTATAACTTGGAACTACTTAAACCTAGCTAACCTAAGGACATGACACACATCCATGCCCGAGGCAGGATTCGAACCTGCGATCGTAGCAGCAGCGCGGCTCCGGACTGGAGCGCCTAGAACCGCACGGCCACCGCGGCCGGCTGGTCGTTGTCACCTTTCTATTCGTTGAAGCCGCTACTTCTCTGAGAAGTAGCTCCTTGACTGATGTTACGAGGCTGCTGTGCTCCCACCATGGACCAGTCATTGGCAGTACCGAAATTTTTCCACGTTCAGTGCCTTGGGTGTACACGCAATTAGCTCCAGAATCAGAAGTGAAGCTGTACGGGCAGGTTCGTTTGTAATTTGTTCCTCCAGTAATGACAAATAAAACTTGGCTCTCAATAAAAAAAATCATACAAGTCACAGTCGCAATTCAGTTTTCTGGAATTAAGTTCCTTGCACAGGTTGTTACAAAATAATGTAGACAAACTCCAGGGGACAGGAAACGTGGCTTTTTAAGGTGATTCACAGTAGGCGGTACGTCTCGCATTGTTGTTACTCAGAGGTCGTGACTGATTACCACGATCACCAGTGGAGGAGATAGTGCTAGCTATGCTCTGCTGCCTTGTCGGATCACAGTTTCTGACACACGTCTCCATCCACATTTAATTTTTCTCATGTAGGCCGAAAAACACTGGAAATTTAGACGGTTCCAGGAGAAAATAAACGCAGATTGAAACACCTGTCCGAAGTCGTCATCCAGCGATTCATCAGAACATTGCGTTCATAGGAGGCTAGGCCTGTCTATGCAGTAGATAGCTCCATCTTATCCAGTGGCGTTTGTGCCGGTTAGTCACGGTCACTGAACAACAAACAACATTGCGGGAAGTTCTGCCTATGGTCTGTTAGAGCGCAAAGTTATTTTTATTGCCGAAGAGACTGGCCTGGCGGCAGGTGCTGGTAACTATAACTTTGATTATCTGGAGCGTAGTTGGATGACATTTCCGACTACGTGTACGTACCCTCAATTTGTTTCTGAAATACTCTCTACTGCTCCTTGAAGTCTTTCGGAATCGTTTTGCAACATCCCGTATATGTTTCCTTACGGAAAGTACTTACTGTATCCAACTTTGTCAAAACTGAAATGTGTTTTTCCAAACTATGTTCAATCTCCATCTAATTTCGTTCCTAATACAATGTACCAGAAGCATCTTTGATAAGAGTAGCCAAGTAAGCACGCACATTAGTAGTGAATTCAGGGTTTCCTATGCTATGTAATCTGAACTGGAACTGAAGACCCGAGGTTCATGCTTTTTTGGTGTTACTGACAACAACTGATAAACATTGAAAATGATCGAACTTTGACGGAATATGACATGTGTGACAAAATATGTAGTATAAAAAGTTAGGTACCTGGTCATTAACAGTCATTAATTTCAGCTTTCCTGTTCTTAGATAGTTACAGCATCTTTATATACCTTGTATATATTCATTAAAAATCAGCTAATTTCTGAAATTTAAATTAAAATCGTTTATTAAGATGAAAAAAATAAATATTTTCCTTTCTTCCAGCACGGTTTTTGTCAGGAAATTAGTGCTGGTAATCATCCTAGTATTTCCGTAGGCATCTAGGTTAGTGTCTATTTTGATATCATAATTAGAGCAGAATAGAGGTGGTTGTTCTTTTGTAAAATCGCTGCCTGAAGAACTTGTAGCCCTATCTTTGAGTCTGTGACTCCTTTCCCATTGTTTGTGGCAGGTTTGATGTTTTGAGTAGCAAGATTAGCTGAGGATTTAGAATTTTTAAAGCCTTCCAACTTCTTCTTCCAGAGATGATCAATTCTACGCTCTCTGCATCTTTTCATTTGCATGACTGTGCTTCTATATTTGGTACGAGTCTTGTGTACTTTGTTGAAGCAGAGAACTAAACTTCATCCGACTGGGAAGGAGACCAGTGAAGGGTGCGGCATTACAATAAAACTGGAGTCAACAATGACTAAATTAGAAGTTAAACAGGCGTATGTTCATCATGATAGTGATTTCCTTATATAGACTCTAGGTAGTGCTAGGCACACGTTGATCTGGTATATTATACACACAGTATAGTTGGTATTGTGAAGATACTACTATAATCCAATATCATATTATTTTATTTCCCTTTCCCATCAATGACAGATCTGCAGGAGAGCAGGTTTTCAGTTTCTTTTATATATGTTCTACAAATGCCATTGTAGGCGGTCGTTTTTTATATTAGGAATTTGGACTTAAATGAAATAGGGTGTATTAATCATTTGGTTCATTCATCATCTAAACAATTTACAATTGTGACGTAAGTGCGTAATTCTCAATCATATTTCGTAAGGGTATCGTGTGGCAACATCTCGAAAATAGTTATTTATTGTAACCTGTGCGAACGCCAGTATGTTAATTTGACATGGCTACTAAGGTCAAACAGAAAATAAATCTATTAAGTACGCAGTGGTCATCGTGAAATGAGTTAGTGAAGGATAGAACAGCTGAAAGGAAAAGGTATAATTGTGAAAGGTAGTACTCGCCCCATTGTGAAATTTGGAGTGAAACGTTTTACGTGTTTGCAAGATTAGTAGTTAAAGTGAAGGTCTGAGATGTTCAAAATTGTAAACTGATTTGACTTTCCATACATCTCACAGAGAAGCTACTCGGTCTCACCATATTGAAGGTGTTGGTGGCAGGAATATTGCGACCTCACTCTGCGGCAGCGCCAGCGTCATTCCTTCTAAGTTTGCGTCTTAAGTTAAAGGTCTGTACTGGAGATCTACGTAGAGGTCCTGCGGAGATGCTCTGCGAGGCGACCAAGAGCGAAGAAAAGTAAGATTAATTGTGTATTTTCCATGTGATGGCGTCCGTCAAAGAACGGTATTTCGTTGCAAGTTAGACCTAATTGGCTGGATTCTACTTCTTGAAAGCTCTGACCGCTAAAAATGCGTCTCTGAGAACACAGATTCCTCTCCATGGGAAATTTTTAATTTGGTTAACCAGTATAATTCTTTCTAACAGTTTCCTAAGAAAAACGTCATTCATCGCCCTTTCTTTCTATTTCTTCAGCCAGTTCCTTCCTTTCAGCATTGCCATGCCGTCATACTGGATAAGTTCCAGTTCAACCATCATCTGTCTTTCTTGCATTAATATATATATATATTTAAGTGCTGCACAATGAGTGGCGTCATGCAGTTCTCATAGACTGGAGCGATTCTTTTCACCTTCCCGGTCTGTCACAAGAGTCACGTTTATGTCTGGTAGATAACAGCTTTTTCTGCTAAGGTTCCTCCTCATTCCATCTCGTAAAATGTTCTCGCATGTAGTCACTATAGGAGTCTCTCCATGTTGTGGAATTTGCACGGTGGCACCGGAGGGAATCGGAGAAAGGTCTGCCGGCCTTTAGCCATTTTGTGACTGCCACTCCTCAAGCACATTGGGAAGTCTGGCCAACCCAGCACTCGGTTCATTGGTCGAGTTGCTTCCAAAGCATTACCTTATTTCTCAACAACATACAAGTCCGTTTTTGTATTACCGCTAGTAGTACTCAAAAATTGTTCAAATTGTTCTAAGCACTATGGGGCTTAACATCTGGGGCCATCACTCCCTAGACTCAGAACTACTTGAACCCAACTAACCTAAGGACGTCACACACATCCATGCCCGAGGCAGGATTCGAACCTGCGAGAGTCGCAGCTGCGAGGTTCCGGACTGAAGCGTCTAGAACCACTCGGCCACAAGAGCCGGCTAGTAGTAATCACTCACACAATAAAGACCAGTTAGTTATGCAGGTCGAGCGTGGGTCCCGAATTTGAATATGGTGAATTTTCGTATATTGTGGCTCCGTTCCAAAACACCATCAAAAGAGTTTTTATCTTTCTATTTCTGCTGCTGTGCGCTTACGCAATTGCTGACGTAGTGTTCATATATTTGTATGAATTTAAAATTGTATCTTAATGTGTAATTGTAATTAACGTAATATTTAACGAGATATGTGAACTTTTAAGTGTCAGTAGGCCGCTCTATTAAGCATTAATGAAGAAGTCTGGCGAGAGGTGGAAAGACTAATTATTTATTGCCATGTATGAGTAGGGTAAAGGTGTGTTAATAACAGCAACTTTAAAGTATGTTGCTTGTTAAGAGCAGCCTCCTTCTTACGTGTACTGTGAACGGTGAGCTTCATGGACATAAAAATCAAAGAACCATACTATTATCTTTCAAAATAATGATTTTAGAGATACAATGTTTGAGCAATGGAGTAACGTGTTTACTTACTGGACTACTTTCGATGCTTAGCGTGAACTGTCTACTTAAAGTTCGAATATACTACTTTCATGAATTATTATTTCTTCAAGTAAATTGTTAGCTACGATGTCAGTACAGTGAAGTAATATGTTTACGACGAGGACTTTCCTTGACACTGAGCATGTGCTTTGAACTAAGTCGACTAGAGTAGACTATAAATAATTCACTAACAACTGAATCGCTACGCAAGTAGCATTTACAGGAGGATAATTACATTGGAAATCCTAAATTGTGGTTAGACGTTCGGTTTGCAGGTCACCAACTTGGGATGGCAACACGCCCTTTCCCCCTGTCAGTGTTCCTTCACCAGAGAGTATGACGTTAGGTTGATCTCCTCTCCTAAATTTATTTCACAATAACTCCTGTAAAATGTACCCCCTCCCCCCCCCCCTCCAATGCACACACAGATATACAGTGGGATTACAAAAAAATTATATCACTTATTTATTACTGTGAAACTATAGAAGACAGAAACACGTTAGACATGTCACTGGAGAAAAGAAGATTCAAATTTTATGTTGGCGCTTACACTGTACCATATACCACACTCTCAGCATGAGCACCATGAATTGCTCGAGAAACATGGAAACTGTAGTCGATTTCCTTCCACACACGACTCAACAGATTACTGTTTATTGAATCGATTGATTCTGTATCTTGAACAGTTCGATATCTCAGCTCTTGAAGAGTAGCTGCCATGGGCAGATCAAAGGTAGGGGTTATGGTAACCTGGAAGATCAAAAGCAATGAAAAAGATCTTTTTCACCTCTTCCTATCCAACAGTGTGGGATGGTGTTATTAAAACAACGCCGCACCTCGAGATGAAAGTGAGGTGAAGTGCCACCATGCATACAAATGAAATCAATGCAATCTTCGTGAAGTTGAGGAAACAAACAATTTTGCAGCACGTCCAGGTGTGACATTCCTGTCACAGTGTCCGCAGCTAAAGGTCTCGCGGGCACATTCTCACTTCCCGAGCAGGGGGTCCCGGGTTCGATTCCCAGGGGGGTCGGGGATTTTCACCTGCCTCGAGATGAGTGGGTGTTTGTGTTGACCTCAGCATTTCATCGTCACTCATGAAACTGCTGGGTTTGGACTGAGCAAAGGTTCGGAGTTAGAACGGGCGCTGATAACCGCGCAGTTGAGCGCACCACAAACCAATCATCATCATCATCATCATCCTGTCACAGTTTTATCCCAAAAAAAGTAGTGGCCATAAACTCTGTGAACCGAAACGGCACAAAACAAATTCAGTTTGAGTGAGTCCTCTTCATCTTCGACGACGAGACGAAACGTCGACTCGGCCGCCCAGAAAAAGTGTCCTCTGCCATATCCTGGAGAACTGAAACGCTAAATTCATACCTTCTGTTATGGTCGCTGGGACTCAATTGTTGCAATTGTAACTTGTAAGGCTTCATATGCAACCGTCATATCGACACACATCACACCGTTGTTTCAGGAAGTTGAAGTTCCTGGCCTGCCCTCCCTACGGACTTCCGAGGGCTTCATGTGAAAGCATCTCAGATGCGCTCGACGTTTTCATCGGAAGTGCATGGCCGACAAGTGCTCTGCCTTTCGCATTTGCAACCAACTTGAAAGAATTTTGTATGCCACTCAAAAATCAGCTTGTGCAGAAGCGACTTCTTGCTGAATCGATGGCGGAAAGCATGTCGCACTATGACAATGGACTGTTTTGGTGCAAATTTCAACAAATAAAATTATGTATCTTGTGGTGTAGGCAGCATGTTGCTACAAATAAATAACAGCGCAGCTGTTTCAAAACCTCGAATTTGCCTTATTCCAGTGACATGCGTAGTGTGTTTCTGTCTTCTGTGTAGAAATTAATTGGAATCTGTTTTTCAGTTTCGAATCACCTGGTACAGTGAAGTTACTCTTAGATTTCTTATTGTTGTGACATATAAAGTACCTCACATAACTGAATTCCCAGGCACGTTAAATTACACGTTTCAGTAACGTGCAGTTCATTTCAAAACAACTACTTCAGTTATACACTTTTTCGCAGAACAGATTACACCTGAATATTGGCGAATACTTTCTCTTTTGATGTACCTTTTGTTCTTGCTTCATTAACGCGTGTTATACATTCACCTGTAGCAATACTTAATTTTACATTTAGTTGTGTCTTCCGGTTTCACTGCATTTGGTGGCGTTTTGCAGTGTTTGAAGGTGTTCCTCTTCTTTTCGTGTTTATCAGAACTGCAGACGAATTATGGACTGTGTTACGTGTTGTTCTACGAAAATGCACATGCTAGACAGTGTCAGCCGTTAAAGCAGTTAGCTATGAACAGTCAGGAAGAGTAGCTGGATTCCCAATTATATTTTTGGTGAAATTCTTTTACAGTCTGGAACACCACTTAATTTTTATTAATTTTTTAAAGAGAACATTGTCATTACTGGAAGAGATAATATTGCCGAAGCACCTGTTTTGTCAAGTATACCCAACCATAACAATTAAAATAAAGAATAGTTACTGGAAAAACTGATCGCATGACGTCGAAAATGGTCAGAATGCTGGTTTCAAAAGAGATGTCGCAGATGTCGCCAGTCATAGGCACTGTTACTTCTTATTATAATCACCGTAGTGGTGAGGATCTAGAGACTTAGAGATTTCACTGTTCCAGTTTGTCTATCTATGCATACTTGCTGCACATGATGTGATCTTAAATAGTCATATAAATTCCATGTTAGTTATTCTAGTTTTTCCTGTAGCTCTTTGGTATTCCTTTGGCAGTTAATGTGAAGACCAAAGAGGAGGATTTCCAGGCAGCAGTGCATGACAACACTTTTATTACAAATAATAACTTAAAATGAAATACTTAATGTCTGTTAACTGGAGACACAAGTCCTCGCGAGTCTGAATGATTCACAATACGAATAGTTACTGACAAAGTTCCACAAGGAAATTGGAAAGTCACTCTTCAACTATTTCACAGAGTATGAATGATTAATACTAATAGTGGAATTCCAACAGGAAGTGAGTCACTGCTTTGAGCTACTGAGCTTTCCATCCGAGTCCAACTGGGCTGCATACCATCCCTGAATAACAGAGTAACGAGGCAGTGGTCCGAGGAGAGCGATGGCTTCCTTGGCGACTGTTTAGCTGCTGGTAGTGTGTTTCTGCGTTGATCATCTGAGACTGGAGCTAGAGTTGGAACTGGTCACTCTCTTGGTGGATGTCCCTTAGGTACAACAACGGGGTAGTTACTCTCTCCATATGCCTGCAGACACATGATCAACGCAAGCAAGATACTTGTATTTCCGCGACTGCGTCACAAGAGATTATAGCATAGCACGAACACTGTGGGTGGTGACGCTGGTGTCACGGGTTTCAGTGGATCCATCTGTAAGTTAGCTTGTAAACATGCCATTAGATGTACGGTGGTCGATGTTTTTATTGACATCGATATGTGCCCGTCTATGTTCTAATGCCAGTAGTAGACCTGTAGCTCGGCAACCCGCCGGACTCTGCTGTCTTGCTGAACAGTCGGAGTCGCTGGATAAAGCAGTTACATTACATTCTGGGCAGTCGAGTCGTCAGTCTCATTAGCACTTCTTCCAAAACTAAGTGCTCCTCGTCTTATTATTTACTACTGATGTAATTCATGAGAGCAGCTGTCCATCTTACGAAAGGTATTCATCGTTAAGCGGCAATGTTAAGCATCCTTGTGATGGCTCTTGCCGATACACCTGAAGGTCTATTGTTAAAAATCAAGCATCAAGATGACAATATGCATTAACAGCGGTAGTGTCCCACGGCACAATAAGACTTCTGAAACAGTGTCCATTCAGTGCCAGGTGATATCTATGCGAGTAACCCTGAGGCATTCCCGAAATAAACGACGAATGTACGAGTGAGCGATCGATCAGACCTCTTTACTACGCAATACAGCTGCCTCATGAAGTGGCCAATAAAACCAAGGGCGCCGTATAATCCAACCACTCACCGGCCAGATTACAAGCCAGTAATGAGGTCTGTTCGCTTGTTCACAGGTATATCTGTAGCGCGTTTCTGGACTAACGTTCAACTACATAGTGAATAAATTGTAATTAACGTTTCTTAGGCACGCCATTTCTCTTCTCTGAGGGGTTGGTAGTCGCTAGATTTATTATTATCTTTCCCAGTAACTCATTTACTCATTACATCCTACCTTATAATTTTTGTGGTGGACCCTGTTACCTGGCTGTTCCTATACATTGGAACAAAATGTTACTGAAAAAAGTGGGGTTGTGGTAAGATATCGCACTCGCATTCGACATATTTAGGTTTCGTTCATTTGCTCGAATCGCTTAAGGCAAATTCTCGTAGAGTTCCTTTGAAAACTACGTTGATGATGTCGTTTCCCCTCTGTCCACTATCAGGGTCTGTCCTCTAGTGACATGTCGTAATATTCGTTCTTATCAGTAATTTTAACTCGGTCTGTACTCCTCGTATTTTAGACAGCTGACATCAAAAATCTCGGATACGAATTTGAGATTCTTGCTGCGGTGCATACGCAACGCATTCGGGAGGACGACGGTTCAATCCCGCGTACGGCCATCCTGATTTAGGTTTTCCGCGATTTCCCTCAATCGCTCTAGGCAAATGCCGAGATGGTTCCTTTGAAAAGGCACGGCCGACTTCCTTCCCTAATGCTGTGAGACCGATGACTTCGCTTTCTGGTCTTCTCCCCGAAACAACCCAACCAACTAGAGCCAGCCTGCATATGCAACGTAGCGAGATTCCGATGCGGGAATATATGAACCGACTTGTAGGTAAAGGATTAGTGTTGCTTTCGTGTCTTTCCGATGTTCTTGCGTTAGACGCAGAAACTTGACCTATGGCGACGTAATTACCAAATGTGTGCGTCCTTCGGAGGACGAACAATGTACATGGGGCAGCATGTCTGTCGAAAAGCACCATTGTAGAATGGTACGCAGATTTATGTGTTGGCCGATCTGAGAAGCCAGACTCATCCGTAGCTGGCGTCTCCATCACCGGGGAACGGTGCTGCGCAACACTGGGGAAATTAAGGCGTGCAGTTAAGGCGAAATCGCGAAAAGGGGTGCTGGTGCTTCATCGTAACGTCTGTCCCCATATCGCAAATGTCATAGCTCAAGTAGGAGACGCTCGAGCACCCTTCCTACAGCCCTGCTCTTTCTCCATGTGATTATCACGCTTTCGGTCCCTTAGAAAAAGCCTTGAAGAGTCAACGATTCCAATCGGTTCAGGATGTGGAGCAGCTATTTACCGATTTCTTCACGCAGCCGGGCATGATATTTTACCAAACGGGTAGTTCAACGTCGTGTGTCAATGGGGTGTTTGCCTCAGTATCCTGACTGCGGTTTGTAAGGCCAAGAGCGAGGCTTTCTCGAATGTACGAGAATAGTTGGAAGAGTCTTCGATCTGCTTCGCTGTTGTCTTAGCTATTCTGCCATGCACACACTTTCACTTCAGGAGTTGGACCTTGGTCGTAGGATTTCCTTGTTCCGCTGTCACCGAAATCTGTATCCCCAGACACTTGCTGCATAGGCTGTGATGGGCGGGTAAATGGCATCGTGTTAGGTTCCCACGGCATGCCGCGGTAGCTTGTAGTTTGCCGTTCAGGAACGGACAGTTTTGTGCATAACGTTGTTCAAAAATATTCAGATGTGTGTGAAATATTATGCGACTTAACTACTAAAGATCACCAGTCCCTAAACGTACACACTACGTAACCTAAATTATTCTAAGGACAAACACACACACCCATGCCCGAGGGAGGACTCGAACCTCCGCCGGGACCAGCCGGCATAATGTTGCTGGACTCGAATGTTTGGCGTGACTCTTTGTCTGTTGATAGATACTGTCTATCCCAACTGTAGGATTTCTACGTAATGAAACTTCACCTTCGATAATGTATGTTCATTCCTGTGGGTCTGTGGTGAGTTTGTTGTTCACGTACGATTACTGCATTCAGGTGAGAACCGCAGTCACTGTTGTCTATAGCTGAGCGTTTGATCTCCCCGACACTACAGCTAAGACTTCATCGGCATACACCACATCCATCCACTTGCAAATTTTCATCCAGTTAGCACGAGAGAGGCTCTTTTGTAAAATTATGTCCATGTACAAATTGACACCTGTAGGCTACTTTGGTAATTCTTTTTATTACTTTTTGTATACCGACGGACCATTCCACAACTCTACCCATATAGTAATCCATGAAGCCTTCAATGTAGACGCTGTGGGTTCCAGTAGGTCACGCATCTGGGCAAACAAAGCAGGCCACCATAAATTATAAAATGCTCCCACAGTGTTAATGTTGCTATTGCATACATTTTTTGCACAAGTCTACTGTTTCTGTCACCTGGCCAAATACATCTTCAATCTATTTCTCTTTTATGGAACCTACCTGACACTGATTAAGTCTGTGAAACTCTCTGTGCTAGTGTAACCTAGCACAGAGGAAACTTTCCTGAACCTTTGCAAGTTAGTATTTAAACAAATAGGTCTGTAGCTTTTATTATTAGCCGGATCTTAATCACGAGCCCTTTATTATAAGATCTTTCGCTTCCAGCTAGAAGGCATCCTACCCAATGTTAAGGAATCACTTATTATTCTGCTTAGAAAAGGAACAATTTCTCCTTCATTTGCTTGAGAACTTCAGCTTAAATATTATTGGTGCTCAAACTTTGCCGTTTTTCAGTTTCGTTATAACTAGGTCCACATCTTCTTCAGTAAACGGTGTGATTATTAAAAAATTATTGTGTGTACTGTTTAGCGCATGTCTAAGTTGCCTGTGGTGTTGCTTGTCTTCCACATTTTCGTCCTGGAGGAGTCTCCCAGACAGGTAACTGTCTTCACTTAGGTATAACTGAGCCATCTACGTTTTTCTCTCACAGTTTTTTTATACAGTTTTCCCAAAAAATCGTTCTGAGGCAGGTATCTCAGTTTTCCAAAGGACCTGTCTGTTTGGTTAAGCACTGCTGCAAGCGTTAAATTTTTACCTGGAGCGTAGTTTCCCGCTTTCCTGGTATTTTTCAGCGTAAGGGTTTATGTGATCAGAGTAATGTGCATGTAAGTTTGTGAGGATAAATTCACTATTCTTCTATCAAAATACCTGCTACGCATTTCGAGGTTTGGTTGACCGTCGTGCCTTTGTTTGTAAGTATAATAACTGGTTTTGCATCTGCTCATCCAAAGACTTAGCTTTTGTGCGGCTGAATATGTATGTTTCCCGTTTTACAGATGTTGTTCTTGAATACACAAGAGATCAGCTCCCATTCCCTCTGTCCCTATCTAGGTTCAGTAATTACGAAAACATTTCTCATTCACTGATCTACAGAATTTTGAAGCACATTATTGGAAATGTGTTGGAATGTGATACCGTGTGTGGAGGTGGGAGTTGTGGCTCGAATTCAGTTCTCGTACACGGTCTCTACACACGTGGTGTAGGATCATAGTTCGTGAAATTTTTGTGAATACATGACACAGCATGTCACGTAAACGTTTAAAACCTCTGGGCAAGTTATTTGCCTTCATTATTAACTTACCTCCTGCCTCGGTTGTGGAGAAGGTGATTGGTTTCCCTTTTTATGCCGTATTCTTGTTATGTATCGGAGGGCGATGTGTATGATTCGTTCGTCCTCTAATTTATTCAGCTTCAAATTGTTCATAAATTTATGCCACATCTACTGTATGTAAATGCTGTCTACGTCTGTAATTGTGGGTTTGATCTCTTTATTTCGTGTATTCGTCAACTTCACTTCCTCCTTTTTCATTTCGTTGTGAAGCACACCCCAGACTCTCTGCTTGAGGAGCCTACCTATAGTGCATGTGGTTTGGTGGTTTCTGTATTGTTACGGTCCGTTATTCCTCATCTTTAGAACTTCACTGCTTTTATTTATTTGTCACATATACTAATACCATAATTTTTACTGTGGTCGATGTATTTTCTAAGTTATTTTTTGTCGTTAGTTTCCCGTGTTTCTGGATATGTACTCAGATCATATTTCTTCGTGGTCCTTGCAAAACTGAGTTGTCAATGTATTTTGATAGATTTAAGGAACTGTCACAGATTTTAAGAAAAAGTTTATTCGTAGAGGAAGAAAATCTAACACTATCCATTTCATTGGTCGAAATTATACCTAGGGCGTCGCTGATTCCTAAGCATTGCACATGGAAGATTTCTTTTCATTTGGATCGCGCGTGATACGAAGTCTGATTTGGCTTTAGTTCAAGATGTTGAACTGTGTTCCATGCTGGAATGATTAGACAAAATCTCCGAAACCACATACTAGGTTTTAAGGCGTACCCATGGGCAAATATGTTCAGACCCCATTTTAATAAAGATGAAGATAATCGTCACTAAAAACAATTTGGAAGGAAATGGGACGCTGAAGTACTGAGGAATGACGAGGTAGGTTTCACATCTGTAAGGCTAGATGGTGTGGTAGTAAATACCACTACAGATATCTCAGTTTAAGAGGAATGGCTATTTCTAAAAAATGACAGTCACAGACGTTGGTAAGGCACACATACGTATAAGGAAAGCAACTACAAAGAAACCTAATGTAACCAAAGGAGTATTGTAACTGATCGTAGAAAAAAAAAATATATTGAAGTGTTGAGAATGAGAGAGAATACTGACATGCAGGTCACATACGAATGAAATAGACAGGTGTGCAGGGGAACCAATCTGAAATGGGTGCGCGAAAATCTGATGAAATCGAAAAAGAAGTGATCGTCGGCAGAACTGACTCAGCATACAGAAAAGTCAAAGCAAGTTTCGATGGAACACTTTAAAATTCAAAGAGGTTCAGAAGAAAGATAAAAAGAGTACATAGACGGCCTCCACGAGGCGGAGGAACTGTCTGATGACGTGATGAAGTGGGAATCGATTTGGATGACATTGGGAATACAATATCACATTCCGAGTTTGATAGGTCTATTGAAAGCTTGCTATCAAATAATGCGGGAGACGTAAACAACATTCCTTCGGAATTACTACAAACTTTATGGGGAGTGACAATCAAGGGACTATTAATGACGGTTTTCAGAATGCATGAGTCTGCAGATACACCATCAGACGTTCAGAAAAATATCATCCTCAGAATCCTGGAGACAGCAGTGGCAGTACGTGCGAGTACTATCTCATATTGAGATAAATAGCTCGTGAATACAAGTTACTGCAAAGAACATTATAAAGAAAAATATAAAAGGAAAATGGGTTTTAGATTGTGTTGGATTTAGGAAAGATAAAGGCACCAAAGAAGCAGTTTTGACGCAGCGCACGATAATGAAGGCAGAACTCTTTCATTGGTATTGCCGACCCGGGCAAACTATAGGAAAGGATGGGCAATACGCAGTATGTACACGAACCAAGATGGAATAGATGAGAATGGAAGGCGAAGAATGAAATGCTCGGCTTGGATATGGTTTTGCACTTCGCCTCTTGTGTTCCATCTAGATATCGAAGGATAAATGACGCAGTTAAGAGCTATATTTATGTGTTTGATTAAAATTGACGGTGAATGGATATCGATGATAAAAATGGCTGATGAAACTGCTCTCCTAATGAGTGAAAAGAAATTACAGAAACTGATGAATGGAATTAACTGCCTTCCGATCACAGAATATGGCTCGAGATTGAAGTAAGGAAAGACGAAAGTAATGAGGAGTAGCAGAAGTGAGGTTTGTGGACCACAACGCAATTAGGTGAAGGAATCCTGCTATATTGATAGCGTAAAATACATTTTCATCCAAGCAAATATTCATTTATTTAGCCTGATTATATTATGGGTTTCATACACACAATATCTTTTTCTAAATTTTAGTTACCTTAGAAATAACAATAATTTTAATGTGACAAATACACCCTTCGCCAAAAGTACTGAGCACGCTAGATAATTGTGAGGGTTGTAAAAACAAGAAAATTAAGTAAATTGTTCTCGAGTACACCACCCTTTTACAGTCTTCAGCACTTATGGCATGTCATTCAAGGTGCAGGCAATCTTTTATTTCATCTTTTAATTTAATTGTGTGCCGCCCGACTTTGCGTTTCAATAAACCTCAAAAATCCTCTATGAGGTTCAGGTCCGGTGATTAAGCAGGCCAGTCCAGTAGCTCGATGTTATTATTCCGAAGCCAAGTCATTGTGCGGTTGAATTGCGATGACGTAATTTAACGGCAGCCGTATGTGTCTCGCCAAAAATGTTTGTAAAAGAGGGCAGTAAGGTACTAATTGTAGGACGTCTATGAACATCGTGGAATCCATGCGGGCTCTGTATACGACCATTGGTCCCAGTCTTGCAGCGCTCATGCAGCCCCAGATCATACCTTCCCTTCGACGCGTTTTACGGCACGTACCACTCACTTTGTGTTATATTCCGTGCTCATCGGGCGACGGACACGGGTCACATCGAGTGTGCCAAAAATCTGAAACGTGAATAAATATTCTATAGAGTTCTTTCATGAATTTTTAAATTAATAAATTTTCTACTCAAATTGGTATTTGTTGTGGGAGCAACAAGTTGACGAACCTACCGAAATGTCTGCTTGGTCAGGCCACACGCTCTTGTCAGAGAGCCATGGCTTCTTCCTGTCTTTACAGCCTTTTAGGCCGGCTTCTTGAAGTCATCTACGAGTGGTGCGAGCAGATACTGTGTTGTTAAAACTCTCAGACAACTGAGCAGCGAGGTCTACAGACATGTTCTTCCTGCCTTTTAACGTCTCTCTTACTGTCATACGTTCCTGACAGTCTGGTGTGATCCTCTTGCCCCCCGGTTTTGTGGCTACTAACGTGCGACCCGGTCGTGGCGAATCGTTAGATAGGATATTGTACAGATCGGCGTGAACATTTCACAGCTTTCGAAATCTTTATTTACGATATCCCTTGCTTACGGAAAAGTTATATCTGCACTCGTTTTTCTGAACTAAATTCGTTTTTTTAGGCGTAATGCAGCTGTATCACTGATGTCACAGAAACAGGAAAAGAGCATAAGATTACTGATATGTATCCACAACGAGCGAAGGTAGTGAACTGGTTAGTACATAGAGAAACATTCAAATGACAAATTTTAATCCACCAGGTGCTTTATTGGTGGCTCTCAGGTGGAACATTGTTTTTGGCCTGTTTCAATGGCAACCAACTACTTCTTAAACCAAACGGTTTATTTGCTATTCTGTATGTCGCACCTACGTGCGTATTTTCTAGGGTGCTCAGTACTATCGGCCAAGGGCGTAGTAATAAAATAATTCATGGGCTTTAGAGACAATGTAAATAAGCAGAACTGCCTAACAGCTAATACAGTTAATAGCAGTACGTCTGCTAATGATACTTCCAACATCAACAATAAAAATAAAATTAATAATAAAATATATAATAATAGTAATGTCAGTAGCAGACATAAAATAATTTATACTTCTTACCTTTTCGGTCTTTCGTTTTTGTCATATAGTTGAGTAAGTTTATTAGTAAATTCATAACGTTTTTGTTTTATATCTGAGAAGGGAACAGAAGTCATCCCTCAAACAATTTCTAGCACCTGAGTTGCAAGATCAGATGAATTAATGAGTTTGAAGTCTCGGTATGTAGTCAGTTGTGGTTTATTTCTGGGATATCCCAATGAGTACTTCATGAAAATGCTGCCATGGGCAGGTATTCCAGGTGCAGGTATTTGAGAGGTTCTTTTAGAATTACTCTGAGGGGTTTGTTTCAAATATATCAACGAGAGTGTGACCACTGTTAGTACGATGGGTTGGAGATAATGGAAGTAGGGCCACTACTGAAGAAGAAAACATCTTAAATTTCACACTAGAATGACTGTTGCACAGAAAATTTATGTTCCTGTCGACAGCTTTAACTTTATCATTGTATGTTGATTCGGAACTTGAGAGGGCATTTTCGAAGCAGGTAGGTTTGTAGAGCACACATACTGGACGCTTTCAGTTACGGGATTTAATATCTGTGACCATATACTCCACTTGTACATCGTTATTATTGTTGGATGTGTGTAGTGCAGTAGGTGATAAATCAGAGTATATGCGCGCCACTGCTACACCCTTTCGTCTGTTATATCTGCTGTGTCTTAGAAAAACGTAGGCATCTACATTTACCGAAGTCGTGGGGACGTTTGGTTTGAGCCAGATCTCCGACAGATGTATTACATACATAACTATGTGTTGAAATATCTGACGGAAGTCATCGAGATGAGCTGACAGAGACTGGACAATTGTGTATGCAGTATGGAGCTTGGTGCGTTAAAGTGTATTCGTAGAAAGAAAGAAGACGTAACTTATGGAAGCTTCCGACAACGGGTCAGCTCTGTGAAGGGAACAAAACATATGGAATGCACTAGAATGGGGCAGCGCAGGTTCGACGAAGTTAAAGGAGCAGGTAGCGTTAGGGAATCTGGAGGTTCTGTGTCCAGGCCAGAAAGTAGGACAAATAGGTCAGATAGCGCAGCAGAGAAGGCATTCTTCGCCAAAACAAGTCTAATAGTACGAGTCATCGGCCTCAATTTGAAGAAAAAATTTCTGGGGTAGTAATCTGGAACACAGCGTTGTATCGTTAGTAATCATGGGCTGTGGGGAAACTGGAAAACAAGAGGCTCTAGCCGTTTGGGATGTGTTGGTTTAAAAGAATGTTGAAAATTACATACACTGATCAGATGAGAAAAGAGGAGGTTCTTCGCGAAACCTGCTAGGAGAGGAAAACATGGAAAACATGGACAAGAGGATGGGATAGTTTAACAGGACATGTGTTGGGATTTCAAAGAGTAAGTACCTGCGCACCTGAGTGACCTGTAGAGAGTAAAACTGTAAGAGAAAACAGACTGGGATATATACAACTAACAACTAAGGACATTCGGTGAAGTGCTACTCCGAGTGGTGTGAATGGCATAGGAGACGAATTCGCCATGAGTGAGCTTTATAGAATGAAAACTGTGTTGGAAGACGAATTGGAATAAGTCCAACAAAAAATTAGTGTTTTTACTGTGAGACCTGCTGCATACATCATGTCACAGAAGAACATTATGCAACGAGTTGGTAGAAAGTATGCTGCTTGATGTTTTATTTCAGTGTATAAGCTTAATTCGGCTTCATTGTCTTCATCTGTATGTTGTCCTGACAATGTATATGGACACACGTCAGCTTTCAGTAAGCCATTTTTGCTGTCTGTAGTTGTTGGATAAAGTACGTTTTTTCAGCAGCATTTTGAAGTTTATCGACAATTTGCTGTTGCACATTTACTATAATACGCATTTCATTACCTGACAATTGTATAAATTCACGTTTGACAGCTAGCTGTTTTTTCAAAGATATCTTTGAGTAAGGAACTAGCTATCAAAGTTCATATCTTTAAATAAACCTTAAAAATTGAATTTCTACAACAGTCACATGATAAAAGTACGTGTTAGAACACACGTGCAACAGCAGATTATCGAAAAACTTTAAAACTTTTACTGAAAAAATATTACCTCCAGCAACTATAGACAGCAATAATGGTTTACTCGAAATTGATATATATTCATCGCCAATGTCAGAACATGTAGTAATGGAGGCAGTAAAGCCGAAATAAGTTTATATACTAAGATTAAATATAAAGCAGCATACTCTCTACCAATTCTTCTCATAAATAACTAAATGACGCCGGGTGAAGTGCTACCTCGATATTAAGTGGTTCGCACTAGAGAGGAATTCTGTATGTGCCGCATAATATCAGTCAGATATTTGATGACCTAAAACGGTAACAGAAATATTTGCTTCGATAAAATGTCGCCATTTCAAACCACGTCATATCTGTATCGTTTGTGGATTTCAGTAATGGATGTCCATTTCAGCACAAAGACACACTGAAGTGCTCTATTTACAGTTACACGAAAGGACCGAAATACTGAGGTACTTCTTGTGTTACTGTTAATGTTATAATGGATTAACTAGTATTGTCTAAAAACTGCCGTTACAGGTAGATCGTGAAATGAAAAAAATACTTCAATTTTTATTTTCTTGCGTGTACTTCCAGTTACACAGTAATCAAACTACACTTCTCAAAAAAGTTTTGCATCACCCCGGATCCCAGAACTCATGAAGCTAGATGTGGATATTGTATCACAGACACAGTCCTTTTGACTGTTCAGACATGTCACTAAACTCTCCCAAAGATGTAAACAACCATGCATGAGCACCGCCTATTAAACAAAGGGGGTCCGACAGCCGATTAAAAAAAAAAATGTTCAAATGTGTGTGAAATCTTATGGGACTTAACTGCTAAGGTCATCAGTCCCTAAGCTTACACACTCCTCAACCTAAATTATCCAAAGGACAAACACACACACCCATGCTCGAGGGAGGACTCGATCCTCCGCCGGGACCAGCAGCACAGCCATGACTGTAGCGCCGGAGACCGCTCGGCTAATCCAGCGCGGCGACAGCCGATTAGTTCCAGTCATTCCACGAGGGAGGAGGTACACGGCTCGTGTTGTCTGTAGTTCAACCATGCCTAGACGGCACTGTTACTTTCTGCCAGGAAGGGCTCTCGACAAAACAAGTGTCCAGGCATCTGGGAGTGAACCAAAGCGATGTTGTTCGGACATGGAGGAGATACAGATAGAGGAACTGTCGATGCCGTGCCTCGCTCAGGCCGCCCAAGGGCTAGTACTGCAGTCGATGACCACTGCATACGGATTATGGCTCCGAGGAACCCTGACAGTGACGCCACCATGTTAAATAATCCTTTCCGTGCAGCCACAGGACGTTGCGTCACGACTCAGACCGTACGCTAGAGTTTGCATGATGTGCAATTTCACTCCCGACGTCCGCGACGACGTCCATCTTTCCAACCAGGATACCATGCAGCGCGGTACAGATGGGTCCAACAACATGCCGAATGAAACGCTTGGGATTGGCATCACGTTCTCTTCAACGATGAGTGTCGCACATGCCTTCAACCAGACTAGCATCGGAGACGTGTTTGGAGGCAACCCGGTCAGGCTGAACGCCTTAGACACACTGTCCAGCAAGTTCAGCAAGGTGGATGTTACCTGGTATTTTTGGGTGGCATGAAGGGTGGGCCGACGTACGCCGCTGGTGATCATGGAAGGCGCCGTAACGGTTGTACGATATGCGAGTGCCATCCCCCGACCGAAAGTGCAACCATATCGGCATCATGTAGGCGAGGCAATCGTCTTCATGGACGAGAATTCGTGCCCTAATCGTGCATATCTTATGAATGACGTCCTTCAAGATAACGACATCGCTCGACTAGAGTGGCCAACATGTTCTCCGGACATGAACACTATCGAACATACCTGGGATAGATTGAAAAGGGCTCTTTATGGACAACGTGACCCATCAACCTCTCTGAAGGATCTACGCCGAAACGCCGTTGAGGAATGGGACAATCTGGACCAACAGTCCCTTGAGTAACTGGTGGATAGTGTGCCACGACGACTACAGGCATGCATCAACGCAAGAGGACGTGCTACTGGGTATTATAGGTACTGGTGTGTACAGCATTCTCTGTAGCTCTCGCTGTACGGTGGTACAACATGCAATGTGTGGTTTTCACGAACAATAAAAAGGGCGGAAATGATGCTTATGTTGATCTCTATTCCAATTTTCAGTACAGGCTCCGGAACTCTTCGAACCGAGATTGAGGTGATGCAAAACTTTTTTGATGCATGTTTGGGTTTAATTCACATTTCGTCCTACGATTTTGTCTCCCCCAATTATTGTACTTTTAATTTGTCCAGTGACTTGTATATATGAAATAAAACAATTTTGCATCAAGATTCTGTGTCCACAGTAAACTAAATCCACCTGCACATGTCTACTTAAGTTACGGAGGAAACGGGAAGAAATTAAGGGAATACCGCATCCATTATGACCATTCCTAGCAAATCATAGCTATATTCAAACTATAAAACGCCTCCGAATGGGCGGAAATTGATCTATGTGACGTACACGTGCAGATAAACTAACGATTACAATTTCAGAAAAATTGCATGATTTATCCAAGAGAAACAGCTTCGCTACTTGAGAAAGTTAGTAACACTTTGGACCACAGCTGCACCGCATGCGAGAAGTTATTCTTCTTGCTGGTTATCGGGGCTCAGACAGTACTACAACAGTCAGTGACAGTCCAGGCCGAAGACGTGTATGGAGGCGCCCCAGATGGCGGTGGTATACCAGTCTGACAGTCTCCCGGCATACAGCCCGACAACCTTCGAAACCCGCAGCTACTTCAATTTTGATTAATAATACGCGCTGGCGGCAGAAGATTTCCTGCATAAGAAGGTTTTTTTTTTTGAAAATTTGTTGTAAGTTCCTATGGAACCAAACTGCTGAGGTCATCGGTCCCTAGCCGGCCGCTGTGACCGAGCGGTTCTAGGCGCATCAGTACGGAACCACGGAACTGCTACGCTCGTAGGTTCGAATCCTGCCTCGGACATTGATGTGTGTGATGTCCGTAGGTTAGTTAGATTTAAATAATTATAAGTCTAGGGGACTGATTACCTTAGATGTTAAGTCCCATAGTGCATAGAGCCATTTGAACCCTAGGCTTACATACTACTTAATGTAACTTACGCTGAGGACAACACGCACCAATGCCCGAGGGAAGACTAGAACGTCCGACGGGGCGATCCGCGAGAACCGTGGCAAGGTGCCCTTGACCTCGCGGCTACATCGTTCGGCGCATAAGGAGACACCCTCATTCCATCAACGGCCTTATCAAGGATGGCGGAGGAGCTCACAGAGGTTCAGGGTACTCTCTGATCCTAGGGGTGGGAAACTGCCCATAAAGGCGGAAGAATCAGCAATGATCAACGGCTTGAGGATGCAGAAGGCGATGTAAATCACTGCACCATAAAGACACGTGATTTGTACCCACATGAAATGTGGCTTGTGATTGAAAAATTATCATTTTCTCTCCATTGGCAAAAGATTCCGGAAAAGCTCTCATTCGGATCTCCTGGACGAGACACCCAAGTCGGCGGTGACCATGAGAAGAAGATTGCAAAATGAACGAAAGGACAGCGTTCTACGAGTCGGGGTGAGAAATGTCAGAAGCGTGAACGTGATAGGGAAAATTGAAAATCTGAAAAGGGAAATGCAAAGGATCAATCTAGATCGACACAATTCCAAAGACTGTAAGGACTGGCAACTGCTGCAATTATCGGACAACGAGCATAACACCTCATGCATCCAAGTTGCTGACAAGAATAATATACAGGAGAATGGAAAAGAAAATTGAAGGGTTTGCTTGATGACGATCAGATAAGAAAAGGTAAAGGCACCATAGAGGCAATTCTGCCGTTGCGACTAATAATGGAAGCAAGACTAAAGAAAAATCCAGACACGTTCATAGGATCTGTCGACTTGGGAAAAGTGTTCGACAATGTAAAATGGTGCAAGATGTTCAAATTCTGAGAGAAAAAGGGATAAGCTACAGGGAGAGACGGGTAACACAACGCGTACAAGAAACAGGAGCGAATAATAGAGTGCACGACCAAGAACGAAATTCTCGCATTAAAAAAGTATGTAAGACAGAGATGTAATCTTTCGCCCCTACTATTCAATCTACACATCGAAGAAGCAATGATGGAGATAAAAGAAGGGTCAGGGGTGGAACTAAATTTCAAGGTAAAAGGATATCACTGACATTATTTGCTGATGACATTGCTATCCTGGGTGAAAATCAAGAAGCCCTAAGTGATCAGCTGAGTGGAATGAACAATCTAATGAGTAAGGAATGTGGACTGAGAAAAAAGTCGAAGAAAGACAAAAGTAATGAGAGGTAGTAGAAATTAGAACACTGAGAAGCTTATGAGGATCGATGGTCACGAGCAAATGAAGTGAAGTAATTGTACTAAGTAGACAGCAAAATAACCAATGACGGACAGTGGAAGGAGGACATCAAAAGCAGACTAGCCCTGGCAAAAAGAGCGTTCCTGTCAAACATATGCCTTAATTTAAGGTAGAAGTTTCTGAAATGTATGTTTGGAGCACAGCATTATATGGTAGTGAAACTTGGACTGTGGGAAAACCGGAACAAAAGAGATTCAAAGCATCTGAGACGTGGTGTTACGCAGAAACGTTGAAAATTCGGTGGACTGATAAGGTAAGAAGTGAGGAATTTCTGGGCAGAATCGGAGAGGAAAGAAATATGTGGAAAATTCTGACAAGGAGAAGGGACAAGAGAACAGGTCGTTTATTAAGACATCAAGAATGACTTCCATGGTACTAGAGGGAGCTGTAGAGGGTAAAAACTGTGGAGGAAGACTGAGATTGGAATACATCAAGCAAATAATTGAGGACGTAGGTTGCAAGTGCTACTCTGAGATGCAGCTGGCAGAGGAGAGGAATTCGTGGCGGGCCACATCTAACCAGTTAGAAGACTGATGACCCAAAAAAAGAAGCAGGACCTTTTTATTTGTCAAGCGTGGCACAATACAGCAGTGCGTCGACGATATTCTACGCCCCGTTTTATTGCCCTTCATGGCAACCCATTCTGGGCTTATATTTCATTAAGATAATGCCCTCCCGCACACGACAATTGTTTCTACTGTTTATCATTGTTCTTGGTAAGCCCTGCCTGGGTCAGAACGGTCGCCAGTTGAGAACGTTTGCAGCATAATGGCAAGACCATGCAGTCATATCGGACTGACGATCTACCGTACCAATTGGATGTATACAAGATATTCCTCAGGAGGACATCGAACAAGACAGTGCTAATACGAATAACTGCTTGCATAGAGACAGGAGATGAACTGACGGGTTGCTGACTTGCTCAATTTGTCAAGCTCTGTATCTTGAATAAATCAACCCATTTTTTCTGAAACTATCATTTGTTAGTCTGCATATGTACATAATATCCATCGATTTCCATCCCATTCACATAATTCCTTCGTGATGAATGCCTTTTTATTTTTGTCTTAGAGTATACACAAAATAGGTGATCGCCAAGGATTGCATGCAGTTCAGGTATATTGGTCACTATTAAATTTACTGGTTCACTCAATTTAATTAGTTTGTTAGAGACTTGATGAATCATTGCACCTGATCAGGATTCAAACCAAGGTGTTTATTTATTTATTTTTTTCCCTTAGAGTAGCGCAACATACAGATCGTCTCATATTTTCAATTTGTCGTAAATCCCTCGCCTTGCGTTCCATTTCTTACTGAGACTTTTCCCTAACTCTGCTTCACTGGCAGCAATGGAATCCCAGGGGAGAAACTATAAAGCGGAAACGTCAACTAGACCACATCCTGGGCGATATTCTCGAGTTTAAGTGTTTCTGTTCACGAGCACATCATATGCACCATATCGACCTGTGCAGCCTAGAGGAAATACGTCTCCTGTACTCAGCTTCAATCCTTGTAACGTTTTTGGACTAAAATGTCTTTCGAAAGTGTATCTGCGAACTGGCGGTCTGTGATTTTGACGGTCAGTACTGCGATCGGTATCCAAAATTTGTGCACTTTCTCATAAAGAAATGTACGACTGTGCTTTGTCTTATAATTAAGCAGTACCAAATTTAGAACATTTAATTCCACCAGGGTTAGCAATTGTATTCTTATCATTATTTCAGTACCTGACTTTATAGTCTTTGTCAGTTCCTGTGAGTAATGGTGTTTACTTGCTCGCTCTTTGAGACGAGGTCACACTTTGTGGTGCTGTTAGTTAAAAACAATTTTTCTTCGTCCTGTGAAATAGATAATTTTTCAGTTGATGTACCACTAAGAATATTTTACTTGAGGACCTTGATACAACTGACGCTCTGTCCCACTCAGATCTGTTATTTTCTTGGTTGTAGCTCTCGATTAAATCAAGCTATGAAGCGACTTGGCTTTGAAATCGATCGCATATGATATCTTTTAAATCGGTAAATAGAGCTGAAAAAACATTTTTGTTTTGCCTTGTCGCTTGTATCTCAAGTTTCTATAGCCGCCTCTATCACGAGAGAAAACACTATAATGCAGCAGTAAGCGCTCCGCTGTTTACTCGGCGTATCGGTCCTAGGCCCCGCTAATATATGCGCACTTTACTCCAGCGTCTAAATTACTCCAGGCAAATGGCGCAGTCGTTTCCTCAAGCAGAGGACAGATGCTTCCTTTTCCCGTCCTTATCTTGCAGATCTCGTCCTCTGCTCGAGAAAGCACTCGACAACGTTGGGACGCTAGTCTCGTAACTTCTTCCTCTTGAAATGTTACGAGCGCCTTCGCAACTCTGCAAAGGCGTAAAAAAAATACAACATACGAATGTACACTCAGTTCAAGGCGAATTCGTTTCTCTAATTCGGATAACCTGTCCTGTCAGTTCTACAGCTACTACCACGCTCGTATTTCAAGTAGAACTGCCAGCGGTAGCTTTGAGAATAGCGCGAATTATATCTGTAACTTTATCTACGTCTGCATCATTTTACAGATCACAAGAGACTACTCGTAAAATTGAAATAAATACGAAGTTCCTGCTAGAAATATTTATTTGTCGATAAAGCCTTCCGTCACCAGTTACGTGTTGCACTAAACTTACATGGGACATATCGCAGACAATGTATCCCCACAATGATGCCTGTCATCAGTGCAGACAAAGGAGACACATGAACTACACCTCACGTACTACGCTATTGCCCAGCAATGTTTGTGGCAATACTTTACGGGTCACAAGTTTTTACAAAGAGCCACACTGTTACAACAAAATGAACGAAAGTGAGCTAGTGCAAGTACGTGCAGATGTACTGCATTTACAACGTAGCATGTTAGAAAGAACAAGAGAAATGGGGCTCTATCGTTGCGTTCCTTTTTAAGCAACCGGAAACTCTTCAGAGAAGTTATCGACTGAACCGTTGCTGGATATATAGCTGTTCCATAATTTTACTACAACGTCGAAACATGATGTCGAATATCTCGTAAAAGCAATTTGGCCAAGAATTGCTAAAACCCGACAAATATAAGACAGTGCATATCAGTTACAACCCAACTGGCTGTCACACTTCGGCTTTAAGCTACTGGCGTTTTGTAAAGAAGTTTGATGTAATCTTCAAAGTTCACTATTTGAACATAATCGAAACGTCCTCAGACCACTGTTCAAACACCGCCACCGCGTAATTTTGAATAATAAATGGGACTGTCGGCCGAAGACTTCGGGCATAAGAAGTAACCCTCATTTTGCCAACGGCCTTATCAAAGATGGCGGAGGAGCAGGCAGAGATTCAGGGCACTCTCTTGCCCTTGGAGAGAAAAATTGCCTTTAAAAGCGGAAGAGTCAGCAATGACCAACGGCATGACGATGAAGAAGGCTATGGAGACCACTGCATTAAAGACAAATAATGTGTATCCACAGGATATGTGCTATGTAATCGGGAAGGACTCCTGAAGATCTCTCTGTTGGAAAAAGGTTTCTCTGCCGGAGAGGGGACGCGAACATGACAAAAAATATTGAATAACCAACGAAAGGTAACGTTCTACGAGTCACATCGTCGAAAGTCAGAAATATGAACGTGGTAGGGAGGCAATAAAATCTGAGGAGCGTAATGCAAAGGCTCAATCTACAAAATACAATAGAGAGGCAGTGAAGTGAAATGGAAAGAAGACAAGTATCTCTGGTTAGATAAGTAAAAAATAATATCAACAGCACCAGAAAATGGTACAACGGAAGTAGGATTCGTTCTGAATAGAATGGTCTGGGACAGTGTGTGCCACCGTGAACAGTTCAGTGATAGGGCTGTTCTCATCATAATCGTCAGCAAACCAACACCGACAGCGATATTTGTGGTATATATGCTGACGTCGCAAGCTGAAAATGAAAAGATGCGGGATGTATATGAGGATACTGAACGAGTAATGCAGTACATGAAGCGAGACGAAAAGCTAATAATCAAAAATGGTTCAAATGGTTCTGAGCACTATGGGACTTAACTGCTGAGGTCATCAGTCCCCTAGAACATAGAACTACTTAAACCTGACCAACCTAAGGGCATCACACACATCCATGATCGAGGCAGGATTCGAACCTGCGGCCGTAGCGGTCGCGAAGTTCCAGACTGTAGCGCCTAGAACCGCTCGGCTGCCCCGGCCGGCATCTAATAATCACGGGAGCTGGGTGGCAGTTGTAGGGGAACTAGTGGAACAAAGGGTTACGGGAGAATATGAATACGGACTTGGTACTACTAATTAGAGACGAGAAAAACTAATAGGGTTTTGTAATAGATTTCAGCTAGTATTAGCGAATACTCTGTTCAAGAACCGCAAGAGGAGGAGATATACGAGGGAAGGGCTGGGAGATACGGGAAGATTTCAGTTAGATTCCATCACAGTAGGACACAGATTTCGAAATCTGATGTTGGTTTGTAAGGCGTACCCAGGTGCGGATATACGCAGGTCAAAATGTAATAGTGTTGAAGAATGGCTGAAGTTTAAGAGATTAGTTGGGAAGAACCAATACGCAATGAAATGGGATATTCAACTACCAAGTCATGAACAGATACGCTTGAACTTCTCTAAACTGCTGCAATACGGAATAGCTCAGTAGGCAGCAACGTTGACGAGAAATAGAAATCTCTAAAACAGGCAACACAGAAGTTGGAGAGAGAAACATAGGGACAAACAAACCATGGGTATGACAAGAAACATTTCAGTTGATAGGTGGAAGAAGGAAGTACAAAAGTGTTTAGGGATATTCAGGAAGACAGGAATACAAGTCGCTGAGGAATGAAATAATTAGAAAGTGCAGGGAAGCTAAGATGAAATGTCTACATGAAACGTGTGAAGAAATAGAAAAAGAAGTAACTGTCGGAACGACTGGCTGAGCATGCAGGAAAGTCAAAATAACCTTAGGAGCAATTAAAAGCGTTGGTGCTAACATTGAGTGCAACGACAATTCTACTCTTAGAAGGAGAGGTGAGAGCAATAGGTTGAAAGAGTATATTGAAGATCTCTATAAGGAGGACGAATTGTGTGATAGAAGAAGAAAGACGATACAATATAGACGTGCCAGGGAATTCGGAATTTGATTCATGTAAAATAGCTTTGGAAGACTAAGGCAGAAGGGGTGGATAACATTCCATCAGAATTTTTAAAATCATTCGGGGAAGTGGCAACGAAACGACCATTCACCTTGCCATGTGAAATGAATGAGTCTGGTGATATACCATCTGACTTTCGGAAAAATGTCATCCCCGCAAATCCGACGGTAGCAAGAGTTGACAAGTGGGAGAGTTATCGCAGAATCTGCTTAATAGTTCGAGCATCCAAATTGCTGACAAGAATAATATACAAAGGAATGGAGAAGAAAGTTGAGGATGAGTTAGAGGATTATCAGTTCGGTATCATGGAAGTTAAAGGCACCAGAAAGGCCATTCTGAGTCTGCGATTGATAATGGAAGCAATACTGTAGAAAAGTGAAGACGCATTAATGAGATTTGTCAAACTGGAGAAAGCTTTCGACATTGTCAAACTATGCAAGATGTAGAAAATCCTGAAAAAATAAGGGGGAAACTACAGGAGAGACTGATAAAGTACGACATGTGTAACAACCAATAGGGAATAATAAGAGTGGAAGACCAAGAACGACGTGCTCGGATCAAAGAGGGAGTAGGACAGGAATTTAATCTTTATTACGCACTGTTCAATCTATATATCGCAGAAGCAATGATGGAGATAAAAGGAATGTTCAGAAGTGGAATTAAAATTTATAGGGAAAGGATTCAATGATTCGATTCGCTGGTGAAAGTGAAGAAGAATTGTGGGATCTGCCTAATGAGTACAAAAATGGTTCAAAGGGCTCTGAGCACTATGCGACTTAACTTCTGAGGTTATCAGTCCCCTAGACCTTAGAACTACTTAAACATAACTAACCTAAGGACATCACCCACATCCATGCCCGAGGTAGGATTCGAACCTGTAACGGTAGCGGTCGCTCGGTTCCAGACTCTAGCGCCTAGAACCACACGGCCACTCTGGCCGGTCCTAATGAGTACAGAATATGGATTGAGGGAAAATCTAAGAAAGACGAAAGTAATGATAAGTAGTAGAAATTAGAACAGCGAGATGCTTAACATCAGAATTTATAGTCACGAAGTAGTTGAAGTTAAGGAATTCTGCTGCCTAGTCAGCAAAATAACGAATGATGGACATAGCAAGGAGGACAATTAAAAGCCGACTAAAACAGACGGAAAGGTCATTCTTGGTCCAGAGAAGTCTACTGCAAACATAGGCCTTAATTTATGGAATAAATTTCTTAGAATGTATGTTTGGAGCACAGCCTTGAATGGTAGTGAGACTTGGACTGTGGGAAAAACGGAGCAGATGAGAGTCTAAGCATTTGAAATGTGGTGCTACAGAAGAACCTGGACTGATAAGGTAAGGAATGAGGAGGTTCTGCACAGATCAGAGAGGAAAGCAATATGTGGAAAACACTGACAAGAAGGGACTTAGAATACCTCCCGCGAATAACTGAGGATAGAGACTGCAAGTGGTAATCTGAGATGAAGAGGCTGGCTTAGCAGAGGAATTCGTGGTGAGCCTGATGACTGGGAAGAGTATAGAGGTCCTCGTCGGGTCAGGATTTTAGTGGGCGAGAAATCTCAGCAGCTGAGGTGGTGACGTTACTGGTGCAGAAGGCGGAGCTTTGGGAGCCGGTGCTGTACTGCTGTACTGCTCCCTGAAACGGTATTGTCTGTGATTTACTCAATGGATTGTCGACAAAGGCGCAGGGGAAGGTGTGACGATTCCCACACCTACGTGTGACAAGCAATGCGGACACAGCGCTTCTGAAGCTACAACCGTAGAGCAGGTCAGGACGTGGTGGCAGTGTGGTGCAGGTTGCCTGTACATGGGTCTGCAGGCGCAAGTCTACTACGGTTCATCGGCAGTTAGTGCGGCCCAAACTAGAACACTCAAAGGTGAACATGTTGTCTAGCGGCATCCAACAGCATATTACGGACAGCCAGTGGTATGAAAATGAAAGCCCAGGACCATAATCAGCAATACTGTGTACAGTCAGGGAAATGGTACCACATACAGCCGGGGAGTCGGTACGCAACCATCTTGCCCAACATGTTGTTGGCAGTAATTTGTCCTTTATCGGGGGATCGTCCAGGCTCATTCTCAAGGCGGCACCCAAACTGCAGTAGCAGCTTGCAGCAGGCAGGTCCCAGTACAGACGTCTGGCCGTTGTCTCACAGGCGAAGGCTTCTCTTGAAGCAGGCAGCACATCACAATTCGTCAGTCATGTTATTTTGTAACTAGCGAGTCTGTCATTCCGTCGGCATCAGAAAAGCAGATGGTATGACCAGACACTGAGACTGAGACTTCGGAATCGGTCTTATTTAAGCATCACATAACGTCGTCGCGACTTGCAATGGGGTCATTTGAACTCAATATGGGAGGTGTCAAGGGACTTGTCCCACAGTCGTGTCTCCGTTGTTGTTTGTTCCACTTGCCTTCGCATTTATCATCAGTGCAAGAACACTGTGGACCACCTGAGCTTGGCGGTTATTTGATATGGCTCCAGACTACAAGGCTCGCAGAGTGACGCATTATATGCTGTCATACTAAGCCATTAGCACTTCTTGATTATGGCTCGGCTTACTGTTGAAAAGTATTGAAACTGATAGCCTTTCATCTCCAACATTTCGTTCCCGAAACACCGGTTGTGGCACACGGTACGGTATGGATCTAATTTTCTGCCTTTCGCATACAGTAACGAAATATAAAATTTATCTGTGCAGTCAGAAATTGAATTTGCTGCGTTGCAATCCTCCCATCTTCTAGAAATTTGCCCGAATTTTAATCAGATGTGCCCGTAAGTACCGCATAACTTTGGTAAGTTACATTAACACTAATTTGTACCGTGCGATTCTAGTTAATAGGTAACTTCTTCGCACGTTAAGTTTTACTCTTTCATATCGTCGATATCTTTCTCATTTTATTTTCTATAATTTAATGAGAGATCATTTGTGTAGATGTCATAAAGAAGGGCGGCCGAAGACGTTCGGCATATATAGTCACCCGCCAACCTCATTTAGCCCATGGTCTTGTCAAAGAGAAGTGGACAGAGTTTAAGGTTACCCACCTGCAATTGTAGTGAGTATCTACCCCTAAAGGTGGAAGAATCAGCAGATATCAACGGCATGAGGATGCAGAAGGTAATGGAAATCACTGCACTAAGGGCACAGATAGTGTATACGCATGACACGTCATCTGCAATTGAAAAATATCATCATGACTTTCCAACTGGCAAAAGATAGCCTATTAGCCCCGTATCGGATCTCCGGGAGGGTGCTGCAGAGCAGGAGTTGACTATGACAAAAACAGAAAATAACAAACGAAACGAGAACATTGTACAAGTTCGGATGAGTAGTTTCAAAAGTTTGAGAGTCAAGAGGAAGCGAGGAAAAATAAAAAGGGAAATGTTGAAGCTCTATTTATATGCAGTGAAACTCAATGAAATGAACTGTAAAGAAGACAAGGACTTTTTGTCAGATGAGTATGGGTTAATATCAACAGCAGCAGAAAATGGTATAACGATAGTAGGATTCGTTATGAATAGGGAGCTGAGGCAGAGTGAGTTACTGTGAACAGTTCAGTGTCAGGGCTGCTCTCATCAGAATCGGCAGCAAACCAATACTGACAACTGTAGTTCAGGTATACATGCCGATGTCAGAAGCCGAAGATGAATAGATAGAGGAAGTACACCAGGATATTGAACGATTAATTCAATACTAAAAGTGACATTGATGTGTAATAGTCATGGGGGGATGGAAGGCGGTTGGTCGGAAGGGAGTAGAAGAAATGGTGAATTAAGAATATGGGCGTAGTACTAGGGATGAGGGGGGTGAGAGACTAATTGAATTCTGCATTAATCGTCAGATAGTAATAGCGATTACACTGTTCATGAATCACAAGAGGAGTAGGTATACTTAACAAAGGTCGGGAGATAAAAGATGATACCAGTTACATTACATCGTGTTCAGGCAAAGATTCATAAATCAGATTCTGAATTGTATGGAATACCCGAGCAGAAATAGACTCAGATCGCACTTTTGTATGAGGAGTAGGCTGAAGCTAGTCAAGGAAAATCAGTACGCAAAGACATGGGACACGGGAATACTAAGAAGTAAAGAAACACTTGAAGTTATCCAGGGCTATACATACCACGATAAGCAATGGCCCAATAGGCTTTTCTGTGGAAGGGGAATGGGCGTCTATAAAAGGAGAATAACGAAATTTTGAAATCAAAACGTAGGTACAAGGAAGCATACTGTAAACAAACAATGAATAACAGAAGAAATACTTCAGTTGATAGAAACAAGTAAAGAAAATAATCGTAGAAATTGAGAAATACGGAAATACAAGTCACTTAAGAATGAAATAAGTAGTAAGTGCAGGGAAGCTAAGGCAAAATGGCTGCAGGAAACATGTGAACAAATCAAAAAAGAAATGATTGCCAGATAGACTGATTCAGCATACAAAATAGTCCAAACAATATTCGATGAAATGAAAAGCAAGGGCGCCCACTAAAAATGCAACTGCAATTCAACTATTAAATTTAAAGGAGACTACGGATAGGTGGAAAGGGTACATTGACGGCCTCTATGAAGTGGAGGACTTGTCTGATGAAGTGATAGAAGAAGAAGCAGGAGTAAACTGAGATGAGACGGGGGATCCAGTAACAGAATCAGAATTTAAAAGACCTTTGGACAACTTAAGGCCAAATAAGGGAGAAGGGATAGATAACATTCTATCAGAATTTACAAATTCATTGGAGGAGTTGGCAACAAAACGACTATTAACGTTGGTGTGTAGAATTTATGAGACCAGCGATATGCCACCGGAATTTCTCGATACCATCTCCAAACTATTCCGAAGGTAGAAAGAATAATATGCAGAAAATGAAATAAAAAACTGAGTGTGTTACATGACGATCAGTTTCGCTTTAGGGGAGGTAAAGGTACCACAGAGACGATTCTGAGGTTGCGGTTGATAACAGAAGCAAGTGTAAGAATAATAAAAAAAAAACATGTTAATATGATCTATCGACCTGAAAAAAGCGTTCGTGAGTGTAAGATGAAGCGAGATGTTAGAAATCCTCAGAAAAACAGAGGTAAGCTGTAAGGAAAGACAGGTAGGTTTGTGTATAAATAACTGCTACCAGTCACGATTTTCATTATATTTTTTGCACGACGCGTTTCGGGAAATGATTCCCATTTTCAAGTGCGTTTTTTGTGTTTATTATGTCACTCCTGTGTTATGTTGTCGATGTGTGAGATTCTGCTTCATTTTGTTAACTTTACTGCAATATGTAAGAAAACACATTTGGAAGACTAAGAACAAAGTATTCGGATTTGGAAGGGTGTACGACGGGTATGTAGTCTTTCGCCGCTAATGTTCAAATAATGCATCGAAGAAGCAACGACAGATGTAAAAGGAAAGTTCAAGAGTGGGAATAAATTTCGGTGTGAAAGGATATCAACCGTAAGACTGTCTGCTGAGACAGCTGTCACCAGTGAAAATGACGAAGAATTTACAGCAGCTGTTGAATGACATGAACAGCCTGATGATTACAGAATATGGATCGAGAGTAAATCGAAGTAATGAGAAGCAGCAGAAATGAGAACGGCGACAAACTTGAAACCACAATTTGGGGTCACGGAGTAGACAAAGTTTAGGGACTCTGTTAGGTAGGCAGCAAAATAACCTATGAAGGACGGGTCAAGGAAGATATAAAAAGCAGACTAGAAGTGGCAAAAAGGGCTATCCAAGCTGAGAGAAGTCTACTACCATCAAATAATTTGAGGAATAAATTTTTGAGAGATTACATTTGGAGCACATCATTGTATGGTAGTGAAACATGGACTGTAGGAATACCGGAAAACAAGAGAATCAAAGAATTTAAGATGTGCTGCTGCAGACAAATGTTGAAAATTAGGTGGACTGATAAGGTAAGGAACGAGGAGGCTCCCTACAGAATGGCTAGGAAAGCACTATATGGAAAGCACTGGCAAGAACACGGGCCAGGATGGTAGGAAATATGTAAAGACATCAAGGAATGACTTCCATGGTACTAAAGGAATCAGTGGAGCGTACAAACTGTAGAGGAAGACAGATATTGTAATACATCCAGCAATGCACTGAGAGAAAAGAATCGCAACACCAGGAAAAAGTTATGAAATGTACCGAAAATTGGCAGGCGTGTTTCTACAACCCAAGGATTATGTATATTCAAATTTGGCGCCACTCGCATAAGAGTGGCGCTAGTAGCGTCGCTATAAGTATTGAAATGCCTTAAGTACACGCTGTAACGGTCGTGAGCCTTACTTACCTTTGATACTTAATGTGGTTGGTTGACGTTAGTCAAGAACGCGTGTAAGACAACAAATACGCCATTATCAACTCTTCGCTTAGTTTCAGCAAGGTCGTGTAGGAAGGCTACGAGGACAAGGATGTGTCTTCTACGATACAGCAGAAAGATTTGGGAGTGCAGAGGGCACAAGCGATATGGAACACTAATATGATCGGTGTATGGCTCTTGCGCATCGTACTGCATCTGCAACAACGATTTGAGGATCAGTTGGCACCACAGTGACACAATGAACTGTTACAATTCGGTAGCCGGCTGGAGTGGCCGAGCGGCTCTAGGCGCTCCAGTCTGGAACCGCGTGACCGCTACGGTCGCAGGTTCGAATCCTGCCTTGGGCATGGATGTATGTGATTTCCTTAGGTTAGTTAGGTTTAGGTAGTTCTAAGTTCTAGGGGACTGATGACCTCAGAAGTTAAGTCCCATAGTGCTCAGAGCCATTTGAACCATTTGAACAATTCGGTAACTTCATGGATAGCCGCGAGCTGGACGTCCTTGAGCGTGCAATCCACTGACGCTAAACCACCGTCATTTGCGACTTCGGTGGTGTCAAGCGAGAGCTCATTGAAGGGCGGGGTGGAGGTTGGTCGTGTTTTCCGATGAAAGCTGGTTCGGCCTCGATGCCAGTGATAGCCGTTTGTTGTTTAGAATGAGGCCAGTTGAGGGCTGCAACGAACCGGTCTGCTAGTTACACGGGACTAACACCTGGGGTTATGGTCTGGGGTGCGATTTCGTATGAGTACTCTCGTGGGCACCTCATGCACATTGACCGCAAATTTGTACGTTGATCTGGTGATTCGACGTTTCGTGCTGTCACTTACGAACTGCATTTCAGGGGATGTTTTCCGGCTGGACAACGCACGCCCACATTCCGGTTTTGGAACCCACGTGTTGTACGGAGTAAAGCCTTCGCCCGCTAGACCACCAGATCTTTCTCAAGACGAGCAGGTATGGGACATCAACGGACGTCAACTCCAATGTTATCCACAACCCGTATCAACCATCCGTGTTCTGACCAACCAAGTGCAACAGGCATGTAACTCCATCTTAAACACTGATATCCGGGACCTTTACAGTGAAATGTACGCATGTTTGCGTGATTGCATTAAACGTTCTGGCAGTTACAACTGTCATTAATGTACCACAAAGCTACATTTGCAATGGCTTATCTTACGCTTTCATTAAACTGTTAATGTTGCATTGTCAATAACTTCAATATGCTATCTTGACAAATGTATCCCGAAATTTCGTACCTCTACGTTAATTACTTTTTGGTGTTGCGATTTTTTTCAGCGTAATTTGGAACGTTGGTTGCAATTGCTACACTGAAAAGAAAAATTTGGCACAGCAGAGTAGTTCGTGTGATGTTCCTTCCTATTTCTTAGTTAAGGCGTCAAATCAATCATTGGGAATCAGGTACAAAGGTAGGTCCAGATGAGTGCAGTTTTACGTCTCCAGTGTAGGTATAGTATAAATTGATCATCCATAACATTACGACAGCCGACGTAGTATCGGTATAAACCCGTAAAAGCGAGGAATGACAGCTAGTCAGACACTCGTGCGGTGCATGTTGTGCATGTGCTGTCCGTGTGTACGTATAATGAGGAAGGCGCGCAGTATATCTGAGTTTGATCGAGGACAGATTTTGATGGCCCAGAGGCTCTGCACGAGCGTTTCTGAAACTGGTCGATTTGTTGGGTGCTGAAGAGTGCCGTGGTCAGTGTCTTCAGCACGTGGCGAAACCAAGCTGTAACCACGTCCATACGTCGACGGCTTGGGCGGCCACTGCTCCTTACAGACGTCGGACGTCCTAGGCTGTGCAGACTGATAAACCCGAACAGGTGGCGGTTGGTGATGGAACTAACATCGCACTTTAATGCAGAGTACAACTGTGTATAAAGGCACTGTGCCCCGAAAACTCCTAATGACAGGCCTCTGCAGCCGAAGATACGTGGATGCGCCAGTTTTAACACCACGACTTCAACAACTATGGCAGAAATGGGCACTTCACCACAGACACTGGACTTTGGCGTAGTGGCAGAGCTTTATATGGTCTGATGAATCCCGATGGCTTCTTCATCATGCCGATAAGAGGGCTTGAATCTATTCCAGGTAACAGCTCCTTCACACCTCTATTGTGGGACGGAGACAAGGTGAAAGCGTCTCCGTCATGCTTTGGGGGACGTATGGGTGGGCATCCATGTGTCCAGTGGAGCAAGGCACCATGACGGCCAAGGTGCATTGTACATGGTTGCAGAGCACGTTTGCTCCTTCATGACGATCTTGTTTCTCGGCGGCAGTGACCTCTCTCAACAAGATAATGCACCATGTCACAAGGCCAGGAGCGTGATGAAGCGGTTCGAGGAACACGGTGGAGAGTTCTAATTGATGCGTTGAACCCAACCTCACCAGATCTGAACCCGATCCAACACCACTGGGATGAGACTCAACGTGGCGTCAGAGTTGATGCTCTTTCCCCTCTCCGTCACCGAAATTTCCGGGACTTATGGTTCAAGTGGTTCAAATGGCTCTGAGCACTATGGGACTTAACTTCTAAGGCCATCAGCCCCTAGAACTTAGAACTACTTGAACATAACTAACCTAAGGACATCAGAAACATCCATACCCAAGGCAGGATTCGAACCTGCGACCGTAGCGGTCTCGCAGTTCCAGACTGTAGCGCCTAGAACCGCTCGGCCATCCCGGCCGGCTTTCGGTACTTAGATGACTTAAGTGTGGAGGTGTCACGCCAAATCCCTCCAGCGATCTACCAAGGCCTCATTGCTTCCACGCCACGACGCGTTGCCGCTGTTATCCATGCCAAAGCTGGACGTACCGGCTATTAGGTAGTTGGTCATAATGTTCTGCCTGATAAGTCGGCAAGTTGCTGTAAGAAATGCGGGTGTACTTTCTCCATTTCAGTCACCATGAGCCATTACAAATTTACAATATCTCCTTACACTATAGCGTGGATTCCTAATTCACCGTTTCGGTACATCATCCGGAACTTTGCCTTCGAAACAAAAGTTTCCTTTAAGTGTTCTTAAAACACACGTCCCTAAAATTATGCTTACACGAAAACTGCCCGCAATACTGATACATACAATAAATATTAAATGTTTGGTGATTCTATTTACCTCTTTTATTCCAATGGTACTTGCAAACTGGCTTCGCCTCTCAATGCGTTGCTTTTTCATGCCTTTCCTTTTCAAATCCAACTGTCTTATCGTTTGCATTGATCTTCGTGAAGCTGTACGCAGTTTCTGTGATCTTGTTTTCATAGCCTTCGAACTTTGTAAAATATGTAACAGTCTTCTTCGGTTCAAACAACATTTCGCCGAATTTCACTTCACTTTTAAGAATACTTACACGACGTTTTATCTTACCCTCACTATCCGTAACATTGCAAGTACAATCAAATTTGCCCTTATACTCAGACACAGATTCCTGAAAGGATCCAATCTTGTCAGCTAGATCTTTAGCCATACAAACATTTTTCATTGATTTTTGTTCCCACTCTCTTCTTGGGAAAAAGATCTGCCACCAGAAATGGCGACAAATCTGCGTCCTCTTTTAATGAAAATATCTTAAATCCACCCTCGACATTCGAAACACATCTAACATCATCAACATTTTCCTGTACATTCTCAATAGTTTTTTTTTTTTTTTTTTTTTTTTTTTGTTATCAGTCTACTGACTGGTTTGATGCGGTCCGCCACTAATTCCTTTCCTGTGCTAACCTCTTCATCTCAGAGTAGCGCTTGCAACCTACGTTCTCAATTATTTGCTTGACGTATTCCAATCTCTGTCTTCCTCTACAGTTTTTGCCCTCTACAGCTCCCTCTAGTACCATGGAAGTCATTCCCTCATGTCTTAGCAGATGTCGTATCATCCTGTCCCTTCTCCTTATCAGTGTTTTCCACATATTCCTTTCCTCTCCGATTCTGCGTAGAACCTTCTCATTCCTTACCTTATCAGTCCACCTAATTTTCAACATTCGTCTATAGCACCACATCTCAAATGCTTCGATTCTCTTCTGTTTCGGTTTTCCCACACTCCATGTTTCACTACCATACAATGCTGTACTCCAGACGTACATCCTCAGAAATTTCTTCCTCAAATTACGGCCGGTATTTGATATTAGTAGACTTCTCTTGGCCAGAAATGCCTTTTTTGCCATAGTGAGGAGTTTCAAATTGCATCACGATCCTCTGAAAGTACTATGGCCCTTAGGCGGGAGGTGAGAAAGATTCCAAGGTCGAGTGGCTTCTCATAAGCCACACGTCACGCCGGTAAATGCCAAACGACGCCTCGCATAGTGTAAGCAGCGTAAACATTGAACGATTGAACAGTGGAAAATAATGGTTTGGAGTCATGAATCATGGTACAAAATGTGGCCACTCGATGGCAGGGTGTGGGTATGGCGGATTCCCGGTGAACGTCATCTGCCTGCGTGTGTAGTGCCAAAAGTCAAATTCGGAGGCGGTGTTGTTATGGTGTGGTCGTGTTTCGCATGGAGAGGGCTTGCACCCCTTGTTGTTTCGGGTAACTCTATCACAGCACAGGCCCACACTGATGTTTAAAGCACCTTCTTGCTTCCCACTGTTGCAGAGCAATTTGGAAACGGCGATTGCATCTTTCAAAACGATCGAGCACTTGTTTATAATGCACGTTCTGTGGTCATACAACAATAACATCCCTGTAATGGATTGGCCTGCACAAAGCCCTACCCTAAATCCTACAGAACACCTTTGGGATGTTTTTGAAGGCTGCCTTCGTGCCATGCCTCACCGACCGACATCAATACCTCTCCTCAGAGCAGTACATTGTGAAAAATGGACTGCCATTCTCCAAGGAACCTTACAGCACCTGATTTAATGTATGCCTACGAGAGTGGAAGCTGTCATCAAGACTAAGGGTGGGCCAACACCGTATTGAATTCGCGCATTTCCGATGGAGGGTGCCACGAACTTGTAAGTGATTTTCAGCGTTGTTTCCGGATACTTTTGATCACATAGTGTATTTCTTGAGCTAGCACAAATCTAATGACACCAATTGCAAACCATATAAGTGAAGAGGCACCTACACTTCCATGCTTCGTAAGCAACTTTCTCGCTTAGTATCTGCCATATGTGCTAAGACATTTGAGCTTTCTGCATGTTTAATCAAATGTGATTCCGAGCACGTTGTCAACAACTTAAAAATATTTAATGCATTTTTTTCTAATTGAGATTTTTGCACAGGTTACAGTAATATCGACATGTCATATCTCTGGTCGTAGACGAATCGTATTTATAAAATCCATAATTCTCTCGTTCGTCAACTATTCCGTTGCTGTAAACATCAATATCACATTTGCCTGTATGAACAACCACATTCGAACAAATGCGAAACAATAATGTTTTCGCTCAAGCATGTAACTGCACCGCTGTCGACGAGAGAAGCAGGAAACGAACGTGAGGGTGACAGGGAAGCATTTACAGACAAGGACAGAGACAGATATTGTCCTGCCATTCGAGATATTCTCCATTCCACCATTGTTGGTGGACCACAGGGGCAACCCTTCGCCAATACGTCGGAAAGTACCTGCAGCGTACTGCAACACAGCAGCATCGCCCAGTCATCAGCAAAATTTCCGTCTGTTGCAGCCACATTGCAGCAGTGTCTACGGCAATGCTACTGCCAACAAATATTTCCCTTATGTATGGCCCATCTAAATGCTTCCAAAGGCATTTCTAATGCTTATCCAGCTTCGTTCGCAGATCGATGGCCGATGAGATTTCAAAGAATGTTCTTTATATTGCCTTAGTTATCATGGTGCTCCCATATGCTAGAACTCAAATACCAAACAGAGTCCCTGAACTTATGAAATCGCGCCTGCAATAATTATGATTCGTCGAATTAATGGTTTTGAATTCTGTCAACTATTCGCAATGTGCTCTAAGAGGAAACAGTGACTTACTAATCAGGACTTCGGTAAGTGTAATGGATCGCCTGATATAACTTGTATCTTTTTCAATGAGCCATCATCTCTGCCCATCTCAGAGCATTCAGTGTTCGCTGCTGCTCAAGATCGTGAGATTTGGCATTGTCTGTCGGAACATTTACGAATTTTACTGTCATTTAAATAATCTGGAAATGTGGCACAGGAAAATCTGTGCATTCAAGATTTCTATAAAATGTTATATTGGGTGAATAAATAAGTTTCCCACTTTCGTATCGATAATCGGACTTGTCCAAACGTGAAGAAAAGTCCTACAAACATACGTTAGGAAACAAATGCCACAAACACCTGTTGAGATGTGGACCATGAGTGTCTTGACGCCTTCAGAGATACTCATCTGTAGGTTTTCTTCAGACTCGTCCTACCAGGCAACACGTTTCCAATCATCAACAATGTAGTATCGATGTTGACGGGTACAGGCGAGGCGTAAAACTTTGCGACGTGCTGTCGTCATGGGTACACTAATGGGCTTTCGGCTCCATAAGCCCGTATCGATGATGTTTCATTGAATGGTTCACATGCTGACATTTGTTGATAGCACAGAATTGAAGTATGCAGCAATTTGCGGGAGGGTTACACTTCTGTCACTTTGGACGATTCTCTTCAGTCGTCGTTGGTCTCGTTCTTGCAGGATCTTTTTCCGACCTCAGCGATGTCGGAGATTTGATGTTTTACCGGATTCCTAATATTCACAGTACACTCGTGAAATTGTCGAATGGGAAAATCTCAACTTCATCGCTACTTCAGATATGCTATGTCCCATCGCTCGTGCGCCGACCAGAATACCACGTTGAAACTCATTGAAATTTTGTTAACCTGCCATTGTAGCAGCAGTAACCGATCTAATAACTGCGCTAGACACTTGCTGTCTTATGCACGCGTTGTCGGCTGCAGCTCCGTATTCTGCATGTTTAAAATTGTTTTTGAATACGCATGCCGATATCAGTTTCTTTGGCCCTTCAGTGGACACCCACACGCACACACACACACACACACACACACACACACACACACACACACACACACACACACACTGGTTTAACTATCCATTATTCTGCTTTTATTCAAAAACTGTTCCCTACGTCTGCTTCTTCTTTGATGATTTTGGCTAATTCCAAGTCTTTTTTAACATTTTCGATCCATTCTCCTCCATTGGCGAGGGAATCTACGTATTTTACTATTCTCTTTGTTAGCCTATGTTCGGGAAGCCTCATTATGTGGCCATAGAATTTGAGGCGTCTTTTCCTCATGTCTGTCTCTATCTTAGAATATTCTTCAGTTCTGGACGTTTTCTGTAGTCTATAACTATTTTCAGTCCACCGTAGTCCCATAATTTTTTCATTATCTCTTTATTTCTTCTTTGTTTAGATTTTCTATATAAGTTTTCCAGTTTAGTTTCAAGGTTTCGCTGGCATATAACATTGATGTTTTGTAATGTCTAATTTTGACATTAAACATAAGAATTTTTTATAATAGACGTTTTGCACTAATCCTAAATCCTTACGAGCTTTCTGTGCTCTTTCTTGTTATGCATATTTTTCAGAGATAATATCTTATAGATATTTAAAGTGTGATACTCTCTTAATTTCTCCATATTTGGTTTGTAATTTGAAAATTTCTAAATTTATTGTTATAAACAGTGTCTTTTCGAATGATATCTGAAGGTCGACTTTCTCTGCGCATTCTTTCAGAGTTTCTGTTTTATAGCCATCTCACATGAATCTACCATTATCGTGAGATCGTCCGCAAAGGTTAAGTACCAGATTCGTAGTTTATTTTTTTAATTTTTTTTTTGTTCCTAATGAGATTGCTTTCCAGTAATTATCCTCTTCAAGTTTGTTGTCTCATTCTACCATGGCTCTATCTGGAACTCCAGTGAACAACAAAGGCGATTATCTATCACCTTGTCGAACCCTAGTTTTTTTCTCGAACGGTTTTGAAAGCTTTCCCATAAATTTCGCTTTGGATGTTGTATTTGTTAATGTCTGCCGACTGATTTTCTGCATAGCCCTATGGAAATCTTGTTTTTCAAGAATCATAAATAGCGTGGGTCTGTGGACTGAGTCATAGGCTTTGAAGTCTACAAATCTTGTGATTAATCTTAGGTTTAAAATTTGCTCCGGGCACGATCTGTTTCTCCTGAAACCAACTCGGAAATCTGAGATTTTGGGCTGTAGCAGTTTTTGTGCTTTTTCAAGAACACAAACTGTTAGTATCTTATGTATGACAAGGGGTATGTAAATTCCACTGTAATTATTCACATCTTGTTTGTTCCCTTTCTTATGTAATGGGTATATTAAGGCACACTTTCAACCTTCCGGAATTTCTTCGGTGACCCATATATTTTGAATAATTCTTAATAGCTCCTTCCTTGAATTAGGCCCTAGACTTTTGAGAAATTCGGCTACAATTCCTACCTCCACAAAGGCTTTATTATTTTTCAGTTTGCTTACGTGTTTGATAATTTCTTCTTCTGTTGGCGGTGTAGAATATGTGGCTTTTGTCTGCGTAACGTGTTGTGACTGGTGTTAGTTGTAACGATGCAATATATGTAGACATCATGCATGATGCGGCATTTCGTCACGCATCTCAGTGCTTGACGTAATATCTCTTGAACTACGGGCTGTACAACGAATAACTTTGCTGGTACATTCAGTGCCATATGTGAATACTGTCTACAAAATGTGTCGTGAATACGGTTACGACTAAAGAAGCAATAAATGATAACGTCATTCTTCATGCGCGAGAAAACAGCGAAAATCTAGTAATCCTTTTATCGTCTTCTAGTTACTGGCAGAGAGACACAGTTTTGTAATGGTTTAGAATAATGTGTAATACACTGCTTTTCATCGCCCTCCCCTACCCATTTGATTGGTAGATGATTCTTCCCCCCCCCCCCCCCCCCCTCCAAGAGATACATTCTAGATCGTAAATGATACGTGTACCAAGTTTGGTTTACATAGATCCGGTGGTTTAGAAGGAGATGTCCATTTATACATATATGTATACATATACTTTCATAACACCCTGAATGGATTAGTTATTGCGTCCAATACTTGCTGGCTGTTTTTTTTTTGTGCAACGTTGTAGGCAAACAAATTTGTTCTCGACGTTTAGAACCAGTTTCTTGTTATGACACTTAGAACGTACTTAATAAAGTATTTACTTCCTAATTGCAGTCACTATCTTTTCGGTGAGGCGGTGAGCAGCAAAATTTGTCGTGTCGCAATACACTCTCAAGTTTTTGGAGACGAATCAGTTATGTAGAAACAGCGATGTATTGTTTCTTCATTGTCCTGACAGAAGTCAGATTTGACACTTCGAATGCATTTCCACTCTTCAATTATTATCTCAGGCAGAAACCTAAGGGATTACGGTTCAAGGAACGGGATAATGGCGTTGGGGCTTCTCGACCAGTCTACTTCAATAGATTCGCTAAAGGCGCTGTCGTACGGAGTGGATAAACTGGGGCTGTGCTGTACGGTGCGTAGAGTCGTGAAACTACCGTGATCTACAATAAGTGAGGGCAGACTAGGTAGTTTAACTAATAGGTAATGTCAGTTCAGGTTTTACCTAACTTACGTGTATGTTACATGTGTTGCATACCTATTGAACGTTACCGAGTAACCTAAGGAATATTTTTGTTCTACATGGGTATTCACCTGCCTGTTACTTAAGAATACGAAGTTTTCATAACAAAACTGGTATTGTCAATGATTAACTCAGTTTTTGTTCAAAATTTGTAGATTTGTGACGTAAAAAAGAAGAATGTTGTAAAACTAAAGAAAACAATGCAGATTAATCACATAGCGCTAGAAAACGGTTTCTTCAGCAAAGGTGAAATAGAAAAAAATACAAAACGAGTATATATCAAACATCGCGTCAATATTTAGTCTACATATGTAACCCATGTTCCTTTTAATCATAAGCAACTTTCGCATTTATGAGTAACGATAGGAAACTTTTGCCTTTGACCTTGATGATGAACGTTCTGTTGAGTACAGAATAACAGCAATATTTATGCGGCATACATTTTTTATATTTGTGCAAGAAAACAGTGCTTACATCAAAATGAATTGCTTTAGTTACATAAAAACGCAGAAATCACGCAATCAACTAACTTTTATTAATTATAAAATGCAATTTATTTTCCATAAGGATATGAAATACACAATGAACTAACACTAAATGATGGGAAGTTCTAATTGTCTGCAAAACAAACAACAACGAAAAAACTCGAAGAGTAGTTGTTGGCTACTGGTTTCTGTCTTAGACATTCGTTTTTGTTTCTTTCCCTGTATATGATATCATTACTATCGGTAGTCCTACCATATATTACGTTAGATTACGGTTCAGTAGTTTTGGTAGAACGTAACACCAATGGTGCGTAAGCCATAACCGTTGTCGATATACAGTAAGAGTAACTTTTTCCGAATGAGCAGATTTTTTTCGTGCAGAAGTTGATGAAAAGTGTACTTGTTAACCCGTTTGGTGAAATATGTGTCACTAAAAGTCAATTATCCATAATTCCCATCATATGTATGCAAACTGAAATTCCCTGCTCGCTTCTGCCTGTACATTCGGGATAATATCATAAAATACTGTAGGGATTTTGACCCACTTTAGAGTAACAGTTGGACTAATTCAAGAGGAAGGCTCGTGTGAGTAATTTATAAATATTTGTTGTAAATTAGTTACATTATTATGAATTATAGTCCACCCTCGCTGTGAAAACGCTGTCATCGCCGTCTAGCAGTACAGCCGCTGCAAATTCCGCTAAGACCGAAGAATGAGCAGAAACTGCGTCGGCCTCAGTGGAACATCTGCAAAGTGCTTGCCTGAAAGCCCGAAGATTGAACCATCGAATTCTGGTCAGATCACAGATTTTTCACTAGCATCAGATGTCATTGATATAGACCTTCGGTAAAAGTGAAAGACGGTTCGGATTCCATGTTAACTTGTCATTTTCCCATAGAGTCTCATTTTCCAAAAATAAGGCCAAAGTCGGGGGTTGGTAGTCTAGTGGCAAACCGCGTATTTAGTAACCGAAAGTTTTTTTTTAACCTAGGCGTCACCTCCCCATAATGTGAGGATTCGCCAGCACTAGAAATGTTTCAGATGCCACGTTAATTTGTACGTCGCGTTTCCCCAGTTGCATAAATGACTAGGAAGACGGAAATCGCCGAATTGACGTCAGTTTGAAAGACTTGGACACTCGGCCACACGAAATAGTTTTTACCATGATCTACACGTACATTCTCCTTCTATACCTTCCTGCATATGTATGAAGGCTAGTCTCAGGAACTACTATAGGGTTAATGATAAGGTTTTCAGTAATACATTCCTTGATCAACGAGGAAGGTTCGTACGTATAATTTCTGTATTGGAAATGACTATGTCGAAGCTGAGCTGGGAAGGTAAGGGAATTATAATTAATGGAAGAAGGCTTACCAGCTAGAGATTTGCTGATGATATTGCCTTACTGGCCAAAGACTTCGCAGAGCTCCAAAACTTTGTTACAGATCTTGCATCGGAATGTCAGCTGGTTGGCTTCAACATGAACCTTTCAAAACAAAAGTAATGTCCAACAAATGGGTCCCAGCTGGAGATAAGAAAGTCAAGGACAGTCTATTAGAAGAGGCTAGTGAATATGTCTACCTTGGCCAGATTATAAACATGAATGGAGACATAAGGCCAGAAATCTATCGGCGCACCAAGCTTGGCTGGCAAGCATTTGGGAAGAATTAAACAGTATTCAGATCAAAAATGCCTGTGAATCTGAAGAAAGCATTATTTGATCAATGCATACTTCCTGTGATGACGTATGTCTGCGAGACATGGACACTGAACTCATTTACAAAAGGGAAAGTTAGGACAGCACAGAGAGCCAAGGAGAGATCAATGCTGGGCTCTACAAGAAAGGATAGGAAAAGGGCAGATGACATCCGGTCTGTGACGAAGGTTAAGGACATCTTAGTAGGTTTCTTGAAATGGTAGTGGGCTGGCCACGTCGCAAGAAGAAAAGACGACAGATGGATGAAGCTAGTACTGGAGGGGAGTCCGAGAGAGCACCGGAGGCCTAGAGGAAGACCACCAGACAGATAGGACAAAGACATCAAGAAGATCGCTAGTAACACCTGGCAAAGAACTGCCCAAGACCGTGGCACTTGGAGAAGACTGCTAAAAGCCTACCTGAATCAACGACTCGAAGAAGCCACATCATTTAATGATTGAATTGGCTGATGATGATGACCGTGATGATGGGCTGAACTATGACGAATTACAGTCCCCGCGGCGTTTTTATGTCCGTATTTGAAGTCTACTCTCAGAAATTGATGTAGGGATTTAACACTCTCGGCGGATTGGCACAACCGCCCTCCCGACAAATGAACGGCTGGGTCGATCCTTCGATGCGCAGCTGGCATTGTTTGTAGGTTGCGGTCGGGCAGTCAACTCGGGTCTTTATAGGCACTGTAGTAGGCCAGCAAGTGGCCTGTGCTGCTTAAATCGTTTAATTTGTATGTATAAAAGTCACACAGAGATGAAGACGAGTCCGCAGGACAGAACAGCGTGGGAGGTACACAAACTCAATCTCCGGAAGGAAGACAACAACAGCAAGAAAAACATAAACTACATTGCTATGCAGACGATCTTGGCCCGACTGCTGAAGCAGCTGCTTCCCAAGTAAAGTCAAGTGCCAAAAAAGCCCAGACAAACACTGTTCTGTGTTGCCAATTTACTGGAGTAGCACTGTTCTCCTTATGATGGCTTAACTTTGGACAACATTACCTGCTCTTCCTAGATGGCCGGCCGCTGGTGGCCGAGCGGTTCCAGGCGCTTCAGTCTGGAACCGCGCGACCGCTACGGTCGCAGGTTCGAATCCTGCCTCGGGCATGGATGTGTGTAATGTCCTTAGGTTAGTTAGGTTTAAGTAGTTTAAGTTCTAGGGGATTGATGGCCTGAGAAGTTAAGTCCCATCGTGCTCAGAGCCATTTGAACCATTTCTTCCTCGATGACAGCGCCTAATAAATTATTTCTGCATATTTCCATGTCAGTTTGTAACACGAAGACGTTGGAATTGAAATCACTATCACTTCATTGCATCATAGTCACTTACAAGTCAAATATCATGGCATCATCCCTTGTATGATTAGCGTAAGGTTAGTACGTTGCCGTTCATACACGTTTCAAATATTTGACGAAAAAAAATGGAGTGGTGAATGGTGTGTCTAAACTCACAGATAGAAATTCTGAGACAAGGAAACAATCGTCGGGAATAGAGTATTCTAGTCCTGTCCCACGATCAGCTTGTTGAACCTCACACATATGGAATTTTTTCCTGTGTGGCTACATCATTTAAATGGTGAACGAGGTCTCAGTATTAGCTAATGGAGAATTCTTTCTGTAGGGTGTTAGCTGCGTCTCTCGCTGACTTTCAGACCAAAGATATATCTGAGGTGTAAAATTATATGTGCCGTTATAACATAGACATTGAGACTGGAAATCAGTACATTGAACAGATCCTATAAGTGTAAACTGCTGTTGTACGTGTTCCACGTTTAAACCAATAAAAAATATTCACTAGCGTATATAAGTTCATCATGTGAAATATTCCGGTATTTACCATTCGCCATCTGTTTTATTTTATCCCTGTAATTTTGGGACACTTTATCAAAGTAGTGGGAGCTACGGAACGTAGGACAGTCCTGCAACTTACATCATTTTTATAACATACTATGAGACCTAAGTTTTACAAGCATCCGTCTGTTGATCAGGTTTTCATAGCTTCAATTCTGTGACAGGATGTCAATGAATCTGCAAGTACATACAGATTATCACAAAATTAGTTAAAGATGATGAGGAACAAGTGAATCAATATGATCGCGGTACCATGATGACGCCCGCGTAGGGCAGAAGTTTCTTCCAGAAGATCGGCTGTGAATTTCTGTGTGGACAGAGTGTTTTCTTCGGTTGCAATTGATTGTGCCTCATCCCGGACTCCGCAGTACTTTATCATCAGGAAAACCATTCACAAAGGGAGTACTCGGCGGTATATTTCTGCAGTATTGCCTCCATACATCCTCCAGTGAATGCCGTCGCATCGCCATGGTCGCCTAAATTGGCTCGCCTGCTACTCGTCGTGCTGTGTTGCGCTTTTTCATTATATTCAAATACGCCGAGCTCTTCTTCAAGAATAGAAGTCGAGACTCGTAATCATGACAGCAGAAAGAAAATCGGGTCACAGAAGGAAGTGGTTTCTCATTCATAGCGCAAAACGCGTCTGCAGCAGCTGATAGAGCTGCTTCAGTACGCCTCGCCATAATTTCTACGAACATGAATATGAAAGTAAAAAATGAAAAATAATGATTCTCTGTCTCAAATTTTTCCATCTATTTATGACTAAGAACAATCGGGAGATGTGGTCAGGGTTACGTCTTCCTCAGGTCATGTACCGAGCTCAGAAATTCGTTCACTTTTGAAATATTATGTGGGTGTAAAAAATATTTGAATAAATGCGCTTTTTAATACAACACGCTTTAAAACGGCCAAAAAAATGTCTACTGGGCCACGCGGATCCCCAACCCCATACAGATTGTCCTGAAATCTGTGCGTATAAAGTTTTAAGAGCTATAAAAATACTTGTAGAATGTAATACGGAAAACATGGCACGCATACAATAGATATTAGGAAGGACGTGAACTACTCAAGCATCTTTTATGTACTGCATGCGAGCCAGGTATTCTCTTTTAAATTCAACATGTATTTGGATATATATTAAAGACTCACAACCACAGATTTTCAGGAACGTGTATGGGGTTACGAATCTGTGTGGTGCTAGCAGCAATTATTTTATACTTTTAGTCGGTTTTAGAAACATGTTTATTAAAAAATTTAGTATACCTTCTTTAGCTTTTCGTATTGTGTGCGCCAATTTTTTTGGCTCGAATTCAAACATTATGAGGAGATTACAAGAGACACATGTGGTAAATTGCAGGATTATTTCAATTTTTCTCCACCTCATTAAACCAGCACATGGCTTCCTCCTACGACTATATCAGGAAAAGAACTTGAAGATAAAATTGAGAGAATAGAGCTCATGCGGTAACTTACCAGAAACCTTTCTTAGCACGAAACATTCCCAATGGGTACAGGAAAATGAGTAAATAGAAGTGGTACAGAAGGTGCCCTCCGCCACACACCAAACGCGAAAGCAGGTTAATATTTCATTGTCATTGATTTCTGAGCAATGTTGGAAGTTTCAGATCGCTAGCTCATAGACAAGCTAGACTAAAATCAACAGAAAAATCTGTACCGAACAAACAGACAAGAAAACGACCTAAAATACACGTCTTAGAAAAATGTAAGGTACATAAGCGCTACAGTATGTAGTACAAACGGGATTCTTCAGCTGAAGTGCTGTCAATCGATTTACGTTCTCCGTGTCCATCGTGCACACGTTTCACGCCTATATTGCAGAACCAGTTACCTTTGGTGAATAGATATATTCTTAGAGAGCTAATATGTGATATAAATTTACATTGTTTTCATATGTTCAGATACCTGTTATTAAGGTACTGCCCTTTCAAGAAACAACGATACTGATAATATTACGATGCAAATGATATGTCAACCAGATTATACACGTTGATTGCGTTAGACATAATTAATTACAAGTGTGTAACATAAGAAACAGGAAAGACGGATAAGGCATCAAATTGAAAACTAATTCATGTAATTTAAATCGTCATTTGGTTGACATTTCATATACAGTATCCAAAGTATAGCCTCAACTTAAATTTAAAACCTCATCCAAAATTAGAAGTATTTGCTAGTTGTTTATGGCAGTTTTCTATGCTAGCCAATGTAAAAACACATCTCATTAGTATTAATGAGGCGAGAACAGTTAACCTTTGCAAGCGCAATGGAAAACAGGCTGTTGATTAACCGAAGGAAATAATTGAACGGGATAATGATCACTCAGTTCTATATAAAAAAAATTAAATGAACGAGGGATATCACAAATTAAAACTCTTCGTGCAAAAAGACCCTCTTATAGAAAACCGTGTCTGCCTTCAATATTATTGCTCCGTCTGTATAATCTATCACACCTGCCGAGGTACATAACGAACAATCCCTCAATGGAAAACGAAGTTTTATATGAGCATTACGGGAGATCTGGTTTGTAGCATTCAACATGTACGTTGAATGTCACCGGGAAGCATCGAAATTCAACCTTAGTACAGGACACGTAAATTAATCGTGTCAAAGAGTAGAACTGACTCTCCATTGTATGAGAGGCTGAAGGAGGGGAGGTGTTAGTACTTGATAAATGCATGAATCTCAGTAGAACGCATGGATATCCTGGTCCACATGGGCACACGACTCAGACATATCCACAGAGAACTAAGGAATAAGTTACATTTTTAATCAGAATGACAGCGAAAAGTAAAAGATATGATGCACATAACTGCGACATAGGAAAAATTCGTCATATGTGAGCGCAGCCCAATGAAATTGCAGTGTGCCGCTTAAGCCACAAGCATGTAGCGATCTCATCAACAGACTGGTAACAGCAGGAAGTGAAGAAGGTACAACGACCGACGACCGATGAACATGTAGCCCATCAGAACTTGGAAGGACCCCAGAGTGCAAAAATCACAGCGTATCGAAGTTCAGCTGCAGTAAAAATGAATTCTAGCGGACAGCATGTGATTGGTCGCCGAAACCAAAGAGCATGCAGTGAGACATGTGAGTCGTTTGACGACCTGTGATTTCGAAGAAACACACAATATAGTGCAACATCAATAATTGCATGTATACGTGCGTGACTATGAACACAGCGGGGTGGCACCATGTTAATGTCTCAATGAAACGGGGCAAACCCCCGACTCGTTTTAATATATATAACATATGCTCTTTCCGTACCGTGTATCTGTCCTGTCCCATATGCCACCGCACCAGTAATAAATTATATCTAATGCATTCACTGTGAATTAACAATAATATCTGTTTCGAAAAGAGCAGACAATAACATGAAAATGACACTCAGTCCTGGAATGTGGGCTGTAATTGTTGTATCGGTTCTCCACTGAAGGTGAAAACCGACCATGTCATCACGGCTTCCATTCAGAAGATACGTTTGTGTGCTAAAATATATATCAGCGAATACTACAACTTCAGTAGCCTTTTCCGCCTGAAGACTGCGGATGTACAATGTAACACAAAAGTAGAAGAAAATACGCACCACTGAAGAATTCTTCCAAAGGGATGGACATTGGTAGATGTGATGTACGTGTAAAGAAAAACAAATGATTACAGTTTCAGTAAAGGTGGGTTATCTATTCAAGCGAAAGAGCTCCACAACCTCAGCAAGCGAATAATGCGTTGGTCCACCTCCGACCTTTATGCTAGCAGTTATCTGAACTGGCATTGTTTGAGAGTGTTGTTGGTTGCCCTCTTGAGGGATATCATGCCAAATTTTGTCCAATTGAGATGTTAGATGGTCAAAATGCCTAGCTGGTTGGAAGACCCTGCCGGAAATGCTGCAAATGTTCTCAACTGGGAAAAGGTCCAGTGACCTTGCTGGCCAAGATAGGGTTTGGGAATCACGAAGATAAAAAGTAGAAACTTTCGCCAGTTGTTGCCATGTATTATTTTCCTGTAATGTAAGCCCAGGGCAGGTCGACGTGAAGGACAACAAAACGAGGCGTAGAACATCATCGGCATACAACTGCGCAGTACGGTTGCCGTGCACGACACCCAAAGGGGTTCTGCTATGAAAAGAAGTGGCTCCCCCAGGTAATCATTGCTGTTTGTCGGGCCTTACGGCGAGCGACGATTGGGTTGGTATCCCACCGCTCCGCGGCGTCTCCACACACGTATTGGGACTGTAGTCTCATTGACTAGAGTAGATGTTTCCCCTCTTCGAAGTGGGCGCCGACGACCAGTGAAGAGTGTCGGGAGCCGTCCCGAACAGTAGTGGAATACCAACCTGCCTGTTGCCCGCCATACAGGTTGACAACTAACAGTGATGGCCCTGGGTTCCGTTTCTATTCATATCAGGACTCATTTGGTTGCTATTCAAGCTGCCCCTGAATCACAGCGGAATGTCGACGATATTCAACGCTCTGTTTTGTTGCTCGTTATGGCAACTTCTCCTGGGCTTATGTTTCAGCAAGATAATACGTGACCACACGTGGGGAGAGTTTCTGCCGCTTGCCTTTGTGCTTCCCAAATCCTGCCTTGGCCAGAAACATCGCTTGTTCCCCCGCAGTATAGAACATTTTGAGCATTTTGGGCAGGATCATCTCATGCTGTAATAATGATGGGGAGTTACCTCTCATGTAAAAAAGTAATACATACAAGTACAGAAGTATGCCTGGTTGGAAATTAAACACTGCAATTTTTTTTAAAACAATGTAAGGGTCCACGGTTTTGTACGTAGCCGTACAGTACGTAACCAGCGCTCGGCAGCCACACATCTTGCAATGCTGACATTTTTCTTGGTCAGTAGACGTGCGTCCGGCCGCAGTGCGCCACAGGAGAGGAAACGACTGGCCGCCGTCGACAACGCGCCGAATAACCAGCGCGGGCTCGGGCGTGAATATGTCTCTTTCCTTATCTCACCATGGAGCCTTTCGATACGACCGTAATTAGCCAGTGTTAGGATGTCAGATACAGTGATGAGAGGTGCACTTATCGTGCGTGTTTTACACTCACCCTTTTGTTAATAAATTGTTTAAACTTACTTCATGGTGCCCGAGCAACGCTTATTCTACACTTGAGTGACTCATTAGCGTTAAATTAGACGAAATGCTGCAATCCAGTCAGAGTAACGTTGTCGATCTACAAACTGGTATTAATGAACGACAAGAAGAGATTGGGGAGTCTAAAGGAGAAAGAAGAGAATGTAACATTCCGAATGACTGGTCAAATGATAGTTCACGCAGTAAAAGTACAACTACAATAGAATTTTTCATTATTGCCATCAGTACCAGTGTTTAGTGGGAAACCTGAAGATCATGTAAGTGTTTTTTCGTAAACTTGAAGGTGCCGCCCTATTAGGATCATGGACAGCTTCCGATAAGCTAGTGGTTGCCAAATTAAGAATTCAGGGAGCAGCACAAGATTTCATTAGCGTGGAGCCTAAGTGAAAACAGAAGACTATGTTGGTTTAGAAGGATTGTTGCTCAGAGATTTAAACGTAAAAACTCTATCAGATTTTACAGAGAGCAGCTTTACAGTTTGCTAATCTATCGAGCAGTTTCCTGACCGAATTCGAAACGTCAACGCTCATACGTACGAGTTAGTAAAAGATGGAAATGAAAATCGCATTCAGTTGTTCAGTTGTTCATAGGTTGTACGGAGAGGAAGTAAGCAAAGCTGTTAGACTGGCACGATGTAAAACGTTTCAGGAAGCAGTAGAATCAGCTGTTAGTTTTGTTGACGCGCTAAGACGACCGAATGAAATGCATAAACAAAAACTCAGAGTTTTCAACATAATAGTACACTGCTACAGATGCAAGAAGCTGAGTCAAAAGCGTAAGGATTGTAAAGAGAATCGAATCTGCTATCATTGCGTGATGCAGGATCATGTTTCGAGAGATTGTCGCAACAAGGAGAAAGGTAATGTGAACAACAGACAATCTGCCAGATCTTTAAACACGTACGGGGACGTAGGGGCCACCATTCCGTCCGCTCCCTGCCAGACACAGTAATTCCTGTTAGTTATAGCCAAAATCAGACCTAAAATGACTTCGTGATGGGTGATGTATATCGTGGGAGAAACATTAAACTACTTATTGACAAAGGAGCACAGATCCAATTAATGTGGTTTTGCATAGGTAAACGAGGTAAACTGAAACCACCGCTATTAAAAGTGCGATGGTTAAACGGAGGAAAGTTACGTAACTATGGAAAGTTGGACGTAGAATTAATTCTTGGCCAAAGCCAAGATGAAAGCGAAAGTAAAGATAAATACACAGCAAGGGTGCAAGTACTTTCAAATAACGAAACGTGTTATGACGGTATACGCGGATTTGATTTCTTGTCCGCTAACGAGGCAGATATATTTTTCCCAGAAAGAAAGATCAGTCTAGGCCATAACAACAACAACCTAGGAATCGTTACCGAGCGAGGTGGCGCAGTGGTTAGCACACTGGACTCGCATTCGGGAGGACGACGGTTCAATCCCGTCTCCAACCATCCTGATTTAGGTTTTCCGTGATTTCCCTAAATCGTTTCAGGCCAATGCCGGGATGGTTCCGTTGAAAGGGCACGGCCGATTTCCTTCCCAGTCCTTCCCTAACCCGAGCTTGCGCTCCGTCTCTAATGACCTCGTTGTCGACGGGACGTTAAAAACTAACTACCTACCTACCTACCTACCTAGGAATCGTTCTTCAGATCGTACACAAAGGAGCAGAAATACTGACGTCGTGGGAATGGACCGCCCAAACGTTGCATAAGTTTAAACCGTCCGAGTCGATGTTCAAACTGATCAGCCTCAGAAAATTCTCAAGGGAGCGGGAAAGACAATCTACGTTGAAGTTAAACCGCCCCGATGCAAGGAAGGAACTTTGTTATTAACTGAGCAATCCGAGAAAAGTGAGTTACTGGATACATTGCATTGTTATGTTGCTAGAAGTGTAGGTGTCGCTACAATGATGAGACAGAATGTCGTAAAAGTCCCGGTTACAATAACGAATATGAGCAATGAGGGCGTTGTTTTTCCATGAGGAACGAAGGTTGCTGAAGTGTCGAGCGTAAGTAAAAGTGACCTCATACAAATTCCAGATGAGGTAACAAACGCTGCAGTTATAAACATAGATTTTGGTAACAGTACTGCAAAATTGAAACAAGGAGACGAAGTTAATAATGAACTGAAGTGGAAGCTTTGGGGTGAACAGAAGATCTTAGCGCCTTTTATGTTGGAGTATGCAGATTTATTCCGAGAACGTGCAAATTTACCTATTACTCATTTAGTTCAGCATTGTATTCATACAAGGAATGCAGCCCCAGTCAAACAGAAACCTTCTACATCTACATTATACATTGATACTCCGCAAGCCACCCAACGGTGTGTGGCGGAGGGCACTTTACGTGCCACTGTCATTACCTCCCTTTCCTGTTCCAGTCGCGTATGGTTCGCGGGAAGAACGACTGTCTGAAAGCCTCCGTGCGCGCTCTAATCTCTCTAATTTTACATTCGTGATCTCCTCGGGAAGTATAAGTAGGGGGAAGCAATATATTCGATACCTCATCCAGAAACGCACCCTCTCGAAACCTGGCGAGCAAGCTACACCGCGATGCAGAGCGCCTCTCTTGCAGAGTCTGCCACTTGAGTTTATTAAACATCTCCGTAACGCTATCACGGTTACCAAATAACCCAGTGACGAAACGCGCCGCTCTTCTTTGGATCTTCTCTATCTCCTCCGTCAACCCGACCTGGTACGGATCCCACACTGATGAGCAATACTCAAGTATAGGTCGAACGAGTGTTTTGTAAGCCACCTCCTTTGTTGATGGACTACATTTTCTAAGCACTCTCCCAATGAATCTCAACCTGGTACCCGCCTTACCAACAATTAGTTTTATATGATCATTCCACTTCAAATCGTTCCGTACGCATACTCCCAGATATTTTACAGAAGTAACTGCTACCAGTGTTTGTTCCGCTATCATATAATCATACAATAAAGGATCCTTCTTTCTATGTATTCGCAATACATTACATTTGTCTATGTTAAGGGTCAGTTGCCACTCCCTGCACCAAGTGCCTATCCGCTGCAGATCTTCCTGTATTTCGCTACAATTTTCTAATGCAGCAACTTCCCTGTATATTACAGCATCATCCGCGAAAAGCCGCATGGAACTTCCGACACTATCTACTAAGTCATTTATATATATTGTGAAAAGCAATGGTCCCATAACACTCCCCTGTGGGACGCCAGAGGTTACTTTAACGTCTGTAGACGTCTCTCCATTGATAACAACATGCTGTGTTCTGTTTGCTAAAAACTCTTCAATCCAGCCACACAGCTGGTCTGATATTCCGTAGGCTCTTACTTTGTTTATCAGGCGACAGTGCGGAACTGTATCGAACGCCTTCCGGAAGTCAAGAAAAATAGCATCTACCTGAGAGCCTGTATCTAATATTTTCTGGGTCTCATGAACAAATAAGGCGAGTTGGGTCTCACACGATCGCTGTTTCCGGAATCCATGTTGATTCCTACATAGTAGATTCTGGGTTTCCAGAAATGACATGATACGCGAGCAAAAAACATGTTCTAAAATTCTACAAGAGATCGACGTAAGAGATATAGGTCTATAGTTTTGCGCATCTGCTCGGCGACCCTTCTTGAAGACTGGGACTATCTGTGCTCTTTTCCAATCATTTGGAACCCTCCGTTCCTCTAGAGACTTGCGGTACACGGCTGTTAGAAGGGGGGCAAGTTCTTTCGCGTACTCTGTGTAGAATCGAATTGGTATCCCGTCAGGTCCAGTGGACTTTCCTCTATTGAGTGATTCCAGTTGCTTTTCTATTCCTTGGACACTTATTTCGATGTCAGCCATTTTTTCGTTTGTGCGAGGATTTAGAGAAGGAACTGCAGTGCGGTCTTCCTCTGTGAAACAGCTTTGGAAAGAGGTGTTTAGTATTTCAGCTTTACGCGTGTCATCCTCTGTTTCAATGCCATCATCATCCCGTAGTGTCTGGATATGCTGTTTCGAGCCACTTACTGATTTAACGTAAGACCAGAACTTCCTAGGATTTTCTGTCAAGTCGGTACATAGAATTTTACTTTCGAATTCAATGAACGCTTCACGCATAGCCCTCCTTACGCTAACTTTGACATCGTTTAGCTTCAGTTTGTCTGAGAGGTTTTGGCTGCGTTTAAACTTGGAGTGGAGCTCTCTTTGCTTTCGCAGTAGTTTCCTAAATACCGTTCAGTCAAAGAGAGTTGGTAGAAGACATGGTTAAAGAACAATTAGAAGCCGGAATTATACAGCCAAGAGACCCTTCAGACCCACCATGGTGTTCGTCTTTTGTAATTGTAAAGAAGAAATCAGTTTCTGGAGAACCACAGTTCCGTTTTTGTGTTCATTATCGATCTTTGAATGCTGTGACCACACCCGACATTACTCCTTACCAAATTTAGTGAAAACCTTGGATAACTCGGGCAGATGTCGAATTTTTTCAGTATGTCGTTTAACAAGTGGTTATCACAAGTTGCATCCAGATGATCAAGCAAAACCTTCATTTGTAACTGCAACTGGAGTATACAAGTATCTTTGTACACTGTTTGGACTTCTTAACGCTACAGCTACATTGCAGCGCCTGATGGATTCAGTTTTATTAGGCCTCACCGCAACACAAGCACTTGTTTACCACGATGATGTAATAATTTTTGGTGAAAATATGAAGCAGCATAGTGAGAGACTGCATGCTGTTTTTGAGCGTAGAAGAAGCGCAAACCTTTCTTTAACCATAGATAAATTTCATTTTGCACAAAGTTAACTAACTTTGTCATGTTATAACCAGTGAAGGTGGTCAACCTGATCCAAAATTAATTGAAGATATAAAGAATTTTCCTGAGCTACAGAGTTTTAAAGAACTACAATCATTCTTGGGATTGTCAAATTTCGACAGACGATTTATTGCTGTTTATGCGAATATAGCAAATCCAGTGACGCAGCTACTGAAGAAAGGAGCCACATTTAATTGTTCAACAGAATACAAAAAGGCAATGGGAGAACTTAAAGCTGCTCTAACCACAGCCCCAGTATTAGCCTGTCCGGATTTCAGTAAACCTTTTATTCTTTTGACAGATGCATCCAATTTTGCCATAGGTCCAATCTTGTCTCAGGAAGCTGATGGTCATGAACCTCCAATTTCATTTGTTTAGAGACAATTAAACAATGCAGAATGTAACCATACTACTACTGAGAAGGAACTTTGTGGTTTGGTTTTTGGTATAACACATAACAGATGTTTCTTAACAGGAAGTGAATTTACAGTTATTACAGATCATGCTGCAGTAAATGGTTGTTGAGCTTAAAGGATCCAAATTCCAGGTTAACAAGATCGGTATTAAGAGTGAGTGAGTGAGTACCAATTTAAGCTTATTCACCGACCTGGTAAACAACATGTGAATACTGATGCAATCTGTAGAAAAGTCAATATTTGTTTTACAATATGTCGAGAAGAAGAGTTAAGGGCAGCTCAAGAAAAAGATCCACACGGCAAATTATGGAAAAATGATCAACGTATTTCAAAATCGATGGATTATTGTACAAAATCACTACTAAAGGAAACTGCCTACTTATTCCAGAAAGCATGAATGAGAAAATCATGAGAGAACAACACGATTCTTTATTACCAGGATATTGTGGTAAAAAAGCAACAAACATTAAAATAGCTCAAACCTTTTGGTGGCCACGCCGCAAAGCTAATGTTTTCGAGTTTGTTTCACAGTGTGATTCTTGTAATAGACGGAATAGTGTAGGAAAGAGTAGAGCACCATTGTAAGAACTGCCAGAGTGAACCATTTGAAAGAGCAGGACTAGATGTTGTAGAACCGTTGCCTACGACTAAAGTTGGAAGCAAATACATATTGACAATGTTGGATCATTTCTCTAGTTACCTTCTCATGATACCAATACCTGATCAAAGTGCTGCGACTATAGCTAAAGTTTTTGTAAAAGAACGTATTCTTAAGTTTCGATTACCATTAAATATAATTAGTGATTAAGGAACGAATTTTATGAGTGAATTACTTAAACAATCTTATCAGCTCATGCAGATAACTCAGTTAAGGACTACAATAGCACACCTTAAGGAAATGGGAGAGTCGAGCGAGTCCACAGAACAATTATTAAAATGGTTAGCTATTATGTTACCAGTAAACACGACAATTGGGATGTCTGTTTACCATACTTGATAGGTTGTTACAATGCCAAAAAGCACAGATTAACTGGCCTAAGTCCATATGAGACCGTCTACAGAAGAAGAATGCATTCACCCTTGTACTTTGCGTGATCGACTGCCGGAACCAGCAATGAACATGTAAGGGATCTAGCACGCAAGCTAAAGGAAGTATGGAGGAGAGTGAAACAGTGAAATCATCAATCCTTTCTTCAGCAAGCTAAACAACATGACCGCCGGGTAGCAGTGCCACAATATTGAGTTGGAGATCTTGGGTATCTGAACAACGTGGTGTTACAGAAGAGTCAAGTCAAAAAGTTTAAGAAGTTTTGGAAAGGACCATATGCAATTTTGGAGGTGTTGTCGCCAGTTCCTCTTAAGATCCTACTGCCCTTTCGTTCGATTGTCTTTCATGTCAATCATGCAAAGTCATTTCTGGGTAGATATCCTGGACATCGCTAGACAACGAGGACTAACTGATAGGCAAACCTGATCTTCTGAACCCCAGGAAGCGAGAATCGCGAGGTCGCAGTCCAGACTTCGAAGTCGAGGTATTGCCATGTTCCGAGCGATCCTGTTCCAGACACACCTACAATCTGCATAAACGTATGTAGTGTGTGAGAGTGCAATGCGTGTGTTTGTTTCAGCCATGTGATTATGTGAATGTGTTGTGAAAATCTTGTATTGAAGCTATTATATAAGAGCACAAGTAAAACTAAACCTTTTATTCCACAGGTTACCACAAGAAAATCATATTATGTTCAGTGTTAACTGTAGTATTTAGAACTGATTAACGATGTTCATTTTTATTCTAATCTTTGCTGTGATAGCGTATTCTACCAATGCTGTAGTAGTAGTACCACAATAAGACATGCCGGCCGGGGTGGCCGGGCGGTTCTAGTAGACAAAGTTAATTGATTCTGTTACGTGGGCAGCAAAGTAACCTATGAAGGACGGATCAAGGAGGATATAAAAAGCAAGAACTGGCAAAAAGGGCATTCCAGGCTGAGAGAAGTCTACCACTATCATATAATTTGAGGAATAAGTTTTTGAGAGATTACGTTTGGAGCACAGCATTGTATGGTAGTGAAAATGGACTGTGGGAAAACCGGAAAAGAAGAGAATCGAAGAATTTGAGATGAGCTGCTGCAGAAGTATGTTGAAAATTAGGTGAACTAATAAGGTAAGGAACGAGGAGGTTCTCTGCAGAATTGGCGAGGAAAGCATTATATGTAGAGCACTGGCAAGAAGATTGGCCAGGATGGTAGGACGTCTCTAAAGACATAATGGAATGACTTCCATGGTACGGGAGGAATCGGTATAGCGTTCAGACTGTAGAGGAAGACAGATGTTGTAATACATCCAGCAATACATCGAAGAAAAGGAATCGCAACACCAGGAAAAAGTTACGAAACGTACCGAAAATTGGTAGTCGTGTTTCTATATCATAAGAGGGGCGCTAGTAGCGTCACTATAAGGATTCAAATGCTTTAAATAAACGCTTTAACGGTCGTGAGCCTTACTTACCTTTGAGACTGAATGTGGTTAGTCGACGTTAGTGAAGAACGCGTGTAAGACAACAAATACGCCATTATCAATACATCGCTCAGTTTGAACATGGTTGTGTAGGAGGGCTACGAGAAGGTGGATGTTTCTTCTGCGATACTGCAGAAAGATTTGGGAATGCAAAGGGGACTATCCATATATAAGATTAATTAGATCGGTGTACGGCTCTTGCGCATCGTACTGCGTCTGCAGCAGCAATTTGAGGATCAGTTGGCACCACAGCGACACAACGAACTGTTGCAAATCGGTTATGTCAATGATAGCTCCGAAATAGACGTCCTTGAGTGTGCATTCCACTAACGATAAACCACCGTCGTTTGCAACTTCGGTGGTGTCAAGCGAGAGCTCATTGAAGGGCAGGGTGGAGGTTGGTCGTGTTTTCCGGTGCCAGCTGGTTCTGCTTGCCACTGATGGCCGTTTGTTGTTTAAAATGATGCCCGCTGAAGGCTGCAACCAATCCGTTTGTTAGTTACACGGAACTAAGACCTGGAGTTATCGTCTAGGGTGCGATTTCGTATGACAGCAGGATTACTCTCGTGGTTATTTCATGCAGATTGACCGTAAATTTGTACGTTGATCTGGTGATTCGACGTTTTCCGGCTTCTGTGGCCGAGCGGTTCCATGCTCTTCAGTCCAGAACAGCGCTGCTGCTACGGTCGCAGGTTGAATCCTGCCTCGGGTATGGATGTGTGTGATGTCCTTAGGTTAGTTATGTTTAAGTAGTTCTAAGTCTAGGGTATTGATGACCTCAGATGTTAAGTCCCATAGTATTCAGAGACCTATTTTGAACAATAACACATGGTAGTTTCAACAAGTAGTGCAAACGTACTCGAGTACAATCTCGGTGAAATCCAGCAACAGTTCAATTCTGTGAAGAATAATTTGATCTAATTCATTCTGTTAAGGGTAATGATAAAGTTTTGGAAGTGGGTACAACTAGGTATAATAACTGGATCACAGCCAAAATGCAAGTAGAGTCTACATTTGACAATTATGAACAAGAGATTTACTGTTTTTAAGGCTTTTGAAACATAAAACTTTAATTAGGCATAAACGTGCCTCGTTTGATTTTGGAGGGAGTATCCTTCGTACTGTATTTGGTAATTTAACTAGTCGAGATCTACTGGAAGTTGATGGCAAAATATTAGCTCTTGAACAACAGTCCAGTATAAATTCAAGAATCATTTCTAATGAAATCTATCTACTTTATCCAGTACAATTTTTACAGATTCTACTATCAATTAAACGAAAGCTAGATGCTACATATATAATGATTTACCGTGTTAACTCTTAAAGTTTATATGTTTACTACAAGTAAACCACCACAAGCTCTTTAATGACTTAAGATGAATTAACTGTTATTGTTTCTACACCCATTGCTAGATCAAAGCATAATTTTCAAATATATAAGATTTTTACTTACCCTGTGAAATAGAGACAGGCAGATATCCAAGATAAGTATGTACTAACTTATGTACTTTGATCAGCAAGGATCGAAGTTATTTCGTGTCTCTAACTGAAAACGATTTGCATATGTGTAAACGTAGTCATAAGTTAATTTGTCCAGAATCGGCAATATTCTTAGACAGTAGAGTGGACAGCTGTGAGAAAGAATTGTTTATGAATCATTCCCCAAGAGATGATTGCCCAGAATTGTAACACATCTTTACATCTGTTTCTTAAACGATGTTCTGAAGGTATAATTATCTCATTTAACTCCACCCTCGATGTCACATTTACATGTAAAAATTATGATACAACTGAGCTACCCTTTACACTCAAATTGAGTGGTAGTGGATTAATCTTGGATGCCACATATTGTGATTTATCATGTGAGCTACTTGATATGCCCAGTGTATTGCCAACTTCATTTCATGCAACTGAACAATTACCATTAATGAGAATGTTTATTGCAATGATTAATACATATTAACATATGGGAAGTGTTCCTTATCAAGTTTTCCTAAGGACAATGGTTTAATTAAGGATATCCATGAAAATGCAATTTCTTCCAATAATGAGTTAAACTTCACTGAAGCAGCAAACAGAATTATGTCCTCAGATTGATCGAGTAATGTGAATGCATACTTGATTGTCAGTATTGTGCTTTTATTGCTTTTATTAATTTGTCTTTTTCCCACAGCATTTGTTATGTATGAAATTATCGTCCTGAAGGCTCACTTCTCTGTACCAAACTTTACTGTGTCTGCAAATGAAATACATGTTGCAATGCCTTCTGATGCCACAAATGGCGAAATACATTCATAATTCCCAGGGGGTTGTTTTGAGCCACCTATGGTTGCTCTTTTTATCGGGGGAGGGTGATGTAAGGGTCTACGGCTTGCACGTAGCCGTACAGTACGTAACACGCGCTCGCCAGCCGACCTATCTTGGAATGCTGACAATTTGCTTGGTCAGTAGACATGTGTGCGGCCGCAGTGCGCGACAAGAGAGTAAGCGACTGGCCGCCGTCGGCAGCGCACCTTGTAACTAGCGCAGACTCGGATGCGAATATGTCTCTTTTTCTTAGCTCACCATGGAGCCTTTCGATATGACCATGATTAGCCGGTGTTAGGATGTCAGACACAGTGATGATGGCTGCGCATAGCGTGCGTGTTTTACAATCAGCCGTTTGTTAATAAACTGTTCAAACTTACTTCTCTGTGCTCGCGTATTTCTGTACCTCAAGGACCCACTGCTTACAAATCCTGGCAAATATTGCATGCAATTATCACCCAGGGGCAACAACGCAAACAACCTGCTTATAACAATATATATTTTATTACTCTCATATACACAAACTTATTTATACATTGTGAGACCTAACGATGCAGCCTTACCCGTGCTAGGGAAGGGTTTAAATTTTGCAGCTGCACCGAAGAGTTTGTCGGTAGTTGATTTTATTAGTTCAATTGAACAGGAAGTTTGCAAGCTACCTCTTGACGCTGCAGAGGAGATTAGGAGGGATGCACGTCGTTTGTTGACTGTAGCTTGTAAACCCAAGAGTAAGGTAATAGCAGCAGAGATTGCTGCTTTATGCTCTCCCAAGTTTGATCCTGAAATTGTTACTTTACCTGCAGACAAGGGCAATAGACATAGGATTATGTACAAAAGATGCAATATTTAATATCTGACTCAGCGATGCTGATCCCACGAAAAGTGTTGAGAGAAAGACCAACAACCTGCTGAAGAAAAGTGGCTTTTCGCAGGACACTGTCAAGAGTCTTGACACCTATGGTGCTGTTCCCCCTAGGTTATATGGCCTTCCGAAAGTACACAAGCAAGGAGTTCGTTTTCGTCCTAGAGTGAGCAGTATCGGCGCTCCGATATATCGTGTGGCCAATCATCTTACTTCTCTGTTAAGCCCACAAGTGGGTCGGTGTGAACATCATATCAGGAAGTTAGCTGATTTCTTAAGTCGTTTGGAGGGTATATGCTTGAATGACTATTATAGTTTAGTAAGTTTTGATGTGGTCTTTCTTTTCACTCGTGTTTTTCTGTCTGATTCGTTGCGATTAATTGAGGTTAGGTTTGGTGTTGAATTACCCAGTCTCTTCCGACGTGTGCTGACATCCACTTACTTTATATTCAATGACCATTATTACGAGCAGACAGATGGAGTTGCGATGGGTAGCCCGTTATATCATGTGATTGCAAGTTTGTTTATGGAAGACTTCGAGGAACGTGCACTGGGATCGGCACCCTTGAAACCTGCCTGTTTCTTCAGATATGTTGATGCTGCTTTTGTGTTTTGTTGTCTGACCTCATGGTATCGAGAATGTGAATGCCTTTTTAGAACATCTGAACTCGATCCACCCGAACATTCGTTTTAAGATAGAGGTAGAAGACGATGGTTGCCTTCCCTTTCTTGACGTTTTGGTTAGGAGGGAGGTCGATGGGTCGTTGAGACATGCAGTTTATCGGAAATTCTTAAGGTAACAGGGTTGAAATCCAGAGAGCGGAAGGCTATTTACAACTCGTACAGAAACCAGACGGCAGTTATGAGTCAAGGGGCATAAAAAGGAAGCAGTGATTGCGAAGTGAGTGAGACTGTGTTGTAAGCTATCCGCACCGTAATTCAATCTGTACTTTGAGCGAGCAGCATAGGAAGCCAGAGAAGTTAGGAGCAGGAATAAAAATTCAGGGATAAGGAATAAAGACTTCGAGGTTTGCCGATACAGTTTACGGCAAAGTACTTCGAAGAGCAGTTAAACGGAATGAACAGCGCCTCGAAAGGTGGATATTAGATGAACATCATCAAAATAAAGACAAGGATAATGGAATGTCGTCGAATTAAATCAGGTGATATTGAGGGAACTAGATCAAGAAACGAGACACTAACAGTAACAGATGGGTTTTGTTATATAGGCAGCAAATTAATTGATGATAGCCAAAGTAGAGAGAATGTACTACGTAGACTGGCAGTGGCCAGAAAGCGCTTCTGTAGAAGAGAAATTTGTTAACGTCAGATATAGGATTTATATGTAAGGATATCTCTTCGGAAAGTAATTTTCTGAAGTGTAGCCGTGGATGGAAGTGGGAAATGGACGATAAACAGTTTAGACAAAAATAGTAGGATACTCACATAACTTATGATGAGGTACTGAACCGAACTGGGGAGAAAAGAAATATGTGGCACAACTTGAGAAGAAGAAGGGATCGAATGATGAGACACATTCTGAGACATCAAGGGTTCGTCAGTTTACTGGAGGGAAGCGTGCGAGATAAAAACTTTTAGAACCTGGCCGAGAGATGAATACAGGAAGCAGATTCAGAGAGATGTAAGTTCCAGTAGTTATTCGGTGGCCAAGTGGCTTGCACAGGATAGGGCAGCATGTAGAGCCGCTTCAGACTAGTCTTCGTAATGAAGACCACAACAACAGGACCCAGCATGAACCCATCTCTACCCAGATCCTGCACTACAAGTTTTCGTATCAGATATCGCATAAAACACGCCAAGCGATGTCACTCCTCTATACGAATCATGCCATATCATAACAGGATGCTTGAGGGAAACACCCAAACTCCAGCTGTACATTGTTGTTTGTACTGCACCATCAGACATTGGACGAGTTGCTGAGAAGGGAGGAAGTATTGGCATCAACGTCGGCGTTAAACACGACTGGGAAATGACAAAGTCCAAAGAAGATGAAGCATCATGGAAGAGCAGACATCGTCTGACTGTGGATAAACATATCTTCGACTGTGAGCTGTGATCAAACACACAAACCGCCTAGGATCCATGCAAGGGTAAGCCACAAGCACAGGATATGGCCAGTCTTGAGTTATATACACTTTTGGAATAAAACTCCCAACACCTAGAAGGAATTTTGTGACATAAATAAAAGATGGCGGGCGAGTTTCTACAGCTGAAAGACGTCCATTCAAATTTCGTGCCAGCTGCGTAAGAGTAGCGCTAGTAGCGCGACTATGAGGATTCAAATCAGATTTGATTGACATACATGCTGTAGTGGTCTTGAAGGTTAGTTACATTTGAGACGGGACATGGTGAGTTGATGTCAGTCGAGAGTGCTTGTAAGACGCCGCTATCAACACCTCACTGAGATTGAATGAAGTCGTGTAATAGGGCTGCGATACTAAAGAAAGACTTGGAAAGAATGTAGCCACTGTACGTGAATGTTGGCAGCGTTGATCAAGAGAATGTACATCACTAGAAGACCGGGCTCTGAAAGGCCACGTTGCACTACCGGGAGACAAATGTTTGACGTATGGCTGTGGAGCGTCGTACTGCATCTTCAGCAACAATTTGAGTAGCCGTTGGCACCACCGAGGCACAACGTATTGTTACAAATCACTTACTTACTGGACAGCTCCGAGACACACGACCTGTACCATACGTTTTACTGACCCCAAACCACAGCCATTTGTGACCTCAGTGGTGACAAACCAGAGCTGATTGGAAGGCAGGGTTAAAGTCTGTTTCGTTTTATGATAAAAACTGGTTTTCCTTCACTGTCAGTGAGGCCGTGTGTTGGTGAGAAAAAGCCCAGTTGAGGGCTTGCAATCAACGTTCCTGCGTGCTAGACACGCTGGACCTCCACCTCGAGTTATGGTCTGGGATGGGATCTTGTATGGCAACAGGAGGACTCCCGCGGTTTCACCGTGCAACCTGTCCATAAATTTGTTCGCCGATCTGGTGATTCGACCTGTTCTGCCATTCATCAACAGGGTAACGCTCGTCCACATCCATCTCTGTTGCCCAAGATGTTGTACAGCGTGTTGACATGTAGCTTTCGGCTGCTCGATCACCAGACCTGTCTCCAATCAAACACATATCTGTCTTTATCGGACGACAACTCCAGAGACATCCACTGTCAACATTATCCGTTCCTCTATTGACGCAAGCATGGAACTTCCCCCACAAACTGAATACATTCCCGAGATTTCATCACTCTGCCTTAATTGCGTTTTGTTGTTGTGGTTTCCTTTCCAGCAGAGTATATACACTAGCTGAGAACCCAGTGCTACCCAGGCATGTGTTTATGTGTTTATTTTTACCCTCTTTCTTTGTCTATTGCTCCTTTTCACTTCCTCTCTGTCCAACTCCTCTACCCCACCTCTCTCTCTCTCTCTCTGATCATATCGTCCAACAACGCCCCTGCCCCCTACCACTGCCCCAGCACACCACTACAACTCTGTGTCAATCTCCTCCTCCCAACTTTTTTACGCTCTACCCAACGGAAAGGCGGTGACTTTTACCCCCACAGTATTTCTTTCAAGATTGCAACTAATGTGTGTACCAAATATGGTTGTAATCTTTCCAGGCATTTTGGATGAGCTCTTTACCTGTAAGCATGCCCATGTACGCGCATGTCAGATATATTTCTCATCTATTTAAAATATTTCACACGTACTTGTACACACTTTTCATCCGTATCTTTGGCGAATCCCCCCCCCCCCCCCCCCACCTCCTCACCCGCAGTTTCATTTTAGAGCAACTGAATGTTTATGACGTCGTGTTTCTCCTCAGCAATTTACCAGTCGTGACCGCAGCCGCCACCGATAATTGGACTGCAGTGAGTACTGTGTTGTGGTTATGCTAATTAGAGCAATTAAAGCCATACGGTGTGAAGATATCAAAGAGTGACCTGTCATGGGAACAACCATCATTAAATTGTAAGGCGAAGGGAGTAACTGCCACACATTTATGTAAAATTCAGAACATAACTCTTAGTTACAGCGGAAGGCCATAGTGATTGATATTGCTACAGTACCTTATTGATTGCGATAACCATTATTCAGCAGCCAAAACACGGGTACGAAACTACTCCCACAGCAGTATTAGCCGGTCAGCCCCCTACCCTATAAACATAGTCAATGTAACTCATTTATTAGGCTGCTGCTCGGTGATTCGTAATACCCAAATCAGTCGGGAGGGTTTCAACATGCCTTGGTATACGGCAGCTGTATGCTAAATGTGTTAAGAATAGAAGAAACAAATTAAAATGTCCTGCTTTTCTCCAAGCATTTCTGTGTTTGACGTCATAAGTACATTCAGCGGCAGACGTCGATACTGTCTGCAAAAGCGTTGCCAATTACGTCAGCAGCAAAGAAGTAATGAATTTAATCGCCTTACATAATGCTTCCGTTTTATATACCTCTACTTCTTTTTGACATTACGTGTCCTGAAGTACGTGTCGCACAATGATATTATTTTTCTGGTATTTCAATGGTATATTGACTACTGTCTGCAAAATATGTCGCGAATACAGTTAGTAGTGAAGAAGTAATAAATTTAAAACTCGTGCTTCAAGCGGCAGTTTCACTGAGTGAACAGCGAGAAAGCAATAAGTGATAAGCCTTTTCCCTTTCATCATTTTGTGGACATCACCAGCGAGAAAAAGTTTCGTAAAAGTTTGAAATTATCTGTAATGTTTGTTGCAAGGTTCTAAAGTACTCTCACTCTCAAGTACTAGATGACTAAAACATGGATGTTCAAGCGTCTTGAGTAAAACCACCCCTTTAATGTGTTGGTGATGCTTTTACTCACAGTGATTCTTTTAAATTTCATTGAAATCGGGCTAGTGGTTCACGAGATGTGGAACATACGAACGTACAGTACATACATACAAATACGTACATAAATTTATTTGTACATTATTCTTTTCTGTAGCTTTTATCATAGTTGTTATGCATCTAAAAATAATAAATTAAATGATCTTTGCCATATTTTCTCAAATACACGCTACATCCACAGCTCCCAAGGTTTCTTGGCGTCGTTCAAAAATGGTTAAAATGGCTCTAAGCACTATGGGACTTAGCACTGAGGTCATCAGTCCCCTAGACTTAGAACTACTTAACCCTAACGAACGTAAGGATATCACACACACCCATGCCGGAGGCAGGATTCTAACCTGCGACCGTAGCAGCAGCGCGGTTCCGGATTGCGCCTAGAACCGCTCGGCCAAACCGGCTGGCTTTGACGTCATTAACAAAGTCTATGCTTGCTATTGTATTTTATGCACAATTTTTCGACGACGCATCCAGTTGTGTTCTTAAAGAACAGTGTGTTTTGCTGATATGTTTATTCCCTGCATTTCCCAGCTGTAGCGTGTAACATGATCGCTGAGATCTTAATATAGGAATTTCCGACCGCAAAGCTCTACTTACACTGTTCTGCTACACCGAGTTCTTAGTTTTTCCTACTTTATTGCCATAGCTTCCTTAATTACGAAGTGTCAGAAACTAAGTGTTTGCAACACGATACTGGTGTCGTCGTATTTCATTTCATTATTATATTCCTTTTTCTAATAGCTTTTCCGGCGTAACATATGACAAAGTCGCACGGAATAGGGTACGCTCAAGTCTTTCGGACACTCACTCGCCTTAAACATTAAAAAGAAAACTTCTTGTCATTTTTGACTGGTGCAACATACATTGGATCGCATTCCTTCGCATGAGTCTGCCGATCTTTCGGTGTAATAGACCAGCATGAGGGAGATAAGCGTAAATCAACCACGCGGCTGAACACACAGAACCACACCATTAGTAGAATACATCCCATTATGAACAGCTCAGGTGGAATAAGGACCGTTTTAAAAGGAACTTCACCGGCATCCATGTTGATCGACTTTGGAAAATGAAGTGAAATCTGAATTTCCGAATGGAGATTTCAAGCTCATTGTTCCCCTAAAAGTCCTGTGCAATCTCGTTGAAAATTTGTCGAAGTATTAGATAGAAAGGAATCATTGGCGTCCATGTACTGAAACCATTTATAATAATTTATTGAATAAGTAATGATGCTCCTGTTTGTGATAACTGTGTGAAGGATACAGTTCTTGATGTCAAATCTCGCTCTCAATAACAAATTTTCCATATTTCTCATTTTGTAGCTACACTGTTCCTATAAATGTACAGCGTTTGTCCTCCTTTCAACGAATTTCATCTCAGCGTTTATTTAGGCTGCCGTAGTATATGTCTCAGAGTTGCAAGTTTAATTAAAGCGTCATTCTGGCATATTGCTGTTGCTGGTACGTTGTCTGTCAACTCCTTTACAGAGCTCTAACTTAAGGTGTTTAAAGAAATGGTTAAAGCTTAAACATAAAACTTCTCCATTAATTCTCTCTCTTGCTAATCAAGTTAAGTTTGCAACAGCTTTCAGGACAAGTAATTAATTCCAGTTAAGCTTCGTAATAGTAAGCGTACGTTAATCACTGCTGACCGAGGAAAGTTGAAAATTTATTCTTTATCTCTTTTCAGGTAAGCACAGTGTTCTCAAAACAACGATATAGTAGCAGCAGGATTCCTCTCGGGTAAGTCAGAAATTACTAGTATATCTTTCTTGAATTGTGCTTTACTCGTTGTTTCGTTCCTCCTTTCTTTGCCATATGTATGCACTTTCTCAGCAAGCCTATTTGTTCAGTGTTCATTTCTGGTTTACGCATAAAAAGCTTAGAGTTTCTCACTTTTACCTTCGTATTAATCATTTTAAACGTTGTGACATGCCTTGTTTTATTCCGTTCCGAAACTTTACATTAACTCTACAGGATTCATACGGTGCTGGTATGGACAGGAGAAGCAGCATATCGGAATAAAATTCCACATTGATTAGCAGATTTACGATTAACGTGCAGTAGCTTCATATTTTGGGATCATTGTTTCCCAGTAGCGAGTGGAAATGAATGCGAATGGAGAAGCCGTGTTTAAGTTACTGTGTCATAAATCCAAATGCAACTCATTATTTTCTCTTGACACTTACCATTGCAACACAGAGTATGAAATTCAAAAGCCTATAAATCTACCACGGTAGACACCTCAGACAGAGTAAAGGCAGTGCTCACAGTGGCATGCTCGCGCATGCTATCTAAGATAGGCGTACCAAAAGCACTGATTCGTTTTCGAGACGGATGCTGTCGCTTTATCGGCAGGTCACTATCAGTTGCATTTTTAAGGAGTTAATCGGTACCCTCTGTACTGTGATACGGCGTTCTTAGCAACACTCTGTTTCACTATTAGCCCTCAGGACAGCTAAAGATGACCATGTCGTTTAATGAATTATTAAGTAGTATCAAAGAGAGTAGCATCTATTGTGCACTCTCCGATCTATGGCGAGTGTAGATGGCGAGTGAGCAGCAGCGAAAAAAGGTAGTAGCGAGCCATGACGTTAGGTAGAAGAATTCACTTGCAGGAAGGACCCATTTGTGCTTTGCCGTCACGACTTGGTTATGGCACGACCCCCTAGGAGTGAGAGAGCCTCTGAAAATGTCAACAGGGGCACCGAGCAATAGAATTAGAGTCGAATGTTATATATGTTATGTTGGATTGTAAAACTATTTTTGAGCTATCTTATCTGGGAGCTGTGTATTACTGAGCAGTTTTTAGGGAGCAGTCGAACTCATTTAGTAGCTCAGAATAGTCAATACTGTTTTACAGAAACCCCGAAAGGACACGAAATCATTAGAAAGGAGAAGATCGTGCATGACTGTGGGATGGTTTACCCATTGAAGAAAGGCAATCGTATATTTGGAAGATTCAGTAAAAGTAGATTTCGTTGAGAGAGTGGCAGATCCATCGCAACTGTGACTTAGCTACCACACGTACCTAAATAACATACGTTACATCGCACACAATAGGTGTACTGACACAACTTGATCATTGTAACACAAGAGTGCGATACCAATAGCACGTGGAGTGATACTCAACTGTTTGCGAGCTACTAAGTGATTTTGTAAAAAAGAGTCTAAGATCAATTTGCCAAGAATAACGCCTCTTTCTGAAAGGTATCATGTACGCCCTTTTCTGAAGTCTTTTCCCGATATCTAGGAGAAATCAAAAACACATGGTCGACCTGGAGCATAGACTCCGATCCTCTCCAATGCAAGTCACTTTGCCACCTATATGACAAGAAGCATTCAGATAAAATTTAGGTCACCCCAAGACGCCAACTTGTATCTGACAGAACTATCATCACTGAGATCGTCATCGTCATTTGACATCTGTGGGTGGTTGGATGTCTCATCAACCCACATTCCCAGGAGTCGTATTCTCGCTATTCTCTCATCTTGTGGAATTAAACAAATCATTGCCTTCATGTCCTGATGAACTACATTTCATTTTATTTACAGTTTTAATCTACTTCTCTTTCCAGTTTGTTGCCTGATCTATCCACACGCTTTCCCGATTTCTCTTTGCAACTCACATCATTCGCTCTCCACTAAGCAATCTTTCATATTTGAATTCTTTACGCGTTGATGTCCCACGAAAACGAGTCCACACTAGATGTGCACAGTGAATGCAAACTTTGCCATTTCAAACTTAGTTTAGAAACTATGTTTTGTTAACGATAAAACTTTCAGATCCGTCTAATCCTGCTGTGTTATTCTTCACGTTACCGCCTACAACTGAATAAAAAAAAAGCAGTCGACGTTTGTAACATTCGCTTCCAATGAATTTATTCTGAATACCTTTACTGATATTATAAATCATATTAATTGTAGTGACAAACTTTCCCTATTGCTGAAATTTATCTGGATTATAACTAACATTTGTAACGTGATAAGCAAAACGAAGCTTTCACAAGCCTGTTTTTTTTTCAGATTAAGAGTTTGGAAACTACCTCCAGGGTTGAAGAGAATAGGTGACATGGAAATTGCTTTCCTGAATCGTCTTCCAGTTCTAAATATCTCGAAATCCTAATGAAATAGCAGCTTCGACATACATACTACTAATAAACTGATGGAAATAGTATTTAGGGTGAATTATCTAGGAGCGAACTTGAGTGGAACGACTACATAAAAAGAACATTAAGAACAGTAGATGAAGAACCATAGACAGAATCTTGAGAAACACAACTGGGCACTTTTGGGGACCATATCCACCACTTTTCTCGGCACGATCACATCTACCAGCAGGTGGTGGTGGTTAGTGTATAACGTCCCGTCGACAACGAGGTCATTAGAGACGGAGCGCAAGCTCGGGTTAGGGAAGGATTGGGAAGGAAATCGGCCGTGCCCTTTCAAAGGAACCATCCCGGCATTTGCCTGAAACGATTTAGGGAAATCACGGAAAACCTAAATCAGGATGGCTGGAGGCGGGATTGAACCGTCGTCCTCCCGAATGCGAGTCCAGTGTGCTAACCACTGCGCCACCTCGCTCGGTCTACCAGCAGGATATTGCAATCTATCACACAGCCCAGAGCAAACGTGCGTGGTTCGAAGCGCTCCAGGAAGCGTTTACCGTACTCCCCTAGCCACCAAACTCCCAGGATGTAAAACCCGTCTGGAACCTGTGGAACCACTTTGATCTTTTCGTGCCATGGTACCTCAACCAAGAAAACCAGTTGCTCAAGGACTCAGCATAGCTTTACATCTATGTCCGTACCTTCCAGAAACCCACTGGCTTGCTTCCTAGACGTCTTGCAGCTGTCAGCGCTTCTAAATGTGTTTATTCACGCACTTGAGAAGTGACCACATTAAAGTAACGGGACAGAGTAGCCGCAGTGATGCCCTCACTGAAGCGTTCATAGTTGAATTCCCCATTTTATTGGTCATTATTAGACCCACTTTGGCGTTACCCCTAGATATTATGCAAAATCCAAGACTCTTTTCCGTGACGAAATCACCTCTGCCCCTTCTCGCTCTCTCACCGATCACTGTGATATCTGAACTGACGCCTCAAACGGCACAGGGAGCCTTCCAGATGGAGCAGAACTTGTAACAATTTCTTATGTGACTCTCTGCTTCTGATGTAACTAATGGCAGTGAAGTGATGTGCATCTGCCACTGTATTCTACGGAATCGTCACATAAAGTCGGTCGAAGTGGAGCCGAGAGATATTAAATATGTGGTAGGTCCTGGAGGACGAAACTGCTGAGTCGATCGGTTCCTAAGCTTACACACTACTTAATCTAACTTAAACGAATTTACATTAAATACAACACAGACACCCAAGCCCGAGGGAGGACTCGAACCTCCGACAGGGGGAGCCACGCAAACAGTGACAAGGCGCCTAAGACCGCACGGCTACCCCGTGCGGCTGAGGAGACGAGACAGAATGGCAGAACGGAGCTATCATCCAGGCTGTAGCCAGCCACGTATTACATTCTGATTAAGCATATTGACTGAGTTAATGACATGATAGGTAGCTCTCGAGTAATGTAAGCGAAGTGGAGGGCTTGATTCCCAAAAGGCGTGAGTGGAGATTGCTGTGATTACCCATTCCTGACTTTATTTTGCCATACTGAATCTTCTGATTGGCCTGCAGCTTGTGTTTGAGGTGATTAATGTTTCCTCCGACCCTCTGCAGTTCATTTGCGAAGCTGCGATATATTCTACAGAGCGACTTCAAACTGCCAGTAAATTGGGCGAGGTTGCCCGGACGTCTGTCTGTGGAAAGCGTGCAACTCCAGGCGGCAAAAGAAGCTCGTTTCGCAACGTGGGTGGAGCAAAACCCCCCATTAGGATCCGGCATAACGCCACCTTTCTCACGTCACCGTTATGAACACAGTCCGCTTGGAGTACAGGCGAAAAATTGAGGCTGGGTTACGACTGATCAGCGTTCGCAACCTATAAGGTCGGTGGATAACCGAGAATTATCAGACTATTATGCATAACGAGCGAGCCATATCTGAGACGGGAGTGTCCCTTGGCAGAGAGATCATTTAGATTTCCTTACATGCAATTCTGGTGGCAGTGCTAGAGTAAAAGTAGCAGAGCACGAGGTTATTAAGACACAGAGAGGTGAAAGAGCCATCTTTGGCCACACTTGGAGTGCGGACATTTCGGGGACACTCGGGAGCAAAGAGCAAAGGACAGAAGCCGATGTGACGTGGTACTTAGCAGTCCATGATCTGCTGCAACTTCAGTTCACCTCGTCTCAGTTTAATGTAAGTTTATGCAGCAATATGGAGAGCGAACCAGTATTTGCTAACTGATTGTACTTAATATTAGTCGGCGTTCCTATGTGTTTCATGTCTTGGCCAAGACTTTATTGTTGGTTTTTCATGCACACTTATCCACCTCACTTATCGAAATCAGTTCAACCGTCATGAGCAGAATGACCTCACGTGTAAATTCCATTAGTTTCTTCATAAAGTTTGTTACTACAGTAGTTTCAATTCGTATATGAATTACACCGCCAATCCTGACAGTTTAACATGATTATTTCCATGAACTCAGGTTCCACACTCATTTCTTATAAGAGAGAGATATTGCTTGCTTTTTTGCCTGATGATAATTTACATTTGATTACCTTATCAACAAATGATAGTGGTTCTAAATTTCTGTTTCGTTTCAGTAGCCATCGTTCCACTGCATTACTTTCTAGTTAATTGATTTAATGCAAGACCCGCAGTTAGGCTTCTGTCGGGGCCAACCATCCATTCCGTTTCCTTGCACATATATCATCACCATGCATTTGATTCGTAGTGGGGAGACTTGCACATAATGAGGGAATTCTCGTAGCGTCTCATAGGCTCATTTTTTTTTAAATATAGCCTCAACCCCAGTGGCATCTTGTCAACGTGGACTTTCCCACTTTTCTACAAAAAAATGTGTGTCATGACTTGTCAAAAACAATAGATTTTTAACCTGGCCGGATTTTCACTGTCAGTAAATGTAAGTCCATCTCAACAACTTTCCGAGCGACTTTGGTATGCAATGGGCATCTGGCTCTGGGTTCTTCGCAGGTTATTGCTTACTGCAGAACGTCTTCAGTGGGAGAAACAACACAGGGATTTTACACCAGCTGAGTAGAGGTTTATAGTGCCATCCGACGAGTTACGATTTTGTCTATTTTTCGAGTGCTTCAAGGCGTCGAGTAATCCTACGTCGTAACGAGGTGTTTAACCCACATCGTGTGTATGTTCAGTATCGCCCATAGATGGCTCTGGCCTCTGTCATGTGAACATGAAACAGGATGATTATTTCAACTTTCTCGGCGATCAAGTGTTGTCCTTTCTTATACATCTTTACGATGAGTGTGCTTTGGATACACACAATTTCTAAGATGGCATGAGCTGTTTTTAAAGGGTTGTACGCTTAAGTTCCTAGTTTGACGAACACCAAGAAACCCCACTGCACCTGGAATTGTTCCGCCAAATCACCAGATCTTAAACTCGTACAAGATTTCTGGAAGTATTTGGAACAGCGCGTGAAACGTATGAGTCAACATCCTCGCAGTCTGTTAGCATCAAGAAATATAATAATCTATTAGTGACTTCAGTTGGATATGGCGTACCTGAAGAACATTATGGTTCCCTTCCATACCAAACTAATTATGTAGTCGATGTCGGACGCGATGTTACACGGTATCACGAAGTCTCGTGAGGGTGAAAAAATTTTTTGAGCAACATGTTTCTAATACGTGTACTTTCCCTTTGCTGCCGTCAGCAGTACCAATGTAGCAAGAGCTTATTGGCTGATGGTACAAGGCCAGACCAGTTACTCATCCAGACTATTGGCCCTGTAATCACTGATATCTATTTTCGTGAACCATAAATTGTATTTAGTAAATAATGAGATTCCTTTGCCACCCCGTCTTCAGAGATGCGTATGCATTACATTCTGAATCATCATCCGTTCCTATGTTGTTTGTTTGGTCTGTGCTTCTGGCTTCCTTCACATTCTTTCTTACTCAATTATTTCAATCTTCCATCTAAATTTAGAAGTGTTTCTGAGTCGTTCGTAGCATAGGGTATGGGTTTGGTACACTTCAGATAGTATTTGATTCCTTGTTTTGATTTACTTCAGCCTCTACTCTAATGAAGTCCCCTTAAATGTACAATTTATGTTAAATCAGATAGTCTGATAGAATTTCCACTTTACTTCTTGCTCACTTTGCTATTCTGTAGCTTACCCCTTCGTATTTTACTTTTCCATTCTTCTAAGCTTTAGTTTGTGTTCTTCCCTAGCGAACTGTGATCTGAGTTCCTATTGTAACTTGATGTTCCATTTGGACATGTGGTTCATAAATGTTGACCTACTCATGTCTTCTGTGCGTAAATATATTGGCGTAATGGATGGCTATATGGAATGCAGCTGTTACAGTGTAATATTTAACGGCAGTGGACACGAACTGTTAACATACACTACTGGCCATTAAAATCGCTACACCAAGAAGAAATGCAGATGATAAACGGGTATTCATTAAGCAAATATATTTTGACAAATATATTTTGACATGTGATTACATTTTCACGCAATTTGGGTCCATAGATCCTGGGAAATAAGTACACAGATCAACCACCTCAGGCTTTAATAACGGCCTTGATAGGCCTGGGCATTGAGTCAAACAGAGCTTGGATGGCGTGTACAGGTACAGCTGCCCTTGCAGCTTCAACACGGGACCACAGCTCATCAAGAGTAGTGACTGGCGTATTGTGACGAGCCAGTTGCTCGACCACCATTAACCAGACGTTTTCAATTGGTGAGGGATCTGAAGAATGTGCTGGACAGAGCAGCAGTCGAACATTTTCTGTATATAGAAAGGCCCGTACAGAACCTGCAACATGCGGTCGTGCATTATCCTGCTGACATGTAGGGTTTCGCAGGGATCGAGTGAAGGGTAGAGCCACGGGTCGTAACACATCTGAAATGTAACGCCCTCTGTTCAAAGTGCAGTCAATGAGAACAAGAGGTAACCGATACGTGTAACCAATGGCACCCCATACCATCACGCCGGCTGATACGCCAGTATGGCGATGATGAATACATGCTTCCAATGTGCGTTCACCGCGATGTCGCCAACCACGGATGCGACCATCATGATGTTGTAAACAGAACCTGGATTCATCCGGAAAGATGACGTTTTGCCATTCGTGCACCCAGGTTCGTCGTTGAGTACACCATCGCAGGCGCTTCTGTCTGTGATGCAGGGTCAAGGGTAGCCGCAGCCATGGTTTCCGAGCTGATAGTCCATCCTGCTGCGAACGTCGTCGAACTGTTCGTGCAGATGGTTGTTGTCTTGCAAACGACGCAATCTGTCGACTCAGGGATCGAAACGTGGCTGCACGATCCGTTACCGCCATGCGGATAAGATCCCTGTCATCTCGACTGCTAGTACTACGAGGCCGTTTGGATCCAGTACGGCGTTCCGTATTACCCTCGTGAACCCACCGATTCCATGTTCTGCTAACAGTCATTGAATCTCGACCGAAGCGACCTGCAATGTTGCGATACGATAAACCGCAATCGCGATAGGCTACAATCCGACCTTTATCAAAGTCGGAAACGTGATGGTACGCATTTCTCCTCCTTACATGAGGAATCACAACTACGTATCACTAGGTAACGCCGGTCAACTGCTGTTTGTATATCAGAAATCTGTTAGAAACTTTTCTCATGTCAGCACGTTGCAGGTGTCGCCACCGGCGCCAACCTTGTGTGAATGCTCTGAAAAGCTAATCACTTACCTATCACAGCATCTTCTTCCTGTCGGTTAGATTTCGCGTCTGTAGGACGTCATCTTCGTGGTGTAGCAATTTCAATGGCCAGTAGTGTATATAACCCCCTCCCTTTCCCTTCCAGTAAGCCACTTCCGTTGAGAAGAAGTACGTATTTAGTCTTCACTTTCTTAAGTTTGCAAAGTACATGATATCTAATATAAATTAAGGACTTTTTTATTTAATGGAATTTAAAACTGAAATTCCATTTAACGAAAGGCCGAGAAAAATTTAAGTGTGTTGTGGCACAATAGTAGGTTGTGGGAAAAAATAGTGATTTAGGTATTAAAATTAATTATATGTAATTCTTATAACATTAAGAAAGGGAAAGTGAACGAAGCATCGAACAGTTCTGACAGAATTATATGTACATAGAGAGTCCGTCAACTATCCTTATCTTCTGACTCGGGATCTTTGACTGATCTTCGCTTAATGATTTACCTGACTTTTCGCCAGCACATAGATAATAACAATCTAAGGATTATTGCGAAATGTATCAATCTTTCGTGATCAAAGCCACCAAGCATCGTCAGTCAGGCCACAGACTGGCATTGAGGACCGACCGACCTGCGTGTCATCCTCTGACAATGCCATCATTCGGATGCAGTGTGGCGGGGTGGGGTCGGCGTACTACACTTCCGGCCGTTGTCGAATTAGCAGACCTGCTGCCGACATTACATGGTAAGTTCGACGGCTATTCCTTTATTAATGTCCGATCGGTCTCGAAATGGAAACCTTAAGATTTCCTTTCATTATTAATTCTGACGGGAACGTGTATGGGTAAGCGCTAGGGATTTAGCCAACTTATTAAAATAATTAAGCAATTTCTTAAATAAATAATTTTTATAAATACATTAACTTTTTAGGAGCTCTTGACAATGTGTTCTGTGTTAGGTCCGCTCTGAGTCTTTTACCCGACAGTGGATAGCTCTTCAAAGGAAAACTTCTTTTATCTTACTTGGAAAACATTTACTCATCGAACAAATGGCTCTTAATGGACCATTTATGTGAATTTAATGAACACAAAACTTTTCGCCGTTTCAATATGCAGTATTGCTAAGGATGAATTTTAACATATAATGAAACAAACATCAAGTAACATCACTACATTCAATTATCACTCATAAACAATAAATTACATCAGTTGCTTTATGCAACAGCATGCCAGTGCGCCCAATATGATTGCGCCTTATATCAATAATAGTGGAGGTGAGCCGTATAAATCTGCCGTAATCACAGAAAAACGTCCGTCTTCGCTCGCTCCTAAAACAGAAAAGTGTCGTCCCCTTCACAAAAACAGCTGAGTAACGTAATTCAACTTTTGTTTCTGGGATTGTATCCTAAAGTTGATACAAACGTTAATAATACTTAAATTTTAATTAATTCATTATTTATTTACAACTTCTAGAATCGTATGTAATTTCTACTTTGCCGCAGATGTGTCTTTGAAAAACAAGAGTGAAAATCCCACGACGCTTTGCAAAGGCGTATTGAACAACGTCTTTAGTACGCCTCTCGATCGCGTCTAGTCGCTCTTTTCATATCTACACGTACAATACAGTCGTAAAGATGGCTAGAAAATGGAGTCTCCCACCATTTATGAGTGCCTGCTGAGAGATTTCGCCTGATTTCATGCTGCTCACGTGACGCAACTCTCAAGCATTTCCTTTCTTCATGACTTTCAAATGGTTCAAATGGCTCTGAGTACTATGGGACTTAACTTCTGAGGTCATCAGTCCCTTAGAACTACTTAAACCTAGCTAACCTAAGGACATCACACACATCCATGCCCGAGGCAGGACTCGAACCTGCGACCGTAGCGGTCGCTCGGTTCCAGACTGAAGCGTCTAGAACCGCTCGGCCACTCCGGCCGGCCTTCATGACTTTCTTCACCCACACATTGCAGAGGCAATCAAAATGCTCTTGCACTGATTTCGATGGGAAGTGTTTGACCGCAACCTGTGCGACCCTAATTTGGCCGCGTTCACTTGAACCGCCGGCTAAACGACAACATTTTGGCAGAGATATGCAGATCAGTGCATAAAATTGGCGAAAAGCGCATGCGGCTGCTTTCTATGGCGAGGGTATTGGAAAGTAGGCACAACGCTACAAGACATGTCTAAGACTGAGTGGCGACCACGTAGAGAACTAGCTGGAAGGCTTAGCCAACTGCAAATAAAATACTTAATACACGAACATCCCTCGTATCTCTTCTGTTCATCATTAATGCACGCCTGCCAGTCTTCCCAACAAGGAAAAAGTTTCTGGCAATACCGGTAATTGAATCCGGATCCTCCGTATGGCATACAGTCACGGTTACCATTCTGCAACAGAGGCAGACCATGGCCACCAACGATCAATATTTTCAGGTCAGTGACGAGTAAAATATAAATGGGGTGTCGATCCAAGTGTTGCTCATTACTCTTATGGCACTGTGGGTGCATCTATTGCCAAAAATGCTGTTTATGTGTCGAGAGTATCTGCACACCTGAATAAGATGGACATCGCAGGTAACGAGTCGGCTCGTGCTGTAATGGATTGCCTGAGGCCAGCACTAGTACAGGAACTCTGTACCACCTCAGGTAATGCATCCAACCCCACCTATGCCACCTAACGTGCACCGGTCCATTTCGTCATGTGCTGAGAGGATGAAGATGGGAACTGACTCCCGCCACCCATTGTGAGGATCGTGGCCCATCAGGAGATGTTTGAGATGGAGGAAAAGCTTCAGACAAAGGACGCAGTTCCTGGAGTATTTTCATCAGAGCAACAGGTGGAAAGATGGAGAAAAGTACTGGAGAAGGGGATTACTGTAGCAGTGAGCTGCCCTAGTCTGAGTGGCGAACTTTGACTAAGATGAGGCTGAGAGTGCAGTGCTGGAATACCAAAATGTAGAAACGGTGTCTCCCCTCCTCCCGAATGAAGCACACGGTCTGTGTCAATGCGGCGAGCTGCAAAGTCACCGTCACGTGGTGCAGACCCGTATGCTGCATGAGCCTTTCACACACCGGAAGTTCTTTCTAAAATTACCAACAGGGCCATTTCGGCCGAAATTTCGTGGAAAAAGTTAGCTTAACCGTTTCATCGTTGATTGGAGTCAAGTATTGTATTAAAGTAAAATACAGCTTTGGGAGATGGGACGTCCATATGCAGCTATTCGGACTGAAACTAATGTAATGAACTGTTTTCTTCACTGATCCCTCGAAACGCACAAATGTTGCTTGACGGTTAAATGAGTAACGAATTGTGAATGGACAACCTGAAACATATTCTTCTGCAAAACAATTAATCAAACAATGACTCGTTAGCCCCTACGTGCACCAACACGTATAATAAATTGTAATGGAACAAAAACACAGTTTACAGCGCCTCGGCAATGCGGGGTTGGATTTCTTATATGTTGGCTATGATGCAGTCCAGAGACCACTCAGTTGATCTATCGTATTAAATCTACAGAAATGCAGCCACAAGTTCAATAAATGTAAGCAGGAATTTGTCGTGAAATAAAGTTCACTACCCACACTTCCGAAGATTTAAGAAAAGTAGTTAAAATTCCTTTAGCACAAGTCTAAAGTTAAAGTTGCGTAATTGCTAACTAAACGAATACTTTCAATAAAGTATTTCTGGGTTAGTGACCGCATTGTCAATATGTATATAACTATCGACATTTAGGTCCTTGTTGCAAGGTACCTTCTGAATGGTGTTTTTGTCTACAATGAACAAAGAAGGCACCTTGCAACAAGGACCGAATCGTCGGTAGTTTTATACATATTGACAATGCGGTTACTAACCCAGAAATACTATATTGAACGTGACAATGACCTCGGAAGCCTATGCTTATATTTAAAGAAGTACCATTCGCAGATCACTCTCAAAACTAACTTCAGAAAAGATTTTTAGGTTAGACTAGGTCACTAACTTCAAATATTCAAAGCCTACATGTTGAAAATATCTTAGAATACACACCATTGACATACGCTAATCTCGCAAGTCCACGACCAAACACTTAGAAATATACTGGGAGTGTAAATTAAAAAACGTATTCAGTCACATTAGAGTTTTAGTAAATACACTATGCATTTCAAACCCTGTTGGTCCATCATCAGCAGTAAATCGTCTTAATACGTGAGTTTTAACTTTTTAACACCATGATACATTGGTTTCTCCATCCTGTTCATGCATATCACTCCACTCAAGAGGCATCTTTGTAAGCACATTCTTGTGTACGCTATGTAGTGAAAACATAAATTTCGAAAAATACAGAAATATAGGAGCAAAAGTCGTTATAGTTACAGAAGTATATCTAATAAGCGGAAGGAAATATATTCGGCGAGGTGTTCTCGGGTTGAGAACGTAAAACTCAGGTAGACGCACAACACACAGTTTACGACTAATTACTGTACCTGAATTTATGAAGGAGCGAGAGCATGCTGTGAGAAAAAAGTGGGCGGAGAGTTATGGCTACGTGCTAGGTAATTCCGTGGCTGCAGAACCAGCGCTGACACGAGCGAAAATCTGTGTGTGATTGATTATCGACGCCCCGCCAGCCACGGACAGTAGGGATAAAAGAGAGAAAAATGAATGCAAGCCGGTCGGCAGTAATTCATCCGGGTATCTCGTAAAAATGGCGAAACGTATTTAACGCTTCAGTGGCAACTCATTTTTTTGGGAGGTTGTCTACCTAATTATGATTAAGTAGTGGTCCAAACAACTGGAGGTAACTGGAATAGGGTAAAATGTGAGATCACTTTGTGGACATCTAAAAATCACTGAACAGTATAAGAATTAGAAAAAAGTATTCCCCAATGCCATTGTATGTATTAGTGGACTGACTGTGAATCTCTTTTAATTCGCGAAAGTGATATTTATTGGTAAAATAACACTAAGGTTCATGAAAAAATTGTTAAGTCCTTCGTGGCCACTTGCTGGCACATTGCTAGTTGGCTTTTGTCTCCCGATCTTCGGTCGACGTTTGGGTGTAACGATTTTCCTGTCTTTCTTAGGAGAACAATAACTTCTCATGCGAGATCACTATAAAAAATCTTTACTGTAGATAACTGGTTTCTGTAAAACTAAGTTACCAACTTCAGAGCTTCATCAAGGTTATTGCAAACATCTTGTGCCATGTACGCAAAAAACGTTTGCATTGACTTTCCAGGTACATAAAACATGCAATGAGTGATATGTTAGCACGTCAAAATTAAAATTACTATGTACATCACAGTTCACCAAAACATCGTTCCTATAACATAACATGTCATTCCTACCAGGGTGCCACAACACTTACTTTCGCCAGAACGACGGACTCGTATTGTCAAAGATACGTCCTATACTGCTGGTGTTGTGTCGGACGGCAACATCATTGACATACCTCTGCGCCGCAGACAAAACGTACGCCTCATCAGAATCACTGTGTGACATGGAACGTGAAAGCTACCTAGCACCATCTATGCCATAACATACCGACTACACACTGATCAGCCAGAACACTATGACCGCCTACCTAATAGCCAGTATATCCACTTTTGTCACCGATAATAGCGTCTTCGCGTCGTGGAATGGAAGCATTGAGGCCTTGATGTATCGCTGGAGGGAGAGGGAGAGGTGGACTCTGACGCCACATTCAGTCACATCCCAGATGTGTTCGATTGGACTTAGGTTTAGTGAGTTGGGGTCGCCTTCCGACATGGCCCATTATCTTGTTGAAAAATGCCACTGCCATCGGGAAACGTAATCATCATGAACTGTTTCACGTCGTCCGCAACCTGTGTACGATACTCCTCGGTAGCCATGGTTCCTTGCACGAGCTCCACGGGAACCATGGACGCCCACGTGAATGCTCTCCAGAACATAATGGAGCCGCCGTTAGCTTGTCTGTGTCCCGCAGTGCAGGTGTCAATGAGCTGTTCCCCTAAAAGACGACAGATTCACGCCCTCTTATCAGCATGATGAAGAAGGTATCGGGATTCTTCAGATAATGTCACGCTCTGCACTGCGTCAAGGATCAGTACAGATGGTCACATGCCGATACATCGTTGTAGCCGACGCCGTGGTGTTAACTTGGACATATGCATGACTGCACTGTGTGTTCAGACGCGTCTGTAATCTGCCCAGCACTGAAGTCTAATGTTAGTTCCGCCACAGTTCATCCACTGTCCTGTTTTACTAATCTGCCCAGCCTACGACGTCCGACATCTGTAATGAGGGGTAGCTGCCCAACCCCACAACGTCTGGAATTAGTTTCACATTGGTATGGCCACGTGTTGAAGACATTCACCACAGCAACTCCTACAGCACCCGACAAGTCGTGCAGTCTCCAAAACACTCGTACTGAGCCCGTGGGCCATCACAATCTACCCTCGGTCCAAGTGAGATAGATTGCGCGTTCCCCATTCTGCACACGGACAGTTCGTTCGCTGATACTACATGCGCCGTGCGGGTGTCTGACTGGCAGCTATTCCGCGCCAGGTGACGCTGCTATCGTCTGGATCGGTTTATGTCGCTAGTAGGTCGATGATAATAATGTTCTGACTCAAAATTGTTAAGGCTTTCGTGGCCACTTGTTGACAAACTTCCTATTGGCTTCTGTCTCGGGTTCTTCGGCCGACGTTCATCTAATGATTTTTCTGACGTTTCTCCAGCACGAGTGGCTGGCATTGTCAAAGCTTCACCCTCCATTGCCGGTGGTGAACTGGAGGCGAGCTCGCGGCCGCAGACTATATGTACCTGGCGCGCCAACGTCCGAGGGCTTCTCCGCGGTCATTTCCAGTGCGGTTCTCCTCTTGCTACCTGCGATGGTCCTTCGCTGCAGTACGGGAAGCCAAGATCCGTTTACCTTAAGGCTTTCCTCTTTCTTGTTGAAACTGTTCGCGTGTTTTTGGATTTCTACCGCTTCTCTGAACAAGCGCGTGTGATAGTGTTCCTCTACAGCCAGAACTTCCGTGTCGGCGAATTTTATTACGTGGTCGGTCTCATTCAGTGCATGCTCTGCCACGGCCGATTTCTCCACCTGCCCCAACCTGCAATGTCGCTTATGCTCTTTGATTCTGGTGTTAATTGATCGTCTAGTCATTCCGACATAAACTTTTCCGTACGTGCATGGTATACGGTATATTCCCGACATTGCAAATGGGTCTCTTTTCTCCTTCGCCGATCTAAGACACTCTTTGATCTTCCTTGTCGGTTTGAAAATCGTCTTTACGCCATGTTTGCGCAATATACGGCCGATTCTGTCCGTCACTCTGGGAATGTATGGCAGAAAGGCCGTACCCGACATTTCTTTTTCTGGTTCCTTACTTCGCCGAGTGTTTGGCTCTGTTACACATCTAATATAATTTGTGGAGTACCCATTGCTCCTCAGGACAGTTTCCAGGTGTTGCATTTCTCGTTTGAGGTGTTGCGGCTCACATTACGAGCTCTTGTTACGAGCGTACTAATCATGCCTCTTTTCTGGCTCGGGTGGTGGTTTGACAGTTTGTGCAGGTATCGGTCCGTGTGTGTCGGTTTTCGATACACGCTGTGTCCCAGGTTTTCGACGTCCCTTGTGACCAGCACATCTAGAAATGGCAATTTCTTGTCATTTTCTACTTCCATGGTAAATGTTGTGTTGGCATGGAGGCTGTTCAAGTGTCTCAGGAATTCACCGAGCTGTTCTTCACCATGGCTCCACACCACGAAAGTATCATCGACGTACCTGTACTACACCATAGGTTTTCAAGTCGCCGAGTACAGTGCCTGTGCTTCGAATTGTTCCATGAAGAAGTTGGCCACCACTGGACTGAGAGGACTACCCATGGCGACGCCTTCCAGCTGTTCGTAGAAATCTCCATTCTACGTGAAACAGTTCGTGGTGAGACATGCATGGAAGAGCTTTTTGATGTCTTGCGGGAACATGGAACCGATGTGCTCCAGATCGTCACTGAGTGGCACTTTCGTAAATAACGAAACAACATCAAAACTGACCAGGATGTCGTTTGGCGCAAGTTTCAGTTTCTTCAGCTTCTCAATGAAATGTCCTGAGTCCTTAATGTATGTGTCGGTCTTCCCCACGTGTGGCTGGAGCAGAGAGGCCAAGTGTTTCGCCAGTTTATACGTCGGTGAGCCAGGAGCGCTAGCGATCGGTCTCAGTGGAACGTTGTTCTTATGGATCTTGGGTAATCCATACAGCCGAGGTGGTAGGGCTTCTGTGTTGCGCAGGTTTCTCTGTATGTCCGCCGGCAGAGAAGACGCCTTGATTATCGATTCGTATTCCGAGTGATACGCTCCGTCGGATCTGCGCTTAGTTTGCGGTACGTCGTCGGATCTAATAGGTCTCGGATCTTTTGCTCATAATCTTCGGTCTTCATTACGACTTGACAAGCTTTGACAATGCCAGCCACTCGTGCTGGCGAAACGTCAGAAAAATCATTAGATGAACGTCGGCCGAAGAACCCGAGACAGAAGCCAATAAGCAGTTTGTCAATGTTCTGACTCATCGTTGTATATGTTTGCCACATGCGAAACATTTTGCTTTGCGGCACGGGCAATGAGCCCTGTAGTGTGTTGTAAATCAACGCTGGAAAAACTTCCCTGGTGGTTGGCTGATTCAGTGGAGAGGACTAAACAGCGAGGTCGTCGGTCTCGTCGGATTATTGAAGAATTAGAGAAATCACAGAAAACCTAAATCAGGATGGCCGGATTCGTGTCTGAACCGCCGTCCTCCCGAATGCCAGTCCAGTGTGCCGCTAACCAATGCACCGCCTCGCTCGAGGTACGTCCCTGATTGTGCGGGCTCCGCCGTGGTCTGACGGTGCGATTGGTTTGCACATAACTCAGACGTCCGCTGGCGCTTGACCTGACCGATGGGAGGAGGGGCTGGTGGCCGGAGGAGGGGAGGGTCTGCCCTCAGTTACATCGGCAATGTCCTGTGACTCAGTAATTGACAATACTGTGCTGACACCCAAACTCCCAGATGTCAGACACTAAGATCCGTGCCAAACGTTTTACGTAAATAGACTATCAACCAAAACATCGAATTAGGTCGTGTCATGTGTTGTCGCCAAAGTAGAACATGCGTAAACGGTAATTTGAAATAACACCAGAACTGCGGAGCATGGGATAGGTGCATCTGTGAGTGATAGTTTTTGAGATCTCGCATGGGTGAGTTGATACAGCGTGAGGTAGTCGTGCTAAGAGATTCTCGTTCAAACCCATCTGATGTGCGGACAGCAGCTAAAACACCTACTTGGGCAACATCATTTGTTGCATGTCGTGATTGACGATTCACATGTGGCTTAACACTTCCTGTTTCCTTAAATAACGTAAATATCCGGAGAACTGTCCGGAAAGTTGGATACCGAGCAGCATGCATAGCACATACCCGTTGGGCATTTTGATCACAATAACCATACATCAACACGATATCGACCTTTTCCGCAATTGGTAAACGGTCCATTTTAACACGGGTACTCTATCACGAAGCAAATATTGTCCGCACTGGCGGAATGTTACGTGATACCATGTGCTTTCGTTCTTTGTAGCATTTTCGTTTGATGCTTATTTCGTGAGATATTTGGCCCGGTCACTATCAATGGACCAGCCCGTAAATCATATAGTAGTGGTGTCAGGAAGCTTCCTTGAGGTAAGCTATTGTTTTGTCTCATGCACCTACTGTCCTTGCCAGTAAGGCTTAAGTAGAATCTCCTCTTGCCAATACAGTGGTAACCGAAGCCGTCACTACCCGTGGATCACGGGGTTGCGGGTTCGATTACCGGCTTGTTGGGCATTTTCTCTGCCCAGGGACTGGGTGCCTGTGTTGTCCTCATCATTCCATCATCACTCTTGAAAGTGGCTAGATTTGACTGTGTACAGATTGGGAATGTGTACGGATGCTGAGGACAGCCCAGTCGAGCGCCCCACAAACCAAACATCATGATCACCATCATCGTAGCGGTCAGACGGTGCTCTTAGGTTACATGATCAAATTCAATCGACAGCTTTCTATGGCTAAGTCAGACGGTGCTCTTACGTTACATGATCAAATTCAATCGACAGCTTTCTATGACTAAGTGTGTGATATGTGTCTGTCACGCTGATGAAGGCCAATCCAAATATCTTGTTAAAATCCGACCTCGATACGTGGCCTTAGTTTCAGAAGATATCCAGCATGATTTCCCAGGCCGGAAACCAGCTTTCCCGTTTACTGACATAGTGTCAACCCTGCTGATAATGTCCTGAAAATCAGTTTCATTACTACGTTAACATTCTCCCCTGCTATGTGTCCAATGATTTTTTTGTCTGTTTCCTGCTTTTCTTTCTGTTTAAAATTCTGTATGTGAGTGGTAAATTCCCTGGATCCATTCCCTGTAGATGTTGGTTACATTTCTTCTTGTTTCCAACCAGTCTTTCTTTTGTACTCCAAATTTTCAACTCCTTCGAATATCTTCATTTCGCATTTTATCTGCTCTGTAACATCCATTCGCTGCTCTCAGAAATCTCATTTCCATTCCTCTTATTCGTTTTTCTTGTTTTTCATTCAATATCCACGATTCCGTTCGATGGAATAGTGTTGCAAAACATCTGTTGTATAAAATTTTAATCGTGTTTCTCTCCGTATGTTGTGACCTGAAACTCCATTACTGTTCCACAGATACTCATAAATCTATTTAATTTAATCTGCATATCTTCTTAGTATTCATACGATGTTTTACAGGCATGTTAGTTACAGTATTTTACCTGTCCAATAGGTGTAATCTTAGTATTCACTAAATGTTTTCCACTGCATGCCACTCACCTGAATGTACTAGATTTAATATTATCCTGCACATATTTCATTTTGTTTATAAATTCCTTTTTGTTAATCGCTCTTTTGTTGATAGCCTACATATGGGTATTACTTTAGCTTCATCGAATTGCTTAGTTTTATCCCAGTGTTTATAACAGACTTCCGTCTACGAAGCTCATTGTCAACGTACTGAGGATTGTAGGATGTAAACTATGGTCTTGTCGCACTCCCTCATTTACTTGTATACCTTTTACATTTAAGATTACTGACGTTTTTTATATAAATTTTTGATAGTTGTTAATTGCGTTCCTTTACTCCCCATAATTTTTTCTAACCACATTATCGGAAGCCTTTTCAAAATCTTCAAAATAATACGTCGTAAAATAAAAACTACATCTCTCGTTGATCGTTCCTTTTTAATTCCAAACTTTTCTTTCACTAGCAAACATTCTGTTATTTTTCTTCAGTCTCGTGTTTAAAGTTCTAGTGTGATGCTTGTATGTCGTCTGGATTAAGCTTATCCCTCCATAGGTTTCAAATATCTGTCGTCCCCTCTTTATTCATCGATCTCACGCAACGCTCGTATTTTAGATCTTACCTCAGGCACATACTTCTCTGGCTGATTAGACACATTTGCAGTGCCATTTGTCTACATTGCACCAAGTCATGCCTTATTCATGTATGAACAACTATGAAATTATTGACGATGGTATCAAATGAAAACAGCAAAACGAATCTTTCTTCCGATCACAACCTATTAACTGATAACTCAGCGGTAGGTAAGGCTAGTGCTTTTTCACGCTATATATTAAATATACGTTGTAAAATGTACCAAAACTTTTATAATTCCTGTAGTTCGTACTTTATGCTGGTTTCTATATATATATAATATAAGAGTGACAGAGAGGGAGAGCATTTACCAGTTTTGACAACAGAACACAGATATGAACATTTTTAACCCTGACATGATAAATTCACATTTTAACACTTATCTAAGCTATGGCTTTACATTTCATTTACTTATATCTCGTATCGTTTCCTATTTATTGGTGTTAAAGATCCATTTTTACCTCGTAGATGTAAACAGTTTCAAAAGAACAGTTATTTCAAATTATCATTGACTTCTATATTTATAATTGTTTTATGACTCCATCCTGTTCTCGGTACATATGCTACTGTTATATGTTTTAGGCTTTTACTGAAGTTCGTCTTTAACATTGGATCAGAGCACAGCGAATACTAAAGTTACATGTACTTGGATTTATCCACGAGGCTTAATCTACTGAGCACGGGAAGTTGCTAGTCCATTTCTTGTCGGCCTGCCCGCCGCAATCACAGTCGCTTGGACGGATAGGAGAAAAATGCCCCGCTATTCGCACAGAGGATAAATTTTTATTTGATGGTGCAAAAACATGCTGTATATTCATGTGTGTGTAAACGTTTTACACCCAAGTTCGATGCCTAAGTTTTTCGGTGTAGGCAGAGTAGTTTTATGTCTGACTCATGTTGCCGTCTGATCCTCACACGTTTATTGCTGAAAACGGTCGCTGCACTGGCGTCATTTCGGCGTAGCTCTCATAATTCCATTCCGTTCTCAGCTGAGGCTGCTGATTGCCTATTAATAATTCATGACACGAACGGCAAAACACACAAGTGGGTCTTGAGAACTGACAAGAACGAAGATCGATGAGAATCACGCTAAGAGTAGTCCTCCTGATGACTGAAAATTGTAGCGTGAAGAGAATGCCGTGTCACTAGAAAGTTTTACCTTGACAGCGCCCTATTTCACCGTGTTATATTTACCGACTTTATGATAATGTGAGACGAGACGACATTAATGTGGTCACTGCAGCCCAACTGCAGTAGGTCTACAAAGTATCCTACTAAAAATATCGAATATCTGTGACACAACTAATTTTTATCAGCTGGATATTTGGAATGTGAAGGTACAAAGTGTATGAAAGCGATCTAATTTCGTGAAATAAGTTTCTCAATGAACCCCTGCACCCTATGTGATCGGGGTATGATTTTGCAGATAACGCAGAGTCACTTACAAAATATATTTGATTCTAGGAGCTCGAGCCGCCTAACAAGGTCATTTTTACGACGAGACTTGGCACCTATTTTATCACCAGTAGTGAACTGCTAATGGGCTTGGTCCCAAACTCATCGCGAGTGTTAATAAGTTTGCTGGAGCTATTATTTAAACAGACTGATGTCAACAGTTAGCGATGCCATTTGACGTCCAGTTTTGGGAACATGTAGGACATAATAATAGTTATTATGTACTTTGTGGCGTCCATGGTGATGTAGCGTGAGATAAATGTCTTGTGGAATTGGCGAGGTATTCGGTTCTGATCTGAATATTCAAATCCCTGTTTCATCAAAACATTTAGGCATGATGAAGGTATCCTTTCTTTCACTTTGAGACAGCTGATTTGTAACAACAGAACACTACTTATTAACCATAAAACGAATTAGCGTGCCAATGAACTAGATGAACTGGATCCAGTTTCCGGCTCAATCAGGTATGCTTAGGTTTTCGACAATAATCCTACCTCATATAAGGCGATCACCAAGCGGCTTCTGTAGAACCGCGCACAAATTCCTAGTTATCCCTAGTCTCTGATAGTCTCGACACCGAAACTTTCGCGTCCTACCTTTCTTCTCCACTATTTAAAAGTATCATTACTAGAAAAACATCTGTACGGGACAACATTGATACAATGATCACAAATGTTAAATGGGACAATCTTTTTACGAATGTGGCTCCAGCGATGGAAGAAACCAGAAACTAAATTTACTTGTCGATGCTACATAGTAAATTATTACAAGGTGGTTGTATAGATTTCCCTATTCCAGTCTTCTATTGATGTCCATACACACACACGGGTTGAAGGCATTCGACCATGATATGTAACGAGGAAGAATCTAATCTTTTGGAGCATATATCAGGTGCCTCCCCTAAACACCGTCAGGCGCATTTTCTCTTGTATTCCGGCACATATTTACAGTTTAGTTTTTTTGCATTGTGAGGTTGGAGTCAGCCGATACAGTTCCTGCTCCTCATATCTTTAATGTGACACCCAGAAAGCGTCGGTTTGATTCCCATTAGATAGAAACTCCTGTTTAAATAGGTATTTCATCATCTACATCGATACTCCGCAAACCACCGTACGATGCGTGGCGGAGGATACCCTGCCCCTACTAGTCAAATAGAACGAGAGGAAAACAACGGTGTATATGCCCCCGTATGAGCCCTAATTTCTCGTATCTTATCTCCGTGGTCCTTACGCGCAGTGTTTGTTAGTGTCAGTAGAATCTTTCGGCAGTCAGGTGAAAATGCTGGTTCTCTAAATTTTCTCAGTAGTGTTTCTCAGAAAGAACGTCGCCTTCCCTCCAGCGATTCCCATCTGAGTTCCCGAAGCATCTCCGTAAAAGTTACGTGCTGTCAAAAACCTATCGGCAACAAACCTAGCAGGTCGCCTCTGAATTGCTTCGATGTCTTCCTTAAATCCTCTTACGGATCCCAAACACTCGAGCTCTAGCGTCCTATGTGCGGCCTCCATAACAACTGAAGCACTCTTTCCTTAAATTCTCCCAGTAGATCGAAGTCGACCATTAGCCTTCCATACCAAGGTCCTCACGTGTTCGTTCCATTTCACGTCGCTTTACAAAGTTACGCCCAGATATTTAAACGACTTGAGTGGCATACCGGGACCATCCGGACCATCCTCAGTGGAGGATGTGGGTAGGAGGGGCGTGTGGTCAGCACACCGCTCTCCTGGTCGTCATGATGGTATTATTGACCGAAGCCGCTACTATTCGGTCGAGTAATTCCTCAGTTGGCATCACGAGGCTGAGTGCACCCCGAAAAATGGCAACAGCGCATGGCGGCCTGGATGGTCACCCATCCAAGGGCCGACCACGCCCGACAGCGCTTAACTTCGGTGATCTCACGGGAACCGGTGTAGCCACTGCGGCAAGGCCGTTGCCTTGACTGTGCCATCAGAACACTAATAATAGTTTATCCGAAAATTACAGATTTGTTCTTTCTAGTCACTCGCATTTATTCACATTTTTCCACAGTTAGGGCTAGCTGCCATTTATCACAGCAACTGGAAATTTTGTACAGGTCGTGTTGTATCTTCTCACAGAGACTTACATTCGTATCCGACAAAGACATCCCAAATTTGTCTAATCCGATATTCGTTCTACCGATATGTATTAACATGGACAATGAGACACGAAGAATGAACAGCAGTCCTGGAACGTAGTAGTGATGCATGGTTGGCGGTAGAAGTCGCTGCTGGAGTACTGGTTATTCTTAGAGTTTTACTCTCCCTTTCAGTACATGTCGGTAAAATTAAAACCGCACTAGACTTATCTTGGGCCACTCTATCGAATGGGCACGTAAAATTCCGTCTTAAAACTTTTTTTCCCGTTGGCAACGAAGCGATACTTTCCATCGATACAGGGCACCGCATGAAAGAGTTGATGAGCATTGTTTTTCTAAGCTGAGCCCAGCTACACAACTCAAAAAATAAATTGCACATATCTGTTGAAACACTAGGCAAAATATGACTTATCTGACTCAGAAGAGGCAACGTGCATATTCCTCGTGCTTCAAACTTTAGTATCTCTCTAAGTGCCAATCTCATACAACACATAACATGAAATGATATGAAAAGTAACAATGTTTTAACTCTCGTGGAACGCTAGTTAAGCGGCGTAAGGTAATAAGTAGAAAATTAATGATATGATTTATGATAATAGTCACAGATTAAACGTTTACTAGGCTGAAAATTTGAGATAGACTTTCTGCTTTTATCCAGATGAACTGTGAGGAGGTACTCACTAGATGACTTACAGTTTCATTTCACAGTTATATTACTTATAGAGATGTCGGTACCGATTTCGATTTTCCAAATAAAACAGTAACAATTTCTGCTGCTGGTATTTGTGATGTAAAAGAGACCAATGCAAAGGCGCTTCACTCTCCAGAATCCGATTACCATATCCGGAGGCTTCAAAGTACTTATAATTTGGGTTATCTCTTCCGGACAAATAACCGATGGCTGTCGTATAAGCAGGGAGATGCATCAGAGTATCTCTGTCCGCCAGGATAGCAGAGCGTGTTGACGCCGTCGGTTCCGCGATAGGGAAGTATACATCCCGGGGGATTTGGGCCAGCCAGCGTGGATACGGTTTCCGGGCTGTTTCCGACACCCCACTATGTGAATACTGTCGTGCTTCCCATGATGCGCCTGAGATTCACCCCATGCAACTTTCTCACAGTTGCATACACAACCAACTCTACAGGCGGACACATTGATTACACTGCTTCTTTCCTATGGGGCGGGGAGGAGGGGAGGTGGTGTTTATAGGAGACAGATGACCTTAGCTCTTTGGTCTCCTTAAAAACGTACTCAGCATCAGCGTCCGGTATCATGTCGTGCCCATGCAGTAGTTGTTTCGTGAGCAGGTTGTGCAGTAGTTTAGGATATCATAGCTACCTTTCTAGTGAAAAATCAACTCTATTGTTGAGCTCTCACTCACTGAAACAACATGAAACACAAAACATTGTGTGTTGTGTTTCATCGTTTATCGAAAGTATTGAATGTATTACAGATCTTCCCTCATTACTAATGCAAATAAAATGAGAACGTCAGGTAAGAACTAGTAACAGGTAAGTTAAGGCTAATGACTATGTGACGTCTTACAGAATTATAAAACGGAAGAGAAAGCTGTTAATAATGACCAGCAGGATAATTTTCCACAGATTTTAATATCACTGCAGACTGAATGTCTGCTAATAAAAGGATGTGTGTTATCGCCGTTTTCCGGCATTGTTGAAACGTCATTGGAAGCTAAGATAATGGCTGAATGCTGTCACTAGCAACCATCGGAAAAAGGAATAGTGTTCGCACTCACAGTGAGTGGTAACTGTTATGTGCAGTGCCGCCGCCGTTATTTTCTTTTCTTTTCATTTTTTCAGCTTTAACGAATTGCTGTGGAATCTATCAAGACCGCAAACTCTGCAGAAATTATTCGCCAGTCTGTCCTGTTTCAACCTACGAGTAAGTATGTAAAATGTCTCCTCGTTCGATATATTGCTAAGGCGACGAGCTCACGGATATTAAAACTTCTTTCTAAGCTGCATGGAAAAATAGCCTTTTTCCTACAATAATAGCCGAACGAACTTCCAAAATACTTCTTAAAATACCTCCCGACTTGTAAGACTGAGGCCGGACAAGCCTTAGACGGAAATGACTTCATATTTGGGGTATCTTAAGTTCTATGCATGTATTTATTGAGCGCAGTGAAATTAACTTCACATTTTCTTCAGTATAGATTCCAGAGATTGCACAGAGTGGTGTGAAGGTGACTGTGCAGCTGTCCTCATACTTCGACGAGCATATCTAGTAATATTCAGGTGCACCTCCGAAATATAAAAGCCAAATGAAAGGGCTCTGAGCACTATGGGACTTAACATCTAAGGTCTTCAGTCCCCTAGAACTTAGAACTACTTAAACCTAACTAACCTAAGGACATCACACACATCCATGCCCGAGGCAGGATTCGAACCTGCGACCGTAGCAGTCGCGTGGTTCCGGACTACAGCGCCTAGAACCGCATGGCCAACGCGGCCGGCGCCAAATGAAAGACGGACATTGTGACTGTCCGGCATATGATGCGTTCAGTAAAGGGAGCATTACAGAAAATCCATGCTATCCTGGCGTGAACCACATAGTTTCAGACACACGTTATTTGTGGTTAGTCCAATGTTCCAATAAATGGCTACGATGGGTGGTTCAGTTCCTTCCAGTCGTCTCTCTCTCTCTCTCTCTCTCTCTCTCTCTCTCTTTCTCTCTCTCTCTCTCTCTCTCTCTCGTTTCAAAGAATTCGCTAGACAGCGTGAGGTCGTAATATTCTGCCTGTAAACACTTTTCTTCCCGTCTCGTCTGTGTTTGGAGTATTAATCAATTTGGAAAATTTTACTTCACGATCGTCGAGTAATAGTATGCTTTGGGAGAATCAAACGCAGATTAACTCTTCTATGCATGACCGCTATTGTTACCAATTTACGTATCCTGTATCCACTGGACCCGTTATATGAAATACGAGATTTTAAATGAAAGCAACTATATTTTGGATATTATCACGCACGAATATTTTGTTTTACGGTTTATCAGTCTAATATTATACAGGTGAGATCACTTTTAATAGTGGTGTTACGTTAATAAACGTATATCGTTTAATCCTGAGTATTTTTATTTGAATAAACCACATTACGAAAAGCGAAACATAGGCGTGCGCTATTATTTATCACAAACTGTTCACAGATTCATGGTTATGGTGTTGACAAACAACAAATCACTTTACTAAAAAGCATCACACTGTTTTATAGCTGTTTTGCACCACATTTTTATGGTCTTGGCATATATGTTTTGCGCACCTACACCACACTGTTTTTCTGCACATTGAAGGAGGACATAATGAACACCTTCTCTTCGAACGACTCCCTACACTCTAGCTGTTGCTACTGCTATTTTAAAATTGAAGAATCGCAGTGAACTTCTACGTATCCACGTATATGGATTTCTTTAGAAAGTGATTACATTTGCTGATCATAAACGGTGGGATTAAGTCCAACAGAAAAAAGTTCGCTGATTTAAAAATCCCAACCTTTATCTCATTCAGTACATCATACCAGTTCATCTTTGTCGGTACACAAACTCTTCTTGCTTCTACGTTTGTGAATGTCACAGTTTCAACCACAATGGGTGATGAATAAACAATTCCCAAACATATTTTTCGCTGGAAGTGATTATTCCCTTGCTGGTCCCGGTATAAATTTCACTAGTTAGTGTGCAGGCGTTTCATTTTTCACGATGGTAAGGGGAGCGGGGGTATCGGGGACAGAAGGGAGGGTGGAAGGGGGAGGGGCATTTATTCCATAGGATAACATTTGGCGCAATACAATTTTGCTGTTCCTCTGCATATTTGTCGACAGACATTATTACCTACATCATCATCACTACTTCTTCGTCCAAAGAGTTGTATAGCGCTGCATGAGGAACAAATTCATGTTTTTCATCCGAAGCAATACTTACATCTGACAGGATATCGTCATCGTCACCTACCCATTGAGTAACAACTGACTCAAAATTTGGGCTTGAGAAACGTATGATGTCATCTATTCATTCTTTTCTTTGATGAAGTTTTTGTCATTCTGTCTGAAAGATAATAATATGAAGAAATAACAGAAGTACTCTCTTCCCCTGTTGGCTGTTGTTAATGATATTGTTTAATGCTACAAATGACATTTACCTTTCTTCCAAGTGAGTACTGAAAATCAAACACAACACTACTCTGTAGTAAAGTCCTACAACAATTTTATAGTGCTCCACACATTTGTAACCATCTAGTGCAATATTTCACGCTCTTGCACAACGCAGCAGTATGCTCTACGACAGGCAACTGAGTTACAAGTAGCAATAATGCATTTTCTGCAGTCACAACAATGCGAATTTGTCATAAAAATGTGTTCTCTGACTTCCAACAAAAAGTAATTGGTTACAACATTACCTACTTTAATGACATATTCGACCCAGAATATGTGAATAGGAAGAAATATTACGTGATTATTTGAGATCAGTTCTAAGCCTGTCGCATAGAAAATAAAAGTTAAAACTCTCTCCGGGTCCATTGTACCCAGTGTCTACATACTAGGACTACGAAAACAGTCAAGCAGTCAGCTATGCGTCAAAATAGGCGCCATTTTAAACGGTAATTCATGTTATGATAATGCCAAAGATAGAACTGAAGACAACTTTCTATTATACAGGATGGTCAGGAACAGTCTGAAAAGCTTGTGTGCGGGTTTCAAGGTAGACTAGATTGTGCTGAGAAGTATTAATTATGGAAGAAAACGGTACGTCGCGCAGTATCGGAATTAATTTGCACTCTTACGTAAATTGAAGTTGGACGAGAGAGAAAGGAAAGGAAAGAGGAGGAACTGAACTGATCATATCAGTGGCCTCTGGACTTTATTCGGGATCAGCGCCGACGAGTGAAAATGTGTGCTGGACTGAAATTCGAACCCAGGATCTCCTTCTTAAAAGACAGTTGCATAAACCAGAGCGCCACCTGGACACAGCGTTAACCGAAAATGCGTTGATTATCACTCCATGTTCCTTAACCGACTCGCAATCCCGTCTAGACCCACCATTTATCCGCTTTCTGCGTACATGTCTTCCATGTTCACTAATTTTAGATTCCCACTGAAGGTCGAAAGTAAATGTACATCAGCACTGGTGACCGTGGATTCACAGCCCATCAAGGCATATAATTATAAGAATGCATGTTGTCTGTACCTCTTGGAACAACAGACACCATACATTTATTACTGATTAGCACTGACGTTAGCCAATCAGGCAGCTACGCACGCAGATTCAAGGGGCTCGCCGGATACAATTAGTGCCATTTCTTCTCATACCGTAGACGATACCTTGCGAGACTACTCATCCTTTCGCTTGGGTGCGATCCTTACTATCGTTGCACGTCCAATTTACGTACCTCTCTCTTGATTGATTGTAGGAAACCAGACGAAGAACACGTTTGACGACGCCGTCTCTGGTGGGTAGCTTGAATTTGTGCTTACAACGGTCTGATGGACTAACTTGAATTCTACTTCACTCGGTAACGGTGCAATGTAACGAATTTCTTTCCTTGAACGTTATTTCTCAGTACAGCCTACAGTCCGCCACCGGTAGCTGAGTGCCGGCCGGCACGGTAGCTCAGCGTGTTCGGTCAGAGAGCTGGTTGGCCTCTGTAATAAAAAAATGAGTGAAAGGGTCAACAACGAACTGCAACAGATGTCATGTGGTGTCCGATACGACCAAATACAACGAACCAACTTAAAAAAAAAAAAAAAAAAAAAAAAAAGCGTTCAGCGAGACAGAATGTCAATCCTAAGGGCCCGGATTCGATTCCCGCCTGGGTCGGAGATTTTCTCATCTCATGGACTGGGTGTTGTGTTGTCCTAATCATCATCCCCATCGACGCGCAAGTCGCCGAAGTGACGTCAGATCGAAAGACTTGCACCAGGCGAACGGTCTACCCGACGGGAGGCCCTCGTCACACCACATTATTATTATTAGTCAAGGCTACCAACACAGGAAGAGTTCACCGAAAGAAATGCATTGTTAAAATTTTAGTTTCTAAGGCGCATTGAAAGTACGAGGGTTGTCCAGAAAGTAAGTAGCGAAATCGAAACCACAGTGAAAACCAGTAATGTTGTATTTGCAACATTTAGGTGCACCTTCCACCTACTTCTCTACCTAGTCGCCGTTCCAACTTCGAGTTTTGTCGTAGTGTTGTATCAACTTTCCAATATCCTCGTCATAGAAAGCAGCCGCCTGTGCTTTCGGCACGTTATCTGCACTGGTCTGCAGCTCGTTGTCTGTGGGAAAATTCTGTCTTCATAGCCAGCGGTTCTTGTGAGCAGAGATGAGGCTCAGGGGGAGTCAATTACGGACTTTATCGTGGGCGATCAAACACTTCTCATCGCAAATGCTGCAGGAGCGTCTTCATTGCCCCTGCAGTGTGCGGCCGAGAATTGGCATGAAGAAGGGACTGCTCGACAGTTGTGTTATGTGGGCTGCATGACACAGGTGAAATCTCTAACCAAACCCTCATACTTGGCAGGAGACGCTATTCCCTACGCATCTTTACGTGCTCACTATTTACTCAAAACTGAAAAGAGCGACGCGACACAATTGACGGGCATACTAGAGACACTGCCTAAAACATCTGTGCAAAGCTTTACCGGGTTTTAACAGTGGCTTCCATTTCGCGACCAATCGGAACATACTTTCTGGACAGTCCTCGTATTAAAAGATTTAAAGTTACTGAGTTTTGGCGCGTGAATAACGCTTATAACAGTGGCTTGTACAGCCATTCCTGCCTATCGCGTGGTTCTTGAATAAGCGGACACAGCCGTAACAAGAGAACGTAGCGCCGCATAGCGCAAAGTTCGAAGTGCACAAACGCGAATTTTAGGCGCTTACACCATACCAAGAATGTCTCAGATCGTTAATTTTTTGAACAACCTGCAGCTCATATTTATAGCTAAATTGTTGCAGGTTTAACTGTCACACAAGAGACTGATAGAGGCAGTGCGTTATGTTACATTACAGATGACTTCCGCCAGTGGTGAGTTTAATTCGTGGACGTTTTGCTGTGGCTGCCCACTCCATACATCGGAGGGTCTACTCCATCGGCATCCCACTTCACGTCCAATCAACGCGGGATGTCTGCATCACAGGACGTAACTCACATTGAAAACCTACGTCGTCTGTGTTGCCAACACAAATATTTAACGACGGCTTCAACACAACACAACACAACACCAGGCCTCCACCAAAGGCCACCAGGGACCGCTATGCGTTCGTGGAGCCTGAAGAACAGCTTCACCAGAGGTCGCAGCTAGCCAGGAACTACTTTTATACGCCAGGCACGTGATCGCAAATGGTTCCGGCAGATACATACCAAACGGGCTTTATAGGGCGCCGCACTGCAGGAAAAGGGCAGTACGACACACCGCTATGCCGACCTGCCAACCCGCAAGACACGACCAGACGTCTCTTCTAGCTGGCCGATCTCATGCAGATGGAGTTGGTCTAGTCGACAAACGTCTTGACATTGTAGAATTGCTTTATTGTTATCGCTCCGCGCGAGGACACGGATCTTTCCTATTATTATTTGTTACGATATTTTATATTTGTGAGGAGCCGCAGTTGGGATCGAGTCTGTTGTTCTTTAGAAGATAGTATTAATCTTTCGTCTTGGTGAGTCCTATAAATTGTTTCCGAAATGTGCTTTCGGTATTTCTATCCTGCTAGCGTAGATACGTCACGTTTAACACTATAGAAAAACTCCATTATCTCAGTTCTTATGATAACTTTTAAAAGTGTGTTTTGCTAACAATGAAGCAGTTCCTTGTTTTTTCCCTGTAGTCGACACAAAAACGTGAAGTATGTATTGGAGAATACAAAAGGAAGGATAAACATTCATTCATTCAAACACTTAATGGTAAATACTAGTTTTATATCCAAGGAATGGTCGTTGTTCTATATAATGTGCTGCATGCGATATTTCATCAAATGAGTGAAACTTGATGATTCAAACTAGCTATGCACAAATTACTGGAACTGATCATTATTTTTACGATGACAAACCTAAAATGACAAATAGCTAACAGAAGTTACATTGTCAAACAATTTTATGAAAAAATGTTTAAAAATTCCTGTATTAAGGGGCTCTATCATACTGTTAGTTTCCAGTGGAATCCGAGTTATACTAACAATCATTTCGTCTTCCTCTTGCAGACAGAGCTGTCGTTACGTCCAGACCAAGAGTCCAACAAACGCAATGAATTATTTTTGCAACTGGTGAGAACACGTTTTGCACGTAGTATTGACGGTTATTCTCTGCCATTTTTCCACAACTATTACAAGATTTTTGAAACTAAACGTATCATTTTTTTTAATTTTTGGCTCTAATTTTCCTTGCGGTTCCTGAAAATAGATATAAAGCTGTGGAAACGGTAATCCATTGATGATTATCACTGGCGTCTTCGTATAAGGATTCATCGCCTGCAGAATTGACAATGTCTTTCTTCGGTCGAAATGATAAAGTGTGGTTTGCAAGCAGTTCTTCGACGAAACCTGACTGACTGGCTTCGTACAGCATTTTAGAGGACAACAGGACGCTATGAATTTGTCTATAGAACTACCTGTTAATGACGTTTCTACACGTTTCCTAGAAGTACATTACGTAAGTTTGCGAATTTTTTTTCGTAGAAAAACCCGAACCTGTTAAACTGGGTCGAAGAAGCCTGATTATTGGTAACGTCCAACTCACTTGTAGTTCATCAGCCTGGTCTCATGGATTTCCCTCGGTAAAGAACTATTCATTCCCACGAGCACTTCTAAATCTACAATAGTTATGGAAGCAGTGAATTAAAAGTTGGGCCATGGCCAGGAGTTAAAAACGTGTCTCCTTGCTTGCGAGGCAAGTAAACTAGCCATTATACCACCACAGCATCATAGCTAACACAGCTGCACGCTCTACCCTAGCCCAAAGCCCTCCCTAACACAAGCTTCAGTTTACATCTTCAGCTTATTTTCCAGTTCTTACGTAGTCAGATCTATGGATCACCGACGCCTGAGGTACAACCAGGATTTCCCTATTATGACCAACGCTGGGGTGCTTCTCCAGTACCGAAGAGCCTCGGTAATAGTGACTTTATAAGAAATGGAAACTATTCTGAAGATTTGATTTGAAGTTTGTGTTATGGATGGTGTTGGGATAGGATAGAACGTGCAGCTATAAGGCTGTGGTTGTGTAATATCTAGCATCCTTGCCTAGTAAGCAGTGGCCGATGTACGCTGTCTCGTGGTTACGTATTCCCGCTTCAAACGCCGGGTGAGAAGGTTCTGCCTTTTCTCGCCTATATCGTAGCGCTGCGAGAATTTCGTTGCTTGTCCTCAGTGTAGTGTGAATCGTTGTGCGCGTCACATATTTATCTCTCTGCTCTCGTGTTTGTGATTCCATTTTGACCCGCGTGATTTTGCGCCACGATGTCATCCATGTGTCCCACGGGTCCCAGGAACATTCCACGCACAGGTACCGTTATTTTTTGATTAGTCCACGCGTCGTGTGCAGCCCATGTGGTTACAAACTGATGATTGACTCGTAGATACGATCAGGGCCACTTCAAAACAGGTTAACACTGCTGGCTCCGATTCTGCATCGTATGTGTTTTATGTCAAGCTTTTTGACCCGCTTCAGATTGACAGGCCCCTTTTGCGGCACGGACAACAGCACCGAGGTAGAATGTACGAAATTCATGGTGTTTAACCTTCCCCTAGACGTTGATGACAGTTTCTTCAAGACCGTCTGCTTCCGATTGGGGACATACGAAACATATGGCGGGATCGATGACTCGGTCAACATGCTTTACAAATTTATAATGGAATTCAATCCATGGAGACGGTGATCAAATGGAATATCCGCTCTCATTTGCAGGTACGTCGATACGGGGTGCATATAATTTACACATCATTTACACAGGACAAGAAGGGAGCTATTTTGTATGTAATGAGGGTAGACACCTTCGTTCAAATCGCATGCATCGTGGCACGGTCTTAAAATCCACTTATGAACAACGTATAACTTGAGCGCATATGATTTCCTAAATAAGAGCCAATGTGCCTAAACAAGTTTGTGGGTGACAAGGCGGCCCATTGCGTAATGGTCCTAGCGCATTTTCGCGGTTAACATGACGTAGGGACTTCGACACTGTAGCTTCCGCGTCGCCATCAACACCACTCTAAAAAGGATTCCGGTGGCCGAGGCATCTCCCTTCCCTGATGATAACATGTCGGTTACTGTTCAAGACTCGCAAGTGATCAGAACTCCCTCCGACGTGGCTCCAGAGATCGCGGCCGCCTCTTAGGAATCACATGAGTGTTACAACTGCCCCCCAGCTCAACTGCCATATGTCAGAAGGACCGGGAGGTATGGTTTGGGAGAAAGGGATGACTCACGCCGAAGCGTGCAGAGAAACACCGGCACGTGAGTCTTTGGCTTTATTACATCGAAGAGTCACAGTGGGCCTCCTACTGAACTTGTTGATGGCGACACGCACCGTGCGAACGCCGGCACGTAGCAATCCACTCGCGACACGGCTAAGCGGCCGCCGTGTGTGATAACTGCGCCAGTGGCTGACTGCTCCCTGAAGCGCGACTCGTAGACCCCATCTGGAGCGCCAAACGGAAGCAGCCGACCACCGTCGCTGTAGTGAACCTTAGCAGCTCCGGTCGTCGGCCTGGGACAACTCACTCAGTGCCCGCAGACAGCTCTGCATTCGGGAGACCGCAAGTTGTAACCCCGACCTCGCCTCTGCTGACGACGGCTTGCAGTCCGCCGGATGGTGCCACCCAGAGACCGGACTCTGCTCATCATGCAGGTCTAACTTTAAGGGGAGTCGTACCGCCCTATCTCGACAATGTTAAATTGGCTATATAAATGTACCGTTTTCTGAGGAACTGTTGAGTATATAAATGTGGCGTTTATCACATGTTGTCCCATGATTTGTGACTGTATTGCTCTACAATCACTTTAAAATAACAACTGGAAAAAAAGTTATAATTTTTTCCCTAAACATATAATTTTTTTGTGTAAATTTTCACAATCTCCATTTCTTGAATTTTAACTACTACAGTAAATACTACTAAAGTAGAGCTACAACATCATTGTACTAGCTATGTTACGTGGTAAATAATTCATTGATATAGATTCAGAAGTTTCTATAATAAAGGGGCTTTTATACTGAAAAAGTCACGTTGAGAAAATTACGTTTAAAAAAAATTAATATACAGCCAACTGATACATAAATAATATGTTAGAATCCTCCTGGATGGTAGTCCTCATCTCCTCCTTCATCTTTCTCACCCAGCGCTGCCCTCCTTCTCTTGGATCTGGCATTTTTTGACATTTTGTTTGTTGCAATCTCTGCCTTCATGATTCGCAGTTGGTCCAAGTCCATCACACTTTTAGTGGTGTTGTAACCTTTATAAATGCCAAGATATTCCAAAACCTGTAGTCTTCCAGAATAGCCATCATTAAAAGCAAGAACAGCATCCAAAACACCAAGTTCAAAGACTGACCTTCCAACAAACACATTTTTGGGATCCTTGACCATACAACATTGTTAAAAAATTCATTCGCATTTTGTGTTTTGCCCTTGAGACATTTCTTCAACAGCTCTGATTGGGCAAGATCCTGAAACACAGGTTTCATGGCAAGGATAACAGCATTCGGTATAGTAATTTTGTGCGAGAAAGTGTCTATTTTACCCTCCTCTTTTGCCTTCAAGTATTTACACCGTCCATTGGAACACAGGTTGTGTATTGGTTCAGCATCTGTAGACAGCTTGTGAAAATAAATTGCCAAACAGCTCTCTTCATACCATCTAAATTATCTCTGTTACTTCTAATAGCAATACCATAATACTGTATAATCTGATCAATTTGTTTATCAGTCGGTCGACGTCTTAGACCGTCAGATAACTTGGTACTTCCCAACTGCTGTTTGAGTCTACGTAGTCTCGTGTCTATTTTTTATGTATTTATTTATTTTGCACATGATTAATGCGCTCTAGTTTTGTAATTGGCAAATCACCATAGGGTTTAATCTCCACCACTGCCTTATACGATCGTGAGTCTCCATCCCCAAGAAAACTCATGTAGTGAACATCACGGTCATGCTGGGAACGTTGGAATATTTTCACTGCAGAAGTAACCTCCATCCCACCACCAGTCCCTTTACAGTTTCTCTGACAACTCATTTCATGCTTAGTTTGCTTTTCAGTACTCCTGCCTGCTTGCCTACAACCCTGACAGTACATGGTCAACACATCAACATCCAACACTTTCCCATTGTCGATGCTGATAATAGATGCACATGAATTCTTTGACTGGAAACTTCTTTTTTGCCAGGATCCATCGAATGATATTGCTATGTCAGAATTACCATTTTCTGCTACAGCCTGCTCTGCTGCTGTAGTCATTGACTCCATAGCACACGCCTTGACACCACTTCTCACTATGGAGTTGTATTTGATAGATTTTGTAGGCGGACTAGGAAAGTTCAGCATGCCACAAGGAACCTGGCCAGCGTAATGGCCTTTTCCTATGCATCTAAGTCCATAGAAGTATCTTAGATTAGTATCAAAAAATCCATTCTTTACACCTACTTCTGAAGTCTTGAAAGTCTTTCCGCTTTTACAGTTCAAACACATTATTTGTAAAGTGCACACCAGACCATTGCGTTGAGATAGCTTTTCAGAAATTTCAATTTCCCCTCCACATATACGACAACACACTGTTTCACACAAAGCTGAAATCACTATATGGAGATTAATAAAAATATTTCAGTGTGTTTCACTGTGTGAAGCTGTGCTGTATTTTACATCATTACTCAGCAGTTTTTTTCTTGGAAGCACTCGGAGGAGTAGTAGGACTGTCACTATTTACAACCAAATTATCACGCCCTTCGGCGCTAACCACTAGTTTTGCTGCTGCTATATTTGTTCTGTAGTATCTGTTTCCATTGTTTCGTATTTTTTAAAACACTCCTTTTGGTTTAGTCGTGACGAAAACTATCACAGGAAACACAGAAACTAAAACGCGGCTAGTAGATAACTGTTGTTGTCAAACACAAGTAAATGTAAAGTTCAAAGAGTTTACTGCGGAGTACCGCAATGTAGGAAACTTATGAAATGGACAGTTCTCTACAAAAAAAAAAAAAAAAAAAAAAAAGAAACCACAGCCTTCTAGACTATATAGTTCGAGAGAAAAATGCCAATATGCGAAATGATGGAAAAAAATTCTCGGAAATGTCATTGCATGATTATTTTCAAATATTTGTTTAAACTAGTAAATAATCAAATATTTCAATAAAACCAACATCAAATTAAGCATAAAAATCCATGTTTTCATAATTTGCATTAAAGGAAAAATGTCAAAATTTGTCATTTTGGGCGGTACGACTCCGCTTAATCGTGCTGCGCGCCACGCCCAAGCTATGGCGCGTCCGTGTGGCGGAGATTGGAGGTAGCTTCCTAGGGCGAGTTGGCCGCCGATCACCAGAATGTCGTCGTGATTTCCCTACAACTTGTACATTCGTCATTCTGTGCGGTTCAAGACGGTCAGAATGAAGACACGAGTGCTCGCTGCGAGCCGCCGACGCCGCTTATTTACGCGTCTTTTCCCTACGCCTCTGACGTAGTCCTTCTGGAAAGGACAAGTGGAGTGCTCTTTGATAATTACGTCAGATTTCCTCAGCCCGATTCGGCCCCTACACGTAGGTCGCTAGGCGCTGTTGTAACTGCAACGTATAGGTTCTTCATAGCACGTCAGTCCCCTGTTCTGCCCTGATTACTTCACATTTATATACAGTGTCCGCCGGGCCATTCCTTCTATTCCGCGAGCGATGTCGTAAGCTTGCCTCGCAGACTCGTTTGCAAGATAACAACGTCGCCCGCACCTGCCATCCGATGTACCAATCACCTTCCAACCATAACTCCGCGAAATTTACAAGAATTTCCCAAATCCACGCCCGTACTTACTCAAGACGCAGCATGAGGGTAGACCTGTTCCGGAGCTCCGGATTATATCTACGGACTTTCCAGACACCCCTGAGTATGTAACGTATTCGTCTCCTTCTTCTGCGTTCCGCGGATGTGGAAAGCTTGCCTCAAGCCACTCCTGATCAGAACTAGATCTCGAAAGCGTGCTAGCGGAACAAATGGTAACGATAACAGACGCAACGAAAGTTTTCGTTTCCGTTGATTTCCAGGAGTCGCATGCCCACCTGTGGAAGAATGGGATGTATCCTTTTTACCCTATACTGAATTTCCGTAGAACCCCTTCCCCTTCCTCCCCCCCACCCCCCCAAGTTCTCTCATGCGGCAGTCGCCTTCCCTCACAGCCGCAACAAACAGCGTTTTCAAGATGAGCGCGTGGCATCATGAAAAAAGGGAAAAGTGGGGGAAAGAGAGGGATCCATCATTTTACATTCAAATTCAACCGTTAATTCCGCAATGGACTGTTAATGGTGAACTGCAAGTAATAGATGGATGCAGACCATAGGTTTCCTACCTAGAATGTGAACAAAACAAGTTCCGAGCTTAGACTTGTGGCGCTGCGACAATTTGTTTACGATTCAAGTGCAGACGTAATATTTTTGCAAGAAGTGTTATTTGACAGTTTTTTGTGTTCCCTGTCTTTCTTTCTTTTATGTGGATCCTGAACTATCTTCTGGTACTGCGTTATTTTATAGAGGGAATACTGTTGACAGATTTCGAAGTTCTCAATAACGGCTGAGCAATAGGCTTCACTTTTTGTGAGCGTACTTTAATTCTTCTTGATGCCCATTTAGGATCTGGCCGTCCCACAAATCGTGCGCGTTTCTGTAGAGACGATATAGTTTCTTTATTTCGTAAACTCAACAGAAGCATCAGTTAGGTGGAGATTTTAATTGTGTTTTGCGTCCTGTGGATCAGACCTTTTAATTTTAATTTCATTAGGGAATTACAAGATCTGGTGCGTTCTTCGAAAATACGAGATGCGTCGATATGTCAGTATCTCACTCTTCTAAGGTATGCGCGTTTCACAGCTACTTACAGCAGCCTACTCGATCGCGTTTATGTTTCTGACTCTTTATGTGCAGCGCTGTTTGCGATAGACGTGATACCCGCTTGTTTCACTTGTCACTATGCCGTAGCTGTAGCTTTAAATCTTGTTCCGCAACCAGTAAAGCCGTATCGCCTCCCCGAATGTTTAACGCATCCGCCTCAAAGAATCTTTCTCTCGAGATTATCGTTCGAGGGGTTAGAGTCCGTAGCTTGCGTTCGCAGGATCGTTACCCTTCTCTTATAGAATGGTGATTAGGGCATGACAAACCCTTGCTCTGGAAAGTGTTGATACGTTACGGCACTGAGAGGCTGAGAGATCTCCGTCGGACGCAGGAATTTTGTTATTTTGTCTTGCGTCAACTTTATGACCGTGCCAAACAAGCTCTCTTACGTATTATGAATGTCCCTCATGTTAAGACGAAGTTTCTTCAATTAAAGAGGCAATAACTGCAATGACTCACGTTGGAATCAAATTCCCATTCCTTCCTACAGGATGAACTGAACCTTTTGTATCACGTTATCCTTGCGCGAGCGCGTCGTAAACCCACATGTGTCACGTAACTTGCTCACACCGATTATTACGTACTAACATCCCAACGTGACTGTTCCAGAGCGATCTATAATTACCTTAATGACCTTTACGATGTCATTCCTACTGATACTGTTGTACCTGATGAATTTACTCATCTTCTGGATTGCGCGGTTACTCCCGCATTAAATTATGACTTCCTAAGTGACTTTATTTGCGATGATATATATTGCCTTATTGTTGATTCACTATTACAAAAAAAAAAAAAAAAAAAAAAAAAATTCCCGGGACTCGACGTTATTCCTAAGAAATTTTATGTTCATTTTAGCCTCTCATAGCTGATACCATTACGTCTCCGGTAAATTGGGTGATCTAGGGGTATTTGGTTCCTGACCCCTTCAAGGCTGGCAAAGTCGTTCTAACTCGAAAGATAACCCAAAGTCCCGACATTGATGAATTCTGCCCGATCATACTACTTGATTTCGATTACGAAACTGTCGCCCGGGCTGTTAACAGCCGTTTGTTGACATTGCTAGAGAATATTCCGCCTGTTCACCAAAGCTGTGAACCTGAGCGCACGGTTATGACTTCTGTAGTAGAATTCCGTGACGTTGTCTCTGTGGCTTCTGTAAATGGTAATTTCATTTCACAGATACTTTTCTCGGAAGAGTCAAATTTTAAAAATCGGCGTCAATTAATTGACGTAATATGCGTTATTGGTCAGCGGAGAACCCCCACTGGGTAAGGCAAGTTGAACATCAACCCCCAAGGAGTGTCAACGTTTGGTGCTGTATTTTTAAAACGCAGGTAATTGGCCCATACTTCATAGAAGGTAATCTGAATCCTCAGATGTGCAGCAACATGGTGGCTAATGGACCATGTTCCACTTCAAACAAGATTGGATATCTCGTTTCAGCACGATGGATGCCGAGCGCACTATTCAGGAAACATTCCGGGTCGTTGGACTGGACAAGGAAGTCCTCAAACGTGGCCCGCGCGTTCATCCGATTTGACTTCTGCCGATTATTCCCCTGCAGAGACGGCTAAAAGAGAGAATTTGGATAGATGTACCAACAACTGCGCAAGATATGCGGCAGAGAATTTGCAATGAATGTGCAAAAATTAGTGCAGAGATACTAATATATGTCGGATTGTCGTTCAGACACAGAGTTGCAATGTGCGTTAGAAAACAAGACATTTCAAACATTTGCTGCACTGAAACACTTGTGAGAAACAAGTGGGCTCACGGTAATCAAGCGCCCCGAGACAGTTGAAAATTGAAATTTGTGGTAAGGTATGAAGGGGCCAAATTGCTGAGGTCATCGGTCGCTAAGCTTACACACTATTTACTGTAACTTCAACTAACTTACGCTGAGGACGACACACACAGCCATGCCCGAGGGAGGACTCGAACCTCCGACGGGAGGACCCGAGATAGTGAGAGGCAGCCCGAATGGAACATATAACTACTGCGTACACGTCGTTGTTCCTGGGTAGTCTAAAAATGAATTTCGGGACGATAGACGGGGTAACATGATAGCATTTTCCGAAATATGAAATAATGTACTTTGGTTTTCATAATCGGATGCGTATTTTTGTCATATATTATTGTTTTTCAGCAATTGTCACCCCATTTTCGTGTGCGCCGATTACAGCGCCATCTATCGTGAAACGAAAGAAAGGTTTCATACGGAAAACCCAAATCGGCAATAAAAAATATTTCTATTTAAGATTTAAAAGTCAGCCACCCCTCCCGCCTCTGGTGCAGGAGGGTCGAGTGTCATGTTAATGGATGTTTATTACCACTTTTTTTAATCCGGTGTGTATTTTGCCAAGTATTTCGACAAACAGTTTTATATCCCTCAACATGTATACTACAGTTTCTGAGCAAATAATAGCTATGAACAAAATAATATATATTTTTCTATAACCTACAAGACAATAATTGAAATGAATATTTATCTATATAGGTAAACGTAATAATCCTTACTCTTTCTCCACCGTTGTGAACACAGTTTACTTAGTTCATTTCCAGAGAGTTGCAGGAGAAAGTAATAATTTTGTAAAATTGGAAATTAATATTTTGTATCATGTAGATGAGGTACTTAAACCACTGTTTTAATCAAATTTCTATCAGTTTTAATTGGGGATCAAGAAACATTCAAAATTTTGGGGCTGTGTGCTAGATGCTGTGATGACTGGGTTAAAATGGATGTTCTGGAGGTAGAATGTTCAGTCGAGTCCCGTTTTCCGGGACGCTCAATACACCTTTCAAAGACCTACGAATGAGACGTGAAGTAGCTGGTGTCATGAGGCGCTCTGCGTCTTCGATGTGTTCTCTAAAGTCAGATTCAGTTAGCTTGAAGAATGTATCCGCTCACTGCCATCTAGTAGGCAGGTCGGAAGGCACTAGAGAACGAGGCTACAGCTGCCACTGATATTGGCGTAGAATTAACATGGAATTACGACAAGTACATTCAGAAATTTGCGATGCTCATCGAATGCCAAGAATTTGATTTAAATTGGTTTACATATCTCAGTCACTTGATAGAAAAAATAATGTTCCACTTGAAACATATCAGTCGGTGCTGAAACTCTGTGGAAGAAAATCAGGGGGACATTGTATGTCCTTTCGCTGCGTAAGCTCTTTTCTGTTTATTTTGTTTTATTATTATTATTATTATTATTATTATTATCATTTGCGTAACAACGCATATACGAAAAGAGCCGCGAAATACCTTTTAGTAATGCTGTGCCATGAAGTTCTGTATAATCATTAATTCTCAACAAAACAGAATATATTGTATTCTTATTGTTCTGTATCTGGCTTTCTATTAAAGGAACATTTTTCGTTACTGTAACTCACTATAAAACTCAACATATCTTCCCTACTTTATAGTTAGTGAAAATGTTAATGAAAATTACTTTGTTATGAATACTGATGTTACAGTTCGCAATGATTGTTCAAGAACAAAATTTTGCAGTGGATTTTTGTTATCAGTAAAACACCAATAAGTACCATGACTAGCACAAGAACATGAGACTATTATCGGAGAAAAATACGTTTTTTACTATAAGGTTAGCCAGACCAGAACTAAGCACAGCAAGATTCCTATTATATTACGAAGGTAAATTATCTTTTTGTACTGGTAGTAATATATTATCAGCAGCCCGCGTCAACCTGCAAAACACATCATAAAATCTGCTGCTCTGCTCTGCAAGTCCGGAAGCTGAAAGAAATAATTTTATTTCACTATTACCTTCCCGCTTCTTTGCGGTATGATAGATTTCATTTAATGCAGTTTGAATACGCCGCGGCAGCGGCTCGTTCGTTCGTAGCGCAACTCTGCCCCACGGATAATATTTAAATAACTGAAAATGTCTTAAAGGGATGGGATAATATGCCAAGCAAGCTACTACCAATAATAATGCAAGGTTTCATTAAATAACTCTATTCAAAACATTTAAATATGTTAATTGTTACACACCTTTAAAATGAGTACGTAATGGCGTACATCTCTCAGTCACGACAAAAGAATGCTATGTTAGCATACAATACAACGTCACAGGCTATCCTACTCACGTAACTCCAAGAAGAAGACAGAGAAATTAATGTTCGTTCTGTATTATTTATACTAGTCACATATTCTCATCTTTGTTTGATATTTATCGTCTGTGGCAGTTTTCAGTACTCGCCGACACAGATATTATCTAAAATAAATAATAAAAAAGTACATAATTCCATACAATAACAAAACATGATACACAATGTTTTCTCTTTATCACATAATATGTCTTTTGCTAAGAGACGTTACAGTCCTATGCCGCAAATGTTAAATTATAGAAATTCGTGGCCCATTATCTTGGAAACTTTTTAAGACACCAACAAGTAGGAGGAAATTGCTGTTTTGTCTGGTTCGATATTTGCGATGCGAGACCGTTATAAACCGCTCTACATTCGATGAGCTTTTACAGATGAAGCTGTACCTTTTTTTCATATGCGCTGCACAATACCCCAAGGGGACGCTTATGCAGGTGACAGCTTTTTTCTATTACTACAGAACTGCGGCATCCGGCGGGATATTTTTGCCTTGGTGGCAGAGTGTAATTTGGTGTCGGGACGTGTGTCAAGAGGCAACTGTTGGGTGTTAACACATTTTGCATGTCCACTTTGCCCGAGGGATGTGCTTTACATGCAGATTGGAAAAGGTTAAAATGCCACATGACACATTCAAACCGCAGAGTGTGTGTGTGTGCTCCCACGTTTTCAGCGCCAGAGATGACATGGTTTTCGCTTTGTGCAACACGTTGCGCCGCTCAGGAACGTGTCGAGCCATCTGCGTACGTTACTGTTATGCACTAGCCATTGCCAGCGATCTCCGAAATCTTCGTCGTGTTTTCGGGATTGCTCGGGTCTAGTATTCCTATTGTTCCGCTTTGAAGTTGTTCGTCACCGACAAAACGCGTGCAACGCTCAGCTACGTCTTATAATTGATCTACATCGACTGAGGGTGGACAAAACTGTGCTGCAACACCTGAAACACAACACATTACCCTGCCCAACACGGTGGGAAATCCTGAGGAAATAAGATAGCTTCCAGTAGTCTCCGAATAGATACATGTAGGTCCTGTATAGTTTTCGAGGTAATCGCATGCCTTTCCTCTTGCAAAATAGTACCAATTTCAGGTAATGGTGACTGATAGCGATCATGCACACTTCTCTCCAAAGTAGACCACAAAGGCTCAATAATACTTCGATCTGGTTACTCTCGTGGCCAGGGGAGATGCTGCAATTCATCCTCGTCACAAAGTCAGTCCAGAAGCAGTCGAGCTGTACGATCAGTGATGCCTTTGTCTTGGAATATATCACCAATGAGGAACATTGTACCATGGGATGGATCCAATCAGGCCATATGGTGACATAACTTATGAAACGTAATCGCAAATTGAGAATATGAGTGTACACCGGCTATACGATTTACCAGTGACTTACGAAAATCTATGCCGAACCGGTACTCGAACCCTAATTTCCATCTTTACGCGAGTTGTCGCCTTAACCGTTTAGGTACCCATGCACGGCTTACGACCAAACGCCAACTTCCATATATACTAGTGCGTACGTCCCATAGTGCTCGTACACAAATCGTATGATTCCCGCACACGGAGAGACATTGTTTTTGCTAGTCAGATTGCCGAGCTTCGGCATGAAATACGGTAAGACAGTGTCTTCATTTGACAGTGTCTGTATAGTTCGATGCAATGTTCTTTCGGGCATGCATGCAATGTGACAAGCGAAAACAATCTCTCTCAATGTACAGGAATCATACGATTTGTACTTATGCGAGCACTAGTGGACGTAGACACCAGGACATATGGAATTTTGGGTCTGGCTGTCAGTCGTGCACAGATAGCTATAGCGATTAAAGCGACAGTTCACCTTCAGGTGAGGTTTACTATCGTTTGGTTCAAACAATAGATTTCTTTAAATTGCATTTTTGGATCCATAAAAGTGTTTAGAATTCACACCTGAAACGGTTTTTCCGAATGTGGAAGGGAAATGTTCCTTATTCGCGATTGAACAAAACAATGCACCTGCCTTACATCGGCATTTTTAACGCACCAGTTTTTTTTTTCTTTCGGAGGACGAGTTATTGTACCGGTGCTTGGGAGGAAACACACAAAATTCAAACGAAAGTTTGAACGCGCGTGTTTGGAAGTTGGCCCCCAAACATTTGCATTCTGGTGCGAAGACTGTTGAGATTGCGACATTCCTGGCACTGAGCAGCTTCAACGAAGGTTATTCTGCAGTTCTGAAGACCATGACAACGATGGACGTCGCCCTGGGACTCTATCCGACGCAGTTCGCGAAGCATTCGGACGACCATTGGATTCAAGCGGCCGAAAACCGCTTGTCACCGGCCGTACGAGGGGCCCTGGAGCAGCGCAGGATGGCCCTGATCGAGCAGAACGCCCTCTATGAGGGAAAGGAAGCACTAGTTTATGGACCCAAAATAGCAAAAAAAAAGGGTTCAAATGGCTCTGAGCACTATGGGACTTAACATCTATGGCCATCAGTCCCCTAGAACTTAGAACTACTTAAACCTAACTAACCTAAGGACATCACACATCACCCAGTCATCACGAGGCAGAGAAAATCCCTGACCCCGCCGGGAATCGAACCCGGGAACTCGGGCGCGGGAAGCGCGAACGCTACCGCACCACCAAGAGCTGCGGATCCCGGAGTAGCAGATTGAACGTAAGTTGTATAATATTGCATTCGTATGTATCGAAACTTCAAATGCGTTTTTCTCGAAATGACTTTTTTTTATCGCGCGGTATGGTAACTTCAGATCTGTTGAACCGATTGGCATGGTTCTTTGTTTCCAACTAAGCTACCTAAATTGTCTAGGAGTCGTATCACTTTTATTCCGATCCATCAACTATAAATATTTTTACTTGGCCTACGAATTCGAAAAATCCATGAAAAACCCCTAATTTTTTTAAATGGCCGCCATTTCGTTTCCTCTGGTTCCAATAACTTAAGCGAGGTACAGCTCCTAAAGAATCTTATATACTTCGCTAACGTCCATTAAATTTTGATTTCAGACGAGCCGGCTAACCTATGACATACCGCGCGTGGAGGTCTACATCGAAATTTTGTTTCGTTCCGACGGCACTTCCACAATTGCTCTTCGACATTTACGGTCCAGTTTGTAGAGGAAATATGAATAAACATTTTGACCAAATTTGACATCGATATCTATAACACATCCCGAGAAAAATATTCTCAAAGAACATGCTTTTCCCGGGCCAAAGATAGTAATCCTCCCCTTAAGCGGGGAAGCCGGTATCCAGTCCAGGTCTGGCACAAACGTTCATATGCTACTACACTTCCTGGTGTTGAAATATTAAGATAAGTCGCCACAAACACAGCAAAGGAAACAGGTGCCAGGAATGGCAGTAAATAAGGTTCTAAGGCTTACTGCTAAAATACAAACACCAATTTAGAATTTTAAAGCAAATGGCCACAATCACGGCTGAAGGCCTTGCACGCCAGGAACAGCAATAATATAAAAGAATTTTGAATCCTGCTGTAAAACAGCAAATACAATAGCAAAAGTTAATTAAAAAAAAAGCAACTGATCCAGACGGTGCTCAAGGAATTAACTTCTGAGAAGGTCTGCCAAGAAACACTTTCACGAGCGATGAGATAGGCATCCAAGAGTTGCATTTACTTCAGAAGATGGTGATGCACACTAGTGGCAGTCTAACGAATGACTAGTTATAATCTTGCTGAAGCTGTCTGACGTCCGATACACCAAATGCAACGATGGAACAATATGCGAAAGCCGGAACTGGCGGTTTGCAATACTTACCCAGCACCCGGAACGAGAAAGGAATCACTACCACCAGGGTACAAGAATCACCAACCGGCCACCAGGCAAGAAAATGTACCTCTGGTTGAACTTAACAAATTGTAACAAGTTGAACGCAGTAAATAGTAATAAGAAGTCGAGGAAAGTTTATCAGATCCGCCTGCCCCAAACACTCGACTCGCTGCTCCTCGCCTCGGCGACACTACAAGCAGGAACACGGAGCCAAGTCACTGGAGAATAGCGATGTATCACAGTGGTGGAGGTTTCTCTACTCGGAGTGAAATGCACTCGTCTTAAAGCTTCCGGGATCCGGTTTATGACGAGTGACCACAGCCCTTCCATCCAGCAGTCCACGCATGCCACCAGCGGTCCCGGCGTGTTCTGGCACTGCGTGGACCTGGCTCCTCCAGAGTCCCCAACCGAAATGGCCCACTCACACGACCCGGAAAAACAACGACGTCGCCCCAAAGATAGGACCACAGTTACTACATATCTATAACCGCCGCTGCTGCTACTAGCGGACAGGCAACGCTAGCGAAACCGAGTGGCGCCAGTCAACACGAGAAGAAGACAAACAACCGCAACCATGCAAACCAAAGAGATACTGTCTGGCCTCCAACAGAGGGCAGAAATCTACAAACAGCTCCAACGCGAGCATCAGCACGGGTCAGTGATCAAACAAACTTTTGAGTATTCGTACTGTCTTTCTTTGTAGGTAAATACCCCTTTTAGTATCGTGTGATACAGACTCTTCGAGAATGGTAAACGAACGCCATTTTATTCACACATTCATGAGGGCATATACGAGGGCAGTTCAATAAGTAATGCAACAAATTTTTTTACTGAAACAAGGGTTGTTTTATTCAGCATTGAAATACACCAGGTTATTCCCCAATCTTTTAGCTACACAATACTATTTTTCATCGTAATCTCCATTCAATGCTACGGCCTTACGCAACCTTGAAATGAGGGCCTGTATGCCTGCACGGTACCATTCCACTGGTCGATGTCGGAGCCAACGTCGTACTGCATCAATAACTTCTTCATCATCCGCGTAGTGCCTCCCACGGATTGCCTCCTTCATTGGGCCAAACATATGGAAATCCGACGGTGTGAGATCGGGGCTGAAGGGTGCATGAGGAAGAACAGCCCACTGAAGTTTTGTGAGCTCCTCTCGGGTGCGAAGACTTGTGTGCGGTCTTGCGTTGTCATGAAGAAGTTCGTTCAGATTTTTGTGCCTACGAACACGCTGAAGTCGTTTCTTCAATTTCTGAAGAGTAGCACAATACACTTCAGAGTTGATCGTTTGACCATGGGGAAGGACATCGAACAGAATAACCCCTTCAGCGTCCCAGAAGACTATAACCATGGCTTTACCGGCTGAGGGCATGGCTTTAAACTTTTGCTTGGTAGGGGAGTGGGTGTGGCGCCACTGCATTGATTGCCGTTGTGTTTCAGGTTTGAAGTGATGAACCCATGTTTCATCGCCTGTAACAATCTTTGACAAGAAATTGTCACCCTCAGCCACATGACGAGCAAGCAATTCCGCACTGATGGTTCTCCTTTGCTCTTTATGGTGTTCGGTTAGACAACGAGGGACCCAGCGGGAACAAACCTTTGAATATCCAAACTGGTGAAAAATTGTGACAGCACTACCAACAGACATGTCAAGTTGAGCACTGAGTTGTTTGATGGTGATCCGTCGATCATCTCGAACGAGTGTGTTCGCACGCTCCGCCATTGCAGGAGTCACAGCTGTGCACGGCCGGCCCGCACGCGGGAGATCAGACAGTCTTGCTTGACCTTGCGGCGATGATGACACACGCTTTGCCCAACGACTCACCGTGCTTTTGTCCACTGCCAGATCACCGTAGACATTCTGCAAGCGCCTATGAATATATGAGATGCCCTGGTTTTCCGCCAAAAGAAACTCGATCACTGCCCGTTGTTTGCAACGCACATCCGTCACAGACGCCATTTTAATAGCTCCGTACAGCGCTGCCACCTGTCTGAAGTCAATGAAACAATACGAGACGAAGCGGGAATGTTTGAAAATATTCCACAAGAAATTTCCGGTTTTTTCAACCAAAATTGGCCGAGAAAAAAAATGTGTTCCATTACTTATTGAACTGCCCTCGTACAACACACGATCACACTGACAGAGCCATACCCACGTGAGTACAGTCAAGGGAGTGTGACAAGGAGATGATCGTTGAGGTGCTGAATGTAATCTTCCGGAATGGTCTGCCATGCAGTTTCCACCTGGTGCCTCAGCTGGGCCAGAGTTCTTGTCGGACGTGCTGACTGCGCAAAGATGACGTTTTATCCGGTCCCAAACATGGTCAATGCGCGACAGATCCGTGGATAGTGTTGGCCAATAGCACGTCGGGTGGCACGGGATCCATGAACGGTAGCATGATGGGTTGGATGATGGTTTGAATGTACCGTGTACTATTGAATATTTCCTCGACGATCACCAGAGGAATACAGGCAGTTTAGGATATTGCTCCCTACACCATGATTCCGAGTGTTGGCCTTTGTGCCTCTGTCGTATACACTCCTGATTTTATACCTCACCTGCACGACACACTCAAGCGTACTAACACCATTGGCACCAAGGCAGAAGTGGCTCTCACCACTCAAGACGACAGGTCTCCATTCGATCTTCCATGAGCGCCTATCGCGACACCACTGGAGGAGGGCTGAACGATGTTGCAGCGTGAGTAGAAGAGGCCCTAACGGTACGCGGGACCGTAGCCCTGCTTCGTGGAGACGGTTGCGAATGGTTCTCCCTGATACCGCTGGAGCGATGGTGACCGTAACTTGTGAAGTGACTGTGCGGTCCATTACGAGACTTCGTAGGATGCGACGGTCATGACGTGCATCTGTACGTCGCCGCTGTACGGACCCACGTCAACGGGTATGTGCACCTTCTGCTGACCACTGGCAACAACATCGATGCAATGTGGAGACTTCACACCCCAGTGTTATGCAATTCTGTGGTACGTCCACACGACCTCCCGCAGGCCAACTATACGCCCTCGCTCAAACTCTGTCAGTTGCGCAAACGGTTCACGTACGCCTTGTCGCGGCATGCTAACAATGTTGCAGATATAGACGGAGCGCCGTATCCCACGGCAAACTGGCTGCCACTTGCTCTGGGAGTGACTGACCGCTGCGCAGCTACACTACGTGATCAAAAGTATCCGGACACCTGGCTGAAAACAACTTCCAACTTCGTGATGCCCTCCATCAATAAGCTGTAATTGAATTTAGTGTTCCCCCAACCTTAGCCTTGATGACAGCTTCCGCTCCCGGAGGCATATCATCAATCAGGTGATGGATAGTTTCTTGGGGAATGGCAGACCCATCTACACGGAGTGCTGAACAGAGGAGAGGTATCGATGACGGTGAGACCTGGCACGAAGTCAGCATTCCAAAACATCCCAAAGGTGTTATACATTACTGGCCATTAAAATTGCTACACCAAGAAGAAATGCAGATGGTAAATGGGTATTCATTAGACAAATATATTATACTAGAACTAACATGTGATTACATTTTCACGCTATTTGGGTGCATAAATCTTGAGATATTAGTACTCAGAACAGCCACCACTGGCCGTAATAACGGACTTGATACGCCTGGGCATTGAGTCAAACAGAGCTTGGATGGCGTGTACAGGTACAGATGACCATCCAGCTTCAACACGATATCACAGTTCATCAAGAGTAGTGACTGGAGTATTGTAACGAGCCAGTTGCTTGGCCACAAGTGACCAGACGTTTTCAGTTGGTGAGAGATCTGGATAATGTGCTGGCCAGGGCAGCAGTCGAACCAGAAAGGGCCGTACAAGACCTGCAACATGCGGTCGTGCATTATCCCGCTAAAATGTAGGGTTCCGCAGGGACCGAATGAAGGCTACAGCTACGGGTCGTAACACATCTGAAATGTAGCGTCCACTGTTCAAACTGCTGTCAATGCGAACAAGAGGTGACCGAGACGTGTAACCTATGGCACCCCATACCATCACGCCGGGTGATACGCCAGTATGACGATGACGAATACACGCTTCCAATGTGCGTTCACCGCGATGTCGCCAAACACGGATGCGACCATCATGATGCTGTAAACGGAACCTGGATTCGTCCGAAAAAATGACGTTTTGCCATTCGTGCATCCAGGTTCGTCGTTGACTACACCATCGCAGGCGCTCCAGTCTGTGACGCAGCGTCAAGGGTAACCGCAGCCATGGTCTCCGAGCTGAGAGTCCTTGCTGCTGCAAACGTCGTCGAACTGTTCGTGCAGATGGTTGTTGTCTTGCAAACAACTCCATCTGTTGGCTCAGGTATCTAGACTTGGCTGCACGATCCGTTACAGCCATGCGGATGAGATGCTGTCATCTCGAATGCTAGTGATACAAGGCTGTTGGGATCCAGCATGGCGTTCCGTATTGCCCTCCTGAAACCACCGATTCCATATTCTGCTAACAGTCATTGTATCTCGATCAACGTGAGCAGCAACGACGCGATTCGATAAAACGCAATTGCGATAGGCTACAATCCAACTTTTTTCATAGTCGGAAACGTGATGGTACGCATTTCTCCTCCTTACACGAGGCATCACAACAACGTTTCAGCAGGCAACGCCGTAAAAATGCTGTTTGTTTATGAGAAATTTGTTGGAAACTTTCCTCCTGTCAGCACCTTGTAGGTGTCACCACCGGCGCCAACTTTGCGTGAATGCTCTGATATCTAATCATTTGCATATCACAACATCTTCCTGTCGGTTAAATTTCGCGTCTGTAGCACGTCATCTTCGTGGTGTAGCAATTTTAATGGCTAATAGTGTAATTCGGGTCAGGACTCTGTGCACGCCAGTCCATTACAGGCATGTCATTGTCGAGTAACCACTCCGTCACAGGCCGTGTTTTGGGAACAGGTGCTCGATCATGTTGAAAGATGCAATTTCCATCCTCGAATTCCTCTTCAACAGTGGGAAGCAAGAAGGTGGTCAAAACATTAATGTAGGCCAGTGCTGTGACGGTGGCACGCAAAACAACAAGTGGTGCATGTCCCATCCATGAAAAACACCACCAAACCATAACACCACCGCCTCCGAATTTTTTTGTGGGCACTACACACGATGTCAGATGACATTCACCGGGTATTCGCCAAACCCACTCCCTGCCATCGGATCGCCACATTGTGTACAGTGATCGTCATTCCGAACAACGTTTTTTCACTGTTCAGTCGTCCAAATTGTATGTTTTGTGGGTGTGTCCGGATACTTTTGATCAAACAGTGTAGCAACATTCCACGGCCGATAACACGGTTCCTGATTTGTCTGTAGCGCTGTACGTTTGATCATCGCATGGAGCGCTCTCTCGTAGGGTCCAGTGCAGCTATAGCGGGTCTTACTCAATTGTGTCAATGCGTTCGTTTCTCATTTTCCTGGAACGTAGATCCCACACACTTAAGCAGTATTCTACGATATGTCAGTCTCCTTAGTAGACTAATTACGTTTCCCAGCAACCTACAGGTGAACCGGTCTGTCTCTTGTTCTACCTATTACTGGACCCGGGAGATATGTCTAATTCATATACCCATAAAGTTTTGCATGGAGATATTTCAATGAGTTGGTTCTTTCCAGTTGTAGCTGACTGATATCGCAGTCACGCGATGTCACCTATCTGCGTTTCATTAATTGCTTACTTTTACATTTATGAAAATTCAAATCAAGCTTCCAAACTTTAGACTACTTTGAGATATTATTAAGAAATTACTGAACATGTTTGCAGCTTTTTTCTTTAGGACAATGCTTCCTAGTAGGTAATTGTGGTATTGCAAAATATCTTTAAGGTTAATGGGGAACATGTGACGCGCTAATTTTCTGTAGCGGCGCATAGAGATTATTAATCATGGTTTGGTGTCTGTTTTCTTAAACAATTGTCAAGGAAAATAGCTCCTCAGTGACCGTGACTTTGTTGATTTATAATGAATATTTTAGTCGATATGTTTGCGACTGTTGTGAAACCATATTACCTACAACGTGTGAATAGGATTCCCTTTTAAGTCCCTGAGAGGCTCTAGAATGTGTTAAACTGAGTGAATGAACTGTGGGGTGCTAGAATTGGCTACGAATTCAGTTTTGTGTTAGGAATTTCCCTTCATTTTAATTGGTGCGAAGCTCAGTAAAGTCGTTATGCAGTGGCATTTTACTTTATTTCAGCTGATAGACGATTTTGTCCTAATGAATTTAACAGAAAGTCACAGTATATTCTTAGTTGACATCAGCCGCATTTAATGAAATAGTTTTGGTAACTTTAATCAGTAGTAGTGAACAAATGAACATACTACACGAAAATAATCTTATAGCCACACTACGTATGTAAATGTTTCACGTGTTTGTTGGAGACTACATTCATTCAGGTGTCCCTTAATGCCCCTTAGTTTTGTAATGAATGACGCCTCCTATCCTTTCTGTGTTTGAATGATAACTGCAGCAGTAGCTGTTCAGTATTATAAAAGTTTTGATAGACTCCTATCAGTGAATAGTTGATACAACCCCTGTATTTGCCACAACATGCGATGGAGCGTTCATAAAATCAGTATTTATGATAATCAGTGTTTATTTTTGTCATGCTAGTGTGAATGCGATTTTGCTTGTTGACATGAAATTACATGCAAAAAAACTTTCCTGCTAACTCATAGTTTGACACAATTTTACTATATAGTGGGAGACAAAATATAAGCCCAACTGGGAATCAGTAACAGCAATAATGCAGATTTATGTGGCTCATCAGAGGATGCAAATTAATCTGATATTGGAATTCGTAATGGAGTAATAAAAATTTTTGCGGCTAAATAATCAAATGCTGCTTTTGGAAAGGTAGAATAATCTCTCCCTATTCCCTGTCAGTGCATAAATTTTCAGTAATTAATAACTGTTTAGCATGTTAAAGACACCCGATTCAGACTGATATGGGACAAGAGTTGTTAGTGGTTAGTTTCTGGATATGAGCAAGCTCCTGCCCCCTCCGCACTGATTGTGCTGGTTGATTATTACTTCAGAGAGCGTTACCTCTCGCGTATTTAATTAACTGAAATTATGAAACTCATTTTGTATCAGTAATGAATTAGTTCAAATCTGGACAGTTTTAATTAAATTTACTAGCATCAAGAGCCCTAGCAAGCAGTAACAGGCTACTTAAAATCACAGAAATTAGAAGCAAACTTGCTTACTAGGAGTTGCATCCACTCATCCACCACAGTTCCAACTAAAGAAATAATCAAGAGGTAGGATTGCATGGTTATTAACATACAACGTGAACAGCAAGGATCCCAACACACATCACTAGGCCATATATGGCTCTTATTCTCCATCCTAGACAGCGTTTTAACTGTTATATCTCAAGGCATCCTCAATCCAGCCATAAATTTCGTTTGATATCCCTTATCATAATACTTAATTAGAAGTTGGTTGTGTGCACTGTGTCAAATGCTTTTCCGAAGTCAAGAAATACTGTATACAGGTGACTGTTCTGTTGGCTTCATCCATGATTTTTAGTATGTAGAGCAGGGAAAGCCCGAGTTACGTTTCGCTTGACTATTGATTTCTGGATCCATGCTGACAAGCATCGAGAAAGTAATCCTGCGGAATGTAGCTCAGTAAATGTGACCTCTAAAATTGTATACTCATGACATACTCTTGGTTGGAACCGCGAAGAACACTATTAGAAAAGATTATTATCTTTAGTCTGTATTTCCACATTTATTTGTGTATCTACAAACAGTTTTGGTACCAAATACCGTCAAGAGATCACCTAACGATAAGAAAAAAATCACAATATAAATACAAAGTATTATTCTTTACGAAATGTTTACCAAATATTTTCTCTCTGTTTAAAAATGGATGGCATAAAATACAATTTTCAAACGTGGGCAGAATCTTTACCGCTAGTGTGGAGTGATCAAGCTCGCTTAGGAAAGCAGGGGTGTCGAATACGAAAAGTAAAGATCAGTGTTACTTTTTAATGGACGCATATTATGGCGAGAAATGATAATATTGTCCCCAATATAGCGAGTTTTTTTTCATACTTAAAAAGTCACAATGTAAAATGTATAAAAAAGTAAAAGTAGCGTGAAAGCAAGAAAGTAGAAGATTTTGAAGGTTCCCAGCAAAAGCCCAGGAAGAAAACTGGAGCCACCTAGATACAAGAAAGCAGAGAGGAACATCTACAAACGACGACTGAAGTGTGGAAGGAAAGACAGAAGAAAGAGATGAAATATACGTAGTCCACAGAGGGTCATACATAATAAAGAAGAATTATAAAATACAGAATGTGTTGTGGTCTTCAGTCCAGAGACTGGTTTGATGCAGCTCTCCATGCTACTCTATCCTGTGCAAGCTTCATCATCTCCCAGTACCTACTGCAACGTACATCCTTCTGAATGTGTTTAGTGTATTCATCTCTTGGTCTCCCTCTACGATTTTTGTCCTCCACGCTGCCCTCCAGTACTAAACTGGTGATCCCTTGATGCCTCTGAATATGCCCTACCAACCGATCCCTTCTTCTAGTCAAGTTATGCCACAAATTTCTCTTCTCTCCAAATCTGTTCAACACCTCCCCATTAGTTATGTGATCTACCCATCTATAATATGAGAAGATAAATAATAAATGAAAGAATTAAACATTCACCATAGCAATAAAACACTAAAGGCATAACGACATGTGAGCTGCTGTAATTGCATCTATCGTTTGTGTGCGGTGTATACCATATGAAATATCGATCTGACTATGAATTTTCTAATCAACTGTGCGTTATTTGTAATAAAAGTATTGTATTCAACAATCGAGGTTTTTTGTAATGGAAAGATATCAATCATCCAAAGAGAACAGTGGCGAAATGTGGCTATGTACTACTCCGCAAGTGTCAGTTGATGACCTTAGGGAGCACTTCCCTTTCCTGTGCAGCCGAGCACAGGCCACGTGTACGATGAAGCTCTCGACAACGCCGCCTCGCTGGGCATCTACACACTATCGTAGTTCATCCACTCTGAGACACGAATGAACCAATGCTATGAGCATGCTGGCCACTTTTTCGTGTGTGCCGACATATTTCTGCTAGAAGCGTCGCCCAGCCCAAGGGTGGCATCGCAGAACACCACGCTTTTGCACAATTATTGAGGAATGTTGTAAGCATCTTTGAGATAAATTTCAAACTTCTGCGTCGCATTGGGAGACAATTATGGGGTTTCGAGAAAGTGGCCCCTTAATTCTGTTGCGCAGTGAATAAGATTAAATTCCTTGACATGTATGGTTAGTAGGTGTGTAATGCCTCCAGTGACAATTCTAATTGCCGTCTTCTCTTGGTTGACTGATTAGCGCCATTTTTCCCCATCGCCTCATCCGCCAGAATGTGAAATTAAACGTTTTTAATTTACAGGGAGACTAGTCTGAATGATTCACTGATATCTAATTAAGGCCACAGTACCGCTTACATAGTAGCCATTACCAGACACATGATGTCCTTTAACGAAGCGGTTGAGAAGATGCCTCAGTTTCTAAGCAGGACTCCGTCTTGAAATAGCAACCCACTGGTTCAAGTTTGATTATGTACTTTAATGTACAAACTGGCGACGAAGGCTATGTCTGCTCTAATGGTGTTTTAGGTACGTTTGAAGCTGGCGTTATTACGATAAGAGTGAACGATTTGGGACAGGTACCTGTTGGTATAGTGTCTCTCCATACCCTTTGTTACGTGGTTGGAATGTTAGGGAACGGCTGATGGCTCACCGCAGCCTGTGAGGGGCACAAACATGTTTACGAACTAGCGGTGGACGGAGTGGAAGCTCATGTGACCAGTGATTCCCACTTTATGGGAGAAACTCTCTGAAGCAGGTGTGGCAACATGCATAAGCGGGGCAGGGAATCTTGAGTTGCCATTTTAAAAATAAGACAAGAACTTCATATCACAGTAATTTTCATAATATATGTTGTGACACTGAAAGCCTTTAAAGTACATTTTATTTAGGAGCAGCGACATGATGGGAGACAGACTCTCAAAATCCCTAGCTGTGGGTCATGTTCCTAATATTAGTGGCCGTCTGCTGAAATACGATGTATGTCCACAGAGTAACTACCGTTCGATTATATAAAACAAACGTGTAAAGATACAGAAAAAATATTTATTGTACAAAAATCTAAAACTGTTAAACTACTTTTCTACATAGCTTCCGAAATTTTGTTGGCACTTGTCATAGCGTGGCCTGTGTATTCAATCATGTGGTAACATGTTCTTTCAGCTCGTCATCATCGTTGAAGTTTTGACCATTAAGGACAGGTTTGAGGTGTAAAAAGAGATGAAAGTCGCTAGGAGCGAGGTGCGGGCTGTACGGAGGATGATCAAACGCATCCCAGTGAAATTCCCGCAAGAGTTGTTTGGTTACATTCGTCGTGCGAGGTCGGGCATAGTCGTGGAAAAAAAAACACACTTTTTGACAGTAATGCTCGGCTCCTGTTCTGCATTGCGCGGCGCAATTTCTTAATGGTCTCACAGTGACCATGTGCATTGATTGTTTGACCTCGTGGTAAGAAATCAATAAGCAGAATGCCTTTTCTGTCCCAAAAAACGGTGCACATGACTATTCGAGGTGTCAACATTTGCTTAGGCTTAACCTTCGTTGGGGATGAAGTGTACCTCCATTCCATTGATTGCCGTTCTGTTTCAGGGGGTGTCTTACGATACCCGAGTTTCATCCCCGGTGATTATTCGAGAAAGAAAACCATCGCCTTATTCATTGTAGCGTGTAAAAAAAATGAAGTGCACTGCCCATCCGTTGTTTTTTGTGTTGTTCAGTAGGAATGTTGGGTTCCCAACATCATTAAAAGTTTCCAAAACTTCAGTTTTTCAGTAACAATACCATGAATTAATTATCATGAGATTTGCGGAACTTCCATTGCAAGGGTTCTAAGAGCAAAATTACGGTTGTGCTCAATCGTCTCTTTAATTGTGTGAACCAGTTCATCAGTAAGCACAGACGGGCGTCCACTTCATTCTTCATCGTGCATTTTATCACGTTCTTCATTGAACAGTCTGAACAGTCTGCCCATCTTCTAACCATTGAATCACTCATAGCATTTTCTCCGTAAACCTCTCAGATTTTACGATGAACTTCCTTTTGTTCAACTTTCTTTGCATTCAGAAGACGGATCACACATCCGATTTCACACGCGGTGGCATTTTAAATTACGGCTGACATTATAAATAAGCACTACAAAGCACACATCGATAGCAGCGGTCTGAAAATGGCGTACATGTCTTCTCTTTGAGTCAGAGTAACTGCGAAGCATGCTCGGAACTGCGATCGTAGCGCTACCGCGGATAGAAATAGAAACGGAACTTACTTTGTGGACGACCCTCGTATTTACAACGATTATCTTTACAATCGCTATCTCCGCTTCTTAAGATGGACAATAGTAGAATAAAAACCAGAGCCATATTATCTTACAAATTCAACTGTTGAAGGAAAGGTAGAATCAGAGGCTTTCAAAATTAACAACTAACCCATGGAAACAATTGATGAGCTTCTGTATGTAGAGCTCTGGTTGAGTGGATAGTAGCAGAAATAAACATGGGTTACATTGCCTTTCGTTAGCTAAATACGGTTTTAATAACTAGGTATGCTGTGTGTGTGAAAGGAAAGGTTTATAGGCACTATGTACTGCCAGCTCTAATTCACGGTAGTGAGTCATGACTTTCAAAGCGAAAAAATTCAAAATCTGAGGGTCACTCTGAAAGCAATGTAGGGACGTGCTGTGGTAATTCTAGGAGAGGAAGAGCAAAAAGGTATCAGATCCATCAGTAAACAAACTCGATTGGGAGGTGGTAGTATGACAGTATAAAACTGTCCAGATACAGTCCCTAGATCGCTTTCTCTATTTCCACGCGACCGGTTTCTCGTCAACTGCGCATCTTCAGATCTATTACAAGAAACTGTAAATTACAGTTAGTTCACTTTCCAAATGGGTAAAGATTTATGTTAAGAAAGCCTCCAAATTCCAAAGAAATTAGTTACTATATAAAAGTTGTGCAACATACCATTTGTTCCAGTTACAGAGCCACCTGACGAATATATAATTGAAAGCTCGCCATCCTAACTAGCCTTACACTAGCCTGCTGCTGCGTAGTAATTAAAAAAAAAAATCTGATTGATGTGACACCTACAGTGCTAAAAATCGCCTTCGATCTGTGGAGAATGGAAGAATGATATTCATGAAAATGCTCCTTAGTATTGCACGAAACACTGATGTTGGGTTTAGTAGCATTAAAATATTTTAGAAGAACTTTATAAAACAATTACAGAAAGTTAATTTTTCTGTCATAAGGATCGTAACTGGTGTCGAATTTGTAACGTTTTTTTACTTCTCTTCCTTGAGAGGTATGCTGAGGGCTCTGTTGCATTTTACCCATCAAGGAAGAGGAATTACAAAGAGAACTAACTATTAGTAAGCAGTTAGCTACAGATAATGTATATGGACATGAGATGTCATGCGGATGATTACTAAAATAAAAACCAGTTTGTAGGTATGAGTGACGAGAATAACAAAAGGCGATTTACGAAGTAATTCGTTACTTTGACATGAAAAGGGCATTTATATGTGAAATTTTCAGAGCTCTTTCCAGAAAACATGTCTGTGGCATTTAAAAATGGAGGACAAGTGTCACATAGATTAAAGCATAAACCAACACCGAGAAAGCGAAATAAATACAGCAACTCATGGCTGCACAAGATTAAATGCACAGACTTTCATATGCATTGCACAGAACAAACGGGGTGAACTTTGGAATTCCAATACAAGGAATACTGTGGTCACAGTAATCAGACACAATTTGCGCGTCATGTTAAAGATAGCAAACGCGAGGTTAACACAGTAAGCGAAAAATGGAAGTGCCAGCCAGATCTCTGAAAAGTTATTATTTGAATGTGCTCACGAAATGAAAGACCGAGAGAAACTATTGAATGAGCAAAGTGTTTTCGTGCATAGTAATTGTCACGAACTTTTTAAAGGCAGGTTGTTGTCTGACGCTGGTATGGTGTAAGACACTCTGCCAAATATTTGCGGCAGCGGCTCTCGGCATACTGGTTGCGACAAATAACACTGAACAACAAATTTGAAGCGAATATGTGTAAATTGCATGATTTTTAGTTATTTATGTTTATTTCAGTATAAAATTATACAAAATCATCATCTTCATTAATATTTAGCTCTCTTTTTTTTTTAACAAGTAATCTACAGTTTTGTATAAATAACTCACTAACTGAATATGAATTCATGTTCCAAGATTCATCATAACAAATTTTAAGCAAACAATTACTTGAATTATGTTATGTGTTATGCATTGATAAATTTCAGTGCCACTCTGGAAGTACAAAAGTAAAATATTAAGAAAAAATGATGATAATACTACGTGAATGAAAAAACCTTGTAAGTCTACTTTGTGACAGAACTATGTAAAGCACAAAAGAAAATATATAAATTAACTGGTCACAAATGTATATAAAGGATTACAAATGTTAAATGTCCGTATGTACAGTATATACAGTCATTTACTTTTTTCAGCGATAAATTCAGAAGATGGCCGTTTTCGCTTGGCTCGACATTTATGCACATACTTGGGAAAATCCCTTGTGAGAGTCCAGCAGTAACTTGCTAAAATAGTAGGGCTCCACTTTCTGGCATACCTTTTCTCAAATGTGTCAATATCTTGATGAAATCGCTCCCCATGTTCATCACTTATTGCACCACAATCTTTGGGAATGAACTCAAGATAACTATGTACCTAAGTTTTTCATGACAACGTGTTACCTACTATCTCATTGTAATTTATTGCTCGTTTGTTCCGTAAGAACTGTAAACAGTCTGTCTTAAGATATTTCCATGCATGCTTCTCATCACTTTGTATGATTCCATCAAAATATGGTCTCCAAAAAAGTCTCGAATCTGTGGGCCTACAAAGATGCCCTCCTTTACTTTGGCATCACTTAACTAAGCGAATGTTTGCCTTAACCAAGTCTTTCATGAGACCCAACTTGGTGTGCAAGGGCGAGAGCAGAATCTTTTCAGAGTCTGCTAGATTTTCACTCTTAGTGTTCTTTATACCTGGTTGAAGAGATGCTCTCGTGTGCACTTCATGTTTTCTGTAATGAGATGCACGAGCTCGGCTATCCTATTCACAGAGAAAGCAGCAATATTTAGTATACCCTAACTGCATACCTAATGGCAGTGCAACAACGTTCAAGTCATCACAAATCTGCCATCGACAGTTATTATACTTGATGGCTTCTTGTAAAATTTTCATGTTTTGTTATGACTCTTTCATACGTACACTATGCCCAACTGGAATAGAAGGAACTCATTACCAACATGTAAAAGCACTGCGCTTAAGCTCAACTTTGACGAATCAATAAAGAGTGTCCACTCATCAGGGTTGTAATTAATTCTCAGAGCCTTCATTAGACCATTTATGTTTGCACATGCCACACGACTATCTTGCATGTTAAAAAAAAGGAGTGAATTGTTGCTCTCTTCAGCGGTAGAATGAAACGTTTAAATTGCTTTCCAGAAAATTGCGCTTCTGCAATCTTCATGTTAAAATCTCAGTCATAGCTTTAGAGAACTCCAAATCTCTAATGAGATCACTTAACTCATTTTGATACATTTTTGTAGATCATCAGTTGATGATATATTTGGAAGATACTCTGGATCTTGAGATGTACGTGGTTCAGGGGATTCAGAATACCCATCAGAAGTAATCTCGTACTCTGTTGGTGGTTCAGGTATTATCAGTCCTTCGCCATGTAGAATTGGACGTATGGCAGATGGAATGTAGGAATAGATCATTGTCCGCTTCTTCTTCTTAGATATTCCCTACTAGATAGGAGGAACCATACAAAAGTAGCAGTCACTGACATGGTTAGTTGACTGACGCCATATCATAAGCAATGCAAAGGGCATTGAACGTGCTTTCCCATGCATCCAATTCCTGAGGTTGGAGGCACAAGTGTTGCAGATCACACATGGAACCCAGGGTTTATGCTGATCACCTATTTTGCACCCGAAATAACAACTGTAAGTTCTTTTAATCATTGGAGTTATTTACTATTTTTATGAAACAAATGTCACTTCTGCACATACATTGCAAAATGTGTCAGCATTGTTAACACAAACCGTGGCATTTTTGTTGAATTCAGTAGCAGTCAACTTGATCAGCTGGTAGTTAATCTGGAAACAAATGTGCAAAAATTACATGCATTAATGACGTCACTGAAGAAAGATCACTATTATTGGTATGAAAATGTTTATATCCAAAATATTGCACACAATTGAGATCAGAGACAATAATGTAATCGATTGTTACTAATTCTTATGACTGACAAACCATACAATATTTGATTTTAAACGTAACGTAAAAATTCGCATATAATTATCTCACCGTAATAAAACAGTGTACAATGAAAACTAGAGCTAACTTTGAATTGTCTCTGTGGTACTCGCGATCAGCACATTACACTTGATGTGAACTGACTATTTTCATTCGGTTTACGTTTTCATTGCTGCACAGTAATACTTGGACACGGTATAGGAAGTTTTTAGCGTGGCAGGGTTTCAGCCTGGCGCAATAGAAACTCCCCATCTAAGAGGAAAATAAGATATTAAAATTTTTTACGAAGCTTCATGAAAATACTCCTAAGTATACCATGAAACAGTGATTTGGGATGTCATGAAACACTGATTTCGGATTTACTAGCATTACAATTTCTTAAAACAACAATATTAAAGAACCAAAAAATATTTAATTTATTCATTGCAAGGATTTTCATGAATGACATCAGTCCACTCTTTACAGAAAGTCAGCGCTTTCCAGCGCTGAATAAAACCGCAGCAAGCTAGTGTATGGCTTGTTACGGCTGTCATCTTTCAGTTTCACATTCGACAGGTTTCTCTGTAACAAATGGTATGTTCCACAACGATTATATTGTACATATTTTTTTAAGAATTGTGAGGATTTCTAAATACAAATCTTAAACCATCTATAGTTTGACCCATTTGTAGTTTAAAACTTCTGTAATTGATTTGAACATAGGCTGCTGTCCCAAACCCGAAATTTTGGAAGTGAAAGAACACGATCTGGAGACTGAATTTGGACAAGTACGTACAAATCACGTTCGGGAACATTCCCCGGTGACAAACATACCTAATTTTGGGAGTATGACTGTTGCTGGGGGAATACGAAAGTTCTTCGCTGCTTTCGCGTAGGTAAAGTATACGAAGGAGACACCTTAACGGGAACTGGGTGAAAAGATTTCGAAATAATACAGAAAAACGTTGAAAATTAGGTGAGGTTCTTAGGAGAATTAGTTTAGAAATAAACATTAGGGAAACACTAACAAGAAAGCGGGACAAAATAGTGGTCAGACATCATGAAATAGCCTTCATGTTACTAGAGGGAGCTGTAGAGGGCAAAAACTGTAGGGGGAGACAGAAACTGGAATACCTTCAGCAGCTGAGGACGTGGAGTGCCTGTTTTACTCTGAAATGAAGAAGTTGGCGACGAAGAGTAATTCGTAGTTGGCCACACCAAACCAGTCAGAAGACTGATATGTCAAAAAAAAAAAAAAAAAAAAAAGAAAGAAAAAAAACACAAAAAGAGAAACGAGAGGAGGGGGGAGGAGAGAGAAAGGAAAGCTTATAAATGAAATAGTCTAGAAGAGGCTTTATCCAACACTGCCGAGACCGTTCAATAAAGGGGTTTAACAGTTTAAGCACAAGCCCTTTTAGTCAACACGCAGAATTTTGGCTGTGGCTGCCCTCATTGTAAAGTTACATAGTTACGTGTTCATGCATTACTCATGCGACCATTCGAAGCCGTTCCAACGATAGACAACCCAGTCCCGATGATCCCATGAACACGGCAGTTTCAGTCGACGTTGTCGTTGGGTCACTGTGGTACCACGCCCGAGCCATCTCCTGGAGGGTCTCATTTTCAATATTGTGAGCTGGAAGTTTGGTCATGCGATCTGCTACAGACCACCGACTATTCTGATATACAGAGCGGGCTAGCCTCCGTCCTCGCCTGTCTGAGATGAGGCGTAGACATCCAACAACGTTTCCGATGAGTGTAAAACCTTTCAGCCTTCTAATTTCAAGAGGTTGGAAATTAGACGACTGGAATATGTTTGATTCGACATCCTGTAGCGAACAGCCGCGTCCCGCAACCATCTCAGAAAAGAAGGTCGTACAGAGACTTTTCTGATGCGATGTTTCTCCTTTCTTTTGTTACTGCGATCATATATGAACATTATACAAAGGAGGTAAAACATTAAGTGCCGCTGGGCAGCGAATACATCAAAGAGGAAGTTAGAAATTTGTCCCAGCCCGGGACTCGACCCTCGATTTATCCGTTTCTCGTGAAAGGTCGCTTTGATCGCTTCCACCATCCGGACACAAAAGACACACACAGCATATGAGTAACTCGAGCGAGACGGCCAAATACCCCTTCAGTAGCGATGCAAAATTTCCAAAATGAGATTTTCACTCTGCAGTGGACTGTGCGCTGATATGAAACTTCCTGGCAGATTAAAACTGTGTGCCCGACCGAGACTCGAACTCGGGGCCTTTGCCTTTCGCGGGCAAGTGCTCTACCATCTGAGCTACCGAAGCACGACTCACGCCCGGTCCTCGCAGGAGAGCTTCTGTAAAGTTTGGAAGGTAGGAGACGAGATACTGACAGAAGTAAAGCTGTGAGGACCGGGCGTGAGTCGTGCTTCGGTAGCTCAGATGGTAGAGCACTTGCCCGCGAAAGGCAAAGGTCCCGAGTTCGAGTCTCGGTTGGGAACACAGTTTTAATCTGCCAGGAAGTTTGATGCAAAATATGTCGGAAATCTTTGGAGAATCAGCTTAAAGCTCTGAGTAATAAGGATAATGGGCAAGGGCACGCCCTACGTCAGTACTGTGCGGACAAGTTGGAAATTTGTGCTGGTCAGTGAACCGTGTCCAGATGGCCCAGGTCGTCAAGAAGACACTTCACGAGTAATGAAAACATCCGGGTTCCAGTATTAATGCAGTACAAATATTAAACTTTTTCCAGTAATGTATCTCAATGCCAAGTGGAAACTAATGTCTTAATTTCCCTCGTATAAGAACGTCTTGCGGCCTAATTATGATTTTATCGTCCTCCAACAACTTTCCACAAATGCACACAACAGCAGCTCGAGAATAGCCTAGCCAGCTTCGCCGTTTCCGATGTACTCGTTCCCAGGTGCCGGCTGTAGCAGGCTACAATTTGTGACAGTCGTTTTTGTCAGTGGATGGTTTCATTTGTGGGGCGTATAGACTCTAGAATCTTCTCCATTTGCATCTCTACCACATGCACTCAGGTGGCAGATGTCATGGGATACCTGCTAATGTATTTTGCCTAGGACAATGCCGCAACTCGACGTGACATGTACTCAACAAGTCGTTGGATATCCCCTGCAGAAAAATTGAGCCATCCTGCCTCTACAGTCGTCCATGGTTGAGAATGTTTCCTTGGTGCACGGTTTTCAGCACGAACTGACGATTCGATTCCGTCCCATAAATGTTCAACAGTATTCATGTCCAGCAATCTAGGTGGCCGAATCATTCGCTTTAATTGTCCGGAATGTTCTTCAAACCAATGGCGAGTAGTTGTGGCCTGGTGACATGGTGCTTTGTCAGCCATAAAAATTCCATTGTTATAAGTGAAAATGAAGTCCATGACTTGCTGAAAATAGTCTGCAGGTAGCCGAACATAAAGGTTTTCCGTCAATAATCGGTTCACGTGGACCAGAATACCCAATCCATTCCACGTAAACACTTCCCACACAACTATGGAGCCAAGACCAGCTTGCACAGTGCATTGGTGACCATTCGGGTGCATGGCTTCGTGGAGTCCGCGCAACACTCGAATCCTACCATCAGCTCTCATCACCTGAAACCGGGCTCACCTGACCAGGTCGCGTTTTTCCAGTCGTCTAGAGCCCTTCCGATGTGGTTATAAGCCCAGGAGAAGCTCTACAGGTGATTTCGTGCTGTTAGCAACGCCACTTACGTCGGTCGTCTGCTGTCATGGCTCATTAGCGCCAAATTTCGCTGCATTGTTCTAACAGATGTGTTCATCGCAGGTCCCACATTAATTTCTGGTGTTATTTCACGCAATCTTGCGTGTCTGTTAGCTCTGACAGCTCCAAGCAAACGCCGCTGCTCTCGATCGTTAAGTGAAAGCCTTCACCACTGTGTTGGGCTTAGTGAGAGGTAATGCCTGAAATTTGGTACTCCCGGCACCTCTTGACCCTATGGACCTCGGAAGATTGAGCTCCCAAACGATTTCGAAATGGAATTTCCCATGCATCTATCTCCAACAACCACTCCCAAACACTGTTAACTACCCTCGTGAGAACATAATGACGTCGGAAAACTTTTCACATGAATCATGTGAGTGCAAATGGTAGGTTCGCAAATGCACTGCTCTTTTTGTGCACGCGGTGCTACCGTCATCTGTGTATGAGCATATTCTTGCCCCATGATTTCGTCACCTGGGGGTATATATATTTGCTATCGGATGCCGTAGTCTAACGGTCAGCAGGTGTCATTCTGTCTCACGGTGGTCAGTGGCTGTAATGTTCTGGCGCATCTGTATATATGACACAAAAACAACGTTGTCGTTCATTTTATTTTGCCCAGACATCACTTCTGTAATATCTGCCACTAACTGTACATAGCATAAATACCACTTAATTTCCAGTCTCTGTGTAGGATTATTAATAGCATACTGTTATTTAGAGGCTGCTTTTAATTGACGGTAATTTTTATTCCTGTCCATTCTACGAACACGAGTGAATTTCACTGAGCTGTAACTATAGGAGTTTCCGTTTAAGTCTAGAGTTGTTTGACTCTGCCTCCATCCACTTTGAAAGTCCGTAACAGCTACGAGGAGGCTCGTATTTATTTACGAAGCGGGTTCCCCCGTACCGACGGAAATGAATAACGGCGAAGAGAAAATACCATCAGCCATGTATCTACACATTTTCGTGGAACTTCATAGAACAGTGGCTTTGTTACTCATCTTACAAATGACGTATCGCTATTCTGAGAGAATAATAGTATCTACATCTACACACTGCAAACTACTGTGAAGGGCATTGCGCCAGTTATTAGGGTTTCTTCACTTTCAATTCACCTACGAAGCGCGGGAAGAAAGACATTTAAATACATCAGCGCTTGCTGTAATCAAATTAATCGTGTCCTCACGATTCCAGTGTGAGCGACACATAGGCTGTTATACTATGTTCCAAGACTCATCACTTAAAAGCCGGTTCTTGAAACTTTGTAAGTAAGCTTTCTCGCGATAGTTTACGTCTTTCAGGAGTCTGCCAATTCAAATTGTTCAATATATCTATGATACTCTCACATGGGTCAGTTAAACCTGTGGTCACTCCTGCAGCTATTCTCTATATCCCGCGTTAAGTGTCCGTCACACTTGAGCAGTATTCTAGAATGCGTCATACGAGTGATTTGTAAGACTGTTATTTGGAACCTGATTGTCTTCCTTCAGTATTGTACCAATAAAAGGAGGACTATCACCTGCTTTACCCACGACTGAGCCCATGTTATCATGCCATTCCGTAACCTTACAATGAGTTACACACAGGTATTTGTTGGAGTTGATCGATTCCAACACTAACTCGTAGATATTATGCTCATAGGATAATATGTTTTTTCCGTTTTGTAAAGTGCATAGTTTTATATTTATAAACATTTAAAGGAAGTTTCCAATCATTGCACTACTTTGAAATCTTATCGTTGTATGATTGATTATTTGTACTGCTTCTTTCAGACACTACTTAATTATAGATAACTGAATCAGATGCTAAAATCCTGATGTTACCATTAATATTGTCCGCAGAATCAGTAATATACAACATTAACAGAAACGGCCTCAACACACCTCCTCGGGACACACCCGAACTTACTTCTGTGCGTAAAGATGTCTCACCATCTAAGATAACATGCTGCCTCCTCCGTAGCAAAATATTATTAGTTCAGTCATAAACTTCGCTGAAACTCTATATGATTGTACTTTCGACAGTAGACGTAGATGGGGGACCTAGTTAAATACTTTTCGAAAAACAAGAAATATCAGTCTACCTGCCTCTTTTGATCCTCCTTTCTGTAGTGCGAGTTGAGTTTGCATGGTCTCTGCTTCCGGAATCAATGCCGATTGGTATGGAGGACGACATTCCGTTCCAGATACCTCATTATTTTTGAGGTAAGAACATCTTCTAAGAGTCTACAATAAATCGATGTCAACAGTTAATGGACGGTAGTTTTTGGACCACATCGCCTACCCTTCTTTTTAACGGGTGTGACCAATGATTTCTGCCAACAACTGGGAACAGTTGTTTGTTCGAGAGATCTACGATAGTTAGAAGAGGGCTACCTCAGCTGCACATTCTGCGTAGATCCTGATACGTATTCCATCCGGTCATGGAACCATCGTTAATTTTAACGATTTCAGTACCGGCACTCAAACTTATTCCGCTCATCTTTTAATTGCAGTATGAACTAAATTGGGGCAATTCTCCTGGATTTTTCTTTGCAAAGGAACATTTGGAAACGGAGTTAAGTATTTCAGCTTTTGCTTTGCTACCCTCAATTCCTGTCTCATTCCCGAGTGACTAACTTTGGTGCCACTAATGGCCTAACAGCCGGATATCACAGGCATCCGTTTCGACACTTCTCATATTTCGCATAGGGCAACTTAGAGCCACTGAGCGGAAGTGTGTCGCAATGGTTGCCTGTCACACTGGTGGCTAGAAATCTATGACTAACCGTTTCTGTACAGGTACGTATTTAAAGTGATCAACAAAGGTGCGTAAGTTACACCGAGGATGTTGCCAATCTGGAGGTCTTAGAGGGAAGTTTTCCCGTTTTATTCGTGTGTGTCAATGAAGCCCCCCCCCCCCCCCCCTCCTTATGACGCCAGAGGAGGTTGCCAAGCAGACAATCTTAAAAAGCATATACACGCTTTTCTGCTTCGGATAACTTTCAAATTTCCTCGAATGGTTTTCAACAGTCCCTATTGGCTTCACCGTACACCCAGAGGAAACATTGCACACAAGAGGAAAAATTGCGGTTGCGCTACAATCCGTGTTCGTGTGTGGGGGGGGGGGGGGTGGGGGGGGAGGTGGGGGGGGGGCTGCGATCACATTCAGTGGTGTTGCAAACCCACTATGAACTTAGAGAAGGGATTAATCATCCGAGGGCCGGGGGTTGTCAGCAGTATCAAAGGTGGTCGACAAAGTCAGCGTTTTGCTTACCGCACTGCACTGCGAACTGCCGTTCTCTGCCGAGAGACGTGTTGGAATCATTGTCCCAAGGGAAGGAATGGTTTCAATGACGCTTTTTGTGCCACATCCTTGCATACGCAAAATAACCTGGAAACTGCTGAGCGGCATTTCGGCCCTCCACCAACAGAAAAAAAATTCATGATTGATTGGCTCGCAAAGAATAACTGAAAAACAAATAAGGAAGACTACTTGTGGAAACAGGGGACTGAATACAAAATGACAAAAACTAGAAGATTACGTATTGAAATGGATTCAAGGAAAATGGCATTGCAGTTAATATAAAAATGTTTCAAATATACGCTCGGAAGATAGTACCACAGGGGAACTTAGTCCTTAAGTGTGGTGTTGATTGGTGCTGGAGGTTTATGAAGCGCCATCGTATTATCATGAAAACCAAAATCAAAATACCTCACAAAATGCAACAGGAGTATGTAAAATATCTTTCCATCACTATTTTATTCAACATTGAAAGAAGCCAGTGAGTATCTAAGCCAAATAACGAATGTGGAGGAAACCCCTCTCACATTTGATGTGCCGAGTAACAGAACTGTTGTTATGAGAGGCTCTGAAACTTTAACTATAAAAAGTGGACATGAAGAAAACGAACTACACTGTAGTCCTTTCATGTTGTCCTGACTGTACTAAAGGTAATCCAATGATCAGGGCGACTGCTACGGTCGCAGGTTCGAATCCTCCCTCGGACATGGATGTGTGTGATGTCCTAGTTAGGTTTAAGTAGTTCTAAGTTCTAGGGAACTGATGACTTCAGATGTTAAGTCCCATAGAGTTCAGAGCCATTTTTAATCCAATGATCATTTTCAACAGCAAAACCTCCTGAAATATCGCCAGGTGGTGGTGTTCCCGCACATGACAATGATTGGATCGGGAAGGCTGGTATGAAATTGTGGATTGCCAGCGTGTGGGGGAGAAGGTAAAGTGCTTTATTGAAGAAGAGTTCTTTTCTTGAGCTACATCAGTTTAGCATTTGAAAAATTCTATGAAAGAGAAATTAACAAGGAAATACATACCTTGTTACTCATCCCGGAGGGCTTACTTCACAGCTGCAACCACTTGATATCTCGATCGAAAAACCATTTATAGTGTACGTGAGAGAGGAATGTAAAAAATGGATGATGGCAGAAACTCAGCATTAATTAGGCCGAAGGGAGCTTTAAAACGACCTGCAATCAAACAAGGGTGCCAGTGGATAAAACAGTCGTGGTGTAGAATTTGAGGAGACATGATCGTTAAATCTTTCATGAAGTGCGACGAATTAACTCTCGATGGCAATGAAGTCCGTCTCATATATGAAGAGGACAACGGTGACTACGAAGATGAATAATAATAATAATAATAATAATAAAGTTTAGATGACGATTTTCAGGGACTTTTAAAGATTAGTTCGGTTTTATAAATTAAGCTACTTTTTTAGTCTGACTTTGCAGCATAATAATAAAAACGATAAAAGTTTTACTTTTGTAAATTCCTTGAAAATTGAGGTGCGTTTCTTAGTCAGTAGCGTCTTATTATCTGTAAAGTGTTAGACAATTGTTTCTTCCACACTCTGTTTGCGAGTGTAAAAGGAAAGGAAAGGACTAATAGTGATACAGCGTACCCTGCCCCAGGCACTCTGCTGTAGCTTGTGGAGTTTGTAGGTAGATGTAGATGTAGAAAAGGAGAACTACAAGTACAGCAAACTGTGATACGTGTTTTCAATGGTTTTAGGAAAAAACTCTTTTAATAATGGAATGCGTACTACAATATTTTGTGACATTCTCAATAAATTTTGAACTATCTGTTTAGCTGCATAGTATTATTACTTACGAATAGAGTAGTGCTAACCGTAGTTAGACAAATTCCACTAATTCGTATATTGTTGATGACGACAGATAGTAAAGCGTAGGGCTTAAGCTACGGAATGTCCATAGGCCAACATGCTAATACATTCCTACCGGGTTCGCTATCCAGCAGTATCGATCTCATACGCAGCAAGTCTCATATTGCACCCAGGAACCATAATCTCACTCCACGGTGCCGGGATGCACGATCATATTTTTCCTGCTCTAGGGGGGGAATAGATCGTGGACCAGACATAAAGATTAATGGGGTGGCCGAACGCAGTCGGAGAACGCTCTGATACATTGGCGTGCGGGAAATCCCCAAGGTAGGATGCCGGACGTTACTCGTCGTAAACACCCACGCGTGAGGTACGTTCCGTGCACTTCTAGCCACAGTTCCTCCACGAGGAGGAAATTTATAAAGGGTTTACTTGAAAATATATTTACTGATAACTGAACAATCTAATTCTTCTTACATGAAATTCAACATTGCTAATGAGTGCGCGGGATGCAAGTATTTACCAGAACTGATTAGGTATTTTAATTTTTTCTTAAAACATCCTCAGAATCTCGTGCTAGACGGTTTGGTGCTCAATACTTGTCCTACAAGAAAGGTGACTACTTGATTATCAACAATTTTTTACACCACAATATAATTTTTGCCAGTGTATTTATATCAGAAACAACCTTCGGCAAACATAAACTTCGAAATATTACATCTTCGTGGTTTTACTTGCGGATTTTCGCTCTTGTTTATGATATACCAGTAACCCCTACCACATCCGTTTTCCTTACAAAGGGTGGAACTCCTGTGTAAAGAACAAGTTCAAATACTGGGTGAGTATAATAGTGAAGTTGGTTTTCGTTCTTGAATTATGTCTCATGCAATGATATAATTTTGCAGATGCATTGCGTGGTGTACCTACGTACTCTCTGCAAATATGGTGGGAATAGACATAGTGGTACAGAAGTAATATATTAAAACGTCACGCATTTTGCTGAATAAGCTTTCATCTCTCATTATTGCATGGGGTATTTCAAAGAGAATACGTTCCGAAAAGGTTTCAAATTCTATGTGAAGTTTGTTGGAAGTCGCGAAGTGCTTTCCCAAATACTGGATGAATATAGTCCAAGTAATCCGCCAGCCGTGGGTTGCGCTGCCAAGTAAGCCAGCTAAGACCACAGCAAATATTTGACTATCTAGAATGAATAAATGAATCGAGGTAATGTTTTCACCAATTTATTGCGGGAAATGTGGCGTATCTCTTGACATATGCAAATACTGAAACATCCTGGCAGATTGAAACTGTGTGCCGGACCGAGACCCGAACTCGGGACCTCTGCCTTTCGCGGGCAAGTGCTGTACCAACAGAGTTACCCAAATACGATTCACGCCCCGTCCTCACAGCTTTACTTTTGCCCGTACCTCGTCTCCTACCTTCCAAACTTTACAGAAGCTCTCCTGCGAACCTTGAGGACGGGGCGTGAGCCGTGCTTGGGTAGCTCTGTTGATAGAGCACTGCCCGCGAAAGGCAAAGGTATCGAGTTCGAGTCTCGGTCCGGCACACAGTTTTAATCTGCCAGGAAGTTTCATATCAGGGCACACTCCACTGCAGGGTGAAAATCTCATTTTGGAAACATCCCCAGGTTGTGGCTATGGCATGCCTCCGCAGTATCCTTTCTTTCAGGAGTGCTAGTTCTGCAAGGTTCGCAGGAGAGCTTTTGTAAAGTTTGGGTTCTGCTGTTGTAGCAATGTAGATAACTTGCTTTAAAGCTATTAAGACGTTCAAAATGCACACGACGGCGTGGAAGTGAATATCGTTTACGGTAAATGCCGCCCAATTATGAGACCAGCGATGTGGTTGTATGCTGAAGCGTATCTGGATCGTACCAAGCGTTCATCCTGTGTCTTTGCAGATATTATAAAAATAGTTACTGAAATTATAAGTGTGGAGGAAAAAATATGCCAAGTAAAACAGCAGCAATGACAGAAATGAAACTAACATTTTAGCAGCAGTAACACAATACAAATGTCACTAAACGGCATCTCGGAAGTACTACAGCGATCAACCAAAAAATGTTCAGCGAACTCTAAATTGCACCGCATTTCATCCTCTTTACCTTGCTGCAGCTACAGTTTCATAGCAATGAGTTCCAAAATTCTTTACAGATGTTGGAATGCTGTCTACGAAAAGTTCAAACAGAAGAGGCAAATCGATGCAAAATTTTGTTAGAAGAAGAACCACAGTCTACTAACCATGGGCAGCTGTATCCTCACAGTCGTCAACTGAAAATTCATGCTGCCTCAAATAAGTGGATAAAAATAACGTTCCTTGTCTACCGTTTGGTTCGCGTTTTTCAAGCCCCGCATTATTGGTCCATTATCTCTAGATGGGAATCCAAATACACTCCAGTATCTCAAGTTCCTAAGATACACTGCTGCCACAGACACTTGAGAACATCTCACTGGACATAAGACAGTCACTGTGGAAACAACGTGATGGATGACGCCTCCCCAGTTCCACATAAGTTATGACAGACGTTTAGAGAGCACTGAAACGATCTTTCACAGTAAACACTGACGTCCCCTGAAGGTATGAAATGCTTTATAACATAGGTATGCGATGGCATGAACTCCAGGGGAAATTCAAAGTGCAATAGTGTTTCTCCAGAATCACCTTATATTATATGTCAATGCACATGGTCAATGTTTTGAGCACTTGGCATGACAGCCGTGATAATAATCCGACGAACTGTTCCTGAGGTACAAGTTTTTCTTACGTATTGTATAATAAGTTATACGTTTGTGAAACCTTTTCTCGAGGTAGTGGTTTGCGGTGTTGTCATGTGATTGCTATTTGATCGTGTCCCATGCATTTTTGTCACTTAATTTCCCTTAGAAGTTTCTTTCAAATGCCACAGAAAAAAATATACAGCTCCAGTAGAGAAATACAAAGTCGGTCTCGTAATTTCTCATTCTGGATATATTTGAGGTGGCCTGTCTTAGCTCCACATCCAGTATACACATTTCGTTACGTTAATACATGACATGCTTTATTAACCTTTCACGTGATGCTCTTATTGACAAGATTAGGACAACATATGGATTTTTAAACGTGAAGTAATAAAAATCAAATTTTCCTACTCCCTGGATGCCGTTAAACAGGCAACCTGCAGCTGAAGTTGGGTGAGTGGGAGATGAGTGTAGACGTCTAATAATATAGATGCTATGTACATGATGGCTGCACTTACGAAAATAAGTTCGGCCCACGTTTCTATGCTTCACAACTGTGGCAGTTTCATAGTTATTTCTGATTTAAGGTATCTGTCTTTCGACTGGTTTGAACGGCATCTGCTGACACTCCCTGTCTAGTGCTGACATTCTTCAAGCAATTACTGAAATCAGCATCCTGTATTTACCTTTCGACATATTCCAATCTTTGTCTATTGCTGCTATTACCTCCCCTCTGCCCACTACTACTTCTTTCAGCTGCCATCTTAACTTTTCCTGGATGCAGCAACAGATGTCATACCAACATGTCACGTCCAGAGTCATTTCCTTGGCCATTCTTTTTAGCATTTCATCTCTTGGCACCTTGTATATCCACTCACATGCTGAATCTACTTATACACTGCTGAAGAGTACTTAAGGTGTGTGGGGGAGGGTGCTTTGTACACATCTGTCACTTCCCTCTTTTCCTGCTGCAGTCGCAAATGGTACATGGGAAGACTGAATGTTGGTATGAATTCGTGTGATGTCGGTTATCTTCGTCTTTCTGAGACTTAAACCTAGCAGATACACCAAAGGGTGTTACAGAAAGATACTTCTACGCATTGTACAGTGTGTCTTGAAGAACAAATGAGGATATGAAGCAATATCAGGAAACAACATCCAGAACGTGCAGTAAAGAACGTCGAAGTTATAGGTGCCAGCTCCTACCACCAGGCCACCCGTAGGGCAACAAACGTGACTGTGTACACTGACGCACTGGAGGCGGAATGTCTCGCACTGCTGTTTTTTTCTCAGTGATTGCCACTGATTGCCACGACCACCGGTGGAGAAGATGGAGATCATCAGTGGATGACGCTTTTGGACACATGTTTCCATCGGCAGTTTAATTTACTCATGATGCCCTCTAAAATGTCCAAGGATTTTCGATATACAGAATAAAAACAAACTGTGCATCATCTACCCAGCCAACAGATTATCGCATTCCTAGGAGAAAAGGCCTGTCAATGCAACAACTGGCCCCATCTTCTCTAACGGCGATCGTGGGATCTGTCGCGATCACTGAATAACAAAGAAAATATTGCGAGACATTCTGCTTTATGGTCCGTCAGCTTAGACTGTCACGTGTGCTACCAGAGGAGTGGCATAGCTGCTGGCAATGACCCCTGTGGTTTCGAATCTCTGTATCGTCGTTGGATGACGTTTACAGACACTGGTTCCTGTTCTCAGTTTGTTCCTCATGACAACCTCTACAACTCGCGGAACCGTGTCAGAATTTTTTGGGACACCCTTATATTGGGTGTCTCTTGTAGCAAAGTGCGCTCATGGAATTTTATCAGTTAACATTACCATGTCACACAGCTCTTCTCTTGTAACACATGTCACTGCAATAACTGAATACCTCCGCAACGCTTTCACGTTAGCCATACGAACCTGTGACGAAACGTCCCAGTCTTTGAGATGTTGTCTTACGAGGGTTGTTTTTTAAGTAAGCGCGTACAGTCCCGTAGTTCGCGCGGACGCCGCAACAAGCCACCGCGCCACTTGCCGGCATCCTTCCCGTTCACACTGATGCAAGTTGCAGCTCTGTAGCTGACGTGTACGCATCGCTGTGCTACTTTATAATGTTTACGATTATTGAATCGCCCGCCGCATGTGAGATACGGTCAGTGATACGTTTTTTGACCGCGAGAAGCCTATCAGCTGCAGAAATTCATCGTCAGTTAACAGAAGTTTATGGCTTGAATGTAATGAGTGAAGGTAAAGTGCGTCAATGGGTTAGAGAGTTTAAAAATGGCCGTGAAAACGTCCATGACGAAGAACGCTCAGGCCGGCCCTCTGTGATCACTGATGATTTGGTGGCTGCAGTCGAAACAAAGATTCGTGAGGACAGAAGATTCACAATTTCCACTCTTTCTTTGGAATTTCGACAAGTTTCAAGATCGGTTTTGTACACAATTGTGTCTGAAAACCTAAACTTTAAGAAACTGTGTTCTCGGTGGGTACCCAGACTCCTCACAGAGGACCACAAAGGGAAGAGATTTGCCACTTCATTGGATTTTTTGATTCGTTACGAGGAAGAAGGAGATGACATGTTGAGTCAAATTGTTACTGGAGATGAAACATGGGTATCCCATATCACTCCCGAAAGCAAGCGACAATCGATGGAATGGCGACACACAACCTCACCCGTCAAGGTCAAAGCCAAACAGACGTTGTCAAAGCGCAAGATTATGGCAACTGTGTTCTGGGACCGGTGTGATGTTTTGCTAGTAGACTTTATGCCACGAGGAACGACAATCAACTCTGATGCCTACTGTGCAACTCTAAAGAAGCTCCGCAGAGCAATTCAAAACAAAAGGCGCGGCATGCTGACAAAAGGAGTTTTGCTCCTGCACGATAACGCTAGGCCTCACACCTCTCAAAAGGCTCGGGATTTGATTGATTCTTTTGGCTGGGAAGTTTTGGACCATGCACCATACAGCCCCGACCTTACTCCTAGCGATTTTCACCTTTTCCGGTACCTGAAACACCATCTTAGCGGGCAGCGCTTCAATGACGACGATGAAGTCTGTCGGAGCAGGCGGCCGAATTCTTTGAAGAGGGAATTAAAAACTTAGTTGTACGGTATGACAAGTGCTTAAATAAACAAGGCAAGTATGTAGAAAAATAGGTAAAAGTGTGTAGAATCAGAAAATAAAAGTTTTTTTACAAAAGTGTATCTTTCTAAAAAAATAAAAACGGCCCTTACTTAAAAAACAACCCTCGTATTACCGCTCTCGATCTTTTCTAGCACGGATCACATACTAAAGAGCAATATTCAAGTTTTTGTCGAGCAAACGTTTTCTATTTCTCCTTCATGAGGGGAAACACCTTCCAAAGAACACCAATATTGCCTTTTCATGCGAACTGTTTTGTGTCATCATTTCGCTCTAAATCTTTCCACACGCATACTTCTACATATTTTCAAATGTGTGTACATTCGTTGCTTGTTCGTCATAGACTGAAGGGTCTTTCTGTCTTTTTATGCGCTACACACAGAGGAGAAAAAAGTCATGGCACAACAACATGCACATATAAAGATTGCAGTGTCGCGTACACAAGGTATATAAGGATACTGCAATGGGAGATATGTCATATGTACTCAGTTGTTTCATGTGAAAAGGTTTCCGACGTGATTACGGCTTCACGACGGGAATTAACAGACTTTGAACGCAGAATGGTAGTTGATGTTAGACGTATTGGAGCTAGAAGTGTGGGACATTCAGTTGTGGAAATAGTTAACGAATTTAACAATCAGGGATCGAAGGTGTCAAGGGCATGCAAAGAATACCAACGTAGTCCCAACGGCCTTCGGTTAACGACCGAGAACAGCGGCGTTAGTATAGAGTTCTCAGAGCCAACAGTCAATCAGTACTGCTTCAAATAACAGCAGAAATCAATGTGATACTTCCGAGGAATTTATCCGTTAGGACAGTGCAGCCAAATTTGGTTGTAAATTGATATGGATGAACACGACCGACATAAGTGCCCTTGGTGACATCGTGACATCACCTGCAGCGTCTGCCCTGTGCTCGTGACCGTATCGGTTGGATCCTAGACGACTGGAAAACCGCGGCCGCATGAGATGAGTTCAGATTTCAGTAAGAGCTTGCGGTAGGGTTATAATATGGCGCAAACCCCACGCAGCCATCAACCCACCTTATCAGAAAGACAATGTGCAAGATGTGGCTCCACACTGGGGTGCGTTGTATTTGTATGGGGCGGACTGCGTCCTCTAGTCCATCTGATCTGATCATTGACTGCAACAGTAGATGGACTTCATGTTCCCAAACATTTCATCCGGCCACTGTTGTTAGCGATTGGTTTGAAGAACATTCTGGACTATTCGAGAGAATAATTTGGCCACCCTAGGTCATAATCGAGACATAATCGAGAGGTCAGTTCGTGGGCAAAATCCTCCACCGGCATCTCTTCCGCCATTAGGGACGGCTATAGAGGCAGCAAGACCCAGTATTTCTGCAGGAATCTTCCAAAGACTTGTTAAGTCCACGCCAGGAAAAAGGCTGTACGAAGCGATATTAAGAGGTACCGCAAGACCGCTGTCAGCTCAGCGTACGTTACATTTGAAATGTAGTGAGTTAGTCACGCTCTTATGCAGTCTCCTTACACCCGACTACAAATTTCTAGCGTTAAACAGCAGCATCATTTACAACAACTACTGGCATTATTCACTGGGACATGTATAAAATATATTGTGAACAGTAATAACCTTATAACACTTCTTTGAGGTCCATCCGAAGCTACGTTTGAGGACTTCTGTCCATTATGTATGAAGTGCTACGTCCTATTTGGCAGTAACGCTCCAAACGGTTTTGATATTCAGAACACGAATTTTGCTCAATAGGCTGCTCTGCCGAACCGTATCGAACATTTCGTGTAATTCAAGAGTTGGTCTCCCGTATCTACTGCATTACGGCTTTTGTGGACGAACAGAGCGATCTAGGTTTCACACGACGGTAGCTCTAGCACTCAGATGATTCCAGTTTCTTCTGATACTACTTCCGCCGGACCATATTTCACTTCCATGCCAAGCTTTGCTCAAGAGATACACCTTAAGGGGCGTCTCCCTCACTTCCATTTCAGCTCTTTCTTGCTCTCTTCACCTGTGGAAATCTACATCTGGTACATTCCTTGCTTTGACCATCCTGGGTATTCTTAATTTGCTAGTTAGGAAACTTCACTTCTTCCCCAACTGCATCGTCCCCAATGTTAATGTTATGCAACTCACATTCTTTTCTTGTACTGTTCATAAGCTTCGTCTCTACGTATCTTACTGTTAAACCATCTATGTGCTAAATACCCTGTCTAATCCTATCAAGGTGTAACATAACAACTCCGCGTACACGTAGGCCTATGTATGTGGCATTGTGTATTCTTGAAGCTACCTGGCAGTTTAAAACTGTATGACTGCGAATCAAAACAAGGATCCTTGCCTTTCTGGCTGTAAGTATGGGTCGTGAGTTAGTTAAATGCTCCATCAATCACTTACAGGTATTTTTTTAAATTTTTTATGTAGTTTTAAGCAGGGATCGATTAGTAACTCTTACCCGTCTCCTTTTACAGGTTACAAAAATAAAAATCCTTTTACGGAGTAAAAGGAATTGTCGAGGTGAAACTGTTTCAATTTGTTTTCAATTTTAGCTTTGCTGTCCTTCAGCCATTTTATATTACTTGCTAATTGACCAAAAATTGTGGTTGCAGCTTTGTGCACCCTTTTTTGTGCACATAAAGATAATCTTAATGAGAAGTAAAAAATGTATTTCTGTCTTCTTATATTATAATTATGTACATCATTCTTCCTTTTAAACTGCAGAGGGATCTTTGCACTAAGATTCCTTGGGAAATAAATATACCGAGAGGCAGTAATATAATTTCAAAACTAATTAAAATGATGTCTAGAAGACGATCGTAGATGAGCGTCAAATATTATTCTTACAGTACATTTCTAAGCAGTGGAGACTTTCTTTGCTTGAATATGAGTTACCCAAACACATTACTCCATAAGACATTACTCAATGAAAGTACACAAAATATTTCATTTTACTGATATGTCTCTCCTGCCTGGACAAGAATGCCTTAGACCAGGGGCGGGCAAACGTTGCACGCGGCTCATGAGCGCACAGCGCTGCACGTGTGCTGCTCGCGTGTAGGCGTCGACCGGGGCTGTGGCGACAGCCGGCAGGTTGCGGCAGTGTAGTGCCAGGTTAAGCTGCGGACGTTGATGCGAAGCGAGCATTATGTAGTGAACGTCGTATTTCAAGAAACGGAGAAGTGGAGATTTGCTATCTTTTAAAAAGTAATGGGAGAATCATTTTTTCTTTGTGCAAAAACGTGAAAATTTGAAATGTTTAATATGTATCAGCATTCTCGCTGGTCAACGGAAGTTTAGTATTGAAGGCCATTATAATAAATTTCACAAGGACGAGTACAATTTATTGTCGGATTCTGAGCGGATGGGGAATTGACTGAGCTTAAGAAGAGCGATTTGACTATACCAGACGAATCTGTCGTAGTTGGCCGGCCGGAGTGCCCGAGCGGTTCTAGGCGCTACAGTCTGGAACCGCGGGACCACTATGGTCGCAAGTTCGAATCCTGCCTCGGGCATGGATGTGTGTGATGTCCTTAGGTTAGTTAGGTTCAAGTAGTTCTAAGTTCTCGGGGACTGATGACCACAGCAGTTAAGTCCCATAGTGCTCAGAGCCATTTGAATTTGTCGTCGTTGCTGTTGTCACGAGAGATCTGCGGCTTTCTCTCGTCATGTCTCTCATCTAACTGATTTAAAATTTTATGGAGCACTGTTTTCAAGTTTTCAGGACGACAACAATAATAGCCCAGCGGTATGTGCAAGTTATAAGACTGCGCTTAATATAGCGAGAGCTGGAAAACCATTTGCTGAGTTAGTAAGTCTCGGTTAAGAGCAAACATCAGTGATGAAAATTTACGTAACTGTTTGTGTTTGTCTGTATGTAGAAATTTTGTTCCAGATATTAAACGTATTGTAAACTCTACCTGTGATAATTAAATAAAACGTATCGTAGGTAATAGGTACTCTTTCAAACTATGATCTCCTTCAAGCACTCCTACTAACCTTATTCATTGACTCAATAACGCAAGCTAGGAAACAAAACGCATTACAGAGGAAGGAGCGGGCAGATTGTATGGTGGGGATAGGAGATAAGCGGGTGGCCAGCTTGCCCCTGTGTGCACGCCGAACACCTGTTAACTGCACGCGTGCAAGTGCGCCGCACATGTGCAGGATTCCTGCCCGCCCCTGCCTTAGACAATAAATTAATTCATTGTGTAACACAGGAACTTCATTTAATGAAGGCGAAGGAAGAATAATGTGTGAAGAATTTCATGTCTTAATTATGTATATAATTTAAGTAACAAAATTTTGAACAGATCATTCATATCATTAACATAAATATCAGACGCTAATTTTCTCGTACAGCACGTGAAATTCTTATTTCAAGATAACATGTCTTCTTTGACAATTGTACTTATCAATTTTATAACGTTTTTACATGTAAAACATAGTTAAAGTGTATCAATATAGCAGAGGGATAATTTTCTCCAAAGATCAGTTTATGCCTTAAAAAACTTATTTTTGTGGTTACCAAATCTACATTGGTACTGTCACCTTCGTTTTATTTTTTTAATACATTGCTTAACGTTAATTATTTGTACACATTGATCATGAAACTTCCTGCCAGATTAAAACTGAGTGCCAGACCAAGATTCAAACTCAGGACCTTTGCCTTTCGCGGGTAACTGCTCATTCACTTGCCCGCGACAGGCAAAGGTCCCGAGTTTGAGTCTCAGTCCGGCACACAGTTTTAATCTGCCAGGAAGTTTCATATCAGCGCACACTCCGCTGCAGAGTGAAAATCTCATTCTGGCACATTGATCATGATTAAACTTTGTGTCACATTTGTACAATATCGTAATTCATTATGTGTCAGCCCAAAAAAAAAAAAGTTTTGTTTAAGAAAAATGTATATGTAATCTGTAGAAAGGTGAGTAGGTCACCAGGCAATAAATCAGCAACTGAATACTAAATGACTTTATTGATCGAAAATGGCGTCTTTCGGCGTACGGCATCATCGTATAATGTTGGCACTGAAGGTAACAGTGGACATGATAGTTACATGACTGGATCTTTTCATGTTGTTTACATTAAAATAATGTAACTATAAGGTCCACCTTCAGTGCGAGGATTATCTGATGATTGCATACGCTGTATCACGTCATTTTGTATCAATATAGTTATTTTGCATTCAATTACTGACTTATTACCTTGCGACCTACTCATCTTTCTACAGACTACTTACATATTTTAGCATGCTTTATTTCCTCCTGCCTGACTTTTCTCTGCTTTGTAAAAAAAGGTAGCTAAGCCGGTAACAGACATGACCATAAAAGGAAAGCTTCAGTAATCAAATCTCGTTGTAGAGCAGAGTTTAATGCACCAGGATGTTTCAAAACAACAAACTCAGCTTCAGAGTGAAAAAATTCTTGTGGAAACAGTCTATTCTCTGTAACATTTTTGGTGATAGTATAAAGCAAGTTGCCTTATGACTTCTGTAAATGATAATTCACTAGTGTTTTTTGTACTACAAAAGAAGTATTGAGTTAACTGTGCAATGAAGCATGCAACTTTTCTCGTGCTATGTTCTGCTGATTTTTAAGCGAAACAGTTTTCTTTGTGGCAGTCGGACATGGGTAAGGGTGATGTCGGAAAGAAAACTCTTCGTGAGAAACCTTGACTGTGTGGCCTAACGAATATGGAAGTACTCACTTCTTCAGTTTAAGTGAAGTGGTTTTTTCGAAAGGGTTACAATTCCTACCATTTATTTCGTTTGCTGAGTTCGTAAAGAACACAGCTCCTAACAATGGCTAGACCCTACAGCGGACAAATCTGCTGCAAAACTCAGGACTGCCATCATCACAGGCCAACTGTTGGCCCCGGGACAATCCGCCCCCCCCCCCCCAACCGACCAGCTTTCATTGAAAGAAAAAAAATTTAGTGCGGCAAGGTGTTTCACTTTCAACAAATAATTGAAAAGTCGATATTATGCAGGTTCCTAACTGGACCTTTTTAATAGTGACTTGCAAGTCGCAATTCGTCTTCCAAGCCATTAAAAGTACTCCATTCCTCCTGGTATTGGCCCGTCCCCCTTTTAGTTTACAGTATGGGAGCTCTTGCCTTTGCTACACGTAACATGTTATAAAATTTCAGGGTAGAGTTAATAATTTTTGTTAAAATAAAAATATAGCCCGCCAAAGAATGCTACTGGCGAAGAATGTCGAAGCTCACTGATTTCATACGTGAGTATGTGGACTCGCTGCCAGTAAACCGATTAAATAGCCATTGTTAACCTATCATTCGTCGGAAAATTTCACACCCTTTTTATCAACATCGGCAAACTGTTTATGATGGTTTGGTACGACTCGACAGCGTACGATACTCGAACGCTAAATCTGAACAACGACTGCTCTCCTCTTTCCAAAGGGATGCTTGGGCATCATTGAACGGAATAGCAAGGCAATGCCTCGTGCCGGAACAAGGGCTTTCAGTTCCGAATGCTCCAGATAACAATCGATGTTCGAGGGCTAGGACTGATTGTGACATGCCACTATCGATACAGTACCATCTACAAACTTTTCTGATTATGTAGCTGCATTTTAACATTGTAATTATTATCACCTCTTTACAAGTTAATCTCAGGGATAGATACCGTTACAATTTCGCCGTGGTTTTCTACAACTATCTCTATAGTTAGCAAATCACTGTGAAGTGTATGGCAGAGGGCACATTTCTTGAAACTTTGTAAGTAGGGTATCTCGGAATACTTCGTGTCTAATTTTAGGCGCCTGCCGTTTCACCTTTTTCAGCATCTCCGAGACACTCTCCACAGGGCGAAACGAAACTGTGACGATTCGCACTGCCCTTCTCTCCATACGTTCAGTATCCTTGTTAGTCCTATTTTGTACGGGTCCCACATACAAGAGCAATAATGTAGGATGTGGCACATGACTCCCTTGTAGACAGATTACATTTCCTTGAGTTCTACCAATTAACCATAGTCACCCAACTGCTTTACCTAAACTGAGCGCATGTTGTAGTTCCATTTTATAATTCTGTAGAGCTGTCCAAACAAACTAGGCAAAATATAGATGGCATTATCCAGCAAAAGAATGATTCCGCCCTTCAATATTCCTGAGCGTTTGGACTTGATGGCGGGCTTCAGTTTCGAAAGTGTCCACATACCGCTATTCGTTAATTGTGGCACCGTGTTCCATAAAGTCAATGAGTAGCGGGCTCTTGCAGTTAAAGAAACAGATCATTATGACTTACCCGAAGCTGGCGTGACCGGCATTGGATTTTGTAGCTTGGTGTGAAGCCATGTGCTTCCATTGCTGGCTCCGACTCCTGCTGTTCGGCTCAAAATACCAACACAGTATTCCACTTCCCGCGACAACAAGCGACAGGAAACTATACTCTTCATCATGATACCACTCCGGGTGCTGCTGTGATGTCGACAGTTCAACAACTTCTCCCCCGTCATGATGTGCGCATATAGTATTAGGAACGGAAAGTTGGTTAAAACCGGAAGTGAACAGTAACGAAATCCTAGACACAGAATGGAATATATACCGCAAGGATAGGATAAACGCCAATGGTGGAGGAGTATTTATAGCAGCAAAGAATTCAATAATATCCAGTGAAATTATTAGCGAATGCGAATGTGAAATAATCTGGGTTAAGTTAAGTATCAAAGGTGGGTCAGATATGATAGTCGGATGCTTCTATAGACCACCTGCATCAGCAACCGTAGTAGTCGAGCGCCTCAGAGAGAACCTGCAGAACGTCGTGAAGAAGTTTCGTGATCATACTATTGTAATAGGGGGAGACTTCAATCTACCAGGTATAGAATGGGATAGTCACACAATCAGAACTGGAGCCAGGGACAGAGACTCTTGTGACATTATCCTGACTGCCTTGTCCGAGAATTACTTCGAGCAGATAGTTAGAGAACCAACTCGTGAAGCTAACGTTTTAGACCTCATAGCAACAAATAGACCGGAACTTTTCGACTCCGTGAATGTAGAAGAGGGTATCAGTGATCATAAGTCAGTGGTTGCATCAATGACTACAAGTGCAATAAGAAATGCCAAGAAAGGAACGAAAATATATTTGCTTAACAAGAGTGATAGGGCACAAATCGCAGAATATCTGAGTGACCACCATCAAACGTTCATTTCTGAGGAAGAGGATGTGGAACAAAAATGGAAAAAATTCAGAAACATCGTCCAGTACGCCTTAGATAAGTTCGTACCGACTAAGGTCCAAAGCGAGGGGAAAGATCCACCGTGGTATAACAATCATGTACGAAAGGTACTACGGAAACAAAGAAAGCTTCATCATAGGTTTAAGAGTAGTCGAATCATAGCTGATAAGGAAAAGCTGAACGAAGCGAAAAAGAGCGTAAAGAGAGCAATGAGAGAAGCATTCAACGAATTCGAACATAAAACATTGGCAAACAATCTAAAGAAGAACCCTAAAAAGTTTTGGTCATATGTAAAATCGGTAAGCGGATCTAAATCCCCTATTCAGTCACTCGTTGACCACGATGGCACCGAAACAGAGGACGACCGAAGAAAGGCAGAAATACTGAATTCAGTGTTCCGAAACTGTTTCACTGCGGAAAATCGTAACACGGTCCCTGACTTCAGCCGTCGCACGGACGCCAAAATGGAAAATATTGAAATAAACGATATCGGAATTGAAAAACAACTGCTATCACTTAGTAGCGGAAAAGCATCCGGACCAGACGAGATACCCTTAAGATTCTACAGTGATTATGCTAAAGAACTTGCCCCCTTTCTATCAGCAATTTATCGTAGATCGCTGGAAGAACGTAAAGTACCTAGCGACTGGAAGAAAGCGCAGGTCGTTCCCATTTTCAAGAAGGGTCATAAATCAGATGCGAATAATTATAGGCCTATTTCGCTTACGTCAATCTGTTGTAGAATAATGGAACATGTTTTGTGTTCTCGTATTATGACGTTCTTAGATAATACAAATCTCCTTCATCATAACCAACATGGATTCCGCAAACAGAGATCATGTGAAACTCAGCTCGCCCTATTTGCCCAAGAAATTCACAGTGCCGTAGACACTGGCGAGCAGATTGATGCCGTATTCCTGGACTTCAGGAAGGCATTTGATACGGTTCCGCACTTACGTTTAGTGAAAAAAATACGAGCTTACGGAATATCGGACCAGGTTTGTGATTGGATTCAGGATTTCCTAGAAGAAAGAACACAACATGTCATTCTTAACGGTTCAAAATCTGCAGATGTAGAGGTAATTTCGGGAGTACTGCAGGGAAGCGTGATAGGACCTTTACTGTTTACAATATACATAAATGACTTAGTTGACAACATCGGTAGCTCCGTGAGGCTATTTGCAGATGACACGGTTGTCTACAAGAAAGTAGCAACATCAGAAGACTCGTACGTACTCCAGGAGGACCTGCAGAGGATTAATGCATGGTGCGACAGCTGGCAGCTTTCCCTAAACGTAGATAAATGTAATATAATGCGCATACATAGGGGCAGAAATCCATTCCAGTACGATTATGCCATAGGTGGTAAATCATTGGAAGCGGTAACGACCGTAAAATACTTAGGAGTTACTATCCGGAGCGATCTGAAGTGGAATGATCACATAAAACAAATAGTGGGAAAAGCAGGCGCCAGGTTGAGATTCATAGGAAGAATTCTAAGAAAATGTGACTCATCGACGAAAGAAGTAGCTTACAAAACGCTTGTTCGTCCGATTCTTGAGTATTGCTCATCAGTATGGGACCCTTACCAGGTTGGATTAATAGAAGAGATAGACATGATCCAGCGAAAAGCAGCGCGATTCGTCATGGGGACATTTAGTCAGCGCGAGAGCGTTACGGAGATGCTGAACAAGCTCCAGTGGCGGACACTTCAAGAAAGGCGTTACGCAATACGGAGAGCTTTATTATCGAAATTACGAGAGAGCACATTCCGGGAAGAGATGGGCAACATATTACTACCGCCCACATATATCTCGCGTAATGATCACAACGAAAAGATCCGAGAAATTAGAGCAAATACGGAGACTTACAAGCAGTCGTTCTTCCCACGCACAATTCGTGAATGGAACAGGGAAGGGGGGATCAGATAGTGGTACAATAAGTACCCTCCGCCACACACCGTAAGGTGGCTCGCGGAGTATAGATGTAGATGTAGATGTTGGGAACCTACTGCGCATAGATTTCCGGAACTTCATATCCCCTTTCACGCCGGCCGCGGTGGCCGCGCGGTTCTAAGCGCTTCAGTCAGGAACCGCGCGACTGCTACGGTCGCAGGTTCGAATCCTGCCTCGGGCATGGATGCGTGTGATGTCGTTAGGTTAGTTAGGTTTAAGTTGTTCTAAGTTCTAGGGGACTGATGACCTCAGAAGGTAAGTACCATAGTGCTCAGAGCCAACCCCTTTCACGATGGCGCGAAGAAGACCCTGGCTTACGCCCAACAAGAGCCGTATGTCTTCCACCGTTCGCTCTCGGTCATTTCTGAAGGCAACAGGCATAGAAGAAATCACAGAAGGGTTTACGACACGATTATCTTATCCTTCCCGATTGCTGTCTTTCAATGACACCCAGCATACTCGAAAAAACAGAAATTCGTTTATTCCAAACAAAGACACGATCATTTGCCATGCTGTGCTCGCAATACACAGGAAACAATAGGGCTTCAGTTTCACTTCATGGCACACCTTCCGCAATCACAAACCGCACTGCACCTCGTAGATCCTTGTTCCCAGCCGCCAAAGAGAACTCTGGCGCACAGAAGTCATCTCCGAACCCGCCGTCTCCATGAGCCAATATACGTGACTCTCGAGTCTCTGCCGCAATGCAGTCACCACTTGAGTATATTGCCAGGCACAAGTGAACTCGTGTCGCTCCGAAACTGCGGTACGCAAGTTAGATAGTATAACCGCTCACACGCGGCATCCCAACTACACTATGTGATCAAAAGTATCCGGAAATCCCAAAAAACAGACGTTTTTCATTTTAGGTGCATTGTGCAGCCACCTACTGCTAGGTACTCCATATCTTCGACCTCAGTAGTCATTAGACATATCGAGAGAGCAGAATGGGTCGCTCCGCGAAACCCACGGACTACGAACGTGGTCAGCTGATTGGGTGTCATTTGTATCATACGTCTGTATGCGACATTTCCACATTTCTAAACATCCCAAGGTCCACTGTTTCCGATGTGATAGTGAAGTGGAAACATGAAGTGACACGTACAGCACAAAAGCGTACAGGTCGGCCTCGTCTGTTGACTGACAGAGACCGCCAACAGTTGAACAGGGTCGTAATGTGTAATAGGCTTGTACTCTCACCGTTTACGATCTGCATTGAACGCGTGTAACAGGCGACTGCCACAGCGGTGAACGCTCGCGCAGTCCCATCCCATTTCCCAATAGAGGGTACTTCTCTACACACACCTATCTGCATTACCAACGTCCGCGGCAAGCTCGCTGTATAGTCTGTCTTGCTTCAGTTTGACTAACACTTGTACTACTCGTGTATTCACACTTTGTATTCTTTCGAGTCATTCGTCACTTTCCGAACACCTTGTCTAAGATATTTGTCATTTGTTTTGATTTTATGAGGCCTTAGCTAGACAGTAAACGACCACAATCTCGGATTGTCTCCTAAATAGTTTACTTTGATGAAAAACACAACATGGTCTGTAACGCGGCTCGGAAGATTTGAGATCTCAGATATGAGATCTTATATCTCTTAAAAGCAGATTGTATAAAATTGTTAATCCGTAATAATCCAAGCCCGAAGTACATGTTAGATTTGGTAATTCGTATGTAGTTAAGATTAACCATCGGAAGCCACATACTACAGCAGTCTTCATTTGAACGCCTTAGAAGGAGGCATAATCCTATTTGTTGCCAGATCGGTATGTTACATAGAACTTTTGGTAGGCTTTTTAAGGGGGAAGATATCTGGTATGAATGCAAGCACAGAGTGTTATTGCTGTTTCACATATTCTGTTTTGGTCGTTGCCTTTTTTCAAGCAATGTTTTGAAAAATAATTTAGCAGGTAATACGTAAAAATGTTTTCTGCTGGGTACGCTTTTGGTCCACTACTGTCGCGAAAACAATGCCATCTTCTGCGTCCATAGATGAAGCGCAGATGAGTACTTTTTAAGAATCTACAGCAATCTCTCTATGTGTAAATCAGAATGGTGTCTCAGCAAGTCGACAAGGGTATTGACTATGCACGGACATAGGTCAACTGATGTGATTACGCTATGTAGCGGGTGGTGTGGTTGTCCTTGTGAGAACTGGGGCAGATACCGCCCCGGCACATTGTATCTACGTTTATGTTGCGTAGGTGCTGGAAAGACGATGTGTTCGGGAAATGGACGACGGACTCCTTGTTCTATTATCTTGGACTAGTACATTGGTAAAGGCTGCACGTGGAACGACAAAGAAAAGTCTGTTCAAATGCGTGTGAACTTTTGAGGTCATCGGTCCCTAGACTTACATACTACTTAAAGCAACTTACGCTAAGAACAAGATACATCCACGCCCTAGGAGCCTCCAGAGCAAGGGGCCGCGCAATACGTGACATGGCGCCTCGAACCATGCGTTTACACCACGCTTCTAAAGAAAATTTTAGAGACTGTGTTTCATTAATATTCTGATAGCGTTCTCCTCTGCTTTGACTGTAGGACTTTACGGAAATATACACCGCACTAAAAAACAGAAAAACTTCCCATGACCAACAATAATAGCAGAAACATTAGGACCTCTGACCACCGTGAGACGGATAATCGATTGGTGACGGTGCGGACACGTGATGTGGTAGGGAAAATATATAAGTGGAACATAGACAAATGGGGAAGATCTCTAGTGATAAACGCTGTAGATAGGGAAGTACAGTAACGTAAGCTGGGTTGGCAAAGAACCAATTAATATGGATTGCAACCTGAGAATGAACATCCTGCTGGATAGCTGTTGGCGTGCAGCTGTCTAGAGCTCCTATGGAAACTGGTTGAAGAACGGTGAAACCAAAGTTATGCCACAAGATATTGGAAGACGATGCCTTTTTCCAGAACGTACAAGCTGGAGATTTGCTCTTTATTAATTAGGAAGAATACGCGTCGATCAGTGGTAGTTTTGTGGTCAGAGATCTATTTTGGTACAAGCACAAGTGTTGCACACCATACCATCCAGCGTCCATTGTTGAACATATAGATCTGCAGCAAAGACCCTCAAAGATTTTCCAAGTTTATTCAATGACATCGTCAATTGTGATTCCATTCCGCTAGATGGATGATAAAGCTTGGAGAAATGGAAGCGTGACGTTTAATCGGATGAATCACGGTTCTTGTTGCACCAGGTCGCTGGTCGTCTCCGTTTAGACCAACATCCAACGATAGGCTACTCGAAACATGCAACACTTCACGAACACAAGTTGGTGGGGTCAGGTTTCAGCTACGGCTGAAATTCTCCTGGGCATGCGTGTAACTAGTGGCAGTAATGGGAGGCAACATGATAGCTGCAGATTATGTGATCATTGTTGCGGATCACCCGTATCCCATCATGCTTGAAGCCTCTTCCGGTAGCGATAGCATCTTCCAACAGAGTAACTGTTCGTCTCACAAGGCCTGTGGCTTGAGGAGCCTCACAGAGTGCTGAAGGTGATTTCTTGGCTAACGAATTCACCTGATCTGAATCCCATGGAACATAATGCGCACACTACCGGATCACAGTACTGCAATCATAGACGACGACCGGCCCGTATTTTACGGGAGTTGGGCGAGCTATAGGTGCACACATCGCACCCCAGCTAGAAAAGTGAAGCAAGTAGAAAAAAGGCAGTTTTTAGTGTATGCCATTGAGAAATACGTGTAATGTGCCACAACGTGAACGAAAAACGACATGTGTCTCTCACAATTTGTCCACTTCAGGACAGTTGTGTTAATTTTATTGTAGTCTTCTTCATGTTGCCCGCGGCAAGAACAGTGTCGCCTCAATGTTGCCACTGACAGCTGTGCATAGTTCACTCAAGAAGAGCAGCACAATCTGAGCTGTGACACTTTTCATATATAAGGTAAACCGAACGTAAGTTTTGACATCATTGGTTATTACTAGATGTGCGTTTACTGAGTGTCTGTACCTTACATTACAGTCTCCTTCAGTCATACATGCATGTCTGAAGGACAGACACTGTTTCGATGATTAGAGCTGTTGTGAATATTACGAGTCCTCGTGTGTTACAGCGCACGAGAAAGAATCGAAATTTCTGCTCTAAAGTAAGTCCACATTCGCTGAACCCCTTTTCTCGGCGAAAATTATTCCTGCACTATATAAGCCAGTTAATGATTCTATGTTTTTGAAAAGTGTGTTACTTAAATTGTATCTTTTTATAAATTATAATTTATCGCTTCGTATGTTCCTAAAAAAATAATTTCAATTTTTTCAGTTTTTTATTGTAACTGAAATAGAAATTTGTCTAATGTAAGCCCGAATGTCGTATTATACTGCAGCAAGCAAATGATATAATTTATTTAGGGTAGAAAAGTGGTAAAAGTATTATATGGGGGATCGTAACCAAAATATAGTCTCTAGAAAAGCGAAAAAAAGACACAACACAAGGAACTAATTAATAATTATCTGACGACACCTCACATTCGAACAAAACAAAGCTAAGTGTCCATATCACTGATGCCTAAAATAAAATGGAATTTACAGTCCAAAATACTTACTTGAAATCTAGAGGAAGCTTATAACATTTCAATACAGATATTTGTATATACTTCTTTTTGTCCATTTTTCTCAAGTATTGCACTATTGAGTTCTCTCGCTGACTTGCCAGGGTGTAATATGTTGCCACGTAACTCCGGAAACAAATGGTTCAAATGGTTCAAATGGTTCAAATGGTTCTGAGAACTATGGGACATAACATCTGAGGTCATCAGTCCCTTAGAACTTAGAACTACTTAAACATAACTAACCTAAGGACATCTCACATATTCATGCCCGGGGCAGGATTCGAACCAGCGACCCTACCGGTCGCGCGGTTCCCGACTGAAGCACCTAGAAACGCTCGGCCACACCGGTCGGCAACTCCGGAAACCTAAAAAGTCCATGCGAAGCAGAATCCCAGTTCTTTAGCATATGTGGACCAACACACAATTAACCGAGTGATCATAATCTCTCAGCTTATCATCGTATATACTGGTACTGAATTCCAAAGGCATAATATTTATCACTGCGCTCGACGGTTCCAAGAGCTACGGTGTAGTACAATTAATTTTACGGTTAATAAAATGTTTATTCCCCGGATTTAAAGGGTGTATAAGTTTTCTCTTGGCTTCCCTCCTCTCTCCCTCCCCCAATTACTGATGCTTATGTATGAAGCTAACAATAAAAGACTTACGTTTTGGACACTACATACTTCGTAAATGCATTCTGGTATAACTTCATCTGCCTGTTCAAGCAACGTTACATCTGAGTATCTGCACGGTCATATGAATTTCCGCATTCTCTTCATCGTCAGTGGTAGTAGATAATAAGTCAAACGTTTTCATAAATCACTTCAGACTTTTAAAAAATGTTACTGGAGTTTTTAGCCGACTGGGACATTTTTGACGAGCCTCGTACTCTTCATCTTCATTAGAATATGATGAGTGTGGCACTCGTCAGACCCTCGCGGTACGTCCATATAGCCACCCAGATATTAAGGTCAAGAACATTTCGTCAGTAGTACACTCCTGGAAAATCGTACATGACCCTGCGATCAGTGTGTTTGGTACCAATACTTTGCAACCATTTCACAGCCAATCACGTAGGGGATTCTGCCTGAAATCCAGACATAGTTCATTTAACGAAATGAAACTATACAGTTCGAGAGCTCTTTTCACGACTCAAACGACTACGACGTATACTTCCAGAATGAAGTGACAACTGAACATTTTATCAGGTCTGGGATTCGAACACAGATCTCCTGCTCAATAAACAGATGTGCTAACCACTACGCCGTAGGAGCACAGTGGATTTGCACAACTGCGCGGACTACCATAGTGCGCCTACCTGCCTTCTATAATATTTACGTACGATAGTTTACCAAATTAAGAGATGGCAGAGCGAGACGTATTCTACTATTATGAGATTTCAGTTGACACCACTCGTTCTGGGACTGCATACATGAAAACAGTATTAGCAGTCCGTACATTTAGTGCATTCGAAAATCTTGTAGGACTAAAAGAACTGTCAGCAATAAAAATAGTAAAACCAAATGAATCCCCCAATAGCAGTAGACCCGAGCGTACGATACCCTGCTCTGTGTGTTAGTACACTGTGGGATATGTTACTAGATATGTAAGGTTCAGGCCACATGCTATTGCTTCTATCTTCTTTCGTAGCTATCTGTGTCACTTAAACTGACTTAGATGCAAAAAACAACGTGACTCGAAATGTTAGCGTGACTATTCCAAACTGTCATTCGAAGATTGAATTGAAGTGTTTACAGTGGACTTGCAATTCTATCCACCCGCATTCGATTGTCGAGTTACGGCAACTTTCTCAGAGCAAGTCAAGATTAACTGGATTTCTCAACCAGCGATTTGTCGCTGGCTCTCAGTTTTCCGCACTCTTTTTCTTCCGTTTTATAAAAATCGTGTTTTCTCAGAGTGGCACGCTTTTAATAAAATCTTAAACTAAGCTCTAGACCTAAATTTCCATGTGTTACTTCCATATCATTACCGGATGCTAACAGTACGCATTGCAAATCAGGACATGACGTGTTTCATGTCAGGCTTCACAGTTTTTTTACATTAGTTATATTATGAATAATAAAATTACTTAAAGGATTTATATAGATCTAAGGTCATTTGGCATAACAGTATGGCATAATTATTTTAACTGCAATTGCTTCCGGAAACATATATCACTAATAATGTTGCGAGTTGGTCTCTCATTGCTCCACTACTAACGTCACGGCTACACAAGAATCTGAACGACTTGGCAGGCACTTGACTGCGAACATAATTCGCTTGAGTAACAAAAACCTATAAGTTGTTTCCGGTGGAAACAGTAGAGTTAAAACTCATTACTTGCCAGATCGACATGTCAGTTGAGAAGGCTAGAGCGTGCCATTCGCAGTTATGATCATGCCCAGTAAATTGCTACAATGTTTAAACTATGATTCAGACGAAGACCAGTTTTAGGTTTCACAGACGAAATGACGGCGTGCTATCTACTACGTTGAAGATTATGTGTGGTAACACTAGCGCTTTATGGTAATCTGCAACGGGTTCACATGGGCCACATCCCCTAATGGACTGACGTGGAGTGTCTCTACACTCCACCACACCCCAAACAAGGAAGCTAGTTAATATTGCATTTTCATCCATTTCTGAGATATGTCGGAAGTTTGAGATCTGTAGCTCATCTGGAAGTCAGTTTAAAATTAACTGCCAAAATTTGCAACACATAGGAAAGTGACCTAATAAAAACATTTCAAAAGGAAACGTTTTCCTGATACATAGATGACCTTCTGTTAGACACATGATTTCTGTTTCAGCAGATCGCTGATTCCAGTCAAATGAGTTGAACGCTTTGATCTTAGTTTCTTACTGTGCAAAATGGTCATGTTTTGATAACTATGTTAGCACATTTATACGAAGTACCCTGACCCTTAGTATGTATAAGCTGGAAAGGAATGTTCACAGGCCCTGCGGCTTCCAGTCTTGCAGTATAAACACGAAGTTTAAACCATCTTAATTACATCGTGCCGTGTATATTTAACAAACCTTCGCAGGTGCAGAAGATGAAACCCAAGTGAAAAACTTCCTTCCTACACGAGAGAGAGTAGGTATGATGCAATATTCAATCTTAAGACAGAACTAAAATGAAAGCAAGCAAATAAATTCCTCCCTCTATGGCGTTGTTGTAAATTCAGACAGTCGTATAAGAGTTTCCAGGGACTGGCACCAAACCCAAATAGTATTACGAAAGTACCAAAGAAAATCACTCGGAACTAATTTTTATTTTGATTCATCGTTACAGACAAATTTATCAGTTAACATCAGCTAACAATTTATATTTTATATGGTGTTCTCTGTCGCCCTCACTCATTCATTAGTGTGACTTCTCTATTGCTCTGATCAAACAGCTCAACTTTTTAAATTCCTTCTTTAACTGAAAACCCGTTCCAAATTGTATATTTTACTGTTGATTTGAAATATTTCTAATATTTGGGACACTAAGACATTCCATCATGTAAGATATTTCGTATATTTCATAGCTTCCTTAGCCCATGCCTTCATAATATATTTGTTTTAGAGGTAGATGAATCCTTGATAGCCGGCCGCTGTGGCCGAGCGGCTCTAGGCGCCTCAGCCTGGAGCCGCGCGACCACTACTTTCGCAGGTTCGGATCCTGCCTCGTGCATGGATGAGAGTGATGTGCTTAGGTTAGTTAGGTTTAAGTAGTTCTAAGTTCTAGGCGACTGATGATACCAGATGTCTAGTCCCATAGTGCTCAGAGCCATTTGAACCAATCCTTGGTACATAAATTGATTTTCATTCATTCTGTGTAATTCTTCGAGAAAGGTCTTTTCCTCCTGCACATAGTGTTCGAATTTTTCCCCACTTACATCCATTCTTGCAAGTTTGCATACCAATATCTAGGTTGGCTAGCTGTAAATCAGTCAAATGTATTTAATGCTGTCGTGGTGGTCCTTTTTTACCCCTCTATTGTATAGTTTTCATTTCATATTGGACGAGGTACACCGAATAATTTAAATGTTTTAATGGAGATTATGATATTCGAAGAAATTTAAAGTTATGTCTAGAATAGTGGTTCTTGTAAGTATTAAAAACGAACTTCAACATGTTGCCCGTTAGAAACGTTTTATAACTGTTTCTACCAACTTCAGTTCATAATTGTTTCTTTGTCGTGATCTCTGTGGTCTCTGTTGAAACCTCTGCTCTTTGTGACTGGCGATGTGATCCAAGACGATGCTGATCTTTTCTTCTGTGCTTTCTGACAGTTCCACAAAGCCAGTGAGTCGATTTTAATCCTTTTGACTCCTTTCGTAATAGATCGTGGTTAGTACCATCCAGCTGAAAGTTTAAAATTCCGACCATCTCGACAAGGACGCAGTAGTGATTTCCTCTGTCCATTCATGGCATTATGATGAACTCATGACGTGAGGTGGAAAACGTTGTAGTACCGCATAACGGTGTGGGAGGTACTTTGATGGAAAACAGACTAAATATCTGTAAGTGAAAAAAGAACAGTTTCTCCGTGTCTTTTCCGGTGAGACGAATTAACATAGGGCTCTCCAGTTTTCAGCAGATCGAGTTCGTCGAGATAGGCCGCCGTTCGATGAGTGTCACTCCCATCATTTTATGGTGAAGTATCGAGACGGTATTCTGGTTGTCTTCTTTTAGGCAGTTCACGGTGGCTGACACTCCGCCCACCACCACCACCACCACCACCACCACCACCACCACCACTACCACCACCACCACCCTCCCCCGACCCCCGTCCTCAACAAAGAGTAAGTGGTGGTGGCGAAAGACCACGTTGGAGTCCCGGCGCGGTCAGTTAGACTCCACCTCGCGTCACTTGTCTTCTGGACGTGTGTCCCCAGGGACTCTTCGCAACCTACTGTGCTAGTAGCGGGTGTCAAGCAGAGCTTACGTGGCAGCAACCATCTCTATTTGACTGTCGATCGCTGGTTCTATATCAGATGGCTCTCTATTCCATGCGGTCACAAAATCAAGTTGCCGTAGAAGACACTCGTCCGTTCATAAGACGTATGGCCTTCTTCCCAGCTTGTTAGTGACAGCTGAAGTATAGTGTACCTGGCGTCCCCCAAATAATGCTGCTGAACGATTATCTGCCTAACGGACAGCAGCCCACACTCATGTCTGGCATACGCAATATCACTGGATAATTCGCCTAGCCAACTAGATCTTTAAGCCTTTGGGGTGATTGGAGGATTGTTTTAACATCAGGTTTCTTAAAGACCCTTGCTATCTTTGCCATTGGTAAATTGTTTTTTGATCGCTGTAGTGTATGAGCTGTCAAGCATCAGAGTTCCCATACGTTCTCTGGTCCTTGTTCTGAAACTCCTAAATAATGTTTCTCCTGTGTAATGGAAGTGACATGTCCTTGTTACAGATGAATCGGAATAATTAGGCACTGCTGAATTTATCTAGAGGTTCGCTGACATTTAGAAAAATAAAAAGCCGAGTAAAAGTGTGAGTGAACTAAAGAAGTACATTCTAATCCTGTAACGCACGTTTATCGCATGTACGTCACAACCTGGAATAACTCGCAAACAGGTGACCACCAGGATAATACTTACGGTCTCTTAAAGTTAGGGACCACTCACTGTCTAGATGTTACGCAGAGGGTTCTTTTTTCTTTTTCAAAGCAGTCACATAGTATACCTGAAAGAAACTGGGTGACTGAGGCTTAGTGTCCCGTAGACGGCGATATCATTATAGATACTGCTGATGCACGATGACGAAATATATCTATATTTTCAAAGAAATCATACATGGTTCGCCCTAAGTGATTTAATAGAACCATGTATGGTAAATCATGACGACGAGACGAGGTGTTACACATCATAAATGGGAGTCCATTGTCTTATACTTCCTCTGAGTGGCGACATGTGACATTTTTAGATAAATCACGTTTTATTCTCCACGCAGCACAAAATGACACTATCGAAAAGCTTTGTCGAGGCAGTTGTAGTTTACTATGAGCCATAGATGACATGAATGACCAGCGGCTGTAGAGACATCTACGGGGAAATAGACGTGCAACTGTTGAGCAGCTGACCACACAGGTGAACAATGTGGCTATCAAGAGTATCATCTCAGCGACTTTTCAGCGAACGTTGCTGCCTACAGCGTCCGCAGCAGGCGCCTGGTTCACACACCCATGTTGGCTGCTCTTCATCGGCGACGAAGGCCGGAATATGTTTTCCAGTACCACAACTGGACAACCTCAGGGTGCCTATTCTGTATCTTTCCCCCGCTGTGCCGACAGTTTCGGTACTCAAGAGCACCAAACGGTCTAGTACTCGGATTAGAGCCCCTGCGTTATTCAGTATGCATTTCGGAAGCGATACCGTTGGGGTCTAGAGAACCGAAGCGCTGTTGTCGGTTCGCGTCGCGCAAGCCAGTGAAAAGCAAGCGGCCGCAGGTCCGTGCATGCCCACTGCAGCGCGCACAGCGCCACGAACACAAAGCGGCTAGCAGACGACACAGGGGCGCTATTCTTCCAAGTACCGAAAATTACGTTTACGTTGCCATAACGCATGACGCCGCAGTCCATCGAGCTGACGTGCCCGCCTTCATCGCACTAGCCTCCTCCTTAACAGTATCAGGTGCTGTATATCCATTTCCATGATTCTCAGCTGAAATGTGTGGTGTCACCGCCAGACACCACACTTGCTAGGTGGTAGTTTTAAATCGGCCGCGGTCCATTAGTACATGTCGGACCCGCGTGTCGCCACTGTTAGTGATCGCAGACCGAGCGCCACCACACGGCAGGTCTCGAGATACGGGATAGCACTCGCCCCAGTTGTTCGGACGACTTTGCTAGCGACTACACTGACGAAGCCTCGCTCCTTTGCCGAGCAGATAGTTAGAATAGCCTTCAGCTAAGTCCATGGCTACGACCTAGCAAGGCGCCATTAGCCTTACATAGCAATTGATACTTACCGTATAAAGCATGTCTCATCAAGAACGATGTATACAACAAGGATGGATTAAAGTTAAGTATTCCAAAAGCTACGTACTTTTCTTTATAGCATTCATTACGTATTCTGTTTCAGACCTCACGCCATCCTTCGTGTGTTTATAGCGTGCATTGCGGTCCCCTCAAATCACACTGTGTCGGCACTTCTGTCGACACATCAAAATGCATAGACATTTTTACAGTTTCCCGGACCGCAGGTTTCCATGCATGCATAATAACGACAGCGTATTTGACTGAATTCTGCAGATTGTCGTAAATGCCGCGTTGTGTCATCTTATTCACATTCACACTGACATCGTGTTTCGGATTTACGTTTCTGAAAATGAGTTAGGAAGAGTGTGTGGTACCGCATTGTACTAATATAGCCGGCCGAAGTGGCCGCGCGGTTCTGGTGCTGCAGTCTGGAACCACAAGACCCCTACGGTCGCAGGTTCGAATCCTGCCTCGGGCATGGATGTGTGTGATGTCCTTAGGTTAGTTAGGTTTAACTAGTTCTAAGTTCTAGGGGACTAATGACCTCAGCAGTTGAGTCCCATAGTGCTCAGAGCCATTTGAACCATTTTGTACTAATATATCTATAAAAACACCAGAAAAAATTGATTCTGAGAGTTTCAAAGACTAAGAAGATCAACAGAATGTGGTTATAACTAGCTCCTACAGATCCAAATGATTAAGTAGCCCACTTCCCTATATGATACGTCAACGATTTGGGCCTTAAAAACAAAATTGAAAAAAACACATTTTCGAGAGTTCGTGCAGTTCGTCGAAGTTTGTAACATGCATCTCATGAATAAAAATGTATCGTATATGGTGCTACAGTCTAAAATTATTACGGCGGAGATCTTTCATCTTTGTTGTTGAGGATTCGATCGCAGATAAATAGTTGTGACAAGCAAGATTATGAAGACGACTGGTGCTAGTTACATTCCCCGTAATTTAAGTTGTGCTCTTAGATTCCTGTTTAACCGCATACTCGGAAATCGCTACATATTCAGAAACAATCGTGAATTATTTGTGAGAAGAAAAAATATAGAGGTCACTGTCGGTTGTTTCACACACAGCAATTCCATCTCCAGCAATTTCATATTTCGTTTTTTAAACACACAGAAATCATGAAATCATTTCTGAGGAATTGCACTGTTACATGCAAGTAATAACAAATATTGCAGAAAAATCTTAACTTACACGAATAACAATGTCTCAGAACGTGTTGCATATATGAAGAGGGAAAAAAAAACGAAAAACTTTTGCACCCATCCATGCGCGAACCCATGCCCTTACATTTTGCATTCCCACGCGCCAACCACTTCGCCACGCTAAACAATGGGGAAGTAATGCTCAATTCTTGTACTATAACAGAGAGGAATGTAGGCTGAATTCGTTGCAAACGGTGTTGCGTAAGTCATAAATGCGTGATGGTTTGGAAGGTTTCCAATATCAAGCTTCACATGATTGCTTTCCATTGTTACTTGAAAGTTGTAAGGACGTTTCGATAGTTACTAACTAAACCATTTGTGGGAAAAAGTACACAAAGGCACTAGTAACGTCAGTTCACACTCATGTAATATTCGTAAGCAGAGACGATGTCTTGATATTTAACGATCTTTAAATCTTATTTGTATAAAAATAACACGTATTTCGAGAGAATATTCACAGAGAACTTTTTTTGGTTGATGTAATCATTCACAGTAAAAACCTAACCTAACCATATTTCTAACAAAGGAAAATTATTATGAACTCAGTTTCCAACCAGATGCGTCCTCTGGTGATTATTTAGTGACACAATCACTATATCCAAAGTTGAAACTGCTAAATATGTTTAAAATAACAAATTATAGGTGCACATAAGCCACAGCTCACCGATCGACAGGGCCACACCGAAATCCAAAACCTCTCGGTACAATTGTCGTAAATTTGGTGAGAGGGTCGTTCGGTAACAGGTCTTAGAAGCTTACTGAATAGGATATTTCGGTAAAGAACCGAAAATGACGTCACTATTGAGACATACCTACTACACCGATCGGTATGAACGATACAGAATAGGGTCCCTGAGTGGCGACAGATGGCCTTCGTAGAGAAATCACGTTTTTTACCCCATCGGACGGCGTGAATAGTCTGAAAGCAAACACCCTGTATCAGGCCTGAGGCACTCCCTAGCTGATTTCGTCGTTCTGGATGGCAGAGTGGCTCAACACAAGTGTGCATCTGTCTTAGGGGAACACGCTCATGCATTTGAGTTTCCTCGGGGTGATGGCATCTACCACCAAATCCATGCAACGTGTTGCACAGCTCGCAGTGTGCACGTGTATTTCGAGAACCTACAGGATCAGTTTACCCTACTCCCCTGGCCACCAAACTGCCTGGATTTAAACCCAATCTAGAATCTGTGAGACTACGTCGATCGGTCGCCATGGAATCTGAGCCGTGAAATCTAACGCAGCTGTCCACAGCACGGGAGCTGACATGGCTCCAAACGTCAGTAGCTTCAGTAACATGATTTACTCTCTGCCCGCATGTTCACAGCGGTCCACACTGCAGAAGGTAGATTTTCATCCTCTTCACAGGTGGTGTAGTTAATGAGATTGGACAAACAATATATATATATATATATATATATATATATATATATATATATATATATATATATGTGTTTGTTGTCTATAAATTAGTAATACAAGAGGAACTATTAATTGAGAAAAAGGGAAAATACTTAAAGAAATTTTCCATATACCCTGAAAAAATATATCTTCAAGATTTATTCACGCCTAATATCATTAATTCTCAACGTTCCCGCTAGGGGCATGCGCGCATGAGTAATCCAACAGTCATCATACAGACCTATAATGGTTCAGAACGTGAGCAGTGTTGTCTGTGGTTCCACCTGTCCAAATCGGCTACTACACTTCAGAGATAATTAAGGACAAATTATCGCAATTCAAAGGCAAACTGTTACTAAGTAGTACAATCGTTTCACAGAAACTTGTTGTGTGTCACATACAATGCCAGATCAGGGTTGGCTAGGAGTTTCTGACGCAGCAATTTAACAAGTTCAGCAGTCTTACATTCGTAGTCCGGGTAAATCAAAGAGGCGCACCAGCGCAGAATTGAATATGCCTAGTGTTAGTGAGCGGAAGGTATTACAGAAATGCCCGTCATTTAAACCATACAAACTGGAGCTATTGCAAACTTCAAGAGCAACTGTCAAAGGAAAACAAGCTGAGTTTTGTGTGGAAATGTTTAACAAGATGCAGGCTGAATAAGACTTTCTTAATTAAATTGAATTCTGTAATGAAGCCACCTTCCACACTTGCGGTAAAGTGTATCGACATAATATTCGTACATATGGGACGAGCAAAAACCTCGTCACGTAATGAAATATGTACGGAACTCACCTAAGGTAAATCTATTTTTCGCTGCAAGCTGTAACAAGATTTACGGTCCTTTCATTTTTACCAAGTCCTATGTACTTGGCATATAGTACCTTGATATGCTTCAGCTTTATCTATTGATTGAATTACAACAGAAAATTGACACTGAATTTATTTGCCAGCAATAAGGTGCACAACCACGTTGTTGTCGTGAATCGATCTCGTATCTCCGTAAAAATTTGACGACTTGGACAGGGCGTGGTGGAACAATACCCAGGCCACCATCATAATCTGATTTGATCTCAATGGACTTCTTCGTATGTTGTTACATTAAAGACACAGAATTTACTCCTCCGCTTCCGGGAAACGACGACGAGCTGTGGCAATGGGTAATTCAAGCACTTAGAACCATACATCAGGACTTGCTTCATAGGATTTGCCAGGAAACTGATTACAGATGGGACTTTCGTCGTGTAACGAAATGTAGCCACATTGAACACTTGTAAAATAAACTTGAAGATATACAACATACATTTTTCACAAATAAAGTTTACTTTCCTATAACTAAGTTACAAATACTTCTATGTATAAAGATGCTTGTGTGTATATTCCACATCACCTAAACCACTCAAACAAACTTGGTACGCATATAACTTCACAATCCCTGTAGGATAAGAATAACTTCCATATTACACTTCAGCAGTTATGACGTCATAGAGAATGAGACGGGCGAAATACTGCGGCATCATGGCTGACGTTTAAATTTCTTACTTCTGTCCTACTGACATTACTCGCAACAAAATTTGCAGACGTATTCACATATGTCGCTGAAAGCATCCTACAAAATGATATCATGGACAAGTAATAATTCAGGAGTTTTTGTTTTGGAGACTTCAGTTTTGTGTGTAGTTTGATATGGCCCGCCACAAACTCCTCTCCTTTAACACCCTTAGTTTTTTGCTACATGTATTCCAATCTCTGTCTTCATCTACAGCTTCTATCCTCTACAGCTCTGTCTAGTACCATGGAAGGTATCCCTTGATGTCTTAACAGTTGTCCTACCATACTGTCCCTTCTTCTTTCCAGTTTTTCCATATATTCCTTCCCTGTCTGATTCTCCGCAGAACCTCCTCATTCCTTAACCTATCAGTCCGCCCAATTTTCAACATTCCTCTGTAGCACAACAGCTTCAGTTCTCTACCGGTTTTCCCACAGAACATGTTCCACTACCATTCAATGCTGTGCTCAAAACATACATTCTTCCTTCAATTACAGCCTACGGTTGATACTGGTAGATTTCTCTTGGCCAGGAATGCTCTTTTCGCACTGCTAATCTGCTTTCAGTGTTCTCCTTGGTTCGTCCGTCATGGTTATTTTGCTGCCTATGTAGCAAAATTCCTTAATTTCATCTATTTGCTGATCACCAACCCTCATGATAAGTTTCTCGCTGTTCACATGTCTGCTACTTCCCTTTACTTTCGTCTTGTGTTGATTTACTCTCAGTCCTGATTCTGTACGCATTTGACAGTTCATTCCATTCAGAAGATCCAGTAATTCTTCTTCACTTAGTCTGAGGACAGCAATGTCATCAGCGAACAGCATAATCGATATCCTTCCACCTTGACATTTAATTCCACTGTTGAATCTTTGTTTTATTTTAGTAATTGCCTCTTAGATTTGTAAATTGAAGAGTAGGGATGAAAGACCACATCCATATCTTACACGCTTTTTAATATAAGTGTTTCGTTCATTCATCTATTCAAGTTAGCAGACCATTATTGATGTTCACCGAACTATTTTATCACACAGACTGTAGTTTATCCCCTATTAGTAATCTGGACATTCAAACAATGAACCATACGAAATTGGTAAGCGTTTTAAAACATCCAAGGTGATTTTTACATGCTATATTGTTCTTCTCTTTTCTGTGTATAGTTTTCAAAATTTTAGTAACCACCTTATCTATATATCTCGAATAGATCAAAGTTGCGGGTCTATGTTCCGAATTTTTCCATGGTTTTCCTCTGGAATGCCTTCCACCCTTATTTATTCCACCTTGGCTCTTGTACGTATCGTGTACTACCCGACTCCCGCTACAGCTTACCCTTATTTTTCTCAGAATTTCGGATATCTTGCAACATTTTATACTGTATAACTTTCTCTGACAGAACTGCCTCTGTGATGTTGTTGGCTACCACAGAGCCAAAATGATCGTCTTATAACACATGCTCAATTTTCTTTTCCATCCCTCTGTATATTATTCTTGTCAACAACTTGAATGGATGAGCTATTCGGGAGATATGACGTCATATACACTGAAAAGCGTAAAAATCTACCAGATATGTGCAAGACGTGGTTTTGATGCGAGCTATATTCGCAAGACACTTTTCAGGTCGTATTTACATATGCTGCTGAACGTACCTGCAAAATTATATGATTGTATGACACACAGATCAAGAAATACATCATAAACACTGAGCTGAGTGAAGAACTGCTGCATCATACATGACGTTTAAATTTATTACTTCTTTGCTTTGAAATCTATTCACAATATATTCGGCAGACAGTATCCACATATGCCGCTGAATGTAATTGCACAAATATATCGTTATACGACACATACTTCAAGAGCTATGACGCCTTAAACACTGAGATGCGTAAAAAAAATGCCGTATCATGTTTCACGTTTTAATTTATTAGGTCTTTACTACAACTGTCTGCAACAAGTTTTGCAGACAGCATTTATTTATTCGTCTAAAAAGCGTTCGATAAAAGACAGAATGAAAACAGCAGATTAAATATATTAAAATTAATATATAGAAAGAGAACATAGATACAATGTGAGGTAAACAGTGCATACAATAGTTATATATAAACCGATAGCAAACACTATATTCACTAATGCGCCAGAGAAATTGGTATAGACATGCGTGTTCAAATACAGAGATATGTCAACAGGGAGAATACGGCGCTGTAGTCGGCAACGGCTATATGAGGCAAGTGTCTGGCGTAGTTGTTAGATTGGATACTCCTGCTACAATGGCAGGCTATCAAGATGTAAATAAGTTTCAACGTGGTGTTATGGTCGGCGCACGAGCGATGCGACACAGAATCTCCTAGGTAGCGATGAAGTGGAGATTTTCTTGTACGACCATTTCACGAGCGTACAGTGAACATCAGGAATACCCAAATCTCCGCCATCGGTGAAGCTGGAAAAAAATCCGGCAAGAACGTTACCAACGACGACTGATGATAATCATACAGCGTGACAGAAGTGCAACTCTTCCGCAAATAGCTGCAGATTTCGATGGTGGGCCATCAAGCCATTAACAAGTGTCAGCGTACAAACAATTCAACGAAACATTGACACTGGAATGTTTGGAAACATGCTGCCTGGTCGGACGAGTCTCGTTTCAAGTTGTATCGAGCAGATGGACGTTTACAAGTATAGAGGCAAGCTCATGAATCCATCCATGGACCATGCATATCTGCAGGGACTGTCCAAGCTGGTGGAGGCTGTGTTATGGTATGTTAGGGTGTGCACTTGGAGTGATATGGGACCCGTGGAACTTCTAGATACGACTCTGGCTGGTGACACGTACGTAAGCATCCTGACTAATCACCTGCATCCATTCATGTCCATTGTGTATTCCGATGGTCTTGGGCATTGCCAGCAGAACAATGAGACACCCCACACGCCGATAATTGCTATAGAGTGGCTCCAGGAACACTCTTCTGAGTTTAAACATTTCTGCTGGCCATCATTCTCCCGAGACATGATCATGATTGACCATATCTGGGATGCCTTGCAACGCGCTGTGGGTGTTTAGGTAATGCTTCCTAAATGTCGGCGCGCTGTCCAGCATAATGCCTCGATATTTTGGGTTGTGACAGTGCTACAACTCGAAGCCATCCCATACGACTTTTAATTTTCTGCTGGCGTCTTTGTTTTGTAGATTAAAAGCGTATACTTGAGTTTTAGCGGAGAGAATCCAAAGGAAATGGATCCAGACAGGTGGAGGACGAAGTGTGTTCGAATTCCTAAGGGACCAAACTGCTGAAGTCATCGGTCCCTACACTTACACACTACTTAAACTAATTTACGCCAAGGACAATACACACACCCATGCCCGAGAGGGGACTCGAACCTCCGCTGGGAGGGGCCGCGCCATGCATGGATGGCGCCTAAAACCACGCGGCCATGCCGCGCGGCCATTCCGCGCGGCAGAGGACGAAATGTACAGACGGGGCAGGAGGAGGAAATGGACATACAAGGAAAAGAGAGTGATGTGGACAGAGAGAGGGTTAAAAAGAGATGGACAGAGAGAATGGAGAGTAGATACCGGTAATGCTGGAATTCAATATGGTGTTGGACCACCCTTAGCCTTGATCACAGCATCCACTATCGCAGGCATACATTCTGTCAGGTGCTGGAAGGTTTCTTGTGGAATGGCAGCTCATTCTTCATGGATTGCTACACTGAGGAGAAGTATCGATGTCGTTTGCTGAGGCCTGGCACGAAGTCGGCGTACCAAATCATCCCAAAGGGGTTCTACAGAACTAAGGTCAGGACTCTGTGCAGGCCAGTCCAGGGACGTTATGGTCGTGTACCCACTCCGTCACACGCCGTGCATAATGAGCAGGTGTTCGATCGTGTTGAAAGATGCAATCGCCATTCCCGAATTGCTCCCAATCAGCGGAGAGAAAGAAGGTGCTTAAAACATCAGTGTAGGCCTGTGCTGTGATACTGCCACGAAAAACAGCAAGGTGTGCTGTCACCCTCCATGAAAAACACGACCACACCATAACACCACCGACTCAGAATTTTACTATTGGCACTACACACGCTGGCATATGACGTTCACTGGGCATTCGCCATACCCACACCCTGCCATCGGATCGCCACATAGTGTACTGTGAATTGTCACTCCACACAACGTTTTTCCACTGTTCAATCGTCCAATGTTGACGCTCATTACACCAAGCGAGGCGTCGTTTGTCATTTACCGGCATGATGTGTGGCTTATGAACAGCCACTCGACCATGATATCCAAGGTTTGTCACCTCCCGTCATAGTACTTGCAATGTATCCTGATGCAGGTTGGAATGTGATGGACTGGATGGATCTCTGCCTGTTACACATTCGACCCTCTTCATTTGTCGACGGTCTCGGTCAGTCAACAGACGTGGTCAGCCTGTACGTTTTTGTGCTGCACGTGTCCCTTGACGTTACTACTTCACTATCACACCGAAAACAGTGGACCTAGAGATGTTTAGAACTGTGGAAATCTCGTGTACAGACGTATGGCACAAGTGATACCAAATCACCTGACCACGTTCGAAGTATGTGAGCTCTGCGGTGCACCCAATCTGCTCACTCTCACCGTGTCTAATGACTACTGACGTCGCTGATATGCTCTACCTGGCAGTAGGTGGCAGCACAATGCACCTAATATGAGAAACGTATGTTTTTGGGGTCGTCCGGATACTTTCGATCACATGGTGTACATATATATATATTGAGTGTCTTATGCCTCACATCTCTCCATGTATGTCTCTAAAGGTTAAGATCAGGCTACACACCACCTACTAATTTATTTCTGTTGGCCCTTCTTCTGGTGAAATGAGAGATCCTTTCATTATTCTCTTGGGCATCATCTCGTCTCCCATCCTCACAACATGTCTTGAACGTGTTTGGTTGTTTTAACTACAAACCTTGTAGAAATTCTTGTAATTTAGCCTAATGTGATGCCATGTTCACCAAACAGTTTTCTCTCTCAAAATTGTTATATATCTGCGTGAAGTATTCCTGCTTCTTTACTTGGGCTTCTTGAAGTTTGATTTCAAGATAGTCTGTGTAAGTCAAGTTAGATTAACGCGTTTACCTGTAAAAAGGCTATATAACGGCCTACTGCTGCGCAGGCAGCTGCGACACGTTGATCATGAGAGTCAGTGTACTGAAAGGCACCGACACGGCTGAGAAGCCATGCCGAGTCCAGCCCAGTGGCCAGCTGCGCTAGGTACTCCGGTTGAAGATCCATGGCGCATAGATCACGAACTAGTAGGTCCCACATATTCTCGATTGGGCTTAAATAAGGAGAATTTGGTGGGCAAGGGAACACAGTAACTCATCCTGGTGCACTTGAAACAAGACACGCACACTGTGAGCTGTGTGATACGTTGAAATGTTTTGCTTTTAGATGTCATGGTGTCGAGGAAAAACGAACTGCATTTAGGGTTGGACGCTTTACCCAAGTATAGATATCATCTACTTCTGTTGATCCATTGTTCCTTCCAGAATGACGAGATGAGCAAAGGATGCTGCGGAAACATTCCCCGTCCGCAGCTCGTGGTCGTGCGGTAGCGTTCTCGCTTCCCACGCCCGGGTTCCCGAGTTCGATTCCCGACGGGGTCAGAGATTTTCTCTGCCTCGTGATGACTGGGTGTTGTGTGATGTCCTTAGGTTAGTTAGGTTTAAGTAGTTCTAAGTTCTAGGGGACTGATGACCATAGATGTTAAGTCCCATAGTGCTCAGAGCCATTTGAAACATTCCCCAGACCGTAATGCTCCATCCTCCGGCCTGGACCCTTCTGACGATTGCCGCACGGTGTTTGTCATCTGTTCGATGGAGTACGAACAGTGATTCTCCGTAGACTGGCATCTGTCGCCTCAGTGGACATCCAGTTGCGATATTGGCGTGCCAGTTCTAGCTTTCATCGACGATGAACAGCAGTCAGCATGGGTGCATGAGCCACGCGCCTGCTGCGGAGACCGATGCAGAGCTAAGTTAGCTGAACTGGTGGTAGCCGTTTGGTTCCTCTGTGCAGTCATTAGCTCTACAGCAGCACATTAGTTGGCCCGTACAAATCTCTCGTCGTCCAGTACTGTCATCTATGGTCTGTGGTGCACCACAGTTGCCTCGATGCTCGTTTTGGATAATGCCATTTTGCCTTGCATGGTACACTTTAACCGCGACAGCAAGCCAACAGTTTATAAACTAAGCCGTTTCGTAAATATTTCCACCCATATCCCGAAATCCAATGTTAATGCCCCTTTGGACGTTAAATAGATAGCTATGTTGGCGCATAACGACTGCATTGTTTTCCGCGACCCCCTTATTTGTTTTAAATATCCTGCTAGTGTCGCCACCCACCGTCTGTGACAGGTTACAGCATGTTGATCTCGATCATGGGCGGTGGTCACATTAACGGTACTGGACCATGTAGAATCGCAAGTGTAAGGGAGTGTCTCTAAAAGCCTTCTGGTTTGTATCTATGAAGGAAACAAACTTCTTACACAAGTTCGCGTAAGAAATAGTAAAATATACCTTCCATCATTATCGAAAATAAAAGAGATTCTATTTTACTTCGACTAACCATTAGTCATTATGTAGCATCACAATAGGCGTCGTTACATGATTATAAAACTGATGCAAATAATTAAACTCAGCCCCAACAACCGCATGCCTGTGGAAGTTTCCAGATGATTGGAAAAGAGCACAGGTAGTCCCAGTCTTCAAGGAGCGTCGTCGAGCAGATGCTCAAAACTATAGACCTATATCTCTGACATCGATCTGTTGTAGAATTTTACAACATGTTTTCTGCTCGCGTGTCATGTAATTTCTGGAAACCCAGAATCTGCTCTGTAGGAAACAACATGGATTCCGGAAACAGCGATCGTGTGAGACCCAACTCGCTTTATTTGTTCATGAGACCCAGAAAATATTAGATACAGGCTCCCTGGTAGATGCCATTTTCCTTGACTTCCGGAAGGTTTTCGATACAGTTCCGCACTGTCGCCTGATAAACAAAGTAAGAGCCTACGGAATATCAGACCAGCTGCGTGGCTGGATTGAAGAGTTTTTAGCACACAGAACACAGCATGTTGTTCTCAATGGAAACACGTCTACAGACGTTAAACTAACCTCTCCCTACAGGGGAGTGTTATGGGACCATTGCTTTTCACAATATATATAAATGACCTGGTAGATAGTGTCCGAAGTTCCATGCGGCTTTTCGCGGATGATGCTGTAGTATACAGAGAAGTTGCACCATTAGAAAATCGCAGCCAAATGCAGGAAGATCTGCAGCGTATAGGCACTTGGTGCAGGGAGTGGCAACTGACCCTTAACATAGACAAATGTAATGTATTACGAATATATAGAAAGAAGGATCCTTTATTGTATGATTATATGATAGCGGAACAAACACTGGTAGCAGTTACTTCTGTAAAATATCTGGGAGTATGCGTACGGAACGATTTGAAGTGGAATGATCATATAAAATTAATTGTTAGTAAGGTGGGTGCCAGGTTGAGATTCATAGGGAGAGTCCTTAGAAAATGTAGTCCATCAACAAAGGAGGTGGCTTACAAAACGTTCGACCTATACTTGAATATTGCTCATCAGTGTGGGATCCGTACCAGGTCGGGTTGACGGAGGAGATGGAGAAGATCCAAATAAAAGCCGCGCGTTTCGTCACAGGGTTATTTGGTAAGCGTGATATCATTACGGAGATGTTTAGCAAACTCAAGTGGCAGACTCTGCGAGAGAGGCGCTCTGCATCGTGGTGTAGCTTGCTGTCCAGGTTTCTGGATGAGGTATCGAATATATTGCTTCCCCCTACTTATACCTCCCGAGGAGATCACGAATGTAAAATTAGAGAGATTCGAGCGCGCACGGAGGCTTTCTGGCAGTCGTTCTTCCCGCGAACCATATGCGACTGGAACAGGGAAGGGAGGTAATAACAGTAGCACGTAAAGTGCCCTCCGCCACACACCGTTGGGTGGCTTGCGGAGTATGAATGTAGATGCAGATGTAGAAGCAAAATGGGTCCACACATTTCTTTTTCATTTTTATGTGCACGCCCTGTGTCCTGATTTCCATTTTTCATCCTTCCTGAAAATGTGTGGCAAAGTGTGTATAATTTGAATGCAACAGCAGACGAACCAGAGAAGTGATGGGTTTATTAATCTTCTACCAACCTAAACGGTGTCGGTGGACGACAGAGAGCGGCGGGAACAGGAGGGCTTGGCCAAAGATGAGTAAAGCAAAACGTTCTCCTAGCAGAGGTTGGTCATGGGCCCCCCGCACCAACTCGGGCGGATCGGAGAGCTCCGCGCTACGGTTACAGTTTGAGTTCTTCTGAAAACAGGTAAGCGACCAGGCGTTGCCTCAGAATGTCCGTGTAGAACAAGGGACAAAAGGTATTTGAATCTGTTAGTAATAATTTGTTAATCTCAACAATTTTTTTCCTAGCTATTTTTGAATTACCATTTAGGTTATAATTACAATCTTTGGTTAAGTTAATCAGTGTCATAATAGTGTGATTTTCGTTAGGCATAGCACGCAGTCTATAGATTCAAAGCGCAGCCCAAGCCTTAAAAGTTACTGTCTGCCATATTATTTTATTTCTGCGGGACATTTTAAATTATAAATAAAACTGTACCGAGCGTATATTCGGCAACATGAATCGATTTGATTACAAGCGCTTCAAGCAAAGATACAGAGCCACCAAAACCCTGCTCGATACCAGCCACGATGTTCATACGTTCCCACTAACAAGCGCTGTCGAGATTTTGTTTGCCGTTTGAACTAGTGCATGTGAATGCCTATGTTACAAACTTGATCAGTGACCACGTGCCCTCCAGATTTTCCCACCCCACAGGACTCTACAGATTAAGGCCAACGTCGTTTGTTATTGTCCTAAGGGCAAACCATAGGATCGTATTTAATGTACCAGGAATGTTTTGTTCATCTATTAAATACAACATGCGAGATATTAGTCAAAAATAAATATTTTATCACTTGAAGCTATGTCCTTGATGGTTAATTTATTTTCAATACACCTGGAAATAGTGACACATTTGTAGTATTGATGATTACGCTCCTGAAATCCAAAGTGCTTGGTTCAAGTTTAGCTAACTGTACGTAGCTTTCTCTGACTACTCCGTAGAATACCACAGCGTTATCCGTTGCGGCCGTAACAAATTCAATCAGTGAAGGAGTTGTTCCTAAGATTTATATGGACCTAAATCTATTTCAACTAATGGGCAAAACTATTCAGAGAAGGTTACGTCGCCAAAGAAAAATAAGAGCGAATGTGGACAGGATATGCCGTCATAGCAGGTTGGAACAAAAGAAATAATAATAATCAAAAAAGCTCCTGCTAGTGAAAGTACGTAACCCTCCATAGGCTGCCACTCAGTTAAAGGATGAAAGCCAGTGGTGAGGCATGCCGCGGTGGCCGAGCGGTTCTAGGCGCTTCAGTCTGGAACCCTGCAACCGCTACGGTCGCAGGTTCGAATCCTGCCTCGGGCATGGATGTGTGTGATGTCCTTAGGTTAGTTAGGTTGAAGTAGTTCTAAGTCTAGGGGACTGACGACCTCAGATTTTAAGTCCCATAGTGCTCAGAGCCATTTGAACCAACCTGTGGTGGGTTGCAATTAGATAAAAATAAGGAAACAAGGATTGTATAATCTATGAAGTTCAAATGGTTCAAATGGCTCCGAGCTCTATGGGACTTAACATCTGAGGTCATCAGTCCCCTAGAACTTACAGCTACTTAAACCTAACTAACCTAAGGACATCACACACATCCATGCCCGAGGCAGGATTCGAACCCGCGACCGTAGCAGCAGCGCGGTTCCGGACTGAAGCGCCTAGAACCGCTCGGCAACCAGGGCCGGCATCTATGAAGTCTGTCAAGTAACTACTACGTAATAATAAAAAGAAATCATACGTAAATGCACACACGTCAAGCGGTTTCCGTTGTTTTTCTGCGATACTAAAGGTGGCGGTAGTGAGACGTCAAAATTGTATACGTGTGATAAGTCTTAGTCTTTTTCGAATCTGATTCTGTGCCTGCAAAATTCTAATGCAAATATATTTTAACTCGCATAGGCGGGCACGCCGAAAAGTAACGCCTCCCAATTGTTTATTCTGTTTTGAATATCGGCTGAGGAGTTACATCTCATACATATTACTCGATCTACTTGACGGTATCGCTGACGCAAGTTGCAACCCTCTGTCGCTAGAGGGCTCCAAATTGTAGCATGTAACATTGTGGTGTGTCGCTTAGCTGTGTTCGTGTGTGAGGAAAAGCGTGCTGTAATTGCCTTTCACTACTTCTAAGAGTTCTTTTACACATGGAGCACCATCTCTTTCAACGTGACAATCCCAGCCCACACACGAGAGCTGCGACATTTGCAACAATTCGACAGCCTGGGCTTCATTGTCGTCAACCATCCTCCATATAGCCCCGACTGGGCCCCATTCGGTCTTCATCTGTTTCCAAAACATAAACAACACTTTCGAGGACATCACTTTCATGGTGATGAAGAGCTGGAACCAGAGATGGCGTTGTGCCTCGTCGACACAATCAAACACTCTACCTTTACTACGGTATCAACAACCTGGTCTTTCGTTGGAAGGAATGTGTTCGTCGCCCGGGTGACTCTATTTAGAAATATGTAGGCATGAACAGTAAAGACATAGAATGATATTAAGGTTTGTTTTGAATATTTTTAGCATGGTGCAGCAGAATAAGCAACTGTGAAATGTAATTTATTTAAATTTCAGCCTCCAGTTGCATAAGCAAAGAAACTTTACCCAGGTTTCGGCTATAATAATTTAGCTTTCTTCAGAAATGTCACAATATAAAATTAAAATTAAAACATGCCAGATTTTGATCTTGTCAAACTTAAAATGTTAGTACTACAGTAGATAGTGATAAGACTGCGTCACTTCTACTGATGTTTTGCCGATAGGCCACACAAACGAGCCAGAAAGGTGGTCGCAGCCGCTGAGTCGTAACTGGGCACCACGGGCAGCGACGCATGCGCGTGCGGAGTAGTACTGACTTAAAACCAGAAAATGTTAACTGAGATTATTATAGAAAATAGTTTATTACAATAGTTTGGACTATTAATGCCATTAAAACCTTAAGGTACTGAAGTTACCGTTCCATAAAAATCAAAAGACATATAAAAAGTGTACTGTACATAAGTATGAATAAACATTAATCGATAACATTATTTGTTACAACAAGTAAAAATGTTACTGGCTATTAAACCATAATAACTGAAGGTATAGTTCTATGAGAAGCAAATGACATCATATAACGTAAAGTAACCTTTTAATAAGAAAAGTCCATAAGTTAAGGTTAACAATGCCTAAAATATGCGGAACTTAGCTAAGAATTAACGCCCGAAAACGATAATAAGGACAATTGTCTCATGCAGCTTAGAGGTGAGATATACCGGTTGATCAAAAAGTCAGTATAAATTTGAAAACTGAATAAATCACGGAATAATGTAGATGGAGAGGTGCAAATTGACATACATACTTGGAATGACATGGGGTTTTATTAGAACCAAAAAAATACAAAAGTTCAAAATTGTCCGACAGATGGCGCTTCATCTGATCAGAATAGCAATAAGTAGCATAACCAAGTAAGACAGAGCAAAGATCATGTTTTTTACAGGAAATGCTCAATATGCTCACCATCATTCCTCAACAATAGCTGTAGTCGTGGAATAATGTTGTGAACAGCACTGTAAAGCATGTACGGATTTATGGTGAGGCATTGGCGTCGGATGTTGTCTTTCAGCATCCTCTAGGGATGCTGACATCTCTAGGATGTCGGTCGATCACGATACACTTGCGACTTCAGGTAACCCCAAAGCCAATAGTCGCACGGACTGAGGTCTGGGGACCTGGGAGGCCAAGCTTGACGAAAGTGGCGGCTGAGCACACGACATCACCAAACGACGCGTGCAAGAGATCTTTTACGCGTCTAGCAGCATGTGGTGGTTCTAATAAAACCCCATGTCATTCCAAGCATCTGTTTCAATTTTTACCTCTCTATCTACATTATTCAGTGGTTTATTAAGTTTTCAAATTTATACTGACTTTTTCATCACATGGCACAATATGTGACCATCAATTAATACATAAGAAAACTAGTAGGCTGTATGCCATAGCCAGCTACTGACATAGGTAGATCATATAAAGTAATGGATTTATCGGATAACAGGTGCGTGCAACGCCACAAAATAATATGAACACAGTACTGCCAGTGGAGTGACAGTGCTGTTTACAACATTATTCCTTGACTACAGCTATTGTTGAGGAATGAAGTTTGACATATTGAGCATTTCCTGTAAAGAACATCATCTTTGCTCTGTCTTACTTTGTTATGCTAATTATTGCTATTCTGATCAGATGAAGCGCCATATGTCGGACATTTTTTGAACTTTTGTATTTTTTTGGTTCTAATAAAACTTTATGGGGCTCTTAAATATAAATACAACATTTGATGTGTAACAAATTGTGAAACAGCATTCAACAAAAGTTAATCTATTAAATATGCAGTGTATAATCGGGGAATACCCGAAACTACTAATAAGAACAAAAAATCTGTATGTCGTAGCCAGGTATTGGCGTGGGTAATAAGCAGTATACAATATTGTATTTAACGGGTTAATAAGTAGTACCTAGGGACGTACCATGCCACAAGTTATTATAAAGGCAATTATGAGAAGTCATGTGCGTGCAAAATTTACGAAGTTCATAATTAGAGATACATCATTTGACGTTTGTCAATTATGGATAAGCCTTAAACATATAGAAAATAACGACGACTACGTTAAATGCGTATGTAAAAATAAATATAAGAGGTCACAGGAATCGGGCGACATAGAAAGTCCAGCATCGTCATGGTATACGAAGCAAGGGCTGAAATCCTTTTAAGAAGTTATTTTTCAACTGCAGTTGGTCATTAAGCAAGTTGACTTTACCTTAAAGGAGGTGTATCTAGCCGGCATTCTTTAGCTTCTTGGTTTAAGAGCTCTGTGTTTATAAGTGGGTTAGCGGCATGGGCCATTCGGTTAGTTATTCGGCAAATGTCGGGCCACAGGTGCCATCTCCACTTTTTGTGGGTAAATGCTCTTTGTATCTATCGGATACAACTCTTCCTGTCTGACCTATGTAATAACTAGGGCAGTCGCTACAGGTAATTTTGTGAAGACCTGATCGTGACAATTTATCGTTAGTGTTACTTAGAGAGTGGAATGGGTTCTTTTTAAGGCTATTACTAGTGGAATAGGCGACTTTAAAGCGCCGACTCTCTGAGATGCGCCCTACTTTGTAAGAGGCTTTGCCTATAAACGGGATAGAAATGAAATTAATGGAGTGATCTTCATAAGCGGTACCTAGTGTAGATAAGGTCGTAAGGTTTCTATGTGTTTTCTTGTCATAGCTCTGTTTCATGATATTTAGGTTGTAACCATTATTTTGTGCAACATTTTCAAGTGTCTTTAATTCATTCTGTAAATTGTTTGACGAAAGCAAAATAAGTGCTCGGTGTATACTTGAGAGGAAAAAGGCCATTTTGTGGGCTGGGGATGGGGTGTGTGGAATAAGCAGAAATAATATTATCGGAGAAAGTGTCTATACGGAAAATGCTAAAACTTACTTTGTTGTCAACTACTTCCAAAGTTAGGTCAAGGTAATTCAAAGTTCCATTAGCTGTATAAGTTTCTTGGGTGAAGCTTATTTTCTCGTGGAGGTTGTTAAACGCGGTAAAAATGTGATCTATGTGAACGTGGGCGCCTTCAATTACAAAAAGTAAATCTTATACGTCTCTTGCATAAAAAAGTATTCTGCTCGCTAAATCAGGGTAATTTTGAAACAAAGTGTGCTCCATACAATTTGCAAAAATTTATGACAAAATACCTGCCAACGGACTGCCCATGGCTAGACCAAATGGTTGTGAATACAGTCTGTCATTACACGAGAAATAGTTGTACTTAAGAATGGTGCGTAAAAGAGTCATTAATTCGTCTGTGCTGGACCCGGTGGCCGAGCGGTTTTAGGCGCTCCAGTCCGGAACCACGCGGCTGCTACGGTCGCGGGTTCGAATCCTGCCTCGAGCATGGATGTGTGTGATGTCCTTAGTTTTAAGTAGTTGTAAGAGTAGGGGACTGATGACCTCCAATGTTAAGTCCCATAGTGCCTAGAGCCATTTGAACAAATTCATCTGTTTCGTTAATGGATAATTTTTTGAGGAAACGAAAATTGGTTTCTAATATATCCAAAGTTTGGTCTACTGGGACGTTTGTGTATAAACATGTGAAAGCGAAGCCGGCCGGAGTGGCCGAGCGGTTAAAGGCGCTACAGTCTGGAACCGCACGACCGCTACGTCGCAGGTTCGAATCCTGCCTCGGGCATGGATGTGTGTGACGTCCTTAGGTTAGTTACGTTTAAGTAGTTTTAAGTTCTAGGGGACTTATGACCACAGCAGTTGAGTCCCATAGTGCTCAGAGCCATTTGAACCATTTGTGAAAGCGAAAGACACGAGTTTAAACATATCAAGACAGGTTAAAATTTTCAATTTATTAGCGATGTCCTCAGAGTTTTGTAAAGTGTTTTCCTTAAACACAAAATTCTGTTTTATTTTATGATGTACGAAACTGGCTAATTTACGATACTCACTGTTGGTACTATCCACAACAGGACGGATGGGGTGATTAATCTGTTGAACCTTAAATTGACTCCTCAAAACAGGCGGTTTAGGGTTCATATTTATAAGCCACTTCCTACGAAATTCATCGATTAGTTGTATAGTGTTATGGAGTCCTGATCTAATCTCTAACTGTAGTACTACCATTTTATATTTGAGAAGGCGAATATGTAGCATGTTTCAATTTTAATTTTAAATTGTGACATTTCTGAAGGAGGTTACATTATTATAGCCGAAACCTAGGTAAAGTTTCTTTCCTTATGCAACTGGATGCTGAAATTTAATATAATTAAAGTTTGTTTTATTTAAAAAGCTTCAAGACTTTTAGCTTTAAGACTTAATATAAAAATTTCGTAGCCATTACTTCTCAGCACGCACATGTATTCCAACCGTAGAGACAAGTGTGTAGCAATGCACATCATTAATGAAATTATTGTATGAAAATACAGATGAACTGTAATAAATTAATCCAGTGGCGTACAGGGAAAGCAAAAATGAACTTTTAAAAGTAGTCAATAGAAGCTAAGCAGGTTGACAAATTATATTAACGATCTATTGACTTGAGGCGTGAACCAGGAGTAACGAAGGGTAATTCCTTGAGAACTCCAGCCACTCAAGGTACCGAAACGTGAGATTATTAATCAAATCTCCGTCGTCCGAAAAACCCGGAAAAGGTTTCTCCAGGCAAGGCTATACGAAGCGATGGGAGGTGGGCTGTAGGGGGAAGGGGGCGACTGCTCCTACAACCCACTCCAGGTCTACAGAAGGAAAAGAAAAAAAAAAAAAGCATAAGAAATCAATCTTCCATTCTGCTTCGTCGCATAGAATGACGCATCGATTTAGTATTAGTTCGACGAAAGCAGGAATCTTGACGGATGTTGGCTAGAGGCAGATACATCCAAAGTCATTTGTTGTGAAATCTCAAAACTAAATCGATGTGCGGCACTATGGATCCTGTAGCTGTAAAGGCTAGACGAGTCTGAGTTCTATTAGATATCTGTTGTGTTGTACCTTTCATTTGCGATGATTTTTCTCGTGTTACCAGACAATGTCAAAATTACAAAAATCAGTACATACGGTGTATTCGCATGTGTCTGAAAGTTACCAGCCTGGCAGCAAGAAATGTACAAATTTGATACAAAAGTACCACCTCGGTAACATTAATAAGTACATTGTCGTTACTAGGTACCGATTGCAAAATGGCAGTAGTATTGAGTTTGTTGATTGATAAACACAAATCTTTAAAGCTGTCCTTCACGTCGCCCTTCCACGAAACTCCCCCCTCCCGTTTACACTTAGCCCAGATACTGGGTATGCTCTAATCTCCAGGGAACAGATCAAAAAGTGTCTGTAAAAGTCTCAGTGATTATATAAATTCACAACGCTTCTCTGCCTGTTTACAATGGTGAAAATGCCTTAGGAATATAACATACCCTTCCTGGAATCCGTGATGGGTGCCTGATAACAGTGTTTCTCGAGCTTTGTATAGAACTGGTGACAGTCTGTTGGTAATAATCCTTGTGTATATTTCATAGCGTACACTCTGAATCAAATAGATATGTAACCCACGTCTTATCGAAAAAAATCTCTACACGGAATTAAGCTCTTATGGGCTACCATGCGCCTACCTTCCGTCTCAGCAAATCCCGGCTGTTTTCCTTCGACAAACCATAAGTAAGTATCTCCATCACATTGAAAAAGTATCCATTCATTCCTTATTCCTATTTGCTTCTATTTTATTCCTTACATGTCATAACCTACTACTGTTATCCAATTATTTATCGCTAGGTCTACAGCCAGTTAAATTCTTCTCGACACTGACTGTCTCTGTAGTGACGTTACGCATTTCTGTTGGATGTATATTATTCACATTGGACGACTAAGTAATGAAAATTATTGAAATAAAAACTTTTTACACAACACGTGTTTAATATGGACTGAAGACTATAAAATAATTTCTCCTAGTCGCATACAGATTTCCTGATCCCGTTCAGAGAGTCCTAATAATCTGTACTTGAGGATTTTTAGTAGCTATGATAATAGCTGTGATATACAGGGTGTTACAAAATGGTACGGCCAAACTTTCAGGAAACATTCCTCACACACAAATAAAGAAAATATGTTATGTGGACGTGTGTCCGGAGCCGCTTGATTTCAATATTAGAGCTCATTTTAGTTTCTTCCACCTACGCTCAATGGAGCACGTTATCATGATTTCACACGGGATACTCTACCTGTGCTGCTAGAACATGTGCCTTTACGAGTACGACACAACATGTGGTTCATGCGGGATGGAGCTCCTGCACATTTCAGTCGAAGTGTTCGTACGCTTCTCAACGACAGATTCGGTGACCGATGGATCGGTAGAGGCGGACCAATTCCATGGCCTCCACGCTCTCCTCACCTCAGCCCTCTTGACTTTCATTTATGGGGGTATTTGAAAGCTTTTGTATACGCAACCCCGGTACCAAATGTAGAGACTCTTCGTGCTCGTATTGTGGACGGCTGTGATACAATACGCCATTCTCCAGGGCTGCATCAGCACAACAGGGATTCCATGCGACGGAGGGTGAATGCATGTATCCTCGCTAACGGAGGACAATTTGAACATTTCCTGTAACCAAGTGTTTGAAGTCACGCTGGTACGTTCTGTCGCTGTGTGTTTCCATTCCATGATTAATGTGATTTGAAGAGAAGTAATAAAATGAGCTCTAACATGGAAAGTAAGCGTTTCCGGACACATATCCACATAACATATTATTTTTCTTTGCGTGTGAGGAATGTTTCCTGAAAGTTTGGCCGTACCTTTTTGTAACACCCCGTATAAAACGGTGGCCGGCCGAAGTGGCCGTGCGGTTAAAGGCGCTGCAGTCTGGAACCGCAAGACCACTACGGTCGCAGGTTCGAATCCTGCCTCGGGCATGGATGTTTGTGATGTCCTTAGGTTAGTTAGGTTTAACTAGTTCTAAGTTCTAGGGGACTAATGACCTCAGCAGTTGAGTCCCATAGTGAGAGCCATTTTTAAGTATAAAACGGAAAACGAGGGGCACAAGCAACAGATAATATTAAGGAGTGCAGAGTGTAGCTGTCACTCAGAAAAATCATTTGCAGTGCATTAACATTGTTAGTGAGTTAGGTGAACTATTCATACATCAGTTACCTGTTGCATGCAACCCACGTTTTCCATTTTAAATTTTACAAGTATTCCCATTGCTATTAAAAATTCACAAGCACAAATTTTCAGAAGTACATGTATATAGTTAAGAATCTATATGGAGCTAGTAGAAATTATTTTATACTTTTTGATCGGTTTTAAAAACTTTAAAATTTTCTATTTTTTATTCTTTTCAATTGACATCAAGCGTTTTGATAAAATTACAACAGTGACATGGTAAATTTCAGGTTTATTTCAGTTTCTCTTCACCTGAGTCAACCAATACATTGCATCCTCCTACACGTATTTCGTGAGAAGACCGCGAAGGAAAAATTTAGAGATCGGAGTTGACACGGAGGCTTATAAGTAATCGTTCTTACTGCTAAAAATTTGCGACGCAATAGCAAAAGGCTGAAACATCAGTGGTACACAAAGTACCCTCTGCCACACAGCAGACAATATATCAAGATATTATAGCATTGCTCTTTAGTTCTAAGCTATGCTGAAAGTTTCAAGTCTCTGGCTTATAGGGAAATTTTGTTGTTGTTGTTCTCATCAGTCCGACGACCGGTTTGATGCAGCTCTCCTTGCCACTCCATTGTGTGCAAGCCTGTTCAGCTCCGAATAAGTACTGCAAAGTACATCTTTATGAATGTGCTTACTCTATTCCTATCTGGGCTCCTATCCATAATTTTCCGTACCCCCTTCCCCCACCCCACACTTCCCAACCTGTATTAAATTGGTGACCCATTGATGTCTCAGAATGTGTCGCGTACCGAGCCCTCCTTCTGGTCAGGTTGTGTCACAAATTTCTTTTCTCCCTACTACTGTTCAGTAACTCCTCATCAGCGTTCCTTCCTTACACCACTTCTCAAAAGCTGCTATTCTCTTTATCGTCCATGTTTCACTTCCACGCGTGGCTACAGTCTATAGAAATACTTTCAGTAAAGAGAAGTTGGTTTGTGAGATTGAAGGGACCAGACTACAAGGGCCATCGGTCTCAGTAAAGACACCCTAACACTTAAATATATATTCGATGTTGAGAAAGTGCTCTTCTTGAGAAACGCTCTTCTTGCGTTTTCCAGTCGAAGTTTTATATCGTCCCTATTTCGAACATCATCGGTCATTTTACTGCCTAAATAACAAAAGTCATCCATTAATTTAAGTGTCTCGTTTCCTAATCTAATTTAATTCAACTACATTCCATTATCGTTGGGAAATACTAGTGGTAAACAAGGTACCATCCTCCACGCCAGAAACAAGGTGAGTTAATATGGTTTGTCATCAAGTTCTGAGCTGTGCTGATATTTTCAAGTCCCTAACTTATTGGCAAGTTAGTTTCAAGTCAACTGCAGAGACTGTACGGAACAAACAGACAAGAAAGCGACCTACTCATAAAAACGAGTTCAAAAGAGCTTAACATATTATATTCATTATTATTACTATTATTATTATTATAATAATAATTATTATTATTATTATTACTATTCATAAAAATAAACACAGAATAAGTTCACTATGCTGAAATTCCTATTTTATCAGTACTCGAACATTTCCAAAGCGTCCAAACTGCTTGATGTATCAGTGGGTAGTTAGTGCAGATCTGTATAAAGTGGCTTTTTTGTAGGTGGTAGATGGATATTTAATCGATGCAAGTGATTTTCACGTGCTCAATAAAACCTTTTTAGGCAGCTCCATGTACAGAGAACCAATGGTACCAATTACATTGGTTTATGCCAGAGTTGCTGTGGTTCGACTTCCTAATTCTCGTATCTGACATGTTTTACAAGTTGTACCCCGTAGATTCTGCTTTCCCCTGGAATGGCGTAGTCAATGAGGCACACTTCCATTTCTTCCACAACTGTGTTCCTGCATTCGATCTCTCTCTCTTCCCTAGTACCACAGTAATATTGGCACGTTCGTTTTGGACAACTTTTTCTGCCATGTTTTTCCACTAGTTGCTTTCCACTTGGCAGCTGGTAAGTTAGGCATAATGTCTAGAGAATCATTCGTAAAACTTCATTATGCCCCGGCTGGAAATCCGCCTGCTACAACCGCTGAAATCCTTCGTCGGCTTCTTTCGAGTTCGCAGTTCAGATCTTTGACTAAATTCCCGACTCTGACTTCCCTGAAGTTAGTCCTAATTGCTTTTTTCGTACAGCAAAAATTAGTTTCCTTGTTTCGGGTTCCGTTGGTCAACGAAGACCAGGTCTTTTCTCCACCTGTTTTGTCTACAATCTTCTCCAAAACCGGCCAATGGAATGCTTCATTACGCTCGCTGTCAGTGAGACATTGGAGAACAGCTTTTCGGTATTGATTTGATTTGCTGTTCCTTGGGAAGCTTTCAGTTGTAGACTTCAGTCAGAGAAGGTTAATTGCTATCTTCCACAGAGGCAATACGTTCTTCAATTCTTCCATCGTCAGTTTCATTGCAAGAGTCATCTACTGCCTGCTTTAATGGTTGGTTGGTTGTTTCGGGGAAGGAGACCAGACAGCGAGGTCATCGGTCTCATCGGGTTAGGGAAGGACGGGGAAGGAAGTCGGCCGTGCCCTTTGAAAGGAACCATCCCAGCATTTGCATGGAGCGATTTAGGGAAATCACGGAAAACCTAAATCAGGATGGCCGGACGCGGGATTGAACCGTCGTCCTCCCGAAGTGTCTAGTGAGTTATCGTGAGTTTCCCTATTTTCCTGTTTTAATAATACAGCTTTTCTTGTGCCCAGTTCACGTTATCAGCCTGTTGTTATTATTATTATTATTATTGGATTGACGCATAAGTGGTATTGTTTTTATGCCGTGAGTTTAGTAAACACAACAGATACAAGTAACAAAGACTTTAGTCAAAAATATATTCTCCTTCACAATTTACTAGTTTCCCAACGCTGGGGTAAATTTGCTACTCCGTGACTGTAGAAATCACGTGGATTTGAGGCGAAGAGTTAGCCGAGCCACGTACAGAACGCATTTTCATCCGGAAAGGCTCTGAGCACTATGGGACTTAACATCTATGGTCATCAGTCCCCTAGAACTTAGAACTACTTAAACCTAACTAACCTAAGGACATCACACAACACCCAGCCATCACGAGGCAGAGAAAATCACTGACCCCGCCGGGAATCAAACCCGGGAACCCGAGCGTGGGAAGCGAGAACGCTACCGCACGACCACGAGATGCGGCCCATCCGGAAAGGAAGTTCGTTGAAGGTTGTTCGATAGAGAGCAGGGAAGATGGATATCTGAGGACACAATGTCAGGTGAATAAGGTGGGAGCGGAATGACTTTCTAATCCAACTGCTGTATAGTGTTTTCTGTCAGTCTAGCAGAATGCGGGGTTGCATCCTGTCATGCACTCGTCCTGGTTGTTGTTCTGGGATCTGAGTCTCAAAGATGTCTCTTTTGTTGAGAGTAAATGTCAGCAGTGATGGTTACATCTATGGGGAGCAATTCGTACCTCACCACAAGCTGTTCCACCAGATGCACCACACTATCGTTTCTAGATGCACGCAGGACTGTGTATGGGAAGTTGTTACTTTGTTTGGGATCAGCTATTCCTTTCTTTTTCTTATGCTAACATAGAGACACGGTTTCTCGTCACCAGTAACAATACAGGATGGGAATGATCGATGTTTTACACGAGCCAGTTGATAAAATGCAAGCAGAAATGAACATATGGCCACCTGCAAATTTTTGTGATTTTGGTTTAGAGCATGTAGAACCCATACACCCAATTTTTGAAACAACCTTTTGGATTCGAGTGTCACACGATGGTGGAATAATCACGTATACCAGCTCTCGAGCGCAGTGATGTGGATCATTGTGGATGTAGTAGTTAAACGATCTTCATCACACCCCGACGTCCTTCCTGGATGTAGAGAGTCAGTAATGTCAAAATGATCACTCTTAAAGAGAGAAAACCATTTTCTTGCCGTCATCTTTCCGGTGGCATTTTCCCCATACATGGCGCAAATGATTCCGGCTGCCTCCGCTGCTGTCACCCATCTATAGAACCCTAACGGAGAAATACGGCGGAAATGTTCCGACTTCTCCAATTGGCACTCTATTCTGTAGCATCCGCAGCGCCACTGACTACTTTCTAATGACTAAACAACAATATATGATCTCTAACACCACAGCGAACTACAAATAGAAAATAATAATCGATAAATAAACCCATGACAACTGGAATATGAACATGCAAAACAGAAGCGCTACAAATTTGTGCATCAAACTAATATCATTGTTACGATTATGTTCTGCTCATGTTCTAACTATATATAATCTAGATCCACCAAGGATATCTGATTGCATACAGTGTGTTTCAGAAGGAAGAATAAATATTTTACGCAGTGACAGTAGAGACGAATTGCAATGAAAATGCCGTATAACATGTGTCTAAGCCAGCCGCAGTGGCCGAGCGGTTCTAGGCGCTACAGTCTACGGTCGCAGGTTCGAATCCTGCCTCGGGCATTGATGTGTGTGATGTTCTTAGGCTAGTTAGGTTTACGTAGTTCTAAGTTCTAGAAGACTGATGACCTCAGAAGTTAAGCCCCATAGTGCTCAGAGCCATTTGAACCATTTTTGAACCATGAGTCTAATTTTTACTGAGTACAGAGAGACAGCTGTTAGTATCTCACCCAAACAAACTCAAATCAAAGCCAAATGAGGACGCTCGCAGTTGACTTTCAAAATTTCCACCTCCACCTTCGATGCACTTTTGACTCCTCTTGATAACACCCCGTGTAGCTCTTATGAGGTCGTATTTGTGTTCTTTTATGGGGGCTATAATATCCATAATCCGAACGATCAAATCGGCTCTTGTGCTTATTTTTCTTTTGTGTACTTTGCCTTTCAACCATGCCCACGGTCAAAAATCCACAATTGTAAGATCTGCGGACCTAATGGCCAAGAAACGAACTCATATCTACCGATCCATCTTCCAGGCAATGTTAGGTTTAGATGTTGTATCATCTGACTATTCAGTGTGCAGGAACCCCGTCATGCTGGATGAACATATGCATTCTTATAGCCAAAGAACTCTTCCAATATTGCTTGAAGCTCGTTTTCAGATGAGTGTAGACAACAGGGTCCTGTAAGACAATGCGGTAACACAACAGGTCAAATAAATTGATGGCTTATCAAACCATATGATACATTTTCAGAGAAGCGTCCTTGAAGATGTGTTTCCACAATGGTATGAGAGTTTCTTCAGACCACTGATGTGAATTACAAGTGTTACTGATGCCATCACGAGTGAACGTGGCTTCATCAGTGAAGAATAAAAATGTGTTTACCTGGCGATTTTCAAGCATCCAGTGTCAAATCAAATTGTCTGTCTTCATCTCCTGCTCAAAGGTGTTGAAAGAGCTGTAAATAATACAGATGGAACCCGTAATCTCCGTCGCTGTCTTGTATGTGGAACACTGATACCTACAGATAGTCTACGTGTGCCTGTTGGAGAACTACTTTCTGTCTACTGAATAATGCCTTCTACTTCATCCACAGTCTGTTCACGTACACGTTCAGATGCAGTATGTCTGCTGGGCACTGTACCACTGTCACGCAGTGATTTGAACACGTAAGTAAACACTCTTGTAGTCTGCAATTAGAAATCCGTATGCCGCATTATTTACAAGAAGCAGCAGCGTTTCCGTTTACAAAACCTATACACAAATACCATATCGGCAAACTCAGCATGTGTAAATGCTTACGGCATGTTTACACACTATAGTACATGAGACCTCGTCAACAAATCACGATGGAAACTTCAATATGAACAGAAGCAAAACTTCATAGCGTGAACATCAACACACTGCTGCTGACATTCGATAAATATACCCATAACAGTCCAAAGCAACCGGTGTACCAACACGCGAAACGAAAATGCATTGAACTCCGCTGTATCTCCGTACTCAATAAAAATTGGACGCGTATTATATGTTATTTTTATTCCAATTCGTCAATACTACCGCCTACTAAAATATTTACCACTCCTCTTGAAACGCCTTGTATAAAAGAGGGCTGGAAGACCTTAATGTTTCCAGGTGAAATGAATAAACCAAAAAGACAATGATGAATAGATGCCTTGAAATTTATGTCACTGAGAGTTAAGGGACTAGTGGTTCTAAAGGAGCGTGGTGCTTGCAGCTGTCTCAAGAAAAATTTTCAATCTCCGATTTTCTCATTCTGCGGAACTGTAGTTTCGTCTTTGTGATGTCGCATGAAAAGATGCTTTCAGGAAACAGCCGATGAAACGATTCATCAAACGGGGCAGCCTTTTGTTGCAAGTAGACAAACACTTTCATCAGTCTTCTTGACTCCTCATTGTCTACCACTGATTTACGGTAAGTGCGTGTGTGTGTGTGTGTGTGTGTGTGTGTGTGTGTGTGTGTGTGTGTAAGTGTGTGCGTGCGTGTGTGTATGTGTGTGTGCGAGACAGGGAGAAGGAGAAAGAGAGAGAGGAGAGAGAGAGACAGACAGCGTGTATGTGTGTACGTGTGCGGTAATAGTGTGGCACTGGGGAAGAAAAGAGGCGAAAAACAGAGGAAGATAGAGGCTGAAAAAAACACCGTGCCAATAATTTGTTATCTTTTTTGCTCCACTTTTCTGTGTGGACAGCCCGAGGTGGTGTAAATGTTGTTGTAAATATTACGTGCTTCTGCGGCACGGAAGATTAATTACAATTACGATTAAGTGCTCAGCGTCTCCGTGAGACAACTTTTCTTATTGCCAAGGCGAGCGCAGACTAGGGTGCCTTACATCAATTAATTTAATAGCTCAGTTCTAGTCGGAAGCGCTCTGCATTGTGCGGTAATTCATTCACAGTTTATAAAGGTACGAGTAATTAACCGAACCTTTTAACTGCGATTGGGTCGGAATCGTCTATGCGGAGCTCTGCACAGATATTTTATCGGAAATTGACGCACGGCCAGATTCTAGTGACCTGTGCGCCATGCGGTAAAAGCATCTTTTCCATAAAACACATTACGCAAACTGCAGTGCTGAAACTTCGTCAGTCTCTCCGGTTGCCTCGTAACCGTGTTGGTAATCATATCCGCTTCGCAGTGTGCGAAATTACTTCAACAACGTAATATAATTACCAGCAGTCGAAAAAACATAACGAAATTTTGAAGTTCCATGGAGTAAAATTCAACAGCCCTCATGTATGCTGTCCAAACTTATCTGTTTTATTGCAGCGTTGGATGCAAGGGGTCACATTAATAAGAATATAATCACAGTACTTTTAAATTTAATACTGAGACTCACTAGTCTCTAAACTAGTTATGCCTACTGTGGTGTGCTGGCTGTCAAAATGGGTACATATTCCAGAACCTCAGATTTTAAATTCATAAACGCTCTCTCAGATGTACATGTACGTGATTTTCCTGTATTTTCGTGAACAACGCCACGGGCAACTTACTCCTCACCCTGTCACCCTTATATGAGCATGTATACGGTCTACATACAATGATCTCGAGGCAAACGGATTATTAATTTTCCAGCATTCCTAATTATATACTTTTTGCTTCCATGACGCTGTTTAATCAGCAAATGCGCTGTAAATTATATTGTTTTGGTGCGTATGGCCTATTTTCGTACGGTTTTTCCTCTCACGTGCGTTTGTTGTTTAGTTTGCTTGCAGCACTAAGCTCCAAAAAATATTTCTAATTATAGTTTTGCTGTAACATTGTGATTCCATTGGCTGCTTCGTTAGACGGAAAATTTGTAATATTTTGATGTATTCTTGAGACACAGGAAACTAGGTGCTTCTCGGACAACTGGAATACACTTGACATACAAAACTTTAATCCTCTGTTCATGTGATGCCAGGCCTTCACAGTTCTAATAATGGTAGTTAAATGACCTTAGTATCATCTGGGAAAGTCAAAGTGGTGAACATTCGCATAGCATGAAAATCGGGATGAGGAAGGAAAATTGTATCTTCTCGAGGTTTGTTATTCGAAGTACAAATGGAACGCTTATAATGGGATCAATTACGACAAGTGTGTTAGCATGGGTGCGACGGCGTTATTTACCGTTAGACATGCTATTTCATAATATCTTGCTAACGATAAATTGGTTTACATTGCTGGTTAATCTCGCGTCGTGTAATTAACGTCCATGGCGTGATTTCTGGACCCAGAAACGGTCATGTAATAAATGCCATGTCATTACAAATGACTTAATTATCATTTCGCAAACCTGATGCTTAAGGCGTGATGTTTGTCGCAAAGACATGTTACTACAGGTAGCAGATTCGCAGGTAACAGTTCTCATGTATACAAGCCCTTAAAATGGATTATCTAAGGTCTGGTTCGATTGGAAATCGGAGCGATTTCATTACGTGACAAGAATATCTATAAATAGACGTTTCTCCATTCCACCAACCACATTATGTGAATGTCTTTGACATCAGCGGAATGATGTTGCTGATGACCACAAACGTGCAGGTTGGGCGACTCGAGAAAGACTTCTGGAGGAACTTTAGGGATGTATTTTTGAATGTATTTAGGTGCTGTCCCGCTGATTCATAGTGGTGCTATGCCTGGTAATAGGTACAACCGTGGGCTTTGCTGTTAATTTGTCACTCTTTAGCTGCCCAGATGATTCGCCGAGTAGAGGGGGGGGGGGAGGAGGAGGAGGAGGAGGAGGAGGTTAGTGTTTAACGTCACGCCGAGATCATTAGAGTCGGAGCACAAGCTCGGAATGGAGAAGGATGGGGAAGGAAAGCGCCCGCTTTCTTTCGGAGGAACCATCCCGGCATTTGCCTTAAGCGATTTAGGGAAATCACCGAGAACCTAAATCAGGATGACCGGACGCAGGTTTGAACCGTCGTCCTTCCGAGTGCGAGACCAGTGTCCTAACCATTGTGTCACCTCGATCGGTCGCAGCTTCGTTTCTCAAAGGACTAAGAAACCATCTTTATTTACACTGAGTGACTTCTCATATGTCAAATTTTACGACATAGAAAGGAGCTAGCGACCACTGGAGACAGTACCATTGACTAGCCAGGCACGCGTGACGTATTAACACACACAGATTCCAACTGATAATGGAGGTTTATATCTTAGAAACGCATTATGAAAATAAATAACCAGTGACTGTTAACAGTAAACTTGTTATTCGATCCGATACTTATTGTTTGTTATGCGCATCTACACTCGAGAGGCAAAGAGACTGGTACACTTGCCTAATATCGTGTAAGGCCTTGCGAGTACGCCGAAGTTCCGCAACACGACGTGGCATGGACTCTACTAATGTAGGAAGTAGTGATGGAGGGAATTGACACACTGAATCTTATGTAAGTCTGCAGGCTTTCATGGCCGTTATCACTGAAGTTAAAATCTTCTGGGTTATTAGGTCGCGTCATGTTTCTTCTAAAATTTTAGAAGAAACGTGACGCGGCCTAATAACCCAGAAGATTTTAACTTCACTATGAATCTTGCAGCGCTGTCCATAAAACCGTAAGAGTACGAAGGGGTGGAGATCTCTTGTGAACAGCATGTTGCGAAGCATCCCAGATACACTCAATAATGATCATATCTGGGGAGTTTGTTTAATCTCAGGAAAGTGTTCCTGGACCATCTCTGTAGCAATTATGGACATGTGGGGTGTCGCATTGTGCTGTTGGAATTTCCCAAGTCCGTTGGATTGCACAATGGACATGAAAGGATGCAGGTGGTCAGACAGGATGCTTAGATACGTGTCACCTGTCAGAGTTGTACCTCGGACGTATCAGGGGGCCCCTATCTCTCCAACTGCACACGCCCCACACCATTACAGAGCCTCAGTAGTCGTTGGTCCCGTTCTTGCAGGATATCTTTCCAGCCGCAGCGATGACCGAGGTTTGATATTTTACCGGATTCCTGATATTCACGGTACACTCGTGAAATGATCGTACCGGAAAATCCACACTTCATCGCTACCTCGGAGAGGCTGTGTCCCATTAATTGTGCTTTGACTATAACACCACGTTCAAATTCACTTAAATCTTGATAACTTCCCATTGTTCTAACCGTTCTAACAACTGGGTCGCACACTTCTTGTCTTAGATAGGGGTTGCTGACCGCAGTGCCGAATTCTGCCTGCTTGTATTTGAATACGCATTCCTATTCTAGTTTCTTTGGCGCTTCACTGTATTAGCTTCAGTAGTTCAGCGCATAGCTAGTGGAATTTAATAACTTCTTCTGTTGTCATATGAATTATGGTTACTTTGTCCATTTACAGCCTGTTTTCATCATTATTCCACATTTGCACTCTAAGCGTAAAATTCTGTGGTAAATTAAATGCAACGCTGTTTATTAACGTTTGCTCCTTTCGTTTGATCCGAGTCTAGGTACGTAGTCTATAGAATGTACGTGTAGTCAGCCTAGACCGCACAGTTTATATCATTCATTACCCTAACCAAATAGAAAATTAATAAAGCAGTGAAGAAGATCAGACAGAATATCAGCGAAGCATTGGAATGAGACTGCACGTTGAATTTGTACATGCTGCGATGCTGCATGTCATACATGTTCCATTCTCTGGATAGCAACAGCTATATGCTAATCATATTTACCTCCAACATGTACCCTGTAATTTAGTTTTCATTTCCGACTGACTGCATAAAGTGAGGTGCAATGTCAATGGGGCGCAATGAATATTAACGAAGGATCAATTCGTATTTTGAAAGAGAGCCTGGAAATAAAAGCTGTCTCACATTTAAACGATGAATGACAATGTAAGCTTTTAGTCACCAGACTTTTATTAGAACCGCGACAAGATTTCCTGTTTTACCACAGTGCACAAGAAAAGACACAAATCTGAAAGAACCTAGAGCGTATTGAATTAAACTATTCATCTATTTCAGGTACGAGTCATTTATTCGAAGGACCTTGTTTCCAATGATTATTTATGTAATAACATCTAAAGCCAGGTTGAAGATTTTAGTAAAGTGACATCAATAACAATATCATTATTAAGACTATAAACTAGTGAGGGGTGTGATGGATAATTGCCTCACTGTTTGGTGCCTTAAAGATTATGCCGCTTCCGTCCCTTCTGCAGTGTTTGTCATTTACTAAACACTATTCAATACCCAGAAATCAGCAATTTTGATTACGCTTGCCATTTACTACCTAAATATGTCTTCAGAAGCAGAAAAGTGGCTAATCATGTAAGTTAAGTTTGGTAAAACATTTACTGCCCTAAGATTTCTGTGTCCGAGGAAATAAGTCAACATATGTCACAGTCTCGCCAAGTATGAAGCTGCTTCGTCAGCATTCTCCAATAACGTCAGTAAAGTAATAACTAACATTCACCATCTAAGATACCTCATTGTTTTATTCATGGAAATTTAAGGTACTCAAACTCTCTTCCGATTGCTAGATATACACAATTCCGTGTAGGAGAGTTGGACAATATGTAACTAGTAATTTCACGGAACAAAAAAATGGTTCAAATGGCTCTGAGCACTATGGGACAACATCTGAGGTCATCAGTCATCAGTCCCCTAGAACTTAGAACTCCTTAAATCTAACTGACCTATGCACATCACACACATCGATGCCCGAGGCAGGATTCGAACCTGCGACCGTAGCAGTCACGCGGTTCCGGACTGAAGTGCCTAGAACCGCAAGGCCACCGAGGCCGGCCTTCACGGAACATTTGCACAATATTATTAATACTGTTTATTTCATGGGCACTGATTTAATCGTATGTGCTGGATACAGTGATCGGAAATAAATATGTCACTTGAGTGTCACAAATCACACACATTAATAAAAATGATTAGCACCGAAAAAAATTACGCTACAGAGTAACATACTCAAATTTCATGTGGAAAGGAATGCAATACTTCTCTCTCTGCAGTGTTATATGTTACTGCAAATAATCATTAAAAATCAAACTGCTTACAAGGATTCAAATGACAGAGGTGTCTAAAGTGTAGATGCACAGAAGCTCCATTTGATCCTTTGCACTTTTTTCGACTTACTCGTTATCAATGGAGAATGAGAGTGCAGAAGCCATGGCTTCCAGTTAGTATTTACTAAAGAAAAGTGTACCATTTGTTATGAAATAAAGGGAAGGTTCGCCCGACTTAAGTTATTTCATCACTTTCGAAATAATGTGCACAGACGTGACTTAGTCCGACATTTCACTAATTTATGTATAAATTTCTTAAGATCTTGAAAGTGGCAGTGTGGTGACTCCAGAGAGTTTTGTACCGTATCTTTCATGTCCTGAAGTATTTTCAGTGTTGTAATTATTTTTGCTGCCTAGAACAGAAAAAAACGAATGAGGGGCAGATACAGAGGCAAGGGTAACGTGAATCAGTTCCCACAGTAGTTATAACTAAAAACTGCCTGATACTCAACTATGCGTGAATGAGAACCATTTCTTTTTTTCTTTCACAGCATGTCCATGGTCTTACCACATGATGGCGATCATGGTGCTTAAATGTGGTAGCATGTACAACATATTCATTGTAGATTACCCACTCTGTGGCTGAAATCCCACCAATACTATTTCCACTTTTTTTTCAAATTTAATTTCTTATTTAATCGTGGTGATTACGTAGTCTTCCCTTGGACTGATTGTCACTTAATCTCTAGATCTTCATAGTTTTTGATAAAATCGTACTTATGTTCATGAAAACGTGATGATGTTAAATTTGTCAAACGACGAATAAGCATTTTCGATTGCTAGCACTCCGAGGTAATTGCTGCTTCCTCATGGACGACAGTTGATAAACTGCTTGAAAACGTTTTTAGCAGATTTATTTAGTAAACAAATTCGTCACTAACACCCATCCGCTCGAAGTAAAGTTCTCTTTACTTCTGTCTTCGTCCAAGCACTCTATTACATCCTCTTTTTGTTCCTTAAACTGATTCCCATTCATTTCTCTAATCGTGTAGCAACATTTCCGTAAGAGGAAGCAATTTACACAGAATACTCGTTACTTCATCTGGAATATTTAAACATAATTACTTCTGCTTCGTTATTGAGAGCCTCCAGTATCTACGTTAACTAGAAATCTAAACATGTAGTAACCCATCTGGACTTACTACATATGCGTAAGTGATATCAGAACTGTTTACTTGACACAGAAAATCTCTGTTACTACTGTCATTCACATTCAAAATTCCTAATAGCAATGCAGTTTTATAGTGTGTTATAAAAAGGACAGTTGCATCAGCGTGACTACCACCTATGCTCTACTTCAACGTGCAGCAACTACTCGCGCAGTAGTATCAGCGAATGGTATATAACGCGTGTCGAGGAGATGGAGAAGAAAGTATAGTGCTTATCGTATTGCGGAAACGGAGCGATTTATCTGACGTCCAAAAGAGGATGACCATTGGCTTTCGGGCCGATGGTTAAAGCGTTTCTGAAACAGTTAAGTATGAAAAGGGTCCACGTGCTGCTGTGGTTAAGGTCACCATGCCCGAGGCGAAATGGCGCTATCCAAAACTGGCTCTAGGCGCTACAGTTTGAAACCGCGCGACCGCTATGGTCGCAGCTTAGAATCCTGCATCGGGCATGGATGTGTGTGATGTCCTTAGGTTAGTGAGGTTTAAGTAGTTCTAAGTCTAGGGGACTGATGACCTCAGAAGTTAAGTCCCATAGTGTTCAGAGCCATTTGAACCAAAACGTGCGCTGAGGCAACTGTGGTTCGCCACGGACCATAGATAACATAGGTGAACGACAGCTGCGGAGATGTCCACAGGCGATCAGATGTGAAACCGTTGAGCAACCGGCCATCCAGATGAACCCATGAGCTACCAACCGTCTCCCCTCACCATCGTTCAGCTGACATTGCGTATGGGCCTCAGCAGCATGCACCGGTTTCATGCGTCCTACTGTTGATCGACGGCGAAGGCTGGATGTCGCACAGCAGTGCTACAACGACGTCCACTGAGTGGCGACTTACGGCCTTTTCAGACGTATCACATTTTGTGTTTCATCGGATTGATGAGCATTGGCGAGTGCACCGTGAAACGTCTAAAAGCGAACACCCTGCAACTGTCATCAAAAGAATCTAGGTCGTAGGAGGCAGCGTTATTGACTGGAAGGTGTTCGTGGTTTTTCCTGGGTGATATCGTCATTTCGGAGCGCAGAATGGACCAAGACCAGTACGCGTCTATCCTTGGGCACCATGTCCACTCCTATTTGCTGCTTCCCCCCTCTCCCTCACCCCCTCTCCCTGTCCCCTTCCCCCTCCCCCTCACCCCTCCCCCTCCCCTTCCCCTCACCCCTCCCCACCCACGCCTCCCAGTTCAGTGCCATCTACCAGCAGAACATTGCAAAATGTCACACAGCTCGAGTGTATGTGAGTGGTTTACAGAGCGCCAGGATGAGTCTAACGTACTCCTGTGCCTATCAAACTCCCGAGAACTAAGCACAATAAAAAATCTGTGGTACCACCTCGATCTGACTGTTTACAACATGGATCGTCAACTGAGAAACGTAGTGCAGCTGCTCACGGTACTGAAGTTGGCAAGACTCCAGCCGGCCGCGGTGGCCGTGCGGTTATAGGCGCTGCAGTCTGGAACCGCGGGACTGCTACGGTCGCAGGTTCGAATCCTGCCTCAGGCGTGGATGTGTGTGATGTCCTTAGGCTAGTTAGATTTAAGTAGTTCTAAGTTCTAGGGGACTGATGACCTAAGATGTTAAGTCCCATAGTGTTCAGAGCCATTTGAACCATTTTGACAAGACTCTACCTCCTTGTAGATGCCTTCCTGAAACGCGGTGACACATTCCTGCACGTCTCGCAGGGTCCGCACTGAGTAAGCTGATTATTCAGGCTTTCGACAGGTTGTCACATTAATGTGACCTGGCATTCTACATTAAGAATGCGAATCGACGTCAGCCTTTTAAGTACACTACTGGCCATTAAAATTGCTACACCACGAGGATGACGTGCTACAGACGCGAAATTTAACCGACAGGAAGAAGATGCTGTCATATGCAAATGATTAGCTTTTCAGAGCATTCACGCAAGGTTGGCGCCGGTGGCGACACCTACAACGTGCTGACATGAGGAAAGTTTCCAACCGATTTCTCATACACAAACATCAGTTGACCGGCGTTGCCTGGTGAAACGTTGTTGTGATGCCTCCTGTAAGGAGGAGAAATGCTACCATCACGTTTCCGACTTTGATAAAGGTCGGATTGTAGCCTATTGCGATTGCGGTTTATCGTATCGCGACATTGCTGCTCGCGTTGGTCGAGATCCAATGACTGTTAGCAGAATATGGAATCGGTGTGTTCAGGAGGGTAATACGGAACGCCGTGCTGGATGCCAACGGCGTCGTATCACTAGCAGTCGAGATGACTGGCATCTTATCCGCATGGCTGTAACGGATCGTGCAGCCACGTCTCGATTCCTGAGTCAACAGATGGGGACGTTTGCAAGACAACAACCATCTGCACGAACAGTTGGACGACGATTACAGCAGCATGGACTATCAGCTCGGAGACCATGGCTCCGGTTACTCTTGACGCTGTATCACAGACATTAGCGCCTGCGATGGTGTTCTCAACGACGAACCCGGATACACGAATGGCAACACGTCATTTTTTCGGATGAATCCAGGTTCTGTTTACAGCATCATGATGATCGCATCCGTGTTTGGCTACATCGTGGTGAACGCACATTGGAAGCGTGTATTCGTCATCGCCATTCTGGCGTATCACCTGTCGTGATGGTATGGGGTGCCATTGGTTACACGTCTCGGTAACCTCCTGTTCGCATTGACGGCACTTTGAACAGTGGATGTTACATTTGAGATGTGTTACGACCCGTGGCTGCACCCTTCATTCGATCCCTGCGAAACGCTATATTTCAGCAGGATAATGCACGATCGCATGTTGCAGGTCCTTTACGGGCCTTTCTGGATACAGAAAATGTTCGACTGCTGCACTGGCCAACACATTCTTCAGATCTCTCGCCAATCGAAAGCATCTGGACAATGGTGGCCGAGCAAGTGGCTCGTAACATACACCAGTCACTACTCCAGATGAACTGTGGTATCGTGTTGAAGTTGCATGGGCAGCTGTACCTGTAGACGTCATCCTAGCTCTGTTTGACTCAATACCCAGGAGTATCAAGCCCGTTATTACGGCCAGAGGTGGTTGTTGTGGGTACTGATTTCTCTGGATCTATGCACCTAAATTGCGTGAAAATGTAATCACATGTCAGTTCTAGTATAATATATTTGTGCAATGAATACCCGTTCATCATCTGCATTTCTTCTTGGTGTATTAATTTTAATGGCCAGTAGTGTATTACTTTATGGCAATCATTATTTATTTCCTCAGAAACCGGTTAACAGTTTTTGTGCCCACCATTAGGCGACAACTGAACGTCTAAACCATAGATGAAATGACTTGCGATCTACAGTGATATCAATGATGCAGATGTTGAATTCTTGATCAACATAATTTTATATTTTTGATATTTGCTAAGGAAAATATTAAATTTAACAACAATTAATTGCTTTTACTGTTGGAATCTTGTTCTCTCTTGCGTTGATAAATAAAAGTTAGTTTAATAAACGTAAAAAAAATTAATTTTTATAGCTGGACCAACATTCCGTTGTTGGATTATGAAATCCAACTGGGTAACACTCTACTTTATTGAGCTGTATGTAGAACATTCAATAACAGTCCTATTCCTCGGTGACGGCTTTGCGAGTTCTCAGTCATTTTCAGATTGTTACATCATTCCTCTCTTCAACCCTCTCCCTCCTTCCTGTAGTACTTAGTATTTTGTAAGTCGCACTGCAGAAAGGTCAACTGCAAATTTATCTTTTCCCCACCCAAAAAAACAAAAAAAAAAAAATGCGTCCGTAAGAAAATTAATTATCCTTGGTGCCTTAGAGCGTGTTATTGTTTTATTCAAATGGTACTATAAAACTCTATTCTGCCTCATTAGTTATTCACTCTACCGTGTTTACTCCGTTCTTCTGTACCCCCACATTTCAAGAGTTTCTTAATGATTCGCCCTGTACAAACCTAAACCCGAGAGAGGAGTAGTAATGCATCCAATGCGTGTATCAGAATAGCAGCTCCTGATACTACTCGATGCATTTGTTGTATTTGAGGCCGTATGTACGTGGTGTCCATATATATAGGTCAAAGTTAAACACAGAGTGAATTGCGATTAGTAGTGAAAACTGACAGTGGTGAACTACATACAACACAAGCAAAAAAGATCCAGCCCAGTAAACAGTGATCCATGAACGACCTGCCGCTGAATTCAGTCCTTATACGAGTAATATTCCCCAGTTGCTGCAAAGGCATTTGAAAGCAGAACTTTCCGATTAAGTGCGCATCTAATTCCGCTCAAATTTGATGTAAGCCAATACGCTGTTCATGTGTCACCAAATGAGAAACGTTTCTCAGTATACGTTACTTACGAGTACTTAATGGTCGTCCAAGAAAACGTGATCGGCGTTGCCTTACCACACTACTTCGTATTTGATGTGGCTTTGGCGACGTGTCTATCACTTTATACTACACTTCCTCACCATGTACTTAAGGCCGAATTTCGCGTGAAAGGCCAATCTTAAACATTAACTTCCCAGTCATATAGCGTCTCCCCACCAATTTAATACCCTACCTGTTTACTTCTGCTCCGTGTGTGTGCACTACTGTTGGCCCCCCTATGCATGTGGTGATCGCTCCTGCAATACCCAGCCCCGTGGCGGTCGGGTGGCAACACTCGACGTCGGTTTCATCCTGTTACTCTATATTGCACTTTTGCATCTGTATAGAATGTGCGATTCATAGTTCACCAATCGACACTGTTCTCTGATGTTTCTTATATTTTTCACCGCAATCCGCCCTATCTCAAATAGAATTTTAGCTTAGGTACTGGTCGCATGTAATTTATGCAAAAAGCAAGAAACAGTCAATACTTTCACGCAACAACCGTGTTTTTGTTACTGATGCAAATGCCACTAAAGCAGAGTTGCTAAACTCAGTTTTCGTTCACCAAAGAATTCTAAGTACATATTCCGTCATTCGAATCAAAATCAACTGCCAGCACGAATAAGTTAGATGTAGATATCTTCGGTGTACCGAAGCAGCTCAAAGTACATAATCCAGATTATATACCAGACAGATTCCTGTCAATTTCGTCAGTACCTAAAGACTGAAAGCTGCACAAGTAACACAAATTCCGAAGACAGGAGATACGAGCAATCCGCTGAACTATAGCCCCATGCTGCTAATTCAAAGGATTTTGTAACATTTACTGTGTACGAACATTATGAATTACCTCTAAGAAAATGAATTATTGACAGCCAACAAGGATTAAGGATATACCTTCCTTGCAAAACAGAATACCATTTTCCCTCCGATTTTTTCTAATTGCTGTAATTTTTCAAATATTTGCTGTAGAAATTGCATTTATTCTGCCAACTGTAATTATTTTAGAAACATCAGACATTATAATCTGAACAGTATCAATAACAGCTCTTTATTCTCACGAAGTGCTCTCGAGTAGTGCCGCTCTGGGATATCAAATTGATCCCACATTTTCAGAATTCCACACGGCTCTTCACACCGTGCCTCACGAGAGACTTCAAATCAAATTGCGTGAGTATGAAGTATCATCTCAGTGGCGCGGTTGGTTTCGTAACTGAAAAAGTCATCGAGGAAGTGTTATAGGCCATCAGCTGTTGCTGATCTTTACAAACAATTTGATGGTTTTGTAAAATCATCAGATGATCAAAAAGCTGCAAAATGATTTAGACAAGATATCTCTAAGGTGCAATACGTTGCAACCGATTCTAAATCATGCAAAATGCGAAATCATCCACTAGAGTACTAAAATAAATTCGCTGTAGTTCGGTTATACGACAAATCACACAAATCTAAGGCTGTAAAACCAACTAATAACTTAGGGACTACAATTATAAATAACCAAAATTAGAATGATACACAGATTATTTTGTAGGGAAAAAATTGCACATTCTGATTTATTGCTAGAACACTTACAAAATGCAGTAGGCCTATTAAAGAGACTGCTTACAACGTTCTTGTTCATATTCTCCTGAAGTATTGCTGTAATGTGTGGAATCCGGATTGGATAGGACCGACAGAGGACATAGAGATAGTTTAAAGAAGGAAAGCTCGTTTTGTATAATCACAAGATTGGGGAAAGAGTACCACGAATATGATACGCGAATTTCGATGGCAATCCTTGAAACAACCGAGATTTATCGTGCGGCAGGAGCTTCTCATAAGATTTCAGGCATCGTCTTTGCCTTCAGAGTGTGAATATATTTTGTTGACGCCCATCTACTTACGGATAACTGATCATCATCATAAAATAAGAGAAATCAGAGTTCACATGGAAAGACTTAAGAAATCGGTTATCCCACTCGCTTTTCTAGAGTACAATCGTAGAGAAAAAGCCCAAAGGTGGTTTGATGAACCCTTTGCCAGGGATTTAATTGCGATTTGCGGAGTAATCGTCCAGATGGAGAAGATAGCTCTGATTAATATCCATTGCCTTATGTTTACAAGAATTGTGAAAACTTTTCCTTAGGTTAATCACTTGCCTGCACCTGAGCATGGGCATATGTTTGCTCTAAACAGGTTGTGATCCGGAGAAGTGAAAGTGAAGCTATTTGATCTCCATATTTACCACGTGCATATTCTCATCTTGTGTGTGTTGTCCAGAGTTGCAGGTGCACTACTTTACTTGGTGTTTGAGAGAATACTGAGAATTGAGAAACAAAAGCTTTACATGATGTTCGTTTATTATTACTTGCCTCCTGCACACACTTTATGTTGTACAGTATAATATGTCCACCACCAGTGTTGCCACCCACTATTACTCACAGAGTCACATGACACGATCAACAGAACCACGACAAGTCTCTGACAACACTCTGCTAGTCAGTAAAATGTTAACCCAGATTGTTTAAGGTACCCAGTTATATGAGTATCCAGGTAAGGTAATATTTTTTATAAGAGCTGTATTTGTTAGCATAAATTTGTCGTTATCGCCTTGCATAAACTGATTTGGTACTTGCCGGTTCTTTCCTCAGAAAATTTATAGCCAGAGTCTCCTAGGTCGGGCATGTCAGTTCTTTCGAATTGCTTCCTGGAAAGTCTTCCACTTCGCATTCTGTTCGTTTATTGTTTCCTCGTATCTTTGTATTGAGTTATTTCGTCATAAATACCCGATACATTCAAATAATTATCAACGTTCTCATTTCGAATGAAGTATCTTGTTGTGCGGAGATTTGGTTAGAAATGGAAGCGTTCCTAATAAGATGAATATATACAGTAGAGCGTCGATTATCCGAAGTAATTGGTGGACATGGGTGTTCGGAAAACTGATTTGTTCGGATAATCGAACTGTACATGTTTATTTGCCAAAAAGAAGTACTGTACAGTAAATTTATTCATAAAAACAGACATATCTTTTAGTATTAAAAAGTAACATACAAAGGCAACTTCAGTAGGAATATATAGTATGTGGCACAGTTTATTAAACAAAAATATATACATATTACATACGCATTTGGCATGAACAATACACACAGTATACAAAATTAACGTTTAAAAAATCCTTTATTTTGGTCTGTCTAAGCAAGCCTACACGGTTACGAGCAGCTAAGTCATGACCTTTTTTCATTACAGATATCTGAAACCGGTCACTTTCATCTTGGGCTTCAAACCATCGCAAGGCAGTATCTAAACAAGTGAACACCTCAGAAGCTGTTGGTATACTTTCATCTTCACTTTCTGGAGCACTGATTGATGGATGCTGGAGGCGTCATCTTCATCAGTGACGACGTTTACTATTTCGCTGTCCTGCATGATTTGGTGTCCTGGATCTGCATCATCGATATTCATCCATTCATGAACGTCTTCTTCATCACACTCGTGGCAATCTATTTCGTTTAGCATACCGAGAATTTCGGACATATCTTTCTGTTCGTCATTTTCAATCATACCTTGTGAATTTTCTTCTGTGTCCAAAATTTTATTCCAGGCTTTCTTCAAATTCTCTTCCTTTACACTATTCCATGCTGCGCTGATCATGCAGGACGCGTCTTTCAAGTCAATATTCTTATGATTTCTTAAGAGACTTTCTTCTCCATCCTCTTCTCTTTCTAACAATAACTTAGGCAACAATTCTTTCCTGTAATATCGTTTCAAAGTCTCAATAACGCCTCGATCCATGGTCTGTAAGAAGGAGGTTACGTTAGGTGGAAGAAATATTACTTTTTATGAACTCGTCAGAAGGTGACTGTTTGCACCGTGAGAAGCTCTTCTTGGTGGCGCGCAATCTAAACTGCGCGGAGCGGCATGCCTCAACTGTAAGCTGGTGCGATTGTTGCTGTCAACAGCTTTCATACTGCCGCAACATCTACTGCCAGTGCCAAGCCGACAGAAGTGTGCTGGTTGTTGAAACACAGCGACTGGCGGCTTGGCCGGCTGGCAACGCCTTGTGAAGGCCCCATTAGAAGCAATTTTCCGCCAGCGGTGGCGCAGTGCGGCGACTGCTGTGGGAAACTTGGTTTGGGAGTGAGGGCGATGATGGACGGTAGAGTGGGCGAGTAACAGGTGCGAGCGAGTACACAGTTCGGTTAAGCGGTCGTTCGGTTGACCGACGTTCGGATAATCGACGCTCTACTGTATATCTCTTCATGAAGAAACAACTGAATAACGCAATTGAGACAGAACTCAGAGGTTAACTGGTAACTCAGTTAGATAGCCGAGGGTAATGTATTTGCGGATGGTATAGAAGTATTACGAGAAAGTAAATAAGAATTACAATAGCAAATAAATTGGATTTTCCATGAAACGTTTACGAGACGAAGCGGCAGTCTGATGCACTTTAATGAGTTTCAGATGACTTGGTCGCCCATAGTAGCTATTTCCGTGAGAGGTATCTCGGATTCCTAGGAAAAAATTTCAATATTTATATACATCTACAGCTACATCGTTACTCTGCAAATCACACTTAAGTGCCTGGCAGAGGTTTCATCGAAACTATCTTCACAATAATTTTCCGTTATCCACTCTTGAAAAGCGCGCGGAAAGAACAACACATATACCTTTCGGTGCGAGCTCCGATTTCCCTTAATTTATTATGATGATCGGTTCTCCCTGTCTAGGTCTGCATCAACAAAATATTTTCCCATTAGGAGGAGAAAGTAGATGACTGAAATTTTGTGAGAATTTCCCGTCTTTGTTTTAATGATTTCCTCCAAAATCCTGTATCATATCAGTGACAACCTCCCTCCTCTATTTCTAGATAACACAAAATGTACTCACCTTCTTTGAATTTTCTCGGTGTACTGCGTTACTGCTATGGGGTAAGGATATCACACGGCGCAGCAGTACCTCAAAAGATGACTGACAGGCGTAGTACAGGCTGTCTCTTTAGTTGATCTGTTGCATCTTCTAAGTGTTCTGCAATAAAACTCAGTCTTCTGTTCTCCTTATCCACAACATTTTCTGCGTGTTATTTCCAATTTAAGTTGTTCATGATTATAATTCAAAGGTATTCACTTGAATTTACGGCTTCTGACTTGATTTATTTATTGTGGAACTGAAGTTCAGCGGATTCCTTTTAGCATTCATATTGATGACCTCACACTTTCCGTTATTTATGGTGAACTGTGAATTTTAGGACCATACAGATATCTTACCTAAATCGTTTTTGCTAATTGGGTTTGACGTTCTGATGACATTTTTAGACAGTAAACGAGAGCACCATCTGCAAACAACCTAAGACGGCTGCTCAGATTGTTTCCTAAATCGCTTATAAAGATTAGGAACAGCAGAGATCATATAACACTACCTTGGGGAACGCCAGAAATTACTTCTGTTCCACTTGACGACTTTCCGTCAATTACTACGAACTGTGACCTTTCTGACAGGAAATCACGAATCCAGTTTCATTTAACGGAGAATATACTCCATCAGCACGCAATTTGATTACGAGAAACTTGTGAGGTAAGATGTTAAAAGCCTTCTGGAAATGTAGAAGTACGGAATCAATTTGAAATCCAAAGTCGATGCCACTCAACACTTCATGTGTACAACTAGCTAGTTGTGTTTTCTAAACCCGTGATGACTGTGTGTCAACAGCCCGTTTCCTTCGAGGTAATTCACAATGTTCGAACACAATAAATATTCTAGAATCCTGCTTAATATGGACTTTAATGATATAAACCTGTAATTTAGTAAATTACCCATACTAACTTTCTTGAATATTTCTGTGACCTGTGCTACTTTACGTCTTTGGGTTAGCATCTTTTGTCGAACGAGTGTTTGTATGTGTTAAATATGGAGGTATTGCAGCAGAATATTCTGAAATAAACGTAACCGGAGTACAATCTGGACCGCAAGACTTTCTTTTATTAAGTGATGTAAGTTGCTTCACTGCTCCGAGGATATGTACGGTACGTCTGAGTTACTCATGTTGCAGCTGTTCTTGATTCGTATTCTGAAACACTTATAATTTTTTCATTGCTGAAGGAAATTCCGAACCTTGTGTTTAGTAGCTTTGCTTTAGTAACACTGTCATCGATAGTATCCCCATTCGTATGGAGGAGAGAAGGCACTGATTATGTCTTGCTGAAAGAATATTTTACACACGACCTTTGAATTTTCTGCCAGATTTCGAGACCAGGTTCCATTGTGGAAACTGTTATAAGCACCTCGCACTTTAATTCGCCGTAAATTTCGAGCTGCTGTAAAATATCGCCAGACGATTTTGGATTCGTTTAAGTCTGGCATGCTTTCTTCGTTGTTTCTGCAACACTGTTCGGACCCGTTTTGTGTACAGTGAGGGATCAGCTCCGTCGTTCGTTAGTGTATTTAGTATAAATCTTTCAGTTCCTGTCAATACTATTCCATTGAATTCAAGCCACATCTAGTCTGCAATTACACTGTCGATTTGGACGCAGTAGAGTTTGTCTCTAAAAAAGGCGTGAAGCGAATTTTTATCTGCTTTTTCGAGTAGAAATATTTCCCTTTTATCTTTGGTGGATTTGGGAGTTACGATATTCAGTCTCATTATGACTACCCAGTGTTCACTAATCCCTGTATCCGTTTTGGTGCTCGTGTCTTGTTCAACTGTATTTAGCCTATCCTTCCTGAACAACGTTAGGTCCTTCGCAAAAATTTCAGTTGAACTTATGTCTTGCCTTAGCCAGCTTTCAGTGTGTATCACGGCTTCAGTGCTTTCTATTAGCGCTTGAAGTTCTCGTACTTTCCGAACACAGCTACAATTTACAACTGCTGTACCGATGGTTCCTAGATCTACATTCTTTCTATGTTGGACATGCACACTTTGAGACTGAAATCCTTTTCGTGTTTCCCTGAGACCGTCTAATCTAAGAAACGACCCAGTCTACGCTCCACAGCCTCCGCCACCCATTTAGACTCCTGCGTGTATATTTAGCAGAACCTGGAACCACACCACGCTATGGCGCAAGTTCTGGAATCTGCAGGCTGCATGGTAGCGGAACCGTCTGAGCCTCCGATTCAGACCCTCCACACAGCACTGTACCAGAGGTCCACAATCGGTCGTTTCATCCACGCTGCAAATGGTGAGCTCTCGTTTCATCTCACAAGCAAGAAGCAGTCCTTACCATTCCAGATAGCTGCTTGAAACCAGGCCGGTCCATAGCAGTGATGCCCATTCACTGCAGCCTCGAGCTGTGTAACCGAAGCCAACACAGCCTGGGGCAGACAGCAAAGCGTCACAAACTCAGCTTTTATCTGCACACAGCAATCACAGTCCCTGTTCATACTGAAAACTGGAGAAAACTACATTACACATAGAAACGACTATCCACATGCTCTGCCGAACTCTGCTGTAGACACAGATGGAAAAGCAAAGAGTGTGACTAGTAAATTAGATAAACACGTAGCAGTCCTAAAACTAAACTACTAAGGGACATACATGAGACTGAATAATTTGCTTCCACTTCGGATCTCGCAAAATGTCGGAAAATTGGTTACTTTCCTACGGCTGCTGCTGCCTATGTGATCGGATTGCTGCCTATGATGACCACTAGCCCCCGAAACAAACGACTATCGACATACATCACAAAACTCTGTTGTATAAGCTGACAAAGGCACAATATCTATGCCAAGTAAGTTAGATTAACGTGCAGAATTAGAAAATACTAAACTACAGGAGCACACAGGTGGGACCACATAATTCGTTCTTTGTTAGGAGCTTGTAAAATGTCACTAAACTAGTTACTTTCAGACACAAACGAAAATCCGAGAACTGTGTCTAGCAAATACTAAATTAACATGCAGAAATTGAAAAACTGCCAAAGCACACGGATGAGACTAAAGTAATCTGAAATATGGAAACAAGTTATATGAGATTACACAATAGCCAAAGTATCATTAGAATAAATACTGCACTGGTTTTTATTTTAATTCCGGATGGTGCTATTGTTAAACAGATGATAGGGGGTTAAGGAGAGACAGTTTGAATGGTTGCCATATACTATCGATCACACAGGTGTATGGAGTTCCACGATTGCACATACTCAGACTAAATTTCCTGTGTGGCGTTTACGCCTTTGTTCCCACTGGCGGTAATGAGTGTGCAAGGACGCCGCCCATTCATCAGAATTAAACGCTATATGGCTCAAATGGTATTTCTGTTTTTTGTGTATATGATATACTGGTATGCATTAACATTTACTAATGATGTTACTTTATATTCTGCAAGATATCAAAAAACCGTGCATGTTAGCAGACTATTTGCCTCAGTGTAGTGAATGAAGCATTATGAAACAATGTTTATATAGTGTATGTAGTGACTGATAGTGAGATATGAGTGAACTGTGTGGCATTACATTGTTTAATAAGTTATTTGTAAAAAAAAGTATTGTATACAAGGTGTAAGTGTAATGATTGTCTCTAACTAGGAGTCTATAAACATATGTATATACGACTTAGCTTATTTTAAACTGATCTAAACTTGAAAATACTTTGACATGTCCTATATCCTTGTAAAAAAGAGATCTACGGATGAATAAAGCTACTACTGCTACTACTACTACTACTACTACTACTACTACTAAAAAATGGCTCTGAGCACTATGGGACTCAACTGCTGTGGTCATAAGTCCCCTAGAACTTAGAACTACTTAAACCTAACTAACCTAAGGACAGCACACAACACCCAGCCATCACGAGGCAGAGAAAATCCCTGACCCCGCCGGGAATCGAACCCGGGAACCCGGGCGTGGGAAGCGAGAACGCTACCGCACGACCACGAGATGCGGGCACTACTACTACTACTACTACTACTACTACTAAATAAAGCTACTACTGCTACTACTACTACTACTACTACTACTACTACAGTATATCCTAGAGGCACCCAGCGTCCTCCTCCACTGTATTATTTGCAAAACTGTTACACATTTCTTTATAAGAAAAAGTCTTTTGTTCAACGTTGTAAAGCGACTTTCATGAACTCTTTACTGATGAAATTGTTTTATTCGACGTAATGAAGAAGGTAGTTATGACCAAACAAATGCGTCATGTACCAGAAATCACCTAGCAGTTTAGTCAACTTGATTCCTAATTTGTATCTTTATAGCAGTTTGCACCTTTACTTTAGTTAAAAAAGCTGTCGAGATACAATGTAGCATTTGAACTATTTTCTACACTAAAAAACCATATTTTATTCACTGTACTATGTCTAATTCTAAAATGTATGCTTTGAAGGCCGTAAATATCACAATTAGTAAAACTTTCGGGCTGTTATGCTGTGGTCGAGTGGAATCTGCAATGAAACCCAGTATTTCGTCCCCTTCTAATTAGGCAATTTTGGAGGGGATCGTAGCTTCTTTGAATGTCCGATTCACACCTTGGCTCGCTACTGACGGCATCCAAACTCCATTTACCCGTGCTTCTGCGCAGTGGCTTGATGTCACATGTTTTGAGTACCTGAGCTCACTTGGTCATTGAGAACAGCCGCCGTCCGCTTTTGCTATTACGCCAGTGTGAAAGACTGGTACATATTTTATCGGCGCTGCAATCCATTTTTTTTTTTTTTTTTGCCATCAGTCTACTGGCTGGTTTGATGCGGCCCGCCACGGATTCCTTTCCTGTGCTAACCTCTTCATCTCAGAGTAGCACTTGCAACCTACGTCCTCAATTATTTTCTTGACGTATTCCAATCTCTGTCTTCCTCTACAGTTTTTGCCCTCTACAGCTCCCTCTAGTACCATGGAAGTCATTCCCTCATGTCTTAGCAGATGTCCTATCATCCTTCCCCTTCTCCATATCAGTGTTTTCCACATATTCCTTCCCTCTCCGATACTTCGTAGAACCTCCTCATTCCTTACCGTACCAGTCCACCTAATTTTCAGCATTCGTCTATAGCACCACATCTCAAATGCTTCGATTCTCTTCTGTTCCGGTTTTCCCACAGTCCATGTTTCAGTACCATACAATGCTGTACTCCAGACGTATATCCTCAGACATTTCTTCCTCAAATTAAAGCCGGTATTTGATATTAGTAGACTTCTCTTGGCCAGAAATGCCTTTTTTGCCATAGCGAGTCTGCTTTTGATGTCCACCTTGCTCCGTCCGTCATTGGTTATTTTACTGCCTAGGTAGCAGAATTCCTTAACTTCATTGACTTCGTGACCATCAATCCTGATGTTAAGTTTCTCGCTGTTCTCATTTCTACTACGTCTCATTACCTTCGTCTTTCTCCAATTTACTCTCAAACCATACTGTGTACTCATTAGACTGTTCATTCCGTTCTGCAGATCATTTAACTCTTCTTCACTTTCACTCAGGATAGCAATGTCATCAGCGAATCGTATCATTGAAATCCTTTCACCTTGTATTTTAATTCCACTCCTGAACCTTCTTTTATTTCCATCATTGCTTCCTCGATGTACAGACTGAAGAGTAGGGCGAAAGGCTACATCCTCGTCTTAACACCCCTCTTAATAAGAGCACTTCGTTCTTGATCGTCCACTCTTCTTATTCCCTCTTGGTTGTTGTACATATTGTATACGACCCGTCTCTCCCTGTAGCTTACCCCTACTTTTTTCAAAATCTCGAACAGCTTGCACCATTTTATATTGTCGAACGCTTTTTCCAGGTCGACAAATCCTATGAAAGTGTCTTGATTTTTTTTTTAGACTTGCTTCCATTATTAGCCGTAACGTCAGAATTGCCTCTCTCGTCCCATTACTTTTCCTAAAGCCAAACTGATCGTCACCTAGCGCGTTCTCAGTTTTCTTTTCCATTCTTCTGTATATTATTCTTGTAAGCAGCTTCGATGCATGAGCTGTTAAGCTGATTGTGCGATAATTCTCGCACTTGTCAGCTCTTGCCGTCTTCGGAATTGTGTGGATGATGCTTTTCCGAAAGTCAGATGATATGTCGCCAGACTCGTATATTCTAAACACCAACGTGAATAGTCGTTTTGTTGGCACTTCCCCCAATGATTTTAGAAATTTTGATGGAATGTTATCTATCCCTTCTGCCTTAATTGACCGTAAGTCCTCCAAAGCTCTTTTAAATTCCGATTCTAATACTGGATCCCCTATCTCTTCTAAATCGACTCGTGTTTCTTCTTCTATCACATCAGACAAATCTTCACCCTCATAGAGGCTTTCAATGTATTCTATCCACCTATTTGCTCTCTCCTCTGCATTTAACAGTGGAATTCCCGTTGCACTCTTAATGTTACCTCCGTTGCTTTTAATGTCACCAAAGGTTGTTTTGACTTTCCTGTATGTTGAGTCTGTCCTTCCGACAATCATATCTTTTTCAGTGTCTTCACATTTTTCCTGCAGCCATTTCGTCTTAGCTTCCCTGCACTTCCTATTTATTTCATTCCTCAGCGACTTGTATTTCTGTATTCCTGATTTTCCCGGAACATGTTTGTACTTCCTCCTTTCATCAATCAGCTGAAGTATTTCTTCTGTTACTCATGGTTTCTTCGCAGCTACCTTCTTTGTACGTATGTTTTCCTTCCCAGCTTCTGTGATGGCCCTTTTTAGAGATGTCCTTTCCTCTTCAACTGTACTGCCTACAGCGCTATTCCTTATTGCTGTATCTATAGCGTTAGAGAACTTCAAACGCATCTCGTCATTCCTTAGTACTTCCGTATCCCACTTCTTTGCGTGTTGATTCTTCCTGACTAATGTCTTGAACTTCAGCCTACTCTTCATCACTACTATATTGTGATCTGTGTCTATATCTGCTCCTGGGTACGCCTTACAATCCAGTATCTGATTTCGGAATTTTTGTCTGACCATGATGTAATCTAATTGAAATCTTCCCGTATCTCCCGGCCTTTTCCAAGTATACCTCCTCCTCTTGTGATTCTTGAACAGGGTATTCGCTATTACTAGCTGAAACTTGTTACAGAACTCAATTAGTCTTTCTCCTCTTTCATTCCTAGTCCCAAGCCCATATTCTCCTGTAACCTTTTCTTCTACTCCTGCCCCTACAACTGCATTCCAGTCGCCCATGACTATTAGATTTTCGTCCCCCTTTACATACTGCATTACCCTTTCAATATCCTCATACACTTTCTCTATCTGTTCACCTTCAGCTTGCGACGTCGGTGTTGGTCTGCTGTCGATTCTGATTAGAACAACCCGGTCATTGAACTGTTCACAGTAACAACACCCTCTGCCCTACTTTCCTATTCATAACGAATCCTACACCTGTTATACCATTTTCTGCTGCTGTTGATATTACCCGATACTCATCTGACCACAAATCCTTGTCTTCCTTCCACTTCACTTCACTGACCCGTACTATATCTAGATTGAACCTTTGCATTTCCCTTTTCAGATTTTCTAGTTTCCTTACCACGTTCAAGCTTCTGACATTCCACGCCCCGACTCGTATAACGTTATCCTTTCGTTGATTATTCAATCTTTTTCTCATGGTAACCTCCCCTTTGGCAGTCCCCTCCCGGAGATCCGAATGGGGGACTATTCCGGAATCTGTTGCCAATGGAGTGATCATCATGACACTTCTTCAATTACAGGCCACATGTCCTGTGGACACACGTTACGTGTCTTTAATGCAGTGGTTTCCATTGCCTTCTGCATCCTCATGTCGTTGATCATTGCTGATTCTTCCGCCTTTAGGGGTAATTTCCCACCCCTAGGACAAGGGAGTGCCCTGAACCTCTATCCGCTCCTCCGCCCTCTTTGACAAGGCCGTTGGCAGAATGAGGCTGACTTCTTATACCGGAAGTCTTCGGCCGCCAATAGTGATTATTTATCAAAATTTAGGCAGTGGCGGGGATCGACCCGGGACCGAAGACGTTTTGATTATGAATTAAAGACGCTACCCCTAGACCACGGGTACAATCTCCAGCAATCCATATGTCATTCAGTTTCACGCCCTTCTCCTTCCTACTGAAATTCCTGGGGTGTTTTACAATCTCTATGGATTCTCGGTATAGCCTTTCATGGTACCCGCTTGTGGCTGCCTCTGGAGACCAGAAACAGAAAAGGTACGAGTCTAATGTTATGGCCTGCATGCTTTACAAATCAAGGCGCACCTTTTACATCAGTGCTAATGCTCCTGCTTCGTTCCCGATGTAGTTTCGCCAGTGTGACGAGTCTGAGTGCTATGGCGCTGCGGTCGCTTAACACTCGTCGACTCGTTCTCTCTTACGTAAGCATGCAGGAGTGTAAGACGAGTCATGTTATTATTAGTATGGAAAATGAGCACACGATCTTGCTGCTGTGAAGTAGCACTGACAAGGCGAAATGGCCGAGTACCATGACCACGTGGCCTAACGAAGTTTTGATAAGAGCGGTGGAAAGGAGTAAGATTTGATGCAGTGTACACAGTAGATACTGTTTTCCATTCGAAGAAGAGTGATGTTAGGAATAAGTTTCATGCTATAACCCACGCTTTAGACGATAAACACACAAATTTCGCCGGCCAGTGTGGTCGAGCGTTTCTAGGCCCTTCAGTCGGGAACCGCGCGACCACTACATTTGCAGTTTCGAATCCTGCCTCGGGCATGGATGTGTGTGATGTTCTTAGGTTAGTTAGGTTTAAGTAGTTCTAAGCTCTAGGAGACATGGCCTCAGAAGTTAAGTCCCCTAGTGGTCAGAGCCATTTGAACCATTTGAACACAAATTTCGTCCAATATAAAATAAATGGTTGTATTCTTGTTTACTCCATCTCCACTATGAGAAAACGTCTGAGCTCATCAAACGAAAACAGGACACAGAGCAATTTCACTTACGTATCCCTGCGACTAAGAAGCGCACTATTTCTGTATTCTCTTGGCCTTGTCAACTTGCGTTTATAGGCTAATAGCGAGCTGTGTAGCTTTCCTTATCAGTCCTTTCTGTAAATTTTTCAAATACTGTTCTAAATTTATTTTTATAACTAATCACAATTTATAGAGTGCACTTCATCGACATGTCATGGTGTCTGGCAGTGTTGTTAAATTCTCGGTAACTTTTCGAAAGCGTGTGATTTTGAATTTAATTGTTAGAGTCTCAGAATAGGTACTGAATATTAAACTAAATTTACTTCGGAAAAGTTTTATACATATAAATACATGCATGTTTCCACAGACCTACGTATAGTATATACATATGTACATGGATGTATATATACATATGCTTAGATACGCACACACACACACACACACACACACACACACACACACACACACATATATATATATATATATATATCGTAGAGCACCAGGAGAAGATGGCATCATCGCGGAAATCTGGAAGTTACAAGACCCAGAACTCACCAAAGACATCCACAGGATCTTGGAAGACATCTGGAAGACCATGAAAATTCCTGACGACTGGAAAACTGCCCTGATACACCCACTACACAAAAAAGGTGACAAGACTAACCCGAACAACTACAGAGGAATATCCCTACTACCGGTCACATACAAGATCCTCTCTAAAGCTTTACTGAACAGACTAGAATGCCAAACCGACCACTTGATTGGGGAATACCAAGCAGGCTTCCGTAAAGGGCGGTCTTGTGCGGAACAAATTTGGAACCTGAAAATTATTTTACAACACAAACAGAACCTGATCATTACCTTTGTTGACTTCAAAAAGGCGTACGACTCTATCGACCGGAAAACTCTCTTCAAAATTCTAGCAGAATACAAAGTAGACAACAAAACACGGGCTATCATAGAGCAAACTTTAACCAACACGACCTCCAAAGTAAAGTTCTGTGGGGAACTATCAGAGCCCTTTGAAATTCGCACAGGTGTCCGACAAGGCGATGGCCTCTCACCTCTCCTTTTCAATCTGGTGTTAGATAAAGTCATAAAAGAATGGGAAACATCACAACAGGGGATAACCTTAGGAAACCTACAGATTAAATGCCTGGCTTTTGCAGACGATTTGGCGATTGTCACGAAAGGTATAAAGGAAACAAAAGACGCTATTGAAAAACTGCACGAAATCGCTTCCAAAACTGGACTACAGATCTCTTACGAAAAGACACAGTTTATGAGCACAAAGAAACTCTCATCTCTGAACACAAAGTATGGCACGATTTACAAAACAGCAAACTTCAAATACCTCGGTGAAACACTACAAATGAGTGGACATAACAGAGACTCAAATGAAGAAAGAAAGACTAAACTGGACAAGACATACAAAGTAGTGTGGAATCATTACAACAAGAAGTCTATCTCACAAAAAGCCAAATTACGCCATTACGACACGGTGGTGCTCCCCGAGGCACTATATGCAGCAGAGACCACACTAATCCGAGGGCACACACGTATCAGACAATTAGAAAAAGTAGAACGGAAAATACTTAGGAAAATATTTGGCGCAACTAACAACAATGGAATATGGATCAAGAAACCTACAGAGGAACTGTACAAACATACAGAGACAATCACAGAAAAGATTAGAAAACGCAGACTACAATTCTATGGACACCTATACAGAATGCCATCACACAGGCTGACCAAACAGATCTTTGACTGGGTAACCACTAGAAACAACAAATGGGTGGCAGAGGTAGAAAACGACCTGAACCAGCTCAACATAACAGCAGACACAATAAACGACAGAATAAAGTTCAGAAACATCATTAAGAAAAGTAAACTACATGAGATACAATGCGACAAACGAACAGGCATAAAATGGACCGAAGAACGCAAGCAAGATCACAGCCAGAAGATGAAAGAAATATGGGCAACCAAAAAGGCAATCAAGATGAAGCCGAAGACACGAAGCCGACAAGAAGCATGGACAGAGGACCGGAAACAGAAACACAGCGAGCGAATGAGGGAAGTTTGGGCAGCAAGGAAGGCAGCAAAAGGAACTGGCCATGTAGTTTAGTCCAAATGCGCTCTTTAAGGGCAAAACACCAATAATAATAATAATATATATATATATACATTCCCTACCAAATCAGTCATTATATTGGTATATGAGCGCTAATTTATACTCTAATGGAAATTTCTTTCAAAAAGGTCGTGTATGTAGCGGGAATACCGCAGTCCACTGTTATACTTACGAATTTGTGTACTTAATCTCCTTCCTGAGCTGAATTCACTTCTAACCGGCAACAGACGTAACTGAAGAGTGGGCAGCGGCAAACGCTCAAGAGTCGAGTGTACAGCCATACGGAGACGGCGAGTTCTGAGATGACATGGGACCCCCTGGAGAGTTGACTGCGAGTGTAACTACCTCATTCCTGTTCTTTAAACGTCACATCAAAAAGTGATCTATGAATCCACGCGCAAAATTATGCACACATGTAACGTGTAATTTATATAGTTCTCCTAACAAACGAACAAGACATAAAAGTTTCCTAACATGTAATATGTCTGCTCACAGATTTGCGACCGGCCTTTGTGACCGAGTGGTTCTAGGCGCTTCAGTCCGAATCTGCGCTGCTACTACGGTCGCAAGTTCGAATCCTGCCTTGGGTATGCATGGGTATGCTGTCCTTAGGTTAGTTAGATTTAAGTAGTTCTAACTCGAGGGGACTGATGACCTAAGATGGTATGTCCCTTAGTGCTCAGAGACACTTGAATAATTTTTGAACAGATCTGCTGCACAAAATACAGGCTCGTGATTGTATTTGCAGTCTAATCGCCAGTTCTGCCAATACGCAACTCCACTGCCTGCCGGCATGCCTAGAGCTCTACGCACAGCCAGCTTAGGTTACACTTGTGGGGCATCGCTTGTGACAACACGAGAACGCCCAAAATGATTCTGACTCTTCATAACTTCTCTTAATTTCAAAGGTTGTTGTCAATTTTTTTATTAGCACTTTCTCATGACCACAATGATGAGAGACTCTTAACACTTACGGAAATACCTCGATTACGTCAGTGACCATGCTAACTTTGGTGCTATTGCTGCTATTTTGGTCTTCATTCCGAAGACTTGTCAGTTGCAGCTCTCCATGCGTCTCAAACCAATTTCAAGCCTCATCATCTCCAAATAACAATTGCAAGGTACATCCTTTTGAATCCGATTACTCTATTCATCTCTTGGTATCCCTACACGATTTTTATGCCTTTCCTCGCGTTTTAAACAGGTGATTGCTTGATATTGAGAATGTGTCCTATCAAACGATCCTTTCTTTTAGTCAAATTGTGCTACAGTTTTATTCAGTAAATTTTCAATATATACGTGATCAACGCATCTGATCTTCAGCGCTCATGTGTAGCACCACATTTCAAAGGCTTCTATCCTCTTCTTGCCTAAACTGTTTGTGATTGATGTTTCATTTTCACACATGAATACGCTTCAGACAAATACTTTAAGAAAAGACTTCCTAATACTTAAGTCTATACTTGATGTTAACAGATTTCTCTTCATTACAAACGATTGTGTCGCAGTTGCCAGTCTACATTTTGTATCCTCTCTAGTTCGGCCAACATCACTTGTTTTCCTGCCTACTACTTTAAATGTGTCGTTTCCTAATTCGCTCAACAACACCTGATTTACACTGACTACATTCCATTATCCTCGTGTGCTTTTTTTTTACGTTCATCTGATATCCTGCTTTCCAGTGACCTGCCATTCCAAGTACTCTGCAGCCTCTGACAGAAATATAATGTCATCGGCGAATCTCAAAGCTTTCATTTTTTTGCACTGAACTTTGATTCCTACTCCGAATTTCTCTTTGGTTAGCTTTACTGCTTGCACAATGTACGGATGGAATAACATCCGGGACACGTTACAACTGTGTCTCACTACCTTCTCAACCATGCTTCCCTTTCATGCCACTCGACTCTTATAAATGGCGTGTAGTTTCTGTACAAGTTGTAAGTACCCTTTACTCCCTGCCTAGCTTTATTGTCAGTAAAAGGAGCCTACGTACTGTAACAATCAGCTGATGTCATTAGGAAGTACTGATCGGCGTATGCGAATATGAAGTGACGATTATCGTTATGGAAGAAGCAGGAATCTAACAAAGGCTTCACTGTAGCATCTCCCATGTACAAGTTCTAGAACCCATGCCGTCGTATGTTTGCTATTTTCTTGTGAGCCAGGAAACCCCTCACGTCTGCGTGTGTGTGTGTGTGTGTGTGTGTGTGTGTGTGTGTGTGTGTGTGTTTCTCATGCGAACATCTTACGAAATTTGGTGTGAAAGACAATACGGTACCGTAAAGGGGAATATCGAAACTTGAGCAGCCGTAAAACGTCGCAGTGTAATAAAGTCTCGAGATGAAACTATGAGAGGCTCCGTCGTCACGATGCAGTACTTTGGAGGCTTCTCAGCGCAGTCGCCATCTCCCGACTGCGTGAGGTGCTCCGGCGCCACAGCAGAGCACAGCGTATTGGGGTCACGAGAAAAACGCGACACCGCTGTAGTCCGCGTGGGTGCAGCCGTGGGGGAGAGGAAGGGAGGGAGGCCCCACTCTCGCTGCGGCCGACGCATTCGTCTCCATTAGCTCTGGCGGCGCGTAAACTGCAATTAGCAACCCAGGAACTGCTGCAGCTGCAGCTATGGCTGCCAAAGCTAACGCACCGTGGCAGGCCTCGCTCGGTGGACGGTCGCAGGTTCTGGCATAGGATTTAGCGTTCTGTGTACTGTGTGTCAGCGGTGATGCGCGATCGTGATTATACTTGCTGGCATCGCACAAGAGATGCAGATACTGATTCCAACATACATTTACGAAGAGCAATGCAGAGACACAGCATTTCGTGTCACTGGAGTTCGAATGATCTTTATACACGGTGGCCCACGGTAAATATTACGGGGACTCAGAGCGGAACTGCAAACTAAATGGAATGGGCCAATTACGCCCCGAAGGATTTCTAGGAAAACACATGGAGGAAATTGACCCCACGTTGTTAGACATCATTCACTATTTAATTTCAAATACAAATATATACAGTATCATAACAGTTCAGAAAACAACAGTTTAATGGAACAATTAATCAAATAAGAGATGGTTATGTTAAATCGTCAGTTAAACCAAAATTTACTATACCAGTCTCAAGATTATATAACGTGACTCAAAGTAATAACGTCAAAATCAAGGTTCGCATGTTTGATAATGCTCAGAAAAAAACTGTAAATTGAAGTTCTTTTCTCTTTTAGCAAAAACAAATCGAGTTCATTTACCACGGGTAACCAGCCCCTTAAGCACAATTAATCGAATAAAAAAATTGCGCCCTTTAAAAAAATTAACTGGACGAGAATTACAAGAGTAATTAACATTTTATCAACAATACTTTGTTAGAGGAATAAGAGTCAGAACAATACATAGTTATGGGAAAATCAGGTCCGTGAAACTAGTAACCAACAGGGTAACAGACCAGATGCAACAACATCAAACAGTACAATAACCTAATAAGTTTCAGTTATTACATGAAATATTAAAAGCCCAAGGCCGTCATCCAACCACTATGGACAAGAACTTAACTTTCTCAATAAGTTGCAAAAGACACAGCTTACAGAAGGATACCCTGTGGAGTGGTTACAGACCACAAGATTTGTCTCCCTATGTGTAGGCGTCCTTACTGAATGGCACATGTGCGGACTAGCCAGCAGAACCCTCTCAACAACCCATGCGTAGACGATTAACGCAAGCCAGGGACCCACACAGGCAAGTACATAAAAAACTAAGATAGGCGGCAGATCTAGGACCAAAACTTATTAGTCGAGATACAAGAGGAAATTCTCGCGTTAACGGCACAGAAGGTGAGCTCAAATTTGATCTACAGTGTGAATATTAGATTTTCTTTAGCCACACTTTTCACAAGTCCACCACGATTGGGAATGACACAAATTTAAGCAATGTCCCGAAATATGTCGGCCTTACTACCTTGAAAACTCAATGACATAAACAAGCTTGCAGATACAGTGAAATGCAATTAATCTGCTGACTAGATAGTTCAAGAAATTTACAGAAATCTTAAATATGAAATTTGCTACTGCGGATTAGAAGATGATGTTGCAATAACATATTATACTAATGAAATATTAAAGTGTTTATATATCACCAAGTCTGAAATGCTGTGCAGATATCTACAGTTAACATTGCAGAACGTAAACCAGGGGCATTAAGCTTCAATAGTTTACTGTCTACCGCATTTCCAGCAGTGAGTCGACGAGTAAATAGATGTGACGTAATCGTTCTTTAAATTTAGCAATCAAAGTGGACAACACAAGAGAACAAAGCGATTTCCATCAATTTTCAATACACATAAATGCAAGAATTGAAAACCGATAACTCACATGCAAACTTACACTGTGTCACATTGCACATAGTCGGAGAAAAGCAGGTGAAGGTAGCCATTTGAAATACAACCTCAAGCGAGCTCTCAGCCATGCTGCAATACAAGTGCAGAAGGAAGCAATTACAATGCTTGGAGCCAATGTTCGGAACAGTAATACGTTAGATTGCAGAGGATCGGTTCCCTTCTCCGCAAATACGGCTTTAAAGGACAAACGAAGGCACCAAATATCAGTTCTGCCCGTCATCCAACGTGCAAACAAAATACGGCACAACCGCCAGGTCAGTAACCACTGCAAAACGCAGCCAGCCCACGCAGCCAGCCCACGCAGCCCTAATAACTGCCAACGGCGTGCAGCGCGCCCAGTAGCACACACTTCCTGGTAAACGGACTTCCCAAGCTCGGCGCGCTCGCCGCATTGCCGCTTCGCCCACTCACGCTCGCTCCCGGCCGCGGAGCGCCCCCTGGCCACACGATGCGGAACCGAATCAAAGATGCGCAAGCCGCGATGGATCGACTCAAAACGAGCCTCCACTGCTCACTTAACATTTAACAATTTCTCTAAAATAAAGGAACAGAAGAATACATTCCTTAAGAGCATAAAAAATCAGCTTGCACTGTAAGATAACGTGTCTTACTTGAAGACCACTTAAAAATGTACGTTATGAACTTTTCACTTTTTATTAAAGAAATGCCTGCATATTTGCCGCTATACTCCCCTCCCACACAATGGGGTAGCATGGGATAAAGCAATTTTTCCCGAAATTAGTCGACCGCTGTGACCAAGTGATTCTGGGCGCTTCAGTCTGGAACCGCGCGACAGCTACGGTCGCAGGTTCGAATCCTGCCTCGGACATGGATGTGTGTGATGTCCTTAGGTTAGTTAGGTTTAAGTAGTTCTAAGTTCTAGGTGACTGATGACCTCAGAAGTTAAGTCGCATAGTGCTCAGGGCCATTTGAACCATTTTGTATTTTCTGGCTTGCGTGTAGACAGCATGGGATGCCTAGTAATAAAAAACTACACTGCTGCCCATTAAAACTACTACACCAAGAAGATGACGTGATACAGACGAGAAATTTAACCGACAGGAAGAAGAGGCTGTGATATGCAAATGATTAGGTTTTCAGAGCATTCACACAAGGTTGGCTCCGGTGCCGACACCTACAACGTGCTGACATGAGGAAAGTTCCCAACCGATTTCTCGTACACAAACAGCAGTTGACCGGCGTTGCCTGGTGAAACGTGGTAGTCATACCTCGTTTAAGGAGGATAAATGCGTACCATCAGGTTTCCGACTTTGATAAACGTCGGATTATACCCTATCGCGATTGCGGTTTAACGTATCGCGACACTGTTGCTCGCGTTTGTCGAGATCCAATGACTGTTAGCAGAATATGGAATCGGTGGGTTCAGGAGGGTAATACGGAACGCCATGCTGGATCCCAACGGCCTCGTATCACTAGCAGTCGAGATGACAGGCATCTTATCCGCATGGCTGTAACGGATCGTGCAGCCACGTCTCGATCCCTGAGTCAACAGATGGGGACGTTTGCAAGACAACAACCATCTGCACCAACAGTTCGACGACATTTGCAGCAGGATGGACTATCAGCTCGGAGACCATGGCTGCGGTTACCCTTGAGGCTGCATCACAGGCAGGAGTGCCTGCGATGGTGTACTCAACGACGAATCTGGGTGCACGAATGGCAAAACGTGATTATTTCGGCCTTTCTGGATACAGAAAATGTTCGACTGCTGCCCTGGCCAGTACATTCTCGAGATATCTCACCTATTGAAAACGTATGGTCAAGGGTGGCCGAGCAACTGGTTCGTCACAATACGCGTCACTTCTATTGATGAACTGTAGTATCGTGTTGAAGCTGCATTGGCAGCTGTACCTGTACACGCCATCCAAGCTCTGTTTGACTCAATGCCCAGACGTATCAAGGCCGTTATTACGGCCAGAGGTGGTTGTTCTGGGTACTGATTTCTCAGGATATATGCATCCAAATTGCGTGAAAATGTAATCACATGTCAGTTCTAGTATAATATATTTGCCCAATGAATACCCGTTTGTCATCTGCATTTCTTCTCGGTGTAGCAATTTTAATGGCCAGTAGTGTATAACCCAGTCCTTACCCAGCTATACAAGTCTCTTTGTCAAATCTGTATGTTATCTGTTTCTATCTGATTGCTGATAGGGTAATGTTATGACAATGAGAGGTTTCATCAATTGACCAAAACGTCTACTCTCCACACATTTCAGGTATGCAACAGCTCGTACTTTTTTCTGCAGGGAACGCAGTTTCAGATTTACCATCTGATTAGTCACCTCAGTAGTTGGGAGTATTCTTAACCTCATGAATGTAACTTTGCAGTGTCGATTTGGGTACGCTAAACTTCTTAGACGCTTTTAAAACTCCCATTTCAGGATATAAAGTAGTGAAACTGCCATTTACTTTGATGTATTATCCAGTTCCTGCCTATCAGCCGTCTTAATGTAAGTTCGCATCATCTTGGAGAGCAAAGGAAAAGTATAGTTTGTAATCTATTTCAATAACAAAATTACGAGACGGAAAGTCACACTATCCTATTTCATCCCTTCCCGTTACGCCCCAAGAGAACATTTCCGGTTAAGAACTCTTATGGAGCTTAATATCTGTCAGATTTAAAAATGTTACGTAAATAATGTGTAGCGAATGGTGTAGTTAATCTACATCTACGTGATTACTCTGCTATTCACAATAAAGTGCCTGGCGGAGGGTTCAATGGACCACCTTCAAACCGTCTCTCTACCGTTCCACTCTCGAACGGCACGCGGGAGAAACGAGCACTTAAATTTTTCTGTGCGAGACTTGATTTCTCTTATTTTATCGTGATGATCATTTCTACCTACGTAGGTGGGTACCAACAGTATGTTTTCGCAACCGGAGGAGAAAACTGGTGACTGAAATTTTATGAGAAGATCCCGTCCCAACGAAAAACGCCTTTGTTTTAATGATTGCCATTCCAATTCACGTATCATGTCTGTGACACTATCTCCCCTATTTCGCGATAATAGAAAACGTGCTGTCCTTCTTTGTACTTTTTCGATGTCATCTGTCAGTCCCACCTGATGCGGATCCCACACCTCACAGCAACACTCCAGAATTGGACGGACAAGCGTGGTGTAAGCAGTCCTCTTAGTAGATCTGTTGCACCTTCTAAGTGTTCTGCCAATGACTCGCAGTCTTTGGTTTGCTCTACCCACAATATTATCTATGTGATCATTCCAATTTAGGTTATTTGTAATTGTAATCCCTAAGAATTATGTTCAATTTACAGCCTTCAGATTTGTGTGACTTACCGCGTAATCGAAAATTAGCTAATTTCTCTTAGTACTCATGTGAATAACTTCGCACGTTTCGTTATTCTGGGTCAATTGCCACTTTCCGCACCATACAGACGTCTTATCTAAATCATGTTGCAAGTCGTTTTAATCGTCTGATGACTTTACAAGACGGTAAATGACAGCATCATCTGCAAACAATCTAAGACGGCTACTCGGATTGACTCCTATGTCGTTAATATAGATCAGGAATAATAGATGGCCTATAACACTTCTTTGGGGAACGCCGGATGTTACTTCTGTTTTAGTCGATGACCTTCCGTCTATCACTACGAACTGTGACCTTTCTGACAGGAAATCACGAATCCAGTCGCACAACTGAGGCCATACTCCGTAGGCACGCAGTTTGGTTAGAAGAATCTTGTGAGGAACGGTGTAGAAAGCTTTCTGGAAATCTAAAAATATCGAATCTACACTCCTGGAAATGGAAAAAAGAACACATTGACACCGGTGTGTCAGACCCACCATACTTGCTCCGGACACTGCGAGAGGGCTGCACAAGCAATGATCACACGCACGGCACAGCGGACACACCAGGAACCGCGGTGTTGGCCGTCGAATGGCGCTAGCTGCGCAGCATTTGTGCACCGCCGCCGTCAGTGTCAGCCAGTTTGCCGTGGCATACGGAGCTCCATCGCAGTCTTTAACACTGGTAGCATGCCGCGACAGCGTGGACGTGAGCCGTATGTGCAGTTGACGGACTTTGAGCGAGGGCGTATAGTGGGCATGCGGGAGGCCGGGTGGACGTACCGCCGAATTGCTCAACACGTGGGGCGTGAGGTCTCCACAGTACATCGATGTTGTCGCCAGTGGTCGGCGGAAGGTGCACGTGGCCGTCGACCTGGGACCGGACCGCAGCGACGCACGGATGCACGCCAAGACCGTAGGATCCTACGCAGTGCCGTAGGGGACCGCACCGCCACTTCCCAGCAAATTAGGGACACTGTTGCTCCTGGGGTATCGGCGAGGACCATTCGCAACCGTCTCCATGAAGCTGGGCTACGGTCCCGCACACCGTTAGGCCGTCTTCCGCTCACGCCCCAACATTGTGCAGCCCGCCTCCAGTGGTGTCGCGACAGGCGCGAATGGAGGGACGAATGGAGACGTGTCGTCTTCAGCGATGAGAGTCGCTTCTGCCTTGGTGCCAATGATGGTCGTATGCGTGTTTGGCGCCGTGCAGGTGAGCGCCACAATGAGGACTGCATACGACCGAGGCACACAGGGCCAACACCCGGCATCATGGTGTGGGGAGCGATCTCCTACACTGGCCGTACACCACTGGTGATCGTCAAGGGGACACTGAATAGTGCACGGTACATCCAAACCGTCATCGAACCCATCGTTCTACCATTCCTAGACCGGCAAGGGAACTTGCTGTTCCAACAGGACAATGCACGTCCGCATGTATCCCGTGCCACCCAACGTGCTCTAGAAGGTGTAAGTCAACTACCCTGGTCAGCAAGATCTCCGGATCTGTCCCCCATTGAGCATGTTTGGGACTGGATGAAGCGTCGTCTCACGCGGTCTGCACGTCCAGCACGAACGCTGGTCCAACTGAGGCGCCAGGTGGAAATGGCATGGCAAGCCGTTCCACAGGACTACATCCAGCATCTCTACGATCGTCTCCATGGGAGAATAGCAGCCTGCATTGCTGCGAAAGGTGGATATACACTGTACTAGTGCCGACATTGTGCATGCTCTGTTGCCTGTGTCTATGTGCCTGTGGTTCTGTCAGTGTGATCATGTGATGTATCTGACCCCAGGAATGTGTCAATAAAGTTTCCCCTTTCTGGGACAATGAATTCACGGTGTTCTTATTTCAATTTCCAGGAGTGTATTTGACATCCCCTGTCGATAGCACTTACTACTTCATGAGTATAAAGAGCTAGTTGTGTTTCACAAGAACGATATTTTTTGAAACCATGCTGACTATGTGTCAATAAATCGTTTTCTTCGAGGTACTTCACAATGTTCGAATACAATATATGTTCCAAAACCCTGCTGCAAATCGACGTCAGCGCTATAGGCCTGTAATTCAGCGGATTACTCCTACTTCCCATTTTGGATATTGGTGTGACTTGAGCAGTTTTCCAGTCTTTAGGTACGGATCTTTCTGTGACAGTGGTGGTATATAATTGCTAAATATCGAGCTATTTGGCCGGCATACTCTGAGAAGAACCTAACTGGTATACAATCTGGTCCAGAGGCCTTCCCTTTATTAATTGATTTAAGCTGCCTCGAGACTGAATTTCGTTGTGGAAATTATTAAAACCATCTCGCATTGAAGTAAGCGCCATATTTCGAACTTGTGTAAAACTTTGCCAATCTTGGGGCGCAGGCTTAAGAATAGACGGCTTATCTTCTGTTTAAATTCACCATAAGCTATAAAAACACGACTGGAAACATGAAGCACAACCGTTTACTTAGAATGCACACTCCAAAGCAAGTCAAAATGGCAGTCGAACCTTTCCTTTCATTCAGAGACATACTTACATGTCCCTACTGCAGGTAGCAGCATTCTCCACTCTAGAAAACAGCACAATCCCGTTGTGCCCTGCTACCGTCTATCGCGTTTAATAGGACCTACGCAGAATACCATTCCATTCAGAACGAAACTATATCCAGGGCAGCGGTACACTGAGGCAGTCGAGAAGTTATATCGTGTGCAGAGGGTTACGGCTGTCGAACGAGCAAGGCGCTGCTAGAAAGCTAGCCATTGCCGTACTCCAGACAGAAGCACAATATTCATGTCGACGAAAGCATTGGGTCAGACATGTTTTTTCTTATCCATAAAAGACCTGAAATGACTATTCTAACGCCGGTAAATATTCGACTACTTTAAGCAGAACTGCGATCTGTCTGGGACCATTCCAGAACATCACAGATCGCTCGCAAGTCTTTGCAGTATATCGTGAAACAGGGTTTAAAGTTTCATCTTTACAAATCGCAAGTGGTTCAGCAATCACGGGCGGGAGATAAACTGAAGTTTCACAAGTTCTGGGATAGCTCCTAATGTCATACCGTATCTCGTTTCGCCTGGCATGGAACAGCAAATCGACGTGGCGTGGACAACAAGTCGATGGATATCCCCTGCAGAGATGTGCAGCCATTATGCCTCTATAGCCGTCCATAATGGCGCACTTGTTGCCACCGCGCGGCTTTGTGCACGTATTGGGCTCTCGATTATGTCTCATAAACTTTATATACCTTTTTCTATTTTACGCATGTAGTTCCGCAGGACCGAATTCAAGAGCAAATCTCCAAGGTTATAGAACGTGTCGGTAGATGAAATTACAACATAAAAGTAATAATAGATAAAAATATCTTTATGAACCAAAAAAAAAAGACAAGCCATATGTTTATGTAAACGCTACCAATAATATAACGGTGGAATAAGATTAATTTTTCAAGGAACGGAAGGACAGAAAGGGTGACCCATTAGGAAACACTTCAGTTTCTATTTGAGAGCGTGTCAAACTCTCACCTGCTTCAGGTGCCGTTCGAATAGTCAAAATGGCAGCATTAAGCCCTAGAACAAAATCCTGAACGTGGGCTTTCCACGACAGTTTACTACCTACCTATAACACCTAGAAATTTTAACTATTGAGTTTCACTAGTTACATACTCATTCTGTGAAATTGAAACATCAGTTTTTGCTGAATCGTGTGTTAGAAATGTAAAAACTGTGTCTTACTGTGATTTAGCGATAGTTTATTTTCTACAAGCCATGAATTTATGTCATGAACTGCACTATTTAAAACAGAGCCAATGTTGCAGACAACATCATTTACTACAAAGCTAGTGTCATCAGCAAACAGAAATATTTTAGAATCACGTGTAATACTAGATGGTATATCATTTATATAAATAAGGAACGGGAATTGCCCCAGCAGTAATCCCTGGAGCGCCCCACGTCTGACCGTACCCCACTCAGACACAGCCATTATCAACGCAGTGGATAATAAACATTTGCTCTCTGTTGTTATAGTGAGAGGTGCACCAGTTGTGAGCTACTCCCCGTTTTCCGTAATAGTCCAACTTCTGGAGCAATATATTGCGATCAACACAATCAAACGCCTTAGTTAAATCAAAAAAGATGGTTAGCGTTCGAAACCTAATGCTTAATCCATCCAGCACCTCACAGAGAAAAGAGAATAGAGCATTTTCTGTTGTGAAACCACTTCTCAAAACGAACTGTACATTTGATAGCCAATTATGTAAAACAAAATCTTCAATTATCCTTACATACATAGCCTTTTCAATAACTTTAGCAAAAAACTGTGATGGTATAGAAGTAGGTCTAAAATTGTGTGCATTATCCCTTTCTCTCTTTCTATAAAGCGGATTTACTACTAAGTACTTTAATCGTTCTGGAAACTGGCCATTCTTAAAGGAAAAATATGGCCAAGTACAGGATAACATGTGCAGCACAGTACTTGAATATTCTGCTAGGTACCCATCACCTCATTAGTCTTCAGTTATTTATATAAGGACTCAATATTCCCCTTGTCAGTATCACAAAGGAGTATTTCAGACATCAGTCCCGGAAAGGCGCTTGCCCTATTCGCTGCTGCCATTGTCCATTAATGGCGAATTCCACCGCACTGTCTTCACAGATAAATTGGTCGTACGTCTAAATTGATTTCTGCGGTTACTTCACGCAGTTTTGCCTGTCTTTTAGCACTTTCAACACTTGCACGCAAGCACCGTTGCTGTGGTTAGATGCGGCCCGCCACGAATTCCTTTCCTGTGCTAACCTCTTCATCTCAGAGTAGCACTTGCAACCTACGTTCTCAATTATTTGCTTGACGTATTCCAATGTCTGTCTTCCTCCACAGGTTTTGCCCTCTATAGCTCCTTCTAGTACCATGGAAGTCATTCCCTCATGTCTTAGCAGATGTCCTATCATACTGTCCCTTCTCCATATCAGTGTTTTCCACATATTCAAAAATGGTTCAAATGGCTCTGAGCACTATGGGACTTAACAGCGATGGTCATCAGTCCCCTAGAAATTAGAACTACTTAAACCTAACTAACATAAGGACAGCACACAACACCCAGCCATCACGAGGCAAAGAAAATCCCTGACCCCGCCGGGAATCGAACCCGGTAACCCGGGCGTTTCCACATATTCCTTTCCTCTCCGATTCTACGTAGAACCTCCTCATTCCTTACCTTATCACTCCACCTAACTTTCAGCATTCGTCTATAGCACCACATCTCAAATGCTTCGATTCTCTTCTGTTTCGGTTTTCCCACAGTCCATGTTTCAGTACCATACAATGCTGTACTCCAGACGTACATCCTCAGAAATTTCTTCCTCAAATTAAGGCCGGTATTTGATATTAGTAGACTTCTCTTGGCCAGAAATGCCTTTTTTGCCATAGGGAGTCTCCTTTTCATGTCCTCCTTGCTCCGTCCGTCATTGGTTATGTTACTGCCTAGGTAGCAGAATTCCTTAACTTCATTGACTTCGTGGCAATCAATCCTGATGTCAAGTTTCTCGCTGTTCTCATATCTACTACTTCTCATTACCTTCGTCTTTCTCCGATTTACTCTCAAACCATACTGTGTACTCATTAGACTGTTCATTCCGTTCAGCAGATCATTTAATTCTTCTTCACTTTCATTCAGGATAGCAATGTCATCAGCGAATCGTATCATTGATATCCTTTCACCTTGTATTTTAATTGCACTCCTGAACCTTTCTTTGATTTCCATCATTGCTTCCTGGATGTACAGATTGAAGAGTAGGGGCGAAAGGCTACAGCCTTGTCTTACACCCTTCTTAATACGAGCACTTCGTTCTTGATCGTCCACTCTTATTATTCCCTCTTGGTTGTTGTACATATTGTATATGACCCGTCTCTCCCTATAGCTTACCCCTACGTTTTTCAGAATCCCATAACGATTTCCTAAACGGAATGTCCCATGCCTCTAGCTCCAACTACTATTCTATTTATTCCGGTCGCAGGGCCGTAATCACGTCGGAAGCCAATTTCATGTGAATCGCCTAAGTGCAGATGACAGTTCCGCCAGTGTATTGTTTTTGTATCTCTTGTGTACGTGATACTTCCGCCCCCTGTACATGTGCATATCGCTATTCCATGTTTTTTGTTACCTCAGTGTAAAGTGAGTAGGAGCAGTTTCAGCACATCTTCACTGGGCAGAACCGTCCAGGATTAGGCATTTCTGACAAAAATTTTGATGTCTGATAATGTAAACTTTCATCTGAGCAGGTTTTTCAATATACAAAACTTGCGATATTATTGGGACACATTGGTGCAGGTCATTCTTAATAGGGTCTGGATCCATAACCCGATTTCCTAGAAACTTCGCTCAATGGAAGAGGCATCAAAGTAAACGAACACTTCTCTCGGCTTGTCCGTAGGTATTCACCGTTCCTGAGAAAACCATCATGAGAGTTTTGAACGTAATTGAGATATTTTTTAGCGGTCATTACACCCAGCTATCTAGTGTCACAGTGGCTAGCATCGGAATCTCTCAATTTTGTGTAATGGTTCAAAACTCGATTATTGTATTTATTTACTTTATTTTATACATTTATCTAGTGATCGCTCTAGAAGATCACTACACAAGTGTTTCTTATCGAGTGAGGCGATACAAGAGCGTTACGTTCATGGTAAAATTATAACTGGTTTCATAACAAGGGTCATACATTATTTGTATTATACTTCTGTGTATGGTATTTTCAGGGGTTGCAATCTCTTACAATTCTCACATCCTCGTATTTTATCATTATATCAATTATTAATTCGTATATTATTCTCTTTCGTTTATTCTTGAGAAAGGTTTTGTACATACCCTTCTATTACACCGATAGTAGAAACACTCGAAACACCGCGAGCATCGCTCGAAGACAGGTTTGCTACAGTGACATTTCTTCGTATTAATCTTACTCAGGCCGGTCTGTGTGGCCGTGCGGTTCTAGGCGCTTCAGTCTGGAACCGCGTGACCGCTACGGTCGCAGGTTCGAATCCTGCCTCGGACATGGATGTGTGTGATGTTATTAGGTTCGTTAGGTTTAAGTAGTTCTAAGTTCTAGGGGACTGCTGGCCGTAGATGTTAAGTCCCGTAGTGCTCATAGCCATTTGAACCATTTGAACCAATCTTACTTGGGAAAGAGACGTAATTAACATTGCTGCAGATTTCGCGGTAAACCACCCATAACGGATAACTTTTCCAAGAACTGGCGCTTGCAAATTTGTTCACTTCTTTTGAGGCCCCTTCAACTGAGCGAAGTTCGTGCGAAATGCGAAATCGTGTTGTGGCACCTGCCGTGCGCTCCTCGTAAGACAGGTGGGAGTCCTCAACTGGCTAGGGGTCCAACCGGTCATCCGCCAGCTCAGAAACGTGAAGGATATGCTGCTGTCTTTTAAATACAATATCCGCCGGTGAGTACAAGGGGTTTACAATAATCCATGCGATTGTGGCAGCAGTTACGTGGGGCAGTCTGTGCGGACTGTTGCCGATTTCTGTGTTCAAAATAAACGTCGACTCAATTGCAGATGTTTTAAAAAAGCAGTAGAGGCCGAGCGCAGCCTGTTAAATAAACTCAAAATTAAGTCTGAAGTTATGAGAATTCGTGTCCTTAATTCGAACTGTTTTCACTGTGATATTATAGTGGCAGTGTAGAATAGACCGAGTGATAAAAATGTCCAGAGAGCCCTCGGCTGTGCACCTAGCAACGCATGGAAATGCGATCCTGATAAAGAAAGAGAGCAGAGGAAGACTCCTCTTAGCTTACCTCTCGATGCGATTGGTGACTCTGCAAGCAACGCCGGTTGGAGAGCGCAACCGTAATCTACAGATGTACATGGCGCCACTTCAGTATGTGCCATCTCTGTGGTGTAATCCTGACGTAATCCAAACGATCGGATGCCGTCCTCTGTCATAAAAGTAAGAGCCTCTCCAATTTGACAGTCCGGCTAGCTCCGTGACAACGTTCGGGGGAAATGTCATGGCCTTAAATTAACAAGAGCCCTCCACCCGTTTTTCATCAATAGAAACATGCTGACGGACATCAAACTGCGTCTCGTAAAGTCCACAACACGTACATGCGGAAGCACAGCGTGGGCTACAATTAGCAAAAAGCGAAAGGAAACCCTGCAATGCATCCAAAACAAGTTCTTCCGCTGGAGTCCCCATCCTCATCCTCTTACTAGAATTACCACTCTCCACGAAGAAAACGTGATGCTGCTCTTGAAGGCATTCCTCAAAGGCTTATTCCATCGGCTCCACACGAAACATGACACCGTTCGTGACACATTTTAAGGCAGGCAGACATTTGGAACAGCCCACCCTAGCGAGTGGTTTTGCTATCCGATCCTCCCCACCATAATAGGAGGAGTCGGATAATGACCTTGCTTAGTCCAAATGAAGACCATACCAGAATCAGAGGCAAATAACACCTTACCCGAGGGTGTGAACTACCATCGTCAACCGAAATGAAGATCTAAATACAGACCATACTAGCAACAGAGAGAAACAACACCTCCACGTAGGATATGCCCTTACAGAATAGGAGGGTGGTAAGCGACTTCTAGTCTCTCAGAATGCACCTGCAACGTGAATGATTCAGTAAAAGCTTGTGATTTTATTCCAATTTCATGCGGCAACTTAACCTAGGACGCCGTTAAGAACGACTTCATAGCCTTATAAAGTTACGTAGCTCTTTGGTAGTTTACAGGTACTACTGCTCTCCTCGTACACACTGAAACCCCATACCTAAGAAGAAGGAAAGCAAAATGACGCAGTCCATTGACAAAGTTATCGTGCGGTAAACAGCTTTCTGCTTTCAGCGGGGAACAGCGAATCAGTAATTCATGCTGAGTAGAGGGAAGCTAACGGCAACCATATGACAAAGTTACTGCGTGGCTCAGATGCTTCCCGTGCGGTCAAAGAAATCTGAAAACGAAGACCAGAGTGGCAGCATCTCTGTGCGAAGAATCAGGAATCGCAGGAGGAGGGCTAGTTGCTCAAAAGCCAGGATATCACAGTCGAGGCGAAAATGGAGAAGTGGAAAATATTATAGATCGGTTTTCATTCTGAACCTGACAAAGGGCGCCCCCCTGCACTGAGCTCCGCGCCTGCTCTCACTCATTCAAGCATCCTGCCGAGGCAGCCGAGAAAATGCTAAAGCTGTGTCAGACCTAGACAGACGAGGTCTTTTACTATTTTCAACAATACCGTTAGCTGTAATTTAATCATCAGTTTGTTGGCAACCAGTTTCGACGATACACTTCGTCGTCGTAAGACCCTCTAAATACATACTGAATTTTGCGTTCTCACCGTGTGTCTTTGCTTACAAGAGATGATGCGCATACCGGTTGCTTTCACGTTGTTGTGTCAGATTGTTGTCTTTGGGGAAAATTGAGCGACTATCTATTTTCGCGACCTGATGATGAAGTGCATCGTCGAAACCAATTGTCGATAAGTTGACAACGGTAGTGCTGAAAATTATGATGTTCTTATCTACTGTGGTACTCGCTTCCTCTTTAACAAGAACGGATATGCCGAAATAAATCGAGATCCTTAGCTGCTTAATCACCATGGATCAGTACTGGATGCATCACAAGCAATGGAATTAAGTCGACTGACCACCTAAAGAAAAGTTACAAGGTGGTGCTATTAATTTTTCTGGGCTCCCATGGTGGGTGCAACAGATTATGCTCCTAAGATCCGAACAGATGCCGAAACACATTACCGCAGTCTTCTGCAGGCGGTACGTTAGACCGTCGTAGTGCCGCAAGAAATTGTCAGAGAACGTGTTTTGCTCCTCGACGACGGCCCAGCCCGTTTTATCACCAGTCACACATTCATGCAGCTACTCTGGCTGTCAAATTTCTGCTCCACTTCCCCATAATCTCTTCACATGGCACTCAGAGGGTTTCTCCCTGCTTCCTAAGTTGAAGAAATTGTTGCTCAACTGGCAGTTGCTGATCACGAGGTGACTTAGCAGGCGCAGTTGTTACTGAAAAACCAAATTGTAGATATCTACAAATTTCTATTTGAAGTCATTGAGAATTTGAATGACTTTTCATAAAATCCTAATTCAGTTCCCTAGAATATTCGTTTCACGATGGAGGTGAAAAAGGATGTCTGCCTTTCCATCCTCGACACATCCTTCGGAAGGAAGTCTTGTACGTTGGTACATGCTGTTTGTAGAAAGCTTACTGGCATTGACCTATATCTACAGGCTGATAACTGTGTTCATTCGGCTCATCGTGAAGGGTACCTCGTTCCTTGGTTCGCAGGGCAAACATCTTGTGAGATTTTCAGCTGAGTTAACCCATCCTGAGGTCACCTTTCGTTAGAATGTTTGCAGTGAAAGATCAGACGTGTGCTGGCTATCGACCAACCGTGTACGGGTTGAGTGACGGCTATACTGATCTGGCACAAAACTCTAATGTCCTTCTGCTTTGCGCAGGGAGGATTTCCAACAAGACTGGTGGTCTTTTATGCAAATATGATGTGAAAAGTCTTTTCTCACCAGAATTTAGGATTATGGTCCTTTTAGGTTCCGTTAAAGGTGATCTTGGTTTTGCTTAAGGCGAGTGTCTATCATATTCCTTGTGAGTGGCAAGCCATCTCTATGTGAAGGACCAGGAATCGCAGGGGGAGGGTTTATTACTCAAAGAACAGGATATCACAGTCAAGGTGAAAGTGCAGGAGTTGAAAAGAGTGATGGATCGGTTTTCAATATCTTGAAAAATGGCGTCGCTCTCGCTGGGTTCCGCGTATTCTCTCACTCATTCAAGATCCTGCCGAGACAGCAGAGGAAATGTTGCAACTGTGTCAGGCCAAGACGCACGACGTCCTTCACCATTTTCAACATTACCGGTGGCTACAATTTCGTTATCAGTTTATTGTCAATCGGTTTTGACGATACACTTCATCATGAGGCCACAAGCATGTCCTACATCTATCAGACTGTGAGAACTGTGGAGAGCGGGTGCATTGAGCATAAGCGTCACGGTAGCAGATCGGTTATTGCAACTTTGTCTTGGCACTAGTCAACCTAAGGAATATTACAACAGGGAAATTCTGGGGTGCATTTCCAGTTGTTGAAATAGTGTTATTAAGGTAATAGTTGAAATTAAAGTAACAGGAACCCTTGTAAATGGAGATGCAGCTTTTCGCTTAAATTCTCGTGGAGTGCTGCTCTCTCCCATGTAGAAAAACAGAGGGCCAGAGTTAATGCTATCTCTCCCAATAATTAGTAAATTTCACTAGCGATAACCTCTGACGTCATTCATATTTGGTTGCATGGTGGCGCTAGTGTTTACAATGTGTGTGCTATCTTTCCGGAATTGTTCTGAAAACCGAAGTTTTACATTCCGTCGCACATTGCTTACTAGATGCAATCTTGCCTTGAATACGACACGTTTGTTACCTGTCGAAATTTTGGCAGTGGTCGATGACGACACTCGGCGCATTCGCCTAAGATATTTGAACAATGTATAGGCCGAGAAATACTCAGGTTTCACATCTGTAGACAAGGTTACTAGCAGTTCATCTATCGTTGAGAAAAGTGTGTCACATTGACAGATGAATATGGAGAGAGGGACCTATGCCATCGCCATGTCTCAGTACCTCAGCTTGAGGTTTTCGAGGTGATAATTGAAACTTTGTAACTACTTCTAGTAGAACTAGCTGTTGGATGTCTATTTAATAATCTAGATTTGTATTCAAAAAAATGGTTCAAATGGCTCTGAGCACTATGGGACTTAACATCTGTGGTCATCAGTCCCCTAGAACTTACAACTACTTAAACCTAACTAACCTAAGGACATCACACACATCCATGCCCGAGGCAGGATTCGAACCTGCGACCGTAGCGGTCACGCGGTTCCAGACTGAAGCGGCTAGAGCCGCAAGGCCACACCGGCAGGCTTGGATTTGTATGTATTCATATCAATTTCTTTATTTTTCGTGACTAACTACTGCTGTTTATTGATAGTTGTATATGTGTTATGTTGTTAAAATGCGCGTATGAACCGTGAAAATTTACTTTCAAAATCGTTTCTTAAAGAATTTACTTTTTTTACTAGCGATTCATCAAGAAGATTAACACACTATGTGAGCGTGGAAGTAGTTGCCAAGGAGTAACTGATGGAAACAAATTAAATTTCAACCAATGGAAATTTTATTCATAAAAGGCTTTTCAAAAAACAGATTTAAAATGTATAAGTAGAAAAGCACCCTCGAAATATCAAGTTACAATTTAACAAATGTAAATTCTATTCCTGAAACCTTTTCAAAACAGTTTTAAAATTACAAGCAGAAAAGCACCCTCGAAATATCAAGTTACAATTTTTCAGAGGCAGAATATTTGTTGTTGTTGTTGTTGTTGTAACAATAGGAGCCTTCGGGCTGAGAAGCTTCCGCTCCCTTGTAACACGACCGTAGTCACGACCACTCACAACGATCTCTGAAAAACTACGCTGGTGCAAATCTGCAATACACCAGATTACTTTAAACTAAAATTTTTAACAACTCACACAAACACATTAACTAGGCACCCCGTAAGAGGGATGAAAATGGGACAAACACTCACACTAAGGACTTATTTTCCACCAAACGTGCAATTTGTTTTTAAAAGGGCTCTTACGGTGGAAGGGTGGCAACTTTATAAAAGTGGCTATTTAAATAAAACCCATGAAATTCAGACTTACATAAAGTGTACAACATGCTCTACATTACACATATACCGCCTTTCAAGATGATAGGCAACATAAAAACATATTTCAGGAATTCGGCCCTTACCTTAATTCTATAAATTCGTTAACACCGAATCCGGCAAACATGACAGAGGCAGCTATTAACGTATGGCAGATTGACCAGGGTGTGTGTGTGTGTGGGGGGGGGGGGGGGGGGAGGGGGGGGGGGGTACTAAACAATCCGAACCGCAGATTGCTCTAAATCTCCCCAATGCCACATGGGAAAAACGGACCACCCAATTGACAATAACTACCGTCCCGCGGGTGGGCAAACGAAGAAGAATGGTGGGACGACCCCAAAAGAAAGCGGCTGGTGATCTTACCAAGAAAACAAGTAGAATTTAACAAGTAAATGACACAACATATCTCCAACCACTTAACTTCTAATAAACTGCGATGTCCGGCGAAGACCTGGCGCAGCACCCGCAACGCTCTCCCGAACCGTCCGCTGCCAGCCGCTTCAACGGACGCTGGAAGGCGTGCCGATCTCCCGTCCAGCCCGATGTCGTGGTTCCGCTCCTGTTGCCCTCTTGTGAACCGCGAAGCCACTACCCCTTTCTATACGGCGCTGCCCACTGGACTCACGTGGGGACCTCACATGTACCGACGTTCAAGGCGGACAAGTCATCTCGTGTCTCAATGCGCGACCGACCAACCGACCGCAAATGACGTTTGCCCGAGAAACTCGAGCAGACTGGCGCCCTAACGCGCAGACTCAGATGCATGAACTCAGCCCTGACCGAGCGACCACTAGCAGAGTTCTGTTACTGGGGGAGTGGCAAGACTCTCATATTCTGACTTAAAGTTTGATCCAAATTACAGACATACTCACACTCCGACGACAGACAGACACTGACTGCCCCACACTGAGCCGGCTGACCAACTGACTAGACTCGCCTGGACTCACCGACTCACCTCTACAGAGCTCATAGCGCCCCTTAAATGGACATGAATAGGCAACCTTTCCGCTTTCCCACCAGATGGAGACACCAAAGCTGCGATTACCACAGCGGCACCACCGCCAGAAATGGATGGCGACTGTTTCACACAACGCGCTGCGGCGCGCTGTTCAAAACAGCACTTTTTTTTACCACGGCTCAGCGTATGTTCAAATCTATAGTTCAGGTATTAAATGAAACATTTAGACTGATGTGAGGCCAAACGTTATAGTCGGGATTTGATTTGTGAGCATTAAAAATTTAAAGTTAGCACATCAGGTTAAACTGTAGGTTTACATACTTTCGTTGGATGACAGTGTTCTTAAATATGAAAATGAGGGTGGAGCCCTTCGTAGGTCTGTAATAGAAGACAACATCAGCACCTATCTGACACTTCCAATTACAAACTGCTTTATTTTTAAAATAGTACAACGTCCAGTCACATGAATGGGACCACATGTCAAAAGACTGAGAAAACCACTTTCTGCTGCCGAACGTTGCGAGATGTGGAAGAAGAAAATCAACGAGGTTCTGCAAGGTACACACAGGGATATGCAGCCATGCCGACTCCAATGTCGATACCAGCTCGTTGCCCTATCCTGCTGGTAGACACAATCGTGCCGATGAAAAATAAACACCATGTACAGGTCACCCATGTAACTCCATGAAAATATTCGTCAGAGCATAACGTCTCCTCCTTCTGCCGGAGCCTTCCGAACATTGCTGCAGAGTGTTTCCTTTCAGACGTTTCATGGAGCATAAAACGTGATTCATCTGAAAAGGACCCATCGGAACCCAGTGGCCGTCAGTTACGGTATCGGATTTCAAATTCCAGCCTTAGTCGCCGATGAAAGACATACGGCGTGGGAGTATAAACCAGGCGCCTGCTGCAGAGTTCCGTATACAGATACGCTCACTGAACGGACACTGAAGTCACGCTAACGGAAGCACATTAGTTCACCCGGGCGGTCAGTTGCCCAACTGGCTATTCGCACGTACACATCCCCACAGCTATTCTTCACCCCTCTTATCTATGGCTCGTGCTGCGCCACATTTGCCTCACTGCTGATTTTGGATAGCGTTATTTTGCCTTGCACGGTATACTTTAACCACGGTGGCACAGGAACAGTCTACAAACTTAGCTGTATCGGAAATGTTTCCACCCTACGCCCAGAAGCTAATAATCATGCCCTTTTGGACGTCAGATAAATCGGTCCGTTTTTGCTTCACGCCGACTGCAGTTTTCCGAGTCTGCTGCCACCTGCTATCTTTGAGGGGTATAAGGGTAGATATTTCTACAGGTGACTGAGGAGTGTGTACTGAACGACAATGAATTAACATTTGCTTTGTTTGCAGGTTAACAATTGTAGTTATTAGTAGTAGTATATTTTTAGGTTTGTTAGTACGCTAGGAAAAGTAAGCCGTTAAAGCTTATTTACCACTGGGAAGCAGGTCAGTAGTTGTGTGGAGGCAAAAAGATAATCTATAGCGACAGGCGTAGTCCACTGTATGATGCAATTGCTACGTTCAGAATACATCTGACAGTAAACTAGGTGATGTGTTTGCGGGAAGACATTTAGACGCATATGAAAAACGAATTACATACTAATCTTGGTACACACACCTCTAACGCCCTATACATAGAGTACCATAACACATGTTATTAAATGTTTAAATACACGGGTGTTACATGCTTCTCTGCAAACCTCTGTCCCCCTATCCTGTCCAATATTTCAAGGACAATATCGCTAACCACTTTAATCAGAGCTACATGAACACAAGTAGCTGGAGATTGCAGTTCTCATACACATAAGCACAGGAAGCTGAAAAGATGTGCGTGTGTGCCTACTCCTATTAGGGTGCACCTGTTTCGATTTGAAAATGCATCAGTTTGATTATTATGTAGCTCAGATCCTCAGATGTATGAGAGTGATCAACATTCAGTAATTCAGAACCAGTACAATTATTTGATAAACACTTAAACCCGGACATCTTAAGTTGGTACTGACTTTCGTCGTTGTTGTATGAACCCAGTTTCAATGTGGTTCGTATGACTGTGAATTGTTCTCCACGATAACGGTTAGACATTGCTTGAAATTCACACACACAGCTATGAAACTTAACTGCTCGAAACATTTTCAATCAGTGTTATACGTCTTTGAAACTCTTCACCATAATCTTTTTATCTCCATTATTAAATAATATTCTTCCTTTCAACACAAGTCTTCTCATTTCTTATTCATTGTCCTCAGTAATATCAAATTTCATATTCGTTACTGTTCCTCATAACCAGCTCAAGATCCTGACTACTCAAAGAACTTGTCCTCTGTTTATGTGGTACGCTTCTTGCCAAATGCTAGTAAACTTCACCATACTGATAAATACCGAAAAGCTAATGTAGCTACAACAGTATTCAAAAGGTTCCATCACAATAGACCTTCCACCTGAAGAAGCGAATGCTAGTCCCAAATTGACTTGTAGTCGGAAACTGTGACAGAACGCTAAAGGGATTTATTATTTTTCCCAGTAGAGCTATAACAAGTTACAAAATAAGCAATAGTTTCACTCGTTTTTATGCGTCAGATTATTTCAACTGCTCTAAATTCTTGGATGCCGTCATCTGGTTCTCGTTATCTGTCACAGGAATTACTACCTGGGCCGGCCGGGGTGGCCGAGTGGTTCTAGGCGCTACAGACTGGAACCGCGCGACCGCTACGGTCGCAGGTTCGAATCCTGCCTCGGGCATGGATGTGTGTGATGTCCTTAGGTTAGTTAGGTCTAAGTAGTTCTACGTTACTTGGGACTGATGACCTCAGAAGTTAAGTCCCATAGCGCTCAGAGCCAATTACTACCTGGACCATTACGTTTTCATCATCACCTTCCTCTCCATTTCTCCATTCAAGCGTACGAATCAGGGACAATTCTGTCGAGAAATTCCATGATGTTAGAATCACACAAAATAGTAGTTTGTGATCTCTCTTCTATCTTTATCTAACGTGAATGAGACTCATTGGCCAATATAATACAGTTTATCTTACAAGATAACTGAGACAGTAACAATGCACAAAACGTTTGCGTTAAAAACTGTAACATCATGAAAATGTTGTTACTGAATTGTGAAAGTGTAGGTCGTTATCGAATGTAAAGCCAGTGCTATATCAAGAAAAATGTATCACTATATTGTTGTGATGGCATTAGCAATGACGTGTTTAACTAGCCCACATTGACATATTACAGATTCGTCAAAAACTGTAGACTCCTGCCCACTCTTCTCATACAGTGTGCCTAGGAAGCTGTTTCTCGGATCGCTAGAAAACAATTCAAGCAAATGATTTTAATGGAGTTTATTACAGTAAATTAAATTGACAATATTTAACGCTTGTGTATTCACAAAGGTGTGTCGCAAGCAAATGCCGACCTGCAAATAACCGATGTCCTTTGATATAAATAAGTTCAATGCAAGCGAAACGCGATAGTTCACAAGCCACAGCTTAACGTTTGTATGACGGTTCGTCGTCGACTCCGCCCGCGGCTGAGGCAGTTTACTAATACACAGCGTCACCGGCTCGGATCCGGTCCAACTATCTCGGTGGACAAGTGAGAGGAGACTCAAAGCAACGGCTCAGTAACAGCCGAGCATAGCACGTTGAAGGTGTGGCGTTGGAACTTTAGTAAGTTCCGTGCCACCCTCCGGCGGTGAAAGTACAGAGCCCGCCGCTAGGAGGCGCGGCGCTTGTATTCTCTTAGCATAGATGCCGCTCCAGTTGTGATGTCGTCCTAGTCAGCATAGTATTGTCTCACATCGCCTCACAGCCCTCTATGCTCTTCCAGTCTTGATCTTCGTGCCGGCGCTCGTCGTTATGCCGGAACAAAGCCTTTATTTAAAAATTACTGAAAACACTGAGAAAATTTCACAAACTTCTTGAAGCCTTTCTGACATTTCGATTAACAGCTTTGTTCCTGTAGACGCTGCCACTTTTGGACAACATGCATAAACTAATACGGGCGATTCATAGAAGGCACATCGTTATGCCATGCCTGTCCAGGAGGCTTCTAGGAGAGTGAGATCGTCTTTGCTGGCTCGCCGCCTGAGTAGTGAGCACTCGCGGCAAAACGTGGCTACCAGACGTCGTTATGTAGCGCACGGTAAAGTGCAAACTGTGCGCTGTCTTCAGGAGGATGTTTTCACCGTAGTTTTAAACGTAAGAGCATATACTTGCTGGCGAAGTACCTTAAGTGGAGAGCTCCTCTTTTAAAATCGATGAAAAGCGACGTTGTGACCTGGTTAGGAACTTCAAAGCCAGGATCGGATAAACCGGTATCAGTCTACAGTTAGAATCTATAGACATGCAGTGTGACAGGCAGTTGTGAGATAGTAAAATATGTTTTGTACTTACGTACAAAAATATGTTTCGACGTAAATTTCCACATCTTCTCAAGTTCGAACTTACAATTATGTCGAAGTTTGGAGCTACATATTTGTGCGAGAAATTTTTGTCGCAATTAAGAGAACGAAATCTACCAATAGAGGATCACTGACAGACTTCAGTTTAACAGCTTATCTCCGATTTAGCAGCTGTCAGAAAGTGGTACCACAAATTGATGCTTTATGAATTCCAGTGTATCCATCTCTAACGTCTAGAAAAGTCACGAAATACATAGTGATGTCAGTTTAAACGTCGTCCCTAAACGATATTCATTGTGAGACTGCGCTTTACCAAAACAACGATTCCGTAGTTTTGGTACAGTTTTTAAAGGCACGTTTGCAGGATGGACGTAGATAAATTTGCAAAAACGTAGATATAGGTCCAGAATATAAAGAAAGAATAACTTAAAGTATTAATTAGCGTAAGCGGTTTTATCGATTGTGGCGTGCAAGCGCTCAGACATTAGAATAACTATGCAGCTCAGTTGCCTTGCCGAGAAGACTGCACCTCTTTTGATCTTGAAGCGGTCCAGTTCAGACACATGCCTGCCGTCGCTGCAGATAATTATTTGGCACACCGCCATTACTCTATTTTATTGAGGCCAATCTCACTAGGCTTACTCAGCGTTACACGCAGCAACAGAATTATGTAAGTGTCTCTGTAATTAAATTTATTATAATATTTTGTGAATATAGTGATATTATTTAATTTTGTGATTCATTTACGATGTAGGCTATTGTTCCAATTAAACGGCGTCTTGGTATGGCTAAATGTACCGTGTTACAAACCTTACGAATAGTGCACCAAGAGGCAAACGTTGGAATTATTCAATCTACGATGTCCGACAAAGAAATGATTTCAGAAGAGTCACTCACAGTAAAATTTACAATGAATGGACCTTAGGCATAAAGGCATTGTCCAGCGCCGAAAGTTTGTATTACGCTCCGTTAAAAATTTATACTCTGATCCCATACTACTATCATTAGCTATTATTATTTGTCTGTTCTCTAATATTCTCAAACATGACCGGAAAAGCCGACAAATCGAACGTACGTAAGTGACGTAGTAAATGGTATGATTACCGGTAGCACTGATCAGGAAAGAAACATAAAACAATGTGTAAGAGTGAAAGTGGTAGCCAATGACTTCAATTTTTTTTCTTCTTTTGCACACAATTAGAATCGCACATACTTGTTTACGTATTTTATATCCTTACAGAATACAAGTTGAATTTCGTAAGTAATAGAAATTATTTAATCATGTAACTTCAGAGCTTTTATATAACCATATCAGTAGTCGAATTAAGTCGGGTGATGCTGAGGGAATTAAATTAGGAAATGAGACACTTAAAGTAGTAAAGGAGGTTTGCTATTTGGGGAGCAAAATAACTGATGATGGTCGAAGCAGAGAGGATATAAAATGTAGACTGGCAATGGCAAGGAAAGCATTTCTGAAGAAGAGAAATTTGTTAACATCGAGTAGAGATTTAAGTGTCAGGAAGTCGTTTCTGAAAGTATTTGTATGGAGTGTAGCCATGTATGGAAGTGAAACATGGACGATAACTAGTTTGGACAAGAAGAGAATAGAAGCTTTCCAAATGTGGCGCTACAGATGAATGCTGAAGATTAGATGGGTAGATCATATAACTAATGAGGAGGTATTGAATAGGATTGGGGAGAAGGAAAGTTTGTGGCGCAACTTGACTAGGAGACGGGATCGGTTGGTAGGACATATTCTGAGGCATCAATGGATAACCAATATAGTATTGGAGGGAAGCGTGGAGGGTAAAACTCGTAGAGGGAAACCAAGAGATGAATACATTAAACAGATTCAGAAGGACGTAGGCTGCAGTAGGTACTGGGAGATTAAGAAGCCTGCACAGGATAGAGTAGCATGGAGAGCTGCATCAAACCAGACTTAGGACTGGAGACCACAACAACAACGTCAGTTACTTTTGACGCAGTACAATTTACATGCACAAACATAAAAATGTAATTATTGTTGATATTGTGTGCTCAATAGTACTACTTCATCATGGTCATAGACAAAAGTTTCCAGTTATTACTGACAAATAAGGAAGATGATTATGAGTAACAGAAACGTATTTTATACAAACTCGACGAAGTATTTAAGCAATGTTTGATATATTTACATTTTGCGTTCTTTTTTTTCAATTTTATGTCTTTTTGATGACATTGCATTTTCTAGTGATACTTGATAAATCTGTACTTTTTAAATTTTTTATAGAACATTCCTCTGTTTCCCGATACAACGATTTTCGAATAAAACCTGAATTAAACATTGAAAATTTCAACTTTGCTGTAAATACTGTTTAGTTTTAAGTATCAGACAGGAGAATAACTATGTTGAAGAAAAATGTTCCGCACATTACGCAGTATTTATATATTCTCACTCCGTTTCTAGAGAATTCACTTCTTCCGTTTCCTAGAGGAATATAAGGAGACTCTGATCGCATACTTCATCAAAGCGATCGATATGGGACAAAGCCTGATAGGTATGCAACACACTCAACGTATAGGTAACTCGGCTACGGTCTTACGTGATCATGGCTACGAGGAAAACTGACGTAGTCTTTGCCTATTTACGATAGTCTAGGGTAGCCTGCTGCAATTTTACAACTCTGCTGATATGACAATGACTCCATATTCAAAAAACCCACTCAAGTGAGGTAATGCTCAATAGGTATGCATACACAAGATTTACAGGTAACACTGTTACGATCTTAACCAACGAGGCTGCTTGTAGAACTGTCGTACTTGGAGAAATACATGACACACAATGCACTGTCTTACATTACGTTTAATCACCACCAGTTTCGATCATGGACCATTTTCACAGTGCTAGCCCAGAAATGAAATACAAAATAAAAACTGTAAATATCAACACAAATTACATTTGCTTGAGAATTATTAGTCGGAAAAATTAAATGTACTTACAAAAAATCTATTGTGACAACATCATCTGGAGTACATGCTACTTAACCAGAAAAGTATACGCCAGTGCTGACTTGTAAACGTAAGAAAATGATACTAAACGCCACAATACAGGCTCAACGTAGCAGAAAATCACATTGAAAACCTAATAATATGTAACAGCAATAAGTGCACAGCAGCATTGCTCTGGCGCAGCAAGACACAGTAGATTAACACACAATTGATGAAAGACACTGCAAGCCAAAGTCTATGATCATAGGTTCCTGAACAAGTTACAAAATATGTGTACACTATAGTACAATCACAGACAGACACATATGCACTTAAGTTATAGTAAGAGAAAAACATTCAAGGAAGATGCAGTTGTATATGAATTTTTTATTCCATACAGTTATCCTGTAATATAATATAGTCACATGATATTATGTCACTTGATAAAAGCAAAACGACCGTTTGGTATAACTACTGCATATGAAAACATAAATAGTGACGTAATGTTGTAAAATTATATTAGGTAGTTGAACTACCATGAATAATTCAGACTAGAACAGTGAAAGGTCCAACATCAAATCCATGTCAGAGGTTCCAGAACAGAAATAGTGTAACAGGCTGAAAAGCTGCTTACTGCATACAGTAGAAAGTTAACAGGATACTGTTACTAAATCCAGTGACACTACAGTGTCACGTAACAACAACAAACACACCATTTGTTAAAAATTACACCATAATAAAAATATACATAAACATGTAAGTTTGATACATTATAAAAGGCAGTGCCACTAAAAACAAAGAGCATTAAAAATAAACAACAGTGAAAGCAATTTCAGTGTGAAGACCACATTATGAGTTTAAGGATGAATACGTTGTAAACAACTCAGACTCCAAGGTCAAATGCACTTCTACTGGTGTCATGTAAATCTGTAATTGCTCATATTATTACTATGTGTATTACCCTACTGTCAATCACTAACGAATTTTATGCAATTAATATATCAGTAATCTCAATCTGTCATATGCCCAATACACCTTACATTATTCAACAGCATCAGTAAAATAACCTTAACAGTCATTTAACTATCAGACAATATATACCCATCTGTTAGCTTAGCCAACTGGCCTGTTAGCCGTAAAATCATTCCTACATCATAAATGTATATGAGTTTAAAAAGAGCAGGTGGCACAGATGGGAATATTTATGCCTTCATGATCTAATGGTCTATTATGGCACATATAATATTTGTACTTTTACAGAATTAGATGCCTAAAGACAATTCAAGATAAGTATTAAAAGAAGCTAAAATCATTTTTAAATCATGGAAATGTAAAGGCCTAAAAAGAGATGGGTGGTGGTGTGAGTAATATGAAACCCTCATATCCATGGTATAACCATTATCAATCACATTATCAATCATTTGTGATAGATATGTAGAACCATTATAGTAGTGGGTCCCTTATAACGGAAATGTATATGAACTATCGTATCTCAGTGTAAGATGTAGTTAACAGATGGTACGTAGATAGCAATAGAAGTCACACTGTGGTTAAATGTCCAAACAATATCAAGATAAAAGCTTCCGTCAGCAGCTAACAATGATCTGATGAGGCGGGAGGATTGTCGTTGTGGTCTTCAGTCCAGAGGCTGGTTTGATGCAGCTCTCCATGCTAGTCTATCCTGTGCAAGCTTCTTCATCTCCCAGTACCTATTGTCACCTACATCCGTCTGAATCTGTTTCGTGTATTCATCTCTCGGTCTCCCTCTACGATTTTTACCCTCCACGCTGCCCTCCAATACTAAATTGTTGATCCCTTGATGCCTCATAATATGCCCTACCCCCTCATTAGTTATGTGATCTACCCATCTAATCTTCAGCATTCATCTGTAGCACCACATTTAAGCTTCTATTCTCTTCTTGTCCAAACTATTTATCGTCCGTATTTCACTTCCATACATGGCTACACTCCATACAAATACTTTCAGAAACCACTTCCTGACACTTAAATCTCTACTCGATGTTAACAAATTTCTCTTCTTCTGAAACGCTTTTCTTGCCATTGTCAGTCCACATTTTGTATTCTCTCTACTTCGACCATTATCACTTATTTTGCTCCCCAAAGGGCGAAGCTCATTTACTAGTTTAAGCATCCCATTTCCTAATCTAATTCTCGCAGCATCACCCGATTTAATTCGACTACATTCCATTATCCACGTTTCCATTATCCTGTTGATGTTCATCTTATATCCTCCTTTTAAGAATCTGTCCATTCCGTTCAGCTGTTCTTCTAGGTCCTTTGCAGTCTCTGACAGAATTAGAATGTCATTGGTTAACCTCAAAGATTTTATTTCTTCTCAAAGGATTTTAATACCTACTCAGAATTTTTCTTTTGTTTCCTTTACTGCTTGCTCAATATACAGATTGCCAAACCTGTCTCACTCTCTTCCCAACCACTCCTTCCCTTTCATGCCCCTTGACTCTTATAACTGCCAACTGGTTTCTGTACAAATTGTAAATAGCCTTTCGCTCCCTGTATTTTGCTCCTGCCACCTTCAGGATTTGAATGAGAGTATTCCAGCCAACGTTGTCAAAAGCGTTCTCTAAGTCTACAAATGCTAGAAACGTAGGTTTGCCTTTCCTTAATCTATTTTATAAGATAAGTCGTAGGGTCAGTATTGCCTCACATGTTCCAATATTTCTACAGAATCCAAACTGATCTCCCCCGAGGTCGGCTTCTACCAGTTTTTCGATTCGTCTATAAAGAATTCGTGTTATTCTTTTGCAGCTGTGGCTTACTAAACTGGTAGTTCGGTAATTTTCACATCTGTCAACATCTGTTTCCTTTGGGATTGGAATTATTATATACTTTTCGAAGTCTAAGTGTATTAGATCTGTCTCATACATTTTGCTCAATGGACGGTAGAGTTTGTTAGGCTGTCAGTAGTTCTAATGGAATGTTGTCTATGCCCAGGGCCTTCTTTCGACTTAGGTCTCCCAGTGCTCTGTCAAACTCTTTATGCAGTATCACATCTCCTATTTCATCTTCATCTACATTCTCTTCCATTTCTATAATATTATCCTCAAGAACATCGCCTTTATATAGACCCTCTATATATTCCTTCCGCCTTTCTGCTTTCCCTTCTTTGCTTAGAACTGGGTTTCCATCTGAGCTCTTGATATTCATGCAAGTGGTTCTCTTTTCTCCAAAGGTCTCTCTAATTTTTCTGTAGGCATTATCTATCTCACCCCCTTGTGATATACGCCTCCACATCCTTACATTTGTCCTCTAGCCATCCCTGCATAGTCATTTTGCACTTCCTATCGATCTCATTTTGTGACGTTTGTATTCCTTTTTACCTGCTTCATCTACTGCATTTTTATATTTTCTCGTTTCGTCAATTAAATTCAATACCTCTTCTTTTACCTAAGGATTTCTATTAGCCCTCGTCTTTTTACCTACTTGATCCTCTGCTACTTTCACTATTTCATCTCTCAAAGCTACTCATTCTTCTTCTACTGTATTTCTTTCCCCCATTCTTGTCAATCGTTCCCTAATGCTCCCCTGAATCTCTCTACAACCTCTTGTTCTTTCAATTTATCAAGGTCCCATCTCCTTAAATTCCCACCTTTTTGCAGTTTCTTCAGTGTTAATCTACAGTTCATAACCAATAGATTGTGGTCAGGGTCCACATCTCCCCTGAAAATTACAATTTAAAACCTGGATCCTGAATCTCTGTCTTACCATTATATAATATATCTGAGACCTTCCAGTATTTCCAGGCTTCTTACATGTATACAACCTTCTTTTATGATTCTTGAACCAAGTGTTAACCACGATTAAGTTATGCTCCGTGCATAATTCTACCAGGGGGCATCCTGTTTCATTCCTTCACCTACTACGTTTCCTTCTCTTCCTTTTCCTACTGTCGAGTTCCAGTCACCCATACTACTAAATTTTCGTCTCCCTTCACTATCTGAATAATTTCGTTTTTCTCATCATACATTTCATCAATCTCGTCATCATCTGCGGAGCTAGTTGGCATATAAACTTGTACTACTGTGTTAGGCGTCGGCTTCGTATCTATCTTGGTAACAATAATGCGTTCACTATGCTGTTTGTAGTAGCTTACCCACATTCCTATTTTCCTATTCATTATTAAACTTACTCCTGCATTACCCCTATTTGATTTTGTATTTATAAACCTGTATACACCTGACCAGAATTCTTGTTCCTCCCGCCACCGAACTTCACTAATTACCACTACATCTGACTTTAACCTATCCATTACCCTTTTTAAATTTCCTAACCGACCTGCCCAATTAAAGGATCTGACATTCCACGCTCTGATCCGTTGAACGCCAGTTTTCTTTCTCCTGATAACGACATCCTCTTGAGTAGTCCCCGTCCGGATATCCGAACGAGGGACAATTTTACCTCTGGAATATTTTACCCAAGGGGACGCCGTCATCATTTAACTGTACAGTAAAGCTGCATGCCCTCAGGCAAAATTACGGCTATTGTTTAGCCTTGCTTTCAGCCGTTCACATGACCAGCACAGCAAGGCCGTTTAGTGTTACGAGGCCAGATCATTCAATCATCCAGACTGTTGCCCCTGCAACTATTGAAAAGGCTGCTGCCCATTTTCAGGAACCACACGTTTGTCTGGCCTTTCAACAGATACCCCTCCATTATGGTTGCAGCTACGGTATGGCCATCTGTATCGCTGAGACACGCAAGCCGCCCCACCAACATCAAGGTCCATGGTTAATGGGGTGAGGGGGGGGAGGGTAACTTTATAAACATTTATATATCATATACATGTAAATGTAAAATTTTGATGAAGTTGGCAGGAGCTGTCAGGGTATGAGAAGTGAAGCACACTCCAAGGAATTCTCATTTAACTATATTAAGTAAGTTATATACATTGTACATAATTAAAATATTGAATTGTTGCTATAATACAAGTCATTACAGTTTTTGTATTGCGCCATTTAAAGTGCTTTAAGCCTTCGTATCTCAACTGCTAATCTTATGTTTATCATCAAAATTATGATATGGACTTGACATTGTAAGTTTTTTGACAGTTGTTCAGGTTTTATGCTCTTTAATTTAGTGGTAATGCCTCTTACAATGTTTCAAATTTATGTGTCTCTGTATATTTTTAATTAGAGTCAAATTTTGACAGAATTGTTGGTTTGTTGTTATCAAGTGACATTGCAGTATCACCGTATCTTGTGATTGTTACATTACAGAACTGTGTTCAGTACACAGGTCCTTCTTTGGTTCCACTATTTGTATTCATGCACCTCTGAAATGGGTTTGATGTTCAAGTTGTTTGCTGCTGGTAGTCATTGATTTGTGGTAAGTGAATTGCATAACATAATTGCTCAGCATAACACAACTATGCGTATTTTCATTTGTTGTAATTCTTACCTAATTGTCTGTTTGTTTCATCATATGACAGTGTAGTATCAGATGACAGTATCCCATGACAGTCATGGGACTGTTGTACTGCACAGTAATGCACATGTCTGTCTATATTTTCATATTGTTCAAATTTACAAAATTAGTTACTTGATTTTATGATGTGACATTATAAACAGTATCCTGTCACTATTACATTACGTAAAAGGAAATTCATATATACATATGAACAGTGTGTACGATATTATGTAATATAATAGGACATGATACTGTTATAATGTCACATGATAAAATCAAACCACTAATTTCGTAAAAACTGTAGTGAAGGTGGGGGGGGGGGGGGGGGGGGTAAATTCCTATACAACTGTACCTTTCTTTACTGTATTTCTTTTATTGCAAGTTGAGTACATATGTATCTCTCTGACTGTGCTATAGTGTGCACATATTTTGTAATCTGTTCTTTAATTAATGATCTTCCTAGTTTCCTTGATCAATTGTTGTGTGTTAGCCTACTGGATCTCGGTGTGCAAGAGAAATGATGCTGTGCACTTACTGCTGTAACAAATTTTCAAGTTTCCAATGTTGTTTTCTGCTTGGTTGAGCCTTTATTACTGCGTTATGCATCTTTTGCTTACGTGTCAAGTTATCAGTGACGTATACTTTTCCGAATAAATAGTATGTGCGCCATGTGACGTCGTGAGAGATATTTTTCGTCAGTACACTTACCTTTTCTGTCTAATAATCCTCATGGAAACTAAATTTATGTTGATATTGTCAGCCTTCATTTTGTTTCCCAACTTGTGTTGATATCCTCAGTCTTCATTTGGTTTTCCATTTGTATGCTAGCTCTCTGAAGATGGTCCAAGATCGAAACTGATAGTACTGGAAGACAACATGGTGTGAATCATCTATCTGTTGAGGACTACTATACTATCCTCTCTTACGAATCTCTACAGTAGCCTACGGCAGTTTTACCAGTAGTGACACAAAAGTGACGGGAAATATAAGTACAGACGATAATACACTGGACCTTTACACTGTCTCTCTACGAACTGACTAAAACACAGTGAGACAAGAACCACTACTTTTACACGCGACACACCTTCCGGAAGACGAGAACCTTATTTGTGAAATCGTTATTAGCTGCCATGTTTACATGCAATTGTCTGAAGTTTTGCTAGACAGGTCAAATATGGAGTCCAGTGATCAACTGTTCCGATTCCTCATTTAGTCGGAACAATGGCTGTTTCTCTTCAGTTAAATGTTATGAGGTAGGCAACTTCATGCTCAATCTAAAATTTCTCCTTCACTGGAAAAACTGTGATACTGTCAGAAATTTTTTCTCACAGGACGTAATCTGACAACCGAAGCAAGTACAAAATCAGATGTGCGTTTACATGGGAGCGAAAATCGTTTGTGGAAGTTGAAAATCCTATTTTCAGATCTGATTATGGAACGTTTTCGTGACCAGCCGGAAGCGATACTTGGAGAACTGTTTACGAAGTTCAGTTTTGGGAGTACCACGTAAACGTAGTCACTTAATGATGTCGATCGCAACTATAGCCAAAAAGCATTTTGGGGAGTACTACAGCAGGCATACATATTGCAACTACACTTAGAAAATACTTGTTTTCAATTACTCCGCATCTTCACGCGATTGATACCGAGATATGGTTCATGCCATTCGAAGGCAACCCTAATTTCTGATTAAGCCATATGATATCTTCTTTTCGTTACTCCGTTGGGGTTGGAAGGCTTTGTTTTAATGGAATATTAATATCGACATCAACTACTTGATTAAATTAATGAATATGAGTTGTCTGCAAATCTTGCATTTTATACGTCTTGCTTGACAAGCATTAAGCTTTCTCGCAGTACATCCAGTAAGTACAATAGAAATAGCACAATAAATGTGTCACCTCTCTACGGTTTATTGGCGCAATGTTGTTGTTGTTGTGGTCTTCAGTCCTGAGACTGGTTTGATGCAGCTCTGCATGCTGCTCTATCCTGTGCAAGCTCCTTCATCTCCCAGTACCTACTGCAACCTACATCCTTCTGAATCTGCTTAGTGTATTGGCGCAATAATAGTAAAATAATTCTGTTGAAACGCCAAGTAGTAGATGAACACTTTATGGAAAATTGCATGAATTGATGGTTGATATAACAATGTCAGAAAGTGCAAGTGAAATGAAGTATTCCAGTGGAATTCACGAGTCCGTTGACATACTATGCCTAGTAAACGCTGAAGTCCAAGTCTCCGAATAGCACTCAGATTCTTATTACAGAGTGCAGCCAGATCAACATCAAACAGCAGGTCCAACACAGCGTAACACCTCGAGTTGTGGAGTAGGACATAGCACTGTGAGAACTGGCTTATGGACTTTTCTTTATTAAGTTTCGATTCCCCCCCGAAGGTGGCGGGCTGGCAGCAGCTTGGTACGCCGCTCTGCAACCTACAGAATTTGTTTTAAAAAGATGAAAATAATAAATAATGAAAGCTGGCCATAAAATCGGTGACTTAAATGGTGAAATGGCGGAAAATTGTGGAACTTAAAACGTAAAACAAAGCTTTGATGATGCTAATAAAATACACAGGAAGCAGAAACATAATAGACAGACAATTTAAAAAACACGGAGACTGTCTGGTTTCTGTTCTCAAGAGATATAAAATTCACACCCAGCGACAGCATGATTTCTGTTCGCAACACTTTGGAAAGACGCACAACACTGAACACTCACTTGAACACTGCACTAAAAAGTTGGCACAAATAAGACATACCACAACCGAGGGCAGAAGAGGGGAACCTGGACAGATGATGGCGAAGAAAAGGGTGGAAGGAGAGCAGAAAACGAAGTAGGGGGGAGGAGGGAGGGAGCCGATGGAGGACGAGGACCCATAATGGGGGGGGGGGGGGGGTCTGGTCAGAGGCGGCAGGGAGCGGGGAAAGGCAGAGGAAGGAAATGCAAAAGGACTCGGGGGGGGGGGGGGGGGGTTATAGACGTCAGTAGCGGGGTTAAATAAGGCTCCACAGTGAAGGGAGCCGGCGGCTGGGGTCGCTGTATATTCTGTCCAGCCAATCGCTGTGTGTTACGGGTGGGCAATCGCTGTAGTTTGAGGCGCGCGCTAGTGAAAGCGGCCAGCGATGTTAGCACGGAGAAGTATGGCCAACGATACATTCATCGGCCGCGCTTAATGGAGCTCGCCAATGTTCGATGCGGTGATTTAATAGTAGTGGATACCACAGTTTGCTATTCTCTTCTCAATAACGGCTAGGGTCTGTTTGGTGCATGCACACGCGAGTAAGATTTTCCACATCAAACTACAAATGGTTTCACAATGACACTACTTTCGTTGTACATGATCAGGGACGATACTATGGCTTGTTAATGTTGCAAGGTGAACTTATTAAATGTTAATATATTTCGTAATTTTTGCTAGGCTTCGCCCTGAATGACTGATACATATCAGGAGTTTCACAGACACAGCTCCTACATGTTTAGTTCATTAGTTTCTCATTATAGGAATATTGACAAAACGAAGCTACTTTTGCAGTTGACCTATGACTAACATAAAAGTATAAAACAATAATATACTGTTACGAAGCTTTTCGTAACGAAGTCTTTACATAAAAGTTTCGCGGTAACTGCTGCATCCTGAGACATAACGCTGGATACCAGAAAAATGTTCGTGGGATGATATGTCTGCAACACAACTTTCATGACCGGAGTGGCCGAGCGGTTCTAGGCGCTACAGTCTGGAACCGCGCGACCGCTCCGGTCGCAGGTATGAATCCTGCCTCGGGCATGGATGTGTCTGATGTCCTTAGGTTAGTTAGATTTTCGTAGATCTAAGTTCTAAGGGACTGATGACCTCAGAAGTTAAGTCCCATAGTGCTCAGAGCCATTTGAACCATCTGAACGACTTTCATGGGTATACGAAACATGGACAGTGGTCAAGACTGAAGTGAAAGATGCTCGTCATCGGTGTACGCACTAATAATTCAAACTGAATTTTCACATGTGGAATATCATTTCCTTGACGTTACTCAGTTCAACACTTCGAAATTCAAATTTTGTCTCTTTTTAACACATCTATCGAATGCGTCTTCAAGTCTTACACACATGTATTAGAAATATCTCTATTTACATGCCTGAACTGTAAGGAATTTTTTTAGGTGACGTACATTCTGGAGTCCAATCTCTGCTCTGGAACAGTGCCGCAGCTTCTAAAGGTGCAGGTACTGCGTAATAGGTATCTCGGTGTGAAAGATAGATAGTACGTTATATAGCGGCGTTCCTGGCGCCCTTAAACTTTTATGAGAGGTGTGAGATTAACGCCAGGTGTTATGAGGCCACCGGCACATAAACGGCCATTTTATGAGAGGCCCTAAGGCCGAGATACGTCCGTACCAAGCCCGACCTCAGAACAGGAAACCTGATGGGAAGATTTAATCTCTGTAGGTAGCAGGAAGTCCTCTCAAATCCTTAAACGTTTGCACGAGACTGGATAGATTCTAAAATGACGATTTGAGGACAGAGTTTAATATACACACAACAAAAAAAAGTTATCTATCACCCCAGTTCCGAGAGTTCCGGAACCTGTACAGAGAATTGGAATTGGGATCAACATAAACATCGTTTCCTCCCTTTTTATTGTTCATGAAAACCACACATTGCATGTTGTACCAACATACAGCAAGAACTTCAGAGGTGGTGGTCCAGATGGCTGTACGCACCGGTATCTTTAATACCCAGTAGTACGTCCTCTTGCATTGATGCGTGGCCGTATTCGTCGTGGCATACTATCCACGAGTTCATCAAGGCACTGTTGGTCCAGATTGTCCCACTCCTCAACGGCGATTCGGCTTAGATCCCTCAGAGTGGTTGGTGGGTCACGTCGTCTATAAACAATCCTTTTCAATCTATCCTAGGCATTGTAGGTAGGGTTCATACATGGAGAACATGTTGGCGACTCTAGCGAAGCAATGTCGTTATCCTGAAGGAAGTCATTCACAAGATGTGCACAATTGGGGCGCGAATTGTTGTCCATGAAGACGAATGCCTCACTAATATGCTGCCGAGAAGGCTACACTATGATCGGAGGATATCATTCACATATCGTACAGCCGTTATGGTGCCTTGCATGACCACCAGCGGCGTACGTCGGCTGCACATAATGCCACTCCAAAACAGCAGGGAACTTCCACCTTGGTGCACTCGTTGGACAGTGCGTCTAAGGCGTTCAGCCTGACCAGGTTGCCTCCAAACACGTCTCCGACAATTGTCCGATTGAAAGCGTATGCGACACTCATTGGTGAGGATAACGAGATGCCAAATCTGAGCGGTCCATTAGGTATTTTGTTGGGCCCATCCGTATCACGCTGCATGGTGTCGTGGTTGCTAAGACGGACCTCGCCATGGACGTCGGGAGTGAAGTTGCGCATCATGCAGTCTATTGCGCACAGTTTGAGTCGTAAGATGACGTCCTGTGCTGCACGAAAGGCATTATCAATACAGCGGCCATGCTGCCAGGGTTCCTAGGTAGCTGTCATCCACTGCAATAGTAGCCCTTGAACGGCCTGAGCGAAGCATGTAATCGACAGTTCTCCTCCATGTCCGAACAACATCGCTTTGGTTAACTCCGAGACGCCTGGACACTGCCCTTGTTGGGAGCCCTTCCTGGTACTAGCTAACAACGCGGCCGCGATCCAACCGCGGTATTGACCGTCTAGGCATGGTTGAACTACAGATAACACGAGGCGTGTACCTCCTTCCTAGTGGAATGACTGGAACTGATCGACTGTTGAACCCCCTCCGTCTAATGGGCGCTGCTAATTCATGGTTTTTTACAGCTTTAGGTGGATTTAGTGACATCTCTGAACAGTCAAAGGGACTGTGACTGTGATACAATATCCACAGTCAACGCCTATCTTCAAGAGTTCTGGGAACCGGGCTGATGCAAATCTCCTTTTGATATGTGTAGTTAACGCAGAAAGCACAATCGACGCAAATAAGTAGTGTAGCATCGGAAGAGAACGCAAGTAGTACAAATACCAAAAAATGGCTCTGAGCACTATGGGACTCAACTGCTGAGGTCATTAGTCCCCTAGAACATAGAACTAGTTAAACCTAACTAACCTAAGGACATCACAAACATCCATGCCCGAGGCAGGATTCGAACCTGCGACCGTAGCGGTCTTGCGGTTCCAGACTGCAGCGCCTTTAACCGCACGGCCACTTCGGCCGGCTACAAATACCAGACGGAGTTTTATCACTTACACCAAATGGTATGAGAGAGGGAGTGTAAGGTCAAGGAAATGTTGGCACCAACTTTCTCTGTTATCAGGGCAGAAGGCTTGCCTGTTACTTGAAAAAATATGAAGAAGGAACGATAGATGAGAAAATGGACAGACCGTAATTAGTTGCATAATGCCATATTCTCTAGATAATTCATTTACCTTAATTTTTTTCGATACCATCTCCATGCGTTCAACATTTCAGTAGGTAGAAAGGAAGTTGTCCATGTTTTTGGAAAACTTTATGCCGTACATTAGTGATTCGGGTAGAGGGAGAAAGAAGTCACAGTATACATTTTAACCACGTGCGATAGAATGAAATGAATTTACGTAAAAAACTATTACTGTATTACTCTTCTAGTATTAATTGTAAAATCCGTCAGACATAAATATTAACAGCCTCTGTTATGATAAGGTTCAAAGTAGTGGAAGTAGTTTGAATGGTCTCCGTTTATTTCTCAGCATAACTGTTGACTCTAAATCAGATTCAGACTTCACTTTAGGAAGCGTCATAAGGCTCACTCTTTCTCCATAATTATAAGGAGATTCTGGTTACTCTTACTTCTCATTTAGGGCTTCCTCGCAACAGATGAAAATTAAAGCACTATATCGATACAAAGCCCTTAGTTATACTTCATACCATAACACATCGGGATGCTCGGCATAAGTTTAAATAGTGTAAATGATCATGTGGCCAAGTGATCACCTGATCTTGTTATATTACACTGAATGAACCTCAGTGTATCAATCAAAACTGAATAGTTCCACTTGTGGGATTCTGAGATAAAAGGAAAAGAATTAAATTTAATACCCAACTCAAAGTCAAGTACCTAAAAGCTGAAGCTATAAAATTAAATCAAACATCGTTCTCTGACGTTAAACATAGACTATACAAGCATACAGGTCCAGTGTTGTTTAATAAGTATGCTCGTACCCAAAAATTTACTCGACCTATTTAACTCGCAAAATATTGTGAACCAAGCAAGCCACCTGTCAGATTTGACACAGCGTCTGCTGCCGTTCTTGACCAGGACAAAACATGTTTGTGATAGCCTTACTTGCACGCTGCATAACGAAGGTTCGACAAACTGTCCACTTCAAATTTAAAGTATCTGACACGTGAAAAATGCACTCAATGAATGGGTGCTTATATGACTCCTATTTTACTAACAGAAAATAGAAACTTTTCGGAGCGATGCGGAGCAAACACTACGTTTATCCGTACGTACACGGTAGTGCACGCTACCTATGCGTTTTAAAAATATGTATGAAATACAGAATGGGGAAAGAAAGGGAAGGATAGGTGGGAATTCGTGGATTCCATTCGCACAGGGCACTGTCGTAGTTCAACAGCGAAAGTTGAAGATTTGTGCGAAACCGGGACTTGAACCCGCATTTGCCACTTCTCATGAGCGGAGGCCGTAACTGAAGCTATCTTACGCTATCTTATGCTTGATCATCCAATTACGTCCGCACACATATCGTAGGTCATCCCGCCGATAACCAATCGTGGTTTCGTCAGGATCAATCAGTGGGTATTTTCTCCTACCTGCTGACCGTCTTTCTGGAAGAGATCTACGATTTCCCGGGTATGTACGGTTATACGCCTCGCCAACTAACAGCGGTGTCGCAGATCTCCTCAGAGAGGGCCTCGAAGCAGGCTAAGTACGATATCTCCACAACGCTAGAGGAATGACTGTAACGGTGTTAGGCATCCTGCTTACCGATGTGCACCACTCTTCCGGAACGAATCGGCGTTGCAGACGACTACTAAAATGTGAGGGTGAGTTCGTAGGAGACCAAACTCATTAGGTCATCGGTCCCTATACTTACACACTACTTAAACTAACTTAAACTAATTTACGTTAAGAACAACAAATACTCCCATGCCCGAGGGAGGACTCGAACCTCCGGTGAGAGGGGACGCGCCGTCCGTGACATGACGCCTCAAACCACGCGGCCATACCGCGCGGCCAAACGATTACTCTTCTTCGTGGAAGGAGCATCCTTGCTCTTCCAGAGCAGGCAACACAGCTTGGTGCTAGGACGCGATTTCAGTAGCGTCCAGGGGCCCAAGGATTAGCTGCACGTGCACTCCACCGTGCCACAAATTTATGCACTCGTCAGTGATCTCCAGCTGGTAGATATATGGATATATGTCTACGAAAATCGGCACGGATTCACTCATTTTCTGGGTCACCCGTCTTGTAGCACTGATATGATATGTGTCTACCGTGCTCTCGTAGCAACAACGACCGACGGATCACGAGATCTAATGTTTGCCGTCACCCTTCGTCACCAACGCGTGTGGAGCCACCGACACCCATGGAGGTTAAATCTCGCTCATCTCACTTCTCTCGATTTTCGACGCGCAGTCGAGGACACTAGGAGATCGCGTTTCTCAGAGTAGCACTTGCAACCTGCGTCCTCAATTATTTTCTGGATATATTCCAATCTTTGTCTTCCTCTGCAGTTTTTGCTCTCTACATCTCCCTTTAGCACCATGTAAGTCATGTACTATCATCCTGCCCTTCTCCTTGTCAGTGTTTTCCACGCATTTCTTTCCTCTCCGATTCTGCACAGAACCTCCTCATTCCACACCTTATCAGTCCACGTAATTTCCAACATTCGTCTGTAACACCACATCTCAAATGCTTCGATTTTTTTCTTTCCAGTTTCCCATAGTCCATGTTTCACTACCGTACAATACTGTGCTCCAAACGTACATTCTCAGAATTTTCTTCCTCCATTTAAGCCCTTTTCTTGATACTAGTAGACTTCTCCTGGCCAGGAATTCCCTTTCTCCCATTGCTAGTCTGCTTTTGATGTCCTCACTCCGTTCGTCATGGGTTAATTTTCGCATTGGTATCAGAATTTCATTACTTCATCTTCTTCGTGACCATCAATCCTGGTGTTAAGTTTCTCGCTGTTCTCATTTCTGCTACTTCTCTTTACTATCGTCTTTCTTCGACTTATTCTCAATTTATATTATGCACTCATTACACTGCTCACTCCATTCAGCCGATCATTATACTTTTTCTTCACTTTTACTCATGATACCAATGTCGTCATAGAATCGTATCATTGATATCATTTCACCTTGAATTTTAATCCCACTTCTCAACCTTACGCTTATTTATATCGTCTCGTCTTCAATGTACATATTGAACAGTAGGAGTGAAAGACTGCATCCCGGTCTTTGACATTTTTTACTCCGAGCGCTTCGTGCTTGGTCGTCTACTCTGGGTCTTGTACATATTGTATATTAAGCACCTCTCTGTATATCTTAACCATATTTTTCTAAGAATTTGGAACATCTTGAACCATTTTAAATTGTCGAACGCTTTTTCCAGATCAACAATGTGTTAGGACTTTTCTTGAGGGCATTATCAACCGCAACGTCAGAATTGACTATCTAGTGCCTTTGTCTTTCCTAAAGCCAATCTGATCGTCATCTAGAACATCCTAAATTTTCTTTGCATTTTTTCTGTATATTACTCTTGTCACCAACTGGGACGCATGAACTGATTTTGCGATAATTCTCGCACTTGCCATCTCTTGCAGTCTTTGGATAAGTGTGGATGATACTTTTTCGTAAGTCAGATGGTATGCAGCCAGATTTATACATTCTACACGCCAACGTGAATAGTCGTTTTGTTGCCACTTTTCCCAATGATTTTAGAAATTTTGATCTTAAAAAAAGTCGTCCAAATCTCTTTTAAATTCTCATTCTAATACTGGATCCCCTGTTTCTTCTAAATCGATTCCTGTTGCTTCCTATATCGTATCAGACAAATCTGTCCCTTCATTGAAGCCTTCAGTATACTCTTTCCACTTATCCGCTCTCTCCTCCCCAATTAACAGTGGAAAACGAAATGATCGTATGGCAATTATTGGACGAGATACTCCCTTCGGGGTTCGGCCGCCTTATTGCAAGTCTTTTTAGTTGAAGCCACTTCGGTGACTTGCGTGTCAATGATGATGAAAATGACGATGAAGAACACACAACTCCCAGCCCCCTGCCGGGAGTCGAATTCGGGCCCTCTTGCGTGCTAGGCGGTAAGACTACCGCTGCGCTATGGATCAACAGTCGGATTCCCAGTGCACTTTTAATGGTACAACTCTTCGTTTTAATTTCACCGAATGTTGTTTAAGACTTTCCTATTCGCTAAGTGAGTACTTCCGACACTAATTTATTTTTCGATTTCTTCACATTGTCCATAAAGCCATTTCGTGTTAGCTCCCCTGGTATTCCTATCTATTTCATTCCTCAGCAACTTCTATTTTTGTATTCCTGAATTTCCCTGAATACTTTTGTACTTTCTTCTTTCATCGATCAGCTTAAGTATTTCGTCTATTATCCATGGTTTCTTCGCAGTTACATTCTTTGTGTGGCTGCTTTTCTTTCCCACTTCTGTGAATGCCCTTTTTACAGATATCCATTCCTCTCCAACTCTACTGCCTACTGTGCTGTTCATTATTGCTGTATCTATAGCCTTAGTAAAAGTTCAAATGTATCTCGTCATTCCTTAGTACTACTGTACCCCACTTCTTTGCTCACTGATTCTTCCTGACTAATCTCTTAATCTTCAGCCTACTCTTTATCTCTACTACATTGTGATTTGAGTCTATATCTGCTCCTGGATACGCCTTACAATGCAGTATCTGATTTCGGAAGCTCTGTCTGACCATGGTGTAATTTAAGTGTAATCTTCCCGTACCACCCTGACTTTTCCAAGTATACCTCCTCCTCTTGTGGGGAACAGAGTGTTCGCTATTACTAGCTGAAAGTTGTTACGGAACTCAGCATTTCTCCTCTCTCAATCCTCGTCTCAAGCCCATATTCTTCTGTAATCATTTCTTGTCTTCCTTCCCCTCGAACTGCATTCGAGTCCCCATGACTAATGGATTTTCATATCCCTATACGTATTGTATTACCCTTTTAATATCCTCATATACTTCATCTCTTCATCTTCAGCTTGAGACGTCGGCATGTATACCTGAAATACCGCTTTCGAAACTTGTTGTTTAACCCATCCAGTACCTCACAGAGAAAACAGAATATAGCATTTTGAGTTGTTAAACGACTTCTAAATCCGAACTGTACATTTGATAGCAAGTTGTGTGACATAAAGTGATCAATTATCCTTCGGTAGATAACCTCTTCAATAAGTTTAGCAAATACTGATGGCAACGAAATAGGTCTAGAATTGTCTATATTATCCCTTTCTCGCTTTTTATAAAGTAGCTTTACTACTGAATACTTTAATCTTTCAGGAAACTGACCATTCCTAAAGGAAAAATTACAAACATGGCTAAATACAGGACTAACATGTGCGGCACAGTACTTTAATATTCTGCTAGGCACTCCATCGTATCCACAAGAGTCCTTAGTCTTCAGTGATACAATTATTGACTCAGTCTCCCCCTTGTTTGTATCATAGAGGAGTATTTCAGACATCAGACTTGGAAAGGAGTTTGCCAAGAGAGTTATATGATTCCCCGTTCAAACTAAATTTTTATTTAATACGCCAGCAGTGCTCAGAAAATGATTGTTGAATACTGTACATACATCTGACTTATCAGTAACAGAAATGTTTTTACTACGAACTGACTTTATATCGACGAACTTGTGCTGCTGACTAGACACTTCCTTCACAACTGACCATATGGTTTTAATTTTATCCTGTGAATTAGCTATTCAATTTGCATACCACACACTCTTTTCCTCACTAATAACATTTTAAGCACCTTACAGTACTGTTCGTCATGCGCTGCTGTAGCATGATTGTAAGTACTAACATTTTGATACAATTCCCACTTTGTTCTACGTGATATTCTTATCCCACTAGTCAGCCACCCAGGCTGCCTTTTACTGATAGCACCCCGTTTAGAACGTTCTAATGGAAAGCAACTCTCAAAGAGCACGAGATGTGTGAAGCAAAGCATTATATTTGTTATCTATGTTATCGACACTATAAACATCCTCTTGTTCCTTTACGAGGTTTAAAAAAACTCTCTGTTGCTGTTGTATTAAATTTCCTACATAGTTAGTAATTATATGTGACATTTGTTTGAGTACAAAAGGCTTTTAGTGTTAAAATTTGTGCAACATGGTCAGGAAGGCTATTCACCCTTTTACTAACAGAATGCCCATCTAGTAATGACGAATGAATATAAATATTGTCTATGGCTGTGATACTGTTCCCCTGCACCCTAGTTGGAAGAAACACAGTGTACACCAGGCCACATGAAGTTAGGAGATCTACCATCATCGTTTTCCTTGCACCCTCATATACAAAGTTTGTATTGAAGTCACCACACATAACTAATTTTTTGTACTTCCTATAAAGTGAATCAAGAAACCTCTCCGGCTTGAGCAGAAATGCTCTGAAGTCAGAGTTAGGGGACCTATAAACAACAACAATTAGAAATTTAGTTTCACTAAACTCAACTGCCCCTGCACAACATTCAAATAACTGGTCAGTGCAGTGCTGTAACACGTCTATGGACTCAAATGGAATACTGTCCTTTTTCACTTAAATTGCCACTCCCCCACCGCATAGGGAACTCCTCGAAAAATAGCCAGCTAATCTGTATCCTGGTAAATGAAGCCCCTAAACTGTCAAATTATTGAAGTGGTGTTCCGATATGCCAATAATTTCAGAGTCAACATCTATAAGCAGTTCATCTACTTTATCTCTAATACCTCTAATATTTTGATGAAATATGCTGATTCCTTCTCTACTTTGAAACATGACGTCCTCTGAAGTTGAGCCCTTAGTTCTTAGTTAGAGGGACTTCATTGAAGCAGCTATACCAATCAGCTGACTTCAATTTTAAAAAGTGCATCTCTAACACAAACTGCTAGAGGAATTTTTCCATGAGCGATCCCACCACCACCACCACCACCACCACCCACTAAACTGTCACCTATAAGCCTTGCATGCCTCCCCTTCCCATACCTGTTGAGGTGCAGGCCATTCCTAGTGAAACTCGGTCTACTGATAAACTGGCACCACTGAAATGTGACCCATGCCACCCGGCATCAGTGTCCTCTCCAGCCCCATATTTATTGTTATGTTATTGTTGTTATTGTTATGTTCTTTAATGATGTATTTTGTACCTTTGTAATTGTATTCTTATGTTATAAAATTGTAATTGACACCAGTTCATCATATTATTAACTTGTAAGTTCCATTTCATTGCACACGTTTTTGTTGGTCATAGTATATGGACAATATGTGAGAAGTAGGGACTGTTAGCCGCGTTAAGATGAAGCCGATCATGACGCTGTAACAGTTGCACGAAATGCACATTAGCGCCACCAGTTTGAGTAGCTATCTTTACCAGGTCACCACTTACATCATATTCCTCGTTCCTAACAATACTATTCCCTGCTCCACCCACTGTCACCACCTGATCCACCTTCGAAAAATTCATACACAACTCCCCTTTGATGTCAGTCAGTTGAGCCAACCCTGCACTATGCTTCACAGTGCTGGTGACCTGGTACTTACTCCCAACTGCTGCCCCACACCTCTACCGTGCGAACTATGTAGCAGCTAAACCTTCTTCCTGATAGACTTTGCAACTGACCTAGGCCTCCTAACTGCTTATGACTGCTGCATGTTCCCTCTCCGCTCAACTCTGAAAATTGATCAAATTAGTAGCATATACGCCAAGTGTGTCTGAATACCTCCTCCTCTCAGCTGCCTTCTTGCCAATTGCCACTTCCCATTCCCTAGAACCCTTCACCCAGCTCAACGTATCTAGTTCCTCCTTTCCGTGTTGTAATTGCACCTGAAGGGCACAGATGTTGCACTTCTGCTCCTCTATCAACTTATTTCTGTTAAAAATTCTGCATTGCCAGAAGAGGATTTCGCTAGAATGTCCACTGGCTTCCACATTGCATTCCCCACAATGAAAATACTTTGAACGTCTCACACCGTAACCCACTATTCACAAACCTATGACAGAGCCCACACTTGTCACTCGTGGTAAAATTTTACAGTTACTGAAAAAAACTACAAGTCTACCTAAGTTCAGTTACGCCATTAGAACTATTTATAGAAGTAACAACAGCGGTATCGAAATTTACTCTGTTCTAAGAAAGCAATATTAATATTAAGTATTAATACAACTGAACCACCAGAACTACACAAAATTATTAGCTAAAACCAAAAATTCAAGCGGCCACTGGAACAGTCAACCAAGTTAAAACACTGAATGAAAATTTTACTGAAATATTTCAATAGAAACAATAAGAAACATCAGATGAAGACAAAAACATGAAGTTTACTAAACGACTTCACCGCGCAGAAAACTCTCCAACATAAACACAGTGAGCGAACTTTCCAAAAGTTTATTAAATCGTTATTTCGCCACAAACAGCACGAATCGCTGCTGAAAACTATTAAATTTAGTAACAGTATATCAGTGCACAAATTACTTTGTCAACAATTAGCCTTATAACCTGGGGACTCCGGTGACCAGCGGAAGGTATTAAACTGAAAAGTAGGTTCCTGGAGCCACTCTGCAGCAATTCTGGAGGTGTCGGATGTCGCAAAATGTAAACACACTAGTGTGGCGTGAGGCTTGGACGAACGACGTAAGCACACTCATGAAAATCAGATCACTCAAGTCAATAACACAAGAAGGAAGATTGAGATTAATGAAAATCCACTAATAAGTTACTTTTACAGCAAATATTAACACAAATAAACTTTAAAATAAGTAATTGAAGACTAAAACTTTATAAAATATTGATGAGCAATTTCAACAGCCGTCCACCGCCCTTAACCATGTTCTCAAAGTTGCAATGACAGTGTGTTGAGAAGTGTCTTCACGTGCATGAGAACAGCTTCGAAAGACTGCCAAAACTTTCATAAAACTGTAAGGACTACAAATAAGTAAAATGTTTCTAATAATATTTTTACTCTTTTAAGATACGAATCAGAAACCAGGAGATTTAGATGAACAGCAACCTATGATCAAAGTATACAGAAATCATTTAAAGCAAACGATTTTGTGTTAAGCTTATACTATGTTTACTTACATTTAGGAGCAAAAAAAAAAAAGTGTCACAACACGACGTAGTAAGGACTCGAGTAATGTCTCAAGTAGTGCTGGAGGATACTGACATAATCCCAGATATGCTCAATAATGTTCATATCTGGGGACTCCGGTGACCAGCGGAAGGTATTAAACTCAAAAGTATGTTCCTGGAGACACTCTGCAGCAATTCTGGAGGTGCCGTCGTCGCGTTGTCCTGATGGAATTGGCCGTCAAAATGCACAATTGACATGAATGGATGCAGGTTATCAGACAGGATGTTTACGTACGTGTCACCGATCGGAGTTGTACCTAGACGTATCAGGGGTGCCATATTACTCCAGATGCACACGCTCCACACCATTAAAGAGCCTCCACCAGCTTGAATAGTCGCCTGCTGACATGCAGGGTCCATGGATTCACAAGGTTGTCTCCCTACCCGTACACGACCAACCGCTCGATAAAATTTGAAATGCCCGAGCGGTTCTAGGCGCTACAGTCTGGAATCGCGCGACCGCTACGGTCGCAGGTTCGAATCCTGCCTCGGGCATGAATGTGTGTGATGTCCTTAGGTTAGTTAGGTTTAAGTAGTTCTGAGTTCTAGGGGACTGATAACCACAACAATTATGTCTCATAGCGCTCAGAGCCATTTGAACCATTTTTGAAAATTTGAAACGATACTTGTCCTACCAGGCAACATGTTTCCAGTCATCAACATTCCAATGAGGGTGTTGATGGGCCCAGGCGAGAGGTTAAGCTTTGTGTCGTACATTCATAAAGGGTACACGAGTGTGTTTTCGGCTCCGAAAGCCCACATCGATGATGCTTCGTTAAATGGTTCGCACACTGACGTTTGTTGATGGACCAACGGTGAAATCTGACAGAGGTGTGTGTTTGTCGAAACGTGTATCACAAGCTCCTTAAGCTAACACCTTGAACACTGCTGTAATGTTTTTCATTAAATTGCTATTCATTTAAAGCGGCTAGTCTATCTTCATTCAACTTAATGCTCCTTTAATAATCTCTACGTGGTTTAGAATTGTTCTATGCATTCCTTTCTGTAATATGACGTGAGCATCTTCATATTGTTTCTCTGCGGGGTGAACGCCAATTCCCGAGCTCTAGCGTCACAGCGCAGTTCTTTGCATACGAGCAATACAAAAATGTTTCTGACAAAGTCTAATGCATAGTTTTAGTAAGGGATTAGCGTTAAAGAAAGATGATTTGACAACAATGTAATCATACCTTCTACAAATATCTTCATTCTACACAACGTAGTTTTCCCGACCTGCTATTGATGTGGGTTGAGTTTTAGTTTAGAATACTCAAGTTCGAGAGTTCGACTGTAGAGCTCGGTCTGTCTATTTTCTAACTTTAATCTGCTAAGTAATTACGCAGCATCCACTGTTTCTTATATTCTATGTATCCTACTACACAAAGTTTTTAATGTTGAAGATTAGAATCGCTAGCCAAAAGTTTCAGAAGTATTCGTGAAGTTTATTAATCACCTGCAAAGAAATTATCTGTCACTCTACTGAAGTAGCTGAAAACCTTACTAATGTCTAGATGTGGAACATACAAACCACACTGAGTAAGGGCGACCAGAAGTAGTATTTAAAATACGCTATCAGCGACAGCTTGTCTTTTTTTGTACCCTTATTTCTGTGGTAGTATAACATCATTACACGCATTTTGCGTAAGATCTGATTTTATTGCTGTGTAACGATTAAGGAGGCGGAAACCATATCAACAACTTATGATCAGAGCAGAAGAAAACGAATTGTACCTGAACCCAGTATCGAACTCTCGAATGAGAGTATTCTCAAGCAAAACTCTACGCATTAGTTTAACTTAGCAGTATTGGACGAAGATACTTGACAGACCCATGTTTGCAGCGTTGACAAATTGCGTTTCCTTGACATTAATTTTCTACCGAAAATAAGTTCAGAAAGAAATTTTATTAATCACATTTTTGAGCTCTTAAAAGGAAGGAAAAGTGCTTTGGCGTCCGAGTGCGTGAATTTAGTTCACTTTGTACATTAAAAAGACAATAGCCCTTGAGCCATCTTCCTCGTTGGCAGGTCCCAACGCGCGTGACGACTGGCTTCCGGCACTTACCCCGTCTGACAGTCCCACGAGCACAGAGCGTGGCACACTCATTCTGACAGGTGACGGACCACGCCCACCTCAGGCGAGAACGTTCTCAGTGTTATCACACCACGGCTCTGAATTACTTTCGTGTACTCCTATAATTCGACCTGCCAGAGGTCCCAAACACTCAAGGAACATTCCAGAAGATGAAAGAAAAGGGAAGCTTTAAATAAGTCCAAAATGAATTTTCCCCCTACAGAGGAGTTTATACCGATCTGAAACTTCCTGACAGAATAAATTGTGCTCCGGGCTGGAACTCGAAACGATTCGCCTTTCGCTATACGGTGCTCTACCGACCGACCGATACGAACACGGCTCACGCCCCGCCCACTCGCTTTAGTAATACCAATAACCCGTCCTATTCCTTATAAGCTTCACAAAAACTTTCCTATATACCTTGCGGGACTGTCAGTAGAGAAATGTACAGGTCCAGCACAATATTCTATCCAGAAGTATTGTAGAAGTGTACCAGGCCCGCAATAATTAAAGGCCTGTTGTTTGAAACTAATAAACAATATTTTCTTCAAAACAATCTCCATTGCTGTTTATACATTTCTCCCACCCCTCCACAGGCTGTGAGTACCAAGCCACAAAAATAGTTCTTCTTTTGAAGCGAACCAGTTTGAGAGCCATTTTCGTACTTCTTTATACGAATTGAAGCGTTTTTCAGTTAGAGCGTGTCCCAAAGATTCAAATAGCTTATAATCGGTGGGAGCCCAGTCTATAGAATAAGCCACATGGCATAGTATTTCCCAACTGAACACCTCGATCGTTTCCCTGGTCCCTTTTGGTGTGTGAGATGGGGCGTTGTCATGTAGCAATATCGCTTTGTGGTGCCTTTTTCCATATTCCGATAGTTTTTCTGCAATCGATTTATATCGATTATTTTCTGTTGGCAGCGATCAGTGTTAACGGTTTCCCCAGATTTTAGCAGCTCATAAAAGATGACACACTTCAGATCCCACCACAGATCATTGTCTTCTTTCCAAAACGATTTGGTCTTGCCGTTGATGTCGATAGCTTGCCTGGATTCACCCACGATTTACGACGCTTAGAATTGTCTCAAAATACATCAATTTTTCATCAACTGTCGCCACTCGATGGTGATACTACTTTCTTTTGTATCTGGCGAGCAGCATTTCAAAGGTGGTCTTTCGATTAGCTAGCTGTCTTTCATTCAGTTCATGCGGAACCCGTTTTCCTATTTTCTGCACCTTCCCCATAGCTTTCAACCGAATAGAAACGACTTTCTGCGTCACATTTAATTGTTCCGTGAGTTCCTATTGAGTGTATCATCTCACGTTCAATTGTTCCGTGAGTTCCTATTGAGTGTATCATCTTCATCAAATGAGGCCTGCAGTTTCTCATGCTGCAACTTTGTCAGTGGTTTCCCGCTCTTGTATTTCTGACGTCAAAATCACGACTTCTGCATTTTTGAACCACTCGAAACACTGAGAATGTTGGCCGAAAGCTTCGACAAGCATCAGATGCGATTTTGCACCGGTTTCCTTCGGATGGTAACAGAAAACCGATGCTCTCCGCAAGTCGTAGTTCGTTGGCACCAAAATCGATATGTTTACGGGTTTCAAACAGATACGGATGTATGGAACTTGCGTTGCTGTGTGTTGACAGTCGTCGTCAGACGTTACAGGAAGCAAACAGCGCTGCAGATGCAGTCTCAAGGTTCAAATGGTTCAAATGGCTCTGAGCACTATGGGACTCAACATCTGAGGTCATCAGTCCCCTAGAACTTAGAACTACTTAAACCTAACTAACCTAAGGACATCACACACATCCATGCCCGAGGCAGGATTCGAACCTGCGACCGTAGCAGTCACGCGGTTCCGGACTGAAGTGCCTAGAACCGCACGCCCACCGCGGCCGGCACAGTCTCAAGGATCCTACACTGACGGCTAGCGCCGTCTATAGCGAAATTGCAGTTTCATATTTCTACACTCGTATGTGGCCTCTTTTACAGGTGCCCTAAAATTTCCTACGTCTCCCTCCGTAAACCATAGTCGGTAATTAGCATTTCCTACAAATTGTCGTGACGTGATTGTTCCATCTCGAGTCATTTCGCAACGTTATCTGTAGATATTTGATCGACTTTGTCTGGTTCAAGCATCATATCATCAATACTGAATTAGATCATTACCAGAATGTCTTCCAGTTCATCCGTATTAATTTATATTAATACATATGTAAAGCAAAGTTCATTCTTCTCACCAAGCTGAAGTTCTGCCGAAGGCATTCTCAATCTTCATACTGTTAATCAACGGTCAAATTTCCCAGTACACAAAAGCGTCATCAGAGGAAAGTAAAACGTCGTAAAAGTCGCTACAAAGTTGAATAGCGCCGGTACTATTTCCCATGTGCATAACATATCTGTTGGACAGGGATGCCTGCTGATGCCGCCGTTGTGTACGGGACGCAGTCACGCTTAACATACGGTAAAGGGAATCGGATGGCCTGTACAGATTCTCAAGTGAGTGAGATGCATTTTGTACAGCAAAAATCCAATTTCGTTATTCTCTCAACCTTTAAACTACATATGTTTTCATTTCTGAGCAATTTTTTTTTTTTTATGAAAGCCAACAGTTCTATTTCACGATGTTTCTTCACTCCAAACTATTTTTGGGCGTTAGGAAACAAGGAAGACAAATATTCAGAACACAGCGGTAGCACTTGTTTCATCGGAAGGACGCGTTAGCCTAATGAAGAAAAACTATGTTGACCGCAAACATTAAACTACTGTCTTAAACTAACTAAATATTCAGTTACTATATCAGTCTTTTAGTCACAAAAAAACAGTTACTACACTTTTCCTGTGCTCTACTAGAACATCGCTTCCGAGATGTGCCATAGGTGACAGCAGCTCCATTCTGATCTTCAACACTTTGAGTTCCAACAAACGGAAAAATATTAAAATTTTTCGCAAAATTAACGTTTATTGTCATCATAAGCAACAAATACAACAATAAATTGTCAAAGATTAAACAACCGACCATTTTATGGATGTGGTTTCACCTTGGAACCAGTGAAACATACAGTTATCAACTTTCTGTCATTTCCTGTGGACCACTGCCTCAGAAATACTTCCAGGGTCGTTTCACAGCTTACATCAATATTTGGTCCGACTTCTTCAGATAAGCCACGCACAGCCACTAGTTTGTGCGATGTGAACCATCCCATTTTTCAGTTTATAACGACAGGCTCATCTCATTGTCGTATTCAACATCGTCACAAACTGCACTTCAACGAGTACTTCAGGACGTGGCAAAGGAGTTGAAATTCTTGATGTACTTGCCTCAAGGAGAACATTCACAGAATCATCCTGAGCCTCACTTAACTGCATTAGATGTCTCTTAATGTAAAACACTCGAAAATTGTTCTTATGAAAGTGAGAGGTTTACGTCAAGGGTTGTGTCTCCTAAGCAAAATCAGGATTCAATTTTTATAAATTTACATACAATTCCTAAATTAATTACAAAATTACATACAGCCTCAGTGGTTTCCCGTCGCAACCACTCATGAAAGCAGTATTAATAACTAAAATTAACATTACAATAACTTAAGGTATGCTTACTTTCACTCTCAATGATCTCAATATGATCACTACGCCGAAACCACACGTCAAATAAATTATGTAACAAAAAATTGCAGACACATGTCTGCTACAATCGCGTTGCAGACAGATCGCGTTGACTGTTACTTTGAACGTTGTAAGCGACTCCTGCACAGCACTACATTCTTAGAAGAAGTACCTTAATGTGACGCTTGGAGTATCTATCTAGCAAGAGCATTGGGGGTTCACTCGAAAGGCTTTGGTACTTAAAAAAGCTTAATAAACTGTGGGTTTGATAGAGAACCAACTGGAGCTCACTTTAGTGTAAAATTACATGGAGAAATGAATGAGGGTCGCTTGGCGCATTTATTAATGTGAAAGCATGTTAAACATTGGTCTCAGTAGCTTAATCAGTTAATTACATGTGGTTGCACTTGGTATACTACAGCTATTAAACACTATGTTGGCTGGCATCCCATAAAATTTGAGACTGATAACTTTTGTAATTCATTTGATATAATTACCGAAGAAATCAGATATTTGCAGCTTCACGCTTTTCTGCAGCAAGTTCCCTCTGGTGGAATGACATCAAATTTCCCCACAGACCGCAGGCAGGGTCTCAGCAGATTTCCGTCTTCCGCAGTCTCCAGCACTACATTGCCGTGTCCCTCCAAATTTGGGACAGACCTGTCGTTGGTGTTCGCCAGGTAATGGTAAGGACAGCCCCTTCTGGACACGTCCGCTAGTGTTGAAGGCCAGTAGCGGGTGCTGGGAAGGCCACTCGACGGTGGATTTAGAACAGCGATGCTTTTAGCTGGCGGCGAATGGTTGCGCCGTCACAGTCAGTAATACGCATTCTCTCCGTTATTTTGCTGCTTCATTAATCTCTAGTTGCTTTGTCCAGTTTGTCATGTACGTCCAGTTCTCGCATTGCGATTTAAAGGAAACATGTATTGTCTAACAATGTATGAACGCCATCTACATATGGAGGTAAGACCTACCTGTCATATTTGAACGATGACGCATACTCCACCGTCTAAACTTCTGACAGACCTCCTCTAACAGAGCACAGATGGTAGATAGTTCTTGTGATGCTTTGATTATTGTATAATGATGATCACTGTGTGTGTCTGCAGGTGGGCGTGCTCACGTGCGTTCGCTTTTGTGTGTGTGTGTGTGTGTGTGTGTGTGTTTTCATCAATCATGTTTTATTTTAAATCAGTCCACCCTTTTCTCCATACTTATATCCCAATCACTTGTTTATTATTAATAGTTCTGGTTTGCTAGTTTATCCACCCAGTGTACAGCGAATCTTACCATTGACATCCTTTCAATTTGTGCTTTAGTCCCACTCTTGACCCTTTCTTTTATTTCCGTCATTGCTTCTTCAGTATGTAGATGGAACAGCACGGGCGAAAGACTAAATCGTTGTCTTACACCCTTTCTGATTCGAGTACTTCATTTTTGGTCTTTCGGTCTCACTGTTCCACCTTGTTTCTTGTCCATATTGCATATTACAGTTCTTTTCCTATAGCTTACTACCATGTTTCACAGAATTTCGAAAATTTTGCACCATTATACAATGTCAAATGCATTTTATGGGTCGAAGAATTCTTTGGGCATGTCGATTTTTTTCTGCCTTACTTCCATTGTCAAGCGCAACGTGAAAACTGTATCTCGGAGGACTTTGCCTTTCCTAAAGCCAAACTGATCGTCATCTAACTGTTCCTCAGTTTTCTGTTCCATTCTTCTGCATATTTTTTGGGTCTGCATCTTCGATGCATGAGATATTAAGCTGATAGTCCGATATTTTTCGCACTTATCTGTCCTTGCTATCTTGGGAAATGTATGAATGATATTTAGCCGAAAGTCTGATGATACGTCACCAGGCTCATGGATTCAATACACTCACTTGAAAAGTTGTTTAATTGCCAGTTATTGCCAGTGATTTTAGATATTCCGACGGAATGTTACCTATCCTTCTGCCTTATTGGACCTGAGGCACCGGATCCCATAAGTCATGCTTTTATTATTACACAAAAGTAGTTGGTTAACCTGTTACGAGGAGGGAGATCTCTTCTCCCTATGATCCCAATGCCAAAGTAAAAGACACCAACAATCCGAGAGGAAGGACTGGGAAAATATTGGACATAGCCTGTTGCTTAGCAATCCTAATAACAAATTTATTAAACATTAAAACTCTTATATAAAATGTTAAAAGGTCCAAGCGTGAATTCGTCATTTCTTTACAAGAACACAAAGTTTTAAAAGAAACGCATACATGTATCTTTTCTTTAGAAACATATAAACCTCAAAAAACACCAATCACAAGTGTCTCGCCGGCCGCGGTGGCGAGCGGTTCTAAGCGCTTCAGTCCGGAACCGCGCGACTGCTACGGTCGCAGGTTCGAATCCTGCCTCGGGCATGGTTGTGTGTGATGTCCTTAGGTTAGTTAGGTTTAAGTAGTTCTAAGTTCTAGGGGACTGATGGCCATAGATGTTAAGTCCCATAGTGCTCAGAGCCATTTGACCCATTTTTGACCTCCGATGTTAAGTCCCATAGTGCTCAGAGCCATTTGAACCACAAGTGTCTCTGTTATTAGAACAAACAAACTTCAAGAGATTCAATTTTAGCTAAGCCTCGCTTTAATCCTTATCCTCGTTCCAAGGTTTTTCAGTCACAAGAAGGAAGATTCACAACTGGTCAAACCGACGATGGATATTGGAGCATGCCTGCAGGTGACGCACTCAAGAGAAATACAAACGCGCTCGTCAAAATTATTAAATCATTGAACGTAGAAGGTATTAAAACCACCATGACAAATGTAAAAGTAGGCCTCAGAAAATAATCGCTACAAGCTGAAAGGACACAACCATAATCGTTTGGCCAGCAAAGATGATACCACATGTAAGACAAATAAAAATGCGGGAGCAGTGAAATTCAGAATTTATTAAAGCATTAAACGTAGAAATATTAAAACCACCTTGACAAATCCAAAAGCAGTCTTCTGAAAGTAAGTTCAAATGGTTCAAATGGCTCTGAGCACTATGGGACTCAACTTCTGAGGTCATTAGTCCCCTAGAACTTAGAACTAGTTAAACCTAACTAACCTAAGGACATCACAAACATCCATGCCCGAGGCAGGATTCGAACCTGCGACCGTAGCTGTCTTGCGGTTCCAGACTGCAGCGCCTTTAACCGCACGGCTGAAAGTAAGTTCCATAAGGCAGTAAGTAATAAAACTGTATCTGTATGAATGGTTGTAGACCAACCAGATACTCTAGAAAATATGAGGCATTTCAGTTACCTTTAGAAAGCAGCTGTTGGGACACTTCAACCAGTGACGGGCAGATTTTGAAACCTTCGGAGTATTAAACAGAATATACTGCTGGCCATCCTGCAAGGTGACTGTGGCACATTAAAGCACAAGTTATGCTACAAAGTACAAACAGGGTGTTTGCCACAAGGCAGAGCGGACCTCTCCTCTTAATCCTACATAAACTAGATGATCAAAACTATGCGGCCACCTTGCTGAAAGAAACAAGTTCAAGGGGCCCCCCAACGGTAATGCTGGAATTCAATATGGTGTTGGCCCACCCTTATCTTGATAATACACTCTCGCAGGCATACGTTCAATCTGGTGCTGGAAGGTTTGTTGGGGAATGGCAGACCATTCTTCACGGAGTGCTGCACGGAGGAGAAATGCACGTAAATGCAAAAAAGCAGAATAGGTCAAAATTACGAAGATAGCGTGCAAACATATCTTAAAGTAAAATAAAAGCGAAGTCAGTGTTCCAAAATATCCCAAACGTGGTCCATAAGATTCAGGTGAGGCCTCTGCGCAAGCCAGTCCATTACAGAGATGTGATTGTCGTGTAACCACTCCTCCACAGGCCGTGCAGTATGAACAGGTGCTCGATCGTGTTGAAAGATGCAGTCGCCATCCCCGAATTGCTCTCCAACAATGGGAAGCACGATGGGGCTTAAAAAATCAATATAGGCCTGTGCTGTGATAGAGCCACGCAAAACAACAAGGGGTGCAAGCCGCTTCCATGAAAAACACGATCACACCATAACACCACAGCCTCCGAATTTTACTGTTGGCACTACACACGCTATAAGATTACGTTCATCGGTCATTCGCCATTCCCACATCCCGTCAACGGATCGCCACGTAGTGTATCGTGGTACGTCACTCCACAAAACGTTTTTCCACTGTTCTAACGTCCAATATTTACGGTCCTTACAACATGCGATGCCTCGTTTGGCATTTACTGGCGTGATGTGTGGCTTATGAGCAGCAGCTCGAGCATGAAATACAAGTTTTCTCATATCCCGTATAACTGTCATAGTACTTGCAGACGATCCTGATGCAGTTTGGAATTCCTGTGTGATGGTCTCGATAGATGTCTGCGTATTACACGTTACGACCCTCTTCAAATGTTGGCGATCTCTGTTAGTCAACAAACGAGGTCGACTTGCACGCTTTTACGCTATACGTGTCCCCTCGTGTTTCCACTTCACTACCACATCGGAAACAGTGGACCTAGGGATGTTTAGTAGTGTGAAAATCTCACGTACAGACGTATGACACAAGTGACACCCAATCACCTGTCACGTTCGATGTCCGTGAGTTGCACGGAGCGCCCCATGCTGCTCTCTCTCGGTGTCTAATGACTAGTGAGGTCGCTGCTATGGAGTACCTGGCAGTAGGTGGCAGCACATTACACCTAATATGAGAAAGGAATGTTTTTTGGGGAGTCCGGATACTTCGGATTCTTCTGATCACATAGTGCAGTTGTAAGGTCAGATCGCACTTACAGCAGAGCCCAGCCCGCTAGATCTTAAAATCAAAATTCAAGCCCCAGTCAACAAATTTTAACTTCAAGCACGGCGTCCCCAATTTTCTTAAGAGTAACGGACACTAATAGGCAAACCATTTATTTTACGAGAGAGAGAGCTGAGCGCTTTTCTTAGCAATTAAGCTATTCTCTGTTGGGAACACGCCAGTGAAATCTGTTTCAAATTTCCCTATGATGGGCTACGAAGCGCTCTTCTTTGCGATTTCGTAAATGTAATCGACGTGTTCCAGATCTGTTTTGATGTCTTGTCTATGTCTTCCCTTGCCGGCATCGTTGTCTACGATAGTGCGATCTGGCCACTTCGTCTTTTTTTCTCTTTTCTTTGGCTTTGGGTTACAAGGGCCATATTGCGCACAACACTGTAACGTGCCGAAGAAACGTAACAGCAAAAAAGAGAAATAGGTCTTAATTACTAAGATAGCGTACAAACATACTCTTAAGGTAAAATAAAAGCGAAATGGGACGAACAAATGACAGTTGGCTGCAGAGATGACAATGATATTGGGGCATAATTACAAATAGCATTATGCAACAACAATATGGCAAACATGCATATGCTTTTATATTGAAACAGAAAACATGAAAGGGCAAACACCGTACATCATACGATAAGTAGAACAATAGCTGAAGAACAAAACTGCAAATAACATCACATAACAATGTGGCAAGTGTAACTTATAGACGTACTGCAAATGAAACGGAAACTCAGAATGTCAAACGCAATACAATCAACGGATTGCACAATAGTGCCAGCAGGACAATGACATAAAATGCACAAGAGATCGATAATGAAAACTGAATGTCCAAATAGAGGTCTGTACGTAAATTGAAACACCAAATTTCGCACCCGATTACGAACCGAGCTGATGCCATTTGAAAATGAAGACCTCGGCAACCCATAAATTAAATTCGGATGCTGGTGGCTTTGAAATAGTCTGTGAGCAATATACATTTATCAAAACTGGAGAGTAAAACAGGGTCACTGATGGGGAGGCGACAGCCTCTCGCCACCAATTTCTGATACAAGTCTGACTGCGCTGTCGTGCACCTGGAACATGCCTATATGATGTGGCAAAGATCTGCTACTGCCGTTGTGTCTTTGTCGCAGTGTCTAGGCGTGATAGCCTTAAGGCGACATACGAGGGTTATTCGAAAAGTAAGAACGATCGGTCGCGAAATGGAAAATACAGTGAAAAACTTTGCACAGATGCGTTGGGCACTGTGTCTAGTGTTGGGCACTGTGTCTAGTGTAACAACTAAAACAGCTTCTGACACCCAAATGTAACAGTTGTGTTACTAAGTGTGACACTTCTGTCACTCAATGTAACTGGGTTTTCTCTTTTGATGCTGTCAATTGTCAGGATGAGCATTCTAAAGCATTCTGTCAGGGTGAAAATATTAAATAAATTAACTTTTCTCTCTTAACAACATGTGGGCAGGGTGGGTTCTTCCTTGGCTCGGGTATGAGGTCGAATGAAACATCATTTTTACATAAGATATCTTTTATTGAAGATTTGTACAACTGTATCTTACGGGATGTTCTGGTTCGGAGAGCGGCAGCTGTGTCGTTTGTGAAGTCTTCTGCTGCGGCAGCGGCGGCGGCGGCGGCGGCGGCGGCGTCTGATTACGCGTAGCGGTGTGTATCTCGTGTCGCCGTCTCGCCCAGTTGACTGGAGACGCGCAGCGCGAGGTGGCCCGTTTAATTATTGCGAGCGAAATCGTGCATCGGATGATACCTTGGGTGCGGCATCCCAGTGTTTCTCTTCTCTAAGCGGCCGCGTGTGTTCTGCGTCGGCCAGCGGAGCGGTGCGGCGGGAGAAGGCCAGTGTGGCGGACTCGAACCACGGACTCCCGCTTGCCAGTCTTCGGCTGTCAGCTCTTCATCCCAGCTCACAGGTGACTACTGATGTGAGGCCGTCTCCTTCCCGTCCTCACGAGTCACCCGGGTACGTAAAAAGCAGACTTCAAATACCTTTTATCTTCTGTCTTCTGGCGCCGCGGCTGCTGCTTGCTATTCCATTACAGCGGCGGACTTGGTGCGTCTTTGCATGAAGCAGTCTCTTCTTGCATGACGGTCTTCAGCACCGAAACTGACTGAAAACTACTGCTACTCTTCTTTTCTTCCTTCGTCTCTCGTCTTCGTCTCCGTCCCCGTCTCTGTCTTCGTCTTCGTCCCCGTCTTCATCCGTCTTCATCTGTCTTCATCTGTCGGGCCCACCGCGTCTCGCGTATTTATTCACTTCAGTTCACTGGAGGTGAACGACTTCACGGCCATTGCCTCTTCTGTCACGTTGAAAAGCTTCTCGAAGAATCTTCTTGATCTCGGTCATTGGCTCTTGGAATGTAGGCGGGGGCCTCTGATCGCATGTGACGACTGAGAAACACGTGAGCCGGTCATTGCCTCTTCTGTCACGTTGAAAAGCTTCTCGAAGAATCTTCTTAACGTCGGTCATTGGCTCTTGGAATGTAGGCGAGGGCCTTTGCTCACATGCGACAACTGAGAAACACGTGAGCCGGTCGGGCGATGCCCTGACGGCTGAATCGACAGCGTCCGCTTATGTGGAACTTGCTGACTTCACGGTCATTGTCTCTTCTGTTCTGCTGTTCTGCCCACTGAATGCGAGTATGTAACTCTCTAAACTAAACCAAGTTTTCCATTTATATTCTAATTTCTAGTTCACTTTGATTTCACTAATTTATTTACTTAAGTACCACTCAACACTAGTACACCCGTCGATCACATCATTTCGCTCTTTTCAGCTCTGAGCTCACAGTAAGAGTGTTAAGTTGGCTAGAAATTAGCGTCTCCCGCCAAGTATGATGGACTGACGAAAGATTTCGCCTGAAGCTATGCAAGCCACATAACACAACTGTGTGCGTTTTGTTCTACACGACAGTTCTCAGCCACACTCTGCAGGCTCAATGAAGATGCTGCTGCAGCTTTTTCGATGGGAAGTATGTTATCAGCCACATTACATCCCGTAATTAGCTTCCCCTCAGGGTCGTTTCTGCTCAAATGAACCTCTAGCTATGAAAACAATGTTTTGTCACAGACAAAGAGCTGCAATCCAAAGTAGAAAAGTGTCGAAAAGCACTGGCGGCTGTCTTCTATAACGAGGGAATTGAAAAGTTCGCACAGCGATACGACAGATGTATAAGTCTGAGCGGCGGCTGTGTAGAGAAGTAGCTGGAAGGTGTAGCTAACCGTTGCGAATAAAACAGTTTTGATTTTCTCTGTGGTTTCCATTTCGCGACCTGTTGTTCCTTGCTTTCCGAATTGTCCTCGTAAGTGGGCGTGGTAACACTAGTGTTTCAGCCTTAGGCGAATGATAGAAGTCCCATGACGCGTACGAAGCTGCATTATGGCGAACCATGATCGAAAAGAGAACTTATGTTTCTTTGTATGAGAGCCACATGGTAACCCTTAGAGTGCTTAGAGACATTCCATTCAGAGGCCCAAGCGTGATAAGCAGCCTTCCGTATCGTCGATATGAGATCCGTGTAAGGGATCGGCGCTGGGCGTAACTGGCCTTCTGTAATACTGCTCTTGGCAAGGCGGTCAACAGTTTCATTATACATAATGTCATGGTGTCCATTAATGCACCACTTCCTCTTCGCAGCAGCTGTTGCGTCAGGGACACGTACGTTACAAGGTTGCGCTCGCGTGCTTGAAACAGTATTGTAGCTGTCTATACGCTACGATTACACTCCTTGCGTACTCGAGAGTGGAGCCACTATTTGTGGTCGTCACTCGCGGCGAAGCACACCACAGTGGTAGAGAGCCTGTATAGGGAGAGAGCGGCCAACCGGACGATCCGGCGGCTATTTTTCTGCCAAACTGCGGGCGGGACTTTTGAATGGCGAGTAGTGGAGTACACACTCGCCGAATCAAAAGCACAAGACAATATGGCGAAATCATTCGTTAAATTACTTTGCTTGCAGCTATAATACACTCATAGTAGCCTGCTACATACAGCACAGGAAAATTTGATACAGTGGCTGTAAAAATTATTCGCTACTTGCATTTATCTCCTTTAAAGTTCGTTTACTAGACATATTGCAATGAAAGTAACGTAAATAATAAAAAATAGTGTATAGCATTTCGTTTGTATCGGAAGTGCATAACGCTAAAGATTTAACGTACCTGTATTACGTCAGATGAATGAAAGTCGTAAGCAGTTGTTTACTTGTGACATGCAAAAAGTGTGAGACGTATTAGTACTTCTTGTCACGTCTTTAAACATTTTGCATGTCACAAGTAAACAACTGCTTACGACTTTCATATATATATATATATACTCCTGGAAATGGAAAAAAGAACACATTAACACCGGTGTGTCAGACCCACCATACTTGCTCCGGACACTGCGAGAGGGCTGTACAAGCAATGATCACACGCACGGCACAGCGGACACACCAGGAACCGCAGTGTTGGCCGTCGAATGGCGCTAGCTGCGCAGCATTTGTGCACCGCCGCCGTCAGTGTCAGCCAGTTTGCCGTGGCATACGGAGCTCCATCGCAGTCTTCAACACTGGTAGCATGCCGAGGCAGCGTGGACGTGAACCGCATGTGCAGTTGACGGACTTTGAGCGAGGGCGTATAGTGGGCATGCGGGAGGCCGGGTGGACGTACCGCCGAATTGCTCAACACGTGGGGCGTGAGGTCTCCACAGTACATCGATGTTGTCGTCAGTGGTCGGCGGAAGGTGCACGTGCCCGTCGACCTGGGACCGGACCGCAGCGACGCACGGATGCACGCCAAGACCGTAGGATCCTACGCAGTGCCGTAGGGGACCGCACCGCCACTTCCCAGCAAATTAGGGACACTGTTGCTCCTGGGGTATCGGCGAGGACCATTCGCAACCGTCTCCATGAGGCTGGGCTACGGTCCCGCACACCGTTAGGCCGTCTTCCGCTCACGCCCCAACATCGTGCAGCCCGCCTCCAGTGGTGTCGCGACAGGCGTGAATGGAGGGACGAATGGAGACGTGTCGTCTTCAGCGATGAGAGTCGCTTCTGCCTTGGTGCCAATGATGGTCGTATGCGTGTTTGGCGCCGTGCAGGTGAGCGCCACAATCAGGACTGCATACGACCGAGGCACACAGGGCCAACACCCGGCATCATGGTGTGGGGAGCGATCTCCTACACTGGCCGTACACCACTGGTGATCGTCGAGGGGACACTGAATAGTGCACGGTACATCCAAACCGTCATCGAACCCATCGTTCTACCATTCCTAGACCGGCAAGGGAACTTGCTGTTCCAACAGGACAATGCACGTCCGCATGTATCCCGTGCCACCCAACGTGCTCTAGAAGGTGTAAGTCAACTACCCTGGCCAGCAAGATCTCCGGATCTGTCCCCCCATTGAGCATGTTTGGGACTGGATGAAGCGTCGTCTCACGCGGTCTGCACGTCCAGCACGAACGCTGGTCCAACTGAGGCGCCAGGTGGAAATGGCATGGCAAGCCGTTCCACAGGACTACATCCAGCATCTCTACGATCGTCTCCATGGGAGAATAGCAGCCTGCATTGCTGCGAAAGGTGGATATACACTGTACTAGTGCCGACATTGTGCATGCTCTGTTGCCTGTGTCTATGTGCCTGTGGTTCTGTCAGTGTGATCATGTGATGTATCTGACCCCAGGAATGTGTCAATAAAGTTTCCCCTTCCTGGGACAATGAATTCACGGTGTTCTTATTTCAATTTCCAGGAGTGTATATATATATATATATATATATATATATATATATATATATATATATATATATTTATATTGAATACCTCTCGTAGATAACAAACGAAAAAGATTACATAAATCAGGTAATGTTAAATGTAGGCTACTGTAATAACGACCAGATATAACAAGAAAACTACGGTATCCCTTCTACCGCACAGTAAGTAGGCCTATTAAAAACTGTCTTCAAGATTACCTACAATTATTTACTACGAATAATGTTTCAGAAACCACGACAACTGCGGAAAACGTGCTTACAACTTGCCAGTGTCAACAGTCAGGCAATAATACTGAAACGAAAATAATGCCTAGTGTTCTGATTCGGAACGAAATAAACTATGACGCTATAAAGTCGAATGAGGATGGCACAACAATTACAAGAACTTTCTGTTTCCAGCAAGGACTGTCAGATATTGGCTTCAGGAAAGCTTGTGATGCTACCAGTATGCACGAACTGTTAAAGAAATAAGAGCTTAAAAATGAAGTAAATTGTAATAGGCCCACTTGTTTTGCGTGACAAAAAATATTTAAAACAACTGACATCTTAAAATCAGAGTTGACTGCGATTGCCCTCTGCTTTCGTCTTTCTTCATTGCGTAGAAATGCTAACATGCGAAAGCCACCTTCGCCTCTATTGGAACAACCAAATGAAGCACAACCTGGCATCGTTTACGAATGTCTGCAGAATGAATTACAGATGTCAAAAACAATACTGTACAATTACTAACGTGTTTACTCCAAAGATGTAGGCCTACCGACTTCATCACAAACCGCTTCATTTTTCAACTCGTAGTTAAGATCGCAAACGCTAATTACGTACTAAAAACTATATACAACTAAATCGAACATGCATGCACAACGCATAACAAGCATCTCAATAATTCAAATACCTTTTAATCGTTTCCAAAAGTCCTCTGCACTTCAATTCAACTCAAAAGCATGGCGAACATAGGAAGCGCGAGAGACGTTTGGCAGAAAAATGGCGCAAAGCTAAGCAACCAATCACGAGCAATTTCACCTATGACCACTCTCTCTGTATACAGGCTCTCTACACAGTGGCGGCAAGCAGCGCCTCCGTTCAGTGGCTGTGGCTGCGTGTGAAACCGCTCATGCACCTACAAAATTCGCTATCGGCAGTGCTGCTAAGAAGTGCTGCCAAATGGCTACGTCTGAAGGGACCTTTAGTTTACGCCAGGGGGCGGACCTCTTGCCAACTTAGGCTACTAGTTGGAACAGTCCCAATCCTGGCACAGTTACACGTGTCCACTAAATAATGTGCGATATTCACTTTAATTGCACTGAAAGCGGAGAGCTAATAAGCTGCTGTAAGCAGAGATGGAAATTTTATTAAATAAGGTTTTCAGCTATTCAGGCAACTGTGAGATATGGTCATATTTTGAGACACGAGCTCCAGAAGAAGGAGACATCGAAATTAATTCTGGTGCTACAATAGCTCAGGTCTTTCCGCTCTGTTTCGTAATTTACATGTGCGTCGACAAGATGCAATTCATGTATATGTATGGCAAGTAGCTGCAAGAGGTCTATGGTAAGAATCATGGTTACAGTCCTGTGTTGGTTACCTCTCGTTCTAATCTCCGTTTAATTATGTCACTGCGAATTGGCCGACTCCTTGTTACTACGGAACTGTATCTGAAAAAAGTTAGTGAGTTTGTGTACATTCACGTCTGGGTTGATTTTATTCATCAGAAAAACATTACGGGCCATAAAAAGCCTGGTTCATAGTCTTTTATGAACTCACAATTTAAAGTATGCAGTTGTGGAAGTGTTTCACAATTTGTGATGACTGTTACTTCAGTCACTATAGCAATACAGTTAACTTAGCAGCTCATCTCAAGTAATTGCAGGATCGTTAGATATCTTAAATGTTAATTGCAACTGGCGAATGTTTGGTTCTGTGGTTAAAGCGCAAAACACTTTGATGCCTTGAGATAGGCAAGCAATAATGTTACTTTTTATGAATTTCATTCAAGAGCGCATGAGAAGTGGAAGATGAAAATATACTAGTTGGTTTCGTTTCATAGTTTTCGGCAACAGAGGCTGTAAACGTGTTTCATATGAAATTCGACAATGCGGTTTCGCCTGGTTAGCCACATTACCACCGGGAAAGGGACGGAATAGACTGATTTAGTAATTAGGACAATCACCAGTGTATTTTCGTAAGAAAAATTCACTGCTAATAATAATATCTTTCCCATGTTACTGGTCCATTAATTAATGTGACCGCCATCAGCTCCCATCTTTTGATTTTTGTGTAACTATCATGCCCATTATTCCCCACATCTTCTCCTACACATGAGTATTCAGGCCCTTATAAGTCCTATACTCTTGACATACCTTGCTCTTCACAAAGCCATATGAACAAAATCTGAGTTTGTTTCCCACCAATATCATCCTTCTTCTTGTAAAGCTGCTCCAAATGTTTCCTTCCTCTATTTCCTTCATGACCTCTTCATTTAATATTCGATCGGTCCAGTTAATTTTTTGCATCCTTATCAGTATTTGTCTAGATTTCTTAAGGTCTGTCCCCTGCTTCATTGCATTGCTGTATTTCAGGGTCACGTCCTCAAACTTTCTAGTTCAGTGTTGCTGCTGGACGTCAGTGGAGTTTGAATGTCTTACCTTGGTATTGACATCACAGAAACTTATTTCAGTATTTTAGACTATTTTACCTTATAGTATTCGAGTTTGAGACTTCTTTACGTGATTGGGGCAGAAAGAATTCACATATGTATCTACTCCATCTAACAAGTGAAGTATAAGTTCAGGGAACCGGAGTTGCTAATTCAAGCTGAAATTCGTCAAGTTATACAACAAGTAACAACAAATAAGTCAAAATTAGGAAATTTTTTTATTGTTAGTGAAAATATGTTACATAAGAAAACTGTATGGTGCAAAACAGGTAAAAACGTTAGAATAGATGACCTGCTGATCGATCGGGCGAATTACCTAATTTTTAATCACTATAAATTTTTTATCCATTGGCTGCCATAATTCATCCCTCCACACCTAACGGCAGCCTTCCCATCTCTAAATATCGACTAAAACGGAAATATTGGATAATCAGCCTGCTCCTACAATAATTCTTCTGCATTGCTTCTTTCAGTATCAAGCACCAGTTCGTGAACGTCGCAGCATATATCCTACAACTGTATCAGCTTCGACTACTAATAAAGTATTTCAACAGTTCACATTCTAGTCATTCCCTTTTCTTAGCGTCTATCTGTTACGCTACATTTTGTAACGAATTCAGATGCTGCTAAATAGTTTTTCCCAAGGTCTACGATTCACTTACGTAGAGTTATGTGAGGCTGACATTCTGTCACAGGAGCTTGTTTCCTAGTTATGCGGATCTGACACTAGAATTGGGTTCCGACGAGTCTCGATTTTGTCCCTTTTATAGGGACGCAAGGCGTCGAGTGCCCCGACGTCAACGTGGTGTTTCAACCAGAAATATTTTTGTCTTCGGTTTTCCGACTGTCCAAGGCGCCGCAGTAGTGGGAGAGGCTCTGCCGAACGTTTTACAATGAGAACATCCTTTCACACTTTGCCCAGGCTTAGGACTGGCTATTCACACAGTACACAGGCTAGTGTATTTTTTCGACTTTTAATTTTTTAATTTTCTACCTTTTATTTCTCTTTCTATAACATTTGTGCATGAAACAGACAAACTTCTTGCCTTTTATACGCATTTTAATACCCCACTCAATTTTTTTCTAAGAAAGCCGGGATGTTAAACATCTTAAATCCTGGGAGTCGTCATATACTTTTATAATGTCTCTTAACATTTGGTCAAGATCAGTGAACCTTTCTTCTCTGTTGTTAAAGGAGAAGAAAATTAAAAGTCTTCTAATTTCAGATACAGCATTTGCTGCTTCCTTCTTCAGTCTATTTATCCGAAAGTATACGTCTGGATATTTTTTGTTTATTGAGGTGTTTAGCTTTCTATGCCAACATTCGGCTACATTCGTGATCCTGGGCGGCTGGTTGAAAACATTCCACAGTAAGTTGGCAAACTACTAATTTCCATCCACTGACTGATCGTACAGTCTGTGAACTTTATTTCCGCATTGGTCATTGCCTGCATTATTACCAGCCACGGTTCATGATCACAGTTTGATGGAAAATGTGCTACTGCAGCACACAGGCGGCAAAACCGTGAGACTTCTTCTCCATCTCTGCATTCCTCCGTTAATTGTTATTCTCTTACTATCTTCGAAAGACATTGGCTGAAGTGTGAATTGCAGCCGGAAAGGGATGTTCGGGGAACACTGTTTTCATAGCTTTAATTGTAATTTCGAGGTCCAACACTACAGTGTTCAGTGACCACTCAGGAATTTTATTTTTCAATCGAGAAAAAAAGTCTTCCGTGTGTATTTTGACTTTTGTCTGAGATTACAACAAACAAGACAAGAAAAACTTTCGTCTGATATTGTGCTTCAGACGTCAGTGTGTATGGTGCACAGTTGTTTGAATTGTTTCGAAAAACTGTCAGATGTCCCGTCCATAAGAACAGTTCCCTATCCACACAGGATTCTCTCAGCTTCGTTACAAGTCCAAATCTGGATGCTTTTGTCAAGGACAAAGCCATCGTCACTTAGGAAAAAAAAAACTACCTTCAGTTAATTATAAAATGTCTTCGCACAGTCCAGTCCCCGAACTAATGCCGGTGTTCAGGCTCGTCCGAATAGCTTCTCATTTCGCATTACAAAATGCAGTCTTGGATTTGTCTTAGTCCGGCATTTATACAACGAAATCTAAACATTAATCTTTCAAATCTTGAAATTACTCATTAAAAATTTAGAAAATCAGGCACTTTATTTTCTCAAGGGACGCTTTCCCTGCAGTTAATCATTCGATTCATAATCTGCTCATGTGATTCGTCAGGTGCGCAATAATCTTACTCTTCAGCCATTGTTCTGCCGTTTTCAAATTTTAAAAGGACTCAGCACGTACTCTGTTCACAATTCACGTACAACCAGTTCATATACTCATGACATCATCTGTACACCCTGGGGCGATGGGTGCTATTGAGATGACAAGGGTTCCCTTTCGTTCCAAGTCGATTACGCGCAGCTCAGGTCTACGCCTACGAAACGTGGGCTGTCGCTGAAGGCACTGCCTTACTGCCGGTGTCAACGCATCTGCTGTTTGTGAATGACTGCCGGTTGGGGAGGCTACGGTCGGAAAATGCACGATGCAAGTCTAGTCAAAGTCTTACGGTGCCCGCAGCACCTACAAACAGGTCGGAAAGGCCACCTATCTAGCTGCATGAGCTGTCTAAAGGCCTTAAATATCGGTTTTTTGTTTCGTTCCTCAGTCGTCAACAACCGAACACTTGTATGATCACTTTTTTGGCAGTGCATCAGTCTGTCTGTCTGACTTCTAAGACCTTTTTTTCTCAGGAACCAGTAGAGACATCACGTTTAAATTTATGTCACACGCCAAGGCCTACTGTCCTTTGCCAGCGTGAAAAACTGAAGATCCTAAGCCAATGCCAGCTTAAGAGACGATGAATGTGTCACATATTCAGCTACTCTCACATTTACTTATAAGGACCTAAAGAGAATTTCGTATTGAGCTGGAATCGTAAAGTTTGACACGAAGCAAAGTTTCACGGTAGCAGCAAAGAAAAAAAAATCAAGAAACTGTTTATTCTAAATATGTCACATTGTCATTTATTGTCCATCTGTCTGTTCGTCTGTTAAGAACCAAATTTCTCAGGAACTGATAGAGGTATTAAGTTGAAATTTATGTCTATTACTAATGTCTAAGTTCTCTTGAACAGAAAATTTACGTGTCTAAGTCAGTACAATCAAAAGAAACGGTTATCTGTAAGTACTCCATGTTTCAGGGAAGGATAAAGGTATCGATTATATATTTTCTGGCAGTGTAAATAATTTGTGCTTCTATTTTACTGTAGTAAGAAGATACAAATATGTGATGTATTTTGATACTCGAAAACCTACGAAGACCGAGAGGTCACTGGACCAAATCTTGGTCGAACAACAAATTTCTCAGTTTTCATTTTAAACTAGGCTTCACCTCTCATCGATGTGAAATGTTGTCAGAAACAACACGTGTTGCGGATTCCGCATTAAAATGTACGTCCCCTTTCCTCGGTTGGATAATTATGATAAGATTAGAGAAACATAGGTCGCTGCAGTGGCGACCGAAGAAAGACTTACACCAAGCCGTTAAGCCACTCGAAATTATTATTGTCATATACACACGGTGGTCAGAAACAGCCTGGAAGGCTTGTAAGGCTGTTGCCGGGTGGATTGTGGTGAGAGATAATTATTAAGGAAAAATTCGATACGCTTTGTCGTGTCCGAGTCTGAATTGTAGTTAGTCATTCAGGCCGTTGCACGCGCAAATTGAATGTTCCTGGCAGACACGGTGTCACAAAAAGGTTCTCTAGAACCGAACAAGACAGTGATTCAAAAATTTGCCATCGGACGATGGTAAGGATACAATTCGAGTCAAAGGCTGAGCAGTCTCGTGTGCTGTCATCAACATTAATAGAACAACTCAGAGGTGTACACGTTCCAGTTATAACACGCCAATGCTTGCATGTTAAACGGGCAGCCAAGCCGTCGCAGTTTGTCACCAGAACGGGCAGGCTGCCATCCAAGCCATTCTACACCCAGCCCAACCAGGCTAAAGGAATCTTGCTTGCCGGACCGTCTTCCCGCGGTTTATTCCGTGTACGTTCATTGTAAAATTATGAACAGAGTTCGCAAATTGATAAAAGTTCTTTTTTTATCCCAGTATTACGCGACGATTCACAATGAAATACATATTCCTTTCTGATCATTGTAAGCCAGAAAATGATGTATTTTATTTGTCTTTTTTTCCGCTTTTTGGCGCACTTCGGGCGCATGTACCTGTATTTTATTGCAATATGTACTGTTCTCGCTGCAACTTCACCCTCTTTCGTCCAGTATTGGCTATTCTCAATTCTAACCACTATCAGGTCACCTATAATACACGGTATTAGTTGTAAGTAGAACCATCCCTGAAAGTCGACAAGAACCCAAGAACCTGAAGTCTATTATACTACAATGCCAACTACAGTAAGATTTTGAAAGTCTAGTTTTTGTAACCATAGTGGGTTCCAGCCAAATAACCCAAGTTATACTAGTTTAATAACTTTTTCCTTGCTGTGTATTGCGGTGTCGCTGAATTCATTCCATTTGGCCAAAATAGTTAATTCTGAATTCCCCAAATGCATTTTAGCGAAAACAAAGTTCGTCATTCATGTTATGTTAAGGTAAAAAGTACATATATGAAAGAAGCTTTTCTTACATACTAAACTTTCTTTGCACGGCCTTACGTACCACTATAATCCAATGAGCCGTTTTTTCTGTCGATGTTTCCCCTAAAGTTAGAAAACCTATATACTGCTAAATGGACTTTTCTGTTGTACTAAGCTTCCTTCACACTACGCTGTATATTATCATAAACCGCTGAGCCATATTTTTTTTCCTAAGTCAATCAATATTTCCCTAAATTCAGATAGCATACATACCGCTAAATTGCCTGAAGCCTTTAGCACACGTTTCCTCACATTTGTTAGCCACAAAGTCTGTCCTCTCTCAAAACATTTATAGTTAGATAATTATTGGCCAAGTTTACAAACACGTTATAACATTCTCGAAATTCCCGAAGCAGTGGTTAGTAACTTTATACATAGTTTACATTGCGAGACACCTACTAATTGATCTGAAGTTGCCTCATTAACACACGACAACTTTTCCCCTGCCGGCCTTGGCTCTGTTTCATGAGTGGTATATATTTCCCAGTTATTACTTCCTCCGCAATCTCATTTAAGTTTGGTTCGTTCGAATTGCTGGTCGCATCGTTGTGATAAATGATTTGCAATGAAACTACCTACACAAAAATACGCGTAGCTACTCACGTTCGATTGATAGCGCAACCTGCTGTCAGTTGTAGCATGCTGATCGGGTACCGTGGACCCTGCCGGGCTTGCGGAAACCCAAGCTGACTTGCTTTAACCCTGCAGTAGTGTGGCGTGGAATTCTACCGGTATTGGTGTGTGGGGAATAGAACACCCCAAGTAGGTTTTTTCACATATTTTGAACATTTTAGCATTCAAATTAGTGGTTTAGTGAACTATAATCTGTTACTATTGATTAATAATATTATATCTTATTAACATACTGTGGCAATAATAAAACAGAAGTTTATTTAGTAATTATTAGTCACATACTAGTTAAAAATTTTGAGTCATTCTCACGTAATTTATCATCAAATGTAAAATTTTCACAAACAGAGGAAAGTTTCTTTCATTTAGTCACAAACTAGCAAAGAACGTCTGTAACAGATGCCAGTGTTTCTACTTCGTTCCTATCCGCTTGAGTATCTTGGTCACCAAAACACGGAAGGGTACTCGGAATCTTTGGAAGAACATAGTAACCCAAAAAGTCTTTATGTCGTTTCAATCAGATGCTCAAAGCTCTTTCAGATTCAATCTACTTACCTTGTTGGTTCCTGATAAATACAAGAGCCCTATTTTGCACGTTTTGTGATTTGTTGTAGGTTTTAGTACGTTTTCTTGTGAAAAATACTCTCTCTGTGTGCACTTATTTATAAGAAATTAATTTTGTTCTATAAGATCAGGACATATAAAGAGACTCCAATCGTGTAGCGCATTGTTTGGTGCCGGCCTGGGTGGCCGAGCGTTTCTAGGCGCTACAGTCTGGAACCGCCCGACCGTTACGGTCGCAGGTTCGTATCCTGCCTCGGGCATGGATGTGTGTGATGTCCTTAGGTTAGGTAGGTTTAAGTAATTCTAAGTTCTAGGGGACTAATGACCTCAGAAGTCCCATAGTGATCAGAGCCATTTGAACCATTTGAACCATTGGTATCACAGACCACTCCTGGAAGTTGGATAATAATATTGTGCGACCTTGTTCAAACATTATGTTCTGGAACTTCATTTCCCCATTTAGTTGTTCCGTCTTTCCTCAGGTAATAACTATCACTGACGTCATCTTCATCGCTTCCATTTCCTTCCTGCTCCTATTATGTGTGGTGATAACTGATAATAATACCATCCTCTTGCCAGCTGATATGGCCGAGTGGCTCTAGGCGCTTCAGTCTGGAATCGCGCGACCGCTACGGTCGCAGATTCGAATCCTGCAACGGGCATGGATGTGTGTGATGTACTTAGGTTAGTTAGGTTTATGTAGCTCTAAGTTCTAGGGGACTGATGACCTGAGATAGTCCCATAGCGCCCAGAGCCATTTGAAACATTTGAGCATCTTCTTCATCTCCACCATACAAATTAACTGGCCACTCATTAACTACGTGATCGGTCAGTGCTCGCACTTTGTCCGTAGATAACTATATTTGTTATTAATTTCACAGCCAAATATCATACCTTATGAAAAATAGGCACAAAAGTGCGATGAAATAGCTACCCTGGCGTTCTTCTTATGAGACGAGAGACGTGTGTGTAGGAGTTTCACAAACCTCATCATGCTCGAACGTATTTCAGCAACAACTCACGAAATCCTATTTGCAACTAAAGTTACAAAACCTGGACTTGTGGCACACTATCGACATTTCGTAGCGTCTAACAGGAAGCACAAAACAACGTTACATGCCATCTACCTATTAAATATAGAAATTCGTTATATGGGATGCACCACGGGCCTACAAACCATTGCCGGGTTAACCACTGTTCTTCGGTACAAGTGAACTGTTGTGCCGGCGTTGCAGCAGCTTGAGCTACTTCAAAGGCAGGCAGGCTGCTGCAAGGAGGATTTGTGCACCTCTGGAACAACTGATGTTAACTTATCTGCCGGGCCATTTGAATTTGCACGCAACGGCCTTATTGGCCAACTTCAATACTAATTAACTACGGAACGCGGCATCGTATCGAATTTTTTTGCAATCAGCTATTTCTCAGCACAACCTACACTTCAACACCTATACGAGCGTTTCAGACTGTAACGATATTGGCTGAACTCCCCTAACAGCTGGCAAAATTGTTGTTTATTAAAACACAATCAGTTTCACAGCCTAAAGCAGCATTAGCAGCTGCAACAACGTTTAAAGGTAACTGGCATACCCACTGATCCACGACAAAATTTGCTATTCAGTGAATTTTGTCAATAATGTGGCTCTATTCTTTAGGACAACCTGCAGTTAGTAGTCCTAAGTGAATGAAGAGCTTCTTAGGTACCTTTTCCTCACCATAGTGTTGACAATGTTCAGAGAATAGTACATTTTGATTAGGAGCGATGGGTATGTATATGACGTTTTGACGTTGTTACATCTGATGGTGCTGCTTTAGGCCACGAAACCGGTTCTGTTTTTCCCAGAATGAGATTTTTACTCTGCAGCGGAGTGTGCGCTGATTTGAAACTTCCTGGCAGATTAAAACTGTGTGCCGGACCGAGACTCAAACTCGGGACCTTTGCCTTTCGCGGGCAAGTGCTCTACCAACTGAGCTACCCAAGCACGACTTACGCCCCGTCCTCACAGCTTTACTTCTGTCAGTACCTCGTCTCCTACCTCCCAAACTTCACAGAAGCTCTCCTGCGAACCTTGCAGAACTAGCACCCCTGAAAGAAAGGATATTGCGGAGACATGGCTTAGCCACAGCTTGGGGGATGTTTCCAGTCTGTGGCTAAGCCATGTCTTCGCAATATCCTTTCATTCAGGAGTGCTAGTTCTGCAAGGTTAGCAGGAGAGCTTCTGTAAGGTTTGGGAGGTAGGAGACGAGATACTGGCAGATGTAAAGCTCTGAGGACGCGGCGTGAGTCGTGCTTGGGTAGCTCAGTTGGTAGAGCACTTGCCCGCGAAAGGCAAAGGTCCCGAGTTCGAGTCTCTGTCCGGCGCACAGTTTTAATCTTCCAGGAAGTTTCAGTTGTGTTTTAATAAACAACAGTTTTACCAGTTGTTAGCTGAATTCTTGAGAACACCATGCCTTTCAACAGGTGCCGATACCCGGAGTATAAAATAGTTTTCAGATCATGTCTGACATCACTGTTTATGTACCTAAGTTTTTACGGAACACGCAGCGCCAGTCATACTCGCTCTTGTGCTGTTATATTTCCATGTGTGTGGCATAGCTGGGTGTGACAATTGGTATCCTCAATTGGCAGACCATAACCAGAGGCACTGTTGGTAATAGGCTGGGCACGAAGCGTGGCGTCGCATGTGGGACGGCGTTAATTGGCGCTGAGGGATTAGGAAGCCATCGCCACGCAGTGGCCGGCGTTACCTGCCGTGCTCCCAGGAGATGGGATCCGCGGCAGCAGGTGTTCGCACCCGGGCAGCGGGCATCGCATGCGGCAGGCGGCGAACGGCCACGCAGCGTCCCGGCGGCGCATGCGCACACGGCCGGCGTCCCGGCGGCCGCGGGGGCGTATGCCCGGGTGCGGCCTCCAGTCTCCCGCCGGCTTCTGGACAAGCGGTCGCCGTAGCCGCCGCCGCCGCCGCCGCCGCCACCGCCGTTGTCGCTGGCGTCCCGCGACTCGCGGTCCGCCGACAGTCGCCGGCGATCGCGAACGCGTCTCCAGAAGACTGCGTCGGCCTGTTGTGACGTCACCTCGTGGGGACCCAGTCTGTCATTGTAAACAAATAACACTTCAAGCTACCAGTGAACCAAAGAAGCGCGTTCTGTGCCTCAGACAATTTTTTGATAAATCAACACTTTAATACCAAACGGACCTGATATTTTACCCTTTAAACTCGACCATTCCCGCCGTCAAGTACTGTGTGTGTAGAATGTCACTTTCCGCTTTTTAGGACAACTGTCGTTTTGCGTTATTTCGAGAAATAGTTCTTCTGGAGAGACTACGCTGTTATAATTCTACAAAAAGCGCTTTGAATGCTCATTGCTTCCGGTTTTGTAACGATATTAGATAAATCTATTAGGATAATCACGGACGAACTTCATATTCCTCCTTTAACATACTGAATCAGTGTATGTATGGACGCCTCAGTTCCTACTACCACAGCTGCGACAATGAAGCCAATCATCTTCATAAGAGCTGTGGCTCTCTTTATATCAGTAACACGAAAATGTGCATAAATATCTGATCTTTTTAATTACTACTCTAAACATTTAAAATTGTAATAATCATCTTTTTCCTTACTAGAACTGGAGTGTTCGCTCTGGAGCCTAATTCTTGCTTCAGCTGTATTCTTAGCAGGGCCCTGTGTAGGTGTCGCCGTAATGCCTGCAGAAAGCTCTCTGCATAATCTATTCTGCAGTCCCATGGAAAAACCACAGAAGATAGTAGTTTAGAGAAACTTATAAGATCTCTGAACAATATTTCAAATCTTCTTTAAAGAAGACTGCCTGAAAGTAACTAGCAATGAGGGATGTGTCGGAAAGCGGTGTCAACGGTTTCGATAAAGAGAGAATAGTGACACGCTTCTGTGACTTCTGTGGTATGTTATCACCTGTGCAACATCAGTTTCTTCATTTCTTCCGGGCTACATATGTCTGTACAATCTAAATAGAGGTTTGTGCAAAAGGATTATCACATGGTTGCGTGTGGCTTAGACACATCATTCTCTTAATCTTCATAAATATCGAGAGTAGTATACTGTAATAGAATTAGTAGTACGTTGGATGGTTAATAAGCATATCTTTTACATTTATCACTTTTCTCCATTTTTGCTAAGAAGTAATCACGAACTTTTTCTTCAAATTTCCTAGATACCTCAGACAGCCGACTATTAAAAGGGCAATAATGTACACGAAGTGTGCCAATGTGATACTGCAGGTATAGCTCAAAATTTTATTTCGTTCTTGTAGAACGAGCGTAGGTTGACATTTGCATACATGAAAGTCAACTTCGGTCCTTACCATCAAGTGTTAGATCACGTGAACTTTAAACATTTCATCTAGTACCACTGCTTCACATAAAATTAGAAGTGCAAGTATTTATAGACTCGGTGTAAGCCGCTGAATTTTCGATAATATTTTAAGTATCTGTGTAAATTGATTGTAATATTCATATGCATAAGTTACGCAAGCATTATTCCTCCGTTGTTAAGAAGATCGATGCTTGGGCAAAATAAAACTCTGACGCCAACGGAATTAATGAACGAGGAGCTGCCGAGGTCCAGCGTCGCGTGAGACTCATTCTCGGAGGCGGGATTCACCAGAGGTGCGACTCTGCAGCGGACGAGACAGCGACGTCCGCGCTGTGGACGCAGCGTCCTCAGGAGTTCGATATGTGCTTCGCTGGTTGCATCGCCCCCGCCGCAGTCTCCAGGCGCCGTTAACAATGAACACCGTTCAGAGCGGAGGTGGCCAGGGCGTCACCACCAAGAAGGACACGGGATTCGAGGTGAGCCTCTGTGGTTTCATACGTCCTTATCTCGTGACTGCTAATTTTTTCTACTTTCTAAACATGCACGAAGCGTGATAATCTTGTATCTTTGTTGCTCCACAGCTTTTTTCTTTTAAAAGAAATTTGCTCTGCACTCCGAGCTCAATATAAAAATATTTAACCTGTCCTACTGATCACGTCGTCCATCGTCAGTGGTATCTGATACAGAAAATGAACAAATTAATTCATACTTCTTGATCGAGTGAGGTGGCACAGTAGTTAACACACAGGACTCACATTAGGGAGGACGACGGTTCAAACCCGCGTCCGGCTATCTTGATTAAGGTTTTCCGTGATTTCCGTGCATCGCTTAAGGCAAATGCCGGGATGGTTCCTTTGAAAGGGCACGACCGTCTTTGTTCCCTGTCCTTCCCTAATCCGATGGGACCGATGACCTGCTGCCTGGTTCCCTCTCCCAAATCAACGAACCGACCAAACATACATATTGATATATGTAATAGTAGAACATTTTGCGTAGTACACAATAGGTTATTAACATATTCGAAACTGATTCGCTAACTGCGAATATCTTGGCACAACCTGTGTTAGGTATAGATATTCTGCAGATAGTGTGACACACGAAAGTTATTGTCGGGAAGGGAGGCGTGCACGGATAGCCAAAAAGATTAAGACGACCGCTCGCGATAAGTGGGAAAAATGTGTTGGAGTCCTACACCGTGACAATTTTTCATATGTCATTGATAGGTAGTGTATCCGTACCCAACACTTCGATGCCAAGTTAATTTCGGTGTGCTGTCGATCATCATTAATGTTTGTTTATCCCGACAGACATTGATACAAACATGCAGGGGAATATTTACATCGTCTTTTACATCCAACGAAATTACTTGTGTATCAAGATGTAATCATTATGATGTTAAAATTGATGTGGAGCTGGAAAACATAGAAATCGACTGATATTGAAAGTCTGATAACACTTACAGTCAGAAAACACTTACAATAGCATTTCCTGCAGAAATAATTAGCATTTCAACCATTTCTGCCCACGGGTTCAAGGCCAGCATCGAATTTTTAGAGTCATCAGTATTCTGACTGGTTTGATGTAGCCCACCACGAATTCTTTTCCTATGCCAATCTGATCATCTCAGATTAGCAGTTGCAACTTACGCCCTCAATTATATGCTGGATGTTTTCCTACTCTGTCTTCCTCTACAGTTTTTTCCCTCTACAGCTCCTTCTAGTACCATGGAATCATTCCCTGCTGTCTTAACAGATGTCCTATCATCCTGTCCCTTCGCCTTGTCACTGTTTTGCACATGCTCATCTCCTCTATGATTCTGTGCAGAGCTTCTTCATTCCTTACCGTATCAGTCCACCTAATTTTCAATATTCGTCTGTAGCACCACATTTCAAATAATTCGATTCAACCATACAATGCTCTGTTCCAAACGTATATTCTCAGAAATTTCTACCTCAAATTAAGATTATGTTTGACACTAGTAGACTTTTGTTGGCTAAGAATGCACTTTTTGCCAGTGCTAGTCTGCTTTTGATGACCTCCTTACTCCATCCGTCATCGGTTATTTTCCTTCCTAGGTAGTAGAATTCCTCAATTTGATCTACTTCGTCATCATCAATCCTGATGGTTAAGGTTCTAGATGTCTTCATTTCTGCTACATCTCATTATTTCCACCTGCTTTTGATTTACTCCCAGCCTGTATTCTGTACTCATTAGACTGTTCATTTTATTCAGCAGATCATGTAATTCTCCTTCACTTTCACACGGGATAGCAATGTTACTAGCAAATCGTATCACTCATAACCTTTCACTTTGAATTTTACCACCACTCCTGAACCTTTCTGTTATTTCCATCACTGCTTCGTCGATACACAGATTGAACAGTAGGGGAGAAAGGCTACATCCTTGTCTTACTCCCTTTTCATTCCGAGCACTTCGTTCTCCGTCGTCCATTCTTATAATCCCCTCTTGACTCTTGTACGTATTATTACCCATATCCTCTAAAGCTTACCCCTATTTTTCGCAGAATTTCGAACATCTTGCTCCTCTTTACATTGTCGAACGCTTGACTTTTCATTAGTTTTTCTTATTCGCGGCAGCAGTTTGGATACGTGAGCTGTTAAGCTGATTGTACGACAATTTTCGCACCTGTCAGATGTTGAAGCCTTATGAATGGTGTGGATGATGTTTTTCCGAAAGTCAGATGTGATGTCACCTGTGTCATACGTTCTACACACCAAAGTGAATAGTCGTTTTGTTGCAATTTCCACCAATGATATCACGGCGCACAAGCACCTACTGGTGAAATGTGCCTGCGACTCTCGTTTTTGTTATAAACCAATGGTAATGGATCCGTGTGAATTGAGCAGACATTCAGGATACGTCGCAGACGTATGCCTGAACCGTACCGTCAAATCAGTGCGTTTGAAAGAGGCTGCGACATTGTTATGAGGGAATGTGGTACACGCACCTGGGAAATTGCTTCTCGTGTGGGACGGTGATTCGGCAGTGCAACGGGGGTGTGCAGAAGGGTTCACGGAATGCCGTAGAATATGACACTGTGGGTCAGGTCGCACCAGCCAGACCACCCCCCGAGAAGATAGACATCTCTCATCCAAATGGCATTGCAGAAAGTTTTGAGTCCTCCTTGGCTCTGGCGCAACAGTCGAACAGTGTAACATATCGCACATTCTCAGGGGTGACAAGTCTGTCGTCGTTTACTAGAAATATCGTTAGATAGTCGAACGAATCCAGGTTCTGTTTGTTTGAAAATTATGGCCGTATTTTAGTTCGCCACAGACAAGGGTAGCGGCATCACAGCGACTGCATTCGCGCAAGACCTACAGCGCCAACTCAACGCCTTATGGTGGCGGCTGCTAGTGGGTACAATTATAAATAACAGTAGGAGCATGTCCAGGGCACTGTGACCAGTGTGGCATAGATGAGTAATATCTGCGATCTGTAGTCATACTCTTTCTGCACAGCAATGTAGACGCAATTTTTCAGCAAGACAATGCACCACCACATGTTACAGCACGAAAACGTGCCTTCTTGGTGTAACAGGCTGTCAGCGTTTTGCCCTGGAGCGCCACGTCACCAAACTTGTCGCCGAACTAAAATATAGGGAATATGGTGAAAAGGTGGGGGCAGTGCTGTGCCCCTTTGCCAATATCACAGATAAACTTTGGAACCAGGTAAATGCAGCATTGGTGGCTATACCACAGGACGTCAGTTGCACCCTATAGGCGTTGATGCCATCACGCATGGAACAAGTTATCAGGACCCATGGCGGTCCCTGTGCCTATCAGGCAACAGCGCACATGTTGAACCGAGGTGACTGAAATGGTAATCATTTCTGCAGAACATACCAATGCACATATCCTGTGAATCTGTACCTCCTACCTATTGTTGTTCAAAGCACTCTGTTTTTTTCTGAGCAGTAGTGTAAAACCATGCCATTGTGAACGCAATAACGTCCATTACGTTTCTCTCTCTGTCCTATACACTCTGTGATCAAAAGTATCCGGACAACTGGCTGAAAATGACTTACAAGTTCGTGGCGCCCTCCATCGGTAATGTTGGAAATCAATTTGGTGTAGGCCTACCCTTAGATTTCATGGCAGCCTCCACCCACGCAGGCATACGTTGAAGCAGGTGCTGGATGGTTTCTTGGGAGAATGGCAGACCATTCCTCACGGCGTGCTGCACTGAGGAGAGGTATCAATGTCGGTCTGTGATGCCTGGCACGAAGCCGGCGTTCCTAAACATCCCAAAGGTGCTCTATGCAGTTCGGGTCAGGACTCTGTGTAACCACTCCGCCACAGGCCGTTCATTATGAACAGGTGCTCGATCGTGTTGAAAGATGCAATCGCCGTCACCGAATTGCTCTTCACAGTGGGAAGCAAGAAGGTGCTTAAAACACGTAGGCCTGTGCTGTGATAGTTCCACGCTGAACAACAAAGGGTGCAAGCCCCCCCCCCCCCCACCCCACCCCCCAATGAAAAATACGAGCATACCCCAACACCTTCGCCTCCGAATTTTGCTGTTGGCACTACACACGCCGGCAGATGACATTCATCGGGCATTTCCCATACCCACAACCTGCCATCGGATCGCCACATTGTATACCATGACTCGTCACTCCACGCATCGTTTTTCCACTGTTCAAATGGTTCAAAAGGCTCTAAGCGATATGGGACTTAACATTTGTGGTCATCAGCCCCCTAGACTTAGAACTACTTAAACCTAACTAACCTAAGGATATCACACATATCCATGCCTGAGGCAGGTTTCGAACCTGCGACCGTAGGTGAAGCGCGGTACCGGACTGAAGCGCCTAGAACCGCTCGGCCACAACGGTCGGCTCCACTGTTCAATCGTCCTATGCTTACGCTCCTTACACCAAGCGACACATCGTTTGTCATTTACCGGCTTGATGTGTTTCTTATGAACAGCCTCTGGACCATGAAGACGAAGTTTTCTCGCCTCCCGCCTAACTGTCATAATACTTGCAGTGGGTCGTGATGCAGTTTGTAATTACTGTGTGATGGGCTGGATAGATGTCTGCCTATTACACATTGTACTCTATTGCATTGTATGGAAGTGGGAACCTAGAAACGACGGAGAGGCTCCGTTCCCGCAGTAGCCCTCAGTGATTCACAACCCCACAACAGGCTACTGCAGTCCACTCACCCCACCGCCGCCCCACACCCAATCCAGGGTCATTGAGCAGTTCGGCCCCCAGTTGGACCCCCCCCCCCCCCCCCCCCACCCCTCCCGGGAACGTCTCACACCAGACAAGTGTAACCACAAATGTTTGGGTGGTAGAGTAATCATGGTGTACGCGTATGTGGTGAAAGTGTTTGCGCAGCAATCGCCGACATTGTGTAACTGAGGCGCAATAAGGGGAGCCAGCCTGCATTCGCTGAGGCAGATGGTAAGCCGCCTTAAAAACCACCCACAGACTGGCCGGCACACCAGACCTCGACACTAATACGCCGGGTGGATTTGTGCCGGGGACCGGCGCGCCTTCCCGCCAGACTACTACACATTAGGACCCTCTTCACCTGTCTGCGATCTATATCAGTCAACAGACGAGGTCGTCCTGTGTGCTTTTGTGCTGTACGTGTCCTTTCACGTTTCCACTTCACTATCACTTCGGAAACAGTGAAGTTAGGCATGTTTAGGAGCGTGGAAATCTCGCGAACACACGTACGACGTAAGTGACACACAGTCATCTGATCACTTTCGAAGCCCTCAAGTTCAACGGATCGCCCCATTCTTGTCTCTCTCGATGTCTATTGACTAATGAGGTCGCTGATATGGAGTACCTGGCAGTAGGTGCTAGCACAATGCAAACTTACATTTTTGGTGGTGTCCGGACACTTTTGATCACATAGTGTATGTTGACGTGTTCATATGTTATAGCTGCAAAACGGTTGACGTCTACATTTGTTGGTCGTATTGGACGCTACTGACACGGAATGGAAACATGGAATTGTGTTTAGGGAGGAGAGCCCCGTATTACAGGTCTTTCATTGGGAACCATTTCTCTATAGACCTGTGACATGCTCTCACTATGTACATCGATCACCGCACTTTGACGAATGGCGTAAAAGCGTAGAATATAAAGGGCGATTCAAAATTCCTATTATAGGCCTCTAGGGGTTCTAGAAGAGACTAGGTAGGTGAACCGTTGATAAGGAACCCATGGCCCAAAATGTAGTGTTTGGATGTAAAGTCAGTTTGAGGATAGGAGCACTTTCAAATCTCCCGCTTCTTACTACACTCGCACTCATAATGACCTCAGACATGGGGAATATAGGAGCAGGTGGCATGGGAAATGTTTCGATTACTCCTGCATGAGGTAGTACGGTCTCTCCCAAGTGGAGTGTTCACTGCGTTCGTCGAGTACCACAGCCAATCGTCGTAGTTTCGAAGGTACCAATATCTCGCAGCAGTTTTTGTACAAAGGAGAATGTGTTATGTGATGTCATAATTATAACAAGAATTGAAACGGTTTGTGTGCGTAGCGTTAGGTGAGAGATTTGAAAGCGATCCGACCTTCAAACTTATTTTTATCAGAACTGTACATTTCCGAACATGGCTCCTTCTCAAGACTTAATTTGCTAAGTAGCTTTTGCAACGCCTAACTCCCTGTAGTATGAATTTTGAATCATCCTGTATAGAGAGATAAAAATTAATGTCATATATTTCGAACATCACTCTGGAGGAAGGGGACGTAAATGTAATAAAGTCTGTGCACTTATAAAGAGTTTGCTAAAAGGGATCTGTGTCTAGGACGTACTATCGTATTACTACAGTAACGTGTCTAAGACGTTCTTGTATGTATACATTTACTTGATTGCCCTTTGTATCAGATGCCACTGATGATGGGTTATGTGCCCGAGAAGCAGTCTGACAATTAATTTTTTTTACATGCAGATAATAGCGTACGGCAGGATATGTTTTAACAAATATATGTAACTGAATTTCATTTTTATGGATAGCATTTTCACCTCTTACTTCACTGTAACTCCACACTTGCAGTTTCTCCTATGAGGCCATTTTACACCAATATCTGTATCTGCACATCAAAACCCATTTAATTGTGTGCTTCTGATGCCACTATCGTTTTTTCCCCTCATCTTTATTGTATCTGCAAACGATGCACGGGAAGAAAAACCTTGTGTATAACTCAACGCGTTGTTCTTAGAGGAACAATCCTCGTAGTTTCGAACGTTGTTGTACCATGACATAAAGCTTATTTTGGGAGTTTCCCAAAGGACTGTTAGAGAACCGTTTCTTTTTTTTTTTTTTTTTTTTTTCGGGGCGGCGGGGGCGGAGGGGGGAATTTTCGGTAAGCTTCTATGGGAGAAAACTGCTGGACGACTCAAACCGCCGACGGGTGGGGGGGTGGGGGTGGGGGGGCGCCCTAGACCACGCGGCCTTGTTACAGGACCGTAACAGGTTGCAATATACGTTGACGGCCTGGTTAAAGGTGGACAACCCGTAGCTCATGGGCCGTATTCGGCCAGCCATTGGTTTCAATCTGGCTCACCGAAGAAATTAGTAGGAGAGAGAACGTGGCACTCACATTGTAAGCTGCCATAGACGCATTTTCGAGCATTTCCGCCGAGGCTCGTATCGGCTCGGGTTTCCCACTCGTTTTAACATTAATAAATAATTCTTGTCCGTTTTGGACTCATTACAACAGAGCGACTGTTGAAACTGAAGATAATTTATACTGAATTAGCTACAACCAGTTGCTTATATAGGCATTTATTTGTACGTAGTGAGATTTCAAGTTGACAGACATTCTACCTTTGATTGTTTACACAATTTTGCAACGGAAGTCTTCAAGAGACCTCTTTTCAAGCGTCATAAGTAAAGAAACAATCTGAAGATGGGCTAAAGCACTCTCAAAAGGGAGTGTTTAGGGCATAATTCGTTGACGAGGCATATCGCGGTAGGGCTGCCATTCGTATTGTTTCGTTACCCCATAACGTGTTACCCTGTTCTCCGTAAACAGGTGTATTTGGACAGGACGAAGTGGAAGAGACTTAGTGCCAGTATCTGGAAAACTGGAACTGTTAAATGATGATGATGATGATGATGATGATGATGACGACCCCATAAACGTTAAAGTCACGAACGCTATAGTTTTGACTTTATGCTCTGGCAGTGTTGCTGTCGCGTCACCTGGCAAGGATGCTCGCCAGTTTAAGTTTGTGAATCAGGCCCGTGGATCAGCGAAGGTTGCCTATGCCCGATCTAGTGGATAAAGTAGGAAGTTGGATGAAGCTGTTCATAGACAATATTATTGTCTATAGGGAAGCTGCAACACCAGAGGACGGTAGCGAAACGCAGGAATAGCTGCGGAGGATCGATGGTTCTATACGTACAAAAATACGTCTTACTAATAGGCCGAGAGACCCAATACTATTCGTTTACACAATTGTAGCTAATGCACTTTTTATAGTAACAACTACAAGATACCAAAGAATAAACCTAGGGACCAACCCAAAGGGAAAGGACCACATAGAACCAACTGCAGCAAAAACAGATGCCCGACTCAGATTTATTGGAAAAATCGTAGAGGGATATAATTCACCCACGAAAGAAATGGCTTACAATATAGACGTAAGACCGGTTCAGGAATATTACAGAAAATTCAAAGAAGATTGGCACGTTTCTTCACAACATCGTTTAATAGGCACGAGAGCGTTGCAGGCGTATTCATCAAACTCCAGTGGCAGACGCTTGAAGAGACGCGTTGCATACCATGGAGAGGGTTACTGCAGAAATTCCGGGAGCGCACGTCCCAAGAGGAGTTGGCTTCCTGCCACACATGTATCGCGAAATGACCGCTAAGAGAAAATTAGAGAAGCTATATGTAATCAGGGGGTTTTTCGGTAGTCGTTCTTGGCGTACATAATTCGAGAATGGAACAAGGGTGTGGAAAATGTTAATAGTAACGCTAGTAATCTCCGCCTTACACCGTAAGCTGGCTTGTGAGTTATATAAATAATCTGATTTTTAACACGTTTTTCTTAGATCGCTTTCCTGTTTGTTCAGCAAAAATTTTGAAACTGATTCTAAACTAACTTCTCGACTAGGTAGAGACATAAAACTTTCAACATAGCTCATAACTGGATGACAGTGCAATAATATTAACTCGCTTTATTGTCTGGTGTATGGAGGGGAGTACCACTATCATTTCCCGATCAGTTAGAGACTTGAAACTTTAATATTCGTTGAGAAATCCGTGGCAATGCAGTATCAACCCGCTTACGCGGGGGGTGCTCTGTGTGCTACTGGTGTTTCCCACTTTGCTGTTCCACTTGCTGATATTTCGTGGTAAGAACGGCTGCTGGTAAGTCCTCAGATCTGAGCCTCATTCTCTCTAATTTTTATCTGCGAAGTCTTTTCTTGAGATAATCGTAGAAGCGCTCTCAATACGTAATCGACGCATGAACAGTTCAGCTCTTTACTATTACTTATTGTAAGTGCCCCACGTTTTTCCTTTTAAATTCTACAAGTATATTCATAGCTAAGAAAGATTCACAAGCACAAATATTCAGGACTATCTGTATGGACTTAGGAATCTGTTTGAAGCTAGGAGAAACTATTTTATACTTTTCGATTCTTTTGAAAAACATGATATATTAAAAAGTTATTCTTTAAATAATTAGTCTTGTTGGTGCATTTTTGCGAGAGTTATTTGCAAGAAATATCTTCTCTGAGTCTTCTAAGACCGTATACTCCCAGAACTTCAATAGCAAACCTCTCTGTGTTACCCAACGCCTCTCTTACAGCGCCTGTTAACTGAAGTTTGTTGAGCACCTCCGAATCGCTCTCGCGTTTATTAACCGATTCCATGGCGAAACGAGCGGCTCTTCTTCGTACAGGAGGACTTCAGACATTAAGCTACACACTATTATGACAGGCCAAGTAGCTTTCATTGAATGCTGCACTACAGAAGACACTGATACAAGATCCTATTTGTCGACATAGTCACGAGTTCTCTGCAAGCAACGGATGGAAAGTTCTACCAACTATTCAGGTCCTCGACTACAGAAATCCGATACTTGCTCATGAAGCCATTCGAGAACAGTTGCACGAATGTCCTTATCGTTGCAAAATCTGTCTTCCCCTCCCCCCCCCCAGAACCACTCCCCCCTCCCCCCCCCCCCAGAACCACTCCCCCCTCCCTCCAGATGTTCTTCCTGGAGTGCCTGGATATTGTGCTCTGTGAATGACGTAGTTGGCCGTCATTCCCAATGAACATCGCCCCCTTCTGGGCGGCCTTGGTCAAATTGGTGACACCATTTCATTACGGCCGTTCACAACACTGACAGCCTCCTTAGTTTAGTGGTCAGCGTGTCTGATAGCTGTGCGGAGGATCCTGGTTCGATTCTTGGTACAAAGAGCGATTTTTCATTCATGATAGGACTGGAACGTGGCATACTCAGGCTTGGTATGTCAACTGAGAAATTACTTGAGTAAGAAGTAATCCATCCCAGATCTTTCATCTACATCTACATCCACACGCCGCAAGCAATAGTAAGGTGCGTGCCGAGAGGTACCCTGTAACAGTACTTATTATTTTCTTCCATATTCCACTTGCAGATAGAGCAAAAGAAAAACAACTGTCCATATACCTCCGTGTGAGCCCATATTTCTGTCATACACTGAGGTGACAAATTCGTGTCATACCTCTTAATATCGTGTCGTACCTCCTTTTTCCCGGCGTACTGCAGCGGCTCGATGTGTCATCCACTCAACAAGCCGTTGGAAGTCCTCTTCAGAAATACTGAGACATGCTGCCACTATAGCCATCCATAACCCCGAAAGCGTTGCCAGTGCAGGATTTTGTGCACGAACTGATCTCTCGATTATGTCCCATAAATGTTCGAAGGGATGCATGTTGGACGGTATGGGCAGCCGATTCTTTCGCTCGAATTATCCAAAACGTACTTCAAACCAGTGGTCAAATATTGCGGATATGTGCCATGCCACATTGTCATACATAAAAAGTTCACCGTTGTTTCGGAACATAAAGTCCAAGTGGTCTCAAAGTAGTCGTACATCACCATTCCCTGTCAATGATCGGTTCAGTTGAACCAGAGGAGCCAATCGTTCCGTATAAACACCGCCCACACCACTATGGAGCTCCAACCTGTTTCACAGTGCCCGTTGACAACTTGGTCCATGGCTTCGTGAGCTCTGCGTCACTCTCTAAACTTACCATTAGTTTTACCAACTGAAACTGGTACCCATGTGACCAGGCCACGGTTTTCCAGTCATCTAGAGTCAAAACGATATGGTCGTAAGCCCAAGGGAGACGCTGCTGGCAGCAAAGGCACTCGCGTTGGTCGTCTGCTGCCATAGCCTATTAACGCCAAATTTCGCCGCACTGTGTTAACGGACACGTTCATCGGACGCTCCAAATTGACTTCTGCGAATATTTCACGCAGTGTTGCTTGTCTGTTAGTACTGACAACTCCTAACAAACGCCGCTGATCTCGGTCGTTAAGTGAAGGCCATCGGCCACTGCGTTGTCCACGGTTAGACGTAATGCCAGAAATTTGGTGTTCTCGGCACGCTCTTAACACTGTGGATCTCGGAACATTGAATTCCCTAACGATTTTGGAAGTAGAGAGTACAAATGACAGTTTCTACAATGCACTGCCGTTTTATGCACTGTGTATGCGGTACTACCGCCATCTGTATTTGTGTATGTCGCTATTCCATATCATTTGTCACCTCATTGTGTTATTTTTCTTGTCCTTAAGCGGAATGTACGTTGGCGTCTGTTCACTCATTGCGCAGTCAGCTTCAAATACCAGCTCTATAAGCTGTCTCATTTATGCTCATCGAAAAGCACGTAGTCTTCATTCCAGGGTTTCTCATTTGAGTTCCCGAAACATCTCGATAATACTTGCATGTTGTTCGAACCCAACGGTAACGAATCTAAAATCCCACCTCTGGATTGCCTCGATGCCTCCCTTCAACACTTCCTGTTGCAGATCCCAGAGAATCGCTCAGTAGTCAAGAATGTTTCCTACATCCGATCTCCTTCACATATGAACCACATTGTCCAAAAATTCTCTCAATAAACACAAGCCGACCATTCACCATTTCGACTACAGTCCTATTACGCTCGTTCTATTTCACATCGCTTTGCAACGTTAAGCTTAAATATTTCACCGACGTGAATGTATGAAGCAACACGCTACTAACGCTGTATTCGAACATTACAGGTTTGTTTTTCCTACTCGTTGGGATTAACTTACTTCCATCTGTATTTTTAGCTAGATGCCACTCATCACACCAACTAGAAATTGAGTCATCTTGTATGCTTCTGCAATCAGTGAACGGTGACACCTTTCCGTTCACCACAGCATCATCAGCAAACAACCGTAGATTGCTGCTCACGCTCTCCGCCAGACCATTTATGTATACAGAAAGTAACAGCGCTCCTATCACACTTCCGTGGGCACTCTTGACGATACCCTTGTACCTGATGACCACTCGAGTCGACGTATTAGGTTATGTTAGTTAAGAAGCCTTCGAGCCACTCACATATCATCTGTATGCTCATCCCTTCGTTAATAGTCTGCAGTGGGGCGCCTTGTTAAATGCTTTTCGGAAATGTCGGTTTATGGTGTCCGCCTGTTGCCTTTCATTCATGGTTGGCATGCTCAGTTTCGCAACGAGTGTTGTTTTCTAGAACCGTACTAATGAGAGGACGTCCTCTTAATTCACTTACTGAAGTCCCTACCTACCTTCTCTATCTCTTTTCTTAATCAAAATAGGTAAGCTTCTCAGGATGATCAGCAATTACCGTTCGACAGAACGTTTTTGTTAGCCTTTTATTTTGTGGATGTATTAAATTTCCTTACAGTTTTAGTACTGGATGCCCACCTTCCACCTGTTTTTCCTACAAGTATTTTTATGTCACTGTTATACTTCAAAAATACTGCGAATAGTTACTTCCATGGATTTTACAGTCGTTACAGTTCCCAATACAATCACTGATTGCACAATAGCAGAGTAATATATGTCTTTTAAATGAATGATTTCATGCCCGCGTCTTCCGTAACATAGCCTCCATGTCTTAGTTAAAAATTTTGCACTTGAGTGAAGGTGAAAATCCTCCTTCCGTCCAATCAAATAAAGTTTTTCCGTCAGTTCCGTAACTGACATAATGCAAATTCTGCTATACTTGCTCTACGATGTACATAGCACATTTCCTGCTCCATACTTTCCGAATACAAATTGACCTTAAGACTTCAATAACCTACACGTCGATAGTACATTAAGCCCTAATCTGTCTTCAAATCTGGTTGAACAGCATTAAGCACAGTAAAACATTGTTCAATAGTGAAATGTTTATATACACCAGAAAACATTAAAATTTTTTGACATTTACGTGAGTAAAAACTCTTCCTCTTGGAAATGGCCGTCGAAATGGCAACTGCGGAGATTAAAATTAAGTAGCCAGACAAATGTGAAAAACTTCCTCGCAGATTAAAACTGTGTGCCGGACCGAGACTCGAACTCGGGGCCTTTGCATTTCTTGGGCCTGTGCTGTACCATCTGAAGTCCCATCCCTCCGCCGAGTTCGAGTATCGGTCCAGCACACAGTTTTAATCTGCCAGGAAGTTTCATATCACCGCACACTCGGCTGCAGAGTGAAAATCTCATTCTGAAAATGTGAAAAAGTTTTTCTCCAAACAGTTCTGCATGACTGTTAACTCTTTCCGAGAAAATATATCAAATTTTGGAACCTGGTAGTGCTGACACAACTACTGTTAGAGCATGTCACATTAAGCTTTTCTACACAGTTATGCTGCAACACATCTAATTAGTAGTTTTTAGTGCGTATGGCCTATAAGGAAAACGAAATAATCAAACGTAGTGCGATGGAACTTCAATAAGTGAATTAAACATGTCGTCACACGCTAAAAAATTGCGCAACTAGTACTGCGAGTTGTCATGTTCCGGATTTCCTGCAGACGCAATTCTTCCGTTGAGCGATTAAGAGCTGCGTCACAGAGCGTGGTGGAAACCGTCTAAATTACACACAGATTTATGACTCACTGTGAAATCCTGGCGGTACATGGACCAAATTTAGTGTCATCTCCAGCCGTATTGAAACGGTGCTCAGTCAATTTGACCAAGGTCACACAGACGTGGGAGATTCTCATTTAGAGGCAAAGCCATCGACATTGTCCACAGACGTCAATGGCCAAGCTGTCGAGGAACTCATTCGCTAAAAATTCAGATTTTTCAGCGATAATGACTTTCACAAAACGGTTCTGAAATGGCACTGGGACCAAAAAGCGGATTTTGATCGTCGAGGAACTTTAGGATTATTATTAGAACGTTCCGAATGTTTTTGTTTCTGAGACTGGTAATTACATCACGTAATGTCACGTAACTGTGTGACTTGGAAGTGTAACTTACTGTCAATAGAAGGTACGTCACCTGAAATAGCTTTTCTTTAAATTACGTTAATCACCGCCGATCTCTTACTGCTGCACAAATTCTCAAATCGATATGGCACTGCAATATTAACGATATGGAGCATTTTAACGGTGATAAATGAGTATTATGATGGATAGAGTTTATCGCACACGGAAGTAATATATGACGTGTACTGACATCCATTTATCTTATTTATTTTATTCAATGCTCTCAGTGGAGTGTTCTGCTCATTGGAATTACGTTTTGGACTAAAAATTAATGTAATAATATATAACGAAACAGGACGAGTTTTCTTACTAATTGACAGCAATAAATACTGTATGAATAGCGGAATGATTCTTTGCATAGCGTTTAAACAGCGTTTTCTTCTGCAATAAGCTCCACTTTCTGCCATCCGCTATACTTACTTCTAATGGTTCAGACGGCTCTGAGCACAATGGGACTTAACATCGGAGGTCATCAGTCCCCTAGAACTTAGAACTATTTAAACCTAACTAATCTAAGGACATCATCCACATCCATGCCCGAGGCAGGATTGGAACCTACGACCGTAGCGGTCGCGCGGTTCCAGACTGAAGCGCCTAGAACCGCTAGGCCACACCGGCCGGCTTATACTTACTTCTCCGGGTATTTTCGACTAGTATGAATACGGGAACTGTAAAAGAAAAGCCAGCATTTCGGCTGACTTCGACGAAGTTGTGCGTTTACCCACTTTTGGCAAAGTATATAAGGAGGCTTGCGACCGTTAAGTTTGGAGCATTTCATCACTCCCTCGTTTCGTTCACCAACAAAATTTGTTACAGTTGTGCCTAATATGGCGTTTCAGATCATTAACATCACCAGCTAATATCACGTCGAAACGTTGTTCTCGATAGTAATGTTAGTGATCTGGTGACAGAAACATTCCGAATCAAGTTATAAGATGAAAGCAATTAAGGCAAATGATTGATTCAGAGCACCAATTTTTGTTTAGCGAAAGTTATTCCATCCACAGAATTACGATGTTTAGAATCAACAGAATCTTACTGCAAGTGAGAAGCATTTTCGATCTCCAGGACAGTGTCCTGCTGTCTTTAGAAGTCTGATTTCGTGTACGATTGAATGGAAATTGGTGGTATTGGGCAATAAAAATATTTTTGCGTGACAATGAGACTTATAACGGGGTACGGAGTGTCAGTGTCGAGTAGACAAGTAGAATGCATCGAGGCTCAATACAGCAATGCAACGAAAAAGAATATTAGTGGACTGCACATGCCAACAGAGCTGTAAGTTCTGCGCCACCTAGTACTTGACGTATATAAGTGGACACAAAATACAGAGTGTGTCATAACTCGACGCCAAAACTTCAGGCATGGATTTCTCATATAAAAAGATGAAAAAAGGCTATGTCAACGCGGTTTCAGAAATGCATAGTTAACGACTTATTCGAGCTCTTTACTGTTACGTAGTGCACGCTAACACGCGCTGTTTGCTGGAGGAGAGCCTACGACGCCGCTTACAAGTGTGACATAAGTGATAAAATTGTGAAACAGTGTGATAAGGGTCTTATTTTCTTTCAACACGCGCAAATGAAGGACAGTGCTCACCAGTTAAATACGTAGCTGTTAGTCGTTACGTCGTCAGTAATTGTGGCGTGCAAACTGCTCTGAAGTGAAACTTAAGTACTTTTTTTGGTCATCAGTCTACTTACTGGTTTGATGCGGCCCACCACGAATTCCTTTCCTGTGCTAACCTCTTCATCTCAGAGTAGCACTTGCAACCTACGTCATCAATTATTTGCTTGACGTATTCCAATCTCTGTCTTCCTCTACAGTTTTTGCCCTCTACAGCTCCCTCTAGTACCATGGAAGTCGTTCCCTCATGTCTTAGCAGATGTCCTATCATCCTGTCCCTTCTCCTTATCAGTGTTTTCCACATATTCCTTTCCTCTCCGATTCTTCGTAGAACCTCCTCATGCCTTACCTTATCAGTCCACCTAATTTTCAACATTCGTCTATAGCACCACATCTCAAATGCTTCGATTCTCTTCTGTTCCGGTTTTCCCATAGTCCATGTTTCACTACCATACAATGCTTTACTCCAGACGTACATCCTCAGAAATTTCTTCCTCAAATTAAGGCCGGTATTTGATATTGGTAGACTTCTCTCGGCCAGAAATGCCCTTTTTGCCATAGCGAGCCTCCTTTTGATGTCCTCCTTGCTCCGTCCGTCATTGGTTATTTTACTGCCTAGGTGGCAGAATTCCTTAACTTCATTGACTTCGTGACCATCAATCCTGATGTTAAGTTTCTCGCTGTTCTCATTTCTACTACTTCTCATTACCTTCGTCATTCTCCGATTTACTCTCAAACCATACTGTGTACTCATTAGACTATTCATCCCCTTCAGCAGATCATTTAATTCTTCTTCACTTTCATCAGCGAATCGTATCATTGACATCCTTTCACCTTGTACTTTAATTCCACTCCTGAACCTTTCTTTTATTTCCATCATTGCTTCCTCGATGTACAGATTGAAGAGTAGGGGCGAAAGGCTACAGCCTTGTCCTACACCCTTCTTAATACGAGCACTTCGTTCTTGATCGTCCACTCTTATTATTCCCTCTTGGTTGTTGTACATATTGTATATGACCCGTCTCTCCCTATAGCTTACCCCTACTTTTTTCAGAATCTCGAACAGCTTGCACCATTTTATATTGTCGAACGCTTTTTCCACGTCGACAAATCCTATGAAAGTGTCTTGATTTTTCTTTAGCCTTGCTTCCATTATTAGCCGTAACGTCAGAATTGCCTCTCTCGTCCCATTACTTTTCCTAAAACCAAACTGATCGTCACCTAGCGCATTCTCAATTTTCTTTTCCATTCTTCTGTATATTATTCTTGTAAGCAGCTTCGATGCATGAGCTGTTAAGCTGATTGTGCGATAATTCTCGCACTTGTCAGCTCGTGCCGTCTTCGGAATTGTGTGGATGATGCTTTTCCGAAAGTCAGATGGTATGTCGCCAGACTCATATATTCTACACACCAACTTGAATAGTCGTTTTGTTGCCACTTACCGCAATGATTTTAGAAATTCTGATGGAATGTTATCTATCCCTTCTGCCTTATTTGACCGTAAGTCCTCCAATGCTCTTTTAAATTCCGATTCTAATACTGAATCCCCTATCTCTTCTAAATCGACCCTTGTTTCCTCTTCTATCACATCAGACAAATCTTCAACCTCATAGAGTCTTGCAATGTATTCTTTCCACTTATCTGCTCTCTCCTCTGCATTTAACAGTGGAATTCCCGTTGCACTCTTAATGTTACCACCGTTGCTTTTAATGTCACCAAAGGTTGTTTTCACTTTCCTGTATGCTGAGTCTGCCCTTCCGACAATCATATCTTTTTCGATGTCTTCACATTTTTCCTGCAGCCATTTCGTCTTAGCTTCCCTGCACTTTCTATTTATTTCATTCCTCAGCGACTTGTATTTCTGTATTCCTGATTTTCCCGGAACATGTTTGTACTTCCTCCTTTCATCAATCAACTGAAGTATTTCTTCTGTTACCCATGGTTTCTTCGCAGCTACCATCTTTGTACGTATGTTTTCCTTCTCAACTTCTGTGATGGCCCTTTTTAGAGATGTCCATTCGTCTTCAACTGTACTGCCTACTGCGCTATTCCTTATTGCTGTATCTATAGCGTTAGAGAACTTCAAACGTATCTCGTCATTCCTTAGTACTTCCGTATCCCACTTCTTTGCGTATTGATTCTTCCTGACTAATGTCTTGAACTTCAGCCTACTCTTCATCACTACTATATTGTGATCTGTGTCTATATCTGCTCCTGGGTACGCCTTACAATCCAGTATCTGATTTCGGAATGTCTGTCTGACCATGATGCAATCTAATTGAAATCTCCCCGTATCTCCCGGCCTTTTCCAAGTATATCTCCTCCTCTTGTGATTCTTGAACAGGGTATTCGCTATTACTAGCTGAAACTTGTTACAGAACTCAATTAGTCTTTCTCCTCTTTCGTTCCTTGTCCCAAGCCCATATTCTCCTGTAACCTTTTCTTCTACTCCTGAGCCTACAACTGCATTCCAGTCGCCCATGACTATTAGATTTTCGTCCCCCTTTACATACTGCATTACCCTTTCAATATCCTCATACACTTTCTCTATCTGTTCATCTTCAGCTTGCGACGTCGGCATGTATATCTGAACTATCGTTGTCGGTGTCGGTCTGCTGTCGATTCTGATTAGAACAACCCGGTCACTGAACTGTTCACAGTAACACACCCTCTGCCGTATCTTCCTATTCATAACGAATCCTACACCTGTTATACCATTTTCTGCTGCTGTTGATATTACCCGATACTCATCTGACCAGAAATCCTTGTCTTAAGTACTAGGAACGTTATATGTATCCAAGCCATTAGCAAGATTGTGTATGGTGTACTCTATAATGGCCCGTGGCCGTGGTATGCGGTCTGTAAATGTACACCAACCTAGATCTCACAACCATGCATTACGTGTACGATTTGGCCGATGGCAACACAGTGAAGACGCTTATACGTGAAACGCTGCCAAAAGCGGAGGTTACGAGGCCGTAAGACATTGGAACTCGCCGCCGCGTTTGTGAATACAGCAGCGGGGGTCCGCCAAGACACACAGCACGAGATGATGAGGAAGGTCTACCCAACACTGTCGAGGAAAGTCCTAGATTCAGCACAAAGCGGTTAAGCTTTCAGAGGATTATGCAACGCAGCATGATCTGGAGACGCTCGCACGAAACCTGCTGCATCCATACAATGTGCAGCGTTTACAAGCCTTGTATCTTGCGAATTAGCCTCCTAGAGTAACGTTTTGCGAGGGTTTCTGCAGCAATGTGTTATGACACTCGACATCGTATTAGTTGTTTTATGTACAGATGAAGCGACATTCACAAGGGAAGAAATCTGGAGCTTGTCTAATCAGCTCGTTTGGATGGACATGCTACTATCCAATAGTCTCACCAACAAAGGTTCTCACATTAACATCTGGGAAGCTATTGTTGGTGACTGCTTGTGTGAATCTTGAGTTCTTCCAGGGAGACTTACTGGCCGGAACTACGTAGACTTCTGGCTCCCTACATTGCCTGGATACTTAGAAGACACGTCACTAGCATCCCATCGACAAATAAATTTCAAGCACGATGGTGCGCGCACACATTTCAATGTGTCTGCCCAGAAGCCCTTGAATGTTCATTTTCCTGAACGCTCGATAGGTAGAGGGAGACCGATTGCTTGGCATCCGTTTCACCTGTGGGGACATGTAAAGTCTTTCCTGTATTCGGCTGCTGTCGTGGAAGAAACTACTATCCAGTATCCGCGTTATGGCCTATCAGCCTTACAGGTGGTACGAACTACACCAGAAGTGTTTGATTGTGTGCGGAGTTTAACGAGGCGACGAACTGAGGCCTTCATTTCTACATTCCTGCATTTACTGTTACGTTATCTCTGACACGTAAGCAGAGTGTACCAGTTGGCGTTACAGACGTACAGTGCGGTCTGTAGGAAATGAAGGTCGAGTAAATCTTATGGTCCATTTCTGGACTAATGCTGACATAGATTTCTTTTTTTCTTCTGGTATAAGAGGAATCTATTCCTGAAATTTTTCTGCCGAGTTTTGAAACACACTCTAAACCTCTTGCAATATTTAATTTTGCCTACTAATAACTTTCTGCACATAACGATTCTGTTAGTATTGTTAAACGTCTAAAGACACACATATGTATTTTTTATTAAAACGGAGTTTTGTAGTTCAGTTGTCTTCATGCTACAAATGCACATCAGAGACTCACTATGTTTTGCTAATAGACTACATCTTCCCAATTTGCTTCAACAGGAAATGTAAGACGTCAGAAGTCACACCCCTGGTCTTTGTTGCCCGATGCCAAATAGCTATCGTGTGATAACGGTATGGATAGGGCAACAGTCAGTGAGGAGAATCAAACATATCGGATTTGGCTGGGGAATTGCACCATTATTGAGGAACCCGTACAATACAAATCAAGACAAATTGTAGTCTAAACTTTTACCACTGCATAAATAACGTTTGCGTGTGTATATGTACCACATCTCCTCAATCATTGAACCGATTTCACCCAAACTTGGTACAGATATCCCTTACTGTGGGGGCAAGAGCCTATCACAGTTCACATGATATGACGCCATTAACAATAAGATCCGTGGAACGTTGCCGCATGATGAATGATATTTGAATTAATTACGTCCGTACTACTAACACTATTTGCAGCACATTTCGCAGACAGAATCCAAATACACCGCTAAAAGCACCTACAAAATTATATCATGTTACCACACAGAGTTCAGGAGATGTGACGTCATAATCACTAAGATGCCTGAAAAACAGCCCCGTCATGCAAGAAGTTTTAAAACGGTCATTCTTTACTACTGAGACACGCCTACACTTCAGTTAAATTAAGGTAATACCTGACATCTGGCAGCGAATTTGACAGTTACCAAATGCGAAGCGGAAGCGCAAACGGCTGAAGGCGAAAACAATAGTCATCTATAGAGCTGTAAAGATGCGTTGGCACAGAGACGTTCACAAAGTCAAGTTCCAGACGCAGAAGCGCATTCGCACGACCGGCAAGAAGAAACTGTCGGGCATCATTTCGCACCGAGTCCACTGCAGGTAGCTTTTTCTGATATTACACTACAAACACACATAATATTTTCTTTTTATTTTTAACTGAAAACTGTCAAAATGAGTTTCCCGGTAATGCCGGGTTTGTCAACTATCTGGTTGTATTAAAAAAAAGTATGCGAGAGAGTAGTTCGAACATCAGACTTCCATTCATGAGGAGCTGCGTTGATATCACGTTTTGGCCATCCTCAATTCGTTTTTACGTGGTTTCTCCAAGTCAGTTTGTGACATGCCATCATCGTAAGTCTGACCGGCCACGGTTGTTTCCTTCAACTATTACTTCCCGATTGAGAAAAAATTTCCATCTGCATGTACATCGATGCGCTAAGCGCTGACCTTATCAGGCTGTACGCGAGTCATGTACACCATGTGATCAAAAGTATCCGGACACCCCAAAGACATACGTTTTTCATTATAGGTGCATTGAACTGCCACCTACAGCCAGGTACTCCATACCAGTGACCTCTGTAGTCTTTAGGCATCGTGAGAGAACATAATGGGGCACTCCGTGGAACTCCCGGACTTCGAACAAGGTCAGGTGACTGGGTGACTCTTGAGTCATACGCCTGTACGCGAGATTTCTACACTCCCAAACATCCACAGGTCCACTGTTTCCGATGTGATAGTAAAGTGGATACGTGAGGGGACTCGTACAGCACAAAAGCGTACAGGACGATCTCGTCTGTTGACTGACAGAGACCGCCGACAGTTAAAGAGGGTCGTAATGTGTAAAAGGCAGACATCTATCCAGACCATCACACAGGAATTACAAACTGCATCAGGATCAACTGCAAGTACTATGACAGTTAGGCAGGAGGTGAGAAAACATGGATTTCATGGTAGAGCGGCTGCTCATAAGCCACACATCACGCCGGTAAATGCCAAACAACGCCTCGCTTGGTGTAAGGAGCGTAAATATTGGACGACTGAGCAGTGGGAAAACGTTCTATGGAGTGACGAATCACCGTACACAATGTGTTGATCCGATGGCAGGGTGTGGGTGTGGCGAATGCTCGGTAAACGTCAACTGCCAGCGTGTTTAGCGCCAACAGTAAAATTCGGAGGCGGTGGCGTTATGGTGTGGTCATATTTTTCATGGAGGGGGCATGCACCGCTTGTTGTTTTGCGTGGCACTATCACAGCACAGGCCTACTTATACGTTTTGCTTACCACTGTTGAGGAGCAATTCGGGGATGGTGATTGCATCTTTCAAAACGATCGAGCACCTGTTCGTAATGCACGGCCTGTGGCGGAGTGGTTACATGACAATAACGTCCCTGTAATGGACTGATCTGCACAGGATCCTGACCTGAATCCTATAAAACACCTTTGGGATGTTTTGGAACACCGACTTTGTGCAAGGCCTCATCGACTCACATCGATACCTCTCCTCAGTGGAGCACTATGTGAAGAATGGGTTGCAACTCTCGAAGATACCTTCCAGCACCTGATTAAACGTATGTTTGCGAGAGTGGAGGGTGTCATCAAGACTAAGGGTGAACCAACGCCTTATTCAATTCCAGCATTACCGATGGGGAGCTTCACGAACTTGTTTGTCATTTCAACCAGGTGTCCGGATACTTTTGATCGCATAGCTTAGATAGTTCTACTTGCGCATATTGAACGATCTACCCCTAAAATTTTTCAGTCATTAACAAAAGCGTAGCAATTACGACTCTCGTTAAGTGAGCCTTTGTAGTGTGCTCTATATTGTAAATTTCCTCTTAAAATGTGGTGCTTTAGGAAATATGGGGCACCTGTTCGGTACTAAGCCTTTTTTACGTATTTGTTTCAAGCTCGCCAAAGGTGAATGCCATTTAGGTAACCGTTCTTATAATTATTGCATCTCTCTGTTATAATGGGTGATTCAAAAGTGATTGTACACATATCGCTGCTGTAATGTATGCATCTAAATAAGAGTGAAATGTTAAATAAAGTTTATCTGCAATTGCTTTATTTCCAACTTATGATGCATAATGTCATGTGTAGCAGGCATTACATCATGGGTCATAATAGGCTTTAGGGGTGTCGTATTCGCCCGCATAACGACTGTTGTTGCTTTGTATATCCCTCTACATTTAATGGTTGATTCTATGAGGAAATATCTCTGTTTGATTGACTTCAGCGTGGTCATTTGTACTCTATGTTGCCGTCACAGCGTAGCGGCAACAGACTTCCTAAGTATATTCAATCTGTCAGTAGTTCGTACACGACTGTGGTTATGTAGGGTACGATGGTGTAGTCAAACGGTGAATGCCCGGATCTGCATCTCGTTTACGCCGCAACAAAAAAAAAATGGCTCTCAGCACTATGGGACTCAACTGCTGTGGTCATAAGTCCCCTAGAACTTAGAACTACTTAAACCTAACTAACCTAAGGACATCACACACATCCATGCCCGAGGCAGGATTCGAACCTGCGACCGTAGCGGTCGTGCGGTTCCAGACTGTAGCGCCTTTAACCGCTCGGCCACTCCGGCCTACGCCGCAACAGAAGTTAACACACGAGTAGGGAGATGACGGTATGCAGAGGAGTACTAAACCATCAGACTTCAACAGCTATGGACAGGCATTTAAGGGAATGTGGTATTCGTGGTGCGCCACAGTTTGGTCGACCTCAACTGGATGGTGTGGGTGTAGAGAACATACTGGAAATGGTAGCTGAAGATTCGATCATAAGTACCCACTGTATAAGTGCCGCTGTAGGGATTCCACAGTCACCTGCATGGTTCCTGCTTCGGAGACAGCATTTCGAGCCATTTCACCTGTACAGGCTACAGGAATTAACATCTGTAGACTACACCAGGCCTCAGAATTTCTGTCAGTGGTTGCGCGAGACACATGCTGATGATCCACTGAACGGAATTCGGGTATCGTATGAGGATGGGAGCAGTTATCGTGCTCATAACTTGCAGGTGTGGGCGTATGAGAATCCTTTCCAGATATCCGGATCTTAACCCCATGGAATTCTAACTCTGAGGCCGTCCCAAGAAGCTACAGAACTGGAATATCAACATGCCCTAGCAGTGAATATTTTGTATGGTATAACGGATAATTAGTTACTCGGAATGCATCGTACCTGACTGTAAGAGCTATCGACAGTTTTTGGAGCATGAATTGGGTGATCTGTAGTATCATGACTTACTCACTACACGACCCAACTTGTGATTTTATATATAGCTTATCCTGATGAGTGAATATGTTTTGCAGGGCCAGTTGTTCGGCCCGCCAGACCTCCGGATCTTAATCCCATGGACTTGTACCTTTGGGGCCGTGTAAAGAAGCTCGTGCATGGTGCTGCACTGAGAATGTAGCACACCTACAGCAAAAAAAAAATTGTTCAAATGGCTCTGCGCACTATGGGACTCAACTGCTGTGGTCATCAGTCCCCTAGAACTTAGAACTACTTAAACCTAACTAACCTAAGGACATCACACACATCCACGCCCGAGGCAGGATTCGAACCTGCGACCGTAGCAGTCGCACGGTTCCGGACTGCGCGCCTAGAACCGCGAGACCACCGAGGCCGGCGATTGTGTTGCACGTGTGATCCTTACGCTACTGCGTAACTCCCAAATAAAGCAATTGCAAACAAAAGTCGTATTTTACATTTTAGGCTTGTTTTTGTGCATACATTATACCCATAAGTGTGTAGCGTTACTTTCGATACACAATTAATTAATTTCATGTTCCCTGTGGTGATGATGTAGCCCCTCCTCTACAACGTTAATCCTAAATAAACCCATTCAGACGAAACTTTATTCAATATTTTACTCTTATTTTAATGCATACATTACAGCTAGGAGGCGTGTACAGTTACTCTTGCATTGTATTTCATTAAAATTCGATAGCGGGCTAAATATTATCATACCTTAATACTGATTATATCAGCTACTTTACATTACGTTATCGGTCATATTACTAGAATAATTCGTATGAATTGTTGGATAATTGTAAGATAAACTACTTTGAAAGAACAACGAACACGAAAGGGAGACGTAAACTTTAATGAGACGGAGCCCTTTGTGGAGTAATAGCGCGTACTTTCTTTCGGAGCAAGTGTCTTTAACTGCTCAATTGTGCGACGCGTGTTGTTGTAAGCTGGCCTCTGTGGCCGAGCGGTTCTAGGAGCTTCACTTCGGAAATGCACTGCTGCTACATTTGCAGGTACGGATCCCGCCTCGTGTATGGATGTGTGTGATGTCCTTGGGTTGGTTAGGTTTATGTAGTTCTAAGTCTAGGGAACTGATGGCTTCAGGTGTTAAGTCCCATAGTGCTTAGAGCAATCTGAATTATTTTTTTGTTGTTATAACACGAGTACCGTGCAAACTAATAATTTGTGTTCCACGCTTTAAATTTATCGGGTAGAGAAACTCAAGCAGGAGAAAGAGTAACGACTAGGATGTCGTGCAGTTGTTTTGTAACTTGAATTGAAGGTCATCATTGTAGCAAAAAGCACAAAAAGTCTGTATGTGATCTGCGTGTTCTACACATACCTATGTCCGCAATGACTACGTCTGCTCTCCTAGTCTCGTCAACCACGTGGAGATTATTCTGCGCAAAATCGAATTTTTCTATCGTTACAGTGCATTTGCAGCCCATTAAGTGGATGTAGTTCACCCACACATACCCAAGGGTTTGCAAAAATTGTGACCCTAAGAATATGATACTATGGAGGCTGACATCGAATCTGAATTTGTTAAACATTTCTTTTTTGTGGTTGGTCATGTTCAAATGGCAAGCAACAATTATTTTGAACTGCAATCAAAGAGTGGAATAGAGAGCATTTCCAGCCTAGACGAGCAACTAAACTGCATAGACTAAGCACACGGCGTTAGCCCTCAGAATTGATCACGATCTCTGTCTTCTGGTATTAGTAAAAATGTGCAGTGCCTGGAACCTCCGAACGTAATGGCATAAAATCAAACATGCTTTGGGTATATTTTCCGGAATTCTCCTTCAATGAGACATTGTAGGATCGCAAAGTGTGGAAAGTGCTATGCTGCCACTTCGGGACGAAATATTTACCGAACACCCACTCATTAGAAAGGAGAACATATTCTGCCAGTACTCCTGTTAAATGTGTTCATTCATCACGATCGTGATTTCAATATATTTTGCCCTGTCAAGTGACAGCTCTTACGCAGTGCATCAAGACATATCGTTCCTTTGAAGAGAACGCTGTCATTGAGTAAACCATGGTTATATACCATACTCCTGAAGCATAATAAGTCAGAAGTCCTCATCATTTGTACAAATGAGCTAGCAACCTCCCTGGCCTTACACACATAGCACATACATTAGTGTAAATCGCATCAAAATTTCTGCAGTATCTCCATTCCCTCCTCCCATGAACCAATGAAACACGTATGTAACATAGCAGCGATGGCGAGGCATTGTAGCATCTGTGACCAGAGAGTATGCGCTTGACCGCGCGAGTGTTGCGAGCGGTTCTCAGTCTGTCAGTCAGTCGTTGCGAGTCTGTCGAGTAGTCGTTGCGAGTCTGTAGCTCTGTCTAGTTGAGGGCAGTAGTCTGTCAGTAGTCGTCGCGAGCAGTAGCTCTGTTCAGTGGCGTGCAGTACGCTAGTAGTCGTCATGCAGAGCGGTCGGTCAGTGGTAGCAGTCCAGTGGGATTGCGTGATGTGGTCTGGCGACAACACTGGTCAAGATGCTGAATGAGGTATACTGTTAATTAAGATAATCATCGGATAATGTAAAGTTTAATTATCGTAACTAATTTTCAACAAGTGCCCCCAATAATAACTTTGATTTCAAAAGCAATTTTACATAAAATTTTTCATTTTTTATTGAAGTAAGGGAAAGCAGAAAGGTGGAAGGAGTATATAGAGGGTCTATACAAGGGCGATGTACTTGAGGACAATATTATGGAAATGGAAGAGGATGTAGATGAAGATGAAATGGGAGATATGATACTGCGTGAAGAGTTTGACAGAGCAATGAAAGACCTGAGTCGAAACAAGGCCCCCGGAGTAGACAATATTCCATTGGAACTACTGACGGCCGTGGGAGAGCCAGTCCTGACAAAACTCTACCATCTGGTGAGCAAGATGTATGAAACAGGCGAAATACCCTCAGACTTCAAGAAGAATATAATAATTCCAATCCCAAAGAAAGCAGGTGTTGACAGATGTGAAAATTACCGAACTATCAGCTTAATAAGTCACAGCTGCAAAATACTAACACGAATTCTTTACAGACGAATGGAAAAACTAGTAGAAGCCAACCTCGGGGAAGATCAGTTTGGATTCCGTAGAAACACTGGAACACGTGAGGCAATACTGACCTTACGACTTATCTTAGAAGAAAGATTAAGGAAAGGCAAACCTACGTTTCTAGCATTTGTAGACTTAGAGAAAGCTTTTGACAATGTTGACTGGAATACTCTCTTTCAAATTCTAAAGGTGGCAGGGGTAAAATACAGGGAGCGAAAGGCTATTTACAATTTGTACAGAAACCAGATGGCAGTTATAAGAGTCGAGGGGCATGAAAGGGAAGCAGTGGTTGGGAAGGGAGTAAGACAGGGTTGTAGCCTCTCCCCGATGTTGTTCAATCTGTATATTGAGCAAGCAGTAAAGGAAACAAAAGAAAAATTTGGAGTAGGTATTAAAATTCATGGAGAAGAAATAAAAACTTTGAGGTTCGCTGATGATATTGTAATTCTGTCAGAGACAGCAAAGGACTTGGAAGAGCAGTTGAATGGAATGGACAGTGTCTTGAAAGGAGGATATAAGATGAACATCAACAAAAGCAAAACAAGGATAATGGAATGTAGTCTAATTAAGTCGGGTGATGCTGAGGGAATTAGATTAGGAAATGAGGCACTTAAAGTAGTAAAGGAGTTTTGCTATTTGGGGAGCAAAATAACTGATGATGGTCGAAGTAGAGAGGATATAAAATGTAGGCTGGCAATGGCAAGGAAAGCGTTTCTGAAGAAGAGAAATTTGTTAACATCCAGTATTGATTTAAGTGTCAGGAAGTCATTTCTGAAAGTATTCGTATGGAGTGTAGCCATGTATGGAAGTGAAACATGGGCGATAACCAGTTTGGACAGGAAGAGAATAGAAGCTTTCGAAATGTGGTGCTACAGAAGAATGCTAAAGATTAGATGGGTAGATCACATAACTAATGAGGAAGTATTGAATAGGATTGGGGAGAAGAGAAGTTTGTGGCACAACTTGACCAGAAGAAGGGATCGGTTGGTAGGACATGTTCTGAGGCATCAAGGGATCACCAATTTAGTATTGGAGGGCAGCGTGGAGGATAAAAATCGTAGAGGGAGACCAAGAGATGAATACACTAAGCAGATTCAGAAGGATGTAGGTTGCAGTAGGTACTGGGAGATGAAAAAGCTTGCACAGGATAGAGTAGCATGGAGAGCTGCATCAAACCAGTCTCAGGACTGAAGACCACAACAACAACAACTATTTCGTTCCACTTCCCCTAAACAAAAGTTTCAGTTTTCAATTAGATTACAAAAAAAAAAAAAAAAAAGGAATATAATTATTTGCAATGCAGTTTCTCCAAGCGGTGCGCAACAACAAGAGCAGAAATTTGACTAGATGTTGCAATGAGGTAAGAATTTAATTTTGATTTTTGCACAGGGCCAAAGACCGATATTTCAGTTTAATTGAATCATTATTATCACTGAGATTTTCTTATCACTGATTGGACCTTAATATTTTATGAAGAACTTATACTTGAGTCAGATTGCGATTCTCACTTTTATTGTCATTAAATTTAATTGCTAGGGAGGTTACGTTTGGCTCCCATTCATTTATTATTTCTGTTTTTAAAATTTCGGTGGGGAGGTTACACTTAGAGCAATGTCCATTGGCATTCATAAATAATATTTCTATCTTGTAAATTTTTGTGGGGAGGTTACACTTGGCGACCCTGCCAGGATCGAATTTCGTTGAGAGTCTTTTGAGCAACAGTCAGATATCTGCTCTTATTTGCTTAGATATAATTAGGATTTGGCGCTACGCTTTTATTAACTTGTGACTTTCTTTCTACAGGTCAACGGCAATTCGTTGCTCTGTTGTATTTGTGTGTTGCTTTTGCGTTGTGCATATTTGTTTTGTGAAAAATTTTGACGATTGTAAAAATGCCGCGAAAGACTGTGAATAGTGTATCGCGAGGTATTACGAACGAAACTACCGATTTAAACAACTTTACCGATAGGACATGTGACACGCAGTGTAATGATGACAATCCTGCGTTCACTAACAATCAGTGCATTCCAACCACTAATGATGACTTTTACCTTAATGATGAACAAACGAACTCAATTGTCTCGTCTGTTAACTTGACGACAATTGATGACGCGGAGCGGTCTATAGTAATGAGCGCTGCCGAGTTTAACACACCCGATTTAGAAAATCCAAGTAATGTACAGACAAATTTTTCGAATGAAAATGGTCAGTGTAGTGAGAGTATGACGGATCCATTTAATTCCGAAATAATGTCTGACAGTGTACATCTGACTGATAATCCTTTTTGTAAGTTGCAGAATGACCAATTGGTCACACAAAGCGGGACAATTGCATGTACTGCATCACAGAGTACTGAGAATGCAACAGCTACTTTAAGTTTGGATCAATTTATGACAATAATGCTACAGTTTAAGAACGATCTTGGTGTAGATCTCAAACAACTTAGTGAACAGGTCAAACAACAGAGTGTTGATAACAAACAAGACAATGAAAAACTCAAACAACACTTAAATGAAAAACTTGACAATAATGACGAAAATCTCAAACAACTTAGTGAACAGGTCAGACAACAGAATGAAAAATTAGACGACAATTCCAGACAGCTTAGTGAACAAATTATAGCCGTTGCCGCGCAGTGCCATGACACTAAGGAACAGTTGCGCGTGGAAATTGAGGCTTGTTCACGAAAAAATAGCGAAGAAATTAAGTCTGTTGCGCATGAATTAAGGGAAATGCAAACAGCCGCAACAGAAACACTCAGAGACGAAATTAGCGGAGTCGCTAAACAATGCTCTGAAAAAGCTGCACAATTACGGGACGAGTTTAAAGCGATAACGGTAGAACTTTCGCGCACAATGGACGCAAAGATAGACGCGAAATTCGAACAGCAGAACACTCAGATTAACGAGCGCTTTAATCAGCACATACAGAACAGTGATACGCGTTTCCGCAAATTTATTCAAGATCAAAACAAAGTAAAACGACAAGTCATGGAAACAATCACTGCACAAAGACAAGAGGACAAACGTAAAATGTTCGCGAAGGCGAAAACGTATGTAGACAATAATATTACTACAGTGTCCGACAAAATTAATACCATAGAACAGTTGAACGCGGAATTTAAGGGATGAAATTTCTGATCTTAAATCAAAAACAGATACACACACAGTAAATATTCAAACAGTGACAGACAGATTCGAACAATTAGATCTAACACAGGATTGCGATGTCATCAAAGCTGATGTTAAAAACTGAGCGAAACTACGCGTAAGTTGCAAAAACAGATTAATGCGTCCGATTCTAAAACCGACGATCAGGTTAAAATTCTGACTGAAAAATGTGATGAATTGGCCAGTCGTATTGATGTTATCGAAAATACTAATGACAATAAATCAGACGATACTGCACCGGTTTCATTTATCCAAACACCTGAATTTCAAAATTTACCGCAGACAATTAATGAGATCGATTCATCTAACAACACGTTACGTAGGAAGTTATCAAATTTACAACAAGAAGTAACAGAGATGAAAAACATTTCAGTTAATAACATGCCACAACAGACGCCACTTTATGAACATGAGTCAGACTCACGCAGTGTGTATAATTTGGGTAATCTACAGAGAGTACGGGACTTAGATTCCGATCAACCACAGTTCAATAGATTCTCTTACGATCCTGAACCTGTTCCATCACACAGAGATGATAATTTCGACTACAAACATTTTCTGTCAGTGAGAAAGTTTAAGGGAAAACGATAGAACGCAGATTCACCCACTGGATTGGATTCAACAATTTAGCTTTGCTCTTCCACCGACTTGGCCTGTAACACATAAACTTGAATTTATTTGCAGTTTTCTGGAAGGCGAACCGGCAACTCGTATGAGACCGATCGCGAGGCAATGTTATTCAGTAGAAGAGTTTCAGAATGCTTTTCTGTCAGCGTACTGGTCGAAGACGACACAGCGCGGAATTAAAGATCAGTTAATTAGTTTGCCGAATTACGAGAACTCAAATTTTCCCAGTGTGACGCAATTTTTTGAGCATATGGTCCAACAAAACCAGTACCTAAGTGAGCCGTACAGTGAATCCGCACTTATACAATTATGCATTTCCAAATTACCACGGTCATTACGAGTGTCACTTCTAACAGGTCAGCAAAAAGAAAATATTTCAGCGTTCAGAGATCTTTTACAGCTCTTGGAAGTACAGCAATCTGATTATTCTTTTGTAAACAAAAACTTTTCGTATAATAACCAAGGTCAACAAAAGTACAGCAATTATGATCAGACACGTAATTTCAATAGGAGAGAAAACAGACGCTTTAGGAACGACAACTACCAAAACTCTAATAACAGCCAAAATTCTAATTATCAATATCGTCAAAATTTTCAGCAACAGGAACCACACTTTAGTAACAATAGAGGTGTTTCACAACAACAACATCAAAACCAGCCGGTTAGCATACCTAACCAACAATGGAATTCACAAGGTCAACCAGGCTTTAATGTTTCGCCGCGTGCACGTATAGTCCCTGATACAAGAAATAGTAACGTACGGCAGCAAGGAAACAACTACGTACAAAGAAGACAGTATTTCAATTCCTATCGTAATGCACCGTACAGGAATGACTATTACGACAGACGTAAAAACGATGAGCACAATTATCAGCGTACATATAACAACAGTCGGTCTCACCAACAGCAAAATCATACGCAAGAACATATTCTCATGAATGAACCCGACAGTAGGTACCATCCAGAGCGTAACACGTCTGGAAGAAGTAATAGGACAGTTCAAATAGTAGAAATGCCACAGAACCCTCCTAATAATAATAACACGTCAGATAGAATCTGACTAGATACTGCACAGGACGCATCTTCCAATAACACAAGCACTACCTTTGACAAGCAAAATGTTGTTCACGAAAATGTAATTACTTTTGACGATATCAGAGACACTCTCTTGCAGGAAAGACCAGTTATTCAGAAAACCATTTCTCATCCTGTTATTGAAATTAAAATTGGTTCTTCGAAATTCTCAGCAGTAATCGATTCCGGCTCACCTATATCAGTCATAAATGAGGAGACTTTTAACGAGTGTAACAAAGAGAATACCTATCCGACATTACCTTTAGGCAAAACAAAAGTGAAAGGAGCAGTATCGAGTAAAGGAGTAGACGTTAAATTACAGACGCATTTATCATTTTTTATTGGAGGTCATACTTTCCACTCTAATTTTTGGATTGTTCCTTTATTGACAACAGACGTTATTTTAGGTACGAATTTTCTGGTACAACACGACGCAGTTATCGATTTTCAAAATTCTTATTTAATGTTAAAGGATGAAAATGTACAATTGGCTTTAGAATTTCAGCACTCTTTATCTGCGGAAGAACAAACAATTAACCGCACAGAGGTCATTTCCGCAACACGTGACATAGACTGTAATCCCACATTGTTCACGGATACGTACGTACACAACTATAATACTCCAGACGAAGCTGACTACGACGTAATGCAATTGATTTCTGATAAGGTTAAAGAGAGCAGTGCAACTACAGACGATGAACGAACGCAATTACACAAAATTCTTTTACAGCAAGCTCCAGTTTTTGACAACATTCCTGGTACTATGTCCGGCTTTATGTATGAATTTCAAGTGAAACAGCACGACACATTTAAAGCAAAGCATTATCCCATCCCATATATTCACAGAGAACAAGTTAAAAAGGAATTGCAGGATATGCTTGACCAAGGAATTATTGAACCAGCAGTTAGTCCGTACATAAACCCGCTACATATTGTTAAGAAAAAAGATGGCTCACTTCGCCTTGTACTTGATTCACGTCACATTAATGACATTATTATTAATGAAACTGATCGACCACAGACACTAGAGGAACTTTTACAGAAATTTCATGGTACAGCTATTTATTCTACATTAGATTTGAAATCGGGATTTTGGCAAATTCAACTTCATCCGAACTGCAGAAAATACACCGCTTTTCTCTGTTTTGGCGACTGTTATCAATTTTGCAAATTACCGTTCGGCTTGACTATTTCTTCTGCAGCCTTTATTCGCGGTTTGAACACAATTCTTCCGACAGAACTTAAGGACAGAATCACGACGTATGTAGACGACATTCTTATCGCAGAAGCTAATTGGTCTGAACACAATATGATTCTTGAACAACTGTTGCAAACTTTTCATGCACAAGGACTTACAGTTAACCTCAGTAAATCGCATTTTGGCAAAACTTCTATAAAATTTCTTGGACACGTGATTTCAGCAGAAGGCATTGCACCTGATCCGGAAAAACTTCAGGCTCTACGTGACATTAGTGTTCCTACGACGAAGAAACAACTACGCAGTTTTTTGGGCTTAATTAACTTTTTTCGTAAATTTATTCATCACTCTGCTTTAGACACACCCAGATTATGCCAATTAACAGGTAAGAACACTGTTTGGTCATGGGATAAGCAAGCACATTCTGAATTTGTGAACCTGAAACATGCTTTGTTGAATGCTCCACTTTTATCGCACCCAGATCTTACTAGAAATTTTTCCATTGCCACCGACAGTTCCAATACCGCTTTAGGCGTACACATTTTCCAGGAAATTGAAGAAGATGGGTCTACGGTAATCAAAAACATCGCATTTGCAAGCCGCATTTTGTCACCTGCTGAGCGAAATTACTCCGTTACAGAACTTGAAACATTATGTGTTGTATGGGCTTTCACGAGATTTCGGAACTTTCTTTATGGCAGACATACCACCGTTTACACAGACCACAGAGCGATACAATTTTTGCTTTCAGCTAAATTTACTCACGACAGATTAAGTAGATGGAAACTTTATTTGCAAGAATTTAATTTTACGATTGTTCACATTCCCGGCACACAAAATGTTATAGCAGACGCACTATCGCGTTCTCTGAGCAACAATCAGCAAGACGTAGCAACCAACTTCTGCAAAACAAATTTCAGTGTCATGTACATTCAGCAAGTTGCATTTGAAAACTTTATTTCATCGTCATTACAGGACATAGCAAAGGAGCAAAATAAAGACAATGTGTGGAAAGAAATTAAACACCTCTGGCAAGATAGGAAAAATGTTACGATTAGGAACCACTACACTGTACGCAATGACATTCTGTTTCGCCGCTCTCATCCTGACAGCAACAATTGGTTATTATGCATTCCTGACGAACTGGTTAACAAATTAATTTGGTACACTCATTTAAGTTACGCACATTACGGAGCACGAAAATGTTTTCTTATACTGAGACAGAACACTAATTTTACCAACATGGAGAAACGTATACGACGAGTTTTAGCGTCTTGTAAAATTTGCCAGAAAGCTAAATCTGACACCACTTCACATATTCCTCCTTTATATCCCATTATACCTGTTAAATTAAGACACATGGCCGCAGTAGACATTTTTGGTCCAATTCCGAGAACTAACAGAGGTTTTTGCTACATCTTTGTCGCTGTTGAGCTCACTTCAAAATTTGTTACTTTCACTCCGTTGCGTAAAGCTACTGCTAAAACTGTTTCGAAGGCATTTGTAAAACATTTTCTATCTCATGTAGGGCATGTGATGAAAGTAATTTCTGACAATGGATCTCAATTTCGTAGTAGCGTATGGACACGAATGTTACGAGCCAGAAACATTTCTCCGATCTATATATCCAAGTACCACGCTTCTTCGAACCCCTGTGAAAGATTAATGAAAGAAATTGGTAAGCTGTGCCGAATATACTGCCACAAAAGACATATTGATTGGGATACACACATACTCTCATTCCAAGATGTAATTAATTCCATTCCAAATGAATCCACTATGCTATCTCCGTCTGTTATATTGAAAAACGTTGAACCACCAAACAAAATTAAAGAATTAGTAAACTTCCCTAAATGTCGTCGCCTACGACACCATGAAATAATTGACATTGCGCTGAACAACATCAAACGTGCCGCAGAACGCCGGAGAAAACAGCAAAAACAGGTTTGTAGACGCCGCGACTTTCACGTTGGACAGAAGATATTAGTACGTACACACTATTTATCCAGCAAAATAAAAGGTAAGTGCAGTAAATTTGAACTTCTATACGCAGGTCCATATCGGATTCGCAGCATCCCTCACCCCAATGTTGTACACGTCGAAACTTTGAGAACCAGAAAATCGAAAGGCAATCACCATATCTCAAACATTAAACCGTTTATTGAGTGAAACCACTGTATGATTCAACACACTATGATGCCATTTACTAATGCAATTATATTCACCTGACTAATTACTGATGATTATCGTATTTTTTCTTGGCAAGTGCCCGGCAAGGTAAGGTTAGCAGGTCGCTTTTCTTGTCGTTACACATCAGACCGTGCACATTTTCCACTTTTTTGTGTATATGATTGTACTCCAGTTTTGTTTGTATGCACTGTGAAATAGTTAAGATATAACACACCTGTTGACTTTGACATTTTTTGCCTTATGACATCTCAACATCGTGACTGTTTTACATTTTGCTGCTGCATTGTATTATTCTGTGTACATTTTTGCATCTGAACACTGTCAATGTCTTTGACATATTACGTTTTCTGTCATGTTATGCTGTATGGTTAATTATGTTACCATAAACCAGTCATTATTTAGTGGGTATATGATTTAAATGCAAGACGTTAATCTTTGTTCATCAATTTCAGAAAGAAATGATGTATGTAAGAAATAAATTCAACAGAAATGGGAATTTCACCTACGGAATAAACGAAAGAAGATGCAATAACTTTATGAGGAAGAGTAAATGGATCAGGATTAACAAGCATTAACAAGAATATACTATACTCATCGCAGAATAGCAGTCTTAACTAATTTTTTCTTTCAGAATACAAGGTGATTGATGCAGGCTGTCAGACTGAACTACACATCTTAGTTTTAGTGATGAAATATGCTAGAGATAAGGAATAGTTGTATAATGAGTAATGAAGTGATTTTTTGCAGATGATAATGAATACTGATGAATAATGATGAAGGATATGGTATTATGAATAATGAAGTTTTTATTTACAGGTGATGATAATAATGAAGTTATGATGATATGGATAATGAAGCTTTCTTTACAGATGAGGATAATGTTGAAGTTATGTATTTATGCTATGTAGTTATTTAAGTATTTGTTGCAGTTTGTTTTGACAGCAGGTGTTATATTACATAGTAGGATGACGGAAAGTTTTGGAAAGGACAGCTATGGAACACATTTTTATACACATTTCACTACTTGTTAATTCGAAGTTCACTACTTTTCAGCATAGTGTGCGTTTCTTCTTTCAGGTCAATAATCCATTTTGTATTTTTTCCAGGAGAAGCCTTTCATGATACTTACTAAACCTGTTACTTATTATACCTGTTCTAGTACCTGCATTTTTATTTTTTTTACCCATTTGTGTCTATCATTTATAAATGTAATCACATATACTGCCTTGTTACATAACCTTGCTACAGCTGACTCATGACGAATGACGTTACCTATCCTCATTTGCAGCAATAGGTCAAAAGCAAAAAGTGTTATGCCTCAGCAATTAATTATCGATCCCAACGCAATGCATTGCTAACAAAAAAAAAAATGTATTAACAGTCCCAAATAGTGATACCAGTTTGAGAAAATTCTGAATAATACTGATTAGCTCTGAATAGTATGTCACTTGAGTAATGACTTCTTAATGAGACAACAAAAATACACATATATATAAAATAATGCTTAGTAACTGGCTAGTAATTGCCACTGTTATTGTAATGAGACTACTTATAATCCCCATGATTATTAATGCTATGACTATAATTAACTGATTTTTAATAATGACTTCATAATGATCTGAATAATACTGAATGAGGAACAATGCTTTATACTATTCGATACCTGATGGCCACTGAGTGCCAATAATTAGTGTCACTTAATGAATTGTTTTTAATTATGCCATTAATTAGCTCTTGTTTTCAATGTTTATGCTTTATAATTGGAAATGAATGTGACTGTTTAATAATGCTTTGTAATTAGGAAAAAGCTAATGATTATTACTATTGAAATGACAAATGATTAATTAACTATGCCATACTTTGTAACTGGAAAAGAATGCGATTGTTTCATGATGCTTTGTAATTAGGAGAAGGTTAATGATTAATACTATATTGAAATGACAAATGATTACTTAACTAGGCTATACTTTGTAACTGGAAAAGAATGCGATTATTTAATAACGCTTTGTAACTAGGAAAAGAAGATTACTGATTCTATGTAAAACAATTAATGAACATGTTTCTGTAATACTACATACATGGTACAGAAATGTTCAATAACTGGGCTATGAATGCCGCAAACTACTACTGTAATTGACAATATTATGTGACTTAATGTCCTTCACCTCATGAGCTAACTACCCTGAATTACTGCGATGTCCATTTATCCTGTTATCCTAGTGATCATGGAGCACTATCTTTGGTTTTGCACTAATTCTACGTTGGTGTGCCTTGTACGAGCGTGGTGTTGACACGACATGCTATCCACCACCGTGAGCGATGAAGACGTTATTATGGTCCCACTGTTTGGTGTACCTAATATACTGCCAAAATAAAAAAAAAATGGAATATTACTACGACAGTTCAGTGTCTCGGCTACGCTGATAAATTCTGAGGGGAAAAGAACTTCAAGTTGTGTCACTTGGTGTTGTACTTCTGTGGAAAGATATGGACTTTCAAAACAGCTGTGTGCAATCTAAAGTGCTACAACCATGATGCAATCCTTCCCTTTCCTATCCTAATTCTTGTCACATAGTGAAAATCATTTTTGCTAACATTATTTATGTTCATGGCTATACATTTTTTCAATTCGCTAAACTCCAGTGCGAGTACACTTATGTCACTGGTCGACATGATTTTTTTTGCTATTATGTTTATTTATTGCCAAAATGCTAAAGACATTTTTTTGATTTGTTCTGAAGTACAGTATATGTACACTCTTGTCTTTTATATTGTATATACATTTTTTTATTTTTTTTGAGGATATGTTCTGAACTACAGTGCATGAGCACTTCTGTTAGGTGTTAATATGTTTTCTACTGAACTTCAGTCCCTGTACACTTTTCTCATTTTTCAATATGATTTCTACTATTCTGTATATTCAATACATTAATGCGAATGCACTTATGTCATTTGTTACTAATTGTACATACATTTCATCAATTACTGATATGTTCTCAACTGCAGTGCATGTGCACTCATGTCACTTGTCAACATAATATTTTGCCAGTCTGTTTATTTGTTCTGAAAATGCTAAAGAATTTTTTTCAGTGCCTGTGCACTTTGTTATCTGTCAAATAATTTGTATATACATTTTTCTGATTTGCTACTATGTTTTGTACTCACATTTTATCTTTGTCTGATATATTTTGTACTTAGTGCGTGTGCACAACATTTAAATATTATGTAAGTTGTAGAATTTTGTTAATTAAAGAAAAATATTGCCGCGCTTGGCAAGTCCAAATGACTCACCATCGCTGCCAAATTTTTCCCCCCCCAGTGGAGGGTTATGAAACACGTATGTAACATAGCAGCGATGGCGAGGCATTGTAGCATCTGTGACCAGAGAGTATGCGCTTGACTGCGCGAGTGTTGCGAGCGGTTCTCAGTCTGTCAGTCAGTCGTTGCGAGTCTGTCGAGTAGTCGTTGCGAGTCTGTAGCTCTGTCTAGTTGAGGACAGTAGTCTGTCAGTAGTCGTCGCGAGCAGTAGCTCTGTTCAGTGGCGTGCAGTACGCTAGTAGTCGTCATGCAGAGCGGTCGGTCAGTGGTAGCAGTCCAGTGGGATTGCGTGATGTGGTCTGGCGACAACACTGGTCAAGATGCTGAATGAGGTATACTGTTAATTAAGATAATCATCGGATAATGTAAAGTTTAATTATCGTGACTAATTTTCAACAAGTGCCCCCAATAATAACTTTGATTTCAAAAGCAATTTTACATAAAAATTTTCATTTTTTATTGAAGTAACTATTTCGTTCCACTTCCCCTAAACAAAAGTTTCAGTTTTCAATTAGATTACAAAAAAAAAAAAAGGAATATAATTATTTGCAATGCAGTTTCTCCAAGCGGTGCGCAACAACAAGAGCAGAAATTTGACTAGATGTTGCAATGAGGTAAGAATTTAATTTTGATTTTTGCACAGGGCCAAAGACCGATATTTCAGTTTAATTGAATCATTATTATCACTGAGATTTTCTTATCACTGATTGGACCTTAATTTTTTATGAAGAACTTATACTTGAGTCAGATTGCGATTCTCACTTTTATTGTCATTAAATTTAATTGCTAGGGAGGTTACGTTTGGCTCCCATTCATTTATTATTTCTGTTTTTAAAATTTCGGTGGGGAGGTTACACTTAGAGCAATGTCCATTGGCATTCATAAATAATATTTCTGTCTTGTAAATTTTTGTGGGGAGGTTACACCATGGACCTTGCCGTTGGTGGGGAGACTTGCGTGCCTCAGCGATACAGATGGCCGTACGGTAGGTGCAACCACAACGGAGGGGTATCTGTTCAGAAGCCAGACAAACGTGTGGTTCCTGAAGAGGGGCAGCAGCCTTTTCAGTTGATGCAGGGGTAACAGACTGGATCATTGACTGATCTTGCCTTGCAACAATAACCAAAACGGCCTTGCTGTGCTGGTACTGCGAACGGCTGAAAGCAAGGGGGAGCCACAGCCGTAATTTTTCCCGAGTGCATGCAGCTTTACTGATGGTTAAATGATGATGGCGTCCTCTTGGGTAAAATATTCCGGCAGTAAAATAGTCCCCGATTCGGATCTCCGGGCGGGGACTACTCAAGAGGGCGTCGTTATCAGGAGAAAGAAAACAGGCGTTCTACGGATCGGAGCGTGGATTGTCAGATCCCTTAATCGGGCAGGTAGGTTAGAAAATTTAATAAGGGAAATGGATAGGTTGAAGTTAGATATAGTGGGAATTAGTGAAGTTCGGTGGCAGGAAGAACAAGACTTTTGGTCAGGTGAATACAGGGTTATAAATACAAAATCAAATAGGGGTAATGCAGGAGTAGGTTTAATAATGAATAAAAAAATAGTAGTGCGGGTAAGCTACTACCAACAGCATAGTGAACGAATTATTGTGGCCAAGATAGACACGAAGCCTATGCCTACTACAGTAGTACAAGTTTATATGCCAACTAGCTCTGCAGATGATGAAGAAATTGAAGAAATGTATGATGAGATAAAAGAAACTATTCAGGTAGTGAAGGGAGACGAAAATTTAATAGTCATGGGTGACTGGAATTCGAGAGTAGGAAAAGGGAGAGAAGGAAAGATAGTGGGTGAATATGGATTGGGCGAGAGAAATGAAAGAGGAAGCCGTCTGGTAGAATTTTGCACAGAGCATAACTTAATCTTAGCTAACACTTGGTTCAAGAATCATTAAAGAAGGTTGTACACATGGAAGAATCCTGGAGATACTAGAAGGTATCAGATAGATTATATAATGGTAAGACAGAGATTTAGGAACCAGGTTATAAATTGTAACACATTTCCAGGGGCAGATGTGGACTCTGACCACAATCTATTAGTTATGAACTGTAGATTAAAACTGCAGGAACTGCAAAAAGGTGGGAATTTAAGGAGATGGGACCTGGATAAACTGACCAAACCGGAGGTTGTACAGAGTTTCAGGGAGGGCATAAGGGAACAATTGACAGGAATGGGGGAAAGAAATACAGTAGAAGAAGAATGGGTAGCTCTGAGGGATGAAGTAGTGAAGGCAGCAGAGGATCAAGTAGGTAAAAAGACGAGGGCTAGTAGAAATTCTTGGGTAACACAAGGAATATTGAATTGATGAAAGGAGAAAATATAAAAACGCAGTAAATGAAGCACGCAAAAAGGAATACAAACGTCTCAAAAATGAGATCGACGGTAAGTGCAAAATGGCTAAGCAGGGACAGCTACAGGGCAAGTGCAAGGATGTAGAGGCTTATCTCACTAGGGGTAAGATAGATACTGCCTACAGGAAAATTAAAGAGACCTTTTGAGAAAAGAGAGTCACTTGTATGAATATCAAGAGCTCAGATGGAAACCCATTTCTAAGCAAAGAAGGGAAAGCAGAAAGGTGCAAGGAGTATACGGAGGGTCTATATAAGGGCGATGTACTTGAGCACAATATTATGGAAATGGAAGAGGATGTAGATGAAGATGAAATGGGAGATACCATACTGCGTGAAGAGTTTGACAGAGCACTGAAAGACCTGAGTCGAAACAAGGCCCCGGGAGTAGACAACATTCCATTGGAACTACTGACGGCCTTGGGAGAGCCAGTTCTGACAAAACTCTACCATCTGGTGAGCAAGATGTATGAGACAGGCGAAATACCCTCAGACTTCAAGAAGAATATAATAATTCCAATCCCAAAGAAATCAGGTGTTGACAGATATGAAAATTACCGAACTATCAGTTTAATAAGCCACTGCTGCAAAATACTAAAGCGCATTCTTTACAGACGAATGGAAAAACTGGTAGAAGCCGACCTCGGCGAAGATCAGTTTGGATTCCGCAGAAATGTTGGAACACGTAAGGCAATACTGGCCCTACGACTTATCTTAGAAGCTAGATCAAGGAAAGGCAAACCTACATTTCTAGCATTTGTAGACTTAGAGAAAGCTTTTGACAATGTGACTGGAATACTTTCAAATTCTGAAGGTGGTAGGGGTAAAATACAGGGAGCGAAAGGCTATATTCAATTTGTACAGAAACCAGGTGGCAGTTATAAGAGTCGAGGGGCATGAAAGGGAAGCAGCGGTTGGGAAGGGAGTGAGACGGGGTTGTACCCTGTCCCGGGTGTTATTCAATTTGTGTATTGAGCAAGCAGTAAAGGAAACAAAAGAAAAATTCGGAGTAGGTATTAAAGTCCATGGAGAAGAAATAAAAACGTTGAGGTTCTCCAATGACATTGTAATTCTGTCAGAGACAGCAAAGGACTTGGAAGAGCAGTTGAACGGAATGGACAGTGTCTTGAAAGGAGGATATAAGATGAACATCAACAAAAGCAAAACGAGGGTAATAGACTTTAGTCATATTAAGTCGGGTGATGCTGAGGGAATTAGATTAGGAAAGAGACACTTAAAGTAGTAAGGGAATTTTGCTATATGGGGAACAAAATAACTAATGATGGTCGATGTAGAGAGGATATAAAATGTAGACTGGCAATCTCAAGGTAAGCGTTTCTGAAGAAGAGAAATTTGTTAACATCGAGTATAGATTTAAGTGTCAGGAAGTCATTTCTGAAAGTATTTGTATGGAGCGTAGCCATGTATGGATGTGAAACATGGACGATAAATAGTTTGGACAAGAAGAGAATAGAAGCTTTCGAAACGTGGTGCTACAGAAGAATGCTGAAGATTAGATTATTCTTCTTCTCCTGTGTCTGGATGCACCAATTTTGGTGCTCCGGTGTTTGCAGGATTGGCCGACTTGGTCGTTTCCAGGGGACGCCCGATTGCTTGTTGTTCGAGTGGTGAACGCAATCTTCGTGGAGGCTCCTATGGGTAGATCACATAACTAATGAGGAGGTATTAAATAGAATTGGGGAGGAGTTTGTGGCACAACTTGACTAGAAGAAGGGATCGGTTGGTAGGACATGTTCTGAGGCATCAAGGGATCACCAATTTAGTATTGGAGGACAGCGTGGAGGGTAAAAATCATAGAGGGAGACCAAGAGATGAATACACCAAGCAGATTCAGAAGGATGTAGGTTGTAGTAGGTACTGGGAGATGAAGAAGCTTGCACAGGATAGAGTAGCATGGAGAGCTGCATCAAACCAGTCTCAGGACTGAAGACAACAACAACAACATCTCCATTCACATATAACAGAAAAAACCGCGTAAGAGATTTTAATTTATGGACAATGGCTGACATGAAATGAAGCACACAGTACATCACCCATACCTTACGGTACAGCAAACATGTCACTTGTTTACTCTTGGTGGACCGACTGTGATGTTCATGTGGGTTCCTGGTCGTGTCGGTCTGTTAGAAAAGAAGGATGCTGACGCTGCTGCCGAGGCTGCAGTCCTCGCACCTCAGCCTGCTAGCTCCTACATCCTATATTCCCTCCGATAATCTCTGTGTTGCCGTCTGTCAGGAGGTGGTGTCCCTTTGGTATCACGAATAGTCGTTCCTGCAAGGGAGTAAGCTCCGGCTTATTAAGCCTCTCCCAGGGCTTGGCCGACCTCCTCTTGGCCCCACCGTCGGGCGGAGGTCATTTTAATTAGGCTGAATATTGGGCACTGGCTTTTGAGCGATGGTCATTCGATAAGTGGCGCTCCCCCACCACTTTGTACACATTGCGCCCAAGTTTTAACTCTCCGCCACTTTCTGAAGGAATACCCACTTTTTAACCGTTCTCGATCCCACCTTGGTTTGCCGTCTGAGTTATCAGCCGCAAATTATGCGAGGGCTGTCGACCGCGCTTTACTTTGTATCCGCAAAAGCAATGTGGCGAAGACCATTTAATTTTTAGTTTTGGACCTCAGCTTCTGTATGGTCTCGTTTTTAGCCCTTACTCCACGTCCCTGCCTTTAGCTGCTTTCTCTTATGTCAACTGTCGTTCTTTAACACCTCTTTGTCCTCGTGTTCTATAGTTTTGACTTGGGCAGGTATGGCCCCAGTTGTTTTTGCGCCCTAAAGCAAAAAAAAAAGAAAAAAACCAAAGACCACCTGCTCGGTTGTTTTAATTCGTACAAGCACACATGATCGGCGGGTATGCAAATGATTAAAGCTGTAATTCCCTGTGACATAGGCCGGTCACCAAAGTGCCTTTGTGTTGTTTGCCTTTAATTTTGGTACCAAGACTGGTATGTAAGGGGCCTGAGCAGCGTCAGATGTTAAGTGATAATTGGGAAGGACACGGAGATGTCGCTCAATCAACACCTTACAGAGTTCGAAAGGGGCCACATCAAGAGTCTCCATGTCGCCGGCAGGCCGAATGGTGGAATATCCATATTTGTGGGGCATTCACATGCGGGAATGACTCAATCTTGGACTCCTTGGAAAAGTGATGACAAGTATACTCGCCGTCAACATTCTGGGCGACCACGTTTGATTGCCGTAAGACAGGAACGCTAGCCGTATTGTACACGAAGCACATCATAAGCTATTCGTTTATGCGCCTGCCACCTCAGAACAATTAATGGATGCCCTGAAAAAATATTTGCCGTCCTGCACAGTTGTTCGGAGACCAGCTGCTTCTTGAGCTCGGCATTAACGTCCCAAGCGTAGGCTGCCGCTAACACCACAGCAGTAACGTCTATTTTTGGAGTGTTGCCGTGACTGGGAAGTATGGACTGCTTATAAATGGGATTTTCAGCGATTTATCGCGTTCGTCCATTAGTATCACCATCAGCGATTATGGCGGTGACCTTGGAAGATGTCCCATTTTCCCAGTGTTTTCTAGATGAACGGCGGTGCTATTTGTGGCATTGTGGTGTGGGTTGCCGTTGGATACGACTTCAGGTGACGACCGCTACTAACTCTGAGACTTTCTGTTTCATCCGACAGGATTGTGGATCCATTTTTCGTCTCTGTGAACTGTCTGCATGATGTAGAGGTAGTCCATTTACCCGTAAGGTACCCTGTTCTGATGATGATGATGATGATGATGATGATTTATGGCGGAGGGCCCTAAACAGATAGGTCATCAGCGCCCTTGCGTTAGTGTTATACTGAAGAAGATTTTCGTAATCTAAGAAGATCAATAAACTGGAAAACTACGTTTGATCCCACCACAGGAAACGTAAAGCAACACCAGGAAGGTGAGGTTCAGAAAAGCCCGTAATAAGACACCAGCGAGACACAGCGGGACAACTAAATGAAATCATGGAGAAAATAAAGATGCTGTTAAGAAAGAGACAAATAAGCATGGCTGGATGACGTCTTGGAAACAATACGTGACCCAGCCACTCTCTGACACATTAGGATTGCACACCAAGTATTTTGGAAAGATTTCAGGACAACGCGCAAAATTTTAAGACACGAACAACACTCGCCTCCTTATCAGTTAAAATAGAGACCCTGTGGGAGACCCAGTTCAACCCTCAGGTCGTCATATAAAACGCACTCACTTAAAATATGTCGTACTGACAGCTGTGTACCGCATCTCTGACGTACTGGGGGCTCCTCCCGACATAAGAGGAAGCCGTGTGTCAATGGACAATGTCCCACTCTAAGCCGAGTAAGGGCCTTCACACCGTCCCGAGCAGAAGGTGGTGACCCATGGTCGCACTGAAGTCTTGATGAAACGTAGTTTATTGTTCCTCACTTCCAGTAACTGGGAGTCGCTCCAACATATGGCCTTACTGGTCACAAATGAAGTGACAGCCCGCAGAGGGACTGAAAAGCTGGCAGGAGGAGGAAGGGAGGAAGCCGCCTTAGCAGCAGCATCAGCGAGTTCGTTTCCCCGGATGCGTATGCGCCCTGGAACCCAACAAAAAATGATTTCCTTGTTTTGTCTGTTCTGTTCACAATACAACATTTATAGGACCTGCTCGAATGTCAACCGCATCTCAGTGTTAGTAGCCAGGATATGAAGAACGAGTTACAACAGCTGTGGGCTAGCTTGTCTCACGAGAGAATACAACGGATTCATGACACATTTCCCAACCGTGTCAGTATATGTATTCAGGTCAGATGGGGTTCAACGTCAAGCACATAAGTAAGCTCAGATTACTAAGATTATTAGAAAGTTCCCTCGATACTTTAAAGACCGAAAGAAGATCACTGGGCGTCTCAACCCATGTAGTTTCGTTTCGTTTCCGCCTCCCCTTCTGGGAAATTCATTCTCATTGTCTGGCAGTCAGTAATACTTACATAGATGTAGTACTCCATACGATTATCATCACACGGAATATGTAAATATAGTTTATACAGGGATACTGTCCCCCCAAGGAATGACATGCATTGATGCATTTAATAATGAGTTGTCACTCGAGAATTCATATTTTTTCTTCTTTTTCTTGTGCATCTGTCTCATATCACGGATGTTCAGCATGACTGACAAGGGGAGGCCGCCAATTGTAAAATTCAGATTCGATTCATACTGTTCATAATAAAAGCTCATGGCCAGAGGTGTAATGTGGCAAAGCACCAAGATGCACTACTCAGCCGTTGTCGAGAAAATCGACAGTTAAAAGAAACCGTTGCGGTGAAATAATCTCTACGACTAATAATTTTCTACAGCGTCGTGGCGCAGCGGTAAGCGCTCGGGTTCGTAATCCGAAGGTCGCCGGATCGAGTCTCGCGCCATGCAACCCTTTTTTTAGTATTTGTTTTTTGTAATTCATATATATATATATATATATATATATATATATATATATATATATATATATATATATATATATATAAAATTCCCGGCAATCAGTTGCAACAATTACGCATATAATAAGTTGTTGAAAGTCGTTTGTCGTGGAAAAGCTGGTGACTTCGAACATCATTATGTTTTCCGCAAACAAAGTTGTATTTCACAAATGTTATTAATTGTCTTCATAAAGTTAACCACGTATAGTTAACGGAGGACGTAGAAACGGTATTCCGAAACGAATACGTATAGCGTAAGTCAAACGTTCGAATTAGAATAGAGACCCCACGAACACAAATTTGCTGCGGCAGGTATGAAATATAAACTCCGTTACTCGCTCGTTACACTTGAAGGACAGATGTTGAATGGGCCGAAACGAGCTTCCGCATAACAGCGTAGTTGCCTGCTAACTTCGAAAGAAGGTAGGTGCGGTCCCAAGCGCAACTTATAACATCGTCGAAAATCTGTGCGGACGGGAGAGCTTTGGTATACCCTGTTAAAAAAACGGAAAAATGGAGGCGGTACAATTGGAGAGCGATCCGCCTTCACCAACATGCATAAGCAATTCATTAATAGTTTATATATATAAATTACAAAACACTAATAATTTAAAAAAATGCTTGGCGCGAGATTCGATCCGGCGTCCTTTGGATTACGAACCCGAGCGCTTACCGCTGTGCCACAACGCTGCACAAAGTTATTAATCGTAGATATTTCACCGCAACGGTTTCTTTTAACTGTCGATTTTCTCGACAACGGCTGAGTAGTGCATCTTGGTGCTTTGCCACATTACACCTCTGGCCATGAGCTTTTATTATGCGCAGTATGAATCGAATCTGAATTTCACAATTGGCGGCCTCCCCTTGTAAGGACAGATTTCGCAAGATTAATTTAAGAGGTGCCCTAATATCGTTCCTGCGGTCACGCTGCCACCCCCAGGTGCCGCAATTGTCTGCGTGCAGGAGTATTCATGGAAAGTGAATGAAAGTTCCGTGAATGTTTCTGAATCGTGTAACCGAGATGAAGCTTGGGCACGAACCCGGGCGGTATTCACGCTGTGGAATGTGGGAAACTTCCTAAAGGCCACTTCCAAACTGATATTTTTAGCGGCATTTTGGAGTCTTCAATAACAGTGCCTTGGTAGGAGATGATTTCATGGTTCCAAGAGTTAGGCGAATCACCCAACGATGGAGAACGTCTAGATTATGCAACTACGTCACGGTGCCTTGCTTTCTATCATTTCAGAGTCTTCAGTAATAGTGCCTTGGTAGATGATGATTTAATGGTTCCAAGAGTTAGGCGAATCACCCTACGATGGAGAATGTCTAGATTCTGCAACTACATTACGGTGCCTTGCTTTCTATCGTGCATCCATAATCGAAAACAGAGGGGATGAAGACGTTATACAGATTCAAATGTATCGCCGTTTCCGCTCCCACCATACCGTAGCAATTGTTTTTAATATAATTAAAGTTCCAGTTTCAAAACGCTTTAATAAGAGAACCATTATTGAGAAATTTGAAAAGCCTGTTACTAACGCAGGGTGCAACACCATGGAATAAAATAATTTAATAAAAATCTTACCCATAGGCGGCCCCCTTTTCATCTCAACATAAATGGGGTCGGCTGCAGATGACAGATGAACCGCAATTCCACGGCTATGGTTTGAGTTGCATGTGGCACCACACATACTGTTCAAGGCACATGATTGCACAAGTTCGGTAGTCAGCAGTTGTCGCACTGTTAGTTAGGTAAGCCCATAAACTTGGAAAGGTGGTACGTGGTAGGATGCAAAAAAAAAAAAAATCCATTTTTAACTGTCACGAGGTTATAAACCACATAAAAAGCAAAATGACGTTGGCCTCTAATTGTCGTGAGAGTGGCAAAACACATATTCAGTATGTTGTCCACGTTTTTCTGCCCAAAGCTGAAAGCGGGAAACAGCACGTTCCACAATAGATTGGAGTGTCTCGGGGGTCACGTTCAGAATGGGTTGCACAGTCCATGCCTTCAGTTCAGCTATGTTCGTAACTGGAGGACTGGAAACACCTTCTTTCAAATAACCCCACAGCCAGAAGTCACACGGGTTAAGATCAGAAGATCTGGACGGCCAAGACGTAGGGAAATGACGGCTGATAATTCTAGCATTTCCGGAATGCCTTTACAACAGCCGTATCACAGACTGTGCAACGTGCGGGGGAATACGATCTTGCATAAAAACAATCCTACCCACACACACAAATGCTGTTGAACGGTTTGAATGACTCTGGTGCCCAAAAGACTCCCACAACGTTTACCGGTGACAGGACGAAAAGGACTCATATTCTGGGAAAAGTACAGCTCTTCGATGAACGGTGCCGTCAACTCCCACAATACAGTCACCTTTGCAGAGTGAGTGGTAGCTGCTGATGTGCTTGCAGATTTCCCATTGCTCATATTCTGCAGTTCTGCTGATTGACATGTCCTTAGAGATGGAAATGGGCTTCGTCTGTCCACAGAATGTTCCATGGCCATCATTGTCCACTTCCAAGAGAGCAAGAAATTCCGGAACCAACGGTTGTCTTTCTGGCAGGTCAGCGGGAAGCAACTCCAGAACGTCGGTGGTTTTCTATAGACAGCAATGATGTAGGATTTTATGCACCGTACTTGCAGGCATGACCAACATCCGTGCAATGCCTGTTTACACCACCGCTCGGAATCCCCTGCAACGCTGTGGTTACGTCTTTTGAAGACGTCGGACCAACTGCTTTCCTCCCTCTGCCACGTTGCACTTCAAAAGAACCTGTCTTTTCGAATTTTTGTAATCATTTCTCCAGATCCATAGCAGAAATTATGCCATTACCTTTTTTCGTACCCTTGTGTTTCCAGAACTTTCACAGGGCTACTGGCGTCAGTCATCGTTCTTGTAAAACAGCCTTACCAGCATCGCACGATCCTTCATGAAGACAGTATTGTCTGGCGTCTCGGACGCAAGCTGAGGAACAGCCATGAGCCGCGCGTCTGTCGATGTGTGTATTCTGACACCTGCACCGCCTGCTGTAGGTCAAATTTCCCTTTTTCTTTCTTATTGGTTCTTGACGCTTCCCCATGCATCTATAATATGTTTTTAAAATTTGACATAACTCTGAGCAGTGGTTCTCTTTCCACAGCGTTTTCACACCGGAACTTTCATTATGGACACACAGCATTTACAATTTTTCCTTATTGTTTGTTACATACTCAGTGTGACGATTCCACGTTACTTCCCATTCAGAGTAGACTCCAAATAGTTTAGCATGCGACTGTACGGGAAATCTTTGTGGATCAAGTCGTATTTATGTAGAGAAGTGATTACATCTTTTGCTCGGGAATATAACCAATACCAACTTTTCTGGCTACCGAGTAAGTCCATTGCCTAACTACCTTCTAGCAAGCACTGCTCATACATTGTCAGCCAAAAACACAGTGAATGGGTGTTTATAAAGACATCGTCCACATACTGAAGGACTTTAATGTTGGACCCATGTGGAATCTCCAGATCTGAGGCATACAATGTGTGCAGCAAGTGACTTAGTATTGCTTCCTGTGAAAGGCTTTCTTCACTGTGGGAGGGCCGTATAATCTCTTATAGTGATCTCAGATGTATAATGATGACATCTGAGAGAACCATATACAATTCGTAAGAGTCCATCTGGGATGTGTAGCAATTTCAATGTTTCAATTAGATCAGCGATAATGTCATTATCATAAGCTCTTGAATAGATATATAAATAAAGAAGGTACTCGTTTGTCACAAACTTTTTCTCATCATATCTAATGCTTGGGATATAGTCCATAATACGTTATCATTACGGAAGTCGTATTGTGTTCGTGGCAGCAAGTCCTGATCTTCTAGGAAATATTGAAAGTGGAGCTCGAAGAGACGTTCGGAGGTGTTACGCATACGTGATGACAGCGCAAAGGGTCTATACATCGTTGCTTGACCAGAATCTTCCCCACATTTTAATATGGGCACTGCAATTTGGTTGTTCAATCCTCTGGAATGGTACAATCTTTCCAGATATGTTGAAAATTCTCACTGGAACGGGTTTAACGCTGTCGGACGAATTTATGATCATGGAGTATTAGACCAGGACGTATCCAGGTAATACTTCCTCTGAGTATTGTGGGGCTTTGTGTAATTCGTCGAAATAAAAGGGGTGGTTAAACAACCACAACATTGTCAGTTGTACCAGACGAAGTTAATTCAATTGGCTCACACATAACTGTGGGAGGAGCTTTGCCGACTGAAAACTCGTCTGTCCAACTCTGCAACTGTTTGGGAGGTCCCACTTTGCAACGAGGAAACCATTTGTCATCATCTGAACGATGCAGATGGCTTTTGATGGGTTCCCGCAAAATTTCTTGCAGTGTTATTTCTTAAGAGTGTTGTGAAAGACTATAGGCTGCTTTCGTTCTTTTGTAAGCGATGTAGTTCCACCAGGTTGCTCGCTGCCTAAGTCGACGAAATGCTTGCCTCCTTTCCGGTACCCAACGTGAAAGCTCTTGATTCCTCCAACGACCTGATTTCTGCCTGTCTTCTCTAAACATCCTGTTCTGCGGCCAGAAATGATGCTGCTTCTTTGAGATCATCCCTGAATATACTTGTTTGCGGGAACTGCACATTACTAACGATAAAAATTTGCATCCGTTATTTCACTATACTTAAACGACTCAGCCTTCGTAATGTCCATTTTGTTAGGTGCATTGAGCACCTGAAACAAGTGTGGGAAGAAACATCAGCTAGCTATAGGTGTGACGGAATTTTCTTAGCATGGAATTTGCGCTGACATAGTTATGAGGGAAAGGCAGGCCGGTATGCGCCAGCTATCATCTCTTGAAGAATCCCTCACTAAGATGTGGTAGCCAAAGTCTTGTGTGTTCTCTGGAGCAGCGCCAAAGGAACGTGGAGGATCGGATGCTATTCTGATTTATTTACCATTGATTCCAAATTCACCGGCCATTTGAGAGTACCAAGGTGTAGCGTCCAATATTGTGGCAACATCAAATAACGTCCGCAGAAGGCAAGTGATCCGTAACTGACTGACTTTGATACTGAGTAATCTAAAATTAGTCAAAGAAATTAGATTATTTCCTTTTATAATTGCAATCATTTAGCTGTCACGTAGCCAGTCACTCCCTACACAGTGTCTCGATGTCGACACAGCATCAGGAGACAGCATCATTGATACTTGTACAGACGAAGCAAAGTTCTGCTTTTTAATGTTGGTAGCTGCGCAGAAGAAAAGTAGACTGAGTGGCGGCAGAAGCTTGTTTCTTAACAGACGTAAAGCTACTTCTTTTTAATGGAAATCTGCTAGTAGACCACCCCACGCTACGATCTTTATGGAAGGGTATCGGTTTCTTCAACGAAGACATTCCCCTTTGAAATAAACTGAACTGAAATTAACATGTATGACAGCAATGGAGTCGGGTCGACTAGAATGGCAATTGCCCCTTTCTCGTAAAGGGGTACAGATTAAAAAAATGGCTCTGAGCACTATGGGACTCAACTGCAGAGGTCATTAGTCCCCTAGAACTTAGAACTAGTAAAACCTAACTAACCTAAGGACATCACAAACATCCATGCCCGAGGCAGGATTCGAACCTGCGACCGTAGCGGTCTTGCGGTTCCAGACTGTAGCGCCTTTAACCGCACGGCCACTTTGGCCGGCGGGTACAGATTACTTAGCGGCTGCACATTTCTCAAGAATTCCCAGCATTGACTGTCTGAGACTATGGTAAGCTGTAGATTTAAAATTTCCGAGCACGACGAGAAATCTTGTGATTTTAGTGATCACTATACAGGGGATATTGAACTGAACAACATTACGTCAGTAATTCCTTTATTTGCAGACTAATAGGTATAGCTTAGCTCCTAGTGCATGTGGCAAGAGCAAGCCATTAATGGTTATTTTTCCCTGGGTAGCAGGTCAGCTGTTGGACAGCAGGCCTGTGGGAACAAAACGGTTAGTATATACAAACAGGCATAGTCCACTTAGTGGTGCAGTTACGACCGTGCGGAGAACATCAGACAGTACATTACATGAGATGTTTGTGGGAATACTGTTAGATGGACAGAAAAAGCAACTAACACAGTGAAGTGGGTACATATTAACATACCAATGCTCACAATGTCTGCACCTACACTCCTAACACTCTGTATATACAGGGTTATCCCATGGTGAGGTTACAAACTTTCAGCGATGATGGACAAGGGCAACTGTATCAATTCGAGGTAACATACCGCAGTCCAGACACGACCAAGTCGAAATGTATAAGCAATAATCTATTCAGGTTCCATATTATCCTCGCACAGAGCTCAGACTAAGGTCCCCAACTTCCTAACCCTGACCATGACGTACAGAATTGCCACTGATTACTCTCCAACACCCTCAAACAAGTCCACTGTTGATGGGCTAGAAACAGTGCACGTAACTTAATGCCAGAGACATCGAAAATTCTAAGTTTGTGGTACAGTAATAATGAATTCCACTCACCCGCACAAGTTTGACAAGTTGCTACATTTACAACAGTTTTTCAAAGTGGCGTACCCCATGGTCAGTACTGGCATGGTATACTCGCTGAACGTTCCGTGATACACATTCTAACATCCCCGGTGTAGTTTGAACAGATTCACGGGCAGCGCTACCCTACTAGGGTCCCTTATCCGAAATTGATACGTTTATCCCTCTATATCATCCCTGACAGTCTGAAACACCATCACTAAATCATCTTGTATGGCTTGAGATGTTTTGTTTTTCATAATATTCATTGTTTTACGATCAAGATGGGTGCGAAATTTAACAAAAACCGTGCCGCTATTGTACCACCAATCTGCTCACTGCCACTTCATCGTGCAGATCCATATTAAGCTGTAGAAAGAGAGCGACCCAGCTCACTGGGGTCGGGAATCCAACGCCAGTTCCCAGCACTAACTAAATAAGCAGCAGTATATGTGCTCGTCAACAAAAAAATGGTTCAAATGGCTCTGAGCATTATGGGACTTAAAATCTGAGGTCATCAGTCCCCTAGAACTTAGGACAACTTAAACCTAACTATCCTAAGGACATCACACACATTGATGCTCTAGGCTGAATTCGAACCTGCGACCGTAACGGTCGCGCTGTTCCAGACTGAAGCGCCTACAACCACTCGGCCACAAAAGCCGGCTGCTCGTCATCCATGATTGATTGCTGTAACGTTGCCCCGTCCCGTTACTGCGTAACTGAATCACAAAAGTATTTCACTGTTTGTGAAGACGTAGAAGATAACAGATCTACACGACAGGTCTGTTGTAGTGGGCTCCCAACAGCACATTGTAGGTGCATACATATTTACTTAAAATGTGGTGCGAATACGACAATATAACAAAAAAAAAGAAAACTCTACGGCATGCATCACGGCGCTGTACAGCGTGCTCCTCTGAAATCAGGACAATTTCAAATTGAATTTCCCGCCCTATAGTAGTGCCGCCGGAGGTAGTGATTGTCGTTCTTAGAAGCAATAGGCAGCTAGTAAACAGCCAAAACGGCAAAATAGCCCAGATGTTACGGACACGTACGGAGTACAACCGAAGAATTACGATTATCGAACGTCTTAGTACTGGGCGTTCGCCCACCGTAATAGTTTGATTTTTCGGGTACCCGAGATCAACTGTTCACAATTTGTGGCCAAATATAATGCCTCGGGGAAGACTGGGGAGGTTCCACCAACCCGGCGAGGAAACCTCATTTGAGGAAACGCGTGTCACGAACTGCGGCACTTATCGGAGATGTTCAGGCGCTGATTTCGGAGGAACCGGGGGGCAATCGCTGAGGAAATCGGCGTCAGTAGTGGATGTCATCGAACGAACAATGCGTCGGATGGCATAGGAGGAACTCATACGGGCCATTTAGTCCAAAGCTGGCCATCGAGTAAAATTGACATGCTCTGATCAAAGGAGTTATGGCCCCCGTATAGTCCGGAGAGTAGTCGAGTGAGTTACCAATAAGACGAGGCACCTTAACGTCCTGTCTCTACCCACCGCTGTCGAAGCAGGTTGTAAAGAGTGTGTGCGCTTGATTCAGGACAAGATTGGAGGCTGTCAGTTCGGCTGAATGCGGTTGCATCGAGTACTGTTACTCTTAAAAGACACCACCACTTATATGTAAAAGAATTTTATTTTATTTTGTTTTAATTAATTTGATTCTTTTTAAAGAAAAAAAAGTTTAAGATCTACGAATTCTACACTTCAGGTGTCATGGTTGTGTAATAATGTAACAAAGTGAAGAGACGAGAACTGACATGTCTAAGAGTGTTTTGCGGAGCTTTTCCATATTCGTCTAGTCGTATATTGGCCTTGATTTACATTTTAGCCAAAAACGTAAAAAAATGTGGCTTTGGTCAAATTTAGTTATGTCAGTCTATATTAAAAAAATACTGTTCATGAGTCGGTTAACATAATGACCTATATACCTCTGTGTGGAAACAAGTGACATCAGGTATAAATGAGCCGTTGTTTAAAATGTTTTAACCTGTTTCTCCACTTCGGGGGGCATTAATGCAGCATATTTCGTTGTTTTTTGTTGATATTCAGCAGTTTTATCTCAGTTGTTCCGTTTTAAATTTCAAATTTTTAAGTTTCAGTTTCCACCTAAAGTTACGGGGATGTGAACAACTATTTCGCGAATATTTTCTATATATTTTTAACTCTTTATATATCTTGCATTTAATCACATGATAATCTGAGACCATCGAATAAGAAAAGTACTAATAATACTAATAGTATAAAAGATGTACTTCGGATATGCTACTGAAATATGCTAACTGCTTGGATGCGAAAGAAATCTACATTAAAAGTATTCAGTGGATAACTGCCAATAGTTAGAAATAAAATATGTTTAGTTACCACTTGTCCTTATCAGTTCTTGAGGCAGGAAGCATTTACAAACACCCAAAACCAATTTCATAAAAAGACGGCAATTTCTGAATCTTGCCCCCTCTCCGATAAATTTCATCAGACGCCAATGACAATCAATAAGACAGCTTTCCCGGCCCTTAGAAGCTTTCTGATATTACTAGTCGAATTACAATGCTCGTAATTCCCGTGAGATCAGTCTATCAAATTATATAAACTGTTGCTCAAACGCTCAGGCAAAATTGTAATAAAAGTTGGCAGGATGGACTCTGTTTATCAACGACTCCATACAACTGTTAATTTTCATTGACTTTTTGTTCTCCACGTTTCTCAGAGAAATCACGCGGCACAAAACTCTACAGGTGTATCTAAAATAAAGTGTCTAAGACAAGGCGATCGGATTCCGCGCGTAAATGTGAGAGAGACATAAAAATGCGTTTGCAGATTCAAGCTGGTATAATATTTTTAAATTATGGGACAGTCAGTTATGACTACTCTCTTGCTTGAGCGTGTATGTATAATGAAAGTTAATGAATCGTGAGCCGTTGTTTGGACAAAAATGCTTGTCGTGTCGATGTGCTTTATACCAGATAGCACCCTGCAGATTCGAGTGTGCTTGCTCAGCGGCCCCATAATGGAGCAGCGAAAGTTGGTAGATCGAAATTACACTGGAAAAACATTAGTTCCAATTTTGGCGACGAGGTGCTAATGTGGCACTGTGAATGCAAGAAAGACGTACTGATCTTTTACCATATTTAATGTATTAGCAAGGAGCGAGGACAGAAGAGGTCAAACAGGTGAGAAAAGTATAATGCTCATTTTATTATTAACCGCCTCTTGCATAATTCGTTGAATATGACCTGGATATGTTGGTGAGAAGCTGTACAGCGGCACATCTGCACCAGATGGCTAAAATTTGAATTGATTTGTTCCAGCGTAAATCGGTTCCGCATCAACACTTTAGCTTATCTATCAAGTATCGCTGCCGTGTGATAATTACAGCCCACAACGGAACTCTGTGAGCAGCTGCACTTCAATAATAGCCATCCGGCGAATCTACACGTTTCGTCCAGATAAAACACTTTCTAGCGTAAAGCAGCCTTCACTGCGGTAATTACAGAAGCGTGATAGACAGTACGCGATGTGTCACGTCTATCGGAGGGCGTTCGAACGCACACCGGGCGGGAACGTGTTCACTGGACTATAAATGCGGGTCACTCGGCGTCCACGGGCAGTGTTCAGCGCTGTCTGCTGCTAAGAGGTAAGCTTGTCTGCGCGTTGTCCAGTACTGCAATTACCATTGGCCACGTACCACCGACACATCGGACTACAGCGCAGCCAATACTAGCGTCAGTAGACTGCCGTATTCATCCAGTCATTGCAGTGGAGTTTCCTTCCACTAACCACACAACGACGATCGAATATTTCTTTCCTTTTAACCTTGGAGGTAACAGCAAGCTCTATTTTAGACAGGAGGCTTATGTGAAACACTGGTCCCATATATCGTACATTACAGAATTTTCACAGGGATTATTCAGGATTCATGAGCCTGAACTTCCTTCAGTTGAATTTACTAATCCTGGAAGGACAAAGAAATGTCACTACATCGTTACATTTTGTACGAGATTGGCAAAAACAGTACATTCTTCTTTGCTCATTAACGAGCACGGTACCACTCGCAAGTGTTATTGATTTTTCTCATATTGAGAAGACAGATGGAGCAACCTGTTTTACTTGTTAAAAACTGTCTAAGGCTAATATGGCATAAACCCTTCTTTATCTGAAACACCTGCTTTCGACAGACTTTGCTGTCATCTTCAGGTCTGTAAAAAGGTGCATATACATGGAATATGTCTCATAATTGAGTTGATACGAAATATTTGAGATGAAGGTATTAGTTTGGTATTACAAAAAACAGAGGTGGAATTGTACTTTTACATACCTTGCAAAAGCTTTTCGTTGCGAAATGCGTTCATTTAAGTTGGACCTTGCGCCAAGTTTTCTTATGAGTAAAAAATATAACATTTAAAGAAAATTTCTCTTAATTAAAATATTTAAAACATACAGAAACTTGCTCAGTTGGCGATATATATTGATGAGTCACAAGAACACAGTACACCGTAGCACATTTGTTTACATGGGCTGGATACATTCTAAACGCTAAAAACCCACGTTAAACGGCGTGTAAGGTACAATTGAAAGGTATTATCGCACATATAAGACTTGTATAGCGTGTTACGGCCCTAGATGGCTTTTACATCGTACCGTGTTATCAGAGCTCATTCACATTTACAATTAATTACTTTCGTGAATGACCTTAAAGATTAGTACTTTATTTACATTGAAACACGTTTCTAAGTCTCGCAGTGTACATCACACGTTCTCATTCCTGCAGACATAACAAGAAAGTTAATGTGTCTACTCTCCTATAGTTAACTTCTTTGATGTGGCGCGTGATGACCGCAAACTCGTGGAGCGCGCAGGCTCCAAACTGCAGCACCCACCAAAATCCACACACATTTCAATCGTAGAAATAATAAAGCATTGTATTATGGATGAGGGGTGGGGAGGGACAGGTATCATATACACTAGACATTGGTAAATTAGAACTTGCCGTACGTATGTTCAGTAGATACTATTAAATCTTCCCTTGTACATTATTTATGCCTTGAGGTGTAATTATTCACAAGAGCTGAGTATAATAGCATAGACTGCAACTAATGCATAGTAGGAGTGGTGAGACGGAAAACAATCGCAGTTCAAGCATGACAAGAGTAGAAGTGTCCTTTAGCTGAGAGTGTTTTACCTCACATAACTTGCTATACGTAGTGTAATATTTTCCTGACGTCCGGAGACGGTGTGGTGCTATGGTGCAAGACTCACGCGTTTCTCGCGGGTGATTTACGTATTGTGGGCAGCCGATCTTCTGCTCAGGACAGACGGCTTCGTCGATCTTCACAATACTTCTCCGAAGATTATGTGCTGGTTAGGGAAATATTACTGAACTACTTGTCTACCCTTGAAATGATTCGTTACTCTCAGAATACTTCTATACCAACTCCGCTACATTTCTTCTTCACAATAAGACACTACACAAGTTTCATATGCTCTTTCAAGTATCGTAAATCAACTACGTCTGGAAAACATTAGTTCTTAACTACTACCATTACAGTCTCTTTCTGTTTTAATAACCCATGTAAAAACAGTTATTGCTGCTAGCAATTCAAACAGCAGAGTATATGAGTCTCTAGATAAAACACATTTCATTTGTTCCCAGCAGTCACTACTGTTTCACTGCCGAAGTGTAGCCCTTGATTACTCCTTGTACCGAACATACGGCTTCCAAGGCGTGTGCGGCCGCCACTTGTCAGCGCCGATAGACCGTCAGAACTTTAGCCTTCTCGTAACACACACCCGTCCTGCACACACATAAACCATGGCGCAGTAGACACATTTCTGTCTCTCACTCTCGTACGTAAAATATCGGGGGATGTGGAAAGCCGACGGTTTCTAGAATTTGCATCGAAATTCTCGAGGCACTACAGTAGGTGTAAGTCATACTCTGATGTGGAAGATTGTGCTTACATATCTAAGCAGTACAACAACATAGACAAATATTTAGATATGCATAACCGGTTAATTGGCCACATCAATAGGAGTATGTGACCTATCACAACGAAAACGTGTAATACATATGAATTATGTTATGCTGTCAGCAAGAGGGCTGCTTTTTAGGGTTTACTTTAGTGTTTACAAATACTGTTTTATTTCACCGCCGACAACAAGATAACAGCCCGCATCTCGTGGTCGTGGGGTAGCGTTCTCGCTTCCCACGCCCGGGTTCCCGGGTTCGATTCCCGGCGGGGTCAGGGATTTTCCCTGCCTCGTGATAGCTGGGTGTTGTGTGCTGTCCTTAGGTTAGTTAGGTTTAAGTAGTTCTAAGTTCTAGGGGACTGATGACCATAGCTGTTAAGTCCCATAGTGCTCAGAGCCATTTGAACCATTTTTGAACAAGATAACACCCGGACGCTCACGGAGAGACTTTCTATCGCTTGTGTGCATGCTTGCCGAGCCCTAGGTTCTCCAGCAAGCTTGCCGGCTCCACCACTCCGCCTCCCCCCCCCCCCCCCACACACACACACACACTTCACCCAAGTTGAGAATGTCTGGAGCTTCATAGGCAGGGCCCTCCTACCAGCTCCTAGATTTTGACTGTCTAACTTGCAAATTGAACAGTAGGACATCTAACACCACTCTCAATCCATGCCAAGACGAATAATTGCTTGCATAAGGGCCAGAGATGAAACAACATGAGTTTCACTTCCTCAATTTGTGAAGCTCTTTCTCTTAAATAAATAATCCTGTTTTCTGAAATTGTAAACATTACTAGTCTGTGCACGGACATCACATGTACAGATTTCCGTCCCATTTGTGGGAAGCCGTTTTTTCCCTTAGCGTGTATTTTACAGTCTACAAAGCAGTGACAGGTAGCTGGCCCTTTCGACTAAGCGCGAGGGAACGCAGCGCTACCCACCCAGCCGCTGTCAGGTGTCAGCAAATAGGTCCTGCAAAAATTTTGGCGCACGTGACTTTCAGAGGCAGACAGCTTGTCAAGAAATCTGTGGCAAAACGTCATTGGCAGGAACTGTTTTTACCGTTGTGTAAGAAAATGAAATACATTCTAGCTGCCGGCCGGGGTGGCCGAGCGGTCCTACGCGCTACAGTCTGGAACCGCTCGACCGCAATGGTCGCAGGTTCGAATCCTGCCTCGGGCATGGATGTGTGTGATGTCCTTAGGTTAGTTGGGTTTAAGTAGTTCTAGGTTCTTGGGGACTGATGACCTCAGAAGTTAAATCCCATAGTGCTCAGAGCCCTTTGAATCATTATTCCAGCTGCGCAAACATTATACTCATGACTTCAGCATTTATACGAATGTTGCTATAAAATTTTTGATAACGAGTGGAATCAGTCACCAGACGTTACATTTAGACAACTCGCAGTTTACTTGTAGACCACCGGTGTAGACGTCACAGGACATTTCGAAAAGAGGACAAAAATTGCTCAATGAACTGCTGCTGTCTACTGTGTTGCCCGGCTGTTTCAGATAGAAAAATATTAAGCTGGTGATTTTATTTGTCCCATGTCGTGATTGAGGTGCACATAAACAAAAATGAACTTGGTAGTACATATATAAATAAAAATACACTAACGCATATGATCAGCAACCGCCTTGGGCCAGTGTTCATATTTTTCCAGATCCATCCCTCCATGTTAGTGGCTTTGTTCCTGTCCCAAGCCTTTGTTTGAATTGAGTGTAACGTCCCATAACTGATCGGATCGATCACCACACATTTATATTTCCATAAATACGTAAGAAGACTGCTTTTCACATCTTTACCTTTTCATTTTCGGTATGTCAGAGTCATTTTTTTTCTCCGGTAGTAGCTCCTCCTCTTCTTCATCGTAGATGACACCTGAAGATGGAGCTTTAGGCTCTGAAACCGGTCCTGCAGTACACAAGAAAACGCTAGCAACTGAAGTGGATTTTTTATTCTGTCAGTATGTTCTTCGCCCGCTGATATTCACTTCATCAAATATTTGGTAACAAATAAGTTAAAGAGGCTATACAAGGGAAATGAACTTGAAGATAATGATATAGAAAGGGAAGAGGAAGTACATTAAGATGAAATGGCAGACATGATACTGGGAGAAGACTTTAGCCGACCAAGGTCACTAGAGCAGTCGCTATTCCTTCAGATCTGCTTATATTCTTACAACAATTAGCCAAGTTATTCGACCTGGTGTGAATGATATAAGGCAGGAGAAATAATCTCACACTTCAAGAAGAATGCAATAATTCTAGTTTCAAAGAGAGCAGGTGCTGACAAGAGTGAATATTATCGAACTATCGGTTTAGTATGTCATGGTTGAAATATACTGGCACGAATTATTTACAGAAGAATGGAGAAACTGCTGGAAATCGATCTCAGCTGAAATACGTTTGGGTTCCGCAGAAATGCAAGAACACGCGGGGCGGTACTGACTACCTTACAAGAAAGGTTAAGGGAAGGCAATTTTACTTTCATAGCTTTTGTAGATTTGCAGGAAGCTTTTGACCATGTTGATTGAAAAACGTTTTTTAAATTTATGACGTGAGCGGTGGGAAAATGCAGGGAACGAAAGGTTACTTACGGAGTGTGCAGAAACCAGGCGGCAGTTATGAGAGTCGAAGGACAAGAAACGGAAGTAGTAGTTAAATTGAATGACACACGATTGAATCCTATCCCCAATGTTCTTGAATCTGTACATTGAGCAAGTTATGAAAGGAATCATGGAGAAACTTGGAACGGGAACTGACGTTCAGCAGGTGAAACATAAATTTCTGGGTTTGCCGATGGCATTGTGGTTCTGTCGGAGACAGCAAAGGACTTGGAAGTGCAGCTAAGCGGAATGGACTGTATCTTGAGAGAAGAATATAAGATGCACATTAAGAAAAGAAAAATAGCTTATGATGTCGAAAGTAGAGGAAATATAAAATGTAGAATGCCAACGGAAAGAAAAAGCGCTTCTGAAGAGCAGAAAGTTGTTAACATTGAATTTAAATTTAGATGTTTAGAAGTATTTGTCTGGACGAAATGTGGACGATAAACAGTTAAAACAAGAAGAGAAAAGAATCTTTTGAAATGTTGTGCTGCCGACGAATGCTGAAGGTTACAATGGTAGATAACTAATGAGGAGATGTTGAATATAACTGGGGAGAACGACATCTGTGGCTTAACATGACTAAAAGAAGGGATCGATTAAAAGGATACCTTCTGAGACATCAAGCAATCGTCAACTGGAGGGAAGAGTCTATAGTGAAAACATCAGAGGGAGGCCAGGGGCACTGTAGACAAAGCAACATCTCTCAATGTACAGGCGAGCAAAACACGCCAAAAGCCTGTACTGGCCCATGATGTAATGTCTACCAACGATGATATTATACATCACAACTTGGAAAAAAAATGATCGTCTGGCATTGTTGGAGCTGACGCCACATTGTGTGATTTGTGTGTCGGTAATGAGGATGAAACGATAATGAGGACAACACAACACCCAGTCCACGAGCAGAGAAAATCTGGAACCCAGCCGGGAATCGAACCCTGGACCGCAGCATGGAAGGCAGACACGTTACCACTCAGCTACGCAGGAGGACACAATTTGGAAATAAGACAGTTTCAGACAAAACTTTATATAATATTTTACATATAAGAATTTGATGTGTTCAGTTACTTTTGAATCCCCCTGTGTATAACACACAGCTAGCCGGCCGCGGTGGCCGAGCGGTTCTAGGCACTTCAGCTCGGAACCGCGCTGCTGCTACGGTCACAGGTTAGAATCCTGCCTCGGGAATGGATGCTTGTGATGTCCTTAGATTAGTTAGGTTTAAGTAGTTCTAAGTCTAGGAAACTGATGAGATCCTGCCTCGGGCATGGACGTGAGTGATGTCCTTCGGTTAGTTAAGTTTAAGTAGTTCTAAGTCTTCATGTACCTCCTCTTCCCTTTCGATAACATTGTCTTCAACTTCAGTCCCCTAACTGATGATCTCAGATGTTTAGTCCCATAGTGCTTAGAGCCATTTGAACCATTTTAACACATAGCTATACACGTAATGTATAGAAGGGGAAATATTGTTAACAAAAATAAAGGGCAAAATCTTAGCCAATATTCTTCATGTTTTACGCTATTCTGTAATAAACATTTGAATTAACATAAGGTATGTATGTTTTACAAGACAATGTATAGGTTTGCTGTAAGAGGTAACAATGAGAAAGAAAATTCTCTAATGTGAAAATATGTGCTTAAGATTTATTTCTTTCTCGCAGTCAGTAATACATTGGACAAATTCTCTCTCCTGTATATATTCTTTCTCCTTTAATATACTTCGCCTCTGACCAGAATTAAGTGTACAACAATGTGCTGTTTTGCTTTCTTCCTAAATATCGAATTTACAGAAAACAGGAAATCTCTGTTTATGTCTAATTGGCTTATGACTAGTGTACTATTATCTAGTCAGAATTGTTTCAAACTATGTAATCCTACAATTTGACGGAATAAATCTACGTGAAATACACTCATTTAGCTACAATCTTCATACACTACCGGCCATTAATATTGCTACACCAAGAAGAAATGCAGGTGATAAACGGGTATTCATTGGACAAATATATTATACTAGAACTGACATGTGATTGCATTTTCACGCAATTTGGGTGCATAGATCCTGAGAAATTAGTACCCAGAACAACCTCCTTTGGCCGTAATAACGCCGTTGATACGCCTGGGCATTGAGTCAAACAGAGCTTGGATGGCTGCCCATGCAGCTTCAACACGATACCACAGTTCATCAGGAGTAGTGATTGGCGTATTGTGACGAGCCAGTTGCTCGGTCACCAATGACCAGACGTTTCAATTGGTGACAGAACTGGAGAATGTGCTCGCCAGGGCAGCAGTCGAACATTTCCTGTATCCAGAAAGGTCCATACAGGACCTGCCACATGCGGTCGTGCATTATCCTGCTGAAATGTAAGGTTCCACAGGGATCGAATGAATGGTAGAGCCACTGGTCGTAACACATCTGAAATGTAACTGTTCAAAATGCCGTCAATGCGAACAAGTGGTGACCGAGACGTGAAACCAATGGCACCTCACACCATCACGCTGGGTGGTACGCCACTATGGCCATGACGAATACACGCTTCCAATGTGCGTTCACCGCGATGTCGTCAAACACGGATGCGACCATAATGATGCTGTAAACAGAACCTAGATTCATCCGGAAAAATGACGTTTTGCCATTCGTGCACACAGGTTCGTCGTTGAGTACTCCATCGCAGGCGCTCCTGTATGTGATGCAGCGTCAAGGGTAATGGCAGCTGTGGTCTCCGAGCTGATAGTCCATGCTGCTGCAAACGTCGTCGAACTGCTCGTGCAGATGGTTGTTGTCTAGCAAACGTCCCCATCTGCTGACTCAGGGATCGAGACGTGGCTACACGATCCGTTACAACTATGCGGATAAGATGCCTGTAATCTCGACTGCTAGTGATACGAGACGGTTAGGATTCAGCACGGCGTTCCGTATTACCCTCCTGAACCCACCGATTCCATATTCTGCTAACAGTCATTGGATCTCGACCAACGCGAGCAGCAATGTCGCGATACGATAAACCGCAATCGCTATAGGCTACAATCCAACGTTTATCAAAGTCGGAAACGTGATGGTACGCATTTCTCCTCCTTACACGAGGCATCACAACATCGTATCACCAGGCAACGCCGGTCAACTGCTGTTTGTGTATGAGCAATCGGTTGGAAACTTTCCTCATGTCAGCACGTTGTAGGTGTCGCCACCGGCGCCAACCTTGTGTGAATGCTCTGAGAAACTAATCATTTGCATATCACAGCATCATCTTCCTGTCGGTTAAATTTCGCGTCTGTAGCACGTCATCTTCGTGGTTTAGCTGTTTTAACGGCCAGTAGCGTAGTTTCAGCTGCTGGAAGGATGTCGCTCGTACTCCGTATATCGATAGTCGCCACCAGTTCACCCATCATTTTACGAAACCACTTCGCATTCAAGGTTGCATTTGCCATAACAATAAATAAGGCTCAAGTTCAGAAATAGGGGGTAAGAAGGCATGGAGTGGAAGAGAGGAAATGAACATAGACAAGATGGAGGTGGAGATGAACATGGAGAGTGGGGAAAATGTGATGTTCAGAGAGAGGGTAATGAGAATGAGATGAGCAATGAGAGGCGGGAGAAGGAGCTGGGCTGAGCGTGGGTTGAGAAGAACTTTTGGACGCACATTCAATTCCCACACATTTTTAGCAATTGTGAAGCGTTATCGGAATCGCTAGTTTTTTATACTACAGAGATTCTGAAACATAATCTCTCTCGCTGCAGATTTTTAGTATTGATGTAACTCAGTGCTGCGAATGCAATTCATGCGCTGTTGGCACGCGATACACATTACGTGACACACTGCCTTCACGTGACTCCTTGCAACGTAGGCGAGTGTCTCCACGATACTGTCCCAAAAATCGAAAAATCTTATCACAAACAATGCACTTCAAGTATCCACGAAACAATTGTAATTCATTGGCTTTAATCACACATCGACAAATCCGGCTTTCTCATAGATTCAGATAGCCTCCATGCTCTGACACATGGCGTCTTACTAGCGATGACTTGCACGCTCACTAAACTACATGGTTGTCAAATGAAATTGACCCGGACAATACGATAGTCAAAATAAATGTTGCACATTGCCGAAACTTTAATAATGGATGTTGTGATACAGAAATACATTATGATATCAGCATATAATTTTGTTTGCAATGTAATACTGGCAGAAACAATCCATGTTTTTGTGGTAGGAGCCTGTATGTGCAGTGTATGATAAACGTGTCGCCTGTAAACAATGTAGTACTTGATATGGTGTCTTTGCGAAGGTTACGTTCCTTCAGGATAGTTCAGACAACAATAAAGTGGGAACAGTGGCTCCGCATAGTCGTTCTAATGGGGAAGGGAATGAGACAGGTGAAGTTTCGTAGCGGATTTCGCTGGGGCAAAGTGATGTCTTTAGAATTTAGAACACATTTCTACCGAGAGGATCATTACAGAAGCGGCTGTGGAAGAAATACCACAGGTCTGCAGGAACAATATCTACATTTGCCAGTTAGCAGAAGCCCTCGATACAATGCTACTTGCGTACAGCAGCAATTCCCAACAGCTATAGGAGTGGAAGTGTCAACACTACAATACGATGATGATGAAGATGTTGAAATTGTGCGGCGCTCAACTGCGCGCTCATCAGCGCCCATACAAAGTCCCAATCTTTACACAGTAATCTAGCCACTTTCAACAATGACGGTGAAATGATGAGAACAACAGAAACACCCAGTCGCCGGGCAGAGAAAATACCCAACCCAGCCAGAATATAACCCGTGACCCCGTGATCCAGAGGCAGCAACTCTAGCCACTGGGCCACGAGCTGCGGACCCAACAATAAGATGACCTTTCAAGGCTCCACCTCTAAATCTGGTTCGGAGAGCGGCTCGTGTATCACCAAGACTGAACCACTTTCGTGAGCTAGGCAGCACAGGGACACAGCCCCGTTTTCTAATGAGACATGTATCAATGTCGATATTTGGAGGCAAGGAGAACAACGTTCACACCCTAACTGTATCGTGGACCGCACTGTTATGAAGCCGGTTCAGTCATGTTTTGCGGCGGAAACATGTGTAGTCGCAGTATGAATGGTGTGAACTATCGGGACGACATCCTTGGAAGCTGTGTGGTTCCATTTGGTGAACGTACTGGAACGGGATTTGGATGATGGATGATAATGCAGGCTTCCATCGTCAATCTTTGAACACCTTCCTAATGGAGCATAGAACCAGTCGGATGGAATGACCTCTACATTCTCCAAGTTTCAGATGCGTTGAGAATGCGTGGCAAACGCTACAAAGAGTGATTTGCAGTAGCTCTGCCCCACCAGAGGCCTTGGAGCGTCACACAGATGTGGCTGTGGGGTAATGGGACAATATCCCACAGCCTTATCTGGACAACTGTGTTCTAAAGTCTCTCCAATTACGATGAGGACCAATTGATTCATAAACATGCAAGATAACTGTAAGAAGAGGCTATATTGTTTGCAATGGCATCTTCGGTGAGATTCTGTTTTTGGTTTTGTGTTTATCAAGTGAATAATGAAGTTTCTGGAAATAACCACCGTTGACGTCGATTACCGCTGTGGTCGATTTATCAAACCGTTGGAGAGGAGTAAAATCTCTGCCTGACGGATAGCAGCAATAGCGCTACTAATGCTGTACTGTAGCTCTCCCGCCAACTGTCTTGCCGCAGTGATAACACCGGTTCCCGTCAGATCACCGAAGTTAAGCGCTGACAAGCTTGGTTGTAACTTGGTTGGGTGACCTCCCTGTTCCGCCGAGCGCTCCACGCAAACGGGACGCACCTAGACCTCGTGAGGCCAATGGAGGAGCTACTTGATTGAAAAATAGTGGCTCCAATTACGAAAACTGACAACGGCCGGGAGAGCGGTGTGATGACCATAATCCTCACCATATCAGCATTCAACTGACACCTATTGGCTGAGGATGAGACGGCAGTCAGTCGGTGCCGGAGGGCCGTAAGAGACCTGCTCGCAAGGTAAGAGAGAGAGAGAGAGAGAGAGAGAGAGAGAGAGAGAGAGAGAGAGAGAGAGAGAGAGAGAGACAGAGACAGAGAGTATAACTCTTCCAGTGAAGTGAGGATTATCTGAGTGGACCTGACATTTCAGTTTGTCCCACAGGTAAAAATCATAAGGGGGCGGAGAGATCCGGCGATCGAGGTAGTCAAGAGATTGCATTGTCTCTTCTAATTCTCCTGTCCTTATCGAACACCTAATACCATCGAGCCAAGATTCTCATGGCTGTGTGTACTGTTACTCCATCTTACCGAAAATATCCATACCGTCTTTCATCTTCTCTGACAAGATCCACATATAGATTAAATGGGTTCTAGACATACCAGTTGTCATTAGCTGTTTGATTTAAGAACCATGTTAAGATTCGAACGCACTTAATACAGACCTTGAGATTATTCGACGTCTCTTCCAACTACTGTGGGTATTTCCTGATGCATAATGGTGCATGTTCTGTGAGTTCTCTAAACAAATGAAAAACAGAGGCTCCGAAGTTCCTGAATCGCCTTCATGCAAAAGCCATTGGCAGAACTCAACACGAGGAAGTCCGTCTATAGGCTTTAACTCATACACAACGGTAAATTTGTAAGGATACGGGTGCAGGACCCTTTTTATAATCTTCTTCTAGATTTGTTTTTGGAGAGAGACCTGCTTGAGCAAAACACAAGCAGAAAATAGCTGACAGGACAGGACAACCGAATACAGAGAGAAATAAGAACAACCAACACAAGCACAGGCAATATAAAACATCTGCTGATTACCAACTGACATGCCAAGATTGCAATTCAGTTTAATATCAGATACACAAAATACAGAAGAGCATGAAAAAGCAACCACAGTCATTCTACATTTGCTGAACACCTCATGGACAGGAAACACAGCCCAAATAATTGAAGAGTATTATTAAATACAAGCCATAATTGAGTGAAAGCAAGTAATAAATGAAAACACAGTTTCCTGCAGTGGAGCTCAGGTCTCTGCCCTCAAAGAAATACCAGTCAGCACCAACCCTTAAACACTTCCAAAGCCACTTTCAAACACACACACACACACACACACACACACACACACACACACACACGCACACGCACATAACAGATACACCTGACAAAGATTCAAATCTCCCGCCCAGAAAACATTGAACTGTTCAGCTCTCAGTCATTTTGTTTCTAATGTTTCGAAAGAGTGACACTGAAAGTTACAGAATGCACGCCTTCACAGCGAAGATTTTTTTATCAAAAGAAAAAAAGGTCTGTTGGTAAGCGAACACGGACACAAGAGCTTTAGTCTTAAGATGATCAATCTGCATCTTCATGATTATTATCTAATTCACACTTACGTGGCTAGCCGATGGTTCTTGAACAATCTTCAGGTTTTTATGTTCAAGCCCTGTATAAGGAACCAAGTGACATATTTTATGGAGTGTCCTCACTCGCTGCTGTGTGATATTCATTTTTATTTTTTCCTTTCATTACATATCTGTTTCGGCTAAATTCGTTACTGAGTGACGTATATATTATCCACATGGACTGAGATAAATTTAACATCGTTGACGACTGTATTTTGACAGTTGTTCTATATCTGCTAAATTAAGGAGTTAATTAATTTGTTACGACAGTTATTTGATAAAACAAGTTAATTGCCGCCTTAATTCACCAAATATTGAACGACAGTCAAAATACAGTAGCCAACGGTGATATAAGTATGTCAGTCCTTTTACACAATATATACGTCACTCGATAAGGGCAATTCTGTCGAAACAGCGTGGGTTCCACTGACCCCAAAACCACCGTCATTTGCGACTTCAATTGTGCTAAGTGACGGCTCATTGAGAGCAGGGTGAAGGAATGTCGTGTTTTCTGATGAAAGCTGCTTATGCCTCGGCGCCAGTAATGGCCGTGTGTTGGTTAGAAGGAGGTCTGTTTAGGACCTGAAACCAACCAATCTGCGTGGTAGACACATTGTACAAACACTTTCAGTTACGGTCTGTGGTACGATTTCCTATGATAACAGGAGCACTCTCGTGGTTTATCACACGCACACTGAATGCAAATTTGTACATCGACCTGTTGTGCAGTGATTCATGAGCAGCTTTACAGTGGGTACTTTCCAACAGGATAACGCTCGCCCTTATCCCACTGTTGCAACCAGTCATTCTCTACAGAGCATCGACATGTTGCCTTCGCCTGCTTGATCAACGGTTCAGCCCCCAGTCGAGTACATATGGGAAATCGTCGGACGATATCTCCAGTGTCAGGCACAAACAGCGTTAAAAGTCCCTGTATTGTCCAACCAAGCGCCACAGGCACTGAAATTCATCCCACAAACAGACAATCGACACTTGTATAACACAATGCACGCATGTCTTCATGCTTGCATTCAACATTCTGGCGGTTACGCCGGTTATTAATGCACACTTATCTCGCGCTTAAATTGACCTGTGGTGTTTCAGTGTCAATCACTTGAAAAAGTTGCCTAGACAAATGCGTGCCCTAAATTTTATTACTTTAGGTTAATTATTTTTTGGGGTTGCTACTTTTTCCCGTTAGCATATTTTTCGGCACATTTTTTTCTCTTTGCCTGCGCTATAGTGCACTCTCTTGGACAATCGCTATGTGATCAAACAGAATTCACAGCTCTGGAGTCCAACACTAACGCTAGGTGAAAACACTCAACACGAAGGAATCACAAATGAGACCAGTATTGGGAAGAAGTGGTGTACAAACCCTTTCTAGTCGTCGTGCTTGATTATTAGCGAAATTTCTGTTTACCTCCTCAGTACATGTGACGAAATTGTTCCATGATCAAGGTGTCACAGGCATCCCTGACCTATCCTTGTCCATTTCCAGATCGTATTCGGGGTATACCGGAAAGGTCCTTCCGCGATCATTACCAGAGAATCACGCGTTTCTGTTCCGCTGCCATGCCTTTCTGTCTTGCAGCATCGTCTGACTGCGATGTGCAGCGTAAGAGAACGGTAAACCACTCTCACAGACTTTGTCAGCCTTCTAGCTGTAGAGGCGCAGCATCTCATGCAAGTACGTCCTAAACTGACAAAAGAGGTTGAGTATATCGCCATTCTAGTACCACCATCAAGGAAAAACCCACGCAGTACCGGGAATTGAACTACGTCTCCCCCATGACAGGCAGACGCAATGAGTGATCAACTTCAGAGGCGGGCAGTAATTTCACCCCTGATATGGAATTTTCCCTCTTTGTGCAGTACAAAATGGTTCAAATGGCTCTGAGCACTATGGGACTCAACTGCTGAGGTCATTAGTCCCCTAGAACTTAGAACTAGTTAAACCTAACTAACCTAAAGACATCACAAACATCCATGCCCGAGGCAGGATTCGAACCTGCGACCGTAGCGGTCCTGCGGTTCCAGACTGCAGCGCCTTTAACCGCACGGCCACTTCGGTCGGCCTTTGTGCAGTACAGCAAGCCGTAAGCAACAGAGTAATGTTTCGCAGCTGGCGGCAGTTATGGTAGTGAGTTTAAACCTCTGGGAACAATGTTTTACAATTAGAGTAATGTTGCCAACTTCAGCACAGCACTGGGAAATTAACACAGTTTAACGTAATTAAGAGCGCAATGTTTTGTTACTCGCAGAAATTAGTGAAACTTGACGAACAATATGTTTCAATGAAGACAAACGCCAGCCACCCACAAAGCACACACACTGACCCACCCCCTCGCTCCCCCACAAACACACACATACGAGCGTGCGGACTCACCCACCCGCCCACCTACACACACACACACACACACACACACACACACACACACACACACACACGAGCGCACGCGTGCATGGATGTGCGTGAGGTATCACAAACACACAAACTGACCCCCATTACAGGAGCGCATATGCAGTTTAACAAGCGATTGACGCCCTTTTCTAAACATCGTGTTTTTCTTTACAACTGATTATTATTTTTGCAATATTGTACTGTTAAAGCTCTTATTTTGTGTATCGACTGCCACATGCGTATCTCTCCAACACCAAGGGAATGTACAAATTTAATTTACACATTATTATGGAAGGTCAAGTTAATTTTGTAGTACGCTGTAGTGTGCTTGTGAGCGGCACGGATACAGGACGCTATGTTTCAACGCGGTCACCAAGTCTCCCTAAACAACGGTCGAATCATTATAGCAATCGATCAGTTTCTCGACGACAGAAATCCGCCTCGCGGCCGCCGAGCCATTCGAGAACGGCTTTGTGAATGTCCTCATGGTTGGAAAATATGCCATTGTTGCGGAGCACTTCATTGACTGCCTACACGTCATCGTCTGTGGTCGCTGTCTGTGAGCTTCCTTTCAGATCAGCATCATCCACATCTGAGCGGCCATGGTGAAGTTCTTGACACCATTTCACTACAGCTGGACGCGACATTGTATTTTGTCCACTTACCGCCAGAATCACAATGAACGTGACTGCGATTTAGATGTTTTTCCGACAAGAATCACAGCGTGCCGCGTCCTACCGCTTTCGAGTACGGTTCAGGCGTGCCGAGCCGTTTCTCTCCCACACTGAGAAGCACCTGTTTTCCGCACAGCTGGAGAACTGTCTGCAGGAAGCCTAGAACATGTGGTCTCCTTTGAGAATGCACCGCTTTTATTGGGTAACTATACTAGCGTGGGACGATATTTCTAACTTTGTTTCAGAAGCCCTCAAGTACAGGAATTCTACGATACCTTTTACGTTTTTGGCGAATACGTTTTCCAGTAGTCACTGATGGCAGTAACGTTGTCTATATTGATGACCTAGAGTAGATCACTGATTTGTCAAGAAATTTTTTTGTGCAGGGCAGGGACAGATTTCAATGACGAGCAGCACGACGGGTTACGATACATGGGCAAAAGGCTGATTTTTGGTTTGGTGGAGTGGTCTCCTTGAGTTTGCTTCTAGACAGTTTACCACGCTCTCTAAGGCAAATGCTGGGCTAGTCCCCAACCACTGAGTCAGAAAGTACGAAACAGTAAGGCAGTGTCCTACGTGGGGGACATAAGCTCGCGAAAGCTTCATGCAACAAAACACAACAGCAGGTGTAGTTACGGAAGTATCCTACGTGAGCGACATCTGTGTCGCTGCCTGTCTGCCGCTGCAACTGGCGACGTTTGAATCTTGCCGCTGCAGCACGCGTGACACGGAGAGACAGCCACTTGTCTTCTTGGCAAGGCAGTGGAGTGGACACGACGGCAGATATGAATTACTTAACATGCGATTTTAAGAAAATTATTCGGTGAAAAAATGTAATTCTTCCGCAACCTATAGCTTCATATCCTCAAATGATAAAGGTCAGAGTTTGTTTTCGTTATTCCTCATAGTTACTGTGTTGCACGAAATTGAGGACATGGCTCCACGAAATTTTTATGAATCTGCAGAGGTAAAATCACATTGTGTAGACTTTCCGTATAGTTCACTTAAGACCATACATTGCTGCGTATGAAATGTAACCAATGTATCTAAATTGCATTTAAAGTTGAGACCGGTATGATATCTCTTTTCATTCCTGAGATATTGGTTGTTATATCCGCGGACGGGTCGCTCGCAGAGCGTCCTAACCTTTCCTGCGCTTCGAGAATCAACTGGTCGTAAAATCCGTCGTATCTCATAAAGGTTCAAGGTATCAAAACGACGAATTTTGGAAACGACAACACGCAGAAACGACTATTTTTATCATATGATTAACACTCGATACGTTTTTGTAAACATTTTGGTAGAGTGAAAACAAGAGTCCCTATAACTTACACCATGAGGTATTGTCCGAATTTTCCTAGCCAAACAATCGGAGAGAAATAGATAAAAAAATGGTTCAAATGGCTCTGAGCACTATGGAACTTAACATCTATGGTAATCAGTCCCCTAGAACTTAAACCTAACTAACCTAGGGACATCACACACATCCATGCCCGAGGCAGGATTCGAACCTGCGACCGTAACGGTCACGCGGTTCCAGACTGAAGCGCCTAAAACCTCACGGCCACACCGGCCGGCGAAACAGGTAATCGGGGTATCAAAGTGACCAGCATGAGGTCTAGTTTGGCGTGAAAATATTTAACTGCTTGAAAGTAATTAGGTTAATGAACTAAAACTTAATTAATAAGTTGCCCACACGGTTGGCCGTGCGGTCTAACTCACGACTTTCCGGGCGGGAAGGGGCGCCTGGTCCCCGGCACGAATCCACCCGGCGGATTTGTGTCGAGGTCCGGTGAACCGGCCAGTCTGTGGATGGTTTTTAGGCGGTTTTCCATCTGCCTCGGCGAATGCGGGCTGGTTTCCCTTATTCCGCCTCAGTTACACTATGTCGGCGACTGCTGCGCAAACAAGTTCTCCACGTACGCGTACACCACCATTGCTCTACCACGCAAACATAGGGGTTACACTCATGTGGTGTGAGTCGTTCCCTTGGGGGGGGGGGGGGAAGGGGGGGGGGTCTACCGGGGGCCAAGCCGCACAATAACCCTGGGTTCGGTGTGGGGCGGCGGAGGGGTGAAGTGGACTGCGGTAGTCGTTGTCGGGTTGTGGACCACTGCTGCTGCGGCGGGGATGGAGTCTCTCAGTTGTTTGTAGGTCCCCAGATCACATACAATACAGTACAATACAGTAATTAATAAGCTGAGGAAAAATTGAAATATTTCACGGAAAGCTGCTGTAAATGAAGTGTCAAAATTTTCATCTGTTCAAGACCTAGCTATTTTTTACGTAAAAAGGTACATTGGTGCGGTATTGAAGTGTCAAAAAGGCTCCCTTCGAATCAAGTACGTTAGGAAGGCAAACGAGGAGTCAGTAAGATCATGCTTTCTGAATAAAACTTGAAATTCAAAAATTGAAGAAATCAGTCAAATATTTTATAAAATGATTTGTGTAAAAGAAATATCAGAGAAACGTTCTACGTGCCTTTGAATGATGCTCGAAATCATGAATAGAAAATGAGGTGCACGAAACGTTTCCCTGATACTTCTTATTTCATACTTTTAGACCAATCATTAGACAAAACGTTTGACTTTCTTTTAAAACATTTTGGAAACTTTACTTTTACAGACTATTTAAAGTAACTGAAACGCTTGGCCTCAGCACTGACTGCTGATGAATTACATTCGCAAGATCAAATACCTGTAAAATTTCATGGTTCATTGTAATTTATTAGGAATTAAATGTGTGTAATACACTGGGAGAGGTGTGGAGATCAAGTTTTTTGGCAAGACCTTAAAAATATACGTAGCGATGCAGTATAAACAGTATACATAAAACTTAGTATACAGAATCGTAATTGAGTCAGTAAAAACATAACTGCCCGGCATCGAACCCAGAACCTTTCCCAAACATGAAATTATGACTTGCATACACTACCCGTGCACCACAGCTAGCAATGGTCCGCTGCCATCAATGTGTGCGCTTATGTTTGTATTTAGCGTAGTTAGTCATGTAATAGTCATTCCTCTGCATTTTTGGCTGTTGAAAGTTCTTGATCATGTAAAAAAAAACATTCGTATCTAATTTATTGATGAGATAGTCGAAATCTCTTCTGCGCATTCACGTGTATTCGAAGAATTTGTCTAGTGATCTTCATAGTTGACGAAACTTAACAAATTCTCCATGGAGATTCCTCCCTTTGTAAATTTCATGCACAGTATTCCTTTTCGCTATATTTTCTTAAGTAAACCTAATTTTGTAGCCTTGCTCTACAGTTACAGTATTCTACAGGTTAAAGACGCTGTTTTATAGAAATAGCTGGTTTCATGGGCAAGATAGATGAAGTGCATTAAATGTGGAAAGAACACACCTATGGCAAGTAGCCGCCTTCTAAACGTATGCCTCAGCATCTGTACACATAGGGATTTTTTCTTCTTGAATTTCCTCTAGACACAGCACCTGAAGAGTTTCGTTTACAAAGTGAACTAGTGTTGAATGTGTGTGACGTTCAAATGTATATGAATCGCTAAGGGACGAAACTGCTGAGTCCATCGGTCCCTAGCCTTACACACTAGTTACACTAACTTATGCTAAGAACCACACTCACACCCACGCCTGAGGGAGCGCTTGAACCTCCTTTGGGAGGGGCCGCAGAATCCGCAGTGTTGAGTGAATTGTGCCATGTAACTCTTTGCAAGAATTTAATAATGGATTTGAGGGTAGTTCCCCGTAGAGTTTGCCAATGAAACGTCCAAAGAAGTCCCTGTTTTCCGAGACGGCTTTCTGTAAGTGGCGGTGACATATACAACGTGATTGACTTTCAAGAGCCTAAGGGTAACAAAATCTAAATAGTTCCCCCTTAATGTAGAATCTGCAGGGATCTACTGCTCGTAGTACTTTTCTATTAATAACAGCGTAGAACATGTCATGGAAAATTAGCATGTATAGTTTGCCGTATTTTATATGTGTGTCAGTAACATTTAATTCTTGGGCAATGGGCCGGCCGGAGTGGCCGGGCGGTTAAAGGCGCTACAGTCTGGAACCGCACGACCGCTACGGTCGCAGGTTCGAATCCTGCCTCGGGCATGGATGTGTGTGATGTCCTTAGGTTTGTTAGGTTTAAGTAGTTCTAAGTTCTAGGGGACTTATGACCACAGCAGTTGAGTCCCATAGTGCTCAGAGCCATTCTTGGGCAATGGAACTTATTTTCTTATCTGTATTTACATCAAGACGTATATGTTGCCGAATTTGAGACTTCTCATATAACTCGACCATCGTATTGCGCGCTAGACATGGGGAAATCTCTCCATCAGCAGTGAAAGCGTCGTCTATCGTGACTCAAATCTCAATCTAGACGACAGTTTGGATACAACAGCCATCTTGAATACAAGGTCGTGAACTCTTAAGAACTTCGCAATGTGGTCGCTAACTCCGAATCGGAAGAAGTCTCCACTAGTTGGAAAACTTCCAGCCGGTGGTCCCTTCTTCGCTACACTGCCAATCACGACAGCTCGCGTATCCCTTTACTAGACAGCAAGGGCATCTTGAATGACATTATGGCATTGTTACTGCATCCCCTTTACTTTTGCAAGCGCTAATTCCGAATCTTAGAGAACTAAGCAGAAGCTCGTCCTTCATAATTATCTCAATGTGCATATAATCATGTTTTACTGCACCAGGTTGTGATTTTTGGAAATAATTTGCTTCCTGTTTCCAAGTTCTATGATGCGACGGATTCGCATACGTTTCTAAGGGAGCGAATGTGGCAAAATGTGAAGAAGGGTAAAAAAGCAATAGTTAGTAATTTAATATAGTATCAGGGCAAAATACATAAAACCATGTAACTGTAGTGAAATACGTAAAAATATAAGACGTTAAAATGATAAAGATCAAGACGGGTTAGGAGTGAAGGAAAAGATGATGTAGTTACCTAAAAATCCGGAATCTGCTCATGATACATTATAAAGAAAATTGTCCTTCACGGGTTCAGTTGTGAAAGTCAGATGAAGTAGGGAGGAATGATTTATTCGATACACCATGCAAATTTTTAAGAAAGAATTTTTACTTTGCAGCGAAAGAGCTTTCTGGAGATTTGAACTTCCTGGCAGCTTAAAACAGTGCACTCTAGCGAAACGGAAATCTCGGTCCTGAGCCTCTCGCGGGAAAGTGTCCTCTAGCGAATGAGCTCTCTGTTTTTACTATATCTTTTAATGAACTGGCAATGGCCGGCCGCTGTGGCCGAGCGGCTCTACTCGCTTCAGTCCGGAACCGCGCTGCTGCCGCGGTTGCAGGTTCGAATCCTGCCACGGGCACGGATGTGTGTGATGTCCTTAGGTTAGTCAGTTTTAAGTAGTTCTAACTCTAGGGGACTGATGACCTCAGATGTTCAGTCCCATAATGCTTAGACCCATTTGAACCATTTTAAATGGCAATGAATTAAAACGTTTTACAAAATGTTGATGCGTAGCTTCGCCATTATCTATATATTCTTCAAATTAATAAACAACTTAATTTTTTAAAGTTTTTCTTGCAGAATATTTTCTTAAAGCTCTTTTAATACAATTAATAGCTTTTAGACGTTAATTAGTGAAATTAAAGAAGAGATTTGGAATAGTTAGTACAGGATTTAAATTCCTTCTTAAAACAAGAAATTCATGTGCACTGTTAGAAAGCGAACGTGTGATATTTGTATTAAAAGTCTGAATGATTTGTTCATATTTGTTTGCAGATTCTATTAATTTGTACAGTTTTTGCTAATTAAACTGCATGTGTAATATAATTATGCGTTTGATGCAAACATATAATTCTCTTTCACTTAAATAATAGCAATAATATAATGCATAAAACACGGATTTCTCTATGCTGCGCTATCATATGCAGTTTCAAAACAGTTTGCATTTACGTCTGTTGCTCAGTAACTTTACATACTTTTCCCAGTTATCTACTACTGATCTAACAGTGTGCTATTAGTCACCGTTTTCTGTACTTAACCTGTCCCGAGAATTACATACAGAGAACTGTGCATTCTCAGTCTATATATGGCTCCTAGACGAGATTCTACAGTGCCTGCATATCAGTAACCTTTACTCTAGTAAGAGAAACTGTGTCCAGCAACCCAGTCAAAAGCGCCATGTTCAGGGTCAGTGAGAGATCTCCAGTCTGGCCGCAAAGTTGGTCAAAGTTTTCATGGCAATTGTTTTCACACCCAACAGTTTTCTTGCGTAGATATAAGAGTGCCATAAACAGTGGGGTAGTTACGTTAGGGTGATAACGTCTGGCCACATAACTAATATATGATTGTCATAGTTGTCGTAAGTGTCTTACGAATTCCTTGTATTAATTATTGACGGACTACTCCTGAAGATTTCTGCAGTGTATCGTCTCTTATGTAGCTTTTTTGTATGTACTTATAGTATACGCAGTATCCAATTGTCTTGGAGCAGCGTCCTCGGGCGGGCCAATAGTAATGGTATCAGACATGGCCTCAATTTGAGGAAGCGATGTCTAAAAATGTACGTTTGGAACACAGCTTTATACGGTAGTGAAACATGGCCTGTGGGAAAATCGGAAGAGAACAGACTGGAAACATCTGAAATGTGATGCTACAGAAGAATGTTGAAAATTAGGTTGATTGATAAGGTAAGGAATGAGGTGGTGCTCCACCGAATCGGACTGAGTTTCTTCCTTGTATATTATAGTAATATTGTCATTTAATGTTAGTACGGATTTCTCAGCTCCTGTCCGCCGTGGATGCTGTGCTGAGATAAGGCAGTTCGAACAAATTAACCCTCCAAGAGATGACACACATCCACCAAAAGATATTTTTCACTTATATTTCTCAGGTCGTTCTCAGTGTTACATCTACATGATTGAGCTTGGATGACACATAAGGATTTAGGTAATAAGCCACTTGGACTCTGTGTTGATTGCCACTTGAATTCTAACACATGCTTGGTCGTGCCCAAATGGTGCTTTTATTCGCTGTGTGCCACCACGTGTACCGCCGATACTGAAAATTGGATCACAGGTCGATACAAAGTGATTATTCACTCCAGTCCTGAAGGATCACTGAGTATGTCAGCTCCGCTGAGATAATCTTGCTTGTCATTTAAAATTATACCGAGGGCACCTTTGTACACGTTTACTGCAATCTTCACTCCTTACATATGGTACCAAATTTATGAGGTTCGTAATCTTCAGAGAAGAATTTCCGTTACCATTACATAGCCAGAAGAAGATCAAACACAACCCTGACGTAGAGCTCTCTTTAACTGTATCGGATTCGGAAGGTTACCAATAATTTTGATTTGGATGGACGCATTAGGTTTACATGGATTGATAATTTCGACGAATTTACTATCAAATCTCAATTTCTGCAAGACTGTTTCAAAGTAGTTCTAAATCTATCCTACTGATCGCTTTTTGGTAATCAAGAAATACAATACGCAAATTTACCTGAGCTTCGAAAGGAACACGTGCAAGGTCTCGATGGTCTGCCAATGAATCTGCATCATGGGTCCGTCAATTTCTGGTACTGTGCCGAATCTTCTGGCTGTCGACTATTAACGACCCTCGCAAATGTTTTCTACTTATTGTTAGTTAACTCAGTCGGTCACCTATTATGGGTTGCCGTGAGCTTGGTTTTCTTTGAGAACTGATCCGTAACAGCATCCGTTACTTACGCCGGTTGTACTAAACCTCGCGGAATTTATCTATCCAAGTACGATTCACGACTTGTCCTCGTCAATTTCCACCTGTTCCTCTCTTCCTACCTTCCAAACTTTGCAGAAGTCCTTCTGTATGCTTTGTGGAATAGCGCTTCTGGAAAGAATTAAATTTATTAGGCATGTTTGAGCAACTGCTTAGCAGGTACCAGATCGTTCTCGGATAGGAGTAGTACTTTTCCGCTGTAAGCGAAGAGCAGAGGTTCGAGTCCTAGTCGGTCGCACAGATTGGTTCTGCCAGGGTGTTTTAGGTAACTTTTTATCTTTAGGTACGCATCCCACTAGGGCAGCAGTGATCCTTAAATCGCTGACGAGTATGAAACGTTGTTCTCGTTAGAATGTACTACGACAGCAGTTATACACTCCTGGAAATTGAAATAAGAACACCGTGAATTCATTGTCCCAGGAAGGGGAAACTTTATTGACACATTCCTGGGGTCAGATACATCACATGATCACACTGACAGAACCACAGGCACATAGACACAGGCAACAGAGCATGCACAATGTCGGCACTAGTACAGTGTATATCCACCTTTCGCAGCAATGCGGGCTGCTATTCTCCCATGGAGACGATCGCAGAGATGCTGGATGTAGTCCTGTGGAACGGCTTGCCATGCCATTTCCACCTGGCGCCTCAGTTGGACCAGCGTTCGTGCTGGACGTGCAGACCGCGTGAGACGACGCTTCATCCAGTCCCAAACATGCTCAATGGGGGACAGATCCGGAGATCTTGCTGGCCAGGGTAGTTGACTTACACCTTCTAGAGCACGTTGGGTGGCACGGGATACATGCGGACGTGCATTGTCCTGTTGGAACAGCAAGTTCCCTTGCCGGTCTAGGAATGGTAGAACGATGGGTTCGATGACGGTTTGGATGTACCGTGCACTATTCAGTGTCCCCTCGACGATCACCAGTGGTGTACGGCCAGTGTAGGAGATCGCTCCCCACGCCATGATGCCGGGTGTTGGCCCTGTGTGCCTCGGTCGTATGCAGTCCTGATTGTGGCGCTCACCTGCACGGCGCCAAACACGCATACGACCATCATTGGCACCAAGGCACAAGCGACTCTCATCGCTGAAGACGACACGTCTCCATTCGTCCCTCCATTCACGCCTGTCGCGACACCACTGGAGGCGGGCTGCACGATGTTGGGGCGTGAGCGGAAGACGGCCTAACGGTGTGCGGGACCGTAGCCCAGCTTCATGGAGACTGTTGCGAATGGTCCTCGCCGATACCCCAGGAGCAACAGTGTCCCTAATTTGCTGGGAAGTGGCGGTGCGGTCCCCTACGGCACTGCGTAGAATCCTACGTTCTTGGCGTGCATCCGTGCGTCGCCGCGGTCCGGTCCCAGGTCGACGGGCACGTGCACCTTCCGCCGACCACTGGCGACAACATCGATGTACTGTGGAGACCTCACGCCCCACGTGTTGAGCAATTCGGCGGTACGTCCACCCGGCCTCCCGCATGCCCACTATACGCCCTCGCTCAAAGTCCGTCAACTGCACATACAGTTCACGTCCACGCTGTCGCGGCATGCTACCAGTGTTAAAGACTGCGATGGAGCTCCGTATGCCACGGCAAACTGGTTGACACCGACGGCGGCGGTGCACAAATGCTGCGCAGCTAGCGCCATTCGACGGCCAACACCGCGGTTCCTGGTGTGTCCGCTGTGCCGTGCGTGTGATCATTGCTTCTACAGCCCTCTCGCAGTGTCTGGCGCAAGTATGGTGGGTCTGACACACCGGTGTCAATGTGTTCTTTTTTCCATTTCCAGGAGTGTACATTTAAAGACTCAAACACACATTATGAATAAGGAGGGAAAATGGCGTATCGCCGGAATGATCTCATCGTGTGAAGTGAATGACTGTGGCCATAACACAGTAAAGGTGGGAAACAGAACCGACTTTTAATAATTTTTTGGGTGTGGCACCGAATGTTAAAAAAACTCATTAAAGGGAAATAGAAGAAAGAATTTTTGGAAGAAGTGTTCGTGGAATTTGTGTTTGCCTTGACGGGTCTGGATCCAGAGGGCAGAACTTGCAACAGTCTGATGGCAATTCTTTAAAACTTTCTTATCCATTCTATAATAATTGAAAAACTTTTCTGGATACTGCTTCAGATTGAAATTCAAGGAACGGAATTTTCAATTTAATAACCGTTCGCTAGTACTGGAGTGAATACTGTACCTTCTCCTTTTCTTTGCTTTACATTCGATGTAATGCCACAAGCAGCCGAATGCGTTTCTTTTAATAACTGTTAGTCGATCGATGTAGTAGGGCACACAAGGAGTAGGAAGCGTACCTCTCTGGGAATCTACCATAAGTTAATGACTGTATGAGTACTGTTCCAACAACTCTGTTCGGTCGAGCTGAAATCTAGTCTTGTCGAATTCCACTTGGTGATTTATCCGGCGAAACGATCAAGTACCTTAAGCGGACAGCTATGGCCGCATTCTCCGCGTTCTTGCTAAAGAATGTAATTGTTATTCTGTGTTTTTGCAATAGTGGTGTTGGCGCATTAACGAACATGGCGGTATTAATATAGTTTAGAGATATCACTTTCCATCCTTAATAGCTAGTGCTTGTTCAGGATCGCCCAAGTAGCTGTGTGTGTTAAAGTAGTCACTTCCGGGACCGAAAAATGCACCAGTGAATTTCTAATCCACCCGTCTCACTTGCAACGAGAGCTGGTGTGCCAGCCAGACTTGTTGTGGTTTTTGGGCTGTTTTCCATATTCCACTGGGCGAATAGCGGGATGATACACAAGTCCCGCCTCAGTTACACACTTTACAAACAATTCGAATACGTTCGCACAGTTTCATAAGGGTATCACTACACGTAGTTAGTTAGGATACACGATTTCCTCCCCGGGGATTACTGGCGTGGTGACATGAAGAGCATCCAGTCACCCGTTAACGTCAACCATACCAATTCGATAGTAGCCTTGCTGACATTGCGTACACGAAAGAGAAGATTATTAATGGTCTAATACAGCAAGGAAGCAAACGAAGTTAACAATAAATATTGTATCAAATATCGAACTGTTAAAGAAATATTTACGATCATCAGTGGCAACGAAGAAGTTTAAATAGCTACATTATCAGCATTATAGGGTTAAATCTGCTTTGCAGGAAGAGAAAAAGTAGACATGTAAATGTGTAACAGTAATGTGCGATAATTTAAGACCACAGGTGCTACTGAGGCTTTAGTACATTTTGAAATTTGGAGAATAGGATGAAACATCATTTGCGCTATGTTTCACCGGAGCGACCTTATCTAACATAGGTGACACTACAAAAGGTGGTGAACATCATATGCTAGATTCAACGCCTTCAGATGGTTTCTAAGGCCACTCTGATTCGTGGACGTAAGTTTCTCGGTCTCAAGAAAATGTAATGTGTTCGAACTGAGAATATGTTCAAGGAATCTGCAGCAAACCTATGTTAGGGACATTGGTCTGTAATTTTTCAGGGGCGTTCTGTTGCCCTTCTTATGCACAGGAGTCAATTGGGCTTTTCTCCAATCGCTTGGGACTTTGCGCTGGGCGACAGATTCGTAGTACATAGAAGCTAAGTGAGCGGTCTGTGCCATAGAGCACTTTTTGAAAAACTGAATTGGAAGTCCATTTGGACCTGGTGACTATTTGCTTTTTGGCACAAGGGATACTTATTACTATGTCGTCCATACAGACGATGCTCATCCGACACTACATTTGTACGTTTCTCCTGCGTGAACGATTTCTTGAACGTGAAATTTAAAACCTCGGTTTTCGTTTTTCTGTCTTGAACTGCCACACCAGATCGATCAACAAGTGACTGGATGAAAGCCTTAGACTCACTTAGAGGTTTTACATAGGACCGGAATTTTTCCGGGTTCTCTGCCATAGCTAAGATATGACATGGGTAGTTCTCGTATGCTTCGCGAAAGAAACTCTACTAACAACCAGTACGGATTCAGAAAACACAGATCTTGTGAAAAACAACTAGCACTTTACTCAAACTAAGCAATGAGTGCTATGGACTTGGGACGTCAAACTGATACCGTATTTCTAGATTTTCAGAAGATTTTTGACACCATTCCTCATGAGAAACATCCAATCCAATTGCGTCCCTCTGGAGTGTGGTCTCAACTGTGCTACTGGATTCATGGTTTCCTATCAGAGAGGTCACAGTTCGTAGTCACTGACGTAGTCGACTGAAGCAGAAGTGATACCAGGCGTACCCCACTCCAATACATCAGGCCCTCTGCTGTTTGTATTCTATATAAATGATTTAGGAGCCGGTCTGAGACGGTCGCTTAGATTGTTTGTAGCTGATGTGGACATCGTCTGGGAATAGCGTCTTTGTTTGTAAAACAAAACGTCCTCGTTCCCGGGTTCGAACACCGCAACTACTTGAATTTTGATTAAACATCAGCAGTAATAGCTGCCGAGGGCTTCCGGTAACACAAATCACACTCTCTCTGCCAACGGCCTTGTCAAAGACGGCGGAGGAGCGGACGGAGGTTCAGGGCACTCTCTTTGCGCTGTGAAACTGTGCCTAAAAGAGAAAGAATCAGCAATGGTGAACGACATGAGAATCCAAAAGGCAAATGGAAACAACTGCATTAAATACACATAATGTCTATCTGCAGTACATGTGGCCTGTAATTGAAGAGTGTCATTATGATCTCTGTATTGGTAAAAGATTCCGGAGTCATTTCCGATTCGTATTTCTTTCATTCGAAAAGATAAAGATCTGTGAGTCGGGGCGTGGAATGTCAAAAGCTTGAACGTGCTAGGGAAGGTAGAAAGTTTGAAAGGGTAATGATAAGGCTAATTCTAGATGCAGTGGGGCTCGGTGAAGTCAAATTGAACGAAGACAGTGATTTATGGTCAGATAGGTATGGGATAATATCAACACCAGCAAAAAAAGGTATAACGTGAGTGGGATTCATTATTAACAGTTCAGTGATAAGTTTATTGTCATCAGAATCGACAGCAAACCAACGGCTACAACAATAGTTTAGATGCAGACCTTGCAAGCGGAAGATGAAGAGATAGAGAAGATATATGAGGATATTGGACTGGTAATTCAGTACGTAAAGGAAGATGAATATCTAATATTTAATCTAGTAACAGCGGAGACTCTCTTCAAGAATGACAAGAGGAGGAGGTAGACTTGGAAAAGGTCGGGATGTACGGGAAGATTCCGTATAGATTACATCATGGTCAGGCAGAAATTCCCAAATGAGATACTTGAGTTTAAGGCGTACTCAGAAGCAGATATAGACTCAGATCACATTTTAGTAGAGATGAAGAGAAGGCTGAAGTTTAAGAGAGTAGCCACATTCTCCAAAGCTAGAGATACGGCGATAAGGCATACCTCAGTAGGCGGTTCAACTGAAGAGGAAAGAACATCCCTAGAAAGGGGAGTCACAGAAACTGGCAAGAAAATCTCTGATGCAATGAAAGTAAGTGTGAAGAATACATGGATTACAAAAGAAATACTTCCACTGATCGATAAAAGAAGTACAAAAATGTTCACGGAATTTCAGGAATTTAGAAATACAGGTCAGTTAGGAACGAAATAAATAGGAAATGCAGGATAGATAAAGCGAAATAGTTGCATAAAAATTTGATGAAAACGTCGGGAGGAGTAACTCAGCATAAAGAAAAGTAAAAACAAATTTCGGTGAGATTAAGAAACGGCAAGGGCGGTGACGTCAGGTATGCAATGGTAACTCCATAGACAAATGCAGAGATAAGAGCTGATAGATGGAAAGAGCACACTGAAGGTCTTTAAGAGGGAGAAGACTTGTTTGACGAGATGGTAGAAGAAGAAACAGGAGCCGATATAGAAGAGACAAGGTATCCAGTATTAGAATCAGAATTTAAAAGAGCTTTGAAATACAAGGCAGAAGGTATATATAACATTTAATCGAAATTACTAAAATCATTAGGGGAAGTGACAAGAAAGCGACTATTCTCGCTGGTGTATATAACATGTGAATCTGGCAATATACCACCAAACTTTTGGAAAAATATCATCTACAAATTTCCGAAGATTGTAAAAGCTGATAAGTCACAGATTTTCACACAATCACCTTAACAGCTCATGCATCCAAGTACCTTACATGATTAATACACAGGAGAATGGAAAAGAAAATTGAGGATGTGTCAGACCACAATCAGTTTGGCTTTAGAAGAGGTAAATTCACCAGAGGGGCAGTTCTGACGTTGCGGTTGATAATGGGATCAAGACTAATGAAAAATCAAGACACCACCATAGGATCCGTCTGACTTGAAAAAGCTTTCGGTAATGTAAAATGACGCAAGACGTTCGAAATTCTGAGAAAAATAGCGTTAAGCTGTACGGAAAGACGGGTAATATGCATTACGCAGAATAACTAAATGGGGAATAATAAGAGTCGAAGTTCAGCAATGGTGTGCTCCGATTCTAAAGTCTGTAAGACAGGGAATTAGTCTTTTGCCCCTACCGTTCAGTCTATACAGCGACGAAGCAATGACGGAAATATAAGAAATGTTCAAGAGCAAGTTGGAAGGATTTCAACGACAAGATCCGCTGATTGCATTTCTATCCTCAGTGATAGTGAAGAAGAGTTGCAGGTTCTGCTGAATGGAGTAAGCAGTCTACTGAGTACAGGATATGGACTGACGGTAAAGAGAAGGCGCAGAAATGAGAATAGTGAGAAACTTAATACTGGTAACGACGAAACAGATGAAATTAAGAAAGTGTCCTACATAGGCGGTCAAATAACCCATGACGGATAAAGCAAAGAGGACGTCATAAGCAAACTAGCACTGGCAAAAACGGCATTCCTGACCAACATAAGTCTATTAGTATCAAACATAGGCCTTCATTTGAGGAAGAAATTTCTGAGAAAGCACGTTTGCAGCACAGCAGTGTATGTTACTGAAATATGAACGGTGGGAAAATTGGAACACAAGGGAATCGAAGCATTTGAGATGTAGTCCTATACAAGAATGTTGAAAATTGGATCAACTGATACGGTAAGGAATGGAGATTCTCCGCAAAATCGGCGAGAAAAAGAAATTTATGGAAAACACTTACAAGAAGAATAGACAGTAGAGCTGTATCTTGATGATGATGACACTTCCCGCCTAGTATAGTCATCAGAATATCAAAACCAATTTGCAAATTATTTAGAAAAGGTATCTGTATGGTTCGAAAAGTGTAAGGTCATCCAAAATGCGCTAAAAGAAATCCGTTAAAACTCAGCTAGGCGACAAATCTCACAAAGCTAAAGGCTGTCAATTCAACAAAATACCTAGGGATTGCAATTCATACTGGAACGATAACAGAGTAAGAAAGCTAACTAAAAACAACGGTTTATTCTCAGTACACTTGGAAGATGGAACAGATCTACTAAAGAAATAGCCTAAATTGGTTATCTCTTCTCTTCTAGAGTTTTGATGCGCTGTATGAAATAATAAGCAGATAGGAGAGCAAAGAAAAAGTTAAAAAAAGAAGGGCAGCTCGGTTTACGCTGCGGCAAAATAGGTGAGAGTGTCATGGATACGATACGCAATTTGCGATGTAGATCCTTAAAATAAAGGCGGTTTTAGTTGTAGCGAAACCTTTTCACTGAACTTCAATCACCATTTTTCTTCTCCTAATGGGCGTAAATCGCCTACTGTAAAAGTAATTTCGGGTACACCTCAGGCGAGGTTTACAGGACCTGTATACTAACCACGATTCACCTTCACAGCCTTATCTTCGCCACCATACTTCCTTCCTAGTTTCTAAACTTCACTGAAATTCTGAGGCGCAGCTTGCTGGACAAGCACTCCCGTAAGAAACAATATTAGTGAGAAATGGAGTAGCCACAGCTCTGCAAATTGATCCCAGAATGAATGTTTTACTCCACGGAGAAGTGTGTGCTGTTTTGAAACGCCCTGGCAAATACAAAGTATAGAAAATGTCCATATATGTGGTGGTGTAAGAGATTAAGAGTTCGTAACAATTAATTTGATAGCTAGACTAAAATGTTAATTAGAAGAGCTGCAATCGTGTATTAAAATTTGTTCCTTGTCTGGTAGCTACAAGATGAGTTTAGCATCAGTGTGATATGTCAGTATTTAAATTTGTCAGTGTATATATACACACCTTTTTTAAAAAGTTGAGTGAACAGCACGTAGTCCATACTTAAGTTAATTATTATCGTCCTTAGTGTAATTATCCTTCAGAAGAAGATCAACTAAATAACTAGACTAGTTCTACTGTGGCTGCACATTGTGTGAAATTTTCAGCATGATGTAGCAGTTTGCACATATTAGTTACTTACAGAATTATATTCAGCAGATGAAGTCTGAAAATTTACAGTTATTTGAAACTAGTGCAAAGCTTTCATACACATGGAATAGATTATGGCTTATTCGAATCCAGCACCCTCTATATGACTTCACAATCTTTCAAACATTCATGTTTTCAACAAAACAGTGGAAACACAAAACCAAATACGCAAAACACTCCTCCAAAGTTAGTAATTGGTACTAGCAATTTAGAGAGCATTTCCATGAAAGTGGGCTTTAATTATTTTTCTCAGTGCAGTGAAGTTTTTCATGTCCAAAGGATCAGTGCTTCAACGAGACTGTCTCTGATTATTGTGGCTGTACTGTATGTACCACATCTACGTGACTTCATTATTAATTAAATTGCTAAAACCTTCGAATGAAGATATTGAAAATGTTGTACATAGATTTTGTGCTTTCTTATTACACATATTTATTCTGAGAAAGGTCAGCAAGTTTCTTTCCCACCAAAGGCAGATATGCGGGTTCGAATACCGGTCCGGCATACAGTTTGGATCTCGCAGAAAGTTTCATTTGTTTGGATGTTTCTTATTAGTGTCACGATAGGCGCAACGTTCAAATAGCTGTTGTACTCCTTGCACTGTTAACTGGAATCGTTATGTTGCAATCATGTTACTGACGATACTGGTGATAGAACTGTGGCCTATTTACTCGAGCCGTAAGTAGAAAATTATGCATAGAATTTTATCACTAGAATAGATAAGGATGTTATATAATTACTGATGTGCCTGCTAACAACTTGTTACTTAAAGCTGATCTCGTGTTCATTACATCTTCTACGGAGGAACGGGACGTAGAAAAGAGGACGCTAAAATTGTCAAAGGAGATTTAACAAAATTTCATCCAATATGCGCGAACAGTATTAACGTTCTTAGCTCCCCTCAGAAACAGATTAATCTCTCAAAGAGCCAAAAGCCATTTGAAGTGCGCTGTTCCTAGTGCCTCTGAAGAATTTCATTTAAAATCCTGATACTCGACGACTCTGAACATTCATGCATGGGATACTTAAAGCGTTATGTAAATCTCTTTGGAAAAAAACCGTCAACACTTAGAAAAGGTACCCGTTTCCTTTTTGTTGGTTGGTAAGAAAATAATGGTGATCATTTTGAGATCAGTAGCTGATTCTTGTTAATAAGAAAACACTGCAACTTCAATGGTACAAATTTATTACGCCACGACAGGTTTTATTCGAAAGAACACTATCAGGTTATGATAAATGAAGAAAATTTCAAAAGCGAAGGTTACTAATTAAGCGTTTTATTGCAAGACCGATTCCGACAGAGCTGTTCTGTCGTTGTCGGAGCTTACGCTTTAAAGTTCTTAAGACATACAGTCTATCAGTGTTCTAAAAATGTAATAGCGTAAGATCAAATGGTGGCAGGGTAGCTCTATCGGAACTGGTCATTCAATAAAACGCACTTTGACAATCTTGCCTTGTGAACTTTTCTTCATTTACGATACATTGCAGATCGCTCCCCAGGGTGACCATGACATGACTAGGTTACACTGCCAACAGTCTCACAAGAATTCCTCTATGGGAGTTTCTTATGAAGACTGTTAGAATTGTAACTTGATGATGTTTCTTCCAACGAAACTGTTACTAACATCAAAAATTTTCCTTATTAATAGTAATGGGCAAAACTACAGTGTCCAGTTACATTACTGCGACTATCGCCTGTGTTCGACATCGATGTCCAATAACCACTCACAGACTGCCGATGGCAGCACTAGCAGCGGAGGATGTATAAAACTTGTCGGAGGGACACGAACAATATTGCATTCGCTGTCTTAACGCGAAAAACAGCGCATGTTCTTTGGCTTTCGGTTCAAGGTTGGAAGAATTTCCGAAATTGTTGACTCTGTAAACTGTATGCGCACTGCAGTGGTTAAAATATACCGTGCATGGGAAAATGGCGCTGTCCGAAACTGTGATGAACTGCGGGCCATGGATGACGGTTGTGAACGACGCCTGCGGAGATGTGTACGGGTGAACAAACGTGCAACTCTTGAGCAACTGATGAATCAAGGGACCACCAACAGTATGTCCATACCGACTGTTCAGTCAACGCTGCTGCATATGGACCTTGCTGGGAGTGCTTGTGTCGTACACCTATGGTGAAGGCTGGTCATCGGTGACAAAGACTGTAACTTTCACAATACCGCTAGTGGCGACAGGTGATTTTTTTCAGATGAATCACGTCTTATACTCCATCGGACCGACGACCGTTCCCATATATGGCCCTTCAACAATCACCATAAGGGTCCAGACTAGAGGAGGATAAGCTACGGTCTGGGGAATGTTTTCGTGGCATTCCCTGGGTAATCTCATCATTCCGGAAAGCACAATAGATCAAACCAAGTATGTCTGGCCTTGGGGATCATGTCCATCCCCAATTGCAGTTTGTCTTACCTCGGCACCAAGGTATCTACCAACAGAATGCAACGTGTCACATAGCTAGCACTGTAATTGTGTGGTTTGAAGATCACCTGGATAAGTTAACCGTACTCTACTGACTACGAAACTACCCTATTTAAAATACATCAAGAATCTGTGGGACCACAGCGATCTGGCACTTTGAGCCATAGATCGTCAACAGAGAAAGCTGTCGCTGCTGGCCACGGATCTGGTGTCGGTATGGTTCTACGTCCCCGTCGCTACCTTCCAGAACCTCACTGACTCTCCTCATACATGTCCGCAGTGTGAAAGGTGATCAGTCAAGCTTTTCACAGGTGGCCACGTTAATCTGACTCGGCTTGACTTCGAATAGTGCGTGATGATAGAAACTCAGCCTTTCTTCCTCCGTCACGTGACTTAGATGTTGGTTTCCAACTTTAAAGCTGCTTAGACAACGATGTGCACGATCTGTATCATCTATGGTCAAAAAGATTTCACACAACATCAAAAAAAAAAAAAAAATGTTGTCACCAGACATTGACAAAACAGGCGACGTTATCAGAGAAGATGACGCGATAATTATATCTCTAAGTTAGTTTTTTTCTGTTACAGGTACGTAATGCCGATGAACTGCTCCAGCAATTGTGATAGAGACTGGAGGTATGCTGAAGACCAGCAAAGGCAAGAAGAGATAACGCAGGCAGGCGATTTTGAAAGTCACCGAAGGATAGTTTGTTTGTTACTTCAGAGAGATGGAGAAACGCTTACTTTGATTTCTCCTTTGTGGAATCAGAAACACCTTATTTCTTATTCTGAAGTCCTCTGGACGTTCTCTTAAGGGAGCAGTATTCATTAACCGAACGATCAATTCGTCTCTTGTGTTAACTACATATGAAATCCCCACAGAGGCTGACGACACTGTTACAGGAATTCGGGAGGGAGTGGTATAGCGGCCCATCAGATCTGTACCATAGAGCAAGATGATACAGCCATAAGACAGTTTCTGATACTGCTGAGCAATAGTCATATAATAATTTTTAAATGAACACTTCGCCATTTGACTGTATTGTTGTTTACTTAATTACGACCCCGGTTTCGGCCTTTTATGCCATTTTGAAGTGATTAAGTTCATGTCATTAACATGTACTGCAGCACATCAAGCTCAAAATTGGCCATAAACTAAGAAACATATTCGCTCCCCATGACATGCCAGATCGAAAATCATCATCTTGTAAATTTTTTATTGATCTTTTTACAACATGCCGTAAATTATTCATTGATCTTTTTACAAGACGCTGATTTTACATCTGGTATTTCGTGGTGATCGAATATTTTTATTAGTTTATGGCCAATTTTGAGCTTGATGTGCTACAATATATGTTAATGACATAAACTCAATCACTTGAAAGTGACATAAAAGGTCGAAACCTGGGTCGTAATTAAGTAAACAACAATACAGTCAAATGGCGATTTGTTCATCTGTTTTTGTTTTTTTTTTTTTTTTTTTTTTTTTTTTTTTTTTTTTTTTTAAGCGTAAGACACTTTACTGGCAACCGGGAGGATGGTAGCTCAGAGGAGACAGGAATGCTAAGACAAAGAATAAACCGTAGGACCGGCTCAGAACTGATCCCTCGACTTTTGCATGTGTATCCTGATAGTTACTCATTTAGTCACCTTGTCGCACGTCTCGTTAGGTTGCCAAATGTAAAATATATCTGCGTCAATATTACAGTATTGAAGTTGTTAGACCAGCTACGGCGCAGATGCTCTAACAAGTACTGAAATGATACTAATTTTCTCGTTGTACATCTACAAATATACTCAGAGAGTAGCCGAATAGTTGAAAGGGAGCTGTCCTATTTACCATGACGATTTTCAGGTCGTTTTGATGGTAAATGTGTATGAAGTAGCGAATCTGATAAGTGTACTTAACCTCTGTACTATCGATATAAACATGTTCTTTGTAAGACTGTGCTTGAAACAAGAGATGATGATCAAAATAGGTCAGAGAGTAGCAGTATGTATGTGTGTTGGACAGTATGGCAATGTATGTGCTTTGAAAAGGGTGGAAATATGTTTTGAGGAAAGGCACTTAGCAATTGGGATTATATTAATGGTAGGATGGTAGTAGCTAACTTCTAAGGTAATCCAGTTTCCTTTACATTTGCAATTGTGTAGATTCTTATTGTTAGAACATTGCGTACGGTTCAAGTTCACTGTAGAAATTTTATAAGGCAACTATTTGGTATTGCCTTAGAGTCGAAACAAGTGTCAAGAAAGGCAGTTTTACGCAGGAGAGTTATTAAGAAATATTTTGCTAACTTGTCTACGTGTGCGAACTGTGTGAAATGCTGTATTGTTGTCATGGCTTAATGAAGCATAAACTAAACTTTGAATCTCTGTTGTCATTTGTTAGTCGTTGCGATTAGTTCCCCATTCTTGTTTACTTTTATGACTCTGTTTCCATACTCTCGTTGCGCATCGCGAGTCGTGTACTGAGAAGCATTTACGAAAATTATTAAGATACCATCTTCCATTGCACATCCCAAGTACGTGAAATAAAAATTGATTTTTGACGGTCACATGATTATTCCTGTTAGCGACTATTTTAGTCACGGAGCAGATGAGCATTCTGTTCGCACAGGTAGACCAATAAACTAAATTACCATCAAGGTTCGTGTCCACTCTAAGGCAAGTGACTGTTAGAGTGTATTCGTGAATGTAATATCATATCATTTCAGAGGTTTAATACCATTACAAGATCTCAGTAAAGTGCTATCTTGTGAATTTTCAAGCATTTTTATCAGAAAGTCAGATGCGTTAAATTTTATGTTTATTTACTGTGTAATTACAGTAACTATTCTAATACAGTGATTGTTTGCAACACTAAAGATAAAGATTAGTAATATTCAGGACCAACATTTTAATCTGAGTCATTTTGTTTTGCAGTTACATGATATAAGTAAATTTCATTCGAAATGTATTTCTTTCTCGGAGACGAACTGGATTGATGTACCGGGTAGTCTAGATTTCACATAGTTCCGTTGGACTGCACTGAGGCTTGTATATTTGTGTATTGAACTGGGGACCTAGAAACGACGGAGAGGCTTCGTCCCGCTGCAGCCGTCGGTGGTCCACAACCCCACAACAGGCCACAGCAGTCCACCCACCCCACTGTAGTCCCACACAAAACCAGGGCCACTGTGATGCTAGGTCCCCCCCCCCCCCCCCCCCCCCCCCCAGGGAACGTCTCATCCAGACGAGTGTAACCTCAAATGTTTGCGTGGTAGAGTAATTGTGGTGTGCGCGTACGTGGAGACAGTATTTGCGCAGTAATCACGTCCACAGGCTGGCCGGGACACCGAATCTCGATACTAATCCGCCAGTCGGATTCGTGCCGGGGTCGAGCACGCCTTGCCGCTCGAGATGCAACGCGTTAGACCGCGCGGATAGCCGGGCGGGCTAAGCACTGAGGTTTACGTGTTTCTAAATCAAAATAAGTTTTACGCTTTTCTCAGGTGTCAACTTGACACTTACAAACACGAGTTTAAGAATATAGAAGATACTTTCACGTGTTGCGGAAGGTCCCAGGTTCGATTCACGGTTTCTGGTCAGATTCCTTCTGAGGCTCGGAGGACTGGTACTGTGTCCAATCACCCTTTGTGAGGTCAAATCAGCTGCTTGAATAAAAGAAGTAGCGATTTCATCAGGATTCATCTACTGGCAATAACGGCTGGAGGGACTGGCGACACCCTGATCAACACCTCTCAAGATCGTAGATGGGTTCTCGTATAGTCCCGTATGCAGCAGTCGACTAGTTGGAACGGGTCCAAGGCTTATTCCCTGCGTGGTGTTTACTTACTTACTTACTCTGCGAGTCACTAATATATAGCCGCCAGAGATTACTTTTTATGCTACGACATATTGGTGCTTTGTCTCGTTACAGTCACGGACAGAACATGGGAAAAATTAATGGTTATACGTCTCTGTGTAAAAAAGAATTAAAAAAGGATCAGCTATATCGGTTCATATACTTCTATGTTTATTATTAGCATCATGCTCTGGTTTCGCACAGGTAGCGCTGAGTATCTAGGGCTGAAAGAGGTATCTGCCGTAGCGGTAATGAATTATATACACAAAAATTCCACATGAATCAGTGTATTAGTTTAAAGCGCATCAAACTCCCATCTGTACTTCCTGACATTAGTCTTCTCTTCCACACAGCTAAACGCGGCGCAGGTCATTAATTCAGTAAGATGAATACCTGCAGATGTCTGAGCGGCAAGTTTCGACAGAGGTGTCACTGATACTGACACGGAACTTTGTTTTATAAGTTCTAGGTTTTGATCTGATGATAGCAGCAGCCTATTCGTCATAATAAATAAAATTATATATTAAGCCAGCAAGATGGTTTTGTTCACAGTGTATCAGCAGTGATTGTCGATTTATGCCGGAAATTTATGTCCCTTATTAATATCTTTACACAGCACTCTGCAACAAGTTACTCACTTAGTCTTCCCACCGTCTTATCCCTCCACCCCAGTTTTGGTTACCCAATCTGTCCCACACCATTATATGAAAGCGTGGGGAAATATTGAAATTACAGTTCCTTTTTATCATATAACGATAAGATGTACATTCACTGAAAAGTCTTAAATGACTTCAATGATGTTAAAAGCGTAATTCTATATGTTTCATGAAGGATGGTCAGAAACGGTCTGAAAAAGTTATAAGAGTGTTGCAGGGTGGATTGTGTTTAAAAAGAAATGTTAAGGGAAATATCGATATGTCGCGCCGTTTCCGAATTAACTGTTATTGAAGCTAGCCAATCAGGCCAATGCGTAGGCAAATGCAAGCGTTCCGCCAGAGACGGTGTCCTTAGTTTCGTATCCTAAAACCTAAGGTGAGAGCAATACAGAAACTGGACGTGGGACGGCAGTAAAGGTCGAACCCGAGCCAGAGGTTGAATGGTACCGTGCGCTACCACCTACGCTACGAGAAGAACTGACACTAATTGGGTCTGTCGGGGCGCTTAAATTTGCGCACCAGACGGCCAGATTGGCCAACGTCAATGCTAATTGACTCGGAAACGGCGCGACGTATCAATTGTTTTTTTAACAGCAGTATTTCAGCGAAATCTACACTTCAACACCACTGAAAGCTTTTCACACACTATCTGACCACCGTGTCTCTCTGTAAGAAACTTGTTTGTCGATTACGGACCTGTGAGTACATCAACTACTTTCGTAAGCCGGTAGCGTGATATTTTTTGTGTGTTTTAGCAAACGTGAAGTGATAAATTAGTGTACAAATGTTTAAAAAGTCGTGTACCTCCACTTGACAACTTGCAAATATTTAAAATGTTTTTTTCAGTTTCATCTCCGCTCTACCTACGGAATAAATACGTAGGACCTTGATGAATATTAGTTGTTTCTGCCTGAAAGAAGTTTCAAAAGTCAATGCTCGCCAAATGGTTCGGATGACTGCGTGTTAATACAATGATATAATTTTGCCGGCTCATTTAGTGGTGTATGTCTGCAAGAAGAGTTGTGAACTGAGTTAGTAGCTAAGTTGTAATAAATTCGAATGACTGATTCTCAAGTTTTATTGCATGAACAGCAAAGATGTACTAAGCATGAAACTTTTCTAATTTCATTATTTTATGGCGGAAGGCATGGGGGTATCCGTGACAAAAAGTGTTTAAAGGGATTGAATTTACTTGAAAATTTGTTGGAAGTCACTAAGTGCTTTGATTCTCAAGGACTGCATTAGTATAATGTAGGTATTTTGCGGTCAGAGATTTACACTTCCACGAGACATACGCGCATATTTTAACAATAACACTTGTCTTATTGTATTAAAACTTTAACTTCAGATCAGATCTCTTAATGAGTTGAATGTGAAAACATTTTTAATTTAAAATTAGGCCAGTAATTATATGAAACCATCTGAGGACCCCGCGTTGCCCAGGTTTGTATTGCAATCATGTTAGTCAGATTTCTCCGTCCCCCTCTCTCCGTCACCTCATTGCCCTACCTCTTCCACCTCGTCCACCCTCTCTCCGACCAGCACATCATCTTTCCTTTTTCCGTCGATTTCCTCCTCCACTTATCTCTGTACACTTCCTCCTCCCACTATATGGATCCATCTACTTTGGGCAGTATTCTGTAAGTTTCTTGTGAACAGTGTAAGTAATAATGATGTTACAAATTAAAACGCCAGCATGACGCGGCATTTTTCCACGCATCTAAGTGTTTATGAAATCATATCATTAAATTACGTCTCTTACAATGATATACAATGAAATGTTATAGGAACTGGTATAGGCATGCGTATTCCAGTACAGAGCTATGTAAACCGAGAGAGGTGGCGCAGTGGTTAGCACTCCGGACTCGCATTCGGGAGGACGACGGTTCAATACCGGGTCCGGCCATCCTGATTTAGGTTTTCCGTGATATACCTAAATCGCTCCCGGCAAATGCTGGGATGGTCGCTTTGAAAGGCACAGCCGACTTCCTTCCCCGTCCTTCCCTAATCCAATGAGACCGATGACCTCGCTGTTTGGTCTCTTCCCCCAAACAACCCAACCCCAACACAGCTATGTAAACAGACAGAACACGGCGCTGATGTGGCAGAGCCTATATAAGGCAACATGTGTCTGGCGCAGTTGTTAGATCGCTTACTGCTGCTACAATGGCAGGTTATCAAGAATTAAGTGAGTTTGAATGTTATAGACGGCGCATGAGCGATGGGACACAGCAACTCCGAGATGGTGATGACGTGGGGATTTTCCGTACGACCATTTCACGAGTGTACCATGAATATCAGGAATCCGGCAAAACATCAAACCTCCGACATCGCTATGGCCGGAAAAGGATCGTGCAAGAACGGGACCAATGACGACTGAAAGAATCGTTCAGCATGAAGAAGTGCAACCCATTCGCTACTTTCTGCAGATTTCAACGCTGGGCCATCAACAAATGTCAGCGTGTGAATCATTCAACGAAACATCATCTATACAGGCTTTCGGAGCCGAAGGGCCCACTCGTGTAACCTTGATAACTGCACAGCACTAAGGCTCACGCCTCAGCTGGGTTCGTCAACACCGACAAAAAAAAAAATGGTTCAAATGGCTCTGAACACTATGGGACTTAACATCTCAAGTCATCAGTCCCCTAGACCTTAGAACTACTTACACTTAACTAACCTAAGGACATCACACACATCCATGCTCGAGGCAGGATTCGAACCTGCGGCCGTAGCGGTCGCGAGGTTCCAGAGTGAAGCACCTAGAACCGTTCGGCCACCGGCGGCCGGCCAACACCGACATTGGACTGTTGATGACAGGAAACATGTTGCCTGTTCGAACTCTTGTTTCAAATTGTATCGAGCGGATGGACGTGTACGGTTGTGCACACTTCATGAATCCATAGACCCTGCACGTCAGCAGGGACTGTTTAAGCTGGTTGGGGCTCTGTAATGGTGTGGGGCGTGTGCAGTTGGAGTGATATGGGACCCCCCATACGCCTAGATGCGACTCTGATAAGTAACACGTACCTAAGGACCCTGTCTGATTCCCTGCATCCGTCATGTCCATTGTGCATTCCAACGGACTTGTGCAGTTCCCGCAGGACTATGCTACACAGAGTTGTTACAGAGTGGCTGTTGGAACACTCTTCTGGGTTTAAACACTTCTGCTGGCCACAAAACTCCCCAAACATGAACATTATTGAGCATATCTGTTGCCTTGCAACGTGCTGTTCAGAAGAGACCTACACTCCGTTGTACTCTTACGGATTTCAGGACTTCCCTGCAGGATTCATGGTGTGAATTCCCTCCAGGACAACTTCAGACTTTAGTCTATTCGATGCCTCGTCGTGCTGCATCACTTCTGCGTCCATGCAGAGCCGCTGCACCAGTTTCTTTGGCTCTTCAGTGTATTTACGTACGAAAATTCGACGACGTGTTTGGATACTGTCTCCCAAATGTCTTGCGAATAGAGTTACTGGCAACAAAGTAACAAATCTTAAACGTGATGAACAATGCGGAAGTTTCTCATGCTTCTTAGTGTTTACGGTGAATATCTTCTGAACCGTATGATATACCACGATATAGTTTTGTACCAGCATTTAGCGATATATGTGGATAATGTCTACGAAATTTATTGCCGGCCGCTGTGTCCCATCAGTTACAAACGCTTCAGTCTAGAGCCGCTTAACCGCTACGGTCGCAGGTCCGAATCCTGCCTCGGGCTGACAGGCAATGGGTACCTACCCACAGAGAGATACTTGTTCTTGAGATAGGCAGGTTCGTGATAGCCAGTAACAACTGAAGCTAGAGGTAACGCTTCAAGTACACGGGCACAACTCAACCAACAGAGACCTAACTAGAGCGGTGTGGCTCCTGTAAGTCGGTTCCTTGGTGGTGCTGGCGACGGACACACAGGAGGTTGCGTCACTGAACCGGCCGCAGATTGGCGGTGCAGTCACATGGGCTACTGCCAACTTCTAGGTGTCGTACCGATAGCGCACAATTCCACACTAACGATTACACCTGCAAAACTCCTGAGATTACGACTAATATCGGGACTGCCTTTTAAATCTTTTACGGATGGCTTCAAGGTAGCGCTACTGAGAGGAGACAATCACTTTCAGAATTTGTCATTTGTTTTTGTCAAAACACTAGCAGCTCAGATACTGGCCGAGCAGTTTGCTGAAGCCCAGCGCTCAACGAAACACATGTGTGAAAAAGGCTCATCTCACGCCAGATTTTTCATTTTATGACTTTTTACGATTTTCGTAAAAGCCTAACTCAATAACAGTGCTTCTAATGGATTCGTTCAGCTTCCGCTAAACAACCTCCGGTACTGGTATCGTAGACCACCAACGTCACAGCTGCCACCAGCAAGCACAAAATGATGGGATTTGGAGAGGTCTTTAATTTGATGTACCACTAAACTGAATATTTTCGCAATACGCAAATAAAAATATAAAACCACCAAATACGGCATACTAGCTCCGCAAGGACTAAAATCAACAGGGGGGTTTATTCTCTCAGCCAATCACAGAACTGAACATGTGATCGGGTCAGGCAATTACAGTACAGAACATGTGACTGAGGTGTCACTCATTGAAGATATCAGTTCAAGACATAAGGTCTGAAAATGAGTCAGTGAATATATTGAGGCACTTTATTTTACAGGTCAGTCGTTAACACACAAACTTTTACACTTTAGTATTATCGGTTTCCGCTACTGCCATCTTCAGACCTGACTCTTCGTGGTAGATTAAAACTGTGTGCCGGACCTAGACTCGAACTCGGGCAAAGGTCCTGAGTTCGTGTCTCGGTACGCCACACAGTTTTAGTCTTCCAGACAGTTTCATATCAGAGCGCACACACCTCTGCAGAGTGAAAGTCTCATTCTAGATCTTCAGATCTGATAACAATCACTACTTCGTTACTTTCCTTACACTTACGGTTATGGTTTGATTGTTTTGTCATGCTAGGAGATTTCGATTTATAGATGTGATTTTCGTTTTAAACTTTTCATTCTGGCTTTTACACACTTGGGTGTTTTACTTTGCAGGCCAGGAGCTTCCCGTTATTAATATTTGCACTATTTATGTGGATTTTGGGTATGGATGTAATGCCACATATTCTATGTCAGCACATTTTTTTAAATTTCAGACTCTCATTTTGCCATGTGAAGTAATTTTTGTTAATGACTACGCATACTGCATTGTAACTGTGAAATTTTCGATACTGGTTACTCATGTACCCTATCTATAACGCCCTATGCAGGCCTCAGTTATTTGTATAAATACCACACCATCCAAATCACCAGCAGCAATTACTATCTACTTACATGTTTAATTTGACGTTGTTACCTATATCAGAATATTTCATGACAGGTATGGCAGGTATGCATGGCTGTTAATCATGTATATATTTTTTTCTCTTCTATATCGCCTAGCCTGTTGTAGATTTAGCTTCAGCTAATTGAACGTAGTTGGTTACACCACCGTTTGTGTTCGCAACAGATCTGAAGATGGCAGTAGCCGAAATCGCTAATAGTGAAGTGTAAAAGTTTGTGAGGTCAAGACGGACATGTAAAATAAATAATAAATAATTAAAGTAACACCGAATATACACTCCTGGAAATGGAAAAATGAACACATTGACACCGGTGTGTCAGACCCACCATACTTGCTCCGGACACTGCGAGGGGGCTGTACAAGCAATGATCACACGCACGGCACAGCGGACACACCAGGGACCGCGGTGTTGGCCGTCGAATGGCGCTAGCTGCGCAGCATTTGTGCACCGCCGCCGTCAGTGTCAGCCAGTTTGCCGTGGCATACGGAGCTCCATCGCAGTCTAAACACTGGTAGCATGCCGCGACAGCGTGGACGTGAACCGTATGTGCAGTTGACGGACTTTGAGCGAGGGCGTATAGTGGGCATGCGGGAGGCCGGGTGGACGTACCGCCGAATTGCTCAACACGTGGAGCGTGAGGTCTCCACAGTACATCGATGTTGTCGCCAGTGGTCGGCGGAAGGTGCACGTGCCCGTCGACCTGGGACCGGACCGCGGCGACGCACGGATGCACGCCAAGACCGTAGGATTCTACGCAGTGCCGTAGGGGACCGCACCGCCACTTCCCAGCAAATTAGGGACACTGTTGCTCCTGGGGTATCGGCGAGGACCATTCGCAACCGTCTCCATGAAGCTGGGCTACGGTCCCGCACACCGTTAGGCCGTCTTCCGCTCACGCCCCAACATCGTGCAGCCCGCCTCCAGTGATGTCGCGACAGGCGTGAATGGAGGGACGAATGGAGACGTGTCGTCTTCAGCGATGAGAGTCGCTTCTGCCTTGGTGCCAATGATGGTCGTATGCGTGTTTGGCGCCGTGCAGGTGAGCGCCACAATCAGGACTGCATACGACCGAGGCACACAGGGCCAACACCCGGCATCATGGTGTGGGGAGCGATCTCCTACACTGGCCGTACACCACTGGTGATCGTCGAGGGGACACTGAATAGTGCACGGTACATCCAAACCGTCATCGAACCCATCGTTCTACCATTTCTAGACCGGCAAGGGAACTTGCTGTTCCAACAGGACAATGCACGTCCGCATGTATCCCGTGCCACCCAACGTGCTCTAGAAGGTGTAAGTCAACTACCCTGGCCAGCAAGATCTCCGGATCTGTCCCCCATTGAGCATGTTTGGGACTGGATGAAGCGTCGTCTCACGCGGTCTGCACGTCCAGCACGAACGCTGGTCCAACTGAGGCGCCAGGTGGAAATGGCATGGCAAGCCGTTCCACAGGACTACATCCAGCGTCTCTACGATCGTCTCCATGGGAGAATAGCAGCCTGCATTGCTGCGAAAGTTGGATATACACTGTACTAGTGCCGACATTGTCCATGCTCTGTTGCCTGTGTCTATGTGCCTGTGGTTCTGTCAGTGTGATCATGTGATGTATCTGACCCCAGGAATGTGTCAATAAAGTCCTGGGACAATGAATTCACGGTGTTCTTATTTCAATTTCCAGGAGTGTATTTATTTAACTGCTACTCGTTTCACTAGGAGCGATATAAGCTGTGCTATTGGGTCCAAACCTAATCACAATCTAGGTTACATATCCTGCGCTATGACTGGCTGACAGTATCATGTATCCTGTGCTATTATTGAATCAGGAAGTCATGTCTCTTGTCCTGTGATTAGGAAACAGAAGCAAACCGAGCAGCCAAGATGTTGATCTCAAAGTTTCATACGCTATCATGCTGCATTTTACAGCTTTCGTATTTGCCCTTGCGTATCACAAAAATATAAACCTCGAGTGATTCATCGCATTACATACCTCTCCAAAACGCGTCAATGTTGATACCTTAATTCAGTCCCCTTCAGAACAGACTGTTCACAAGTGGTTTGCAGAATTTATTCGTGCTCCCGTGATCCTATCTATGATGAATTTCCTGAAGGTCGGACAAAACTTATTGTTGTCCAAAAACCTTGAGGCTATTAACAACGAGATGCAAGAGGATAGACATACTAGCATTAAATTCGATTTCAAATTAATATTTAGCTATGAAATTGAACCGTTCAGTGTGCACCCATACACTTTGACTCAAAAACAGAATTCGAGCAGACGGCGTCAAACAATGCTCAAAATTTTCGACTAAAAGGTCAGTCAACAACACAACAGCAGGAGACGAAACTTAAATATATTCTTTCGAACAAGATAATAACTATCTGTCGCCTGTTTCAGTGTTCCAAGAAGAATTAAGACCAACAAAAGTGCTTCTTCTACGAAGAACATCCAGGAGAGTAATCGCTTTTTGGTGCGTTACACTTGACGTACCTCGACCATTGCCTTAGAGGATCGAAAAGCAGTCAATTCTCAATGGTATAAAACCTTTAGTTTGCCACAAGTCATCAGGATGTTGTTGTGGTGGTATTCAGTCCGAATACTGGTTTCCAACAGCTTCACGTTTTCATTCCTGTGGAAGCCTCTTCGACTAACTACTGCAACGTACATCCTTCTGAATCTCTTCATTATATCCATCTCTTGATCTCCCTCTACGATTTCTGTGCCCCGTACTTCCATCCAGTACTAAATTCGCGATTCCTTCTTCTAATCAAGTTGTGCCAAAAATTTCTTTTCCTCCCAGTTCTATTGAGTACCTCCTCACAAGTTACATGGTCTACCACCTAATAACCACCAGCATTCTTCTATAGTAACACATTTAAAGCTGCTACACTCTTCTTGTCTAAACTGTTTATCATCCCTGTTTCATTTGCATACAAGGCTACACTCCACACAAACACTTTGAAGTATCCTTCCTAACACTTAAATCTATATTCGATGTTGACAAACTTCTTTTCTTCAGAAACGCTTTTCTTGACATTGCCAGTCTACAATTTATATACTTTCTAATTCAGTCAACAAATGTTACTTTGCTGCCCAAATATCAGAACTCAACTTCTAATTAAAATGTCTCAATTCCTTGTAAATTCACTGAGCATCACCTGATTTGATTTGACTACATTCCATTATCCTTGTTTTGCTTTTGTAGGTGTTCATCTTACATCGTCCTTTCAAGACACTGTCCATTCCGTTCAACTGTTCATTCAAATCATTTGTTCTCTTCGACCTAACTACAATGACATCATCAAACATTTTCTCTCTTCTCCCTGAACTTAAATTCCTATACCAAGTTTTATTTGTTTCATTTACTGCTTGTTCATATACAGATTGGATAACATCGGGTAAAAGCTACAACCTTGACTCATTCCCTTCTCAACCACTGCATCCATTTAATGCCCAACGACACTCAAAATTGCCGTCTGGTTGCGATGCAAATTGTGAATAGTCCTTCGCTCCCAGAATTTTAGGCCTGCTACCATCAAAATTGCCAAAAGAGTATTGCAGTTAACATTATCATAAGCTTTCTCTAAGTCTACATACCCAATAAACGTAGTTTTGCATTTCTTTAACTTACCTTCTAAGATGAGTCGTAGCGTCACTATTGCCTCGCTTGTCTTACATTTATTCGGAATCCAAATCGATCTTTGTCAAAGTTGGCTCCTGCCAGTTTTTCCATTCTTCTGTAAGAAATTCGTGTTAGTTTTTGACATCCATGGCTTATGGAACTGATAGTTCGGTAATATTCACACCTGGCAGCACCTGTTTTCTTTGGATTTGGAACTATTACATTACCCTTGAAGTCTGAGGCTATTTTGCCTGTCTCATACATCTTGCACGCCAGATGGAAGAGTTTTGTCATTCATGACTGGCTCTCCTAAGGCTGTCAACAGTTGTAATTGAATGTCCTCTACTCCTGGAGACTTGATCCGACTAAGGTCTTTCAGTGCTCTGTCATATTGTTCTCACAGTATCATGTCATATCTCCCATCTCATTTCCATCTATGTCCTCTTCCATTTCTATAATAGTGCCTTCAAAATCATCTCCCTTGTACAGACCCTCCATATAGTCCTTCTACCTTTCAACTTTCCCGCATTTGCTTAGGACTGGTTGCGAGCTAACATCCCAAAGATGTTTGGGCTCACATGCGGTTCCTCTTCGTCGAAATGTCTTGGCTCAAATTCGTCTAGGGGTTGAACCGCACGTGTCGCATTACGCGCCCTAAATTAGACACTTGTGACCCTTTGTTTAAATTGTCTGGCTGACGGCAAGTTTGCGAAATACAAAGTTAACGTAACGTATTATAATAGTAGTAATAATATCGTGAACTAAATTAACGAGCCATAAATGATGTAGGCCACAGTGTAGCGATTTGGTTAGGATAATGTTTATTTAGAAAGCAAATTAATAGCGAAAGTGGTCGTATTTAGAGTTACTGTTAACACTCGAGTGCATATTCATTTGACCCAGTTCGATCACTCACAGTCTCATCGCGAATTACAAGTTCGATACTCCACCTCGTTAGCTATGCGAAAAGTTCACACCAGGCGCGCGGCTGCTCACCGCTCAGAGGCTAAGTCCCGCGACACCACACTACTCGAAATGTTCTATGTCGTTTCACTTCCTAGCTACCTAAGGACCGATTGTCCGCTGTCGCGTCTCCACCAGTACCCTTTGGTGTTTAGACCGGAACTGTCTTCTGCCGGTCCCCGGCCGCGTTTATGGCGCGCCGAATATCGCTTAGCTGACTAGGGCAGTTCCCTTCCTGAAGCCGTCCATCTGATTGGCGACAGCTTATTCTACATTATTTTACATTTCAACATATTTAAATAATCGAAGCTTGGCCACTTTCACGTTCTAGATAAAGTAACAATAACATCCATAACATAATAAACGCCAAATTTCATTACATAAAACCAATACAATTTCCTTCTTAGCTTTGAATGCCACTGCCAGTAGCCTTGCACCCATGTGCTTCTGATAAATAAATAAATGCCAAAAGTAACTATTATGCACTAACTTTACAACAAATGTTTTATTACCTAATGATTCAATAAGGTGTCATCCTGTCATCGTTTAGTGTGTTTTGTCTGGAGGAAATGATGATCTGAAGCTTAACTGGAAATACTGATGATTTAAATTGATTACATCTTTTAAACAACCAAAGTAACAGAGTTGATACTCACAACGTTTGTCATTTTTATGATGTGCTTCTACATGAAATGTCGATCGTTAAGATCGGCCAAAGCGTTCAGATTTTAGCACTCAGGTCTTTGTTACAGAACTTGTTAATTTCACATTACAGTAAATCCTAAACAATTATAGATATGCTCGATACTCACGTTTTATAGGGATCACCATAAGAATTTATGGAGGATGGTAAATTAAGATTACTGTGGCTTCATTCCGTGCATTACTACAGAATTAAATAGTTTCCATAAATGTTTCCCTTTATGGTCCATCTTAGGTCCACCATATTTAACTCTGCTGTGTGTCCTTAGCCACAAATGGCTTCTACCGGGTTTCCCGATGACGTAGGTTCTCGTCTGTCTCACTCGCGCACTACAGCGCTTGGGCCTCAACACTCAATATACGACTGTGAGTTTCCCCGTCTCGGGGTGAATCTGTTCTCTTTGTGGCATGCAGTTCTGGACGACAGGGTTCGTTTCACAATTCCTGAAAGCTGACTCTTTCGGCCATATACTTAAATGAGAGCGAAATGCTCGTTAACTCACATGGGTTTGTACCTGACCTCTTGATATTCATACATCTGCTTCTTTTTTCTTGAAATGCTTCTTTAATTTTCCTGTATTCAATATCTAACTTTCCCAAAGTGAAATATGCCTCTACATCCTTACATTTGTCCTCTAGCCATTCCCTCTTCACTCTAATGTTTTAGACGTTCGAATTCTCTTTCGCCTGCTTCATTTCCTGTATCTTTACATTTTCTCATTGAATAAATTTAATTCAATATCTCCCCTTTTATCCAAATATTTCTATTAGGCAGTGTTTTTTCATGTATTTCATCTTCTGCTGGCCTCACTACTTCATTTCTCAGAGTTCCCAATTTGTAAGCCACTGTATTCCGTTCCACTGTAATAGTCAATCGGTGTCTGATGCTCTCTCTGAAACTCTCAACAAGCTCTGGTTCTTAAAACTTATCCAGGTTCCGTCTCCGTAATTTCCCACCTTTTTTCAACTTTTTTGTGGTATCGATAGCTACGATGCCACAACGTAGGTCCGCTCTGCTAGGTTGGCACTAGGAGAGACACAGACGACAGCGCAATCTAGCAGATGCTGTCGAGGCCTACGAGCTCCGCGACTGCTTCAGCCCATTTGATCAGGTGCAGCCAGCCAGGACACTTCGCTTCAGCATCGCACCTACGTACAAAGTTATGTAATATGTTTGCATATGTTTATCCACTAGTAAAGGTGCTTAAACTGTATTGGCAGTACCGACGCAATTATCGTTTTCCTACACTCGCGCCGCCTCCCAGGCGGGATACAAAATTTTTAGTTTTATTCTATAGTTCACTACAAATAAATTGCGGTGAGACTCCACATATGTTCCTGGAAATGTCTTACAATCTAAAATCTGGTTCTGAAGTCTCTGTCTTACCACTACACAGTCAATCTGAAACCTTCTTCCATGTCTTCTCCTTGTACACAATCTCCTTTCATGATACTTAAACAAAGTGTTAGCATGATTAAATTATGCTCCGTGCAAAATTCTAACAGGCGGCTCTCTTTTTCATTCCTTTTCCCTAATGCATACTCACACACAATTCGTCGTTCTTTTCCTTCTCCTGCTATTGTGTTCCAGTCACCAATAACAATCAGGACAAACAATCGAAAATTATGGCAATGCCACCTGCCACTCAACATGTCAAACAATTCTTCATTTGAGATCAGAGTGGCCCAGTTTCTATTATGGGTGTGTAATTTAAAAATGAATATTTTGAGAAACAGTACAACTATTAATAATGAAGGCTTTCAATTCCCATATTTGCGAAACTGCTGTTACTCATTTAATATCGGTCGTCTGCTTCCATAGCCCACTAACACCAAATTTGACCGGACTGTCCTCACGGATATGTTCGCCGTACCTCCCACTTTTGTTTCTGTGGCTATTTCAGGCAGTGTTGCTTGTCTGTTGACACTGACAATTCTACGCAAACGCTGCTGCTCTCAGTCGTTAAGTGAATGTCGTCAGCCACTGTGTTGTCTGTGGTGAGAGTTAAGGCCTGAAACTTGTGTTCTTGGCACATTCTTGACACTGTGGATCTCGGAATATTGAATTCCTTAACGATTTCCGAAATGGAATGCCCCATGCGTCTAGCTCTAACTACCATTACACATTCAAAGTCTGTTAATTCTCGTCGTGCGGTCATAATCACGTGGAAAACCTTTTCACATGAATCATCTAAGTACAAATGACAGCTCCGACAACGTATTGCCATTTTACACCTTGTGTACGCGATGCTACCGCCATTTGTATCTGTGTATATTGCTATCCCATTAGTTTGTCACCTCAGTGTAAGTCGGTGGCAACTCCGCGATCTTAGGCACCGGCCTGATGACGTCACAAACCGACCATTGTGTGAATACAAACAGAAAGTTTAGCTTGCTGAGCATGTCTGAAAATTTAACTGCTTTCTGGGTCGTGAAACCCTCTGATTATGTCTCCATCATTGGAAGACGAAATGTTGGGCAGAAAATTTATGCCCTGGACCAAGACCTAATGCCCACAATACAAATCTAAGAAATAAAAAGATTTGCGTCTAAAAATGTTGTTTTTTCTGATATTACGACATTGGCCTCATGCAGGCTGTAGAAGCCAGCCCAGGAGCATTCGGACCAAACACCTACATTACTCTCTTGCCTGGGCGCTGCAATAAAATAATCGTGCAATGTGGCTTTCAGCTGGCGGCAGTGGACTGGACTGCTACACGCTGATGGACATCGCTGTTTTTCTGCTGCCTGCTGCTACGTGACCGAAGCATATATCTTATCCTAAAATACCTGGCCGCATCGAGTGTAAGTGCCCCCCCCCCTCCCCCCTCACACGGCTCAGCAATTACAGTAATGGAAATCAGTATAAACACAGGTTTCCCTACGAATGTAGAAAGTAAATACAATATCTGAACCATACATGTATCGAATTTGTTATGAATGTAGGAGATACATACACTGATCAGTCAGAATCTTATGACCACCGAGATGCTATCGATATAAACCAGTTCAGGCGGTAGAGCGTCATTTGGCGAGCAATGACTGCTAGTCAGACACATGCACTGTGCATGTATACTAGTGAACGCGCTGTCCGTGTGTAGAATGGGGAAGGTGCGCAAACTGTCTGTGGTTGGCCTAGGGCAGATAGCCCAGGTGCTCAGCTCTAGCATTTAGAAAATTGTCGCGTGTTCGAGGAGCACTGTGATGAGTGTCTTTAAAACACGGCAAAAGCAAGGTCAAACTACGTACAGACGCCACATTACAGATGTCGGACGTAGTAGACTGAGGAGACTGGTAAAGCAGGAAGGGCGGCGAACAGTGGCGAAACTGACGACACACTTAAATGCTGGGCAGAGTACAGGTGTGTCTGAAGGACCCATGCATTTCCCAATGTTAACACCACGACATTGGTAACTATAACTGAAATGGGCACGACACGTTCTGAACTGGACGTTGATATAGTGGCAGAGCGTTGCATGGTATAATGAATTCCGTTATCTTCTTCATCATGCGGATGGGAGCGCGCGAATCCGTAGTCTTCCAGGCGAACAGTTCCTTGTCACCTGTACTGTGGGAGAGAGACTAGTTGGCGGCGACTCTATTACGCTCTGGGAAACATTCACGTGGGCTTCTGTGAGTCCACTGGAGCTCGTACAAGGCACCATGATGGCCCTGGGGCATCGTACACTGGTTGCAGACCACATACACTCCTTCACAACCATCATGTTCCCTGACGGCAGTGGCATTTTCCAGCAAGATAATCCGCCAAGTCACAGGGTCAGGGGTGTGATGGAGTGGTTCGAGGAATACAGTGGCGAACTCGTCAGATCTGAACCCAATCGACTACATCTGGGATGCGATTGAAAGTGGCTTTAGAGCTCATCACCCCGCTCCCCGCAATTTACAGGAATTAGGTGATTTGTGTGTAGAGATGTGTTGTCAACTATCTCCAGCGACCTGCCTAGGCCTCTCCGTTGATACACGTGCCAAAGATGGATATATCGGTTACTAGATAAGTGGTCATAATGTTCTGGATTATCAGTGTATAAGGCGTAAACAATCATGACGAAATTACATAGTTTCTTTCACAAAACGAGTTCCAAAATCAGGCACTTGCATTTCCTGTATGGATACTGGTATAAAGGCACTAGACTGTCCTGTATTGTTGTTGCAGTTTTCTTTACTTTAACCCACCTCCGTTCTTCCCAATTAACTCAAATTTCTCTTCGCCATTGATTTTGTTCGGGTTTGTAGCATTTGCTGTGAAATTGTTGCCCAACCTTCTAGTATCGTTCTTTTCAGCTCACATAACGGTCTAAATTGCGTTTCACTGCGGTGAACGTGTCTTGAAAGTATTCCACAGAAGTTTTTCACGAGGTACAATTCCGGGCTATGTGCAGGCCAGGTCAACATCATTATCTTAAAACCAATATTTTGTTGCGCAGAAACCTCCGGATACGCATGATATTGTTGAAACATTAGACTTTCGTGGCCTAGTTCCTCCTACATTCTAATCGATTTTGTGTCTGGTATCTAACTGTACATATTAGATTTCATTCTGGTGTTTACATAAGCAGTGAATGATGTACCTTTAGTGCAGAAGGCTGTCTAAATCATAACACCTGCACCACTAAAATTTCTGCTCATAGTAACCTGCTGTTCTGATCTCAGGTGATGCCAATCGTATTGAAATCCATCCGGACTGGCTAAGGTAAATTTGTTCTCATCACTGAAAATCGACCATCGACGAGGTCGATTATCAGTGATGAGAACAATGGTCGAAGTAGACAGGATATAAAATGTAGACTGTCAATGGCAACGAAAGCGTTCCTGAAGAAGACAAATTTGTTAACATCGAGTATAGATTTATGTGGCAGGAAGTCGTTTCTCAAAGTATTTGTATGGAGCGTAGCCATGTACAGAAGTGAAACATGGACGATAACTAGTTTGGACAAGAAGAGAATAGAAGCTTTCGAAATGTGGTGCTACAGAAGAATGCTGAAGATTAGATGGGTAGATCATACAACTAATGAGGAGGTATTGAATAGGATTGGGGAGAAGATAAGCTTGTGGCACAACTTAACTAGAAGAAGGGATCGGTTGGTAGGACATGCTCTGAGGCATCAAGGGATCACCAATTTAGTATTGGAGGGCAGCGTGGAGGGTAAAAATCGTAGAGGGAGACCAAGAGATGAATACACTAAACAGATTCAGAAGGATGTAGGTTGCAGCAGGTACTGGGAGATGAAGAAGCTTGCACAGGATAGAGTAGCATGGAGAGCTGCATCAAACCAGTCTCAGGACTGAAGACCACAACAACAACACGCACTGAAAATCACTATAACCCAGTCTCAAGTCCATGACTTATGTTTTTAGGAAACTCCAATCTAGCCTGTTTATATTTGGGTGTTAGAACAGGATTCTGCAGTCGTTTCTCGAATGCTCTATGTTGTCATTTGACAACGCTTGTGGTTGACGACTGGCAATTACAGGTAACTGTTAATGAACAACAACTTGAGAAAAATAACGTTCTTCACTTGCACCAAAGTAATCGTTTCGATGACTCAGACGATTTTTTACTTTGTTCCTATGTTGCGTTCTGTCCGTATTGGGTGCCGCGTTTGATGAAATGTTTTACTTGAAGTTCAATCTTCTTGATGACTTAACGATTAAAAAGTCCCATTTCCTTCTACGCACCGATTTTTTGTTTTTCGTCAATTGGTAACTATTTTCCCCTTGGCTATGTCATAATCGTGGTTTATGTACACAATACGAACTGTCACTAGTGGTGTCTGTAAACTGCTGCAGAAAAGGACTAGAAATGCACAGAACCGACTGCCTTTACACCGAGTTCCACCCTCTACTGCCTGACCCCCCAGGGGGTCCACAACTCTTTTGTGGATAGGTGCGTGGCGAGCACGGGGCTCCGAGCTATTGCAGCCTTCTTTCCCTCCAGGGCTGCATTTCCTTCCCCTTCCCCTCCTTTCCCCTTCTTGCTCCTTTTCCGTCGCCCTCTCCTCTCCCTCTCTTGGTGTCCTTGCTTATGTTGGCCCCCGCTATCCTCCTGGTTCTGTTGGTTTTACAATTCGGCTTTGTTGCGTTATCATCTCCTCCTATTGGCATTCCTTGGTCCCCCACAGGGGTTTGACCTCCATTACAAAATTTGTCCTCCGTAGTGTGAGCCATTTGGGGAAGAGCACTTTACCTAGTGTCTCCGACGTGCGCCCTCCTAGTACATTCCACCTTTTCTTTCACGTCGTTGTCTGATGCTAGGGTGCATAGCCAGCACGGTAGCCAGCCCATGTGGTGGGGTCGCTATGTACCCTTTTGTTTGTTGGGATCACACTTCTGATACCTGAGCTGTGACCTCCTCATGCGTGCCTCGGAGTGGTTGCTCGTCATCCTGGAGCATCGGAACTCCGGGCAATGACCGCCGTGCCAGACGGCCCTTGCTGTGGCTGGGTGGCGCCCGTGAGGAGAGCCCCTGATCGGAGTGGGTGGTATCAGGGCAGACGCTATGCAAATGAAACGCATACGGGTCCAGAACTCTGGCCGTTCTTCTGCGGCCGTCTATCTGCATGGAACTGATTCCTCAAGTGCTGCTTCCCTTGCCCCTTCGGCCTTCCCTTCCATGGCTACCCCCTGGGAAGAGGGTCAGGCCCGTCGGCTAGGGGCGAAACCTTTCCCCCGTTATCTAGTTTGCACCAGGATTGATGGAGATACTTTCACCAATATCAAACCTTTATTCTTTGTGGAACACATTGAAGACAAGTTTGGTGAAGTGGACTCCCTGAGCATGTCATTCAAAGCATGTGTGTCAATTTGTACCTCTCTATCTACATTATTCCGTGATTTATTCAGTTTTCAAATTTATATTGACTTTTTGATCACCCGGTACATGAACAGTCAGTTTTTTAAAGTAAAGCACAGTGAGGGACAGAATTTATAGAGAAAGATGAAGGCTACAGTAAGCACACTCAAACGGATATATCTTGCAACAGTCATGCACAGATGGAGAGGTCTGCTCTGAATAAAACAGCATAGACAACTGCTTCAGATACAGCTTCAAAATGATGGTAAATAGGTGACCTCGAACGTGCAGAATCGCATGAAAATATGCTTAGAATATAAATCTCTCATCACAGTGGTATGAGCCATTCGCATTCAAAACTGCGCGCCTTTCCACGTGAGGTACATGACTGCACCCATATTCAGGGTCTAAGAGAGAGCCGTAGGTAACGCGAAGAAAGAAAATATAGACATAACAGGACCATATCCGCACATATTTCAATGTCCTAACTTTTCGCTATCTTTCAATTTGCTTAAAATATAAGGGACCATCAAAATGTTTCCGATCTAAGACCGTACAATCCAGAATCGGCATTCCAATCAGTCAAAATCCCCGTGAGCAATGGGCCAATATTCCATTGACGCACCAGGTTGAAGATAGCCTTTTAGTAAACACTGTAGTGTTGCGTAAACAATCCCGTAACTGCCTGCTCCACATCCTTGTCCGTCAGGAACCGTCTACCCTTCAAGGCCTTTTTTAAGGAACCGACGATGCGATAATCGTATGGAGAGAGATGAGAGGGCTCGAATGTACCCTAGTCGAGTTGGCATAACTTCTGCTTTACGAAATTTGCTATTTGGGGACGTGTGTTATCACGAAGCAGCAACACCCCTCGCCGCGCTGTCCCAGGATGGTGGTTTCCGATCGACATGCTGCACCATAAACGCTCTTCATTCTTCATATTCTAAGAACATTTTCGCTCGCCTCTGCACGTTCGAGGTGACGTATTGCCCGTCATTTTCAAGCTCTGCCTGAAGCATCTCTCTACGCTGGTTTATTCACAGCAGACCTCTCCATCAGCGCACGACTATTGCAAGGTACATCGGTTTGAACCTGATTACTGTAGCCTTGGTCTTTCTCTATAAATTCTGCTCCCTCACTGTGCTACTGACTGATGTTTGTCCTTTGGCAACCAAGCAAAGAGTAACAGCACTTTGGTCCTAATTGAACGCATTTGCTAATAACGTCGCATAGTTCACGTTTCCCGCATCGGAGTCGTGTTACGTTGCACCCTCTACCCGACCACGATGTTATTGCACTTGGGCTATCGTAGCCGTTATTAGAATCACGCGCTAGATGCACAGTAAACAAGTACAGTGGTGACTAATGAAAGCGTATCGCACTGTGAATGGTTTCACGACATTTCAGCATACAGCATCAAGTGGTTCAGCCTATCCTGGTGAAATATCACGGTACAAATTCGCGATAAACAGAAGCCCCTCACTTCCTGCGGCAATATTGTTGTGAGCAAGTAATTCGCCGCAGCAACTCCCTTAAACGGAAACTTTTTGATCGCCCCTTATACGTTGAAGCGCCAAAGAAACTGGTATAGGCGTGTGTATTCAAATACAGAGATGTGTAAACAGGCACAATACGGCGCTGCGGTCGGCAAGGCCTATATAAGACAGCAAGTGTCTGTCGCAGTTGTTAGATCGGTTACTGCTGCTACAACGGCAGGTTATCAATAGTTAACTCAGTTTGAACGTGGTTTTATAGTCGGCGCACGAGCGAGGGGCGCAGCATCTCCGCGGTAGCGATGAAGTGGGAATGTTCTCGTAAGACCATTTCACGAGTGTTTCGTGAATGTCAGGACTCCGGCAAAAAATTATATCTCCGACATTGCTGCGGCCGGAAAAAGTTTCTGCCAGGACGGGAAAAACGATGACTGAAGAGAATCGTTCAATGTGACAGAAGTGCGACTCTTCCTCAGAATTGCTGCAGATTTCAGTACTGGGCCATCAACAAGTATCAACGTACGAACCACTCAAATAAACGTAATCGATATGGGCTTTAGGAGCCGAAGGCCCACTTATGTGCCCTTGATGACTGCACGACACAAAGCTTTACGCTACGCCTGGACCCGACAACACTGACATTGGACTGTTGATGACTGGATACATGTTGCCGGGTCGAACGAGTCTCGTTTCAAATTGTATCGAGGGGATGGCCGTGTAGGGGTATGGAGAACTTCTCACGAATCCATGGACCATGCATGTCAGCAGGGGACTGATCAAGCTGGTGGAGGCTCTGTAATAGTTTGGGGCGTTAGGGCGTGTACAGATGGTGTGATATGGCACACTCATACATGTAGATACGACTCTGATAGGTGACATGTACGTAAGCATCCTGTCTGACCACCTGCATTAATTCATGTCAATTATGCATTCCGACGTACTTGGGCCATTCCAGTAGGACAATGCGACACCCCACACATCCAGAATTGCAATAGAGTGGCTCCATGAACTCTCTTCTGAGCATAAACACATCCGCAGGCCACCAAATTTCCCCACAAATGAACATTCTTGAGTATGGGATGCCTTGCAACGTGCTTTTCACCCTCTCGTATTCTTACGAATTTATGGACCCAACTGCAGACTTCATAGTGTCAGTTCCCTCCAGGGCTACTTCAGACATTAGTCGACTCCCTGCTACCTCGTGTTACGGCACTTCTGCGTGCTCACGGGGGCCCTACACGATATTAGGCAGGTGCCAATTTCTTTGGCTCTTCAGTGTAATTACTCTATCTGAACAACAAGCGTTTTGTCTAAAGGCCTATTTATGTTGCAGTCTTCAAAGATTTCAATGAAGTGGTCAAAGCAAGGTAGAACAGAACCGCATACACAGCTGACTAAAGCCACTACTTCACTTTCAACGTCATTTCTGCATTTAGGATGTCCAACATCAGACGCCTCACTGTTTACGTTTACAGTGGATGAAATTGGACTAATTTAACGCAGAAGTAATGTTGAACATGAAAAAGTAGCTTTAGACAGATCTTCACAGCGATCCAACTTGTTTGATCGTTTACTGAAAGCACACAGTAGCACATTGAAGACTGAATAGCTGAGCGGCACTAACAGCTCAGAAGAATAATATCGTTCGTCAAATGGAGCATTTTAACTAGAGGGAAATACAATAAGTCACGAAATTGAAATATATGTCGTTTTGGTTCTGTTAATCGACATTTTGTTTTTTCGCATTACCAAACTTCCTCTTTTTATACCAGAAACAGACGATCAGTCACATGTCTCTCTTGCTTAGATACGCATTTTCGCTTGCGAATGGCTAGTACCTCTGTTTCATCGATGAGAGATTTATATTGTAAACACGATATCGTGCAATTCTGAGCGTTCGAAGTCACGCAATCCTCTTGTGATAATCAGAGCAACTAAGAGTCCATTTGGTAAACAATAACAGCGCAGGATCTTTTCCTAATTGTCCTGGACCATACTTTTGAAGTGTGGTAAGGAGCTGGTTTTGAATGATAATATACTGGCCTAAGTTTTATTAAGAAATCTAATGAAAAGTAGATTACCTTATTGCCACATCAAAAAGATATTAAAACTCCTAGCAAATACCACCAGGATTTAATTTACTAGTTACTTTTACTTTTGGAAGCAAAACAACTGGTGGTAGGAATTAAAAAACGTTAAAATATCATTTACGAAAAAATTTAGGGAAATAATCTTAAGAAACATTTTCTGAACTCTTGACATTAAATTCAAGCTGTAACACAGACGTGTAAGAAGATCAACAATATGACGCTTAAGAATACGTTACAAATTTAAGTTGTAGAAACCTACAGAAATAATTAACTGGCAGCTAACATCCAACATCCACTGGGAAGTAAAACAGATTGCAAGTAATTAGGAAAAACAATAACTCCAAGTAAACAGGCTAATGATAAGTTTACATAAGACATAATCAGTTGGTCGTGCAGATATGGTGAGCATGTCAGCCAAAGCACTTCTTCCTTTTGTTTATGAACAACACTTAACTTAGTTGGAAAACTGAGTTTTTCACGCTCTCGCTTTACCACGTTTAAAAGAGAGAGAAATTACTTTAATAATAACAATTACCTTTACTCATGACCTTTTTAGCTGAACTCACAAGATGAACCACATGTGTAGTCGAGCGAGGCAAAACCAATGCAAGGGGCTTCCACATTACCGGTTGAATTGCCAAAAATATGCCAAAAAGTGACACGAATGAGATCCTCCAAAGGTTTACAAAAACTGCTTTACAGACAATGGATAACCTGGAAGGCAAGTAAGAGAATAGTCTTTTCACACAGAAACGATAACGGCTTTAACTGTAATTGAATGCTCACGGTAGTTCACAGGAAGTGAAAAAGTAAGTCAACAAATGCCTGATAAGTGATTACAATCCGTGAAGCATATGTACCAGTCGTCGTCCTGTTCAATCCTTTGGAAGTGGCTGACAGCAAACTAATGTGGCACCACAGTGGACACAGACTTCATCGGAAGTATTTTCTAAATCGGGCAACATCCATTGATGCAGCTGACACAGGACATTCCAAATGCCGCAGCGAGCCAAGAATCTTAGCAGCCACGCCCTTACGGCGCTTACTGCCAGCAATCGCGCCGCACAGTGCTTGACACCCGATCACGGAGAGAGAACAATCTTCAACGCGATCACGCTTAAATTGGCTTCATCACCAGTCGGCTTCTTTCTGGCGGTGGAAAATCGCATTACCTCCAGCACAGATGCTGCCAACCAGAGCGATCTATCGATATTGAATCCCAACACGGTGTACCTGCACGGTATAAAATCAAGATGTTTTAAATTGTCTTTACAACAGACGTGTCTCGTAACAGAACGTTGCTGTCGCAATTCTGGTGCGTTTATTCTTGCACGCGCCGAGACGCTCTGTAATATTCTCGTAGTATATCAGACAGCTGCCAACGTACAGCCGCGTGTGGCTTGAGCACGGCCGGATGTCCCTTGTAACGACAGCCTTTGCCGTGTTAGCATCGGCTGGCCTGTGCTGCGCTGCACCGACGTGTTACGCTAGGCTAGCACTGTGCAGCGTCTAGCGTGCTGCCCCGACCGCACCCCCATAAACACGCGACCCCAGCTGCGAACTTGAGCCCCCTTACCCCCCCACCCCCTTACTCACCGCGCTAACACCCCCAGCCGCGGGCACATGCGTGTCTACATGCGTTAAACTGCCAGCCGACCTCGGAGCTTGCAAATCTGGCTTTAATGCGCTATGTAGGCCGAAGCCGTAAGAGGCGGTGTTGCCAAATAGTCTCGAGTCACGACAGAACGGCAGCAGTTCACGAAACGCTTTCGAAGTCTCACCAACGTTAGCCTTATTTCTGAAGTTGAAAAACGCATGGTGCTATACAGCGTAGTCAGAAACAATCCGAAAAGCTTGTAGAAGCGCACCAGAGGAGATTGTGCCCAGAATTAACCGGTAATAAAAAAAATTCGATACGTTGTGCCGTTTCCCAGTTATTTAGTATTTAAGTTAATCAGTCAGGTCGTTGCGCGCGCAAATTCATGCACTGGGACTCGCTAAAATGCAGTAATTCAGACATCTTTCCATCCGTGAATTACCAATTACCACTAGTTAAAATACTCATTCCCGCTTAAAATGTGCCTTTTTTTAGAAGTGATAAATTTAAGATAGATGCCCCACAAGCTGCGGTATGGTCGCGAATTGATCAGTCACCTGAAACGTGAATAAACTTCCTTTACTTCACGTCTATGGTCACAAATTTTTATGTCATCAGACTACTGGTTTCGGTCTATGATGAGCATTTTCAGATCTGAAACTTCCTGCCAGATTAAAACTGTGTGCCGGACAGAGACTCGAACTCGGGGCCTTTGCCTTTCGCGGGCACTTGACCGCGAAAGGCAATGGTCCCGAGTTCGAGTCTCGGTCCGGTACACAGTTTTGATCTGCCAGGAAGTTTCATATCAGCGCACACTCCGCTGCAGAGTGAAAATCTCATTCTGGAAACACCCCCAGGCTGTGGCTAAGCCATGTCTCCGCAAATCCTTTCTTTCAGGAGTGCTAGTTCTGTAAGGTTCGCAGGAGAGCTTCTGTAGAGTCTGGAAGGTAGGAGACGTAGTACTGGCAGAAGTAAAGCTTTGAGGACGGGGCATGAGTCGTGCTTGGGTAGCTCAGTTGGTAGAGCACTTGCCCGCGAAAGGCAAAGGTCCCGTGTTCGAGGCTAGGTCCGGCACACAGTTTTGATCTGCCAGGAAGTTTCATTATCAGCGCACACTCCACCGCAGAGTAAAAATCACAATCTTCAGATCTGTTTTATAAAAGTATGACCTAATACACAGGAGCCATAGTGGCATCGTCGCTAGATGATCAAAAGCAATGTTGGTTCGGTCTGAAGAAACCAGACGAAGAATAGTTTTGGCGACACTGTCTCAGGCAGACTGTTAGAAATTGCGCCCATGACGCTCTGAATGACTAACTTCAGCGCTAAATACCTACGAATCGAACTTTTTTGTTGACAGTTCTTTCTCAGGACAACCTCTACTGCAACACCTTTACAAGGTTTCCAGACTGATTCTGACCACCCTGCACAGTAAGGTGGCTCTTCTAACGCACTTTTTTTTAAATTTTTGATAATATTTCTTGAGCAACCCGGTCGTTTAGCTCTGTTACATTTCAAGGTAAATTGCGATACATAATGACAAGGTAATTTATGCCATTTGGTCTTCAAATTAGGAAAATGCAATTCCAAACTTATATTTATGTATGACAAATTCATTCAAAGTTTACATCAGGTGAGAATCGTTGAATGCTTTGGTAATGCGTTTAACCCTCAACTGTTTTGTTTAACTTATACACTGTCCAGCGCTTCCGACCATAGACCAACATCACTGAATATAAGATAAAACAGATCAGTTAGGAACATATCCCACTTCCTTTTAAGCTGGGACATCACCGTTCTCACAGTGAAACGGTCCAAACAACTATAGTAACGTGTCTTTGAACTACTAAATAACATACGTCAGTGTGCTTCAAGTCAAATGAACTATAGGCCATTTGACTAGAAGCCTTCCTTTTAAGCTGGGACATCACCGTTCTCACAGTGAAACGGTCCAAACAACTATAGTAACGTGTCTTTGAACTACTAAATAACATACGTCAGTGTGCTTCAAGTCAAATGAACTATAGGTCATTTGACTAGAAGCATTGTGTTATATGTTCGTTTTCTCTAGTATTTCAAGGACAGGTTACGATACTCGTTTGGGTGGTTTCAATGCAAAGACCATGATGTGGTATCACCTTCAAAGGGAAATGGGAAATGTTTTTAACCCATCTGTTTCATCTCACATCCAGTCTCACATCCAGTGCTGATGGTCTGTGACCGGTGGATGGTATATAGATTAAAAAAAACAGCTTATGGTTAAAATGCTTTTTCTAAAGACATATTCATTGATAACCCAACGTGGGCATTGGTTATTTCAGTCTCCTTGAATGAGTACTTCCTTACGTCACGCTGGTTGGGTTAGGTGACTAGCCAGTGTCTCCTTGCCTGAGTACTTCCTTACGTTAAGCAGGTTGGGTTACTTGACGGGCCAGTGACCCCAAGCCATGTACACAGAGGGCAGAGTGAACCGATGAGTTCATTTTTACAACACAACCTCGACCACTGCAGTCGATTTTCACTTTCCAGAGAAGCTATAAGTTGTAGCTAGTACAATATTTTGGTCCTCTGTTAGTTATGGAGAGAAAATTTAGTTGCTCAACTATTGCTCACATGGAGTGGAGGAGACGGGTGCCGAACGGACTTCGGGGCACAAAGGTCTCGGTGGTCTAATTTTGCGTAGAGGCGCTAGAGTGCATTCAGACAAGTGTTCACCAAATCGAAGTCTGTTCTGGTTTAGTAAGATAGCTGCTCTTGTCGTACATCAATCACGTAGCCTCTCTACAAAATGAGTGAATTTGCCATTTTGTTATAACCTACTGGACTGTTTACAAGTAACGTGAGTCTGTCACAGTTTTTCTTCACATTCAACGTTTAGTTCAACTAGATCAACTCGTTCTTGGCTATTTTGTATACAACTCAGATGTAAAAGAAAAAAATGTTTACGGTGGTCCCTGAACATTTCCTCAATAGATATTCGTCTGGTATGGAATAGCCAATTGGTTGACTGTTCCGCCTCTGCCACGTTTTATTCTTCATTTGACGGATTCTATTGCATATTTTGTTTTTCACAGATGGTACCTCTTTTTGTACGAAAAACTGAGAGACGTAATTAGCCTGCGAAAGAAATGCATCCACCAACAACTCTATATTGTTATTTATACTGTGTTTTTATGGACAAATCAGTACGTATTCTTGGTTTTTAAACGGTGTATTGAAATTTCCATTGAGAATGAACTCGTTTAGTGTGTGTTTAGTCATGTGGTAATATATTGTTGAAGAACTGCGGCAGACTTCTTAATGCGTGCTCTTGAGTGCGTTGAAAGTCACCGTGTTTATTTGTAGGTTCGTTCGCCAATGATACTAGCGTGTCTCCAACTCCAAGTCCGTGAAGTGTAGCTGCAACTTTCTGTAGTAATCAGAATTACTAGAAAAAGTAATATTCACATTCGAGTCTCTCATCATTATTTATAAAAAATGAGCACTGGTTTACTTCTTCCTTCAATGTAACTTTTACTATCGAGTTCTAATATGTAATAATCTCGATTATTAGTTCCCTTCGTCTTTCTCGAGCAGGAACAAAATCTGAGTAATTTACATTACATTTAACATCGGAGATGATTAAAATCAGAGATAATTCAATGATAATGTCCACTTTTCTTATGCAGGGGTTAACGTCTTTGGTTCCTACACACAGCACAGTAGCTGGCACAGTTGTTTCTGTAATGAAGTGTGATATTACAGCCCCACTGGGTCAAACGTCTCTACTTTTATCCCGGAAAATTGACACCAATACCCAGAGTTACACCAGGGCAGAAACGAGTGTCAGGGAGGAAAACCGGCGTTCTCACATTATCTCCCTACATGAATGCGCCACAACAAGCGGCCAAGAAATCCCTGTGAGCTAAAGAAGCTAAAGAGAATAGAGCACAGTTCAGGTTGCTAACTCGAGAAGCAGCAAGTGAAAGGTAAAAAGAAGGACTCCAGTCAAAGAAGAGAAAGACAAAAGAAAAATAAAGTATGCGGCGCGGAAATTACTTAAAGACTCTCTCTTAGTGCATTGATATAACAGATGAAACTTGGTAATTTGGGTTATTTTCTTTTGCGAACTGCATCACAAAAATGTTTCTGTAGACGGCTCCAAATTTTTCCACAAGCTTTTTGCATTGCTGAGACCTCAAAAATTTGCTCCAAACGTTAGGTGAGTCATTCCGCCCAAGTCTCCCATTACTGGTAGGAAACGCTGTCTGTGTAACCACACTACTGGCCATTCAAATTGCTACACCACGAAGATGACGTGCTACAGACGCGAAATTTAACCGAAAGGAAAAAGGTGCTGTGATGTGCAAATGATTAGCTTTTCCGAGCATTCACACAAGGTTGGCGCCGGTGCCGACATCTACAACGTGCTGACATGAGGAAAGTTTCCAACCGATTTCTCATACTCAAACAGCAGTTGACCGGCGTTGTCTGGTGAAACGTTGTTGTGATGCCTTGTGTAAGGAGGAGAAATGCGTACCATCACGTTTCCGACTTTGATAAAGGTTGGATTGTAGCCTATCGCAATTGTGGTTTATCGCATCGTGGCGTTGCTGCTCGCCTTCGTCAAGATCCAATGACTGTTAGCAGAATATGGAATCGATGGGTTCAGGAGGGTAATACGGAACGCCGTGCTGGATCCCAACGGCCTCGTATCACTAGCAGTCGAGATGACAGGCATCTTATCCGTATGGCTGTAACGGATCGTGCAGCCACGTCTCGATCCCTGCGTCAACAGATGGGGACGTTTGCAAGACAACAACCATCTGCACGAACAGGTCGATGACGTTTGCAGCAGCATGGACTATTATCTCGGAGACCGTGGCTGAGGTTACCCTTGACTCTGCATCACAGACAGGAGCGCCTGCCATAATGTACTCAACGACGAACCTGGGTGCACAAAAGGCAAAACGTAATTTTTTATCATGAATCCAGGTTCTGTTTACAGCATCATGATGGTCGCAGCCGCGTTTGGTGACATCGCGGTGAATCGCGGTGCAAGCGTGTATTCGTCATCGTCATACTGGCGTATCACCGGGCGTGATGGTATGGGGTGCGATTGGTTACACGCCTCGGTCACCTCTTGTTCGCATTGACGGCACTTTGCACGGTGGACTTTACATTTCAGATGTGTTACGTCCCGTGGCTCTACCCTTCACTCGATCCCTGCGAAACCCTACATTTCAGCAGGATAATGCACGAACGCATGTGACAGGTCCTGTAAGGGCGTTTCTGGATACAGAAAATGTTCGACTGCTGCCCTGGCGAACACATTCTCCAGATCTCTCACCAATTGAAAACGTCTGGTCAATGTTGGCCGAGCAACTGGCTCGCCACAATACGCCAGTCACTACTCTTGATGAACTGTGGTATCGTGTTGAAGCTGCATGGGCAGCTGTACTTGTACACGCCATCCAAGCTCTGTTTCACTCAATGCCCAGGCGTACCAAGGCCGTTATTACAGCCAGAGGTGGTTGTTCTGGGCTCTGATTTGTCAGGATCTATGCACCCAAATTACGTGAATATGTAATCACATGTCAGTTCTAGTATAATATATTTGTCCAATGAATACCCGTTTATCATCTGCATTTCTTCTTGGTGTAGCAATTTTAATGGCCAGTAGTGTATATTCAATTTGCTGGTGTTTAAAGTAAATGTGCGTCAAAGTGCCACTCGTGTTACAGGGACTGTCCATCGAGGAACTGGGTGACGAAAGCTGTTTATTAGTTGAACATGAATGTTAAATATTACCACAAGCAGAAACTACAATTTTTGATATTCCCATTATTCCACGCACGACTAATATGTTCCAAAAAGCCGCACACGAAAGTATCATTTTTCAGAGATACGTATCTCGTGTTCTAATGACCGCAGAGACAATGGTTCAGGTGTTTCGGATAGCTCTTGGTTTAGTGACGCTTTGTATACCTGTTGGAAGAGCGGTTATACTGTAGCTGTCCTACAATACAGAGTCCAATTTTAAACGTTACGCACTTCCTCTAGCCCACGCAAACTGAGCAAATCAACTGTTTCTTTTGCATTAATGTGGTCTAGGGTGGACCTTAGGCGACTTAAGAAGACACCATTTCTTTATGAGCGGTTCCTAAGAAAACCCAAAAAACCATGATCTCTCTATAAGGGGCCCTTCATGCCTATACCAATTCCCCAAGTTCTACTGCAATTAAAAAAAAATGGACTGGAAAGAGTCTTAACATGCCTAAAAAGAACTTGAAATGTTTCTCAAATATTATGCAAAATTGGAGATACTGCGAAGTCCGTAGTATATTTGTAATAAAATTTGTAATCTCTTAAGAAGCAAACCATAAGCTCGACGAACTCGGTGATTTGCGATCGATTGGTAAAAATCCAGAAAAAATATGTTAATCTTAAATTACGCGTACTTATTCGTTTCATATAAGCATCACACAGCTATGGCAAGGGAGAAGAGGAGAACCAACAGATAATCATTCCCGTCAGAGAAGTTATACGGTGAATATGTTCCTCTTTATAAGAGTGACAGAAAGATGTGGAATGAGCTCCTCAAACCTCATTCCGGCTTCTTCACCTAAAATCTTGGCATGCGAACGTATTAGCGATTTTTTGTGCCAAAAGATTGTAGCAGAAAGAAAGTGACGTTGAAGTGAGAGAAGGCAGTGCCTGCGACAGAGAAAGAGAGAGGACACTTGGATGGTGTGCGAGAGAAAGTGCCAGTGAAAGAGAAGGAGAGATGGTTAAAGATAACAGCAATGGAAGCTAAAGAGGGAGGAAACATTGATGGTCAGCATGGGACAGTGGTCATGAAACCGATAGAGAGGTGTTTTGAGAAAACGCTAGGGTCAAAACAGAGAGGAGACAGTGGAAATGAAAAGTATTGTTGAGCGAAGACCGTACATGAGCGTGCAGGGTCCGGGCCCTCCCACACCGTCGAACTTTAACACATAAATATAGGGGAGGGCATATTTTGGTCCTAAATTTTAACACGTGGGTAAAAGGAAAAATTAATTTGGAGAGTAAATCTTGAGCAGTAGCACGAAGGTAAAATTCATACTGGAAAATAGGAGCCACACTAGGATAGCACAAAGTCCTGCCTCTAACCTTTAAAGTCATAATTATAAAGGTGACAGGGATGAAGAATGAGTCTTGTCATCAACTTAAACGTTATGCACCACATGGTAACAACTTAAGCTTTTACGAAAACACCACCAATGTGTAATGTCAGTAGGAAATCAAGATGCACGTCTTACGTATTTTTCCTGCGTCACTAAAGGTGAGTGCCGGGTTTCTTCCATTCAAAGGATACAGCTGATTTCCTTTTCCCTCCCTCTACAATCAGAGCACGAACATCAATTTCCTTGTCGTCGACGGAACTTTAAATCCTTACGTCCCTTTTCCTTCAAAAGTCATTGCTTGCATTGCACTTACACGCACATTATTTTGCTGCATTCCCTCAAATACAGCTATTCCTTGAATTAGGAAGGCAGATTAAAGCCGTATGCCATACATGGATCTGAAACCGCAATCTTATATTTCGCAGGCAATGGTCTTAGCGGCTAAGCTATCCAAGTGCGACTCACTACCTGGCAGCCTCCCTACTTCACGAAAATCGACGAGTCTCCGTTACACGCTTTACAAGAAAAGATGTTGCAGATGTTTGACTTAGTCACAACTTTGTGGTTGTTTCAAAAATAAATCACTGGCTCTACAGTACAGTACCCGCTATTTTCAAACTTCCTGCACATTAGAACCGTTTGCCGGACCGGATATGCAAGAGATCTTATGTGAAGCTTCTAAAGTACGAAACAAATACTGTCAGAACTACAGCTGCGACGACGGGTCGCAAATCGTTTCCTGACAGGTCATTAGTAAGAACACTGACCGCAAACGGCAAGGCCCATGGTTCGAGCAACGGTACGGCACACAGTTTCAAACTGGTAGGCGACTGCGGAATGAATTATTCGTTCTTGATTATTACGGCCCGTTGTTCGATGACAGAGGTTGTGGGACTCCTCCAATGAGTCCCTTTATCACCTCCACGCTTTTCATCCATCAAGGAATTGTTCCACGTGAAAGGAAATCATGGCAGATCAAAATACCATGCGAGTGGGACGGAACTGCCGTTAAGAATGCAGCGGTGAGAATATCTGTTATTCACGTGCTCACAGAAATAAATACTGAAGCAGGATGGGGGACCATGCATCGAGACCCCACCCCCTATTTCTTAAGCAATGGAAGTCTCATGAATAAAACAGCTTTAGAGATCTGATTACAAGTGAGTTAATGTTGCAAGTAACTGACCTAAAGTAACTAAAATCTTTACTGCGAACTTGAATAAACAGTACTAATGTTCCATAATAAAATTTATTTAATTGTTCGATACGAACCGCTTTCGTCTTCCTAGGCCATCATCAAATAATGCAAAACGAAGAGTCCACTCCATTTGAGCGAGAGTTCATAGCTGCACAAATATTTTCAAAGGTATGTGACATGTTACGACTACACTGAAACAAAGAAAAGTATAATGTAATACCCAAAGAATCTCCAAACAAACAAATAAATCTTATGTTACAGCATGTTCAAAGATTAAAAGAGCAGGAATGTATAAGTCAAATATGCTGTACAAGTTTGTAATGGGAGGGACAACTATGTTATATGAACAAGCTGGCGAATGTGATGACTAGGTCAGAAAGGGGAAAGAGGGGCAGAGAGCAGAAAGGAGTCTGTGGAATATGGATGTGAAACACTTAGAACATGCATACTATGTAACGGTGAAAAAAATATTAGCAACGTGCTGTTAGTTTAGTAAGTGACAGTAATGGATTTGCGTTTGGTCATTAAGACGCAGGTCAGGAATCTTTGAATGGTGTTTATTAATGACAATGTTTTCATGTAATGTCAGTTTTCTGCCGTTAGTTCCTCTGTGGAGAACGTCGCATCCAATATCATATGAATGACATTCGTTCAAAGCATATTAAACGAAGGTGGAATCATTTTTTTTTTCATTCCTTTAGTGTTCAGTCTAGTTGCTACACCCCTAATTTATTGACCTACATATAATTTGACAAACATGACAGGAAATCCTGTATATTCCACTTTGTTTTAAAGACTGAATCTTATCTTTGCTGCTGAGCAGAATGTGGGGTACAGTATTCCTAGTATAAAATGTTGGACTACACTTCCTGGACTTTGGTTTCTTGACAAGTACACGTTAAGTGCTACCTACATATAGCGTGGGGCCCCATTTGTTATCAGTTTGGTTTAATACTGTCTCAGGAGGATAAAGAAGTGCTGTTATCCGCTGTTTATTCTTTCTAGAGAGTATTTTGTCACTTAGGGTAGGACTATAAAGACTTCTGTATACAATTGTTTCAATTATTTTCAATTTATTAATTCATTATTAATTTGTGTTTACGCATTTTCCAGGCCTACGCTTTTTTCCTCTCTCCCTCTCACCTCTCTTCGCAGTATTACATTTGCAGCAGTCTCCCAAATAAGGAGAGAAAGATGTTCTTTCTAGTAGCGGCCGTTGAAACAGCTGTTCACCAAGAATCAGAGGTCAGCATTTGAAGACTTTTAGGATGTGCAATATAAAACTGATGTATATTTTAGTGCGTTATTTTACTGATAGAGAGCGAGGTGACTGCAATAGACGGCAAAGCGATGTCCGAAGTGGTTCCTTTCGAGAAATCACGGAGGATTTGCTTCTACAATTTTAACCTTTCAGAGGTTTTGGATCGTTTCTAATGACGCCGTATTCAGCAGGTCGTTAAACCCCAATATTCCTCGCGATTCTATTAGGCAACAAATGAAACCAGTGTTGTATTACGTGACCAATAAGACTTCCTTCTTCGCTTATGCCAAATTCACAGATGGTTAACATTTTATACAATTTTCCTGCTTGTTTATCACTTTCTGGTAAATAGTAATGCACCTAGAAATGAATACACAATAGCTTAATTTCATTTATTTTCTAACCTACCAAATTATTCATTTCGAAAGGAAAAGCGTCTCCCAGACCTGAAGCAGGTGTCGTCACTGTTACATATAGTTATTCATTTGTCATTGTGCAATGCTGCCAAGCTCTAAGAGTTATGTGGCCTGTTCATTAAAGTACAGAACAACATGCGGTGTACTGTATGACGTAAAACAAGTAAAACAGGAAGTCTGATGCATTTTTTCATTAGTATACAACTTAGCAAAAAGAGCTTTATCGACTTAGTACACGGTAGAATGGGACGAGTTACACTCGATAACCAAAATTTTAATATTTAGAAGTGACTACTAGCACTATCGAAACCTGGCTTATCATTCTATTTTGCAAACTTGCGATCTAGACAAATAAAAAATTTTAATCTAACAAAACGAAATACAATACCTATAGGAAAAAGATAACAATGGGAGGATCGTTTGCCGGCCGCGGTGGCCGTGCTGTTCTGGCGCTGCAGTCCGGAACCGCGGGACTGCTACGGTCGCAGGTTCGAATCCTGCCTCGGGCATTGGTGTGTGTGATGTCCTTAGGTTGGTTGGGTTTAAGTAGTTCTAAGTTCTAGGGGACTTATGACCTAAGATGTTGAGTCCCATAGTGCTCAGAGCCATTTGAACCATTTAGGAGGATCGTTTCACAGTGCTCATTATTCCACATCATTAAAGTTAGCCACTTTTAATAATAGAAGTACAAACATACTCCAGAAAATACTACGCAAACTCGTCAGGAATATGCAAGTGCAGATGAAATACATATGACAAAATAATTAGCTAAAATACCGGGCTATAAAAAAGACAGTATAAATTTGAAAACTGAATAAAACACGGAATAATGTAGATAGAGAGGTACAAATTGACACAAATGCTTGGAATGAATTGGGGTTTTATTAGCACAAAAAAAAATACAAAAGTCCAATAAATTTCCGACAGATGGCGCTTCATCTGATCAGAATAGCAATGATTAGTATAACAAAGTAAGACAAAGAAGGGTGATGTTCTTTACAGGAAATGCTCAATATGTACAACATCGTACCTCAACAATAGCTGCAGTCGAGGAATAGTGTTGTGAACAGCACTGTAAAGCATGTCCGGAGTTATGATGAGGCATTGGTGTCGGATGTTGTCTTTCAGCATCCCTTAGAGATGTCGGTCGATCACGATACACTTGCGACTTCCGGTAACCCCAAAGCCAATAATCGCGCGGACTGAGGTCTGGGGACTCGGGAGGCCAAGCATGACGAAAGTGGCGGATGAGCACACGATCATCACCAAACGACGCGCGCAAGAGATCTTTCAAGCGTCTAGCAATATGGGGTGGAGCGCCATCCTGCATAAACATCGTACGTTCGAGCAGGTGTTTATCAGCCAGGATGGGGGTGATGCGATTGTGTAACATATCGGCGTACCTCTCACCCGTCACGGTAGCAGTTACAAAACCAGAACCTCGCATTTCCCCGAAGAAAAAAGGCCCGATAACGGTAGATGTGGTAAATCCAACCCATACCGTGACTTTCTCGTCGTGCAGTGGAGTTTCCACGACAGTCCTTGGATTTTCGGTAGCCCAAATTCTGCAGTTGTGGGCGTTGACAGACCCTCGGAGCGTGAAATGAGCTTCGTCGGTCCACTACACGTTACTCAACCAATCGTCATGTTCCGCCATCTTTTGAAGCGCCCACACCGCAGATGCCCTCCGCTTCACTAAATCGCGAGGTAACAGTTCATGATGCCGATCGATTTTGTATGGATAGCATCGGAGGTTACGCCTAAGTGCCAGCCAAACACTAGTGTATGGAATGCCGGTGCATAGACGAACCTGCTACAGTCTCCATTTCTTCCTGAACTGTCTCGGCAGCATTACGCCTTGTGCTCGGTCGGCCACTACGGGGTCTGTCGTCTAAACAACCCGTGGCTTCGAACTTCTAAATCATTCTTGCCACAGCTGCATTTGCCAACAGACCTTTACCCGTTCGAATCCCCTTCCTATGGCGACAGGATCGTAAGGCTGAACTAGCACATTCCCCATTCTGATAATACACCTTCACTAAAATCGCCTTTTTAGGTAATGTCAACATGCTGTGACTGCAGGCGCATCTGATTCTCTCTCTCATTACAGCTCCTTTTATATACGATTGTCATGCGCAGTCCCTGACGTTTTGCTGTCCAGCGCCATCTGTCGGATATTTTGTGAACTTTGTTTTTTTGTTCTGCTTTAACCCCATATCATTCCAAGCATGAGTGTCAATTTTTACCTCTCTATCTACATTATTCCGTGGTTTATTAAGTTTTCAGATTTATACTGACTTTTTGATGACCCGGTATATAAAAGGAAATGAAGCAAAGAACGTTGAAAACTTATTTACATGAACAGAATAGCAAGAATGATAAGCAGTAGATGTAACACATCGTTTTAAATAGCAAGAAACCCAGAGAGGCATGCCGTCATAACGTCCTCAACTGCTTAGGTATAAGAGAAAATCTTCGGGAAATAGGAATTATGAAACGTACATACGCGAAACAGGAAGTTTCATTGTAGGAGAAGGAGAGTGTTGGACATATTACACTATCTGATCAAAAGTGTCCAGACAGCTTATGTAATTTGGAAATGTCCATTCGCTGTAGTGAGAGTGGTACCCACCAACATAAAGAAGGCAGCGACTACAGTGCTGCGAGTAGAGCGGCTGTAACACCAGAATGGGCCGGTCAGGAGAGGTCAATGACTTCGAACGCGCAGTGGTCGCTGGATGTCACATGAATAGCAGATCCAACAGGGATATTTCATGTCGACTGTTAGTGACGTAACTGTGAAGTGGAAACGTGAAGGAACAACTACAGATAAACCAAGGCTAGGTAGATCACATGTACTGACGGATAGGGACCGTCGAGTACTGCAGAGGGGGGTTGTTAAAAGCCGTATGAAACCAACTGGAGGAATCAGTTTTGAGTTCCAAAGTGCTACCAGTAGCTAGCACTGTTATTGTGGCTAGGGAGTTAATGGGGTACATGGATCAAGAAGCTCCACAAAAGCAACCCATATTTGTAGTCTTTCTTAAATTACGCTTAGATGGTGTAAAGAACGATACCATAGCAACTACAGATAACCCAAGACCAAGTAGAAGATATGTACTGACGAAAGGGGATCCTTGAGTACTGCAGAGCGCAGTAGTTAAAAGCCATATGAATCAACTGGAGGAATCACTTTTAAGTTCCAAAGTGCTACCAGTAGTTCATCTAGCACTGTTATTGCGGCTACGGGGTTAATGGGTACAATGGTCAAGAAGCTCCTCGCAAGCTGCGCATATCTGTAGTCTGTGTTAGGTTACACTTGAGATGGTCTAAAGAACGATGATATTGGACAGTGGATGACTAGAAACGACTGTTTGGAGTTGTGGGTCACGCTATAACCCGTGGCTATCCGATGGAAGTGTTTGGGATTGCGGATTGGGTGGAGAACGTTACGTGTTACTACGTGTGGTGCCAGTGGTGAAGTATGGAGAAGGTCGTATTACGGTATGGGAGAGTTTCTCGTGAGTAGGCTGTGGTCCCCGTATTGCGCTTACAAATACGCTCAATGTGGAAGATACCGTGAAAAAGCGGCTCGGGTACGATTTTCGTTTGTGTCAACACGAGAATGCTCGCTGTCGTAAAGCAGCCTCGGTGAGGCTGTAGCTTCTGGACAACAGCAATCCTCAAATGGACCGACCTACCCGAGTCCCGACTTGAACCCAATGAAACATGTTTGGATGAGTTAGAACGTCGACTTCACTCCATGCTCCAGCGTTCAAAATCACTGGTTTCTGCACATGATGAAGAATGCGCTGCCATTCCTCTCCATACATTGACACACATCATTGGCAGTGTCCTCGCCAGATTTCAAGCAGTCATAAAAGCGAAGAGTCGACACGGCATAAATTAATCTCTTTGGATTGAAGAAATATCACAAGGCAACCATTAAAACACAGCATCAAGCACGAGACACACAGAATGCCTTCGTATTCACATCAAAAGAGTGTTAAGTTAAACATACTAATGATGCTCAAAATTTCTAGCATGTGAATACTTCAGTCACATTTCATTTTCAATGACGTTAGACAAAGAACGTATAAGTACGATACCCAACTTTAGCAAACCTTGCAAATTTTCTAATACTGACTTTGAGTAAGCCCGGGAGCATTGGACCACTGGGTGGGACAGACCAGTGGCGCATTTCACAAATAGGCCCCTACATAACAGCAACCGCCTCGAGTGAGGAAGCTCTTTTGAAAACTAAAGTGGTGCAAAAGTGCTGCTGTTATTTTCGTGTTACTGTGTACTTCCGTAATTTTAACTTTAATGACTAAATTGAAAAATATCTATGCAGTTTGTTACTGCGAACTTGACTTCGCTAGCTGCAGACAGAAGTCGGTGTGGTCCATCTCTTCCGAACAATCGAGAGAGATGGACCAGTGTTATTTGCAGAGGTTGGGCACGTGTTTTAATGTGGCGGAAATGGACTGGAATTAAATTTACTTTAGACGATAATGCAGGTTTTATTTGTATTTTGAAAAATGACCGAATAATGAGTGATTTTTCATAGCAGGTAGTGGTATTTGTTAAAAACCCAACTGGAAAAGTAATGCTTCTACTTTTTGGACATACATCTCCCACAAGGTGTTCCGGAGCATTAGGGTTTGCAGAGGAACAAGGGATTATTTTAATGAGTCTACCTCCACATACATCGCAATTGTTGAAGCCCCTGGACTGCTCATTTTTCAAATTATTGAAATCTATATTCACAACGCCTTGCAGGACTTTCATGATGAATAATACAGCCAATAAACTTAACGATTTTCAATTTCGAAAACTGCTCAACTCAGCGTAGGTTACATCAGCCGACGTAGAAAATCGTACAAGTGGCTTCAAGGTAAGTGGAATAATACAAGAGAATATGGTATCAGGTCCAGGCCATGTTTATTGTTTGGAAGATGGATGTGTGCTGACGAATGGAAGAGGTAAATCTCAAACACAGGGCAACCAACCACTTCAAACCTTGTCAAAATACCTAGCGAATCCAAGGACATCAAAAGAGCAGAGTTTTGTGCACAAGTTAAATTCCTTCACTGACACAACACGGTACTCCACTTCTACTATACCGAAGACTTCCAAGATTACCACTTTGAAGTTGACTGCTCCTGAGCAAGCACCTACAAAACGTTCGAAAGAAATATCCTCTGTAGGTTACGTTGACACCATCACAAATTTTAAGCGGAAGGCAACAACTCTATCCAAAGTGCTAAACTCTGCTGAAAATATTGAAACTGTGAAGAAAAAAAGGGATAAGAAAAGAAAGGAAACTGAAAACACAAACAAAAAGATTACCAACGTAAATTACTAGTGAAGAAGAAAAGCAAGAGAAGAAGCTAAGAAAGAAATAATACGTTGAAGACATTGTAAAAGATTAACAAAGTAGCTTCCGTGAAAGGGATGAAGATGAATGTGTTAGTTGTGGCAAAACGTAAACCTATTACGAAATTAATAAACAAAAAGATGATTAGATTCATTGCTTTATCTGTTCATGAAGGTCCCATGAGTGTTGTTCAACATTTGGAAATAAGCGTAACTTCTGCGGTAAGAGGAATATACGCTAATGCTTGAACAAGACCAACAATTCATTAGAAAAGCTGATGTTCAGCCAAGCTTTATAATAACGTCATAAAATTGTTGTGGTTCACAATATTTTATGGTATAATTCTGTACTCATTACAACATATTCCAAATAGAAATATGTTAGTTTAATTCACTCTTTTCTTCGTGTATATCCATATTTATATGATAAGTCTCACCAACTATACTGGTCCAGCTCACTCATACACCTGTGGGTGAGCTGGACCAGTCATACATATTTTCATTTAATCATATCCCTTGTATTTTAAGTGGTCCAGCTCACTCATACACCTGTGGGTGAGCTGGACCAGTCATACATATTTTCATTTAATCATATCCCTTGTATTTTAAGTGGCACTGCCTCAGTAATATATTGTCTTAAGTTCGTACGACACACTACACGAATGTGTTGCCAGAAGTAAAAATAAAAAATACAGCTAACCAACGTCGCGATACAGTATCGCAAGAAGTGTGGGCGCGGAAATTGTGTTAACTGACAAATCCGAGCAGGGAGGGGGATTGTCTGATGAAGATACTCCAGCCAGTTGTCGCCGGAGGCCACTTCGGATTGGGACTGAAGATGCAAGAGTACATAAGTACTTGTAAAGTTATCTTTTGACGGCCGGTGTGGCCGAGCGGTTCTAGGCGCTACAGTCTGGAACCGCGCGACCGCTACGGTCGCCGGTTCGAATCCTGCCTCGGGCATGGATGTGTGTGCTGTCCTTAGGTTAGTTAGGTTTAAGTAGTTCTAAGTTCTTGGGGACTGATTACCTCAGAAGTTAAGTCACATAGTGCCTCATTTTGAAGTTATCTTTAACTGTCCAATTAGTATAAATGAATTTAAAAGGTTTTCAAAAACTGAAGATTATCTGACAACGATTCCGTTGATTTGCATCTTCGCTACAGTGTATTGTGTGTTAGAAGAAACACATCATTTTGTTAATTCACTTAATTATGTTGTAATCATACAGATATTACGGCTTACCGGAGACAATCACTGCCAATGAAGGCACGAAAACAACATACAATCACGAAACGAAGTCTGTGAAGGGCTTCAGGACTCATATCCATTAAAATTTACTGACTGGTTGTAACTTTCCTGTTTAGGCTTCCGTATAGGAATCGGTATAAACAGAAACCTTGGAGCATCCCTTTGTTGTCCGTCTGTCTGTCTGTCTGTCTGTTTGTCTGTCCGACAGTTACCACCCATTTTTCACAAGAACGGCTAGTGGTATCCAGTTGAAATTTACTTCATATCCGAAGCTCTAACCGAGCGAGGTGGCGCAGTGGTTAGACACTGGACTCGCATTCGGAAGGATGACGGTTCAATCCCGCGTCCGGCCATCCTGATTTAGGTTTTCCGTGATTTCCCTAAATCACTCCAGGCAAATGCCGGGATGGTTCCTCTGAAAGGGCACGGCCGACTTCCTTCCCCATCCTTCCCAAATCCGATGAGACCGATGACCAAGCTGTCTGGTCTTCCCCAAACCAACCAACCAACCAACCGAAGCTCTACGGTCTCCTAGCGATGTAAAAAATCGAAGATTCTGAGTCAATGGATTCAAAAGGTACGACTGTCCGAAGGGATTCCTTTTCCTCAGAACCGGGTAGAAGTTTTTTTTCCATAAGCCTACTCACTGGTTTGTTGCTTCGACGAATTCCTCTCTTGGGCCAACTTCCTTCACCTCAGAATAGCACTTCCAACCTAGGTCCTCAGTTATTTGCTGGATGTATGGATGTATTTATTACAATCTCTCAAGCTCTGTCTTCCTCTACAGCTTTCACCCTATGCAGCTCCCAATAGTACAACGAGTAGGAGCATCAAAGTGAAACTTGTATCAACTACTAAGGTCTACGGTCACTTGTTCGTGTAAAGCACTTAAGCTTCTAAGTCAGTGCAGTTAAAAAATATACGTCATGCGTTTTCGTAGTAGCAAGATCAGCAATCGAGACCTACACGTGGACTGTTTATAAGGCCTGGTGGTCTAGCGATTGCCGGGACGGTACCTCAGCTTGTTGGGTCAGAGGGTTGGCTTGCATCTGTAATTAAGGGAAACTGAGTGAAGTATTCAACGATGAACTCTGATGGGTGTCCCGAGGTGTCCACCCAGATCAAATCACGTGAACAATAACGGGAAAAAATTATAAAAACAAGAAAAAAGAGGTACAGCGCGTTCCCGGAAATCGAGATGTCACACGACCTAATCTCGGATCGACCGCTGATTTTTCGCTTTTCGTTTTAATCTAGCCTTCACCTTTTAACGACTTGAGGAGTCTCCCGAAATAACATATTTTCGTATTTCACGTTAAATTGTAGGTTACCTTTCCCCAGTTGGCTAACTGGGTTAGGTACGAACACAAGTCGCTGGAGAAGAAAGCAATAGAACGAGTTACATCAGGCCGTTGAGCCACAATAAATTATTATTATTATTATTATTATTATTATGTACAGAAATAGGTTTATGCGGAATTCTTGGAGTCCGAGTCTACTCTCTGCTTTTTTTATTTTTTTAGGTAATAGAAAGAAAATGCTATTAAATAACAGTTCCGACTAAATATCCATTTCATTGTGACGCGCGGAGTCATCTAACTCCCTTTGGATAGGCTTTTACGTGCTCTGGAAGAAGACATGTGTAATTCGAGTTGTATACACTGAGGTGACAAAAGTCATGGGATAGCGATATCCACATACACAAATGCTAGTAATATTGCGTACACAAAGTATACAAGCACAGCCTATTAGTGGAGGTGTCACTTCTACTCATGTTGCATACGCAAAAGTTTCCGATATGATTGTGGCGACACGACAGGAATTAACAGACGCAGGGCTCTGGATGGTAGTAGGAGCTACACGCATGTAACATTCCATTTCGGAAATCGTTAGGGCATTGAATATTCCGAGATCGACAGTCTCAACAGTGTGCCGAAAAAAAAACAAATTTCAGGTATCACCTCTCACCACGGACAATGCAGTGGCCGAGTGCCTTCATATAACGACCGAGAACAGCCGGGTCAGCGAAGAGTTGTCAGTGCTAAAAGACAATCAACACTGCGTGAAATAACCGCAGAAATCAATGTGAGACGTACGACGAATGTATTCGTTACAAAATTATGGCGAAATTCCGCATTAATGACCTATGGCAGCAGATTACCGACGCGAGTGCCTTTGCTAATAGCGCGACATAGCCTGCAGCGCCTCTCCTGGGCTCGTGACCATGTCGGTTGGGTCCTAGACGACTGGAAAACAGTGACGTGGTCGGACGAGTCGCGGTTTCAGTTGGTAAGAGCTGCTGGTAGGATTCGAGTGTGCACAGACGCCTTGTAGCCACGTAAACAAGTTGTCAACACGGCTTTGTGCAAGTTGGTGTTGGCCCCGTAACGGTGTGGGCTGTGTTTACATCGAATGGTCTGGGCGCTGTAGTCCAGCTGAACGGATTATTGACTGTAAATGGCCGGCCGTTGCGGCCGAGTGGTTCTAGGCGCTTCAGTCCGTAACCGCGCTGCTTCTACGGTCGCAGATTCGAATCCTGCCTCGGGCATGGATGGTGTGATGTGCTTAGGTTAGTTAGGTTTAAGTATTTCTAAGTCTAGGGGACTGGTGACGTCAGATGTTAAGTCCCATAGTGCATTTGAACCATTTTTTTTATTTTTTTACTGTAAAGTTAGGTTTAAGTATTTCTAAGTCTAGGGGACTGGTGACGTCAGATGTTAAGTCCCATAGTGCATTTGAACCATTTATTTTATTTTTTTACTGTAAATGGTTATGTTCGGCTACTTGGAGACTATTGACAGCATTCATGGGCTTTATGCTCCAAATCAACGGTTTTGCCACCGGGCGACAACTGTCTGCGGTTGGTTTGAAAAACGTTCTTGTCAGTTCAATGCAATGATTTAGCCACCCAGTTCAAGCGACACGAATACCATCGAACATTTATGGAGCATGATCTGGAAGTCAGTTCATGCCAACATTCTGCACCGGCAATACTTTTGCATTTATGGACGGCTATAGTGGCAACGTAGCTCAATATTTCTGCAGAGGACTTCCAGCGACTTGTTATGTCCATGCCACGTTGAGCTGCGGCACTACGCCGGGCTGAAGGCTGCCCGACACGATATTGGGAGGTATCCCATGACATTGTTACCTCAGTGTATGCAGTAGTGCAAGCAGCTGCGTAATTTGTCATTTACTCATAAAACAGTATCTCAAACGAAAAATTCCTCGCCTCGCTTTGGGTTGATGCAGGTTCAACTGCCCGCCTCGTTAGATGAATAAATCAGTGCAAACGCTGGAATGGTCCCAATAATAGGCATGACTGGTTACTGCCTGAATCCTTGTTCAGTACCAGTTTTTTCTACCTCTCTAACGATGCTGTTGTCGAATGAACTCTAATCCCAAGACTTCTTCATTAATTAAGAAAATCTTGTATAAATAAATATATTACTTCATTTTGTACATCTATATTTAAATTGAATGATAGTGGGACACCAGTTGGTATCATTTTTATTAAAAATGAAACTCCTCCAGCTGTACTGAAGATTTCATATTTATTTGGCTACTAGTTTCGACGTTGCGTCAACGTCATATCCAGGCCCTATATAACAGACCTATATAACCTCGTATATGAGTGGATAGTCAATGTATTTAAACTAGTAAACTATAAAAGAACAGGTTTATAAAGATAGGAGAGATGAGCGAGTACTTATGATGTAATGATGATATAAATGTTAGACTTTAGTCGTCCAAGTAAGTGGGTGATTAGGCGTTTCAGTGATTGTTGCTGACTTGTGTCAACCCTTGACTAGATTATGTATAACAAAACGAGAGTTATACTTTGTATGTCTTAGTGTGTACACTTCTTTAGTAATTAGTTGTTAGAGGAACTACAAGTATTTTACATATGTGACGAACTGTTTTGACTGACAACACCCTGTTTACTTCTGTTTGTAGCACTGTTATGTACTTGATCGTTCTTTTACTAATGCAGGCCTATTAGAATTAAATTATTTTAGACCTGGGATAAGGTCATAAATAAGGCACCGACAATGAAATGGCACATTTTGGTGGCATATTAGCTTACATTTCTCTTGTTGGAATGAGTAGATTCATGAACTGACTCTTGTGTATGAACTGGGTTCCATTCCATTCTTCCAGTTCCTCCTCACTTGTGTTTCGTATCGTCATGAATGAAGTTGTTAAAGTAACCTATTTCACTTTGTTACTTCATAGTGATTACGCTACAGTGTTATGAAAACGTAACTCATTTCAACCTTTCCACCTTTCACTATTTATAAACAATAGAATCACACCTTACATATGTCTGATTGGCAATGCATATTTTCCCAACTGTTTGTTAAATTGTGCACACAAAGAAAGTTTTAGGGTATTATTATTCGATTTAACACAATTTTAGTACAATTGCATGCCTATATTATTATATCTAAGAGTAACGGTTAGTAACCTAGGCTTATATATGCCCCTGTTTTATTCAAATGTGTGGAATTGATCTGTAATGGAAACAACAGTGTATATATAACCTCATTAGTACTTTTTTGTACCATATAAATCTCTAATGGCAAGGTAAATTGCATCTTAATGGGAATGAATGAAATGTAACTACTGTTAATGAATTCATCCTATATATAATATGTTTATAATATATTTATTTTGCACAATAGCCCACAGACTACTGATGTCTCACATTGTTTGTTTTATGTATGGTGTGTTATATAGGGCCTGAAGATGGCGTTGGCGCAACATCAAAACTAGTAGCTAAATATATATGAAATATTAAGTACCGCTGGAGGAGTTTGATTTTTAATAATATATATATATATAAGTATATTACACCTTGCAAATTAAAAAAGTATGCTCTAGATTGACACTCGCTGTTTGTATCTTGGTTGTCGTGAGATATTCTCTTACCGACTGAGCTAGCCAGCCAACCAGGCACTCCTCTAGACTCGCCCTCGGCTGTAGATCTGTCTGAACTTCTCTCCTACTTTTACATTTCATGGCAGATTGAAACTGTGTGTTGGAATGGGACCAGGACACGTAACTTTGTGCTTCATGGCGAACCGGCATACGTCCCGTTTTGTAGCAACGGTGTGAGGATTGGTCGTGTCATGTACGAATTACTCATTTGGTAAGAGCACGACGCACGATAAGGCAAGGTACTCGATTCGAACCCAGTTCGTCACACATTTCTGATCTATCAGGAATTTTCAGATAGAGTAAGTTTCAAGTAGAATACTGAAGCACATCAATATGTTCGGCTTTTGATTCTGGGGAGAAGGATGCTTCACTAGACAGCCACTGCGGCACTTAATATTCTAGTACCGTATTCTCTCTACTTATATTTTACGTTTTACACACTTCTAGGCGTTTTGAGTGTGCATATGCTCCCTTAACCACGTTTATTCCGTATCCATGCTATACTTCTGTGTCCCATGCTATATTTCTGTGTTCATTTCCCTATTCCTTGCATCCTCTGCTAGAGAGAGTGTGTGAATGTTTGTGTGTGAAGCTGCCCTATACTTTGGTTCAAGGGTTCGAGTTCTTTGAATGGTATTAGTAGCTAAGCCAACTTTTGTGCAGAGATTAATTAGCATTACACTGGACAAAAGAAACATTAGAGGAAACTGGTCAACAGCTGTTGTATTGGTTGGTAAAAGTAGACGGCAAGGTTTTCTCTGCTCATTTACCACTGGTGCCCATGGACCTCGGTCAGTTAATGTGGAATGGCACTATACTCTATTACGATGCAAAAGCGTGGCATTCTTCACCCTCCAGCTGGACGACACTTCAGACACCATGTTTGTCGACACATGTGAAACAAAGGTCAGAGCTCAGAAGATCATGTGAGCCGTATTGAGGGTTAATGGTGTCACATTAGCGTAATATTTCACCACAATTTTAAACAACGCCACCGTGGACATGTCATATGATGAGAGTGTCGTCATATTTCTTCTTACCCGTAATAGACCCCTTCTTTTTTGAGATCTCTACAATGGAGATCAGAACGTGAAACTCAGGGTCGAAATCACACGATTTTCATATTGGTGGCCGAGGAAAACATTTCAGACACATCGCCACTCAGAATCCATACGAGAAGGCCTTAGGGGCGTTAGGGGATGTAGTAGAGGGTTCGCACTGAATCCATCCCCTCCCTTGGGGCGTCGCATTCCACATATTTCGAGGTTTAAAACCGCAATTCCCAGTGAGATGAGCAACAGGACGACTATCTTGACAAATCTGAGCACTCCTGCCGTCCCTGGACGTTCAGACCCTTCTCTATGGGCATTGCGGAGCTGCAGCCCCACTGAACGTGTAGCATGTAGCGTGACACTCATTTTTGCTGGCTCATACAAGGTGGAACAACTGGGGACAGGTCAAAAGGATTCGACGAAATATGAAAGTGATGAGAAGCTGAAAAATGTTTTTATACTTCTTCATTCTTCGTTTTTCGCGTTCTGCTGCGGCGTGACCACGAGAGGGTTCGACACTGACACTTGTGCGAATAAAATGGCAGTGTGTCCGTCCAGAACCACCCATTTCGGCTTCATCCTCGGTGAAACCATGCACATTCGTTGAGCACGTTAAATATGTAACCCTCAGAAACTTTGACATCAATTCAGCCTCGCGGGTGGTCTAGTGCCTAAAGGCAGGCAGACTTGTCGTAATGGCACCGAAGGAGTCGCCTGACCCTCAGGTGCTGGAACACGCGCAACACTGCTGTCGAAGTTACCAACAGAATCATTTTTAACCTTGCTCACATGTCGACACCTTACTGTTCGAAGCGTCACTGAATCCGAGGGTGACGTTACAGGGTGCCACTCTATTGCCTAATTATAGAGGAAGGCCGTAGTCGCTTCTGAGCCATATTTTCAAACTTCTGAGGTGCAATGGAGGACAATTGCTTGGTACAAGAAAGTATTTCCTTAATTTATTTGCGCAGTGTATTTTGAGATGCTACGTCCCTATTTCAGGTGCAGCCTTGATAAATCACACGGTAGAACTATTTTCAGTAAGGGGTGCCATCAACCATATTTCAGATTCTTAATTCGATTCTTCGTCCTCCTGGAACTTAGTAGTGGGGGAATGCTTTGACCAGTCTATATCTCATTTACACTACTGTGTACTTCTTATATGTGAATGCGTTCTGTATTTTCGGTAGGTTGATCTTAGAATTCTTTTTCTCTAGTTCAATTTTATTTCACTTTCGAGAACTTTCATGTTTCTTGCGGCGTGTGAAATGGTAATAGCAACCACGTGCTTCACATGTGGTATAATAAGCTTTTGGCTCTAATAATCCATCTCCTTTTATTGTAGTTTCTTTTCATAGCTTATACCAAACTTCCAACACAATCGTCATAGAAGGCAGCCGTCTGTGCTTTCTGATAATTCTCTACCCTGTTCTATAGCCCGTAGCCTGTGCCCAAGTGTTGTCTTCGATGCAGCGTTTCATGTGAACAGTGATGATACTCAGAACGTGCCAATTAGGGCTGTTTTGTGGGTGATCTAACACTTCCCCTCGAACGTCTTCACTGCCCCTGTATAATTCGGCTGAGAACTGCAATGAAGAAGGAAGTGCATGGCAGTTGCATTAGATGGGCTGCATTCATTAAGGCGTAGCCTCTCACCTGGCTCTCCTATTTGACCGGAGACATTGTTGTTCTGGGCACCTTTACTCGCTCACAGTGTGCTCACAATGGAAAAGAGCGTCTTAATGCGATCGAGGGGCATACTGGAGAAACGTCCCAGAACGTCTGTGAAAAGCCTCGTCGGATGTTTACAGTGGTTTCCATTTCGCGACCGATCGATCTTCACTTTTGAAATAGGTCTCGTATTTTATTCGCATGTCTTCCTTGAATTCTGTATTTTACGTTATGTTTGTTATCTGAATTAGATCACGAGCATTGTCGCCACGTGGTAAGCTCTCAGCTCATGTTTGCCATTCATTCAAGTACGTTGCTAGAGCTGAATTTCAAATCCTGTGCCCATCTGCTTTTATCCTAAATTTTTCGTACTTTCGTAATGCCGCAACGGAGAACGTCTTTGCGAGCTAGCAGCCACGCGGTCCGCTAGTAAGGCTAATTGCTCTCTGGCCCATTGTGTGTAAATTTCATGAACGGAATTGATCTTATGGTTACTTCTTCCAGAATGAGATTTATTGGCATGAATCTGCATGTGTGCTTGTGATTTGACGTATCCTAACATCTTACTTGTCATATGTTTTTTCTACGTGTTGAGACACGACTTATGAAGTAGATGCAGAATGGATTCCCTTGGGATTCCAATTTTTAGTTGGGTCGTTGCATAAATTAATTCGTAAATAAACGTTCAATGACTTCCAAAATGTGTTCCTAACTTTACTTACTGCAATCCATTTTACTTTTGCGTCCGAATTCGTTAAAGTCATCTGATTATCAATGACGATTTCATTTCTTAAACATTTTATTTGATGTCTTGATAAAGGAGTTTTATGTTGAATTTAATGAAATGGTACTATGGGACATCGATTGCCAATGGTACAGTTTCATCATAATTGATTCAGCCATTCATAGTCTGACTAATGTAACTGACTGAGACTTAATCCATACAAACGAGCGCTACGCTCGATTTCAGTCTGAACACTGAATAGGATGTGTTAGTTGATAACGGGTAGGAATCATTCGGTTGTATTATTGTCATGTTCCAAAGGCACAGTGATAAATGTCGAATAAATTCTTGAATACTAACCGACCACTAGCGGGAGACAGAGAGAGCTTTTAATCTTGCAGCTGCGTGTGGCTGCGTGCGCAGAGCGCAACAGCGCGTGTGTGCCGTGACTGATTGCGGTGTCGGTGACATCAAAGGAAGGCCGCTTAAGTGCAGACTAGCGGCAATTAATGGCACACAACGGATGGCTTAATTACTCATATCACAACGCAGTGCGCACAAAGGCGAGTCCCTGGACAAAGGTGTAATCTGCATCTCGTTGTCAGCGTCCAGTAATACGGGCACATCCTCACACTAGGCGTGGCGGTCCGACCACCGTAAAGACACCCTTACCGATGTGCAACGCGGTCCGTTATGTCACCTCCAGAACCCGGAAACCAGTATGAAATGTGTTTACCTATCGCGAAAAGTATATTTCGGTTTTCTACTTGTCTGGACCAACGTGTTCTATCTTTCCAGACGTTCATTTAGAGTTTCAAAAAAATGTTCAAATGTGTGTGAAATCTTATGGGACTTAACTGCTAAGGTCATCAGTCTCTAAGCTTACACACTACTTAACCTAAATTATCCGAAGGACAAACACACACACCCATGCTCGAGGGAGGACTCGAACCTCCGCCGGGACTAGCCGCACAGTCCGTGACTACAGCGCCTTACACCGCTTGACTAATCCCGCGCGGCTTTAGAGTTTCAGCTACGTACGGCCGGACATCACATGATTTTTGAAAGCGCCATAAGGGAAACTGTGTTTTTCTTGCGTGTTACGAAAATGGAACTGCGGAATTTAGAGCAATGGAATGCCATTAAGTTTTCTTTTAACTTGTGAATCCACGAGTGTGGTCTGTGATGAGTTGAAACAGGCCCTTCAGGAATATTCCTTATGAAGAGCCCAAGTTCGTCGCTGGCACCACTGAATTTTGGAAGGCCGAGGACACGTTACAGATTAACCTTGCTCAGGAAGACCTCCAACTTCATAAACCGACAAAAGCGTCGAACTTGTGTTTTGTGAGCTCATGAAGAATTTGTTCGCCCAGTACAAACTGTCAACCACGTGTTTTACAAAGAAGGTTCAGGATAAGGGTGAATCGAGTGAGACCGGACACTGCAGACAAGTGGATGCTGCAATCCGTTGTTCAGCTTCCTCTTCTTACTTATGTTGCTGCCAGCGATTACCTGGAACTTCTGATCGCTTAGCATGCTATTAATCTGTCGAGCCATTGTTCTGCAGTGTATGATGCGGAGAAATTTGTAGATAAGGCCTTCCTTCCACACAGTGTCAAAGGCGGCAGTTAGATCAACAGCCGGCCGCGGTGGTCTCGCGGTTCTAGGCGCTCAGTCCGGAGCCGCGCGACTGCTACGGTCGCAGGTTCTAATCCTGCCTCGGGCATGGTTGTGTGTGATGTCCTTAGGTTAGTTAGGTTTAAGTAGTTCTAAGTTCTAGGGGACTGATGACCACAGATATTAAGTCCCATAGTGCTCAGAGCCATTTGACCCATTTAGATCAACAAACGCCACTAATATTTCCTGGTTGAAATGGTTCAAACGGCTCTGAGCACTATGTGACTTAACATCTGAGGTCATCAGTCCCCTAGAACTTACAACTACTTAAACCTAAGTAACCTAAGGACACCACACACATCCATGCCCGAGGTCGGATTCAAACCTGCGACTGTAGCGGTCTCGCGGTTCCAGGTGAAGCGCCTAGAACCGCTCGGCCACGCCGGCCGGCGATGTTTCCTGCTTCATTTGTGCTGCTTTCATTTGTGCTGAGTATTGTGCACCTGTTTGGATGAACAGACATCATACAAGGCTTGTTAACACCAAGCTGAATACGACAATTCGCAAAGTATCTGGCCCAATCAGATCTACTCTAGTTAATTGGCTCCCACTGTTAACATGTATAATGCCTCCTGATCTACGCAGATATACAGCCCTTATGAGAGAATTCCACAAGATCTCCAGGAATTCTAACTTGCCCGTGCAAAGCGGCCTGCCACTTTTAAGTCGTTAGAGACTGAAATCACGCCATCCAACTCTGTGCAATGCTGCTGACGTGGTTGATAAGGATTTCAAACCCCCTGGAGAATGGAAAGGTCGATGGGGGGCAGTGACAGATGTGCGCCTGCATAACATCTTCTCAGGTGCTAAACTTAAGTGGGTTCAACCTACCACGCAAGACGTGGACAACTTCTCAACGGAATCTGTACCGGCCATGGCTGATGCAGGGATGCTCTCTTTAAGCAGAAGAAGCCGCCTAATCCAGCCTGTGACTGTGGGGCTCCATACCACACTGCTCACCACATTGTCAGTGAATGTAGGATTCGAGCCTATCACGGTGCTGGAGATGCAGTGCGCTGAATTGAAGGACTGGATATTGTGTTGTAAGGACAAATTTAAGTATCTAGTGTATCAATATGTACATGTGTATATGTAATTTAATTTTATGATATGTCTGTATTAGCCATACGTTAAATAATAATAAGTGGGTGCTGCATCATGGCAATGGTTCATGTCACGCAGCCACTAACATCACTGAATATTTGACCTCAAAATGAATTCCTGTTGTTCCACAGCCACACTATTCCCCTGATCTGAGTCCTTGTGGCGATTTTTATTTTCTCGATATCGAAAATCTCTTAATAGGACGCTGTTCTGTGACTCTGGAGAACGTTCAAAAGAAGGTGATCTACATATTGACCATACCAGTTGAGGCCTTTCATCGCTGCTTCCATGACTGGAAACAACGACGCCGCCGATGTACAGCTACTGAAGGGAACAAGTTTGACGGGGATTGTTGTTTTCATTTTTTCAAGCTTTAGTACATTAGAAGTCAGTCTCATTACTTTTCTGACTTTACTTCGACTCATAAACAAGAAGAGAACTATTAGGCTTCAACATGCTAAGCTGTTGTGAAGTGAGGGAAGCAGAGGGGTTTAGTGAAGGACAGCTTTTACCATGAAAGCTTGCACGATACAGAGCTGCAACATTTTGTAAAAAATAACTGCGTCTGACAGTTAGGGGACTAGCAGTTCCCTTCATCTGAGTCTACAGGCGCACTGTTTTGTCCAGGGTTCACTTACAGCATGCGCGAAATAATACAGGCCCGGAAAATGTTTCATTCATTATGAGATAGACAACGTATGTAATGATATATGTAGGATTGCCTATCTTAAGGCGACAGAAAACTTTTCGCCCTGTTTTATTTCGAAATGAGCTCTTATTGGGCATGACATTATGTTACAGTTAAAAAATAAAATAAAAAATTAAAAACTCAAAGTAATTGCTCTCTTATGATGGAAGAAATAGGAAACTTCATTATAGTGAATTCTTATGATGGAGAGAGTGGACAAGTGCTGTGGTTTATTTTTCCATATTAGGTTAATGATATTAATAATTTCTAAAAGTGTGACGTAGTTCAATGCTCAGTAGATGCCATACCGAATTTTAAGTGGACCCTCAAGACTACGGCAAATGTATAGATAAGGACGAAGGCCACAGCAACCCTTGTCTAAACGCGAGTAAAATGAATTTTATTGAACTTCACATGCCTGTACATCTATAAATAACGTAGCTGTAGTGTTTGATTTTGAAAGGTTGCGGACATACACAAGAATGCCCTTAATTGCCGAACACAGAAAAAACCCTTTATCATAAACTTATGATCCACACAATGCTTCATGATGTAACAAAATAAAGAAAAAGACATTAAAAAATTCACGAGCAGTGGAGTGAACCGGTGCAAGATCACAAATCGTCTTGCTTGGCTAGAATATGGTAAAACGTACCAGCAGTCTACCTGGAGGTGTTAATTATCATGTGCTATTAAAAGTCGATGCAGTTTCACCAGTAAATCGCATTGTAATCTCCTATTGTAATGCTCCAATGAGTCTCTACTACATCACAGGAGGCTGTTGTGATTCATATATTTTTATTTATATGTCAGCTCACTGAATTAATTTATAGCAAAATCGAATCTTTGGCTCTGCAACTGATTGTGTGACATCTTGAGACTTCCTGGCAGATAACATCTGTGTGCTCAATCGAGATTCTAACTTGTAGTTCGCAAGCAAAGCCCTCACTAAATGGACTATCCTGGCACGGCACGTCTGCCGTATCCCTCCCGCCAGAGCCTCTGTCCCATCTTCCTAACTTTGCAGTTCTTCTGCTCACCAGGCGGACCTAACACTCGTGGAGGAAAGGACACTGCGGAAATCCCGCTTAGACACAGTAGGTGTGCAGCGTAGTGTGTTGAAACTTCCTGGCACATTGAAACTGTGTGCTGGCTGGACGTGCTTCCGGATTCGATCTGTCTGGAAACAACAATCTGCAGTTACTCTCCAAATCGCTGGTTCGTCTTAACGCTTGTGTGTGTGTGGATTTCTAAGGGACCAAGCCGCTGAGGTCATCGGTCCCTAGACTTACACTCTACTTAAACAAACTTATGCTAAGAACAACACCCACGCACACACCCATTTCCAGTGGGGGACTCGACCGTCCGGTGGGAGGGGCCGCGCAATCCATTACATGGCGCCTCGAACCACGCGGCCACTCAGCGCGGCACTTAACGTTTGAATTTGGTGGGCCTCAGACAACCGCTGCTGTCATCCACTACAGTGATAGCAGCTGACTTTCTTTAGCGACACGGAATGTATTTATTTATTTTAACCTGGCCATTAGGCACTCTGGGACCAGAGTCCAGTCCCTTTCTTACGTCATAGCTCCCTAAGAAATAAAAATTTTTATACGACAAATAGAATTAGTGTCTGTAATGACAGTGGAAGTAAATAATACTGGCTATGAAATAATTAAGTTAATACTGACAGCACTTCTACGACTGTGGCTGCCGCCACTAATATTGACCATATGAGTAATAGCATTAATAATAAGTAATCCGAGAATTTGGCGTTAAATTTAAGCTAGCGAACGTTATTTGTGAAAGGCTCACAGACACCAAGTAAAGTTTCGGGCTGAAATATATAAGACATTCAAAATAAAAACAGGTGTGAGGCAAGGTGACGGCCTATCTTCACACCTCTTGAACTGCGTCCAGGAGAAAATAGAAGAGAATGGAAACAGAAACTAAAGGAACGTAAGCTATCACCAACAAGAACGGGGACTAAGAACAAAGATATTGAAATTCAGTGTCTACCACTTGCGGACGATTTTTTCATTCTTTCCGAAAACCTTAAATATTCAGAAATGCAAAGCAGTCTCCCAGAAGAAATAGCAAAGTAGTACTAAGAATTTTTGTAGAAAAACAAAATTTATGACAAACAGAAAAAATGATTCAGAAATCCTAGTAACAGATACTGGACAAATAAAGATGAGAGACAAATTTAATTATTTGGTAGAAATGATTCAAGAAAATGGCTTAGAAAAATTCGCTGTAGTAAAAAGAGTGCGTAAAATGGGAAAAGCATATGGCATAAAGAGGAACATTTACAGCAAAAGATCTCGGTCTAACAACTTGAAAATGCAGCACTACGACATATTAGTACAACCAGACTCTCTTTATGCAAATGGATGATTAATATTGAATTACAAATTACACTAACTTGCAGCTGTAGAAAGGAGAATAATTTGACAAATACTCGGTCCGCTAAGAAACACAGAGGTAAGAAAATTAAGATATAATAAAGAAATATATCCCAACATAGAAAACATAACCGAAACGCTGCAGAGGAGGCGACTGCTATTTTTTTGACGTTTCTACATAATGGATCGCAACAGTTTAACCAAACAGATTTTTAAATATCTGTAGGCCAACAAGTTAACAATACCCTGGATTCAAAACTTAGGCTAGTTTTGGAAAGAAATAACGCAAGTGAAAAAGATGCAACAGAAAGAGAGGTCCTTAAGAAGAAGGTATTAAAAATGGAGAGATTCCAATGCATTAGGGAGAAGAACACAGCGTCAAAATGGTCTGAGGAGAGAGAAATGCTACAAAGTGAAAAGATGAAAGAATACTGGAAGAGAAAGAACAAAGGAGAAAGCGCTGAAATTGGCACGTGGTCCTTAGATGACCCTAACGGAAAAAGAAAAAGAAGAATAGTAATGATGGGGATAATGATAATAACAATACCGATAGTGGCAGACATAAAACGAACTTACTGGTGTACAAAATAGATGGTACCTGATGCAGCGAATTTCGGGGAAAGAAATTTTGAGAAGACTGTACCATCTAAGAATGCTGGGATATGAGGAAGATCTGGTTGGAAAGAGGATGTATAAGGGAAACGAGTGCGTACAGGGTCAATGGTAATTGTTATTGCTGATCTAGTACATATGGCATTAACTGTCTTCTGAAGCTTGAATGTAACTCAGATCTCTAATATAATGCGATAGGTTACGCCAGAGTCGTGTCCGTTCTTCTGAGAAGGACTACGAGATAGTGGCTGCAGGATGAAGTGTGACAGAAAGGATTTTGCTCTGACTGGAACGAATGCTTCTGCCACTTCGTTCAGACAAGAGAGTTATGGTCGAGGAGATATGTGAGGGACACTGTTCGTTGATAAGACAGTATAGAAAACAGAGGGTATGGAAATCTCTGAGCTTGTCTGCACGCAGTCTGGTTAGCTGTGCATGTAATGGTGGAGTATGATCAAAGAGCCGAACTACAGAGACATAACGAACACAAGCATTCATAACCAGTTTCAGGCATCTGAGATAGACCTAGAAGCATAACATCACAATAATCAATAATTGGAAGTACGAGTGTTTGTACCAGTTTCTTCTTCAGGTCAAGTAGGAAAGGTCTTTTATTTTTTGTAGGTCATGGAATGATGCTAATTCTTTCTTGCATTTACTGTATAATTAAAATTTTTATTTATTATTACTCTTCGATCTTTCCTGACTATTTAGGGTTAAATATGGTAGGGATTCCTGGTATTTTGTGGTAATGAGCCTAGAATGACCAACAAGCACCATTTGGATTTAGGAATGACTGAACTTTAACCCTACATCGTGCCCCCATTTTGATAGTGCACACAGGTTGATACTGAGATTGCAGGTAGCTATCTCCAGATTTATTGGCTGTGCACTTAGATGCAAATGGAGGGCATCTGCGTACATGAGGTGTTTGCAGTAGGACGCATCATTGACGTACACCATAAGAAGAAACTCGACGCAACACTAAGGAATTATTCGAATGGGACGGGAATCGGTAGAAGTGATGCGCACGTTCTGATAGACAAATAATTATAATTTCCAGAAAAATTGATGATTCATTCAAAAGGGAAAGCTTCACAAATTGAGCAAGTCATTAATGTGTCGGTCCAGCACTGGCCCTTATGCAATCAGTTATTTGGCGTGGCACTGATTGACACAGTAATTAGATGTCCTCCTGAGGGACATAGTGCCAAATTCTGTGCAACTGGCGCATTAGATGGGTCATAGTTCCGAGCTTGTAGGAGCGCCATGTCCGGAATGCAACAAACGTTCTCAATTGGTGGGAAATCCGGAGACCTTGCTGACCAAAGTAGTGTTTGGCAAACACGAATATAAGCAGTGGAAACGCTCGATATGTGTGTATGTGCATTATTTTGCAGTAATTTAATACCAGGATAGCTGGCCATGGAGGAAAGTGAATTTGAGCATAGAATACATAGAATGTCGTCGACGTACCCCTGTGCTGTAAGGGTGCCACGGATGACAAACAAATGGGCCATGCAATTAAATGAAACGTCACCCCAACACTATGATTTCTTGTTGTCGGTCCCTGAGGCGGACGAAAAAATGATTCAAAGGGCTCCAAGCACTATGAGGTCATCAGTCCCCTAGACTTAGAACTACTTAAACCTGACTTAACCTAAGGACATCACACACATCCATGCCCGAGGCAGGATTCGAACCTGCGACCGGAGCAGCACCGGAGCTACAGCGCGGTTCCGGACCGAACCGCCTAGAATAGCTCGGCCACAGCGGTCGGCTGCAGTGGACGGTCAACAGTAAAGTGGGAATTTCCACTGCTATCCGGAGCATGTCCTGTCGCTTTTTCTGCCTGTAATCTCAGTGACTGGAACAGACTTGTTTTCAGTGATGAGACTTAACCCCGATGACCCAGAAAATTACTAATTCACTGGTAGATGTCTGTATCTCCATAAGGTAAGAGGAAAACCGAATTAGTCGAATGACTCCATAGACTAGAAGCAGTTCAGCCACAGAGCTGGTGAACTGCTTAAATGGTATCCTTCCCGTTGTTCGTGGGAGTCACATTCACCCTCCCGGATTTACGTTTTGTGGTTTTCTGAACTCATTTTGGATGAATAACCACGAGGTTCACTTCAAAAAACTACAGTATCTTTTTCTTCACCTACAAGTCCATGGTGCCATCTTTCCAGCCATTGAGGTTGAAAGCAGTGGCCCTAGCAAGATTTCTTTTTTTTTCGTTGTCAGTCTTCTGACGATTCTGAGGCGACCCGCAACCAATTCGACTCCTGTGCCACCATCTTCATCTTAGAGTAGCACTCGTAATCTACTTCCTCAATTATGTGCTGGATGTATTCCAATCACTGGCTTCCTCTACAGCTTTTACCCTCTACCGTTCCCTCCAATCCCAAGGTAGTTATTCTGCGATGTCTTTACAGATGTCCTATCATCTTGTCTCTTCAGTTTGTCTGTGTTTTCCACATACTCCACTCCTCACTGATTTGGCGCAGAACCTTCTCATTCCTTACCTTACCAGTCCACATAATTTTCGGCATTCATCTGTAGCACCTCACCACAAATGCTTCGATTGTCCTCTGTTCCGGTTTCCCACAGTCAATGTTTCACCACCATTACAATGTGTATTCATAAGCACATTCACAAAAATTGCTTCCTCAAATTAAGGCCTATGTTTGCTACTAGTACCTTTCTCTTGGCCAGAAATATCCTTTTTGTTAGGAATTGTCTGCTTTTTATGTCAACCCTGCTTCCACCGTCATGGGTTATTTTTCTGCTTAGGTAGACAATTTCTTTAACTTCATCTGCTCCGTGATAGTCAATCATGATGTTAAGTTTCTCGCTGTTTTCATGTCTGCTACTTCTCATTACTTTCGACTTTCTTCGATTTACTTGCATTCCATATCCTGTAGTCATTAGGTTACTCATTCCATTTGTAAGAAGCCTGTTTGTATGTTGCCAGCTCTATAGTCTGTGTTAATGTCACTGACAGCGCTCTTCGACCTCGCCAAGAGATTGTGTGGTTGGACGGACTAGCAGTTGGCGAGTGGATAGAGAAGTATATGGACAAGTTTTTTTCTTAGTCGAGACTCTGTGTTGGTAGGACACACAATGTAAATTGAGAAGGAAAGATGCAAGGAAAGCTATGAATGGTTGATATTCTTTGGGTAGTGGAATTATTCACAACTATGTAATTTTTGGAACTGGATGACACATGAATAAGGTAAAATTTTCTAAGTACATTGTTTGCTCTTCAACAAAATCTTCCTTTTGCTAACCATATGACTCCTACTATATGACTATAGTAGTTAGAATCTTTTTATTTGTCTGTCTGTTGTTGCTACTTTATGTAATTGCTCTAGTTCATGTTATGAAGATTTTCTGTGAGCTAAGTGACTTATGAAAAAGAATGGGGTTTCCACTATCGGAATTCGTGACTGAAATGAGTTTAGGCAATTAATAGAATTGGAGCTAATATCATATTTCTTTAATAGCATATTTTTTGGATTTGTATTATTGTTAGGATTTCTTCTAATTCAGGGCCATTCTTTTATGTTAATTATTGGAAGTCATGTTGTTAATATATAGCAGTCAGATTGCTTTGGGCTTGTATATTGCGGGTTAAAAATGAATAGGTTAAGTTTGAGTTTTCTTTGTCAGGGAAAAATCTGTTGGTTAGTTATTAATAAAATAAAAATTAAAGAGCAAGTTTCACATTCAATAGAGCCAGCAATTCATTCTTACTTTCAAACGGAATGTAGCTGTCATTTAAATCCTCTCACCTTGAATTTTAATCTCGCTCTTGAACCTTTCTTTTATTTTCGTCATTGCTTCTCCGATGTACATATTGAACAGTAGAGTCGGAAGGGTACATCCCTGTTTTGTAACCCTTTTCTAATCCGAAAACTTTCTCCGTTTTACAGTCTAACTGTTCTCTGTTGGTTCTTACACACACTGTGCATTACCCGTCTTTCCCTATACGCCTACTTGTCTCAGAATTTCGAACATCTTGCGCTACTTTATATTGTCGAATGCTTTTTCCAGGTCAACAAATCCTATGTTGGCAACCGGAATAAAATAATAATTAGGTCCTTTTACCGACCTCCCAGTTCAGATGATGCAGTTGCTGAAAGGTTCAAAGAAAACTTGAGTTTGATTTCAAAAACCTGCCCGTCTCATACGATAATAGTTGGTGGTGACTTTAATTTACCCTCAATATATTGGCGAAAATACATGTTTAATTCCGGAGGTACGCATAAAATAACATCCGAAATTGTCCTAAACGCATTCTCTGAAAATTATTTCGAGCACTTAGTTCACCAGCCCACGCGAGTAGTAAATGGTTGTGAAAACACACTTGACCTCTTAGCAACAAATAATCCTGAGTTAATAACCAGCATCAAAACCGATACAGGGATTAGTGATCACAGGATTGTCGTAGCGAGACTGGGTACTGTAATCCCCAAATCCTCTACAAATAAGCGAAAAATATACCTATTCAATAAAGCAGATAAAAATTCACTTGACACCTTCCTGAGAGACAATCTCCACTCTTTCCAAATTAATAATGTAAATGTAGACCAGATGTGGCTTGAATTCAAAGAAATAATATCGGCAGCAATTGAGAGGTTTATACCAAATAAACTTACAAACGACGGAGCTTATCCTCCTTGGTACACAAAACGGTTTAGAACGCTGTTGCAGAAACAACGAAACAAACATGTCAAATTTAAACAGACGAAAAACCCCCAAGATTCGCGATTATTTACTGAAGCTCGAAACTTAGCGCGGACTTCAATGCGAGACGCTTATAACAGTTTCCACAACCAAACTTTGTCTCGAAACCTGGCAGGAAGTCCAAAGAGATTCTGGCCGTATGTGAAGTATGTTAGCGGCAAGAAACAATCAATGCCTCCTCTGCGCGATAACAATGGAGATACTATCGAAGTCAGTGCTGACAAAGCAGGTTTACTAAACACAGCCTTCCGAAATGCCTTCACAAAAGAAGACGAAGTAAATATTCCAGAATTCGAATCGAGAACAGCTACCAAAATGAGTAAAGTAGAAGTAAATATCCTCGGAGTATTGAAGCAACTCAAATCACTTAATAAAAGCAAGTCTTCTGGTCCAGAATGTATACTAATTAGATCCCTTTCGGAGTATGCTGCTGCATTAGCTCCATACTTAACAATCATATACAACAGTTCACTCGAAGAAAGATCCCTACTCAAAGGCTGGAAAGTTGCACAGGTCACACCAATATACAAGAAAGGTAGTTGTAGTAATCTACTAAATTACAGCCCCATATCGTTAACGTCGATATGCAGCAGGATTTTAGAATATATATTGTGTTCTAACATTATGAATTACCTCGAAGGAAACGGTCTATTGACACACCGTCAACATGGGTTTAGAAAACATCGTTCCTGTGAAACACAACTAGCTCTTTCTTCACATGAAGTGCTGAGTGCTATTGACAAGGGATTTCAGATCGATTCCGTATTCCTGGAATTCCGGAAGGCTTTTGACACTTTACCACACAATCGGCTCGTAGTAAAATTGCGTGCTTATGGAATATCGTCTCAGTTATGTGACAGGATTTGCGATTTCCTGTCAGAGATGTAACAGTTCGTAGTAATTGACGGAAAGTCATCGTGTAAAACTGAAGTGATTTCAGGTGTTCCCCAAGGTAATTTTATAGGCCCTTTGCTGTTCCTTATCTAGATAAACGATTTGGGAAACAATCTGAGCAGACGTCTTCGGGTGTTTGCAGATGACGCTGTCGTTTATCGACTAATAAATTCATCAGAAGATGAAAACAAACTGCAAAACGATTTAGAAAAAATATCCAAATTGTGCGAAAGGTGGCAATTGACACTAAATAACAAAACGTGTGAGGTCATCTACATGAGTACTAAAAGAAAATCGTTAAACTTCGGTTACACGATAAACCAATCTAATCTAAAAGCCGTAAATTCAACTAAATACCCAGGTATTACAATTACGAACAACTTAAATTCGAAAGAACACATGGAAAATGCTTTGGGGAAGGCTAACCAAAGACTGCGTTTTATTGGCAGGACACACTTAGAAAATGTAACAAACCTACTAAAAGCCTACACTACGCCTTTCCGTCCTCTTTTAGAATATTGCTGCACCGTGTGGGATCCTTACCAGGTAGAACTGACGGAGTTCATCGTAAAAGTTCAAAGAAAGGCAGCACGTTTGGTATTATCACGAAATATAGGAGAGAGTGTCACAGAAATGATACAGGATTTGGGTTGGAAATAATTAAAAGAAAGGCGTTTTTCGTTGCGACGGAATCCTCTCACGAAATTTTAATCACCAACTTTCTCCTCCAAATGCGAAAATATTTTGTTGACACCGACTTACATAGGGCGGAACGATCACCACGATAAAATAAGGGAAATCCGAGCTCGTACGGAAAGGTATAGGTGTTCATTCTTTCCGCGCGCTATACGAGATTGGAATAATACAGAATTGTGAAGGTGGTTCGATTGAGCCCTCTGCCAGGCACTTAAATGTAATTTGCAGAGTATCCATGTAGATGAAGATGTAGATAAGAGCATCTTTTGACTTTTCTTTAACCTTGCCACCATTTTCAACCCGCAACATCATAATTGCCTCTCCGGTGTCTTTACCTTTCCTGAAGCCAAACTGGTCGTCATCCAACGCATCAACAATTTCCTTTTCCATTTTTGTGTATATGATTCTTGTCAGCCACTTGGATGCATGAGCCGTTAACTAGTTGTACGGTAATTCTCGCACTTGCCAGTTCTTGCAGTGTTCAGAAGTGTGTGAATGATATTTTTGCGGAAGTCCAATGGTACGTTGCCAGACTCATACGTTCTACACATCAACGTGAATAGTCGCTTTGTTGCCAATTCCCTCAATTACTTTGGAAATTCTGATGGAATATTACGTATCCTTTCTCTTTTATTTGATCATAAGTCTTTCAACGCTGTTTTAATGCTGACTCTAATATGGATCTTTTATGTCTTCTAAATCTACTGTCATGTAAGAGAAGTCTTCCCCCTCATAGAGGCCGTCAGTATACTTTTTCCAGCTATCCGCTCTCTCCTCAGCACTTAACAGTGGAAGTCCCATTGGACTGTTAATGTTATCACCCTTGCTTGTAATTTCACCAGAGACTGGTTTGACTTTTCTATATGCTGCGTCACTAATTCCGATAACCATTTCTTTTTAGATTTCTTTACAATTTTCATGTAGCCATGTAGCTTTAGTTTCAAATGGTTCAAATGGCTCTGAGCACTATGGGACTCAACTTCTAAGGTCATCAGTCCCCTAGAACTTAGAACAACTTAAACCTAACTAACCTAAGGACAGCACATACATCCACGCCGGAGGCAGGATTTGAACCTGCGACCGTAGCGGTTGCGCGGTTCCAGACTGTAGCGCCTAGAACCACTCGGCCACCCCAGCCGTCGCTTTAGCATCCCTGCACTTCCTATTTATTTCATTCCTAAGTCACTTGCATTTCTGTGTTCCTTAGTTTCCTTTAACTTTTTCTTTACTTTCTTCTTTTATCCGTCAGGTGAAGTATTTCTTCTGATACCCATAGTTTATTGGCAGTAACATTCTTTGTACCTAGATTTTTCTTTTTGACTTCTGTGATTGCCCTTCATCGAGGAGGAGGTTAGGAGATTGGTGTTTAGCGTCCCGTCGACAACGAGGTCATTAGAGACGGAGCGCAAGCTCGGGTTAGGGAAGGATGGGGAAGGAAATCGGCCGTGCCCTCTCAAAGGAACCATCCCGGCATTTGCCTGAAGCGATTTAGGGAAATCACGGTAAACCAAAATCAGGATGACCGGAGACGGGATTGAACCGTCGTCCTCCCGAATGCGAGTCCAGTGTGCTAACCACTGCGCCACCTCGCTCGGTGTGCCCTTCATCGGAACTGCTTAGTGAGCTATTAATTATCGCAGTATATATAACCCCATAAATTTCATTCCTTATTTCTTTCATATTCTACTTCTTTGAGCATTGATTCTTCCGGCGCAGTCTTTGAACTTCAGCCTTCTCTAATCCGTTACAAAATGAGATGTGTATCTGTAGCTTCTCCTTGGTATGCCTTAGAATCCACTATCTAATTTCGGAATTTCTTCCTGGCCATGATATAGCCTTAGTGAAATCTTCCTGTATCTCCTTGCTTTTTCTCATCCTCCTCTTGTGATTTTTGAATAGAGTATTTCGTATTACCGGCTGAAATTTATTGCATAAGTCAATTTGTTTTTCTGTTCTTTCATTTCCAGTGCAAAGCCCATATTCTCCTGTACCCCTTTCCCCTACCACCGCGTTCAAATCGCCGATGACGATTCGATCTTCATCTCACATCACGTAATGTATTACACGTACAACATCTTCGTACACTCTCTCCACCTCGTGATCTTCTGCTTGTGACCACCGGAACTATTGTTGTTGGTGTTGGTTTGCTGTCGATACTGATTATAGCAACTCTATCACTGATCTGTTCACAGTAACTCACTCTCCTCCCTGCTCCCCTACACATAACGAATTCTACTCACATTATACCATTTTATACTGCTTCTGATATTACCCTATGTTAAACTTTCCTTTTTAATTTCACTGAGCCCAACTGTGTCTTGATATGGTCTCAGCATTTCCCTTTTCAGTTTTTATAGCTTCCGCACCACGTTCAAACTTCTGACATACTATGCCTCGCTCGTAGAGCGTTATCCTTTCGTTAGTTATTCATTCTTATGGTCACCGCCCGTCTGGTAGCCCCTTCGCGGCAATAAATGGCTCTGAGCACTATGGGACTTAACTGCTGAGGTCATCAGTCCCCTAGAACTTAGAACTACTTAAACCTAACTAACCTAAGGACATCACACACATCCATGCCCGAGGCAGGATTCGAACCTGCGACCGTAGCGGTCGCGCGGTTCCAGACTGTAGCGCCTAGAACCGTTCGGTCACACCGGCCGGCTCGCGGCAATCAGGATGGCGGGCTAGTCAGAAATCTTTTCCCAATGGAAAGATCGTCATTACACTAAGAACAGATAATTCCCCATGACACATCGCCATATCCTACATAGGGAGTAGACTCGGGTTTGTGGTGTTTGCAGCGTGCAGGCTGCACTGATTGACATTTTAACAGATTGTAATATGCCTCAAGAAACAAGTGCTGAGACGGCCGCGGTGGCCGTGCGGTTCTAGGCGCTGCAGTCCGGAACCGCGGGACTGCTGCGGTCGCAGGTTCGAATCCTGCCTCGGGCATGGATGTGTGTGACGTCCTTAGGTAGGTTTGATTTAAGTAGTTCTAAGTTGTAGGGGACTGATGACCTAAGATGTTAAGTCCCATAGTGCTCAGAGCCATTTGAACCATTTTCAAACAAGTGCTGAAATTTCTGTGGTCAGTGACCTACTGTTGGGGCTTTACGAAGCCATACAAGTTTAAAATTTAGCAAGTTATCTAGACTCTCTTAAAAACTGTTAGATTATTTTGAGGTGATTTAAATTGATTGGTTGATACGCATTTCTCAATCACGAATCTGCGACGTCTCTTAGAGAGATATTTCATACTTTGGAATATTTTTACGTGTTTCAAAGAGATGCACACAGATATAGTATTTACATCATTTTAAGATCAATATTTACAACTGTTTATCCGTATCGATGGAAGGAATAGTGGATCAAATGGCTTCAGTTTTATGGCGATACTGCCTTAGTTACTTTACAATTACTAAATGAATTTAAATATAGTTTGCGCAACATACCATAGACTGTATCCGCCCCCTATCCGAGACCGCTGACTCACGCCTTTGCGGTTGCGCTCCACTGGGAGGTAAGGTGATTCGGATCTTGCTGTTGGGGGAGACATGGTGAAACAAACGTTCCTTATCAGCTGGTTTTGTGTCAACGCCCTAGATTAAATTTCAAACCTCTCCACAGCATGTCATAAAGTGAGGGCGTGTAACCACCGCATGGGGACGTTTCAGTTAGGTGTGGATGCTATTCTACAGGAGTTGGCTATGCACCGGCACCGGGTTCCACCCTCGCCATTCGCTCTTGATCATCATCATTGAACACAAACATTACGTCATACTGCAGACGCAACCATTACACTCGCCTATACTCTACAAATATAAATACGACAGAACTCTCTCATAACCTCAAGAAAGAGGACAATAACGACGAAGAGGGAACACGCTTTTCGACAGGAGGCCGAATTCACCACGCGGGGTATCCAGCCAACAATACCATACGACATTTACATCTTCACCATAACATCCGCATTAGCGTTACCATAACTATGTCTTTTGCTTTCTTGATATAAAATATTGTCAAAGGTCTGCAGTGAGACATATTTACAATTTGATCTTCTTTATAGATCCAAAAACAGTTAATTATAAAAATCTTAAGGTGTTAATTGTTTCTTGCGACATTTTATGTCTCATTTTCACTCACATCAGTAAGTGTCGTCTGCATGCACAGTTTAAAATTACTCTTCCATTCGACACTGGTGCTTGTGCCTACATACGCTTTTGTTTCCAAAGCTACGCATTACTTGATATTAAATACGAAATAATTTTTAAAGATTGAAAGGTGGCTACACTGAGTCGCAGCGCCAGAGATTGCGCCAAAGAGTATTATTCCACCGCCTCCACTGGCGCAGTTGTTGTTCAGAGAATATCGAGAGCAGTAGTATTTCAGAGGTTGCCGTGGGCAGTGCTTGTTGAGAGGATGTCGAGAGCAGTACTCGTTGAGAGCATGTCGTGTGCAGTTATTGTTCTGCTGGGCGAGAGAGTAGATGCTGTATGGTTGGTCTAATGTATATATGGAAGATGTTGCAATGATCACAGTGTATTTTTCGTCAATATATATGGAGGTAACAAAATTTTTTTATTTCAAATCTCCTTAATAATAATACATCTTGGTCACAGGTTCAGTCAACAAAGCATCTGGCTCGTGTTCATGTATCAGACTTGTAATTCTGGTTTCTATGTGCAATTATAGTATTTCTGGTTTTTCAATTAGTTCGTTGTAAATGGTGTTTAAAATTTCTTGTCGTATTGAGGAAGAACCATGCCAGATACATTATTAAAATGTCAGATACATTATTAAAAGGAAAATAATTTTAGTAGCTGTGTGTCCGGTTACGAAGTCTCGTAACCGGTTGGCCCCGAGTAGTGTTAGTGCGCAATCTGACTGCATAAAATAAAAATAAAGAATGACAAGAAATTTCCATTAACACAATTGATTAATTAAGTCCCCAGCAACTATAAAAGCCACGAAACAACAAAGCACAAGTGTAACTGTTCTGTGTGTGGTAGTGTGACTCAACGTACATGTATCTGGCACGGTTCTTCCTCAATACGACAAGAAATTTTAAACACCATTTACGATGAACTAATTGAAAAACCAGGAATACTATAATTGCACATAGAAACCAGAATTACAAGTCTAATACGTGAACACGAGCCAGATGCTTTGTTGACTGAACCTGTGACCAAGATGTATTATTATTAAGGAGACTTGAAATAAAAATAAATTTTGTTACCTCCATACATATTGACGAAAAATACACTGTGATCATTGCAAAATCTTCCATATATACATTAGACCAACGAAACAGCATCTACTCTCTCGTCCAGCAGAACAATAACTGCACACGACATGCTCTCAACTAGTACTGCTCTCGACAACCTCTCAACAAGCACTGCCCACGGCAACCTCTGAACCACAACTGCCATCGACGTTCTCTGAACAACAACTGCGCCAGTGGAGGCGGCGGAATAATACTCTTTGCCGCAATCTCTGGCGCTGTGACTCAGTGTAGCCACCTTTCAAGAAATTCAAATTATGTTTGCGAAACTGACAGAAGTACATGCATTTACTTCGCCATACGCGTTTAGTTTTATTGTGCCCCAGTGACGCTATTCTGTGTCGTATTTTAAATCAAGAAATGTGAAGTACTGCAAACAAGCGTGACAGCAGGCCGAAACATCTGTGCCAAATGAGGGAATACCTAAGAAACGTGCAAGCATATGTGCTGATACAGGCAAAACTTGATTAAAAATGCCGCAAGTAGAAAATAACATCTCAAAATTGTTTATAACAAATTATTTTTAGACGTAGAAATCAAACCGAAATTGTAAGTATGTTTCTTCGCAGTCAACTGACGATTTCTTATGTAAATGAAACGTAACACTTATGGTGCTATAAAGGCACAGATTTCGGTAGTTGCACGGACTGAATTTAAATGCATTTAACAAAAGCGTCAGCCCTGAAAATAAATGTCCTGTATGTCAGATATTACAAACGTATAGACAATGTGACTCAAAATGATTCAAGAAATCTTGATGCTATTAAAACACTGATTGCATATTCTTACAGTGTAATAACCGTTTTCTATTTTGAATTACACAAATTCACCAAGGAGAGTAGCTATGCGACCCGTAACATTCACCGTGACTCGTCTTGGCTGTACGTTTGCTTCGCACTCTGGCATCAGCAGCGAAAGGCGTTCAAGACGAACAGCTCAGCCACAGCGGTAGACGTAAATTAATGACGCGATTCGACGAGCGGCAGTGTACATAACTCAAATGGAAGTTCCTAGACCCGTCTGCAGCTTTTGAACTAATACATTAACCGCGCAGAGCCATAAAGCTTCCAAACCAGAACCGGAGAAACGCTTTTCTTTGAAAAAAGGAAGTGCACGGCAGACTAGCGCTCACAAAGCCGCCGCAGTCTTGCGTTCGTCAACCAGCGTCGTACCGTCGGAGGCACGAAAGAATGTAGCGTGCAACTCACGATGAGCCGTAATGTTTCTATACATATCTCTGCAGCAACTTCGGTAGAGATAGCCAGTGATAAAACAGCAGTATAACTTTGTTAAATTTCTTGTCGTAGGTTGCTTTAATCCAAGCGTAACGTAATGAGTCTCTCAGAATGCGAGTCGTAAGAGATGATTAATGATACGAAACCATGAGAGCCGATTTACGACCGAAAGTTATCCAAATGCTGTTTGTTCGAAGCTATAAATAAAAGAGCTGAAATAAACGATCGTCTTTGTGAAGTGCAGATGACTTCGCTAATATGTGTTTCTTCATCTTTTGTGTCTCACATTCTCCTCTGCTTATAGAGACGTAAGCGAAAAATGTCGTCGAAAGGGCCAACACGAATGGAACATTTTTATAAATTTTGAAAACCACGCACAGATCATAAGTTCCAGCACAACCTAATAAATGCGTCTCAAGATACACGTTAAGAGTCGGAGTCTACACATTTCAACTCTCACAGATGTTTACCCCTGCCATCGTCTAATGACATCGAAACACTAAATTTCAAAGAACGGTCGAATAGAGGAAAATAAAAGCATAAAGTATAGATTGAACGTATAATGCAATAAACGTAACGTATGTGCTGAGCTCTGTTTTCTGACTAGCCACACATTTTATTATTCCCTTAAGTCACTATTTGAAACTAAATGTAAGCGACTGCATCTTTTGAAAGTCCTTAAATTTTCATTTCAGCTGCCTGAATTTTATTCTCATTAGTTTTGCGAAATGTTTCTGATCTGCATCCAAAGTACGATATTAGGTCATCCCTTGGTTTATAATATTTGTTTCGGCAGACTCATTTTAGCTCCAGTTTCACAATTATTGCTTCCTTTTGGTCATTATTTTAGCTGCGATCATGAGACTGTATCATCTGATTGGCCTTAGAAATTTCATACTGCTACATAAATTATGTCATTAGTTTTGCTTGTATTCTTATCCTGTGCCATTCAACGTCTTTAAAGCTGCCTTAATTCTACATGTTAATTTCCAGATTAGCCTTGCAAGGTATTTATAAATTTTTGGGAGGTGGTTCACCTCCTAGGAACGAAATTTCTGTCGACGACACCCATCACGAAACTTTTCTGTCTTCTTGCCGCGTAAAGTACGCATAAAAACCTCATGCTCTCCAATAACCTCAAACGGACACCCTCATAAGCTCCTGACAAACTATAAGACGGAGGTTACTGCCAGAAGCTGAGCTTATGATATGCGAGCTGTATTTCAGTGATGTTGTAGTTGCCTTGTTGAATATCATATTAAACGCATGTATACCTTTCCTGTCTTTCTGTTATCGCACTGTTTTATCTCAAAGTCTTTATTAGGATTTTTTCCCCTCTTCTGATGTCTCACCATATTTGTCATTTATTTACTACAATCAATGTACAGAATTTAATTTGTTGTAGAATTACCTAGTTATTTGGGGCGACTAACGGCTTAATCTAATGTGTTTGGGCGGGTCAGTTGATAAACTACGAATCCAAAGGATTGGGATTCGATCGCCCATCAATTCTAAGCCACTTTTCCGTTACTTATCGCTTTTATTCCGTCTGACAATGCTTTATTAATGTGAAAAATGCGATGTCGGACTGTATTTTTTACTCGACGTTTGACAGTAGCCTACATAGAACTGGCTATGTTATTCCGTTCTTAAGTCGAAGGAAATAGAGATGCTGCCCCACAATGCCCTTAGAGAACATTTGAAACGTCCGAGAGTGCGAGTAGTGTTAAAGGTTGAGAAGAACGTCTTCCTCTCGCTCATCGCACTGCGAGCATTCGTCTTCCAACGCGAGGTGTGTGGGGGTCAAGGCCCCAAGAAAGTGGTGGTTCCTCTGACGCCCTGTATGACACCCCCTGCAAACTTTTCGTGCTGCTTCTCAGCAGTGTTGTATCGCTAATGACTTCCTCGGCCACTCAAAAGAAAACCGTGCGATTTAGAGGCTTGGCGTCGCTGTTCTGGCCTCCATTGTAGAGGCGTCAGAGGAAAGGGTGAAATGTGGCTAAGAGAGTCCGTGTCACGTTCACAGCAGCATTGCCCACAAATGTGGTGAAATTTTGTGCGGGTACGATATTTCGCATGTGTCGGCACCTTGCTGTTTGAAGCGTTGCATCACGATCACCATACACGGCACATGAACGTCATCACTCTTATCAATTACAAGAGGAAACTTTGGCCTTTGACAGCAATAAAGAACATTCTACTGAGTACCAAAACAGCAATTATGATACATTTTTTAAAATATTTGTGTATATAATCTTGAATTTCGTCAGAAGTAGTTGCTATGATTACGTAAAACCGTAGAAGTTATTCAGTTACCTAATTTTCATTACTCATAAAACGCAATTACTATTTTGTGATGATACAGAATACACAGCGGGCTAACAATGAACGACGTGTAGTTTCAAATATGTGCAAAACAAAAACCAAAGAGAAGCTTTCGGCTCACAGTTTCTCTCTCAGACATTCGTTTATGTTTCTTTCCCTACCAATGCTACCTGTAATTTTACCCGTCAATACGTCATTTATGTATTGTATCAAAACGACCGAAACGTAGTTTTGGTAGACTGCAAATCTATTCATGGCTACTCCAGATGTATTGGAGGAGAAAAGTCCCACACGCCAGTATTATGCAGGAGCCTAGTTACCTTAGTATTTAAAACTTCCTTAATCAATGACGTTTGCATCAGGAGGATCTAACACCTCTCATGTACCATGTAAGAAAGTGAACTAGTATCCCACAAATAATATCCAGGTTATTCATCGACTCCTGTCTCGAGAGAATCCTCCATCTCATGTACTGGTGAAGTCTCAAGCTCTGATATTCTATAGTGGGCCGGAACACGTTGTGTTCATACTCTACCTAGACTTTGCTTTATTCGATGGGTGGTGTATATTACGCAAATGAATCCATGGTGAGAAGGAGACATTGTTGTAGGGTAATTTGATGTCACACGGCCCGTAGGAAAAAATCATGAAAGAAACATTTGCTGAAAACTGATTTTCTTTTAGTCAGAGGGGAAGGTATTGCTCATTGGGAAGTAAATAGCTGTGAAGACAATCGGAGTAATGAGCTCAGGTAAAGGGAAAGATAGAAAGAGAACGAATGTACATGGGGGTGCCTTCGAAATTTGTTTGTCGGTGCTGCGCTAAAGATTATCACAGTCATAGACGTCTCACAGCCCGGATGCTACACCATTGCCATTTTTTCGACCTCTGCTCTCTTATTGGTGTCTCGACATTGCAGCACTGGTACTTGTAAATCATGACGATGGTTTTTGTGGTGTGCTTGCAATATTTTCTTTCCACATGTTGACGGCTTGCAGTCCTTGTGTATGGAAAGCTGGCACGTTTCAGTTATGGTCATGGAGAGCTGTGTGTATTACTGATAAATTGAGATTAGTGCAATTACTGATTCTGCACTGAGTTAAGCAAGAGATAATAATTCTGGTGCAATTTGAGGTGCCGCTGAAGAAAAATGCCATAAGGCAGCAAAGGAATCATAAAAAGATATTTATCCTAACCACAGCGTGGTGCAGACGAGGTATAGTCAAAACTGTATGAGAGAAAGGAAGCTCTTAATGAACTGCCATTTTCTGCCAACAAATTTCGCTGCAAGAAGTGAGATAATAAATTAATGACGCATTCATGAGTTATTATTACAGCGTAACTCGGTTGTGTGGAACGAAACGCAACTCTCGCGCATGTTAATTGTATGTTATTAATGTTTACAAAAGCTCGCGTGGCATTCTGGCCATTTTCATTTGCCTCGTGCAACCATATCCACGTAAAAGTATCATAAAATAAATACAATGGACTTGTATGTATATAATTTACGTGCTTGTTCATTCTTCCTCCATATCACTAGCACCCTATTCCTTCTCTGTCTCTCTCTCTCTCTCTCTCTCTCTCTCTCTCTCTCTCTCTCTCTCTCTCTGTCTCTCTCTCTCTCTCTCTCTTTCATATGCATACACACTCACTAACACACTCGCGAACACCACTGTCACCCGAACAGTGTTGATTTTTACATGGCAGGTTTACTCAAACTTATCATCTCCGACTGTAAAACATACATTGTTGTTAAAACAAATATCGGCCACTGTGACCGAGCGGTTCTGGGCGCTTCAGTCCGGAACCGCGCTGCTACTACTGCTGCTGCTGCTGTCGCAGGTTCGAATCCTGCCCCGGGTTAGGTTTAAGTATTTCTAAGTCTAGGGAACTGAGGACCTCAGATGTTAAGTCCCTCAGTGCTTAGGTCCATTTGTTAAAACAAATATATACCTTCGTAGCTGTCGAAACATCATCACAATGTAATCTTAACACAAAAAGAAAAATGTCGTATGATTTATTACTACCGCTTGAGTATTTAGTTTTTTTCATTAGTTTGAATTACAACTTATCACTCCCTTGAAAGTAAGCCACATCAGCTAAATCGAGAAGCGCAACACATTTATCGTTCAATATAGACTTACATAGCGTAACTTAAACCTGAAGATTAAGAAATAAGATTTCTAGTAGAAAGGTGAGTGTTTTCAAGTATGTATCCTCGTAGGATGTTTATATAGGAAGAAACTATAGAATTTGATGAGTGTGAACATGTACTTCCGCTACCAAAAGCTGTTTACCAGACGATATTGTGGTACTGTACGTGACAAAATATCCATTGACTTCCCTTGCAGAAAGGGGGAGGACATGGAAAATATTGTGAGAGAGATTATTTGCACAGTAAAGCTTCTCTGTTATTAACACACAAATTTCGGGTAGAACGGGAAACACTGTTTTCATTATCTTCCTTTCTAAATGTTTTAGTAATATCTGGAAATAGATCTTGTCTGTGTATTGCTAAAAGCCATGACTGATAGACCTTTTACCAAAAACATTCTGTTTGTTCATATGGAATATTATCTCTTAAGTCGAAATATTTCGAATAAAACCACATGAACGAAATCTTCCTATGAAGGAACATGGTGCGCGCTGCATGACGGTGTGTAGTTACCTGATAGTCGCAATTTCAGATCTCACGCTGTTCGCAAGATACGCGCCCGATCCCCTAGTTGGCCTTCACCTACTTCGCACAACAGTTTTTCTCCCATTCCAAGTGTTTCAGCAGTTTCCATGGTATTACTAATTTTATTTATTATGATTTTGCCGTCATATACTCTTGCTACCACCGTAGACTGGTATGTATGACCACGTATGTATCGTAATATTTCGACGACATGTCCTTGTGCGAATCGGATATTTAACGAATTTTTTCAGCTTTTCACTTGATAGTGGCCGTACAGCGGAAAAGTCGATAACGTGGAATATATGAATACTAAAGAACTTGCCATCAAATGGCGCTTATTTCTTTCAAAAAGTACCTTATGTTATGACTGTGGTGCTGAACGAAAAAGAATCATTAGCCGTGTAGGAGTTTGCAAATGGTTTTGTTTTATGGGTTGGCACAGCTATGATACTGCACGGTTCAGTCAGATCAATATGACCACCACCTATGTTGGATATCATCGTGCAGTGATCACTCACAGTTGGTGTGTTTCAGTGTTAGCATGGAAGGGTATGTAAGGCGTTTCGGGACGACGCGGAAAACATTGCAGTCGTTGCGTAATGTGGAAACAGCGCGATTTATCTGACTTCCAAAAGGTCATGGTCATTGGCTGTCGGGCTAAGGGTGGAAGCATTTCCTAAACGGCTAAGTTTGTGAACTGCAACCGTACTCGAAGTATACTGCCATGTCAGAACGGCGCTATCCAAACAAGTGCCGAGGCAACTGTGATGTACAATTGGCCACAGACGACAGGGGTGAGCGACGGCCCAGGAGATGTCCACGGACAATAGATTTGGAAGTGTTGAGCAACTGACTGCCCAGATAAACCAAGGAGCTACCACTTGTGTCTCCTCAACGACTATTCAGCGAACGTTGCTGTGTATGGGCCTCCGCACTAGACGCCTGGTTCATGAATCCACGCGTATTGCTGTTTAGTGACGATGAAGACTGGAATTTGCACGCCAGCGCCCCAACCGAACGTTCACTGAGTTACGACATGGTGACCTTCTCAGATAATTCACGTTTCATGCTGCGTAGGACGGATGTCGGTGGCGTGCACAGAGTGAATCGTCAGAAAGTAAACACCCAACAACAAAAGACGGATGAGTCCGTGCCAGAGAAGAGAGCTTTATAGTCTGGGGAATGTTTACGTGGCATTCCCTGGGTGAGCTTGTGGTACTGCAAGCCCACTACGGATCAGCACAGGTATGCATCTCTCTCTTTGGCGAGAATATTTTTCCTCTGCACGATGGCATCTACCAGCAAGACAATGCAACATATTACACTGCTCGCTGTGGGCGTCTATGACTGTGTGAGCACCAGGATGAGATTACTATAAACCGCTGGCCACCAGACTCCCGCGATATAAATCCAGCCGGGAACCTGTGGAACCACATCGATCGTCCTGTTGGCGCCATGGATCTCAAGAGAGAAACATATAGCAGGTAGCCACGACATCGGAGTCGGCATGGCTCCACCTTCCTGTCAGTACCTTCCGGAACCACCCTGACTCTCTTAGTGCACGTCATGCCGGGTTCCCCGCCGGCCAGAGGTTGTTATGCAGGTTTTCGACAGGTGGTCACATTAATGCGACTGTTCAGTGTAGACAAGCGAAGTGTTGCGTTACGACTGTGATGAGATGACTTGATCTCCGGTGTGAGTAACTGGGGTGGATCGTGGGCGCCCGCAAGGAATCGGGTCAGTTTCAACAGCTGCCTAGTGAGAATTGGTTTAGTTTACGAATATGAAAAAGAAAGTGTAACGGCAGGGCTCGGATGTTTATGATCAGAAATAGTGGGAAAATATCACCAAAATGGCCTGAAAAATTATGAAATCACGTAAAAATGACATGGAAAACATGAAAAGTGAGATATAAAATGAACTATATTAACGAAAAACATCATAGGAGGCAGGTACTGAAATTACAAAAATTATAATTTAAAATAGATATGTTTTTCATTGCGCAAACTCATTCTTTGAAGACGTGGACAACAATCTTAAAATAATTACACGATTCTCGGAAGTAAGGGAACGTTTGTTGTTGGAGATACTCTTGTTGTTAGAAAATGTTTCATCATTTGTGGAAACAGGAGAGGTGAAATGTATTCGTAATTGCAAATACGATTAGACATCAGCGGCACAATTTATGAGTAGGAAATAAACATTGACGCCGAATCGGGATTCAAACCCGGATATCCCGCTCTATGCGAGCGGTCGCCTTAACCACTGAGGCTATTCAACCACGCCTCGTGTATCCGCGAAAACCGCTCGTCCTGATTTTGCGCAGTCGCTGTAATTTCAGGACCAGGGTAGGTTTATTTATTATTGTTGTGACCTACCTAGGCATTTAATACCATTTTACAGCGGACACTGCAAGATTTAACACCTGGAGTCCACTTTTTGATATTTCCCTATGGTTTAAAAAAACTAATCCAAAACATCAACACTGGATGTTTCGCAAATGGGCATTAAATTTGATACAATATGGATGTAAAATATCGATATTTCTATTTCAATATGCATACGTCATACAAATTAACAACAGTGATATAACAATGTAAATATGCTGAAGAACCATAAATTTATTTGCGACATGTGCATTGTTCATTCTTGCCAGCGTTAAAATAATGAACTGCTGTGTCATGAAGTGACGTTATATCCAGACATGTAAGCAGTGAAGTAAATTCATCATAATCATGTCGTCTTTGAACTATTAATTGAAGTACGATGCCTATGTGACAAAGATGCAAATTTTAATTTGCATTTCTGTAGGCAGAATATTCGTAATTGTAATGCTCAAAAGGAAAGAAAGAAACTCCGGCGAATCTAATAAGTTATAACAAAATGAGATGACTGAATGTCGAAACTACTACATGTGTACCCGGTCACAGTAAGAAAGCCAGAGACAACGTGCCTTAATCCTTTGTTGCCTGACGGTACTTAAAAGTACCAGTAAGTTTTGACTTTCATTATTTTCTCCTGGTGCAGTTTCGTGATCTGAGAGCCTGTCGGTAAGTAACAGTAACTCTGCTCTACTGTTTCATAGATGTTATTGTGCAATACATAGACCTCTCTGGCGGTCAGAGCTTGAAATTGTTTTTCGCGCGCTGCTGTGAAAGCAGAAGATTGCATGTGCTTGTTTCCATGGTGTTGCCTGAATTTGTGCGCAATTTATTGAAACTTCCGTTGAGTTTTCCATTGTACGTACTTACCTTCTTTGTTTTTCTTTAATAGTTTGAAGAATTACGTTACATGTAAATGAGATAAAGTGGAAAATATAAGGCGGACTTATTAGTACCGTCAGGTTGTGTGAACACTTTATTGTAGCAACAATGCATTACCTCTCACTAGTTGTTCTGTCCACTTTTTCTCACACAGAAATCGGTAAATACATTTACCTTTGGAACAATTAGAACAAACAGGAAAGGTTTGCCGAGGAATTTACCTAAAGAAAAATGTCTAAATCAAATCACAGAGAGTCATCTTTAGACCTAACAGTATTTCAATGGAAGGAAAATAAAGTAGTGTATTTTGCGTCAAACTTCCATGGCACTGAACAGAGCGTAGTGACAAAAAATCAGAAAGATGGAACTAAGATGACTATACCATGTCCAGTTATTGTATGTGATTACAATAAAAACATGGATGGTGTGGATCATGCAGACAGATTACGTTCAACTTACGGTTTTGACAAGCGATGAAAGAAATGGTGGCACCGTCTCTTCTGTGGAGCAATAGAAATTGCTTTTGTCAATGCTTACGTCATTTTCAGTGATCTACATGGGGCACTGCCACTGCTGAAATTCAGGCGTGCTGTGGCACTAGGGCTAATGAATGAACAGCAAGTGCCAAATCTCAAAAAGAGAAACTCTGGTAAAGATGAAATAACTCTCCCAAAGAGAACGAAGGATAACTTTTCTGTGTCCGAAGTACGTACGTCTTGGCAACCGAGGAAACCATTTTGTAGTGTTCAGTTGTAAAAGAGGACGATGCGAAACGTGTGCGAAAAATAAAATTCAGTCGAGACCACATTCACAATGTAGTACATGTAAAGTGTATTTGTGCTGCAATGAAAAAAAGAACTGTTTCCTACAATTTCATGAGGTATCACTAAATATGTGATATGTATACACTGTCAAAAATGTATAGCTAAGTTACTATGCATTGTGAAGTTGCTCTAGAATAAATTTATGCGAAATTTAAAAAAAAATTCAGAAATATATTTCTGTTAATTAATTTACTAATGTAAAAATATTTAATATTTATGTGGAATAAAATACAAGTTATAAAAATTGGAGCATTTTTCTGCGCATGTTGTGATTCTGTCCATGGAGTCTGACGGTACTTCTGAGTACCAGGAGAGAAAAAAGTTGTGCAAAATAAAATAAAATTTTACAAAAAATCCTACCGTCATTTGAGGCCACAATAGCATAAATTCTGCAAAGAAAATGTTAAAAAGCAAATTTTTTCTTATGTCCGGAAACAAAGGGTTAAGACCAAAGAAGCCGAGACCACAGCCCGGTGAGGATTAATCCATAGTGTATGAAGATGGTATCTGTTCTTTCGGACATGTCCGAAAAAACAGATACCATCTTCATATAGTTATGGCTAACTGGGCATTGACCTCCTTCTTCTGTGCTGTAGGTACACGCATTGCCCGAACTGAACTCTTACGGGACTCTGTAAGACTGTCTGCCGCGAGTAATGAGTGTAATGGGCAGGGACACTACGAATGTAGTGTGTGGACAATAATTTGGGAATGTGTGTCTTCATGGGGAGCGTCCAAGGGATAAATCCCTGCAGTCGCACTATCCTCCGTGCCCTCGGTGGCTCAGATGCATACGGCGTCTGCCATGTAAGCAGGACATCCCGAGTTCGAGTCCCAGTCGGAGCATACATTTTCAACTGTCCGCGTTGATGTATATCAACTTCTGTCGACAGCTTAGGGTCTTAATTTAATTATCATTTAATCCATGGTGAATGTTCCGTCTCGAAAATGTTGTCTATTTAGCGAACGGAAAAGTGACTCTCCCAGTTCCCACGTCACTAGGTACTCACATATTCATAAACCCTAAGTGACTATTGATGTGACAAAGCACCTGTACGACAAAACACACTCCACGAAATCTTACTCCTTCAAAATAGATATAATGGTCAACAACTTTCAGACGCTAATCAAAGTAGCATAACGTGTTATACTTCTTTTCGTTTACTGAAGAGGTGTTCAAGAGTATTGCTCGCGTGTTTGGGATGCCCAGCCGGCTTGATTACATGAAGATATCGAAGCAGTTCACAGTCGGATGCTAGATTTCTTACGGGTTGGTTCGACCATCACAAAAGTATTACGGAGATGCTTCGAGGAATCTTTTCGAGGAGCGCTACTGATAATATCTGTATAATCGGCATTTGATGCTGACCCAAGAACGATTCTACTGCTGCCAACATATACTTCACGCAAGAACCATATGCCTACTTTTATTGGTAACTGCTTTTTTAGCATTCGGAAAGGAATGGTGTGGTCAGGAGATGTGACGGGCTAGGATCAGCGTTACAGTGAAGTCAATGAATGTAGCAGTGCTTATGAACTCAACTTCAACTGCAACAATTACCGTACATGCTAGTTTAACAGATTGTTGACAGATGGCACGTTGTTTTTACGAAATTGTTTTCAAAATAATGATTTTAACGTAAATAATAGCTTTTAACTATTTGTGTATCTTTCGTCATTGGCGATGAACGAAATTTTTAAAATCGTGTCACAATCATTAATTTTGTTCACTATGGGTGGTATTGCGTACCAATAAAGAATCACCGTTGAGGATTAATATATTCGATTATAATCATTGTTATTGTTATTATCAGAATCAGCAGCAGTAGTTACAGTAGCAATAGAAGTAGTTGTACTGTCAGTGTTAATTTTATTACTACTCAGTAGGAACTATTTATTCATCAATTCAAATCTTTCTTACCTTTATTAATAAAATTTTATTACTACTCGTGATACAAAATTTATTGTTATTTCTTAGGCAACTATGATGTAAAAACTACTGTACGTGTGCAACCTTGTTTCGATGTGAGGGGTGAAGGCATTAATCTAATAAGGTCAAGTAAAGAAATAATATAAAAGTAATTAAAGTATAAAATGTACGTTTCTATTGGCTATCAGTCATTACATCCATGGTTAATTTTCTAAAGCAATTAAGAACGTATTTTGGAAATGCTTTTCAGACCACGTGTATCGTACGGCATTCATTATAGAGCATTCATAAACAATCCATTCACTAGATTCCAAAAGTTTCGCGAATCTGCAAAAATGATATCAATTCTTAATGACATGAAAAAGCAGTTAAGAAGTCAAGTAATTTTGAATATAACGATAAGCAAAACGCTAGAAGAACTCGTTAACGGGAATCTCACCAATTTAGTACAAACTGCCGTGCCGTTCTAAGCGCTTCAGTTTGGAACCGCGTGACTGCTACGGTCGCAGGTTCAAATCCTTCCTCGGGCATGGATGTGTGTGACGTCTTTAGGTTAGTTAGGTTTAAGTAGTTCTAAGTTCTAGGGGACTGATGACCTCCGAAGTTAAGTCCCATAGTGCTCAGAGCCATTTAGTACAAACTAATGGCGCTAACTTGAAATCAGATTTTTCCTGCTCATTGTTTGGTGCATTGCGTGGCAGTCCTATACGAGGAGAAACAAATTCACATGCAGTTTTTGAATATTCACTGAAATTTAGCCTTTACTAAAATTACCACGAATACTTCTCATACAAGGGAAACCATTTAGACTGAAACGAACTGTATAGATTTGTGCTGTGAATTATCCTTCATGTTGTGCATTAGTGAGAACACGATATAGTTCTTACATAAAGCGAAAATGGAAATCAACGTTATGGCTTGTATTAGTGGTTCAAGAGCGAAAGGTGTGGCAAATGACAACCGTACGAAATATGTAACGGCAGGAAAAAAGTTAACTGAGAGATAGGGCCTATCATGCGATCAACAGAAAATAACATAAATGGCGGGAATACGTAAAATATGGGATTGTGAAGAGAGGTTTTACTCTAATTATCCTGCTACCTTGCTAATGTTTATATTACTAACATTCTTGTTGCATTTAAAACATAACAGCAGAAAATGATGAGCAGATAAGAATGTGTTCAAAATTTCTAAATCACATGTGTGGAAAAATTTTTTCGGTCCACTGACATGAAAACCTGTGGTCACCCATTGGGGGACATACTACAGTTTTCGTAAAATTAGATAACGTGATGGAAACTGAATACAAATTTTACGAACGTGTTAATTCACGGAACTTACAACCACGAAGTAGGATTTCGTGGTAGCAGGGGTCACTAGGCGGGTCGGAAATGGGAAGGCAGAACGAAACAGAGCATCAGAGAGAAAGCAGCGCCGAGCGCCGTGTTAGCAAGTTGCTGTCCTCATTATTTAAGAGACGTGGAGGGCTACGCATGAGTTTTCTGGGTTTGAGTTGTCGAGAGAGCGAGATGGAAAATGTGGGAAAGGGAGAAAAAGATGGAGGAGGTAGAGGAGTTGGAGTGATGGGCGGTTTCTGGTGGAGTAGTGCCACGAGATGGGTGGAGTGCGTTGGGCAGCCGCGAGCGTCTATGCACATCTGCTCCTACGGTGACAGACACGCCATCTGTCAGCCGCACACGGAGCCGCTGTGATTCATATGAATATCGGCCACCCTGACCACGACATATTAGCATAACAATCTAGTTTTAGGACGTCATTTCGCGAGTCCGACGGATCCCGCGGTTCGTCAGTGCGATTTGTGCAGTTCAGCTAGGCGCGCGTAAATCGCCAGCGGAACTCGTTTCCGAAACAAATCTATTTATTGAAATTTGGTTGGTCTCTGTCCGTTGCGAGTTATTGGGCCATAAATTTTGAGTCAATAAAAAAAAAGGCAACACACACACACACACAATCATTCTAGTTTTGTCCGATCTTCCCCATTCATTGTCGCATCTTAGCATGATAAAACGGCTGAATTTTACATACTAAATTCTCGTTTTGCGGAGAACCTTACGGTGTCAATTGGCTGGTGGCCATACCACGTGGTGACAGCAACTATCACATCCACTAAGCCGCTGCATTATTGGCATTATTTTGGAGGACTATAGAGTTTAATTGCATAATTGTGTACAAATATAATTAGTTGAAGAAAGTGGAAATCCTAAATAGCTGCACGTATCTAATCGAGAAGCTCAAAAGACATCAACTGTTATGGGATCTAACATATGTATATGTTTAACGTTGCATAACTGCTGCTGCTAGTACTGCACGCATTATCATCTTCTGTACGGGAGAGCAAACTAAGTTCCTCGTCGAGTCCACCCTGAAGCACAACAATTCAAAAACGACAACACAAATTATATCATTTACATGATTTAACCGTAGATACAATTCTAGATGTACACGTTGCTCCCATCTATGATGGTGAGATTCGACTTGCGGAACGGTATCCGATCGGAAAATGAACTGTTTGATCCACGATTAAACGAAATCTAATGAAATATGGGCCTTCCGAAGCTGTATACCCTCACGATACAAAAATTATTGAGGTGATAAAAATAATTGAGAGCCTTTCTTGTGGAGGACGTTAGAAATGAAACGTGGAATTAAAGTAATAAATAAACACATGTTAAGACAGATGGAGAGAAAATAGTATTTGACAGCACTAATAGTAGGAGAGACATTGGTTGAGATCTAGGACGTGTCTATTAATGGATAAGCAACAGGAGGCAGAGGTACAGGGGAAGGCACATTAATTATATAACAAATGCCACTGAAAATGTTAGAAACAGTAGGCGTAAAGACCCAAATAAATTGACGCACGCCAGAAGAAGCTACTGAAACATGTGAAAATAATCTTGAAATATGAGAAAGAGCGAAAAATAAGAGATGCACTTCCACACCACACTCGCATTTTACATCCTCTTCACTTACGTTACTGAAAATTATTTTCTTGTATGGAAAATAGTATAGATACCATTACGTCGTTGATGTTATAACATCAACAGTTCATGTACAAAACTATGACAAGTTACCTTCCACTACGGCTTACGTTTGTCGCCTACTCGTAAATGATGGAAAGCACTTGGCTGTTTGCGAGTGAACTTTGTTTCTTCAATATTCCACGAGAAATATAACGGCAAAAAGGTCATTCCACAAAAGGTCATTCCACTCCTTCAGTTTAGAATAGCGTTTGTGGCAGTCACAGTGTAAATACTTAAATAAATCGCTGAGAATTATACTGGTATCCTGTATTATGATCATTACGTAGCTATCGAATCTCCTTTTGAACCCAGAGCTACGTTCTGCCAGCGGAATATCCATCACATTCTGCAGTTACAAAGTTCACAGCGTTTGTGTTGTTCTCTAATGTGTCGTTTTCGACCGTGATTGGCTTCTTCAATTGCTGCAGTAATAGTCAATAGAGCGATTAAAATCCATACGCTGTGCTCGTCGCAAGCCACTAGCAACGAATCTCTATCAGTTCATGTGTTCGAGCTGTACAAGATCAACAAGCTGTGAGCTTCAGTTATTGCTATGATGTATAAATTAGTAGTCTTCAAAAAGAACATTACATTCCCTTCCTACTACTACCTCTTCTTTCCGACCATTCGTGTAACTTTCATTGTTGAGGTTCAGGACATACTGAATGAAAATATAGGCTCTATTTATGGACTGTAAAGACGTCTAGGCTACTAACTTATTACATCAGGGCGCCATATTTAGGAATGAAATATATGATTCGAGGCCTGAAATCGTAAATATGTAAGACAATGTTTTGTTATGTACTAAACTGCACCAGCCGAAATGATTGTTTTCTGTACAAAACTGCGTGGCTGACTTCAGAATACCGTACTGTATTGAAACGTTTTGTTAAATTCAATCTACGTGTTTTAAGAAACGTATTTTCTCAGCTGAGTTTTGTCACACAATACACAAAGTTATTTTCCAGTTGCCTCCACCATTGTATTGTGAATATTTCTTTGCACATCAAAACTGCTGGATCAAAATATCGTTAGTATTGAACGAAGCGATGGAACTAATATGTATTTTAGAATATCAAAAGAAGTGACATGGCCAGTCTAAAACAATGAACTGTGTAAACGCAATGTACAGAGCAGAAAATTAGAGCACAAACACCTGCATTAATATGTACTGCTTGCCGAAAGTACTTGCACTATGACATGTGAAGTATTCCCGTGCGTAGGTCCACCCGAAAGTTTCTCTAAAACTGTGCCCACTAATGAAGCCTTGCAGCTAGTAACCGGTTGTCGTAAATATTTAATACCTGAAAAATTTTGGAACAGACATAGATGAATGATGATAATTTTTTAATTACGAATTTCTGCTGGTTTAGCATTGATCTATGTTCGTGAGGACTCAAGAAAGTAAGTCTCACGCGAAGACCGTTACGCAAAATGATTGGGCCATTGAAAGAAGAGAGTACACGTTCTGGTTTTCTGCAGACAGACTTTCGCTTCATTCCGGATAATAGATGCTTCACAATGTGCAAGTGTAACTTCGTGGCAACTGGAAAAGTTTATGTACGCTGGACAGTACGATTCTCGTCGGCATACCGTATAAACTGGATTCACCGTGTGATTCAAAAATGGTTCAAATGGCTCTGACCACTATGGGACTTAACTTCTGAGGTCATCAGTCCCCTAGAACTTAGAACTACTTAAACCTAACTAACCTAAGGACATCACACACATCCATGCCCGAGGCAGGATTCGAACCTGCGACCGTAGCGGTAGCGCGGCTCCAGACTGTAGCGTCTAGACCCGCTCGGCTACTCCGGCCGGCTACACCGTGTAATTCTGGAGGTATCTGAATTAAAGGAAGTCTTTTCTGAAAGTGTTTGTATGGAGTGTAGCCATGTATGGAAGTGAAAGGTCGACGATAAATAGCTTAGACAAGAAGAGAAGAGAAGCTTTCGAAATGTGGTGCCACAGAAGAATGCTGAAGATTAGATGGGTAGGTCATACAACTAATGAGGAGGTACTGAGTAGAATTGGGAGAAGAGAAATTTGTAGCACAACTTGATTAGAAGAAGGGATCGGTTGGTAGGACACTTTCTGAGGCATCAAAGTATCACAAACTTAGTATTTGAGGGCAGAGTGGAGGGTAAAAATTGTAGAGGGAGACCAAGAGATGAATACACTAAGCAAATTCAGTAGGATGTAGGTTGCAGTAGGTACTTCGAGACGAGGAAGCTTGCACAGGATAGAGCAGCATGGGAAGCTGCATCAAATCAGTCTCTGGACTGAAGATCACGACGACGACAACAACAACAACAACAACATGAATTAAATGCAATACCGCGTCCATTCGTGGTGCAATCGTTCCACAATTTTACCGAGGTCTTCCTGCCGTGGATGATGCAGAATGAAGTCTATCGCCTTTAGCCACACGTGACAGTTTCCACGCAATATTATCTGAAATATGAAAGAAAATCTGGAACGACTGTGTGACCAAGAAGCAAAATTGTATCATCGAGGACTTGAACGATGGCTAGAAAGTTCCGGTAGTTGATTACAGAGCCTTGCTGTATTGAAAAATAGTGTCTGTGTCGCTCTGAAACATCCAATAAAAGTTATTTGCCCTACCATAATAATTTGTAACTCACTTTTCGAAGTTTCCTCCTAGCAATAAATGGATACTAGAAATCCGCTTCCTCATCTACAGCTTCATCTACAGCTATACTCAGCAAGCCATTTAACGGTGTGTGGCGTAGAGTACTTGTGGTACCGCTTGCTCCTCCCTTATTGCCTGTTCACTAGCGAAAGTTGGGTGGTTAGAACAGCTGCTCTTAAACCTTCGTATGACCTCTAATGCCTTTGATATTTTCTTCCTGGTTATCTTGTGAGAAGTATGTGGGAGAAAGTAACATGTTTCTTCAAACGTACGGTCTCGCAATTTTAATAGTTAACCTCTCTTGTGTTGCACAACACTTTACTTGTGAAGTTTACGTCAGGAGATCATTGAGCATTTCCGTAAAACTCTCGCCGTATTTAAAGGAAATCTTGCTGGACCGTGCCACTATTCGTTTGATCTACTCTATCTCTTCTATTAATCGTACCAGGTAACGGGGAATTAACGTGTAGTATTCAGGAATCGGTCGAGCGTGTGTTCCGCTAGCTACTTCTCCTTCAAGATTCTTCCAAATAATCTCAGCCTGGCATCTGCATTTGCTGAAGCTAGTTTTATGAGGCGAGTCAAATTTGGACCTCTGTCTCCAGCAATCTGTCAGCTACAACGTAATCGAACAGCAGTTGAGCTTTTTGCCGAACGATCTACATCTACATCTACATACACTCTCCGCAGCGCACGTTACAATGCACGGCGAAAGGCGCCTTGTACGACTACTGGTGACTCCCTCGTAAATGAAGCGAAGGAATGTCTCTGTGCAATCCACAATTTCTCTTATCCGATTCTCGCGGTCTTTAAGTGAAATGTACTTTGAAAGCAGTACAGCTGTTCTCCCAATGATGCTACGCAATACAGATATCAGTCTTCTGATTCTCATTTGAATTCAGGTAGCATCTCCGTAATACTCTGCATATATGTCAGCTTTGTTTTGGACGCAAAACATTCGACCAGTATTCATGAATGGGTCGCACTAGCGCCCTGTACGCAGCCTTTATAGATGAGCTACACTTTCCTTAAATTCTCTCACTAAAATGAAGCCGGGCCATTCGCTTTCTCTACCACTGACCTTAATTCCTCGCCGCGTTACACATCGCTTTGCTACGACAACAGGCAATCGACGTGGCAGTGCCAAGCAGCACAGGACTGACACTGTAGTCGAAAGTTGTAGGATTGTTTTTCGTACTCGTCTGCATCAACTTACAGTTTTCAGCATTCAGAGAAAGTTTCCATTCATCCCACCAAATAGAAATTCTGTTCAGGTAATTCTGTATCATTCTATAGTCACTCAACGACGTATTTGAAGTGATTACTCTATCAATTAGGTATCTGCAGATATTAGTCTTTGAATACTGTCCCCTACTTTGATCGGAACCGAGGTTGAAATCTTCCTACACGTCTGTCAGAGGGGCGAAGATGGACTAATATATCGCCGAAACTAGTAGCCCAATAAAATAACAGTTTGGAGCTTATACGGCCTAGAGACGTTTGATCTGGCATTCGATACGAACAGCCAAGGTCCCGCAACCTTCTCTGAAAAGATAGACGTACAAAAACGACGACAAAACTTTCTCATACATTACAGCTTCATGAACAAATAGTTGCTGAATGCTTCTCACCGTATACATCAGCTATACAGAAAATAACACTTCCCGGGGCCACTCTTGACGATATTCTTGTCTCTGATCAACACTCACCATCTACGACATCGTGCTAAGCTGTATTGTTTAAGCCGGCCGGAGTGGCCGAGCGGTTCTAGGCGCTACAGTCTGGAACCGCGCGACCGCTACGGTCGCAGGTTCAAATCCTGCCTCGGGCATGGATGTGTGTGATGTCGTTAGGTTAGTTAGTTTTAAGTAGTTCTAAGTTCTAGGGGACTACTAATCTCAGAAGTTGAGTCCCATAATGCTCAGAGCCATTTGAACAATTTTTTGTATTGTTTAGCATGTCTGCGAGACGCTCGGGTAACTTGGAACCCGTTCCATATCCTCTGGCCTTTGTTAATTGTCTGCAGTGGACCACTGCGTCATACACATACATGTGGCCGTTCATCTATGGGTCGGCAGATATCGTGCGAGAAAATGGCAAGGTGTGTTTCATGCGAGCGATGACTTGTAAATCCAATCTGATACGTTGACACAAACTTTTCAACCTCAAGGAAATTTATTATAAACCAACTTACAAAATGCCCAAGTATTCTGCAGCAAACCGATGTTAAGGCTAGCTGAAGATGAACAGATAGAGAAAGTGTATGAGGATATTGAAAGGGTAATGCAGTATGTAAAGGGGGACGAAAATCTAATAGTCGTGGGCGACTGGAATGCAGTTGTAGGGGAAGGAGTAGAAGAAAAGGTTACAGGAGAATATGGGCTTGGGACTAGGAATGAAAGAGGAGAAAGACTAATTGAGTTCTGTAACAAGTTTCAGCTAGTAATAGCGAATACCCTGTTCAAGAATCACAAGAGGAGAGGTATACTTGGAAAAGGCCGGGAGATACGGGAAGATTTCAATTAGATTACATCATGGTCAGACAGAGATTCCGAAATCAGATACTGGATTGTAAGGTGTACCCAGGAGCAGATATAGACTCAGATCACAATATAGTAGTGATGAAGACTAGGCTGAAGTTCAAGACATTAGTCAGGAAGAATCAATACGCAAAGAAGTGGGATACGGAAGTACAAAGGAATGACGAGATACGTTTGAAGTTCTCTAACTCTATGGATACAGCAATAAGGAATAGCGCAGTAGGCAGTACAGTTGAAGAGGAATGGACATCTCTAAAAAGGGCTATCACAGAAGTTGGGAAGGAAAACATAGGTACAAAGAAGGTAGCTGCGAAGAAACCATGAGTAACAGAAGAAATACTTCAGCTGATTGATGAAAGGAGGAAGTACAAACATGGTCCGGGAAAATCAGGAATACAGAAATACAAGTAGCTGAGGAATGAAATAAATAGGAAGTGCAGGCAAGCTAAGACGAAATGGCTGCAGGAAAAATAAGAAGGCATCGAAAAAGATATGATTGTCGAAAGGACAGATTCAGCATACAGGAAAGTCAAAACAACCTTTGGTGACATTAAAAGCAACGGTGGTAACATTAAGATTGCAACGGGAATTCCACTGTAAAATGCAGAGGAGAGATCAGATAGGTGGAAAGAATACATTGAAAGCCTCTATGAGGGTGAAGATTTGTCTGATGTGATAGAAGATGAAACAGGAGTCGATTTAGAAGAGAGAGAGGATCCAGTATTAGAATCGGAATTTAAAAGAGCTTTGGAGGACTTAGGGTCAAATAAGGCAGAAGGGATAGATAACATTCCATCAGAATTTCTAAAATCATTGGGGGAAGTGCCAACAAAACGACTATTCACGTTGGTGTGTAGAATATATGAGTCTGGCGATATACCATCTGACTTTCGGAAAAGCATAATCCACACAACTCCGAAGATGGCAAGAGCTGACAAGTGCGACAATTATCGCACAATCCTCTTAACAGCTCATGCATCGAAGCTGCTTACAAGAAAATATACAGAAGAATGTAAAAGAAAATTGAGAATGCGCTAGGTGACGATCTGTTTGGCTTTAGGAAAAGTAAAGAGACGAGAGAGGCAATTCTGACGTTACGGCTAATAATGGAAGCAAGGCTAAAGAAAATTCAAGAGACTTTCATAGGATTTGTCGACCTGGAAAAACCGTTCGACAATATAAAATGGTGCAAGCTGTTCGATATTCTGAAAAAAGTAGGGGTAAGCTATTGGGAGAGACGGGTCGTATACAATATGTACAACAACCAAGAGGGAATATTAAGAGTGCACGATCAAGAACGAAGTGCTCGTATTAAGAAGGGTGTAAGACAAGGCTGTAGCCTTTCGCCCCTACTCTTCAATCTGTACATCGAGGAAGCAATGATGGAAATAAAAGAAAGGTTCAGGAGTAGAATTAAAATACAAGGTGAAAGGATATCAATGATACGATTCGCTGATGACATTGCTATCCTGAGTGAAAGTGAAGAAGAATTAAATGATCTGCTGAACGGAATGAACAGTGTAATGAGTGCACAGTATGGTTTGAGAGTAAATCGGAGAAAGACGAAGGTAATGAGAAGTAGTAGAAATGAGAACAGCGAGAAACTTAACATCAGGATTGATGGTCACGAAGTCAGTGAAGTGAAGTGAAGGAATTCTGCTACCTAGGCAGTAAAATAACCGATGACGGACGGAGCAAGGAGGACATCAAAAGCAGACTCGCTATGGCAAAAAAGGCATTTCGGGCCAAGAGAAGTCTACTAATATCAAATACCGGCCTTAATTTGAGGAAGAAATTTCTGAGGATGTACGTCTGGAGTACAGCATTGTATGGTAGTGAAACATGGACTGTGGGAAAACCGGAACAGAAGAGAATCGAAGCATTTGAGATGTGGTGCTATAGACGAATGTCGAAAATTAGGTGGACTGATAAGGAATGAGGAGGTTCTACGCAGAATCGGAGAGGAAAGGAATATGTGGAAAACACTGATAAGGAGGAGGGACAGGATGATAGGACATCTGCTAAGTCATGAGGGAATGACTTCCATGGTACTAGAGGGGGCTGTAGAAAGCAAAAACTGTAGAGGAAGACAGAGATTGGAATACGTCAAGCAAATAATTGAGGACGTAGGTTGCAAGTGCTACTCTGAGATGAAGAGGTTAGCACAGGAAAGGAATTCGTGGCGGGCCGCATCAAACCAGTCAGTAGACTGATGACCAAAAAAAAAATTTTTGCTTCTTTAAGATGCCGATGTTCTTGGCCCATCCTTGATTTCCAAGGGCTCTTCTTAGAACCCAGAATGCAACACTCTCTGTCTCGTCGATATTTTTCGTATTTTATTATTAAACCACGATGGGTCTTGTCCTTAATCCATTTACTATGGACATACTTCACAGAGCGCGGTCTAAAATGTGTGTCCATAACTAAAATAGATCCGATACGATATTGCAGTGCCTGTTTCATTCCGAAATGCGATCCAGTAGTCCTTCGGACATGCACTGCGGCGACTACATTAATTGTGTTAGTTGTTGCGAATATGGACATCTATCAGTTGTATAATGTAATGACGACAGTGAAAATTTATTCCGGACCAGGATTCGAACTCAGTTTCCATCTTACTGCGAGCGGTCGCTTTACTGTTTAGCTATCCGCCCACGACTCACAGCCAGAACCAAACTTCCGTATGTCGCCAACCATATGTCTACAACCTGTAATTGTACATGCATTAGGTATATTCCCATACAAGGTCGACATTTTAATTGAAAGTTTCTTGCCCAGTACCGGCGGGAATATACGTAATGAATGTACAAGTACAGGCTGTAGACACATGGTTGACGACTTACAGAAATCTGGGTCTAGTAGTGAGCCGTACTCAGATAGTACAGTCCCCCTTCGCACGCCGGGCGATTAGTCTCCGCCCGTTCCCGCCTCTATCGTTGCGCTGCGGGAGCTTCCTTGTTTGTCCTCAGTATCGTGTGAACATTGTGAGCCTCACATCGTTGTTTGTCTCTCGGCGTCTCGTGTTTGTGATTCCATTTTTCCGCGACGTTGTTTTGCGCCGTGATGTCGTCAGTGGCTCCCAGGAACATTACACGCACAGGTACCGTCAGTTTTAGCTTTCACAAGTCCACGCGTCATGTACAGCCGAGTTAATTACTTGTAGATACGATCAAGGTCACTTCAGGGCAGCTTTACACGGCTTACTTCGATTCTGAATCGTATGTGTTTTATGTCAAGTTTACAGACCCACTTTAGGTTGACAGGCTCCTTTTGCGGCACAGGCACCAAGCCCCTTTCACTCATCGCGTGGCTTTAATAACATGGCTATTCTGGTGAAGGTGGAGGTAGAATATACGAATGCTATGGTGTTTAAACTTCCGCCCGAAGTTGGTGACAGTTTCCTAAAGACAGTCCTGCTTCCGTTTGGGGATATCCGGACTATTACGTCGGGAGCGCTGGTCCACTCAGTATCGTTTACAAGTTTATAGCGGAGTTCGATCCATGGACATAGTGCTCAAACGGAATAGCCCTCTCATTTTCAGGTGTGTTAATACCGGGTGCATGTAATTCACACAGGACACGAAGGGATCTGTTTTATATGTAATGAGAGTAAACACCTCCGTACAAATTGCCCAATTCAAGTCAGGTATTAATATCGATATTAAAATCAACTTACGAAAGTTAAAAGCTAACTTTAGCTGATATGATTCCCAAATTGACGGCCATTTTTCCTAACCACGCTTCCGAATGGCAAGGAGATGCTCCTAGCGCATTTCCGCCGGTAGCCTTGCATAAGGACTTCACCACTGCAGCTTTCGCGTCGCCTCCAACTTCGCTTCAAAACAACTGTAGACGAACAGAGCATGCTGAGGAGTCAGACCATTCCTCATTGCTTCTCCGATCTACTCAAAACATTCCATTGGAAGAGGCCTCTCCACTCCCTGAGTTTAGAATGGATCATAACATGTCAGCTGCTGTTCGAGATTCGAAAGCGTCCAGCACATCCTCCGATCTGACTCCCGAGACCACCTCTTCGGAATCACATGAGGACATACCTGTTCCTGAACTCCGTACTGTATCTGCAGACTTGCCACACATCCCTGAGTCTGTACGGTATTCCCACCCTTCTTCAGCCCCTCCCCCCTCCTCCCTTGGATCGGGAAAGCATGCCACAAGCTGCCGTTGATCAGAAAGAGATCGGCCTGAGTGTGCCAATGGCATATGTGATGACGGTAAAACATATACTTTCAATTTAGGTTTCCGTTGATTCCCAGGAGTCGCATCGCGCACCTGTGGAAGATTGGGGTGTATCATCTGTAACTGATACTGTATTTCCACAGGAAACCCCTCACGTTGCCACATGTGGCAATCGGCTTCCCGCACAGCCGCAAAAAACAACGTCTTCAACCTTGGCGCTCGGCATCGCGAAGAAAGAAAAAACACAAAGAGGGTGGAAGAGAGGGTTCCACCACTTTATATTCACGTTCATCCGTTCGCTCTGACCTGGCTTGTTAAGTCATTTGCAAGTAATCAGCAGCATAGTTTTGGTAATCAGTTGGTTGAGGCTCATACCTTTGTTACCGTGAATGTGAACAGAATTAGTTCCGAGCTTAGAAGTGCGGTGCTGCGGCAATTATTTACGATTCAGGTGCCGACGTGAAATTTTTGCAAGACCTGTTACTTGAAATTTTTTCTGTTCCCATTTTTTATACTTCCTTTAATGTGGCTCCTGAACTATCTACTGGTACTGCGTTATTTTACAGAGTGGGAATACCACTTACTGTTTTCTAAGTTCTTGATAGTGGCGGAGGAATAGCTACGCTTTTGTGACTTTAGTTTAATTCTTCCTTATGCCCCTTCAAGATCTGTTCGTTCCACAGATAGTGCCCGTTTTTACAAAGAGGATTTAGCTTACTCATTTCGTGAACTCCGTAGAAACTTCATACCGACGGTCACACACTGACATCCCAAAGTGTCATTTCCACAGCGATCTACAATTACTTTACTGACTTTAATGATTACCCTGCTACTGAAACGGTTGTTTCTGATGGATTTACTCCTCTCCTTGATTGCGTAGTTACTCCCACGTTAAATGACCACATTCTAAGTAAGTTCCCGTTTGAAGATGCATATCGCCTTATTGTGGATTCACCATCGCAAAAATCGCCGGGACTCGACGGTATTCTAAAGAAATTTTATGTACATTTTTGGCCTCTTATAGATGATACCATTACGTCATTTGTAAATGAGGAGATCCAGGGGAGTTTTATTCCTGACCCCATCATGGTTGATAAAATCCTTCTAATTCCGAAGACAACCGGACGTCGAGACATAAATTCCACCCGATCGCAATACTTAATTTCGATTACAAAACTGTTCCCGGGTGGTTAATAGGCGATTGTCTATACTGCTTCAGAAAATTCTTGCTGTCCACCAAATCTGTGTGCCTTGGCACACGATTCTCACTTCGTAGTCGAATGACGCGACGTTGAATCGGTGGCTGCAGCAACTTCTGTCTCTTGAGGCTTGCTTTTTATTGATTTTATTACGTCATTTGGCCGGGTCAGTCAGGATTTCTTGATGCAAGCGCTTAAGGCGACCGGTCTCAGTCATACTGAGTGTCAGAAATCATCCAATACTTTTATTGATATTCACGCATTTGTCGTTGTGATTGGACAACTTACTCCCCGGATGACCAATCGACGAGGCTTACCGTATGGGAGCCCTCTCTCCATGTGGATTTCTGCCTTGTCATTAGAACCTCTGCTTTGGCCCGTATTGCTGATCAGTTAAGCGGCTGGAAGATACTAGAAGAAACCTTCTCGGAACGAGCGTTCGCAGATGATGATATTATATTGCGACGTCATGTCGACGGTACATCCTTGCCCAAGGATATACTGGATTCGATTTGTTCTCTATCTGGGGCCCGCATTAATGAACGGAAATGTACCCTATTACCATTTCACGGTTTTCAACACGTTTCCTTTCCATGGGCAACGTGTACTGCTTGCCACAGATCGTTGGAAATTACCGTGGATCGCTGTGCGATGAAAATGGCTGCTCTCAATTGGCGGGAGGTGGCCAATCGAGCTCAAGGGGCAGTTCGTGAATACTACCGTCGTCCCTTAGTCTTCTTCACGAAGTGTTGTTCTTAGAGTCCTATATTTTCAACAAAGTCTGCTATGCTGCATAAATAATCCCGCTACCGGCGATGATAGCGCGAAAATTGTTGCAAATGTGCGGTTGTTTCCTCTGGAAAAGTCAAATTTTTTGGTTTCGAAATGAAGTAATTGCAAGGCCCCGTCTTCTTGGAAGGTTGGGACAACTCACTGTAAAAGTGAAGACGTTAGTACTGTTTATGCGGCATACCGTTTTAACAAGTACTCGAGCAACTCGTTGTATTACATACCGCTTAAATACGTGTCTTCGACCGAACAATCTGACTCAGGCTACCGATGTTGGCCGGATCAACTCTAAATTGCGGTACGTACATGAATTTTATATTATAAGAAGTTTTCTTGGAGCTCACATTTTATAAGTGATTCACCTTCGATCAGATCTTGCTTTCTTGCTGGGGAGTACAATCATCCCTCTCGCCAGTTGAAATGGTCGTGCCATTAGTATCCCGGAAACAGCGTGGTTTCACGTTAGTTTTCCTATCCTCCCGATGGAAGTCGCCTCATCCTGGCACAGGATCATTCACAATCTGATCCCGACCATCGAACGCTTCTATCACATTGGTCTTAGTCCGATTGGTCTTTGCGAAACATGTCATCAACCTGATACATTACCACACAGGTTGGGCTATTGTGGACGAGAACACTGGCAGTGGATTCGTCGACAGCTGGCTTTCCTTACCCGATCAGCTGAAGCTGCTTCGTCGGTTGAACTTCTTCTGGGTCTAGATTTTTCCGTTTTCCCTCGGATGCCGACTAATTCGATCGTATAGCTCCTCCAACACCACGCCCATTATGTAGTTGAGTTTGACAACGATCCCGACCACCGCGTTTTGCGCCAATGTATGGTTAAAGATCATAGGAAGTGGCAGAGGTTCCACGTTACCGTGCTTTATTTGCAAATATGTAGCAGATTACCTTTAATCGTCAAGGAATTGGATAGCTTGATTTTTTTTCCACCTGTTCTGCAGCCTTCTCTCGTTGAGGTCTTCATAGAGAAAAATTTCTTTCCAGAATTGTGGAATTTTTGTCTATCAAGTTTTTCTTTCATAAAACAAATAACAACAAACATAAAGAAAAATGTAAGAAAAGTTGAAAATCAATACAAAAGTGAAATAAACAAGCCACCCCAGTACTACGTCCAATGATGGGCTAGCGTAGTGACAGGCGAACGGAGGGGGTAGATGGAGAGACATCGTGGCTAGACCTCAGATTCCGACCTTTGCCCACCATGTCTCCACCCGGCCTGAAGCTGTGTCCGTTCATTCCTGTAGAAAGAAGAGAAAAAAGTCGCTGTGGTTAACGCCTTAAAAAACTGTAATGCGCATGTTTGGAAAACACAAGTAGTGCAGTGGACAGTACGTCTGTCTTCTGTTCAAGAGGTTGTGGGTTCAAGTCTTAACAGGTGCTGTATCATTTAATTATTTTCAAATGTTTATCGAAATGACTTTGATCGCTATTACACAACCACTAGAAACAGATTATTCTACTTTTGCTTTTTAGACAATACATCAGCGTTTTCAAACGTTTAAATGTTAAACAATGGATAAATAAAAATAATTAAAGCATTCCAAACGAAAAAAGAAAGTCAGGAACAAAAATTTGACCTAGATAAAAAATCTAACGCGATGTTTTCAACAACCATTAATCTATATGTAATGGTTGAAGACATAGCTCTGCCGGAAAAAAATACATAAATACAAAATAGCCTTGTTGTAAGACGACTACTCGTGATAAGAGAGAATTCCGCGTTCGAATCCCGGTCCGGCACAAATTTTCATTGCCGTCTTTTTATTATACAGCTGATGGTTGTTCATATTCGGTACTGCGAATATGTTTCATGTACAGAATAGATTAGATCCGTTAATTGCCTAAGTCGGATACTAACAACTACTTATTCGCCCTCTCAGGCATAAAATCTCTCCTAATCTTCTTGATGGAATTATCAACTTTAGTAATCAGTATCGCTATGATGACATTCCCATCCCTGTACTAAACTGTCGATAATGTCGGGCCTGCTTATAGCTACACGTTGATGACTTTTTCCACTGGGTGAGCTCAAGGCAGTTTGCGGAGTATATGTTATAACTGTTTCAGAAGATCGTTGACCCGTACCACTTGCAGTGAATCCATAGACTATCCAATCTGTACTTGATACGTAAAGTAGCCTCCACCTAATACCGCGTTACCGGTGTACTTCCGTGCTACCGAATGTAAACTTTCTTTCAATTATTCTGCCACTTTAAAAGAGATGGGGTCCCTCCACGCCCGCACCAACGTGGTGACCGAACCAAAAGTTCTAGTGTCACCTCCGTCAACATGTTAGTTATCTAATAGGTATATCGCAGGATACTTGGCTGCGATGTTACCCGTACGTCTGGGTGAGACTACGCATTAACACGGTCCATCAGGTGATAGATAGTGGACGAAACGCGAATGAGGGTAGCAATTTGAAGAGCAGAGGGAAAAAAGTGCCATGGCTCTTGTTGTGGGAAAAAAATCTCTGCGACAGTGGGATGGGTAGTAAGAGCAGTAGTGGCTTACTAGCTGCGGTAGTTCATGCAAGGTTGGGTTTGTTAGTTTGGGTATCATGCATCATTAGCGTGGCAGGCGATGGTGATGTATCCGATTTTGCTGCAGTCCCTGCATTCCTGAAACTATCAGGATCGTTATATATTAGTGGGAGATCGGTCATTGATCACCTCACTCTGTGGGGGGTGTGTGGAGCTTTTCTGCATGTAGTATACGGTACGGCTTCCCTGCGTGGTGCCAGCTATTCGGCAGGTGTGTTCCAAGCCTATTCTGCAACTGTTACGGCGGAATCAAGTGGCCGACGAAAACATCCGACGGTGTAGCGTGATTTTACCTAATAGTAAGCCGATTACTCGCGTCCAGGTAACTTCGCAGTCAGACTCTTTTTGTGGGCTGCAATAAACACTCCTTCTCCCATAGCTTCTAACCTGTCTTTTCTACATACGTTTTATGCCTCATTAAATATTTAGGTGTTTTCTACATTCCGTTCCATTCAGCTCCTCTTGGATCCGGTTAGCGAGAGCTTTCCTGGAGAGCGGTAAATTTGTTCCGATTACCTGCATGATTACTGTTACAATTTTGACAGTTGGAGCGTTTTTACCTTGAAGATTAATGAATTAACCACCGAAAAATTTGATACACGACGTGTCTTAACTTTCTACATGATCTGCTTTTACTCTCTGCGTACTAACCGGCGAGCGTTCGTCAAAGAACATCCAACTATCGCCTATTATGCACTCGCCACAAGTACTCTGTTACCCAAAGAACAGCTTGGTGCCAAGCAGCTAAAATTAAGTGTTACGTTGATTAAAGTAGAATGCTGTGATCTGAAATGACTAGCATGTTGGATATTTTTGTTTATTATAAGGGACCATTAAAAAGATTCGTTTGATGGCGTTGCTGCAGCGTATATGCCACGTAGAGCGAGTCGGAGTTCTGAAATGTGAACAAGGGATTAGTGTGGCATTTGTCTCTCTTCGGGGTGCTCGCGATACACGCGGCAACATGAACTATGGCGACGTTGTTAGCAGTGCGTCCAAACAGGACCAAATTGCTGCCATTATATTTTTGGCAGATCAAGGAAAACACAGGTAGACATTCATCGGAGTATGAAGAACGTATATGCGGCAGCGTTGTAAAGTGTCAGGCAAATCCAACACCTTCCATGAAAACCCTGACATGATAAGCAAATCCAGTAGTGTGTCACATAGCTCCGAATAAATCGTGACATTAAATTAACCAAAGTAATACGAGTAACGAGTGAGCAAATGGAATACCACAGACTAACACAAGAATACCTAAATGCATGTCATACCTCCCCACCGTGAGACAGACGCATTTCCGAGGGGAGAAACGAGAACAGAAGCCGAGAGCAGAACCGTGTTAAACTGGAAGGCCCTACGATAAGAGATGGACACCCACGTCTCCAGCTAACAGCTAGGACCACCCCCCTGTTAAGCTGGAAGGCCCTACGATAAGGGACGGACACCCACGTCTCCAGCTAACCGCTAGGACCACCACCCAGCCCATGTTAAAAGCTAGAGCCCTCCAGAAGAACAGTATAGATCTTACGATAACACAAAGAGGGCCACACCAGCTGCAAGTTTTAGCGTGAGACTTTCTCGCCTCTCTGTTACGTCAGGACCATCCCCCAGCCCATGTTAAAAAATAAAGCCCTCCAGAAGAACAGTATAGATCTTACGATAACCCTGAAAGGACCACACCAGCTGCAAGTTTTAGCGTGAGACTTTTTCGCGTCTCTGTTACGTTGGAAACTTTAAAAACATTGCCCCACCACGAAAAGTATAACGTTCCTCATTGGATAGACAGAATTTTTGTAGGCGGAGCTTAAGGTTAACATTGAGATCCTGATTGGTCGGAAGAAAACACTGCCTGATAGTTTTTTTAAACTAACTTCGGTAAATTGTAGTAAGGAGAAGTTAGGGGAGGGTTGCTTCCGAGACGGCGGGGTGAGCGGAGCTGTGCTGCCGCTGCCCCCTGACGAACACCCTTTTTGCGTAATACTAGTGTCGATCGTCAATTAAAGCTCATGGTGTTCACATTTGCCACTTGAAGTAAAAATCTGAAACGCGATGATTTTTCTGTTATATAGTTATTGAGAAGCCACATCAGCCACTGTAATTTACGACAAGTTAGATAAGTAATTAAAGATAATTGAGGGTCACTGTAGACCATTTTGATAGTTTTCTGTTTTGTGAAACTTAATTGAAACTTAGATTATAGATGTGATATGGCATAGGTCATCTTTAGATCCATTGCAGAACTTGGAAACCCTTTCAGGGAATATTCGTTCACATTTTTGTTGAACGCAGTTGGTTTTTACCATCCTGTATTAAAACATTTCCTTTTATCAATAGTGCAATTAATAAACAATGTTTTGTGAGTAGAATAAAATTTCCAATGGTAAACTTAACTGCTTTATCGACGTTATTTTACCAGCTAACTAAAAATAGAAAAGCCTTGAATCCCTTCCACTAAATTTAGTTAGTATTAAGATTCTTTTACAGGGGGTGCAGTGGAGCTGACGCTGAAATCATTAAGTATTTGGTTATATCATCGCTAGTCTCACTGAACTCTTCTGAATTCTACATGTCATGTGTGGTGTGGCGTCTCCTTACCAGCAACAGGTCAGGTCCCAGGTTCACACTTTTCAATTCCCTAAAAAACACGCTCAGAGCGTCGTTGCGCGAAAGTGGTAGGGAGACACGATATAGAACAAACAGACACCACGCAGAGTGTTAGAGCGTATCTGTCGAAAACCACCCCTGTGGAATGGCACGTCAAGCTGTTGCTTCATACTACCACACGTCTCGCTATTGGTAACTTCGTAACGCAGGAGTTATGCCAACTCATGTGGGGGACATTCGAGCACCCGCCGTATAGTCCTGATCTACCTCCACTTTCGGCCCCTTGAAAGAGGCGTTGAGTCAACGATTCCTGTCGGACGACGATGTACAGCAGGCAATTCACACAGCAGAAAGAGATATTCTACCAAACTGGTATCCTCAACTTGGTGTGTCAGTGAGATGATGGCCTCAATACTCCGATTCTGGGCTACACGGCCTTCGAACGGAAACATTTTGGTCACCACTTACATTTCACTATTGCGAATAGCTGAATAATAATGTTGCAATTCAAGTACAGCAGTAAACCTTACACAGAACACGTAGTCTTTTGAGTGTCAGTGACAGTACAGATTTTAATGAACTGTTATGATTCAGAATGTAGTCCACGAAACAAAAAATGGAAACAAAGTCTATAACAGGCTTATAAAAGGTATGGGCTTAGATATTTCATTCAACGATATGAGTAAATAACAGAAAATCTAAATCACGATTAGAAACTTTGAGTTTGAACCCAGAGTTTCTGGAATAGAACGTCAATGTATTGCCCAATCTCCTCGTTGCGTAAAGAACACAACTATCCTTCACGGTGTCATACGACCCAATATCTGGGCGCCGTCCTCCTCGGAAATCATTTCCGTAAAATAAAGTACTCTCCTCTGAACCAAGAATTAGTAGTACAATGACGTTTGATTCTCGTAGTGGAGCTATAAATGCGTGCCAGTAGCTTGGATACAGTCATTTGAGCAGAATCCAGAAATTTGTCCAGCTATTTCCTCAATTCTTCCATTCAGTTTAGTTGTTGTAACAAAGTTACTTTCACCTTATAAGCGCAATGCTGATGCTTCACTGCCAGCGGATAATGTGAGCTTCATACAGGATTACAAAATGCTATTCAGATAAAGGGACATATCTGCCCTAGGCAACGTTTATAATATGAATTGTTCAGATTTAAGTAGCGTTAAAAAACTAATATACGAACGACATTGCCGTAAGTATTGTTACGTAGGTACACATTTCTTGCTTTCATGATGAAAACTAATATTAGCGTTTTCTATTTACTTTTTATTGATTTTTATTTATTTACTTTTGTGGTCAGAGCTATCTAAAACACTGGACTCGCATTCGGGAGGACGACGGTTCAATCCCGCGTCCGACCATCCTGATTTACGTTTTCCGATATTTCTCTAATTCGCTTCAGGCAAATGCTGGGATGGTTCCTTTGAAAGGGCACGGCCGACTTCCTTCCCCATCCTTCCCTAATCCAATGAGACCGATGGCCTCGCTGTTTGGTCTCTTCCACCAAATCAACCCAACCCATCCTATCTAAAATAAATGTATTTGTCCAAACAATCAACAGTGTTTGGTTAATGCCGTTGTCCTCGGTGTGGCCGTGCGGTTCTAGGAGCTTCAGTCTGGAACCGCGAGACCGCTACGGTCGCAGGTTCGAATCCTGCCTCGGGCATGGATGTGTGTGATATCCTTAGGTTAATTGGGTGTAAGTAGTTCTAAGTTCTAGGGGACTGATGACCTCAGCTGTTAAGTCCCATAGTGCTCAGAGCCATTTGAACCATTTTATACAGTTGTCAGTACTGTAACAAAATAAGAATTCGCAACTGATTACCGGAGTGACATCGTATTTTAGGATTAAAGCTCAAATCTCAATTCGACCATCCTACTAAGTCTCTTTTATTCTTCAACCTCTAGTCGAAAGCAAAATGAAAACCGTAGTAAAAACAAAATATGTTTTGTTTGAAATATGTAGCTACATCTTTCCGCTGTATGTTTACTTAGCCGTCACGCTGACATAGACACTTCTTGTGGCGTGGTACCAACTTTCCGATACTCTCGTCAAAAAAATCAGACGCCTGTTTTTTCGCCAATTCTTTACGCTGGTCTGCTACTCGATGTCTGTGCCAAAATTCTGTCTTCATAGCCAGCGGTTCATGTGAGCAAAGAGATGAAAATCAGACTGAGCCTAGCCTAGACTATATGGAGGGTGATCAAACATCTCCCATCGAAAAACACTACAAGAGCGTCGTTGTAGCAGGGCAGTTACGTTATGTGTGCTGTATGAAATCAGGCCGCACCCATCAGCAGACTTTTCGGATATGGTCAATGGGTCCCTCATTGAGAGCAGACACGCTGTTCTTCTAAGTATTTTTACGTGATTACTGTGCACTCGGAACTGAAATGTGCTATGTGGCGCGATCGACTGGCGTGCCAGAGACACTACACATCAGATCTGTGCAACACTCCATCACAATTCTGTCGTGGTTTCAATCTAGCTGAGATTAAAAAGAAAGCACTCATAGGTTAGGTTAGCCGTGTTTCCGCCAAATGACTTGATTTGCATGCTGCCGTATCTCCACATCCTTCATACTTTATAGTAGCGTTCTGTTTTTAATGGCATCGATTTAACAATATAGTGTTGTTCTGACGGTTGTGCCCTCCAGTTATAAGACACACAGCCACACACAGGAAGGGCACAACACGAAATGGCCAGCCTCCAGCGAGGCTTAACATAGTCACGATCAGACACTGAAGAGCGTGCACACGACACAGACTTCGCCATGCTGCTACCAAATGTTATGCAAATATAACGGAAAGAAATTTCTTCTGACGCCAAGATTACCATATATGATTCATTTCAGGATCACCGATTCCGACAGAACTTTGCTGTCATCTTCTGATCTTCATAAACGTTAAGTGCATGCATTTTAATCACATAGCGGGAACACATTCCACTCGTAATACAGCATAAGCACATTGGTTTGTCAGTAATAAAACGACGAAAATATAAAATACACACAGTACCAATGTATTCGCTGAAGTGACATAGCTATCAGTCCTATCTGTTACGAATCACACAATGACGAGCAATATTTACACATTAATCGAACGAGTGTTTTCTTAGCTACTTCTTTTGCTGATGGGATTGATTTACTAACAAGGGAACCTCCCCATCACACCCCCTCAGATTTAGTTATAAGTTGGCACAGTGGATATGCCTTGAAAAACTGAACACAGACCAATCGTGAAAACAGGAAGAAGTTGTGTGGAACTTTGAAAAAAATAAGCAAAATATACAAACTGGGTAGTCCATGTGCAAGGTAGGCAACATCAAGGCTAGTGTAAGCTCAGGTGCGCTGTGGTCCCGTGGTTAGCGTGGGCAGCTGCGGAACGAGAGTGAGCCTGCATGGTAGCTCAGCGTGTTCGGGCAGAGGGTTTAGCTACCCTCAGTAAGAAAAAAAAACTGAGTGAACGGACCAACGAACAACCTGAACAAGTATCATCGGACGTCCGCCACGAACAAGTTCAACGAACAATTTTGGCCAAAATAAGATTAAAATAAAAAAAGAGGTCCTTGGTTCAAGTCTTTCCTCGAGTGAAAAAGTTTAATTTTTTATTTTCAGACAATTATTATCTGTCCGTCCGTCCGTCCGTCCGATCCGATCACTTTTTTGGGAGTGATTATCACATCCACAACAAAACCTAAATCGGGCATGGTAGAAGAATCTTTTAACCAATTCGCCAAGTGTACAAGTTAGGTGGGTCACCAATGTCGTATAGAATATTTCCTGTGGTGGAATCGGTTGACCTATGACCTTGCGATCAAATGTTTTCGGTTCCCATTGGATAGGCACGTCCTTTCGTCTACTTATCGCACGGTTTTGCGGTGCGGTCGCAAAACACAGACACTAAACTTATTACAGTGACCAGAAACGTCAATGAACGAACGGACAGATCATAACTTTGCGAAAATAAAGAAAGTAAACTTTTCACTCGAAGTAACACTTGGACCAGGGACTTCTCGTTCCGCAGCTGCTCACGCTAATCACGGGACCACGGCGCTCCTGAGCCCACATTATCCTTGATGTTGCCTATTTTGCGCATGGACCACTCAGTTTGTATATTTTGCTTATTTACTCGTATTTCATAGTTCCACACAACTTCTTCCTGTTTTCACGATTGATCTGTGTTCAATTTTTCAAACCCTATCCACTGAGCCAACTTACAACGAAATCTGAGGGGGTTGCGATGGGTAAGTTCCCTTGTAAGTATTCTTTCAACGAGTCTGTCTGTTATCTACTTTACTCGCGATTCATTGTATGTAGTCTTTGCACTACCAGTCGCTCTCTGCGCAAAGTTATAGACATTATATGGTAGTAACTGTTTTTAGTGATCACTCCACATTATAACTACCGCGGTGGCACTGATACAAAAAAAAACCGTGTTTGATTTCACAGGATAGGTTTATGTAATCTTCACATGCCATGCGTTTCGCCTGTTCCACCACCCCATGAAAACAAACATATAGAAGCATTGCGAGGGTGCGGTTTCTTAAAAAAAAATGGATCAAATGGCTCTGAGCACTATGGGACTCAACTGCAGAGGTCATTAGTTCCCTAGAACTTAGAACTAGTTAAACCTAACTAACCTAAGGACATCACAAACATCCATGCCCGAGGCAGGATTCGAACCTGCGACCGTATCGGTCTTGCGGTTCCAGACTGCAGTGCCTTTAACCGCACGGCCACTTCGGCCGGCTGCGGTTTCTTCATGATTGACATAAAGAAGCATTGACAGTCGCTATCTGGCTGATTCCTTCCAGTTCCTTGGAGCTTTTAATCACGTTTGACGCCTCAAACATCAGTAGAAAGAATTTTATCAGTGATCTAATGAAGCATCGACAGCTTGTGTATGGTTGTCATCTCTTGATTCCATGCGACTTTTAATTACGTAGTGAGCGTGTGGGTGCTATTCTGTCATTCTGCGCAACGGGTTAGTCTGAGATGTACCCTTTACCCTGCGGCTCCTGCAAGATGCAATTTCCACCCGCACACTACTGCAGAAGTCAGACAGACGCTCCTAACGTTCTTAAGAGAAATGCCTGGAAAACTTTCAGCAATAAATATCTTCTGGAGTCGTCCGCTGTAAGGAAATGACACAGAAATTCACAAAATTTCGTATGTGACTAGTGGGATACTTGGGTACTGGAATAGTGCTAGTTAGTGTAAGAAAAACATGAAACTAACGAAAATTATTATTTTTATTTTGCAAAAATTCTGAAAAATCACAATGGCACTTTTAGTTATGAACAGAACACATTATTTCCATGTTCTTTTCAGAATGTGAAGTTACCTCTTAAGGAAAGTTTCTAGGTACGGTCGAGGCTGCCGCGTGTGAAATGCAGTGATGTGTACTGTTGTGGACGAAATGTGGGGCTCGCAAGAGCTGTAGTGCACAATACCGTAATCTGCGATGACTGCTGTCTGTGCCGCTCGCTGCCGTCCAGTAAGATAACTCTCGTTCAATCTGGATTGACCTTCGCCAATCACTCTCTCTTTATGCCTTGATGAAGTCAAGGACTCCTACTCGCCTCTCGTCTAACTATTGGCGTGGTACACCGGTCAAATAACCAGTCCACTGCGATGCCACTAAAAAATTCGCTCGCAGGCGTTTGACTACAACTCTGTTCATTCACACCGCACAATAAGTGTGGCGGCAAACGCAGTGAACAAGGCTCAATCGCAAGGACTTAATATAGAGTCACACTTCGATTCGCTCCCGACGGGGGTGCTCTCCCAGTGAAGTACTGAGGAGAGACATGTTCCTCGCTTTTTGAGTACATGTACGAGCGCGCATGCTCTCGTTACGTGTTCTCGCTCCAAGAGCGACAACGGAACAGCCCCTCTCCACGTCAGACGTGAAGGGGTACATGTTTCGGTCTCTCCCATTACTCCTTCAGCTCAAGGCGTCAGAAATATCGTCTGCCAATCAGCATTGCTCTTCTAAAACAGGAGAATGACGTTTCGTTTAAGACTACCAATCCGGAAATCTTTAGCATCGGCGTTTGGAGTTTGCTGCCTCCCTGTGAAAATCTCTGAAACTGCATGCTATATGTGTAAATAATGTGTAGGTTGGGTGCTCCCACACAATGTAGTGGAATTTTCTTTTAAGCCGAACGCAGGGTCGTTCCCCCTTTCACTCGGGCACACGCTGTCCACTCCACGGGCGGTCACCAGCCGACATATGTTGGAACCGGCCTCCTGGCGTGCGGTTGCTCTCCCAAACTAAAAGCACCTGTGACCGTCATGTCTGGAATGTATGTGTGTACGCCAGCGTCGAGTATTTCAACCACGGTGCTCTTACTTGTTATTTGCATATCGTGTACATGGATTCATACAACACTTTACCCTACCGAGTTTGGGTTTGAATGAAGCGTCTTGATGTGCGCAATATAATTATGAGTGCGAAATATGTAAGCAATGAAGGTCTGGAAACCACGTCGTCTTACAACGTTCGACGCTTCGGTCACATCTAGCAACATTGTCTGATGATGCCTACAGCAGACGAAACGCGTCGAACGTGAAGATTAAATAAACTTATCTTGTGCAACCAAAACTGTTTTTCCTGTATCTAGTGTTTCTAGGATTGTTCTTCATTCGCTTAAGCATAGAGTAAAGGACCTTGCTTACACTGTATACGGAATACTTTTCATTTTCTTCTCTTGAGTTTCAATTAATACTCCGTGTACAAAGTGTCGATCCTCTCTAAATCTTTTGCATTTCGCTGCAATCTTCTAGTGTTACGTCTTCTATGCATACAACAACATCGTTCGTGAAAATCCTTATGGAACATCCGAAGTTGTGTGTTATCCGACTTCATTTACATGTATTGTGCAAAGTAACTGTCCTGTAATATCATCCTGAGGAAAGTCCGAGGCTACTTTTACGTCTGAAGACTAAACTCCATTGTGAATAGCACGCGGTGTTCTCTTTGCTACAAATTCTCCAACAGTCCAACGTCAGAGCTACAGGTATATAGTTTTCTTCGCCTCTTCGATCTTCGATGAGACTTCTTGAAAACGGGAATGACGGTGCCTTTTTTTTCAGTCATTGGGAACGTTTCACTCCTCCAGAGAACCATGAACTGCTGCTAGAAGACGGGCAATTTCATTCGCATTCACTGTATAGAATCGAAATGGTATCCGTGGCATTCCCTCTGTTGAGCGAAATCAGTTGCTCTTTGACCTCTCGGTCATTTGTTTCGATATCTATCATTTTGTCCTCCTAATGACTATTTAAAGAACGAACTTCAGTGCACGCTTCCTCAGTGAAACGGTTTCGAAAAAGCCGCTTACTATTTCGACCCTTCGTGATCATCTCCTTTTTAGTGCTACCGTGGTTCAAAAATGGCTCTGAGCACTATGGGACTTAACTTCTGTGGTCATCAGTCCCCTAGAACTTAGAACTACTTAAACCTAACTAACCTAAGGACATCACACACATCCATGCCCGAGGCAGGATTCGAACCTGCGACCGTAGCAGTCGCGCGGTTCCGGACTGGGCGCCTTAACCGCGAGACCACCGCGGCCGGCTGCTATTGTGGCCACAGAGCGTCTGAACAGGTGGCTTTGATCTCTTTAGCCGTCAAACATAAGGCGAAAACTTCATAAGATTTGTGTCAATTTGGTAAACAGAGTTTTACTTTCGAAATCGCACAACGCCTCACGCATGACCTTCTTTACGAAGATTCTGTCTTGGATTAGTTTTTTTGTGAGGGTTGTTTTGAAGCTTTGCCTATGTCTGAATTTCCGAAGATACTTCATACTGCCATATCTCGGTAACAGCCGACGAAGCAAATTATCTCTTTACTCTAATATATGAGAGACTGGTTCTGATCTATATTCCTACAACGTTTGCGCAAGGACGTTCAATGGGTATTTTACAAATTTGTGTTGAACCTACGGCCTGCAAGGTAGGAATACACTAGTTCACCATGCAGAGTTCAGATGAGAGCAGCTGTACGGACAGTGATGTAATCAGAGAATGATCTCAATGTCGGCTTCACTACACTCCCTTTAGAGGAAACGTTATCACTAACAGAAATTAGTACACGGATTCAAGCTTAACTGTAGGGTAATGTGTAACAAATCCGACCTAGTAATTTATTGTGGCAATAAAACGCTTGTCCGATGTCGGATCTTAACGTTAAATACGTTGCATTACAGGTAATATAAAGGAGCAACTGCTTGCAAAATGTTTTTGTTATACCATCAACAGTTTTTGAGATATCTGTATTTTAAGAAACGTCCGTTTTTGTCATTTGCAAAAATGATGGGGGAAAATCCGACCCCCTATTTGTTTGGCTGATTTTCCACAGAAATAGTTCTAAATGAACCTTTTTTTTGGGAATTATTATATGCAGTTATGTTTTTACATAAATGAACAAAAAGTATACAAAAACTAACAACGTTTAGAGTAGTAAATGTTCTGAAAGTTACATGAACGCAAATTTTAATTGAATAAAGATGATTTCATTGTACGGCGGTGCAACAGCAATGTCGATCTCCGAATGTTAAAACCACGAGCGACAGCTCGTAAAGACATCCCCATTTTCATTGTAGCAACTCCTCGTCGAATGTCGCTGTGATTGCGTTTTGTCGTTTTTCGTTTGTAATTTCGTACAATTTTCCTAAAAATAAACAAAAATACACTTAGTTTCCATAAATAAAAAATTCCATACACATAAACGATTAAAAATATGCGGTCGGATTTAACCCACCATTTAGCGGTCGGATTTACCTACTATGCCGTTTTTCATTTAACACACATAGAAACAATTTACACTAAATTTCCAACAAAAACGATACATACACTGTATGGGTCACTAAATGCTCTACAGAATCACTTACCGTTGGTTTTGCGATTGTTTTATTTAATAAATATAGTGATGCAATCGAAAAGAGACTTTTTGTCTTTTGGGTATCTAAATGTCAAATGCGGCAAAACAGTCAAGGTGATATTTCCATTATTTCGAATGCTCTATATGTTAACACTAATGCGAAATCGCTCCGCTTTGCCGTTCCTTACAAATAGAGGGCGGTCGGGTTTACCCACCAGGTCGGATTTACCCCACCTTACCCTATGTTAGCAAAAAAAAAAAAAAAAAAAAAAATGAAAATCTTAGGTTCTTGTTGTTAAGGTTTATAACTTACTCTAGGTATGACTTCATGACATATCAATCATAATTGTAATGTGCACAGGTTGGTAAAATATTGGTGTTGGGTATTCAGATCTGTGAAACGAAATTCCTTAGTATTCTAAAGTTCTTTAACAAGAAAGTGGTTGATGACCATGTCCGGTGATCGACAAAATACAATCGGCCACTGTGGCCGAGCGGTTCTAAGCGCTTCAGTCCGGAACCCCGCTGCTGCTACGGTCGCAGGTTCGAGTCCTGCTTCGGGCATGGATGGGTGTGATGACCTTAGGTTTATTAGGTCTAAGCAGTTCTAGGTCTAAGGGACTGATGACCTCAGATGTTAAGTGCCATAGTGCTTAGAGCCATTTGAACCATTTTTGATGAAATACAAACAAATGAAATAGAGAGGAGGCCAGAGATATCAATTAATCTAAAAATGCACAACTAAAATACCCAAAATTGCATAATTAAAACAGTTCACTAAGTTTACATTATAAAGCACTCTGCATTGGCTGGCCAATCTTCGTTCCATCGGATATCTCGCGTTTCTGCTTCAATTAAGCCCGACAGTAATGAATATGTTTAACAACAGGTCATGGTAGAATGAACGAAAAAATAGGAGAGACAGAGATGACCACAGTTCTGAGTGTCAGTTGAATGTCACTTGCTGGCGTAGCGCAAGCGCGTGTGTTTACCTTTCGTCTGCAGCGGCTGTTAACCTCAGAATCTATTCTAAATCTTACTCGACTGTTAAAGACGAGTCTGATACATTTCGGTGAAGCCGAGGCTCCTAGTTGTTCGCTAGCTAAGTTTATTGGCATAGTAGACGCTATGTGGTTGGAATAGCGCGTACAGCATTGCTCTCAAATTCCTCGCAAGCGTTAACTGTCAGCGCTCGGTGCAATTATCCGTACTAGGAGACTTTGCAGTTTAATTCCTTATGAGTTAAGACAAGCCTGTGAACAAGTGTTCACATAATGACTCTCGCAATCGTCTCAGCACGGCGCGAGTCGCCTTGCTCAAACACTCGACGATTTGCTGCGAGAGAAGAGCGAGTTTTTCTGTCTGAAATTGGCCTATACCAAAGCTGGAGGCCACGCTTTTTCTTTCTGGCCAGTCAGAGCATTCGTACTTGTTATGAATCCACCCACTAGAGTTTCTGAAGTCTATAAAAGGCATCGCTTCTTTTGTAAGCCAGAGTTTAACTTCCGAAACGTAATACGGAGGCAAACACATTATTTCCATCCGGGTTTTAATACAGGTTGCTACAGTGAATCATCAGTGTTTTGAGTTGAATTTCCGTACTTTTGTCTGCCAGCTCCAGCCATGTTCCTGCAGAAAGGCTTTCCGAAGTGCTGTCATTAAAAGCAGGGACAAGAGCGCTTTCTGACGCTACCGGCGCAGTGGCTCCGGCGTCGCATTGTGTCCGCTGGATATCCCACTGTGTGGGTTCCGGCTGAACATGGGATGGGCGTTGCTGTCATAAAATTCTCCTTTCCTCAGAACTGGGTCTCATAGCTCGGTTTTGGGGAAGTACTTGAATATGGTTACTACTGTGAGGGTTAGGGGTCTATATTCACGAAATGTCGCCGTATTTATTGGATTTGCCTGTCAATAAAATTTGTACATTTTCACGTAACTATGTCATGTGACATATCGATTTAACCGGAATTGTTTCAGGAATTCAATCTAAGGCGTGTTATTTGTCTGACACCTTAATTATCTGCATTTACTCTTTACAAGACTTCGAATAAGAGTAAAGCAAGCTGTTTCTCGCATGAGTTGCTTTTTCTGAATATGTCTAGATTTAGAACCTTTCTATGAAACAACAAATTGATATTTTAATGTCAATAACTAGAATACTCAGTAGGCTACACGAGCACTGAGAAATTGTAATGTCAGTCGGACAGAATCTGGTTTTCTGTTGGTGTAGTGGATACTATCTATGAAACTACTACGCATTTCTTATATCTCTTATGAAACTTCTACACATTTCTTATATCTCTTATGAAACTACTACGCATTTCTTATATCTCTAAATTTCTAAACTGAACTCCCCTACTCTCTTCTGTCTGTATGTTCGGGCTAATGTCATGAACTGCTGTGGAGATTTTCGTATGCTTTTTACCATTAGGTAGACTGATTTAAACAGGAAGCTTGACTACATAACGTACAAATACTTCGTGCACATCGGCTGAACTGTGGTTAATTAAAGTGAATAGCTGCTTGAAGCCATTGCCATCTAGAGCTCGCTCCATCACACCATTGTCACAGTTGTGTGACCTTCAGTCCTTTTCTGTTCCGGCGTTAGTACAGTTTGTACTGCCTGCTTATCTACATGGATCAGAGCAGTATTGTTGACTATGGGCGTGAAGAGCCGTCTAATATTTAGACAAACAAAGTTGATACTCGGCGCGCTGGCTCATGGGAGCGACTGTAAATGGGAAATGCTAGACCGTTGAGCTATACGGAACTATTATTACCACAATATACGAATCTAGACATAACTTCTCGTTCTACACATTTTATAAACTGAAGCGCCTTGCCGTGACTTTCTTTTTATGCGTGAAGGCAAATCTGAGGAATTATTGTAGGGATTTTCACGTGGTTATCCCTAATAGATAGAGCGATTCAGTGGTGACTTGGTGGCGTGATGTGTTGCAGCTCTCATCAAAGCCACAAGATGTCACTTCGACTACAATTTTCACAGAAATCCTAAAATTCGTGCCTCTTGGGAACTTTCTTTACCTGTGCTGCTTTAATCGTTTAAGTTACAAGAATGTGATGTAATTCAGTTCTTCTCAAAACTTTAATCATGGATCTGCACCAGGTATTCGATCCCCCCCCCCCCCCCGACTTTACTTGTAATTATTTTAAATAATGTCTGACATGGTATTGTAAGACATGTTAAGGATTAATTGCAGGTATTCACAAGCACCTGAAAATTAGAAAGATACTTAATCGGTTGGCGAGCTACACATAGCACAATGTGGGTCAGGTATCGAAGCTCATAGTTCATTGGAGAGGCTGGACTCTTGCATAGATCGTGTACAGCAGGCTCGACAGTGCCGTCCAAAGTGCTTACCATTTCATCCCGAGTAGTGCTAGGTGGGACAGGTATCGAAACTTGTAGCTCATTGCGGAGGCTAGAATCTTAGGTAGACCATGTATAACAGGCTCAGCCATGGCGTTCATGCTGCTTACCACTCCATTCCGATGTTCTGCTATCTCTTATAGAAGATAATGGGATAAAAAGTCACCTTTGTGTGCCGTTGCTGTGTGGAAGGCTTCTGCAGTTCCTCCTGTCTTTTCCCTGACTACGAGAGTTTGCGCAACACAGACACAATTTTTTCTTGTTGAGAGGTAAATGAAGTTACTTTGTTTTATGTGCTCTTATAAACTGACTAATTTTCATGTGCTGGTAAATTCTATGTTAGTGTGATTAGAGGCTTGTTAGAGACTTTTCTTCCATTCTCGTTTGCTCTGAGGCATATGTGGAGAAAAACTGTGTGAAATGTGTGCCATCTCTTGGCACAATTCGGTACTATTTACTCGTGATGTCACTCACGTCAGTAACACATTTTCGATTAGAGAAAAGGTACAATTTCGATACCCTAATACAATTTCGATCAATGCAGTTCCTTAGTTTAGTCCATCAGGACTGGTTATTGTAGAGATGTTATACACAATTACTACAAATAAGCTCTGTATGTTTAAACATATTTTTAAAGGAAACTCTTATTTTTTCTTTTAGATGCCCCCAAAAACGACCAGAAAACGAAGTATACAATAAATGGAGTCCAACTGCGTTAAATGAGTCAATAAAGAGTGTAGTGAATGGACATTTGACCCTTCAAGCTGCATCAGAATAATACGACATTCCTTTCAGAAAAAGGAAATGCAAGCTGGATTACCTTCAACTATAGGAAACAGAATTAGGCACCCAAATCCACACAGTTCTGAAATGGAAGATGCTAGGGCGCAGAGAACTTCATTTCTAGAACAGCGAGGACAGGGTCTGATGCTACTTCAGCTAAGAAGAGCTGCAGTTTGGTTGGCTGAGAAAAATGATTTGAAACATACATGGAAATTAGAAAGCAAGGTTGGTGGAATCGATTGTTTTAGAGCATTTATTAAGAGACACGCTAACCTTAACGTCTAAAAGCCAGAGGGTCTTTCACGAGCCACAGATGAAGGCTCAAATAAAGCGGATGTAACCAAATATTACCGGAGTTTGGAAGAAATCTTAAGGGGCTATGATTTGTTTGATAAACCAGACTGTATTTATAACATGGATGAGTCACGATTTCCTCTTAATAACAGAACCATAAAAATAATTAGTCATAAATATAAGCCAGAAGTTGTTTCACTAACAAACGTGGAAAGAGAGCAAAACATGACTTTTGCTGCATGCAAGAATGTATCTGCCACGTATTCACTACCAATGGTAATTTTCAAATGAGTGAGGAAACGCCCTGAATTTCAAGAGGGCTTACCTCTTGATTCCATCACGAAGATGTGTGAAACGAGGTACATTAATGATAAACTATTTATGATATGGCGTCGACACTCCAAGGAATACAAAACAGTGGGTAGTACTACAGTTCTTAGTAATGACAACCAGGGCAGCCATACCACCTCGGATGCTGTAGCTTACTGTCGTGAGGATGGGATAGAACTTTTTGGGTTGCCACCACACAGAGCACATGTACTACAGCGACTAAACAGAACTTCCTCCAAGTCTTACAGGCTCAGTATCAAGTGAATGCAGCTGAGTGGATTCATCGTAACCTCAATTAAAGAATTACGAAACAAAGATTCTGTGCAATTTTTTGTGATGCCTGGAGCAAAACTGGATAGGCTGGATGTGCAATCAAGGGGTTCCAGTGCTCAAGAGTAATGCCCTTCTGCAAAGAACTTGTTCCTCAGTAGAAATTTACACCTTCATCGTTATTAGAGGCTTCAGCTCCTTCAGCTTCCACCAATCAAGCTACATCAAATCGACTCACTTCAAATTAAATTTGGAAAACCTCCGCAGCAAGAGAAATATTTTTTAACAGCGAACAATGGAAGAAAAAAAACAAATGCAACAAGAACAATAAACAGAAATTTAGGCCTGTGAGTAATGATGAAATAAGTATTAAATGCTTAAAAATTGCCAGCAAACAACGAAAATAATTGCGGATTTTGTGTCTTCAGTTATTGTAGCTCGGAATAATAGCCAAAAGGTGACTAGGTTCGCTGCCAGAAATGGAATGTTTGGTACCACAAAGTTTGCTTCGGTGTCTGAGAGGAAAAAGATCTTTTTATGCGGAAGATGTCAATGATCAGAATTTTACCAAGAAGTGATCACATGTGTACCTAATGTGGTATATTTTCGAACAATTTTACTTTATTTGTAACGCTTTCTTGTGTTGAAACCAACATTTGCAATTGTGTAATATTTATGTTACATGTGCATTAAGCCTCAAAGAACAAATGCCATAATTCGAATTATTTCTTTCTTCCTCAATATGTTTCCAGTTACAACAGCATTAGTATAAACGATGGAAAGTGTATCACCTTACCCTAGATACAATGTATGTCACATGAGGTATGATCTGCAAAATATAGTATCCACAGTAAGCGCTCAATAGTCTTGTGTAACTGACGTTTAGCTGTGCAATTGTCACATATTTATTCCCATCATTACGAAACGAGCAAAAAAAAAAAGCAAAAGGTGGCCCATTCAGAAATAGCGCTGGATGTTATCGACTGCGACGAACAATGCATAAAATCTATGGAGCTCTGAGCTTTTCCTTGAGTTTATCTCTCACGTCAAGAAACTACTCAATTCTTCACGGCTAGACGTTTATTTAAACACTACAGCGTAAGTTTGTATAGCAAAATAAAATGTTAATGTGCTTAGCTAACAGTGAAATGTTCAATCAAACAACTTTCGTTAAAAGGTGAGAAAACATAATTTTTATAGGACTGACAGTGTATAAGACTCCTAACGTACCATATACGCACAGTCAGTCGGCTCCGATGAAGGCTGGTTGCCAGTTCGAGGCTGTGCACGATTCCATTCCAGCGAATTAGATCCTTTTTCGCCGGAACTGTCTTTAAATGGTAAACCTTTTTCTCAGTCGGAAACCAGCATTCGATGTCCACTTGAGGGCACTATACAGCAACTACCTACGTAGTCTTCGTCTTGTCTAACTTAAATCTCAGACAACAGGTTCCGTTAAAGATATTAACTGTGCTGAACAGGAAACAATCTTCGATTTGCACAATTATTTGCTTTCAGCTCTACGAAACAACAGCGGCTCCGATATTCTGTATTATAGATTTAGCATAAGTAGGACTAGTTAAACTCAATGGTTTAAATAGGCTAATTCCGTTGCGTCAGATAAATGGCAATCACATTGACAGAAATCATACTTCTACGCTGTCAAGTAACATTTTAATTTCCAGTCAAACGCAATCAGCCTCTTTTTTCTGTTTTTGCAAGCATTCGATGCAACTGAGTTTTCAATAAATTAAAAGAAGCATTACTACGGTCTTCGTTAGCACTAAAACACTCGCAATTAGGTCTCAGGCCTTTGAAATCTGCCATCACTCATACCGATTGCTGACACGGTTTCGTAATTTATTACGCTGTACTGTGCTCAGTGAACAAACAGCTACAGTTAATCATAAAAATTCATAGACAGATTGATATTTAAATTAATTTCTTTCTCGCAGCGCTACAGATATTATATTACTGTCAACAATAATTTTTGAATTAGATTGATAGCGAGCGTGGAAGGGAAGAGAGGGGAGCAGGGCGTTGCAGGCAAATTAGTAGAATTTAGCCCGGTTAATACAGAGGTGATTTTCTGAAGTCAGTCTAATTGGCCCTTGACGAGGCAGCAAACGCGACGCGTAAAGTTGTGACGCGGAGGCGGTTCTGTTTATTAAATTACCACGGCACTACGAGCAGTTGATCTTCTATACCGAGTTGAATTAATCGCTCTTCAAGAATTACGCCACCCCGAAACGCAACTTTTGAAACTATTATCACTAGAAGGGCCTGTGACCTTTCTAGTTACCATCACAAATTCTGAAAAACTTCCAAGTAAAACTTTAATGTATAGAATGAACTGTTCACCCAGGCGCTACATTGACAGATAAAAGATAGTCACGGTAAAGAGTTTGTAGTTAAAGCTAACGGAAACGTTTATTATGTTCAAAGAAAGTGATTTTATTGTTTTCTAACGTTAGTTCACAATAAATAATTGTGGAAGCAAATGATTCACCTCTTCCGCCCACTCTCCATCTCCTCCTCTCATCGCTCTAGGTCTTCTCCTCCCTCCCACTCTCTATGTGCATTTCCTGCCCTCCCCCCACCATCTCTGTTCCACTCTCTTTCCTTCTCTCCCTGACCTTATGACTCGTTTATCGTCACTGCAAATTCCTAGTCCGTAGTACTATTCTAATCATAAGACGATACTCCATGTACGCAACTTTCCCGTTTTCTGTTAAAATCTAACACGAGGAAGGAAACCAAATTACACTTCTTCGTTGATCCGGTACGGATCGTGGGCCGACGGCTGGCATTAACTTCTTGATGTAATACAGTAATTTACGAACAGCCGTATGTATTGCAGAAATTTATTTTATTTTATGTTCTATGTGCTACCAGTTTCGGCATTACATTGATGTCATCTTCAGGACCCACTCGTCAAAGTCGTAAAATCACTATACACAGATGGAGCCACATAACTGGATTCGTGAATCAATCGTCCCGCAACAGCTCCTGATGGCCAGGCGACACAGACTCTACAATACATACGGCTTTTGGTAAATTATTGCGTCAACAAACTACATTTTGTTCTACATACAATTTATTTTAAAAATATACGTAATGGGGGAGAATAAATGTGGGACAAACAGTTTGACTGTGGGAATGGAAACACAACCGCACATTTTCACAGCAGAGCGCAGCATATGATTTTCTTTCTCTGAGCCAGTTTAGAGAGAAACAATGTACATTGTTGTTTGAGAAGCATGTATCCCATGTCCATTCGATTGCCTATTAGAGTATCGTGGAAAAGTTTAAAGTTAATTGTAAACAACTTTTTGAGAAGTTTGGCAGCGACAACGTTTCCCCGTTAGGTATTACATAAATGTTAATATATCGAAAATGTGTAGCTATGTCCATCAGAATTTAGATTAGAATATTAAGTAAGAGCTATATATATAAAACATCCACAGATCACATGGTGCAAACTGGGATGTCTTTGTGGCGGCCTTTGACGATCATTGCACTTACATTTATGTCAGTGCTAGTTCTGCAAGGTTCGCAGGAGAGCTTCTGTAAAGTTTGGAAGGTAGGAGACGAGATACTGGCAGAAGTAAAGCTGTGAGTACCGGGCGTGAGTCGTGCTTCGGTAGCTCAGATGGTAGAGCACTTGCCCGCGAAAGGCAAAGGTCCCGAGTTCGAGTCTCGGTCGGGCACACAGTTTTAATCTGCCAGGAAGTTTCATATCAGCGCACACTCCGCTGCAGAGTGAAAATCTCATTCTGGAAACATCCCCCAGGCTGTGGCTAAGCCATGTCTCCGCTATATCCTTTCTTTCAGGAGTGCTAGTTCTGCAAGGTTCGCAGGAGAGCTTCTGTAAAGTTTGGAAGGTAGGAGACGAGATACTGGCAGAAGTAAAGCTGTGAGTACCGGGCGTGAGTCGTGCTTCGGTAGCTCAGATGGTAGAGCACTTGCCCGCGAAAGGCAAAGGTCCCGAGTTCGAGTCTCGGTCGGGCACACAGTTTTAATCTGCCAGGAAGTTTCATATCAGCGCACACTCCGCTGCAGAGTGAAAATCTCATTCTGGAAACATCCCCCAGGCTGTGGCTAAGCCATGTCTCCGCTATATCCTTTCTTTCAGGAGTGCTAGTTCTGCAAGGTTCGCAGGAGAGCTTCTGTAAAGTTTGGAAGGTAGGAGACGAGATACTGGCAGAAGTAAAGCTGTGAGTACCGGGCGTGAGTCGTGCTTCGGTAGCTCAGATGGTAGAGCACTTGCCCGCGAAAGGCAAAGGTCCCGAGTTCGAGTCTCGGTCGGGCACACAGTTTTAATCTGCCAGGAAGTTTCATATCAGCGCACACTCCGCTGCAGAGTGAAAATCTCATTCTGGAAACATCCCCCAGGCTGTGGCTAAGCCATGTCTCCGCTATATCCTTTCTTTCAGGAGTGCTAGTTCTGCAAGGTTCGCAGGAGAGCTTCTGTAAAGTTTGGAAGGTAGGAGACGAGATACTGGCAGAAGTAAAGCTGTGAGTACCGGGCGTGAGTCGTGCTTCGGTAGCTCAGATGGTAGAGCACTTGCCCGCGAAAGGCAAAGGTCCCGAGTTCGAGTCTCGGTCGGGCACACAGTTTCCCTGACATGAGAATGTGCACGTTACGTGTTTTTCACCGAAGCTTAACTAATGGGCAGTTTCAACAGAGTCTATCATTTATTTAATCAACCACTTTATAGTCTACGATCCGAAATTTTCCTATTGCGCTGTTATTTCCTCATTTGGGCTTACAGCTCTCTTGCTATTCGTTTGCTTTATGCCACTTACCAAACCCTGTTGTTGTAAAAGAAAGTTACTTTTCCTGAGTGATAACTTCTTGGTGTGTGATTTCTTCTCAGTTTTACTGTCCGTAAGTACTTAGCGACCTATTCCTTAAATGGGTTTAAGTTACCCTAAAGAGTTAATGTACAGCGTGCCCCAAAACTCCGTTCACAATTGAAAAAGCAATAAATCATGGAATAATATAGGTAAAGAGGTAAAATTGACGCACTTGCCTGAAATCACATAGAGTTTTATTGAAACTAAAAGCTAGTGCAAAATCAGGCAAACAGATGTGCGCTACACAGCAACAAGTCAGTGACGCCACTTGAGAATCGGGTATAAAATGAGCTGCAGTGAGAGAGGGAGTCGGATCATCCCTACGCTGGCTGATAAACACCTGCTGGGCTGGGTTGTGTTGTTTTGGGGAAGGAGACCAGACAGCGAGGTCATCGGTCTCATCGGATTAGGAAAGGATGGGGAAGGAAGTCGGCCGTGCCCTTTCAAAGGAACCATCCCGGCATTTGCCTGGAGCGACTTAGGGAAATCACGGAAAACCTAAATCAGGATGGCCGGACGTGGGATTGAACCGTCGTCCTCCCGAATGCGAGTCCAGTGTCTAACCACTGCGCCACCTCGCTCAGTACACCTGCTGGGAGGATTATGCAATACGGCGCTCGACCCCATATTGCTTCAAATGTGAAAGATAGCTTGCTGAGCCGAAACGTCCGTCACTCTTGGCCTCCCAGGTCTCAAGATCTCAGTCCCTGTGCCTACTGGTTGTGTGGTTACCTGCTGTCGCTCGCCTACCGTGATCGTCCAACGTCATTAAGGACGCTAAAAGACAACATCCGACGGCAGTTTTTGAACATACCTGATGGAATGCCGCACAGTGCTGTTGAAAATACTGCCGCTAGACTACAGATATTGTTGAATGATGCCCGAAATGTTAAGCATTTGGTATAAAGAACATCAACTTTCCTAAAAATCAACTTTTACACTAATTACTGCTTTTGTATTATATGAACGATCATCTGTAGGCCTTTTGTGCACTTCTGTGGCTTCAATGAAGCCCGCATCATTTCAAGCATATGTATCATTTTCTATATGTCTATCAACATTATTCTATGTGGTACTGAAGTTTCAAATTTAACGTAGTTCTGGGTGACCTTGTACAACGAGTCAGTGGACATTACGAGCTCTGTAAATCATTTTCTGGAAGCTTGCCGGTTGTTTCCGAAATAGCGCTGTAGAAGAAATGTGAATTGTGCAACCCTGCTGTACTTTGTAGTGGTTCTAATGACTCTCGACTGAACTCCTTAAGTTAATACGGAAACAGCCACAAAAAAGTGCTCTCACTAACAGGACGGGAGGAAACTTAATCAGCAAATGCTACGGTGGACACCCTCATTACGCATTCCGTATGGGAACGCACGTGCGTGACCTTTCTGGCGAGGCCTGCGGAACGGGCGGGGGCGGCGCAACAAACAGATGCGGTGGCGCTGTCGCAGCCCTGGCTGGCAGGGTTTTTGAAGTCTCCGCTAATTAGCCGCGCGCTCCGCTCCGCGCCCCCCTGTGACGTCACGAGGCGGCAGGCAGCGGCTGCCGCAGCGCCTCGGTATATTAGCTTAGGGGCGACCTGCCCGCCGCTCAAATACTCGTTCACTGGCCGCACTCCGCCGAAATGAAATTCCCCGGGCCACCAGTTACCTGCGGGATTCATTCAGGCCACCCGACTGCAGCTTTTTGCCGTACATGCAAGGGAAGGTGCCGTTACCGCACACGTATTTTCCATCGTGGCTCCGCTATTCCACACCTTACTCTGACAGAATGACGCAAATAGTGTTATATAAAACTTATGTTTGGTTGCGCTCCACAGCTTTTACGTATACCACTTAAAGTCTCTAAAAACTTTAATATGATGCAACTAGAGAGGGCAGCAGAATTAAATGATCACTTCTTAGAAAGCACGGAGCTGCCCCCCTTTGGTAAGCATAAGCCTGATATTTGGCTGAAAGATGAATATGACATTTCTCCAAACTTCATCATATATTCCCAACGCCCCGTGGACGTGTCACGCGATGGGAATGTCGTCAGAACCTCTCTCACCCATACTTTACGCCTTCTTTTGATTCCTCAGCGATGGAGGTTAGAAACGCGACGCCCAGCGTTGAAATCACAGGATTTTCTTTAGACTGGCCGAGAAAAACTTTTCACACACGCCACCGCTCAGAATCGGCACGAAAACGTCTCACTGGATGGCATAAAGTGCATCAATAAACCACACCTTGAGATGAGGTGTTACTTATGAACTTTCCTCGCTCCTTTCACGCGACCTCCCAAGGCGTGATCACGGTGGCGCGGGCCTTCAACACTTAAATTTGCATGAATAAAATGGCAAACGGTCACTACAAGCCCCCGATTTGTGCAAAACCCTGAGTATCACCCGCGCACCTTGATGTAGCACATTACAAATGGAAGTGTCTGAAACTTCTACTACACACAGTAAGCCTCGCGGTAGCTCTAGCGCCTCCCGGTTAGGCAACACCTTTGACGCCCCTCGGACAATGTTTACCTAAAATAAGCCGGTAGAGTAGCCGCAAGACAGAATGTGTGTAGAAGTTTCAGACACGTACATTTGTAACATGCTAAAGTAATGTGCGTGGGTGGCACCCACGGTGCTACCGAACGAGGGAGGAGGGGGGGGCTTCCTGTTTTATTCACGCGCATCTTCATGTTGCACCCCGCTTGTGATCACGTCGCAGGAGGACGCGGATAAAGAGTTTAATGGCCCATTGATTCCGATCGATGGTACGCCGCGCCACACGACCGTGAAGTTGCTTTTTATCAGAATTTCACGTTTTTCATGTGATCATTATCTAAATTTTGCTTTTTAACAAAGCCTGACACACAAAAATTGGCCTCAGCGTTTTTGGCCAAATTCTCCTTAAGTTCGTCTTTATACAGGGTCGTTGGACTTCGGCTTATCAGTGTAAAACGTTAAATCAGAACTCCGTCAGCAGGCCATATTTCAAATTATATTTTACTTGTGCAACCCGCTTGGGCGTCAAAATGCGCCATCTTTTGGCCCACTGACCGACGTGTAGGAAGAATCTAGTCTTACGTACAATCGAAATAGGAGTCAGCATTCAGTAACTGGCGTCCATAAACTACCATTTGTAAATTGATTCCTTCTTTCATCAACTACAGTCTCTATGGCAAAACCTCTGAATAACTCTGCAGGTGGCATTTGTTTTCGCCTACAGCCTTTCGCGCTTCGTAGTTGCAGGTTATCAAATGCGCTGTCAGGTGTCAGGGACTTACTCATGTTGACTTGAGTATGGGAGTGTGATCCTAGTAACGAATTAATGCATTAAAAATTCACCCATAATACGTAGTTTTAATGCACCTCAATGTCAACTCCGTCATATCTCCTGAACTGTGATAGACAGGTGGTTCTTACCCACACGGAGAATGTTACCTGACAGTGAGGGATATGTGTATTGAGTTTGGTTGAAATCGGCCCAGCCTTTTAGGAGGAGATGTGGAACATACAGACATACACACACATACATCATCCATTTTATAACATGTATGGATATTCATCGTGAGCTGAAGCTCGCTCTTGTGTCCATGTTTGCTCATAGATACAATGACGGAAAAAATCGTATCACAAAAAACTCAGTAATGTAGAAACTTCGCATATTTGTTTGTTTAGTTAACATACCTAACCTATTAAATTAGCAAGATCACAGGTTAATGTAAGCGCTAGATACACCATTGCAGACGTGAAATACTGGTACATTACTAACCGGTGTAACCGCCAGAATTTCGAATGAAAGCATACTAACGTGCGGGCATTGTGTTGATCATGTGAAACGTGTCATTTTGTGGGATGGAGTTCTATGTCTTTTGCATTTGGTCGGTAGATACAGGGACGGTTAATGCTTGCTGTGGATGGCGTTGGAGTTGTCGTTCGATGATGTCAGGTATGTGCTAGGTGGGAAACAGATCTGGTGATCGAGCAGGCCAGGGCAACAGGTCAGCACACTGGAGAGAGTAGTGACCTACAACAGCGGTATGTGGGCGACAGTTATCTCGTTGGAAAACACCCCCGGCCGCTACGGTCGCAGGTTCGAGTCCTGCCTCGGGCATAGATGTGTGTGATGTCCTTAGGTTGGTTAGGTTTAAGTAGTTCTAAGTTCTAGGGGACTGATGACTTCAGATGTTAAGTCCCATAGTGCTCAGACCACTGGAACTGGAAAACACCCGCGGAATGATGTCGAATCAGCAGACTGTCGCACAAATATGTAGTCATAGTGCGTGAGATAAACGCGAGAGTGCTCCTTCTGTTACACTAAATCGCACTCCAGACCATAGCTGTAGGTGTAAGTGCAGTGTGCCTAGCACGCAGACAGGTTGGTTGCAGGTCCTCAACTGCCTTCCTGCAAACCAACAAACGGTCATCATTGCCACCGACACAGAACCAGTTTTCATCATAAAACACAACAGACCTCCACCCTGCCCTCCAATAAACTTTCTTTTGAAGCCACTGAAGTCACAAATGAAAATGGTTTGGGGTCAGTGGAATGTACGCTACAGGGCGTTTGGTTTGGAACTGTCCTTGAAGAACCCATTTATAGCCTTTCGTTCTGTCACTCTGGTGGCTGCTGCTGCTCAAGTTGCTACTACGCATGCAGAACTGTGCGTCAGAGCCATACGCCGAACAGGATTGTCTTTCCACTCGGTAGTGCCCACTCTTCTTTCGCATTTCCGTGACCACAGCGGCCAGCAGTCTTCTACAGTGGCTATATTCGTGCCAAGTCTTCCTGCAGTATCGCAAAAGGACATCCAGTTTCTCTTACTCCTATTACACGACCTCGTTGAAACTCAGTGAGGTGTTGCTAATGTCTTCTTTGTCACCTAAAAGGCGTTATTGACTAGCATCAACTCACCACGCCCAGAGTCAAAAGTAAATAATGCCCACAACCATTACAGCGTGTATTGAAAGCAAACCTTATTTGCATAGTCATAGTGGCACAGCGCCACTACAAACGTGACTATTATGCAACTAGCGCTAAATCTGAATAGAAATCATCTTTCAGCTGTAGAAACATGCCTACCAACTTCGTTGTATGTACAACGCCTTCTTGGTGTTGGGATTTTTTTCCATCAACATATATACACATCAAAAAAGTTTTGCATCAGCCCAATTCCCAGATCTCCTGAAGACAGACGTTGACTGTGGATATTGTATCACAGACACAGTCCCTTTGACTGTTCAGAGATGTCACTAAACCAGCCCAAAGATGTATACAACAATGCATGAGCAGCGCCTATTAGACGGAGGGGGTCCGACAGTAGATCAGTTCCAGTCGTTCCACCAGGAAGGGCTCTCAACAACGGAAGTGTGTAGGGGTCTCGGAGTGAGCCAAAGCGATGTGTTTCGGACATGGAGGAGATACAGAGGGACAGGAACTGTCCATGGCATGCATCGCTCATGTCGCCCAAGGGCTATTACTGCAGTGGATGACCGCTACCTACGGATTATGGCTCGGAGGAACTCTGAAAGCAAGGAAATCATGTTGAACAATGCTTTTCGTCCAGCCACAGGACGTCATGTTACAACTCAAACTGGGCGCAATAGTCTTCATGATGCGCAACTCCACTCCCGACGTCCACGGCGAGGTCAATCTTTGCAACCAAGACACCATGCAGAGTGGTACAGATGGGCCCAGAAACATGCCGAATGTACCGCTCAGTATTGGCATCACGTTCTTTTCACCGACGTGTGTCGCATATGTCTTCAACCAGACAATCGTCGGAGACGTGTTTGGAGACAACCTGGTCAGGCTGAACGCCTTGACACACTGTCCAGCGATTGCAGGACGGTGGAGGTTCCCTGTTTTTTTGGGGTGGCATTATGTGCGACAGATGTACTCCGCTGGTGGTCATGGAAGATGCCGTAACGGCTGTAAGATACATGAATGACATCCTCCGACCGATAGTGCAACCATATCGCAGCATATTGGCGAGGAATTCGTCCTCATGGACGACAATTTGAGACCCCATCGTGCACATCTTGTGAATGACTTCTTTCAAGATAAAGACATCGCTCGACTAGAGTGGCCTGCATGTTCTCCAGACATGAACCTTATCGGACATGCCTGGGACAGATTAAAAAGGTCTGTTTATGGACGGACGACGTGACCCACCTACCACTCTGAGGGATCTAAGCAGAATCGCCGTTGAGGAGTGGGACTATCTGGAGCAACAGTGCCTGATGAGCTTGTGGATAGTATGCCACGACGAATAGAGGCATGCATCAATGCAAAAGGACGTGCTACTGGGTATTAGAGGTACCGGTGTGTACATCAGCCTGGACCAGCACCTCTGAGGGTCTCGCTGTATGGTGGTACAACATTCAATTAGTGGTTTTCATGAGCAATAAAAAGAGCGGAAATGATGTCTATGTTGATCTCTATTTCAAGTTTGTGTGCAGCTTCTGGAACTCTTAGAACCGAGGTGATACAAAACTTTTTTGGTCTGTGTAATTTGTTTCTACTGTTTTCATCTTGGAGAATAGACAATTTTTCTTTTGTTTTAATCGCACGTGTCATTGGAGTTACGGAACCTTCAGTTACTGCATCTTGATTTGCTGGAGCTACTACATAAACCATAGTATGTGGTGACTACAAAGCGAAAAAAAGTAAAACTGCTGAACATGTTGTAATTTCTACGAAACGCATCTCGGTAGAATGACGAAATAAGGAGAAACTCAGCTTGCTCTGGTCGAAAGGTACCCCAAAACAAATTTTACCTGTGGAGAAATTTCACATAAAGACGCACAAGTTTGGTTATGTCAGTCAGGTGTAACTAACACCCACTCCTAGGCTAATATTGTATAAATAGTTACGGTTAATAATGAGATGCGTGATTTGAGAATGGGCTTGTCAGCCCGAAAGCAGTAACCAGCGCAGCAGAAATTTTATTTCAGTGCAACTGAGACGGACGAAATAAAATACAATCCAATTTCCTCACTACTGAACAGATACTGGCCTAGCACCCCGTTCCAGCATGCCACGCACAAGCACATAAGACACATGCCAGGGATAAAGAAACATAGATATGATGGTTAAAAATTTTAAAGATATACTAACGGTTGGGTCCAATAAGGTTGAAATTGATGTTAGTAGCAGCATTTATGCAGAGATTAAGAGGTTAGACTGGTGTGGAAATCTCTATCAAATTAGCCTTCGAACTGAATGCTACAGCAACAATGACAAGAAGTCTAAGCTAGTACACTTCCAGAATGCTTCCCATATTTACGGAAATGTCTGTTGTAGCACAATAGCACAGTTCAGCTGACCAGTGTCTTCCTTTGCTTTCAGGCAGAGCTATCAAAACAAAGCTGATTCTCCTGCCTTCCAAGAGTCACTCGAGCGGTGGCACTTAGTAACGTAGCGCCTGGCAGGACAGAGCGGAGGTGGAATTGCAAATCGCTGCCCAGCACTCGAACACTGGCCTGTATGGCGAGTAGCAGCGTCGAGCTGTTTACGCGCACGCGGCAGCAGTAGTCGGGTGTGCGTGCGCCAGATAAGCAACAGGTCAAACACTTGCCGGCCGTATATCCAGGACTCAATGCGCGCCGATAGAGGCTCTCCAATCACTTTGGGGCGCGACGCGGGAAGCGCAGAGGCGATGAAACGGGGCAGCAGGCGTCCGCTACGGAGCAGGCGATTTCGATTACCAGTGGAGACCGTGCGGCTCTGGGAGTTCCCTCTTGTTTGCTCAGGCAAACAAGCTGCGTGAACGCGCCGCCTCCGGAATTCCCAGTAAAACTCTTCCCTTTTTTTTCGGTCCCTCGTTGAAGCGCCCTCTAGTGATACTTCCTCTACAGACGCTTTGTTGCAAGGTTGGACTGCGAGAGTTACCGGATCTTTTTGTGGTAGCAACCTGGGGTAGGACGGTAACGCTAACATTAAAATGATCAGAATACAATTTAAAGAGCAGAGCAAAACTCTAAAAAAAGTTCTGCGTGGCATTTGGTATACATTTTAAATTGTGAAGCAAAGAAATCAGATGTACAAGTCCACAGGCTATCACTATAAAAAATGTTAATAAAGGCTAGCAGTCGGTCCGTTCCTTTCAAGTTTACTTTAAAAATCGAACCATATTTCCTAAACAGCAACAAAAGCACAGTAACCATATGAGATAACACTTGGCAGAATATTAGATTCCTCGGAAGAAACGGTGTCATCCGGTCTTCAGTTCTTTTCAGTTCTGTATTAAACGGGTGTTTCAGTGTGTTTCTCCTTGCCAACTGTAAAAGTAATACATTGGACTCCTTCACTGTCAGTGCAAACAATCCGCCATCAATGTCTCTCAACTAACCAACATGCTCCATCTCTTGGCCATTCGAGAAAACAAGACAAAAATTTTCCCTTTGACTTGTGAATTTGAGAAGTCTCATTTGAAGGCTATTCTGAAATGCTCTCTGGAGAGTTATTTTACACTTTGAATGTCATGCCTGTAATATGTTGTCTTCAGTGTTGGATAGAAAGGCATGCCCATCGTATTACGTGCGAAATATTTTAGTGAGGCCTACAACGCACGTTGCACTACTGGCATATTCCTCACTATGATGTCGTCTCCGTAATGTTTACAGCATTCTTTCCAACGTTGAAGATAACTCAATATTATGGACATGGCACTCAAAGTGTTTAAGAACATTCAACTGAATACTGGCTCTCCTAAGCTTCACCTCCTTTTTCACAACAGGTATCACTGCGTATTCCCTGTTTCTGTAGAACGCATTTCGTTCGTACCTTCTAACCATCTTCTAACCATCTGTCACTAATAACAATATGAAAAGCCTTAAATTATAATAGCTAACTTAGAAGGTTTAAAATAAATATGAATATTAAAAAGTAAACTCTACGAAAATGGTCCACTACTTGGGGCACTATTGAACCTCCGCCAGTTCCGCCCACGTCCGGTCCACCCCGGCATATGAGGTTAAGTACACAAAACGCTATGAAAAATTAACATCCTCTAAACCAGCGGTTCCCAACCTGTGGGTAACTACAATGAAATTTTCTGAGGAGTGGAAACCAAAACTGTTAAATTGTGTTTCAATCATGAAACTAAATTATTTTTAAAACATCACTATAATTACAATATTGTAAAACCATAATACTGATTACATAAGTTATCGATATTATTTTTCTCCAATTACTGGCAATAATGCATGACATGATGAAGTGGGGGTCAGAACTTGTGAAACAAATATATGAGCACATCTACCTCACATTGTTTCTCCCACTACACATATACTTCGTGCTTGCTACCATGCGTCTACGACAGTAAAAGTGATTTCTGTACGTAATAAATGCTCAATATAACAAAACATGTCTTCTCCAAGTTGTAGATACTTCCTGCAATGACCCAGAAATTGCTTCATTCTCACTTCAAATATAAATGAACCTTACGACCGCACGACACAACAATAACGCCACTAACGGAAGAAATCCAAACACCAAAAAGCAATTGTCTGACATAAAAGAAAGTTGGTAGGCGTCCTTCTGTATTTGAAAGATAACAACTCTTTATACACTGCTGGCCACCGTAAATGCAACGCCAAGAAAGACAAGAGGTAGCACAACAAAATTTATTTTGTAGATAACATGTTGACCAAGTATCAAATCATTACGTTTACAGACGTCTGTGACATGTGGTTCCTGCCAGAATCAGTAGCCAGAGTAGCCGCCATTGTTGGAGATCACCGCTGCCACACGTCTCGGCATTGCGTCAAAGAGACGTTGCATGTGTTCCTGGGGTACAGCATCCCAAGCAGCTTCCACACGTTGCCAAAGATCATCTGGTGTGGCAGCTGGGGATGTAATCTGGGTCACTCGTGGAGCAACCATGGACCACATGTTTTCTATCGGCGAAAGATCCGGAGAACGAGCCGGCCAGGGAAGCAATTCAATCTGGTTATTGACGAAGAACCTTTGGACAATGCGTGCCAGTGTGGTCGCGCATTATCCTGTTGATATATGGCTGTGGCCGAGCCCTGAAGGTAAGGAAGGACAACTGGCTCCAGCACCTCGGATATGTATCGCCGGCTATTTAAAGTACCGGCAATGCGTACTAGAGGCGTGCGAGAGTAATATCCAATACCGCCCCATACCATAATACCCGGTGCAAGACCAGTGTGGCGGTGCAAAATGCAGCTGTCCAGCATCCTCTCTCCACGGTGTCTCCACACTCGAATCCGACCATCGTGGTGCAGCAGACAGAAGCGTGCCTCGTCAGTAAAAACAACGTCATTCCATTCTGCCGTCCACATCCGTCTGTCATCACACCATTGGCGACGGAGACGTCTGTGGTTCTGCGTCAATGGTGGACGAATCAATGGACGTCTTGCGGACAGACCACTCTGCTGTAAACGGCGTCGAATGGTACGCGCAGACACTGGATGATGCGTTACAGACGCAATGTGCTGTGCTATGGTTCGGGATGTCACTGAGCGATCCGTCAGTGCCATGCGCACAATTTGCCTATCAGCACGTGCAGTGGTGCACCGAGGTGACTGCGATCGACCACGGCGGTCCGTCGTACCCTCCTGCATCCAACGGTCACATATCCGCATTACAGTTGTTTGGTTTCGTCCAACACGACTAGCGATTTCTCTGTATGATAATCCACAATCTCGATAAGCCACTATCCTTCCTCTGTCGAACTCGGATACTTGATCAAAAGATGTTCGCTGTTTTCTACGAGGCATAACTGATCGTCTTGTGAAACAACCACAAGGTAAACACACGTGCCGAACGTACGCTCGTCGAAATCGCCAAGCCTTAAATGGCGCTATGAGGTGGCGCCACAGGTGCGCGTGATGTGCGTCTGCGCTGAAATTCTAATCAGTTGCATATCTCATCGCTGCAAACTCATGGTGTAAATTTCACTTGATTCGGATGCTTCCTTCAGGGTGTTGCATTTACGGTGGCCAGCAGTGTATTTCACGCCAGTGCATTAGAGTGGCGATAGTAGCGCCACCACGTGGATGCAAATCAAGTTTGCTTTAAATAAACGCTGTAACGATCGTGAGCGTTATTTACCTGTGAGACTGGACCTGGTGACTTGATGTTAGTCAAGAATGTCTTTAAGGCTACAAAGATCCCATTATCAACACCTCACTGAGTTTGGACGAGATCGTGTAATATGACTGCGAAAAGCTGGGTGTTCCTTCTGCGGTGCTACAGAAAGACTTGGCAGGAATGTAGCAGATGTACATGATTGTTGGCCAAGGTGATCATGTAAATCTACGGACGGAAGAAGACCGGGCATTGGGCGGCGATGTGACACTGCCGAGAGGTAGGACCTTCGTTTCGCCGATGGCTCTGGCATACCGTACTGCATCTGAGCAGCAATTTGAGCAGCAGTTGTCACCACAGTTACACAACGAATTGTTACAAATCGATTACTCCAAGGACAGCTCAGAGCCAGACTTCTGAGGTCATCAGTCCCCTAGAACTTAGAACTACTTAAACCTAACTAACCTAACGACATCACACACATCCATGCCCGAGGCAGGATTCGAACCTGCGACCGTAGCTGTCGCGTGGTTGCAGACTGTAGAGCCTAGAACCGCTCGGCCACACCGGCCGGCGGACACTGAAGGGGACTGAGGAATTATCATTGGTTATGCTCAGAAAGGCGGTTCTGAAATTAGACAAGCGTTGATGCCAATTATGCCACCTATGCACGACATTGGAGATACCCATTTGGTAAAGCTCTGTCGTGAGGAAGTCTGTAACTGCCTGCTGCCCATCCTCATCCGACTGGAATCGCCGACCTTGTGGGAATACTTGTACATTTGCGCGTTGTGCATATTTCTTTGTAGCCTACGGCTGTTTCATAATTCCAGAGCTGGTTTCACGAAAACACGGAAATGATATTTTTCGGTGTCACACAACAAACTATGTTAATTTTTTTGCTTTTGTTTCTAATAGAAAACTGAGTAAATGAATACCAGGGCAATGCCGGGTTGATCAGTAGTTCTATAAAGCCGTTACTATTGTCAGTCAGTTCTGTGTATCCTCTGTTCCTCGGATATCGTCGGCTACTTTGCGCCATAATAGAAAAAAACGTTTACAGATTTAGTGTCCCATTACCTAAATTAATTCCCAATGCATGACCTTGCTTGATTGCTACTGCATCCTGTTACATATCATTTCCTTTTGTTGATGTTCATAATATAAACTTTTACAGGGTGTTACCCACTGCGTTTAACTGCTTTTCAAAGATCTTCGCCGTCTCTGGCGGACTTCTAATGTAATCAAATACCTTGCACTTTTCATTTCGTCTTTCAGAGCTGTAAGCATTCTTCCACTTGCTCCTCTGCTTCCTATGTCGCTTGCTGTATTTACATATTAAATCAGGTGGCTGGTACGCTGCAACTTGTTCCCTTTCATGTCCGACTCTGTGTTAACGCTACCTGGATTTTGGAGCAATGTATAGGTATTGTAAGAATCCAGAGTCTGGCGGCGGTAAAATTGAATAAAAGGTTCTCGGGTTTCCAGCCATGTCAAGTAATTAAAATTACAGGAGATTTCGGCTAAGCACTCCTTGGCCATTGCCAAATTGTACTACTGCCAGTGGGCTACTGGCATGCCCCTCATACCCAGTAGCTCCCGACTGTGACGTCACTGGTGCCTGCGGCATCGCCATATACGGGCATACGTTGACTCGGCGTTCGATGCGCCCACTTCAAAGCGCGATCGCTGGATTCCATGCCATGCTGAGCTGCCGGTCACCGCCCCTGTTTATGGTGTTATTGGTGACTTTCATTTCAATGTCTTCTTTAGTTACACAGTCCCAGAAGCCGTATGTGCTAGTAGCGACGGATTTTTCGTCAAATGTTTTCAAGAAAGACTCACAACAAGACCGCCGACGAGGAACAGGAAAAGAAACTTGCTATTTTGCCGTTTTGTGGCTCCATGTCGGGCAAGATAAGCCGCATGCTGAAACGACGGAAGATCATCTTCAGGCTTCTGACCGGTCATTTATTAATACCAGTTAAAGAGGCAACAGAACACCTGCGGTGTACAAGATACCTTGCGAGTGTGGCGAGTCTTAAGTCGGACAAAAAGTACGCACTGTGTAACTACGCAGGAATGAGTTTTACCGCCTACACTACCCCGAGAAATCTGTTTTAGCAGATCAAGCTTTAGAAAACGGACACCGGATAAAATTTGACGAAACATCCGTCGTGGCTCGCACTAACGGCTTCTGGGATTCTGTAATTAAACAAGCCATTCAACTGTAAAACTCCGATAACATAACGGTGGACTGCAGCTCAGTGTGGCGCGGAATCCAGCGATCGCGAAGTTTAAGCAGGGGCATCGAACGCCGAGTCTTACAGGCCCGTACATGGCGATAACGCAGGCACTAATGACATCACAGCGGGTAACTAATGTGTATTAAGAGCCGTATCAGCCGTCCACTGTCAGTCATACCACTTCACAGTAGCTAACTGGCCGTGTAATTTTAATTGCTTGATGTGGTTGGAAAGCCGAGAGCATTTTATTAGAGTTACGAGTAAACTTACGTCTCCTGTATTTTATCATTGCTAATTTCAGAATTGCAAAGAGTGTACTGCAGTCTTCTTGAATCTACAGATACTAAGAATGTGGGGTTTTCTTAGTTACAAAGTCAAACGGAACACATCTCCAACTATGAGTGAGTTGTGAAGATGTACGAACTTCGTAGCTTTCGTGTATTATCCGATGAGTGGGCTCCTACTCAATTCTGAAGCATTCGATTCTTACCGGGGACTCCCATGTCCTAGTCCGGTAAAACTACTAGTGTTTCCATCTAACAGTCTGTAATAAACTGTCTGTGTGTCTCGTACAGTGGTGCATATGAGTAACTTATAATTTGCCGAATTATTGAGAATTCTGGATGTACATTATTGCATTTGTACACCGCTGATTATTAAATAAAAAATGCTTCAAATGGCTCTTAGCACTATGGGACTTAACTTCTGAGGTCATCAGTCTCCTACAACTTAGAACTACTTAAACCTAACTAACCTACGGACATCACACACATCCATGCCCGAGGCAGGATTCGAACATGCGACAGTAGAAGTAGCGCGGTTCCGGACTGAAGCGCCTTCAACCGCTCGGCCACAACGGCCGGCCGATTATTAAATATTCTACACCACTTACAATATAAAGAATGGTACTAATTACTTCATTTTTTAGTTGGTTAATGTCCCATACATAGGTAACACACGACAGATAGTTGAAATGTACGATTTTATGGGATTTCATTACTTTACACAGAGTTGTCTGATTATAATGGATACACAGTATCTTAGTTTCTAGTTGAATCACTTATTATGCTTGCATCCGATTTTGAGACTTTAAAAGTGGGAGTATGTCTTTACCAAGTCAATATACAACATACGAAACTTATGTTGGAGCAGTATATTGCCTTACAATCTAGGACACTCAACTGATTACAGATGCAACTTTATTATTTTAAAGTGAGATGTATATCACTAGCGTCCTAAATTATCTTTTGTATTGCTAATGGAATTATGAATCGGTATTTGGAATAATGCCTCCCCAAAAACGACGACGTCTATATTGAACAGGCTCATATAGACTGATCAGCATATTATTATGACTATCTACCTAATCGCCGTTTAAGTCCACCTTTGGCATGGGTAATAGCGCTGAAACTTCGTTACAAGGAAGCGATGAGGACTTGGCAGGTCGCTGGTGGGCGATGCACAACATCTGCGCACACAGATCACCTAATTCCCGTGAATTCCGGGGAGGGGGCCTATGAGTTCTGAGCCACGTTCATTCACATAGTATGTGTGTTCCATCGCGTCCAGATCTGGTGAGATGGAGGTCCAGCACATGAATTGCAACACTCACCACGGTGTTCCTCGAACCACTTCATCACAGTATGAAGGCTTTCACGACCGGATGACATATCTTCTGGTAAACCTTGCGGGATGTAAGGTCGTGGTCCATGAAACTCTTCAGCTCCTAACGTTTCGTCCAGTGCTTCGCTGGACATCTTCAGAGGGGTGTTTCTCCTCCGGTGAGTCGGCAAGACTGGACGAAACGTTAGGAGCTGAAGAGTTTCATGGACCACGACCTTACATCCCGCAAGGTTTACCAGAAGACACTTCATCACACTCCTGAACATTTGAGAAGATGCGTTACCTTGTTGAGAAATGCCACTGCCGTCGAGAAACATGATCACCATGAAGCGATGTACGCGATCTGCGACTGCTGTGCGATAATTCTTGGTCCTCATGGTGCCTTGCACCATCTCCACTGAATCCGTGGATAGCAACGTGATTTTGCTCCAGAGCAGAATGGAGCCACCGTCAACTTGTCTCCGTCCAGCAGACAGATGTCGTGGAGCTCAACCCCTGGATGATGACGGATTCGCGCCCTTACATCGGCATGATGTAGAAGGTATCGGAATTCATCAGACCATGCTGCGCTGTGCCACTGCGCCAGCGCCCAGTGCCGATGGTCACGCGTCCATTTCAGAAGTAGCTGCTGATATCGTGAAAACATTGGCACATTCATGGACCTTCAGCTGAGGTGGTTCATCGTTAGGAGTGTTCGGTGCACTGTGTGTTCAGTAGTTAATGTATGCTGTTAGTTCCGCCACAGCTCACCGCATATCCTGTTTTACTAGTCTGCCCAGCCTACGACGTTCAGAATCTGTAATTAGGGCTGGGAGCTCAACTCCACTATGTCTGGACGTGATTTCACCTTGGTTTCGCCACGTGTTGAAGACACACACCATAGCACTCCTCGAACACCCAACAAGTCGTGCAGTTTCCGAAACGCAAGTGCCGGGCCTCCGGGCCATCTCAATCTGCTGTCGGTGAAATTCAGATACATCGCGTGCCTTCCCCATTGTACACACGGACCGCACGCTCACTGATACTATCGATAGTAGGTCGATGGTCATAATGTTATGACTGGTCAGTTTAGGTATCAGTAACAGGTTTACCATGATTACGATCGTTTGTGTGGATGTTTAGCAACTTATAATGGTACGTTATTGCATTTGCATATCCAAACAAAAATAATCGCTTGTCAATTTCGATAACTCGCGCATGTATAGTGTCTCTCTGCTCACAAGTTAGAAATTGAATTATCATGGTCAGTTTAGTCGACATGGGAAGGACAGGTGATACTGTCGTATTCATATTGATCAAACTTTACGAAAATGTTCATTGTTAAATTCTCATCTTTGCCTCTTTGCTACACTGTGGCATGGCCTGAGGGCATGTGACACCGTTGATTGTAGTCTTTGAGCCCGTTGTAGCGTTAGGTACCGTGGTTCACTGGTTCCTGTTCTCAAGGATAATGCAGCGTGTCGGCTATTAATTTCAGCAGCTTTCCTGTCAATAGTAGCAAAACAGGTCAGTACGAAGATTAACTGCAAAGTACCGTGGTTCCCTGGTTCCTGTTCTCAAGGATAATGCAGCGTGTCGGCTATTAATTTCAGCAGCTTTCCTGTCAATAGTAGCAAAACAGGTCAGTACGAAGATTAACTGCAAAAGCACGCACCACAGTCACTGACACTCTAGAATTGCTATAGAACTGAGCATCCGATGAGATCAATAAGGAAAGTGATATAATGGGGTTTAGTTGAAAGGCTAACATTTGGAAGCCAGTCATACAAAAAGCAAATAAATTAATGAAGTCTACAATAGACAGTAGCCACGGATTCTGCTTAATAAAAAATAATTTACCTTTCAGGGCTGTAGAAGTAAGTATTTCATGTAATCTCAAGGGTATCTATGCACGGATACAGGGTCAACAGTGGTTACGATATGTACAAGGATCAAGTGGATACATTTAGGTGCTCCATGAGACTATTCGAGGTTTATGCAGTCGTATATAGGAAATTTTGAGCCTCAAAAAAGCGTTAGCGAATTGCAGAAAAGAACCTGCAAAAGGGTTACTTACAGTTAAGTCCCCACGTGAATCAATGTAACGCATTAAACACGAACATGAGAGGGGGAGGGGGGGGGGGGCGGTCGGGGGTGTTATTCCAGGTCTCGTATACTTCGCTAAAACTCAAGGGAAACAATAAAAATCACAAAATATATAGGAATAAGGACCCGCAGCGACCTACAGCGAAAGACATAAAAAGATAAAAAGATATGCAGGAAAAGTAGACTGCTAGTTTATGAAACAATCCTAAAGCAATACAATTTAGCGACGAAGAAATGGATTACGAAAGCTCCTTTGCCCGACTGTGGAGCATTTCTCGTCATTCTGGAATCCTTATCAGATAGGATTAATACCAGTGATCTGAAGAGGAGAGGTGCATTTCGACACTGGTTCCCTTAGCGCGAGGACCTTCCGGTTATGCAGTAGTGGCAGACGTTGGAAGAGAGGCTTTAGGTATCAATAGAAATTTATTGTTTAAATTCCAAGCAGGGATATTAGTTTTATTAACTTCTTATAGTTGGGATTCACAGCCATGAAGAACATTTTAAAGAACATTGTATTCGCCGTGGTTTGTATCAAGTATTTACTTTGACAGTTGCAGTTCCGGCTTTAAGGCCGTTATCAAGTGATATAGCAGAGCTTAAGCGAATACCAACTTTAAAAATGTCTTTATCGTACCGACATTGTTAACATCCTCAACACAAGTCACAATAAACCACTGTTCCTATGCACCGTTTAGAATTGCGTTCTCAAAATAATCATATTCGTTTTTGAAACTGTAAATAACTCACTACTTTTGGAGATATACACGTAAACAGTACAGAAGAACAGTAGTTTATTGGGATTAGTGTTAGAGTATTAACATTATTAAATGGCTCAGATACGATGATGACACACGTACATGTCAGAGTATTTTTAAATATTGACATTTGTTCAAGCACAGTTATGCCACTTGATAACTGCCGTAAGCCCTAAACTGCAATTGTGAAAATACTTTCCACAGTCAACGGCGAATATAGTTTTGTTTCAAACGTATATTATTTTTCCGCCATAAGACTCTTTAAGTTGCCACGAAGAGAAAACCATAGAGATTAGAGCTCATAAGAAGTCTTAACGATTTTCAGACACATCATTCGGAAATGGTGGTTGGTGATAGGTAACGGAAACAGAATTGCAGTCAATCGCACACCGTAAGGGCAGTTGCTGGGGGTAGTTCTGGAACTGTGTGCTGCATATGCTCTAGCAAAACATTTCGGGTTCTGATAAAAGACACATTGGTTTCGAACTGTTGTATAAACAGCTCATTACTTGTGGTGGTATAGCGACAGTGAATTTTCGGTGTACTGCCAATGCTGTCTTGTTGGAGACAAAGAGCTCAGAGCAGCACTGTTAGGGGTGAACCGCAGAAACGCTGGAAGCAGGTCGGCCGCCGCTTTTAATCGGTCCATTTGTTAGCCGTGTCGCTAATTGGTGGCGTGCGGTCCGCGCAGCTGTATTTAATTACATACGGCATTAGCAGGGCGGTCTCGGGTCTGCTGGGGAGCGTATAGTGTGCAAGAGGAGCGAATTTGTGACCTACCATACGAAACTGCTTGGTGCAGGACGAAGTAGAGTTTGCTGCCGTGATACGCCCGCTATCCGTTTTTAACCGATTCACGGTCGCTGTTATTCATGGCGTCTGAAAGAGTGCTAGTGCATGCTTCGAACTGCTCTGACTCAGAGTGTGCATGGCTCACATGGCATAGAGGAACGTTGGATGGTTCAGATGGCTCTGAGCACTATGGGACTTAACTTCTGAGGTCATCAGTCCCCTAGAACGTAGAGCTTCTAAAACCTAACTAACCTAAGGACATCACACACAATCATGACCGAGGCAGGATTCGAACCTGCCACCGTAGCGGTCGCGCGGTTCCAGACTGTAGCGCCTAGAACCGCTCGGCCACTCCGGCCGGCGGGAACGTTGGAGATAGTGGACTTGTAAAGGTTTATTTTTACAAAGACAGAGAACTGCTAAGAACCGTAATTGTAATTAACTACAGTTGATCTGTTATTCTTGTATATTCGGAATTCATTTATCATGAGAAAGTTACAGCAAAGCGAGACATATAAAAGAGACCCCCATTCTTCACTTTATTAAATAACTGCTATTTAACTATTACTGATCGATTAAAATATACATGACCACGATGACGTTTTAATTAGGGCAATATGTGATGTGTACACGTGAGTAATACCATGTCACTGGAGCTGCAAAGCTAATGTGGGCTGTCATAAGTAACGTAGCTACGGTAGTTTTTCTAGTAGCTTTGGTGAGTTAAGATCGTACCTGCGTTAGCGAAACGTTAGGTGTGTAGCATACCTATCGAGTGTTACCTCGTGACGATCGCTTTCTTTAGACATGCGATCAGTATCTCACTAGATTCCCCTAGGAACCAGAAGTGTTGAGCAGTCTAGATACTGTATGAGAACACATAAAGGGCCAAGTAACATACGGAACATTTTTGTTGTGCATAGCTATTCCCCCGCCCGTACTAAAAATAAACAGTATTTATAGCAAAGTTGAAATTGTCAATGTTGAATTCGAGTTATATTCGATAATTGTTGATTTGTACCGAGAAGTAGAGAAATTTTGTTGTAGAAATTATGAACGAATGGACTATTAAGTATCAGCATAAAATGCCATTTCCTCAAAAAAAGGCAAAATATAAAAACGTTAAACAAAAATATATCAAAGATCTCGTCAATACTTCGTCGAACGTATATAAAACATGTTTATGTTATTCGTATACAGCTTTCGCATTTATCAGTTATAGCAGGACACTCTTGTCTTTGATCATGATGATGAAACTTCTGTTGTATAAACAAATAACAACAACAATTATACATATTTTTATGTTTTTGCATGTAAACTCTACTTATATGAAAAACAACTGCTTTGAATAGATAAAAGCGCAAAAGTTAAACGATCAACTAATTTTTGTTATAAAATCCAGTCAATTTTTTAAGGATATAAATAAACAACTGACGAACTCGAAACGATGCGTGGTTCTAATTATGTGCGAAATAAACAAGCAAACAAAAAGAAAGAAAAGACATTGGCTCCCACTTTCTCTCTCACACATTCATTTATGTTTCTTCTCCTACCAATGCCACCAGTAATTCTACCATTTACTACGTTATTTATGTACTGCACGAAAACTACGAAACCGTAATTTTGGTAGGGCGCAATCTACGTATAGCAGATTAAACTAAATTTACATAATCGGGAAAAATTCGCCCAATTTTTTAAAAAAATGGCCTGCAATACCAACCAAGAAGAAACCAACGTGGTCTACACACTGAGAGGCCAATGGCAGTTCAAAAATGGCTCTGAGCACTATGGGACCCAACTGCTGTGGTCATCAGTCCCCTTGAAAGTAGAACTACTTAAACCTAACTAACCTAAGGACATCACACACATCCATTCCTGAGGCAGGATTCGAACCTGCGACCGTAGCGGTCACCCGGTTCCAGACTGTAGCGCCTAGAACCGCACGGCCACTCCGGCCGGCGCCAATGGCAGTGGCTGGGCTGCAGGACTAGTGAACTGACAGAAGTATCTCTACCAAACCAACCACTCTATAAATTGTTTGCCATCCTCCATTATCGTTGGTCTGAAATGGGCTGATTCACAGGAGTACGCAACCATGGTAGGCTCTCCGCAAGTCCTTTCACATGGCCTTGGAGGAACATCTGTTGAAAACTCGAGAATATTGAAAGGCTGCAAGCTACTCCCTCACTCTAACTACTGTTAGTCAGATTGATATTCCTATCTTAGGTCATGATCTCCATGTTCCCCAATGCTACACTTGATATGCGTGGCTTAGGACTTTTTTTGCATGAGGAAACTGTGAGCAGAATGTTCTTAGAACTGCATGTGTAGCCTGCAGAGAACCTGTACGCGAGGGCCTAAAGTGCAGGCGACGGAGAACAGGAGAAAAATGGATTGCAGGCCATAAATGTTGTGTCCTACAACGTGGCTGTGCGAGTGATTCGGGGAAGCAAGGCTCTGTGAGCTGGCCCTGTGCGTCCTGCCACTCCACCCTTCCCACTTCGTGTTGGAGCAGGATTACGCCATCTCGCTAAACATTTTGCCTGGGACAGGTGACAGTCCGTCATGAAGGCAGCTAGATGACGGAAAGTGGGTGGAGGAAGCTGTTTAAAAGAGACTGCTGTAATCTCAGCTTTTGCGCAAACATTGGGACGATCATAAAAATATAAGCATTCTCGTGTTAGAAGATGGGATGTTGCCATCACAGTGGCTAGTGCACACGTTTAGTGCAGCAAGACTCTCACTCTCCTGACGTCAGGAAGTCTCCAGGTACTTTTAACGAGTGGAAAAAATACATATACATTACTGGCCATTAAAATTGCTGCAACCAAGTAGAAATGCATATGATAAACGGGTATTCATTGGAAAAATATATTATACTAGAACCGGCATGTGATTACATTTTCACGGAGTTTGGGTGCATAGGTCCTGAGAAATCAATACCAGGAACAACCATCCCCGGCCGTAATAACGGCCCTGATACGTCTGGGCACTGAGTCAAACAGAGCTTCGATGTCGTGTACAGGTACAGCTGCCCATGCAGCTTCAACACGATACCACAGTTCATCAAGAATAGTGACTGGCGTATTGTGACGAGCCAGTTGCTCGGCCACCATTGTTCAGACGTTTTCAATTGGTGAGAGATCTGGAGAACGTGCTGGCCAGGGCAGCAGCCGAACATTTTCTGTATCTAGAAAGGCCCGTACAGGACCTGCAACATGCGGTCGTGCATTATCCTGCTGAAATGTAGGATTTCGCAGGGATCGAATGAAGGGTATAGCCACGGGTCGTAACACATCTGAAATGTAACGTCCACTGTTCAAAGTGCCGTCAATGCGAACAAGTGGTGGCCGAGACGTGTAACCAGTGGCACCCGATACCATCACGCCGGGTGATATGCCAATATGGCGATGACGAATACACACTTCCAATGTGCGTTCACCGCGACGTCGCCAAACACGGATGCGACCATCATGATGCTGTAAACAGAACCTGGATTCATGCGAAAAAATGACATTCTGCCATTCGTGCACCCAGGTTAGTCCTTGAGTACACCATCGCAGGCGCTCCTGTCTGTGATGCAGCGTCAAGGGTAACCGCAGCTATGGTCTCCGAGCTGATAGTCCATGCTGCTGCAAACGACTTCGAACTGTTCTTGCAGATGGTTGTTGTCTTGCAAACGTCCCCATCTGTAGACTCAGGGATCGAGACGTGGCTGCACGATCCGTTACAGCCATGCGGAGAAGATGTCTGTCATCTCGACTGCTAGTGATACGAGGCCGTTGGGATCCAGCAGGGCGTTCCGTATTACCCTCCTGCACCCACTGATTCCATATTCTGCTAACAGTCATTGGATCTCGACCAACGCGAGCAGCGATGTCGCGATACGATAAACCGCAATCGCGATAGGCTACAATCCGATCTTATCAAAGTCGGAAACGTGATGGTACGCATTTCTCCTCCTTATACGAGGCATCACAACAACGTTTCACCAGGCAACGCCGGTCAACTGCTGTTTGTGTGTGAGAAATCGGTTGGAATCTTTCCTCATGTCAGCACGTTGTAGGTGTGGCCACCGGCGCCAGCCTTGTGTGAATGCTCTGAAAAGCTAATAATTTGCATATCACAGCATCTTCTTCCTGTCGGTTAAAATTCGCGTCTGTATCACGTCACCTTCGTGGTGTAACAGTTTTAAATTGCAGTAGTGTATTTCACAGACACGACTGTCTGGGAAGCTTAACAGCCTTCTTTCAGGATCTGGAAATGGTCAGCTTGGAAAGATTAGATCTCTTCATAAATGAGGGACTTTGGTTCTGTTTGGGTAGACCTTTGTTGCCAAAAGATGGCAATGCTTACCGTGAGAACGACGCCTTTCTTGCCGAAAACCTTCTTTCTTCAGACGAGAGAGATTTTGAGTCACTGATTGGCTCCACTCAGGATACGCAGTGCAGAGGCCTGCTGCCCCAGCGTGGAAACCCAGGTGTTGTGTCTCGATTGACTACCAGACCAGCAGAACAGTCACGATTGGTGATTCCATGAATGTACGATAGCCCGATTGGTTTGTATAACCCGGAGGCGTTTTTTTTATCCAGTACGAGGCTTAGTGGAAAGTGATCGTGATTCTTTGCCTTTCTTCATCTTCTCGTCCTCCGCCGTTGGAAAACTTCAGGTCCTTCCCTAGTGGGTGAGACTTGTTGTGGACTGGGAGCAGTTCCCACCTGCACCGACAGTGTCATATCGTGTGTCATGAGGGTGAACTTATTCATCCTCAGTCGGCCGTCTGACGTCTTACAATTCCAGCACGTGCCGTTGTGCTTGTGGGTCAAATTGGTCAGCCCGCCAGCGGGCGCACCTCACACGGAAATCTGCCCGGATTTCAGGGCTTAGATAGGGAAGTTTCTCACGTTCTAATAAGCAGAACGCCAGTCCCGATAGTTTGCATGTTTCAGTGGACGCGTCAGAACATTACAGCTGTTGCGACGCTCCCTCTCGCCTGCAGTGTGCCGTTTCCTGCTTGCTGTTGAATCAACATGAATGGGAGAAGTGTTGCTGCACCGGCATAGAGTTGTTGAATGACATCCACACCTGCCTGTTCTCCGAGAACCATGGTTAGTAGTGTTTGTAGTGAACCTGGTCGTAATTGATTCCATATGAAGATAATTTGGCATCACAGTGGGTTCATGTGAACGAAGTCTAATTGTATTGTATAAGGGAAAGTGTTCAGTTGTGAACTTCTATAGTTTCCACCCCAATGAACGCTTTGACAATCAAGCACCACTCTCTTCCCTGGCTGTTTGTCATATTTCTTTTAAGATTTATCAGCTCTGTTGTACTTATAAAGGGATGAATAAAACCTTGTCATTATTTTTGTAAACTTAAATACGCTACTATTGTCATTCATACGCCTCCAGCCATTCACGGTTTTTATTTTATTGTGGCTCTGAGCACTATGGGACTTAACATCTGTGGTCATCAGTCCCCTAGAACTTAGAACTACTTAAACCTAACTAACCTAAGGACATCACACACATCCATGCCCGAGGCAGGATTCGAACCTGCGACCGTAGCAGTCGCGCGGTTCCGGACTGAGCGCCTAGACCGCTAGACCACCGCGGCCGGCTATTTTATTGTAGTGATACGTGGATACACCAGCAATTCTGAATTCAATCATACTAAATTAATTAATTTCCTGGTTAATTTGAGTTCTGAAAGTGACTACAGACAAAGACAACAAAAGTGACATGAGTCAATTCACTAATTAAATACACTACTGGCCATTAAAATTGCTACACCACGAAGATGACGTGCTACAGACGCGATATTTAACCTCCAGGAAGAAGATGCTGTGATATGCAAATGATAAGCTTTTCAGAGCATTAAGACTAGGTTGGCGCCGGTGGCGACACCTACAACGTGTTGACATGAGGAAAGTTTCCAACCGATTTCTCATACACAAACAGCAGTTGACAGGCGTTGCCTGGTGAAACGTTGTGTGATGCCTCGTGTAAGGAGGAGAAATGCGTACCATCACGTTTCCGACTTTGATAAGGGTCGGATTGTAGCCATTGCGGTTTGTCGTATCGCGACATTGCTACTCGCGTTGGTCGAGATCCAATGACTGTTAGCAGAATATGGAATTGGTGGGTTCAGGAGGGTAATACGGAACGCCGTGCTGGATCCCAACGGCCTCGTATCACTAGCAGTCGAGATGACAGGCATCTTATCCGCATGGCTGTAACGGATCGTGCAGCCACGTCTCGATCCCTGAGTCAACAGATGGGGACGTTTGTAAGACAACAACCATCTGCATGAGCAGTTCGACGACGTTTTCAGCAGTATGGACTATCAGCTCGGAGACCGTGGCTGCGGTTACCATTGACGCTGCATCACAGATAGGAGCGCCTGCGATGGTGTACTCAACGACGAACCTGGGTGCACGAATGGCAAAACGTTATTTTTCGGATGAATCCAGGTTCTGTTTACAGCATCATGATGGTCGCATCCGTGTTTGGCGACATCGCGGTGAACGCACATTGGAATCGTGTATTCGTCATCGCCTTACTTGCGTATCACCCGGCGTGATGGTATGGGGTGCCACTGGTTACACGTCTCGGTCACCTCTTGTTCGCAGTGACGGCACTTTGAACATTGGACGTTATATTTCAGATGTGTTACGACCCGTGTCTCTACGCTTCATTTGATCTCTGCGAAACCCTTCATTTCAGCAGGATAATGCACGACTGCAGGTTGGAGGTCCTGTACGGGCCTTTCTGGATACAGAAAATGTTCTACTGCTGCCCCGGCCAGCACGTTCTCCAGATCTCTCACCAATTGAAAACGGATGGTCAATGGTGGCCGAACAACTGGCTCGTCACAATACGCCAGTCACTACTCTTGATGAACTGTGGTATCGTGTTGAAACTGCATGGGCAGCTGTACCTGTAGACGCCATTCAAGCTCTGTTTGACACAATCCCAGGCGTATCAAGGCCGTAATTACGGCCAGAGGTGGTTGTTCTGGGTACTGATTTCTCAGGATCTATGCACCCAAATTGCGTGAAAATATAATCACATGTCAGTTCTAGTATAATATATTTGTCCAATGAATACCCGTTTATTGTCTGCATTTCTTCTTGGTGTAGCAATTTTAATGGCCAGTGGTGTATATGAAAATTAAGGTCAGCACACAATTTCAAGATTGTTGATAATACTTTTCTCTGTGCAATGACATTAACATTTAGTATCACTTGGAAATATATTTGTGATAAAGGAAGCGACATCTTGCAATATGACCCCAGTATCAGCATCAGGCAGGTGATTTGCCAGCACACGGTAAAACGACTATGTGAAACATTCTCCACGACAGCTGCCACTGTCCGTGCCACTTGCAATGCAAGCACGTATTATTACCCGTGGTCCTGTCTCCAGGGCGGCAGTATTGTCGCAGATTCGTCGCAGAGGCCATCATGGTGACGGAACTTCTGTCATCCATCCTATTCGCAGATGAGGCTACCGTTGGGTCTTGTCCACTCGTCTCGTATAGGAGGCCTAAGGGATGCTGCGTTCTCGGAATGCTAAACAACAATTCAAGCAAATAGCATTAGTAGTTTTATTTCTATAAAGCAGGTTGACAATACTGAAGTTTAATGTTCAAAGGTGTTGCAAACGATGGGCAACGTGCAACATAAATCAGAGTCCTTGCTATACACAATGATTAAACAAGTCTGTCACATGTTTGTGGATCACTACTAACTGCTCTCGTAGCACTCTCTGCTAGTCGGTGCTAATACTCTGTAAATATTTTTCACTAATGTCCGGCCGAGGCTGGGAGGAGCCACGCTTATACAGGGTGGTCCATTGATCGTGACCGGGCCAAATATCTCACGAAATAAGCGTCAAACGAAAAAAACTACAAAGGACGAAACTTGTCTAGCTTGAAGGGGGAAACCAGATGGCGCTATGGTTGGCCCGCTAGATGGCGCTGCCATAGGTCAAACGAATTTCAACTGCGTTTTTTAAATACGAACCCCCATTTGTTATTACATATTCATGTAGTACGTAAAGAAATATGAATGTTTCAGTTGGACCACTTTTTTCGCTTTGGGATAGATGGCGCAGTAATACTCACAAACATATGGCCCATAATTTTAGACGAACATTTGGCAACAGGTAGGTTTTTCAAATTTAAATACAGAATGCAGGTACGTTTGAACATATCATTTCGGTTGTTCCAGTGTGATGCATGTACCTTTGTGAACGTATCATTTCTGGGAACGCATGCTGTTACAGCATGATTACCTGTAAATACCACATTAATGCAATAAATGCTCAAAATGATGTCCGTCAACCTCAGTGCATTTGGCAATACGTCTAACGACATTCCTCTCAACAGCGAGTAGTTTGTCTTCCGTAATGTTCACAGCACATGCATTGACAATGCGTTGACACATGTTGTCAGGCGTTGTCGGTGGATCACGATAGTAAATATCCTTCAACTTTCCCCACAGAAAGAAATCCGGGGACGTCAGATTCAGTGAACGTGCGGACCATGGTATTGTACTTCGACGAGCAATCCACCTGTCATGAAATTCAATACCGCTTCAACCGCACGCGAGCTATGTGCCGGACATCCATCATGTTGGAGGTACACCGCCATTCTGTCATGCAGTGAAACATCTTTTAGTAACATCGGTAGAACATTACGTTGGAAATCAGCATACATTGCACCATTTAGATTGCCATCGATAAAATGGGGGCCAATTATCCTTCCTCCCATACTGCCGCACCTTGCATTAACCCGCCAAGGTCGCTGATGTTCCACTTGTCGCAGCCATCGTGGATTTTTCGTTGCCCAGTAGTGTATATTATGCCGGTTTACGTCACCGCTGTTGGTGAATGACGCTTCGTCACTAAATGGAACGCGTGCAAAAAATCTGTCATCGTCCCGTAATTTCCCTTGTGCCCAGTAGCAGAAGTGTACACGACGTTCAAAGTCGTCGTCATGCAATTGCTGGTGCATAGAAATATGGTACGGGAGCAATCGATGTTTTAGCATTCTCAACACCGATGTTTTTGAGATCCCCGATTTTTGCTCAATTTTCCTACTACTGATGTGCGGACTAGCCGCGACAGCAGCTAAAACACCTACTTGGGCATCATCATTTGTTGCAGGTCGTGGCTGACGTTTCACATGTGGCTGAGCACTTCCTGTTTCCTCAAATAACGTAACTATCCGGTGAACGGTCCGGACACTTGGATGATGTCGTCCAGGATACCGAGCAGCATACATAACACACGCCCGTTGGGCATTTTGATCACAATAGCCATACATCAACAAGATATCGACCTTTTCCGCGATAGGTAAACGGTCCATTTTAACATGGGTAATGTATCACGAAGCAAATACCGTCCGCAATGGCGGAATGTTGCGTGATACCACTTACTTATACGTTTGTGACTTATTACAGCGCCATCTACCACAAAGCGAAAAAAGTGGTCCAATTAAAACATTGCTATTTCTCTACTTACTACACGAATATGTAATAAAAATGGTGGTTCCTATTTTAAGAAACGCAGTTGAAATCCGTTTGACCTATGGCAGCGCCATCTGGCGGGCCAACCCTAGCGCCATCTGGTTTCCCCCTTCAAGCTAGACGAGCTTCGTTCTTCGCAGTTTTTTCGTTTGATGCTTATTTCGTGTGATTCTTGGCCCGGTAACGATCAATGGACCACCCTGTCTACACTTCTTGCAGAGGTCCATCCTGGCACTGCGCGGTCCTTGACTGACGTCGCCTCACCTCCTCCTCCGGTCTTGCGTTCTTCCTCTTTGTCCCGGCGCTTGTGGTTTCATCAGAACAGCTACCTGTACAATGGACGATTCGACAACCTGCACTACACCTACGTGAGTGCTACGAAGAATCCTATGGTTTGGTAGCAGCAAACCATCATCATCGGTCGAGCCTCAACGTCTGGAGTTGTTGCAGCCTGTTTGTGCTGTCCTTCGGAGGTTAATTTCTCTACTGATTTCTTAAAATTTGAAGAAAATAAATGCCAACAGCCGTTATTTTATTAATTACTTTATTTTACTACCAGTTTCAATGCCTCATTGGCACCATCTCCAGGCACATATACACTAGCTAGATAAGTCATCTAAACATCCGTGCTATTATAGGGATCACTAAATTCAACTGGCTTCAGTAGAATTCTAAAACTTGACTGTAGACATGGACTCTCTACACCTCTAAAGGCAACCGAACATTTTACCTACAGCGTATTCTGTTTGGATTTATTGGTACTATTACCTATTTCATGCCTAAGTGACATACTTCTTTACCCCTGAATTTCCCTGAAAATTTATGAACTTCATTCTTTCATCAGTTTCTTGAAGTATTTCTTCTATTACGCAAATCTTCTTCGCAGTTACATTTCTTTTACCTACTTTTCTCTGACTTTGGTGATTGATCTTTTTACAGATAGCCATTCGTGTAAATCTTTACTGTCTAATATGGTGTTCATTATCTGCACCTACATCTACAACTCCTCTACATGCATATTTCGCAAGCCACCAGATTACCACTACTGTTCATTCCTTTCCGTGTTTCATTTGCCAACGGAGCAAGGTAGAAACGATTGTTTGTGTTTCTCTTTATGAGCCCAAATTTCTCTTATCACCGAGCGAGGTGGGGCAGTGGTTCAAATGGCTCTGAGCACTATGGGACGTAACATCTGAGGTCATCACTCCCCTAGAACTTAGAACTGCTTAAACCTAACTAACCTAAGGACATCACACACATCCATGCCCGAGGCAGGATTCGAACCTGCGACCGTAGCGGTCTTGCGGTTCCAGACTGAAGCGCCTAGAACCTCTCGTCGGCCAGCGGCTAGCACACTGGACTGAGTTCGGGAGGACGACGCTTCAGTGCGCATCCGTCCAACATGATTTAGATTTTTCGTGATTTCCCTAAATCGCTACAGCAAATTTTGGAATGGTTCCTTAGAAAGGCACGCTCGACTTCCTTCCCCATCCGTTCCTAATCCCATGGGACCGATGACCTCGCTGTTTGGTCCGCTCACTCAAATCAACCAATCAACCTACCTTTCTGTTATCTTCGTATTCCTGCTTTTATATACCGAATTAACCATTCAGTATCTTCATATACTTTCTCTGCAACGTAGTCTTCTGCTTGTAGGGTCAACATGCATACATACAGGTACTACAAGATTTTTCATATCGGTACATCAATAGATGTTTTCCATGTTTATTTAGATTTTCTAGGTATTCTCTACACGAAAAAACCTGAACTTATACGGATACATCATCAGTACAACATCAAAAGGTGTACCACTTAATTTTACTTTTAAATTTTATTACAAGTAATTCGTAGAACTGTGATGTATCTGTGTTGTGAAAAATGATAAATAATGTCGTACCGGTATACGTCAAAAGAGGATTTATAGAGAAATTTGTGTCAACTGTTACTTACAGCTTCAAAATACTTTAAAAATACGACCGATAAGGCATGTTTTGTGTGCAAAGTTATACAACACCCTCTGTAGTAAGACCTTTACAGGTGGTTATGGAGTGAAATGCGAGTTCGACGGTATGTTAGAAATAAGGAGTAGAAATATTATAAAAAAAATCAGCTGTTCCTTGAATAAACATCGTACAGTGTTACATAAATGACATATTGTTTTATCCACAAAAATTCCTACAGGTTAAAGAAATACAGTATAACTGCAGAATATTCCACTTTCTCAAAAAATTAAGTTCTAAAAATAGTATACATTTGCTACTACATAGTCTGAGAGCTGAAAAAATTGTTTTAGTACTTTATTTGCTTTAAGATATGAGTATTTCTTTTTATTTCTTATCTTCATAATATTTGACTTTTCACATAGGTGCCAAACCTCGAAGTAATATTATGATGAGGCTGTGACTATCGTGCTTAACGAACTCTCAGGTACGAATATTGCATCGCACATATTCAATATTTGTACACATGAAATACTATAAATTGTATTTCCGTTTAACAACTGAAATCCTCTCCTGGTTTCGATATTGCCTCAGTTGCCACATTATTTCAATTTCACACTTTACAACAGCCAAACGTTTCTGCTAGCTTATACAGCACACCACCCCGAAACGTAATCAACGTGGTGGCACGCGTGATTCTGGCATGTGAGTTTTCTTATTTGCATGGCGGTATTTTCACTGCTGCGTGAAGTACGTGTCGAGTTTTTGGTAAACAGTGCCGCCGAAACGGTTTGTGTTTTGTTACCTGAGTAAATAACGTGACTGGGGTCGGTTTTGCTGGCCGTAACAACCGTGGTGGCAGCTCGGACGTAACGTACAAACATATGCAAGAACAGGGACTTCAACGGGAAGAAGTTGGCAACAAAGGACAGTACAGATGACGTTAGCAGCTGGCAATTGCAACGGCTGACATTTCTTAGGTGATGTAAATTTTCAGAGGCTAACGATTCTGTGGCGTCAACTGTTATCCATCCACGCCTATACGTTCTACAGCTACTGATTATGTCTACTTGGAAATGCAGTATTTAGCGAATAGTGTAGTGGGTGTTCAGAATAGTATTACTTTTGCGATTGGTTCTACGTTCGTAGTATAACCAGCAGGTAGTTCTCTTTCATATTTCAGTACGATTCTAGCCTATCTTATACCGTGGTATTGCGCGTTTACTTCAATAGACTTAAAACTCAGTAGTGCATTTACTGTGATAAATGAGGGCCAGTTAGCTCTTTGTAGCTGTCTAAAATGGATAATCCATTGTACAGAAACTTTATGTATACACAGGTTGTTTCATACCCCGGTACATTGAATGAATTATTTTCAACAAGAAAACCATGAGAATGGGAGTGTCTAAGAGGAGAGAGGTAGAGCACATTACAAATGCTTAACATTCGATGGTTTTGTTTACAATGCAATTAGGAAGATGTATAAAGGTATCATTCGCTTCGTATTGAACAAAGATGTAAATTAAGCAAAGAAGGAGTGTCGGATGTGCACCATACAACATGTAACATAAAAGTGAATGTACTCCAATAGTGAGTTTATTCTTAAAGAACCGTTGTACAAGTTGTTTGCTGTCATCTATTTTTTTAACAACTGTTTGCGGTAATTATAACATAGTATTATAAAGCTATCAGATAACATACTATAAACTAGACATATATGTACACCCAGTTATGAATACATATATTTTTATGATCATTACAGTTTATCAACAGATTAAGGAAACTACAAGAATAATAAGTTGGAGGGTGGGGCGAGGACAACAGATTTACCGAACATTACAGATGAGATTTATATAACTTTACACTGACATGAGACGTGGGTTGTTAAAAATATGAATTTTTCCAAGTTACGTTCTGTCATGCTTTAGAAAGCGTTCAATATTAAAAGACTTGTTATTGGGCTACAATGAGTGTGCTGACTTTCGCGTCTGTATCTTCTCTTCCTAATACCGGTATTTCATTAAAATTTCCGTTCCCAGTCGTTAAAAAAATGGGAAAACTATTTCTCCTATAGTCCTTTAATAGTAATTTCATTCTTAGAATACCAGCACAACATATTAATGTTACGCATTCCACACATCTACTTTGTTTATTTTACATCTTCGCTCAGTAGGAAACGAGTGATACCTTTACATCTTTGATTAATGAGTACTCTTTTGTTACAACTGAAACTTTCAATTGCAAAGCACATGAATGACGCTCTAACTGGCATTAAGAAAATTATAAATTAGGTAACAGTGTATTCGTGTGCTCTTGGCAAAGCAAAACTGCATAGATCGTCTTGATAACCATAAGGACAACAACAAAACTAAACCCCATCTAATGGAACAAAAAGCAGTGTATAAAATTGTTTCACCTTTATGCCTAAGTAAGTACAAGCACATTAGTATGTTTTCATTAATGAAACAAAATAAAAGTCACCCTAAATATTGAAGTATTATAGTGCAGTGCAGGAGCAAACGACAAGCTCCTAACCAAAACCTCAATGTAACCGGAAATATTAGCCATCTCAAGATCAGCATGATACCCCGAAACCGGGTTTGGGCATTTTAAACTTAATTGTAGCTGATTGCGTTCTTCGGCAAGAAGCTGAAATGCTTCTGGAGATCACTTTGAAGACTGTATTGCGGATCCGCAAAAAGCAGATGCAGTTATCCAAAGCAACGCAGAGTGTGAACACAAAATAGAAATTGTTATCGCACTACTGAAATTTAAATACCTACAAATCTATCAGAAATAAACTCTCTTGTATACCAAGAGAAACAAGGAGAAATGGAGACAGCATTCCAACTAATACGTAATATGTTTCCGTCCACTTTCGTCATACACACACACACACACACTCATACACACACACACACACACACACACACACACACACACACACACATCGATGTATGGAAACTGTATGTCTTTTCGAGGACATTGCTCTGAACTCTAAGCGTGTACTAAGAACACGGAAAAATTTAGGAAAGTTTTGAATAGTTCAATATGTCTTAGAAGAACAGGATTGGGAAAAAGTTTACCACCCAGTGAGACATTACAGTAATAACGATAAACTCATAAGACCGTTTGAAACAGACAGGACTGAACATATTGTCACATTGAAAGGATCTTACGAGAAAGTGTAGCCAGTCAAATTCTGTAAGACATCGAGAGTGTAGTCTAGAAGTCACTAAAAAACTTAGGTCAGGGACACAAGGGCGATACAATAGGGAACATAACGTTTGGGGTTATAGGAAATAAGTAAGCGAAACCAACCAGTGACGAGACTGTACGAACAGGAAGCGATCGCCAAAAATACACCAGCTCAGAAAGAAGACGAGGAGATATGCGTGGCGTAGTCTGTAGTAGAAACTTGCTAATTTTATGATGATAACAGACGAACCTGACAGTGCTTTGCAATTGCGAAATCCGTATGGAGCTGCACATACATCCAACTCCTACCTCTTTCTCTCTGCCCGTCATATCCTGGCTACTATCTGTATCAATGTTTTCCTCCTCATCCCCTGCTTTCTCTTTGCCACTTTATGATCATTCCACCTCCCCCCCCCCCCCCCCCCCCCTCTATGTCCTCTCACCGCTTTCTCACACATTAGGTATTGCATATCGTTATTCCATATGAAACATTGAATGGAAACTGAAGTCGCTTAAAATGAATCGGAAAATCGGTTGGGATCAATGACATCCAGGGTGTGATAGAGATCTCTCGAGCTGCTATGTGCTGTGACAAAAGTAGCTCCTACGAGTGTACTTCTCATGATTATAATCTGCCAATTTGTAGTATGAGAGGATTTCGGACAAATCAGATTCAGTAGTAGTTTCCTATTACCCATAAATACAACTTTCCTGTTTTCTGTAAAACCAACGGCGAGGAAGAAAACGGAACATGACGTTGTGTATACAATTTTCGTTTGAAGTTAATGTAAGGTCAATGAATATATAAGAAAGTAATAATTAGTCTAGTAGTTTACATGGCCTGCTATTGTACATTGACGTCTAAAAATATTTACAGGGTGATTTTTTCCACCAAGTACAAACTCTAGGGATTAATCGATGATAAGATATGCAACAAAAAAGGGCTGATGAACTTATGTCGGGAAATGCATGTCTTACAAGCAAGAGACCATTAATTCAGTCGTACTTTGTTACAGAGACTGCGATCTAATATGGTCTGTACCACCAGGATTTTGGAACATATATTGTGTTCAAACATTTTGAATTACCTCAACGTAAACCGTCTATTGACACACAGTCAACATGGGTTTAGTAAACATCGTTCCTGTGAAGCACAACTAGCTCTTTATTCACATGAAGTGGCGAGTGCTATTGACAAACGATTTTAGATCGATTCCGTATTTCTGGATTTTCGGAAGGCTTTGCCACTGTACCACACAAGCGGCTTGCAGTGAAATTACGTGCTCATGGAATATCGTCTCAGTTATGTGACTGGATTTGTGTTTCCCTGTCAGAGAGGTCACAGTTCGTAGTAACTGACGGAAAGTCATCGAGTAAAACAGAAGTGATTTCTGGCACTCCCCAAGGTAGTGTTATTGGCTATTTGCTGTTCCTTATCTATATAAACGATTTGGGACACAATTTGAGCAACTGTCTTTGGTTGTTTCGAGACGACGCTGTTGCTTATCGACTAATAAAGTCTCAGAAAATAAAAACAAATTGCACACTGATTTAGAAAAGATATCTGAATGGTGCGAAAATTGGCAGTTGACCCTAAGTAACGAAATGTGTGAGGTCATCCACATGAGTGCTAAAAGAAATTCGTTAAACTTCTGTTACACGATAAATCAGTTTAATCCAAAAGCCGTAAATTCAACTAAGTACCTAGGTATTACAATTAAGAACAACTTAAATTTGAAGGAACTCATAGCAAATGTTGTGCGGAAGGCTAACCAAAGACTGGGTTTTATTGGCAGGACACTTAGAAAATGTAACAGATTTGCTAAGGAGACTGCCTACGCTACGCTTGTCCGTCCTCTTTTAGAATATTGCAGCGCGGTGTGGCATGCTTATCAGATAGAACTGACGGAGTACATCGAAAAATTTCAAAGAAGGGCAGCAGGTTTTGTGTTATCGCGTAATACGGGAGTGTCACAGAAATTATACAGGATTTGGGCTGTACATCATGACAAGAAAGGTGTTTTTCGATGTAACGGAATCTTCTCACGAAATTCCAATCACCAACTTTCTCCTCCGAATGCGAAAATATTTTGTTGACGCCGACCTACATAGGAAGAAAGAATGAGTATGATAAAATAAGGGAAATCAGAGCTCGTACGGAGAGATATAACTGGCCGCTGTGGCATAGCGGTTCAAGGCGCTTCAGTGTGGAATCCCGCGGCCGCTAAGATCGCAGGTTCGAACCCTGCCCCGGGCATGGATGTGTGTGATGTCCTTAGATTAGTTAGGTTTAAGAAGCTCTAAGTTCTATGGGACTGATGACCTCAGATGTTAAGTCCCATAGTGCTCAGAGCCAATTGAACCATTTGAATGATATAGGTGTTCGTTCTTTCTCCGCGCTATACGAGATTGGAATAAAAGGGAATTGTGAAGGTGGTTCAATGAACCCTCTGTCAGGCACTTAAATGTGATTTGCAGAGTATCCATGTAGATGTAGATGTAGATACCATGCAGACACAGCCACAGTGCTCATGGTTTCTTCCTAGAGGGTAGTACTGCTCCTCATACGTCATGTCCTAGCACCCCCTCCTCCCATATTAATTGGTAATGTTGTATCCGATCCACTTCTCTTACTGACTCACCTTAGTGGATGTGATGCAGCGTTGTGCACAATGGTTCTATATTCGATTCGAGAGCTTGCTAGCATGGTGTTTATTTACGGAATGGAAAATGGCAACGGGAGGCGCGCAGCAATGTTGTATCAGAAGCTCTGTCCGTTTCAGGAAGCAGGAAATCATGAAGGTCCAACCCAATCAGTTCGGACACCAAACTTAGAGGAAAATGTGACTAGCACAGTGGACGGTGGCCGCTTTGACAATACCAGGCAGGTGGCTCGCCAGTGCAGGATAAGCCATACGACCCTGTGGAGCATTCTCCATGACAGCTGTTACTACCCTTATCACTTACAGCGTGTGCAGGACTTACTGGCGACAGTCTTCCCACATCGTGAGCAGTTTTGTCACTGGTTTCCTCACCAGGCAACCACGATTCCTGGGTTTGTGTCATGCCACCTTCACGCGGAGTGTTATCTTCAACTCTCATAGGTCATCTCTGGGATAGTATGCAGAGCCCTCATTGCAGAGCCCTCATTGCTTGGTGAAAGCTAGTCTTCAGCATCGGTGTAGCTAGAATGTGTGGGCCGGTATAATTGTCGACCGTATTTTGGGACCAGTCTACCTCCCACATCACCTAACAGGCCGGAACTACCCACATTTCTTAAGGATGACTTTGTCTCCCTGCTGGAAGATTGGTTCAAATGGCTCTGAGCACTGTGGGTCTTAACTACTGAGGTCATCAGTCCCCTAGAACTTAGAACTACTTAAACCTAACTAACCTAAGGACATCACACACATCCATGCCCGAGGCAGGATTCGAACCTGCGACCGTAGCGGTCACGCGGTTCCAAACTGACGCGCTTAGAACCGCACGGCCACACCGGCCGGCCCTGCTGGAAGAAATGCCATTGGTCATGAGAAGGGTTATGTGGCTGCTACATGATGGCGCTCCAGCCCACTTCACCGTCAACGTATGGACGCATTTCAATGGTATTTTCCTCGGTCAATGGAATGGACGAGGGGTCCAACTGCATGGCCTGCTCGTTCATAGGGTCGAAACACATGCCATTTCCGCTTGTGGTACCGGTGCCCTATCAAAAGCATAGTGCATGCAGAGCCTATTTCAGATATGGAGACACTGGAGCAGCATATTCATGGTGCCTTTGACACTGTTCCGATGCAGCCTGGCCGATCAGACAGAGCAGGCTATGGCGCGTACACGCATGCCTTGAAGCACATGGAAACCATTTTCAGCACATACTGTAACTGTGGCTACATGGTACAGCGCGTATTAGACCGCAGTATCTTTAACAATGTACTATTGAATGAATGGTCTTTAGCATGGTAAACATGCATTTACGGACATAGGTTCTTTAGACCTGTTTTCTTCTGCATCCTCTCATCGATCAATCCCTAGAGTTTATACGGTGGAAAAAATCTCTCTGTATAGCCCATGTCCGTCAGAATGTTCATTATAGCATCACGTAAGATTTATTATATATGTTATTCAAGGACTTGTCTTTATACTGTATGACAGTATAGGTACATATATGTATATACCATAGAGATGAAAAATATATATAGCCTACGTCCATCTCCAAGTGTTTATTGTCCTATGCTGCAAGAAAATGAAGTCAGTCGCACAATATCTTTTCGATATTTTTCCTATCAAGCCGTTGTTTGAAGAACTTCTTGACAGATTTACTTGAAATTTCTACACTATGCTGTAATAAACATTCGAACATAAAATTTGTACTGATATATGCTGCATATTGATTCATATATAAATGAAATAAATATGTAGCGTATGTCCGTCCTAAAGTTTATTAGAGGCTTTCGAGATTTTTGGTGACAGCTTCAAACAACTTCTCTTTATATAGCAGCGTAGATAAAATGATAATTAGAAAAAAATTGAGCAATAATGAAGTTACAATAATGTTAATTACCTGCGTCTCTCAGTAGTCTGTCAAACAATTCTCTTATTTATTGGAACGGGTGTAGCGTCAGATTCCATATGTGAAATACAGATGAATGGGAGCTGAATGCACACCACGAATCGATTATCATAAGGCCGGTGTTGCGATTTTAATGAATATTATTATCCCGCCACCGGCGGATGCAGAGCTTGCTTCACTTTTGAGCCTGATTTACACAACACCGCAGACGTTTAAATGCAGTAGCCTCTGGACATAATTTACGCAAATGACAGGTTAGAGGTAGCTGAGTGTGATGTTTCTGTGACAAGAGTCCCTTGCCACCAACTTCATAATAATCAAGGGCCTTTACCGTGCTGACACTAAATGTGAAGTAAGATAACGCCATTGGATCACTTATGTTACGGACCGTTCATGAGATCAATAAACCGAACCCATAATGGCGAGTTAGCTAATTAGTCGGGACGTGTACAGCGTGTGGACAAAAAATAAGGAAAAACCAAAAACGGAACACTTTACCGTGCTTAATACGGTGAGGAATTCTGTTGGCCTTCAAAACAGCGTCCAGTCGTCTCAGAACGAATAAATACAGGTCCGCTATGGTCTTCAATGGAATCTTATACCATTTGCCCTGCAAAATAGTGGCTAGATCAGGTAACGATGGCGGAGGTCCACCGTCACTGCCTCTCTGCTACTGTCTTTCAGCACAAAAAAATGACGATATGTTCAGATTCTAAAGTTTGTTTTAGTTTGCCAAAATGAGGGATGAGGCAACTTTTCCATCAGATTCCTTTAAAGAGGGACAGATTCGCCTTTTTTGTGCTCCGACAGGAGCATTTATCTGCTCGTTCCCTTTTTGCTGCTTCTATGAAACGAATTCAGGTTCACAGTTTATTTATGTGCTTCGCCACATTTATATCATTGGCCGTTGTGCGATCTTGCAGAGTAATCATTGGGCATGGAATACCGCGGAACGGGTAGTCAAATTATCACATATGGTTGGTTCATATGGCTCTGAGCACTATGGGGCTTTACTTCTGAGGTCATCAGTCCCCTAGAGTTTAGAACTACTTAAACCTAACTAACCTAAGCACACCACACACATCTATGCCCGAGGCAGGATTCGAACCTGCGACGGTAGCGGTCGAGCGGTTCGATACTGTAGCGCCTAGAACCGCTCGGCCACCCCGGCCGGCAATTATCACCTAACACCTGCCATGTTTCGCTCTTTAGATGTAAACTCTGCCACAAATTCGAAACTGTGTTTAACAAGACTCATCGAACCAAGTTATATCCTTCCATTGCCCGTAGTCCACGTGTTATAGCTTCGGCATCACGCTTACCTGTTACTCATACTTTCGTCACTGATGAACTTCTTTGTAATACCAGCTCACCCTGCAATTTCCAGCTTCTGGAGCTCCATTCTCGTGTCTTCGGTGCTGACAGGCTTCATATGGGCGACACTCAGTTCTGCAGTGACTTTGGCAGCTGCTGCTCTCTTACTTTTGGTCACAGTCCTCTTCAATGACATTCTGTCACAGTCACCCAACACACACATTCGCTCGCATTGTGACTTCCGCTGTACGTGTTATATACACTGGGCAACAAAATTGACGGGAAACTTTTTCGAAACCTTGTAATTGTTTACTATTGCGGCATATTAGCTTTAAATGTGCTCAGAGGTATCTAAAACATTTCTCTGCAGGCGTGGCACCCTGCCATGTCACCCTCTGGCTCCGCAACGTTTCAAACAGCAACGTGTCGATGTATGCGAGAAAAAGGCTCAGAAGTTCAGGTGATGTGATAGATGGGTTAGTGATGTCACATTGCCATCAAATTTCGCCCTCATTCTGCCCAACGCCACCGTGGACATTTCACGTGATGGGAAGCTCTTTGCACCAACTCTTACCTATGTTTTACGCCTTCTTTTCACGACTCCACGATGGAGGTTAGAACCACTATGACCATAATGGAAATTTGCTTATGTTTGCCCGACGAAAATATTTCAAACACATCTCTGATAAGGGTCGACACCAAAAGGCCGCACCGAGCGAGATGACGCAGTGGTTAGCACACTGGACTCGCATTCGGGAGGACGACGGTTCAATCCCGCGTCCGGCCATCCTGACTGAGGTTTTCTGTGATTTCCCTAAATCGTTCCAGGTAAATGCTGGGGTGGTTCCTTTGAAAGGGCACGGCCGACTTCCTTCCCCGTCCTTCCCTAATCCGATGAGACCTACATCCTCGCAGTTACGTCTCTTCCCCCAAACAACCCAAAAGGCCGCAGGAGTTGGCATAAACAAGATCGTCACTTCTCTTGAGGCGTTAATTCCCACATATTTTTTGGTCGAAAACAACAATTCGCATAGGGAGATGAGCTACAGGACGACGTTCTTGACATTATCTGACATTATTGACACCCTACAGACACTTCAGCCTATCCCTACGATCGTGGTTGAATGTGATCGCGCTCTTTTGAAGAGCCGTGTGGCTACAATTTTTGCTCCAGTGTGTGTTGAAACACAAGGAACCGTTCAAAATCATTTGACGAAATTTGAACGCAATCCGAAGCAGCCAAGAGTGCTTTTGATTTTCATCCCTCCAGTGACCTGCTGTGCCACAATCAAAGAGGGATACGACTTTGACACATGTGTAAAAGATCGTAGGGTCCTTATAAGATCTCACCCCCCCCCCCCCCCCCCCCCGCCCCCTGAGCTCGACAATACTGTCAGTGTTAACCACCCACGTTTTTGAGCACTTTTAAAAGATACCTGCACTGAGAAAACCCATGAGAAAATCCTGGTCGCCTGCTAGTAGGCATGCCGCAACGTCAAGTGGTTCCTACCTGCTACAACACTCGTCACGTTTTTCCTCTGTACAGTTACATTTTTAAACTGCTCAGTAAACGTGTGCGGTTGGCACTGAGTGTCCTGCAAAAATGGGTGGTTTCAGAGTGACCCTTTTACGTTTTGTTCTCGCATATGCCAATGTTGCACTCATCTGACACTCCACAGGAAGGTCCAAGACTCCTGAGGTTTGAAAAAGCATAAGGACCCTTTGCTGCTTGGCATCGCGTTCAAATTTCGTCGAACGGTTTTTAACCATCCCTTGTCGTTCCACTCTGTACACAAAGTAAAAATTGCCGTTCTATTGCATTCCAAAGGGGTAAGATGACATTGTTAGCTCACGATGTCCTCAGAGGAGGGCTGAAGCGTCCGTGTCGTATCAGCAGTGTCAAAAATCTCAAATAACGTCTTGTTGCTCATTGCTCTGTGAACTGCTATTTTCGAATTTTCGAAATCAAAAGTTTTGGAATTACCGCCTCAAGCCTCAAGGTAAGGTGTGATTTAATTGATTTCCTTTATGCCATGCGGTGATGCCTTTTCGTGTCAATTCTGAGCGGCTGTGTGTCTGAAATTTTTTCTTCGACCACACACGGGGAAACCGCACCTCGTGATTGCATCGATGATTGTTGAGGTTCTGACCTCTGTCGCACGGGCGTCAAAAGAAGGCGTGAAATATGGGCAAGACGGGATGTGAGGTCCTTCCCATCGTATGATACGTCGACAATTACCTCACTGTGGAATTTATTCACCTCCAACGTGATGCTCTCGCAACTACACAGAAATCTTGTCGCTTATCGAGGATTTTGCAGAGGTGCCGTTCGTGGTGAAAGACAGCAGCGAAAACCACTTGCTTGGCTACCATCTTCATTTAGTTTCAAGCACACATTTCTCGCTCCGTTCCTATGTTTAGCCCTTTATAATTTTGCGGGCGACATCAGGAATACTGTTGAATTAATCTTTGGTTTACTGGTAGTACATTTTCTAAAGTGCTGAAAGCTTTTGCAGCTCTTGTTTGCACAAAAAGACCTGTTGAAATCAAGCAATATTTCGTTGCAAAGATACACTTGTTTATAAAAATTTGGAACAGAGTTTACCAGATTAAGTAAGTGATTTTATAAACTGAAGTTCAGGAGGTATCAAGTAGATACGGTGGTTCTTCTACTAAGTCACGGCAATTTTGAGACGACTGAACGTTATTATCTAACTAACTACTAGGATTTTCTCGCTAATAAATGCTCTGTGGTAGGTCTGTACACGGCACCTAAACGTTGCAAAATTGGGATTTTTCAGGGAATAATATCTCGTGTTCTCTTGATCAGATAGATTAAGCTTGAGGGTAGTCCTTGTCTATCTATCGCAAAGACGTGCATATTGTAGCTGTCCTGCAGCACAGGGTCAAAATTCAAACACTACACACTTTCTCCAACCCAGACCAACTGAACAAATCTTGCATTATGTGTGATCTACAGTGGTCCTTTGCGTCTTAGGAAAGCACAATTTTTTCATGAGTGTTTCCTGAAGAAACGAAATAAACCAGTTTTTATTTGTATTGGGCACCGTGGGTGCCATTATCTAAATAAGTAAGGGTAGCAAACGGCTTACACCTTAACTGAATATCACTAGACATTTATCTAGAATCGGCATTCCCCTCTTTTCCAGTATCTGTATCCGTTATCGAAATACACACGAAAAACCACGATTGTTGGATCACAAGTACCATTTTGGGAATAGTCACTTCTATAATTTCTATTCAGGGAAAGTCGTCCACATTTTTTACTATATCTTTTCAAGATGACGACCTCGGCGAACCTCGAAACTTTTTTCTATAACACTATGCGTTATCGAGATCCAGAGGTTCAAATTTACAGTAGATGCGCATGTAAAATACGCACGTAGTATCCGGTACGAGCCATAAATGTAGCTTTGACTGACGTAGTGAACACGTGGCAAGGGTTCTGGGGCCACGGCAGGGCTCTGCATTCATCGAAATATGATTTTAGCCAGCATGTTTTTCATCACTATTACCTTGTGCCGGTACACAACGAACTAATAACTAGCTCGCCATCGGATAGCTTCTTATTAGCATTACAAAGATTTATAGACAGGCGTAATATTACGGGCGCTAGTACAATGATAACACCCAAACCTTCCATTCAACTAACCGAGAGTCAACAGAAGTATGGAAGGCCATCTCTGCTGACAAAACCCGCCGGTTAACTTTTCCACAAGGTGTCACATGGAAGTTCATAGCGCCATAAGCGGCTTGGTGGTGAGGATGAGGATGTTCGGAGCAGATGGTTGGCTCAATCAAACGAAGTCTTCGCAGGGTACTAGGTCACTACAGCGTCGACGAGGAGGGCCTAAAAACTATACTTGTGAATATAGAAGCTTCCCTCAACTCACGATCCATCACATGAACCGACATCGAAGTGCTTACTCATTCTCTGATCGGAGGAAAACGTACCTTCCTACCCACGGACCCTGAGCCACCAAAAATCAACATATTTGTTACGGCAATTTAAGCTACTGGAAGAGATACTACGATTTCCGGAAGTATAGGAGAAAAGAGTATTTCTTGCTGCTTTGGATCTTCCATAAAGTTAAGAACACTGCAAAACCACTGAAGATCCGAATTGGAGGTATTGTACTTCCTCAGTAGGATGTACCTCCCCGCCACATGTTGAAGAGAGCGAGAGTGATAGAACTACGAACCGGTCGCGACGAACTACGTCGAACTGTCTTCCTCGTTACACCGTATGGAAGAGATGTTGACAGGCCAGTCCAAGTGGGGTGTACGTAGAAGGCCGGTGGCGTAGAACATCGTTGTCCTGAGCACTTTATCTCTGTATCAGTGTATTGTATAATATGGTTGACTGTCTTGTTGAATATTGTTGTCTGTCTGTTTTCATAGATACGTGAATAAATACTCTGTAAAGGTGATCGGTTTGCACTTCCTTACTTCCGGACCTCGGCAGCGACGGTGGGGTAGGCAGACATCGAGTCAATATGAGAAAAAGGAGTGAGACAGACATGTATATAGACTGTGGAGGGAAATGCTAAATATGAAGGGTTAACTACAAAGGGAGACTGTTAAAAGAATTTAGAATGTTCTGCGTTAAAAGAGCATGAACGTGTTCTTATGCCCAAATTTGTGTTGTGGAAGACTGAATGAGGATTGAGGCAACTATTTCCCTGCTTTACCGTCGGTCTTTTCGCCTTTTTTGTGCTCCGACACGAGCATTTTACCACTGGTATATTATGCTTCTTATCTTGATACCACTGCATTATCTGCAGGCCTACTGCGTTAACCGAAAGTCATAAAGCATTAATGCTTGTTTTGTGTAAAAACCGGACATTATACATAGAAAAGGAAGACTTTTCTTATTAAAGTAGTAAAACAAAGCACAAGTGGTGTTGAGAACTGTTCAGGAAACTAAATACTTCTTGACACACATCATCTGGCCTTCTTCGGAGTGAACTAAATCATCCAGACTGGAACAGAAGTAGGAAGTCGCTGAAGATCTGTAATTCTGCTGCTTGCCACAACAGTCAATACAGTGTTTCTAACTGTTAGTAACCCTTTCACCTGGACAAGTGTGAAAACGATAGCCGTTGCAATGATTCGCATTCGAGGGACGACCGTTCAAATCCCCACCCAGACACTTAGATTTATGTTTTCCGTGTTATCCCTAAATCGCTCCAAGTCCGGAGAAAATAGGTTAAATGTAGTACAACATGTGTAATATTACTACAACAAGTCTTTCAGTTATTAAAATCAATGCTTGATTTCAGCTATAAACGATAAAAGCTGTAGTTATCGACTCTACTTCTCATTGTGAGTAATGGCAGAATCTCGGTATTTTGCCATTCGTCATATGATGCAGATGTTAGTTTCAACCTAGAACACCACAGAGATCGGGGGCGTGTGCGATCTACATGTATCTCTGTCTAAGGAAACGTTACATAATATTTAAAAAATTTCTTGTCGCTTACTTCTGTCAAAAGAGGCGATTTTGTTCGAGGAATTCGTTTGATGATTTTTATCTCTAAAAGAGTTTTTTCTGTTACAGGTATGTAGTGCTGATGAACTTCTACAGTAATTGCGACAGAGACTCGAGGTATGCTGAACAACAAAGGTAAGTAGAAGCAACGCAGGCAGGCGGTTTCGAGGGTCGTCAAGTAGTAGTTGACATGCCATTTTAGAAAGGAGAGTAACTACACTACTGGCCATTAAAATTGGTACACCAAGAAAAAATCCAAATGATAAACAAGAATTCATTGGACAAATGTATTACACTAGAACTGACATGTGATTACGTTTTCGCGCAATTTGGGTGCATAGATCCTGAGAAATCAGTACCCAGAACAACCACCTTACCCCGTAATAACGGCCTTGATACGCCTGGAAATCAAGTCAAATAGAGCTTGGATGGCGTGCAAAGGTACAGCTACCGATGCAGCTTCATCACAATACCACAGTTAATCAAGAGTAGTGAATGGCGTATTGTGACGAGCCAGTTGCTCGGCCACCGTTGACCACACGTTTTCAGTTGGCGAGAGATCTGGAGAACGTGCTGGTCAGGACAGCAGTCGAACAGGACCTGCAACATGCGGTCTTGCATTAGCCTGCTGAAATGTATGGCTTCGCAGGGATCGAATGAAGGGTAGAGCCACGGGTCGTAACGCATCTGAAATGTAACGTCCACTGTTCAATGTGTCGTCAATGCGAAAAAGAGGTGACCGAGACGTGTAACCAATGGCACCCCATACCATCACGCCGGGTGATACGCCAGTATGGCGATGACGAATACACGCTTCCAATGTGCGTTCACCGCGATGTCGCCAAACACGGATGCGACCATCATGATGCTGCAAACGGAACCTGGATTCATCCGAAAAAAATTACGTTTTGCCATTCGTGTACCCAGGTTAGCCGTTGAGTACACCATCGCAGGCGCTCCTGTCTGTGACACAGCGTCAAGGGTATCCGCAGCCATGGTTTCCGAGATGATAGTCCATGTTGCTGCAAACGTCGTCGAACTGTTCGTGCAGATGGTTGTTGTCTTGCAAACGTCCCCACCTGTTGACTCAGGGAACGAGACGTGGCTGCACGATCCGTTATAGCCATGCGGATAAGATGCCTGTCATCTCGACCGTTAGTGATGCGAGACCGTTGGGATCCAGCACGGCGTTCCGTATTACCCTCCTGAAACCACCGATTCCATAATCTGCTAACAGTCTTTGGATCTCGACCAACGCGAGCAGGAATGTCGCGATACGATAAACCGCATCGCGGTAGGCTACAATCTGACCTTTATCAATGTCGGAAACGTGATGGTACGCATTCCTCCTCCTCACACGAGGCATCACAACAACGTTTCACCAGGCAACGGCGGTCAACTGCTGTTTATCTATCAAAAATCGGTTGGAAACTTTCCTCATGTCTGCACGTTGTAGGTGTCGCCACCGGCAGCAATCTTGTGTGAATGGTCTGAAAAGCTAATCATTTGCATATCACAGCATCTTCTTCCTGCCAGTTAAATTTCGCTTCTGTAGCACATCATCTTCGTGGTGGAGCAATTTTATTGGCCAGTAGTGTAAATTGCGATGCGCTTCCTTGCACTTTTCCTTTCCTGTATGAGAAACACCTTCCATCTACACTCCTGGAAATAGAAAAAAGAACACATTGACACCGGTGTGTCAGACCCACCATACTTGCTCCGGACACTGCGAGAGGGCTGTACAAGCAATGATCACACGCACGGCACAGCGGACACACCAGGAACCGCGGTGTTGGCCGTCGAATGGCGCTAGCTGCGCAGCATTTGTGCACCGCCGCCGTCAGTGTCAGCCAGTTTGCCGTGGCATACGGAGCTCCATCGCAGTCTTTAACACTCGTAGCATGCCGCGACAGCGTGGACGTGAACCGTATGTGCAGTTGACGGACTTTGAGCGAGGGCGTATAGTGGGCATGCGGGAGGCCGGGTGGACGTACCGCCGAAATGCTCAACACGTGGGGCGTGAGGTCTCCACAGTATATCGATGTTGTCGCCAGTGGTCGGCGGAAGGTGCACGTGCCCGTCGACCTGGGACCGGACCGCAGCGACGCACGGATGCAGGCCAAGACCGTAGGATCCTACGCAGTGCCGTAGGGGACCGCACCGCCACTTCCCAGCAAATTAGGGACACTGTTGCTCCTGGGGTATCGGCGAGGACCATTCGCAACCGTCTCCATGAAGCTGGGCTACGGTCCCGCACACCGTTAGGCCGTCTTCCGCTCACGCCCCAACATCGTGCAGCCCGCCTCCAGTGGTGTCGCGACAGGCGTGAATGGAAGGACGAATGGAGACGTGTCGTCTTCAGCGATGAGAGTCGCTTCTGCCTTGGTGCCAATGATGGTCGTATGCGTGTTTGGCGCCGTGCAGGTGAGCGCCACAATCAGGACTGCATACGACCGAGGCACACAGGGCCAACACCCGGCATCATGAGGTGGGGAGCGATCTCCTACACTGACCGTACACCACTGGTGATCGTCGAGGGGACACTGAATAGTGCACGGTACATCCAAACCGTCATCGAAACCATCGTTCTACCATTCCTAGACCGGCGAGGGAACTTGCTGTTCCAACAGGACAATGCATGTCCGCATGTATCCCGTGCCACCCAACGTGCTCTAGAAGGTGTAAGTCAACTACCCTGGCCACCAAGATCTCCGGATCTGTCCCCCATTGAGCATGTTTGGGACTGGATGAAGCGTCATCTCACGCGGTCTGCACGTCCAGCACGAACGCTGGTCCAACTGAGGCGCCAGGTGGAAATGGCATGGCAAGCCGTTCCACAGGACTACATCCAGCATCTCTACAATCGTCTCCATGGGAGAATAGCAGCCTGCATTGCTGCGAAAGGTGGATATACACTGTACTAGTGCCGACATTGTGCATGCTCTGTTGCCTGTGTCTATGTGCCTGTGGTTCTGTCAGTGTGATCATGTGATGTATCTGACCCCAGGAATGTGTCAATAAAGTTTCCCCTTCCTGGGACAATGAATTCACGGTGTTCTTATTTCAATTTCCAGGAGTGTATTTTGAGCAGCAATTATGTAAGTAATAGCAATCTATATGTCTGAAAAGACTTTCACTATTTTTCCAGCACATGATGTTTTTGTATCTTGTAGTTCATTGCTGAACATACTTTCGCTGTTACCTAGAAGACTAGTTAACTCAGTATGCGAATAAGTAATTTATCCGACACCACGAATGGTGAACATCATGTGTGCCAGTCTGTGACCTCAAATGAGTAACTCATGAAACACTACTAACTGATTTGTTAAGAATGTATTGATTCTGTTCTGCACGAGTTGATGTGGGCACAGCATCCTCATATGTACAAAGCATGTTAGAGGAGGAGCAGCACATATTTTAGGAGTAGGTTGTGTACACCAATCCAATAAACATATTGTATGTAACATGTGTCCAACGTTTATTCGTTACAGAGTACAGCCGTTAGATTGTAACCCAAACACTCCCAGAAAATGTTTAGGAAAAAATGAATTATTAAGATCACAGTTGATTTTTCATACACTCCACCTCCGACTTCAATGCACTTTTCACCTCTGTTGGAACACCACATGTAACTCTCTTAAGTCTAGTTGACGTTATTTTAATAGAGCATCGATACTGACAATCCGTACAATCAGTTCGTCTTCTATGTTAACTTTTCTCGCAGACTTCGCATTTCAGCAGTCAGCACAGCAAAAAGACAAAGAGGTAAGTTCAGGGGTCATTTGTGGTCACGAAGCATGACCGTTTCCGTCTATGCCTATCTGTATTTCGGGAAATGTAGGTTTGTTTACCTGACGACTAGAGTCTACAAGAGCCCAGCGATGCTTGTCCTTGTGACCTAGGGAATCTCTTCCAATAATTCTGGACGTCCAGACGAGATATGATTGCTTGGGACTGCACCTGTCTCAAGTAGTTTAGTGAAAACACGAGTAAACATACCTTGGATGTTATACTGCTGTTAGGAAATCGTTTATTCTCTACAAGCAGCAGCGGAGTGTTCCTTTCAAAACTCGTAGACATCATGATATCGCCATACTCAGCGTCTACAAATTCGTGCGGCACGCTTCACTGATGCAGCAGGAATGCCCAACTGATCAGAATAACTGTTGAAAAATTCAAATATATAAACTCAAACACAACTTCACAACTTGAATTTCAAAACACATTTTACATGTGATAAATAAACCCACACCAGTTTGACTACAAACAAAGGAAATGAAAACTTATCTCTGTAACCGGTTGTAGCACAGACTTTATACACAAAAATGCAGCCTGCGCGTGTTTGCGCTCGTAAAATACAAAAAATATTCACACATTTCATTTGAAATTTGGACACAGCGTCGCATCTAAATAAGAGCGTAATTGATATATGGGGTAACGTCGTTATCAAAAATCTCGAAACGTTGTCACGTTTAACCAAAATTTAACACTATACTTTAAAGAACCTTCAGATGAACAGTAGGATACATATTTATTAAATTACACAATATGTAAATGTATATGTATTGCCAAAAGTTTCTAAATGTACGTGACCGATTTAGTCTGATTTCAAGTTGTACTTCTTACTCTAATGAACGTGTGGACAATTTTGGGTAGAATTGTGGTGAAATCTCGCGTCAATTCAACATCATTAACCCATTAACCCACCTTATACTTCACATGCCTCTGTCTTATTACTCTACACGCCGACACCATTCTGTTCGAAGCTTCGGCGAGCGTGAGGGTGAAGTCTCAGTGTGTCACACTGTAACACCACTCCAGATCAAGGTGGTAGAAACCTTCGAGCCAGATTTCTAATCTACTCGTAGCAATGGGAGAAAATGATGGGGTTTCGAAAACTGACTCATGCCTGTAACAAAGTCGTACAGTGTGTACATGCTGAGTAATGTGATCAGATTGTTATACGAAATTTAAGAGACCTGGTATTTGTCCTTCAGCTGAGACGTAAGGCTATATGGTTTCCTTCGAGACAGAGTCAGTAAATAAAGTTATATTGTTCTCTGTGGCTACCGATGCAACAGCCTGTCACAGCCTTTCACTGCTCTCTGCTGACACAAAAGGGATTACCAAGTGTAACCGCTGCAGGCTGAGAAGAGCTATTGTGTTCTTTACCCCTTCTAGTCTGCCCTGCGCAATATCTCCATCTCTGCATCCGTACTACAACCTATATTCGTTTGAACCTCCCGAGCCTTTGTGTCCGTCTACAATTTTTAGCCCCAAATTTCCTTCCATTATCAGACTGACGAATCCTTGATGCATCCCGATGCGTCCTTTTCAAAAAATGGTTCAAATGGCTCTGAGCACCATTGGACTTAACTGCTGAGGTCATCGGTCCCATAGAACTTAGAAGTACTTAAACCTAACTAACCTAAGGACATCACACACATCCATGCCCGAGGGAGGATTCGAACCTGCGACCGTAGCGGTCGCGCGTTTCCAGACTGTAGCGCCTATAACCGCTCGGCCACTCCGGCCTGCGCGTCCTTTTCAGCCGATCCCTTCATTGAGTCAAGCTGTGAAATGAATAACTGTGTTCCACAATTCTGTCCAGCGCCTCTCCATTAATATCTATTTTCCCCAATTCAGTTCTGCGCGTTTCCACTGGTTATCCGATCGAGCCAGATAATTTTCAGTATTATTCTGTGACATCAAATTTCAAAACTTTCTTTTCTCTGAAGCTGAAGGTAAAATCTACATGGGGATTAGCAAGTATCGTGTTCCTCTTCAATTTCGTCTACACGATCGACATTTCGACCTGAGCTGGGATGTTCTTGAGGCTCTCATTGTATTCACAGTCTCAACTTTTCTATTCTTGTCTCAGCTGTTACATCCATGTTTCACTTCCGTACATGGCTACTCCAAAGAATTACCTGTAGGAAAGACTTGCTAACTTTTAAATTTATATCCAATGTTGAAAGTTTTATCTTTTTTAGGACGTCTTTTCTTGCTGAAACCAGTCTCTTCATCGAGCATTATTATTTTCTGACCAAATAGCAAAACGCATTTACTGCTTTTTGTGGCTCCTTTCCTAATCATATTCCCTCAGCATTGCCTGATTTAATTCGATCACATTCCCTTATAATTATTTTACTTTTGTTGGTGTTATCTTGTACCCTCGTTTGAAGACATTATTCCTCTGTTCAACTGTTCCTTCATGTCCCTTACGGTCTCTGACAGCATTACAATGCCATCAGCAAACCTTCAAATTGCTATACCTGCTCCTTCCACATTAATTTCGTTGCCAAATTTTTCCTTGGTTTGCTAGTTAGCTTTGCCAGTGTACAAGCTGAATAACATCAGGAGTAGGCTACAATCCCGTTTCACTGCTTTGCCAACTATTGATTATTTCGCATTCCGTTCGTCTTTTACAACTGCAGTTTGGTTTGTGTATAACTTGTAGAGAACTTTTCACTCTCTGTGTTTCACCACTCTTACCTTAAGAATTTCGGGAAGTGTTGTTTTCACAACATTGTCAAAACTCTCTCTTACTGTACAACATCCACAGACGTAAGTTTGCCTTTCTCCAGTCTCATACGTTGCAGGATGAGTATGTCATAACATCTTCCTATATTCCTCGGAATCTAAACTGATTTTCACCGACGTCAGGCTTTAACAAGTTTATCCATTCTTTTGTCAGTAATTCGTATTTCAATGCAGCTGCCAAGAAAGCAACTCTTCGTTGCGTCTCTTTGTGAACGTGAACACATACTTAACAGAAATCAAGGTACGCAACAGTCATTGCACACCTCAGAATTTCGTGAAGGTTGATTAACAACAAAATTATCGGTGGAGTGTGGAAATAGGGTTAACGAGAAAGAAATAAACTCAGTAGTTCGTGTGGTGCATGAAGTGCTAGTCTAACAAGGCATCTTTGAGCGTACTTTGCGAAAGTACCGACGGTCTCTGTTGTCGGGTTATGCCCAACAGCTCAGAGTTCAGACGCTGCTGAAAGCAGTCGGGCGTTGAGCATGCAGAGGAACTGGTTGGATTGCATTTAAAAAACACATCATCTTGTTCACGGGGTAATCAACCTGACCCTCGAATTACTTCACGTTAGCAAGGATGTGCTGTAGCATTACCAATTGCAGCATCGTTACTACACTGAGGCGCCGCTGAAACTGGTATAGCCATGCGTATTCAAGTGTAGAGAGGTATGTAAACAGGGAGAATATGGCACTGCGCTCGTCAACGCCTATATAAGACAACACTTGTCTCGCGCAGTTGTTGGCTCGGTTACTGCTGTTTTAAAATGGTAGGTTAGCAAGATTTGAATGACTTTTATAGTCGGCGCACGAGCAATCGGACACAGCATCTCGGAGGTAGCGATGAAGCGGGGATTTTCTCGTACGACCATTTAATGATTATACCGTGATATCAGGAATTCGATAAAACATCAAATCTCCGATATCGCTACGGCCAGAAAAAGATCGTGTAAGAACGGGACCAGTGGCGATTTAAGAGAATTGTTCGACGTGACTGAAATGCAATCCCTCCGCAAACTGCTGCAGATTTCAGTGCCGGCCCATCAACAAGTGCCAGCGTGCAAACCATTCAACGAAACATCATCGATGTGGGCTTTCGGAGTCGAAGGCCCACTCGTGTATCCTTGATGAGTGCACGACACAAAGCTTTACCCCCCGCCTGGGCCCGTCAACTCCTGCATTGGACTGTTGACGACTGGAAACATCTTGTCTGGGGGACGAGTCTCGTTTCAAATTGTATCCAGCGGATGGTCGTGTGCTGGTATGGAGACAACCTCGTGAATCCATGCACCCTGCATGTCAGCAGGGGACTGCTTAAGCTGATGGAGCTCTGTAATGGTGTGGGGCGTATCTATTTGGAGTGATATCAGACCCCTGATACGCCTAGATACGACTCTGATGGATTACACGTACATAATCATGCTGTCTGATGTGGGACTGTGAACATCCGTTCATATCCACGGCACATTCAACTTGGACAATTCCAGGAGGACAATGCGACAACCCGCATGGCCACAATTGTTACAGAGTGGCATGAGGAACACTCTTCTAAGCTTTCCGCTGGCCACCAAACTCCTCAGACATTAACCTTATTGAGCTTATCTGGGATGCCTCACAATGTGCTGTTCGGAAAAGATCTCCACCTCCTCGTACTCTTACGGATTTATGGACAGCCCTGCAGAATTTATGCTGACAATTCCCGCCATCTGTACTTCAAAAGTTAGTCGAGTTCACTCCACGTCGTTTTGCGTCATTTCTGCGTGCTCGCGGGGCCCCTATACGATATTAGGAAAGTTTCTTCGGCTCTTCGCTGTATATTGGGTCCGTCATCAGTTCATGAGTAGCCGGACCGTCATCTGAAAGCATCTGAACGAAGGTGTGCGTGCGTACTTCCCCTGACCCCATTTGTTTCCTCGACAGTATAATGAGGTCGATTTAGGCCATATTATTCGATAAGTATGGAAATAACTCTTACTGCATCTTAATTATGGTGAAATCCCTTACGATTTAAAAACGTCGTGATGCCCACCACATACATTCTATTGTTTCAAAGTGGTTCAAATGGCTCTGAATACTATGGGACTTAACATCTGAGGTCATCAGTCCCATATAACTTAGAACTACTTAAACCTAACTAACCTAAGGACGACACACACATCCATGCCCGCGGCAGGATTCGAACCTGCGACCGTAGCTGTCTCGCGGTTCCAGACTGTAGCGCCTAGAACCGCTCGGCCACTCCGGCCGGCTATTGTTTCAAAAAGGATACCTGTGGTCAGGGATTCTTGTTTAGGACTAGCTAGGTAATGACAACATGGCACATCTACTGAGGTCCCTCATAATTCGCCTGCTAAAACAAAATCGTTACGTTAAAGATCGTTGCTTTAGCATGGCTGAAAAAAAGTGCCATGCTAAAGAATATGCTTCATTCTTGCTAGGAACGAGTCTATAAAAAGCATCACACAGCCTTGCTTTTGACATTTTTATTGAGCAGAAAATACGTGACTTCTGCGTCGGAAAGTCAAGAACAGTTCATGTTTAAAGATTATACGTTCATGGAAAAAACTGAAATATATGACAATGAAAGCGACAAATGTTCTGTAGGATACCTGGTCATGTTATTTGGTAACACTCTTCTCGGTTTATGTCCAGTAATGTTTAACCTTTTACTACAATCGAAAAACTGACGGTGGTGTTGCCGATTTGTGGAAGAAGTTATTTCTAACAGATGAGTGCACACACTATCCTGAAATGTCACTTTACCTTGTACGTCCGTCAAGAGAAGAGCGAATTAGGTCGTAACTTGTCCAGGCGCCAGTGTGCGGAGACATTTTCGTGCAAGTGTTTTGTTGTGACAGAAACGCGAACGCACAGCTGAGAGTGGGAGGTACTGACAGCTATTCGATTTGTCAATCGGTAGACAAAGCCAGAGCGACGATACCCCGGGAACACGTGAATTCGCGCGGCGGACGGGCGTGAAAGCCGCGAAATGAATAGCGGAATTCCAGCAGGCTAAACGCCGGCGACGGCTGAATGCGCGCACTGCTGCACCGGCTGTCATTTTGCGCGGAACAAGTTCGCCTCGAATAACGGAATGCCCAATCAATGGAATCGCGTTATTTTGCTCATTTTGTTGTGAAAGCTGTTCAGTTGCCGTAGCGACGAGACGCGTTTTGGCGCATTTGTTCACCGGCTGTAAACATCGCTATTGGTTTATTTTGTCTTTTATTCCCTAATAAATGAGCAACTTTGTCAGAATAGTCGTCCTGAGTTTCCCGTTACCATCGCTGCTTGGTGGAATACTTTCGTATCTATCCGTGAAAGACACACTTTGGCTGTTCTGCAGCATTAATTAATTTGTTTTGTGTCCCTCTTTTCGCCTTTAGGAACTGACTGCTATCGTCAAGGGGAATACAGTAATGGTGAACAACATCGCATCAGGTAGTACACATAAAATGTGTTGTGTAAATACAGAGTAAATGTCACCTCTGACACTGCAGTTGTAACATACTTGAAAAGATATTTATTTATTTAAACTAGTCTGATCAGAGCCATTAGACCGGCGTTTTACACGTACTGTACCCTTTTTATCTCAGTTTACTTAAGAAAGATCGGTTTCACTACGACAAATACTATTAAAATGATTTGAGTGTCAATAGACAAAATGTGAGTAAATAAAGCTGACAATGATCTTACACAGTTTATGCTGGTAGTACTACTGCTATTGCTGCTACTTCCACTAAGTAGTAGTAGTAGTAGTAGTAGTAGTAGTAATTGTGGTGTGCGTACTGTAAGACCTTCGGTACACACACCATCAGATTATTTGACTTGTCGCTCTAACGAAGTAGGCGAGTGTCAGCAATATGTCTCGTGGTCTTATCGTGGCGTGTTTATCTTCTGCTGTTAGGTCAGACGATAGAAATGCCACTTGCACGCTTAGAGTAGCAGATTGACAGTGACCAACTTTGAACAGAACTTGATTAATTTTCACACACATTTATTAAAATAATAAAAAGCATAGACATTACGTAACTTGATTCTGGATGCTGTTTACAACTGACAATCTGAAGTTCCTTTGGTCTTGGTACGTTAATCTTCTTCTCACATATCTCTGATACTTGACAAAGTGTCTATTCATTTATCTTCATGGCTATGTACAGGAATATGATAATCTTACTAGGCGCAGACTGCAAATTGACTATAGACTGGTTGGTTGGTTTGTGGGAGTAAAGGGACCAGACTGCGATGGTCATCGGTCCCGACTATAGACTGGTACAGACTAATGCAGACAGACTAATCGGTGGTCTGTACACTCGTTTAACACCTCGTGCATTCAGGTATCACTGCGCGAGTGTGATCCGTGAGGTGAAAAGGTTCTACGTTAGCAGCAATCTCATTGGCTGCGTTACATATTAATACGTGGATCGGTCGAAACAGAATTTGGTCCGTCTCTAAGGCAGCGCCATCTCATAGTGTGGATACGGGCGAGCACTGCGCCCATGCTGTTGTGCTTAGCGGGGCGCGCTCTAGTGGGAAAGTTGTGTATGCGCGGACTACGCAGAACTATGTATACAACAATAATAATGATAGTAATAAATGTATATATACATGTACAGAAATCTGTAATTATTGATACATGTTCAGTTACCCGAAATTTCCAAAATGCAATGTAACATGTACTGTACAGTTAAAAGAAAGTCATGCTTGATCGAGGTCCATGTCACTTTCCATTTTTAACCAGACATAACGTATGAGAAAGGAAATAAATAATAATAAGAACAAAAACAATAACGATAGAACTTGCAGGCGTACAAACTAGATGATTTATGGTATAACATTTTCTGGGGGAAGGAAATATAAGGGGACTGCACCAGCTATGATTATTGGAAAATGAGGAATATATAGTTGGAAATAATATTAAACAGAAATAACGAGTGCGTAATGGGACAATGGTAGTCATTGCTGCCGGCCGAAGTGGCCGTGCGGTTAAAGGCGCTGCAGTCTGGAACCGCAAGACCGCTACGGTCGCAGGTTCGAATCCTGCCTCGGGCATGGATGTTTGTGATGTCCTTAGGTTAGTTAGGTTTAAGTAGTTCTAAGTTCTAGGGGACTAATGACCTCAGCAGTTGAGTCCCATAGTGCTCAGAGCCATTTGAACCATTTGTAGTCATTGCTGTTTCAGAAAATATGCCATTAATTGCATTCTGAAACTGGAGATGTTATTCAGTTCTCCAATATAATGTGGGAGGTTATTCTAGACTCGGGTTTCAGCTGCTGAGCAGGCCGTTGAGAATGCGGTTGAACGACAGAGAGTGACGGGAAGGACTTTGCTCTGCTAGGAACAGGTGTTTGTGGCATGTTGTTCAGACAAGAGCGTTAAGGTTGAGGACAGATATGAGGGAAAGTCTATGCTGAGAACACAGAAGAGAAGACAGAGTGTGTAATGGAAGCCTCTGCACTTGTCTGCACACAGTTGGGATAGCTGTGCATACGATTGTGAAATATGGTCAAAGAATCGAACAGCACAGGCATAACGAACACTGGTATTCATTGCCATGAGCTTCTCTGAGAAAGACTCTGAAGAATAACAACACTGTTCTCAATAATTAGAAGTACAAGAATTTGAACACGTTTCATAAGTCATGAGAATATGTATGTAATGGAGTGTCGGGTCACATTAATGTGACCTATTGTCAAAAGCCTGAAAAACCATATTTTGCACGGCGGACCACCATGAAACGTGCTGGAGGAGAGCGCGTGAGGTTCTGGAAGGTACCGACAGTGATGTGGAGCCATACCGATTCCAGTGCGGGGCCAGCTGCTCTAGGTTTCTGGAATGAGGATCCACGGCGTGAGCCGGTTCCACAGTACTTGGCTAGGCTTAACTCCGGAGAGTTTAGTGGCCACGGGATTACGATAATCTCTTTCTGCTGCACTTGTAACCACGCACGTACACTGCAAGCCATGTGAGACTTTGCAGCCGGCCGCGGTGGTCTAGCGGTTCTAGGCGCTCAGTCCGGAATCGCGCGACTGCTACGGTCGCAGGTTCGAATCCTGTCTAGGGCATGGATGTGTGTGTTGTCTTTAGGTTAGTTAGGTTTAAGTAGTTCTACGTTCTAGGGGACTGATGACCACAGATGTTAAGTCCCACAGTGCTCAGAGCCATTTGAACCATTTGAGACTTTGCATTGTCCAGCTGGTAGATGCCGTCGTCCCAAGGAAAAACAAAATGAGTGCAGGGATGGACATGAATCTCAAGGATAGATCCTTAGTTGAATTCATCCCTTTTGCCTGCCGGATTGACGATATCTCCCAGGGAATGCCCTCCGGTCTGAACTCTTTAGGCAATTATTGCAGCGTTTTAGCTTTCAGTCGCTTCTACATCTACGGTACGTCTACATATATACTCCGCAAGCCACAAAACGGTGCGCGGCGGCGGTTACCTGAAACACAACCAGTCATTTCGTTTCCTATTCCACTAGCAGATAGAGAAAGGGAAGAACGACTATTTGTTTGTCTCCGTACGAGCCCTAATTTCTCGTACCTTTGTGATCTCTAAGCGAAATGTCTGTTGGCAGCAGTGGAATCGTTCTGCAGTCAACTTCAAATGCCGATTCTCTAAACTTTCTCAGCAGCGTTCTTCAAAATAAATGTCTTCTTCCCTCCAGGGATTCCCAGTTGAGCTCCCGAAGCATATTCGTAACACTTGAATGCTAGTCGAACCTACTGATAACAAATCTAGCAGCTCGCCTCTGAATTGCTTCAATGTCCTCTTTCAATCCGACCTGGTGCGGATCCCAAATACTCTAGCAGTATTTAAAAATAGTTCGCACTAGCGTTTTAGATGCGACCTCCTTTAGAGATGACTTGCCTTTTCCTAAAATTTCTCCCAATACTCTGAAGTCGACCATTTGCTTTCCCTACCACATTCCTTATATGCTTTTTCTATTTTATATAGCTTAGCAACGTTACGCCCTGATATGAAGTGTCTGTGTCAAGGAGGGCCATACTAATGGTGTATCCCAACATTAAGGTTTTATGTTCCCTACTCATCCGCATTAACTTACATTTTTATATATTATGAGCCAACTGCCATACGTCACACCAACTAGAAATTTTGTCTGGGTCATCCTGCATCAACCTACAGTCACTTCGACACCTTCCTGTACACCACATCATCATCGGCGAACAATAGCAGATTGTGCCCACCTTGTGTTCTTTTTCTTCTTCTTTTTCTTTTTCTTGGTTTCTTCTTCTTCTTCTTCTTGGTTTGCTCCACAGTCCTTGAAGAACCTCGGTCTCCTATATCACCTGCCCCCATTCTTCTCTAAACATCGACTTCCTTCTCCAATTTCTTATTCCCATCGTCATTAGATCTTCTTCCATAACGTCCGGTCGTCTTTTCCTGTGTCTACCTCTTCTCCTTCTCCCGTCAGGATTTCCCGTAAAAAATTTCTTGACACTCCGAATTTCTGGCATTCTCTGTACATGCCCTGCCCTTCATATTCTTCCCTGCTTAATTTTAACAACAATATACACCTGTCCAAAAAGTGTTCGTAATTCTACATTCGTCCCACCTTGTCTGTCAGATCATTTACTGCCAGTTGCCCTTAACCCATAGTTCGCAGTATATTATGTGAGAAAAGAGAAAGCTGGGTTTCGCACGAGCGATGCTTTCCAAGGCCGTGCTGATTCGTGGGCATGGGCTTTTCTGTCTCTAGGAAATTTGCACTACAATGTGCAAAACGCCATCAGTAACCTAAATACACAACTGACCATTAAAATTGCTACACCAAGAAGAAATGCAGATGATAAACGGGTATTCATTGCACAAATATGTTATACTAGAACTGACATGTGATTACATTTTCATGCAATTTGGGTGCATGGATCCTGAGAAATCAGTACCCAGAATAACCACATCTGGCCGTAATAACGGCCTTGATACGCCTGGGCATTGAGTCAAACAGAGCTTGGATGGCGTGTACAGGTACAGCTGCCCATGCAGCTTCAACACGATACCACAGTTCATCAAGAGTAGTGACTGGCGTATTGTCACGAGCCAGTTGCTCGGCCAACTTTGACCAGACATCTTCAATTGGTGAGAGATCTGGAGAATGTGATGGCCAGGGCAGCAGTCGGACATTTTCTGTATCCAGAAAGGCCCGTACAGGACCTGCAACATGCGGTCGTGCATTATGCTGCTGAAATGTAGGGTTTCGCAGGTTCAAAATGGTTCAAATGGCTCTGATCACTATGCGACTTAACTTCTGAGGTCATCAGTCGCCTAGAGCTTAGAACTAATTAAACCTAACTAACCTAAGGACATCACACACAGCCATGCCCGAGGCAGGATTCGAACCTGCGACCGTAGCGGCCGCTCGGCTCCAGACTGTAGCGCCTAGAGCCGCACGGCCACTCCGGCCGGCGGTTTCGCAGGGATCGAATGAAGGGTAGAGCCACGGGTCTTAACACATCTGAAATGTAACGTCCACTGTTGAAAGTGCCGTCAATGCGAACAAGAGGTGACCGAGACATGTAACCAATGGCACTCCATACCATCACGCCGGGTGATACGCCAGTAAGACGATGACGAATACACGCTTCCAATGTGCGTTCACCGCGATGTCGCCAAACACGGATGCGACCATCATGATGCTGTAAACAGAACCTGGATTCATCCGAAAAAATGACGTTTTGCCATTCGTGCACCCAGGTTCGTCGTTGAGTACACCATCGCAGGCGCTCCTTTCTGTGATGCAGCGTCAAGGTTAACCGCAGCCGTGGTCTCCGAGCTGATAGTCCATGCTGCTGCAAACGTAGTCGAACTGTTCGTGCAGATGGTTGTGGTCTTGCAAACGTCCCCATCTGTTGACTCAGGTATCGAGACGTGGCTGCACGATCCGTTACAGCTATGCGGCTAAGATGCCTGTCATCTCGACTGCTAGTGATACAAGGCCGTTGGGATCCAGCACGGCGTTCCTTATTACCATCCTGAATTGACCTATTCCATATTCTACTAACAGTCATTGGATCTTGACCAACGCGAGCAGCAATGTCGCGATACGATAAACCGCAATCGCGGTAGGCTACAATCCAACCTTTATCAAAGTGGGAAACGTGATGTTACGCATTTCTCCTCCTTACACGAGGCATCACAACAACGTTTCACCAGGCAACGCCGGTCAACTGCTGTTTGTTTATGAGAGATCGGTTGGCACCTTTCCGCATGTCAGCACGTTGGAGGTGTCAACACGGGCGCCAACCTCGTATGAATGCTCTGAAAAGCTAATCATTTGCATATCACAGCATCTTCTTCCTGTCGGTTAAATTTCGCGTCTGTAGCACGTATTTTTCGTGGGGTAGTAATTTTAATGGCTAGTTATGTAAATACCACCGTTTACAACTCATATTTTTTATTATAGTGACATTATCTTCCGTGGTTTATCTCAGGAAATCTCACGGTACTTGCTATTGGTGATGTACGCCTGTGCTGAAGTTAGACTTTTTGGCCATACGTCCCCCCAGATACACAGTGATCCTGGAGAAGTGTAGACGGACAGACTGATTTCCATATACAATGTGTCTCCTTTACCGTTTTATTAACGTAAACAGTCCCTTATCTCTCTCCGCGATCTTAAGTCTCTTATCTGAGCAACACTGCAAAAACACTTTGCATCAGAGTAAAAGCGTTGCTGTCCCGCTCCATCAGTCAGACGGTTCCTCTGTATCCTTTACAATAGCAGAAACCAGATTCTGTAATCGTCTACCTCAGCGTATCAGATAACAAAATAACAAGACAAGCTCGAAACTGCTGTTCATGGCATACCAACACAAACGAGAATAATGTCTGTTTACTTCCTGTACACAACACTTACCCAACTACCACTACTATGTGCCCTTGAATTTAACGTAATCTTCCACATTGCCCAAAGCCCTTAGCTGTCTACCTAAATATTTCTCTCTAGAACTCGCTTTGTGTGAAGAATTGCTCTCATACCTATTAACACACACTAAGGAAAAAGTGGAAAAACCCCGGCAGAAAAAGGAAGAAAATATCCTAGTGGAACGTGTGTCTGTACAAATGATGTACTTGTACAGGCACTGAGGAAAATTCTACTCCACTCATTGAGTTTCCCGGCCGAATGCACTCGACACCTCTGAAAAAGCTGATTTTGGTGTACACATGCAAATAGTATTCGGCGCAACCTGATTGTCGACCCACAATAAGGCACGATTACCGGGGGTGATGCTTTGGGGTTGCCATTCCATTTCATAGCAGGACCCCTTTGCTTATCATTCGCTACAGCCTTCCAGCCCAACAGCATGTCGACAATGTTCTACGCCCCGTTTTTTTTTTTTTTTTTTTTTTTTTTGCACTTCACTGAAAGCCATCCTGGACTTACATTTCAGCATGATAATGTCAGCCAGCGTACGGCAAAAGTGCTCCACTGCTTGTCGTTGTGCTTGCAAAACCTAACCTCGGCTAGCAAGATCGCCAGATCTCTTCCCAATTGATAACGTTTGGAGCATTATGGGCAGGACCTTCCAACCAGTTCGGGATTTTGAAGATCTAACCCTCCAGTTGGACAGAATTTGGCACGATTTCCCTCAAAACGACATTCAATAAATCTATCAATCAAAATCACGCAGAATAAATGCCTCCGTAAAGACCGCGGGTGAACCAAGGCGCTATTGAATTCCTCATTTTGTGAAGCCCTTTCTCTAATTTTTGTAAAATTGTACTAATTTCTTTGCTTGTATATGTACACCACATCTACCAACTTCCATCCCATTCGGACAATTCCTTCCTAGTGCGTGGTTTTTTCTTTCTTTTTTTGCAAATGTGTCCACTATGCTGCATTTCGTATTATCAATAGTGGGACACGTTCCAAGCGTCTAGAAATACATGATGTATCGGCGGATAATTCTTTCAGATTCCAGTAAAGTGCATATGTGCAGGTGAAGTATGAGTAACTAAGCAATACCAATGGTTTACAAGTGCTCACTAAGACTTTCGAGAACCAGTGTGACCACCTTTACTGGTTGAGGCCAGATTTGTGTCTGGAAGTTTTTCATGTAGCTTCTTGTCGGTTGTGCTGTCACCAAGGACGGCATTGTCAGTGATAAACACTTTATTTTTCTCTACAGTTGCGATTTCTGATGTACTATGTTCCAGCAGCCGATCTGTCAGAAGTCGTAAGACCCACGGTAGATCAGTATATTCGTTTTGGAAAACTCTTCCTGGTTTTTGTTCCCAGCAGTTCCTTGCCACCGACAGACGATGATTTTGGAATACGTCCAGTGGATCATTCGTGCCACATCTTTGTGCCTATGGTTCCGTGTGAGCGATTTTTTATTTTATTTACTTATTTATTTTTGCAGCTGCTCAAGATACAGCCAACTGTTTCCTCAGCTTTTTTGCGCAGTTTGTATTTCGGGCCTTTTACTGGTATCTATATACTGACTTAGCTGGAGTTAGTTTCGACGGTCGGCTCATGCACAGGAAGAAAGCAGACTTTGATTCATGCTTTAATATTCTAGTGGTCAGCAGGGACCGGTTTCCTCTATTTAGCCCCCATCTTATCCAGAAACTCCCATTGAATGCTTTTCTGCGCAAGTAGTGAGTCTGGCCTTGGAGTACAGCTTTCCAATATTGCTTATTGGTTTGGTGTACCTTGAAAAGCATTCTGCTGTTGACTTCAGTCAGAGTTGATTGTTATCTTCCAATTAGTCTACCCATGCATGCTTCTCTTCTGTCTCTGTCTGCTCCGCAAGAGAGCTCTACTGCCCGCTTTCCTCGTCAAGTGCAACATGTCGATGTCACTGCGTGGGTGTAGTGCATGATGAATCGTAGTGAGTATTCTTGCTTTCCTATCCAGATCCTGCAGCACTACTTCTGTTCAGTTCCAAATTCTTAATGTATATCTGATGACGGATATGTTCCATGCATTGAATTCCTTGATGGTATTATCGTCATTCAATTTTATTTCCAAATTTTCTTTACCCACCGGATTTACTTCTTGTTGTTACCTTTTCTAGATTCTCAACTTTGACTACAAAAGTCGAGGTATTTGTATGCTTCTGACTGGGGTACTTGCTGGTTTATCCATGCGGCATTTTGATGCATCCACCTTCTGAAATTTTGCCCCACATTAGAGGCAACGTGGCACACTTTTCTATGCAGCATCCCACGATAATGCCACTGCTGAAGATTCGAACAGCATTCGTCGTAGACTGGATATATGTTTCACATTTTTCACAGAGCTTCAGGTGACCCATATAAAGCAAGGGATATTTTCGGAAAGCCTGTCGCTGCTCGATAGCCAAGGTTTGTTTCCTGAAAACCGTTTGACCCTGGTAACGTGGCAATGAGAAACTGCCGAGGAGACAACGGGTCCCCCTTGAAAATACCTGTCTTGATGTTGACTAGTTCCCAACATTCTTTTCTGACATACGGCCGGCCGGTGTGGCCATGCGGTTCTAGGCGCTTCAATCTGGAACCGCGTGACCGCTACGGTCGCAGGTTCGAATCCTGCCTCGGGCATGGATGTGTGTGATGTCCTTTGGTTAGTTAGGTTTAAGTAGTTCTACGTTCTAGGGGACTGATGACCATTGATGCTAAGTCCCATAGTGCTCAGAGCCATTTGAACAATTTTTTGACATACAATTTTTTCCAGTGTTCCATTGCATTTTTAGTGAATTTACTGACATTTCTGCTGACACTGATGATTCAACTGTGTAATAGTGAGCCCCCATTCTCTTCGTGTTATTTGCACTAATAGTAATGGTGGATGTAGTATTAACACTCTTAGTCTGCACTGTTGTATACACTGTCTTTAAACACATTTATATCTTGTATTAAAACAATTTACCATCTGTTAATATCATCTTATTACTATTTATCATATTACAATTACTTTCAGTTCTTAACTCTCCAAGTACCCCTTGCATTAATATTACTCTATAAGCACATTGGAAATAATTATCCCCCTTTTCTTCAAAACTATTGGTTTCGAGGTATATGAGTATGGCTTCCTCCCTGTGATTTTTCGTTCACTTCTATGTTCACAACACATTAAAATTTATTCATCGTTTTCCCATTGAGTAACATTGGGGTTAATATAGCGCCAACTTAAATATTTTGTTTGTTAACAAGTTTGTTTGTGTGGCAATCCTCCGCAGCAAGCATATAAATACTTCTTTTGCAAATCAAACTGCCTTTTCCTGCTGCTAGTTATTTTATCCCATACGCGTTTCGCCTTCTCCTTTTCTAAGGCATCATCAGTGGGATGATTTGCTGATCTGCGTTTCCTCACATCTGGTCTGGAGGTGGCACTACCACTTTTATCACTGTTCTATATTCACATCTTTGTGTTTTCGCTATCCACACACTGTTCACCATGTTTCTCACTCTTTTTTGTCATGAACTATCATTCTTCTGTCACTTCATCCAACTATTTCGTCGTACACTTCTTTTCACGGCGTAAATATTGCGATTCCATTACGTGTTTCATCATCAAAAAAGAGTGAGAAACATGGTGAACAGTGTGTGGATGGCGAAAACACAAGGATGTGAATATAGAACAGTGATAAAAGTGGTAGTGTGACCTCCAGACCAGATGTGTGGAAATGCAGATCAGCAAATCATCCCACTGATGAAACCTTACAAAAGGAGAAGGCGAAACGCGTATGGGATAAATACACTCCTGGAAATTGAAATAAGAACACCGTGAATTCATTGTCCCAGGAAGGGGAAACTTTATTGACACATTCCTGGGGTCAGATACATCACATGATCACACTGACAAAACCACAGGCACATAGACACAGGCAACAGAGCATGCACAATGTCGGCACTAGTACAGTGTACATCCACCTTTCGCAGCAATGCCGGCAGCTATTCTCCCATGGAGACGATCGTAGAGATGCTGGATGTAGTCCTGTGGAACGGCTTGCCATGCCATTTCCACCTGGCGCCTCAGTTGGACCAGCGTTCGTGCTGGACGTGCAGACCGCGTGAGACGACGCTTCATCCAGTCCCAAACATGCTCAATGGGGGACAGATCCGGAGATCTTGCTGGCCAGGGTAGTTGACTTACACCTTCTAGAGCACGTTGAGTGGCACGGGATACATGCGGACGTGCATTGTCCTGTTGGAACAGCAAGTTCCCTTGCCGGTCTAGGAATGGTAGAACGATGGGTTCGATGACGGTTTGGATGTACCGTGCACTATTCAGTGTCCCCTCGACGATCACCAGTGGTGTACGGCCAGTGTAGGAGATCGCTCCCCACACCATGATGCCGGGTGTTGGCCCTGTGTGCCTCGGTCGTATGCAGTCCTGATTGTGGCGCTCACCTGCACGGCGCCAAACACGCATACGACCATCATTTGCACCAAGGCAGAAGCGACTCTCATCGCTGAAGACGACACGTCTCCATTCGTCCCTCCATTCACGCCTGTCGCGACACCACTGGAGGCGGGCTGCACGATGTTGGGGCGTGAGCGGAAGACGGCCTAACGGTGTGCGGGACCGTAGCCCAGCTTCATGGAGGCGGTTGCGAATGGTCCTCGCCGATACCCCAGGAGCAACAGTGTCCCTAATTTGCTGGGAAGTGGCGGTGCGGTCCCCTACGGCACTGCGTAGGATCCTACGGTCTTGGCGTGCATCCGTGCGTCGCTGCGGTCCGGTCCCAGGTCGACGGGCACGTGCACCTTCCGCCGACCACTGGCGACAACATCGATGTACTGTGGAGACCTCACGCCCCACGTGTTGAGCAATTCGGGGGTACGTCCACCCGGCCTCCCGCATGCCCACTATACGCCCTCGCTCAAAGTCCGTCAACTGCACATACGGTTCACGTCCACGCTGTCGCGGCATGCTACCAGTGTTAAAGACTGCGATGGAGCACCGTATGCCACGGCAAACTGGCTGACACTGACGGCGGCGGTGCACAAATGCTGCGCAGCTAGCGCCATTCGACGGCCAACACCGCGGTTCCTGGTGTGTCCGCTGTGCCGTGCGTGTGATCATTGCTTGTACAGCCCTCTCGCAGTGTCCGGAGCAAGTATGGTGGGTCTGACACACCGGTGTCAATGTGTTCTTTTTTCCATTTCCAGGAGTGTAAAATAACTAGCAGCAGGAAAAGGCAGTTTGAATTGCAAAAGAAGTATGTTTGTTTGTTTCTTGAATGTAAAATTTATGAAAATAGAAAGATGAATGTTTGGTTCAAGCACACCAGCAATGATAACATAATTTCCCGTTTATTTTTGTACCCATTCTTACGATTTCTTGCATTAACTGCTATTTTACTCTTCCTAGTACCACTGGGCTCAATTTGACCCCAAAAGCACGTTAGAGAATCGTATCTCTCTTGTTTGTAGAACTATTTTTTTTTCAAAGTCTGTGACTTTTTTTCTATGAATCAGTTGTATCCAGTGATGCTCTTTTCAGATTTATATTTTCAACAGATTAACATTTTTTCACGGTTGCTTGTACTGACTATCGCTGCTGTCAGCATGAACCCAGTAAAAACTTAATTTTGTTTCTTGAAAATAATATTTATTGAAACACGATCATTAATGTTACGCTGAACAGCTGTAATGTATATTCATGTGTTGGTTCATTAAAGTACTACCAGTACGTCCGGTGTAAACTGAGTACCTCACTGGTACTCAATGAGACAAAAAAACCCTGGTACTTGGAGGGTTAAGTAACTAAGATGTGAAATTCACTGTGCGTGTGAAATCTCGATCCTATGTACCAGAAAGTGTGAAGCCACTACTCTTATGTTACATAATAAAATATTGCACCGATAGAACCTGGATAAAAACCCGAGACGCATCTTGGCATAGAATTTTGAAAAATGGCGTATTGGAGTATGCTTTCAGGTAATAAGAAAGTAAAAGCATCTTCACCCTTATGTATCCAGTCTCTAGAGATTTCACGCATTTAATTAGTGGAACAACGGCTCGTATAGAGGAAGCGTTGAACCTTTCTAACAAGGGGAGGCCACATTATTTGGATCACAGATTCTCTTCAAACTCCGTACGCTTTTAGAAAACATGAAAACAACATAATGCGCAAGTAGTATGCGGCACTATTGTGACATTTCCAAAGATTTCACAAGAGAGGTTTTACGCATCTATTACGTTGCTTATGTATCCGAGCGTAGGTGCCGTATGTTAGAGTCCATGGTGGTCAAGTGATTAGCGTTCGAGCTCCGTAAGATGTTGTATGAGGCGACGGTTCGGCTTCCTCTCGAGCTTAATTAATAATATATTTTTGTTTCATCATTGGTCATATTATTTAATTTATATAACGTTTGAGAGATAAGATAATGAAAAAAGCACATATTTTTGCACGGAGTTGCAATTTATGCTTTTCGTGTCTGAATGACAAATACCATCCTGCTACGTGTGATATCAAGAGCACATTCAACGAGTAATTGTTGATTACTCTTGTTGTCTGGCACAATTTGACTCAGTGTATTAGTGATTGTGAATAACGTCATTCGCATCATTATTCATCGGCGTTTGACTTGGGCTTTCCAAGCCTGTTCCTCGTCCTTGAAAATTTAATTACAAATAGTAAATAGTCGAATAATATATGAAATTCAATATAAGTTTATTAAAACACACTAGGGTTTTCTTTTTCGTTCTATATTGCCTCAAATGTCATAGAAATTAAATAATGTGGCCAGTAATGAAAAAAAAAATACAATCTTCAGGGCTGACGTCCCGTGACACCCGTTCAAGTTCATCGTTGATCCATTAATTCAGTTTTTTTGTTACAGAGGGCAGATAATCCTCTGATAAAACGCGCTTAGCTATCGTGCCAGTGAACGCTTGACCACAATGGCTTCTGGCTATCGGTACCTTCAGTTACAGAATAGACGCCCAAGACTTCTCTTGCGGTTTTCTCGGAATTGCCAGAACAGTACACCCTGCTACTTCCACATTATGTTGTTTTAATGGCTCACTAAAGGCGTACGAAGTTTGAAGAAAATCCTTGTAAAGTTGAGTCCGTTAGCAAAACGAGAAGAATTGTTAATAGGCGGCAAAATAAAGACGTGCCCTCTGGCACGCACGTCAGTGTATAGATGTACAGTTTTAGACGCAAAGTCTGCAGCCGCAAAAACTGCCACCGAGTTGAGCGGCCGCCGGAGGCCGTAAAGTGCGGAGTGTCTCCGGCGAGCCGTTCCGTGACTGCCACGCATCGAGGGCCAGCTAAATGGGTCGCAATCTCGACCTCAGAGCCGGCGTCGCCAGGGCAGTTGGTGGGTCGCGGGGCAGCGCGCGCCCTTGGAGACTTCGTGACCAGCGGCACACGGGCCGCCTATCGCCCTCCCTATCAAGCCATCACATCCACGCAACCAGCACGGCGGTCGGCATGAAATTCAAAAAGCAGCAGAAAATAATTCCATTACGTAGACTGTTTTTCCCCAGAGAATTAGGTCTGTTATCGTATAAAGTTTCAACAATCACAAATCCAGAGTAGCTTCTAATGATAATGGGTGGCTAAAAATGTGCAGCGTTCCAATGAGGAATTTACTATCCTAATTCTGTTAAAGATTAATTACGGATTACTGAATAATAATTTCAAAAATCAGTGTCATAAATCTCCTGCTGTCGATTATAGCAGCAAAAAGGTTCAAATGGCTCTGAGCACTATGGGACTTTACATCTGAGATCATCAGTCCTCTAGAACTTACAAGGAGACTGCACGATCGTGGGGTCGGGGATTTGTCCGAAATTTTTTGTGGTGAAAGAGGACCCCTAACACCTCACGTGGTTAAAATATTAGGACGCACTACCCGGAAAATCCCGGGAAAAATCGATCCAAAGTTTCTTAGGTGCCGTATGAGTATAAAATGTTAGTGCATTGCCGAGCCGCCGTCTGTCCTAGATATTTAGGTCTCGGACTCGTACGCCAGAGGTCTCGGGTTCGATTCCTACTCTGGCACTTTTTTTCTTGTTTCATTTTCTTTTGTTACTCCACCAATTATTCAGAAAGCTTCCCAAACCTACATTATGTGTAACAAATTAGTTACATTTTTGAATAAAAATTATTTTCATTTGTCCAACAACACAATTCATGGCGGTGGGTTTTCCATTTTTCATTGTAAAGGATATAAGGAGAAACATTGGATTTTTCATCAGAATAACAAAGTCGATTGGGAAACATTCAGTTTTTATACATGTAATAATTAAAAACAAGAACCTCAGTGGTAATTATCATAAAAACTAGCAAAGCAATAATTTTTGCGACATCTTGCGCAACATATAAAAGCGGATTTTTTACAATCACAGGGCGTTTGCAATAAATCTGTACAAAAACATGCCCCATTAACATTTACGAAAATTTTTTGAGTTTCTGAAAATTTTGAGGCAATCCAGGAATATTGAATCATGTTTCGGAATATTGGTGACGATAATTGATGGTGAATTATAGAATGAATCTTTATAAAATCTTCCCGGGAATTAATTTCACTATTATCTTGTAACAATGCACTCCAATTTTGCAAGCAACAGAATAAAAAGGAAAGTCCCAGAGGAGGAATCGAACCCGAGACCTCTGGCGTAAGGGTCCGAGCTCTAACCATGTAGGCCAAACGGCGGCTCGGCAACGGACTAACGTTTTATTCTCATACGCACCTATGAAACTGGACTAACGTTTTATTCTCATACGCACCTAAGAAACTTTGGATCGATTTTTCTCGGGATTTTCCGAGTAGTGCGTGCTAATACTTTGACCATGTGAGGTGTTAGGGGTCCTCTTTCACCACACAAAATTTCGGACAAATCCCCGACCTCACGGCCGTGCCGTTTCCTTGTTAGAACTACTTAAACCTAACTAACCTAAGGACATCACACACCTCCATGCCCGAGGCAGGATTCGAACTTGCGACCGTAGCAGTCGCGTGGTTTCGGACTGAAGCGCCTAGAACCGCTCAGACATCGCGGCCGTCCTATAACAGCAACACAAGGAGGATAGTCAATAACGAAATTTTACTTACTGTGTCTATACATTACAAAAAGAATACACAATTAAGTTTCTAGGCATATGCTACGGCGGGGCTTTTTGAAACATGGGGCTTTGTATATAGAACAAAACACTACTGCTCAGCCCACGTGCGCAACTCGGTCGCCATTATGTTACAGGATCATTGCTATATATTTAATCCAGGCAGTAATCATACAGAAGGATGTAGAAAAGGTAAGACAAGTTTTACCTATAATAATCCACTATACAATAATAAGTGTGTTTAAAATATGATCTGTTCTATGTCTACATCTACATGGAACCTCTGCAAATCACATTTAAGTGCCTGGCAGAGGGTTCAACGAACCACCTTCACAATTCTCTATTATTCCAATCTCGTATAGCGCGCGAAAAGAATGAACATCTATATCTCTCTGTACGAGCACTGATTTCCCTTATTTTATCATGGTGATCGTTCCTCCCTATCTAGGTCAGTCTAAACAAATATTTTCGATTTAGGACTACAAAGTTGGTGATTGGAATTTCGTGAGAAGATTCCGTCGCAACGAAAAACGCCTCTGTTTTAATGATGTCGAGCCCAAATCCTGTGTTATTTTTGTGACACTCTCTCCAATATTTCGCGATAATACAAAACGTGCTGCTTTTCTTTGAACTGTCCGCAGCTCGTGGTCTCGCGGTCGCTTTCTAACTTCCCGAGCACGGGGTTCCGGGTTCGATTCCGGGCGGGCTCAGGGATTTTAACCTGCCTCGAGATGACTGGGTGTTTGTGTTGTCCTCATTATTTCATGATCATTCATGGAAGTGGAGAGATTGGGCTGAGCAATTGTTGGGAATTTGTACGGGCGCTGATAACCGCGCAGTTGAGCGCCCCACAAACGAGACATCATCATCATCATCAGCATTTCTTTGAACTTTTTCGATGTACTCCGTCAGTCCTATCTGGTAAGGATCCCACACCGCGCAGCAGTATTCTAAAAGAGGACGGACAAGAGTAGTGTAGGCAGTCTCCTTAGCAGGTCTGTTACTTTTTCTAAGTGTCCTCCTAATAAAACGCAGTCTTTGGTTAGCCTTCCATGTGATCCTTCCAACTTAAATTGTTCGTAATTGTAATACGTAGGTATTTAGTTGAATTTACGGCTTTTAGAATAGACTGATTTATCGTGTAACCGAAGTTTAACGAATTCCTTTTAGCACTCATGTGGAGTACCTCACACTTTTCGTTATTTAGGGTCAACTGCCACTTTTCGCACCATTCCGATGTTTTTTCTAAATAGTTTTGCAGTTTGTTTTGATTTTGATCTTCTGATGACTTTATTAGTCGATAAACGACAGCGTCATCTACAAACAACCGAAGACAGCTTCTCAGATTGTCTCCCAAATCGTTTGTATAGATAAATACATAAATGCTGATTATATACCGGTCTCTGTAAGATCAAACAGTACGACGCTAGATTTGCGAGGAAAGGGGTCAGGATCAGCTGTGTTCAGTACGAGGTTTGGTATCAAAAAATTTGTGTGGGGGCTGCTGGGTGTGACCAGTTCCGCGATGGTAAATTCACGTAACAACTATTGGAGCAGTTAAAAACTTTAATCTTCCATACTGTGTATAAATGTATGACGGTTTACAGTGATTCACAGAGCCCCATTCGTGGCACAAATCTCCAATTTTCCGTTATTTCAACATTTTATGTGACCAGACCAGATCGGATGGTGTATTTAATGGCTCCCCTCACTATCACACCAGATGCTGGGCCAACATGATGATGACAAATGGAATCTGGTAACGTTCATTCTCCTCGGAGGCTCCACGTGTGGATACCTCCATCGTTCACAATGGTTCAAATGGCTCTGAGCACTATGGGACTTAATTTCTGAGGTCGTCAGTCCCCTAGAACTTAGAACTACTTAAACCTAACTAACCTAAGGACATCACACACAAGCATACCCGAGGTAGGATTCGAACCTGCGACCGTTGCGATCGCGTGATTCCAGACTGTAGATCCTAGAACCGCTCGATCACTTCGGCCGGCTACCTCCATCGTGATAGTTCAAAAAATGGTTCAAATGGTTCTGAGCACTATGGGACTTAACATCTGAGGTCATCAGTCCCCTAGAACTTAGAACTACTTAAACCTAAGGACATCACACACATCCATGCCCGAGGCAGTATTCGAACCTGCGACCGTAGCAGTCGCGCGGTTCCGGACTGAAGCGCCTACAACCGATCGGCCACCGCGGCCGGCTCCATCGTAATGCGGCTGCGGTGGTCTCGCGGTTCTAGGCGCACAGTCCGGAACCGCGCGACTTCTCCGGTCGCAGGTTCGAATCCTGCCTCGGGCATGGATTTGTGTGATGTCCTTAGGTTAGTTAGGTTTAAGTAGTTCTAAGTTCTAGGGGACTGATGCCCACAGCTGTTAAGTCCAATAGTGCTCAGAGCCATCGTAATGCTCTACGCCAAACAGTCATCTGGAAGATGACATAGTGTTGTTATGCAACCGTTTTTACCAAAACTGCCATGTAAATCTCATCCTTCCCCCGAATAATCAAAATCAAAAACATTGATAAAACGATCTAATCTAAATTAATTCCCTGTTGGCAATCATAGAACTATTGTGGATAAAGTCAACTTCAGTTAACTGTCACGCCTAACTACTAAAAGTCCACAGTAAGTTCTTACTCTGTAGGTTGCTTAAGAGAGCAATCTTACTGAACTCATGTTGAGCACAGGTCAGAAGAGTGGAGAAGAGAGCCACGGTAGGGGCATGAGGGGGCCACAGTCCTTTTCAAATGACACTTGCCACAACTGCAGGGAAAGGAGTAGAAGCCACTTAGAGATCACAGGGGTCGGCATATGTGAGGCAAAGTCGGCCGAACAGGCGGCATCTGTATTTGCTTCCGAAACAACTGAAAGCTATTGATTAATGAATGATTGTCCACTGGCACCAAGGAGGCACACGATGCATGGCGAGGCTAGCAGCAACAGGGCATGTGGTGTGATGCAATGCATCCTGAAGAAACCGCAGGACCCTGGACGGTCCAGAGATAAGACCTATAGGGTGGAGGGTGAAGAGAGACTTTAGTTCTTCGGTGCTTGGAAGCGTGGAACCGAAGCTAAATGAATTGTTACCGCTGGGGAACAGCAGCTACCCATTAGCTAATATAATTGAATTCTGGTGTGGGAGAACAAAAACTGCTTGTTGCTAGGTGGAGAAGGCCTTAGCTGAAACGCGAAATAAGATAGATAGTGGAAGTCAGAGGTTGCCTGTGTCTGAGTTCCAGCACTAAAACACCCGCGATGTGTTAATTATATTGAAAATGGGACCCGAGACCCAACAGGGGATACTTCAGTCAAGAAAAGGACTTCGATTTTGAGCTCCAAGGGAGAGCAAACTTAGGTGCAGGCCACATACCTTAGAATTTTGGAGCACTCGTGGACACTGATAACATTAAGAATAGTTAGCAACAACAACGTTCACAGGCCGAATTATGGGAGGCTTGCGAAGAGGTCAGATGTGTTTTACGATTACATATTTTTAACTCAGGTACCCTTAATAGCAACTGTGGGTGCAAGGGGCACCTAATGAAGACAGTAGGTGCATGCGTGATTCGTTCTGTAGTTGTTTCCTCCCGTCTTAGAATTAACAATCAACAGTCACTAGGCGACTTTGGCAACCTTAGTTGTCTCCCAAACTGTTATGGTGACTAACATTTACACCTCAGACTCATTATCCAATCTTTGCCAAGGCGTTGATATAGTAATTGAGTTGTAACCAGTGTTAATATTTCATGAAGATAATTGTCCTCTATTTCTGCACTTCTTGTTTAATTAGAAGTCTACAAGGACTTTATTGTCTCCACTGTTTCGTTCAGTAATTTGATCCATGCTATACCTTTATCACAGTTGTTAGTTGCAGCACCCATATTTCTTTGTGTTACGGCCTCCTATACTCAATTAGATCGATTTATTAAGTTATCCATTGTGTAACACCTGTAATTAAAGTTAAATGATCCTATGGGGGTAACCTGTTTATCAGTGATGTCACTTTTTACAGGTACTTCATGGATGTCGATTGCTTAGCTCTAACCTTACAGTGTCACTCTGTGGCGATTAATGGCACTTGGCTCTGTTCATCGGGTCTGACTAGGAAAGGGGACAGGTATACAACCAAGGTTTCCCACTTAATTTCAAACACATTAACAGCTTTGTTTTCCTTAGATATAACGCGTTTCCGAAACTTTACATATCTAGAGTATGTTATATATTTCTCCTGCGTTGCTGCAAGTGTTACGTCAAAAATCAGCTTCCAGATGCTGACCTGTGTATATAAAAGTTATTGCTTTAAATTAAGATTGTTTTTTGCTTAGTCATCCAAATAAACTTTTAAAATTGTGACTCAGAATATTTCCAAAACACTTAAAGAGTTTTTCAAATTCGATTTCATTAGCAAAACACATCCAATCATTACATAACTTATAACAACACACTGCATAAGACTGTACCAGATGTTACACAAACCTACGTCAGAAATGCTTCCGCTGGAGACAACAGTATCACGCAAGGAGAATGCCACCCTTCACAGATAGTAAAAATATAATACATGGAAAATCAAATCTGCAGCTACTATTTTTTATAAAACTTCTAAATGTTCTTTGGTATTCCTGCTCACTGGTGCCTCGTTTCCAGTACTCATTCATAACGTGGGCTGGATTCAAGGTCCTCAAAATCACACATACGAACCCATAAACTTCTCCTGAAGTACAAATCGTCTCCAGAAACATAAATACTTTTAACACAAAGACAACCCCCCCCCCCCAGGGGGTCCACAACTCTTTTGTGGATACATGCGTAGCGAGCACGGGACCCCGAGCTAATGTGGCCCTCCTTCCTTTCCGGGTTGCGTACCTTTCTTTTCTGCATCCTTCCCTATCCCCCATCTTCGCCCCCCCTCCCCTCCCCTCACCACTGGCTCTTTCCTTCCCTTTCTCCCCCTCTGGAGTATGATTTGTGCCCACGTCCAGAGACGGATGCTCATAAATGCCACACATTCTTCGCCTTCTCTGCTTGTATGTCTTCATCCTTCCTTTGTCCTTCTCTTTTTCTTACCTCTTCTCTTTCCCCTTTTTCTCCGCTGTGGCGTTTGAGACCTCTCTTCTTTCCTTTCCCTTAATTTGTTTTCCCTTTCTCTTTCTTCCTCCCTGTGCGTGTCTGAAGGCCGAACCACGCATTTTTGTACGTAGCCGGTGACGGGGTAACGCGTAATTCCCCACCCCGGGTAGACAGGTAGGACACGTACGTACCTCCTGGTAACGGCCAGGCAGAGGGAGGGGTGATTACCCAAGCTGATACCTTCCGAATGTGCCGCTTGGTCCCTCTGTCCGTTTGTCTGGAGGTGTGACCTGAGGTGTGAACAATCACCTAAGGCGGGAGTGCCCTCAGAGAGGGCCCCCACAAGGGAGGAGCGCGCCATCGGAGACGCCGGTAATCATGGGGGACTCTTCCGCAATGGTTTCCTCACCTTCCACTATGTCTGCTCACAAGCGTAAGTTCACTGAGTCTCAGCCACAGACAGTTCTTCCATCGTTGCCACAGTTCCTTGTTGTTTCTCGGTCTGATGAAGGTCACGACTTCTCCACGGTCAACCCTTTCATTATTCAGAAAGGTGTCGATGCAATTGCAGGTCCTGTAAAGTCTTGTTCCAGATTACGGAATGGCACCTTGTTGTTAGAAACAGTCAGTGCCCTCCAGGCACAAAAATTGCTGCGTACTTCACTGCTCCACACCTTCCCTTTCCGAGTTGAAGCTCACCACACTTTAAATTCCTCGCGTGCAGTCGTTTATACACGCTCCCTCGATGGATTGTCTGACGAAGAAATTCAGCACTACCTGTCTGACCAGGGTGTAACAGCTGCTCATAGAGTTATGGAAAGGGTTGACACGAACATCATTCCAACCCGCACTGTCTTCTTGACATTTGACAAAGTTCAACTCCCATTGAAAATCAAAGCAGGCTATGAGATAATTTCCGTTTGCCCTTACGTCCCAAACCCTACGCATTGCTATCGGTGTCAGCGGTTCAATCACACCAGCCAGTCCTGTTCCAATCCGGCCACATGTGTTATGTGTGGCAAGGATGCCCATGAGGGAGCTTGTCCACCTCCATCCCCTCGCTGCATCAACTGTATGGGTGACGACGCTGCTTTCTCTCGAGATTGCCCCATTTTTAAAGACGAAAAGCTCATGCAGGAAATCAGAGTGAAGGAAAAGGTGTCGACCTTTGCTGCTCGAAAATTATTCGCCAGTCGACAGCCCATCGTGCCTCAGACAGGAAAATACAGCACTGTCCTTGCTTCTCCTCGGCCAACAAAGGAGGCGGCCACGCAGACTTGCGACCTCACCTTTAGTGCCACGGTCGTCAGATCGGCCAGCGCAAAGATCGCCCGTTCAACCTCACCACTTTCGCCTGCCCACTCTATGGCTCACCCTTCATCGGGTTCTGCTAAATCTCGAGCCCAAAAATCAGACTTCGAAAAATGAGCATACTCGTGAAGATTTTTTACATACCCCAACTTCACAACCATCGGTTCCTCCTCCATCTAAACATCATATTTCCAAGAAGGCTACTAAGAAACCCAGTTCATCTCCTTCTCCGCCAAGGCGTGTCCCATCTACAGCACCACCTGGCGGAAATCGCCCTCGGCCGTCTTCTGTGTGGCGCACTGCTGGCGGCCGATGAACCGGCCGATCGCTGGTGGCAGGAGCTGCTCCTGAACAACCTATGGATCAGGATCTTCTGCCTTCGGCTGAATGCCATTCCATGCTGTCGGTCGCAAGCTCTGAGCAGTCGTTGAGTTGACGGCAACCTTGGTCACATTCCTCCATTTTCTGTTCACCCTATGTCCATTATCCACTGGAATATCCTCGGCATTCGAGCCAATCGGGATGAATTGTCGATCCTCTTACGATCCTACTCGCCGGTCATCTTCTGTCTTCAGGAAACAAAGCTGCGTCCCCATGACCGCTTTGTTCTCCCGCATTTTCAGTCCGTCCGATTTGATCTCCCCTCTGTTGAAGGCACTCCAGCGCATGGAGGACTCATGATTCTTCTCCATTATCACGCAATCCACTTAAACACTTCCTTCCAAGCTGTCGCTGTCCATCTTTCCCTTTATGAGAATATCTTTTCTCTTTGTACTGTATACATTCCGTCGTCCACACCAATGACACGAGCTGATCTCCTTCATCTTCTTGGTCAGCTTCCACCCCCCTATTTGCTGGATGGGGACTTCAATGCCCACCACCCGCTTTGAGGATCTCCACATCCTTGTCCACGTGGCTCACTATTGCTAGACGTCATCCACCAAGCGGATCTAGTTTGCCTCAACACTGGGGTCCCTACATTTTTGTCTGCCTGCACGACAAATTTCTCGCATTTGGACCTTTCGGTCGGTACTGTTCCGCTAGCTCGGCGCTTCGAATGGTTCGCCCTTGATGATACAGACTCGAGTGACCACTTTCCATGTGTCCTTCGACTGCAGCCTCAACTGCCATATATGCGCCAGCGACGCTGGAAGTTTGCCCAAGCCGATTGAACACTTTTTTCGTCTCTAGCGACATTCGATGACCGTCACTTTCCCAGCGTCGACGATGAGGTCACACATATTACCGACGTTATTCTTACAGCTGCGGAACGTTCAATACCACGCACCTCCGAATTGCCCCGGCGCCCCCCAGTTTCTTGGTGGAACGAGGCGTGCCGTGACGCAATACGTGAGCGGTGACGTGCTCTTCGCGTTTTCCGCCATCATCCTACTTTGGCCAACTGTATCCGCTATAAGCAGTTCCGTGCGCGATGCTGTCGCGTCATCCGCGATAGGAAGAAAGCAAGCTGGAAATTCTTTATTAGCTCATTTAACACCTTCACGCCGGCCGAAGTGGCCGTGCGGTTAAAGGCGCTGCAGTCTGGAACCGCAAGACCGCTACGGTCGTAGGTTCGAACCCTCCCTCGGGCATGGATGTTTGTGATGTCCTTAGATTAGTTAGGTTTAACTAGTTCTAAGTTCTAGGGAACTAATGACCTCAGAAGTTGAGTCCCATAGTGCTCAGAGCCATTTTTAACACCTTCACTCCCACCTCGGAAGTTTGGAGTCGGCTTCGACGGTTCTCAGGCGCGCCTAGTTTCTTCCCGGTCTCTGGGCTCACTGACGCGCATGATACATTAGTGGACCCCGTCGCAATTTCTAACTCATTGGGTCAGCACTTTGCTGAGATTTCGAGCTCTTCAAATTACCCGTCAGCGTTTCTCCCGAAGAAACGTGCAGCGGAAGTGCGACCTCTTGCTTTCTCCTCTCAAAATCGCGAAAGCTACAATACTGTTTTCTCCATGCGGGAACTCCAACATGCACTCTCTTCTTCTCGCTCCTCCGCCCCAGGACCGGATGGTATCCACGTCCAAAAGTTGCTGCATTTATCAACCCATAGTCTGCGTTACCTCCTTCGCCTTTATAATCGAATTTGGACAGACAGTACTTTTCCCAGACGATGGCGGGAAGCTATCGTCGTTCCTGTTCCGAAACCTGGAAAGGACAAACATCTCCCCTCTAGCTATCGCCCCATTTCTCTCACGAGTAGTGTATGTAAGGTTTTGGAGCGATGGTGAATTGCCATTTAGCTTGGTGGCTGGAGTCCTGCAGTCTTTTAACACCTGCCCAATGCGGAATCCGAAAGCATCGTTCTGCAGTTGACCATCTTGTTGCTCTCTCCACTCATAAACAATTTTCTCCGGAAACGCCAAACAGTAGCAATATTTTTTGATCTGGAGAGAGCATACGATACCTGTTGGAGGACAGGCACAATCCGCACACTGTTCTCTTTGGACTTTCGAGGTCGGCTACCCCTTTTTCTCCGCGAATTTATGGCAGAGCGCACATTTAGAGTGCGGGCGAACACTACTCTCTCCCGTACTTTCTCCCAAGAAAACGGGGTACCCCAGGGCTCCGTGCTGAGTGTTGTACTGTTTGCCATTGCCATAAATCCAATTATGGATTGTCTCCTTCCTGATGTCTCGGGCTCCCTCTTTGTGGACGATATTGCGATCTACTACAGCTCTCAACGGACCAGCCTTCTTGAACGACGTCTTCAAGGATGTCTCGATCGCCTCCACTCTTGGAGCATCGAAACCGGCTTCCGTTTCTTTCCCAGTAAGACCGTTCGTGTTAATTTTTGGCGACGTAAGGAGTTTCGTCCACCCTCTTTACATCTAGGACCTGTCAACCTTCCGTTTTCGGACGTCGCTAAATTCTTGGGTCTTATGATTGGCAGATAACTGTGCTGGTCCTCCCACGTTTTCTATCTTTCGGCTCGCTGTCTGCGATCCCTCAACACCCTCCGTGTCCTGAATGGTACCTCCTAGGGAGCGGACCGAGTGGTCCTTCTCCGCCTCTATTGCGCCTTAGTGCGCTCGAAATTGGGCTATGGAAGCATAGTCTACTCCTCTGCTCGGCCGTCTATTCTTCGGCGTCTCGACTCTATCCACCACCGTGGATTGCGTTTAGTGTCTGGAGCTTCTTACACCAGCCCTGTGGAAAGCCTTTATGCTGAGACTGCTGAACCTCCGCTGTCCAATCGGCGAGCAGTCCTTCTGAGTCGTTATGCTAGCCATCTGTCTTCCATGCCTACTAATCCAGCCCATGACATTTTTTTCGATGCCTCCTTTGATGTAGGGTATGCAGGCCGCCCCTTCTCCCTACTACCACCGGGAGTCCGCTTCCGTCAACTGCTCCATTCTCTTTCCTTCCGCTTTCCTGAAACCTTCTAGACAACTTGGGGTACAGCACCGCCTTGGCTCCGTCCCCGGATCTGCCTGCTCCGTGACCTTTGTCAGTTTCCCAAGTATGGTACCCCTTCACTTGTTTATCGTCGGGCATTTTCTGCTCTATGTGCACAAATGAAGTGAGCCACATTTATTTACACTGATGGCTCAAAAACCTCGTTTCGTGTAGGGAGTACCTATGTTGTTGGCGACACCCCAAATCAATTTCGGCTTCCCGACCAGTGTTCGGTTTATACTGCGGAGCTTTACGCTGTTCTCCAGGCTGTCCACTACATCCGCCGCCATCAGCGGTTACAGTATGTTATTTGTTCAGATTCTCTCAGCTCTCTCCTCGGTCTCCAAACTCTTCACCCTCTCCACCCACTGGTCCACCGGATTCAGAACTGTCTGCGCTTGCTCCACCTGGGGGGCGTATCGGTGGCGTTCCTCTGGCTCCCGGGACACGTTGGTATCTGTGGAAATGAGGCGGCCGATATAGCGGCCAAGGCTGCAGCCTCTCTTCTTCGGCCAGCTATTCAATCGATTCCCTTCGCCGATCTACGGAGCGTTTTATGTCGTCGTGTTGTTCTTTTATGGCACGCACATTGGTTGACACTTCCCCATAATAAATTGCGGGACGTGAAAGCTCTTCCTTGTGCTTGGACCTCTTTCTCCCGAACGCGTCGTCGGGAGGAGGTAATTTTAACTAGACTCCGGATAGGGCACTGTCTTTTTAGCCATCGACATCTTTTAAGCGGTGATCCTCCCCCACTCTGTCCCCACTGCTCTCAGCTGTGGACGGTCAGACACCTTTTAATTGAGTGCCCCTATTTTACTCCGTTACGCGCCCGTCTACAGCTGTCGCCTGATATATCGTCAATTTTAGCAGATGATAAGCGCTTGGCCGATCGCGTTCTCGAGTTCATTAGTGCCAGTCAAATGACGTCAGTCATTTGAAGCTTTTTTGGGGGACAACCAACCCCTTTCTCTAGTGGATTTTTAAGCCTTCCTTCTGCTTTTAGTTTCTCCAATTTTTTGAGTTTCGTTCCCATTGCTGCTGGTTTCCATTTTCGGTTTTTTACTGTTTCCTAAGTCACAGACCGGGCGCTAATGACCATAGCAGTTTTGCGCCCTAAAACCAAACAAAAAAAAAAAAAACGAAGACAACCCGACGCAAGTTTAAACACACACACACACACACACACACACACACACACACACACACACGCAGACACTGTTAACCCAGTTATGAAACCAGCACTTGCTACGGTAGATCACAATTCATAGCGCCACTCAGAAGAAAGCGCAGTCAGGAATTTTAATCTGAGGAGGCGCCCTCAATCTTAAGCTATTGCCGGCCGCTGTGGCCGAGCGGTTCTAGGCGCTTATGTCCGGAACCAAGCTGCTACTACGGTCGCATGTTCGAATCCTGCCTCCGGCACGTGTGTGTGTGATGACCTTAGGTTAGTTAGGTTTAAGTAGTTCTAAGTCTAAGAGACAGATGACCTCCGATGTTAAGTCACATAGTGCTTAGAGCCATTTGAGCCTTAAGACATTAACTGTCTCTGTGTCTCACAAAATTAATTAAATACCAGTAATAAGGAGTTACCGTAGAAATGCAGAATCGAATCAGGGCCGCATCACAAAAACTTGCGTCGCTAAAGGGATGTCCCGACAACCATCATGCAAGAACAATCACTCGCTACTGTCCACCTCGGTACTGCTTGGCGAGAGACGTTAGAGCATTAAATTTAACAACCTGCCACGATGTTAATCTGTGAAAGTGTTACCATCACTGCCCCCCTCCCCCCCCCCCTCCCCCATGCGGCGGGCAGTCACACTCGTTTCCACCAGTTAGTTGCTGATACACGGATAGCATAAACAAGATGCCCGCTTCCACAGTGCCGCATTATCACCGTACTGTACGAACGTCCCGAAGTAATGTCCCTTTCTCCACGAGCTGTCACTCCGGTTTAAACACTAGCTCAGCCACTGGCGACTAGTAGCCTGCAATCCCATCTTAACACTCCAACTTTTACTGAGACTCTATGTACCCGCACGCCCGCTCTCGGCACATATCACGTGCCCCACTTTCCACACGATACCGCCGTATCTTTGCCAGGAAAGGGCTCCATTGCAGTCTTGCCCATAAACGACACAACTCCTGTTCCTAGTGCTGTCGGTGGGCTCATCACTATCGACACTGACTTTGGCACAGCGTCAGGAAAATCTGGAAAAATGAGCGCTTTGCTGACAGCCATAGTGCTCCAGATGTCGTCGCACTGCAAAACAAACTCAAATCCTTGTTCAAGTTATGCGACAGGGCTATACTATCCTGCATGGCCGAGCGAGCAGTACGTCTGTCATCTCGGATACTAGCCACGTGGGACCGTGGAAATCAAGCGTGGCATTGAGTATGGCGCTTCTGAACCCATCAGTTGCATGACAGCCATGGTATCCCGGCCAGCACGAACGGCAGTACTGCCATATGATGAACTGTAGTCTCTTCTCTTCTACTTACACGAGGCATAACGGTGCTGTCAGCCATATGAGAATGAAGTGTGGCAACGTTCATTTTCCTCGAGCCTCCACACACGCAGACATCGATAGAGAAGCCGCATTCAAATGTGATTTCTGAATGATAAACTTTCCATACATATTGAAGCTTTTGGATCTTCTGTGCATACTGAATGCTCTGGGTGATCATAATTGAAGTGTGGCTACTTGCTGAGGTCCTGTGTGGGCTGTAATTATCATTTGGATTGGCAAATACGCTAATGCTAACGCGCTAACACGAAACAGATGTATGCTGCAACAGATATATTATAATTTTGGCCACCACATGCAAATCTGGCGCTGTACAGCATTCCGTTGACGTCCAAATTGCTCATAATGAAAAACAGTGTGTTAATAATAAAATCAATATTTCGTCCTTTTCAGTTGCTTCTCCTTTCCCGTCCACATTTCTTCCCCAATCCATTATATATGGAAACATTTCTATACGTCTTTCCTGTATTCACAAGGCCAGATTCGTACCTGGTGGCCAAAATAGGAACTACACACACAAAAAAAGTTTTGCAGCACCTCGGTTAGGAGATTTCTAGAACGTGTATAGAAAATTGAAATAGAGATCTACTGAAACATCACTTCCGTCCTTTCTACAAACATGAAAACCACATATTACGTGCTGTACCACAGCGAGCCCTTCAGAGGTGGTGGTCCAGATTGCTGTACCCACCGGTACCTCTAATACCCAGGAGCACGTCCTCTTACACTGATGTATGCCTGTATTCGTCGTGACATATTATCCACAAGTCTATCAAGGCACTATTGGTCCAGATTGTCGCACTCATGAACGGCGATTCTGCGTAGATTGGTGACTGACGTCGGCCATAAACAGCCCTTTTCAATCTATTACAGGCATGTTCGATAGGATTCATGTCTGCGAACATACTGTCCATTCTAGTCCAGCGATGTCGTTATCTTGAAGGAAGACATTCACGAGATGTGCAAGATGGGGGCACAAATTGTCGTCCATGAAGAAGAATGGCTGGCCAATATGCTGTCGATGCCGTTGCACTGTCGGTCGGGGGATGGCATTCACGTATCGTACAGCCGTTACGGCCCCTTCCATGACCAGCAGCGGCGTACGTCGGCCCCACATAATGCCACCCGGGAACAGCAGGGAACCTCCACCATGCTGCACTCGCTGGACAGTGTGTCTATGGCGTTCAGCCTGACCGGGTTGTTTCCAGACACGTCTACGACGACTGACTGAAGGCATATGCGACAGTCATCTGTGAAGAGAACTGGATGCCAATCCTGAACAGCCCATTAGGCATGTTGTTGAGTCTATCTGTACCGCGCCGGCAGCAGTGGCCGTGCGGTTAAAGGCGCTGCAGTCTAGAACCGCAAGACCACTACGGTCGCAGTTTCGAATCCTGCCTCGGGCATGGATGTTTGTGATGTCCTTAGGTTAGTTAGGTATAACTAATTCTAAGTTCTAGGGGACTAATGACCTCAGCAGTTGAGTCCCATAGTGCTCAGAGCCATTTGAACCATCTGTACCGCGCTGCATGGTGTCGTGGTTGAAAAGATGGACCTCTCCATGGACGTTGGGAGTGAAGTTGCCGATCATGCAGCCTATTGCGCACAGTTTGAGTCCTAACACGACGTCCTGTGGCTGCACGAAAAGTATTATTCAACATGGTGGCGTTGCTGTCGGGATTCCTCCGAGCCATAGTCCTTAGGTAACGGTCATCCACTGCAGTAGTAGTTCCTATCTCTCTGTATCTCCTCCGCATCCGAACTTCATCGCTTTGGTTCACTCAGAGACGCCTCGACACTTCCCTTGTTGAGAGCCCTTCCTGGCACAAAGTAACAATGCGGACGCGATCGAACCGCGGTACTGACCGTCTAGGCATGGCTGAACTACAGGCAAGACAAGCCGTGTACCTCCTTCTTGGTGTAATGACTGGAAGTCATCGGTTTTTCGGACCCCTTGCGTCTAATAGCCGCTGCTCATGCCTGGTTGTTTACATCTTTGGGCGGGTTTAGTGACATCTCTGAACAGGGAAAGGGACTGTGTCTGTGATAAAATATCCACAGTCAAGGTCTATCTTCAGGAGTTCTGGGAACTGGGATGATGCAGAAGGTTTTGTTTGATTTGTGTAGTGTTTTCTAGGGTAAGCTGGTTCTCGATTAACACATTAGAATTTGTACCATGTTTCAATTTCATATCATAGTTACCGCCCACGCTGCACTTAAATAGTTACCCCAAGTACTTGGCGTTATTCCCATTGACTTTTGAGTGGCTGTGCTGAAATGCTGATCATCTGCATATGGAATCATGTCGTCCATTCCTTTGTAGTTTGACTTTTCTTGCATGACGTCTTCTTGGTTCTGCAATTTCAAAAACCAGCATTGTATTCTGGGAACGTGAAAATAGATGTCCACGAAGGATCATTCGTTTGCAGAATACCTGGCAGCCATCGTTTCACAGGTAGGTGCTGACAACCTATTGTAAAGTCAGACCGTTCCTGCATCATCAATATTATGTTTGTGTCCGTTAACCAAGGACCAGTCTCTCTTGCCTGTTTGGTGATCAGGTGGTTTTTCTGAATTGGCATGCTGGAAACTTCAACATGAACCCCACACAGCAACTCCATTCATTTCCTAGCGTTTTGGTCCACAGACGCGGTGAATATTTTTAAAGTTAAAAGCTTTCTGCCGACTACATCTGTTCCAAAAATTTTAAATGAATGTTTCTTTATTCCATCATTCACATTCGTAAATCACTTGATATCTGCATGTGGCCATTATAACGTGGTCTCTAGAAATATTAGAATGGCGCGGGGGCTGTAGGCAATACTGACCCCCACTCGCTATATGAATTGAGCTAGTATTGAACCGAGTACACAGTGCTTTAGCGATAAACTATTTGTCAATCTTTTCACTGCTATGCTCTTCTGTTATAAAGTACTATACAAATGATCTCTCATGAAGCTGGTTCTTTCGCAGTTTTACGATGAAAGGAAGTGAGAGCTACGAACTGACTTTTAATATTACAAACCCTGAAACCAATACCAGACAATTTAAATCACCAGAAAACATTCATACATAAATTATTGATCGTATCTCAGCGGCATTCATTAACTACGAGCAGAGGTTCGTCTTCGATACTGTGACACACACCTCTTCTACTGTCAACTTTTGCAGTTACGAACGAGCTACAGAATGCGCTAAGCAAATGTAAAGTGAAAACTGAAGGAGTTCCATTTGCCAGAAATTCACGAAACGCGTTTTCAGTACTGCGAGTCCTCACTACTATATTGCATTACTCTAAATTTGATGCAGGTGCTAAAGTATGGAGAAACTTTCTGAAACATACGTTAATAGAAGGTGTTTGGCCGTTAAGCCAAGCTTTGCGTCCATCTGGATTTCCAGAATTTCGAAGGTATGACACGCGGTTTTTACGACTGCCGTTCTACTAGTCAAAAACCTACTTTCGTATTTCATTACTTTCATTATGATAAATGACACGTAGTGCCTTGATATCGATGGCACTTGGAACAGAATTAGTGGCACTTAGAATTAAAGCTTTCTTTCAGCTATTCTGCTGAAAATTGGTTTTTTGACACCGTGGATGTGTGCAAAATACAAGTTGAGTATTGCGAAGAAGGAAAGAGAAGCCAGCCACTGTTAATAATTCTATATTTTGTTGGTATTGTCAGTACGGGGCTAACTGAAGATCTCTAAAAAATAATTTTATTGGATGCTCGTTTACTACAGCGCCACGATGTCATCATCGGATTTTATGCTTTAAAATCCAACAGTGTTGCAAGTCGTTTCACTATGGAAGTACACTTCCCACTATCATGAAGATCACAACAAATCGGCATGTCAAGTGCAAAATTACTATGTATAAACATACTAAGTCAGTCATCAGCTGGCGATGAACATGAACACCTGTAATCGGCACAGAAAAATTACGTGTATGTTCATACACAAGAATTTTACATTCGATGTGCCGAATTGTAGTGAGCTTCGCGATAGAGGGAAGTGTATATCCATTGTGAAACTACCTGCAAGCACTGTTAGATTTTAAAGCATAAGATCCGATTATGACAGCATACCTTTTTCGAAACGGGTCACCCAGTAAAGTACTTTTTTAGCGATCTTGGCTTGTGGAGCTTTAATCGATTAGCACCGTTACCTGTTTCGTACAGACACGTTCACCTTCAGATGGCTGTTCATGTTCATATTATATTTTATGTTTACATTAGTTGTTATGCAAAAACAACTCATAACTAATAATAATAATAATAATAATAATAATAAAGGTAATATAAACATGAACAGCCGACTGAAGATGAACCTGTCGGCTCGAAACCAGAAACAGCTCTATATTAGCAAATAAATAGCATTATTACCTGTGTTTGGTTGCTTTTTTTTTCTTTGCAAGTTTCAAATTGTAAAATCTGTGTTAAACAAGCGTAGAATCAGATTCCTGGTATGGTACTAAGAATGTTTTCAGTAAAATATAAATATTGCCATTTGTCTAATTTTTTGCAGTGATGCAGTGAGCAGCGTAAAATTCTTTAGTATCAGAATACATTTTCAATCTCCTGCATACGAATCAGTTATGTATAAGCAGAGATAGGTTGTTTCCTCATTCTCCTGACATTAGATTCGGCACTTAGAACGTTTTCCATTTCCATTCTGAGCACTCATTCATTTGTTATTATCAATGGATAGAGCATGTATTAAACATCTGCTAGCGTAGATACTGTAAACCGTATTCACAGTTCTGGGTAAGTGTTGCGTATACGTATATAGGTTCTAATACAGAGATGTCCTAAATTTCGGCTCATGGACCATGTCCAGGCATGAGTGCCACAGTACTCATCTTGGCTGGCACGATTCCCCCACCACCACGCTACGCTGTCTGACAGCGAAGAGAGGGAAGAGGGGAAAACAGCTAACGTGCCGCATTTAAATGGCAGTGCAGTCGCTCTGAATGTGACTTGTTTTATATCTCACATTTCTCAGCAACACAGGTCACAAACAAAACAATGATTCGGTATTAATTAAATATTTTTGGGCCATTGAGCACATAATGTAATTTTTGTCTGGTGAAAACTCTCGGCATGCGGACAGATGCAGAGTTTTGCACTCAAGGTGCCACATAATCGTAACTTATTTAGTTCCATAATCGCAAATAATTTTATCGCACAAATATTTCAAAATCCTGTAGCACATTTGCAAGCTCATTACGGAGACTTTTTTAGTTAGTTTTTTAGTTAGTTTTCGACAGCACAACTCTGTGAGTGCGGTAGAGTTATTAGTTTTCTCTGCTATGCTCTTCTGTTACAAAGTACTATACAAATGATCTCTCATGAAGCTGGTTCGTCCGTAGTTTTACGATGAAAGGAAGTGAGAACTACGAACTGACTATTAATATTACAAACCCCGGAACCTAAAATTTACCTAAGGAAAGCAATGTAGATGTTCTGGACAGTTTTAATATAAAAAGATTTGTCACTGAAACTGGAGGTATCTTGCACATCATTCACTTAACGTCTGCACACGTACAGGAGCGCTTTCAACTGAAATGGCAAACGGTCCCGAAAACAGCTCGACGAGAGATGTAAGACTGACAATGTCTTCAAAATCTTTACAAACTGTCTTCTAAATTCTTGCAAGGCCACACTGAATTCTTCAAACCTCATGCTTTCTTTAGCGCCAGTGAGCTTAGGGAACGGGACTGTCTTTGTCAGAATGTCTCCCTTCAACGCGATTTTGTTTTCAAAGGTATCCCCATCACATCAGAAAATAGTTACCTTGAAATGTTTTACTGCGAGCAGTGTTCAACGAAGTGCACTTAAAAGGCGAAGTCTACAGTCCATGCGGGAAGTCCTAGATTTCACTACTGCACTCCTTTTTCCTTCATCAGTTCAACAGTAGCGAGATTTAAATCGGAAAATGTTTTCAGGCCTGCCCGTCGACTTAACTAACATACTTTGCAGTAATGCATGAAGTCTCCATACTCTTCGTTCATTTCAATTGAAAACTGTTGCAACTGGCAATGGAATAATGGGTGCGACATCAGCAATTTGCTGTTCGAACCACCAATTTCTTCAAGCGTTCCATGCCTTTAAATTTAGTTCAAAATGCCTCTTAATGTCCGGAGCAATATCTCCGTCTGTCGATCATTGTAATATTTTGCTCTTTCCTTGTCATCTATGTGTTTAAATCGCTCTGCTTGTTACTGTAATATCGTGTCACAGCAACTAAGCAATACCCTTTGCTTATGCGAATTGAGATTTCTCAGCCCTCTCTTTTGTCATGTCTTTCCATTTTGACTATAGATCGCTAGACCGTGTTATTATGCGCAAACGGCCACTGATCCTATGAGTAAGCTTCATACAACGATCAAATAGCTTAGGGCAAACAGGACTGACACCACTACTCTACCGCACTCACAGAGTTGTGCTGTCGAAAAATACCGCACCGCAATGCTAAATGAAATCTCATGGTATGCCGGTTACTTCCGAGAAGGACCGAGCAAATCCGAGGAACAGGCCGGTCCTTGGCCCGCCAGCTACCCGCACACACATCACGCGTGAAGTTTGGCACGCCGTGGCTGACCCTGTTCTAATAGAACCAGTTTGTGTTGCTTGCTATAAGTTTGTGAAATGCTTTTACATTTATAGTTTTATCACAGAACCTGCCATCGTAATGGAAGACATAATGAGCACCTCCTTCAGCGATGCCTCACAAGTGCAGTTCGTATGTAATCGCAAGTAAATTCCATTAGAAACTCTACAGTTTCACATTGACAGAAAAATGTGTTCTTATTTGTTTAGTCATTTGCCTACGGCATTCTATTTGTCATACTTAACATCGAACAGTTTGCAGTGGAATAGATTTGTTTCACAGGTATAAAGATGAATAAATGCTCATAGCTCTTAAGGTAAGAATTTCTGTAGAATTCGTGTTCTCTGGACTTTTTTCTTGCTTTCGTTTATTCTGCTACCTCTCGAAATGTGTAATCATAATTTATACTGTCGTGTATATCTTCAGACGCAACTTACAGCCCATAAGTTACATATTATGCTTCTTCATCAACCAACTTCAATACAATATGTCTTTGCTCAGTTGGTGCATACAAATCGATAATTTTGCTTATCTGAAAAAAACATACCACATTAGTACAAGGAAAAGAAAACAATAATTATAATACATAATCATACTATCTTCTGATGAGTTCGCAAATTAAATTTCTTATGAGGAAGTAGTACTATGATTTACTGGCACACTAAAGATACTGAACGACCTTTAAAATTACATTGATTATTAGTAAAGAAACAATACTCCATACATGGCACAGGCGATTAACACAAACAGTGAAATCTGCGGTAATGGAACATTTGGATTTCCACAACATAATTGTCCTAGCCGAGAAAACTAACACTCATAAAAGAGATGTCCGGGAAGTCATGGAGATTTGCGAGGACGAACGTAAGTTTAATGGAGAAAACGGCTACAGGTTTTCGTCTCTGTTGCTTCCCGTTATCTAGATAGCGAATACGTCACAGCGGCGATGAGCCGGCCGCGGTGGTCTAGCGGTTCTGGCGCTGCAGTCCGGAACCGCGAGACTGCTACGGTCGCAGGTTTGCATCCTGCCTCGGGCATGGGTATGTGTGATGTCCTTAGGTTAGTTAGGTTTAAGTAGTTCTAAGTTCTAGGGGACTTATGACCTAAGATGTTGAGTCCCATAGTGCTCAGAGCCACAGCGGCGATGAGAGAGGAATACAATCTACATTTAAGAATCCACCTCCCCTGCACGACAATAATATTTGGATAAACATTCTGCCTTTCTTCCTCTCTCTGTTTTGCTTCTCCGGAATGACGATAGCCCACCGATATTAGCCTTAAGAATTTTACCCAGTAACCCCACTTCTTCAATATAAGCGCTGTAACTGCCTTTTATAAGTGAAAGCAGCATTAGTCTTGCGCAGTGTTCGAAAGATCACAGGAGAGGAGTTGAAACGCCGAACGAGAAAGAGAAATCGAAGAGGAAAATGACGCCAACAACTGATGCACAACGGTGCAGAATGCAGAGGCTAGAGCCGGCTATGCTCAAAACGTTCCATGAAGATGTCCACAGCGATTGGTAAATGGCGGAATCCCTTTGTCACTCCATCTAGTTCCTCGAAGTCGTATGTATTTATAGCACAGTTTGTTTTCGATTATTTTTACATATCACATCGTTCACATGTGCAAAGCTTTCCGAAGTTTGCTAAAAGAATCTTGTCCAAACTGTATAATTTTCCAGCTAGTAAAGGATATTTGCACCAAGTGCGGTTGCTATTGCTCCAGGAATTTCAGGCTATTTCTTACATGCCTCCATTCTTTCAACCCATCAAATAATGTGGCTACCTGTGTCGCAAAAACAGTGGTAATTGTCTACTGGTATTAAGTCATATGTGAACAAGACCGACTCAAATTTCCTCTGATGACATTTTAGAATCGTGCTGGTACACACACACACACACACACACACACACACACACACACACACACACGTTTTTATGCATACAGACAATACGCAGTTTTGAACATACGGTTACTTTTGAAGGATTTTCTGTTTATTGAGTGGACTGGCGCCACAATATCTTCAAATGGCGACAAAAGATTGATGGTGGTTCAAGCAGATAAACTCATCACAAAATCACAGTCGAAATATTTCGACGCTCGCTGCGACAATAGGGCTCCGAAACTGTGCCGTTGGCTCGTTATAGAAGACCAAGCAAGTATAGTGAGCTACATTACCCGCAGCTAGCGTAAGACCTCACGGGGCGTTATCAGCAGAGGGAGTCCATTAATCTTGGTCGCGCAGGACGGCTGGCTGCTAATGCCTCGCCTCGCTGACGTCACGGCGAGATGGATGCACGCCAGCCAGGCCTCTGGCGGCCAGCGGCGACCTTATCTCAGTTCATACTTCGCTCAGCCGCTGTACTCGCTTAATGAGCTACCTAATGAGTCAAACTGCTCTCCTGCCTCTCGCTGTTAATACTGATTGCTGCTCATCTCAATCAACGTTAGCACGTGTGTTGTTATCCTCCACCGTGTGCACGAATCAACCGTTAGCCAAATCTCTCGATTACTCTGCACGCAATAACCCTCGCTGTGTGAAAGTTGGACTACAGTTCGTAACCCCTTAATGTAATACATTGCAAATCTGCATCGTGCCATGGCTGCGCCGATGAATGGAAAGTTAACTGTTTTTGAGCGCCATTTATTGTAGCTTCCACTGGATGCTGCCAACGCGTCTTACATGTGACAGCATTCCCCGAGATTTCGAGTATTTCTAGAGTGCCTTGCTGTTACAGACTTTGTTCACGATGCACACACGAGAAGTTAAAGTCTTTGTTTGGAGAATTACAGCTAGATGTAGAGGTAGGGTCAAATCTGAAATTTATTTGTTTTTTTCTGTAGTATTAGTATCGACAAATTAGACTTTTTCTGTCCAGTCAATATGCGCAAGCTGGAAATAACTTTAATAGCCGTTAAGCGTTACACCGAGCGAGGTGGCGCAGTGGTTACCACACTCGACTCGCATTCGGGAGGATGACGGTTCAATCCCGCGTCCGGCCATCCTGATTTAGGTTTTCCATCATTTCCCTAATTCGCTCCAGGCAAATGCCTGGATGGTTCCTTTGAAACGGCACGGTCGATTTCCTTCCCTGTCCTTCCCTAATCCGGTGAGACCGATGACCTCGCTGTCTGGTCTCCTCCCCCAACCAAACCAACCGTTAAGCGTTCCACATAAGAGTTAAATCAATTTGCGACTCTTTCGGGCTTTTGTTAAACTTTTGACGGTCGAAAAACTACGAAATTTTTGGACTTTTTTCAGCACATCCTGTTTCAGTACATCCTACAGAACATTTTAAAAACACTAAAATTACAGAGAATAAATTTTCACTTAGAATGACCGACTTAAAAGTTAAAATCGGTTCAGAAGTTTTGACACAATCGATCGTCAGAAATCGGCTGTTTTTACCTGCTTGGCGGAGATATGAGTTCATGTTGCAATGTCTGTATCTCAAAAACGGGTACAAATATGAGAAGTTTCATTTATGAAAGTTGCAGAGCATCAGATTCTACATAAAAAGAGCTTCTAAATTTCACCAACTCATGTGCAAAGGTACAAATCAAAACGTGAAAGTATTCTTAGCGCTAAATCTCTGCAAAGAGTTTTTCGTGAAGTCACATTACTTTTTAACATCAAATCATCCACAATCGTCGAAATATTCAAATTTGAGAGCAATTTAGTTAGGTACATACCTACCTGAGTAAGTAGGTCTGTTTGGTGTATATATGACTTAACATGCCAGTCGGAGATGATAATGAACCGATTTAATAATGAAAAAATCATAAAAACATATCGAATGACAGTTTTTACTAATGGAAAGTTACTCAGTTACGATATAAATTTGATGAGAGATAAATTTTTACAAACATTCTTTAAGCAGTTATTGTTCTGTATCTGTGTTCCTTTACAATTTATTGTTTGGTGTTTATTCTGCTTTTCATGGATGGTGGTCCTGGGGAGGAAGCGTAGGAGTCCAATTCTTCTTCTCACGTGGGATCTAAGCCGATTTCTTCCTCAACAATGTCAGTATCATCGTAAATTTTCATCGAATGACTGATGAAGTCCGCTGCCGCTAGCGAGTTAAGGCAGGAAAGCGTCTTTCAATCGTTCCATACAGTATAGATGGGCACTTTATAGACCCTTTCCTCCAGGAACACGGTACTTTGCAGCCCTTCTTGCACGTGCAGGGTATTGCGTTAAACAGATCGGGGGCGCTGCTGGTTGGATACTTGCAATGTGGATCAAACCATTTTTGTGGTGTCCCGTTCCCATTTCAGCTGATTAATCCTCCAGTTCTGAAACTGCAAGTGAGCCCTCAGGGAGCGACGGAGAGCCGCGCTTCTGTGGGAGGCAAATATGCCAAACTGAAGTTATTGTTTTTCAATAAAGCTCTCTAGAATAGTAGCAGCCGAATTTAATTCAACAGTTTGGAGATGCCTCATGTACAAGCAGTCTCACCGACCTTATTAGGAGTGGAACAGGGATATGTGAGACCTGAGGCGACTTGTTGGATGTTCACGTTCTTTGGAATGTGTTTATAAATTTGATTCCTTGACAAAATTTTATGTATGGGTGGTGTCACAGCCACTGAAGGCGTGAGTAATAAGACGTGTTTTTTGGCTTGTTCAGAGAGCCTAGAACTGTTGGGGGTGCAAATGAATGGGTGTTGGTTGCCTTTTCCAGGTTTCATTAGTAAGATATTGGTGTCGGATTCTCCCTGCTCACTAGTACCCGCTACGTGGTCAGTCGCAGGTCGAACAAATGAGTGTCTTTCCCGACAATGAAGACATTGCCTCCCTGTGTCGGCTTCTGTATTGCTGCGCCAACAATCAAGGGCCTTGCGTCCTCAATAACCTGCTTGATCTTATACCCTTCACTATACAATTTTTCTGCCAACATTAAGATGAGACGTTTCTTATTAAGTTCGTTTGATAACATACATTTGTTTGGTGTAGTTTCTGCCATTTTTGCACCAAATAAAACAGAAGCTATTCATGTATGTCACTGAATGTACCCGCAACATTATGTTGTTGTGCGACACACGGTTCACCTGATACGAAGTCGCAACCACTGATACGCATGAAAAACAGTTCTTTTTAAGTGACCGCAAATTACCCAGAGTATACTCGTCAGTAATGAAAATACTTCGAAGAAACGCCAAAATAATTTCTAACCATTTCTATACCTCTTGTCGCTGACAGACGCAGAAAATAAGGAAGCTGTTCAAACTATTTCATACAAGGCAGTTAGATTATTTAAAATATTGGGGGTGGTGTTGCTGGTACTGGCTAATACGTACTCGGTCATGTTGTATGCTGACATGCAGGCACTTCCGTTTCTCAGACTGTGGGTGAGACATGTGGAAGAATGCTAGGTTCTGGAAAGAGCTTAGCATTTTGTCAAGGTATTACATAAGAAATCTGGCTGATAATCTTGTTCTGAGGTCTTTCTGCTTCAAACTGCCAGCTTCGTTCTACAGGTAATTTTTCTTGCCAAATGATGTTTATTTTGGAAAGCTTTACATCAAACCCATCTTATGTTTATTTTAGTTGGCATGTCTAGTAAATAGACAAATCCTTTTAGTACAGGGAGAACTGTAGTGGAAACATAATCTACAGTCGTCATTAGGTTAGTGTTTACTACTCTAATCAGCATATGGCGAGATATGTACACGATGTATGCTCGAAGATTTCGTAATAGACATTTACTGATCGATAAGAGCTCTCAAAGTATTCATGAACGTCTTGTAGAGAATGGCTCTTTTGAGAAAAGATCATTGTGTAAGATCAAATAATGTTAGAATACCTGAATTTGAGGATCGAGTATTTCATCTCTACGGCGTCAGCATTTCTCCAGCCTTCAACGCCAGATCAATCTGTGAAACAATTCAGAAATGAATAATCGTCAGGTCCAGTAGTGCAGATGTGACAATGAATTTGCAATGACAAGCAGTAATGCCCATAGAATTGAATCAGCACCGTAACCTTCGCATGGTAGTTTCGCTATTGGCTCCTTCGGAGGCTTGTCACGTCGCTGGGAATTCTTTTCCAGTTTGTGAGACCTTCCGCCTTACTGTGAGAGTCCACATGCAGTTCGACAGCAGGGAAGTGGAAGGTCGGCGGCATAAAGCAATGTAAACAGTTCCTCCCCTTTAACACCTGGTTTCTTTCTGTCTCGGCACCGCCTGGACTGCTACTACCTGATCGATAAATCGATTTGATTCCGTTCTGCAGTGAAAGGCGCCTGTAATCGCTTAACGGAGCTTAGTAATTACAAGTCTTCCGGCAAAGCTGTGCCGAAAATCGTTTTGCATCCCCACCACTGTATGGAACTCTTTCAATGACCAGGAGACGTATTTAAATGAATAACATCAACTGAAATGAGTCTCTGAAGAGATGAAATCGAGTTGTGTTGTTTTATTTGCAAGTTAAAGATATGACTGTTATACTCACAGTGGGCAAAGAGAAGTTGATATTTACTGAAAAAAACGTTTAGCAACGTCCACAACGTAACAAATTTCCTCATTCTAAAGCTTTTAAATTGTGTTATTACAGTGATCAAATCCACGACAAACTAGCCACATACTAAGGGAAGGTGGGTATATGCAGGAATCTTGCATCGCCTTTCTAGGCAAGGACCTAGTGGACATAGTCTGTCATTGCCTTCCTCCGACCTGTGTCGCGTGGATGACATGAGTACTTGTACAGTGTAGTGACTGGCTTGTGTTGTTATGGATAAGTGGTAAGGAGAGGGTGAAACCTGGGGACGGCACATTGCCTGCTACTCTTGTAGAGCACGAAGGGTGTCACCGGGCTAAACGTCAGCTTCCGACGGATGGATCACAGTCAAGAGTGTCTTATGATCCCATTTCATGAAGCACTATGATCTGATTCGGAATTTAATCCACGACATTGGCGCAAAAGTTGTCGAACAGAGCTGTACGCACCACCTGACTTCCATTTACCAATCAATTACTGGCAGTTTAAATGTCATCCACCACTGGGATTCGAACCGTTGTACATCCGAGTCGAACGCCGCTGCGCAAGCGCGCAATTGCGACCTTGGCTACATCAATTTGGAAAAATGACGCCCCCAATGCTACTTTGTAAGAGGGATCTCTCAAACTAGACATTATTTCAACAACCATGCAGCTGTTTAGTGAGCTACATCGACAGCATTGAAATGAATAGTCCGTTTAACTTTTTACTGTCTGAGGAGTGCTCCATGAATTTACCTCTTTAAACTATGTTATAAAGACACAAAGAAATTAAGGACATCAGCTACCAGTGGGAAATATTTATATCAATGGAGAAAGCTGAAAATTTGCACCAGACCTTTATTCGAACCCGGGTCTCCTACTGACTAGGGAGATAGGATGACCACTATGTCTTCCGGACACAGTCATCACCACAACTGCACAAACTATCGTAGCACTCTGCGCGTCAGACCGAAATCCTCAACTTACCTACAAACTATTGATGAAGTCCCCTTGGCCTTTATTCTCATCACTCGTGGCAATTCGCCCATTCCTGTAAGAGGTGGAGGTCTGTGTGCACCTGCACTTAAGGAATCATTGGCCATCCTCGCCGTAATTATTCTGGGTGAAAATTAATAGAACATACAAACTACAGGGACAGATTCCTGACTGGATATCGAGTAAAAAAGGTCCTGTGAACATGTCTCCGGAAGTGCATCGCTGCCACGGTGAATGGCCCTGACGAATAGAAGTTCCTGTGACCACGTGCCGTGCCTGTAGCCCGTAGCTGACGATTATGCAAACTGATGCTGTCAGTTCTGGCAAAGGTTGCTTCGTCCGTAAAGAGGACTGATAACAGAAATGACATAGTTATACTGGTCTGAAGGGAAAACCATCTACAAAATCCTTCCTGTCGCCGGCCATTGTGGCCGAAAGGTTCTAGGCCCTTCAGTCCGGAACCACGGCGCTGCTTCGGTCGCAGGTTCGAATCCTGCCTCGGGCATGGATGTGTGCGTTGTTCTTAGGTTAGTTAGGTTTAAGTAGTTCTAAGTCTAGGGGACTGGTGACAACAGATGTTAAGTCCCATAGTGCTCAGAGCCATTTGAACCATTTGAACCTTTCTACAGAGGGCATTCCACTGCTGATAATTCTTGCATTTGTTACAGTTGGTATGCTGTGGGACGGATAGCGGTTCTCATGCAGGTTACACATAATCTTAGTATGGCGGGCCACTTACCTGGAACGTGTACTAGGTTTCGTCTCAGTATCCCGTACAACCCGGTTCTTCAATTCTGGTGTACGCACAGTCCGCCGCCTCCCTGTACCTTCGTCTGTCTTCGTGTGTCACAAACTCCCAAACAGGCCTTGAAATGTTGTGTGATGTGGCTGGTGTCTGTGAGGATACTTGTTTTTGTATAGTCATGCTGCCACTCGGTCGTTTCCATCTACTTGGCCGTACACACACACGATCTGGGCTTGTTCCCTAGATGAATACCGGACCATTTTCCTGATTACAGTGATGATGATGGGGCCTCACACTGCGAGGAGCGTAGGGGACAATGCAGGAGACCCGCACCGCCTACTAGGCAAGGTCCTGGCGGAGGTGGTTTGCCATTGCATTACAATACTCTCCGTCAATCACACAGCCTCCAGCACATCAGGATCACAAGGCACGTGGTCAGAGAAACTTCCATTCGTCAGTGCCATCTAAAGTGGCAACGATGCGTTTCCAAACACATGTTTTTAGGACCTTTCTACGTCCATTTCCAGTCAGAACTTCATCCGTGCAGTTCGTCGGTTTTATTAATGTTCACTCTGTGTAAGTTACGTGTGTCATATTGGACATTTTATTCCTTATTTATGAGACTGTCGCATTTCCATTATTCAACTATTATGTTCGAGTAAGGGTTCTCATTTCATGAATTTATTTTACGTTCAAGGGACGTCTGTGTGAACTGCACGATGTACGACGATGTGACAAATCGTAGCCAGAATGCAGGCCGTCTCTCTTCTCTCTCATCACGGAGCTGCTCTACCACTCGTAAATTCGGTTTCGGATAGCACACTTTTATTTCACTTATGATTTATGGTCAAACAAGGGAATTGGAGTCTGGGAGGATCAAGAAGTAAGACTTCAGGCAGAAGAGCAAGGAGCCCTAACCGGTTCCAAGGAGTTTATTAGGGCACTTCTCTCAAAGAGCGCTAATCAACAAAAACTTGCACCGCAGATACCGCGGAAATGGAAAGGGCTATTGATGTGCGGTTTTAATAGAACGTGTTGATAGTCAAGGGCTCGTATTGTTAGAAAATAAACACATCGTAGTAACACTTAGAAAGTTTGTTCTTTGTGCAAATATACACTTTTTTTTAAGCGAAACAGTCCCTATTGACATTAACAAACTAAATACGGGAGGGGGGGGGGGGGGTGGCAAATTAGAATGTCAGTAGTGGTTGTTGCAGCAGTCTAGTTTGAGTCGACGAAGTAGCGTATTTTGAAAAGTTCCATGCCGACACTTGTTTCTGCCATTCAAGCCGCATAGTAGCTAGGTACGATGTTAATGTATTTGCTTACAGTGCTCTTGTGTGTTCTTTCAGTGCATCACGACTTGGGAGTCAGTTAGTGTGTGGCAATCCCAGCAGTAGGCCGTGCGTGGACCATGGGAATTACCAATATAGACATCCCTGACGTGCCCACGGTGTATGGAGAACGTAGGAAAATACAGTTCGTACTCGTACTGTGTATGCGGCAAGATATCCCAATGGACGAACACCATCTCTGCAATTATTTATCAACCTCTGCAAGCATTTACGTGAAAGTGGTAGTTTAGCGCCTACACAACGTAACAGAAGGAACCAGTGACGACAGAAGAGAGAGAAATTAATATTCTTGCTACCGTTACAGTTGTTCCGCACGTTATTTCCAACGTAATCGCACGAGGAGGTGGCATGAGTGAGGCAAGTGAACTGTGAATTCTCCGTAGACATAGCTTCCATCCCTATCACATCACTCTCCATCAAGATCTGCATGGAAACGATTATGAGAATCGTGTTAACTACTGTACGTGGGCATTAATACACGACGCTCCAGATGTATCACGTAACTTGTTTAGTGATGAAGCCACACTTACAAGTAATGGCCAGGTAAACCGCCGAATCACGCACTACTGGTCTGCTTGCAACGCCCGTTGACTTCGTCAGATGCAGCATCAGTGTCCATGAAGGGTAAGCGTGTGGTGTAGGATAAACAACCGTCAGCTCATAGACCCATATTTCACAGACGGAACACAACACACGCATAAGTATCGGATTCCACTAACAGGCGGATGCTGGAAGACGTTACTCTGCGGACTGGGAGGAACCTGTGGTAACAACATGAAGCACGAAACGCTACAGCATGTCTTCTAGAATTGTTTGCAAACGGTTGGACTGGACAGAGATGACCTGTATGTTGGCCGAACTGATCCCAAGATTTGACGTCTGTAGGTTTTTTTCTGTGGGGAGAGCTGAAAGGCACTGTGTACGAGGACATACCAACTACACACGATGACATGCAATTACTTATTACGGCAGCCTCCTCGCACATATCCGCTAAAATGCTAGTACATGTGCAGCAGTCGTTCCAAAGCAGACTGGAACTGTGTATTGCCGTTTCCGGCGGCCATTGTGAACATAACCCGTTGCTAGTCAGAATCCATTTCACTAATGTATGTACATGTTGATCTTTAGTGTATGCTACCACAGGTATTGTACAAGTGTCGGCTGTGCGAACTCGTAAACGACTCGCACTAGAGCCCTACAACAAACACCAGTGGTATTATAATTTACCCTACTTTTAGATTGTTATTGTCAATTATCATTGTTCCACTTAAAAATTAATGTATGCGCAAAAATACACTTTCTAAGTACAGGGTGATTCAAAAAGAATACCACAACTTTAGGCATTTAAAACTCTGCAACGACAAAAGACAGAGCTAAGCACTATCTGTCGGCGAATTAAGGGAGCTATAAAGTTTCATTTAGTTGTACATTTGTTCGCTTGAGGCGCTGTTGACTAGGCGTCAGCGTCAGTTGATGCTAAGATGGCGACCGCTCAACAGAAAGCTTCTTGTGTTATTGAGTTCGGCAGAAGTGAATCGACGACAGTTGTTCAGCGTGCATTTCGAACGAAGTATGGTGTTAAACCTCCTGATAGGTGGTGTATTAAACGTTGGTATAAACAGTTTACTTCAACTACCCGAGGCGATGGATCGGCCGCCAGGCAGCCCGTGACAGAGCACTTCATCACTGGCCTCCAAGAAGCCCTGATCTTACCCCCTGCGATTTTTTCTTATGGGGGTATGTTAAGGATAAGGTGTTTCGGCCACCTCTCCCAGCCACCATTGATGATTTGAAAGTAGAAATAACAGCAGCTATCCAAACTGTTACGCCTGATATGCTACAGAGAGTGTGGAACGAGTTGGAGTATCGGGTTGATATTGCTCGAGTGTCTGGAGGGGGCCGTATTGAACATCTCTGAACTTGTTTTTGAGTGAAAAAAAACCTTTTTAAATACTCTTTGTAATGATGTTGAAACGTCCCCTTTTGAACAATTACAAAAGACTGTGCTTAAACTGACACACAATATTTTTTTAGCGCAACGCAATCTGACTTTCAAAATTCCCTACAAAAGAATGGCCCTGACTAACATTACACTGTACCTTTCACAAATCACTTACCTCACAAAAATCTTCGCTGCTCAAGCTACTGCAATACAGCGAGCGCCACTACTGCCAGCTAAATAAAAGATTCAAACTATGGAAGGCACTAACTACTGATAGGGATAGTTAGCAAATGAAAGATATTAATAGAGAACAAACAATGTATTTACCTTGATATCAGCATATATAAATATAGCAGTTCATGACAAATTTCAAAACTCCGCCATCTCTCTCCCCACATCCACCACTGCTGGCGGCTCACCTCCAACTGCGCAACACTACGCGCTGTTCACAGCCAGCTGCCTAACACTACAATGGCGAGTATTACAACAATGCAAAGCAGCCACAGACTGCACACAGCACAGCCAGTGATTTTCATACAGAGGTGGCGTTACCAATAAAAAAACCTAAACAGCCTACTTACATAGCCCCCATGCTCCCCACAATAATTTTTACAAATTGGATTGGGCAGTGGCCAATACAGATTTGAAAAAAACTTTTCATAATTACAATAACAAAGAAATCAAATGCACACACTTATTGATACAATGTTGGTCAAAAGCTAAAAATTTCTCACAGTCCATAAAGACAGTCCACATTGTTCATCACAGTAAAAATGCAGAGTTTTTCTCAAAGTCTGAGCAGTTAAAGAAAATGCACATAGAAGTAGTGGATTTCCATGCAGTCTTGAAGAAGTAGTGTTGTCCTTCCAACGGAAAGACAGTGCTGACTCTTGACATGCAGACAGGTAATGGGCCACAACATAGCAAACCCACAGCAGAGTCATTCGACGTTTTGAAGAATATTGGTAGGTAGATCATCACAGAACAGACCCACTGTAGTCCTGGTAGAGATTACGGTATTGGTGGGCCACCAGAGGTGCAGACCCACTGCAGTCCTTGTAGAAATAATGGTATTGATGGATCATCAAAGATGTAGAACCACTGTAGTCCTTGTAGAGATAGCCAGCAGCCATCTGTTGTGACTGTGTAGGTGCACAATCACCATTGAAGAGTCTTGCGGATAATATAGCAAGTCCATAAACCACCACTTGTGCACTCACAAAGTGTTTGGAATTGTCCTTAGAACCAGCAATGCTGTTATCCAGTCCCTTGCTGAATTATTAACACACGTGCAAACACTATCAGTCCCTACTTCTCACATATTGTCCATGTACTATGACCAACAGAAACGTATGCAGTGAAATGTTACTTAATTTGAAGAACTGGTAACAATTACAATTTGGTAACATACAAATACAATAACAAAGGTACAAAATACATCATTAAAGAACATAATAATACAGATAACATTTGTAGTACAGGCTTTACAAAAGAATCGAAATAACATATACGTCAGTGTTCCAGGAATTATGACATGAGTACATACATAAAAGACCAGAATAACTTTCGAAACACCAACTTCACACATGAGCATTAACACAAAACGGAATAAATAATGTCTAAACATCTTTACAAAGTAAATAACATATTATTAATGCCAATTATATTCGAGGATAACAGTATTCCTCATCATAGCGAATGTAGCTTAATATTAAAAGAAGAAAAAATTCTATGAAACTACACAGAGACAGGAAGAAAACAAATACACAAGGGTACACAAACACATAGTGGGATAACACCAATAGGAAAGGACAGGGTTCGTTTTCAGTGTAACATTTGGTACTGCAGTCCAACCCAAAACTTCATATATCTTTCCTCTTATTTCATCCTTTGTTTCCACCAAAAAAATTCTATCTAAGCATGCTTTATGTATTTATATGTTCACACATTTCTTACCTCAACATTTATTTCCAAGAAAATCCTACCTAAACCTGTTTTCTCAATGCATTTCTTCCAATTCATCGCAACTCATTCTCTTAGAGGCTACCCCCTCTTAAGCTAACTTAAATCTACTGAGCTCAGATGCTAAACTAAGGGACGAGGCAATGCAACAGCACAAAATAAGTAACACAAACAGCAATGACCAAAAAATTGGAAAATTGCAAAGCAAGCTACAGTAAATCTAAATTACCAAGCAATGCAACATTACAACTAATATGAGCCAATGTGCAGCAACAAAAAAATAAATCTGGCTTAGCAGAGTAACACAAATTAAAGTTCAGTAGCACTATGCCTGGCAAACAGCAGCTTATATCTAAACATGACATAGCTCAAGCAGAAAAAATAGTACACTAAAGATAACAATGCAGATAAGGGAAATGTATAATCACATCTTAATGTCTAAGTAATTAAAGTGGTGCACCACAAGAAGTTACTCTACCAAAAAGTTACCAATTACTTGAAAAGAAAATTATGAATGCAGTTCCTGTGAAGGTAAATGTCATTTTGTGCTCCCTCATTTTTTTAAAAAAATTATTATTTACTCGATCTGTAGACAGAAAATATTTATATTAGTACATCTATAAAATTTTATTTTAACCAATGCTGCAGTGCAGCTAGAAACTAGATATCAAATGAAATAAGCAACTATGTACAAAGCAAAGCATAAGAACATCGTTCAATAGTCATGTGGCATTTCATAAGTAGTAAAAAAATCTCTCATCTAGAAAGACAGTAGTCATAGTCAGGTGTGTAGACAAACTATTTCTTGTCATTTCATTAGGCATTTCAGTAAATATCAGAAAGTACGATATGTTTCCAAGTAATCAGCGTGTCGGATTTGCGATGCTTTCTCTAAAGGAATGACAATGGCCAGGATAATGGCCTCCCTTTTTTTTTTACCTGTGCTCTGAAAGGCACGCGCTAATGGCTTTTTCTCCAGGCGTCTGACACAGCTGGGTGCCCACGACGCATTACGTGCAGGTGGTCACTTAATTTTCTTACGGAAATATTTACAACAACAGTTTCCGCTACAGTGGCAGTCTCATATAAAAATATTTCACAGGTCAAGAATTAGCGTTGCAAATCTGTAGAAAGAAAATCCTATAAATATAAGTGTCCAAATAAAATATTCGTCAGCATTGTGATACAGTCACGCATTTACGCACATTTCATAACTCTTAAAGTACGATTCTAGGTTTCCAACATACTTCTTATTCCTCATATACGGTAGCATCATCTTATTGATCATAAACATATCTCAACAGCATAGTACACATCGTCGTCGTAATAATAACATCATAACACCTCAGTCAAATCTCAAAAACGTCGTAGCTTTCTGTAATAATTTCAAAACCTAAAAAAAATTCTCTGCTCATTTCAATCGTGTCATCTACCTCAAACGTACTTTAAAAATCATGAATCCATACCAAATATATCATTCAAAGCTCTCATAGTATCACAATAATTCCGAAAAAATATGAACAGTTTACAAAGTACAGACAAAATACAGTTTCATAAGTGTGAAGTTATCCAACTGTGTAATTACGTAAACATCTGTCACTGATATAGTAAAATAAATGTTTGTCTCTCTCAGTTAAATGATCAGATAGCTGTGTAATTTGTGTGTTAGAGAAATATTGTACCGATGTGTAAAGTTGTATAAGCAAATACCATATTAGCTAGGATTCCTTGTGCTTGCCAAACACATGGTACACAAAGTAGGCGTGTACCCCCCTGAGGATTAATGTAATTAACCCTCAGGTGTTACAGATTACACCAATGGAATGAAATGTATCACGGAAAACTTTCTTTGTAATTCAAAAATCTTTAAAAATAAATGTTTTAAGTATAAAATTAATCACTCAAATACGTGTACTGTAGCGCTAAACTGTGCGTCTTGTAACATAATCTCTGTGGAAGTGTCGTAGTTATCGTCCTCCGAAAGCTAAGTTCTGCAGAAGTCAATGTACTTACCTCATGATAAACAAAAGTGAAATGCTTTGCGTATAGATATCGTAGTTATTATGCTTATTGGCGTGATGAAGAAAGTACTGTACAGTAACGTATTGTTGTGCAACGAAAAAGGCTGTCTCATTGTTGCTATACCACAAAAGTTACTACTAAAACATGTTTTTCTTTCCAGAAGAATTCAGAAAACTGTGCAGATATAAAACAGATACACCGCAAAAGCAACATTGTAAATTGTCACTCATTAGTAGCGTCGTGATAAAAATCGTGTAGCTCTCAAGTAAACTAACCACTGTGTCACCTGGTATATCTCAGAAAGCGCCTTGAATCCACAATGTATTTGCAAGTAAACCAAAATGTTGCATTAAAATCTCATTAGCAGTACTCGTAAATGTTCTAAGTATGTGAGCCTTATAGTCATTACGTAATCGTGCAACTAACAAGCAAGAATGTACACACACAATAACACTGTGACGTCTGTTCACTATAACAATGCATTCGTAATTTCTGTTTGAATAAGTTCTCTTGGTTCTTGATTGAATATTTAACTTCAAAACATTGTTGCATGTTAACAGTTTCTCAGTGTGACAAAGCGTACTAGCAGCGTCAATTGAAAAGTTTTATGGCAATGACAAAGTTAAAAAGCAGATTATCTTTCAATAAACGGTTTTACATGTGAAATGTGGTACAATCTTTTACTCTTCAAAGTACTCAGAGTTTCAGCTTGAACGCAATTATCATGCAGTATACGTCGGTAAAGAATACTGGAAATTTTCTCAAGGTTAGGTTCTATGTCATTTTTCTCTGAGCCAGCCGGCGCACGTGGGTGCCTGCGGCGCGAGTCATTGTCTGTCTCTTTGTTGGCGCGCGTTGTTATTGGGATTAGGAGACCTAACTTTTACAAATTCACTTTGACGGGAAGGCCCTGCCCTGTTTGAAGCTCGCCAGTTCTGATGAAATTCAGGTCTGTCGTTTTGTCGGTAGTTTCCATAGTTTCTTTCTTGTCGGTCACATGGTGGAGAATTTCTCCCTGAATCGTAACTGCGCGCTGGTCCGTTGCGTCTAAAGTTATTCTGTCTCCCTTGATAGTATTTAATTTGGTTCCCATATTGTCTGTTTCTCTTATTGTCTCTGTGATAGTCATTACCACGGAGAGGTGATCTTTCCCTGTAGTTATTACTACTCTGCCAACGGTTGTCATACGGGTGGTGTCTGTTTTGGTCACGAATTGTGTTGTGAGAATAGCCTTGTCGTGTCAAGTTATTACTTCTTTCATCGCGGAATTGCGACGGATGTGACCTGTAATTGTTGTGCTCCTGGTTTCGCGTTCCGCGATTGTCAGTGTCAATTTCTAATTCTTGTAAGAGTCCCTGAAATGCTTCAATGTCGTCTTTGCAACGTCCTGCCAAAATAATATGTCGTAAATGTTCAGGCAGTTTGATTAAGCAAATGTGGATGAGTTCTGAGGGGCTGTATGGGTTTGAAAGATATTGATTCTTATGCAACATGTCTTCAAAATATTTCATAAGACTGGAAAATTCAGATTGTTCGAAACGTTTCATCATTATGATGCTATGTTTTACTCGGTCTTGTGTGGCTTGAGACCAATATGCTGAGAGGAAGGCATGGTAAAACTCTCCTTCACTGTGGCAATCGTGAATTACCGATCGCATTCTTACAGCTGGTTCATTCTCCAAGTAGCCACACATAAATTCTAATCTGTGTTCTAACGACCAGTTGGGAGGAAAACAATGCGAGAATTGATGGAGCCATGCTTGTGGATGAATGTCGTTGCCAGAATTCTTAAATGTTTTGAATTTACGTGTAGTAATGAACAGCTTATAGTCAAAATCATCATGTCGGCGAGTCGCATATCGGTCATTGTTAGGTCGTGTCGGCCGTTCCATCTCAAAATTCGGTGCACATTGCCAATTTCTTTCATAACTTCCGAAATGCCCTGTGTTATTATTTTGTGGCTGTTCCGTATTTCTATGTCCCTCTTCCCGTATTGGGGCGCGAGTGTCCTCTGAAATACGTAATTCTTGTATTACCTGTGTCAGCTGATCTCGTACTTCCCGGATTTCTCTTTTGTACTGTGTATTGATTTGATTTTGATTTTGTTTGAATTTTCTAATTTGTTCATACTCTTCTGTGTCAGTGAAGGCTACAGGTCTTGTGTCTTTCAGATCATCATCTGCCTTTGTAGATAAGTTAGTGACCTGATCCGAAAATTCGGCTACTTTCTCCGATAGTGTACTTATTTCTTCAGTGTGTTTTTCTGAACCAAGTTTCAGAGTATCTACTGTATCCTTAAAGTTTTCCTGAGTTTTTGCAAGTTGCGTAACCGAATCGGTAGATGCAACTGAGTCAATTTTAGCCCTCAAGGTCTCATGATTTTCATGAACAATGGTTTGCAGTTCTTGTATGGCTGCTTCGTGATTCTGTAATGCATTTTCATGCCGTGAAAAAATAGGTTGAAAATGCTCACAAATTTGTGTTTTTACGTCATTACAGACTTTTTTACATTTCGATTCAATGTTATGTAACTCAGTAGTTAAATATTCACGTGTTTGTTCATGTGTGGTGTCTAACTTTTGAAGATTTTGTTCCATTGTGTCTAACTGTTGCTGTGTTTGTCTCTGGTGTTGTTCCATTGTGTCTAACTTTTTAAGATTTTGTTCCACTGTGTCTAACTTTTTAAGATTTTGTCCCATTTTTTTCTGATTTTGTTCAAGTGTTGTGTCTAACTTTTGTAGCTATTGTCCCATTTGTTGCATTAACTGTAATAACAATGCACTGGTGTCTGAAACATGTTCCTCAGTGCTTTTCGGCAGTGAATTTGCACCGGAAACATTGACATTTTGACAAGCAGAAAATGTGTCTTGACTTATTTGAGAAGACGGTGAGGACCCAAAACCTGAATCTACAGTATTTGCAAGATTGTGTCCTGTCATTCCCGATTCCTGAGGCGAGCTGTTGCCGACCAATCGATCGATAACGCTTCCCTGATCACTACCTGTTTCACTGTCTACACCATTGTTTGCCGCCCGCTCCATTTCCCTATGCAGAATTAGCAAATTACTACTTTGAACATCAGTTAATTCATTACTCGGTGGCGCTAACACACTGCTTTCATTTTCACTGTCATTTCTCAGTTTACTTTGGAGCCTAGTATTACGTTTTTCACACGCCATTATTGTCACAATATTTCACACGATAACACAGAAAAGCACAATTTGAAGAGCAAAATAAAATAACATAGCAATGGAAATAATGTCTACTTAATTACCAGCGCAGCTGCGAAATACTTGGTGCAAATCTACATGCATGCCACAACTGTTTTACTGTACAACAATGAAAGACTGCAACTACAAAGGAGATTTTCTCTACAATTACCCGCTAGCAATAAACAATAGCTACACTAATTACACAAACTACAAGAAAAAATCAGAAGATTCCAGTGAGGTATCCTCGGCTAAGGGTCGACATATGAAACATCCCCTTTTGAACAATTACAAAAGACTGTGCTTAAACTGACACACAATATTTTGTTAGCGCAACGCAATCTGACTTTCAAAATTCCCTACAAAAGAATGGCCCTGACTAACATTACACTATACCTTTCACAAATCACTTACCTCACAAAAATCTTCGCTGCTCAAGCTACTGCAATACAGCGAGCGCCACTACTGCCAGCTAAATAAAAGATTCAAACTATGGAAGGCACTAACTACTGATAGGGATAGTTAGCAAATGAAAGATATTAATAGAGAACAAACAATGTATTTACCTTGATATCAGCATATATAAATATAGCAGTTCATGACAAATTTCAAAACTCCGCCATCTCTTTCCCCACATCCACCACTGCTGGCGGCTCACCTCCAACTGCGCAACGCTACGCGCTGTTCACAGCCAGCTGCCTAACACTACAATGGCGAGTATTACAACAATGCAAAGCAGCCACAGACTGCACACAGCACAGCCAGTGATTTTCATACAGAGGTGGCGTTACCAATAAAAAAACCTAAACAGCCTACTTACAATGTATAACAGAAGGTTATATTATGTTTCTTTCATTAAATACACATTTTTAAAGTTGTGATATTCTTTTTGAATCACCCTGTATTATTAAAATATATTTATTGGCTAACAATAATAGCCGTCGCGCGGAGTGGCCGCGCGGTTAGAGGCGCCATGTGACGGATTGCGCGGCCCCTCCCGCCAGAGTTTCGAGTCCCCTCTCGGGCATGGGTGTGTGTGTGTTGTTCTTAGCTTAAGTAGCGTGCAAGTCGAGGAACATATGACACCAGCAGTGTGGTCCCTTAGGAATTCACACACATTTGAACAATACGAACCCGATATTACCAATCCATTCTGTGAAAACCGCACATCAACAGCACTCTCCATTTCTACGATATTTGCGTTTCAGGCTTTTGGTGATTCACCCTATATGTACCGTATCAGTAAACGATGGAGAAACCTCTCTCTCTCTCTCTCTCTCTCTCTCTCTCTCTCTCTCTCTCTCTCTCACTCTCGTGTGTGTGTGTGTGTGTGTGTGTGAAATCAAAAGTATCCGGAAACCCACAAAAATATGCGTTTTTATATTAGGTACATTGTGCTGCAAGGTACTCCTATAGCAGCGACCTCAGTAGTCATTGGACATCGTGGGGGAGCAGAATGGTGTGCTCCGCGGAACTCATGGGCTTCGAACGTGGTCAGGTGATTGGGCGTCACTTGTTGTGTCATTGTCTGTAAGCGAGATTTCCACACTCCTAAACATCCCTAGGTCCACTGTTTTCGATGTGACAGTAAACTGGAAACGTGAAGGGACACGTACAGCACAAAAGCGTACAGGCCGACCTCATCTGTTGACTGATAATCACCGCCGACTATTGAAGAGGGCCGGCGGTGTGGCTGAGCGGATCTAGGCGCTTCAGTCTGGAACCGCGCGACCGCTACGATCGCAGGTTCGAATCCTGCCTCAGGAGTGGATGTGTGTGATGTCCTTAGGTTAGTTAGGTTTAAGTAGTTCTAAGTTCTAGGGGACTGATGACCTCAGAAGTTGAGTCCCATAGTGCTCAGAGCCATTTGAACCATATTGAAGAAGAGGTAATGTGTAATTGGCAGACATCCATAAAGACCATCACACAGGAATTCCAAAATGCTTCAGGAACCACTGCAAGTACCATGACAGTGAGACGTAAGTTGAGAAAACTTGGATATCATGGTCGAGCACCTGCTCGTAAGCCACACATCATGCCAATAAATTCCAAACGACGATTCGTTTGGTGTAAGGAGCGTGAATATTGGACTATTGAACAGCAGGAAAACGTTGCGTGGAGTGACGAATCACGGTGCATAATGTGGCGATCCGATGGCAGGGTGTGGGTATGGTGAATGCCCAGTGAATGTCATCTGCCAGCGTGTGTAGTACCAACAGTAAAATTCGGAGGCGGGGGTTTTATGGTGTGGTCTTGTTTTTCATGGGGGTCGGCTTGCACAACTTGTTGTTCTGCGTGGCACTGTCACCGCACAGACCTACATTGATCTTTTTAACCACCTTCTTGCTTCCCACTGTTGAAGAACAATTCGTGGATTGCTATTGCATCTTTCAACACGATCGAGCACCCGTTCATAGCGCATGGTCTGTGGCGGAGTGGTTCGACGACAATAACATCCCTGTAATGGACTGTCCTGCACAGAGTCCTGACCTGAATCCTATAGAACACCTTTGGGATGTTTTGGAACACCGACTTCGGGCCAGGCCTAACCGACAGACATCGATACCTCTTCTCAGTGCAGCACTCTGTGAAGAATGGGCTGCCATCCTCGAGAAAGCTTCCAGCACCTGTTTGAACGCATGATTACGAGAGTAGAAGCTGTCATCAAGGCTAAGGGTGGGCCAACACCGTACTGAATTCCAGCAATCCCGATGGAGGGCGCCACGAACTTGTAAGTCATTTTCAGCCAGGTGACCTGATACTTTTGATCAGAGAGAGAGAGAGAGAGAGAGAGAGAGAGAGAGAGAGAGAGAGAGAGAGTGGAAGAACGTATGCGTTAAAAGTCCATCAGAAATCAAGTACTAATCTGTTACTCTCAAATAGTATGTTTAATAACATCGTCATTTATGTAAAAGCACTATATTTAACATGTAACTGTGAAGGCCACAGTGGCAAGTAAACATATAGCAATACTTACGAGACGACAGGAGCCGGTTTGCCACTAGAGAACAAGAATTTTCGCTTTGTAGCTGCAGCACTAGGAGCTTTCGCGTTTGACGGTGTCTTTTTCCCTCCGTGTGTTTATACAGCACTCCGGACCGCCTGAAACGGTAGACGCAGACGGATCGAGTGGGCCCCATCGCAGACGTGGGAGAGTAGCGTGTGTAACTTGCTCTTTCCCGCCCGCCTCTAGCTCACAGTGGCTGCGATACATTTCCCCTGTAACTGATAAGTTGTGTTTCAAGGTATAAACACGTAAGAAACGGAAATGCATTCGCGGTGTCCCTGTCTATTGAATCATCGCAAACGGGTATATGCGGTTATCTGTCACAGATGAGGTATCGAATATATTGCTTCCCCCTACTTATACCTCTCGAGGAGATCACGAATGTAAAATTAGAGAGATTGTAGCGCGCACGGAGGCTTTCCGGCAGTCGTTCTTCCCGCGAACCATACGCGACTGGAACAGGAAAGGGAGGTAATGACAGTGGCACGTAAAGTGCCCTCCGGCACGCACCGTTGGGTGGCTTGCGGAGTATAAATGTAGATGTAGATAAATGGATTATCCGTACGCTGTGGGGTAACCACAATGTCTGTTGTGGCCTCTAAAGACACCTGATGACACCTTTCATCCTGTGTTGCGCAGGATATTTCAGAGAGCACAAAAATTTACCACCTTCCATTTCCAATCTTGAATGGAGCTCTAGAACAACGACTGTCGATAATCCTCTATTTTTTATTGTAGTCATCAGTTTTCTGACAGGCTCTGGCCCGCCACTAATTCCTTTCCAATGTCAAAAACAAAAGAGTGGGACTTGCAACCTATGATTTCAGTTATTTGTGTTATGCAGTCCCATCCCTGTCTTGTCCTACATTTTTACCCACTACGGCTTCCTACTGTTCTACTGAAGCTTTCATCGGTTTTCTTATCTCATATACTATCATCCCGTGATTTCTTTTTATCGATATTTTCCGTATGTTCATTTCTTCCCCGATTTTGCAGAGAATCTTCTCATACCTTAGTTTATCACTCTACCTAATTTTCAGCATCTTTCTTTAGCAACAAACGCTACGATTCTCATCTACTGCAGTTATACCATAGTCCATGATTCACTTCCATACAAAGCTGTGAATGAAACGTGTATTCTCAGAAATTACTTCCTAATATTAAGGCTGATCTTTGATATCTCCAGACTTACCCAGGGCCAACGGCCTTGGCGCAGTGGTAACACCGGTTCCCATCAGATCACCGAAGTTAAGCGCATTGGGGCTGGTCTAGCACTCGGATATGTGACCGTCCGAACTGCCCAGCACTGTTGGCAAGCGGGCTGCAGTCAGCCCTCGTGAGGCAAACTGGGTAGCTACTTGGCTGAGAAGTAGGGCTCCGGTCACGAAAACTGACATACGGCCGGGAGCGCGGCGTGCTGTCCCCAGTGCCCCTCTTTATCCGTAACCAATGACACCCCTAGGCTGAGAGGATGACACGGCTGCCGGTCGGTACTTCTGGGCCTCCCGAGACCTGTTCGGACGGGGAGACTTGCCCATGAGTGCCCTCTTTTCCTGTGCTAACCCGCTTTCTATTTTATCCTTGTTTTGCCCGAAATCTGATATTTTGTTTCCAACGTAGTGGATATCCTCTACACCGAGTGGACTCCAGTTTTGTTGTAGAGCTTGTCATTAATCTCAGTTCTGCTACTTCTCATTATTTTCATCTTTCTTCGATATACTCTCAGTCTCTGTTCTTTATTCAATAGACTGTTCATTAGATACAACTTGTCCTGTAATACATCGTCTCTTTCACTGAGGATAGCCATATCATCAGGAAATCTTTGAGTGATTTCATGCACCATGAATTTTGACCCAATTCATGAGCATTATTTTTATTTCCGTCATTTTTTCCTCCATGTAGAGATTTAACAGTATGAACGAAAGCTAACACCACTGTCTTACACACTTTTTAATCCGATCACTTCGTTCTGTATCTATTTATGTATATCCATCTCCTGATGGATATTGGGACAGCAGCTACTGTGTGTATGTACAGTAATGATAATTTCTTTAGCTGACCCGCCCGGATAGCCGCGAATGAAGCGCTGATTCCCGGGCGCGCTGGCCACGGATCGAATCCTTACAGTGGATATGCAGGCGGTTCTCCTGCTGGCCAGCCAGATTGGTTGTGGCTTTTAGAAGATTTCCCACATTCCACCACTGAATATAGGACTGGTACCCAATTCCCACCTGTGTTACACGATTTACAAACACTTATAAAACTTTCGCTCACTTTCACATGTAAAACCCCACACGCACACAGTAGGGATGGGAAAAACCGACCGGTTAAAACCAATAACGGTATTTTAGTTCTGAATAACTGGTATTTTTCGGTATTTGTTTGGTCTCTGTTATGACAGGAATTTTTATATTTTGGTAATAAGCGTGTAAAAACGAGGAATAATAATTAGCCATAGCAGCGGTACTAAGATTTTTAGTTGTTAAAAAAACCGTTTTAAAGAGCGAGTAAATTTTATTCGTCAAATTTGCATTGCTTGAAATGTTGCATTATTATTGAAAATAGGCAGAGCGACTAGTGGTATTTTAATAACTCTGCGGACACAAACGAGATGGATACACACTGGATAAGAAGTGTTACAGCGTTGCCTGGACAACAGTACATATGCTAACATGTGGCGTGGCCTATTAGATAGAATGCATGTACAAGCAGTGTACAAGACTTGCCCCGTCTGGTGTGTATGGTACATTCTCACTACCGTTATCGGACATGTGTTATTACAGACTGGCTCCATCCATAGTCTAAAATTGTTTTCATAGTTCGGTATCAACGGAGCACTATGCTCCGTTTACTTTAAAATATGAAAAACGAGAGAAGCCATGGCAGACATCTGATATAATTTAAAGACAAAAGTTAACAGTTCATTCATAGTTTACAATAAAAGTAGAAAGCGCATGTTCTGCTGGCTGTGAATGCATAAAACGCCTTTATCTTCCTGTAGCCCGTGAAAACGGACAAATTAATACGAAAAATAAAGTTCTTCAACCTCAGGTTTCATCTGTTAGCACTGAATATTCATAATCCACAAATAGTTCAAAAATGGTTCAAATGGCTCTGAGCACTATGGGACATAACATCTGAGGTCATCAGTCCCCTAGAACTTAGAACTACTTAAACCTAACTAACCTACGGACATCACACACATCCATGCCCGAGGCAGGATTCGAACCTGCGACCGTAGCGATCGCGCGGTTCCACATCGAAGCCCCTAGAACCGCTCGGCCACTTCGGCTGGCCCCCAAATAGTGATATAATTAATGACTACAATATGATTTTTGAACAGAGCTTCAGACAATTAGAATCAGTACAAGAATAGTGGAAACTTTTTGTGCTAATCAGTTATCACTTCTCGGGAAAAGCAGCGAACGATAGACTGACTGACTTCTCTATTATTTGAATAATATTTTGATTCTGTGTGTCTTGAAATTGAGAGAGTAAAAGTTTCTCAAGCTGTTTATTACAGGGAATGATATGAATAAAAACCGAAAATAGATAATTTCAGAAACCGTTTATTTTGAGCAATTGTGCAATCTGGTTAAACTGGCGTTAAAAAAAAAAAAAGAAAGAAGGATATAACCAGTAACTAGCTGTTTCAGGAATAGCTACCATCCCCAGGAGGCAGCTGGAGGGCATGGGCTGGCAACAGGAAAGGCATCCGGCCATGGCTTAAATTAACCTTGCCAAATCCGTTCATAATCATGCCAACCCTGCTCCGATGCGGAACAAAGCCAAAAGAAAACGAAGAAGACTGATAATATCTTTAGCTAAATGTATTTCATTATTTCATATGATTTTCGTTCTTGGTCTTCCATTCTACCGTTCCTTCGTGGTTCTTGTACAGATACTTTTCTCGAAATTTCGAACACCTTGCATCATTTTAGAACTTTGGACAATTTTCTAGGTTGAAAAATGCTGTGAACATGTCCTGATTTTTCATTGGCATTGCCTCCATATGAGTTAGAATTTATCTGTTTTCCTCATCATAGTTAATTCACAAGAAGTACATGAGAGGGCGCAATATGCTGAATGAGGCTTACTGAATCGTATGCTATCGGAACGCTAACCGTAGACCGTGCCTTGACGTACTACACGTCTCAATGTGTGCCGCTGCAGTTTCATTAGGTGTCGCAGTGGTAACACACTGGATTCACTTTCTGTAGGCCGTTGGTTCAAATACCAGTTCAGAATCTGATCTTCCGCGGTTCCCATGAGTCGCTTAAAACAAATGTCTGGAAGCACACCTCGATAAAGGCACTACGAATTTCGCTCCCCATTCTTCCCCTGTTCAAGTTTTTCCTTCGTCAGTGATGACCTAATTGTCGATGGCACGTTAGGCTCTAATCTTTCTTCTTCTTTGGTTAAATGAACCGATCACGAATTGCTATGTTATGCTTTTGATTTCCTCTCTTTCTGTTACCTGATAAGTGACGATCGATAAACAAGTATCGGTCGCACTGGATTTTTAGTAGATACCTCTTTAACCATTAGTGACTCAACATTATCTATATTAGAATTTTTCACGTAATTAACCTTTACTATTATAGTATGCATCGAATACAAGAAGCAATTGGCATAAAGAAAAAGAAAACAGTTTTTTCAAGGAGTTGGTTGCCCTTTGGAATATCAGTATAAAATTTTTCAGGAGACTAATCTTTATTAAGCAACCAATATAACACGCAAGTGGCAAACGGTAAACAGACAGTTGCTTCAAGGAGGTGGTTTCACTTTGGAACCACTGTGACATACAGTTTTCAACCACCCATAATTTCAAGTGGTGTACTTGAAAACAAATTCGCATTTCTCCTACAAAAATCTCGCACCTCTCAATTTCGATGAATTCATAACCCCTAGAGCAAAGTACGGTACTAAATAATATGCAAAATGGATCTAAAATTTAATAAATATTATGTGAGAACCACATGTTCCATTTTCATAACACACATTAAAGCGGTAGAGCAAACTAAAATTTACGGTCTACATCTACATCTACATTCATACTCCGCAAGGTACCTGACGGTGTGTGGCGGAGGGTACCTTGAGTACCTGTATCGGTTATCCCTTCTATTCCAGTCTCGTATTGTTCGTGGAAAGAAGGATTGTCGGTATACCTCTGTGTGGGCTCTAATCTCTCCTATTTTATCCACATGGTCCCTTCGCGAGATATACGCAGGAGGGAGCAATATACTGCTTGACACCTCGGTGAAGGTATGTTCTCTAAACTTCACAAAAGACCGTACCGAGCTACTGAGTGTCTCTCCTGCAGAGTCTTCCACTGGAGTTTATCTATCATCTCCGTAATGCTTTCGCGATTACTAAATGATCCTGTAACGAAGCGCGCTGCTCTCCGTTGGATCTTCTCTATCTCTTCTATCAACCCTATCTGGGACGGATCCCACACTGCTGAGCAGTATTCAAACACTGGGCTAACAAGCGGACTGTAACCTACTTCCTTTGTTTTCGGATTGCATTTCCTTGGGATTCTTCCAATGAATCACAGTCTGGGATCTGCTTTACCGACGATCAACTTTATATGATCATTCCATTTTAAGTTACTCCTAATGCGTACGCCGAGATAATGTATGGAATTAACTGCTTCCAGTTGCTGACCTGCTATTCTGTAGCTAAATGATAAAGTATCTTTCTTTCTATGTATTTGCAGCGTATTACACTTGTCTACTTTGACATTCAATAGCCATTCCCTGCACCATGCATCAATTCGCTGCAGATCCTCTCGATATACCACAGCATCATCCGCAAAAAGCCTCAGTGAACTTCCGATGTCATCCATAAAGTCATTTATCTATATTGTGAATAGCAGCGGTCCTACGACACTCCCCTGCGGCACACCTGAAATCACTCTTACTTCGGAAGACTTCTCTCCATTGAGAATTACATGCTGCGTTCTGCTATCTAGGAACTCTTCAATCCAATCACACAATTGGTCTGATAGTCCATATGCTCTTACTTTATTCATTAAATGACTGTGGGCAACTGTATCGAACGCGTTGCGCAAGTCAAGAAAAAACGGCATCTACCTTTGAACCCGTGTCTATGGCCCTCTGTGTCTCGTGGACGAATAGCGCGAGCAGGGTTTCATACGATCGTCTTTTTCGAAACACATTCTGGTTCCTACAGAGTATATTTCTAGTCTCCAGAAAAGTCATTATACTCGAACATAATACGTGCCCCAAAATTCTACAACTGATAGACGTTAGAAATATAGGTCCATAGTTCTGCACATATGTTCGGCGTCCCTTCTTGAAAACGGGGACGAACTGTGCCCTTTTCCAATCCTTTGGAACGCTACGCTCTTCTAGAGACCTACGGTATACCGCTGCAAGAAGGGCGGCAAGTTCCTTCGCGTACTCTGTGTAAAATCGAACTGGTATCCCATCAGGTCCAGCGGCCTTTCCCTCTTTTGAGCGATTTTAATTGTTTCTCTATCCCTCTGTTGTCTATTTCGATATCTACCATTTTGTCATCTGTACGACAATCTAGAGAAGGAACTACAGTGCAGTCTTCCTCTGTGAAACAGCTTTGGAAAAAGACATTTAGTATTTCGGCCTTCAGTCTGTCATCCTCTGTTTCAGTACCATTTTGGTCACAGAGTGCCTGGACATTTTGTTTTGATCCACCTACCTCTTTGAAATAAGACCAAAATTTCTTAGGATTTTCTGTCAAGTCAGTACATAGAACTTTACTTTCGAATTCATTGAACGCCTCTCGCATAGCCTTCCTCACACTAGATTTCACTTCGCGTAATTTTTGTTTGTCTGCAAGGCTTTGGCTATGTTTATGTTTGCTGTGAAGTTCCCTTTGCTTCCGCAGCAGTTTTCTAACTCGGTGCAGGAACTTTGACGTAATTTGTGTCAAGGTCAATGAGCTCCTCAGTGTTGTCACAAAGAAAAAAAAACCTATTTCAGAATCTCCACGCCGACTGTTGTTTTGGACGCTGTAATGGCTACAATACACTGCATTCGTATGAGTACCTCACTGTACCACTAGATGTCTCTGTCATGCAATATCATCGGTGATTTCATGCGAAAGGGAAAGGTGCTTAAAAAAAAGAAATGATAAAAGTTATGATTTCCGTAAGAGACCAGTGAGGTTCATAGGCTTCATTTCCTTTCCTTAGTATTCTTAAATACATTTTATTCCGACGTCTGGATTGTCTGGAAAAACATTTAAGTAGTAAGTGTACTTCGGCTTGAAGTCGCGCTGGACGTCATTCAGTGAAAGATTTACGAGATAGTATTGTGGTAATCTAAGTAGCAAAGAGCTAAGGATCGGCTGCATTGGACATCCGATCTCGCAGTGAACCATTCGCCGCCAAAGTCACCTTGTCTCAGGGTGCGAGGCTTTGTTCGTTAGGATTTCTGGAAGATTGCGTGTGACTCTCCTTCCAACAACTATGGATGGTGAGGCCGCAGAGAAATAGCAGTGAATGCAGTAACTACAGACAAGCTATAGCTACGAATAGAATAGCCCTCCATCTTATCCAAAATTTATAAAAAACGATATTCGACTATCATTTTCCTAGAGTTTGATAGACTTATGAAAGCTGAAGTAAAGGCTTTGAAGAATTCTCCCTCACTCGTTAGGGGGAGAATTAGTCAGCTGGCTGATTTTCGTAAGGTGCAGAAACCACTTATATTGCTGGCTGTTTGTACTTCGAGCGTAACATCAAAGTCTCCAGCAGTACTATATCTGAAAATCACACATAAAAGGATTACAGGACAAGTCGACACTCAGCTAAGACAGCAATATAAACGAGGTTGGAACAAATGTAAAGGTTTATTCAACTAGATATACACCCTCCTTCCAAAATCGTAAGCTACTTGAAAAGCTCGGTCACTAATAGTACAAGTTCAACAAAGGAATGCACGTGCTCTAAATGATTTAAATCTGACGACCCCAATCGTCGGTGGCAATCCAGCAATAGGAAGAGAATCTGATCCCTTAGGGAAGAGCCAGAACAGCGAGCTGGGACTGTTGGGTGCCCGTCTTAAGTAACGCCAGTGTACGCAGGCCCTGTTTCCACAATGCGCTGATAGCAGGAGTGTACCCCGTCCCCAGAAGAAGTCCGCCTGTGTGCGGACAGATTACCGGCAGTCGGAAGGACTCCCTAGTCGCGCCACGCTCGACTGGCGCGTAATCTCGTTTCACGCTGCCGCGTCCCGATCAGCACACGCCAGGCCGCCGAGACGAGAGATTAGCCGATAATGGCGACCCGGCTCACCCACCAGTGAACACGTCCCGCGTGAGCGCCAGATAGTCCCCTCATACCAGTGAACAGGTCGTATACCGAGACTTCACACAGGTCTGCAGATACCCCCACACAGGAATATGTTGCTTTAATGTAACACGTTATTATCACTATTTAATTAAAATTGGATTGATGTTGTTCTGTTACGAAAACACCTTCAGTAGAAACTTGTGTTGCATCTGCGATATATTAAAACACGCACTGTATACCAGTGGTCATGAAACTGCGGCCCGCGGGCCGCAGGTGACTATAATTAAGTCTACGTGCAGCCAGCGGTTCTGAGCCGTATTTGGTAACAATATCCATCTGACGATTAACAGCCGAATCCGAAAACATAAATTAATATTAATAGCCTCTGAAGAGTGTAGTTTTCGTTCCCGGTAACAAACAAATACTTACGGAGACAGTAATATTCTAATATGTGCTTAACTGTAATTAACGTTGCTGATTTCTGGAGTTAGCTAGGGAAATATGGCCACTAACCACAGAGGCAGACGGGTAAGTAGAGCAGCTACTGCGGGAATGGAGAATATGTGAGGGTTTTTTGTTTGTCCTACAGTGCTGATAACTCATTGGCGTAGGAGCCTTGTATCGGACATCTTTTATGATATAAATTTCGAACAGAAGTGACGAGTTCGTGAATGCGTATTGTCAAGACGGTGAACTTGAAACACAGTACATATTTGTAACAGGGAAATTAGATACTGTTCTAATACAACGCGATGACGAAGAAAAATGACATTCAAAACACTTCGTAAATATTTGTGATCTTGTTCCATATTGCATGTTGGTGTTCATGTCATGGTCTTCAATCCGAAGAATGGTTTGAAGCAGATCTCCGTACTGCTATATCCTGCTAAGCCTCTTCATCTCCTGTTAACTACTGCAACCTACGTCCTTCACAGTCTGCTTTCTGTATTCATCCCTTGGTCTCCCACTACGATTTTTACCCCCTCCCCCTCCCCATGCTTCCCTACAGTTCTAAGAGGTGATTCCTTGAAGTCTCAGAATGTGTCCTACCAACCGCTCTCTTCTTATGGTCAATTGCTCCACAAATTTGTTTTCTACCTAATTCTGTTCAGTTCCACTTCATTAGTTACGTGACGTACCCATCTCATTTTCAGCATTATTCTGTAGCATCACATTTCGAAAGCTTATATTTTCTTCTTGTCTAAACGATTTATCGCCCATGTTTCACATCCTTACATGGCTACAGAATATTTTCAGAATAGACTTTCAGAAAATTAAACCTATAATCGATGTTAACGAATTTCTCTTCTTCAGAAACGCTTTTCTTCCCATTGCAAGTCTACATTTTATTTTCTCCCTACTTCGGCTATCATCAGGTATTTTGTTGCCCAGACAACAGAACTCATCTACTACTCTGACGGACGTCTGTTACAGGTAGCTGAGTGGTCAGCGCGACACAATGCCAGTCCTAAGGGCCCGGGTTCGATTCCTGTCTGGGTCGGTGATTTTCTCCGGTCAGGGACTGGGTGTTGTATTGTCCTACTAATCATCATTTCATCCCCATCGACGAGCAAGTCGCCGAAGTGGCGTCAAATCGAAAGAATTGCAACCGGCGACCGGTCTGCCCGACGGGAGGCTCTAGTCGCACGACATTTATTTACTCTGAATCGTTTCTTAATATGATTCCCTCAGTATCACCTGATTTAATTCATCTACATTCCATTATCCGCGTTCAGATTTTGTTTTCAACTTACATCCTCTTTTCAAGAAGACGCTGTCCATTCTGTTCAGCAGCTCTTCCAAGACCTTTGCTGTCTGTGGCAGAATTACAATCTCATCGCTCAATATACAGACTGAATAAAGTCGGTGATAGCTACAGCCCTTCTCAACCACTGCTTACCTTTGCCGTGCGGAGTAGCCTCGCAGTTTCAGGCGTCATGTCACGGACTGCCCGGCCCCTCCCGTCAGAGGTTCGAGTCTAACCTTGGACATGGGTGTGTGTGTTGTTATTAGCATAATTTAATTGAGGTTAATTTAAGTAGTTTGTAAGTGTAGGGACCGATGACCTAAGCAGTTTGGTCCCTTAGGAATTGACACACATTTGAACATTTGCTTACCTTTCATGCCCCTCGACTCTAACAACTGCCATCTGGTTTTTGTAGAAGTTGTAAATAGCCTTTCGCTCCCCGTATTTTACCCCCGGATAGTGCTCTGATGCTTTTAAATGTATGAACAATTACCGTTATTAGCATTGTAACTGCCACTCGCGTCAAAATTTTTGTAGATTGCCGAACCCTGTATATGACGGAGTACAATTTCTCCCCCATTTAGATACGAAACTACGTACACCTCCGGGATCGATAGGTCTTCGTTGTGCTGCGAGAAACATGTAGTTTCTACCGTAACACAGCCGTTTGTTGTGTGAATTCATGCTGCTGGTTACCCAGAAGCTGATCGTTCTGTACGTAAAGAAACGCTGTCTTAAAGACGACGAAATTTTGTTTGAATTGGAGCAAGATGTAGTTGACAATCGTCATGAGGACGATACCAACGATTCAGTTGATAATCCTGATTTTCTGGAAGAAGAATTGTGTCGAACATCAGGTGGGTGATTTTCGATTTGATCTCGCAAAACTTTCGTTGAAACATTGCGTTCTCTCCTGATATTTCTCCGTTTTCTGAAACATGCAATACATTTTTATTGGTTGTAGGCAAACAGTAAGTGCTGCAGCATAAGACACTACACACCAATGCAGCAACTGCAAGGTAGCCGTATGTAAAGAACCTTGTTTCAAAGTGTATCAAACAAAAAGCTATACTACACGAAAAAATGTAAGAATTTATAAATTTGATCCAAAGGTAGTAGTTTCAGGCCTGCTTGAGAGTTTAGTATCACAGCTAAATTTTGGCAAGTGTTCTTATTGAAAAATACTTAAAAACAATTGAAAAAGGTCAGACGTGAAATTGTTAATCACTTAATCACTCGCTCACACAGGCAACGAAACAAAACTTCGTCAGGCAATCACAGTGTTGCACCTGTGGGGTCGCTGATGATGGCAGCAACCTGAAACAGAACAAACCACACGATGTGTTTCAAAGCGTGCTGACTTCTACTGACCTGTACTTACGGATCAGCGGCCACTTAATCGCACCTTTACTATAGTTAAGTCTATTTGGGCCACATAAAATGCTAATTTAAACAGGTCACCAATTAATAATAAAAACAGTCCCTGTGTGGCCAGACCAGCAACCCATGGATGTCAGTATTGGCTCTCGAGCAAAACAGTTCGATGATCCCTCTTACATACCTTTTGCCGAAAAACTCGATTCATTATCCTGAACCGTTTAAGAAATAAAATCGGTGTTATGTCCCTCACACCATGCAGTAGCGGAAATCAGTATAAAGGTGTCCTTACGAAATTAATATACACTCCTGGAAATTGAAATAAGAACACCGTGAATTCATTGTCCCAGGAAGGGGAAACTTTATTGACACATTTCTGGGGTCAGATACATCACATGATCACACTGACAGAACCACAGGCACATAGACACAGGCAACAGAGCATGCACAATGTCGGCACTAGTACAGTGTATATCCACCTTTCGCAGCAATGCAGGCTGCTATTCTCCCATGGAGACGATCGTAGAGATGCTGGATGTAGTCCTGTGGAACGGCTTGCCATGCCATTTCCACCTGGCGCCTCAGTTGGACCAGCGTTCGTGCTGGACGTGCAGACCGCGTGAGACGACGCTTCATCCAGTCCCAAACATGCTCAATGGGGGACAGATCAGGAGATCTTGCTGGCCAGGGTAGTTGACTTACACCTTCTAGAGCACTTTGGGTGGCACGGGATACATGCGGACGTGCATTGTCCTGTTGGAACAGCAAGTTCCCTTGCCGGTCTAGGAATGGTAGAACGATGGGTTCGATGACGGTTTGGATGTACCGTGCACTATTCAGTGTCCCCTCGACGATCACCAGTGGTGTACGGCCAGTGTAGGAGATCGCTCCCCACACCATGATGCCGGCTGTTGGCCCTGTGTGCCTCGGTCGTATGCAGTCCTGATTGTGGCGCTCACCTGCACGGCGCCAAACACGCATACGACCATCATTGGCACCAAGGCAGAAGCGACTCTCATCGCTGAAGACGACACGTCTCCATTCATCCCTCCATTCACGCCTGTCGCGACACCACTGGAGGCGGGATGCACGATGTTGGGGCGTGAGCGGAAGACGGCCTAACGGCGTGCGGGACCGTAGCCCAGCTTCATGGAGACGGTTGCGAATGGTCGTCGCCGATACCCCAGGAGCAACAGTGTCCCTAATTTTCTGGGAAGTGGCGGTGCGGTCCCCTACGGCACTGCGTAGGATCCTACGGTCTTGGCGTGCATCCGTGCGTCGCTGCGGTCCGGTCCCAGGCCGACGGGCACGTGCACCTTCCGCCGACCACTGGCGACAACATCGATATACTGTGGAGACCTCACGCCCCACGTGTTGAGCAATTCGGCGGTACGTCCACCCGGCCTCCCGCATGCCCACTATACGCCCTCGCTCAAAGTCCGTCAACTGCACATACGGTTCACGTCCACGCTGTCGCGGCATGCTACCAGTGTTAAAGACTGCGATGGAGCTCCGTATGCCACGGCAAACTGGCTGACACTGACGGCGGCGGTGCACAAATGCTGCGCAGCTAGCGCCATTCGACGGCCAACACTGCGGTTCCTGGTGTGTCCGCTGTGCCGTGCGTGTGATCATTGCTTGTACAGCCCTCTCGCAGTGTCCGGAGCAAGTATGGTGGGTCTGACACACCGGTGTCAATGTGTTCTTTTTTCCATTTCCAGGAGTGTATATTTTTTGAAGGATAGATGTATCGAATTTATTACGAGTGTAATAGATATATAAAAGAAATAAATAGTCTGGACGTTAGCATTTCGTGGGTGAAATTTGGTATAAAGGCACTCAATGTTTTGTTGAGTTATTACATTGTTAGTACTTTGTCCAACCTCCGTTCTTCCTCATCACCTGAAAAATGCTCTTCGGTATTGGTATTGGTGGGATTTATAGTTCTCGCAGTGAAACTGTCATCCAATCATCACATATTGTTCTTATCAGCTGACATACAGCCTCATATTGCCTTCCATTGCGAAAAACAATCCTTGCAAGTGTTCCCGAAAGGTTTCCATGGGGTCCAAATTCAGGCAACGTGCAGGCTAGATCAAGACATCGATATCATTATCTAAAAACCATATTGTTGTTGTTCAGAAACCTGCACAGTAGCATCACCTTACTGAAACGTCAGTCCTTCGTCCCCTAGGTCTTCATACATTCTAATGCATTCCTGTACCAGCATCTCAGTGTAGTTATTAGAGTTCGTTTTGCGTTAACCCAAGCAGTGCGTGATTTACCTTCATTACAGAAGGCTACCCAAATCGTGACACTTTTACCACCAAAATTTCTGCTCATTCTTACCTGCCGCTCTTTTCTCAGCTCATGTCAGTCATATTGAAATCCAGCCAAACTATCTAAAACTTCTTCTCGGCGCTGAAGATAACTTTACTCCATTCTCAAGTACATGCTGTATGTTCTCAACGAACTCCAATGTAGCCTGTTTATGTTTGGGTGTTGGAACAGGTTACTCCAGTCGTTTCTAGAATCCCTTCTTCGCACTGGTTTTTGGTTTTTCGTCACGTTAAACTTTTCCACGTGGCTATGTCACAATCGTCGGTTATATACACAACATACACTGTTAATGATGGTGTCTGTTTTCTAGCTGCAGGAAAGGCATGTATACACACAGCAACACCGCACAGACCAGACTGCCTTCATACCGAGTTCCATCTTCTTCCACCGTAATCGTTGATATGAAGACAGTATCTGTCCTTTTGGACATGTCTGAAAGAACAGATACCATTGGTGATCTTGCAGCTCTCGAAGAATGAATTTACAATGAAACATAGACCCTTAGCTGCTTATGGGCGTTGAATAAATGTCAATAGGGACAGTTGAAGATGTGTGCCCCGACCGGGATTCGAACCTGGGACCTCATGCTTACGTGGCAGGCGATCTATCCCACTCAGCCACCGAGGACACAGAGGATACAGCGACATGTCCAAGGGAACAGATAGCATCTTCATATAGATAAGGCTCACCGGCAAATGATCTTCTTAAGTGCGGAAGCACTCACATTGCCCGAATTCTCACGGGAATCGGTAGATTGACTGCCGCGAGTAGTGAGTATAATGGGCAGGGGCACTACAAATGTAGTGTGTGGATAGCAAGTTCGATATGTGGGTCTCATGGGAAACGTGCCAGACGTAAGTCCCTGCAGTGTAAGCAGGAGATTCCCGGTTCGCATCCAGGTCGGGGCACACATTTTCTACTGTCCCCAGTGATATTTAATAACGCCCGTAAGCAGCTAAAGATATGGATTTCATTGTAATTTCATATTCGTTTATGTCTTGTTATATAATGTATTCCTGACATTAAATGCGATAGCACTTGACTACGTTTGTCAGTATACCGGATCTCTACTATTGCATACGCACTGTGAGCAATTATTCCTACCGACAATGTTAATTTTCCTAGAAATATCCGTGAGGGTGTATGTCTTACATCACTCACCCCATTTATATACAGGAGAAATACTATAATCGGGACACATTAGTCTCAACAGTCCTGTTTGACTTCAAACATTCCTCTTCAACGAACACATTATATAATATAAACTAATATTCATTCAAAGGGAACACAGAAACACACAGTAAATTTGGATATAACTTGCATAGAACCATGAGCAATGTGGTGGCCGGTAAGTTTTATTGTTATAAACTGAACGCTCAACACTAGGGAAAAGCACGTTTGACACTTTTGAGCTTTTGTCGTTTCAAGTGTAAGTTATATGAAGTGCGGAACTGAAAAACTGACTTTATATGTTAAATAACACAATGTGAACGTATGTAACTAGAAAAAATCTTTTCACTATTATCAGCTCCATCACAGTTCTAATTCTGAAAGACAGTGAATTTGACTCGTTGAATGTTCTAATTGAAATCGTTGCACCGTTCACAACACGTCACACAGTTCTGGCAGAAATTTGTTATGTAAACGTTGTATAAGTATTTAATCAGATTCATTTGTTAAACACAGCATATATTATTCTACTTTGTGCCATCTTTGTCATCATCGTCTGTGAAACATAAGATAGTACACAGGCTGGTTATAATCAAAATATCGCTACTTGAGAAGTCTCCTATGAAAAATCAGTGATCGTAGTTCAATGGAACTTTGTGGAACCATCTATAAGGACATGCGGAAGAGAAATAACGATTAAACCATTTAAAGAAGCATATTTCAATATCCACATAACAAATGGTTCAAATGGCTCTGAGCACTATGGAACTTAACTACTGAGGTCATCAGTCCCCTAGAACTTAGAACTACTTAAACCTAACTAACCTAAGGACATGCTCGAGGCTGGATTCGAACCTGCGACCGTAGCGGTCACGTGGTTCCAAACTGACTATCCACATAACAGGTTGACATTAATTGAGTGTAATGTTTACTTTTCAGTCTAGAAAGTTGCTGAATGTGAGGAGCATCTCCATACGGAACAGATAGAGATTCCATTTCACAATTGTCTGCAGCACTTTTCGAACGGTGGATCATGGAATGTTCAGCCGTCGTTACACAACCTGTGCACTGCTTGAAGATCACACTTTCCGTCCAGCATTCTCAGCCATGGCAACAGTGCCTTCAACTGCTTGTGGTGCAATTGGCCGTTTGCCTCTCCCAGGAGCATTTCCCAAATCGACAGTTAAATCGAACTTCCGATTCATGTTCTTCAACCCTATTGCGGAAAGAGAGCTTCTCATTAATCATTTAAGGCGTCAATACTAACGGAGGGCATCAGCACTATTGCGGTTGTTTTGATAAAATAGTCTTAGAAGTAAGACAATGCTTACCTCGTCCACCCCCATGTTAACTGTCTGCAATGCAAACTGATAATTGTGTTACAACGTTCCGGAACCGTATCAGTGCCGGTGCCTAAAGGCAGGTCATGACTCTAACACTATTAACAATGGAGATCCTGCAACGCACAGTCTGGACATCATTCCCATTAAGATGGGTACCCGTAAATAGTTTACCGTCTGTATGAGCTCAAGTAACTGAAGTTTATTTTTAATCGCCCTATATGTGGAGGTATTTATTTCATACCTACATAATGAAACACTTGACATTAGAAGCACTTTCCATAAATGTGGTTGTCTGCATCATTTCACGAAAGATAGTGAGAGAGAGAGAGAGAGAGAGAGAGAGAGAGAGAGAGAGAGAGAGAGAGAGAGTGAGAGAGAGCTCAGTCTAACAAAATTAAACACTCAGTTTCACCCTCCAGCGTTTTGTAAACAACTTCATTGTAAAAAGAAACACTTGTTTTAAAAATACATGCATGTGACAGTCACTTTAATGAACAGTGTCACGCCTCTATTAATAATGCTACATATTTCCACCCCGTGCAGTGAGCTCTTCAGTTGATTCCACTTACTATGAAATATTCCAAAGAGTAAGCTGCCTTACTGGTACAATGAACTATTGACTACACCCAGCCGTCATCCGATGTCTATTCCAACGTTTCAAAAGGTGTACGTTACATCACTATGGGAACGATGGTTAATATTATATATGATGGTGTTTTACTTTCACTCCTTGCTTGGTAGCTCCACATTAGCACATTGCATAATTATCAATTTGAGGTCTTCATCAATCAACAAGTTCGCGACTGCTCATTACACTTCACACAAAAGTTTTTACTAGAAAGGGGAAACTAGCAAACAGCTTCTTTTTCTTCTGTAGTTTCCCAAACAGATCTGTGAGTTCCCTATGAGCTTCACTCTTTCCATAACACATTTATATCTTCTAACAATAATTTTAAATATACTGTTTATGCAATTTACTGTTCATTTTTGATTATTTAAATCAGTAATAAATACTGTTTAAAACATAATATTTTACCATATATGTAACTGCACCCTTGTTAACTAAACGCAAGAGAAACTGATTGGCAAATAGTTATAATAATTGCCACTAGAGTTTAGTATCTTACAGGATCGCTTACTTCTGTTCTAACAAGTTATCTACTGCGACTGCCACTAGATATTGCGGACATACACAAATCTATTATTTTTTCTTTCGTTTGTTGCGATACAACTGATTTCACTAGTTAAAAACGTAGAAACAAAAAATGAAAAATTACTATGAGGATAGTATGGAGTGATGATATGTATACCACTATGCATGCCTCTCCGCTTCATCACACGTTATCATTGAATAATAAGCGGTGGAATGCTTGAGGGTTACGTAAAATTGCTACAAAATAATGGAGTGTCAATATTCATGTGAGGTGTTGAAGATAAACTCGTAAATATTACAATCAAATAATAAATATCTACTTTGTTAGTTAAACAAATCCTTTTTCCATTTTTCTATCTAATATTCCATCCACCTGTTACAACATCTCTTACACTTAACCTTCACACAAACAAAGAATAATAGCGTGAACATTTCTATTTCCGTAAGTAATTATCTAAAATTAAATCCTTCCCTTTGAACTGCTACAAGGCTATATTTATATGTGTCCCACAATTTCTACATGCAATCAACAAAACCAACCTGCTCCTTTCTAAAACCTTTCTATCAATCATTAATTCTCAAATAGCGTATGAAAACATTACATTAGATTAGTATACTCGTGTAAGTGTCTTCGAGTATAGCTATGAGAATGTATTATTTTGTTCGTAAATATTCTTACGTTTACATTTTAAATTAACCAGTCACATAGCTCTTTTTACAATCATCAACAATCTATAAAACAAGAGAAAATCATTTCATTCAGTTCTTATATGAAGAATATGAAGCATTAAAGACTTTATTATTTGTCTCATAAAATAAACTTCTCATGAAAAGTTAGCTATGAATGTACACTAATCATCCTATCATTTTAAAGACAAAAGTATTATTTTTTATCCATTCCACAACAGTTCCTAACCTATCATTTACTCACAGTTCTCTTTGTGTTAACACATTGACTGTTCGCATATAAATTTGGTCTCATTCTAAAATTTCACTGACCAGCCTTATGCCTCAATTATTACTTTGTAATATAACACTTGCAGTCCAGATTTTAAACGATTGTTTTGACTCTTCTCTGAGAGTTAGCACAGTTCTACTTTTACTATGTTTCTTTTTATTCTTGCATAATCTCTCCATCTAAGTAAATTAGATCTACACTTTCTCTCACTCATTCATTCGTATCATCCACAATTTTAAGACCACTGTATTTCTTACTCATTCTTTCCTTCCGTATTTAGAGAACACGAAATCCGAAAAATTAAGGAAGAGTGCCGTACAGTCGGTTTCTTACTTCAACCTCCGCTAACCACTAGGGGAAAAGCAATAGAGATCAGAATATGTAAACAATGGAAAAACACCGTAAATATGTCATACGCCAGATTTATAAAGTGTTTTCAGTCAACAAGTATCAGAATGGAGAGACACATTATCTATACCATCTACCGAGAATGAGCACTGAAGATCCTTTGTAAACAAAAGCGAAACGCTTCTGGTGTATATAATTCGTGAACTGTAGAAAGCTTAAGACGAAGAAACCAAAAATTGTGCATCAGTATCTTTGGTCTACAGTCCATTTGGTACATCAAAATAATTTTTTCGAGTATCCACCCACTTCAAAGACGAAACACCCAGAAGCGACCATCGAACTGATACGTTTATCGATGTTCACGTATCCATACTAATTGCGATACATGTGACACCACTGAGATTACTTGCTAAGTACGTTGTAGTTAACTAAAGGAAGGAATGAAGGAAAATTAGGATTTAACGATCTCTCTATTACGAGTGAACAGAGACCCACGTAAGATCGGTTTGAGGAAGGACATAGGGGTAACCGTTCCCTTTTGGAGGAATCATCCCGGCATTCGTCTTAATTGATTTATGGAGATCATGGAAAACTGAACCCTCTTGGCCAGGTAAGGATTTCAGTAGTCCTACTTCCGAATAAAAGGGTCCTTCGATATGTAGTTGATGGTATCATTATGTATGCTAACTCTATAAAGGTCATCTTATAGTGATGTGGAGAGCGTTACTCGAAGCGGTAACCGCCAATTTGTATACGTTAAGGCGATACGCAACAAAAAATAGGTTTTTACTGATAGTGATGTACGCCAAAGCATTGAATTAAAATTTGTACCAGCACGAGGATTCGAACCAAGATCTCCTGCTTAGTAGGCAGATCGACTATCCTTTAGGTCACACTGGCACGGCCGATACCGTGCTCGTCTCCCTCACCGATACAAGTTCCAACACAAGTCTCACCTCATTGCTATTCCCATTCTTAACTGAGGGGTGCGTTTGAACTTGTATCAGTGAGGGAGACGTACTAAGGTAGCCTGGGCAGCTGTGGTATCTGTAGTGTTGGTATGACGTAACGGATAGCGCATCTACATACACTGGCCTACATCATTATCAGACATAAAGGTGAGGCTCACTATGTCTCAGGAATACCGACTGAATATGATTAAAAATTAATTTGATCCCTGCGTACTCACTGTACATACCAAACCATTTCATAACAAACGAAAATAGCTTGGGCACTACACTCCTACCCTTTGGCTGGGGAGAAGAATCTGTGAAGCTGTAAGAAAATGCCTTGGAGGTACGTAAAGAGAAAAGAGGGAGGATGCCAAGAGAAAACGCCCGCCGGGCACCTCCTGCTGCAGTGTAATTACTCGAATTACTGCGTCGCACAGCAGCGGGTGAAAGCGGCTGCAGCAGGGCAAACAGACGGGCAGGCGCCTTCTGTCCTGCAGGGCCGACATTAATTACAAGAGCAGGACAGGCCCTCAAAAACCCGGCAGGTAATTAAAGACGTGCGCGAGCGTCATCCACTCTGAAACAGACACACACACACAGCAGTGAAGAACAACGGAAAAAGGTCATCAGACTCTGCTTGCTCGTTCAGTAGAGTACTGATGATGGCCTCTTCATGGCATTCTTTTAGCATTCCGTCGAGTAGTCTGCATGGTTAAATTCAAAGTGCTCCTATCGCTGTTGGATGTTGGCTTGTTTGACGATCTCAGCAACGGGATACGATCTTGCACAAAGCTCTCCTTGTTGGTTCTTTCCTATTTCTTCTGCTCTCCACAGAAACTCTTCAACCTTTCCTTTCGTACCTCCTGCTCATCTTTAGAAATTTTCAGTATCGCCATCTCTTGTCTACTCCATTTCTGATCCTTCTCTAGCTTATGTGACGATCTCCGTATAGGGAGATGATATTGCACAAAGCTCTTCTTTTTGCTTCTTTCCTATTTCTTCCACTCTTTCCAGAAACTCTTCATACTTTCCTTTCTTAGCTCCCTCCACCTTACAAAATTTTCAGGGTCATCTTCTCCCGCCTACTCCATTGTTCTTCCTCTGTTATTTGCTGTAGCTGATATGTAGCGTAGTGGTTGGTGTGAACTTACTATTCCACTTCTCTTCCCCTTCCACCTAGATCACATACCCAAACCGATGCGTCCTTAATATCCCAACCCGGTTTTTGTCAATCCAATTTACTCTTATTTCGCATGTCATCCTTTCGAAATTCATTCAGATCAACGCACCTTACATGACCGAATTCTCTTGTAATGTGATGCGTAAGACTGACGTAATTTCATGCTCTACGGATAATGATGGTTGTACATAGCAACCCGTACTCACTGTGAAAGCAGCTTGTGCTTGAAATATAAAATAAACGTCTTCAGTTCTCCTGCGGGAGAGCTCAGCGCTCTTTGGATTGAGACGTTTATCCTTCGAGGTGACACTTCACCAAAATGACACCATGGTAGACTGACATCACGTGGATGGAAACGCCGATAACTGAGAGAATTCAAAGTTTTGCTGTCAGCGAGAAGCGGCGAAAGTCAACAGCTGTCTTGTGTTGTGTCAATAAAGTGTTTGGCACATAAACTTGTTGTCCTATCTCACTATACTCGAATATGGAATGCTGCGCTCCAAGTCGCTAATATGAATTGGTTGTTGTTGTGCTCTTCAGTCCTGAGACTGGTTTGATGCAGCTCTCCATGCTAGTCTATCCTGTGCAAACTTCTTCATCTCCCAGTACCTACTGCAACCTACATCTTTCTGAACCTGCTTGGTGTATTCATCTCTTGGTCTCCCTCTATGATTTTTACCCTCCACGCTGCCCTCCAGTACTACATTGGTGATCCCTTGATGCCTCAGAACATGTCCTACCAAGCGGTCCCTTCTTCTCGTCAAGTTGTGTCACAAACTCCTCTTCTCCCCAATTCTATTCAAGACCTCCTCATTAGTTATGTGATCTACCCATCTAATCTTCAGCATTCTTGTGTAGCACCACATTTCGAAAGCTTCTATTCTCCTCCTGTCCAAACTGGTTATCGTCCATGTTTCACTTCCATACATGGCTACATTCCATACAAATACTTTCAGAAACGACTTCCTGACACTTAAATCTATACTCGATGTTAACAAATTTCTCTTCTTCAGAAACGCTTTCCTTGGCATTGCCAGTCTACATTTTATATCCTCTCTACTTCGACCATCATCAGTTATTTTACTCCCAAAATAGCAAAACTCCTTTACTACTTTAAGTGTCTCATTTCCTAATCTAACCGAGCGAGGTGGCGCAGTGGTTAGCACACTGCACTCGCATTCGGGAGGACGACGGTTCAATCCCGTCTCCGGCCATCCTGATTTAGGTTTTCCGTGATATCCCTAAATCGCTTCAGGCAAATGCTGGGATGGTTCCTTTGAAAGGGCACGGCCGATTTCCTTCCCCATCCTTCCCTCACCCGAGCTTCCGCTCCGTCTCTAATGACCTCATTGTCGACGGGACGTTAAACACTAATCTCCTCCTCCTCCTCCTAATCTAATTCCGTCAGCATCACCCGACTTAATTCGACTACATTCCATTATCCTCGTTTTGCATTTGTTGATGTTCATCTTATACCCTCCATTCAAGACACTATCCATTCCGTTCAACTGCTCTTCCAAGTCCTTTGCTGTCTACAGTAAATCTGAATACTCTCGGGAAAAACTACGGCTGTAGTTTCCCCTTGCTTTCAGCCGTTCGCAGTACCAGCACAGCAAGGCCGTTTTGGTTAGTGTTACAAGGCCAGATCAGTCAATCATCCCGACTGTTGCTCCTGCAACTACTGAAAAGGCTGCTGCCCCCTCTTCAGGAACCACACGTTTGTCTGGCCTCTCAACAGATACCCATCCGTTGTGGTTGCACCTACGGTACGGCTATCTGTGCCGCTGAGGCACGCAATCCTCCCCACCAACGGCAAGGGCCATGGTTCATGGGGGGGGGGGGGGGGGGTAATATTAATTATGCGGCAGGAAACAACTCTCATGTGTAGAAGATTCCGATTGACGATGTAATGAGACAGAAATGGCAACGCTCAATCCCAAGCAGGATCTTGCAGTTACTAAATACGCAATGAAAATTTTTGAATGTTATTTATTAATACTGTTTTAGATGATGGTATTATCTGCTAGGTTACTTGGCCTGAATGTTTTACGATTAATCTACTGTACTGCCTATTCTTTACGTGTCTCACGAGCGTTCCAAAGCTAGCTACATTGCCTGGGAAATATCAGCCACAGACGGTAAAACAATTACCATGTCGTGCCAGGCTATTTTCAGATTTGTTCAGGCTGCCTATCTTTAGCTGCAGGACCAATCAGAATGGGACGAGAAGAAAAAGCACGTTGAAGGCACCAGTACTGTAGAAACATCAAGTTTAGTGCAGACAGCCGTAATGAGTATTTAAAAAGAATTTCACTTAACAGAATTCAGGAACTGAAAGACGAAGTTAATGTAATATCTTTACAGAAGAAATGGGTAAATATAGTAAATGAAAAGTGTATTACTTTTCTGTTTATCGATAACCTGTGCAGTCTCGTTACTTATTGTACTGCATATTGTGATTGATATTCTTTTCAAATTTGTGGTCTATCCAAAACGAGATTAAAAAAAAAAGGTAACGCTACCATGTAAAAGTAGTTTTCAAACTGTAAAAACAAACAGTGTACCCATTAGACCTAAGGCACTCGCTGCTCTCACCCGGAACCGTGAATACGGTTTACGGTGACAGCAGCTCGTGGTCTAGTGGCTATCGTTGCCACCTATGGACCACGGGATCCCGGGTTCGAGTGTCTGCCGGATTGGGGATTTTCTCTGTCCGGGGCAGGGTGTTTGTGTTTGTCCTCATCATTCCATCATCATTCATGAAAGTGGCTAGATCGGACTGTGTACAGATTGAGAATTTGTACGGACGCTGATAACCGCGCAGTTGAGCTCCCCACAAGCAAACATCATCATTATCATCATCATCATCATTACGGTTTACAGTAACAACACTTAACAGATGTTTGCAGATACTATATCTTGATTAGTAGCAGAGGAATCTGTTCTCATTTATTCATGGCACTGTGTAGATCGTCCGTCGTAGCGAAAAGCTGACAGCAGAAGGGATTTGTTTCATAGTAGCGGACATGAACAAGTGCTCATATTTCCTAATGTATGCATTTTAGATCCCATATGTACTGGACAATTTGATGTGGTGGTCAGTCCCATCACCTTTCAAAATAAGGAATACTTTTGTTAACAACCTGTATACTGCACAGCACAATTTTTCTTGCTCCTCTCTCATTCCTACTACTACGCCCTTATTCTGTGTTTTTTTAATTTTTTAATTTATTGTTTATTCTTCACTACAATCGTTTTCCTATCAGTTGTGATCGTCAGTCTTGTACTTTTACACAGTAAATTATCCTTCATTATCCTGTTATAATTTTCCTACCTCGTTATCTTCTGCTTGTGCCGTCAGAATATGTGCTTGAACGATTATTGTGGCCGTTGGCGATGGGGAAAAGACTATTTACAGTAACTCACTCTCTTCCCTGCTTTCCCATTCACTCCGAAATCTGTTCCCGTTATACAACTTCCTGCTGCTGTTGGTATTACTCTATACTCCTCTAAACAAAAATCTCTCCTTTCATTTCACTTTACTGACCGCCTCTAATACTCAGCTTATGGATTTCCCTAAGCAGACTTTCTAGCTTCCCTACGACGTTCGGACTTCTGACATTCCACGTTTCGACTTGTAGTACCTTACCCATTCGTTCGTTATTCATTCTTCTTCTTGTGGTTACCTTATACTTGTCAGTCCTCCTGGGCATCTGAATAGGTAATAATGCGTAATCTTTTGCCAATGGAGAGCACATTACAGTTCTTGAATTACGGGCCACATATAATATGGATACACGTTGTGATTTTTTAATGCTGTCGTTTCATTTAACTTTTGCATTCTCATGTATTTGATCATTGCTGACTCCTCAGCCTTTCAGGGGCCGTTTACCACCCTAAGGTGAAGAAGTAGCTTTGAAACTCTGTCCACTCCTCTGTCTTCTTTGACAAGACTGTTGAAAGATGTAGAGTAACTGCTTATGCTGGATGTCTTTGGATGCCATGTTTGATGATTTTTATTCATAATTTAATCAGTGTCTGAGTTCAAATCCTGACACCCAATCGTTTTGATCACTAGTCAAAGACTATCCCTACACCAGGCATCTGTTGCTATTTCTCGGGTATCTTACTGTTACACGTTCTCGCAGGCCTTTAAATTTGTCACTTTTTACACAGTGACCTCTAGTGTATTCAGTACGTTTGTCTAGTAAAAGACCTTCTTATCCTTTTGGGTATCTTCCTCAGATTGTCGCGTTGTTTCTTTGCATGTTCTTCCGACTCACTATCGCTAACGAAAAGGCTAGACAGTCCACATGGGCAGTATTGTCCTATTTGTCCCCGATATGCGGCGTTGGTTTTCCGATTTCATCGTTCACTGTTCTCTACTGTCTGATTAATTCTTCCAGAGGTATCATGAATATAATAGGTGGCAGTTCGTCTCTGATACCGGTCTTGGTCTGAACCTCTTCTGACAGTGCTCCTTTGAATTTTACTCTTGCCTTGTTTTCTGTCAGAATTTCAGTCATTTCCAGTTTAGCCTTTACGGATCTATGTTCTCTTGTTTCAGTGTAATGATTTGGCCTTTCCAATCCGTTGTTTTGCTAATGTCAGCGTGGTAGGTGTTGCTGATATTTGAAACATTTTACTGGTATTGTGGAAAGATGGCTTTATTTGGTCACATTCATGGTAAAACATAATCGTCAGGTTTAAATCATTAAGTACATTAATTTAGCACACTGGGCATAATAATACAGTTGAATAAAGGTAATGTTTATTCATGATCCCAGTAGATAGTGTCAGTATCTGTGAATTGATACCACTTCATTAAGCCAAAAGTTTTAGTAGTTAAATGAATTTGATTTTAAAATACAGTCACTTAATACTGTGTGTTTCAGAAGGGAAAATACTTACTTCTTGACGGTCATCATTCACAGCTGCGTCGGCAAAGGCGGTACTTCATTAAATAATGAAAGAGGACGCTTGCAGTCGTGCACAAGTTTGGCCTTAGTACGAGTCTGCATTACTCGTTTCCTGTTCTCGTCTATTCCCTGTCGGTTCGCTTGGCTTCCTGCCTACCACATTTACATTTCGAGTTCGTACATCAGTATGATATCATTACTCACGACGTACCTCTTTCCACTGCCCGTTGGATAATGCTTACATTTTGCTCCGTTTCTCACGTTTCGGGGAAGAAGTAGCGGATCAGAAGTGACGTTGACGTCCGATTTAGGGATATATGTATCTTATTCTCTGATGCCTATTTCAGTTTTCCAAAAGATTAAAAGATTCTTCTGGCAGTTTTATTTTGCTGTTCCTTTATTTCAGTTCACATAGCAGTTTTCACCCGTTAACATTGCACGAATAAGCCAAGCCGTTAAATTGAGTCGTTGCTGTTGTCATTGTCTATAATTGAGCACTCAGACTGAATCAAGTTCAAATGGCTCTGAGCACTATGGGACTTGATTGGTTCAAATGGCTCTGAGCACTATGGGACTTAACAGCTGTGGTCATCAGTCCCCTAGAACTTAGAACTACTTAAACCTAACTAACCTAAGGACATCACACACATCCATGCCCGAGTCAGGATTCGAACCTGCAACCGTAGCGGTCGCGCGTTTCCTGACTAAAGCGCCTAGTACCACTCGGCCACAGCGGCCAGCTTAGTCAAGTGAAATGTCGTATCGGGAGTCGTATGAAGTCCGATAACGTCTTAAACAAACTTCGATATTTCGAACATCCCGACATTCTGAATGCACGAATGAATCGAGAGATCGCTATGCACGGCAGTGTAAGCCCTGGAGGGCAGAGCTATTCGAAAAAGGAAACCAAAACATGAATACAGAAGATAAAACGTACCGCAGACAACTAGCGCAAACACACAGCAACGAAGTGTAAACGTTAGTGAAATATTAACTAACAACATATGAACAGGTTGCACCGAGTGTTTCCCTTTTAGTTCATCACTGAGAATGGAGCTAAAATCCATCGTATCTATTGATAAGGTCTCTTGTTTGTTCAGCCACAACAGGTTCCTTAGTAACATTAACCCAAGAACTATAAGTGCACGCCAAATATCTGTAGTGTTATATTCCATCGGATGATCGATTTCGAGGCAATGTGTTGCAATCGCAGATTGTACTGACAGTTGCACTAGATTGGTACGTAAGTTCCTTGCGGTTTTCCTTAATAACAGATACGCATAACGGAGACTTTAGTCACGAGCAATATATTCTCCTTCACTACTTATAACAGTATCCCAACGCTGGGGCAACTTCTCCATTCAACGAATGTAGAAAACATGTGGAGTTAAGGTGCGGAAAAAGCGGATCCATGTTCAGAGCCCATCTTCATCCGCAACGGAAGTACCTTGATGGTTGTTAGGGAGCGGAAAAGGTGAAAGTATGAGGTGACTGTAAGAGAGCCGAAAATTGAAAGTCTGAGGGCGCAAGAGCAGATTAATAAGGTTTGTGCGGAATGGCTTCCCAACCGAACTCCTGTATAGCATTTCTTGTCAGTGTGACAGAATGTGGAGGGGAATCATCGTGGAGTACCATCATTTTAAGCAGGCCTCCTGGAAGTTTTTCTTTGACTGCGTCAGCAAGACGTCTTAGTTGTTTACAATAAATGTCAGCAGTGATGGTGTAACGGCGGGGAAGCAATTCGTAGTACACCACACCCCGCTGTTCCACCAGGTGCATAACGTTACCTTTTGTGGACACGCGCAGATCTTTGTACGGGGAGTTACTGCTTTGTCTGGGCTCAACCATTCCCTTATTCTTCTTATGTTAGCATAAAGACAGCATTTTTTTTCAGCAGTAAAGATACGGGATAGGAAAGGTCGGTGTCGTTTAGGAGTCAATGAACGACGAGCAAGCAGAGGTGCACATACGGTCACCAGGCAATTTTTTTACATTTTGGCTTATTAGTGCGTGAGGTACCTATACACTCGATTTTTTACCTTCCCCATTGCATCTAAATGAGGCACGATGGTGGAATGATCTTACACTACTGGCCATTAAAATTGCTACACCAAGAAGAAATGCAGATGATAAACGGGTATTCATTGGACAGATATACTATACTAGAACTTACATGTGATTACATTTTCACACAGTTTGGGTGCATAGATCCTGAGAAATCAGTAACCACAACAACCATCTCTGGCCGTATTGGCGGTCTTGATACGCCTGGGATTGAGTCAGACAGAACTTGGATGGCGTGCACAGGTACAGCTGCCCATGCAGCTTCAACACGATACCACAGTACATCAAGAGTAGTAACTGGCGTATTGTGACGAGCCAGTTGCTCGGCCACCATTGACCAGACGTTTTCAGTTGGTGAGAGATCTGGAGAATGTGCTGACTATGGCAGCAGTCGAACATTTTCTGTATCCAGAAAGGACCGTACAGGGCCTGCAACATTCGGTCGTGCATTACCCTGCTGAAATGTAGGGTTTCGCAGGGATCGAATGAAGGATAGAGCCACGGGTCGTAGCACGTCTCAAATGCACGCCCACTGTTCAAATTGCCGTCAATGAGAACAAGAGGTGACCGAGACGTGTAACCAATGGCACCACGTGCCATCACGCCGGGTGATACGCCAGTATGGCGATGACGAATACACGCTTCCAATCTGCGTTCACCGCGATGACGCCAAACACGGATGCGACCATCATGATGCTGTAAACAGAACCTGGATTCATCCGAAAAAATGACGTTTTGCCATTCGTGCACCCAGGTTCGTCGTTGAGCACACTATCGCAGGCGCTCCTGCCAGTGATGCAGCGTCAAGGGTAACCGCAGTCATGGTCTCCGAGCTGATAGTGGATTGTGCAGCAAACGTCGACGAACTGTTCGTGCAGATGGTTGTTGTCTTACAAACGTCCCCATCTGTTGACTCAGGGATCGAGACGTGGCTGCATGATCCGTTACAGCCATGCGGATAAGATGCCTGTCATCTCGACTACTAGTGATACGAGGCCGTTGGGATCCAGCACGGCGTTCCGTATTACCCTCCTGAACCCACCGATTCCATATTCTACAAACAGTCATTGGATATCGTCCAACGCGAGCAGCAATGTCGCGATACGATAAACCGCAATCACGATAGGCTACAATCCGACCTTTATCAAAGTCGGTAACGTGATGGTACGCATTTCTCCTCCTTACACGAGGCATCACAACAACGTTTCACCAGGCAACGCCGGTCAACTGCTGTGTTTGTATGAGAAATCGGTTGGAAACTTTCCTCATGTCAGCACGTTGTAGGTATCGCCAACGGCGCCAACCTTGTGTGAATGCCCTGAATAGCTAATCATAAGCATATCACACCATCTTTTTCCCGTCGGTTAAATTTCGCGTCTGTAGCACGTCATCTTCGTGGTGTAGCAATTTTAATTGCCAATATTGTATTTCATTGTATCCGCCAGTTCTCGAGTACAGAGACATGGATCGTTGTGGTTTAAAGCATTTAAACGATCTTCATCAAATCCCGAAGGTCTTCCTGAATCTGGAGGGTCACCAATGTCGAAACGATTCTACCTATAACGAGAACACCATGCTCTGTCAAACGGCATTACCCCCCAAACATGGCGCTAATTTTTCTGGCTGCCACCGCCTCTGTCACCCCGCTGTCGCACCGAAACACAAGAACACGTCGAAAATGTTCCGATATCTCCACCTGGCACTTATCTCTCTAGTATTCACAGCTCTACCCGCTATCTCCAAACCACAAAATGACCAAATGTAAATTGGAACAGCAACTGTAAACCACACATAAGAAATGACACTCGATAAATAAGCCCGTAGCAACCGCAGTATCATCACGCAAAACAAAAACGCTACGAACTTAGGCAACAACCTGGTAAGTGTGTGGCTAACGCCCCATAGAGCTGTCTTTCACGTTTGACATATAAACTGCGTCCTAAGTCGAGATTATTTTCCGCAGCGAAAAGTTATCCCCACAGAAGAAGAATGGTATGAGTTGATAACGGCTACTGGGAGCGTCTAACACTACTGGAAGTTTCCAGGTGGAGCCCACAACTTATTGCGCAGCTTATCGCTACCTTTCCGACCTTGAGAAAGGTGGAATGATTGGCACGATTGATATGTTGCCTTCATACAGATAGCTGCTGAAACATATGGAGCGAGGACAACATTGTGAGTAGAACAATAGGCCAGATGCCAGGATCTGTGTCGTAAGAATATGATGTGATTCAGAATCCTTGCAGCACTCACGTTAACGTTTCGACGTCTCAATACCGGAACTTCTATATTATCAGTATTTTGACTGTTTACTTATCAGTCTTCACACCTTAATCCTCAGAAATCTCTCTCTTGCGCAGTAATGTGTAAATCTGAAGCTACTGTAAAATGTTCATGTATAGGAGGTAAAATTCCCCATAAGGGCTAGCAAGACAGTGTTATTGGTAATACACATAATTTCCTTTCTAACAGCACCTCTAATGAATTCGTACCACAGTGAACGATGAACGTGTTACGTGCAGTAGGCTGCCCGCTGTGCCGCACAGTTCACTGCGGTCCCATACCGCGCATTCACGGCTCCGTGGTACAGCAATAATGCAGATTTATATCGGCCATTGGAGTTTATCACCAGGGTGGAACCCATATCGTTCGCCTCGCCATGTTCGGCATTGGGTGACTACATAGATCTAGGTGCCAAACCTCCTCACGTGCTGATCGTTGTGCATGTACGTTACGTGCATTTTATCATGTTATTTTGCCACAGAAAGCTATTTCTTTGGTTAGTAGCTCACGAAGAGGAGACTGTCACATCCATTTGTGTTTCGCAAATATCACAATTCCTTTACACATTTTTCTTACTGAGAAGAGGTAATGTGCAAATGCACGTATTGTTCGAAACCCACAGTTCCTTCTTTTTATGAGTAACTGCAGTCAGAGAATTAAAACAGATATAAATAATTTTCCCATCCCCTGCAGTACAGTTCGAATACTACTAGTAGCGAATAACATTTTGAAAAAAAAAAAAAAAAAAAGCGCAATTGTGCTATCACTCTGGTGCACCGTTAATTAAAGCAAAAATTTTATATTTCATGTTGAAAGAAAATTAACTGAAAGGAAAAACAACTGTCATATGTGTATGAAGAAATGTTACAACTTTATGAAGTAATTACAAAGGTGTGCGAAATGAGTGTTTGTTTTCTTTCAGATCTGTTATTAGTCAAATTTGAACAACTCGTGCACGTACGAGGAAACGACCTGCAATGACTACTGACTGCGTTAATTTGGCGGAGCTATTTAGATCTCATTACGAGTGTACGTCTGATGGATATGAACAGTTTTATCATTGTGAATATTAAGTGTGATTCCGATACTTGGTGACTCTTCTGTCCTACAATAGTCATTAGTTTACTTTCGAAGGACGTCGATGTGGCAGTGAGGCAAGCTATGGTCTACTGTCCTGCTTAATGTAAAATACACACACACACACACACACACACACACACACACACACACATATATATATATATATATATATATATATATATATATATATATATATATATATATATCCAAAGTGCATTTGTGCAAGGCAGAAGGTAATCTTCTTTCCTGACTAGCTAATAGTACGTTGCAGCTCGTGGGTTGACGGTGATATGTTAACTGTAATATCTTATATGTACACCGCGATACTTCCCGCTTCACGTTTGTTCACACACGTAAATTAAATCATTACATTATTTTCAAATAAACAACGTTTGTTTCTTGCACTTGTAAACACACGTTGTGTGCACACGTTGTGTGCACTGCCTAGATTGTATTTTGCTGGATACTACGCAACACATCTGCATCCACCACTGTCGGAGCGGTATGCAAGCGAGCTTTTATGCCGCGTACACACAGAATACTTGTTCCTTAAAGTGTCCCTACAAAAAAAGAAAAAAAAACTGGTGGGTTGAGGTCTCGAGAACGTGGAGGCCAGAACATCGGACTTCCACGACCAGTTTGTTTCTCTGGAAAAGCTTATTCAAATCATAAGGCACATTCACTGTTTGGAGTGACGGTGCATCATCATGCTGAAAACTATAGATACTGCCGAACACGAAGTGGCACGTTTCCTAACCCGTAAGACAAAATATTGCAAAGAAAAGTACGAATATGGGTGTATTCAATTTGTCTGGCGGTAGAAAAGAGCCCAAAAGCACTCGTCCCACGATCCAAGCCCACAGGTTTACACCAAAGCGTGCCTGAAAACCACGTACGTGAGTGACACGTGGGTCGTGTTGCGACCAATAATGGCTATATTCGAGGTTGAAAGTTCTTTCACGAGTAAAGCTACATTCGTCTGTCCATATCACGTTATCTATAAAATCTTTGTTGTCTTATGCTTGGAGCAAAATCCATTCACAAAACTGTTCTCGTAGAATGCGGCCGTCCGGCAGCTTTTAATCATATGGATGCACTTCTTCACCATGCTACACTTCAACAACCAGTCACTGAGATATCTGGAAATGCCTTGCAATATCACGGGTACTTCGCTAAGGTGAGTGGTTAACTGTTTCAAGAGCCGCGTCCTGCTATCTGTGGAGCACGTCTAGTGCTTGGACGATCTCTGTCCATTACTTATGAACGAAGATTACCGGTTTCCCAAAAAGCGTTGCTCCAGGCGACGAAGAACATTCTTATCGAGACGGCCCCTTTGAAGGTAGCGTGTAGCATACGCACAAGCAACAGCTGAAGTTCCTTTATCGGATGCACTCATCACTGAAAGCATGTCGACGTTTCCATAGTTATAGTTCTGGGTGGGGATTTTAATTTGCCGGATATAGACTGGGACACTTAAACGTTCATAACGGGTGGCAGGGACAAAGAATCCAGTGAAATTTTTTAAAGTGCTTTATCTGAAAACTACCTTGAGCAGTTAAACAGAGAACCGACTCGTGGCGATAACATGTTAGACCTTCTGCTGACAAACAGACCCGAACTATTTGAAAAAGTTAACGCAGGACAGGGAATCAGCGATCATAAAGCGGTAACGGCATCAATGATTTCAGCCGTAAGTAGAAATATAAAAAAAGGTAGGAAGATTTTTCTGTTTAGCAAAAGTGACAAAAAGCAGATTACAGAGTACCTGACGGCTCAACACAAAAGTTTTGTCTCAAGTACAGATAGTGTTGAGGATCAGTGGACAAAGTTCAAAACCATCGTACAATATGCGTTAGATGAGTATGTGCCAAGCATGATCGTAAGAAATGGAAAAGAGCCACCGTCGTACAACAATCGAGTTAGAAAACTGCTGCGGAGGCAAAGGGAACTTCACAGCAAACATAAACATAGCCACAGCCTTGCAGACAAACAAAAATTACGCGAAGCGAAATGTAGTGTGAGGAGGGCTATGCGAGAGGCGTTCAATGAATTCGAAAGTAAAGTTCTATGTACTGACTTGGCAGAAACTCCTAAGAAATTTTGGTCTTATGTCAAAGCGGTAGGTGGATCAAAACAAAATGTCCAGACACTCTGTGACCAAAATGGTTCAAAATGGTTCTGAGCACTATGCGACTTAACTTCTGAGGTCATCAGTCGCCTAGAACTTAGAACTAATTAAACCTAACTAACCTAAGGACGTCACACACATCCATGGCCGAGGCAGGATTCGAACCTGCGACCGTAGCGGTCGCTCGGCTCCAGACCAAAATGGTACTGAAACAGAGGATGACAGACAAAAGGCCGAAATACTAAATGTCTTTTTCCAAAGCTGTTTCACAGAGGAAGACTGCACTGTAGTTCCTTCTCTAGATTGTCGTACAGATGACAAAGTGGTAGAGATCGAAACAGACGACAGAGGGATAGAGAAACAATTAAAATCGCTCAAAAGAGGGAAAGGCCGCTGGACCTGATGGGATACCAGTTCGATTTTACACAGAGTACGCGAAGGAACTTGCCCCCTTGTTGCAGCGGTGTACCGTAGGTCTCTAGAAGAGCGTAGCGTTCCAAAGGATTGGAAAAGGGCACAGGGTACCCGTTTTCAAGAAGGGACGCTGAACAGATGTGCAGAACTATAGACCTATATCTCTAACGTCGATCTGTTGTAGAGTTTTGGAACACGTATTATGTTCGAGTATAATGACTTTTCTGGAGACTAGAAATATACTCTGTAGGAATCAGCATGGGTTTCGAAAAAGACGGTCGAGTGAAACCCTGCTCGCGCTATTCGTCCACGAGACACAGAGGGCCGTAGACACGGGTTCACAGGTAGATGCCGTGTTTCTTGACTTCCGCAAGGCGTTCGATACAGTTGCCCACAGTCGTTTAATGAACAAAGTAAGAGCATATGGACTATCAGACCAAATGTGTGATTTGATTGAAGAGTTCCTAGATAACAGAACGCAGCATGTCATTCTCAATGGAGAGAAGTCTTCCGAAGTAAGAGTGATTTCAGGTGTGCCGCAGGGGAGCGTCATAGGACCGTTGCTGTTCACAATATACATAAATGACCTTGTTGATGACATCGGAAGTTCACTGAGGCTTTTTGCAGATGATGCTGTGGTGTATCGAGAGGTTGTAACAATAGAAAATTGTACTGAAATGCAAGAGAATCTTCAGTGAATTGACGCATGGTGCAGGGAGTGGTAATTGAATCTCAATGTAGACAAGTGCAATGTGCTGTGAATACATAGAAAGATAGATCCTTTATCATTTAGCAACAAAATAGGTCAGCAACTGGAAACAGTTAATTCCATAAATTATCTGGGAGTACGCATTAGGAGTGATTTAAAATGGAATGATCATATAAAGTTGATCGTCGGTAAAGCAGATGCCAGACTGAGATTCATTGGAAGAATCCCAAGGAAATGCAATCCGAAAACAAAGGAAGTAGGTTGCACTGCGCTTGTTCGCCCACTGCTTGAATACTGCTCAGCAGTGTGGGATCCGTACCAGATAGAGTTGATAGAAGAGATAGAGAAGATCCAACGGAGAGCAGCGCGTATTCGTTACAGGATCATTTAGTAATCGCGAAAGCGTTACGGAGATGATAGATAAACTCCAGTGGAAGACTCTGCAGGAGAGACGCTCAGTAGCTCGGTACGGGCTTTTGTTAAAGTTTCGAGAACATACATTTCACCGAAGAGTCAAGCAGTATATTGCTCCCTCCTACAAATATCTCGCGAAGAGACCATGAGAATAAAATGAGAGAGATTAGAGCCCACACTGAAGTATACCGACAATCCTTCTTTCCACCTACAATACGAGACTGGAATAGAAGGGAGAACCGATAGAGGTACTCAGGGTACCCTCCGCCACACACCGTCAGGTGGCTTGCGGAGTATGGATGTAGATGTAGATGTGTACCTCATCAGGAAGCCGCCCCACATGAACTTGGCAGGACCAGTTATGGTTGTGCACTGCGCGGTTAGTTGATACATGGATGCAGTTTAATGGATCCCACTGTTACGTGGTAGTCTATTGTCATGTGGCAAAATGACGTTCTACTTATAAACGATCAGAACTAGGGAACTGACGTCTAAAACTTAAAAGGGAACCTGACGAAGATTCAAGCATAGCTCCATGGTGGACATGGGTATGATACCGGAGCAGTCTACTTTGTCAGCTACGACGGCTGGTACGGTAGTGGGCGATGATACACGTTTTTGTACACATTCCTATGCTCTACACGATGGGACAGTATTGTCAGCTCCGCGTTTTTAAAATACACCCGATATGATTTTGCTATAGAAACCTTCGTCTTGAATCTGAATGAAGAATCGCATGCCGACCTGCAAGTGCGGCATTTTTCATTTTTATTTCACCATCGCTGGAACTGAAGTATTTGATAGAGGAGTCTAAATACAACTACTTTCGAACAGAAACGCACGGTTTTCCAGGAAGCTTTGAACCATTAAGAACAAGTGCAGTTAGTGTAGACGCACCATACGTTCAGCAAAAATAATATGCGCTTTACTTGACATTGTTGTACATTACAGAATGTGCACTGAACCCTGCCTGCCATGTTCAATACAGGCATAACATCGTTTATGGCACACTAGGCATCGAACGAGCCTCATCAGACGATGCAAGTATCAGACGAAAAGTGTTTGGTCGTCGGCAATTGGTAGTACGTACAGGAGGCTTCTGATATGAAAAATAAAAAACAGGGGGGTAAACAGCACGTTAACTTCGCTGAACTTAGGACGCGTGTGCACTCATTTTCCTTGTTCTTGGCATTCCATACGTTTTTATACGAAAGTTGTTCTACCGTCAAGACGCGTTTCGCTGACTGGTAAAATCAGTCTCTAGAACACATAGTCGTATCGACCAGTAACCGCGTTGCGATTGTTTAAATGAGTACTACAGAGGTCAGGAACTCGATAAACGAATACCGGTTAGTTGGAGGAACAGTTGATGATCTTGTTGCTCGCTAATCTCATAATTAAGATCACAGACACGCTATTATGGCAATGCTTAGGTAATCTTCAACGTTGTACTGCCATGTGCCATCATTTAGAATATGTCGCTAGCCGTGAATGAAGTCTTTTACTTCATTATTGTGTGTGCATGTGGCTTTTTCGCTATTAATCAAGCGTTGTTGAACGGTCCAGAAAGAACTTCCCCGTATCTTTGCTTCATCTTTTCATATAGTATTACCTGATTCAACGCTATAGAACTTCGGTGTTCACCCAAACTGCGTCTAAGGGAAATTTTTTATATTGTAAAAGTTAGCAATCTGGCGGCAAGAATTTTAAACAGTATAAAGTGCCTGAATAATTATCTTTGACATGAAAGCTACAGTAATTGGTTTTGCAAAATTGATCACAAAAACTATCTCTGAAAAACATAAATATGTCCTGACTGAATAAACCAAAAAAAAAATCTTAATATTTTCTCCTTACCTCTATTCTGAGCAAATCTGCGTAACGCGTAGCAGTCATTCTCTGTCTTGCGCGCCGCTAAGCTAAAGCTGCAAATTAGTTTATTTACACGGAGACACTAGAGAGGTACAATGACTTCTTTGTTAATTGCCGGCAGGTGCGGCCAAGCGGTTCAAGGCGCTACAGTCTGGAACCGCGTGACCGCTACGGTCGCAGGTTCGAATCCTGCCTCGGGCATGGATGTGTGTGATGTCCTTAGGTTAGTTAGGTTTAAGTAGTTCTAAGTTCTAGGGGACTGATGACCTTAGAAGTTAAGTCCCATAGGGCTCAGAGCCATTTGCACCATTTTTTTCTTTGTTAATTGCAAATCGAACTGTTTTGCGAACATACTTCGTTGTGTGGTCCATTGAAAATTGTAAGAGAAAGGTTGGCAAGAAAATGAAATGCGCGTATAGGACAAAACTAAGTTCTTTATATACTGTGAAAAAGTGCTCAAGGCAGATTTTAAATTTAATGAACTCCTTAACATCATAACAACAGAGTTTCTCGAATGAGATATTCACTCTGCATCGGAGTGTGCGCTGATATGAAACTTCCTGGCAGATTAAAACTGTGTGCCCGACCGAGTCTCGGTCGGGCACACAGTTTTAATCTGCCAGGAAGTTTCATATCAGCGCACACTCCGCTGCAGAGTAATATCTCATTCTGGAAACATCCCCCAGGCTGTGGCTAAGCCATGTCTCCGCAGTATCCTTTCTTTCAGGAGTGCTAGTTCTGCAAGGTTCGCAGGAGAGCTTCTGTAAAGTTTGGAAGGTAGGAGACGAGATACTGGCAGAAGTAAAGCTGTGAGGACCGGGCGTGAGTCGTGCTTCGGTAGCTCAGATGGTTAGAGCACTTGCCCGCGAAAGGCAAAGGTCCCGAGTTCGAGTCTCGGTCGGGCACACAGTTTTAATCTGCCAGGAAGTTTCAACAGAGGTTCTCATCTCTCAAATCTAGCAACTTTCAGTACAGTAACCAAGTTCGTTCGCTTACGCAGCAATAGTAAAAAAAATAACATCATTATTATCTTTACCTTGGAAATTCCAGTACACTTGCTCCTTCACATGTTGATTGAACAAATTGATAAATATAAACTTTAAATTTGAAATATATTGTCACCATTGCTTCCTCACTCTAACAAAACTCAACATTGTCTGCTTCCTCACTCTAACACTGCTTGACATTATCAGCACTACTCTAAAACTGCTAAACTTTGATAGCTCTCTCTACCAAAGATAAACATTGTCTGCTCCTCTGCGCCCTCGCGGAGCTTAGCGATACTAACTTAACTTCTGCGATACAGCTTACAACATCGCTGCTATCTCATAATCGATTCCGATACCACAATCATACGTGACACCTATCAATACATACACTGTCTGATGAAAGGCATCCTCACACACCTATCCATTGCGGAATCGACTGGCAGCTTTAACGAAAGGCGAACCAGTCAGCATAAAAGAATACGCGAAGTATCATGTTATCAGTAGACAACCAGTAGCAGCAGCAGCATGGGTCGGTCAGAAAAGTTCAGTAACTCCGAACGTGGACGTCACCTCAGCAACAAACCTATCAGGGAGATTTCAAACTTGTAAAGGTCTCCGAGTTGACTTTTGGTGGTTTTATTTTTGAAGTGGAAGCGCACAGGAACAACCACAGATAAACAAAGACCAGATAGACCGCATGTACTGACGAACAGAGGCGGTCGAGCTTTTTGGAGGGTGGTGTAAAAAGTTAGCTGAAATCAGCGGAAGCAAACACTCGTGAGTTCCGGAGTGACACCAGCAGTCCAGGTAGCACAGTGACTGAGGTACAACGTCGTGCAGCTACCTGTAAGCCACACGTACCTGTCGTCAGTGCTAAGTCACGATAGAGGCGGTGGAAAGAGCGATATTACTGCACAGTGCATGACGGGAAACGAGCGATTTAGAGGGTTAGATCACCCTGTATCCTGCCACAAATACGATGAGAGGGTTTGCCACTGGCGACTGCTTAGAGAACGTTACGTGCCCTCATGTGTAGCACCATCATGTTGTAATGGTTATTTATTTACGTGACCTTTACGACACTCCAACCCCAGTTCTCGATACCAGTAATATCGTACCACTTTTCTGCGAAGTAACAGACATATTTTTGTGACAATATTAACGTTTGGTTTTATTAATGTATAGGTACTCCGATGTATCGATATATTACAGTGATATGGTTCTTGTGTGTATTCATTACTGTGAGGCTGTCATAACCTTTGACTTACTTGTAACCGTTTTGGCGCGAATGCGCACAGAGCAGTCTCTGTTTCACTTTGCAGAAGTTAAATTGTTATTTTGCTTTCTAAAAGAACAAACAAGTCTTGGGTTTGGTTAAAGTGGAAATTAAACATATGAAGATTGATACAAACCTGTTTTCTTGATGATGTGACAATTAAGAAGTAGTATATGTGAATTTACAAGAAGTTTAATAAAAATGTGGATCGTGAACACCAAGACAAATTTTATTTCTGCCATACTATTGTTCTGATCTGCGATTGTTTGATCATTGAGAATTTCCTGAAAACTCATTTGTTAAATCTTCAAATATTGCTAAAATACAGATCTTGACCTTCGAGCAGTCAAAGTGGAACCACCCTAGAATCAACAAATTGAGCCATAACAACTCCGACGAAATCTACGTGGGAATCCATTCAAGATAAGTGCCAAAATAAATAATTTTTTTACAGTGACTTCTTTATTTCCATTATGACGATACTATCCACAGGCAATTACTTTGTTGTTGCTCGATAAAGCGAACATTATTAATCTGATTTCTAACCTACTTTGCAGGTGGTGGTATTGTTAGAATGTGTAGTCACAGAGGAAGTAGTGTTATGGTATGGGTTTTTTACGTGATTTTGGTGTGGTTCCCTTGTTGTGCTTAAGAAATAAATCAGGACATAAACGCATTTCATAGTTTTCTGTGTTGCATATAGCTGAGTCAAAGATCATTTGTACCGGTATGGCATTCCATCCTGTCTTAAAGCAGCATCTGTGAGACGACGGCTTGTGAAAGAAACATTGCTGAAATGGACTGCCCTGCCCAGAGTCCTGACCTGCACCTCTGGGAAGACTTAGAACGTCGGCTTCACTTCAGATCGCATGGCCCTATACCTCTACCTTCTCCAGTTTCGGCTATTAAGGAAGAATGAACTCCCATTCCTCGACAGACATTCAGACACATCACCGGAAGTGCACGCAGCGGAGCTCAATCTACCATAAATGCAAAAGAATGACATATGCCAGCTAATGTCCACTGGGAGGAGTTTGGATATTTTTGATCAGACAGTATTTTCTGCAGCGCAGACAGTAGCGGGACGTGCAGAGGAGAGTCAGTGAAGTTCTGGAAGGAACCGACTCCAGTGGAGCGACCAGCTGCACTAGGTTTCCCAGATGAGGATACAAGGCAGGAACAGCCACATCGAGGTGGTTTCATGGATTCTTGACTGGGTTTGAATGTGGGGAGTCTGCTGACCAGGGGAGAACGGTAAACGCATCCTGCTGCCCTCCGAACACTGCCCGTGCTATGCGAGCTGTGTGACGCGTTACGTTATCCTGTTCATAGACACCATCGTGCTGACGAAAAACAAACTGCATATAGGGGTGTCTGTCCGATGGTACACAGAACGTGATTTATCTGAAAAGGCCTCGTTCCGTCACTCAGTTGATGTCCAGCTGCGGGATTGGCATGCAGAGTACAGCCTTCTTCGCCGAAGAACGGCAATCATTGGTGCATGAGAGAGGCACCTGTCGCGGAGGTCCATCTCAGCAATGTTCGCTGAACGGTCGTTGAGGACACACTGTCGGTAGCCCCTTAACTCACCTGAGCGGTCGCTTGCTCAACCGTTGCACATCTATTCACCCATACACATTTCCAGAGCCGTCATTCACTCTATAGCCCGTTATGCACCACATTTACCTCGGTGCCAGTTTTAGATAGTGCCGTTTTGTCATGCCGGGTATAAGTTGATTACAGCGGCACGAAGGAAGTTAGCCATTTTAGAAATGCTTCCAGCCTTGGCCTGAAATCAGATAAATCGCTCCGTTCCTGCATTACAACAACGACAGCACTGTTTTTCGAGTCACTCCCCCCCCCCCCCGCCCCTGCATGCTCTGTGTACTCTCCACTGCTAATGCTGCCACTTGGTTACTGTAAGCTGGTGTTGAACATAGGCGGAGGTCACATTGTGATTGGATCGTCTATTCACGCAGAGTTATGTTGCATACTTCCGTCGTTAATCTATCATAACGCCTGATAAACAACCCTGTGATAGCGGAAACAAAGTCGAATGTCGTCTATAGTAGAAAATGGGGTGATCGTGTGACAGTATTTAATGCGAAGTCCCTTCTGGGGTTGTTCGACCACCTGGTACAAGTCTTTCTTTATGACTTCACTTCGGCGTCCAGCGCGTCGATGAAGACAACACACATTCTGTCTGCGAGTAACGAAAATATTTGACGAGACTGCCGGGACATAGGCATACAGAGCCAGCGACGCTAACAGCTAGATCATGAACCGTGGAAACCTATGGAAGGTAACGAACTCTATGGTTTAGATACGGTCAGGGCGTTGAAACCGTTAGTGGGAGACGCTTCCAAGCTACACAGTTCGGAACGCATTTTCAGCCCTTCATTTCTAAATTATGTGAAATTCGCAATAACGGCATAGGTTCCGATTTCACATTATACTGTAGGTCGTCTTCCCCCAGTACAACTATTCTTGTAAGTTGGGGACACTCAGTTCGTAGAACTAGCGTCCAATAAAACCAGGAAAAAAAAACTGTCGCCGGCCGTAGAGCGAGACGGAATTCCTAGCACCTCAGAAGAAGGACGGAAAATGGGGCCCGCTTGTAGATGCGATTCACATGTTGAAATCTTATAACAGGCAGTCACAAATGTAATCTAAACAACGAGAACAAAACATTTTCTTGCAAAAATAATAAACAGCGATTCGGATGCAAAATGGAAGCCTTATTCGAAACCCATTACCGTTGTTTCAACGTATAGACCTATATATATTGAAGAGCCAAAGAAACTGGTACACCTGCCTAATATCGTGTAGGGTCACGACGAGGACGCCGAAGTTCCGCAACAGACGTGGCATGGACTCGACTCCGGTCAGAAGTAGTGCTGGAAGGAACTGACACAATGAATCCTGCAGGGCTGTCCATAAATCCGTAAGAGTACTAGTGGGTTTACATCCCTTCTAACAGCACGTTGCTAGGCATCCCAGGTATGCTCAGTAACGTTCATGTCTGCGGAGTTTAGTGGCCAGCAGAAGTGTTTAAACTCAGAAAAGTCTTCCTGGAGCCACTCTGTAGCAATTGTCCTGCTGGAATTGCCCAAGTCCGACAGAATGCGCAATGGACATGAATGGATACAGGTGATCAGACAGGATGCTTAAGTACGTGTCACCTGTGAGAGTCGTTTCTACACGTGTCAGGAGTCCCATATCACTTCGACTGCACATGCCCCACACCATTACAGAGCCTTCACCAGCTTGAACAGTCCCCTGCTGACATGCAGTGTCCATGGATTCATATGGTTGTCTCCATACCCGTATACATCCATCCACTCGATAAAATTTGAAATGAGGCTCATCCGACCAATCAACATGTTTCCAGCCATCAACAGTCCAATGTCGGTGTTGACGGGCCCAGGCGAGGCGATAGCGTAATGTCGTGCAATGATCAAGGGTACAAGTGTGGGTCTTCGGCTCCGAAAGCCCATATCGATGATGCTTCATTGAATGGTTGGCACGCTGACACTTGTTGCTGGCCCAGCGTTGAAAGTTGCAGCAATTTGCCGAAGGGCTGCATTTCGATCACGTTGAACGGTTCTCTTCAGTCGTCATTGGTCCTGTTCTTGCTGGATCTTTCTCCATCCGCAGCGATGTCGGAAGTTTGATGTTTTACCTGATTCCTGACATTCACGATACAGTCGTGAAATGTTCGCATCGAAAAATCCCCACTTCAACGCTACCTCGGAGATGCTGTGTCCCATTTTTCGTGTGTCCACTACAACACCACGTTCAAACTCTCTTAAATCCTGATAACCTGCCATTGTAGCAGCAGAAACCGATCTCACAACTGCAACAGACACTTTTATTCTTATATAGGCGTTGCCGAATGCAGCGCCGTATTCTGCCTGCTTACATATATCTGTATTTGAATACGGATGCCCATACCAGCTTCTCTGGCGCTTCGGTATATATATATATCTGTATCGTTATGAAAGCAGAAAAATATTCGGTCATACTGGAGAATATTTATTTGGATCAAGTCCGCTACAATATAGCTGAAAGGGATCAGTCAAATATAATATTTCATCTCCACAGTAACTAACACAACATGGTGTTGTTATTAATTTGATATTTCCTCACCAATATACATCTAGTGCAATAGCGCCACGTACGCAACGCTTGGGTTACTGGCAAGAGAGGGCACAAGTAGTATGCGCGAGGAGGATGCGTGTTAGTGAATGAACATTGCCGTGTTGAACTTTCTTGAAATGTTAAAATTTAAATTATTACATTAAATACCAGATCATATATGTCTGTGTTCATATTTAAAATCAGTGCACTGACAATAAATAATAATATACGATCGAAAAAATGTCGTTGAGGTAAAATCAAATTACGTAGCCAGTGAATAGGCAAACAGAAACAATAGCAAAAAGAACCGGGTTAGTGAAGGGAGGGGAAGAGGGGAAAGCGGAAGAGGAGGGGGTGGTTGTGATGGGGGTACAGGGAGGGAAGGAAAGGGGGTGGAACGAGGTGGTGATGTGGGGGCGGGAAGATGGTAAATCGTGTGTAGGTCTGTATAACTCACAAATTTAGCATTCCTGAAAAATTATAACCATCAAATCTCTACAAATATGTTGACATCATGACATTATTGTATCTGTCTAACAGAGGATGGGGCAGATAAAAGTAGCCCGGAGAACAGAGTTCCAGGATGTAAAAAAATACACCAGATGAAGGAAATACACTGCTAATCTGACTATAGCAGATGTCGAAAGTGACTACCATTCACCCCTTGGCACTTTCTGGCGAATCGAAACCGACAGCTGGAATTATTGCAGTCTCATCCGACATATTCCGCTGCAGTTTTTGAAGACTGGGCCCTGTTACGATAGACCTTAGACTTCAGACTCCCCACATAATGTAACTGCAAAGATCAGGTAACCTGGGCGGCCAGCTATTGCCCCTACCAGACCGACATCTCCTAACAACTTTGTTAGGCATGAAAATTGTGTAAGTGTGCTCCAAGGTTCCGCCAGCTGTATGGGCAGTGTAGGTCTTTGCCACCTCCGTTAATGCAGCCACAAATGGTATCCACTCCTCTGGATCAGTTTTATTTGCACCACTTAACATGTTCTTAAATGTTAGCTTGTTCAGGCTGTCAGTACTTCCTTTTGAAGAAGACGTTTCTGTAAACGTTGAAACCGTCATAAAGGGGTTTTAATAAACGTTCCATTTTACAACTGATTAGCTGTTTATTATTTCTGCAAGCAGATTTCGTCCTACGGTAACTGCTCCAGTCTAACACCAATTTTCAGAATTAGAAAACTGATTAATCAAAATACAACTGAACTAATGTGGACCGGGTAAAAACTAATATCAAGGCAGTTCACAACCTACTATGAAAAAAGTTTTGTTAAAGGGATCGCTTTGTTTATTTAGCAACAGATTTTTTTTTTATTTGTAAAAAATTTAAAGTCTTTTAAAGTGCGTCGTATGCAACGTGTGTTACCTATCTTCAGTCATCTGCTGCACGTGAAAGGCGGTAGGTCTAGTAAAACTGAAGTTCCTTGTTACGGCGTGAAGTCAAGCTCCGTCACGCCTGTCGGGGACGATAGAGAAGAGACGGCTGTGAGGAGACACCAGCCAATCGCACGCTGCCCGACCCATCTCCAAGACGACAACACGACACCAGCGGCCCCTATGTGAAGAGGACATAAATGCCGTGACCGACTGGTGATGCTCCAGTTGAACAGCAGCTTCAAGAATAGGTGTCAGCTCTAGTTACTTCGCTTATACTCTTTAGTTACTTCGCTTATACTCTTTAGTTACTTCGCTTATACTCTTTAGTTACTTCGCTTATACTCTTTATGTAGCACAGCCTTGGAATTGTTTATACTGAAGAAGATTACTTATTTTGTATGTTGCCCTCTGCCTGCGACACATCTGTGTAATAGAAAAAGTTAGGTATGGTCTCTCTTCTTTTTATAATAAAACTCATTAATACGATTTGTTTGAGTGTTCGTCTAGCGAACCTAATAAGAAGGCTTCCTGCACACCACATATTTGACGGCGAGCATAATATTCCTGATTTGCTTCTAAAATATCTTTCTCCGATTAGAAATATTGTTATGATTTTCTTGTTGGAAATCACTATCAATTTGCTGGGGTAAGTACTATGCTACACACACTGTTAGTAAGTATTGTTAGTTCAGTGAAATCTCGTTGTCCCAGGGTCGGCGAATACTAAGAGGAGCCTAGTGTCACTGGGAAGGCCAGCGAATATTTAGCCTCTAACAAAAATGGTTCCGAATGGCGTGACATATCATCACGTTTGTCATAAAGACTTTCAACCACCCCGTATATGGTGAGCCACCTACAAACGCTTTTTGATACTGGTGGAGAAGGCATCTTATAAGGTAGACACTGCTATTTCTTCGTAAGTTGTGACTAACGTATTGCAGAGTCTGTGACCGACGTGAAATAGAACAACACGACTGCCAAAATTGTGAAAGAGTGTGAATCTGAGGTAATTGCGCCGCTGGCTTCAGTTGTGGAAAGTATACGGCATAACGGCCTGCTAACGATGCATAGCTGTTGCGGCTTGTTGCAGAATTTATAGGCTGCTGAGAAATTAAGCACCAGTCTATTTAACGACGCCGTCCGCTTATTCTTTACCAAAAATTATTCTGTCATGCCCATGTAATTACTATAAATCTTTATGTTGGCTGTATCGAGCTATTTTCGGTATCTTCTCGACACAGATCCCGGAAAGAACTGAAGAACGACTTTAAGGTGCAGAAGAGTACAAAATTTTGAATCATGTTTAGGAACTCTGTGCACAGCACTAGTAATAAGAGCGAACCTGAGCGTTGCAGTTTTCCAACAATAATTTACAAAGTTATTCACACCACGCGATAGGTGAAATTGTTGAATTATTCATAGATCGGATAAAAAATACTGAAGTGAGGAGTGAACTGGATGTCAGAATCATATTTTAGAAGATAGAGAAGTCTAGAAAGAAATGGTATGAATGCGTCGAAAGGATGCAAGAAGAACGAAAGGGGAAAAGGAATGTTGAACGTTCTGAGAAGGGATGGGTAGATCAGCTGCAATCTGCTTGTAGCTAGAACAGGCAGCGATGCCTAAACCAAACCTGGGTAGGATAATGTTAATGACTTTGGGATCTATAATGGTGGCATACGCCTCTGTACAGGGATGACAGTCACAGATGGGATGAAACTGTGAAATTGGGATGACAGTTAATGCCATCAAATGTCAATGGCACGGTCACAACTAACTATAGTTTGTTTACATGTCTAATACAGACAAGACATTTGAAAATATTCTTTCAGGTAGGTAGCCTGCTTTTGTAGCTACTTAAGAATATTAACAGCTGATTTTATTTACTTCAACAGGATTCAGTTTGATAAAGGCTGCACTGCCAACAAATATACGTCATTGTTTTGGTGAAAGTTGTTGTGTTCATGTTTGTTTTTTCAGTTCAAATATTAACATGAAGCGACTTGTGTACCAATGTAATAGAAACAGTAGACGGTCAAAAATACCTCATTTATTTTCTAGTACTCTACAAGCTGCATGACAATGACCATTTAGAAACTGGTAGAAAGAACTCAGTGGCTTTATAAGGAACTCTTTGAGCTACAAAAATTGTTTTTTCAATTACTTATTTTGTTTTGTTTTATTACGGTCCTGCAATACTACTCATAGGAAGTAATAAAAACAATTAAAAACAGACAAATGCCTTTGAAATGAAACGATGTTTCTAAAAATAGGAAATTAAATATAATAAAACCTTCAAAAAATTTGAAAATTATTTGATTTCCTGCATTGCATTCATATGTAAATATGAAAATATTATGACTAGAATAGTTTCAGTTTGTCAATCCAGCCATCCTCAGATCTGCAAATAAGCACAAAAAACGGAAAACCGTCTCAGAAAAACCTTTTTACAAAGTAAACTTCAAGCTTATAAAGTGTGAAGCGAACTCAAATAAAAAAGGTAATAAGCTACTGCTCACGATAAAATGTCAGCATGTAACGTATGGAATAAACATCAACTATAAATGTCGTATAAACGTGAATCACTGGCAATTTTACAGCATTCACCACAGAAAAAAATAAAAATACCATACTAATTTTAGAACCAGTTTGAACAAGATACGAATGTGCTCCTAATAACAATATACTGCGATAACATGCACTTGTATAAGGGACAAGTTAAATAATAAATTTAGTGGTCACAGCAGCAACAAAAATCAGAATAGTTTCATACGTGTAGGAATAAACAAAAATACAATCGACGTGTAATTTTTTTCACAAAATATTTGTCCAATTTAAAATGTTTGAAATCTAAAAACCTGTCACTCTCACTAAAAATGTAATTATGTCATGTACGGTAAGAACATCATATAAAATAACATCTGAACTTTAGCAACATGCAGCTTTAAAGTGTTTCACAGAAGGAAAATATTTTAAACATGCCATGCTCATATTAGATGAAGGTTCAACAAAAACTACATGTACCAGTAAAAACTATATCACACAATAACTCGCACTTTATTATAGGGAAGTTCAGTGAAACTTATATTTTTGTTGTAACAGCACACTAAAAAGCAGACTGGCTCTACAGCACCCATATTCACTAAACGGCAAAACATGAAATCTAGAGTTAAAAACTGTGACAAAATGAAAGGAATCAGTATATCTTGCATAACAAAATCGTAGTTAAGCGTAAAATCTAAAAATAGGCCATCGTTAAATCTTGTAGCCTGACAACAGCAAAATAAATTTTTCGCTTCTCCAGTCGGACTAGCTTGACCGATAACCATTCAAAGCAATAGCATGTTACTTCTGCAATCTGCAACCACTCCCTCAGACGGAAGTGAAAGTAGGCAGCAGAGTTAGCAGATGGGGCGAAAGTACAAGCAGTTATATTGATCGACAAATAAAAGTAAAAATGGGTAACAAATTTACAGTTGTTTGTAGAAATTATTCTGCAATATTGCGATTATTTTGACAGAGATAACACAGTATGGAAACAGGACGACGAAAATCGAAACGATATTAAATACAAGCAAATTACAAGCAGAAAGTGAAACAGCAAAATGACCTGTTGCCACAACGTAAACAAAATTTTAGTATTATTCCACTGCCAAATCATCGCATTACACAGGGAAATTATCAGCCATGGCGAGAAGACAGCGGAAGCAGATAGAGCGCATCTTGAAGTGACGTAAATGCGACCCCGCTTGCCGTCGTAGGCATAAGCGCAGCTGGATGGTGGAAGACAGCAGCAGAAGCTCACAGTCCTCTAGCCGGAAATATTGTTTGGCCTAAGTAGAGTGTAACTTGCCAAAAAATCTATAGCAATTCGTGGAAAACAGTGAAAGAATAATGCTGGTTTAACTCTTCTTGGTCATTTAATACACGTTCATGGGCCGTCTTCACACAAATCATCATTCCTTCAGGCACATTTTGCGATACCTCAAAGTCGTGTTCAGTATCCCGCACCACGCGTCTCTCCGTATTTATGTGCACACGAAAAGCTGTTACACGTTTGCGGAGAAGTATGTTCCCTAAAGAAGCGAACCGTCCAACCGATACATTAGTGGTCGCGTTCATACCAAGTGATCTTATAAACACCCGACCTAAATGTATTACGTTTTCGGTCCATTCGATATCGTAAACGAATTTTTTACATGAAAACCAATCCTAATGTCAGTATCATTATAAAACGTTCTCGATTTTTTGCAGTAACTGACCGTTGTAGGCCACAGCTCTAAATTTAATTTTTGTTTTATGGTTGCTATTATTGTTAGTCGCAGTCTTATAATTATGATAAGCTATTCTCTGTTATTTTTTATTTTGTTATTCCATCTGATATTTTATTACCATTGGTGATAGCTATTATGTTAAGGATGCCAACTTCTTTATGTAGTTGAATGTGCTGTAATGGCAGAGACAGTAGTCAACGAATCATTGAATGTAAGAAAACTTGTTAAAGTTGTTCTTTGTAGGAAGAATGGACATTAATGGTTACACCCGTCCGTTTTGGCTTCCTATATAATGTAAAGCGTAAGACGTTTATTGAACAACTCTGTTCTATTTCCAAAGTGAAAGTGATTGTAGGATGTAGTACACTCAATAGCGATGCGAAATAGCCTGTATGAAATGTGAAGACGATCAATGATCCAAACCAGTTGTGAATAAATATACTGCATTATAAGGCAGCACAGTGTTTACCCAGCATTTCTCCAACTATATCGATGCTATTGACAGTCGCCTGAAAAAATATTTGATCTAAAGTTAAGTTGGCCACCTTACTTATAAATAAAATTATGATATCATACAAGAGTACGTACCATTTCTACTATACTGTTTTCTCTTTTAAGGCGTCCTATTTTTGAAAGATTTTATTTTCTAGGTTGTTAATCAAAATTTCCACCAAGGTGTTACATAGACTGTTGCCCATTGCCATCCTGTCTTGCTGACGATTAATTTTACCGTTTAATTCAAAATAATTCTATGATAGTGACAGGTAAAACAATTCAGTTCAAACAATAACTTCACGAGTCTAAGTTTTCGTGTAACAGTTAGTTGTCCGCAGCAACAGGCAGATATTCGGAGCATTCGTATATAAACTGGCATTGACCAATGATGCTAATTTAATGTTAATCGGTTTCTAAATGTATGCTCAAAAATTAGCAAGTTTTTTTATGGTAGAGGATTTCAGTAAAACTGAAGCCTCTTTCACCTTCTTGGTCAGTACTTCATTAAGCTCATAGGTGGAGGATATTATATTATCAACAAAAGGTCTAATAGGTTTTTCTTTCTTCTGAACCTTAACCTATGACTGTAAGTGAAGAATATCACGATTCATCATTTTGATTGATTTCTTTTCAGCATTTGTAAATAGGAAACGGCATAACTGATTTTGTTTTAAGATTATCATGAAATGTGTCAGTAGGTCCCTTTTCCATCTCGATGATATCATTGGAATTAAAAACTGGTTCTGCTTTACTAGTGTAGTCATCATTGGAAACAATGAATGTGACACTACCTTTGTCTGCCGGTGTGATTATAGCATTTTCTGTCGCAAGTTTGTCATTGAGGTTACTTAGTGTTACAACGTTTCTATTAGAAGACACATTAGGTATAGGCTGTGTAGCATGACATTTCTTAGTTTCTATGGAAACATTTGTAACGTTCAACGTATTAATTTTATTTACATCCATCGTCACTTTTGTCTCAGCATTTATGACTTTTATTTTATTTAAATTCAAACCCCTATCTGGAAATTCCTATTCATTTTTTAGTCAGGTAATAGGGGTCAAATCAACTACTCAAGGGTGAAACTAACGTATTTTCTGTGCATCTTGTTCGTTAAATGTATTATGTTCCATCCACAAATTGGCAATCTTTATCTCGTGCCTATCGAGTAAGTTTAAGCTATTTAGTGACATGCCAAAGTGAAGTATGAGATTACATAGATTACATATATTAGAGGAACGCTTGACACACTTTTGAAACTACCCACAGCATTTGAAATCATGTACAGGAAATGAGGTGGCACGGTCTACACCTGGGGCGGTCAAGATCATGGCTCGCGGGTCGAGCCCTGGCACGAGTACCATAGGGCTGAACTTCGCTGCACGTTTCGGCCACCATCACGACACCCAGTCTGAGTGGGAGGAGGGTGGATAGTGGGAAACTGCGCACATGTGAGATTTAAATGGCAGAGCAGTCGCACTGCATACAAATTGATTTTATACGTCACATTTCTCAACGATATAGATCGCAGACAAAACAGATTTTCAGTAATATTTAATTGTTTTTGATGCACCGAAGATACAATTTTTATCTGGCACAGACTATCGGTATATGTACAGATGCAGAAAATTTCACAGGTTTTCGCACTCAAGTTACCACATAAGTCACATATTTAGTCCTATAACCTTGAAACGGTCTTTCGTACACACATGTCCAGCGAATATTGTAGCACTACTGCAACCTCGTTATGGAAACGAGGAAAATCTACCTGAGGAAAGAAATTTACACAGACTGGATAGTTTTAGTGCAAAAGTCCTTATCATTAAAACAGAAGTTACCTTGCTGGTCAGTCAGCTAGATCTGCACATGCACAGGGCTACTTCCAACTAAAATGGCCAATGTTCTTGAAAGCAGATGTTGGGTTGAGAGTGTCCTCAAAACATTTAGGAAATTATCTTTGTAATTCTTTCAGGCCACAATGTATTCTTCAAACCTCACATACTCTTGGACGGCAGTGAACTTGGAGAACTGCGAAAATGTGTTCCTTCTGTAACGCAGTTTTCTATTTAAATGCATCACCATAAAATCAGAAAGCACTTTTTGCTCACCTTCCAGAATCTTACTGTAGGCAGTGTGTAGTTAAGTCCACATAAAATTCAGGGTATGCAATACATTTCGGATGCTCTACTTTTCGTTCCTGCACTCTGTTTTCCTTCCAGAATTCAACAATAGCTAGTTTTAAATGGAAAATTTGTTCCAAGCTTGCCCCTTGACTTAACAAATGAACTTTACAGAAATACATAAAGTCTGCATACTCTTTGCTCAGTTCCATCGGAAACAGTAGCAACTGGCAGTGGAATAATGCGTGCAACTTCAGAAGTTTTACTATCCATACAACAATGTCTTCACGTGCTGTATGCCTGCAAATTTAGCACAAAGTGCTTCTTGATATGCTGAACAATGAATCAAATCTCTCGATCTTTGTAATTCTTTGCTGTTTCATTGTCAATTAAATCTTTAAATACTTTGAGCACGGTATTGTCATATCGTGTCCTAGCAAATCTTCAGTATCCGTTCCTTATGCGAGTGCATAATATATACTGAGAATTCTCATCCCTCTGTTCAGTTATTACTATTCATTTCTAAGGGCTTGAGACGATAAGTCCTACATACCACGAACAATTAGAAAGCGGTAAAAAGCTCTGAAACCACGATTCCGCCGAGCTGAAGAGAGTTGTCCCGACCGAAACATACCACACCGCGATAATAAATGAAAGGTGCCGAAGTGCCGTGTACTTCCGGGAAGGGCCGAGCAAAGCGCCCGTGGCCCGCACACTCGGCACGCATGAAGTTCTGCAAGTCGTGGCCAGACCTGGTATACATAATCCACGAGGCAAATATCCTCCAGTACTCTTTAAAATTCTAAGATTATGCATTAAACACAGAATTTCGTGTTCTCAAACGACACCTCATTTTCAGTACATGATTTCGATAATCTATAAAAGGTGCGTCAAAAGTACGTTTCATTTGTTTTATTTCTTATTTTAGACCAATAATTTCACAGAAAAATTGAATGCTTTCTAAATTTTTGTTTTATTTCATCATTTTTGTTAGTGACCGTTACATTTTTTACGTGCAAAATACCTAGACCCCGTACAGGTAAACTTTTTGGCACTTCGCTTACATTGCTACCAGTATCTGTTCGTAAGGTATTTCAGTTTTACCTAAAATCAAGGAATTGAGTTTTTGTTAAATGCCCCGTTACTTTCAAGCAGTCAAATCTCTTTTTGCAAAACTAGACCCCACCACGGTCAATTTTATCCCCATTTGGTCAATTCCCACTGTTCGGTTGGTTATAAAAAATCCAATAAAAATGCAGTCTGTAATATCTGTGGAGTCTTGTTTTCGCTCCGCTCAAAAATTAGACTAAAAGTATGTGCGTGTTGTGCTTTCTGTCTGTTTGATAGGAAGATAACGGAGCACGGACCATTAAATATTGAAGTCGCGCATACGTAACTCGTCCGTGCTCCTTCGCTACTGGCTGTGGCTAGATGACGGTCTCTGGGACGCAGGAGCTATTACCTCGTTTTTCCTTCCGTTATCGCTTTCAGATGCTGCGAAATCTCCCTCCTATCGGATGTATGTCTTACACGCGAGGTGTCGCATTCTTATCTGCTCTACGCTGTCCCCATTTAACTGAATTCTTACCGCTCCATAACTACGGACTGATAGCATAGTTTCTTTCGTTTTTTCTTTTTAAATTATCGCAGGGCTGATTTTGTCATAACTAAATTACAGTGGAATATTGTAAAACTTTGTAGGCCCATAGTACTACACTGGCCATCTTGAGCTTGTAACTAAGTGAATCTTTGTACCTTGTTCGTTAAGTAAATGATTCAATTCTGTTTCACCGCCTAGTGTTCTGGTCGACGACAGTCGGAACGATACCGACGGTTCTGACAGGAAGCACGAAAACAGCACCTTGTTGCGGAAAATTAGACAGGGACTGAGCGATGTGCAGCTGCTTTAACACACTGGACTCATATTTTAGGGGAGAGTGGTTCGAAGCACCATCCGGCCATCCATATTTATATTTTCTCTGCTTTCCCTAAAGCGGTTAATGAAACTGGATAGTTTCTTTGAAGGACTCAGCAGATTTCAATACTCATGTTTCCGCAATCCCAGATCGTGCTGCATCTCTAACAACCACATCACGGACGGGACGAAAAAATCCTTTCTTCCTCTAGGTTACTCTGTAATTCTTTCGCAAGACATCAAGTTGTTGTTTATCAGTCCTCAAGATAATATTCTGGCATAAATTTCGAATTTAACATTTTAGACAGTTTCAGCTGCGATCGGTTTACTTACTTCAATTCAGCACAAGCACAACAAAATTACTTCAGGCGGGAGTTCATGTAACTGACCGAAATTGCCAGTTTCCATTTTTTTTTTGTTAGCAGAAATATGGAGAATAAATTTCCAAAGTTTCAGTGATGAAATCGCATCGAGAATGCCTGAAAAATAAATGCGTGACGCCACCTTCCTGCCGCCCACACTTTTTGAGCAGCCTTTCAATATTAGCTCGGTGAACAACGATTCGATGGATTACTTTTAGGTAAACTTACACGGGATGTGTCTCAAAGGCTTCAATATAAACTCTTTGGTTTTACAGGTCAACTGTGACTCTTTTCCGTACATACAAAGAATAACAAACCACCTACTTTGTTTATGAAGAAGCAGTTCATGTTTTTCCTTGCACTACTGATGGAAGTTTACGCAAGTCTTCGATTGTGTCATCATTCAGTAATTCCTCGGTCTTATATTTCGTGGGGGCAACGTAAGGAGGATGAAGGTATTACGGAGAACGGGGTTTAAGACCGAAAATTTCACTCAAGACATCTTGAGAAGAACTGAATCATAGAGCCTCTCTGTAGCTGAAAAGTCGGTTGAAGACCTGGCAAAGGAAATAAGGGTGAAAATAAGAAACCAGAAGAGAAGTCTTCAAGAAAACAGGACCCTGAGTACGAATTTGGAGTTATCTGAAGAGGTGACATAATTAAAAAAAAAACGTTAGGCTGAACTTGAACTTGGATTTCCTGAAAATATTTTTTTGTAAGGGTTATGTACCTTTTTCCCAGAATCTATACCGATAGTCCGATTGTCTTGGTATTTTAGTTTTCAACGGTCTTCAGTATGGACCGGGACTGCTATTGTTGCTTGCTGAAGCGAACCGAGTTGGTGACACTTCGCTCTCAGCTTCAGGCTGTGATGGCTTTGGTTAGACAGCTTGAGGCTGCAGTGGAGAGGCACCACGGTTGTGGGCCGGCCGTGGGAAACCAACGGACGTCCAGCACGTCAGAGTACCTCGATCGGTCCTCACCGGTGGCCAGCCCAGTTACTGCTCGTACTGGGGTTGAGCCCTCACCTCTGTTCGAGTGTGAGGTCACCCCAGGGCGTAGCAGGCGGCGAAAAACATCCCAGACAGCCGAACGTAAGGCCTCCTAGGTTTGTCTGACAAACAGGTTCCAGGTGTTGCCTGTGGTTGACACAATCGCTGAGCCAGATGCTGTCGCCTGTACTGTTTCAGAGGAAACCTCTTAGCCTGCAAGATACGGACAGTCACGGAGGGTGGGATAATTCATAGTTGGGAGCTCCAACGTTAGGCGCGTTATGGGGCTCGTTAGGGACATGGCGGCCCATAAGGGAAAGAAAACCAGTGTGCACTGCGTGTGCATACCGGATGAAGTCATTTCAGATGTGGACGGGTCCTCCCGGATGCCATGAAGAGCACAGGGTGCATCCTACTGCAGGTGGTTGCTCACGTCGGTGCCAATGATATCTGTCACTTAGAATCAGAAGAGATTCTCTCTGGTTTCGAGCAGCTAACAGATGTGGTAAAGGCTGCCAATCTTACTTGAAGATGAAAGCAGAGCTCACCATTTGCAGCATAGTCAACAGGATCAATTACGGACCTCTGGTACAGAGCCGAGTGGAGGGGATGAATCGGAGGCTCAGACGGTTCAGAGACCGTCTAGGCTGCAGATTCCTCGACTTGCGTTTAGGGTGGTTGGGTTTCGGTTTCCGCTGAATGTGTCAGGTGTCCACTATACGCAGGCGGTGGCTACACGGGTAGCAGGGGCTGTGTGGCGTGGACTGGGCTGTTTTTTAAGTTAGAGGGTCTCGGGAAAACACAACAAGGGCTTCAGTCACAAAGGGTGCAGGCCGAACATTGGATGGACGTAGATACAGGAACGATCGCTGTAACAGTTGCAAATTGTCGTATCTCTGTTGGGAAAGTACCACAGCTCCAAGCGCTAATAGGAAGCACTGATGCTCCAATATTTACAGGCACTGAAAGATGGCTAAACCCGGATATAAGATCAGCCAAAATTTTTGCAAAGAACCTAATGGTGTTCCGAAAGGATAGCCTAAACACGTTTGGCAGTAGCGTGTGTCTTGCTGTTACTAGTAGTTTGTTTTGCCACGAAATTGAAGTAAATACTTCCTGTGAGTTAGTGCGTTCAGAGGTCATTGTTGAAACCAGAATAAAATAATAATTGGATCCTTTTACCGACCTCCCAATTCAGATGATACAGTTGCTGAAAGGTTCAAAGAAATCTTGAGTTTGATTGCAACACGTACCCGACTCATACAATTATAGTTCGTGGTGACTTAAATTTGCTCTCGATATGTTGGCGAAACACTTGTTTAATTCTGGAGGTATGCATAAAACATCATCCGAAATTGTGCGAAACGTATTGTCTGAAAATTATTTCGAGCAGTTAGTTATGAACCCACACGAATAGTAAACGGTTTTGAAAACACACTTGACCTCTTAGCAACAAATAATCCTGAGTTAATAACGAGCATCAAAACCGATACAGGGATTAGTGAACACAGGGTTGTCGTAGCGAGACTAAATATTGGAATCCTCAAATCCTCCAAAAATAAGAGAAAAATATACCTATTCAATAAAGCAGATAAAAATTCATTTAACTTCTTCCTGAGAAACAATCTCCGCCCACTCCAAATTAATAATGTAAGTTTAGACAAGATGTGGCTTGAATTCAAAGTAATAGTTTCGGCAGCAATTGAGAGATTCATACCAAATAAATCAACAAACGACGGAGCTGATCCTCCTTGGTACACTAAACAGGTCAGAATACTATTGCAGAAACAACGAAATTAACATGCCAAATTTAAACAGACGTAAAATCTCCAAGATTGGCAATATTTTACAGAAGCTCAAAATTTAGCGCGGACTTCAATGCAAGATGCTTATAACACTTTCCACAACGAAACTTTGGCTCAAAACCTGGCAGAAAATCTAAAAAGATTCTGGTCGTATGTGAAGTATGTTGGCGGTAAGAAACCATCAATGACTTCTCTGCGCTATAGCAGTGGAGATACTATCGAAATCAGAGCGGCATAAGCCGAGTTACTAAACACAGCATTCCGAAATGCCTTTACAAAAGAAGACGAAGTAAATATTCCAGAATTAGAATCAAGAACTGCTGCCAACATGAGTAACGTAGAAGTAAATATCGTCGGAGTAGTGAAGCAACTTGAATCACTTAATAAAATCAAGTCTTCTGGTCCAGACTGTATACCAATTATGTTGTTTTCAGAGTATGCTGATGCATTATCTCTATACTTGACAAATATATACAACCGTTCGCTCGGCAGAATATCCGTATCCAAATACGGGAAAGTTGCACAGGTCACACAAATATTCCAGGAAGGTAGTAAGAGTAATCGATTTAATTACAGACCTAGATCGCTAACGTCGATGTTCAGCAGGATTTTGGAACGTATATTGTGTTCGAAAATTATGAATTACCTCGAAGAAAACGGTCTATTGACATGCTGTCAGCATGGGTTTAGAAATCATCGTTCTCGTGAAACACAAAGAGCTCTTTATTTGTATGAAGTTTTGAGCACTATTGGCAACGTATTTCAGATCGATTCCGTATTTCTGGATTTCCGGAAGGCTTTCGTAGTAACTGAAGATTTGTACCAAGACCAGGTTCAAATGGTTCAAATGGCTCTGAGCACTATGCGACTTAACTACTGAGGTCATCAGTCGCCTAGAACTAATGAAACCTAACTAACCTAAGGACATCACACACAACCATGCCCGACACGGGATTTGAAACTGCGACCGCAGCGATCGCTCGGCTACAGACGTAGCGCCTAGACCCGCACGGCCACTCCGGCCGGCTTCGTAGTAACTGACGGAAAGTCATCGAGTAAAACAGAAGTGAATTCTGGCGTTTCCCAAAGTAGTGTTATAGGCCCTTTGCTGTTCCTAATCTATATAAACAATTTGAGAGACAATCTGAGCAGCTGTATTCGGTTTTTTGCAGATGACGCTGTCATTTATCGACCAATAAAGTCATCAAAAGATCAAAACAAATTGCAAAACGATTTTGAAAAGATACCTGAATAGTGCAAAAACTTTCAGTTGACCCTAAATAACCAAAAGTCAGAGGACATCCACATGAGTGTTAAAAGAAATTCGTTAAACCTCGGTTACACGATAAATCAGTCTAATCTAAAGGCCGTAAATTATACTAAATAGTTAAGAATTACAATTACGAACAACTTAAATTGGAAGTTATATTGGCAGGACAGTTAGACAAAGTAACAGATCTACTATGAAGACTGATTACACTACTCTTGTTCGTTTTCCTTTAGAATACTGCTGCGAGGTGTGGGATCCTTACCAGACTGGACTGACGGAAGACATCGAAAAAGTTCAAAGAAGGGCAGCACGGTTTCTATTATTGCGAAATATGCGAGAGAGTGCCACTGAAAGGATTTTGGCTGGACGCCATTAAAATAAAGGCGGTTTCGTTGCGACGGAATCTTGTCACGAAATTCCAATCACCAACTTTCTCCTCCGAATGCCAAAATATTTTGTTGATACTGACCTACATAGGTAGAAACGATCACCACGACAAAATAAGGGAAATCAGAGCTCGCGGAAACATACAGGTGTTCGTTCTTTCGGCTCGCTGTACGAGATTGGAATAATAGATAATTGTGAACGTGGTTCGATGAACCCTCTGCCTGGCACTTAAATGTGATTTGCGGAGTATCTGTATGGATGTAGATGTAGAACACGCAGAAGTTCAGCATAAAAAAAAAATGTTCAAATGTGTGTGAAATCTTATGGGACTTAACCGCTAAGGTCATCAGTCCCTAAGCTTACACACTACTTAACCTAAATTATCCTAAGGACAAACACACACACCCATGCCCGAGGGAGGACTCGAACCTCCGCCGGGACCAGCCTCGCAGTCCACGGCTGCAGCGCTTAGACCGCTCGGCTAATCCTGCGCGGCTTCAGCATCACGACGTGGCATGGGCTCGACTAATGTCTGAAGTAGTGCTGTAGGGATTTGACACCATGAATCCTCCAAGGATTTCCATAAATCCGTAAGAATACGAGGGGGTGGAGATCCGTTCTGTACAGCAGTTTGCCAGCCATCCCAGATATGCTCAATAATGTTCATGTCTGGGGAGTCTGGTGGCCGGCGGAAGTATTTAAACTAACAAGAGTGTTCCTGGAGCGATTCTGTAGAAATTCGGGACGTGTGGGGTGTAGCATTTTGCTGCTGGAATTGCCCAATGGACATGAATGGATGCATGTTATCGGACAGGATGATTACGTACGTGTCACGTGTCAGAGTCGTATAAAGACGTATCAGGGGTCGGCCGCTGTGGCTCTAGGCTCTAGGCTCTTCAATCAGAACCGCGCTGCTGCTGCGGTCACAGGTTCGAATCCTGCCTCGGGCATGGATGTGTGTGATGTCCTTAGGTTAGTTAGGTTCAAGTAGTTCTAAGTGTAGGGGACTGATGATGTCAGATGTTAAGTCCTGTAGCGCTCAGAGCTATTTGAACCATTTGAACTTATCAGGGGTCCCCTATCACTCCAAGTGCACACGCCTCATAGCATTAAAGACCCTTCACCAGCTTGAACAGTTCCCTTCTGACATGCAGGGTCCATGGATTCATGAGGTTTTCACCATACCCGGACACTTCTACCCGCTCTGTGCAATTTGAAACGAGACTCGTCCGACCAGGCAACATGTTTCCAGTCATCATCAGTCCAATGTCAGTGTGGACGGGCCCAGAGAAGGGGTAAAGTTTGTGTCTTGCAGTCAACAAGGGTACTCAAGTGGGTCTCCTGCTCCGAAGGTTGATATCGATGACATTTCGTTGAGTGGTTCGCATGCTGACACTTGTTGATGGCTCAGCCTTGAAATCTGCAGCAATTTGCGGAAGTGTTGCACTTATGTCACTTGAACAATTCTCTTCTGTCGTCGTTGGTCCCGTTCTTGCAAGATCTTTTTCCAGTCGCAGCGATGTCGAAGATTTCATGTTTTACCAGATTCCTAATATTCACGTACACTCGTGAAATGGTCGTGCGGGAAAATCCCTACTTCATCGCAACCTGGGTGATGCTGTATCCCATCGCTTGTGCGCCGACTGTAAGGATAAGTCCAGACTCATTTAAATCTTGATAACTTGCCATTGTAGCAGCAGTAACCGATCTAACAATTTCACCAGACACTTGTCTTATATAGGCGCTGCCGACCGAAGCACCGTATTCTTCCTGTTTATATATATATATATCTACCTATACCAGTTTCACGGGGCTTCAGTGTATGCAGATTTGGAACAACACATTCCCTCTACGGCTCCATTGAGAGACAAAAGACATTACTTCTGTTTTACTTAATTACTTCCCGTCTGTTGTTACGAACTGTGTCCTTTCTGCCAGGAAATAACGGATCCAGTAAGACAACTGAGACTAAACTCCATAGGCCCGCAACTTAATTAGAAGTCACTTGTGAAGAACGGTGTTAAAAGCGTTAGGGAAAACTAAACAGATAGATTCAGTGTGATATACTCTGTCGATAGCAATCGTTACTTTTTGATAATGGAGACTTAGTCGAGTATCACAAGAACTATAGTTCCTGAATCGGTGTCGGCTATTTGTCAATAAATCCTTTTCTTCCAGGTGTTTCATAATGTTGGAATGCAATATGAAAGTGTGACGAAGTTTCGTGGGGGCCTTAAGTGGGAACCTGGCAGCTAGCCGTTGTTTATCACGAAGGCCTGCTGGGGAAACTTAGAGAGCCAGAGTTTGAAGACGTGCCACAGTGTATCCGCACAATAGTGTATCTCGAGTATGGCTCGTGAGGATCTGAGGGACCGTACATATAGCGCCGGCGCCATAGCGACACTGCCGGAGAGGGAAGGTATTTGGATCTCGCAGTCGGAGCACAAACCGCCTGAAATCGTGATGCGCTGAGCCTCGCGACCCCGCCCCGGGAGTCCATTACAAGTTGCGACGTGTTAGCGGAGTTGGGGTTAGACGGGGATTAGCTGCGCGCGCAGTATCCGTCCCGAGGAGTCCCAACACCCACCTGCAACCCGCAAACCCCACTTCGTCCCACTAGTGGCTTATCCCGCACAGAGTGATCAGCTCTTGAATTGTCGAACACTGTAGCCGAGTATCAGGGGCGGACTCGTCAGCAACGACGTTCGCAGCCAGTGTCTGACTTGGATTGCGTGTGCTGATCCCTTGTCTACCTGCTTAACAGCTGCCGGGAAGTCTCAGGTAACGTGTCCTGGACTGTTCAGTGCATTTGTTGCAGTACTGCAGGGGAGCACCAAGAGATCAGTTTACGACTTCCTTGCCGTGCGTGGACTTATTCTAAGCTTTAAACGCCAATTAAGGCCATATAAGTATGGTCGTATCCGAATGTACTTCGGACCAAAATGCTATTCTGGTAGCTGGAACCCAAAGCTTTTGCGAATCACGCCTTTTCCGATCTTTTCGAGACATTTCCACAGTAAGTGTCATCTCCCATAAAATATTTCTTTATGTCTAAGACTCGAAGCGATATACCAATTTTCATAAATTTAGCTTTTAGATTTTTTTTAATGTAACGAAAACCTTTCTTAAAAATTTTCATGCCGTGTAGCCCTCCCTTAGGGGTTGAATTTGCGGAAACTCGGAAACACCTATTTTTTTTTTTATTTCTAATCAAGAAGTCAAATACCAGCAGCCATTGATGTAGTCGTAAAAGTCCTTTAGTATTTCATTAGTAATTATTTATTTTCTAAAACCTTTCACCCCTTATTGTGGCTCCTTAGTGGTTGAATTAAAAAAAATGCTGAAACTCGTATTTTTGGCTTTCTGACTGAGAAATAAAATATCAACTTTCGTAGTTCTACCTTCAAAATTCTCTTAATAGTGACGTACTTTCAAAAAGCCTTTCGTCCCATATTTCACCCCCATAGGAGTGTAATTTCGGAGCCGGCCGAAGTGGCCGTGCGGTTAAAGGCGCTGCAGTCTGGAACCGCAAGACCGCTACGGTCGCAGGTTCGAATTCTGCCTTGGGCATGGATGTTTGTGATGTCCTTAGGTTAGTTAGGTTTAACTAGTTCTAAGTTCTAGGGGACTAATGACCTCAGCAGTTGAGTCCCATAGTGCTCAGAGCCATTTGAACCATTTTGTAATTTCGGACAATCCCTTCTTAAGTGATGCCTACCCTATAAGATCCACAAACTACCCAAACTTCAGGTTTCTGCCCTTAGCAACTTCGGCTGTGAGATGACGAGTCAGTGAATCAATGTAACTCTATTTCACCCCCTTAGGGGTTGAATTTCCAAAAACAGTCAAACACGTTTGTTGTTTTTATTTTTCATTTCCAACCTAGAAGCCAAACCCCAGTTTCAAAGATTTAGCTTTCACGTGATTTCAAAATGGAATATTGTCATGAAACGTTTCACCCCCTCTTCCTAAAAACAGTGACAAGCATCTAGAGTTTCCAAAATAAGCTTTCAGAAAAAAATATTTTCGAAAAAGTCTCATCCCGTATTCCACTCCCTTAAGGGTTCAGTTTCCAAAAACACTGTAACACGTATTTCATTATTTGCAAACGAGAAGTCACATACCAGTATTCATAGATGTACCTTTAAAAATTCTTTAGTAGTTCTTAAATAATGATAGATTTCCAAACAAACTTTCGCCCACTATTCCACCCCCATAGGGTTAAATTTCCAAAAATGGTGAGACACTTACGACCGAGAAATAAAATACCAATTCTCGTAAGTCTAGCTTCAGAACTGCCTGAGTAGGGACGTCTTCAGGAAAAACCTTCATCCCCTATTTCAACTCTTAGGGTTGGAATTTGGAAAAATCGCTTCTTAAACTACGCCTACAGTATAAGATGCACACCTTCTCTGAATTTAAATTTTCAATCCGTAGCGGTTTGGGCTCAACAATAAGAAGTCAGTCAGTCAGTCAGAGAGGACATTACCCTTTATGTGTAGCAATTAACGTTTATGTTCGCGGTAGTTATTTACATCTGTACCTACAACCCGCCTTACTAGGCGTGGTGGAAGGTGCGACTGCGAGAATTATTATTCCTCCCACTTTCTCAGTTCAATTTGTGACTAGTATGTGGGATGTACAGTCACTACTCCATATGAGGTGTAATATCACTGATTATAGCGTCGTGCTGACTTTGTAATATGTATGTGGGACGACATAATATGAAGAGCAAAAATGGGAAACGTTGCAACTCCCAAATCTCACATTTATCAGGAGAATCAGAAAACACGGTGGAGGAGAGTGTAAATGACTCCCTCTGTTTTATTGTGGAACTCTGTTTCGCCATTTATCAAGGACTTTTCGTAGCTGAGACTTCTCTGTTGCACAAATAGACAGCTTAACATTATCTACCTGCCTCTGAACGCCAAGTCACCTGATTTTCAATGAGTATTAGTTGAATGATATCGACAGGAAGTGCAAAATGGCTAAGCAGGTATGGCTAGAGGACAAATGTAAGGATGTAGAGGCTTATTTCACTAGGGGTAAGATAGGTACTGCCTACAGGAAAATTAAAGAGACCTTTGGAGAAAGGAGAACCACATGCATGAATATCAAGAGCTTTGATGGAAACCCAGTTCTAAGGCATTAAAATCCATGGAGAAGAAATAAAAACTTTGAGGTTCGCCGATGACATTGTAATTCTGTCAGAGACAGCAAAGGACTTCGAACAGCAGTTGAACGGAATGGACTGTGTCTTGAAAGGAGGGTATAAGATGAACATCAACAAAAGCAAAACGAGGATAGTGGAATGTAGTCGAATTAAGTCGGGTGATGCTGAGGGAATTTGATTAGGAAATGAGACGCTTAAAGTAGTAAAGGAGTTTTGCTATTTGGGGAGCAAAATAACTGATGATGGTCGAAGTAGAGAGGGTATAAAATGTAGACTGGCAATGGGAAGGAAAGCGTTTCTGAAGAAGAGAAATTTGTTAACATCGAGTATAGATTTAAGTGTCAGGAAGTCGTTTCTGAAAGTATTTGTATGGAGTGTAGCCATGTATGGAAGTGAAACGTGGACGATAAATAGCTTAGACAAGAAGAGAATAGAAGCTTTCGAAATATGGTGCTACAGAAGAATGCTGAAGATTAGATGGGTAGATCACATAACTAATGAGGAGGTATTGAATAGAATTGGGGAGAAGAGGAGCTTTTGGAGCAACTTGACTAGAAGAAGGGATCGGTTGGTAGGGCATGTTCTGAGACATCGAAGGATCACCAATTTAGTAGTGGAGGGCAGCGTGGAGGGTAAAAACCGTAGAGTGAGACCAAGAGATGAATACACTAAGCAGATTCAGAAGGATGTAGGCTGCAGTAGGTGCTGGGAGATAAAGAAGCTTGCACAGGATAAAGTAGCATGGAGAGCTGCATCAAACCAGTCTCAGGACTGAAGACCACAACAACAACAACATCATTAGTTGAATATTAGTCATACTTTCTTTCCTAAGTAGGTAACTGTGCAACAAAAATTGCAGGAAGTGTATTCGCAGTTGCGAATACTGGCAACCTCCACCTGATCCGAAAATTTGTACCGGAGTCGTACTCGAACGCAGACTTTCCATTTGTCACGAGCATTCACCTTAATAATTTCGTCTACCCGTGCACGCTTGATGTCCAGACTTAAACTTTCATATGTTGTCGTCCCTACGGCATTAACCTGCACTCGTACATTTACTGTAATTACCATACAGAGGGGGGGGGGGGGTATTTCAATCGAAGGTCGCTATCCTGGTGTCGGCGAATAAATATGATATTGCAGTGTCTGTGTTTGTATGCAGTACAATGCAATGTGTGAGCGGACAACTGCTTAGGATTTGCACTTTCTAAACATTCCAAGTAATTTTCTCTTATAGGCTGCCATGAGCTAAAATATCGAGGAGGAGGAAGATTGTTTGATAGGCATATAGTTGTGAAGCTTAAGGCAGTATGTAGCTGCGCCTAATGTATTTTTACTTAAGAGACGAAGTGTACGCCTGAAACTCATTTTCTTGGGAGACACACAAAAAAATACTAATCCTATGGTTCCATTCAAACAAATGGTATTAATGTACTTGTGATTACATTTTTAGCAAAGACTGTGTGTATTAGGGATCGCAACGTGGACACGCAACTGTTTACACACAAAGATTCGAACTCACATGGTAATCGAAATCAATGTTCGCCACTCCGCATTAGTACATTAATCATCAATGTCGGCTCATAGCTCACAGTAAAACGATTCATGGCCACACGGTACGTGAAGTGAATTGTGATCGAATGAGGACCAAATTCTGTCCCAATCGAATCTACACTGTCCACTCATATTAATGTGACCGCCTGACAAAAGCTTGAATAACTCTTGTGCGCTCGTCTCAGGATTCATGGTGGGAAAAGCCCGATCGAGATGGACGCATATATTCGCGATTGGGTTTAAATCCGACTAGTTTGGTAACCATGGCTGTACGGTTAACTCGTCCTGGTGCCCATCGAACAACGCACGTGTGACACCTGCGATTTTTATATTGGTAGATGCCATCGTGCTGAGCAAAAGCAAACTGCATGTAACGGTGGACATGGTCTCCAAGGATACATGCATACTTGTATTGATCCTTCCAGAACAGTGAGGCGTCTAGGGAATGGCTTGACGCCGGCCGCAATGGCCGATCGGTTCTAGGCTTAGGTTAGTTAGGTTTCAACAACTCTCAAGTTCTAGGGATATGATGACCTCAGATGTTAATAATTCTTCCGAGTTATACGGCCGTGGTGCATGGAATACTTCTATTCCTAACGTTTCGTCCAATACTACGTTGGACATCCTCAGAGGTATGGCTGATCCTGTTGAGTCCTGCCGATTGACGTGTAGGGCGTTGGAGAGCGGCCTAATTACCGAGGAAAGTGGGCGTGGTCTAGCTTGCACGTAGTAGCAGAGAGAAAACTAGTCAAAGATAAAATGTAACTATCACTAATAGTCCGTCGTAAATAAAAATCACTTATCGATTCTGTAATGCCACTGTCCACATCTCGCTTAATTTCAAGAGCTCTTCTTTTCTATTAAAATTATCTTCATGTTTATAAATTTCAATAGCCTCCTTATACAGTCGTGGATAATAGTTCGTGGTAGCACTTAAAACTGTAGTTTCAGAAAACTTAACTACATGGTCCTCGGTATTTAGGCCGCTCTCCGACGCCCGACTCATCAGTCGGCAGGACTCAACAGGATCAGCCATACCTCTGAGGATGTCCAACGTAGTATTGGACGAAACGTTAGGAATAGAAGTATTCCATGGACCACGGCCATATAACCCGGAAGAATTATCAACAACAGTACCATCCGGTCGTGAAAGCCTTCATTGTATGCTCAGATGGTAAGTCCCATAGTGCTCAGAGCCATTTGAACCATTTTGTTAAATGGCTTGACAACATTCTTTAGACCATAACGATCGCTCATCCGGCCTGGACCCTTCCGACGATTGTTGCAGGGTGCTTACATTCAGACGTTCCAAGCCATACACGACAGTGGGCACCTGTTTGATGGAGCACGAATCGTGATTCATATGGAAATGCCAACTGTGACCACTCAGTGGACGTCCAGTAGCTGTATTGGCGTGCGAATTCCAGCCTTCGCTGGCAGTGAGCAGCTCAGCACGGATGCATAAACCAGACGACTTTTCGGAGACCCATACATAGCAACGTTCGATGAACGGTCGTTGAGGAGACGCTGTTGGTTCAAATGGCTCAAAGGGCTCTGAGCACTATGGGACTTAACATCTGTGGTCATCAGTCCCCTAGAACTTAGAACTACTTAAACCTAACTAACCTAAGGACATCACACACATCCATGCCCGAGGCAGGATTCGAACCTGCGACCGAAGCAGTCACGCGGTTCCAGACTGAAGCGCCTAGAACCGCACGGCCACACCAGCCGGCCGCTGTTGGTAGCCCCTTGGTTCATCTTGGCGTGAAAGTTGCTCAGCAGTTTCAAATCTATCGTCCCGTACACATCTCCGCTGCCGTCGTTCACAGCTGCTATCTATGGCCCGTACTGCACCAAAGTTGCGTCGGTGCCGGTTGTGGATGACGCCATATCGTTATACACGGTGTAATTTAATCACGGTGACACGAGAACTTTGCCGTTTCGGAAATGGTAACACCCCTGGCCCGTAATCCAGTGATCATGACCTACCGGACGGTAGGTTATTGTGCATTGATGTCGAACATAGCCGGTGATCACATTAATGTGACTGGACCATATACGTAAAACGGTACAAAACCATCACTCTCGAGAATCCTGCATTGCTCCTAACGATTAAGTTTATTCGTTATAGAGTCACGCGGTTCCCTCAAATTCAAAATAACTTCCATCTAAACATCACTGTTTATGTGTGCACAGAAGCAGCAGGTCATACTTGTTTGACCATGGAACAGTGACTGATTGTTGCGAATAGTCTCGTCCGCGCCCCGGTTCACTTCTTCCAAAACTCAAACTGCCTCAGCTCTGCGTACAGAGAGTGAACAAACGCGGTGGCAGCGAACTGACCAGCCAGCAAGGCGAATTCAACATTGGTACCTCCTATCGGATGACAGAAGATGAAGCGCCAGGATCGTTCCATGTAACATTTAACTTCTGAAAATTAGAAGACGGCGTCCCTAGGTTTGGATTCGAAGGGTCCAAGCATGGCTGCGGTCTAGGGATGCGCAGCCGAGTGCGGTGACAGTGTGACGCCTCCAAAGCTGACTCCGAGTATTGCACTGCTGCTGTGAAGTTTAAAAAAATGAGACCTTCCACCTGACTATGCCTAGTCGCAGGCGTTTGTATTTACCCCTTTATTCATTCAAACGACAGAAAAAGGAAAGGAAGATCGGGTTTAACGTCTAGTCGACATCGAATTCATTAGAGATGGAGCACTAGCTCGGATTAAGACAAGAACGGGGAAGAAAGTCGGCCCTGCCCTTTGAAAGGAACTATCCTGCTATTTGCCTGGAGCGATTTAGAGAAATCACAGAAAACCTAAATCTGGATGGCCGGTTGCAGGTGTGAACCGTTGTCCGCTCCAATACGATCCCAGTGTGCTAACTAATATGCCACCTCACTCGGTCATTCAAACCACTGACCATACATGTTCAGGAAAAGTTGGTGTAGATGCATGTTATGCAATCAGTTGTAATAAAATGAATGTGAAACACATTCAGTTTAGGTTACCAACGTTATCTTCCTGCCTAGCGTCAAAAATTAACAAATGCAGGTGGCGAAAAGATATTTTGTCGAATTTGTTAATATTACGAAACTGCAAACCCACAAATTAGATGAAAAGCGGCATGGTTGACGCCTTTCAAGTCTTGTACCTTGGAAAACATTGCAAACTTTTGCTCCTAGAGGTCTCTGTAATGGCAGTGTAATATGTTTTCTCAGAAAAGATAATTTTACTTTTTGTGTGCTGCAGTTTTCATTTGAAACTAAACAAATTACGTTGTGAAGGTAATGATAGCTATGTATCTTTCAACCTAAAAGTGTTGCAATTGAGAAAATCTTGTTAATTCTATATACATAAATGGCTACCTGTTAAATCATTATTTAACTACATACAAATAATAAATATTTGGAATCAAATTAATTATAAGTGTCACAACAAACTAGTTACAAATTAAATAACTTTTGAAATGGAAGGTGTTGGAAACTAACAAAACTATCAATTTCAGGACTGGTGAAATTGTTAAGTCGTTAATGAAACTCAGTTCATTTGCAAATATCACATCTTCCATGTGGGAAGGCTCCCTTCCACTTGAAATTTGAAGGAGGTGCACGAACCACGAAGTATGGGTTAACTGTCCACACGTTATACGCGGTTGAGTCACAAATGTGACAACCGCTTATGTTGGACGTCAACGTGCAATAACCACTCACAGAAGGCAGGTGGCAGCACTAGCGATGGAGGGTATACAAAAGATGTCTGAAGGATGTGCAAAAGAGTGCCAGCATCGTCGTAATGCAGAAGCGGAGCGATTTATCTGACGTCCGAAAGGGCATGATTACTGGCTTTTGGAACAAGGGTGGAGGCATGTCCGAAAAGGCTAAGTTTGTAAACTGTTTGCGAGCCGCCGTCGTTAACGTATATCGTGCATGCCAAAATGGTGATACGCAAAACCGGTGCCGAGGCAACTGCGGTGCACCATGTGCCGCAGATGAGAGTGGTTGGACAGGTATGTGGGCGCATAGACGTGCAGCTATTAAGGAACTGAGCACCCAGACGAAACAGCGATCTACCAATAGTGTCCCCTCAGTGACCTTTCATTGAATATTTGTGTGTTTGGGCCTCTGCAGCAGGTGCCCGGTTCGTTTACCCATGCTGACCACAGTTCATCAGCGACGAAGGCTGGAATTTGCTCGCTAGTACCGCAATTGCGCATCCAGTGCCTGGCGACAGGTGACATTTCCAGTTACATCACGTTTCATGCTCCGTAGGACTTATGGCCGTTGACGTGTGCAGCGTGAAACGCCTGAAACCAAACATAATGCAAAAATCGTAGGAAGGGTTCAGGCCGTAGGAGGCAGCATTATCTTTTGGGGAATACTTTCGTGGCGTTCCATGGGTAATCTCGTAATTCTGGAAGACAGAATAGATCAGCACAAGTATGTATGTATTCTTGGGAACCATATCTACCGCTGTATGCCGTTTGTTTTTCCTCGGCTTGATGGCCTCTACCAGCAGGAAAACGCAGCGTGTCACACAGCTCACAGTGTACATGCTTGGTTCAAAGAGCACAACTATACGTTTGTCGTACTCCTCTGGCCACCAAACTCCCCCGGAACAAAACCCGATGGGCAGTCTGTGGGACAGCCCTATAAGGTTATTCACGGCAAAGATGCAAACCCTCTTCAGAGATTCTGGCTCTGATAATAAAAGCAGAGCATGTGATGGGTTTCCTAATACTGCTAGGATAAATTCGCAAGTTTATAAAGTAAAAATTTTGGACAAATACGTTAGTTGTCCAGCGTCCAAAAAAATTATGGCGAAGGCTCTGTGCTCGATAGTCCTCGAGTAACGACTAAACTTTCACAGTGAAACTCCAGTTCTTCAACACCTTTCCATGGCGGGTGAACGATTTCATTTAGCATTTCGGTTGCCATGTTGCTGAACTCCGATATTTAGTGCCTACATAAAGATTAATCTTGTTGAAATTTCCTGTCAGATTAAAGCTGTGTGCCGGGCCGGGACTCGAACGTGAGACATTTGCTTTTCAAACTCAAGTGCTCTAATAAATTCTTTTATCATTATTGGTCTCGGCGGACCTCACATGACACATGTTCGTCTTGGTCGTTGAATAGTTCACCAATTTTTTCTCTCACAGAGAGCAACCAGCACTCTTACCGAACAGACTGAGTGACCGCGCCGGCTGCCAAATGAGCTACCCGAGCAAGACTCAAGTGCCGTCCTCATCGCTTTACTTCCGCCAGTGCCACATCTCCCAGCTTCCAACTTAACAGAGTTTTCCTTTGAAGCTTGCGGGACGAGTACTCATAGCAGAATAATTTTGGTGATCACCAAAGAGACCACGAAATAAAGTATATTGACTAATATTATATATCTGTCGCATAATCAGCTTCGTAGTATGTAGTACTTACGTCTCTATAAGGGAAATCATCTTTGTATTCTGCTACTCAGTAAAACTATACAATCATTGCAGTGGTATTGCAAACTTTAACTACCTTTCTTTTGTGACAAGTTACAGTAGTCGATTTTCGTTACGTATTGTGAGCTTTATTCGTTGTTTGATTTGGAAATTAACATATTTGTTGCGATATATGTGTGTAAATGCTGTTAAATTTGTAGTAAGTAGCCTTGTATACATTTTAGCAGACCTGGATAAATGGTTCAAATGGCTCTGAGCACTATGGGACTTAACTTCTGAGGTCATCAGTCGCCTAGAACCTAGAACTAATTAAACCTAACTAACCTAAGGATCACACACATCCCTGTCCGAGGCAGGATTCGAACCTGCGACCGGCGCGGTCCCCCCATGAACCATGGACCTTGTCGTTGGTGGGGGGGCTTGCATGCCTCAACGATACAGATAGCCGTACCGTAGGTGCAACCACAGCGGAGGGGTATCTGTTGAGAGGGCAGACAAACGTATGGTTCCTGAAGAGGGGCAGCAGTCTTTTCAGTAGTTGCAGGGGCAACTGTCTGGATGATTGACTGATCTGGCTTGTAACACTAACCAAAATGGCCTGCTGTTCTGGTACTGCGAACGGCTGAAAGCAAGGGGAAACTACAGCCGTAATTTTTCCCGGCGGCATGCAGCTTTACTGTATGATTAAATGATGATGGCGTCCTCTTGGGTAAAATATTCCGGAGGCAAAATAGTCCCCCATTCGGAACTCCGGGCGGGGACTACTCAAGAGGACGTCGTTATCAGGAGAAACAAAACTGGTGTCCTACGGATCGGAGCGTGGAATGTCAGATCCCTTAATTGGGCAGGTAGGTTAGAAAATTTGGAAAGGGAAATGGATAGGTTAAAGTTAGATGTAGTGGGAATTAGTGAAGTTCGGTGCAGGAGGAACAAGACTTTCGGTCAGGTGAATACAGGGTCATAAACACAAAATCAAATAGGGGTAATGCAGGAGTAGGTTTAATAATGAGTAAAAAAAAATAGGAGTGCGGGTAAGCTACAACAAACAGCATAGTGAACGCATTATTGTGGCCAAGATAGACACGAAGCCCACGCCTACTACAGCAGTACACGTTTATATGCCAACTAGCTCTGCAGATGATGAAGAAATTGATTAAATTTATGATGAGATAAAAGAAATTATTCAGGTAGTGAAGGGAGACGAAAATTTAATAGTCATGGGTGACTGGAATTCGACAGTAGGAAAAGGGAGAGAAGGAAACATAGTAGGTGAATATGGATTGGGGGAGCGAAATGAAAGAGGAGGCCGCCTGGTAGAATTTTGCACAGAGCATAACTTAATCATAACTATCACTTGGTTCAAGAATCATGAAAGAAGGTAGTATACATGGAAGAACCCTGGAGATACTAAAAGGTATCAGATAGATTATATAATGGTAATACTGAGATTTAGGAAACAGGTTTTAAATTGTAAGACATTTCCAGGGGCAGATGTGGACTCTGACCACAATCTATTGGTTATGAACTGTAGATTAAAACTGAAGAAACTACAAAAAGGTGGGAATTTAAGGAGATGGGACCTGGATAAACTGAAAGAACCAGAGGTTGTACAGAGTTTCAGGGAGAGCATAAGGGAACAATTGATAGGAATGGGGGAAAGAAATACAGTAGAAGAGGAATGGGTAGCCTTGAGGGATGAAATCGTGAAGGCAGGGGAGGACCAAATAGGTAAAAAGTAGAGGGCTGGTAGAAACCCTTGGGTAACAGATGAAATATTGAATTTAATTGATGAAAGGAGAAAATATAGAAATGCAGTAAATGAAGCAGGCAAAAAGGAATACAAACGTCTCAAAAATGATATCGACAGGAAGTGCAAAATGGCTAAGCAGGCATGGCTAGAGGACAAATGTAAGGATGTAGAGGCTTATCTCACTAGGGGTAAGATAGATACTGCCTACAGGAAAATTAAAGAGAGCTTTGGACGAAGGAGAACCACTTGCATGACTATCAAGAGCTTTGATGGAAACCCAGTTCTAAGCAAAGAAGGGAAAGCAGAAAGGTGGAAGGAGTATATAGAGGGTCTATACAAGGGCGATGTACTTGACGACAATATTATGGAAATGGAAGAGGATGTAGATGAAGATATGATACTGCGTGAAGAGTTTGACAGAGCACTGAAAGAACTGAGTCGAAATAAGGCCCCCGCAGTAGACAACATTCCATTAGAACTACTGACAGCCTTGGGAGAGCCAGTCCTGACAAAACTCTACCGTCTGGTGAGCAAGATATATGAGACAGGTGAAATAACCTCTGACTTCAAGAAGAATATAATAATTCCCATCCCAAAGAAAGCAGGTGTTGACAGATGTGAAACTTACCGAACTATCAGTTTAATAAGTCACAGCTCCAAAATACTAACGCGAATTCTTTACAGACGAATGGAAAAACTGATAGAAGCCAACCTCGGGGAAGATCAATTTGGATTCCGTAGAAATGTTGGAACACGTGAGGCAATACTTACCTTACGACTTATCTTAGAAGAAAGATTAAGGAAAGACAAACCTACGTTTCTAGCATTTGTAGACTTAGAGAAAGCTTTTGACAATGTTGATTGGAATACTCTCTTTCAAATTCTGAAGGTGGCAGGGGTAAAATACAGGGAGCGAAAGGGTATTTACAATTTGTACAGAAAGCAGATGGCAGTTATAACAATGGAGGGGTATGAAAGGGAAGCAGTGGTTGGGAAGGGAGTGAGACAGGGTTGTAGCCTATCCCAGATATTATTCAATCTGTATATTGAGCAAGCAGTGAAGGAAACAAAAGAAAAGTTCGGAGTAGGTATTAAAATCCATGAAGGATAAATAAGAACTTTGAGGTTCGCCGATGACATTGTAATTCTCTCAGAGACAGCAAAGGACTTGGAAGAGCAGTTGAACGGAATGGACTGTGTCTTGAAAAGAGGGAATAAGATGAACATCAACAAAAGCAAAACGAGGATAATGGAATGTAGTCGAATTAAGTCGGGTGATGCTGAGGGAATTAGATTAGGAAATGAGACGCTTAAAGTAGTAAAGGAGTTTTGCTATTTGGGGAGCAAAATAACTGATGATGGTCGAAGTAGAGAGGGTATAAAATGTAGACTGGCAATGGGATGGAAAGCGTTTCTGAAGAAGAGAAATTTGTTAACATCGAGTATAGATTTAAATATCAGGAAGTCGTTTCTGAAAGTATTTGTATGGAGTGTGGACGATAAATAGTTTAGACAAGAAGAGAATAGAAGCTTTCGAAATGTGGTGCTACAGAAGAATGCTGATTATTAGATGGGTAGATCACATAACTAATGAGGAGGTATTGAATAGAATTGGGGAGAAGAGGGGCTTGTGGAACAACTTGACTAGAAGAAGGGATCGGTTGGTAGGACATGTTCTGAGACATCGAGGGATCACCAATTTAGTAGTGGAGGGCAGCGTGGAGGGTAAAAATCGTAGAGGGAGACCAAGAGATGAATACACTAAGCAGATTCAGAAGGATGTAGGCTGCAGTAGGTACTGGGAGATGAAAAAGCTTGCACAGAATAGAGTAGCATGGAGAGCTGCATCAGACCAGTCTCAGGACTGAAGACCACAACAACAACAACCACAACAACGGAGCGGTCGCTCGGATCCAGACTGTAGCGCCTAGAAGCGAAGGTCACTCCGGCCGGCACCTGGATAAGACGTTGCTTGATAACACTGGGGTGTTTTCCACTGGAAAATTTGTCTTCTCTGTCGTGGTTTACTTGTTTGAATGGATATATGTCTAGAAGTTTAACAAACATTATTTTTACCTTATTAGCAGCTAAGTCGTGTTTGAAGTGAAGTTTAATTTTGAAAGTAAGTGATAGCTGTTAGGTTCAGCATTAACAGAGAAAGGATTCTCAAATTTCTTATGTGATTCTAAGACCAATCACGCAGGTTGAAAGACCGAGCTGCTTATAGCTGCATTTAAAATCTATATTGCAAAACAGTTAACAATCATTCCATCACTGCCTGTTAAATGGCTGTTGTTGAGACATTTATGGGTTATCGTGAAGCGGAAATAGCAAACGCTTTTATGGAAAGCTTCTATACACCTGATATTAATAGGGAACAAAAGCACTGTCATCAAACGTCGAATCCCAAGTTACGGTTTTGCGGATAACATGGTAATCGCCGGATGGACCTTTCTATTGCTTTGATAGGCATACAGTAAAACTGCCCCGGAGATTGTATTAAACACTGCATTATTTAACTAGCCATAACCTTACTGGAAGTAGTAATACTTTTGGCTGTTAAAATGGGATGGAGAGTTTGATGTGCATTAGGAAGCACACTGATATGTTGTTCCTCACGTTAAGAGATCGCTGATAGGCGTGAAAGAAGCGATTATTGAGGCAAAACATGGCAGTACGAACCGAATTTCGATCTCGAAGGTCTGGATTTTTAGTTTGACATTTACTCAATGTGATTACATGCTAGTATTACCATATGGGAGTAATTAATCAAAAGATGAATTAATAACAACACTTTGCTGTATTTCAGTTGTCTTTTGCGAAGTCTCACCATTCAGGGCATCGTCTTTGCGTATACCACTATGATACATTATATCGTCGATGGGGTCTTTCCAAGAACGTCGTGGTGTGCTGCGTTTGATTCTGATGGGCGGTTTCTATTCAAAAATTTTGTTCGGCCACCGATGAACTGGCATTCACAACAAATGCCCATACCATTTTAACGGCTGTCTTTCACTCCTACCATTATTTCATTGGTCCTAATTCTAGCTACTACTTCATCACTACTTTTTCTCCATGTATTAATAGTTTGGTGCCCATTAGTTCATTCCATCTGTTTTTGAGGTCGTCATTTTAAATCCATCAATCTGGTTCGTAATACAAGAGAAATCCTACCATTAGCCACACCCACTCTTTGATTATTGTTGTTGGAAATGTTATCTTCTCACCAAAACCAATTCATATATCCCTTGTAATGTATTCTGCATTTTAACGTATCATCCAAGCATCTTTCGACAACCTTTAACTGTCATCCTGTATTTCGCGATTCACTTATTAAATCCTCTATTCGAATACATTTGTCTCTACATATTATTCTTTCATATTTAATTCCGTTCCTTAACTCCTAAATTACTCTCTGGTGATTGTGTCTATCTTGAGGTCATTTAGTTGATAAATTTTTTAGGTGCATCATTTTTTCCTCCACATACACTTCTAAATCTATACGTCTAAGAACGATGGTGCTTGTCTACGTTCTTACTCTAAGTCCCCAGAAACTTCAGATTTGTCTAATTGCTTGTTTAAAAGTTTCATATACTCTTTTAACATTGTTATTTCCTGAAATAATTTTTAATTTTCACTCAGATCTTCACAGAAATAATTATTTTGTATTGAATTTCTTCAAGCTAAAGAGCGTGGACTGTATCTGATCCAGTTTTTCTTCATTTCTCTGGTTGGCCATTTGATCTCCAGTTCTCTCCTATATGATCCTCTTGCATAAAGCTAAGTAGCGATAAAATCCACAGTAGGCTCCCTGCATAACTCCACAGCCTTGAACCACCACTTTTTATCTTTGCCTAATAATGATGTAATCAATCTGAGATTTCTGTTGTCTTTCCTGTGTATATCTGTGAATATATTCGGGTTAATAACGTGTGTTATACTGTGATATTTTAATTACAAATAATACTAAATTATTAGTTGTTTAATAGGCTCCATGCTGGTGATCAAATCCCTTCAGTACAAACCTAGAACGAAATCAGTAGTAGTTAAAAATAAAGAGATAACGCTCTATCACTGGTGTACAGCAAAGCGATTGGCGCTCATTGGAAATAATACAAGAAGAACTGTACACTGGCAAGCAGTTCAAGAATGATAGTTACCTAACTGAGGACATCAACGAGTGTATAAGAGAAGTGCAAGGTCCTCCAATCATCAGACATGAAATTGAACGTGCCCTTTGAAGCCTCAAAGAAGAAAAAGTAACTAGTCTTAATTAATTCCTGAAGAATTGCTGATAAAATTAGGTAACAACATGAAAGACAATTATTCAGAGTAATAAATAGCTTTTACCAAAATGGAATCATGCCAGAAGACTTCACACGTTGCAGAGGTATTACAAAACCACACATAGAAAACTTAGTTGACTACATCACTGACTGAACGCTATTAATGTTGTCTCGTCCCACCAAAATGTTAATATAGTTAAAAGGAGGATAAATGGAAACGTAAATAAGTATCTTGGAGAAGACAAATATGGATTTAGAGAAGACAGTGGATCAAGGGAAGCAATTTTTGGATGGATGGGTATGAATACAAGAACTTACATTACCTTCATAGACTTAGTAAAAGCCTTTGGGAATGTGAACTGAGAGCTACCCATTAAAATTATGAAAAAAGCGGTACTTGGCTGGAAGGATAAGAGAATGATTAATCAACTGCATCGAAACTAAAGCTGAAAAACAAACCAGAAGCTATTCAGATCATGAAGAGGATAGGCTGCGGCAACTGTAAGGAACTAAAACAAAGAGCCAAAGACAGAAAACAATGGTTGCAGTGACAAGGCGTCGTCCTTTCGAAAATATGCATATGTAGGCAATGAAGTGCTTGCAAGCGTGCGAAATAGATGAAATAAAAGCTTATGACGAATGGACGCGTTGTATTAGATTTACTGATGACTTTGTGATAGTTGCAGACTCCGAAAAATAAGTGAAAAAGCACTCTTAAATTATTAAAATTAAAATGGAGCAAATGGAAAATGAAAGTAATGATACTACTGGCAATTATGGATGAAATTAAAACCAGTATGAAAACTGAGGATATCATAATTGAACAGGTGAAACAATTACGTTCTCGGTAGTATAATCACAGAGGACAGTAGATGCTTATGAGAAGTGAAGAGCAGGATATAATTAGAAACGTAGGCATTTATGACTAAGAAAAACATTTTAGTCAGGAAATATATGAATACAGACGTCAGAGAATGATTGGCAAAATCATTTGTGTGGTTTACACACCTCTATGGATGTGGAAGATGAACTCTGGGTAAATTGGAGCGGATTTAGATTGAGGTAGCTGATATGTGGATATGGCAGAAAATGAGTATAACATGCTGGATAGAATGAAAAATAAACCTGGATATCTTGAGAGAAGTCAACTAAGAGTTTATCAAAGAAAATGAAAATGTGAAATTTATCGAACATGTAATCAGTCACAATACTTTAATCATTAATATTCTTGAAGGCAGAGTGCTGGGAAGGAAAGGAAGAGGGCGTCCTACGACGATGAAGTACACTCCTGGCCATTAAAATTGCTATACCACGAAGATGACGTGATCCAGATGCGAAATTTAACCGACAGGAAGAAGATGCTGTGATATGCAAATGATTAGCTTTTCAGAGAATTCATGCAAGGTTGGCGCCGGTGGCGACACCTACAACGTGCTGACATGAGGAAAGGTTCCAACCGATTTCTCGTACGCAAACTGCAGTTGATCGGCGTTGCCTGGTGAAACGTTGTTGCGATGCCTCGTGTAAGGAGGAAAAATGCGTACCATCACGTTTCCGACTTTCATAAAGGTCGGACTGTAGCCTATCGCGATTGCGGTTTATCGTAAAGCGACTTTGCTGCTCGCGTTGGTCGAGATCCAATGACTGTTAGCAGAATATGCAATCGGTGGGTTCAGGAGGGTAATACGGAACGCCGTGCTGGATCCCAACGGCCTCGTATCACTAGCAGTCGAGATGAGAGGCATCTTATCCGCATGGCTTAACGGATCGTGCAGTCACGTCTCGATCCCTGAGTCAACAGATGAGGCCGTTTGCAAGACGACAACCATCTGCACGAACAGTTGGACGACATTTGCAGCAGCATGGACTATCAGCTCCGAGACCGTGGCTGCGGTTACCCTTGACGCTGCATTATAGACAGTAGCGCCTGCGATGGTGTACTCAACGACAAACGTGGGTGCAGGGATGGGAAAACGTCACTTTTCCGGATGAATCCAAGTTCTGTTTACAGCATCATGATGTTCGCATCCGCGTTTGGCGACATCGCGGTGAACGCACATTGGAAGCATGTATTCGTCATCGTCATACTGGCGTATCACCCGGCGTGATTGTATGGGGTGCCATTGGTTACACGTCTCGCTCACCTCTTGTTCGCATTGACGGCGCTATGAACAATGGATATTTAAGAATCCTGGTATTTATACAAATATCAAATATTTTAGAATCCATGCAGACAATTTACTGTAATAAAACCGTAAAACCTTCGTTCCCAAAAAGTTATTGCAAGTGATGTGGGGAGTGTAACAGAACGCAAAAGCGTTATTCTTAAGAACTTTAGCTATCTGTCTGTTTATATGTTTGAACACGCTTATCTCCGAAACTACGAGACGAGTTTTCATGGGCTTTTCAGAGGTAACTTAAGCGTCGCTTGAAGCAACATATAGTCTTTCTCTTAACAAAATAGTATCACAGAGAAAAAATCATAATTTTAACTTTTAGGTGTCTATTCAGCTTAGCAGTTCGGATGTTTACCTCACCGACGCGATCATCCCGCCGTAGTACACCAAGGAACCAATGGATAACAGTCTTACTTCGACACTACACCAAATTAATCACAGAAGGCTTTGTTAGGTTTCTTTATTCTTTATTGTTGCCTCATTGACAGATGTATTTTTGGAAAGATGAACTCAGTTACAGAATTCAGCAGTCACATCATGACGCATACAAATTAATATTGTATTTACTTGGCTAGAATATACGGATTTACTGATTTTGCTTTGTATAGTAAAGACGTTACGTAATGCCTCTGTTTCTTCCCCATGTTTTTTTTTAATATTTGACTTCTTTGGTAGTAAAAAAAGGTTTTTGAGGTTTCTTTGTGATTTGGGTACCTACTTATTGTACTTCGATTTCGCTTAGTTCAGGAATAAAAAGCCTAGAAAATTGTCGAGTCTTTCTCAGTGCAATAGAATGACTAAAACACCGAAGACTATGCGGTCTCAATAATGCAAAGAAGGTTCTAAGGCGAAACTTTCTACGGGTCGAGAACGTGAGACTTTTACTTGTTCTCTGAGAACTTTCGAGCGGTGTAGCTCTGACCGCTAGCTTCATGCATTACCTCACTCCGCAGAGACCTTCACTACATCTGCATCTACATGATTACTCCGCAATTCACAGTTAAGTGCCTGGCAGAGGGATCATTGAACAACCTTCAGCTTAGTTCTCTACCGTTCCACTCTCGAACAGCGACCGGAAAAACGAACAGATAAATCTTCCTGTGTGAACACTGATTCATCTTATTTTATTATTATGATCATTCCTCCCCATGTAGGTGGGCGCCAGCAAAATATTTTAACACTGTGACTGAAATTTCATGAGAAGATCTTGCTGTAACGAAAAACACCTTTGTTTTAACGCCTGCCACACCAATTCACGTATCATGTCCGTGACTCTCTCTCCCCTATATCGTGATGGTAAAAAACGAACTGTTCTTCCTTGAACTTTATCGATGTCCTCCGTCGATTCTATCTGATGTGGATCCGACATCGCATTGCAGTACTCCAGAAGAGAATGTACAAGCGTAGTGAAGGCAGTTGCTTTAATAGACCTGTTGCATTTCACCAGTGATCTGCCAATAAGTCTAGTCTTTCGTTTGTTTCACCAACGACATTATCTGTGTGACCGTTCCAGCTTAAGTTATTTGTATTTGTAATACCTAAATATTTAGTTGAATTTACAGCCTTTCCATTTGTGTCATTTATCGTGTAACCGATATTTAGCATCAATTGCCACATTTTACGTGATACAGATATCTTGTCTAAATCGTTTTCCAACTTTTTTTGATCATCTGATGGATTTATAAGACGGTAAATCGCAGCACCATAGGAAAACGATCTGAGAGGGCTCGTTAAATTGTCTACTAAATCTGTTATGTACATCAGGAACAGCAGAGAACCTATAACATTTCCCTGGGGAACACCAGATATCAACTCTGTGATACTCGATGACTTTTCGTCAGTTAGTACGAACTGTGACGTCTCAGACAGGAATCACGAATCTAGTCACACAGCTCACACGATGGCTCGTTGATTGGTATACAATGAGGACCGGAAACCTTGCCTTTGTTAAGTGATTTAAGCTACTTGGCTACACCGAGTATATCTATTTCTAAGATACTCGTATTGCCAGTTGTTCTCGGTTAAAATTCTGGACAATTTACTTTGTCTTTTTTGGTGAAAGAATTTCGTGCATTTATATTTAGTAACTCTGCTTTATTGGCAGAGTCATCAGTAACACCACTATTGTTTTAGCGCAGTGAAGGTGCTGATTGTGTCTTTCTACTAGTGTACACGAATCAGCATGGTTTTAGAAAGCATCCCTCCCACGAAACTCAGTTTCCCTTTTCCCACATGATATACTGATAACTATGGATAAAAGGCAACAAGCAGATTCCACATTTCTGGATTTCCGGAAGGCATTTGACACGGTGTCCCATTGCAGGCTGCCAACGAAGGTACGAGCCTATGGAATGAATACACAGATATGTGAATGGCTCGAAGGCTTCTTAATAATAGAACCCAGTATGTTATTCTCGACGGCGAGTGTTCACCTGAGACAAGGGTATATAGTCAGGAGTACCACAGGGAAGTGTGATACAGCCGCGCTTGTTCTCTATATACATAAATGATTTTGCGAACAGGGTGGGCAAAAATTTGCGTTTGTTTGCTGATGATGCCGTGGTGTACGGTAAGGTGACGAAGTTGAATGACTGTGGGAAGGTACAAGAAGACTTAGACAAAATTTCCAGTTGGTGTGATGAATGGCAGCTAGCCCTAAATGTGGAAAAAATGTAAGTTAAAGCCGATGAGTAGGGAGATCAAACCTGTAATGTTCGAATACAGCATTACTAGTTTACTGCTTGACACAATGAATTCGTCTGAGTATCTGAGCATAAAGTTGCAAAGCGATTTGAGGTGGTAAGAACATGTGAGAACTGTGGTAGGGAAGGTGAATGGTCTACTGCGGTTTATTGGGAAAATTTTAGGAAAACGTCGTTCACCCGTAAAGAAGCCCGCATATAGAACGCTGGTGCGACTTATTCTTGAGTACTGCTCGATTGTTAATACCTGGTCGGACTGAAGGAAGACATCGAAGCAATTTAGAAGTGGGCCTGCTATATTTGTTACAGTAAGTTCGAACAATACGCAAGAGTCGCCGAGACGCTTCGGGATATCAAATGGTGATCATTGTAGGGAAGGTGACATTCTTTTCGACGAACGCTACTGGGAAAATTTAGAGAATCGGCTTTTGAAGCTGACTGCAGAACGATTCTGTTGCTCCAATGTACATTGCGCTTAAGATCCACGAAGATAAGATACGAGAAATCAGAGCTCATAAGGAGGCATAACAGAAAGCTGCTTTCCCTCGTCCTATTTGTGAACAGGAATGCCTAGTAGTGGTACGGGGTACCCTCCGCCACGCACCTTACGGTGACTTGCGGAGTATCCATGAAGGTGTAGATGTATTTCATTACGACCACATTCTCTGTTGTGACTTGGCAAGACAGCCAAGCCACTATGAGAGGAAGCCGAAAGGCACGCGTATAAGCTCACGCAGGCTGGCGTGAGGTCTGGAACAGTTAAAGGAATAGAGACTAGCAAAATAGGTACGTAGCTTCTGGAATACTTAACTTTAATCCATAATTGGTGAACATCGGTCTGACGGTACATGCATCACAAGATAAATAGCAAATGATAATGGCGCCTTGCTAGGTCGTAGCAAATGACGTGGCTGAAGGCTATGCTAACTATCGTCTCAGCAAATGAGAGCGTAATTTGTCAGTGAACCATCGCTAGCAAAGTCGGCTGTACAACTGGGGCGAGTGCTAGGACGTCTCTCTAGACCTGCCGTGTGGCGGCGCTCGGTCTGCAATCACTGACAGTGGCGACACGCGGGTCCGACGCATACTAACGGACCGCGGCCGATTTAAAGGCTACCACCTAGCAAGTGAGGTGTCTGGCGGTGACACCACATTCTCTTTGGATTTTCTGCCAGTTTTCGAGACAGAGTTTCGTTGTGGAAGGTATTAAAAGAGGAAATCGCCCGAAGTTCTCAGCGTCTTCGCACAAATCTCTCTCGGATCTATTTAAACTGGCGAGAAAAGAGATGCGTGACTGAGCACTGATCGTCAGTACCACACTTTGTCTCGAGACTCGGAAACATTTACGCAGCGTGAGGAGCCCTGTAGTAGTGGTCGAGATCGTCTAATGTTGTTGAGGTTTATTAAGTGATGACCAACAACAGCAGTATTTTGAATTTGTTAGATAGAATAACGAACGCACGGTTCAAGATCGTTAGAACTTTACTGTGAGTGAAAGGGAGAGAATAGATAGAATACGGCAGGCAGAGACAGAAGATCATTTAACTCCACCAATGCCAAATTTGTAATAGTTACACTCCTGGAAATGGAAAAAAGAACACATTGACACCGGTGTGTCAGACCCACCATACTTGCTCCGGACACTGCGAGAGGGCTGTACAAGCAATGATCACACGCACGGCACAGCGGACACACCAGGAACCGCGGTGTTGGCCGTCGAATGGCGCTAGCTGCGCAGCATTTGTGCACCGCCGCCGTCAGTGTCAGCCAGTTTGCCGTGGCATACGGAGCTCCATCGCAGTCTTTAACACTGGTAGCATGCCGCGACAGCGTGGACGTGAACCGTATGTGCAGTTGACGGACTTTGAGCGAGGGCATATAGTGGGCATGCGGGAGGCCGGGTGGACGTACCGCCGAATTGCTCAACACGTGGGGCGTGAGGTCTCCACAGTACATCGATGTTGTCGCCAGTGGTCGGCGGAAGGTGCACGTGCCCGTCGACCTGGGACCGGACCGCAGCGACGCACGGATGCACGCCAAGACCGTACGATCCTACGCAGTGCCGTAGGGGACCGCACCGCCACTTCCCAGCAGATTAGGGACACTGTTGCTCCTGGGGTATCGGCGAGGACCATTCGCAACCGTCTCCATGAAGCTGGGCTACGGTCCCGCACACCGTTAGGCCGTCTTCCGCTCACGCCCCAACATCGTGCAGCCCGCCTCCAGTGGTGTCGCGACAGGCGTGAATGGAGGGACGAATGGAGACGTGTCGTCTTCAGCGATGAGAGTCGCTTCTGCCTTGGTGCCAATGATGGTCGTATGCGTGTTTGGCGCCGTGCAGGTGAGCGCCACAATCAGGACTGCATACGACCGAGGCACACAGGGCCAACACCCGGCATCATGGTGTGGGGAGCGATCTCCTACACTGGCCGTACACCACTGGTGATCGTCGAGGGGACACTGTATAGTGCACGGTACATCCAAACCGTCATCGAACCCATCGTTCTACCATTCCTAGACCGGCAAGGGAACTTGCTGTTCCAACAGGACAATGCACGTCCGCATGTATCCCGTGCCACCCAACGTGCTCTAGAAGGTGTAAGTCAACTACCCTAGCCAGCAAGATCTCCGGATCTGTCCCCCATTGAGCATGTTTGGGACTGGATGAAGCGTCGTCTCACGCGGTCTGCACGTCCAGCACGAACGCTGGTCCAACTGAGGCGCCAGGTGGAAATGGCATGGCAAGCCGTTCCACAGGACTACATCCAGCATCTCTACGATCGTCTCCATGGGAGAATAGCAGCCTGCATTGCTGCGAAAGGTGGATATACACTGTACTATTGCCGACATTGTGCATGCTCTGTTGCCTGTGTCTATGTGCCTGTGGTTCTGTCAGTGTGATCATGTGATGTATCTGACCCCAGGAATGTGTCAATAAAGTTTCCCCTTCCTGGGACAATGAATTCACGGTGTTCTTATTTCAATTTCCAGGAGTGTATTTTGCCCTAATGGAACAGACTCTAGAGCATCCTTAGAACTGTGGCTCGAGGGGTTCACTTGTTGCAGCATGTTTTGAAGCAGAGCAGTCAGACCTCTGTCAAGCTGTGGAATGAGTTGGAACCCGTGTAGACGCGATCTACTTCGACACTCGATAGTTAGTATGTCAGCCTGTTTGAACGTTCAAAAAATGACTCTGAGCACTATGAGACTTGACATCGGAGGTCATCAATCCCCCAGAACTTAGAATTACTTAAACCTAACTAACCTAAGGACAGCATACACATCCATGCCCGAGGCACGATTCGAACCTGCGACCGTAGCAGTCCCGTGGTTCCGGATTGAAGCGCCTAGAACCGCTCGTCCAAGGCGGCCGGCTGAACGTTCAGAAGGATATCAATAAATAGTTCAGGGTCATGACGAACTTACTTCGGCTCATATGGAAAAAAGTGGATTTACATACAATGTTATTACTGCTTATGCTACATTTACTTCTGTTGTTAGAATGGCCATAAATTGTGCATTTTTCGAGGCTCTGAAATGACAAGAAGAAATGTCTGGAATTTGTAGAAAAGTGCATATCGAAATTTTTCAGAACCCACTCCCGCCTGATATCTTTGCTAAATGGTAACATACACAATCAAAATGCTTTTTGTATAGCGTACGTGCGAAAATTAGTGCGTTTCGGATGACTTTTGTGTCCCGAAATAAATAATGATAGAACCATTCACTGTTATCTCTAAGATGCAGGGCTAGGTTTACAACCTCATCTGTGCTTTACTGCCTAATAATGATAAGCATAATGATAATAAATCTTCAGATATATTCTGGCTTTAATTATGAAGAACAGGAGAATATGACAAACCAAAAATTTCTACACCTTAACAATTAACTGACTGTTGTGCTACAAAACATGCTTAGCATTTTTTTGTGAATGCTGAAGACAGAACGACAAAACATCAGTATGAATTTGTGGAAGTATCAAAATGACAGCACTATTTCCCTGCAGTTAGGAGAAAAAGGTGCACAGGCGTCAGACTTTTGTCCAAGTTGTAAAGAAACACGTAAGTCAGGTACAGTTCGGTAGTTTATTAATATTAGTTTACTATTAGGCAGAACATCTTCACAAACAAGTTGTTTGGCCAATGCAGGCTCACAGGTACACACACGAGCCATGCCAAAGTCACGTGTTCGCTTGCAGTTTGTACAGCGGGGCAATCGTTCAAGGAACACCTTGTCTTCACGGAGGGACTGAAGTTTGTGGTTGTGTCATGCCGAGCGGAGTGGCCGCGCGGTTTTGGTCGTCATGTCACGGACTGCGCGGCCCCTCCCGCCGGAGGTTCGAGTCCTCCCTTGGGCATGGGTGTGTGTGTGTTGTTCTTAGCATAAGTTAGTTTAACTAGTTCGTAAATATAGGGACCGATGACGTAAGCAGTTTGGTCCCTTAGGAGTTCAAACACACACATTTTTGGCTGTGTCATGTTTTCACTATCTGATACTGTTGGACGCGTTATACGTCGTTCGAAGTCTCTTCGAAGCCTCTTTGTAATGTCACAGAAAAAGTATACAATCCTGTTAAAAAATCTGTAAGATAAATTTATCCAGTTGCAAAAGTTATAAATTACTTTCGGACGTCAGGAAATTCGTTATTTTGTCGGCTATAACTTAGCTCCGCCACCTAGTTACATTTGCGATGGTCTGTTTAGCTGCCTCTCCAGGAATGTTGACCTGACCAGAGTGAACCGTCGGGTATAGTCTGCACGTTTCCAGGGGGGTTCAAGCACCTCTTCCGCCTGCCGTACAGTGCGACATGCTGTCTTTTGGTCTCCAGCAACTGTCTTATTGGGAAACGGGCAGGACCAAAAAAGCATCCGATTGCCTCACTGTCCAGTAGCTCAGCACCGTAATCCAATCTGCTTTATGCAGTCAATATAATATGCTGTGTTTAGTTGATCCTCCGCAAGAATGTTTGTGTCGATCTGAAGCTGCAGTGGACAAGCTCTGTTATTTTACACAACCAGAAGACAAACAAAGACAAAAGAAAGTCCTACAAGAATGCCAATTAATTTCTGCAATTACATTAACCATTATTTGAAATATCAAGCAATCTAAACCTGTTTAACAGTGTTTCTTGACGATCTCATGGTTGACATTTTCCAGGTACCCAAACTAAAATATCAGCGTTCAGTCATCATTTAGTTAACCGCAAACTTTTTCTCATTTTCAGTGTGATGGTAAGTTGAATTAGTGTTTTTCTTCTACACTGTCTGACCAAAAGTGTCGGGACACGATATATTGGGCATTAATATGGGATGTTTTCACCCTTGAGTAGGTCAAAATGTGCCTGATGGATTTACCACTCAGGTGACGTCCAATGAATAGTCTACGTTCAATGTCACTGAGTTCTCGTAACAGACTCATTCTTCTGTTACTGATTCTCTACTGAAAACGCAGTTGTTACTCCCGACCACCTTTTATACTGGCGAGACCACATGTCGTGACATCTAGTGGCCAATTCCGTATTACATAGGATGTGTGGATAATTTTGAACAGATAGTGTAATTGAAAAATGAAGTGCAACGTTATGTTTCAATTTCTGCATTTCATTGTATGGCTCCCCATAACTGTCGAGTTAGTCTTGAAACAGTGTAGGCTGCGGGGACCGGCTGCGGTATGCTAGTGAGTGTAGACTCACCAGGAAAACTTACAAATATTTTGCATCGAAAAACAATTTACACAAGTCACCTGGTAGTAAACTGTTCACATTGAATCTGTAATTGTACACTTACACCGCAATTATACAAGGTCACAAAATATTACTTAAAAACACCATCAAAATAATGAAAGGTTTTGCAGGTCCAAAGTAATTTAAAGGCTCAAAGGAACCGGTTAAAAATGCCACATACAAAACATTTAGAAACGCCGTCCAAAATAAGTGAAAGACAAAGTACTTCCAAATTACTTTATAGGTGCTAAAGATTCAATTAAAAGACGCCGTACTTCAAAACGTTAAAGGTGTCAATAATTCAGTTAGGTATCAACATAATTCAAATGCGTCGCTGAGCATCATCAGGAAAACATTATTTTAAACTTGCCAGTAATAAACCAATATTGTTTGAAACTCACTAAAGAGCCTCAAGTATTGACGTAATTCCAATAGACTCCCACTGGTAGGTTAAATTACAACAATTCATACAACCATCAGACAGTAACAGACGAGCACCAAGACCTCGCCCTCAGAACCTTGTCGCAGACGCTAGGATTTATATTCGAAATCGGTTCCAGCAGGCCATCTCTAATTTTTACACATATGTAACAAAAACACTTAAGTCATGAAGCTCTAAAATAGAAGTGTAATGGTATCACAACACATACGAGTGCCTTAAAAACAATTAAAAATCATGTAAAATAAAGAACCAGCCCCGCATCTTTTGCATCGCTTTAGCAATGAATAATAACTTATTACGTGGCCTCTTTTGCTAAGTAGCACATCATTTAGTGAGTGACAACTCAGGCGGTTTAAACCAGACCCGGTGAGCAATACTTTGACACATTTAAATCACCCAATGCACGCACAAGCTATTACTAACATTCCATTACAATTATTAATAAAATTACACGTCAACGAAGAAACACTGGAACACCCACGAAGCCTACTAAATTCACTCGCCTTTGAAACAACTCAGTTTTCGCGCTTGCGTCAAAGTCTCCAGACCGCACTTCCAGAAGTACCGTGTCCTCGCAGCACGCAAAAGTAGTGAGTGTCAAAGCTCCCCGTTGGCTTGCTCAAAACATGTCGATACAAGACTATCGAGCCCATTTCATGATTTGAGATTTGGTAGCGAATATCACCTTCCATATGAGAATGCTTGGTAAAACATTATGATCATCACATCGATTTGTAAACCGAAGATGACATCGTAAGTGCCGGGTGCCTTTCACGCACAAATTACGTAAATTGTCGTTTCATTCGCGATAACTGTAGCTCGTGAGCCACAGATATTGGTGCTAGACCCTAGCATATGTTGCGCGACCAGTTGAAGGTGTATAAAGTCGAGGAAAAACGAAACGCGGGGATAGGAAATTGCGGTGCGGCACCGCTCGAGGTAGCAAAATTATTTCCGACTCCCGGAAAGGTGCGACCTCACCAGTCTGAAAGATGGCCGCCGTGTAGGTCGTACATCTTGGCTGTTCCCCGCGTCACGCCAGCATCGCAGCGCCTGTGTGAATCGCATCAAATGGAGAGGCAGGCCGACCCCTGCACCAGTATATTTACCGCTGTAATTTTCAAAGACGGTAGGCTAATGAAACCCATCTGTTTGGACTGAAAAACACGCAATAGACAATCTACGTGACATAAAAACACACGACAAACCATTAATGTGACCCAGGGAAAGGTGGTCTATTCAACAGCTACCTGAAAAATAATGTAACATGTTTCTGTCGATCATAAAACCATTTTCGATAGTAAATGCGTTAGACGAGAAGCTAAAAAAAAAACTTAGGAAGGCAGCACAGAAAGATGATATCAAATTAAACAATGAAGTTGGAGACATCAGAGAAATTTAGAAGGGCGATATTTGACACATAGTGTGTATGCAGGGTATTTCTACATGTTGCCAGAGGCATTATTGTGGCTTCATTTCAACTGCAATAGACGCCTGAGCCGTTCGTTGAAATATTGTGCATTGGAATAAAAAACTCGGTGAATACCCTAAAACACTCATTGGACAGTTCTGTTGCACACACCAAGAACTGGCAGTCAATGGAACAACGACTTTTATTTTTTATTTTTTATTTATTTATTTCAAAGAAGAGAGACGGCAAACAATGCCGATACTTTCCTTATTGTGCAGATATTTTCACTGGAACTTCATGACAGATGAAAACTATGGGCCGGACCAAGACTCTTCTACGCAGAAGAGCTTCTGTGAAGTTTGGAAGTTAGGAGACGAGGTACCGGCAGAATTGAAGCTGTGAGGATGAGTCGTGAGTCGTGCTTGTGTAGCTCAGTTGGTAGAGCACTTGCCCGCGAAAGGTGAAGGTCCCGAGTTCGAGTCTCGGTCCGTCACACAGTTGTAATGTTTCAGGAAGTTTCATATGAGCGCACACTCCGCTGCAGAGTGAAAATCTCATTCTAGATATTTTCACTGTCATACAAGGAATACAGGTCCAGTCACATTACTGTGACGACTGCCTCTGTTCAGCCTTAACGCACAATAACCAATCACAGACTACAAGAGGCAGCAGTAGCGTCCAAAAGAGCTCGTTTACTGGCTTTCGGACCAAGGGTGGAAGCATTTCCGAAACGGCGAAGTTCGTAAACTGTTCGGATGCCGCCATGATGACAGTACACAACGCGTGGCAAAATGATGCTATCCAAAACCGGTGCCGATCAACTGTGATGCACCACAGGCCATAGATGACAACTGTGAACGACGGCTGCGGGGGAACAGATGTGCAGCTGTTGATCAGCTGATCACCCAGATGAGCCAAGGAAATACCGACAGCGTCTCCTAGACGAACATCGCTGTGTTTGGGCCACCGTAGCCCGCAAGTAGTCTATGCACCCATGTTGAGCTGCTCATTGGCGACGTAGGCTGAAATTTACTCATCGGTACCGTAAGTAGACGTCCTGTGAGTTGAGACAGGTAACTTCTTCAGATGATTCACGTTTTATGCTCCATCGGACAGATGGCAAACAACAACAATTTTCAGATGGAGCCAGGCCAAAAGAGGGAGCGTTATGATCTTAGAGAATGTTTTCGTGCCATTTCGTGGATAATATCGTCGTTGTGGACGGTGCAGTGGACCAAGACTTGTATGGATCTATCCTTTGGGACCGTGACCACCCCTACATGGAATGTGTTTTTCCTCGGCACTGTGGCATCTACCTTTAGGACATTGCAACTTGTCACCCTTGGCACAGAGCACGTGCGTAGTTCGAAGAGCAGCAGGATAAGTTTACTCCACTCCCTTCGCCAACAAACGCCCCGGATTTAAACACAGTGAGAATCTGTGGGACTGCCTCGATTGGTCTGTTCATGCCATGGATGCTCAACCGAGATTCCTAGTGCGGCTGGTCACGGCACTGAAGTCGGTATGGGTTCGTATCCCTGTCCGTAAGTCACTGACTATCTTACTGTAAGTCTCACAGTGGTCCACGCTGCAAAAAATGGTTATTCAGGCTCTTGACAGGTGGTCACATTACTGTCCGTGGACAGTGTGTAACGGAATGTATTTACTGTGTAACTCTCCGGGAGGCCACAGGTCCATTATATAAAAATACTCAGAAAATATCGTTGAAGAGCCTTGGAATTTTTACCAATGGAGTTCGGGTTCACCCTATACATGCGGCAAACATATGTTGCGAGCTTTCTCCGGGAAAGCTGTGCCCACTGCTGCGAGAATCGCAGCAGTGAAACCGGGAAAATATTCATGGTTTACACTTTAAAAAGGTTCGGCGGATGCCGGGCAGTGACCAAAGCGAAGACATGACTTTAATTACGCCTCAGAGGCAATGGACAGGCTTGGACAGAATTGTGAAGGTGCATATCGAGGAGACAGGATTGCTGTTGCTGAGGTTTGTAGACCATCAGCAGCTCATATCTGAGGATAGAGTTATGTACATAAGACTGTCTGAATATTTTTAAAATAGTCATTTTATTGTGATGCTTACATTATGTATGCAATAATTTATGTGTCCTTTTCTTGTACGATTGTATCGGGTCTTAGAGGTACCTCAGTTTAGTGTTTACTGTTTCCAAATGTCTCTTGAAGAAACTTTTGTAAGTTTGACTATCAAAAATGGTTTTTGCCATTTGTAACAAGATGATCTTTTAGTAAAACTGTGTAGTATCTTTAGTACACACTTGATTTTCGTGGAAATGTATAAAAATATGTTTCTTATGGAAATAAAGGTTAGCGTCGCTGCTTGGAGATATTTTTCGATCGGAGACCGTTTGTTTGTGTCTTCGTAGCAATTTCGTCTGAACATCACAGTACGAAATAATCGTGGAAGCAATACGACGTTCTTAATGTGGGATAACGTCGATATTCAGCCAGCAGTCCGTATCTAAGGCGGCATATATGCTCTTCGTCAGATCGCGAGCTACACCGACGGAGATTGTATCTATCATAAATCCGATGACAGTTTGATGATGTCAGATTCTTGTACGCTTTCGCGTTCTGAATGTGAGCATTAGTTCTGCAATGTACCAGGTAAATACAGCTGTTTTTCACAAACAAATTCTGAAGCCTAACGTAACCGGATTCGTTGATTTTTCCCGTTGCCGTACCTACTCGGGGATCACGCTTAAGTTGCAGTATCCTTTACGATCCATCAACTCGGCCTGTCACCTTATATTTGTTCTCTATAACAGTTAGTACATCGTTCATTTCCTTGTAAACATTGACACTTTACTGTTATATATTTTTCACTCATCGGACAGATAGGAACGTATAAAATCACGAAATCTCAAACATAAACTTATTTATAATTCGTATAGTTTGTTTCTACCAGAGGTCGTCATTACTTCTGCGCAGCTCAATGATATCGTCTCTGATACATAATATTTTTCTATCATTTTAAATGGAAATTGTGTATAGAGTTCAACGTTCACCCAGTAAACGCTTTAGAATGTTTTAATTAAAGAATATTTCTGCATCGATGATCATTTTGAACTAATTTCCTATCAAAACTCGGATTCATAAAATCCATTTGCTCAGTTATATTATTTATTCCAAACAAAAGATAACTTTTATTTCTTCATTAGAGTCACTTTGAATCTAGTCTTTTATTATCTACCTTCGTAAAATGCCGTTATAATTTCCAGTACCACTTCTTAAAAGATACTCGTAACAAAATTTTCATGATGAATCAGTAGAGTAATATCTTCAAATTAAATCTCATAACGTCACAAAAGTTTTATTTGCCCACAATGGATACAGCTACGTGTAACGTAACAACTTTCTGTAATAACATCAGTTTATAGCTTTTGACATTTCAAGGTTTCAAAATCCACTGAAACTTTTTCGATTCGAATAAAATCTTTGTTTCTCTTTACATTGTTAACATAAATAGGGACAGGAAGAAAGTGGAGCTCTTGGCATCTTTTTCATCCCTCTGGTCTCCGACTAGATGGTGAATATCTCTACCAGTGTTAGCTGCTCTGTCGGATACGGCAGTGCAGCGTACGTTTACAAGTCTGCCTTCGGTAACTGCACCTCTATCGAATCTGGCTGAAAAGTGGATGTTCAAAGGTAGACTATTGTTAATGATGTAGTCTACACCATATTTGAAATTCAAAGATATTTACTTGTGCTTACATGTTCATCAGGGTACTGTTTGTGGCCAATTCGAGTCTCGTCTATTTAAATTATGAACGGATAAACAGCTGGCCACATACTGCACTGATATTCTGCAATATTATTCAAATGCAGTAACGTAACATAGAAGTAATGATTCAGTAAAGTTCATGTGTGGCAAACAAATAATACGGTAACCGAATTATACTCTTACATTAGTGTCTCTCAGTTCTAACAGTCGAATCAGTACAAACACGATGCGCGCTGTATTTATCATTTGGAAATAAAGCAATTCGCACTACGATTGTGTTGTCACAGCGAGAATTACTGGAAGATAGATATAGTTCATAAAATTAAATGCCAGTTCAGAATTGATTAAAAACAGTTACTGAATCACTAATTAAACTCCTAGACATAAAATTTAAGTAATGCTCTGTACATTTTCTGAATTGTACTTTGCACTACTACGTCTGTATAACATTATCCCTTACTTTCGGACAAAGGTCTCACTCAATTCAAACTCACAGCAGAATGACTTTAAATGGCTTCAAACAGAACAGTGCCGCGCGGAATGGCCGCGCGGTTAAGGCGCCATGTCTCGGATTGCGCGGCCCATTCCGCCGAAGGTTCGAGTCCTCTGTCGGGCATGGAAGTGTGTGTTGTTGTTAGTTTAAGTTTAAGTAGTGTGTAAGTCTAGAGACCGATGACCTCAGCAGTTTGGTGCTTTAGGAATTCACACACATTTGAACATTTTTTGTAACAGAGCAGAAGTTAACAGTAATGAGAACTGACTTTAGCTGTTGTTGTTTCCTAGATATTCACAAATTACGGTTAATGATTTACATTTCTGAGAAACTAAGTAGAAGAAGGATATGCATTTAGACAAGTATTTTTGAACATCATAATAATTTCTATTCTATTACTCTGACTAGTTGGCTATTTGTGGGTACCTTTTCAGTAATAATGTTTTAACTAAGTATGTTAATGACTTTGAAACTAAATAAGTGCAAGAGTTGCTAACATATTTTCGTTATTGGCTATATGAAATCTTCACTTATTTATACACCTTTTTCATATACTTCATCAGGAAGTTAGTAATCAGGTCTACGTTTACATATATGAACAATGACAATGAAATCTGATGCGCTGTAATTAGCACGATTTTCAGGGCAAGTTGTTATTGATAATCTAAGGAATGTAATAGGTGTTAAAATTAAATTGGTTTAAGCATTGGGTCAACATTTTGAATTTTAGGAAACGTGCACATGTCGTAAAGATTGAAGATATCAAGAATTTTAAGAAAAATATAAAAAATAATAATAGTTATTTCCGGCAGGGATGCGGAAAAGCCGGCCGAAGTGGCCGTGCGGTTAAAGGCGCTGCAGTCTGGAACCGCAAGACCTCTACGGTCGCAGGTTCGAATCCTGCCTCGGGCATGGATGTGTGTGATGTCCTTAGGTTAGTTCGGTTTAACTAGTTCTAAGTTCTAGGGGACTAATGACCTCAGCAGTTGAGTCCCATAGTGCTCAGAGCCATTTGAACCATTTTTTTTTTTTTGATGCGGAAAAGAAAAGCGTATTAGCAGGAAGGAAATCCATCTGCGTTGTTACAAACACTGCAGCCACTACCAATTTCTTGCTGTGCCGCTCATGGTGCAAATAAAATAACACATGCGAACATAATTACATGACACAATATCGTAAATCACAATTACATTCAAATATGATTGGACTTACCATATATCACTGTCACTAGAAAGGTCATTAATGATACGAGTGAATATTTCGTACCACCACAGCAAAAAACCACTGAAATACCCATAATACGGTCCCTTAGTTAGTAATGCCATACAGTCATTTCATTTTTTTCCGTTGACGCACAAGGAATCCTTCAACTGAGATGGGTAATATAGTATCTTATTAGAAGCCTCGAAAGCTGAACCTTCGCCACTGTTGGTATTAGTAAATGCGTTCAAACAGACTCTGTGGTAACCTAGTCTCTGCTCTAGCTCATGACGTCCTTATTCTATTGTGAGACTCGTGAAAAAATAATCTTTTAGTGCAACAGACTGGAGTCTTACTCCTAAATTCTCCTGTCAGAGATTCCTGTCCCACAGAATTCTACCAAACCTAAAATAAGTTACTGCTGGGGAGCTTCATTTCACTTAGGCACTGGCCAGAGGAGTCTCTGTGTGTCCAGACCACTCGCTGGACGCTACGTCCTTTTACATGTATTCACAGACACCATACACACTATCCGAAAACAACATATTTTCTTTAATCACTACTACCATAGAGATACCACTCGTAATGTTGTAATAGTGAGTTTCTGTACACTTCCACTCTGGAGAAAGATGTTTTAAATACCCATCCTATCATCCAGATTCAGGTTTTTCATCATTTCTCTAAATCTCTTAGATTGCAAAAGAACACAGCCATATTCATTTTACATGTTTCTTCAAGGTGAGGCTTTGCTGCATCTTCGTTCCGACGGGACGTTAAACTACAGTTTTCGTTTCCCATAGACATACGTTACCTTATATGTTTTGTCTGGAATCAGCTGTGAGATAAGTAAGTTGCATGGAGCACTATGTTCATCATACGTTAAAACGACACTGTCAAATGGCCAAAGACAGATTTAGTACTGAATGCATTAAACCAATGCAGAGCCAAGTAAAGCCGACATTCTAGTTTTGGAAGTCGCAAGATGACGAGCATTGCGTTTGGGTTTCATCATTTTGTCGATAATAATGTTGTTCAAGATGTATCACAAGCACGGACTGAACAAGAAGTCAGGACAATAAGAATATAACTCTCAAAGACAAGTAAGTGTCTCCGTATTTTCTTAACACTCCGTTGCTCGCGCTGATGACACTCGTCAGCCACATGCCTTTCCCGCTTAATTTTGTATGACAGGGCTGGATTGAGATCGCGCCATTTTCAGTACCTTTCTGTTAACACTCCGGCTGTTAGCTCCAATCATTGCTGGCTTTTCAGTTACGAAAGATACATTGTTTGTGACACATTATTATAGTCTGGTGGACACTGGTCATCCTCGCGAGCCCCGCTGCCACAATCTGAAACAAAGTGAATCCTGAATTACTTTACTGCTTTCCCAGATTCAATCGATATTTCATGTGCGTACATTTAGAGTATTGAAACTGATTGAAGTTACCTTCCGTGTTACCTAGTATTCTCTTTATTTTTAGATTGTGGAAGAAATGTCAAAGGCAAGAAACTTTCGGACATACATTAGAAGAGATCCTAAGGAAGAGATCCTAAGGTATGGTTGGAATGGTTCAATGAGCTGAATGATGAAGATGCTCGCAGTGATAGCAGTGACTCAAAGACTGAGGATTGTGTTCATGAAAGGGGTCATGATGAATATGGCCGGCCGGTGTGGCCGAGCGGTTCTAGGCGCTTCAGTCTGGAACTGCGCCACCGGTATGGTCGCAGGTTCCTGTCCTGCCTCGGGCTTGGATGTATGTGCTGTCCTTAGGTTAGTTACGTTTGGGTAGTTTTAAGTTGTAGGGGACTGATGACTTCGGATGTTAAGTCCCATAGCGCTCAGAGCCATTTGAACCATTTGAACGACCTTCAAGCTTTCTCTCTGCCTTTCCACTCTCGAACGGCGCGCGGGAAAAACGGGCACTTAAGTTTTTCTGTGCGAGCCATGATTTCTCTCATTATATCGTGGTGATCGTTTCTCCCTATGTATGTGGGTGCCAACCGAATGTTTTCGAAAATGGTGGAGAAAAATGGTGATTGAAATTTGATGAGATGATCCCGTCGCAACGAAAAACGCCTTTGTTTTAATGATTGCCACTCCACTTCAAGTATCATGTCTGTGGCACTATCTCTTCTACTTCGCCCTTCTTTGTACCTTCCCGATGTCAACCGCCAGTCCCAACTGATGCGGAACCCACACGGAACAGCAATACTCCAGAATAGGGCGTACAAGCGTGATGTAAGCAGTCTCTTTAGTAGACTTGTTGCACCTTCCAAGTGTTCTGCCAATGAGTCTCAGTCTTTGATTTGCTCTACCCACAACATTATCTACGTGATCGTTCCAATTTAAGGTATTTTTCATTGTAATCCCTAAGTATTTAGATGAATATACAGCCCTCAGATTTGTGTGACTTATCACGTAATCGAAATTTAGCGGAATTTTTTTAGTGCTCATGTGAATAACTTCACACTTTTCTTTGGCTCTATGGTTCAAATGGCTCTGAGCACTATGGGACTTAAGATCTATGGTCATCAGTCCCCTAGAACTTAGAACTACTTAAACCTAACTAACCTAAGGACATCACACAACACCCAGTCATCGCGAGGCAGAGAAAATCCCTGACCCCTCCGGGAATCGAACCCGGGAACCCGGGCGTGGGAAGCGAGAACGCTACCGCACGACCACGAGCTGCGGATACTTTTCTTTATTCTGGGTCAATTGCCACTTTTCGCACCATATATATATCTTATGTAAATCTTTGGCAATGCTTTTTGGTCATCTGATGACTTCACAAGATACTGGTTTTACAGTGGAACGTTGTAGCATAGCTCTCGGTTTATAGAGCTGTTATTGCAGCGCTGAACTGATATAATGCAAAAATCATGTCGGACGACGCAAACAGCCGAAATTGGGCCTCCGCCAAGACGTACCTCGTTGTCAGCTGCAATGCATAAGAAGTAAGCAATTCATCTAAAGTACCTTTTTATGCGCACATTTCAGAGAGAGCAATGTAAGAATGACGGTGTTCGAATCGACAGCAAGAAGCCCTGCAGAACATTTCAGTTTTTCACTGACTACTGCGGAGTCGTAAACAGTGGGGAAAACACTGCTTTCTACGCCAGCTAGAAGTAAGCGAACACAATCGTGTAAAAAAGAACTGCTATGAATAGTTGTCGGGTGACAATATTAAAGATGATTTTTTTTGTACTTCGTCGAAATCTAATCCCCCCCCCCCCCCCCGCTCTCTCTCTCTCTCTCTCTCTCTCTCTGTCTCTCTCTCTCTCTCTCTCTCTCTCTTGTTAGATCCAGATCTATTGCTATTCCCTGAAAAGCTTTTGGTATTCCCTGAAGAGCTTTGTGAAGTACTTGGTAGAGAGTACATGTTATCATACTGTTGTATTTACGTACAGAGCGCGGATCGAATTACTGCTCTTAGGCCCTTCTGTGCGCTGAAATATGTCTACCCTTGGCTTTGCATTCTCTCCGGGAGTGATGTGAGAGGGCCCCAGTATGTTTCTGTATAATTCACTCAATTCTTGTCCTCTGAAATTTACAAGTAGGCTGTCGCGGGATGATTATATTAGATGTAGTTTTCTTTCAAGAGATCCATAGAAGGTGATCGATCATTCAGGATGTAGAACACGTCAGAAAAACAAGAATACACAATAAACATTTACAAGGAACTGCTAATGTACCGTCGCAGATAACAAGTGGACTTGTCCTCATGGATGTGGGATTAAAATGGTTCAAATGGCTCTGAGCACTATGGGACTTAACATCTATGGTCATCAGCCCCCTAGAACTTAGAACTACGTAAACCTAACCAACCTAAGGACGACACACAACACCCAGTCATCACGAGGCAGAGAAAATCCCTGACCCCGCCGGGAATCGAACTCGGGAACCCGGGCGTGAGAAGTGAGAACGCTACCGCACGACCACGAGCTGCGGACGATGTGGGATTAGTAGGCCCTAAAATAAAATATTATATATAAATGTTCAGTGCACTGAGGTGCAGGTGATAAGCTCATCTAACAAAAGGTAAGTTACCCCTAGAGAAGTCATTCCACGTAGTTTGTAATATCACATGATTCCGATGCTGCATTTGATAACCGCATTAATACGGTTAGGAAGTGAGCTCCAAGGTTATGCCACTTCGTGAGGATTTGATCGCATAATTCTACATAATGCCGGGGACTCTGAAGTCGGCGCTTCACTCTATTCCAACATGTCCCACAGATGTTGTATGGGGTTCACGTCAGGTGACATTGCAGACCAGTCGGGATATAATAGGGTGGGGGAATGTTCAGAGAACCAGTAGCATGTTTTTCCAGCTCGTTGAACTTTGCTGTTGCCGTCTTGAAAATTAGCATACTCATCATGCACATGTTGACTAAAAGGCAACACCTGACCATTCACAATTTTTAAATTAACGTGCTGCGGCCACCTCACAGAGCGGCTCCAGTTCATGAGAAGAAAAACACTCCCAAAACATCACAGACTCACCTCCGCCTAGAAACTGACCTTGCACGCATTCAGGATGAAATGCTTCATTTGGCCTTCGATGAAGTCGAAGACGTCTGTCATTTGAATATAAGCTTAAGTGTGATTCCTTAGACCACATGACGTTCCGCCAGTCAGTTACTGTCCACGGTCTATGATTACTAGCCCACTGGAGACGGAACAGTTTCGTGTACCCGTGTGAGCAATGTCCTCGTGCCAGGTGACCGTCTCGAAATATTTATTGCATTCAGTTCCCGTCGCAATAATCTCTCGCTAACGGATTGCGATAGACCTTTATTCATTGCCTGTAGCAATTCTTATTGGGTTTCTAGGCGATTTTGATAGACATGCCGTGAAACGCGTCTCTGGTCCCTCTCAGTCAGGAGCTACCCCCGGACCACAATTCTGACGTCGCGTTTCGTGGTCACGTATCTTACACCACTGCTTGTAGACACCTGGAACAGACCTCCGCAAAACACCAACAAATGCAGCTGTTACCCCTTTTTTTTCAACTCCTACACGACCTTACATTTACCTGTGTTTACCTACAATGTCCATTTTAAACATAAAACTCTCAATTTTCGCTACTGCCTTATGATCGTATACAGACAGTACCCACGAGTCTGAACACGTGAGTGGAACGCTGCGCCATTTGTGCAGGATTAACAATTCATCTGTGGGCGCACTGGACTGACAAATTTTTTGTATGGGGAACTTAATTCTGAGGCTATATGTAGGAATGTAGGAATGGATCAACACACAGAGAAATCATTTTTCAGCTATTCTTTACAGATATTATATTACTGCACTGGATTTATACCGAAATCAGATTGTACAAATACTTGCATTATCTGATATGATCAGTAAAATATATACACCAGTCAGTTCTACTTTGAAACTCATCAGTGGAGTAGGAGGAGTTGGCTACCAGTAAATTCCTTAGCTTACCCCTAAACTGTATTTTAACCACTAATAAACTATTTACGGCTGGTGGCAAGCTACTGAAATAGACACCTTTCTGAACCTGAATAAGTGACTAAACCTTTATGAAGAATATTCTTATTTCTCGTATTAAATCCATGACTGAGCTGTGGCTATGTGGCTTGAAAGTTATACACTACTGGCCATTAACATTGCTACGCCAAGAAGAAATCCGGATGATAAACGGGTATTCATTTGAAAAAAATATAATACTACAACTGACATGTGATTACATTTTTCCGCAATTTGGGTGCATAGATCCTGAGAAATCAGTACCCAGAACAACCACCGCTGGCCGAAAAACGCCCTTGATATGACTGGGCATTCAGTTAAACAGAGCTTGGATGGCGTGTACAGGTACAGCTGCCCATGCAGCTTCAACACGATACCACAGTTAATCAAGAGTAGTGACTGGCGTATTGTGACAAGCCAGTTGCTCGTCTACAATTGGCCAGATGTTTTCAATTGGTGGGACATGCGGAGAATGTGCTGGCCAGGGAAGCAGTCGAACAATTTCTGTATCCAGAAAGACTCGTACAGGACATGCAACATGCGGTGGTGCATTATCCTGCTGAAATGTAGGGTTTCGCAGGGATCGAATGAAGGGTAGAGCCGCGGGTCGTAACACATCTGAAATGTAACGTCCACTGTTCAATGTGCTGTCAATGCGAACAAGAGGTGACCGAAACGTGTAACCAGTGGCAGCCCATACCATCATGCCAGGGGATACGCCAGTATGGCGATGACGAATACACGCTTCCAATGTGCGTTCACCGCGACGTCACCAAACACGGATGCGACCATCATGATGCTGTAAACAGAACCTGGATTCATCCGAAAAAATGAAGTTTTGCCATTCGTGCACCCAGGTTCGTCGTTGAGTATACCATCGCAGGCGCTCCTTTCTGTGTTGCAGCGTCAAGGGTAACCGCAGCCATGGTCTCCGAGCTGATAGTCCATGCTGCTGCAAACGTCGTCGAACTGTTCGTGCAGATGGTTATCGTCTTGCAAACGTTCCCATCTGTTGACTCAGGGATTGACAAATGGCTGCACGATCCGTTACAGCCATGCGGATAAGATGCCTCTCATCTCGACTGCTAGTGATACGAGGCCGTTGGGATCCAGCCCGGCGTTCCGTATTACCCTCCTGAACCCACCAATTCCATATTCTGCTAACAGTCATTGGACCTCGACCAAAGCGACCAGCAATGTCGCGATACGATAAACCGCAATCGCGATAGGTTACAATCCGCCCTTTATCGAAATCGGAAACGCGATGGTATGCATTTCTCCTCCTTACACGAGGCATCACAACAACGTTTCACCAGGCAACGCCGGTCAACTGCTGTTTGTGTATGAGAAATCGGTTGGAAACTTTCCTCATGTCAGCACGCTGTAGGTGTCGCCGGCGGCGGCAACCTTATGTGAATGCTCTGAAAAGCTAATCATTTGCATATCACAGCATCTTCTTCCTGTCGGTTAAATTTCGCGTCTGTAGCGCATCATCTTCGTGGTGTTGCAATTTTAATATATATATTTCCGCCTCCAAACGTGTGTAACAAGGATTATTTGTGGTTTGAACTCAAGAACATCTTGTAGTTTGGAGGCGGAAAAAATTCAGCTTGGCTTGATTTGTTACCCCCAAAAAATAATCCCATATGAATTTATGGAAGGAAAGTGAGCATAGAATGTTAGTTTTTTTCTTTTTGTATTGTCTATGTCTTACAAAATTCACATTGCAAATAGAGATTCGTGTAAACGCTTCAGCGTCTCTATGATACGCTTATCCTAGTTGAATTTATTATCAAGCTGTAATGTTAAGAATTTAACAGTGCCAACTTCTTCTATCAGTCTGTCTTCATATTACATGCATATACTGTAGGGAAAGATCTTAGGAGCCGTCCATTAATTACGTGAGTTCAAAATGGAAAGAGGGGGGGGGGGGGGGGTATAGGAGGGCTTTGGCAAAATCTCAATAAATCTTATTCAAAAGGGGGGGGGGGGGGGAGGGGAGGCATGGAAAATCTCATGCAAGCGTTTTACCTTTATTAGACAATATTTTTAATTTAATGATACATTATTATAACATACAATATCGAAGTGTCCACCGTTTTTATGACTTGTCTGAACTGAACTAAATGCCTTACACTTGGCCTCTCTGTGATTCCCCTATTTGAAACAAGCTCTGCACAGCTGGCAGATTTCGTTCAGGTAAAACAACTTTTGCAAACATCACCGAAAAACCACAGTGATCTGACAGCTAGTCAAAATAATAATCAGTCTTGATTGCAGCGCTTTATTAAAAATTAATAATCACACGTTAAAATTGTAACCGTTTCAATTTTTATCGGACCGTGTCTCATGAGATGGTGAACGGAGACGACGGCTGAAGCATTTTCAGTGTCGGAGGACACCACAGGTAACTGTCAAATTAGTCTCAACAAGGGAGAAGGGGACGTGGTGTCCACATTTTGGAGAAAGCACGATACTTGGACATCCCTTACAAGTTCTAGTTAGTCTTCCTTATAGCCACTGCAACGTACGTTGTCTCACCGTTCCCGTGACGTGAGTAAAACGAACACGCGACCACTTTTGTTGCCGGTCTTTGCAGAAGTCCAGTATCCGCTGTTAGTCGTATTTGGCATGTTGCTGACCCTGCAGCAGCCGCTGTGCGGCGTGTTTCGCCCCGACACGGCCGGGTGGCGCCGACGCTGCAGCCACAGCCGGGGCTTCCCCCACCCCCTCCACCACTGCCACCGACCACTCCTCTCAGGCCTTTCTCTCCTTTCTCCTTTTCTGGTGCCGCCTTTACGCGGGCTCTCAGCACCGCTGCACTCCACAGCGCGGCTCCCCTATTTCTGCAGGAGGCTACTCTCGCTACCTCGAGCACTGTTCACCAGCTCCCATGAGCTATGGTGGGGGCGTCCTACAGTAGCATCGAAACGCTGAGCCCACAGGAAATGGAACACAGGAGACACGACACTTGATTCACAGGCGAATATCCTCGTTTCTTTAAGTCACGGAGTACCCGGTGTGTTTAGTTATTCCAATCCTATCTTGGCAACGGCCTTGCCGCAGTGGCTACACCGTTTCCCGTCAGATCACCGAACTTAAGCGCTGGCCGGCACTTGGATGGGTGACCATCCTGGCCGCCATGCGCTGTTGCCATTTTTCAGGATGCACTCAGCCTCGTGATGCCAGTTGAGGAGCTACTCGACCGAATACTAGCGGCTCCGGTCAAAAAAAGCAATCGTAATGACCGGGTGAGCTGTGTGCTGACCACACACCCCTCCTATCCGTATCCCCATCATAGGATGATACGGCGGTCGGATGGTTCCGATGGTCCACTTGTGGCCTGAAGACGGAGTGCAGTCTTAACTTAATCTATGTCCTCATTTAGCTTCATCCCGTCCATATCTTCCTCGTTCTCTGTTTCCATCTCCTCCTCTTTCCTCCCCCCTTGCTGGTACCCGTGGGTGTTCTGCAGATTTGCCTGACAAGGGCTAACTGAATTATGTAAGTCCAATTCCCCTGCCCCTCTCATTATCTCCTACCCTTCTCTGCCTATCTCCTTCTACCCACTTCTCTCCCTACGTTATCACCCCTACCCAAATAGGAGGTCGCTGATTCTAAACCCTCATAGTATTTCTTTCCAGATAGTTACCAACCCAATGTTCATGACATCATATATGCTGAACTATATGTCGTGAAACGTTGTACTTTCACAGGTATATTCAGCAGCTTATGTCGATATTGTCTGCGAAATGTGCTGCGAGTAGAGTAATTAGCAAAGAAGTAGTAAATACGAACATCATGCATGATGCAGCATTTTTCATGCATCTCAGTGTTTATGACGTCAGATCTCCTGGACTATGTGTCATGCAATGACTTAATTTTGTAGGTAAATTCAGATGTGTACGTGAATACTGTCCCCAAAATGTGTCGTGAATACAGAAGGAAATAATTAAATTAAAACGTCATGCCTAATGCGGTAGGTTTAGGTTAGATGAATTTTCGCAAAGGTTTGAAACTATGTGCAAAGCTTATTGCAAGGCACTAAGTGCTCTCATTCCCAATTAAAGGGTGAAGAAATTCTGGATATTATCACGTAGTGGGTCACCCCTCTTTTTCATTGCCAAATCAATCCCTTTGATAGGTAGGTGGTTCCTACCCTCACAGAAATTCTTTCCAGACATTAAGTGACGTGAGTACCAAGATCTTCCAGTGGTATTGGAACATATGTGGAACATACATACATCCCTTTTCGTAAGATTTATAGTGTTCAAAATGGATCTCGCTCTGCTTTACATTATGAACTTAGATCACAATTATTAACAGGACCAACAGGAAATACAGACCCTAATTATACATCTTGCTGGTTTTCAAAAGACTGTACTTTTTGCTGCACCTCTGATAAAGTCATATCATAATTTTTCACGACGGCATCCAAATCAGAAAAGAGATATAGTCACTGATCACAGTGCTCTTCATCACACTCAGGATGGTAAACTTGCCGTTCAGTAGACCATGAAACATTACCAGCATTTCTTCAGAATTCTGTCATAAGACCGTACCCCAGATTCCAGGAGGGAGCAAGTGGCCCCTCTTGCCCCTCTACCTTACCCTCCCACCCCGCACGCCCCCCTTGCAGATGCCCATGGGTGTTCTACACATTTACCCCAAAAGGGCTTCCTGGATTATGTAAGTCCGCATGATTTTGTGGCCATTGTCACTTTAGATCTTATGGGTTGTTCGACAGTGTCATATTTCTACAAACAATCGACGTTTCGACATTTGTGATGGGGTTTTATTCAGGAACTTGTGGTGTCCACTGTAGACTGACATAGACGAGTGTAAGCTTCTATAATAAAGGGTAGTTTTCCCATGCTTATGCTGGAGAATTGAGATTAAGGGATAAAAGACCTAGGGCTATCATTGGAGGGCCATCGTCATTGGATAATATGAGAAGGTTTCCTGCGCTAATGCCGAATAAGGGGGCTGTTGGCTATTTCCCTTGTAGCTCAATTGTCAGGACAACGCCATTGGCTAGAAAGAGACTGGAAAAGAGATAGTGATTAAAATTCCTCCTGCTGCTGTTGGTAGGCACACATCATTGAAAAGAAGCGAAATGGGTAGAGCATGAAAGGGGTACTGTTTATCCAAAATATTTTCCTCGGAGATGGTTTCCAGGTTGTTGTCTATATTTCTCGCACTTCGCGGTGGCGTATTCACATTATTGATGGCGGGGAGCCACGACTGCGGAAACCTGTAGCCGTCCTGTTTACGGGGTGAGTCAAAACTCGCAGTACACCCTGTTATGTCAAAAACGCTCAGGAACGGGCAAACCTGAATATTTCAATAAAGTATGGGTGAGGTGATCTATCTTTTACAGTGTGAACCGAACACGGGAGACATCCTGAAATCGACCATCTAAATCAACTTTTTAATTGGAAAGGGGGTCGTGTGATATATCAGATTACATCAGCATTTTCTGACAAGCTCATTCCGGTAAACAGACTCGACGTAGCGGTTATGGTTCAAAAGTTACAACATATTTGGGTTGGAATTACTAGCTGGACTGTTCTCCATAAATGACAGTTATTTAATGTGTTCAACATGGTGTCCCTCTCGATCAGCGTGCATTTGAAGGCGCTGAATGCAATCGTTATGCATTCGCAGAAGGGTTTCTGCAGAAATGGTGGCACACGCTTCTTCAGTGTGCTTATGGAGATGGTGTCTGTTTCTTAATTCCTCTTCATATAGAAGTTGCTTTAAATGACCTGGCTATTCCACAAAACCAGGACAGCCTATCCAGTGACCAGGAAACTCATCATCTAACAACTAATGAGCAACGGCTCCGTAGTGTGGTGGAAGCGTATCTTGTTGAAAGTAAGAGGGAAAGCTACCATCGGCGTTCAGAACTAAGGAAAACACTACTTCTTTCAGCATTTCCAAGCAGCGTTGATCATTCATGTTCTGGTCGATGAAAATGGTTCCAGTTACACTGGTACCTCGTATTCCACACCATACCATAACGTTTACGTTACCAACTATCTTGGAGGGTTCCATCCATTGTGGGTTCTCTGGGCCGATGTGAAAACTGCAAACGTCTGTCTGGGTCATGCTCTGCTGGGTGCTGGAGTAGCTCAGTCTTGAGCGTATGCCATTGATAAGCATGAAGGATTCGTACGATCGATGATTGGCTGACTCCCTATTCAGCTAATAAACGTAGTGTGATGCGGCGTGTTCTCTTCACGAAGGACTACAAAACCACTGTTCAGGTGGTCTCGTCAGGAGCGTTTTTCGACTGCCACTCCGTGCATCGTCAGCCACAGTCCCAGTTTCTCGGAATTTGGAAAATTGACAGTTTCTGGGAGCCGGTTGTTAATCAGCTTCTATGACACGGAGACTCTGTTCTCCAGATATCAAAATGACATCAGATCTCTCTTTCTTGGCGAAACAAGTTGGAAAATATTATGTGATCTGGAGCTTCCTGTAAGAAAACCTGTTTGTTTTTCGAGTGATATGCTCTCTACAATGTTTCCCATTCTGTTTCCAGGTATCTTCGGATATATTTTGTGTGAAGCATTTAAGAGACTTTTACCTCCACAATTCCCACAGTCCGTTCTCGATACTGTTTTGAAAATCAGTATTGCTGTTGCTTTGTTATTATTTCCAAGTAAGAGACAAATTAACACTTCATCTGTATCGTGCCATCATGAAACAAATACGTATGGGATCATCTGCAAAATTTTTAATGAGAAATTCTTCTTCTCTTTGATAACCCTAGAGCCCGCCAGTAATCGAACTACGAACTTCCTGAACCACGCCTGTTCCGAATGGTATAACACTCCCGGTTCACCATATGACCGCTGCAGCAAGTAGATCCAAAAAATTCCATTTTACAAGTAACTCAATGACTTACGGGTGTAATTTCCATCGCACCCACACCGCACAAGTAATACAGTATAAACCTTGTGCAATGAAATGACGAGTCTATGTGGTATAGGCAAGAACATACTTTGTCATGTTATTGGCTCTGATGGTGAAAGTGCTGTTCGTATTCCACACTGTCTGGAGAATTTTCCGCAGTAGTGCCGCACGGCTGCGCAAGTGTCGGGAGCTGGCAGACCGCCATAGACAGAATAACAGGACAGTGACAGTGTGTGTGGCACTTCTTGCTGCTGTGGAATTGCTTCGAGATCTACTCTCTGAGATAACGCCTTGAAAAGCACAGTGTAACAATGTTTCCAACAAATGGCAATCTACAGCTGTAAATGGCGTTATACTCCATATTACCTCCAACAGACTTAATTAGAAACATGAGTACTACTTGAAAATTACGTGTTGTTCCTAAGTGGTCCTGGCAAAATGCCACCTATGAAAATCATGTAGTTAGTTACTGCGATACGCTATCGGATAGAAAATGTGGCGCTTGTTATTAAGCGATGTACGTTATGAGAGATTGTCATTAGTGTAAGAGAACAGATGAATAGCTATGATTACGTGCATGCAGAAATTAAACGTGAAATTAGGCATATGTTCCTTTACGGATCACATGATATAGTTAACATGAATAATAGCACAAAACCCGGCATGGAAGAGGTCTAAATTAGACTCAACAGCTCGTGCACAAATTAATCGTGCTCAAATGCATGTGAGCGCTGTTCATTCGCTTTCACCACTGCATATCTCATATTTCTCAATATTATGCTTGGCCACTGCCCAGAACAGGGACTCATCACACTGAAGCAACATCCTAAAAATGCAGCTTGTCATGTAAGTTATTTAAGGGTACCTGAGTTTCTCCTGGCGTATACAACTTTCAAATAACTTCCGGGAATTCAGCCAGGTAACACTTTCAGCGACCGCCGATATTTCGGCGGGAGAACACCCCGCCATTTTCAAGGCAAACTGCAACGGACAGGCGGTGTACATGCAAATTTAATACCTCGGTCCTCGGACCCAAGCAGGAAAGATAACACACACACACTGAACACTAGTGCCACCAAAGATGCCCAAAGTCAGAGCTATCGATAGTGAGACTATGAATTCGCCGGTGAGGTAGCATTGAGTCTGTCCCTCTGTTTCTTGACAAGGGAGAGAGCCGGATTCCAAACAGAGTTTAAACAGAAACCTCCATCCCTGTTAACAAGGTTGCTCGCTAATTTAATCTCAACTGCCTCCCGAATCACACTGTCCCAATAGCTGGACGTGCATGCCAATACCTCGGTCTTATTATATAACATGGGGTGACCAGTATCCAAGCAATGTTCGGCAATAGCAGATCTATTAGGCTGCTGTAATCGTGTGTGCCGTTTATGCTCAGTACATCTGTCCTCCACGGTCCTGATAGTTTGACCAATATATGCCATGCCGCAGCTACAAGGGACACGATATACACCCGCCTTACGCAGTCCAAGATCATCCTTAACGGAACCCAAAAGTGCTCTAATTTTAGATGGAGGTCGGAAAACGCATTTCACATCGTATTTCCGTAAAATACGACCGATCTTATTGGACGTGTTTCCTACGTAAGGCAAGAAGGCAGTAGGCTTAGGTGTGGACTCAGAATTATCATCAATCACCTGATGTACAGTTGGTCGATAGCGCAACGCACGTTCAATCTGTCTATCACTGTAACCATTTTGACGAAATGTAACTTCAAGATGGGACAGCTCAGCTGGCAAAGTCTCAGCGTCAGAAACGATATGTGCCCTGTGTACCAAGGTACGAAGTACCCCTTCACGCTGAGCGGAATGGTGACAACTATTAGCTTGTAAGTACAAGTCGGTGTGAGTACGTTTCCTGTAGACTGCATGTCCCAATGATCCATCATCCTTCCTCCTAACCAACACGTCGAGAAAGGGAAGGCAACCATCCTTTTCCACCTCCATCGTGAAACGAATGTTCGGGTGGATCGAGTTCAGATGTTCTAGAAAGACATTCAAATTCTCCCTACCGTGAGGCCAAACAACGAAGGTATCGTCAACGTATCTATAGAAACAGGCGGGTTTTAAAGGCGCCGACTCCAATGCACGTTCCTCGAAGTCTTCCATAAACAAATTTGCGATCACAGGAGACAACGGACTACCCATCGCAACTCCATCTGTCTGCTCGTAATACTGGCCATTAAATAAGAAATAAGTGGATGTCAACACATGCCTAAAGAGATTAGTTAAATCAGCACCAAACCTGGCTTCAATTAACCGCAACGAATCAGACAGAGGAACACGAGTGAAGAGAGAGACCACATCGAAACTCACTAAAATATCAGAGTCATTCAGCCTCAGTCCCTCCAAACGACGTAAAAAATCAGCTGAGTTCCTGATATGATGTTCACACCGTCCTACTTGTGGACTCAACAGAGAAGCAAGATGCTTGGATACACAATATGTCGGGGCGCCGATGTTACTCACTATAGGACGGAAAGGAACCCCTTCCTTATGAACCTTTGGAAGATAGACAGATTGAACGTGCGTTGCGCTATCGACCAACTGTACATCAGGTGATTGATGATAATTCTGAGTCAACACCTAAGCCTACTGCCTTCTTGCCTTACGTAGGAAACACGTCCAATAAGATCGGTCGTATTTTACGGAAATACGATGTGAAATGCGTTTTCCGACCTCCATCTAAAATTAGAGCACTTTTGGGTTCCTTTAAGGATGATCTTGGACTGCGTAAGGCGGGTGTATATCGTGTCCCTTGTAGCTGCGGCATGGCATATATTGGTCAAACTATCAGGACCGTGGAGGACAGATGTACTGAGCATAAACGGCACACACGATTACAGCAGCCTAATAGATCTGCTATTGCCGAACATTGCTTGGATACTGGTCACCCCATGTTATATAATAAGACCGAGATATTGGCATGCACGTCCAGCTATTGGGACAGTGTGATTCGGGAGGCAGTTGAGATTAAATTAGCGAGCAACCTTGTTAACAGGGATGGAGGTTTCTGTTTAAACTCTGTTTGGAATCCGGCTCTCTCCCTTGTCAAGAAACAGAGGGACAGACTCAATGCTACCTCACCGGCGAATTCATAGTCTCACTATCGATAGCTCTGACTTTGGGCATCTTTGGTGGCACTAGTGTTCAGTGTGTGTGTGTTATCTTTCCTGCTTGGGTCCGAGCACCGAGGTATTAAATTTGCATGTACGCCGCCTGTCCGTTGCAGTTTGCCTTGAAAATGGCGGGGTGTTCTCCCGCCGAAATATCGGCGGTCGCTGAAAATGTTACCTGGCTGAATTCCCGGAAGTTATTTGAAATATTTAAGGGTAGCTTAACTATGGCTAACAAGGGGAAGCCGCCAATTGTGAAATTCAGTTTCGATTCATACTGCGCATAATAAAAGCTCATGGCCAGAGGTGTAATGTGGCAAAGCACCAAGATGCACTTCTCAGCCGTTGTCGAGAAAATCGACAGTTAAAAGAAACCGCTGCGGTGAAATACTTTCGACGATTAACAATTTTCTACAGCGTCGTGGTGCGGCAGTAAGCGCTCGGGTTCGTAATCCGAAGGTCGCTTGATCTAATCTCGCGCCATGCAATTTTCTTTTATTATTTTTTTTTGTAATTGTACACACACACACACACACACACACACACATACACGCACACACACACACAGGGTGTTACAAAAAGGTACGGCCAAACTTTCAGGAAACATTCCTCATACACAAATAAAGAAAAGATGTTATATGGACATGCGTCCGGAAACGCTTAATTTCCATATTAGATCTCATTTTAGTTTCGTCAGTATGTACTGTACTTCCTCGATTCACCGCCACGATTTCATACGGGATACTCTACCTGTGCTACTAGAACATGTGCCTTTACAAGTACGACACAACATGTGGTTCATGCACGATGGAGCTCCTGCACATTTCAGTCGAAGTGTTCGTACGCTTCTCAACAACAGAGTCGGTGACCGATGTATTGGTAGAGGCGGGCCAATTCCATGGCCTCCACGCTCTCCTGACCTCAACCGTTTTGACTTTCATTTATGGGGGCATTTGAAAGCTCTTGTCTACGCAACCCCGGTACCAAATGTAGAGACTCTTCGTGCTCGTATTGTGGACGGCTGTGATACAATACGCCATTCTCCAGGGCTGCGTCAGCGCATCAGGGATTCCATGCGACGGAGGGTGGATGCATGTATCCTCGCTAACGGAGGACATTTTGAACATTTCCTGTAACAAAGTGTTTAAATTCACGCTGGTACGTTCTGTTGCTGTGTGTTTCCATTCCATGATTAATGTGATTTGAAGAGAAGTAATAAAATGAGCTCTAACATGGAAATTAAGCGTTTCCGGACACATGTCCACATAACATATTTTCTTTCTTTTTGTCTGAGGAATGTTTCCTGAAAGTTTGGCCGTACCTTTTTGTAACACCCTGCATATATATATATATATATATATATATATATATATATATATATATATATATATATATATATATGATTAATTCTCGGCCATCAGTTACAACAATTATGCATACAATAAGTTGCTGAAAGTCGTTTGTCGTGGAAAATTAAATAATACTTGAAATAAAACACAATATCACAAATAATATTCAAGTGGATACAATTTATTGAAAAGTTCGGTATACACTCGCACATAATTAACAATTAGTGACCAGAAGTAGCTGGAGTATCGCACGAACCAGAGTGATAGTTATCACAGAAACATGGAAAGCAGAAAACAGCACGACATCAATCACACCTGATAAACAATGCGTTTTAACATGAACAATTGTTTTTTTATATTATCTGTTGGGAAACACACCCGATAGACATTCTGAAAAATTGTTCTATCGTTCGTCAGGTTTGATGCATACCACGCGTATCGTATCATATCGGCAAAAATCGGACAAGAAAATTGGTGGTGTACGATGGATTGGATTTTTATACAATCGACTCTGGAGTTGATGTCACGGTTTCGCTCGGTTAAAAAAGCACAATTTTGAAGGCGCTTGATAAAATTTTTTACCTGCCGGTAAAAATACACGTCACACGGTTGGACGAGAGGAGTGCACTTTGGAGGAAGGACTTTTATAGTGCACGTTGATAACTTCTTATCGTCCTGGAACATCTCGTCGTATAACGCCGGGTTCGTTTGCCAACCCCAAGACTCATTCAGAAGGAGAAATTATTTCTTTTGTGCGTATGGTTGCAAAGCATTACGCAAGAAGTCCATGAACAAACCCGTTGTTAGTTTATCGGATTTGGAGGATGTAATAACAACGTTGGTATTCTTCTTGGCGTACTCGTCGACTGTCTTCTGTACTATGGATCCAAACGTACCTGTGCACTCTTGGAGGCCTACGAAAACAAGAGGCAAGACTCGTCCAGACATCGTGATTGAATATTGTGCCGTATACGAATGCGTCACCTTGTTCATGTCGTGTCGGGTTACCAGGACAGCCGTTGACCCTTTTTCGGCGAGAGTTCTGTTGAACGTGGACTGGTACTGGCACCCTGACAAACAAAATGTAAAAATATCGTTTATATAAGAAATATACGAAATCTGTGTTGTCTATCATATATCAGATTATCATATTCTATCATCATGTCATACGACATTTGTGAACAGCTCTTTACGTACCTGTTTGATCAGTATTAATTATGAAATCTTTGTCGAAGTTAGTTATCAACGTTCGCGTCTGGATCCGAAATGTGTCCGCAGGGGCCAAAATTTCGTCTTGGGTAGCCGTCTCTTTCCGGGAAACAAATTTTGTGATTTTCCGTTGCCGAATCCCATGCTTCTTTTTAAATTCGGTGACCCATGTTTTTGAAGCTTTGAAGTTGAAATCTGGGAACTGACTTGCAGCGCCCAACGCCCACTGCTGCAGGTTTCTGGTAGTAACTTGCTGGAAGTTTTGTCGAGATTCTACGACGCGATCATGCACCCATCCATGAATCGATGGTACAATATTTATCAAATTTGCTACCGCCACGTTTAATTTGCTCTTCTCACCTGGATAAATAGCCCATATTTGTCAAACGAGAGCACCCCCTTTTTCTGTAGAATTTTGAGACTCCAGCCTGGATGTTCTTTGGCCAGATTGACAGCTCTAATTTTGTAATCCAGAGAAATATTGTCGTGCCCTTTTTTTTCTTCTCGTCCGGCTCGTATTCGTCTGATGATTCGTTGGCAATGAGACTCGTTTCAACGTCTTCGATTTCATTAATGTCTATCAGTTCCTCATCATGAACGAGGGTTTTTTCGGTGAGCATTTGCAGCGTATTCTAGAACATTTCTTCCCCAATTACCATGGCTTCTTCATTGATTGATGACGACGGTTCTGCTGCGATGCGATTGCTGTTACGAAGGAGGCTTTCAAAATGCACTAACGCTTCTTTCAATTGTTGTTTCGCCACTTCACTTTGTATAGAATCTTCTTCGATCACATCACTTTCATGGGAAGGGCCCGGACCGGATTGCTCTCCAATTGTACCGCCTCCACTTTTCCGTTTGTTTAACAGGGTGTACCAAAGCTCTCACGTACGCACTGATTTTCGATGATGTTATAAGTTGCGCTAGGGACCGCATCTACCTTCTTTCGAAGTTAGCAGGCAACTACGCTGTTATGCGGCGGCTCATTTCGGCCCATTCAACATTTGTCCTTCAAGTGTAACGAGCGAGTAACGGAGTTTCTACAACTTATTATATGCATAATTGTTGCAACTGATTGCCGGGAATTATATGTGTGTGTGTGTGTGTGTGTGTGTGTGTGTGTGTGTGTGTGTGTGTGTCTGTGTGTGTGCGTATACATTTGAATTACAAAAAACAAATACTTAAAAAAAATAAAGGTTGCATGGCGCGAGATTCGATCCGGCGAACTTCGGATTACGAACCCGAGCGCTTACCGCTGCGCCACGACGCTTTAGAAAATCATTATTCGTAGAGAGTGTTTCACCGCAACGGTTTGTTTTAACTGTCGATTTTCTCGGCAACGGCTGAGAAGTGCATCTTGGTGCTTTGCCACATTACACCTCTGGCCATGAGCTTTTATTATGCGCAGTATGAATCGAATCTGAATTTCACAATTGGCGGCCTCCCATTGTAAGTTGAAGAAATTTAAGGATCTCACGGGAGCAAGACGTACACGTATTGGCAGCTTGAAGATTAGATGTAACTGGGACAAATATTAACTACAAAGAAATGATCACATAAGATGTGTAATAGAATTAGTTAATTGTGATTACATCAGACTATGGACTGCGCTACAGTCCGAGACACATTTTACAAGTGCGGTGCCAGTCAGGAAGAGACTAGAGCCATAAGTTAACAAATACCAAATCAAAGTTCTCTCTCCTGCGCCAGTCACAGTTCCCCGAACTCCACTTGCATGGCTGACAAAATGTCCCTTACACAGGTAAAAACGGCGGGATGCAACTGAAACTTGTCATTCTTACCGTACAACACTCGAAATTAGATTGATTAGCTCGGTTCTTGTACCGAACGGTCTCTTTCCATTGGATAGCATTGTTCACGCCACGTCTTATGGTGGGGACGATACTGTGAATTGTGCAGTCCGTAAATCAGGGAGAAAACAACAGACCTTCTCACGCGGCCAGAGTAACGCTGGTAGGCGGCTCTTTTTTTGTGCAGACAGAAAGGCAAATTTCACGTTCAGGTACCGACAGCGGAACGATGCGAGGGCCGTCGGCAACCTACCCGTTAAAACAGGTTAGTGCCAGGAACTTCACCACAACATGTCGGGATACAGGACTTCCCGCGAAAATTAGGGGCCTCCAATGAGACTGACGTTACCTGCTTTTGAGACACAGTGAAAGCCTTCAGCATCCCAAGCGGTACAATACTGAGGACGCCGGACTCACATATTCCTGCGAGGAATCGTATAACTCACCACTCCCAACAAATTTACTAAGCTCAAAACAAAAAAAAAACAAAAAAAAAACAAAAAAAATAGTAAATAATCGTAACAAAGCTGAAACAAATACCTTAATGCTACGTATGAGAGTCTTGTTGGAAACTATTTCTGTGTACTTTCTATACGTGTGCTATTCGTAATCGAAGTTACAGTAGCTGACTGAGGGTACCTTTGGTACTATTGCCAACTTCCCACTTTCCCGTTCAACTAGCGAATTTGGCTTCGGATGAACGACGATCAGTAAACCTCCGTATAACCTCTAATTTCTCTGGTTTTTTCATCGTGTTCCTTTCATGGTATGTACAAGCAATGAAATAAAATACAGCTCGACTCTTCTAGGAATCCCAAATTTGAAAAATAAATTTCTTCAAAGGCAGAACCGCCATTACACTGTTGTTTATTTACAGTGTTACATTTACACATAAACAATCATGATTTCGGCTTCAAAGTGCCGTTATCAAATGTTTTAAGTGTTATAAATTCCCTGTGATGCCATACTGTCGTATTAACATACACTAATAGACACATTGTCTAGGAGTCGATATGAAAAAATTATTGAAAAGTAAACTTCTCTCGCAGGATTTTCCAATGGATTCCCATGAAAAAATCTGTAACATTGTAGGAGTAAAGGCTTCTGCGACCCTTAACTTACACTGGTGTGCAAAACTTAAGAACGAAAGTAACTTTGACCTGATGTGTCACTGTGAAGTAACATAGCTCAATGAAACTCTATAATACTGAAAGTAACTCGAAGAAATACGCAGTGAAACTAACGGTAATGACACTTCCATTGACAGATAGCACACTCATGCCTATAAATTAAGGATTTGCTGATACATGGTGAAACAACGCTCTGGTGGGCGGTTTGCGAGTTTAAATCGCCTCGTGGTATGACCATTCGGTGCATTTGACATGCGGTCGTCGCACGGTAGCGCTGGCTGCAGTCCACATACACAGAGGTGTGTTGGTGCATGTCAGAATGCGATGCAGCGAGTAAGTGTGCAGACGTTTTCAGACGTGCTAATGGTGACTGTATATTGAAAATGGCTCAAAGAACACTTATCTATGACTTTACGAGGGGTAGAATACTAGGGCCGCTGGAAGCTGGTCAAACACAGCAGGTCGTAGCACGGACCCTCCGTGTGCCACAAAGTGTGATCTCGAGATTATGGCAACGATTCCAGTAGACAGGAAACGTGTCCAGGCGCTACAGTACGGGACGTCAACACTGTACAACACCACAAGAAGACCGATATATCACCATCAGTGCCCGCAGATGGCCACGGAGTACTGCAGGTAGCCTTGCTCGGGACCTTACTGCAGCCACTGCATCAGTTGCCTCCAGACACACAATCTATAGACGACTGAACAGACATGGTTTATTCGCCCCGAGACCTGCAAGAGGCATTCCACTGACTCCTGGTCGCAGGAGAGTCCGTAAACCCTGGTGTCAAGAACACAATACATGTTCATTGGAACAGTGGTCTCACGTTATGTTCATGGACGAGTCCAGGTATATGTCCTCGTAATATTTCGCGACGGCATACATGAATAAAACGTTCTCGCTTTTCCAGCAGCGTCAATTCGAGCTTTCGATGGCCATCTCCGCCACAGCCAGGTATAGTGTGAACAGTGATTCTCGCCGGGTTTTCATCTGGCGTGAACCAGGAACCAGATACCAACTCCTTAATGTCCTTGAAAGGGACCTGTGTGGAGGTCGTTGTTTCATGGTGTGGGGTGGGATTATGATTAGTGCACAGACACCCCTACATGTCTTTGACAGAGGAACTTGTTAGCAGCAGACACAGTGGCTGCACTAAAGACTGAGATGGCGCGGAGTTTTATTTATTGAACTTTCGTTACTATTTCTCCTTCGTGGTCGCTGCCCAACTCTGCGGATCCCTCCGCCTGGCTGCTGCTGTGTAGATTTTTCGACAATGTGAGCAACGCGCGCCGCTGATCGCACTCAGGAGCCTCAAGCCACCAGTGCTCCGCTGAAGCCAGGATGCCCTGTCGTTGAGATGAACTCTTCGCCACTCGGCGCCCCAGTACGGGCAGGCTCACGGAACCACGTCGCCGTGAGGTCAGCTACCGACGCCTGCTTCACCGGCGGCTGGGAAGCCGTCATTCGCGATGTCCGCGACGTCCCGTCATGGACGGACAAAGTGCCGTGGGACCGGGTTGCCGTGGTGAAGTCCGGGCGTCATCCCTGGCGGCGCCTGTGAACAAGACCCCGCTGCGGCCGGTCCTGCTGGAAATTATCGCTGTAGTTACTCAGCAATAGTGCCGACCGAACTCGGGCCAACCTCCAGAGCTGAAGTTGACATCTGGCTGCGAACGGATGACTCCTGCGAGCAGGAACAGTCTTCCGGAATCGTCGCCTACGAAGATTGATCATTCGGACACAGACCATATCCGTCCTCAGATCCGAAATGCTTCCTAAAGGATTCTGTATGTTGCTGCCTGCACTCCACTATTTATATCCGGCAGGAGGACGATTTTTACCCTCGGTGACAGCTTTTTGTTACTACTCCCGCAGTATATTGCAGTGTAACTTGGGGTGCTGGCCTCACTTCCCCGTACTCAGCACTGTCCAGGCTTCGCTCGCCGCTCGGTCTGTGTGCATCCTTGCATCAGCCTGCTGGTAGACTGCTGCTGTCAGCAAGGCTATCTGTGCTTGCATACTTCGCAACGCCTCGGTCGCTGGCATGCCTCTGTTTTGCCATTCTCCACTGCATGAAGCAACGTTTACTACATGTGTCCACAACAAACTGTAAGAGGTCAGCTGTATCGGGACGTCATTTTGCACCAGTATGACCGTCTTTTCAGGGGTGGGTCCCACATTCCTCCTGGTGGATGATAACGCACGGCGCCACCGAGCTCCCATCGTGGAGGAGTACCTTGAAACAGAAGATATCAGGCGAATGAAGTGGCCTGCCTGTTCTCCAGACCTAAACCCCATCGAGCACATCTGGGATGCTCTCGATCGATGTATCACTGAACGTCTTCGAACCCCTCCCACACTTCAGCAGCACCGACAGGCGCTGGTGCAAGAATGGGAGGCTACACCCCAGTAGCTGCTCGACCACCTGATTACAGTATGCCAACCAGTTCTGCGGCCTGTGTACGTGTGCATGTTGATCATATCCCATATTGATGTCGGGGTACATGCGCAGGAGACAGTGGCGTTTTGTTGCACATGTGTTTCAGGACGGTTTTCTGAACTTATGAGCCAATACCATGGACTTACAGATTTATTTCGTGTGTGTTCCCTATGTGCCTATGCTATAAGCGCCAATTTTGTCTAGTGCCACGTTGTGTGACACCACATTCTGCAGTTATCCTTAATTTATGAGCATGAGTGTAGTTACACTGAAGTCGCAGCGATTTATGACGATTCCCTGAACATTGCAATAGGTAGAATGTGACACTTAGTGTAGTGTCTTCATACATCCATATTTAAATTGGATGATGGTGGGACATCAGATAGTACAATTTTTATTAAAAATGAAACTCCTCCAGCTGTACTTACGTTTTCATATTTATTTGGCTACTAGTTTCGACGTTGCCTCAACGCCATCTTCAGGCCAGTACATTTTGATGATATCACCTGTGTATGGCTGAGTACAAGAAGTCCGTGGTGAGACCAATGCAGCTCCACATGGATGGCTGGCAGTAACTCAATGTAGTGCGTCATCCCTACAGAGAACAATGCAGGCTCTCCAATTGGCTCCCATGCTGGCCACGAGGAAAGCAGTTGTTGTGGCAGGGTGTTCCAATCTTCCACAATGGCAGCTGATAACTGCTGGGTGGTTCTTGGTGTACGTGAAAGTGCTGCAGTGCATCTCCCCAACGCATCCCACACATTCTGAACAGGAAAGTCGGGGGAATGGGCAGGTCATTCTATTCGCCAAACATCCTCTCATTCCAAGAGCGCATTATCTGCGTAGTTCAATGTGGTCGTGCATCGCTTTCCATAAAAATGACGTCAGACCTGAATGCACCTCCGAAAAGACGCTCAATAGGACGGAGTACAGTACTACAAAGATTTGGAGGTCAGTACGCCCATAAACTATGCCACAAATGCACCGCCCAAACGATTATGTTACTATCTCCACTTCTCATCATGTAAGGATACTTGCAGAATCACAACTCAGACTGAATGTGCTCTAATCCGAGAAGAGCACGTGACCCTACTTCTCGATCATCCAGCCCTTATTGGAAAGTGGCACATCACACTCCCACTTCAACCATACTGTCGGTCCGATTAATATTCATTTTAGGTCACGGTCCCCACGTTCCCCAGTACTACACTTGGTATGTGTGGTTTATGACTTTTTACGTGAGGAAATTGTGGGCAGAATGTTCATATATCTGCAAGTGCAGAGATTTGTACCCCAGGGGTCGTATTGGAGATGACAGATCACCGGGAGAAAGGAGGACTGTAGGACATAAATGTTGTGTTCAGCTACCTGGCTGTGTAAGTGATTTCGGGAGGCTGTGCTCTATGAACTGTATTTGCAGAGGGACTTCGGGCCACACGAATCGCTTCTTCCCACTTAGGGTCGGACAGGAGGGCACCAGTTCCCAAAAAAATTTATCTGGGCCAGGCAACAGACTGTTATGAGGGCGGCCAGTTGGTGCAAAGTGGCTAGAGAAAGCCATTTAAGAGAGAGAGCTGTAATCTGAGCTTTTCTTCAAATGGTGGGGTGGTCATACAATTACAAGCACGTTGAAAGCTGGGATGATACGGACAGAGTGACCAGTGGATGTATTTAGTTGAGGCAAGACTGTAACTCCAAACTCCCCTGACTCCAGGAAGTCACCAGGCTCTTTTAGCGAGTGTCAAAAACATATATTTCATGGGCGTAACTGTCTGGGAAGCTTGACGGTCTGCAACTTGTGGTTGACTAAGAGCCAGTGGCAGTTTCCAGCTGTACCTACAGCGGAACTATATATCATCTTGGATATATCATTTCTGACGAGGGCGAACTGATTCGTCCCGAGTCGGCTCTCTGGCGTTTGACAATTCGAGCACATTGTCTTGTCCGTGAGTCAAATAGGATTGGCCAGACCACTGAACGGGTGCACCTCACACTGAAATCTGCTGGGATATGAGGGCTCTGATAGCGAAGTTCCCCGCTATCTAGTAATCAGAACGCCTGTCCACGTAGTTTGCAAATTGTCAAGGACGCTTCAGAACATTATAGATGCCACAGCGCAGTGCTCCTCACCCACAGCGTGCCGTTTCCAGCTGCCACCTGAATCAGGGTGAATGGGTAAAATACTGCCGAAACGGAGTAGTGTTGTTAAATGATATTCAGACCTCCCTGTTCTCCGTGAACCATAGTTTGGCGGTGTACTTGGTCGTAGTTGAGTTCATCTGAATAGAACAGGGCCTCGCAGTCGATTCATGTAAACAAAGTCATAATGGGTTGTAAGAGGGGTCAATTCAGAGAGGAACTTGTATATTTTCTACTCCAATAAGTTCTTTATCGGTCTAGCACCATCCCTTTTTCTGATGAATGTTTGTCATTTTTTGTAAGATTTATCAGTAGGATTTTTTGTAAACTTAAATACGCCACTGTTCTCATTCATACTCCTCCAACCATTCACTACTTTTATTATATTTTGGTGATACACGGATACACTAATTAAAACTTAAGTCGTGTTAAATTAGTTTTAAATTAGTTAATTATTAATTTGAGCCCTGAAAGTGACCACAGATAGGCAATAAAAGCGCCATGGGTGAATTCACTAATTTCACATATAAAAATAAAGGGCGTAGTTCACAGCGTCATGATTCTTGAGAAAATATTACATTTCCTTGTGTAAAGTGTATCATCACTTTGGCATATATTCGTGAACAAAGCAAGCGACCGCTCGCAGTATGCTCTTGGCACCATCACACCGATACCGCAGATGTGCAGGTATCAACGGAACACAACGTAATGGTCTTCGGGCAAAGAGACAACCCTCAGTCTGTCACCGTGTCACAGTGGAGGGGATGAGTTTGTGTGCACTGCAGTCCTGTTAATGATGGTTGCAATTGCACCCCCTGTTAAACGGGGGATCCCTTCTTGCATGTTGCAGAATGCAGTTTTAACTCACCGTGGTTCAGCACGCTCGCTGTGCACGTGAATCAGTGCGGCCAGCAACGCTAATTTCCTTGGTGACACCCACTCATTGTCCATTTTCCAGTTTCCCGATTATTCTAGCCCGTGTCAAGTTCTCCATGTGTTGCCTCCGGGCCGTGTCGTAATTTGCTCGATGATTGGCACACCCTACCGTCAGCCGTTCCTGCAACTGCGTCGTATTGTGGAGCCAGCCCAGTTCGGCGCCATAGTCACGCTGACGTCGCGCCATGTGCCATCCCGTTTTCTGTGCTCTAATGGGAGACGAAAGGAGAAAATATAAAAAAGCAGTAAATGAAGCAGGCAAAAAGGAATACAAACGTCTCAAAAATGAGATCAACAGGAAGTGCAAAATGGCTAAGCAGACATGGCTAGATGACAAATGTAAGGATGTAGAGGCTTATCTCACTAAAGATAGATACTGCCTACAGGAAAATTAAATAGACCTTTGGAGAAAGGAGAACGACTTGTATGAATATCAAGACCTCAGATGGAAACCCAGTTCTAAGCAAAGAAGGGAGAGCGGAAAGGTGGAAATATTATATAGAGGTTTATAGAAGGGCGATGTACTTGAGGACAATATTATGGAAATGGAAGAGGATGTAGATGAAGATGAAATGGGAGTCGTAATACTGCGTGAAGAGTTTGACAGAGCTCTGAAAGACCTGAGTCGAAACAAGGCCACGGGAGTAGACAACATTCTATTAGAACTACTGACAGCCTTGGGGGAGCCAGTCTTGACAAAACTCTACCATCTGGTGAGCAAAATGTATGAGACAGGCGAAATACCCTCAGACTTGAAGAAGAATATACTAATTCCAATCCCAAAGAAAGCAGGTGTTGACAGATGTGAAAATTACCGAACTATCAGTTTAATAAGTCAGAGCTGCAAAATACTAACGCGAATTCTCTACAGACGAATGGAAAAACTGATAAGAGCCAACCTCAGCGAAGATCAGTTTGGATTCCGTAGAAATATGGGAACACGTGAGGCAATACTGACCCTACGACTAATTTTAGAAGCTAGATTAAGAAAAAGCAAACCTACGTTTCTAGCATTTGTAGACGTAGAGAAAGCTTTTGACAATGTTGACTGGAATACTCTCTTTCAAATTCTGAAGGTGACAGGAGTAAAATACAGGGAGCGAAAGGCTATTTACAATTTGTACAGAAATCAGATGGCAGTTATAAGAGTCGAAGGACACGAAAGGGAAGCAGTGGTTTGGAAGGGATTGAGACAGGGTTGTAGACTCTCCCCGATGTTGTTCAATCTGTTTATTGAGCAAGCAGTAAAGGAAACAAAAGAAAAATTCTGAGTAAAGTGTCAGGAATTCGTTTCTGAAAGTATATGTATGGAGTGTAGCCATGTATGGAAGAGAAACGTGGATGATAACTAGTTTGGACAAGAAGAGAATAGAAGCTTTCGAAATGTGATGCTACAGAAGAATGCTGCAGATTAGATGGGTAGATCACATAACTAATGAGGAGGTATTGAATAGAATTGGGGAGAAGAGGAGCTTGTGGAACAACTTGACTAGAAGAAGGGACCGGTTGGTAGGACATGTTCTGAGGCATCAAGGGATCACAAATTTAGTATTGGAGGGCAGTGTGGAGGGTAAAAATCGTAGAGGGAGACCAAGAGATGAATACACTAAGCATATTCAGAAGGATGTAGGCTGCAGTAGGTACTGGGAGATGAAGAACCTTGCACAGGATAGAGTACCGTGGAGAGCTGCATCAAACCAGTCTCAGGACTGAAGACCACAACAACGACAATAACAGCAACATCTGGGAGATGTCTGGCATCATGTTGAATCCCCGGAGTAGTTAATATGCTACTTCATTTATCTCGGCCTTAAGTTTTGGAGCGAAGTGTGTGAGTTTCCTGGTTTTAGTGCCGCGTCATTTTGTGAAACAACTACCACTCAGTATAAATATATGAACAAAGTATCTGTTCTTTCGGACATTTCCGAAAGAAGAGATACCATCTTTATATAGTTAAGGCTCACAAGCCATTTGACCATTTTCTTTTGTGCGGATACACAAAAAGTGTCCGAACTCTTACGGGAATCGGTAAAAAGCCGCGAGTAATGAGCATAATGGGCAGGGGCCCTATGAATATGGTGCGGGACAATAAGGTGAGAATGTGGGTGTCACGGGAGGCGTTCCAGATGTCAGACCCTGCAGTCACACTATCCTCTGTGTCGTCGGTGGCTCAGATGTCTGCCATGCAAGCAGGAGATTCCGACTTCAAGTCACGGTCGGGGCACACATTTTCAACTGTCTCCGTTGACTTATATCAAAGCTCGTATGCTGCTAGGGGTGTTCATTTCATTGTAACTCAATATAAACGAATTTCGGCCACATTTGCTGTTGTCCTTCTCTGACTCAAATATCGTATACGATGGGAGACATCTCACAACATGACGCAGAGCTATTACCATCAAACTTTTATTTTTATCTCCATAACGCCTTCATAACATCTAAACGAAACACTGTGGAAAACCGCCGCTCTTCTCCCAGACTCACGAGCAATTCTCCAGAATCGCTCGAACGAGTGTTTAGTACCCTACATCTTTATAGATTCAGTTACATTACGTTAAGATTCCTCCAATGAATTTCAGTCGGGCACTTGTTTTCCCTACTATTAATTTAATATAGTCATTCCACTTCAGGACAATGCGGACGTTATCTAACTGTTCATTATGTTTCCAGAGTCTTATCGCTATAAGTGTAATCGAACTTGAATGGATCTTTTCGCCTGTTTATGCACCCCAGATTGTGTTATTAGCGCTCAGGCACAAATGACAGCACTTGCACCAGTGGTCGATCTTTAGCAGGTCTTTCTACATATCGCTGAAGTTTTCTGGCTTTGTAAATTTTCTGTAGAAAATAGCATCTTCTACGAACAGCCTCGCAGAGATTTTGACGTTATCTGCCAGTCCACTAGATCAGCGGTTATCAACTTGTGAGGTGTCCCTAAACCCTCAAACCCTCACTCTTTCCTCGTGGAGACGTGTTAAATTTAATTTGGGGGGGAGGGGGGGCAATGAGAGCTTATCGAGGAGAAAAAACATATAAATTTATCAGTTTACTGAATCAAAATCGAAGCAAAATACATTGATATAACAGAAAAAATTAGAATTCCCGTTTACATAGGTAACAAACTGCATCGGTACAAAACAGTGAATTTAATAATTAACTTGTCAAAGCCAAATTAGAAACAAGTTTTATAACTGAAACTTCCTGGCAGATTAAAACCGTGTGCCCGACCGAGACTCGAACTCGGGACCTTTGCCTTTCGCGCGCAAGTGCTCTACCAACTGAGCAACCGAAGCACAATCACGCCCGGTACTCACAGCTTTACTTCTGCCAGTATCTCGCCTCCTACCTTCCAAACCTTACAGAAGTTCTCCTGCGAACCTTGCAGAACTAGCACTCCTGAAAGAAAGGATATAGTGGAGACATGGCTTAGCCACAGCCTGGGGGATGTTTCCAGAATGAGATTTTCACTCTGCAGCGGAGTGTGCGCTGATATGAAACTTCCTGGCAGATTAAAACCGTGTGCCCGACCGAGACTCGAACTCGGGACCTTTGCCTTTCGCGGGCAAGTGCTCTACCAACTGAGCTACCGAAGCACAATCACGCCCGGTACTCACAGCTTTACTTCTGCCAGTATCTCGCCTCCTACCTTCCAAACCTTACAGAAGTTCTCCTGCGAACCTTGCAGAACTAGCACTCCTGAAAGAAAGGATATAGTGGAGACATGGCTTAGCCACAGCCTGGGGGATGTTTCCAGAATGAGATTTTCACTCTGCAGCGGAGTGTGCGCTGATATGAAACTTCCTGGCAGATTAAAACCGTGTGCCCGACCGAGACTCGAACTCGGGACCTTTGCCTTTCGCGGGCAAGTGCTCTTCCAACTGAGCTACCGAAGCACGACTCACGCCCGGTACTCACAGCTTTACTTCTGCCAGTATCTCGCCTCCTACCTTCCAAACCTTACAGAAGTTCTCCTGCGAACCTTGCAGAACTAACACTCCTGAAAGAAAGGATATAGTGGGGACATGGCTTAGCCACAGCCTGGGGGATGTTTCCAGAATGAGATTTTCACTCTGCAGCGGAGTGTGCGCTGATATGAAACTTCCTGGCAGATTAAAACCGTGTGCCCGACCGAGACTCGAACTCGGGACCTTTGCCTTTCGCGGGCAAGTGCTCTACCAACTGAGCTACCGAAGCACGACTCACGCCCGGTACTCACAGCTTTACTTCTGCCAGTATCTCGCCTCCTACCTTCCAAACCTTACAGAAGTTCTCCTGCGAACCGTGCAGAACTAGCACTCCTGAAAGAAAGGATATAGTGGAGACATGGCTTAGCCACAGCCTGGGGGATTTTTCCAGAATGAGATTTTCACTCTGCAGCGGAGTGTGCGCTGATATGAAACTTCCTGGCAGATTAAAACCGTGTGCCCGACCGAGACTCGAACTCGGGACCTTTGCCTTTCGCGGGCAAGTGCTCTACCAACTGAGCTACCGAAGCACGACTCACGCCCGGTACTCACAGCTTTACTTCTGCCAGTATCTCGCCTCCTACCTTCCAAACCTTACAGAAGTTCTCCTGCGAACCTTGCAGAACTAACACTCCTGAAAGAAAGGATATAGTGGAGACATGGCTTAGCCACAGCCTGGGGGATGTTTCCAGAAAGAGATTTTCACTCTGCAGCGGAGTGTGTGCTGATATGAAACTTCCTGGCAGATTAAAACCGTGTGCCCGACCGAGACTCGAACTCGGGACCTTTGCCTTTCGCGGGCAAGTGATCTACCAACTGAGCTACCGAAGCACGACTCACGCCCGGTACTCACAGCTTTACTTCTGCCAGTATCTCGCCTCCTACCTTCCAAACCTTACAGAAGTTCTCCTGCGAACCTTGCAGAACTAACACTCCTGAAAGAAAGGATATAGTGGAGACATGGCTTAGCCACAGCCTGGGGGATGTTTCCAGAAAGAGATTTTCACTCTGCAGCGGAGTGTGCGCTGATATGAAACTTCCTGGCAGATTAAAACCGTGTGCCCGACCGAGACTCGAACTCGGGACCTTTGCCTTTCGCGGGCAAGTGCTCTACCAACTGAGCTACCGAAGCACGACTCACGCCCGGTACTCACAGCTTTACTTCTGCCAGTATCTCGCCTCCTACCTTCCAAACCTTACAGAAGTTCTCCTGCGAACCTTGCAGAACTAACACTCCTGAAAGAAAGGATATAGTGGAGACATGGCTTAGCCACAGCCTGGGGGATGTTTCCAGAAAGAGATTTTCACTCTGCAGCGGAGTGTGCGCTGATATGAAACTTCCTGGCAGATTAAAACCGTGTGCCCGACCGAGACTCGAACTCGGGACCTTTGCCTTTCGCGGGCAAGTGCTCTACCAACTGAGCTACCGAAGCATGACTCACGCCCGGTACTCACAGCTTTACTTCTGCCAGTATCTCGCCTCCTACCTTCCAAACCTTACAGAAGTTCTCCTGCGAACCTTGCAGAACTAACACTCCTGAAAGAAAGGATATAGTGGGGACATGGCTTAGCCACAGCCTGGGGGATGTTTCCAGAATGAGATTTTCACTCTGCAGCGGAGTGTGCGCTGATATGAAACTTCCTGGCAGATTAAAACCGTGTGCCCGACCGAGACTCGAACTCGGGACCTTTGCCTTTCGCGGGCAAGTGCTCTACCAACTGAGCTACCGAAGCACGACTCACGCCCGGTACTCACAGCTTTACTTCTGCCAGTATCTCGCCTCCTACCTTCCAAACCTTACAGAAGTTCTCCTGCGAACCTTGCAGAACTAACACTCCTGAAAGAAAGGATATAGTGGAGACATGGCTTAGCCACAGCCTGGGGGATGTTTCCAGAAAGAGATTTTCACTCTGCAGCGGAGTGTGCGCTGATATGAAACTTCCTGGCAGATTAAAACCGTGTGCCCGACCGAGACTCGAACTCGGGACCTTTGCCTTTCGCGGGCAAGTGCTCTACCAACTGAGCTACCGAAGCATGACTCACGCCCGGTACTCACAGCTTTACTTCTGCCAGTATCTCGCCTCCTACCTTCCAAACCTTACAGAAGTTCTCCTGCGAACCTTGCAGAACTAACACTCCTGAAAGAAAGGATATAGTGGGGACATGGCTTAGCCACAGCCTGGGGGATGTTTCCAGAATGAGATTTTCACTCTGCAGCGGAGTGCGCGCTGATATGAAACTTCCTGGCAGATTAAAACCGTGTGCCCGACCGAGACTCGAACTCGGGACCTTTGCCTTTGAAAATTGTAATACTGTACGAAATGCTCTTGTTTACGGTGCAGAAAACTCATAAATCCACCCCTGCCATGTATTTAAAAAAGGGTTAAATACTAAATTTTCTTTTGATTGATCCATTTGCCGTGAAGTCTAGGACGACTTCTTCTCCGACAACTGGGGGATTTCGTACACTAGTTGTAAGAGAGAGAGCAATAGAGTGCTACCGATACTGGTTCATTCACTGCAGCGGATCGGTGTTGCGAAGTAACTCTTAAGATTCGTAAATCTGTAGCTTCAGCGTTAATATATTTACAATACATTACAGATGAAGCGAATCGAACAAATATATGTCCTGTTCTCTTAAGAGGTAAAGGGCTCCAATGAAAATTATGACTGGTCGCGAATACTGAAAAGTTGAGAAACGCTGCACTAAACAGTAATGGCCTTACAACACTCTCTTGAGGCTCTCCCGAAATTATTATTTCATCTATAGTTTTTGTCCAGATGAAAATGACTTGTTGAGTTGCACATTGTTGTAAGCCCTAAATTAAGTCGCAAAGCAGGTCCAGCCAAGTTCGAAAACTTTAGATTTACTGAAACTGTGCAACTCTAGAGAATGTCTTATTGAAGTCAAGGAACATAGTATCAATCTGGATACAGTTGTCTAGTGCACTCTGCAGCTTATGGAAGAACAGAGAGAGCTAAGGTGCACAAAACCTCTGTTGATTCGTATAGAAAATATTTTTGTTTCCTTACATTGTGTTTTAGAATTACCATCGTACTTTTGTCCGCAGTGTAGGACTCGCGAGACAAAACATATGTGCCGAAAAACTGGAAAGTAGCACAGGTGCCACCAACACTCAGGAAAGCAGATGGAAGTAAACGGCTGACATCAATTTGTGGTAGAATTTTGGAACATATACTGTATTCGAACGCCAGGAACTATTTCCAAGGAAGCCTTTTTCCATTGCGGCTAGATCTTTTCACGAAAGGTGGATCACCAAATCTCTCCTTCAGCATAAAGGTATAATAAGAGAAATCAGAGCTCGTGCGGAAAGTTTGCTTCTCCCGTTTTCCCTGCATCTGGTTGGCTCTGAGCACTATGCGACTTAACTTCTGAGGTCATCAGTCACCTAGAACTTAGAACTAATTAAACCTAACTAACCTAAGGACATCACACACATCCATGCACAAGGCAGGATTCGAACCTGCGACCGTAGCGGTCGCTCGCTTCCAGACTGCAGCGCCTAGAACCGCACGGCCACTATGGCCGGCTTTCCCTGCATCTCTCCTGCGCTCTGTTCGGGACTGGAACGATACAGAAATAGCTTGAAGGTGGTTCGTTGAACCCTCTGCAAAGCACTTAAGGGAATTTCGGAGTAGTATTGTAGACGTGAATGTAGGTGGAGTTGGAATTTTGCATTCGAATTCGCTTCGTGCAAGGCTCTCATTACGCTAATTTTTCCTTCGTTCAGTTGCTGTTTGTATGACAGGCTTTGCCCGAGGTTAAAATTGCAGTGAAGCTTTCTTTGCTTCCGTATCATCTTTCTAACATGACTGTCGAATCATGGTGAGTCTTTTCCATCCCTCACAACTTTACTTAGCACATACGTGTCTAAGCTGTGTTATATAATACCCGTGATTTTTGTCCATTTATACTCCCCATTTTCCGTACTGGAGATTAATGTTTCATGTTGACCGTTCAGATAATCTGAAACGTTTTTTGTAGCACTTCTTGAGAATAAATGTCTTCATAGCTCTCTTTACATTCCTATGTAGAGCCGTTTTCAAGACACTGTAGCGGCTTTATGATCATTGACTTCCTGTTTTGTGCTAACTGAGTCGAAAAGTACTCGTCTGTTTGGCACCGTCCGATTTAAGATATTAACTTCACCAGTCGGTTTCCCAATAAAATTCCCAAGGTAATTTTCGGATGTAACATTTGGAACAATTTCAGACGTGTCCCTATCCCTACTACTCGCCCTAGTAGCTTGAGTTTCCCGCTCTATAACTGCTAAGTTAAAATCTGACCCTAACACTACGACTTGATTACGAATTTTTTGCGATAACTTCTCCAAGCTTTTCCTCAAGTGTTCCGCTAATGCTGATAGTGAGGCAAGATGTCTATAAATGTATCCGACCCCATGTCTGATCCATCGTTAATGGTTGCATCACTCAAGTTATTTCACTTTTGAAATTTGTTCTAATCTCACTGGATGTTGTCAAATTATTTACGGCTATAAAGACGTGTAGTCCACCAGCATTGGATCTATCTTCCTGGAATAGTTTTTAGAATTTAATTGTTATCATCTAGTATCAGCCAGCCATGTGAGTATTTTCAAAGCAGTTGCAAACAAGTGTGATTCACCGAGAAATTGCATTAATCAGAGTAAGAATTAGCAGACGTCGACTGTATAGTAATAGTTGTAATTGACAGCATAATTGAGTACATTAACCATTCTATTTAAGTTCATGTTCTGTGCCAACCATGACTATTTAGTCCATTGCAGCTTATTGTAACCAACGCTTATTACATGACCATCGATAAAATAAACTTACCTTTGAATGCAGGCGATTTTCGCTGTGAGTCTAATATAATTTACATCTGTATGTGTGGTGCCTGTTCTTTCGGAAATGTCCAAAAGAACAGAAACCAATACTAATGGGAGTATGAGATATACATGCGCCGTGAAGGGTACTATGATCAATTAGCGCAGAGCACCTTTCGTCGGACCTCGTATGGGTCTTCGCGTGCTCCGACAAATCAAAAGGAGATAAAGAGGTAGCGGGAGCTACTTCGGCAGTGAGTGGCAAACTGGGATTGCAGTGAGGAAGGAGGCATGCTTGAGTATTCCGTGCAGTTTTCTACCCACTGTACCAAGGTTTCGTAGATGGTTAACGAATCTGCTTATTAAGCAGAAAACCCGGGTTCGAATCCTGGTCTTGGTTCTAGGTGCTTCAGTCTGGAACCGCGTGACTGATACGGTCGCAGGTTCGAATCCTGCCTCGGGAATGGATGTGTGAGATGTCCTTACGTTAGTTAGGTTTAATTAGTTATAAGTTCTAGGCGACTGATGACCTCAGAAGGTAAGTCGCATAGTGCTCAGAGCCATTTGAACCATTTGAACCTGGTCTTGGTACAAATCTTCATTTGTCGCAAATGGATCCTTCCATTGCTTGAGTGCAGCAGAGATCGGAATTTTCCTTTCTGAACATATGGTGCTATAAATATTTCCAGCAGCACCCCTCAAAAGCGGATCGCCTGACGCGATTTCCTCTTACTATCTGTGTGGAAGAAGGTGCAGTCTTCTGGATATTCCTGTTGGAAGACACGAAGCAGAGATAGAATTTGTCAGAAAAAATAGAAGGCGATTCCTAGGTTTGTTGCGTTTTGTGTGTTTTACTTTAGCCAATATCTCGGACATGTTGAATAGCAAAGATTCCATTCCACGAGCTCAGTGGCGCGTCACAACGTGAGACCGGCTGCCATGGCTACCAGTAAGCACTGGGAGTGTTCCTCCAAATATTGACGCTCCCCGATATTGGAATGTGAGTCTCGCGGCAGTACTGCGCACGATAGCTGCAGATGGCGAAGGCGGCGAGTGTCGTAGACGGGTGTGGGGGTGGAGAATGAAGGAAAAAAGTGAATGGAGTGACTATTGGCAGATTTTATCGGCCACGGGAGAATGAGCTCTTCCTAGGGAAAAAATATAAAGTAGTAGCTTTGGAAATATGATGGCTGCATCTGTGTCGGTCTGATTATGAAGGATGCAACCATTACTACAGAGGCGAGTGTTAACTCTCTGACGCCGCTTCAGGAAGTCTCATTGAGGACTAGAAATGAAGATCCCAGCACTTATGTATCTTCAGCTACGTGATTATGAGCAAGTGCCTACAATGCCATGTCATCAGTAGCCATATATAGCCTTATTTATCATTTCTTAAGTTTCGATGAAAAAGTTTCCGTTTGAAGACCGTAAGACCAGAATCGGAGTGCCAGTCAGAAAAAAAAGAGGCGATCATTCCACAGACGCACCAGACTGCAGATACCCGTTTGGTAAAACAACGTGTCCTGCTGCGTGACGAAATTCGTAACTGCGTCCGGCAGCAATCGTCGAACCTTCAGGGCCTTTTTTAAGGGATCAAAGACGTTATAATCGCATGGTGAGAAATCAGGGCGGGTACTCGAGTGTCTCCGACTTGAGTTGGCCTAGCTTCTGCTTTACGACATTTGCGATATGGGGACGCCCATCATCATGAAAGTGCAGCACGGAACTTGGCACACCATTCCACAGATATGGTTTTCGACAGCCATACTGCCCCATACTAATTCTTCATTCTCCGATGGGTGTCTACAGGGGACTGTCCGTCGGTGGCAAGGAAAAGAATAACAACACGTTGATACTCTTTAGACATGTTTGGTAAAAACTTCGCCATAGGTCATATTTCCACGTTTACTGCAAACACAACGGGAAGACACGAGACACGAATGTCCCATTACTCCCTTTCCTACATTTCGGTGCTTGTGTACGCACATTTGAGTAACATTGCGTTGCATATACACTGAAGCAATGGCCTCAAATGGAAACTTTTTGATAGCCCCTTCTATACACTATAAGACAAAACAGTCACACTACAAAGGAATTTTCCGAATGGAACGGAAATCGCAAGATGTGATGTACATGTACAGTCAGAGATATTCTTATAATTTCAGAAAAAAATTAAAATTTATGCAAAAGTAAGACCTTCACAAATTGAGCAAGTCAGTAACGCATTGGTGCACTTATGGCCATAACGTAAGAAAATATTCGACTTGTCATTGATTGGTTGACAGAGTCCCCTTGAGGGATATCGTGCCAAAATCTGTTCAGTTGGCGCGGTAATTGGTCAAAATCCCTTAATGACTGGACGTTCTGCCCATAATGCACGCAGTGTTCTCAATTTTGGAAAGACCTGGCGGCCTTGATGGCCAAGGTAGGGTTCCTCAAGCACAAAGACATGTAGTAGACACTCTTACCTAGTGCAGGTGAGCGTTATCTTGTTAATATGTATGCCCTGGATGGCACGCTAAGAAGGGCAAAAAAATACTATATACAATAGCTCGACATACTGCTGTGCTGTAAGGGTGCCTTGGATGACAACCAAAGGCATCCCAGGCTATAACTCCTGGTTATCGGGCTGTATGGCAGCCCACAGTCGGTTTCGCATCTCACCACTGCTCGGAGCGTCTCTAGACACGTCTTCGACCAGGAATCTCATTCAGTGGAGTAGAATTCTCTTTAGTGATGAGTCCTGCTTCGATCTGAGCATCAATGCCCAGTGAATTCACCCTACCAATGGACATATTCTCACCAAAGAGAGACCAGTTGGTTTCCGTTAAGGCCAATAAATTTTCATTCTGAAGAAAGTATGGAGCTGTTACGCCACAGAGAAGAAAAAGGAAGACAGTAAATTTTTTTCGAATGACACTCTAGCACAGCCGCAGGTGACACTAGGAAGAGGGCCGGCCGCTGTGGCCGAGCGGTTCTAGACGCTTCAGTCTGGAACCGCGCGACCACTACTGTCGCAGGTCAGAATCCTGCCTCGGGCATGGATGTGTGTGATGTCCTTATATTAATTAGGTTTAAGTATTTCTAAGTTCTAGGGGACTGATTACCTCAGATGTTAAGTTCCATAGTGCTCAGAGCCATTTGAATTAGGAAGAGGTGGTGACATAGCTGTGCAGCAGAAAGAAACAATCTACATTGTAAGACAGTCATATACCTAAGCACACATTGCTACATCATTACAAATCACCAGACACAGGCTACACATTCTACAAAACACACACACACATATATATATATTATTATTATTATTATTAGCGAATGTCCCCATGGGAGAACGATAAGCAGGTGATTAACATTTCTTAATGTTCTTCTTATTTCCCCAGTATTTCTTCATTGCCTCCCCAAAGGCCTTCTTCCTTTCTTCGGTCCACTTTGGTCGGACAGGTTTAGATTCCGTCTCTGGAGTAAACTTCCACTTGTCGATTTTTCTTCTGAATGTATCCCGGTCTGACGTGTTTGTTATGTCAATTTTTGCCTTTTTCAAATCCTTCTTAACTTCAGTTACCCAGGGTATTGTTGCCTTAAGTGATGTCATATAGTCCAATAGACGTTTAGTTAACCTGTTTCCAGGTAATCTGTCTATATGTCCATAAAACTTCATCCGCCTCTTCCTGATATCTGCCTCGATGTTTGATATTTTTTCGGTTGTCTCGGTAGTCTGCAGCCTGTATCCATCTTGTGTGTATCGTGGTCCTAGGATTTTTCTAATAATTTTTCTCTCTACTTTCTTAATTTCGTGTAAATCTAATTTTCTATTCAGGGAGAGTGTTTCACTTGCATATGTGACTGTTGGTTTGATGACTGTGTTGTAGTGTCTGATTTTAGTGCCTTTTGATAGACATTTCTTGTTATATATATTTTGAATAAGTCCGAATGCTTTCTTGATTTTCTGTAATCGGTTTTTTTGTGCTATTTTCTCAAGTCCTGTTGGTTCAATAACTTCACCGAGATACTTAAAGTGCTTGACTCTAGTTATTTCACCATACTTTGTTTTTAGTTTCGAAATATCTAATTTTGAGCAGATGAATTCTGTCTTCTCAAAGGAGATTTGCAGGCCAACCTTCTCAGCACATTCTTTAAGTGTCTCAATTTGTTTTACTGCTGTTTCTTCACTGTCAGTTATAATTGCCAAGTCATCTGCAAACGCTAAATAAGGGATGTTCAATTTTCCTTTACCTCTTCCTAGTTCAATTGGCTTCCAAAAGCTTTGTTTCCTTAGTGTTACTTCCCACTCTTTCATAACTTTGTCCAAAACTATATTGAATAATAGTGGTGAGATCCCATCTCCTTGTCTTACTCCTGTTTTAATTGAGAATGGTTCCGAAATTTCCCCTCTGAATTTAATTTTTGATTTGGTTTTTGTTAGTGTTTGTTCAATTAGTTTTCGGGTTTTAGTGTCTAGGCCTCGTTCTTCGAGAATGTGACATAGAGACTGTCTGTCTATGGAATCGTATGCCTTTTTGAAATCAACGAATGTGCAGATTATTGGTTTTGACCTGATTGCTTTAATCTTTAAAATAGTTTTAAGGTTGAATATCTGTTCCGGGCATGATCTATTAGGACGAAAGCCTGCTTGGTAGTCTGAAATTGTATGTTCTAGTTGTTCTTGTGCCCTCTTTAGGAGACATGCAGATAGAATTTTGTAGGTAACTGGTAAAAGTGAAATGCCTCTGTAGTTGTTTACGTCTGATCTTTCTCCCTTTTTGTGCAATGGGTGAATTAGTGCACACTTCCACTCCTCTGGGATATTTTCTGTCTGCCAAATTTCTTTGATGATGCTAGTGATCTCTTTTAACGAATTTGGACCAAGGTTTTTCAGTAGTTCAGCTACAATTCCATCTTCTCCCGATTATTTATTATTTTTGAGTTTTCTAATGTGACTATAAATTTCTTCTTGAGATGGTGGTAGTGAAGTCTCATTCGTGTGTTCTGGTTGTAATCTGGGGAATCTTGTACTTGGTTGTGGGCAATTTAGGAGTTGTGAGAAATATTTAGCTAGTTCTTGGCAATTTTCTTTGTTAGTTAGTGCCAATTTTCCATTCTGTTTCCGGAAGCAGAGATTTTGTGGAGTGTATCCTTTGATTTGATTTGCGAATATTTTATAAAAATCTTGAGTGTTGTGGTTCTTAAAGTTTTCTTCAATTGTGTTTAGCTGTTCATTAAGGTATTTTCTTTTAGTTTGTCTAAGTATTTTAGCTGTTTGTTTTCTCACTTTGAAAAATGTTTGTTGTGTGGTTTCTGATTTGTCACAATTGTAATTTAAAAAGGCTTGTTGTCTCTCTTCTAATGCGTTATCACAATTCGAATTCCACCATGGATGCTTGGGTATTTTCTTTAACGGAATCAAATCTCTTGCTTTCTGTATAATTTTCGTTCGGAAATCTTTCCAGTTGTTTGTTGGTTGTTTATCCCATGCTTCTGTAATTTCTGATTCCTTGATATTTTTCAAGTCAAATTTGGGAATTAGTGGTGATTTCCTTTGGCGTTTCCTTTTTGGAGTGAATTTAATTTTAACTCTGGTAAGGTAGTGGTCAGAATCTATATTTGCCCCTCTGCGGACTTGAACGTCGTGTATTTCTTTCTGGAAGTCATAGGAGATATATATATATATATATATATATATATATATATATATATACTTGTGTGTGTGTGTGTGTGTGTGTGTGTGTGTGTGTTTGTGTGTGTGTGTATGTATTCGTTAGCTCTTGTTATGTGGAGCAACAAGTTATACCTAAGACGCAATAACGCTTACCGGAGACTTGACAGTGCAGTTAAGAGCTTCTAAGTATTCGTTAAGCAAACACAGCAGAATGAGGACCTCTGACAAGTGGTATGGAGTCAAGCCACCGTTGGTCATAATGAACAGAGCCTCGCATACTGTCTCCCTCAAATTTCCATACTTCAGTTCTCCAGCTCTCAATGCAATTCGTCATGAGCTCAACATTGTTCATACCAAAGCAATCAAGTCAGTGTGGACACTGAGAAAATTTTGAAATGCTAAAATTGCCAGTAAAGCATTTATTAAATTTAGATAACCGGTTTCAGCCGACCGCAGTGGCCAAGCGGTTCTAGGCGCTGCAGTCTGGAACCGCGCGACCGCTACGGTCGCAGGTTCGAATCCTGCCTCGGCCATGGATGTGTGTGATGTCTTTAGGTTAGTTAGGTTTAAGTAGTTCTAAGTTCTAGGGGACTGATAACCACAGCAGTTAAGTCCCATAGCGCTCAGTGCCATTTGACCCATTTAACCGGTTTCACCAAGACCATATTGTCTTCTTCATATCTTATTGTTCACATAAAATTAGGTCACGCGTAATATATACATATATATATATATATATATATATATATATATATATATATATACAAATGGTGTAACACCACTCACAGTTCTGATGAAAAAATGATGTAGCATAGTCCTGCCAAAGCCTGTTATCTAAATCTAATATATGCCTTAATAGTGATTTTGGCACTGAAAAGTTTCTTCAGAGTCCACACCATGGCAGATCACCCCCATACTGATACAATGTCATAAATGTACACTTGACTAAACGATTACTACAGTGTAGTGATGTCCATGTATTAGAAGTTTCCCCACTTCTTGTGAACATGACAGAGTCCAAGTAACCTCCATCTGCAGCAAAATTTCGAGAGCCGCCATTTGAAGCTGACTGCCGAATGATTCTACTGCCTCGAACAATCACTCCACGTAAGGACCACAAAGATAAGATACGAGAAATTAGGGCTCATATGGAGGCATATAGACAGTCGTTTTTCTCTCGCTGTATTCGCGAGTGGAACAGGAAAGGAAATGACAAGTAGTGGTACAGGGTACACTCCTCCAGGCGTTGTACGGTGACTTGCGGTATATCCATGTAGATGTAAATGTAGATGTAAATGCTGCTCGTGGGAGTTAGCAGTGGCCGCTTAACTCACTGCTCGTGGGCACACTGATGGTCTTCCAACACCACCACATCTCGTGGTGTTTCTTACATGAACATCATCGTCACTGCTGGATGAGAGAGAGGTCTCGTGCCTCTGTTCCTGATCATAGCTATAGGCACTTCCGGTTTCCAAAGGCCTACATATCTGGTGGAGCCAGGATCGACTAAGTACACGACTTCCAACAGTGCGGTATATCCTGATGGGTCACTGCAGATCGTCAGGATCTTCCGAAGCGGGATCAAGTACGCTCTAACCCAGTGTGATGCCATAGACTCACATCAGGGCTTCATCTGCCAGACAGCATCCGGAAGAGTGCAGGTGAATTGTAGAAACAGCAGGGGTGCCAGCTAAACTGACTACAGGAGTCAGTGGAATTTCATCGTGTCACTGGTATGCAGCGTCAGCCGAAGCTGATAAAGATACATAGAACTGTAAATCTGAATTAATAAATTTTAAATTATTAATCACGTTTGATTAGCCTTGAAGGACGCTCTATAGGTTTCACAACACAATCCTGACAATGTGCAGGTATCATTGCTCGGCACTTCTGCACTGCACTAAATTCATCCGTATCAGATTCATAGGAAAACTATATTCCAATGTCATCTGTACTGCAGTGGAAGTTTGAGAGATAATTGCGCATGAATTTTTGCGAGTCACCACTGATTTGAGTACAAAATTACCCTATTTAGTACAAATGTATTTGAAATATTTTTTCGATTAAGTCCTCATCAGAGCTCAAATATCACGCTCGGCCAACTCTAAAAAGAAGTACAACTTTACTCCAGTATGTTGCCTATCACAATCTTCCATACACTCGTATCTATTAAAGACGGTAATTATATGTTGCATTTGGTTGCAATACTGTTCTTGCCTCAATCAACCATCCCTGGAACGTCTCATAGAGCTTGAAAAGACTGAGATACTCGCAACTGCAGTTCTTTAACTACGTCTAAAGAACTGCTGCACACATCTTTTCATGTGATCTCAGCCAGAACAAACCAGAGAATTAACGCTAGGAGACCTTGGCGGACAAGGTACAGCCCTGCTCGACCTATCCGCCAAGGATATCGTCTTAGATCGGAAGCTACATGCGACACAGACCCACCATTCCTCAACCACAGGCCCAAACGTGAAATTTGCGCCCAGCTCGATGGGACGTAATCGAAATGTTCAAATCTTAAATGCATTTGGTTTAACTTGTAGAGTATTCCATATGAAGTCGATGTGGTGCAGATCTGTCAGATCTCTCTCACGACCTCTGCTTCTCCAAACTCTCCATTGGGTTGTGTCACTTGTAAGATGTTGCGAATATAATCGACCTCTCGGAAAGAAGTTATAATGAAATGTTTACGTAATATGTATACATAAACATACAGTTATAAATGTCCCCGTTCGTAGTCGCTAATTATAACAATATGTTTAATTTTGTTCTGTAACATATAGCTATAATCAGCGGTGGAAATATATTTGCGAACGCCGACCGTGTGCGGCTCTTTCTAGTTGGATCGTCTGATCAGTCGAAGTTGCATTGCAGAGGACAGTAAATGCCTATTCAAAATAAAATTATTTTTGGATAGCTCAACATGAATTTCCTAAGGGACCGTAGTTTATCATGCATTTACCAGTAGAATATGGCGCGGAGAAATTATTTCGCCGCATACAACTTCCGTCCGATTTCGACGAAAGAATTCGTGACTGTGAACTCTCTATTTGGCAGAAAAATAAAGAAAATTAAATAACTTCATGAAGGAGTGAGACATAGACACTATATTAAATAAATAGTCCATGCACCAATTCCATTTAAATCTAGTCCACAGCTCGTATTCGTGCGGTAGCGTTTTCGCTTCCCACGCCCGGGTTCCCGGGTTCGATTCCCGGCGGGGTCAGGGATTTTCCCTGCCTCGTAATGACTGGGTGTTGTGTGGTGTCCTTAGGTTAGTTAGGTTTAAGTAGTTCTAAGTTCTAGGGGACTGATGACCATAGATGTTAAGTCCCATAGTGCTCAGAGCCATTTGAACCATTTAAATCAGAATTTATGGCAATTAATAGATGAACTTACACTGCAATGAAAGATTTAACATGGATGCCGTTTTGACTGGCACTTCTCTTCTCGTAATAAAAATAATTCCTTTGACGTTTTCACATACACGCCGCACAATAAATCTACTGCTATGCAGTATTGCACTTTTACTTTACACTAAAATAATATAATTTTCAACGATAATAATACGGCGACAAGACATGCGTTCCGACACAAGTTGCAAGAGACAAGAGAAGAAAGAGTAACTGTTCATCGAGAATATCTCGTACATCAAAAAAAAAGTGTAAAAGTGTTCTTCTTCTGTCCGTTTTTCGCGCCGCGGTTTTCAAAGTCAATAACTCACTGCATCTCTGACGGTGCTCCGACAATAAACAAGTTACGTCACAGGTCGTTCACCTTTTACATTCTCGCAGCATTATTTGCTAACTGTAGCTGTTGCCGAGCGACTGCTCGGTTAGTGAATGATTTAAAATGATAGGCAACCACATAATGTTACAAAGTGTGCCATTATACACTACTGGCCATTAAAATTTCTACACCAAGAAGAAATGCAGATGATAAACGGATATTCATTGAACGAATATATTCTACTAGAACAGACACGTGATTACATTTTCACACAATTTGGGTGCATAGACCCTGAGAAATCAGTACCCAGAACAACCACCCATGGCCGTAATAAAGGCCTTGATACGCCTGGGCATTGAGTCAAACAGAGCTTGGATGGCGTGTACAGGTACAGCTGCCCATGCAGCTTCAACACGATACCAAAGTTCATCAAGGATAGTGACTGGTGTATTGTGGCGAACCAGTTGCTCGGTCACCATTGACCAGACGTTTTAAATTGGTGAGAGATCTCGAGAATGTGGTGGCCAGGGCAGCAGTCGAACATTTTCTGCATCCAGAAAGGCCCGTACCGGACCTGCAACTTGCGGTCGTGCATTATCTATCTCAAATGTAGGGTTTCACAGTGATCGAATGAAGGGTAGAACCACAGGTCATAACCCATCTGGAATGTCCACTGTTCAAAGTGCCATCAATGCGAACAAGAGGTGACCGAGACGTGTAACTAATGGCACCCCATACCATCACGCCGGGTGATACGCCAGTATGGCGATGACGAATACAAGCTTCCAATGTGCGTTCACCGCGATGTCACGAAACACGGATGCGACCATCATGATGCTGTAAACAGAACCTGGATTCATCCGAAAATAATGACGTTTTGCCATTCGTGCATCCAGGTTCGTCGTTGAGCACACCATCGCAGTCGCTTCTGTCTGTGATGCTGCGTCAAGGGTAACCACAGCCACAGTCTCCGAGCTGATAGTCCATGCTGCTCCAAAAGTGGTCGAACTGTTCGTGTAGATGGTTGTTGTCTTGCAAGCGTCCCCATCTGTTGACTCAGGGATCGAGACGTGACTGCACGATCCGTTACAGCCATGCGGTTAAGATGCCTCTCATCTCGACTGCTAGTGATACGAGGCCGTTGGGATCCAGCACGGCGTTCCGTATTACCCTCCTGAACCCACCGATTCCATATTCTGCTAACAGTCATTGGATCTCGACCAAGGCGAGCAACAATATCCCGTTACGATAAACAGCAATCGCGATAGGCTACAATCCGAGCTTTATCAAAGTCGGAAACGTGATGGTACGCATTTCTCCTCCTTACACGAGGCATCACAACAACGTTTCACCAGGTAACGCCGGTCAACTGCTGTTTGTGTATGAGAAATCAGTTGGAAACTTTCCTCATGTCAGCACGTTGTATTTGTCGCCACCGGCGCCAACCTTATGTGAATGCTCTGAAAAGCTAATCATTTTGCATACCACAGTATCTTCTTCCTGTCGGTTAAATTTCGCGTCTGTAGTATGTCATCTTCGTGGTGTAGCAGTTTTATTGGCCAGTAGGGTACTTTTGCTAAATGATAATTTGTGTCAATATTCCTCATTACCTTCCTCATCCAAATAATGTAAAGTTTCAAACTCACAACAGATGCCAAAGAGATACATTAGTAAAAGGAACATGGGAAGTTGCTAGCGTGTGTATCACTACTTGCACTTTGACCGACATATCTGGCTGCTGCAATTAAAAGTCGATTACGATTGGTGTTCAACAGTATTTCAATGTGAACAGAGGAGAAAATCTTGCACCGACACTCTTAATTAGGTCCTTTGAATGTAATTTAGACAGACAATTTGATATTCCTCTTAGGAGGCCAAGAAACGAGCACATCAGAATATGGCTAAATTGCAAACGTGGATCTTATGGCGTCGCTTGGACAATGCAGCACCTTCATGTAACACATTCAGAAGAGACGCCTACCAGAACGGTCGCGTTACAGGCCCGGTATGGTTTCATCTTGGTACGTTCTCACCGGCATGCACCAAGTGGACATTTTACTGATTAACGGCGAGGACAAGCGTCTTGCAGACTCGATGGCTCCAGGGCATAAATGACAGCTCAGAAATTAATGTCTGTTTCTGCCCTGAGGCGACATACTGGCGCCGGTCGAAGGTTTATAGGCCGCTAATTAACTAGCAAGTTACGCTTCCGAGGGGTTGCTTGGGGGGGGGGGGTGAGAGGAGACCAAACAGCGAGGTCATCGGTCGTTATGCCTCTGTCAGATGTACCAAAGCTAGAGGTATTTGCCAAAGTTGTGGGAATGGTTGAGACACTTTCGAAATATAAGGAGGAAAATAAGGGTGGAAACTTATATTTTATCATGTCTCATAGGCTTACGCCAAGACTGGAGCTCTCACTGGCGGCTAATATGGGTCGTGGGCATTTTTGAGACGCGTAAGACAATAGAAAGGTATTAGTGAAACAAATAAGCACGAGGCCTGAATGGCTGACGCCAAGTCTTTGCGGGAATTATTTTGTTGAGACGTTAAAGGTACAGAAACGGAAGAGTCGGAAGAAGAATCTATTATGGAGGGCTGTCGAGAAAATATTCTGATACAGGAAGCGGTAGAGACAGCGGCCTCCTGTGTTTGAGATCTGTGGAGAGCTGCTGGTCTTCGTCCGAGATCCAAGACGGTAGCCAGAATGGTGAGTTTTCAGCTACAGTGCTAGGATTTAACTGAGATTATCATCTTGTGATGTTTTGGAACCTTGCAATCAAGTTAGAGTCGGTTCACAGCCGTAGTATTGTTACCTAATTTTTCATTTCAATCTTTCCGTGGTTCGGAACTCACGTTCGTCACAATGAATCTTGAGTTTCGGTTGACTTGCTTGTTAACATGCCTGGTGCGTGTCTAATCTCTCCCTACCGGCATAGGCAACGAGTGTATTTCTGCCACATCATTTAAAGTCGCGTGTCACGATCTCTGGAACTAACGCCTCTTTTACACTGTGTTTTCCAGTACCTTTCGAACCCACATATGTGCGTTATTTGTGACTGATATAGTTTAATACTTCATGTTCCTTGTTATTTTAGAACAAAAATGCTCACCATGTTTAGTATTTGTTCATGTATGTAGATCCAGAAAACTAAATGTTCAGTAATCTAATTACTCTGGATATTATTTTGGTAGTTAGTTAAGCTCATGTCACTTGAACATAGATTAATCAAAGCTGTCATCGATACCTGTACATCACAGATATTGCTTCTCGTAACAATTCCGAGGTGCAAATCTTTCTTTAAATCAGATAACTTCCAATGAGCCAACAGTCCATAGGCCACATTCCTTTATTTTTGTATTAATTTTGATGCACCGGCATCTGGAAACCCTCGTGTTAAATGATTAGTAGAATCAGTAAAAGAACTTAACAGTTCATTTACTTCTCCACACATATTTGTTAGTAATAGACAACTTTCATTTAGCTCACCCTCCCAGGATGCTAAATGACATATGTTTATTTAAATCATCCTGCTAGGATACATAGTCCTCCCATAGATAGATTCTTATCATTTGACTCACCCATCCAGGATACTTAGATCCACCCATAGTCTCCCTTCATTTAAACCAGATAACCCCCAGTAGGCGGCTTGTAACCACACATTCACTGTTTTGGCACAAATGGATCGTTTGAGGAGCCATGTTTACTGTAATGTATTTCATTCTTTTATTGTACGGTGTGTCTGTTTTAACTATTAATCGTGATGCCCGCTGTGTAATGACAACAATTACAACATAGTACGTGTTCTCAAGTACCATTTATCCGACGCTGGACAAAGGAATTAAGGAAACCGACTGAAGATGGTAAAAATAACGGAAACATGTATGATTGGACACAAAACTAGGACCTGTGTTTGTTTGGGCAGAATGTTTGAAAACATGTTTATCCACTGTAATAGAGCTGGATTGATGGACCACTGTTAAGCGGTATGGAGACCTCATGTTGAGAGCTCACAAGTGCCACGTTAAGTACATTTTTCTGGACTATCATGACGGGAGGTGGTGACAGTGAACTAGCGACATAGCGAAACGAGGGGGCCAACGGCCGCCTGTAGTGGCTTAGTGAATTATTCAGCCTGGGGTAGGGGTGGCGAGAGGAGCGAAAGCGCTTGCAGAGTATACGAGGGGACAAAGGCTGCAGGCAGGGTACACAAAGGCCGCGCCTAATGGAGGACCGCTGAAGCAAGGCCCGGCCCGCTGCTGCCATACGTGTCTTACAATAGACACGCGTTCAGCTACACGCCGCACTCCTGAGTTTTTCTCGGAAGTGTGCAGGGTTACACCGCTTAGCACTCGAGCACTTATACCGAAACCTGCAGTGACAAAAATGGAATGTCTTACACCACGGACGCAGTCGGCGAACGCTGCCAAACTGTTAATCTAGTTATTATAATTAATTTTTTCTCGAGGCATTTGAGTCCTGTCTTTATCTACGATAATGGTGGAAGCTGGAAAATGAATTAAAATTGGTGCCACGGCCGAGATTCGAACCCAAGTTTCCTCGTTTACCAGGCAGGAACACTAGCTATCACACCACCACATCACGATGACTAAAATTCCTCTATGGCCCTCCCCAACAAAAACCTCATTTCATATTTTCTGCTTATTTTCCCCTTCTTAGATCGTCGCTATTGCTGAGGCTCTCCAGCATGCACAGGATATTAACTGTAGTTTGTATGGACTCGGGTAGTCCATGGAGTAATATTAACCACAATTATGTGGCTGTACAATGGCTAGCGCTCCTGCCTAGTGAGTAGGAAGACGAGGGTTCAACAGTCAGCCGTGGCACAAATTTCTTCAGCTTCCATCATTATCGTTGATAATCGAGTATTCCATGCCTGTGGGATATTTTGATTAAAACTGCATCCTTACGAGAGATTATTTTCGGTACTATTTATTTATCTATCTATCTATCTATCTATCTATCTATCTATCTATCGCTTGAGCCTTCTCCCGCAGTTACGCAGGGTCAGCCATCGCTAATCGGATTTGGCATGTTAATAGTTAAGGGGTGTTTAAGGGGTGGCCGGGTTCCCTTCCTGTCGCCACCCCGTACCCCCCGGGACGAAATTAGTGTATCCCAAATGTCTGCGTCAAGTGTAATCCATAGAACAGGGCGAAAGTGGTCAGATGTCTGCGAACTGTGTAACTGAGGCGGAACATGGGAACCAGCCCGGTATTCCCCTAGCGGGAAGTGTAAAACGGCCTAAAAACCACATCCAGGCTGGCGGGCACATCGGCCTTCCTCATTAATCTGCCTGGTGGATTCGATCCGAGGCCGGCGCGCCTACCCGAGTCCAGGAATCAGCGTGTTAGCGTTCTCGGCTACCCTGGAGGGTCAGATTATCTTTGGTACTATCAGTACAAATAAACTATTCAAATACGTGAAGAATTTGGTGAGTATATGACGGTTATTAGGAGATTAGTAACGCTGTTGGATCTTTTCAGGGGGATATAACAACACAGCACCACAGGAGAACGTGGACATTATATTTCATAGTTTGAGAATCGAATCATTGGCGTGAAGGATATTAGCTCACTGGACAGAAATATTAGGCACTCCACTGTGATCACACAGATGAATCGTTAAGCATTTGCCTATGGTGCAGTCATCGGATCAAGTGCTCAACAGCGCATCAGTTGTCTCTAGATGAGTACAAGGCAATTGAGATCAGTGAGACATTTATGTTTAGAGGACGTTGTACGTAAACATGGGTAAACGTAACGACTTGATTGAATGGCAGAAAGTAGCAATCGTGTTTGGCCGTTCCAGTGGCTCTAGACTGTGTGAATTTGCTCTTTTTGTTGGTATTTAGCGGCGTGCTGTCCAAAGATTCAAAGAGTCCACAAGCAGTTGTGTAACGCAAGTGCCCACGAACCACGATATAAGAATTGTGTTCGGAAATAGATTGCGACCGAGAGGAGCTGGAGACATGTATCACGGCCTGTGAAACAAATTCGCCTCCTAACTCGATGAGAATCACTTCAGGCAGTGAACGATGGGCCGCCCCAACCTGTTAGCGAGAGAACAAAAAACGTTCAAACGTGTGTGAAATCTTATGGGTCTTAACTGCTAAGGTCATCAGTCCCTACGCTTACACACTACTTAACCTAAATTATCCTAAGAACAAACACACACACCCATGCTCGAGGGAGGACTCGAATCTCCGCTGAGACCAGCCGCATAGTACATGACTGCACCACCTTGGACCGCTCGGCTAATCCCGCGCTGTGCGAGAGAACACTGCAACAGGAAATGCATCCAATGGAAATTTAGAATAGGTCACCTCGAAAGTGGCGTTTGTTCTCACAGGCACATAAAGGCGACAACAGCGAAGTTCATAGGGCTGGAAGATTATGCGACTGGTTTTCTCAATGCTCCCCCATGCTATTACATCTAAACTGGCCCTATAAAAAGTCTATAGGATTTGTTGGAACTACGGATAAAACGCTGAAATCAGCATCCGCGAAATTTGTTGGAATCGTGCGATCAAATCCTCAGCGATTGGGTTAACCTGCATGCGACGTACCTGCACAACTTTGCTGGCTGGATACCGGCGGTTATCAGGTCCAAGCACGGAATTGCACTGTATGAAATGACGCTTGTAATGGTTCCTCGAGGGGAGACTAATTTTTTGTCCGTGGAGCCTATTACAACCGTACGGGCTGATGTGTGGAGGTGGATAGTCATAGTATAATTACTGCAAATCGACTGGTGACGAGACGGATGGAAAATATTAGTGTGACGAGTAGGTACAGGCACTTCGAGAAGGACTACACTGCGAGAAATGGTAGGTTTGTTCGACTGGTTCTAACAAATAGACTCCTGACAGCAGCCGAGATCCGGTCAGAGGTTAAGGTCAGAATTGGACGAATCGTCAAGTAACGATTAATGGAATTTGGATTGAGACTTCGAGTTGCCATGCTGTGTTTATCGCTGACACCGCAACATAGACAAGAGAGTCTTCCGCTTTTTAAGTGTTGTCCCAACTCAAGGAAAAAGAGGACCCTGAAACTTTTACCGTCCCTCCGCCCACTTTGACGAGTCCGCTGACCAAATGTGACTATAACGGAAGACAACCTGCCATACCAATGATTCCTGTTCAGATTGATTTCTGTTGAGAATTTGAGTAGTGGCTTTGTTCGAACCGTCGACCAACATCGTTCGGTTACTAGCCATGGGCGACAACCCCATAGTTACTCAAGCGAACAAATAAATACACAAAAAATCTGTATTACTTCCTTAACATTTTCCTATTCCCCTTGTAAACGTTTCTATTATTTCTTTCCTGTCTTATTTCATTTACGATATTTCGTTTAATTCATTCTTGACTTATTCGCTAAATCCAATCGAAATTCAACAATACTTTTTTTTTAAAAAAAGTCATGTAAGGTGTCAAGGCGAGAGGATACCAACGGCCCATTTCCTTCCCCATCGCCGAGCGTGGTAGCCACTCGGTCTAGGGCGCCTTGCCACGGTGCCTTGCCACGGTTCGCGCGGCTCCCCCCGTCGGAGATTCGAGTTCTCCCTCGGGCATGGGTGTGTGTATGTATGTGTGTGTGTGTGTGTGTGTGTGTGTGTGTGTGTGTGTTGTCCTTACCGTAAGTTAGTTTAACTTACATTAAGTAGTGAGTGAGCCTAGGGACTGATGACCTCAGCAGTTTGGTCCATATAGGAACTTATCACAAATTTCCAAAATTTTTATTCCCCATCTTTCCTCATTCCCGACTTGAGCTGATTCCTCGCAACCTTTAATATTGTTCTTTCTTGCTTCCTTCAAACTGATTCCAGCGGCAGTGGGTGGAGAAAAACAGCCTAAACGACTCCAACGAAATCCCAGGTTGTTTTTCTAAACGACTCCAACGAAATCCCGGGTTGTTTTTCTGATGTAATTTCCAATAAGAAGCAGCAACAAGCTCCATCATCGCTACGATTCAGTGGGCCGTGATGTGACTGCGGCGTGTTCTGATTGCTGGTACAATAAGTAGTGACAAAATGACTGAGAGCTGACGGCCAACAGTTTCGCGATATACGACCATTATAGCCACGCCGAGTATCGGCGGGTCGTATTAAATGGCGAGTGCTGCTTTGACGTTAGTGGTGACAGTTTTACTATCAAAGCCAAGAACAAACAATAATGCGAAGACATGGTGTGTAGCCATGCATCAGATACTCTGACTTCTGTCGCACAGTAGGATCTCATCTTGTTGCTTTTAATGCCAACTGCACTACGCTATTGTAATGAGATATTCCCATCAGATGTTGTATCCGTACGACACTATTCTGTTTCCCTCATCACGACTGCCACCTTTAACTCTTGTCTTGCGTGTATCTGCAGACACGCTATCAATATCAGTTGCACTGTCAGAACGTTCATAGATCTGCAATGTGTCTGGCTTAATACTCTTTGCTGTCAGAACTTCACTTACATCTGTAAATCTGGAGGAATTGCAGATGAAAATTGATTTACCTTACATACAGTATTTTCGAATGTGTGTGAAATCTTATGGGACTTAACTGCTAAGGTCATCAGTCCCTAAGCTTACACACTACTTAACCTAAAGTATCCTAAGGACAAACACACACACACACACACCCATGCTCAAGGGAGGACTCAAACCTCCGCCGGGGCCAGCCTTACATACAGTAACGTAAAGTGGCAACAGATCATACATCAAATGGCTCTGAGCACTGTGGGACTTAACATCTGAGGTCATCAGTCCCCTAGAACTTAGAACTACTTAAACCTAACTAACCTAAGAACATGACACACTTCCATGAGCGAGGCAGGATTCGAACCTGCGACCGTAGCGGTCATGCGGTTCCAGACTGAAGCGCCTAGAACCACTCGGCAACACCGGCCGGCTGCATCATTGCATTGATGCCAATGGTCATCACTTCGAACACTTTCTGTAAATGGACGTTCATGCCAATTTTTTGACCTTCGTTGACCCTCAAAGACTTTACTATGACAAATCATTGGATTCGCCTCGATAGCCGCTATCAAAAAGTAAGTACCAAACTATATCATCCCGTTTTAAGAAACAATTATCTCTGACACAACCCCATCTAGCAACAAAAAAACACCCACTGGACTCGCATTCGGGAGAGCGACGGTTCAATCTCGCGTCCGGCCATCCTGATTTAGGTTTTCCGTGATTTCCCTAAATCGCTCCAGGCAAATGCCGGGATGGTTCCTTTCAAAGGGCACGGCCGACTTCCTTCCCCGTCCTTCCCTAATCCGATGAGACCGATGACCTCGCTGTCTGGTCTCCTTCCCCAAACCAACCAACCAACAAAAAACCAAGGTCATATTATGGTCCCCGTTGTCCCATGAAACTTTTGTCCCACAAACTTTTCAGCCACCATCATACTTTCGGAGTTATTTTTCGTGGCAGTTGTTAGTGACTCACCTTGTATTTCAGGTGCTGTTGTACAGCCAGGCACATCTTCCGTTGCATACGTAATGTCTGATGCGTTGTAAGACCTCAAAACATGTATCCACTTCCGCTCGAAGGTAGAATTGGTAACTTTATCCCCGAGAGTTCAGTTAAAGTTTGGATTAAGGGTATCAACTGGGACAAGACAGGGTAAAATGTTTCATAAATGGTAGCTCTCGTGAAAGGATCACTTACTATTAAAGACAACAGCACAGACAGTAGGATTAACCATATGAGTCACAAATTACAAAATACTTAATTGTAATAAGCATAAAATTAATATTGCTTCACAAAAAATTGTACGTAGATATAGCAGATTAGCAAGATTTGATGAATACAAATAAATTATCTTCTTGACCGATAAGCGACATTGCATTATTGTTTCCTATTCTTGGTGTCAAACAAACTGAAACTTGAAGCAAATATGTTCAGATCGGACTTCAGTCATTACAGCACATTTAACAATACAAGTCCAGACGGGCACAGTTTTGGACGACAGTTCTTCAACACACCCCAAAAGTCAATAACAACCAGCTGATACCAAGTCCTTAAGTCCCTAGTCCACGGGAGGCGAATGTCGGAGAGGTGGCGACTCAGAGATGGTGACTTTCTTCTCTTAATGTTTGTAGAGTCGGAACTTCCAGGTTGGTGTGGTGGCTCGATCTGATTGGCCTTTAAATGGTGCGTGACTGGAGGAAGTGAAGTAGTGCGCGTAAATGTCAGGCACTTAGCGGCTATACTAAAGCCATTTTTGGCTAATTAGATCCTGCGGTTTCTGTGGCGCTCGGTGGTTTCCTCTTGATAACAGCCGCTGTTTTTTTGTCAGTCATATTGTTGAGAAGTTACGTTTGTCACTGGCGAGGCAGGATGTTCGACAAATAACTAGTCACTTCTGTATTGTCTGGAGCTGTCGTCGCAAGGACATATAAGCAATTATTAGTCAAAATTACTACATTTTAACGCAAAATGTCTCACAGTGTCGTAGAAAGTTGGAATTTACACCTCAAGAGTCTGGTTCAGCATCTGTTTAAGACTCCTCCAATGACTTCACTGAATTTTAGTAATCAATTAAATAATGAAAATTCGTTATGTCCGCATCTCGTGGTCGTGCGGTAGCGTTCTCGCTTCCCACGCCCGGGTTCCCGGGTTCGATTCCCGGCGGGGTCAGGGATTTTCTCTGCCTCTTGATGGCTGGGTGTTGTGTGCTGTCCTTAGGTTAGTTAGGTTTAAGTAGTTCTAAGTTCTAGGGGACTGATGACCATAGATGTTAAGTCCCATAGTGCTCAGAGCCATTCGTTATGTTTGTGTGTCTCACATCTATAAATTTCGTAAGGATTGACTCGTATTGGTTGTTCTTTGAAAAAGGAAAAAAATATCGGTATACGACTCACCGTGAGGCAGAATCCGTAAGCGTATAGAAGACTGCAGTACATTCACACATTTGGCGACAGCTTCGTCATGAGAGATTTCAGCAACTCTGTTGATGTTATAAGAAATATCCGTGTCAGGTGTACATATTTCTACCGTATGAATGGTTTCGATCACACTCGATGGTCATAAGTATTCTGATCTCCATAGTTCTGAAGATCATTGAGTATGATAGAAACTAGTTATACCGTAAAAAAGTACATATGAGATGGAAACAGAAATCGTTTAGAATTTTTTAAAACTATACGTTTGATTTTGTGTGAAACTTTAGCTGTGATGAAGAAGTTTTACCGATGGATCCACCTAATTTGCCAGAATGCAGGAAACAGGCTTGCGTCAGATGGTTAAGGAAATGCTCAAAAAATTCAAATGAGGAAATGAAAAGCCTATGTACAAAATCATAACAGCAGGCGAAATTTGGACACGTTCCTAAGAGCCGTAAATTAAGTAACATGCGTCTCCATGTGTGTTCCAAGGTGAACCACAATTAACAAAACTGGTACATTCATCGAGCACTTCCTCGAACATGGTCACTTGTTTCTTTGGTTACAGAGACTAAGCCGTGACTATTGTTCCACTGGGTTGATGAAAAATTTATTGTTAATCGTATACAACAATTTTTAGTATAACGTTGACATTACATCACGGTTGTATGAGTTAGTGTTCTGTGTCTTTATGTTCTTCTAACACCGAAGCCTCTGATGACTGTATGTTACATACGACTATTTGTTATCACAGCAGTGAGGGATCGACATACAGGACTCAGCGTGAAGGAAACGTAAGAGCTCCATTGTAGACTTGGATGGTGCCATATTAATCTGAAAATGTGGTGAAAGTCCGCCAACGGACAGTTATGAAGACACATCGCGCCACTATTTCCTTCGGATAAAAGGTTAGCCTTAAACGCCGTGAATAACGCGGTCCTAAGTTTAGTTCTGCCGCAGATTGTTCACCGCCGTTTTCTCGGATATATTGCTCGCTACAACCTTGTGGTTAGGTTAGGACATGAGTTTGAATTCACGGTTACAAAACCTGACGTGTGACGCAGTTTAGTCATTGGCCCTTAAAATCAGCTGTCGACGGAGCTTCTCCCACTTGCGTCATATTTCGCGGCGGTCGCTTCCAAAATAGCTCCGCGTTACACATTAACAGCTGTTGTGGAGCGAACCGCTGCGTTTGTGTGTCGCCTGTAACAGAGTGGTATCAGGTGGCGGATGAGGCGACAGTGTAGCGGCAAGTGACAACGTCAGCTATAAAGTAATTTTAATCGGGCTCTTCTAGATAGAAAAATTTAATAATATGTTTGTTTGCATAGCCAACTTCCGCTGCTAAATTTCAGTTTTAGCAGTAAAAGCAAACTGTAATTTCTCGCTGTCATTGTTACCTGGAACTTTTCTCTCACTAGCTACACGGGATGCCACGTTACCAACCTATGAGCAGTCCCGATCGGCACTTTTCTTCAGATTATATGTGACACAAGCAAGTTCCAAACGAGAAAAGAGTGACAGAAAGAAAATTAGAAAATGAAAAAAAAGCAATCACTACGATGATGAAAATGACGCAGAAAAGTATGAAAACAAAAAAAATAAATTTCAACCATTTGAAAAGTATGTAAAAATCTGCTAACCGGTTGCATAGGTTTTCTATATTGATACTTTTCAAATTTGTGTATACGGTTTCTGCAAACGTCAGCCATGTTCAAAGTTTTAAATTTCAACCAATTAACTGAATTGAAATGATGACCAAAAACTTTTGATTAGGTTCAGAAAAATGAAAAACTTGGCTGCATTTGACGAGAACCGAATCTCCTAGCCGCTCGCTTTGAGATGCCATGTCACGGATTGTGCGACCCCTCCCACCCGAGGTTCGAGTCCTCCCTCGGGCATGGCTGTGTGTGTTGTTCTTGGCATAAGTTAGTTTAAGTAGTGTGTAAGTCTAGGGACCGATGGGCATCAGCAGTTTCGTCCCTTAGGAATTCACACATTTGAATATTCGAACCTCCGACGTTCTACACGTCAGACATAAACGTTAAACACACTATGCCAGTACCGTAAAAGCATCCTTTATTTATGAGTCTGGTCTCCCAGTCGCAACGATTAATTAATAGCCTTCAAAAATTCGTCATCGCGCAGTGTCCTGCGTCACTTACCTAATGTAAGCCGATCTCTGTCATTATATTCTCTATATGAGGTAATGTCCTGACTGACTCCACCTCCTATGGATAGAAGCCTGAAATTTGGACAAAGTCTGGATCTTATACTGTAAGTGTCCTTTAAGAAGGGATTTTCCGAAATTACAAACCCAAGGGGGTGAAATAGGGGATGAAGGTTTCTTTTAAATGTCGCTATTAAGGCAATTTTGAAGCTGGTCGGGCGAAAATTCGTCTTTGGTTTCTCGGTCACGAAGAAAGAATTACGTATTTCGGCGTTTTAGGAAATGTGGCCCTGTGGAGGAGAAATAATGGGTGAAAGCTTGTTTCGAAAATATATCATTGTTAAAGAACTCCTAAAGTATTTTTAAAGCTACATCTATAAACACTGGCATTTGACCCCTGTCACAAAGAAAAAAAAAGTGTTTCAGTATTTTCGAAATTAAACCCCTAACTGGGGAAATACGGGAGGACAATTTGTATGAAAACGTTTAATTGTAAGCATTATTGAAGCTAAATCAACGAAAATTTGTGTTTGGCTTCTCTGTTAGAAATAAAACGTATGCATGTCACTGTGTTTAGAAGGAAGCCATCGAAGCCAATTACAGGCGGACTGCTAGTTTTGTTACGGTTAGTTTCGAACAACACTTAAGTTTTACGGAGATGGTACAGGAAATCAAATAGGAATCCCAGGTGGGAATTCGACGTTTTCTTCGAGAAATACTGTTGAGAAAATTTAGAGAACAGACATTTGAAGCTGACTGCCGAACGATTCTGCTGCCGCCAACATACATTGCACGCGTAGACCACTAAGATAAAATTCGAGAAATCAGGGCTCATACGGAAGCATATGGACAGTCGTTTTTCCCTCACTCTATTTGCGAATGGAACAGGTAAGGTATTAACCAGTCGTGGTACGGGGTACCCTCCGCCACGCACCGTACTGTGGCTAGCGGAATATCTACGTAGATGTAGATGCAGATTCAGAAATTCAACCTCTGTAATGGAGTGAAATAGACGATGAAATGATTTTCGAATGTACGTCGCTATTAAGGGAAGTTTGAAGCTGGAACCACGAAAACTGGTATTTAGTATCTGTCAGAAGATAAAAAAAACATGTGTTTCAGCATTTTTGGAAATTCAAGTACAAAGGGGGTAAAATAATTGCAAGTTACTAAAGAACTACTAAGGCATTCTTAAGGCTACATCGATGACTACTGTTATTTGGCTTATCAGTAGAAATTAAAAAAGTGTTTCAGTGTTTCTGGAAATTCAGATCCTAAGGGAGAGCAGTAGGAGATGACAATTTTTAAGAAAATATTTCGTAACAGTAAAAAAATATTGAAGCTGGATATAAAGGTATACCTGTTAGGGGATGAAAATTACTATGGAAATATCTCCACGAGTGCGCAAAAGGCGTGATTAACAATAACTTTGGACTCCAGCTGCTTTTTGGTCAGAAGTACATTCGGAAAAGTGCATGGTTATATCACCTTAGTTAGGTCGAAAAGCTTTCAAGGTGTTGCAATTTGTGAACACCATAACAATTCGATTAAATAAAAACTAAAAGATCTCTGCAGGCCGTACAGTCTACGCAAGCTTAGCAGCGGATGCTAAGGTCGTAACTGTATAAATAACGATGAATCGCGTGTTCTGTGATGCGTGTGTGCGTGTGTGTTGTTTTTGGGGTGGTTATTGTGTGTGATAAAGCACGAAATAAAATGCAAGACCCAGGATTCGGGATGCAAGCACATCAAGGAAGAAAGCTGAACAAGGAACAGTAAGTAAAATAATTTATGTGGCAGTTTGTGAACGGCAAACGGTCTGGGCGCGAAGTTGAGCTCTCTAATCGGAGGAAACCAACTACACTCCTGGAAATTGAAATAAGAACACCGTGAATTCATTGTCCCAGGAAGGGGAAACTTTATTGACACATTCCTGGGGTCAGATACATCACATTATCACACTGACAGAACCACAGGCACATGGACACAGGCAACAGAGCATGCACAATGTCGGCACTAGTACAGTGTATATCCACCTTTCGCAGCAATGCAGGCTGCTATTCTCCCATGGAGACGATCGTAGAGATGCTGGATGTAGTCCTGTGGAACGGCTTGCCATGCCATTTCCACCTGGCGCCTCAGTTGGACCAGCGTTCGTGCTGGACGTGCAGACCGCGGGAGACGACGCTTCATCCAGTCCCAAACATGCTCAATGGGGGACACATCCGGAGATCTTGCTGGCCAGGGTAGTTGACTTACACCCTCTAGAGCACGTTGGGTGGCACGGGATACATGCGGACGTGCATTGTCCTGTTGGAACAGCAAGTTCCCTTGCCGGTCTAGGAATGGTAGAACGATGCGTTCGATGACGGTTTGGATGTACCGTGCACTATTCAGTGTCCCCTCGACGATCACCAGTGGTGTACGGCCAGTGTAGGAGATCGCTCCCCACACCATGATGCCGGGTGTTGGCCCTGTGTGCCTCGGTCGTATGCAGTCCTGATTGTGGCGCTCACCTGCACGGCGCCAAACACGCATACGACCATCATTGGCACCGAGGCAGAAGCGACTCTCATCGCTGAAGACGACACGTCTCCATTCGTCCCTCCATTCACGCCTGTCGCGACACCACTGGAGGCGGGCTGCACGATGTTGGGGCGTGAGCGGAAGACGACCTAACGGTGTGCGGGACCGTAGCCCAGCTTCATGGAGACGGTTGCGAATGGTCCCCGCGATACCCCAGGAGCAACAGTGTCCCTAATTTGCTGGGAAGTGGCGGTGCGGTCCCCTACGGCACTGCGTAGGATCCTACGGTCTTGGCGTGCATCCGTGCGTCGCTGCGGTCCGGTCCCAGGTCGACGGGCACGTGCACCTTCCGCCGACCACTGGCGACAACATCGATGTACTGTGGAGACCTCACGCCCAACGTGTTGAGCAATTCGGCGGTACGTCCACCCGGCCTCCCGCATGCCCACTATACGCCCTCGCTCAAAGTCTGTCAACTGCACATACGGTTCACATCCACGCTGTCGCGGCATGCTACCAGCGTTAAAGACTGCGATGGAGCTCCGTATGCCACGGCAAACTGGCTGACACTGACGGCGGCGGTGCACAAATGCTGCGCAGCTAGCGCCATTCGACGGCCAACACCGCGGTTCCTGGTGTGTCCGCTGTGCCGTGCGTGTGATCATTGCTTGTACAGCCCTCTCGCAGTGTCCGGAGCAAGTATGGTGGGTCTGACACACCGGTGTCAATGTGTTCTTTTTTCCATTTCCAGGAGTGTATATCGCGTGACCTATCAACTATTAAGCAATTTCAATCGGATTGCAGAAGGAGCCTACTGGTCGTCAGGGCCTCACTGCAATAATAATGCTCTGCAATAAACCTATAAATTCAATAAACAAATTAATATTCTTAACTTACCGAAAAGGTACGAAGGGCTACGAAGTGTTACGATGCAATGAAGAGATTTCGGATGAGCGCCAAGCTCGACAGTCAGCGACAGAACTTACTTTGGACCTGTTCAGATCTGAGAATCGGCAATAGGACGTCCTCTGAGTCTTTTGTATGTATTTAAATATTGTTCATTTAAATTATTCAGTTATACCATACTCTCCGAACTTAACCCTGAGAAAGGAATCGCTTTGTAACTAACCTGTTTGTATTTTATTGTGTTTGAAAATAAACGCATCGTAATAACATCACAGGACTCATTCTGTAGAAGCTTGCTGTCTGTACCACTAATTAGTATCATAGGTCGCTTCCTTGCATTTTCTGAAGAATCTATTGTGCTACCAGTATTGGAGATATCATCTGCGAGAGCTTCACAGAGTACAAATAGGAGGAAACACTACAGGTCGATCCACTAAGGGAACTCGAGAAAGGATCCTTTTAACTAGCGCGGTTTTCGGTGGGAACGCTTCACCATTATATTGCACATTAAACGTATTCGCAATTGCGAGTACGGACAATCATCAGTTGTAGAATGAATTGCGAAAATGAAAATTTGTGCTGGGCCGGATTTACCGCTCATCACGATCGGTGTACGAGTCATGGCCAAACACGAACTCCCATATGTTCCCAACTACTCGTCTACAACCTATACTCCTACATCCACTATGTATATTTCAGTACAGGAGGGGCGTTTCATTTGACAGTCGCTTTCCCGGTTTCGCCAGTTAAAAACAATATTGCAGTGCCTCTGTTACTGCGAATTACGGACATACATGCACACCATATTTGTCCGCCGACGCCAGTCAAGCGAGTTTCGAGTAAAAAGTCTTTCCTGTGCGGGAATATACATAGTGGATATACAAGTTATAGACGCATGTTTGACGTCATATGGAAGTTTAGGTCTGGCCGGAGTCGTGCACGAATATCCATGTGGTAAGGCGACCGCTCGCAATAAGCGGGAAATCCGGGTTCGGGCTCCGGTCCGGCTCAGATTTACATAGTCGTCATCCCATTCGACAGCTGATGGTTGTCCACACTCGTAATAGCAAATAAATTGAATGTATTTCCTAACTGCTGTAGTCGCCGCAGTGCCTAGTCCTTTGGACGTGCGTGTATGACCAAAGGAAGTTCAGATTAACACAGGCATTGTAATGTCCTATTATACTGCATGTCTCTTATACCGTCATCTACGGAATTGCAATTGAACTGAGAAACTAGTGTGGAAGTTTGGTAAACACAAGGGAAGTTTGCAGAATAGTGGTGTGGTCCATGGAGACAATTAGGGGGAAAAAAAGACAAGTGACTGACGCAATAAGCTGTTGTATCTTTGGTCGAACAGTCCACGGGTGTACTACCGGTCCATAGTGTCCAACGGGCACAATATTTCGGCGATCAGACATGTCGCCATCGTCAGGTGCGCTGACGAACTCAGCTCCTACGCTACGCTAGGCAAATTCACGGAGCTTCGTACTCCGGTGTGTTTTAGGGTGAGCGGATCACGCCTTTCCTACTTCTTCCTGGGTATGTTGGAAGTCGTCCTCTCGTCGGAATCTTCCTCAAGGTTGCGTTGCTTCTTTTAGTTCATCTGGCTCAAGTTGCGGCGTGCCTTTACTCCAGCAACAGGTCTGGCCACCTTGGGGTCGGGCGCCCAAGTTACGTACAAGGTCGTTCTCCGGCATCCGGGCGGCCGCGTAAAAACGATGTGCCGCCTGCCGGAATCGGTGTTTGAGCAGCGGGACTCCTGCTACTCTGTGGAGTTCTCCGGTGCTGAAGTCTCGTGGTAGGTGAAGCGCTAACCTAAGCGCCTTGTTCTGGACCGTCTGCAGCTTTGCAATGGACAAGTCGGCCGCGTTGCCCCACACCACAGCAGCGTACTCTAACACTGGCTTGATTAGTGTCAGGTACAGAGTTATGCCGCAGTGTGGGGGCAGGGTCGTCGCTGGGTTGAGTAAGGGGTACAGCAAGCGCAATCTGCCAAGCGCTTTAACCCTTACTTCCCTGATGTGCGCCTTCCACGTCAGGCGCCAGCCCAGAGTGACGCCTAGGTAGCGTCCGGTGTTCAGCCATGGGATGGGGCCTTCCATGATGCTGAGTGGGTGGAAGTCGGCGGGAATCTTCTTCCTAGTGACGATCACCGCCTGACTTTTGGCTGAGTTAACCTAGAGCCGCAATTTGGTGGCCCAAGCTCCGAGGACATCGCAAGCCGATTGCAGGCGGTGACGCATGAGCCTGGCGTTGATGCTTCGGCCGTAGAGCGCCGTGTCGTCCGCGTAGAGCGCAACTGGTAGTTTATACACAAGGCCGTCGTGACACACGCTGTCTGGAAACGTCCAGGACTACCGCCCCAAGATACTCGCGACGTTCCAGCACCCCCATCGCCTGCTCTACCAGCCGAAGCAGTTGCTGAAGCCGAACTGTTCGTCAAGGAGCTCAGGAGCTCCTTAGGGGGGCGGCCGTCTTTAATCCCCTCCCCTCGCGACGCGTTCTCTCCGCGGTCCGCACCCACGCGTCAGCAGTCGCTGAAACGCTGGTGTCAGCGTCTGTGGTGGCGTCGGTGTAAATGCCTAGTCCGCCTTAATCGCCCTTTCGTTCCATTTGCTGAGGTTTTTTTTAATTAGACTCAACGCTGGTTTCCATACCCTGCTGAGGTTGTAGCCGCAATCTCAGTTGATGAGTCAATCCATGGTACGCATTTCGATAGCCTCTCTAAAGACGCAGTCCCAGTATTTGTATTTCTGTGCCAAGACCCTGCTATGTTGGTAGTCCATTTCGTGATTTTCGGACAAACAGTGCTCTGCGACCGCCGAGTTGTTGGGGTACCCAAGTCGAGTGTGCCTCTGTTGTTCTCGGAAACGATCTTCGATGGTGCACACTGTCTGTCCAATATAAATCTTCCCACATTGACATGGAATCTGATATATGCCGGCCTTCCGCAAACGGAGACCGTGTTTCACACTTCCCAGTAATGCTCGTGTTTTATTTGGTGGCCAGAAGACAGTTCCTACTCGGAGTTTCCTCAGTATTCGTCCTGTTTTACCTGATAGTGCGCCAGTATACGATATATAGGGAATGGCTATCTCTTTCTCCGTGACTTCTTCCGTCTCCACACGCAGTACTGCTAGGTGCGGCGGAGAGCACGCCTGATCTGCCATTCCGAGTATCCGTTTTTGTGGAATACAGTTTTGAGGTGTTTCAGCTCTTGGGGCAGACTCTCTGCGTCAGAGATGGTGTGCGCCCTGTGCATCAGTGTTTTTAGCACCCTATTCCTCTGTGCAGGGTGGTGGCAGCTATCCTCATGCAAACACAGGTTGGTGTGCGTTTTCTTCCTGTATACGTGTGGACCAGGGTGCCATCCGCTCTTCTTTTGACTATGACGTCCAGGAATGGTAATATTCCTTCTGCTTCGGTCTCCATTGTGAATTTGATGTTATGATGTATAGAGTTCTGGTGTGTAAGGAAGTCTGGGAGCTTGTCCCTTCCATGGGGCCAGATCACGAACGTGTCATCCACATAAAGTAGAAAACAAGTAGGTTTCCATTTGCATGACGCCAAAGCTTGCTCCTTGAAGTACTCCATATAGAAATTCGCGACCCAGACGAGAGTAGGCTCCCCATTGAGACTCTTTCTATTTCTTCATAGTATTCTCCAATAAAGAGAAAATACATGGAGGTCAGAACGTGCTTGACAAGGTCGGTCATCGTCTCGTCAAATTTCTTTGCAATAAGCTCAACTGACTCTCGAAGAGGCACCCTTGTGAATAATGAAACAACGTCAAACTCACCAGGATATCTGCGTCTTTCAGCTTGAAGTTGTCGATACGTTTTACGAGATCCACAGAATTCGATGAGGGCATTTACCCACATAAGGGCTTAGTAATTCTGCCAGGTATTTGGCCTGCAAATATGTAGGACCCCTAATGTTGCTGACAATTGGGCGTAACGGCACCCCTTCTTTGTGGACATTAGGGAGTCCATAAAGTTTTGAAGGTACAGGTCCTTGACGTGACAATCTTGACGCCCTATGCTTAATCTGCGTCCTTGAGAAGAGCTCTAGTCTTGTTCTCCGTCTTCTTTGTGGGGGTCTGCGTTGTATCTTTGTTTATAGGAGAAAGGTACTGGTGGAAGGGAAGCTGTGAGTGCTGATAGTGAGCCGTGCCTGCAGGGTCGGTAATAATATTTGCTTTCGAGGCGTCATGTTACGGCTTTCAGTACTGGTCCACTACACAGTAATATGCCAACGTGTTTCAGCTTGTAAACATAAGGAGAAGTTAGACCTATACATGATCACGTACGGTTTGCTAATGAGAAACGGACGTCAAATGTTTGCCAGTGTTCATTACTGTACATCACATGCTGTCATGCGTCTGTACGAGATAAAAGGATGTACTCGCAGCGTGGGACATCACAGAGACGCGCGGGGAACCCAACGCAGGCCGGCGAGCGACGGCGGTGGCACGCTTTGGCGCTGGGTGTGTTGTGGGGGTGCGGTGTTAGGGGAGGGGGAGGATAATTTCCATTACGGCCCGCACTGGCGGTGCGGTGCCGCGTGGCTTTCCCCTGCACCACGACCACGACCGCCACTGCTGGGTGGCCATTACTGGTGATGTCACGGTAACGCCGCCACGACCGCACGCCGCCCCAGCCAACGCCACCTCCGAATTCCCCTGCCGTCGCTGGTCTACCGCGCTGGGTCTGGGGACTGCGTTTGTTACTCCCGACACGATGAAGACCTCCTGCAGTCTTTTTCGGGGTCAGGGACACTCAATTGTAATTACATTCTGAATTATCAACTAGAAAATTATGTTTCCTAAATAAGCCAATGACTAGCAAATAATTTTTCCTAAATAAGACCATGACTATTCGGAATGTTTTGTAAATAAACCAGACATTTTCTTTCTCCTGATACAAGATTAGCTGCAAAAAGTTTTATATGCCTCGTGTTAATTACATTGAGTCATAAGGAACTCGCTCCGATAAAATTGCCAATTTCAAATTTTCCCATTGAGATACTATAACTGGTATAGCGCGCATATGTCTGTGTATTCCTCATGTAATATCACATTATATTTTACTTACGTCTAGATAGAATGAGGTCCATAATGCGACTTGGAGCAAGCTTTCTGTCTGGTAATAAGCCATTTTATGACTCTCGTACTTTATTTTGTTCGGGGATTCTAGTGATTACGTAGTACTTTTGACACAAATTTCACAGTTTTTGCTCCAGCAATGATTTGTGTTTATAGAGAAAATCTTATCGCTGAAGTTTAGGGATGCAGTTTAAGTTTCAGAGATTGCAAATTTGTAGTTATGCGAAGCTTAAAGTATCTATTGGTTTTTTTTCGTGTCATTTTAACCATTTTCTTTTTCTGTTATTTCAATTAAGTTCTGAAGTAGTTTTTATGTTTCAGATGTTGTTCGGATGGTTTTATGTACGTGTTTAAACTTAAGCTCTCCTAGGGCGTCCATATCATGACCTTTAGGTAGAATTTGATAAGCCTTTCCTATTTGTCCTGCATTATAATTTTGGCTTCTCGGGTGTAAGTAGCAACTTTATTGGTTACCTTCACAGGTTCGTTAGTTCTTTAAATCTGGTTACAGAATTCCTTCCAGTTTTCGTACACAGGGTGTTACAAAAAGGTGCGGCCAAACTTTCAGGAACGATTCCTCACACACAAATAAAGAAAAAAGATGTTATGTGGACATGTGTCCGGAAATGCTTAATTTCCATTTTTAGTGCTCGTTTTAGTTTCGTCAGTATGTACTGTACTTCCTCGATTCACCGCCATGATTTCATACGGTATACTCTACCTGTGCTGCTAGAACATGTGTCATTACAAGTACGACACAACATGTGGTTCATGCACGATGGAGCTCCTGCACATTTCAGTCGAAGTGTTCGTACGCTTCTCAACTACAGATTCGGTGACCGATGGATTGGTAGAGACCAATTCCATGCCCTCCACGCTCTCCTAACCTCAACCCTCTTGACTTTCATTTATGGGGGCATTTGAAAGCTCTTGCCTACGCAACCACCGTACCAAATGTAGAGACTCTTCGTGCTCGTATTGTGGACGGCTGTAATACAATACGCCGTTCTCCAGGACTGCATCAGCGCATCAGGGATTCCATGCGACGGAGGGTGCATGCATGTATCCTCGCTAACGGAGGACATTTTGAACATTTCCTGCAACAAAGTGTTTGAAGTCACGCGGGTACGTTCTGTTGCTGTGTGTTTCCATTCTATGATCAATGTGATTTGAAGAGAAGTAATAAAATGAGCTCTAACATGGAAAGTAAGCATTTCCGGACACATGTCCACATAACATATTTTCTTTCTTTGTGTGTGAGGAATGTTGCCTGAAAGTTTGGCCGTATCTTTTTGTAACACCCTGTATAGAATTTAGTGCAGTTCTCGCAGGAAATTTTATAAATGCTCAGATTTTAAAAAATGGTGGCCTCAATTTTCCCTGGCCTTGTATTTGTTTTTAGGTTATTGTTTTTGCGAAAAGCTAGTTTTACTTTCGTATTCCTTAGCAAGCTGTTCAGTTTCTTCGATGTGTGGTCTGTGTATGTTGTTGTTGAAATACAAAAGCAACTTCGTGATTGGTACTAGCGTCATATTACTACAAGGTAAACTCGCTCCAAGGTGCATTATGGACGTCACTTCAACTAAACATTACATGAAAATACATAGACGTATGTATACAACAGCTATTATAATATCTAAAAAGGAATATTGGAAAATGACAAATCCACCGAAACGAGCACGTCTTGAATCAGTGTAATCGGCACGAGTCAAATAAAAGAATTTCCAGCTAACCTTGTATCACTTGAAATAATATGTCATATTTTGAAGTTACGTACGCTGCATATCCAGCAGAGAAGTAGTGAATAAACTCGTCTGTATCCCGAAATTAATGTCTATTTGTACCTTCATTCCGGAAGACGTCCGATTACGCGTAGATTTTATTGATATCGACACAGTCCCCGTTTTTACAAGTTTTCATCTGATGATGGCAGTAGCCAAAGCGATGCAGACGATTTTATTTATGAATCTCAAAAATTATGTGCGTATATTGTTATTAAATTCGGAGTGTAAAATATATGCTAGAATAACAATCAAAATACTGAAGCCCATAATGGAGAGCATTCTAGAAGAGGAAGAAAGTGAACTAGGGTAATGAATAAGTCATATATCCAACACATTTATTCCACCACAAATTATAGAGGAACATAAGGAATATAATAAATACACATTCATTTCGTAGATTATGTAAAGGTCTTCGATAAAGGAAATAGTGTGTTATTATTGCTTATATTAAGGAGAAGAAGTGTAGCAATACATCTTACACAGGTAATTTAGACGGTCTATAATAATTAATGCAAGTATCGAAATAAATATAAATAATGAGAAATCAAAAAAGTAGTACTTGGGCAAAATTGCTTCTTTTTGCCACTGCTTTTTAATATAGGCCTATACATTGATAAAACTGTACGGCAATGGAAAATCAAACTAAAAAACTACACATACAGCTTCAGCTAGCAATATTACATAACGACGCTATTTGCTGATGATCAATTTTTAATTTCGAACATTGAAAAATGGTCTACAAAGAACTGCCCATGAACTACACAAAACGTATCTGATCTCCAACATGTCAACATCAACACAAAAACTAAACACATTGTCTTTAGGTGGGAAAAACCCAGAGAGGAACAAAATAGTAATAGAATTAAGATCACACAGGAAGCACACACACATTTAAAATTTATGGAGCGTACTAATATACATAGGAGACCTAGGTAAAATACAAGAAATGGAAAGCATCAATTAGACAGATGGAATTATCAGGCGATGGTAAGAACAGAAATTTTAATGTTAATGGCTCTGAGCACTATGGGACTTAACTGCTGTGGTCATAAGTCCCCTAGAACTTAGAACTACTTAAACCTAACTAACCTAAGGACGGCACACAACACCCAGCCATCACGAGGCAGAGAAAATCCCTGACCCCGCCGGGAATCGAACCCGGGAACCAGAAATTTTAATATTATAGTTATGTCAGTACCAGCACTGCTGCGGATAGCTTATTATCAAGTGATTCAAAGTTGGAGTTGTGGAAATGGGGCTCTGTATCTGACGTACACGCATTAACCACCCACGAACGTACTGAATCAGGACCAGCCAATCGGAATACAATAAAAAGCGAAAACGTGAAAATGCCAGTTTTCCTTTAAGCGAACACTCACTACTAGGTTACTTCCTCTTACACCTTCCCTGATGACCCTCCACAACCTGACGTGCCTCTTCCAGGCTTTGACGCCGCCAGAGCAGAAGTATAGATGGAGTTCGAGAGATTTCAGGTTGATTCGCAATGAGCTACATAGCCGTTGCCGAGGTTTTTAGTATACCAACAATGGTTGTTTCTGCAGCCCCTTCAGCCTCTATTTACAGGTTACTATGGTGAAATCTGATGGCAGTTATAAGAGTTGAGGGGCATGAAAGGGAAGCAGTGATTGGGAAGGGAGTGAGACAGGATTGTAGCCTCTCCCCGATGTTATTAAATCTGTATATTGAGCAAGCAGTGAAGGAAACAAAAGAAAAATTAAGAGTAGGTATTAAAATCCATGGAGAAGAAATAAAAACTTTGAGGTTCGCCAATGACATTGTAATTCTGTCAGAGACAGCAAAGGACTTGGAAGAGCAGTTGAATGGAATGGACAGTGTCTTGAGAGGAGTATATAAGATGAACATCAACAAAAGCAAAACGAAGATAATGGAATGTAGTCGAATTAAGTCGGGTGATGCTGAGGGAATTAGATTAGGAAATGAGACACTTAAAGTAGTGAAGGAGTTTTGCTATTTGGGGAGCAAAATAACGCATGATGGTCGAAGTAGAGAGGATATAAAATGTAGACTGGCAATGGCAAGGAAAGCGTTTCTGAAGAAGAGAAATTTGTTAACATCGAGTATAGATTTGAGTGTCAGGAAGTCGTTTCTGAAAGTATTTGTATGGAGTGTAGCCGTGTATGGAAGTGAAACATGAACGATAAATAGTTTGGTCAGGAAGAGAATAAAAGCTTTCGAAATGTTGTGCTACAGAAGAATGCTGAAGATTAGATGGGTAGTTCACATAACTAATGAGGAGATATTGAATAGAATTGGGGAGAAGAGGAGTTTGTGGCACAACTTGACGAGAAGAAGGGACCGGTTGGTAGGACATGTTCTGAGGCATCAAGGAATCACCAATTTAGTATTGGAGGGCAGCGTGGAGGGTAAAAATCGTAGAGGGAGACAAAGAGATGAATACACCAAGCAGATTCAGAAGGATGTAGGTTGCAGTAAGTACTGGGAGATGAAGAAGCTTGCACAGGATAGAGTAGAATGGAGAGCTGCATCAAACCAGTCTCAGGACTGAAGACCACAACAACAACAACAACAACAACAACATGGTGAGATCGAGCCACAACCATGGAACAGCACATAAAGATATTAAAGCCATTTTATAAAATTTCATAACACTATGCTTCACTTTATGGACCTTTGTTTTCACATTCAATGAGGGACTGTTTTCTACTCTCACCACAGATTCAACGCATTCTCTTCTTTCTTCACTGCTAATATCACGACAACCACGGTACACATTTACCGTTGCAATTGTTTCCTTCACACAAATATTAGAATCGTACTCAGATCCTTCTATCAAATGAATCAAATTAATAATGATTCTTGTTTAATTTAAGTGTGGCCGATCGGTTCTAGGCGCTTCAGTCCGGAAACGCGCTGCTGCTACGGTCACAGGTTCCAATCCTGCCTCGGGCATGGATGTGTGTTATGTCCTTAGGTTCAAGTAGTTGTAAGTCTAGGGCACTGGTGACCTCAGATGTTAAGTCCCATAGTGCTCTGATACATTTTAACCATTTAGTCCCTATATTAAGTAAATACACAGACAGAAAAAAATCTCAACACCAAGAAAGTGTTGCGCATATAAACAAAAGTTAATTGGCGTGCTTCTACATCTAAAAGGTGATGTCTCCCCATATTTCGCACCGGTGACGTAACAGTGGCGTTAGTAGCACCACTATGAGGTTGCAAGCCAGGTTTGCTTTAAGTTTACGCTGTAACGTTAGTTACTTTTGAGATTGAAGGTTGTGAGTTGATGTTAGTCAAGAATACTTTTAAGGTGACAAAGCCGCCATTACCAGCACCTCACCGGGTTTGAAGGAGGTCGTGTAATAGGGCTTTGAGAACTGGATGTTCCTTCTGCCATACTGCAGAAAGACTTGGCATGAATGTATAGCAACTTCATAAGACTGGTTTCAGTGGTGGTCACGATAATGCATGGTTGCAAGAAAACCGGTCTCTGGACGGCTACGTCGCATTGCCGAAAGGGAAGACCCCCTGTTCGGCGTATGGATCTGGCGCATCACGCTGCATCTGCAGAAGCAGTTTGAGCAGCAGTTGGCAACACAATGACACAACGAACTGTTGCAAATTGGTTACTTCAATGACAGCTCCGAGCCAGACGCCCTGTACCGTGCATTCTACTGACATCAAACCACACCATTTGCACTTCACTGATGTCAAGCGAGAGCCCATTGAAGTGCAGGGTCGACATCTGTTGTGTTTTCTGGTGAAAACAGGTTCTGCCACGGTGTCAGTAATAGCCATGACTTGGTTAGGAGGAGGTCAGTTCACAGCCTGCAAAGAACCGGTCTCCGTGCTAAACTCGCTGGACCTACTCCGAAGCTATGGTCTGGGGTGCAGTTTCGTATAGCAGCAGTAGCACTCTCGTGCTTATACCATACACCCAGACTGCCAATTTTACGTAAATCTGTTGATTCCACCTGTTGTGCAGCCATTCATGAACACCGCTGCAGGGGGGACTTTCCAAAAAGATCACGCTCGCCCACATGCAGCTGTTGTAGCCCTAAGTGCTCTGTAGAATGTGGACATGTATCTTGGCCTGCTCGATAACCAAATCTGTCTCCATTCGAGCGCATGTGGGACATCATCGGACGAAAATTCAAGCGTCGCCCATAAACAGCATTACCTGTTCATGTACTGACCGACCACGTGGAACTTGCACGTAAATCCATCAAACTAACTGGCATCCGGAGCCTTTACAACACAGTATACGCTCGTTGCACCTGTTACTAACGTACCAGCAGTTGCAATATGTTATCTCCTGCTTACATTAACCTGTAATAATGCAATTTTAGTTACTTAAATGTGCTACCCAGACAACTCTATTCCTGAAATTTCAGTACTCTTCATTAATCATTTTATGCTATTTTTTAAGTCAGTATAGTTCATTTCTGTGAAGTTAACACCCAGCGGCGTCTCACGCCTTCGGAGTATTCCGAAACTATGGGTTACAACTCCATTTTCTATGTGTCATCTACAGTATAGCATCTGACACTTTCCGGAGAAAAGACAGCTTTCTATGTTTTGTACCTTCTTCGACTTTGTTAAAAGCTGCGTCCCTTCTCCCTCCACGATTCTCTACATATCTCTGAGGTTTGTATTTCGGGTTTCAGCCAGCTCACGTTATTGAGAGTATTTTGAGCGCTATAACTTTCCTAGAAGAATGTAGGTTCAGGAACTTTGTTACGAATACTTCGGCAATTTACTGTTAAAATTTTGGAAATTCAAGTGTATCTGCTTAATAAGCTATCTGATTTCGCTCTCTGCGCGTCGGTGGCGAGCGTTCATTAGAGGGCCTCAAAATAGCACCTAGTCTAAAAGTACTCAGCTAACTGGGCTTCTTCTTTTGTATTATGCACCTATCACCTATCAAGGTGATTCCTGTAACTCTCCACCTATAACGCAGGTCTAGAAATCTGGCGACCATAATCGTCACAGAGTCGACGGAGACTCTGGTCGAGAGCCACTTCTGCATTTTTGTGCAGTTATTTTCACAGAAATTAGGATATGGCAATAATTCCAATACTACTCTGTAGCGAGCAGGCGAAGTCCCTGGGTACATTGTATCAAAATGATCAGAATGTATTTACGAAGAACCTTCCAAAGTTTATTGGTTGAGTTCTGGTTGAGAGTCAAAGATTTACAGCGGAGTTACATTTCAGTCTGTGTATGACCCAGCCTTGACGAAAGACACTGCTGCCAGGACCATAGGAATGGTGCCGTGTCCATTACCACACATGCGTAAAAAAACTTAGTCTATATTTTTTGTCACATCCTTAAAAAGTAATAAACTTTCTGTCTATGCCTGTGAAAACATTGGCATACATCGCGTACTTTTAATATTTTTAATTACGTGTTATTGACCATTTTTGAATAACAATTCAGTGACACAAGTTTTTATTTTCGTATTATTAGGTATCTACACAGAATCCACGTAAAGCAGAGTGGCATGAAAGCAGTGAATTTACAATAATTTTGTCCTGTTCTTCTGACAGTAAATTAACGTGTAAATACATTCAGTGCAATATTCTTTAGTGGCCCTAAAGGCAGAACGTGTATGTATAGTCTCTCGTACCTAACAGCTGTAGTTTACATTGTGTTGCTTAAAGTACACGACTCTAACTGTAAAGTGAACATCTCGCAGCAGAGGGACTTCAAAGTTATATCCTTCCAAGTTCATACATGTTGTGAGCAACACACATCAGCTGACAGAATTTATCAAGTAAAACACAAAAACAAACTGAACAACATAAAGTAAGTGTTCATTTAGCGGACATGCAGCACTAATTTCGTATCAGAGATTGCACCAGTCTTGAAAATGTGGAGTTACTTCCGATAAAATACATTAACTTCATAGTTTAATTAGGACCAGATTTGCCGTTATACGGGGAAATAGCTTTCCCGGTCGACAATACTACCTTGCTATCGACAGGCTGCTTTCGCGTAATTCTCTATAAAAGAAGTCACGTAACTGAACAGAGGAAGGAAGATGAAAAATACATCAGGTCCAGAGAATTACTGGATCTTTCAGCGAGATAGATTTAATGAAATCCTCCTACATCCTCCTCATCGATTCCATCACGGGAGTGGCCACATCTCGTTGGGAAGTAGCTGAGCTGTTAACCCCTGTAGCAACCGCTATTCAGCCTTGCCGGTGGATGCCCTCGTCTTATTCCAGCACTGTGCGTGATGGATGCGTTTCCCTTGGAGGATCAGTCCGGCATAGCAATATCCCGCCCGTAGGCGGGAATCGTAGAACCCTTTAGCGTCCCACTAGGCCACGGTATTCAACATTTGCTTCCTTCTCACCTTCACATATGTTAAATACCTGTCTCAAGTACCTTCATATCAATAAGTGGATTGTGGTCCACTAATGGTTTTGTTATGAACGAGCATGTGTACATTCTCAGCATATTACATGTTCTCTTCCTCTTCACTGCTTATTATCGGGACTGGTGACTCACAAATTTCTAACAACAAGATTATTGGCTTCAACTACCAAAGGTATGTAGTACACAAACTGAACATTAAACGCTCCACTAAAGAGGTAACTGAGAATATCTGAGCTACACTGAGATAATGTAACCATCACTTTACATTCTCAACTACATTAATTCAATAGCGGACATTGCTACGTCAACGTTTTAATTTCAGAATGATGTCTATGTCGGACTGGTGATTTCTATTTTGTGTGAAATTGTCTTCAGGTTGTGTATTGCAGCAGTATCCTGTATTTCGCACAGAACGTGAGCAATGTGGGTAACATCAGTATTTTCATCTAATGTTTATTAACTGCTGGATAAAACAGTCACACGTTTCTCCTCACACTAGGAATTCTAAATGTACAAAGAGATTTTCAGCTTGTTAGCAGCTGCCGTGCACCAATCCTCCACTACAATGTGCTGTAAATCACTTCTTATACAAACAGATCCAATAGGCAAGTCCCTTACTCTATCATCCATAACTTCATCTGGCGATATACCCCAGCCAGCGAGCCGGCCGAAGTGGCTGTGCGGTTAGAGGCGCTGCAGTCTGGAACCGCAAGACCCCTACGGTCGCAGGTTCGAATCCTGCCTCAGGCATGGATGTTTGTGATGTCCTTAGGTTAGTTAGGTTTAACTAGTTCTAAGTTCTAGGGGACTAATGACCTCAGCAGTTGAGTCCCATAGTGCTCAGAGCCATTTGAACCATTTTTGAACCCACCCAGCGTCCATTTTTATTTAATAATGACAGCTACGTCAGTATTGTTCGGAATAAACTCCTGAAAATTCTGAAGGTAGAAGGGATAAAATAATGATATAAATGTTAGCTACATCTTGTACATGAATCAGGCTATAGTTATAAAAGCCGAAGGACCTGCAAGAGAAGTAGCATTTGAAAGTATAGCGACATAGTTATAGCCTACCCTGATGACATTCAGTTTGTATACTGAGCGAGCAGTAAAGGAAACGAAGAAGAAACTTCGAAAGGGAATTAAAGTTCTGGGAGGTGAAATAAGAACTTCTAGGTTTGTTGATGAGATTTCAAATCTGTCAAATGCGACTAAGGACTTGCACCATCTGTTGAGCGGGATGTATTTTGCCTGTAGATTACAAGAATATCAACAAAAGTACAATAACGATAATGCAATGTAGCCGAAGTAATTACTTGATTACGACGTAGAAATGGAAGATTAGAAGCAGTAGGTAAGTTCAGATATTTGGTCACGAAAATAACGATCAGTGTTTGAGGCACGTAAAAGGTTCCTGATTTGCCTCACATAGTCTCACGTCACTCACGCCGTCTATTAACAACGATAAGATTTAACTTGTAAAACATGCTCGAACCGTCCCTCTAGCTTCCTCGATAAGCAGTATAACTTCCGCCGGTGTCCAATTATTCCGACGGCCTCCTTAACATTATGCAAACTGCCAGGTGGTATCAATGGCAGTCACTCGTTTAGCATTCTACGATCCTCCGTTACATTTACAATGTGGGAGGAGTATTGTGATTTCATATTCTAGTACACCAACGCTGTAGTATTCACAGGGAATACAGGGAATGGACACAATAATACGAACTTTATGCATTACCGTACATCTTGTTGCCAGTAGGCACTACTGCAAACATGTAAGTACTGCAAAGCGGCTGCATTACTCGATTGTCCTACACAATCTAGGAGGTTCTTTCTGGGTATTATTAACTTTGTCCTGTGACGGTTAACACAAGCGATAGATGACAATGTGATCTCTCAGCCTTCAAAACAGGGCATATACTGAGTGCGCGTTTAGCGACAACATCTGTGAGGAAAACAGCTGAGCTGTCTACCATTTCGGGAGTGACAGTATCCCCGGCAATGACAGCATACGCAAAATACTCGTTAAAACTCCATCGGCGAAAAGGAATACAGGGCGAAAATTGAAGTTAACTGACAGAGTCTGATAATTATTAAAAACGGCTGCAGCCAGAAAACATAAAATTACTGCAGTAAAAGTGAATGGTGAACTCGGCACTCACTTGAATACTGTGTAGAGATAGCAGTATGGCAAGAGTTTCATAAGGCTTTCATGACAGGGCTGCAATGTCGAAACCTTTAATAACGGAAGCCATGTGCAAGGGCAAAACATTAACGCTTATTTTCCCCTGGGCAGGAGGTCAGGTGTTGAAGTATGGGTGCATGGGAGCAAAACGTTTAGTCTATACTGACAGGTGTAGTCCACTTAGTGGCGCATTTTTGACCGTGCAGTAAACATCAGGTCGTAAGGTTTGTGATTTCTTTGTGGTAAGATTGTTCGATGCAGAGAAAAAACAACCAACACATATATGTGTGTACGTTTTAGGTCCTACACATAAAAACAAAAAACATGTGCACTTATCTCCGTTAACCATGTAGGAATGCATGCATGTCTTATGATTATCTAAATGCCGAGTAAGATTGAGTGACAGTGAGAATACATTGATGAGCCAAAACATTATGACCACTACCCACTGCGACGTTGGCTGCCCCGTGGTGTTGTTGTGCTCACCTGACCTGATAATAAAAGTACGTAAGTGGAGCAGGCATGGATGGGGCATAGCCCTAGCGAAGATATGGGCTGCAAATGGGAAAATCCATTAATGGCTCTGAGCACTATGGGACTTAACATCTGTGGTCATCAGTCCCCTAGAACTTAGAACTACTTAAACCTAACTAACCTAAGGACATAACACACATCCATGCCCGAGGCAGGATTCGAACCTGCGACCGTAGCGGTCACGCGGTTCCAGACTGAAGCTCCTAGAACCGCACGGCCACACCGGCTGGCGAAAATCCATTAAGATAAGCGACTTAGACAAAGGGCAGGTTATTATTACGCAAAGTCTTTAGACAAATATCTGGAAAACGGCGAAGCTGGCCTAATGTTCACTGTCGTGAGCAACTATCGAAAGAAGTAGAATGGTCTCACTGAGCTGTTCACAGGCCGTGGGGTTTTGAGGGTTGCCTGCTCTGGAGAGTGGTGATCTGTGGCATCTCTCCTGCATGAGATCAACACTCGTGCACATACATGTTTTGGAGCATACCGTTCGTTTTATATTCTTGAACATAGACCACCAGTACTTGTTCACACGTTGCCTCACGACATTGCCAATTACGATAGCAGTGGGCACGAGACCATCAAGATTCGACCGTCGATCAATGGAAACGCGTCGGCTCTTCAGGTGAATTGCATTTTTACTGCAGTAGGATGGTGTACTTTGCATGGGGGATTAATTAAAAAGAAAAGACTAATATTAATGAATAAATGCAATAATTTTACTAGCTGTGTGACCGGTTACGAAGTCTCGTAACCGGTTGGCCCTGACTATTATTAACACGCAGTCTGACGGCATAAAATAAAAATGAAGAATGACAAGAAATTTCCATTAACACAACTGATTAGTCGAGTCCCCTGCAACTATAAAAGCTACGAAACAACAAAGCACAAATGTAACTGTTCTGTGTGTGGTAGTGTGATTCAACGTACATGTATCTGGCTCAGTTCTTTCTCAATACGACAAAATATTTTAAACACCATTTCAATGAACTAACTGAAAAACCAGAAATACTATAATTGCATATAGGAACCAGAATTACAAGTCTAATAAATTAACACGAGCCAGATGCTTTGTTGACAGTACCTGTGAGCAAGAGGGATTTTTATTAAGGAAAACTGTAATATCTTCTTACCTCATTATATATTGACGAAAATATTCCATTACACCAGCATCAAAAATCAAATGCCCATCTCCTTTCTCAAATTATTCTGACAATTGCATCTTCTTCCATTTATACGTTACACCAGGGGCGGGCAGGAATCCTGCATATGTGCGATGCACTTGCACGTGTGCAGTTAACAGTTCCGCGTGCACACAGGGGCAAGCTGGCCACCCGCTTCTCTCCACTCCCCACCGTACCGTCTCTCCGCATCTTCCTATGTAATGCGATTTGTTTCCGGGCCTGTTTTATTGAATGAAGGAATAAGGTTAGTAGGAGTGCTTGAAAGAAATCGTGGATTGAAAGAGTACCTATTACCTACGATTTTATTTAATTATCACAGGTGGAGTTTACAATACATTTAATGTCTGGAACAAAATTTCTACATACAGACAAACGCAACCAGTTACGTAAATTTTCGTTACTGATGTTTGCTCTTAACCGAGACTTATTAATTTTCATAACAGAAGAAGTCTCTCACAAACGTATGTCGAGCCAAACATTGACATTATCTTCGCGGCTCCACCTCTTGCTGTGGAAAGTCGTGATAATAATCTACTACACGTCTTGCCAAAAGGAACTTATCTCTCAGACGAGAATTATGCTGTAGAATCTACAGTGCAGATCTATTAATTCCATTTGCAAACTGGGATGAATATCATCTACAGAAACAGCAAACTGTCTCGAGAACTATTCAAAACCTTGGGATAAGTGTGATATATCCCCAAATCGCTTGAGAAATTCTTCATTCATTGCACTAAGTATGGGAACATAGTGAAATTTCTTATAATGGCGTTCAATATTAAAATTCCGCTGACCAGTGAGAATACTATCACATACACTCCTGGAAATTGAAATAAGAACACCGTGAATTCATTGTCCCAGGAAGGGGAAACTTTATTGACACATTCCTGGGGTCAGATACATCACATGATCACACTGACAGAACCACAGGCACATAGACACAGGCAACAGAGCATGCACAATGTCGGCAATAGTTCAGTGTATATCCACCTTTCGCAGCAATGCAGGCTGCTATTCTCCCATGGAGACGATCGTAGAGATGCTGGATGTAGTCCTGTGGAACGGCTTGCCATGCCATTTCTACCTGGCGCCTCAGTTGGACCAGCGTTCGTGCTGGACGTGCAGACCGCGTGAGACGACGCTTCATCCAGTCCCAAACATGCTCAATGGGGGACAGATCCAGAGATCTTGTTGGCCAGGGTAGTTGACTTACACCTTCTAGAACACGTTGGGTGGAACGGGATACATGCGGACGTGCATTGTCCTGTTGGAACAGCAAGTTCCCTTGCCGGTCTAGGAATGGTAGAACGATGGGTTCGATGACGGTTTGGATGTACCGTGCACTATTCAGTGTCCCCTCGACGATCACCAGTGGTGTACGGCCAGTGTAGGAGATCGCTCCCCACACCATGATGCCGGGTGTTGGTCCTGTGTGCCTCGGTCGTATGCAGTCCTGATTGTGGCGCTCACCTGCACGGCGCCAAACACGCATACGACCATCATTGGCACCAAGGCAGAAGCGACTCTCATCGCTGAAGACGACACGTCTCCATTCGTCCCTCCATTCACGCCTGTCGCGACACCACTGGAGGCGGGCTGCACGATGTTGGGGCGTGAGCGGAAGACGGCCTAACGGTGTGCGGGACCGTAGCCCAGCTTCATGGAGACGGTTGCAAATGGTCCTCGCCGATACCCCAGGAGCAACAGTGTCCCTAATTTGCTGGGAAGTGGCGGTGCGGTCCCCTACGGCACTGCGTAGGATCCTACGGTCTTGGCGTGCATCCGTGCGTCGCTGCGGTCCGGTCCCAGGTCGACGGGCACGCGCACCTTCCGCCGACCACTGGCGACAACATCGATGTACTGTGGAGACCTCACGCCCCACGTGTTGAGCAATTCGGCGGTACGTCCACCCGGCCTCCCGCATGCCCACTATACGCCCTCGCTCAAAGTCCGTCAACTGCACATACGGTTCACGTCCACGCTGTCGCGGCATGCTACCAGTGTTAAAGACTGCGATGGAGCTCCGTATGCCACGGCAAACTGGCTGACACTGACGGCGGCGGTGCACAAATGCTGCGCAGCTAGCGCCATTCGACGGCCAACACCGCGGTTCCTGGTGTGTCCGCTGTGCCGTGCGTGTGATCATTGCTTGTACAGCCCTCTCGCAGTGTCCGGAGCAAGTATGGTGGGTCTGACACACCGGTGTCAATGTGTTCTTTTTTCCATTTCCAGGAGTGTATTATACATTTCGAATTTTCACGTTTTTGCACAAAGAAAAAATGATTCTCCCATTCCTTTTTAAAAGATAGCAAATCTCCACTTCTACGTTCCCTTGATTCACTCTTCATTTTCGGGTTCTTGAAATACAACGTTCACTACGAAGTGGTCGCTTCGCTTCAACGTCCGCAGCTTAGCCTGGTACTACAGTGCCCCAACCTGCCGGCTGTCGTCACTGTCCCGTTCGACGATTGCACGTGAGCAGCACACGTGCAGCACCGTGTGCTCATGAGCCGCGTGCAACGTTTGCCCGCCCCTGCGTTACACCAACCGAACAGTACAACATTTCAGTCAACACTCAGATCATCTACTCTCTCGCCCGACAGAACAACGACTGCTCTCGACATCCTCTGAACTACTACTGCACCAGTGGAGGCGGCGGAATAATAATCTTTGGCGCAATCTCTGGCGCTGTGACTCAGTGTAGCCACCTTTCAACTTCTCCACAAACTCCGTCATGGAGGTGAGCGGCGGCTCGGGACCTGCTGTGTGCCACAGACGCAGGCTGGTGAGACCAGTATTATACTATGAGAGGCATTCTCTTGCGCTTGCATGTGGCCTGTGGTAGTAACCGAAGACACACTGACAACTGCGAACCACCTGCGTTCCTTGATGCTTGGCGTCTGTCCGGATGGTGATGTCATCATTCAGCCGTATAATTGCCTGTGTCTCGGAGCCATAACCGCGCTTCAGTGGTTTGAGGAGGTATTATAGAACCCATCTGGGTCGCTCTCAGGCGCCCTCACGGCGTACGCAGAATAGCGGCCCGTTATTTACGCGAATTAAATGAGTTTGGGTAGAAATGAAATGCCACATACGTCCTCAAACTTACTAACAAACTGTCGGATCTCTGATATGCAGAATCAGTCAAAGTCGCGAGCTCTATCTTCTTATCTCGTGTTTTGTACTGAAAATCTCGTGCTTATACTCTTGTTAACTTTACTATTACATAGACCGCCAAAACTTTATTCTTTTTTTATTGGTCCCGTGCGCAACAAATAACTTACTTGGTCTTTCTGCTGCCACTGCTTGATCTGCTGCATTCCATTATTTAACAAAATCATAAAAAAACCTATTATTCATGCTGAGCGCAATGCATGTTCTGTATGGCGGCTCCTGCTGTTCCTGCGGCTGTTGCTGCTTACTACAATTACATATAATTCAAGAGAAAGGGTTTGGTCGAATCTAAATTCGATAAATGATAATCCAAACAAAAAACTATATTCTGAAAGCGCTTCTTTCTCATTCAGTTAAAAAAACGCTAGAAGTTATTTGAACAATCGCATCTTTTGTAAATCTGCCTCCAGTGGCATTAAAGCAATATTACAAATTAATCAAACTCTTGAGACAGACTGAAATACTTCCCAATTGAATACATAGTGAAACAATTCCCTGACAATTACGAAAGAAATCAATCACAAAATTCAATACTTAATCTAACAATGGTTTCCCCTTAAGAATTCAACTCCTATCATTATCAAAATTACCGTCTGTTGCTACGCACGTATACAAACCCTTTTCTTTAAATTAATCAGCGCGCGGCAAATTATAAAAAATATCAACTCATTACCAAATCCTGTGTCGCTGCTGGCGGACACGGCAGTACGGCGACGACACACCTGCGCACCACAGCAGGCGGGCTCCTTCACTGGCTTCAAAACTGCCACTAGTTAATCCGTGCGCTGCGAGGCGCGACAACAATATCTTAGATTCCAGAGCTTGTGTATGCGCGCTGTAACCACCCTTTACATCCTAAGAGAGTATTGCCAACTCTCATCAGTGATGTATTTCGTTCCAAAGATGGCCAAACAAAGTAATAAGCAGGTATTCATAATGTTTCTGCTCATCAGTGATGTTGTTTCCAACAAGTGCGACAGAGCTACCTTCGTAGCACAGCCACACTCCGGAGAAGCCTCCAGTTATTTGAAACGACCGCATCAGAGTCCCTCCGTCCATCACCTTTTCTTTCTTTTTTTTTTTTATTTCCTTCCTCGACAGCCGTCCTCACACACGCATTCTATCTCCCGGTATGTCTGAACGTGTGTTTGGGGGACGGGGCGGAGTATAGGGAATGCACGCCGGACGTCTGCGAGCGGGGATCGATGCTGCCCGGGAGAGAGGAGGCCTTGGATCAGAGCAGGCCGCCTGCTCGCTGCGGCTGGCACCGTGACAGCGCCCGGCGGGTTGTCTGCTGCCGCGACGCGCCGGCGACAGCTCCCCTGGGAGGCCGGCAGCCCGCGCCGCAGCTATCCCCGCCGCCTGCGTTGTATTAACAGATTACAGCGCGCCAGCGACAGGTCGTTACCGCTCTGTGGAAGGCCGGACCGCGCAGTCCACGCTCGTGGGACTGCCGTGCTGCGGCTGTGACGTACGTGCCCGAGCGTGACAGGGACTGACCGATCGCGTCTAGGGAGCTGTTTGCAACAGCCACGTCGCGCTCCTAATGGTCGATTCGTGATTACCGTCTGTCTCATAAAATGAGAGGAAATTATACGGCTATCAGCGAAACAAATTAGAACTACGTATAAAGTACTATGCCGTATAATTTTTATAATTTAAATTGAAATAGCTAGCTTAGATTCATAGATGGATGTGTGAAATTGTGCCCCCGTATGAAATATACGTTAATTATTCACCCTCCAAAATAACGAATCTGGAATTAAATTACTATTAAATGGAATGAAATAGCATGTAAACTTTATATAGAGGGTGTATAAAAAAGGATTGCGCAAACTTACATTGCTGAAAGTACGCGATATTAGAAGCTCAAAGAACAAGTAAACAAGGGCTCTCAAACCCATACCTTTACAGCTATGATACTTCTTGATTTTTAATTTTCTGAATCAATCTCTTCTACTGCAAGCTCTTTGCTTTCCATATTTTGGGAAGTGGTAGTATGGACAAAAATAAGAAAGAAAATGTCCATAAACGCCGAGCGGTTCTAGGCGCTTCAGTCTGGAACCGCGCGACTGCTATGATCGCAGGTTCAAATCCTGCCTCGGGCATGGATGTGTGTGATGCCCTTAGGTTAGTTAGGTTTAAGTACTTCTAGGGGACTGATGACCTCAGACGTTAAGTCCCATAGTGCTCAGAGCCATTTGAACTATTTTTTGTCCAGTAAACATGTGTTCCAAACAGCTATGGGCACCTGTTCATCTTCGGTACTTTGGAACACAACTCTTCTAATGAACAAGTGTTCATAACTTTAAAAGAATGCATTTTAGAGCACATGTTTACTGGACACTTTTTTCTTGTTTGATCACTACTACCACTTTCCAAAATACGGAAAGGAAAGAGCTTGCTGTAGATGAGATTTATTTCACAATATTGAAAATCAAGAATATCTCTTAGCTCGTAAGGTATGCTTTTCAGAGCCCAAGTTTGCTTGACTTTTGTGCTTCAATTATCATGTACTTTCAGCCGTGTAAGTTTGCGCCATGCTTTTTGATACGACCTGTATACGACTTGACTTGGTTATGGATAATTTTGACATCGTTTATACACTATTTCGGAAAGTACTGTTTTGTTTGTCTGGATCATTTAAAAATGGGTTTAGTATCCTGAAACTAGTCAACGGTTAAATAAAAGTCTTTAAACTTTAGCTGTATGTATGTAGAACAATAAATTCAGATTATCCCGTTACAGAAAACATTTGACAAGTTATGATAAAATTACTGTAGTAAAACCTTGGCACATCTTTTAAAAGGGTCTGGGGTAAGATTCTAATAATCACGTAGCTGAAAGAAATGCAGTCATGAAGTAGTACCGTGATTGCTCAAATGGCTCTGAGCACTATGGGACTTAACTTCTGAGGTCATCAGTCCCCTAGAACTTAGAACTACTTAAACCTAACTAACTTAAGGACTGCACACACATCCATGCCCGAGGCAGGATTCGAACTTGCGACCGTTGCAGTCGCGCGGTTCCAGACTGTAGCGCCTAGAACCTCTCGGCCACCTCGGCCGGCTACCGTGATTGTCATGTTGTTAATGGTAAAGACAAATAATACTACAGAACGTAAGGCGTTGAACCTATGGTCGGGGTTGAATGCGAGATGGTCATTGATTCTGAATGCATGTCTAAAAAATGAAGCTTGAAGTTGAGATATTCTATAATATGGCTTTAATGTCTCTAAGCTTCGTCTCGCAGTTGCGGCTCGATGTCAGCGTAGTAAATTGTAGGTGGAGGCTTGAAGCGGCTGCAGAATAGGTTAATGGCGTCATGTCAAAGACCCTCACTAAATGTTAGGTGCAGATCAGTCTGAAATCTCTCTCAGTCGCTCGATACATCTGCTCTGGAGGTAGACCTTCGCTAGGAAGGTTTTCACAGGTGAAATGATGCCGGTTAAAACACAGGTTTCTACGTTTTGTGCACAGTAGTGTCTTCTTGTACTTAGTAAAAAACAGCATTCCTTCTCATTCCAGTACTGTGTTGTAAAACTTGTCTCATCTGAGGGCCTTGCACCATAGTAAACCTTATGTCTGGCTGCCGTGGTGCTTCGGTTGCGAAGCAGTGGCATTACAAAAGACTATCGTGGGGCAGTCGAGCCATTGACCTGTGCAACTCGTTGTGCTCACTTCAGAGAACCGTTCCTACAGTGGTCAATACGAGAGCCAGCAGAGTACAGTCGACACGGTCTCTGTGCCACTCGTCGCCTGAAGTCTGAATTAGCATCGGCACTGCCTTCAGTACGGAGATAGAGTCAGAGCAAGTAGATGGGTAAATGGTGGGAAGTAGGGTTAACAGCAGTGCCAAGGAACATTTCATGTTCAATACTCAAGGGAGTTAGAATTATTTCCCTGGTTCTTCAAGAAATCGTCACTGAGTTCCGTACTCTCTGCCAAATTTTAGTTTGTCTGCTGAAGCTTTGGACTCAGCAAGCAGCGCACACATATTTCCACTCATCAACATCATCGACTAAGGTAAGCCTAATGTGTTGTAGCAACACATTCAACTCACTCCCTCTAAGGACACGACAGGGCCAGAAGAAAACCTAATGACAAGTTTGGGGAATAAGTGGTTATTGAAGGGTCTTTAAATGTTTATTGACGAATTCAGAGCTTTATTTGAGAGTTATATAAAGAGATAAAGAGTACTGGAATAGGTGGAGGAACAATCAGATGAATCAGCCCTACACTGAGCACGGAATGAGTCGATACCTGCAGCAGTCGTGGTCCAGAGGCCCACCGTACCAGAAGCATCGTTACGGACAGCAGCCGTAAGAAAGAGGCCCACCATAGAAAGAGGCGCTGCTACAAACTGTCGTGGGCAAGAAGCCCACTGTACCAATGGGTGTCGCTACAGACAGCAGCCGTGGGCGAGAGGCAAGACGTACTAGGGTAATTGCCAACGACAACAACCGTGGGCGAGAGACTTACCGTACCTGAGGGGTCACAACAAGCAGCAGATGTGAGTGAGATGCTCACAGCACCTGGACCCAGACGAGCACAGCACAGCATTTACGAAAGGTTGGGAGAAAAGGCGACTTCCACGAATTCGACTCACAGCAATACAACACTGCACTTAAACCATAGTGAGGCCGCGAAACTAGTACCCAGAAAATTCGATGGTGACAGAGAGCAGCTCTCAGAATTTACGGACAGTTGTGATAAAGCTTACGAATTAGTTGCACTGAACTCAAAGAAATCAAACAATGGAAAATCCAGGATGAAATGTAGCAATATTGTAAAAAGGAAAGTCGCTACTCTTAGTATAGGCACAACAAAACACAGTCACAAATTAGCATTCGACCAGCAAGGGCGTCATCAAAAACAGACGACACGCACATACGCACGCACACACACACACACACACACACACACACACACACACACACACACACACACACACACGCACGCACGCACGCAATCGCATCTCACACACAAGACTGAAATCTCGGGCAACTGAAGCCACACTGTGAGCAGCGCCAGCAGTGCATGATGGGTGACTGGTTGGGGTAAGGAGGGGCTGGCGCGGAAAGGGGAAGGATAATAGGGTAGGGGTGGGGGGGACCGTGAAGTGTTGAGAGCTCAGGGATCAGGTGGAGAGAGGTTAGGGCAGCTATGTGCAGTTGGAAGGTTAGACAGAGGGCAATGGAGAGGTGATGGGGGGGGGGGGGATAATGGAAAAGGAGAGAAGTAAAAAGATGGGTGCGATGGTGGAATGAGGGCTGTGTACTGCTAGAATGGGAACACGGAGGGGGCTGAATGGGTGGGGACAATGGCTGATGAAGTTCGAGACCAGGAGGGTTACAGGAACGTTGGATATATTGCTGGGAAAGTTCCATTTATGCAATTCAGAAAAGCTGGTGCTGGTGGGAAGGATCTATATGGCACAGAATGTGAAGCAGTCATTGAAATGAAGGGTTTTGTCTTGGGCACCGTGCTCAGCAACAGGTTCATCCACTTGTTTCTTGGTCATAGTTTGTTGGTCTCCATTCACAGGAACAGACAACTTGTCTGTCCTGGTGCACTCCTGAGTAGCACTTCACAGTCCCCCACTCCTATCCTACTATTCCTCCCCTACCCGACCACAGCCTCCTCCTTACCCCACATAGTTGCCTCTCCCATCATGCACTGGTGCTGCTGCTCGCAATGTGGCTTCAGTTAACAGAGACAGTAATGTGTGCATTAGTTGTGTGTGTGTGTGTGTGTGTGTGTGTGTGTGTGTGTGTGTGTGCGTGTGTGTGACCTATTTTTGACAAAGACCTTGCTGGAAACAGCTTGTTTATGACAGTCTTTTAGTTGTGCCTATCTGCGACTTAGAATCTCTGCTGCACGCTGAGTAGCAAAACCTTTTCACATTATTTTTTACTCAAGGAAAGTGTTTCTAAAGTATATTATAGAGTAAATAATGGTCGGGCTTGCTATAAATTATTGACAAGAGACCACACCGAAACTGGGTTCAAAAATGGTTAAAATGGCTCTGAGCACTATGGGACTTAACTTCTGAGGTGATCAGTCCCCTAGAACTTAGAACTACTTAAACCTAACTAACCTAAGGACATCACACACATCCATGCCCGAGGCACGATTCGAACCTGCGACCGTAGCCGTCGCTCGGTCCCAGACTGTAGCGCCTAGAACCGCTCGGCCACCCCGGCCGGCAAACTGGGTTCAAGGTGAGAGCAATTCTGACAGAGAAGTATGGAAACGAAAGAACTTCAGAATTGTGAGCGTGTAAAATGTTTAACGGTTCACAGATAAAAGGCGAAAGTGTGGTCCAATGGGGCTCACGTGTGGACTCAGTTTCTTTTTCGAGAATCAGTGAGAAGGGTCATGAATCCAGAGGGTATCTCAGGGAGAAATGGATTGATTGACAAGTTAGGACGGGCCTTATTTATCCATGGATTGTTTGAGGTTCGAATTAAGACCATAGTGGGAGCACAAGGAGAATGGTTGTTACTATGAGAGGCAATAGACTTCGCTTCTATAGAAGAAAGCATAATTAAGTCCAAAAAAATGGCGAACGACTGGCTCCTAAAAACACACTAACAGAAGAAGCTGTTTCAATAGCAGAGAAGGTGGGCACATGGCGCGAGACTGTAGCAGTAAATTTCAAGTGCACAATTTAGCCAGAATCAGGTATTACCATCCCAGCCATGTGAACTACGCTACCTATAACTGTAATTGATGTTAGCCAGTTGAAAGGAAATGGCACTCAAGTGGACTGTTCCTGTCCCATTCCTGTTACTTTCGGTCAGTGTAATTTAACCACACACTCTCCTCCACGCACCCAAACGAAGCCAGTGACATATTTTCTGTGCCACCGCACCGGACACAATGCTCAAGATTGTAACGTTAGTCGATGGGAAAATATGTGTCGGAAAAGTAACTGGGGAAACGAAAACGAATGTGCAGCAGCTGCATTACACATCGTTAGGAATGTTACATACAGTGGAGTGCAACTGGAAAAACAACTATGTACAGTTACATAGAGATGACACAAATGAGAGGCAAATATAATTGTTGATAGACAGTCCAACCCTCGTGAATTTAATAAAAGTTTCCGCATCTATACGAAAAACTGGGGACACCAGGAGGTCCGTAACTATATAGAGTATACCAAATGAAAACATTCGAACCGAGAAACAGGTTAAATACAAGATGTGCACGAGAATAGGACTGTATATAGTCATAATTTCAAAGCTGTATGGGACCATGTGGATCTACAATTCGAAGGACTGTTAGGGCGTTACTTTTCGAATAAACACAGAGTGGTGGCTTATTATGCACGAAGGGAAATTAAAATCTAAAAGGAATGGGTGGTCTTATAAGAAGACACCGAAGAAGTAAAACAACTTGAACTCACCATGGCTGCATATACGAACACGGAAACTGGGCAAACCAGTTACGCATGCGTCACCAGATACAGGTGCTAAGGGACATCGAAGCAAACAGAGAAGACTGTTACGAGGCAGGGAAGTCCAGCCGCGCCGGGCAAGGCCCTGGTATCGCTGGTTGACGTTGGCAATGGAAACTAAGATGTCTATGTGTGTGGCCCGGCTACGAGACAATCCAACGTGCACCTGTCTAAAAAGACTTAAAAGTTTGTGGCGCCCTCTTCGGGAATGCTGGAATTAGGTATGGTGCTGGCCCACCCTTAGCCTTGATGACAGCTTCCACTCTCGCAGGCATACGTTCAATCAGGTGCTGGACGGTTTCTTGGGGAATGACAGCCTATTCTTCATGGAGTGGTGCACTGAGGAGAGGTATCAATGTCGGTCGGTGAGGCCTGGCAAGAAATCGGCTTTCCCAACGATCCCAAAGGTGTTCTATAGGATTCAGTTCAGGACTCTGAGCAGTCCAGTCCATTAGAGGGATGTCAATGTCGTGTAAACACTCCGCCACAGACCATGCACTGTGAAAAAGTGCTCGATCCTGGTGAAAGATCAATCGCCGTCGCCGAATTGCTCTTCAACATTGGGAAGCAAGTGGGTGCTTAAAACATCAATGTAGGCCTGTGCTGTGATAGTATCCCTGCCCATGAAAAACACGACCACACCATAACACCACCAGCTCCGAATTTTGCTGTTGGCACTACACACGCTGGCATATGAAGTTCACCAGGCATTCACTACACCCACACCGTGCCATCGGATCGACACATTGTGTACCCCGATTCGACACTCCACACAAAGTTTTTCCATGGTTCAATCGTCCAATGTTTACTTACGCTCCTTACACCAACCAAGGCGTCGTTTGGCATTTACCGGCATGATGTGTGGCTTAGGAGCCGCCGCTTGACCATGAACTCAGAGTTTTCTCACCTCCCGCCTAACTGTCATAGTACTTGCAGTGGATCCTGATGCATTCTGGAATTCCTGTGTGATGGTCTGGATAGATGTCTGCCTGTTACGCATGAAGACCCTCTTCAACTGCCGGCAGTCTGTCAGTCAACAGACATGGTTGGTCTATACGCTTTTGTGCTGTACCTGTGCCTTCACATTTCCACTTCACTATCACATCGGAAACAGTGGACCTAGGGATGTCTTAAGAGTTCGACACAAGTGACATCCACTCACCTGACCACGTTCGAAATCTGTGAGTTCCTCAGAGCGCCCCATCCTGTTCTCTATGATGCCTGGTGATTACTGAGGTCGCTGATATGCAGTACCTAGCGGTAGGTGGCAGCATAATTCACCTAATACGAAAAACGTATGTTTTTGTGGGTGTCCGGATACTTTTGATGACATAGTGTATTTCATTTGGCGGGAAATTTCTTAGCACATACCTGCTTGGTCAAGTGCTACCGGAAGCCCAGGGAACAGTCATAAATCAGAGGTCATATCGAATACCACATGACCAGAAGAGGCACTGCAGTCGAAGTAGAGATCATGCTAGCAGAGGGAATCATTTCGCTTAGTAGGACTGCCTGGTCCTTCCCCCTCGTAAAGATTCCGAAAAAGATGGAGACCATTGGACGCCAAAAGTGGACAGTTGTAGCCCACTATCTAAAGCTCAATTATATTTTGCTCAGTATGGTCTAGTATCTCTAGACGAGATACTAGAAGTCTGGCTAAATCGAAATATTTCTCAACGGCTAGATTTGGTAAAGGTAGAAATAGACTAGAAAGATAGAGAGAGAGATCCGTTTTTAGCACACCCACGGGTCACTACGAGTACAATAAGATGGCCATGGGGCTACAAGCTTACCCTTCAACTTTTCACAGGTTAATGAATAGAGTACTCTGTGGCATCAAGTGAATCGTGTTTTCATTTACATGGATGACTTGGTCATCATAGGCGTGTCACTAGGAGAGCACAACACACGCCTAGAAGAGATATTAGAGCGTCTGAGACAAGAAAACGTGAAATTGCAAGTGGATAAGTTCGAATTCCTACAGAGAGAAGTAACCTTTCTGGGCCACGTCTCAACAGCGTCGGGACTGCAGGCCGACCAATTAAAGTAGAAGCTGTAACGTCCCCTTAGAAAAATTAGTCAATTACTGTGCTGATAAACCCCCTTACGTTATTTGATTTTCAAACAGCTGAGCAAGACTGAACGTACTCAGACATTTGTCTCTTTATATGTTCTGATCATCACTAAACTGACACACAATATTTTTAGCGCAACCCAATCTGATTTTCAATAATCCCTATAAAAGAACAGCCCTGACAACAATAACCTATACATTTCATGAATCACTTACCTAACAAAAATCTTCTTTACCCGAACTACTTCAATACAGCGAGCGCCAATACTGCCAGCTAAATAAAAGATTCTAACTACTGAGGGCACTAACTACTGATAGGCATAGTTAGCAAATGAAAGATTTTGATAGAGAACAAACAATTTATTTACCTTAATAGTGTTGAAAAGTCAATATACCAGTTCATTACATCCAGTCTTACAAATTTACTCTTTCTGACGGACGCACGTACAGATCGTCCACTCTCAAAATTCTGCCATCTCTCTTCCCACATCCACCACTGCTGGCGGCTCACCTCCAACTGCGCAACGCTACGCGCTGTTCACATCTAACTGCCCAACACTACAATATCAAATATTCCAACAATGCAAACCAGCCACAGACTGCACACAGTGCAGTCAGTGATTTTCATTTAGAGCGCTATGTGGCGTTACCAACATAAAAACCTAAACAGCCTACTTGCAAAGCTATCTAGGGGTAATCTCGATGTGAAACAGTAACACAATAAAAAAGTTTTCTCGGGCTTGTAGGATATTATCGCCACTTTTTAAGTAATTTTAGCGAAATGGCAAATCCCTCTCAAGTTTTATTGAAGAAAGGAGTTCTGTATCAATGGGGAGTGCACCAAGAGGAGGCATACCAATAACTCAAAGAAAAATTTATACCGAGGTTCCGAAAAAGAGTTCATAAGCACTACAGATTCCTGCAACTTCGCTGTTGGAGCATATCTTAGTCAAATAACGAAGGGGAAGGATTTCCCACAGCGTTCATTTCACAAACCCTTTATAAGAGATAGCCAACCTATAGTAGCGTAGAGCACTCACGACTGTGTTGACCGCAATGTGCTTTAGGCAATATCTGTTCGGTAGGAACTTTAACAAAGTAACTGACCACAAACCAGTGTTGTGGCTGGGAAGTGCATCAGATCTCACGTCCCGATTAATGAAATATAGACTAAAAGTGGAACAGCACGACTATCAGATCATATACAAGGAAGGGAGACATAACATGAGGCAGATGCACTGTCTCGTATCAGAAACATGTCCGATCTAGCACAGGAGCCAGCGGAACCCACACAAGAAAAGGTAAATATTAGCCCAGAAGTTGCGACCAGAGAGGCAGAAGCGAGGCTATTATGCAGCTCAGACGCTGAAGAACCGCAGAAAATAATAGAGAAAGTGGAAATACCACCAAAGGATTCCGACGTCGAATCGAGCAAAGATGAAAAGTTGGCCATTTTAAAGCAAATGTATGTAGCGCCATTAGGAGGGCACCAAAGAATGGAAAGAATGTACGACCTAGTAAAGCAGTACCGTAGCTGCTCCAGTACGAAGGCTTATACCGGACTATTTATAAGTGTTAGAGTAGTGGTTAAAACCAGTCTTGGTTGAAATTTTAGTTTTTTTTTATTTTTCAACGACGCGTTTCGCCTTATTTAGGCATCTTCTGGTTATCTTTCTAGATGGACGCGAGAGCACCAAGATCTGCATAACGTGTTCCCATTCACAGGAGCAAGTAACAGTAAGATGGGGGCTCAGGTAGCTTTATGCTTACTTTTTTTTACACACACACACACACACACAGGGCAGCCAGCACTCTATCGGAACACGCTAAGTTACCGTGTCCGCCCATAAGCCACCCAGGCACAATGGTCAGTGCAACTACACGGACTATCCTACCACACCTCCCGCCGGATTCAAATTCTCAACTTATCCAAACAATACTAATGCCGGCCGGTGTGACCGAGCGGTTCTAGGCGCTACAGTCTGGAACCGCGCGACCGCCACGTTCGCAGGTTCGAATCCTGCCTCGGGAATGGATGTGTGTGCTGTCCGTAGGTAAGTTAGGTTTAAGTAGTTATAAATTCTAGGGGACTGATGACCTCAGAAGTTAAGTCCCATGGTGCCAATACTAATGTTTTGCCCCTGCCAATTATTCTCATTACTCGCATCGTTTTGCTGATTCCCGTTTGAGTTCGAGCATGGTGTGCATCCTCAATGAAGAGACCATTGGTCGTCCTCACCTTAATTATATAAATATGGTGTCCTTTCGGACATGTGCCTTAAAAGAAACTAGCAAACATTTAACGAAAAGAAGAGGGCAGATAATCTACAAAATGAGATAACGGAAAGCTCCTTTTGTGCCCACTGTTAGCTGGCCACGTTACGCCGTATTTTGGCGAGTAGACGACGAAATTTTAAATTCATGCACCTTCACGAGAAGTCGTGAAGATGTGTCCATAAATACAAACGAGCGTCTTTCGCTCACAACACCAAACACGGGGAATGACATAGATATCAAGCACTCGTGAACGGAACGAGGATGCAGTTGTCCGCACGTAATTTAAGAAAAAAATTAATGCCTGTTGCCAACAGATCTCATTATGAGTGGGAAACAGTTCGCCGAGCAGGCTCACTTCCTGCAGTGATCGGGTGGCAGAAAACTCACACCCATCGTGATGATGCCAGCAAGATTCCACAAGCCAGGCTTCCAGCTAAGTTCTACCTAACAGAACGCTCACACATCCTCAATAAATCCGGGCGTCCAACTGCCCTCTGCTCCCAGAGAGCTATGTTTCTATCGCTAGCTGAACACGGCCATATATCCCCGTCCAATTTTACTACGTGCGCTCTCTTCGCGCTAAGTGTCCTCTTGTCTCCCACCATTCGGCCAGAGACAAACACAGGCCAGACGCAATCAACACCGGAATCCCAAAGACATCGCACATGCATGACATAATTAACAGTTTTTTCTACATGTAGAAAGGCAGTTACAGTAAGGAAAGATGTATAGTGGTTACCGATGTGAAGTTTCACAGGTTTTATGGTGACACGTTTAACCGAAAGGGACGGGAAATGGGCCAAATATGAAGTCCACAATGTAGATATTGAACGTTTCGGTGGTCTATATTTGCTGCGCTACTTCGAAAGATCCATTCTCATTTGCCAGATCCAACCCCAATAACTATCGACGTTACCGTAACATATATAGTGATACCTATGATTAATTTTGATTAGCGATGTGATATAATGGTGTGCACATATGGTGACGAGCAGTGAGGCGATGCCCTTTTGCAAGATAGTGGTGTGTAGTGTACCATATGACGTTACAACCAATAGTGACCCACTACCGTGTCTGTATGCATCGTGTGCTTCTGGGAACACGTGTAACGTTTAAAATTGATTGTCTTGTTAATTGAGCTATTCTGAGTGTTTATAGGCACAGTACTGTTCATTATGGGCGACACAAGTCAAACACGTCAAGTTTTAGGTTACAAGAGACAGCGACAGTGTTGCGAGAGTTTAAACTCATTTAGGAAGAGTGAAAAGCGGGAACACTGACCACTGTGGCGCTTACCTCAGCGCTGCCATAGGGCACTGACCTCACTAATCTCTCCGCCCTGAAATCCATCGGATATGTTAGAGACGTACACAAAAACCCTGCAAGGCATTTCACTGTGCTCTAAGTCTCTGGTTTCAGAACGAATGGAAAGGAATTTCGTATACAGAGTAGCGGAATTTAGTGAAAGCCTTACCTGGAAGATTACAATTAGTAAGTCAGAAAAAAGTGAAACAACGTTCGGTGAAACTAAAAGCCAGGCCGATAACATTAAGAGTGCAATGGAGGACAGAGCAGACAGGTGTAAAGAGTGCATTGAAGGCCACTATGAGGTGTAAGACATACCTGATGACGTGACAAAAACAGACAGTAGTCAACATAAAAGAGATAAGGGATCCACAATTAGAATCAGTATTTAAAATAGCTTTGTAAGACTTGAAGTCGAATAAAGCACAAGAGATGGAAACCATTCAATAAGAATTTCTAAAATCATTGGGCGCAATGGGAACAAAACGACTATTCTTGTGGTGTGTTGAATAGATCAGTCTGACGATATATCATTTGGCTTTCGGAGAAACATCACCCACACAATTCCGAAGGTAGTAAGAGCCGAAAACTACGGAACTATCGCACAATCACCGAAACAGATCATACATCTAAGTTGCTGATGAGAATAATTTACAGAATACTGGAAAGGAAGTTCAGGATGTATACTATGCAATCAAAGGCATCAAGACGATCTCAAATGAAGTGCATTGTGCTGCCACGTACTCCTAGGTACTGCATATCATCGACCTCATTAGTCATTCGACAGCGAGAGAGAGCAAAATGGGGCGCTGCGCTAACTCACGGCCTTCGAACGTGATCAGGTGATTGGGTATCACATTTGTCGTACGTCTGTACGCGAGATTTCCACATTAATAAACATCCTTAGGTCCACTGTCTCCGATGTGATAGTGAAGTGGAAACGTGAAGGGACACACACAGCACAAAAGCGTACAGGCAGGCCTTGTTGTGGCCTGACAGAGATCGCCGACAGATGATTAGGGTCGTAATGTGTAATAGGCAGACATCTATCCAGACCATCATACAGGAATTCCAAACTGCATCAAGATCCACTGCAAATAGTATGGTAGATAGACGGGAGGTGAGAAAATTGGATTTCATGGTCGATTGGCTGCTCCTAAGCCACACATCATGCCGGTAAATGCAAACGACGCTTTGCTTGGTGTAAGGAGCGTAAACATTGGACGATTGAACAGTTTAAAAACGTTGTGAGGAGTGACGAATCACGGTACACAAAGCGGCGATCCGATGGTAGGGTGTGGGTATGGCAAATGTCCGGTGAACGTCATCTGCCAGCGTGTGTAGAGCCGAAAGTAAAATTTGGAGGCGGTGGTGCTATGGTTCATGGAAGGGGTTTGCACCCCTTGTACTTCTGCGTAGCACTATCACAGAACAGGCCTACATTGAGGCTTTAAGCACCTTCTTGCTTCCCACCACTGTTGAAGAGAAATTCGGGGGGGGTAGGGCCATTGCATCTTTCAACTGGATCTAGCATCTGTTCCTAATGCACGGCCTACGGCGAAGTGGTTACACGTCAATAACATCCCTGTGATGGATTGGCCTGTACAGACTCCAGACCTAAATCCTATAGAACACCTTTGGGATGTTTTGGAACGCCGACTTCATGCTAGGCCTCACCAACTGACATCGATACCTCTCCTCATTGCAGCACTCCGTGAAAATGCGCTGCCATTCCCCAAGGAACGTTTCAGTACCTGATTGAACGTATGCCTGAGAGAGTGGAAGCTGTCATGAAGGCTATGGGTGGGCCAACACCATATTGATTTCCAGCAATACCGATAGAGGGCGCCACGAACTTGTAAGCCATTTTCAGCCAGTTGTCCGGATACTTTTGATCACATAGTGTATTAGGTGGCGACGGCTTTAGGGAAGGTAGAGACACCATAGAGGCATTTCTGACGCTGCGCTTGATGAAAGGAGGACTAACGAAAGCTGGAGACACGCTCATTGGATTGGCGACCTGCAAAAAGCGTTCGAGAAAGTAAAAGGGTGCAAGATGTTCGAAATTCGGAGAAAACTAGGGGTAAGCTATAGGAAAAGACGGATAATACACAGTATGTACAAGCACCAGGAGGGAATAAACAGAGTGTAAGACTAGGAGCGAAGTGCCCCATTTAAAAGTGTGTAATATAAGAATGTAGTTTTTCGCCCGAAATGTTCACCTGTACATTGAAGAAGAAATGAGGAAATAAAAGAAAGGTTGAAGAGTGGAATTAAAATACAAAGTGAAAGGATATCAATGATAATATTCGCTGATGATACTGCCGTTCTCAGTGAAAGGGAAGGATTACAGGATATTTTGAATGGAATGAACGGTATAATGCGTACAAAAGATGTATTAAGAGTGAATCGAAAAACAACTGAAGTAATGAGCAGTAGCAGAAATGAGAATAGCGAGAAACTTAACATCGGGATTGGTGATAACGAAGTAGATGAAGTTAAGTAATTCTGCAACCTAGGCAGCAAAACATCCCATGACGTCTGAGCATGGTGGACATAAAAAGCAAAAAGGGCGTTCCATCCATGAGAGGTGTACTATTATCATACATAAACCTAAATTTGAGGAAGACATCTCTGAGAAAATGTGTTTGGAAGTCAGCACTGTACGTTAGTGTAACTTGGATGGTGGGAAAACCGCAAAATAATAGGATCAATGCCTTTAAACCTGGTGCTGCAGATGAATATTGAAAATGAATTGTATTGATAAATTAAGGAATGAAGAGGTTCTCTAGAGAATATTGGAGGAAAGGAGTGTATGGAAAACACTGACAAGAACAGAGGAAGGACGGTAGGGCAACTGCTAAGACAACACGAATAACTTCCATGGTGCTAGAGAAAGTTGTGGAGGATAAAAACTGTAGGCGAAGACATAGATTGGAATATATCCAGCAAATAATTGAGGATGCAGATAGGAAAAGATATTCTGGGATGAAGAGGTTGTCACAGGAGAGGAGTTGGTGGCGGGACGCATCAGATCAGTCAGAACTCTGATAACTAAAGAACAAGAAAATGAGTCGGAGTCAAGAGGTCATACAAGCTGCAGGTCGAGGGGAAAGTGAACACTTCAAAATACTTGGTTACGTGGATTAAAGTTCATTACACACACATTACACGTGACTCATAGTAATTCCATGAATAAAAATGTCACAGTCGCAACACAAACACAACTGTGTCCTGAATTCAAAAACCAGATACGAGTTTCTGAACGCACCCATTACGAAGGCAGCGTATCAAGTGTCCATAAGAAGTGTGAGAGAATCGTCAGAAAATGGCACGTTTTGTTACATCAGCACTTCATAAGATGCACCAGCGAATAACTGGGCGCCTATCCCCAACTCTCTCCACATTTTCTGTTACTTTTTAATATTTATTTATATGCAAACTGAAGCGAAGAAAGAAAGTTTATACCAGAACCAGAATTCGAAGCCTGGTCTCTTGCTCGCTAGGCAGATACGCAACCACTCTGCCACTCTGTCTCTATAGACTTGCACACATGCATGGATAAACCTAGCAAATTCCTTCTTCAACATTAATTCCTAATCACGTCTCAGGACATTTGGTATTCCCCTAAACCCAAACAGCATTGCAGAGGCTCTCAACTGTACAGGAATAGCACATCACCTTCGAACGAAACAGGGATCTATGATGTGTACAGCGTGGTCCATTGATAGTGACCGGGCCAAATATCTCACGAAATATGCATCAAACAAAAAAACTACAAAGAACGAAACTTGTCTAGCTTGAAGGGGGAAACCAGATGACGTAATGGTTGACCTGCAAGATGGCGCTGCCGTAGGTCAAACGGTTATCGACAGCGTTTTTTTTAAAATAGGAACCCCCATTTTTATTACATATTCGTGTAATACGTAAAGAAATATGAATGTTTTAGTTGGACCACTTTTTTCGCTTTGTGACAGATGGCGCTGTAATAGCCACAAACGTATACGTACATGGTATCACATGCCATTCCGCCAGTGTGGATGGTATTTGCTTTGTGATACATTACCCGTGTTAAAATGGACCGATTACTAATTGCGGAAAAGGTCGATATCGTGTTGATGTATGGCTATTGTGATTAAAATGCCCAACGGCCTTGTGTTATGTATGCTGCTCGGTATCCTGGATTACATCATCCAAGTGTCCGGACCGTTCGCCGGAAAGTTACGTTAATTAAGGAAACAGGAACTGTTCAACCACATGTGAAACGTCAACCACGACCTGAAAAAAATGATGATGCCCAAGTAGGTGTTTCAGCTGCTGTCGCGGCTAATCTGCACATCAGTAGCAGAAAAATTGCGCGAGAATCGGGAATCACAAAAACGTCGGTATTGAGAACGCTACATCAACATCGATTGCACCCGTAACATATTTCTATGCACCAGGAATTGCATGGTCACGGCTTTGAACGTCGTGTACAGTTCCTGGGCAGAATGTGGGAACATTACTGAAGGCGATCTACTCGCTGTTGTGCGGAATGTCGTTACACGTTTTGCCAAATGCATTGAGGTTGACGGACATAATTTTGAGCATTTATTGCATTAATGTAGTATTTACAGGTAATCGCGCTGTAACAGCATGCGTTCTCAGAAATGATAAGTTCACAAAGGTACTTGTATTACATTGGAACAACCGAAATAAAATGTTCAAACGTACCTACGTTCTATATTTTAATTTAAAAAAACTACCTGTTACCAACTGTTCGTCTAGAATTGTGAGCCATATGTTTGTGACTATTACAGCGCCATCTATCACAAAGCGAAAAAAGTGGTCCAACTAAAACATTCATATTTCTTTACGTACTACACGAATACGTAATAATATATGGAGGTTACTGTTAAAAAAAAAAAAACAGTTGATATCCGTTTGACCTATGGCAACGCCATCTAGTGGGCCAACCATAGCGCCATATGGTTTCCCCCATCAAGCTAGAGAAATTTCGTTCCTTGTAGTTTTTTCATTTGACGCTTATTTCGTGAGATATTTGGCCCGGTCACGATCAATGGACCACCCTGTATATGCCGACTGCAGCGGTAAATGATAAATAGTACTAATGATCTTATTTGAACCCAGGTCTCCGGCTGACTAGTCAGATGCGCTTACTGCTGCACTACCATGGCACAATGGCTTTGCACAACAGCACGGACTGTCGTAGCAAGGCTAGCAAGAAGTGGGCTTGCTAGAGTAATCGTTGCTGTTGCGCAAACCCATTGTGCCATGGTAGTGCAGCAGGAAGCGCGTCTGACTAGTGAGCACGAGACCTGGGTTCATATCAGCCGGCTTTCGGCGGTGGTCGCGTGCGGACCGGCTCCGCGGGCCGCACAGTAAACCGCAGTTGTTTACTTCAGCGTCGCGGTATTTCCTGTTGTGTAGCATCAATTATCACTGCACCTCTCGGCGCACAGTTATCGCCGAGCGACACTTTAAGTAACCTTCCAAGCCGGACATGCACGACCACGCCCTTATGACATTGAACAATTGATTCACGAAGATCTATGTCTGGACCCCCTGGAAGTGATAGATATTCACTTCTCTGGCACTGGCATTATCGCTTATATTACGTTGACGACGGAGAAAGCATGTGCTGAGGTAGTTCGACAACACGCACACGGACTCAAGGTCAAGCATTCTGACGGGTTTATTGGAGAGGTAACGATAGATCGGGTCTTTGAGCTACTCTTCGAAGTGCCACAAGACGTGGTCTTCGAAGCTTTCCCATCCTACGGCAATGTTGTGGGGTACATCGCAGAAAAACGGCAGATGTTCACGACATACCATGTGTTGAATGGTGTCCACCAAATCAAAATCGAACTCTCCAAACGTGTACCATCCTACCTGCTGATAGGTGGCGTGCGAGCCATCGTTATACAACCGTGAACGAGTGCCGGTTGCGGACAAGAGGACCATGTTCGGTCAGACTGTCTCCGCCGACGTTTGCTCCGAGTCCCGACCGGTGACGCAGCTCCCAAAGCGACTATCATTTCTTTAGCAAACAGTTACGCCACCACCGTACGTAGCCCCGATGTGTCACTTCACTAATCGCCTGTTCTCCCTCCGGTTCTCCCCACTGGAAACGGCGGTTCTGACACCATCTCCTCCGACGGCTACTACACCACCAACTCTGCAGAGCTCGATGGCTAGCCCGTCTGTTGCGATGGACATCGATGCGAGTTAGGTGCCTACCTCTGTTTTTCATCACACGGGCGTGATCTCGGGTTAAACGTCCACATTCTGATACAAAACAGCACTTCAGAAAGCAATGGTCGCCCCGAAAACGGAGGAAGAGAAGTCAAACGCCATCCGACGACACACTTCTTCCTGTGGTATCACAGGCAGTGGAGCGGATACGAGACAGTGATCTCGCTTTGAGCGCTCTTCCGACAGGAGTAGCCGCTCCTGATGTCCCATCTGAGGAACGACCCCACCCGATAACGATGGATTGCACGGAGGGAGAGACCCTGGACCCCGATAAGGCAACTTCACCACAACTCGTCCTCGATGAGTACGACCGTAGCTTGAAACCTGTTCTAATCTCCTGGGCTGCTGACGTCAAAGATGGAGCACATCACGATCGTGGCCCGCCCGTCAGGATATAGTGACTGCGTCGGATGTTACACGCCGGCCGGACATCTCTTCCAGAACATTTGTGCTAATGATGGGAGCACGCCCACAACACTACCTCATCGCGACGATGAATATGGCCACCATTAGGGATTCCCACAAACTGACAAAGTTCAGAGAGACCATTTACAGCTGCTGATGTCAACACTGACCTCCTACAGGACATGATCGCCGCTAATTTCTACGCCCACACTGGCTCCACGGCACACATCTCCCATGCTTCTGACAATGGTAGTGGAGTCGCCATCCTCCTCCGTTCTGGACTCCCAATTGAAGATGTGGTATACCTTGGTAATGCTAGGGGCACGGCTCTCACGCTGTTCGGCGTCCGCATCTTCAATGTATATGCACCATCCGGCTCCAGTCGACGTCGTGACCGACACACCTTCTTTGCTAACGAGGTAAAGCCGCTTTTTGAGGGTCCCCTGGATGAAATGGCCCTCGCTGGCGATTTCAACTCAACACAAAGGCCTGCTGACCACCTTCCCGTGAGCGGCCCTCTCCGTCATCATCGACAGACTTCAGCTTGTTGACACATGGACAAAGATTCATGACACCTGTGCAGGTTTCACGTACTATACGGCGCATTTTTCCAGTCGCCTCAACTGTATATACTTCACACGTTCCCATGCTACCAACACTCGACATGCCGAACTACGGCCTCTGGTTTTCTTTCACCACGACGTCTACATCTGCCATGTCGTCCTCTCCCGCCAATAGGTGTCTCAGCCACTACCTCACCGATTCGGAAGGACATCGATACACTACACAATGCGCCATTGGTCACGCTTTCTATTCTCATTTCCGCCGTCTGTACGCTGCCGTCCGATATTTCCCGGCCTTAATTGAGGATGTAGCAGCACTGACTGTCAGCACCATGCCAGAGGATGTTTCTCAAGAACTTCAGGAACAAGTGACCTCCGACGAAGTCCTAGACACTGTCAAGGTGGCAGCTGCCAACAAGTCCCCTGGGGCTGACGGCCTCCCCTCCGTATTTTACAAGTGTTCTAGTTATCTTTTGGTACCTACTTGGACGTCCATCTGAACTGATGTCACCCACGACGACGATCCCAGACACTTTCCCTGATGGGCTCATCATCCTGGTTTAAGCCACATAGGCGATCACGGATCTGTGATTACTGGCCCATCACTCTACTCAACAGTGACATGAACATTTTTACCCATTTGTTGACCTCACGACTCAAGAGGGCAGCAAGATACGTCACCCCCTTTGATCAGACTTCCCTGGGCGGCGACAACAACATCCATGCGGCCCATTGCCGTTACAGCGACATGATCACGCTCGCCCGGTCGCAACATTTACTTGGCCCATTAGCATCGCTTGACTTCTGTCAGGTATTCGACCGTGTCGACCATACCTTTCTGAAATCGGTCCGCCAACACATGGATTTTGGGCTCGTATAGTAACAGTGGTAATGCGGCTCTTGAGCAGGGCGACTTCAAAAATACTTTGTAACGGTCGTCTCACTGCGCCTCTACCGACAGAGCGTTCTGTCCGACAGGTTTGGCGTTAGAGCCCCTACTCCAGGGGCTTCGCCAACAATAGGCAGGCATGACATCGCATGGGCACCGCTTCTGTTGTACAGCCTATGCTGACGATCTCGTCCTCTACCTCCGCAAAGAAGACGGCGTTCGCGCGGCTCTGACTTGGGTGGCGACATATGGGGAGGTATCGTGTATTTCTCTTAACATTTCCAAATCGAAGGTTCTGCTCATTGGTGAGGATCTAACTGAGAGATATGTCGCTCCTCTAGGTGTGGCCACCTGCGTCCACTGTTTGGGCACTGATTTTATGAATGACCTCTGCCGTTCAGCGGCCACCAGCATTACACGTCTCGTCCAAACGATCAGGGCTGGCCTCGTGGACCACCGGCGTAGATCCCTCGACACTCTGCAGCGTGCGCAATACGTGAATGTTTACCACCCCTCACGCGTCCCCCATGTGGCACAAGTGTTTCCGGTTCCGATTACCCTCGCTCGTCGTATGTTGATAGCGATGGAAGCCTTCGTCTGTATCGGGATTTTATTTAAGGTTCAGATTCCTCCCTTTCCCTCCCGCGGGAGCTTGGTGGAGTGGGCTTATTCCATGTGCAGTTTTTGTTGGCACACAACTGAAAATCTGGCGTCGCTGCCCGACGAGCCATACTGGACTGCTTTTGCATGAATACGCGCCAGTCTCCATGTCAGCCCCAGTCATGTCATCAGACATTCCGCCCTCCTTTTATCGCTTTCGGTGCTCCTTTCTTGAAGTAAGTTACGTCCTGCAATCCTTACCCCTTCCACGTATACTACAGGCAAGGACTGTACAAGGCACATTACAAATGTGTCGAACCCCAAAACCATCGAACACAAGTTTCCCTAGATGAGATGGTGTCGTGTATGGAGAGCGGTGCATGCTGATTATCTCGACACCAACGTTCAGTCCACTTGATATGTCACCGTCAATGGCACACAGGTCAACCAGTTTCGTTTGCACCGCATCCGCCTCGCTGACACACCCCTCTGTGTTCACTGTTGTGTGGAGGACACAGACGCTCATCGATTCTCATGTGGTCCGTCGTCTGACGTCTGGAGGCTCGCGCAGCGTATCTTGGCGTTCCTTACCCTACAGACACCTGCTCGGATCACTTTCCTGACGCTTTTATTCCCGTATGTGATTCATTAAATCGCAACAAAAACTAACGCTGTGAGCTGGATACACGGTCACACGATCTGCTAGCTGTTTGGCCCCGATGAGAAATCGGAACTAGGTTATTGGACGTATCTTAGCGATCGACACTGTGCACTTGTTCGCAACTCCAGATGCAAACAGTTCTTTTCCAGTTTTGTACGGGGCGCCTTTCATGACCCGCCTTCCATCTGGAACGTCCAAGCCATGTCAGCTTTTCTGCTGACATGATGTTCTGAACGCACTACAAACGGAATCTCCATTAAAATTTTGAGAAGACACGTTGGGATATTCCACCAATCGGGAGGCGCTAGCGACTCCTGAAATTCTGATACATCGACTAAAATAATACAAAAATTTAATAAATAAAATAATAAAAAAAAATAAAAAACAAAACATCCCATTCTTGGCACAGCTCTTCAATTACCGCTACACTCTGCATATATACATCACAGATGTTTGAGACTTGAGGAGGTTTCAGGAACCACATAGTTTCATCTGATTAATTATATTAACTTTTGGTTTTCTCATCTCAATCAGACTGTTCTCTACCATAAGCAGCCATTTATGACTTCAAATGTTAGTTTTAATTATTGCTGTGTTACTCTAATTATCTCTCTTCTGCGATTTTCTAAGGCAATATTCAGTCTGCAGCCTTTGCTAGCAATCCCCTGAGAGGACCGTTAGATCTTTTTGCTGCTAGCGGAAACCTGTCTTCACTAATGTCCAGGCCGTCAGTATGGTCGTTAACAAGAAACTACTCTGTCTTTGATCTTTCAGCGGCACTGCAAACTGCCAAGTTCCTAGCTTCTACAATTTATTTTAATAACTTCACCGGAGCATGCATCTTTGCAACAAACACACACACACACACACACACACACACACACACACACACACCGAAATGTAGAACATTCCTTATATTATCTATGTAATCTAGGCTACATAAATTTTGTATGTAAATGTTGTGCAAGTATACGTTATGTAAACTACCTACTATGCCCAGAGAAACTAATAACGGTTTAAAATCTGAGAGTTACACGGAGTGGGAAGCGCTTTGAAAGTGGAGTCGAGAGAGCGTAATAACGACGTTCGCTGAACTGGCGATGGCAAAACGCGTGGGAGACACAAAAGCTATAGTGAAGGACGTTCATTATTAAGTATCGGTGTGGAATGTAGCTTAAAGCGAGCGCTGACCGATGAAAAGCACTGCAGACAAGGCAGGGCAATAGCCTTTGTGAGAGAGATTGGATACATTTTGAGCAACGGAACATAGTGCAAGTGAAATTATACAAAATTTCATGCTCATAATTCATGGATGTACATATTTCCAAGAGCCACATAAGATGGATCTGCTTAAGATATTAAATTCAGCAAAACTTCTGTGTGATGAAAGCTTTAGAAAGTTACCACATTTTGCACGTTACAGTTTCATTTCTGCCACATACAAGGAATTACTACGAGATTATACACTAAGAATAGTCATCTCACAGAAACGTGTTGTACGAATAATACCTGCTGTAAATACTTGAACTACAATGGAGCAACTACTCATAAATTATGCATACTAACGACAGCAGCACAGTACATTCACTCTCGTTCAACGAGCCACAGTTTGATCAAAATTTTAAGATTCATAAATGTAACAGTATCAACCAAGAAGGGCATGCATTGTCCACCAACTATCCTCTTGACCGAAGCGAACATAGTACGCATCACTGTCTAACGACTTGCCCTATCAATTGAAAATATTGATAGAGAATTTAAAAAAGTTTGAAAGAGGAGTTGCGCTACATATACGAGAATGAACAACTTACATTTGTAAAGTTTAAGCCATGATCATCATAATAATGGACTAGCGCAAATAAAGACTGTGGAACATGTAAATAATTCAACTGAACTAATCTAACTTTCTGGCTGCTACAGAAACGTTAAAAACGATACACCACAAATTAAATATGTACCACTTGAGAACATATCGCGATTATACTGTAGAAAAGGAAAGTGCGAGATTCGTTTGGGGGTTAAAAATCGCGAGGGGTCGAGAGAGATGAAAGTACCAGCCTTTGCTTTCCGACCGAAAGTAGGCCATCATTAATGGCCGTAAAGTGGCTCGCAATTTACATCGCACTCCTGTCCACTTGATGGGCCTGTGACTTCCCTTTCCTCCAGGGAAAAGTCAACATTACTAGCCTGACCATAAATATATTCAGCAACCTCGAGGATTTCCTTTTCTTCAGAAATAAAAATTAAACTCCTACAGCTTTCTGCTATACTAGTGTGCTAACATGATGCCCCAGTTTGTCGCATATACATCGGATATCTAGTGGAGAACACGTAAAGCCTGCAAAATGAGTATCATCAAATTCGCTGCTGCACACAGTATTATTGCTTTTATTGACTGTTCTCAGTAATATATTTTACACATTACGATTCAAAACACACATTCCCATGAGTGATCGTTTAACTTTCTTTAAGCTGTAGACTTTTAATCTGTGTCCTGGAAGATGTCAGCAATCAGCTCAAAATCTCAAACAGTGCACCACTCCACACAGAGTGAAATTTTGTGCAAATTCACCACTTTGAGAGCTTTTATTAGGACCGTAACTATCGCGTTATCCACTTTACTCATCGCACAAAAAATTTAAAGGTTATTTCTTAAATTGGTGACCTGCTCACAATTAGTTTTGGATGGTTAGGGGAAATTCTGAATTGCGTAGTTTGATACACGTAAAGATGGTATAAGTTTGTGCCCTAATGAAAATACGAGGTGACGTCTAATGTAACCAACGATTTCGCGGACTCACACATTTCCAAGATACAAGCGGGAAGAGGGAGGGAGGAAGGTAGCGAAAGAGAGAGAGAGAGAGAGAGAGAGAGAGAGAGAGATAGGAAGGACGGAAGGAAGGAAGGAAGGAAGGAGGAGGAGGAGGAAGTTCTGGCAGAGACAAGGACAGAGAGGTACAGAGACGTAAGGAGTGGTCCATGTAAGGTCGCCCAGCAGGAGGGCATGTCGGCAATTAGGGTGGGGTCGGTGTTGTAGGGACGACGTATGGCAGTCGCCGCCTTAGCTCTCAGCGACTGGGGCGGGAACACTGCTCTGCTGGAGACGGTCGTTCAGCGCGCCATCGGGCAGCTCAGCTTAGCATTGCGTCCCTGGTTCCTGGACCGGCGCCTCCCTGCTGGCGGAGCGCCAACACCGGCGGCCCGGCAAATCCCCAGGTAGCTGCAACTCAGGCCTCGCCGCTCGCTAGCAGCCCTGCACCGAATCGGGGCCATCCCTCTGCCGACCGTTATTGCACACCATCTATACTGCACATTCCTCTGAGCCTCGCTATTACCGACATTCACCGCTGCTCACCAAAACTGTCAGCATCGGCATCTGCACAAATACTCTACAAAACCACGCTAAAGTGCATGGCAGCGGGTTCTTAACGCTGTGTCACGTATTAGGCGTTCCTCCCATTACAGATGCATATGTAAAGCTGGAAGAATGCTGAATTACATTTAAGGGACAAAAAACAGGTACACCTGTTGTAGGGAAGCAGCCTACTCACGCCGTAGTAAATTCACAGCAGTCTTTCCATTGTGTGCCAGCCTAGTCCGATGTAACTAGCTCTGACGTCATAAATGTTGCGCAATACTTTAAAAATTAAGCAAATAACCTGAAACGGTTCTAGCATGTCAGGAGTAATACCAAATTAATATGTGTTGAATATCAGTTCGATAACTTTAACCATTTTCGAAATTTGGATGTTTTTCTGTAAAAGTCATTGGCGCAACAGAAAAGAGCTAGAGACTTAAAAATTTATATTTAGATTCCTGTTTCATAATAATTTAATAGAGACAGTACTTTGGATCTCCCAAACTAAGATTTTAGTTGAAATTCAATATTTTCTCGTTTTTGTCTTAAAAATTAAGGAAGCAAGATAGATTAAGTAGGCTAATAAATAAGGCTAGGATGTTTAAATTTAAGTAGAATGGAGATCCGCAATAACCATAAAGATGTGATAAGTTTCATTTGAATAACTATAAAACTATAGCGATAGCGTATCTCCAAAGGGCAAGTTCAGAGCTCGTCTACTGCGTGTAGTGCAATTAAATTAATTCTCTCGCCCAAAATAATTGACTTGGCCACGTCAAACGTTTATTATGATTACTTACCTGTGTGCTGAATGCACATTTAAATTGAGAGCTTCATCGGCCATCAGCAAAAGAAGCTATGATTTATTCAGTAACTTAATGTGGTGCATTACTAGCCCAGCGCCTAGTCGGGAGAGCCGATTTGATCAGGCGTTCCCTTGGCCGTCATCACCGCGGCTTTATATATAAGAACGCTGCGCGAGGAAGCAAGGCCCCAATTCTCTCCAGACGCTGAATAGCACACCATCTGTGTCGGGAGTGGCGTCGCGTCGGTATCATTGCTATAAACAGCCTCGGATGCCGTATTAAGTTACTCGGGATACGCGTAACCATGAAATCATTTTCGAGAGAAGTGTTAATTCTGGAATGACTTTAATTATCTATCTTCAGTTTGCGTATGTCGTATTTTCACGTGCCTCCGCGGGACAAACATTCTACCATTATTTAGCGTGGCGTTTGATGAACATTATCATCAAATTATGGCGAGCATTCACTTAAACATTTAATTTGAACAGTTATAGTTGCATCAGCGCATTAGACTCTGAACTGCTCTGTTAGTTAGATTGTGTGGATTCTTTTTTTTTTTATCTGTGACTTTCAGAATATACTGAACTATTTTTAGAAAATCGTTTTTGATTATGAATCCCAGACAATCTCCTAATTCCTCGGAGCTATAAGCTGCAGCTATAAGTGTGTTTCTCAGATGAAGTGGGCACTAGGAATTCTAATTACAGGCTTCACTTTCTGGTTGCCAATATTGTAGTTAGAGAGCCAGTGTTGAGAACGGCAAAACAACAGCATAAATAATAGAACACTTATATAACAATTAATTCCACCCGCCGCCCCACATATGGTTAATCGGCCGTGAAGTGTTTCATCATTCAAACATTTATACAACAGTAAAAATTCCACCCACCGCCCCACACTGTCTAAAATCGTGTAGGGCCCCCGCGGGCACGCAAACGCGCCGCAACACGACGTGGCGTGGACTCGTCTAATGTCAGAAGTAGCGCTGGAGAGAACTGACGCCACGAATCCTGCAGGGCTGTCCATAAATCGGTAAGAGTACGAGGGGGTCGGGATTTCTTCTGAACAACACGCTCGAAGGAATCCCTGGTATACCCGATTATGTTCATGTCCAGGGAATTTGGTCGCCAGCAGAAGTGTGTAAACTCAGAATAGTGTTCCTGGAGCCACTCTGTAGCAATTGTGGACGTGTGGGGTGTCGCACTGCCATGCTTGAACTGCCCAAGTCCATCGGAATGCACAATACACATGAGTGGATGCAGGTGACCAGACATCTACATCAGCAGCTACAAGGATGCTCTGCAAACCACATTTAAGTGCCTGACAGAGGGATCATCGAGCTACCTCCACAATTCTCTATTATTCCATTCTCGTATAAAGCGCGGAAAACCGAGCACGTATGACTTTCCGTACGAGCTGTGATGTTTTCTCATGGTGATCGTTTCTCCCTATGTAGGTCGGCGCCAACAAAATATTTGCGCATTCGGAGGAGAAAGTTTATGATTGGAATTTTGTGACAAGATTCTTAAGCAACGAAAGACGCCTTTGTTTTAATGATATTCATCCCATATGCTGTAACACTTCAGTGACACTCTTTCTCATATTTCACAATAATACAAAACGTGCTGCCCTTCTTTGAACTTTTTCGATGTACCCCGTCAATCCTATCTGGTAAGGATCCCATAGCACCCAGCTGTATTCTAAATGAGGACGGACAAGCGCAGTGTAGGCAGTCACCTCAGTAGATGTGTTACATTTTCTAAGTGTCCAGCCAATAAAGCGCAGACTTTGGTTAACCTGCCCATAACAGTTTCTACGTATTCCTTCCAATTTAAATTGATCGTAATTGTAATTCCTACGTATTTAGTCGAATTTACGGCCTTTATATTTGACTGATTTATCGTGTAACCGAAGTTTAACGAACTCCTTTTAGCACTCACGTGGATAACCTCACACTTTTCGTTATTTATGGTCAACTACCAACGACAGTGTCATCTGCAAACAACCTAATACGGCTGATTAGATTGTCTCCCAAACCGTTTACACACTGTAGATAAGGAGCAGCAAAGGGCCTATAGCATTACCTTGGGGAACGCCAAAAATCACTTCTGTTTTAGTCGACAGTGTCAAAAGTCTTACGGAAACCCAGACATTCGGAATCAGTTTTAAATCCCTTGTCAACAACACTCAACACTTCATGCGAGTAAAGAGCTAATTGTGTTTCACAAGAACGATGTTTTCTAAATCCTTGTTGACTGTGTGTCAATAGACCATTTTGTTCGAGCTGATTCATAATGTTGGAACACAATCGTGCTGCATATTGCTGCATATTGACGTTAATGATATGGGCTTGTAATTTAGTGGATTACTCCTACTACCTTTCTTGAATATTGGTGTGACCTGTGCAACTTTCCAGTCTTTGAGTACGGATCTTTCGTCTAGCGAACGGTTGTATATGATTGCTAAGTATGGAGCTAATGCATCAACATACTCTGGAAGGAACGTAATTCGTATACAGTCTGGACCAGAAGACTTGCTTTTACTAAGTGATTTAAGGTGGCTCTGAGCACTATGGGACTCAACTGCTGTGGTCATAAGTCCCCTAGAACTTAGAACTACTTAAACCTAACTAGCCTAAGGACATCACACACATCCATGCCCGAGGCAGGATTCGAACCTGCGACCGTAGTGATTTAAGGTGCTACACTACTGTTAGGATATGTACTTCTACGTTAATCATGTGGGCAGCTGTTTTTGATTCTCATTCTGGATTGTTCACTACTTCGTTTTTTGTGGCAGGATGTTCACGTACGTGTCAACTGTCAGAGTGGTATATAGAAGTACCATGGGTCCCATATCACTCCAGCTACACACGCCCCACACCATTAAAGAGCCTCCACCGGTTGAACAGTCCCTTGATGACATACAGGGTCCATGGGTTCATGAGGTTGTCTCCATACCCGTTCACGTTCATCAGCTCGATACAGTTTGAAACGAGACTCGTCCTACCAGACAACATGTTTCCAGTCATCAACAGGTGAGGATTAAGGCTTCGTGTCGTGCAGGCATCAAGTGTACACGAGTGGGTCTTCGGCTCCGAAAGCCCATATCGATGATGTTTCATTGCTGACACTTGTTGATAGCACAGCATTGAATCTGCAGGAATTAGCGGAAGGGCTACGTATCTCTCACGTTGAACGATTCTCTTCAGTCGTCGTTGGTCCCGTTCTTGCTGGGTCTTTTTCCTGCCACAACGATGTCGGAGATTTGATGCTTTACCAGATTCCTGATGTTCACGGCACAATCATGAAATTGTCGCACGTGAAAGTGCCCACTTCATCGTCATCTCGGAAATGCTCAAATTCACTTAAATCTTGACTATCTGCCATTGTCGCAGCAGTAACCAATCTAACAACTGCGCAAGACACTTGCTGTCTTACACAGGCGTTGCCGAACGCAGAGCCATATTTTACTCATTTATATATCTCCGTATTTGAATACGCATGTATATACTAGTTTCTTTGGCGTTTCAGTGTATGTCCGTGTGCATGTTCTCCATATTGATACGCATGCAGCAGGATGCTTACAGTATGTTCCAAAGCACCGAGCAAAAGGAGGGGATGATTTGGGGATCATACCTCGGGTACTATTGATGACAGGAAGGTACAGTCAAGTATTTTGGATAGCACTTGGGGTAGAAACCATTTGCATACTCAACTGAAGAATCGTCTTAGTGTTACTGTCCTGCAATAGGGACTCAAAGTACAAATATTACACACTTCCTCCTCCTTGGGCAAATGGACGTAATCGGTTGGCTCCTTTTGCATTTGGTGGGCTACGTCGGTCTTTAGAGGATTTACGGAGCCACCATTAGTTCATGAACGCTTCCAAAGAACCTGAGGAAAGGGTTTCTTTTATCGATTTTTCATTCCAAAACCAAACCGCTGGTTCCAAAACGGCTATGCGTAGAAGATGGCTGTAATTTGTACGATGTAGTCCAATGATCTATATTTGGAACAAGTTTGAAAATTTTCTTGATATATTTATGCGTTTTTTAGACACAGATGTTCAAATATGCCCTACTTTAGCAGGTAAAACCCGCGTGTAAAATCCGGTGTGAGGTGGAAACGTAGGTTATAAAGTTACGTACCATGGATAAATAAGCTGTAAAGCGTCTCCGTTGTCATCAAAAGCATTCTGAAAATTCGATGTTGTAGTACCGAAGGGCAAAAAAATATTCTTAATGTAAAATCTTATCTCGGGTGTAAAATTAGTTTTCTTTTATTTCAACGTTTTATTGTCATATGAGCGACATTCTCTTTTGTAGCAGGGGAAAGAAGAGAACCAGCATCAGCGGAAAAATGTTCCTATCACAGAACATGAAGACTAAAATGCTTCTGTTTTTTAATGGTGCGACCGTAAAGTGGAGTTCTGTGTGTCTCTTTCTACTCGTATCTCACCCAGTACCTTTAAAAATTGTCCAAAAAGCTTCAAAAGCTTTATCACACGGCATGTAGTGCTGTTTTATGCTAAGAGAGAGAGAGAGAGAGAGAGAGAGAGAGAGAGAGAGAGAGAGAGAGAGAAGTAGGCAGTGGCAGTGGGAAAGAGACGGAAAAATATCACATTACACAGGCATATAATTGCGATACAGAATGTGCAAAGGAGACAATGGTATTGTGAGAGAAAGAGAGAGGCCGTGGCAGCGTAGCATGGTTGACAGTGACAGAAGAGTGTTCTGAAAAGGGTGAAGGAGACAGTGCCAGTGGGAGAGACACACACAGTGGATGTGGTTGAGTGCCTGTGGTAATGAGAGAGAGTGTGTGACATTGGCAACGAGAAAGAGAGAGATGGTGACACTGAGAAGAGGCAGCGATGGACTAATTGGTGGTGGGAGATGGGGGGGGTGGGGGCGTACAGGTTAGTTGAATGATAAAAAGATGGCAAAAATGTTAGCACGCCAAAATTTATGGAACATTATTGAGGGCGCTGAGAAAGGGAGACTGAGGCAACTGGTACCCAACTTTTCGGCAAGTGTTTTAATTCAACGGGAATATAATGGCATTTTTTGTGCTCCGACAGGAGCGTTTTTCTGCTGGTAACTAAATGCTCAAAAATGTCACCTGTCTTCCTAAAAAAATGGTTCAAATGGCTCTGAGCACTATGGGACTTAACATCTGTAGTCATCAGTCCCCTAGAACTTAGAACTACTTAAACCTAACTAACCTACGGACATCAAACACATTCATGCACGGGGCAGGATTCGAAACTGCGACCGTAGCAGTCGAGCGGTTCCGGTCTGAAGCGCCTAGAACCGCTTGGCCACCGCGGCCGGCCTTGTGACAGTGGAATACCTATAGTGTTGCTGTAAGGGTAGGCAACTTTTAGGAGTGGTGGTGTGGATCAGAACAAGACAAAAACGTCAGGTAAATATGGGCTCTAAATTGCATACCTTTAAGATCTATGAGCACTTGTTTAGTAGAAGAGATGTGTTTCACAGTAACGAACATGAACAAGTGCTCGTAGATCTTAAAATATGCAGTGTAGAACTCATGTTTAACACAATACAATTTTTTCTTGTTTTCAGTCCTACTACCACCTCTCAATTTGTGGAAATTAGAAACCTTGCAGTAGGACAGATTTGTTTCCCAGTAGTGAAAATGAACAAATGTTCTTAGCTCTTAAAGTATGCAGTTTTGAGCCCATGTTTTCTGGACACATTTTTATTGTTTCGGTCCATAGTACCACATCTGAAAATTTCGTAACTTACAGTCTCACCTACAACAGTACCGATATGAGTCTTACATTGTCAGAGGTATTAGAATGCTTTCCGCTTATAACTGTCCACTCGGTCGCTTTCTAACGAGGGTCCTTATCTCACACCGATACATTTACCGTTTCCGCCATATTCAAAAGTTAAGCTGAAACGGTCACCTAATCACCGTGCCAAGTTACCTGTGCAACAGCTTCCGGGGCCAACAAAAGTTTAAGGTTCATTACTTCATATAATTATTAAGGAAATTTAAAGTTTTAAATTACTCTCATAATGTAGTCATTGAGAGGTACAGTCTTACGTTAAAGGTTTACCACACTAAGTCAATTTTTAATGTCAGAAACCGTGTATATTACGAGGATTGTCCAGAAAGCAATTTCCGATCCGTCGCGAAAGGAAACCACTTGAAAAATACGATAAAGCTTTGCACAGATGTGTTGGACAGTGTCTCTAATATGCCTGTCTTTTCAGTTTTGAGTGAACAGTGGGCACGTAAAGATGCGTAGGGAATTGCATCTTCCGCCAAGTATGAGGGCCTGGTTAGTGATTTCGCCTGTGTCATGCACCCTACATAACACAACTGTCGAGCAGTTCCTTCTTCTTGCCGGCCGCACACTGCAGGGGAAATGAAGACGTTCCTGCAGCGTTACCGATGAGAAGTGTTTCAACACCCACAATACAGCCCGTAATTGGCTCCCCTTGAGTCTCATCTCTGCTCACAAGAAAGAACCGCTGGCTATAAAGACAAAATTTTTCCACAGGCAACGAGCTGCAGACCAGTGCAGATACCTGACCGAAAGCACTGGCGGCAGCTTTCTATGACGAGGATATTGGAAAGTTGATACAACACTACGACAAACCTCCAAGTTGGAGCGCCGACTATGTAGAGAAGTAGGTGGGAGGTGTACCTAACGGTTACAAATAAAATGTTTCTGGTTTTCACTGTGGTTTCCATTTCGCGACCGATTGGAACTTACATTCTGGACAACCCTTGTATATTGATGCAGTGTTACGCATAGTGCGAAACGTGCACACGCTATGTTCGTCCGTTATCTAAAATTTCTAACAAGCATTGCACATACATTTCTATTTTATTTTCGCTGACAAATTCCTAAAAATAATGAAACAAAAAATGTGTATCACTTGCTACAATTTCGCAGTTCATACTGAGAAATTTAAGCAAATGTATGACGTTTCAGTTTATAACTTCATTACCACATACTCTGCTCACTATATACACTGACGAAAGAGAAAGATAGCAACACCAAAACGAAGTTGTGCAACATTATCAAAACTTTGTAGGCATGTTTCTACGTCTGAAAGATAATGTCTATTCAGATTTCCTGTCAGTCGCATAAGAGAGGAACCAGTGGCGGCACTATGAGGATTCTAAAGAGGTATGCTTTAACACTGTAACGGTTTTGAGCGTTATTTACCTTTGAGGTTGACGATGGTGAGTTGATGTTTTCAAAAAGTCTTCAAGGCGACTATGACATCTCACTGAGCTTGAGTTAGTTCGTGTAATAGGGCTACGAGAAGTTGGATGTTCCTTCTGCAATATAGAAGAAAGAAATAGCAGGAATGTAGTCACTTTACGAGATTACTGGCAGCGGTGCTAAAGAAAATCCACGCTCGCAAGAAGACCCGCCTCCGGACCGCCAACTGTCACTACCGAGAGGAACGACCATCGTGTTCGGGATATGGTTCTGGCGCATCGTTGTCTATCTGCAATTTGGACAGCAATCTGAACAGTAGTTGGCACCACAGAAACACAGCGAACTGTTACAAATCGGGTACATCAAGGACTGCTCCGAGCTAGACGCCCTCAGCGTGCGTTCCACTGAGTCCAAACCACTATCGTTGACTACTTCAGTGGCGTCAAGCGAGAGCTTATTGGAGGCAGGTTGGAGGTCTATGTCTTCTGATGAAAGTTGGTTCTTTCTTGGTGCCAGTGATGGCCGTGTGCCCGCATCTCGTGGTCGTGCGGTAGCGTTCTCACTTCCCACGCCCGGGTTCCCGGGTTCGATTACCGGCGGGGTCAGGGATTTTCTCTGCCTCGTGATGGCTGCGTGTTGTGTGCTGTCCTTAGGTTAGTTAGGTTTAAGTAGTTCTAAGTTCTAGGGGCTTATGACCACAGCGGTTGAGTCCCATAGTGCTCAGAGCCATTTGAACCATTTGATGGCCGTGTGTTGATTAGAAGGAGACCAGTTGAGAGCCCATACTGTGAGGAATCCGGCACTTGCTGTAATAAACTCACAAGACGCCGTCACGGTGCGGCTCACAATGGTATATCGTCATGCCAACACAGATCGACTGCGGAGTCACAGATGTACTCGCGCATTGTGCACGTCTCTGCCACCGACCAAAGTCCATGGCGCATTTGCATCTGTGGCCGCATGCGCAGTTGCGCAGTACAACAGTATAAAGGGATGCAGTGAGCACTGGAGCGGCAGTCTTGCGGCTCACTCTGAAGATTGCTGAATGGTATACGGCCGAAATTTTAGAAGAAGAAGGAGGAGGAGAAGGAGGAGGAGGAGGAGAATTCTTGCTGCTCCACACCCGAATCTTGATGGAACTGTGCAACCATATTTGTCCGAAAAAAAATGTTCAAATGTAACATAATTAAATCTGGAAAGAATGAAACTTGAAAACAAAAAATACACATAAATTAAAAGTAAAACCCAGATACAACACAAGATGTTTTATAGTTCAAAAAAGATATATATGTATATCTCTTTTTTGAAGTATGGAACATCTTCTGTTCTATAACTTAAGATCGGTGCATGCCATTTTGATCGGAATTATGAGAAAAACTCTCTCTCTTATTGATTTAGGAAGTACTTATTAAACAATACGTAACACGATAGTTGGCATAGAAACACACACACATTGGGTGCAATTACAACGATATAGTGACATATCTAGGTTATTTCTTACATGATGCTAATCTTTGGGACAGCATTTCATCGTAAATGAATGCTATACGGTTTGCTAATAATCAAATGTCGGAATGAAAAAAAAAAGTGTGGGGAGGGGAATTTAAAAAACATGACTTTCTCAACAGATGTGGATACACTTTTGTTAAGTTCGTTAAAAACCGTAATACTTTCATTCGAATTTTCTTATATCTGTTCCCTGTTCAAGGGTATTCGTTCGGAAATTTGAAACTCAGTATTTTTGAAGGGGATGTTTCTCCTCCTTAACGGTTATGTGAGCACGTATAAAAAATATGTCTCTCTTATATAGCTCTACACTACAACCTATTCAAAGCCGATCGAAGTGCGCCGCTTAGGTAGGTTTACTTGTCAGAGCCTTTAACTGCGAGTCGCATCTATGTTACTGTCACGCAAGTTAATATAGCCCAGACAGTCATCTTTAAATGTCCACTGCTGCATATAGCCTCCGTCAGCTTTGGTAGTATCCATGAGATAAATACTCCAGCAAGTGAGCTACAGTCGAAACGTGACGTCAGCGAAACGGAACATGGTAGGGATGGTGATGGCGCCTGGTGTGATAGGGGAGGGGCAGGGGGGAGGAAGGAGGTTGCGGCTATCAGCCGCCCCGGCGAGTGACGGCCGTCTCCGGCTGTGGCTGCGGCGGTATCGCTGGTTCGCCTCTGCGTCCCTCCCAGCCCAGATGCGGGGGAGTGAGGGGTGGGGCAACTATGGACGGCTTTGTAACGGCGGCCACAAGACGTACACGCTTCGTCGGCGAGCATTCCGCAGCCTCTCTTAGCGCTCTCACGAGAATTCCTGCAGGGGTCGTCACAGATTTTGTCTCGCTGGGTGAAGCTCTTTACAGGGAGTGAGGATGGCCGTCATTTTGGCCACGAAACGTTGTTGGCGTCAAAATATCAATGTGGCAGGAAGAGAAGCCCTTATTACTCACCTAGTTGCGATGAATGTCACCTAGCCCTAAATGGGGAAAATTGTAAGTTAATGCGGGTGCGTAGGAAAAACAATCCTGTAGCTCTGGAATACAGCACCTGTATCGTGCAGCTTGACACAGTCACAACGATTGAATAACTAGGTGTCACGTTGCAGTGCGAAATGAAATGGAATAAGTAATACGGAAAGTGAACTCTCGCCTTTTGGAAATGTGCAGTTCATGTATAGAGGAGACGTTGTATAGGAACCTAGTGCGAACCATTCTTGAGTAGTGCTCGAGTGTTTGGGATGCTCACCAGGTCGGACTAAAGAAAGACAGCGAGGCAATTCAGAGGTGCGCTCCTAGATTTGTTCAAATGGTTCAAATGGTTCAAATAGCTCTGAGCACTATGGACTTAACATCTGAGGTCATCAGTCCCCTAGAACTTAGAACTACTTAAACTTAACTAACCTAAGGACATCACACACATCCATGCCCGAGGCAGGATTCGAACCTGCGACCGTAGTGGTCGCTCGGTTCCAGACTGAAGCGCCTAGAACAGCTCGGCCACACCGGCCGGCTATTAGATTTGTTACCGGTAGGTTAGATCACTACGTAAGTGTTACAGATAGGCTTCGTGAACTTGAATGGGTATCCGTGGAGAGATGACGACGCTCTTTTTGCGAGGCGGAAATTTAGAATCCCGTATTTTATGACGACTGCAAGTAGTTTCCACTGCCACCAACGTACATTTCACATAAAGAACACGAAGAAAATATGCGAGAATATAGAGAGTGGCTTTTCCCTCCTGTATTTGCAAAAGGAAAGGAAATGGCTAGTGATACTCTCCGCCATTCACCGTATGGCGACTTGCAGGTTATTTATGTAGACGCAGATGAAAATGTTATGCAGCGACTGTGCAGATTCCTCACAAAGACGAATTAGGTTAGGCAACAGCTGCGGCAAGTACTCGTACAGGTGGAAGCGCAAGTTAGCAACAGCTTACAAAGACTTGTCGATAGAAGTTTTACAGTCTTTAACTGGATTACGAACACTGTGCGTGGAAGTATATACTGAGATGACAAGGTTTTGAGGTGGCGATATACAGATATACAGCTGCTGATAGTATCGAGTACACAACGTATAAAAGGGCAGGCCATTGGCGGAGCGGTCATTTGTACTCAGGTGATCCATGTGACAGTGTTTTCGACGTGATTATGGCCACACGACAGGATGTAACACACTTTGAACGCGGGAGGGTAGTTGGCGCTAGAAGCATGAGGAATTCCATTTCGGAAATCGTTAGGGACTTCAATATTCTGAGCAACACAGTGTGCCGAGAGTACCAAATTTCAGTCATTACCTCTCACCACATACAAGTCAGTGGCCGACGGCCTTCAATTAACGACCGAGAGCAGCAGCTATTGCTTAGAGTTGTCAGTGCTAAGTACAGACAAGCAACATTGTCGTAAAGAACCCCGGAAATCAATGTGGGACGTACGACGAACGTATTTGTTAGGATAGCACCGAAATTTGGCGTTAATGGGCTCTGGCAGCAGACGACCGACACGAGTGGCTTCGCTAACAGCGCGACATCGCCTTCAGCGCCTCTCCTGGGCTCCTGACTACATCAATTGGACCGTAAACGACTGGAAAACCGTGGCTTCGTCAGATGAGTCACGATCTCAGTTGGTACAAGCTAATGGTAGGTTTAGCGTTTTGCACAGACCCACGAAGCCATGGACCCAAGTTGTCAACAAGACACTGTGCAAGCTGGTGGTGGCTCCACGGTGTGGAATGTGTTTACATTTAATGCACTCTGCCGTGGTTACTTTCGGCTATTCATGACTTCATATTCCGAAACAACGATGGAATTTTCATCGCTGACAGTGCGATGTTACGGACAACAATTTTTCGCGATTTGTTTCAAGAATATCTGGATAATTCGAGAGAATAATTTGGCCACCCACATCACGCGACAGGAATCCCATTGAATCTGTGTGGGACATAATCAAGAGGTCGTTTGTGCACAAAATCCTGCACCGTCAACATCCGCGCAGTTATGGACGGCTGTAGAGGCAGCATGGATGTCCGCTTGGAAGATAACTTACATTATGTGACTAGAGTAAACTAACATAGCCTACTGTAGACTATCGCAAGTAAGGGTAGACTACAGTAGGTTTCCCAGTAACTCTGGTAAGCTAACTTCGTAACCGCGTTACCTCTACGTTAGATGTGCCGCGAACTTATTATGGGTTACCTCATGTCGATCAGTGTCTTATTATATTGCCCCAGAAAGCGGAAGAGATGAACTGTCTAGAAAATGAGTAACGATATGTGAAGGGCAGCATAACCTACATACCATTTTCTACATAGCTACACTCCTGTCTATTACTTAAATAGTAAGACTGAAACTTCATATTTAATTCATATTTTATTCTAAAATTATAGATGTGTAACTTGAAACAAAGGGACGATGTAGCAAAAATAAAGGACATATATTTATAGTGCGGCCCAAGAAAACACCATATTCTCAAAAAAATATTTAAAATGAAAATGCTCAAATGAAAGACATATCAAACATCTTTTCTGTACGTCGTCGAGTTTATTTAAACATGTTTCAGTTATTCATAAATGATTTTTGCACTTAACAATAATAAGAGGAAACTTTTGCCTTTGACCATGATGAACAACGTCCTCTCGAGTACCGGTAGAAAAAGCAACAATAATAACAAAGAATTTTTTTTATATTTTTGTATGTAAGCTGTAGCTGCATCGAGAGTAATTGCTTCCTTTACGTAGAACCTCAGAAGCTGCACGATGAACTAATTTTTATTACTTATAAAATGCAGTTTACATTTTGTGAGGATATACAGTGCATAGTGGACTAGCATTGAACGATGTGCGGTTCTGATTATGTGCAACACAAAGAAACAAAAAATGAGATACAAAGTGAAATCGTGAGCTCCCAGTTTCTCTTTCACACATTATTTACGTTCAATCCTGTTTCACAACTACCAGTACTGCCGGTAATCCTACGATTTACTACGTAAAGTAAGTACTACACCAAAACAACCGAACCATAGTGTTGGTAGAGCGCCGCCCTTAACTATGACATGAGCACGTGTCTAAAGTACTCCTTGTTGTGTGCGCCCTCTCTGGAGTCAAGCTTTAACTATGTTGCGCCTGAGATGTGTGTACCCGGACTCTCTTCCATGTGGGCTGTGTACCGTATCTTCCGCAGGACAGATCATCTCGCATTCTTTAGTCAGAGCAGGAACATAACATTAAATTTTTCCAATCTGCAGTAACGAAAAATTTAAGGAAAAAGTGTTAAAAAAATTTATGACGAGGATACATGCTGCTGACTTTTTTTGACAGTGATAGGATAAGCGTTCTCAGCTTCATTTAAAATACTTTGCCTTGTCGTAAATATCTTTGTGGTGACGATCTTAAATCCTCAGCAACATCAGAAGAAAGATCTATTGTTATACTCTCGGGAAATTGTAGAAACGATTTCACAAAGATGCAAACGACCTTCACCTTCTCCATGACAACTCAAGGCCTCACACAATCCTGAGATCAAAAAACTTCATTGGACTTTTCTTCCTCACCCATCCTACAATCAGTACCTTGCACCTTCCGACTTCCATCTGTTTCGCCCAACGAAGGATGCACTCCGTGGGAAGCAGGTTATTTATGAGGACGAGGTTACTGGTGCAGCCAGACGTGGAGTCTACGAGTAGAGCCGTACCATGCGGGCGTACTGGCCCTCCCAGTGAGGGGCGTAAGGTCGTCGCTCTGAACAGAGATTATTTTTAAAAATTATTTTTTAAATATGATTTTGTAGCCAAAACAGTGGGGAATAAAATGTTGTTCGGGAATCGTGAATAAAACCAACTTGTTTCCAGGGAAAAATGTGTTGTGCTTTCTATTAAATGCCCCTCCTCTTTCCGTTGGAAACTGTTTAGTCTGTCTAGCGTAGAAACAGCCGTAAAATAACGACTATAAAAAACAATAAACTGTAATCTCCCCATTACTTTTACATGTCTTTTATATAATCAATAGCTTCATTTAATCCCCACAAGGGAAATTCCCCCTCGCACCCCGTCCAGATTTAATAGTAAAGGGCCCAGTGGACCGACCGTCGAAAACGGAACACAGGCCAAGCATGGAAATAGGAAGAAGATTTACTGAACGGTGAAAAAGAAAAGCAAAATAGAAACAGTGAACAGTCCAAGGACAAGAAGTGCAATATGGAGCAACTTGAGAGAGCAAGACATCGTGGTTTACTAGCCATGATGTTGGACTCTCAGGTGGGCGGGTCGTGTTGAAACCTCCATGGTGCCTTTCTTTTTTTCTTTTTTTTCGCTGTTCGCTGTATTCAAATTTGGCCTGTGTCGTGGTGCAACGTCCATTTGCAACAGTGAGGTGAAAAGAATGGATCCATAATGCACAACTACTCTATTGGCAGCAGAAAGGAAATGGCTCTCAAAGGAGAACCGCAAAAGTTGGACGACAAGGCAACAAGTCAACCGAATCCTCCACCGAAAAACACGGCATTAGTGACAGTACGTCTGTCATACGATAGGAATCTCTCACCGACACACCTAATTTGCACCCCAGGTAAGTGAGTGAAATATGCCTCCTTGACCGATTAAGGTGTTCGTATGCATGTGAATGTTGTCACTACCAAGGAAATGATGAAAACAGAACAGTCTGTCACACAAACTGCAACAAATGAATGCAAGAGTTTCACAGTTTCTCTGTGATCTGTCAAAACATGTGTTTTCAACGTTGCGTTCCATTTTGATTCTTAAATTTCTTTGTTGTAACATAGTTCACACTCTTTTATTTTGTCTTTTCCTTTCTGAGAGGCATCTATGTGGTATCTCAACTGCTTTCACCATTCATCACATTGACTGTAGCGTATTCTCACCACGTGAGTCACATTTTATAACCAATTTTCTTGTATAGTATGACAACTGCCAAAACTACAGAAAGGGAACAAACATTTCAGTGACCGGACAGAGTTGCGTTTGATCGGGATGCATTTCCCATGCCATGACTTCATGTTCATCGTCAATTCATTCACTCAGTTTTTTATTTGTTTGTCTATATATTTACTTTTCAATTATCAGAGAAGGTAGCTAATCCTCGGACCGACCTGCTTTGCTGGCAACTTAACCACGACGCCGCGGCTCTTTAATGTCGGTCTGTATTGGATTGTACTTGTTAAGCTTCTGCCGTTCGCTGTTTCTATTTTGCTTTCTTCATAGTTCAGAGCACCTTCTTCCTGTTTTAATGCTTGATCTCTGCTCAGTTTTTGACGGAATATCCACTGCGCCATCTTATAACTAAATCTGAAGGGGGTGCGATGGGAAATTTCCCTTGTTAGTTTACTGCAACGATTCATTGAACGCAAGTAAATGAATGAAGAAAAGCATGTACTAGTCCAGCTGATTCATTATTAACCACGCTACGAAATGAAACAATTGTAAGTTACACTGGATAGGATATACTTCAACTTGACTTCAGTTTTTCAACCACCTTCTGTTGAATGGGAAGCTTCTTCGTTTCCCGTTTATTGTTGAACATCCCCTCGCCCCATATTGGACCACCCTTATTAATATCCATTTAAAAAAGATGTTTTCCGTTGCGCGACGGTTTCTTGTTTCAGTTAATCTGCATGATTATTTAGGATGGGTCCTCGTTCTGTTTGGAATCAGATTTTGATATGCTCCTACCACAACCGACACCCCGCATCATCACAATAGACCTTCGGACGAATGGATTTGGTAGCAGTCCAAGAGCCTGTGTACGCTCCGAACTTTCGTGGGAGAACTTTATTACGTGCGGAACTGTTTCTCTGTTTTTTAAGTCATGCTCTGAGGAACATTCAAGTGTGCATCAATGGGCCCAGTGGAGCTCATGCAAGGCACCGTGATCCCCAAGGAATATCGTACACAGGTTTCAGACCACGTACACCCCTTCATGACGATCATGTTTCTCGACGGCAGCGGCATTTTTCAGCAAGACTATGCGCCATCTCACAAGGTTAGGAGTCCGATGGAGTGGTTCGAGGAACACAGTATCGATTTCCAGATTGGAGCTTACCTCCGTCCGGTAGAACAGGTGTCAAGGAGCTGTTCCCGTGGAAGACGACGGATTCGCGCCCTCGCATTGGCATGATGAAGAAGCTATCGGGATTAAACAGACAGTGTAAAGCTCTGCCATTGGTGCCAACTGCAGTGCCGATGGTCACGTGCCCATTTCAGTCGTAACTGCCGATATCGCGAGTGTTAACATTGACACATACGTGAGTCGTCTCCTGCAAAGATCCATCGCTCACACACACACACACACACACACACACACACACACATACTGTGCAGCGCTGTAATCTGATGCTAGTTCCGCCACAGCTCGCCACCTGTTCTGTTGCACCAGTCTGCCCAGCCTACGACTTCCGACATCTGTAATGAAGGGTAGGCACCCAACCCAACGACGTCTGGAGCTGGGTTTACCTTGTTTCGCTGCGTGTTGAAGACACACACCACAGCATTCCTCGAACACCCAAGTCATGTGGTTCCTGGAATGCTTGCACCGAGCCTCCGGGCCATCATAATATGCCCTCAAGCAAACTTCATTGCGCGCCTTCCCCATTATACACACGGACAGCACGCACACTGATATTACATGCACCGTGCGTGTCTCTGACTAGCAGTCATTCGTTGCCAGGTGATGCTGCTATCACGTGGACCTTTTTTCTACTGATAGCATGTCGGTGGTCACAATGTTCTGTCTGATCAGTGTATTCTTGGCTAATGCTCCGTGGTCTGCTGAAATTCTCAGAGAAACATTTTGTATCGTCCCCATTTGTAAAGACGTCTGTGAAGATTCGCTTCACGCCCTGCCTCGTCACACTAGAGGGCGAGCCTTTTAATCGGACTTTTATGTGGCTTAGTGGCTCTGAGTAAGTGTAAGACTACAAACGCTAATGCGTCCGTTTCATAGTAGCTACGATCCCATAAATATGACCTCCGCAGGTGGGTTCAAATGGCTCTGAGCAGTATGGGACTTAACTTCTGAGGTCATCAGTCCCCTAGAACTCAGAACTAGTTAAACCTTACTAACCTAAGGACATCACACACATCCATGCCCGAAGCAGGAGTCGAAGCTGCTACCGTAGCGGTCGCGCGGTTCCAGACTGTAGCGCCTAGAACCGCTCGGCCACCCCGGCCGGCCCGCAGGTGGGGACGCAATGTGGCGTTTGTCTAGCAAATTCTTCCGACGACGCCATAATGGCCTGCAATGTACTAATGTTAAAGTCTGGCTTGTAATCTGCTACTGAATGAGTCAATCACTCAACATTTCGTAAGAGTTCAATAACTATTTTGTGGGCAGATTGCCCCCCCCCCCCCCCCCCCCTCAGCGTGTTCTTATATCTATTCTAGATTGAAGTTTCACAAATGTTATTGTACTATTCGAGATCGCTGTCTTACGTCCATCACCAAGAAGTTGGAACATTAATAAATTTGCTTTTCCAGAATTGCTTTACCCTTAGCGTCGATTTCTTTCAGTTGCTCTGATTTAAGTATCTTGTGTATCACCACTCATTTTTTAGTGCAAAGCCAAATAAACATAAACAACCCTTTGATCATGTTGTAACAACAAGATAAAAACTTATATTAAAACAATAAATTTTCAGCTTCGACGTTAAGAATGTAAACGATTTTCTGTTTAGACGAGTAATCCGCAACATTTTAATACTAACAATGTAGTATTAATTAAATCAGTTAGGTATTTATTGTGTAGCACTAGTAATGGCGGATAAAGTTGGTTACAAAACGTTAACACCGTTCAAAAAATTATCATGAAATATTGACATCCTGCTGCCAAAGTATGTGGCCGCAGTTTTAAAATTAACCGCTTTAAAAACGCTCAGAATGCATAATTTTCTAGGGGGTGAGGTAAATTACAGTACTTAAGTAAGTTGGTTTTCATCGTGCTTTGGATAACTACCGCTCACATAGCTTCTCACTACAATTTTTTCTTTTCACATAGTGATGAAACACCTCACTGTTACTTCCATTGAGAAGATCATATGCATATTTGCCAACAGTCAGATGCTGATTAATAGAATGGGTACAGATTCTAAAAAAAAAATGCAATTTTGAGGACGCAAAACATTCATCAAGTACGAAAAGTTAACAAATTTTTTCACGGCGACAATACAAATTGAGAACCTTTCAGCGAGTAATCTTTTGATTTATATGGAAAATTGCGTTTTACAGTTAAATTCGCTTTAGTGCATTAGACAACAGCTGTCATACAAAGCTGGTCCACTACTTATTCCAGTTTTTGTTTGCCCCAGATTATGCTTCTACCTCTCACTAAATTGTAGAATGTCATCTGCCATAAACCGTGACCTGAATTTCACTCCACGCACCGTCTCATTTCCGCTCTAAAATGATGTTTTTATGGTTTCTATCAGGCATTTAGGTTATTGCCTTGTGTTGTTTTCCGAAGGACTCACCGAGTCACCTGTCTGAAATTGGTTCATGAAAGGATAACCTTAATGTGGATGATCTGAATCCAGCTTCGGCTAAACTTTGGTCCATTGTCTTAACAGCTGCGCCATTTCACTCCACAGCGCATTCAGAAAAAAGATTTCACGGGCATCACAGTGAGAACGCGTGCAACAGCTCTGTTGATGCAACAACCGCGATTGTATCTTTAAGATCACCTGAACTTCTTAGTGAGTAGAATACTTGTTGGATTTCCATTTTATGAATCGAATCTAATATCAGACTAAAAAGATGAAACGCCTTGAAAAAATGGTATGTGGAACCAGTAGGTACATATACAGAATGGTCCACAATTCCTATTCCGGTTTCTATGAGTTATAGAGAGAACATAATAGATAAAGTCCTGATAAGGAACCCACGCTCGGACATTTACCGTTTGATTATAAAATGACTTTTAAGATCGGATGACTTTCAAATGACCCACTTCACGGAACGTACACAAACTGAGAAGAGGGCGCCGTCTTCATTTGATGTTGTTTTTGTGACACCAAATACCATTTTGTCCGACTAAAACAACGGCTGCGAAAAACTGGCAAGTTCTCAAGCAGAATGAACGAATGTGGTGTTCCACGGAGCTATCTTGTTTCATGAGGACGCCCTTCGTCAAGAAGAAGAGAACCCGACGACTACTACTCGAAACATTTTCCTAGCCAAGGCCTCCTTTAGTTCACACATTGTCTCTGTTGTGTGCGTACCGTGAAGGGAAAGATGTGAAGGAGATCCAAACTTCATAATTATTTTACATTTAAACGACACGTTTACGTACGTGAGTTCCTCATCATAACTTTATCTACGAAGTCCCTTCTGCAACCAAAAGAAGACTGTAATAAGAATTGTGAAACACTGTGTGTAGTGAGGATATCTGCCTCTGCAGTTATTGTAATGTCTTGTAATGGTAAAAATTGAGGATGAGAGAAAACTACGGAAAGAAACACCATAGTGCAATGTGTCAATATTCTCCAGCCATAATCTAATATTTCATCTCGTGACCACCTTGTCAAGGTCGACATAGGAACTGGCAGGAGTCTGGTGTGCCTACAGGTAGTACTTTTGTTTTAGCACTATGCCTTGTTCAACATCTGTTTCCAGCAGTTCCTCTTCCTCAAATACAGCACCCTCCGTTGATCAACTTCTGTTTTCAGCAGTCCCTCTTCCTCAAATATGCCAACGTAATTATTCTCTAATTTATGTTTTTCTCTCTGTTTTAGGTAAGACGCAGCAGTATTTTATCTCACAGAACTCCACCAATACCAGAACAGTGACACGCTTCCTACAGAACTGCAATAGTAAGTACTGTAGTATTACTACACGTTTCCCATATTTTCACATAGTACCGTTCTACATGTTAGTTAAGGTAATAAATTACAGTAATAATAATTGTGACGTACCAGTTAAAGCTCAAAATTAGGTACTACTTAATCTACAGTAGCCTGGTACACTGACGTTTGTGAAAGTAATTTGAAATTGATATATAGAATAGCATAGCAGCATTAAATTACTATTCTATAGTGGCGCATGTGCTGGTTTTGAAATCTTCTGTCAGATGAAAACTGTTTACCGGACAGAGACTCAAACTCAGAATGTAAGATCGCAGGAAACGCTGTTACCGAGTGAGGCATTCTACCACAATTCGCGATTCCCTTCCAAAGCTTCAGCTCTTCTACTACCTCTCTCCAGCTTTGTAACGTTCATAGAAGCTCTTGTTTCCCCACGAAAAGAGAGCTTCCGGATTTGAATCACTATCCGGCGTGAAGTTGTAAAACACCATGAAGTTTCAGTTAGTGATTGTGTTAACGTGCGTAGTGTATACAATTGTACCCCTCGGTGCCCTCTCAAACAAGAATTTCTGTTACGGCACGTTTAGACAATTAAAATCTATGGCATGCAATGGAAAAGCGAAAGTATGTTCCAACATGCCTCGCCAGCACCAAACGATGCAATATTAAATTTGAAGTAACTTGGTAGGTGGAATAGCAATGTCTATGAAACTTTCACTGTGTCCTCTTGCCTGATGTACATTACGTGCTGTGCATTATTTCGGGCATCAAGAAATTAGTCGTACATTTTATAAAATTATGTGAGAATAAGAAGTAAAAATGACAGTTTTGTTACTTATTTCGTTCACAAACAGACTTGACTTTTTGTTGTTTCTTCTTTTTCCTTCAAAAGTTTCTCATTTATCTGTAAGCGATGCATCTGGTTAGGTTATATTCAGTTACCATACATCTTTTACACATTGCTTCGTAGTTTTCGTGGTAGCTTGATTTATTTCTCCATCTCAGTCCCACCAGACAACATGCCGGTGACATACTATTAGCGTCTTACTCTTAAAACTTGTTAAAGCATTTCTGACTACGAACTGCTACACACTTAGAAGACGTTGCTGCCAAACATAAAAACCCCATGTGAACATATTATTACAACATAGTGTTATATACAATGTTTTGTTATTTTTCCATAATTTTGCAAATAATTTATGAACTATTCCTTTATATTCTGACCTTCACTCTAAAGACTGATCTGCTTGCCTGTCCGCACGACTTATCCTGTTCAAGACTCTTCATCTCTCCACAGCCACTCCAACCTACATCCACTATGATGTACTTACTGCACTCAAACATTGTTCTGCCTCTGATTATAAAACTGAATTTAAGTATACGGTGTATTTATTTATTTTTCATGTGTATATCACTAAATCAGTCCCGACAAAATGGGCGGATATTTTCATGCACAGTAAATATTTTAAAACATGTTATTTGATAAATCATACTTTAAATTACACAAGATTTATGTAAAAGACTTAGAAACCCCATAAGTAATAATATTCATCCGTAATATTTGTAATTTATAAAAAATTAATCTCAAACAATTACATCAAAAGGCTTTTGTAAATCTTGCAGAGATTTTCCTTTTTCTGTATACATATCAACGGAATCGTTATTACACCAATGAACACGTAACAATTTTAAGTTTACAAAGTAGATTTGAGGAGTTGTATCATGCATCCCGAAATACATTTGTTACGTCGAGATCGTTTGGTTCGTCAGCGTGTACAGGCCATTCTGCTGTGACAGTGGGACTTCATTGATACCAGGAGACGGCAATGGTTGTATGCAGTTATGAATGGATACTTGAGCATATCAGAGAGATCAAGTACCATCTCGTATGTAACGTAACAAAGAGTACACCTTTGTCAACAACTTTCGGAGTCGGATCACTCCAACGTTTCGGCACTTCGATGCCGTCTACTGTGTGATGATCTGGTGGTGTGCGTGTCATTGTGTCACCTAGCGTAAACGTCCCAAATAACACTGATGCGAAAACATCTTCGCTAGTGTGCTGAGTGCGAAAAATGCAGAGTTACGTCTCTGCCTTTTCAGAGCCGCATGGTGGACTACGGAAAGTGTGATTTATTGGGGTGCCATTCCATATACCAGGTGGTCCATTGATAGTGACCGGGCCAAATATCTCATGAAATAAGTATCAAACGAAAAAACTACAAACAACGAAACTCATCTAGCTTGAAGGGGAGAACCAGATGGCGCTATGGTTGGCCCGCCAGATGGTGCTGCCATAGGTCAAACGGATATCAACTGCGTTTCTTAAATAGGAACCCCCATTTTTATTACATATTGGTGTAGTACGTAAAAAAATATGAATGTTTTAGTTGGACCACTTCTTTCGCTTTGTGATAGATGGCGCTGTAATAGTCACAATCGCATAAGTACGTGGTATCACGTAACAATCCGCCAGTGTGGACGGTATTTGCTTGGTGATACATTACCCGTGTAAAATGGGCCGTTTACCATTTTCGGAAAAGGTTGATATCGAGTTAATGTATGGATATTGTGATCAAAATGCCCAACGGGCGTGTGCTATGTAGGCTGCGTGGTATCCTGAACATCATCATCCAAGTGTCCGGACCGTTCGCCGGATAGTTACGTTATTTAACGAAACAGGAAGTGTTCAGCCACATGCGAAACGTCAACCACAACCTGCAACAAACGATGATGCCCAAGTAGGTGTTTTAGCTGCTGTCGCGGCTAATCTGCACATCAGTAGCCGACAAATTGCGCGAGAATCGAGAATCTCAGAAACGTCGGTGTTCAGAATGCTACATCAACATCGATTGCACCCGTACCATATTTCTATGCACCAGGAATTGCAAGGCGACGACTTTGAACGTCGTGTACAGTTCTGCCACAGGGCACAAGAGAAATTACGGGACGATGAAATATTTTTTGCACGCGTTCTATTTAGCGACGATGCGTCATTCACCAACAGAGGTAACGTAAACCGGCATAATATGCACTATTGAGCAACGGAAAATCGAAGATGGCTGCGACAAGTGGAACATCAGTGACCTTGCGGGTTAATGTATGGTGCGGTATTATGGGAGGAAGGGTAATTGGCCCCCATTTTATCGATGGCAGTCTGAATGGTGCAAAGTATGCTGATTTCCTACGTAATGTTATACCGATGTTACTACAAGATGTTTCATTGCATAACACAATGGCGATGTACTTCAAACATCCGGCCGCGGTGGTCTCGCTGTACTAGGCGCGCATCCGGAACCGTGAGAAAAAGCATGTTCTTTGAGACTGCTACGGTCGCAGGTTCAAATCCTGCCTCGGGCATGGATGTGTGTGATGTCCTTAGGTTAGTTAGGTTTAAGTAGTTCTAACTTCTAGGGGACTGATGACCACAGCTTTTGAGTCCCATAGTGCTCAGAGCCATTTGAACCACTTTTTTACTTCAAACATGATGGATGTCCGCCACATAGCTCGTGTGTGGTTGAAGCGGTACTGAATAGCATATTTCATGACAGATGGATTGGTCGTCGAAGCACCATACCATGGCTCGCACGTTTACAGGATCTGAAGTCTCCGGATTTCTTTCTGTGGGGAAAGTTGAACGATATTTGCTATCGTGATCCACCGACAACGCCTGACAACATGCGTCAGCGCATTGTCAATGCACTTGCGAACATTACGAAAGGCGAACTACTCGCTGTCGAGAGGAATGTCCCTACACCTTTTGCCAAATGCATTGATGTTCACGGTCATCATTTGGAGCATTTATTTCATTAATGTGATATTTACAGGTCATCACGCTGTAACAGCATGCGTTCTCAGAAATGATACGTTCACAAAGGTACAAGTGTCACATTGGAACTACCGAAATAAAATGTTCAAGCGCACCTACGTTCTGTATTTTAATTTAAGCAACCTACCTGTTAGCAACTATTCGTCTAAAATTGTGAGCCATATGTTTGTGACTATTAGAGCGCCATCTATCACAAAGCGAAAAAAGTGGTCCAACTAAACCATTCATATTTCTGTACGTACTACACGAATATGTATCAAAAAATGGGAGTTCCTGTTCAAAAAGACGTAGTTGATATCCGTTTGACCTATGGAAGAGCCATCTAGCGTGCCAACCATAGCGCCATCTGGTTTCGTTCTGACCTTCAAACACCACTATACCTCATATACCGTATTGACTGTTCCAAGGTTTCATTCAATTCCCAAGTTTTCGTTGAAAAACGACTCGTACCAACACTTCCGTAGCTGCCACGTTTCCCGGAAACGTGGCCCATCCAATATATCTGGAATATCTACAGAATATAAGAAAAAACTTTACTGAAAATCTTCGAGGCACAAATTGTAAACAGTACAGATTTATGTGGGTCAATGACTGTCATCAGCCATCCCTACAGCAGTAAACTTGAGTTTGTACGCTACCGGACCAATTCGTAAGTTCTCGCAGTAACGCTGACATAACTCAGGGTCGCGTCCATGTCTACAACAACGAAAGTGCTTCAGCTGACGAAGGGGTGGCCTAGCAGGAGTAGTTGGCGCCCAAAAGCCGCTAGACAGTTTCATTCGATGACGTTCCTGGTCTTGGATTCACACCCTTATCTCTTTGCTAAAAAAGCTCTCCGTAACCCATCACTTTGTTACATCCTTGAAACTTTTGAAATGGCGTGAAATTCAAAAGTGGATTGCTTCATATTCGTCACGGACGCATGAAATTGGCCTAGAGAGAATTTCATGTCCCTTGATATAGGCAACCCAACTTACTTCATCCGCCGCAGTTGCGGATGGTTTCAGTTGAGTTGCTTATCTCAAGGTGCACAATATAATTTTCGGGGCGATTTTTCAGTGTTGTACAGACTGAAGAGGACAGTACCTTTCGCATGATGTGTAGCTGCCAACTAACATAGCTCGATGAAACTTCCTGGCAGATTAAAACTGTGTGCCCGAACGAGACTCAGACTCGGGACCTTTTCCTTTCGCAGGCAAGTGCTCTACCATCTGAGATACCGAAGAACGACTCACGCCCGGTCCTCACAGCTTTACTTCTGCCAGTATCGCGTCTCATTCATAGCTCGATGAAACTTGGAAATGTACAAAGAAAGAACTGCGACAGGGTAGTATAGTATAGAGTAGTACAGAAAATGGCTGAAACAAATACACAATGAGCCCAGCAGGAATTACGCTTTTATTCAAAGACAATAAACATAATGCCCTGTGGCTGGGGCCTCCCGTCGGGTAGACCTTTCTGCAAGCCTTTCGATTTGACGTCACTTCGGAGACTTGGGTGTCGATGAGGATGCAATGATGATGATGAGGACAACACAACACCCAGTCACTGAGCGGAGAAAATCTCCGACCCAGCCAGGAATCGAACCCGGGCCATTGGGTATAACATTACGTCACGCTGACCACTCAGCTTCCAAGGGTGTACAGTAAAGACACTGAAATCAGCGTGATTAATAATGGTCCTCTGGACATTATAAAATGCGGGACATGGTTCTAAAAGTAATGAGTTCTTGCCGTAGGCTGTTCCATGCCTCCGACAGTACGGTTGCTGTCTACTGGATAATCGCTGACGTACGTGGACGTGCTGCTGCTTATCCCCGAACGATCCTACGTGTGCACGATGAGATTGAAGTCGTGGAAACGGACAGGACAGTCCATTCGGCGAATATCCTCCCGTTCCAGGAACTCCTATATGCTGTGCAGTCGTCCATAATACTGAAGTTAGGGTTGAATGCATCCGTGAAAATATGCTCATAGGAAGGGAGTGTAGTGTTGCAGTAAAGTTTACTGGTGAATGTACCTTGCTCAATGATCTGGAGGTCAGAACGCACATGCAACATCGTACCTCCCTACACCACAACACATGGATCATCAAAACTAACAAGTTCCAGAATCCTATACGTATCCTTACATGGCGAGAGGTGAGAAACGTAATGCACACGGAAAAATGGTCGAACATGCGCGTTTTGGTTGTCCAGGTGTTATGATGTCGGGAGACATACACGTAATATTGCATGGTCGTGTTGGCCTCCAGATCTTTGAACGCTGTACACTCACTTGTCACTGTTATTCTGGCACTGATCTCCTTAGCCATGTGCGTCCTTTCATGGGTGCATTCGTCCCTGAATTCTGTTTTGTGGATGAAAATGCGCGACCGCATCGAACAAAGAAAGATAAAGGAGCTCTTGGAACGAAAGGATATTCGGGGAATGGACTAGCTTGCCCGTCCTCGCGACTTAAATCTCATCGAACACGTGTCGAGCACCTATCAGAAAACGAATAATATACTTTCCTGGGAGACCTATGAGTTTTCTGTACGAAATACCTACGCTGTTCTTTCTATTACCTGTTTTAAGAGAAACTTCAAATGGTCATAAATACATCTTGACTGTAATTCAACATATCTCCTGCCACGAATGTAATGTCGAACCTAAAATCTCGGGATACATACAGCAACTAAATTGAATGTCGGAGCATTAATCTCGCTCGATGTAATGGAACATTCACGTGATTAGTAGTTCTATAAACACTGTTGTGAAACCGTTACTAATCGACACCGATATCTCTCATGCACAAGATCAACAAACACAGCCGTACGTTAACGTGATAATTGCTGTCTACAGAAACAACGGCGGTGGCGAGTATTTGTCTGTCGCTCAACGGAAATTACATATTTCAGGAAACCTAACGAACTTCGCAAAACCGTTTCAGGACGTCATTTACATTTCAGTTTTTACTTTTTTTGTCAGCATGTCTAATGTTTCGCCAGAGATTAATGTCGTTACTTCGTCTGTTCATCTGCACTTGTGCATCAACATCTGAAAAGATGTGAAACTGAGACGTCGTTTCTTTGTAGAACTTGCCAATGCTTTAAGGAATATCTCTCGGTTAGAGGACCTATTCACTTAAAAGGTGAGAAAACATAACACTGCTAACTGAAGATATCGGTACTAATTATGGACTACACTTATCTCTTCCGATTTATAAAATTGGCCACTACTTAGGACGGCTTGGTGAAGGGATGGCGATGGTGGTGGCGGGGGGGGGGGGGGGGGGGCGGTGTCGTAGGGTGAGGGGCGGAAATGATGTAATAACGGTGAAGTTGTAACAGCTTTCTCTAATCACGGTTCTAAAGTTTATAGCAAAACCGACTTTTCATAAGGATGAAACTCAGCCTAAATGGCAGAAATGAAATTTTACGAGCTATTGCAGTTCAACAGTTGGTCTCAAGCAGCATGACAGAAACTTCTTCAGTTGTGCAGTAGTAAAGGGAGACTCTTTTTTCATCCTACAGCTGCGTCACATCGGTACGCAGAAGATGATTTCATAGCGTACTGCATTATGTACTCAACTGGAGGTTCAAGGCAGTGGTTACTTCTAACTAATATCATTGATTATCTACAATACTACATTTGTGTATTTAGCGCGGGAAATATGGCTATATGCCTCTGTAGTCGCCCTAACCTCTCTTATCATTCTCGTCATCACCATGCGAGATATGGTACGGTCGCAGCATAGTAGTTGCAGTGTCTCTGAATTTACACAGTAGAGTTTCACGAAAACTACGTCGTCTTTCTTCCACATGCCCCCAATTCAATTCGTCCAGATTTTCTATTGAAGTTTCGCCTGAGGTACACCGACCCGCTACGATCTTAGCAACGCATCTCATAATTTGTTCGATATACATCTACTTTACAAGAAAACTAAATGAGTACTGGCGTTGCCCACATATTTATTTATTCCAGTCTTCTCTTATTCCGTCTCCTCCTTCCATCTCATCTTCTTCCCCTCTCTGCCCACGCTCTCCTCTCCCTCTCTCTGTCCATCTCATCCTCCCCTCTCCCTATATGTCCATCTTCTTCTACCCCTTTCCTCTCCACGATATCGCCTCTGTCCCAATAGGAGGTTCCTGGTTCTTACTCCGACGTCATTTCGTTTATTTATTTTATTTATTTACATGTAAAGTTCCGTAGGACCAAATTGAGGAGAAAATCTCCAAGGTCATGGAACGTGTCAGTACATGAACTTACAACATAAAAGTAATAACAGATAAAAATAAATGTTCATGAACCTGAAAGAAAATCAGTCCATAAGTCTAAGCAAACGCTATCAGCATTACAATGAGAATCAGCTTAATTTTTCAAGGAACTCCTCGACAGAGTAGAAGGAGTGACCCATGAGGAAACTCTTCAGTTTCAATTTGAAAGCGCGTGGATTACTGCTAAGATTTTTTAATTCGAGTGGCAACTTATTAAAAATGGATGCAGCAGTATACTGCACACCTTTTTGCACAAGAGTTAAGGAAGTCCGATCCAAATGGAGGTTTGATTTCTGCCGAGTATTAACCGAGTGAAAGCTGCTTATTGTTGGAAATAAACTAATATTGGTAACAAGAAACGACAATAAGGAATATACATATTGAGAAGCCAATTTCAAATTACCCAGACTCGTGAACAGAGGTCGACAAGAGGTTCGTGAACTCACACCACTTACTGCCCGAACCGCCCGTTTCTGAGCCAAAAATATCCTTCTAGAATGGGAAGAGTTACCCCAAAACATAATACCATACGACATAAGTGAATGAAAATATGCAAAGTAGACTAATTTACGTGTTGAAGTATCACTCACTTTCGATACCATTCGAATAGTGAAAATGGCAGTATTAAGTCTCTGAACAAGATCCTGAACGTGGGCTTTCCACGACAGCTTACTATCTATCTGAACACCTAGGAATTTGAACTGTTCAGTTTCACTAATCATATGCCCGTTCTGTGAGATTAAAACGTCGGGTTTTGTTGAATTGTGTGTTAGAGACTGTAAAAACTGAGTCTTACTGTGATTTAATGTTAGTTTATTTCCTACAAGCCATGAACTGAGGTCATGTACTGCACTACTTGAAACCGAGTCAATGTTGAACTCAACATCCTTTACTACTAAGCTAGTGTCGTCAGCAAACAGAAATATTTTAGTGTTACCCATAATACTGTAGGGCATATCATTTATACAAATAAGGAACAGGAATGGCCCCAACACTGATCCCTGGGAACCCCCCACTTGACAGTACCCACTCAGATCCCACATCACAGCCGTTATCAACATTGTGAATAATGACCTTTTGCTGCCTATTGCTAAAGTAAGAGGTGAACCAATTGTGAGCTACTCCCCTTATTCCATAATGATCCAACTTCTGGAGCAATATTGTGAGATCATCACAGTCAAATGCCTTTGTTAAATCAAAAAATACACCAAGCGTTCGAAACTTTTTGTTTAGCCCATCCACTACCTCACAGAGAAAAGAGAATATAGCATTTTCAGTTGTCAAACGACTTCTAAAGCGGAACTGTACATTTGATAGCAAATCGTGTGATATAAAATGATCAATTAACCTTACATACACACCCTTTTCGATAACTTTTGCAAACACTGATGGCATAGAAATAGGTCTAAAATTATCTACATTATCCCTTTCTCCCTTTTTATAAAGCGGCTTTACTACTGAGTACTTTAATCGCTTAGGAAACTGACCATTCCTAAAGGAAAAATTACAAATATGGCTCAATACAGGGCTAACATGTGCAGCAGAGTACTTCAGTATTCTACTAGACACTCCATCATAAGCATGAGAGTCCTTAGTCTTCAGTGATTTAATTATTGACTCAATCTACCTCTTGTCAGTATCACAGAGGAGTATTTCAGACGTTCTCGGAAAGGCATTTGCTAAGAAATTTATATGATTTCCTGTAGAAACTAAATTTTTATTTAATTCACCAGCAATTCTCAGAAAATGGTTCTTAAATAGCGTACATATATCTGATTTATCAGTAACAGAAATATTATTACTGTGAACTGACTTTATATCATCAACCTTGTGCTGCTGACCAGACACTTCCTTCACAACTGACCATATGTCTTTAATTTTATACTGTGAATTAGCTATTCTATTTGCATACAACATAATTTTTGCCTTAACATTTTTAAGCACCTTACAATACTGTTTGTAATGGGGCACCGTAGCTTGATTGTGACTACTTCTAACATTTTGATATAATTCCCGCTTTGTTCTACATGATAGCCTTATCCCACTAGTCAGCCAACTGGGCTGTCCATTATTGCTAGTACCCAGTTTAGAATGTTCTAATGGGAAGCAACTCTCAAAGAGCATGAGAAATGTGTTATGGAAAGCACTGTATGTATCATCTATATTATCAGCACTATAAACATCTTGCCGCTCTTGTTCCTCGACAAGTTTTGAAAAACTCTCTATTGCTGTTTGATTAACTTTCCTACGTAGTTTGTAATTAAATACGACGTTGGTTTGAGTACAAAAACCTTTTCATGTTAAAATTTGTGCATCATGGTCTGAAAGGCCATTGACCCTTGTACTAACAGAACGCCCATCTAGTAATGAAGAATGAATAAAAATATTGTCTATGACTGTGCTACTATTCCCCTGGACCCTAGTTGGAAAAAAAACACTTTGCATCAGATCATATGAATTTAGGAGATCTACCAACATCCTTTCCTTGCACAATCATGTACAAAATTAATATTGAAGTCACCACGTATAACTACTTTCTGGTACTTCCTACAAAGTGAATCAAGAACCCTCTCTAGCTTAAGCAAAAATGCTCTGAAGTCGGAGTTAGGGAACCTATAAACAACAGCAGTTAGAAGTTTAGTTTCACTAAATTCAACTAATGCTGCACAACTTTTAAATATCTGTTTTGCTGCCTGTTGCTAGAGTAAGAGGTGAACCAGTTGTGAGCTACTCCCTTTATTCCGTAAAGATCCAACTTCTGGAGGTTGGTGAGGTTGAAATCACCCGCGGGTTTAAAGGGAATTTTATACCCGTGGCTTTGCCCGTGTACGCACATGTCACATATCTTTAACGCACTTCATAGATATTTGTACTCCTACGTCAGCTGTATCTGTAGCGAATTTCGCCTTGCACTTCAGTTTTCACGTAGCTCAAAGTTGATTATGTCTTATCTCCTCAACAATGTATCGTAGAATGATATGTTTTTTACGTACATTCGACGAAATATGTGAATGCAGTCTGCAAAAGTGTTCTGATTATAACTGCTACAAAGAAGTAATAAATTTAAATGTTTTTCACGATGTGGCAGTATTTACGGATCTCAATTTTTATGTCGCCATATCGCCTGAAATATGTGTCGTACAATGATATCATTTTGTAGTTACATTCACGGTTGCACGTCTATACTGTATGAGATAATTTGCTGCGAGTATATTTAGCAGCAAAGAAGTAATAAAATCACACGCCAAGCATGATGCAGCAGTTTCTCACTCATCTCAGTGTTTATGATGTCTTATCTCCTGAACTTTGTGTTGTACAATGGGATGATTTTGCAGGTACATTCAGCGGAATATGTGAATACCGTCTGCAAAGCGCCTTGCGAAAACATTTAGAAGCAATAAATTAAAACGTGATGCCTGATGCGGCTATTTGACTGCATGAACTGAGAAAATGTGATAAGAGAGGACCTTCCTTCCTTTCATTATTTCGTTAGGGGTTGTAAGCGAGAAAAAGTTTCCTAAGGGTTTCACATTATGTGTAAAATATGTTGCAAGAGTCACTATGTGCTCTCATTCTCAAATACTCGATTAATAAAATGTGGTCACCTGCGCGATATGAGCTACGTTTTCCTCACCCCCTCCCCCCCCCCCTCCCCACACACCTCCACAACCGCAACCCCTTTGATAGGTAGGTGGTTCTTACTCCTCACAACGATTCTTTACAGACTGTAAGTGATATGTGTACCAAATTTACTTGAAATTGGTGCGGTGATTTAGCACGAGATATGGATGAGTCCTACACACATACATTCTTATAACACATATAGATACTCGAATAACTCTCTGGAATTGGTCGCACTAGCGTTGTGATCCTGTTCCCCTGAAACATTGTACTTTTCCAGAACAACTAATCTACGTCTTCCTTTCATGTTTCCTGGTACCAGTTTTATTTCTTCGTCCCAATTCGTATCGGTCCTTAGTATTACGCCGGATATTTTAAACATCTGAGGATCCCCAAATGTTCATCACTTTTCTTCTAATCGGATACTATCCAAATCTTCCTCATTTTTATGATTATTGCCTAGCATTTATCCACATTTCATTACACAAAGACGAAGTTTTGGTCTGTTCGAATCATTAACTTAGGAAACCAAGATACTTTGCTGTAGACGACAAAATCATCTCCGAACAATGCTACACCGTTGATCGTATCTGATAAGTTACGTACATATGTTAGGAACCTCACAGATCAGATAAAGATGCTCATCTCCAAGTACAAAAAAAGCGAATATGCTCTTCTTTACGAGACTCTGAGAGAAAAATGGGAAACCCGCTGTATCTATCCTGATTCCACGTCCCTCACCAAAAATTTTGGCATGCGAACATATTTGAGCTCTTTTACCGCGGAACGGTCTAACTCTTTGTACCAAGTCTCTCTTTGTAGAGGAGCCTTCATACTCATCATCTCCGTGTGGCTACCACTTTCTATGTCTCTCTCCCACTCTCTCTTTTTCCTCCCATTGGCACATTCTCCTGTCTGTCTCTCCGACTGCCACTGTCTTCATCCCTTTCTCTTCCTCTTCCTGGCCAATGTCTCCTTAGCTGCCACATTCACTATTTGTCCCACAGTTACTACATTTATCATATTATTTTTCTCTGCCATTACCATTGTCTCTTCCTTTCTAAATTACGGTCTTTCTCTTCAACCACCACTGTCTCCTCCCCACATATATCCTGGTCGGAGTTTTGACTCATAGACCAGGAAACCGGGAAACTTTAAAACGTTGGTATAGGGGATGAGAAAAAGTAGCCCAATTTTTTCCTGTTTGAGTTTGCCGCTCTGTGGGAGTTCCAGGTCAACAAAGCCTATGTATGGTCTCCACTCACCTCTTTCATTACCCCGTCTTCTCTTTCTTTTGCTCCCACTGCTACCATCTCCATCCATCTGTTTTTCTCCATTACTGCCATTGTCTCTCACTGACCATCACCATCCCCACTGTTGTTGTCTTCATCCACCTATCTTTCTCTTTCACTGTCACTTTCACACTCCTACCATTACCGCCTCCGTACTCTTTCTCTCTAACTGGCAATGTCTCTTCCCTTTACCACCGTCACTGTCTCTTTGCTACTCTGTTTAAACACAAAGTAAGGGTGGATACGTTCAGGTGACAAAATTTTTTATGAGAAAGGTGAAATGAGGATGGAGACAGCTCTTTCCCCACATTTCTACCACATTCTTATAAACAGCAGTACATTCTCCCTTTTCGCGCTCCGACAGAAGCATTTTTCAGCTGATTCTCTACTTTTCTTTGATACAGCAGGTTGCGCTGCCTATGTAAAACGAATTCAATATGTTTTCGTAGTTTATATACTTCGACACATTTACCTAAGTTGACACATATAAACGAGAAATGAGTACTCATAATATATGGTTGACAAAAAATAGTTCGCCTTCGAAAGAAAGTTCATTTTATGCTACTGTACATAAAAATACACAACGCCCTTAGGCTACACCTACAGTAGACCAAAAAATGGGCCTTCTTATTTGCAAGTGCAAGGAATTTAGTATAAAAAATTATTTTTTGTAAAATACATACGACAGTAGGAGACACTAACTAGTGGTTTGCTGGTCAAGACAGCCTACATAGGTGTTAAGTGCCCTTTGTACAGACAGCTCGTCACGCTTTTCGTACACAAACATCATGGGTTTTGGGAGTTTCCTGAGTACCTGGCCACGAACAAATGGTACTTTTATAAGCCACCTATGGTCTTTGCTAGACCACACCTAATGCAAGAAACCTAGGTAATAGATCTCCCAAGCAGTAAAATGTGCATATGATTTAGGTGAATTATCTTAACTTTTATCATATCACTCATAGCTGAACGAAAGGTCGTTAATCCACTATACCTCTGTTTCTTGTACTCCTTGTAGGTGGCCAATCTACAAGGACATAAACAAATACAGCTGTAGTGGATTAACGAGGTTCCATTCAGCTATACGTTCATCAGTTTAACACATTTTGACGTCTAGATTTTACTTCTTGGTAGTTCAGTAAACTGTGTATAAGTATTTTTGTTGTGGTTTCCCTTGATGTAAAATTATCTATTGTGCTAAAGAACCAATCGATTTGCTAAATTTGCCTGTGTTGGAAGAAGTGGTTAAAATCTAAATTTTGACCTCGTACAACGGGACAGCTACAGCATGAATGTTTTCGCGATAGCTATACTAACGATCAGTGGGCCAAGGGGTCGTGCATAACTTTTAGGAACATACTTGGTCACTTGCACCGTCGTACACCGGTGGTTCCTACTACGCCTCCATGAGTCACACCCGATGTAGTTTGCATTTCTGTGGATCACTAGCCGTCCAGAATTAAATACCTGACTGTATTAGTCAAATATTCACTGAGTCAATGACAGATCTGCCATAACACTCTGTACGAACGTTTCTTGTTAAGTGGCACGGTTTCCAGCTCCTTTCGGATATCTAGGGAGGTGAAATATACTTATTGACCTGAATCTTTTACTTGCAAGGGTACCGAGCCAGGTGGCGCAGTGATAAGCACACTGGACTAGCATTCGGGAGGACGACGGCTAAAATCTGCGTTCGGACATCATGCTTTAGGTTTTCCGTGATTTCCCTAAATCGCTTCAGGCAAATACCGGAATGGTTCCTTTGAAAGGGACGGCCGGTTTTCTTCACCATCCTTCCCCAGTCTGAGCTTGGGCTCCACCTCTAATGACCTCGTTGCCGAGGAGATGTTGAAAACTACTTTCCTCCTACTTGCAAGCATGCTGTGTTTCGCATGAGCAATTTTTCCTGAATCCGTTTGAATTGACTGAAACACTACTTTTCTCCTGTAACGCTATAATCTTTGACTTTGAGTGGAAGGCACGCGGGAGAAACGATTGTTTGTACTTTTAAAGTACGAGTAACTTTTTAAAAATATACCTTGGTTGTTACATGCAAGGGTGAAGTTGGAGGAACTAGTATTTTCTTTGACTCTGGTGGAACTAGGGATGTCGGAACTCTGAGAGTAGGGGATTCTATTAATCACAAGATCTTGAATACTGTAGGCGAATTATCTTAACGTTTATCCTATAACTGACTGATTTGTAGTGTTTACTGAATTGGGACACTTACAGTGTAGACGCAGGTGGATTAAGAGTAATCACTACAGAGACGTATTTTTAGTATAGGTTTTTGAATAACGTGACTACATTTTCAGAAAATATTGTTTTACTCCCGTGCGGGGTAAAAGCGAGACGGTGAGATAAGCGGAGAATGAAGGAAGTAGTATTATGGGGTTACTGTTCCAAGTAATGGCTGCAAACTGGCCAGCTGTAGGTTATAATGCTCGCGATGCGGCATGATTGACTAACTTCAGTGCTAATCAACTCGCAAACGGCGCAACGTATCGAACTTTTATCTTTATATTGTTAAGAATTACTATCCTACCACGCCGTTACAGGCTTTTCCGATTATTTCTGACAATCCAGTATAACCTAAAAGAAAAATTAAAAGAAAATAGGAGAAAATGGAACGAAAATGTAGACTTTCTACACAGGATCTCAGTTATAAATGCAAAAAAAATGGTTCAAATGGCTCTGAGCACTATGGGACTCAACTGCTGAGGTCATAAGTCCCCTAGAACTTAGAACTACTTAAACCTAACTAACCTAAGGACAACACACACATCCACGCCCGAGGCAGGATTCGAACCTGCGACCGTAGCGGCCGCGCGGTTCCAGACTGTATCGCCAGAACCGCTCGGCCACCAGCGGCCGGCCTGTTATAAATGCACTGGCACAAGAAAGTGGGAGAGCCGTGTAGGAGATGGAGTAACGTAATGGACACTTGGCCTAATATATGGCGTGAAGAAGAAGGAGAAGAAGAAGAAGAAGAGGACATTATAGGTTACACCTGACTGTAGGCGCTACGAATATCAAGGGAATGTACAACTGCTATAACCAGACACATGTTACTTTACATAGTCGTACTCTCAAAGTTATGTCGGACGACAATAGTCCTTCAAGTTTGGTAGGTGGGGCTGTTCAGATGCGACGTTACTACTCTTTTACAATGTGACATTTCTTACTATTAAAACACTAACAGGTCAGGTAATGGCCTTAGTAGGTTTGCAACGAGGTTCTAGAGAAACAGTGTTGTTAACTAAAGGAAATTTCACCCGTAAGTTAACTTTTCATGACTTCTTACAGCGCTTGTCCGAGGTTTCATTAGTTCTGTCCTGAACCAACTAAATCACACTAAAAGGGGGGTTAGCCCTATTAGTGGTTTATTCTTTCTGTCGCCTTTTACGGCTGGCAGAACATACCGGAGGCCAATCTTCTCCCGGGCCTCCACGGAAACTCAAAAACAGGCACTTGTCGGTCGGTGTACGGCAACGATCTAAAATTATATATATAATAATATTATATATATGCTAAAGTCACAGTAATGATTACTATTGACCATGGGCTCACACGTTGCCACTGTCCATCCTTCTTTGTAACCAGATCTTGCTCATTTCCCAATACTCTTAGCTTTTTGCGACATCCTCAGATTTCCTTTCCCCCAATACTCGCTGTTTTGTTCACCTATAAATTCTTTTTATGTTCGCCATTATGATTATTGTTATTTGATCATTATTATTATTATTACTATTATTATTATTATTATTATTATTATTTCTCTCTTGTCTCAGACGTTATGTCTGGTTAAAAATGGAAGGTGACGCGGACCTTGATCAAGCGTGACTTCCTTTTAACAGTACGGTATATGTTACATTGCATTTAGGAACTTTCGGGTAATTGAACAAGTGTCAATAATTACAGATTTCTGTAGTTGTATGTGTAAGTTTGGATGTAGCTGTATTGCATTTATGTACTGGTGGATATTGTGTGGTATGACTCCTGTAGTTGATAGTATAATTGGTATAATGTCAACTTTATCGTGATGCCACATGTCCTTCCCCAGCCAGTTGGATGTATTTTTCAATTTTTTCTCCTGTTTTCTTTTGTATATTTGTTGTATTGGGTATGGATATTTCGATTAGTTGTGTTAATTTCTTCTTTTAATTGGTGAGTATGATGTCAGGTTTGTTATGTGGTGTTGTTTTATCTGTTATAATGGTTCTGTTCCAGTATAATTTGTATTCATCGTTCTCCAGTACATTTTGTGGTGCATACATGTATGTGGGAACATGTTGTTTTATAAGTTTATGTTGTAAGGCAAGCCGTTGACGTATTATTTTTGCTACATTGTCATGTCTTCTGGGGTATTCTGTATTTGCTAGTACTGTACATCCACTTGTGATGTGATCTACTGTTTCTATTTGTTGTTTGCAAAGTCTGCATTTATCTGTTGTGGTATTGGGATCTTTAATAATATGCTTGCTGTAATATCTGGTGTTTATTGTTTGATCCTGTATTGCAATCATGAATCCTTCCGCCTCACTGTATATATTGCCTTTTCTCAGCCATGTGTTGGATGCGTCTTGATCGATGTGTGGCTGTGTTAGATGATATGGGTGCTTGCCATGTAGTGTTTTCTTTTTCCAATTTACTTTCTTCGTATTTGTTGATGTTATGTGATCTAAAGGGTTGTAGAAGTGGTTATGAAATTGCAGTGGTGTAGCCGATGTATTTATACGAGTGATTGCTTTGTGTATTTTGCTAGTTTCTGCTCGTTCTATAAAGAATTTTCTTAAATTGTCTACCTGTCCATAATGTAGGTTTTTTATGTCGATAAATCGCCTTCCTCCTTCCTTTCTGCTTAATGTCAATCTTCCAGTTGCTGAATGTATGTGATGTATTCTATATTTGTGGCATTGCGATCGTGTAAGTGTACTGAGTGCTTCTAGGTCTGTGTTATTCCATTTCACTACTCCAAATGAGTAGGTCAATATTGGTATAGCATAAGTATTTATAGAATGTGTCTTGTTTCTTGCTGTCAATTCTGTTTTCAATATTTTTGTTAGTCTTTGTCTATATTTTCCTTTTAGTTCTTTTTTAATATTTGTATTATCTATTCCTATTTTTTGTCTGTATCCTAGATATTTATAGGCATCTGTTTTTTCCATCGCTTCTATGCAGTCGCTGTGGTTATCCAATACGTAATCTTCTTGTTTAGTGTGTTTTCCCTTGGCTATGCTATTTTTCTTACATTTGTCTGTTCCAAAAGCCATATTTATATCATTGCTGAATACTTCTGTTATCTTTAGTAATTGGTTGAGTTGTTGATTTGTTGCTGCCAGTAGTTTTAGATCATCCATGTATAGCAGATTTGTGATTTTGTGTGAGTATGTTCCAGTAATATTGTATCCATAATTTGTATTATTTAGCATGTTGGATAGTGGGTTCAGAGCAAGGCAGAACCAGAAAGGACTTAATGAGTCTCCTTGGTATATTCCACGGTTAATCTGTATTGGCTGTGATGTGATATTATTTGAATTTGTTTGGATAATTAGTGTGATTTTCCAATTTTTCATTACTATGTTTAGGAACTGTATCAATTTAGGATCTACTTTGTATATTTCAAATATTTGTAGTAACCATGAGTGGGGTACACTATCAAAAGCTTTTTGGTAATCAATGTATGCATAGTGTAGTGACCTTTGTTTAGTTTTAGCTTGATATGTCACCTCTGCATCTATTATCAGTTGCTCTTTACATCCTCGTGCTCCTTTGCAACAGGCTTTTTGTTCTTCATTTATAATTTTGTTCTGTGTTGTATGTGTCATTAATTTCTGTGTAATGACTGAAGTTAATATTTTGTATATTGTTGGTAGGCATGTTATGGGGCGATATTTAGCTGGGTTTGCTGTGTCTGCTTGATCTTTAGGTTTCAGATAAGTTATTCCATGTGTAAGTGTATCAGGGAATGTGTATGGGTCTGCAATGTAACTGTTAAATAATTTAGTTAGATGTGAATGTGTTGAGGTGAATTTCTTTAGCCAGAAATTTGCTATTTTATCTTTTCCAGATGCTTTCCAATTGTGAGTAGAATTAATTGCTTGGGTGACTTCATGTTGCAAAATTATCACTTCAGGCATTTGTGGTATCATCTTGTACGTATCTGTTTCTGCTTGTATCCGCCATGCATGTTGTTATGTTGTACCGGGTTTGACCATATGTTGCTCCAGAAGTGTTCCATGTCTGTTATGTTTGGTGGATTGTCTATTTTAATGTGTGTGTTATCTATTGTCTGGTAAAATTTCTTTTGGTTTGTGTTGAAGGTTGGGTTTCTTTCCTTCTATTTTCACTTTTTTGTATTATTATTATTATTATTATTATTACTGTTATCATTACTACTGGCAGCAGCAATAGCAGAAGTTTTGCCAATATTAACTTTATAAGTTCATAGTCAGCATTATTTACTCACCTTGTCACTATAAACACTGAAATCATTTTAATACCATTTGTCAGATTAAAATTTTTATTTCTAGGTAATTACCATGTAAGAAAGACACTGCACGTGTGAAAGGTCAAGTGTAAGAGAGGGCCTGATGACCATAGTCAGATCAGGTTAAACAAATCAATTATATTTATATGTTGGAAAGGAAGTAAGTAAACTTCGTAATTTTGTCGAATAGAGAAATATGAAGAAATGAAAATCATGATTAACAAAGATATTTGCAATGTCTTACACTGGCCCATCAAAAGCGCCCTGACGTCCTTAATATTATGCGTAATAGACCATTAGACGACACGAGAGGCAGATCCACCAGCATAAAAGGATGTTTTGGAGCATTGTATCGTCACTACAGAAGCAGCAACAGTAGAATGAGTCGACCACGGAAGCTCAGTAACATTGAACGTGATCTAGTCTTTGTATCTCACCTAAGTTAGAAATCCATTCGGGACATTTCAGTCCTTTTATAGCTACCCAGGAGGACTGTTGATGATGTGATTGTGGAGACTCGAAGGAAAAACCACAGCTAAAACTACTAGTACTAGTCTCTGTGCATCAGACTTAAAAATAAAGCGGTACATATGTCGAGCATATCCTCATGAGACATACATTTCTATAGTTAATGTTAAGCGGTCCCTAAGCTGGTGTAAAGAGTATCGAATGTGTAATTTAGAGTGACAGATCCCATTTCACCCAATCCGATGGAAGTGTTTGGTTTCGGTGCATGCCTGGTGGACGTTACCTGCTAACATACACTGATGAGCCAAAACATTATGACCAGTGCCCTCTTCGACACTGGATGACGCCTGGTGGCTTTGCGGACACGTGACGCATTAACAAAAGTATATAAGCGAAGGAGAGACGGACGGGTGATCACTCTAGCGAAGATATGGATTGCAAATGGAGAAATACATTGAGATAAGTGACTTTCACAAAGGACAAATTATTATTACACAGAGCCTGTGAAAGAGTATTTAGAAAACGGTAAAGTTGGTCGAATGTTCACGTGCTACTGTTGTGAGCATATACGGAAAGAGGTACAGTGAAACTACCGCTATGCGCTAAATGGTTGGACGTCCTCGACTCTTCACTGAATGCAGAGTTCGGAGGCTTGTATGCTCCGTAAAGTAGGATAGACGGTGGCATCCCTCCCGAAGGAGCACAATGCTGGTGCTAGCACCTGTGTTTCGGAGCACACCGTTCATCGTCCATTGTCGAACATGAAGCTCCGCAGCAGACCACCCCTCCTCGTTCATATGTTGACGCTATGACATCGTCCATTTCGATTTCACTGGTCACGGGACCATCGAGATTCGACCATCGACCAATGGAAACGTGTCGGCTCTGCGGGTGAATCACATTTCTCCTGCACTCGTACACAAACGCCATCATCGAGGTGAACGACAGCTCGAAACGTGCAGCGCGCCACGGACGTAGGCTGCTGGGAGCAGTATTATGCTACGAAAGACATTATCCTGCGCTTGCATGGGACCATGGACTGAAGACACGCTGATATCGTGCATCCCTTCGTGATTGATGCTTTACCCGACAGCGATGTCATCTTACAGTACTAAAATTGTCTATGTGTCGGAGACAAAAAAAATTACTCTGAGCACTATGGGACTCAACTGCTGTGGTCATCAGTCCCCTAGAACTTAGAACTACTCAAACCAAACTAACCTAAGGATATCACACACATCCATGCCCGAAGCAGGATTCGAACCTGCGACCGTAGCAGCAGCGCGGCTCCGGACTGGAGCGCCTAGAACCGCACAGCCAACGCGGCCGGCGAAACACGTAAGGTGCGGCAATCAAGCAGCTGGGCTGTATTTGCATACGCTATGGTATAATACCGTCAGGCTGTCCGCAGGAAGAGGTGGAGAAATGACAGACAGAAATATACTACAGTGATTTGAGGGGTATTAAAATAAACTCACTTTGATGTCTTTGCGACCAAATTCGCCTTATGCAAATCCCATCGCGTGCCATCGCCGCGTACTCAAATCAGCGGCCTGCTACTTATGCGAATTACATGACCTGCACCTAGACATCTAATGCCACATATCGCCTTGAAACTACCATCGAACTGCCGGACCCCCGATATGCAGAATCAGTTATGTATATCGTTCCAAAGACGGACAAGCAATTAAACAGGTGATTATAATATTTTCGCTGATCGATGTATGTAGTGCCACAGTAAATTACGGACGAACTGGTGCTTCAGTATGGTGGTATCTTTTATGGTCCCCTTATTGCGGTTTACAAAACATTAAATGCAGCAGAGCATGAATGTGTTTTACAGCATTTTGTATTGCATAAAGAACAGGAACTGTTCGGATACGATTACTGATACTGTTAATCATGAAGCAACATATGTGAAGCTAAAGTTTGTGGATAATAACATTCCTGAATTGGAGTGGCCCGCCTTGTGTTCCAAACTGAGCCCAACGGAACACTTTAAGGACGAATTATAACCTTGACTTTGTTCCCACCCTCAGCATCCGACACAACTACCTTCTTTTTTTCCTGCTCTTGAGGAATCATGGCTGCCATTTCTTCACGGACATTTGGAACCATCACTGATATTGCTCCAGCGGTCTTCAAATCGTCATAAGGACGAAGGATAGAAACTCCCCATATTAATGCTCATTAAAAGGTGTCCGTATACTTTTGATCAGATCGTATACAAGTAATGCCAACTTCAGGGTCCGAGAAATGAGCCAGAATGAACTCAAAGCAGTATGCACAAACGATATGAAGTACCACGTTGCAACGAAAGCTGAACTAGAAATGTTTACAATTAGAAACCAGTATCTGCTACTGTGCTTAACAGGCGCTTCTCTGAAACTTTATTATTTGTTACGAACCTGTGTATTAAGTGGCATTAAATACATGGTCGTAGAATGATGCCGCTTTCTTCCAAAACAATGGCTGAGTGCAGACGTTGCTTCGTAGACAGCGAGCTCAGTCGTTCTGCGAGCACACCCGCATGCTGTTCGTGCGACACAGTTTCGCCCCCCTGCTGCTATTCCGCCAGCTTTCGGCACCGCGCGAACGGCAAGAGCAAACGGAAAAAATAAGATAAAACGAAACGCAAACGACCACAGCACGCCAGAGGCTGTTATAAAAAAGATACGGTGTTTCACGGTTTCTCTCTGAGTCTGCAGTCGGTGTACAACGATATGCTGCATCTTGTTGGAGCTGTATTTCATTGCTGTTCTCTATATCGCATGTACGTTAACAATAAAGTTAAATATAAAAATTAAAAACAAAACGACGGTGCACTTCATTCGCGTAGTCTTTTTGAAAAACGCTGACTGAGCAAAGTTGCATTTCGGTCGAAATAAAGGCCACCTCCAGATGAAACACAGTTCAAATTCGTGTTCAGCCGTTCAGATTGAGGTGTTCCATGTTTGTGACAAATTACTCTAGGCGACTGCCAAGATGGATGCGAGAAAGCTGCGATAAATACCGTTCCTCTTTCATATCCAAATAATTCAGACTCTAATACTCTCGACGGTGACAAGAATTTTACTCTTCCCTTTGATGTACTTTCCAAGAATGTCATTAAGTATACCGTTTTTAGTTACTTAACAGCTAAAACCTACAACCGTAAAATAACAGCAAAATTACCTGTCTAAACGCCTTACCGTGAAAATCTCTGCAGCTTAAACAGAATGAAGCAAAAGGTATCTTTTGGCACATCAGCCCTGGTTCGTTAGAGTAACGTAGCCTTCAGGTGACACTCCTATGTCGCCGATGTGTCCGCATTCGGGAGGACGGCGGTTCAATCCCGTCTCCGGCCATCCTGATTCAGGTTTTCCGTGATTTCCCTAAATCGTTTCAGGCAAATGCCGGGATGGTTCCTTTGAAAGGGCACGGCCGCTTTCCTTCCCAATCCTTCCCTAACCCGAGCTTGCGCTCCGTCTCTAATGACCTCGTTGTCGACGGGACGTTAAACACTAACCATCACCACCACCACCACCACCACCGATGTGTCAGATGTGACATCTCACGCTGTGGTAAATGTTACTTTTCCGTAACCGAATGGCTGTTAATTTGATATTTCAGAAGCACTAGAGTATAATTCGGAGCTCCTTGACCGACATTCAGATTACGACTCACACCGCAATACCTACATTTCCTTTGATGCCCACATCGTTTGTTCTAGCTTTCGTCAACGTTTTCGACGAAAAATATTTCTGTGTGTCATTAGTTGCCTCGTATTTCGCCAGCCTTCTCACGTGACCAGACCACTTATTTGCCGAGAATAAAGGGCAGTCCACGCCTTCCCCTATTCCTCTCTCTGTGTGAGGGAAGATATCCATACAGTTGGTCTTACCTGCACCTCTTGTTCCCGTCCCCACAGCCTTTAGTACTTCAGGAAGTCTGCATTGAGGATAACGGCATGTTAAACGTTCTCTTATTGTTTACGTTAATGTTCTCTATTCCTTCTTTGTTAATTTACGGCCAGTAGTATCCAAGTAATATATTGGTTCCCTGTAATTTTTTTTTTTTTGTTTTGAGTTGCTTGAGTTCAGACCTAATTACATTGATTGGCATAGAAATAATGGCTTCATTATCACTGTTCATGTTTTGGCCCAAATGAAACAACCTTGTTTCGCCTGTGTGTCAGCTTGTCGCTACTGAGACGCGCTGACACACTTATAAGAGAATAGCGTTGTGCAGAGTAAGGTGAGTGGCCTACAAAACGAACCATAAATAATAGCAACTTTTGATACACATGAAAATGTATGTCAATAAAAGGAAAAGCTTTCCAGTAAACATCGGAAAACAAGCAAGTTATTTGCAAAACAGTGTGGATACGATTCGGCACTGACTTCAACTATCCTGTGCGAACAGGCCTTGAAGATCCAACGGTACCGACCGAACGCCACGTCCTCATCAACCGATAGGCTGGATGTGGATGTACGGGGCGGGGGAAGGAGGAGCGGCATTTAACCATCACACTGCTCTCTTGGAAGTTGCAAGTTTTCATAACAAGAGCTGCTACATCTCAGTCAAGCAGGTCCTCAGTTTGCTTTATAAGGACTAAGTGGGGCCATCTAACCAACAGCTCTCGGCAGACTCAGACAGCCCCACATCGGCAATACGCCTCCATCTAACTGTGCTCAGATTTCACTCATGGCCTACGTTAACACCTTTAGCGCATTACATATTATAATTTGGTCTACAAAAGTGCATGTTAAGAAAATGTATCAAAACTTTTTCCATTTGGACCCAGTAAAGCGCTAGTCTCTGCATTGACTTGAGGATTCCTTCTAACACCATCGGCTCATCTCATAACTCTAGACGAGGATGTATATCTCACTGCTCCAGTTTTCCAGATGTATCAAAGTCAGTGCTGTAGAGTTCAATTTCTACACGACCCCAGACAGAAAAACAAATAAGATTGGGGGGATGTTATCTTGGAGGACTAGGAACAGGCCTTGCTTGACCTATCCACTATGGACCACATTGGAGCTTAAAATGTCGTCCTGCTACTCCATCATGGATTTACCACATAACCCTGCCATGTGTCATAGGTGAAGTTTCCACCCAATTGGAAATTAATCGAAAATTTTACATTTCAAATACATTGGCATTATTTAGGTAAACATCATCAGATTGAATTCAATTAGGAAATTTCATGTTCAATGACTCTGAAAATTTTATAGTCGGGCATGAACACAGCAATCAGTCGTAAATAAATCCGTATTTTACTGCGAACTTAACTAGATTTCAGCTACAGTATAGCCTCATCAGCACGCTTAGTAGCGAGTCCAGTAGACCAGAAAGCTTGTATGCACACGTGTAGTTAAAACTACTTTAATCCGCTCACAGCTCTTCATACCGAGAGTGTATATTATATAGCAGGGCGGCCAAAATTTCGGCTCATGGTCCAGGCCTGGGTATGAGCTCCAAAGCGCTCAGCCTCGCTTCACATTTCTCCCACTGCCACACCACACTGCCTGAATGTGAGGAGGGGGAAGAGGGGAAGTTTCCAACGCGCTGCATTTAAATGTCGGTGCAGTCGCTCTCCATATTACTTTGTTTTATATTTTTGCATTTCTCAACAATATAGGTCACAAACGAAACAAATTTTCAGTATTATTTAATTATTTCTGACGCGCTGAAGACATATTATAATTTTTACCTGGAACAAACTGTCGCCATACGGACAGACACAGATAATTTCAGGGTTTCGCACTCAAGTTGCCACGTAATCGTCACTCACTTAGTTTAATATTCGTAAAAGGGTCTTTCACATAAATATGTGGATCGAAAAATTGTGCCGACCGGGAGGCCGAGCGGTTCTAGGCGCTACAGTCTAGAGCCGCCCGACCGCTACGATCGCAGGTTCGAATCCTGCCTCGGGCATTGGTGCGTGTGATGTCCTTAGGTTAGTAAGGTTTAAGTAGTTCTAAGTTCTAGGGGACTGATGACCTCAGAAGTTAAGTCCCATAGTGCTGAGAGCCATCTGAACCATTTTTGAAAAATTGTATCATTTTAGCAACCTCATTGAGGAGACCGGGAAACTACCTGAAAAAGCAATGTAGACACCCTAGACAGTTTTATCGTAAAAAGATTTTTTATTGAAATAGGGAATACCTTGCTGATCGATCAGTTGCATCTGCACATCCACAGGGATGCTTTCAACTGAAGCGCCAAACGGTTCCGAAACCAACGCAGAAACAGGTGAGTGATCGACACTATCCTCAAAAATCTTAATAAGACTAGTCTTGTAATTCTTTCGAGGTCACAGTGAATTCTTCGAACGTGGCATGTTCTTTAACGCCAGACAGCTTAGCGAACTGGACTGACTTTGTCAGATTGTGTCCCTTCTACAACATCATTTTCTATTTAAATGCATCCTCATCAAATCAAAAAGAAGTTACCTTGCAATGTGTTACTGTGAGCAGTGACCTGACAAGTCCACTTAAAATGTGGAGTCTGCAATCCAATTCGAATCTTCTAATTTTCGTTCTTGTAATTTTTCATAAACTCAACACTAGCGGGTTTTAAATCGAAAAATCGCTCCAGGCATTCTCTTTGACTTAACCAAAGGACTTCGAAGCTTTATATTAGGCCTCCATAGTCTTCGTTCAGTTCCAGTGGAAACTAATGTAACAGACAGTGAAATTTTACTATTCTTACCACCAATTTCTTCATGTGCTCCAGGCCTACATATTTAGCAAAAGGTACTTTTTGATGTACAGCACAATGAAATCAGCCTGACAATCGGTGTATATTTTTGCTCTTTCAGTGTCAACTAAATCTTTAAATTCTTCCTGCTTGGTATTCTAATATCATTCAGTAGCAAATGTGCGGTACCAGTCGCTTATGAGAATTGAGAATTCTCATCCCTCTCTTCTGTCGTTCCCATTCATTTTGAAGGATTGCGACGAGGGATCGCTAGGCAACTTCTTTTCGTGCAAACAGTTACTGGACATGTCTAAGTATTTCATATAAGAACAAATAGCGAAGTTTAAACAGCACTGACAGCACGATTCTGCCGAACTCAGAGCTGTGGCGACCGAAAAATGCCGCACCGCAATGCTAAATAAAATGTCAAGCTCTTCCGGGTGCTTCTGAGAAGGTCCGAGCAAAGTCGAGTGAGGCGGAGCGAAGCCGAATGACAGGCTGGGCCTTGGCGTGCACGCAGCTCGCACACGCGAAGTTTGGCATGCCGCGGCCGGCCCTGCGATATAGCGATACACCATCAGGTGCCTTACACTCTCGCATACTCCACAGCGAGTCTACATCTGCTCTTGGTACGCGTTACAACCTACTACCTGTCTTCGGAATCTCTGCCTGACCTCGTTTCCTCCTCTTGTTATTCTTGAACAGAATATTCACTATTACTAACCGAAGTTTATTGCGGAACTCAGGTAGTCTTTCTCTTCTCCAATTTCTAGTACCAAACCCATAGTCTCCTGTAACTCTTACTTCTTCCCCTACAGCCGCATTCCTGTCCTACATGACTATTGGATTTTCATCTCTCTTTTGCATCGAATTAGCCTTTCAATATCCTCATATACTTCCTCTATTTTTTTTCTTCGGCTTGCGATGTCGGCACGTATACCTTGTCGGTGTTAGTTTGCTACCTATTCCTTTGAGGACAAGGCTATCACTGAACTATTAATAGTACGAGTAAATCACTCTTGTCCTACCTTGCTGTTCATAACGAAGCCTACTCTCGTTTTACCATATTCTGCTACAGTTAATATTACCCTATACTCATCTGACCAAAGTCCGCCCCCGGAAGCTGAGTGGTCAGCGTAACAGAATGTTAATCCTAAGGGCTCGGGTTCGATTCCCGGCTGGGTCAGAGATTTTCTCCATTCAGGGACTGTGAGTTGTGTTGTCCTAAACATTATCCTTTCATACCCATCGACATGCAAGTTGCCGAAGTGGCGTCAAATCGAAAGACTTGCACCCGGCGAACGGTCTACCCGACGGGAGGCCCTAGTCACACGACATTATTATTATGTGACCAGAAATGCTTGTCTTCTTTCTATTACACTTGATGCATCCTTAAAACACGACAAGCTATAAGTTTATATAAATGCAATCAACAATTTAAAACAGGAATCGACTTAATTTTTCAAGGAAACTCTCGACAGAATAGACGCAGTAATCCTGGAAGAAACTATTTATTTTGGATCTGAAATCACTTGGATTATTGCTAAGATTTTTGAATTTTTGTGGTAGCTTATTGAAAATAGATGAAGTAGAATACAGCACACCTTTCTCCACGGGAATCAAGGAGGTGCGATCAATATGCAGATTGGATTTCTGCCCAGTATTAACTGAGTGAACGCTGCTATTTCTTCGGAATAAGTTTATATTGTCAACAAGAAACGACGTTAAATATATATATATATGTAACGACAGGCCAATGTCAGAATACCCAGATTAATGAACAGGGCTCTAAAAGACTATTGCGAACTTACATCACTTAATTGCCTCAACCAACCATTTCTGAGCCAAAAATGCCCTTTGAGATGGTGAAGAGTTACCCCAGAATATCATACCATACGTCTTATGTGAACAAAAACAATCAAAGTAGACTACTTTTGGCGTCGAACTATCACTTACTTCAGATACTGTTGTAATAGTAACGTCTTTGAACAAGATCCTGAACATGGACTATCCTCGACAGTTCATTATCTATCTGAACACCTAAAAACTTGAACTGTTCAGTCTCACTAATGCTCATTCTGTGTAGATAACGTCAGTTTTTGTTGAATTGTGTGTTAGAAATCAGTAGTTTATTTTTTACAAGCTATGAACTTATGTCTTTAACTGCACTATTTCAAACATTGCCAACGTTACACATAATATCTTTTACTAACAAGCCAGTGTCATACGTAAACAGAAATATTTCAGTATCACTAATTCACCAAAACTACTAGATGGCATTTATATAAATTCAGAACAGGAGTGGCCCCAGCACTGACCCTTCGGTCACCTCCCACTTAACTGTGCTCCACTCGGATTCTACACTACTGGCCATTAAAATTGCTACACTAAGAAGAAATGCAGATGATTCACGGGTATTCATTTGACAAACATATTATACTATAACTGACATGTGACTACATTTTCACGCAGTTGGGGTGCATAGATTCTGAGAAATCAGTACCCATAAAAACCACCTCTAGCCGTAATAACGGCCTTGATACTCCTGGGCATTGAGACAAGCAGAACTTGGATGGCGTGTACAGGTACAGCTGCCCATGCAGCTTCAACACGATACCATAGTTCATCACGAGTAGTGACTGGCGTATTGTGACGAGCCAGTTGCTCGGCCACCATTGACCGCACTTTTCAATTGGTGAGAGATCTGGACAATGTGCTGGCCAGGGCAGCAGTCGAACATTCCCTGTATCCAGAAAGGCCCATACAGGACTTGCACTATGCGGTCGTGCATTATCCTGCTGAAATGTAGGGTTTCGCAGGGATCAAAGGAACGGTAGAGCCACGGGTCGTAACGCATCTGAAATGTAACGTCCACTGTTCAAAGTGCCGTCAATGCGAACAAGAGGTGACCGAGACGTGTACCCAATGGCACCCCATAAAATCACGCAGGGTGTTACGCCAGTATGACGGTGACAAATACACGCTTCCAATGTGCGTTCACCGCGATGTCGCCAAACACGGATGCGACCATCATGATGCTGTAAACAGAACCTGGATTCATCAGAAAAAATGACGTTTTGCCATTCGTGTACCCAGGTTCGTCGTTGAGTACACCATCGCAGGCGCACCTGTCTAATGCAGCGTCAAGGGTAACCGCAGCCATGGTCTCCGAGCTGATAGTCTATGCTGCTGCAAACGTCGTCGAACTGTTCATGCATATGGTTGTTGTCTTGCAAACGGCCCCATCTGTTGGCTCAGGGATCGAGACGTAGCTGCACGATCCGTTACAGTCATGCAGATAAGATGCCTGTCATCTCGACTGCTACTGATACGAACCCACCGATTCCATATTCTGCTAAAAGTCATTGGATCTCGACCAACGCGAGCAACAGTGTCGCGATACGATAAACCGCAATCGCGATAGGCTACAATCCGACCTTTATCAAAGTCGGAAACGTGATGGTACGCATTTCTCCTCCTTCCACGAGGCATTACAACAACGTTTCATCAGGCAACGCCGGTCAACTGCTGTTTGTGTATAAGAAATCGGTTGGGAACTTTCCTCATGTCAGCACGTTGTATTTGTCGTCACCGGCGCCAGCCTAGTGTGAATGCACTGAAAGGCTAATCATTTGCATATCACAGCATCTTCTACGCGTCGGTTAAATTTCACGTCTGTAACACATATTCGTGGGCTAGCAATTTTAATTGCTAGTAGTGTATACATAGCCATTCTCAATTCTGTGAGAATAACCTTCTGTTGTCTGTTCTTAAAGTAGGACGTTAACCAATTCTGTTATACTCTGGTATTCCGTTTTGGTCCCACTTCTTGAACAATATTTTGTGATTAACAGAATCAATCGTTTTAGTTAAATAAAAAAAGAGGCCTAATATTCGAAACCTTTTGTTTAATCAATCCAGTAGCGCACAGAGAAAAGAGAATATAGTGTTTTCAGTTGCTAAACCACTATTAAAACCAAACTGTACATTTGACAGCAAATTACATGAAGTAAAATGATCAATTGTACTTTCATACAAAGTCTTTCCAATAACTTTAGCAAACACTGATGATAGAGAAATAGGCTTGAAATTGTCTACATTATCCCTACCCGCTTTCTATAAAGCGGCTTTACCGCAGAGGACGTTAATCGTTCAGGAAGCCGACCATACCTAAAGGAAAAATTACAGAGATGGCTACGTACAGGACTAACATGTGCAGCACATAACGTCAGCGTTCTGCTAGATACTCCATCATATCCATATGAGTCCTTAGTCTTTAGTGATTTAATTATTGACTCAATCTCTCCCTTGAGTATCATCGCGGAATATTTCAGATATTAGTCTCGGAAGGCCATTTTTCCATCAGAGTTGCGTAACTCCCTGTGCAAACGTAGTTTTTATTTGATTCATCAGGTATGTTCAGAAAGCGATTGTTGAATACTTTACATATATCTGACTTTACAGCTTGACCTTGTACTTCTGACTAGATACTTCCTTCACAACTTTTAATATATTTTGTGTGTGGGCTCTAAAATTTTAAAACCTCTCTCACACCGGCCTGATTTAGCTTCACTGATCGAGATAGTAAAAACATGCGTATGTTAAGGGAATTTTCATTCACAAGGCAGGCTTATCACATTCACACAGTTCAATACTGTTCTATCCTGATTAAATTGAGCTTAACTTAAATTCCATAAGGCAGTGAAGCCATTTCGAAGTCTCGGTGTGACGAAAATTGTCAGTCGATCTCCTGAAAACATTTGTAATAATTATTAACTTTCGGTGATCACATGGGGAAGACCGGAGATCTGCTGGTAAGACCGTGTTAGCCTATTTATTTGAAGTAACTGGATATCTTGAGCATACAAAACGGCAGTTTCGTCCAGTGTAAATCAGACGTTCCCCACTGATCCCGTGCAACACAGCGTAGTAAGCAGACACTGTCAATAATAATCAGTTAAATAATACGCGAACACACTTACTTTAGTTTAGTTCATGTGTTAAATTCCTTCTCATACAGAATCTCATCAAGATGGCGACTAGCTCAACAATACATACATATACATCCTTCTTTCACGACTAATCGGCAAGAAGTCACCTATTCTTTTCATAAGAGAAAACATAGATAGCAGAGAAGCTATTTCATGGAGTAAATGGACGCTCCAAGGAATAATTGGGCTTGAAACTACTTTGCATTGATAATCGGTAAGATAAGAAGAGGTATTTAGAAATATATACTGAGTTATATAATTTATAACATTTCTGAAAATATCGTGGAGAGACCGCTGCAAGAGACATTACATCGCCCCTCGCAGCGAGCAAAGTTGATATGTATCCACTTTGCGAGCTAACTATTGGCTTAGCTAACTCGTTAGAATTTGTGGAACATACGCTCCTATAAATTTTAAGAAGTTAGTAAGATTTTTTTTTTTTTTTTTTACAAGAATTGAAAGAGATTTTGTATCTTCGTTACTAGATACCTAGTCGTTGCTTTCACGTGTACTGGGGCATACCCGCATCCCACGTACACAACCAGGGAAGATGGACTTATATAGTTTTTAATCAGGTCTACCTATTCAGGAACTGGCCTTCACAGGGAAACCCCGGAAAACCTGGAAGCTTAGACCCCAACTAGGTATCACAGATGATAGGAAAGACAGAATAATTTAGAAATTTGAGAGTTATCTAGAATTCATAGGAAAGATAAAATCTGCCTCATAGCCAAAAAAAAATCTTTACACATGCAAATTTTTTACAATCTTCTGAAAAATTTTCTTCATCGATGTCTTGCTGAACTGCGGTGAAAGTGATCGAACAGGAACATGGGACACGGCACGGAGGACAGGCGTCGCGTTGGCGTACCGCACAGGAGACGTAACGGATTTGAGAGACCTGAAGGAACCTCAGGAACAGGTACTCAGGATTGCGGCATGAAACAATCGAAATTCGTCTAATTAATGGTCAACTATTAAAGATTCCTGGAAGAGAATGGTTAGTTGAATTTCTCCAGATTCATTTTGAACTCAAATATGGACCTGATCCATCCAATCTTCCATCTGAGGAATGGGAAAATCCATTCGTCTTATACTTTCCACACCTAGGTGTCTTAATCGATACTGTAGTTGCACAATATCACAACTCCAGATCGGAAAACAATTTTGAAAACATGGATAATTTCATCCATCTTCTTGAGTAAGCCGAAAGGTTCTAATCCTGGTTTTAATTATTTGATTATTTATTTATTTTTCGTTGGCTTTTCCAGGTCGAAGTAGATCTGAATCTTTCCTAATTTGGTTTCACGTACGAATGTGGATAGCATGTCAGAATGTTAAAAACTTTATTATTTGAGGCAATTTCCAAAAAAAATTATATCTTACTCATACATGATTAAAATGAAATTTTGCTGAAATAGAACGTTTAATTAACTCTTGCTGCATGACCTCTCCAGCTGAAATTAATTTTTCTCTTTTATACTCCTAATGCCGCATTTTCTCATGAACATATATGAATGCAATATAACAATAAACAAATCCAACTGGAAAATGACACATTATTATAAATTCAATGAAGAACTTTCTTATTAACTCTAATTTTATAAACACACACTAAGCTGGTTAATTAAATTCTCTTCAATAGAATTTAGCGCGCCAAAAAAAAAAAAAAAAAAAAAAAAAAAAACCAGCGAGTCTTTATATATGTGGACAGTAGCAATCGATTCTAATTTCCTAACGCGGTTCATTTGTTCTCCTGTGAACTGTCAGTTTACAAACACTAACTTCACACGCAAGCGCCGTATTCGACCATATAGTTTCAGTAAACTTATTCTCACTGGAGATTAACACTCCCTGAATGTATATTATTTCACACGCACAAGCTTCGTTGGTGATCATCCTGTAGACAGATAATCCGTAAGTCTTCACAGCAGCAATAGCTACAGTTCCACTTACTTTTCTAAATATTCCTATACTATCACAGAAGCAATCGCTTACTGTTCATTAAACTATCACAGATGCTTGGCATGCTGTCATTTAACCTATCGCAGTAGCTGGGGCATACTGTCCTTCGCACTTCATTTTTATTTATTTATTTATTTATTTTTAACACCCAAATACTTCATACAGACTTTTCATTTAATTTGAAACACTTTCCTTAAAAGTACCTCTTTAGGTCTACATGGGGAAATAATCCTTTTGTTCTTCCAGAATCCGGATATGCTAATAAATACGCACCAGGATTCGGTATATCAACTATTATATATGGACCTGTATAAATTAGATTCCATTTTCTGATGGTCTTCATCAACCTTGATGACTTGATGTGTCTTCTTAAAAGAATTTTCTGTCCGATATTGAAAGTCTGAATCCGTTTGATGTTTCTGTCATGGATTTCCTTTCGCTGTCTTGCTTTCTCCGTAATATTAATGAGAGCATTGCGAATTTTTTCTTCCCATGACATTTTGGTGTCCTCGAGTTTAGGCAAGTTATGTACCCAAAAGTTTCTTTCGTTATCTCTGAACATCAGTTCATTCGGGGTAAAGTTTGTAGATCTATGAGGTAAATTATTATAAATCTGCTCAAACTCGGTCACATAGTTTATCCAGGTAGTTTGTTTACCATGACAGTATGTTCTCATGAATCTGTTTAGTTCTCGAAAAACCCGTTCAATTAAATTCCCTTGTGGATGATAGCAAGATGTAAATATCTGTTTTATTCCTAGTTGTGATACTAATTTTCTCCATAAATATCCAGTAAATATCTTCGCATTGTCGGAGATTATAGATTTTGGAGTCCCTGCATGAGGAATGTAGTCATTTACAAACTTTACTGCGGCAGCTCTTGCAGTTGCTGATTTTATAGGATATAGTTTAACATATTTTGTAAACACGTCACAGAATCCAATAATGTACTTAACACCACCTCTGGCTCTAGGAAGTGGTCCACAAATATCACATGATATAAGTGATCTTGGTGCTTCAGGTATTATTGAGTGAAGCGCGATTTTATTTCCCTTGTTGTCCCGCTCAGCCTTTTGACAGAGAATAGATTTCTGTATGACTTTGTGCACTTTTCGCCTTATATTTGGGAAGTAACAATAATATCTAATGTTATTAGCACACTTTACAACACCAACATGACCCCAGGTCAAATGTGTAAACCAAATTAATCGTTCTTCATATTCTTCGGGTATGCAGACACGCCACTTTGGATTCTCAGCCTTCCCAGATTGAAAAAATAAAATATTATTCACAAACCGGTATTATTCCAAATTGACCATAGGATTTTGTTGATTGAATTGTCGTATTATAGCATTCCACCGTCGATCCTTCTTCTGAAGCTGAGCCATTGTCTTACATAAATGAATACAATATAACTTGTAATTATTTTCTTGAGGAAGAAGCACTGGAAATTCTGCCTTATTATTTACATCCAGTTCAGGTGTTATTCCTTCTGGAGATCTTGACAACGCGTCAGCTATAATAGTTTCTTTTCCGGCTACATGAATAATTTGAAACTGATATTCTTGCAGCGTCAGCGTCCACCTTGACAAGCGAGGATGCAGCAACTTACAAGTTTGTAAAAAGGCTAGTGATTGGTGGTCACAATAAACGGCTATCCTTGAGCCATATACATAATAGCCGGCCGAAGTGGCCGTGCGGTTAAAGGCGCTGCAGTCTGGAACCGCAAGACCGCTACGGTCGAAGGTTCGAATCCTGCCTCGGGCATGGATGTTTGTGATGTCCTTAGGTTAGTTAGGTTTAACTAGTTCTAAGTTCTAGGGGACTAATGACCTCAGCAGTTGAGTCCCATAGTGCTCAGAGCCATTTGAACCATATACATAATAATTAAACGTTTTCAAAGACCAAATAACTGCTAAAGCTTCCAATTCCGTAGTGGTATATGCTCTTTCACAGGTGGATAAAACTCTGCTAGAAAATGCAATTGGACAAAAGGTTTTTTACACCATCGATGTACCTAATTTGAAATAAACAAGATCCTAATCCCACATCTGATGAATCAGTGGCCAAACAGAATCCGACATTCATATCAGGGTGGTATAATGACGGAGCATTTATCAGTTGATCCTTAATTTCACAAAACGCCTTTTCACAATCATTAGACCATTGCCATGGTACATCTTTTTTCAGGAGCCGGTTTAGTGCTTCAGAGTTCATTGCTTGAGTTTTAATAAATCGACGAAAAAATGAAGACAAGCCTATAAAGCCTTTCAGTTGTCTTCTGTTTCTTGGAGCTGGAAAATTTTTTATCGCACTAATCTTCGCTTCTGTTGGAAGAATGCCTTTTGCAATAATCATATGTCCTAAGAATTTAATTCTCTGTAGAGAAAATTGGGATTTTTTTAGATTTGCAGTTATACCAGTTTGTTTGAACACAGCAAAAATCCTCCTAATAAGTTGTACATGTTCCTCCCAAGTTTTAGAGGCAATTAATAGATCGTCCACAAAAATTGTTATTCGACTACGTAGTTCTGGTCCTAGGGCATAGTCCAACGCAGAAATTAAAACTCCAGAGCTGATATTGAGACCAAACGGAACGACCTTGAACTGATAGCTTCTCCCTCCAAATGTAAAAGCAGTATATTTTCTTGAGTCCTTGTCTAACTGGACTTGCCAGAACGAACTTCTCAAATCAATACTGGTTAAATAGGATACATCTTGAAATTTCTGTATTAACTCATCGATGTTCTCCGGATGTGTGCGCACAGGTACTATAATTTTGTTAATTTCCCTTGCATCTAATACCAATCGAACTTTTCCTCCTGGCTTTGGTACAACAAGCAACGGAGAAAAATATGTGATGTTCGACGGTTCAATAAGATTCCAGTTTAACATTTTTTGTATCTCTTCCTGAACTGGTTGCTTTAATCGCCTGGGAATGGGATAGTGTGTGCGGCAAAATGTCTTATGGGGCTTAATCTGTAATGTACAAACATATCCTCTAATAATTCCGGGCTTTTCATCGAAAACTGACTCATATTCTGTTAATATATTGAATAATTGTTCCCTCTGACTATCCGATAGGCAATCTGACTCAGCAATCTTCTGTTCGACTGTTTGTCTGAAATCCTCTTCTTGAATTGACTTGATCGGTAGTCGGCACATATTATTCTTTTCAGCACAAATCAACTGCACAGCAGCACCACGGAAACATCGCTCATACACTGCCTCCTTTCTCAGTAAGATCAGTGTAACAAGTTGATCTTCGATTTTAAAATGCACCTTTCCTTCTACCAAGTCCAACTTGCAACTGCAGGCTTGCAAAGTTCCAATGCCAAGAATACAATCTACTAACAACTTTTCCACTACAAGGAATGTGCATTGTTTAGCTACATTTCCCAATTTTATCTCTATAAGCGTTTGTATCTTGACGTTCCGGGATTTTGCCCCCACTGCACCTATAACTCGTCAATTTTGTACTGGTACGACAGAGATTTTCTTAATTTTACTAATTCTGCGAAATTAAGTTCCGGATACTACGTCTGTAGATGAAGCTGTGTCCAATACTACATTGGTTAAAATTCCTCCCACTTCTGTGATGATCTCAGACACAGGAACCCTTTTATCTTCGACTACACAGGCCTCTAAGACTCTCGTCAATTCATCTGTCGTTAATTCGCTTTCATTATATCTCAACATTGCCACGGAATTAATTTCGTTTAAAACAGGTTTGCCCCTTTTGTATTCCTCGGCCGACTTTACGGAGGATAAAGCGGCCCTCTTCAGTTTAAATGTCGGTTATTATTTCCTCTTGAATCATCTACTACTTCTGTTATGACTGGTTGTTGTTGATGACTGGTTGTGTTATTTGCTTCAAATCGAGGGTCAGAATTTCTGTACGCATTATTATTATATGAAGACTGCTGGTTCTGATAATCTCTCGCATTTCCAAACATTGGGTTGTATCTGCGACCTGTTCGATTGTCTCTGAATCTGCCCCTCGCAGCACAGTTATTGAAATTTCCATTTCCGTTGCAATTGTTTCCGTTGAATCTCTGACTATTCCTAGTATAATAATTATTAAATCCGTTTCCGTTCCGGTTTGCGTTTGGCGCCTCAATCGCTCTCCTCTGCATAACCGGTTGTTTTAGCCGATGTTCATCTTCCTCGATCATATCTATAGTGTCAAGCGTAGTCATGAAAGAGTCAAGGTCATGCTCATTAATATACAGCATTCTATTTCTGATGCTGGCCGGAAGTCGAGATTTTAATATGCCAATCACGTCTTGAAGAGGCATAGGCTTATCCCAATACCGCGATTTGTTTATATATTTCTCAAAGTATTTCTTTAAAGACCCATGTGAAAAGGAAAAACGTTCCGGGTGTAATACCTCCTGCCTTAAGCGTTCTTGTACTCCTTCGCACCAGTATTTTAATAAAAATGCTCGTTCAAAATCTTCATGTGTGTCCCAAGTTGATATCATATCAGATGCCCATATAGCTCCTGACCCCTGAATATAACCGGTCACGAAACTAGCCTTTTGCCACTCACTCCAATTTTTTGGCAATACTCCCCTAAAACTTCTTATAAACACTACGGGATGAACATTTTTCTTGTCTGGGTTGTAGATCTGGAATTGACGTTGTTTCAAAATTTTCTCCTCAGTATTGCTTTTACAATTACAGTCATTATGACTACCCTCATAGTGTTGTGATTGATGTTGATTGCAAAAACGAACGTGTGCATTAATGCCTGTCTGTACTTGGTCGGGTAAATAATGTAGCTTCATTGATAGATCTTGTTATGGGTTCATTTCTTTGCGTGGAACACAAATCTTCTCGAGATAGATTTAAAGATCTCTCAATGTTTTCTTTCCATTGTTTAAGTTCTTCCCCTAGTTGTTCTTTGGCTTCTCGAAAACCTTTATTAATTAAATTTTCTTCAGAACTCTCGGTCATAGATTGTATATTCGCGAGATAGATTTAAAGATCTCTCAATGCTTTCTTTCCATTGTTTAAGTTCTCCGCCTAGTTGTTCTTTGGCTTCTCGAAAACCTTTATTAATTAAATTTTCTTCAGAACTCTCGGTCATAGATTGTATAGCTGCTCTGACCGTATGTTTTTTTTTTTACAATACAGCATCACCGGTCTATTGCGGTCTAACTGTGTTGGTGAGGCAGTAAATTTCCACAGGGCGGTGACTGCGTCACTGCAATTCACTTTGGAGGTGTGGCGGTGGGACTTGTAGTCCCGTACCACCCTCTGACAGTGACAGTACTACATGAGTCAGGCAGAAAAAATTAGCCTAACATGGGCAGGTATGATTGGAAAGTATTGGACGTAGAATGTGGGCTAGTCTTGCCAAAGGATGCGTCCGTGGTGGGCGTGCCAGACCTGTCGTTAGCCGTGGTCGGAATCCGTTTCTTCTAGGATGGTTAGGGGAACCGGATGTCGATGCCAGCGGCGTGGAAGTGTGGTCCCAACGTGGCGTAACCCATGGAGAGTGTCCCGCAAGGCATCCACTTTCTCATAGAGCCGCCGTGCGTTGTTGCGTATGGTCGTCTTTAGGGAGACGATATCCGCTTCCTCGTGGAGAGTGACAATTCTCGTGAGTGGCGGGGCGTGCAGGCTCCACCTGAGCACCTTGTTCTGCAGGCGCTGCGATGTCCGCATCCTGGTGACACTAATCGTGGCCCATGCAGCAGATCCATACGTGAGGGCAGGCAGGATAACTATTCGGTAAATGCGGAGCTTGGTATGCAGGTTAAGTTCCCTACTGCGAAAGAGCGGGTACAAAGCCCTGGTTAGCTTTTGCCCCTTGTTGGTGACATACTCTGCATGACAGTGGAAGAGCAACTTGTGGTCCATCTGGACCCCGAGATAGGTGGTTGTCGGGGACCAGGGCACCTGCACACCTGCAATCGAGATATTGAGGCGGAGGACTGGGCGCCGTTTCGTGAAGTAAACTGCCGTAGTTTTGGCGGTATTGAGAGCTATTTTGTTTGTCCGGTACCAGGTGATAGTGGCGTCCACCTGTCGCTGGAGGCGGGCGACGACGGCGTCAGTAATGCGGCCAGTGGTGTATAGCGCTGTGTCGTCAGCGTATTGTGCAAGGTGGCACTCGGGGATGACCGGCATATCATTGACATAGATATTAAATAGGATGGGAGATAGCACCGATCCTTGCGGAGTGCCTGCCGACAACTGGCGAATGCCAGAACGCATTCCCCGTTGAGCCGCTAGGAAAGTCCTACCACGGAGGAAGTCATCCGAGATCTTGACATAAATATCCGGTATAGGGGTCTGTGTCAGCATCTTGTGTACGAGGTTGTCTTGCCTGATCTTACCGTAGGCGTTTTGCAAGTCGAGAAAAACGGCAGCTGTCGACTTGGCAGTGTTGAAGCCTTTGCTGATGTGTTCAGTGATCCGTAGGACCTGAAGTTCAGCAGAGAGGTGCGAAGTGAATCCAAACTGTTCAGGACGGATCGTCCCAGCTGCTGCAAGAGGTTGGGAAAGTCGGTGAAGGATCACAGATTCAAGGACCTTCGCCATAGTGTTTAAGAGGCTGATGGGCCTGTTGTTGGTGGGGACTGTAGGGTCTTTGAACCTCTTGGGGATCGCAATCAGCTTGACTTGTTTCCACTGAGGGGGGAAAAGGCCAGATGTGAGACAACAGTTTAAAATCTTGGTGAACAAGATGAGTGGTGTGCGGGGAAGGTGGTAAAGATGTTCATTTAAAATTCCGTCCAATCCAGAGGCCGACCGGCCACGTTTCCATCGAAGGATGCGCTGAATTTCTGCCATGGACGTAAGAAGGGGAGCAGACTGGGGTGGGTGGTTGTGGAAAGCAGCAACAGCTGTCAGGACTTTGTTCTTCCTGTAGTTCGTTCGGAGAAAGGTCCTGGACCAGAGGGCGGTTTTGGGCCTCGAACGCATCTGCCAGCGTTTCTACAATTTGCAGGGTATCATATGACAAGCCCGCTGCTGTGCGAATAGGATGGGCAGTCGCTGGCTTAGAACGCCGCAGGGTGCGAATGACTGCCCAGTCAGATTTTTGGTGGAGTAGGAAAGTGGACATCCTGTCCTCCCACTGTTCAGACCTCCATTCGGCGAGCCAGTGGCTGAATTCGCGTTGGAGGCGTCTCATTTGGCGTTTGTCCTGGGGGTCACGAAACTGCTTCCACCTCCGGCGGCAGCGGTTCTTTTGCACCTTCAGCTCTCGTATCAGAGGGGGCAAGACGTCCAGGGGTGTTAAATTTCGAGGTGCTGTGGAGGTGGAGAGTTTCACTGCTTTCTGTATTTTGGCGGTAAAGTAATCCACAGCACGGACTATATTGGCCGGTGTTGTCAAATCGAGGTTGTGTCGAGTGGTGTTATTAAGTACCATGGTAAACTTGTCCCAATTGGTGAGGGTCGCAGTGGAACGAGCATCAAATGAAAGGGCAGCATTGGTGAGGTGCAATAGTACTGGCTCATGGTCAGAGACCAGTTCGTGGATAACTTCCAGCGAAAACTGAGCGGTGATGTTTTTGAAGATGGCCACATCCAGAACGTCTGGCTGGCAGTTAGTACAGACTGGGATATGGGTAGGTTCGTGGGGGCCATAGACTGATAGTGCTAAAGTATCCTCCAGGTCAAGGAGGAGCTGGCCTTTGGGGTTAGACACGCGAGAATACCAAGCTGGGTGCTTGGCATTGAGATCTGCCCCAATGATGAGCCTGTCAAAGGATGACAATGTGCGGAGGTCTGCTTCAAGCAGTGGCTTGTTTGGGCTCAAATACGCTGCTGCAAAGGTAATGGCACCAAGGCGTGTGAAGATGGTAACTGCTGTGGCCTCTATATGTTCCATTGGCTGGAGAGTCTCTTGGGTATGGACAAGAGCTTTGTTGAGGAATACAGCTGTGCCTCCACCACGGCGGTCGAGGCGGTCAGAGCGGTAACGCACCATGTTGCGAAGGCAGAAATCGTCTGCCGGTTTGAGGTGTGTTTCTGTGACCAGTAAAACATTCACACAATAGTCATGGAGGAAGGTGTTCAATTCCGTCTTCATACGTTTTATGCCATTGGCATTAAAAATGCAAGTGACAAGATCCCAAGGGGGCTGGTGGTGGTGTGGAGGTCCATTCGCCATTACAACAATATTTGACTAAGACCCTCCACTAGGGCGATGACCCTGGAGAGCCCATCCTCCGACTGACGGATATTTTGTGCGGTGTCACGAATAATAGCCCGGATGTGGGGTTTCGTGAAAAAGGAGATGACATGGAGGATTTCACGTTTGTCCGCCCGAAAGGACGCATCAGTCTCCACCACTGGGGCAGGGTCCCGGGTGGTCTGCTTGCCCCTACGGCGCGCAGGAGCAGGTGTAGTGGTAGGCAGAGTGGGAGTAGGGGCAGAGGGCTGAGACAGAGCCACAGATGGACTCGAGGGAGCTGCAGCTGGCTCCTGTAGCTGGTGAGCAGTGGGAGCCGTCACGGAAGACAGACAATGAGGAGGAGACCGGGCTGCAGCAGCAAAGGATGTCATGGGAGTCTGGGCAGGAAGGGGCACAGGAGCCACCGAACCATCTGATGCCTGAGTGGCTGGTACCAGAGTGGCTGCTGAGGACAGTGCACCAGGCTGACCCCGCAAAACAGGGTAGTTGGTCATGTCCCGTAGCGGTGGGGGAGGGCGGTTTGTTCTTGGTTTCTTTTTGGGTGGACGAGAAGACTTCAGTGCCTTCTGGTAAACAGGGCGCCCCCTCCAGGATGCCATGTGGTGGGGATCGTGCGTGGGGGTAGGGGCAGAGGGCTGAGACAGAGCCACAGATGGACTGGAGGGAGCTGCAGCTGGCTCCTGTAGCTGGTGAGCAGTGGGAGCCGTCACGGAAGACAGACAATGAGGAGGAGACCGGGCTGCAGCAGCAAAGGATGTCATGGGAGTCTGGGCAGGAAGGGGCACAGGAGCCACCGAATCATCTGTTGCCTGAGTGGCTGGTACCAGAGTGGCTGCTGAGGACAGTGCACCAGGCTGACCCCGCAAAACAGGGTAGTTGGTCATGTCCCGTAGCGGTGGGGGAGGGCGATTTGTTCTTGGTTTCTTTTTGGGTGGACGAGAAGACTTCAGTGCCTTCTGGTAAACAGGGCGCCCCCTCCAGGATGCCATGTGGCGGGGATCGTGCGTGGGGGTAGGGGAGAGGGCTGAGACAGAGCCACAGATGGACTGGAGGGAGCTGCAGCTGGCTCCTGTAGCTGGTGAGCAGTGGGAGCCGTCACAGAAGACAGACAATGAGGAGGAGACCGGGCTGCAGCAGCAAAGGATGTCATGGGAGTCTGGGCAGGAAGGGGCACAGGAGCCACCGAACCATCTGGTGCCTGAGTGGCTGGTACCAGAGTGGCTGCTGAGGACAGTGCACCAGGCTGACCCCGCAAAACAGGGTAGTTGGTCATGTCCCGTAGCGGTGGGGAAGGGCGATTTGTTCTTGGTTTCTTTTTGGGTGGACGAGAAGACTTCAGTGCCTTCTGGTAAACAGGGCGCCCCCTCCAGGATGCCATGTGGTGGGGATCGTGAGTCGCTCCCAAACATCTGGCACAGGTAGGTTTCTCCAATGCAGGGAGTGTGCAGTTCTCCAGTAAATGTGGGCCAGCACACATAACACACCGCAACGGCAGGGAGCAGTAATTCCCAGTATGTCGTAAACGTTGGCATTTGCGACAGATGGCTGGCCCGTTGCGGCCCTCGTACGATTCAATCCGGACTTTCGTGTACAGAGGATACCGTATTTGGTAAATCCGCTCTATGTCCTCCCTCTGGGGAGTGATGACGATTTTGGTGCGGCGGTTGCCCGACGTCTGGTGGGTAAGGTCATCGCCTTTGATTTTACGAAATCGAGAATGGTACGATAGTCGTCCCTACTGTCAGGCAGGTATTTCACATGTTCATTTTGGTAAACAGCTCTCAATTGGCCGACAGTGAGCCGCTGGAGCTCAGTGTTCAGTTTGACGATTTTGGTGCGGCGGTTGCCCGACGTCTGGTGGGTAAGGTCATCGCCTTTGATTTTACGAAATCGAGAATGGTGGGATAGTCGTCCCTACTGTCAGGCAGGTATTTCACATGTTCATTTTGGTAAACAGCTCTCAATTGGCCGACAGTGAGCCGCTGGAGCTCAGTGTTCAGTTTGACGATTTTGGTGCGGCGGTTGCCCGACGTCTGGTGGGTAAGGTCATCGCCTTTGATTTTACGAAATCGAGAATGGTGGGATAGTCGTCCCTACTGTCAGGCAGGTAGTTCACGTGTTCATTTTGGTAAACAGCTCTCAATTGGCCGACAGTGAGCCGCTGGAGCTCAGTGTTCAGTTTGACGATTTTGGTGCGGCGGTTGCCCGACGTCTGGTGGGTAAGGTCATCGCCTTTGATTTTACGAAATCGAGAATGGTGGGATAGTCGTCCCTACTGTCAGGCAGGTATTTCACATGTTCATTTTGGTAAACAGCTCTCAATTGGCCGACAGTGAGCCGCTGTCAGGCAGGTATTTCACATGTTCATTTTGGTAAACAGCTCTCAATTCGCCGACAGTGAGCCGCTGGAGCTCAATGTTCAGTTTGACGATTTTGGTGCGGCGGTTGCCCGGCGTCTGGTGGGTAAGGTCATCGCCTTTGATTTTACGAAATCGAGAATGGTGGGATAGTCGTCCCTACTGTCAGGCAGGTATTTCACATGTTCATTTTGGTAAACAGCTCTCAATTGACCGACAGTGAGCCGCTGTCAGGCAGGTATTTCACATGTTCATTTTGGTAAACAGCTCTCAATTGGCCGACAGTGAGCCGCTGGAGCTCAGTGTTCAGTTTGACGATTTTGGTGCGGCGGTTGCCCGACGTCTGGTGGGTAAGGTCATCGCCTTTGATTTTACGAAATCGAGAATGGTGGGATAGTCGTCCCTACTGTCAGGCAGGTATTTCACATGTTCATTTTGGTAAACAGCTCTCAATTGGCCGACAGTGAGCCGCTGTCAGGCAGGTATTTCACATGTTCATATTGGTAAACAACTCTCAATTCGCCGACAGTGAGCCGCTGGAGCTCAGTGTTCAGTTTGACGATTTTGGTGCGGCGGTTGCCCGACGTCTGGTGGGTAAGGTCATCGCCTTTGATTTTACGAAATCGAGAATGGTGGGATAGTCGTCCCTACTGTCAGGCAGGTATTTCACATGTTCATTCTGGTAAACAGCTCTCAATTGGCCGACGGTGAGCCGCTGGAGCTCAGTGTTCAGTTTCGTGAAATTAGAGGCACCAAATCGCACCGAGGGGTGGGGCTCTCGTTCAATATTGTCTGAAGAAATGCTTTGCCTTTCTAAACTTAACTGCGAGAATTTTCCGGCGAGAATGTTTACCTTATGATCAACCTCGTCTTGTCTCTCCTTCGTGTTATTTATGGATTTATCCAAATTTTGGATGTCCTTCGGGATCTTGTCTAGTGATTGTCTCAAATCCTGCATATCTGCTGACATCTCATTTACTTGTTGCTTTAATTCATCTTGAACTTCAACTAATACCGGAATTACCGCGATAGAACATTGCATCTGTTCTTGTGCTTGAACTATCTGTGGCATTGACTCGACCTGCTCTTTAATAGTATCAATCTTAGTAGCAACATACTCAGTTAGCTCTAGGCGTAACTTCTTCGCATTTTCTTTACACTGCTGAGTGACTTGCACAATTTGAGCAGCTAATTTTAATTCTGTCTTTTCGTCCTGAATTTTCAATTCTTCCGCCGTTTTATTTAATTTATCATTTAATTCCGCTAGATTAGCTTCTAATTGCTCCTGGACTTTCACTTGATGGGCTGCTAATTGTTCATTCATTTCCCTTTTAATCTCTATTTGCGCTTTAGTTAATTCCCTTTTAGTGTCTATTTGCGCTTTAGTTAATTCCCTTTTAGTCTCTATTTGCGCTTTAGTTAAGTCTGTTACATTTTTGGCTAACAGTGTTAACTGCTGCATGATTACAGTCAATGGGTTTATTTCGTCCTGCTCAGATGACATCGAAACACTTAAGCTTTGTTGTGGGGCCTGACTAATGCTGCCGCTAGGCACTACTTCAGTTAAGCTAGCGTCTAATGTTTCACTAACCTCAGAAACAGCTGAGGGCTGTTGCGATTCGCTCTGCTGTTGCATTGACATTTTATAAGCCGCCCTAGTAAGAACCATTAATACACAGAACAACAAATATATAAAGTCACTCGCATCTGAGTTAATAATGTCACTGACCTAAACTTTGCGTAATACTCACTTATAATAAACACTTTCTATCTAAAGTTCAACCCAATCAATCTGATTCAAACCGATAGACATTTAAATATTTATTATAAATTTCTACCTACAAAAATTTAATTGTATATTGTCTGGCCTGAACGACGTTCTCGTAGGTTGTGGCGAAGTTGTGACTTCTGGAACAGGCCTCGTCTTCTTTACTCTCGTGCACATGCAACATAAAATTCACACAATGTTTAAGTAATGCTCAAAAATGAGTCTTGTCACGGTGAAACCAAATTTAATATATTTTGTGTGTGGGATCTAAAATTTTAAAACCTCTCTCACACCGGCCTGATTTAGCTTCACTGATCGGGATAGTAAAAACATGCGTATGTTAAGGGAATTTTCATTCACAAGGCAGGCTTATCACATTCACACAGTTCAATACTGTTCTATCCTGATTAAATTGAGCTTAACTTAAATGCCACAACGCAGTGAAGCCATTTCGAAGTCTCGGTGCGACGAAAATTGTCAGCCGATCTCCTGAAAACATTTGTAATAATTATTAACTTTCGGTGATCACATGGGGAAGACCGGAGATCTGCTGGTAAGACCGTGTTAGCCTATTTATTTGAAGTAAGTGGATATCTTGAGCATACAAAACGGCAGTTTCGTCCAGTGTAAATCAGACGTTCCCCACTGATCCCGTGCAACACAGCGTAGTAAGCAGACACTGTCAATAATAATCAGTTAAATAATACGCGAACACATTTACTTTAGTTTAGTTCATGTATTAAATTCCTTCTCATACAGAATCTCATCAAGATGGCGACTAGCTCAACAATACATACATATACATCCTTCTTTCACGACTAATCGGCAAGAAGTCCCCTATTATTTTCATAAGAGAAAACATAGATAGCAGAGAAGCTATTCCATGGAGTAAATGGACGCTCCAAGGAATAATTGGGCTTGAAACTACTTTGCATTGATAATCGGTAAGATAAGAAGAGATATTTCGAGATATATACTGAGATATATAATTTATAAAATTTCTGAAAATATCGTGGAGAGACCGCTGCAAGAGACATTACAAACTGATCCTATGGTTTCAGTTTTATCCTGCGAATTAAATATTCTATTTGCTTAGCACATCCTCTCTCCTTTCTAATAACATTTTAAGCACCTTACAGTACTGTCTGCATCGGCCACTGTAGCTCGACTGTGACTAATCCTGGGGTTTTGTTATAATCCCCACTTTGTTCTACACGATATTCTGATCCCACTAGTCAGCCACCCAAGCTGCCTTTTACTGCTAGTACCGTGTTTAGAACGTACTAATAAAAAGCAGATTTTAAAGAGCATGAGAAATGTGTTAAGGAAAGCATTATACTCTTGACCTGCCTTATCAGCACTATAAACATCTTCCAACGCTTGTTCCTTAACGAGTTTTAAAGAAACAGTATTTCTGTTGGATGAGCTTTTCTACATAGTTTCTAACTATATATAAATTTTTTGAGTGCAATTATCCTTTATTGTTAAAATTTATGGTCTGAAAGCCAATCACGCTTTTACTAACAGAATGCTCATATAATAATGAAGAATGGATAAAAATATTGTCTTTAGTTGTGCTACTGTTCGCCGGCAACCTGATTGGAAAAAATAGTCTGTATCAAATCATCGGAATTTGGGACATATTCCAGCATTCTTTTTCTTGTACAGTCACATACAAAAGTAATATCGAAGTCACCACATACTGCTAACAATTGGTACTCCCTGTAAAGGGAACCACGACCCCTCTCTAGCGTGAACCGAAGTTCTCTCATGGCAGAGTCAGGGGAGCTATAAGTAAAAACAATTAGAAGTTTAGTTTCACTAAATTCAGCTTCCCCCGCGCAATATTCAAATACCGTTTCGGTGCAGTGCCTCAGCACGTCGACAGACTCAAAAAGACTACTGTTCTTTACGTACATGGCCACTCCCCCATTCCGCAAAGAACTTGTTGAAAAAGAGCCATTTAATCTGTTTCTGGGTAAGGGAAGCATCTGAACTTTCACATTATTTAAGTAGTGCTCTGATACACCAATAATGTCAGAGTCAAGATCTATAAGCGTTTCACTAACCCTCTCTCTAATACCTCTTATGTTTTGATAAAATGTGGTAATTTCCTCACTACTTGGGTACCTGGTCTTCTTTGAAGGTACTTTCATTGCTAGAGAGATTTCCTTTAAGCAGGAACACCTATCGCCTGATTGCAGTCTGAAAACCGTGCAGCTCTAACATAACCACTATAGGAATTTTCACATGAGTGATCCCACCACCACCACCCACTACGCTGTTACCTGTAAGCTTTGCCAATCGCTTTTGAGGTGTAGACGATGCCCAGTGAAACTCGGTCTATACATGGACTCAATTAGTACCACTGCGATGTGAGCCATGCCCTATGCAGTCAGTATCATCTCAAACCCTCGTTAACACGCCTTAAAACAGCGTTAAGATGAGGCCAATCATGACACTGAAGCAGTTGCACTAAGTGCACATTTGCGCCGCCAATTTGAGTAGCTAGCTTTTCCAGGGTCACCACCTACACCATACTCCCCGTCACTATCAAGACTATTCCGAGCTCCAAACACAGTGACTACCTGATCCTCTTTAGTAAATTTCCTGCATAACTCCCCTTAGTTAACGATCACCGGGACCAATCCTGCACTAGGTTTCACAATGCTGGTGAATTGGTACACACTACCCAACACTTCTTGCAACTGTTGGCCCACACCTCTACCTAACAACAGAACCAACAGTACCTTCTTTTTTCTGTTTGAAACTGCAACTGACTTAGGCTCCCTACCTGCTGACGTCTGCTGGATTATTTCCTACGCCTACAGCTGTAGAGGGCTCGTCTCCATTAAACTTTGACAGTTGGTAAAATCTATTGGTGATACACAAAGTAAAACTGTCTGAATATCTCCTCCTTCTAGCTGGCTTCTTACCAATTCCCAGTTACCATTCTCCTACGCCCGTCTCTCTCCTTATCCTGTATAGTTCCTATTTTGCGTTTTGTAACTGCATTTGAAGGGCACAGGTCTTACGCTCCTGCTGCTATATCACATTATTTCTGCTACAAATTCTGCAATTCCAGGAAAGGGTCTCGCTGAATGCCCGATGGCTTACCGACTGCATTCCCCCCGATGAAAACGCTTTGAACAAATCTCACACCGTAGCGCGCTACTCACAAACCTACGAAGAAAAAGCCCATACTCTTCACTCATGGTAAAATGTAAACAATGACTGAAAAAACTAAACGTCTACGTTGCCTAAGTTCAGTTACTACAGTAGAACGATTTAAAATACTGACAATAGTGATATCAAATTTCGCTCTCTACTAAAATAGCAACAATTTCTGGTATGCTACTAAACCACAAATAATCCGAATATCAGAAGGCTTCACACAATTTTTTGTCTAAAACTAAAAATTTAAGCGTACGCTGGAACACACAATAAAACTAAACACAGTGAGTGAATGTTTTTACTGAACTACTTCACTAGAAACAGCGGCTGGAAACTACAGTACTAAATTTAATAAATGACTATAACAACCAAACAACTTCATGAAACACACTGAGCGAAAGTTTTCGGAAGTTTATTAAACCTTTATTTCACCAGAAACGGCACGAGACACCAATGAAAACTACTAAATTTAATAACCGAGTACAGTGCACATCAACTTCGTCAGGATATACGGAGTGAAGGTTTGGATATCGCAAATTGCATCCAGTTTTGGCAAATGGAACAAATCGGTTGGTTCTTATTACATTGTACGTGATATATGGTGTGTCTTAAAGTGGTTGTGGAGGCACCATTTGCTTCATAGACCGTTCCTCAGGAAACCCGAAATATATAATGTTTGGATACAAGAACCAAGCCGCGGATTCCAAGGAGGCTATGCAGAACAAATGTCTGAAGTCTTTACGATATATTCCTAAGATCACGATCTCTGATAACCTTAAAAAATTTTCTTGATATCATAATCTGTTTCCGAAATACATTGCTTTAAATTCACCCCACTTGTACACGTAAATTACAGATGTAAAATCCAGTGTTTGGCGAAAATGTAATTTATATAGTGACGTAGCACGGTGAAATATGCTGTAAAGTGTCTCCGTTATCATCAGAAGAGTTCTGAGAGCCTCGTGTTGTAGTACTGAAGCACATGCAAAAATTTTGTGCACAAAAAATCCCGTGCGAGTTGTATAATTATGTAGTTCTGAATTATTACTGTTTCACCTAAGTAAACTATCAAAGTTTTACTGACCCATGAAGTTCTTTTCATACAATTGACATGCCCTACTGTAGCTGAGAAAGAAGGGATCAAATGGAGAAATGCTATCTGAGCACAAGAAAATCGAATTTATTACGACTCTGACTGAAAAGTTATGTACCAGTTGCCTGATTCTACTTTCCTCAGGACCTTTAAAATTTTTTCAAAACTTTTTTGTGTAAGAACGTATTTGCGTTCTTTACGCTGAGAGAGAAGGAGACAGTGACAATGGGAAAGAGACGGGAAAGTAATGAATAACTACTGGAAAGTACGAGACAGTGGTAGTGGTCTAGAGAGAGCGAAGGAGACAATGGCTGTGCGACAGAACGTGAGGGACACGGTGGTAGTGGAACGTAGTTCACAGTGACAGAACAGTGCAAAGGAAAGAGTGATGGAGAGAGTGCCAGTGGGATAGGAGTTAAGAGAAGGAAAAAGTGGAACTTGTTGAGAGCCAGTGACAGTGATAGACAGAGTCTATGACAGTGACGACGAGCAAGAGGTAGATAACGAAAGTGACAAGGGACAGCAGCAGTAGGTTGGAATGTGAGAGGTAGCAGAAGAAAGACAAAGCAAGAGGAAAACATCCTGACAGTGAGACGAAACAGTATTGGTAGCACAGTACGAAGGGGGCTGTCGCTGTGAGACAGGAGACAATGAGATACAAAAAGAATTCAATTAGGAAATGTCGTGCTGAATGACTCTGAAAATGTTATAGTCGGGCATGAACACAGCAATCAGTCGTAAATAAATCCGTATTTTACTGCGAACTTAACTAGATTTCAGCTACAGTATAGCCTCATCAGCAAGCTTAGTAGCGAGTCCAGTAGACCAGAAAGCTTGTATGCACACGTGTAGTTAAAACTACTTTAATCCGCTCACAGCTCTTCATACCGAGAGTGTATATTATATAGCAGGGCGGCCAAAATTTCGGCTCATGGTCCAGGCCTGGGTATTAGCTCCAAAGCGCTCAGCCTCGCTTCACATTTCTCCCACTGCCACACCACACTGCCTGAATGTGAGGAGGGGGAAGAGGGGAAAATTTCCAACGCGCTGCATTTAAATGTCGGTGCAGTCGCTCTCCATGTTACTTTGTTTTATATTTTTTGCATTTCTCAACAATATAGGTCACAAACGAAACAAATTTTCAGTATTATTTAATTATTTCTGACGCGCTGAAGACATATTATAATTTTTACCTGGAACAAACTGTCGCCATACGGACAGACACAGATAATTTCAGGATTTCGCACTCAAGTTGCCACGTAATCGTCACTCACTTAGTTCAATATTCGTAAAAGGGTCTTTCACATAAATATGTGGATCGAAAAATTGTACCGACCGGGGTGGCCGAGCGGTTCTAGGCGCTACAGTCTAGAGCCACCCGACCGCTACGATCGCAGGTTCGAATCCTGCCTCGGGCATTGGTGTGTGTTATGTCCTTAGGTTAGTAAGGTTTAAGTAGTTCTAAGTTCTAGGGGACTGATGACCTCAGAAGTTAAGTCCCATAGTGCTGAGAGCCATCTGAACCATTTTTGAAAAATTGTATCATTTTAGCAACATCATTGAGGAGACCGGGAAACTACCTGAAAAAGCAATGTAGACACCCTAGACAGTTTTATCGTAAAAAGATTTTTCATTAAAATGGGGAATACCTTGCTGATCGATCAGTTGCATCTGCACATCCACAAGGATGCTTTCAACTGAAGCGCCAAACGGTTACGAAACCAACGCAGAAACAGGTGAGTGATCGACACTATCCTCAAATATCTTAATAAGACTGGTCTTGTAATTCTTTCGAGGTCACAGTGAATTCTTCGAACGTGGCATGTTCTTTAACGCCAGACAGCTTAGCGAACTGGACTGACTTTGTCAGATTGTGTCCCTTCTACAACATCATTTTCTATTTAAATGCATCCTCATCAAATCAAAAAGAAGTTACCTTGCAATGTGTTACTGTGAGCAGTGACATGACATGTCCACTTAAAATGTGGAGTCTGCAATCCAATTCGAATCTTCTAATTTTCGTTCTTGTACTCCTTCATAAACTCAACACTAGCGAGTTTTAAATCGAAAAATCGTTCCAGGCATTCTCTTTCACTTAACCAAAGGACTTCGCAGCTTTATAGTAGGCCTCCATAGTCTTCGTTCAGTTCCAGTGGAAACTAATGTAACAGACAGTGAAATTTTACTATTCTTACCACCAATTTCTTCATGTGCTCCAGGCCTACATATTTAGCAAAAGGTGCTTTTTGATGTACAGCACAATGAAATCGGCCTGACAATCGGTGTATATTTTTGCTCTTTCAGTGTCAACTAAATCTTTAAATTCTTCCTGCTTGGTATTCTAATGTCATTCAGTAGCAAATGTGCTGTACCAGTCGCTTATGAGAATTGAGAATTCTCATCCCGCTCTTCTGTCGTTCCCATTCATTTTAAAGAATTGCGACGAGAGATCGCTAGACAACCTCTTTTCGTGCAAACAGTTACAAATAGCGAAGTTTAAACAGCACTGACAGCACGATTCTGCCGAACTCAGAGAGCTGTGGCGACCGAAAAATGCCGCACCGCACAACCTGTGCGCTTAGGTAGCAGTGAACTCCCCCACAGTAGCGATGATTTATATGCTGCAGTGACTCTCTAAACAGCAAGATAGCCATCTGTTTGCAAATCCATCTTCTCTAATGTAGTAGTGTTACAACGACAAAGGCTGTCGTGTATTACCACGTATTAAAACTGTTCTGGAACGTTAACAAATGACTACTGTTCTAAGAAACCATTTTTTTAACTGCAAAAGAAGTAAAGACGAACTCAGCCAACAAATGTTTGGAGGTTGGTGACGTAAGTTTTCTGAGTATTTCAGTGTAAGGAACCCGTGGTTTCTGTTAACGTATTACCCTGCAATTGCACTTCGTTTCATTTATCTTTTATGTATATTTCACTGAAAACATTGCGCAACTATTGGCCACATGTGCTCTATGTTTTACTTAGAAACAAAAGTTTTTCTTCACTGACGCTGCTTGTTATTGATAACAGAAGGGCCCATTTTACTCTGTGCTCTCAAGTTCGCATTCAGCGCCGCTCGGATATACCGTGAATTTTGATTTGCGGCAGAGTTAGCTGCACGTTAACAGCGGGACATCGCAGTATCGATTGCTTTAGTGATGAAAAGTGGGCGAGTGTGAAACTTGAGTATAGATTCACTGAATGCAGTTAAAGAATGCAATGCTGGACTGTTCATTGCAGGGCCAGGAACCACATCACAGAAATTTCGTATCTTCAACTTTTGCAACTCTTCATCAGTAGGAATGTCCGCCCCAGTAGCTGAGTGGTCAGCGTGACGGATTGCCGTCCTCTGGGCCCGGGTTCGATTCCCGGCTGGGTCGGAGATTTTCTCCGCTCAGGGACTGGGTGTTGTGTTGTGTTCATCATTATTTCATCCCCATCCGGCGTGCAGGTCGCCCAATGTGGCGCCGAATGTAATAAGACCTGCGATATGGCGGCCGGACCTGCCCCGCGAGGGGCCTCCCGGCCAATGACGCCAAACGCTCATTTCCATCAGTAGGAATACACCTGTCCATACTGCGTGTTAGTGAACCATTTGACTTGCGTCACTGTTTACACCATTTCGAGCATCATTCGTTAGCGTGCCAAATGTTTCCCCAGTCTAATTTATTTCTTACTTTTGAACAAATGGTTTCATAAGACATTTGACACTTTTCAATTTTTCTTTGCTTTTACTTCAAGGATTTTCAGAAAGCATGATCCTCTTCACAACCCTTTGTTTCCCTAGCACCTTCTCTTGTCGAATTTAGTACCTGATTCGAAGGAAACTACTTCAGAAGTTAAATATGGCATCAATGTAACTTTTTACTCGCATCAAAAAAAGTTTAGCATCATCTCGGTCCAGAAAGTTCCGGAATCTGTACACAAAATTGGAATATAAATCAACATAAACATCACTTCCGCTCTTTTGTCTTGGTATACTATCCAGAAGTCCATCAAGGCACTGTTGGTGCAGATTGTCCCACTCCTCAACGTCGATTCAGCGTAGATCCCTCAGAGTGGTTGGAGGGTCACGTTGTCCATAAACAGCCCTTTTCAATCTATCTCAGATATTTTCGGTAAGGTTCATGTCTGGAGAAAATGCTGGCCTCTCTAGTCAAGCGATTTCGTTATCCTGAAGGAAGTCATTCTCAAGATTTGCTGGATGGGTCGCGAATTGTCATCCATGAAGACGAATTCCTCAGTAATATGCTGTCGGTCGGCACTATCGGTTGGAGGATAGCATTCACGTATAGTACAGCCGTTATGGCGCCTTCCATCACCAAGAGCGGCGTACGTCGGCCGCATATAAAAACAGCAGGAAAACTCCACCTTGCTGCACTAGCTGGACAATGTATCTAAGGCGTTCATTCTGACCGGGCTACCTCCAAACACGTCTCCTACGATTGTTTGGTTGATGGCATATGCGGCACCCATTGCGGAAGAGTACGTGATGCCAATCCTGAGAGGTCCAATCACCATGTTGCTGGGTCCATGTGTACGGCGCTGCATGGTGTCGTGGTTGCAAAGATCGACTTCGTCGTGGACGTTGGGAGTGAAGTTGCGCATCATGCAGCCTACTGCGCACAGTTACGGTCGTAACACGATGTCTGTGGCCGCACCAAAACCATTATTCAACATGGTGGCGTTGCTGTCAGGGTTCCTCCGACCCATAATCCCTAAGTAGTGGTCATTCACTGCAGTGGTAGTCCTTGGGCGGCCTGAGCAAGGCATGTCATCGACGGTTCCTGTCTCTCGGTATCTCCTCCATGTTCGAACAACATCGCTTTGGTTCACTACGAGACGCCTGGACACTTCCCTTATTGAGAGCCCTTCCTGGCACAAAGTAACGATGCGGACGCGATCGAACCGCGGCATTGACCGTCTAGTCATGGTTGAACTACAGACAACATGAGACGTGTACCTCTCTCCTGGTAGAATGACTGGAACTGACCGGCTATAGGCCCTCCGTTTAATAGGCGTTGCTCACGCATGGTTGTTTACATCTTTGGGCGGGTTTAGTGACATCTCTGAACACTCAAAATTGATAGCCGGCCGGATTGACCGTGCGGTTCTGGGCGCTACAGTCTGGAGCCGAGCGACCGCTACGGTCGCAGGTTCAAATCCTGCCTCGGGCATGGATGTGTGTGATGTCCTGAGATTAGTTTGGTTTAATTAGTTCTAAGTTCTAGGCGACTGATGACCTCAAAAGTTAAGTCGCATAGTGCTCAGAGCCATTTGAACCATTTTTTTGTACCTGTGATACAATATCCGCAGTCAACGTCTATCTTCAAGAGTTCTGGGAACCGGTGTGATGCAAAACTTTTTTTGATGTGTGTATTTCAATTTTCCCTCTAATCACTAATGAAGCCTTTTCTTAACTACGCTGACTACTTTCAAGAAATTAAATATTAATTTGCCAAACATACACTTCACGTAGGTGTATTTGATACCCAATTTGTCCTTTCCCCGCTTTTCGTTTGTCTGTGAAAATTTAGGCAATACTGCATTTATCTCATATCAATAATTATTTTTTTGTTAATTACAATGATTGCTTTAGAGCAATTAATTTTTACTGCAAAGATAGACCTCTTGCTATTCAATTTCGTACCGAATTTGTCCATATTATACTCTCAGTTCGGCTATGAAAAGTCGGACAAGCTTACTCTCCCTCGTTACTAATTAATTTCCTTAATTTCAATTTCCTGTTAAGTAAATAATTTTTTTCTTTCTTGCTGGACTAGACCCCCCCACTGGTCACAATAACTCATTGCGTATTTTATTGGGAGTTTTGTTGCCGTTTCGCTCCAACATTTGAGCAACAGAACCTTAGACAGGATCGATTTATAGTGCGAGCAGGCCTGTACTTGGAGAGGAAGGTGGGAATCACTGTTTTAAGGAACGAGCACACTAAGAGAACAGTACAGGTTTGTTTCCTGTCAATGCGAACAGTGCATACCGTATCTATTTTCATAGTTTTGCAGATATTTTCAGTGCTATCGGTGCCATACAGATAAGATAAAAGGAGATAATAAATCAAATCAATTGCAGTTACTGGGCGGCGAGCCAACGGAAACAATAACACCCTTAAATTGGTTCCAATAAATCTGAGCACTATGGGACTCAACATCTGAGGTCATCAGTCCCCTAGAACTTAGAACTACCTAAACCTAACTGACCAAAGGATATCACACACATCCTTGCCCGAGGCAGGATTCGAACCTGCGACTTTAGTAGTTGCACGGTTTCGGACTGAAGCGCCTAGAACCGCTCGGCCACTGCGGCCGGCCCCTTAAATTAATCTTCTCGTGTATACATAGTTCCAGTTCCCCTGCATAGAAGAAAATAACTACCTGCTCGATAACCTGTTTTCCTTACTGACACGGAGCTACAGTTACAAATCACGTGAATTTTTCCATTTCGTGTATGTGTTCTGTCGCTATGATCGTCGATGGCAAGTATTTTAAATACCAGTTTGGTTCACATTCACTTAAAGTGAAAAACACGGAGAGATAAATCGAAGTATGAGCGTCGCACTTACCTATATATATAAAGAGACTTTGTTTTGATATCCATCTGTGGCAAAAAAAAAAAGAAAAAAAAAACAAATCTTGTAGCTGATTTGTGGTTGAATGATGACCAAACTATAGAACAAAAGAGAGCAGGGCTGTAACATCGCAGTTGTCGTTAGAAAACAATGACGAAGCGCACCCACCACAATTTGTGTATCGCAACAGGATCGTTACCTACGTCGCCCGCCCCCCACCCCCGTAACCCGTAAGCGATGTGTTTTCCGCACCGTGGTGAGTTAGCGTTGGACCGCTCACCTAGCCACTCTGATTCCATTAGCAAGCAAGCAGTACCTGCAGCGATTACAAAACTCGATTTACATTCAGGACCGAACCATAATGGCGGCGGTGGCGTCGCGTTCACTGAAGGTGCAATGACAGAAGCGGGCAGACATGTCGAGACCGGCCAGATATGAGGGCTAAATTGTTCGTACCCGCCCCACTCTGGCAGCTACACCGCTCCAGGCGCCGGGGCTGTCCAATTATCGGAGAGGGATGCATGCGGGATGCGAGCAAAGCTACCGCATTACGTGGTCCTCTGCCGCCCCACTCAAAGCCCGCGTGTTTTATGCACGACCGCGGATCATGCGAGATAACGGGAGCGCCCTCGTGTAGCGCTCTCTCTCTCTCTCTCTCTCTCTCTCTCTCTCTCTCTTTCACACACACACACGTACGTACGCGTGAAAGTACACCTACACACACAGACGCACAACGCACACATGCACGCACATGTACGCACTTTATATCCAATTACGCAACTACCAAACAAGTAATTAACCCACAGGTGATCATGCCTCGAGCAGAGATCATGTCGTAATAGAGCTGCAAGCTTTTTAGGCTTAACGGAAAAAAAAACAGATCTTTGTGCTTTTGGTATAGATTCATAGTGTACAAGAGAGATTAAATATATTTATATATTGCACTGATTAGTCAGCAAAATAAATGTTAATGACTACTAGCCACACTCTAACCACTGATATTCTGCATTTAAAGTATCTGTTGCTGCCAAACTCTATTTGCTAGTCGATAATCTGGAGGGGTAAAATGCTAACGCCGTCATTTATACAAACGTTCACAACTCCCGCAGACTACTAGGAGTATTTATTCTGCAGGCGATCTGGTCAAAGGAACAGCAAAAAATAATTTTAATACATTGAGAAACACCTGAAAAAACGTTTTGTACTTAACGCCAACACTTTGTTTAAATAGAGACCTTGTGAAAGATTAAGTTTCAACTAACATTTTCAAAAAAATCTAACTGCCACTGTGACTCTGACAGTCATAGGCCTTCTCTACGTATTAAACTTTAAATCCGACACATCATTTCCAACGATGGATCGCTTGGTGAATACATGTGTTCTAGAAGTCTGCATTCTAGAAATCAGGGAAATGTTTCATCTGGAAAACCACCTTGCTGTCGTTATGGAGTTGACTGCCACGCTCTTGTTTCTTTATCAGAAAAAAGGAAGAAACTGCTGTTTGCCTTATGAGGAGAATACTGCAATACTGCAATAATTTAACAAAAAATACCCTTATCCCATTCTGCCCCGTGGATGGGGCGGAACGGGAAACATGCAAGACTTTCTTTGACAAATTCTAGAAAATGCAAAATGCATTGTTTTAAGTGATTTTAAGATAAGGTACATTATGTTACAGTACAAGGTGTTTTTTTTATCCCTTTAAGAAGTCTTTCGTTGTGTTCCCTTATTTTATAGGGATTGTTAAACATTAAGTATCCCGTTCCGCTCCGAGTTCCACTATAAGTAGAGAAAGTTCGATCAGCCCCACTGAGCAGATAGAAGACTGTGGTACGGTAGGTCAGTACTTCGTATTCCTAGCAAAATTCATGAGGCAGAGAGTGTTTTAGGATGATGGCTATCACATACCTTTGCTGCCTGAAATTTTGAACTAGTAGAGCTGTCCTCCTCCTTCGAACCCTATCGACTTACCCGTTGTCCCCAAAGGCACGTATATTATCCACTGGCAGCCTCTGGGCAATAGGAGACGTAACCGAGGACACCGAAATGGACTTTGCATACTGTAACAACCGATACCTCGTGGGTGGTGGGGCTGAGACACGACCGTCCTTAAAGCCACCAACAGGTGGTTCTGGCCTTCCACAGTGAGACTTCCTGCTGTTTCTGATGTTATGACTGTCTTGCTAAGACAGCACTATTGCCACACACGCACTTCGTAAATCTTACAAATCAGCCTTATGTTGGATCGAGGCTGCTATCGTTCACAAAATTGCGGAATTTTCTATCACATAGAAGCGGCCGTGAGATTCTTCACCCAGTCGCTGCCGGCTAGTAAAACTATGTCTTTCACTGGATTATCCAATTTGAACTATATAGTGGCGGACAGGAAACCAATTTCCATTTCTGGAACTCTCGGTTCACTTAGGCCCTTTTGTTCATTGGTCATCGTGAAGTTTCTGCAACTACCGGCCCGAGGCGAGGGAGGAGTCTCGTGGAACTTGAGTGAGGAATTGTTTGTTTTGTATCCCGCCTAGAAGGCGGCGCGTGGGTCTGCTCCTGTAAACTGAAGGATATGACGAATGAAGGAAGTGAGTAGGAGCAGGAAAAGGTGAAATTACTTCGGTACTGCAATTAGGTTATAACTCTTTTGTTTAACTTTGCGTACAGATGAGCACGTAAGTGCGAAGCCGTTCGTCCATCAAATCTAACAGCTACTAGTACTTGGACAAACTATCACTGAAGGAACACAGTTTGTAACAGGTAGCCCCCTATGAAGCAGAAGCAACGTTGCTAGGTGGTCTCCTCGGACTCAAACGGGTAGAATCTGCAGCGGTGCTCGTACCGGGTAGAATCCGCAGCGGTGCTCGTAGAGCTGGACAGCGCCGGCTAGAGGGCGCTGTCGTCGGTGTCGGTGTCGTAGTGCCAACCTACGAACTTGGACCTACGCCGTGGCATCGTAGCTAGGCTTGGCGGACCTGGAAACGCTGCTAGTGATGAGATATTTTTGGACTTCAGTCTTCTGCCATGTCACTCGGGGGTTTAAGGGGCTCCGGAACGCCCTATTCTTGCAATGTTAAAATAACGCTTATAAATTACATCTTTCCTCACAAAGTATTTGAGGTAGGAAGTTGAACTTTTTACAGATTATTTATTGGAATATGGGCTACAACTTAACACAGGGATTTTACAAAATTTTAGTTCAGTTATTAAAGATGATTTTTTTTAATTGTAATGAAAATTAACAACATTTTTTTGCAATTTTTTATTTATATATTCAAAAATATACAGTTTTTTGGAAAAAGGCTGTGATAAACTATGCAGAAGGTACGGTGTAACATTTACTGAAAGTTTGAAACAAATATGTTTGGAAGATCCTTAGAAAACATGTAATTAGTATGAGAAAATAAAAGTTTTGGGAATCGAGCGACAAAGATTGGATTAACTTTTTAGTGCATTCCAGGTCCATAGGATGGATTATCTTCATCCTCTGCAAACTCCTCCTCCAGCTTCCTCTTGTTCTTCCTCCTGTTTACTCTTGCTTGTATTTCTAGACTCTTTACAGCCCTGTCTGCAGCCCGAAGGCGTTCCTTGTCTAAAGCAAGCATCGCTCGTTGCTGTGTTCGTAGATTTTGCTGCCATTTTCTTCAGTTGCAGTTACTGCAACACTTTTCCAAAAGGTGGTCATGTATGAACACTTACCACATTTCAGTTGTATTTCACTAGCAAGTCCTACGTGCTTTATTATGGAGACTTCCAGACCAACTTTACTGCAATGAATACATCTTACACAGTTTGAAAAAATTCCTTTGAGAACCGACATATCAAATATTTCATTCACATCCGATTCGCCCATAAAACATTCATAGTTTTCACTCATTGAACCAAGCTTCTTCTCTGAAGTATTTTCTTTCCCAGTTTGACTGCTATGGGCAGGTGTACTTGAGAGGTTAGGTTCACTCACTTGGTTATCGTCTTTATTGTTTACAGTAATAACACAAAATGGTTCAAATGGCTCTGAGCACTATGGGACTTAACATCTGTGGTCATCAGTCCCCTAGATCTTAGAACTACTTAAACCTAACTAACCTAAGGACATCACTTACATCCATGCCCGAGGCAGGATTCGAACCTGCGACCGTAGCGGTCTTGCGGTTCCAGACTGCAGCGCCTTTAACCGCACGGCCACTTCGGCCGGCAGTAATAACACATACCTTTGGCTTTCCAACATTTCTCCTTTTCTTAAAAGCCTTCAGAGGATTCCTAATAACTTTACTTTTACTCATTATTATACTTCAACAAAACAGAGACTCAAGAAACAGAATTAATTACGAATATTTTCGAGATAACGACAGAGTAAATAAACATGAAACAATCGACAATCACACCAGCGATATATATTGAACCATCACAGGTTAGCCACAACACATACTTTATCCCACATCACTAAAATGTACCTGATGAACACGGACGTTAATAATAACACCATTTGACAGCAGTTTAACAACGCCACAGTGGGTCACGCCCATGTAGAACACATTTCAAAAAAAATTTAAAAATGGTTGTAGTCTTCGGAATTGAATAAATTATATATCTATTAAAAGGTAATAGTCTGCAGATTCAGAAAACGCAAAAAAGTAAAAATTGAACTTTTCATGATTTTGAGCCTCTCCGGAGCCCCTTAACTTCTTCATGACATTGAGATTATTCAGTCCTGCCGGTATCGACAAGATGAGAAGTTGGAATTCCCACAGTGGACCCGTAACAACCACCAGCACACACTATTGGCAGTTCAGACGCCTCAGCGGTCGGCGTTCTACCTTCGGCTACTATTACTGCGGCAATCGTAAGACTGGAGTTTGTGATACATGCTGTGCAGCAGAGTAGTAAAAAGAGAGATTTTACCTAAATTTACAATTCTGCGTGTCTGAGGCGCTGCAGGTTTCTTCTACAAGACAACTTACTATTTCTTGTAGATTTTCAGTCGCTGACCCGTCGTGAACAAATTGATTGCTGCTGGTAACAGTTGTAGGTCTCAAGATTTCTAATGAGTTTTCAGCTCTTTAATTCCAATTTCTATTCCGGTTAGGTGCTCTGTTGTTTTCATGATAATTTGATTCCCCTTCTACCACGACTGAAATTAATACTTGTATGTCTGTAACTTGTTTTCGGGCCACTACAACATTCAACTGGAAAACAGTGTAATGCTGGTCGCGACCCTGTGTGATTCAATACTCAACATCCAGCTTGTTAAATATTAAAGAAAGCGATGTCTTAGTAGCTATATTTGACTCCAGTCTAGTCACGAAGCCTTCTGCCGTTCTTACAAGGTGTGACCACGATGTTGGGATCACAGATTTGCTTCAGTCGTCGTACATCTTTAGTAGGCAATTAAAACAACGTAATGTGCAAGTAGCAGGATGCACTACTGTGGCAATTCCGAGAATATTTCAGGAGGAGTTTTACACGTCTATGATGTAACTGATATATTTGTTCGTAGGGTCGGAAGTTGAAATTTTTGGTCGTCAAACGGCTAGCGTTCCAGCTCCGTAAGACGAACGTGTATGCGGTGGCGGTTCGACTCCCGCTCAAACTTAATTTTCAATCTATATTTTTCATCACTGGTCATACTATCTAATTGATATGAAATTTGAGAGTTAATATAATTTTAAAAAGACCACGTGTGTTTGCATGAATTTGTAATGAATTTCATATTATTTGACTACTCATTATTTTTAATTAAATTTAATTATTAGAACAAACATATTTATAAATATCGACAAGTAAATGAAGAAACGCTTAGAGTTTTCCTAAAAATTTATGCCTGCCATGGTGTGTGAAATCCCTTATACATGAAATCTGATAAGGTATCTGGTACTATTTTGCATCGCAACACCTCGAGATGCAGACACAGAGGCAGGCCCTATTTCGCAATTAACCTGCGTAGCAGTGAGACGCAGCTAATGTGGCAAGAACGAATAGTGTAGGTGCAAATTTTTTGAATATTGCAAAATTTACAAAAATGGGTCAAATAGCTCTAAGCACTATGGGACGTAACATCTGAGGTCCCCTAGACTTAGAACTACTGACTCGTAACTAAGCTACGGACATGACACACATCCATGCTCGACGCAGGATTCGAACCTGCTACCGTAGCAGCAGCACCTAGATCAAAGCTGCCACAGCGGCCGGCGCAGAATTTACACTTGTACTACAAAAATGTATGTGTGAGCGGGAGTCGAAGCGCCGCCTCTTACACATCCCTCTTACGAAGCTTGAACGCTAAACGCTTCACCACCATGAACTCTAGCAGCCGGCACCTGAGTAACATAACAGACGCGTAAAATTACTCCTGCAATTTTCTCGGAATTGCCAGATTAATGCACATTACTACTTGCACATTGTGTTGTTTTGATCGCCTACTAAAAGTGTACAAAGTTTGAAGTAAATACGTGATCTCAAAGTCGTAGCCCCCCCTTGTTAGTTTCTCACGAATAAAAATAAAATTTTATTAGATCTAACTAAGTCATTTAGTAGTTATTAGATTACCCAACATACCCATAGTCCAAATTGTGGAACCATAAGTCACTGATAGTTTTAAGTCCTTAATTTCATTGTTTCCTCTGCGCAACAGTAGCTATATCCGTACAGTCCACGGGTATTTTATCATGTCTTATGACACTATGATAAATTAGCAAGATTTGGTAATTTGCATACCTACATGGAGTACGCCGCGAAGAAGACACCACACCACTGCAATCCCAAAATAATAATTATCACCAGCTTTCCTTAACGTACTAACCGAGCGAGGTGGCGCAGTGGTTAGACACTGGACTCGCATTCGGGAGGACGACGGTTCAATCCCGCGTCCGGCCATCCTGATTTAGGTTTTCCGTGATTTCCCTAAATCGCTCCAGGCAAATGCCGGGATGGTTCCTTTCAAAGGGCACGGCCGACGTCCTTCCCCGTCCTTCCCTAATCCGATGAGAACGATGACCTCGCTGTCTGGTCTCCTTCCTCGAAACAACCAACCAACCAACCTTAACGTACTTGTATGTTTCCCTTTATTGGCGTTGCTGAAACTACACATTTCCAGTGTTCACTTTTCTCGTGCGTCTCAGAATCATAGTAATACACCCAGCGCACATCTGAATATGATTAGCTGAATGAAGAAGTTATCTGGATCAGCCTGACACAGATACAACATTTATACAGCTGCCTTGGTTCGATGGACGTTTGAATGTGTGTAAGAAGTTTTGGAACCGAGTGAATGGAGGCCTTGTCATGTTCAAAAGCTCGTGCAAGGTGTTGAATACAAATCAGTGATTTTCATATTCTCCAGTGTTGCCTTGATTGTGCATTTGTCCCACTTCTGATGTGACTGTCGGGGATACCATTTCCTTACTTGTTTGAGCAAACCTCAAGCTGCTGCACCTCTTAGATATTTTGATTTATGATAGTGCATCTTTGTAGTACACTTTCACGAATTAAACATGGGTTATTGCAGGGTTGTTTCCTTCAAATTGTCACTGAATGAAAACAAAATATAGTTGCAGGGTCTCTTCAATGAAATGATCTAAGGAGTACAGAGCGTGGACTGAGAGTAAACCGAAGAATGACAGAAGTTATAAGGAATAGCAGAAACGAGGGTAGCAGTAACATTAACATCAAAAGTGGAGACCCCGAAGCAGAGGCAATTCTGCCACCTTGGGAGCAAAATAACACATATCAGGTGGAGAAATAAGGGCACGAAAGCTAGGTTAGCACAGGCGACGAGGGCACTCCTGCCAAAAAGGGAACTACTATTATGAAAAAATTAGAGGTAGAAATTTATGAGAACGCATGTCTGGAGCACAGGATTGTATGTTAGTGAAGCACGGACTGTGAGACAACAGGAAAAAAAGAGAATCGCAGCGCTTGTGATATGATGCTGTGACGGAGATTTTCTCTACCACAAACTAACACAGCGTAAATTCAGTGATAAACAATAAGTGCAATTATGATTATACACAACTTGTATATCACTAATTTCATATTTGTGAATATAACGTTGTTGTTGTGGTCTTCAGTCCAAACACTGGTTTGATGCCCCTCTCCATGCTACTCTGTCCTGTTCAAGCCTCCTCATCTCCGAGTAGCTTCTGCAACCCACATCCTTCTGAATCTGCTTGGTGTATTCATCTCTTGGTCTCCCTCTACGATTTTTACCTTCCACTCTGCCCTCCAATACTAAATTTGTGATCCCTTGATGCCTCAGAACGTGAAATACCAACCGATCCCTCCTTCTAGTGAGGTTGTGCCACAAATTCCTCTACTCTCCAATTCTATTTAGTACCTCCTCATTAGTTACATGATCTACCCATCCAATCTTCAGCGTTCCTCTGTAACACCAAATTTCAAAAGCTTCTATTCTTCTTTAAAATGTTCATCGTCCGTACATCGCCGTACTACAAACAAATACTTTCAGAAAAGACTTATTGAAACTTAAACCTATACTCGATGTTAACAAATTTCCCTTCCCCAGAAACGTTTTCCTTGCCACCGCCAGTCTACATTTTATATCCCCTATACTTCGACCATCATCAGTTATTTTGTTGCCCAAATAGCAAAACTCATTTACTACTTTAAGTGTCTCATTTACTAATTAATCGCCCAGAATTACTTGATTTAATTCGACTATATTCCATTATCCTTGTTTTGCTTTTGTCGGTATTCATGTTATATACCCCTTTCAAGACACTATTCATTCCGTTCAACTGGTCTTCCAAGTCCTTTGCTGTATCCGACAGAATTGCAATGTCATCGGTGAACCTCAAGATTTTTATTTCTTCTCCTTGGATTTTAATTCCTACTGAAAATTATTCTTTTGTTTCCTTTACTACTTGCTCAATATACTGATTGAAGAACAGCGTGGATAAACTACAACCCTATCTCACTACCTTCTCAAGCACTGGTTTCTTGCTTCAAATGGTTCAAATGTCTCTGAGCACTATGGACTTAACATCTGAGGTTATCAGTCTCCTAGAACTCAGATCTACTTAAGCCTAACTAAGTTAAGGACATCACACACATCCATGCTCGAGACAGGATTCGAACCTGCGACCGTAGCGGTCGCGCGTTTCCAGACCGAAGAGCCTAGAACCGCTCGGCCACTTCGGCCGGCCCCTCTCTTGCCTCTCGACTCTTGTAGCTGCCACCTGGTTTCTGTGTAAATAGTAAATAGCCTTTCACTCCCTTTGTTTTACCCCTGTCACTTTCAGAATTCGAAAGAGAGTATTCCAGTCAACATTGTCAAAAGCATTCTCTAAGTCTACAAGAACTATAAGTGTAGGTTTGCCTTTCCTTAACCTGTCTTCTAAGACCAGTCGTTGGGTCAGTATTATCTTGCGTGTTTCTACGGAATCCAAACTGATCTTCCCCGAAGTAAAGATTAAATCTCCTACATTGAATTCGTCGTTTTACAAACTAGTTCTTAGTTTGTTAAGCTGGGGCGATAAATCAAAGCGGGTTAGTTAAAGTAGGAACGTAGGTGAGCAAAGTTGGACAGAACCAACATGTCGTTCCAGTAGTGCATAAAAAGTGACAGTCTTGTAGGAAAGAAGCAGTTTAATTTGTAGTTACGGAAGTAGTAACGTGGAGATGAGAATTTTAGAGACAGTTGGAGCAGTTTGAACTGCAGAGACGGGCGAAACAGAGAAGTACCCAGAAAATTATAGCAGCATTGTCGCAGTAAAATACGAAATTTTGCAGACAAGATTTGTAGAACTTAATATTCAGCGAAGATCGACGCAGAAAAACAGATGATTATCTAGACGAGGAATCAAGATATCCAAAATCGAAAAAGAGACGAGTCATTATCACAAAACGCAGTGCACCGTGCACTAGCAGAGACTGTAAATGAAATATAAAAAGGCTTCATTTTCACTAGAATTACAGAGTCGGTGTGTATTGAGTTACAAAAATGACTGGACTGTGAACAGAGTAACTATTATTAAATTGCTCAGTGTGATGAACACGGCAAATACTAAATTTGCTGTGATGACACACTGACCAAATATATCCCTACGTTATCGTATATTGTTGTGTTCAAAACTGTGTCAATGTTTCCACCCACCAAATTCCATTCCCATTTCCCATGAAAAAGAGTTCTGAAAGAATTTTTCAACGAAGTTTGTCAGTCAAGAAGCAGCACTCTGGCAGCACTCAGAGATAGAGGCGGTTTGTAGTTACTTTAATCATTTATGAGGTTAGAAATTGCTATCTTTGCATCTTCCCGCCAAATCTGGAACATCTTCTGGTTTAGGAGCGCCAGAGATTAGCAGTTTCAGCCGCAGGTGAGGAAGCTATTAAATTTCTGTGGTAGCAGCCGTTATGTTCGTTGCAGTTTACAGGCGCTCAACGCGGGGCTTGCAGCGCCATAATGTTCGTCGCATCTGTGACTGTTCTCCTCGGAATTGAACGTTACGTATGGATATTAACTAGAGGTAGACAACAGTAAAATATATTTAGACGGAGATATTCTGAATAATAATAATAATAAAACCCGAGTACTAACTAAACTGTAATGTACCGCATACGGGTAGTCCACAGTGATCGTTGAATATGCAAAGAAGGCAGCATTCAGTTGCAGAATCCGCAGTTTACTGCAGACCTAGATTTAGACTGTAACTATTCACCATTGGTGCTTTACCATAAGAGTCGTGTAGGAATAACCGTATTAGATTACATATGTGTGACAATAGATGCCAGCATTTACGTGGCAGAAACAAATCTTGTGTGTTAATTTCTGGTAGTGCACCGATGATGACTACGTTACAGTCGAAATCTGCAATAAATTATGGATTCTGTGACTGACTCTTGTCCTTCATTCCATATGAAAACTTAATATAACATTCTCTACATTCAAACACTCATTCACAGTTAAGCACTCGGCAGTAATACTTAATTCAAACAGGGGAACATTCCTCAGCACTCCATGTCAGAACAATCCCTACTTGAACTCTGTACGAAAAGGAAAAAAAGAAAAAAAAACCACACACACACGACTTCGTTTTATTCTGAAATTTGTTCGACCATGGAATCGTGTCAGTATGTTAACGAAAACACAGCGTATATACACGTCTTCGCACGCAGCAGTAGTAATCTTACGATAGTTATTTCGTGTCACAATTTCTGTTTAGTCATCATTTTCACATACAGATCATTCAACATGGTCAACATATTTATAACACTTAAACATTCTTAACTTTACATAAGAGAATCTACTCTAGTTACACTGACATACGATAATTAAGTCAAGACGAGAGAGCAATTTATCGATGTAAATAGACATATAAATATTATCTTGATTCTCTATTTTTACCTTTCTTATGTGTGAGTGACTGAACGCGCGAGCACGTGCGCGCTTGTGTGTGTGTGTGTGTGTGTGTGTGTGTGTGTGTGTGTGTGGTTCTGTGTATGGAATGGAAGCAACAGTAGAAGGGAGGCCAGCTGCGAGTAGGTTAGGTGGAAGTATTTGCCTAGTACTCAGTTACTCACAAGAAACAGTAGCCGGAGAAAAGGCATCATTTGGTGTGTTCATTGACAGCGAATGTTCGCCGGGTATTCAAGTGTACTTCAGCAGCATGCCACCGATATCAAGGCACTCCATCAGTATTTTTCATTTTATCAGTTTTGTTCAGTCAACAGGTCAGTCCGGATATTAATTTATTAACCGCCTCACTGCTATAACATGATACTGAAAATTATGTCGACCGACTAGAAGTGAAGAGGTTCTCGCTGGAATCGAAGAAAAATATGAAAAAGACCGACAGTAAGAAGGAACAGACTGGTAAGATGAGTGTTAAGACTTCAGGACAGTGGTCGTCAAATTGTGGCATGCCTTCGTAGTACGTTACGAGCACCCAACAGTACGGGCGCTGGAAGATGGATTCCGCACTCACCCCCCCCCCCCCCCCCCTCCCTCCTCCTACGGTGGCACAGTTCAGAACAGTTCGTGTCGACAGTTAACTGTTTCATATCGCTGCCTCTCTCAGACATCCCAAAGTTGTGACACTGTGATTGTTTGACGAAGTGGTGTTGTAGTGTCGGCTACTGTGGGAATCAGCACTGACGCAAACAAGGAAGGAGAGAAGCTGCAATGGCCAGTGGCAGGAGTCCAAAAGCATCTGTACAAAACATTTTCCAATTAATAGAAATTATATTTCTAAAAAGAAAAGAAATTTAACTCCTCTTGATTCCCGTTCTTCCTGTGCCTCCTACATAGAAGTACTTTATTTTCTATTGGCACTCGCAGAACGAAGGCCAAGCATCGTCCTCCCACCACTCTATACTACTGCTCTCGAAGAATGCGACGGAACTCGGGCCGACCAGCGATGGGCGGCTGGTTCCATCAGCTGAACTCTTCCTGGACGTGTGGCGCTGTCCACTCCTCCCATTGGCGCGCTGGTCAGCGCTTTCTCGGTGTCATTACACGGCGCTGAGCTGGTCGATATGTAGTCGATGCTTCACGATTGCACAGTGTAATCTGTATGAGCGGACGAATAATTGATTAATAACAGTAATAGTATTTATATTAAATGCATTATGCATTATGAAACACGATCACAGGTGTTTACTGTTTCTAATGTCGTTTTTCTGTCTCAATGCGTTGTGTTACAACTGCATTAATCCAGTTTCATATTGCTTGCTACAGATATGTACTGCACGTGAAGATGACCACCTCTGTAGCGCGCATTCACCAATCCGAGTTACTTTTGCATCAAAATTTATGCTGCAATAGCTGATCGCTACAAGTCGCGCAGGCGGATGTCACTGCAGGACACATCCTCTAACCCCACAGTGGTTGCGCTACTTATCCCTCTGCAGCTGACGTAAGCGGATAACTTTAATTAGCTCACGACTACATTCACTAGCATGCGTTAAAGTTAAGCACATCTTAAAGTATCACTCTCTCTGCAAGTATTTTTGCGTCTTACCCAGCCGGATATCCACACTCTTAAGTAGCTCTCGCCGTTAGTTGACGTTTTTGTATTCATCTGTTAGTTTCTAGATCCGTAATAGTCTAAAATACGGCCGCGAACGGCGTGTCGCAAGAATATTTGATTCGGGCCGCATGTGAAAACTCTTAAAGCATCTTAAATAAAACAAACTTTATTAGCATTCTTCATCTTTGTTCTTCATGACTACTTGTTTTTCAACGTATTGCCCCAGCGACGAACACACTTCTCCCACCGAGAGACTATTGTTGATTCCGTCACTGTAGCCGGCAGAAGTGGCTGTGCGGCTCTAGGCGCTACAGTCTGGAACCGCGAGACCGCTACGGTCGCAGGTTCGAATCCTGCCTCGAGCATGGATGTGTGTGATGTCCTTAGGTTAGTTAGGTTTAACTAGTTCTAAGTTCTAGGGACTAATGACCTCAGCAGTTGAGTCCCATAGTGCTCAGAGCCATTTTAACCATTTCAGCCCGTCACTGTAGAATGTTTATCCTTGTTAACAAAGTTACAGCCTCACCTCTTCTTCCGCCTTTTCGTCACTATTAAAGTGAAGTCCCCAAAGTTGTTCTTTAAGCTCTGGAAACAGATGAAAATCAGATGGTAAGAAGTCGGGCCTGTGTAGAGGATGACCGACATCAGTAATCCCAAGGCATCGGATTGTTGCAGATCCCGCTGCGCTCGTGTGTGCTCTGGCATTCTCATGCTGCTCCATGTGTTGATGAACTGTTAGAATTCATGCCTTCGGTTTCCTGAATGTCTCGCAGTATCTTTCAGAGTGTATGGTGTTGCCTCTAACCATGCATTACAAACACACCATACCCTGAATATCCAAAAACACCGTGAGCATAGCTCTACCTGCTGACGAAATGGTCTTGACCTTTCTGGCCTCGGTGATCCTTTGTAAAGGAACTCAATTGATGGTTTTTAGTTTTCTAGGTAAAAATGGTGAACCCAGATTTTGTCACCTGTCACAACGTTGTCAAGAAACCCGTCACCATCACGCTGAAAATTCAAAAGTAGTTTTTCACATACGTCCAGTCTCCTCTAAACCATTTGAGAAGTGAGACTTGGGGCATCCACCGTGCGCATAGTTTGCTGTGCGGCAGTTCTGCAGTGATGATCTTACACAGTCTTGTGATTGACCAACTTGACTCCGATGAGTCTCGATATAATCATAATGGTACACTACTTCTATGGATTTCAATTGCAGCCACGTTTTCTGCGGTTTGAAATACGATTACAACACCTTGTACTGTCCTTTAAACTGTGCTGTGAATGCGTAAATTTAGCAGCGTCGAACACAAATATTTAAATATGTCTACAACTCTAAATTTTCATTCAATTAGTACATTACTCGGCTACAATATGACTTGAGCATGAATGTGAACTAAATTGAAACACACAACGGTTTTTATATGTTGTCTGTAAAGAAGTAAAACTGTTTAGAATTTTTCAGTTAGGTACGTTGACTACTTTCATACAGACTTAGTTCACTCTTGAATATCACTTCACTTTTATAACATGGAGACACACAACACTGGATTCGACGAAGTTTAGTGAAAAGATTTCTGAGCTTTAGCGGAGAAAGTATTGTGCTCCGACACCAGCAAAGAATGGTAGAAGTTAAAATAGATTCTTATAGCATAGGTTTTGATACACAATCAAGTTACCTTTACGTGGATTCTTTTTACAATGGCAAATATATTTGTCTGAATTATTCGGCAATATCCACTCGCCGCCTAAAGCTTTCACGAAATGGCGGCAGATAAACGTCACATGGGTGTATCACAGGATCGATCTGTTACGATTACATGAAAATAACTGACTTAATTCGATTTGAAAAACATTTATCGGCATTAGATAATTGTTCTCAGCATTTTCAATCTGAAATAAGATTTTAACTCTTACCAATGAAATTATATAAATATATTACCGCTAATGGCGGCGTTGCAGCTCGTCCGCAGCGAGGCAAAGATGGAATGCAGAGGATCAAGATTAGTAATATTTTTACAGACAGTATGAGATAAACTTGAATTACATTATTCTCTATTTTTCTCGAATAATTTACAATAGGTAGTTTATATAACAGTAATAATGCTAGACTTATTATAGGCAGTGCGTCTTGCTAGCATCATGGCTACTTTAACAAAAAGAAAGATTGCAACAAAAAATTAATGATAATAATAATCGTTCTTATAATTAAAATATATTGTTGTTTTCAGTCTATTTTCTGTGGCTTGTGAAGATAATGTTACACCGTCTCTCCACTAGCAAAACCAAGCTGTTTCTGTGACAACAAACTTGTCTCTCACGATATCACATATTGAAAAAATAATAAAAAATGTTTCTGTCGACTGTAAAATACGCGAATGGATGCTATAACCTGTTTCTCACGCACCAACACAGTTACAATACACAGTGCCCTGTTTCATGCTATAATTCGTAGCCTTCTAGAGGCAGAGGGTTACAGTTTGGCTCAGCGAAGCGGGAAGTCGACTGAGTAATGTGCGTGACGTATATTACCTAAACCAGCGTTGAGAACAGAATAAAAAATTGGGATGCATTAATTTTCAGCACGCCCTCGTAATTTACGAAGATTATCAATTTAACAAAAAATAAGATTGATACATATGCGACCCGAGGTGGCACGCCGCAATGTCCATATTCGCTCTTGAGCACAAAAATTTGACGCCCCTGCCTTAGGAATCAATTTTCATGGTTTGCAACCTGGGGCTACCCCCTGATGGGTAAAACGAAATTTTCGGAGGTATAAAAACAAAAATGTTGAATTGTGTTTCCATCAGGACGCAAAATTACTTTTAAATGTCATTGCTATTATCACGATTTCGTAAGGTTCTGATGTCGATTACATAAGTTACTGATACTATTTTTTTTTAAATACAAATGTGTCAGTATGCTGTAGGCCACATCTTACAAAATGAATATACCAAAATGAGTGTGTCATGTATGAATCAAAATGAATGTATCATCAAATTCTTCACACAGTTCGCCCACTACACACATATTTTGTACTATGCGTTTCTGATAACAGTAAAATAGTGACATATATAGCAATTTATGGTCTATTTCGGGAACTACCTAAAGCTCGGAAAACGAACCTCCCTGAGATATTTAAGCACACAGACACACACACACATTGTATATATAAAGTCAGTATAAATTTGAAAACTGAATAAATCACGGAATGATGTAGATAGAGTGGTACAAATTGACACTCATGCTTGGACTGTCATGGGATTTTATTAGAACCAAAAAACTACAACAGTTCAAAAAATGTCCGACAGATGGTGCTTCATCTGATCAGAATAGCAATAATCAGTAATTAGTAAGACAAAGCAAATATGATGTTCTTTACAGGAAATGCTCAATACGTCCACCAGCATTCCTCAACAATAGCTGTAGTCGAGGAATAACGTTGTGAACAGCACTGTAAAGCATGTCCGGATTTATGGTGAGGCATTGGCGTCGGATGTTGTCTTTCAGCATCCCTAAAGATGTCGGTCGATCACGATACACTTGCGACTTCAGTTAACCCCAAAGCCAATAATCGCACGGACTGAGGTCTGGGGTCCTGGGAGGCCAAGCAAGACGAAAGTGGCGGCTGGGCACAGGATCATTACCAAACGACGCGCGCAAGAATCTTTCACGCGTTTAGCAATAAGGGGTGGAGCGCCATCATGCATAAACATCGTAGGTTTTAGCAGGTGTTTATCAGGCAGGCTGGGGGTGATGCGATTGTGTAACATATCGGCGTACCTCTCACCCGTCACGGTAGCAGTTACAAAACCAGAATCACGCATTACCTCGATGAAAAAAGGCCCGATAACGGTAGATGTCGTAAATCCAACCCAAACCGTGACTTCCTCGTCGTGCAATGGAGTTTCCACGACAGTTCTAGGATTTTCGGTAGCCGAAATACTGCAGTTGTGGGCGTTGACAGACCCTCGGAGCTCGAAATGAACGTCATCGGTCCACAACACGTTACTCAACCAATCGTCATCTTCCGCCATCTTTTGAAACGCCTACACCACAAATGCCCTCCGCTTCACTAAATCGCCAGGTAACAGTTCATGATGCTGATGGATTTTGAACGGATAGGATCGAAGGGTACCCCTAAGTGCCAACCAAACAGTAGTGTATGGAATGCCGGTGCGACATGCGACTGCACGAGCGCTGACTTCCCCGTGCATAGACGAACTCGCTACAGTCTCCATTTCTTCCTGAACTGTCTCAGCAGCATTACGCCTTTTGCTCGGGCGGCCACTACGGGGTCTATCGTCTAAACAACCTGTGGCTTTGAACTTCGAAATCATTCTTGCCACAGCTGCATTTGTCAACGGACCTTTACCCGTTCGAATCCCCTTCCTATGGCGATAGGATCATAACGCTGAACTAGCACATTCCTCATTCTGATAATACAGCTTCACTAAAAGGGCGTTTTCATGTAACGTCAACATGCTGCCACTGCTGGCGCATCTGATTCTCTCTCTCATTGCAGCTCCTTTTATACACGATTGTCATGCGCAGTCACTGACGTTTTGCTGTCCAGCGCCATCTGTCGGACATTTTTTGATCAGTCAGTATATATATATATATATATATATATATATATATATATATAGATAGCTATTCTGAGATGAAGAGATTGCACACGAGAGGAATTCATGATGGAGCCCATCAAACTAGTCAAAAAGCCAGTGAAGAAGGGGGGGGGGGGGAGGGAGGAAAGGCGCAGTACGTTTTGTTGTGTCCTGTAGCGGCGTGCTACGGTGCTATAATTCGTGGAATTCATTGTGTACAATGGCTGCAGACAAGTAAAAAATTAATTACGTAACTTTATTTTTTTTCGAGGCGGCAATTAAAACTTGACGAGTACGCCTGGTGTGTGCGTGGGCCGGCTTTTGGGAAGCAGAGTGGTTTCGGCTGCAGCCCACAGAGCTCCGTCAGAATCCGGACGCGGCGTATTGCAGAGGTTAGTGCCGGCGGCCGGGGTCTCGCCCGGCCGTAAAGGCGGCGAGCACAATGGCAGAGCCCGCCGCTCCGCCCCACCGGGAGACAATAGCGGCCGACTGCCGGCGGGGACACCGCGCGCAGCCGACACCTCCACTCGCGGGCAGCGCAGCAGAGCTGCATGGACGCTCTAGCCGCGGAAAAAGCGTGGTCCCTGTGTGCAGCGGCCTGCGTGCATCGCTTCCTATTTCACAAAAATAATGAGCACTTTTCTCTACAGACGTTGCAAAACACAATTTTAAGGGGCTACAACTAGAAATAGGACCTTAAACAAGAAAGTGTGAGAGAAGAAATTGGAAGAAAGAGATTAAGGTGGAATGTTCATGTTAAGAGGATGCATGAGCAGAGACTCCCCAAAAGTATGCAAGAACTAAAGATGGATGGGAAAAGACCTAGAGGGCGACCAAGAACACGGTGGAAAATGGGAGTGAGAATGTCTGTAGAAAGGAGAGGTGTGACCTGGCAGCAAGTGGAGGAAGAAAAGTGATGGGAGGACCGAGCCAAATGGAAAGGACTCATCAGCACCCAGACCCGGCAGCAGCTGGAGCGGGATTCGGATATAGACAGACACTATAAATATCGACTTCCTGGAATCTTATCAAAAGATTTGAACAACGAAAACTCCCAACTATTCCATATTACTGAACAGTACATGATCTTACCGAATATTGAACAATATTAGTGATTCTATTAATGACCACTTACGAGAACTGAAAGGGTAGTTCGTCGTGGGACCACCAAGCCAGGTGGCGCAGTGGTTAGCACACTGGACTCGCATTCGAGAGACGACAGTTCAGATCCACGTCCGGCCATCCTGATTTAGGTTTTCCGTGATTTTCCAAAATTGCTTCAGGGAAATTCCGGGATAATTTCTCTAGAAGGGCATGGCCCATTTTATTCCCCATGCTCCCCTAATGCATTGGGACTGATGACTTAGCTGATTGGTCCTCTCCCCCAAACCAATCAACCAAACTTAATAACAGGTTAGGATACTAACCAAAATACTAACGCGAATTCTTTACAGACGAATGGAAAAAACGGGTAGAAGCCGACCTCGGGGAAGATCAGTTTGGATTCCGTAGAAATGTTGGAACACGTGAGGCAATACTGACCTTATGACTTATCTTGGAAAAAAGATTAAGGAAAGGCAAACCTACGTTTCTAGCATTTGTAAACTTAGAGATATCTTTTGACAATGTTGACTGGAGTACTCTCTTTCAAATTCTAAAGGTGTCAGGGGTAAAATACAGGGAGCGAAAGGCTATTTACAATTTGTACAGAAACCTGATGACTATTATAAGATTCGAGGGGCATGAAGGGAAGCAGTGGTTGGGAAGAGTGTGAGAGAGGGTTGAACCCTCTCCCCGATGTTATTCAATCTGTATATTGAGCAAGCAGTAAAGGAAACAAAAGAAAAATTCGAAGTAGGTATTAAAATCCATGGGGAAGAAATCGAAACTTTGAGGTTCGCCGATGACAGTGTAATTCTGTCAGAGACAGCAAAGGACTTGGAAGAGCAGCTGGACCGTGTCTTGAAAGGAGGATATAAGATGAACATCAACAAAAGCAAAACGAGAATAATGGAATGTAGTCGAATTAAATCGGGTGATGTTGCGGGAGTTAGATTAGGAAATGAGACACTTAAAGTAGTAAATGAGTTTTGCTATTTGGGGAGCAAACTAACTGATAATGGTCGAAGTAGAGAGGATATAAAATGCAGACTGGCAATGGCAAGGAAAGAGGAGATATTTGTTAACATCGAGTATAGATTTAAGTGTGAGGAAGTCGTTTCTGAAAGTACACTCCTGGAAATTGAAATAAGAAAACCGTGAATTCATTGTCCCAGGAAGGGGAAACTTTATTGACACATTCCTGGGGTCAGATACATCACATGATCACACTGACAGAACCACAGGCACATAGACACAGGCAACAGAGCGTGCACAATGTCGGGACTAGTACAGTGTATATCCACCTTTCGCAGCAATGCAGGCTGCTATTCTCCCATGGAGACGATCGTAGAGATGCTGGATGTAGTCCTGTGGAACGGCTTGCCATGCCATTTCCACCTGGCGCCTCAGTTGGACCAGCGTTCGTGCTGGACGTGCAGACCGCGTGAGACGACGCTTCATCCAGTCCCAAACATGCTCAATGGGGGACAGATCCGGAGATCTTGCTGGCCAGGGTAGTTGACTTACACCTTCTAGAGCACGTTGGGTGGCACGGGATACATGCGGACGTGCATTGTCCTGTTGGAACAGCAAGTTCCCTTGCCGGTCTAGGAATGGTAAAACGATGGGTTCGATGACGGTTTGGATGTACCGTGCACTATTCAGTATTCCCTCGACGATCACCAGTGGTGTACGGCCAGTGTAGGAGATCGCTCCCCACACCATGATGCCTGGTGATGGCCCTGTGTGCCTCGGTCGTATGCAGTCCTGATTGTGGCGCTCACCTGCACGGCGCCAAACACGCATACGACCATCATTGGCACCAAGGCAGAAGCGACTCTCATCGCTGAAGACGACACGTCTCCATTCGTCCCTCCATTCACGCCTGTCGCGACACCACTGGAGGCGGGCTGCACGATGTTGGGGCGTGAGCGGAAGACGGCCTAACGGTGTGCGGGACCGTAGCCCAGTTTCATGGAGACGGTTGCGAATGGTCCTCGCCGATACCCCAGGAGCAACAGTGTCCCTAATTTGCTGGGAAGTGGCGGTGCGGTCCCCTACAGCACTGCGTAGGATCCTACGGTCTTGGCGTGCATCCGTGCGTCGCTGCGGTCCGGTCCCAGGTCGACGGGCACGTGCACCTTCCACCGACCACTGGCGACAACATCGATGTACTGTGTAGACCTCACGCCCCACGTGTTGAGCAATTCGGCGGTACGTCCACCCGGCCTCCCGCATGCCCACTATACGCCCTCGCTCAAAGTCCGTCAACTGCACATACGGTTGACGTCCACGCTGTCGCGGCATGCTACCAGTGTTAAAGACTGCGATGGAGCTCCGTATGCCACGGCAAACTGGCTGACACTGACGGCGGCGGTGCACAAATGCTGCGCAGCTAGCGCCATTCGACGGCCAACACCGCGGTTCCTGGTGTGTCCGCTGTGCCGTGCGTGTGATCATTGCTTGTACAGCCCTCTCGCAGTGTCCGGAGCAAGTATGGTGGGTCTGACACACCGGTGTCAATGTGTTCTTTTTCCATTTCCAGGAGTGTATTTGTATGGAGTGTAGCCACGTATGGAACTGAAACCTGGACGATAATAGTTTAGACGAGAAGAGAATAGAAGCTTTCGAAATGTGGTGCTACAGAAGAATGCTGAAGATTAGATGGGTAGATCACATAACTAATGAGGAGGTATTGAGTAGAATTGAAGAGAAGAGAAATTTGTGGCACAACTTGACAGAAGGAAGGGATCGGTTGGTAGGGCATATTCTGAGGCATCAAGGGATCACAAATTTACCATTGGAGGGCAGCGTGGAGGGTAAAAATCGTAGAGGGAGACCAAGAGATGAATACACCAACCAGATTCAGAAGGATGTAGGTTGCCGTATGTAATGGGAGATGAAGAAGCTTGCACAGGATAGGGTAGCACTGAGAGCTGCATCAAACCAGCCTCAGGACTGAATTCCACAACAACCACAACATAGGAGAACTGAAAGGGTAGTTCGTCGTGGGACCACCAAGCGAGGTGGAGCAGTGGTTAGCACACTGGACTCGCATTCGGGTGAACGACGGTTCAGACCCACGTACGGACGTCCTGATTTAGGTGTTCCGTGATTTTCCTAAATTGCTTTAGGCAAATTATGGGATAAATCCTCTGGAAGGGCATGGCACATTTTCTTCCGCATCCTCCCTTAATCCAATGGGACTGATGACTTCGCTGATTGGTCCTCTCCCTCAAACCAATCAACCAAACTTAATAAGAGGTTAGGATGCTACCTGCTGATTTTATTAATGAAATGTGTCGTAAGTGATACTAGGTAGTATGCAAAATTATTAGAAGTTATAATTGCTCTTCTATTTCTTCCTCTTCTTCTTCTTCTTCTTCTTCTTCTTCAGCACACGAGTTACGTGTTAAGGTAGTCCACCTCTTACGTGGACTTGCTATGTCTCTTCTTATACTGCATTTATAACTGAGAGCTCTTACCAGTGATCCTTCTCTACACATTCAGCCTACATGTTCCCTCCATTTTTAGTATTCCGTGCCTTCGTCCTTATAAAACGGAACCCTCGCAGATTGCTTCGTTGCCCGTCCTCTGTCTGTTAAGAACCATTTTTATTAGGAACGAGTAGACGTATCTTGTTCACACTTATGTCACTTACTAAAGTTTATGTTCCCTTGGATGTTTAAAAATTTTAAGCTTCTAAGTCAATGCAATACAATAAAATGGAAATGCTGTGTGGCTGGGGCCTACCGTCGGGTAGACCGTTAGTCTGGTTCAAGTCTTTCGAGTTGACGCCACTTCGGCGAATTGCGTGTCGAATGCAATCCAATGATGCAGCCTTTTAAGTCAAATATTTTGGTAGTCGCAAATTCACTAACCAAAAGCTATAGGGTGCTTCCTGAATCATGAAATTTGGCAAGAAGGAAGGTTACGCAGAACAAGTAAAAGGAAAAATTCTGAATTCTTAATATGTTGTTATATTACAGGAAAAAAAATATTTCTTATGTCATTTGTAATCTGATTTCAGACGTAATTAAAACGTTCTCGGAAATCTTAGAATCCTTGGGACCGATATCTTACCAGGATATATGTCGATCACAGACAAAAACTGTCAATACTCTCGACTCCTAGAATAGAAACTGTTTATATATCTAATTGAGTTTGTGCAGGACCTTCAGTCAGAGAATCCCGCGCGCACCTGACCAATTTCTTTATGTTTTCTTTAATGTTGTTTTAGGTTATGTATCCTACATTTTTCTTTATAACCTCATTTGTTTCATGATACTCTCTTGTACATCTTGCTACTCTTCTTAGAAACCTCGTTTCTTGAGCCTTTATGCCACTATTTTAATTTCTTGTTGTCACCAATGCTTCCTTGCATAAGTAAGTGTTGGTACTGCAGTGTTTTGTAAAACTTCAGCTCGGTTTATTTTCTAGCTTTATTCTGTAAGTTTTTTACAATTTCTTCATGTATGAAATTTTATTTATTTCACTTTTGATGCATATCATTGTTGTCTTCATATGTGAGGCTCATTATAGGTATTTCAAATGTTTAAGATATTCCAACACTTCAGTATTGAAGACTACTTTTCATCTTATTGGTTGAAATGCCGTCACTTCCGTTTTATCCACAGAAACATCAACTGGAAATAGTGTTATGTAATCTGCATACTGGATTGCAGTTAGTATGGTGTCGCCATCTAGAAATACTTTTTTTTTATCCATCATATCCCATTTACTGATCACTTCATTCGTGTATAAGAGGAGATCAAAAAGTTTCCTTTTTATAGTGTCGCTGCAGCGTATATAAATCCAAGCGCTACCTCGATGCGAGAATATAAGCACCGACATGTAGGCAAGGGGTTAGTGTGGACTTCAAACTGAAACTTTTACCGCTCATTACATACAGGGTATTACAAGATGGTAGCGACACATTTCGAGGGGTTTTAGAGGTTGTCTTGAGGAACAAATCGAAGATAGGAACCCGTGCCCGGGAATGTCATCCAACGACGCTGTTGACCGACGAAGTTACAGGAGCCGGCATCTGCATCCAGGCTACCCTTTCGGCAGTAAACATGGTAGTCACGCTCGTCAGTGGAGAAGAAGGAGTTAGCAGTCCGTAGAGAGGCCTTCTTTATCTCCTGCGAATGTGTTTCTCATTTTCCTCTGTGCATGACGGTATGGGACACAGGTTTGCATCTGCAGTTTATTTTTGTCGTCTGTACCGAGAAACATTCGAAATTTTAGGAGGCTGCTAAAGAAAACTAACTGGGGATGGAAACGTATATCCGAAACTGTCATTCACCGAGGCAACAGAGCACCGCATTCATAGGAGGCGAGAGGCCTGTCTACGCAGCGTCTAGCCCCACCTTCTAGCCTGGCGATCGTGACACTCAGTAGTGATCACTGAATGACAAACAACATTGCTAGACGTTGTAATAGTAGAAGTTTTCGCCTCACAAGCATTAATATACGCTCAATAATAAAAGCCTGATGGCCTAAAGTTATCGAACAATTGTAAAGTAAAAGAAATGAACCATCGCACAGCAGCGACAGAATCTATTATTGTTTATCTTTACCGTTCTTGCGCGGTCCCTGTAAATTTCTATGTCCATGTAACCATTAATGATATAAAAAAAGAATTCTGTTGTTTCAACACAAATGGGGCACTGGGCGCCTCACCTTTTACTGTTTGTATTCCATGAAAGGCGGACGCGGACTTGCTGCGTTCCGCATCGGTATTTTACATTTTATGCGAAAATATTCAGTAAATAGGCTAATTGTTATTTTTACAATCAGAAAACGTGTAGTTTTTGTAACTGATTACGAACAGACAGCATCAAGATGACTTTTGACTGTTACGTATAAAGTTTTTAACCACAATGGTCATCTATTGTAATTTAATATGAAAGGTACGTAGCATAAAAAACGTGTGGTAAAGATAAGTGTGCTTATTTTAGTAAATGAACCTTGATGATTTCCATTTCCCCATTTACTTAATTGATAATTATTTTGTGTTAGTTCATCACCAGAAATTACGATCACGCTGATGGGTCGAACGCAACATGATGCAGAAGGAACATTATCGTTTTCCTGTTATTTCTGAATCAGCTTTTTTTTTAATTTGTGTAGTGTTGCATTTCTTTTAAAGTCTATAAATCTTCTGGTCCCTTAGTTTTGTTCCGGGTATGACTACATCGCGACTATAAAAATGCACAGCAATGATAATGTTTCTTCAGAACGATCTTAAATAAATCAATCTGCTGCTCTTGTCCAAAATAATCCAACCAGGTATTTAATTCTCAACGTATTTTATTATAATAGTGCAATCAATCCCTGACCCTGTTGCCAAGTGGCCCAACAAAATATTCACTTTTTTGACATTTTTCAAAAAATATAAAGTAACAATTCTTTTTCTTTTCGTCCGCAAAGAGCAACGCTACAACGTTCGGCTTACTGTGAACAGTGGCACATTTACTGGCGAAGAGGTAGCCTATTGTCAGGCACAGGCACCTAACACTTCGACGCTCTGTAACATCCTTGGATTCCTATCTTGTTCCTCAAGACGCCCTGTACTACTCATCGATGTTTGTTGGGATCGTTTTGTAACATCCTGTACAGTAAAGGATGCTGGCGAAATCAACATCCGTGTTTTACGCCTTTGTTTAAGTTCATAGGTTTTGTGATTATGTTTCTTATATCTGATACGTTTCCGACCTTTGTGCATTGCCTCTTAATAGCATTTACGAGATGACATGAATAACCTCATTCAAACCTCGTATTCCTAGAAGGCGCAGTAGTTAGCACACTGGCTCGCGTTTGGGAGGACGACAGTTCAAATTCACATCAGGTCATCATGATTAATGTTTTCCATAATTTCTCTAAAACTCGTAACACAAATGCCTGGATGATTCGTATGAAAGGGCACGGCTGATTTTCTTCCTACCCTTCGCCAATTCGAGTTTTTCCAGTATCTCAGAATATCTCTACGACCAGATGTTAAACACAAATGTTCATGACTACCTTTCTTCTATTCGCATTACAAAATACATTTTCAAAATCCGGAAACAGGAAGATGGGTTTCCGTATTGAATTACCGTTTGTAATCTATAACCATAGAAGTCTGCGGGCACGTACTTACCGCTACAATGAAATACAGAGAGCTGGTGGTTCATACATGCTTCTTGAATCAGAGTGGCGGGAGACTCCAGACTCAGTGGACTGATTATTTCTTAGCGAGGATATTTCCACTCTCGTGATTCTGCATGTTTGCGGTTGGCTGACCTGAGTGCGATGGCTGATCTGAAAGAGCAGCGTGCCTGTATAAAGATTCGCTTTAAGCTCACCGAAAGCACCAGAGTCATACAAGCTTTTGGAGACAACGCTTCAGATCAGACACTGACTTACGAGTGGTATAAACGCTTCCAATACGTGCGAACGTCGATTGATGAAGACGATTGTTCCAGTCGGCCATCAACTGACATCATATCCACAACAAGTTCATAAAGTGAGGGATCTAATTCTGCAAAATCGTAGACGGATCATCCACGATCTCTACAACACCTTCGGTACATGCGGATGTCTTCTGTGAGAATAACTGAAGACGAGAAGGATTGCAGAGAAATTTGTGTCAGGACTGTTTCAAGACTGTCAGAAGTAACTCCGCGTGGTGGTTTGCTGTGAACGTAAACAACGGCTCGAAACCCATCTAAACTAGTTTATGGTGGTGACCCTGAACCTAAGCGACAATCGTCGTTATGGAAGAGCCATTTTACACTCAGTCCAAAGGACACTCGACAAGAGACAGGCCAAAAATTATAGTACATTATCAATATTGCTATTATTGTTATCTTCTTTCCTTTCTCAGACCTTAGGTCTGGTTAAAAATGGAAAGTGACGCGGACCTTGATCAAGCGTGACTTCCTTTTAACTGTACGGAATATGTTATATTGCATTTAGGAACTTTCGGGTGATTGAACATGTATCAATAATTACGGATTTCCGTAGTTGTATATATAAGTTTGGATGTAGCTGTATTGCATTGATGTACTGGTGGATATTGTGTAGTATGACTCCTGTTGTTGATAGTATAATTGGTATAATGTCAACTTTATCCTGATGCCACATGTCTTTGACTTCCTCAGCCAGTTGGATGTATTTTTCAATTTTCTCTCCTGTTTTCTTTTGTATATTTGCTGTATTGGGTATGGATTTTTCGATTAGTTGTGTTAATTTCTTCTTTTTATGTATGATGTCAGGTTTGTTATGTGGTGTTGTTTTATCTGTTATAATGGTTCTGTTCCAGTATAATTTGTATTCATCATTCTCCAGTACATTTTGTGGTGCATACTTGTATGTGGGAACGTGTTGTTTTATTAGTTTATGTTGTATGGCAAGCTGTTGGTGTATTATTTTTGCTACATTGTCATGTCTTCTGGGGTATTCTGTATTTGCTAGTATTGTACATCCGTTGTGATGTGATCTACTGTTTCTATTTGTTGTTTGCAAAGTCTACATTTATCTGTTGTGGTATTGGGATCTTTAATAATATGCTTGCTGTAATATCTGGTGTTTATTGTTTGATCCTGTATTGCAATCATGAATCCTTCCGTCTCACTGTACATATTGCCTTTTCTTAGCCATGTGTTGGATGCGTCTTGATCGATGTGTGGCTGTGCTAGATGATACGGGTGCTTGCCATTTAGTGTTTTCTTTTTCCAATTTACTTTCTTCGTATCTGTTGATGTTATGTGATCTAGAGGGTTGTAGAAGTGGTTATGAAATTGCAGTGGTGTAGCCGATGTATTTATATGCGTGATTGCTTTGTGTATTTTGCTACTTTCTGCTCGTTCTAGAAAGAATTTTCTTAAATTGTCTACCTGTCCATAATGTATGTTTTTTATGTCCATAAATCCCCTTCCTCCTTCCTTTCTGCTTAATGTGAATTTCTCTGTTGCTGAATATATGTGATGTATTCTATATTTGTGGCATTCTGATCGTGTAAGTGTATTGAGTGCTTCTAGGTCTGTGTTACTCCATTTCACTACTCCAAATGAGTAGGTCAATATTGGTATAGCAATGGTATAGCATTGGTATAGCTTTTGTCTTGTTTCTTGCTGTCAATTCTGTTTTCAGTATTTTTGTTAGTCTTTGTCTATATTTTTCTTTTAGTTATTTTTTAATATTTGTATTATCTATTCCTATTTTTTGCCTGTATCTTAGATATTTATAGGCATCTGTTATTATTATTATTATTATTATTATTATTATTATCTGAAGTGATTGTCGCTTAAGAATTCGTCCCTCTTGGTCAGATTGTCGATGAATTTCTCCACGTTATTCGAAGGAGAATATTAAAGAGAATGTGGTGTCACCGCCAGACACCACACTTGCTAGGTGGTAGCTTAAATCGGCCGCGGTCCATTTAGTACATGTCGGACCCGCGTGTCGCCACTGTGTGATCGCAGACCGAGCGCCATCACAAGGCAGGTCTCGAGATACGGACTAGTACTCGCCCCAGTTGTACGACGGCTTTGCTAGCGACTACACTGACGAAGCTCTTCTCTCATTTGCCGAGAGACAGTTAGAATAGCCTTCAGCTAAGTCCATGGCTACGACCTAGCAAGGCGCCATTAGCCTTACATAGTTTGATAGTTATCGTATGAAATGTCTCATCAAGAACGTTGTAAACCAAAGGGCTATATAAAAGTTAAGTATTCTTGCTACCATTCACTACTTATCCTGTTCCAGAATTCACGCCCGTCTGCGTTAGATAGCGTGCATTTCGGCCTCCTCTATCTACAAGGTGTTGGCACATTTGCCAACACATCAGAGAACAAGACTTTGACGAAGTTCCGTACAGAAGACTGTAGACACTACGACAATGTACGATCTGTTCACATTAGTCATGAATTTCTGACTGAATACAAGATGAAAGTTGTTCCCCAACCACCATATCCACCAAGTCGTAGCTCAGTATGGCTTCTTCTTCTTCCTTAAGGTAAAACTGAAGTTTCAGGAGACAATGGAGATGCAGTGCGTGTTTGCTCAAGCCGTTCGCCTGTATAACGAAATATCCTTACACGGTCATGAATTACGAATGGCTGTTATCACTGAAAGAACTGGTTATCGTTTCCAGTTTAGCATGACAGTTAAAACAGCTCAATATAACGGGTTTCTGGAATAACCGATTTTCGGTGTTTTCGAAATCAATTTTACTATTCTTTGACCGTGACTGTCGCAGAAAATATGTAAAGGTTTTTCAAATTACCACTAACAAAAGAAAATGGCTCTGAGCACTATGGGACTTAACATCTATGGTCATCAGTCACCTAGAACATAGAACTACTTAAACCTAACTAACCTAAGGACATCACACAAAACCCAGCCATCACGTTACCGCTAACAGTCACAAACGTTGTTAACTGTTGTGTTATTTATTTATTTTGCTACATGTTTGGAGGGAGTACCTCATCTTCAGGCTAACTGGCATTACAAAAACAATTTCACGGTAATATTATACTGATGTTACATAGTCTTCTCATAAATTCTGTGGTTATCCTGTGGATAAAGAGAAAACTCAGTAAGAGGTGATGTCATTTTGGGAGCTGGACTGATGTTTGCATGAAAATGTTTTCTAACAGTCACTCACTTTGTTCTTCTGGCGTGGCAGTCTCGTTGTGATGAGCTGAGGTATTTCCATTTCTGTGGCCCTCTCGGCTTTCTTGATCACTGTTCACAAATTTTCACTAACGTAACAGTAACTTGGAAACAAGATCACAAAAAACAAATCTGTAGTGCAGTAGACAAGATGGCGTTCATAACACAGCTGGTTTCGACTTGGCTATCGATCCGTCGATCTGTGTGGTGTCATATGTTTACATGCATTGTGCATGTCTTGTTATCGTATTACAGACATAGGTTGACAAAACACATTACAAATTGAGCACCTGTTACAATATTATTGTACAAATCATGATATACACTATTTCTTTTACACATTTCTAAGCTATATATGGGGCTACATAACATGACAGTCGTTTGACTCCAGCCCCAGCAATAACTTAGAAACGTATAAAACAGGTAGTTTATATCACTATTTGTACAATAATATTGTAACAGGTGCTCAATTTGTAAAGTGTTTTGTCAACGTATGTCTGTAATACGATAATAAGACGTGCACAATGCATGTAAACATCTGACCCCACAAAGATCGACAGACGATAGTCAAATCGAAACCAGATGTATTTTGACCACCATCTTGTCTACTGCACTACAGATTTCTTTTTTGTGATCTTGTTTCCAAGTTACTGTTACGTTAGTGAAAATTTGTGAACAGTGATCAAGAAAGCCAAGAGGGCCAAGGAAATGGAAATACTTCAGCTCACCACAACGAGACTGCCACGCCAGAAGAACAAAGTAAGTGACTGTTAGAAAACATTTTCACGCAAACATCAGTCCAGCTCCCAAAATGACATCACCTCTTACTGAGTTTTCTCTTTATCCAAAGGATAACCACAGCATTTATGAGAAGACTATGTAACATCAGTATAATATTACCGTGAAATTGTTTTTGTAATGCCAGTTAGCCTCAAGATGAGGTATTCCCTCCAAACATGTAGCAATATAAATAAATAACATAATAGTTAACAAAGTTTGTGACTGTTAGCGGTAATTTAAAAAACCTTTACATATTTTCTGAGACAGCCACGGTCAAAAAATAGTAAAATTTATTTCGAAAACACCGAAAATCGTTTATTCCAGAAACCCGTTATATTGAGCTGTTTTAACTGTCAGGGTTAACTGGAAACGATAACCAGTTCTTTCAGTGATAACAGCCATTCGTAATTTATGGCCGTGTACGGATATTTCGTTATACAGGCGAACGGCTTGAGCAAACACGCACTGCATCTCCATTGCCCTTTGAAACTTCAGTTTTACCTTAGGGAAGAAGAAGAAGCCACATTGAGCTACGACTTGGTGGATATGGTATTTGGGGAACAACTTTAATCCTGTATTCAAAATGGTTCAAATGGCTCTGAGCACTATGGGACCTAACATCTGAGGTCATCAGTCCCCTAGAACTTAGAGCTACTTAAACCTAACTAACCTAAGGACATCACACACATCCATGCCTCAGGCAGGATTCGAACCTGCGCCCGTGGCGGTCGCTCTGTTCCAGACTGAAGCGCCCATAACCGCACGACCACTTCGATCGGCAATCTTGTATTGAGTCAGAAATTCATGATTAATGTGAACAGATCGTACACTGTCGTAGTGTCTACAGTCTTTTGTACGGAACTTCGTCAAAGTCTTGCTTTCTTTAATATTCTCCTTCGAATAACGTGGAGAAATTCATTGACAGTCTGACCAAGAGGGACGAATTCTTAAGCGACAATCCCTTTAGATAATAATAATAGTAATAATAATAATAATAGTAGTAATAATAATAATAATAATAGCAATATTGATAATGTACTATAACTTTTGGCCTGGCTCTTGTCGACAAAGAAATACCGTGAAATACCGGTTATTGAGAACCAAAGTACCGGTGTAGGTTTTGGCCAGGTGCAATAAGAGACGTGATTCGTCCTATCAGGTCGCACGTTTCCTTTGATCCACGGCTCGTTCTCGATGATCCCGTGTCCATTGCAGTCGTAATATTGACGGTATCGTTGGTTCAACTTGGGAAGACGTAGGAGTCTTCCGCTGTGGAGCAGTATGTTCAACCATGTGCGCCGAAGAGTCTCCAACGAAACACATGTGCATGCACCATCGTTATACTCTCTCTTGAGATCACTACCTATCCTGCTTCTCGGAGTTGGATAGCATCCGACCACCACGTTCCGTGATAAGGCCTGGATGTGAAACACGTCATCGCCTATGCGTCTTTCTATCTTTTCCATAGGTGGCCATGTCAGTTGCACGCGAACTGCCGACCAGATTTGTGTTTCTGTGATGTTATTTTGCATCGTCAGGGGCACAACTATCAGCTCTTTGTCGTATATCAGTGGATTTATCCATCTCCGGCCTATGTCGTTGATAGAATGATTGCCCATCTGTCTCTGTTCCGCTTATATACTTTCTTGTAATTGTGGAAGGAAGACAGGAAACATCAACCTCAGACGACAGTGTCCAGGCAACCGACGAACTGATTGACAGCAGTCCCAGATTTTCCGACAATGAAGACGTTCACACAGTGGTTCTCGAATGGTTCCGTGACCAAGAGGCGGATTTATGTCGTCGAGGAAATGAACTTTCCGACCGGTGTTTACAGAGAAATAGTGACCATGTTGAGAAACAGCGTCATATATCTGTCTGAGACTGAAGTGTAATGTAGCATTCAATAAAAATTATTTCATACGTATGTAGATGGTATTATATATATATATATATATATATATATATATATATATATATATATATAGTTAAGGATCACCGACCATTTGACCATTTTCTTCTGTGCGGATGCACAAACAGTGCCCGAAATCTTACGGGAATCGGCGGTAAAGCCGCGAGTAATGAGTAAGATGGGCAGGGGCACTATGAATATAGTGCGGGACAATAAGTTGCGAATGTGGGTCACAAAGGAGCGTGCCAGAGATGAGGCCGCGCAGTCGCACTATCCTCTATGTGCTCGATGGCTCAAATGGGTAGAGCGTCTGCCATGTAAGCAGGAGATCCCGGTTTCGAGTCCCGGTCGGGGCACACACTTTCAATTGTCGCCGTTGACTTATATTAACGCCTGTATGCAGCTAAGGGTATTCATTTCATTGTAAAAATTACTTCACCTACCATAACAGTGTGTAATTCGTCTCGTGAAGAAATATAAAAGAATGAAGAGGGACTAACGTGGCTTAGTAATTACTCTGTATACACGGAAGCAGTAATCATATGTATAAACTATCCATTCAGTTTGCAAATTGTATTAATATTTCGTTTTCGTATGTAGGACCAAAGCCTATTTAAAATTTTTCAACTCAGTATCTATACAGGTTTTTACCAAAATCGCACATTGAATAAATAACATTCTACCTTTCATCAGATGACGTGAAAAGTTTAGGCAGTGGTTTGCAAAGAAAAACGTCAGCAGCATGCTAAAATTATACAATTAACTGTGTTAATAATGGTCGTGATGATAATGAAAAGGTGACGTTTTTTTGATATATAAGACCTAAACAATTACAAGAAGTCCATTATAACGGCACTATTTGGTGGCAATGCGAATAAAGGGTGTAACGTCAATACTAAAATTAATCAAACTTTTCCCTTCGTCCAGAGACAGACTTTCACAATTGGAGGATATACGGTGTGATCAGAAACATCCTTAAAACTTTGCAAGGGTGTGCCAGCCGAAGTGGCCGTGCGGTTAAAGGCGCTGCAGTCTGGAACCGCAAGACCGCTACGGTCGCAGGTTCGAACCTTGCCTCGGGCATGGATGTGTGTGATGTCCTTAGGTTAGTTAGGTTTAAGTAGTTCTAAGTTCTAGGGGACTAATGACCTCAGCAGTTGAGTCCCATAGTGCTCAGAACCATTTGAACCATTTGCACCATTTGCAAGGGTGTTGCAGGGAAGATAGTTCTGAGTAACAACTGTTAAGAAAAAAATTCGAGACTGTGCATCGTTTGCGAGTTAATTAGCACTGAAGTTAGTTAATCAGGCCTGTTGCGATCACAATTTTAAGCGACTCGCAAATGCAGTTAGCATTAGTTGATCGCTTAGAGTAGATGACAACGGACGAAATTGCTCAGTCTTTGGCTGGGGTTCGATTCTTACTGCTGTCCCGTGTCCAGTTTCTTAATCGCTTTCTTTTCTGGTTTAGGAAACAAAACGAAGAACACCTTGAGGCACATGGTGTCTGGCGGGCTGCAAGGATTTTCGTGCGCAGCGGGCTGATACAGTAACTGCAATACCAGTCAACTCGGAAACGGGGCCACGTACCGATTCTTTCTGAACATTTATTTCACAGAACTACCTATCCTGCAACAGTCTTACAAGCTTTTCTCACTGTCTCTGATCACACTGTATAGACATGTTTCATGTAATCACTGTTCGAATTACAACGTTCTTCATTTCTTTACTCGATGTTCAGTTTTACCTGTCTCCTTCTTGGCATTCTTCTGGGTTAGGTATTCGAGCGAACTGCACGAGATCCGCCACTGCTGTTTATAACTATTTTACTGTGCATGAATTTAGACTGTTGCTATAGAACATGAGCAGGTGCATAGGCACTGATGATTCGAGCCACATGCCAGAAAGTAGTAAAAAATAAATTACTTTTCTTGAGTAATTCAATTGTAGGGTCTGAATGCACTCATTATACTTGTCTTCATAAATATTAAAGACGGAAATCGTACGTGAGTTCTGCGTATAGGTACTGCTATGAGAGAGAGACATCCAGAAAGCTAATAGAGTCGAAATGCAAACCTCGACGAAGTCAAGGGAGCCTTAATAGCAGTCTTCGCTAATATTTCTGTTAGAGATCATTACGCCATATTCAAATATTTTAAGCACTGTTTGAAATAATTTTAAGTTATTACATCGTTTACTATCATAATTATGTTCGGCCATGTGGCTACGTTTGTGAACCGTGACTGTGTGGGATAATTATTTATTTGTAATCTCTATTACCAGTTACCAAAAAAAATAAATATAAATGTCGTGTGACTAGAGCCTCCCGTCCAATAGACCGTTCGCCGGGTGCAAGTCTTTCGATTTGACGCCACTTCGGTGACATGCGCGTCGATGGGGATGGAACGATGGTTATTATGACAACACAACACTCAGTCCCTGAGCGGGGAGAATCTCCGACCCAGCCGGGAATCGAACCTGGGCCCTTAGGACTGACATTCTGTCGTGCTGATCACTCACATACCGGGGGAGCACACAAGTCACTTTTATTTGTTTTATGTTTATCTAACATTATACAACGCGTTTCGTACATATTCTGTTTATCATCAGGCATTTATACATACATACAGAGAAATGTTACTTAAAAACAAATTGTCTTAAACTAAATTAACTGTTGTGTACATTGTTCCGCGTAGTCAGCGCGTACACAACTTTCCCACTAGAGCGCGCACCGCTAAGCACAACAGCGCAGGCGCAGCGCTCGTCCGTCTCCGCACTACGAGATGGCGCTGTCATAGAGACGGACCAAATTCTGCTTCCGCCGCTCCGCGTATTAATATGTAATGCAGCCATTGAAATTGCTGCTAACGTAGAACCTTTTCTCCTCGCGGATCACACTCGCGCAGTGATACCTGAACGCGCGAGGTATTATAACGAGTGTACAGACCTCCAATGAGTCAGTCTGCTTTTGTCTGCAACATTCTGCATTGCTCTGCACCAGTCTGTACCAGTCTGCAATTGTATGTACCGGTCTATAGCCATGTTTCAGTCTGCACCTAATAAGATTATCATATTCCTGTACATAGCCATGAAGATAAATGTATAGACACTTTGTCAAGTATCAGAGATAGGTGAGAATAAGATTAAAGCACCAAGACCAAAGGGACTTGAGATTGTCAATTGTAAACAGCATCCAGAATCAAGTTACATAATATATATCTTTTTTATTATTTTAATAAATATGTGTGAAAATTAATCAACTTGTGTTTAAAGTTGGTCAATCTGCTACTCTAAGCGTGCAAGTGGCATTTCTATCGTCTGACCTAACGTCTGGCGGTAGCGTTCTCGCTTCCCACGCCCGGGTTCCCGGGTTCGATTCCCGGCGGGGTCAGGGATTTTCTCTGCCTCGTGATGGCTGGGTGTTGTGTGCTGTCCTTAGGTTAGTTAGGTTTAAGTAGTTCTAAGTTCTAGGGGACTGATGACCATAGATGTTAAGTCTCATAGTGCTCAGAGCCATTTGAACCATTTTGAACCTAACGTCTGAAGATAAACACGCCACAATAAATCCACGAGACATATTGCTGACACTCGCCTACTTCATTAGAGCGACAAGTAAAATAATCTGATGGTGTGTGTACCGAAGGTCTTACAGTACGCACACCACATTAACCTAGAGCTTTTTGTCCATTGTTCGTTATTGTAGTGGCTGATGTGGGAGGGAGACAGTGGATGGCCAGAAATCAGGTACTGCCTGATGCAAATGATGCAAAACTATTGGCATCCTGTACAGGCTGTGATGTCACACATAACCCATACCAAGAAAAACCAGCAGAAGGCATCACTGACTTCGATCTCTGGCCATCTACTGCCCACCTCCCTCCCCCCCACCCACCAAAATGCCACACCAGCCACTACAGTAACGCATAATGGACTAAAGCTCTAGGTCAATTTAGCTTAAGACTATTTTTTAAGTAATACTTCTCTGTATGTATGAGTTAACGCCTGATGAACAGAGCATGTTCGAAATGCGCAGTATTGTGTTAGATTAAACATAAAACAAAAGTGAGTGGTAGCAGAAATTACAAATAAGTAATTATTTATTATGCCATCGCCAACTGCAGCTCTTGTTGGCATGATTTATTTTTCATATTTTACCTTTACCTTTATTTTATTTGTTTTCACTATACACACAGTTAGTTAGAAGTAATAGTAATAATAATAACAATTACATTATCAATGATGGTAACAATAACTGATTAATTGTAAAAATAGATAACACTAATGGTAACAGGAAGGGGAAGGAAAGGACAATGAAAATTGACCTAATATTGTCTCCAAGGAAAGAAAGATGTAGATACGTTGTTTCAATAAGAAGGCTTTTGGGGCTATGGGGAACGTCTCGTTTTTAAAGGGGTAAAGGGTGCTTTCAAATTCATGGGATTATCAGCGCTACACATTTTCCTCATTTTGTTTTTCAAGCCGCCGTAAAATTCTAAGATATAAAAAATAATCATTTCCGTAAGCCTCTTGTCGCCTGCATTTACACTGCTCCTACATTTCCTTATAATTTGTTTCCTCATTAATATTTATATTCAAAGCGTTTTTTTTTTCCTTCTTATTGCGAAAAGGCACCGAATAATGCAACAGCTTGTGACTTTCCATAAAATGGCGCACTGCGGCTAGCTGACTGCGTCGCTCGGAGACTTGACCTTGGCCAGTGTTTGCGTGTGCGTGCGGCGGCGCTTGCGTGCGATTATGCGACGCCGCAGCTTTGCGGCCGTCGGTGGGGCGAGAGGCCCGCAGTTTCATTACCCTCCGTGGGCGGCGCTGAGGTGCCACCTTAATGAACGCTGCCGCGCAAACCGTTGTCGCCTGGTGTGTTCCCGAACACAAGCAGGTGAGCGATCGACTGCCACGTCGGTTCTAGGGTGCAGTGCACACAGAAGGGGAGTAGCATACAGCGGACACGTGGCGGAATCGTGGCACTGTTTCAGGTTACACCCATATTAGGAAATGGATTATCGCACACAGTGGTGGCGTGGCTGCAACACGAACGTCCGTCGTCTGGCCTTACATGGAAACCACCAATGTTCGTCATCACAGTTTCCGTCTAAATTTATGACGTGTGCAGGGGTTGGTCGGAAGCGAAACTGACGGACATTGGAGTCTCAGATGCTAAAGCGTTTAGAAAAAGAAAATAACAGACACTACTGGCCATTAAAATTGGTACACCAAGAAGAAATGCAGATGATACATGGGCATTCATTGGACAAATATATTATACTAGAACTGACATGTGGTTACGTTTTCAAGAAATTTGGGTGCATAGATCGTGAGAAATCAGTACCCTGAACAACCACGTCTGGCCGTAATAACGGCCTTGATACGTCTGGGCATTCAGTCAAACAGAGCTTGGCTGGCGTGTACACGTACAGCTGCCCATGCAGCTTCAACACGATATCACAGTTCAACTAGAGTAGTGACTTGCGTATTGTGACGAGCCAGTTGCTCGGCCACCATGGACCAGACGTTTTTAATTGGTGAGAGATCTGGAGAATGTGCTGGCCAGGGCAGTAGTCGAACATTCTCTGAATCCAGAAAGGCCCATACAGGACCTGCAACATGCAGTCGTGCATTATCCTGCTGAAATGTTGGGTTTCGCAGGGATCGAATGAAGGGTAGAGCCACTCATCTGAAGTGTAACGTCCACTGGTAAAAGTGCCGTCAATGCGAACAAGAGGTGACCGAGACGTGTAACCAATGGCACCCATACCATCACGCCGGGTGATACGCCAGTATGGCGATGACGGATACACGCTTGCAATGTGCGCTCACCGCGATGTCGCCAAACAATGATGCGACCAACATGATGCTGTAAACAGAACCTGGATTACTCCGAAAAAATGACGTTTTGCCATTCGTGCACCCAGGTTCGTCGTTGAGTAGACCATCGCAGGCGCTCCTGTCTGTGATGCAGCGTCAAGGGTAACCGCAGCCATGGTCTCCGATCTAATAGTCCATGCTGCTGCTAGCGACGTCGAACTGTTCGTGCAGATGGTTGTTGTCTTGCAAACGACCCCACCTATTGACTCAGGGATCGAGACATGGCTGCACGATCCTTTACAGCCATGCGGATAAGATGCTTGTCATCTCGACTGCTAGTTATACGAGGCCGTTGGGATCCAGCACGGCGTTCCGTATTACCCTCCTGAACGCACCGATTCCATATTTCCTAACAGTCATTGGATGTCGACCAACGCGAGCAGCAATGTCGGGATATGATAAACTGCAATCGCGATACGCTACAATCCACCATTTATCAAAGTCGGAAACGTGATAGTAAGCATTTCTCCTCCTTACACGAGGCATCACTACAACGTTTCACAGGGCAACGCCGGACTACTGCTGTTTGTGTATGAGAATTCAGTTGGAAACTTTCCTCATGTCAGCGCGTTGCGGGTGTCCCCACCGGCGCCAACATTGTGTAAATGCTCTGAAAAGCTAATCATTTGCATATAACAGCATCTTCTTTCTGTCGGTTAAATTTCGCGTCTGTAGCACGTCATCTTCGTGGTGTAGCAATTTTAATGGCCAGTAGTGTACTTAGTGTAGGTCAGCCCTGGCCATTCACGTCAGCGAAATTGACAGGCAGCGGGTGGCGATGGGGAAATAGTACAGAACGGTAATTCTAAGATCATAGGTTCGAGTCCCTTAGGGAAATTTTTTTAGTTTTCAATTTTCAGGCTGCACTGCAAATAAAAGATATAATGATGTATGTAATAATATTTTCATAAAATTCATGAAAAGGAAGTTAAAGGAAAATTTGGGGTACCAATATATTTCCCGGAAAGAATTATAAAGAGGGATGTTCAATAATAAAGCAATACAAAATTTTTCTGAAATCAGTTTGTTTTTATTCAGAATTCCAATTCACCACATTATTCCCCCCTGTTTTGGCTACAAAACCGTATTTCTCAACGTAATCTGCGGCCAATGAAATATTCTTTCGCCATTTTACTGGAAGGGCCTGTCTGCCCGCATGTCCCCACTCTACTTGGCGACGTCGGAGCCAACGTCTTGTTACACCATTTATCTCCCTATCATCCACGTACTTACTTCCTGAGAAATCATCATTCACTTGAACAGGCAGATGGGTGTGAAAAGTTCCAAGATGTGGGCTGTAGGGTTGATGAGGAAGAACAGTCCAAAGAAGTTTTGTTCCAATGGTTCAAATGGCTCTGAGCACTATGGGGCTTAACATCTGAGGTCATCATTCAACTAGAACTACTCAGGTTGGTTGGGTTGGTCAGATATTTTCGAGGGAAGACAACAAACAACGAGGTCATTGGTCTCATCGGACAAGGGAAGGACAGCGAAGGAAGTCGGCCGTGTCCTTTCAAAGGAATCATGACGTCATTTGCCCCGCGCGATTTAGCGAAATCACGGAAAACCTAAATCAGGATGGTCGGACGCGTGATTGAACTGTCGTCCTCCAGAATGCGAGTCCAGTATGTTAACGACTGCGCCACCTCGCTCGGTGGAACTGCTTAAACCTAACTAACCTAAGGACGTCACACACATCCATGCCCGAGGCAGGATTCGAACCTGCGACCTTAGCAGTCGCGCGGCTACGGACTGAAGAAAATGGCTCTGAGCACTATGGGGCTTAACATCTATGGTCATCAGTCCCCTAGAACGTAGAACTACTTAAACCTAACTAACCTAACGATATGACACAACACCCAGTCATCACGAGGCAGAGAAAATCCCTGACCCCGCCGGGAATCGAACCCGGGAACCCGGGCGCGGAAAGCGAGAACGCTACCACACGACCACGAGCTGCGGACCCGGACTGAAGAGCCTAGAACAGCTCGGCCATAGCGGCCGGCTATGAAGTTTTATGAGCTCCTCATAGATGCGCAGTCATGTGAGGCATTGCATTCTTACAGAGAATTTCTTTTGCATTTTTGTGGCGATGGATGCGCTGACGTCGTTTTCCCAGTTTCATGAGGATAGCAGAATACACTTCAGAGTTAAAAGTTGCTCCGTGAGGGACGACACGAAACAGTAAAGCCCCTTCAGAGGCCCATAGATTGTCATCATGTCTTTACAGGGGGAATTGTGGTTTTGAACTTTGTCTTTTGAGGAGAGGTGATGTGCCGCTACTCCATTGATTTGGCTTTTGTTTCTGGCTCGAAGTGATGAATCCACATTTCAACGCCTGTGACAGTGTTCGATAAAAGATTTTCATGATTAGCCGCGTATCGAGCAAGCTATTTCACATGTATAGTAAACAGATCATAGAGTTACTAATTATTTCGCGGAGGTAAATGATAGTAGTAGCGAAAAATTCTTTCTTTAGCTGACAACGCTGTCGAAAAATTCTCCAACTCATCGTTTACTTCTCAGGACGGTGTTCCAGTCCAAACGATCAAGCTTATTATAGACCTACTGCTGCTCATAATAACTACTGCTCCTTAGACCTTGAAACTCTTGTCTGGACAACACAACAGAAACACTCGTTCCCATCAGAATACAAGTACTTGAGATCCGACGGGTAAGAAGACAAGCTGGGTACATTCTATCTGACAGGAGCTTGAATGTAGACACCTTAAAGGAACTGAAAGCGAAAAACATAAATGAGCAGATTAAAAAATACAGAATCAACTGGAAGGATTATGTCACAAGAATGGAAGTCGATACATTACCAAAATTGTTGACAGTTATTTCCCAGCGGGCAGAAGATATCTAGGAAGACTGACGAAAATTTAACAGTTTCAACCAAGAGGGCGTAAAAGCCAAATGCCTAATGTATGCAGAGAGAAGAAGAGATATCATATTAAAAATATTATGATTTTTTAAGTACCATTTATTTTGATAAGTTTTGTAGTTACATATAGCTCTTGTCTGTTATCAGAAGACTCCTGAAGGCAATAAGCTATTGACGTTAAATGAATAAATAAAGAATTGAACATAATATACATGTTGTCCCAGGGTGAATGCTCAATGTTCAGGAGTATGACAAGAACGATCGTTTCAAGCCAAATACACTCATGCTCATAAATTAAGGATAATCCTGATACATGGTGAAACAACGCTCTGGTGGGCGGTTTGCGCCTTTAAATCACCTCGGGGTCTGACCATGCGGTGCATTTGACAGCGGTCGTCGCACTGTGGCGCTTGCAACAGTCCGCATACGCAGAGGTGTAGTGGAGCACGTCAGAGTACGGTGCAGCGAGTAAGTGTGCAGACGTTTTCAGACGAGCTAATGGTGAGTGTGTGTTAAAAATCACTCAAAGGACACATATTGATACGTTATGAGGGGTAGAATATTAGGGCGACTGGAGGCTGGTCAAACACAGCAGGTCGTAGCAAGGGCCCTCCAGTGCCACAAAGCGTGATCTCACGATCATGGCAACGATTCCAGCAGAGAGGAAACGTGTCCAGGCGCTACAGTACGGGACGTCCACAGTGTACAACACCACAAGAAGACCGATATCTCACCATCAGTTCCCGCAGACGGCCACGCAGTATTGCAGGTAGGCTTGCTCAGGACCTTAGCGCAGCCACTGGTACAGTTGTCTCCAGACACACAGTCTACAGACGACTGATCAGACATGGTTTATTCATCCGGAGACCTGCAAGGTGCATTCCACTTACCCCTGATCACAGGAGAGCCCGTAAAGCCTGCTGTCAAGAACACAGTACATGGTCATTGGAACAATAGTCCCAGGTTATGTTCACGGACGATTCCAGGTATAGTCTGAACAGTGTTTCTCTCCGGGTTTTCATCTGGCGCGAACCGGGAACGAGATACCAACCCCTTAATGTCCTTGAAAGGGACTTTTATGGAGGTATTGGTTTGATGCTGTGGGGTGGGATTATGATTGGTGCACGTAAGCCCCTGTATGTCTTTGACAGAAGAACTGTAACAGGTCAGGTGTATCGGAACGTCATTTTGCACCGGTGTGTCCGCCTTTACAGGGGTGGAGTGTGACCCCCTTCTTCCTGATGGATGATATGGCACCACCCCACCGAGCTGCCATCGTGGAAGAGTACCTTGATACAGAAGATATCAGGCGAATGGAGTGGCCCGCCTGTTCTCCAGACCTAAACTCCATCGAGTACGTCTGGGATGATCTCGGTCGACGTATCGCTGCGCGTCTTCAAACCCCTACGACACTTTAGGAGACCCGACAGGCACTGGGCAAGAATGGGAGGCTATACCTCAGCAGATACTCGACCACCTGATCCCGAGTATGCCAACCCGTTGTGCGGCCTGTGTACATGTGCATGGTGATCATATCCCATATTGATGTCGGGGTACTTGCGCAGGAAACAGTGGCGTTTTGTAGCACACGTGTTTCAGGACGGTTTTTCTCAACTTACCACCAATACCGTGGACTTATGGAACACACACGACACACATATCCATGTGCCTATGCTGTTAGGGCCAGTTCTGTGTAATTCCACGTTGTGTGGCACCACATTCTGCTATTATCCTTAATTTATGAGCATGAATGTACTTCATGTGGACATATGCACAATTCTGAATGGTTTCAAAGACAGAACATATTTAATGTACATTGTTACTTATTTTCTTAATTGTTCAGTACATTGTCAACGTAACATAGTACCATTGTTGTTTAGACGAAGTAGAGGCGAATAATTTGATGTAGGACACGTGGTCTGTCAGGTCGGGAAACTACCGCAAACTGGCTTGCCTACACCTCAATGCATGCATATTAAGCAAGGTTCTCCGTATTCTTCCGCTCTCTTCACGCAACCTGCAGGTATTTGAGAAAAATTAATTTGACTTTTTAAAGGAGAAGGCATAATAGAACACCTAACAAGAACACTCACTAAATAAGAAAACAGAAGAACAACAACACAAGAAGATGACGACTAGAACAAATCAAATAAGGATACAAAGAATAAAGAGTTGAATTCGGATGGAGTGGTGCTCAGTCAAGAAAGCGAATTGCAAGATGTACCATTATGCCAAGAGCGCAGAGAACGGACTGACGCCTCAGGTTGCCGTGTGGTCTGTTTCATGCGACCTCCTCCATGAGAGCTGGTTGACTTGGCGGGGAGCAGTGAGCTGGCTTGCAATCCGATCCGTAAGAGTGGTGGGGAATAGTGACCTATCTTGCAATCTGATTCCTGGGAGTGGTGGGAACCAGCGAGCTAGTGACAAGGCCAAGGGTCCGATCGGTGAGGGTGGTGGGGAGGGGACTGACGCCTGGATCACTTTGTGATATGCTCCGACAGCACGTTGGCAGAAGGCCGTAACTGTTATGATCGCTGTCTGGAACCGCGTGACCGCTACGGTCGCAGGTTCGAATCCTGCCTCGGGCATGGATGTGTGTGATGTCCTTAGGTTAGTTAAATTTAATTAGTTCTAAGTTCTAGGCGACTGATGACCTCAGAAGTTAAGTCGCATAGTGCTCAGAGCCATTTGAACCATTTGATAGTGATCCGTTGCTGACCTCGAATGAAAGCATCTGCACGTTGCAACACTGTAGGAGCTATAGCTGCGTGAGGCAGACCTGCACGCAAGAGATCAAAAGTGTGTGTGAAATCTTATTGGACTTAACTGCTAAGGTCATTAGTCCCTAACCGTACACACTGCTTAAGGGGCGTAGGACGTCAACCAGGCCGACTTGGAGCAGGAGAGGCATCACACGACATTTTAATTTCCAGTGCCTATAATATTACAAATAAATTCATAAAACTTTGTCAGCAACACCAGGAAGGATTTAGGATTCACACTCATTGCAGTGGAAGTTCGAATACATAACAAAATAATTTTTTACGTGCGAAATTTCATCATTTTTTACTTACCAATGGTTGCATTTGTTGCTATAGGTACACTTTTCTTCATAAGTTAGGGAGATTCTTCGATGAATTTTGCACAGCATACATACCATACCCACAGGTGTACGAACCTCTAGAATTTATTTAATTTATGAAAAAACGAATGAACTGTTATATTTTAAACTTCATGTTTAGAAAAACCATAAATTTTATAGTTAATTACCTCAATTTTTACCACAGTTTTTAATAGATTTGGAAAATTCTAGAGTTTCATACACCTTTAAGTATGGTTTGTATGCTGTGCAAAATTCATCGAAGAATCTCTCTTACTTATGAAGAAAAGTGTACCTATAGCAACAAATACTAACATTAGTAAGTGAAAAAAATGTAAACAAAACCATTTCGCCATGTTTTCAAACTTCCACTCCTATGAGTGTGAATTCTGAATCCTTCTTGGTCATGCTGACAAAGTTTTATGAATATATTTGTAAAAGTATAGACAGTGGAAATTAAAATGTTCTGTGGTGCCTCTCCTGCTCCAAGTCGGCCCGCTTGACGTCCTACCCCCCTTAACCTAAATTATTCTAAGGGCAAACACACACACGCATGCCCGAGGGAGGACTCGAACCTCCGCCGGGACAAGCCGCACAGTCCATGACTGCAGCGCCTGAGACCGCTCGGCTAATCCCGCGCGGCCGCAAGAGATCGGAAAGGTTTGAGCGACCTTGTTGCTGTCATGACAGACGCGTCACCTAACGTGATTTATTCAATTTTTCCTTCACAACGACTTGCAACAGTTTTCTTTAGAAAAGTACTCCGCCGTATTCTAGACAAGGCCTGGAGAAACAGGGATCCAGCCACGCTCCAGCCTAGCGCTCTGGACGCAGTGGCTAACGGGGCTGAGGGGCGAGGGGGAACAGGAGAAGACTGCAGCCGGACCCTGCTAGAGCAACGCAGTCGGCTTATCTCAGTTTTCTAACAATACTGATTCTGTTATATTAGATTTATGTTATTCATTAAGAATACTGTGGCGTCTTCATACACATCCAAAAACAAAGAAGTAGTTGAGACGCTACGTTATTCAGTGTTGAATTTTGAACTGCTTTACTTTTCGTATGGTTTGAAGGCCATACAGAATGCTTAATAAACCATGGCACCATTACGAGCTGCAAAAACATATATTGGAACACTGGTGGTACACCAGCAACAAAGACTACATGATGCACTTGTTTTCTTACAAACGAGAGTGAAGAGTGGCTGAAATTTAAGCGCACGTTACGAAAAAAAACAGAGTTAAGAAAAAGAGAGTAATTACAGCATCTTTGATGGCCAACATCACCAATTATTTGAATTCATTAAATCTTTGAATGCTAGGGGAGAATTGTCTGATAAGATATATGGCAGGCAGGAGTGATGTTATATACATATAATATACAAAATTCATGTAGAGGTTCACACCACGGAACATTTTCAGTACTCAAGGCAGTCATTTGTCGACCAGATATGACTGTAATTGAAACATTGTATCATGAGTTCCCAAAGAGATTCCAAGACTTTGCACGCTGATTCTGTCTTAGATATACCTCCTCATTACCTCCAACTTGAGGTGGTAGATGTACAGTATGCCACACGCCTCTATGATCTATTTGTCCAGTTCAGGAATTTTCAAAACTCTTATAAAATGTTACCCAAAGAGTAGTATCTACTGTAAGTAGGCTGTTTAGGTTCTTATATTGGTAACGCCACCGCCACCTAGCGCTCTGTATGGAAATCACTGGCTGTGCTGCGTGCAGTCTGTGGCTGGTTTGCATTGTTGTTGGCTATTGTAGTGTTGGTCAGTTGGCTGTTAACAGCGCGTAGCGTCCCGCAGTTGGAGGTCAGCCGCCAGCAGTGGTGGATGTGGGGAGAGAGATGGAGGAATTTTGAGAGCGGACGATCTGGACGTGTGTCCATCAGAAAGTGTAAATTTGTAATATTGGATATCACGGACTTATATATACACACTCCTGGAAATTGGAATAAGAACACCGTGAATTCATTGTCCCAGGAAGGGGAAACTTTATTAACACATTCCTGGGGTCAGATACATCACATGATCACACTGACAGAACCACAGGCACATAGACACAGGCAACAGAGCATGCACAATGTCGGCACTAGTACAGTGTATATCCACCTTTCGCAGCAATGCAGCCTGCTAGTCTCCCATGGAGACGATCGTAGAGATGCTGGATGTAGTCCTGTGGAACGGCTTGCCATGCCATTTCCACCTGGCGCCTCAGTTGGACCAGCGTTCGTGCTGGACGTGCAGACCGCGTGAGACGACGCTTCATCCAGTCCCAAACATGCTCAATGGGGGACAGATCCGGAGATCTTGCTGGCCAGGGTAGTTGACTTACACCTTCTAGAGCACGTTGGGTGGCACGGGATACATGCGGACGTGCATTGTCCTGTTGGAACAGCAAGTTCCCTTGCCGGTCTAGGAATGGTAGAACGATGGGTTCGATGACGGTTTGGATATACCGTGCACTATTCAGTGTCCCCTCGACGATCACCAGTGGTGTACGGCCATTGTAGGAGATCGCTCCCCACACCATGATGCCGGGTGTTGGCCCTGTGTGCCTCGGTCGTATGCAGTCCTGATTGTGGCGCTCACCTGCACGGCGCCAAACACGCATACGACCATCATTGGCACCAAGGCAGAAGCGACTCTCATCGCTGAAGACGACACGTCTCCATTCGTCCCTCCATTCACGCCTGTCGCGACACCACTGGAGGCGGGCTGCACGATGTTGGGGCGTGAGCGGAAGACGGCCTAACGGTGTGCGGGACCGTAGCCCAGCTTCATGGAGACGGTTGCGAAGGGTCCTCGCCGATACCCCAGGAGCAACAGTGTCCCTAATTTGCTGGGAAGTGGCGGTGCGGTCCCCTACGGCACTGCGTAGGATCCTACGGTCTTGGCGTGCATCCGTGCGTCGCTGTGGTCCGGTCCCAGGTCGACGGGCACGTGCACCTTCCGCCGACCACTGGCGACAACATCGATGTACTGTGGAGACCTCACGCCCCACGTGTTGAGCAATTCGGCGGTACGTCCACCCGGCCTCCCGCATGCCCACTATACGCCCTCGCTCAAAGTCCGTCAACTGCACATACGGTTCACGTCCACGCTGTCGCGGCATGCTACCAGTGTTAAAGACTGCGATGGAGCTCCGTATGCCACGGCAAACTGGCTGACACTGACGGCGGCGGTGCACAAATGCTGCGCAGCTAGCGCCATTCGACGGCCAACACCGCGGTTCCTGGTGTGTCCGCTGTGCCGTGCGTGTGATCATTGCTTGTACAGCCCTCTCACAGTGTCCGGAGCAAGTATGGTGGGTCTGACACACCGGTGTCAATGTGTTCTTTTTTCCATTTCCAGAAGTGTATATATATATATATATATATATATATATAATGACTTTCTAACACTTTTAAAGTAAATACATTGTTTGTTCTCTATCAAAATCTTTCATTTGCTAACTATGCCTATCAGTAGTTAGTGCCTTCAGTAGTTTGAATCTTTTATTTAGCTGGCAGTAGTGGCGCTCGCTGTATTGCAGTAGTTCGAGTAACGAAGATTTTTGTGAGGTAAGTGATTTGTGAAACGTATTGGTTAATTTATTCAGGGCCAGTCTCTTGTAGGGAGTATTGAAAGTCAGATTGCGTTGCGCTAAAAAAAATATTGTGTGTCAGTTTAAGTACAGTCATGTATAATTTTTCTAAGGGGACTTTTCACTACAACTGCACAGATAAACATTTGAAGTCATTTCAATGTTTGGTTGAACAATTATGTGCAAATAGTTTTCTCTCTGCTTTGAAACTGAGAAAGTCTCCCAAACATTTGGGTGTAACAGATTTTAATCTGCGAAACACCATGTGTTCCTAGTGTATTACATATTCCAAAATCGAAATGTGTGTTAATTTATAAATAGCACAACTTAGTGGTAAAAGCCTAAGCCCTTAGCTTTTCATATCCTCGGCTCACTGTATTAGCACTGACTAACATAACTGAATAAGTAGTAAAGTTATTGTTTTGGCAGAAAAATAAAAAGTTGAAGGTAAAACTAGCGATAAAATCTCCCTTATAAAAGTATGCTCCCACATTCACATCTTTGAATTAGTTGCATTGTCTTGCAAACACCTTCTCCTAAGTTTTCCTTGTGTGCAGCCTTCTGAATACAGCCGTCTCATTGGCACGCCGGGATCACTGACTTGCCTGGCTGCACTCGCGGGGTGCGAGCGTCCTCTGGCAGCGCAAATCTTGTGACGCCTTTTCTAGACTAAAAACAGAAATTTAAATTTTTATGAATTTTTATCAACATTTGGAATTATCGCCGACTGGAAACCCTGTATGCAGGTGTGGTGACATTGATTTGCACAGTGTCGTGACGACCAATATAGCAGACGCTGTTGCTCGGTGAGAGTGGTGCATTCAGTTGATGACTGGCCAAGAACGGGTGCCGCTAGAGTGCAGGGCTCCATATAATTTTTCCAGCTGGGCAAGAAGTATCTATACCCTCCATTAATTATTTTTTGGTGATACGAAGAATTGAAACTTCCTGGCAGATTAAAACTGTGTGCCGGACCGAGACTCGAACTCGGGACCTTTGCCTTTCCCGGACAAGTGCTCTACTAACAGAGCTACCAAAGCACGACTCACGCCCCGTCCTCACAGCTTTACTTCTGCCAGTACCTCGTCTCCTACTTTACAAACTTTACAGAAGCTCTCCTGCGAACCTTGCAGAAGTAGCACTCCTGAAAGAAAGGATATTGCGGAGACATGGCATAGCCACAGCCTGGGGGATTTTTCCAGAATGAGATTTTCACTCTGCAGCGGAGTATGCGCTGGTGTGAAACTTCCTGACGGATTAAAACTGTGTGCCGGACTGAGACTTGAACTCGGCCATTCTGGATACGAAGTTTTATCTGTCAGTGTAATTATAGAATATATTACAGAGAAAAAGTTAGGAAGATGCTAGTTGAAACTTCTAATTCCAAAGGAAGCAAGATTCATCTAATTGTATGGAGATCACTGTGTAGTTGTTGAGGCGTAAAGGCAAAAAATAGGTACCAATTTTTTTGAAACATTCTTAGAGCGAGTAAAAGTTATTGTGTTTTCCTGTCTGTAGGAGAAAGGTGTAGCCCATGCATACAACAATTGCCCAAACTTTTAAGGGTACTTTGTCCTTTTATTAAGTAAAACAACAAGAAACAGCATGTAGTACACGTGAAGCGCCTATTCCAAAGCAAATTAATGAAAAGATGTAATGAATGTGATGACTAATTAAATTTCGGAGAATATAGTCAATTCTCCTTCCGTTACATGTAAGTATCCCAGGGAATTCTCCAGAAGATGGAACCCAGTAGTACAGTTTTCATGGAACAGAAAGACAGTCTCTCCGTGATCTGTTCAAAGTATCACTACAGCACATTCAGCACCTCATCGTAGGATCGCATCGACTCTATGTGATATGCAAAACGAGCGAAATGGATTTTTAAGACCCATGGCAGCATGTGCTTCTGATACGACCTACTACATATACTTCCATGTCCTCGCTGAAAACTGCCTCTGTATTCTACAGCCTACCAGATATTTAATTTTGCTCAAAATCACTTGAAACAACACGGAGACATAACTGGCATACCAACTTTTCTTCCAGAACAGTCCCCCTTTCAAGCTGCTGTCTGGATGGTACGTGACCCAATAATGCTCGGAGAAAAAAATCGTGAAATGTGGCAGCGATGCGTCCAGTCGACTCTTCTTGTAGGAAGCCAATCGAGTTAAGGATAGGAGAAGCCGTGCGACGCAAGTTCAATTTGTTACCCTTTCCTGTCGACGCTCGTTAGATCTTCTCCTTGTCTGCTCCTTCCCGATAGAAATAAAGTTGCTTCCGCTCTCGTGATGATTCAATAAAAAGAACTGGCAAAGCTGACCGACTATACGAAATTTAGTTATGTCAAGACTTCCTTTGCGGTGACATAGTTTCGCTTCCACTCCTGGAACCGTTATGTGGTTTGAAACCTTAAAAATACGGGTCGAACAAGTGTAGTATCACCTTCGAAAATATGTCGCAGAATTATCGATGTCTCTTAACATGACTAGGAAATTCAGGGAAATAATCGCTTTATTTTGTGCTGCTACAAATTTTGGAACGTTAACACATCCTTGTCAGAAATGACTTGTATTTATTTTTCAATTTGTGCTTAACTGCCATAAATTTGTTACATGGAGGTTGTAATTTCATTTGGAGCTTTTGTTGTTGATGTCCTATGCACACAACAGCTATTTTCAATTGAAAACATGGTGAAGTTACAAAACTGCAATGCAGCTGTTACAGGAAACGTGAACGTCGTGCCTGAATAGAAACACTGGATATTATAAAACTGAAACGTTCCCTCTCCTATGTTTGTTGCAGTTTCTTGTTGTAAAGTGGGGGATTATTATAACAGAAGCCGTGGTGTTCGGTTTACTTAAGCAGCTAATCATACGTGTCACCACCCAATATTTTTCTCGCCCATAAATGGTTTGTTTAAAATACTGGATAAAAACAGTATCTGCGTAGTGCAAACAATAGAGCAGTGCCAAAATGAGATTATCACTCTGCAGAGGAGTGTGCACTGATATGAAACTTTCTAGCCGATTGAAAAGGTGTGCCGGACCGAGACTCGAACTCGGGACCTTTGCCTTTCGCGGGAAGGTGCTCTACCACTGAGCTACCCAAGCAAGACTCAAGCCCCGTCCTCACAGCTTTACTTCTGCCATAACCTCGTCTCCTACCTTCCAAACTTTACAGAAGCTCTCCTGCGAACCTTGCAGAACTAGCACTCCTGGAAACATCCCCCAGGCTGTGGCTAAGCCATGTCTCCGTAATATCCTTTCTTTCAGGAGTGCTAGTCCTGCAAGGTTCGCAGGAGAGCCTCTGTAAAGTATGGAAAGAAGGAGACGAGGTTCTGGCAGAAGTAAAGGTGTGAGGACGGGTCGTGAGTCGTGCTTGGGTAGCTCAGATGATGCAGGCACGGTAACAAAGCGTGTTTGGTCAGAGGGCTAGGTACCCTCTGAAATAAATAAAAAACTGAGTTAATGGATCAACAACGAACTGACATGGGTGGCTTTCGACGCCCGCCCCGAGCAGATACAACGAACGAAAACGAACAAAATGAGATTAAAAAAAAAAAAAAAAGATGGTAGAGCACTTTCCCGAGAAAGGCAAAGGTTCCGAGTTCGAGTCTCGGTCCGGCATACAGTTTTAATCTGCCAGGAAGTTTCAAAAGAGCAATCAATTTTTTCAGTAGATGTGCGTGTCTCTGAAGAGTAATACCCATGGTTACGAGAGTGAATACACTAGCACTACTCATAATTTGTTGTTACTGTACTAAGTAGACTGCAGTGGTTGCTTATTCCTGTTAACATATCGGTTGTTACTCATAAAACAATCGAAGTCAGCAAATTTCGAGGGGCTGTAGAGAGTGTCACGGTGCTCCATTTCAGGATATGGACCATTATCAGAAAACGTCACCCAACGACTCTATAGAGCGTCGAAATTTTAGGCATCGGTGCCTGCAGTTACTCCACCCACTGCAGAAAACTTGACATTGCACGCTGACAGATCGTAGTTGTAACATCTCGCGAATGATGGAGCACTCAGTGATCGCGACTGATCGTCGCGGCCTCCAGCGAAGATGGTGAACTAGCTGCTGCGTAAACAGAGCTTGTCTCGTATGAATGTGAGGCTCTGTTACCCCTGTGGATGACTATTTCGGACAAGGGTTTCCATGGGCGGTTTATTTCCCTCCTCTATGCCGTAAAACACTGGAGGTTTATATCTACATTTACATGACTACTTTGCAAATCGCATCTAAGTGTATGTCAGAGTGTTAATCGAATCATCTTCACAAGAATTCTTTGTCATTCCGTGCTCGAACAGCTTGCAGAAAAACGAATACCTACGTCTTTTCGTGCGAGCTCTGATTTCCATTATTTTATTACAATGCTCATTCTCCTTCATGTGGATCGGCGTCAACAAAACATTTCTTGATTCGGTAGAGTAAGTTGGCGATTGAAAATTCGTGAGAAGATCTCGCAGAAATGAGAAAGCCTGTGTTTTAATACTGTTCACCCCAAATACTTTATCATATCCGTGACACTTTCTCCTCTGTTTCACGATAGTAGAAAATGTGCTGCCCTTCTTGGAACTTTCACGATGTACTCCGTTAATCCCATCAGGTAAGGATACCACAACGCAGCAGTACTCCAAAAGAGGCCGGACTAGTGATGTGTAGGAGGTCACTCTAGTATATCTGTTGTGTCTTCTAAGGGTTCTACAAATGAAACGCAGTCTTTGATTCACCTTCCCCACAACATTTTCTATGTGTTCTTTCCACTTTAAGCTGTTTGCAAATGTATTTTGTCGAATTTGAATGTGATTGATCTATCGTGTAACCGGAATTAAAATGATTCCTTTTAACACTAATGTGGACGAGTTCACCCTTTTCATTATTTAGAGTCAATTTTCAGTTTCCGCACAATGCAGATATCTTATCTAAACGTTTTACAGTTAGTTTTGATCTTCTGATGACTTTACTAGACGATGAACAACATCATCGCCGGCCGGTGTGGCCGTGCGGTTAAAGGCGCTTCAGTCTGGAACCGCGTGACCGCTACGGTCGCAGGTTCGAATCCTGCCTCGGGCATGGATGTGTGTGATGTCCTTAGGTTAGTTAGGTTTAAGTAGTTCTAAGTTCTAGGGGACTGATGACCACAGCAGTTAAGTCCCATAGTGCTCAGAGCCATTTGAACCATTTGAACAACATCATCATCTTCCAAACAACCTAAGATGGCTGCTTAAATTGTCTCCTAAATCATTGATATACATAAGGGATAACACAGGGCCTCCAACACTAATTTTGGGAACGCATAAAATCACTTCTGTTTTACTCCATGACTTTCCGTCAGTTACTAAGAGACGTGACTTCTCTGACAGACAATCAAGAACCCAGTCGCGTAACTGAGGCAATATTCCATAATCACACAATTTTGTTACAAGGGCGCTTGTGAGGCACAGTGACAAAAGCCTCCTGGAAATATAGAAATACGGAATCAATTTGAAATCCTTTGTCGTCAGGGTCCCAGAAGAAAAATAAATTGTGGACGAAACATGTACCCGAAATCATCATCCACTGAGGCTACAGAGGATCGCATTCATAGGAGACAAGACATGTATACGCAATAACTACCTCCATCTTCTGCACTACGGCCCGTCAGCGTACAACGTCACAGAGACCAAACCTGACAACCAGGTCCGATGGAGCTACACGTTACAGAAGCACGCCAGGATCCCGTTTGACCATCAGGCGGTGGTACAGAAGGTTCAAGGAATCCGGATGTGTCATGGACCGGACGAGTTCTGGACGTCTGTAGACGTTAATGAGGACACACTAGGCCGGAGATTGGAAGAACTTCAATACCGCTTACATACCCTGCGTGTTAAAGATGGCGCGCACATTGAATTTTGTTAAACGGCAACTTAAACCTAAGTGTAGATGTACATTCTGCCGCAAACCGCACCTTTCTCCCTGTCCCTATTTCTGAAACATACGTGATTTAATTTGTAACGATGATTTTGGACACTTGCAATACCTAGGAGTTATAATATCAGATCAGATCGTTATAGCCACTGAAAGCCGACTAGAATCGGAGATAAGTTCACCTGATTTTTGCGAAGGACCTAACGGGGTTCAGAAAGGTTAGGCTAAATACAATTAGCCGTGGCGTATTTGTTGCTGATAGAAATAGTTTATCTCGTAGCGAAATTGAAGTAGATAGTTACTGTGAGTTAATATGGATAGAGGTCATTCTTGGGAACCGGAATAAAATAATAGTTGGATACTTTTATCGACTTCCCAACTCAAATGATGCAATTGCCGACAGGTTCAAAGAAAACGTAAGTCAAATTTCAAACACATACCCGTCTCATACAATTAATATTGGTTGTCACTTCAATTTACCATCGATATATTCGCTAAAATACATGTTTAAATACGGAGAAACGCATGTAACAACATCAGAAATTGTTCTAAATACATTGTGTGAAAACCATTTCGAGCAATTAGTTCCTGAGCCCAGTCGACTCGTTAACAGTTGTGAAAACGTACATGATCTCTTAGCAACAATTAATCTTGATCTAATGACGAGTATCAGAACGGATACAGGGATTAGTCAACACAGGGTTGTCGTAACGAAACGGAATACCGTAACTCCCAAATCCATTACAAATTAACGAAAAATGCGAGCTTCTGGTCGTACGTAAGGTATGCTATCGGTAAGAAACAATCAGTGGCGTCTCTGGCGACAACAATGGGAATAATGTCACTGATAGTGCTCTAAAGCAAGAGTTACTAAACACAGCCTTCCGAAATTCCTTCAGCCAAGAAGACGAAGTAAATATTCCAGAATTCGAAGCGAGAACAACGGCGAAAATGAGTAACTTAGTAGTAGATATCCTCATACTAGTGAAGCAACTTAAATCATTTAATAAAAGCAAGTCTGCTGGTTCATATTATACACCAATTACGTTCCTTTCCGAATATTCTGATGCAGTAACACCTTATTTAACAATCATATACAACGGCCCCCTCGACGAAAGATCCGTACCCAAAGACTAAAAAGTTGCACAGGTCGCACCAATACTCAAGAAAGGCAGTACGAGTAATCCACTAAATTACAGGCCCATTAACGTTGATATGCAGCAGGATTTTGGAACATATATCGTGTGCAAATATTATGAATAACTCGAAGAGAGTAGTCTATTGACACACAGTCAACACGGATTTAGAAAACATAGTATTTGGGAAACACAACCAGCTCTTTGCTCACAGAACGTTTTGAGGGCAATCGATAAAGGAATTCAGACTGATTCCGTATTTCTAGACTTCCAGAAGGCCTTTTGATACTGTACGTTACAAACAGCTTTTAATGAAATATGTGAAAATTGAATATTGTCTCTGTTATGCGACTGTATTCGTTATTTCCTGTCAGAGAGGCCATAGTACGTAGTCATTGACGGAAAGTGATCGAGTGAAACAGAAGTGATTTCTGGCGTTCCTGAAAGTAATATTATAGGTCCTCTGTTGTACCTTATCTAAATAAACAATTTAGAAGACAGTCTGAGCAACTGTCTTAGGTTGTCTGCAGATGATGCTATCGGTTATCGTGTAGTAAAGTCATCAGAAGATCAAGATCAATTTCAAAAGGGTTTAGATAAGATATCTGTATAGTGCGAAAATTGGCAACTTACCGCAGCTAATGAGAAGTGTGTGGTCATCCACATGAGTACCAAAACGAATCCGTTAAACTTCGGCTTTACCATAAATCAATCAAATTTAAAGGCCATAAATTCAACTAAATACCTTAGAATCACAATTAAGAACAACTTGAATAGGAGAGAACACATAGAAAATATTGTGGGGAAGGTGAACCAACGACTGCGTTTATTGGCAAAACAGAGGATGCTACAGATCTACTAAAGAGACGGCCTGCACGAGGCTTGTTCGTACTCTTTTGGAATACTGCTGCGCGGTGTGCGATCCTTACCAGGTAAGACTGACGGAGTACATCGAGAAAGTTCAAAGAAAAGCAGCACGTTTTGAAATAAGGGAGAGAGTGTCACTGGCACAATACAGGATTTGAGTTGGACATCATTAACGCAAACGCGTTTTTCGTTGCGGCGGAATCTTCTCATGAAATTTCAATCAGCAACTTTGTCCTCCGAATATGAAAATATTTTGTTGAGAGCTGACCTACATAGGGAGAAACGATCATCATAATTAAGGGAAATCAGAGCTCACACGGGAAGATATAGGATTTCGATTTTTTCCCCTTGCTGCTCGAGAGTGGAATAACAGACAAATATTGTGAAGGTTGTTGGATGAACCCTCTACTGGGAACTTATGTGTGAGTAGCAGAGTAACTATGTGGATGTAGATCAGTGGTCCCAGTAGGCAAGAAATAAGGCAGACAACATAAGTTAAACAAGCTGAATTCCATCCTTTGGTCGGATAAAATCAAGAAAAAAAGTTTATAAGAATAGAAAACACAGTGTATTCGTAAATGCCACGCGGAACCTTCACACAGGCACTTACGTGTGATTGCAGAGTAACAATGTGCACGTAGGTGTAGGGTTCCAGTAAACAACAAATAAGGCTGGTTGGATTGATTTGGGGGAGGAGACCAAACAGCGAGGTCATCGGTCTTATTAGATTAGGAAAGGATGGGAAAGGAAGTCGGCCGTGTCCTTTCAAAGGGACCGTCCTGGCATTTGCCTGAACGATTTAGGGAAATCACGGAAAACCTGAATCAGGATGGCAGGACGTGGGATTGAACCGTCGTCCTCCCGAATGCGAGTCCATTGTGCTAACCACTGCGCCACCCCTCTCGGTAATAAACAAGGCACGCGACCTAAGTTAAACGAGCTAAATTCCAGTCTTTGGTCGGATAAAATTAGGAAAAAGACTAAAAAGTTTATAAGAATAGAAGACGAAGCAGTGAAAAGAATTTATTTTAGGAGAAGTGTAGAGTTTAAAAGTGAGGGAAGGTTACAAATAAAGAAATCAGGAAGCAAATTAAAAGTCTCACGTACAGCTCCGAAAAGTTGGAGAAACGATGTTTAAAATGGTATGGGCATATAATAAGACTGTGGGAAGAACGAAGGCCGAAAAAAGAATTATGTTTACAAAATCTACACAAGGGAAAAAGAGGAAGACGCTGACCGGAATGCCAAAATCAAGTAGAGGAGGAATGCGACACACCTCCTCTCCCAGAGGTAGTCACCACCAGTAATTTTTTTCTGATTTGTACAATAATTTTGTAATTTCAGCGAGTGACAACCGAAGTTACTAACGACTGAGTTGCTACATTTATTTGTTTAATCGTGCTAGAAAACACACATCGTATAATCAAAACAAAACATAGGTAATTTCAGTCTGTTACTATAAGCATTCGCAGATTTCTGCAAACGTGTTACATAACAACATCCGTTTGTATGCTGTGAGACCAATAGTTAGCCACCTCGCAGGCTTCGTGGATAACTGCCATCAGTCGTTTTAGGATACTTGATTAGCAAATGAGGAAATGAGAAATGGTTACCTCCCTTCCGCACTCGCAGAGGGTGGAGTCCGATGTAAAACCCCACTTCTTCAAGTCAGTCTTATACTGCCGATTCTAGAGTGTAGCCTGTTGAGCATTTTCCATATCGGCCACCTTTCTTCGTAGCTAGAATGTAAGTTCTCACACGGCTCCATCAATTCTCGTATGTTGCAGTCTTGCACACGACAGGAATTTAATCTGAATGCCGAAGGTTGTTCAGTGAGGGTTTCTGTAGTATGGAGAATATTTCTTCTTGATTTGAATGGGACAGTTTCAGGCGAGAACCCACTCAGGGAATTTGCCTCTATATTTATTGCTTTATATGTAAACTGAAGGCGGTGAGGTGGAGAGGGGAGTAAAGGAAAGGGAAGAGACTAGTGATATTAGCTGTATCGGGACATTACGGGGAATCAGCAGCAACGAGTGAAAACATGTGTAAGACCGGGATTCGAACCCGGGATCTCACGATTGCTAGGCAGTTGCGTTAACCATTGCGCCACCTGGACACAGTGTTTATCCAACTGCTCGGATTATCTCGGCACATCGCTCTGCCGGATCACCTATCCAAAGTCCTTGTCCATATCGTCCATGCTCGCTGCTTAGAGATTCCGGCAGAAGGTCAGACGCAAACGTTCATCCGCACTGAAGAAAGTGGATTCGTTGCCCATCGAGGCGAGTCAATTATGTGAATGCGCGGAATCCGCAGCTATGATACATTACATGTGTGTTGAAGGTGGAGTAAGCAGGAGATCCTCGGTGCTAAACCCAGTCTCGCACACAGTTCCACTCGTCGACGCTGATTCCGCGTTACGTCACAGTATAGCTGCCAGCAGGTATTCCCTTCCCTTTCCTTTCTCCCTCCTCCACCTTCAGATTAAATTCAATGTATCATAGCTGCGGATTCCGTGTGTTGTCTGTCCGACAACACGCACGCATATAATTTATTGTTTTATGTTGGGTTGTTTGGGGAAGGAGACCAGGCAGCAAGGTCATCGGTCTCATCGAATTGGGGAAGGATGGGGAAGGAAGTCGGCCGTGCCCTTTCAAAGGAACCATCCCGGCATTTGCCTGGAGCGATTTAGGGAAATCACGGAAAACCTAAATCATGATGGCCGGACGCGGGATTGAACCGTCGTCCTCCCGAATGCGAGTCCAGTGTCTAACCACTGCGCCACCTCGCTCGGTATATTGTTTTATGTCTTTCTAGTCGGGCCGTAGATTCGCGGCGGATTTCCGAGTGGGTGGGATACCTGCTAGACAGTAGACCTTTCGGAGTGGTGTTGATCTCAGCCTGCCTGTGATGATTCTGCTGGTCTCGTTTACGGCAACGTCAACTTGTCTGGCATTACTGGAGCTGTACCAGATAGGAGTGGCTAATTCTGCTGCAGAGAATCAGAGGACGAAGCTGTGTCCAAGTTGTTCCAGCAAGTTTCCAGAGGATGTTAATTCTTTCTTTTGATCTTCAAGCGGTGGCTTCCGTAAGTAGTCTTCAGTCAAGGGTGACTCCTAAATAAATGAGTGTAGTACTGTGTTCTGCTTCTCTTCCCAGGTTACCTGCAGTTTTCTTCTTGCTTGTCTATTTTTTACTTGGAAGGCGCCTACTTGTATTTATAATGGATTCGGTTTTCACGGGTTGTCTTGGTAGTAACTATTGAGGTCTTTTAGAGATTGGGACAGCCTCCTTTCAACATGTTTCGAACCTGTCTCTTGTGCGTCTATTACACGGTCGTCTGCATAGACAAAGCTTTTAGTTCTTCTGGGGAGGGATGGTCACTGGTTAACCTGCTAAGCAGCATAAGAAATAGGACGCTTCCTTGTGAGAGGTCATTTTTCTGGTTCTTGCATCTACTTCTATGGCCTTAGCATTCAACGACAAATATTCGATTCTGTAGCAGACATTGCAATATCTTCGTGTATAATTCTTCGTTATTTCACCGAGATTCTTTAGCATTAGGCTGCGCTTCACTGTGTCAGATGCCGCCGTCACATCGATGGAAACTACACCCGTGATTTCATTGTTTCAGAACCGTATTCAGTATTCTGCGTTAGGCGTAATACCTGAGAGGTGCTGCCCTTCCCTGGTAGGAAACCTTCTTGTTCTGGTATAACTACTGGTTCTATTATTGTGGATAGTGTATCTAATGTCATTCGCACGAGAACGTTTTAGTTGTTCTATACAGATGTCATCTATGTAGGTAACATACATTTATTATTTTTAGTTTTAAACAACACAATTTTTAACAAGATCTTTTTTACGTGTGGGGCTCATGGAAAATAGGATCTCCATCTATATCTTTAGGAAACCTTTCACCATTGTGTATGCCGTACATTCTACCTCCAACCATCCGAAGCGCTATATGCTTAGTTATTATCGAGCTGCTGTTGTAAGAATTGGAGGGACAGAAGATTAATCTGAAACCTGTATAAAAGGCAGGAAGCAGAGACAGAAGGGGATGGTGTGAAGAAGAAAGCAAAAATAAGGAGGGAAGTAAGGCAAGGATGCCCATTGTCACCACATTTATTCAACTTATTCATTGAAAAAAAAACTATTGAAAAATTGAAAATAATAACCAAAGTAATTAAAATTAACGGGGAACGAATACATTGTATCCGTTTTGCAGATGATATAGTCGTACTTGCTGTCTCAGTAAAGGAAATGGAGTTTATGTTGCTAAAATTTGCCAAAATCTTAAGAGAATTTAATCTAAAAATAAATAAGAAGAAAACAAAAACTATGGTGGTAGGGAAGACAAAAGAAAGTACTAAAATTAATATTAAACTAGAAGATGAAGTTCTATAGCAGGTTGAGAACTTCTGTTATTTGGGGAGCACAATCACTGACGACAATAAATGTATTACAGATATAAAGAGAAGAATAGCCTTGGAAAAGCAAGCTTTCCAAAATAAAAGTAGTTTACTAGCAGACAATCATATAAGACTAGAAAGTAGGAAAAGTTTGGCAAAACTTTTGTCTGCAGTGTCTTAACATAGGGATGTGAAGCGTGGACTCTGGGAAAGACAGAGAAAAGGAGACTGGAAGCAATAGAAATGTGGATATGGAAGAACATGACGAAAACAAGCTGGGTAGACAGAAAAATTAATGAACAGCTCTTAAGAGGAGTGGATGAGAACAGAACGCTGTTAAATTATATAGGAAGAAGAAACTCAAAAATGTGATAGGGCACATAATGAGACACAACCAGTTCCCAAAGAATGTATTTGAAGGAAAAGTTTTAGGGAAAAAACCAAATGGCTCTGAGCACTATGGGACTCAACTGCTGAGGTCATTAGTCCCCTAGAACTTAGAACTAGTTAAACCTAACTAACCTAAGGACATCACAAACATCCATGCCCGAGGCAGGATTCGAACCTGCGACCGTAGCGGTCTCGCGGTTTCAGACTGCAGCGCCTTTAACCGCACGGCCACTTCGGCCGGCGAAAAAACCAAGAGGCAGGCCAAGAGCAACGTATTTTAATAACATCAAAGAAGATATTGGGATAAAATCGTATGAAGAATTGAAGAGGATGACAATGGAGAGAGGGAAGTGGCTGAATCGACAAGGCATATCCTTTAGTTTATGATGATGATGATGATGATGATGATTATGTAAGAATTTGACAGCTCCCCCTCTCCGACAATGTTATCGAAAGAATTGAACAATGTGTTACGCAGCACAGAAAAATGGATACAGCCCTCATTGGTGCACCGCTTACATTCCGTACGCAAAAATGCCTTGCAAACCCGGGCCACTCCTCTTCCCCTCACATCTGGATTATGTGAAGTTACACGAGCTGCAATTCCATTTTAGTCACTTTTTCCTATAATTTATTAAAGTTATCTAAACAGACGAATGTCCCTCGAATTATCACGATTCAGTATGCTCTCTCCCATAATGAGTAGCCCACTAATCATTTACTTTTGAAATCGGGGTTTATAAAATTATTTGCCCAGTATGTGCGGCCGAATATATCGGAGAGACGGGGAGGTCATTTACTGCTGGATTCAACGAACACTTGCTAATGGAAAAAGGGCACATTAAGAAATATTTACCATTCATGGTTGCGTGTATATGATAGATGTAAATAGGCCCTGTGTTTAAGGGGCATCGTCTCCGGATGGTAAGTCAAATGATGTCCGTGTATGTCCTGTATTTTTAAAACATTCACATTTTAACTTACAGTGTGTGAGTTCTCTTTTGTTACCATTACTGATTTGTGGTGTGTTACCACATTACTGTAAACCTACACAAATTAGGCTTTTGCCTGTTTCTTTTTCATGGCTATTGCTAATAATCCTGTACACGACCTAATGTCGTTCTCGTCTTAGGTACAAATTGCGGCATTGTTCCGTATTTTAGCGTTGTACACGCACATGGCCCTTTATTTCCTGGGTGTAATTTTGTGCGTTTGACTCTTCATTTCATGAGATGATTATTCACCCATAGTACGGTAAGTGTTAAATATTATATTTCGTACTATCAGAGCTAATACCTTCCTAAACGCAATGTAGGACCTGTAACTTTTATGTTATAGCATTAAAGAATTTTACGTTGCTTTAGAAGTTTTGTGTATGGCTATTATATTTGTACTGGGTTTTGTAACTTTCCTAGATTGTCTGAAGATGGTTTTCAATACGGCCGAAATGGGTGGCACATGAACACCTAATAAACCCATCTTTATTGCAATCACGACTAAATTCCTTCTGTAAAATTAGCGAGGATAATGTACCACATTTTGGGAATGGAGTGGAATGATTTTTGTATGAGATTTGAAAGGAATGAAGATTTGATTTTAACCTCTCGTCCACATATATGTATTAGGGACGGATATGAGATTTGTAAATACTTTAAGGTGGGGTATATAATACTCAGAGGCGAATACGTTACGTATTAACCTTGTAGTAAATCTTCTATTCAGGGATACAATGAAATATATACCTGGACAAGAAGGTGCATAGCTACGAAAAGATTTTAAAAACGTGTGCCATCCGTCATTTCCAGCAAGGAGAGCAGCAGCGAAGAACGAAATAGTTTTGACACATCACGACAATCTCCATTACGAGTCCTGGCTTTCTCAAACACAAGCTGGCGTCTGTTTGAGGAGCGAGACGTGATGGCCCCTCATATGCTCCAGTCTTATTTCAGTTGCCACGCAACAGTCGACGTCACTATACACGGAAAGCTATTGAACAGTGGATGCCAATGGCTGCCTGTCGAGGGGTGGCTGTCCCACCCATGCAGGTGACTGGCAGGAAAAAGCGAGTAAGCAGCTTCATGCAGGCAATGTCGGCTTGTTTGGATCGCTGGTAGCTGACTGTCGGCAACATGTAATCACGTTCCTTGCCATGTTGTTGTGGCCTTTAATAATTTCGGTAGCCTCTCTGTAAGTGGACTGTTTATTGATAATGTTATTGGATGTATTAATATTTGTAAAGAAAATGATATACTTGAAGGACTGTGGCTAGAGGAACAGTTGTTAGGCAAGAGTATGTGTGTCTGCTATGGTAGCACTGTGGAGTCGTAGAATCTTTATCAAGCGAGGTGGCGCAGTGGTTAGCACTCTGGACTCGCATTCGGGAGGACAACGGTTCAAACGAGCGTCCAGCCATCCTGATTTAGGTTTTCTGTGATTTTTCTAAATCTGATCAGCAAATGCCGGAATGTTTCCTGTGAAAGGCCACGGCCGACTTCCTTCCCCATCCTTCCCTAATCCGATAGCAGCGGTGACCTCCCTATTTGGTCCCCTCCCACCGAATCAGCCAGCCAGTCAGCCAGCCAGTCGTAGAATCTTTGACAGTCAGTAGCGGATACCTGCTGTGTGCAGCAGGCGGGGATTCGTTGAGTGTACAGTGTAATGCATGAATGCACTTTTGGAACTACGTGAGATGCAGATTTAGTACGAGGAGGAATGCAGACTCAGTGCAACGGCTGCATGGCATACGGACATAAAAAAGGTTTTGAAATGAAGAACAAGGTGTTATTTGATGAGGTAAAAAGTTTTTTTGTAGATTTGTTGGTCCACTTCATCCTCGTCACAGTCGAGTTTTTGATCATTATTCTATTTATTGATCTTCTTAGTTAATTTACTGTACCATGGAAGTTATCAGATTAAATGGATTTTCATATTAGAGTCAATAATTATTTTCTTCGATAAGATCCTTCCTAGCTGAAATTTCAGAACTTAAAGTTGAGACAAAAATGGCTTTGAGCACTATGGGACGTAACATCTGAGGTCATCAGTCCCCTAGAACTTCGAACTACTTAAACCTAACTAATCTAAGGACATCACACACATCCATGCCCGAGGCAGGAGTCGAACCTGCGACCGTAGCGGTTGCGTGATTCCAGACTGAAGCGCCTAGAACCACTCGGCCACACCGGCCGGCAAAGTTGAGTCATGAGTTTCATTGGCATTCTGTGTTAGGATTATTAACACAATTTCCACGGACCAACTGATTTTTTTAGCTGGTTCGGAGTCTTGCCGTGTTGCTGTTTCTGCCAGTACTTCATTTTGCAGTTGAGATTCATAATATATGATGGTTTTGTTTCCTTTCTGCAGTGTAGGTTCTGTCAATTTCTTCATATGACCAGGGCCATATGACAGTCCAGAAATTTTCGCGTAAGTCAGGTTACACTCTTATACAGGTCGACATTACAGCTTTTTTTTTTTCCTGAGCACTTACATTTTATTCAAACGGTTCACAATGGCCAAGTCTAGTGATCGTAAGATTATTGGTTTGCTTATTTAATTGCTTATGAATGCTTTAATTTTCATATAGAGGATTCTCTTCAGTATCAATAAGTGATGTGGCTTCGAGCTCAATACGGCGCTTACGTAGCCAGTTCACATTCCCAGGTTTGTATTTACGATATCACAGACACAAGTAAAGACCACTCACTTACATCTCTTATGGTCGAAACATCAGTTTTAATGGTTCGTTAGTTTCAAACATAGTTTCGTAACATAAAAAATGGCCAGATGCGAGTAAGACTCGCTCACTGCGTGTTCAATACAAACTTAATTACGTATGTAGACAGTTCATCCATTCTGAAATCGAGGATCTCGACGATTTCTGCATGTTGTCGACATTGTTACTGGCAAGATATCGATCCCTTGGATTCCAAGACTTGGGAGACATCCTAATTTCAGGACGGGTAACAGATTAAATACTTTTCTCGTGTGACATAATTACAAATTAACAATTTCCTAATTCCGTTCCATGTACTGTGAAACCTTTCTTATTGCCAAATTTCATGATTCTACGTCAAGGGAAAGTACCTTACTGGTTCTAGTGAGTGAGTTTGCGAGTATGAAAATATGTGACATAAATTGTCGTATCTTTTATTGAATTTATTTAAATGCTTCATTTTTCTTATATCACCAATAGACGCTATACCTTAATAATTGATGTAAATTACCACCTGATTCGTCCACCCATTCCTGAGAAAAAAGGTTTTGAACAGCTGAACAGACAGACGGAAATGCAGGCAGAGAGATAAACTGACGACCAAGTGATCTATAAGGGTTCAATTTTAACCGAGTGAGGTACGGAATCCTAAAAAAGTGTTTTATTATTGCGAACAAGTTTGACAGTGAGGATCGCCTGCTGAAATGTTTTACGCGCTAAAGTACAAAAGGTAATGAAGGTTTATAAAGCATGGAAGTATCCTCCGTTGCAGTGTTTTGTCAGCATTGCGACGCAGTGGGTCAACCGCGCTATAAACGTTACGCCCTAGACCGCTACGGAGTCGCCCACACGACCGGCTCGTAAATTTGTCTCCAACCTACAAAACCCGGACGGAGAAATAAAATGTTGCACAGCAACCTGTAACGAGATTACCGCGGGACCGGTGCACTCTAAACGTCCGATTGCCAACCATCTTCCTAGACTGCCACATTTGGACCTCCAATTAACCTACCTTGTGCTCATTAACCTAGCTTACGACCTCCCTCTAACTGCTACTCCCCGTGCACTGTTCGAATAATGTAATGATTTGGGACAGGTACTAAATCTATTGGAGATTTTGGAAGTAGAATGTAATTTCATTTGGTATGAGTGATCTATGATACAGGTGAATTACATTCACATTGCCAGAAAGACGTAGTCATTAAATTGCAAAATTGGGCACTAGCGCATAGATGTGAGTATTGGACGACTGATCTGACTTGTCACGCTTGTAAAATGCTGACGAGAATAATGAGCAGAATACAGAGCAAAACTGGAGACTAATTACATGAAGAATATTTTCGTGTCAGGAAAGGTGGAAGCATCAGAGAATCAGTTCTGACACTGCCATTAATAAATGAATGTAGATTAAAGAAAATTACCATTTGTGGACCCAGAGCCAAGCTTCGACAATATCAGATAGAACAAGACCGGTAACCCCGAACCACCTGATTCTTTTGAAGGACCGAGATACCACGTAAGAAAAGGTTTCACACTTCTGATTAATTCTAAAAAGAGTTAATTCGTTAAATATTTGAGGGAAACCACGTAAAACACTCATTAGGTTAGTTTTGTTACTTTCGTGTTATTCGCCCACTGCTTAATGCATATGCAAATGAGCGTTTGGCGTCATTGGTCGGGAGGCCCTTTACTGGGCAGGTCCAGCCGCCTTGGTGCAGGTTTTATTACATTCGACGCCACGTTGGGAGATCTGCGCGCCGGATGGGGATGAAATGATGATGAGGACAACACGACAGCCAGTCCCCGACCCAGTCGGGAATCGAACGCGGGCCCATAGGACGGCAATCTGTCACTCTGACCACTCAGCTATCGGGGCGGACACTACTTAATGAAATTATGAAAACTGAAAGTGATGTGGAAAATGTCTGGAATTATGTTTGACGCCTGTTGGAAGTCATGAAGCGCACTTATTATCAAACTCTGGACAACTATAGTCTAATTTTCTCTCAGGTTTTAGAAAAGCTAGATTTCCACCCACCTCAATATTTATGACGTCATGTCTTCTGAGTCATAAGGGGCAGTCAAATGAAAACGACACGGATGAAAAAACAGTAAGCTTTATATTATTTCAACGGTAACCGCAATAATTATTAATACATCTATCCCGCTATGAGACACAGTCAGCGCCTTCACGGAAAAACATTGCGATTTCCCACGGAACCATTACCCAAGCGTGAACCTCTCCTCGACGGCAAAGAGTGTCTGTCTTGATGGCTCCAAAAATATGGAAACCGCATGGGGGAGATCTGGACTGTGTAGAAGATATGTGAGGGCTTCCCAGCGAAACTTCCACAGTGTGGTCAAAACGAAAGGCACACTGTCTCTGAGAAAGTCGTGATTACCTACTTCTTTGACTGCCAAGGCCGGTGACTGACTTTCTGGAACAGAGCGCCACATACAAACGACGGAGGTAAGGTGACAATTTGCAAAAATTGAAGAGCGGACGGCATCGTTATGTTGCAGCATAATACCCACGTACGTGTTGCCAAGGTTATTTCGACTACACTACAGATGTTTCACATGGACCCTAAACACATTCTCCACACAGTCGCGACTCCTCCCGATGCGAATTCCGTAGTTCTTGAGTCCTGAAGGAAGACAATGGCAGTCATCGATTTCTTTCGGACGGCGAGGTGCACGCCTGGGTGTAATCATGGTTTCGTAGGCAACCGCAATCGTTTCTTCCAGAGGTCACTGACCGTCTTGTCTCACAGTGGGGTAGATGTACTAACAGTTATGGCGATTACTTTTTGGATAATAATCAGTTTACTTACATTCTTTTCGTCACTGGTCGTTCCTTCATAAGAACGCTGGTTATTAAAAATAGGAAAAAGGACCAATCAGCATTTCAAACAAAGGTCATAGGATACAAACAGAATCTCACTACCACTGGACGTAGGAATGTGCGACAGTATCTGACTCCTGCGTGTGCAGAATGGATTGCGTGAAACAGCAACAAGAAAGAGCGAAACGTGTGGCCAGTAACCAACTGCCTTAATTAACATTTCACTATCTGTAACCGTATAATGTAGGTCAGCGGTGAAGCGAACGCTCTGACGTTTAATTACCGTCTCACGGAAAAGTAGTGATAGAAAACTGAAACGCAAGATTGGCCCCTTGAGGCGTTGGGTTGCGTTCTGATGCATATACAGGGTGTTATAAAAAGGTACTTTCAGGTAACATTCCTCACAAACAAACAAAGAAAATATGTTATGTGGACATGTGTCCGGAAACGCTTACTTTCCATGTTAGAGCTCATTTTATTACTTCTCTTCAAATCACATTAATCATGGAATGGAAACACACAGGAACAGAACCTACCAGTGTGACTTCAAACACTTTGTTACAGGAAATGTTCAAAATGTCCTCCGTTAGCGAGGATATCTGCATCCACCCTCCGTCGCATGGAATCCCTGATGCGCTGATGCAGCCCTGGAGAATGGCGTATTGTATCACAGCCGTCCACAATTCGAGCACGAAGTCTCTACATTTGGTACCGGGGTTGCGTAGACAAGAGCTTTCAAATACCCCCATAAATCAAAATCAAGAGGGTTGAGGTCAGGGGAGCGTGGAGGCCATGGAATTGGTCCACCTCTACCAATCCATCGGTCACCGAACCTGTTGTTGAGAAGCGTACGAACACTTCGACTGAAATGTGCAGGAGCTCCATCGTGCATGAACCACATGTTGTGTCGTACTTGTAAAGGCACATGTTCTAGCAGCACAGGTAGAGTATCCCGTATGAAATCATGGAGGTGAATCGAGGAAGTACAGTACATACTGACGAAACTAAAATGAGCTCTAACATGGAAATTAAGCATTTCCGGTCACATGTCCTCATAACATCTTTTCTTTATTTGTGTGTGAGGAATGTTTCCTGAAAGTTTGGGCGTACCTTTTTGTAACACCCTGTATATGCCGTTATTTTTAATTCATTAAGGGGAGCCGGAGGTGCTCAAATCCAAAAATTACGATTTTTTTTACTACCGAAAATTAATTGGATTATTCCTCTTTAATGTAAACTTTGAATTACTTTCTACTCGCCCTAGAAGTGGAGTTATTACCATTTTCCCCCACGCCTGCAGAGTAAATGGGCGGCCGCTGAATGCATCTAACACCCTCTCGTGACTTCCTGGCGAACTGCTTGGGATTTTCTCGGCCTGTTACGCATACAGCGCCTTATGTTACGCATACAGCGAGTGTGCAAGGGCTGGCTACATTGTTTTCTGTGACAAATATTACCCTTATTTCCATACATCTTACTCCTATTTTCCTCAGAATTTCGAACATCTTGCTCCATTTAATATTGTCTGGTTACGATGCCATATTTTAGTAACCGTGTCTATAAGAAGAGGAAGAACGTAGGGAAAAGAAAATTAACACTAATACCAAGTTGCGATACTACAATGAATAAGAGCGCGGAACATCGTCTCTTTGCTGTTTACCGTTTCAGTGTTACGCCTGTTGTTGGTAGTATCATACTTCTTGTGTAAAGCGGGTAATATGCAGTATGTACAAGAATCAGGAGGGAACAATAAAACCAATTTTTCATGACTTAGCACAGCCAGAATTGTTACACAAATGTCTACACGGAAAGACGCAGAATCCTAATGAGAGCGTAAACAATTTGATGTGGAAAGTGATTCCTAAAAGAGTGTTTGTAAGCATAAAAACACTGCACTTTGGCATTTATGATGCAATATCAACCTACAACCAAGGGAACAGTTTGAAATGTGAAGTTCTGAAGGCATTAGGATTTACAGCTGGGGTGAACACTGTACGAGCCCTAAGAAATATTGACAGAGAAAGGATAAGAGGAGCAGAAAGAAGAGAAAGGCATATGAAGTATGATGGAACAACAGGCCAGAAAAGAAGACAGAAGAGGAAGCTTTTGGAGGATGAAGAAGAAGACCCTGATAATCCATCCTATAGGGCAGGAATGTATTGAGAAACTTTGATAGCCATTTCCCGTAGATTAGAATTTTTCGAATATAAGGAACATTTTCTCAAAATCCACTCAAGCTAGAGAGATGAAATTTTTATACAGCACTCCTAGTGATCAAACTTACATTGCAGCACAGCCATTTGGAAATATGTTCAGTAGTTTCATTTCAATTTAATTATAAAGCAATTATTTGTAAAAAAATTTGGGTCATTAATAAAAAAAAATAATTGTAAGGAAACTAGAAAAGGTACTCCAAAATCCCTCTGTCATAACTGCAATACTAAACCATTCTATATGTAAAAAAAAGTTCAAATTTTTCTATTTGGTAGTTTATTCATAAATGTTCCTCAAACTTAGTGATTTTAACATGGGCAGCATAGGCACCTCCGGCTCCCCTTAACATATCAGAAAAGGTTTTGTATCACCTCGGTTCGATAGCTCCGAAATCTTTACAGAAAATTGGAGTAAAGATCAACATAAACATTATTTCCGCCCTTTTTATTGCACATGAAAACCACACATTGCGTGTTGTACCACCATACAGTGAGAAAATAAGACGTGGTGGTCCAGATTGCTGTACACATTGCTACCTCTAATACGCAGTAGCACGTCCTCTTGCATTTATGCATGCGTGTATTCGTCGTGGCATTCTATCTACAAGTTCATTAAGGCACTGTTGATCCATCCAGATTGTCCCACTCCTCAGCGGCGATTCGGCGTGGATCCCTCAGTGGTTGGGGGGTCACGTCGTCGATAAACAGCCCTTTTCAATCTATCCCAGGCATTTTGGATAGGGTTCATGTCTGGATAACACGCTGGCCACTCTAGTCGAGCGATGTCGTCATTCGGAAGGAAGTCATTCACAAGATGTGCACGATAGGGGCGCGCATATGCGGTCGATATGGTTGCACTATCGGTTGGAGGATGGCATTCACGATCGTACAGCCGTTACGGCGACTTACATGAAAACCAGGGGCGTAAGTCGGCCCCACATAATGCCAACCAACAGCTGCAGGGAACCACAACCTTGCTGCACTCGCTGGGCAGTATGGCTAAGGCGTTCAGCCTGACCGGGTTGCCTCCAAACGCGTCTCCGACGATTGTCTGGTTGAAGACAAATGCGACACTCATCGATGAAGAGAACGTGATGCCAATCCTGAGCGGTCGATTCGGCATGTTGTTGCCATCTGTACCGTGCTGCATGGTGTCGTGGTTACAAAGATGGACCTCGCCATGGGCGTCGGGAGTGAAGTTGCGCATTATGCAGCCTGTTGTGCACAGTTTGAGTCGTAACACGACGACCTGTGGCCGCACGAAAAGCATTATTCAACATGGTGGCGTTGCTGTCAGGGTTCTTCCGAGCCATAATCCGTAGGTAGTGGCCACCGTGGACGGCCTGAGCGAGGCATGTCATCGACATGTCCTGTCTCTCTGTATCTCTTCCATGTCAGAACAACGTCACTTTAGTTCACTCCGAGATGCCTGAACATTTCACTTGTTGAGAGCTTTTCCTGGCACAATGTAAGAATGCGGACGCGATCGAACCGCGGTATTGACCGTCCAGGCGTGGTCGAACTACGGACACACGAGAAGTGTACCTCTTCCCTGGTGGAATGACTGGAACTGATCCGCTGTCGGATCCCCTCTTTCCAATAGGTGCTACACATGCATGATTGTTTACATCTTTAGGTGGGTTTTTTGACATCTCTGAACAGTGAAGGGACTGTCTCTATGGTACAATATCGGCAGTCAACCTCTATTTTCTGGAGTTCTGGAAACCGGGGTGATGCGAAACTTTTTTTATATATATACTTTAACGGCATTCGAAGGATACTGAAGGGATTAATGTTGTGATACAACGACTTTTCATGGTGACTTTGCAGCTTTCCATAAAAATATCATAAAACGAACTAAGATTGAAACACAAGGCGGCAAAATGGGTGGTTGTGGTGGAAATACCTCCGTGTGGATGAGTCATGCTATGATCCGTCCTTGGCTGGCCGCGGTTCTAGGCGCTTTAGTCCGGAACCGCGAGACTGCTACAGTCGCAGGTTCGAATCCTGCCTCGGGAATGGATGTGTGTGATGTCCTTAGGTTAGTTAGGTTTAAGTAGTTCTAAGTTATAGGGAACTGATGACCCCAGATGTTAAGTCCCATATTGCTGAGAGCCATTTGAACCATTTGATCCGTCCTTGTTTCAAGCCCTTAGACTCTCTACTTGTTTCCACGTAAGCTGTTCGCTTCAGTCGGAGTAACTACACTTATATGATAGTTCTTTTAGCGTTCTAAAAATTAAATGTCCTGCGGCATTATTTCGTGACATATCGCATGGAATGGGTTCAGCCGTCTAGTTGGAAAGGGTGTTCTCAATTCGCTTACATAGACCCCTGCCTTGTGGATACGTGAGGGTTGCGTAGCATGTATATTTGCAGTGTACGTGAGTGTAATGGATGCGTGTACACTGAGGTGACAAAAGTCCTAGGATACCTCCTAATATCGTGTCGCATCTCCTACTGCCCTGCGCAGTGTAGTAACTCGAAGTGGGCCACAATTGTCATGGAATTATGATATCCATGAAGGCTGCAAATGGTCTTCAAGTAGCCGAATATAATCATTTACAGACATTGATAGATTCTTATATAAGAACGTAGGCTTCCGCGGGCGATGTCATAGTGATTAAAATTCTTCTGGGTATTATGCCTCGTATTTGCTAAAAAACTAACAACAATAATAAACTAAAACCGACGTTTCGGCCGAATTACAACGACCTTCCTCAGTCGTGCCCGAAGGAAGGCCGTTGCAGTTCGGCCGAAACGTCGGTTTTAGTTTATTATTGTTGTTAGTTTTTTAGCATTGACGCGGCTTAATACCCAGAAGAATTTTAATCACAATGATCGATTCTGTTGGATCAGAGGACCCAGTACATTCCATGTATGGACAGCCCACACCATTACGTAGCGACTACCAGCTTGCGTAGTACCTTGTCGACAACTAGGATCCTTTGCTTTGTGAGGTCTGCGCCATGTCGAACCCTACCGTCAGCTCTTACAAACTGAAATCGGCACTCATGTGACCAGCCCACGATTTTCCAGTCATCTAGGATCCTACCGATATGGCCAGGAGACCAGGAGAGGCGTTGTTATTAGCAAATGTAATTGCTTCAGTCATCTTCCAGATTTCGCCCCACTGTCCTAACAGATAGGTTCGTCGTACGTCCCACATTTATTTCTGCAGTTATTTCACGCAGTGTTGCCTGTCTGTTATCACTGACAACTCTACGCAAATGTCGCTGCTCTTGGTCGTTAAGTGAAGGCCGTCAGCCACTGCGTTGCCCGTGAGGTACGCAGTACTACCGCCATTTGTATGGGTGCATACCGCTATCCCATGACTTTTGACAACTCAGTGTATATTGTAATGATTGTATTGTGTGATAATAATGATCATGAGAGAAGGGAGTGGGTGACATACAGCCTGCTCTTTTCGAATTTACCAAGGAGGCCGCCCAGCTTAATGTCCCCATCCGACGCACGGATCACCGTGAATAGTGCCAAACGTCCTCACTTCGTGAGACACTGTGGAGAGTTTGAAATTTAATCCAGGACCATTACGCAAGGACTGCACATCACCATTTCTTCTCCTCCTCCCGGTGTATACTGGAGATATTTCGTCGACCCTCAGCGATCGAACCAGCGTACCTCCGAGTCAAGCGCCAGCACATAGGCACGCGTTAGCGACGTCGGCTACGAAGGTGGGTTTAAGCCCCTTATGATAGCATATAGAAGACCCTTTGTGTATGCCGTATAAAGTGGGGCCAAGGTGAAATACGTTTTATCTCAGTAAAGTACACGTATCTGTCTTCTTGCTACATATAAGGACGGTGTCTGCGATTATCAACCCACGTGGCGGATATTACACCACAATGACCTATTCTAGCCTCGTTATCTTTAAACTTCAGTACACCTCTCAGCTTCTTTTAGAATCCGACATTAATGAGTGTTTTATCACTGTACCAGTGTCTCCAAACATTTTTGATAACTGGTGTTAAAGTGTATCGTTCCTTTTAAAGAAACATACATGCTTCCAGTATCTCGATTGGTGCTAGAATTAACAGGATTTAGCTTGATTTGCCGGAAACCTCGTTTCAACATTTTCAGTTTCACGAAATAAAAAGTAAGTTACGTCTGACGCTGTTCACCATGTATGAGGTGAACTCGGTGGTTTTTTGATATGAGATTCCACTTAATAACGCTGGCCGCAGAAAAATTTGAATTCTGTTACTTTCACTATCTCTTGAGTGAATATTATGATGTAATGTGGAAACAGGGATTCTCTGATTGCAATATCAGTTGTTTTATTTGCGAGACTGATTTAGAATGAGAGATCGAGTACATTTTCGTAAAGCCTAGTTGCATGTGGGGGAGGATCTGTTAGAACTACAACCAGTGGAGTACCCAAAATACCGAAAGCTGATGGTTACATTTGTGATGAGGACACATTTTTCATCTTTGTTACTAAATCCAAATGCCGAAGGAAAAATGAGTACGACAAAAGTTCTGCGTTCCCCAACTTTGTTTAACATTTACAGGCATGAAATAATGCTTATACGGAAAACAGAATTTTAAAAAGGTATATATCTAGACAGGAGGATTTGTTTGAACAACTTACTATATACTGACGATGCAGCGATCCTAGCAGATAAAGGAGGGGAGCTTCAAAAAGTAATTTTCTTACTGAAACAAATAGGTGCGGAATTTGACAAGGAGATCTTAACAGAGAAAACTACGACAGTGGCCTTCATTGGGAAAGAACACGATCGAACCGAAATAGTGGTAGACCAAAATATTTCAGAGTAAGTAAACCACTTCATTTACCTAGAGTGTGAGGTGACGTATGGCTACAGCAAATGTATAGGAATGAAGCTTACTGATTTTAGCAGGGTATTTGGAACAGTTAAGAGGAGGCTTAAAAATAAAACTAGGAAATATACTCAAATTAAATTCTACAAAACAGTTGCTGTCACCTCGCTGCTCTACAGAAACGAGACATGTGTGATACGCTAAAAGCAAGAATGCCGTAATCAGGCCTGACAAATGAAGTTTCTGAGATGAGTTAAAAGTTGCACAATAGAGGACGACTAAATAATCAAAATATTACAGAAGAACTAAAAATGTTGAGTCCATAGAATAAAGTTGTGGGGTATCGTAAAAAATGGAACGAACGCCTAGAAAGAATTGAGAGTTACAGACTACACTTAAAGCCTAGTAAGTGCAAAGGAAGAAGATAGAGAGGAAGATGCCGGCCACGATGGGTACGGTAACGGGTACAGGAAGGAGAAGAAGAAGAAGAAGAAGAAGAAGAAGAAGAAGCAACAACCAAGTAACTGTAGCAACGTAAACAGAGGGTCAGATGTTTAGAGAGGCTAAAGGGAATGATTAAGCTCTCTTTAACAAACATTTTATTTCTTCATCTAACAGTCGTGAAGCGCAGAGGTGAGCAGACTTTAAACCTTGAAGTTACGCATTTTTATGGCAGACCAACTACGTTTTACAGACTGACTATGTTCCAGAGTGACACAGACACATGACATTATTTTTCAACACCGTCGCCTAATGTTTGTAAACAATGGTTGGAGCCCTGTACCAGTTGATCAATCTCTCGGGGATAGGAATCCGCTCCGTGGTCACAGAGCCACTGAAGAACCGTTTTTTGACCGTCCACTTCGCTGGAAAATCTGTGAATGCTATGAATCAGTTGCTTGACTGTCTCGATATCGTTTTCTGCGATCGATGTCTATGCCCTTGCTTCGCAATCGGCTTTTCCCAAGTCTGTGCGTCCTTGGCCAAAGTGTTAGCATCATTTCGTTACGGTTGGACACTACATTCCATTTGATCCATACGTTACAGAAAACTCACTGAAAATTTGTGTGCATTTTAGACATTTTGCCCACATAAGTCATACTGTCCCAGATACTTCAGCTCTGAAGTATGTTTTCAGCTGCCACGCCCTTTCACGCCCTCATTGTGGTGCCCCTGTTAGCTGCACCGCGACAAAACTTGTCGGCATGAAGGCACAAACATTAACTCACTGGTGACAATGTGCCATTGACTATGATTTTCGCAGCACACGATATGTGTAACTTACTTTCTCAATTCTCTACGCAAAACATCCTATTATTGTATAACAATGGACGTGTTCGCGCCATCTTGCTATTCGTTTAACAGCAGACTTTATTTGCTGACACGTCCTGATTCATAAGTGTATACGAAAACTGTGAGGGATGTTCGTCCGATCGGGCTACCGCGTGCATGATTTGTCAGGGACTACGCAAAATGAAGAAGTATCAGCGGGTGAGGGTGGGCCAGTTTGGACCAGTCTTGGTACACATATTGAGTAGTGCTAGGACACATCTACCGTCATGGTAAAGACACCACAGGGACCCCTAGTTGTTGGGATGATGATGCAAGGAAGTACCCTGAAAAATTAATCCAAAACGACCGATATTAGAATCGATTCCGACGGTTTAGTTGTTGCTAGACTTAACTGGTAACAAGTCCCAGGCGAGTTGGGCTGCTCGTAGTAGCTCCGGCTCACCGCGGGATCGAGTGACGTCAGGTGGTGCGAGGAGCAGGCGCCACTGCCGCTCCCGCCTCCCTACATGCGTTAAGCATCCGCCGTTGCTCCCTTTCGACACATAGATGGAAACCGCTGGGCCAGAAGTTCCAGCGTGTCTCTACTGGCATTCTCGTAGGAAGTGTTACCACGTCCAGGTTGGACGTGAAATCACTTTTTACGAGGTAATCATAGGCATATATATGCGAGAAATAGTGCCAGCCCGCCAGTCAATAGTTTTACTCCTGACGACGATATCGGAGGTACCCATCGAAAACTTGAGAATTTTATCGGGATTGATGTAGCTTGGAAACCGAGAAGATTTTATCCAGTATCAGATCTGTCGTGCCGTGTGGGAAGTTATAGTGTCTCAATACATTCCTTAGATATTGGTGACTTATTTTGTCCAGGCATTTTCGAGGTCGATGTCCAACAATCCTTTTGTTCCGGTCGGGAACGATACACGTTTGGCCAGGCTTGATTATCTATGGAAGAGTCTCCTTTCCTCTTGCGTCCATATTTCGCGCCATTATTTATTCGTTGGTACAAAAAATAGTTGCGGTTTCGAAGTTTCAGGTACAAGGGCCACAATCTGTGGTTCATTTTCTGAATATACCGGGTGATCAAAAAGTCAGTATAAATTTAAAAACTTAGTAAACCACGGAATAATGTAGATAGAGAGGTAAAAATTGACACACATGCTTGGAAGGACATGGGGTTTTATTAGATCCACACCATATTGCTAGACTCGTTAAAGACCTCTTGCGCTCGTCGTTTGGTGATGATCGTGTGCTCAGCCGCCACTTTCGTCATGCTTGACCTCCCAGGTCCCCAGACCTCAGTCTGTGTGATTATTGGCTTTTGGGGTTACCTGAAGTCGCAAGTGCTTCGTGATCAACCGACATCTCTAGGGATACTGAAAGACAACATCCGGCGCTAATGCATCACCATAACTCCGGACATGCTTTACAGTGCTGTTCACAACATTATTCCTCGACTACAGTTATTGTTGAGGAATGATGGTGGGCATATTAAGCATTTCCTGTAAAGAACATCATCTTTGCTTTGTCTTACTTTGTCATGCTAATTATTGAAACTTCCTGGCAGATTAAAACTGTGTGCCCGACCGAGACTCGAACTCGGGACCTTTGCCTTTCGCGGGCAAGTGCTCTACCATCTGAGCTACCGAAGCACGACTCACGCCCGGTACTCACAGCTTTACTTCTGCCAGTACCTCGTCTCCTACCTTCCAAACTTTACAGAAGCTCTCCTGCGAACCTTGCAGAACTAGCACTCCTGAAAGAAAGGATATTGCGGAGACATGGCTTAGCCACAGCCTGGGGGATGTTTCCAGAATGAGATTTTCACTCTGCAGCGGAGTGTGCGCTGATATGAAACTTCCTGGCAGATTAAAACTGTGTGCCCGACCGAGACTCGAACTCGGGACCTTTGCCTTTCGCGGGCAAGTGCTCTACCATCTGAGCTACCGAAGCACGACTCACGCCCGGTACTCACAGCTTTACTTCTGCCAGTACCTCGTCTCCTACCTTCCAAACTTTACAGAAGCTCTCCTGCGAACCTTGCAGAACTAGCACTCCTGAAAGAAAGGATATTGCGGAGACATGGCTTAGCCACAGCCTGGGGGATGTTTCCAGAATGAGATTTTCACTCTGCAGCGGAGTGTGCGCTGATATGAAACTTCCTGGCAGATTAAAACTGTGTGCCCGACCGAGACTCGAACTCGGGACCTTTGCCTTTCGCGGGCAAGTGCTCTACCATCTGAGCTACCGAAGCACGACTCACGCCCGGTACTCACAGCTTTACTTCTGCCAGTACCTCGTCTCCTACCTTCCAAACTTTACAGAAGCTCTCCTGCGAACCTTGCAGAACTAGCACTCCTGAAAGAAAGGATATTGCGGAGACATGGCTTAGCCACAGCCTGGGGGATGTTTCCAGAATGAGATTTTCACTCTGCAGCGGAGTGTGCGCTGATATGAAACTTCCTGGCAGATTAAAACTGTGTGCCCGACCGAGACTCGAACTCGGGACCTTTGCCTTTCGCGGGCAAGTGCTCTACCATCTGAGCTACCGAAGCACGACTCACGCCCGGTACTCACAGCTTTACTTCTGCCAGTACCTCGTCTCCTACCTTCCAAACTTTACAGAAGCTCTCCTGCGAACCTTGCAGAACTAGCACTCCTGAAAGAAAGGATATTGCGGAGACATGGCTTAGCCACAGCCTGGGGGATGTTTCCAGAATGAGATTTTCACTCTGCAGCGGAGTGTGCGCTGATATGAAACTTCCTGGCAGATTAAAACTGTGTGCCCGACCGAGACTCGAACTCGGGACCTTTGCCTTTCGCGGGCAAGTGCTCTACCATCTGAGCTACCGAAGCACGACTCACGCCCGGTACTCACAGCTTTACTTCTGCCAGTACCTCGTCTCCTACCTTCCAAACTTTACAGAAGCTCTCCTGCGAACCTTGCAGAACTAGCACTCCTGAAAGAAAGGATATTGCGGAGACATGGCTTAGCCACAGCCTGGGGGATGTTTCCAGAATGAGATTTTCACTCTGCAGCGGAGTGTGCGCTGATATGAAACTTCCTGGCAGATTAAAACTGTGTGCCCGACCGAGACTCGAACTCGGGACCTTTGCCTTTCGCGGGCAAGTGCTCTACCATCTGAGCTACCGAAGCACGACTCACGCCCGGTACTCACAGCTTTACTTCTGCCAGTACCTCGTCTCCTACCTTCCAAACTTTACAGAAGCTCTCCTGCGAACCTTGCAGAACTAGCACTCCTGAAAGAAAGGATATTGCGGAGACATGGCTTAGCCACAGCCTGGGGGATGTTTCCAGAATGAGATTTTCACTCTGCAGCGGAGTGTGCGCTGATATGAAACTTCCTGGCAGATTAAAACTGTGTGCCCGACCGAGACTCGAACTCGGGACCTTTGCCTTTCGCGGGCAAGTGCTCTACCATCTGAGCTACCGAAGCACGACTCACGCCCGGTACTCACAGCTTTACTTCTGCCAGTACCTCGTCTCCTACCTTCCAAACTTTACAGAAGCTCTCCTGCGAACCTTGCAGAACTAGCACTCCTGAAAGAAAGGATATTGCGGAGACATGGCTTAGCCACAGCCTGGGGGATGTTTCCAGAATGAGATTTTCACTCTGCAGCGGAGTGTGCGCTGATATGAAACTTCCTGGCAGATTAAAACTGTGTGCCCGACCGAGACTCTTTCAGGAGTGCTAGTTCTGCAAGGTTCGCAGGAGAGCTTCTGTAAAGTTTGGAAGGTAGGAGACGAGGTACTGGCAGAAGTAAAGCTGTGAGTACCGGGCGTGAGTCGTGCTTCGGTAGCTCAGATGGTAGAGCACTTGCCCGCGAAAGGCAAAGGTCCCGAGTTCGAGTCTCGGTCGGGCACACAGTTTTAATCTGCCAGGAAGTTTCATATCAGCGCACACTCCGCTGCAGAGTGAAAATCTCATTCTGGAAACATCCCCCAGGCTGTGGCTAAGCCATGTCTCCGCAATATCCTTTCTTTCAGGAGTGCTAGTTCTGCAAGGTTCGCAGGAGAGCTTCTGTAAAGTTTGGAAGGTAGGAGACGAGGTACTGGCAGAAGTAAAGCTGTGAGTACCGGGCGTGAGTCGTGCTTCGGTAGCTCAGATGGTAGAGCACTTGCCCGCGAAAGGCAAAGGTCCCGAGTTCGAGTCTCGGTCGGGCACACAGTTTTAATCTGCCAGGAAGTTTCATATCAGCGCACACTCCGCTGCAGAGTGAAAATCTCATTCTGGAAACATCCCCCAGGCTGTGGCTAAGCCATGTCTCCGCAATATCCTTTCTTTCAGGAGTGCTAGTTCTGCAAGGTTCGCAGGAGAGCTTCTGTAAAGTTTGGAAGGTAGGAGACGAGGTACTGGCAGAAGTAAAGCTGTGAGTACCGGGCGTGAGTCGTGCTTCGGTAGCTCAGATGGTAGAGCACTTGCCCGCGAAAGGCAAAGGTCCCGAGTTCGAGTCTCGGTCGGGCACACAGTTTTAATCTGCCAGGAAGTTTCATATCAGCGCACACTCCGCTGCAGAGTGAAAATCTCATTCTGGAAACATCCCCCAGGCTGTGGCTAAGCCATGTCTCCGCAATATCCTTTCTTTCAGGAGTGCTAGTTCTGCAAGGTTCGCAGGAGAGCTTCTGTAAAGTTTGGAAGGTAGGAGACGAGGTACTGGCAGAAGTAAAGCTGTGAGTACCGGGCGTGAGTCGTGCTTCGGTAGCTCAGATGGTAGAGCACTTGCCCGCGAAAGGCAAAGGTCCCGAGTTCGAGTCTCGGTCGGGCACACAGTTTTAATCTGCCAGGAAGTTTCATATCAGCGCACACTCCGCTGCAGAGTGAAAATCTCATTCTGGAAACATCCCCCAGGCTGTGGCTAAGCCATGTCTCCGCAATATCCTTTCTTTCAGGAGTGCTAGTTCTGCAAGGTTCGCAGGAGAGCTTCTGTAAAGTTTGGAAGGTAGGAGACGAGGTACTGGCAGAAGTAAAGCTGTGAGTACCGGGCGTGAGTCGTGCTTCGGTAGCTCAGATGGTAGAGCACTTGCCCGCGAAAGGCAAAGGTCCCGAGTTCGAGTCTCGGTCGGGCACACAGTTTTAATCTGCCAGGAAGTTTCATATCAGCGCACACTCCGCTGCAGAGTGAAAATCTCATTCTGGAAACATCCCCCAGGCTGTGGCTAAGCCATGTCTCCGCAATATCCTTTCTTTCAGGAGTGCTAGTTCTGCAAGGTTCGCAGGAGAGCTTCTGTAAAGTTTGGAAGGTAGGAGACGAGGTACTGGCAGAAGTAAAGCTGTGAGTACCGGGCGTGAGTCGTGCTTCGGTAGCTCAGATGGTAGAGCACTTGCCCGCGAAAGGCAAAGGTCCCGAGTTCGAGTCTCGGTCGGGCACACAGTTTTAATCTGCCAGGAAGTTTCATATCAGCGCACACTCCGCTGCAGAGTGAAAATCTCATTATGCTAATTATTGCTATTCTGATCAGATGAAGCGCCATCTGTCGGACATTTTTTTTCTTCTAATAAAACCCCGTCATTCCAAGCATGTGTGTCAATTTGTACCTCTCTATGTACATTATTCTGTGATTTATTCAGTTTTCAAATTTATACTGACTTTTTGATTACCTGGTACATATACATCTACATGGATACTCTGCAAATCACTTTTAAATGCCCAGCAGAGGGTTCATCGAAATACCTTCACAATTCATTATTATTCCAATATCGTATAGCGCGCGGAGAGAACGAACACCTATATATTTCCGTACGAGCTTTGATTTCCCGTATTCTATCATGGTGGTCATTTCTCCTTACTCATGTATGTAACTCATTCTTTGTTTCTTTTTCATCAGCTCCATGAGTTCCGCTACCAGAAATTCATTCGGTATGCCGTCAACGCGCAGAACCCTATTCAGAGGTAAATGCTTAACAATGTCTTCAGTGACTCTTTTTGGATATTGGCTCTATAAACATTGCGACATTTTCAATGGTGAGGAAAGTCTTGCAGTGGTGTAGCAAACTAACGGCCTTGCTAGGATATGATGGTCGTTCTCCGATCAGTTTCCGGAAATGGTCCGTAATATCTTCCATTTCGGCGGTGTCGTACCTGTGCAACGATGTTAATTTCCGATAATTCTCTGTCTGTAGCATTTATGATTTCTGTTGAGGTGAAAGATGTTCTACTGTTCGTCTGGAATCTATCCCTTGCTTCTGAAAGTGAGTATTTAGCCTTCGAGTTCTCTCTCTTGTAGTTCTAAGATCTTGTTTTTGAATTTCTTCAATTAACGAACTCGGTCTTCTACGTTATCCGCCTTTTTTTGGATCCTATACGTTACTTTCTGAACGGTTCACGAAGTCCAGGTTTCATCAGTTTATCCCATCATTCAAGAATGTTACTGAGGAACTGCATCCAATGAACCCATCTTCGATAACATTTGCAGAATTCTGTTTTTGCCCACTCGACGTTGAGCACGTTCCAGTTTAACTACCAGTATCGCTTTCCCATTACAGTGTGTAGGGATTAATTTGATGACAACTGCGTTTTGGTCCGGGAGCCTGACGCGGATTACTCCATATTTCTGTAAATCTATTCCTGTTATGTTACAAAATCTGTCCAGTCTCCAGCCTAACAGTGGAGATACTACATATGGTGGGATCGCGTGATGATGCCTATCAGTTTCGGTACTCCAATCATATTATTTAAGGGGCCGCAATGAGGGGTCGTTCGTGTTGTCTCTGCCGATCCTACAACACAATTAAAATCTCCGCCCGTTATTCTGTCACCCTCTGCGTATCTCTAAAGTACAGGATAGTTCCACTAAAAAACTTTTGTCTACCCGTCCTATAATTTGTTCGTAATAAAGCCTAAAGGATTAGTATTATTATTTAATTTAGTTTGGCTTTGATAACATGTCCAACCCGCTGCCTGTCTAAATTCTCTGATTCCAGTTCCATTCCGGTTACAAAGCACCAACCCCTGCTGCTAGAGCCGACAGTGCTGTACACATTGAATTGCTGTTGTAAATTCATCTCTTCGCAAGATATATCCTGATGGAGGGCAATGTCCACATCATTGGTTTTAAGAAATTTCCTAGAATCCTAATCTTTTTCTTCACTTTTTATTCCGCATTTATTTAGAGTGGGAAGAGTAAGCAACATCCTATTGTCGATTGCAAGCTATTTGTTCATCCATATTCTCCCATTTAATGGTCTTGTCCGGATTAATTTCTGTGACGTTCACTTTACATTTCTCCTTTCTCGTCGTTTTAGCACTCCCTTTCTGTATCTTTCTTATTTTGCCGACATCTGCTTTTGATTTGATTTGGCTGTGCCTTCTCAACACCTTGAGATCTTAGAGCCTTCTGGTTGCAGTTACTTCCCTCTGCTGCCTTGACTGTGTGCTCTGCAGATCGTGTTCTGGCGATGAAAGCTGTTTCCACACAATATTCTATTTTGCTTTGCTGTTTACATGCTCCAGTCACAACTGCTGCGGTTACTTGCAGCTGTTTCTGTGTTTTTGCTTGACGAGTTGTTTACTGCAGTGTTCGGTGTTTACTTTCGTGCTGTGGACAGCTCAAAAGGCAACACCACGTATTGTTGCCGGGATTAAAGAATACGCTTGAGTCTCCACCTCAATCTCGGGTCCACTCTGTATTGCTGAAACTTTAACGGGCTTCTTTTTCCTGGTTATCTATGTCGATTTTTCTTGAAGTTCTTCTTCCGAGCTCGTTCTGCCCTCTTCTAATGGCCGTTTCTTGCTGGTCAGATTTGATGAGAACAAAGACTTTCTTTTTTCCATGTCTGTTTCGTTTTATTGATACTGACTTGAAATCTCACAGACTCCGTAACTGTTTACCTGAACAACGGCTGCTGACTTGTCGTTATCGATTTCATACTTTTGATCTTCATATGCGTTCTTGTGTACTTCATTTGTTGCTGGTCTCTTTTTGAATGGTAGAAGTTCCTCTTCAGCTAAAGTAGGGGATTGGCTAGTGGATTCCACGTGAATATTCTCGGTGTTGCCCGTTGCAGTACTTGAAGGAATTAGTTCTTGTGCCTCTGAACATGTCCTCTGTAGCAGATTTATTTCGGAGAATAAACATGCATCGTGGCCAGTTTTCTCGAAGATGGCCTGGTTCACTGCACACGTGATATGCGGGGTTTCCACAACATATATTACGTGTGTCTTGCAACCGACTAGAAAAATGTTGGATGATATATCGGATATAAGAATCGTTCGTAGAGATCTGATCCTGTTGTAGCACTGAAACTTGTAGCAAATACATTACTTTTCGAATCAGATGCTTTTTTACCTGTTCGTAATTAGAAATTCCTTGTTGTCTAGTTCTGATGGAATATTTAGCATCCAGACTGTTTTCAGGCCACTGTTACCGTTACTTATATCAACGGTACCAACACAATCATCACGATGACGAATCTCAGATTTACCCTGGGTTTTCAGTAATATTCTGTCTAACACAACAGAAATATCAATTTAGCAAAACCACAGTATACCTCATAATCCATTGGAGTGAACTCTCCATTATCACCAGAAATACCGAAAATTACATGTAGCCAGTCATGAACGTTGAAAGCCGTAGACTGCACATGTTTTTTTATTCTTGTCAGAGGTAAACCTCCAAGTAATTTTCCTGACAGAATCCATGGACATTATTTACAGGTACGAATCGTAAGTTCCGCATCACGAACGGTACACAAAGACGATGAACAAGATGTATTACCGCTTACCATTTCGGTTGGGGCACGAGGGACCCAATGTACACCTACCGTAATACTTGTTTACGTAACTAGCCAAGTAAACACGGATAGCTGCACCGCACGTCCACACAGGCTGAGTACTAGGCAGCGACTGCCATCCGATATATAGTATTTGTTCTTTCGGAAATTTTAATCCTGCACCCACTTGAATAAAGCCACAGAGGAAGTAATGACGCAGCTGCCAGTGAGCATTGATTTAAATCAATCATGGTCCTGCACAAATTTTCAACTTTCCGTATTGATTTAATTCAATGTCCACACGTACCCAGTGTCTGTAATTCCTTCGTGTCTGGAATTGATGTAGATGTGTTTGGTTTCCGTGACACATGATAAATTGACTATTCTGAAATCGATAATGTACATTGTCAGAATAATCGACATCAAAAAATTTCAGCCTATGTCTGTAACAAGGAATAGGTCCCAATGTTTTGGCTGGCTCTGAGCACTATGCGACTTAACTTCTGAGGTCATCAGTCGCCTAGAACTTAGAATTAATTAAACCTAACTAGCCTAAGGACATCACACACATCCATGCCCGAGGCAGGATTCGAACCTACGACCGTAGCGGTCGCTCGGCTCCAGACTGTAGCGCCCAGAACCGCACGGCCACTCCGGCCGGCACCCAATGCTTTACAAGCCTGACTTTCCTCTTCCAAATTCCATCCAACAGCGGCGTTTCCTGTTGCTGTGAGACCTACGCCAGAGTGGCCGCTCGTTTAATCCGGGCCGTAGCAGGCTGGTTTCGCAGAAACGCCACGCACGTGAAACCTGGGCTATTAATCCGAGTCCCCCGCGGCTCCACCGTGTAGCGCGCGCTAACATAACCGGCAGGGGCAGCGCGGTCACCAGTGTAGTGGAGCCCTGGAGGCCGAGCCACGTAAATCAAGAGATAATAGCGGCGCAGCAGCCACGTGTGGTGCGGAACTGGGCTGCGCTGTATGTGAGTGGGCGAGGGCACGGGGGTGTCTACTATAGCCTGCCGTCGCCCATGATGAAATTCCACCCTGCAGAGGACAGACACTTGCACAGACTGCATTGCCGGTATGCAGTCTCCCTTCCAACACCTGCGGACATACTCAGCAAGTCAGTCCACAGGCTGTGATGAAGATACAGGGTGACTGCTAATTATCTTTACAAATTAAGACTTTAATGTCTTTAATACTATACTAGATACTAACAAGCGGTTTTAAACATATGATAACTTATAAAGTTCTATTTCCTCATTCATACATATGAAAGTGTGCGAGGTCAGGGGTTCGTGGTGGACATCGAACTGGATCATCTCGTCAAATCTAGTTATCCAAAACTTTTCATATAGAAACTGATAGACTTTCGCCGGCCGCGGTGGTCTAGCGGTTCTAGGCGCTCAATCAGGAGCCGCGCGACTGCTACGGTCGCAGGTTCGAATCCTGCCTCGGGCATGGATGTGTGTTATGTCCTTAGGTTAGTTAGGTTTAATTAGTTCTAAGTTCTAGGGGACTGATGACCATAGATGTGAAGTCCCATAGTGCTCAGAGCCATTTGAACCATTTTTGATAGACTTTCAGGGGCGAATGGAAAGTGCGCCATCCTGCTAGAATATGACACCAGGTTGCAGATGTTCCAAATGCAGCATAGCAAACTCCTTTCACACGTCCATTTAAACACCACCATTGGCGGTAGACTCGACGAAAACGTGTGAACCAATAACGCAATTCTGCATCGGTCCACACCAAACATTCACCTTAAGACGGTCTCCATTCCACGTGTAACATGAGGGTGCTGTGAACCCCATATACGAATGTTACAACGATTCAGTTTTCCGGATAAATGAAACGTTTCCTCTTCAGATAAATATTTTCCAAACATGTATTGTTTGCGTCAGTCTTGTCTAGCATATACTCTGCAGACGGTTTCCACTGAGGTTTGTTCGTAGGCTTTAAAGCCTCAAACAGCTGCTTCTTGTATGGTTATAGCCATAAACTCTAGTGCAACACAATGCGCACAGTTGAGGGTCTCATTTCCAACTCTCTGGCGGCCATACGTACTGATTTTGAAGGAATCCTTGCAGGCACCTGTCGCACCCTGTCCACATACTATTGAATGTCAATATATCGTATTTCCGATATTTTTAAAAATACCAACTTTCCTAGTCGCAATATGTTCCATCGGGTGCAGATCAGGCGAATCTGATGACCAGTAAGTTCTCTGCCATCCTCTTCAGATCACTGTATCACGATTTACCACACGGTTTTTATTTAGAAAGATACCATTACCGTCGGCGAAGAAGTAATGCTTCAAAGGATGCAGGCGATCCGCAACAATGTTCACCTAATCATACTGTGTAGGCTTTCGCTGCTGGTATTAGCGATATTGCTGATATATGGTTTACGGTGATAAAGTCGTGGTGCACACAGTAGTTATCCGCTTTAAAGTGTTGTCTTCCACGGCTGGAGACTTATCTAGCGAGATCTAATAATTACCATGCTATGATTTACAATGACGCTAAATAAATTTGAAAGTACAAAAACAATTTCAACAGAAAAGAAAAATGGTAGAAAATAAATTGGTGGTCCGCACTAGTGAAAAACACGAGCGAAACGAACAGCGCGAACTATATCCATCTACAAGCTCCATATCATACTACGGTGCAGCTCACAGACAGTCAGTTGCTTGGGTTCACATAGACAGTTTACATTGCTAACCTTGTTTTGAGACTGTAACAGATTTCTGCGTCGTTAAAGATGCTGATGAAGTCTCCAGGAGTGGACGACGAAACGGTGAGCAGAGAATTAAGCCTTGGATTAGGGTGCTATTCCCATGAATCAAATATCATCAGTGTCCACGTGCTTCAGCTGTCATGGTGCCGCCGTATACCACCATATATCCCTTGGCAGCTCTTGTCAGCGTGCCTCGTATCATAACAGAAATTTATGAGAATGTAAGTTTGGATCACAGCATTTTATGGCAGCGATTCATCTACATTTGGAAAAACGTAACAGAGGAGAATCGAAGGCTTTGACATGTGGTGTTGCAGAAGGATGTTGAAAATTAGGTGGACTGATAAGGTACGGAATAATGAGGTTCTCCACAGAATCAGTGAAGAAAGGAACACCTGCAAAAGCTCGACAAGAAGGGGGGATCAGATGACACCACATGAGTTACGACGTCAGCTAATAACTTCTGTGTTAGTAGAGGGAGCTGTACAGAAAGATAAAAATTGAAATATATCCAGCAAATAATTTAGGGTGTAGAGTGCAAGTGCTGCTCTGAGATGAAGAGGTTGGCTAAGGAGAGGATTCAGTGGCGAACTGCGTCAACTAAGTCAGGAGGCTGATGCATAAAAAATCTCATGATATTCCCCACACCACCCTTCGTCCGAGCCACGGCACACTCATTCGATCGGATGGCGGGATATCCAAGTTTCACAAAACTTGTGTTCGTTAGACTACCGCTTTCAACCAGCGATGACCATCTTCAGGTATGTTTTATAGCGTGTTCCAAAGTAATAAAGAGATATAGGCACCGACACAAAATACACACAAAACCAGATCTGAAGATGGTCATTGCTGACTGAAATTAGTAATCTAAGAACCACAAGTTTTGTGACGATTGGCGGAAATAAAAGAAATCATTCTACGCTTCGGGAAACACTGTTTTAATCGGCGACCATTTCATTTATTCTACACCGAAAGACCCGCAAACTAATATTTCAAAACAGGCCGTACATTACACGGTTCTTTTCACGCAATAATATACATTTTTCCCATATTGCATCTAAATATTAATTTCAGCAAAGATATATCAAAGGCATAACAATGTGCAACCGAAGAAGACGATCGATCTAGTGTAGTAACAAACGCCGTTCACCTGACCATGTGAAATTTTTCCATTGATCCATGATCCAGTCTCGATAATGCCGTGTCCATTGTATTGGTACCTGGCGATATCGTCGTGATAACATGGGGACATTTAGCGCATCGTTTGCTGCGAGGCCCCTCCTTCAACAGTGGGCTCCGAACGGTGTGGTTCGCAGCACTTGTGCCTTTACTAGCATTGCTCTCTGATGTCATAGCTTCTTTTGGTTTCAGTGTGTCAAAAACTCTTGCCGAGACGAAGTACAAAAATACGGTCCCACATAAAATCGCTGAGCGGGGCTAAAGCCTTCCTCTCACGGGACATGAAACTGCACGCCACAGCGTGGATTTCCACGTTCCAATACATTTATGAGAGTGGAATGAAGGATCTGGCAAGTCATATTTCTTCGTCGTGGAGAAGATCGTGGCCATTGAGATGCGATATCATTTTACGTTACAAGTAGAACTTAGGATCCGCTATATATAATGGCGTTAAACATCGTATTATTTCGATTTTCGGTCTCGATTTGTTATAATAAAATGACGGGACGCTACATATCGGTAGGTAAAGGCATCCTGCAGTTGATGTTCTTAGCGTTTTGACTTGTATGTTTCAGTGCTACGGCACAATGATTATCTATCAAACACGCGTCTCTTTGGTACAATTTGCGTTTAATTATCAAATAATGACGTTTGTAGGTACAGTTTTTCAGATAATGTATACCATATAGCGAGGCCCTGTTGTAATTCCGAAGGTGGAGTGCGGTTAGTAGTGTAGTGAACGATGAGAATGGGAGAAAAGAATGGCAGGTTCGCGTCTACCTCCATTTAATTGTTTCATAATTCGTTTTACAAAACATTCTGGGTCTTTCTTATTCATTTTACAGTGTATTATCTCAAAATTAGTTGATGTGGTGTATTTATTGCAATTCTTATTGGAAATGGCAACGACTGGAATGTTTCGCCAGCGGCCAGTAACCTAAACATGAGTGCCAGTCTGTGTCTGAAAGTAAACACCAGCTGCACGCTGCAAGATTGTGCTATTATGAAACATAATACGAAATATATACACCTATCGCCTCATATTTGTATCTTTCTGGTAAATACTTTTTTCAGTGATGATACGCAGCTTCGAAAAATATCTCCGCCTCAAGTGGAATGAAATTATACAACGAATAGGGTCTTGAAATCTGTGTGATGAAGTACATTATTTCAGTGTTGATGATCAATTCAAGATCAAGAATATGGATACTACACGAGCGCGAACTGATTAGACACTATACCTTAGCTACATTCAGTTCAAAACCAAAAATGGGATGTACATTCAACTGAGATTGCAAATAACTTCTACTAGTCTATATTTCAGATCGTTGTAGAGCATTATACCGTGTAATGCTCCTCTGCCATCTGTTCACTTTTCTAACTTTCGACGAGTCCAGAATCTTCTTCGATATTTTCTCCAGTCTTCTTCTACAATTGCTAACGTAGTTATTTTACGCGTGTCCAATTTCGTAAAGAGCAGTGTGGTTTGCGAGCCAAATAAAGGCGATATCGGCCGCTGGGCAGTGCTGGGAGCGCATATCACGTTAACTAGTTAGTCCCATGTGCCTAAGGCGATCTCTCGTGAGGTCGAATGTCCCGCTCGCGTCCACGTGAACGTTAGTTGCCTCCTCCTGTGAGAGGACGGCTTAAGACTTGTGTCGACTCACTCGTTGACCAGTCTGGCGTGGCTGTAGGAGACAGCAAAAGAAAGCCAAAGTTTTAAATTTCACCTTTAAGAAAACGATCACACAGGAGAATCGTACAAACACACCGTCGTTTGACCATACCACAGACTCACTTATGGAGGGCGCAGTAATTAGTACACGAACAACAGAAAGAGTTGGAAACAAATAAGTCGGTAGGTCCCACCTCGGTTTTACAAAGAATGCTCTACGGTAAAGGCCGCTTACTTAGCTTGCATTTATCACGAAAGTCTCGCTCAGCGCAAAATCCCAAGCGACTTGAAAAAAGTGCAGGTGACCCTTGGATATAAGAAGGGCAAAGGAACGGAAACACAAAATTACAGGCCAATACCCTTAAAATTGGTCTGCTGCAGAATCCTTGAACATATTCTCGGTTCGAATATAATACATTTCCTTGAGACGTTCATGCGAACATCGGCTTGCTCTTTTCTCACGTGGCATCCTGCGAGGGCAACACGGAGATTCCATATTCCTACATTTCCCAAAGGTATCTGACGTGGCCATCCACTACAGACTTTTAAGGGGAGGTTCAAAAACTCGAATTCTTTTTCATTGCATATTAGGATCCATAAAAGTGTTTAGAATTTACCCCTTGAAACGGTTTTTCCGAATACGGAATAGAACTGTTTGTTGTTCGCGGTTGAACAGTAAAATGTACCTGCCTGAAATCGGCCTTTTCACGCACCAGTTTTTTTTTTTTTTTATTTCGGAGGACGAGTTATTGTACCGATGCTTGGGAGGAAACACACAAAATTGAAATGAAAATTTGAACGCGTGTATTTGGAAGTTAGCCCCCAAACATTTGCATTCTGGTGTGAAGACTGTGGAGACTGCGACTTTCCTGGCAATGAGCAGCTTCAACGAAGGGTATTCTGCAATTCTGAATACCATGACAACGATGGACATCACCCAGGGACTCTGTTCGACGCAGTCCGCCAAGCATTCGGACTATCACCGGATTCAAGCGGCCGAAAACCGCTTGTCACCGGTTCTCGAGCAGCGCAGGACTGCCCAGATAGAGCAGAATGCCCTCTGTGAGGAAGAGGGAGGACTAGTTTATGGACCCGGAATAGCAGATTGAACGTAAGTTGTATGATATTGCATTTATATGTAGTCAAAACTTCAAACGTGTTTTTATTGAAATGACTCTTTCTTTTTTATCGCCCGATATGGTAACTTCAAATCTACAGAACCGATTGGCATGATTCTTTGTTTCCAACGAAGCTAACTAAATTGCCTAGGAGTTGTACCACTTTTATTCCGATCCATCAAGTATAGATATTATTACTTGGCCGATGAAGTCAAAAACCCAATGAAAGAAAACCTATTTTTTTTCAAATGGCCGCCAATTTGTTTCCTATGGTCCCAATAACTTAAGCGAGGTACAACTCCTAAAGAATCTTATATACATCGCTAACGTCAACTCAATTTTGATTTCAGACGAGCCGGCTGACCTATGACATACCGTACGTGGAGGTCTACATCGAAATTTTGTTTCGTTCCGATGGCACTTCCACCTTTTCTCTTCGACATTTCCAGTCGAAAAATTTCCAGTTTGTAGAGGAAATATCAATACAAATTATGACCAAATTTGACGTTGATATCTATAACGCATCCCGAGAAAGAAATTCTCAAAGAACATGGTTCAAATGGCTCTGAGAACTATGGGACTTAACATCTGTGGTCATCAGTCCCCTAGAACTTAGAACTAATTAAACCTAACTAACCTAAGGACATCACACACATCCATGCCTGAGGCAGGATTGGAACCTGCGACCGTAGCAGTCTCAAAGAACATGCTTTTTTTCTGGACAAAGATAGTGAACTTCCCCTTAACGAAGATACGAGCATACGGTACAGGTTCCGAGTTGTGTGAGTGGATCGAAGTCTTCTTGAGTAATACAACCCACTAACTTGTTCTCGACGGCGAGACAAGGGAATTGTCAGGAGTGCCTCAGGGAAGTGCAATGTCACCACTATTATCTTCTATAGACATACATGATCTGGCGGACAGGGCGGGCAGCAATGTGTGGTTGTTTGCTTACGATGCTGTGGTGTACGGGAATGTGTCGCCGTTGAGTGCCTGTAGGAAGATACAGCATGACTTAGACAAAATTTCCAGTTGATGTGGTGAATAGCAGCTAGATCTAAATGTAGGAAAGTGTAAGTTAATGCAAATGAACCCATAATATTCTGATATAGCATCAGTAGTGTCCTGCTTGGCACAGTCACGCCGTTTAAATATACATGTGTCACGTTGTAAAGCAATATGAAATGGAATGAACATGTAATGATTGTAGTACGCAAGGCGAATAGTCGACTTAGGTCAGTGAGGAAAATTTTAGGAAAGTGTGTTTCATCTATAAAGCAGACCCCAAATACGGCGCTACAACAGATTCTTGGGTACATCTCGAGCGTATGGGATCCGGAAAAAGTCGGACTTAAGGAAGACGTCGTGGCAGTTCAGAGGAGTGCTGGTAGTTTTGTTACCGGTAGATTCGAACAACATGCGAGTATTAGAGAGATGCTTTGGGAACTCAAATGGGAAACTCCGGAAGCAAAGTGACGTTGTTTTAGTGGAACGACAGTGATAAAATTTAGAGAACTTACATTTGAAGCTGATTGTAGAGCGAATTTACTGCCGCGAACATACATTTCACGTAAGGACCACGAAGGTAAGAGAAATTTGTGCTCGTATGAAGGTGAGTGGAACGGGAAAGGAAATGACTAGTAGTGGTACCGCCCACCATGCACCGTACGGTGGCTTGTAGAGTATGTATGTAGATGTAGATCCTCCTTTACAAAGCTGGCAATTCTCCGACCTAAATGTTTTGTCTTAAGGGATAGACGTGCAACACCTTGTCCCCTAGTCATCACAAATGGTTCAAAATGGCTCTAAGCATTATGGGAATTAACATCTAATGTCATCAGTCGCCTAGACCTAGAACTACTAAATCTGACCAACTTAAGGACATCACACACATCTATGCCCGAGGCAGGATTCGAACCTGCGACCCTAGCAGCAGCGCGGTTCCGGACTAAAGCCCCTAGAACCGCTCAGCCACAGCGGCAGGCAGTCATCACAGATTCTTATATTATGGACTTCAGTACCTTGGTTCGATGCGATTATTAATAGCCAAACCAGTTAAATTCAGAACAACCAAAAGAATGTGAGTTTCGACGCTTACTTTCAATTTAAAAAAATCTAGATATTACAATAACTTATCTTACTTTACTCGCATGATACTTCAAAATTACTCTTCTTCACTACTTAGTTTAGCCTTTGAGGCGTTCCCAGTTAATCATTTCGCCAACACTGCTTCTAAAGTGCGACTAATGAGCAATATGAACCAACCACCTCAGTACAACACTGACCAAATTTCATTCGGATGAAGAACGAAGTGTCTTTATTTCGCTTTTCTGTGTGGAACAAGGGAAAAAATTGCTGTTCGCGATCTTGATTTCATTATACAGGAATTAAAGTATCCGAGAGGCTAGGGAACGAGGCGGGAAAGAAACGGAGTTTCCCAGCCGTAGAGAAGTTGTCGGTGGCTGCTCGTTAACTTGAGGGTTCTCCTTCTCTTCGCACTTGGGGGCACGCTGTTGCGAATAAAGTCCCGAGTTCTGAAACACTACGTCGATCCCAACTGTTGAGAATTATTTGCTTTCCCAGTGGTAATTAGACAGGTCTAAAACTTTTACTGTGCTTTTTTTAAATAAATCGCATTGTGCTCGCAAAGTACTCACGAAAGAACCTTCGTAATTTATTAGCAGATCTGCACTGTATCACATTTGCAGGAACGTTCCAGTTGCCATTAGTTACTCAGAGTGCCGTCCAAGACCGTACCCAGGATCCGAGATCGTGGTGGGAAAGGATGGTAGGGGGGAGCGGGGATGCGGTTGTTGGCGGAGCTTATATTATATTCGTTAAAAGGAAGGATGAAAAAAACGAAGCACAGTTTCTCACAAAATTAAATTGAGAAATTTTGTTGATGAATAGTCGTACATACTACTGCTACCACAGTATGATGGGTAGTACTGTCTGCAATCTCAAAAATATCTGAATCAGTTCTGAAAATTGGATTTCTGAGTTCCTTGGATATATAAAATTTCATGAAGCACAGTTTGGTTTCTGAAGTGTGAGAGATACAATAACAACCAATACAGAGTTTAAGAATAAGTTACGTGAAGCCCTTGACAGGGATGACATTTTTACAGGCGTAATCTTAGACTTGTCCGAGGCTTTTGACAGTCTTGACCATAAAATTCTTTTAAGCAGGCAAGAAGCAGTAGGCGTAAGGGGAACAGCAAACGAATGATTACACTCTTACCAATAAACAGAGTGTAAAAGGCACAAATAATTCACAGGTATGCTGGTGATAATTTATTAGAAAAACAATAATCAGACAAGAAACGTATGAACGTAAATGTTCCCCAGAATAGTGAATTGCATTCAGTTATATTCTTAATACATATCATTTACTTTCCAGACAGTATAACATATGGAGAGAAAGGATCATTTGGTGAGAACTTACGAACCCCTTAAGTCCTATTAGAGATAGCAAATGAAACATTCAAGGATTTTTATGTTTGAGTAGTATGTAGTAAATGAACATTTAACTTAAGAAAAACAATGGATATGGACATCAGCATTAAAATGAAAAGCAACTATGTCTCATTAAATATAGATTATTAATCTGTATTAACATATATAAACTTTATAGGTATGAATACCGATTGAAAATTGACATGGAATGAACACACAACGATAACGAAAAAATAAAATTTACCGACCTGTTATGTCCTTAGGATCGAAAGGATAAAAACTAGTAGTTGAACTCATTCTAAGGAACCATTAAAAATCAAGTTATACTCACTGCGCAAAGTCTGTACGTCTACCAATGAGCTGTGCATATCACAGAAGACATTACTAAATATTTCACTAATAGTTCTATGCATAATCATAGAACAAGAACCAGTTTGGGCTTAAATTTACCGAAACGGAAAACTCAGATTATTATTTACTGTTGTCCAAGGAGACGAAAAGTTTACTGAAAAGCTTGCATATAAATTGGCAGCTACAACATTCTTCATAAGTAATGCACGTTTACTAACTGATAAGAGGAACAGAGTAGTGGTTATCAACGAAATGGATAGCTGCAACACTCTGGTCACAATGTGATGTTTTTGCAAGAAAATCGGTTGTCCAGATTTTTGGTACACGGTCTCGTGATGCCCCAGAGCTCAAAACTAAACTCATCATGGGGGGATGCGGAGCCAGGTTTTCAAGCGAATTGAGGGGAGGACATGAAGAAGTACATGGCGTACAGTTGCATATTTACGGACATGGAGTCAGATTTCTGTAAATAATATAGTCAGTGCATGGGGCATAGCAGCATATTCTCAGTCTAGGTCTTACAAGCCTTTCTTTTCTTTTCTTTTCTTTCTTTTGCTACCGCCTTTATAAAGAGTGTGAATGTGTTTCAAATGTCTGCGTGTCGTGTAACTGAGGGGGGACGGGGGAACCAGCCCGGTATTCACCTAGGAGGATGTGGAAAACCGGCTAAAAACCACCTCCAGGCTGGCCGGCACACCGACTGTCGTCTTGAATCCGCCGGGCGGATTCGATCCAGGGCCGGCGCGCCTACCCGTCCAGGAAGCAGCGCGTTAGTGCTCTCGAATGCCCTGGCGGGTAGCAGCAATGCAGGCGCTATCTCTGCCATCCAGTCGATTTCACAGACAGCGAATAATGTTCTGGGATACAATATGCCACGTCTGTTCGACGTGTTCCAGTAATTCTGTAAGAGTTTTTGGTTGACAAGCACGAGTCACTTCTCATCCCATAATATTCCACACATACTCGATTGGAGACAATTCCGTAGATCGTGCGGGCCAGGGACGTTGCTACACGTCTTGCAGTGCACATTGCGTTTTACAGGTGGTATGTGGGTGAGTGTTATCCTGTTGGAACAGCACTTTCCTTCCTGTTGTAAGAACGGCAAAAGAACGGGTCTGTCAACATTCTGCAAGTACCAAGCCCTGTTTAGCGTCCCCTCCAGAAACGTCAAAGGTGAACGGAAGTTGTAGCTAATCGCAACCAAGGCCATAAGGCCTGGGGTGGAGCCAGTGTATCATGGATGAATGCACTCTACGAGGCAGCGCTAACCAGGCCTGCATTGTACCCGCAAACGAGCATCACTTGCGTGCAGAGAGAATTTGCTTTCATCGCTGAAGACTACGGCTCCCCATTCCACCTTGCATGTTTGACGGCACCAGTCGTGCCGTGCACGTCGATGCTGTGGCGTGAATATGTGTGTGAATTTCTAAGGGACCAAACTGCTCAGGTCATCGGTCCCCAGACATAAACAATACTTAAACTAACTTATGCGAAGAACAACACAGACACCCATGTCCAGGAGAGGACTCGAACCTCCGGTGGGAGGAGCCGTGCAATCCATGACATGGCGCCTCAAACCACGCGGACACTTCGCGCGGAGTGGCGTGACTGGAAGACAGGCTAGGGGTGTGAGTGCCTGTAGTCCCAGTGTTAATCACCGGTTTGCAACAGTTCATGTTGATGCGTCTGGGCTCACAAACTCTTGTGTCTGTGCTGTGGTAGCTGTATGATCCGCTCCTACTGCTCTTACAATATGACGATTCTGGTGAGCGTATGTGCTATATGTACGTCCAGAACCTTGTCTACATATGTGAGAATGTTCACGTGACCACTCTTACCAGCATAGTTGGACAACTAACGAAGATCGTGCAACTTGAGTGGCAGTTCTCCGAAAGGAACATCCGGCCACTCGGAAGGTCACAATCTGACCCCTTTCAAACTCACTCCCTTGACTGCATGAAATGTCCTCTTAGAAAAATTATAAATGACTGTGCTGAAACTGACACACAATATTTTTAGCGCAATGCAATCTGACTTTCAAAAATCTCTACAAAAGAATGGCCCTGACTAACAATAACCTATACCTTTCATGAATCACTTACCTCACAAAAATCTTCGTTACTCAAACTACTGCAATACAGTGTGCGCCAATACTGCCAGCTGAGTAAAAGATTGTAACTACTTAGGCACTAACTACTGATAGGCATAGTTAGCAAACGACAGATTTTGATAGAGAACAAACAATGTATTTACCTAGATAAAGTTCCAAAGTCATAATATATATATATATATATATATATATATATATATATCAGTTCATGGTATCCAGTATTACAAATTTACTCTTTCTGATGGACACACGTCCAGATCGCCCGCGCTCAAAATTCTGCCATTTCTCTCCCCACATCCACCACTGCTGGCGGCTCACCTCTAACTGCGCAACGCTACGTGCTGTTAACCGCCAACTGCCCAACACTACAATAGCGAATATTCCAACAATACCAACCAGCCACAGACTGCACACAGCACAGCCAGCGATATTCATACAGAGCGCTACGTGGTGTTACCAACATAAAAACCTAAACAGCCTACTTACAACTGAAGGAAGCACGAGTGCATCTTCGTGGTATGGTTGCTGCTTGCTTGACGCGTTTGAATGACAATGAGCCTCCTGGCTGTGGGCTTTCTCTATTACTGGGTAGACACAGATGGCACCCTGGTAACTATGCCCCTATGCTGGCGTTAGCGATCAACACTGAAACCATTATAGGTACATCTACTACCTCCTAGGTGACACATACCGTCACTGGATCAAAATCGACACCGTCTTTTCAAGTGTACTCATTTTTCCGGTAATATATCGTGTTATGTGGAGCAAAATGTGTGTAAATAGAGGAAAATTCTGTATCAGACATTGAATAACAGAGACAATACAGTTGTTAGGACACTGACACCGGGGGAATGAAATTTTTTCTGTCCAGCCATCCTCATTTTGGTGTTTCGTGATGTACACTATTCATTTCAGGTAGTTGCTGGAATGGCATTGCGCTACCTTCTTTTCATAAATTATCGAAAATCTCGAAAGAAACCGTCTAATCAATTCGGACTAAATCAATCTCCACTGTAAAATAAGAATCAGTACAATGATTGCCAATACTTAACTACTAACGTTACCATTTCCTATGGTGAACTTCATGTGCACCTAAATAAGAAGTTACTGTGAAAGAAGGTTGCACTCTCTGTGTACTAGGAGACGCGTTCTAAGGTAATAAAAGTGGTAGAGAACAAGCCCTCAGCAGTAACCACTAAAGAGCCGACCACACACGTGTGTATGACCACACAGACGGTCCGCAAGACAGTGCTTTGAAGGAAAGCTACATTGGCAGTGGCTGACCAGTGTTACAGTGCGGATTATATCTCCAGGATTTGCAGAGACAACAGAGACTGTTTCTAGCGAGCTGAGTGTGATCAGGAGATGCGTTTCATTTTTGGCAGAGTCCCGGTGGAACTGTTATTGTGAAAAGAACTGCAGGCAGGCAAAAGTTATCAAAAACCACCGGCTGTTAATACCAGGGTTAGATAAAAAGTTATGTCACAACTGCTCTAAACTACCTATCATCCATGTTTCACTTCCATACATGGCTACACTCCATACAAATACTTTCAGAAAAGACTTTCTGACACTTAAATCTATACTCGAAGTTAACAAACTTCTCTTCTTCAGAAACGCTTTCCTTGCCATTGCCACTCTACATTTCCTATCGTCTCTACTTCGACCATCATCAGTTATTTTGCAGCCCAAATAGCAAAACTCATCTACTACTTTAAGTGTCTCATTTCCTAATCTAAATCACTAAGCATCACCTGTTTTAATTTAACTACATTACATTTTCCTGGTTTTTGTTTTGTTGGTGTTCTTCTTATAACCTCCTGCCAAGACACTGTACATTCCGTTCAACTAATCTTCCAGATCATTTGCTGTCTCTGACAGAATTAAATCTTGCCGTTGTGGCCGAGTGGTTCTAGGCGCTTCAGTCCGGAACCGCGCTGCCGCTACGGTCGCAGTTTCGAATCCTGCCTCGGGCATAGACGTGTGTGTTGACTTCTGGTTAGTTAGGTTTAAGTAGTTCTAAGTCTAGGGGACTGATGACCTCAGATGTTAAGTCCCATAGTGCTTAGAGCCATTTGAACCATTTCTAAACAGAATTAAAATATCATCGGCACATTGCGAAGTTTTTACTTCTTCTCCATGGATATTAATTCCTACTCCAAATTTTTCTTTTGTTTCCTTTACTGCTTGCTCAATATACGTACTGAATAACATCGAGGATAGGCTACAACCCTGTCTCACGCCCTTCCCAACCACTGCTTCCCTTTCATGCCCCTCGACTCTTATAACTGACATCTCGTTTCTGTACAATATGTAAATAGCCGTTCATGCCCTGTATTTGTTCCCTGCCGCCTTCAGAATTTGAAAGAGAGTATTCCAGTCAACATTGTCAAAAGCCTTCTCTAGGTCTACAAATGCCAGAAACGTAGGTTTGCCTTTCCTTAATCATCTTCTGAGTCGTAGGTTCAGTATTGCCTCGGGTGTTCCATCATTTATACGGAAACCAAACTGAATCTTCGCGAGGTCTGCCTCTACCAGTTTTTCCATTCGTCTGTAAAGAATTCGTGTTAGTATTTTGCAAGTATGACTTATTAAACTGATAGTTCGGTAATTTTCACACCTGTCAACACCTGCTTTCTTTGGGATTGGAATTGTTATATTCTTCTTGACGTCTGAGGGTATTTCGCCTGTCTCATACATCGTGCTCACCAGATGGTAGAGTTTTGTCATGACTGGCTCTCCCGAGGCCATCAGTAGTTCTAATGGAATGTTGTCTACTCCTGGGGCCTTGTTTAGACTTACGTCTTTCAGTACTCTGTCGAATTCTTCACGCAGTATCATATCTCCCATTTCCTCTTCGTTTACGTCCTCTTCCATTTCCATAATATCGCCCTCGAATACATCGCCCTTTTATAGACCCTCTATATACTCCTTCCCCTTTTCTGCTTTCCCTTCTTTACTGGTTTTTCATCTGAGCTCTTGATATTCATACATTTAATTGTGCTGTATATTAAAAATTAAAAAAGCCCACCACAAGCTTCCCTTTTAACCAGCTTACGATGGTTCCTTCGGCAAGACACGGACGACAACCCGTTCTCAAGAAAGCAAAGATGTATGTATATTTTGAACTATTTATTTTCCTTGTATTATGACGACAAATCCTCTATTAATGTGAAATAACTTCGGCGCGAATAAATAAACAAATAAAATAAAAATGCGATTCATAGCAGCCTCTCTATTATTCAGTTGTAGTTTATCCATATTAATTCGGCGATTTTTGAAGAAAATGGCAATGGAAGCCTGAAGTATACTGCTACAATTAAAAGTGTTATTTTGGTTTACAACTTACGTGGCATGTCCGCGCGGTTTGAGGCACCATGTCATGGATTGCGCGGTCACTGTGGCCGGAGGTTCGAGTACTCCTTCGGGCATGGGTGTGTGTGTTGTTCTTAGTATAAGTTAAGTTAGTTTAAGTAGCGTGTAAGTCTAGGGACCGAAGACCTAAGCAGTTTGGTCCCTTAGGAATCCACACACATCTTTTTAGTTTACAAGGTGGGTGTTATGGCAGCGAAGGCGTAGATAATTAATTCGTCTGCGAGTACTGAATTAGTGATGCCTGTGAACCGTGATTTAATCAGAAAATTGAGATAAATATAGTGATGAATATGTCTGCGGTAGAGGAGAACGCGGAGCCAATGCGATCGAAGAATCCGTCATCACTCACGCCGAGGGATTGAAATGCGTCGATCTGTTGTTCGAATATGCAGAAGAAAGTTCCAATTTTTCGATGCTCCGGGAAACGAAAACTGTCACCAGGAAACTCAAGTAAATGAGAAACGCAAACACGAAAAACTAAACGATTATTCCCGAAAACGACCTGAAAGCAGGTGACGCGATACGCAATGCGTGTAAAGTGTAATTCTCTAAAAATTTGAAACTGTTGTCTGTTTCCGGTGAGTAATGCGTAAGGTATGCAGTGGGCTTTTCCTTGTGACACGTAGCATGTTTTGTAAGCGCTGTAAATAGCTGTTTCCGGACAAAGACCTTTTATCTGGAATTACCCGTGGTTTTCGGTTATCTGCGCGGTCTCGGGTCTGCATTAACGTGGATAATCGGGGGAGCTCGTAGCCCTTAATTGAGAGAGTACAGTTTGTACGAGATATGTAAATATGATTTTTCTGTCAGGTAGGTTACGTTTACGTACACGCGAACGCTTTCTGTGTTGACATTTTTGAACTTTTTCACGTTGGCTGGTAATGCGAGAAAGAACATACAAAACTGACATTTTCATAACGGCTAATGTAAACGTCTTGTGACTAGGGCCTCCCGTCGGGTAGACCGTTCTCCGGGTGCTAGTCTTTGTATTTGACGCCACTTCGGCGACTTGCGCGTCGATGGGGATGAACTGATGATTATTAGGACAATGCAACACCCAGTCCCTGAGCGGAGAAAATCTCCGACCCAGCTTGCAATCGAACCCGAGCCCTTAGGATTGACAATCTGTCGTGCAGACCACTCAGCTAACGTGGGCGGACATTTAAATTAGTCACTTCGTTTTTAATCCAGTCCTCGTAACTCAGTTGTGTGCCAGTACTACACAACATTGATTTGTAGCGCAAGTCAAGTATTTATCATCACCATATGACTATTATTATCGATTCCCAACCACATTTTCCCGTGGGTGGTGCACGTGTGCTCGCCATTTCTTCCTGTTATCGTACATGACATCTTCTCAGTTCCAGTTGCCCTTCCTCACATTTGGTTTCACTGTCACTAACTACCGGTTCCCTGATATCCGCCTTGACTTTTTCCGTGGTAATTCTCTTTCCATCTGTTCTCATCCTGTTCTACACTCCTCGAGTCACATTTCTCGGTACTACGACTGCCGTTTGAAACTTGAGTAATGGGCATTTCGTTGACCCCTTCGTTTCTGTTCATTGTAGTTTTAATATTCTTTGCTGATCTTCTGATCTGTTTGTTATGTACTTTGTTCCTTTGTCTTGTAGTTTTCTTTTGTCCTTACATAGGAGGAATGGAAGTTACGGGTGAAAAGTTGGTGCTGTGTTTCCTAACGGGTGATGTTACCTGAAAGCTGATATAACAGCTGAGCTTCTCCAACGAACTCAGGAAATAATTGAACATCTTTTTTTCTCAGCCACTTTCGGTTGGAAAAATGCTGAATTTGTTTTGGGAGTTCGTGGATACTCCCACTTGAGCCCCCATAGTGTCATGAAGTACCGATAGGTGTCGACGCCATACCTAGCTTCCAAAACTATGTCTGCACCAGATGTGTGTTCCAAGCGGAGAAATGTTATTGAGTTTCTTTTGGTGGAAAACCACAGCATCGCAGATACTCATAGGCGCTTGCAGAATGTCTGCCGGCGGCTGTGACCGAGCGGTTCTAGGCGCTTCAGTTCGCAACAGCACTGCTGTTACGGTTTCAGGTTCGAATCCTGTCTCGGGCATGGATGTGTGTGATGTCCTTAGGTTATTTAGGTTTACGTAGTTCTAAGTCTAGGGGACTGATGACCTCAGATGTTAAGACCTGTAGTGCTTTGAGGCATTTGAACCATTTTTGCACAATGTCTACGAACTCCCGGCAGTTAAGAAAAGCACGGTGAGTCGTTGGGCAAGGCGTCTGTCATCGTCGCAACAAGGTCACGCAAAGCAACCCATTCTCCCGCGTGCCGGCCAAACGCGCATAGCTGTACCTCCAACAGTTTTGGATCGGGAGGACACTCTCATTCGACGGATCACAATTAAATACGTCATTGCTCAACAGGAAGTCTTAAATAGTAGTGCGGGCACATTAGTCCTCCAGTTTTGGTACTCAAACCGGCTGTGTTCCTCGCTGCCTAACACAAGACTATAAAGATCAACGAAGGACGACTTGTTTGGAATTACATGTGCGTTCCCAGACTGCTCGTGGCAATTTTTTGTCGAACTTTGTCACCGCTGATGAAATTTGGGTTCATCAAAACGACAATCCATGTAGTTGCACAACACCACCTCTCATCCGAAGAGAAAGTTCAAATCTGCACCCTCAGCCTGTAAAGCCATGGCGACGGTCTTTTGGGACTCTGGGGGGATTATTCTGTTTGATGGACTCCCTCATGGTGCAACGATCAGCTCAGGACTGTTTTGTGCTACCCTCAGGAAATTAAAGAAATAACTTCACGGCGTTCGTCACCACGAAAATGCAAATGAAAATCTCCTTCCCCACAACAACGCGAGGCCCCACACAAGTCTTCTCACCGGAGAGGAACTCACAGAACTTCATTGGGCTATTGCTCCTCATCCACCCTGGAGCCCGGATCTCGCAACTTTCGACTTACGTATGTTTGGCCCAATGAATTATTCACCCCGCTGGATGTTGTTGAGGAGGTTATTGATGTAACAGGACGTTGGCTCCAACGCCGACCATGTGAGCATACAGGCTACAATTAAGGTGGTGTAATATCGTAGCATTGAACGGAGATTATAATGAAAAATGTTTTTTTAGTAAAAAGTTGGGGAATAATATGGTGTATTGGATAATTGAATAAAACCAACCTGCTTTCAGAAAAAAAGTGTTGGATTTCTTACTAAACGCCCCTCGTAATTTTCTTTTGTCGTTAAATAGAAGGGGTAGAAATTATGGCTCACATATTGGCGCTGTGTGTCTTAAGCGAGCCGGCCGGTGTGGCCGTGTGGTTCTAGGCGCCTTAGTCTGGAACCGCGTGACCGCTACGGTCGCAGGTTCGAATCCTGCCTCGGGCATGGATGGTTGTGATGTCCTTAGGTTAGTTAGGTTTAAGTAGTTCTAAGTTCTAGGGGCTGATGACCACAGCTGTTAAATCCCATAGTGCTCAGAGTCATTTGAACCATTTTGTCTTAAGCGGCTCAGACTTGGCACAACAGGTGAACTTTTCAAACGACTACAACAATAGTTGAAATTTCTGGCACATATCGGCATTCGAACTGTGTCTCAGCTGTAAACCTTCCAGTAATCATCTGAGTGACTCAAAGACTTTCGATGCAGTACAGCTGTTGGTACTGATATTCTTAGACATCTGGAATAGACGCACGCCATCCTGTATAGAAACTAACAATTAGCAGTAGTAAGTGCCTGAAGCGGTGATGATTTCTGCCTGTGTCTCATCATTCATGCGCCGACTGTAAGGCCACCTTCAAACTCAACTAGTTCTTGATAACCTGCCATTATAGCAGCAGCAACCGATCTAACAACTGCGCCAGAAACTTGTAGTCTTATACAGGTATTGCCGACCGCGGCGCCGTATTATGGCTGTTTACATATCTCTGTATTTGAATACCCATGTCTATACCAGTTTATTTGGCGGTTCAATGTATATGTAATGTAGGAATTGATTGTTCAGCCCACAAAGTACGCAGTTCTGTACAAACAGAATGTGATTATCTATCCTTGGATGTCGAGATTAGTTTTATAAAAATCTGTGAATATTTTCACATACAAACGCTAAGAGTGACGAAAATTACAGAGTTTTGTGAACACTTGGAAACAGATTACACGAAAGTACTGTCTAATATCAGTACAAGGTTTCTTTCTTTGTTGCGTTCAGTAGAAAGAATTATTTCCATTGATGATGGCCTCAGATCATACTTATTATCCTGTGACAAACGCATAAAACTATGAAATTATTTAAAAATGTGGAAAAAGAACTGTTTCCTAATTTTTTATGGTACTCTACAGTTATTTAACAGTGTATTTCTGAAATAGGAAGCCAATTCTGCCGCAGCAACAGAGGCATTTCAGACATGTTATGAACTCAACTTCATACCAGAAAAAGTCTACAAATTGTTCTAGCTTCTACCAAAGATTCGCTATGTTTAGCAACAATTTTCTTCTCAGTCATACGTAATTTTAGTATCCAATACTTGGAGTTCTGCAGAACCAATTTTGATAAAGTTAGTAAGTTTCAGTAGATAATTTTACTAACCAAAATGATTTAGAGGTTAGCGCAAAAGTTGTTAATGAAAATATAAAAAATTCCATATATGCTGGTGACCTCAAAGCATAGTTTGTGGTTCGAGCTTTGAAAAAGTACCAGACAGTAACAAATAAAAGCGGAAAGCAGTTATCAAGTCGTTAAAAAGACAGACGATTCATATAGCGATGTTTCTAAAATGGTTAAGTTTGGCCTGTTCTTGCCTGGGACATCTGCTTCTGTTGGCAGAGTCTTTTTTTCCACTCAACTATGGGGAACACTTCTCCTGCTTGAAAATGTAAACTTTTAGCGTCTATTGTTATGCATCTGCTCTATGTTAAAATTAATTCACGACTTTCTACGTGTGAATTTTATGATGTTATAAAAGCAAACAACCCATTTTAGATCAAGTTAAATTTAGTGAAATATACAAATGAATAAATGAAATTTAATGTTTAAGTAAACTCTAAGACTGCTAAGTTCAAATTTATGTCATGGATTGGATCTAAAAAATATGGTAATCCTAGTACAATGATATTATTTTGCAGGTACATTCAATGGTATAAGTTGATACTGTCTGCAAGTTGTTTTACATCATGCGATAGTTTTTCACGTATCACAGTGTTTATGACGTCATATCTCCCGATCTATGTGTCATAAAATGATATATTTTTGTTAGTACACTAAGCGAAATCTGTGGATGCAGTCTAGGAAAAGTATTGAGAATGGAGTTAGTAGTAAATAAATAATAAAGTGAAACGTCACCCCTGACGCAGAACTTTCTCTGCATAAACAGCAAAATTGCAATAAGCGATACACTTTTTTTATTCTATTATTTTTGGTATTTGTGGGGTTGGGGCGTTCCAGAAGAAAAGTTTTGGGAACGTTTGAAAGAATGTAAAAAGTTTGTTGGAAGTCTCGAAGAGCTCTCGTTCTCAAATACTGAACGAATATAATCTGGGTAATTTGCGCGCCTTGAGCTACCACAGCTCAAGACATATGCACAGCTTGTAGCTGTAATACTTGACGAAGTGTGTTAGAATGTTAACTACCCTTGTACCTCCTTATGAGTAGATAATCTAAGTACTATCAATTTTGTGCGTTACGTCAGAAGTATTAATTACTGAAAATCAGATTTCTCTTGCTCCTTGAAACCGCTAGATAGGCAGAAAGCAACTGGAATTGGGTGACTGGGCACCGTTTTAGTCATTTCATAACATAATTAGTGAGTCACTGAAGTGATGGAACAGATATTACTTTGAAACACATACAGCAGTTGAAAGCTGGATGGCCTATTTTCTTGCACAACCCTAATCATAATTTACGCCTCTCACTGTCGGCTAATGTAACGTCATGATTGGTTTACATGTCTACTTCGATTTCAGCCTCCTAAATCGGAAAGATGGTTCCTGTCTACTCAGGATTATTTCTTGCTAAGAGGCCAGTATCTGTTCGTAATTACTCACACTTCGAGTTGGCTCTTGAACTAATTCTTGAAATAATTTTTTGAGCAAGTATTCAGTACAATTTCGGACAAAGTTTTAAACATGTATTTTCTCCAACTTATCGCGAGAGGAATTAAATCACCACCGATGATAGTATTATGTGACTTATGAAATAAGACCCAAGTTCTCTTTAAACTGTTGTGTGCAACTGTATCGTCTGAATGGGGGAATCGGAACGAGAAAGCATTCGTATAGAATAATAGTAAGCAGTATGTTAATCGGCAGCTTCCGGGATACTTCCAGCTATAGCTGCTCTTCTTGTCCATCAGTTTTCTGGGTACTCGTTGTCCTGTAGTTGAAGACGGTATCGAATCCCAGGGGTGGCAAAGACAGAGTTTATGCCTTGACACACGCATTCTTTCTACATCTACATCCATACTCCGCAAGCCTCCCGACGGTGTGTAGCGGAGGGTACCTTGAGTACCTCTATCGGTTCTCCCTTCTATTCCAGTCTCGTATTGCTCGTGGAAAGAAAGATTGTCGCTATGCTGCTGTGTGGGCTCTAATCTCTCTGATTTTATCCTCATGGTCTCTTCGCGAGATATACGTAGGAGGGAGCAATATAGTGCTTGACTCCTCGGTGAAGGTATGTTCTCGAAACTTCAACAAAAGCCCGTACCGAGCTACTGAGCGTCTCTCCACCGGAGTTAATCTATCATCTCCGTAACGCTTTCGCGATTACTAAATGATCCTGTAACGAAGCGCGCTGATCTCCGTTGGATCTTCTCTCTCTCTTCTTTTCACCCTATCTCGTACGGATCCCACACTGGTAAGCAATATTCAAGCAGTGGGCAAACAGGTATACTGTAACCTACTTCCTTGGTTTTCGGATTGCATTTCCTTAGGATTCTTCCAACGAATGTCAGTCCGGCATCTGCTTTACCGACGATCAACTTTACATGAACATTCCATTTTAAATCACTCCTAATGCCTACGCCCTGATAATTTATGGAATTAACTGTTTCCAGCTGCTGTTCTGCTATACTGTAGCTAAATGATACGGGATCTTTCTTTCTATGTATTCGCAGCACATTACACTTGTCTACATTGAGATTCAGTTCAGTTCCTGCACCATGCGTCAATTCGCTGCAGATCCTCTTGCATCTTTCGTTGTGAATATGACTTCTCAACCCGAAACACAATGATACGATTCACATTTCGATGATTCGACGTAGGCAACACCTGTAGCGGTTTATTTGACACTGTCACACTCATTCAAAGACTCTAATAATTTTTGCAGTTACAATGCGTATCTTTCTTACTGACGTTTGATAAACCCTAGCATATGTTTCACCGCTGTGGTGTTCAGGTACGTATAACGCAGTTGTGGTTCCACCTGGATAATATCCACCTACACTCGACAGTCTGTGAGCAGAGGATGTGGCCGTGTTACTAGGCACCATGTTTACCCGCTATAATTGAACACGTGCGGAACTGCCTGCTACCCCAGGTGATAGCTTAACAGTTGCTACCAGTATTCTCCATTATGTTTCAGTAGTAGTAGTAGTAGCAGCAGCAGCAGTATGTATAATGTTACCAAATGATATCAGACACTTCAAACACAATGGAAACATATAATCATATAGCGCAGCATTGTTACACTATAATACAATTAGGTTATTGTAATATCTTTTCAAAACAGACACGCCAAGTTAGAGATACTTTTTCTATTCAAACGATGTATCAGTTGTCGCTCCTACCACCGCTCTTCCACACAAGCGACTTACTGAAACTTCCTGGCAGATTAAAACTGTGTGCCGGGCCGAGACTCGAACTCGAGACCTTTGCCTTTCGCGGGCAAGGGCTCTACCAACTGAGCTACCCAAGCAAGACTCACCCCCGTCCTCACAGCTATACTTCTGCCAGTACCTCGTCTCCTACCTTCCAAACTTTACAGAAGCTCTCCTGCGAACCTAGCAGAACTAGCACTCCTAAAAGAAAGGATATTACGGAGACATGGCTTAGCCACAGCCTGGAGGATGTTTCCAGAATGAGATTTTCACTCTGCAGCGGAGTGTACGCTGATATGAAACTTCCTGGCAGATTCAAACTTTGTTCCGGGCCGAGACTCTCGAGTTCGAGTCTCGGCCCGGCACACAGTTTTAATCTGCCAGGAAGATTCATATCAGCGTACACTCCGCTGCAGAGTGAAAATCTCACTCAAGCGACTTACTATTTCTCACCCCTCCCTTTCCTCACTCGCTCATCCCTTAGTTATAATTCCATTGCCTTTATCCAGGACTTTTAAAAAAAGTGAAGTCTACTGAGCATGGAAGTGGGTTGGTTTCGCTACTAATTATGATAAAACGGGCAGACAAAGATATGGATACACCAAAGACAACATATTAGAATGCCTAATACGGTCTAGGAATCTCTTTGGCATTCAAAGGAGCTTTCAGTCGTCTCAGAACGGGTAAACACAGCTCCCGTATGGTTTTCAGCTGTATCTTAAAACATTCTTCTTGCAAGGAAGAAGCAAGTTCGGGCAAAGATGATGGAGGTGTATAGCCATCACTCACCCTTCTCTCAAAAGTTGACCACCAAGGCTCAGTGACGTTGTGAACTGGTGACTGGGGGAATCAGTGGAGATGCGGAAATTCAGTTTCGTGCTCACAAATCCAGTCCTGGACTATGCGAAATGTGTGCACTGGGGCTCTGTCGGTTTGGTACACAGCATCACAAGTGGGAAACAAACCTTATCAGCGAAAATGGTCACAGAGCCCTTGGCAGTAATACGACCTTGCAAAGTAACCGTGGAAACATCGAAATACTACGATATGGTTGCCGAAATCTTCACCGAACGCCCTACAAGTTTCACTCTATGGACATACAGTCTGCTAGAAGTTGAATTCAGTGTGAAACATGACACGTTCGATGAAATGAATTTCTGCCATTGCTCCACAATCCAAGTTTTATGGCTTCACTAGCATGTTACTCTTTTGCGGGCTGTTGGATCATTGTTGAGTAATCTTGAAAATCCCTTTAGTGATCTTTATTTGCCTCTTCTCTACTTAGCTTCTCAGCTTATCCCTTTTTGTCTTAACAGTTTCAATGTTTTCAGCAGAGTTTAGCCATTTGGATACAGTTGCTACATTCCTCTCAAAATTCATGGTTTTATTAATACAAGGAATAAGTGGTATTTCTTTGAAAATTATTATCTGTCTTTGCTTAGGAGTAGACAGTTTCTAGATAGTTATGTTGGAAGTTTTAGGTTTAGCAGGAGTGCAAATTAGTGTCATTAAAGGAATTTGACTTGTGCAGATATCTCTGCTCTTAAGATGTGCTTGGAATCGGTTCACATATTTTGGCACAGATATGTCTACCGCCAAACAAGCGTAGTCTGAGACAGCGGGCACCTTCAGTCGGGATTATTCCATATGCCCTGAAGTTAAATTTAATTGTGCTCCATCTGTCTCACAGTTCAACAACTGGCCAATTTCCCCCCCCCCCCCCTCGCCACCATATTATCTGGAAGTGATGGGCCATTCCAATTTCTCTCTCTAAGTAACGAACTTGGCGTCGATTTTAGATTATTTTCATGCCTACAAGTTTTTCAAGCTCACAGTAGTGAAACTACGTCTGTACTGAGCGAACTAAATCTTAATACTAAAATTATGTAACCAAACGATAAGACTTTTCGGCTTACAAGAATGGAGAATGTGATCTTTCTCCAGAATTAACACGAAAGTGACAGCAACACTTTTGCACCACTTTTGTTCACAAAAGAGCTTCCTCGAAAGTCGCAGGAGTTTTTTTTCAGCTACGCATTTGTGGAATACGCCACTGGCCCATCTCACCCAGTGGTCCAACTCTCCCGAACGCACCCTAGTCATCTTGTGCACCTTCATTAACCTCTGTATGCCAATATACGCTGCATTTCTTCATGGTAAGATGTAGTAAAACAGGCGTAGGAATAATTACGCCACAGTAGACTGTTCCAAGTGTTTGCACATCAATAGTCCAAACGTTTCCTTCGTTAGAAGGATAGTTTGAGAAGTCTGGTAAATTTCCACGGAAGAACGGAACATTTTTGTTGCGCTTTCATGGTTGATAAGCTTGATTATTCCAAGGATCGTATATAGAATTTCAACAGTGCACAGCGTACAGTTCATTGTTGACGCCCGTCTGAATGGGTCAGCGGGTCGTCTGCGAATGAAAACGGAGGAAACGGAGTTTCGGGCTCTAAGCAAGCATTTTTATTTGAACGGCTGAACTGCCGCACGAATCAAAACGAATTTGACGAAGTTCACGCGACCTTACGCCATCACTGAGCACCATTTACTTTCGGATTAATGAATTTCAACGTTGTCGAACAAACATTGAAGACAAAGCGCCCTCCGGCCCACCACACGAGATCACTACAAAGGAAACCAAAGACAAAATCTTTGATATGGTAATGCAAGACGGCCAAATAGAAATTAGTGAGATTCCTGAGACCGCAGGAATTTTAACTGTGCGAGTGCATACTATCTTGCATGGTGAACTGGCTATGAAGAAGAAGTGTGCCATGTGAGTACCGTGATTTCTCACAGTCGACCAACAGCGTATCCGACACAACTTTTCAACAAATGTCTGGCGATGTTTAATCGCAATTTGCACCGATTTGTGTTTGCTGATGAAACGTGGATCTATTATTGCACACTAGAGTCAAAATGGAAGTCAAAGCAATTGAGAAAGGCTGGAGAAAGTGCACCAAAGAAAGCAACAACTGTTTTGTCAGCTGGTAGGGTGATGGCTTCAATTTCCTAGGATTTCCAAGGAATAATCCTCATAGATTACTTCGAAAAAGGCAGAACAATAACTCGACCGTATTAGTCTTCATTAATGGATTTTTGAAACTTGCGTTACCCGAAAAAAAGAACAAGGTTACACTTCAAGAACTGGTTTTTCACTAGGATAATGCAACATCCCACACATCAAGAATAACAACGGCGGAAGCGCATGAATTGGTTCCTCATCCAACCTATCCCCCAGACTTAACCGCAAGTGACTTTTTCCTGTTGCTTAACTTGCTGGGAAGAAATGTTCATCGAGTATTTCGCGGAGTTTGACGAAACCTACTTTTCCTATTGAATGAAAAAGTTGGAGAATCGCTGGAGGAAGTGTGTATTCTTCAAAGGAGACGATGTCGAGAAGTAAGGTGAGTTATTTACGAAACAAACCTTTTTTCTTGTTTTCTTAACACATTTAGCAAACCATTGCTAGTGTGCCGTAACTTATTTGAAAGAATATATCAAAGGTATGACGGCCAGTGTCATTTGATTATGACCTGTATTACCAGGAGTATAGTATTCCTTTACAGCTATACCTCATAGTCCAAGTTCACATTAAAACTGTCCCGGAACATGTTTGTAATACTGACGCGGAACTGACCGGTACCAATGAACAGGAGAACTTCTCGCTACAGAAAATGCTGAAAACCGTAATTCCAATGCACCACTCCTTTGCAGTCTCATGTATGCGTGTGCGCACTCCAGTGTGCTATGCCCCGACTACTGCGCTGGGTCATTCACTATGGGAGGGAAGAACAGATGGGTTTACCGACCACTTGAATGCAACACAAAATGGTAGTAACCATGAAACAGTGCTGTTCGTTGACGAATGTCATGCAAAGTACAATTCGTGGAAAAACGGGTGTGGAACAATTTCTACGGGAATCCCTAACTACTATGGATGATCTCTCAGACCGCTACATTTTTTTGTCTTGTTATATTTCAGTCGCCCGTGTGAGAAGAAGCAGACTTTTCTGTGTACCTTTCTGTTCGATAGCAAGCTACACGTGCCAGAAATCTGGCATTGTTGTTGCAAATTTGTTTCTTGTCTCAGAGGCGTATCAGAGTGTTTGCGTGTCATGTTTTTGTTGACGGTTACAGTCTCTCCGCGGTAACGAAAGCAAGACCTTCTATGCATCGTTTTCCATACGAGACTGATGTGGCTGTTCAAGAAAGCCTGTGTGACTTCTCAGATGAAGCCTTTAATGACAATGAATCGGATCCTGATTTCAAGTATTTAGTGATCACGATACTAATTCGGAAAAAGAAACCGAGAAGATACGACAGGTGATGACGATGAAGAAGCATACTTCTTCAATAAAAATAGTAAGATGGTTTCAATGGAGAAAACAGAAGCCGATAACTAACGCGAGAACAAAGCCAACCAAACATTGTCTTGCAAGCGCCTGGACTGCAACAGACTCCGGAAAATCTCAGAAAAACTTGCTGTTCTGGGGATATGAGCCTCAAATACAGAAATAATTTTTTGAAAAACAAAAAACATTAGCCTTTTGTTGTCCTTGTTTGAACTGGAAAGCAAGATGTCCGTGTCAAGAGTGTGGTGTTCTGGTTTGGTTGGAGCATTGTAGGAGGAAATTTTATTCCGGGTCTCAGAAGAATACATAAGGTAATTACTTTCTTCTTGATTTTTAAAATAAAAATTAGGCAAAATTTCTCAATGGAAGAATTATGGGGTTGAATAATCGCTCTTAGCCAGAAACGATGAATGGCAAACTCAAAGCTAATTCCAAGTATAGATTACCATAACTGAAATGCGTTTTTTCCATACAGTTATATTGCTAATCTGTAATACCATTTCCCAGATGATAATCTATGAGTGAGTAGAGAGGTAACTAAGTGCTGCTATTTTAGTAATAGATAAAATAAAGATAAAGTGCAAATTTAGGTTGTTTTAATTTTCAAAATGCTTTGAATTCTACATTAGCATTTTTAAACAAATTCCGTAATGTCTTTTTCCAAGATGTATAACGAACAACAGAAAGTCATGAAAACATATATTCATTAAAACAGTGGGTTGACGCATAAAGCACAAAAAGGTGATCTGAGGGACGCCTCAATAGTAACTATGTTTCTATCAGGATCCACAGTAGCTAAGGGTGAGAGTGGAAATGTGTTGGAATAGCCTCCACAATGTCTGCAGTGCAAAACTTAATGGCAAAATGGTGCGAAATGGCTGTGTAGCGAATAACAACCGTACCTTTCAGAAAAGAATCGAACATCTGGAAACGATATTGTAAATACCGTCTGCGCCAGTTCTAGTTTTCCCAGCGTGTATATCGTTAGGCTGTAATGGTCTATTTGTGTGAATCTACGTGTATACTGTGGTGTTGGCGACGTCCTATAACCAGTCCCTGCGGAACACTATGCTTTAACAGTTGCAAATTTGAGTACACTTGTTTGTGCTAATATTTTATATCTGATTTTCTCTCACTGCTTCCTGCAGATGACTCCATGCAGTCAGTTCTGTACTCTTACACCACAGCGTCTAAGTTTTGGTATTTTTTGCTGTGCCAAGTAATTCACTCGCCTGGAACAAACGCCAATAATGAGTAAATTAATGATCTTTCCTTCGTGGTGGACCACAATCATATACAATTTTTGAAAAAAATTCCATAATTTGACTGTTAATTATTCGTCCCTTTTATTCCATCATGATTTCGGGTTTGTAGCAATTCTCAAGTGTGCGTTGAACTGAAAATTAATAAAGCGTGCATGTACACAGTGCAGGGTACGGGAACAAGAAGATATTACGCATTTGAAAACATTGCCTACCGGTACATCCAAAATATGTCTAAGCTCTCTGTCAAATGGCATCGTCGGAAAAGCGCATTTTTGGTCTTATAGACTAGTTGTAGCATTCGGGTCATGAATACATATCGTAGATACATAGTATGGCTGAAATTGTGGACAGTGAAAAATTAACACACATTATGGCGTACTTAAATCCAGTATATTCCTGTGACCTGCAGTGTATTCCTGTGACCTTCTACTCGTTAACTGACGCTAAAATATGTCACAGCAGGGGCAGAGATCGTAACAAAAGCGGCACCGCTGTGGGAGGCCCTTGATCTTTGCATTAGCAGAGGTATTACCAGGGAAGGCAGAGTCCTAAATAACAACCTTTTACAGGATACTTTGCAACTGATTGGTTGATTGATTTGGGGAAAGGACCAAACAGTGAGGTCATCCGTCCCTTCTGATTGGGGAAGGATGGGGAAAGTGGTCGGTCGTTCCCTTTCAAAGGAAACATCCCGGCGTTTGCCTGAAGCGATTTAGGGAAATCACGGGAAACCTAAATCAGGATGACCGAAAGTGGGTTTGGACCGTCGTCCACCCGAATGAGTGACCAGTGTGCTAACCACTGCGCCACCTCACTCGGCACATTGCGGTACCCTGAACTCAGAGTGTAAATATAATCATTTTATTGCACAATAAAATTTTGATCTCAAAACGATCGCGTAGTTGCAATATTATAAAATCGTAATTCATTGCTTCACGGATAAACCTAAAAGTTGTCACACGTGCAGCAACTTGCACGACTAGCGTGAAATGGTGCCATTTCCACAAAACTCAGATACTGAAAAATCCTCAGCCAGAAATCAGAACTGCTCAATGAAAGTCTCTAACCACTTGTAAAATACTTTTTATTAATTTCAGTTCAAATATACTTGATAATGGCTATAAAGCCGAAATCGTGACCGTGTAAAATAAGTGAACTATTAACAGTCGAATGGAGGAAATTTCTTTAAGAAAAATGATATCTGTATTCATAACTAGGCAACGAAGGAAAAATAATCAATAGCCGGTGAAGAAAATGTGTGATTAATGTAACAGGTAACTGGATTTCAAAATATCCATTTGAACGAAAGCATTGTCCAGGACAGCGATATTTCTTTGTGGTAGCGATTTCTGAGGGGCACTCTAGCCTGATCGTAAGACAAGCCGAAGTCACTAAATTTGTGGTAAAGTATGAGGTTCAGTTAGCAGAAGAGAAAACTAGGAACGAACCCAGGGCCTTCATGGATGAGAGTGTAAAAGCTTTTAGAAGCCGCTGGACGGAGGACGGCAGGGGAGTGTGGCGGCGGCGTTGGAAGCGCTCCAGGTCAGGATGAGTCACAGTCTCCGTTCACGCTGTGAAGTACGTTCCCTGACCCGAGAGATACTGCGTCACCACTCGCTGAGGTAGCGGCTGCGCTGCCAATTCGTTTTACACTTTCTTGCAATTTCGACCCCTCTTTTTAAACGATCGCGTAATATAAACAGAAGTTGAGATGGTCTTCAGGGTTCAGCGAGTAGACTATGGCATTTGCACAGCGTATATTTTCGGAAAAGAAATTCATTTAACAGGTCTTTAATATATTGCTGTATATTACTGTATCTTATCAGTGTGGCTGCGAAGTTGTACATCGATAAGCACAGACATAACGTATTCCATATTTGTCGATATGTGTCTGAAGAAAGTTTCGACAATTTATTTCACAGATTTTAAACAGACGTGCCTCCCCCCCCCTCCCCCCCCCCACAATCACACACACACACACACGCACGCACGCACCCAAGCGCGTGCGAAAAGAGATCAGTTTTGCTCCCACTCATAAAACGTCAACTTTGTGTAGATCTCAGTATTTTTCTACGTTTATTAAACTTATCGGTGAGACTGTACAATAAATCCGGTTCATCCGCAAGCAAAGTGTAGATTTTTATTTCATGATCCTCCCATCTCGTGTCAACTTTGGTCTAAAACCTCCCTTTGCACGTGATTGCAGCTCTCTCACTAGGTGAACAGTTCTGTAGTTCATACTAATAAACTAAAATATTTCCAACTGAAGAACAAATTTTTTGAGTTTCACGAGGGCATCCCTCCAGAATGTCACACTTTGCTACCTCTTTATCGATTTTTTTTTTTTCGTCGATGTGAAGCGTGACACTATAAGTAAGGAGGCAGCGGTCTTAACGTAATTTACTGAATGGAAGAATTTCAGAAAAAATATAAAAACTTTTACTGCCTAAGGGGCAATTTGCATTATATAGTTAAAGCATGATGACTAGGCGGCCGAAGTAGCCGTGCGGTTCTAGGCGCTGCAGTCTGGAACCACGAGACCGCTACGGTCGCAGGTTTGAATTCTGCCTCGGGCATGGATGTGTGTGATGTCCTTAGGTTAGTTAGATTTAACTAGTTCTAAGTTCTAGGGGACTAATGACCTCAGATGTTAAGTCCCATAGTGCTCAGAGCCATTTGAACCATTTTTTTGAACCATGATGACTAGATTCGGTTGCTTTGTACAACCATCTTCGGATCTGTAAACAAGTAAATGGAAAATATTATAAGAAAGTTTTGTACAGTGAAGTAGAACATTAAAAAAATGATAATAGCTCAGCAAAATATAAAAGGAGACCCTACCCTGATAGTAAAAGTGATCATTTAACAAACCCAATGAACAGTGTTGTATAGGTAATATGTTGCTGCATTTAAGACGATCTACCGTTCAAAGTGTAAAAATGAGTTGAATATGCATTGAAAAACATCGTCATTAGCAACAGTCATGTAACGACGTGCATTCATATCATGAACCAACAACGCCGTGATGGATCTTTCCTTTGGAAGACGGTTTGTGATACTTCTCTTCAATTTTATGACTGCTGATCACGTAACTCCATTTATAAAATTATTACGTACTGTTTGGTTTGTATGATTGCAGCCATGGAACAGCTGGCTATTGTTTCTACCGTTGCATATATTATTTTCCCACCATAATATCTGATGTACAAATGCTTACGATGGACATTTGATGCAATTTTTATTTATACAACTGCCCGTTTTTCTTCTTTACTATTTGAATCTTGCGACACTATGGTGGTACGTTGTTCATACTTTTAGCATTACACTGAAATTTGTTTTTGCCAGTTAAGTAGGATTTGTCTTTTACGTATGGCATGTTACCAGCTAATTATACAAGACTACTTTCCAGTCTTGTTACTTTACCTTAATTTCCTTGTCATTTTTATATTTTAAAATTACTTTTCTGTCACTTGACAGTTACATAGGTTTTGTCTTTCACATATGCGTTAGTTACCTACTTAGGAGAAATTACCTGTCTTCTAATTTTAACTTCATTTCCTTATTTTTATAGTTTTAAAATCACTTGGATTCATGTACAAGTCCTTTAAGATTATTTTGTCGTGAATTATTTCGGCGGGTTTACAACCAGGCTCGCCCTGGATGATGCTTTTAACACCTCACTATCCTAGTCTTGTTGACCTATAATACAAATACATGTCATTAAATAACTGTTTCAAATGCTGATGTTTTTCAGTGCATATTCAACTTGTTTTTGCGATTTGAACTCTAGGCCATCTTAATAAAAGCAACATATTACCTATAAAAACTCTTATGTGGATTTTTCACAATATTATGAAAAGGATAGATGCTATTTGCCATAAAGTGGAGACGCCGAGTCGCAGATACGCACAACGAAAGGACTGTCAGAAAGTGAAAGTCTCTGGATGCTAATATCTGACTTCACTTGTACTATTGGAGTTGGCTCTTCTTATATATTTTGTTCATCTGTTATACATTTTTTTATATTATGCTTTACTGTACAAGGCTACTTTTCCTCTCCTTGTTTATAGATCTTGAGATGTTTGTAGAAAGCAAGCGACGCTGGTCATCAATAATTGTATATGAAGATTGCGGTATAGGCAGTAAAAGATTTTTTGTATTACAAAAAAAAATTTAATTCAGTAGATTTTTTCCGACAGAACGATGTTATCTTCGTCCTCGTGCCTGTATAACACCACACTGCAACTACTCACAAAATAACCTACTTGGCTGCTTATGAAAGAATGCGGAAATCAATAGCCATCCGTCATCCCCAAGATTGATTCGTAACTCCCGAGAATACCACAGCTCACATCAAGTTTACCGAATTGTGGTTGTACAAATGTGTAGCAAATAATGGCTAAAATTGCTGGGTGGTGACGAAGCGGTAATGATTAGATGCAAGCAATACTTCTGGAAGGGCAATAGCTTTGTATTTCAACTTTGGGTCTTATTAAGGTTAACGCAGTTCCAGTAAGAACTCAAATGTATTTAGCAAAATGTCGTTTCTAACAGAGGGGTAAAATACTCAAACGGATAAAAATAATGTATTTGGTTCAATAATGGTTCAAATGGCTCTGAGCACTATGGGACTTAACTTCTCTGGTCATCAGTCCCCTAGAACTTAGAACTACTTAAACCTAACTAACCTAAGGACATCACACACATCCATGTCCGAGGCAGGATTCGAACCTGCGACCGTAGCTGTCTCGCGGTTCGAGACTTTAGTGTCTAGAACCGCTCGGCCACTCGAGCCGGCAGTGTAATTGGTAAAGTTAACTTTATTCTTTGGAAGTTATCGATAAAACAGCTGATTTTCGTCAGGTCATCTCCTGGAATTTCTGTGCTCTGATTAACTTTTGTAATCACGCTGGTGCGGTCTATGGGCGCCTTGCCACGGTTCGCGCGGCTCCCCCCGTCGGAGGATCGAGTCCTCCCTTGGGCATGGGTGTGTGTGTGTTGTCGTTAGCAGAAGTTAGCTTAAGTTAGATTAAGTAGTGTGTACTCCTAGGGACCGATGATCTTAGCAGTTTGGTCCCACATAACTTACCACAAATTTCCAATTTCACGGTGGTTCCCAATATTCAACTGTCGCCCGGCAGTATATACTTGATCTTGATCCTATTACGCATAATAAATAAAACCAATAGCTTTGAGAACTTTTAAGTTCCATTGAATGATGACCGAAAAACTTAAGCCGCCATTGTTTGGTAATAATAGATGCGCAATGCGGCATTACCAAAAATGCTAATGAATTTTGGGTACCATTATCCATTCTTCTGCAATCGGATCGTACGCTCCTACTGATAACGTCATTGGCGAGATGTTTTGGCCTACTCTTTCTTCCGCTAGCTGTCTGACAAAACTGCTACCAAGAGACATCAAATAATCAATAAAATTTCTGCAATGAGAAGACAGTGTTATATATTACACTACTGTAAGATACAGACTTTACACCTCTCTTCAGTGTTCTCAGGACTGTTACAAAGGCATATAGTAGCGACTCGTGTGATGCAATGGAGATACGTCTCAAGTAATGCAGATTTTTTCTGTTCGGATGTAACTGTACAAGAAAACATAAGGTGTGAAAGGTAAGCATACTTGCATTTCTTGAACCTGTATATTCGGAATACGAAAAAACAGGCTTAAGTTCTAGTTTCTGGTAAATGTATGAAATTTAACGGCCTTTGCGTTACGTCATCTGCTACGGTAGTGTGCGAGGGGGAGTAAATTAAAAACCTTAAAAGTGTAATAGAAAATCAACATTTCACGCCTCTGTTCTGGATGTTCACAGTACTGTTACCAGTTACGCAAGGAATGGCGTACACAGAGAAGCGAAATTTATCCGCAGTACGAGTTCGAAATCGCTGCCCCCTTTGCGACATGCACCAAGGAGAAACAATGTTGCTTCATACGTTTTCTGGGCAGCATAGGTACGAAATGTGTTTAAAACCTCGGTAAATGGAGGTCTAGTACGGTGATGCTCATCTATCACTGCAGCAAGTGTCTGAGTGGAGTAGCAAGGAAGTGGCTTGTCTTCTGTGGTAGACGCTCAGCACGCGGGTCAGGCACACCAAGTTGTGACACCAGAGTGTACTGCAGCGTTGAAACCATTGTGATGGAAAATCGCTGCGTGACAGTGGGTGAAATAGCTGCAAATCTTAATTTTGGTAAAGCTTCAGCACATCACGGTATTCGTGAAGTACTTGAGTTTCGCGAAGTGGCTGTGAGGAGGATGCCATGGCAGCTCACTCCAGAACTGAAAGAGCGACGCGTTGACGTCTGAAGGAATTTTTGTGGCGCTTTTAACGACAAGGTGATGATTTCTTTGCGAAAATCTGTACAGGAGACGAAATCTAGACTCACTACCACCAACACGAAACGAAACAGTAAGAAAGAAATGGCGCTATTCTTCATCAACAAAACCGAAGAAGCTCCGGACGCAGCCATCTGCAAGGAAGGTTTTTCTGATCCTCTTTTGGGCAGAACGAGATGTTGTCTTGGAGCACTATACGACTACCGGAACTAACGTCACCAGTGTGTCACATTCCAATAGGTCAAACAGTCAACTACGGACAAAGCGATGTGGACTTGTGACCACAGCTGTCATTTTGCAGTGACAATGCTCTTGCAACACTTCAAACCATCTGTGACCAGCACTTCGATACTCTGACACATCCACCGTATTCATCACGCTTCAACTGACACACTTGCGTTTCGCTTTTGTTCGCCAAAATATTTTAAAAAGTGTTTAAGAATTTCATTTGACCCTCTCTCGTATCTGCTGCTCTTCTTTGGTTCGTAAACTGCCTAGCCAGTCATGTGCTTAGGCTCGCAGTTGTTGGCCATGCGTTGCAAGTTTCGGTGGATATCAATTAATTATTCTGCCTTGCACATGGCTCTAGTAGAGATTAGATGAACTTTCTTACGGGTTGAAATCGTGTGCTAGTCAAAGTGGCTGCCTTTATGCAGCTGTTGAAAAGAGTAAGGGTTATGTGTGTGTGTGTGTGTGTGTGTGTGTGTGTGTGTGTGTGTGTGTGTTTGGGAAAACAGCAATAGTTTGTTTGTCAGGGATATTTTATTAAAGCTAACTTCCTTTTTTACTCAGGACAAAAACAAAAATGTTATTTTTGCATAACTTAATGCGGAGCATGCCTGGTTAAGTGGTCGTGATTTATCTGGGTAAAATATGGAATTTAGTGTCTTACATGATTGTCCAATATACATTGAAGAACTGATCTTTGTATGGGTGTGCTAAATGCAACACGTGTTTCATCTAAGTTCAGTCGATGTGGAACATGAAAAGTTATGTGTGCTTGAGGTCCAATAATAATACAAACCTAACGCAAATCTTATATTTGTGCCTAATTTCAAATCCATACCATTCATATATTCAGTTAAATTAAATCTAGCTTTTGTGAGATAATAGATATGACCAACTGTAATGCGGAAGTAACTGAACTAAATATTCTCATGGCTAATTTAATTAATGTTTCAATCAGGATTAATTTTACTCAAGCGAATATTCAGAAACAAGCTACTCTTTGAATTATTAAGCAACTTTCAGGTCGCAGTAGGTAAGTTGGCCTCGAGGTCTTTGAGAAGATAGTCGTATCATATTCTGATTACATGTCCGTGCGGGGTAGCCGTGCCGTTTGGGCGTCTTGTCACGGAAGGCGCGGCTAACCCCGTCGGAGGTTCGAGTCCTCCCTCAGGCATGGGTGTGTGCGTGTTGTCCTTAGCGTAAGTTAGTTTAAGTTAGATTAAGCTGTGCGTAACCCTAGGGACCGATGACCCAAGCAGTTTGGTCCCATAGTCCTTACCACAAATTTCCAATTTTCTGATTACATATATTGTGATACGATGGTATTACAGTCTCACCAAGCCGGTGTTTAATCTCTTTGTATAAGAATACACTAGCTAGGTATACTCATATATCTTCCATATTTCCTAATTAGAGAGATACTTACGTCGTTACGAAGAATTAACTTCCTTTCAGTGAAGGAAAAGTTAAACAGTGAACATCATTAAATTAGTACAGATATCAAATATTATGAACGTTCAGCCACTTAAGAGTATGTGTCTGAAGAAACGTAACTGATAGCAGTCAGACTGCATCGTATTAATGGGAGTGTATGAAGTTTGGTAGGAAGGACAACCCTTGTGTGAGATCTGGTGATCACCAAGCGTTGCACTTTAAAATACAAGAAACATGTCACTATACGGACACTATATACAGTCAATTATTTATGCTCTCTTTGTTTCGAAGGAAAATGACCCACGCCACGCGAAGCAAGGAACCTGTCAAGTCGAAAGATAAACTGCGCGGTAGTACAGCACGAACCGGAGCCAGAAACAAAAGAAAATGAGTTTCCGAGAAAAGAAAATGTAAGCCATATGGAATTATGAGAAAGACAAATCATAGGATCGCAGTGTGATCCAACAGGGTCAAACCACCTTACTTTAACTTGAACTGCAGTTTGATGAAAAGTTTGGGTTTGCGCTTCGATTTGACTATTAATGAACCCGTTTAATGACGCCACAAAGGAAAGTTATTTTTTGTTTGTTTTCGACATAATATACGATGAAATCATGAACTCACAGTATGGATCAGACACGACCGAAAACTGCTCATAAATTAACACGAATTATACTGCAGCGAGTTGCCGATTATCCGTGTTAATGAGGAACAGGGGCGTAACGAGTAACCTAAAAATGTGGATAATCGAAAATAATACACATCTCTTTGTAGGTAACTGCTATTTATTTTATTTACAAAATCTGTTGAATGCCACACTGCAAATCTCACCGCATTACCCACGCGTCTCCCGTCGGAATCGGTTGACTTCGTTTGAAAATTGCACTCAAATATAGTATATGTCATCTCTCTTGCTTTCAGTTCACTTAGCCGGCCAGTGTGACTGAGCGGTTCTAGGAGCTTCAGTCTGGAACCGCGCGACCCGTATGGTCGCAGGTTCGAATCCTGCCTCGGGCATGGATGTATGTGATGTCCTTAGGTTAGTTAGGTTTAAGGAGTTCTAAGTTCTAGGGGACTGATGACCTCAGCTGTTGAGTCCCATTGTGCTAGAGACATTTGAACCATTTTTCAGTTCTCTTAAGGCAAGTAACCGTCTTTTTTCTGATTTACTTTTTTCATCATATTTTCCTAACGACGATTCTATTTTTTCAGGAAGGCCACCAGTAACAGACCAACTCACATCAGTGCCTTGATGTGATTGACGGCCTCGTCTCTCTTCCTCTAAAGACCACACTGTCTTCACAACACCCGCGTAATCTACCTACTTAAAAACTGCTGATGTTTTCATCACCTTTCTCTTTGTACCGACTGTTAGGGGGAGGGGTGAGACAAGACCCTGATAGATATGCTACGTTGTCTGTCGTCAGGTCTCTGACAACAGAGGATGACACTGAGGGGGTGTCGTTTCTGGCCCTCTTTCCCTATGAGACGCAATTTCACCCACCTGCTAATCTTCTATCCCCCTGGCCGAGTAGGAATCGGGCTTGTCGCCCACTGCAAGTATTTCTTCGCATAAATTGGTAATACAGTTAAAGAAAGGGTGTCAGAGACAAAGGTGAAGATCAGTAATAGGCAGTACATTGTATTATCTTCGAATTGCAATATTTTAACAGAGTGGCTTGGAAAGCTGCCTTCCTGATGCAGGACAAATAGCTTAATAAAATAGAAAGACATCGAGACAGAACAGAAAGTAAACAAGAATACCTCCAGTACCTAGACAAAGTCGCATTCGGGAGGACGACGGTTCAATCCCGCGTCCGGCCATCCTGATTTAGGTTTTCTGTGATTTCCCTAAATCGCTCCAGGCAAATGCCGGGGTAGTTCCTTTCAAAGGGAACGGCCGACTTCCTTCCCCATCCTTCCCTAATCCGATGAGACCGATGACCTCGCTGTCTGGTCTCTTTCCCCAAAACAACCTCCCAACCTAGACAAAGCGAGGGTTGTTACACCCGACATGAACGAAGAAAGTGAGAAGTATTAACGAATAGTTCCGGAATGTGATCGCAGAAAGAGGGGGTGAAAGAAAATGGTCACCGCGTTACAGTAGGTGGTGTCGCAATGCCATGTACTCTAGGTGAAAAAGGTGTCATTTCACGGTAGCAACCAACCTAAGTGCTGCAGACACATGGGACCGAAAAATATGGTGACCAAAACCAGAGCGTCTTCCCACAAGGCTGTTCCCGAGATAATGGAAGACAATAGTTTGATATCAAAGTGGCGATAATTTCCGGATTACTACTTTCTGCGATTTAAATACGTCCAGGATCTGTAACTCAGTGAGGTGGAGTGCGCCTCTGTTCTTGTAAACTCGGGCCCCACACCATAGTGTACCTCCGTGGCTAAACAAAAAGGTTCCCATATCCAAAAAGACAGGGGTTGGAGGCGGAGCGTTGCTGTGGTCCAGTGATGCAGCACAGCCTCTTCGCACGCCAGTTGTAACACCTGTCTGGGAGCCAACTCTCCGAATGAGGGAGGAGTTACTGTGCCTCTGCACCGGCTTGGCTTCAATTCAAATGGCCCTCACCTTTACAGTATTTCGATATATTGTCTACTTTCTTCATCAGTTAGATGGTGGAAGTTAAAATTACTTCCGTCTCCAACCGATGGTGCTACGTGCAGGCAGATGGTGTCCTATTGCTGCAGGAAATTAGTCTGATAACATAAAATGACAGATTTAGTTCTAGTTTAATGGATTTTTAATTAATTAGCAGTTATTTTTAGGACTATTACACGTACAGCCACATTAATATGACAACGATCTATTTTCGATCTCAAAGTGCAACATCTATTCACAGACGGCAGGTGGAAGCACTAGCAGTGGAGGGTACATAAGGCGTGTCAGGGATGCGCGGCAAAAGTATAGTCATTGTTGTAATTCGGAGACGGATCGATTTATCTGATGTCCAAAAGAGGAAGGATGGAATAATTTCTGAAACGAGCAAGTCTGTAAAGCGATCTCGAACCGCTGTGGTTAAAGCGTACCGTGCATGGGAAAACGGCGCTATCCAACACCGTGACAACTGTGGTGCACCATGGGCTATAGATCACAGGGTGAACGGCGTCTGCGGAGATGTGTACAGGCGAATAGACGAGAAACTGTCGAGCAATGAGCACCCAAATGAACCATGGGCTCCCACCAGTGTCTCTTCAACGAGTGTTAAGTGACCGTTGATGCGTATGGACCTACACTGCAGGCTCCTGGTTCATGCACACATACTGACTGCTGTTTATCGGTGACGCAGGCTAGAATTTACACCCAACTAACACAACTGGACGTCCATTGAGCGGTTACACGTGGCCTTTACAGATAAATCGCGTTTCATTCCCCATTAGAAAGATGGCCGTTGGCGTGTGCAGCTTGAAATGTCTAAAATCAAGAGAACAGGAAGCGTTATCGTCTGGTGAATGTTTTCGCTGCATTCCCTTAGTGATCTTGTCATATATTCTTTGGGACCGTGCCCACCCCGACATGCAGCTTATTTCTCCTCGAAAATTTTGGAAATTTGTAGTAAGTGCCAATGGGACCAATCTGCTGAGGTCACCTGTCCCTAGCCTTACACACTACTTAATCTTACGCCGCCCGCAGCTCGTGGTCGTGCGGTAGCGTTCTCGCTTCTCGCTTCCCGCGCCCGGGTTCCCGGGTTCGATTCCCGGCGGGGTCAGGGATTTTCTCTGCCTCGTGATGACTGGGTGTTGTGTGATGTCCTTAGGTTAGTTAGGTTTAAGTAGTTCTAAGTTCTAGGGGACTGATGACCATAGATGTCAAGTCCCATAGTGCTCAGAGCCATTTGAACCATTTAACTTACGCTAAGGACCACACACACACACACACACACACACACACACACACACACACACACATGCCAGAGGGAGGACTCGAACCTCCGAAGTTGGAACCGCGCGAACCGTGCAGGGCGCCTAGACCGCGCGGTTACCCAGCGGGACATTTCTGCTCGGCACGATGGCATTTACCAACAGGACACTGCAACGTGTCATATACCTCGCAGTCTACGTGCGTGGTTCAAAGGGCACCAGGATGAACCTACTGTACTCCCCTGGCCACCAAACTCATAAGATTACAACCCAATCGAGAATCTGTGGGACCGTCTCTATCTGACTGTTCACGCCATGGATTCTGGAGAGAGAAACCTAGTGCAGCTGGACACGGCATGGCTCCACATTCCTATCGATACCTTCCACCAAATCATTGATTCCATTCCTGCAGGTCTGCGCTGCAAAAAGTGGTTTTTTCACGCTTTTGATGAGTGGACACAGTAATGTGACGGAACAGTATATAAATGAATCCGGACTTCTGTAAGCAACTCAAGTCAGTGACTGAAATTACGAAATTAATTTTATTCGGCTCTCTTTCTTTCTGAGATGATAATCCTGGACAGACATCGTGGACTCACCTCGTGTCTTCAAAACGTTTCCCATGTTACATCTTTACAATCAGAAGTGCATATTACGAAGTTTTCGTTCTACTCGTAACGGAGTATAACAGACTTCATTTTCTATTTTTTTGTTAAAAATTGCCGAGATAAATACAGATAATCAGCAAAAGGATAATCGGCAGCTGGACAATCGGGAGTTTGTTGTATTATAAAATCTGCGGACAACTTTTATTGGAGTAGTAAGAATTAATTAGTACAGATTATGGAAACGTAATACTGAGTTTAAAAAAAATGGCTCTGTGCACTATGGGACCTAACTTCTGAGGTCATCAGTCCCCTAGAACTTAGAACTACTTAAACCTAACGAACCTAAGGACATCACACACATCCATGCCCGAGGCAAGATTCGAACCTGCGACCGTAGCGGTCGCGCAGTTCCAGGCTGTAGTGCGTAGAACCGCTCGGCCGCCCTGGCCGGCTAAGACTGAGTTGTAACGAATCATTAACCTTGAGCAAATGCTTGGTCAGTACCACGAACAACTCTGCAACAAAAGAGGATGAAATTCCTAAGTATTAATTAGTACATTTAGAACTAAAATGGACAGCGATATGTGTGAGTTAGAGACAATAGATAAATTCTCCCTCTCTCTTGAGGTAACCCACGAAATGGCTAGATCATCACTAATTACGTGGATTCCCAAAAAATTAATAGAAAAGAATTTAATTAATGTGCGCTAGATTTACGTTATCTAAAGACCAAGTACACGTATATTAAAATATGAAATGAATATCGATTCATAACATTCTAATGTATTTTCAGACACACTACATGTAATTCAGAACATTATCTTCGACAAAAGTTTTACAGATGCTAACAGGACCACTATCGACTTGCCGACATAAATACACCACTAAGGAAAGTAAGCCTTGTATAAAAGAACAGAACCCCAACGAGAAGTATATGGGCAGACTACATTGGTTATTCATTGGATACTACCTAATTCGTAACACCAGAGCTGCTCGTTGACCTGCACTATCCGACAACATCCAGGAAACAAATGCTAGCTCACGCATGCCTGGCAGACCAGTTGCATAACCCAAAGATAACTGTCCACACAGGTCAAAGATTTTGGCGCGGCTACAATCTACCGCTCAACTCACATTTCAGCGTTTGTAGAAAGTTCACATTACCATTTTCAAACCATTTCTCGACCGTTCTACTCTCGAAAATCACGTGGGGAAAATGAAGTCAAAAATCTGTCCACACGAACTTTATTTTCTTGTGATGATTATTTTTCTGTATGTAGATGGCAGTGAACGAAATATTTCGTCGTTCAGAGGAGGAAGTTTGTTACTGCAGTTACGTGAAAAGACGTCGCCGTTGTCTTTAAATGTTTCAGTGGTTGCTGCCCCAAATTGGAGTGTCATCTTCGTGAGACTCTCTCTCCTATTTCGTGATAATACAAAAGGAACTGCGCTTCTTTGAATTTATTCGATATCCTACGACAGTCGTATCTAGTAAGTACCCCATATTGTGTAGCGATACTCCAGAAGATCTCGGACAAGTGTATTGTAGGCATTACCTTTAGGTGTGTTGCATCTTCTGAGTGTCACGCTGCCTTTGGTTCCCTTTCTCCGCAACATGTTATATGTCCTGATTACAGATTAAATAGATTTTTTTATAGGAATGCCTATGACTTTTGTTGAATCTGCAACTTTTAAATTTATTGTATTTATCGTATAACCGAAATTTAAGGGAAAATGTTATAGTGATCATGTGGAAGACCATACACTTTTTATCGTTTAGGGTCAACAGCCACTTTTCCCTCAGTTCTTATCCAAGTTATGAAAATCACTGATATAAACTAGGTAATTATTCTTCAATACCGGTGACAGCGCAGGCAGTTGGCTCTAAAAATATTCCAGTATTTTCAAACTGTTACCAGAAAATTTTAGGTATTTTGCTGTCAAACTTACTTGTTGAAGTTCTTTAACTAACCGCTCTAAGCACACGGTGCATACGTAATTCATATGGAATACGTTGATCAATTACATTGCTTACGTACGCTGATTTTTTGGGGCTTTGGTCTACCAGCATTGACACATCTCTCCAACATCTCTCGAAGGAGCGTACTTCAGAGTTTACGGTTTGACTGATTATACGGAGTGCTAGGTGTACCAGCGCAGGTACTTTTATTGGTGCCTGAGGACAGTGTTCTGATCAACACTACATCAGTATTTACTTCATTTGCAGACAAATAACTATAGCTGTCAAGAGTACATTTTTAGGTTGGTTAGTACCTCGTACTACATGTGGCAAGGGCAATCCATTAATGCATATTTTCCCCTAGGCAGCAGATAAGGTGTTGAAGGATGCATTGCCGGCCGCGGTGGTCTAGCGGTTCTGGCGCTGCAGTCCGGAACCGCAGGACTGCTACGGTCGCAGGTTCAAATCCTGCCTCGGGCATGGGTGTGTGTGATGTCCTTAGGTTAGTTAGGTTTAAGTAGTTCTAAGTTCTAGGGGACTTATGACCTAAGATGTTGAGTCCCATAGTGCTCAGAGCCATTTTTTTGAAGGATGCAAGCATGGACGCAGAACGGTTAGTCTATACCGACAGACGTATTCCACTTAGTGGTGCATCTATAACCATGCAGAAAAGTTTGGGTAGTAAATTATGTGATGACTTTGTGGGAAGGCTGTTAGCCGAAGGGGAAAATCACCTAAACCACTGACGTGGGTCCGTATTAATGTACCAATGCCCACACTATCTGCTCTGATACCCCCAACGTCCTGTGTACAAGGTGAATCACCCAAACGTTGCACCACAAATGTTGCAGAAATAACGCTATTGATGTGCGGTTTCCACAGAATGGATCGGTGTTGAAGGGCTCGTGTTGCTAGCCAATAAACGAACTGTAATAAAGGTTTTAAAGTGTATTTTCGGTGCAAAATATACACTTTTTCAATAGAACAATGCGTACCGACATTAACAAAGTAAATCAGGGTAAACTGGAATGTCAGTGGTGTATGTTGCAGAATTCTGTCGTTTGCTAGATACCGTATTTTGAAAGGTTTCCACACCGAGACTTGTTTGTGCCATTCAACCCGCGCAGTTGCTAGGTACGATGTTGCTATGCTTGCTTACTGCGTGCCTGTGTGTTCCTTGAGTGCATTGTGACTTGCAAGTCAGTGCGTGGCAGTCCAACCAAGATGAGATTTACCAAAGCAGAAAAAGCCGTCATGCTCGTGGTGTGTGGAGATGGTAGGAAGAATGCAGTTCTTTCTTGTACGGTGTATGCGACAATATATGCCAACAGCTGCCAACCATCTCGTCAATTATTTATCAGTCTCCCCAATCAGTTACATGAAAGTGGTGATGTAATACCCAGACAAAGTAATAGAAGGTAACAAATGACGATTGAAGAGAGGAGAACTAATGTTCTCGCTGCTGCTGCAGCTGAGTCGCTCACTAGCTTCCGCCGTAGCCGAGCGGTTCTAGGCTCTTAATTCCGGAACTGCGCTGCTGCAACGGTCATAGGCTGGAATCCTGCCTCGGGCATGGATGTGTGTGCTGTCCTTAGGTTAGTTAGGTTTAAGTAGTTCTAAGTTCTAGGGGACTGATGACCTCAGAAGTCAAGTCCCATAGTGCTCAGAGCCATTTGAACCATTATTTTTGCTTAGAGCCATTTGAACTAACTCCCGCCCAGGGAGTGTCATCAGTCAGGCAAGTGTCCTAGGCATTCTCCATTGATATAGGTTGCATCCCAATCAAATCTCTCCCCATTAAGAACTGAAAGGAAGACACATTTACATGGCCAGGTAAACCGCCGATGCGTGCACTATTGGATTGTTGAGGATCCCCGTTGGCTTTATCAGTTGGAACGTCGGCGTCCATTGAGTGTAAACATGTGGTGACGAATAGTGAAGCATCAGTTCACAGGACCGTGTTTCATAGACGAAACACTTAACGCCCACACGTAGCGCAACCTCCTAACAGACCATCTTCCATGGATGCTAGAATACGTTCCTCTGCAGACTAGGAGGAACCTGTGGTATCAGCGTGATGGCTGTCCAACCCATATCACACGAAGTACTACAGCATGTCATCAGAAACTGTTTCCAAATCGTTGGATTGGACGAAGTGAACCTGTACTTTGGCCGATTCATTACCCGTATTTGATGCCTGTAGACAGTTTTCTGTGGTGAAAGCTGAAAGACCGCTACGGTCGCGGGTTCGAATCCTGCCTCGGTCATGGGTGTGTGTGATGTCCTTAGGTTAGTTAGGTTTAAGTAGTTCCAAGTTCGAGGGGACTGATGACCTCAGCAGTTAAGTCCCATAGTGCTCAGAGCCATTTGAACCATTTGAAAGCTGAAAGACTCTGTCTTCAAGGACATACCAACTACACTTGATGATGATCAACGTCGTACTACTGCAGTTTCGTCGAGTATCTCCGCTGAACTGGTGGCACGTGTCCAGCAGTTGTTCCATATCAAACTGGAAGCGTGTATTGCCGTTGTCAGTGGATAGTTTGAACAAAACCTATGGCGGGCAATTGTCTAGCTACTGATTCAGAATCCATATAACTAGTGCATGCACTTGTTTTGTTCTACGTGTACGACCACACCTACTGTGCAAGTGTTGGTGTGGGAACTGTTTAAAACACGATATCTCGTAAACGACTCACAACTGAATCCTGTAACCAACACCACTGACATTATAATTTACCTTGCTTTCAGTTTATTAATGTCAGTAGGCACTGTTCCATTTAAAAAAGTGTATGTTAGCACAATGAATACTCTTTAGAATTGTCATTATGTTTGCTGGCTAACAATACGAGCCCCTGACCACCAGTCCACTCTGTGGGGACCGCACATCAATACCACTTCCCATTTCCGCTATATCTGTCGAGCAAATTTTTGGTGGCTCACCCTCGACACATAGGACGCCCGCCTAAGGGTTTTTACAATCTGTAGCTGAAGCCAGCTCGGAAAAATTCTGCTCATCGCGTCTCTCGTGGAACTCCCAGTATTGATGGGAAGTGTAGGTTCGTTTCCCGGTACCAGTAGAATATCTTTAAAGCGAATTTTTTGCACCCATTCGACGGGGCGGTGCCTATTTGGTCCAGGGTGATAGTCGTTTGATGGATGTGTTAACAGGGGTAGAAAAATACAAAGAATAACTAAGACTCCAGCAGTGACAAGTGACTGCTGTCACCATGAGCAGCGCTAGTCAGTAGCTGCTGGAGTACTGGATATCTTTCGTATTTTACTATCCCTGTTAATAAATATCGACAAAACGAATATTGCACTAGAATAATTTTGGACCACTCTGTCCAGCGGAAAATGTTATTTTTGTGCTTCTACACATGGCGCCTTGTGAAAGACCAGATGAACAGTATTTGCTTGTAATAACTCCTGGTACGCACTGCAAAAAGGAAAATGCAAATACCTTACGAAACAGAAAGAAAATGATCCTGACGACTCTTAGGACGGACACCCGGTATGCAGTGAGGTGACAAAAGTTATGGGATGCCTCCTAATATCCTGTCGGATATCCTTTTGGGCAGCAGCTCGTCGTGGCATAGACACAAGAAGTCGTTGGAAATCCTCTGCATGATGTATTCTGCTCTACAAAACCAGTCTCGAACAATTGTGGCCTGGTGACAGGGTGCATTATCATCCATAAAAATTCCAACGTTGTTTGGAACATAGAGTCCACCAGTGGCTGCAAATGGTCTGCAGGTAGCCTAATATAACCAATACCAGGCAATGACCGGTTCTGCTTCTTATAAACACAGTGCACACCATTCTGTGCCCACAACTAGCTTACACAGTGCCGTTTTGATAACTTTGGTCAACAGATTCGTGGGGCCTTAGGTTATAAAGGTTTAAGTAGCTCTAAGTCTAGGGGACTGATGACCTAAGATGTTAAGTCCCATAGTGCTCAGAGCCCTTTGAACCATTTTTTAATTTAGGTTATTTGTAATTAGAATCCTTAATTATTTAGCCGAATTTACAGCTTTCAAGTTTGTGTGACTTACCACGTAATCGAAATTTAGAGGATTTCTTGTAGTACTCATATGAATAACTTTCCACTTTTCTTTATTCAGGGTCAATTGCCACATTTCGTACTGTTAGTCTAAAACTTCCTTTCATGAAAGTATTCAGTCAGTTTCATCAGACTACTTGTCAGCATAATCTCGCAGTGCGCAAGACATTTTGTGTGGTAGACTAATGTACGCTGTCCGCATACTATATTTTCATGGATTCCCTGTCTGGCATGACATGTATATACTGGATAAACATAAGGGGGACAGAACTGACCCCTGAGGTATACCACTAATAAAAATTCCTCCATCTACTAGCTTTTCCATTCAGTAACACCTTCAATCACCTGACAGAGAGCGTGTTCACTGGAAACGCCAGCTTTGAGCAAGAGATGATTTCAGTAAACTTCGATATCAGTCCCTAACTTCAAACACTCTCATAAGGTGCTATAAGATTCACAAAACTACTGCTGATGTTGTCGTTGAAACCCAGGCTTTACTAGATACATCAGTGATAAGATTTTGTCGCAGAACTCCGATCGGCCATCTTGTTCATTGGGGATGATTTAATCTGTGGCCTTGTGAAATCCTATCATAATAAGACTTTCTAGCAGATTATAAGTCATGTTGAGTAGAAAAACTGGTCGATAGTGTGATTCATGGAGTAAGAGGTCATTCCTGGTCAAGAGAAGTCTACTGATATCAAACAAAACCCTTAATTTGAGGAACAAATTTCTGAGAAAGTAATTTTGGAGCAAAGCATTGTATAGTAGTGAGTCATGGACAGTGGGAAACAGGAAGAAAATCTAAGCATTTGGGATGTGGTGCTACAGAAAAAAGTTGAAATTTAGGTGGACTGATAAAATATGGACTGAGGATGTTCTCGGCTGAATTGACGAACATGTGCGTGTGAAGAATTCCTAAGGAACCAAACTGCTGAGATCATCGGTTCCTGGACTTACACACTACTTTAAACTAACTTAAGCTAAGAACAACACACACACCCACGCCCGAGGGAGGACTCAAACCTCCGGCAGGAGGGGCGGAGCAATCCGTGACATGGCGCCTTAAACCAACCCGGCCACTCCTCATGGTGAATTGACGAAGAAAGGACACTTACAAGAAGAAGGGACAGGCTCATAGGACATCTGTTAAGACATCAGGGAATAAGCTCTATTGTACTAGAGGTCGCTGCAGAGGGCACAAACATTAAGAGACAGGAAACACCCAGCACATAATTGAAGACGTGGGGTCCTAGTGCTGCTATGAGATGAAACGTTTTGAGCAGGAGATTATATTCATAATTTCAGAGTGGCAAAATTCGGTTTTAGGTCCGAAGATTGGGGTCACTGAGGACCAACCAAGCACGGAACACTCATCTAACCCTTTTGGTAACAACTTACCGATATGTCGCTTAACACTGAATCGATTGGATTAACTGAAAGAGTCGCACGTTGTAAAATACTGGTAATTTTAAGAATACCAATTATAATCATCGTGAATGAAAAGGTCACAAGTGAATTTTCACAGAAGATACACGTTTAGGGTTTTTAAAGGAGGAAACTTTATTACTACACTTGGCTCAACTATACAATGCAAGGTGCATTTGCCGTACTGTACAATGAATGGCACACACAGCCGTTCCGTAATTACCTTCCAGCAGTGTTAAGATATATTAATTGTGTACCTCCCCCTCACCCCCCCCCCCCCCCCCCCCTCCCGCCTCCCCTGCTTTAACGCACAGTGTTATACATCGGACATCCGCGGACACCCAGTTATCACTGTTGATTTTACCCCTAGAAACTTTGATCAGAAATCTGCTGCGCTTATCAGCGGGACTATCACTGATTCATTTCGACCATTAAATTTTCCTGTTGTTTGCGTGCCACATTATGTTATCGCCTACTGTTTAACTCCGAGAGAATCGTCGCGGCATTTGCCTGAAATCGCTTTAGGGAAAACACAGGTGACACACGTTTTGATTCTTGGTTGAAGGTTTGGATCCTCTCTCAAACTCTGGTGAACTCTCTTAACCACTGCGCCATCTCACTCGATAATGCGATCAGAAAAGCGTTTGAGATTTTTGTTTCTTGATCATCACGCTCGGGAATGTAGATCATCCCACCTCACTGTTAATACAGATAATGCAAACTTCAGTGCGATCTGAAGTTCTTACTGGGTTTAAGACCAGGGCAGTTTCCTATAATAAAACTCGAATAAGTAAACTGATACTCAAATTAAAACTATGAAACGTCTTGCAAAGTGAAATATTAACTCCATCGTTTTCAACCTGGAGGTAATTCTCCCCTGAGACGTAAAATATAATTTTTCAAGCGTTAAAAGGAAAAGTGTGCAGATGTCTTACGATCACGAAGCTAAGTTATTTACAAAAGGTCATTAGTATTATGACTGTTTCCTAAGACTATAACACTGATTACTTAAGTTAACAGTTATTATATTTCTTTCCAAATACCGGCATTATTGCGTGACACAATGTACTGAATGTTACAGCTTGTGAAGCGAATGTACGAACACCTTCCTCATGTACTACACCAACTACACATATACATTTTACTTTTTACTTGGCATTCCTCTATGACTAAAACTGCGACGTAGTCATCGCATATGTCTAAATCTCTCGTGAAAACGCCTCCTCCGAACTCTGTGCAATTTCTGCAGTAGACAAGGAAATAATTTATTATTCACTTCGCAGCAATAATCAAATTAATTGACAGTGCATCACAACAGTAACTATGTAATTGGCTACTACACTGCCTTAGGGTATACACATTATTATTATTTCTTTCCTTTCTCAGAGATTATGTTTGGTTAAAAATGGAAAGTGATGCGGACCTTGATCAAGCGTGACTTCCTTTTAACTGTACGTTATATGTTAAATTCCATTTAAGAACTTTCGGGTAATTGAACATGTATCAATAACTACAGATTTCTGTAGTTGTATATATACGTTTGGATGTAGCTGTATTGCGTTGATGTACTGGTTGGTGGATATTGTGTGGTACGACTCCTGTAGTTGATAGTATAATTGGCATAGTGTCAAGTTTATCCTGATGCCACATGTCCTTTACTTTCTCTGCCAGTTGGATGTATTTTTTAATTTTTTCTCCCGTTTTCTTCTGTACATTTGTTGTATTGGGTATGGATATTTCGATTAGTTGTGTTAATTTTTTCTTTTTACTGGTGAGTATGATGTCAGGTTTGTTATGTGGTGGCGTTTTATCTGTTATAATGGTTCTGTTCCAGTACAATTTGTATTCATCATTCTCGAGTACATTTTGTGGTGCATACTTGTATGTGGGAACGTGCTGTTTTATTAGTTGTTGGCGAGTTGTTAATGTATTATTTTTGCTACATTGTTATGTCTTCTGGTGTATTCTGTATTTGTTAGTATTGTACATCCGCTTGTGATGTGATCTATTCTATTTGTTGTTTGAAAAGTCTGAATTTATCTGTTGTGGTATTGGAATCTTTAACAGTATACTTGCTGTAATATCTTGTGTTTATTGTTTGATCCTGTATTGCAATCATGAATCCTTCCGTCTCACTGCATATATTGCCTTTTCTTAGCCATGTGTTGGATGCGTCTTGATCGATGTGTGGCTGTGTTTGATGATACGGGTGCTTGCCATGTAGTGTTTTCTCCTTCCAATTTACTTTCTTCGTATCTGTTAATGTTCACATTATTATTATTATTGTTGTTGTTGTTGTTGTTGTTGTTGTTAGTAGTAGTGTTCATACACAGTTGATTGGTAATCTGAAGTATACCAGTTTCTTACAGCACAGAAGCAAGGAGTCCTGCAATCAAGTGAGGTACAAACAGTTAATATAGTGCACACATTTTAACATACTTGATTCTGAATGACTGGTGCAGCGTGTGGCGGATACAAGGATCGCTAGAGAAAAGAATTGTTCAGAGGAAGAATTTTCATGACTAGTGTCTACCTCAGTGCAGATAGTTAGCTTTATTTTCTGAGAAAGAGTCGTAGATAGCACACGCAACAACGTTGTTAGAAATAAACAGCACTGATTTTCTCAATGACTCATTAGTTGTGGTGTAATAAAACATCTAAAAAATGAAATATAATTTCCGTTTCGTCATTCTAAAAATGAAAGTATTTGAAGAAAGTGCATTCTCGTTGTAAAGATCACTTAGGCGATAATGTTGATGACCAAGGGGCCTGGGTACGTGCTAATATCTGATGGCAGTCAGGTGTAATGGTCTCGGAGGGGTTGTTCGCGACAGATATACATTTACAGTGTGACTTTACTCAATGTGGAAAAAATGCAAAAAACGTTTCCCGAGAGGATGAGAAGTAGGAAGGGTCATGTAGACGTATGTCACGTTCCCGGGAAATACACTTCTCTTGAAGGTATAGATAATTGATTATTCACTGTGTCAGCAGCAGGCTGGTGATCTGCTAGCACAGGGTGAGCCAGACGATCGTGTGGAACATTCTCTACGAGCACTGCCACTACCCCCACAACTAACAACGTGTACAGGCCTTCCTGCCTATGGACTAGCCTCTGCAGAGTTGGTTCATCGCTGGTTCAGTGGTTCGTCACACAGGCCCCCACAGTGCTGGAATTTCTGTCCTCCATACTGTTCACTGGTATGGCTACTTAACATAAACCTCTGGGCAATGCAGAAACTCTATAGTATGGAGGTGGCGAATCATCAGCTTCGCGCCAGCCTCATTGTGTGGGCGGGGATTAGTGTCGACCGCCTCATGGCATCAGTGATCTTCCACAATGACTCACAAGCGAGGCACATCTGCATTCACTGCGGGTTAGCTCGCTTCCCCTGCTGGATGAAGAGCCTTTGGTGGTACAAAGGCCACCGTTGCTTCTATGTTATGGTGCTCCAGCTCACTGCGCTTTCGAATGTGAAGCTAAAGCACATTTATATACAGAACATTACTACTTGCTTGGTATTTACTCACATATACATTCAGACACTGAAAGATACAGTGTCGAAAATGCTTTATCTCCACCTTCAAAAGAGTGTGCCTACCTTACAACGTAAGGCAAGCCATATGTCAGTATGACCTGTTTTCCTCCCTATCGTCTTAGAGATCTTATCCTGTAAAGTGTTCCTATTTAGCTAAACAGAGGTGACAGAACACATCTTTGGAAACAATGTCTGTTAGAGACAAAAAATTTGCAGACGCTCTCCGGCGACACTAGGTGTCTGTCATAGACTGGCACGCTACCAAAACTACGGTTCGGTATTTTTGGTATACATAAATGCGCAACAGTTAGTAGGACAACTGGTTGTATTGGTAGCACTGGTAAGGAAAGGAAATAAACGAATGTGTAAGAGGTACCGGGAGCCGAAGATTTCTCTTTGTTTATTTGATTGGTTGTTTGTCTCCTTTGCACATAATTAGAACAGCACATCCTTCAGTGCCAATCAGTTGTGTATTTTATAATCGTAGAGAATTTAAATTAAGTATATAAGCAATTAAAATTCCTTGATCCCGTGACTTCTGCTCTTTTATCTGACCAGTGCAGTTACTTTGGATACAAGTACAGTTTACATGCGCAAACGTAAACGAATCTACAGAATTATTATTACTTTGTACTCCATAGAATGTTCGTCGCCATGACGAAACGAACGAATTTGCTGCTATTATGGTTAAACGAGAAAGTTGTTTATGAATAACAGAAACATGCTTCATACCAGCTCGATCAAGTATTGAAGCAACATAAAATACACACACACACTGCAATTTCTGATATATATATATATATATATATATATATATATATATATATAGGGGGTAGCAGTATGCAAATGCAGCACATCTGGTTAGTACATCCTGCTAGTTCCGTGAAACTTCGTCGACCAGAGGTCAGAGGAATCATCGCAAAGATGCCTAGCGTCACCAGGAAGTATCAGCACCCATTTTTTCTCTAAAAAAAGCTGTTCCCAATGACGTGATCTATCAATCATAGATGTTTGATGCAAAGACTTTGAAATACCCTATATAAGAGTATATTTACCTGTGCAGCTACTGTCCTTTCTTGTCAGATAAGGTATGAAGAGCAATAGTACACTGTGTTGTTGCTATTCGAAACCGAATACTGCATCTCCTGATCGTCTTGTCAAAGCTGACATCTCAGAAATAACAGGACTTCGGCGTGGTTAGTACCTGTCTTTCAGTACTCCGCTTTGTTTCATGATCGTTTTTCAGTATGCTACCTTCCTCAAATATTCCAGAAGAATTCGGTTCTAATTGAATTCCTCTCTCTGTTTCAGGTAAGAAGCAACAGTGTTTTAACACGCGGAGCATCCAGCTGTAGAACAGACACCCATCCTGTAGAACCGTAATCGTAAGTACAGCATCGTTACTACATACTTTCGGCAATTTCGCTCAGTACTTTCCTACATTTCAGCTAATTTGCAAGAGCGGTGTGGCTTACTACATAATACAGTAAACTAGATACCGTTACGAGAATTTTGTGATACAGGAACAGGGAATCTAAGTTGATGTATACTCACAGAATAGCATACCGCCGTTCAGCGACTACTCAACGGAATCAAGCGCCCCCCGATGATGGAAAGCAAGGGGGCTCACCAATACCAAGCATCCCGATGCGAACAGAGCACTATTACATCCACGTCGTTGTTCTTGGATCACGATAAAAGTAATTACTAACAGGATACTGAAACCGCTAACGATATGGTAGTGTATGGTACCGTACGACCAGATTCCCAACCCTGAAGCAAATTTCGAAAATAACACAGGGCAACAAAATATTTTTTTTTGAAAAACTTTTTTACTCTGATAGCTGATCTTTATAGATTTTTATGAGCTGAATCCAACGATAGCCTTAGTTTTCTTTTACCACCCATAGTTTTCGAGCAGTATGATTTGTATTACATAGTATAAAAATCCTATGCTATACGGTAAACGGGGAAGTTAATGAAACGCTTAGTTATAACCTAAGCATGGTTTGTATTTACAGTAAGCTACTTAAAACAATGATATGTGTTTATAGAGGTTTCACTTGTCAGCTGGAATTGGTTTGTATTTTCTTTGTCTTTTTTTCTTTGAAGCTTCTTGTGTAGCTTTTCCTGCGATGAGTCGCTTGCTGAACTTCTAGGTGAAGTGACCAACAGTAGTCCCCCATCACGTCGGTGTTCCAGTGGGCTTGGTAGCGTTTTTACATCACTTTAATGTCCTGGTGAAAACGCTTTTCTTGCTCCTCACTAAGATCTCCCGTATTGTCCGGGAAGTAATCAAGGTGACCGTTCAGAAAGTGAATTCTCAGGCTTATTAAACAACCTAAAGTTTTAAATTTCTTTAACATTGTAGCTATAACAGAAATATATTCTGGGTCTTTTTCATGTCCTAAAAACTTTGTAACGACTTTCTTGAATGCTACCAATGCTTCTTTCTCACTTAAGGTCATTTTGGATTCAAAATTAATATGAAACATCAATTTTGTATTGTCAGGCCCGACAAAGACGGCTTCTTTTAGTTAAGCTTCTGAAAGGTGCGGAAACGTTTGGCAGAGATACTTAAAAGATAGTCCATCTTTAGACAAAGCCTTTACAAACTGTTTCATTAGGCCTAACTTTATATATAGTGATGGTGGGAGTACGTTTTTTGGATCTACAAGGTTTTAGGGTAGAATGTTCTTCTCACCAGGTTTTCAAGAGCCTCTCACAGGTTAGTTCTTTCTGCACCAGAGTTGACCCGTATCCCTACTGTCCCATTCACACAAGAATCATGGAAATTTAGTAAAGCCACCTTGCTGACCAAGGAGCATGCATTGTTACTTCTAGATCGCCACATATCATCCAACCACGAGCAGAATACCCTGTTTTATTTAGCACTATTTCTAGGTTTTCAGAGCATTCTTTCATATGCACAGAATGTCGAGCGGGTATAGATGTATACATATTACCATTGTGTAATAAAACAGCCTTTAAACTAGTTTTGGATAAATCAATAATAGCCTCCAGTCTTCCGTTTTCTATTCAATACCAAATTCATTCATCAGACCGGGAATGTCAGAGTAGTACATTAAATCACCTTCATGTTGAAAAAACTAGGAAAATTGGTGCTCTCTCTCTCTTTCTATATATGTATATGCTGATTCCAACTGCAAATAAGTTCTTTACTTTTAATCTAGAGCCAAGCAAATCAGCTTTTTCTTTCGTTAAGGCCAGATCCATAACCAAATCGTTAAGCTAGGTCTGAGTAAACAATTTGGGCTCTAGACTTTCTGTGTTACAATGGAATTTATCACCATCTGATTCATCTAATTCACATTGTACATCAGAAAATAGTTCTGTAGGATTAGAATTTAAATCATCTGGTGGTTCAGGCACCGGCAAATCTACGCCATGCCCTACTGGTCGGATAGCGGACGGAAGGTTAGGGTAGCTTATTACCTTCCTTTTTTCGAATTAGGACCAGTAATATCAACACTGCGAAAGTAGCAATCATCGGAATGATTTCTTGAATCCCACCATATCATAGGAACAGCAAATCTGAAGGCTTTTTTTTCTCTTTTCTGGACCATTTTCTCAGATCTTCAACACACACATAACATACTTTATTCAGCGCCCAAGATTTATCTTAATCACCAAATTTACATTAAAGGTATGATAAATAAACCTTTTTCACAAGGTCTGTAATGATTCTTTGGTGTTTTGTAATTACAAATTCACCACAAATGTAACAAAAACTATCAGCACATTTTACAACCACGATTAGACGTTGTACTGAGCACATGTACCGGAAACGGGAAAGTGAGGTTAGGTTGACAGTGAACAAAACACCATCTGTTAACGCAAAAATAGTATCAAACAAATGTTTTTCAGCAGTGCTACCAACGTCATCTACATCCATTACACCTCCTTTTAAATTATTCTAACTATTAAAAGCTGTTAAATTCCTTAAAAAATCGCTTAATTTAATAAATTTAACTGTAAAATGTGAAGAAGTGAAACAGTTTTTAAGTATTATATTTGGATTTCCCATCCAAGAAAACATGAAATAAGGTATTATCAACAACAAAGTTTTTCCATCGTTGGCCTGTGTAATTACCACCGTTATAACATCGTAAAGGAAATCTATATTCAAATGTTTCTGTTCTTAACTGCAAAACGGCATGCACTTGATATTTTTTGATTACAGTGTCATCTATCACGTATGGGAAATGATATTTTAAGTAAACAGCACGTATTTTTTGACGTAGGGGTTCTCATTTGAAAATACAAAGTTGACACCGCCCACACCGGAGGCGTGGTTAGGAGGTGGCCTCCTGTAGATCAGATAGATGTCACCTTTACTAACGTTACCTTATCACCTAGAACATTTTATTTCTTACGTTGCATCGCTTTCGAGGTATTTAGTTGTCTCAACACAGACACTGTGTCATACAGTCTAAGATAAAAAAAGTACGGCCCTCGGAGGAATAATTCGAATGGGACGAAAATCAGTAGATGTGATTTACGTGTATATATAAACAAAAGCTTACAATTTAATAAAAATTGGGTGATTTATATAAGAAAAAGAGCTTCACAAACTGAGGAAGTCAATAACGCGATGGTCCACTTCTGGCCCCTACGCAAGCATTAATTCGGAACACATTGCTGGGTGCCCTCCTGAGAGATCTCGTGCCAGCTTCTGTCCGATTGGCACGTTAGATCGTCAAAATCTTCAAGTGATTGGAGGGCCCTGCCTGTAATGCTCCAGATGTTTTCAACTGGGTAGGGACCTGGCGACCTTAGTGGCCAAGGTATTGTTTTGTAAGCACGAAGACATGCATTACCAACTTTCACCGAGTGCGGTCCACCTTTATGTGGCTGAAACGTAAGCCAAGGAAAGCTTGTCATGAAGGACGAGAAAATGAAGTCCAGACTGTCGTCATCGTACTGCTGTGCTCCGGAGATGCCGCGGATGACAACCAAATGGGTCCTGCTATGAAAACAAATGGTGACCTGGACCATCACTCCTAGTTGTCAGGCCACATGGCGTTCGACAGACGGGTATCCCACCACTATCTGGAGCATCTTCGTCCTGCCAGGAGCCTCGGTGATCAGCGAAGACGCCTCTAGAGACGCCCCAGACAGCGGTGAGATACCAACCTGACTCTCGCTCGCTATACAGCCCAACTTACCAGGAGTGATGTTTCAGGTCACCATTTGTTTTCACAGTAGGCTCAAATGGTTCAAATGGCTCTGAGCACTATGCGACTTAACTTCTGAGGTCATCAGTCGCCTAGAACTTAGAACTAATTAAACCTAACTAACCTAAGGACATCACACACATCCATGCCATAGGCAGGATTCGAACCTGCGACCGTAGCGGTCGCTCTGTTCCAGACTGTAGCGCTCAGAACCGCACGGCCACTCCGGCCGGCTTTCACAGTAGGACCCCTTTGATGGTCATCTGCGGCATCTCTGGAGCACAGCGGTACGACGACAACATTCTACACCCTGTTTTGTTGCCCTTCGTAGAAAACCATCCTGGGCTGGCGTTTCAACCCACTAAATAGTCGGATACCTGCTCGAAATAAGCCTAAAATTTCCGTTTCAGCAAGTAAATGATCTGTGTCACGTAGTCGAAAAAATGTACCAGTTATTAATTTAATCCAGCTGTTTAGTATAACCTCTATTCAATTACGTACTTGAATTTCACTGCGAGATAAACTATTTATACCTGCAGTATTTTACCAGTTGAATTCTAGAATCGTTTCTGAAAACCATATAGTCTTTGGCAAAAACTTTGACTGAAATTTATCTCCGGCTTCAGATAGCTTTCAGTATCTACGATTTCTATTTCAGTGCTTTTATGAACGCTTGCACCTCTGATTCTTTCCCAACACAGCTACGACTGTTTAGAAATATAATATATATACTAAGATGGTATCTGTTCTTGCGGACATGTACGAAAGAACAGATACTATCGGTGACCATGCAGATCGTTAGAATGAAATTGCAATCAAATTGTATTGTATCGTGTGACTAGGGCCTCCCGTCGGGAAGACCGTTCGCCGGGTGCAAGTCTGTCAATTTGACGGCACTTCGGCGACTTGCATGTCGATAGGGATGAAATGATGATGATTAGGACACGATAACGCCCAGTCCCTGAGCGGAGAAAATCTCCGACCCAGCCGGGAATCGTACCCGGGCCCTGAGGATTGAATTTCTGTCGCGCTGACCACTTAGCTACCGGGGCCGGACATACAATGAAATGAAAACCCTTAGCTGCTTACAGGCGTTGACATACGTCAACAGGGACTGATGAAAATGTGTGCCTCGACCGGGACTCGAACCAGGGATCTCCTGCTTACATGGCAGACGTTATCCATCTGAGCCTCAGAGAACACACAGGATAGTGCGACTGAAAGGATTTATTTCTGGCACGCCTTCCCTGATCCCACATTCTCAACGTATTGTCCCACACTATATTCGTAGTGCCCCCGCCCATTATACTCATTACTCGCGGCGCTTGCCGATTCCCGTAAGAGTTCGGGCACTGTTTGTGCATCCGCACATAAGAAGAAAATGGTCAAGTGCCCGTTGAGCCTTAACTGTATATATACTAGATGGTATCTGTTCTTTCGGACATAAATCTTTTAAAATTGGCCAAAGGCTGAACAACTTGCGTTGTACATATTTCATAAGTTTAATGTCATTCTGAACTCTAGTTCTACCCCAAGTGACTTTCAAAGTCCGCAATCAATTTTGTCAGGGCAAAAATCTCCCAACTTTAAGCCCCTTAATCTCTGACAAAGTACCTCCGTTGTGACCTTGCTGTAAGGTTATTTGTTAATAGCAGTTTCACCAAAATTAAGTGCTTTTGAAACCCTGTATCGTAAAAGAGATGGCTAATTCACACTTGTAGTCACCATTGGTTGAAGTAGTCTTTTCTTTACTAAATATCAGCTTTCCACTATTATGGTTTTTCTCTTAGAGTCTACAATTACCCACTGTAGTGCCCCTTGTATATAACTATTTGGGATTATAATTTTCTCAGAACATTTTATTCGTATGGAGGCACTACGATGTGTATATAAAAACTCACTACGGTATCTGTGAAATATGAAAAATGAATATTATTTTGTATTTTGTCAATAATTTGAATGGCCTTGCGGTTCTGGGCGCTTCGGTCGGGAACCGCGTGACCACTACGGTCGCAGGTTCTAATCCTGCTTCGGGCATGTCAGTCCTTAGGTCAGTTAGGTTTAAGTAGTTCTAAGTTTTAGGGGACTGATGACCTCAGATGTTAAATCTCATAGTGCTCAGAGCCATTTGAGCCTTTCCGAGGAAGATATCCATTAAGATCAAAAGTTGCTTTGGATAAATAAGTTTTAGAACAAGTCTCTCTGATACCTTTTTTAGGCTATTGTATAAGTCTTGATTTTGTCTCTGACACTGACAATGAAATACATAGTTTCCAAAGTGTCTGTGGTACAATTAGCAGAACATTCGGACATGATGTGCAAAAAGGGACCATCATGAAATTCCATAAAGTGAAGACAGTTCCTTATGTTGGACAGTTCGTTATCCAATGGTAGCGCAAGTTGGGTTATCATAAAATAAAAAAGAAGAAACTGCAGACATGAGGTACCCAAGTAAAACAGGAAGAGACGTTATTAGAAAAAAAATGACATTATAATTAAATTATTTAACATGAACGTAAAGATTCCAAAATATCGTAAAGATTGGAGACAACATCTCATTAGAATGCCTGGTTACAGAATTCCCTAATGGATCTGAACTGCATGCCGAATAGGAAAACAGAATCATAAAAACCTCGAAAATGGCGGGATGGACTTTGTGAGTTCGGAACAGGCAACACTTAGTCGTTGAAGATAAAGTGGTGGTGGTGGTGGTGGTGGTGGTGTTGGTGGTGGTGGTGGTGTTGATGATGATGCTGAAACATTGCTAGATCTATCTTATTGATTCCGGGAACATACAGTTTCCAAACAAGCCACTCTTGCCATCTACTGATTGCGCACGGCGTGTTTCAACTCACAGGACTAACGAAATGAGTCTTGGAGCAATTAATTGGAGGATTACAAATGCAGCCAACTTGATCTGAGGCGCATACAGACCGCATGCGGCGAAGAAACCACAGCCGAGTGATGCATGTCACTTGCCGAATTTACCCACTGAGGTGAGAAACGTCATGGGATATCTCCTAATATCATGTTGGACCTCCTTTTGCCTGTCGTAGTGCAGCAACTGGACGTGGCATGGACTCAAAAATTCTTAGGATGTCCTCTATAGAAATACTGAGCCACACTGTATGTATAGACAAGAATAATTGCGAAAGTGTTGCCGGACAGGATTTTATGAGAGACCTGACTTCTCGATCATTTCACATAAATGTTAGATGAGATACATGTCGGGCCATCTGGATGGCCAGACGATTCGTTCAAACTGTCCAGAACGTTCTTCAAACCAACAGCGAAAACATGTGGCCCAGTGACACGGAAAAATGTCATCCGCAAAACTTTCATCGTTGTTTGGGAACGTGACGCCCATGACTGGTCCAAACTACCTACAAGCAGGCGAACATCCAAAGGACGCAGTCCATTCCTTCGAAACATAGCCCACACCATTGCGGAGTCAAGCCAGCTTGCACACTGCATTGCTGACAACTTGGGTCCATGGCTTCGTGGGTGTGTGGGCCAGACTCTAATCCTACCATCAGCTCTTACCAACTCAAATCGGGACTCATGTGACCAGGCCATCGATTTCTACTCGCTTCCGTTCAGCAAATATGGTCTAGTGCCAAGCAGAGGAGCTGCAGGCGATGTCGTACTGTTAGTATTCGCGTCAGTCATTTGCTGCCATAACCCACTAACGCCACATTTCACCACTCTGTCCTCAGATATGCGTTCGTTGTACGCCACACATTGAGCTGCTCAAGGTCGTTAAGTGGAGGCCGTTCGCCATTGCGTTGTCCGTGGCGAGAGATAACGCTTTAAATGTGGTATTCTCGGCACAATATTGACATTGTGCATCTCAGAATATTGAAATCCTTAACGATCACACAAAAATACGTCTTATTCATCTAGCTCCAAGTAGCAGCCCGTGTTAAAATTTTATTACACTACCGGCCATTAAAATTGCTACACTACCAAGATGACGTGCTACAAACGCGAAATTTAACAGACAGAAAGAAGATGCTCTGATATGCAAATTAGCTTTTCAGAGCATTCACACAAGGTTCGCGCCGGTGGCGACACCTACAACGTGCTGACATGGGGAAAGTTTCCAACAAATTTCTCATACACAAACAGCAGTTGACCAGCGTTGCCTGGTGAAACGTTGTGATGCCTCGTGTAAGGAGGAGAAGTGCGTACCATCACGTTTCCGACTTTGATAAAGGTCGGATTGCAACCTATCGCGATTGCGGTTTATCGTATCGCGACATTGCTGCTCGCGTTGGTCGAGATCCAATGACTGTTAGCAGAATATGGAGTCGATGGGTTCATGAGGGTAGTACGGATCGCCGTGCTTTATCCCAACGGCCTCGTATCACTAGCGGTAGAGATTACAGGCATTTTATCAGCATGGCTGTAACGGATCGTGCAGCCACATCTCGATCCCTCAGTCAACACATGGGGACGTTTGCAAGACAATAACCATCTGCACGAACTGTTCGACGACGTTTGCTGCAGCATGGACTATCACCTCGGAGACCATGGCTGCGGTTACCCTTGACGCTGCATCACAGACAGGAGCGCCTGCGATGGTGTGCTCAACGACGAACCTGGATGCACGAATGGCAAAACGTCATTTTTTCGGATGAATCCAGGTTCTGTTTATAGCATCATGAATGTCACGTCAGTGTTTCGCGACATCGAGGTAAAGGCACGTTGGAAGCGTGTATTCGTCATCGGCATACTGGCGTATCACCCAGCATGATGGTACGGGTTCCATTGGTTACACGTCTCGGTCACCTCTTGTTCTCACTGACGGCACTTTGGACAGTGGAAGTTACATTTCAGATCTGTTACGACCCGTGGCTCTACCCTTGATTCGACCCCTTCGAAACCCTACATTTCAGCAGGATAATGTACAATTGCATGTTGCAGGTTTTGTACGGGCCTTTCTGGATACAGAAAATGTTCGACTGCTGCCCTGGCCAGTACATTCACCAGGTCTCTCGCCAACTATAAACGTCTGATCAGTGGTAGCCGAGCAACTGGCTGGTCACAATACACCAGGCACTACTCTTGATGAACTGTAGTATCGTGCTGAAGCTGCATGGGCAGCTGTACCTGTACACGCCATCCAAGCTCTGTTTGAGTCAATGCCCAGGCGTATCAAGGCCGTTATTACGGCAAGAGGTGGTTGTTCTGGGTACTGATTTATCAGGGTGTATGCACTCAAAGTGCGTGAAAATGTAATCACATGTCAGTTCTAGTATAATATATTTGTCCATTGTCATCTGCATTTCTTCTTGGTGTAGCAGTTTTAATGGCCAGTAGTGTAATTCTCGTTGTGCGGCCATAATCACGTCGGATGCCTTTCCACATTAATCACTTGAGTAGAAACGACAACTTCTGCAGTGGACTGCCCTTTCGAACCTTGATCACGCGATACTTGCGCCATCTGTATATGTGTGTATCGCTGTCTCAGTCTAAGCTACTAGATGACTTCGAAAACTGGCACGTTGGCACTAACTGCGTGCGACGAAGACGACATGTGAGTCGCGCAACATGTCCACTGAGGAAACGATTTGGGTGAATAGGAAAATTACCGACTCGGCACCAGTTTGGCACGAACCGCATGCGTGGAAGAAAAAAGAGGAACATCGAAGGCTACAGATATTACCGGAACAGTATTTCGAACCTCGTGGCATATTTGTTACTTAGTACCGAATAATTCATTAGTTATTAGTGGATACATAGGTTATGTAATGTGTAGTCTTCCATTATCTTGTTGAAAGATAAGGAAACTGAGACTCCGAAGATTGGTTACAGCCACATGCATTACCACGTCAAAACGTAATGGTTGCTTTCCTAATTACCGACTATGCGAAGCAAAGGTTATTGTCTTGTGTACCCAGCACAGCACATACTAACACACGTGATGCTGTAGCTGTATGATAATGATAAATACAGACTGGCAAGCTTTATTCTGCTCGAAGCCACAGTATATGGACACATCCGTCGCGTTTCAGTATTCGTCTGTATAACAATCATCTCGTGAGGCTCAACGGCCAGGAGCAAGTCAACCATTTGTGTGACCCCTAACATACGCCATTAACTCTATCAGGAATAAAGGGAGCTACAGTTTGACGTGGACTCCAAACCACGTGTCGATCCTGGCAAATCTCCTCAAAACCGCAAAATGAAGGCGAGGATTAATGAATGAAAATCTCCATGATCCGATTGGATTCGACACCGCGATCCTTCGCTTTCCAGGCACGCGCTTTGCTGCTAGACCACCAGCCCCGATCTCTCATGCAAATACACGTGGTGCAAATCCTGTGTTCGTCGTTAAAAGCTGACCCCTAAACCATTTGATGTGGAAACACCCAGTAATTAAGTCTCACGGCGGAGCAGGTGCAAAACACCTCTCCTTTCCGTTGAACTAGCGTGCTGGTAAGATCCTGGCGGTGCACAACAACGGTCTTCTTTCGCTGACTGGCCGCCTTTCTACGACCGCACGGGGTCGTTAGGCCTTGCTTCTCCTTCCCCTCCCCCCCCCCACCTCCCCCACCTCCCACAGGTTCGAAACGGTCGCATAACGAGCAGCCCAACCCTTTCCACACCCATCGTGCCCCCGCCACGCCTCAAGCAGAGGCGGTGGCGCCAACGAGGACCTCCACCCCCGCCGCCTCCGCAAGTCTGCCGCTTTCTATTGTCTCCGCTCCCGATACCTGCTGGCTCTATTGTGACCGGCGAAATAATGATCCACAAGCTGGAGCGGTGGTCGCCAGGGGGGGGGGGGGGCCGTCGGAGGGGGGAAACCGCGAGAGAGTGCAAGACCGCATTGACGATGGGGTCAGACAAAACGGCAGGGAGCGCTCAAATAACTGGTATAGGCGCCTGTACACCAGTGCACCAGTACGAGGGTGACTTTTCAACGTCGCACTTTGCTTTCCGCCCATCTTCGATGGTCTTCCAACAGCCTGAAATACGCTCAAACGACGCCCTTTGTACACCTTGCGAGTATTACAGAAGCTTTCATTCAGCTGCAACTTCACAGTCTTCTCTTTTACAGCACTCCTTTGTTTCTGATCAACTTCACAGTTTCTTACTTTAAAGTAAAACCGTTGCCTGGTACCTATTCAGTCTTTTTAAGGAATGCCATACCCAATGTGACCTGTTAACTCACACTAGATGTTACGAGGGGCGTTCTGTAAGTAGTGGAACACATTTTTTTTTCCTCGGCGAATTTTGTTTGAAAAAATACACAATTTTGTCGTGGGACATCATGGAACATTCCCGCTTCAACCTCTGCGAACTCCCGCGTACCGGCCGGTCGCACACAGCTGTGATTCTCGCAATGGTGAAACGTGAGGACACTCTCATTCGAGGTGGTCAAAGGATCACAGGTAGACATCTCGCTGTTCAACTGGACGTATCTGTTGGTCCGTTGATAGTGCTGACACACACGGTCACCAGTCGGGGTCCTCAAAGGTGTGTGTCCACTGCGTTCCTAGACTCCTAACAGAAGACCATGAAGAGGAACGAAGGACCATCTGTGCGAAACAGCCGGCCACGGTGGTCTCGCGGTTTTAGGCGCGCAGTCCGGAACCGCGCGACTGCTACGGTCGCAGGTTCGAATCCTGCCTCGGGCATGGATGTGTGTGATGTCCTTAGGTTAGTTAGGTTTAAGTAGTTCTAAGTTCTAGGGACTGATGACCACAGCTGTTAAGTCCCATAGTGCTCAGAGCCATTTGAACCATTTGTGCGAAATAGCGAGGCTGATAGTCACACTTTTTGTCGAACATCGTCACAGGTGATGAAACATGATTTTAGGAAGAAGACCTCTTGCAGCTGGTAAAATTGTCGTTTGTTAAAACACGACCGGTTTCGTGGCATTAAGCCGCATCATCAGGTGAACCCTAACGGCGAAAATCAAAGTACAATGTCACCACGTTTTGTGGATATAGTTTTTATTCTCCAAAACGTGATGATTCTGTTTTTTGCTTTTTACCACGTAGGTTCACCTGAAGATGAAACTTAAAGCAGCGAAACGGGTCGTGTTTTAACAAATAACAATTTCACCAGCTGTAAGCGGAGTTCTTCCTAACATTATGTCTTTCAACAGCTGCGGTTTCCCGCAATATAAAATAGTTGGTAATGAAACATGGGTTCATCACATCCTACCGGGATAAAACGGCAATCCATGGAGTGGCGCTACGCCAACTCTCGTCCGAAGAAAAAGATCAAAGCCGCACCCACACTCGGTAAGGTAATGCCGACTGTCTCCTGGGACTCTGAAGGGATTACTCTGAAGTCATCCCTCATGGTGCAACGACCATCTCTGAAACGAATGGTGCTATCCTCAGGAAGTTGAAGAAACACCTCTTGTGTGTTCGTTCCCATAAAAATGCAAAGGAACTTCTCGTTCTTAATAACAATGCAAAGCTTCACACACGCCTGTGCAGCCGAGAGTACCTCATAAATCTTTATTGGACTGCTCTTCCTCATCCATTCTACGGTCCTGATCTCGCACCTTCCGACTTCCATCTGTTTGGTCCAAAGAAGGATGCTCTCCGCCGGAGGCAGTAAGTGAATGATGGGGAGTTTACTGACGCAGCAAGACGTTGGCTCCGACGCCAACTAGTAGAGTGGTGGGCCCCCCATGCAGACATGCAGGCCCTCCAAGAAAGGAAGAGTAAGGTGACGGACTGAACGGAGATTATGTTGGAAAATAGGGTTCCGTAGTCAAAAGGATGGGAAATAATATAGCGTATTGGAATCCTAAGTAACACAGAACTACTTTCAGAAAAAAACGTGTTGCATTGCTTTTTGAACGTCCCTCGTGTAAGCTCACCGTACAAAATATTAATCACCCCGAAAGGAACCATTTAATACCGTGTAGCTGCGCTCCCTGACTTCATAACCATATGAATTCGGTTAGGATATGATTTCATAAGATTATACAGTTACGTCGCATCCAGGTTAAGCCACTCAGTGAGAGCCTGTCAGTGCAGCTCCACCAGCTTGCGATGATGCTGATGTCGATGTTCTACGCGCTGATCCAACATGCTCCACAGATTTCCTGTGGTATTCAACTCCTTAGGTTCTGTGGACCATTCGTGATGTAATACTGTCGGGGAATGTTCTGAAAGCCAGTCAGACAGTCTTTCAGCCTCATGAACTTTGTTATTGTCGTCTTGAAAAATAGACGTATCAATAGCACACTCATCATACAGATGTTGACTGAAAGGCAACACATGATCAGTCAGAATGTTTAAATAAACATGGTTGCCCACGTTAGTGGTCACCCAGTTTATAGTAAGAAAAACATAAATTATCCGCCAAAATCCTGAACATGAGACTTAAAAATATCACAGAAAAGCTAATATCTGAAGAACAGTCGGGTTTTAAAAAAAGGGTGATCAATTAATGAGAATGTTTTGATGCTGCAACAAATAGGATTTTGAGACAGAATTGGATAATGTGAGGAGAGAAATTGTATGGAATATCATGACTGAATTAGGGTGTCTATCTCACCTCATAAAGGCTATTAAGAGTCGATGAACACTGTATTTGTTACAGATATGGAAACTAAAACAACAAAGTCAACGACCACAACCAAAGGGGTACGATAAGGATGCTGTATTTCACCAACCCTTTCAATATATATGTAGTTAAAGTTATCAGGAAATTAAAATGTTTGTCATAAATAGAGTTCCTTTGGATAGCGACACTAGACTAAATTTAATTTTAAATGTAGATGACCTAACTCTAGTTACAGAGAACGAAGATAAACTTCAGATGGAAGTCTATAAATTGCTGCAGATAGCCTCGTTTTACAGCTTCATACTGTCTGTAGATAAAACGAAGGTGATGGCATTTGAAGGCAGACTACCAGTAACATCTAAAACAGTCTTGAATAATAAAAACTTGGAGCAAGTAAAATATTTTGAGTGAATAGAATGCGACATCACTTAAAAATATAAGCATGACGTGGACCAAAAATTAAATGTCTCGAACCATCGTAAAAAGTTTGCAGGATAAAGCTAGCGAAGAAGACCAGCCGTAGTTTTATAAAATAACAGCAGTGCCAACCCTTACCTATGGAAGTGAAGCATGGGCCACAACAACTGGCAAAGAAAGTAGAATAAAGTCTCAAGAAATGAGATTTCTAGGAAGAGTAGGATGATATGCAAGGAAGATCGAAAAAAGAATTGGAATGATTTAGGAATATATATCCTAAATCAAAAGAATAGAGAAAAATAGGAGAAAATGGAAGGTACATTCAGGCCATATGACTGGAAAGAGACTCTCGGTAAAGGCTCTCAGTTATAAATGCGGTGGAAGAAGAAATGTGGGAAAACCATATAAGAGATTGAATACCGTCACAGGCAATTTGCCTAATACGTGAAGTTAAGAAGAAGAAGAAGAAGAAGAAGAAGAAGAAGATCCGTAGTTGACTTATGGAACATGTTTTATGCTCACGTATTACGCTTCTTGAAACTGTGTAAGTAGGTTCTCACACGATAGACACCGTCTATCTTCAGGAATCTACCATTCAGGTATCTCAGCACCTCTGTGACGCTTTCCTATAGGTCAAATAAACATATGACCATTCTTGCTATCTTACTTTGTACAAATTCAACATTCCTTAGTAATCTGGCATGGGTTCCACACATTTCAGCATATTTTTCACTCGGTTGTACGAGTATGTCTTCTTTGAAGACTCATTGCATTTTCCTGGTACCCTATCAATGAACCAAAGTGTGCTACCAGCTTTATCTACAGCTGATCTGATGTGATAGTTTTAATTCACACTACTATAAATTTTTAGAGCGCGCTATTTGAGCGAGTTGACTAACTCCGACTGCGCCATTGATACTGTATCTAATGGCACAAGGTTTTCTGTTTCTGTGAAGCCAGCTGTTTTAAATTTCTGAGCTTTAAATGAAATTGTCAGTCGTTGCATCACTTTGACCAACATCTGACGTAATATTTGTGCATCTTTTTCACAGAGTACTTCATCATACACGATGAACCAGAACTCCATCAACAAAGTTTAAAAGAAGGTATAATGGACGAAAATAGGAAAAAAGTCCAATAAACGCGGGTTCAAAACTGCATGCTTAAGGACTGTGAGCACTTGTTCTTCTTCGCTATTGTGGAACATATTTCTATTGAACAAGTACTCATAGCTTTTAGCGGATGCATTTTAGAGCCCACGTATACTTGACTTGTTTTCTTGTTTCGGTCCATATTACTTCCTTCACAAATAGGGGTAGCAAATGGCTCGAAGTGCAAGATAAGGGTTTCATAGCATCGAAGGTGAACAAGTACTCATAGTTCTTAAGGCAAACATTTTAGGACCAATAGACTTATTTACTTTGGTTTGGTCCATACCACCATTTTTGAAAGTTTGTCAATAGATTTCTGGTTCATGCTGTAGACAACTTCATAAACTACGGATCTCCATGTCTACTGCTATCTTTTTCTGCAAGGTTATAAATATACAACAGGAACCACAAGGTTCCTAACACACTTCACCGTGGCATATTTGACGTTCCGTCTACATCTGTCGATGAATCTCCATCTAAGATAATATGCTCATTTTTCCTGCTGACGAATCCTCCAACCAGTCATGAATTTCACTCGATATCTAATACGACTGTGCTTTCAATAATAAACAAATTTGTGGTATTTAGTCAAATATTTTTCCGAAGTCAACAGGTACTGCATATACCTGACAGACCAGGTCCGTGGTTTCAGGATGTTACGTGGGAAAAGTGCTAGGTGGCTTTCGCATGAAAATGTCTTTTTTATGGAGGAGGTCATTCTGTTCTTGATGCGACAATACGTTTAAGCTCAGAATATTTTCTATTATACATTCTATGGGGCGTTGGGTAATAATGAAATGGTCGTTATTTTGTTACGTCCGTATTAAAAGACTGAAATTGTCTGTCCGAGCTTTACACCTAACTTTGCCATCTACAAGAGCCTATAAACTATTTCTGCGGTCAGCCAGAAAACAATGAGGACGTACTGACCATAATTTCTAGTGTTCATAATGCTTTGTGACCACTGAAAGAAAATGCTCTCAGCGTGATCAGGAGCTGCGACAATAAAGAACGTTTTGAGTTTTAACTGATTGATATAGTCTGTAAAAGTTCTCATGCACAAAATATAAGGCTTACTATTTTAACTAATATCCCTATCGGAAAAAGCACTATTAATATTTTAGAGGCGACCTCTACGGAGAGCTCCACGAAAAATGGTCTATCGCCCTGACTTCTAACCACCAAAAGTTAATACATCACCTTAAAAGTGGAAAATAATCTCGTCACTTGCTCGCAGTTTTGTCAACATTACCGGAAGCACGCAAACAGCTGTTTCCGTGAAAACTATCTGATCTGGGACGGTGTCCAGTTCTCGCGAGTTCATATCCTACTTTTACAAAAAAACGCATTCAAGTCTGCCCAGCTCACCTGATCAGAGGCACAACGCACGCGGATGTTTGACTTATACGGAGAGTGTGATCTCTCACAATGAAGTGTTAGTTACCACTGCTTCTCTGATTGCATTTATATAGGGGTGCAGCTGGCCATCAAAAGGAACGTCTGCTGTCAATCGTCCTGGACACAGGTAGTAAATTGTAAAAGGCCCCTTCCTCAGATACGCATTACTTAATAGCTTTGGCGTTCAAGAATTTGCAGTCTTCTTAATTTTTATGTAACTAGAGGTAAGTTTACTATACTTACTGAAAAGTTTGCCGACTAGAATTTTTAGAACGGAACGGACAGTAGAACATGATGCCTGAACAGCTTCTATAAGATTCCCTGTAACCTTAGTTATTAACAATAGACTCTAGAAACTTGGAACAACTGTATCCTTTCATGAATGTGATCGAGTGCTGTAATTAGAACTTTCCATTACAAGTACAGAAGCTACTTAACCTACCACGAATAAGTATATTTTTGTTACAAACTTGGATTTTAGTAAATAACTTCAGAACTAATAGAGGTACGTTGTTGATGCCACGTATTTAATGTTTTTACATGAACTCAGGCTACATGCGAATTTTCAGTTGTCTGATTCTAATATTCAGCAGCTTCAGTTTTTCGTAAAGGGTTCCTATTTTAATCAAAGTATTGCTCTGATCGAGATGAGTCTTGTAAATTTACGTTTAGGTATTCTGACCAGTTTTTGGCTTTCTAGTTTCATTATTCAGCACTCCTATTTCTTTTCTTAATATTCTATATTTTGCGTAACATATTCATTTGATCATTCTGATATGCTAGATGTTGACATAGAACATACTTATACATACAATAATGAAGTTTATAAAAGCTATTTTAATTTTTAATTTAACTCTTATGCATCCGTCCTTTCTATGAGAAGCATAGGCGCGTTATGCAGACGTGGCGCTGGTACTAGTGAACTGAGGTAAGCCCCGCACACTCGTTCGCCTCTGTGCCTCTCACAATGGTACAACGCTTTTTACCACCTCGTAATTTGATTTTTTGTGAAAAAATTCTTTTTGAACAAATACACAGAGCGACTATAATTACTGTTACTCAGGTGGTCCATTGATAGTGACCGGGCTTAATATATCACGAAATAAGCGTCAAACGAAGAAACTACGAAGAACGAAACGTGTCTAGCATGAAGGGGGAAACCAGATGCCGCTATGGTTGGCCCGCTAGATGGCGCTGCCATTTGTTAAACGGATCTCAACTTTTTTTTTGTTTCTTGTTTTTTTTAATAAGAACCGTCATTTTTATTACATATTCGTGTAGTACGTAAGGAAATATGAAAGTTTTAGCTGGACCACTTTTTTCGCTTTGTGATAGATGGCGCTGTAATAGTCACTAACAAATGGCTCACAAACTTCAGACGAACAGTTGGTAACAGGTAGGTTTTTTAAATTAAAGTGCAGAGCATAGGTACGTTTGAACATTTTATTTCAGTTGTTCCATTGTGATACATGTACCTTTTTGAACTTGCCATTTCTGAGAACGCATGCTCTTACAGCGTGATTACCTGTAAATACCACATTAATGCAATAAATGCTCAAAATGATGTCCGTCAACCTCAATGCATTTGGCAAAACGTGTAACGACATTCCTCTCAACAGCGAGTAGTTCACCTTCCGTAATCTTCGCCCATGCATTGACAATGCCCTGACGCAAGTTGTCAGGCGTTGTCGGTGGATCACGATAGCAAATATCCTTCAACTTTCCCCACAGAAAGAAATCCGGGGACGTCAGATCCGGTGAATACGCGGGCCATGGTATGGTGCTTCGACGACCAATCCACCTGTCATGAAATATGCTATTCAATACCGCTTCAACCGCACGCGAGCTATGTGCCGGACATCCATCATGCTGGAGGTATATCGCCATTCTGTCATACATTGAAACATCTTGTAGTTACATCGGTAGATCATTATGTAGGAAATCAGCATACATTGCACCATTTAGATTGCCATCGGTAAAATGGGGGTCAATTATCCTTCCTCCCATAATGCCGCACATGCATTAACCCGCCAAGGTCGCTGATGTTCCACTTTTCGCAGCCATCGTGGATTTTCCGTTGCCCAATAGTGTTTATTATGGCGGTTTACATTACCGCTGTTGGTGAGTGACGCTTCGTCGCTAAATAGAACGCGTGCAAAAAATCTGTCAGCGTCCCGTAATTTCTCTTGCGCCCAGTGGAAGAACTGTACGCAACGTTCAAAGTCGTCGCCACGCCATTCCTGGTGCATAGAAATATGGTACGGGTGCAGTCAATGTTGATTTAGCATTCTCAGCACCGACGTTTTTGAGATTCCCGATTCTCGCACTAATTGTCTGATACTGATGTGCGGATTAGCGGCGACAGCTGCTAAAACACCTACTTGGGCACCATCATTTGTTGCAGGTCGTGGTTGACGTTTCACATGTGGCTGAACACTTCCTGTTTCCTTCAATAACTTAACTATTGTATCCGGCGAACGGTCCGGACTCTTGGATGATGTCGTCCAGGATAACGAGCAGCATTCATAGCACACGCCCGTTGGACATTTTGATCACAATAGCCATACATGAACACGATATCGACCTTTTCCGCAATTGGAACATGATCCATTTTAACACGGGTAATGTATCACGAAGCAAATACAGTCCGCACTGGCGGAATGTTACGTAATACAACGTACTTATACGTTTGTGACTATTACAGCGCCATCTGTCACAAAGCGAAAATGTGGTCCAAGTAAAACATTAATATTTCTTTACGTACTACACGAATATTTAATAAAAATGGGGGTTCCTATTTGAAAAACAAAAAAAAAAAAACGCAGTTGATATCCGTTTGACCAATGACAGTGCCATCTAGCGGGCCAACCATAGCGCCATCAGGTTTCCCCCTTGAAGGTAGATAATGTACATAAAATAACTTAGAAACATGAAATAAAATTTTCGGACATTACAGAATTAATTTTATGATTAATAATTTTGAGTCTTTACCTGAAAGAGAAATGCACAAAATCATTTCGCTCCTTTGCAACTATTCAGCACTCACTCATTTAGATACAACCGCAGGCACTGTGGTATGTGTCGTTACGAACCATTTTCACTAAAACGTTTGAGGTAGAGGGTGGAAAGTCACTGTGGTTGGTGTCCTCCTCACTTCCTTCCCAATACAGCTTGTAGGCTGTCTTTCATGAAGCCTCCTTGTCTCCGAGAAACAGATAACATAGTGTAAGCTTTCGTTCTCAACTTATATCTAAGGGCTGGCAAAAAGTTCTATGTTTTTCGTCTATAATACAATTAATTAACTGAGAAACTATCAGAAAGTCCTTTTCGCTTTGAAATTTTTTGTTCGGAATACAATTACTAACTTTTTAAAAATGATTATTGGAAATATGTTGCTTCATAAAATCGTGACGTTATCCTAGCTCACTTTTACTAGTTACTTCGTTATTAAGCTTGATCAACGAACATTGATATTTATTTTGTTTTTTATAAACTGTAGCTATCATGCTCTGAAAGTGTACATAGGTTTTTAAAATAGTCATATTCGGGCTACTTTGCAATTTACTTCATAGCCTTAGATGTTTCCTTAATTAGAAAACGAGTAACCCTTCTAAGCTCTATCTTCTTATGGCACAGTTATCGTACAGATTAGTATCTTAAAGAAGCTATTGGTTACTTTGTTTTGTTACACACACAGTTAAAAAGCTGTCATTATTATAACATACCAGTATTCTACAATTTTCATTTCTTAACACATTCGTTTATATGTAAGTATTTATCTGTTAATTGACCATCCGCCTAAATCAAAATTAAGCATTTCTCAACCCTTTTTACCAGACGTGAGGAAATTACACACAAGTTTTCCACCGTTTTACCTTACATTTCAGCCTATTCATTTCATTACTCCTACTTGTCCCTATTTTCATTTATCCGTATATTTCACTTTCTTCCATGTTTCGACGCTTCTGTCTCCCGTTTATCTTCCGCAGCCTACTGACCTTATTTGCACACTGTTTTGAACTGACCCCCATACCACTTTCATACACCTTCTTTAATTAATATGAAAACACTTTGGCTTGCCTCTGTTGGCACTATATTATTACTCTCTCTTTTCTACAGACAACTTCATGTCCGACATAATATTATTAATTTATGCAGAGTTTATTCTTTCAAAGTTTAGGAATTTTCAGCTTCAATTACTTCTCTATACGCAAAGTGTCCCTGTTTTGTTGTTACTAACCCTTTTTGTAGATATCATTTACTATTTGTTTACTTTAGTCATTATTTTTCAATCATTGCTGCTCATGAGTTAGCCCATTATTATTTTAACATTCAGAATTTACTATAGCAAACTACCTCTCAATTCTCTTTTAAGTCATCATTAGGCTATAGTCATTTTCGGGAATCATTCTTACTTACTAGGAAGGTATTAGGAACAATTAGAGTATGTAGAACATGAAGGCATATATTTCTTACTTACAGTAGATAGAACACAAGAAGAGAACGAGAATTGAAAGGGCAATAAAGTTTCATCCAGATGGGACCTCTCAGTACGCCAAACTGTGTATCCACCAAAGAGCGGCAGACACTCTCTTAACTGCAGATAAATTTATTTCCGACATAATCTACAGAATCTAATTACTGTTAGTTTTCAAAGCCTTCAGGTCTACAACGTTTCGTACACCTAGTTCTCTCTTAATTTTCGGGTATTCCAGTCGGTAAAGTTTGCATGAGGCTTACCTATTATCCTGAATGGTCCGTGACAAACATCCACAAACTTCTTTGTTTCCGCTGAAATTTTCTTAGATTTTTCCTTTGTTTTGTCTAACACTAGTCACCAACGTTAAAACTGGTGTGGGCAGATTTTGCGTCACGCCTCCTTTTTCTGTCCAAGACTCTCTTACGTATGTTTGCTCTAGCCTGTGCTTTCTTTTCATCTACAGTGCTCTGAATGGATATTATGGGGTTCCTGGTTAAACATTAGTTTACAAGAAGCAAAGCCTAAGGCATTTTGTTTAAGGTCGTTGATGATATCTTCAAAGCTTTTGATATGATCGGCTCAAGCTAAACGGTTCCTGTCGCCATAAGTTCTACGCGATCTCCTGCATAACCCTCTTGATCTTATTACCCTGCTGAAACCACGCCTACATCCTTATATGGCGAATTTTGGCCTTTCCTAGGCATGCTTTAAATTTTTCAGGTACAAATTGCGGACCATTAGACTCTTTGGTCTGACAATCCTTACAGAATAGTCCTTTCCCAGCTTGTCTACCAGCATTTTGGCATTAGCTGTCTTTGTTGGGTAAAATTTGATGTTGACATAATAGCTAAAACCATTAAGCACCACAAAACATGGATATATCCTCCTTTAGACATCGGGAGGGGGCCAAAAATAGCGGTTGCACACAATTACAGGGCTTCACTTGGTTCTACATTGTGCATACATCTCTACACTAAACTATTTACTGCACGTACCTTCCGACATACACTACAAGATGCTAGCTTCCTTGCTGCTCTACGATGCGTATTGACGAAAACCACCTTCTCAATTTAGCAATGCATCTCTTTGCTCCATAACGGCCATATCGTAGAAGCACGTAATCTAGCAGCAGATCCACATGTTGGGATGGAAAACATATCTTCCATTCTGCTCAATCTTCCTTCTTCGGAAGAAAATTCTTTTATGGAGACAATAGTATTGGGCTACTTTTGGATTATTGGGGACCCCTAAATAACATTTTACTAATCTCAACTGATCATCGTTATACTTTCTTCCAGGCACTCTCCTCCCTGACCTCAAGTGTAACCAACATGTACCCGTAGTTCTTATCTGCCAACGGAATTTCTAACACTTCTTGATAGCCCATTCGCTACCAGACTGTCCTTCGCCAGAATGTATTTCATATCAAGGGCGAACTGCTGAAGGATATAGTCCATTCTGTCAATCTTGGACGTCTCACTTTGCAAGTTTCTAAAAACGTGTCTTATGATCACTATACATTATCACTTAACAAATAATGTACCAAACACGACAGCCAATGCATCTAACTTCAAAATTCCAGGTTGCAATGAGGGACTCGCAATTTCGTTTGTTTTATGTACTCCTTAGTCGCATTCTGTTTCCACCTGAAACACCTATACTACAATCTCGCAACCACTCGAGTCAACTGACGTAAAAAAGTGATAGACAAAATCTGGATGGCGCAGTAGCACACTATTCATCAGACAGTGTTTTAATTCTTCAAAAGGTAATTGGTGCTCTTCAAACCCAACTAGCATTCTTTGTCAACAATTGGAGTAGACAAAGTGTATTAAACAAGTCATCTATTGTAAAACGGCAGTAGAATCCTAGTGAAGTGAACATTGACCTGAGCTGCGTTTTATTTCTGGGCGCTTCAAACTTTTCAGTGAGTGGTAATTTTGAAGGTTCATGTAATATAACTTTCCTGCTGATTTCGTGGCCCAAGAATTTTATTGAGCCTCTAACACACTTTAATTCCATATCTCCTTTTCCTATAGCTTCTAGCACCCTGTCTGGTAAACCGATATCTTCCTCTCATTTGGGAGTTGCCAATAAAACATCGTCAACGTAACTAGCCATCTTATGTAACAATTCTTGGTCCAGTACATGAAACATCAGTATTATAAAGACACGCAGAGAAATATTTAATCCAAATGGGATTACTTGATACTAGTAGCACCGTCCTTCATATAAAAAGTCTGATACTTACGTGATAATTTTACCGCGGGCATATTCCAGTACCCACATGTTAAGTGCATTGATGTAAGATACATATCATATTTCCTCGGGAGTTCGTTCGCATTTTGAGAGCGGTCACACTCTCTTATCGCAGTTTCACTTAGCCAACGTTCGTTCAGTATTAATCTGACGCTTCCGTCACGCTTAGGCACAGCAAAAATAGGATTATTATATTCACTATTTGCTTGCTCAACGACACCCATCGCCAACACATATTGAATTTCTTTTTTAATAGCTTTCTTCACACAACATATATCTGATAAGGTTTCTCGAAAAATGTCTGCCTTTATATTTAAACAGCATTCATACCCTTTAACTTCACCAGCCGTATTTGACAATACATTGTGATGAGTAGTTAATGCTTCCCTTAATACTGCCCTTTGTTAATCAGATTTTGCTCTATAGGCTGTACTTTAGCCCCTGTTTCTTCCAGGACATAGTTAGATGTCTTCCACATCAGCATGTTACACATTATTCCCGAATTCAATATATTCCTAGAAGTACCCCTTATCCTGTATTACTCTAGTAGGCAATTTCGTGCTTTATTATTACCGTTCACATAACTTCCAATGAAAGACTCCGTAATGACTCCAGAATTTGATAAAGTTAACACTAAGTGGCAGTTAAAAGGTCTGTACTGTCAACATTTCGATACTTAACCCGAACACTATTAGACAAGTGTGATCTTTTATTATGTCACCCATACCAACTGGTATCAAAGCTTCGTATTGCACTGCTGTAGAAAGTTTTCCATTAGCACCTATTATTCTTAAGCCATGTACTTCTATGACAGGTGACTCATTCTTAACAGGAATAGAATCAAAGAATGGTTGGGACAAGGCACCTGCTTCGCTGCCACTACCAAGATGACAACGCACTATTATTCCTGAGAAGTTAATTTTTACAACACGGTGAGTCATTTTAGTCCGAACAGGTTCCCAGGAAAAGTGTTCTACGAATTTTTTTTAAATCTGTCTCCTCGTAAAGTGATTTTGTTCAGCTGCAAGTACATTCACACTTAGATTCAAAGGATGACCAACCTCCACATCAGCAGCTGCCTTTTCCAACCTGTGCACAAATTTTAAATCAAAGCCCTTGACTACTTCCCTTTCTTGCACATCAGCTAAACTACTTTCTCCCTCCGAGCAACGACATCCTTGCGCAACATTGTCGTCTGTAATACTGTCGCCTACTTTTACATTTGTGCCAAGTCAATAAAACTAGTAGGTTTCCTGAACTCATTATTGCTGCTACCCCCCACATCTAACAACCTTTGAACACTGACTCAACTTCCTCGGCCAAAACTTCAGCCTTCAGACTGCCATCATTGTAAGTGTTTACTGTATCTGCTTCCTCATCTGATTCAAACCAGTTAATTTGTTCTCCCCTATTAACTTTTTCCTTCTTGTCCCATTTTTCTAATGTGTCCAAAATACACACTGTTAACGTTAACATACTTAGGTAAACCTTGAAGAAGTTTGGAAAAACTATTTTAATTTTTAATTTCACTCTTAAATTATGGTGCAGTCCTTTGTATGTAAAGCACAGGGGCGTTATGATGACGTGCTGCTGGTAACTGTGAACCAGGGTAAGCCTCGGCTCACTCGCTCGCCTCTGTATCTCTTACAATGCTACAGCGCTTGATTCGTCTCAAACCGTCGACTATTGTGCCTCTTTGATGATTTACGTACCTGATGAGTTTTTTGTACTTGTGAGAAGAGTAGAGGACAGGACCCTTACCCCCCATCGGTGGAGACTGGAACCACACTTGATTATCTTGTTTGGTGCAGTAGCTGACTAGTATTAGAGACATGCGGCTCACAAAACTTTACTTAAAGGCATAAAACACATCTTCAACAGAAACTTAAATTTCTGAAGGACATAACAACGAAACAGTAGCAGTTTATCTATAACTGAGCACGCAAGATTTGTTACCTACAGAAAACGATATGCTATATGGCGGGAAATTTATGCTTTTCACCACTGAGTACTTGGAATTGACTGCTCGAGATTAGTAGCTACCATTAAACGCTGTGGTTCCATTGCACACTACTGATAAGCTAGGCTAGGTAGTAAACCAAAAACGGTAATCCCACAAAGCAAATTTTATAAGGGTGATCGATGCGCTGTAGCTGGTCTGTTTTCTGTGTAGTACCAAAAGTGCCCGAATACTGCAGAACCTACACTTACAAAACGATTGTGTCATTGCTGTGCAACTTACTCCACGTCTTCGAATTGAGAAATTTTTAAGATCAAGGCTTACCATTAATCGTAAAGGAACAGGTTTAGCTGAGGAAATTTTTTAAATATGGAAAGACAGCGACCGATCTGAAAAATGTGCCACACAATAAAAGAGGAGAAGGGCATTACTGTGGAGCATTATTTATCCGGACTAGATGGTGTGCTGTATGTTGCACATTAGACAACTAATAATTTAGAATTATTCTTCGTATACTAAATGTAAAGGAATATATTTGACTTTTAATTGAAGTAACTTGCATATACACCAGTGAATACAAAGTAAAACTGGACGATTTTTCATTTCTATGTAGCATATTGTTCTTACTTCTAAATAGCTGAAGCATGACCTATTCCTTCAGGGTTGAGAATCATTTTTAAAATACATGAATTGTGGTTTAAAAATATATTTATTTCAACACATTTTCGAATTCTATAAAATGTTTTATTTTGATACAAAATCAGATATAGCAACAGGCAACTATTATAATAGGAAATATCTGTTAAATACAATGAGTGTATGTGTTCATCGTAAGTTGGCGGCGAACTATGATGAGCTGTTTCGCTGGCTGGCTCAGCCTCAAAAACGTCGTTGTACCTTATATAGAATAAAAAGTTTGTTGTAAAGCCTAAGGAACTTCCTCAGCAGCAGTCACTTGTGTTATTCGGGAATGGAACATTCCAGAAACGATTTTGCAGTTATCCCTTTCCACACACAACTCCTGTAAGACTCCACTGTGAACCTATGTCATCTGGATTATGTAAAATTCGGATAAACATTAACATTCAAATTATACGTAGATTTCGACCAGTTACTGAAAAAGGGAAGATTTTATGGTGTGAAATAAACATTTAAGTTGCTTTAAGGCAGATTATTATGTTGTTTATGTGTAGCACGAACCTGCGGGTCTGACGTTCCAAATGAGCCATCATTTTGTCTTGCTACGTTGCTGATTCTGTTTGTCATAATGTCTTCAGAATGTGCGTCAACTCCATCAGCTAATCCAGCAACATTATCGCCATTGTCAACACACGGACCAATGGCGATAATAGCGCAGTTAGAAATCATAATTTAGAAACAAAAGGCTTCAATATATTCCCAGTTACTCTTCCGACAGTAATTAAGCAACAATATTTTCTACAGTTCTCCTTGATCCTTTCCATGCAGTGTATCCAACTTTTTTCCACGGACATGTTTACTTTCTCCGTCTTTTATATCATTCTAAACTCGCAACAAATTCAGAAACGCGGTACTACACGGCACAATACTAACCCGTTAAGACCGTGCAAGATTCGTGTATGGTGATTGGCTGAAATAGATTTTAATGATTGTCGTCGTTGATTGTTATCGTTGTTACTTCTGGGGTATATAATACTGAAAAATTACTGTACTAAGTAAAAAAAAAAATAATCCGACTCGCGTGAAACTCGAACATTTGTCCCTGATAATTTCTTTGCTGTTGTTGCATGGGGAAACAGCATCCTAGAGCATGAAACTGAATAACAGCGTAGGTGATATACAACCATAGCAATATAACCGGCAGCTGTCTTACAGAAGGGGTAAGGAAGAGCAGTTTCATTAATATGTGAAAGGGCAATCCTACTACCTTTCTTCTAATGTGAAATATCTGAATACACTATGTATAGGCACTTGAAACAGCTCTACAAGGTAAGGTCAATATCTTCATTTCATGTGATTTGTTGATGATTTTTTAAATGGAAAACATCTTCCACATCTTTATTGTATACTGTTGTCAAAATAAGTAAGCATAATTGTGACGGTCAAGTTTTTGGCAGTTTTCCAGAAATCTACCACGCAACTGCCGTTCTCTAAAGTACAGTACCTGAATTTCTAGACCACTCTGCCTGATTTGTGTGCTCCATAGTTGGCAGACCTGGTTCCTGTGACTGCTAAAAATATTTCCGCATATTTTCTGCGGAACTCCACCAGAACTCCTGTGAATGGTTTATTTCTTTTTCTACTTTTCTTGCTGTTGGTGGAGAGAAAAAAAATGGTTCAAATGGCTCTGAGCGCTATGGGACTCAACTTCTGAGGTCATTAGTCCCCTAAAACTTAGAACTAGTTAAACCTAACTAACCTAAGGACATCACACACATCCATGCCCGAGGCAGGATTCGAACCTGCGACCGTAGTGGTCTCGCGGTTCCAGACTGCAGCGCCTAGAACCGCACGGCCACTACGGCTGGCTGGTGGAGAGAAACAACGCTCATGTTTCCTCTTTGTTTCCCATTGGGTTGATAGGGTTTGACAAACCTTGTCACAGCAGGGTGGACCCAGTTCAAACAGCTACGTAATCAGGTGAAGCGCAGTTCTCATTCCAGCTTCAGTCCGGAATTCCGTTCTCCGAACTGAGAGATATCACCTTAAATCCTCGTCCGCTTGAATTAATGACGCGCCTTTAATGACGCTAATGTCAACAGGGTGCTCAATTCGAAGAAATCTCCTTCCTCACAAATAGCGACATTCCTGGTAACAGCGAAAAGAGGTCCTATGAAAAATTTAACGGCAAAAGGAAAGCAGACAGTCGCACATGAAAAATTGCGAGGCGTGAATTGGTGGGACAGCCATACCCATTTACAGGACGGGGAAAGAGAACAGGATGCGAAAAAATTTATAGCTTGCCATGAGGATTCGTGAAACCTGTAGAAACGCTACGAAAGATAAAAGTCCCCAGTAAATACGAGAGCCAATTACGAATACACGCAAATAATGACATCGTATTTTTTACTTACCTACATTTCTTTTAAAAATATAAATATAAAAGTCAAACTAAAAGTCAACTTACATTGTAAAATGGTCTTTTATTAGAGATTACTACTATACTACCGACTCGCCAACAGCGTTTCACTACTGGTATTAATAATAAATTAACAGATTAACCGTCAACACATTATATCTCACTCCTTGATTGATCATGAAAATGATTACGGAAATTTTATTCTATACTATAATGTAGACTTTGAGAAAGCTTTTGACAAAGTTGACTGGAATTCTCTCTTTCAAATTCTAAAGGTGGCAGTGGTAAAATACAGGGAGCGAAAAGCTATTTACAATTTGTACAGAAACCAGATGGCAGTTATAAGAGTTGAGGGGCATGAAAGGGAAGCAGTGGTTGGGAAGGGAGTGAGACAGGGTTGTAGCCTCTCCCCGATGTTATTCAATCTGTATATTGAGCAAGCAGTAAAGGAAACAAAAGAAATATTCGGAGTAGGTATTAATATTCATGGAGAAGAAATAAATACTTTGAGGTTCGCCGATGACATTGTAATTCTGTCAGAAACAGCAAAGGACTTGGAAGAGCAGTTGAATGGAATGGACAGTGTCTTGAAAGGAGGATATAAGATGAACATCAACAAAAGCAAAACAAGGATAATGGAATGTAGTCGAATTAAGTCGGGTGATGTTGAGGGTATTAGATTAGGAAATGAGACACTTAAAGTAGTAAAGGAGTTTTGCTATTTGGGGAGCAAAATAACTGGTGATGGTCGAAGTAGAGAGGATATAAAATGTAGACTGGCAATGGCAAGGAAAGCGTTTCTGAAGAAAAGAAATTGGTTAACATCGAGTATAGATTTAAGTGTCAGGAAGTCATTTCTGAAAGTATTTGTATGAAGTGTAGCCGTGGATGGAAGTGAAACATGGACGATAAATAGTTTGGATAAGAAGAGAATAGAAGCTTTCGAAATGTGGTGCTACAGAAGAATGCTGAAGATTAGATGGGTAGATCTCATAACTAATGAGGAAGTATTGAATAGGATTGGGGAGGAGAGAAGTTTGTGGCACAACTTGACCAGAAGAAGGGATTGGTTGGTAGGACATGTTCTGAGGCATCAAGGGATCACCAATTTAGTATTGGAGGGCAGCGTGGAGGGTAAAAATCGTAGAGGGAGACCAAGAGATGAATACACTAAGCAGATTCAGAAGGATGTAGGTTGCAGTAGGTACTGGGAGATGAAAAAGCTTGCACAGGATAGAATAGCATGGAGAGCTGCATCAAACCAGTCTCAGGACTGAAGACCACAACAACAACAACAACCATAATGTTTACTTTTTGGACTGCCGTCAGACGGTCCTAAAAGTAGAAACTACCAATATATCGTAATATCACACGCAACTGAGGAAGACAGGACCACAAAACTCGAAGATGTCATTACAGAAATATTTCCATCGTTTTATTGAGTTATATACTGCTCCATGCAGTGGCATTTTTTATTGTTACGTTTGAAAATTTTTTTACGTAATACGTTTGAAGAGCTTGACATGTTGGCCTATTACCAATATATTATTATTGTCATTTCGAGGTGCCTACTGCCTAAAGCGTATGACGAATGTCACTGTTATAAACTGCCGGTGTCATGGTGGCTTTATGTAGAAACTAAAGGTCAGAAGAGGAAGAGTACAGGTACAAAGTCTTTCGCAACGGACTTGTCTTACTAAACGTTGTCGGTGTTCTTGCCGTGTTAATTCATTATGAAAATCCTAACTTAAGGCAACATCCTCCATTTTTTCGTCAGGAAAGCAACTGACACTTGAAGAAATATAGGAATGACATAGATGTAACTGATTGTTTATGTTAATTTTATTTACTGATGCAATGTATTACTTCCTACTGCGACCCAATGAGTATCTATAGAATGAGAATAGTATATGGAGTATGTCAACAATATTATACCGAAACTGACACGTTACGTGCGTAAAAAGGTTTTGTTTACATTTCGAGTAAGATTGTATCTTTAAAAATGAATTAATTTTTTTATTTTCTTCTCGTACTCAGACATGTTTTACTCAAGTTCCAGCATTATCAGTGGGCTTTTATTTTCTTTCTGTTAAACAGCTCATGTTTCCTTAACTACTAGTACACATATAAATTCGTGTATTTACAAATTTGAAAGTAAGATAATGCTTTCAATACATACCTTGTTACGACGCTCTGTAGATTTCCTGTTGTTTTTTCTGTTTTTCATTACAATTGTCTCCGTTTCACAGTCTGTCATCTGCGACCTTTTTGAGCTCGATGAACAAAAGTTATTTACCTCGAAATTGTAAGACAGGTAATGTTGTCGTTAGACCTAACATTAGTTAATTTTGAGTTCAGCCAATAGCGTTTAGCGATCCCACCAAAAGATTTGCAGCAGCATGTTTTGAAACAGCGCCTTGCAATTGCATGACCGTGAAGAATCAAGACTAGTACAACAGCAAATTCGTAAGAAACTGAGCAACAGGGTCCATGCCATGACAAGTTCACAAGAAATTCTCACAGGAAGCTGTGTGATTGGCCATCGCAAACCAAAGAGCTTCCTGAGTGGCATGTCACGTGACCCAATCGCCAAAGATGTACGCAAGGTTGTTCTCTACCTTGCGACCTTATCTCGCAAGAATCTGAGCGACAGGGTTTATGTCATGATATTGAGAAGGAATTTCCATAGCAAGCTGTGTAATTGGTCATCGAAAATCAAAGTGCTTCCTTTGAGACGTGTCACACGTCCCAGTCGACAAAGAGTTACGCAAGGCAGTTCGCCACCAGTACTAGCATGCCCACATGTGTTCCTCTTTATATAAGAGAGGATGGTGCTACGTTAATGTATCACTGTATCGATTCAAGGCAAAAAGCAGACTCCCTTCATCAATTCTCCCATCATATGAAAGTAACTGAGTAGAATGTTTTCAGTTTTCGTACAACTTAAGACATTTCAGCAATCCTGCAAGTCCCATTCACACCTTTTGAGAACGGCCTTGCCGCAGTGGATACACCGGTTCCCGTCAGATCACCGAAGTTAAGCGATGTCGGGTGTGGGCGGCACTTGGATGGGTGACCATCCGGGCCGCCATGCACTGTTGCCATTTTTCGGGGTGCACTCAGCCTCGTGATGCCAATTGAAGAGCTACTCGACCGAATAGTAGCGGCTCCAGTCACGGAAAACCATCATAACGATGGTGTGCTGACCACACGTCCCTCCTGTCCCCATCCTCAGATGAGGATGACATTAGGGTCGAATGGTTTCGATGGGCCACTTGTGGCCAGAAGACGGAGTGCATTCACACCTTTGGAGGGATCAAAAGCAATAAATCTGATTTTCAAAGAAGGAGACGCCTGCCGCATATTTCCAGACATCAGCAATAGCCCCACCTGAGGTCTCACATCACAGGAGGCGCTTGGGAAAAAAATTATTACGGGACTGTCGGATGCTTCCCCAAATAGCTGTCTGTAATCCCACAAGGCGTAAACAGGGTTTCATCCTCATTTCGGTCTTCACTGTAAAGAACAGGAATTAGGCTTAAATATATTTGCGGGCAATTACACAACTAATTTCTTAGCCATCTCCTTTGATCTCGCTCGAAAGCTTATTCCAAGAGTATTCTCGCCTCTATAAAGATAAAATGTACTGTGTGACGCGAAATAGGTTTAAAATTTTCAAAAAGTGCTGTTCTTCGCAAAGAATTTCTGTTTTTTATACACATACGACACAAAAATCTAACTGGCTTATATCGGACGTCTAGATCTGTCCACAGTATTATACGTGCCACTCATCTTCCCCTGTGAATCTGCTGCGCATCGTTCCCAATCACTGTTGACTGCTCACAGTTCCCACAAGCACAATCAGTGCATTTTTTTTTTTTTTTACGTAATAACTGCGGAAAGTATTCTCATCACAATTTCAGAAATACTGCAACGGCAGCAAGTTGGTTCAATCGTCTCCTCAGGATTGCAAATAGAGCTCGCCTGCATATCGTCGTCACCATCACGTCGCGCTGTGGGAGGAATAAAAATGTAGCAAGCACTGAATGCTTAGCAGTGCGATGTGAGAATGGTGGACTTTAAAATGTTTATGGTTGCCATCTTTCATCGTCACTGCTAAGCTTCAAATGAAGCGACAGGGCGCTGATCATTGATACTTAAAAGCCGTTCGCAAAAGATGGCGTTTTCGCAACCTCTTTAGAAACTGAATATCTCTACTAGCGCGTGAACACATACTGCAACTGCTTATGCTTCGGGTGTGATGGAAGACTGGACAGACATTTAGCAAAGAGCACACAGTTCGAACACATGCATTGCTGTGTGTTGATCACATATTGTATTTACTGCCATTTTCCTGCATGGACACTGTTAAACAATATTCTACCTGCCTACAGTCTTAGGTTCCTACGATATCATATCCACCCAGTGTCGATGTAGAAAACTGTGTTTACATTTCTGTGCTAGATTTTTACAACAAATACACTCATCAAATTTCTCCTCGCTCAACGCAAGAATGTCGTCGATTGAGGAGCGGCACAAACGAGGTCATTAGAGACGGAGCGCAAGCTCGGGTGAGGGAAGGATGGGGAAGGAAATCGGCCGTGCCCTTTCAAAGGAACCATCCCGACATTTGCCTGAAGCGATTTAGGGAAATCAAGAAAAACCTAAATCAGGATGGCCGGAGATGGAATTGAACCGTCGTCGTCCCGAATGCGAGTCCAGTGTGCTAACCACTGCGCCACTCGTCAATTGAACGTGTGACATCCCGGTGCTGAAAAACAATTATAACAGCAACAGAAATGTCAGAAATATATCTAATATCGACATCCTTTTGACTAATAATAATATTTTTGCAAATACTTACTGATGCTGGTGCATGATGAGTGACGTTGGCGCTGCCCACCCAATTGACAGTATGAACAGTTAGTCCATGCGAAGTGCTGGGAGCCACCAAAACTCAACCACCCGTTGGCCGAATCAGGTCGCCATCTAAGGTACCTACTGTCATCACCCTGCAAACTTCAAACTTTTTTTTTCTAGACAGAGACAGAAGGCGATCGTCAGTTGAGACGTAAGTCACACACCTTCGTGTATCATACACAGGGCTTGGTGGCAGTATGCACGAAATGACCAACATATTCAGTGATCACTGACTCTCAAATGCCTGGCCTAACAGCTAAGAGTGTTTGTTCATCTTCCCTACTGTGAAACACGTCTCCTATACTGAAGAAGTACTGGTACTTAACGTATACATTTCAGAGTGCTTGTTTACAGAACCTACAGTAAAGGAGATGTGTTTTGAAGCGTCAGAGATGAACAAGTGCTAGTGACGCTTAAGGTATTCGTTTTATAACCCATGTTAAATTGACATTTTTTCTTGTTTTGGTACATACTACCACCTCGTAAAATTTGTCTGTGGGGCTCTGGTTCCACTATGTATGACGTACGAAAGTGTGTGTCGTATGCCAAGTGACAGTCCCCTGCTTCCTTTCTAAGGAAAAAAAAAGATGTTAGGGTGTTAACGTTTCGTACATGTCATGTTTTAACCATTGTTACAGCAGGCGTTTTGTTTAGCCATTTCGTCTCATGTATCTCAAGCACTGCCATACAAATTAGATGCAGATTTTTTATTTATTTAAAATTCTCGTTTTTTCCCGTATGTTACCTTAAGGATACTACTATTATTCCAAGGACTGCCATAAAAGTTAGCAGCACATATGTGATTTCATTTATGTTATTGTTTCTCTTTTATTTGTTGCATTAAGGATGCTACTATGTTATTTCAAGGACTGCCTTGGACATTAGAAATTTTTTTATTTATTTAGTGTTTTTGTTGCTTTAAAGATGATGATTGATTAAGTACTTTTGGTATTGTCTACACGTCAGACATATCTTGATTCTTGAAAACGTTTGTCAGGGTACTTCTGGTTCATCCTGTACACTGTTACTCGCTTCACAGGCACTTTGAGCATTACCATGTCGCCGATGCTGGAAGCGGAGAAAGGTATTTGGTGAACTGCTGAACCATTTACGTAAGATGATAGGTCTCTCGGATGTAGAGATACAGTAGAATCGTACGAGTTCAATCCACTCGTAGGATGGTTGATATGATACTATCTGTGACATAGAAGCCGCTGCCCCAAAATTGATGGCCTTTACTGACAGTCCCCGATAGTTCATCAGAAGCGAAAGGACACGTTGTGCTGCCAAGTACATTAAGCGGGAACTCAAAGCCATTTCAACAGCAGTTCAGTTATATGATGTTTTATAAATTGCGTTCCTGTATGTAGTGTGTACGTGGAAGAGAATATTTGAAGTTTCTTGTGTGTGTGTGTGTGTGTGTGTGTGTGTGTGTGTGTGTGCCTTCTTCAACATGCTGATGACACCGCTTTCCTCGCCCCCCTATCCCATGCTCCAGAAATCCCAACCTTCCCTCTAAATACACCTCATTCAGTTTACCTTCTGCTGTTACCAATAGCTCCTCAAGATCAAGTTTTTAAGACCCTGTACTGCTCATGAACTACAGAAACGACTTAGGAGACAATCTGAGGAGCCATAGTAGATTGTCTGCAAATGATGTTGTCATTTACCGTGTCATAAAGACATCAGATTATCAAAACAAATTGAGAAACGATTTAGATATCTGTATGGTGCAAAAAGTGGCAATTGACTTTAAATAATGAAAAGTGTGATGCCATCCACACGAGTACTGAAACGAATCAGCTAAATTTCGGTTACAAGGTAAAGCACACAAATCTAAAGGCTGTAAATTTAGCTAAATACTGAGCGATTACAAATGCATGTAACTCAAGTTGACTGAGCGAGGTGGCGCAGTGGTTAGCACACTGGACTCGCATTCGGGAGGACGACGGTTCAATCCCGTCTCCAGCCATCCTGATTTAGGTTTTCCGTGATTTCCCTAAATCGTTTCAGGCAAATGCCGGGATGGTTCCTTTGAAAGGGCACGGCCGATTTCCTTCCCCATCCTTCCCTAACCCGAGCTTGCGCTCCGTCTCTAATGACCTCGTTGTCGACGGGACGTCAAAACAACACTAACCTAACCTAACTCAAGTTGTAAAGATCACGTGCATAATGTCGTGGGTAAAGCAAACCAAAGACTACTATTTATTAGCAGACCTCTGACGAAATACAACCGGTGCATTAAGGAGACTACCTACTTTAGGATTGTACTTCCTCTTCTGGAGTATAGCTTTGCTGAGTGGGATCCGCATGAGATACGAGGGTTGCTCAGAAAGTAATGCATCGTATTTTTTATTCAACAATTATTTATTGAACATTATGAGAATTACACACACTAAAGAATGGTGTTTTTTCTACACACACTATTTTCCACATAATCTCCATGCCGCTCTATGGCCTTCCTCCAGAGCAAAACAAGGGCGAGTATGCCCTGGCGGTAACAATCGTTGCCCTGGTGGCGGAGCCAGTGTTTCACTGTATGAATCACCTCCTCATTCTCCTCAAAATGCAGAATCGTAATGCATCGGTCCTCGCGAATGACAACAGCAGCTCGCTGCAGTATGTCAGGTGTGACAGCCGTGGATGGTCTCCTCAACAGCTGCAAATCGTTGATCTCCGCTGAACCGCTCTCAGATTACCTCACCCTCCATGCACATCGACTAACTCTGCTTCTGTCGACAGGAGATGTTGCATAGACTTTTCACAAATTTATGTGAATATTCCGTACAGTTTCTTCCTCTGTAGTGAGAAATTCAATGACGGCACGTTGCTTGCTGCGTAAATCACCTACAGACACAATTTTGAAATTGTCCTCCGCCTACGCTATCTTTCGGAAGTGACGGAAACCTGGCGCGCTCACTCAGAAGACTTCAAATAATTCGTATGCAACGCTTCGCATTCGTAGTATTGTTTTCGGCTGAGAAAAAAGATGCAGTGCATTACTCTCTGGGCAGCCTTAGTAGTATCGCGGAATAGAGGAGAGAGCTCCACGGATACGATACGAGAATTGAGACGGCGTTTTTCGTTGCGGCAGGATCTTCTCATGAAGTTTCTGTCACCAAATTTCTCCTCAGTGTGAGTGAAATATATTTTGTTGGTCCTCCCTGCCTAGGGAGGAGTTATGATCGTAATAAAATAATGGAAGTGAAAGCTGGCGCAGGAACATTTAAGTGTTCGTTTTTCCCGTGTGGTGTTCGAGAGTGGAACGGTAGAGAAATTGAATGTGATTTGATGAACCCTCTGCCAGCCACTTATTTGTGAATTGCAGAGTAATCATATAGATGTACAGGGTGACAATTATCGGAGATATGAAATAAAATCGTCATAACGGTTTGCGTTAGAACGTTCAAACTGCACGGTTGGCCGTGGCGCATGATGAGAATTAGTATGCGCTTGCATGGTTTGGTTTAGTAACGAAGCCCATTTTCATTTGGATGAATTCATCAGTAAGAAAAACTGGCGCATTTTGCGGACTGAGAATCCACATTTTGTCACCGAGAAGTCTCTTCACCCTCAACGGGTGACTGTGTGGCTTGCAATGTCCAGTCACGGAGTAACCAGTGCGATATTCCTTGATGGCATGTTGACTACCAAATGGTAGGTGAAGGCTTTGGAAGATGATTTCATCACCATACCCAAAGTGAACTTTATTTTGGCAAGATGTGGATCTTCCAAGACGGATCTCGATCCCATCGAAGCAGGAGTGTGTTTGATGTCCTGTAGGAGTACTTTGGGCACCGCACACTGGTTCAGAGGTATTCAGTCACCACCGGCGTGGCTTTCGATTGGACGCCATATTCTCCGGATCTGAACACATGCGACTCGTTTTTGGGGGGCTATATTAAATACAGTGTGTACAGCAATTACTCTAAGAGATTGGTGAGCTGGAAACAACTACTCAGGAGGTCATCGACAGCATTAATTTTCTGACACTTCAGTGCGTCATGAAGAATTTCGGTATTCGTCTGCTCCGCATCGTCGCCAATGATGACAGGCATATCGAACATTTCATGACCTAAATCCGAATATCTGTAGTGACGTTTACATGTTGAATAAAGTGTATGCACGTCGTAGTTTGTATCTAACTTACGTTTATTGTCATGTTGTTCAATAGCAGTCAATCTGTAGATGTAGCAGATCGAATGCTTTGCAGTACTTGAAGCGTTAATGAGGAGAGTGGCGTTGAGTCTGGAGGATGTCTGGCGCCAATCAGGACTTCATTTTGCTTGTAATAAATACCTTATGTGCCTGTATTTGCTTCTGGTATTTGAGTGTATCCCAGCCACAATTTCACAGGAAGGGGAGGTTCAAGCAACGAGATTCTTGGAGCAGGAGAAGGATTGAGGTGTGGAGGATGGGGCGATGAGGATATTTGGTATGAGGACTGTCGTCAGGTTGCTGGAAACACAGGTGGTGGCTTTTAATTCTGGTTTTTATGAACTCCCAGTTATCATTACAGTTGGCATGGGAACAGTGCCGTAGAACTGTGGGACAGAGAATGTAAACTGGAGCTTTACTGTGGTTGGGTCAAGTATTGTTTGTTGGTGTGTCGGGATCGTAAGTTGTGGTATAAGATATTATAAAGTTGTAACACCATTATAGGGAATAAGAGTGTTGGGAGAGAACTAGAGGGGGTTTGGTTTTGGTGTCGCGAAGACGAATAGGAGTTGGTTGTGGAAGTAGGGGGCAGGGATGGGTGGCATTGGTATTAAGGTGGAAGACAGAGTTATTGCAGGTGTTGTGGCTAAGATGGGAAGCAAAGTTAAGATACTGTTTGAAAAAAAAAATGGTAGGCTTTTAAATGTGGGCAAATGGATGGGATCTTAGAATCGGTAATTATATTGTCATTGCAGTGAAGGCACTTTTCACAAAGGTAGCAATGAGGACAAGTTTTGGAACTAAGCTTTCGCCGGCAGCGGCGGTGCGCTAAACTACCATGGTGGCATGGCTGGAGGCCGCGTCAGTTGTAATGCCAAGTTTGCGACATGCAATTCGATACTTCGATAACACTACAGTCTCACAACACCCACTCCTACTCCAGTGATACTACACCTCAGTAGTGGATCGTTATATGCTACTTTCCTACCCTCTTCCAAACCCAACCTTCTTCCCTTCAACAACAGACAACCTATCTAAGGGTACGTGACAGTGAAGTTCTTTCTTTTAAGATCAGCGTCATACGTTGTGCTTAAACGTTTTAAATATACGCTTATATTTAAAAAATGACGACAGCCGTGTTTGTTATACACAGACCGACCAGAAACAGACTGAAAACTTTATAAATTCTCACTTTGATGTGAGGAGGCTATACAGCATGGAGGCTATTGCAGGGTAGGATGTGCTAAGAAATAATTCTTCAGTATACAAATTCGGTACCTTGCACCGTTTACGAGCTTATTACCACTGAAGTTTGCGCAGAAATTTAAGCAGCCCACCGGCAAAAAAATTAGTGTTAGTTATTCTCATAGAGTAAATGATGATGCTCAGCCTTCGGTTCGAGTTCGATATTTACTACAGTCCCAAATCCAATTTTTGTATCGCCAAACGAAGAACACGTCTGGCGACAACCTATCTGGAAACGGTCACTTGAAGTTGAGTGCGCAACCGCCTGATTGGATAACTTCAATGCTCATTAATTCCAAAACGGTGCAGAGTATCGAAGTTTTTCCTTAACAATTACTTCTCAGGACAAGGTAACCTCCAGCTCTATTACAAGCTTTCCAGACTGTTTCTGACCGCCGGCTGCGGTGGCCGTGCGGTTCTAGGCGCTTCAGTCCGGAACCGCGTGACTGCTGCGGTCGCAGGTTCGAATCCTGCCTCGGGCGTGGATGTGTGTGATGTGCTTAGGTTAGTTAGGTTTAAGTAGTTCTAAGTTCTACGGGACTGATGGCCTCAGATGTTAAGTCCCATAGTGCTCAAAGCTATTTTAACCATTTTTTTGTTCCTGACCACGCCGTACAAGAAAGTCCATTAATTTCACGTATAAAAATGTTAATTTTCTTACAAATATCTCTCCTTTATAATTCCTTCCTTCATCGTCTCTTGTACTTGTCCGTTGGCTGAAGAGCAGATTGACTTCACCGTTGACAAATCCCACTCCCTTGTCATCACGGGGCTAAGGTAGAGGAAATAACAGCAAATTAAAAAAAAAAAAAATCTGTATGTGCAGAAACGAGTGCTTACTCGCGCTAGCACAATATAACAGAACAGATCTTAGTTTATAAACAATTTCGCAACTTATGTTTGATATCCAAAAACGGTTTTATCATTTACAAAATACTTCGGGGTTGTGGACCCACACAAGAAGAAATCGGATGTATGCAAATAAAAAATTTGTAATTATGAGTTAGTTAAAATTTTTCTCAAGTTTCTACTTTCATTTATTCAGAGGATATAGTCTCGCGAACTCGTACGAATATTTTTTAAACACCTTGTAGCAGCAGATTATATGTTTTCGAACATTCTGTAGAAAAAGAATCTGTTCTTGCTGCGGGATAATTTAATGTCCCAGAAGATTAGTAGCCTTTTCCAGTTTAGTTACTTATGTCTCGCGGCCTATCAGGCGGCAGTCGTCTGTTACGAAGTTGGCGAGACAAGGGTAAAGTTGATCGGAATGGATCGAGTTTGTCATTGGCAACCCTGGTGACCGTTGCCGCCAGCTGTCGCCCAAACTCGGGCCCATTTGCCGGCCCTGGAGTAATGCCCGCGGCGTGCGCCGCCAACTTTCCCGACGGGGACACGGGGGCAATCCGCCGAGCGCTGCCCACCGCTCCGCCGAAGAAATAAATTTCCCTGCGGGGGCGGCGCCAGGGGTGGTGGCACACTGTCTCCGTCAGGCATTCGTCTCGTCCCCCTCCCCCGTACACCATCTGCCCCTTCGCCGACCGCCCTCCTACTCGCTGCCGTCACACAGTAATCTGCAGATGCCCGCTCTGCTCACGGAAGGTCACTTCGTCAGGTGTAATGCGCAGAGTATATGCACAGAATGGTGTCCTAGCGAGGGAAAAGTCAAAGCTCAAGTTCATGTGACGTGTAAAGTAAGCTAATGAAGTTACATTAGCACCAGATTTCACCACAATTCTGCTAACGCCACCACTGACGTGTCACACGTTGGGCAGGTCGTCAGAGCCCCTCTTACTCGCAATTCACTCGTCTTTTGACGCCTTTGTGATGTAGGTCAGAACAGCAACGCCTACTGTTTAAACACGCGTTTTCTTGTGGATGGCCAAGGAAAACATTTCAGACACACCGCCGCTCAGAATCGGAACCAGAAAGCCTCGGGGAGTGACATACACGACGTCAATGAAAACATCCATTTCCTTGGAACTTAAGGTCATACACATTTTGCAACTGAAAACGAAAATTTTTAGTGCAATGACCAACAGGAAGATTTTCTTGACAACCATTGATACTGATGACACCTCTTGGGCGTGTCAATCATGCTCTGCGTATATTGTGGGGATGCATCCATACTGAACCTGATTGCACCCGTTTGGAGTACAGTGTGACCTCAGTTTTTGCTCTCGTGTGCAGGTTGGTACTAATAGAGACAGTTCGAAACCATTCGATGATATCTGTAAGTGATCTGAAGCAGTAAAAGGTAGTAATGCTTGTCGAGCCCTCCTGTTTTTCGTCCTCCTGTGCTGTGATCACAGTGCGACAGTGACACATGTGAGGATAAAATGGCAAAGTGTCTCTAAGACCCCCCCCCCCTCCCAAAAGTTTATTGAAAATCTTAAAAATGCACATTTACAGAGAAAACGTGCAAAATAGCCCAAGCCGCTGAATGTAGACTACACGTGACACACCTCCAAGTTCAGTTGCCTGCCTTCGGCTTTTTATTCATTTAGAGTGTATTTGGCTGCGCTGCTGCCATATAACGATTAGCATATGCACAATACTTCACTGGAATGACTTGAATTAGCGGTGGAGACTCACATAACCACCTAAACCCATTTTTACACTATCTACATTCAGTGATGTTGGGCTTGGTGTCTAGAAGCAAAGTGAAAACCTGGTAACTTGATGTTTGCAGGATCGAATTCAGGTCGTGAACTGGAATTATTCAATCTGCCTTTGCTCTAGACTTCACCACTCAATGGTGTGAACATGCGCTATGAACAACACATGCTTCGGATTGAAAGTAAAACTGTAGGTCCTCGTCATCCAGCAGGATTAGTGGGTTAGGCTACGGACACTTAAGTCGACGAAGTGGCGTCCAGTTGAAAGGAATTACAAACTGTCGGCTGAACATGCCTCATGACGGCCTCGTAGCGAATGATGCCACACGAATTTAATACATTCAGCGCTCTAAAGCGAGCAATGTGCTCCAGAGGGAGTGACTGGTAGTTCTTTCGGTGAGCTTAAGAAATAGTTCCCTACAACACTGACTGAAGAGAAATGTGTGGCTAGTGGCACCTTTCAAAACTAAGAAACACAGCAAAATGCTACTTTTTGTAGGACTTTATATACTTCGAGAAATTAAAGCAATAAATGTCATGTGGGGATTTAAATGTGAGGAACTTAATAACTGTACAGGATGTTCAAAGGCAAAAGAAAGCATGGAACATGATGAAGCAGCTACGAACTGACGAAGAAAATAGTATAAACTTACAGGTGATAAACATAGAGAGCTGGGAGACATCCTGTGAAGAACTACTCAAAGGCGATAGATCTGAATTTCAAGACACATGCAGGCAACGAACATTACACAGAAATCCAGGAGATAAAAAGAGCGGAAGTACAATGGACAGTTATGCAATTCAGAAATAGCAAAGCACCGGGATGGGGAACTGTTCGTTTGGTGTTGTCGATGGCCGACTCAGACGAATATTCTCTACATATCGCAGTCATTTAATCTCTGTGTTAGTGGAGAAGAAATTCCTCGCGAGTTTTATAAGAAACACGTTTAGAAAACGAAGTAACTATTCTGCGCAAACTATCGAGCCAGTTCTCAATTTTGTATCGCAGATATGTGGCAGAATCCGTAACCCCTTAATGGCGAATGTTGCGAATTCATATCATACCAATGCTGGGCCAATAATGAGAAAGTTAGCTGTTTTGAGCGCCAATGCCGGTAAGTGCTGATTCTGTATGAACCTGCCAACGCTGCAATGTCCTGAGTGTTTCGGGTATCTCTAAAGTGCCACAGTTTTTTATTTTTATCTCTCATCTAAGAATTTATGCAGGTATTGAGGGGTTAAGAGCAGAGTACAGATAGGAACTGAGATAGCAAAAGAACATGGTGCCCTCTTGGCAGGCAGGTCTTGTATTGATAGTATCTGCACCATTAGAAAGGTAACTAAGACAAAGGCACGTAACATAGAGACACAAATATAGACTTGCATATCGACTATGACAGATTACCACTTTCTTGGTTGTGAAAAACAATCAATAACCACAACATTCATAAATCTTATGTACAAGCCGGTAGAAAGCTGTAATCCGATAATACATTGTGAGACAAGAAAAAAAGACGCACCATGAAAGAATTATGCGAATGAGATGAAAATCAGAAGATTTGATGTGAATACAGAGACAAACAAATGATTACAACTTCAGACACATTGGTTGGTTTATTCAAGAGAAAGACCTTCAAAAATTAAGCAAATTACTTGTTCCACCTCTGGGCTGTACGCAAGCTGTTATTGGGCTAGGTATTGACTGATAGAGTTGTTGCATATCCTGCTGATGGATATCGTGCTAAATCAGTCAGATCGTCAAAATCCCGAGCTGGTGGGAGGGCCCTTCTCATTATACTCCAAGTTTTCTCAAGTGGGGAAAGACCCGCTGACCTTGCTGGTCAAGGTAGAGTTTGGAAAGCATGAAGACAACAACTACAAGCTCTCGCCTTGTGCAGGCGGGCACTATCTTGCTTAAATGTGAGCCCCGGATGGCTTCCTATGACTGGCAACAAAACGCGGTGAAGAACATGGTCCTCGAAGCGCTGTGCTGTAAGGATGCGATGCTTGGCAATCAGAGGGGTGCTGATATGAAAAGAAATGACACTGCAGACCGTCACATCTGCTTTTCGGGCAGTGTGGCGGGCGGGGAGTCCCGTAGGTATGCCGTTCCCGCCAGGGGTGTCTCCAGACACGTGTGCGTTGGTCATCGGGCCCGTTTCGATGCGGAACTCATCACTGAAGACAATTCTACTCCATTCAATAAGATTCCAAGCCGAATACGTTAATGGAGAGACCCCGCACGGCGATGAAATACCAATCTGTCGCCTGACAGGCAGGAGTAATTGTGTGGGGAGCCATTTCTTTCATAGCAGGACCCCTTTGATTGTCATCCGGAGCACCATTACAAGACATCAGTACGGCGACTCCCATTTTCTGGCCCTAAGTCGTTCTGGCCTTACATTTCAGCAAAATAATACCCACCAACACACGCCAAGAGTTTCTACTGCTTTCTTCGTGCTTGCCAGTCTCTACCTTCACCAACATGATCGCTTCATTTTTCAACAAATGGGAACGTGTGGACCATTATGAACAGGGCCTACCAACTATCTGTTGATGGTGACAGTCTAAACCGTCAATTGGACAGAATTAGTAACAATATCCCTCAAGCTGAGGACACCCAACAACTCATTCAATCAATGCCAAGCCGAATAACTGCTAGTACAGTATAATGGCCAGATGTGGCCCCAAGAATTTCAATTCATTCTCATAATTCCTTCGTGTTGGGTCTTTTTCTGCTTGTCTTAGAGTGTGCTTGTTGAGTTTAAGTTGGGAAGTGAATTCACAGTCCGGGAACACGACTATTGAAATCACCATCCGATTTCTTTCCCCGTCAATCGCCGGTTCTACCTGGTCTTCCGTCTTCAAAACCTGGTTGTCGGCGGGACTTTAAACCCTAATCCTCCTGTCTTTAGTTCGAAAAGATTTTTATGAAAAAGGTTACTGAAGTAATTCAACTGTTTGTCTCGAAGTAGAAGATGAGAAATGATCGATTCTAAACCATTGCTTCGCGACGCAAACTGATGTTTCTCTTATCATGAATATACTACAGCATCGCTTCACACATGATGACTACTTTCCATACACGTCGGATTATAGATCCACATTACTTAGATCAAAGTTTATCATTTCTCTACATGCATGACAACAACAATGCAATGCTTTTTAATTTTGGTAATATTTGGTGAATTTTGATTTTTTATGTACCTTCTCAGCCTCTGTCAGTCTGTATCTTCTAAACACAATTTGCACCTGTACGGAATCTACGTGCTGAGACGGGCTACCTTTTTTTTAATATGAAGCACTTAACTGTCAAGTTAATATAAGACTACCTAACGTAATAATATATTACGTCGTCAGAAAGAGCCTGAAAAAATTGTGAGGGTATTGCAGTGTTGGTGTGTTGGATGTGCTGAGAAGTAATTGTTTAGAATAAAAACCGGTACTTTGCCCCGTTTCTGAGCTAATAAGCATGCAAGGTAGACAATCAGGCTCTTGCACAGGCAGATTCAAGCTACCCACCACAGCCGTTATCGCCAAACGTGTTGCTTGTTTGCTTTCCTAAAGCCGAACAAGAGAGCGATACAGAAATTGTACATGGGACGCTGGTAATGATCGAGCATTTGTCAGAGACTGAATAGTTTTGTGTGCTATCATCTACGCTATGAGAACAATTGACACAATGTGGCCGGCTGCTTGGATTTACGTACGCAACAGCATGATTGGCTGTCTTCAGTCCTAATTATCTATTATCTCGGAAACGGCGCAACGTCTCGTTTTTTTTTTTTTTCTCCAACAAGCTTTTCAAACTGTTTTAGAACACATATATATATACAGGAAAACATTTTAGGCAAAAGTTGTAGATCATAAAGATGGTCACGCATTGTTACCAATGACCGTGATCTTAAACGAGATTTTCATGGTGATTTGGAGAATAATTCGGAGGTTATAGTAATTTTTTTTAAATTAGAACCGTTACATTTGATTTATGGTTTGCAAAGAGGGCAAATTTTACCCATAAAGTGATACGTGATTCAAGGTGATAGCGAGGTTCAACTAAGGTCAAATAAGAAAATATATATTTAGCTCTAGTAGGGACTAACTCGTAATAGACGAGTTATGCAACAAATAAGTGTTAGATACAAATTGGAAAGGCCTTTGGGATAATGTATCATTACCAATAACCATGATCTTAAAAGTAATTATTGAAGTTCATTTAAAGTTGAGTTTCGTTTCATGAAAACTCCTGTAATATCTGATTTGGAAAGAACGAAGGTAGATATGGACTTTAAGTTTTAATTAAAGTGTTTCCCGGCAAAACTAAATACACAACTTATAAATCTTCTTTTGACATTCGCAAGACTGAAGAAGTAAATAAAAAGTAGATCATGGATTTATAAGTCGCTGAGTGAGTCCCCTCGCCTATCATTCCTCGCAATGCTCATTCCAATTTGTATTAACCATTTTATTTTGCTATATACCTCCTTTCTTCCGAATTAATCCCTACTAGAAGTAACAACAAATTTGCTTATTTTACCTTCGTTGATCCTTTCCATTAGCTTGAACAATGTATTATTTCATACGTAAACCTAGGCACTCTTTTCAAATATTAAGTCAAAGATTACCGCTCCCATTTAACAATATCATTCTAACCTCCAAATTTTCTAAAAAATCACGTACAAGGTGATGGCCACGCGTGACGCTCTTTACCACCTACAACTTTCATCTGAAACATTTTGCTCTATCTGAGTTGTATCCCGAGCTATTGCCCATTATGGATTAAAATAGTCCACCCTGTTTGTATGCGTGTTTGTTTGGTACAGCAGCCCCATCTTCATTATAGCTCACATGACAATTTATGTAATTCACAAACATTACATTAAAGCAAGCTGCCTGAGTCGAAAGAATGTAGTGTGAGAGTGAGAGGTGCAGACACAATGTGCCGCAAACGGTCAAATCTGTATCTATCACTGTGTTCGTACAATACTTGCGTTGGCAACACTAACTTCGGCCATATTGTGAAAAAGATGGGCAAAATAAAAGTGATCCGGATAACATTTCGTTTAGCTTAAGAGAGGCTACCCAGCGTACAGCATCCATCATGGATGCGGAAAATGTGAGTTGGGTTGCCTATCTTAAGGTGCACGAAATTTTTCGTGGCCTGTTTTACTTCGCGCAACCTGCACAAATATTTTATTTCTGCCCGTCAGTCTGTTCTTCTCTTACATATATATATTTCGGTCTTCTATTAAGCCATCTCCTCCTTCTGCCTTTCTCTGACCACCTCCTTCTCCTCTCTATCTACCTCCTCCTCTCCCCCTCTCTTAATCTGCTCCTTCCCCTTCAGTCCATCTCTTCCTCCCTCTCTATATCCTTCTCCCCTCAACCTTCTCCTCACCCTCTCTAAGTCCATGTCCTCTCCTCCCCTCTCAGTCCTTATCCTTCTACACCACTCTCTTTCCATTTCCTCCTCTTTCCATTCTGTCAATTTACCTCTTCTCCTCCCTCCGTCCATCTTCTCATTCCCGTGTTTGCGTCTACCTCCTCCTTCCCCTTGTCTTTCTGCCCATCACCTCCTTCACTTTCTCTCACTACGTTATCATCACTACCCCCATGGGAGAGTACAGGTTCATAGCCCCATAGTATTTCTTTGCAGATAGTAAGCGTTGAAACATCCCCTCAGAAAAATTTATGAATTACTGTGCTGGTAAATCCCTTACGTTATTTGACTTTCAAACAGCTGAGCAAAATTGAACGTATTCAGAGATTACTCTCTTTACTTATTTTTAGCGCAATATTTTATCCTAGACATTACAATATTTATAGATTTCTTCAAAAATACTGAAACTATAAATATTGATAATTCAACGATTGACATCTGATTTCTACAAATAATTTAATAATAATTATGATACATTGACTATAAATTATTTATAAATCCACCCAAATCGAGACATGTAAAATAAAAATTAAAATTTTGATAGACCCTCTGACTTTCAAAAATCCCTACAAAAGAATGGCCCTGACTAACAGTAACCTATACCTTTTATGAGTCACTTACCTCACAAAAATCTTCGTTACTCGAACTACTGCAATACAGCGAGCGCCATTACTGCTAGCTAAATAAAAGATTCTAACTACTGAAGGCACTAACTACTAATAGGCATAGTTAGCAAATGAAAGGTTTTGATAGAGAACAAACAATGTATTTACCTTAATAGTGGTCAAAAGTCATAATATATTCCAGTTCATGACATCCAGTCTTACAAATTTACTGTCTCTGATGGACACACGTCCAGATCATCCGCTCTCAAAACTCCTCCATCTCTCTCCCCACATCCACCACTGCTGGCGGCTCACCTCCAACTGCGCAACGCTACGCGCTGTTAACATCCAACTGCCCAACACTACAGTAACGACTATTCCAACAGCGCCAACCAGCCACAGATTTCACACAGCACAATCCGTGAGTTTCGTATAGAGCGCTACGTGGCGTTACCAACACAAAAACCTAAACGGCCTACTTACAGTATTATGTGTACCAAGTTGGTTTGAAATCGATTGAAGGTGTTTAGGAACAGCTTTTTACACGTGGCATTGACCCCGTAAGCACATGTCTTATATTTTTCGCATTTATTTACCATATTTCTCACATATTTGTACACAACGTCCTCCTGTATCTCTAGCGAATTTCGCCTTGCAGTTTCGTTTTCACGCAGATCAATGTTTATGACGTCATTTTTCCTGCAGTATGTGTTGTACAATGACGTAATACTGTAGATTCGTTCAGTGACATACATCAATACTATATGCAATGTGTGTTGCAGAAAGACCTAATGGAAAAGCAGTAATAAATTTAAACGTCATACATGATGCGGCAGTTTTTCCCGCATCTTCGTGCTTAAGAAATCTTAGTTGGGCCTCAACACCAGTCTGTCTGCAGTCTGGATTACGTATCCTTGGTTATTTGACTGCAACGAAAATGCTGTGGTTAGTCGTCTGTTCCTCAGTATGTCTATCCAGGTGTCGTAGCAGGATGAGTAGTTCTAAGCTGCGCCGTTCGCTATGGCAACAGCAGTGCTACAACTTCCACAATGAAGCCCTCTCCAATTCGAATGCCGATCAGAGGTTCATAAATTCGGCCAGGTCCATGGATTACTCGGGTGTCACCGCCACCTTGATTAAACTGCGATCTGATTAAATGCGAAATGGCACAAACGCACCAGCTGAATAAAAAGTACTTGAATGCTAATGAACAGTATTGTGCTCTTGCAGTTGTCCACAACCAGTCAAAGAGAATTATTAATTATTATATTTTGTTGGCTGTATAGGTACAGCACAACGCTTTCTGGATTTTTGGACATCTGTTGGAGCCTCATTACGCTTAATTTTAACAAAAAATGTATACAGACGAAACAAACCGAAATAAAATCACTGCTAACATAACCCATTGTACGATCTGTTTAGTGCTCATGTTGTCTGCTTTTTGTTTATTTGCAACTAGGTAAGTGTAACTGGTGCTGCGAATTTGCGAAAACAACATTGTAGTCATATCCTAAAGCAATGTCTGTGAGTGAGGCCGGTGAAAATACAATCACCACAGCTCGGGGAGAAACAGTGACTGGGCTGGCCTGGCATTGATCATGGTCATGCTTGTGATTTTCATAAGCTTGGACCGTACTGCTCACATCAAGTACACACTTTGCCTTTCACATGTCCACAATACTTCTGCGTCCCAGTCTTCTTCAAGCTTATGTTGCCGCTTTATCGACTAAATCCTGGACAGGACATTACTATCTATGTTTCCTTTCTTACTTTTTCACAACTCTGAAATATACATTTCCATAAGTATATGTGTCAACAACTTTTTGAAGTAAAACTGCGGCAGATTAACAAGTGTGGCGTATCCTCTTAATCGCGTGTGGCTGGAGAAAGCTGTTTATCTCTTTCATTTTCACCCTAATGAAAGCTGCTGCTTCCGCAGAGATGCGAAAACTTGTCTGGACAGCTAGCCATAGCATCGTATGAGACAGGATCTGAAAAATGGCCAAGTGGTGGCTCCGTTCCAAGCGGCGAGCGCATATAAAACTGGAGAAAAACTCTACTCAGGAAGCAAGATGACATTTCCGCAAAAACTTTTCGTGCATCCAACTTCACGGCCACAGAAATTCAGGCGGTAGCCATCCCAGCGGCTTATGAGGTTGTAATAGAGCAAAACAGACAAGTTTATAAATTAGCATATGCTGTTAGTCACACTCTGCGGAGTATTGTGTGTTCCATAGTGAGAGAGCTGATCATAATTTGCAGCTTGTCGTATGTCTGAGTCAACCTATGATTCATCGCCAAATGCAGAGCTTTATTTAAATTTCTGTGGTGACTTATTTCGCTGCCTGGAGCCCTTAGGATATTGAGGTGAATAACGAGATTGGTGATGGTTTCGAACGGAAAAAGCTTGTTCGCCCCATACAGAATCTACAGCGTGATTTCGTGATGATGTTGATGGTGAACGGCAAATGTATCAATTTGACGTGAGAGACCCTTGTCCAGAAACGATCGAAGTCAGCGAATATCTACTCACGTTCCGCCTTAGTCTCGCGCAACGGTCGAAGTAAGGACCGTCACACCCAAACCCTGATCATGACATATACAGTTCCCACTCAGTAGTCCAAAATAACGTCAGATAATTTCCCCTATTGATGAACTGGTAACGATGCACGTAATTTGTCGTGAGTGTGGCCGAAAAATCCTATCTGCGGTACAGTGCTGATAAATTCCGTTTACCTGCAAAAGTTTCACAAGCTATTACATTTACAGTGGTTGTTGAAAATGACACCCCCCAGCGCCAGTGCTGGTATGGCATTGCACAAGTTCTGTAGTACGCGTTCTAATATCCCCAGTGCCGTTCGAACACTGTCCCAAGCAGCGAGAATTCTTCTTGTACTCAAGACTTTCCGCGTGGCTCCACAAGAAGAAATCAAGTGGGATGACATCAGCTGAGCGCGCTGGCCAAGAAACGGGTGTTCACAAACCATCAGTCCAAAGTGAGGAGGGACTCCTTCATGTAACCACATCCGGTGTCGAATAACAAGTTGTATATGTTCCAGGAATCTGGGTAGTTTGCCTCTGATAAACATTAAGTACACAGAAGTGGTTGAGTTATTATTCCATTAACTACACCTAAATGCTCGTTGAGACTGCCTATCCTACAGTCTTAACAATAACAGTACCGCCACATGTTTTCTCCTGTGAGAGGTATCAAATGATTTTCTCTTTACATGGTCACATCCAGACCGGGATTCCTTACCTCAAATTGATATATCTCCATTGCTCATAGAAGTTTTTAACAACATCACCGAATAACCTTGTATTACTCCTCTTACCACCAAGGACAGCACAGTCTACATTAGAGAACTTATTGTTTTCTAGAGAAGCTTACGTTTCTCTCTGTGCCATATCTGGGTGATAGATTTCAGCCCCTCATGTAGGTATATGCAGTAGTAATGGGTGAAAAATGCTTCTTAATAAAATAAATAAAGGTATGTGACAAGAAATGTATTCGTAATTCGTCGCATCCATACTCCATGCTTTGCTGATGACACAGAATATTTACAGTACGGGGTGTTAGGCGTATAGGTACAAGTACTGCGATATTTAGTACATTAATATGCACTCACTTCAGTGTGTTAGTTCTTTTTTTACCTGCGTCTAACTCTCCACCCGCATACACATAACATAAATTACCACCGATGTTCTCTGCACAGTCGTAACTGCACCACGTCTGCAGTACAGATTCTCCGTTTTGCTTCCACATGTACACACATCAATAACTGAGCTGCTGCTCAGCGGAAAATAAACGTCAATCATTTTCTTGTGTCTCGCGTTCTTGCAAATGCTAACCAACCTAAAAGCACACTAGTCGTAAAAGCTACAATTATTAGTCTGCAAATAAAGTAAATACTGGTTCAAATGGCTCTGAGCACTATGCGACTTAACTTCTGAGGTCATCAGTCGCCTAGAACTTAGAATTAATTAAACCTAACTAACCTAAGGACATCACACACATCCATGCCCGAGGCAGGATTCGAACCCGCGACCGTAGCGGTCGCTCGGTTCCAGACTGTAGCGTCTAGAACCGCACGACCATTCCGGCCGGCAAAGTAAATACTGATGTAACGTTGTTAAGTACACTGTCCTCAGTCGTTAATAGAAATACACTCCTGGAAATGGAAAAAAGAACACATTGACACCGGTGTGTCAGACCCACCATACTTGCTCCGGACACTGCGAGAGGGCTGTACAAGCAATGATCACACGCACGGCACAGCGGACACACCAGGAACCGCTGTGTTGGCCGTCGAATGGCGCTAGCTGCGCAGCATTTGTGCACCGCCGCCGTCAGTGTCAGCCAGTTTGCCGTGGCATACGGAACTCAATCGCAGTCTTTAGCACTGGTAGCATGCCGCGACAGCGTGGACGTGAACCGTATGTGCAGTTGACGGACTTTGAGCGAGGGCGTATAGTGGGCATGCGGGAGGCCGGGTGGACGTACCGCCGAATTGCTCAACACGTGGGGCGTGAGGTCTCCACAGTACATCGATGTTGTCGCCAGTGGTCGGCGGAAGGTGCACGTGCCCGTCGGCCTGGGACCGGACCGCAGCGACGCACGGATGCACGCCAAGACCGTAGGATCCTACGCAGTGCCGTAGGGGACCGCACCGCCACTTCCCAGCAAATTAGGGACACTGTTGCTCCTGGGGTATCGGCAAGGACCATTCGCAACCGTCTCCATGAAGCTGGGCTACAGTCCCGCACACCGTTAGGCCGTCTTCGCTCACGCCCCAACATCGTGCAGCCCACCTCCAGTGGTGTCGCGAAAGGTGTGAATGGAGGGACGAATGGAGACGTGTCGTCTTCAGCAATGAGAGTCGCTTCTGCCTTGGTGCCAATGATGGTCGTATGCGTGTTTGGCGCCGTGCAGGTGAGCACCACAATCAGGACTGCATACGACCGAGGCACACAGGGCCAACACCCGGCATCATGGTGTGGGGAGCGATCTCCTACACTGGCCGTACACCACTGGTGATCGTCGAGGGGACACTGAATAGTGCACGGTACATCCAAACCGTCATCGAACCCATCGTTCTACCATTCCTAGACCAGCAAGGGAACTTGCTGTTCCAACGGGACAATGCACGTCCGCATGTATCCCGTGCCACCCAACGTGCTCTAGAAGGTGTAAGTCAACTACCCTGGCCAGCAAGATCTCCGGATCTGTCCCCCATTGAGCATGTTTGGGACTGGATGAAGCGTCGTCTCACGCTGGTCCAACTGAGGCGCCAGGTGGAAATGGCATGGCAAGCCGTTCCACAGGACTACATCCAGCATCTCTACGATCGTCTCCATGGGAGAATAGCAGCCTGCATTGCTGCGAAAGGTGGATATACACTGTACTAGTGCCGACATTGTGCATGCTCTGTTGCCTGTGTCTGTGTGCCTGTGGTTCTGTCAGTGTGATCATGTGATGTATCTGACGCCAGGAATGTGTCAATAAAGTTTCTCCTTCCTGGGACAATGAATTCACGGTGTTCTTATTTCAATTTCCAGGAGTGTATATGCACTTATACCCCCAGCACCCAGTAAAAGCACTGATGAGCCAGAATGCCATGACCACTCCACGCCGCAAGAATACTCAGCTCGTTTACGTTGCGAACATGTGACGCAGCAAGGAAAGTATGTAGGGAGAGCAGAGACGCGACGATATTGGAGGCAAATGGGGGAATTCACTGACGTAAGCAACACTAACAAAGAGCGTCTACGAAAAGTGGTTGAACGTCACTTGTTCGCTCTCTATAGGGAAGGTGTGTTTCATGCTGTAAGTAGCGGCGTTACCGAAAGGTAAACGTAAACAGTGCGTGAGACCATTCGTGTCTCAGTCTTGTCTGTCTATCCATAATGAACGGAATGTATCTTGGTGTAATTGATTACGTAATGCAGCAAAGACGCTATATGGACCCTGTTTTGCAGGGTGGAATAATCAGCCGCCTGGAATCAGGCCACACATAGACCGTATATCGACGGTTTAGAGACAGTGAATATACTTCGTAGACCAGTACACCATCGACCAAAAATAAGCATCCCATAGCTCATAGTGGGACCGATACCTCTCCGTAAATGTTCGACGAAATCAGGGTACAACTGCGAGACAGTCCCCTACAGAACTTGTGATTGCCTCAGGAGTTACTGTTTGCCGACAAACTGTGTATCAGAGGCACAGAACGGCAGAGTCGTTTTCCGGACTTCTGACTGCATGCATACTGCTCACTCCAGCACAGAGACGGGAAAGCGTATTGTGGAGTCTGCAACATCAAAATTGAACCTTTAATGACTGGAGGACTGTCCACTTCAAAGACGAATCCGGATACAGTTTTCAAAATGATTCTCCTAGAGGATCACTCTGTAGAGAACCTGGTAGCCGATATAACCCAGGAACATCGTGGGAACGGTTTGGTGGTGATGGCGTCAAGGTGTGATGAGGCATCATGTTGAATGGCCGTACTCAGCTGCACATCTTCGATGGGCACGGCCGTAAAGGGACAGAGGCACAGAGACGAGGTACTGCGATGACATGTATGCTTTTTCAGATGTGCAGTTCGTCCAGACTGAATCTATATAGACGATAACACCTGTCCCATCGAGCTATTCTGGTTGATGACTTTCTTGAACTAAAAGATCTTAACCATGGCTGTGAATCAGCTACTGTATATATCAGAAGAGGTTGAGAAAACCAGCCAACCAGTTGCAAAACGAAGGTTTGTTAACCTTTGACCTAGGTTTCAACATTTCTAAAATTATCGTTTTCAGAAGGAGTGGGCCCTAAAAATGTATATAAACGCTCACAAAAATTATTTTTACAAAGACAACAAATAATGACAGTAGAAAATATTTTTGAGTTAAGATTACTCAATTGTAACATCACGTGGAGGTAAATTACATTAGCTGAAGCCGAGAGGCTATTCTAATATATAAAATTGGTTGAAAAACCAGAAACATCATATACTATGGCTTAATTCAGCAACCAGATTAGATTCAGCGTACTTCAGAGTAAATGCATACATGTATTCGCCCAATGGTAAAAGCTCCTGTCGAGATAAAATTATAACAGGACGCAAAGGACAAAACATTTGCATAACTTAAGTATACGCGATGCCAGAGACAAAGGCCAATGCCGCGCGGTAAAATTGCGCGGTCTCAGACACCTTGTCAAGGTTCGAGCGGCTCCCCCATCGGAGGTTCGAGTCCTTCTCTCGGGCATGGACGTGCGTCTTGTCCTTAGCGCAAGTTAATTTAGATTAAATAGTGTGTAAGCGTAGGGACCGATGCCTCAGGAGTCTGGCCCCACTGGGGGAAAAGAAACGCCCATATTCGAATAACAGGCCCAAAAGAGCAAGAAAATTGGGGTACAGAGGACGTTAAATACATGCACGTAAGAACTACGCTTTGCTTATGTTAAATAACAGCATTCTACATTAGTGTAAGGGTGGTGACACCGCCAGACACCACACTTGTTAGGCGGTCGCCACTATCAGTGATTGCAGACCGAGCGCCGCCACACGGCAGGTCTAGTCTAGAGAGACTCCCTAGCACTCGTCCCAGTTGTACAGCCGACTTTGCTAGCGATGGTTCACTGTCTACATACACTCTCATTTGCAGAGACGACAGTTTAGCATAGCCTTCAGCTACGTCATTTGCTACGACCTAGCAAGGGGCCATATTCAGTTACTATAATCTGAGCAGATAATATTGTGAATCATGTACCGTCAAGAGCGACGTTCATCATTAATGGATTAAAGTTAAGTATCAAACTAATTACGTCCACTTTCTGAATTCTCATTCCTTGTCATGTTCCAGACCTCATGTCAGTATAGTTCTTCCCTCCTCACGCCAGCCTGCGTGAGCTAAAACGCGTGCATTTCGGCCTCCACTCGTAACACGGTGTTGGCTCTTCTGGTAACACAAAAGTAAGAATGAAATTTCCTCTACAAGGCTACTGAGAATGCAAGAAATTTATTGGTATACATTACTTATAAAATCTCTGTTATATTTGCTGACAGAGTAATACTGTAAAAAATTTCAACCTTCAGAAGCTAGACTTCTACAACAATATACCACTGCTGTAAATTGATTGGGAAAGAAAAGAAAATATGGGCTAAAATAACGTCATTAAAAAGAAAAACTTCTGCTTAACACTACGGAAGCTAAAATTTGGGACAAAAATGGCTCTGAGCACTATGGGACTTAACATCTGAGGTCATCAGTCCCCTAGAACTTAGAACTACTTAAACCTAACTAACCTAAGGACATCACATACATCCATGCCCGAGGCAGGATTAGAACCTGCGACCGTAGCGGTCGCGCGGTTCCAGACTGAAGCGCCTAGAACCGCTCGTCCACACCGGGCGGCAAAATTGGAAATCAATGTGCGCTACATACATGCGCATAAGCGCTGCGTCTTGCAGATGGCATAACCATAAGGTGTAAGGAAGGAATCATTTCCGAAACGCTACGTTTGCAATGTGTGCCGACGTACTTAATACATACCATGCATCGCAAAATGGCGCTATCCAAAAATGGAGCCGAGGTAACAGAACTGTGGTGCACCACGGGTGATGGGGGACAGTTGTCAACGACAGCTCCTTGTATTTGTACGGGGGAATAGTCGTGCAACTGTTGAGCAACTGACCGACCAGATTAATCAAAATCTTCCAACTGTGCCTCCTCAACGACCCGTTCAGCGAACCTTGCTGTGGGTGGAGCTCTGCAGTAGGCACCAGGTACATGCACCATTGGCGACTACTGTTCATCAGCGAAGACGGCCGGAATTTGCGTTTCAGTACCGTAGCTGGACGTTTGCTAAGTGACGACAGGTGAAATTTTCAGATGAATCTGTTCCATGCTCCATTGAACAGATGGCCTCTGGTGTGTACGGTGTGAAGCGTCTGAGAGCAAACACTCTGCGACAATCGTCGGAGGGTTTCAGGCTGGAGGTATTCCGTGGTTGGTCACATTCTGGAGGTCACGTTTGACCTACACATGTGCGTATATAGTCTTTTTTCTTTGGCACAATGGCATTTATCATCAGCACAAAACGACGCACTGAGCCCGCAGTGTACGTGCGTCGTTCTAAGAGCACCAGGATGAGTTTCCCCTATACCCCTGGCCACCAAACTCCCTACATTTGAACCCAATCGAGACCGTATTGGACCACCTAGATCGGGCTGTATGCGCCGTGAATCCTCAACCTAGAAACATAGCGCAGCTGGCGCGGCACTGGCGGTAACTTCCAGAACCATAGAGGCACTCTTCCTGCACGTCACGCAGAGGTCTGACCTTCAAAAAGAGGTTATTCAAGATTTTGAAAGTTGTCACATTACTGTACTGGACAGTGTATTCTCATTGACTAATTTTCTAATAATCAATACGTTTCAGAATACAGATTACTTTTTATACCACATTTGCAATAGCAGTAACAGTGTAGCGTTGTTGTATTTTAGCGAACAATTAAAACAGTGTAAGTCCGCTTAGTACAATTCATCCCGTTCCACTATTACCTCTGAATTGCAAAAGACAGCTCTTTATGATGAATTTTGCTGCTACTTTTAATGCTAAACTCGTTGCCTTGGCATGAGTTGTGCTCTTAAACGTTGAGATTCTCTAGTTATCGGTGTATTTCCTGTACGTAGACATTTTGTGCCAAATACTACCGGAAAACCTCAGAGGACTTTTCAGATTCACGCCACTTATAATCGCTCTTGTATTGCATTCCAAATGTGGGCAAACATGTCATTAGCTCAGCAGTGTACGTGACCAATGAATTATGAAGAGAGGAAGCGTGCTTGGAAATGATGGTGTTCCATTACAAATGATTAAATATGGTTACAAAGTAATGAAGAAGAAACTTGTAAAATTATTAACTGACTGGCTGTGGACGTAACCAGTTTATCGGAATTGAACACACTGAATGTTTCACTCTGCTCCTTTTTCGATTCTTACAGTGACTTAAAAACTGTTTGACGTGCCTGAAATTTTCAAACAGGTCGCTTTATGTAGCAGAATGAAAGATTCGTTCTGAAAAAAATCCTGTAGGCTTGGGCTAAGTTATTATTCCGTAATCTCCTTTCTCCCAGGAGAACGTCCACAAAGTTCAGAAAGTAAGAGGGGAAGTACTGGCAGAAGCAAAGCTGTGAGGTTAAGTCATGTTTCGTGCATGGACAGCTTAGCGGGTAAGAGCATTGGCAGCTAAAGGGTTCGAAATCCGTTCCGATACTTGCTTCATAAAAGAAAATAACTCTATGATAAGCGTTGGTCGAGTTCCGGACCGATATATTTCATAAGATGGTAGTTATTCAACTTCACTTTGGTTAAATCAAATAAAGACGTGGCAGAATGAGAGAAATGTTGATCTATAGTTAGAAGTGTTTATCCCGTTCCTTTCTCTCATTAACCTGTAACGACAGATTTACAAATCGGCTTTCATATTTGGAAATTTGTGGTAAGGTTCTATGGGACCAAAATGCTGAGATTATCGGCCCTTGGGCGTACTTAAACTAACATACTTTAAGGTCAACACACACACTAATGTCCGAGGGAGGACTCGAACCTCCGATCGGGGGAGCCGCGCCAACCGTGACAAGGCGCCCAACACCACGCAGCTACCACGCGTGGCTCGGCTTTCATAATCCACCGGTTTCCAGAGGACGTAAGATGCGAGATCCTTGGTTCTTTGGTTATAGAATGAAATCCCTGGTCATAGAGGTCAAATGACTTTAGTTACAGAAGTTACCATGGGGTCACGTGACTGCTGAGGAGTGGGCTGTGCATGCACGGGGGAACGCTGTCGAGAGCATAAATAGACAATAGGATGTGGGGCTAGTTAGCGGTAATTGATGATTTTCTAGTGTGTTTAGAGTTCGGTTTTTAAACAGTGATATACACTGATTTTCAATGTGTCGCGATTTTTAAATAGGATCTCCCATTTTTATTACTTATTCGTATAGTACGTAAAGAAATATGAATGTTTTAGTTGGACCACTTTTTTCGTTTAGTGATATATGGCGCTGTAATAGTCACAAACGTATGGCTCCCAATTTAGACGAACAGTTTGTAACAGATAGTTTTTTTTAAATTAAAATGCAGAACGTAGGTACGTTTAAACATTTGATTTCGGTTGTTCCAATGTGATACATGTACCTTTGTGAACTTATCATTTCTGAGAACGCATACTGTTACAGCGTGAACGTGCAGGCCATGCTATGGTGCTTCGACCACCGACCCACCTCTCATGAAATATGCTATTCCACACCGCTTCAACCGCATGCGAGATATGCGCCGGACATTCATCTGTTGGAAGTACATCGCCATTCTGTCATGCAGTGAAAATCTTGTAGTAACATCGGTAGAACATTACATAGGAAATCAGCATACATTGCATCACTTAGATTGCCATCGATAAAATGGGGGCTAATTATCCTTCCTCCCATAATGCCGCACAATACGTTAACCCGGCAAGGTCACTGATGTTCCATTTTTCGCAGCCATCGTGGATTTTCCGTTAATAGTGCATATTATGCTGGTTTACGTTACCGCTGTTGATGAACGACTGTTCGTCGCTAAATAGAAGGTGTGCAAAAAAATCTGTCATCGTCCCGTAATTTCTCTTGTGACCAGTGGCACGTTGAAAGTCGTCACCATACAATTCCTGGTGCACAGAAACATGATATGGGTGCAATCGGTGTTGTAGCATTCTCAACACCGACGTTTTTGGGATTCCCAATTCTCGCACAGTTTGTCTGCTCCTGATGCGCGGATTAGCCGGGGCAGCAGCTAAAACACCTGCTTGGGCATGATCATTTGTTGCAGGTCGTGTTTGACGTTTCACATGTGGCTGAGCACTTCCTGTTTCCTTAAATAACGTAACTATCCGGCGAACGGTCCGGACACCTGGATGATGTCGTCCAGGATACCGAGCAGCATACATAGCACACGCCCGTTTGGCATTTCTAACACAATAGCCATACATGAACACGATATAGACCTTTTCCGCAATTGGAAAACGGTCCGTTTTAACACTGGTAATGTATCACGAAGCAAATACCGTCTGTACTGGCGGAATGTTACGTGATACCCCGTACTTATACGTTTGTGACTATTACAGCGCCATCTATCACAAAGCGAAAAAAGTGGTCCAACTAAAACATTCATATTTATTTACGTACTACACACATATGTAATAAAAATGGGGGTTCCTATTTTTTAAAAAAGCACAGTTGATATCCGTTTGACCTATGGCAGCGCCATCTAGCGAGCCAACCATAGCCCCATCTGACTTCTCCCTTCAAGCTAGACGAGTTTCGTTCTTTGTAGTTTTTTCGTTTGATTCTTATTTCACTATCAATGGACCATCCTGTATATGATGTTGCAAATACCCTCCAAAACCACAGGACCAATTACAGCAGTTCTTGGTAAACGTATCACTTACTGTCCGAAAAGGATGGCTGTCGGGGTACGAACCATCTACCTAGAAGAGGAGGGGGATGGAAAAGATGTGTAGGTCACGACGCATGAATGAAAAAATAAAAATGAAATGATCGTATGGCATTGTTGGCCGGGAGGCCCCATCCGGGGAAGTTAGGCCGCCGAGTATAAGTCTTATTTCAGTTGAAGCCACATTGGGTGACTTGCTTGCCGGTGATGAGGATAAAACTATGCTGAGGACAACACAACACCCAGTCCGCGAATGGGCCCGCTGCATGGGAGGCAAACGCGTTACCACTCAGGTTTTTTTTCTTTTCTTTTCTTTCTTTTTTTGTGATCTTATTTTGTTGTATATTGTTCGTTGAATTTGTCAGTGGCGTATGTCCGATGACATGAATTAAATTTGTCCATTGATCTGTTTAGTCAGTTTTTTATTGCAGAGTGTAGGTAAGTAGTGCTGCAAACGCCGTGAGGTAACGACGACGGCTAAGCAGGCGGACAACGCACGAATATCCATACTTTATTCCACCAACATTTAAGAATAGGGGCACTTAACGACCAACAACAAACTTTACACATAGTTTCAAACCCTTACGTAACTTTTTCTAGTTAGCCGCAAAATGATAAAAGGAAAAATAAATTAGAGCTTACTACATTTCCGCCGTTCACTGTCGCCCAGACATGACGTTTAAACTTATTACTCCTTTAGTACTAACTGTATTCAGACAGTTTCTGCATACAGCATATCGGCGAATGTACCTGAAAAATTATAGAATTGTACAACGCATACTTCATAACATCTGACGTCATAAACATTGTGGTGTGTGAAGAACTATCCCATCACGCATGACATTTAAATTTATTACTACTAATGTGCTCAGCGATTTCGATGAAATTTGGTAAGGAGATAGCTTAAAGCTTGAGAAAGAACATAGACTACTTGAGAAACTATGCACTTGAAGACACTTATTGTTTTGAAAAGAGTTACAATAATTAGGGAAAAATATTTACTCTTTGGAAGAGCTATTTACTCTTTTACTCTTCAACTTTATGACATTTGTGAAGATGCTTTTCTTGGTTGGTATGTGCCACAATTTACGATTCCATGTAATGGATACAATGCTTATACAATCTTCAGCGCGTGTATTCCGTACTTCACCACCGTTTGTTGTATAATGAACTTGTTGTATAACGTGTAGCTACTTCTGTACCCCGATGCATTCACGAGCGTGCAGCCGAAGTCCGTATGTACGCGCTGCTACGCAGCGACTCGCATGCCGACGCATCGTGTGTCAAATTGAGACAGCAGGGAGCACAACATGAATTAATTTCATACCCGTCATTTTGCGTTTGTAATTTCTGAACGATTACAGTGTTTTGCTTGTTAAACTGCATACGTGGAATGAGGTAGACCCGAGAATGTCGTTGGTCTTTGAGTAGGACTCCACTGTGCTCCTCTGTTTCTCAACTTTACTTCACTAGTGCTGCTAGGCCATTCTCGAGTGTTTGTGAGCTGAACTGACATGATTAAAGTGGCCACGTGTGTCATGTATGCAGGCAACGAATGCTTGTAGTGTACTCTTATATACCCTGCACGTGTCCATTACCTACCTAGCAAGATAAGATCAGTCATTTTCCCGTTTACACGGAAGTAAGACGATGGGACAAGCAGAAATCCCGCCTTCATCCGCATCTTTCTGTCCCACACATGGGTCATTAGTTTCAGTTATTATGGGTACCAAGATGGTTTCTTGTTTCCAGTGAATACTCTGCTTATATGGCGTTTCTGTGTTATGGTGGATTTGCACGAATAAATATTCAGTTTCCTTCACTTCCATTCTTTCATTAATAGCTTTCTCCTTTAGTAACAGATGCTAATGAAGAAATTTAATGTGGATAATGGATCAAATTACCTGGACTACCTTCATTCAGTGTTTGATAATGAAAGCACTTAGTGATTTCCAAACAAACCTTTGACACAATTTCACTTATTTTCGAAACTTTCTCTCTCTTGCACCTCCCACGATATAGTGTCAGGAAAATCGTTCGTCTCTTGTTGGATTTCACTTTCCGATTAGTTTACTCGTGCGTAACACGAAAACTAGCATTTCACCCATGAAGTCTTTGCATGTTTAACTTCAAATATTTGATAGATTAACTCATTTGTAAAATAATCAGAGGTTTGAAGGTGTTCAAGAGTTCTGTTCTGTAATAAATCTAAGTTGGAATGTTGAGGAACGTAAATATCGATTGAAATTTCCTACGCAGCACAGCTAACCCACTGATCTATTACGCTTCTGTAATCAGTGTAAAAAAGAGAAATACGCGTACTATTGCCTCCTGAAACTGTTAAACGAAATCTCCTTCAGACGGGAAACGGGATAGCTTTTTTTACGACAGCTCAGTGAGAACGTGTTTCGAGTTTCTCTTCTGTTCCCCGAGCCACGACGTGGAAAACACTTCGCGTAACGCTCTTGGTGGCACGAACTCTGGCCGTGCTTTGCTGCACGTTGGAAACTGTGATTGGGCAGCTGATATACGAGTCCCAGTTTCTTTTTATGCTGACAGCTTCGGAAGCAATTGCCAAAGCTGTGCACTGAATAGCAGAAAACTCTCTCTGATACATTGTCAACATTTGCCATTGTGACACACACACACTGAACGTAGTTGATAGACGAGATCAGATAAAAATTAGCGATCTGTATCAGAGGAAGTGGCATATTAACTTCAAATGGACGAGGTCACATGTAGAAATTAACTGATAGACAAGCGTACCAAACAAGCACCACGAGAAAACGTAACAGAAAGCTACAACAGATTTATGATCAGGAGAAAGGTCACACGGTCTTTGAAAGAAAAATGTAAAAAGAATGGGTTGAAACTACAAAAGGGCGTTCATAAAAGATTTTTTTCTCACTGTTCGACATCGCCTTTCCGTAAAATTACCACAGTTAATTTGGCATGGAAAATTAATGTTTTACTACCAACAGTTCAACCTAGTATCAAGTGCTTCTTGCATGTGCAGAAATGTCTATCAAACAGTAGATTACCAGTTATGGGAGTGTCGCGAACTTAATAGAGAGAGAGAGAGAGAGAGAGAGAGGTGTCGTAAGGAAGGGCATTACAGAAAAAGGATGCAGGTCGCGCGTCGATAAGACAGTTGTAGTAAAGCTCTACGTGAACGAATTTCACTGATTTTGCAGTTTAATAACATTTCCCAGCATGCGAATAATTATGTTACTAAAAGTAGGAAAAAATGAAAACCTTATCTCGATCATACAGAATTTTACTCTTGTGAATATAATACTTTTCATCATGATTATCCTATTATGAATAGTTTTCATTCATACTATTATAGCTCGTTATAATTGTCATTGTTATTTATGTATCTTGGTATCCAAACATATGGTATTGCAAATATTGTAATGGGTCATGTTGGAAATAAACGAATTAAAGTAAACACTGAATGTAATTCTTGATGTTTAGTTGTGACTATCAGATATGTGGCCTGTATTCACAGAATCTGTTCAGAAGACAACCAAGAAAAATTACGTTCTTAATTTATTCGGTTACGTGTCCTCATGTCAGGTGGCGTAACGATTGTAACAGTCGCGATCAAGAATTATATGGTACCATACTCTGAAACTGACCGGTTTTCTAAGTCTAGAAGCATGTAAGATTCACTATTGTTCTAGAATGACCCGCACAAGTAAATTTTATCTATATCACTAAGAGGCTGAAATGGTCACTCAATCACAATTGCAGGTTTCCCATTTAGTTTCCTCTTGGAGCAACAAAAATTGGATTATCAGTGTTTCGTATAATTATGTACCGAATTCAAAAACTTAAAATGCCATCATAATCTACTCATTGAGAGCTGTAATCTCACATTAAACGGTTAAAACAACAAGACCTTTAATACAGTCAGAAGCGTAGCATACTTCTTGATGCTGCGCGGAGTGGCAGCGCGGTTTGAGGTGCCATGTCACTGACTGCGCTGCCCCTCCTGCCGGAGGTTCGAGTACTCCCTCGGGCATGGGTATGTGTGTTGTTCTTAGCATAAGTTAGTTTAAGTAGTGTGTAAGTCTAGGGACAGATGACCTCAGCAGTTCGGTCCCTTACCAACTTACACACACAGACACACACACACACACACACACACACACACACACACACACACACACACTTCTTGATACTTCTTCATACAATGTAGGTCATGGATCTCAAATTACCCACATTATATTCAATTGGTATTTGAGAATGAGAACCGATAGCCACTTACAATAGATTTTGCACATAATTTCAATCGTTTTACAAACTTTTTCTCGGTGATACGCCGCCCTCTAAAAAGAAAATAATGAAGGGAGGAAAGTTTATCAGTCACTACATTTTTGCTGTCCACGCTATAAAATTTCAGCATCAAGCAAGACGTTTTAATATAATACTTCCTTACTATTAACTCTATTTTGCAGAAAGTGTCCACATATACCACCAAATGTACCTGAAATATCATAGATATTAGTGAAAAACTAGCTTTTTTTTAATACAGAGCCATTTTATACACGAGAATACGATTCTTTAGAGTAATGGTGCTGGGGGGCTACTGATACTATTTTTTCTCAGTTCGTGCTATATGGAAAACACTTAAGCGTAATACACATGGCTAGTTAGAACCATTATTACAAAGTAATAAAAACACAGAATGATTACATAATGCCTCACAGGTTCGTGTTTTAATTTGTTAAGATGTTCAGTCATCAGCGATACACGATCCTTTTTATCAAAACTGCCGTGTGTCACCCTCAAACTCCATTACGTTGATAATCCGAGCTAATTTATTTTATTTTCTATCGATAAGTGAAAGTATGAATATTGATAAAGTTTACGTCCTTGAGTACCATACTTAATTACAGAAATGCCATATTAGTTCCTCCATCTGGTGGATTACTTCAGTGGGTAGAGAGCCTTAATGAATGAATGTTGAGCGAAGCCTCACAGAGCAGTAGTGGGATGGCCTGTTTTGAGCAATTAGTTCAGTGGGGTTATGGGTACCTTCCAGAGGTCACGTTCTGCAACCACTAAGGAGGTGAGATACCAGTTAGGTAGCCGCTAGGCACAGTATCTTGTATGTGACCAGAGGTCCTTCCAGGTGGGCACAGCCTGAGTTGTCTCATAAAGCAAGGTTCTTGTTTCCTAAGTAACGTCTTTCGTCCAATCGCACTGAAGAGAAATGGACGAAAGACGTCCGATCTCCTGCGGAAATCTCTAAATAGCGAACAGGTATATATCAGACAAGGACTGCCCATAGGTGGCTCTCGGTGAGAGTGTGGATCGGCCGTGAGGCGTACCGAGATAGTCTGTGAAGTGGCGCTAACACTGTGTCCCGGATGTCGCAGTGGTTACTCACCTGCCGAGTAAGCAGGAGATCCCGAGTTAGAATCCCGGTCCGGTACATATTTTCGCTCGTCGCCTCTGATTCCGTTTAATGTCCCGCTGCAGCTGTCAGGAGTGACTCCCCTTCCATTTACATATAATATTTCACAGCTGAGGGATATGCTTGGTGTTTGTGGTTTCGAAGGAAGACACACTACGCATTCATAATTTTCCCATTACCTTGAGAGACACAAAACGCCTTTAGTTTGGCCTATCCCATTTACACTACTGGCCATTAAAATTGCTACACCAACAAGAAATGCAGATGATAAACGGGTATTCATTGGACAAATATATTATAATAGAACTGACATGTGACTACATTTCACGCAATTATGGTGCATAGATCCTGAGAAATTAGTACCCAGAAGAACCACCTCTGGCCGTAATAACGGACTTGATACGCCTGGGCATTGAGTCAAACAGAGCTTGGACGGCGTGTACACGTACAGCTGCCCATGCAGCTTCAACACGATACCACAGTTCATCAAGAGTAGTGACTGTCGTATTGTGACGAGCCAGTTGATCGGCCACCATTGACCAGACGTTTCAAATTGGTGAGAGATCTGGAGAATGTGCTGGCTGGGGCAGCAATCGAACATTTTCTGAATCCAGAAAGGCCCGTACAGGGCCTGCAACATGCGGTCGTCCATTATCCTGCTTAAATGTAGGGTTTCGCAGGGATCGAATGAAGGTTAGAGCCACGGGTCGTAACACATCTGGAATGTAACGTCCACTGTTCAAAGTGCCGTCAATCCGAACAAGAAGTGACTGACACGTGTAACCAATCGCATCCCATACCATCACGCCAGTATGGTGATGACGAATACACGCTTCCAATGTGCGTTAACAGTGATGTCGCCAAACACGGATGCGACCATCGTGATGCTGTAAACAGAACCTGAATTCATCCGAAAAAATGACGTTTTGCCATTCGTGCACCCAGGTTCGTCGTTGAGTACACCATCGCAGGCACTCCTGTCTGTGATGCAGCGTCAACGTTAACCGCAGCCACGGCCTCCGAGCTGATAGTCCATTCTGCTGCAAACGTCGTCGAACTGTTCGTGCAGATGGTTGTTGTCTTGCAAACGTCCCCATGTGATGACTTAGGGATCGAGAAGTGGCTGCACGATCCGTTATAGCCATGCGGATAAGATGACTGTCATCACGACTGCTAGTGATACGAGGCCGTTGGGATCCAGCACGGCGTTCCGTATTACCCTACTGAACCCACCGAATCCATATTATGCTAACAGTCATTGGATCTCGACTAACGCGACCAGCAATGTCGCGATATCGATAAACCGCAATAGCGATAGGCTACAATCCGACCTTTATCAAAGTCAGAAACGTGATGGTATGCATTTCTCTTCCTTACACGAGGCATCACAACAACGTTTCACCAGGCAAGGCCGGTCAACTGCTGTTTGTGTATGAGAAATCGGTTGGAAACTTTCCTCATGTCAGCACGTTGTAGGTGACGCCACCGGCGCCAACCTTGTGTGAATGCTCTATAATCTAATCATTTGCATATCGCAGCATGTTCTTCCTGTCGGTTAAATTTCGCGTCTGTAGCACGTCATCTTCGTTGTGTAGCAATTTTAATGGCCAGTAGTGTATATTATTTAATTAACCTCTTGGGGTTGACAATAGGAAGGTGATAGGGCATCAAGGGCTTTAGTTACTATTTCCTTGAGTTAAATCAGCTGATGGATCTTACTTCATTTACCATATTTTCCAACGTCTATAGGTGTATGTTCTGTGTGAGAGAGACACACGGAACAGGGAAGTTGTGGGCCGCCATGTCCTCCGGCTGCAGAATGTCGGGGCAAGGTGACAATAGCGGTCGTTTGGGGCACTCTCTTTCAAAGACGCCCTCGGCTTTACTCGGTCGGAGGGAAAGCAAAGAGGATTGCGTGGGATCTGCCTGTGCGATGCTGCGTCGCTTGGGTCCGAGTGCTGGAGCTTCGTACCATTGCGTTCTTAGAATTGCAGCTCGGCGGCAGCAGGGTGTCCAACAAGTTCACGCATCACATAGCCCCATTGCTTTGCTATGTCTGTTGCGCTTCCCATTCTTCAGTCTTTCCGCATGCATTTTAATTGAGCAAGTTGACAGGGAGACAGCTGTTGACTCTGACGCTTGCTGATGTAACAAGGTGCCTCTGGTTTTTGATGCAAAATCTGAATTTTCGTTTGTGATCAGAGATCCGAAGTTGAACTTGCATACTACAATAAGCAGCAAGGGTGTGTGTATGTGTGTGTGTGTGTGTGTGTGTGTGTGTGTGTGTGTGTGTCTGTGTCTGTGTGTGTCACGTCCAGGCACAGCCTCACTATACCAGAATGAAGTAAATGCGAACTGCGTAGCGCAATCGGGACGTTAACGACAATGGGTTGGTTATAAATTGCTGTCAACCTTTATATCGGAGATGTGAGGGAGAGAATCTCCTTGGTTTGAAGCAAATAAGTTTCCTGAAAATAGGTTACAGAATTGCAATAGACAGAAAAGATTGGTTAATTTCTATCAAGTTTATTCTCACATATACTTATGTGAGGTGTTGGACCATAAACCCCTTAGTAAGATTCAGTCTATTTATTCGGACTTGCTACTTCAAAGCTAATTGCTGATACATATAAGAAACAAGAACAAAGCAATCACTTATTCTTGGTTAGCACTGAAATCTCTCTAAGTAATTGAGACAATGACTGACAGCTTCTGTTCAACACTATTTCAATGAAACTCTAAAAATCCTACTTGACCTGCAGTTCCTGAGTGTCCACCAGAGTCTATCAGCGTCTTCTCGTAGGTGAAGTCTTTATCAGTTGTAGCGGCTGCTATGGGCCTACTAAGCCCCACTGGCGTCTCGCTGCGGAATCTCCAAACTGCCGGCACTGGCTCTGAATCTGCATCTGAATCTCTGCTTCAAGCTATTCCGCTGCCTGGCCTTTTATTTCGTTTCTCATGTACTTGGGTGCACACGAGTTAATTTGTTTCGCACGACCCTTTCATTTTTAAGTGATCAGGTTGCACAGGAATGCCTATGATTCCCCACGACACTCTCGTTTCTAATTGGTTGGCTTGCGCAAGAATGCCTTCGGTTCCACACAACTTAATTTGGTTCCACACGACACTTTTCCGCACGTGACTGACTCTCTCTCTCTCTCTCTCTCTCTCTCTCTCTCTCTCTCTCTCTCTTGCTGTATTATCGCCCTGGTGTTTGCGTCTTCCATTGAGCAAGTTTGATCCCTGCTGCTTCTTTTGGCAGGAAGTCAAACACTAAAATATTTGATCAACAAGCCATACTTGGTAGCCTCCTCCGCTTATCTTGTCTGTACGTCCTGGTGGACTATGTCTTAATGTCGGCTGGCTGTTTGCCTATGGAACCTGGACTCTTATTATTGTCACAAAAGCAAGACGTTACTTATTCAGGTGAATAAACTTAATTCAGTGGCTAAAATTGTCTTCTCAGGATATCGACCTTCCATCTGTGTCTTGTTCCACCATTATCATTGGACATGTTTCACCTCTGTCTTGTTGCACCACCACCGTCTTTGGTTGAGTTGTTATGCATACAACATTACTGAAGTTCTCCTAGTGCACTACAAAAATGTGTAATTTAAGTGCTACATTCCAGTTAAAATTATATCAAAAATACCTTGCAAAACTACACTGTACTAGCAGTATGTTTTGAAAGGTGACAGACGACTATGAATTACGCCATGACAGCACTCACTTTAACTAGTAAACCTTCCACTTGACTACCTGCCCCATGCGTCTGCTAAATTGATTTAAATGCATTTGTTGCGGTAGCCTGCATTAGAGATTATCACATATATCAGAATCTAAATGAACTTTTGCTGAAATAGTGCTAATGAAATAATGATCCTGTCAGTATTTTAGTCGATTGTTGCTGAGCGTTTAATATAGCAACATTGGAATGGTCTTTTATAACAGTTACGGAAAAAGTTACTTTATTAAAAAATTGGAAAACTACATGTTATGCCCGATGACAAAATTAAAACATGATCTGAGTTCAGCACAAATATGCAGAAAACAGTTATCACTTTTGTATCCCGCCTGGTAGGCGGCGCGTAGGTCTGCTCCTGTAAACCGAAGGGTAGGCCGAATGTAGGAAGCTAGGAGGAGCAGGTGACGTAGAACTCTAGTACTGCAGTGTGAATTTAAATCACTTTTACTTTAGCAAGAAGATGAATTACATTAGGCTTACGTAACTTTGGCTGAGATGAGCACATAGGTGCGAAGCTGTACATCAAGTTACAAAGGCAAAATCTGTAGTGGCTCGCCCACTATGAAATAGAAACAAGGTTGCTTGGTCGTCCACTCGGAATGAAATGGGCTGAATCCGGAGCGGCGCTCGTAGATCTGTCGTACGTATCGGTGTCGTAGTGCCAACCTAGCAGAGCGCATCTATGTTGCGGCATCGTAGCTATCGATACCACAATCACTCCCCTGTGTGGTGGCTGATCGGCAGAGATTAAGGTTTGTCTGACTGAACTATTTACTCTAACTCAAAACATGTATAACGCAGTCTGAAGTTATCTATCATTCAGTATACTATGATAGATTTGTTCTACACAGAAGTTATACCACGATGGTGGAGCTAAGAACAAGAGGCAAGACTGTGATTATGTTTGCCCAAACAAGCTGGAGCAGCAATACAGTACCCCTTCTTCGATGTGTAGCACTGTCTCAGGTGACGGTAGTAGTTCTAGCACCTGCAGAGCAGCGATATGCGGCCCCTGTAATTCTCTATCGCGGACAACAAATATGCAAAATCGTGTCTCGCGATCTGTTAGAATCTTGGCAGATTCCACCGTGTGACACTCCCATTTGCTGGTCATACCATGGAACAATTTGAATCACTTATAAGGCAGTAGATGCAAAAAGATCAAACTTCAGAGTATCAGACCTGTCAGGAATAAAATTACCCTTGGCACAGCAAGTTGTCCGAGATGACGGAAGTCTAAACTGTCAGTACAGGTTAGTCCTCACCACACGCTCCCCAGTCAAGACCGTGCCAATGCAAGGCCATGCTCATCAGAAGTGTCCCAAGTGCAATCCACTTATAACAAAAGTCAAGACCAGGATCCTCTCCAGACTGGAGTCTGAATCAGAACGTCCAGCCCAGGCAAGAGTCTGAATCAGAAGACCATGTTTCTCCTCTCCCCACTCTCCATCAAATTTCGGTAAACTTCACAAAAGCACTTCCACAAAACGGTTTCGTACCAATCACCAGACTCCACGAGCGCCATGACTCCCCTTTAGATCACTTGCGTTACTCATCAGCCAGTCCTAAGCAGTGATAACAATATCCTTCTTTTTTCTTGGAAGCAGCAAGTCCCTGACTCGCAAATTCTCACAGAGAGAGGAAGATACGTTGTGCTCCTGACTTTTCCTTTTTCCCCATGGAGATTAGCCGGCCGGATTGGACCAGCTGTTCTAGACACTACAGTCTGGAACCGCGCGACCGCTACGGCCGCAGGTTCGAATCCTGCCTCGGGCATAGATGTTTGTGATGTCCTTAGGTTAGTTAGGTTTAAGTAGTTCAAAGTTCTAGGGGACTGACGACCTGTTCTAGGTTCTGGGCGCTACAGTCTAAAACCGCGCAACCACTACAGTCGCAGGTTCGAATCCTGCCTCGGGCATAGATGTTTATGATGTCCTTAGGTTAGTTAGGTTTACGTAGTTCTAAATCTAGGGGACTGTCGAGCTCAGATGTTACGTCCCATAGTGCTCAGAGCCTTTTGAACCATGGAGATTATTATCTGCACAGCCCAAGACCTGAACGTTATTTTGAAATCCTGAGGGTTTCCAAAAACTCTGGAGGCTGAGGGATGACACCACCTGATGGCTTCCTCGATAGCGTCTGGGACGCGGTAACATGGAGACTCGCGAATTTTTATAGCCAACATCCCTGTTCATGAAGAGCGTTTATGACACTGTTATAATGCGTTGGCCAGGCGACGCATACTTCTGTCGCATCCCCTGCCCCTGCTCTGACAAGAGGCGCCTAACAGATTTATCCAGGTAGACCGTTTCTTCACCTCTTTGACCGAAAACATTGTTTGTACACCAGTGCGAGAAAATCTTGGGCCCAGCATTCTGTCCTCAGTAAGTGCTAGGAGATGTTCCTTTCAGAATAGCTGCATGTGGCTTTCAAGCACCAAACGTCCACTGCGAGATTTACTGTTAAATAACCAAACTACCCGCTTTTCTCATCTCCAGAAGAAAACTATTCGAAGGAGAGCCACCATAAAGATCTTGCATCCATTATCGATGTACACCCTTCCAACAGTGTCTGCACAAGCTGATAAATTCATATAGTCTCACAAGAAAGATTTCTTGGGTGTAAAATCAACATTAAGTTGTACCTTTGAATATAGAGAATAGTGAGAGAGTGATTCATCCTGTCTCAACCCTCTTCCTGTTGTGTGTGTGTGTGTGTGTGTGTGTGTGTGTGTGTGTGTGTGTGTTTGTGTGTGTGTGTGTGTGTGTGTGCGTGTGTGCGTGCGTGTGCGTGTTTCACTGGCACATTAGAGGTGTGGAAATAGTACAAGATGCACCTTTATGTAGTTTTTTGGATAAATACTTGATACTTCTGAAGTTGCTGCATAAGTTCAGTTCGTTTGTGACTGACTGATTCATTTTATTATTAAAGTGTTAAGCACTTGAGAGGGGAGGGGTCAGAGGAAGGGAAGTGAGGGGGGGGGGGGGAGGAGAGGGAGCATAGCTTGTCATCCGCCCCGGTAGCTGAGTGGTCAGCGTGACAGACTGTCAATCCTAAGGGCCCGGGTTCGATTCCCGGCTGGGTCGGAAATTTTCTCCGCTCAGGGACTGGGTGTTCTGTTGTCCTAATCATCATCATTTCATCCCCATCGACACGCAGGTCGCCGAAGTGGCGTCAAATCGAAAGACCTGCACCAGGCGAACGGTCTACCCGACGGGAGGCCCTAGCCACACGACATTTCCATTTTTATATGATGATGAATGCCCCTGATAAGAGAATGTCGGTTACTGCCTTCTTAGATTCTGACATCATTGCCCCTGTGTGTAGGCAACCCACTCCGCATGTAGGTAACGCACACAAGCATTTACATTTGAAGTCAGTGGTATCAACAGATTCAGTAATGCATTTAACTGCAAAATTGATCAGAAAATACATAGCTATACTACTCATATAACTATCATGTGTGGTGAAGCAATTTCGGAAGAGTGGACTCGTTATTATATTACACCCTCTGTCATCTTCTGCACTACAACAAATCAGTAAGAAAAGTCCTGTACAGTGCTCACAGGAAAATGACGTGTCTGGCGCATTCAGCTCAGCTGACGTACTGACAAGTTGTTTGCCATTTGTTCATTTCCAGAAATACCACTATACTTAGGGATGTTGAATTTCTGCTATTATTCGTGTTGTCTATTACATCTCTGCAATATGAAAGGGCCACTGCATTATATCAATGTTAAAAGAGGTCTTTGAAGCCAAAGAAATCTGGGATGGCTATCCTCTATTGCTTTATTAAGATATTTTCCTATTTCTTTCTTAGAACAGCTAGTGTGAGCTCAGCCAGTAGGTCAAGCCAACTTTCTTCCATTTTAGTCAGCAATTTTTCTAGTCCCCCCACCCTACCATTTCCCATTCATACTTTACAAAAAAATAGTGCTGATTCTAATGTTGCCAGCTCTGCAGCTATTAATCCTTATTAAGGTATCATACTGTGCATATCCTTTCACGAAAGCGGTAGACATAGAGCACGAATAAGGAATGTGTCGATATAAGAAAGTATTTCTTCAGGTATAGCCATTTGCAGGAACTGTGACTCTGCCTAACACATGGGAATGCAGCGAGATTGCACTGTACAGAGACCAGCAATGTGCTGCAACACTGCAGAGCCAAGATTGCACGCAGCACTCAAGTTAACAAGGACGGTGCATTCAAACAAGATAGCCTCCACTCTGGATGGCAAGTACGCCCCTCACCCGAGCCCGCTGAGCTCAGATTCCCGCTTCTAGCTTTATGTAGCTTGTCGGTTCCAAAGAAATACGCCGTATTCCCTTCCAAGCGTCCTCCCTCTCCCCCCTCCCCTCTTTCACCACTTGACCAACCACAGCGCTTTCCGCCTCAAGAGGCGGGTCGAGTCGCCCGCGGTGGTCGTATTTTTTCTCTCGCCTTGCAGACTGCAGCAGAGGCGGCGGCACTCGCAAACAATCGACTGACGTCACCGTCGCGCCAGACTGTTAATTGTCGCGCCCTCCGGCAGGGCGCTCTGGCGTCAGCGGTAGTCCGCTGCTTCCAGTGTTGCCCCCTATTAATCAACGTAGTCTCCTTGCAGAAAAGCGAGACAGAAGTCGATAGACTCTCAAAACATCATTTAGGGACAGTGAGCAACATTACTGTGTAACATTAGCCCACCATTTTTCTTTGTGACTGTGTAATCGTGTAGAGGATCGTGAGATGCTGAATTACATTTAGTTTAACACTCATAAGCTGAGAAGCATTAATGTTAGTTGTTCTTTGTTTGAATCAATGCTACTGCTCGTGAGTTAATTGTAAACTATAAGACAGGCTGTTGCTAACTCTGTTATTTAGGTGTTTCTCGTAGCCTGATCTCTTATGTTTTTTTACTTCTGCATAACAGTGCCCTCACAATTTGGATCTCTTTCGACTACTTAAAAGTTCTAAATAATTATTCTTCAATGTATTATTACAGTTTTAAAATTTTGTTTGTAGACAAGAGAATTATTGTCAATTTTAAGGTAGTATTTTATTTATCATGTAAAAAAGAAAATGTTGTATGAAAAGTCTAGTCTTCAAGCTACAAAGTGTACTCTGAATAAGAAAGGAATACGCTTGATATTCTGCAACATATATAAGCGAACAATAGTGCGAGTTAGTTTGTGAATTCCAGCTGTACTATCAATTAAACGAGTTACAATACAGATTACATGAAATACGAACCATATTTATTAATTTATTATAATAATTAACCCGTTATTTTTCATTTCAGACATCGATATGCACATCAAATTTTTCGGCTGTCACGTCTTCGTATGAAGCAACTGTATAACGATTGGAATTCACGATATCCAGTGATTTATGGCTCTATACAACAAGTTCGTTTATTTGGATAAAATTGTATGGGGCCTGAAGATGGCAAAATGAAATTCCAAAACTGGTTGCGTTCAGAATAAAATGAAATCTCTTAATATACACGGCTGTTGGTGAAGTTTATTGACATTGAAAATTTACGGCGTGTCGTCCTAGTTTATCTATTAACAATGGAACAAGGTTTCTAATAAGGATACCAATGCGAAATTCCGTTGGAATTTTGACAGCTATGGGACATTTGGAACGTGAACACCAGCCAAATCAACTGGGGAAGCGTGGATCGCTAATTCATAGAAAGGACCCAATCTGACAGGTACCCCAAACTTAAGGAAGGAAATATTGTTTGCGTATGTGGGAGAGGGCATAACGTTTTGTATAACGTGATAATTACATATGCCTGATCATAGAGGAGCTCATCTAACGTCTGTTCTGCATCGTCGTGTATATTAAGGACGCTAACTTAATTTCACTACTATTCACATTATAACAATTCGTGTAAACCGGCCACTTGATACTTAGGTACGATCGTTATTGATCTCTTGGTACAAATATTCGATGTGCAGCACTAGTAGTGATTTATTTATTTGTGATTTGGTTCCAGTTACTACCATATTTCTCTTCTTAACCTGCATAGCGTACGGTGATCCATATTCGCATATGGGATATTCCTTAAAATGTGTCTTTCATATGTTGGTAGTTGAATTCGTTTTCTATCGTCCTCTGGAATCCTCCTTCATACCTTCTTTTTCCATCCGTTGTCACCCATCTACACTACTGAGGCAGGCGACTATACCGGAATTTTGTGCCAGTTGTGACAACGAAAATTTGATTTTCAATGTTTCGCATAATTATTGACTAAATTTTTTAAAAAAAGAAATAATGTCGTAACCTACTCTTTGAGAGGTATAATCTTACGTTAAGAGTTTAGCACAATAAGACAAGTATTGCAGTTAGAAACTGTGCGTTTATCCTGAGGGAGTGTATCTGATGGTATTTGAGAATGAGATCACCATTCAACTTCCAACAAACTTTACGCATAATTTCAAGCATGTAAGAAACTTCTTCTGACTGACGCCCTCCGCAACGTGATGAATGGAAAAAATTTAACAGCTTACTACATTTTCCATGCTCATTGCAGCCTGAGCGACAGACATAATGTTTTAATTTATTGCTTCTTTACTAGAGACCTTATTTGGAACACAGTTGGCAGACAGTACCCACATACAGGGTGGTTACAATTAAACTTTCGTTATTTAACACCTTGGGACGGCCTTGCCGCAGTGGATACACCGGTTCCCGTCAGATCACCGAAATTAAGCGCTGTCAGGTATGGCCGGCAGCTGGATGGGTGACCATCCGAGCCGCCATGCGCTGTTGCCGATTTTGAGGGTGCACTCAGCCTCGTGATGAGGAGCTACTCGACTGAACAGTAGAGGCTCCAGTCACAGACATCGTAACGACCGGGAAAGCAGTGTGCTGACCACACGCCCGTCCTCTCCGCATCCTCAGCTGAGGCTGACACGGCGCTCGGATGGTCCCGATGAACCACTTGTGCCTTGAAGACGGAGTGCTATTTAACACCTTGAAACACAGAAAATAATCACTGTACTAGTACCAAACTTCATAGCATGACTTCCATGTGTTACAGCGACTCTAGCTAGTTCCAACTGCCGGCCGGGGTGGTCGAGCGGTTCTAGGAGCTACAGTCTGGAACCGCGCGTTCACTACGGTCGCAGGTTCGAATCCTGCCTCGGGCATGGATGTGTGTGATGTCCTTAAGTTAGTTAGGTTTAAGTAGTTCTAAGTACTAGGGGACTCATGACCTCAGAAGTTAAGTCCCATAGTGCTCAGAGCCATTTGATATACAGTAGCAGCACATTAAAAATGTTTCAACTGAATTGATTCTGCATTGTTTCTCTTCCTCATGTCATTGAAATTAATGCTATCAAGTTTGGTGCTCGTATGGTAATTAATTTCCGTCTTATATAGAGTTAAATAGGGAAAGTTTAATTATAACCACCCGGTATACCACTGACTGCACATGCTAATTTATAGTATGTGATAAATAGTTCAGGAGATATGGCATCATAAACACTGAGATGCTTGAAAAACTTGCTTTTGCTTAAAATTAAGTGAAAATCACCCACACTCTGTTCATCTAGTGTTTCGTAATGAGACCATTTAACGACTTCCAACACACTTTAAGCATACTTTCAAACCACTTTCTAAATTTTTATCTATTACATTATTAACGTCAAATTTTTACACATTCTCCCTTTTGTATTGCAATTAGGAGTTTGAAGCTGTGTTGTACACTGGTGATCGCTTCTTCAAACAAATGGTGGTTTACTCTTTCGTTCTGAATGGCCATACCACAGCAACCTCTTGATTTCGGTGATGTTCACGACATTTCCTTCTATTTAGATTTTTATTTTTTCCTAAAATCTTCTCTTCTATTGTGATATAACTCTGAGATTCAAGCACTTCATTCCCGTAATAATTCCCGTCCGTGAGTAGCAGTTGATCTTTTCCTCTATTCTATCTCAAATTTGTCACTCATGTAAACATATTATTTTTGTACACAATCAATTTGATGTGTGATATTATTACTCTAAAGCACTGATTTAAGTTGTCGAATATAAAGTTTCCTTCATCCAACATTCGTTTTAATATCTTCTACACTTTCAGTTGCCAAGTATAGTTTAGTCCTGGATATTTCAAAGGAGAACGTTCAACAATAAAATACCCAGCATCTAAATTATGCTGTTCGTCACTAACCATCATCATATCCCTCAGAGTTCTTTGCATATACTTTTAAACTCCACTGCAATATATACTTAGATTCGTCACTCTCATTTGTAGCTATCACCATGCCATCGGAGAATAGAATATAGTTTATGATTTTCCGCTAACATTTCCATTAGCCTAAAATTACTTCTTCCTGTTTTTAATACTTCTTCCAGAGTATACAGGAGCAAGTGAACAATCTCGACGAAGAACTTTGATAATTTGGAAATTATGTGATTGCACATAATCTACTTTTACTGAGCTGCACACCCACAACATGAATCACTCATTGCTTAGTGTAGGGTATTAAGTCACAGGCATTCCGCATGCTTATCTACTGGCATTGTGTCATGTGCTTATTCTGGTTCAATGAACGATAATCTGAGAGTTCGTTGTCCCTTTTCAATACGTTTTTCTGTTAGTTCTTTAAGAGGTTCTAGACGCCATGGTCTGTATTTTCTGAATTAGAACTGCACAAAAACGTTAACACAGATTGGAATGAAACTTTACCCACATTATTAGTGTATTTTGACCTGAATGCAAAAAAATGAAAGCTTTGGAAAACATAGGGGAATGAACATTAATTTTTAACATACGCACTGAAGTACGTGTAGTTTTTATTTTAGGTATACACTCCACTTCCACGCTATTCAACATAAATGGTCAAAACAAATTTCATGCTTTTAACTACTAATTTGTTGAAACAGTAAATTAGGAATATTCAACAATTTGTTGTTTTGTGTATTTTTAAAAAAGGTTTTTTCAAGTAATTTTTTCTCCTAGCAATTTAAGTCATATGACATGCTTCAGCTTAAAATATTTATTACATCGTCAATTGACGCGGTTCGTTCTGCAGTCTAGCATTATAATATTATTTATGCAGCCTTTTGGTTCTGTAGCTTCAATAGTAGATGAGATAACGATACCAAAGTTCGCACATTCCAGCTCCATGATTCTGTTGATTCTGAGAGCCCTCTTCATATTCTTTAGTTTTCTTTCTGTCGTAGTGTTCTTCAACGATATAACATGAATAAGTTGCTACGGAAAAATCTGCGCCAAAATTAAATAACGAGGCATTTTAGACAAGGTTTTTTGTTTGACAGTAGCGTCTCAGCCAGACATTAAAAAAACGCGCCGCATCTGCTTTATAAGTGCATTTAAACACGAAAGTGAAGAGGTAACTTACACAAAACATATATTTTTAATATCACGAAAAACGACAGAAATTTATTAAATAAAAATACAGTTTTCATTTTTGACCCCACATAATGTCCAGGTCCCCTTAAATATTCTCTGCTTTATCGAATCCGTTTTGGTCGTATAATTTTTTGAATGAATTAATAGTTTTATAGGTGGTATTTTCCGAGATGCTATGACACTGTTATTTTCATTTGAAATTAGACGATGTTACATTCCATACATTTAACGGAATGAAACTGTTCAACATGGTTTTTCTCAACAATTTGCAAGTGTGGAGTTTCCGTTCAAATACTTCATACTGTTTTTTATATTTTGTTTTTTAGTGTCATTAAATTCTTACGCTGTATTTAAAGGAGGGCTTTGCATAATTTACTACCGATTTCAGCACTACACTACACCATATTTACGTTCCTAAACAGAGTAGATACATATTTGTCTTATATTTGTAGACAAATGTGGTAAGTCAAACTGTCTATGTATAGCTAACTAACAGTAATACAATGCACAAGCCGCTATCTCTTAGTAATACATTTATTTCACAAGGCCAATAGATTTAATTGCAATAAATATAAGGCGTAATAGTATCTAATTCATAGCTTTCATCTTTTGTTTAATTTTTAACACACTGGTCATCACATGGTGCATTTGGAATCTTGAACTGTTCTACTGTAACTGAATTAATGCATCAATAGTTTTCATAGTAGTTACAAATAATTTGAATTACTACATTCTTGTACATATATGACGAAAGTCCCTTTACTGTATTTATTGACCAGACGATGGAGCTTTGTTGAGCTGAAATGAATAACATATTAAGGAAACGTGTCCAAGCGTACATCGTCGAATGCACGAAGATGAGTTGTTAGTGGAGTGGCCAGCTTGGTGCTTCACCGCCTGGTGGCTTTACGACGACCAAACCTGATGAGGCGACGTGTACCATGGTGAGAGCTACCTGTCATTAAGGTACATATTCTGCTTGCCAGCATGACGACCCTCACTTTTCACCATTGGCGAGACCGCATTCAGTGATCCTATAAGTGTTTCTAATGTATGATGCGGCTCCATTCAGGTGCCAATTTCGAATAATCGATGTACAATAAATGTGCAGTAGGGGAACAGACATTTTCTTACACTGCTGCTACTCTCTTATAACCCGCCATCTGTATGTACGCGAGGGATAGTATATCCCGCTGAGCTTCGTCCCCCAGCCGTCACACGTGGCAGTCTGCTTTGTTTGTCGTACCTCTGTGTTGGGGTTTACCAGTTGTGCCCTAGATTTCTATGGTTCATTTTTTCAACCTTACGAACACTTCATAAATTTAGGAATTACAAGATGAGCTAAACATAGGAAGCCTAAACTTACAGAGGGTTTTTTGACTTACGTAGCGTAAAAAAAGGTAAGATAGATAAGTACTCAACTTTAAATTTGAGTGTTGGATTCTACTTTGTATTATAATTTTTATATGTTCTTCGGGAAACAGTATTCCGGCGCAATGCAAGGTATTGGTATGCTATTAGTACATTTACATCTAATCCACGTGAATACTCTGCAGTTCTCCAACGGTGCGTGGGAAAACGAACACTTAAATGTTTCCTTGCGAGCTCTGCTTTCTTTTACTTTATTAAAACAATCATTTTTCCCTATGCAATTGATGTCAACAATATATTTTGGCATTCGTGCGTGAACATTGGAGAGAGAAATTTCGTGTATAGATCTCACTGCCAGATTTGTGTGATTTATCCTGTAACCGAAAATTAAGGAATCCTTTTTGTACTCATGTACATGAGCTCACACTTATTATTTATTTTTTATTTTTTTAAAGACCAGACAGCGTGGTCATCGGTCTCACACTTTTTATTATTTACGGTCGATTGCCACTTTTCGCACCATAATGATATCTTGTCTGATTCATTTTGCAGCTGGTTTTGATCTCCTTATGACTTCACTAGACGGTAAATAACAGCATTATGAGGCATCAAGGGATCACCAATTTAGTACTGGAGGGAAGCGAGTGGGGTAAAAATCGTAGAGGGAGACCAAGAGATGAATACAGTAAGCAGCTTCAGAAGGATAAAGGTTGCAGTAGTTACTCGGAGATGAAGAGGTTTGTACAGGACAGATTAGCAGTCTTTGGACTGAAGACCACAACAACAACAGTATGTTTCATAAAAGAGGTTTAAATAATAAATGTGTTTTGCGTTGTTCACATATTATATGCAATTTTCTGTATTTTAGATCTGAATACGGTTCATCAGTGAGATGAGACTAAGCTGCCGGTAAAGGAATCTCCAGAGAGTTTTGCTTTGTTAAGTACCAATATTTCCACAATGCTCTTATGTTAGTTGTATGAGATAAATAAGAGTGATCTCACTGAATGAACAGACAGTGGAGCAAACGAAGGGTATAAGAGTCTCCACACTTATCTGCAAGTGGTCATGTTAACAGTTGCACACATCCGCATTATCAACATAGGACTACACAGCCAACCAGTTTCACATAACTGATAGGCTGGCTGTGATGATGATGATTTTGTTGGTTTGTGGGGCGCTCAACATTGTAGTCATCAACGTCCGTACAAGTTATAATCTATCCATTTCCAATCTCGGTACTTCCCTAATGATGATGAGATTACGAGGACAACACAAACGCCCAGTCCCCGGGCAGACAAAATTCCCCAACCCGACCGGGAATCAAACGCGGGACCCCGAGATCCAAAGGCAGCAACGATAGCCACTAGACCACGAGCTGTGCACTAGGCTGGCTGTGTAGCCCTATGTTGAAACTAGTGTACGGTTGGTGAGTAACAACCACGTTTAAAACTGTAACATCCGCATTACTTCATTGAGACTGCACTGCACTGAATTGAGCTTGCCACATTTATGGCGGAGCTTTAATGGAGCCACAGCAACGCTTGGCGCCTTCAGCAGCAATCTGTGTGACATTTCGTGGACTGAGCGTCGGAGTGACGGCACTTGACGGCGAGCCGGGAGTCTCTGGAAATGTCAGCAGTCGGCGGGGGCTTCCTGCCGCCAGTTATCCGGGAGCCTTCCATTAATTCAATCGGTACCCCCACCGCCTTCTCAATTTCAGTCTGTCCTGTAGCACTGCGTCCTGACCTTTCACTGAGAGCCGTTTGCAGAACTACTGGAGACAAGCCGCAGGGGGTCATCCCATGTGGCGTATATATTCTTGTTAAGACAGTTCCACAAGGCCAGATCTTACATATTTGAAATGAGTTGCATATGTTCAGAAAGCTATTATCTTATATCCATACAAATTATAAAAATGGACGTACGAGCGTATGTATAAAAGTGTGTATGTTTCGCATCTCCTCTTAAACCAACGGACCGATGTTAACCAAACTTGATACGAGTATCATGTTCTGTCTACACAGAATCACTGTGGGGGTAAGGACAACATACACTACCGGTCATTAAAATTGCTACACCACGAAGATGACGTGTTACAGACGCAAAATTTAACCGACAGCAAGAAGATGCTGTGATATGCAAACTATTAGCTTTTCAGAGCATTCACACAAGGTTGGCGCCGGTGGCGATACCTACAACCTGCTGACATGAGGAAAGTTTCCAACCGATTTCTTATACACAAACAGCGTTGCCTGGTGAAACGTTGTTTTGATGCCTCGTGTAAGGAGGAGAAATGGGTATCATCACGTTTCCGACTGTGATAAAGGTCGGATTGTAGCCTATCGCGACTGAGGTTTATCGTATCGCGACATTGCTGGTCGCGTTAGTCGAGATCTAATGACTGTTAGAATATTGTGGAAACGGTGGGTTCAGGAGGGTAATACGGAACACCGTGCTGGATCCCAACGGCCTCGTATCACTAGCAGTCGAGATGACAGGCATCTTATCAGCATGGCTGTAACGGATCGTGCAGCCACGTCTCGATCCCTGAGTCAAGAGACGGGGACGTTTGCAAGACAACAACCATCTACACGAACAGTTCGACGACGTTTGCAGCAGCATGAACTATCAGCCCGGAGACCATGGCTGCGGTTACCCTTGACGCTGCATCACAGACAGGAACGCCTGCGATTGTGCACTCAACGACGAACCTGGGTGCACGAATGGCAAAAGGTTAATTTTTTTGGATGAATTCAGGTTGTGTGTATTGCATCATGATGGTCGTATACGTGTTTGGCGACATCGCGGTGAACGCACATTGGAAGCGTGTATTCGTCATCGCCATACTGGCATCACCCAGCGTGATGGTATGGGTGCCATTGGTTACACGTCTCGGTCACCTCTTGTTCGCATTGACGGCACTTTGGGCAGTGGACGTTACATTTCAGATGTGTTATGACCCGTGGCTCTACCCTCTATTCGATCCCTGCGAAACCCTACATTTCAGCAGGATAATGCACGATCGCATGTTGCAGGTCCTGTACGCGCCTTTCTGGATACAGAAAATGTTCGACTGCTGCCCTGGCCAGCACATTCTCCAGATGCCCAGGCGTATCAAGTCCGTTATTACGGCCAGAGGTGGTTGTTCTGGGTACTGATTTCTCAGAATCTATGCACCCAAATTGCGTTAAAATGTATTCACATGTCAGTTCTAGTATAATATATTTGTCCAATGAATACCCGTTTATCATCTTCATTTATTCTTGGTGTAGCAATTTTAATGGCCAGTAGTATTCGTATCATATGAGTCACTGTGTGCGTGAAAAATCAATGTAGACCACGGCACTAGAATATTTCAGTTATTTAGTATTTGTGAATGAGAGCACTTGGAGACCTGCAACATAATTTACAATAATTTCAAACCCTTAAGGAATTTTTCTCGCCGAAGACGCCACAAAATGATGAAAGAAAAATGATTGTCGTGCACAGCTTTTTGCTGTCATGCAGTAAAACTGCAGCAACACACATGACATTTTGATGTATTGCTTTTTTATTAGTGACTGTCTATAACACATTTCGCAGGCTGCAGCCACATACAGCGTTTGATATACCTGCAAAATTATATAATTATACGACAAATTGTTCAGGTGATTCGACGTCATAAAACTGCAGAGAGAAATTCGCTGGAGATGCACAGAGAAATATTTGTAGAAATAAGTGTGAGATATGTTACATATATGCTGTTTGTAACGTGCGTACACGGCATAGCCATAGTTAGGAAGCTCATCCTAAACCTCTGGAACAATTTCAACCAAATTTGGCAGACATATTAGTTATGATCTGGGAAGATATACTGTGGTGGTAAGAAATATCCTTTGGGGGGGGGGGGGGGGATGATAACGTAAAGACGTAGAGAGAGAGAGGGGAGCAGGAGAAGATCAAACAGAGAGGGAGAAGGAGTAGGGGGACAGAGAGAGGCGAGGAGATGGACAGAGAAAGGAAAGAGGAGAAGATGGACAAGGAAAGGGGAGAGAGGGAGATGGACAGACAAAAGAGAAGAACAGAGAGAGAGAATTTAAATAAATACACCAAAGTTGCATTACTATTGCACAAAATTACAACAGTATACTTTTAAATAGAGGATTACATACATTCACTGCCATTTTTCAGTGGTAACGTTGGAGAATGCATACACCTGAACGTTTTGTTCCGCAAAATAGCTTCTTTACGATGTTGAAGAACCTTAAAATTTGCCAAAAATTTATTCCAAGGACGTAAATCCGGTTTACTTCAATTTTTCCATGTTGGTTGACAGTATGACCGATACCAGTACAAGCTACGACAGGGAAAGCTATACGTACATTTAACTGTTTCAAAAGTTTCGCAGCGGCTGGCAAATGTTCTCGACAAGTGAACGCTGGCAACCGGTAAGAGAGTCTGCCTCCCTCTTCTGTGAGTGAGCCGACACACGGGACAAGGTGTACTGTGTTACTCACTTACTTGTTCTGCTCTTGTTAGTTTAATGCGTGATTGTACGGTGTGTCCTGCTTTTCGTTGCACGTTACCATAGAGCTTATTATACAGCATCTGGAAAGCTAAATCTTGCCAATAATACCTGTACGAGTGAAAAATCAGGAATCTCGACGTTGTCGGTAAAAGTGAAAATATAAACCTGAACACTGAATCCACGTGTGAATAGTACAATAAACGAATGTTTGCACGATAGCTATCAAACAGTCGTATGGCATGTAGAACTTCGGATCTACAAATAGAATTTTGTGAGAAAATGATTGGTTAATCGTGTCAAGCAAGAAACTTGGTTGCAAAATTTTCAAAGAGGTACTAAATTTTGGCATAGAAAGAAATAAACAAGAAATGAACTTTCCACAACCTGAGCTACCGCATCTGCGTCATCTTTAGGTGGATCAGAAAAGAAGTGATGATTTATTTCCGGAAATTTGGGAACTGTTGTAATGCTAGGTCATGGTAATTATAGTTAAATACATAATCAGCTATAGTGAAAACTTCAATGACTGTCGTTGCATTATATCTAGGGTGAGAGTAGCCACAAACTTTTTCTTAGAAACAGAACGCTACAAACACTCACATGCACCGTCCATTTTTTCCATTTTTATAAAGAAAATCAGTAAACACATAAATTAATTAAAATTAAAACGATAAACAATAAATAAGGCAAAACATTTAGTATAATCGATGTTTGTTAACTGCAGAGGTGAAAAATCTCCGTCACAATAGTCTAGAGACGGCAGAGGTTGACAGCGTAGGAGCTGCACAAAGCTGGCGCGGCCTGCGAAGTTGGCAACGGCACGCGCGGTCCCCAGGGAAAGCATTCGGCGCGCCATCTGAAATTCAAACAGTGTCGCCGCGGAATACATTTAGTTCAGGACAAGGCAGCGCCTTGTCCTTCTGCGCATGTGCCATATGCTCCATATTGAGAGCAGACCTCTCGGCACACGTGTGGTCACAGGTGCGGAAAGAAGGCGACTGTTTGTTTTACGACGCTTATCAAAGCAAAAGAAGGCCCTGAACACACGTGCGAGTCCGCAGAAACTTTCGAAGAGGAGGGTAAGATTCAAAACTTGTCAGTTTTGGCTCAGCTGATTCAGTGAGTTTCAAAACGCGCAGTGCCCCATGAACTAAATTTGACAAAAAGTACAAAAAATTCATTTTATCTCATAACATTAAGAGTCCTCTTAGTACTTCTAAGGCAGATAACCAAAAAAGAGAAGCATATTTGCGTAGTGTGCTATTAATGCCGACATAGGTGCCATACTTTTGATACAACAATGTGAAATTCATCCCCAAGTGTTCAAGTCCAGGCTACCTAACAATATAGAAAATAAAGCTGGCTAATATTATGAAAAATAATTTTTTTCCAGACTCCTTTAATGATAGGTCAAAATGAAAATTAAAAATGCGAAATGGGAATAATAGTGAGAATGATTGAATATAATTACTTAAATAAAAACCTTTGCAATACAACACTTTCTCAAACGGACTAAAAAGTGTAAAATAATATCTCCTAGCCGAATACAGATTCCTAACCCCATACTGTCCTCAAAATTTGTGCTTGTGAATTTATAACAGGTATGAAAATACATTTCGAAATTAAAACGAGAAAAGTGGGGCACATGCAGCTAATAACAGTAAGAGGGTAAACTATTCATGCATAAACTGTGTATTTCACACGCTCCACGTTTTCCGTTCTAATTTCTAAAAGTATTTCCATAGCTATTAGAACTCCAGAAGCACAAATTATCAAGACTGTCCATATGGGGTTAGGAATGAGGAGAAGTTATCTTATACTTTTTAGTCTGTTTTAAAAGCGCGCTATACAAAAAAGTTTTCGTTTAAATAGTTATTTTCTATATATTAGAATTGAGTTCACAAAATTTTTCAGTCGACTTGAAGCATCTGGAAGGGATTGCAACAGAGACATGTGGTAAATTTCAGGATTATTTCAGTTTCTTTTTGCCTGAGGCAACCAATACACTGCTTCCCACTACAGTTACCTCATGAAATGACCTCTAATGTAAAAATTAAGAGAATCGAGCTCGCACGGGAACTTACCAGCATCCGATATTGCCACGGAACATTCACAAATAGAACAGGAAAAGAGGAAAACAGTAGTGGTACGCAAAGTACTCGCAAGCTCGTTAATACTGCATTGTGATCGAGTACTGACAAGGGAACCTCCCCATCGCACCCCCGTCAGATTTAGTTATAAGTTGGCACAGTGAATAGGCCTTGAAAAACTGAACACAGATCAATAGAGAAAACAGGGAGAAGTTGTGTGGAACTATGAAAAAAATAAGCAAAATATACAAACTGAGTAGTCCATGCGCAAGATATGCAACATCAAGGATAGTCTCAGCTCAGGAGCGCCGTGGTCCCGTGGTTAGCGTGAGCACCTGCGGATCGGGAGGTCCTTGGTTCAAGTCTTCCCTCGAGTGAAAATTTTAATTTCTTTATTTTCGCAAAGTTATGATCTGTCCGTTCGTTCCTTGACGTCTCTGTTCACTGCAATAAGTTTAGTGTCTGTGTTTTGCGACCGCACCGCAAAACCGTGCGATTAGTAGACGAAAGGACGTTCCTCTCCAATGGGAACCGAAAACATTTGATCGAAAGGTCATAGGTCAACCGATTCCTCCACAGGAAAACACGTCTGATATATTCTATACGACACTGGTGACTGCATGTGCTTCACATAACAGGAATATGTTGTCGACCCACCTAACTTGTACACTTGGCGAATGCGTAAAAAGATTCTTCTATCTTGCCCGATTTAGGTTTTCTTGTGGATGTGATCACTCCCAAAAAAGTGATGAAAACATAAGAGAGTGTCACATAAACTGCAACAAATGAATGCAAGTTTCACAGTCGCACAGTTTTCCCTGTGCTCTGTCAAAACATATGTTTTTAACGTTTTCAAATTTTTACTTGTGTAGACCGTCAAATCCTGCATATGTCCAAGAAAATCTGAACATGTCCTGGAATTTTGGAGAGCGAAGTTGATTATGTGTGAGTGCCTGAACTTTGATAATTGTCTGAAAACAAAAAATTAAACTTTTCACTCGAGGGTAGACTTGAACTAAGGACCTCTCGTTCCGCAGGTGCTCACACTAACCACGGGACCACGGCGCTCCTGAGCTCACATTATCCTTGATGTTGCCTATCCTGCGCATGGACTACTCAGTTTATATATTTTGCTTATTTTTTTCATAGTTCCACACAACTTCTTCCTGTTTTCTCGATTGATCTGTGTTCAGTTTTTCAAGGCCTATCCACTGTGCCAACTTATAACTAAATCTGAGGGGGGTGCGATGGGGAGGTTCCCTTGTGAGCTATGTTCAAAGACTCAAACCTCTTACTTAATGGGAAATGATAGTGATAAATAAAGTACTCTCCGCCACACATCAGACAGTAAAAGAAGTTAATAGTGAGTCGTAATCCAATTCTGAGGTACGCTGAAAGTTTCAAGCCTCCAGCTTACCAGGAAACGCTAGAAATGAGAGAGTACACTCCGCCATTCGCCAGATACGAAAGCGAGTTAGTACTGCTCCGTCATCCAGTTTTGAGCTGTGTCGAAATTTTCAAGTCTCAATCTCTTTAAAACGTTAGTTTAAAATCAATGGCAAAACTTTTGCCGAAAAAACAGGTAAGAAAGTGACCTAATAACAACGTATTAAAGTAGTGCTGGATATCAAGAAAAATGCCACAGTAATAATCTTCGAAGTAAAGAAACAAGAAATAAGCTATTAAATAGACTTATTCCACTTTAATGCTATCTATGCTGAAGACAAACAAAATATTGTAACCTCCCCGCAAAATTATTAAATGAGAATTTGTGAAATGTATCCAAATGTAACCTCCCAACAAATAATGTTTTTAATAAAAATGTGAAATGGAACCATGCGTAACCTCCTCACACAAAAATTAAAAGATAATGGAGCCATGAACCCACACAATAATATTAATTGAATAATGAACCATGAACGAAATGTAACCTCCTAACAGAAATAATAATATCTGGTAAATTTTATAAGGACAGCAAGGCTGACCTTCGACCCTGTATTCTGAATAACAAAGCAAAATTCTTACCTCAATAAAAACTGCAACTATATCTGCTCTTATTTATCGACACAGCTTCGTGCAATGCTGGCGTATATATATATTTTTTTATTCTTGGAAGGAATGCATAGGAAATATTCTTTAAATTGAAATGAATGCTTTTTCTTCAAAGGAGTGGAAAAGTTCTTTAAATTGAAATGAATACTTTTCTTTAAAAGAGTTACTTTATAAAAAAATTATTATTGGGTCATTTTTTCTGAACAAATTAAATTACAGTTAACATACATTATTAAATATGCGCAAGGCTGCTTCTGTACCTTCTACAACAATACTCATCCTCCAGAGTCCTGACCAGAGTCGCGAGCAGAGCACACAGCCGACGCATGCCGACTCCCTACTACCGTATCCGACTGACTACTACTGCAGACTCGCTACGACTGACTACCACATCAAACTGACTTCTACTGTCGACTCGCGCAGACTAGCGACAAGCAACAACTAACAATAAACTACTCTCTGGTCAGAGATTCTGTCATGCCTCGCCCATCGCCAGCGAAGCATACTCCTTACAATATGTTTTGGAAGATATGGGCTTTTTATTTTTTAAGTAGAATTTAGCCCAGGGACAGCATATGACAAGATGAACGTAGGATTCTTCCCAAATCCATCCTCAAAGGCCGGTGGAATCTACTTTTAGCAGCCAACGCCTGCAAAAGCTGATCCTTGTCTACTCAACTTGTTGTTGGTTGTTGTTGATTGATTTGAGGAGGGTACCAAACAGGGAGGTCATCGGTCCCATCGGATTCGGGAAGAATGGGAAGGAAAGTGGGCCGTGTCCTTTCAAATGAACCCGGCGTTTGGCTCAAGCGATTTATAGAAATCAAGGAAAACCTCAGTCAGGATGGCCGGACGCGGGTTTGAACCATCGTCCTCCCTAATGCGAGTCCAGTGTGCTAGCCACTGCGTCACCGCGGTCGGTCTCTCCCCAACGTGTACATTGTTGTGCATCATGCCATCTGGAGGGTAGAACAACATTGTAACTAAACGTGAGGCAGTATTGTATCCGTAAACTTAGAGAAGGTCCCAGTCATGGAGAAAACCTTTTTCTACTTTTAAATTTAATTTCTTTCTTCTTATAGTGAAGAAAATCTTACTTCATCTTTCCACTGATGTTTTTGGAATTAAGTGCAGATGTATGCTCGCACTCGTACAATATAGAATGGTTGAGCTCTTCTGAGTGTACTGCAATAGCTCTGTCATGTGAAACTGAATTCAGAATCAGCAAATGATAAACTACTGTTTGATTTCGTTGTACATCAAGGGGAGGGGAGCGCTTAAGCGAAATTGCCACGTTTGTGAATTGGAAATCATTGATGGAAACTGTGCTGTAGGGTGTGAGACTGGCTCCTTTCTACATCTCGGTAAGAGGTGTGTGAGAAAGTGATAGAAACGACTGAAGACAGTATTTCGGCATAGTTGTGTAAAAGTTCGTATCCATGTTGACTGCGGGTCAGAACTGAAACCACAGCTGCACCAAGGAATCACCGTAATTTCTTATGAATAGAGTAGCAACTAAGAAAACCCATGATATACGTAGTGATCCCCAAATCTGCAGTATTTGTCGTTGCGGTCGGCAATGATAAATTTAAAGTTTAGTGGAGCCGCAGATAATCATTGCTTTCTCGTCCTTCGGACACCCATGTAAGCATGTAGAGTAACGCAGAGTGGTGAAGGGGTGGTTGAGGGGAGCAGACTGTGTTGCGTAGAGTGAGTTGTACACCTACGATGCTGCATATCCAGTCTCCGATGACCTACAGTGCGGGATAGCTTCCCATAAAACAGTGCAACTTTAAGAGAAGCAGTGTCATGAAATGGGCAACGTGTTATTAAACGAAAGGAGTGGTACCACACATCAGATAGATGTATTAATGAAGGAGTCCATCAAACTGCAAAAGGAAACTGACAGTCATTATAACAATTAGGTTTAGTGCCGTAAGACAACAAACAAAAATGGCTTACCCTCTGAACCAAGGATATAACCAGTTAATAAGTGGACTAGGCATTGCAGATACGGACTACATCCATGCCACTAGTGGGTGGATTCATTAAAGTATAAAATGAAACTATATCACAGATATAGCCAGCGACCGGGAAAAATTTTAGTGATATGAAGAAAGCCCCCCGGTAAAGCAACAACGAACACAGACACTTTTGCCAAAGTGCGTGATGGGTGCAACCAGCTGGCTGTGAATATTAAACACGCGCTATGAAATACTGATGCATATTAACTAACTTCTACATCTATATCTACATCTAGATGAGTACTCTGCAAATCACCCTTAAGTGCCTGGCAGATGGTTCATCGAACCACCTTTAAAATATTTCTCTATTATTCCACTCGCGAACAGCGCGCGGGAAAACGGACACGTATATCTTTCCCAGTGAGCTCTGATTTTCCACATTTCATTATGATGATCATTTTTCCCCATGTAGATCGGCGTCAACAAACTATTTTCGCATTCGGAGGAGAAAGTTGGTGATTGAAATTTCGTGAAAGCTCTTGCTGAACGAGAAACGTCTTCGTTTTAATGATGTCCACACTAAACCCTGTACCATGTCAGTGACATACGAAGCGTGGTACTTTTCTTTGAACTTTCTCGATGTATTCCGTTAACCCTATCGTGTAAGGATCCACACCGCGCTGCGTTATTCAAAAAGGGGACGAACAAGCGTAAGGTAGAGGCTCTCTTTAGTAGATCTGTTACGTTTTCTAAGCGTTCTGCCAATAAGGCGCAGTCTTTGGTTCGCTTTCCCCACAACATTGTATACATATTATTTCCAATTTAAGTTCTTCGTAATCGTAATTCCTAGGTATTTAGCAGAATTTACGACCTTTAGATATGATTGATTTACCGTGTAACCGAAGTTTAAACGGATTTCTTTTAGCACTCACGGGGGTGACCTCACACTATTCGTTACTTAGCGTCAATTTCCAAATTTCGCACCATACAGATATCTTTTCTAAATCGTTTTGCAATTTGTTTTGATATTCTGATGGCCTCACTAGACAATGAATGCCATCAGCATCTGCAAACAAGACTTCTGCTCGCATTGTCTCCTAAAAAGTTTACATAGACAAGGAACAGCACAGGGCATATAACAATACCTTGGGGAACGCAAGAAATCACTTCTGTTTTACTCGATGACTTCCCGTCAGTTACTACGAGCTGTGACCTCTCTGACAGGAAATCACGAATCCAGTCACAAAACAGAGACGATATTCCGTAAGCGCGCAATTTTGCAACAAGCAACTTGCGTGGTGCTCTGTCACAAGCCTTATGGAAATCTAGAAATATGGAATGAAATTGAAATCCCTTGTCAGTAGCACTCAGCACTTCGTGTGAGTAAAGACCTGGTACTCTTTCCTAAGAATGTTGCTCAAAAACAATATACCTTTCAAAATCCTGTTTTATATCGGCGTTAATGATATGGGCCTGTAATTTAGTGGTCTACTCCTACTACCTTTCTTGTATACTGATGTTACCTGTGTAACTTACCAGTCTTAGGGTACGGATCTTTCGTCGATCGAGCGGTTGTATGTCATTGTTAAGTGTGGAGTTATTGAATCAGCATATTTTGAAAGGAACCTAATTGGTATACAGTTTGGACCGGAAGACTTGGTTTTGTTAAGTAATTTAAGTTGCTTCACTATTCCGAGGAAGTTGTTGCTGTGGCCTTCAGTCAAGAAAGTGGTTTTATACAGCTCTCCATGCTACTTTATCCTGTGCAAGCCTCTTCATCTCCGAATAGCTACTGCATCTTACATCCTTCTGAATGTGCTTAGTGTAGTCATCTATTAGTCTCCCTCTACGATTTTTACCCTCCACGCTTCCCTCCAATACTAAATTGGTGATCCCATGACGCCTCAGAACGTGACCTACCAACCGATCCCTTCTTCTAGTCAACTTGTTCCACAAATTCCTCTTCTCCCCAATTCTATTCAGTACCTTAATTAGTTACGTGATCTACTCGTCTAATCTTAAGCATTCTTCTGTAGCACCACACTTCGAAAGCTTCGAATCTCTTCTTGTGTACACTGCTTATCTTCCATGTTTCACTTCCATACATGGTTACACTCCGTGCAAATACTTTCAGAAAACACTTCCTTACACTTAAATCTATACTTGATGTTAACAAGTTTCTTTTCTTCAGAAACTCTTTGCTTGCCATAGCCAGTATACATTTTATATCCTCTCTACTTCGACCATCATCAGTCATTTTGCTCCCCAAACAGAAAACTCATTCGCTACATTAAGTGTCTCATTTCCTAATCTAATTCCCTCAGTATCACCTGATTTTATTCGCCTACATTCCATTACCCTCGATTTGCTTTTGTTGATGTTCACCCTATATCCTTCAAGGAGGACAGGTTCTACTAAGTTACTCATGTTGCCTTTAGCCTTGGTGGCTGCATCAATGGTGCATACTTACCACTTTTAAGTGATGCAGGACGGAAAGAAGGTCAGCATTGATCGTAACATCATCAGTCTCTTTTTTTGCATTGCAGATCCAGATTTCGGCTGATAGTGTGCAGCTGATAGAAGCACGTTATAAGCAATCATGTAGACTGGACGTAGTTATAACGACACATATTTCAATTTAGTTCGGGCACGTAGAAGCATCTGCTGGACTAAGAATTCTAAAGGTTAGGCGACCCAGAATTCTGTGTGTGATGCGGCAAACTTTGTCTTTTCAGTAGTAACTTAAACACTAAATATGTAATTGTGGTGATAGCTAAAAGAGACTCTATCGGGATTCCTCCTTTTATAGGTTTCTTCTGGGGCTATACAAACACGCACCTTGTCAGCAACTACGAAACATCCTATGTGTTTTAAAGGCACTGCCAATGTCATTATAATCACTTGCAAATTAAAAAAAACATGCTAAACAATGTGAGAAGAAATCAATAAATTTCCAGCGAAATCTCATACAATTTTAGACGTGAGTCGTTCTTACGAAAATATTGTCACATGCAGTAGGAGGAGGATTGTTTTAAAAATCATCTGTTGCTAAGCTATAACCCGAAATTACATCGCAATATTACGAGCAGTGTCAAATTAGGACGACCGCAGTGGGATTAGCTTCTGAGTATCAAGCATACAATAACTATCGCGTCGTAACCATATCCTCGCGGAGGGTGATATATTCACTCTAGCAGTTGTAAACCATACTTTGGCAGCTTACGATTCGGTGCTATATCGGCAGAAGCGGTATCTAGTTCCAAAAGCGAACTGCACGGTTTGCTAAGCGACTTTTGTTCCTCCCTTTTTCCCCTCGTTCTCTACATAAACATATACTATCCTTTTTAACATCTTTCGGTAGACGTTGGTGATTTGTTATCATATAGTAAGATAACCAGAAGAAGGTCATAAGCAATGACTGTGGCATTTGAGTAGTTTTAACCACTGACATAAAAAATTTCAGCGTCAGTTTTTTGAAAGGATTTCTATTGTTTCATGTGTTCTAACAAAATTCGGCAGTAAAACAGTTTCAGTGTAGAGTCAGTTCATAAGCCTGGCAAGTAAGTGTTGTAGTAAAACACTATCTAACTCGGTTCTTATGTTTCGTTTTTCCCGAAACGAAGCCTTGCAAGGAAATCGATGTTTATGTCACGCTAAAAGGAAGTACGGTCACCAAAATAATGTTATATTCCTCATACGCCTCCTGACTTTCTGGATGATTCTATGAAGAATAAATAGGTAGGCCACTTCTGCGGCAAAATGTAAGTCTTTACGTACTGCTGAAGCTGTAAGAACTTCTACTCCTATTGGGACAGTCATAATTATCTGAAGTCTTAATACGTTTCCTGAGAGCAAAATTTTCAGACTCCCATCCAGTCAGTGACGATGGTATTTGCATTTAGTTCAGTATTGTCCAACCCGCTGCCATTCCGTGTACAGTTGTGCAAATACTGGCACATTTTGATGGAATTCTACGAAAAATGATTCAACGTTAATTATTACTTCGTTTTAAAATCATTGTACACCTAAAAATATGCATAAATTGACAAAATAAATGTTTTACGAAGAAAACTCTGTAAATGAGTTTCGAGCTATCTCATTTGCGTAGACATTATTTATACTGCACTTCATTCGTGTCGTCCTAAATGAGACGTAACTGGTACTTATTTCGAATTTCATCGCAACCTATATCTTTACTGAGTCTGAAATAATTTTCTAGGTGGTGTAGGTGTGCCTTTCGAGCCGACATAGGGACAGCAGAAGAACAAATATGAACACGTGTTTGCTTAACTTCTTATTTCATTTACGAAATAATTATACAACCAATGTATCTGCTCACGAACTGCCATTTTATATCCATGAAACAACAGAATTCCATTTGAACAGATAAGTTAACAATCATAAGTTTTCATTTCGATGCTTAATAAAGTATTTCAAAGACGTTAATGTACGCTGTAAAGCAAATTGTGACTGGATCACTGGAGTAACAATGTAAAAGATTTTCACAGTAAAATGGTTGGTTTCAACTTAAATATCGGTTTACTTCCATAATTTATCTATTAGAGCCACAGACGTTACTGAAGCTCTAGCCTAATACCAGTACTCTACTATAGGCGTTTAACTTCCACTTCCCCATATACACTCCTGGAAATGGAAAAACGAACACATTGACACCGGTGTGTCAGACCCACCATACTTGCTCCGGACACTGCGAGAGAGCTGTACACGCAATGATCACACGCACGGCACAGCGGACACACCAGGAACCGCGGTGTTGGCCGTCGAATGGCGCTAGATGCGCAGCATTTGTGCACCGCCGCCGTCAGTGTCAGCCAGTTTGCCGTGGCATACGGAGCTCCATCGCAGTCTTTTAACACTGGTAGCATGCCGCGACAGCGTGGACGTGAACCGTATGTGCAGTTGACGGACTTTGAGCGAGGGCGTATAGTGGGCATGCGGGAGGCCGGGTGGACGTACCGCCGAATTGCTCAACACGTGGGGCGTGAGGTCTCCACAGTACATCGATGTTGTCGCCAGTGGTCGGCGGAAGGTGCACGTGCCCGTCGACCTGGGACCGGACCGCAGCGACGCACGGATGCACGCCAAAACCGTAGGATCCTACGCAGTGCCGTAGGGGACCGCACCGCCACTTCCCAGAAGGTGTAAGTCAACTACCCTGGCCAGCAAGATCTCCGGATCTGTCCCCCATTGAGCATGTTTGGGACTGGATGAAGCGTCGTCTCACGCGGTCTGCACGTCCAGCACGAACGCTGGTCCAACTGAGGCGCCAGGTGGAAATGGCATGGCAAGCCGTTCCACAGGACTACATCCAGCATCTCTATGATCGTCTCCATGGGAGAATAGCAGCCTGCATTGCTGCGATAGGTGGATATACACTGTACTAGTGCCGACATTGTGCATGCTCTGTTGCCTGTATCTATGTGCCTGTGGTTCTGTCAGTGTGATCATGTGATGTATCTGACCCCAGGAATGTGTCAATAAAGTTTCCCCTTCCTGGGACAATGAATTCACGGTGTTCTTATTTCAATTTCCAGGAGTGTATGTTAAAAAGTTCAGTGGTCATCACTGACGGCATACTACTAAGTATGTATGTCATCCAGAGTAGTCAAGCTTACTTGCAATTCCTACAAGTGATTGTGCAGACTAATCTGTGTAGTTCCTTTAATGAGTTACACATGGTGATTCCCTCAACGTTTAAAAAGCGCCGAAGCGACGTAGATGACGCTGAGACAAGTAACTTAGTATAAAACACATGGGGCCACAAATGTCGGAAAATACAACAGAAGTGAATGAGGAATGTTGAACATGTGACGTCACCAGATGGCCTAATTCGCCGCACGTGCAGCGGTTGGGCTTGTTGTCCTATCCTCGCCGGTAGGTTTTTCTCTTTACCTTCCTCCATTATAAAATATGATACGGCAGTGCTCGAGGTAGTAGTAATACAACGCTATGATGAATCGATTTACATTTAACGAGGTCCCAGACTTGCATCTCTGTTATGATGCTGCTTGCAGCAAGATGTATTTACACAAAACGTCTCCCACAAAGTGTTTTACCTTCGCACATATTTTCTGCTACTGTGTACCGTAGAATGCGTGAAACAGTTTTTTAAAATTGTTATTTCATAGCCCACGTCTCACATTTCCGGTGGATGGGCTGTCAGCGATACAATACTCCGCTCTACAGCGAACAGTATTCATAAAATGACATCAGAGGTGATGACAAAATAAAAGTATGAGGACTATTTACTGTTTAAGTTAAAAAGGGTAGTGTTGGACGGTTAAAAGGATGAAGAATATATGTAAACTAAAATCATGGTTGCGATGAGATGAAATTCTTCTCTGAAGGAACATTGGGGCACTGCGCTTTCACTTAACACGAAGGACCTGCATTGTGTGAAAAAGTATTATGGGGGGAGAGGCTATTTTCCATTGAGGTTTAGACAGCGTGTAAAGAGATGTTGGTCTCTTACATGGGGAAGGTTTGGAGATGTTAGGTGGGGGGAAAGCAGATAGTGGAAATACAGATCCTGGGAAGGACAGAGGGTAAGGAGTAGTAATGGTGTGTGTGGGTAGTAGTGATACAAGAGGAAATGGAGGGGTGGTCGTAGCTTGGAGGGGTGGGCGTAGCGGAAAAGGAGAGAGGAACCCCGATGTGGAGTGGCGTAGTTGAGGAAGAGTTGAAGTTGGTAGGAGGGATAACTACCAGGTTGGATCTCACTGTCTGGAAGATGGAGGTAGTTGAAGTTGGTTTGGCAAAGGATATGGAGTGTGTAAGCGCAGGGACTGAGGGATGTGTCTGTGGAGGTGCCGCAGCACACCAGGATTGGTGGTCAGAGGGGAGACAATGGGGTGACTGGAGTGTAGTTTGTACCAGTATATGATATGCGGAGGTGTCGTGAAACAGAAACCATAAGTTTTAGTGAACAGTGAAAGCAAACAACGTATTGAGGGAAGGTAGCACTGTGGTCAGACATGCTGTGTTCTGAAATCAAGGATAATTATCAGACGCGATATAACATACGATATGATCTGTATTTTGTTAGTACTTGCGAGCACTAGCGTATCATCTGGGGTTATGCAAAAACAGACTAGCCAACCGGAGCGATGTGTGGTACTACCCCCTGCCAGCAGAGGTTAGGATCGACAGGCCCAGTCGCAACACGTGCAGCAAGGTACGTCACCTGGTGACGTCACATGTTACAAAAATGGTTCAAATGGCTCTAAGCACTATGGGACTTAACATCTGGGTCATCAGTCCCCTAGACTTAGAACTACGTAAACCTGACGACATAACACATCCATACCCGAGGCAGGATTCGAACCTGTGACCGTACCAACAGCGCGGTTCCGGACTGAAGCGCCTAGAACCGCTCGGCCACAGCGGCCGGCTCTTCACTTGTTACGCATTTCTCACTAACGTTTGGAGTATTTCCCGACATTTGTGACCACATGTATCATATTAAATTACTTGTCACAACATCATATACGTCGCTTCGAGGGTTTTAAACGTTCATAAGATCACCCTGTGTAGTGCACCAGTACATATGGAAATTCCGTGTGCCTAGGGCCTCCCGTCGGGTAGACCGTTCGCCTGGTGCAAGTCTTTCGAGTTTATGCCACTTCGGCGACCTCCGTGTCGATGGGGTGAAATCATGTTGATAAACACAATATCCAGTCCCTGAGCGGAGAAAATCCCCGACCCAGCTGGGAATCGAACCCGGGCTGTTAGGTATGACATTCCGTCGCACTGGTACCAGTACACAGAGTAGTGTAGTCGTTTATAGTCCGTTTTACTCCTGTCTATAACTTTTGGTGTAAACTGTTGCTGCAATTTAGTAGTTTTGAATGGGTTTTTATTTGAGATTGATTATGGTTGTGGTGTATTTAGTGGTTCTCTCGATTCTTAGAGTAAACAAAGATAAAACGACAGAGCTTACTTAAGGGGCCTACATAAAATATCTTCGTGAAAATGTAGACTGAATTGTGTCTTAACAGTCACGCGTGGAATACGAGTAAGGTAATATAATGTAGCGATGTAAGCCATTACACAACTTCCCCCTACACTGTATTTATGAAACGGTTGGAATTGCTTTAAAAAACGTAAGTTCATATGTAAGGCGGGGTTGTAGCAAGCCTCCTGCTGTGACAACCGCTGTTTTGAACCGTTTCGCTAGGCTCAGACGCCGCCTTGAGTCGCCTCCTGCCGTTCATTATATGTTAAACAGTGACCACGACCTCTGCCGGCGGGAAGGCAGCGAGGGAGAGTAAGAGGGTGGGGGCGGCTAGAGGAAGAGTGGACAGAGGAGGGCGAGAGAGACGAAAACACATTAGAGAGGTTCCGCGAACAAGGAGCCCAGGGCTTTTACGGGAGATTTATTGACGTCACGAACTGCTCTCCGGCCGGAATAAAACTCGCTGCTACCTGCACCGCGGCGGGCGGCGGGGGTGGAATCCGATGCGTATCTGGAGCCAGTGTGTGGGGAGCCGGGCACGGGGTGCGTGTCAGAATTCTGAAATACGACCGGCGAAACCAATTAAATCAGCCGCGCTGGTGGAGCTCGGCTGCGTGCGGTATCGGGGCACGCTATCCTTCAATTTCTAACAGCGAACTACCTTTGGTCTTTTTTTTTTTTTGTACCCAAAGAGGTGATTGTTTACATGAGCGCCACAGTATTTTGTGTACAGAACCGTATTAGAGCATTGTGAAACTGTCAGAAACTCATTTGACATGTAATTTCTCATCTCCATCCTTCCTACTGGCAGTCCATTATGGAGATCCTTCATCACTATGGAATCTGCAAGAATAGAAATTCTGGTAATTTGTGACTCATGACAAAATAACAAAATTACGCAAGGTGTTGTTACGGCATCAGAGATTTGATTTTATCGATGTGGAGATGGCTTTCACAGACGAAGCAGGAGTAGGTTAGAGACCAGCACTTGCTCTCCATGTTCGGAGGAGAAGGAGAAGATGGGTGTTGAACGTCCGGTCGACAGCGATGTCATTAGGGACGGAGCCCAAGCTGGATTTGGGAAGGACAGAAAAGGATATTGGCCGTGGCCTTTCAAAGGAACCATCCTGGCTCTTGCCTTAAGCGATTTTGGGAAATCACAAAAATTTAAATCTGGACGGCCTGACGCGAGTTTGAGCCGTCGTGCTCCAGAATGCGATTCCAGTGTGTTAACTACTGCACTACCTCGCTCGGTTCCTTATTCGGGACGGTACCGCCGCGCCAAGCGAGGTCACGTAGCAGTGCCAAACGACAAGTGCCAGTGAAGTGGGTGGTCTGTCTTTGAGTACAAGGCTAACGCCAAAAGCAATGTCGTGATAAAGTAAGTGGATAAAATACAATAAAACAAAAATATAGTGCAGTTCTCATATGTTGATCTTGGAAGTTACCTCAGGTACCTTCAGTTAATCGCGAAACTCGTATTCCACTTAAATGCTCGCTACAGTCTGTTGTTTCACCCATTCGGCTTCTTGCCCTACTTATTTTATCATTTACTTTATTCCATTAGCTACGTAGGCTTCTTCCGATCGACGTCACTGTATTTTTGTCTAAATCGCCACAAGAGCGTCTCAGAATCACATACCGTTACTTAACTATTTCTTTTACCAATATAAATTAACTTTAGTCGTGTTCTTAATTTCTTGCGTTTTATAACCGTAATAACTTATACAACTGGTAAGCCCACCATCAACTTTCCTATTGTATTTTTCTTTTCTTTTTTTTTTTTTTTTTTTTTTTTTTTGCATTTCTTACAATTTTGTAATTGTCGAACGAATATGTGTATCTTACTAGCTTACGACACCAACATTTGTTGGCTGCTGTAGTGCCTTTGGTCATGAACAGTAGCGCTGTTAACAAGATGATTCCGCTCTTAATGTCGCCTAGTATATACCGTCTTTTAACTATGTGCGACGATGCTATACTGATTTTGTGTGTATCTTTTGACGATACCATTATAGCTTCATTACGTTAGGACATGTTTTAAAAGAGGTATGCCTCGTCATACATATCTTAAGCGCATGTTTTCCACAGGTACATCAGGGTAATACTTTCATTATGGCTTTTTTTGTTCTTTTAAGATGCAGACTAGTTGTATTTGGTTTTTCCCATGTTTTGCTGCAGATCTGGAGATGGTCATCGCTGGCTGAAACTGGTAGTCGGACGACATAACAATTTTGTGTTAATAGACGGAAATAAGAAGTTTGCTCACTTCAAAGAAGTAAATTACTTTGAGAGGCTCGATATTAGTAGACATCCCCGAATAAAAGCAAAACCTCCCTTGATTAAAATGAGTATACTTATACAATGGAGATGTTTCGAGACATACAACGCACATCTAAAATAAATAAAGAGAGGCAATCAAAATTAATGTCAAAATTCGAGCCAGTGTTTCGTCTTATCTACAAAATTACGATACTCATGGCACATAACACAGAGCATTGATTTGAACGTCACAAGACTTAATGAATCATTTTAAGCAATTAGACTAATTTTTTACAGCGAAGAAATATCAGCGATGAATTGCCTAGATGCAGTACAATCAAGTGAATGGGACAAAATAATTTCTACATCTCTACTTCTGTTGTGTAGAAAGTGCTCAAGATGGCAAATTCGTGGAACGTTCCTGCACGTTACATCTGAATTTAAGTTGAAGCTTCGTAATGACTAAGTCATACCAGTTCCTCCTTTGTTTGGGGAACAGGTGTCCCAATTTGTAAGTCAAAGAGATAGGGCTACCCGCCAAAGTAAAACTGCAGCAACGGTTCTTTTCGTCCCCCTATCATGTTGGATGCAGGAACCTGTTTGCTGACTGCCAATTCATACGACAGTGCGTCGTCTGAGATAACAAATAGCACGGAGAGACAGACTCCAGCCTGTTTTTTGCTAAGGCTGTGCAAGCATACATCGCAGATAGTTGGGGTGCGGCAGTTACTCCCATTTTGCTATTTAAGCGTTGCCTTCCACCACGATCTTGGGAGCAGCCTTGTGTTACGACTGTCCGACTTGTCACAATGTTAGACGTAGGAGAGGTGCAGCAAGACTTCGGCTCCGCGATTCCGTTGGTCGCAATGTGTCATCTGGCTCGTGCCTCTGTGCACATATTACGGAACTCATGGCTTGCAACTCTCAGGTTTTTGATATATTTCAGCAAACATTCCTCGCGCTATATATCGCATCTATTCTCGTATAGGTTTCTCTTTTGGCCTTACGTATTTATTTATTTATTTTGTTTCATTTCTTGTCCCACAGAAAGGCAGCATCTTGCCAGCTCACCCAGAATAGTGAATGCTTTCTAAAAAAACGCAGTAACAGCCTACTTAGCATTCGTGTGTCATTCTACATGTGTGTTTAAATTTGATTGCCTTCACTGGCTATCATTGTCTGTAGCTTTCTCGCTCTCTCTAACTATCAGTTAAGCAATGAAACACCCGCCAAGAACCCAATGTCTTCTTGGTCCAGGACAAAAGATTAGCCGCGAGGTCTGTGGCGCCTTACCATGGTTCGCGCGACTCCCACCTTCGGAGGTTCGAGTCCTGCCTCGGGCATGGGTGTGTGTATTGTGCTTAGCGGTAGTTAGTTTAAGTTGGATTAAAAAGTGTGTAAGCCTAGGGACCGATAACCTCAACAGTTTGGTCCCATAGGAACTTACCGCCACAAAATATTAGGAGATGAGTGCTAATACTTGTCTAATATTGAAACCGTGACAGTCAGTGATGTCCCCTGTTTTATTCATAACAGTCATCTATTAAAGGTCAGTCGCTACATGCTTAAATAGAAGATGGATAAGGTGTTTTCACAATGTAGATTGCCATTCTTTGAGGCGTTACAACTTCCACCATTTGTTGTTTTTGTTGTGGTCTTCAGTCCTGAGACCGGTTTGATGCAGCTCTCCATGCTACTCTATCCTGTGCAAGCTTCTTCATCTCCCAGTACCTACTGCAGCCTTAGTGTATTCATCTCTTGGTCTCCCTCTACGATTTTTACCATCCACGCTGCCCTCCAGTACTACATTGGTCATCCCTTGATACCTCAGAACATGTCCTACCAACAGATCCCTTTGTGCCACAAACTCCTCTTCTCCCCTATTCTATTCAATACCTCCTCATTAGTTAGGTGATCTACCCATCTAATCTTCAGCATTCTTCTGTAGCACCACATTTCGAAAGCTTCTATTATATTCTTGTCCAAAATATTTATCGTCCATGTTTCACTTCCATACATGGCTACACTCCATACAAATACTTTCAGGAACGACTTCCTGACACTTAAATCTATACTCGATGTTAAGAAATTTCTCTTCTTCAGAAACGCATTCCTTGTCATTGCCAGTCTACATTTTATATCTTCTCTACTTCGACCATCATCAGTTATTTTGCTCCCCAAATAGCGAAACACCTTTACTACTTTAAGTGTCTCATTTCCTAATCTAATTCCCTCAGCATCACCCGACTTAATTCGACTACATTCCATTACACTCGTTTTGCTTTTGTTGATGTTCATCTTATACCCTCCTTTCAAGACACTGTCCATTCCGTTCAACTGCTCTTCCAAGTCCTTTGCTGTCTCTGACAGAATTACGTCATCGGCGAACCTCAAATTTTAATTCTTCTCCCTGGATTTTAATACCTACTCCGAAATTTTCTTTTGTTTCCTTTACTGCTTGCTCAATATACAGATTGAATAGCATCGGGGAGAGGCTACAACCCTGTCTCACTCACTACCCAACCACTGCTTCCCTTTCATGTCCCTCGAATCTTATAACTGTCATCTGCTTTCTGTACAAATTGTAAATAGCCTTTCGCTCCCTGTATTTTTCCCCTGCCACCTTCAGAATTTGAAAGAGAGTATTCCAGTCAACATTGTCAAAAGCTTTCTCTAAGTCTACAAATGCTAGAAACGTAGGTTTGCCTTTCCTTAATCTTTCTTCTAAGATAAGTCCTAGGGTCAGTATTGCCTCACGTGTTCCAACATTTCTAGGGAATCCAAACCGATCTTCCCTGAGGTCGGCTTTTACCAGCTTTTCCATTCGTCTGTAAAGAATTCGCGTTAGTATTTTGCAGCCGTGGCTTATTAAACTGAAAGTTCGGTAATTTTCACATCTGTCAACACCTGCTTTCTTTTGGATTGGAATTATTATATTCTTCTTGTAGTCGAGGGAATTTCACCTGTCTCATACATCTTGCTCACCAGATGGTAGAGTTTTGTCAGGACTGGCTCTCCCAGGGCTGTCAGTAGTTCTAGTGGAGTGTCGTCTCCTCCCGGGGCCTTGTTTCGACTTAGGTCTTTCAGTGCTCTGTCAAACTCTTCACGCAGTATCATATCTCCCATTTCATTTTCATCTACCTCCTCTTCCATTTCCATAATATTGTCTTCAAGATCATCACCCCAGTATAGACCCTTTATATACTCCTTCCACCTTTCTCCTTTACCTTCTTTGCTTAGAACTGGGTTTCCATCTGAGCTCTCGATATTCATGCAAGTGATTCTCTTTTCTGCAAAGGTCTCTTTAATTGTCCTGTAGGCAGTATCTGTCGTACTCCTGGTGAGATAACCCTCTACATCCTTACATTTGTCCTCTAACCATCCCTGCTTAGCCTTTTGCACTTCCGTCGATATCATTTTTGAGACGTTTGTATTCCTTTTTGCTTGCTCACTTACTGCATTTTTGTATTTTCTCCTTTCATAAATTAAATTCAGTATCTCTTATGTTACCCAAGGATTTCTACTATCCGTCGTCCTTTGACCTACTTGATCCTCTGCTGCCTTCACTATTTCATTCTTCGAAGTTACCCACTCTTCTTCTGCTGTATTTCTTTCCCCATTCCTGTCAATTATTCCCTTATGCTGTCCCTGAAACTCTGTACCACCTCTGGTTCTTTGAGTTTATCCAGGTCCCATCTCCTTAAATTTTCACCTTTTTGCAGTTTCTTCAGTTTTAATCTACAGTTCATAATCAAGAGATTGTGGTCAGAGTCCACATCTGCCCCTGGAAATGTCTTACAGTTTAAAGCCTGGTTCCTAAATCTATGTCTTACTATTATATAATCTATCTGAAACCTTGTAGTATCTCCAGGGTTCTTCCATGTATACAACCTTCTTTCATGATTCTTGAACCAAGTGTTAGCTATGATTAGGTTATGCTCTGTGCAAAATTCTATCAGGCGGCTTCCTAATTTCTTAGCCCGAATCCATATTCACCTACTACGTTTCCTTCTCTTCCTTTTCCTACTGTCGAATTCCAGTCACACATGACTATTAAATTTTCGTCTCCCTTCACTACCTGAATAATTTCTTTTATCTCATCATACATTTCATCCATTTCTTCATCATCTGCAGAGCTAGTTGGCATATAAACTTTTACCACTGTAGTAGTCGTGGGCTTCGTGTCTATCTTGGCCACAATAATGCGATCACTATGCTGTTTGTAGTAGCTTACCCGCACACCTATTTTTTTTATTCATTATTAAACCTACTCCTGCATTACCCCTATTTCATTTTGTATTTATAACCCTGTATTCACCTGACCAAAAGTCTTGTTCCTCCTGCCACCGAACTGACTAATTCTCACTATATCTAACTTTAGCCTATCCATTTCCCTTTTTAAAATTTCTAACCTGCCTGCTCGATTAAGGGATCTGACATTCGACACTCCGATCCGTAGAACGCCAATTTTCTTTCTCCTGATAACGACGTCCTCTTGAGTATTCCTCGCCCGGAGATCCGAATGGGGGACTATTGTACCTCCGGAATATTTTACCCAAGAGGACGCCATCATAATTTAATCATACAGTAAAGCTGCATGGCCTCTTTCGCCATACGGGTTTTGATCGATCACTCAGAGTTCGCATTCTTATTTTCGCTCATCGTATGCATCATGTCCTACGAAACCTTGTAAAATTTTACATATTGAGCCCTGGCGAAATTGATGGCCAGTCACTCAAATGCGTAACAGCTAAATCTATGGACTCTGTACAACTATCAATAGTGATATTTTTTTGTAATTCATATCAGGACCTAGTATACGTCGTCATCACGCATATGACAGCGAAGTCCTTCAGGGAATAGGCTGATTAGATTGCTCGATATACACCGACTACAAACGAAACCGGAGTGTTTCGAGAAATTTGATCAACTTGAAATCGTATCTCGTAAGGAAGTACTCTACTGTTGCATAGAACATAATGACAGCATCGCAGACAAGTACTGATTCTACAGTATTCTTATACATAAACAGAAAACGTTAAAACATTTCTTTAATGTAATCAACAGCGAATACTTCTCGGGAGGAGTTAGGATATGCTGTCTGGGAATCGTTTCGGATTGGATAAGTCTGAATTCATCAAGTAATTAATCACACAAGGGGAAGCTCAACGGGAAACGACTGCGTGCTATGCCAATACAAGAAGATGCAAACTCAGGTCTATTACACTCGACAAGAAAACAGTTATTCTGGTAGAATGCAACATATGGAAACAGTATAAATATGGATAGAGGTTCACTCGTCTCAGTAAATTTAGCACCATGTGAGTAAAGAAGGACGAAAAGGACAGGTAACGAGATCAGAAACACCCCACACAAATGACAAGTAAAAGCTAACAGACACATCGATGAGGCAGATTAAATGATAGAATAATTGGTGTTATTTAGATTAATGTGAACCAGCATACGGGTCTATCACAAAAAATTTGTTACATTGTTTTATAAATTTTGGTTAGATAATGTCGCAGATGTTTTCGTAAGTACACTGTAGGAAATACAGCAAGCCACAAGGTGTACTTTTTAAATGATTTTATTGTACCATTACTAGTTTCGGGCCTAAGCCCATCGTCAGATGATAGTGTTGACTTCTTTGCAAGTTTTGCATTTGCGTCCTAAAATATAACACAGTTTGTGTGATTGCATAGTTTACACAAGGTTTTTGTGATTACTCAGTTTTACACTTATATATGGCGTGTATATTACATTTACTTCATCAAAAGCCCTCTTTACATCTTTACAATACATAATAGTGACCAACTGAACTAAATACAAGGTGACGGATACGTTTCTTTCCGTGGCCTGCTGATTTGATGTCGCAAAGAAGTAGATGACACTGTTATCTCATTTGGGGGAACAACAGAAGAAATTAAAATTTGTTGTTGAGCATGTATCTGATAATGGCATAAATTTCTTGGACCTAAAAATCAGTAAATACAATGGTAACTGTAAATTTAAAATGTACAGAAAAACCATTACAACGCTTGTCAAAATCAACGTCTCATCATGTGATTCCGAGAAACACAACATGGCATATTACAAGGCTCAACGGAATGGAAAAATTCCTTTGGACACTGAAAATAAGCCACAATAACTAAAAACACTAATGGTAAATGCCCTGACACCACCACTAAATTTCACAACAGAATTAAAAGCAAATACAGTATCAAAGATAGCTCTAAGTCCAAACCAAACAGCACCTTAGCGCAAATAGCTCCACAAAATTCTGTGTAATACGTTTGCATACGCAGACGGTTTATTGGTAAAGTGTCACGTGAAATTGCAAACATATTCCGTGCCAGATATACAAAAACTAATTTATCCACAAACAATAAAAATGAAATACAAAATTGTTCACAATTTAAATTTAAAACTGAAGTGCATCAGAGATATGGCTTCTATAACACAAATTGTACCGTATGTCCCAAATTTTACATTGCCCAAACTGGTAGAAGCTTAAACGTACGATACCGGAAGCACATGTATGGCTAGGCTCAACAACCTAAATATGTCAACTGTCGCTACTCACCTGGCCCAGCACGGAAGCACAGTGATAAGCATCGATGAAAACCTGGACATGTTACTTTATGCCGAAAAGCGAGTACAGATGAATTTCTTAGAAGAATGAGAAGTATATAACCACTTTCACAGTAGCCTTGAGTGCACACTAAATAATCAAGTAGAATTAAAAAATCAAATGTATCTCCTACATTTTGTACAGCTCCTACAATTTGAAATGATAGACATAATAATTTACTGATTAAGAGACAATTCGTCATTTCCCCCACCATCATCTTTCAAACCTAAATAATTGTATGTCTAACCGTATACAATTATCTGTACCATGAAGTATCTTTGCATTAACTCCAGAAGCGTGCCATATCTGTCCACAATCATGTTCTTTGCACATCAAATCAGCAGTGGATGTAAACAAATGTATCCACCATCTTTTATTTAGTTTAGTTCATTGATCATGCACTGTAAGAGAAAATCGGTCGCCTGTTTATATTACGTAAAGGAGGGCTTTTCATGACGATACTACAATGTATAAAACTTTGTTATATTTTAGGACTCAAATATAAAGCCTTTTGTAAACTTCAGAATCACCAAAGTTTTGTTATATTTTACGATACAAATGTAAAACTTGCAAGGAAGTCAACGCTACCATCTGACGATGGAGTCAAGTCGGAAACTAGTAGTGCTAAAATAAAATCATTAAAAAAGCTTGTGGCTGGTTGCAGTACTTTCTACATTGTAAATCTGTTGCACCAGACGAAACTCCATTCATAATATGCTATAACAAATCAGCATCCTGCAATGAATCATAAGAAATCTGGCGCTTTGGGGTGATTTTCAGTTACTTTCGTTACGTATTCTATTTTCTTTCGTGACGTGCCCTACCTTCGTGCAAGCAGAACTACAACTGAACTGAACAGTAAACAATCTATCTCTGCCCAGTCGTGTCGTCTACTGGTACCACCAGGCATATTTAGTGGAACTGCTTGGACAAGTAAAGTCAGTTTATGTAAAACCGAGCAATATCAATGTTTCTGTACGTGCACAGTAATTATCTCTACAATAATTTATCATTGTTATTCATTATTTGAACATATTATTCTTTATTCTGCCCAATAACTCAGGTAGATCAATCTGACCTTTCTCTATTGTAATATACAACATGGTGTTACTGAACTTACAGAATTTAGTGTATACTACTTAATAATAGTCTATACGATGAAACTCAAAAATGAAAAGGGACACAGGTGGGATTTGAACCGCTACCGTCAGCGTGGTATCAGCCACTGTGGTACTCTCGCTTAGTCCAAATAAGTGATTAACGTTGCGCGAATAGGAGAGAATGCATAAAACATAAGTTTTCTCGGAAAGCAAGGGCCGTGGCATGGAAAGTCACTAGCCAGTTCTCAGGACAGGTCTGTCTACAGCATGCTTAAGACTCATTAAAATTCGTGATTATCAGGTCTCGTAGTCCCCTTGTGAGATGAAGACGTTGGCACAGGAGAACAAGCGGTGGGGGAAAGCATTGGATCATTCATAATTCTGATAACTCAATCTGTATGCCATTAACAAACTCAGTCTCTCTCTCTCTCTCTCTCTTTCTCTCTCTCTTTCATGCGCCGATAGTCTTCTGACTGGATCGATGCGGTCCGCCACGAATTCCTCTCCTGCGCTAACCTCTTCACATCGGAATAACACTTGTATCTTACGTTGTACCATACGTTGAATATATTCCAGCCTCTTCCTAGCCCCACACTTAAAAGTTCTCCCTAGAACCATGGAGGTTTCTTCCCGACGTCATAACACATATGTTGTCATCCTGACCCTTCCTGCTGTCAGTGTTTTCCATTATTTCCTTTCTTCACCGATTCTTCGGAGCACTCCCAGTTCCTTATCTTATCTGTCGACCTAAAGTCCAACATTCTTCTGTAGCACCACATCGCAGACACTTGGCTTCTCTTGTGTTGGTTATGAAGCAAATTAAAAATATTGGGGTCACGTGTCTGGAGCCGGGCGACCGCTACGGTCGCAGGTTCGGGCATGGATGTGTGTGATGTGCTTAGGTTAGTTACGTTTAATTAGTTCTAAGTTCTAGGCGACTGATTACCTCAGAAGTCAAGTCGCATAGTGCTCAGAGCCATTTGAACCATTTTTGGGATCACTTCGCCTGAACCAACACATCCCCCATCCTGGCACACGATGCGAAGTTTCCACCACATCATCTGCTCTCGCGCTCTCTCTCTCATAAAGGGCATCGGGAGGCGCAGCCTTGTTGCTGGGTGCCACCACACCTCTTACGGACGTTGCATCACGTAGCCGCAGCCTGCCGGCCGCAAACACCTCTCCTTATTGGATACGTGCGGGACCCGCGGGCAGCAGCAGTATGCGGCAGCACTGAAATCTCACCGTACATTAGATAACATACCAGAGGCCGTAAATGGAAGAGTAAACTGCATTTACTACAGTTAAGTGCTCCAAATCCATCCCTTCCGAACCCCCCCCCCCCCCTCTCTCTCTCTCTCTCTCTCTCTCTCTCTCTCTCTCTCTCTCTCTCTCTCTGTGTGTGTGTGTGTGTGTGTGTGTGTGTGTGTGTGTGTGTATATGTATTTAGATACTCTCTACGGCGAAAATCGGATGATAATTGGAATTATATCCGACGATAAGCGAGAGAAGGCCTTCCCTCATCTCCTTCCGACTTATGGATATGTAAGCCTGCTAGATGTGTGATAGTTCTACTTTAACGCTGAATCTGATTTGTTGCGATACCGTGGTTCATATCTTACACGCAAAATATCGGTAGTAATAAAAAAAATGGCTCTGAGCACTATGGGACTTACCATCTATGGTCATCAGTCCCCTAGAACTTAGAACTACTTAAACCTAACTAACCTAAGGACAGCACACAACACCCAGCCATCACGAGGCAGAGAAAATCCCTGACCCCGCCGGGAATGGAACCAGGGAACCCGGGCGTGGGAAGCGGGAACGTTACCGCACGACCACGAGATGCGGGCCTCGGTAGTAATAAATGTGAAAAAATATCATGCCTTTTCTGGACTACTTTCTGTATACGTAAGTAAAGCAACTATCTGTTCGTGTACACGTGACAGGACTACTCACCTCTACAACTGAAATTCCTGGCGTTATGCACCAGAAACTGTGACATCTTGAAGTCATTCGTTACGAAGAAAGTACATTACGGTTTAATATAATGCCGGCTACGCGTTAATTATTGGCGGAAAAAGAGGAAGTTGACCGTACCGTTTTAAAGGAGCCCTTCCAACATTCAGCTTCAGCGTTTATAGGAAAGCACGGGAAATCTAAATATGGAAGAGCAGAAGAGGATTTTATCCGTCGTCCCCGGCGCCTCCCATCTCCCATTCAACCCAAATATGAGTCCACGTGTCTTCCCACTGCACCATCATGCTCAGTCTGCTACAGTAGTCACGACTTTACTACATTTTACTCTCCGTGTAAATAAATTTTTCGGATTACAGTGACATTAACGTTCTCATAACTGTGTCAAAAACTGTTCAAATGTGTGTGAAATCTTATGGGACTTAACTGCTAGGGCCATCAGTCCCCTAGCTTACACACTACTTAACCTAAATTATCCTAAGGACAAACACACACACCTATGCTCGAGGGAGGACTCGAACCTCCGCCGGGACTAGCCGCACAGTCCATGACTGCAGCGTCTGAGACCGCTCGGCTAATCCCGCGCGGCTAACTGTGTCACTCCCTGCCATTATTCGTATAGCTATATTGTCCCTCTCATTATCTCGATGCGTCCTTTTTGTTTTGAATCATCAGTCTTGTCACTGGTATGATGCGTTCCGCCACGAATACCTGTAGGCCTACCAACATTTTCATCTCAGAGCAGTACTTGCAGTGTACGTCCTAAGTTATTTGCTGGATTTATTCCGTTTTCTGTTTTCCTCTACAGTTTTAACCCTCTACAGCTCCCTCTAGTACCATGGAAGCAATCCCCTTGTATCTGAACAGATGTCCAATCGTCTTGTCCTTTCTTCTTGTTTGTGTTTCCCATATATTACTTTCCTCGCCGATTCTGCAGAGAAACTCCTCTTTCTTTACCTTACCAGTTAACGTAATTTTCAGTACTCACCTGTAGCACCACATTTCGAATGCTTCGATTCTCTTCTTCCACACAGTCTGTGTTTCAGTACCATACAATGCTGTGCTTCTAGAGTAGCGTACAGTTTCAGAAATTTCTTACTCAAATTAAGACCCATGGCCCTTTTGGCCAGCTTTCTATGTCCTCCTAGCTCCAGCAAACATTTTTTGTTGTTGTTGTAGGTAACAGAATTCATTAACTTCATCTGTTTCGTGATCACCAGTTCCTCACTGTGCTCATTTTTGCTACTTCTCACTACTTTCGTCTTTATTCGACTCACCCCCAATCAACATTTTATACTTATTAGACTGGTGACTCCACTCCACAGATCATGTAATCCATCTTCACTTTCACTGACTATAGCGATGTGATCAGAGAAACTTATCGTTGATATCCTTTCACCTTAAATGTATTCCCACTCTCGAAGCTTTCTTTTCATTCGTCATTGCTTCTTCAGGTACGCATTGAACAGCAGGGTCGAAAGATGCATTCCTGTCTCAAAACCTTTGTAATCTGTGCACTTTTTTCTTGGTCTTCTACGCTTATTGTCCCTCTTGGTTCTTGTACATACTGTACATTACCCTTCTTTATCTATAACTAACTTCTGGTTTACTTAGAATTTCGAACATCTTGCGCTATTTCACATTGTCTCTCCTTTCTCCAGGTCGACAAATCTTACCAACCTACCTTGACTTTTCTTTAGTCTTGCTCCCATTATCAACCACGACGTCGAAACTACCTCTCTGATTCCTTAATCTTTCCAAAAGCGAAACTGGTCGTCATCTAACAGATCCTCACTATTGTTTGTCATTCTTCAGTATATTATTGTTACCAGCAATTTGGATGCATGGTCTGTCAAGCTGATTGTGCGATAATTCTCGCACTTGTCAGCTCTTGCAATCTTGGGAACACTGTGGATGAAGTTTTTTCCGTAAGTCTAATACTGTACTGCTAGTCTCATACATTTTACACACCAACGTCAATAGTAGTTCTCTTAACAAATCCCCCCATGTTGTTAGACATTACAGAGGAGTGTTATCGATCCTTTCTACCACATCCGGTTTTAAGTCTCCCAAAGCTACATTCTGATTCTAATAGTGGATCCTTTATCTCTTGCCTATCGACTACTGTTTCTTCTTCTATTACTTCATCAGCCAAGCCCCACTGTCCCCCCCCCCCCCCCCCGCCCCCTCCTCTCTCGCAGAGAGATTCAGTATTTTCTTTTCACCTAACCACGCTCTCGTCAACATTTAACAGTGGAATTCGATCAGTACTCTAAACGTTACCGCCCTTACTTTAAGTTTCACCGAAGGTTGTTTTAACTATTTTATATGCTGAGTCAGTCCTTTCAACAATCATATTTCTTCGATTTCTTGAGATTTTCAGGTAGCCATTTCGCCATAGCTTCCCGGCACTTACTATTTATCTCATTTCAAGTAATTCTGTGTTATTGAATTACCCTGAACATAATTGTACATTCCTTCTTTTGTGGAGCAACTGAATTCTTTCTTCTGTTACCCAAGGTTTCATAGCAGTTAGCTTCCTCGTACGTACATCCTTCTCTCCCACTTCTGTGGTTGCCCTTTTTTAAGAGATATCCACTCCTCTTCAACTACAGTGCTTACTGAACTATTCATTATCGCTGTATCTATAAAATCAGAGAACTTATAACGTATCTCTTTATTTCTCAATACTTCTGTATCTCACTTCTATGCATATTGATTCTTCCTGACTAGTCTCTTAAACTTCAGCGTATTCATCATCGTTATTAAATTATGATCTAAGTCTATATCTCCTACTGGGAACGCCTTACAATCTAATAACTGTTCTCGTAACCTCAGCCTGTAGCCTTCGAACTGGACATTACCATATATTTGTCTTGTTTTCGTCCAGCTTTTGCTCTTCCTGCATTCATTATTTTGTGTATTCCTTAAGAATGATCACATTTTTGCCACGTTTGCAATATCATCTGCATGTGCTCATATCTGAGTGGATTTCTTCAATCTCTTTTTTGTATCAGACTGTGCAATGCTAAGTTAAATAGGACTGCAGAGAAACATTTACAATTTTTCACTCCATGTGTAAAATTAAAGTTCTTGGTACTTTTGATGTTCACCTTTACTTCTGCTTTTTTGTCTTTCATTTTTAAGACAATCAACCTTTTTAGGTTGTAACAGATGGCCAATTCTCTTACAATATTCGCCTACTAACACTATCAAAAGCTTAATTAAAATCAACAAACAGGAAGTTTATGTCATATTCATAAAATTTCCCCATTATTTGTCTAATATCATAAAACCTGTCTGCCGTAAACCACAACTGTATTCTCCTATTCCTCTGGGATATATACAATTTTTGTCATTTCGTTCAGCACTTCTGAAGATATCTTCTATACTTTTCTCCTTTACTATACATACAACAAAATTTTCCTGACTTCCAACCATGTCGTGCCTCCATTTTTCCGTGTATTTTTCATTAATGCTTGTGTTTCTCTTTTTAGAGGTTGACCGCCCAATTTTATTGTACCACATCAACATACATACTCTATAAGCATTCTTATTGTGCATGAATGAGGGTACTTTGTGTCACTACTAGTCATTTCCTCTTCTGTTTCACTCACATACAGAGCGTGGAAAAAAACAGCTGTCTCAATGCCTCCGCACGAACGTTAATTTCTCTTATATCGCAAAACGTTCATTTGCGGCAGTAGCAAGTTAGTCCAGGCACCTTCAAATGCCGGCTCTCCAAATTTTATCAACAGTGTTTCGCGGAAACAACTCTGCTTTCTCTCCAGGGATTCCAGTTTGAATACACGAAGGATGTCAATAGGCGCATTTTGATCGAACCTAGCCAGTGAAATGCTTAGACTTCTCAATTTAATGTGAACTGCCGGGGATTCCAAACACTCGAACAGTGACCAAGAATGGATGGTACTGGTGTTCTACATGCGGTCACGCTCTGTTTGCGACTGGAACTGGAATGGAAATGACTAGTAATGGTACACGGTACCATCCTCCGTGCACCATATGGCAACCTGCTGAATATGTATGTGGACAATATAAATCTGAGTAACACATTACTACAGTTCTGCCCATAGACTCCAGTCGACCGTCCCCGTTTCTGCTAGCACCCTTACGGGCTCGTTACATGTCAAACCGTTTTGTAATGTTACGTTTACATACACTCTAAGACAAAAAAGAAAAGAACTACGCACCAAGAAGGAATAATCCAAATGGGACGGAAATAGGTAGATGTCATATGCATGACAGACGAACAAATGATTACAATTTCAGAAAAACTGGACAATTCATTCAAGAGAATGAGATTCACAAACAGAGCAAGCCAGTAACGCGTTGCACCTCTCTGGCCGTTATACGCGCAAATTCCCTTCAAATTGGTTCAAATGGCTCTAAGCATTAACTGCCCTAGACTTAGATCTACTTAAACCTAACTAATGCAAGGACATTACACACATCCATGCCCGAAGCAGGATACGCACCTGCGACCGCAGCAGCGGCACGTTTCCGGACTGAAGCGCCTAGAACCGCTCGGTCACAGCGGCCGGCCAGGTACTCGGCTTGGCATTGATTGATAAAGGTATTGGATGGCTCCCTGAGGGGTATCATGCCAAATACTGTACAGTTGGCGAGTTAGATTGTCAAAATCTCGAGATGCTTGGAGGCCCATGCCCATAATTGTGGGTGGATCCGGCGAGCTTGTGGTCCTAGGTCGGGCTCGGCAAGCACAAAACATGCTGTAGAAACTCTCACCGTGTGCGTGCGACCGTTATCTTGCTGAAATGTAAGCCTGGTGTGGCTTGGCATGAAGGGCAACAAAACGGAGCTTAAAATATCGTCGACGTAACTATGGGACTTAAGGGTACAGCAGATGACAACCAAAGTAATTCTGCTATGATATAAAATGGCATCCCGGCAATAACTACTGGTTGTCACGCGGTTTGGCACGCGATATTTAGATTGGTATCCCACCCTTGTCCTCGGCGTCTCCAAACACGCCTTCGTTGGCCGTCTGAAATCAGTTCAAAGCCTGACTCATCACTGAAGACAATACTACTCCATCCAATGAGGTTTCTGGCCGAAGATATGTATAGAGGCTCCCCAGACATAGGTAGGATACCAACATGACTGTCACCTGACATTCAGCCTGACAAACAGGAGCGATGGTCTACAGTGTCATTTCTTGATAGCAGGACCCCTTTGGTTGTCATTCGCGTCACCCCTAAGCACAATGGTACTACATTGACGACATTCTACGGCTCATTTTGTTGCCGCTCATGGCAATCCATCCTGGGCTTCCATTTCAGCAAGATAATGCTCGCCCGGACATGGCGAAAGTTTCTACTGCTTGCTTTCCTGCTTGCCAAACACTACCTTGGCCAGCGAAGTCAGTCGACCTCTTCCCCACTGAGAACGTTTGGAATATAGTGGGCAAGGCTCAGCAACCATCTCTGCATTTTAACAGTCTAACGGGTCAGTTGGACAGAATTCGGCACGATATCTGACAGGATGATATCCAACAACTTTATCCATCAATGCCAAGCCGAATGACTGCTTGCATAACGGCCTGAGGTGGACCAACAAGTTATTGGCTTGCTGACTTTGTGAAGCTCATTATTTTGAACCTGTCATCCAGTTTTTGTGACAATGTAATCATATATTTGTTTGTATACATACATCATTAACAATGTTGTAATCGAACGATCTTAGATTCATCACACCGACTAACATCTAAAGAAGCCAAAACAAAATGATGCAACAGTTTCTTGGTACAATGGCACAAGGTTTTTTAATGTGCCTTAATGCAGCAGACTAACATCTAAAGAAGCCAAAACAAAATGATGCAACAGTTTCTTGGTACAATGGCACAAGGTATTTTAATGTGCCTTAATGCAGCAGACTAACATCTAAAGAAGCCAAAACAAAATGCTGCAACAGTTTCTTGGTACAATGGCACAAGGTTTTTTAATGTGCCTTAATGCAGCAGACTAACATCTAAAGAAGCCAAAACAAAATGCTGCAACAGTTTCTTGGTACAATGACACAAGGTTTTTTAATGTGCCTTAATGCAGCAGACTAACATATAAAGAAGCCAAAACAAAATCCTGCAACAGTTTCTTGGTTCAATGGCACAAGGTTTTTTAATGTGCCTTAATGCAGCAGACTAACATCTAAAGAAGCCAAAACAAAATTCTGCAACAGTTTCTTGGTACAATGGCACAAAGTTTTTTAATGTGCCTTAATGCAGCAGACTAACATCTAAAGAAGCCAAAACAAAATGATGCAACAGTTTCTTGGTACAATGGCACAAGGCTTTTTAATGCGCCTTAATGCAGCAGACTAACATCTAAAGAAGCCAAAACAAAATGATGCAACAGTTTCTTGGTACAATGGCACAAGGTTTTTTAATGTGCCTTAATGCAGCAGACTAACATCTAAAGAAGCCAAAACAAAATGATGCAACAGTTTCTTGGTACAATGGCACAAGGTTTTTTAATGTGCCTTAATGCAGCAGACTAACATCTAAAGAAGCCAAAACAAAATGATGCAACAGTTTCTTGGTACAATGGCACAAGGTTTTTTAATGTGCCTTAATGCAGCAGACTAACATCTAAAGAAGCCAAAACAAAATGATGCAACAGTTTCTTGGTACAATGGCACAAGGTTTTTTAATGTACCTTAATGCAGCAGACTAACATCTAAAGAAGCCAAAACAAAATGATGCAACAGTTTCTTGGTACAATGGCACAAGGTTTTTTAATGTGCCTTAATGCAGCAGACTAACATCTAAAGAAGCCAAAACAAAATGATGCAACAGTTTCTTGGTACAATGGCACAAGGTTTTTTAATGTGCCTTAATGCAGCAGACTAACATCTAAAGAAGCCAAAACAAAATGATGCAACAGTTTCTTGGTACAATGGCACAAGGTATTTTAATGTGCCTTAATGCAGCAGACTAACATCTAAAGAAGCCAAAACAAAAAGCTGCAACAGTTTCTTGGTACAATGGCACAAGGTTTTTTAATGTGCCTTAATGCAGCAGACTAACATCTAAAGAAGCCAAAACAAAATGCTGCAACAGTTTCTTGGTACAATGGCACAAGGTTTTTTAATGTGCCTTAATGCAGCAGACTAACATATAAAGAAGCCAAAACAAAATCCTGCAACAGTTTCTTGGTACAATGGCACAAGGTTTTTTAATGTGCCTTAATGCAGCAGACTAACATCTAAAGAAGCCAAAACAAAATTCTGCAACAGTTTCTTGGTACAATGGCACAAAGTTTTTTAATGTGCCTTAATGCAGCAGACTAACATCTAAAGAAGCCAAAACAAAATGATGCAACAGTTTCTTGGTACAATGGCACAAGGCTTTTTAATGTGCCTTAATGCAGCAGACTAACATCTAAAGAAGCCAAAACAAAATGCTGCAACAGTTTCTTGGTACAATGGCACAAGGTTTTTTAATGTGCCTTAATGCAGCAGACTAACATCTAAAGAAGCCAAAACAAAATGATGCAACAGTTTCTTGGTACAATGGCACAAGGTTTTTTAATGTGCCTTAATGCAGCAGACTAACATCTAAAGAAGCCAAAACAAAATGATGCAACAGTTTCTTGGTACAATGGCACAAGGTTTTTTAATGTGCCTTAATGCAGCAGACTAACATCTAAAGAAGCCAAAACAAAATCCTGCAACAGTTGCTTGGTACAATGGCACAAGGTTTTTTAATGTACCTTAATGCAGCAGACTAACATCTAAAGAAGCCAAAACAAAATGATGCAACAGTTTCTTGGTACAATGGCACAAGGTTTTTTAATGTGCCTTAATGCAGCAGACTAACATCTAAAGAAGCCAAAACAAAATGATGCAACAGTTTCTTGGTACAATGGCACAAGGTTTTTTAATGTGCCTTAATGCAGCAGACTAACATCTAAAGAAGCCAAAACAAAATGATGCAACAGTTTCTTGGTACAATAGCACAAGGGTTTTTAATGTGCCTTAATGCAGCAGACTAACATCTAAAGAAGCCAAAAGAAAATGCTGCAACAGTTTCTTGGTACAATGGCACAAGATTTTGTAATTTGCCTTAATGCAGCAGGCACGTACCTGCATGGAAACAAATACTTAATTAGATAACTTCATTTCTTTGTTCATAGCTGCAGCCTTTTAACCAACAATCGTAATTCAAACGCATATCTATTTTCATATTAGTTAAATTAATGATATTATTGGTTGTCAAACTACGAGCATCCACGAAATGATGCGGCTGGAATGTTAGCCCCAGAGCTCATCGGATGTGAGGCAGAGTGACTTACTTCCTAGAGATCGCATGTTTCATGGTAATACGAGGTTGCCCTATATCAGCTGAAGAGAAATAAATCATTCCCAGATCTGCGTTCTAAGTTTCTTCTGTCGATGGAACGTGGTAACTTGAGCATTTACGCATGATTGTCCAGAAATATCAGTCTGTTGTGCAGTAAGAGAATAAAGTTGCTGTGGCGGGAAGTTTTAGTACCGTAATCCTATCCCCGCCGCTACCGACGACGACGGAAAGTCTTTTCCCCTTCCTCCGTCTCGCAAGGCGGCTTATGAAGCAGACCGCGCCAGCCACGCCACGCCAGACGAGTCCAGGCCACATTATGCGGCCAGCTTTCCTGGCTCCCCGCCAGCCGGCTGATGGCATTTCCGGTTCCCGCAAACTGCTCAGATGACCCGCCGCTCTGCCACTTTCCCTCCACAAAGAGCTCGTCTGCGCGGAATTTCCGTATTCCTGCTCTGCGTCTCCATTCGATAAATTAGAAAAAGGATTTGATACGATTGAGCCGACTGAGGATTCGGAGAAGCCTCCTGCCGTAATATTCAGCTTTTCATTTCTCCGGCAGCGTAGATATCAACTAGAAATTTATTCCGAGAAGTAATAAGTTCCCGTTACAGAGGTACTGCACGCTCGGAGTGTTCAGAGCAACGCGATATGTTAGTTAAGTTTGACAATAATTAAGTTACGTTTCCCTTGTCATGATTGTTAATTTCGTGTTTTTTACTGTATTCTTTAGTTCTGTTCTCGTCCAATTGCACTGCTTAGCAAAAAAAAAAAAAAAAGTGAATCATACAGGAAGCATACTCAGTGCATCTTCGCACACGTGAGCACCGTCGGCTGGTATGTAAGTGATTGAGGTTGAAAAGTCCTCTTAGAAAAATTATGAATCACAGTGCTGGTAAAGTTCTACGTTATTTGCTTTTCAAACAGTGTAGCAAAGCTCAACGTATTGAAACAGTTATATCTTTACTTATTCTCATCATAACTAAACTGACACACAATATTTTTTAGCGCAACGCAATTTGTCTTTCAAAAATCCCTACAAAAGAATGGCCCTGACTAATAATAACCTATACCTTTCAGGAATCACTTACCTCACAAAAATCTTCGTAACGCGAACTACTGCAATACAGCGAGCGCCAATACTGCCAGCTAAATAAAAAGATTCTAACCACTTAAGGTACTAACTGCGGATAGGCATAGTTACCAAATGAAAGATTTTGATAGAGAAAAAACAATGTATTTACCTTAATAGTGTTCAAAAGTTATCATATATATATCTATCAATTCATGACATCCGTCTTTACAAATTTCCTTTTTCTGGCGGACACACGTCCAGATCGTCCCCTTATGGCAACCTCTCAAAACTTTGACACCTCTCTCTCTCTCTCTCTCTCTCTCTCTCTCTCTCTCTCTCTCTCTCTCTCTCCAAATCCACCATTGCTGGCGGCTCACGTCCAACTGCACAACGCTACGCGCTGTTCACATCCAGCTGCCCAACACTACAATAGCGAATATTCCAACAATCCCAACCAGCCACAGACTGCACACAGCGCCGTCAGTTATTTCCATACAGAATGCTACGTGACGTTACGAACATAAAAACCTAAACAGCCTACTTACGAGGTTCCATTCTCTGTGACAAGTAGAATGGGCACAAGATAGCGTTAGTATTGTTCTTGTTCAGTGTAGTTACCAGGCCTGGCAGGGATCGTGAGCTGTGAACAGCGTCTGATGACCGCTGTGAAGGACACGGAGGTGTCGCGTACTCGTATGAGATAGCGACATCAGCATCTAGTACGCTTTGAAAGCGGTGCCACTGTCAGTCCCTACATGGCCGGCTGATCGAGTTGTGCAATATCTAGATGTATGGAGCATTCGAATGTGACAGAGGCCCGATGTTGGGATTTATGCATATGTGAGATCACGTATAACCGTCGCCAAATCCAAGGGAGGATCGCTATATTGTGCACCAAGCAAATCCTAAGCCACTCACACCTGTACCTGCCGTAAGAGAAAAAGTAATGGACTGTCTGCAAGATTTGTATCATCCGGAGTCGGACTAAGGAATTACCGTTCAATGCCTAGGCTACCGGTAACACCACGACACAAACTACTGCGTCTGGAGTGATAGCATTCGTCGGAATTATGGACTGCTGATGAATGAGGTCGCACTGTGTCCAAAAGATGAATCTGGCGTGACCTAGGGGGAAATCCCGTTCTTACAGTGCATGGAGGTAAATTCAAAACTTTGTTCATAGTTGGTTACACACAAAAGAATATAAACCTGATTTCGACCAACCACTATGCAGGCATACCTTGCAGTCCTCAAATGTTATAACTGTCACGACTATGGGCTCATTCCAAAGTACTGCAAGGAAAACAAACCCACATACTCCGCCGGCCGCGGTGGCCGAGAGGTTGTAGGCGCCTCAGTCTGGAACCGCGTGACCGCTACGGTCGCAGGTTCGAATCCTGCCTCGGGCATGGATGTGTGTGATGTCCTTAGGTTAGTTAGGTTTAAGTAGTTCTAAGTTCCAGGGGACCGATGACTTCAGAAGTTAAGTCCCATAGTGCTCAGAGCCATTTGAACCAATTTTGAACCCCACTGTTGAAAGTGTGACCATATAAGAAAGAGAAAATACCAAGCGAGCTCCAATGTGTATTCCATGGGCGAAAAGGAAGTAGACTGTGCGATATACCAAATGTTTTTGAAGCGGGAAATTAAATGAACCGAATAGGGATTCTAAATCGTGTCTAATCCACTGCCAAACACCACAGAAAATCACAGTGTAAATACAAATGCAGACTGACAGTCAAAGAAGGTGAAACACTGCCCAGAAAGAAACTATTAAACCCGAGCCCACTGATCAAGCAAATTAAAAAATTACCTGTTATCTTTGTAAGAAATGGAAATCTCCATCGAAAAGAAAGCAAAGTGCTGACAGAGCCAAAATATTATGGTCTAGTGCGAATGGGAGAACGAGAAGAGATATAGCGATGCAAACCGAAAACCTGAATGACCATGTGGACAAGGATTATAACAGGATGGACAATAAGAAGACCAATTGCAGGAATAAGGGAAAGGAGGAGTGGACTTCCTGGGAGTTGCCAAGAAGAAAGGAAAACAAGGAATGGACAGCATGCCAACCGCTACACATGGTATACGTAAAGAAGAACATACTTCGAAATTCATAAAAAGTAGAAACCACAATGAAGGCAAGGTGTGACACAGCACGTAATATGTTACAGAAGCTGAGTGTGATTGTATGCAACACCTATTAGAGGAAAATTATAAAAATACACAGGTCATAGAACCTACAGATGGTGAAGGAAATTACGAAATGGATGATAACAGTGATCGACATGACATGAAAAATTGAAGAATTTTGTGGTCGGACCTTCGGCCTGTTTAGGAACTGCGTATAAACGCATTGAGGCTAGCTAAATTGGACGATACGTATGTGTCAACAATAATAATACTACACGACCTATCATGGAGGATGCTGATAACATTTATCTCAGTGCCAACAATTTGCCTGCGAATACAGCTGCAGGTTCTAATTGACGTCGTCTCGGAGAGGTGTCGGGAGACACCTATTTTGAGCATCTGAATAGGCCATTAGTGATGACACTTGGCCGAATTGTATTTGATTACAGACTAGATTGGCCGTATAGCTATGTACTCTCTAGTTTCCCGTAGTATTCACTTACATCAAGAGGCAACACAGTGGTAGTGGGACAAGGACTGATGATTGAAATTGTGCAGATAATTGCGATGCCCAGTGCCATGGTGATTCAAGAACTCGGGAAAGTGTTAGCGTAGGTGGACCTACACATACTATGCATAAAGAAACCATTACTCCACATGCTAGTTACAGCACAGGTTATAACATCAGGGCCGCGCGGGATTAGGCGAGTGGTTTAAGGCTCTGCAGTCATGGACTGTGCGGCTGGTCCCGGCGGAGGTTCGAGACCTCCCACGGGCACGGGTGTGTGTGTTTGTCCTTAGGATAATTTAGATCTTAGCAGTGTGTAAGCTTAGGGACTGATGACCTTAGCAGTTAAGTCCCATAAGATTTCACAAACATTTGAACATATAACATCAGGTCATTATCCAATGACCGCAATAGAATTGCCAGGTAATGACATAACAGAGACAAAAGTACATCAAATCTGCGACAAAGGCGAAGTGACAGTGGAAATTATGACTCCATTACGAAAATCCCATGTAACTAATCAATATTTTCAATACAATCAAGAGATACAATCACATACAGAAAACTTAAGGGGTCGACACGACAGACGTTTTCATAATGGAGGCAAACGTGAAATCAACGTTCTAGAATATCAGCGTAACGGATGAAAGGGGACTCTGCCTTTAGGACGCTGTACAAGTACTTGATATTCATGTCGTGCGTGAATAGGCCTCTCTGATCACCTACTTTCTAAAATCACGCAACGTGGCAACAAATGTAGATATCACCCTCGAAAACTCGAAAGTCAGTAGCCACGTTTCCAACTGGAAAATCTGTAATGGACGTAAAAATGTGGCCGTAATCTCATTTACCTTACAGTTACAAACGCAGGTAATGACTCAGATCCAGCGAGAGGGGTTATGCACTCTATGCCAAGCGAATTGGAAAATTCTAAAAGCAGGATTCAAGATACAACCATTGCAGGAAAGCTGATTTGGTGTTGACTCGAAAATGAACGAAATAAAACTTCCTGGCAGATTAAAACTGTGTGCCGGACCGAGACTCGAACTCCGGACCTTTGCCTTTCGCGGGCAAGTGCTCTACCAACTGAGCTACCCAAGCACGACTCACGCCCCGTCCTCACAGCTTTACTTCTGCCAGTATCTCGTCTTCTACCTTCCAAACTTTACAGAAGCTCTCCTGCGAACCTTGCAGAACTAGCACTCCTGAAAGAAAGAATATTGCGGAGGCATGGCTTAGCCACAGCCTGGCGGATATTTCCAGAATGAGATTTTCACTCTGCAGCGGAGTGTGCGCTGATATGAAACATCCTGGCAGATTAAAACTGTGTGCCGGACGGAGACTCTAACTCGAGATACTGGCAGAAGTAAAGCTGTGAGGACGGGGCGTGAGTCGTGCTTGGGTAGCTCAGTTGGTAGAGCACTTGCCCGCGAAAAGCAAAGGTCCCGAGCTCGAACCCCGGTCTGGCACACAGTTTTAATCTGCCAGGAAGTTTCATATCAGCGCACACTCCGCTGCAGAGTGAAAACCTCGTTATGAACGAAATGGTTCGAGCGTTGTTTGTTAGGAATTCAAAAAGATTTAAAACTTCTGGCGTCGCTCTCTACAGCCCTTAAGGCTCAGAACAAGGGGACGAGGAGACACTGCCAAATAACCTTAGGGGAAACAGACGCACAAACGAGGCTGAGTATCTCTCGAACAGTGAAACAACAAATAAAGAACTGCTACAGTAAACAACAGTAGAAAAATGTGAGAGGCGAGTCCTCCATCGGGCATGGGTGTGTGTGTTGTTCTTAGCCTAAGTTAGTTTAAGTTAGATTAAGTAGTGTGTAAGCCTAGGGACAGATGAGCTAAGCAGTTTGGTTCCTTAGGAATTCACACACACTTGAACATTTGAAAAATGAGAGGCATACATTAGGGATCAAATGGTAACAGATGTTGGTGCTTCCCATACAAACTTGCAAGAAATAAGGTTCGATCACCCTCTGTATTGTCAATACTGAGACGACCCGACGCCGCGATGACGATAGGCCGGGAGGCACAAGTGCAGTACCTACTCAGAACTTTGCTGGCGGATGATACAATGCTGGAAGACATAGAGTATCATCAGCATCTTCTCTCTGAATTACTAGAGCAGCGTGTGAATAACAGCCCTGCGATTCCACTTGATAAGTAGGAACTGAAATGAACATTAATGAAGTTAAAGAAGAAGTTAGCACCAGGATCTAACAGAAGTGTGGCATCAGCTAGTGGAGCAAATTGTGCCACATATAATAGTGTTATTAAACGAGTGTCTTTTTCAGGGCCCAGTGCTCAGAACTGGAAAACCTCGAATATCATTATATTAAAAAAAAAAAGCGAAAGACAAAATCCCAAGTGAACTAAAATCTTACAGACCAAGTTTTTTGGTAAATGTTCTAACCAAAGTACAAGAAAAGATTCTTTGTCACCGCTTGTGGGACCACAGACAGGTAGTAGACATGAGCCCACTGGAGTAAAGTTTCAGGAAAAGGAAATCCACCGAGGATGCAATAAATCATGCACCATCTGAAACGACAAGTATGTCAAGAGCATAATTCCGTATTGCTGTGGTGTCTGTCAGTTTGTGGCGGCCTGCCCTGTTGAACAGACTGAACAGATGGACTGCCCCAGGTGTCGCTATAACATTCAACTAGATTATTGCAGACAGGCAGGTGAAATTAGAATGTCCTGGAATGAAAATTGGAATGACATCACCAGAGTCTGCCCAGAGGGCTCAGCTTGTGGTCCAGAGTTCTGGGATGTTTGCACAGAGCCTTTACTGTTCAGAGTATAACAAACACTAGCCATTGCATTGTATACGCGGACTATCTGCTGGTTATAGTATCTGCTAACACGGCCCGCCGGGTTAGCCGTTTGGTCTAACGCACGGCTTTCCAGATTGGGAAGGAAAGGAGCGCCTGGTCTCCGGTACGAATCCGCCCGGCGGACTTGTGGCGAGGTTCGATGAGCCCGCCAGTCTGTGGATGGTTTTTAAGCGGTTTTCCATCTGCCTCGGCGAATGCGGGCTGATTCCACTTATTCCGCCTCAGCTATAATATGTCGACGATTGCTGCGCAAACAAGTTCTCCACCATTACTTTACCACTCAAACATAGGGGTTACACTCGTCTGGTGTGAGACGTTTCCTGGGGGGTCCACCGGGGGCCGAACCGCACAATAACCCTGGGTTCGTTGTGGGGCGGCGGACGGGTGAAGTGGACTGCGGTAGTCGTCGTGGGTTTGTAGACCACTGCGGCTGCGGCGGGGACGGAGGCTCTCCGTCGTTTATAGGCCCCCCTTTAACACACAATACAATACAATCTGCTAACACGATGGCTAAAATAGAGGAAAACAGTAGGGTAGTTCTGAAAAGACTAAGCATTTGGTACATAGAAACAGACCAACGATAGCAGTGCTCAGCACTTTAAATGTTACTAAAACGAACATTATCAAGAACGAGAAATTCCACAATCAGAATAAAGGACAGACCTGTGAAAAGAAAAGAAGTTTATTGTTACCTTGGAATTAACATCGACGAAATGCAAAACTTTCGTGCACATGTAGCTATCATCTTCCAGAGAGACAATCAGATCCTAAATAAAATAGCAACAACTGGCCAAAGAAGTTTTCATCTGCACCTAAGTGTAATAAAAAGGTACCAGAACGCAATGTTATTCACTATAGGAGCTACAAGTCGAGCGTTTGGGTTCACAGAGCAAGAAGGGTAAGGACATCACAGGCTCTATGACGAGCATTGGGAAGTGTACTCTGCGCCTGACAGTTGCCTGACAATCTCGTGCAGTACAACAACGACTGAGGCGCTGCTGGCGATTGGCTTGCTACCTCTATAAAGTGAGAAAGAGAGGTGCACAATACTGCCTCAAAAAGTGCGAATATGGGACGGCAAAGAGGATATTGGAAACAAGAGCTGTATCGAATATGGAAATAAAAGTACGTATTGATGGCGAATGGCAAAAAATGTATGTCAGGCTAGAAATAGGGAGCAGAACCTACTGGTTCCTTCCTAACATGCAAGGAAGAACAAGAATGACATACTTCCTTCTGACCAAGGGAGCTATACACTACCTGTCCGGACATGGTACATATCCTAACTACTTGCTAAAAATACAATAGTGCACGGGAGCCACCTGTGAATGTGGTGAAATCGGCACCCTGGATCACATCGGTTGGGAGTGTGCCATTAGACAATATGTTGTAGACGAGGCCAGGAAATGCGACAGTGTATACTGTAACAAGGAATGAGGAATTGTGGCATAAGCTGCACTCACTGACAGCTAAAATATCAGCTTATGAACTGCAAGCCTACATGACTGAGAGACAACCAAGAAAAGGCCACACATCAAGATAACGAGACGAACTCGGGAGAGCATCCACCTGCAACCACCTCATGGAAGCAGTGAGGAGACCAACCTCGGGGAGGACCAGGAAGGATTTCCTGATCTCTGACGGCCACCTCCCAATCTCCGCACCTTGGTTGGAACAGCAGCACGGCCGCTGTGAATCCTGAGTTACACCTCAGAAAGCCGTGGACCAGCTATTCACACAAATGAAAAATACAGCCTGGTTCCGATACCAAGCAAAGTGGTGTAGTGTAATGTTGTATTAAATAGTGCTGCAGTGTAGTGTTGTATAATAGCCTAGTTCAGTGCTACAAATTACAAAATTTGTGATCACCAATGCTGCATAGCGAAACAGACCAGCAGCGTGTGCCCTCTGGATTCTGGATGAACAGATATCTGTGCGTGAGGTGGCAGAATGCAAACCTTTAATTAATTATTACTGAAACATTTGAAATTAAAAGTATTATGTGCTACATTCATACCAGTTCATGGTAAACATTCGGCCTGTTCCTTTATATAGATAACAGACTACCATAAAATAGCAGATGAATAAAAAATTAAAAAATCTTCCAATGTGTCGGAGAAGCTAGACTCTGCTATTACTGGAGTCATGTTGTCGAGAGCCATCGAGTACGACGTCAGGTAATGGTTGGCTATGACTGAGGGAACTCTGACGACACATCACCTGCCTCCTGCGTCCTCACGTGTTGTCACTTATGCAACAGGACAGTGCATGTCAAAACGTGAACGTGAATCTATAAATTGTCTGCGTGATTCTGAGATGGCCAGCAAGATCCCCAGATCTGTTCCCGATAGAATGTGCGAGAGATCAGCTACGGTGTCAATTCTGATCCAGTGCCATTATCAAGGATGTCAAGGACCAGGTACAGCAGGTGTGCACCAGCTTGTCACAGGAGAGAATGCAACGGCTTTTTGAAGCCCTTTCAAGGTAACCAGTTATAACACTGCAACAGCATTTACGTACCTTATTCAATCAAATACCAAGTTTGGTTTAGTACGTACGATTCCCCAACAGAACAATTAGTCCTATCACGGAAAAGCCACGTATAACACTCCTATCCGCTACTGCTGTACCATAACCTTAAAGTTGTAGGCAGGTAGTGAAACAAAACTATCTTGTTAAAGCAATTATGGTATAAAGCAACAGAGCAGTGTTACCCTCTGAGAGGAATTTTGTTATGTTGACCGTGTTGTACCTAACGGAAGTGGCTTATCGGAAATGAAAGACAGAATTACGTAAATATTTGAACAGTAACAAACGAAATTTTACCTATCTGCACTGTTTAACGGATAAAGAAAACGGTCGCCAGCCTAACTAGGCAAGAGAATGATTAACATTCTCGTTCAAGAAAATACTTATTAGTAATTTTAATGGATAAACACAACCTATACTTTGTCACACGGGAGTGCAGTTAACTCTGACACATACATATGTTTACGTTCAGATTGAAACTCACAGTTAGAGCAGCACAAACTATTTGCAAAATTATAACAGATACCGAAACACACTATTACTTTCAGGGCTTACACAAACTGAATGGTCTTTATAACATTATTACTATTCACTGCAGAATCATTAATTGGATGTAGGTTATGTCTCTCTCAGTTAAATACTTTACTATTTAAAATGAAACTTAATTGGAAGCCACTAACAGGTTGCTTCTCACTATCATCTGAATAAAGAAATAATGTTTTTCATACTTAGTGGTCTTTCCATTACTTCTTACCTAGCATTAACACAATAGACAAACTGTGGATCCTGTTATATTATTAATATGCACTTCCAATACGCAAGAGAGACAAACACTTAGCAAACATGAGTATATAACATTTCACACTGCAGTTTTCCACTTTTACTGCACTGAGAGACAAAATTAACATATATGTAAGATGCTGACTCACCTTCTGCGATTTACAACAGGCAGTAATGTGATCATTTACTAAGCAAAACTTTATAAGCCTCAGTCTTAAGAACTCTTAATTTGAAGTTGGCAACAACACATTAATAAGCAGTTTTATTAGGAAAATTATTTTCAGCAAGCATCATTAACTTTAACTCACTCTCTTGCCACATTAACTTTAACTTTCTTTTTACTATGTTCAAGAGGCATTAATTAGCGCCGGCCGCGGTGGTCTAGCGGTTCTAGGCGCTCAGTCCGGAACCGAGCGACTGCTGCGGTCGCAGGTTCGAATCCTGCCTCGGGCATGGATGTGTGTGATGTCCTTAGGTTAGTTAGGTTTAAGTAGTTCTAAGTTCTAGGGGACTGATGACCACAGCTGTTAAGTCCCATAGTACTCAGAGCCATTTGAACCATTTGAACCATTAATTAGCAAAAACACTGGTCTTTAATGTTCTTTCAGTAGGGACACTCGGTAATCACTTTAGTTCAAACGGAGAGGAACCTGAGAGGTGTTATGGTAAGGAAAAAATCTAGGTAGGTACATAAATTCAGTTATAAGTTACCTTATATTTGTGAACACTAAAGCATCCAATGAGCTGATCCTTCGCTGTACGTTATTATGGCATTCCGATACAGTGATTGCGCAATGTGGTGGCAACTGCATGTTGGTAGGTGGATTTGCAGGTAGAATTGCTGGACTCTTTCGTTTTTTGGTGGCGATGATAGATACAAATTCCAGAATAGTTACAGCTATTTATCCATTCATTCGAGGCATTGGAAAGTGGCAGAAAAAACCTCTCCCGGAACCAGCACAATATGCAACATTTACATGGCAGTGCACAGTTCGGTAGCTCGTCCCCGACTCGTAGTTCGTCCCCAACTGACTCTTGGTTCCACTTTTTCTACCTAGTCCAGCCACAATTTGCGCGCGCTACACAGGTCCGTTCCCGAGGGGAACCACAACACCTTTTACATACAAAATAACTAAGAACCGTAAGTGAAGGTCAGCAGTTTACATAACAGCAAACAAACACATTAAATAAAACAGAACATTTGCACATACTGACATTTGTACAAAAAGTTATACACACAAAATTGCAACTATATACAGTAAGTTTTGTTCCCTCCAAATGGGACAAGGAATTTAAATGACAGATATACTACATTGCATAGAATCAAACCACGACATCGAAGTTTCAAACAAAGAAAAGAGTATACAATTTTGTGTTATCTATTCAATCAAACACAGAAGCTCAACGATGTAACATTAAATAAAACAAAAGCAAAATAAATTAGTAAAGTATTAGAGATATGGTGTTACACAGTGCATGCCTGCAAGCCAGACGGGGTCAAACTCATCAGTTGACTCATGCCCAATTCCTTTGCTAAGTTGACTCAATTTGGTAGGCAATGCAGTTTACTTCACATATCCCGTCACCATGTGAACTGTATTTTCGTTTTCCTCACCTGATCTCACTTCTTTGTCATGCAGTGCATTTTTATAAATACTTTGACACCTAGCGGACCACAACTTCTCCAGTTTTTTTACCACTGCCTCCAAATCTGCCACGCTTTTCGTATCAGCTCAACTTGCCTCACACGTATCTTGTAGCAGATGAAAATCCACTTCTTCACAAAAATATCGAATACCTTCGCCAGGCCTCTACCTCCGGGAATAACGAATTCCAATCCCCCACTGTACTGATCACTCGCCCACATCACCCTTCAGAACCTTGGTACACTGCCGCACCCTACCACCACGTCCCTTACACCTCTGCAGACTCCGTCTGTTTTCACGAGGTCATTTCTACTGCCTTCTCCTCGCAGATCGCGAAATCATTCAAGAGATGTTTTCATCATATCTAATACCTATACTACCCCTGTTCTATTCAAGATGATGCAGCAACTTAATCTTCCCCTCTACTACCACGTACATTCCGATTCTTGACTCTTCCCAGTACTCATTCCCAATCCCAATCTTTCCTCACATCATTTCCTCCCCACTCTTATCTGCATGCATTACCCACTCTCAGAGAATTCAAGGCCACGCCGATCATCAGAATATACACACTTGTGAATCAAAACGTTAGGACCACCTGCTTAATAGCTCGTTCGTCCATCTTTGGAACGAAGTAGGTCACTGATTCTCCGTATCAGGGTTCGTACAGTTTGTTGGTAGTTTTGTGGAGGTTCAAAAATGGTTCAAATGATTCTGGGCACTATGGGACTTAACATCTGAGGTCACCAGTCGCCTAGAGCTTAGAACTATTTAATCCTAACTAAGGACATCACACACATCCATGCGGGAGGCAGGATTCGAACCTTCGACCGTAGTAGTCGCGCAGTTCCGGACTGAAGCGCCTACAACCACTCGGCCACCATGGCCGGCTTTTGTGGAGGTATGTGGCAATAGATGTCTATGCACAGATCATGTAATTCGCGTAAATAATTTCCGTACGCGGGGATGACGCTCTATGGCGACACAGATGAGTTCTTTAGGATTTACATCAGGCGAATTTGCTATCCGAGATATCATCGTGAGTTTACATAATGCTTCTCAAACAGATGTAGAACAGTTCTTGCTCGGAGACATGAATACTTATACCGCTGAAAGATGACATCGCCGTATAGGAAGACATAACGCATGAAGGGATACAGGAGCTTCTCAGCTGTCAGAGTGTCTCCGATTACTGCCGCGGGTTCCATAAAAGCGCAGGAGAATGCCTCTCATAGAATAATAGTGCTCCCACCAGCGTGCATCAGTGGCGTGCTACACGTTTCGAGCCGCTGTTCACCTAGATGAGACGATCATCGACCTAGTGTAGCAAAAATGTGATTCATCCAAAGGGCCGACACGTCCCCTTTGATCGACGCTCAATTTCCGGTGGTCCCGTCGCCACTGCAATCGTAATGGACGATGTCGCTGGGTCAATATGTGGAGTGATCTGCTGCGGAGCTGCATTTTCAACAATGTACGATCTACGGTGTGCTCCGAAACACTTCAGCGTGCACCAGCATTGTGCTCTTTCTGGTAGAAACGCCACAAATCACCATCTGTCCTACTTTACAGGGCAGACAAGCCTCCGAACCCCACGTTATGTGAAGAGTCGTCGACGCCCAACCATTCAGCGCCTAGTGATCATTTAACTGTCCTTCTACCTCTTTCCCTAGCTGCTCACGACAGTAGCACGTGAACGATAGACCAACTTCGTAGTTTTCGAGGTACTCGTTCATAGGTTCTGCGTAATTATAAGCCCCTTTGTTAATGCGGCCTATCTCAATGGTTTCCGCCTTCTGCAGTGCGTATCTTTGCTAGTGTGATCCCGCGTCTGCGTCTGCTTCGCTTTCTCGTACATACTTTTGTTAACACGTCACGTGCCTGCAACGCTACCAAGCTGCATCCCACGACGCAGTGGGTAGTGGTCGTAATGTTTTGGCGATCAGTGTACACGCTTATGAATATCGATTGTATTTCTGAAGGTGTATTTTAATTGCTAACATTCAAAGCTGTAGAGCGGCAGTGTGGTCACAACTCCGTTTCCTGGTTTGGTGAATGGAACTTAATGAATAATTGCTAAACTGGGTATAAGTAACAGTTGAATGCTACAAAAGGTTATTATTTGGGTAATCAAACGAAAGAAAGTATTTTTTATTGAAAACATCGGTTTTGCAGTGCAGAAAATGCATTTAAAACGATATCTAGAACTAAATCATACGCGATTTACAGTGCAGTTCGTATGTTTTCCAAGAAACTTTGTGTGACTTGTTCACTATTAGAATATGAATTCAGAGCAATGACAGATGATGCAAATGAAGTTCTTGCGCTTTTTCACACTCATTTTCAATTCACGTGGTTTGAGCATAACGACCTACCAACAGCACATAATTGGAAAGGTAGAAGACCAGAAACGGGAGACGGAAACTGCCAGTAAAAACCCTTTTACTCAAAAAATCAAATTATTTCATTTTTCTCTAAGTCACTGGTGCTTTCTATAAAGAACACGAAAATTTATACCAGCTTATAACTGTCAGGCTTACCACAACTACATCAGAATGATGTGCCCGACAGCACTTTAAACATTTATTAATGCAACTAATTTACAATAAATAACTACCCTCTGACATCAACAGGTAAGATGAAGAAATTTTATAATTTTTGCATAGCATTTACTGTCCATAAATGGCAACTGAAACAGTTGTACAAGTCTCATAAAACACAGAAAGCGACAACATACACAATTTTTTTAAAAATGAAATGAGGCCGTATCAGGCATACTGAATAGAGCTTAGCCGTAGACGCAAGTAAACAGGCGGCTCAGTAATCGGAACATGTAGCAGTAATTGACAAACGACAAGCAACATCTGTATACGCCGAAGTTGAAACGCTAAATTAAGTAAATAAATCCATGCTGAAGAGGACTTAAGGTTTACCCGTACCGTAATATGCTGATACACTAGACGTTCATGAGCCTGATGTTTGAACGAAAAATCTGTATATTTGGTTAAGATGATCGTCTGCTAAATTAGCTGGTACACAGCCTTGTGGCTCTTCTGAAGTGCATTTAAAATGATGTACATGAAATGTATTCGCAGTTGCGAGTGTGGATAACCATCAGCTGTATGAGGGACTGACGACAGTGAAAATATGTGCCAGACTTCTAATCAAACCCGTATTTTCCGCTTTAAGCTAGCGGGCCCATTAACCACTTTGGATACTCATATTCGATTAACGGCTGGATCCAAACTTCCATATGTCGTAGCTCCTGCGTCACAACTTGGACTCGTACACACATTATGTAATTCCTGAACAGGAGAGGACTTTTAATCGAAAGTCACTGCCTAGTATCGGTGGATAGATACAGTATCGCTTTATCCGTGTTTTTAAGAAGAACGATGCAATGTTCCTATGGACATCCATAAGTGTCCGAAGGAAGATCGCATCGTTCTTGTTAACAACACAGTCAATGCAATATCGCCTTAACGTAAAGTGTAAGGTGGCTTTAAAAAATTATTATGCAATAAACCCTTGAAGACCTACAAATGTTTTGCGCAGGCCTTCATATGAAGCAGTTGACAATTTAGGTACATCACCAGGAACACTAAACCACATTTTCTTATTGTTGAAATATCTTTGTGACAGAGACGAAATTACTAGGATATCTTTAATAACCACACGGGACAAAAATAGTCGTACAAGGAAGTTTCTTGTTGTGGGAGATCTAGATGCAGCCACCCATTGACGATTACACCCCATAGAGTTATCAATTTCTGGGGAAGTTGAGTGCCACGTTCTACTCACTGTCCTGAATAGTCCCAAGCATTTTCTATCGCATTAGAGTAGTGTGATTTAGTGGGACACTCAAGCTGCGATGGGATGCTTGAGTGTTCATCAAACTAGGAACGCATATGTGCAGACCTGTAAAGATGGCTGTCTCATCTTCAAAGATGGGAATGTCCAGCATATTCATCTTGAAGATGTAACACTTGTGTGTCAAACGCCTCGTTGGCCGACGATGCAGTAGACGACTTTCATAATTTGCAAACAGATAAAACTGCAGCTCCTGTGACTCCGCTACACGCCTCCAGTCAACCAGCGATGGCGAGTAGCTAATATCTCCAAAAATTAGATATTCGTTAATGACAAACACACTATTATGTGTACTGTTATTCCGGCTGTCTGTACTACATGAGTTGCCTGTGGCATACAAAATGAAAGGCAGGGGTGAGAAAGAGAGAGAGAGAGAGAGAGAGAGAGAGAGAGAGAGAGAGAGTACATGAGAGAGGAAGGGAGGGATACGGAGCGAGGGACTTCACTGGAAGAACCTATTGCTTGTATAGTTCTGACCTGGATATCTGGTCATCTCAGTGAGCAGAAATTTGTGTATTTTAGTGTGACACGATACAGTCGTATTGTTTTAATTTTTCTTAGATTATTAAGAGACAGAAATAAAATCCATTGCTCATTTTTGGTCCATATCATTCGTTATTAAAAATATACTCGCACATAGTATTTCGCCGAAATTTAAACATATCATCACCTTTATTTTTCTTCAGAGAAACATTATCAGTGACAAGTGTTGAGTAATACGTAAGACTTCTTGTTGCCATATTAATTGATTTCTTTCCCCAAAATTCAGTTGAATAATAAATATTCATCTCAGTAATATTCTAATGCAGCTGAAATTGTGACAGAACCATAAAACAGCATCTGATGTAAACAAATGTCAATAGTATGTAACATTGCCCTTTCTCGGTACAAAAGTTAACTGTAAATTCTTCACATATAGTGTTCCATACCAACAGTAATTCTGACTTCACCAATTGTCGATGGCGCTTAGTATTGAATCATTTCTTTGAAAAAATCTATAGTTGTTTGAATAGCGCGGTATATATGGAAGTTTCGTATGTCAATCATATGGTGAAATACTCTCCTCTTTGCATACTACTATTTGCTAAAATCTTGTTTCGATATTTTAAAGCGTTTATGACATATGAAGAATTTTGTGAATATTTCATTCTGACTTTCTTTCTTATGGCACACGAGTTTGGACGAAGTGTTTTTTATATATGATCCATTTTCTCGAGATTGGTAGTACATTGCAATATCTTTCAAATGTTAAAGAAAAATTCAATTTGTAAGCTACATTTCATACACAGCAGCAACATATGACCTAAAACGCAACCAAATGCAAATCCACAGCAACTTCTATTTTTCACTGCAAACTTTCTTAGTCGTAAAAAAACACAGTAAATATGACCATCAACGAAATATGGGCAATTCACCAAGAAGCTTCTGAAGGAAGCTATAAGATGAACGAGAATCAAATTTTTGTATCAAATAGTTCCTTTACGATCGTTTGCGAAAGATCGTAAGTGAGCTGGTGGGCGCTTGACGTTATGTTTTGACTTGAGGGTTGATTGGCGTTGTTTCAGAACTAACACCCTGTTGGCTGTGACGTCAGCCACCAAACAGGACTGTTGATTGGTCTCTGCAGGTAGCATGCAGGCAACCTGAATAGGTCCTGTGAGAAAAATAGTGCCGGACGTTTCACGGGAAACATGTACAGCTCCTTGCAGGGCAGCCAGCTAGCAGGCGACAAAGACGTCAAAGGAGCCATCGCATGAGCCGACAAACAGTGTTGCAGCAAATCGTACCCTGCTTGAGACAGACGGAATGCAGCTGTTTGGAGGGCACTGTGCCACCTCTTCTTTCAAGACCTTGTGTTTTGGAAAACATGCTGCCCCATGTTGCTCTGCTCTGTCGTAATAGATGGTCGAAGATGTCGTGCAAAGTCCACTTTCATTGCAAAGGATGTTGCCTGGCCGAAATGACTATAGGCTCAAATGGTTCAAATGGCTCTGAGCACTATGGGACTCAACTTCTGAGGTCATCAGTCCGCTATAACTTAGAACTACTTAAACCTAACTAACCTAAGGACACCACACACGTCCATGCCCGAGGCAGGATTCGAACCTGCGACCGTAGCGGTCTCGCAGTTCCAGACTGTAGCGCCTAGAACCGCACGGCCACTTCGGATGACTGACTATAGGCCAGACATCCCTGACAAGCACAGCATATCCATCTAATCTACTCTCAAATCAGTAATCTTGGAATACAATTTCCTTGTCTGTTTAATTTTTCCGAATTCTGACGCATGTTTCAAAACTGTAATGCTAATATTACGTCAAGTGAAGTCCATATGCATACTTTCAACGAGGATAGGTCATGGAATGTCCATGGTAATCTCAAAATAGCGACATGATACAGTAGCACATTCTTTGTCTTTCTTCATCCACAACCCTGCTGCAACAGTCACAGATCCTTCCCGAACTGTCCCTTGGAAAAGAATTTTTTTAAGTTTTTTCGGTGGTTCTAACTACACATGTAGAGATAATAACTTTTTTATTGATTTATTTTAATTTGCTTTCAGTACCTGACCATACGGCTACCTCTACAGTGGAAACACATTGCGACAATTTTGTGCTTTGAGAACTCAGAAGATACATCAGTTTAGGCATTTCCCTGGTACAAAGTTAAATATAGTAAAGACTTCCTATGCAACGTCATGGAGGCGACTTTGCGGCCAGTGACGACGATACAAAGATGAGGACAACAGAACATCCAGTTCCTGACCAGAGAAAACGTCCATCCCACCTGGGAATCGAACCCTGGCAGATACGATTACCAATTTGCCTCACTGACGCTGAAGATATCGAGGCGGATGGGACTACAAGTTCAAGGTGGTTATTTAGTATATCCTCTCTTGGAAAATTTAAACATGCATAACAATCTCTTTGCACTTAAATATCATCTCTTAGCATTCTCGATACTGGGATGAAGGCAACAGCATAAGAAGATAATTGCCAGTAGCAAAAAAAAAAAAAAAAAAAAAAAAAAAAAAAAGAAAGAAAAACAGATTTTTCATCCAGTAATGGTGAACACATATGATTTACAATTGATTGACTCAATCATCAATAGCTGTAGTCGCCAAGTGATTCTAGGTAGACGGTATCGGCTCCAATTTGAAATCAACCACTCACATGATAAAAATCGCAAACGCTTAGTCCTGTGGTGCAACTTTACACTCCCTCAGGCTTCGATACTGCGACCATAACGATAAGCAGCGTCGCATCGTATCACTGAATATCTACCATTCTTCCTTTGATACACTGTATGTGTGTTTCATAAAATTATACGCACATTAAAATATTTTCGACATAAATGGAATTGTCTCATGACAAACATGGATGTGACAGAACCACAGGATCAAGCTGTTAATCCATATTTCAGGAAATTAGTGGGAAAACGTAGCCGGATTTCCTCTTCCAACCCCCCCCCCCCTCTTTCGATCTCTCACCCATATGGTACCTCCCCTCCCACCCTCACTCACTCCCTCTCGTTACCCTACCTACAGACAGAACTCGCGTATCCCATGTGTCTGTGTCTGGTATTAAACTGTATGTGAGAATGTATTAGAAACGTTTGCGAACCATGTAACTGGTATGCGACGTGGCTACCGGCCCCTCGGATGAGGGAGACCTTGTAAAAACAACATTCAGCACACTGGCCGTTGATCGGAGGTCGGTGTGCCTCCCCAAGTCCTGCAAATGACGTGCTGACAGACGCGGCTAACCGAGCCAATGGATGGAAGTAATGTATTAAATTAGTTAAAATGAATATAGTATTTGATGATAAATTGCAATGTTGAGATTCTTCGCTTATGACTGAACACCAAACCAATAAAAAGTATATACAGTTGTTCACCAAAAAAAAAAAAAAAAAAGAAAGAAAGGAAAGAGGGGAAGCTATTTCATAATGAGCAGCAAAAAGTGAACGATTGCTACGGTATTGAACAAAAGACTATAAAGTTATATTTCACTCTTCCTTCTAAGGCTTTATAATGTTCAAATACCATTCATTTAGAAAGAACGCATTCAACTGTTAATTTTCTATGGTTACCTGATAAAGGGGAGCGCACAGAATGTAGCTTCAGTTTCATCGGAGAATTTGAGTTGTTTATGTATTGAGATGAATACATAACCTCTATTTTCCACTTGACTATTATCCCAATGAACACATTTTTGGCCCAAATATATCACTGCTGATAATTTCTGGTTATAGCCACCTTTCTCACTTGTTTTTATATGACTTTCACTGCTTTTTACGAATATATCGAACCATCGCCCATTGATGCTAGTGCCTACGCACTAAAGTAGAATTATTTTATTAGTCTCTTCTTTGTTGGGGAGGGGGCAAGCCATTTCTTTGGGGCTTGCTGTTAGACTAACACCTCTTGGTTTCATACAGTCATAAATTTCTGGCCTTAGGAAGAGCCACCTAACTAAAAAAAAAAAAAAAAGAAGCCTTAACCACACCTAACAATCTGTCATCTACTTGTATGGGATTTTCTGATGTCCATTGCGTGATTGTACCACTTAGAATAATCCTATAATTCTTAGCTCGTCGAAGTACTTCCGACCTCTCCGGCTGCTGACGGAACTTAGGCACTGTCTAGCGGTGGGGCAGCATATTTGTTGATTTCAGATCGGTGCCAGTGAAGTCGTGAGACAATGAAATGTCCCTGTACATGCGTGGTCGTAATGCTGTACCATCCTGCGGTACCTCGTGAAGTCCAGTGTCTTCGCCGGCGCTACGGCTAAGCCGGGATGACGTAGCGGCCACTAACCAGATAGCCGGAGGGGCTAAAGCAACCACCTCCCGCCTTATCGCGCAATGAATGGCCCAATTTCCCGTCTTGTCGCCATTATGTTTCTTTATTGCTCTTTTATAAGCAAAGTAGCTGTTCCGCCTGTCGGAAAGCTGTGGGCCTGGCTTACAAACGCGGTTGTAAATGTCACAGTATCGCAGAGATTAGAAACAATGAGATAACAGTGTAATTAGTTGCTTGAACCAGCGATTTAGAGGAGGTATACAGATTTTTGAATAGACGGTTTATCGTAGGCTAAACTGAAACTATCGTATTGGAATTCTGAGTTTAGTTCCCGTAATTAAATAGGATCGAATTAACCATGGGTCCGCCTTTTCACTCATGTGGGATAAAAAACCGAATTCGATTGGTCAGTGACCAAGAAAAAGCTATCAGCCTTGATCGTTTTCGAGGAAATGCCGCACCTTTCGCTTGAAGCGAATCATCTGTAACCTGGATCACGATGATGTTGAGAGCTTGTTATTTACGGGTTTTGTAGCTATATGTACCTGAAGTGACATAATCCATCTCTCCCACACAGTCACTGAGTAACAAGCGTTGACTGAGACTAATTGCCCCAAAGAGATATGAGAGGACCCTTGCTCTTTACAATGTATATCAGTGATCTAGTAGAAACCACCGGAAGCAGTTTAAGACTTTCGCAGATGATGAGAAGCAGATGTCAAACATATTTGTATGAGTCTAATTCAACTACGAAGGAAGTGCTTGTAAGGCGCTTGCTCCACTGATCCTTGAGTACTGTTCATCAATATGGGATTCTCATAAGGTAGGACTGATAGAAAAGATTGAAAAGATGCAACGAACAGCGGCGAGCTTCGTCACGGAATAGCTTAATCGCCACGAGTTCATTATAGAAATGCTCAACAAGCTCTAGTGGCAGAGGTTACAAGAGAGGCATTGTACAGCTCGGAGAGGTTTACAATTGAAATTTTGTGAGGGCACATCTTGCAAAATAATCGCGACGAGAAAAATTGAGAAATTTGACCTACTGCTGAGGCTTACCGACAGTAAATTTTTCCAAATGCAGTTCGTTAGTAGACCAGGATAGGGAAAATCAGTTAGTGGTAGCAGAAGTATCCTCTGCCACACACCACTGACTTGAGGAATGTGTTGTAGATACAGATTACAATTCTGAAAATTTATAGATAAACACTTTCAGTCTGTTAATATGTACTTCTGGCTAAATTTCCTCGAATAATGCAGTATTTGCACTTTATTACTGTAGGTTGAGTTTCCTCAAATCGTTACGCTTGAAGTTCTTCAAATAAAATTATTCAAAGATTTTCGTGAAAACACACTGGTACCAAAAATATTTTGACCACTGCCCCCCGGCTGCGACCATGTGACGCGGTAATAAGTATATTGGTGCAAGAGGAGCAATGGGGATTCATTGTAGTGATGATGAGGGTCGCAAGTGGGGAAATCCTCTGAAATAAGCCGCTTTGACTAATGGGAGGTTCTTACGTCATGACACTGTGGAGGAAGCCTCTCGAGAACGGCGAAGTTGGTTGGCTGTTCACGTTCAACTGTTGTGAACATCTGGGGAACGGGTTGAAGTATGGTAAAATCACGAGTAGGTGACAAGGGTAATGGACGTCCGTGCCTCGTCACAGAAGATGGAATTCAGAAGTTTAGCCATTATGTAAAGCAGGAGGGATGACGATCTGTGACGGATCTGCAAACATAGTACATTGCTGGTGCAGGCACAAACGTTTCGGAGCACAGCGATAGATACACAGTGCTGAACAGGGGCTCGACAGCAGACGACTGCTACGAGTTTACCCTACGAAATCGCCAATTACGATTGAGGTTGGCTCGGCATCATCTGTATTGGTCCATAATCAGTGAGAAAATGTCGCGTGATCGGATGAACCACCTGCCTTGCAACGCCAGACGCCGTCCGCAGGCGAACGGCCGTTCGAGACACACCAGGCTACGGACGCAGGCCCGTGGGGGCAGTATTACGCTGTGGAAGATATTCACTTACGCTTCCATGCAACCTGTGATAGTAGTAAAGGCCATAATGCCATCTGTGAACTACGTGACTATTACTCTAGTATATGTGCATTTCTTCGCCAACGGCGATAACATTTTCCATATCCATGCCATTCAGAATCTCTGTTCTATTGCTTCCCAAAAGTGGACCATGACGGTATTACGCAGTTGATCATAATGCTCTGCTTCGTCAGTGCAGGTATACTGCAGTTATACTGTTACTTCACTTACTTATTCAAAAGAAGTAGGTTTGTGACATGCGGTGCTCGCCATTTGATGTAAGGCGAGACGCAGTAATTATTAATCGGTCAATTCTCGTGACATTAGACACCTCCATGGGCATCAGCGAGCCAGATGCTGAGCTGCAGGCAGAATTACCACATCCCACACACGTTGATCCAAAGAGATCACTTGTTCATCATATGATACCACTGTAACCACTTAGACTGTTTCCATGTACAAGGAAGACCCTGTACATGCTTTGGTTAAATCTCTTGCATATGTAAGCAGAAAATATTTTTGGACTGAAGACCTCAAAAACAACAACATGGTACTTCAGTGTTAGTAAAGAATAAGGTAAAGTCTGCAGTGCAAGCCTTCTTCACAGTTATTGGTTGGCTGCAGGTGGAATACAGACTTTCTGCACTGTGGCACTAGGAGGGGGAGGGTAGAGAGCCCATCACCTCAGCTAACTTTTACCCCCAAGGATGATCCCAGGTACAATACTACAAAAATAATTTGGAAATAACATTTCAGTTTCTAAAAAGGTGACTTGCATATACATAAATCTTTAGATGTGAATAATAAATTTAATGAAGAGTTTTTCTGTACTTTTGATAATCATATTCCTTAATCGTAGAGGGAGACCAAGAGATGAATACACTAAGCAGATTCAGAAGGATGTAGGCTGCAGTAGGTACTGGGAGATGGAGAAGCTTGCACAGGATAGAGTAGCATGGAGAGCTGCATCAAACCAGTCTCAAGACTGAAGACCTCAACAACAAGAAGCAGAAAATATGTCTGTGTGTGTACCTCTGTGATCTCCTACCATGAGTATATCGATTTCAGCCAACGGTTGGAAAGAAGAAGTGGGCCTCACTATATCAGCACCTTGTGATTTGTACCATCTTAACTCCAACAGAATCGGAGGTGAAGGCATAATGTTTGGGAACAATGTCGGCCTTCCAAAGCAATCTGCATTGCAGGGGAAAGAAACGTATTCCTGGGTCTCGGCATGGAGGCTGTCCTGAATGTCACGCATGTTGTGGTGGACTAGTATTGGACTGTTTTATCGATTTGGTGTGCATGGTGGCCTGTACGTCAGGAGCAAGTAAATGATTTTCAAGCCCCTCACGAGTAACGCAGAAGTAGATGCCCTCGGCGTAGTGGACCAACTTAAATCATTAAATAAAAACAAGTCTTCTGGTCCAGACTATATACAAATTAGGTTGCTTTTGGAGTATGTAAATGCAATAGCTCCATACTTAACAATCATGTACAACCGTTCCCTCGACGAAGGATCTGTACCCAAAAACTAGAAAGTTGCGCAGGTCACACCAATATTCAAGAAAGGTAGTAGGAGTGATCCACTAAATTACAGGCCCATATTATTAAGGTCGTAGCGGTGTTCTGGAACATATATCGTGTTTGAACATTATGAGTTACCGCGAAGAAAACGGTATATTGACACACAGTCAGCATAGACTTAGAAAACATCGTTCATGTGAAATACAACTAGCTCTATACTCGCATGTAGTGTTGAGTGCTATTGACAAGGGATTTCAGATTGATTCCGTATTTCTGAATTTTCGGAAAGCTTTTGAAACTGTACCACATGGTTTTTAGTGAAATTGCGTGCTTATGGAATACTGTCTTAGCGACGTGACTGGATTCGTGATTTTCCGTCAGAGAGACCACAGTCCGTAGTAACTGAAGGAAAGTCATCGAGTAAAATAGAAGTGATTTCTGGCGTTCACCAAGGTAGTGTAATAGGCCCTTTGGTTTTCCTTATCTCTATAAACGATTTGCGAGACAATCTGAGCAGCCGTCTTAGGTTGTTTGCAGATGACGCTGTCGTTTATAGACTAACAACGTCATCAGAAGATCAAAACAAATTGCAAAACGATTCAAAACAGATATCTCCATGGTGTGAAAATTGGCATTTGACCCTAAATAAAGAAAAGAGTGAGGTCATAAGCATGACTGCTGAAAGGAATCCGTTAAACTTCGGTTACATGATAAATCAGTCAAATTTAAAAATCTAAATACCCAGGAACTGCAATAACGAACAACTTAAATTGGAATACAAAGAAAATGTTGAGGGGAAGTCTAACCAGGGACTGTGTTTTATTGACAGGACGCTTAGAAAATGTAACAGATCTCTAAAGGAGATTGCCTACACCACAGTTGTCCGTCCTCTTTTAGAATACTGCTGCGCGGTGTGGGCTCCTTACCAGATAGGATTGACGGAGTAGATCGAAAAAGTTCAAAGAAGGGCAGCACGTTTTGTATTATCGCAAAATAGGGGAGAGAGTGTCACTGAAATGATACAGGATTTTGGGTGGACATAATTGAAATAAAGGCGTTTTTCGTTGCAGCGGAATCTTCTCACAAAGTTCCAATCACCATCTCTCTCCTCCGAATGCGAAAATATTTTGTTGACACTGACCTACGTAAGGAGAAACGACCACCATGATAGAATACGGCAAATCAATGCTCGTACGGGGAGATACAGGTGTTCGTTCTCTCCGCGCGCTATACGATATTGCAATAATAATGAATTGTGAAGGTATTTCGATGAAACCTCTGCTGGGCATTTAAAAGTGATTTGCAGAGTATCCATGTAGATGTATATGTACCGGGTAATCAAAAAGTCAGTATAAATTTGAAAACTGAATAAATCACGGAATAATGGAGACAGAGAGGTACAAATTGACACACATTCTTGGAATGAGGTGGGGTTTTGTTAGAACCAAAAAAATACAAAAGTTCAGAAAATGTCCGGCAGATGGCGCTTCATCTGATTAGAATAGCAATAATAAGCATAACAAAGTAAGAAAAAGGAATGATGATGTTCTTTACAGGAATTGCTCAGTATGTCCACCATCATTCCTCAACAATAGCTGTAGTCGAGGAATAATGTTGTGAAAAACGCCGTAAAGCAAGTCCGGAGTAATGGTGAGGCATTGGCGTTGGATGTTGTCTTTCAGCATCCCCAGAGATGTCGGTCGATCACGATACCTGTGCGACTGCACGAGCTCTGACTTCCCCGTGCTTAGATGAACCCGCTACTGTCTCCATTTCTTCCTGAACTGTCTCAGCAGCATTACGCCTTGTGCTAGGTCGGCCACTACGGGGTCTATCGTCTAAACAACCCGTGACTTCACCGGCCGGAGTGGCCAAGCGGTTCTAGGCGCTACAGTCTGGAGCCGCGCGGCCGCTACGGACGCAGTTCCGAATCCTGCCTCGGGCATGGATGTGTGTGATGTCCTTAGGTTAGTTAGGTTTAAGTAGTTCTAAGTTCTAGGGGACTGATGACCACAGCAGTTAAGTCCCATAGTGCTCAGAGCCATTTGATCCATTTGAACCCGTGACTTCGAACTTCGAAATCATTCTCGTCACAGCTGCATTTGTCAACGGACCTTAACCCATTCGAATGCCCATCCTATGGCGATAGGATCGTAACGCTTGTAAGTAGGCTGTTTAGGCTGTTTATGTTTTCTTTATGTAAGTAGGCTGTTTAGCTTTTTTATTGGTAACGCCACCTCTGTATGAAAATCACTGGCTGTGCTGTGTGCAGTCCGTGGCAGCTTTGCATTGTTGTAATACTCGCCATTGTAGTGTTGGGCAGCGGCAGCTGGCTGTGAACAGCGCGTAACGTTGCGCAGTTGGAGGTGAGCCGCCAGCAGTGGTGGATGTGGGGAGAGAGATGGCGGAGATTTGAAATTTGTCATGAACTGCTATATTTATATATGATGATATCAAGGTAAATACATTGTTTGTTCTCTATTAATATCTTTCATTTGCTAACTATCCCTATCAGTAGTTAGTGCCTTCCATAGTTTGAATCTTTTATTTAGCTGGCAGTAGTGGCGCTCGCTGTATTGCAGTAGCTTGAGCAGCGAAGATTTTTGTGAGGTAAGTGATTTGTGAAAGGTATAGTTTAATGTTAGTCAGGGCCATTCTTTTGTAGGGAATTTTGAAAGTCAGATTGCGTTGCGCTAACAAAATATTGTGTGTCAGGTTAAGCACAGTCCTGTATAAATTGTTCAAAGGGGAAGTTTCACGCTGAACTAGCACATTCCCCATTCTGATAATATAGCTTCACTAAAAGCGCCTTTTTACGTAATGTCAGCATGCTGGGACTGCTGGCGCATCTGATTCTCTCTCTCGTTACAGCTCCTTTTATACACGATTGTCATGCGCAGTCACTAACGTTTTGCTGCCCTGCGCCATCTGTCGGACATTTTGTGAACTTTGATTTGTTTTTTGTTTCTATTTGTTCTAAAAAAAACCATGGCATTCCAAGGATGTGTGCCAATTTTGACCCCTCTATTAACATTATTCCGTGGTTTATTAAGTTTTTAAATTTATACTGACTTTTTGATCACCCGGAATATGTAGCGTGCCCTGCATGAGAGACGTAATGTGGGAGTAGTATTGGTCTGCTTTATTGAACTGTATAGCATGGTGTATATTTGCTTATGTAAGTGGCTGGGGCCAGGTTGGATGGAAGAAGAGACGGGCAGAACGAGGAGGAGGGTGGAAGGAGGTGATGCGTAAGGTGAAGGTTATAGAGGATCGGCGGGCTGGTGGAAAAGGAAGAGGGATAATTGGAATTAGAGGGGGAAACAAGGGTATGGGCAGAGGGAGGGTTGAGGTAGATATGGTAAGAGAGGGTGGTGGAGGAAGTGGAAAAGGGGAGGGGGAGGAGGAGATGAAGAGTGAGGAGTAGGAGACATACAGATAGAGGGGGAAAGATGATGTGAAAAGACAGAGCCAGGAAGAGGTTGATACAGAGAGGGGAGGAGGAGGCGACTCAGAATATGTGTTGAATGCACAGACGAAGCCACAGAGTAAAGGCTAGATGATATAACAGATATGTCATTGGAGCTGTAACGTAGTAGTGTCTATCATTATTCTTGGGTTCATAGATTCCCAGAATATGATCCTGTTTCACGTACTAGCTGTGGCACAAGATTCATTGGTTTAATTCAATATCTCGCTGAATTCTGGGACAGTATATTTGATAGCCACATTAATACTGTTTACAGTGCTTAGAACTAACTTTTTTCTCATTAAACTAGCTCAACAACAAATGTACTTATTAAAGACCAACTCAGAAAGTCAATAATGTAACGTGAAACAATTTACTTTGCTAATAATTGTGATGGCATTATTTTTCATATTTATGTATTTGCCTATATGTGTAGATTTCAGGATTCTAGTATTTTGTTTTGACCTAAAGTGTAATATTTCTGCCGGCCGGGGTGACCGAGCGGTTCTAGGCGCTACAGTCTGGAATCGCGCGACCACTACGGTGGCAGGTTCGAATCCTGTCTCGGGAATGGGTGTGTGTGATGTCCTTAGGTTAGTTAGGTTTAAGTCGTTCTAAGTTATATGGGACTGATAACCTCAGATGTTAAGTCCCATAGTGCTCAGAGCCATTTGAACCGTTTTTTGTAATATTTCTACCCTGAATCATCACTGAATGTAGTACTGTTTCATGTGCTAATCACAAAAGTTAATAGTTTTCGTCGGGGTAGAAAATGAAAACCTCTACAGGCAAACGCTAATGTGTAGTGGCTCTATCTCGTAAGTGTTATCTGAGTCTCATAAATTATAATTCATATTATAATACTAGGCGTTTTCGGAATTTTGTATGAAGTGTGTTACTTTGGATCAAACTAACTCTAGTAAGGAAACTGTCGAAATGTGCACTTTAAATCGTGAGCGTACTTAAGAAAAACTTAGATTAGCCTGTGTCAGAATAAGTAATTTGTTATGCATTGGAATACTACCTAGAGGACTAGTGATCGTCTTGCATCTTCTTCGCATGTTCCCCTAGAGGATCGACACTTTTATATAGATTTTTGGCTGTGCTCGTGACGAGTGACAGATTGTGGCCAGTTCCTGAACCCACAGGCCCACAGGACGGAATTTTTGCACATCTGCCTACGTCCAAACTAAACCACAGGACGTGGGTGCCAGGACCAGTATTTACCAAGTTGGATGTAGGAAACCGCACTGAAACCACATCCAGGCTGCCAGCTAACCAGTCCTCGTCGGTCATCCGTGAGGAAGATTCGATCAGGGGCAGGCTCGCTCGGCGTTATGGCACCCGGCTCTCCAAGCAAATGTCTCTGCCTGATGGAGATTTTAATTAACTTTCGCCAAAATCAGCATATATTATTTGATTAGAGGACTCTGTCGGTTTCGCCAGGTGATGTACATTTCTCCAATTCGCTTCAATAGTGATTTGCAAACGATTGCAGTATTTTGGAAGAGTGAGTGAATTAACCCATCTGGGTACTGGGGGGCCGCTAGACATAGACTTTGCTACAAGGTGTTGCATACATATTGTGATCGATTTCTATACAAAATTAATTTTCATTTACAAGTTTCTGGTGTCCGAAGAACGAGGTCCTTGCCAAAGTTGGTACCTCACGATGGGACCACAGGTAAGGACAGACGCTGCCTGGCGCAGCAACGAATGAAAGACGTCGGTTTGTACATTACATCTACATGGATACTCTGCAAATTACACTTAAATGTCTTTCAGTGGTTCATCGGAACGCGTTAACAATAATCCTCTACTATTGCAATCTCGAACAGTGCGCGGAAAAAGCGGACCTTTCCGTGTGAGCTCTCATTTCTCTTATTTTATTATGATGATTGTTTCTCTCTGTGTATGTTGGCGTCAACAAAATATTTTAGCATTCGGAGGTGAAAGTTGGTGATTGGACATCCTTAGAAGATTCCGCCGCAACGAAATTCGCATTTCTTTTAATGATGTCCACTCCAAATCATGTATCATGTCAGTGACACCTTCACCTCTGTTCTCGATAACACAAAACGCGCTGCTCTTCTTTGAACTTTCTGGATGTACTTCATTAATCCTTCATAGTAAGGATACCAGACAGCGCAGCAGTACACTAAAAGACGACGGCCAAGCGTAGTGTAGGCATTCTCTTTAGTACATCTGTTAGGCATTCTCTTTAGTATATCTGTTACATTTTGTAAATGTTCTGCCAATAAAACGCAGTCTCTCACTTGAGCTCCCCACAGCGTATTCTATGTCTTCTTTCTAACTTAAATCGTTCTTAATAGTAATTTCAAGGTATTTATTTGAATTTACGGCCTTTATAATCGACAATTTATCGTGTGATCGAAGTTTAATGGACTCCTTTTAGCACTCATGTGGATGACCTCACACTTTCCGTTATTTAGGGCCAATTGCCAATTTTCGCACTTTACAGACAGCTTTTATAAACTGTTTTGCAATTTATTTTGATCTTGTTATGTCTTTATTGGACGATAAAAGACATCGTCATCTGCAAAAAATCTGAGACGGCTACTCATATTGTCTCCTGATTCGTTCATATAGATAAGGAACATCAGAGGTCCTATAACACTACCTTGGGAAACCATGTTTTCTAAATCCGTGTTCACTGTGTGTCAAACAGACAATTCTCTTAGAGGTAATTCATAATGTTCGAACAGAATATATCTTCCAAATTCCTGCTGCACATCGACGTTGATGATATAGGCTTGTAATTTGGTGAATTATTCCTATTACTTTTTTTTAATATTGCTGGGAGCTGTATAACTTTCCAGCCTTGGGGTGTGGATATTTTGTCGAGCTATCGGTTAGGTATGATTGGTAAGTATGGAGCTTTTGCATCAACCTAATTAGCACACAGTTTGGAGTGTAAGACTTCCTTTTATTAAATTATTTAAGTGGCTTCACTACTCCGGGGTCTCTACTTCTAAGTTACTTATAGTGGCAGCTGTTCTTGCTTCTAATTGTGGAATATTTACTTCGGTTTTTTTTTCTTGTGAAGGGATTTTGGAAGGCTGTGTTCAGTGATTCTGCATTGGCAGGACTGTCGTCGATAGCATTTCCATTGCTGTCGCGTAGAGAAGGAATTGATTTGTGTCTTGCCGCTACCATACTTTACCAACGACCGCAATCTCTTTGGATTTTCCGCAAGGCCTCGAGACAAATCTTCGTTGTGGAAACTACTAAAAGCATCTCGAATTGATATCTGAGATTAATGTCGAGGTTCCGTAAAAGCTCGCCAACCTTGTAAATGTTGTGTTCGTTTACATTTAGCATGCTTTTTTTTTTCGTTGTTTCGGCAACTGTGTTCTCACATGCTTTGTGTACCATGGAGAATCAGCTCCGTCGTTTGTTAATTTATATGGTATAAATCTCCCAATTGCTGTCGATACTATTTCTTTGAATTCAAACCACATCTGGTCGACAGTTACGTTGTTGACTTGGAAGGACAGGAGATTGTCACGAAGGCGTCAAGTGAATTTTTATCTGCTTTCGTGATTGGGTATCGTTTTCGTTTACTTTTTGAGGATTTGGGGGTCACAGTATTCAATCTCGCTACAACAACCCCATGTTCACTAATCCCTGTGTCCGTTTTCATGGTGGTTATTAGCTTAGGATTATTTATTGCTAAGAGGTCAAGTGTGTCTTCACAACCGTTTATAACTTGAGTGTGCTCATGAACTAACTGCTCGAAATTATTTTCAGAGAATGCGTTAAATTTCGGACGATGTTTTATGCGTACCTACGGGTTTAAACATGTATTTGCGCCAACATACCGAGGGTAAATTAGAGTTACCACCAACTATAATAGCATGAATCGGATACAAGTTTGAAATTAAACCCAAGTTTTCTTTGAACCTTTCGGCAGTTGTATCATCCGATTTGGGAGGCCGGTAAAAGGATCTAGTTATTATTTTATTCCGCTTGCCATGAGTGACGTCTGCCCAGACTAACTCATAGGACGTATCTACCTACTTCAATTTCACTACAAGATAAACAACTTCTAACTATCCATTCTGAACACCGTTACGTCCTTCTGACAAATTTCGGCTGAATTTATCTTCGGCTTTAGTCAGCTTCAGTATTTCCTATTAACGCTAGGAGCTCTGTTAGTTTCCCAACACATCTACGACAATTTACAACTGTTATACCGAAGGTTCCTAGATCTACGTTCTTCCTATGTTCGACCTGTACCATCTGTTTCCCCGAGACCTTCTAAGTTAAAAACCCGCCCAGTTCATTTCACACAGCCCGTGATAGACGTGTAGCCGCTTCCTGCGTGTAGTGGACTCCTGACCTTTTCAGTGGAACGCGAAACCCAACCATTCTACGGCGCAAGGCGCAAGTGAGGAATCTGCAACCTACACGGTCCCAGAACCGTCTGAGCCTCTGATGCAGACCCTCCACTTGCATCTGTACCAGAGATTCGCAATCGGTCCTATCGACTATGCTGCATATTGTCATCTCTGCTTTCATTTCGCAAGCATGACTGTCAGCTGTTACCACTTCTGTGAGCCGCTTGAAAACTGAGGTTCCACACGCCGCCGCTGCCAGAGGAGTACTTAGATCAAAGTGCAGTGGTGCTCAGTCCTATTCTGCGGTCTTCGCTTATGACGGCAAGGTAGTCTTAATTCAGATCCAGTGGCGCGAGTTGTATTAGAAGTCAGAACTGTATCGATGTTTGCAATCAACTGTGCGAGGGGTACCCAAAGAAAAACGAACAACAATGTCGTGGGCGGAGTTTGTGTAGTTAGCATTTTTGCCTCTAGGCGTGTATAAGGTAACTCATTGCCAGATTAGTGCCGCCTATTTTGTCGACCTGGCTTGTTCTGTTCATCATCAGTGATTGTTTTTTGCTAGCACTGCTTTGTTCTTATTTCGCTTTTTATGTAAACAACGTGCAGCTATGAAATTATGTTTTGTACTCAGCAAAATGCTGCTGAATCCATTTTAATGTTGAAAACAGCTTACCAAGATTCTGCTATGGAAAAACGCAAGTGTACGAGTGGTTTGCTCGGTTTAAGAATGGCGACATATCGATTGATGACAGACCTCGTTCTGGACGTCCATCAAATGCCCGAATCAATGAGAATATTGAAACAATTCGAAGTTTGTACTCACAGACCGTCGCCAGACAATTGATAAACTGTTAGACATCAGTGGGTTATCTCAGTGCTTGGTTCAGCGAGTTTTAACGGAAGATTTTGGAATGAAAGGATTTCCTGACAAGTTTGTTGCACGGGTTCTCACAGACACTCAAAAAAAACGTCGAGCTGGAATGTGTCGTGCTTTCAAACAACAACTGAAATTTATCCAGATTTTCTGTCAGTGGTCATTACTGATGATGATTCATGGTGCGATAGTTACGACCCAGAAACAAAGCAGCAGTCAAGACAGTGGCAGACGTCATTGTCACCCCATCGAAAAAAATGTCGCCCAGTCAAATCAAATTTCAAAACAATTTTGATTTTCTTTTTTGATGCCTTGGGTGTAGTCCATTCAGAGTTTGTTTTCCGAGGTCTGGCCGTGATTCAAACTTTGTATTTGGAAGTTTTAAGAAAATTGTGCAACAGTGATCGTCAAAAAAGACCCGATTTGTGTCAGACAGGAGACTGGTTCTTCGACCACGGCAATACATCTGCACACACAGCCATTTATGTTATACAGTTTTTGGCTGAAAATGCAATGTTGCGGCTGCCCCAAGCACCTTACTTGCCTGACCTGGCTCCGTGTAACATTTTCTTATTTCCATGCATGAAAAGGGGCATCAAAGGACACCAGTTCCACAATATTGAAGAAGGCCAGAGAAAAAACGAGGGAGGAGATGTCAGCCATTTCTGAAGCTGACTACAAAGAAAGGTTCTAAACGGTGGAAGTACCGGTCGCACAACGGTATTAATTATTATGGAGAGTATTTTGAAGGTGATAAGTTTGTTTTGTAAGCAATTTGAAAACATATGTAACTTTCTTTTGTACCCCTACGTACTTTGAGATGTGACTTGTGGCTTTTATTCTGTACTGTATCAATCGTTAAATTAGTTTTTAGCGACAGTAACAAATATTATGATATTCCTGTGGGCATGGATTGTTTCCATATTCAGTATTCTACCTTGTTGAAGTTTGAATAAAGCGGTCTAATATTTTGTTTGTATTGTTATATCCACTCGACCTCCTCCAGAAGTAGGTCTATGCTTTGTGAGACCCATTACGGTGCCGGTGCAAATAGCTCAAGTAGGGCTGTTCAGAAAATATAGATGTACCAATGTTTCTCCCAATAGTATCGATATTTCCTCCATGACGATATCGATGTATTTCGACGATGATATGAAATGGCACTATCGAGTATTTTTATTTTATATTTTCTTCTCAATTTTCGGTAAGTATTTGAAATTTTCGTTTTGAAATTGTCGTTTTGAACTTGTAGAACATGACCTTACATTCACTTTGTTAAGGTGTCTTACTACTTTTTGAGCTTTAATTATCCAGTCTTTCTCTTTGACTGTGTGAAGCGAGTACAGGTGGCACAAAGACGAAGTCCTATTGCAGTGCGAGGATGCAGTGTGAATGGATTAACAAGATTTACGGTGGGAAGAAATAGCACGACAGTTGCGTTAAAAACAACTCGCTGAAAATGAAGAAAAAAAAATCTAAATAACAAGATTGGTCTTTGCGGTGGGTGGAGACGTGTTAGGCGAAATGCTGACGTAATCAGTGCTCCGTGGTGCTGACAGAAACTGCAAAGTTTAGTTTCATTACGCAATTTTGACTGTACAACTGTTATGCGGCTGACGTTGGCAGAAATGAAAAAACTGGAAAGTCGACGCAGAGTGTTCCGGACAAATCCAATATGAGACGAAACTGAACTACGGAGCCATCATACAACTTTTATTGTGCCACTTACATGCAGCACCGTTGTTAGCAAAGTAGTTATCACAAAGCGTGTATGTGTATCGTTTTCTTTTCAATTCTTGCTCTAAGGGAGATAGGAAAGCTGCTAGTTTGTTGCTGTACAGAATATCTATATTTAAAAATACAGCTGTAATGCCAGTGCTATTTTTACAATGTGCAGCCGATATTTTTATTGTTATAGGGCACTTTGTCGATATTTTTTCCGTCGTTATATCGATCTACTTTTTTGGTGTATATAGGGGCTGTAATGATATTTTTTTAAACACCGATCTATCGAATTGCCGATATTTTTAAAATTAGCAGCAGCCCTAGTTTTAAGTGGTTTCCTCTACCGGGCCTGCAAATCTCATATTAAGATTTTGGAACACAATAACTTACCGCTTGAAAATATATTATTTCTACGTCATATGGGGAGGCATGGGGTCAGCACACCGATGTCTGCTGTTCTCAGCTTTACATACCTTGGTTACGTTATTTCTGATTCCAATAGCTCCTCCGTTAACCTCAAGTGGATGAGTGCACCCCATTTCAGTTCTCCCACCATTTCTGGTAGTAAGATGAACTGAACCCGAGTCCTCCATATGGCATTCAGACGCGCTAACCACTTTCTATCGATGCGGTCAGAGCGTCGTTCTTGGGACAAGTAAATAGAGAAACACATGTAAGTTATTTTAGAACGAAGAATACTCTCTGTTAGGCGAATGTACCATAGAGATAAACGACACAATATAATGATAATGGAATCCACGCGTAATAATGTATGAAACAGGGGTTCGTGCCCTGAATGTATTAGAAACTTTTACACGGGACGTGAAGGAAGTTGACATAACATAGCAAGAAAACTGTAGCAAAAGATCGTTTTCACGGTAAGTGCCCAGCCTCATCGCTAAAAAGTTCTGTTATGGACTGCAACAAAGAAGAACTGACGGCTACACTTGTCAATAATGGCGAAATGACGTGCAGTGCGCGAGATGCGACTTCAAATTCGGGCACATGCTCTGGTCACGTAAACTAGTCCTACTCGAAATGAAGTAAGTTAAACGATAATGTTGCAGATATTATTAGTTGTTATATCATCTACCCTGTCCTGTCATATTTAAATAAGATATTCATTAACTCCATATAGGTGAGGCTATTTCAGCTATGACGCTACTGAAGTCGCCTTTAATCATTGTACACACACACACACACACACATTCACACACACACACACCGCACACATACACACACAAACCCACACACCTTGTCGCTGTAACTGTCTAAGGACATTTCCAAACATATTTGATTCTTTTAAATTGTTGGTCAGTTCCACAAATAAACTGAACGACGCTGCCTTACAGATTTTCTATGGTCTCACTACAAAGATCCTTCACCAGCGGTATCAGTATTAGATTAAAATCTGATAAAGCAACTAACTTCGTTCATTATAACATTCATATACACTGTGAACGGGAGAAGTTCTCAAGGGCTATATTAGCGGGCTATGACGTGGAGGTGTAATGGCATTTTCCTTGATGACAGATCACGATTTTCAGCGTCAATAAAATCTCGTAACAAAGCGTCTCAGCTCAGCTTAGTAAAAGGAAACTTGAATAAATAGCAAAGGCCATTTTTTCGCGTCGCTTTGTGTGTGTGTGTGTGTGTGTGTGTGTGTGTGTGTGTGTTTGTGTGTACAGAGCGCTCGCTGTGCGAGGACGCCCGGAAATCAGTGGCCCTAAACATGCTAATGTTCCTCCGGTCACACTGCTCGGGCCTGCATAAGCGGATTCGCTAGGCCGCATTCTTTTCTGCCTGCGGATACGCTAAGCCGTGTTCTTTTCTACCTGCTCACGGCACGCGTCGTATCCTTAGAGGAAGGATGCCAGGAACAGAGTGCGGACGTGGCAGGAATATAAGGCGCCTCACCAGACGCTTTCCCTCCCGTAATCCAGCAGCGCGGAGACGTAACGAAGTGTTGCTTCACGGAAGCGGCACCTGCATCCCAAATCGCCTACCCCCATCTCTCTCGAAAACCACCCTCACCATATGACACGAATCTTCACCCATGTGATTTCTTTCTTTTGTTACACTTCCTTTAAACCAAATTTTCCTTCGAATTTTTGGAAGTCGAATGCAATTTTCTTCATTAAAACTTCCGGGCTAATAGTCCGTTGTCGATATGTAAAACTTCCTCTGACGTTCCTCTCCGGCTGCGGAAGACAACCTCAGAGATGAAGCTACTAACTGCAATCGGAACTCGAGGGACCGCCGAATATATAGACAGTATAGAGGGGACTACAGTTCATCACTTGATGCCGGATAGTAGATAATCTGCCGTAGCACAACATTCCCGATTGACAGTAATCGTTCGTAGACCAGTAGGATGAAAGTCAACATCCATATTTTATCTCATTTCACTCCTTCCTCTTTCTCCTTGAAAGCTTTCTCTTTTTTGTTTAAAGAGGAAGATGCCAATTTAGATTAAAGGTGAATGCCGACTTTGCACCAATAGAATGACGATCGATTACTTTCAATCGAGAATCTTGCACTACCAGAGATAGTTCGTAGCCGGCGTCACGTGATTGACTGTGCTTCCCTCTACTGCCGATATATTCGCCGCTGGCTCGATTGCGATCGCAGTTCACCGTTTCATCTCTGAGGGTATCTTACGCACCCGAAGACGAAACGTTAGCGGAAAGTTTTACATATTGGCCACGGCCTGTCAACTCATAAGTTTTAAGTGAAGTCAATATCGTCTGTGAAAGCGTACAGTGTGTGATAAAATAACATTTCTCAACATCTCTTACAAAACCGATGTATTTTCAAGATTGGGCGCTCCACAGCTCTTATCTATTTGAAAATTGTCATATTACTGCCTTGAGCTGCTTCTGCTTCATTTACACAATCAGTCATCTGACCATCTTCAGGCTCTCATATAAAACTACTCACAGCATGATGTCGGACGAAATTTAAAATCATTCTCTTCAGGTGAGTATAGGTTGTTCAAATGGCTCTGAGCACTATGGGACTCAACTTCTTAGGTCATCAGTCCCCTAGAACTTAGAACTACTTAAACCTAACGAACCTAAGGACTTCACACACATCCATGCCCGAGGCAGGATTCGAACTTGCGACCGTAACGGTCTCGCGGTTCCAGACTGTAGCCGCTCGGCCACTCCGAGTATAGGTTGTCGATGCAATTCATATTACGATATGATAATGCTGGTACCTCAAATCCGCTGCAAATATTCGTAACTGGGATTTTCTCTGGCCCACTACCAGCTCATCACACGAGGGTGCGTCAAATAACAACTTTAAATATTTTTAAAAATATTATTTATTGTGCAGAAGTGGTACAAAGCTGTATCACTTTTCAACATAATCTCCCCCACGCTCAATGCAAGCCCTGCAGCGCTTACAAGGTGCATAAATTCCTTTAGAAAAAAATTCTTTTTGTATTCCGCGCCACCACTCATGCACCGCGTGAGTACCTCTTCATCAGAACGGAACTTCTTTCCTCCCATTGCGCCTTTGAGTGGTCCTAACATATGGAAATCACATTGGGCAAGGTCTGGTGAGCATGGTGGATGAGAAAGACGCTCTAAATGCAGGTATGTGATTGTTGAAACTTTTGAAAGGGCAGTGAGGGGCCTTGCAATTCTTGTTGCAAAAGGGCACCTGTTGACAGCAATCCACGTCGCTTTGATTTAATTGCAGTCCGCAGACGATTGTTTAGGAGATCTGTGTATGATGCACTGGTGACAGTGGTCCCTCTAAGCGTGTAATGCTCCAAAATGGCGCCTTTTTCGTCCCAAAAGAGAATCAGCATAACCTTCCCTGTTGATGGTTCTGTTCGAAACTTCTTTGGTTTTGGTGATGAGGAATGGCGCCATTTCTTGCTCTCTCTCTTCGTTTCCGGTTGGTGGAAGTGAACCCAGGTTTCGTCCCCAGTAACGATTCTTGCAAGGAAGCCATCACCTCGTTCAAAGCGCCGAAGAAGTTCTTCACAAGCATCAACACGTCGTTCTCTGATTTCAGGAGTCAGCTGCCGTGGCACCCATCTTGCAGACACTGAAGCACATCATGCACAATGCGGTGTGCTGACCCATGACTAATCTGTAAACATGCTGCAATGTCATTCAGTCTCACTCGGCGGATTTCCTTCACTATGACTTCAACTGCTGTAGTGTTTTGTGGAGTTACAACTCGTTGTGCCTGAGCTGGACGAGGAGCATCTTCCACTGAAGTCACAGCATTTGCGAACTTCTTACTCCATTCGTAGACTTGCTGCTGTGAGAAACATGCATCACCGTACTGAACCTTCATACGCCGACGAATTTCAATAGGTTTCACATCTTCACTACGCAAAAACCGAATAACAGAACGCTGTTCTTCCCTTGTGTAAGTCGCAAGTGGGGCGGCTATCTTTATACTGATACTGCGACGGTATGTGTGCACCTGTACTATGCTGCCACCTACAGGCCATTCTGCACGCTGTTTGTAGCACGCTTACCAACTTACAGGATAACGGGGCGAAATTTCGTTTGACTCACCCTCGTATGTTTGTCTTGATTGCAAACTTTTTGAACAGAAGTACTAGTTTCGACAATACAATAGCCATCTCCAGAATCTACAGTAGAAGTAAAAGGAGAAACATTATTAGATACCACAACAGTGCATTAAAACAAAGGGCAGAAAATATAATATAAACACGATATACCTCTCATTCTGCTGTATACCAACACACCACAATCAGGTGAAATAATATGAGTCAAAATGTCATGCAAGCTTCTACCGGATGTACGGCGTATGTGACACAAAGCTATCCTAAAGATAGTTGATGCATGCATAACGTACTGATATTTATACAAAGTAATTGAGAGAAGTTTCATGTAAAAGTATAGCACATTGATGTATTCTCGGCCGTATTTAAGCGAGAAATTTTGTATGTTTAACTATCTGTTTGATGTATTTGTCCTATGGCAGGTTAGAGCTGGTCAGAATTTAACAAAACGTTTGAAAATAAAATTTGATCACAGGAAATATTTTAAAACTGCATTCATTAGTGTAATAAAGGAAGAAATTTTAATAATCTTTGAGGACATGTATACAGCTTTGTCTCTCATATTTCAGTTTGTGATGTGATTACGACAGTAAGTAAGAGATTGAAAATGGAAAGGATTCAAACGTAAAGTAACAAAAAGGAACCAAATTACATGTTACTGTCTCTTGGCGGCAGTACTTCTTGTGATGTCCAAGGTAGCTGAGGTTCCTGGAGCGAGCGGAGCACTGCCCCGTGTGCCATGCGTCCACAACGGCCTGCAGATGACAACGTCACTGTTGACTCCCGCAAGCCTTCGATGGCGCACGATGACACTTCACATAGGCAACTCAAATTTCAGCAAATAAGTTCTTCAGAGATTTCCAATTAGAAATTTTGATTGAAATCACTTCCCTTGTTGATAACACGGTCATGACGCTGTCTCTTACTGCCAAATATTTAAAGTTACTCCAGAATGCTACGGTATCTTCAGATTACGTGATACGTCATCAAATGCTGTTGTATTACAGATACGTGTATGTGTGTTTTTACACATAGTTTCTAAAGCACGTCTTCACTGTCGTATCTAAAAGTAACTGCAATCATCGCTTGTGATTTTATAAACACCCGAATTTGAAACTTTATTGTTCTTCTCAAAAGAGATACTGTTTTCTAGATACTATAGAATCAAGCATGTCTGTTGACAAGGAAATTGATGCTCGCATTGGAAGAGCTGCGACAACTTTTGGCAAACTCTCTACATTGGTTTGGAAAAAAAAACTCCCTTTGACCACCAAAATTCTTGTATATCAGACTTGCGTCCTCAACATCCTTTTGTATGCATCGGAAGCATGGACTACCTATGCCAAAAAAAAAACGTCGCCTTAATGCTTTCCACATGCAGTGCCTGAGATCCATCGTCGACGTATGTAGAAGGACCGAGTGACCATCGAAGCAGTGCTTTTTGAAACTAACTGCAACAGTATTTCAGCTATCTTGAAGCAGAGACGACTCCGCTGGCTGGGTAACGTCCACCGTATGGATCCTGACAGATGACCACGTGAGGTGATGCTTGGAGAGATCTCTATAGCCAAAAGACCTGTAGGACGTCCTGTATTGAGGTTCAAGGACTCCTGTAAACGAGGTATGGAGAACTTTGGAATCGACACAAACATTTGGGAGGCACGGGCTAGCATGAGACCAGAGTGGCGTGATGATATATCATCTGGAACGTCGAAGCATGATGAAGGCTTGTTAGACAGATTAAGGCAGAAAAAGCTTCGCAATGCTACAACTGCTCCTGCCTTAGCAGCCAGATACACTTGTGACAATTGCGGCAAGAGATGCCGTGCTGCCATGGGCTTGAAAAGTAGTATGAAAAAATGCAACCCATAAACACACAGACACTGCAACAATCATCTACCAAGATGTCGTGGCCAGTATATATTGTTCTTCTGGACAATTTTATGGTGAAGGCGGATTTGCAAAGTGTAGTTTCAAAGGCAAATTTTTACGATGAATTTGCGAAAATAAGTTCCTGTTTTATGGGACTCTTTGCTCTGGTAGTCCATAGCAATGTATTTTATTTTCATGCTTTCGTTGTTTTGATGTCTGTACTATCATTTGATATTTCGTCTTGTAATAGATGTCTTTACTTTTATATCGATTAGCACAGGCTATTTGTTTTAGGGTGTTGAGTTCTTCATGTGTTTCTTCTTGTGACATGCGGAGCAGTGTCATAGGTGGACCATCGAGCTAAAGAAGGTTTCTTTGTGTGGTTGAGGAAGGCACTGAACTGTGCCTTCAAGCTGAGAAAACTGCGTCAGAAGAAAAATTCCTCCAGTCATGCGACATTTAAAGATGCGAGTAATTCTTCAGTTTCGCGTACGTATTTTCCTTCATCATGGAGTCATGGAGCCACATTCCCAGACAGACGGGACTGGTGTCTATTATCTGAGTTGTTGCTAATAAAAAAATTTTGTGCTAAATAATTAAGTTTTCAGTTCTACCATCGCTGGGAAAAATTAATAACTTCATTTTCTTGACGTTTGCATAGAAAAATTATATTATGCACGTGTCTTTTAAAACGAATATTGTTTCGTTCAAAACTAGGAAATTCGAAGGAAAGCTCATTCTCAAAGTAATTAATGAAACATTTTTTCATCGTATTAGCCAAACTACTTCGCATAGCTAACCCTTCTTTTTGTTTGTATATTTTATCTTTAAAAGATGAAGACTAAAGTTGTTTGAAGGAAGTCACTAAATTCGATGACTTCCGCAGTACATGCCCTCCTTTATTTTTGTGGGTTTGCTTTAATGATCTGCATGATCTCATCACCAGTTTCAATTGGTAGTTCAAAACCGCATATTCATTATGCGTAAAAACTTTCAGAAAACAAACTTTTAAAAATTCAGATGCTTCACTTCATTTCATAGTTTGACAATTACAAGATTTTCACAGCCCTTTCATTCGATAACTTTCTCTCTACCAGACAAGCCAGTGGACGTTATCATGCCACCAAAAAAGACAAAGAAGCCAATATCAAAATAATCAGCTAATGAAAACTGAATATCACAATATGTAGATATGCCCTGTGATGCAACTTACTTCAAAATAATGACTAAATTCCAGCCTGAGATCAATTTATTGAATATGCAGAATGAGGTGTATTACACTATCCTCCGGAATAAGTCATCACAGACATGCATACATAACGCAGCGGTAATTCGCTTGCCATCTGAAATGATCTACTATTGACTACGGTAATACAGTAAAGTAACGTTGTCACAGAGCATAATGAGACGACGAAACGGCTGTTGACCTGGAACTGTAGACGCAAGCTCACCTTCCGTTGTCTGAAAATAATTTACTTATGCTAGTAAATGATTCATGTTTGAATAAACCGCTCGAGGCATAAGTGGTTTGAATTGACCTATCGATCGAATTAAACACGATAATAGTTATGTAATTACTTCTGCGTGAGACATCAGTGTAACCCTTGTGACTATTCAGTTCTTGCAAAAGACGTTTAATAATTTTAATTGAATTATGGAAGGAACGAAACAGCAATAAGGGCACGTAATCTGCCTTTTAACAACAACCTTTCTTTTTTATTCCAAAGAGCACAAGGGATCTAACAGGACAATCAGACTGATAACCCGTACTCCCAGTACACTCAGAAAAAGAACTTCTCCATAACCTGGATTTGAAAAACAAAACACATAAAATACACAACCTTTTGGTGAATGCGATATCGACTTGCAGAACACGATTACGAATCAGACAAAACGTCAACACTTCGTTCCTCCATGAAATCCGTACTGTACACAACGGCAATCAGGTAGATGCCGCGTTCCTTGACTCCAAGAAGGAATTTGGTACCGTCCCGCGCTACCATTTAGTGAAAAAAGAAACTAGCTTACTGAGTGTCGGACTAGATTTTCAAAAATGGTTCAAATGGCTCTGAGCACTATGGGACTTAACATCTATGGTCATCAGTCCCCTAGAACTTAGAACTACTTAAACCTAACTAACCTAAGGACAGCACACAACACCCAGCCATCACGAGGCAGAGAAAATCCCTGACCCCGCCGGGAATCGAACCCGGGAACCCGGGCGTGGGAAGCGAGAACGCTACCGCACGACCACGAGATGCGGGCGGAGTAGATTTTCGACTGGGTTCTAAAACACCTTGCAGATAAAACTCAGCACGTCGATCTTAATAGAACAAAATCGACAGATGTAAAGATGGTTTATGGAGTACTCCAAGGAGGTGTGAGAGGACCATTATCATTTACAGTGCACATGAATGATCCAGTAGAATGCATCGGAAGCTCTTCAGGACAGTGCACAGATGATGTGGTTGTCAATAAGAAAGTAGCAACGCCAGGATACACAAGCGATTAGCAGACAGATGAATGGTGCCGGCCCTGGGAATTAACCTTGAACGTAAATAAACATAACATGCTGTGCATACAAAGGGAAATAAATCCACTACTGTGCCACTACATTACTGATGACAAAATTCTGGAAACAATATCTACCGTGAAATATCTAAGAGTAAACCCACCTTAAACAAACAGTAGGAAAAGCAAATGCCACACTGAAATCCGTAGGAAGAATCTCAAGGAAATGTGATTCATCCACGAAGGAAGTGGCTTACAGGATGCTTGTTGGACCGATTATTGAGTTCTGTTTATCAATCTGGGCCCCTTCACAGAGACTTCTTAAGTAATAGGACCCAGTACGTTGTCCTCGATGGGGAGTGTTCATCGGAGGTGAGGGTATCATCTCGAGTGCCCCAGGGAAGTGTGGTAGGTCCGCTGTTGTTTTCTATCTACATAAATGATCTTTTGGATAGGGTGGATAGCAATGTGCGGCTGTTTGCTGATGGTGCTGTGGTGTACGGAAAAGTGTCGTCGTTGAGTGACTGTAGGAGGATACAAGATGACTTGGACAGGATTTGTGATTGGTGTAAAGAATGGTAGCTAACTTTGAATATAGATAACTGTAAATTAATGCAGATGAATAGGAAAAAGAATCCCGTAATGTCTGAATACTCCAGTAGTAGTGTAGCGCTTGACAAACTCACGTCGATTAAATATTTGGGCATAACATTGCAGAGCGATATGAAGTGGGACAAGCATGTAATGGCAGTTGTGGGGAAGGCGGATAGTTGTCTTCGGTTCATTGGTAGAATTTTGGGAAGATGTGGTTCACCTGTAAAGGAGACCGCTTATAAAACACTAATACGATCTATTCTTGAGTACTGCTCGAGCGTTTGGGATCCCTATCAGGTCGGATTGAGGGAGGGCATAGAAGCAATTCAGAGACGGGCTGCTAGATTTGTTACTGGTATGTTTGATCATCACGCGAGTGTTACTGAAATGCTTCAGGAACTCTGGGGGTGGGGGTCTTTAGAGGAAAGGCGGCGTTCTTTTCGTGAAGCGCTACTGAAGAAATTTAGAGAACCATCATTTGAGGCTGACGCCAGTACAATTTTGCTGCCGTCAACTTACATTTCGCGGAAAGACCACAAAGATAAGATAAGAGAGATTAGGGCTCGTACAGAGGCATATAGGCAGTCATTTTCCCTCGTTCTGTTTGGGAGTGGAACAGGGAGAGAAGATGCTAGTTGTGGTACGAGGTACCCTCCGCCACGCACCGTATGGTGGTTTCCGAGGTATGTATGTAGATATAGATCCTCAACAAGTTCCAGTGGCAGACGCTACAAGAGAGGCGTTGCTCAGCACGGAGAGGCTTACCACTGAAAGTCGATAGAGCGCTTTCCAGGAAGAGACAGACAACGTATTACTTCCTTCCGCATACATCTCTAGAAATGGCGACGACTAGGACGTTCGAGAAATTAGAAAGAATCTTGCCGACAATCATTCTTCCCAGACGTCACTCGCGAGTAGGACGGTGCAGGTGTGATCAGTTAGTGGTACCAGAAGTACCCTCCGCTACACACCGTTGGGTGGCTTGCAGAGTATGCTATAGAGGTAGATGCATGTAATGGGATGTGAGCCAAAGAGATTGTAACCACAACTTTTGTTCTACTACTTAGTCGACAACATTAGTAGGTGACAGCAGATGAGTGGCCCCACTCTCCATTTGAAAAGCCCTGCTAAACGCGCAGTACAGGGCAGGAAGTAGGAATTGTGGTAATGGGCCTAAACGAGTGGCTGTCAGTTACACTCGAACACATGTAACTTTATTTATATGACCAAACATTACAGTACAAATTTTTGAACTTAGTCTGGCGTATTCAACCGATAACTATCTTATGCCTTAAGGGCACAGCCACTTAAATATAAAAAAAAAATGGCTAAAAGCCATTAACTTAAAATTCAGACACAAAAAAAATATTTAGAAAGCAGAAGGCCTCACGTTAAGTGAGTTCTATAATTTGGCTGAAGGCCTAAAAATCTAACACATGAAAAGCAGCAACCTTAATTTAAAGACGATTGAAGGCCAATGATTTAAAACTGAAGGTAAAATTAAATAAAAAAACACAAGGCAGAATGCGTTATCTTCAATTACGCTGAAGGTCCCAAACAGTCTGATACTCGAAAGACAAAAATCCTTAATTTAAAAACGGCTGAAGGCCCCATGACTTAAAACTCAAGGTATAATAAATTTAAACAACAAAGCCTTATCTTAAATTAGGCTGAAAGCCCCAAACAAGTTGACAAGCGAGTAATTTAAAATGGCTGAACGCCCATGACTTAAAAACACAACTAAAATAATTTTATTAGGCAGAAGGCCCAAGGCTTTATCTTTAAACAATATATTAATCTGGCATAAGGCCAAAACAATCTAACATTTGACAAGCAAGGATTTTAATTTTAAAACGGCGGAAGGCCCATGACTCAAAACTAAAATAATTTTTAGTGGGCAGAACGCCCAAGGCTTTATCTTTAAACAGTATATTAATCTGGCATAAGGCCCAAACAGTCAAACAGTTGACAAACATGGATTTTAATTTTAATACGGATGGAGGCCCATGACTTAAAACACCACTAAAAACAATTCAACTTTAATTAAAAACCATCGACTCTGAGCCATACAAATACACACAACAGAAAATACGAAAAGGCAGTGGAGCTAACGGCGCTCAGAGTTTCGGGGGTCGACCAGTACCAGAAATACCAACGTTCACTTAATTGAGACAGGCAGTTGGCCCAACCATTCTCGATCCGACGACAACCTAACCAACAGTCAGCCAACGGACCCACCGAAAAGTTAACTTGCGCTCCACTCGACCAGCACACAACCTAGAGTTCAATGCAAACGTAAAAGGCATAGACGTCCACAACCAAGAATACATTAAACTTTCTGTTGAGTGTTACTTAAGTAAATAAATTAGTGAAATCAAAGTGAACTAGAAATTAGAATATAAATGGAAAACTTGGTTTAGTTTAGAGAGTTACATACTGGCATTCAGCGTGCAGAAAAGCAGAACAGAAGAGACAATGACCGTGAATTCAGCAGTTCCACATAAGCGGGCGCTGTCGATTCAGCCGTCAGGGCATCGCCCGACCGGCTCACGTGTTTCTCAGTTGTCGCATGTGAGCAAAGGCCCTCGCCTACATTCCAAGAGCCAATGACCGACGTTAAGAAGATTCTTCGAGAAGCTTTTCAACGTGACGGAAGAGGCAATGACCGGCTCACGTGTTTTTCAGTCGTCACATGCGATCAGAGGCCCCCGCCTACATTCCAAGAGCCAATGACCGACGTTAAGAAGATTCTTCGAGAAGCTTTCCAACGTGACAGAAGAGGCAATGGCCGTGAAGTCGTTCACCTCCAGTGAACTGAAGTGAATAAATACGCGAGACGCGGTGGGCCCGACAGATGAAGACGGATGAAGACAGAGGAAGACAGATGAAGACGGGGACGAAGACGAAGATGGAGACGGGAACGGAGACGAAGACGAGAGACGAAGGAAAAAAAGAAGAGTAGCAGTAGTGTTCAGTCAGTTTCGCTGCTGAAGACCGTCATGCAAGAAGAGACTGCATCATGCACAGACGCACCAAGTCCGCCGCTGTAATGGAATAGCAAGCAGCAGCCGCGGCGCCAGAAGACAGAAGTTAAAAGGTATTTGAAGTCTGGTTTTTACATACCCGGGTGACTCGTGAGGACGGGAAGGAGACGGCCTCACATCAGTAGTTACCTGTGAGCTGGGATGAAGACCTGACACCGAAGACTGGCAAGCGGGAGTCCGTGGTTCGAGTTCGGGACGCTGGCCTTCCCCCGCCGCGCCGCTCCGCTGGTCGACGCACAACACGGCCGCTTAGAGAAGAGAAACACTGGGACGCCACATTCAAGGTATCACCATCCGATGCACGACGTCGCTCGCAATAATTAAACGGGCCACCTCACGCTGCGCGTCTCCTGTCAGCTGGGCGAGACGGCGACACGGGTTACACGCCGCTACGCGTAATCAGACGCCGCCGCCGCCGCCTCCGCCGCCGCCGCTGCCGCAGCAGAAAACTTCACAACGACACAGCTGCCGCTCTCCGAACCAGAACGTCCCAGTAATATACAGTTGTACGAAACTTTCAATAAAAGTTATCTTATGTAAAAATGATGTTTCATTCGACCTCATACCCGAGCCAAGGGAGAACCCACCCTGCCCACATGTTGTAAGAGAGAAAAGTTAATTTATTTAATATTTTCACCCTGACAGAATGCTTTAGAATGCCCATCCTGACAATTGACAGCATCAAAAGAGAAAACCCAGTTACACTGAGTGACAGAACTGTCACATTTAGTAACACAACTGTTACATTTGATGTCAGAAGCCGTTTTAGTTGCTGGACAGCGACAACACAATGAGAAAAGGACACTGCCTAAATTTACGTCAACGACCAGAGACGGTAACCGGAACATTAACGGCCACAATTCAGAAAATTCCGCTGGTTCACTTCAGTTGCAAATAACCAAATACAGTTAGACTCCACCAGATGGTGGCTAAGCCTTCGCAAACTCAAATACACATGTTGTTGCTCGCCGGAATGTCCCAACAGCCAACAACGAGAACCAAACGGCACAATGTGAACAGTCTTGACTTGCTGGTGAATTAAATCCAAACTCAACTTTCGTGTCAGGGTCAGTGAGCCACTGACATCGTAGCAATGGGAACAGCCCCGCTCACTCTGACACTGTAGAGACCGGCAGCGGGCCCAGCCAAACCACGCCCCATGGAGATTTCCTCACTGCTCCACGCCAACCGACTGACTGCCACACATCAGCACGGAGACAGCACGAAAATAACTGAGCAGTCGGCATCACAAGCTACATACAGTTTCACAAGCACTTGCATGAAGGATAAGACAATACTAACAGCAGCGACTGTGCAATAACAGGGATGAATCACGAGTCGCCACATGCAGGCAACCCATAAGCGATCACCGGCCAACATACACATCATCCGACAAGACAACCGACCAACGACCAACCAAGGTGGTCTGCCTCTGTTTATGGGCAGGCAAGGCGGCAACTGAGTGACACCAGTTATTAACATAATGAGGTGGTAGTACAGTAAAACCAGGATGTCAAATAAGGTATGGCACGAACACGAGCCATGCATGGCTCACCATTATTGCTAAATTTATTTAAGATGGCGGCTCCAAGATGGCGGCGATAGATATGGCAATGTCGAAATGACTCCATGGAGCGACATTCAAATTTTGGCCAGAAAATAGGTCAATTGGACTACCTCCACTAAATTAACCCCTTCCTCTCCCCCTCCCCACACCTCCCCCAAGAAAATGGCTGAAAGTTCAAATTCCATGAGGAGAATGCAACACACCATCACTACCTCCACTAACCTAAGAAAACCTTGGGAAAAAAAGTCACTTGGGCTACCTCCACGAAACTAATAAATCCGACCGCCACTTCTTCCTAGGAATTGGCAGGAAAAGGACTGTGCTGGATAGGAGGTACATACACGTTTATTTTCAGTCTTTATTTAAACAATTAGAGGCAGGATCGTCATCCAGTGTGTTCACCACGATTTCTGGAGTCCCACTGACCTCGTACACAGTACTGCCACCAGAGTGCACCGGTATCCCTCCCATAATGTGATCCGAGATCGCGGTTTCGAGGGGAAAAGTGGTGGAAAAAGGACTCCGCCTGTTCTTGGCTGCTGGAGAGAGAAGGGGGCGTACGTTATTTATTTTTTAAACAATTTATTTAGGGACAAATTTGACACAGTATATTTATTACACTGACGCATAACACTCTCTCTGATGTGCTTGGGGTCTCAATACACAGTTTACAGACCTGAAAACTACTCATAAATAATGCAGTACACTGAGCCCGCATCTCGTGGTCGTGCGGTAGCGTTCTCGCTTCCCACGCCCGGGTTCCCGGGTTCGATTCCCGGCGGGGTCAGGGATTTTCTCTGCCTCGTGATGGCTGGGTGTTGTGTGCTGTCCTTAGGTTAGTTACGTTTAAGTAGTTCTAAGTTCTAGGGGACTGATGACCATAGATGTTAAGTCCCATAGTGCTCAGAGCCATTTGAACCATTTGCAGGACACTGATGTACAGACACACAAACAACTTGTAAATTACCATAATAACTCAGTACATAGCATACAGACCTGCAAACTACTCGTAAATCACCGATATAATGCAGTAAACAGCATACAGACATGCATGCAACTCGTAAATTGTCAAAACATAATGCAAACACGCTCACAGTGCTTAAACAGCAGAAAGTAATGCAGTGCACAAACACTCATTGCACTTAAAAAACATACGGCCAGTGACGTCAGTATCCCCAGGTAGAGAGGTTTCCGCCGGGGGCCCAGAGGGTGACTTTGCTCTAATTTACATAGACATGAGACATCAGTATAACATTGAGAAGCTTTTAGTTGCTATGCAAACATCTCGCTCAGCGCTGGAACCGCACTGCAGCTATGCGTTATCATGCCAGCAATGGTGCTTAGGTGAACATGTATTTTGATAGGAATTTCTCATGTCACTATGATAGGGATGCCACCACCTCATGCTTGCAGGACCTGAACAGACACCTGTGGGTGGCTCGGCAGCTGACAGCCGTGTCATCACTTCACAGGGGCAGCCGGTGCATCCCAACTTCTGGGAGTGTGTGTGGTTTTGTACTGTGAGGTCCTGTGGACAGGAGGTGGTGGGCAGTGCATGAGTGTTTTGGAGTTATGGGACGTCAGTGTAATGCGTATATGCGTCTTTCACCTGCTGGCTACTGCGGCAGCAATGGCAGTGGCTCATGGGGGCGTCAAGGCACGTGCGCTTTGGAGCGTCTGATGCATCACTGTTGATGATAGTTCGCAAGGGTTTTTTACATGCAATAAGTGTTTGTGCACGGCGTTATGTTTAAGCATTGTGAGTGTGTTTGCATAGTGTTATAAATGCATTATTTTTCGACAATTTACGAGTTGCTTGCATGTCTGTATGCAGTGTACTGCATTATTTCGGTAATTTACGAGTTGTTTGCTTATCTGTACATCAGTGTATTGCGTTATTTATTTGTAGTTTGCAGGTCTGTAAACTGTGTATTGTGACCCCAAGCACATATGAGTGACTGGGTTGTTGATAGGTTGTTGCTGGGGGAGGAGACCAAACAGTGATATCATCAGTCTGATCAGATTAGGGAAGGACAGGGAAGGAAATCGGACCTGCCGTTCCAAAGGAACGATCCCAGCATTTGCCTGGAACGATTTAGGGAAATAACAGAAAACCTAAATGAGGATATCTGGACATGGGATTGAATCGTCATCCTCCCAAATGCGAGTTCAATGTGCTAAACACTACACCACCTCACTCGATTAGAGTGAGTGTCTTGTATCAGTGTAATAAATATACTATGTCAAATCTGTCCCTAAATATATTGTTCCAAAAATAAATAAAGTGCACTCCTTCCTTTCCCCAGCATCCCAGAACAGGCTGAGTCCTTTTCCCGCCAATTTTCCCTCCCAGACGGCCATTTTCGATTGTGTCATGGGAGGGAATACTGTGCCTTCAGGTGGCATTAGTGTGTACTAGGTCAGGTGGAATCCAGACCTCATGGGGGACACACTGGATGAAGGTACTGCCTCAAATTGTTTAAATAAAGACTTCCTGCCAAATAGAGACTTATGTCTATCCTATCCAGAAGCCCAGCACAGGCTGAGTCCTTTTACCACAACCCCCTTCCCCCAAGATATCCATCTTGGATTACGTAATGGAAGGGACAATGGCACCCCCTGGTGGCGGTACTGTGTACTACATTAGTTGGACTCCAGACCTTGTGGTGAACCCACTGGATGGAGCTACTTCTTCAAATTGTTTAAATAAACACTGCATGAAATATAAAGACTTATGTCCATCCTATTTAGCACAGGTCGAGTCCCTTTCCCACTAATTCCTAGGAAGAGGTTGCTGTCAGAATGACTTAAGTTGTTGGAGGTAGCTCAGGTGACGTTTTTACCGCCATTTTCTTAGGTTAGGGGAGGCAGCCATGGTGTGTTGCATTGTCCTGCTGCAATTTGAACTTCTATCCATTTCCTTGGGAGGGTAGGGAGTTACGTTAGTGGGGTTAGCCCACTCGACCTATCTTCCCGCCAAAATTTGAGCTTCCTGCTATGACGTCTTTGCGAAATTGCCATATCTATCGCCGCCATTTTGGATTCGTCACCTTGTATAAATTTGAAAACAATAGGGAGTGGGGCCACACCACTGTTGTCCCCCTCCTAACATTCCCTAAGCAACCACATAGTTCCAGGGCAACTTGACAGGTTGTAGAGTAAAGAAACACATTACCTAGCAACAAGTTTCTTGTGCTGCCATTTTCACAGAAGCTGGATCTAAATTACAGTAGTTCAAAAGATAAACACCTATTCCATACTCCACATGAAGTTTTTAATATTAATATTATTTGTGTTGTGCACCAAGATGGTTTCATCTTAATTACAAGGCAACTTCAGTGGGTGTTCCGAAATATTACACGATTTTTTCGTTTGCACGTACAAGTTATTGTTAGCACATATATACTATAGATTTCAAATGGTTCAATAAGATTTAGTAATGAAATGGAGAAATACCTCCAAGATCAGTGTCTAATTCACTACTTTAAGACAACAGCTTTCTGTCAAGTGACAAACTGGCTGAACGGCTGAACGTTTTCAGTTTCCTTTTTAGTCACTGTTTTCAACATACACCACTTTAACTGGCTTTTTCTGTGTGTACAGTGGCATTTTTTCTGTAAGTTTTTCCAGTTTTCTAAGGTTTTGCTTTCAATTGTTTCCACTGTGACTATATGTATGCTGATGTAAGTTCTCTCTCTCCCTCTCTCTCTATCTCTGTCTCTCTCTCTCTCTCTCTCTCTCTCTCTCTCTCTCTGTGTGTGTGTGTGTGTGCGTATGTACTGTTTTTATTTTTATTTTTTTCTCTCACTTACATTTACATTCTTGAGAGAAAAATAAAATTTTTGGCCATCTATTGGGATTACTGTCTGTTATATGTATTACCAATCGGTGTAATCAGTGAGTACTTATCATCTTCCTTTAAGCCATGCTGAATTTTCTTTCTTGTTTGATCTTACATTAGACTTCTGATCACCCACAGTCACAGAAGCAATCAGCACTTAGATACTTTCGATGTAGACTCAACACAGTACCACTCAGTAGAGAAAGCTACCTGAGAGAAAAAGACATTTTCACACAAATAGCAACAAATGATAGCTGTGGTTATAAACTAGTCACAAAGCTAAACTTAAAAATGAAACGACAGTCAAAACACATGACACATACTCCGCCAAGAGGAAAAGTACGACAAAACACCACACCAGTTAAAACAGACACCTTTCAATGTACAGCAAATGCACCTGGCTTCTAACTTGTAAATATGGGAGGAAGAGAACCCCTTGCCACCGCAAGAAGTTATTTGCTTGCAAGCAGCTATACAGTTTCATCAAACGCCAAATAGGGTTAGACAACAGACATCGAAAAAGCAGTGATCGTATAGATAGGCAATAGTTTAAAATTATTTATTACCAGAAATAGGACAATACTTAACCGCAGTAAGAAAACGATGAATGGTAACATAGTTCATTTTACTGATCCGTCTGTAATACTGGTACAGTCCTAAATCCATTGAAGTATGATTAAGGGAAGACTACAATGCAAACCTGCAATTTTTTTTTCAAAAATATTTTAATGGATATTTCACATTTTTGGAGTGTTTACTTCTAGATCCCAAAACTATTTGGCTGTATTCGAAATACAAGTACGTCTAAAAATATTTGAAATATAGACTGCACAAAGGGCCAAGGCACATTTACGGGATGCTTGAAGACTGAAGGCAAAAGGCGTCCCAGCATTCCTTTATCTTCCTCCCATAAGATGATCTGCTTACGTAGAGATGAACGACAAATCAACCAGTCCATAAGACGCTGCCTGGTGAAGGAGAAATACTACAAAAAATCTATGCTACTTTTCAAATTACGGTAAGAGTAGGAACAGGAAGTGAAAATAGGTGGCGCTGTTGAATTTTTATGGGCATGCGTCTTGTATTAGCATTCATCGCTTTACTAAAATTTTAAAATCCATTTTCCTGTAAGTTTGTTTTTCTATGTTGAGTGCCAGTTCTTTTATCCTAAATATTAAACAGTCTTTATGAAATTCTTGCATTACATAGTCTTGGGATAATTGCATACTTCTATGGATTAATATTAACGAAAATGTAATTTGTCCATTTTATTATTCCATTGATAAACCAATAATTAACGAACATTTGTGTTTGAAACTTGAAAAAAATACTGAAATTGAACTCATGGCATTTCTCGTAAAAATGATTTATGGAACTCTTGAACATCATCTTGTCAATATACCTAAAAATCTGGAGTGTGTAAATTGAGGTAAGAGTACAAAAAGTCTTTTTTCAAAAATACTATTCAAAATATTGTAGAATAAAAACACTAAAACCAATGAAGGGCAGGACATAAAACTCAGGTATTGCTACATTTTTATGTGATGCAGATGATTTTAAAATTGGGTTGAAATCGGAAAAATAGAAGACAAGTTAAATCTTTAGGTGGAGTCTCACCTCACACCAAATGTAAAAAGTCCAATTTGTTCTTCTTGGCTACGGAAATAGCCCCTGTCATGAAACTCGCTGAAAAACGGTCCTGATACTATTCTAAGACAGTGTGTTGATTGGAGCTGTTTGTCTGTTTAAATCTACTAACCCCGTTTGGCAAATGTATATCCACCTGGTGACTTGCCTTGCTTGCCTTGCCTTGTCTTGCCTTCGTCTCCCTCTCTGGAGGTTTGATTTAATTACGCCTGAGTTGTAGGCAGTTCTGTGCTTTTCTACATACGGCTCTGTATCTTCTGGAGGACGCAGGAATAACTATGGAATTAACCAAAAAGTGAAATGAAATGATCGTACAGTGTTATAGGCAGGGAGAGTGTTGTTCTTATGTCCCGTGCAAGACTTTTTGACGCCATTTCGCCAACTCACACGTCACAGAAGGGGAGCTGAAATTATTAGAGCAAAATAAAATTTGGAACTTTTCACGAAGCTAAGCGAGGTGGAAGGAGTGGCAAATGGGCTAGACGAACGAGGCAGAAACTGTTTCCGAGACACACTGATCCTGCCTTTATTTATCTCGTTTACATTAATTTATATGTGGTTAACGTAATAATCAAGAAGCAGCAGCAAATACTCTTAATACAGTTATGATGAAGAAAGAGATATTCATTTATGCCCCACGTTAAGACAAGAGATTTCTAGTGAAAGAAAGCTCAAACTTCCATTATTTTCTTATATATCATTACAACGTCTTAGGGTCTAATCAGTGTCGGTTATCAATTATCCTTATTTTAGTGTCACTGAATACTGAAGAAAAAGTACTGTGCATCATACATTGCATAAAACCTTAAAAGTATTTAGTGTAACTAGATAGTTCTATCTACAATAACTATATATTTCAACAACAATGTTTATCAATTTCTATTTACACAGTAATTTTTTTGTGGTCGGTGAGGCAACGAATACTACTTGCGGATGTGATACCCAGTTGTTAGCAAAGAATTCCCTGAGAATCCAAAAATCGTTTCTCGCTGAAATTTTCCAGTGACACGAAAAGATTTTTTTTTTTTTTTTTTTTTTACTGCCATGTAGTGACGAAATATCAGTGGAATGGATTTGTGATACCCTTAATCTTTTATATATGTTACATTCCTCAGTTTTGCTTTTCATCTAGTTTAGAGGCCTACACTCTGCCAGCGAAACACCACATGCATTCTTGTCGTGGAAATAAGGAATACAATCCTTGAATCAGTTTGTTCACACGGTGTAATAGCATAGGAATCGTCATTATTAAGTCTCTCACCTGAGTTTTTAAAATTCATATCTTATATCATATATCTATATCATATCACATATTCATTTAGAGACGAGGAGATTCTAAATCCTTATACTGAGTAATCATATCATAAATTGTTTTGTTTGCCTACTGAACTGGTAACTACCAGTGGACATACTATCAGTCTTAGCCTATCAAAACGTCACTCCCACATTTCGAGCACAAGATTTCCAGAAATCGACATGTTACTGTTCAATGCAGACATGTCTTCCTTACTTGTTGACAAACTATTTGTTGTGACGTCGTTATTGACTAATGATAACTTTGTTCCTTGCCTGGGCACTATCTTAATGAAACGAACTGCCAGAGGACTTCTTAAGGCCGCAAATTTATTTGTCCCTCCGTAACCAGACTCCTGCGGTTGTAACTTTCGTAAGGCATCCGCAGGATCTGGTTAATCTGAGCATACGTACCACCAAATTGAAGATTGCTATAGGAATGTGAGTCGTGTTTGGATAGCTTTGTACGTAAAAACATTAGAAGCATTGGCTGTAAGGGTGAAACTTTCGAGCAAGAGTCCAGTGAGAGACGGTTTTAATTTATCAAGTTTCAATATATTCTACATACCGCTGTCGAATGAAACATCCATTTCGAGCAAAGCGCTTAACACACATTTCTATTCGTTTATCAATCGGAGAGAGACTTTGTATAGCACAAAATATCAGAGACTGGTTTCTTGTCACTTCTCAACGACGGACATTTTTAAAGGGATGATGTCTGTTCGTCACTGATTTAACCACACAAGAAAAAATCCTTGATGAAGATACTTTTCACCTCTTTATTGGGTAAACAGTACGTAGCTTAACTCTGAACACGCATATTTACAGCTCTGAGGTATGGTCGTAAACTATATTTATTTGACTTCTTCTTTACTGCGAAAAGCGCTCGTACTACGGCATGATATACTGTATTTATGCCTCGAAGTTCACCGTGGTGCGATACAAGGGCCGGACGTTTCTCCCGAGCCATTAAACTCGGTTTGCTAGCTGTAGCATTGTCGAGATATAGTGGCCTCCATTATATATATTTCATTGTCACAAGAGAAAATTCAGTGACCGTAGTATGGTCCTAATAATACAAAAAATATTACAACGACCGGCCGAGGAACATATCCTTAAGAGGTACAGGAAATTTATTATACCCTCCGTGAAATGAGGCGTTGTTATTTGCTAATAGAGGACAAATTCTTTACTCTATGTGTGTTACATGGAGTATGTTAATTCGCTGGAACTACTCCAAGAAACAATAGAAACGGTGGGAAACTGATTAGTCATCGCAGTTTGATAATTTCAATGTGTCGTAGCACAATGAAATTAATACGTCAAGAAAGTACATGTTAAACAGAAAGACTAAGAACCTCAGATTTCCCGAACAAAAACAGAGACTTTTTTCATTGCTTATTCTCATTAGTATTCAATATACATTCACGAGAGAAAACTTTAGGACCAGTTACCTAGTAGCAAATTGGCCCACCTCTGGAAAGCTAAGGTTGGTTGGTATGGGTTCGACAAGCTCCTTGCGTGTTTCAGAAGGTATGTTGAACCAGATGACTACCCACAGATTATGAAATTCCCATAAATTATGGGCTGATAGTTTCTTGGCGCGGAGTTAGCCCATAGCATCCCACATGTCTTCCATCTGGTTTAGACTATCAGAATCTGATGACCAAGACATTACCTTGTGTGCACTACCGTGCTTCTGAAATCATTGTAAAACGATCAGTTCTGGTAAGAAGGACATTTATACTATAGATAATGCCACCGCCGCCCAGGAACACATCAAACGCGAGAGGATGTATGTGGTCGTCATTAACATTAGTGTGGTGCACAACTGTCATGTCGCCTTCGATTACTAAACTGTCCATTTGCATCAATGTGACGACCTAAATAACCATCTTCTGCAACGCTGCGCGATGCCACACGTGCAGGAAAGGAGGCAACGAGGTTCTAGAAGTTACCGGCAGGGATTTGGAGCAATGCGCTAGGTTTCTCGGTTGAAATCGAGCTGGTCCTATAGATTTTGAATTGGGCTTAAATCTGGCTACTTTGATGGGCAATGGAGTATATGGTAAACTCATTCTGGTGCTCTTCGAACCACGCACGTACACGACGAACTATGGGACAGTGTCTTGCTGGTAGATTCCACAGTACCGAGGAAATACAAACTGCAGTTTCGGATGGACATGATCCTGAAGGGTAGATACGTACTGTGCCTTCCAGAATGACGAAATCATTCACGGAATAGCACAGAAACATTCTCCACATCATAACGCTCTCTCCTAAGGCCTTGATCCTTCCGACTATTGTTGCGGATTGCTTCATGCCGCACACGCCATCTGTTCGATGGAGCATAAAACGTGATCCAGTAGACGTACAGTTACGGTAATGAGGTACAAATTGGAACCTTAGTCGCCGATGACCAGCAGGTAGTAATTGTGCATAAACTAGGCGCCTGCTGCGAAGGTCCATATACAACAACGTTCACAGAACGGTCTGTGAGGGGAACGGCCTGTGAGGGGAAGCCCCTTGCTTTAAGTGGGGAGTCAGTTGCTCAACAGTTGCACGTCTTATAATTAAATGTTTCCCTGAGACATTTAAGTATCATCTATTATCTACGATAATGATCGAAGCAGACGATATGAATTAAAATTTGTACTGCGGCCGGGACTCGAACCCCGGTATTCCTGCTTGCTATGGTAGAAATGCTAAATATAGTTTGCTCCAGGATTAATTCCCATATGCTGTAGCACTTTCACCCTACCAATGTTGGCATCATCAAAAGCAATAACAGCATCACTGACTCCCCACTTCAGTGTCTTCATTACAAGACAAATATTCTTTAGTAAGCGAGTCCATATAAGATAACTTAACAACCCATTGGGATTTTGAGTCTGAACATGCAGACACTTCTACAGTAATTGTGGATTTGCCAGGTCTGTGTAAATAGGTTTTATGATATCCATGATTGCTGCCACGATGGAATATTTATGGTTGTATAAACTATTTGAGTACTAGGCATTGCAGTAATTAGAACGTGAATCAGGTCCAAGAGGGCAAAGGTGGTGTACTGGTTTTTCATCAGCTGACAGTCTCTGGAAGAAGGTAGCCCATACTGCCTGCTTCATTTTCAACAAATCCTCAGTATTATATCAAACGGCGATCCCATAATACTGCTATAGTTCATCAGTCATTTTGTCTGTCAGCCTGCCTCCCATCGTTTTACCATCAGAAAGTTTCTTGTGTCTCAAACTTTGTTTCAACTTCCTCAACCTGGTGCCCATCCTCTTCTGGACATGATCTTTATAAAACAGCAATCCACAGCCTTCTATATAAAAAAGTATAGATGTCATTAGACCTTGAAGTAGTTCACATAAAAATTTTAACGTTTTCAATCGGTGTAGATTATATTTAAAAAATAAAATAAAATTCTTACCATGTGAGTTTATAAGCGATATATATATATATATATATATATATATATATATATATATATATATATATATAAATCATTTTATTCGAGCAATTGCCAATTTTATAATGAGATAAAAATCCGAAAATGTGAAAAAAAAATTTCCCTTTCTGACTCCCCTTAAATACAGCATCCCAACGACTCGCTACTACGCCGTAAGCCGTTTGCAGTCTTCATCCGACGCATTCTGTGCAAATTTGCAGACAAAGCTTCTCCTGCTCACAAAGGTGTTGCCTCAATCACTGCTGCCTATAGACTATGTGGCGTACTTCCTACCCTTGCTCTAGGTAGCGCGCCAATTCACCCTTTCCGTCTTTTCCACTCGCCAGAGCCACTTTCGTTTCAAATAAAACGACATTGGTTTTACATAACACCTATTTCTTACATTTTTCCTAAGTGTGACCGTGTCTTAAATTGTCAAGTTTACATCAACATGGACAATTTATACACAAACATTTTTAAATACAAAATGTCATCAGAAAATTATTTAACGTAGTAAACAATTTGCATAGAATTTTACATACATTACTCACATATAATGCGAAGAATTTCAAACTCCAGTAAAGCACACTTTACTTTACATTTATAGAAAATACAGTACCAATATGCGAAAATTTTAAAGCAAAAAATCTATTAAAATTCAATTGAAGCATTAACAAAGAATTTTATAAGGTGTAATTATAGAGTATATGTCTTACTAGTAAGAGCTCTTTATGTGATAACTGATTTCGAGAGAAAGTGTAATGTAGGCAGAATATCACAGGTACAGTTTACAGGGGATGGACAAAAGTGTGGAAACAACAAAAAACGCTACACGTAACCTTGCGGTGTAGGAAAACTGTTGGTATGCAAAGCGGTTTCCAGTCGCCTCGGTAGGTAGGAATAGAGGTTCTGTGTGGTTTTCAAGGCAATCTTGTGCCATTCTACTTGCAAAATAGCGGCAATTGACGATGATGGACATAGATAGCAATCACGAATCTTTCTCTCAATCACCACAAAGCACAATGATATTGAAATATTGCGATTGTAGTGACCGGGGCAGATGCTATACTTCACACTCGCGCTTTCAAAAGCAATCCTTGACAATGCGAGCTGTGTCTTAGAACACAGCATCATCATTTCGCGAACAAATGTTGTACAATGGGATGGACGATGGACCTAACATTTTTCTTCAACACCTGAATGTGACTGTATCCCAATATATTTGTAAGACAAATTCTAGACGTTCGATTATGGTGCTAGTCAATTTGTTGAATGTGCCGACTGCGCCGTCAACGTTCATATGAAGGTAAAATTTATTTATGCAGTCTGAGTTGTTTCCTTCATATTATGTGTCATTAATATTTCAGTTTTCACAAAACTCAAGAGATATGACAAAGATTCTGCCAGAAAAATGAAACATAAGAGCTTAGTTCCTAAAAATTAAGAAAAATGTCATTGTCGGTTTATGTTCTGCGTGTCATAGCTCCAAATGCTTGTCTTTTGGGGACACTATCAAACTGTAACCATTTCACAACGCCACTACCGCATTATTTATCAAACAGAAAATCGTCAATGTTCCGTAAAAGCCTAAAAACAGGTGTGACTATCCTTTCTTATTCTACAGCAAAAACAGCAATATCTGAGCTGTGACACTTTTTTGAAACAAGAGAAATGTCCTTAAATTTATTTTTCCAAAGCCTTAAACCAAATCCTTTCGAATGTTACTTACTAATCACGTTTTATTAACGACAAAAATTCTCTACAGATTTCCCAACACAATCCTCATTACGTAGAGGTGTCTCCACTTGTCACCCCTAAATGACGTTAAATTTGGCACAGAGTGAAGGAAAGGATAGCTGGTTCCACATGTAGATAGCAGCAACTGGGAAGGACGAGCATAGACTGGCTAGATAAGTGCGGCTTTGTGGTATGAGTAGGATGAGATGACAAACCCTTGATATCAGACGTGAGGTACTGGGAAGCATGCAGACTGAGAAGCCTGTGAAGTAGACACGGTGTAATATAGCCACCTACCATGTCTGGCCATAACCAACCTAAATAAGTGTATGAGAATAGACAGATGTTCCAAATGTAATGCACTCAAGCACTCGTGGTCAGGTCTTACTGTCTAGTGTTGTCATTACTCGTACCTTATTGTATTACATAATGTTAATGGAGGTTGGGTAGAACGAGTTATTGCACAGTTTTTCAATTCGCGTTATGTGAAAATATGTTTCGAAATTTCTGGTTGTCACCGAGGTAAGTAAAAACCTTCGTGCATTTGGCGACATCCGTGCTGTAGATCCAGAAACGCACCTACGTTTTCCACAGTTTCCTGATGTGGTGCTGGAATGGCGCCTTAAAAAATGTGAAACAGTTTTTCGCGAATCTCGGAACTAATGAATCTCTGATCCGATACTTAAATTACTTGTGTAAGTAATAGTTCTGCCCCCCCCCCCCCCCCCCCCCCCAGTTTACCAAGGAGGCAATTCGTCATTCATCTGGATGATGACAGTATCGATGTCTTCAGATCTGGCACTAAAGTGAAGCTGGAGGCCGTCGGCACAGAAAAGACATTAACTGGAGCTCAGAACCAATGAGATATCATTCTCATGCAAGGAGAGATTTAAAAAGTAAATTTATAGCACTATCAGACTAAAAGAATGGTACAGTTCATAGGACAAATCCTGAGGCATCAAGTAATATTAAGTTCGGTAATGGAGGGAAGTCTGAGAGATGGAAGTTGTTGAGGGAGGCCAAGTCTTGAATCGAGTAAGCATGCTTAAATCGATGTAGCGTGCAGCAATGGTGCCAAGATGACGGGGCTTCCAAAGGGTAGAAATGAATGGAGGTGTGCCTGAAAACAGTCTTTCCACTGAAGATCACAAAAACTTTAAATACCGGATTGTTTAAATACTGAGAACTCCATAATGAGATTTTTTAAAAATCTGTTCTCCATGTTTTCGTCGGAGCTGCGCGTAATTCAGTATGAAGTATTCGTATATCTCAGCTGCTGGATTTCAGACTCACAAAAATCAATGTCTGTGTATATCAGCCACACAAGGACAGACTGTAAAAAAAAGAGAGAAAAAAAAACTCAATGTGGGAGAATGCTGTTACCTTACATTGCCGTCACCACTGACCTGTATTTTCGGGAACCCACGGGAGTACTCGATTCATTCGCGACACGTCCGCATTTCTTTTGCGAACAAAGATCTTCGTCACACACGCTGGTCACGTACATGACTGGGAGCAGAGAACCGAACTAAGCGATTGCACCTTCCTCAGAAGTCGCCACGTCGCGTCCTCCGCAGGTATTTTCGCGTTTTACCTCCTGTTCGTTGAAGGTGCCCTATATCGACTTACTTTACAAGCCTGCAACGCAAAGTCTGAAGAAAGAGAATACGCGTCTTATTCCGCAAAATGCATTCTGTTTCTTATAGATCAGTTGCAGCTGTTTGCGATAAACAATACGTTTGGAGTTCATGTAAATAGTTTTGTTGCTTTGCCAGGGAACTTTCGTGTCAAAAACGTTCTCAGTTTCAAGACTTCGTCAGATAGCTTCGACATTAATATCAGTCTTTGCTGTAAAACAAAAGCACCGCATTTATATGTCCTGAACAGTCACAGCTTCGTTCCTGGTTTATCGTGGAAGTGTTTTTCTAGTATGTGATATCCATGTGCATTTCACTAGTATATTTCCCTTCATTATTATTTCACGTCTCTCTTCTTCCTGCCCCCAATCTCCATCTTCTTGAACAATAAACTAAACGTTCAAGAGTTGTCGTACACAGACCACGTTTTCTTAACACACATAAAACACACGACACCCTTAAATATGCCATGCTAAATTTATTATTAAAAACTGTCGACTGGCGCATTCTCTCTTCCTTGCTCAAGACAATGAGATGGTCAGAAAAAATTTTAATACTCACAAAGTACACTGATAAATCAAAACGTTATGAACATTGGGTGACGCCTGATGGCGTTGCGGGGACGAGACGTGGTAAAAAATGTACATAAATGGAGCAGAAGCGGACGGGATATCATCATATCGCCCTATCGAAGATACGGGCTGAAATGTGGAAATCCATTGAGATAAGCGACTTTTACAGAGAGCAGATTATTGTTATGCAGAGCCTGTGAACGGGTATCCCGAAAACGGCGAAGCTGTTCGAATGTTCACGTGCTACTGTGGTGACCATCTACGGAAAGCTGTAGGAGGACAGTGAAACTACCACTAGGCGTCACAATGCTGGTACACGCACAAGTGTTTTGGAGCACACCGTTCATCGTGCACTGTTGAACATCGAGCTTCGGAGCGGACCACCCTTACTTTGACCCAACATGTTGACCCAACGACATCGTCAATTATGATAGCAGTGCGTACGGGACCAGCTGGATTACTGTCGACCATTGGGAACGTCTCAGCTCTTCGGGTGTATCGTATTTTTACTACACTAGGTCGATGGTCGCCTCCGCAAACACCGTCATCGAGGTGATCGGCGCCTCGAAACGAGCATCACGCCACGGAATCAACCCGGTGAGAGCAGTATCATGCTATGTGAGACATTCTCCTGCGCTTGAATGGGACCTGTGGTAGCAATGACTCGCTTACAGCTACGAACAGCCTGTATGCTTAATACGTTCCTCGACGTCGATGTCATCTTTCAGCAGTATAAGCTTCGGTGTCTAGGAGGCAGAACTATGGTACAGTGGTTTGGGGAGCATTATAGTAAACTAACGTTGATGTCTTAGCGACCAAATTCGCCTGATATAAATACTACGGAAACCATCTGGGTCGCCACCTGGCGCCGTCACCACCTATGAAAATCAGCGTCCCGTTACTTAACGCGAATTGCATAATTTGTGCTTAGACATCTAAAGACACATACCTCTTCAAACCTATCAGCAAACTGTCGTATCCCTATCAGACAGAATCAGTTATGTATTTCATTCCAAAGACAGACAAACAAGCTATTAAGCGCTTGGTCATAATGTTTTGGCTCATGAGTGTAAATTACGACTTCAGACTTACAATTAAGCTTATCCGCTTAGAAATTTCCTGGGAGATTTAAACTGTCTGTTGGGCGGGAACCCATAATGGCACAATATCTCACAGACAATAACATGTATTTACGACATGCATAAATTCGAGGTAGTTACTCTATATAATTTTGTTTAATCTTACGGCTGTAGCTCATTTTTTGTCAGAGTTTACTTCGTAATATATAGTTATGGAAATACGTTTCTCTCTTGAACATACACAAATTCTTCTTCAACGCTAGATCACATTTCAGAGAAGTTTCACCATAGCCAATGGGTTCTTTTACTTTCTGGTAAATAACATCTAACGAAATTTTTCATGATAATATATGCAGTTCTCAGAGTATGGTACTTATATACATAAAATTATTAACAGAGGAACATAACTGAGAAAGTGTATACCTTAGTATCACTTACTGATGTTTTCATGGCTTCGTGACGTCTGCAGTACAGCTTATATTATTCCAGTGTTTCACCTGCTGTTAATCAGTATTTTTCAGTATTAAGCGACGTATATTTACGAAAATGTTAGTTCTAAAACAAAGCTGATGCTTTTGTTTTCCTAATATTAGAGTATAACGCTGTCATATTATATTCTACCGTCAAAACTGAGTTATTGTTTTGTTTTTAGCTATCGTTAGTTAGGTTAAAGTAATAGCTTCCGAAAATGTTGTGGGGATATACTGATTATGAATGAGTTTTATAAATTGATGTCTGAGAGGGGTGGCCTGTTTATATACACTGAATGCACTTCCTTCCTTTCGATTTAGCTCTTTCATATCTCTACATGGTATGTAAACTGTACGCTGTTTTCAGTCATTGTAGGAAATCGTATGAGCTGTTTTGGTGTTGCAGATCAATGTGTGAAATTTGTATGTTGTAGATATTTCTTGTTGAGATGTATTTCTCGTGTAAGTGTTCTGCAGCCTTAATTTCTGTGTATCTGTGTTTCTATGTTGGCTGTTGATTTGTTTGTCGCTGCCTGTTGAGTGTCTGCTTTATTTTTCGTTATAATCCTGTGGTTTGGTTCGTCAATCATTCTTGTTTTGTATAAATTTTGAACAGATATTTGTTTGAATTTCTGTAGGCCATTTTTGCAGATTTTCTGATTGACTGGAGTTTTACTCAACCTCTTTTACGTGTATGTCTCTTTGTGTGTTATAAAATGATTTCTGTTTTTGTGTATGACTGTGCTGATGGTGATGTGCTTCCTGTGTGTGGAAGACTACTGTTAGTTGTTGTGCGTGTGTTGTTATGCTCAAGAAATTTAACTTTTTTGTAGTTGTCTGTTTGTATGGTGAATGTCGTCCATGAGTGGATTGTGTCTGGCATTGTGGAGCTACTGTATGTGATCGTATTGCATATTCCATCTTGAACTAGGAAATCATACAAAAATCTCTGTAATACTTACATACACTAGAACGGGAGTCACCATATAGAAACAAGAATGGTAAGAAAATGGAAAAAACAATAACAAAAAATACCCATGCTTTTGGAAAGAAACACAACTACTACTATCAGAAACAGTCAATAAACGAACACATATTGCGTAGATGACCGATCAACTTCAATTAGCATAAAGTTAAAAAAAAAAGAGCCACACCTTTCGGAAAGAGGATATAAATGCAAACTATACGTAAGACAGTGGATAGCCGCGCGGTATTAGCCGAGCGGTCTCAGGCGCTGCAGTCACGGACTGTGCGTCTGGTCCCGGCGGAGGTTCGAGTCCTCCCTCGGGCATGGGTGTGTGTGTGTTTGTCCTTAGCATAATTTAGGTTAAGTAGTGTGTAAGATTAGGGACTAATGACCTTAGCAGTTAAGTCCCATAAAATTTCACACACTTTTGAACATTTTTTGAACAGTGGATAATCTAATAACAAAAGTGAATAAATAATTAAATGAGAGAAAAGGATCACAAAGATAGCAATTTAGACCCAACCAGAAAGCTCAGAAACTACTGTGTCATCCTCGCAAAAACTGAGAAGCAGAACACTATGGTCATAATTGAACAGCGAGAATATAGTCATAACAGAAAATGTAATGGTTAAAACGAAATGAGTCCAAGGCACCAACTTCAGGAAAGCCTACCAAATTTTGACACTAAAAAATTTCGTTGCAATCAAGCCAGTTTAAATTTTAGATCTGCGTGTCACCACGAACAGCAGTTAGCAGTGAACTTTTGGGATGGTATTATCACCGATGATGTGATCAGACCACACCTCTTGCCACTATGGTTGAAGCACTTCTCTACACTAGTCAGTGAAATATTCAATTCCACATAACCCGGACGTTGGATTGGAGTGGGAGGCCTAATTGAACGGCCACCTCCTCCACGATCTGCCATCCCTTGTTTTCACTTTTGTGGGGCAAATGAGTAGCCCAGTGTACGTGGCACTAGTTCCTCATCAAGCAAAACTTCTCGCCAGGATACTTGCAGCGTCTGATGAGCTTCATGTGATACCTGGTGTACTTGGTAGGAGTGCGCCAGAATTTTCCACGAAGGTGTTATGTCTGTGCTGAATGTGGTGGTCACCGTTTTGGACATTTCACGTAATGCAGAACACTGCTGGACAAATTGTACGTTACCTCCGCTGAATTTAAGGCGGATGTGCACTGACTGCATTATTCTCCCTGATATTACAAAGCTTCCACTGGCACAGGATCACTTCCAGAACCACAAGTTTCTATTCAAAAGTTCGATTTCTCTGTCAGCTGTCTCACTTTGTGCACAACCTTTTGAATCACCTTGTATATAGGAGAAACTGAAAGAACAGTACAAGAACGCACAAAAAACAACGCACGTGAGACACGTTTGGTTCAAAATGTAAAATTAGTGGTAGTTTAGCACCAAGAAAAACGTGACCAAGTTATCGATTTTGAGAAAGTACGATTGATATAGCCAGAAAACATGAAATTCATAGAAGAAATTTCCGGAAAGCATTTCAAATATTGTAGTAAGTGTTCAGCTTCAATAGATATGATGGCTACAGCCTTCCAGTTCTGTGGTTTCCCGCTCTCAAAGAAGTAATCATTCAGCCAAGGCGAGCGGAGAACATCAACATCCCAGGAGCCATCACACAATAACGTTTTGGATTCCCTTTGTCTTTAACCGAATAACGATGGCGCACTATAGACACCCTGAAGAATTTTACCAAGTCCACTTTTAGCAGTATTTTTCATAAGTGGTATACAGTGCCCTGTGTGGAACGCAATTATAATGATTTTATGAGTGTGTCTTGCAAAATATTTCTGTTTCAGGAGGAAATCAGCGAACTCTTTTCCTTTTAGTCGCAGAAATCATTTTTATCACTACGAAGCTTCTGGAATCCTGTTACACGCTGATATTATTTTCAGATCACAAATTAAAAAACCTGTTCTTCATTTTATTACTTACTACATTCGTATATTTCATCGATGTGATCTCTTCGAGATACGATACAAATTTCCAACCTCTTGCTCTGCTGGTCAATAATAATGACATTAATTGCACGTAGTAAATATGTCTGTCTTCCTTATCTCCACGTCATGCAAGTAAATTTATATGTATTTTCAAAAATCTATGAGAGGAGTAGGAAGCGGATTTTTCGGTGATGAAATTACTGAATGCTATTTGTGTTCTTTCGTTAACGTTTCTCTAATTGAAACCAGAGCCCCCCCTTTAGATTGATTTGTCGACCATTTCTTTTGCCTTACGTACACTCATAGGAAGAATTGTTTTAGAATGCTCGGTCATCCATCACCGAAAAAAGGCGTCAGCAAACGTACTCACTTGATTGATACAACCTGCCATATAGACATTTTAGACGACTGTTAATCTAAAGTCATTAAAAATCATAATACCTTATTGATCAACTGGTTTCCACCATTCGATGCCTTTTACAATAAATCCAACAGCAACGTCACTAAAATATGTTTTCTCGTTGCGATCTTAAAATTATGGGAAACCTTACTCTTCGCAGAGCTATGTAATGTCGCTTATTGAGAAAATTTCATTGGAATATATGAATAGACGAGAAATGGAACATATCAGGCAAAGAGTGAGATAGCCTCATTGGAATCGTGAAGAAGATTCGAATAGAAATATGGAAACGGCGATCATCGAAGCAGTCTGGACGAGAATATGACACGGCCTAAATGCAATCAATGACAGCGACCGCGAAAGCACTTGTACAAAGCAGAACTCATTTTCATCCTTATCGAGTTGTCTGTTACGTGAGCCATCAAACCTGTGAAGCGTACTGCATATAAATTCATGATCGGCGGCGACAGCAGCGGCGGCCGGCGCGTGTTGTGGTATCAGGTTTTCACTCTCGGGCGACGTGTGTGTGGGCGTGACAGGCATTGTACTCGCCGACACGGACAGCTTTTCAAGTGGCAGCCGTCCGGTGGCGACGCAGTCGATCCGCCGCTGACAGCCGCCTCCGTGCCGCGGGGGTGGGGTTTCACTTCTAGTGGCGGCACCAGCCCCTCCTAGTGACCAGTCAGCGCACTAGATTTTAGTTACGATCTCCGCGTTACAGCTCTCTCTGCTGGGGAGTACCGAAGTGCGACCGTGTCGGAATCTGCATATTAAAAATAGTATCTAAGCTTTAAATACCTTAACTTGCACCGGACAATAAAATATTCACCCTTTGACAGAGAAAGGTTGACCACCACCATTCTGCTTTGTGTGTCCTCACATTTCGTGTATTAAGGTCTATATAAAATATTCGCTAACTTTCTTTCCATAATTCCGATGTTAAAATCCCTAAGTTAAGCACATAGCCTGCATTTATCAATGTCCTTTCACCTTTCTGTACGCCAGTCAAATCTTCATAATTACCATAATTCAAACAGTAATTCTGTTAGTAAAGAAGTTGTAATTAACAAGGAAAATTAGTCCAAGCATTAATGGTGTCTATAAAGGAGTGGCCAATGATGAAGAAAATTAATTGCAATTGACATTAAATAACCTTTTACTTAAAGCAGTGGACACAAATTATTAACATGTACACAATCATGCTGCTACAATTGATATATATCTTGTACTTTATGCTTTAAGCAGTTATAATACTCATTTGTATGCTTTCTACAAATGATATGCATTGTTTACTGTTACGTAGCTACAATACATTGTACTTACCCACACACTTTGCAAATAGCCTCATTTTCGTTTCTTCCACGTTTAATACTTGGAAACGCAACAATATATTCTTCTCTAAAATGTACTTTTCATTTCGACATTTTAAATTTCAAATTCTGTGCAATAACGACACCAGAAGTACACTTCGCACACCTGAAAGTTAACTTTACACGACCAATGAATACCAGATACCGACAGCAAAGACGTTGTAAACCAACAGCGGAAAACTGAAACAATCTCAAAGAATCTATTATTGTACAGATTGCACAGTCTGTTATGAAAACAGGCCGGCCGTGGTGGTCTAGCAGTTCTGGCGCTGCAGTCCGGAACCGCGGGACTGCTACCGTCGCAGGTTCGAATCCTGCCTCGGGCATGGGTGTGTGTGATGTCCTTAGGTTAGTTAGGTTTAAGTAGTTCTAAGTTCTAGGGGACTTATGACCTAAGATGTTGAGTCCCATAGTGCTCAGAGCCATTTGAGCCATTTGTTATGAAAACAGCCGAGTGATTCTAAAGTTACACGGAATATCAGCACAGCTTTCAACGGCTATCGTCAAGTTTGCAGGAGTTACGAAACACTTGATCGGTGGTCAGTGACAAAGCTTTCGTAAAAAAAATTTTTATAGTTGCCAGCCACTTTTTTCGCGGACATTTTCCTCTTCGTCCAGGACACCCGTCTTCGAGCATGAAATCGCGGACTGTCCGCGAAATCCGCAACGCATGGCAATCCTATATCAGGGGTCCCACATCACTCCAACTGCACACGCCCCACACCATAACAGAGCCTGTACCAGTTTGAACTCTCCTCTGCTGGCATGCAGGGTTCACGGATTCATGAGGTTGTCTCTATACCCGTACACGTCCATCCACTCGATACAATTTGAAACGAGACTCGGTCGACCAGGCATCATGCTTCCAGTCATCAACAGTCCAATTTCTGAGGCGTAAAGTTATATATCGTGCAGTCATCAATGGTACACGAGTGGGCCTTCGGCTCCGAAAGCCCGTATCGATGTTGTTTTATTGAATGGTTCGCACTCTGACACTTGTTGATGGCCCAGCATTGAGAACTGCAGCTATTTGCACTTCCGTCACGTTGAATGACTCTCTTCAGTCGTCGTTTGTCCCGTTTGTAAGTAGGCTGTTTAGGTTTTTTTATTGGTAACGCCACCTCTGTATGAAAATCACTGGCAGTGCTGTGTGCAGTCTGTGGCTGCTTTGCATTGTTGTAATACTCGCCATTGTAGTGTTAGGCAGCTGGCTGTGAACAGCGCGTAGCGTTGCGCAGTTGGAGGTGAGCCGCCAGCAGTGGTGGATGTGGGGAGAGAGATGGCGGAGTTTTGAAATTTGTCATGAACTGCTATATTTATATATGATGATATCAAGGTAAATACATTGTTTGTTCTCTATTAATATCTTTCATTTGCTAACTATCCCTATCAGTAGTTAGTGCCTTCCATAGTTTGAATCTTTTATTTAGCTGGCAGTAGTGGCGCACGCTGTATTGCAGTAGCTTGAGCAGCGAAGATTTTTGTGAGGTAAGTGATTTGTGAAAGGTATAGTTTAATGTTAGTCAGGGCCATTCTTTTGTAGGGAATTTTGAAAGTCAGATTGCGTTGCGCTAACAAAATATTGTGTGTCAGTTTAAGCACAGTCTTGTATAATTGTTCAAAGGGGACGTTTCATATGTCGACCCTTAGCCTAGGATACCTCACTGGAATCTTCTGATTTTTTTCTTGTAGTTTGTGTAATTAGTGTAGCTATTGTTTATTGCTAGCGCGTAATTATAGAGAGAATTTCCTTTGTAGTTGTAGTTTTTCATTGTTGTACAGTAAAACAGTTGTGGCATGCATGTAGATTTGCACCAAGTATTTCGCAGCTGCGCTGGCAATTAAGTAGACATTATTTCCATTGCTATGTTATTTTATTTTGCTCTTCAAATTGCGCTTTTCTGTGTTATCGTGTGAAATACTGTGACAATAATGGCGTGTGAAAAACGTAATACTAGGCTCCAAAGTAAACTGAGAAATGACAGTGAAGACGAAAGCAGTGTGTTAGCGCCGCAGAGTAATGAATTAACTAATGTTCAAAGTAGTAATTTGGTAATTGCGCATAGGGAAATGGAGCGGGCGGCAAACAATGGTGTAGACAGTGAAACAGGTAGTGAACAGGGAAGCGTTATCGATCGATTGGTCGGCAACAGCTCGCCTCAGGAATCGGGAATGACAGAACACAATATTGCAAATACTGCAGACTCAGGTTTTGGGTTCCCACCGTTTTCTCAAATGAGTCAAGACACATTTTCCACTTGTCAAAATGTGAATGTTGCCGGTGCAACTTCACTGCCGAAAAGCACTGTGGAACATGTTTCAGACACCAGTGCATTGTTATTACAATTAATGCAACAAATGGGACAAAAGCTTGAAAAGTTAGACACAATGGAACAACACCAGAGACAAACACAGCAACAGTTAGACACAGTGGAACAAAATCTCAAAAAGTTAGACACAGTGGAACAAAATCTTAAAAAGTTAGACACAATGGAACAAAATCAGAGACAAACACAGCAACAGTTAGACACACTGGAACAAAATCAGAGACAAACACAGCAACAGCTTCAAAAGTTAGACTCATTGGAACAAACTCTTGAACAAACGCGTGAAGATTTAACTACTGAGTTACATAACATTGAATCGAAATGTCAAAAAGTCTGTAATGACGTAAAAACTCAAATTTGTGAGCATTTTCAACCTATTTTTTCGCGGCATGAAAAGGCATTACAGAATCACGAAGCAGCCATAAAAGAACTGTAAATTATTGTTCATGAAAATCATGAGACCTTGCCAGCTAAATTTGACTCAGTTGCATCTACCGATTCGGTTATGCAACTTGCAAAAACTCAGGAAAACTTAAAGAACACAGTAGATTCGATTTCAACACAAATGGACACTCTGAAACTTGGTTCAGAAAAACACATTGAGGAAATGTGTTCACTATCGGAGAAAGTAGCCGAACTTTCGGATCAGTTCACTGACTTATCTACGAAGGTAGATGATAATCTGAACGACACAAAACCGGTAGTCTTTAATGACACAGAAGAGTGCGAACTAATTAGGAAATTCAAACAAAATCAGAATCAAATTAATACGCAACACCAAAGAGAAATCCGGGAAGTACAAGATCAGCTGACTCAGGTAATACAAGAATTACGTATTTCAGAGGCCACTCGCGCTCCAATACGGGAAGAGGGACTTAGAAATACGGAACAACCACAAAATAATAACACAGGACACTTCGAAAGTTATGAAAGAAATTGGCAAGGTGCACCGAATTTTGAAATGGAACCGCCGAAACGACGTAACAATGACCGATATGCGACTCGCCGACATGATGACTTTGACTATAAGCTGTTCATTACTACACGTAAATTCAAAACATTTAAGAATTCTGGCAACGACATTCATCCACAAGCATGGCTCCATCAATTCTCTCATTGTTTTCCTCCCAACTGGTCATTAGAGCACAGATTAGAATTTATGTGTGGCTACTTAGAGAATGAACCAGCTGTAAGAATGCGGTCGGTCATTCACGATTGCCACAGTGAAGGAGAGTTTTACCATGCCTTCCTCTCAGCATATTGGTCTCAGGCTACACAAGACCGAGTAAAACAAAGCATCATAATGATGAAACGTTTCGAACAATCTGAATTTTCCAGTCTTGTGAAATATTTTGAAGACATGTTGCATAAGAATCAGTATCTTTCAAACCCATACAGCCCCTCAGAACTCATTCGCATTTGCTTAATCAAATTGCCTGAACATTTACGACACATTATTTTGGCAGGACGTTGCAAAGACGACATTGAAGCTTTTCAGGGACTGTTACAAGAATTGGAAATTGACACTGACAATCGGGGAATGCGGAAACAGGAACACAACAATTACAGGTCACATCAGTCACAATTCCTCGATAATAACTGGACGCGACAAGGCTATTCTCACAACACAAATCGTGACCAAAACAGACACCACCCGTATGACAACCATTGGCAGAGTAGTAATAATTACAGGGAAAGATCACCTCTCCACGGTAATGACTATCAGAGAGACAATCACAGAAACAGACAATATGGGAACCAAAACAATTATTATTACGGGAGACAGAATAACTTGAGACGCAACGGTCCAGCGCGCAGTTACGATTCAGGGAGAAATTCTCCACCACTTAACCGACAAGAAAGAAACTACAGGAACTACCGACATGACGACAGACTATGTGATCGTAACGACAGACCTGAATTGCATCAGAACTGGCGGGATTCAAGCAGAGCAGGGCCCTCTCGTCACGGTGAATTTGTAGAAGTTAGGTCTCCAAACCCCAATAACGACGCGCACCAACAAAGAGACAATAGGCAATGACTCACACCGCTGGCAGCCACAAAACGTACTTATGAAACTGACGACGCAGCTGCCGTAGCTAGTAATTACGTAAAAATGGAAGAGATTAGGGACATGTTACTCCAGGAACACGACATAAAACATAACAACATTGCATATCCTGTGATTCACATTACAGTAAATGATGTAAAATTTACGGCAGTACTTGACTCTGGCAGTCCCATTTCAGTAATTATTGAAACAGCCTTTAGCAAATGCAACAAATCGAACGATTGTCCCACACTTCCGTTACGTAAGATTAAATTACAAGGTGCAATCTTTGGAAAAAGTGTAGATGTACGCCAACAAACCAACTTAGAATTCTTTTGTCAAAGCCACAGCTTCTCTATGAGCTTTCTTATTGTTCCATTATTGTCGACGGAAATTATACTGGGAGTAGACTTTTTGAATGAATACAAAGCAATCTTAAGCTTTCACGATGCTGAAATTAGTTTAGAAAAAGAAGGTAAGTCAGTAGCTTTGAAATTTGAAGATTGGCTCTCAAACCATGACGAAGAAATTAATCGGCTTTACCTCCTGTTAGACAACAGTTCGGAATTTTCAACGGAACTTGACACTAACAATCACTCTGCAGTTACTGACAGGGATGATGTCGACGGCATATTTGAAACTAATAAGTTAATTCAGAATAAAATTCAAACAATTGAGAATTGTAATGACACTGATAGGCAGGACCTCTTTGAGATTTTACAAGCACATTCCACAGTTTTTACTCATAAAACAGGAACAATCAAGGGATTTCAATACCAATTTCGTGTTCGTGAGCATACTAAATTTTGTGTTTGACCATACGTAATTCCGGCGCATTATAGGGACCGTGTTAGAACAGAAGTACAATCTATGCTTGATGAGGGCATTATTGAGCCTGCAGTAAGCTCATACAACAATCCATTACATGTTGTTGAGAAGAAAAATGGATCGATCAGACTTGTCTTAGATTCGAGACAAATCAATACTATCATTATTCCTGAAACAGACAGGCCGCAAACGTTGGAAGAACTTCTTCAAAATTTTAATGGTGTAAAAGTGTTGTCTTCCATTGATCTCAGATCCAGCTTTTATCAGATCGAACTTCATCCAGAATGTAGAAAATACACAGCTTTCCTTTGTTTTGGCGTTTGTTATCAGTTTCGGAAACTTCCCTTTGGTTTGAACATTTCTTCAGCAGCATTCATTCGCGGGCTAAATTCCATATTGCCTGAGTTCTTAAAACGTCACATCACCTTATATGTGGACGATATTCTAATAGCAGAAGCTTCATGGGAACAACATAATCGCATCCTCAACAGTTTGTTACGCATTTTTGCAGAATCTGGAATTACAGTTAACTTGGAAAAGTCTGAATTCGGTCGGACAAAGGTGAAGTTTTTGGGACATATTATTTCTTCTAAAGGCATTCAGCCGGATCCTGAAAAGTTAGAAGCAATCAGAGCCATTCCAGTTCCATCCACAAAAAGACAAGTCCGCAGTCTTCTAGGTCTCGTAAATTTTTACCGTCGTTTTCTGAATATGCAAATTCTTGTTACACCAAAACTTTGTTCTCTCACTGGAAAAAATACTATTTGGAACTGGGACGAACAAGCACAGTTGGAATTCGATTCTTTAAAAGAAGCGTTACTTCATGCGCCAATATTAGCTCATCCAGATCTATCACAAGATTTCTGCCTTAGCACGGATTCTTCTAAAGTCGGTCTTGGTGCCCATTTATTTCAAGAAGCCATAGAAAATGACATTACTGTTCAGAAAACCATTGCTTTTGCTAGCCGAGTGCTAACAAAATCTGAAAAAAATTATTCCGTTACTGAATTAGAAGCTTTAGCAATCGTTTGGGCATTTAACAATTTCCGTTTCTTTCTTTCTGGTAAGCACGTAAAAGTATACAGTGATCATCGTGCATTACAATTTCTTATGTCTTCAAAATTAAATCATGACAGGTTAAAACGTTGGGCATTGTTTCTGCAAGAATTCCGCTTCACAATAGTCTACATTCCCGGCAAGGAGAACATTGTTGCGGACGCACTGTCACGCGCACCGGCTGGGCTTGAGAAAAGTAACACAGAAGGCAACATTGAGAAAAATTTCAGTATTCTTTACATTCAGAAAGTCGCCTTTGAAAACTTCATCACCACATCTTTAAAGGACATTGCTCATGAACAAGATAAAGATCCGATTTGGAAAGACATCAAGAGCAAATGGCATGAAAAGACACACACGCAGATTCGGCATTATTATCTGGTTAGAAGCAACATACTGTTCAAACGCTGCACTGTTGATGACAAGCTATGGGTACTTTGCATTCCTGACGATTTTGTTAATAAGCTCATTTGGTACATTCATTTCAGCTACGCACATTTTGGTCCACGAAAATGTTATCATATTCTTCGAACGACTTGTTATTTTAACAGTATGGAAAAAAGAATTCGAAGAGTCTTGTCTATTTGTAAACTTTGTCAAAAGGCGAAACCATCTACTGTCTCACATCGTGCTCCGTTGTTTCCTATCATTCCTTCTAAATTAAAAGAATTTGCTGCTGTTGATCTCTTGGGACCGCTTGTCAGAACATCTAATGGATTTTCGTACGTTCTAGTCGCTGTTGAACTTACTTCAAAATTTGTTTCTTTCACTCCGTTACGTAAAGCCACTGGACGATCTGTATCCAACGCCTTTGTTAAAAATTTCTTACGTGAAGTTGGACACGTTAGTAAAGTCATTTCAGATAACGGACCGCAATTCAGATCTGCTGTTTGGTCACGCATGCTTCGCAACCATAAAATCAAACCCGTTTTTATTTCATTGTACTCACCACATTGCAACCCGTCTGAACGGATTATGAAAGAAATCAATAAGCTTTGCAGACTTTATTGTCACAGAAAGCATCAGCATTGGGACAGATATTTACACTTATTTCAAAACGTGCTGAATGAAATGCCTCACGACTCCACTACTTTACCACCTACTCTTGTACTGAAGAATGAAGAACCACCGAACAGAATCAGAGAGCTTGTACCTTTCCCGAATACACGTAAACTTCGACACAAAGACATAATTGATTTGGCTCTTAAAAATATAAAATCTGCAGCAGACAAAAGGAGAAAACTACACGGTAAAGCAAATGCAAAGAAGTTGTATATTGGTCAGAAAGTTCTCATTAAAGCTCATTCATTGTCACATAAGAAGAAACACTTGAGTCACAAATTCTTTCTAGTTTACAATGGACCTTACAGAATCCGACGTATACCACATGATAATTGCGTTGAAGTTGAAACTCTGCGTACTAGGAAGAGTAAAGGTTTACACCACATTTCACATGTAAAACCGTTTATTGAAAGATAATCTGCCTTTTTAACTTTGTCTTTGCCATATAACTTTTCACTTTACATTACTAGTATGCTTTGTCAGACTTAAGAAACTGTTAACATACAACAATGTTTGAAGTTATATATCCAGTCAAGAACCAAGAGAACTTATTTAAACAGAAATTAAGAATGCATTGTTATAGTGAACTGACGACACATCGTTATTGTGTGTGTACATTCTTGTTTGTTAGTGGCACGATTACGTAACGACCATAAGGCTCACATACTTAAAACATATACTGGTACTGCTAATGAGATTTTAATGCAACATTTTGGTTTACTTGAAAATATATTCTGGATTTAAAGTACTTTCTGTGAGATACCAGATGACACAGTGGTTAGTTTATGTGACAGCTACACGTTTTTATCACGACGCTACTAATGAGTGACAATATATAATGTTGCTTTTGCAGTGTTTCTGTTTTATATCTGCACAGTTTTTCTGAATTCTTCTGGAAAGTAAAACATGTTTTAGTAGTAACTTTTGTGGTACAGCAACAATGAGATTGTCTTTTCCGTAGCACAACAATACGTTACAGCACAGTACTTTCTTCATCACGGCAATAAGCGTAATAACTAAGATATCTATACATAAAGCATTTCACTTTTGTTTATCATGAGGTAAGTACATTGACTTCTGCAGAACTTGGCTTTCGGAGGACGATAAGTACGACGCTTCCACAGAATTATCTTACAGCAAGACGCACATTTAGCGCTACAGGACACGCATTTGAGAGATTTTGTACTTAAGCCATTTATTTTTCAAAATTTTTGAATTACAAAGAAAGTTTTCCGTGATATATTTCATTCTATTGCTGTAATCTGTAACACCTGAGGGTATAATTACATTAATCCTCAGGGGGGTATACGCCTACTTTGTGTACCATGTGTTTGGCAACCACAAGGAACCCTAGCTAATATGGTATTTGCTTATACAACTTTACACATCGGTACCATATTTCTCTAACACACAAATTACACAGCTATCTGATCATGTAACTGAGAGATAAACTTTTTTTATTACATCAGTGACAGATGTTTACGCAATTACACAGTTGGATAACTTCACACTTATGAAATTGTATTTTGTCTGTACTTTGTGAAATGCTCATATATTTTTGGAACCATTGTGATACTATGAGAGCTTTGAATGATGTATTTGGTATGGATTCATGATTTTTAAAGTACGTTTGAGGCAGATGACGCTTTTGACATGAGCAGAGAATTTTTTTAATTATTGGAGGAAGCTACGACGATTTTGAGATTTGACTGGGGTGTTATGATGTTATTTTTACGACGACGATGTGTATTATGCTGCTGAGGTATGTTTACGATTAATAGGCTGAGGCTATATGAGTTATTTGATTATGCTTCATATTTATAATGACGAAATATTGACGAGTGTCGATGGATACGTATATGTGTAATAAGGTAAGGAGTAATGAATAGTGGGTAGGGACTCTTGACTTGTGAAAAAGGATGTTGGAAATCAAGAATCGTACTTTAAGAGTTATGAAATGTGTGTAAATGCGTGAATGTATCACAATGCCGGCGAAAATTTTTTGGACAACGTTATATTCATAGGATTTTCTTTCTACAGATTTGCAACGCTAATTCTTGACCTGTGAAATATTTTTATGTGAGACTGTCACTGTAGCGGAAACTGGTGTCGTAAATATTTCCGTAAGAAAGTTAAGTGACCACCTGCACGTAATGCGTCGTGGGCACGCAGCTGTGTCAAACACCTGGAGAACAAGCCATTAGGGTGTGCCTTTCTGGAAGCACAGGTAGAAAAAAAAAGAAAAAAGGCAGGCCTTTATCCTCGCCATTGGCATTCCTTTAGAGAAAATATTGCAAATGCGACACCCTCATTACTTCCATTAACCTTGCTATTGACATTCCTTTGTAGAAAGCATCGCAAATATTACACGCTCATTACCTGATAACATATGATTACTCATACTTTGTGCTAATTACTGCAATGCTTATGAATTGATGGGAAATATTCGTACATCTGCACACCTGATTATGACAAGTGTCTTTCTATGAGAGTTGAGAGCTACTGACTTACGAAATGCCACATGACTATTGAATGATATTTTTATGCTTTGCTTTTTGTAGTTGCTTATTTCACTTGATATCTGGTTTCCAGCTGTGTTGCAGCATTGCTTTTATAAAATAAAATGCATTTGCTAATGTGAACACTTTCTGTCAACAGATCTATTAAATAATTATTTTATGATCCACATTCTTTAAAAAAGGAGCACTTGGAAAGGAAAGAACAATAAGAAGGAACTAGTAACAGTAACACATAATTTTCTTTTCAAGTACATGGTAATATTTCTTTTTAAAATCAGTTGTTGTGGTGCACCACTTTAATTATATAGATATTAAGATGTGAATATACATTTCCCTTATCTGCATTGTTGTTTTTACTGTAATATTTTTTCTGCTTGAGCTTTGTCATGTATAGATATAAGTTTTATATTTTTTATATTTTTTATATTTGCTGCTGCTGTTTGCCAGGCATAGTGCTCCTGAATTTTAAATTGTGTTACTCTGTTAAGCTAATTTTACTACTGACTTATTTTTCTTGCTACTGTACATTGGCTCATGTTAGTTGTAATGTTGCATTGCTTGGTAATTTATATTTACTGTAGCTTGCTTTGCAATTTTCCATTTTTTTTGCATTGCTGTTTGTGTTAATTTGTTATGTGCTGCTGCATTGCCTCGTCCCTTAGTTTAGTATCTCAGCTCAGTAGATTTAAGTTAGCTTAAGAGGAGACTATATAAGAAACTAACTATTATAAATTTATAAGAAATGCATTGAGAAGCTATCAGAAAATGGTCTGGCAAAATAAAAAGGATACTGTACAGTGGAGAAAAACTATTATTGACAGAGGATGTGAACAGAATACAGAAAGCAGAGAGAAAAACTATTTTTGACAGAGGATGTGAACGAAATACAGAAGGCAGGCTTAGATAGGACTTTTGGGAATAATGATGAATGAAGGGAGATCTCCAAGAAGCAAAGAAAGTTTTGTTTGCAAAATACTGCAATGAAACAAACCCTGTCCTTTCCTTTTGTGTTATCCCACTACGTGTTTGGGTACCCTTGTGTATATATGTTCTTCCTGTCTTTATATGTTTACCTCATCAGACTTTTGTTGTAGAATTTTTCTCATACTCAGCTACATGAACTATGATGAGGAATATTGTTATCCTCAAATATAATTTGCGTTAATAATATGTTATTTACTTTGTAAAGATGTTAGACATTATTAATTTTGTTTTGTTTTAATGCTCATGTGTAAAGTTGATGTTTCAAAAGTTATTCTGATCTTTTATGTATTTACTTATGTCATAATTCCTGTAACACTGATGTATATGTTTATTTCTATTCTTTTGTAAAGCCCCTATTACTGCAAACGTTATCTGTATTATTATGTTTTTAATGATGTGTTTTGTACCTTTGTTATTGTATTCTTATGTTATAAAATTGTAATTGTCACCAGTTCATGATATTATTAACTTGTTAGTTACATTTCACTGCACACGTTTCTGTTGGTCATAGTATATGAACAATATGTGAGAAGTAGGGACTGATAGTGTTTGCACGTGTGTTAATGATTCAGCAAGGGACTGGATAACAGCATTGCTGGTTCTAAGGACAATTCCAAAAACTTTGTGAGTGCACAAGTGGTGGTTTATGGACTTGCTATATTCTCCGCAAGACTCTTCGATGGTGGTTGTGCACCTGCACAGTCACAACAGATGGCTGCTGGCCGTCTCTACATGGACTACAGTGGGTCTGCACCTTCGATGGCCCACCAATACTGTAATCTCTTCAAGGACTACAGTGGGTCTGCATCTTTGATGATCCATCAATACCATTATTTCTACAAGGACTGCAGTGGGTCTGCACCTCTGGTGGCCCACCAATACCGTAATCTCTACCAGGACTACAGTGGGTCTGCTCTGTGATGACCTACCTACCAATACTCTTCAAAATTTCGACTGACTCTGCTGTGGGTTTGCTCTGTTGTGGCCCATTACCTGTCTGCATGTCGAGAATCAGCACTGTCTTTCCATTGGAAGGACAACACTACTTCTTCAAGACTGCATGGAAATTCACTACTTCCGTGTGCATTTTCTTTTACTGCTCAGACTTTGAGAAAAACACTGCTATTCTCCTGTTATGTACGATTAGGACTGTCTTTATGGACTGTGAGACAATTTTAGCTTTTGACCAACATTGTATCAATAAGTGTGTGCATTTGATTTCTTTGTTATTGTAATTATGAAAAAAAATTTTCAAATCTGTATTGGCCACTGCCCAATCCAATTTGTAAAATTTTTTGTGGGGAGCATGGGGGCTATGTAAGTAAGCTGTTTAGGTTTTTTTATTGGTAACGCCACCTCTGTATGAAAATCACTGGCTGTGCTGTGTGCAGTCTGTGGCTGCTTTGCATTGTTGTAATACTCGCCATTGTAGTGTTAGGCAGCTGGCTGTGAACAGCGCGTAGCGTTGCGCAGTTGGAGGTGAGCCGCCAGCAGTGGTGGATGTGGGGAGAGAGATGGCGGAGTTTTGAAATTTGTCATGAACTGCTATATTTATATATGATGATATCAAGGTAAATACATTGTTTGTTCTCTATTAATATCTTTCATTTGCTAACTATCCCTATCAGTAGTTAGTGCCTTCCATAGTTTGAATCTTTTATTTAGCTGGCAGTAGTGGCGCTCGCTGTATTGCAGTAGCTTGAGCAGCGAAGATTTTTGTGAGGTAAGTGATTTGTGAAAGGTATAGTTTAATGTTAGTCAGGGCCATTCTTTTGTAGGGAATTTTGAAAGTCAGATTGCGTTGCGCTAACAAAATATTGTGTGTCAGTTTAAGCACAGTCTTGTATAATTGTTCAAAGGGGACGTTTCATCAGTCGTCGTTTGTCCCGTTCTTGCAGGAACTTTTCCTGGCAGCGGCGATGTCGGAGATTTTATGTTTCACCGGATTCCTGATATTCACGGTGCACTCGTGAAATGGTCGTACGGGAAAATCCCCACTTCAGCGCTACCTGGCCGATGATGTGTCCTACCGCTCGTGCGCCGACTATAACACCACGTTCATACTCAAAACTTGATAACCCGCCATTGTGGAAGCAGTAGTCGTGTATATACACTCCTGGAAATGGAAAAAAGAACACATTGACACCGGTGTGTCAGACCCACCATACTTGCTCCGGACACTGCGAGAGGGCTGTACAAGCAATGATCACACGCACGGCACAGCGGACACACCAGGAACCGCGGTGTTGGCCGTCGAATGGCGCTAGCTGCGCAGCATTTGTGCACCGCCGCCGTCAGTGTCAGCCAGTTTGCCGTGGCATACGGAGCTCCATCGCAGGCTTTAACACTGGTAGCATGCCGCGACAGCGTGGACGTAAACCGTATGTGCAGTTGACGGACTTTGAGCGAGGGCGTATAGTGGGCATGCGGGAGGCCGGGTGGACGTACCGCCGAATTGCTCAACACGTGGGGCGTGAGGTCTCCACAGTACATCGATGTTGTCGCCAGTGGTCGGCGGAAAGTGCACGTGCCCGTCGACCTGGGACTGGCCCGCAGCGACGCACGGATGCACGATAAAGACCGTATGATCCTACGCAGTGCCGTAGGGGACCGCACCGCCACTTCCCAGCAAATTAGGGACACTGTTGCTCCTGGGGTATCGGCGAGGACCATTCGCAACCGTCTCCATGAAGCTGGGCTACGGTCCCGCACACCGTTAGGCCGTCTTCCGCTCGCGCCCCAACATCGTGCAGCCCGCCTCCAGTGGTGTCGCGACAGGCGTGAATGGAGGGACGAATGGAGACGTGTCGTCTTCAGCGATGAGAGTCGCTTCTGCCTTGGTGCCAATGATGGTCGTATGCGTGTTTGGCGCCGTGCAGGTGAGCGCCACAATCAGGACTGCATACGACCGAGGCACACAGGGCCAACACCCGGCATCATGGTGTGGGGAGCGATCTCCTACACTGGCCGTACACCACTGGTGATCGTCGAGGGGACACTGAATAGTGCACGGTACATCCAAACCGTCATCGAACCCATCGTTCTACCATTCCTAGACCGGCAAGGGAACTTGCTGTTCCAACAGGACAATGCACGTCCGCATGTATCCCGTGCCACCCAACGTGCTCTAGAAGGTGTAAGTCAACTACCCTGGCCAGCAAGATCTCCGGATCTGTCCCCCATTGAGCATGTTTGGGACTGGATGAAGCGTCGTCTCACGCGGTCTGCACGTCCAGCACGAACGCTGGTCCAACTGAGGCGCCAGGTGGAAATGGCATGGCAAGCCGTTCCACAGGACTACATCCAGCATCTCTACGATCGTCTCCATGGGAGAATAGCAGCCTGCATTGCTGCGAATGGTGGATATACACTGTACTAGTGCCGACATTGTGCATGCTCTGTTGCCTGTGTCTATGTGCCTGTGGTTCTGTCAGTGTGATCATGTGATGTATCTGACCCCAGGAATGTGTCAATAAAGTTTCCCCTTCCTGGGACAATGAATTCACGGTGTTCTTATTTCAATTTCCAGGAGTGTATAAGGGAAGCCGGAAGGCCGGCAGTAGATAAAAATTTTGAAAGATCCGTTTTTCATCATTGTTGCATATCCTAAGACTCAACCAGTTTAAATGCTCCACATGATGCATCTACAAAGCCTTATAGGTGCTTATAAATTTTATTTTTGGGTAGGCGTGCAAAATATGCACCAGCGTTTGTACAGATGTTCCTACTTATGCAATGGCCAATTCTGATAAAGTTAAGTGATCTTCGTATTTTTCATAGTTGGCTCACATTTAGGAGTTGGATTGTTGTATCTGGTTGCCAAATTTCTTATGATCATGGGAGGATGTCCACTGACTTCCCCATTCTGTGGCGAGTTGGCCAGTATTTAACTAGATTGGTTCCCTAGATTTTATACGAGTGCGCTGTAAGTCATTCAGTGTTTCATGAATAGGGAAGTTTCTGGATCTTTTGAGTTTGATCTATTTTGGTGTTAAGGGGGTTTTCTGGGCTATTAGCTTCAAAAAATCGATTTTTAATGCATTTTTCGATACCTGTTATTTATGGAGAATATGTCGGCCAAATGAGTTTGCCCGCAATCTATTGCATACAGTCGAAATTCACGATCATCGGAACGGCAGCCCTGCGTCTTCGAGCGATTGCAGATGGCGCTCGGAGGCAATCAGACCTGTGTACGATGATCTATCGAATGTCAATTTACTGGAAAGCTGTGTTGTCGCGAACACTCAAAACTCTAACGACTCCACAAATTCGCTGCTTTGGATGCTTTCCACAAAACATACTCCGGTAAAGAAGTAGTCGAAATTGCAAACGATTTGGCTACAGTTATTTTCGACGACGGCTTCATGAGACTCGCACGGACTATGAATGTCACGAACATTCAACCTGGCAACATGTCGTTCGAATTTTGCGGAAGGCGTAACGCGGATCGACTTGTACGCTCACATTACAGCGCACCTGAATGGTTCGAATGGCTCTGAGCACTATGGGACTTAACGTCTGAGGTCATTAGTCCCCAAGAACTTAGAACTACTTAAACCTAACTAACCTAAGGACACCACACACATCCATGCCCGAGGGAGGATTCGAACCTGCGGCCGTAGCAGTCGCGCGGTTCTGGACAGAAGCGCCTAGAACGGCGCCAGTAAAGATGTCAGTAAAGATGCCATATCTGCGACCTTGGAGGAAGAGAGACATGGCAATTAGATTTACGAGATCGAGGAAGGTAGTTCCCAGATTGATGGAACGTCCCAAAAGACCAAAACCTTAAACGCGTTTCCTTAAAAGTCTTTTTTATTGAGTGTTTGGGTTGCCGAAAAACTATTCCGCCGATTTTTATGCCGCTTTTCAATTTTTGTAGAGTTTGGAACATCTAAAATTTAAACGAGTTCCAAAACACTGATTTTTTTTTACGTTTGAATCCCCAATCAAAGTCGATTTTTCTTACTTTTTTATCAAATAGCCGCCACTTGGTAAAAAAATTACATTTTTTTTCACTTTTCATAGATTCTGACCGTAGGTATACTTATATATGTTATACATTTTCATAATTTTTGGTCTGGTCTGTTTCAGACCACGTAGTTACCTGAACCAGGTCCACCTGCCTGCCGGTCCACGGCGTGCGTTAGGATCTTCGGCGCCATTTTGTTTATGCCGTTGGTGGGGAGGCTTGCGTGCCTCAGCGATACAGATAGACGTACCGTAGGTGCAACCACAACGGAGGGGTATCTGTTGAGAGGCCAGACAAACGTGTGGTTCCTGAAGAGGGGCAGCAGCCTTTTCAGTACTTGCAAGGGCAACAGTCTGGATGATTGACTGATCTGGCCTTGTAACAATAACCAAAACGGCCTTGCTGTGCTGGTACTGCGAACGGCTGACAGCAAGGGGAAACTACAGCCGTAATTTTTCCCGAGGGCATGCAGCTTTACTGTATGATTACATGATGATGGCGTCCTCTTGGGTAAAATATTCCGGAGGTAAAATAGTCCCCCATTTGGATCTCCGGGCGGGGACTACTCAAGAGGATGTCGTTATCAGGAGAAAGAAAACTGGCGTTCTACGGATCGGAGCGTGGAATGTCAGATCCCTTAATCGGGCAGGTAGGTTAGAAAATTTAAAAAGGGAAATGGATAGGTTGAAGTTAGATATAGTGGGAATTAGTGAAGTTCGGTGGCAGGAGGAACAAGACTTCTGGTCAGGTGACTACAGGGTTATAAACACAAAATCAAATAGGGGTAATGGAGGAGTGGGTTTAATAATGAATAGGAAAATAGGAATGCGGGTAAGCTACTACAAACAGCACAGTGAACGCATTATTGTGGCCAAGATAGATACGAAGCCCACACCTACTACAGTAGTACAAGTTTATATGCCAACTAGCTCTGCAGATGACGAAGAAATTGAAGAAATATATGATGAAATAAAAGAAATTATTCAGATTGTGAAGGGAGACGAAAATTTAATAGTCATGGGTGACTGGAATTCGAGTGTAGGAAAAGGGAGAGAAGGAAACATAGTAGGTGAATATGGATTGGGGGACAGAAATGAAAGAGGAAGCCGCCTGGTAGAATTTTGCACAGAGCACAACATAATCATAACTAACACTTGGTTTAAGAATCATGAAAGAAGGTTGTATACATGGAAGAACCCTGGAGATACTAAAAGGTATCAGATAGATTATATAATGGTAAGACAGAGATTTAGGAACCAGGTTTTAAATTGTAAGACATTTCCAGGGGCAGATGTGGACTCTGACCACAATCTATTGGTTATGACCTGTAGATTAAAACTGAAGAAACTGCAAAAAGGTGGGAATTTAAGGAGATGGGACCTGGATAAACTGAAAGAACCAGAGGTTGTACAGAGATTCAGGGAGAGCATAAGGGAGCAATTGACAGGAATGGGGGAAATAAATACAGTAGAAGAAGAATGGGTAGCTTTGAGGGATGAAGTAGTGAAGGCAGCAGAGGATCAAGTAGGTAAAAAGACGAGGGCTAGTAGAAATCCTTGGGTAACAGAAGAAATATTGAATTTAATTGATGAAAGGAGAAATATAAAAATGCAGTAAGTGAAACAGGCAAAAAGGAATACAAACGTCTCAAAAATGAGATTGACAGGAAGTGCAAAATGGCTAAACAGGGATGGCTAGAGGACAAATGTAAGGATGTAGAGGCCTATCTCACTAGGGGTAAGATAGATACCGCCTACAGGAAAATTAAAGAGACCTTTGGAGATAAGAGAACGACTTGTATGAATATCAAGAGCTCAGATGGAAACCCAGTTCTAAGCAAAGAAGGGAAAGCAGAAAGGTGGAAGGAGTATATAGAGGGTCTATACAAGGGCGATGTACTTGAGGACAATATTATGGAAATGGAAGAGGATGTAGATGAAGATGAAATGGGAGATACGATACTGCGTGAAGAGTTTGACAGAGCACTGAAAGACCTGAGTCGAAACAAGGCCCCCGGAGTAGACAATATTCCATTGGAACTACTGACGGCCGTGGGAGAGCCAGTCCTGACAGAACTCTACCATCTGGTGAGCAAGATGTATGAAACAGGCGAAATACCCTCAGACTTCAAGAAGAATATAATAATTCCAATCCCAAAGAAAGCAGGTGTTGACAGATGTGAAAATTACCGAACTATCAGCTTAATAAGTCACAGCTGCAAAATACTAACACGAATTCTTTACAGACGAATGGAAAAACTAGTAGAAGCCAACCTCGGGGAAGATCAGTTTGGATTCCGTAGGAACACTGGAACACGTGAGGCAATACTGACCTTACGACTTATCTTAGAAGAAAGATTAAGGAAAGGCAAACCTACGTTTCTAGCATTTGTAGACTTAGAGAAAGCTTTTGACAATGTTGACTGGAATACTCTCTTTCAAATTCTGAAGGTGGCAGGGGTAAAATACAGGGAGCGAAAGGCTATTTACAATTTGTACAGAAACCAGATGGCAGTTATAAGAGTCGAGGGACATGAAAGGGAAGCAGTGGTTGGGAAGGGAGTAAGACAGGGTTGTAGCCTCTCCCCGATGTTGTTCAATCTGTATATTGAGCAAGCAGTAAAGGAAACAAAAGAAAAATTCGGGGTAGGTATTAAAATTCATGGAGAAGAAATAAAAACTTTGAGGTTCGCCGATGACATTGTAATTCTGTCAGAGACAGCAAAGGACTTGGAAGAGCAGTTGAATGGAATGGACAGTGTCTTGAAAGGAGGATATAAGATGAACATCAACAAAAGCAAAACAAGGATAATGGAATGTAGTCTAATTAAGTCAGGTGATGCTGAGGGAATTAGATTAGGAAATGAGGCACTTAAAGTAGTAAAGGAGTTTTGCTATTTGGGGAGCAAAATAACTGATGATGGTCGAAGTAGAGAGGATATAAAATGTAGGCTGGCAATGGCAAGGAAAGCGTTTCTGAAGAAGAGAAATTTGTTAACATCCAGTATAGATTTAAGTGTCAGGAAGTCATTTCTGAAAGTATTCGTATGGAGTGTAGCCATGTATGGAAGTGAAACATGGACGATAAATAATTTGGACAAGAAGAGAATAGAAGCTTTCGAAATGTGGTGCTATAGAAGAATGCTGAAGATTAGATGGGTAGATCACATAACTAATGAGGAAGTATTGAATAGGATTGGGGAGAAGAGAAGTTTGTGGCACAACTTGACTAGAAGAAGGGATCGGTTGGTAGGACATGTTCTGAGGCATCAAGGGATCACCAATTTAGTATTGGAGGGCAGCGTGGAGGGTAAAAATCGTAGAGGGAGACCAAGAGATGAATACACTAAGCAGATTCAGAAGGATGTAGGTTGCAGTAGGTACTGGGAGATGAAAAAGCTTGCACGGGATAGAGTAGCATGGAGAGCTGCATCAAACCAGTCTCAGGACTGAAGACCACAACAACAACAACAACAACCCCTTAATAATCTTGGTCAAAAGGAATTGTCTTCACCTCAAAAAAAAAGTTGAAAATCAGGTAGAAGTCGGATCTCTAGACCAGAAAACTCCTATGAAACTTGTTGTCGGTGGAGATTTGCACGGGCAATATTGACGGTACAGCCATAGTGTTGATGAGGGTTTAAGAGTCCCCGTCACGACTCTTATCGCATCATTTAGATGGGTATCTGCTTTGCTGTCAAGGGGAACAATATTCGAAGAAAGGGTACACAGGTGTTTTTTCTGTAGTGTTTGCTTTAGAACCACAGCTAACATTAGCCAGTTTTCTTATAATGTTATTACTCGATTTTAGTTTCTGTTCTGCTAATTCTGTATGATAGAAGACAGTACATTCTCCCATCGTACATAAGTTAAGAGGACGAGAAGGAGATTAGTCTAGGACTCCACTTTGTAGTTGAGACAGTGGCAGGCAACAATGATCTAGAGATAAAGAAGAAGCAGTAAGTTAAATATTTCGCACATGTTACTAATTTCCCACCTACCTAGTACTATGTAGTTACAACACATTCTGAATTCATTTCTTTCAGTTTAAATGCTTGAGTTTAAGTGACAAAAAGTAAATGGCTCTGAGCACTATGGGACTTAACATCTGAGGTCATCAGTCCGCTAGAACTTAGAACTACTTAAACCTAACTAACCTAAGGACATCACACACATCCATGCCCGAGGCAGGATTCGAACCTGCGACCGTAGAAGTCACGCGGTTCCGGACTGAAGTGCCTAGAACCGCACGGCCACCGCGGCCGGCAAAAAAAGTAACATTTGCGATTAGAATATTCAGTTATATCCGACGAAGTATTTGGAATAAGCTCTGAGGATACAGTACAAAGAAACATTAGCCACGGGAGCGCTTTAAAAACCTGGCGTTATTTATTATAGCTGTTGTTTGCGTTTTACATTTACTTTTGTGCAGGTCACAAGGGTTCCTGTGGAGCAGCGAAATGAGAAAAATATTCAGACAGCAGAGCAGGAATGTTTCGGCCACACCGACCTTGTTATTTCCAGGGGCACCCAGAGGAAACTAGCATTGCGCACACGCTCCTCCCCCCCCCCCCCCCCCACCACCGCCACCACCACCCTCCTCCCGCCCACCACCAACACTCACACGTGAGTGCGCACACATGCACATACACACACACACAATTATGTCTCCGTGCTCGTCGTCAAATTTGGGGTGTCTAGGAGGCCTGATTACTGGGTTTGCTAGACAAACATACAAAAAAATTGTATTAATGAGTTTTATTACAAAATGAAAATTTCAGTACTTAACTTTCGACAGTAACACAGATTTGTCGTAAGCAAAGGGCCACATAGATACAAGTCTGTGCTAAATAGACAGTACAAGCGAAGTAATGAGCGTTGACGCTTCTACCCAAGTCGCTAGTCTAGAAGCTACTAGTCAACTCGGGCGCGGTGTTTATGTCCTCTTCACATAGGGGCCGCTGCTGTCGCTTTGTCGTCCTGGAGAGGGGTCGGGTCAGCGTGCGATTGGCTGATTTCTTCTCACAGCCATCTCTTCTCTATCGTCCCCAACTGGCGTGTGGGCGCTTGACTTTACGACGTAGCACACACGTTGGAAATATTGCACTTCTTTGAAATGGTAAGCTGTTTCACATCACCTTAGGTACTACCATATTCTATAATTCGATAAAATACATCTAAAAACTGACTGCCTTCTCAAAAGCGTCGTCTGTCTACCATTATAATAATAATTATGTTACGTTTCAGTTCAGGTGCACTTCCTGAAAAATTGTGAGCAAAAAGTAAAATGAAACGTCAGTTGCTGGGAAACACACATTAAGTCAAACATGCGTATATTCTTATAGTTGGATCACGGATAAATTTTTAGATCTTTATTTGACTGATCGTGGCTGTATGTCTCTTGTGCATGTTGCTAGTATTCTCGCAGACAGGGGCAGTGCATACGTAACGACACATTTTCCCCATGGGGTAATCGATCTTCTGACTGGTTTGATGTGGCCCACCACGAATACCTCTACAGTACAAACCTCTTGTACTCTCGATATGTCGAAACGTACCCTGAAGTTTTTGACAAAATGGTTCTGAGCACTATGGGACTCAACTGCTGTGGTCATAAGTCCCCTAGAACTTAGAACTACTTAAACCTAACTAACCTAAGGACAGCACACAACACCCAGCCATCACGAGGCAGAGAAAATCCCTGACCCCGCCGGGAATCGAACCCGGGAACCCGGGCGTGGGAAGCGAGAACGCTACCGCACGACCACGAGATGCGGGCGAAGTTTTTGATACCGGAAGAATACACCGAAAGAAAGACAATGTCAAAATTTTAGCTTATTAGACACATTGCAAGCTCTTTTTAAAAACTTTGAAATCTGCCAAATGGTTTGCCCACGAGGCGGCTGGAGAAATGTACACCTCTACCGTAGCTGTAGTAGGAGGCGCATGTGCAACACTACAGGCACACATCCTTGATTGACGGCTCATCGGCAAACAGACAACACGACACAGCACGATCGTAATTTACTCGTACAAAGCGTTGATAGTTCCACTGGCACAGTTGTTCTGTTACTATTCACACAAATTTCCAACTCATGTAATATCCAAAACAATTTGCAATTGCCTTTGAGCTATCGCTAAGTTTTCACAGTGGAGATAGAAATAAATTAATTTTCGTTGCGTTTGCTTCATTTCGACTCTTGTTAATAGTATCTGTCTTTGTGCACGTTCTAGAGTTTTACGTAATGTGGTAACCAGTTAATGGCTTCAAATGGTTCACATGGCTCTGAGCACTATGGGACTTACCATCTGAGGGCATCAGTCCCCTAGAACTTAGAACTACTTAAACCTAACTAACCTAAGGACATCACACACATCCATGCCCGAGGCAGGATTCGAACCTGCGACCGTAGCAGTCACGCGGTTCCGCACTGGAGCGCCTAGAACCGCTCGGCCACCGCGGCCGGCGGTAACCAGTTAATGTTTTCAACCTCGTAGTGATAAAATATGGAGAATATGGCATGCACTCAAATTCATTTACCTCTCCTGAACAACTACATATGTGTAATTTATTAGTTATTTCTAGTACATTCATTCGAATAGTGTCGGCATTTCTTTAGAAACTGTGGAAACGTTAGGAGAAAGAGGAGGTACCTCTGAAGTTTCTGTGAAATGTGGTTCGAATGACGATTGTTGTGCTAACTGATGTCTAGAGCAAAAATATAGTACATTGGTGACCAAAAGAAAACATGGAGAGTGACGAGGGAAAGGATGTAAATATTTTGGTTCGGACGCCGAAGGGAGAAAACGCATGGAGATAACCTGTCTGCAAAGCTGGTTTCTTTTCATAAAATATAAACGTGAATAGAAATAGATGGAAAAAAGATTTCCACACAGTACAAAATGTGCACCAAGAATGTGAAAAAAAATCTGAACGTCAATAGTTTTAATGGAAAAAATATTTCCATACGGTATAAAATATGTACCAGAAGTGTGAAAGAAAAATTGTTCGTAACACTTATAACTGTTCATGAGAGTCAGTTACCTGTTACCGAGGGAAATATACGACATGTGCCCTCTGAATTGCAAATGAGATGAACATCGTTCAAGCAGGCCAAAGAGGTATGGAAATCAGTAGACTGAGAAAATTATGTCCAGAAGAAAGTCACAAAATTGTGAACATTACTTCATGTTAACGTGCAGACGATATGTCATTTACAGGTAGTACTATAGTCAAATTCATAGCTTCTTGTTTTCCCATAAATAATTTGTACTAATGTAAAGCCCATTACCCCGATTTCAAGCAGGAATGCATTCAAACCGCATTTTATCACTTCTGCCGACAAAACAGAGAGAGTCGCTTGTGCAGTTGATGTTCGTATACAAGGATTGCAGTTGTAAGCATCAGCGGACCACTTTTCCCGCTCCTTTATATCTGCCTTCAGGAACGTCACAACAATTACGTCAAAAAATTAAAAAAAATTCTATTTAGTTGTAAAAAATCTTGTAATCGACGTAGCAAAATCTGGAAAAATGAGAGAGAAACGTTTTCAGGTATTACATCCGAAACTTCTCCAGTTGTACAAAATAAATCATTGCTTTTGTCGCACTTTTGAAATAACAACACTTCTGTCCTTATAAGGAGAACAAAAAAGCTATCGATACGGACTGCACCAGGAACTTACAGTTTCATTCAGCCCCACAGTACAGAAATTTTTTGTGGTGTAAAGCATATTTCAGGAAACTGTCGGACAATATACTTTCCGATACACATTTGTCATTTCAGGTTCGTCAGTGCAACACTATTGTTAAACTTCAGTCACCTGTACATTGTCAGTTTGTATCCTCACATTTGACGAATTTGATGACTTACGCCTCGTACGCAGCACAATGATCACAACAACAGCCACGACCACCCCTTACTCCATTCCAGTTATGCCTAAAGGAAATTAGTAATTACTGTGAAAGCTATATATTACTCTTTCCTCTACCACGCGTGCCTTGTATAAAGAAAACGTTTTTTTTTTTTTTTCGTCGTCCTACACACACTTCGCATTTTTAAGACTACAAGGAACTGTTTCATTGCTAGTAAAATATATATTATTCAAATATGTCTTTCGGACATGTTAGAAAGAACAGACACCATATCCATATAAGCATATCGTTCTGGCGATACCGGCCATGGCCTCGTCCTTCTATGATGATGCTCACATATTCCCCTAACTCTTACGGGACTTGGTAAGAATATCTTTCACGAGTAATGAGTGTGTTGGGGTGGGACACTACGAATGTAGTGTGTGGACATACAAAGTGAGAATGTGGGTCTCGCGGGAGGCGTGCGCGAGATAGTCCCTGCAGTCGCGTTATCCTCTGTGCCCTCGGTGGCTCAGATGGATAGAGCGTCTGCCATGTAAGCAGGAGATCCTGGGTTCGAGTCCCAGTCGGGGCACGCATTTTCACCTGTCCCCGTTGATATATATCAACACCCGTCAACAGCTTATGATATTAATATAATCCTAATTTCTTTCTAGACAGCTGCAGGTCATCAATGGTGTCTTTTCTTTCGGACATGTTCGAAAGAACAGACACCATATCCATATAACTAACCTAAGGACTTCACGCACATCCATGCACGAGGCAGGATTCGAACCTGCGACCGCAGCAGCAGCGCGGTTTCGGACCACGGTCCCTTAATCAACTTAATCTATTCCATACTATTATATGACTTTGCTATCAAAAAAATGGTTCAATTGGCTCTGAGCACTATGCGACTTAACTTCTGAGGTCATCTATCGCCTAGAACGTAGAACTAATTAAATCTAACTAACCTAAGGACATCACACACATCCATGCCTGAGGCAGGATTCGAACCTGAGACCGTAGCGGTCGCTCGGCTCCAGACTGTAGAGCCTAGAACCGCACGGCCACTCCGGCCGGCTTGCTATCAAAAATCTCGATAAGTACTTTACCGATTTCCTCTATATCTTTACACAATATTGTGTTGAACAATGGGGTGGACGCAAGATGTATTTTTTAATGTACATATATGTAATACACTCCTGGAAATGGAAAAAAGAACACATTGACACCGGTGTGTCAGACCCACCATACTTGCTCCGGACACTGCGAGAGGGCTGTACAAGCAATGATCACACGCACGGCACAGCGGACACACCAGGAACCGCGGTGTTGGCCGTCGAATGGCGCTAGCTGCTCAGCATTTGTGCACCGCCGCCGTCAGTGTCAGCCAGTTTGCCGTGGCATACGGAGCTCCATCGCAGTCTTTAACACTGGTAGCATGCCGCGACAGCGTGGACGTGAACCGTATGTGCAGTTGACGGACTTTGAGCGAGGGCGTATAGTGGGCATGCGGGAGGCCGGGTGGACGTACCGCCGAATTGCTCAACACGTGGGGCGTGAGGTCTCCACAGTACATCGATGTTGTCGCCAGTGGTCGGCGGAAGGTGCACGTGCCCGTCGACCTGGGACCGGACCGCAGCGACGCAAGGATGCACGCCAAGACCGTAGGATCCTACGCAGTGCCGTAGGGGACCGCACCGCCACTTCCCAGCAAATTAGGGACACTGTTGCTCCTGGGGTATCGGCGAGGACCATTCGCAACCGTCTCCATGAAGCTGGGCTACGGTCCCGCACACCGTTAGGCTGTCTTCCGCTCACGCCCCAACATCGTGCAGCCCGCCTCCAGTGGTGTCGCGACAGGCGTGAATGGAGGGACCAATGGAGATGTGTCGTCTTCAGCGATGAGAGTCGCTTCTGCCTTGGTGCCAATGATGGTCGTATGCGTGTTTGGAGCCGTGCAGGTGAGCGCCACAATCAGGACTGCATACGACCGAGGCACACAGGGCCAACACCCGGCATCATGGTGTGGGGAGCGATCTCCTACACTGGCCGTACACCACTGGTGATCGTCGAGGGGACACTGAATAGTGCACGGTACATCCAAACCGTCATCGAACCCATCGTTCTACCATTCCTAGACCGGCAAGGGAACTTGCTGTTCCAACAGGACAATGCACGTCCGCATGTATCCCGTGCCACCCAACGTGCTCTAGAAGGTGTAAGTCAACTACCCTGGCCAGCAAGATCTCCGGATCTGTCCCCCATTGAGCATGTTTGGGACTGGATGAAGCGTCGTCTCACGCGGTCTGCACGTCCAGCACGAACGCTGGTCCAACTGAGGCGCCAGGTGGAAATGGCATGGCAAGCCGTTCCACAGGACCACATCCAGCATCTCTACGATCGTCTCCATGGGAGAATAGCAGCCTGCATTGCTGCGAAAGGTGGATATACACTGTACTAGTGCCGACATTGTTCATGCTCTGTTGCCTGTGTCTATGTGCCTGTGGTTCTGTCAGTGTGATCATGTGATGTATCTGACCCCAGGAATGTGTCAATAAAGTTTCCCCTTCCTGGGACAATGAATTCACGGTGTTCTTATTTCAATTTCCAGGAGTGTATATACATACATATTTGATGTAGTATGAGGAAACGTTGTAATGAAAGATCTTGGAAGTAATTGAGCAATGTACTTTAAAATGTTGCACCACACTCGAATGAATATTTGGACGCACATAAGTTAATTATATTTAGTATATGTAACAAATAAATGCATGTTTAATATGGAAAGGTGAAACGTTGTTATCATGCATCTCGAAAAGTACTTCAATGATTTACTTCATTATTCCACGCTACTTTTTTAATCTACAATGTACAAGTTATCTGCCAAAATCGACTGCCAGGAAGAAAATGGTGAGCTGTGCTGTGCTCAGCTGTGAACAAGCACGGTTTTGTTTTCTTGTTGTTGTCGGTTTTTACAGAAAATAGGAAAGTTATGTTTATGGCTCATCAACATAGGATTAGAATACAACTACGTAATCTGAACGTACAATAACAATAAACGAGGGACAAGGTCAGAGAGAAGGCGTGGAGTAGATAGACAGAGTGGGGGAGGAGTGAGGAGAAAGTGGACGAGAGGAAAGGTGATCACGGACATAGAGAGGGAGAGGAGGAAATGGACAGGGAGAGGAAAGAAGATGATGCACAGAGAAAGGGTGGAGGAAGTGATAGACAGTGAGAGGGGAGAGGAGATGATGCACAGAGAGAGCGAGGAGGATGAGGAGACGGACAAAGACGTGGCGGAGGTGGTGGACATAGAGAGGGGGTGTAGGAGATTAGGACGAGTGTCCCATCCCCATATACGTGTAGCAAATGTAGAGCATTACTGGGTTTCCTAGCCTCGATGCCAAAGAAAAATTATACTAATTTCCACAGGGTCATCACCCACTGACGTCAATGTGCACAAGAAAGATTGTTCACAATGCAGTGTGAACCGGCGTAGTCTATTAATTTCACTCTATATCACTCTGAAAACTTGTCACTTGGTTCGCAAGTGTATAACAGTGCTATAATGGCCGGTACAGACCACAAAGACGGCCGCCTTTAAAGAGTCCGCTTGCCGGCTTTTTGCCGCCGCTTTCTCGAGGCGGCGGTCGGCTCATTTATCAAGCCCGGGCAAAGCGACGGAGACTCGTCGTTAGCCGCTGCGGCCAGGGTCGCAGCCCCCTGACCCCAGACCCAGTGGTCGCGGCGTCTGACCCGCACCGGCAGCCCGGAGCGGGCACTTCAACATCGCACGTCCCCAGCTTATCTGGAGCGACGGTGTACGTTGATGGGGATGAACTGACCCAAGGAAGAAAGATAACGCAACATGGTTTCTGCTTTCGATCTCTCTACGAAATGTGATTTAAAGTATTCGTCCAGCACCAGACCTCTGCGGTGCTTGGGATTCTTGTTCGGAAGCCAGCTACTGTGAAAGCAGGAAACTGCATGAAGTGCCTTATACTCTGTGGAACTGTCAATACCCACCATCTCCACACAGGTGTCACCTGGACGGTTGTCACAAATTAGTTTCTTAATTTATGTGTGAGGTGTCTCTTCTTACAGTTGAAACGTCCCCTTAGAAAAATTATACACGACTGTCCTTTAACTGACACACAATATTTTTTAGCGCAACGCAATCTGACTTTCAGAATTCCCTACAAAAGAATGGCCCTGACTAACATGAAACTATACCTTTCACAAATCACTTACCTCACAAAAATCTTCGCTACTCAAGCTACTGCAATACAGCAAGCGCCACTACTGCCAGCTAAATAAAAGATTCAAAGTACTGAAGGCACTAGCTACTGATAGGCATAGTTAGCAAATGAAAGATTTTGATAGAGAACAACCAATGTATTTACCTCAATAGTCATAATATATATAGCAGTTCATGACAAATTACAAAACTCCGCCATCTCTCTCCCCACATCCACCACTGCTGGCGGCTCACCTCCAACTGCGCAACGCTACGTGCTGTTCACATCCAGCTGCCGCTGCCCAACACTACAATGGCAGACAACAATGCAAACTAGACACAGACTGCACACAGCACAGCCAGTGATTTTTATACAGAGGTGGCGTTACCAATAAAAAAACCTAAACAGCCTACTTACACAGTGATATTGGAAAGAGACAGACACCGCACGTATAAATACATTGGGGACACAAAAGTCATGGGGTATCGATATGCACATACGCAGACAGCAGTACTACTGCGTACACGATGTAAGTGGGCTGTTCAGGTTTTTATGTTGGTAACGCCACATAGCACTCTGTATGAAAATTGTGCTGTGTGCAGTCTGTGGCGGGTTTGCATTGCTGGAATATTCGCTATTGTAGTGTTGGGCAGTTGTATGTGAACATTTTGAACATTATTAACGGAAATACATTGTTTGTTCTCTATCAAAATCTTTCATTTGCTAACTATGCCTATCAGTAGTTAGTGCCCTCAGTAGTTAGAATCTTTTATTTAGCTGGCAGTATTGGCGCTCGCTGTATTTCAGTAGTTCGTGTAACGAAGATTTTTGTAAGTGATTCATGAAAGGTACGAGTATATGTTATGGTTAGTCAGGGCCATTCTGCTATAGGGATTACTGAAAGTCAGATTGCGTTGCGCTAAAAAATTATTGTGTGTCAGTTTAGTGATGATCAGAATAAGTAAAGGGAGAAATGTCTGAGTACGTTCAGTTTTGCTCAGCTGTTTGAAAATCAAATAACGTAAGGGATTTGCCAGCACAGTAATTCACTAATTTTTCGGACGTTCCAACGAGATATCGAAGGGCAGTGCATTGGCAGAGCTGTCTTATGTAATCAGGTGATTCATATGATGAAGTTTCCAAAGTGACTACGGTCGCACGACAGGATTTAACAGATTTTTAACGTGGAATGGTAGTTGTTCAAATGGTTCAAATGGCTCTGAGCACTATGGGATTTAACATCTGTGGTCATCAGTATCCTATAACTTAGAACTACTTAAACCTAACTAACCTAAGGACATCACACACATCCATGCCCGAGGCAGGATTCGAACCTGCGACCGTAGCAGTCGCGCAGTTCCGGGCTGAGCGCCTAGAACCGCTAGACCACCGCGGCCGGCGAATGGTAGTTGTAATAGGAACTAGACACATGGGACATTCCATTTCGGAAAGCGTTAGAAAATTCAAAATTTCTAATATCCAAAGTGTCTGCCAGAATACCGAATTTCAAGCACTACCTCTCACCACGGACAACACAGTGACCGACGGCATTCACTTAACGATCGAGAGTAGCGGCGTTTACGTAGACTTGTTAGTAACAGACAAGCAGTACTGCTCGAAATAACCGCACAAATCAATGTCGGACGTATACCTAATGTACCCACTAGGGCATTGCATAGAAATTTGGCGTTAGTGGTCTGTGACAGCAGACGACTGATGCGAGTGTCTTTGCTAATAGCGCGGCCTCACCTGAAGCGCCTCTCCTGGGCTCATGACTTTTTAGTTTGACCCTAGACGACTGGAAAACCGTGGCCTGGTCAGCTGAGTCCGGATTTCAGTTGGCAGGATCTGGTGGAAGGGTCTGAGTGTACGCAGTCCACACGATGCCTTGGACCCAAGTTGTTCAACATGGCAGTATGCAAGCTGGTGTTGGCTCCATAGTGGTGTGGGCTGTGTTTACATGGAACAGATTAGGTCCTCTAGTCCATCTGAGCCGATCGCTGACGGGAAACCACTTGCAGCGGTTCATGGGCTTTATGTCCCCAAACAAATATTGAATTTTTGTGGATGAAAAACGTGCCATGTCACCGGGTCATAAACGTTCATAATTGGTTTGAAGAAAATTCTGGACAGTTCAAGCGAATTATTGGCCACAAAGATTGCCCGACATGATCCCATCGTACATTTATGGGACATAATTGAGAGGACAGTTCGTACACAACTTTCTTCACCGACATCAAATTCGTAATTATGGACGGCTATACAGGGTGTTACAAAAAGGTACGGCCAAACTTTCAGGAAACATTCCTCACACACAAATAAAGAAAAGATGTTATGTGGACATGTGTTCGGAAACGCTTAATTTCCGTGTTAGAGCTCATTTTAGTTTGTTCTTCCACCTACGCTCAATAGAGCACGTTATCATGATTTCATATGGGATACTCTACCTGTGCTGCTAGAACATGTGCCTTTACGACACAACATGTGGTTCATGCACCATGGAGCTCCTGCACATTTCAGTCGAAGTGTTCGTACGCTTCTCAACAACAGATTCGGTGACCGATGGATTGGTAGAGGCGGACCAATTCCATGGCCTCCACGCTCTCCTGACCTCAACCATCTTGACTTTCATTTATGGGGGCATTTGAAAGCTCTTGTCTACGCAACCCCGGTACCAAATGTAGAGACTCTTCGTGCTCGTATTGTGGACGGCTGTGATACAATACGCCATTCTCCAGGGCTGCATCAGTGCATCAGGGATTCCATGCGACGGAGGGTGGATGCATGTATCCTCGCTAACGGAGGCCATTTTGAACATTTCCTGTAACAAAGTGTTTGAAGTCACACTGGTACGTTCTGTTGCTGTGTGTTTCCATTCCATGACTAATGTGATTTGAAGAGAAGTAATAAAATGAGCTCTAACATGTAAAGTAAGCGTTTCCGGACACATGTTCACATAACATATTTTCTTTCTTTGTGTGTGAGGAATGTTTCCTGAAAGTTTGGCCGTACCTTTTTGTAACACCCTGTAGAGGTGTCGTGGTTAAACATTTCTACAGGGGACGTCCAACGACTTGTTGAGCCCATGCCGCGTCGAGTTGCTACATTCCGCCGGGCGAAAAGAGGTCCGACACGATATTAGCAGGTATTCTATGTCTTTTGTCACTTCAATGTCTATGCGCCTTGACTGCCAAAAATAATATCTTCAGTGCGGATGCACTATTAATTCGATCTTTAGCGGTTATCTGGCGAAAATAACAGTAATCGACAGAGGACACTACGTGTGTAGTGTTAGACATATGAGAATTTGGGTTGGCTGGAAAACATGCTCGGATAGCCGAAGCTGTTAAGATGACCACTCACAAATATGAGGAAATCTGTGTTCCAGTCCAGGTCCAGAAAATACTTTCCACTTGTCGACATTGGCATTTTTTCAGTGCCCGATTGCAAGTGATGTCGGAATTTGTCTTTCGTCATCTTTCTTAATTACATGCTTTGATGTGTAGCACCACGGTTACGAATTAGTTATTGCTAGCAGTGTAGCCTACATGTGTATACATACTCGGGAACGTATTGTGCAGAGCTCGGATTGGGGTACTTTAATAAGGATTGCTAATGAATCGACTATGAATCTCATACTGTGGGAAAACGGGAAAGGGAGAGAATCGAAGCGATTGATATTTGATGCTCTGGAATGATGTTGAAAATTAGGAAACTCCTAACATCAGAAATGAGATTCTCCGAAGAATCGGCGGGGAAAAGAATATTTCGAAAGCGTTGACAACAGGAAGGGACAGGATGACAGGACTTTGTGGGACTTCAGGTAACTGCAGGCAGTAAAATCTGTAGGTAAAGACAGATGTTGGAATACATCCAACAAATAACTGGGGACGTAGGGCGGAACTGGTACTCTGAGATGAAGCTGACGCAGCAGTGACAGTCCTCATGAGATGCATCAAATGAGTCGCAAGACTGATAACTCAAGAGGAAATTACTAGGTGTAATTGTGGTGAAATGTGTCACATACAACTGAGAAGAAGAAGAAGCTAATTATAAGGTCAGAGCAAGACATGGCAGTCGATCCGAATAACGGAACGAAGGGGTTACCAACAGCTGTCGTCAACGGCCGTTCCGCGAACGTAGCTGCATATAAGCCCCGCAGGAGGCGCCTGGTCCATGAGCCCATTGTAACAGCCATTGATCGGTGACGAAGGCTAGAATCTTCACGCCAATACATCAACTGGATTTCCACGGAGTAGCGACAGGTGGCTTTTTCAGTTGAATGACGTTTAATGCTCCATCGGACAGATGGCCATTGGCGTGTACACGTGAAACGTCTGAAAGCAAACAAGTAGTTTGGGGAGTGTTTTCGTGGCATTCCCTGGGTTGTCTTGCATTCTAAGGCACAATGTATTAAATGTATTAACAGAAGTATGCATCCATCCTTGGGGATCATGTCCACCGCTACGTGCAGTTTGTTTTCATGGCCACGACAAGGTCTACCAGCAGGACAATGCACCATGTCACACAGATTGCAATGTATGTATGTGGTTTGAATTGCACCAGGATGCGTTCATCATACTCTCCTGGTCACCAATTTCATCGGAGTTAAGCCCAATTGAGAATTTGTTCTACCTCTTTGATCGGGCAGTACATGCCATAGACTCTCAGTATAGAAACCCAGCGCAGCTGTCCACGGCACTGGAGTCGGCTTGGCTCTACATCGCCGTCGGTAATTTCCACAACTTCATTGACCCTCTTCCGGCGCGTGTCACAGCGTTGCGCGCTGCCAAAGGTGTTATTCAGGGTTCCAACAAGTGGTCACATTACGGGATTGGACAGTGTATTTCTGACGTGAGTAGGCTGGTGACTGAGACATACTTTTTCGTGGTTTCTGTGGTGTTCTCTTCCAACAGGATAACTCACAACCGTGTATTGCCAGTGCCCTCCTAAAAATAAATGTCCTGTAACTAGGGCCTCCAGTCGGGTAGACCGTTCACCTGGTGCAAGTCTTTCGATTTGACGCCACTTCGGCGGCCTGCGCGTCGATGAGGATGAAATGATGATCATTAGGACAACACAACACCCAGTCCCTGACCAGTGAAAATCTCCGACCCAGCCGGGAATCGAACCCGGGCCCTTAGGATTGTCATACTGTCGTGCTGACCACTCAGCTAACTTTAAGTAGAACTGTCTTCCAATCTCAGCTCGAACCGGCCGCGGTGGCCGAGCGGGCGGTTCTAGGCGCTTCAGTCCGGAACCGCGCAACTGCTATGGTTGCAGGTTCGAATCCTGCCTCGGGCATAGATGTTTGTGATGTCCTTAGGTTAGTTAGGTTTAAGTAGTTCTAAGTTCTAGGGGACTGATGAACTCAGATGTTAAGGCCCATAGTGCTCAGAGCTACTTTTTTTCTCAGCGCGTCTCGACTTCCATCTGGGTTAGAGCCACTGTTGATCCCAACAACTCTTATCATCTGTTTTACTCACTGTACTGTACTGTGTAGTATACCCATAATAAATTAATTTTCTGTATTCCCTGTCGTTACTGCCGAAGCTACTTTAGTTGCGAGCAGTCTGTAATTTCGAAGTACTACCTGTAACCAGCCACAAGTTGCTGTGGCTCAGGCTCATTAAATAGAAAGGAATGAAAAGAAGAAGCACATGTCTCCAATACGTATGGGAATTCCATGTATTTCCTAATTCCCTCTCCCCCCACTCAGTCCATATCTTCCTCCCCCACCCTTTGTCATTCTCCTCCTCCCTCCCTCTCTCTCTGTGCCCGTCACCTCATCCACCCATTGCTCTGTCTATCTCCTCTCCCTGCCCTTTGTGTCATTCAGCCTTGTTTATTGTTTTTGTAAAATTAATGTTCTGTAGCAATATTCTAATAATTAGCCGATAAGCCAGTAACACAACTTAATGTTGTCTTTGATATCGTCTGAGAGGAAAAGACAAATCACCACGTTGTTGTGCAAAGAATTTGTGTAGAAAAATATGTATCATGAGAAACAATACATATGAATAAACTATTTCTTTAATGGTTTAAATGCCCTACTATCGGAGTTCAAACTGCCTGAAACGAAGGAAAGGAAAGTGTAGAATGTTACAGAAGGTCTCTTTCTTTCTTGCAGTAGCTTTCAACAAACAATTGGCACATTGATGTTTAAAAATATGTACAGTTATGTCCGCCAGAATGTTTAATAGCGTTTCGTTTAAATGATGAATTAAATTGGTCAAGGACTTCTCGAGATTTTTGCTAACAACGTTTCACTAATCTAAATATATTTATAAATGTATTTATATGTCATACACTCATACATTTAAAAAAATATATCGTGTATTCGTCCTAACGTTTATTAAAATAACGTATATAAATTTGAAATAAATCGGTCAATAACTTTTCGAAAGTTTTGGTAACAGCTTCATTCCTTTATATATTACTTCATTACTTATATATATATATTAAAAATATGCATCTAAAACCATACGCTTATTCGCATACAGCGGTGAGTCAAAATTTCAAGTCAATGGGCCGACTGCTTTTCGAGGTTATATGTATAAAAACTCAGCCTGAGTTTATTTTTGCTCAGAGATTAGTTATGTTGAATGTTACTTTTGTGAGAATCTTTTCTATGACAGAGCATCTATGATGTCAAAGTTTACGAAGTGCCTCACCACGAGATTTCTCGCCGCGTACGTTAATAACATTTCTGTTCTACAAAATCGAATATGATTCATGGATAAATATATTTTTATAAAACTGTTGCCTTCCGTTGTTGTAGCTAAAACATCGTGTTACCTATGACATACGATTCACAGATTCGCAAATTTCGGTCCTCTGCCTTGTAAAAGTTGTAATTTAACAACATCCCCAGTACTTTGTGTAACCAACTTCTCCAGCATCTGGTTGTCATCTGGGCCCACATATTGCCGTTAAGCTTAATCCAACTGCCTTGCACTCCGACTATGTATTTATCTCATTAGGTGGAACTGAGCTCTTCTTAAAAAACACTGGTGGAATGGCAACGATGTAAACCACACAAAGATATACCGCTAGTACTTTACCTTCATATCTTACAGTAATAGCGTCGTGAAATTATTCCGCCTCATGCAGGCTCCTGTAACTTGCGATCTTGTTCAGTAGTGCGTAAGAGTTATAGTCGTTCCCTTAGTGCATCTGCTAGCTCTTGTTCCTGCATTGGTGCTGCACTGTCGACCAGGTCAGGAGGCAAGTTCATCTGCATCAGCGATAAATGGGAACTCACTGTGGCATCAGCAGGAGTGGTGGACTCCTCTGGCTCAGATGTTGGAAAATACAGCGGGAAAACAGTACGGTGAGACGCTGCATTTCCCCAGGGAACACGAGCTCAAGGCCGGCCGGCACCTCCCTCCAGTGGCGGATGGGTCGCGTCGCGCCAGTGTTTGCAGTTCTCGGTAACAGCTGCAGGGACGGATCAGGTGCCTTCACCCTCGCAGACGTAGCCAAGGACAGCATCTCTATCTCCCTGCTGTTGCTCTGCGTATCTGGGAGGGTAGAATGCAACTTTTATAGAAGGTCATATAATATTCCAAATTGTAAGCCACCTACCCATCCGAAACTATGGTAGAGTGTACAGGGAAGATCATGAAAGCGGTTTATGCTCTGAAATATACGCCCTTGTAGTGCAAATGACCCACTGACAACGGGATCTGACTTTGGATTAGCAATAGGAGACGGAAAAGTTTACAGAGGGCGAAACAAAATAAGGGGCTGCGGGGGGAGGGGGGATGGGGGAGGGTTGTCGAAATAGAAGTTACCCGGAAATAACACTACTGAATTCTGAGCATAAACTTCAAATTACTTTCTAAACAGCCTCAAGCTACAAGGAATCGTGCCTTATAAGTCAGATACGTGTAAGGACAAATGTTTTTGTTATCTGCCACTTACGAGGTATGTGAGAAAACAAAGGAGACAGATTTGTTGTTTCCTAATTTTTTAAAAAAAAGTTTATTGTCTGTAAGTGTGCAGGCTTTCGTTGCCGTCGTCGCTAAAGTTAAAATCTTCTGGTTTGTTAGGCCGCGCTATATTTCCTCTAAAATAATCCACGTTTCGACCCCTGGGCTGGGATCTTCTTGAGGATCTTCCAGTGTCCAGTACTGCTAGAACACTGTCAGAGACCACTGTCACGTTCTCTTGTAAAGAGGAGTTTTCCTGCGTTTCTGCTGAAGAAGTGGGAGTATTGGTTAAAATTATTGCTGCTACCATTGGTGGACCATCGTCATATTCTCTCACTGATGCAGAAAATGGGGCGTTATTGGCTAAACTCTTGTGGATATTATTGGTGGCCTATCTTCATCGCATAGAAAGGCACTATTCCACACTTACGCTGGAGAAGCGTTACTGGTTGAAATTCCTCCTACTGCCATTGGTTGGCCGTCATCATTGGTTAGATGCGAAGCGGACGAAGCAAGTGAGGGGAAATTGTCCGCGGAGGTGAGTTGCAGTGTGTCGTTTATGTTGCTCGCACACCGCGGCCGCATATTCACTCTCTTGGTGGCGGGGAGCCACAATGGCGGAAGCCTACAGCCGTCCTCTCAATTGAAATTACTTGTATTCTTCGAAGTTTCAACCGCTTCTCGGACCTTTCTTCTATAACTGTTCGTTTCCTTATCCAGCACACGTACGTTATTAAAATCGATGTGTGTGCCACAGTTCTCATGATGTTCCGCTACTGCCGATTTTACGCTTTGTTTTAGCCGCGTATGCCGTTCGTGTTCCTTAATGCGTTCTTTAACAGTTCTTCCCGTTTCTCCTATATATACATTGCCGCACCCACATGTCACTTGATAGACGCCTGCATTGTGGGGGCAATGACGTGCATCCGTTTTTTGTCTGAAAAAGTCTTTAATTTTGTTTTCACTAAAGAAAGATGTCTGGATACCATTTCTCTTTATAATTCTGCTTTTGCAACAAACGGCAACCTAACGGAGTAAGAAGGCGGTTCCTCGTCATTTCTATTAGCGTGATTAATATTCCGCCTAAAAGCCATGTTGACTGAAAAAATATTATAGCCATTTGCCTTCAGTGTCCTCTTTCAAAAATCCAGCTCCAATTCCAAGTTGTCATCGTTGACACGGAAGGCACGTGAAGACAGAGTGTTGAGCACTGCTTACTTCTGGACTGGGTGGTGGTGTGAAATGGCATCTAAAAATAACTGTTTGTCTTAGTCGCCTTTCTATACACTTTTTGATTTAGAGTGTTAGATCTTCTGTATACCAACACATCTAGGAACCTCCAAGGTAAATTTGATTTTGCGGTGAATTCCATTAAAGAAATTGTGGAACGCATGAAGTTCTTCTTCACTGTGAGACCATATAACAAATGTATCGTCCACGTTGTGGAGCCAGCAAGAAGGCTTCAAAGGAGCACTACTTAATGCCTGTTTCTCAAAATGTTCCATAAAAATGTCATCTGTTGATGGAAGCAAAGTTGGTGTCTAGACACCTTCACACTCACGGACGAGACAGGGACTGAGTTTGAGGGTACCAAAAGCCAAAGCAGGAAGTCTGAACTCAGTTTTCAAATGTTGCTTTACAATTGAAAATCTAGAGTTATTGTGCCAATTTGACTCTAATCTCACTGCAAAGAAGAGTGATAAACATGTATTTGTCAGTGACGCTGAGAAAGAGCGGAAACGCTAAAACTGAACAAAGCTTCAAAGCCCGATGGAATCCTTATCAGATTCGGTACCGAATTTCCAGCTGTGTTAGCCCCTCTTCTTATACAGTTTACGGTAGATGACAACAAAAACCGTGTGCAGTAGTTGGAAGAAAGCACAGGTCACATCCTACTAGAACAATGATAGTGAAATGTTCCACAAAACTTCCGTGCAATATCCTTGGCATCCATTTCTTGTAGAATCTTAGAACATATTCTGAGCTGGGATGGAATGAGTTACCTGGAACAGAATGGCCTCTTCAAAGCCAACCAGCATGGATTCCCAAAACACTACTTATGCGAAACCCGTATCGCACTTTTCTCAGATGACATACTGAAAGCCATGGATCACGGCAGTCAGGCAGGTGCGGCATTTCTCGATTTCCGAAAAGCCTTCGACTCAGTACCATATCAGTACTTTTTACTATGGTATGAGGTATTAAGCGGAATTTGTGAATGGATTGAGGATTTTTCGGTAGGGAGTTACGCCGCATGTTATCTTGGATGCGGAGTCATCGACAGAGGCAGAATTATCTTCGTATGTTTCCCAGGATGGTATTGGACCTTAATTTTCATGTTTTGTTTTAATAACCTTGCAGACAATGTTAGTAGTAAATATGGATAGTGCAGTTATCTTCACCGAATTGTCTGAAAAAAAGCTGTGCAAATATTCAGTCAACTGAAGAAAATATTTCAAAATTGTTCAGGCGTTGGCATCTTACTTTACATATTCAGAAATGTAAAAATGTGCACTTCACAAAACGAAGAAACGTAGTATGCTATGACTACAGTATCAACGAGTCACAGCTGGAATTGGTCAACTCATACAAATTCCTAGGTGTAATTCTTTGTAGAGCTATGAAATGGGATGATGACATGGGTTCAGTCGTGGGTAAGGCAGGTAGAATACCTAGTAAAATACAAAGGAAATGAAATTAATCTACAAAGGCGTGCGATTCATCCTAGCATATTTCTCAAATCTGTGGGACCCGCACCAAAGAGGATAGGAGGGTATAATGAAAGTAAGGACTGAAGGCAGAACGAGTGGCCATAGGTTTGTCTGATCCATGGGAGAGTGTAACAGAGATGCTGAAGAAACTTAACTGGCAGAAAACTGAGACAGACGTAAACCATCCCGAGAAAGCCTGCATACAAAGTTTCAAGAAAAGATTCTAAATCACGATTCTAGAAATATACTACAACACCCCAAGTATCGCTCCCGTAGGGACCGGCAGGACAAGATTAAATCGGTTAAAGAGGGCACAGAGGCATTTAAGCTGTCGTTCTTCCAATGATCCAGTGAATGTAACGGGAAGAACCACTAATAAGTGGTTAAGCTGGACGTACTCTTCGCCATGCACTTCCAGTGGTTTACAGAGTATAGGCGTACGAGTAGTTGTAGACGTAGATGTAGATGCGAATCTCCGCTTGCAAAAAAAAAAAAAAGAAAAATGGTTCAAATGGCTCTGAGCACTATGGGACTTAACTACTGTGGTCATCAGTCCCCTAGAACTTAGAACTACTTAAACCTAACTAACCTAAGGACATCACACACATCCATGCCCGAGGCAGGATTCGAACCTGCGACCGTAGCAGTCGCGCGGTTCCGAACTGCGCGCCTAGAACCGCTAGACCACCGCGGCCGGCCTCCGCTTGCACTTTTCTCGCACAATATCCTGCGAAATATGGATGATCGAGCGAGGTGGTGCAGTGGTTAGCACAATGGATTCGCATTCAGGAGACCATCCTCATTTAAGTTTTCCGTGGTATCCCTAAATCACTTCAGGCAAATATCGGGATAGTTCCTTTGAAAGGGCACGGCTCACTTCCTTCCCCATCGTTCCCCAACCCGATGAGACCGATGACCTCGCTTGTTTGGTCTCTTAACCCAAATCAACCAACCAACTAAGGATGAAGTGCAACAGGTGGATCCCATATTTCTAGATTTCAGGAAAGCGTTTGACACAGTCCCACTCCAAGAGTGTTAACGAAGGTGCGAACAGACGGAATGGTTTGTCAGACATGTCAGTAGAACGTTGTCCTGACGATAGTGTCCACAAGAGACAATCGTTTCGTCAAGAATGCCCCAGGGAAGTATGGCGTGATATCTATTGTTCTCCATACGCATATACGACCTGAGGGACAAGGTGAGCAGCAGCTTGAGCATATTTGGTGATGAAGATGTATGGAAAGGTGTCGTGACCGTAGGAAGATACAGGATGGCCTAGAATTTCCTTCTGGTGTGATGAGTGGCACCTTGCTTTAAATCTGGGAAAATATGAATTAATACAAATTAGCAGGGAAAACAATCCTGTAATGTTCGAATGCAGTGTCAGTAGTGCGCTACTTAACACAGTCATGTCATTTAAATACCTAGGCTTAACGTTGCTAAGTGGTGTGACACGGAAGGGAAATTACACTAGATAACACTCTTTCATGCCAATGATGCAATTTATTTTTTTCTTCTTTTCCTTTTTAGTTTATGGAACATAAGTTTCGGTCTGCAGGCCTAACTCGTGGCTTCACTTGTTTAATGATGCAACAGATAATGAGTCATGAAATTTCAACAGTTTTTCTGCAACTCCGCCACTGTAGAACTGCCAAGGGGCTGGTATGTATAAACACGCTACGAAACGATTGTGTATTGTATGATTTACGTGGCGAAGTACATTCAAAATATCGGAATTTACTGTGGCGCTACAAATTGAAACGGTTTCAGTTGGATTTTCCATTCGTGAAGAACCTATGTTGTATGTCAAGGACAGAAAATTAGAAGAATACGATTAACTGAGCTTACAGTTGTGGAAGCCGAAAGTCCACAGCAATTGCTTTTTGTGCTAACTGTATCGAACAATGCTAGCTGTAGTCTAGGATATGCGGATAAGTCAGAAGAATGCATCACAGAGGGACATGCTGGAGGAGTATATGTTATAGCTGGAAAGAGATTCTTGAAGATATATATATAAACATCTCGATTTCAGGGAAGTAGGACAGATGATCGTGATAGGTACACGCAAGGCGTAGAAGGAACAACAAGTACACAAGGCTGTCTGTAGGATCAAAGTAACAGATAATCTCCAATTATGGAAAATCCATGCTTTGTTCTGAATGTATTAAAATGAGAGGAAAATAAATGCATGAAACAAACGAAAACGGGTACAAAGCACCAGAAAGTACATGTCAAGCACGCGGATGCTCTCCTAATCACTGTTTCATTTCTCGTCTTAAACGTTTTTCGGTGCTACGATTACGACTTTGCTACTGTGAACGGTTCGTACTATAATTCACTGGGATTTTATTATTCTTATATGTTGATATTAACAGGAGGCCAGATATTGCTGTAATTACATTTTGCTATCCATACTGAAAAAATCACAGACACATTTAGCGGCTGGGAAGTATAGAAGTAATAGGATTAAAATTGGTGTCATCTCAATTTATATCTTGCCATTCTTCGTCGCTACATGCTAGCTGGTTGGTGCACTAACATCGCTTTAAATGTCAAAACGTTCCGTTTTTATTTCTCTAGAGTCTAGATCATCGCAACTGTTTGTCATAGACTGTGGATATACCATAAAACAAAGGCTCTACAACTGGATGTTATTCGAATTGCCACTTAGATCCTTTGCTTGCTTGATATTACTCCAAAAAGTGTGAATGTCGTCTTCAAAACACTAACACTACTAGATGGGCTTGTAACCAAAAACCTAATCAGAAACTGACAAATTGCAGGGAGAGATTGCTGACTGGAAGTGGAGGGAAAAAGGTCCTGTGAACATGTGTTCAGAAATGGACGATGCGCTTGCAATGACAACAAATCGTTCTGGAACACTGTACAGAGCTGTATTGAATACACATCTCAGCAGATCTTCAGCTCATTGCAGGGATAGTAGCAGTTTTCATGTACGATACACATACATAATAGTACTCCGACTTGCAAGATTTTGGTGGATCACCACCTCAATAGGCCTTGAAGGCGCAACAGTACCGACCGGCCGCCATATCATCTTCAGCCCTTAGGCATCACGAGATGCAGATACTGAGGGGCATGTGGTCAGCACACCACTCTCCCAGCCATACTAGAGTTAGTCTCAATGTCCCATAGAATTTGGCCCTCCATACCTGGTGTACACACAGTTTGCTTCCTTCCTGCACGCTCATCTGTCTGAAAGGACCTGTGACCTCACAAACGCCCAGAAAGGCCTTGAAATGTTGTGTGATGTGGTTGTTGCTTGTTAGGATACTTCTTTGGGTATAGCCCTGCTGCCTCTCGACCATTTCCATCTGCTTGGCTGTAGACAACCGCCATTTTGCCTTGATCACAACAGCAGTAGCAGAACATTCTGATCTTACGGTAAGCTGAAATGACAGGTTTCTGGGGCAGAAATGGCAGGTCTCATGAGTAACAACACTGTGGGGTTTATAATCTCCTAGCTGCAATTGGAGCAGAGATATGGACATAAATTTGTTTTTTCTTATCCCTGTCTTATAGCCTGCATGCATGACCGGTATTTCGTTTGCGTACAGTATCAGCCAACCAAGTCAACCTGCTTTTCAGGGCAGTCTACATATCAAGAGCTAGAAACATTTTCTGGGTCTGACATGTAGGCTGATATACATATCAGGCGTGCCATGTTCAACTGCTATCATCCTGCTTTATCGAACTGCTTTTCATGGTGTCACGTATGTCAGGGGCAAATTAATGATTTTCAAGCTTTTGGTGTGTAGTCTGCCCTGCATGACATATGTGTTCTGGGAGTATTATCGTCCTTCTTGACTGAACTGTATTGCAAGGCCTACATGTGCCAATGAGCATAGTTAGGGGAAGATTGAGATATATCGAAGATGGTGGGGAGGGAAGAATACAGTCAGAGGGAGGGAGGTAGAAGACATGGTCAGAGAGAGGAAATGGGCAAAGAGATAGGGGAAGGAAGAGGTGAAGAGACAGAGTGCAGAAGAGGAGACATAGTGGTGGGAGGATGAGGTAGACTCAGATTGGAGTAGGAAGAGTTACATTAATTATATGTGTCGAAAGCATCCATGGCTGCAGTTGTGGGGAAAGGGCTAATAATGAATAAATGTTCTTGTAATCATGGGCTATTAGATGCTGGATTAACAGGACGATACCGAAAGTAACATGGTAATGTTTGTTCTCCTATGGAACCTCCATACACGTGTTGTTCCATCATCATGCTGTATACAAGAATGAAACTCATTTGGAAAGATGACATGGCATCAGTCCTATGTTCACTGCTGTCTGACACTATAGTGCACCTCTCTCTGCTGCCACATCAAGGGAAGCTGCGAAAACTAACGCCGTGCTGACATTCTCAGTGCTCCAGATGCCATCACAGATTTCATGATGACACTTGTTTCCCTGCAAACACGCCCATTTCATTACTCAAGCTATAGGACTTGGTTGTGGGGACGCGTATGGCCTAGTAAAAAATATGTCTGTCTTCTTTGGCGTTAGGCGAGTGGACCTCTTATATCTTTCACGGCGTTCGATGTGGAGCCATCGATTCCATATTGACATGACAGTCATGAGATTCCCGATTAACTCGAGAAGCAATATCACGGAACGATAAACCACAATCTGGATAGGACACTATCTTGCTACAATACGATTCCGGCATGAGATTCTTACACTAGTTATAATATGAGGGGTGTCCTGTAAGTAGTGCAACACATTGTTTCTCTAAAAGCAGGCTAATTTTATTTAGGATTCGAGTGTACCACATTATCCCCTAATCTTTTGGCGCACTCACACACAAACACAAGAGAACACTGTACCACGCCTAATACGGCGTAGGAAAACCGTTGGCATTAAAAGCAATTTCCAGTTGCCACGATGATGAAGGTGGATAGCGATCATGCGTCGTAGTCTCCGGGTAGACCGCAAAGGCTCATTAATGTTCAGATTTGGTGATTGTGGATGATGCGAGCTGTGTGGACAGGAGCAATATCTTATTAGTACACAGCATCACTATTGGGGAACAAACAAGGGATGGATTTCACGAGCCAAGAGAGCGAAAATCCTTACCAGTGCTGCGAATTTATAGTGTTACCAAGGGGAGTATGACGATATGGCTACCCAAATCTTCACTGAACCCTCAACGTATTTCACTCTTGGGACGTAAATTCGGTCAGAAGTTGGATACAGCTTACAACAAGACTAATCCCATCAAAAAACGTTTTTAAATTGCTCCGCGTTCCAGATTTTATGTCGTCGACACCGCGATTTTATGTTACGAGCATTTGCCTGGCTGATGAGTGATTTTGGGATTCCAGTTCTCCTTGCAACCCCCCTCTTGTGTTGTTTTAGTGTGGCCGTGCGGTTAAAGGCACTGCAGTCTGGAACCGCAAGACCGCTACGGTCGCAGGTTCGAATCCTGCCTCGGGCATGGATGTTTGTGATGTCCTTAGGTTAGTTAGGTTTAACTAGTTCTAAGTTCTAGGGGACTAATGACCTCAGCAGTTGAGTCCCATAGTGCTCAGCGCCATTTTGTTGTTTTAGTGCTGACGGGTATCACGATGGCGACTTTGAGTTCCACATTGATTTTTGCAGCTATATTCCTCGTATTTTCCGTTCCAATCCTCTCCAGTAGTCGACCGTCACGATCACTCAGCACACACTTTCGTCCGCGTTGATTTTCCGCTTTCTCTGTATGTGGTGTCTCTGTATCCGGTATCTCTTGAGACACTAAACACTTTGGCCATCTTGGTTACAGAAGCAATCACCATATCAGCATCAACAATCTGCCCACGTTTGAATGCACTGATCTCCGACGTAACGTACCCACAACTCCACAGAATACTGTACTGACCGCAACTGATTGTTCCAACGGATTGAGGGCACTGCACACGTGCCGTTCGTAGTCAAATACAACAGCGCAACCTGCAGGCTTGGCTAGCATTTGCATTTATGTTTAAGCATGCAATTCATCCGGTGTTTCCCTATTTTTGTCCAAATCCTGTACGTCACACCTGACGCCTGCGCGCTGAAGTCCGCATTACCGAACTGAACCACGTGGTTTTCGTGACCCTCAGTCGGAGGTCAGCAACCGATTCGACAGTGTCTGGAACAGGGATTTATAGCATCATACTGGAACGTCAGCAGCAGTTCTTCACGGCCACCTCATGAGGCCGTGATAAAGTTGAATTATCGTTTTAAATAAAGTTAATTTGTTATGATTACTTGCTGCAAATAGTATGTAATCTGCTCCTTTTTGTTATAAGCCATTGAGCGTTATGTGTTTCAGAAAATGGTCTGATGACTGTTGTTATACACTGACCAGAAGTATCCGGACACCTATTAGTGAACATTAATTTGGGGTGCATACACTCTTCGCCCTTACAACGTATGACTTCAACTGGGGACACTTTCAATGAGGTGTATGAATATCTGCGTAGCATTGGCTCCCCAATCTTCCTCAAAAGCCGAAAGCAATGTGACGTTGTACGGTGGGTTCTGGAGCGAAAGCGACGTTCTATCTTGTCCGAAAGGTGTTCCATTGTGTTCATATCAGAACTGCGAGCAATCCAGCCGAGTCCATGAGCGTTATTGTCCAATGCTCAAATGTGTGTGAATTCCTAAGGAACCAAAGTGCTGAGCTCATCGGTCTCTAGACTTACACACTATTTAAACTAACTTATTCTAAGAACAACATACACACGCATGCCCGAGGGAGGACTCGAACTTCCGGCGGGAGAGGCCGTGCAGTCCGTGATATGGCGCCACAAACCGCACGGTCACTCCGCGCGGCGGTGCATTGTGTTGGTTCAAATGGCTCTGAGCACTATGAGACTTATCTTCTGAGGTCAGCAGTCCCCTAGAACTTAGAACTACTTAAACCTGACTGACCTAAGGACATCACACACACCCATTCCCGAGGCAGGCTTCGAACCTGCGACCGTAGCGGTCGCGCGGTTCCAGACTGTAGCGCGTAGAACCGCTCGGCCACCCCGGCCGGCGCATTGTGTTGTTGACGCAATCATCTTCTCCGAACAGTTCGTCTAACGTACACAAGCTGTAAAATGTATTAACGTCCTTCCGCATTTAGCGTTTCCTGAAGTGCAGTAATGCGACTGCATTGTAACTACGAAAAACACCCCATCACAGGAATAGTACTTCCTCCATGCTACAGTCACTTTTGGCACTACAGGTGATGGTAGAAAACTTTCTCTAGGCATTCGCCAACCCAAACCGGAGGATATAGCGCAATTAATCTCTCCTAATCTCTCGTTTCTGGCCATCCACTGTGTAGTGGCATCGTTCTTTACACCAACTCAGGTGTCGTTTAGTACCTGACTATGGAAATGTGTGCCTTGCGAGGAGCTGCTTAACCATTGTGCCCCATTGTTTTTGACTTCTTACGCTCAGTCACTGTGCTTTCTGGACGGCTGGTAGCACTCTGGAACTCCCGAGTGATTTCTTACGCTCATTTCGTGCTGTATCTTACTTCCGCAATGGTCGACGGTCCCTATCCCTCAGTACGCGAGTTCTGCCAGGTCTTATTTTAGCCTTGGTTGTTCCTTCGTGCTTCCACTTTTCAGTCACAACACCAACAGTAGATATGAGCAGCTTTATAACAGTTGAATGTCCATGATGAGCTGGTTGCTTCGGTACCATCCAATTGCCAGTACATGTTGGAAGGCACTGAGGTCTCCCCATCGGTCCGCCGTTACTGCTTCCGTACTGACAACACATACTGCCCGCTCCGTTGTACGCTGGCGCGTCTGTTATGAGGGTACTTTCGATCACGCAGTGTAAAGACAAAATTGTTGCACCAGTAAGTTTAAAATCAATGTGATTTTTAGACTTTCTATTTATAATTAATGCGCTAGTCCCACAAATTTGAATCGGTAACTGTGATGTGGCTGATGCACACAATAAAATTATGGCAGATAATATTGAATCGCAGAACCGTACCACACCAAAATCTGATGGTATAATCTCATCCTTTGCATGCTGGCCACCTCAGTACAAAATTAATTTGTTCAACATTATCATTTGACCCAATTATTCTTTCTATACTGTTTTAATTACCACACATCAGTAAAGATTCTGTGGGGCAATACTTATGACTACATGCATCATCCGCTTTGTTTCTCGAACATAAGTTCTCTCACATGATTGGAGTTCTACCATGACAAATATTACTCCGATGTCGTTTGTATATTTCAAGGAGAATTAAAGATGATCTAAGAAGCGTCATTAAAAGATGTATTCCATACCAAGAACTGTAAAGACTACCATCATCGTTGGAGCTATGCGGAGGACTTGCTTCTGTCGAAGTTCCTGCGTGATGGCTGCACACAAAGTTTTTCTCCCGTCGCGCCCATCGCCGAAGACTTTTGCAGATAAACAACTTTCGACTTCGGTCTGATACCCCTACCCACACCACGTAAAAGTTGAGAGGGATTGGAAGACAGTATTGGAGACTAAACACCATCGCTTCCTGACACCCGTTCTCCCACAAGATATTCTTCCCTTCACGTCCTGATATCTCGGCCTGTTTACCAGTATAAGTTATCGTCCATACACTACACTCCCAGCGAGTGGTCCAACAGAGCGGTAGTACTAACGATTGCACTTAACACGTCGGGCTATGATATACGTCGAGACGATAAAAGTCATGGGTTAGCTATATGCACATATACAGACGATGGTAGTATCGCGTATACCAGGTATAAAAGGGCAGTGAACTGGCGGAGCTGCCGTTTGTACTTCTACTTTGGTGACTAATGTGGAAAGGTTTCCGATGTCATTATAGCTGCACGCCTGGAATTAACAGACTTTGAAAGCGGAATAGTGCACTTACGTTCAGAAAAAAATAAAAAATAAATAAAGCACAGAACACCTTGAATGACTAGAGATACGACGTTCATATTTACAGGAGATGTAAATTAGTACGTTTTGCACGAATGATTAGCTTTTCAACCATGTCGACCTGCGGCCTCAAGGTAAACATCGATATCAGAGAGCCTGTATAGGGAGAGAGTGGTCAACTGGACGATACGGCAATCATTTTTCTGCCAAACTGCGGGCGGGACTTTTGAATGGGCAGTAGTGGAGTACACACTCACCGAATCAAAAGCACAAGACAGTATAGCGAAATCATTCGTTAAATGCCTTTGTTTATAAGAATAATGTGTTATAATAATTTTTGCAAAGCCAATTATCAGGTCTGTTTTCAAATTTAACTATGTATACTGCAAGTTGTTTTATATGTAGTAAAAACCAAAAACCAGTTACTTCGGATAGATAAGAGTACTTGGTTGGTTTCCACAAGGCTCCTGTTTGATTTATGTCAGCCCTGTTGACTGCGACTGCCCACTGCTTTCGTCTTTCTTCATTGCGTGGAAATGCTAACATGCGAAATCCATCTTCGCCTCTATTGGAACAACCAAATGCAGCACAACACGGCATTGTTTACGAACGTCTGCAGAACGAATTATAGATGTCAAAAACAATACTGTACAATTACTAACGTGTTTACTTCAAACATGTAGGCCTACCGACTTCATCACAAAACTCTCCATTATTTCAACTCGCATTTAAGATCGCAAACGCTAATTACGTACTAAAAACGATATACAACTAAGTCGAACATGCATAGACAACGCATAACAAGTCCCTCAATAATTCAAATACCTTTTAGTCGTTTCCAAAAGTCCTCTGAACTTCAATACAACTCAAAAGCATGGCGAACGTAGGAAGCGCGAGAGACGTTCGACGCCATTTTTCTGCCAAAGCTAATCAACCAAACACGGGCAACTTCACCTATGTCCACTCTCTCTGTATACAGGCTCTCTAATCGATATCGCAGCGCAACGCCACCTACCGGTAAAATGTGCCTGCGACTCTCACAGTTGCTATAAACCGGAAGAAATGGATCGATGCGATTTTCAAAGCGGGTGCACTATTGAGAGAATGTCCCCCCCCCCCCCCCCCCCTCCGAGGTGGTCGACACCTCATCCAAAGGCATTGCAGGACAGATGTGCGTCCTCCTCGGCTCTGGCGCAACAGTGGAATAATATAGTACAATGTACACTACCAGGGATGACAGTCCGTCGCTGTTTATTACGGCATGGGTTATGTGCACGCCGTCCACTTTTCCGCCAAGCATCGACGAATGCACAGAAACTTGCTAGACTGCAATGATATGTGGATTGCCAATCTATTACTATTCGCAGATCGCAGGCTAATTAGTCTTCCTATTACACATTACTGATGATCTCGAAGTCTGCAGCCGAGCTGGATCGGGAGGCGATGGGCGGCTGGCCGAGCGTCCACTGTAACTTCTATGGTATTTCATTTCGATGGACATTTGTAACAGGAACTTACAGTGACACCACTGTTAGCAGGCGCAACTCTGCAACATACACACATTGAAAACAGTTTTGCATCTCCCCGGTTCCCAGAACTCCTGAAGACAGACCTTGACTGCTGAAACTGTATCACAGACACAGTTCCTTTGACTGTTTAGAGATGTTACTAAATCGCCCAAAGATGTAAACAACCATGCATGAGCAGCGCCTATTAGTCGGAGGGGGACCGACAGCCGATCAGTTCCAGTCATTCCACCAAGGAGGACGTACACGGCTGGTGTTGTCTGTAGTTCAGCTGTGCCTAGACGGTCAATACCGCGGGTCGATCGCGTCCGGATTGTTACTTTGTGCCAGGAAGGTCTCTCAACAAGGTAAGTGTCCAGGCGTCTCGGAGTAAACTAAAGCAATGTTGTTTGGACATGGTGGAGATACAGAGAGACAGGAACTGTCGATAACATGCTTCGCTAAAGCAGCCCAAGGGCTACTGCACCAACGGATGACCGCTACCTACGGATTATGACTCGAGGAACCGTGACAGTAAGGCCCCCATGTTGAATAATGCTTTCCGTGCAGCCACTGGACTCCGCAATAGGCTGCATGATGTGCCACTTCTCTCCCGACGTCCATAGCGAGATCCATCTTCGCAATCAAGACACCATGCAGCGCGGCACAGATAGGCCTTACAACATGCCGAATGGATCGCTCAGAATTTTCATCCCTTTCTCTTCACCGATAAGTGTCGCATTTGGCCTCAACCAGACAATCGTCGGATGTATGTTTGGAGGCAACCAGGTCAAGCTGAACGCCTTAGACACAACTGTCCAGCGAGTACAGCAAAGTGGAGGTTCCCTGCTGATTTGGGGTAACATTTTGTGGGGCCGACGTACGCCGCTGGTGGTCATGGAAGGCGCTGTAACTGCCGTATGATACCTGAATGCCATCCTCCGACCGATAGTGCAACCATATCAGCAGCAAATTGGCGAGGCATTCGTCTTCATGGACGAAAATTTGCGCCCCGAAGGCGCACATTTTGTGAATGACTTCCTTCAGGATAAAGACATCGCTCGACTAGAGTCGCCATTTTCCCCCAGACATGAACCCTATCGAACATGCCTGGGATAGATAGAAAAGGGCAGTTTATGGACGAAGTGACCCACCAACCACTCTGAGGGATCTACGCCGAATTGCCGTTGAGGAATGGAACAATCTGGACCAACAGTGCCTTGATGAACTTGTGGATAGTATGCCACGACGAATACAGACATGCATCAATGCAAGGGGACGTGCTGCTGGGTATTAGAGATATCGGTGTGTATAGCGATCTGGACCACCACCTCTGAAGGTTTCGCTGTATGGTGGTACAACATGCAATAATTATGACGGAAATGATGTTTATGTTTCTGTACAGGTTCTGGAACTCTTGGAATCGTGGTGATGCAAAACTTTTTTTTTATGTTTGTATTTCGTTGCAAATCTTTCACTTTCGTAGATATACGGTCATTTGTGTCCAAGATAATGATCCTTTTTTCAAAGAGAGAGACTTTTTCACATGTCCAAAGGCCGATATCGATGTTTCATTGAAGTAACCTTCTGTTGAATTCTTCTGGAAGTGGCGGCATTCAGATTATACTTTTCTCTCCTAAGGTGGCAGACAGTTTGTCAAAAAAAATGGCTCTGAGCACTATGGGACTTAACATCTATGGTCATCAGTCCCTTAGAACTCAGAACTACTTAAACCTAACTAACCTAAGGACATCACACAACACCCAGTCATCACGAGGCAGAGAAAATCTCTGACCACGCCGGGAATCGAACCCGGGAACCCGGGCGTGGGAAGCGAGAACGCTACCGCACGACCACGAGCTGTGGACACAGTTTGTCAATAAACTGAATAAAGATACGAGGAAACGCACGAAACTAAGGAAAAACTACCACAGAACTACACTTCTGAATCAACAACAGATAATTAGTTTATTTACCAAGCTGTGGCAGCAGCTGTCGTTGCTCAAATTGGCACATTTCGCTAGCAGTCGGTAGTTTTCCAGCCATTGCCGCCTACTACAACGTTCGCAGCCCATCAGTTTGTAGCCCTGACACTGGCAGTAAGCTGTAAATAATTTATTTGTGTGTGTGTGTGTGTGTGTGTGTGTGTGTGTGTGTGTGTGTGTGTGTGTGTGTGTGAGTGAGAGAGAGATCATCACTAATCCAGGGACAAAAATACCTCTCCACACCTCCTTCCTGTTGTTCAAATCTAGCGGCGGCGAAATGACATGTGCATGTACCGAATAAGCAGAATTTCACGGGTGTGTACCGTGAATTGCAGACCGAAGGCGGATAGTGTGTCCGCGAAACTACCCGAAATGCGTTCCACACTGAATACACATCGAGCACCTCTACTAGTCGCGGGCCGGCGGTTATGCACCCGTATTCTGGGGTTTACCAAGTGAGGTATATCGTGGTAGCAAGTTATCATACAGTAAGGGAATGTAAGGTTATAGATTTTGCCAGGAAATTATAATGTGTGATTATAATGTTGCCTTATATTTTTCGTTGCGCTACTGAAGCACTGCCTGCATCCTAATATAACAATCAATTTGAAGGGAGATAGCTTTAATATTTAATTTTAGGTCAACATTTTGTGTAAGAAAATTAGAATGTCCTCATAGTATTTTCACTAAACTATCAGTTAAGTATTGTGTTTATTCAGAAACGAATGGGAGGCTTACCATATTTATGTCAAACCAGTTCACCAATTTTAAATTATAAAACACTCTTGGTAGCGCCCTGTTCTTTCATCAACAACGCATTTCGCCTTCGTGGAGCATCTTCGGATTATACACAGGGATAACGACGTAAGCAATAGTTAGGGTATGGTCTTACCCTGCATGATTCTAAATGCGGATAATGGATTGCTACAGACCTTAAAATTTTCGTTTTTACAACATTTAAAAAAATATATAAAACGGTTCTGTGCTACATCAAAGTAAGCGTAGAATCAGATGAACCCGCAAAAACCTAGTTAAAAATGTTACGTCGTATAACTGCTGGGTAGAATACTAAACAATTTATCAAAATGAACGAGACATGCCGTAACAAAGTCGTACCAGCATGGTGCAATGGCAAAAAAAATGGCTCTGAGCACTATGGGACTCAACTGCTGAGGTCATTAGTCCCCTAGAACTTAGAACTAGTTAAACCTAACTAACCTAAAGAAATCACAAACATCCATGCCTGAGGCAGGATTCGAACCTGCGACCGTAGCGGTCTTGCGGTTCCAGACTGCAGCCCCTTTAACCGCACGGCCACTTCGGCCGGCTGCAATGGCAAGACCACACTCACAAATAAGTGTACATTTTTAAACGTAATACACGGTGCAGCCACCGTAACTTGACGACAGGAAGGTCAAGAGGGCAGATTGGCGAACGATGGAATGAGGCTTGCATACACTGTGTGCAGAGGACGTACATGGGTGGCGCTCAAAGCAGTCGTGTTTGCCGGCGTATTTGATGCTAACAAAACAGATCTAAAATGGTTGAATCATTACAATGAAATTAAGCAGTTACAATTAATCAACACAGTCGTACATAAAGAAACCTTTAAATTACTCCAATTAGACAGTATATGAACACCAACCGCAACTAAATAAAACCGTAAATAACTACCAGACATGGGCGTCACCCCAGGAACTGGGGATAAAACAGATTCTTAAAATAGCGAGTCCCGACTCGATTTTTACAGCCGAGTCTTTAGATGAATCACTTGGGAGGGTGTGGGGGGAGGGATTAATGAAACGAAATGGAACACATTAAAAGAGCATAAACAAATTTATGTCAAAATTTTTAATAAGTGACATAAGACAGCCTTTCAACCACCCGTATAAGTAAGACTTTTCGCCTTGCCGAACTGCAGTCATCAAGCGTAGGTGGCTGGTACCCCACAGTCTTCAGAAAGTGTAGAGTGCTGCTTTACTTGACCTTTTCGGGTAGCAGTTGTTCGCTAAATCTCATTCTAAACATTGATAAATATCCAATTTATTGTAGACGTTACACAGTTCTGGCTTGCTAGTACGACTTCATTAATGTATGTCCCGTTCATTTTTATTATTTATTTAACGTTCTATCCCGCGGTTACGCGACATTACATTGCTTGCTGTCGACTAGATTTCTGCGGATTCATTAAATTCGATGTGTGCTTCAATCAAGCACAGACCCGTTTTATGTTTTTTTTAGTTGCTGAAAAAAGAAAAGGTATCTGCGGATACATCTGATTCAACGTGTGCTTCAGTATAGCACGAAGCCGCTTCTTTGTCTTAAAATTTTTGTAAAATGGAAAATTTTAAGCTTAGTAACAATTCCTTATTCACATTTAGAATCGTGCAAGGAACAACATTGCCCTAATTTTTGCTTATATTGTTACCCCTATAGGTAATCCGCCGATGTCCCACGAATGTGAAACAAGTTGCAATAAAAGAACGAGTAGCAACCAAGACCGTTTGTAATTCTAATATTCCACATACGGTTGCTGTATAAGACGGCCTAATGGAGTGGAATAAATATTACTAAATTCACAGACATTTTTTTTCTGCTTGTGTACAAGATGATTGCTGGAAAGCCGAAATTGCTTGCCTATTCAAATGAGACAATAGGCCTGCAGTTTGTTAAGGGCGGCAGATCTGGGACATTTGGTGGGAGCGGTTGGGCGGGCCGCGCGTGGCGAGCCCTTTTAGGCGTGGGCGTGGCCGTGGCGTGCGCTGATGAGGACTGATGCGATGTGATGTGGACTGATGCGATGATATGCCGGAACCGGCGGCCGCTCCCCAGCCTACAGTCCGCCGCTGAGAAACCACTTCGGCCGCCAGCTGCCCACTGCGAAAAGATAAAATGAAAAATCAAGGAAGATCGAGATTTATGCTCACAAAACTGAAAACCCGAGCTCTTCTTAAACAAAAAGAACGAATTCACACACAACTGGTTCCTTGGAATGTTCCGGGGTTTACTTACGTAAAGAGACCGTACTTGATTCCGGCTTGAATGAGACCTGTGGCTCTTTGCTGCGACTCCCGTAAGTGCCCACTGCAGCGTAACGCTGTGCTAGAGTTCGCGACGTCCCACACCTATAGAGAAGCTTCGTTATTGTAAAGGGCGATCAAAATTATTACCTTTGTTGGCATCGCTGCAGCATGTATACAACATCGCTCGATTTGGAAGCGGGTATATCTGCACCGACATATAGGCAAGGGGATATACACTCCTGGAAATTGAAACAAGAACACCGTGAATTCATTGTCCCAGGAAGGGGAAACTTTATTGACACATTCCTGGGGTCAAATACATCACATGATCACACTGACAGAAACACAGGCACATAGACACAGGCAACAGAGCATGCACAATGTCGGCACTAGTACAGTGTATATCCACCTTTCGCAGCAATGCAGGCTGCTATTCTCCCATGGCGACGATCGTAGAGATGCTGGATGTAGTCCTGTGGAACGGCTTGCCATGCCATTTCCACCTGGCGCCTCAGTTGGACCAGCGTTCGTGCTGGACGTGCAGACCGCGTGAGACGACGCTTCATCCAGTCCCAAACATGCTCAATGGGGGACAGATCCGGAGATCTTGCTGGCCAGGGTAGTTGACTTACACCTTCTAGAGCACGTTGGGTGGCACGGGATACACGCGGACGTGCATTGTCCTGTTGGAACAGCAAGTTCCCTTGCCGGTCTAGGAATGGTAGAACGATGGGTTCGATGACGGTTTGGATGTACCGTGCACTATTCAGTGTCCCCTCGACGATCACCAGTGGTGTACGGCCAGTGTAGGAGATCGCTCCCCACACCATGATGCCGGGTGTTGGCCCTGTGTGCCTCGGTCGTATGCAGTCCTGATTGTGGCGCTCACCTGCACGGCGCCAAACAAGCATACGACCATCATTGGCACCAAGGCAGAAGCGACTCTCATCGCTGAAGACGACACGTCTCCATTCGTCCCTCCATTCACGCCTGTCGCGACACCACTGGAGGCGGGCTGCACGATGTTGGGGCGTGAGCGGAAGACGGCCTAACGGTGTGCGGGACCGTAGCCCAGCTTCATGGAGACGGTTGCGAATGGTCCTCGCCGATTCCCCAGGAGCAACAGTGTCCCTAATTTGCTGGGAAGTGGCGGTGCGGTCCCCTACGGCACTGCGTAGAATCCTACGGTCTTGGCGTGCATCCGTGCGTCGCTGCGGTCCGGTCCCACGTCGACGGGCACGTGCACCTTCCGCCGACCACTGGCGACAACATCGATGTACTGTGGAGCCCTCACGCCCCACGTGTTGAGCAATTCGGCGGTACGTCCACCCGGCCTCCCGCATGCCCACTATACGCCCTCGCTCGAAGTCCGTCAACTGCACATACGGTTCACGTCCACGCTGTCGCGGCATGCTACCAGTGTTAAAGACTGCGATGGAGCTCCGTATGCCACGGCAAACTGGCTGACACTGACGGCGGCGGTGCACAAATGCTGCGCAGCTAGCGCCATTCGACGGCCAACACCGCGGTTCCTGGTGTGTCCGCTGTGCCGTGCGTGTGATCATTCCTTGTACAGCCCTCTCGCAGTGTCCGGAGCAAGTATGGTGGGTCTGACACACCGGTGTCAATGTGTTCTTTTTTCCATTTCCAGGAGTGTATGTGGTATTAACTCTTTTCCGACGTGAGTGCAGTATATTTTGAAACGCAAACTATGGCGACGTTATTACACAATGCGTCGAAGCAGGACATCTTCAGACAGCAGGACACGGTGTTTTGTGAAACGTTTTCTTCCATCTTGTGTGTCGGTGAGATGATTGCCTCAATATTCAAGGCGGTTTTCCTAATCCTCATACCAATTCTAGAATGGCTCTTATTCTTAACTGGGACAAACAGCGGCAGACTTCCATCGGAGAATGGAGAATGTGCATGTCCATAGAAAACCACAGACGTGAAATATTGCGCCAACGGGTGAACTGCTCCATGATATCGCACGTCTCCACACTGCGAATTTCGTAACGCAGAAATTGCGCCAACTAAAGTGAGAGACGCTGCAACAGCAGCTCTGTAGTCTTGGTCTCTCTCTCTCCATGTGATTATCACGCTTTCGGTCCTTAAAAAAGGCTTTGGAGGGTCGACGATTCTGTCGAACGAGGATGTACAGCAGGCAGTTACGGACTTCTTCAAGCAGCAGGTCATGGAGTATTACCAAACGGTGTAGGCCCCGATAGTGTCGGCACGGTAGCTCAGCGTGTTCGGTCAGAGGGCTGCGTGCTCTCTGTAATAAAAAAACTGAGTCAAAGAATCAACGATCAACTTGAACGGATGTCTTGTGACGTCCACCCAGACCAAACGCAACGAACTAACTGAGTGGTCAGCATGACGGATTGCCGTCCTACGGGCCCGGGTTCGATTCCCGGCTGGGTCGGGGATTTTCTCCACTCAGGGAGTGGGTGTTGTGTTGTCTTCATCATCATTTCATCCCCACCCGGCGCGCAGGTCGCCCAATGTGGCGTCGAATGTAATAAGACCTGCACCAAGGCCGCCGGACCTACCCCGTAAGGAGCCTCCCGGCCAATGACGCCAAACGCTCAGTTCCATTTTTAGCAAACGGTATCTTCCACCTCGTGCGTCAGTGGGATGATTGTCTCAATGCTGGAAACGATTTTCCTGATTCGCATATCCATTCTAGACTGTGCGGCCTTGTATCTGAAACATTTTCATCGCCCCTTATATGAAATTTATCTTGCGTTCTGTATTTTATCACAAACGGGTTATCAGCTGTTAAGACCATCCTCAAATGACGTCTGAAGTTGGCATCCAAAATAAAGAAACGGCTATTCACATAGTAAGCTTAATGTTCATGATATTTCACAACTATCAATAGTAAATGTTATGATATTTGGTGTAAAGAAACAAAATACAGGTTGATGTTAAAAGAAGAAAAAGCAGTTTTCAGTTGTTTATTACAGACAAACTATTAAAAACAGACACGCATTGTGCATACCACTGGGTAGAAGAAGTTACAAAGTTTTGACACCGCTACGCTGTTGTTTCGCTGTAGCAACATACAATATTTGTGTGCTGGAATTTTCGCGACCTCAATCGATTGTTCAAGTGTAACTACCATTCCGCCATTGGTTCAGCAAGAAACCGCCTCAGCACAAGCGTATTTATAACTGGCATAAAAAATTCTACGAAGTATCTTACATATGCAAAAGGAAGGGCTCTGGCTGGCCACGTACGTCCGTTGAATATGTCGAGTGTACCCTAGATGAGTTCACACGGAGCCTTCGGAAGTCCATAAGACAGCCCAGCCATAAACTTCAACTTCATCAGACAACGGTGTCGCGTGTTCTGAAACGACGCCTGCGTATTAAGTCTTAGAAGCTGGAGTTACTGCATGGATTGAGTCAAGGCTACTATAATAGAAAGTACAAACTTTGCATTCCATTTCTCTAAGAGATGGCAGAGGACCATTTACCCGGGAGACCCATCTTTTCAGAGGAATCGACGTCTCATATATAAGGTAAAGTAAACCGCCAGTAAAGTAAGAATTTGGGGGGTCACAAACGCCTGGCGTCGTTCTGGAACGTGGAAGAGACGCACCGAAACTGAATGTGTCCTGTGCCGTTTCTGTTCACAAAGAATATGAACCTTTCTCTTCTGCGGAAGAAACTGACAGGAATGTCATACCTGGACATGCTGCAAATTTGGTTGTTTCCTGACCTTCACGAAGATTCCAATGATTTCAGTTTTATGCATAACGACGTCCCGTATCACTTTCACCTTGAGGCGCGGTGTTGTCTTGGCAACACCATCCATCAACGCTGAAGTCTAAGAGGTGTTCAATAAATTCTTGTTCATTGCTTTTAGCCTCTGAAATAACAAGGCATTACAAGTTGCGATATTTCTTTTTTTGTGTAGGGAGACATAACGGACAAAGTCTTTGTCCCACACACAGCAGCTACTCTTTAAGATCCGAGGAATCGAATTGTTAAAGCTATCGATACAATTAACATGGACTAGCTGATTCGTATGTGGAGTGAAATGGACTACCTTTCCGATGTTTCTCGAACAACGCATGGTGCACACGTTTAGTGTATAGTATAGTGTCTGTCCGAATATAAAACTTAGAATCTACCTCTATCCAGTGACGTGCGCAATGTGTTTCTATCTTTCATAATTTCTCTGTAATAAACAATCGAAATCTGTTCGTGCATTTTAAATAACCCTGCATTTGAACAGGCTAACATCAGAAACTGAGAAACATTAATAGAAGTAGATCCTTTTTCTGTTTTTATTCTTTGCGCAGAAACCTAAACTTCAGTATTTTACGTATTTGTCCTGGTTTTACAGATTTACTTATTATTAAGCACGATGGTGGATAAAAGGTATATTGCCTCGGAGAATCCAGCCCAGTCAGAAATGTTCTTCCTACACGCTCAATGACCCCTTTCCTTGCGGATATGCAAGAGTTGTGTCTAGCGTGTATTTCTAGCGCGTGGGTGGCTGTGCTGGATGCATATATAGTGTTTCTTGTACGATGATGGCAGAAGGAAGTGTTGAAACTCTGTGTCGGCACGAAGCCCACTCCTCTCAAATAGCACCAAGTACTTTGCCGAGATTAACGTACCCATGCAACGGATGGGATTACGATCAACAGTGTCATGTCCCTCACTCCATGACATATTGCAAAGAGCTTTCGTGATGACTGGGTGTTGTGTGATGTCCTTAGGTTAGTTAGGTTTAAGTAGTTCTAAGTTCTAGGGGACTGATGACCATAGATGTTAAGTCCCATAGTGCTCAGAGCCATTTGAACCATTGAAAGAGCTTTCGAATTTAACCTCTCGACATCGGCAGAAAAACTCGTGATCAGAAACTTTGTACGCTGCCAAATGTCCTCTACTTCCTGGCCATGTACTGGCAGCGATAATTTCACCACCGTCATGATACCAACTGGCGTACGTCCGAGTCTAACACCACTGCACAAGCAAGCGTTAGCGATCTCGAGTACCGACACGAATTGACGGTAAAGAATTTTGTTGATAGGAATGCAAATCGAAGTACGTGAAATGAGGAACGGCTACCTTCCATACACCACCTTCTTTCTCTGCTGCCGCTCCAGAGGCAGGCCTTTCGGCCCGTTATCACCATCGCGCCTTCGATTTTCCCACCCTTCTATCTACACAGTTTATGCTCCATTACTTTTTAAGTATTCTTTGTGACGACGTACAAAATACATGGTCTCTCCGTTTCCCTTTGTGTTACATTGCATTTTGTTTTTTTCCTTGCCTCCCTAATTCTTCCCTTATTCTATCACTAGCTCCTTTCGCTAATGTTACCCACTGTTAAACAGTTATTTATAAAAAAAACGTGCCGGCCAGAATGGCTGTGTGGTTCTAGGCGCTACAGTCTGGAGCCGAGCGATCGCTACGGTCGCAGGTTCTAATCCTGCCTCGGGCAAGGATGAGTGTGATGTCCTTAGGCTAGTTAGGTTTAATTTATTCTAAGTTCTAGGCGACGGATGACCTCATAAGTTAAGTCGCATTGTGCTCAGAGCCATTTTTATATAAAAATGTGTAATTATTCCATCCTTCTATCCGTCCTACCCCGTCCATCTATCCTCCTGATTCCTCTCTCTCTCTCTCTCTCTCTCTCTCTATCTATCTATCTATCTCTCTCTCTCTCTTTCTCTCTGTCCACCATACCCAATCTCTGTCGATATCCTCCAACCCAGTCTTTCTGCTCGGTCGATCTCCTTCTCCACTTCTCCCTCTCCAACTACAAATCTTCCCTCTCGCTGTTCATCTCCTCCTCCCTCCTCTCTCCACCCCTCCCTTTTCTCTTTCTCTGGCCATCTCCTCCTCTCCTCTCTCTCCTCTCCATGCTCATCTTCTCCTCTTCCATTTCTCATCCATAAACAACCCCGCCAACCCTCGCTCTCTGTCCATCTCCTCCTCTTTCCCCCGTCAGTGCCCATCTTTCCCTCCCTCTCTCTGTATGGTATATCGTCTTCCTCTCTCGACGTTATCACTCTCACCCCAGTAGGAGACTTGAGGTTCTTATCCATGCAATATTTATGCCCAAACGGTAACTACTGTGTGTACTAAATTTGGTTGAAATCATTCCACGGATTTAGGCTGAGCTTTTTATTCATGACGTTGCCTGCTTACGCATATGTCAGATTTATTTCACATGTATTTAATACATTTCACACTAACCTGCACACGTATTTCACGCGTATCTCTAGCACATTTCGTCCTGGAGTTACGTTTTCCTGCAGCTTGTTGCTTATGCTGTCGTATCTCCTGAACCATCTGTCGTACAATCATAAAATTTTGCTGGTACATTCAAAGATGTATGAGAATACTGACTGCATAATGTGTCGCAAATGCTGTTAGTAGCAAAAAGTAATAAATTTAAACGTCGTACTTCATGCGGTAATTATATTGCTTGAACAGAGGAAACATAGTAAACGATAAGTCTTTCCCTCACTTCAATTTTCATTGTCAGTGAGAAATAGTTTCACAAATGTTTTCTATTATGTGTAAAGTTGGTTGTAAGTCATTAAGTGCTCTCATTCTCAAATTCCGCATGAATAAACTATTGATATTCGCGTGTCGTCGTCGGCTATTCTTCTGTTTCACCCCCCCCCCCCCCAACCTCTTTCATAGGTAGATATATTCAGGTAGTCTGTGCGTCAAATCAAAGTATAAGCTATCTCCAACTCATATTTCATCCAGATCCGTCCTGCCTTTTCAGCATGAAGTGGTAACTCTCTCTCATACATACACACAAACACCAAATTTCGCATTTTCAATATACATAATATTTCTAATTTTCTCCTCCCTAACGCTGCCTTTCAAAAATCTTAGAAATTTCATTTCTGATGCTTCTAGTTCTCGTAAATATTTCTTCCTCGCCGTGAAGTTTTCCGACACATATAATAAGATGGAGACTGCCTTGACTTATAAAATTTCAATTGTGCTTCTTTTCACGTTTTTCCATTAAGTGTTCCCCATATTGCACCACATATATGCTAGTACATATTAGTTTTTTTCTGTACATTCGTATCTTGTTCATGTGATATGGAGCATATTCAATATTGGAAATATGCAACTTGTCCTATCAGTTTATTAATGAGGACTATTTTAGTTCGTACTGGGTGAACACCTAAAAGGGCTATGGTTTTAGTTTTATTTGTAGATAGTCAGATTGCAGTTTGTGCTTATTTCATTTGGTTTATGTAACGTCTTTGTAATTTATCTGGGCTGTTTTATATGATAAATGGGTCATTAGCGAATAAAATCGTGTTGACATGCTTATTCCTCCCAAATTTTATGCCTGATGGTGTTCCTTGTCCTTTCCCTTCTTTGATACTGAATAGAGTTGGTGGAAAGTTACACCCTTGTTTTACTCTTTGCTTTATTTATACTATAAGTGCTATCCTGCTATCCCTTTGCCTGTGTTCATATACTGGCTTTTTGATGCGACTTGGATCAGATGTTTAGGGTTTCGCTTTCTCCATGTTTTCACATAACTTGTCTCTGTGAATTCTGTCAAACTCTTTTTCATAATCCACAAATCCTACGTGAGTTTACAGATTAAATTCTCTTCTCTTTTTTACTGTCTTTTACACTGCGAAAACATTGTGCATGAACTTCCCTATCAGAAACCTGTTTGTGCTTCCATTAAAATTACATCCGAAATATTCTGAAGCCTTCCCTGTGGTATGTTGCTGTAGATTTTGTAATCATTATTCAGAATGCTTTTATCTGTGTAGTTAGATGTATTACTTTTTTCGCCATTCTTATGTACTGGAATGTCTTTTGTAAGTTTTCACATCTTTGGTATCTCATATATTACCCAGGACTTATTAAAGAGATGTAGAATTCTGAATTCTAAAAGAATTCCTTCGTGTTTAATCAATTCTGAATTTATTTGATCTAGTCCTGGTGATTTTCGGATTTTGAATTATTTAGAATTGTCTTCAGTTCCATCAGTTCTATGGAGTCTGTCCTTTGCAGTCGTTTCTCCTCTGTGCTTCTTTCATTTCTGGATTGTACGATTGTCCTTTATAACGTGTCATTCAGTTACATTATTGCAATTGTTGTGTCGGTATCTGGGCCGACACCGTGAAGTTGAGATGGCTGAAAAGGCAAGCTAGACTAACGCAGACGGCGTGAAGTACTGGAACAGGATACGTAATTAATGTTAGGAAGAAAAGTACGGAGCAGGTTTAATACTTAACTTTACTCAAACATTGTGGTACATCGATCTTGACGATACACAGGAGACTTTAAGTACAATCACTGTATGGCTAATGGCGCCTTGCTAGTTCGTAGCCATTAACTTAGCTGATGGCTATTCTGTCTCTCGGCTAATGAGAGAGAAAGGCTTCGTACATCTGGTCGGTAGCTAGGTTCTCGTACAACTGGGGCGAGTGTTCTCTCGTATCACGAGACCTGCCTTGGTGGTGGCGCTAGGTCTGCGATTACACAGTGGCGACACGCGGGTCCGACATGTACTAAATGGACCGCGGCCGATTTAAGCTACCACCTAGCAAGTGTGGTGTCTGGCGGTGACACCACATTCCTCCCCCGCAAATCGGCGAACGGTCGTGTGATAAGGCTTCCGCCCGCCGTGGGGAGGACCACATGTTGACGTATGCGATGAGGTGGGGAGCCTAACAACAGGCGAGGCTGTGCCACCCGCACCCGGCCATTCGGTCCGAGGGGAGCTAGGAAACGCCTGAAAAACTAGTCCAGGGTGCACGTCAACATGCGGGGTATGCGCCCGTAAAGAGACAGGAGGGACCGAAGGATCAACCTCCATTGCGTCGGGGTAGCCGACGCGCGATGACGTCATGTGGTCCGGAGCGGGCGGGAGTTCCATGGCGGAGGACAGCTGGTCACGGGAAGCGATCGGCGGCGCGTGACCCTGGGAGGCGCTTGGCGGCTGCAACGAAGCGTCGAATACGGGCGGCGGCGGCGGGAGAACAAGCGGCGGCGGCGGCGGCGGCGGCGGCGGCGCGTCGCCATGGGGCAAAATGGAAGGCATCGTCGGTAACACCTGGGGATGAGGCGAGCCAGTAGATGGGTCCCCAGGGCGCTGACCGGACGGCACCGTCGCTGAAAGCAGACGGGGAGCGGCAGAACCCGAGCGACGACAGAGGCGCAGCTGATTGAGATGCCGACGCACCTCACCAGAGGCCCCCAAAACCAAATACATCGCGCGGCCGAGGCAGCGAAGAATGCGCCCTGCGAGCCAACGCCGTGAACCTCGATAGTTGCGATAAAATACAACGTCGCCTGGAGCAAAAGCAGGAGTCTGCCGCTGCAAAGGAACCTGATGCGGCGGATGCAGCAAAGACATCAAGGTGCGATGAGGACGACCGTGGAGCAACTCAGCCGGCGAGCGACCATCTCGGGGCTGAGAGCGATACGAAGACAAAAAGAGCAACAATGCGTCCTCCCGAGAATGCGACTCTTTCAATTTCAACATCTGTGACTTGAAAGTCCGGACCAATCGTTCAGCGGCACCGTTGGACTGAGGCGAAAACGGCGCGGATGTCAGATGTTGAATACCATTGGCCTGGCAGAATGACTGAAATTCTGCGGACATGAATTGTGGGCCATTGTCGGAAACAATAGTCTGCGGAAGACCTTCAATGCAAAAGATAGCAGACAACGCTTGGATGGTGGCGGAGGACGTCGTGGAAGACATCCGGACAACAAAAGGAAAATTACTGAAGGCGTCGACCAGAACCAACCATCGAGCATTCCAGAATGGACCAGCAAAATCAGTGTGCAAGCGTTGCCAAGGGGAAGTGGCTTTTGGCCACGCAAAGACTTTCCGCGGCGGTGCGGACTGTTGTTCGGCACACGCCGGGCACGAAGAACACATATTCGTAATCGCAGCATCGATTCCGAACCAAGTACAGTGCTGACGAGCAAGTTGTTTCGTTCGCACTATACCCCAATGTCCTTGGTGAAGAAGCCGTAAAACAGAGGACTGTAACGAACCTGGGACCACGACCCTGGACTGATCATTATCAGAACGCAACAACAAAACACCACGTCGAACAAAAAGTCTCTCCTTGTGAGCAAAAAATCGGCGAACCAACGGATCCTCGATCCGAGACTTTGACAAAGGCCATTGCGTAGCAACAAAACGTAAAACAGTAGCAAGGACAGGGTCAGCAGCTGTGGCTGTAGCGACACGACGAAAATCAATCGGAAACGATTCGACCACTTCATCGGTTTCCGAATCAATGAACATGCAAGCAAGTTCGGAAGAATCGAATGCTTTATCCTCAGCAACAGGCAAACGGGACAACGCATCGGCGTTTCCGTGCTTAGCAGTGGACCGATACAAGATATCGTAGCGGTACTGCGAGAGGAAAATAGACCAGCGAATGAATTTCTGCGCTGTACGTGGAGGTACAGGCTTGGTCGGATGAAAAAGCGATGTCAAAGGATTGTGGTCTGTGATGATGGTAAAGTGACGACCATACAAGAAATCATGGAACTTAGTAACACCAAACACGAGAGCCAAAGCTTCTTTCTCTATCTGTGAATAATTTCTTTGCGCAGACGAGAGCAATTTGGACGCAAAGGCAATAGGGCGATCATGGGAGCCAACTTTGTGCGCAAGCACAGCACCGATCCCGAAATCCGATGCATCTACCATCAACAAAAGGGGTTTCTGGGGATCGAATGGCGTAAGGCAAGTATTAGAAAGCAACGCCGATTTCAACTGGCGAAAGGCGCGTTCGCATTCCGTCGTCCAGACGAACGGAACACCTTTACGGCGTAAGCGATGAAGCGGAGCTGAAATGGAAGAGGCATTGCGCACATATTTGTTGTAATAATTAATTTTACCCAACACACTCTGTAGCTGTTTCACATTTTGAGGGGAAGGCAATTCTTGTATGGCACGGAGGTGCTCTGGACTCGGATGTATGCCTTGGGCATTAATGACATGTCCCAGGTATGGTAAGTCACGAGCAAAAAACACACATTTGTCCTTCCTCAAGCGAAGACCATTTTGTCGCAAGACCTGAAATAATGTTCGTAAGTTCGCAAGATGATCTTCTTTTGTCTGTCCGGAGATCACTATATCGTCCAGATAGTTTGCTGCAGTAGGGACCGACGCACAAATAGTTTGTAAATATTGCTGAAACAAGGCAGGGGCGGATGCACACCCGAAAGGCAGTCTTTTGAAGCGGTACAATCCAAGATGCGTGTTAACCACCAATACGCGCTGGGATTCGTCGTCCACCGGTATTTGCAAGTACGCATCGGCTAGGTCCAACTTTGAAAAATATTTTCCCGGGCACAGTTTAGCAAAAAGATCTTCCGGGCGGGGCAAAGGAAAAGTAGCAGTCACTAGCTGTGGATTCACTGTGGCCTTGAAGTCCACGCAAAGTCTCAATTTTCCGGAAGGTTTTGGCAAAATTACTAAGGGTGAGGCCCAGAGAGAAGCTTGCACACGTTCAATTACACCCTGTGATTCGAGATCGTGTAACGTTCTTGCGACCTCACCACGCAATGCGTGGGGAACATTGCGCGCCCTGAAAAATTTCGGTTGCGCGTTTACCTTCAGTTCTAAATGTGCTTCATAGTTTTTAGCGCAACCTAAGCCCGGTGCAAAAATGTCTGCAAATTCGTCACACAGCCGAGAAACACTGTCTGTAGGCACAGTCTGATTCACTGATAGGACCTGTATTACAATAGACATGTTAAACAACTGAAATAAATCTAGACCAAACAAGTTCACTGCAGAAGAAGAACGAAGAACGTAAAATGACACAAGTTTTGTTTGTCCCTTGTATGTTGCAAGAAGGCTGCACTGTCCTAACACAGGAATTTTCTGTCCGGAATATGTAGTTAGCTTAACATTTGCGGAACGCAACGGAGGTTTGCCCAGTTGTTTGTACGTGTCGTGATTGACCAATGAAACTGCAGCTCCGGTATCGAGCTGGAATGGTATCACTTTGCCTTCAAAGTCTAAGTCCACAAAAAGTTTATTGTTCTGCTGACGACAAGAGCGACTGTTTTGTGCAATTTGAAGAGACACTGGTACAGAATCACTTGCTAATTGACGTGATTTCCGGCGACGTCGACGCACAGTTTTTGTGGGACGAACACAGGCACTGTTAGAGAAAGTGTCACTGGACGAAGTGGAATTAACGACATGAATGTCCATGGGCGAAGGTCCACGAGCCTGAGTGTCCTTTGTTCGATTCCGGCGCGAAGCAAAGGGCCTGGAATGGTTGTGATTGTCTGAACGGAGCTTTTTCTGGCAAACACTTTGAACATGTCCTTTCTTATTGCAGAAAAAGCAAATAGCTTGGCGTGACGAGCAATGTTCACGCGAATGTCTAGTAGCACACCGCGGGCATGATTTCACTGCATTTGTGTGCTGGCGTGGCACACCTGGCTTAGCGCGCGGCGGCAGCTGTGCGGACGTATGCGAGGGCAGTTGACCGGGCCGCGCAGCTCGAGAGCGCCCGGCGGGCCGGTTAATGTTACACACAGCTGGCGAAGTTTCAAAAGATTCCTGAGCACAGTCAAGTGTGTCCTGCCTATCCAATATGTCTATCACTTGTTGAAGGGAGGGATTAACTAGTTTCAAAATTTGCTCCCGTATGCGAACATCAGAAACGTTCTGTGCAATTGCATCACGCACCATTGTATCTGAATAAGAAAGACCACAGTCACATTCAAAGGCACAGTCCCTAGTAAGTCCTTGCAATGTTGCTACCCACTCCCTATTAGTTTGACCGGCCGTACGTTTTGTACGAAAAAACGTATACCGTTTTGCAACCACATTAACTGTTTCTTTGAAATAGACATCTAATGCAGACAAAATTTCCTCGTAGGACAGAGTTGCTACGTCTCGTCGGGGAAACAATTTCACTATCACACGGTAGGTGGACACACCGACACAAGAAAGCAAAAACGGCTGCCGCTCTTTACCTTGAATTCTGTAGGCTGCTAGATGAAAGTTGAACTGGCGAGACCACTCGTGCCAGGTCTCATCGGCTGCCACGTATGGTCGAAAGGGAGGTGCAACAGCGTTTAGTGGCAGCGGTAGCGAAGAAGCGGCGGCGGCCGCATCGGTGTGCAGCGCACGTTGACCCTGGACGAGCTGTCCAAGGGCATCCAATAACGCCTGCGTCTGCTGATTCTGCAAGCGATAAAATTCGGACAATACATCTGGAGAATGTGGCGAAGCCATGACACAAATGTAAGCAATCAGAAAGAACTCTTATCCCATCCTCGTCGCCAATGTTGTGTCGGTATCTGGGCCGACACCGTGAAGTTGAGATGGCTGAAAAGGCAAGCTAGACTAACGCAGACGGCGTGAAGTACTGGAACAGGATACGTAATTAATGTTAGGAAGAAAAGTACGGAGCAGGTTTAATACTTAACTTTACTCAAACATTGTGGGACATCGATCTTGACGATACACAGGAGACTTTAAGTACAATCACTGTATGGCTAATGGCGCCTTGCTAGTTCGTAGCCATTAACTTAGCTGATGGCTATTCTGTCTCTCGGCTAATGAGAGAGAAAGGCTTCGTACATCTGGTCGGTAGCTAGGTTCTCGTACAACTGGGGCGAGTGCTCTCTCGTATCACGAGACCTGCCTTGGTGGTGGCGCTAGGTCTGCGATTACACAGTGGCGACACGCGGGTCCGACATGTACTAAATGGACCGCGGCCGATTTAAGCTACCACCTAGCAAGTGTGGTGTCTGGCGGTGACACCACAGGAATCACATCTAGGTTCACGATATCTCTGTGTTCTCTAGTTAGGTGTTCGATTAATTGTTGTATTATTTCTTGTCTCCGATGGATAGCATGTTCAACGCTGCCTACAAAGGCATTCAACGACGTACTATGTGCTGATCTTAAAATCACTTACGCTTCATTTATTTCTCGATGGTATAGGTCTTTAGTTTTCAATGATTTCTTCCTAATCAAGTATCATATATGTGAATCTGTTCCTGTTTAGATTACTTAAGTTCACTTCTTACAACACATGTACCTGAAATCTCCTGTTTAAGGTCTTTTCATTTTTATTTTTGTTTTTTATTGTTTTTTTTCCATTTTGGCCTGAGCTTTCTATCGGTAAGAACCACAAAGTTACTTGAACTCGGAGTCAACGGATCTGAATTATCTCACCTCCAATATTCTTGCGCTATGTGATTTACACAGACGTTACTGAAACAGGTGTAGAACATGATGAGATATACAGAGCTTACAGAGCATAATACTCTGGCTTTGTGTTGCGAAGCAGGTCTTAACATTTAGTAAAAAGAGAAAACTAAGATTGAATTTAAAGCTTAATATATCATTTCCATAATTGAGATTTAAATTGACAGAGGGGAAAAAGGAAGTTTTGTTTGGTCGCTTTGAACTCAGTTGACGCTTTGTTTCGTACTTGGATGTTTACTGATTTCAAGTAGTGTCATCTTTCTTTAAAACAATACAAATCCTCACAGTGGTACTGGAGATTTTCCGTAAAAACATTGTCCACAAAGTTAGATCTATGTTTCCTACTCTCTAGGTTTTCCCCTATTTGCCATTGTTGCTGTGTCTCGCTAACATTTACTTCAGTACCCGACCCTAGTCGGGTTTCCGGCCAAGTCTGAGTTCGAGGAATAGGTGGAGATAGGCCTCGTAGCACGGTCTCGACTTGCTCCCGTGGAGCTGCCGCCATAACCGGCATGTCATACGAGGCCGCCCACTGACGCGAGATTACAAGTAAATTCCGCGTCCCCGCACTGGTCTCTCAATTCCGGGCTATACTCGGAAGCCTTCCGCACGCGCTACCGATAGCAGAAAGACCGGGCCTGCCTGTTGTTTATGTTTCCGATACGGTTGCCTCCCTACACTGTTTTGCACACGCTTACGGCTGGCCATTCGCTTCGTGAACTTCGCCAACATTGCCCGCCTGCGTATCCGCGGCAACGCCAGTACGTGTGATCAGAAATTGCGTTCCACATACGCAGAGTAGAATAGAAAATGTACTTTTCTACAGTGTTTGTAGCAGATTGTAAACAGGCGACTCCGTACCAAAACATACCTCAGCAAGACAAAATTGGCTACGTGCGAGTAGAACTCACGCAGTGAGTATTGCGTGCAAACTTAAGTTGAATCCTCCCCTTAGGAGAATTAATGAATTACTGTGCTGATAAACCCCTTACGTTATTTCATTTTCAAACAGCTGAGCAAAACTGAACGTTCTCAGACATGTCTCTCATTACTTATTCTAATCATCACTAAACTGATACACAATATTTTTAGCGCAACGCAATCTGACTTTCAATAATCCCTACAAAAGAATGGCCCTGACTAACAATAACCTATAACTATCATGAATCACTTACCTCACAAAAATCTTCGTTACTCGAACTACTCTAATATAGTGAGCGCCAATACTGCCAGCTAAATAAAAGATTCTAAATACTGAAGGCACTAACTACTGATAGGCATAGTTAGCAAATCAAAGATTTTGATGGAGAACAAACAATGTATTTACCTTAATAGTGTTCAAAAGTCATAATATACCTATCAGTTCATGACATCCAGTCTTACAAATTTACTTTCTCTGACGGACACACGTCCAGATCAACCGCTCTCAAAACTCCGCCATCTCTCTCCCCACATCCACCACTGCTGGCGGCTCACCTCCAACTGCGCAACGCTACGCGTTGTTCAAATCCAACTGCCCAACACTACAATAGCGAATATTACAACAATGCCGACCAGCCACAGACTGCACACAACACAGCCAGTGATTTTCATACAGAGCGCTACGTGGCGTTACCAACATAAAAACCTAAATAGCCTACTTACAAAGTGTGTGTTAAATAGTGCATTCATAGCAGAAATCGAGATTATCGACGTTTTTTCCTGTTATCGACAGTGATACTGCCAAGATATCAGTCCAGAAAATTTCAGGCCTTTCAGGAATATTTTAACTTTAATTTTAATGTCATATAAATAATGACAAAAAAATACTTTTTTTGTGTGATATAATAGCAGATTAATAAGTTTCTGATTAGTTGGACAGTACTTCACGCCGAATTCCATGATACTTGGTCAACGCGAAGTACGCAACAGGTTTTCACAAGCTGCGACATTGTCACGAATAAAACAGTGACCCGTATATAGAATAAATGTCCTTTGGTTTACATCTATGGTCACAAACTTTTTGTTTGCGGATTAGCGGTTTCGGTCTATAGTGACCATCTTCAGATCTGTGTTTTATAAAAACAGTGTCCTAATATACTGCAGCCATAGTGACATCGTCAGACGTTAAATGAAAAATCAGCACCCCCATCGTCAAATATAAATAAATAACAGCAGATGCGCGAGCTATGTTCTCAGTAGCAGAGTGCTACTGACAACATGACTCGTGAATATGCTGTTATATATATATATATATATATATATATATATATATATATATATATATATGACGATGCTGGTGCTGATTTTGCATTTAACATTTGACAATGCCACTATGGCTGCAGCATATTAGGACACTTTTTTATAAAACATAGATCTGAAGATGGTCATCATAGATCGAAACCGGTAATCGGTAAACAAAAAGATTGTGACCATTGACATAAATTAATGGAAATTTATCCAACAGGTTTTGATGTGTGAGTTTTCCGACTATCACAATATGTAACATAAATAGACCTATATGTTGATTTCGTTGACTTAGAAGTTTCAGTTTTTTACACTGCCATCGACCATTGATCTTAGTGTGTGACACTACTTGACACGTCTACCTGTTCCTGAGAAAAAGAGTTCTTAACAGCCGCACAGAGAGACCGATGGACAACAAAGAGGTTCTATAAGGGTTCGGTGTTTACAGATTGAGGCACGAAACACTAGAAGTACTCCACAATATACACTCGAAATCAAGTGTGTGCAGGACAAAAATGTAGCTCCAGACTGAAATTGTACATAGGCCAAACGGACAGATCTTTTAATCTTAAAATTAGAGGGCATTCTAATGTGAGTAGTAATAAGCAGCTGTTCCTTCCCAGGCAAAGAAGAGAAAGTCAACCACTTTATATCCGTTATTAATTGTTATTAATTCAAGAAATATACACATTAGTTATATGAATAAAGCAACTGCCATAATTGAGTCTTTTTAAAACACTTTCTCATCTGTTACGATGTTTCATCAGCCTGTTTCTTTAATTTTTCATTTGTTGGTGATTCCTTTTCCTGTCGGCTCGAACTTGTCTAAAAGAAGCGTCGTTTATCAATTCTTCCATTTCGGCTGTTTAGTGTACACCCGCGACAGCCAGATGCTAGTTTACAACTAGCAGATTGCGTTTGCAGGCAGGCGTCATCTATCCGGTTAGTAATTTGTCCCAAGATTTCAGTCTGAGAAGGCTTTCTCTCACAATCACTTTTATGTCGTGAATATTCTTAATCGTATTACTATAGCGAAGTCGACTGAATAGTTTTCAGCTCCAACAGTTCGACCGCGGGTGTTTTTAAGCTGTGAGCAGCTTGAGCTGATGAATTGCTGTTGAACGTATTCATGTATGTACAGAAAGGTGTAGAAGTTAGATTGAATTGTCATTTGGTTTAGTTTCTCTATGAACCTTTTTACATTGTAACATCATCTGATGATGACTGCAGGCTGAAGTGAGTATGTAACTACAAAATTAATTTTGCCTTCAATATAGAAATATAACTATCTGTTCTACTGACATTATGAAATAAATCTCTCCCGTTGTGAGACTTCAAAAAATTTGCATGGATATCTGAGATTTTGCAAAATGTTTCATATTGACTATGTTTGTCTAATTACTAACTGCAGAACATTAGAAAAGTGTTGCCTGTTTAACATTATGCTCATTTTCGGTCTAGCACTGACGGAATATTCAGTTACTATTATTATTATTATTATTATTATTATTAAACATCACAGCCCACGATGACTCTTTGCAGCAGAATGAATAATACTGAGGAAAAGTGTTCTGTCCGCACATGTAATTTTGAACTATCTGTACTTTCTTAGCCGGCCGGATGTGGCCGAGCGGTTCTAGGCGCTACAGTCTGGAGCCGCGCGAATGCTACGGTCGCAGGTTAGAATCTTGTCTCGAGCATGGATGTGTGTGATGTCCTTAGGTTAGTTAGGTTTAAGTAGTTCTAAGTTCTAGGGGACTGATTACCTCAGAAGTTAAGTCCCAAAGTGCTCAGAGCCATTTCTTGTATTTTCTTACTGTTCCACATTAATTACGATATTGTCAACGTACCTTTTATGTGAGTATGTGAGAAAAAGCTCATTTGTCCCGGTCTTGATTGCCCTATTTGCTGTCTCTCTCACATATACTGTCCACTACGGTCTCTTAGCTTTAATTTTTACTAATATTAACTATCAGCATCATCATTAAGCAGTACTCTGCAGTGATAAGTAAAATCTCTCTTATGGACCAAGATAATTTCCTTAGATTTTACCTTCGGATATGATTAATTTAGTTTGCTCTTTTTTGAGAAAGTCAGGGTTCAAATCTGTCTTAGAACGTGCGCAACTCGTGACTTCAGTATGTGCAAGTTAGACTGACTAGAAAGTAAGTTATTAATTCATGATTCGATTTTGGTTCTTATGAAGTTGCAGAGATTATCGGGGTGGATCATAGTAACATAACAAACGTAATTTTATTGAAAGCTTTTCATTAATATATTGCTTATAGTAGCCCTTTATTATGTATATAATGTGTATTTTCCAAATTTCAGTTTATTAATCAAGTAACTATTTTGCCAGCCTTATGTGATCAGTCACACGCATAATGCTTTGTAACGCTTGAACGCTATATTACAGAAAGACAAGTGAAAATAGGCGTACTTGGGATGGTATTATGATACTGCGACAAGAAATTCTTAAAGCACTTAAAGGCCTAAGTGGAAACAAGGTCTCTGGAATAAACGACATTTTCTCAGAATTATTGACCTCCTTGTGAGTATAGATTTAAATGTCAGGAAGTCGTTTCTGAAAGTATTTGTATGGGGTGCAGCCATACATGAAAGTGAAACATGGACAATAAATAGTTTGGACAAGAAGAGAATAGAAGCTTTCGAAATGTGGTGCTACAGAAGAATGCTGAAGATTAGATGGGTAGATCACACGACTAATGAGGAAGTATTGAATAGGATCGGGGAGAAGAGAAGTTTGTGGCACAACTTGACTAGAAGAAGGGATCGGTTGGTAGGACATGTTCTGAGACATCAAGGGATCACCAGTTTAGTATTGGAGGGCAGCGTGGAGGGTAAAAATCGTAGAGGGAGACCAAGAGATGAATACACTAAACAGATTCAGAAGGATGTAGGTTGCAGTAGGTACCGGGAGATGAAGGAGCTTGCACAGGATAGAGTAGCATGGAGAGCTGCATCAAATCAGTCTCAGGACTGAAGACCACAACAACAACAATTGGGAGAGCGACTTGACGTGGTAGATACACTGATAAACCAAAACATTATTACTTTTGCCCACTGCAATGTTGGATCCGCCTGGTGGATTTGCGGGATCGTGACGTGGTAACAAAAGTATGTAAGCGAAGCAGACACGGACGGGGAACCACTCTAGCAAACATATAGGCTGCATATGGAGAATCCATTAAGATACGCGACTCTGGCAAAGGACAGGTTATTATCACGCAGAGCATGTGAACGAGTAACTCGAAAACGGCGAATCTGGTCGAATACACACTTGCTACTGTCGTGAACATCTACGGAAAGAGGTAGAAGGATAGTGAAACAACCACTGGCCACTAAATGGTTGGGCGCCCACGACTCTTAGCAGAACGTGGGGTTCGGAGGCTTGTCTGCTCTGTAACGTACGATAGATGGATACCTGTGGTATCTCTGCGAAAGAGCACAATGCTGGTGCACGCATAAGTGTTTCGGAGCACACCGTTAATCACACATTGTTTAACATGTAGCTCCTTACCAGACAACCCATACATTTTCACATTTGGACCCAAGGAGATCGTCAGTTACGGTTGCCGTTGATACGGAACCATCGGAATCCTACCGTCATTGGAAACGTGCCAACTCTTTTTGTTAATAACATTTTTGCTACACAACCGCCGCGATCGAGGTGAATAGCTGCTCGAAACTGATTCACGGCATGGATGGAGGCAGGTGGGGGCAGTATTATGCTGTCTGAGATATTCTCCTGCGCTTGCGTGGGACCTGTGGCAGTAATCGAAGACACGCTGAGCTGCGAGCCACTTGCATCGCCCCATCCTTCATGTCTTCCCCGACAGCGATGTCATCATTCAGCAACATAGTTCTCTGCGTCTCGGAGCCAGAACCATCCTACAGTGATTTGAGGAGCATTGTAACGAAATTACGTTGATGTCTCGAAGTTCACATTCGCCTGATGTAAATCCTATGAAACCCATCTGGTTGGTCGGGCGCCATCGCCGCGTACGCAAATGAGTGGTCCGTTATCTATGCGAACTGCATGGCCTGTGCGTAGACATCTAAAGCCACTTACCTCCACAAAAATACCAAAAAACTGCACAAAAATACCCTCAGACATCACGAAGAATGTAATCATTCCAGTTCCAAAGAAGGCTGATGCCGACAGGAACTAACAGTTTAGTAAGTCATATTTGCAAAATACTGAGAAGTATTATTTACAGAAGAATGGAAAACTGGTAGAAGTCCATCTCGGGGAACATCAGTTTCGGGTCCATAGAAATGATGGAAAACACGAGGCAATACTGAGCCTACGACTTATATTAGAAGATAGGTTTAAGAAAGGGAAACCCACATTTACAGCATTTTTAGATCTAGGGAAAGGTTTTATGATGTCGACTGTACTACAGTCTTCGAAATTGTGAAGGCAGGAGGGAAAAAATATGGAGACTGAAAGGTAACGTACAACCCGTATAGAAGGCAGACTGAAATTCTAAGTGTCAAGTGGCATAAGATGGAAGCCGTATTTGAGAAGAGATTAAGACTTCTCTGTAGCCTATCCCCGATGTTACTCAATCTGTACGTCGAGAAAGGGCTGAGGAAGCCAAGGAAAATTTCAAAAGGATATTAAAGTTTAGTGGTTTCACAAAATATACAGAAGATTCGATTGGTAGACGGAGTATCCAATGAAGAGATAATAAATCAATTTGGGGAAATGAAATTTATCGCACAATTTGGCTAAGAGAGGGGATAGGTTGATACGGGCGTTGCTGAAGAGTCATGGAATCGTCAGTTTGGTAACCGAGGGAACTCTAGAGGGCAAAAATCGTAGAAACTGAGGAAGAGGCGTGCACAGAGTAGGCTGTCGTGGACAATTGTTGCAAACCGGTCTTCGGGGTGAATACTATAACAAAAACAGATATTCAAATTCGAATGAAATCAATTTCTGTACTAGGCCGCGTCGTTATGGCATTTAGACAAATAATTCGCTTATATTGAATATTCATGTTAACGTTACCAAATTCTTTGAATGTAATTAACTGATTTTAGCAAACAAAATACCAAACTGAGTTACCCATTTTGAAATTCAACAGAGCGTATTAACATCAACAATTAAAATATTTATTGCGTTTATAACACGATTGTAATGTTCTTCTCTTTATTTCAGGTACGTATCAGAAGTTTCTGTATCCATCAGCAAGACGTTTGCGTGATAATTCTCAAGGCTTGGAACAGAACAAAGGTAAGGAATTACAATTTTCAGAAGAATATTATAAAAAAATCGTTTTTTTCCTTCGTTCCTTAGTTGTTTCAAAATTCGTGGAAGCATGTTTTGTAAGCCCTCGTCGTCAGTTTTGTAAAGGCGTCGTCGCTAGTGTTGAGGAGGCAGAGTCTTTGAATTCGTGAAGCGGCTTCTGCTGCAGTACACCCCTAGGACAATTTCTCCCTGCCACTATCACTCAGCTATGCCCCAGCATCAGGTAACAGGATAGAAGAACGAAGGTTCTACGCCACTCCAACAAATTACTAACAAAGTCACGCAAATGAGTTAAAGGTTTACGTATCTTTATGACTAGTTTAATAATGAAGTCAGCAACACCGTTTATAATACAACCCAAGAAAATGGTCCTCAGCGGCTAAATGCGAATAATCGTAGGTAAACTTTACAGTACGTAGCAAATTCAATTTACAACAACTGTCTATTCATTTCTAAGAGTTCATTAAGCGACGTTCCGTGTCAAAGTCAGCCTTGGGCAATGATTTATAACCAAGTGGGTGAGAGCTGCTCTTCAATCTTCCTAGTAGGTTTCTGTCCGTTGTCGTCACGTCATTGGCGGATTGTACTCGGCCGGCAATTGGCCGAGGCGAAGTCGGTATCTTCATCCTCAGCACATCCAAGCTGCTGGTGGAACTCGCGCAAGTGGCGATTCTCTATGACACTGGCACCAGGTCGCATCTTTGGCCTGTGGTGCTTTTGCCCTGGCTGTCTTCGGACGACACAGCAGTATCTTCTGTCTTTGGAACTAAATTGAGGACCTTTTTTTGCCATGGGTGTTTCGTTTCTCTTTGTTTATGAACTATCTTCAGTATCCGGTAATACGTATATGTACTAAATGCGTTCTGCAACAGTAAGACGTATGTTAATTTGTTACTTTCTCGTTTTTTCTGGTTAGCAACTTATGCTGTAGAAGTTGGACAACATAATGTGTACTGTTTAGGCAATTTCGAGAAAATCGAAAGAGAAGTTTTAGGCATCAATGGTATACCGGCGCAATGTGACCCTAAACACGAACTGACGGCGGTCATGTGGTTAGCGTACAGGAGCCGTAATCGGTGGATCGCTGCATCGAGTCTCGCTCGCTTGTCTGTTTACTTATTTTTTTATTCATTTTCAACACTAGTCATTTTCTGTCGTACATATTACATTTGAAAGGTAATATGATAAAAAGGCATGTATTTGCATGAAATTTTATTGAATTTCCAATGCTATTTGGCCTTTTACTGATTGTTGCTATTACAACAAATATTATGTGACTTCTATTTCTATAGGCAAGTTAAAAACTTTATCAAACGCCGTCAAACTTATTGATGTTTTATTGAAAACTAAAGAGAAATTGCTTTTCGTGAAAACGCTATTAAAATACATTCGCCGGCCGGGGTGGCCGAGCGGATCTAGGCGCTACAGTCTGGAGCCGCGTGACCGCTACGGTCGCAGGTTCGAATCCTGCCTCGGGCATGGATGTGTGTGATGTCCTTAGGTTAGTTAGGTTTAAGTAGATCTAAGTTCTAGGGGACTGATGACCTCAGAAGTTAAGTTCCATAGTGCTCAGAGCCATTTGAACCAAAATACATTCAATCATACATCACCAATTTCCGGCACCGATATTTACGAAAATGTGTTCCGCATGGTTTTCATGGAAATTGTCGGAAGGAAGAGAATTTTTTTCAAAATGTCAACCAGGATTTGTCCCCCTTAGAAACTCTGAAGATTTCTTGTGCATGGGGTTAACTGCCTTCATTCGATGAAGAAGACTCAGTTCTAATTTGTGGTTTCCAGGTCTGTATAAAAAATATAATCTTGCAACTTGTAATGTCGGAAGCACATTCAACAATTAATCGTACAATAAACTCATTTTGTGGAATATTCGAACTCACTGTATTAGTGAATAAAGTGATTTACACCTTCATTTATCGGTTTTTGACTTGAATTTTCTAAGCCTGTCCCTCGTCCTTGAAACATGTGCGCCCAGATGCAAAGCAGTTATCGGAACCTTGCCCGATTGCCTATATTTAAAAATATAATATTTGTTGTGACAGTAAAAATTAATGAAAATCCATTCAAATTGGAAATTCAGTATCTGACTAGTTAACATATATGAAGAAAAAACATACGTGTGACTCAAAACAGCTTTTCACCGACTACGATAACCGGGTTACCGCCGCCGTCCCATTCTTAGGGTCGCAACGCACTGGTCCATCACCGACGCGTAAGACTTCTCTTGCAATTTTCTCGAATTCGCCTAAGTAGTACGCCTTTCTAAATGAACATATGTTGTCCTAATGTACTACTACAAGTCTACAAAATCTTAAGGATATTCCTTATACGATGGTTGTGGCCTCCTCTTGTGAGACGAAGAGGTTGGTACAAGGAAGGTATTCGCGACGGGCCGTATCGAAACAGGCAGATTTGCGGGTCCACCTTGAATTAAAAGCTTTATTCGTTCCCTCGATAAGTGTTTCATAGATAACTCGCCATCATTAGTATATGATTATCAGATACTGGAAGACGTTAATTTCAAATGTTGTTTTGAACTAGATTTACTTCAACCCAGTGTAGTCCTTTTGCCATTAGTAGTTCCTGTATGTAACTAATTTGGTATTTTGTTGCGCGTATTTCAAAGAGCATGTCACATGCAGCAAATAAATTTCAATATTTGCATGATCCATAATGTACCAGTCACGTAGTTCTTGTGTTGTGGAATAGAAGAAAACACGCTGATGATGGTGAACTGTCGCCTAATCTAGTTCTGGGACAATTAACTGCTTAATAACAGTCATAACATATTTCTTTAAATTCCGTGCCGCCATTAAACTGTTGTTTATTTACAGTGTTACATTTATACTTACACAATCATGATTTCGGCTTCAACACTTGATAATGGCACTTTAGAGCCGAAATCATGTTTGTGTAAGTGTAAATGTAACACTTTAGATGAACAAGTCTAATGGCGCTACTGACTTTAAAGAAATTAACTGCTTGTTTGTATCTAGATGGAACCACAAATCCCATTCTGAAATATTGTTACATGTATGCATACTTTAAGCAGACGACGCAGCAAGTAGCTAAGTGTTCACAAAACTGACTGCAGATACTGAAGACTGTATAAGATCTGCGACGAGCTATCAGTGCAAAGACTGTCAACGGCGGTGCTGAGACAGTCTGTCTTTAGAAGCCGAACAGTGCCCTCTGTTTAAGTCTGCGACGCGAACAGACTGCCTTGTTCAGTTTGCGGACTTAAACTTCGCTTGCTTGTGAGCAGCAACTTTAATAATGAACATACACACCCAGAAAGCTCTGGAAATAGAACGCGTCGTCCATGAGCAAAAATATCACCATCGGACATACTGGGACTACACCGTACTATTCTTAGTAGTGTCGTATACGTCAAGATCGTTGACAATGCAGCGTGGGGCAAGAACTTCTTATCTGCTCTACGTGGCCTCTGGTTTCGTCTTGCTGACGGCAACGTCAGCGCAATCGCTGTAGCGCATGCGGGCTTGGGCATTCGTAACATTAGCGTCTCTGAGCTGCCTTTCGAGTTGCAGGCGGAAGAAGTAACAGCGGCCTTCCGGCCCTGATGCGTGGTTCACGGTCACAAAACAGAACGCTGCTTGCAGTTGAGCCTGCACACCGTTTTAAAAGGGTTGCGTTAGATCACGATTGATCGTTGCCACGTCCTGTCGTATTTAAATATCAGTGTGTAACCTCCCCCTCACTTATCGACCTTAATGACAGTGAAAAATTAAATCGCGTGCACCTAATGGAAATTTGGGAAAAGCTGTCGTCATCGAAGTTAATTTGTCGGTAAAGAGGGAGGGAAAGATTACATCTTAATGAAAGGAAAAATGCAAATGAAATTGGTGAAAATTAGTTTTGAGAAAAGGGTAAATTAACAAAGAAAGTAAATGTGCGGTCGTTACGTTAACAATTATTTGGCGTTAATTAGATATTTGAGATTTGGGGAAAATTACGGTCGCCTGTCCTATAGACAACTACTATAATAACTGAAAATGAAAGATTAATGCACGTATAATTAGCACTAAAAGCGTGGCAACTGAAGGTTGACACGTGCTGTGTGAAAACTGAATGATTGTCAGACGTAATAAATTTCGCTGCACTCTGACTTAATTTAGCAAAAGAATTAATAAGACCTGAAAATTGAAAGTTAATTTAGTGACTGAAATAATAGTGAATTTTGTTTCTGAAGCACTACGAAATTCAATTAAATAAAGTTAGTCTTGGGCTACCTCAACAATCATTTCAACAGCTAATTGCACCTGCGCAATTTATAAATAAGAGATTTAACTTTGAACTTGAATTAAATGATTCTGAACAATTAACAATAGTAAAATTTAGTATGTACGAAGATGAGCTGCAGTCACAGGTAAGCTAAAATATGGTAACAAAACTCGCACTCTTAATTTCTGCTTGTGTAATCTAAATATTGTAGACAGCTATGAATACTTTAACTGAACTTTGAAATTAAAACAGTGAAATGGAATGATATTACTTTAATGCTGGCGTTTGAATTTCAACGACACTCTGGTTCATTCCAGAAAAAGAAGGGACCCTGTTTGGCAATGCAATTGGAACAATGACCAACAAAGGTTCATGCTAAGTTGCTGTATTTTTGTGATGCAACAGTTTGAGAAGCTGAGTTCTGCCATACAGTTCTAAAACTTAACGTGCTTTTAGTGTTCGTTGTTGGTTGATAGAAGGTTTGCAGTCGTCGATCGGAGAGGTGGCGACAGTCACTCATTGTCGGCCGTCGCTGTTGCAGAAGCTGGATGCTGGCGCGCCTTCTACTCGACACGGTCACCAGGCGAAACGGGCTCTTGATGTGCGCCAGCTAACGCTTCACGTCCGCAACACCGTGTCAGAAACTATCATAGCAAGTCGAGCGCAATTACATGCTGCCAAACCCCGAAAGCGCGGCAACTCGCAGGAGCGTCACACAACACACCTGCTCCACCGCCCTACTCCAACCAGACTCTGCTCTGCCCGCGCTCCACGCAGCAGAGTTAACATTCCCAAAGATCCTAAACACTTTGGTTCTCCACATGACCTATCGATGTAATCGTTCGATAGCGTAGTTTTCCCTAGGCAAGACCCAGCGTAAAAATACAAATAATGTTTACAAAACAAACCAATTATACAAATAGTAAAACAATTACAATATATAATGACAGAGAAATGTCATATCTTCAGGTAACAAAATAAGGAAAAAATTTATAGTACAATAGATGGAAATAGAAGGATATGCATTTCCGGCGTTACAAGTGGATGTCACGCGGTCTTTACATAGTACGGTCAACCCGAGGCTTGCTCTGTATGTGGCAAGGAGTCTCATGTGCTTTCGGCAGGCCTGCAGTGGCGCATCCCTCAACGGCCGCCCGCGAAGACGCCGAGGGAGATTCCACAAACGGTACTGCCTGTCAGCTATGCGGCGGTCCTCACTTCCCGCCCATCGGTCGGCGACAATAAAGCCTCTGTCACTAGTGACACGGCTATCTGCAGAGTCCGATGGAAAGGAGGCGCCTGCACTCCTCTCTCCTGCTACCACAGCGACGCTCTTCGACGCCGTGCGGACATCTCGACGAAACATTCATCACTCATCGTTCCTACGTCGGCTTTTGTGCGGGCACTTCGGGAATCCCTCCCGTCTTCCGACACTGACAGTCGAATGCACAAACAGCGGAAATAAAAGAAGCGCAATCGGTGGCGCCGCACGACCTCCACCCGGGATGCCTCGCCTCCCATCCGCGAACCTGTGACCGATCGCCCTGGTGACATTTCTGTGATCCCTCAAGACCACATTGTTACTCTAGGCGACGGACCATCAGTGACAAATGCGATGTGGAATAACTCCGCTCCATTGGGGCTCGGTTATTCTGCCACTGTCATCGGCGATATTTGCGGTGAATCGTATGGTCACATCCGAGGCCGCGACGACATCGGCATGGAGCGACGACGTGGAGGCCCGCACCGAATCAAAAGCACAAGACAATATGACGAAATCATTCGTTAAATGCCTTTGTTTATTAGAATAATGTGTTATAACAATTTTCACACAGCCAATTTACAGGTCTGTTTTCAAATTGAACTATATATATTGCAAGTTGTTTTATATGTAGTAAAAAGCAAAAACGACTTACTTCGCATAGATAAGAGTACGTGGTTGGTTTCCACAAGGCTCCTGATTGACTTATGACAGCCCTGTTGACTGCGACTGCCCACTGCTTTCGTCTTTCTTCATTGCGTGGAAATGCTAACATGCGAAATCCATTTTCGCCTCTATTGGGACAACCAAATGCAGCACAGCCTGGCATCGTTTACGAACGTCTGCAGAGCGAATTACAGATATCAAAAACAATACTGTACAATTACTAACGTGTTTACTTCAAACATGTAGGGCTACCGACTTCATCACAAAACGCTTCATTATTTCAATTCGTATTTAAGATCGCAAACGCTAATTACGTACTAAAAACGACCTACAACTAAAAATCGAACATGCATGCACAACGCATAACAAGTCTCTCAATAATTCAAATACCTTTTAATCGTTTCCAAAAGTCCTCTGAACTTCAACTCAAAACCACGGCGAACATAGGAAGCGCCCGAGACTTTTGAGGCCATTTTTCTGCCAAAGCTAATCAACCAATCATGGGCAACTTCACCTATGGCCACTCTCTCTGTATACAGGCTCTCTATCCTCCTCCTGCTGGCTACCGGCTGGATCCCCCCACGCGATGGGCCACAGCTGCAGATTTACCACGTGGCTAAGATTAACATCAACAACTTCTAAGGAAAATAGTTTGAGCTTCCAACACTGATGTCTCGCTGCCTATGGAGGTGCTCTTGCGGATGTAGCCTGTTATACCTCTTAGCCTCTCCAGCTGATCCCTTCTTGACACTTGGAAGATTCTACAAGGCGATGTACAGGGCTACACGTAGCAGGTAGCACTCTGCGATGTCTCTCAGGGGCTCGTCGGTGCTATCGAAGATGCTGAACGCTGGTCCTTGGCATTCTTGGACCACTGTGCCTATGTCAGCACTATCCTTCTCCCACGCCATGTGGTGCGGCGCAGTCGTATGCTGTGGAAATTAAACACCATACACTTACCAATCCCGACTGCCGGCGGCTTGTAGTGAAGGTATGGAGCCGGCCGGAGTGGCCGTGAGGTTCTAGGCGCTACAGTCTGGAGCCGAGTGACCGCTCCGGTCGCAGGTCCGAATCCTGCCACGGGCATGGATGTGTGTGATGTCCTTAGGTTAGTTAGGTTTAAGTAGTTGTACGTTCTAGGTGACTGATGACCTCAGAAGTTGAGTCGCAAGTGCTCAGAGCCATTTGAAGGTATGGACAGTGTGCGAGCGCCATCGTATGGCCTATACGACGACGATGGTTTCAGTGCTGGAGTTTGCCAAGCCTGCAACAGGGCGAGCCTTGATGCAGTTTGGCTGGGATGTGTCTGCATGGAACCGCCATACGCCAGACTTCTGCTTTGGTGTGTTTCATTATCTTGATATGCAACCACACTCTCCTGCCGTTCAGATGGATTGCAACAGGATCGAGGCTGACATACTGGTGCTGACCCACCGCAAATTGCAGGGAATGGGAATGAGTATTGGTCACCAAGATACAGCGTGACTGGCAGACCCCTCGATGCATCACGTCATGATTGCCAGGAACCGCCACTGGCAGCAACTGGTCTCCGAGCTTATCACTTGTGTGGAGCATCGGGTCACCAACCAGGAAGATACAAGGGGGGTTCAGAAAGTAACCTCCGATTGGTCACAGTGCGGGTTGTGGGGGGAGTAGCGACGCCATCTGTGCGTTCACGCACTCAACAGGTCAGTCGGCATCAAGCCGTGGTCGAGTGAACGTCGTACCTGCGCTAGTTTAGTTTTTGTGGCAGTTTGAAATGTGTGCTGCAATGGAAAACCCCGCCAAATGTGAAGTGCGTGCTGTCATAAGGTTTTTTACAGCCAAAGGATATTCTGCAGCAGCTATTCATCGTGAGCTTTGTGCCGTGTATGGACCAAGAGTTATGAGTGAAGGAGTTGTCCGTGAATGGGTACGTTTATTTAAAAGTGGACGAGAAAACGTTCATGATGAAGAGAGGAGTGGTAGGCCATCATTGGTGACTGACGAACTCGTTCAGACAGTTGATGCAAAAGTTCGTGAAAATCGACGTTTCTCATTGTCGGAGTTGTCTACTGGTTTTCCACAGATTTCTAAGACTCTCTTATACGAGATAGTGACAGCAAGATTGGGTTACCGTAAGTTCTGTGCACGATGGGTGCCCAAAATTCTTACTGACCACCACAAAACTCAAAGAATGGCCTCTGCATTAGACTTTCTGTCACGTTATGAGGACGAAGGAGAACCATTGTTAAACAGAATCGTGACCGGTGACGAAACCTGGATTAAGTACGTGAACCCTGAGACAAAAGAACAATCAAAGATGTGGGAACATTCAAATTCGCCTACTAAACCAAGAAAAGCCTCGCAAGATTTTTCTGCCAGAAAACTGATGGCAACGGTGTTTTGGGATGCCAAAGGGGTGTTGTTGGTTGAATTCATGGAACATGGTACGACCATTAATCAAGACGTGTACTGTGAAACAATAAAAAAGTTACGACGGGCTATACAGAACAAACGCCGTGGTATGCTGACTTCCGGTATCGTTTTTTTGCACGATAACGCCCGTCCTCACTCTGCTCGCAGAACAACGGCCCTTCTTGAGTCCTTCAAGTGGGACGTTATCAACCATCCACCTTACAGCCCAGACCTGGCGCCAAGTGATTATCACCTCTTCATGCATTTGAAGAAATGGCTCGGGTCACAGCGGTTTGATGACGACGAAGAGCTCAAAGATGCGGTCACAGGCTGGCTCCAGGCACAAGCGGGTGATTTTTATGCAGAAGGAATTTCAAAGCTTGTGAAGAGATACGATAAGTGCCTCAATCGCTATGGAGACTATGTAGAAAAATAGTGCAAAGATGTAGTTGTAAGATGTATATATTAAAATATTTTTATTTAACTTGGTGTATTTTTTTAAATCAACCGGAGGCTACTTTCTGAACGGCCCTCGTATTATGGCTGGATTTGCGGAATAGGTTCGCCGTATCTATCACTACGAGCAGTATACAGTTCATAATTTGGAGCAGTTTTTGTCCCATGTCACTTGCACTGCCTCGGGCGTCGAAGCTAGAACAATGATGAAGAACATCACTACTGATAACGTCAATGGTGCGACAGTGAAGGGTGCTCCAAACAAGTCGCCTGGCGTGGCGTCTCTCTCTCTGTGAAGTTTACTGGGATTTTTAGGATTTAATGGGGACAAGGCTGACGGCGATGTTCTTAGAACTGTTGAAGAAAGCTGTCACAGTTCCGCAGGCATCTGTTGACGGGATTATCATCCCAGTTCACAAGCCATCGCAGCGCAATACAGTTGCTCATTACTGCTCCCTAATTTTTCAGGTATGTTGGCGACGTGATGCCGTTGGACCCTTCCAAGCAAAATATCTGTGGAACGAACGAGGCCGAGACTACCTTTCAATGGAGAGATGACCACTGGTGAATGTCGTGATGTGATTGCTCTAGTGGCTATGTCCAATCGCTACTCAGCATTGGTGGTCGACTTCGACAGTCTTTTGATCAGGGGGTGCAACATGGTTACCTCTTTGCTGTCATGGAGTGAATGGACTTCCTGGCCCACTTCACTGGTACACTACACCTCTACACCAGCGCCCACTCCATTGTCAAGGCTAACGGTCGTATCGGTGAACCAATACCGATCCGCTGTTCCTTACGTCAGAGATGCCCACTATCCATGTTCCTCTACACTCTCGGCTTGTAACCACTTATTGGGAGTCTTATGACGCACTTGTAAGGATGCGCCCTGCGGCCACTGGAGGAGACCATGCACAAACTTGATTTGATCTCCATTTATGGGAACTTACCAGGCAGTGCTTTGAGTGTTACCAAATCTACAGTGTTGCCAATTGGTTGTGGACTCACACAAGAAGAAAGGGCGTCTCTACATCGTGCCCAGAGCTTACGATACCTTGGCATCGCCTTTACGTCCACAACTCGTTTCACTGCAGCGGTCAACTTCCAGCCTGCCTCCAAGTCAGCCGCACTACCATTCGGCAATATTACCTTCGCTTCCTTGTAGGATATCTAACATGCAGGTAATTTTCAAGGTGTTACACACAGAACAGGTCCTTCCAATGTCGCCAGAGAATGGTTGCAGCCTACAGGTGACGTTGGGCTACATCCTGATGGCTGGTAACAGTTTTAAGGTCAAATATGATACACTTACTCTCCCCTGGGAAGCCAGGAGACTTGGACTGAGCAACATCCGGTGTCATGTGGCGGCCTTATATTTGATATATGAACAAATGGTGGTCGGGCACAGGGAATTTATTCACACGACAACGCTTGGACATTTACATGCCAGCTTCTGTCTCCCTGCCTGTGGCAGTAGGACATGTGGCGCCTCATGTCGTGCATCTGCCTTTCTCTTTTGTGGAGAGTAACTTTGTTCATGCTGGCCTCTCATGTATGCACCCCCGACTTACAAATGATGTTAACATTCAATTACTGCGTGATGTTACTTGCGTCAACGATGAAATTAAGTATCCATTAACGAGGTGGACTACAGTGTGGCGCGACCTTCATCGGCCATGACTTCCACCATTATTTCGAGGGACACGGTATCACATCGCATGTGGAAAACTCCCCACTAATAAACGTCTACATGAGACTGGTTTGACAGACACTCCTTTACGTTCCACCTGTCACTCAGCGAACTACGGTGCCCATCACCTGACCTGAGTGAGTGTTCGTGAAGTCTGGACGCTGGGACAGCAAATGGTCGCCTGGATCCTCCACGCCCATCCATCGGTGGTATAACCGTATGCTCTCATTCGCCTGGAGGACAAGTGTTTCCCTGCACCCAAAACATAGGTGATAGTCTGGGTCAGAGGATGGACAGTCGCCTGCCTTTATGGAGACGAGGATAGATCGCGGCTCAGTCAATGGAACCACAATGAGCATGCAGTGACTGAACGCCGTCCACGCTTCCGCTCCTCTTTCAGTAGTTATCCCCGTGGGGTTTTTTGAAAGCTGCTGCTTAACTGTAATGTCCATGGCACGGTTGATTCGATTGTTGTCGAGGCGCGCTACTAATAACCCCTCACGCTATTTAAAGCCCCCAGAGAGTGCAGTGCCCGATACCGCGTTGTCCTTGTTTTCCATTCCCCTCTTCTCTACCTGCCACTGTTGTCTCGCACGATGAAAATTCATGGTCGACTTCTGGTTGGTTGGTGGTGTTCGGGACGCCGCAGTCAGGCCTCGTATGGTCGATCGAGCCCTGCCCACGCCTGCCCCCAATCTGCCATCGAGCTGGAGGTGGCTTACACGTAACCATCTCCCATCATCCCTACCTTCCGTCTGCTTACAGGGTATAGTCGGTTTTCCCCATTTACATTTTCTGGAATTATCTGGTGATTTTGTGAATTGTTTGTTTGAAAATAAAGTTTATATCTCTCTCTCATGTTCCACAAACGAAGTTACGCGCCGTCGGGCGCACCCAGGTCTTGGTGACCGCCCGGGTCCGCCCAGAAGTTGCCAAAGTCGTTTCGGGTACGCTGCAACAGTTTCGCTGGGAAGCCCTTACACATCATTTACACAGCCCCGATCTCTTCCCACGCAATATTCATATATTGGAAACCTGAAGAAAGACATTTGTGGCCAACGATTTGCTGCGGTCGAGCAGGTGCACGCTTGGATGCGATCATGGTCCTGTAGGCAACTGCAAACTTTTTTCCATCTACCGTCTTGTCACACAGTGACATAAATGTATTAAGAGCTACATTTGAAATGATAAACAGTTAACTGACTTTTTCCCATCTGTCTCGTTTTCATTTCATTGTCCGTTACACATTTTACTGAATGAAGGTACATGCCGAACACGTGGTTACACTGCTGGCAGATTGCCTTTCTTTGACGTCCATTTTCTACAGAAAGTGTGTACAGCATAACGTTTTGTTGGAGACATATCTGTACTTTTGGTATGCAAGAAATATAACTGTCTCCATCCGAGTGTGCGGATTTTGCACACAGTAAAACTTGCACCGCAAATATTACGGTAACTGAAGGAGCTAGTCAGTAGCTCGTATCGTTCGCCAATCAACAGAGTATGATAATATTTAAAAAGTGTATTTTTTGTGAAAATATACACTTTTTTAACTGGATCAATGTCTTTTGACATTAACGAACTAAATTTAGGGTAATTTATAATTTCAGTGTTGTTGTTGCAGGATTCGAGTGCGAGTCGGTTACGAGATATCGTATTTGAAAAGTTCCCACAACGACATTCTACAATATCTGTGATAACGCACACTAAAGAACAACACAATTGTATGCACGAGTACGTGGAACCTGACCAGCAATGAGACAGTTAACCATCAACAGGTTGTGTTCTAAATGACCACCGGCGGGAACAAACCACGCTTCCAGTTTGGTATGAAACGACTGCTGCACGCGTGCTAGCATTGCAGATGAGATGTCCGGGCACGCTGCAGTAATTCGTAGTTGCACACCGTCATTTTTATACCCTTTAGAAGGCGTCTTTCATCTTTTCTCACTGAAAGGAGTCTACAGGCGTCAAATCCGTGGAACGACACAGCCAATGCACAGGTTCTCTGCGTCCATTTCAACGATTTGGAAACAATGCTTGAAAACATGCTGCAGTGCTTGCTGCTGGAGAACATCATGTTTTTACCGCAGGTTTCCCCTAGTCTCCAGAGGTCCGACTGGATCCTGCTATACTTGTACGCATTCAGCGTTCTATGAAAATCGGGCCTATGAGTTGATGGTTCACACACCACACGTTTACAAACCGTGGACACTGCCTCTCCTCCTAACGAAACCAACGGGGATTTTAGCATGTGCATGTGGCCTTTTCTCAATTTGTAAACCCCATCGTCCACTCACAGTCTACTGCTTTGCCTGTCACACAATAAATGATTAGCAAGTCCCACTGCAGGAACACACAAGCACACAAGCAAACTTAACAACATCGTACTGGGCAACAACGCTGACTGAATGGCACAAACAAGACTCGGTGTGTAAACTTTTCAAAATACGATATCTCGTTAACAACTCGCGCTGGAAACCTGCAACAAACACCACTGATAGTTTAATTTACTCTACTTTTAGTTTATTAATGTCAATAAGCATTATTTCACCTAAAAAGAATGTTTGCACAAAAGATACAATGTCGATGTATTATTACAACCTGTTTATTAGCTAACAATACGAGCCTCAGACTACCAATTCATTTTCTGAAAACCGCACATCAATAGCACATAGCACGTTTTAGGTGATTCAACATACTAGGGATTAGTGTGGACTCAGCACAAAAATTTTTTGATCGTCCCTTATGGTTCGAAGGTCACACTAACCTCTTTATGTTGGCGATTATGCACCCGCATCGGCGGCGCACTGGGTTGCATATATGCTACAGAAACGGCCTCAAGCGGAAACCTTTTGATCGCCCCCTATACGACGGCTGTTCATTTGTTAAGGTTCGATAGGTCAAGTAACGGAAACCACAGTGAAAATCTGAAGAAGCTATGCACAGACGTGTTGGGCATTGTCTATCGGGTCACGTCGCACTTCTCAGTTGTAAGCGCAGAGTGCGGACGTAAGAATGAGTAGGAAATAACATCTACCGCAAAGTACGGGTTCCTGCTGAAGTGTTTCGCCTGATTTCATACAGTCCACACTACGTAGCTGTCAAGCATTTCCTTTCTTATGTCAGTTCTCGGTCGCACGCTGCAGAAGCAGTCAGCAATGTCCACTTGTACAGCGTTATCGATGCAAAGTGTTTGATCACCCAGCATATAGCCTCTTTTCTGACATGAACCGCTGACTATGTGCACAGAATGTTCGCACAGTCACTGTGTTGCAGACCAACATAGAAATTTGCCGAAAAGCATAGGTGGCTGCCTATGCTACAAGGGCATTCAAAAGCTGGTACAACACTACAACAGAAGTCCGAACTGCGACAATGCGGAGAAGTAGGTGGAAGGTGTAGCTAACAGTTACATCCAACACAGTTTTGAGTTTCACTGTGGTTGCCATATCGTGATCTATCGAACCTTAATAAACGGATTTCCCTGGAAAAAACATACGTGTGTGTGTGTGTGTGTGTGTGTGTGTGTGTGTGTGTGTGAGTGTGTGGCCGGCCGAGATGGCCAAGCGGTTCTAGGCGCTACAGTCTGGAAACGTGCGACCGCTACGGTCGCAGGTTCGAATCCTGCCTCGGGCATGGGTGCGTGTGATGTCCTTAGGTTAGTTAGGTTGAAGTAGTTCTAAGTTCTAGCGGACTGATGACCTCAGAAGTTAAGTCCCATAGTGTCAGAGCCATTTGAACCATTTGTGTGTGTGTGTGTGTGTGTGTGTGTGTGTGTGTGTGTGCACGCGTGCGTGTGTGCGCGCGCCTATGACGACAGTCTGTCCAACATTACTGTCATTTTTTAACACACACACACACACACACACACACACGTGCGCTCGTGCTTGCGCTCGTGCGCACACACACAGTCAATCTCTCGCAGAAACGCACACACATACACATGTGTGCGTGCGCCCGTGTGTGTATTTGTGTGTGTGTGGGTGGGTGGGTATGTGTGTGTGTGTGTGTTTTAAGCATCCGACAGTAGCGTTGCACAGACTGCTGTCAGAAAGCACTGGCACTTTCCAGGTCGACTATTCCAGCGAGAGAAAGGGTGAGACCGTGATAAGGACAGCCGCCCCCATTTCTCCTCTCGTTTATCGTTCTCTCTAGAGTCGTCCATCTTTCCAGAGGAGCGGCAAGTTTTGCGGCCTGTAGACGCAGAGAGCACGGATAACGCCACTCAACCGGGACACAAGAACTAATTGTGGTACCGTTTCACAGCAGCAAACACGATGGACGTACTCGCAAGGAGTCTGTTGCGTTCCCTTTTTGTAGAATTCCTTGAAGTGTTAGGCTAGCACCATTAATTTAGCTACCGAAATTAGGGGAAATTAGCGCCATTGTGTAAATTCGTACACTAGTTAATTAACCTCACAGGTATTCCCGCAGTCACGTTCAAAAATTAAAGTTTTCTTCGAGATCCACTTAAAATAGTCGCGTTGTGAGGATACAAAACGAACTAAAGTGTGGCAACAGAAGAAGTATACAGTTACCTTTACATTCTGCGAATAACTGCTGTATATGTAAGAAACGATACTATTTAGATAACTACATATTAAAGTTTCTTTTCATTTCATTTATGGATAAACACAGGAAGGATGGTTGATTGTACGACTATCTACGAGACGTGAATTTTGTCTGTGCAAACTTTAAGCGCTGGATACGATAGCGGCGATGAATATTCATAGTTTCCGCCCTGAAAGACTATTCTTTAAGTTCTAACAACTTCATGCGACATTTACGCATCCTGTTTGTTAGAATGAGTGCCAGTTAACGTTAATCAATAATTTTGTTCTACCTGATCGCCAGTGAAAGCAGCATGTAACCATTCCCACCGCCGTTCTTCACATATACTGGATGCTCCATGTTAATGCGACTTCATTTGAGCTTCACATACTTGACCAGTAATGAAGTATGTGTCGTGCAGCTGTATTTTAAGCGAGCCCTTTTGTAGTCAAAACTGGAGATAACTGTTATTCTATCATGTGCTCTTTTCATATATCATGTGCGATTCGCTTTACCTGCAGTTGATTCTTTATGGCCATTCCATTTTCTACACCTCCACGATCTTAACCCGAAACCAAGTACACTACTTACCATTAAAATTGCTACACCAAGAAGATGACGATCTACAGACGTGAAATTTAACCGACGGGAAGAAGATGCTGTGATATGCAAATGATTAGCTTTTCAGAGCATTCACACAAGGTTGACGCCGGTGGCGACACCTACAACGTGCTGACATGAGGAAAGTTTCCAACCGATTTCTCATACACAAACAGCAGTTGACCGGCGTTGCCGGTCAAACGTTGTTGTGATGCCTCGTGTAAGGAGGAGAAATGCGTACCATCACGTTTCCAAATTTGATAAAGGTCGGATTGTAGCCTATCGTGCAGCCACGTCTCGATCCCTGAGTCAACAGATGGGGGCGTTTGCACGAACAGTTCGACGACGTTTGCAGCAGCATGGACTATCAGCTGGGAGACCACGTCTGCGGTTACCCTTGACGCTGCTTCACAGACAGGAGCGCCTGCGATGGTGTACTCAACGACGAACCTGGATGCACGAATGGCAAAACGTCATTTTTTCGGATGAATCCAGGTTCTGTTTACAGCATCATGATGGTCGCATCCATGTTTGGCGACATCGCGGTGAAGTCACTTTGGAAGAGTGTATTCGTCATCGCCATACCAGCGTATCACTCGGCGTGATTGGGGTGCCATAGGTTACACGTCTCGGTCACCTCTTGTTCGCACTGACGGCACTTTGAACAGTGGACGTTACATTTCAGATGTGTTACGACCCGTGGCTCTACCCTTCGTTCGATCCCTGCGAAACCCTACATTTCAGCAGGATAGTGCATTACCGCATGTTGCAGGTCCTGTACGGTCCTTTCTGGGTACAGGAAATGTTCGCCTGCTGTCCTGGCCAGTACATTCTCCAGATCTCTCACCAATTGAAAACGTCTGGTCATGGTGACCGAGCAACTGGCTCGTCACAATACGCCAGTCACTACTCTTGATGAACTGTGGTATCGTGCTGAAGCTGCATGGCCAGCTGTACGTGTACACTCCATCCAAGCTCTGTTTGACTAAATGCCCAGGCGTGATGACTTGGTGTTGTGTGATGTCCTTAGGTTAGTTAGGTTTAAGTAGTTCTAAGTTCTAGGGAACTGATTGTTGTGGCGTAACAAGCCTGCTACGCCACACTGGGAAGGGAGCCGAAAGAAAGGCACGCGTACACACGCCGACTGGCGTGAATTCTGGAACAGGATAGTATTGAATGGTAGCAAGAAAAGTACGTAGCTGCTTTATACTTAACTTTTAATCTTGGTTTGTTTACAACGTTCTTCGTGAGACATTTTTACTATAACTCTCAAACTAGGTAAGGCTACTGGCGCCTTGCTAGGTCGTAGCCATGGACTCAGCAGAAGGCTATTCTGTCTCTCGGCAAATGAGTCGCTAGCAATATCGTCCGTAAAACTGGGGCGAGTGCTATATCGTATCTCGAGACCTGCCTTGTGGTGGCGCTAGGTCTGCGATCACACAGTGGCGACACGCGGGTCCGACATGTACTAAATGGACCGCGGCCGATTTAAGCTACCACCTAGCAAGTGTGGTGTCTGGCGGTTACACCACATTCCTCCCCCGCAAATCGGCGAACGGTCGTGTTATAAGGCTTCCGCCCGCCGTGGGGAGGACCCCATGTTGACGTATGCGAAGAGGTGGGGAGCCTAACAACAGGCGAGGCTGTGCCACCCGCACCCGGCCATTCGGTCCGAGGGGAGCTAGGAAACGCCTGAAAACCTACTCCAGGGTGCACGTCAACATGCGGTGTATGCGCCCGTAAAGAGACAGGAGGGGCCGAAGGGTCGACCTCCATTGCGGCGGGGTAGCCGACGCGCGAAGACGTCATGTGGTCCGGAGCGGGCAAGAGTTCCATGGCGGAGGACAGCTGGTCACGAGAAGCGATCGGCGGCGCGTGACCCAGGGCGGCGCTTGGCGGCTGCAGCGAAGCGTCGAATGCGGGCGGCGCCGGCGGGAGAACAGGCGGCGGCGGCGGCGGCGGTTGCGGCGGCGCGTCGCCATGGGGCAAAATGGAAGGCATCGTCGGTAACACCTGGGGATGAGGCGAGCCAGTAGATGGGTCCCCAGGGCGCTGACCGGACGGCACCGTCGCTGAAAGCAGATGGGGAGCGGCAGAACCCGTGCGACGACAGAGGCGCAGCTGATTGAGATGCCGACGCACCTCACCAGAGGCCCCCAAAACCAAATACATCGCGCGGCCGAGGCAGCGAAGAATGCGCCCTGCGAGCCAACGCCATGAACCTCGATAGTTGCGATAGAATACAACGTCGCCAGGAGCAAAAGCAGAAGTCTGCCGCTGCGCAGGAACCTGATGCGGCGGATGCAGCAAAGACATCAAGGTTCGATGAGGACGACCGTGGAGCAACTCAGCCGCCGAGCGACCATCTCGGGGCTGAGAGCGATACGAAGACAAAAAGAGCAACAATGCGTCCTCCCGAGAATGCGACTCTTTCAACATTAACATCTGTGACTTGAAAGTCCGGACCAATCGTTCAGCGGCACCGTTTGACTGAGGCGAAAAGGCGCGGATGTCAGATGTTGAATACCATTGGCCTGGCAGAATGACTGAAATTCTGCGGACATGAATTGTGGGCCATTGTCGGAAACAAGAGTCTGCGGAAGACCTTCAATGCAAAAGATAGCAGACAACGCTTGGATGGTGGCAGAGGACGTTGTGGAAGACATCCTGACAACAAAAGGAAAATTACTGAAGGCATCTAGCAGAACCAACCATCGAGCACTCCAGAATGGACCAGCAAAATCAATGTGCAAGCGTTGCCAAGGGGAAGTGGCTTTTGGCCATGCAAAGACTTTCCGTGGCGGCGCGGATTGGTGTTCGGCACACGTCATGCAAGAAGAACACATATTCGTAATCGCAGCATCGATTCCGAACCAAGTACAGTGCTGACAAGCAAGTTGTTTCGTTCGCACTATACCCCAATGTCCTTGGTGAAGAAGCCGTAAAACAGAGGACTGTAACGAACGTGGGACCACGACTCTGGACTGATCATTATCAGAACGCAACAACAAAACACCACGTCGAACAAAAAGTTTCTCCTTGTCAGCAAAAAATCGGCGAACCAACGGATCCTCGATCCGAGACTTTGACAAAGGCCATTGCGTAGCAACAAAACGCAAAACGGTAGCAAGGACAGGGTCAGCAGCTGTGGCTGTAGCTACACGACGAAAATCAATCGGAAACGATTCAACCACTTCATCTGTTTCCGAATCAATGAACATGCAAGCAAGTTCGGAAGAATCGAATGCTTTATCCTCAGCAACAGGCAAACGGGACAACGCATCGGCGTTTCCGTGCTTAGCAGTGGACCGATACAAGATATCGTAGCGGTACTGCGAGAGGAAAATAGACAAGCGAATGAATTTCTGCGCTGTACGCGGAGGTACAGGCTTGTTCGGATGAAAAAGCGATGTCAAAGGTTTGTGGTCTGTGATGATGGTAAAGTGACGACCATACAAGAAATCATGGAACTTAGTAACACCAAACACGAGAGCCAAAGCTTCTTTCTCTATCTGGGAATAATTTCTTTGCGCAGACGAGATCAATTTGGACGCAAAGGCAATAGGGCGATCATGCGAGCCAACTTTGTGCGCAAGCACAGCACCGATCCCGAAATCCGATGCATCTACCATCAACAAAAGGGGTTTCTGGGGATCGAAAGGCGTAAGACAAGTATGAGAAAGCAAAGCCGATTTCAACTGGCGAAAGGTGCGTTCGCATTCCGTCGTCCAGACGAACAGAACACCCTTATCGCGTAAACGATGAAGCGGAGCTGAAATAGAAGAGGCATTGTGCACATTCACTCACACCTTGTGATGCTAAATCGTTTAATGTTCTTACTACCTCAACACGCAATGCGTGAGGAACATTGCGCGCTCTGAAAATTTCGGTTGCGCGTTTACTTTCAGTTCCAAATGTGCATCGTAGTTTGTAGCGCAACCTAAGCCCGGTACAAAAATGTCTGCAAATTCTTCACATAAGCGAGAAACACTGTCTGAAGGCACAGTCTGATTCACTAATAGGACCTGATTTACAGTAGACATGTTAAACAACTGAAATAAATCTGAACCAAACAAGTTCACTGCAGTAGAAGAACGAAGAACGTAAAACGACACAAGTTTTGTTTGTCCCTTGTATGTGGCAAGAAGGCTGCACTGTCCTAACACAGGTATATTCTGTCTTGAATAACTTTTTAACTGAACATTTGCGGCACGCAACGGAGGTTTGCCCAGTTGTTTGTACGTGTCGTGATTGAGCAATGAAACTGCAGCTCCGGTATCGAGCTGGAATGGTATGACCTTGCCATTAAAGTCCAAATCTACAACAAGTTTATTGTCCTGCCGACGACAAGAGCGACTGTTTTGTGCAATTGGAACAGACACTTGTACAGAATCACTTGCTAATTGACGTGATTTCCGGCGACGTCGACGCACAGTTTATGTGGGACGAACACAGTCACTGTTAGATAAAGTGGCACTGGACGGGGTGGAAGTAACGACATGAATGTCCATGGGCGAAGGTCCACGAGCCTGAGTGACCTTGGTTCGATTCCGGCGTGAAGCAAAGGGCCTGGAATGGTTGTGATTGTCTGATCTGAGCTTTTTCTGGCAAACACTTTGAATATGTCCTTTCCTATTGCAGAAAAAGCAAATAGCTTGGCGTGACGGGCAATGTTCACGCGAATGTCTAGTAGCACACCGCGGGCATGATTTCACTGCATTTGTGTGCTGGTGCGGCACACCTGGTTTAGAGCGCGGCGGCAGCTGCGTCGAAGTACGCGAGGGCCGGTTACCGGGCCACGCAGCGCGTCCAGCGGGCCGATTAATGTTACACACGGCTGGCGAAGTTTCAAAGATTCCTGAGCACAGTCAAGTGTGTCTTGTCTATCCAATATGTATATCACTTTTTGAAGGGAGGGATTAACTAGTTTCAAAATTTGCTGCCGTATGCGAACATCAGAAACATTCTGTGCAATTGCATCACGTACCATTGTATCTGAATAAGAAAGGCCACAGTCACATTCAAATGCACAGTCCCTAGTAAGTCCTTGCAATGTTGCTGCCCACTCCCTATTAGTTTGACCGGCCGTACGTTTTGTACGAAAAAACGTATACTGTTTTGCAACCACATTAACTGTTTCTTTGAAATAGGCATCTAAAGCAGACAAAACTTCTTCGTAGGACAGAGTTGCTACGTCGCGTCGGGGAATCAATTTCACTATCACACGGTAGGTGAACACACCGACACAAGAAAGCAAAAACGGCTGCCGCTCATTACATTGAATTCTGTAGGCGGCTAGATGAAATGCGAACTGGCGGGACCATTCTGGCCCCGACTCGTGCGCCGGGTCGTAGTGCCTAAAAGGCGGTGCAACTGCGAGTTGTGGCTGCGGTAGCGGTGAAGCGGCGGCTGCCGCATCGGTTGGAATGGCACGTTGACCCTGGACGAGCTGTCCAAGGGCATCCAATAACGCCTGCGTCTGCTGAGTCTGCAAGCGATAAAATTCGGACAGTACATCTGGAGATTGTGGCGAAGCCATGACACAAATAAATGTAAGCAATCAGAAAGAACACTTCACTCGTCGCCAGTCTGTTGTGGCGTAACAAGCCTGCTACGCCACACTGGGAAGGGAGCCGAAAGAAAGGCACGCGTACACACGCCGACTGGCGTGAATTCTGGAACAGGATAGTATTGAATGGTAGCAAGAAAAGTACGTAGCTGCTTTATACTTAACTTTTAATCTTGGTTTGTTTACAACGTTCTTCGTGAGACATTTTTACGATAACTCTCAAACTAGGTAAGGCTACTGGCGCCTTGCTAGGTCGTAGCCATGGACTCAGCAGAAGGCTATTCTAACTGTCTCTCGGCAAATGAGAGGAAGGCTTCGTCCGTATTGTCGCTAGCAATGTCGTCCGTACAACTGGGGCGAGTGCTATATCGTATCTCGAGACCTGTCTTGTGGTGGCGCTAGGTCTGCGATCACACAGCGGCGACACGCGGGTCCGACATGTACTAAATGGACCGCGGCCGATTTAAGCTACCACCTAGCAAGTGTGGTGTCTGGCGGTGACACCACACTGATGACCATAGATGTTAAGTCCCATATTGCTCAGAGCCAGCCACTCAATGCCCAGGCGTATCAAGGCCGAAATTACGGCTAGAGTTGGTTGTTCTGGGTACTGATTTCTCAGGATCTATGCACTCAAATTGCGTGAAAATATAATCACGTGTCAGTTCTAGTATAATATATTTGTCCAATGAATTCCCGTTTAGTATCTGCATTTCTTCTTGGTGTAGCAATTTTAATGGCCCCGACGTGGTCGGGGGACAATGTAACTTCGTACTCAGACACATCATCGGTGGTGATATTGGTTGGTTGGCTGCTTGCTTTAGCGGAAGGGACCAGATTGCGAGGTGATCGGTCACATCGAAATGGGGAGGGATGGGGAATGGAGTCACCTGTGCCCTTTCAAAAGAACCATCCCGACATTTTCCTGAAGCGATTTAGGGATTTCACAGAAATCCTAGATCAGGATGGTTGGATGCGGGTTTGAACCGTCGTACTTCCGAATGCGTGTCCAGTGTGCTAACCATTACGCCACCTCGCTCAGTGGCGGGGATGTAAATGACTGCAACTGCCATTCCCTGTAGGTGATAGAATGGCCGACAGTGTCCATTGATTTTCTTAACAGGTCTGTTGATGAAAATAGCGGCAGTTGTCGAGTGATCATTATGAAGGACACAGGCATGCAGTGTACTCTTTTCGACAGCGTCTTCAACTCGTAAAGTTTCCAAGGGGACTCTTTATGGGTCTCCATTTTGCCGGTTGGTCCAACCGTGCAGTATTAAGATTTCTAGGACATTCGTATGTGTCATTGGCCTGATGTTGGATTGTCTGGGGACGCAATGGCAGGTATGCTGTTGTCGAGGTTCCGGTCGACCGATCATTGCAAAGGAGAATCGCCGTGCTTCTACCTCTACAAAAAAAATTTTCAAATGTGTGTGAAATCTTATGGGACTTAACTGCTAAGGTCTTCAGTCCCTAAGTTTACACACTACATAACCTAAATTAACCTAAGGACACACACACACACCCATGGCCGAGGGAGGACTCGAACCTCCGCCGGGACCAGCCTCACAGTCCATGGCTGCAGCGCCCAAGACCGCTCGGCTAATCCCGCTCGGCTTTACCTTTACCTCTACCTCTACACCACCTGACAATGTTCACTGCGTACTTCAACAGTGGAGTACATTTCCAACTGCCGCGTCACTTCACCCTACGCTGTAACGCACCTATTATCCGTATGGCAACAGAACTGTGTCATCAGGAAAAACGGAAATATACCCTCTTCTGACAATTCGCCAGACTTCTTTCGCAGTGGTGTTTGCTTGGAACGAAATGTGTAAATCAATACTACCTTTACTTTAAAAGTGCTGTTGTACTGTACTACATCTACGAGTATTACAAAAAAAATACACTCAATCGCAAAAGAAACTGGTATAGGCATGCGTATTCAATTACAGAGATATGTAAACAGGCAGGGTACTGCGCTGTGGCTGGTAAGACGTATATAAGTCAACAAGTGTCTGACGCAGTTATTAGATCGGTTACTGCCGCTACAATGGCAGATTATCGAGATCTAAGTGAGTTTGACAGTGGTGTTATAGTCGTCGCACGAGCGATGGGCTGCAGCATCTTCGAAGTAGCGATGAAGGGATTTTCTCGCACGACCATTTAGCGACTGTACCGTGAATATTAGGCATCCAATAAAACATCAGATCTCCGGAAAGGGAGCCTGAAAGATTGGAGACAATCGTTCACTGTGGCAGAGGTGCAACCCTTCCGCAAATTGCTGAAGATTTCAATGCTGGGCCATCAACAAGTGTCAGCGTGCGAACCATTCAACGGAACATCATCGATATTGCCTTTCGGAGCTGAAGGCCCACTCGTATACCCTTCATGACTGCACGACGTAAAGCTTTACGCCTGGATTGGGCACGTCAAGGTCGACATTGGACCGTTGATGAGTGAAGACGTGGTGCCTGGTCAGACGAGTCTCGTTTCAAGTTGTATCGAGCGATTGGAAGTGTATGGGTATGGAGACAACCTCATGAATCCATGGACCTTGCATGTCAACAGGGGACTGTTCAAGCTGTTGGAGGTTCTGTAATGGTGTAGGACGTGTGCAACTGGAGTGATATGGGGCCCCTGATACGTCTAGATACAGCTCTGACAGGTGACTAGTACGTAACCATCCTGTCTAATCACTTGCGTCCATTCATGTCCATTGTGCATTCCGACATACCTGGGAAATTCCAGCAGGACAATGTGACACCCTAGACGTCCAGAATTGCTACAGAGTGGCGCCAGGAACACTCTTCTCAGTTCAGACACTTTCGCTGGCTACCAAACTGGGAAGCCTTGCAACGTGCTGTTCAGAAGAGATCTCGACCCTCTCGTATTCATAGTGTCAATAACCACCAGCTCTACTTCAGATGTTAGTCGACTCCATGCCATGTCGTATTGCGGCACTTCTGCGTGCTCAAGGGGGCCCTGCACGATATTAGGCAGGTGTACCAGTTTCTTTGGCTCTTCAGTGTATTAATGTAATTATTGTTCTTTAAACTTACATTCTCTATAGATGAGCTACACTTCTACATTCTCTTCCTTGTCGCATCTTGTACTTACGCCGTTTGACTGAACGACTCGTGCGTTGTAATTGTGTTGCCATTTGTATATTGTCAACTCCATCAAGAGTTACGTGACCCGTGTTATATACGTTGTACGATAATGCAGGAGGGTCAACGTTAATTTTGTTGTGTTGGCTGAAGAGCAAACACCGTGTTACTAGAGGAGGCCGAAATGCACGCGTTTTAGCTCACGCAGGCTGTCGTGAAGAGGGAAGGACTATACTGACGTGAGGTCTGGAACATGCCAAGGAATTAGTATTCAGAAAGCGGACGTAATTAGTTTGATACTTAACTTTAATCCATTAATGATGAACGTCGCTCTTGACGGTCCATGATTCACAATATCAATAGTAACTGAATATGGCGCCTTGCTAGGTCGTAGCAAATGACGTAGCTGAAGGCTATGCTAAACTGTCGTCTCTGCAAATGAGAGCGTATGTAGGCAGTGAACGATCGCTAGCAAAGTCGGCTGTACAACTGAGGCGAGTGCTAGGGAGTCTCTCTAGACTAGACCTGCCGTGTGGCGGCGCTCGATCTGCAATCACTAATAGTGGTGACACGCGACTCCGACGTATACTAACGGACCGCGGCCGATTTAAAGGCTACCACCTAGGAAGTGTGGTGTCTGGCGGTGACACCACAAATTTTTTATTAGTTTTATTGCAAATGTGAACCTAACGTATTTTAATGTGTTGTATACTGGCACAGTGACAAAACCCGGTTGCAGTTTTCTCTTGTTGAGTGCATAATGGAGCTATTCACACTAGTGGATGCTCTTTTACGAATATTCAACGGAAAAACAATGCGCATTTTCGGGTGATATTGTATAACTTTAAAATGGTACCGATTTACAGACTAGACGCATAATTTTTAAATCTATTTAAATGACTTTGAACATAATTTTTATTCAGTTAATTACTTCACCAGCAAATTCTTTTATTTATATTCCTTTGTCACACCATTTTAATCAACGTTTTAACTTCAGTAGTTGCTCTTATTTTTTTCTTCCTATCATTCTTTTGCCACTTGGAATCTTTGTGGAGGTGAATTTAACAATTTTTAATTAGGTACCATAATGTTCAAACATGTGAAAATGTCGATCCGTCCGTTAAAAAACCAAAAGGCCAAATAATCCATTTACAATTAATGTGCAATGGTGTCAATAATGTATTTTTCGTTACAAGATATACCTCTTTTATAATGGAAATTGTCCACAATGGACAAAGAAATGTGGATCATGATTTAAACGGAAGCCGGGACTATAAGTAAAAAGAACTTTAAGTAAATTAAGAAATATAAGTAACAAATGCATTACATGTACGAAAATCTAAGATGACAAATAGAAGCAGTCAAATTGAAATTATTACATATCGTAACAATAAACAAATTCACATAAACAAGGATTTAAAGTGGAAAAAGACTGTCAGGAAGAAAAATGACAGTAAACGATGAATTTCATAAGGTGACTAACATGACGTGAGAAAGGAGTAGAAAAAAAATTACATTTACCGCAATTCATTGAATAAAAATAATCATCAAAGTCATTTCGATAATGATTTAAAATTAAAATATCTCAAAGCACCCAGGCAATATTTGAACCCACACCCTTCTGCATTTGTGGTCAGTAGATTAACCACCACGCTTTGGAACCAGTGTGTAAATTTTTACCATTCTCTAACCATTACCCGAAATTTCCAAATTTTTCGCCGATTTCTCGGAAAGAAGGGTCCAGCAGGTTGAGTGGTTGCGGGGTGAGATCTCTTGGCCCTTAACCTACATCACCGCGTAGATTGGTTCAAGAAGTCGATCCCACCGCTGGGACCTCTTTGATAGTTTTGCCTACAACCACCATGGTCATGCGAAACAGTTGTTAAGGACGCCATATCATGTTGCTTCCTCCAACAGATGTGTGTAATGTATGACGCCATATGGTTACAATTTGTTTCAGTGGTGCAAGTAACACAGGTAACTCGATAACGCCCAAGGTGATGAAATTTGCTAATAGCTCTATAATGAAATACAGTAGTTACTTAAAAATAAAACAGCCAATGCAAGAAAATGACTTCCCTCAACTTCTAAACAACTCCATGTTTAAGTGAATAGTACACTTTGATACAGTTTCGAACAGTTCTTGAGGATAGGAAATGAATTAAAGAATAAAATATACAGGCTATAACAAAAAGGTATGGCCAAATTTTCGTGAAACATTTCTCAAACGTAGAGGAAGAACATACGTTACATGGATATCATTTAGGAAACGCTTTATTTCCTTGTTAGAGCTCAGTCTTTACAAAATCAAATGGTTCAAATGGCTCTGAGCACGATGGGACTTAACTACTGAGGTCATCAGTCCCCTAGAACTTAGAACTAATTAAACCTGATTAACCTAAGGACATCACACACATCCATGCCCGAGACAGGATTCGAACCTGCGACCGTAGCGGTCACGCGGTTCCAAACTGAAGCTCTTAGAACCGCACGGCCACACCGGCCGGCTCAGTCTTTACAAGCCTTCAGCACATTAACAATGAAAAACACAGAGAAACAGAACATATCAGTACAGCATGAAACAGTTTTCTGAATGAAATGTTCAAAATGCTCTCCGATGACAAGGATGCATGCATCATTCAGCCGTCTTCCACATTACGAGCACGATAACTCTGTACTTCTTCTACAGGGGTTCCGTATGCAAGAGCTTTTAAACTTTACCACAAATAAACGTCTAGAGGGGTTTACCTCCAGAGATCGTAAGGAGACCAGAGAACTTGTCCACCTCTACCTACCAATCTATCATGGATCTGTTTCTGAGTGGCCTACGAAAATTCTGAAATGAGGAAGGGCACATTCGTGCGTGAAGTTACATGTTTTTCCGCACTCGTAAAGACACATATTCTAACAGAACATGTATTCACTAAGAAGGCCTGGTAAGTTTCACTGTTGAGCCTGGGTGGAAGAACATTAGCCGGCCGGAGTGGCTGAGCGGTTCTAGGCGCTACAGTCTGGAGCCGCGCGACCGCTACGGTCGGAGGTTCGAATCCTGCCTCGGGCATGGATGTGTGTGTTGTCCTTACGTTAGTTAGGTTTAAGTAGTTCTTAGTTCTAGGGGACTGATGACCTCAGCAGTTAAGTCCCATAGTGCTCAGAGCCATTTGAACCATTTGAAGAACATTAGATCCTAACAAACAGTGGCGATACATGATCTATCATGTCATATTTGTTTGTACGCCGAACGGACATTGTGCTGTGTGCGACTCACACCGCGTCTGTTTTGAAACGTAGCCCTATTTTGTACTGCTATGGCAGAGTCAGCTGCCGTGCTCAAGGTCGACTTGGCATTTTATGTGTTATTATGACGAATGGATTACAAAATTGTTCAAATGGCTCTGAGCACTATGGGAGTTAACTACTGAGGTCGTCAGTCCCCTAGAACTTAGAACTACTTATACCTAACTAACCTAAGGACGTCACACACATCCATGCCCGAGGCAGGATTCGAACCTGCGAATGGATTACATGTCCAGTTCCTGTTGCGTCCATTTTCCATTTTATACGACTTTATGACGGATAGGTTACATATCCAGCTAATTTTACGTAAACTGATAGTGCACCAAAGGATAAAACGAGTCATAGATGTTAAATTACGTTGAAACTAAGACTGTTTTTATCCTGAAATAATTGTAAGCTGATAGTTGTAGCACTCTGCCACAAACGAATGGGGAAATTTGTAAAAAAGACGTCCACTTACCTAAGACGGTTCCATTCGAATAGGCCTAATTAATTCAGCTGTCTGGCTAGCAATCAGTTCGCATTAGTTTACAATACATAGTGTGACTTTGGCAGTGTGTTTGTATACCTGATCAGGTTAGTACCATGTTACCTTCTAATGGGACAGTAGCAAGATGCTTGATTTTAAAAACATGCTGTAGCTGTTGCTTTGCATCAAGAAGACTGTTCTAGTCGGGCAGTGGCAGCAAAGTTTGGTGTAGTTCAGTCTACAGTAGGGCATACACACGTCTGCCATAACATTCTGACCACCGACTTACTATTGATAAAAACCCTTTCAGGCCACAGCATCGGCACCTGGAAAGGAATGATCGCTAATCAACACACGCACGGTGCATGTAGCATCAGTGAGCGTGCTCTCCATGTGTAGGATGGGGATCTACCTGAGTTTGACCGAGGGTAGATTGTGATGGCATTCAGGCTCGGCAGGAACATTTCGGAAACTGCATGACTTGTCGGGTATTCCAGGAGTGCTGTGGCGAGAGTGTGCCTGAACACACAGGGCACGGAACACTCATAACGATGGGCCTCCGCGGGAGACAACTCATGCATCTGCCAATGTTAACACCACGACATCGACAACTACTATTGAAATGTCAGTGTCAGTTAAATTCTCCAACAGCCGTGTAACTTAACATGTTATTTTATTTTATTTCGAGGACTACCAGTTTCAGCATTTCACTATGCCGTCTTCAGGCCCGACACACTATGCGATCAAAAGTATCTGGACACCTGGTTGAAAATGACTTACAAGTTCGTGGCGCCCTCCTTCGGTGATGCTGGAATTCAATATGGTGTTGGCCCACCTTTAGCCTTGATGACTGCTCCCACTCTAGGAGGCATACGTTCAGTCAGGTGATGGAAGGTTTCTTGGGGAATAACAGCCCATTCTTCCCGGAATGCTGCACTGAGGAGAGGTATCGATGTCGGTCGGTGAGGCCTGGCACGAATTCGGCGTTCCAAAACATTCCAAAGGTACTCTACAGGATTCATGTCAGAACTCTGTGCAGGTCAGACCACTACAGGGATGTCATTGTCGTGTGAACACTCCGCCGCAAACAGTGCATTATGAACAGGTGCTCATCGTAATGAAAAATGCATTCGTCATGCCCGAAATGCCCTTCAACAGCGGGAAGCAAGAAGGTGCTTAAAACATCGATGTAAGACTGTGCTGTGATAGTGCCAAGCAAAAGAAGAAGAGGTGCAAGCCCCCTCCATGAAAAACACGATCACACCATAACACCACCACCGCCTCCGAATTTTACTGTTGGCACTACACACGCTGGCAGATGACGTTCACCGGGCATTTGCATACCCATAACCTGCCATCGGATCGCCACATTGTGTACCGTGATTCGTCACTCCACACAACGTTCTTCCACTGATCAATCATCCAGTGTTTACACTTCTTGCACCAAGCGAGGTGCCGTTTGGCATTTACTGGCATGATGTGTGGCTTATGAGCAGCCGCTCGGCAATGAAATCCAAGTATTCTCACCTCCTGCCTGTCATAGTACTTGTAGTAGATTCTGATGCAGTTTGTAATTCCTGTGTGATGGGCTGGGTAGATGCTGCCTATTACACATTACGACCCCCTTCAACTGTCAATGGTCTCTGTGACTCAACAGACGAGGTCGGCCTGTACTCGTTTGTGGTGTACGTGTCCCTTCACGTTTTCACTTCACTATCATATCGGAAGCAGTGGACCTGGGGATGTTTACGAGTGTGAAAATCTCGCGAACAGTCGTATGACACAAGTGACACCCTACCACCTGACCACTTTCGAAGTACTTGAGTTCCGCGGAGTGCCCCATTCTGCTCTTTCACGATGTCTTGTGACTACTGAGGTCACTGATATGGAGTACCTGACAGTAGATGGCAGCACAATGCACCTAATATGAAAATCGTATTTTTTGTGGATTTCCGGATAGATTTCATCACATAGTGTATGATCTCGCCAAATAATCGAAAATGCCATATAGTGCCGTAAATCCGTGAAAGTCGTTAATTCAATCGTTTCACTACTGCTTCATTCGTAGCCTTGAGTTGCTATTGAGGCTTCGAATGAAGCACTAGTGAAACGATTGAATTAACGACTTCCAGGGATTTTAGTTGATTCAGCCTGTTAGCTGACATGGGAGCAATTGCTTTTGTCGTACTTTTAAGTGTCCAGAACTTCTACAGAGCTACTGGCACACAGTCGCCGTTGTTGTAGAAGAGCTTTACCAGCAACGCACGATCCTCCATGGAGGCAGCCATGTTGGCCGTTTCGGACTCAAACTGAGGAACACCCGTGTAAAATATATTGCATGACATCTCCCCCTGCGCCGATAATTTGCTCTTCAAATTGACGTCATTCTGAGCTGTGGTTCTCTTTCTACATCGTTTTCAAACTGGAACATTGGTTGTGTACACTATGTAAATACACTGACGGAAAAGAATCGCAACACCAAGAAGACGTAGTACGACAGAAAGTTTGGCAGACGTGTTTCAACATCTGAAACACGGTATTTATCCAAATTACAGTCCTGTCGTATAAAATCGGTATTAGTAGCGCTTCTGTGAGGATTCAAATCAGTTTTGCCTCTAATACATGCTGCAACGGTCGTGATCGTTAGTTGCCTTTGACGTTTGGAGGTAGTGAGTTGTTGTTAGTCAAGAATGCCTTTAAGGCGACAAAGACGCCGTTACCAAAACCTGAGTTTGAACGACGTCATGTAATTGGGGTACGAAAGGCTGGATGTTGCTTCTGCGACAATGTGGAAAGACTTGGTAGGAACGCAGCCACTGCACATGAGTACTGGCAGCGGTAGTCACGAGAACGCACGATCGTAAGAAACCGAGCTCCAGACAACAACGTGGCACTGTCGAGAGGGAAGCCCTCCTGTTCGGCGTATGGCTCTGGTGCATCCTACTGCATCTGTAGCAGCAATCTGAGCAGCACCTGGTACAACAAGGAACTGTTACATATCGGTTAGTTCGAGGACAGCTCCGAGCCGTACAGCCTGTTGCACGCTTTCACTGGCCCCATACTACCACCGTTTGCGACTTCAGGTGCCAATGATGGCCGTGTGTTGATTAGAAGGCCAGTTGAGGGCCTCCAGCCAACCTGTATGTGTGCAAGACACACTGGATCTACACTTCGAGTTAATGACTGGGGTGTGATTTCCTATGACAGCAAGAAAACTCTCGTGGTTACTCCTCGCACTGTCACTGCAGACTTGTACGACAGTTTGATGGTTCGACCTGTCGTGCTGCCATTCATGAACAGCGCTCCACAGGGTGTTTTGAAACAGCATAACGCCCGCCCACATACCACTGTTGCAACCCTGCGCGCCCTACATGGTGCCTTCACCCCCATCCGTCTCCAGTCGGGCACATATGGGACGTCATTGGACAACTCCAGTGACGCCCACGTCTCTGTAATGACCGACCAAGTGAAAAAGGCGTGAAACTCCATTCCACAAACTGACAAACGGCACCTGTTCAACACAATGCATGCTCGCTTGCCTTCTTGCATTCAGCATTCTGGCCGTTACACCGGTTATTAATGTACCAGCACTTCACATTCGCAATGGCTTGTGTCGCGCTTACTGTAACCTTCAAATGTTTATCACTTAAATATGTTACCTACACAAATGTGTTCCCGAAATTACACTACTCTACAATAATTACCTTTTGGTATTGCGATTTTTATCCGTCAGTGTGAAACTTCCCGTTATTTGATTTTTAAACAGCTGAGCAAAACTGAACGTACTCTGACATTTCTCTCTTTACTTATTCTGACCATCACTAAACTGAAACACAATATTTTTAGCGCAACGCAATCTGACTTTCAATAATCCTTACAAAAATGGTTGAAATGGCTCTGAGCACTATGGGACTTAACATCTGAGGTCATCAGTCCCCTAGAACTTAGAACTACTTAAACCTAACTAACCTAAGGATATCACACACATCCATGCCCGAGGCAGCATTCGAACCTGCGACCGTAGCGGCCGCGCGGTTCCAGACTGAAGCGCCTAGAACCGCTCGGCCACACCGGCCGGCAGTCCCTACAAAAGACTGCCCCTGACTAACAATAACCTATACCTTTCATGAATCATTTACCTTACAAAAATCTTCGTTACGCAAACTACTGCAATAAAGCGAGCGCCAATACTGCCAACTAATGAAAAGATACTAACCACTGAAGCCACTAACTACTGATAGGCGTAGTTAGCAAATGAAAGATTCTGACAGAGAACAAACAATGTATTCACCTTAATAGTGTTCCAAAGTCATTATATATGTATATATATATCAGTTCATGACATCCAGCCGGCTGCGGTGGCCAAAAGGTTCTACGCGCTTCAATCCAGAACCGCGCGGCCGCTACGGTCGCAGGTTCGAATCCTGCCTCGGGCATGGATGTGTGTGATGTCCTCAGGTTAGTTAGGTCAGTAGTTCTAAGTTCTAGGGGACTGATAACCTCAGATGTTAAGTCCCATAGAGCTCAGAGCCATGATATCCAGCCTACTAAATTTCCTTTTTCCGACGGACACACGTCCAGATCGTCCGCTCTCAAAATTCTGCCATCTCTCTGCCTACATCCACCACTGCTGGCGGCTCACTTCCAACTCCGCAACGCTACGCGCTGTTCACATCCAACAGCTCAAAACTACTATTGCAAATATCCCAACAATGCAAACTAGCCACATACCGCACACAGCACAGTCAGTGGTTTTCATACAGAGCGCTACGAGACTGCACACAGCACAGTCAGTGATTTTCATACAGAGCAATACGTGGCGGCTGGTCCCGGCGGAGCTTCGAGTCCTTCCTCGGGCATGGGGGTGTGTGTGTTTGTCCTTAGGATAATTTAGGTTAAGTAGTGTGTAAGCTTAGGGTCTGATGACCTTAGCAGTTAAGTTCCATAATATTTCACACACATTTGAACATTTGAACAATACGTGGCGTTACCAAGATAAAAACCTAAACAGCCTACTTACAAGTGTAGTATTTATTTTGTATGACCGAAAAATTTTGACCGGCATCGTCCAACGCTTAATCACGTCGCATTGCGACACAATGTGTTTCGCCGAGCTGGGATTAGGACGAATTGCATAACGTTACATTTTTCATAAGGGCCAGCACGATGTATCGAAAAGTCGTCGTGTCCATATTTCAGACAATTTTCCCGCTTCAGAGGTGGTGCCGCTCCTGCGAGGATGTGCCGGCTGTTGGCGGAGACTCTCTCTACTCGTGTGTCAGCCGGAGGTCTTTAGCAGGCGGTGAGCTCAGGGCTATCCATCTGGCGCCTCCGCGGCGCGCCTGTGCCAGCTGACCCCTGCTCTTATTAGCGGCCCGCGTGCCCCCACACCACACACCAGGCTCTCATTCTTCTCCTTCTCGGCGGCCCACGCTGCAGCCGCTCTTCCTGGCTCCCCGCACTCAGTCACAATCGAATCCTCCACGTCTGCGGAGGTCCGTCGCGAGAGCCAGTCAGCTTCAGTCCTCCACAGGCCTCATCCAAGCGGCCACGGTTCGTCACCTTCTGTCGCGGTGTTTCGACGTGAACTACTTCTCTGCGTATTCCTCACATGGTGAAGAGTTACTACGCTCGCATGGTACACCTGTGACAGGATAAATACTCTATAACTACTGTGGTTTCTGTGGAATCGCGCTGTGGTATTTTTGATTTCCGATATCACCAAGAACAGAACCAGTGATGCCTTATTCTAGCCTCTGCAGTGTACTATCCTGAATATTCGGCAGCGACAGTGTGTATGACCCAGATCTCACATACCGGGACTGTTAGTGGTCGGCACATCAAGAAGGATGGTATAGAAAATTAGTCTGGATTCTATCATCGTTCTTTAGTTCACAAAGAACTTCGTTGTTCATTTCATGGAAGTAACACTTGCCAGTGTAGTTGCTGTATCAGGCGCGAATACTAGAGTCAGGTCAAGGACGAAGTGTGCAACAGTATTTCATTCAGACCACGCACTAAAAAGCGATAGCTAGGGATCAGGTAGTTATTATTCAGCTAATAAGGTATATTTTCCTCTATCTAAATCGTGCCTAGTCATTCTTAATTGTTTCAAGCTACAATTACCTAACTTCCTTTGCGTTTCACCAAGATATGTTCAGTTTATGTATCAAAGTACCGGTTGTAGAAAAGCTGTAAACAATAAATATATTTTTCTGATGCCCCCGACTATAGATTTAAATACTTCACTGAAAGCACAGTTTGTAAGGGCAACAGACAGCTTCCAAATTTAATCCAAAGTTGAATGCTAGACTTCCACCAGATGAACAGTGTGATTGTGTCAAGAATACCATCGAGGAGATCTTGAAGTGTGGATACGTGAAATCTGTGTCGGATGGCTTCAGCATTATAGCTGCTTCTGAAGAGTAAATATCAATACTAGCGATAAAAGAGTAAACAACATACCTGGTTATACTTTCCCGACACTGTACACACAGTGTATCGAGTAGGGGATCGTTAGTCGCGAGTGCTTCTTCTTCGTTTGTCATAATTTGCCATAAAAGATCCCCTATCAAACTTGAATTTGTACTTTGGTACGCATTTAAGCCGCTAACTTTATTCCACCTTCACTAAAGGAAAATCTGAAATTTGTTAAACTGTTGGCACATTAAGGCAGGGTAGAGTGCTGATTTAAGTACAGTGTGCTACAGTGTGACCCATATGCAAAAGCTGGAAAGGAACGAGCACAGCATGAAAAGTTAATAATCCGAGACTTTCAGTGACATAGACCATTTTCTTCGTAAATACAAACACTGGATGTAAAGTCCTGCAGCAACTGACCGTTACATTTCCATCAGATAGATTGTATTGTTACATCAAGAAGACATCGTGGATGAATCCTCGCTGAGTGGAAAGTGACTGTGCTGATGTAAATATTGGCTGATATTTCTTTCAAGAGTTGAGGAGTAATCAAGAAGACATCGAGTGGCCGTTACCTGTGGATATGTCACTGTTCTGACCTAAAAATTTGCTACACATATTAATTTCGGAGTTTACCCCTAGATTTTCACTAGACGGATTGTGTAGCCAACAAGACAGGCAGATGCCCTCGACGTATTGATACTTGTGTCTGGCGACATTCGGAGTTGTACGCCACAGGCGATGCGTAGTACTGCCCAGAGGTTGTTTCGTACCTGCATCAAGAAAATACGGAGTCCATCTTGACGTGTGAAGACGAGACTGAGCTGGCCGTCACGACTAGTGACCGTTGCGCCAGAGGAAGTTTTGGATCTGTGAGGCTGCTGGTCTCAGTGGTCCTATTCTGGCAGCAGTAACACACCGAGGATACCGTAAGTGCACCGACCTGCAGGGAGAGGGGTGTTAGATCAGAGGGCAGCAATTACACGGGCAGGACGTGGTCCCCACTGTTGAGCCTCTGGCGGCGCTTGGCCATGGAACTCCAGCAGGTGTACCGCGAGGCGCCCGCGTCCTCCAGCGGAGAGACGCCGCTCTACGGTACGCTGGACTCGGGGCTGGACTCGCGCGGCTCGACGCTACGGTTTGGGCCGCTGCCCCGCGCTGGAACCGACTCGCAGAGTTCGACGCTGCGCCTGCTGGAGCACGAGCGGCCCGGGGGCGGCGCTCCTGCCGCCCCCGCGTCACCGCCGGCGTCGCCGCTGGTTCCTCCGCCCCCGGGCCCTCTGGAGTCGGCCGCCGCCGCCGCCGCCTGGGCCCTAGCGCAGCGCCAGCAGCAGCAGCTGCTCTACCGCGACGGAAAGGTCAGAGCGACTTAGGGCAAACGTAATCTGCGTGCCTCAGGCACAGCTTGTTTGAATGCAATTAACTAACAGAATACAAAAGGTTGTGCTGAAGAATTCAAAAGATGTTGGAAGGTTAGAAAATTTTAGTGACTGGAGAGATATAACAAAGGGAGTCCCACAGGGTACGATTTTAGGTCCACTCCTATTCCTTGTACCGGGTGTCTGTTGTACTGGTCGTCAGGAGCACTTTCTCTAGTGTTGCAGCAGGTATTTGCAAGTTAGTTGTTTCAATGTGTACCTGGAGTCAGCTCAAACAAATGCTGCTCATCAAGTATCACATGTATCGACCAGTTTCGACGGAAAGCATCCGTTTGTTTCCGGTTACAAACAAACTGATTTTTAAAACTGAATTTTACTTGCCTATTGGACAGAATGGCCCTAATTTAGTCTAGTGCGATATTCGTTTGATCAATGTGTACTTACAGGAACAGTACAGCACTAAGAATGACCTGTACTCTAGCAGAGACTGAGCAGCGCTCCTGCATGGCGGTAGCAGTCTGTACGGATCAGAACGGTGGTGATGCTTCTAAAGCACCAAGAATTCTTCGTTTTTTCCTGTACCTTTCAATACAGCTCAATTAAACGAATATCGCTCCTGACTAATTTGGAACATCTCTGGCGAATGTCCATGTCAAATACTGATTAAAAGATAAATTTCTTTGTGACGGGAAACAATCCGACGATTTCTGTCGACGTTGGGCGGCGCACTAGAGACATGACGAGCAGTATTTGTTTGGACTGACTCCTGTTAACCTTCACCAAAACGAAAGTGCAAATATTTGCCGAAACACCAGAGAGAATGTGACTGACGTCTTTTAGCTGGGAGATTCCAAATATGTGAATGACCTTCCACTTAATATTCAACAAGCAGAACTGGTACTTCTTGAAGGCGATACTAGTGTTATAAGAAAACACACCAGAGAGAGAGCAACAGAAAAGTGGTACATTATATTTTCCAAAGAACTGCAAATTTCCTTTACAGAAAATGAACTCTCCCCAAAATGTTTGAAAAAGGCACAGTGGTCAGTTCTGTACAGGAAATAGTATCATACCAACAACTAATGTAGCACATACGCAAGAGTTATTGAAAAGAGTAGTAAATAGAGTAGAATGCTGTAAATATTTGAATGTAAATATTGGTGAAAATGTGAACTGGAAGAAGAATATTCCTGAGCTTCCCAAACAGTTAAGTTCAGCTACTTCTGCTGTTCGTATAATTGCGTATCTTGGAAACAGACTTACCACTCTCTTGATAAATTTTGATCATTTCTACTCAATAATGTCTTACGGAATAATTTTCGGTGGTAACTCATCACTTAAAGAGGAAGTATTCATTGCACAGAAGTGACCACTCACATTGATGTTCACCCACTGACGCCATGTAGGAGGTACACATTTTAATTGCATCATCACAGTACATATATTCGCCAATGAAATTCTTCATAAATAACCTGTCAATTTTTGAGAACAGGGATGTATGTACCTACAACATTAGAGGGCTAAATGATCTGTGTTGCCCATTAGTTTAACTGTCAGTGGCTCAGAAAGGTGTTCAATTTGCAGCAAGCGAAATTTTTGACCACTTGCTGAACGATATAAGACGTCTGAGAGGGTGTTAAATCTAACGTAATATTATTTCTCCTGGACAACTGCTTCTAATCCACTGAAAAATTTCTGCTCAAAAACTGATAGGCAGTAAAGGAAAGAAAGGAAGTACAGACAAAGATCTATTTTTAAGTGTAGTATACATAGATGGTGTGTGTTCTTTCAGACATGTCCTAGAGAAAAGACACCAGTTTTGATCCAGGAGCCATTATGAATTAATTCACAAAAGATTGTCGCTGCGAGTGCACATTGATCGAAGTCAGTGGGAATAATTGAAAATTTTTGCTGGACCTGGTTTCGAACGCGTGTCTCTTCCTTACTAAGTAGATGTTCTGACCACTTTTTTGTGTGAAATACGAGACTATATTTTCCTTGAGGAGGGGGAAAAGGTAGAATGATCCTCAGGGTGAAGTGGGCAGGAGTCATTTTACGAAGCCTGGTCACAATGTCTACTTCGCCAACCAGAACATACGGAAAAAGTAAATGGCCACAGGAGCATATTCATTTACTTTCTGACAAAACATAAATCCGCCTTTTCCATTACTTGTCTCTATCGCCAAGCACTTAAAGGAAAAAAAAAATGAAATCAAACACAAGGTAATCATGGAGACATCCTCTGACAGCAGTTATTGCACCTACACGGATTACCGTAGCGTGCCTCCCGGCAGACCCAAATCCTCAACTTATCCACACGCTACTAATGTGGTTCCTCTTGGCCTTGATCCATCGTGAATTTCCACCCAAAGGAGGCAGAGAGGACGGTGAACACCATGCCATTGACTGTCGCTTTGTCTTCGGATATTATTCGTATCACCATGTCTCATCTCCTGTTATGATGTGGACATCCAACAATGCATGACCACGGTGCTTCGAGCGATTTCGCACGAAGGTTTTTCTGACAGTTTCCAACAGATCGCGCTTCCCGCGCCCGGGTTCCCGGGTTCGATTCCCGGTGGGGTCAGGGATTTTCTTTGCCTCGTGATGACTGGGTGTTGTGTGATGACCTTAGGTTAGTTAGGTTTAAGTAGTTCTAAGTTCTAGGGGACTGATGACCATGGATGTTAAGTCCCATAGTGCTAAGAGACATTGAACCATTTTTCCAACAGCTTTACAACTATTAGAAGTGTGTTGAAACTAATGGTCCTTACTTCAAAGGCCAGTAAGGGTACTTTGCTTCTAATTCTTGTTTCCTTTATTTTCTGAGACCATTCACTGAAGTTCTCACGTGATGTACTAACAAAATTATGCCGTGAGATTCGAATAAAAGTTCAACATCATGAATACTTCATCTTAAACGACATTTCCTATTTGTAAATCACTGATGAGTACTCTTCCGATACTGGGGTGTACAATTTAATATACACTCAAACAGTTCTTCTGATATAATGTTGGCGCCAGACCACGTATGTTGATCTCGTTTGACGACTGCCGCGCTAGCGCAAGCTCAAAAATATGCTACTGTAAAACTTTTTGCTGACGTTAGAGTTGCTTGTAACTACGCTTTGTCGCAGCTGACAGAGGTTGTATTTGTTCTCGTATCGATCGAGGTGCAGAAACTGTGACCTCACAGGTTAGTGAAGAAGAGAGACTCCGTCGTTAGAATATAACACATAACATGAAAATAACAATTTGGTTGGGTGCCTCGAAGTACACTAATAATCAGTCACACAGTGCAAGCCTGAGAGGTCAGATTCAAGGTTATCAAAAATACTTAAACACCAAACCTCTTGCCAGCCCGTGTGGCCGAGCGGGTCTAGGCGCCTCAGTCTAGAACCGCGCGATCGCTACGGTCGCAGGCTAGAATCCTGTCTCGGGAATGGATGAGTGTGATCTCTTTAGGTTGGTTAGGTTTAAATAGTTCTAAGTTCTAGGGGACTGATGACCTAAGCTGTTAAGTCCCATAATGCTCAGAGGCATTTGATTTGAACCAAACCCCTTACCGCTGCATAATTCTACGACGCACTCTTTCACGTAATCGTCCCCTCTAGATTGATGAATGCTTAGCTTCAATCAAAGTGTTAAAATAAGCGGGACTTGTAAGCTTCGATGTAACTTCTGAAGCAAAAAAAAAAAAAAAAAAATTAATGTGAGATACAGGGTGCATTTTTTTTATACGGAACAACTTCATTGCATCATGTGTTACATTACTAGCCAGTTTCGTCCAGTGGCTATTTTCAAATGCAGTTGCCTAGGTGATATTTGTATCGTACGTCAAAACTACTTCCACGCATCACTAAGTAGGTTTCAAATATGACTTATCTATCGCCGACGCAACTGCATTTCAAAATGTCCATAGGCCGAAAGTGGTCAATAATGTAAAACATGATGCAGTAAGGTTTATCTGTGTAGAAAAAGTCATTCTATGTAGGACATTTAAAATAGTTTTAGTATTCAGAACATCGAAAATTAGCTTTCAGTTCGGAATAGTCAAACTGTAAACAATGGAAATTTACACACATGCTGTCCAAAACACTTTGGGTTAAAATTATGCAGCCGAGGATTCTAAGTGACAACGGAGTAGTTACACTTACCCTGTCAGTACCGCTGGTAATATTTTGTCATTCGTAGTTATCTTCACTTAAATTTCAGCTGCTGATATACATCAGAGCATAAAAAAACCGAAAAAATACGAATTTTTGTACACTGTTGTTTCTTACAGATCGATTATTACTGGAAGAGCGAATGATCAGAAATGGGCAGCCGTCTTATTGCAGGCACAGAGCTGATTGACGACAAGTCTCGCTTTACGGCTTCTTTTCTCGGTTAGTTCTTTTCACTTCTGTGAAATGTTGCGACTAATCTGTACAGTAAATCTCGTCGCGCGACTGATAAGGAACACTGTAAATATTTTGCTACTTCCTGTGAAAATACATAACATACTCCAATTGAAGCCATCGTAAGACACTCATGACGATTATATAATTCATAAAACAGCTGTTAAACTTTTAGACAGACAATGAAACAGGGGAAACATACTTCTAGCAACAACCGAAACTCTTGATATCGCAGGTTGCGAAGAAACTGAAAACAGAAACTCTCATGAACGGTGTGCAAAAGATTGTGCCAGGCTGGGCTACTAACTAGCCTCAAAAGGATATTTAGGAAATGAAAATATTACTTTGTCAGACACAGATGAAATTGTATGAATGAGCTGAACTAACCATTTTTAAAGCATTTTTTCGTAAACGTTCTGATGAATTTGCTGATGTCATTCATTGATCGTGAATAATAAGAAAATAGAGCAGACTTTGCGCTAAGATTTAATGCACGATACTGATGGCAGGTTGTGTGTAGGTCACATTTAATATATCCTAAAATAACGAACTCATTCAATGATATGTATCACTCATAAAGTTTATTTGTTTTTCATTTATTGCAATACAAGAGACTGTGTTCTACCTCGTAACCTGTTTCTCGAAACACCACAGCACCAGTATATAAATTTGCGAACAATAACAATCTTTCTTTTATTACCAGACTGGCTTTGGTATCATCAGTTCCATAATGACAACGATTATATTTGCGAACTTTCATGGCAGTACGTATCGATAATAACTCCGCAGAACCAGTAAACCCAAATTATTTATGTTCCACAGTGTCAATAATGTGTTTTCTGACCCTTTACAGTACCGATTAGAGGTCTAAATGGCTCAGAGCAGTATGGGACTTAACATCTGAGGTCATCAGTCCCCTAGAACTTAGAACTACTTGAATCTAACTAACCTAAGGACATCACACACACCCATGCCAAAGGCATCGTAGCAGTCGCGCGGTTCCAGGCTGAAGCGCCTAGAACCTCTCGGCCACTCCGGCCGGCGAGTAATCTGTCAGCCACGTTATTGCTGTTCGCTCACGCATATATGTGCTCAGCCATTTTTGTACAAAAATTTAGAAATCACTATGAAATGCAATTTGTGATTTCCCGTGGCTTTTGCATCGTCAGTAGTTGTTTATCAACGCCCGTAATCGCTATATAACCCATTGCAATTTTATCTTATGTGGAATTATAGGCGATTGGTAACGGAAAACCAGCTCGAATTTAGTAAGGACGAAGGTGTGAACTGCTCGTGTCCTGTCTAAGCAAGCATGATAACAATCACCTGTAGTGATTGACATAAGTATACTGCGAACCTAGATCAGGACAGATGAGCGTAGATTGGAATTTCGTTCGTTCCGGAGACGGATCCATTGCCTGAACCACTACACCATCTCTCCCTGTTCTTCTAAATTACTCTTGAAAGCACTTGCACTGTTTAATAAACACATATGTACTCCACAACATATTGTGCAACAAGTGACAGACCGCCACTTCCTGCAATACCCCTTTATGACATTAATAGAGGAAAGATGATCCTCTTCGTCAATACAAATGCGGAATAACCCACTCGTGTGGATCACAGCTTCGTTTCGTCTATCTTGAAAACTATACTGTTGGTCCGTGTTTGCATAAAAACGATATGAGCTTGTACTTCTTCCTTAATGCAAAGCACTTTCCTTTTGTTCTTTAAGGTGCTGCAGTCATGGACTGTGCGGCTAGTGCCGGCGGAGGTTCGAGTCCTCCCTCAGGCATGGGTGTTTGCGTTTGTCCTTAGGATAATTTAGGTTAAGTAGTGTGTAACCTTAGGGACTGATGACCTTAGCAGTTAAGTCCCATAAGATTTCACATACATTTCAACATTTTTTTTATTCTTTTCCCCAAACTAGTTTCAACAACAATATCGCAATAATCAGTGAGTTTTTCTTTATTGTAGAACATGTAAAATTAACATCGTTCATACATTACGAAACGTTATTTATTACATCTGTACTGTTTGGTTACAGATAATGGTTTATCTCAGCAGTCTTAGAATACATTTTTACTTCTAAGACACTGCATGCTACCCACGTTTGTTGTCGTTTTCTCGGTATATTTTCTGAGTTTTGTTGCCGATTTTTCGTCGTAATGCAAATCATCAGCAACTCTATGAGAAGCTGTTTTAACAAATATGAAAAGTGCTGTCTTACATATGTCGTCTGCGTTATACTGTCGGGAGTAGCGGTAGTATTGTGGAATCAGTTTTTGTGAGCTCCAGGATGTTTCGTAACCTGTCATGTACTCACTTCCGTTGGTTGGTTGCAGTTACTTCCTAAACACAGAAAAACGCGCGTTTTAGACCTTAGTCTTACTTATGCCATCTTGCTGCTGGCGTATGTGGCGAGAGGTGTCGCGGATCGCGAGAAGGTTTTGAAAACTATAGCGGAAGTTCCAACAACTTCTGTTCCTTATTTATGTCTCTGAGTGTGAATCGGGAGCGACCGCGCGCGAGCACCCGTGTGTGTGTGTGTGTGTGTGTGTGTGTGTGTGTGTGTGCGCGAGAGTGCGTGTGTGTGTGTGTGTGTGTGAGTGTGTGTGTGTGTGTGTGAGTGACTGTGTGTGTTACTTCTGTTCTGTATCCATTGTCAGTTCTTTTAAAGTCGTGAGAAGCGTGTTGCAGCAAAATGTTGTGTTTTCATTTACTACGTTTCTGCATTCCGCGATATCCTTTTCATGTAAAAAGAACCACCCGCCCACTAATTTCGAAACAGATTAACTCGTCCTGAAACGCAGCAACAGTTTGCACTGGAAGCTAATGATAGAAGAAAACTATTACGTAGAAAAGGCTATAGTGGAAGGCAAAAAAATAATACACAGAGTTATATGCCACGAACAGAAACCGACAGAACTCCCTCCACAGCCGCGCGGGATTAGCCGAGCGGTCTTCGCGCTGCAGTCATGGACTGTGCGGCTGGTCCCGGCGGAGGTTCGAGTTCTCCCTCGGGTATGGATATGTGTGTTTGTCCTTAGGATAATTTACGTTAAGTAGTGTGTAAGCTTAGGGACTGATGACCTTAGCAGTTAAGTCCCATAAGATTTCACACACATTTGAACATTTTTGAACTCCCGCTACAGTTTTCAAAAACTTCTTGTGATTAGCGATATATTGCGCGACACATGTGAGCAGCAGGATGACGTAATGTTTTGCATTATGGCCAGAGTGTAAAAGTCATGTTTTTCTGTACTTTTCAAGCAACTGCAAGCCGACCAACGAACGTGAGTACATGACAGATGACGTAAAAACTTCCTGCCCACCAAAATCTTATCCCCAACACTACCCCAATTCCCAATAGTGTAACACTGATGTCAGTAAGTTAATATTTTCGTATTTGTAAATAACAGCCTTTCATACAGTTGCACCGAGCGAGGTGGCGCAGTGGCTAGCACACTGCACTCGCATTCGGGAGGACGACGGGGCAATCCCGGGTCCGGTCATCTTGATTTAGGTTTTCCATGATTTCCCTAAATCGCTCCAAGCGAATGCCGGGATGGTTCCTTTGAAAAGGCACGGTCAACTTCCTTCCCCGTCCATCCCCAATCAGATGAGACCGATGACCTCGCTGCCTGGTCTCCTCCCCCAAACAACCCAACACCTCATACACTTGCAGATTACATGATATACCCCAAGGAAACAGCAACAAAGCACAGAATATGTACCGAAATAAGGGCAGTAAACTTAGAAACCATGTTGTGACTTAAAAGTAAAAAGATACTATGAAGCTGCTGACACAGTACAGTATCTGTAACCAAACAGTGCAGACGTAATAACTTTTTGTACTTTTTGTAACGACGCTAATTTTTCATGTCTTATAAGAAAGAAAAACCTTCCGAGACCAGCGATATTGTCGCTGAAATGAGTTTGGGAAAGAAAATCAAACAAGAATATGTTGCATTAAGGCGGAAGTACAATTTCATCTACCTTTATTTATTTATACATCCTGCAAATGGGAGTTGCAGAGGAACATTTTGATTAATAACCAAGACATTACCACTTGAAATAACCTCACAGATATGCGACTGAATCGAGGGTTCTTCGACTAGTACGGCGCAGTATATTCAACAGAAATAAAATCGAGAGCACAGTACTCACGTTAATGTTCTCGATGTGGTTACGTATAGTATTAAAGTATTCGACGACGATGCTGTTGTCTACAGGAAACTATTTTCGTTTTATAATCATAAGGAAATGCAGAAAGACTAGAAGAATTTATGAAATTCTCTCGTTGTAACGAGTATTCTAAGAAATTTCGGGATTCCGGCCAAATAAACTCGACATCTTGTCACAATCTTGAAACCATTCAGCCATCTTCAAGTAAGCGCAGATTGCTGGTGTACGTCGCTGATTTGGTAACAAAAATTGGAGTCGAGGCGAATCCGCGTACACTAAGGATGAATATGTCATTATGCACCGTTTAGCGCCTTCTTTAAACATTCCACCGTCTGGAGCTCAAATGGTTCAAATGGCACTGAGCACTATGGGACTTAACATCCGAGATCATCAGTCTCCTTGAACTTAAAACTACTTCAACCTAACTAACCTAAGGACAGCACATACATCCATGCCCGAGGCAGGATTCGAACCTGCGACCGTAGCGGAGGCTCGGTTCCAGACTGAAGCGCCTAGAACCGCTCGGCCACACCGGCCGGCCCATCTGAAGCGTGCAGGCGTATGATCAAAGGTGATATTACATGCAAGCCCGTGAATTAAAATTGAGGTGTAAGCATAATAAAATTAACCGTCGGTAGACGTGTCATGAAAGGCTAAATCATTTTTCGCTCTGAGATATTAAAGAAATGATTGTGCCGCATGCCATATCCAGTTGAAAATCACCATCACGATTAATAAAACCTTCCCTCAAATATATTTCTACAGATTTCTTAAAACTGAAACACAGAAGGATGTCGTCGTGGCCAAGATCTCCGTGTCAGAATAAACCACAGTATCCTGTTGAGATACAATGCTCGACTATGGCTGACTTACTGGGCTCCGAAAGGCGTCTGTGGAAGTCGTATTCCAAGCACATTTTATGTAACATGCGCGTAGTCTGAGCAATTTAGACTCTGCAACTCTGGCATGGTATTCTGGAGACTTCAGATTTCCACAACTCTACATCACCCATTACCAAACCGGAAGGAGCAAGGTCTTTGTAGGCGCCAGGAGGACAACATTAATATGTTTCCTTATGATTTTTCCTAATTTCGACGAAATACTACCAACATATGGGAGCAACGCCTGGACTTGAACACCTCCTTCTCCTCTTGCTTTTGCGAGCTGTTACGTACTTTGTTCCTTATAACTGTGTTACTTTTATGGGGAAAAAATTATCTTTCAACAAGGATTGTAGGTGTTCCATCTTGTTTGCTAGGCTGTATGCGATGAAGGGAGTGTCCGGTGTACCAGCATTCGACGTGAAAAGCGGCGGCAGCTCATCAATCAGCGAATATAGGTCCGTATGTGTGGGTTTACAGCAAACGGAACGCCCAATGAACCGTCTAGAGACGGTTGATGGCCTCCTTATTTCTACTCTCATCATACATTTGATATTCTCGTGGATTGAATTCAGATGCTGTAATAATCTTGACTTCTTCACCGTGAGGTCACACTACTGGAGTATCATCTACATATCGCGAGAAGACTTTTAGTTCAAGCTCCACCGCAGTAAGTGCTCTCTCCTGAAATTAATCCATAAAAAATTTTAGTACCAGAGGCAAAAGAATCAAAGAGTCAACTTTTTTCAAAATATTCATTGTCAACTAAGAAATGAGTTGAACAAAGGGAATGATCGAACAGCGCTGTTATATCGTCTAGGAACGTACTGCAGATTAGTGAAAGCGAATCTATTAAAGAGACCATAGTGAAGCGTGAAGCTACGTCAGAATTAACTACTAAGTCTGGTTCTCTGAGTGGTAGTGATATGATTTTATTAATAAAGTTAGGAATGGTGGGAATATGATGCGATCATTTTTCCACAAAATGTCTCTGTAACAGATCAAGATGTCTATACAAGTCAAAACTCGGTGTACCTACAATCTGTATTCAAAGATTTTCTTCTCCGCTCAAAATACCACAGTTTTAAGGCTGAAGAAACGTGAGCACTCGCGATATCAAAAGGAGAACGAGCTATTCAATTCCAGGGTGTTGCTCCCACATATAGACAATATTTCCTCGAAATTAGACAAAATCCTGTAGAAACGCCATGTCAATGTAATCTTCCGGTCGCTTACAAAGACTTGTGTTGTTCTATTTTGGATAAAGGATGACGTGGAATTGCGAAAAGCTGAAGCCTATAGAAAGTCATGACAGTGTGGCAAAGTCTATCTGGTCAGACTCTATACACAGTAGAAGAAGTGTGCGTGGAACATGATTGCCACACTCGCCTTTCGCCATTGATTAAGTCAGCCGTAGCCGAGAACTGTACGTACGCAGGACATTCTGCGGTTTACTCTGCCACGGAAATTTTGGTGACGACGAAATTTTTCTGGATTTCTTTTATTAATGAATCTCTAGGAATACATTTGGCGGAAGATCTTAGTAATCGTGCTGGTGGCTTTCAACTGGACACGGTGTGGAACATAGTGACTTGGTCAAAATCTACAAAAGATTTTCTTGACGCCTAATGAGACGTCTAGCGACAGTTAATTTTTGATGCTGACATCTGAATTTTAACTCGGTGGGCCTGAAGTTCCATAGAGTGCGTTCACGCATTATCACCTCTACATATTCACCTGCGCGCCTCAGATGGAACCGTATTCGAACTGGGTGCTAACTCGACAAAAGGCGATCATGGAGCCGTAACCTATGCGCAAGCGCCATCGCGCCAAATTTATGTGGCAACTTAGCGAGGTGCACCATCAGTCTCTAGTGAAGGTACGCAGCTGAAGATGGCTGAACAGTTGTCAGCCGACTGCAATCCAACTTTCCACGTGGAGTAATGAATTAAATTTAGCCCATGTGGTGTCGTTGAAGAAAGGGGTCCGATGACAAAGTTGTTACGTCACGAAGGAACCACAAGGAAGGACACTCGCTTTTACACACAGGAACGAATAAGAGACGTTGGTGTGGACACGCTCTCAGGATGTTCCATACGCCACCACTGGTGAAATAGCACTTACGTCTGAGCGCAGTGCCTCTAGGAGCACTCTGTAACCATTGATTACGACGACATGAACGTCCTACTTCAGATGCAGCAGCGCGATTTGTATTATAAGTCAGAATTGTATCAAAGTTTTCAGTCAGCTGCGCACTGAGAAGAGACTATTATTCTGTATTGTATCAGGTAGTAAGTTATAGACTGCAGCGACAGTAACAGATACATACACATTCCTGTTCCTGTGGATGTAGATTATCTACATCTACATCTACATCTACAACTACATTTATACTCCGCAAGCCACCCAACGGTGTGTGGCGGAGGGCACTTTACGTGCCACTGTCATTACCTCCCTTTCCTGTTCCAGTCGCGTATGGTTTGCGGGAAGAACGACTGCCTGAAAGCCTCCGTGCGCGCTCTAATCTCTCTAATTTTACATTCGTGATCTCCTCGGGAGGTATAAGTAGGGGGAAGCAATATATTCGATACCTCATCCAGAAACGCACCCTCTCGAAACCTGGCGAGCAAGCTACACCGCGATGCAGAGCGCCTCTCTTGCAGAGTCTGCCACTTGAGTTTATTAAACATCTCCGTAACGCTATCACGGTTACCAAATAACCCTGTGAGGAAACGCGCCGCTCTTCTTTGGATCTTCTCTATCTCCTCCGTCAGACCGATCTGGTACGGATCCCACACTGATGAGCAATACTCAAGTATAGGTCGAACGAGTGTTTTGTAAGGCACCTCCTTTGTTGATGGACTACATTTTCTAAGCACTCTCTCAATGACTCTCAACCTGGTACCCGCCTTACCAACAATTAATTTTATATGATCATTCCACTTCAAATCGTTCCGCAAGCATACTCCCAGATATTTTACAGAAGTAACTGCTACCAGTGTTTGTTCCGCTATCATGTAATCATACAATAAAGGATCCTTCTTTTTATGTATTCGCAATACATTACATTTGTCTATGTTAAGGGTCAGTTGCCACTCCCTGTACCAAGTGCCTATCCGCTGCAGATCTTCCTGCATTTCGCTACAATTTTCTAATGCTGCAACTTCTCTGTATACTACAGCATCATCCGCGAAAAGCCGCATGGAACTTCCGACACTATCTACTAGGTCATTTATATGTATTGTGAAAAGCAATGGTCCCATAACACTCCCCTGCGGCACGCCAGAGGTTACTTTAACGTCTGTAGACGTCTCTCCATTGATAACAACATGCTGTGTTCTGTTTGCTAAAAACTCTTCAATCCAGCCACTCAGCTGGTTTGATATGCCGTAGGCTCTTACTTTGTTTATCAGGCGACAGTGCGGAACGGTATCGAACGCCTTCCGAGAGTCAAGAAAAATAGCATCTACCTGGGAGCCTGTATCTAATATTTTCTGGGTCTCATGAACAAATAAAGCGAGTTGGGTCTCACACGATCGCTGCTTCCGGAATCCATGTTGATTCCTACATAGTAGATTCTGGGTTTCCAAAAACGACATGATACTCGAGCAAAAAACATGTTCTATAATTCTACAACAGATCGACGTCAGAGATATACTCTATAGTTTTGCGCATCTGCTCGACGACCCTTCTTGAAGACTGGGACTATCTGTGCTCTTTTCCAATCATTTGGAACCCTCCGTTCCTCTAGAGACTTGCGGTACACGGCTGTTAGAAGGGGGGCAAGATCTTTCGCGTACTCTGTGTAGAATCGAATTGGTATCCCGTCAGGTCCAGTGGACTTTCCTCTATTGAGTGATTCCAGTTGCTTTTCTATTCCTTGGACACTTATTTCGATGTCAGCCATTTTTTCGTTTGTGCGAGGATTTAGAGAAGGAACTGCAGTGCGGTCTTCCTCTGTGAAACAGCTTTGGAAAAAGGTGTTTAGTATTTCAGCTTTACGCGTGTCATCCTCTGTTTCAATGCCATCATCATCCCGTAGTGTCTGGATATGCTGTTTCGAGCCACTTACTGATTTAACGTAAGACCAGAACTTCCTAGGATTTTCTGTCAAGTCCGTACATAGAATTTTACTTTCGAATTCACTGAACGCTTCACGCATAGCCCTCCTTACGCTTACTTTGACATCGTTTAGCTTCTGTTTGTCTGAGAGGTTTTGGCTGCGTTTAAACTTGGAGTGGAGCTCTCTTTGCTTTCGCAGTAGTTTCCTAACTTTGTTGTTGTACCACGGTGGGTTTTTCCCGTCCCTCACAGTTTTACTCGGCACTTACCTGTCCAAAACGCATTTTACGGTTGCCTTGAACTTTTTCCATAAACACTCAACATTGTCAGTGTCGGAACAGAAATTTTCGTTTTGATGTGTTAGGTAGTCTGAAATCTGCCTTCTATTACTCTTGCTAAACAGATAAACCTTCCTCCCTTTTTTTATATTCCTATTAACTTCCATATTCAGGGATGCTGCAACGGCCTTATGATCACTGATTCCCTGTTCTGTACATACAGAGTCGAAAAGTTCGGGTCTGTTTGTTATCAGTAGGTCCAAGATGTTATCTCCACGAGTCGGTTCTCTGTTTAATTGCTTGAGGTAATTTTCGGATAGTGCACTCAGTATAATGTCACTCGATGCTCTGTCCCTACCACCCGTCCTAAACATCTGAGTGTCCCAGTCTATATCTGGTAAATTGAAATCTCCACCTAAGACTATAACATGCTGAGAAAATTTATGTGAAATGTATTCCAAATTTTCTCTCAGTTGTTCTGCCACTAATGCTGCTGAGTCGGGAGGTCGGTAAAAGGAGCCAATTATTAACCTAGTTCGGTTGTTGAGTGTAATCTCCACCCATAATAATTCACAGGAACTATCCACTTCTACTTCACTACAGGATAAACTACTACTAACAGCGACGAACGCTCCACCACCGGTTGCATGCAATCTATCCTTTCTAGACACCGTCTGTACCTTTGTAAAAATTTCGGCAGAATTTATCTCTGTCTTAAGCCAGCTTTCTGTACCTATAACGATTTCAGCTTCGGTGCTTTCTATAAGCGCTTGAAGTTCTGGTACTTTACCAACGCAGCTTCGACAGTTGACAATTACAATACCGATTGCTGCTTGGTCCCCGCATGTCCTGACTTTGCCCCGCACCCGTTGAGGCTGATGCCCTTTCTGTACTTGCCCAAGGCCATCTAACCTAAAAAACCGCCCAGCCCACGCCACACAACCCCTGCTACCCGTGTAGCCGCTTGTTGCGTGTAGTGGACTCCTGACCTATCCAGCGGAACCCGAAACCCCACCACCCTATGGCGCAAGTCGAGGAATCTGCAGCCCACACGGTCGCAGAACCGTCTCAGCCTCTGATTCAGACCCCCCACTCGGCTCTGTACCAAAGGTCCGCAGTCAGTCCTGTCGACGATGCTGCAGATGGTGAGCTCTGCTTTCATCCCGCTAGCGAGACTGGCAGTCTTCACCAAATCAGATAGCCGTCGGAAGCCAGAGAGGATTTCCTCCGATCCATAGCGACACACATCATTGGTGCCGACATGAGCGACCACCTGCAGATGGGTGCACCCTGTACCCTTCATGGCATCCGGAAGGACCCTTTCCACATCTGGAATGACTCCCCCCGGTATGCACACGGAGTCCACATTGGTTTTCTTCCCCTCTCTTGCTGCCATTTCCCTAAGGGGCCCCATTACGCGCCTGCAAGTTCTGTATTTCAGTTCAAGTTCAGTATTTCAGATTGTTCAATTTTTTTAAGGTGTGGTTTGAAGTTTGTGTTAGGGAAGTCATTGGACTAGGTTAATCCTTCCAGCTATCATACTGCTTAGCCACAATGCCAGGACTGTGTACTGGGTAACACATCTCCCTCCTTAGTAGGTGAGCGGGATTCAAGACCCGGCCTTGGCACAAATTTTAATACATTACTTCAGCTTCTATCCCTCTTAAGTTTTAGTAAAGTGATCTGAGGTTTTGTGTGTGTTGCAGTATCCACTCGACCTCAGCCAGAAGTGAATCTAAGCTTGTGAGGACACGCTACAGTGGTTTTCTTCTTCAGACAGTACATGAATACAGAGTGACAGGTATTGACTTGTATAAGAAAACGTAAATTAGTTACAAACTACGGCGTGCACGCACTTTATTCAACATGTAAATATCACTACAGATATTCGGATTTAGATTACTACATATTCGATTTGCCTGCAATCATTGGCGATCACGTGGCGCAGACGAATAACGAAATTGAGCATGACCCGCTGAAGTGTAGGAACACCAATGCTACCACGACGTCCTGGATGGCTATATCCAGTTCAGCAATTTGTTTGGGGTTATTTCTGTATACCTTGTCTTTCATGTAGTTCCACAAAAAGGAGTCGCATGTGTTCAGATCTGGATGATATGGCGGCCAATCGAGACCCATGCCAGTGGACTCTGGGTGCCTCAGAGCTAGAAGGCGGTCCCCAAAGTGCTCCTTCGGTATATTACTCTCCTGCTTCGATGGGATCGAGCTCAGTCTTGCATGAATCACATCTTGTTAAAGTCAGGGTCACTATGGATAATGGGAATGAAATCATTTTCCAAAACTTTCACGTATCGTTCGGTAGTCACTGTCCATAAAGGAATATCGCACCGATTATTCCGTGACTGGACATTGGACAACGCACAGAGACTTCTCGATGGCAAAATTTGGATTCTCTGTCTCCCAAATGTGCCAGTTTTGCTTATTGACGAACTCATCCAAACGGAAGTGGGCTTCCTCGCTATACCAAACCATATAGACCATACAAATTCGCAGCATGCCCCGAGGACAAGCGTACAGTTCGACCGTCCTAACATAAACCGTTCAGAAGTTATGACGATTTTATTTCACACAGTTCAATAATTGCCACCCTGAACGTATGGGAATGACTAAGAAGAGATATGTACTGGTGGGAACAAGTTAAATGTGTTATACTAAATGTGAGTGGTACACAGATTTTTTTGAAATGATTCTTGGCAAGTGTAATTTATCCATAAAGGAAATGCGATTCACTAGTGTAACCAATTGCGGAATATTGCTCCATGCTATGAGATCTTTACCAAGTAAGAGAAAACAGGTAAGGGTACCATAATGAGACGCGCTCCTCGGTCTGTGAAGGCCATATGAAAGTTTAACAGATGTTCGCTGGGAACGTAAATGGGAATCTTTGCAAGAAACGCGATCATGATAAACGATAAGAGGGTTTAGCGGGGTTCACTAAATCTACAGTCGAGCCCCTTACAAAGTTTCTGGTTTAAGCTCTGCATCAGGCTCCAGAACAGAAGACCCCAGTTAGTCCTGTGAAAGATGCTGCATAGCATCATTTCCGCCAGTCTCCGTAAGAACCGAGAACGAGCTGAGATCCCAGGCGAGAGGTGTTATTGGTGTCAGTGTGAGGCACAATCTGCAGCAGACTGCACCCCGAGCTCTCAGTTGCTGCTGGGATGGTCTCTTCCACCCTGCAGACCATTCGTTTCGGGGTACACGCGAAGTATACATTTGATTCATTCTCCTGCTGTGACGCTATTTCCCTCAGAGGACCTATCAGTTGCCAAACATTTGAACGGCCTACAAGTAACAGCCGCTTACAGCATTTTCCGCCACTTTATCTGTTCTGTCCTTGACAAAGGAGAGACGGAAGTTGGAGCAGGACAGCCAAGGTCACTGTGCCTAATATCGCTACCGGCGATCGCTACCTGGACTGGAAGCCGCATTACTGCCGAACTGAGTGTGCTGGATAAACATCCTCGTACTTTCTCGCGTAATTACAACACGGCGGGCACGGAATGACAGCAGAAAGAAATTATTCAGTGATTCTGTATCAACTTGAGTCTGTTACATTGGTTGGTCGAGATTACTGTAGAAGAACAAAGTTGTTTCAAAACTAACGCAAAAAACCGTGTCAGTCCCGCTGTTTCATAGAATATTTCTTACAAAAAAATGGCTCTGAGCACTATGGAACTTAACATCTGAGGTCATCAGTCCCCTAGAACTTAGAACTACTTAAACCTAACTAACCTAAGGACATCACACACATCCATGCCCGAGGCAGGATTCGAACCTGCGACCGTAGCAGTCGCGCGGTTCCGGACTACAGCACCTAGAACCGCATGACCACCGCGGCCGGCTATTACTTACACATTCCGCAGATACAAAGACGAAAATAAACGTCATGAGAGGAAGAGAAATCGGTAAAGTAGGTCCTATAGTATCCAAACTTTAAACTACATGTAATTTGTAAAATCTTGTCTCGCATAAAATTCAGGCGTCTTTATATTATTTGCTCAAACAAGCCGCTACCGATGATAAAAATTAAAATGAACCACTCTAATACTGAAGTGGATGCTGAAATCTTCACTTTCAAGGGCACTTACTCGTCATTCTAAAGCGAAATACATTTATACATACTTGATGTGGGGAGTCTTGTATTACCTGTCAACTTTTACGTTAACACACCTATGAGGGCGACCAGAAAATTTCCGTTTGAAGGCTGTACAGTCAAGAACGTGTATGCCAACCAGGCAAAATCGCCATGGGCATTGAAGCAATTATTCCACCGACGTAGCAGGTTGAAGACAGCCGTTTCTTAAAACATCATGTCCTGCAACGTGAATAAATACTTACTGTGCATACCCGCCCGTCAGGAATCTTCGACCATTCAAGGCCTTTTTTTAAGGGCCCAGAGGAATGATAATTGTCAGGGGAGAGGGCTGTTTGATGGGTACTCGAGTGTCTCTCACTTGAGGCTGGCCTCCTAGCTCGAGCGGCGTCTTGTGTAGAATTGCGACCAGAACAGAACTTGGCGCACCATTCCACAACACTGGTTTACCACAGACGTCTTCCCCTATACACATTGATCATTCTTCCATGGATGTCTACCTATGTTAGTCCTTTGGTAGCTAAGAAGAGAAAAGCAGCACGTTGTCGCTTTTGGAGGCAACACTCGAATACCACGCTAATTCAAAATGGCTCTGAGCACTATGGGACTTAACTTATGAGGTCATCAGTCCACTAGAACTTAGAACTACTTAAACCTAACTAACCTAAGGACATCACACACATCCATGCCCGAGGCGGGATTCGAACCTGCGACCGTAGCGATGGCGCGGTTCCGGACTGTAGCGCCTAGAGCCGCGGGGCCACCCCGGCTGGCACCATGCTAATTCCTTGCCTGCATGTCATTTTTTATACAATGATGAGCCAAAAGATTCTGATCACATGTTAAACAGTTTGTTTGTCCGTCTTTGGTACGAAATACATGACTGATTCTGTATTTCAAGCATAGGAAGGTTTGTTGGTAGGTATGTGGAGTTATGTAGCATTACATGTCCACGCACAGGTCATACAATTCGGGTAAATAACGAGCCGATGATTTGCGTATGCAATGATGGCGCCTGATAGCACATGGGTACTATAGGATTTACATCAGGTGAATTTGGTCGCTAAACACCATCGTGATTTCGCTACAATGCTCCTCTAACCACCGTAGTACGGTTCTAGCTCCGAAGCAGGAACAGTTATACAGCTGAAAGATGACATCGTCGTCGGGGAAGACGTTAAGAATGAACTGATGCAGGTGAGTTGCAGCTGTCAGCGTTTCTTCTATTACTGCCACAATACGATGCAGGCGCAGGAGAATGTCTCCCGTAGCATAACACTGCTCCCACCAGCCTGCCTCCGTGGCGCGCTGCGCGTATGTAGCCACCATTCACCTCAATGACAGCGTTTACAGAGACGACCAGCGCCCTAATGTAACAAAAATGTTATTCACCCGAAGAACCGACAAGTTTCCATTGATCGCCGGTCGAACCCCGATGGTTCAGTGTCCACTGTAATTTGGTCAACATGTGAACACGTACGGATGGTCAGCTGCGGAGCTCCATATTCGACAATGTACGATGAACAATGTGCTCAAAAACACTTGTGCTTGCATCAGAATAGTGCTCTTTAGGCTGAAATGGCACAGATCACCATCTGTCCCACGCATTCCCGGCAATCAGTTGCAACAATTATGCATATAATAAGTTGTTGAAAGTCGTTTGTCGTGGAAAAACTGGCGACTTCGAACATCATTATGTTTTCCGCAAACAAAGTTGTATTTCACAAATGTTATTAATTGTCTTCATAATGTTAACCACGTATAGTTAACGGAAGACGTAGAAACGAATACGTATAGCGTAAGTCAAACGTTCCAATTAGAATAGAGACCCCACCAACACAAACTTGCTGTGGCAGGTATGAAATATGAACTCCGTTACTCGCTCGTTACACTTGAAGGACAGATGTTGAATGGGCCGAAACGAGCCGCCCCATAACAGCGTAGTTGCCTGCTAATTTCCAAAGAAGGTAGATGCGGTCCCTAGCGCAACTTATAACATCGTCGAAAATCAGTGCGGACGGGACAGCTTTGGTACACCCTGTTAAACAAACGGAAAAATGGAGGCGATACAATTGGAGAGCGATCCGCCTTCACCAACATGCATAAGCAATTCATTAATAGTTTATATATATATATATATATATATATATATATATATATATATATATATATTTGAATTGCAAAAAAACTAATAATAAAAAAATATTGCATGGCGCGAGATTCGATCCGGCGACCTTCGGATTACGAACCCCAGCGCTTACCGCTGCGCTATGACGCTGTAGAAAATCATTAATCGTAGAGAGTATTTCACCGCAACGGTTTCTTTTAACTGTCGATTTTCTCGACAACGGCTGAGAAGTGCATCTTGCTGCTTAGCCACATTACACATCTGGCCATGAGCTTTTATTATGCGCAGTATGAATCGAATCTGAATTTCACAATTGGCGGCCTCCCCTTGTAAGCTTACATCATTCGCATTTGTGGCAGTCAATGTAAGCTAGGCTGCCTATATTATGGTGCGTGAAATACACTGACGGAAAAAAGTCCCGTCATCAAAACGTAATTAATATAGAGTAATGACAATATTATGAAAAGGATACTTGCTACTCACGATATAGCGGATATGCTGAGTCGCAGTTGGGGACAACGAATGAACTGTCACAAAGTAAGCTTTCGGCCAACATGGCCTTCATCGGAGTAATGTGGGACATGAGAAGATGCACCAACAGTCAGTGCTGTCTTGTAGCTGTCTGTTGTGTGCGGCCTAGACAGTCGATACTGTGTGGCTCGTAAGTAGAGCATGCAGTGCGGTTTGTAAGGTGACATTGAAGCACAGGAAAGAAGAGAAAGAAGGACGATGAAGGCGTTGATGGCCGAAAGCTTACTTTCTAATAGTCTTTCTGTTATACCTTTCTGCGACTCGGCATCTCCACTATATGGTGAGTAGTAACTATTCTCTTCGTAATATTACCATTATACCATCTGTATTTTCCATTGTTTGATGTAGACAAATACAATTTTGCGAATACATTTGTCCAGGTAAAATATCTAAGCGATTAACAACGCAAGATCACAGGTTAATGGAAGCGCGACATAAGCCATTGCAAATGTGAAATGTTGGTACATTAGCAACCGGCGTAACCGCCACAAGGTTCAATGCAAGCATGCAAACGTGCCGGATTTCAGTTTTTGAGGTGGAGTTCCATGCCTGTTGAACGTGGTCGGTCAGTAGCTGGTTATGGATGACGCTGGACATGTCGTCCGAGGATGTACCATATGTGCTCTATTGGAGACAGATCTGGTGATCGATCTGGCCAAGTCGACTTATCGACACTCTGTAGGGCAGGTTGGGTTGCAACAGCGGTACCTGGGCGAGTGTTATCCTACTCGAAAACAACCCCTGGAATGTTTCCAGAACGAGCAGCGGAGTGTGCGCTGATATGAAACTTCCTGTCAAATTAAAACTGTGTGCCGGACCGAGACTCGAACTCCAGATATTTGCCTTTCGCGGGCAAGTGCTCTACCGACTGAGCTACCCAAGCACGACTCACGCCCCGTCCTCACAGCTTTGCTTCTGCCAGTACCTCGTCTCCTACCTTCCAAACTTTACAGAAGCCCTCCTGCGAACCTTGCAGAACTAGCACTTCTGAAAGAAAGGATATTGCGGAGACATGGCTTAGCCACAGCCTGGGGGATTTTTGCAGAAAGAGATTTTTACTCTGCAGTAGAGTGTGCGCTGATATGAAACTTCCTGGCAGATTAAAACTGTGTGCCGGACCGAGACTCGAACTCGGGACCTTTCCTTTTCGCGGGCAAGTACTCTACAATCTGAGCCATGTCTCCGCAATATCCTTTCTTTCAGGAGTGCTAGCTCTGCAAGGTTCGCAGGAGAGCTTCTGTAAAGTTTGTAAGGCAGGAGACGAGGAACTGACAGAATTTAAGCTGTGAGGACGGGTCGTGAGTCGTACTTGGGTGGCACAGATCGTAGAGCAATTGCCCGTGGAAGGCAAATGTCTGGAGTTCGAGTCTCGGTCCGGCACACAGTTTTAATCTGCCAGGAAGTTTCATATCAGCGCACACTCGGCTGCAGAGTTAAGATCTCATTCTGGATATCCTTTACTAATCTGGCTTAGAAGAGGAGTAGAAATAAGCTGAAGAGTGAGATGGAATCTGTATCAGTGAGGGAGAGATTCTAAAGAAGGCTACTGCATGCATGTCTGAACGAATTTTGCATCGTAATTCGGAAAACACAGGCACTGCAATATTGTATTTTACTCAAAAGTCGTTTGCAATATTTTAATTATCCGTCGATGCTTGGGTAGCTGAGTCGGTAGAGCACTTGCCCGCAAAAGGCAAAAACCCCTGGAATGTTGTTTATGAATTACAGCAGAACAGGTAGAACCACCACACTGACGTTGAAATTTGAGTCAGGGTGTGTGTGATAACCACCAGAGTTCTCTTGCTGTCATGCGAAGTCGCACACCAGACCGTAGCGCCAGGTGCAGATCCACTGTGTCTAGCACGGACAAAGGTTGATTGCATACCCTCAACTAGCCTCCTCCTAAACAACGCACGGCCAGAGCAAACAACGGACTTTCGGCCTGCCCTCCAATAAACTCTCCCTTGGCACCACTGCAGTCGCAAACAGCGATGGTTTAGGGTCAGTGGACTGCCTGGCTCGGAGCTGTGCCTGAAATAGCCGATTTGCAACTGTTCGTTGTGTCACTGTGGTGTCAACCGTTGCTCAAACTGCCGCTGCAGATGCAGTCGATGAACCAGAACAATACGGCGATCACAGTGGTCTTACCTCTCAAATGGCCATCCAGGGCCTGGTCGTCTAGCGACCCTACATCCTCATGGCCACAGCTACCAGCAATCTTGTACAGAGGATACATTCCTGCCAGTTCTTTCTGCAATATCGCAGAAGACATATTCAGTATCTCGTAACCCTATTACAGGACCTCGTTCAAAGTCAATGGGATGTTGACAATGAGGTCTTTGTTTGTGATAAAAGCATTCTTGGCTAACACAAACTCACCCCGTCAAGTCTCAGAGATAACTAACGACCACTACCGTTATACCGTGTATCTAAAGCAAATCTGATTTGTATCCTCATACTAGTGCTACTAGCGCCACTGTTATGCGACTCGTGTGAAATTTGAGCAGACCTCGTCTTGCAGCTATAGACACACGCCTACCACCACCTTCTATCACATAAGTCCATTTTGGTGTTGCGACTGTTTCTCGTCAGCGTGTGTTACAGTCCACCTTTATTTTGAACACCATGTAGAACACAAAAAACGATACAGACGCCAGAATTTCTGTTTTAAGAGTTCTATATCCGGGTAGTGAAGGGATAATTGGTCTCTACCCGCTTCCTTCCTCTGGCGGTGTATAACTGGCACCGCAGCGTCTACTTCCAGTACACAAACTGGAAACTGACATCTTAGCAGCCCTAAAAACTTCACATTACTCAAACCGTTGTAAATAAGCAAGAACCTTAAATGTGATGATAAAGACCAGAAATCTGGCAAGTATGGAACATTTCCTTTTGCTTGCTTAATGCTGAATTCAGCATTCGCAGTAATTATTTGGTTTTGCGACCTGTGTTAGACGTCATTAGCCCATTCCATAGCTTTAATAACAAAGATGTTGTCCATAATGGTATAAATATAACTAGCTAAGAACTTAGAGCCGGCCGCGGTGGTCTCGCGGTTCTAGGCGCTGAGTCCGGAACCGCGCGACTGCTACGGTCGCAGGTTCGAATCCTGCCTCGGGCATGGATGTGTGTGATGTCCTTAGGTTAGTTAGGTTTAAGTAGTTCTTAGTTCTAGGGGACTGATGACCACAGATGTTAAGTTCCATAGTGCTCAGAACCATTTAAGAACTTAGAATCATCAAGGAATATTTATATAAAAAATAATACGTTCATAATCACTGGGTACTAAGGTAAATTAACTTGCAGATCGATTTGCAGTAGGGCACAGTTTACCACATTTGAATGGGTAGTCAGTCTGGTTTAACGACATGAAAGGTGGAGGCTAACCTAAGTCTGTTTGCTCATTCAACTGGTGTTCAGGCAGCGATAGCAGTTTCCGCCCATTGTTCCCACAATATCAACTCCATAACAGAGCCATTTTAAAGCGAGTACAACGGAGACATAGATTCTTCTCAAATTCTCCCTCGTCTTGTCTCCTGTCTGAACGGGGCCGCCGTGTTGCGTGTTGTTCGGACTAGGCAGCGCTCATTGTAGAGTGACTACTAGCCGGGGGCTGTGACCGAGCGGTTCTAGGTCCCTCAGTCAAGAACCGCGCTGCTGCTACGGTCACAGATTCGAATGCTGCCTCGGGCATGGATGTGTGTGATGTCCCTAGGTTAGTTAGGTTTAAGTACTTCTAAGTCTAGGGGACTGGTGACCTCAGATGTTAAGTCACATAGTGCTTAGAGTCATTTGAACCATTTTAGAGTGGCGCTTCATGCCCTTCCTGGATCCATCACTCCCCGTGGGACGGAATTAGTGTAGCCGATATGTCGCCCTCTGGTTCTATCCCGTGCACAAGTCTGAGAAACATTTCTTTTGCGAATGGTGTAACTGTGGTGGAGCGTGGGTGAAGTGAAATGCCCGTGTGTCTCGGGTCTCGCATCGGGTAGACCGGTCGCCTGGTGCAAGTATTTGTAGTTGACACCACTTCGGTGTCTTAGCGTTTCGGTGAGGATGAAATGATGAGGACGATAACACAACATCCAGCCACCGAGCGGAGAAAATCTCAGAATCAAACCCGGACGTTTCTCCGCGCTGACCTCAGCTATTGAAGTGGACAATCTGGGGAAAACATCCAAACACCACATCCAGGCTGGCCGGCACATCGGCCCTCGCCGTTAATCCTGCGGGAAAATTCGATTCGAGAACGGAGCGTCTACCCGCTTCCCGAAATCGAGACCTGTAATGGATTCGGCTATCCGGGCGGGTCCAACTAAGACTATAGATTTAGTGCAAAAACAAGAAATAAGCACGCAGACAGAGACGGGGAGGAGAAAATATTCCACCTATACATATAGTGAGCATTACAAAACATGGAAATAACAGACAGTGTATTTTACGCGCACCATGTGGCATAGGGAAACACGTATAGGAAACCACGACAGAAAGGAAGTTATGGCATTATTCACCTAGAGGCCTAGCCGCCTAATAGGAAAATCTTTGCAGCTGTCACCATCAATAGCATCACATCCAATCATTACATGAGACACTGTGGAGACGTTTGGAATTCAACCACAGACATCGGCCTCAAGATCTCGTGATCACGAGCCGTACGCCACCACTGACGCCTCGGCTTACCTCCAAATGCTGGCGGTGAAAGTAGTATTTCTCTAACAGGCCGTCTACGGTTCGAACACCATCGTACAGGCTTCGGAGCAGGTTGATACGTACAACGTTAGGTCGCCACTCACGAAGGGGTGCTGTACACTTTCTGAAATAAAAACATGGGCTATAGTGCAGAGGTCAACAATACATCATTAATATCGTTTTGCACATCGTTAACCTCGCGGGGTGGCCGCGCGGTTTAGGGGCTTTGTCGCGGTTCGCGTGGCTGCCTCCGTGGGAGGTTCGAGTCTTCCCTCGGGCATGGGCGTGTGTGTTGTATTTAGCGTAAGTCAGTTTAAGTTAAAGTAGTGTGTAAGCCTAGTCACCGATGACATCAGTTTGGTCCCATAGTTCCTTACCACAAATTTCCAAGAAAACACATCGTTATATGAATTCTGGGGATAGTTTTGCTTTGGTTCTACAGGATGTTTCATAAATGACCGGTATATTTGAAACGGCAATAAAAACTAAACGAGCAGCGATAGAAATACATCGTTTGTTGCAATATGCTTGGGACAACAGTACATTTTCAGGCAGACAAACTTTCGAAATTACAGTAGTTACAATTTTCAACAACAGATGGCGCTGCAGTCTGGGAAACTCTATAGTGCGATATTTTCCACATATCCACCATGCGTAGCAATAATATGGCGTAGTCTCTGAATGAAATTACCCGAAACCTTTGACAACGTGTCTGGCGGAATGGCTTCACATGCAGATGAGATGTACTGCTTCAGCTGTTCAATTGTTTCTGGATTCTGGCGGTACACCTGGTCTTTCAAGTGTCCCCACAGAAAGAAGTCACAGGGGTTCATGTCTGGCGAATAGGGAGGCCAATCCACGCCGCCTCCTGTATGTTTCGGATAGCCCAAAGCAATCACACGATCATCGAAATATTCATTCAGGAAATTAAAGACGTCGGCCGTGCGATGTGGCCGGGCACCATCTTGCATAAACCACGAGGTGTTCGCAGTGTCGTCTAAGGCAGTTTGTACCGCCACAAATTCACGAAGAATGTCCAGATAGCGTGATGCAGTAATCGTTTCGGATCTGAAAAATGGGCCAATGATTCCTTTGGAAGAAATGGCGGCCCAGACCAGTACTTTTTGAAGATGCAGGGACGATGGGACTGCAACCTGGGGCTTTTCGGTTCCCCATATGCGCCAGTTCCGTTTATTGACGAAGCCGGCCAGGTAAAAATAAGCTTCGTCAGTAAACCAAATGCTGCCCACATGCATATCGCTGTCATCAATCCTGTGCACTATATCGTTAGCGAATGTCTCTCTTGCAGCAATGGTAGCGGCGCTGAGGGGTTGCCGCGTTTGAATTTTGTATGGGTAGAGGTGTAAACTCTGGCGCATGAGACGATACGTGGACGTTGGCGTCATATGGACCGCAGCTGCAACACGGCGAACGGAAACCTGAGGCCGCTGTTGGATCACCTGCTGCACTAGCTGCGCGTTGCCCTCTGTGGTTGCCATACGCGGTCGCCCTACCTTTCCAGCACATTCATCCGTCACATTCCCAGTCCGTTGAAATTTTTCAAACAGATCCTTTATTGTATCGCTTTTCGGTCCTTTGGTTACATTAAACCTCCGTTGAAAACTTCGTCTTGTTGTAACAACACTGTGTTCTAGGCAGTGGAATTCCAACACCAGAAAAATCCTCTGTTCTAAGGAATAAACCATGTTGTCTACAGCACACTTGCAAGTTGTGAACAGCAAACGCTTACAGCAGAAAGACGACGTACAGAATGGCGCACCCACAGACTGCGTTGTCTTCTATATCTTTCACATCACTTGCAGCGCCATCTGTTGTTGAAAATTGTAACTACTGCAATTTCGAAAGTTTGTCCGCCTGAAAATGTACTGTTGTCCCAAGCATATTGCAACAAACGGTGTATTTCTATCGCTGCTCGTTTAGTTTTTATTGCCGTTTTAAATATACCGGTCATTTTTGAAACACCCTGTATATCTATATTACCAATCAACTAAAAAAGACTCACGGGCACCAAATCCCAGTAGCATGGACCTCGCCTAACGGCTCCCGTGAGCAACGAATAGTCGATTTTCGGTATTCCTAAATATTTAAAATGATGTAGTGATTTACTCAATAAGAGCTATAATCTTGCATTAAAGTTTCAGCATAATAAGTCAGCTATTCAGATAGAAATTGTGCATTTTTGTTGAGACAGCGTAACTCAAAAATGGTTCTGATGGCTCTGAGCACTATGGGACCTAACAAGTGAGGTCATCAATCCCCTAGAACTTAGAACTACTTAAACCTAACTAACCTAAGGACATGACACACAGCCATGCCCCAGGCAGGATTCGAACTTGCGACCGTAGCAGCAGCGCGGTTTCGGACTGAAGCGCCTAGAACCGCCCTACCACAGCGGCCGGTGTCCATAATTGCTAAAGTGTTCCCGGTGCAGCATGTTGTGCACAAACTGACCTCTCGACTATGTCCCATAAATGTTCGATGGTTTCATGTCTGGGTGGCCAGATCATTCGTTCGAACTGTTCAGAATGTTTGTCAAACAAATCGCGAATAATTGTTGACCGTTATTGTCTCGACGTGGCATGGAGTCAACAAGTCGTTGGAAGTCACCTGAAGAAATAGTGAGCCATACTGCCTCTATAGCCGTCCGGAATTGTTAAATTGTTGCTCGTGCAGGATTTTGTACACGAACGGACTTGTCAATTATTACCATAAATGTTCGACGGGATTCATGTCGGGCGATCTGACTAGCCAAACTATTGGCTCGAATTGTCCAGGATGTTCTTCAAACCAGTCGCGATCAAATGTGGCCCAGTGATATGACATCTTTTTTTGACAACGTGAAGTCCATGAATGCCTGCAAATGATATTCAAGTAGCTAAACTTAACAATTTCTGTGCAATCATTGGTTCAGTTGAAGTCACTACCAGTCCATGTAAACACAGCCCACACCATTATGGAGCCACCATCAGCTGGCACAGTGCCTTGTTGACAGGAAAGGAAGAAACTTCGAAAGACCTGTGGACCCCTGTGAAATACCATGGAAGGTAAATGGAACAAAGAACGAAAGAAGACCTGTAACATCAGTTTGGAAAGCCACACGTTGGCCGAATATTACGGCACAACAGGTTAAAGTGGTTTGGCCGCATTCTTAGAGCTGGTAGATCCCTCTCGTACCGAGTTGTCCATTCCCTGCCTTCTGGAAAACGCCCAAGGGGACGACGAAGGACGCAGTGGAAGTATCGAGTATTAACAATCGTTAAAGATGTGGAACTGACAGCGTGGAAGATTAAGCTGGAGACCGGCAACAATAGACGACCTTCTGCAGTAGATATCTCTACTGTTGTGACTGAGTGACCATCTTTTACTACTTTTTCTGTTGTGCTGTTTTTTGATTTCCTTTCGTGGTGTGGTTATTTCTTTTCCTTTTATGCTGTAGGCCTCAAAAGCACATTAATGCAATGAATAAAGAAATGACGACTGTCGATCATTGGCCATGCAAACCGACCAATTAGAGATGCGCCATATGCACTCATGCGCAGAACATCGAATCTAGCTACATAAGTAGTCTTTGATTAGTTTTTACAGAGATAACATGTACTTGTTGCGGACTGAATATTTATTCATGTAGATGTTATTTAGTGAGTTAGAAGTTCCTCGGAGGACGTTTATAGGCGAATTCGTGACTGTGTTATTAGAGTCGTGTGAAAATAATTTTATAAACTTGTAATGGTGCTCGGTAGGAGAAATATACGAACTTTTGTTGATGCGTTACAGAAAGAATGGCTCCGAAAGCGGTCCCTTCCTTATAGTTTATTAAAGAAAAGGTACCATTCTCCTGCCTCGAGACCTTTCAATAATAGAGGAGATTTTCCCGCTTGCCATTCCATCCCTCATATTCGACTACATGCTCGTTTGGAGCTACGACCAGCAGGGATGAAGACCAATTGAGACATCGAGACAGCTAAACAGCACACAAGGCAAGCAAATGTCTTAATGGTGGATTAGGAAACTTGAAGGTGTGTTGGAAACTCTCGTCACGAGTTGGTCAACATAGCCCCCCCCCCCCCCCCCCCCACCTTCCCGCCTCACCGACCCACCGCCCCACATGCAGCAGTTTGCGAGGAACAACTTCTGCTATTAGCATATACGACGCTGTAATATGTCACGAAAGGAACACTCTTCATCTCACCCTAATTAATTAGTCAGTTAGGCAGTGGAGCAACATATAAGAGGAACTGCTACAGTGTGGCATTCCTGAAGTAATTTGTAGAGTGACTCTCTCACCGAACTGAGCCCAGTATCAGAGCTAAAGGCTGTCTTACAAGATATTAGTGTGTGTCCTAGGGGTGACTGACTTATTATGTTTATAAAAAGGGGTCATCCTCTGATGGGCATTTAATTACCACTGTGCGAATAACACTCATTCTTATACAAGGTGAATCAGCTCCCCCTACGGATGGGTTTTATGCAACCCACAACTCATCGAAACGCCACCTGCGAGATTTTCATTACCTTTCGCTCAGTAAGTGCAAAATACACGGTGTTGCAAACAGGACATCGCAATTTTGAAAATTCATATAAATTAATTCATAGTACCTATAGAGATGACTGTAGTGTCAGTTTGTATGGAAATAGGTCTAGTTTTGTCTCTAGTGCGAATCGCACCGTAAGGTGTGCTAGCAACAGTTGCGTCAAAGATGGCTGCTTTCACTGGACCTGAGGGTGCTAGCTGTGTGTTTTGGTTTGAGGAATCGACGTCGGCTACAAGAGTTCAGCGTAATTTCCTTACCAAGCAAGCTAAAGATCCTCCTAGTAGGCCTACAGTTTATGATTGGCATAAATGTTTTGTAGAAACAGGGTGGTCGGTAAGACATGGGGAATCGTCAGGTCGTCCATGCACATCTGAAGACGTCATTGAGCGAGTGAGACAATGTTTTGTCTACAGCCCTTTTATCAACAGCCCTACGAAATCGACCCAGCGTGCATCTCGCGAACTGCAAATAGCACATACGACTGTTTGGCGTGTGTTGAGAAATCGTTTGCATTTGAAACCTACAGATTGACGATCGTACAAGCAATAAACGACACTGATAAAATTTCTCGAAAAACTTCACTGTGGATATTTTAAATCGATTACATGAGGATGAAAAATTTTTGGACAAAGTCGTCTTTTCTGACGAGTCGACTTTTCACTTAAGTGGTAAGGTTAACACACGTAACAGTTGGATTTGGGTCAGTGAAACTCCACAACAAACATTGCAAAATGTTCGTGGTAGCCCTAAACTGAACGTCTTTTGTGCATTGAGCAAGATCAATGTGTGTGCCCCATTTTTTCTGTGAGAGAACCATCAGCGGTGTAGTATACCTGGATATGTTACATCTACGATCCCACATATCGATGAGGATGACCATGAACGAAATGCAAGATGGTGCACCTCCCTACTACCTGTGGAATTTTCTCAGTGACCGCTTTCGAGGTCAATGCGCTAACTGCATGGCCCCCACGTTCCCCAGGCCTGACACCACTCGATTTTTTTTATGGGGATTCATCAAGGATATCGTGTTTGTACCTCCTGTGCAGGTTTCTCTACCTGAGCTTCGAGCAATATTTTACGCCACCACTGAACAAATTAAACCTGCAATGCTACAGCGAGTTTGGGAAGAAATTAACTTCCGGAGGGACGGGTGCAGGACAACCAACGAAAGCCACATACAACGTCTTTAGTTCGAGGTAAAACACTTGATGTGTTACCCCTGTATATCTTCTTTCAAGAAATTTACATAAACTTTTACAGTTGTAAAGTTCGTTTTGAAACACCCTATGTTAGCCCAACAGAAAATACTGAATGTAGTTAAGTTTTGTACAAGGATAACTTTTCGCTGGAGGGGAAGGTCCTCGAATTATTTAAGAGAAACGCGTTTGAAGGTCATTTTTGTAAGTTTTCTTTGAATAATTCGGTAGGGGACAGCTGAATCATCTATGTCAGATTAGACATTAGTTTAATTATTCATTCCATAGACCCCCAAGAGAGGGAATCCTCTTAGGTGTAGAACATCTCAGAAAAACACATTACAAAAATGAAATTAGAAAAACTTGAGTTTCATTAATTTTTATGATCCTCAGTCAATAAGCAGTAAAATTATGAACATGAATTAAAATTAAACTTCTAATATTTACAGGTTTAACACTTACATCTGCTTTCATTAAATCCATCATTCACACAGCAGTGTATAGTAGTATATAGGTGAGCAACACATGCATCTCACAAAAGTCAGCGAGTAACATAAATATTATACTAACGTGGGAAAATAGCATCGCGTATGATATCGTTACGTTACTTTCTTCATTAAAGGGCTTAGAATACTAATGCAGTATTTGCAGCTTTTGTGTTACTTGGCAGTCAGCATCCCACTCAGTGCACAGACACAGCATTGTAGCCAGTTCCAAGCGCAAGAAAGTTCTAAATTATTCGGAATGGTCTCGGGAGCAATATGCACCAAGTCCTCGTTCCTTTCTGCTCCCGCCGTGGACATGCTAAACACAGAGCCGCAAGAAACTTCGCCTCGGCAGCGTGCGGCCAGGGCACTACTTTCCATAAGCATCTCCTGGGACCTCTGGCAGGCTGCACTCTGGAAATCCAGACGAGAACGCAGTAATGTCTCGCGGTTCCGTGTCTCCTCCATTTTCGCAGAGAGTAATGAACTTCTGGTCCTTAGGTCGTATCTGGTCGCTGTTGTTTTCCCGTAAAACGTGTCTCCTTCTTCCTGTCATTGGTGAGTGATGAAAAACGACAACAAAACGTAAGGAAACATTCAATCGTTAAGAATTGTTCCTGGGCGAAAATGGCACTTCGTTTTTATCTACATCATGGTCTTCAGATCGTGTCAGCTTTTCAATTCATATCAAAATTTTATAAGACAGAAAGCCAATAGCTTACACAAATTGTCTGGAAGTATCCTGGGGAAGTCTAGTTTCACTACGAAAGAAGGAAATTTGGGGCCGTCGTGCGACTCTTTATGGATCTTTATTCACTTGTGAATCCTTTTAAAGTGACGTAACAACCCAAAACTGTAGTATACAAGATAGTCAGAAACAGTCTGTAAAGCTTGTGTGTCGCATGGTTGTGCTGAGAGATAATTGCAACGAAAAAAAAATTAGATGTGTTGCTCCGCTTCCGACTTATTTAGCACTGAAGTTAGCCAATCAATTCAAGCAGCTTGCCAGAGGTGATGTTCTTCGTTTAGTTTCCTCAAACCGACAAACATAGCCTTTACTAGCAGATTAAAACTGTGTGCAGGACTGAGACTCGAGCTCGGGACCTTTGCATTTCCCGGGCAAGTGCTCTACAAACTGAACTACCCAAGCACGACTCACGCCCCGTCCTCACAGCTTTACTTCTGCCATTACCTCGCCTCCTACCTTCCAAACTTTACAGAAGCTCTCCTGCGAACCTTGCAGAACTAGCACTCCTGAAAGAAAGGATATTGCGGAGACATGGCTTAGCCACAGCCTGGGGGATGTTTCCAGAATGAGATTTTCACTCTGCAGCGGAGTGTGCGCTGATATGAAACTTCCTGGCAGATTAAAACTGTGTGCCGGACCGAGACTCGAACTCGGGACCTTTCCTTTTCGCGGGCAAGTACTCTACAATCTGAGTCATGTCTCCGCAAGATCCTTTCTTTCAGGAGTGCTAGTTCTGCAAGGTTCGCAGGAGAGCTTCTGTAAAGTTTGTAAGGCAGGAGACGAGGAACTGACAGAATTAAAGCTGTGAGGACGGGTCGTGAGTCGTACTTGGGTGACTCAGATCGTAGAGCAATTGCCCGCGAAAGGCAAAGGTCCCGAGTTCGAGTCTCGGTCCGGCACACAGTTTTAATCTGCCAGGAAGTTTCATATCAGCGCACACTCCGCTGCAGAGTTAAGATCTCATTCTGCATATCCTTTACTAATCTGGCTTAGAAGAGGAGTAGAAATAAGCTGAAGAGTGAGATGGAATCTGTATCAGTGAGGGAGAGATTCTAAAGAATGCTACTGCATGCATGTCTGAACGAATTTTGCATCGTAATTCGGAAAACACAGGCACTGCAATATTGTATTTTACTTAAAAGTCGTTTGCAATATTTTAATTATCCGTCGATACTGGGTAAGCGACTTTCAAGTAAAATGTCTCAACAGTACGGAAATATACATAGTGGATGTACATTAAATTTCGGCCCAGTAATAGTTGGAAGGTGGGATTAATCACAAAATTTTACTTATATGCAAAGAGATAACAAACTATGAAATGAAATTCAGAGATAAAATAAATCCCTGAGTTTATTAATCTTGGTTCATTTTTTAAGATTTGTCAATCAATTCAATAAAACATTACTGTATTTGAAAAGTTTGGGATAGGACAGTTACGTGCTGTTAGATCCAGCTTACTAACATATAAAAATTAATTGACCAAAATATCCAACTCGACAACAGTGATTGTTTACCATGCTTAAAATGGGAGCGACTTTATTAAGCAACTGTGCCTGCCACAGCGGCCAAGTCGAAGGTAATAGTGAAATTATGGAATGTTATTAAATACATCGCAAGCTATATTGCAGGCGCTCCACGTCAATCCATCATCACTGAAAGGTAAATGTGTTGGCTGCAGGTGGTCAAGACGTCTTGTTAAGTGCGCCCGTTTGCACGCAGCTGAATCGTTCTCGCAGAGGGTCTGAACGAGAAGTGTGCTGTGCGAAGTATCCGCCTGAAGTGTCCTGACAGAACAGCCCCAGTTGAGAGCAGAAACCTAAGTGCGCCTACTCAAAGCAGAACTCGACGTATCAAAAAAATAAAGTGGACGTGGCTGTACTCCAACGAAAACAGGAAAAATGCGATCACTGCAAACAAGTGCAGTAATGTCCCACTTCTAGAAACATGCGTCTAAAACGATGTTCCTGCCAGTCCCTAAATCATAATTTTTCGTGCCTGTGGCGAGATGATTTCTAGCGTAGGAACAAATAAGAAGCAAAAAGCTGGGATAAATGCCAAAATAGCAGCAGAACCGTACAACCATTATTTTCAGATACTGCACTTGTCTCCAGAATGAGATTTAATCTGCCAGGAAGTTTCATATCAGCGCACACTCCGCTGCAGAGTGAAAATCTCATTCTGGAAACATCCCCCAGGCTGTGGCTAAGCCATGTCTTCGCAATATCCTTTCTTTCGGGAGTGCTAGTTCTGCAAGTTTCGCAGGAGAGCTTCTGTAAAGTTTGGAAGGTAGGAGACGAGGTACTGGCAGAAGTAAAGCTGTGAGTACCGGGCGTGAGTCGTGCTTCGGTAGATCAGTTGGTAGAGCACTTGCCCGCGAAAGGCAAAGGTCCCGAGTTCGAGTCTCGGTCGGGCACACAGTTTTAATCTGCCAGGAAGTTTCATTGCACTTGTCGTTTAGAAAGTTTCTAAGATCTATATCCCTCCTGGAGTTTCCCCTTAAGATTCGTTCAACAAATTCTTTGTGCCGGTTAAGAATCCTCCTTCAACTAGAGAACCGTTCTTCAGATATCGATAGCAGTAAAACGTTTATATGAGGTGCCCGACCGACAACGTCTCTCCAGCAAACACGTGGCACAATAGGGAGCTGGTGGCAGAGCGTCTGTCTTCCGTGCCTGGTGTCCGGCGCTCTCCCTACCTCCTAAGCTGAGTGGGGGTTAGGAAGATCCCTAGGTTGGGATGTCCATTCTGCTCTGTGGCAGACACAGCTCCCCGAAGTCGTTTTAGCCCTTTATATCGCCATGTTGCAGTTCTTCAAAACATACCATTCAAATCTCCGTACGAAATTGTTCTGGAACCTTAGAGTACGAAATTCGCAGTGTTTCAGTGCTTCAACTTTCTCTCTTCCGTTCTAATTTGTCAAGCACTACGCCAAATATATCTGCTGCAAGCATTTGTCAGCTGTTTCCCAAGGATACTTGAATCTGAAGTCAACTGTTTTTGAAATTACATTTTATTTGAAAAGGTATGCTTCCATTTTATATATTCTGATAGATATATTTCGGAAATTATAACGTTTAACACATATAAGTCTAGATATCGATATGTTGCAGAAATGCAACATTACGTAAATACGGTCCTCGGAAATCATCGATTCCATACCTGACGCTCAAAACGAGAGAGCTGATTGACTTCAATGATGACAGCATTTTGCTTCCTGCTGAAGACCCTGCCTGTGATAGACTCTCCAAAATAAGGCCTCTGATAAATAAGCTTCTTGAAGCATTTGGTAAAATACCCCTCGAGCTATATGTCGCTGTTGATGAACAAATGTGCTGAACGAAACTTCATAGCAGTTTGAAGTGCTACATTCCGGTGGGTTTATCAAAGGAATTTTGTGCTTAAGTTTTAGTTGGAAGTTCGAGGTTGAAGTATACAGAAAATTTTAAAGGAGATGGAGAATCAAATATGGGAGTTTCCACAAACATAATCGTACACCTGATAAGGGATATCCCAAGATATCAAAATTATCCTCTGTTTTAATAATTACTTCAAATCTGGTCCTTTGCTTATGTACCTGCAGCAAGAGAGGACCCTTGACCTTAGTACTACTATAACAAACCGAATTATAAAGTTAAAATACCAGTTGCGAAGGAAATACAGAAAACAGAACGTGGGTATTCGATACAGTATGCAACTGACATAAGCGAGTAGATGTTTCTGCGGTTACGTATGTTTCTGTATAGGGTCCGCCTTTATCCCAAACATGTTTCAGTAGTTGCAGCATCATCAGTGGGCTTTTATTTTATGGCTTTTTCCATCATGATATGGTTTTCCTGCATTATTATGTTTTTACAGTGTCACTTTTCTCTTACAGTTTGCCATGTTTTCTTTTTCCTAATCTTCTTCAATGTGAAGTTTTGTGCATTGAGCTGTCACTGTACTGTTTTCACTGTTTGCCATCTGTAAAAACAGTGACAGTGACTGGCTGAAAATGACTTACAAGTTCGTAGCACCCTCCGTCGTTAGTGCTGGAATTCAATATGGTGTTAGCCTTGATAACATCTTCCACTCTCGCAGTCATATGTTCAGTCAGGTGCTGGAAGGTTTCTTGGGGAATGGCAGCCCATTTTTCACGGAGTGCTGGACTGAGGAGAGGTATCGATGTCGGTCGGTGAGGCCTGGAATGAAGTCGGCGTTCCAAAACATCCAAAAGGTGTTCTAAGGTGTTCTACAGGATGCAGGCCAGGACTCTGCGCAGGCTAGTCCATTACAGCGATGTTATTGTCGTGTAGCCACTCCGCCACAGGCCGTGAATTTTCAACAGGTGGTCATTCGTGTTGAAAGATGCAATCACCATTCCCGAATTGCTCTTCAACTGTGGGAAGCGAGATGGTGCTTAAAACATCACTGTAGGCCTGTGCTATGATAGTGCCAATCAAAACAAGGGGTTCAAACCCCCACCTTGAAAAACACACCACACCATAACACCACTGCCTTCGAATTTTACTGTTGGCACTACACACGCTGGCAGATGACGTTCACGGGGCATTCGCCACACCCACACCCTGCCATCGGATCGCCACATCGTGTATCGTGATTCGTCACTCCACACAACGTTTTTCAACTGCTCAATCGTCCAATATTTACGATCCTTACATCAAGCGATGCGTCGTTTGGCATTTACCGGCGTGATGTGTGGCTTATGAGCAGCCACTCGACCATGAAATCCATTTTTTCTCACCTCCCGCCCAACTGTCATAGTACTTGCAGCGGATCCTGATGCAATTTGGAATTCCTTTGTGATAGTCTGGATTGATATCTGCCTGTTACACATTACGATCATTTTCATCTGTCGGCGGTCTCTGTCAGTCAACAGACGAGGTCGGTCTGTATGCTTTTGTGTTGTACGTCTCCCTTCACGTTTTCACTTCACTATCACATCGGAAACAGTGGACCTACGGATGTTTAGGAGAGTGGAAATCTCACGTACAGATGTATGACCCAAGTGACACCCAATCATCTGACTACTTTCGAAATCCGTGAGTTCCGCGAAGCGTCCCATTCTGCTCTCTAAAAGTGTCTAATGACTAGTGAAGTCGCTAATATGGAGTACCTCGCAGTAGCTGGTAGCACAATGCCCCTAATACGAAAAACGTATGTTTTAGGAGGTGTCTGGATAGTTTTGATCACATAGTGTATCATGTATACTGAAAAACGAAACTTAAGCTGCGCTACTTAAATTTAAATTATTGAGATACAAGTCGCCAGGTCGTACAAGATACAAATGCAAGGTCTGTCTGGTGCAAAAATGAAAACTATAAAGAAATAACACACGCAACCACTGTCGACGTATTCCAAATACAAATAATAGACATCTCAAACTATCTTCAGTTCGCATAGAAAAATTCAATCAGTTTGCATATTAAACGAGTGTCGCGCAATGAAAAGAGGCGAATAACATTGGTTTGGTCTTTTTCATAGCTGCTGCTCCTGTTGTGTACGTATGCACGGGGAATTGGACTATATCCATAAACAGCTAGAAGCTGTGTTGTTTGCAGCCGGCAGGCTTCAGGCTGCTGTCGTGGGCTGCGGTGGCCTTGAGGTACCTGAGACTAACGCTTTGGCACTTCTAGAACCTATAGTTACCCTTGGTATACCTGATACTATGCCTAAATATTTCCCTCCCCCTGCCGCTCGAGACTTGCTCGACTGTGAATGACGAACGGTAGTGGGGTCGCGAATCTGTTTGTGGAAAACGAAAGTGGATACTGGCCCCACTGCTGTCCATTTAGGTCTCAGGGCTGAGGTATTGCCCACTGTTGGAAGAGCATGTGAGCCAGCGTGGGATGCCTCACGTTATGGAAACAGAGAGATCCGCACAAGCACGCTGGGGTGGGATTACTTGTCGCCGGCCGAAGTGGCCGTGTGGTTAAAGGCGATGCAGTCTGGAACCGCAAGACCGCTACGGTCGCAGGTTCGAATCCTGCTTCGGGCATGGATGTTTGTGATGTCCTTAGGTTAGTTAGGTTTAACTAGTTCTAAGTTCTAGGGGACTAATGACCTCAGCAGTTGAGTCCCATAGTGCTCAGAGCCATTTGAACCATTTGATAACTTGTCATTGGGAGCTCCAACGTTAGGCGACTGATGCAGTCTCTCGGGAAATTAGTGGGATGGTAGAAAAAGGAGGCCAATGTCTACTCACTTTGCTTGCTATAGGGTCTCGTCCGAGATGTGGACGAGGTTCTTTCAGTAGCGATTCATTGTACTGCGTGTGCAAATCATGGCACTTACAAATGTTCCAAAATACACAACATATCACAACTCTACCATCCGGGTACATCGTAGCACGATTCAGTATCGGTAGATCCCTCTGGTTGGCAGCACCACTGGCGGTGGAAGTCGGAGCGACTTTCAGCCGCCAGAGGGAAGCGCAGTGTCGATTAGGTCGATAAATAAGAGCGACCACGGAGACGGTTGCTTTCTCTCAGTGATCGGGTGTCAAGCAGTTTGTGTGGCGACGGCGGGTAGCAAGTGCCGTGACGTCGTGGCTGATAAGATTCTTGGCTCGGTGTTGCATTTGGAATGTGAGAGAGGGTTATGGGATGTTCTGTGTCGGCCGGATCAGTGGAGATTACCGAAGGTGCAAGTTATTTGGGTGTGTTGCCTCGGCACCTTCTAGTACTTGGATTTGGGTCATTCGGAAGAAGCTTGTGTCCACAGTGGTGCCAGGCTGGTTTCCTGTCAGCCAGTTCCAGAGGACTGAACACGAGGGTGCCTGATGGATATAAAAAAAAAAATTAAACTCAGCCCGAACAGGCCATGAAGGGCCAACGGTACCGACGATCGTCGTGTCATCCTCAGCCCATAGGCGTCACTGGATGCGGATATGGAGGTGCATGTGGTCAGCACACTGCTCTTCCAGCCGTATATCAGTTTACGACACCGTAGCTGCTATTTATCGATAAAGTAGCTTCTCGTTTCCTTCACAAGGCATGAGTGCACCCCGCTTGCCAATAGCGCTCGGCGGACCGGATGGTCACCGAGAGCGCTTAACTTCGTTGATCTGACGGAACCGCAAGGTCGCTGAGCCGACTGATGGATATACTCAGCCGATATTAACCATTGATCGGGCGGCTGTTGACTTACGTTCCTGCTCCTTGGGAACTATGATGTGCATTCAATTACAGTCCCAACCGTTTGAGCTGATGCCTGAAAAGACTACTCTCTTAACTTGGTTATCCGTCGCTTTCTGTGAAGCCGCCTTCTGAAGCTTCAGTTTGGAATGTTTTGTTACACACCACATATTTTAAACATCAGTATTAAGGCTTGAATTTAATGTGAAGATTCCAGAAAATTTTTTCTTACTGATATTCTCTCAAATTTTTTCCTAAAAAGTAATTTTAGAGTTTTTGTAAATTCTACTAACAGTTGCCCTGCTTCAAAGAGAAAAAAGCAGTAGTAAAATAAATTGTGGTGATGGTTTGTGAGATTTGTTTGGATCTTTTTGATGTGGCAATAAAGTGGTTTATTTTTTATTTTATTTGTTACTACAATTGTGGCCCACTATCCTACAGTTCAACAGCAGCACCTCCCTATTGCATTTCAACTATAAACAGGAGTTTTTATACGATCAATAAAAGGTAATGCGAAACAGTAAAATATTAGAATCGAAATTTCGAATCGGGGATATTTGGAATACATGGTCTTACGCAAAGGAAAATTCGGAAGTTCGGTTATATACGTCAGTAAATATTCGAATTGCACGCAGCTTTCACTTAGCTGAATTTGTGACGCCCTCTACACTGCCGTTCCACTGATGACCAGTGTACCTCCAGATTATCACAGCTGAAAATGTTTCTAGAGGTGAGGCTTCTCGCAATTTTTGACTTAGTACGCTAGAGGTCTAAATTTTATGTTTAGTTAATTAAAAACCAAAGTATCCTTATTATTCGTGTGTTCAGTAGGCGACATTATGTTTTAAAGTTAATTGGAGGGATCGCCATATTAGTTACATGTTTTGTTTTCGACGCACCACATCCTGGTAAGAAATAATTCTGTCTCATTGTGGCTATGTTCATATCTATGAATTTAGCTAAATATATAACACACAGTAACGCAAAATATGCTCACAAGCAGCGACATGGTCGCGAATAAAACAGTGATCGGAATATAGGATGACTTTCTTTTACTTCAAGTCTATGGTTACAAATAATTGTCATCAGACTAACGGTTTCGATCTACAACGATCATGTTCAGATCTGTTTTATGAAAACGTGTCCTAATATACTGCAGCCATAGTGGCGTCGTCAAATGTTAAACACAAAACCATCACCAGCATCGTCAAATGTATATAAATAACGGCATATGCAAGACTCACCTTGTCAGCAGCACTAGTGTTCAAACAACTATTTGGAACAGTTCAAACTACTGTTCCGAACAGTAGTGCCTCTGACAGGGTGACTCATTTATATTTATATTTGATGATGCTGGTGCTGATTTTGTGTTTAACAATTGACGATGCTAGTATGGCTCCAGTATATTAGGACATGTTTTTATAAAACAGATCTCAACATGGTCGTCATAGATCGAAACCGGTAGTCTGATGACAAAAATTTGTGACCATATAGGTGAAGTAAAGGATATTTACAAAACATATTTTTGTGTGAAAACGTTTTCGTCCGCTCACCCGTGCAATTGATATTACGATGTGATGTGTCTCGTGTCCAATGCCACTGTCGTTAGCAGTAGATCTATTTAAAATAAAAAAGTTAACATCCTTTGTAATAACTGACGGAAAATCCTTGAATTCCCTTTAATTCGTTGTTAATAAGATCTGTTTGGTATTTAACACTCCAGTTTTCTGAGATTATCAATGTACGTAATTTGTAAACTTTTTACCAGCAGTCAGCTGTGACTACAAGCATTGCATTGTCCTGTAGCAGGCACATGTTCTGATCCGCCGAATTTTAAGCACATACTTCTCGCTTCTGATATGGAACAATAACACTGTTGCGCATTTTTTTCTTTTCTGTTTCCTGGTCTCGGTGTGTAGCACGCGTACAGACCGAAATCAAAGAAAAAGACCCGACCACGCCACTTGTGTTAGGTCGCGGAATTCTGTGCGCTCTGAAAGCAAATAAAACCTGAAATAATTCCACGGCTACTGGTATTCTGTTCACGTTCAACAACATAACAAAAAACAATGTTACACAGAAAATAAAACGACACTCGTGTACACGAGTGGGCACTCTGAATGTGTGCTACTCACCGTCCATATGATGCGAACAAATAAACTGTTGTGCCGTCTCTCGGCTACTCACTGGTCAACAAGAATTGGCTCTGACAGACGGACTATCCGCATCACCTTTCTGGGGTTTGATGAAATGGAATTCCATTCACATTGTTCTTACTTTTACTTCCATTTTCACTCTTTAGTCATATTACGGTTAATTCCAAACATTCTACCTGAATTTCGCTCAATTGTGTAATTTTTACCACACATACAATTTCTTAATTACGATTTTTCGTCCCTCCTTTTTGGCAGGAATCAGCAAGAATTTGTTATCATTTGAAACTAGAGCTAGCCCTCGAGACTACGGCAATGGAATGGTAAGTCTTTCCAAACGTTTGTAGCTGCAGCCGAAGTGTCATTATATCAGGGTTAACATAAAGTCTCTAGAATATCTGTGGAAACGAGAACTAAGTAAACATCGTCCATGTATAATGCAACATTTATCACAACAGCATCTTGGTTCAGTACTTGTTACTGTTATGGCCCTCCAAGGCTATGTATGTATTTATGTATTAAACCGTGGACCTAGAAACGATGCAGAGGCTTCGTCCCGCCGTAGCCCTCAGTGGTTCACAACCCCACAACAGGCCACAGCATTACACCCACTCCACCGCTGCCCCACACTGAAGCCAGGGTTATTGTGCGGTTCGGCCCCCAGTGTGGACCCGTGGACACCCCCCCCCCCACCTTCCCCCCCCCCCCTCCCCACTCCTCCCTCCCCCCGCAACGTCTCACGCCAGACGAATGTAACAGCAATGTTTGCGCGGTAGAGTAATTATGGTGTACGCTTGCGTGGAAACACTGTTTGCGCAGCAATCGACGACACAGTGTAACTGAGGAGGAATGAGGGGAACCAGCCCACATTCGCCGAGGTAGATGGAAAACCGCCTTAAAAACCGTCCACGGGCTAGCCGGCACACCGGACCTCGACATTATCCCGCTGGGGGCGGATTCGTGCCGGGGACCGTCACGTCTTCCCGCTCGAGAAGCAGTGCACTAGATGGCGCGGCTAGCCGGGCGGGCTCTCCAAGCCTAGGTATAGCTGCCAGAGCTCTTGCCGAGACCGAATCAATCTGTTCAACGTAGTAGGAGAGATTCCAACAAGTCTAATTCCTTGTCTCAATTGTGCTATGCTGTTAATCTTCACATCGTAGTTTTAGCCTTGATAAACCCGCATGTAAACTAATGTAAGAGGTGAGATCTGGATAACGATTTACCAGGAAAACCTGCATCCAGATATAACTGACTCTTGAGGCAAAACAGCCGAGTACTTCGTCCCAATTACGGCACCAGAGAGTTTGCCAACGTACTGAAGTATGATCTACGTTAACCGTTTTCTCAGCGAAAGTAAAGGATCGATAGAAGGTAGTATGGAAGGTAGTCCTTATCTACCGCAACTACAAATTCACCTTGGGGCAGTCTCGCTGTCATGTGGATGTTGGTTTCTCCAGACTTTGCAACTGTGTCTATTCACATGTATGTATGTTACTTCATCATTGAACAACACAAAGGCCGCCAGATTCTTATTTCTCACAGTTCAACGGATTCTAAAACACAGCCTTTCGTGTTTCATAATCCTCAGCTTCAAATAGCCGCTTGACTTGTTGCGCATATTTCCTCAACTTGTATCACAGAGTTTTCTAGACTGCCGATCGTGGATTGTCTAGCTCCCTATTCAGTCTCCTGTTAGACAAAGAAGTGCTTCAAGCGATCGCTTGTCTCCCACCATTTCTTGAGTCCTGACCGGCTTCCCATAAGTTCATCACCAATGTTAGCCGTTGCTTCGAATTTTTAGTAAAATTTTTCGATGCCCAGTTCGTTGTATCTGACTCTCTAAACTTACCTGTTAGGATGTAATTACACATTGATGGACACCTAAAACAACTGGTCGTTCTCCTGTTTGGAGAATTCTATCACTTCACCTGTGACAAAATGTATTAAGCTATGCAAGTGATGTGCTGTGTGATAAAACATGAAATACGAGGGGTGTTCAATAAGTAAAGCAACATATTTATTCCTCGGCCAATTTCGATCGAAAACATGTGAAACTGGTTGTGGAACATCGTGTAATATTCCCGCTTTAGCCCCTATAGTTTCATGAAGTTTCAATATATGACGACGCTATACGCAGCCTATAAAACGGCGTCTATAACGGAGATGCGTTCCAAGCAGAACTGTTATTAAGTGCCTTTTGTCTGAAAAACAGAGCATCACAGAAATTCATAGGCGCTTGCAGAATGTCTACGAAGACCTGGCGGTGAACAAAAGCACGGTGAGCCGTTGGGAGAGGAGTCTTTCACCATGGTAACAAGGCTGCACGAACCCGTCCGATCCTCCAGGTGCTGGCCAACCACACGCATCTGTTCAAAAACGTTCAAATGTGTGTGAAATCTTATGGGACTTAATGGCTAACGTCATCGGTCCCTAAGCTTACACACTACTTAACCTAAATTATCCTAAGGACAAAACTCACACACACACCCATGCCCGAGGGAGGACTCGAACCTCCGTCGGGACCAGCCGCACACACATCTGTCTTCTGCAGTCTTTGAGTGTGCGGGCACTCTCATTGGGGTGATCGACAGATCACAATCAAACACCTCACTACTCAACAGGATGTCTAGATTGGTAGAGCTGGCTCTCTTGTCCACCACATAGGGCACTCAGAGGTGTTTACTTGCTGGAAAGGTGGGGGCTAGTTGAGCTCCTCGCCTGAGAGAAGATGATAAACAGCAACGAAGGACTGTCTGTGCGGAATTTCTAGTGCGTTACGAGCCTGATAGTATCAATTCTTTTGTCGAGTATCAAAAATGGTTCAAATGGCTCTGAGCACTATGGGACTTAACATTTATGGTCATCAGTCCCCTAGAACTTACAACTACTTAAACCTAACTAACCTAAGGACATCACACAACACCCAGTCATCCCGCCGGGAATCGAACACGGGAACCCGGGCGTGGGAAGCGAGAACGCTACCGCACGACCACGAGCTGCGGACTGTCGAGTATCGTCACATGCTATGAACATGGGTTCATGATTTCGAACCGAAAACAAAACGGCAGCAGCAACCCAAGGAGGGCCACCCCACCACCTATCCTCCGAAGAAAAAGTTCAAAGCTACACCCTGAGCTGATACAGTCATGACGACAGTCTGTTGATACTCTTAAAGGGTTATTCTGTTTGATATTCTCACTCATGGTGCAACGATCATCTCTGAAGTGTATTGAGCTACCCTGATGAAAATGAAGAAAAGACTTCAGCGCGTTCATCGCCACAAAAATGAAACTTTCCTTCTCCATGACAGCGCAAGACCTCACATCAGTCTGTGCAACCTAGAGGTGGTCACAAAGCTTCATTGGACTGGTCTTCCTAAACCACCCTACAGCCCACATGTCACCCCTTCCCGCTTCCATCTGTTTGGCCCAATGAAGGATGCACTCTGCGGAAAGCAGCACGTGGATGATGGGGAGGCCACTGCTGCAGCAAGACGTCGACCAGCAAAGCTGTAGTATGCTTGCATACACACCCTCCCACTACGGTGGCGTATGACTGTCGCATTGTCGATCGTGCAGGCATAGAGGCCCTCCTAGTAGGGTGGCGCAACGCCGCCACGTTGAACGAAGATTATGTTGAAAAATAGGGAGCTGTAGCCACAAAATTGGGGAATAATATGGTGTGCTGGAATCCTGAATAAAATCAACCTGCTTTCAGAAAAAACAAAATGTGTTGCACTGCTTATTGAACACCCCTCGTACTATCGTGAGCATCTGCGTAAATATTTGTACCATTAAGCTATCGCCGGCCATTGTGACCGAGCGGTTCTAGGCACTTCAGTCTGGAACCGCGCAACAGCTACGGTCGCAGGTTCGAATCCTGCCTCGGGCATGGATGTGTGAGATGTCCTTAGGTTAGTTAGGTTTACGTACTTCTAGGTTCGAGGGGACTGATGACCTCAGATTTTAAGTCTCATAGTGCTCAGAGACTTTTGAACCATTAAGCTATACTACAAGATAAGAATATGTATGCCCCAGAAAACAAACTCTAAACGCAATCTGATCACGAATGTAAACGAAACAACCACAGACACGCTCTCACTTACTAGAGATGCGACGTAAAATGAATTTTGCGTAGCTCACTATTCAAACAGCAACCAGCAAGTAATTATTCCTCAAGAACTGGTCCAAAAATTATGTAGTGTGTTTGCTTGTAGCGTTATAGTCCAAATAAGTGGACATGAGGATGTTCCCTCTTGAATTAAATTTTCACTCTGCAGCGGAGTGTGCTCTGATATGAAACTTCCTGGCAGGAGACGAGGTACTGACGGAATTAAAGCTGTGAGGACGGATCGTGAATAGTGCTTGGGTAGCTCAGATGGTACAGCATTTTCCCGCGAAGGGCAAGGGTCTCGGTCCGGTACAGAGTTTTAATCTGCCAAGTAGTTTCATGTACCCTCTTATTTGTAATTAATGAGGTTAGATTTGAAGCAACAATTTTACAAATATTTGCTTGAACCACTAAGCTCATAATGCAGCTTCAGAATAAAACCTCTTGCAACTGTTACAGTTGGACAACAAATCATTATCACGTATTTCAAAAAATATGTTACTAACGTACTGGCATTTAGTCTGCCAGGATAGGTTCAAATGACATATCTTTCTCCATATGAAACCAAATTCATGTAAGAAACAAGGTATGCAATGCCAATGGTTTGCAGCAGTAGATTGCAGTTAATTCAATATACTCTTCGTGCAATGTCTGAGCAACTGCGTTGCGAGGTCGGCAACAATAAGTGTGCACAATATCATGGCACGGCAGCATGTAGCTAAGTTACATAGAATCATAAATGAAATGACTTGGTTAGAACAAAATAATTTACGGAAAATATTATGAACATACGTTTATATTTATCTCAACACAATGCCCACACGAGATCTCAGAACAGTAAATACAAAGTAAGTTGTCACAGTCAGTAACGAATTTATGTGCTCTCAACACGCAACTTTCAGCAATACAATAACTCATTTATCATGTAGAAGAAGATGAAAAGGTTGGATACACAAGTCGTCGGATTGAAAAGGTAATAATCGGTCCTATAGCCAGTTTCCTTTTAACGAAAAGTGAACGTTATAAACAGTATACGAACTTTAGTTTCAGCGCAATCAAGGATTTCATCACAAGTCTATACACGAAGTGATCGCACGATACCTGGCTAATACTTAGAACGCACATAGATAATCTAAACACTCGCATAATAGTTACTACCGCGAGAACTGAAAACATCGCACTCATATTTTTCATCACTGCAGAAACTCGAAAACAGCCCTCATCGACGTCATACATGAAGCAGAACAGACCACTTTTCAAACGGAAAATCTGGAAAAGAATACAGAAACAGAATTGGGAAACTAATTGAAAACTATATCACATCATTACAGACAGTATCATAGTTGTCAATGGGTCCTTGAGAATACCCGAGTTGCAGCTGCGAAGACACAAATTTTCAGTGAACATGTGGTCGGGTAGAGAAACGGGTTAGTAGGCCTCTGTCTTCTTCCTCCCACTTTCCTGCACCAATGTGCGTTTCCGAGAGATATACTCCACACACTGTGGTTAGATATCTGGTCGGTTACAACATTATTGAACTCCTCCTCACTTTGCAAGTATTGCTTGCAGCGTCAGGTGTTACCTGAAACGTTTATAGGTAGAAGAACGATGGAAAACCCTGTTTTCTTAGTACATGATTTTCCCTTAGGGAGGCATGTGAAAAGTCTTACTTTCGTGACACTCGTCAAGTATGAACATGGTCTGTTGCCAACATTCTTACTTCAACCAACACCAAAGTTATTGAGTTTTCGCATGTTGACAAAAAAGAAAGAGCGATTTGTTTTACTTGGTAAAATATTTGTAAAGTCAAGATAACGTAAGTTTTTCTTTACTTACAACAACCGATTTCGACAAACTTTCTGTCATCTTCAGCTCCAACTTAAAATAAACACAGTTTACAACAAAAATATTTGGAGACTTGAAATTTATAGAAGAGTCTGTCCAAATAGGTTGTTGGAAATAAATAAATGTTTATGCGAGTTTTTACCAGCATCCAACTTTCTCGAAGTATTACGACAGAACACTGGAAAGTCAGTCAGAGCTGAATACAAACAGGACGCCGCCGCATTGATTAATTGTGGTGCCGTAACATATCGTGCAAGCTGTGCAGATAGAAAATGAGACTCCATGATCAAGCACTGAGGGCCATTCAATGCTGACTTGCCTTCGTGTCATGCTATGCCTTACGGCGACGTTTTGGCATGATATGGAGAAGCAGGAGGGATTACACCGATCTCCCAGCTGTTGTCGGCTTTCCATGTCTTACAGCTACTAGCTGTGTACAGATGCGAGCTGAGTTGGTGACCTTTCGCTCACAGCTCCAGGATGTGTTGACTTCCGTCACACAGCTTGAGACTGCTGCCAAAGGGCATCACAGTGGGGGATCGGATGCGAGGATGCGAGAGACGTCGAGCACGTCCCACGTGTCCCCCGATCGGTCCACTGCTGTGACCGCCCCGAGTACTGCCTGCACTGAGGCTGATCCCTCACTTGTGGTCGATTGGGAGATCATACCAAAGTCTGGCAGGCAGTGAAAGACTTTCCGAGGGGCTGATCGTAAGGCCTCCCCGGTTCTTTTGACGAACAAGTTCGGGCGTTATCTGTGGCTGACGAAGTCTCTAAGCCGGATACAGTAGTCCACCCAGTTAAAGAAGAAGCTTCTCGGCCGGCAAGATCTGGGCATACACAGAGTTGGGAGCTCCAACGTTGCTAGTAGTTGGGAGCTCCAACATTAGGCGCATAATGGAGCCCCTTAGGAAAATGGCTGCCAAGGAGGGGACAGTGTGCTCTTCGTGGGCATACCGGGGGGAAACATTCAGGATGTGGAAAGGTTGCTTCTAGATACCATGAAGACTACAAGGTACAAACAACTGCAGGTGGTGGCTCATGTCGGTACCAATAACGTGTGTCGCTTCGGATCGGAGGAGATTATCTCTGGTTTCGGGAGGCTAACGGAAATGGTAAGGACTGCCAGTCTTGCTTGCGAGATTAAGGCGGAGCTCACCATCTCAGCGTCGTCGATAGAACCGACTGGGGCCCGTTGGTTGAGTAAAGGCGAAAAACTTTTCGAAAAGCACTGTTGAGAAAATTTAGAGAAGCAGAATTTGGGGCTGACTGCAGAACGATTCTGCTGCCTCTAATGTACATTTCGCGTAAGGACCATGAAGAAACGACAGAGAGATTAGGGCTCGTACGGATGCATACAGACAGCCGCACTTCTCTCGCTCTGTTTGCGAGTGGAACAGGAAAGGAAAAGTCTAGTAGTGTGGAACAGGGTACCTGCGCCTCGTGCCATACGGTGAATTGCGGAGCATGTACATAGATGTAGATATGTTTCATTTTTCTGTACTTCTTGTGGTTTCCGCACAGTCATCTTCTGAAGCCCCAGAGACACATTCGAATATGTATAAAACGATGCCTTCAAATGTCATAAAGCAAACTGAAGGGGCCCTACGAGGATCTGTCACCGTGTGGCAATTACGTAGCGCAGCGTAATCGTCAGGGCTAAATGGAGGCCGCACCACACGAGGTAAACGATGGATTTAAGGTGTTGGGGAGTGCTGTACCGGTATGCAGCAGACAGGTACCGGCCATGCCCAGGTCAGACCCAGCCACCAGCGCCAGCAAGGCTGGGCTAGGGCCGCCGCCTAATCCCGCGCAGATTGTGTGCTGGCTAATTCCCGGTAATCGCTGATGCAGTCGATAGCCGCCTGATGGCGGCGCCTGACAGCTGCGCGCAATTACATCGCGAGGCGGCTAATTGAAATGTGGCTTCATCAAGGCGCCCACCCAATAACGCTGCCCACGTCTGTACGCAGTCGGCCGTCGTAAATTCGCTCATAAATGTTTCTCAGGCATCAGTACTAAGGCCAGGATCGGTGTCAAGCAGCAGTGATGAACTGCCAGGTTACCCATTCAGGAATACGAGCACACTGAAACGGTTCAGGTGATCAGGGTCCTCTCTGGTTTTGACTAAACACTTGAGGTGACTTATACGTTCCACTACAGTAATTAGTCGTTATGGGCTTTGAAACGTCGGGTATCCGTCCAGTGTTACCATCTCGAAACATGGAAGAAAGTGCTGCAGACCAAAAGCTGCTATGTCTTGAGGTGACATAAGCAACGGAAATGCGAAATGTACATATACAGATGGCAGTAGTAACGCTTAGACGAGGTATAAATGGGCAGTGCATTGGCGGAACTGTCATTTGTACTCAAGTGGTTCACCTGAAAAGTTTTCCGACTTCATTATGGCTGCACGACAGAATTAACAAATTTTGAACGCGGAATGATACACTACTGGCCATTAAAATAGTTACACCAAGAAGAAATGCAGATGACAAACGGCTATTCATTGGACAAATGTATTATACTGGAACTCACACGTGATTACATTTTACGCAATTTGGGTGCATAGATCCTGAGAAACCAGTACCCCGAACAACCACCTCTGGCCGTAATAACGGCGTTGATACGCCTGGGCATTGAGTCAAACAGAGCTTAGATGGCGTGTACAGGTACAGTTGCCCATGCAGCTTCAAGATGATACCACAGTTCATCAGGAGTAGTGACTGGCGTACTGTGACTAGCCAGTTGCTCGGCCACCATTGACCAGACGTTTTCAATTGGTGAGAGATCTGGAGAATGTGCTGGCCAGGGCAGCAGTTGAACATTTTCTGTGTCCATAGAGGCCCGTACAGGACTTGCAACATGCGGTCGTGCATTATCCTGCTAAAATGTAGGGTTTCGAAGGGATCGAATGAAGACTAGAACCACGGGTCGTAACACATCGGAAATGTAACGTCCACTGTTCAAAGTGCCGTCAATGCGAACAAGAGGTGACCGAGACGTGTAACCAATGGCACCCCATACCATCACGCCGGGTGATACGCTGGTATGGCGATGACGGATACACACTTCCAAAGTGCCTTCACCGCGATGTCGCCAAACACGGATGCGACCATCATGATGCTGTAAACAGAACCTGGATTCATCTGAAAAAATGACGTTTTGCCATTCGTGCACCCAGGTTCGTCGTTGAGTACACCATCGCAGGCGCTCCTTTCTGTGATGCAGCGTCAAGGGTAACCGCAGACATGTTCTCCCAGCTGATAGTCCATGCTGCTGCAAACGTCGTCGAACTGTTCGTGCAGATGGTTGTTGTCTTGCAAACGTCCCCATCTGTTGACTCAGGGATCGAGACGTGGCTGCACGATCCGTTACAGCCATGCGGATAAAATGCCTGTCATCTCAACTGCTAGTGATACGAGGCCGTTGGAATCCAGCACGGCGTTCCGTATTACCCTCCTGAACCCACCGATTCCATATTCTGCTAACAGTCATTGGATCTCGACCAACGCGAGCAGCAATGGCGCCATACGGTAAACCGCAATCGCGATACGCTACAATCCGAACTTTATCAAAGTCGGAAACGTGATGGTACGCATTGCTCCTCCTTACCCGAGGCATCACAACAACGTTTCACCAGGCAACGCTGGTCAACTGCTGTTTGTGTACGAGAAATCGGTTGGAAACGTTCCTCATGTCAGCACGTTGTAGGTGTAGCTTGCGTGAATGCTCTGAAAAGCTCATCATTTGCATATCACAGCATCTTCTTGTTGTCGGTTAAATTTCGCGTCTGTAGCACGTCATCTTCCTGGTGTAGCAATTTTAATGGCCAGTAGTGTAGTTCGAGCTTAACAGATGGGACATTCCATTGCGGACAGTGTCAGGAGTACACCGAGTTAGATTACCAAATTTCAGGATTCCCTCTCACCACGCACATTGCAACGGCCGATGGACTTCACTTAGCGACCGAGAACACCGGCGTTTGTATAGAGTTATCAAACCTAACAAGGCAAGGCGTGAAATAAGCGCAGTTATCAAGTGCATGACGTAGACGAACGTGCGGCGAAATTTGGCGTGAATGGGCTATGGTAGCAGATGACTGGCGTTAATGGACTACGGCAGCAGAATACCGACTCCAGTGCATTTGCCAACAGCACGAAATAGACACCAGCGCCACTCCTCCATTCGTGGCCATATCGGCTAAACCGTAGACGAGTAGAAAACTGTGGCCTGATCAGATGAGTCCCCGAATTAGCTGGAAAGAGCAAGTGTCACCCTGAAGAGGTTGGCGCGGGAGAGAAATTAATGGCGGCCGCATCAAATCAGTCAGAATTCTGATGACCAAAAAAAAACTTACACGGAATGGACTGGGTCCTCGAAATGAACCGATCTGGACTGCATGTGGTGATGGTCGGCTACTTGCATTTGCAGCCATTCACGAACTTCTTCTTTCCAAATAACGGTGCTACTCTTAAGCATAAAATGCACCATGTCACCGGGCCGACGTTGTTTTCGGTTGGCTTCAAGAACATTCTCAAAAGTTCAAGCAAATGATTTGATCGCGCGGACTGCCCGTCATGAATCCCATCGAACATTAATGGTTCGTAATCGAGAGCTCAGTTCGTGCACAAAATGCTGCACCGGCAACTCATTCGCAACTATTGACGGCTATAGAGGCTGCATGGCTCAGTATTTCTGCAGGGGACTTCCAAGGACTTGTTGATTCCACACCGTATCGAGTTGTTGTACTACGCCTGGCACAAGGCGGTCTGAAACATTTTAGGAGCTGTTCCATGACCTTTGTAGCTTATTTTATAGAAGAATGAATTAAAAGCTGGCATGTTGCCTTTGTTTGAAGAAAATCGAAATAAATCACCATCTTATCTGGTCCGATACTGTCTGAGACAAGTAACTGTGCTACCTTACAAATTATTAACATTTGTACAGATGGCAGCCAGTCAAGGAATATTTTAGGGAATTGGTTTAAGAAATTTATTTCAAAGGCCCAGTGGAATCTTTTCAAGTTTTCTCCCAGAGTAATTCACGCCGTGTCTAAGTGACACAAGTCGCTTGCCTTTCAAAACCGAGGCGGTTCTGTCCAGTTAAAGCTGCCGACATGAGACGCCCTGAGCCGTCTGCTGCAACTGCTAGCGAATTCACGCCATTGATTTTAGCCAACAGGGATGCCGATCACATGTGTGGACGCCAGAGCGTCCTGCTGGGCAGAATACACTTGCTTCTCCCCCTTGTAATCCAGACTTCGAGCAGAACAGACGTCTTTTTGGAAGGCAGAGCCTCTGGCTCGCGACCGGCCACCAACATAAGTTAACATGAACCGCTTCCCCAACCGTTACCCGTTTTAATTAATTATTAGACCTCCTAGACTAGCCTAAACCTGCTAACTTCCGACCATAGGCGCGCAATTTGTATCCCGTATATTGAAACATATCCTGTTCATTGTACTTAATTTCCTGTTTTGTCATTTAACGACAGCCCTGGATGCACACTATCAAATTCTGACCGCTTGACCTCCTGCACACTGTCGGACGAGGCATATTTAACAGCCCTCTTCCCCTTTCCCTGCCAATAAATTAACATCGGTTGCAGATGTCCCTCGTAAACTTCCCCTAACTTTACACATTGTCTTGAAATTCACCCGTGTGCAAAACATTGGGACGTAAGTGACAGTGACATGACGTGACACTTTGAAGTAAAGTAGTTCGATGGAACCTGGACCATGTACAGAAATAACTGCTACTGTGTAGTACAGAAGGCAACTGAAATAAATACGCAATGAGACGAACAGAAATGACGCCATTACTCAAAGATAATGATAGCAGTGAAGTTATCGCCATTTATGATGGTTGTCTGAGCATAACAAAAGGCAGGGCATGGTTCTTAATACGGCGTGCGAACATCACGAACGCCAGTGCCTGCTCTACACTGTGCCCCCTTGCTGACCAGAGAAGTTCTTATGTTCGATTCCAACATGAGCGCGGTTGGCGACTGCTGGTGGTCGTTAGTGCATGTGCACTTTCTGCAGTACGTCTCCCCATTGCAAACCCGCCTGTGCTCGATGGGATTTTCAGTCGTGATGCTCCATAGGACAAAATCAGAACTTCGTGACACCCTGGGAAGGGAACCTGATCTTCCTAGTTCTTTGCGTCGAAAGACGGAAGCCGTCTGGAGTGGCCGAGCGGTTATAGGCGCTTCAGTCTGGAACCGCGCGACCGCTACGGTCGCAGGTTCGAATCCTGCCTCGGGAACGGATGTGTGTGATGTCCTTAGGTTAGTTAGGTATAAGTAGTTCTAAGTTCTAGGGGACTGATGGCCTCAGACGTTAAGTCCCATAGTGCTCAGAGCCATTTGAACCATTTTTTTTGAAAGACAGAAAAAGTGTACCTGAAAGGTACGATAACTTTATAGTGCAGAGTCACAACCCATTGAGAAAAGTAATAAATCCCTTAGCAAAAGTATTAAGAATAATGGGATTGGGAGATGAGACTAACCGCACACAGCGGAAAACTGCACCACGCCACCGTAATAATCGTCGCAGGCGGGTCGTTGTCACCACACCAAGGCAAGTCTCTTGTTACGAGCGACGTAGTTTTGGAGAAGCAGATGCACCTCAGAGCGATATAAATGTGAATTTTGAGGCAGAGGCACTTCCTTCCGCAGAGTCCAGCATCACCACCATGACTCCAGGGCTGTGCTGAACAGCTAGACGACTGGAAATCAGCACCAGCAGCAATGATTTCGAGACAAGGCAGCACCTGTCGTCACCAGCACTGAGCTGCTCGTTGGACTTTGTGCCACAGTACCGCCAACCTGCCATCCTCGCCTGCTGTTGCCAGCACCGAGTTCCGCACAGGACATGGTACCTCAGTGTCAGCCGTCACTCGATTCCTGCCAGGGAGCAGAGTGTCGAATCCTGCACACAGTCTCCATGTGCCGCCACAGAGAACGCATGCTGGTCCGAGGACCGCCACTGACGTCACGGCCATAGCTGCAGAGGCCACCGGCAGTTCAAGGGCCAGCCATCAGCAACGAAAGGCGCCTACGCAGCATCCTCTCACCAGGGTGGAAGCCGCAACCATACAGGGTGGTCGGAAATTCCCGTTACAAACTTCTAAGACATGTAGAGGGCAGTGAGTACATAACATTTGAATAGGAATCAATGTCCGGAAACGTATCGTTTCCGTTCTACGACAGTTTCAATGCAGATGATTATCTCATCCACACCAACGTGAGGAATGTACTTACGCGTAACCCAGTAAAATTGTTGCAATCCATTCGAAAAGAATACTGACTCTTTCCGTTATTACTTGCGCATTTGCATTACAACTTACACCTGATGGCTTACATTAGTCGACATCAACAAGAACCCAGCATCTACGGCACCAGCCGCAACGTACCGATGCATTATAACAGCGGCTCGATGTGGCGGCCACCAACGTTGTTACATACATTGTACACTCCATCCCACATGGTGCCTCTCCAAGGTCTTGTGCAGCGGCCAGAACTGGTGCCAGCAGATCTTCCTCTGTTTCTACAGGTGTCTCATAAACTAGGCTCTTCATACGACCCCACAATAAGTAGTCCAAATCCGGCGATCGTGGCGGCCACGCGCTTGGACCACCACGGCCTATCCAGCTTTCACCATATCGTCTGTTGAGATGTCTCCGGACAGCCAGTGAAGAGTGAGGTGGTGTTCCATCATGCTGAAATTACATTTCCTTACGGACATTCAACGGCACATCTTCCAAGAATAGGTCGAGTACGTGTTGTGGGAAGAGAAAGTATGCGGGACCCCTGAGCTTGGATGCAAGGACGTATGGTCCAATCACATGACGTCCAGAATACTTCCTTCACGTTGATTCCAAACCTGTCTTGAAATCCCTGAACATGCGTGGCATGAGGGTTTTCGTCCTCCCAGATATGGCTACTTCGACCATTCACAAACCAATCCCTTGTGAACCTACATACATCTGTGAAGAGAACTCGACGTGGAAACAGGTGCGCGTCGATGCAGCGGTACAGTAACCATGTGCAGAAAGCGAGGCATTGTGGAAAGTCTGCTGGACCCATAGCGTGTACCCTTTGTAAGTGGTACGGATGTAATTGTTGCTCATGCAGAACGGTACTGTGACTAACAGCCATTGCTCGCGCAATTGTTCGCGACTCGTTGACGGGCTATCTTCAATGCGACGCAGTACACCTTCTTCAAATTCGGGGGTGCGGCGTCGCCATGGAGCATCACAGTCCTGCCTCCTCACGGTGAAGGTACCCGTTTCTCGTAGCCGTTGTGTAGCTTGGGCAAACAGTGTGACGGTATGGAAAATGTTCGTGATACAGCCGACTAGCAGCTCTTCCGTTACCTCCAGCTTCGCGATACACAAGGAACATGTCTGTGTATTCCGCAAACGTGTACTGCACCATGTTTCCTCTATCGGTGATGCACAGGTACTGACTCGGTCTCACAGCAAAGCGGACAATAAGTGACATTTGGGGACTGTTTGACGTAGTACACGTCATCGTGTCTATCCTGTTGCATATCAGGACAGGAAACTCTCAGACGTTCCTCTTGCCCTAAACACACGTTGACGAGGTACACATCTGAATCGAAACTGTGGTAGAATGGAAACGACACTATTCCGGACATGGGTTCCTATTCAAAATGTTCTATACTCACTACCCTTTACACGTCCTAGAAGCTTGTAACGGGAATATCCGACCAACCTGTATGTCAGTGCCGGCTCGTGTCAACAGAGTGAGGCATGATTTACCTCGCTGAGCCATACCAAAGTGTGTAGCGGAGTTGAATAAAGCAGTCTTCACTGTCAGCAGTGTCTCCACGGGATCGTCCGGCATGTCATCACTACCATTCGCTCACTGAGAACAGTTCCACTCAGATTCTTTTGACATGTCTTGCCAAGCTATTTTGAGTTGTTGCACTTTACTTTTTATCCTCATCTTGTGCACATTTTATAAAGATGACTATTTTGTATGCAATTCTGGATAATTCCTTTGGAAAAGCTGATAATTCTTGTAACAGTGGATATACTGTTCTCACTAAAACACCTATAGTGCGATTGCAATTCATGGGGATGTCACTAACGCTACTGGCAAATTTCCTTCCTCATTATCGTCATCTTTCAAGATTATGATTTATAACCTGGCTCGTTCGTGATAAGGTTTTTAACTACATTCTGTCATCGGCTTGTTGTCCCACAACAGGAATGTGTCTCACTGCATGATTATAGTTAATGCTGATATTCTTCAATGCATGTTAAGCGCTTCTTTTACGATTTGAATTATCTGAAGTCATCCAAAACTAGTCACCGTCTGTAACTGTACACTGAAAATTGCTGTCTAGTCATAGAAAGTATGATGCAATAAGACATTATTGTTAAATAAACATACAGGGTTATTCATAAATACTTGCAAAATTTTAGAAGACGGCGTTGCGAAAAGTACACAGACATACAGAAAAATTAAAGATGTCGGTGGACATAGCATTTCTCCAAGATTTGATTCGTGATTGCGCTGTGGCGTAGTTACAAAGCGTATTACTAGGCATCGGTATTGTCAGAACATGGTGCGTAACGCAGCGAAGCCAGTGTTTCGTGTCGTTCAATTCGCTAAATGTGTGTAAAGCGTGGCGATTCAGCGACGATTTCGTACCAAATATGTGGCAAAAGCAGCAGCCGAAAAACATCCATGTGTGGTGCAACACACTCTGTGAGACTGGCTGTGTACATGTGCGAAGAAAACATGTCACACCGGGACAGTCATTAGAGAAGGTGGAGCGTTTGAGGGAATCATTTGTTAGGAGCCCAAAGGAATCGCAGGAACCACAATCAACAGGTGCATTCTATGCGAGCATTTCTGTGTAAGACTTTACCGGCTGCATTTGTTACATGCACTGATTAGTCGGGACGATGAGCATCTTTCTGACTTCGGCAACAACCTATGTCTACAATTGCCTGTCCGGCTAGCCGCAGTCTAACGTGCTGCTTCCCGAGCGGGAAGGCGTGCCGGTCCCTGGCACGAGTACGACTGGCGGATTAGTGTCGATGTCCGGTGTTCCGGCCAGCCTGTGGATGGTTAACGTTGTTTTCCATCTACCTCGGTGAATGCTGCGCAAACACCGTTTCCACATAAGCGTACACCATAATTACTCTACCACGCTAACATTTGGGTTTACACGCGTTTGGTATGAGACGTTCCCGGGGGGCTCCACTGGGGGCCGAACCGCACAATAGCACTGGGTTCGATGTGGGCCGCGGTGGGGTGGGTGGACTGCTGTGGCCTGTTGTGGGGTTGTCAACCACTGACGGCTACGGCGAGACGAAGCATCTCCGTCGTTTCTAGGTAACCCCTTTAATACAATACAGTACAATGTCTATAAATACATCATACACAGCAAAATCCTAACGGTGACCGGCAGGGGGTACTCCTGGTACCTGTAACCGATACCCTCTTCCCAAGCAAATGTTACATGGGAAGACTTATTGTCGGCAAGTCTCTGTATTAGCTATAATTTTTCGAATTTCTCTAGAGGTCATTTCGTGAGATATGTGTGGGACGAAGCAATATGTTGTCCGACTCTTGCTGGAAAGTGTTACTTCTAAATTTCAATAGTAAACCTCTACACGAATCTCAACGATACTCTTGTAACGTCTGCCTCTGGAGTTCGTTCAGCATTTCTGTTACACTGTCGCGCTGACTAAACAATCCCGTGACGAAACACGACGCTCTTCGTTGGACCTTCTCTACCTCTTCTACCAGTTCTCCTGGTAAGCTTCCCAGACTGATGAACAATACTCAAGAATCGATCGACCGACCGACCTGTAAGTAATTTCCTTTGTGGATGGATTACGGTTCTTTAAAGTCTTCTCATGAATCTGCCTGGTATCTACTTTTCGTACTATTTATTTTATCTAGTCATTCCGCTTAAGGTCCTATGGATAGTTGCTCCTAGATATTTTACTGTAAATACTTTTTACAGCAACTTGTCATCAAACGTGTAGCTGCAGGAAGTGGATTTCGGATTTCTTTTTCTATGTATGCGAAATTATTTCCATTTATTATGTGGGAATTGAACTGCCAGAAACTCCACCATTCATCAATCGTTTGAGGGTTATTCTGCAAATCTGTACCACCTTCTGGACTTACTACTTTCTTGTAGACAACCAAATCACTTGCAAACTGTCTTAAAGAGCTTCTGATGAATTGTGTGTGTGTATTGTATTGTGTATTAAACCGGGGACCTAGAAACGACGGAGAGGCTTCGTCCCGCTGTAGCCCTCAGGCTTCTGATGAATACTACTTTATCATTTACATTCATTGTGAACATGAACAGTACTACCACACTTCCTTGGAATGCTCCTGAAGTTACCTTTACATCTGCAGGCTTTGTTTCGTTGAGAGCGACGTATAGAGTTCGACCGACAAAGAAGTCTTGAATCCAGTTGCAAATCTGGTTCGATACTCTGTAATCTTGTGCTTTTTTTCGCTGAACGGCAGTACGGTAAGGTGTCAAATGACTTCCTGAAATCAAGAAACACGCCCTCAATCTGGGCGTAGCTATTATAAGAAAGAGACTTTTTCAAAGGAGTTGGATTTCATATGAATCAACATAGAGTTTTTTGGTTCACGGAACATCCACATGAGTCTGTGGAAACCTATGTAAATCACTGAAGTTAACGTATTTTGTGCCATTTCTTCTTCAGTAGTTAGCTGACCAATTTTATTTCAGGAGAAAACTGTGGTTTCATGTACCTGGACTTGCTGCAGGAGTAACTTATACCACAATTACAGGAAGACTTCATTTTGAACAAGACTGTGGTCTACCACACTTCCTTCCCGATTCATAACTACCACACTGTCAAACTCCTGCAGTGTTGTATTGTACAAGCTTCCTGTCACGACTCTGATCATCTTCATTGTCCTCCACAGTCACCTGTTCTCAGTGACACATCCCTCCCGACTATATGCATATTCAAATCTCCCACTGGGGTCGCTCTTTCTTTAGACAATTAATTCCCATGATAGCCTAAGTTACGTAGCACACCAGCGTACACTTAAAAGATACACAACAAACAAATAGACTCTGCCTACGAATACAAATGTTTTTTAAACTGTCACATATGTTTCTTAATTGAAATAATTAATTCAGGCGCTCCCAGAGAACGATGCTTTTCTACCATAGAAATGGCCAAACAGAACAATAAGCAGAAGTTTTATTTAAATGCTCTAGCACTAGGTAGAAAAATAAACTACAACCCAATTAAATGCCAGGAAACACACAACAAAACAGTTTTTACACTGATTCAAATGTGGGCAGGAATAGCTCTGAACATTCAGCTTCCTAATCCAACTGAGAATGTCCGCCAGTGTTACCTTATACCCACTGGACACGTACCCAATTACAACCGAGAAAACTTTGCACTATTGTGCTTCCTATACTGTCGTTTAAGCCCCTATCTCAGTTAATCAAAACTTTCTGCATTATAAAACGCTTTGTAAACGTGTGAAAATGCGGGAGATATCGTACCCCAGCAAACGACGGGATTGGCAGTCGAAGTACACTCCAAGACAAAAACAAACTACGCATCACGAATGAATTGTCCGAACTGGACGAAAATCGATGTATGTGAAATACATCTATAAACAACAAATGATTACAATTTCATAAGAATTGGATGATTTATTCAACAGAAAGTGCTTTACAGATGGACCAAGTCGATAACACGTTCGTCAACTTCCGGTCCTTTTTCAAGCAGTTATTCGGCTAGGCATTGATTGACAGAGTTGTTGAAAGCCTTCCTACGGGATATCGTGACTAATTCCGTCCAACTGGGACATCGTAGAGGGCCGTCCCCGTAATGCTCCAAACGTTCTCAAGTAGGCAGAGATCCGATGTCTTTGCTGGCCAAGGCGGGATTTGGCAAGCACGAAGAGAAGCAGTAGAAACTCTCGCCGTCTGCGGGCGGGCATTATCTAGCTGAAATGTTACCCCATATGGCTTACCATGAAGTGCGTCCGCCCCCGGTAGCTGCGTGGTCAGGGCGACAGAACGTAAATTATAAGGGCCCGGGTTCGATTCCTGGCTGGGTCGGAGATTTTCTCCGCTGAGGGACTGGGTGTTATTTGTCCTAATCATCATCGTTTCATCCCCATCGAAGCGCAAGTCGCCAAAGTGGCGTCAAATCGAAAGACTTGCAAAAAGCGTACGGTCTACCCGACGGGAGGCCGTGGTCACACGACCATGAAGGGCAACAGAACGATAGTTAGAATATCGTCGACGCATCGTTGTGCTGTAAGTGTGCCTCTGCGCATGAAAAGCAGAGGGGTCCTCCTGTAAAACAAATGACACCTTAGACCATCAGTCCTCGTTTTCGGGCAGTATAACAGGAGGCGGTCAACTTGATATGCCACCGCTGTCTGGGGCGTCTCCAGACAAGTCTTCACTGGGCAGAGGGCCTCATTTCGAAGCGGGACTCATCACATAACACAGTTCTACTCCTGCTGATGTGATTTGAGGACAAAGACGTGCCTCGAGACACCGCGGACACCTTTGGCGTACCAACCTGACTGTCGCCTCCCATTGGTCAGCGCAGTGGCACACCTCGTTTCGCTGTCCTCCTGTCCATCCCAGGCCTACATTTCATCAAGATAATGCCCTCCCACATATGGCGAGAGTTTCTACAGTTTATCTTCGTGCTTGCAAAACCCTGCCGTGGCGAGCCGGATCGCAGGATCTCCCCCCAGGGGTTTTTAACGAACTAATGCGCCTGGTGGACAGAATTTGGCACGATATCCCTCAGCCCTACGTCCAGTTTTTTCCGAAACTGTAATGATTCATTTGACTGTAGATGTATATGACATCTATCAATTTCCGCCCCGTTCCATTGTGATGTTTTTTTTTTTCTTTATTTCTTTTCGTGTTAGAGTCTATTTATTCATTTTAGGCTACAAAAAAATTACCCACCACTGAGTGTGTAAAACTTCAGGAAGCCACAGTAATGTACTGTGAACTAACTCTCATATGAATCCTGGATCCGCACCCGACCATAGAGCGATGGTGTGACGAACACGCCGTGCGACGGTGCGTCAGAGTCCGAGAGAAGAAGGCCGTGCGGCGGCAGCGCGGCCCCGGCGCTCCTTAAGAGGATTTCCGCCGCCGTGCGGCCGCGAGGCAGGGCTTCCCACGCCTTGTAGCAGTCGGTGGCCGGCGCCCGCGAGCTTCGCCTCCCACAGCGACCGCCTGCCTGTCTCCAGAACGCGCGCCGCCCACCTCCCACGCCGCCAACGCCATGAACACTGGCGGAGCCCCGGTGTCCGGCGGATATGACCCGCCACCGCCCGCCTCCAGCTTCGTCATCGACGACGGGGTAGGCGAAGTCACTCTAACCTCAAGTACTGTATAAATCTGTTGCCGCAGCAGTCCCAAAACTCTCTGACAAGGGAAGGGCGTGATCCCGAACGCTCAGTACCGCACAAATATCTGCTCACTCCAATAACTGTGGTATGAGCCATTTGCATGCGAAACCGCGCGTCTTACAACGACAGAATTTTGATTGACCTCTTCTAGATCTAACGAGGGGAGGCAACGACGTTTAGAACGCGGATTTACTGCAAACGTCGTACAGTCGTAGTACTCCATGAGGACAACAAAATGGGTAAGCAGTAGCGCGTACGTCTCAAGCGTTATTGAGAAAACCGCAAGATAATTTCGGTCGTCGAATATATATCTGTGTGTGGCCATTTTAACCATCAAGGGGCTGCAGCCGCGTGGTGCCGGCACGGTAGCTCAGGGTTAGCCCCCTTTGTAATAAAAAAACTGAGTTAATCGATCAACAACGAACTCTAACGGATGTCTTACGACGTCCGCCCCGAGCAGAAGCAACGAACAAAATCGAACAAAATGAGTAAAAAAAAACACAAAGCGTGTTCGCTCAGAGCGATAGCTACCCTTTATAATAAAAGAAACTGAGCAAATGGATCATCGAACCAACTGAACGGATGTCATCGGACGTCCGCCCTGAACAAATTCAACGAACAATATAGAACAAATTTTTTTTTTTTTTAGTGTTTGGCGTTAAAGCCGCTGGTTCGAGTTCCGTTCGTCAGTTCTTTTTTAACAGTCATTTTCTTTATTATTTCTATTACAATTGATATAATAGGGAAAATACGTGGAATCGGATGAACTTTTCTTAAATGTATAATGTTATTTGGCAGTCTACTAAGTCTTATTATCACAAATAATGTAAGATTCATAACTATCGACTAGTAAACGACCAAACGCATAAAGCTATACTGCAAATGTATGATTGTCCGTGATTTGAGAAATCCCTTATAAGAACCTCCAACATCGCAGCGCGTCAGCAATCGTTGGTTTGTATATTAAAAAACTAAAAACCCGCCTCGATTGCGAAAAAAGCACCTAGTGTTAACCTAGGTTTCGGCGTAAATAACTACACCTTCTTCAGAACAATAATAAAACCAACAAGTGCCTAAGAAGACCTTTGTCAATGATTAAAAGAACACGATAGCTAAACATTTATAAACGAAAAAAAAGGAAAACACAAACAGTACTGTTCGTGTTTTCCTTTTTTTTTCATTAATAAATGTATAGCTATGGTGTTCTTTTAATCATTGACAAAGATCTTCTTAGGCACTTGTTGTTTTTATTGTTGTTCTGAAGAAGGTGTAGTTATTTACGTCGAAATCTAGGTTAACACTAGGTGCTTTTTTCGCAATCGAGGCGGGTTTTTTAATATAAATCCCTTATACCTGAAAGGAGCCCGAAACGACTTGTTATCTCCGAGTTTTGACCGGCACAGACGGCTTTCTAAAGATGTAGAATTAATCGTCACTTTCGACATTACAACTTGCAGGATGGTATTTTTCGTTAAAACATGGAAAACATAAAGTTAAACGGCACCGCATACGCAAGGTCTTTTGACGTTTGCTGTGGAAAAACAAACCTTGTTAACATTTTCAAAAACCTCTCTTTCACACGATAATATGGAAGCAAACCATGCATAACGCAGTATTTCCTTATAAATCGTCGCTGATAATTAGTTATGCAGTATCGAGTGTATTTTAATAGCGTCTTCCGAGAAGCAATTTTTCGTTCTCTTTCGATAAAATATGAACAGTTTTGAAGACACGGACAAGCATACATTTTCAGTATCACTTTATGCGTTTGGTCGTTTATTAGTCGATAGCTATGAATATTATATTATTTGTGATAATAAAAATTAGTAGACTGCCAAATAACATTGTAAATTTAATAAAAGTTCATGTGATTACACGTATTTTTCCCATTATATCAATTGTAATAAAAATAGTAAAGAAAATGACTGTGTTGACAGTAAAAAAAACTGACGCACGGAACTCGATTCCAGTGACCTAGCGGCTTGAACGCCAACCACTTTTTTTTAAAAAAAAACATTTTGTACTAAATTGTTCACTGAATTTGTTCAGTTCGTTCGTTCATCCGTTCGCTCAGTTTCTTTATTAGAAAGGGAAGCTAACGCTCTGACCGAACGCGCTGAGCTACCGTACCGGCAGCACTCGGCTGCAGCCACTTCCTGGTTAAAATGGCCACTCAAAGATAGGTATTTGACGGCCGAAATTATCTTGCGATTTTCTCAGTAACGTTTGAGAAGTACGCGCTACTGATTACCCATTTTGTTGGCCTCATGGATTACTACGAGTGCACGAAGTTTACAGTAAATCCGCGTTCCAGACGTCGTGGCCTCCCCTTGTAAGACAGGGACTTTGGTGAAAATACAATATGACAAGAAAAGAAAATGCACATAAAAGACTTCAAAATATTGCACAACCTACTTATAAGTTACACACTCGTCATTTCGCCATCACACTGCAACCTATGCTACTTCTCTTTTTATCCCCCTCAAGAACCAATAGCCAATATTGACTTCGCGCAGTGACACCTCGGGCTGCATATGTATCGATCTCATTATTAATTGGTTCAAAATGGTTCAAATGGCTCTGAGCACTATGGGACTCAACTGCTGAGGTCATTAGTCCCCTAGAACTTAGAACTAGTTAAACCTAACTAACCTAAGAACATCACAAACATCCATGCCCGAGGCAGGATTCGAACCTGCGACCGTAGCGGTCTTGCGGTTCCAGACTGCAGCGCCTTTAACCGCACGGCCACTTCGGCCGGCTATTAATTGGTAACCTACATGAATAGTATGTTATGAACTCCCAATAGATTGTCTATAATATGGACGCGATAAGTTGCCCGCCGGCCTCCAAATCCTTACAGTTAAATGTGGATACCATTCGGAACACGTAGCGTCGTCTGTCCTCTGTTTCAGATTGCTGCTGCCCTTAGTGACTCCACATTTATGTCATTGTAATGGGGCCGACGAAGTTTTATCGTGCAGTTTGTGCGTTTGAATGATTAACTGATTGAAAATGATAATTGTTCTTACACTGAAATGCATTCCTGAAACATAATTGTAGATGTTTACTAAATGTTTAGAATGTCATTTTTCTTCTACTTGTTGCGTTTTATTACAACAGTTTTCATTAATTTCCTACTCATTGCTACAAGTATGCACCGCATTTGAAGATGACGAATCCATTTTAATCTGTGTCAAGGTTTGTACCATAGCAGCTGATCTGTACGAGTCGTGAACGTTCATGAGTTGTCAGTACATTAGACCTCTCATATCCTCTAATCCCGCACTGGTTGCCCTACTTACCTCTCAGCTTACCCACGTAAGCGTCCAACTTCACTTAGCTCACGACAAATTCATCAACATCAATTAAAATTAAGCACATCTTAAGAAAGGTGCATCATAGAAGAAGAGGTTAACATTCAGAAACATGACAAGATCATCCCAAGCAATGAAAGTGTAGTAAACATATTCTGCAAAATTCATACCCTAAGAGCTACAAGCACTTCTTCATGCTCGCTGATGGAAAACACATTTAATCTACCGAACAGATACTCATAGCTCGTAAGGTGTGAATTTTACTGCTTATGCATATCAGATTACTTTCTCTTGTTTTGGTAAACATTACCACCTACCAAGATACCGAAAGCAAAGCGCTTTCAGCAGAAGAGATATGTTTCACAGTATCGAAGATGAAGAAGTGCTCATAGATCGTAAAGAATGCATTTTGGAGCCCATACTTATTACACTTTTTTGCTTCGAATTATCGTCCCTGGCATATCCATAAACATTTCTCCTGGGTATTACTGTCTCTCTAAGTACTTTTGTTGTTACTGGGCACGGAAACTACACTCTTAAAGGTGTTTGTAAAGTTAGATGGTCCGCCCCAGTAGCTGAGTGGTCAGCGTGACGGATTGCCGTCCTCTGGGCCCGGGTTCGATTCCCGGCTGGGTCGGAGATTTTCTCCGCTCAGGGACTGGGTGTTGTGTTGTGTTCATCATCATTTCATCCCCATCCGGCGTGCAGGTCGCCCAATGTGGCGCCGACTGTAATAAGACCTGCGATATGGCGGCCGGACCTGCCCCGCGAGGGGCCTCCCGGCCAATGACGCCAAACGCTCATTTCCAAAGTTAGATGAAGTATCTGGATTCAGCTGTGAGTTGCTAGAAGCATATTTTTATAAAACACGGATAAGATCCGCGGGCTGCACGATCAGAGCCGCAGTTTGACGACCACTGCTATATGCTATACAATCAACTTTCTGCAAGGTTCACCTTCGTTGAATACGCCAGTTCCCATTAGATCCGCTAAGTTAAGCATCGTCGGGTTTGGCCAGTAGTTGGATGTACAAACACCACAGTACGCCCTATGCTACTCGCTCCTTTCCCTTTGCCTTTTCGATGAAGAAGTGGCGGGATGGCGGTGTTAAGTTCCTGAGCACCAGAATTTGCTCCAAATGTCATGGATTAAATTCCAAAACTTAACGCATGGAGTGAGGTCACGTGATACTGTTGACGGTGATTCGTCCGTCGGATGGGTACGTTAAGCTCGGCGGGCCGTTGGTGCTATTCTAGAGCAGTAGTCTATGTTCCGGCAACGAGTTTCACCCTCTCCTTGCTGTAATGATTATAAGAATGTTTGGGATCCTCATCAGGTTGAATGAAAGGGATATATCGAAGCAATTCAGGCGAGTGTTGCTAGACTTGTTACTGGTAGATTCGATCAGGACGCAAGTATAGCCGGGATGCTTCGTGAACTCAAACAGGAATCTCTGAAAGTAAGACGACACTCTTTCTCCAAGGCACTATTACAGAAATTTAGAGAACCGGCATTTGAGGCTGACAGCACAACGATTCTACTCCCGCCAGCACACAAGAAAATCAAATGGCTCTGAGCACTATGGGACTTAACATCTACGGTCATTAGTCCCCTACAACTTAGAACTACTTAAACCTAACTAACCTAAGGACATCACACACATCCATGCCCGACGCAGGATTCGAACCTGCGACCATAGCTGTCGCGCGGTTCCAGACTGAAGCGCCTAGAGCTGCTCGGCCACATCGGCGGCACCAGTACACAATTCGCGTAAGGACCATGAAGATAAGGTGCAAGACAGTTTCTCCGTCGCTCTGTTTGCAAGTGGAACAGGAAAAGAAATGACATATAGTGGTACGATGTACCTTACGCCATGCACCATACGGTAGTTTGCCGGATATGTGTATAGTTGTAGAAGTTGGTACAACACAAATATTACATCGTGAGGCCCCCCCCCTCCCCCCCCCCCCCCGCAATCACACACACACACACACACACACACACACACACACACACACACACACACAGTAATTTACATTTCTTAGATATATACTCCCGCACTTCGCAAAGGCAAGATATCAATGTGTGCCGAGGATAGGAAAAACCTTTCCACTTATACAGCTGAAACAGCCGCTTGGGATTTCCCAGTCAACCATGCCATACAGCTTTATTTTAATCAACTTTCTGCATTGAAGTACAATCCTGTGTTACAATATGCTTGGCAAAAGGCAGGTTATGATATTGACATACAAATATAATTGCTTGAAACTGTAACTAGTATGTGGTTTGATATTGGACTGTTTGAATCCAGAAGTTGTTGAGTGTGAAAAAGTAGCTTTAATTAGCTGGGGATATTGTTCTGCCCCACTCTGCTTTGAGCACTTCACTGAAATCCCCCTTCTGCACCCTGAAGACTAAATAGCAGTTTGATACAGTCAGTGGATAAAGTTTGTTGCTTAGAGAGAGTAGTTAATTTTTACAAAAGGGACGTATGGCAGTAAGTCACAACATTGAAATATGAATCGTTAGGGTTCTACGTTTTGTTTATTCCTGTTACTGAAGCTCCTATGTTAGGCTTTAAATGGGTGATCTTCCAGATTATCTCGTGGTAAGAAACGCAATTTTGCGTACGAATGACTCATACCGCTGTTTTACGGTAAGCCATTTATATTCTCAGCATAATTTCGTGCAGTTCTGTGCGTTATTGGTCAGGCACTTTACTTGAGACAGAATTAAGAGGACAGTAGCAGACGAAATATTTCTCACCCCTTCAAAGAGAAAGCTGTGGAGTGTTACAGATGGTGTAGAACTGTTACCAAACGGCATTGTGACTCTCACCCATACAATGGAGTCATGGCAGTGAAGTAGTTTCTCCTTGCCGGTCGATTTTACACTGTCCAGTCAAATCAACGTGACCACTTGTCACAGACCTGAATAACCACATGTGAAGCGTGGACCGCTGTGAGACGAGCAGCAAGAGTGTCAGTGAGTTTCGGGAAGGTACAGAACGGTATGTGGAGTCCTGCCGAATCAGGAGCCGTGGCCAACTGCGCTACGTTTCCAAAGCGCGGCCAGCCTTGTCGAGGTGGTTCCACAGATTCCCGACTCGGTTTTGGGGCGCGATTGGTGGCCACCGTTGTACGGCAAACTGCTCCTGGTGCTAAACACGGCCTTCCGAAATGCCTTCACAAAAGAAGACAAAGTAAATATTCCAGAATTCGAATCGAGAACAGCTCTCAACATGAGTAGCATAGAAGCACATATCCTCGAAGTATTGAAGTACTTAGTAATCATACACAACCGTTTGATAGACGAAAGATCTGTACCCAAAGACTGGAAAGTTTCACAGGTCACACCAATATTCAAGAAAGACAGCAGAAGTAATCCACAAAATTACACGCCCATATCGTTAACGTCGATATGCACCAGGTTTTAGGAATATATTTTGTGTTCGAACATTATGAAGTAATCAAAATATCCACGGGTGTGCTGCCGGTCTATAGTGTCCAACGGGCACAATATTTCGGCGATCATACATGTCGCCATCATCAGGTGAACTGATGGACTGAGCTCCTGTGAACGTGCCGACACGGAGATCCATACGCTATGGCTACTCAGAGGGAACTGGGTTCGGTCGCGGCGGTGGACAATTTAAATACCCTCCGCCCGCGGCGCGCTCCCTCCGCCGTCCGCGCCCAGCGCCACGGTCGCGCGGTGGAACAGATTGCGACGGCGTCCGAGATGACGTCGGTGTGATGGCTCTGTCCGCCGTGGTCGTCACAACTATACGTTTGCTCGATTTATTCTTGATTAACCCGATCGCTGGTTCCCAAGCCTTGCTAAGATTATAGCCATAGTCACGGTTTATGAGGTCGTCATTGGTGCGGATTTCGATGGCCTCTCTAACAACGCTGTCCCAGTATCTTGACGTCTGTACCAGAATCCTCGTGCGGCCATACTCCATGGCGTGATTTTCCGACAAACAATGTTCAGCGACCGCCGACTTGCTCGAATACATCAGTCGAGTGTGCCTCTGGTGTTCACGGCATCGATCCTCGACGGTACGCATCGTCTGACCAATATACGACTTGTCACATTGACACGGAATCTGGTACACGCCGGCCTTCCTCAAACCGAGGTCATCTTTGGCGCTCCCCACCAGTGCACGAGTTTTATTTGGAGGACAAAACACAGTTTCGACCCGGTGTTTCTTCAGAATGCGGGCGATTTTCCCCGAGAGTGCGCCTGTGTATGGAATAAATGCAGTGCTTACCTCCTCCCTCGTGACTTCATCCATCTCGACAGGTTGTGCTGCAGTGGTTGTGCGGAGAGCACGTTGAATCTGCCACTCTGAGTACCCATTTTTTCGAAATACAGTTCTCAGATGTTCCAATTCCTGGGGTAGACTCTCTGCGTCAGAGATAGTGCGCGCCCTATGTACTAGAGTTTTAAGTACGCCATGGAGTATGACCGGACGAGGATTCTGGTACAGACGTCAACATACTGGGACAGCGTTGTTAGAGAGGCCATCGAAATTCGTACCAATGACGACCTCATAAACCGTGACTGTGGCTATAATCTTAGCAAGGCTTGGGAACCAGCGATCGGGTTAATCAAGAATAAATCGAGCAAACGTATAGTTGTGACGACCACGGCGGACAGAGCCATCACACCGACGTCATCTCGGACGCCTAAGCAATAAGTTTCACCGCGCGACCGTGGCGCGGGGCGCGGACGGAGGAGGAGCGCGCCGCGGGTGTAGGGTATTTAAATCTTCCGCCGCCGCGACCCAACCCAGTTCCCTCTGAGTAGCCATAGCGTACGGATCTCCGTACCGGCACGTTCACAGGAGCTCAGTCCATCAGTTCACCTTATGATGGCGACATGTATGATCGCCGAAATATTGTGCCCGTTGGACACTATAGACCGGCAGCACACCCGTGGATATTTTGATTATCAAATACGCCGGCAGAAACTCAAGAATCACATTATAAAGTACTTCGAAGAAAACGGTCTATTGACACACAGTCAACATGGGTTTAGAAAACATCTTTCCTGTGAAACACCACTAGCTCTTTATTTAGATGAAGTGTTGAGTGCTATTGACAAGGGATTTCATATCGATTCCGTATTTCTGGATTTCCGGAAGGCTTTTGACACTGTACCACACAAGCGGCTCGTAGTGAAATTGCGTGCTTATGGAGTATCGTCTCCGTTATGTGACTAGATTTGTTATTTCCTGTCAGAAAGGTTACAGTTCGTAGTAATTGGCGGAAAGTCATCAAGTAAAACAGAAGTGACTTCTGGCGTTCCCCAAGGTAGTATTTGTTGTGTTGGCAGAAGAGCCAACACCGTGTTACGAGAGGAGGCCGAAATGCAAGCGTCTTAGCTCACGCAGGCTGGCGTGAGGAGCGATTGACTATACTGACGTGAGGTCTGCAACATGACAAGCAATTAGAATTCAAAAAGCGGACGTAATTAGTTTGATACTTAACTTTAATCCATTAATGATGAGCGTTGCTCTTGACGGTACATGAGTCACAATATTATCTGTTCAGAAGACATAGTAACTGAATATGGCGCCTTGCTAGGTCGTAGCAAATGACTTAACTGAAGGCTATGCTAAACTGTCGTCTCTGCAAATGAGAGCGTATGTAGTCAGTGAACCATCGCTAGCAAAGTCGGCTGTACAACTGGGGCGAGTGCTAGGGAGTATCTCTAGACTAGACCTGCCGTGTGGCGGCGCTCGGTCTGCAATCACTGATGGTGGCGACACGGGGGTCCGACGTATACTAACGGACCGCGGCCGATTTAAAGGCTACCACCTAGCAAGTGTGGTGTCTGGCGGTGACACCACAGTATTATAGGCCCTTTGCTGTTCCTTGTCTATATAAACGATTTGGGAGACAATCTGGGCAGCCGTCTTCGGTTATTTGCAGGTGACGCTTTCGTTTATCGATTTAGAAAAAATATCTGAATGGTGCGAAAAGTGGTAGTTGACCCTAAATAACGAGAAGTGTGAGGTCACCCACATGAGTGCTAAAAGGAACTCGGTACACTTCGGTTACACGATAAATCAGTCTAATCTAAAAGCCGTAAATTCAACTAAATACCTAGGTAATACAATTACGAACAACCTAAATTCGATGGAACACACACAAAATGTTGTGGGGAAGGCTAACCTAAGACTGCGTTTTATTGACAGGACACTTATAAAATGTAAGAGACCTATACTACGCTTGTCCGTCCTCTTTTAGACTACTGCTGGGCGATGTGGGATCCTTACCAGATTGGACTGTCGGAGTACATGGAAAAAGTTCAAAGAAGGGCAGCACGTTATGTATTATCGCGAAATAGGGGAGAGAATGTCACTGAAATGACACCGGATTTGGGCTGGACTTCATTAGAAGAAAGGCGTTTTTCTTTGCGACGGAATCTTCCGACGAAATTCCAATCACCAACTTTCTCCTCTGAATGCAAAAATATTTTGTTGACACCGACCTACATAGGAAGGAACGATCTCGAAGACAAAATAAGGGAAGTCAGAGCTCGTACGGAAATATATAGGTGTTCAATCTTTCCGCGCGCCATACGAGATTGATATAATAGAGAATTCTGAAGGTGGTTCGACGAACACTCTGCCAGGCACTTAAATGTGATTTGCAGAGTATCCATGTAGATGTAGATGTACTCCTACAGCCACAAACGTACACTGAAAGGTATGTGACACGTTGCATAGTCCTACTGGCAGACGCTATCGTCCTGAGGGAAAACAATACTGCATGGAAGTGGGCTTGGTCCCCGAGGTAGATGCATACTTGCGTTGACCCAGTGTGCCTTCCAGAATGACGAGATCAACGAGCGAATGCCACAGAAGCATTCCCCCGACACGTAATGCTCCCCCCTCCGGCCTGGACCCTTTCCTTTCAGACATTTCACGCCGTGCACACCACATCCTTCTGGCCGGTGGAGGATTAAACGTGATTTATCTGAAAAGGCCACCTGTCGCCACTCAGTGGACATACATTTGAGGAATTGGCTTGCTAATTCAAGCTTTCTTAGCTGATGAACACCAGTCAGCATACATAGCAATGTTAGCTGAACGGTCGTTGGGTAGCCCCTTGGGTCATCTCGATGGTCTTCTGCTCAACAGTTGCACGTCTGTTCTCCCTTACACGTCTCCGCAGCCGTCATTCACGATTGTCATCCATATCTCTTGGAGCACAACAGCTGCTTGTCGTTTTGGACAGAGCCATTTCCCCGTGCACGGTACACTTTAACATTGCTAGCAACTAACAGTTTAAAAATGGTTCAAATGGCTCTGAGCACTCTGGGACTTAACATCTGAGGTCATCAGTCGCCTAGAACTTAGAACTACTTAAACCTAACTAACCTAAGGACATCACATACATCCATGCCCGAGGCAGGATTACAACCTGCGACCGTAGCAGTCGCGCGGTTCCGGACTGAAGCGCCTAGAACCGCTCGGCCACGGCGGCCGGCGAACCGTTTAAAACCTCAGCTGTTTCGGAAATGCTTCCACCTTGCCCCGAAACCCAATGAGCATGCCGTTCTGGACGTCAGCTAAATCGCTCCGTTTCCGCATTACAACTACTACACTGTTTTCCCGACACGCTTTATGCACCCTACACTGCCAGTGCTGCCACTGGTCGTCTGTGAGTGGTTACTGCACGTTCGCGTCAAACTTAGTCGGCGCTCACATTAAAGTGAGCCGTGTAGGACTAGTAGTGAAGTATCCTAGCAGACTAGGAGCAGAGACGACTATCACGCCTGTCAATGACACTGGATTGGAAATCTCTCTTTAATTGCTGGTGTCAATGAATCCAAGTACATCTCAAACAGTTTCCGAGAGAACATTGTCAAGGAAAGTTCATGTAATGGACATTTGATGTCGGGTACATCGCAAACGGCAAATTTTCGCAGCTGTATGTCCTCAAATGGCCAAACACAAGTGACCGGATAGTAGCTGATTGTAGGCGCTTATTGTGGTCCAGCGAGTCAACATTTTTTGAATGATATAAAGCGTGGAGTACACAGACAGCCCAAGGAGGCGTTTAACGAGCAGTCTGTGTAGAGTTAGTGCAGGTTGGAGAGGGTCCTGTGCTGTTTTCGGGGTGTTTTCCGTACAGTGACTTGGCCCTTTCACTGAGGAAGTATCTTTCAACATTCTTCTTGATCAAGTGAGGCCTTTGTCTTCATGATCATTCTCTAGACACTCAGATCTATGAAGACGACGCCTATGATCGCACGAGTTCGTGCAACCGTTTCTGGTTTGACGAATTCTCAGGCACTATATCGGACCTTGACTGGCCTACCAAATCAGCCGATCTCATTTCCATGGAAAATCGTATGGGAGTATTAGAACAGGGAGAGAAACGTATTAATCAGCGTCGCCAAAAATCGTTAGCAGCTGACCGTTGTGGCCGAGAGGATCTAGGCACCTCAGTTCGGAAATGCGCTGTTGCAACTGTAGCAGGTTCGAATCCTGCCTCGGTCATGAATGTCCATAGGTTAGTTAGGTTTAAGTAGTTCTAAGACTAGGGGAGTGATGACCTCAGATGTTAGCTCCATAGTGCATTTGAACCATTTGAATCGTTAACGCTGGGAGATCTAATCATCCATTTGGAGCTACAGGTGGATAAGGCACACTTAATGAAACTTCTGTACACGTATAGCTCGCAAACATCGGACTTCATTAGGGCTAGGGGCGGTGTTACTCGCTGTTAGCGTGATATGTCCTCGGGATGAGTAACTCTTCGGCCGATGTGCTCATTTGTTTTTCTAATTTTTTCTCTTTAAACTAGTTAAAATTTTTCATGCGAGAAGAAGCGTGAGATAGTGTCAACACATTCTTGAGGGACCAGTGTTGAGTATTTAAGAGGGCTACTTCCTTTCGATCTCTGAGACATCTCGAAATTAAAACCACAGTGAAAATCCAGTGTAGCTTTGCGTAGATCTCTTGCTCTGTGTCCTTAGTATGTCCGGCTATCGTGTCACGTCCCATCTTTCTGTTCTGAGCACACAAGGAGCACGTGAAGATGCTTACAACAATAGTGTCTCCCGCCGAGTGTGAAGTGCTTACTGAAGGGTTTAGCCTCATTTCATGTAGCCCACCTAACGTCAGAGTCACGTATCTCCTTCTTCACGACAATTTTCGGCGGCACATTGCATGTACAACGAAGACGGCAGTTCTCCGTTTTCGATGGGAAGTGTTCCTGATTACAGCCCAGATTAGTCTCCCTGTGATTTTCATCTCTTCGTTCACATGAACCGCTAGCTGTGAGGACAACATTTTGTCACAGACAATGAGCTGCAGACCATCGGATGGAGTTGGAGGACATCGCTGGTGGCTTGCCTCTATGACGAGGGCATTGGAAAGTTTGCACACGATAAATGTGGAAGTCAGAGTAGCGACTATGTAGAGAAATAGCTGTAAGATGTAGCTAAACACTGCAAATAAGATGTTTTTGTACTTCACAGTGGTTTCAGTTTTGCTGCCAACAGGATGTTGGAAAGAAACCCTCGTAGTAATTATGCGTCTCAACTATTTTGTCCCCGCGGTTAGCAGCTCCTAGTGAATGATAACGATTCATTATTCTTAAAGATGAGTGCCCTTGGAAGAAATACAATATGTAAGACCTGAGTCTCTCCTGGCGTATACAACTTTCAAATAACTTCCGGGAATTCAGCCAGGTAACACTTTCCGCGACCGCCGATATTTCAGCGGGAGAACACCCCGCCATTTTCAAGACAAACTGCAACGGACAGGCGGCGTACATGCAAATTTAATACCTCGGTTCTCGGACCCAAGCAGGAAAGATAACACACACACACTGAACACTAGTGCCACCAAAGATGGCCAAAGTCAGAGCTATCGATAGTGAGACTATGAATTCGCAGGTGAGGTAGCATAGAGTCTGTCCCTCTGTTTCTTGACAAGGGAGAGAGCCGGACTCCAAACAGAGTTTAAACAGAAACCTCCATCCCTGTTAACAAGGTTGCTCGCTAATTTAATCTCAACTGCCTCCCGAATCACACTGTCCCAATAGCTGGACGTGCATGCCAATATCTCGGTGTTATTATATAACATGGGGTGACCAGTATCCAAGCAATGTTCGGCAATAGCAGATCTATTTGGCTGCTGTAATCGTGCGTGCCGTTTATGCTCAGTACATCTGTCCTCCACGGTCCTGATAGTTTGACCAATATATGCCATGCCGCCGCTACAAGGGACACGATATACACCCGCCTTACGCAGTCCAAGATCATCCTTAACGGAACTCAAAAGTGCTCTAATTTTAGATGGAGGTCGGAAAACACATTTCACTTGAACAGGCAGTTTGCAAACTACCTCCTGACGCTGCAGAGGAAGTTAGGAGGGAGGCATGCCGTGTTTTGACTAGGGCTCGTCCACCCAAGAGTAATGTAACAGCAGCAGAGAGGGCTGCTTTACGCTCTCTCAAAGTTGATCCCAGTATTGTTATTTTACCTGCTGACAAGGGCAATGCTACCGTTGTTTTAAATAAACATGATTATGTACAAAAGATGCAACGTTTACTATCTGATTCAACGTATCGCAGAATCGATGCTGACCCCACGAAAAGTGTTGAGAGAAAGACCAACAGCCTCCTGAAGAAAAGTGGTTTGTCGCAGGACACAATCGAGAGGCTTAACACCTATAGTGCGGTTCCCCCTAGGTTATATGGCCTTCCAAAGGTTCATAAGGAAGGGGTTCCTTTCCGTCCTATAGTGAGTAACATCGGCGCCCCGACATATTGTGTATCCAAGCATCTTGCTACTCTGTTGGGTCCACAAGTAGGACGGTGTGAACATCATATCAGGAACTCAGCTGATTTTTTACGTCGTTTGGAGGGACTAAGGCCGAATGACTCTGATATTTTAGTGAGTTTCGATGTGGTCTCTCTCTTCACTCGTGTTCCTCTGTCTGATTCGTTGCGGTTAATTGAAGCCAGGTTTGGTGCTGATTTAACTAATCTCTTTAGGCATGTGTTGACATCCACTTACTTTTTATTTAATGACCAGTATTACGAGCAGACAGATGGAGTTGCGATGGGTAGTCCGTTGTCTCCTGTGATCGCAAATTTGTTTATGGAAGACTTCGAGGAACGTGCATTGGAGTCGGCGCCTTTAAAACCCGCCTGTTTCTATAGATACGTTGACGATACCTTCGTTGTTTGGCCTCACGGTAGGGAGAATTTGAATGTCTTTCAAGAACATCTGAACTCGATCCACCCGAACATTCGTTTTACGATGGAGGTGGAAAAGGATGGTTGCCTTCCGTTTCTCGACGTGTTGGTTAGGAGGAAGGATGATGGATCATTGGGACATGCAGTCTACAGGAAAAGTACTCACACCGACTTGTACTTACAAGCTAATAGTTGTCACCATTCGGCTCAGCGTGAAGGGGTACTTCGTACCTTGGTACACAGGGCACATATCGTTTGCCAGCTGAGCTGTCCCATCTTGAAGTTACATTTCGTCAAAATGGTTACAGTGATAGACAGATTGAACGTGCGTTGCGCTATCGACCAACTGTACATCAGGTTATTGATGATAGTTCTGAGTCAACACCTAAGTCTACTGCCTTCTTGCCTTACGTAGGAAACACGTCCAATAAGATCGGTCGTATTTTACGGAAATACGATGTGAAATGTGTTATCCGACCTCCATCTAAAATTAGAGCACTTTTGAGTTCCGTTAAGGATGATCTTGGACTGCGTAAGGCGGGTGTATATCGTGTCCCTTGTAGCTGCGGCATGGCATATATTGGTCAAACTATCAGGACCGTGGAGGACAGATGTACTGAGCATAAACGGCACACACGATTACAGCAGCCAAATAGATCTGCTATTGCCGAACATTGCTTGGATACTGGTCACCCCATGTTATTATATAACACCGAGATATTGGCATGCACGTCCAGCTATTGGGACAGTGTGATTCGGGAGGCAGTTGAGATTAAATTAGCGAGCAACCTTGTTAACAGGGATGGAGGTTTCTGTTTAAACTCTGTTTGGAATCCGGCTCTCTCCCTTGTCAAGAAACAGAGGGACAGACTCTATGCTACCTCACCTGCGAATTCATAGTCTCACTATCGATAGCTCTGACTTTGGCCATCTTTGGTGGCACTAGCGTTCAGTGTGTGTGTGTTATCTTTCCTGCTTGGGTCCGAGAACCGAGGTATTAAATTTGCATGTACGCCGCCTGTCCGTTGCAGTTTGCCTTGAAAATGGCGGGGTGTTCTGCCGCCGAAATATCGGCGGTCGCTGAAAGTGTTACCTGGCTGAATTCCCGGAAGTTATTTGAAATACAATATGTAGTTTCCACTGGCTTTCAGCTGTTCACAATGCCACCATAGCAGAGCCATATTGCATAGTGTTACAAGACTAGATCAAGCAATTATCCACACCGTTGCCCATGCAACTACTGAAAATGCGACTGCTTCAAAATGGTTCAAATGTCTCTGAGCACTATGGGACTTAACTTCTGAGGTCATCAGTCCCTTAGAACTTAGAACTACTTAAACCTAACTAACCTAAGGACATCACACACATCCATGCCCGAGGCAGGATTCGAACCTGCGACCGTAGCGGTCGCGCGGTTTCAGGCTGTAGCGCCTAGAACCACTCGGCCACCCCGGCCGGCGCGACTGATTCCCTTCTACATCTACATCACACTCTACAAGTCACTTATCGATGTGTGGTGGAGGATATTTCTGGTAGCACTAACTGTTCCCCCTTCTCCCTTACATTCGCGAATGGCACGAGGGTAGGATGATTGTCGGTGAACCTCTGTGTTAGTTCCAACATCTCGAATTTTCTGATCGCGGTCGTTTCCTGATATCTAGGCGGAGGTAGTAATGTGTTATCCGACTCTTCTCGGCAAGCCGTCACTCGAAATTTTAACGGTAAACCTTTCGTCACGCAGATTGCCTCTCTTGTAACGCCTTCAGCACAGCACCTCTCTCGCGCCAACCAAACGAAGCCGTGACGAAAGACACCGCTCTTCGTTCGATCTTCTCAACCTGGTAAGGATCACAGGTTGATGACCAATAATCAAGAATCTGTCTAACAAGAGCCTTCTTGGATGAGTTTCATTTCCCAAAGATTCTTCCTATGCATTTGAGTCTGGTGTCCGCTTCTCTTACTATTTGTTTTATGCGTTAATTCCACTGAAGGCCGCCCTGGATAGTTGCTCATTGATATTTTACGGGGTATACTGTTTGCAGTAATTTGCATCGGCAGTTTTATTGTTCAGTATTGGAATTTTTCCTGTTTCTGCACAACTTGTTAGATTTATTTACGTTCAGAGTCAACTCATGCCTCTGCAGATCGATGCTGTCTTTTGCGTTGCTGCTTTCTTATAGACCAACGCATCATTTGAGAACAGTCTCAATGAGGTTCCGATATTTCCTTCTAGCTCATTTATCTGTTGTAAATAGCAATTGTATTGTCGTATTTCTTTGGGGTACTCTGGAAATTACATCTGTCGATTTTGTTCCTTTAAGTGGGACGTCTTGAGTTCTATCTGAAAGGATGTCTTGAACACAGTCGCAATTCTAGCCCGGTTTTCCTTCACTAAACGGCAGTGCGTGACGTTGTCATATGCCTTCCTGACCTGAAGCAGCACGGCATCAAACTGAGCGTCGTTGTCTATAGCTCTATGGATCTCATGGAGGAACAGAGCGATCTGTTTCGCAGGATCTCTGTTTGTGGAATCCATGCTGGTTTTTGTACAGGAGACAGCGTTTTCGGGGACCACGACTCTGAATGAGGATCTATGCAGAAAGAGCTTTCCGTTATGGTTGCACCTAAGGCTCGGCTATCTGCGTCATTAAGGCACGCAAGCCACTCAAAATCGGAAGTGCCTGTGACACTGGTGATAGTTCTTATTGTGAAGATAGCATCATTTAGACTCTGCGCAAGATCCTGAATGTTATCGTCTAGTTTTCCAAGAGTTTAATGTACTATTTGAGTCATTAATTGGACACTCTGTGACCTCCCTGTGACGATAAGATCTCCAAAACTAGACCATGGAGACGTCGAACACACACACACACACACACACACACACACACACACACACACACACTAGTCCTAACAAGACTACTTTCGTATATTATATTTCATTGTATTGATACGAGCCTTCACTCCTATGTGGTTTAATAATTCTCCAAAATTCGTGCTGGCTTGTTTTATGCAGCTCCATGCAATATGTCCCGTAACACCAGCTTATAAAAAAAATCCGCCATTTGAAATAAACTACCGACTGGTGGTGCTTATTAAATATTTTGAAAAACTCTGGTGTGACGCTAACAATTTCATTCCCCTGAAGCATAAATGTAAAATGATGGGCACCGCCGGCCGGTGTGGCCGAGCGGTTCTAGGCGCTACAGTCTGGACCCGCGCGACCGCTACGGCCGCAGGTTCGAATCCTGCCTCGGGCATGGATGTGTGTGATGTTCTCAGGTTACTTAGGCTTAAGTAGTTCTAAGTTTTACGGGACTGATGACCTCAGCAGTTTAGTCCCAAAGTGCTCAGAGCCATTTGAACCATTTTGATGGGCACCTACAAGCTGTTCTGGTACTGCTTTCGCAAATACAACATGGTTAGAATGTTTTTCAGAGGGGCACCGTTTTTTTTAGTGTAAAGCAAAGTTTTAGCACATATGCTATTCTTCCAATCTTTGCTGTACTACTTGTCGTATAATTATGTGGATTGTGATTATATGGGACAGCCAGTGTGTCCTTCTTTATACTACAGTCCAACCAGTAATCAAGAATGGTGGCTTACTAGTACTGTTTGCTTGCAATTTTCTAATTGAAAATACCTGCCAAAGAAAGTGGTTTCTCCTGATCTCTGAGTTTTTAGAGGAGGTGGTGGAGGTGGTTAGTGTTTAACGTCCCATCGACAACGAGGTCAATAGAGACGGAGCGCAAGCTCGGGTTAGGGAAGGATTGGGAAGGAAATCGGCCGTGCCCTTTCAAAGGAACCATCCCGGCATTTGCCTGAAACGATTTAGGGAAATCACGGAAAACCTAAATCAGGATGGCCGGAGACGGGATTGAACCGTCGTCCTCCCGAATGCGAGTCCAGTGTGCTAACCACTGCGCCACCTCGCTCGGTGAGTTTTTTAGACAACTGTTCTAAAGTAATATAGTTTTTTGCCATGATAGCATGGAACTTTGTCGGTCCCATAAAACTGTGTATGCATGTGTCGTAAATTACGTTAATACTGAGTTTGTGATACTTTTGCTACACCAGGGGAAATGGATTACAAGTGCAAGTTGTAAAGTTTAGTGGTAGTGTGCGGTGGAAATAGAGGTCTATTGATAGAGGTTAGTGACCAGGCGACAATGAGTCACCAGATCGTTCTTCTTACATATTGTACATATTGTTGCCAACTTATCTCCACGGTAATTTAATAAAATGCCACAGATAACAGACTCAAAGCGTTATGCAGTTCTTGTAGAAAGATGTGCTTTGCTAATTGAAATTGGCTCGAAAATTCGTAAACGTTCGCGCGAACTGCTATTACGCGAATGGGATACTCCCCTCTTATTTGCAAATTGATCTTGTAGTCTTGGTTCCTCAATCAGTCCAAGAAGTAGTAGGTGAAAAATATTTTGTTGCCTTAGTTGATATGAAGCAATACAGCTGTGAACGACCAGACGAGCAGAACAATATTAGTGCATCTTTGTTGCTAATGGAACATCCTCCATCAATTGCATCGCCACACTATGCTTATCATTAGTACGATACGACGGTGAACCGACAATTAAAACTCAGTCTAAAACGTATGTGATCAAATTTCGGAGATGATCTTTGAAACCCTCCCTGTGAAGTTGTTGGTGTCCAGATATTACAAGAAATAGCGTGCAAACACAACGTTGAACTTATGGCAAACTTGGAAATAACATCTAATTTGCTTTCACCTCCTCGACGGATGATAATAGTTCAGCTCGTGAGTTTCTTGTTTCCAACGACGTGAAAGTACAGCATGGAAGCAGAATACTGATCACTCAAACGATCGCCACCCTTCATACACGCCAAACATATTTAGTTTAAAACGTAACGTAGATTTTAAAACATTGCTGTTCTGTTTCACTTTTGTAAAAATGCTTAAGTAGTTCAGTTTCCAAGAGCCTGTCTAAAGTAACTGAAGACAAAGTAATTGAATTGTGGATGCAATGGATTATATCATATTAGGCTACTCCGTTATTTCAATATATCGTTTCTTTCAGTGTCCTAAATGACTAGAGAACTAGCCAGAGATTCCCTCTTGCGTTTGTTTTCCTTCTTCAAGCTGCACATTGCTCTGAGGTTGGTGTTGGTGAACATTCATCTGCTGCAGGACAACCCAGATAGGAAGTCAAGCATGTTGTTGCTTTCGTGTTGCACGCAACAACGCGCCAGACGGTGCGAGAAACGATTTTTTTTTAACCCCGCGGCCTGTACCTCACTATCTTGCTACGTGGTCTTACAGTCGTCAGCGTCTCACTTTGGAAAAAAAAGAGAGAGAAAATGCTGTAAGTAGCGGGAGATGTGACTTGATTTTCAGCACGGAAGGAGTGGGGAACTGGTTGCCTCCTTGAGCAAGAGTAATAGCTGCGGAAAATGATGGACTTCTCATAAAAATTCATGAACTCAGACAGATTTATTCGGCTTTGCGAATTCAGTTTTTCATTAAAATTTATTAACTGGACGTCATATGACATGAAAAAGGACCTTTGAATCTCGTTAAAAATGAATATTGGCCGAGTCATTTAAGGCGGCTGGACGGTTCTAGGCGCTTCAGTCCGGAACCACGCTGCTGCTACGGTCGCAGGTTCGAATCCTGCCTCGGGCATGGATGTGTGTGATCCTTTGGTTAGTTAGGTTTAAGTAGTTCTGAGTCTAGGGGACTGATGACGTCAGGTGTTAAGTCCCACAGTGCCTAGAGCCATTTGAACCATTTTAGTCATTTAAAAGGTACTGATATTTTCAGGTGAGATATAAACGCAGTTCATTGGGCACAGAAATCACGGAAGTAGTGCAGAAGCCTCGGAGGCGGTATACATGTCGTTTTCCCATTAAAGGAACGTCTGAGAGACCTTCAGCAACTATTGACACAAATATATTCATACAAAACCGGATAATCTTCTCCACTTCATGCGATATCCTCTCTGTACTGGGTTTCATCGGTGCATTATTTTTATAATCGTTCCACTGTTCTTCGTCCCTTCAGTTATTTGTGGTAAAATTATTAGCAGTTCTATATGTGAGTCATTTCTTGTGTCGTTTAGACCTAGTTCGCCAGATAAGGATTACCTAAATTCCATTTCCTTTTCTTTGGCTTCTCTTAAGTAACGCCGTCATCCAAAATCTAGCAGCTGCCAATACTTCATAAAATGCCATTGTTTGCCTTGCCAACAGTGTTTTCTCGTAATTATTCCAATTCGGTAAATTCAGTAGTCAGTATGGCAAGCAACATTACACACTACACTATAAAATGCGTACTTGTTCTAGGACGTTGTTGTTGTTATTGTCAGTGAGTGGTTTGATGCACCTCTCCATAATTCTCTGCTATCTGCAAGTCTTTTCCTCTACGAATAAATACAGAAGACTATATCCGTTTGAACTTGTTTCTGTACTGGTATTCATCTCCTGGCCTTTCTCTACAGTTCTTATCCCCCGAGGCTTCCCTCAAATAATAATAGCGCATGCTGAAAAGTAAGGCCTCCTAATTTTTTATGTGAAAAGAAACGTAATTATTCTACAGTATATCTTTATACTCGATGGTTTCATAATTGCAGCTCTCTGTAGGTAAAGGTCTCCGAGTAGTAGCGTGTAACTTTGCGGTGTGTAACGTTACTACGACGGTGCATCAGAAACAGTGAACAGTATTCGAGTGTCGAATTCGAAGACATCGTCCACACATGCAATATCCTCGCCAGACCACACCGAACGCTGTGACATCTGACACAATACGACGCCTTGGGTCGACTGTCATCGATCACTATGCATTCCCCAGTTGATTCCATTCGACATAATCTGTTTCCAAAACTTTGATAGTGTTGAAGCGTTGTAAATAAAGGTGAAGTTGGGCAACGATTAAACATTCTATAGTGTCATTGTCAGCAATTGGCTTCTAGACAGGAGAAATGTATTCGTCGTCAGGGTGAAAAATGAATACGTAGCCACGAAGAATAAAGATATAGAATGTTAATAATGTGTATTTTATTTAAGGGGGTCCAACAGTTTTCACACGAAATATTCGAAGGCTTTCCTAATTTTATGATTCCCGAAAGTCTCAGAATGCGTCCTGTCAAACGATCTCTTCTTTCAGTACTGAGTGAGGTGACGCATTGTTAGCACCCTGGATCCACATTTAGGAGGACGCGTCCAGCTACCCAGGATTCGGCTTTTCGTGGTTTCCCTAAAACGCTCCGCGCAAATGCCGGGATGGTGCCTTTGAAAATGCACAGCTTGTGCTCCATCTCTAATAACCCCGCTGTCAAAGGGACGTTAAATCCAATTTTTCTTCCTTCCTTTCAGCCAACATTTGCAACAAATTTCTTTTCGCTATATTTATGTTATATCTGCTCTAATCTTAAGCATTATCTCATCTAATCTTAAGCATTATTCTGTAGAACTACATTGTGCATATAGTCCACGTTTCACTTCAACACAACGCTACAATCCTGACAAATTCTTTCGAAACAGACTTCTTTAAAACTTTAGTTTATATTCGATGTAAATAAACTTCACTTCTTCATAAATACTTTTCTTGCTGTTGCCAGTGTACATTTTATATCATCTGTACTTCTTCCATGCTCAGTTATTTTATGGCCCACATAGCAAAATACACCTACTACTCATTTCTTATTCTAAATCTCTCAACATCGACCATTTAATTCCATTATCCTGGTTTTCCTTTTGTCGGTTTTGCTCTTATCCTTTCAATATATTGTCCATTCCGTTCATCTGCTCTTCTAGTGCTCTGTCAGAAAGCCACAAAGCTTTTATTTCTTCTCCCTGAACTTTAAATCGTTCTCCATATTTTTCTTCGCTTTCCTTCACGGTTTAGTCAACGTACAGATTGAATGAGACCGGGGTATGGTACAAACTTGTCGCTCTATGCTCAGCCATTGCTACCCCCCTTATGACCTTCGACTCTTTTTCGCTGCCGTCTAGTTCCTGTACAAGTTGCAAATAAACTATCGCTCCAATTTATCCCAGTTACCATAAGGATTTCAAAGAGTGCATTGCAGTCAACATCGTCAAAATCTTTCTGTACGTCTACATGAGTACACTGATCAACCGTAATATTATGACCACAAATCTGCTATCAATATAAATCCGTACAGGCGATAGCAGCCTCATCTGGTGAGGAATGACTGCTAGCCAGACACAAGAAAAGTTCACATAGCATCAGTGAGAGTGCCGGCCTCTTGTAAACTCATGTTGGTAAATTAAGGATATTGCAGAATGTGGTGTCACACAACATGGCGCTACATAAAACTGGCGCTAATAGCATAGGCACATAGGGAACACACACGACACAGATCTGTAAGTCGACGATATTGGTGATAAGTTGAGAAGACCGTCCCGAAACACAAGTGCTACAAAACGCCACTGTTTCCTGTGCATGTACCCCGACATCAATATTGGTTATGATCACCATGCACACGTACACAGGCCGCACAACTGGTTGGCATACTCTGAATCGGGTGGTCGAGCAGCTACTGGGGTATAGCCTCCCATTCTTACACCTGTGGCTGTCTGAGCTCCTGAAATGCCCTAGAGGTTTGAAGATGTGCAGCGATACGTCGACCGAGAGCATTACAGACGTGTTTGATGGGGTTTAGGTTTGGAGAACAGGCAGGCCACTCCATTCGCCTGATATATTCAGTTTCAAGGTACTGCACGATGTCAGCTCAGTGGAGCCGTGCGTTATCATCCATCTAGAGGAAGGTGGGGCCTACTGCTCCCCTGAAAAGGTGGACATACTGGTGCAAAATGACGTCCCGATACACGTGACCTGTTACCGTTCCTCTGTCAAATACATGCAGGGGTGTACGTGCACCAATCACAATCCCACTCCTCACCATCAAACCACGATCTCCACACAGGTCCCTTTCAAGGACATTAAGGGGTTGGTATCTGGTTCCTTGTTCACGCCAGTTGAAAACCCGATCACTGTTCAGACTATACATGGACTCATCCATGAACATAACCTGGGACCACTGTTCCAATGACTATGTACTGTGTTCTTGAGACTAGGCTTTATGGGCTCTCCTGTGACCAGGGGTCAGTTGAATGCACCTTGCAGGTCTCCGGGAGAATAAACCATGTCTGTTCAGTCGTCTGTAGACTGTGTGTCCGGAGACAACTGTTCCAGCGGCTGCAGTAAGGTCCCGAGCAAGGCTACCTGCAGTACTCCGTGGCCGTCGGCGTTCAATGATGGTGATATATCGGTCTTCTTGTGGTGTTGTACACTGTGGACGTCTCGTACTGTAGCGCCTGGACGCGTTTACTGTTTGGTGGAATCGTTGCCATAATCTTGACATCATACTTAGTGGCACACGGAGGACCTGTGCAATGACCTGCTGTGTTTGACCAGCCTCCAGTCGCTCTAGTATTCCACCCCTCATAACGTCATCAATATGTGTTCTTTGAGCCATTTTCAACACGCAGTCACGTCTGCACACTTTCTCGCTGTACCATACTCTGACTTGCACCAACACACCTCTGCATACGTGGACTGCTGCCAGCGCCACTGTGAGACGACCGCAGGTCAGATGCACCGCATGGTCATACCCCGAGGTGATTTAAACCCGCAAACCGCCCACCAGAGCGTTGTTTCACCAACATTATCCATAATTTATTAGCCTGAGTGTATAATGGGCAAAGGACGCGATTTGTCTGACCGAGGGCAAATTGTGGTGGCCCGGAGGTTCGGCACGAGGATTTCGGAAATTGCACGACTTATCAGGTGTTTGAGGAGAGCTGTGGTGAGTGTCTTCAACACATGGCAAAACCAAGGTGAAACCACATCCAGAGGTCGTGGCGTTGGTTGGCCAACCCTCATTACAGATGTCAGACGCCGTAAGCTGGGTAGACTTAGAAAACAGGACAGACGGCGAACTGCGGCGGAACTAATTGCAGACTTAAATGCTGCCAGAGTACAAGAGTTGGTGTACACATATTCCACCGACTTCTAACGACAGGCCTGCACAGCCGACGACACATGCATGTGCCAATCTTAACACCACGACAGCGGCAACTGTGACTGAAATAAGCACGTCATCATCGGCACTGACGCAAAGGAAGAGCATTGCATGATCTGATGAACCCCGATACCTTCTTCATATCGATGGGAGGGAGCAAATCCTTCTTCTTCCAAGGGAACAGCACCTTGACACCTGTACTCTGGGGCAGAGGCTACCTGGCGGCGGCTCCATTATGCCTTATGAAACATTCACATGGGCATCCATTAGTCCAGTGGGTTTCTTGCAAGGCACCAAGACTGCCAAGGAGTGTGGTTCACTGGTTACAGACCACGTACACGCCTTCATGACGGTCCTATTTTCCTGCGGCAATGGCATTTTTCAACAAGATAATGCACCATTTCACAAGGCGAGGAGTGTGATGGTGTGGTTCGAGGAGCACAGCGGCGATTTCCAATTGATGCACTGGCCCCGCAACTAGCCGTATATGAACCCGATCGCACACATCTGTGATGTGACTGAACGTGGCGTCACAGCTCATCGCCTCCCTCCTTGAAATTTATGGGAATTAGGTGACCTGCGTGCGCAGATGTGGTGCCAACTTCCTCCAGCAGCCTCTAAAACCCTCATTGCTTCCATGCCACGACACGTCGCTGCTGTCACCCGTGCCAAAAATGGAATTACTGGCTGTTAGGTAGGTAGCCATAATGTTGTGGCTGATCAGTGTAGCTTTGTCTCACGGTAACTCATCTTATAAGAGAAGTTGTAAGACCATCATGCCGTCGCGTAATCCTACATTTCTCCGCAACCCAATACAATCCTTCCCGAGGGCGGATTATACCAGTTTTTCCTTTCGCCTGTAAATGATTCGTGTCGATGTTTTGCATCCATGACTTATTACTCCAGCAGTTCGTTTATAATCACAGCTGTTAGCACCTGATGTCTTTGGAATTGAGGTCTGAGGATATTTTGCCTGTTTCGTAGGTCTTTCAAACCAGGTGAAATAGTTTTCTCACTGCTGCCTTACCCGAGGATATCAGTAGTCCTGACGGATTGTCGTCTAGTTCCTGGGCTTTGTTTCGACTTTTGTCTTTCAGAGCACTCCAAAATTATTCTCGCAGTAAAATTTAATCTCCCATTTCATCTTCACCTACTTCTTCCCACTGTATACTGTTGCCTTCATTTCCCATGTTGGCCTATTACATCTCTATTTGCTCTTTCCATCTTTCAGACTTCCCTTCTTTCCTTACAACTGGTTTTCCATTCATGCTCTTGATATTCACACAGCTGCTTCTCTTTTCTCCAAAGGCCTCTTTAGTTTTCCTGTAAGCGGTGTCTATCTTTTCCCTAGTTATATGGGCTTCTATAGCCTTGCATAATCATTTTGCACTTTCTGCCAATATCGTATGCTATACGTCTGTATTCCCTTTTGCCTGCTTCATTTTCTGGATAGTTAAACTCTAGAAACTGAAGCAAGTAGCATTATTCATACACATTTTCCGTAGATTATCATCACTTACTTTCTTATTTTCCTCATGTTCCAATTACAGTTTCTGTTGAACCCACTGAGGAGATGAAGAGATTTTTGTTCATAAACGTTCTGGTAAGTTTAATGTTACCTGATCGTTGGCGTAGAAAATAACGGGGGCCTAGAAGTAAACATGAGGTACCTTTACCTTTCAATTTGATAATAGTGTACTCACCCTCTGTAACACCAATCGGACATTGCAATTTTACGTCTATAATACATAGCATTAATTGAAGCTGTGTCAGAAATTATATGTATTTATCTAGGATAGTTTAATTATTACAACAATTTGTCTGCAGGCAAACTTTGATTCCACCGAATTTTTGACAGAAATGAGTTTTCCTCGCATCCTGAAGTTTGGAGTATAACTGGGGAAATAACAAATTTTTATTTCACCTAACTTAATGAATATACAGTCCTTTTCGTACATAGATAGTAGAAGCCCACTAATTGTCTTTCCTCCAGTGGTTTCCGCTTTGTTCTGTTCTACACATAATCTGGTTTTCCGTTCACTCAGGTGTCGAACGTTATGTATTGGTTTGTTAATAAACATATTATTTTCAGATAATTATTCAAAAATGCGAGTAAAATGTCAGAAAATACAGAAATGAGATCAGCTTTTATCATTAATAGCTGGTGTTGCGATAAAATCAGTGACTACGTTTAGCAACATTTACTAAATTGAATGGAGAAACTGAAACGATTTAATGTCAGCAGCAAGCTACATTAGAATACTGCTGTTTGGTGTGAGATAGTATTATCTTTTAGTCTCAAAATCGTTGTTAATTTTTTTATGGCCATTGCAATAGAACTCCAGATAAAATATACAGTATATTACATTTTACTGCCGGATGTAGATCACATGTCTTGCGTATTTCTCTGGAAGGACCCCTTTGTCTTGTTTCCTTCAAGTGCTAAATGAGGACGACAGTTAAAGGTAGTGACAAAGGTTTTGTATCTCGCCAGGAAGGCGGCGCGTGGGTCTGCTCCTGCGATCTGAAAAGTAGGCCGAATGAAGCGAGTAGGAGCAGGAGAAGTAAAGCACTTAGGTACTGCGTGTAAATTTAAAGATGTTTGTTATAGGCAAAAACAAGTTAGTAAATGCTTACATAACTTTGCGATGATGAGCACGTAAGTGCGAAGTCGTATTTCCGTCGTTATTAGAACAAAGTCTCAATAGCAGTCTAGCCCACTCTGACAGTAGATGCGATGTTTCCAGGCCGACTGCTCTTGATGAAATGGGCAGAAAGCAGAGCTGCGCCCGTTGAGCTCCACAGCGTCGGCTAGAGGGCGCTGTGGTCGGCGTAGTTCGTCCGCTCTCGTAGTGCCAACCTACGAGCGTGGCATCGGAACTATCGATGGTCTTAGTTCTCCTCTGATGCTAAAGGTCTTAGAGTTGAAATAATCACGCAAAAAAGGAGTATTTTTTAATGTACTTGCTGGATGTGAATTCTACATTATCCAGGAAACGGGTTATACTTCCTCTGTGGAGAAACTGTTCTAATACTAACGACTACGTAAGTCGAAGTTCGTTTCGTATCATGGGCAGTAAATGAAAGAAAGAGTGTGTTATTACAATTTCATATACGTTTACGTAATATGCATAAAGTTCTTCCCCTATGCATTATTTCTGTGTTCTCTTAAAATGATAAAATATCTCATTCAGTCCAAAAGGATATTTTTTCTTTGTATTAGGATGCATTTCAATGATTTCGTATCGAAAAATGTGTTTGCAGAATTTTGGTATTCTTAAAGCAGTCTTGCCAATGGATTTTCTGTGGAACCAAACGTTGCACAAATCTTTCCAAATACAGATAAAGCATCTTTATTAAAAATCACTACAATACACAAAAAATTAACGTTTACTCTGTAGGTCGCTTCAACATTTCAGTTCATCAGAAAGTTGGTTTCCGTATGACGATGTCATGAGCTGGCTATCTGACCTATGGTCTGATCGAATAACAACAAAGAATTACCGCTATTCTTATGATTTACATTTAAATTCTAATCTGTTGGAGCTTCCCTTCTCTGAATCTCAAATACACATCAAATTAAGATTCGATAATTTCTTTTTTCAAACGGTATACACGTATTTATACTTTCAATATACACTCCTGGAAATTGAAATAAGAACACCGTGAATTCATTGTCCCAGGAAGGGGAAACTTTATTGACACATTCCTGGGGTCAGATACATCACATGATCACACTGACAGAACCACAGGCACATAGACACAGGCAACAGAGCATGCACAATGTCGGCACTAGTACAGTGTATATCCACCTTTCGCAGCAATGCAGGCTGCTATTCTCCCATGGAGACGATCGTAGAGATGCTGGATGTAGTCCTGTGGAACGGCTTGCCATGCCATTTCCACCTGGCGCCTCAGTTGGATCAGCGTTCGTGCTGGACGTGCAGAGCGCGTGAGACGACGCTTCATCCAGTCCCAAACATGCTCAATGGGGGACAGATCCGGAGATCTTGCTGGCCAGGGTAGTTGACTTACACCTTCTAGAGCACGTTGGGTGGCACGGGATACATGCGGACGTGCATTGTCCTGTTGGAACAGCAAGTTCCCTTGCCGGTCTAGGAATGGTAGAACGATGGGTTCGATGACGGTTTGGATGTACCGTGCACTATTCAGTGTCCCCTCGACGATCACCAGTGGTGTACGGCCAGTGTAGGAGATCGCTCCCCACACCATGATGCCGGGTGTTGGCCCTGTGTGCCTCGGTCGTATGCAGTCCTGATTGTGGCGCTCACCTGCACGGCGCCAAACACGCATACGACCATCATTGGCACCAAGGCAGAAGCGACTCTCATCGCTGAAGACGACACGTCTCCATTCGTCCCTCCATTCACGCCTGTCGCGACACCACTGGAGGCGGGCTGCACGATGTTGGGGCGTGAGCGGAAGACGGCCTAACGGTGTGCGGGACCGTAGCCCAGCTTCATGGAGACGGTTGCGAATGGTCCTCGCCGATACCCCAGGAGCAACAGTGTCCCTAATTTGCTGGGAAGTGGCGGTGCGGTCCCCTACGGCACTGCGTAGGATCCTACGGTCTTGGCGTGCATCCGTGCGTCGCTGCGGTCCGGTCCCAGGTCGACGGGCACGTGCACCTTCCGCCGACCACTGGCGACAACATCGATGTACTGTGGAGACCTCACGCCCCACGTGTTGAGCAATTCGGCGGTACGTCCACCCGGCCTCCCGCATGCCCACTATACGCCCTCGCTCAAAGTCCGTCAACTGCACAAACGGTTCACGTCCACGCTGTCGCGGCATGCTACCAGTGTTAAAGACTGCGATGGAGCTGCGTATGCCACGGCAAACTGGCTGACACTGACGGCGGCGGTGCACAAATGCTGCGCAGCTAGCGCCATTCGACGGCCAACACCGCGGTTCCTGGTGTGTCCGCTGTGCCGTGCGTGTGATCATTGCTTGTACAGCCCTCTCGCAGTGTCCGGAGCAAGTATGGTGGGTCTGACACACCGGTGTCAATGTGTTCTTTTTTCCATTTCCAGGAGTGTACATACACTTATGCCTCCATATACTGATTATAGCAATCCTGTCCTTCGGAGTGTTTCTCAGGAAAGCTCGCGGCGCCTGGCATTGATTATGAATGCCTGTGTTCGTTACATCTTTGATGATACACTCGATGATCATATTTCACCATCATATGCACAGCTGTCCAACTGTAGGTTAACGCAAACAAGCACAGAGATTTCCATACGATCTGCCTCCTCAACTGCATTATCAATGTACATTGTAACTCACGTCTGTCCTCGATCTTAACAGTCTTGTGTGGACAACATGGCAGAAACACCCATTCGCCATCGGAGTAAAATACTTAATGTCCCACTCCATCGTTCAACCACTTTCTCAGTAGCAGGAACCCGACTCTGGAATAACCTCCCGCTGTATATCAGAGAACTGAATGACATCTCTGCAGAAGTAACAATAACGAGCACCATTGTCCCTGAACACAATTGATACGCTTTCCATCCTTCTGTCCAACCAGATCTTCCTAATTTTCCAGTATTCTTAGCTGGTGCAGTTTCCTTTAATTTCCCATCTCCAGAACTCACTACATCAGAAAAAATCTGTTTTGTACACCTATATTTCTTTTTATCTGCCACTAACGTTATTGTTATTGTTGTCATTACTAATGGTTCAAATGGCTCTGAGCACTATGGGACTCAACTGCTGTGGTCATAAGTCCCCTAGAACTTAGAACTACTTAAACCTAACTAACCTAAGGACATTACACACATCCATGCCCGCGGCAGGATTCGAACCTGCGACCGTAGCGGTCGTGCGGTTCCAGACTGTAGCGCCTTTAACCGCTCGGCCACTCCGGCCGGCGTCATTACTATTATTGTTATTATTATTATTATTATTATTACCAATATCACCAGTAGTGGCAGCTGCAGTATTAGTACACGTACTGCCAGTATTAACATATTAGTTCATAATTGGTATTGTTTACTCACATCGTGTCTGTAGACGCTGAAATCCTATCAATATTATTTGTCACGTTAACATTATTATTTCTTTTGTAAGTATGACGTAAAAAGTTACTGCCTGTGTGAAATCCTGGTCCGACGTAAGAGTGGGCCTGATGGTCCTAATAATATAAGGTTAAATAAATAAATAAAAACAAAATATGACGAAGAGTGATGAAATTTTCATGCATATTTCACATTCCTCTTTTACAATTGCAGTTTACACACGTTCATTTTTTGATGAATGAGATTGTGCTTAGTTTATAACAATCTCGATGTTGTTAAACGACGTTCTTTGTAACAATTGTAATAAAAAAGGAAAAGAGAACAATTCCATGAAGTTGCATACAAAAAATTAACTAATGGTATTAATGAGTTTGTTTGCTGTTAATGACATGTGGAAAAAATACAAACGTGTTTTGGGTAACATGCGGACCCTGTATTCAGTAATTCTGCGAACACGGCCAATGCAACTGTAGTAAATCCAAAGCTCAGAGGTTTGTACTAAAAGATATCATATGTCCCGTACACGGAAGCAGCGGAGAGGTATGTATCGAAAGTTACCTAGAAGCTGGTAGGATGTTGAACACTTGTCCCTGTTTCTGTCATGCCCAACTTGTAGAGCCGGCCGAAGTGGCCGTGCGGTTAAAGGCGCTGCAGTCTGGAACCGCAAGTCCGCTACGGTCGCAGGTTCGAATCCTGCCTCGGGCATGGATGTTTGTGATGTCCTTAGGTTAGTTAGGTTTAACTAGTTCTAAGTTCTAGGGGACTAATGACCTCAGTTGAGTCCCATAGTGCTCAGAGCCATTTGAACCCAACTTGTATTGTGAAGAGTAACCTATACGTGCCAAGCCCATCTCTAATTCTTGGAGAGGTCGACTGTCAAAATACGGTGAGCGGCAGGCTCGCCACTCAGAGAGAGCAGAGCGGAGCTGCGTGACCTTTGAGGACAGGACACAGCGAAGTCCTTCATAAGCCTGGGCGGGCCGGAGGCTGCGGTGCGCCTATTACGCCATTACCGCCACATGTCAGCACGTCGCCGCCCCCCACGGTGCGTAGGTGTCAGCCGCCGCCTGTGTGAAAACGCACAAAGTGTGTGCTCACACGCGTCGTGTGACAACGAACCCCGGAGAAGCCACCACTTACCAGCCGTCGCCTCTGCGTGTCGAGACACATTACGCCCGCAACATTAAGTTTCCTGGTCGTGCCGGTTTTCAATCTGAACGAGTTCTACATTATACCCATTTCCCTTTAGAATATTTGTTACTCTTTGAATTTCAAAAATGTAATCCTCTCACATATATAGGCAACTAATTTCGGAAATTCAAGTTACCATCTTCAGATCATCTACATAAATCAGCCATACATAGAGAGGCACAGTGGTTGATGTATATAGATGATTTGAAGGTGGCAATTTAAATGGCCTAAACTAGTTGTCTACATATGTATTTATTCCAGTTTGGTCAAATAAAACTGATATAGTAATAATATTACATTTTTGAATTATATTTCATCTTTGGAATCAACAATGAAGTGATGTTTAGGTTGAAAATCTGACTCAAGCGCTTAGTTAGGGCGGATGACGTTTAGGTATTCACCAGACTTATTCTCACGTTGTATGGGGGAGAATGGCAAAGAAAATTATATAGATGGTTTCAAAAAGGGATATCCATCTAAAGCCTTTCATATTTGTATTGTCCTCCTTTTTCTGCAATGAATGAATGAGGCCGTATTTCCTGTGTGTGTGTATGTGTGTGTGTGTGTGTGTGTGTGTGTGTGTGTGTGTGTGTGTGTTTATTTATTACTAGTCCTTAGGTAACCTTAGAAGGTGTAGTATTTTGATTTTAGACTATCTAAAACATTTCGCCTCCTTCCTAAACTGACCCTGCAGACCCAATACTACACGTAAAACGTGTATAAGAAATGGTTGAAACGGCTCTGAGCACTATGGGACTTAACATCTGAGGTCATCAGTCCCCTAGAACTTAGAACTACTTAAACCTAACTAACCTAAGGACATCACACACATCCATGCCCGAGGCAGGATTCGAACCTGCGAGCGTAGCGGTCGCGCGGTTTCAGACTGGAGCGCCTAGAACCGCTCGGCCACTCCGGCCGGCTGTGTATACGTCATTCAGTATACCATGTAAACTTTTTTATGTTGCTGTAAGTTTCAACAAAAGAAAGTTTTAATAAAAAGGAAATTAGATACAGTAAAAGTATGCTTACCCTTGTTGAAAATAATACAGTGTACGGTAGTGGACCACTAGACTTTGCTACAATAGAAATAAAGTTACGAGCTAAATTGACTTCACGGCTTATTTCTTATTACTTCTTTACTTTTTCGATTTTTGATATCTCATCTGGGACACAGTCAAGGAGGCACACAATCGCTATTGCCAGTCTTCAGTCCGGTACCGTCGCCTTTTTCTTCCCCCTTTAAGAGCTATAAAAAAATGGGATGCAGATTTCTGCCGTAGCCTTTGGAGACATTCTCGTCCTCCTCATGGGACATCTTTCCTGTTCAATCATTTGTTTGGGTGTTCTTTTGTTTCTAGTCTTGTTGTTATTGTAAGTGGCGTATTCCAGCCTGTCCCACCACCAAATAAGCTTGCGTGAGTTGTTCACCTATCAGAAAATTTAGCTTGTGCCTCAGATGCTCATACTTTAGTACAATACGAAATATTTTATTATTAAAGGCTTTCTGGGCTGTAATGGGACACCTTGCATCACTACTAGAATGTGTTGTCTGGGATATCGATTCACCCACAACCACAGTGTGCGGCGCATGTACAGTCAAGTAGCATAATGCAACGAATGTACGTTTTTTACCTTTCCTTAATAACTGATGGAAACTGAGCCAGTTGAAACAAAACATTATGGTTACTGTCCACCTTGAGAGTGAATGCCGCCTTTGGGCTTTGCAGGCAGTTGACGCGGTAAAGGAAGAACAAGTACCTAAAAGGGTGCCCGCCCGGTTAGCCGTGCGGTCTAACGAACGGTTTTCCGGACTGGGAAGCAGCGCCTGGTCCCTGGCACGAATCCGCCCGGCAGACTTGTGTCGAGGTCCGTTGAGCCGGCCAGTCTGTGGATGGTTTTTAGGTGGTTTTCGATCTGCCTTGGCGAATGCGCGCTGGTTCCCCTTATTCCGCCTCAACTATACTATGCGCTAACAAGTTATCCGCGTACGCTTACACCACCATTACTCTACCACGCAGACATAGGGGTTACACTCTTCTAGTGGGGGGGGGGGGGGATGGGGGGAGTCCACCGGGAGCCGAACCGCACAATAACCCTGAAAGAGTGGTTCGGTGTGGGGCAGAGAAGGGGTGAAGTGGACTGCGGTAGTCAAATGGCTCTGAGCACTATGGGACTTAACTTCTGAGGTCATCAGTCTCCTAGAACTCAAATCTACTTAAACCCAACTAACCTAAGGACATCACACACACCCATGCCCGAGGCAGGATTCGAACCTGCGACCGTAGCGGTCACGCGGTTCCGGACTACAGCGCTTAGAACCGCTCGGCCACCCTACGGTAGTCGTCGTGGGGTTGTGGACCACTGTGGCTGCGACGGGCACGGAGCCTCTCCGTCGTTTCTAGGGCCCTGGTTCACATACAGTACAATACAACACAATACAATACCTAGAAGGAACGGATATGAATGGTGATTCATTAAAGTGACAATTCAGGCCGCAAATGGGTATATCAAGTGACATAAGAGACTTCGCTAAGGGCAGCTTCTTGTATCTTGACATCTGACAACACGACTTTCCGAAATGGTGAAGCTGCACTGTTCACTTCCAGCTATCGTGAGACACAATCGAAAATGGTTGAGAGACTCTGAAAGAACGAGCATGCAATAAGGTGTTTGACATCCACGCCTCAGCACAGAACGTGTAATGCAGGGTCGGACACATGCAAAACTGCACGCGAGCATCAAATGTGGCATGCTTGCTGGCCGAGTCTCTGCCTGCCTTGGCTTTGCTCTGTGCTACTCGAAAGTATTCGGTAATGTGCGGAATTTCGTAGAGCAATGCGGTACAGCACAACATTCTTCAATTCAGCAGAATCGTGGCGACAGCGTTGTTTACCCTCCGCTATTTGGTCGTAGCATAAAGGAAGTTCACAGGTGCAGAGGCAGTTTGCACAAAGAGAGACAGTCTAGCGATTTGTTGTCATAGGCCTTACAATGAATGGGAATTACAGAAGTGAAGGGTAACGATTCTCAACATCTATTATGTCCTATACAGCCGCATAATTGACGGGCACCGCAGATTTGCTATGGGACGACAATACAACACCACGTAGAAAGAAGTTGAAAATTTACTTGAAAGAGCTAAAACTACAGCATTTGACAGGTAGGATTTATTGGACTAATCAGAAACCAGGTGAACAAACGAAATTTTCAATAAAATTCTTCTGGATTTGGGACCTCACTGACAACTGTAAAACTCCGACGTTTCGGCGACTGTTACAAGACGTCTTCCTCAGGGTGTATTGCTAACTGCTGAATGGGCACTAGTTTGATTACTTATATACTGTGGAGGAGTGCTGTCATTGGTCATGGCTATGAGGAGGAAGGGTATTAGGTGTTCTCTTACTGGTCTTTGCATGGCGGGTTGTCCTTGGCGGAAGTAGGCGCTTCCAAACTAGTGCCCAGTTAGCAATACCTCTGAGGAAGGCGTCTTGCAATAGTCGCTGGAAAGTCGGAATTTTATATTTGACAATGCGGTCTCAAACCCAGAGGAATTTTATTGACCGTGACAACGGCCGCGAAAGCCTAAGTTTTAAAAAAAATTTTACTCCCTTTGCGAGTTTCAAGGACTTTCGAGGGAACTGTACGAACTTCCCCTCAACGATTTGATTCACATTGATAGGATGTGTAGGGGCCAAACCGGATTTCAGCGTAAGTAAAGAGGAAGACTCAAAACTGAACCCTTTTTGAGAAAAACGAGTTTGAAAATTTTACACCTATTTTTATATGTTACTTGGTCACTATTATTTAAGACGACTGCAGCCTAGCGTGTTAAGCGGTTATTTTCGAGAGTGGAAGATCGAATATTCTTGCCTGAACTTCTTTTTTCTTTTCTTCCCAAGGAATTACTGTGAATTTTCAAACAATCATTATTGAATGATTCATTTATTATTTTCGTAATTTTTATCCTGGGAAGAGGGGATTGGAAAAACATGGATACATAAGAAGGCTTCCTTCAATTATGAAACTAAATAAGTCGTGATTATGTGGCAAACTATGTGCAGAAATATGTTAAATTGTCTGTCACTGTCTGTAAGCTGGTAGTTTATACCGGATACAAAAATGTCTTTTGTTTGTGATCTATGTTGTTGAGATCTATCAAATATGAAACCAAGTGGTAGCGAGTGTGACTGCATTACAATCTAAATGCGGCACATTTTCAGTGTCCCCATCTTCGCCCTCCTGACGCTTAGACTGCATGGCATGCGGGAGGGGGAAGTGTGTAGCCAGACGACAGAGCTATTGACACATTCAAGAGCGTTGCCCCCATGTCGCATTCGTGGCCGTCCCTGGTGTGAAGCTTGCCTGGTCTACAGAACTAGCAGGTAGCAGATTCGACGACAGAGTATAGTGCTGTTGCAGGTGCAATGCTTCTGAGCACATCATTTGGCACACATGTGGCACTGCAACAGATGGTACCTATGTGCGGCTACGTTAACCCAACGACGTCTTCAATTAGGATTTCAGCAGACACGATCTCATCGACATTCTAAAGTAAATCAATGAAATCGATCACTTGTTCGGATGAGTAACGTTTCTTATTAACCAGGTCGATTGTTGTATTCGGATATGCCATCACTGAGGTGAATGGCTGTTCGAGATGTACCGGCCTACAGATGCAGGCTGTTGCTGGCGATATTATGTAGTGGAGGACATTCATATGCCCTTCCACAGGGCTGTTGCAGTAATAGAAAGCACCATGACAGCTCTGGAATACGTGAAAATTATAGCAGACCACCTGTAGCCCTTCATGCTTCATATGTTTCTCGACGGCGGTTACATCTTCCAGCATGACATCTGCCCTAGTCATCAGACCAGAATTGCGTTACAGTAGATTGACAAGCATGATAGAAGCACGGCCGCGAAATTCGCCTTATCCGAAACTGATGGAACACATGTGGTAAAGCTTGTCTGCCCTACAAAGCAAGCATGTAGCAGATTGGCTGCCTGCTGTTGCAGGCACAATGCTTCGGAGCACATAATTTGGCACACATGTGGCACTGCAGCAGTCAAATGAAAACCAAACATCCGCCTCATTGGGACCATTGAATGGTTCCATTTAAAAGTATTCAACACATACGTTAAGACACTTATCCGACTTTGAGACGCGACTATAATTCCTGGTTCGTAGAATGCAGTCGGCCCCTAACGGTTTCACAACTGTTCTTGCACTTCCTCGTCCAAATGACACTGGCGTCCATGCATTTCTTCTCATCGCCAAAGGTTTGAAAATGACTCAGTGAAAGATTTTGACTGAACAGAGGATACTGCATTGATTCTCGGCCAAATTGCTTAAGCATAGCCTTCGTCTTATTGACAGCAGGCGTTATCTTTTAGCAGGATGATTCCGTCAGGCGCGTCGAAGTTTTTCCAAAGTGTCTTCATAACGCTGCACATTGATTTTAGTTCCACTCTAGAGGAACTCGGTGTGCAAAGGGCCCCTCCAATCGTAGAAGGTCATATGGGCCTTACCGGAACTTGGGTGTGCGAAGAACTTTGGATTTCTTTGGCGGAGGAGATGTGGAATGTTTCCACTGCTGGATTTACCGTTTGCCTGAAGCTGTCAGAATGCTGTTGAAGGGTAGTGCCCACCACCGCACTGTCAATCGGACGAAGGCTACAATTCACCAATTTTTTTGGGAAATATCGCAACATACTCTGTAGAGCCCGAATCTTTCACCGTGTGATTTTTCACGTCTTTAGCGATCTGAAGAAATCTGTGGATGTCTGTTTCAGTCGGTTGAGGAAATGCGAGAGGGGTTGCGTTTGTGAATCCGTCAGCGGCCGACTGCGTTTTGTGAAACAGGAATTGATCGTCTCTTCTCCCAGTGGGAAAAATGTCTTAACGCGTGTTGTGGTAACTTTTTAGTGGATCCATTCGATGGCCCTCTTGTGACATTAAACGATCTAGGGAAATCACTAAAATCTTAGATTTGATCCTCCCAAGCTTCAAATGCGAGTTATTACCGACATGGTTCTTTTTAAAATGACGCCGTCGATTCGCCTATGCATCGCTGTTTTATCCCAGGGTGCGTTCCGTGCGTATCTAATATCGTCGTGGACGCGCAGTTGAACAGCGGTCTTCGTGCTCGACGATGGGCGTGTAGCTAATTAGAACACCACTGCTGCTGGGATAATATGGTTAATCTACACCTCGTTACCTAGCAGTAAGCGCGTCTGATTGGCGCATGGAGGACATGGATTCGATCCCGCGGGCGCTGCCAACCTAATGGGCGGGGGACTTGTGTGCTGAGCACGCGCTCTTTCAGACTGTCCCTACGTTGGCACGTAATTGGCAAAAGTTGCAATGCCTTACTGGTCTAATTACTGGTTTAACATTATAAGGTGTAAGGCTAAATATTTAAAGTACTATAATGAACAGAATAAAATGAAATGAGAGGAAATGTTGGTGTAAACTAACTCCCAATATAAAAAAATCTAAACCACATCTTTGTACTACTACGTTTCTATTACGCACACTTTCATTTTTAATTGCTCTGTCAGAAATACCTGGAGTCTTTCGAATCGCTTTTTGTGCATTCTAACATAAGCAACTACACTAAATGTAATCTGCTGGATACTTCATGCCCGTTACGAGTCTCGTTAATACATGCACCATTCGGAAAGGACCAATTTAACAATCTTTCTGTGTCTCCCACGCACTAATTCCATACGACTGTTTTCTTTATAAGCAGGTATTGTGTAATGCATGTAAGGTATGTATTTCAATTCTGACATCGTTCTTTTCTCTTTATTTCAGGTATGTACCAGTTTTTGCATCCACCAGAAAGACTCCTGCGTTTTTTATCCTCAAGTACCGGGCAGAATAAAGGTAAGAGATCAGCGTTTTCACTAATATATTGTAATAGTATACACTGTGCTTTACTACGAATTGGGAAAATATGTGATGGAGCGCTGGTGAACACGGACGAGAGCCGTTAGCGTCACGCGTGTGTGCATGTCGATCATGGACAAATACTGAGGTCGGTGGTCGTCCCGACGATCTTACGGACGCTGAAACTGTGATCACTGTTCCCACACTCTGTTGTTCGTGTTCGGAAGGAGCAGGACGTAAACTCTGTTTGGTGTCCAGGCGTCCGTTTTTGTACTTTCGTTAAACCAGTTGTGGCAGCTGTGGTGTCAGCTCGTTTGAGAAACGAGCACCCGATTTAACCCCGTCACTGTCCATTGTAAGTTTGGGCTCTGTTTCTAAAGACATCATCTTTTACAGGACACTGGACCTTAATGTTCAATACTGTTTCGAATCCTCTGTTCCGCCTCTATTTAATCTAAAGTGGTTTCTCGTGGCCGGCCGCTGTGACCGAGCGGTTCTAGGTGCTTCAGTCCTGAGCCAGGCCGCTGCTACAGTCGCAGGTTCGAATCCTACCTTGGTCATGGATGTGTGTGATGTCCTTAGGTTACTTAGGTTCAAGTAGTTCTAAGTCTAGGGGACTGATGACCTCAGATGTTAAGTCCAATATTGCTTAGAACCATTTGAACCAGTTTTGATTCCTCTTGACTAGAAAATTAATGAAAAGCCAATATAGAATTTTGTGCTCTTGTGGAGTGGAGAGTTTCGAAAAGCAAGATGTATTGTTAAAATATTAACTCCAAAGGGAGATACGTTTTAAGTATTGTAACACACAATATGTAACTACCGGTATACAGCCCTCTACGGTTATGTAAAGACTCGAACTCTCACGTGCAAAACAGTTTCAAACTTTTACTAACTTTACAAATTAGTTAATGTGCTAAATATTTGGAAAATGACGTTAAACATGTAAAACCTTTATGTCTGAAGGCATAAAAGCCTAATTATACTGATATTAGTAATTTTGGGTTATTCATTGGATGATTAAAGTCTGCAATATTTGCTCTCTGTTTTAATGAACGCTAGTTTTTCACGTATTTTAATGTTTATGACGTCGTAGATCGTGAAATAAGTGCTGCACAGTTATAAAATGTTGCAGGTACATTCAGTGAGACGTCTGGATTCTGTCTGCAAAATTTGTGGAAACTAGAGGAAACGGTAAAAAGAAGTAATAAGTTAAAAGCTCATGCCTCATGCCGGAGTGATAGTTTATGAACGGCACAAATGCAATCAGCGAAAAATTCTTTTCTTCAGTACTTTATGGGGAAAGACTGCGGGTTGACACGAGAAATATTGTGTCTACTGAGGTCGAAGTGTTGACAAAAATATTGTATCTACTGAGGTCGAAGTAGAGTGTGATTGTGAAGTTATGTGGACACGTTTAACAGGGCTAGGGGAAATAAAGTTAATTGTGCGGTGTATTTACCGGCCACCAGGTTCCACCGTGACAGTTCTAGAATCATTCAAAGGGAGTCTACACTCTGTATCGCAGAAGTGCCGGGATCATGCTATATTAGTCGGAGACGACTTCAACCTACCTAGTATAGACTGGGATATCTATGGATTCATTACAGATGGTACAGAGAAGCCTTCGTGTGAATTACTTTTGAACACATTATCTGAAAACTATCTTGAGCAGCTAAATCGACAGCCAACGCGTAATGGACATATTTTAGATCTGGTAGCCACGAACAGACCAGACCTCATCGACAGTGTCAGTGTTGAGACAGGGATTAGTGATCATGATGTTGTCATTACGACTATGGTTACGAAAGCTAAAAAGTTGGTCAAGAAAGCTAGGAGAGCATTCTTACTAGAAAGAGTAGATAAGCAGTTGTTAGCATCCCACTTAGTAAATGAATCGACTTCATTTACTTTCGGTACGATGGACGTGGAAGAATTATGGGCAAATTTTAAAAACATTGTAAATCACACATTGGACAAGTATGTGCCGAAAAAGTGAGTTATGGACGGAAAAGACCCACTGTGATTTAACAGCGCAATTCGGAGAATGCTCAGGAAGCAAAGGCAGTTGCACTCATGGTACAAGAAAGATCGGGAGAATGAGGACAAGCAAAAGTTAGTAGAGATTCGTGCTGCTGTAAAAAGAGCGATGCGCGAAGCAATCAACCACTACCACCGTCTTACCTCTGCAAAAGATCTTGCTGAAAACCCAAGGAAATTCTGGTCTTACATAAAATCGGTAAGCGGGTCGAAGGCTTGAACCTAGTCACTCACTGATCAGTCTGACCTGGCAACGGAAGACAGCAAAACGAAAGCTGAAATTTTAAATTTAGCATTTGAGAAATCTTTCACGCAGGAGGATCGTACAAACATACCGCCGTTTGAGTCTCGTACAGATTCCCGTATGGGGGACTTAGTGATAGACATCCCTGGGGTTGTGAAGCAGCTGAATGGGTTGAAAATAAATAAATCGCCAGGTCCTGATGGGATTCCAATTCGGTTTTACAGAGAGTACTTTACTGCATTGGCTCCTTACTTAGCTTGCATTTATCGCGAATCTCTTGCCCAACGTAAAGTCCCGAGCGACTGGAAAAAAGCGCAGGTGACGCCTGTATATAAGAAGGGCAGAAGGACGGATCCTCAAAATTACAGTCCAATATCCTTAACGTCGGTTTGTTGCAGGATTCTCGAACATATTCTCAGTTCGAATATAATGAATTTCCTTGAGACAGAGAAGTTGCTGTCCATGCTTCAGCACGGCTTCAGAAAGCATCGCTCCTGCGAAACGTAAATCGCCCTTTTTCACATGATATCTTGCGAACCATGGATGAAGGGTATCAGACGGATACCATATTCCTTGACTTCCGGAATGCGTTTGACTCGGTGCCCCACTGCAGACTCCTAACTAAGGTACGAGCATATGGGATTGGTCCCAAGTATGTGAGTGGCTCGAAGACTTCTTAAGTAATAGAACCCAGTACGTTGTCCTCGATGGTGAGTGTTCATCGGAGGCGAGGATATTATCTGGAGTGCCCCATGGATGTGTGGTAGGTCCACTGTTGTTTTCTATCTACACAAATGATCGCTTGGATAGGGTGGATAGCAACGTGCGGTTGTTTGCTGATAATTGCTGTGGTGTACGGAAAGGTGTCGTCGTTGAGTGACTGTAGGAGTATGCATGATGACTTGGACAGGATTTGTGATTGGTGTGAAGAATGGCAGATATCTCTAAATATAGATAAATGTAAATTAATGCAGATGAATAGGAAAAAGAATCCTGTAATGTTAGAATACTCCATTAGTAGCGTAGCGGTTGACACGGTCACGTCGATTAAATATTTGGGCGTAACAGTGCGGAGCGATATGAAGTGGGACAAGCGTGTAATGGCAGTTGTGGGGGAGGCGGATAGTCGTCTTCGGTTCATTGGTAGAATTTTGGGAAGATGTGGTTCATCTGGAAAGGAGACCGCTTATAAAACACTAATACGATCTATTGTTGCGTACTGCTCAAGCGTTTGGGATCCCTATCAGGTCGGATTGAGGGAGGACATAGAAGCAATTCAGAGGCGGGTAGGTTTGATCATCACGCGATTGTGACGGAAATGCTTCAGGAACTCGGGTGGGAGTCTCTAGAGGAAAGGAGGCGTTTTCTTCGTCAATCACTACTGAGGAAACTTAGAGAACCAGCATTTGAGACTGACTGCAGTACAATTTTACTGCCGCCAACTTACATTTCGCGGAAAGACCACCAAGATAAGATAAGAGAGATTAGGGCTCGTACAGAGGTATATAGGCAGTCATTTTTCCCTCTTTCTGTTTGGGAATGGAACAGGGAGAGAAGATGCTGGTTGTGGTACGAGGTACCCTCCACCACGCACCGTATGGTGGATTTCGGAGTATGTATGTAGACGTAGATGTACGTAGATGTAGAAATAGGTCAGAGAAGGTTTAAAATTCGTTGGACGTTGTTAAGTGCTCTCATTCTCTAGTAACAGGTGAATATAGTCAGGGTAATTTGCATCCCATGAGTTAATCTGTCTCAACACGGACCCCCACTTTCTAAGTTCATACTTGACTTACCCTGTGAAGTCTTTAACATTAGATTACATCTCATCATTAGTAGATTCTGATTGCATATCAACTTTTAAAACTCAGTCAATGGTTATACGAAATACTGAAACTTAAAGTTTCGTTGATCTGTAAGCCATTTGCTTGGCAATCAGACGTTAGAACTGTGAGAGTCTAAGACCGTTTTATCCATTTATTATTTGTTTCTTGAACCTGACTAGGAAAAACATTTAAGAAAAAATATATCAAAACAATCACAATATTAATAATTTGCATTATTGATACAATAATAATTGGCAATAATATTAATACTGACGCTAATAAGAAAAATTAAATTGTGGGGGCATTGAGAATGACATTTATTGCTTTAGGATTTTTGAGGCCTTGTTTGTTAGTATAAGAAGTGGGATACATAACTGTTGTTGTTGTTGTTATTGAGGTCTTCAGTCCAGAGACTAGTTTGATGCAGCTCTCCATGCTACTCTATCCTGTGCAAGCTTCTTCATCTCCCAGTACCTACTGCAACCTACATCCTTCTGAATTTGTTTGCTGTATTCGTCTCTTGGTCTCCCTCTACGATTTTTACCCTCCACGCTGCCCTCCAATACTAAATTGGTGATCCCTTGATACCTAAGAATTTGTTCTACCAACCGATCCCTTCTTCTAGTCAAGTTGTGTTACAAATTTCTCCCCAATTCTATTCAATACCTCGTCATTAGTTGTGTGATCTACCCATCTAATCTTCAGCATTCTTCTGTAGCCCCACATTTCGAAAGCTTCTATTCTCTTGTTGTCCAAACTATTTATCGTCCACGTTCCACTTCCATACATTGCTACACTCCATACAAAAACTTTCAGAAACGACTTCCTGACACTTAAATCTTTACTCGATGTTAACAAATTCCTCTTCTTCAGAAACGCTTTCCTTGCCATTGACAGTCAACATTTTATATCCTCTCTACTTCGACCATCATCAGTTATTTGCTCCCCAAATAGCAAAACTCTTTTACTACTTTAAGCGTCTCATTTCCTAATCTAATTCCCTCTCCATCACCCGATATAATTCGACTGCATTCCTTTATCATCGTTTTTTTTTTAACTGATGTTCATCTTATATCCTTCTTTGAAGACACTGTCCACTCCGTTCAACTACTGTTCCAGGTCATTTGCTGTTTCTGACAGAATTACAATGTCATCGGCGAACCTTAAAGTTTTTATTTCTTCTCCATGGATTTTAATTCCTACTCCGAATTTTTCTTTTGTTTCCTTTACTACTCGCTCAATATACAGATTGAATAACATCGGGGGTAGGCTACAACCCAGTCTCACTACCTTCCCGACCACTGCTTCCCTTTCATGCCCCTCGATTCTTATAACTGCCATCTGGTAGCTGTACAAATTGTAAATAGCCTTTCGCTCCCTGTATTTCACCCCTGCCACCTTCACAATTTGAAAGAGAGTATTCCAGTCAACATTGTCAAAAGCTTTCTCTAAGTCTACAAATGTTACGAGCGGAATACATACCCTGTGGACTCTTTCAATTTTATGTTGTCAGGCCAGTTAACCTCTCCATACGCGTGCTCCTACATATATTAAGGGTGTACCTGCTTCTAGTGTCTATTTGCAGTCGTATAATGATTCAAAAATGGGTTTCCTGCCTGTATACACACAATATGTTACTTTTGTTTGTGTTCAGGGACAACTGCCACACCGTGCACAAAACGTCGATCCTCTGCATGTCTTCCTGCATTTAACTACTGTTTTCCAGGGTTGCGACTTCCCTTTACACAACAGCATCAACCGCAAACAGTCTTGTGAAACTATCAACACAACCAATTATGACATACATATTTATTGTGAAAGGCAGTGATCTAGTAACACTGCTTTTGGATACGCCCGAAATTACTTTTATTTCCGTTGCTTTCTCTCTGTTGAGAATGTTCTGTCTGCTAGAAAATCTTCAGTCCCATCTCACACCTGGTTCGATATTCCTTTCTCTGGTAGTTTGCAGAACTGGATCAATCGCCTTCCCGATATCAAGGAGCACCTTAGGAACAAGGGTCTCGTGGACGAATAGAGCAAGCCGGGTGTCAAACGATCGTTGTTTTCGTAGGTAAAGAGAGTTTTGCTTTTTGGAAATATCATAATACGCGAGTACAAAAAATTTTCAGAAATTCTACAACACACCAACGTCAGAGCATTCGTTTGGTACGTCTCTTCGACACTCTTCTTCAAAATATAATTATTTTGCAGATCTTAGAGAATCGTTATTTATGAATACAATTTACTCGCCAGAAACACTGTTAAAGAGTGCGCCTTGACTTTTAGGTTAGAAGCCTATGTCGCAAAATAAGTGAACGTTTAACTCAAAAAATCCCAGTCGGTTCAGAAACTTTTCTTCGTGTCCTCTGTAACACTGAATTCTCCAACAACCATATCATGCACTTCTGAGTAGCGAGGAACGTGCATTTTCATCTCGTTGTTACACTAATCCCGGAGTTACCAGATAATTTTCGTCTATACCTCCGTCTGTTGGGATATTTACTGCGTGCTGCGTTCAGTAAGCTCATGTTGATTTGAAGCAAGAGACAGACCATTAGCACCCGCATATGTAACGCCATTTGCAATACAAAGCGTCCGCGACAGAAACACATTTCCGTTAGACTAGTGGCTAAGGTCTCTCGTTCGCGTGGAGACCACATGCAGATGTCCTCATTTCAATTCAAAAGTTTCGCTCGAAAAACAGCGCAGTGTCCGGTACACAGTATCTTTGAACTCAGTCACGCTACCCACCAAGAAATACAGCCAAACACACTGATGAATTCAGCAAGATGTGCAAATATACTTTGCGTTTTGTCGAGTTACCAGACTTGTCACAAAATTTTGCATTTCTTTGCATATCTCTTACAGATAGCTGCTCGCAGGTGTGTAATTTATTTCTTTCCCGCACGAAAATTAGAGCAGCCTTTGCCGGTAGGCAAAGGTAATTAATAGGAGTATGAAACATCTCGTTCTTGGGTCTTCTTCCAGATCCCGATTCCCACATTTTTGTTTTCCATGGTATGTATGTTGTATAGTTAAAATCCAAAGTTCCGTCAGCTTTTTAGCTTTCACTGAGTCCCTCTCTATGTCGTTTATCTTACCTACTCTTATAAAATATCTTCTTATTTGCCGAATATATATACTTTCACCCAGATTAAGGGATCTAGACTGCACGGTGTACGACTTACGTACATCACGCGAGGGTGGGTCAAAATTAATGCCTCCTATGTAAAAAAAAATAAAAAATAAAATAAAATAAAATAAATTTAATAATGGAGAGTGGAATATTAGCGTTCCACATAGTCACCATGTATCCAATACATTTGCGCGTTCATGCAACCCAGGTATCCGGCCGCGGTGGCAGAGCGGTTCTAGGCGCTTCAGTCCGGAATCGCGCGGCTGCTACGGTCGCAGGTTCGAATCCTGCCTCGGTCATGGATGTGTGTGATGTCTTTAGGTTAGTTAGGTTTAAGTAGTTCTAATATCTAGGGGACTGATGACCTCAGTTGTTAAGTCCCATAGTGCTCAGAGCCATTTAGACCATTTTGAACAGAGTCATCAAAACCAGTTTGGAAAAATTCCGGATTTCGCTTCTTGACCTATTTTTCTCAGAAACTTTATAACGATGTTGTTTACGAACTCTAACGCTTACGTCTCCCCGGATCGTCTGATCCGCAATTCCTGGACTAGCGTCTGTGATGTCCGTTTCTGCATTACCAAACTACAGTTCTGATGTTCATTACAACTTCCCCATAGAATTTGTTCATGAATGAGGTTAAAACAGTTTTAAGAGCATTAGTAACGAAGCAAAAACCTGATTTTGTTTTAAACTGGCTTTGATGCGTGAGTTAATGATGGCGCAAATGTGTACAAATGCACAGTGACTATGTTGAACGATACTGTTACATAGATTACATCTCAGTCTCTGACCTGTACTAATTCCGCTTTCAGGTGCTCATTATTGAGTTTTTTATGGCACGGAAGACAGTACGTTTGGACAGATCCCCGTATAATGTTATACATTTATGGGATTATTACATTTCTATCTTAGCACACAACTATAGATTTCAGCTTTTGCTGCCTGAACCGAGGAATGTTAATGGCATAATCTATTGCACATACCAATCCCTCAATGCTAAAAGTTGGTTTGTGAAGTATACTTTACTATTGTTCAATTTCATCGAAGTAAACGTGTTCCACTGCGAGCAGCACATCTTTCCGCACAACGCAGGATTCAGCGTGATGTATCTGAAACTGAAATGTCCTAATTATTGTGCAGTGTTATATTCAAAATGACTACCAAAATTGTATTGTTAAAGTTGTCAAAATAAGGTCAGTTATCAAAGTAACTCGATATGGGGGAAAAATCATGGTGCACACTTTTCATAAGACACAAAGGAACAAGTAATTTACTTACTAACTTTTGTTCCTAACTTTGTTAACTTTTAGCATATCATACCCTGTATTGACAATTTACTACAAATTTAAACCGTGGAGGGAAAAAGAATTTCGTCGTCAGAATTATGAAGCTATAACTGAATCAAATTTTTACTGTATCCATTTGTACTCAGCACTGCACGATAGTCTTCTTTGGGTGTGGCAGCAAACGAGTGAAACTTACGTTAAGTCGGCTCTTCAGGAGTGACTGGACGGTTCTATTGGTAGGCCAGTGCACGTGAAAGGTTCAGGTGTATGTACAATTCCGACAATCTGTTTAAGCTTCTGAAAAGTTCTTTGTACATTGTGCACCAGCACTTCGCTGATAGTGGAAAAACTTCATCGTCGATTTCCTTTGTCACATAGAAAGACTAATAGACGAATAATGTTAATATGGAAAAAAGCCATGTACTCTGCTTGGGAATAAATCGGTAGGCAGATAAATTGATGCAAGACCTGAACAGCATACGCTGTCAGCTATACGATGATTTTTCCCTCTCAGATGCGGAAGTCATATTGAAGGTAGCTTTAAGATATTGGCCATACTGTGAATGACAACCAAGTCATCGCCGAAGTGAAATATATACACATGTACGATAGTAACTGGTATACTGGATAAATTACACCATGAAGCTTATACGTCCCAATAGTAAACATAAAATTTCTCAATCAAATTAGGTCGCACATGCCTTATTTTGCGTTTGGAGTTCAACAGGACTTGATCTACCTAGGTGTCAGCTTCCAAAAGTTGCTTCTGACCAGATATATATGTAGGATATGTAAGGTACTTATTAGATTCCTTGAGGTAGCATTTTTTTAAAACATACATCTGTGCAGCGAACTCAAGTGACTTTCCTTTTACATAAGGTTACGGCATAACATATATGTTACACTTTCAAAAGCATAAGTAATGTTATCTCATAACCTCATGTACAAGGAAAGTCACTTGACGTCGATGCTGCAGGGGTCAATGTGAAGCGCTGAAGACGGGTTTAGAACTGGTACCATGACAAGGCATTCTGTCTAGATTGTATTATTGTAAGGTTTCCTCCAGAGTAAGCAGAACAATAGCTCCTTACTCAGCAATGATATAAACCATATTCGCTTGTCGAAAGATCCGTCCGTAAGGATTGGAAAGTTGCACATGTCGCATCAGTATTCAAGAAAGAAAATAGGAGTGATCCGCTAAACCACACACATATGATTAACGTCGATTTTGAATCGGGTTTTGGAACATGTACTGTGTTCGAACATTATGAATTACCTCGAAGATAATGACCTGTTGACAAATAGCCAACACGAATTCAGAAAATGTCAAAAAAATGGTTCAAATGGCTCTGAGCACTATGGGACTCAACTGCTGAGGTCATTAGTCCCCTAGAACTTAGAACTAGTTAAACCTAACTAACCTAAGGACATCACAAACATCCATGCCCGAGGCAGGATTCGAACCTGCGACCGTAGCGATCTTGCGGTTCCAGACTGCAGCACCTTTAACCGCACGGCCACTTCGGCCGGCCGAAAATGTCATTCTTCTGAAACTTTAATATCATTATAGACACTCTATATTCAGTATAATGTATCAAACCGCAGAACAAAGAACGGTGCCGCCATCGTTTCTACCATGTCACGGACTATCTTCAGAACAAAGAACGGTGCCGCCATCGTTTCTACCATGTCACGGACTATCTTCAGGCCTGATTCTGACTTGCATCCACTCGTCTATGCTGCACACAACTGTAAGGGATATCGGCTGTTACGCTTTTAACATGTGCGTGTATTTTCTTCGATTTATTTTACTATGTATGACAAAGGCAGTCAATTTTTTTCCGATGCCCTAACCATGTCACCCAAAACACACTTACCAATACTATACTGGCCAATTTGAGGTGCTTTATGTTATGTGAAACGCGCATCATGAGTAAATAAAGAGTAACATCAGTTCTGCAACCAAGACTGTTGTTTTCACCACATTCTGCATACTGGCTGCTGTATCGACACACCATGATGTGGAAATCCTATAACCGTCAACAAATTTTCGAGATCTTTGATTACGTTTGGGGTCTCCTATGCCCATCCGTATGTTCATTGGACTACCACGTAAAAATTTGAAGAAATCGGTTAGTAACGTTTCGAGATTTTTGTTAACAACTTTTCACTTTTTATATTACATATAAACCTGTACACAAATCTGAAATAGAACTCAAAATAAAAATGATTTCTGCCTTTTCTATTGCTCATGAAAACCACACACTGCATGTTGTACCACCATACAGCGAGACGTTCAGAGGCGTTGGCCCAGATTGCTGTACACACCTGTATCTCTAATACGCAGCAGAACGTGCTCTTGCGTTGATGCATGCCTGTATTCGTCTGGCATACTATCCACAGGTTCATCTAGGCACTGTTGGTCCAGAGTGTCCGACTCCTCAACGGTTCAAAAAAAGTGTTCAATTGGCTCTGAGCACTATGGGACTTAACTTCTGAGGTCATCGGTCCCCTAGAACTTAGAACTACTTAAACCTAACTAACCTAAGGACACCACACACATCCATGCCCGGGGCAGGATTGGAACCTGCGACCGTAGAGGTCGCGCGGTTCCAGACGGCAGCGCCTAGAACCGCTCGGCCACACTGGCTAGCTATCCTCAACGGCTCTTCGGCGTAGATCCCTCAGACTGGCTGGTGGGTCACTTTGTCCATAAACAGCCCTTTTCAAACTATCCCAGGCATGTTCGATAGGGTTCATGTCTGAAGAACATGTTGGTCACTGTCCTGGAGGAATTCATTCACAAGATGTGCACGATGGGGGTCCGAATTGTCATCGATGAAGAAGAATGCCTCGCCAGTATGCTGCCGATATTGTTGAGCTATAGGTCGGAGGCAGGCATTTACGTTTTGTATAGCCGTTATGGCGCCTTCCATGACGACAAGCGGGGTACGTCGGCCCCACATAATGCCACCCCAAAACAGCAGGGAACCTCCAACTTGCTGCACCCGCTGGACAGTGTATCTAGGCGGTTCAGCTTGACCGGATTGCCTCCTAACACGTCTCCGACGATTATCTGGTTGAAGGCATATGCAACACTCACCGCTGAAGAGAACGGGATGCCAACTCTGAGCGGTCCATTCAGCATGTTGTTGGGCCCATCCGTACCGCCTGCGTGGTGTCGCAAAGATGGACTTCACCATGGACGTCGGGAGTGAAGTTGCGCATCACGCAGCCTACTGCGTACAGTTTAAGTCGCAACACGACGTCCTGTGGCTGCACGAAAAGCTTTATTCAACATGGTGGCGTTGCTGTCAGGTTTCCTCCGAGCCATAATCCGTAGGTAACAGTCATCCACTGCAGTAGTAGCCCTTGGCCGGCCTGATCGAGTCATGTCATCGACAATTCCTGTCTCGCTGTATCTCCTCCATGTCCGAAACAACACCACTCAGAGACGCCTGGACACTTCCCTTGTTGAGAGCCCTTCCTGGCACAAAGTAGCAATGCGGACGCGATCGAACCGCAGTAATGGCCGTCTAGGCATGGTTGAACTACTGACAGCAAGAGCCGTGTATCTCCTTCCTGGTTGAATGACTGGAACTGATCGGCTGTCGGACCCCCTCCGTGTAATAGGCGTCGCTCATGCATGGTGGTGGCCGAGCGGTTCTAAACGCTTCAGTCTGGAACCGTGCGACCGCGACCGCTACGGTCGCAGGTTCGAATCTTGCCTGGGCATGGATGTGTGTGATGTCCTTAGGTTAGTTAGGTTTAAGTAGTTCTAGGGGACTGATGACCTCAGATGTTAAGTCCCATAGTGCTCTGAGCCATTTGAACCATGCATGGTTGTTTACATCATTGGTCGGGTTTAGTGACATCTCTGAACAGTCAAAGGGACTGTATCTGTGATACAATATCCACAGTCGACGTCTATCTTCAGGAGTTCTGGGAACCGGGGTGATGCAAAACTTTTTTTGATATGTGCAGTAGGAAAACAAAAAAATGCGCGTTTTCCGACGCAACATCGTATCAAAATTTCGAGTTAATCTACCAAATACTTTTCGACTTTCGTGAGTCTCAACACACACCTGCTGAATTTTTATTCAGAATGATTCTTATTAACTTTTAAAAGGCACGAAGCGACGTAGACGAGGCTAAGACAAATAATTTGATGTAAGACATATGAGCCGAAAATGTCGGAAAATATAACAAAAATCCATGTCAAATGTTGAACAATTTACGTTACGAGGTGACATACATTGCCACACTTGCACCAATTCGATTTCTTGAAGGTACCCTCACCGGCAGCGTGCACTGCTACGCATCGCTCCACTAGGGAACTCCATTTTTGTAAACATAAACCACTTCTTCGACGTCTTGTACCTGTATTTCCTCTACTGTATGTAAACACTTCCCAAACACATCGGGTAACGTAAGAGCGAAAACACAGTACCCAAGTGTAGCGATGATAGCTCTGCCCACTACCGGCTAGGGCAGGATCGACAAGCCCAACATGTGCGGCTATATAATCTGGTGACGTCACATGTCCAACAGGGTCATCCACTTTTGGAGTATTTCCCATCGTCTCCGGCACAATGTGTCTTACATTAAATTATTTATTTAGTGTCATCTGTATCGCTTCGGGTGTTTTTAAACGTTAGTAAGAATCACCTATATAAAGAAGGTTCATTTCTCTCTCTCTCTCTCTCTCTCTCTCTCTCTCTCTCTCTTTCTCTCTCCATATTTGTTGTTCTTAAGGCTAGAGGTGCTTTCAGACGGCATTAGAATGTTGTTTCCTGGGGGTAATAAATTTTGCGTCCAGTGAGTTTTTTCTGCTTCTGAGTATTAATAACATGTGATCCCTTTTTCTAACCATTCTGTATACGAGGCGGAAATATGATGGCCAATATTGGGATAAAGAACCGAGTTCTCTGGTTCTGCAGCAGTTTACTTCGTGTCTGTGTGGACGCTTTGGTGCAGGGCTGCCCATTCAGCGTTTTTGCAACTCTGGCGCTTATCGCGGATGGAAGATCGAGCTGGCAGCGCTAGCGGCAGGGTGAACGTGAACGAGCGGGGGGCGTGGCCGACGCGACAGCGCTTTTGTTACAGACCAGCCGACCGCAGTTTCCGCCCGGCGACGCGGAGGTCAGCACTGTCCTGTGTTGTGCCCCTGAGGGAAGCACGTACAGCTGCTGTTCGTGCCACAGACTTACAAAAAATGACTTAGGGCACTCACTGACACCAGTGTAGCGCTTTCCACACTGTAGTCACCAATTGCAGGTCAAAGCTGAGCTTGCACTTAGTAAATGATATAAAATATATGATAAAACGTTTCATACACAATGACTTCACACGTGCAGATAATGTTCGTATGTAGTTGCTGGCAAAAAAAGTTTGAAAATTAAGTTATTAGTTCAAATAACTTTTTCATAATGTGGGGCCACAGTCATAATATATTTTTTTAAAGTCAGTACTGCCATTAGACTGTTAATTATTTACAGTGTTACATTTACACTTACACAATCATGATTTCGGCCTCGAAGTGCCATTATCAAGTGTTTTCTGAAAGCAGATTAGACAATAACAGTGAAATACATAACAAGTGATATAACCGTATAACAATCCATATGTGTAATGCTTACTTACAAGTGTTCTAAATTACCTAATATGGCATACTGTCGCATTAAAATACACTATTAAACACATTTTATAAGAGTCGATGTATCTGGCAGAGACTACTTGACTGAATAACAGTTGGCTAAGTGTCAAACTGACTTGGTCAAAGACATTCCTGTTACAGGCGGTGAGTCTTTCGACTCAGTGTCCGGTAGGATAGGAAAGGTTAAGAGCAATTTATTTTCTTTGGTAGTTGTTACATCCCTGCAGTATCTTTGTATCTAGTGTACATTGAAGTTGCCTGCTCATAAACACAAACAATGACAAACCTCTCGATAATATTTGCTGCAACCATAAATATAAAAGTCTAGCTAGTCATTGACGTTTCTTTAAGTACATTTTAGCAGGTGAATATATAGCTCTGTACGTGAAATTAATACAATACAGTGCAATTACTTATTCTACTCACTCATTAATTATCCAGTGAGATATTGAGCAATCTTTGTTACGAACGTATCATCATTCATATAAATCCTGTTATATGTGTTGGAACATAACTTCTGTTAAATTTAAATGTGCTGATTAAAAGGAAATCTTTTAATTATTTTATCTGCTTTAATGCTTCTATGTATATGACATGTTTCACATACCTGTGTTATTTGCACTTATTCCTAAGTAAGTCGTAAGTAAGTTGTCTCTTGAATTAAAAAGGCCTCGTATAGATAAACGAGTACGAAATTTTAGACGGGCCTCAAAGGACAGTAATAATTTCAATGGAAAGCATCACACAACGGAGGTTTAGCTGCACTGTGGAACATTCACCATCAGTAGCAGCGCCAGGAACACAGACACGGTGCCACGTATACTGCCAAGAAGGTGCATCTAAAAAGATCAAGTACAACAAGCTGGGAAAATCAGCTGTTACCTACTCTCAGTGCCGCAAACACGTCTGTGGAAAACACAGCAAGGAGACAGTATTATGTGCAAAATGTGTTTCAGAATAAGATGATAAATTCAAATGGTTCAAATGGCTCTGAGCACTATGGGACTTAACATCTGTGGTCATCAGTCCCCTAGAACTTAGAACTACTTAAACCTAACTAACCTAAGGACATCACACACATCCATGCCCGAGGCAGGATTCGAACCTGCGACCGTAGCAGTCGCGCGGTTCCGGACTGAGCGCCTAGAACCGCTAGACCACCGCGGCCGGCTTGATAAATTCTTCTTGCTTCGTTGAGTGGACTGAAACTAAAAAGTTGTATTTGATACTGGAAAAAAATATACAAACTGAAGTTTATGATTTGTTAATTTTGTTCCTATCATAAGTAAATATACTTGCATTATGAAAAACTAAATAGCCAAATTCATTCTGGGCCTCTGAGCCGACACCCTGCCCCCCCCTTTCATCCTGCTGATATTACATGTAACAAAAATTACCTCTGTAATGCTAGTGTTAATACTGTTTATGAATTCACGGCCTCCTGCCGGTATGAATTAATAAAATGTTCTCCGACTGCCAGCCACGTCAGGTACTTGAATTCCAGGTGATTTCGAAAGCGCTCTCCTCAGCCATTGTCAAGTTGTTGACGTGAAAATGGCCGAGGGGAGTTCGGTCGAAAACTAATGGAAATTTAACCACGTGACGCAGAAGGAACACCAAGAAGTTTAGATTGAAAATGTGTCCCAGACGAGGATTAGAACCCTGAGCCTTTGCTCTACCGGCCATTTTCCTTTCTCTTTCTATCTGTTTATTCGTCGTTTTGTCTTCACTACTAGTGTGCTAATGTCACATAACATCTCTCGACTTCCATCGATGAGTTCATTCATCGTTTAGAGTTCCGTACCTCAGTGATAAGAACGAAACCCTTATTGAATCCCTTCTCTTTTCTCCCACCATCGTCTATCTTTCTGTCCAACTGTTAAAAAAAAACCTTTCTCACGTATGTGTTGACTTATCAAGTTGAAACTTATGTAACGTACAAAGGCCTATGGCCCACTGGGCCGTTTAAAAAAAAATTAAGCTTCTCTCTCATTGTAAACGAAAGATACGGCCATTCATGTCACATCTTTTCATACAAAATCACTCATTAAAATCTGTAGGGTAAATCTCGTTCACCTCTCATCATTAAATTTGTCAAGAAACAAGATTTTACAGATCAACTAAAAGAAAAGCATCTAAAATTGTGATTTGTATTCATATCACGCAGGAAAAATGGTCTTTTGTTAATTTTTATCCAACCGTCTGTCTGTCGGTATATTAAACTCCGTTCTTCTCATAAATATGTAGACGTGTCACATACTAAGGTCTATCGTCCTTTGACGGTGTAAAAAATGTACGTTATAAGTCATTGCAATGACAAGATACAGTCATTTATGTCTCACATTTTGACACTCGCAAATTCACTCATCAAAACCTATCGGGTACTTCATGATGACATAGAATCACGACATTGGGCAAGAAACAAGTTTTCGCGCTACAGGTAATGGAAAAAGGTTAGAAAATGTTGAAATTGTAATTATATCACATACAAATATCTTTTTACCCTTAAAACTTCTACTGCACTTATCATCTGTCAATAGCATAACTGAAAAATATTATTTCATGCAAACATAATATGTAAGTTGTAGTCATGATTTTGTGAAATAAAATTATTTCATTAGCTCTTGTCTCTTTAAATATATAAATTTATATCGTCTGCTGGCTTCTTATCTTATGTCTGGACTAGTATCAGGAAGTACTGTGGAGATTTTGATATGTTCTTGGAATTCACGAAACAAGCAGCTTGCCATTTTCGTTATCGGTAATTGACAAAAGGCGTTCAGATTTTCGATTCCCGGGATTGACACATTATCTGTAAAGCCTAAATAATTATGTTTGTAAGGAACCCTCAGTGCGCCAGTTCTACTCGCACTTGACCAATGTTTTCATTTTATTATATATATATATATATATATATATATATATATATATATATATATATATTTGATGCGGAGGGTGTGGCTAAGCCATGTCTCCGCAAAATGAGGTCTTCTAGGAGTGCTAGTTCCACACAGTGTGCAGGAGACACAAGAGATGTATTGGCGGAAGTGAAGCTTAAGGCCGAGAGCGGATGGACGGTTTGTCGTTAGCCCCAGTGACCAGAGAACTTCCCGCAAAAGGCAAAGGTCGCTAGAAATGATTCCCAGTCCCGTGATTTCGACTTGGCAGTCGAGAACTGAGGAACATGAATTTGTCCATGTGAGAAACATATACACTTGTGGCAGGTTCCATCAAACCAGTCAGGAGGTTGACGACTCAAAGAAAGGCAAAAAAGTGTGATGCCAGTCACTTATTCTTAATCCAACAAAAGAAAAACCGAATTACACATACCTCGGACAAGCATAAAATTATTATATGACATTCAGAATTACAGAATCGTGAACCTCTCCACTTATTGCTTATAGTATTCGTCCTCTTGAACCACAAATATTCAAAATTCCTTTCACGTGCCAACGTTTCCATTTCATGGTAACAGTTGCAACATGCGTCCTCAATTATTGAGTGGATGTTTTTGTCTTTTTCCCCCCGAGTTTTTACCCTCTGCTCTTTTTATCCCCATACAAGTTATTTCCAGATATACGTCAATATATAATTTTAGGAGATGGGACCTGGATAAACTGACTAAACCAGAGGTTGTACAGAGTTGCATGGAGAGCATAAGGGAACAATTCACAGGAGTGGAGAAAAGAAGTACAGTAGAAGAAGAATGGGTAGCTCTGAGGGATGAAGTAGTGAAGGCAGCAGAGGATCAAGTGGGTAAAAAGACGAGGGGGTAACAGAAGAAATATTGAATTTAATTAATGAAAGGAGAAAATATAAAAATGCAGTAAATGAAGCAGGCAAAAAGGAATACAAACGTCTGAAAAACGAGATCGACAGGAAGTGCAAAATGGCTAAGCAGGGATGGCTAGAGGACAACTGTAAGGATGTACAGGCTTATCTCACGAGGGGTAAGACAGATACTGCATACAGGAAAATTAAAGAGACCTTTGGAGAAAAGAGAACCACTTGTATGAATATCAAGAGCTCAGATGGAAACTCAGTGCTAAGCAAAGAAGGGAAAGCAGAAAGGCGGAAGGAGTATACAGGGTGTTACAGAAAGGTACGGCCAAACTTTCAGGAAACATTCCTCACACACAAAGAAAGAAAATATGTTATGAGGACATGTGTCCGAAAACGCTTACTTTCCACGTTAGAGCTCATTTTATTACTTCTCTTCAAATCACATTAATCATGGAATGGAAACACACAGCAACAGAACGTACCAGCGTGACTTCAAACGGTTTGTTATAGGAAATGTTCAAAATGTCCTCCGTTAGCGAGGATACATGCATCCACCCTCCGTCGCATGGGATCCCTGATGCGCTGATGCAGCCCTGGAGAATGGCGTATTGTATCACAGCCGTCCACAATACGATTACGAAGAGTATCTACATTAGGTACCGGGGTTGCGTAGACAAGAGCTTTCAAATGTCCCGATAAATGAAAGTCAAGAGGGTTGACGTCAGGAGAGCGTGGAGGCCATGGAATTGGTCCGCCTCTAGCAATCCATCGGTCACCGAATCTGTTGTTGAGAAGCGTACGAACACTTCGACTGAATGTGCAGGAGCTCCATCGTGCATGAACCACATGTTGTGTCGTACTTGTAAAGGCACATGTTCTAGCAGCACGGGTAGAGTATACCGTATGAAATCATGGCGGTGAATCGAGGAAGTACAGTACATACTGACGAAACTAAAATGAGCTCTAACATGGAAATTAAGCGTTTCCGGACACATGTCCACATAACATCTTTTCTTTATTTGTGTGTGAGGAATGTTTCCTGAAAGTTTGGCCGTACCTTTTTGTAACACCCTGTATAGAGGGCCTATACATGGGCGATGCACTTCAGGACAATATTATGGAAATGGAAGAGGATGTAGATGAAGATGAAATGGGAGCTACGATACTGCTTGAAGAGTCTCACAGAGCACAGAAAGACCTGAGTCGAAACAAGGCCCCGGGAGTAGACAACATTCCATTAGAACTACTGACGGCTTTGGGAGAGCCAGTCCTGACAAAACTCTACCATCTGGTCAGCAAGATGTATGAGACAGGCGAAATATCCTCAGACTTCAATAAGAATATAATAATTCCAATCCCAAAGAATTCAGGTGTTGACAGATGAGAAAATTACCGAACTATCTGTTTAATAAGTCACAGCTGCAAAATACTAACACGAATTCTTTACAGACGAATGGAAAAACTGGTAGAAGCCGACCTCGGGGAAGATCAGTTTGGATTCCGTAGAAATATTGGAACACGTGAGGCAATACTGACCTCACGACTCATCTTAGAAGAAAAATTAAGGAAAGGCAAACCTACGTTTCTAGCATTTGTAGACTTAGAGAAAGCTTTTGACGATGTTGACTGGAATAACCTCTTTCAAATTCTAAAGGCGGCAGGGGTAAAATACAGGGAGCGAAACGCTATTTACAATTTGTACAGAAACCAGATGGCAGTTATAAGAGTCGAGGGGCATGAAAGGGAAGCAGTGGTTGGGAAGGGAGTGAGGCACGGTTGAGCCTATCCCTGATGTTATGCAATCTGTATATGGAGCAAGCAGTAAAGGAAACGAAAGAAAAATTCGGAGTAGGTATTAAAATCCATGGAGAAGAAATAAAAACTTTGAGGTTCGCCGATAACATTGTAATTCCATCAGAGACAGCAAAGGACTTGCAAGAGGAGCTGAACGGAATGGACAGTGTCTTGAAAGGAGGATGTAAGATGAACATCAACAAAAGCAAAACGAGGATAATGGAATGTAGTCGAATGAAGTCGTGTGATGCTGAGGGAATTAGATTAGGAAATGAGACACTTAAAGTAGTATAGGAGTTTTGCTGTTTGGGGAGCAAAATAACTGATGATGGTCGAAGTAGAGAAGATATAAAATGTAGACTGGCAATGGCAAGGAAAGCGTTTCTGAAGAAGATAAATTTGTTAACATCGACTATAGATTGAAGTGTCAGGAAGTCGTTTCTGAAAGTATTTGTATGGAGTGTAGCCATGTATGGAAGTGAAACATGGACGATAAATAGTTTGGACAAGAAGAGAATAGAAGCTTTCGAAATGTGGTGCTTCAGAATAATGCTGAAGATTAGATGGGTAGATCACATAACTAATGATGAAGTATTGAATAGAATTGGGGGGAAGAGGAGTTTGTGGCACAACTTGACCAAAAGAAGGAACCGGTTAGTAAGACATGTTCTGGGACATCAAGGGATCACAAATTTAGCATTGGAGGGCAGCGTGGAGGGTAAACATCGTAGAGGGAGACCAAGAGATGAATACACTAAGCAGATTCAAAAGGATGTAGGTTGCAGTATGTACTGGGAGATGAAGATGCTTGCGCAGGGTAGGGTAGCATGGAGAGCTGCATCAAACCAGTCTCTGGACTGAATACAACAACAACAACAACAACAACAACAACAACAACAGCAACGTCCATGTATGTAAAACGCTATTCCGATCGAACTTAAAACCACAAGTCAATTTAGCTTGTCCTGCCAGATCTTGTGGAATAAGCACGTGACTTGGCGCATCATTCCAAAACGGTAACTTTCGACAGATTTTCTGCCCCATACATATTCTTCATCCTCCAGTAGATGTCCACTGGCGTTTTTTCTTTGGTAGATGAGAGAAGAATAACAGCACGTTGGTCCAGTTTGGACGCATTTGTTAATAACCTTGCCGTAGTTCACATCTCCGCATTTGCCACAAGCGCGTCGGAATGACACAAATGCCACACTATTCCCTTGCCTACATTTCAGTGCTTATGTACTCGCACCGGAGATGCTCTACGTTGTATTTACGATGCAGAACCCCCCCCCCCCCCCCCCTCCGAACGGAAATGTTTTGATGACTTCTTATACCACGAAAAGATATTCGAGAGGTAACAGCCAATCCTTTGAGAAACAAAACGCTATTATTTAAAAATTCCACCTCCAGAATCGTAAAACGACGTGGAGAATTACTTTTGTAGACGTGTTAAAGTTACGTACGTCTTGATGGTTTCCTTATACTGTTTAAAGATCGCACTTCCGTCGACTGGTAGTGTGATTCAGCGACTATCGTTCAACCACAGACGGGGAAAAAATCGCAGCATTTAGAAGGAGTTGTGAGACGTAAACTGAAATTGCTAGGTGTATTTCTACATCTGAAAGATGTCTTTTGGAATTTCACGCCAGTCGCGTAAGTTTGGCGCAGGTAGCACCAGTACGAGGATGCAAACCAGGTTTGCTTTAAATACACTGTGTAACGGTCATGAGCGTTAGCTACCTTTGAAGTTGAACGTGGTGAGTTGATGTCAAGAAAGCCTTTAATGCGACAAAGACGCCATATCTGAGTCTCAACGAGGTCGTGTAACAGGGCTACGAGAACATAGATGTTTTTTGTCCGACAATGCAGAAAGACTGGGCAGGAATGTAGCCACTGTGCATGATTACCTGCAGAAGTGGTCACAGAAATGTACAGATGCAAGACGCCCGGGCTCTGGACGGTCACGAGGCCCTACTGAGAGGGAAGACCATAGTGTTCGGCGTATGGCTCTGCCGCATCGTACTGATCCTACAGCAGCAAGTTGAGCAGCATTTGGCACCCCGGTGACACAATGAACTTTTACAAATTGTATAGATCTTATAATTAAATGTTTGCCTGAGACATTTAAGTCTCTTTTTATTATCTGCGATAATGATTGAAGCAGACGACATGAATTAAAATTTGTGTTGCGGCCGGGACTCGAACCCGGATCTTCTTGCTTGCTAGGCAGAAATGCAAACCATTTTTTAAAATCTCATTTTGATCTATATTGTTCGTTGAATTTGTTCGGGGTGGACGTCCGAGGACACTCGTTTAGGTTCTACGTTGATCCATTCACTCAGTTTTTTCTTACAGAGGATGGCTAGTCCTCTGACCGAACACGCTGAGCTACCGTGCCGGCAACCATTAGACTACCACAGCACAATGGTCAACACTGCTGCACGAACTACCCATTACGTCCAGTGCTGGGGTGCTTGGCAATATCGAAGAGCCCTGGCAGTAGTGACAATACGTAAGGGAAAATGAATTAATGTTTGTGTTGGTGAGGGCACTCAGCTTAGGTAGTTCGTGCAGCAATGTTGATTATCGTGTTGTGGTTGTGTAATGGTTAGCATTTCTTCCTAGCCAGTAAGAAGACCCGGGTTCGAGTCCCGGCCACAGCACAAATTTTAATTCATTTCGTCTGCTTCAATCATTATTACAGATCGGTTACTTCATGGACAGTAGCAAGCCAGTTGCCCTGTATCTTGCATTCCACTGATCCCAAACCACAGCTCATTGGACGGCAGTGTGGCGGTCTGTTGAATTTTCTGATGAAAGCTGGTTCTGCCTCGTTGGCAGTGATGGCTGTGTGTTGGTTAAAAGCAGGCCAGTCGAGAACCTGCAATCAAACTGTCTGTGTGCTAGACAAACTTGAGTTATGATCTGGAGTATGATTTTGACAGCAGGAGCACTCTCGTCTTTATCCCACGCATCCTGCTATAAATTTTTGAACGAATCTGTTGATTCGATACGTTGTGCAGCCATTCAGGAACCATGTGGTGTTTTCCAACTGGATAACGTCTCCCACATACCGTTGTAATAGCCCTAACATGCTATATAAAGTGTCGACATGTTTCCTTGGCCTACTTGATCAACATCTGGAATAAAGCGCATATGTGACGCTGTCGGACGTTAACTCCAGCGTCATCCATAACAATCATTAACCGACTAAGTGCTACAGGCATGGAACTCCACCTCGTAAACTGATATTTGGCAACTGTACAACACAATACATGCAAGTTTGGTTCAAATGGTTCAAATGGCTCTGAGCGCTATGGGACTCAACTTCTGAGGTCATTAGTCCCCTAGAACTTAGAACTAGTTAAACCTAACTAACCTAAGGACATCACAAACATCCATGCCCGAGGCAGGATTCGAACCTGCAACCGTAGCAGTCTTGCGGTTCCAGACTGCAGCGCCTTTAACCGCACGGCCACTTCGGCCGGCTCACATGCAAGTTTGCATTCAATATTCTACCAGTTATACCTGTTACTAATGTACCAGCAAGCCGACCGCTGTGGCCGAGCGGTTCTAGGCGCTTCAGTCAGAAACCACGCTACTGCTACGGTTGCAGGTTAGAATCCTGCCTCGGGCATGGATGTGTGTGATGTCCTTAAGTTAGTTAGGTTTAGTTAGTTCTAAGTCTAGGAGACTGATGACCTCAGATGTTAAGTCCCATAGTTCTTAGAGCCATTTGAACCATTTTAATGTACCACCGTTTCACATTTGCAATAGCTTATATCGCGCTTGTACTGACGTGTGATTTTGCAATGTTAAGCCCTTAAATATGGTACCTAGACTAAAATATTCTCGAAATTTCATTTCTCTACACAAATTATTGTTTGGTGCTGCGATGTTTTTTTTCTTTTCTGGTTGCGTATATGATCATGCAGGCAAAAAATCATTTTCTCATGTTTGTTTTAAACAAATTTATTCAGTTTTCCCTTTATAATTTCATTTACCATGTTTCTGTATGTATATCTGTAACTTACTGCCAAACTTTACTCGGCAATTAACATTACTGTTTAAAAAATCGTGCAGGATTTCGGGGTGAAATGGTCGCTGACACCCGTGAATATCCGCTAGCATCACGATTACCAGCGGGCCGGCAAAACTCTGGCACCGAAATTTTCGGCAACTACACGCGTCATCCAGATTAAGCGCAGTCGTAATTACGCGAATTCGTGGCACGGAGCACGGAATCGCGCTCCTTTGTAACGCAACAGAATAAATAAGGGCTTCTAATACCTCGCGTGTCAAGGAATGATGCGAGTAATGTAACGCCTTCCTACCAGTGTAACACAGTTAAGCAGTTAGCATCAATCAAGTAGATAGCTTCTCGTTATCTGCTCAAGGGACGGCCGTTAACTGTGGAACGAGATGGGGTTTCAAGGCACTCATCATCCTATGCAAGCCATTCCCTGCCGCACGAAATTCTCGTGAAGATTAGAGCTGCGATGTGGCCGTCTTCCGGTGTTGCTAATTTCTCTACCTGCCGCTGAAAATCAATGTAAATCACGGTAGTAGTGAATAAATGATGCAGCTACATCGCAATGTCACACGAACGGTTACTGCATGTAAATTTATTCATCACTCGATATTAAAGGGTTATGCTTTAAACATCCGCTCTGTACTAGTGGTGGCCCTGTGTCTGCTACGAGTTTTCTCCAGAGTTAATGCCGTCCCATGTGCGGCGATGTATTACAGTTATCGGAAGAGCTAGTGGTGATCGACGATTTTTTAACAACCACTTAGGATAGGATTATGATGAATCCATCAAAGACCGGTAGCAGAAATTTGGTCTATATCTGAACGAAAGCATCTGATTAAAAGTGCCGACCGTGGTGGCCGAGCGGTTCTAGGCGCTACAGTCAGGAACCGTGCGACCGCTACGGTCGCAGGTTCGAATCCTGACTCGGGCATGGATGTGTGTGATGTCCTTAGGTTAGTCAGGTTTAATTAGTTCTAAGTCTAGGGGACTGATGACCTTAGACCCATAGTGCTCAGAGCCATTTGAACCATTTTTTGATCAAAAGTTCTTTCATTCTCTGACCAAAATTTTTACATATTAAAAATTGATTCTGAATTGGAGTAATATATACAGCTGACTACAACAAAAGAATGTGTGGAATTTCCTGTTTACTTTCACTGCCATGCATTTCACATATATGTGCTCTACCAGTTATCATAATACGATTCAAGTTTTTACTATTGCTACCGTTTTTTAAAATTATATTCTAATTTACTAACAGTCAAAGCTACCTTTTATTTACGACGAGATGATGGGTTTTGTGGAAAACAGCATCTGAGAGTTAATTCCTCCAAACCTAAGATGCAAGAGCATTGCATTGTTTGGGGTTAGATACATTTTAAAACCGCTGTCGGCTGTGGACCACCATATTATTTGTTAGAATTTCTAACAAAGGTTAAAAGCAAGAAATGTGTATTTGAAGATCAGGGTGCATATTCTACGGTTTGGATATCCAGAGCTGTGACGATATTAATACCAGGTGGTTACAATTGGACTGACGTTGTTCTGAGTACTGCGTGCGGGCCGGACACTTTGCAGGTATGTTCATTAATCCGTGCGCTCGTGGAGTATACTGAAAAGAAATATAATACGGTAGTTCAGCTTCCTACAATCAGGTGAAAACATGGCGCTGTAAGTATTCAGAATGTGGTGCGGGTGCAGGTAAAGGGGAGTAACGATCAAGCACATCATAGCAGTGGTTGTGGCACGTTTATTACGATATGATCAGAAATTACAACGTTCCACCATGTGTTTAATAGTAACAAGTTGAATACGTAACACGGCGTGGTCGACAGCTCGCAGCTCGCAGCGATATGTCGTCGTCTGCTATCCTTCCGCGATCGACACGATCTTTCAGGCACCACCACAACTAGACATCGCATGGATTTAGGTTTGGGTATCTGGAAGGCCACACGTCTTGAAATTTCCTGGAGATGATGACGTCGTTACCGAAGATTTCACGAAGCAAATCTTTCACCTGGCAAGCGACATGTGGTGTCGCCCAATCTTGCATGAATGTAATGGTATGGACACAACTGATTTCTTGCAAAGCTGGAACCTCGTATTGCACAAGGATGTCCTTATGAAGTGCAGACGTCACTGTACATCCAACAGGCCCGCGAAGTGTCATTTCTTAGAAGAATAACGGACTGAGAATGAAGGAGCTTGTGAAACCATACAACACAGTCACATAACCCGAGCGCAGTGGATGTTCCAGCACAACTTGTGTCGGAGAAGAACCCCACACGCGATGCGATATTTCTGTGCATTCACTGCTCCGTGCACAGCTAAATGTGCCTCGTCCGTTCGATGAATATTTCCCAGCCTATGTCATCTACTTCCATATGTACCGAAAAAAACGAAGGGCATGTTCATGACTTTGTATCCTGCCTTGAGGCTTTATTTCATGCACATTTTGAATCTTTTACGAGTGCAATATTAGCAGTAAAATTTTTAGAACTGTTGATCAGAGAAGAGGCAATGCCGGTAACACAGCTCAAGCACTTGCTGTAGAATCTGAGTCATGTGCTGCACGGTCGTTTACGGCTACAGCAACTCTATCAACAACTGTCATGGGAATGGGCTGCCTCTCTTTCCGCGCTGCACGACGTAATTCATGTGTTCCTTCAGATTTCTTGAACATATTCTTTGGCTCATTTATTGATATGGGGCCACTTCACAGCTGTCGGCGATATTCCCGGAATGCAGCGCTACTCGATCTTTCTTCTCAATAGCCATTCCGTTTCATAATAACTTCTACCTATTAACACTTCACACCAATAGCCGCTTCACAAAGGAAAAGACCATGCGTCGTCAAGCGACAAACAGGGCACTGACGTAAAACAACTAACATATCACAAGCTGTCTTCTTACAGAGCCAGTTTTTTAGCTACTGGCAAAAAGTGAAACTATTCTTTTAGCATATTCCGAAAGCGCGCCAATTAATGGACGTAATGTTTAAACATAAAACGATGTACACAGCCTCCACTGCAGCCCAAGGAACACATTAAAAGAACTTAAGTCCTCCCGAACAGGTCAAGAAGGCCCAACGGTACCAACCGGCTGCCGTGTCGTCCTCAGTTCACAGGTGTCATTGGATATGGAGGGTCATGTGGTCAGTACATAGCTCTCCCGATCGTTTTTCAGTTTACGAAACCGGAGCCGCTACTTCTGAGCCAAGCAGTTCCTCAGTTTGCCTCACAAGGGCCTACGAACTTTTACTTTTTTTTCTGTAACTGGCACGAAAGCAGCTGATATTTATGAGTTCTGGTGTTCTGATTATGGATATGTAAATTAAAATACTAGATTAGCACCCGCTCTGAAATTGTGATAACCTTACGTTATTACGTTATGCAAGTTTATGCATGTGTTTAACTTCATGTTGCACCTCGGAGGCTGTCGCTATGGGCGCAAACGCTTTGCCAGGCGTTTGTACACTACTGGCCATTAAAATTGCTACACCATGAAGATCACGTGCTACAGACGCGAAATTTAACCGACAGGTTGAACATACTGTGATATGCAAATGATAAGCTTTTCAGAGCATTCACACGAGGATGGCGCCGTTGGCGACACCTACAACGTGCGGCGACACCTACAACGTGCTGACATGAGGGAAGTTTCCAACCGATTTCTCATACACAAACAGCAGTTGACCGGCGTTGCCTGGTGAAACGTTGTTGTGATGCCTCGTGTAAGGAGGACAAATGTATACCATCACCTTTCCGACTTTGGTAAAGGTCGGATTGTAGCCCTTCGCGATTGCGGTTTATCGTATCGCGACATTGCTGCTCGCGTTGGACGAGATCCAATGACTGTTAGCAGAATATGGAATCGGTGGGTTCAGGAGGGTAATACGGAACGCCGTGCTGGATCCCAACGGCCTCGTATCACTAGCAGTCGAGATGACAGGAATCTTATCCGCATGGTTGTGACGGATCGTGCAGCCACGTCTTGATCCCTGAGTCAACATATAGGGACGTTTGCAAGACAACAACCATTTGCACGAACAGTTCGACGACGTTTGTAGCAGCAGAGACTATCAGATCGGAAACCATGGCTGCGGTTACCCATGACGATGCATCACAGACAGGAGCGCCTGCGATGGTGTACTCAACAACGAACCTGGGTGGACGAATGGCAAAACGTCATTTTTTCGGGTGAATCCAACTTCTGTTTAAAGCATCACGATGGTCGCATCCGAGTTTGGTGACATCGTGGTGAACGCACATTGGTTAGCACACGCCCCACAACATACTGGCGTATCAACCTGCCTGATCGTATGGAGTGCCATTGGTTACACCTCTCGATCACCTCTTGTTCGCATTGACGGCACTTTGAACAGTGGACGCTACATTTCAGATGTGTTACGACCCGTGGCTCTACCCTTCATTCGATCCCTGCGAAACCCTACATTTCAGCAGGATAATGCACGACCGCATATTGCAGGTCCTGCACGGGCCTTTCTGGATACAGAAAATGTTCGACTGCTGCCCTGGCCAGCACATTCTCCAGATCTCTCACCAATTGAAAACGTCTGGCCAATGGTATCCGAGCAACTGGCTCGTCACAATACGCCGGTCACAACTATTGATTAACTGTGGTATCGTGTTGAAGCTGCATGGGCAGCTGTACCTGTACACGCCATCCGAGCTCTGTTTGACTCAATGCCGAGGCGTATCAAGGCCGTTATTACGGCCAGAGGCGGTTGTTCCGAGTACTGATTTTCAGGATCTATGCACCCAAATTTCGTGAAAATGTAATCACACGTCAGTTCTAGTATAATATATTTGTCCAATGAATACACGTTTATCATTTGCATTTCTTCTTGGTGTAGCATTTTTAATGGACAATAGTGCACTATTTCTTCAACTGGCTCGGACGTCGTTAATGACTGGCCACGATCTGAAAGAACAAGTAAACGAATGCATATAACACGAATATAAAGAGATTCCCAGGAGGAAACGCTTATTTGAAGCAGAAAGCTTCATATGGACTTACACCCTGTTCCGAATGGTGTTCCAGATAGAATGTCGCTTTTGCACTTTTTTTGGATCACTCGAAAATCACGGCCTCTAGCGGAAACCTGTCGCAGTAAAAAAGGAAACTACAATGAATTTCCTGCGAAACACTTTCTTTTCTCTGAGATTATTAGTTCGCGCCGGTACTTAGGTACTTTTTTGGAGGCCAATTTTCTCTAGTACTGTCAAGTTTGAGTGATCAGAGCGAGAGACCACTAACAATCATGCACGACGTGCATGCGCTGTAACATACAGTTTTTAAAGACCAATGAAGTAGTTTCCGACTTGATAGATTACAAGAGTCCCATAACAAATATTTACAAGAGTAAACCGGCGTTTGACCTTGTATTACTATATTCATCTTCTGTAGTGTCTAAATTTCGGTTTTTATGCCATTATCAAGTACAGTGCTAAGAAGTGTTATCTGTTATGGCAGTACAAAACAGGTAAACAAGACTAACACGTGCCTTTACATGTAACTCTCGTTGAATGTTACATCGCAAAGACATGTGTTAGTCTTGTTTATTTCATTTGGACTGCCTTAACAGATACGACATCATAATAACCTAACAACATTTAGCATTGTACTTGATAATGAGATAAAAGTGGCAATATAGATAGACAGAAGGTAAATATAGTACTACATAATAAAATAGCGGTTTATTTTTTTTAAAAATGATTGCATGACTGTGGCTGAACATCACTGAAAACTTTTTCCTATATCAAGTTCTTCTCGACTTCCTCTACACTCCAGTGGTACATTGTAAACAATGAAAAAATACTAAACAATACAGAAAGTAAATGACGACGTATATTAAATGTACTTGTATCTCGGAAACCATTTGGGATAGTGCATACATCCAAATGACCTGTTTCTCTTCAAATGATCGATCGTGTCATGTCCCTGAATATCAGCCATTCCTCCTGGGGTACCCTGTATGTACTGTCCCATATGAGGATGCAGTCTATTCACAAAATGAGACTTAATGTTGAGGACAGTTTTACTTACTTATATTTAAATACGTTCGTCTAAAACAATTTAACCAACGGAAATGATAACAGAATGGTGACAAGGTATGTATCAAATTGAATGGCGTCTGTTACGTGGAGATATCGACATCGATGGTTATAAATGAGCAGATTCTGAGTAGACACGTACACAAGAATTTCCATACGCCATTCTTACTTACGTCTCAGCTCAGTGCCACTCACCTCACATTTTATGTGTTGTAGTATCATCTCGGCCTCATCCTAAAGTAAAGCTAAGAACGCATCAATGTGTCGACGAATATTATTCTGTCCGGTAAAACATAACCAACGCTGAGCATTGAGCTCAGTCTAATCTTCACCATGCTAGGTGGTTCGTCAGATACACCAATCAGTCACACTGCCAATAGATGCATTCCACCCTATAAAAATTGGAAAACAGTAACACCTTGCCTTGAATCATTGAACAGAATCCTTAGAGAGCAGCAACATGCGATTGTCAAAATTTGTTCAAAAATTATAACTTGGTTTCTCAAAAATTATATTGAAGCCACTGTCAATATTAGTATCATGCACTCCTCATCTTCAACTGGGTGGCTACAGAGTCGAACCACAACTTGTTAATACAATTAACTTCCGACCTACCTATTCCGACTCAACAACATGCACAGCGCTACACTGCAAGCCCCCATAGGACAGCACATACATGATGCCAATTGCCCCAATACAACTGACTCTTTACAACTGCAAAATTGTAACTGGCCGCTCTCCTTGCTTCAGGTGCAACGTGCGAATGTGGCACCCCCATGGCCTAGGCGCTCATTGACTCCAAAGATCACCAGTGATACCTACCGGGTGACACTTGCTGCACTATACGAAATAAAATAGTCATAACTTCTAAACGGTTTGCTTTAGAACGTTCAAACTGCACGGTTCACCGCAGGCAGTGATGAGAATTAGTAGCGGTATGCGCATGCTTGGTTTGGTTTAGTGACGAAGGTCACTTTCATTTGGATGGGTTCGTCAATAAGCAAAACTTGCTAATTTGGAGATCTGACAATCTGCATTTCGCAATCGAGAAGTCTCTCACCCTCAACGACTGACTGTGTGGTGTGCAACATCCAGTCATGGAATAATCGGTGCGATATTTCTTGATGGCACGGTGACTACCGAATGGTACGTAAAAGTTTTGGAAGATGATTTCATCCCCATTGTCCGAAGTGACCCTTATTTTAACAAGATGTGGATCATGCAAGACGGAGCTCGATTCAGGCGGATCAGGAGGGTCTTTGATGTCCTGGAAGAGCACTTCAGGGACCGCGTTCTGGCTCTGGTGTACTCTGACGTCACTGGCAAGGGCCTCTATTGGCCGCCATGTTCTCCGGATCTGAACTCATCCGACTGCGTTTTGCGTGGCTATTTTAAAGACAAGTTGTATACTAATAACCCCAAAGCCATTGCTGAGCTGAAAACAGCCATTCAGGTGGTCATCGATAGCATGGATGTTTCGACACTTCAGCGGGTCATGCAGAATTTAGCTATTCATCTGCTCCACATCATCGCCAATGATGGCAATCATAGCGAATATGTCATAATAAATTCGTATATCTGTAGAGACGCGTACATGTTAAATGAAGTGTGTGCACGCAGTAGTTTGTAAGTAATTTTCATTTATTTTCCTCCTACAGTTCAATAATTGTCATACTGTAAATACTTCCCACATTGCAGAGGGATTGGAAATCAAAGGAGAAGTCAAAGAACTCTCGCATAATCAATAAGCAAAAATACGTAATAGAAATCAAGGGAGGCTGGTTGAATAGAACCCTTTCATAAGTCTTTAAAAACGATATAAAGAACCCTCTCACAATTCTTTAAAAACAAAATAAAGGGAATGCAAACCTTGTTGCTGTCCTTGTAAGGGGTAGATTCTTATCAGTCTACCAGCACGGTGCACTGTTCTGTATGTAAGGTCATAAGAGAGGAACGTAGTACAATAAAGAATGACATGCTGAATAATTCAGATAGCGTAGTGGGGTTGGTGAAGGCTGTGTAGGATACGGCTCAGAAAATTTACTTCCTCGAAACATTAACGAGATGTAATAAATAACCAGTACCTCCTTCCCCAGTGCAGCCATCTCCTTGTGGGGCCGTCTTCCTCTCGCTCGCCAAACAACAGAGCGGACCTGCCCTGGTGCCGTACCTCAAGGGACCTACCAGAGAGCGCTCACCTCACCTGGCGGATAGGTCCGCATAATGCGCTCGCTTTGCACTTAGCCGGCTGCCCGTTAATATTAACTCTCATCTCGCAGGGACCACCACTCTTCCAAGTCTCCCTGCCCACCCCACCCCCCTCACTTTTTTTTAGGAAATCCATCCTCTCCCTCTTTTTACGGTGCTCGGGGACTGTGAGATTAATTTCTGCTTTAGCGACCAGCTGCTGAATAAGTAATGTGCGCCTACCTCGGCGCAGCCCGCTCTATGCCCTTGGCAGTCGGGGAAGCCCCCGCTTCCTGCGGCTGGCAGCACGGGGGAATCCCCGCAGCGATCCGACCCATCCTACACCCTGGGATGAACTTCCTTCGATTGTTTATCTTAATGTGTTATATGAAAGGAAATTTTCGGGTTACATGCTAATTCGTAAATGTGGAATGAAATACACCTGCATAATTCAACATAATCAAGGTATCCTATTAAGATGATATTAGACGCGGAATTAGAAAGAAACAAATTCTTTGGTAAATCAGATACGTATAATACGATTATTTACTCAAATAGAGGACGTATAGCAGATCAAATTAAGCAATGAGATAAGCAATCCAGGTATATAAGCAAAAAGAAAAAGCACATCACAGTTTACCGCCATGATCTGCTGATAAAATTTCTTTCTCCAACAATCAGTTTCAGTCCATTGACCATCATCAGGTTCATAACACATTTACATCATATTAGGCGATAAAAAATTAATCGTGTCAAATAGTAAACTCCACGAATTTGACACTGTTCTCAAATATCAACATAAATTTAATTGTCAGTCACCATAAAAATGTGTCAATTACTGCAGTAGTTTATGTTATGTATTAACAGTCGTCATTAACGTTACGAACGGAGAAATTCAGATTGCTTCTGATCGTAACGTTAATGCTGACTGTTAATGTATCATGAATGAGACGACTCATCGGGAAATTTTTATGACTAGCAATGAAAAAAATGCGACGAGTTTGTGGATTTTATTATTTGATACCATTGATTTCTTATCGCGTAGTATAATGTCGTAAATCTTTTATGAACCTGATGATAAGCTGTAGGCCTAAACTTCTTGTACACTAAAGAAACTTTGTCAGCAGCTCTTGGCGCTAAATCACGAAGTTATTCAAATATTATGAAGACATCTCAAATATGGACACCAGAAGGTGGTATAGGTGTTTTGGAGGAGAACGTAATAAAAATCTCAAATGTACTAAACAACCAGGAACGACTGGTAAGAACAACATTTATAAACTATGGGAAATGTCTTCGGCATGTGTGGGATGGTCCAATGAGAATTTAATAAGATAAACAATTGAAAAATAGAGACAATGAAGAAAACAGTATCGAAACTTATATTGAGCAGGCACTAAATTTTATAATTTAAGATGAGACCCGTTAGAATAACTAAAAACTTGAACACTTTATAGTGCTGTAAGTTTTAGGTGTTCAAGAGATGAATCAAAAATAAATATAGATAATAATGACAATATGAAGGTTAGATGTATAAATCCATTCGAGGTATGATACAAGGAAATGTGCTTAGATATGATATTTCATTAGACATTATGAAAGGTACAGGAAAAGTAACACAGACTAACCTTTCCAAAATCGTTTAGGGAATGTCTGCAGGAGCAGACAATTCTTTGTAACTGGAAAAACTGTTTAATTTTATACTTTACGGTAAAGGAAACAGACAAAGCATTTAAACCATAGGTCTACCAGAGTTTTTCTAAAATATACAGAATGTGCAGGAAAGTCATTAGGAAATTCATAGAAATAGCATTTTACATTTCAATCAACACAAAGAAGTGGATACAGTAGAATGGAGCGTTTTCTTGCCGTGAACGAAATTAGGTAACGGAGGAAAGGCGTCTGTTAACTCGAATGCAGAGCGCTTGGGAAACAAAAACAATGAGCCAGCCTTTATTAATGTCCTGGAGAATGTATACGAAACATCAAAGTCCGTTAGCAGGACTATGCTGAATTTAGGACATGAAAAGGAATCTGCTAAGTACATTCCAAGAATCAAAACTGTTTTGTAAGGATGTTTACGGCTCTCCAGAACTACCTCATAAGTTTCAGACTTAATGCTGAATAGTTTTGCCATGTTTGGCGTACACATATGATGAATATTAAATTATAATATGCAAACATCCACTCTTTAAAGATTAAGAGTGACTAAAGCTAAATTGGTCTCTGACCACAAAATAGTTTATACACGCTAATATATCTAATGAATATATACAAAACAATAGAAAGACACAAGTAAATCAATTTATGAGTTCTCAAGGATGGGATAAAGAGAAATACATAATAATCTTCTCTGGAGACCAAATATGACAAAAAATTGAGGAATGAGAAATATAAGACAGAGATTAAGTCATGAACGATAGTACAACGTGCTCTTCAGTAGTCTCATTTCGAATGGATGATGATGTTTGGTTTGTGGGGCGCTCAACTGCGCGGTCACCAGCGCTCTTACAAACTCTCAATTTTTAGGCAGTCCATTTTTTTTCACACTCCAATCTAAGCACTGACATGAATGATGTTGATGAAATATGAGGACAACACAAACGTCCAGTCTCCGGGCAGAGAAAATCCCAACCTCGCCGGCTTTCCAATGGAGAACACGACCCTAAAAGAACCCTCTACAACGTACGTGAGCTGGCGAAGTAAAAACTTAAATGTGACGAGAGTACTTAACTTTGCAACCAGCCTGGTCTACTGAAAATGAAGGAACGGAAAGTGTTATTACAGTCATGTTGGTGTTTGACGTTGGAGATATTAAGGAAATAGAAAGTGGAAAAAGGGCTATAAAATAATTAGCATAATTCCTCCGTCTCACAGACAGAAGTTCTCAACGCAGTACAACAGCAACAAACACATAAGAATCAAATGCTCGTCGTTAATTGCATCGTGCTGACAATAATACAAAGAACTGTAATACTCAAACCAGTTGTAACCAACGTACTATGATTTGTCAGTCTCTTGTTATGCATCATATCACTCCATGTAAGGATTTAAAATGATTTTTTCTATTAGTATATTTGTTACTGTTATGTTTTAATTGTTTTATGTTAGTAAATATTAATGAGAGTGAGTAAAAGAAGCTGTACCTACATAATAAGCACCTTACCAATACTCACGATCTTTCATTTCAACTAGCTACGATAATCACTTGTAGCCAGAGTCTTGTTTCAGAAACTGGAAAGCAAGCTTCCGTCGGTATGATCAAAGGATAAAATAAATGTAACAGTTCCAGTACGTGTTCCTGATTTCAGTTACTTAATTCATGATGCTATTTATGATCTTCAACTTCCCTTCAGGTATTAGGGAGGAATTGCCTTTTACGGTACCCATCTCTGCCGCGGTCGTCCTCTGTGTCTTCTCCCTTGGCACTTACAATTTGCACTTTATGATTACACATGAAAATATTCTGATATTTTGTTATTTATGAACAACAATAAGTATGTAGGTAAATAACAAAGTATTTAGACTTGCTGCCATTTAGCTTTCAGGGTCATAGTTGTTCTGGCAATAAACTTTTATGAAATGACCAGAATAAAATTTAAACTTTAAAAATTAATATTCATAAAATCAATCAGTGGCGTTAATAGAGAAGAAAAATTAGAATAGAGACTGACATGAATAAGTGCCAGGAAATAAATTTGCATCTATATATGCGAGGAATCATAAAACGATGAATACTGTTGTATGCAAATCCCTCTTATTCGAAATGGAAATATTTTTACATTTAACGATTGCAAAAAAAAATTCTTGTAATAGCGCCAAATCTCAAACTCCGAATGGTTGCTTTTAATCGATTTTGAACCAGAGTAGTCTCGAGATGACCGTACGTCCGTGGCAGAAGTATTAGAACTGCTCTGTCTCCTACAACCCAGTGAACTACACACATCAAAAAAAGTTTTGCATCTCCTCGGTTCTGAGAGTACCGAATCTGTACAGAAAATTGGAACAGAGATCAACATAAACATCAATTCCACCCATTTTTATTGCTCATAAAAACCACACATGTTGTATCAGCATACAGAGAGAGACCTTTAGATGTGGTGGTCCAGACTGCTGTAAACACCAGTACCTCTAATACCCAGTAGCACGTCCCCCTGCATTCATGCATGCCTGTATTCGTCGTCGCATACTATCTACAAATTCATCAAGGCACTTTTGATCCAGATTGTCCCACTCCTAAATGGCGATTCGGCGTAGATCTCTCAGAATGGTTGGTGGGTCACGTCGTCCACAAATAGCCCTTTTCATATTGTCCCAGACATGTTCGATACGGTTCATACCTGGAGAACATGCTGGCCACTCTAGTCAAGCGATATCGTTATCCTGAAGGAAGTCATTCACAAGATGTGCACTAAGGGGGCGCAAATTGCTTTCCATGAAGACGAGTGCCTCGGCAATACGCTGCCGTAATGGTTGCACTGTCGGTCCGAGGATGCCATTCACATATCGTACAGCCGTTACAGTCCCTCCCATAACCACCAGCGGCGCCAGGTGTCAAAGAAAAAAAAAGTTTGAAAAGGTATGAAATTATGTGTGTAGTTTACTGGAAATTACTAAGTGCTATCATTGTCAAATACTGGACGAATGTAGTCCGGATAATTTGGCCGCCGTGATTTATGCTTCCGTAAGACATGTATACAGTTTCTAACTACACGTTTCAGTCAAATTACTGTGACTATCGCCTATGCTCGACGTTAATGTGCAATAAACACTCACAGGCGACAGGTGGGAGCACTAGCAATGGAGCATATATATAAAGTGTTGGGAAGATGCGGAAAACAGTGCATTGTTGTCGCAATGCGGAAATGGAGAAATATATCTGACGTTTAGAAGTATCATTGACTTTCGGGCCAAAGTTTAAACCATTTCCGAAACGTCTAAATTCGTCACTTATTCGTTTGGCCAGTTGGTTTGAAGCATATTGTGCTTGGCAAATAGCACCATCCAAAACTGGCTCCGAGATCACTGTCGTGCACCACGGACCACAGGTGACAGGGATGAACGCCAGCTGCGTGCAACTGATGTGCTAATGACCATTCAGGTGAACCAAGGTGCTACGAACAGTGTCTCCTCAACGACCATTCAGTGTACATAGCCACGTATCGGCCTCCACAGCTTGTACTTGGTTCACGCACCCGTGCTGACTGCCGTTCATCGGCGATGGAGGATGGAATTTACACACCAGTACCGAAACTGGACGTCCACTGAGTAGTCACAGGTGGCCTTTTCGGAAGGGTCCAGGCCGGAGGGCATTCCCCGGGTGATCTCTTCAACCAGGAAGGCACAACGGATCAACCCAAGTAAGCATCTATCTTTGGTACAATGTCCTCCGTTATATGCGGTTCCTATTTCCTTGGCACAGTGGCATCTACCAACAGGACAATGAAACCTGTCACACGGCTCGGAATGTATGTACGTGGCTCGACCCACAAAAGGATAAGTATGCAGTACTTCACGGATTTAAGCTAGTAGAGGGTCTGTGGAAACAGATTGGGCTGTTAGCAAGATGGAGGATTTTTTGCGCCATGTATCCCTAACCGAGAAACCTAACGCGGCTGGCTACACACTAGACATGGGTACACATCACTGTTCTTACCTTCCAGAACGTCGTTGGATTTCGTCCTGCACTTGTCGCAACGGTTCGTGCTGCAAAAGATGGATATCCAGGCTTCTGACAGGTGGTCACAACATTGTTACTGGATAGTGTATGTTACGCCATTTATTGTGTTAAGCCTTTGGCGTAGGATTGTGCCACTTAATGAGTAAATTATGAGAGGATTCTAAATTTTTAAGACATTTCAGTAATTACCTGAAATACTGAAAACCTAATTATTATTGACGCCGTTATACAGGCAACTTGGAATCTCGGACTGGTTGGCCGTCTTAGCCACTTCGTAATTTACAATGTTATGCTTCAAAAATAATCGAAATATATGTTCGAAGTGTTATACCTTTGTTTGACGGCACACGAAACATACTCGTTACATAATGGGTCAAATCTGACGTCCAGTTTTGATAAGTACAACAGATTCATAGCAATCGGGAATCAGTGCTCGATGGTGACACCATCACTCTCTAGTTCATGACAACGCCGAAGACCCGTTGCTAACAGCTGTCGAACTAACAAGGGAACCTACCCATCGCACCCCCCTCAGATTTAGTTATAAGTTGGCACAGTGGATAGTCCTTGAAAAACTGAACACAGATCAATCGAGAAAACAGGAAGAAGTTACGTGGAACTATGAAAAACTAAGCAAAATATACAAACTGAGGAGTCCATGCACAATATAGGCAACATGCAGGAGAGGGTGAGCTCAGGAGCGCCGTGGTCCCCTGGTTAGCGTGAGCAGCTGCGGAACGAGACGTCGTTGGTTCAAGTCTTCCCTCGAGTGAAAAGTTTAATTTTTTATTTTCCGTTTACGTGACAAACTCTTATGTTTTCATCACTTTTTTGGGAGTGATTATAACATCCACAAGAAAACCTAAATCGGGCAACGTAGAAGAATCCTTTTAGCCATTCGCCAAGTGTACACGTTAGGTGGGTCGACGACATATTCCTGTCATGTGACGCACATGCCGTCACCAGTGTCGTATAGAATATATCAGACGTGTTTTCCCGTGGAGGAATCGGTTGACCTATGACCTTGCGATCAAATGTTTTCGGTTCCCATTGGAGAGGCACGTCCTTTCGTCTAATAATCGCACGGTTTTGCGGTGCGGTCGCAAAACACAGACACTAAACTTATTACAGTGAACAGAGACGTCAATGAACTAATGGACAGATCATAACTATGCGAAAATATAGAAAGTAAACTTTTCACTCGAGGGAAGACTTGAACCGAGGACCTCGCGTTCCGCAGCTGCTCACGCTAACCACGGGACGACGGCGCTCCTGATCTCACAGTCTCCTTGTTGTTGCCTATCTTGTACATGGACTACTCAGTTTGTATATTTTGCTAATTTTTTTCATAGTTCCACACAACTTCTTCCTGTTTTCTCGATTGATCTGTGTTCAGTTTTTCAAGGCCTATCAACTGTGCCAAATTATAACTAAATCTGAGGGGGATGCGATGGGGAGGTTCCCTTGTAAGAAGCAAATGAATACAACTTGAAAATATTAATGTTTTTGATCGAAATTTGTGATTCCAGCAATCTGCTCTTACCATTTCGGCTGTGAACGGGACAATTACCCATAACGGCAGCAGTAAGCCGCTGCTCATATACGGCTGTTGTGAGTCATCAGTCCCTCGATCCATGCCACCAACGTTACAAAGACTGACAAAAGTTTGATGAATTATTCTAGTTGCTCCCTGCATAATTTAGATAGTCTCGAATGACAATAATAGATTCTGTCGGTTGTTGGAAAACAATCGATTAATTCGGTTGTAGTTTTACGTATCGGTTGATTTTATGTATATACCCCGACAGAATCTATTTTTTTTCATTCGGTTGTTCACATTACTATCTGAATGCAGGGAGCTACTAGAAAATTCATCAAACTTTGTCAGTCTTTATAAGATTGGTGGAATGGATCGAAGGACTGATGACTCAACAACACCTGTGTGTGAGCAGCGGCTTGTTGCTGCGGTTGTGGGTAACTGTCCCGTTCACAGCCGAAGCGGTAAACGCAGATTGATGAAATCGCCAACACATGTATTCCATTGAGTGAAACCAGTCATCGATATTAACCGAATGAAAATAGTCCAAATGGTTCAAATGGCTCTGAGAAGTATGCGACTTAGCTTCTGAGGTCATCAGTCGCCTAGAACTTAGAAATAATTAAACCTAACTAACCTAAGGACAGCACACACATCCATGCCCGAGGCAGGATTCGAATCTGCGACCGTAGCGGTCGCTCGGTTCCAGACTGTAGCGCCTAGAACCGCACGGCCACTCCGGCCGCCTGAAAATAATCGGTTGAGTGGACTGCGGATTGGCGTATCAGTTGGACTGACCTTCATTCGTTTCTTTCTTTCGAGTGAAAGCAGTCTATGGCGGTAATGGGACGAAAACCATCGATATAATTTTGCATATTGACTGAATACCAGTCTGAAGGTTTTCAGTTGGTTGGACGATGTACGACGTATTAATTGTTTCATCTGTAAACACTCATTAGCGTTTTAGCTGACTTAGTTATCCTTGCATTCTTCTGAGTGAAATCTGTCTATAGGACATTCGCTAGTTTAGCTAAAACAGTGATACACAACTGGAAACTCATGTCCCCAAGGGGTACCCCCACCCCTGGGGTTATGTGAAGTCACCTCATGGGGAATACCACCGTTAAATTAAGCATTACAAATGTTCATTTAATTATGAACGGAATAGACTAATTTATTTTCATCATTTAAAACTAATTAACATATTGCTCCCGATTAAGTTGTTACAAATGAAATTAACACGTAACTATTAAGCTGATTTATCCTATGGGGTACAAAGCCCATCATGAAAGTTTCCTTTGGAGTACGTGAAGAAAAAAGGAACATTACCAAATTTTAGACAGTTTGTGTTTCGTTTATTTCAACAGTGTGGTTGTCTCCAGAACTAAGAATCATTTGACTCTAGCACCCTTATTCAGCCATTTATTAGCATGGGAGGTAAATGTATTGAACAGAAAGTTACGTTACCGGCTACGCATGTACAAATCACTTTCGTGTACACAATCCTGTTTACATTTCGCAGCCTGTGGAAAGTAGCATGTATAGTTTTTCTAGGCCATAAACAAGTACCATTCGCATTAACACATTGGTATATCAGTCTCATAATTAAACCCATCCCTAGGCAACGCTGTAAACGGTAAAGGAAACAATTGATCGTTTTGGTGTTGTTAAATCGCTATTTTTGACTGCACTGTCGTCACTGTTATTAGCTTTTTATCTAATTAAAGTGCAGCTATTCACAGAGTTCCAGTATGAGCTGCAACTATCGTTCGGCAACGAAACTGGGTAGATATGCTTATGCGTAAATGAGGAAGCGATTTACACCGAAAAAAAAGGTTCCTATTTTGGCCATCATTTGCAAATCTGCAGCTCCCAATGTAAGAAAGATATATAGAAATGTTTGCATATCTAACGGATTAGGACCGAGACATGGGCAGAAAACGTCAAATAAGTGAGAAAATCTTAACGTTGATGTTATTAACCACTGCTTACATAGTTTTTCAATATGAGCAGTGGAGTCGTCAGTGAGACGCTGGGCAGTGCCAGACTGGCACCTGGTAGCCAAAATTGAAACTTTTTTTCAGCATAGATTAGTGCTCATATTTAACAAATTGTGTATGCAGTGGTTAATAATATTGACACTATGCTTTTCTCATTTGTTTGACCTTTCATACCATGTCTCGTTCGTAATCCATTACATGTGCAAACGTTTCTATGCGTCTTTCTTATATTCACAACACCAGATTTGCACCTGGTCGCCAAAATTGTAGCTAATTATTTTCCAGCATAAATATGTTCTGCAGTAACGCATTAAGATATCACCAAGTTTTGTTACCGTACTATAGTTACAGTCCATAATGGACCTATGTAAGTAGCGGCACTTTAATTTTAACCACCTGATATTTAGTGCCACTCAGTACCTTGAGTTTATCGTCCAGGTTTATGAAAAGTGCTTTTACTTAACAGTGAACTTAGTATCTACATTGAAATGACGAAGCTTCCAGAGGTGTGGAAATGAGAGACGACATATGAGTAAATAAAAAGGGATTCTATAGACAAGTTCAATGCGATGTGCGGTGTGTACAAAAATGATTCACATTCTGAAACTATAGTAATTAAAAAAATCAATGAAAATTAACGAATTATGACAAAGGCTTTTCGCAAAAATCTTTTACAACACGAGGAAGTATATGCTTAAAAAGCAAGTGATCAGGGCAGAGAAAATTTTTTTTTTCGAAAACTATTTTCTCATGTCACATCACCGTTGACTGAAAGACAGTTGTCGGTGACTGGTACAAATCAACGAGAGAGGGAATGCAGGGACTCAATAAAATTAAATAAAACAATAAAGTTAAATAATACACTTAAAATAATCCTGTGTTTCTCAACAGTTTGAGTTACCTGATTCGTGAATTTCGAAATTTAACAGCTAATCTTCTCAACATGAACTTACATTTTGTATCACCTCGCTCAAGAGCAGAAATAAATAATGTTTTAAAATTGCAACTGTTGATGAATCCGCAACGACTGAAATGTACCTTTTGATTTTATAGAACATAAAAATTTCTGACTGAACGTGTTATCATTCACACTCCCAGTGCAATGAATACAGTCACGTTCATAGTTGTAAAGTATGGATAAACTAAATAAAACGGTAATTGTCCCTTTAGTTTCACCATTGCTAGGTAGGACACTGCACAACAAGTTTCCTCCAGCGAACTGGATCAGCTCCAGGTTTACTGCATCCTGCCGGTTTATGTCCATACATTGAAGGCCCTTCGCAAAAGATCCTTTACAGATGTTACGTAATGTTCCTCTACTTCTGTATCGAACCGTAGATTTCCAGAATATGTGGGTTCTATCATATTTCAAATGTAGCACGTGCCCTGCAAGTTTCAGTGCTCTTTTAGTAACGACTTTATGCAGGCCGCAAAGACCGCTTCTGAGCACTTCATCATGTGAAACGTGGTCGCAATAGTTGATCTTCAAAATTCGCCTGAAGCTTCGTTCGTGGTAAAGCTGAGTTTTTGTGCTGATTGTTCTTTTATTTCCTAGGGCTTACACGCGTATATTGCTAGCGCTAGCATGGAAGACTACTGTCAAAGCTATGTGAGCATACATGTAAGAGCTAAATGTCGTGTGTATCTCATTGGTTGGAAGTCTGCAGACGTTGTGCAGTTCTGCTGGTGATGTCTGCGTCTATGTCACCATTATTACAAATAAGGCGGCTGAGACAGAAAAATAAATCATTATCTTTTAGTACCACATTTTGCACTGTAATTTAAGTAGCTACATATCTGTTTTTTTATGCACATTGTTTTCCATCCAGCTTTGGTAGTCATTAGTTGTAAACTTTTTGGTGTTTCTGCCAGAAGTACGATGTCATCATCAAATTTTAGATCTGTAGAACGTTCATTCAAAGGAGTGTCTATGTTGGAGTTGTCCACAGTTTTCCCTACTATGCAATCTACGAGTAATACAAAGAGGAATGGCAACGAAAAGCATTCTTGTCTGAAGACTGACAGAATGCTAAAGAAAGAGGTGTTCTTGTTTTCTGTTCTTATACAGGCACCTCGAACCTAGTTACAACTTCATGAAAACATAAATTATTGGTCAGCAATTCCACATAGGCTTACAATATTCAGCGATGAATCTCGGTGTGTACTATCCAATAATTTTCAAAAAAATCAAAGCAGTTCGTCTGTAGTCGACAGCTAAATTCTATACATTGTTCTATTACGTTTCGAAGAATAATTATTTCTTCGCAGCATGATATCCCACCTCGAAAACCAGCTAATCCTTCTTTCAGTCCATCATCTGCTGCTTTTTGTATCCTTTTTAGAAGAACGAGGCAAAAGAAGTTGCCTATCGCAGAGGGAAGCGTGATACCACTCCAAATTGCACATTGTGTTGATTTCCTTCGTGTGGCAGTTTAACAATGACGCCACCGCTACAGTTATTAAACATTTAAAACCTGGCCAAAATTGATATTTAAAGTTAATTGAAATTTAAAGTCGTAACTAAACAAATAAATAAACAAATTTTGGAAGCGTCTCATTTTTCTAAATACATTTTTTACTTGCTTGTCTTTGAAATAAGATACGTTATTTGTGTCTAAAAAAGTTGGCAACCCTATTAATATATCATGTACAAACAAAAAGGCTGAACAATTGTGAAAATGAAACCGCTCAAACCTGGGATTAAGTGAAAACATGCATACAACTGAAGTAACCGTCAGAAACTTTCAGAGTTCCATTCAGCTGAAAAAAAACTGAAAGAAAAAAACTATCGACTGGCCAGTTGGTCGTTAAAACCAGTTGTTTATCTCATCACTGTATTTAGATGAAATAACACTCTTAAACTATTCAGTATCGATTATAATTACATATGGAAACATTAGGAGCGCTGCTGCTAGACTCCCAAAATTCTAAATGAAAACGCTTCTGTACCGTGGTGTTTTTCGTACGCCACGTCAATCCGGAGTAGCTGCAGTCTCAACTCGCTCGACGTTGTGCCCCCTGCGAATTCGGCAACGCCGCAGCACATGGTGACGTCGCAGCCACTACATACGGCTGGCTCCTAATTATTTGGCGACTCTCCCCGACGGCTCTCCATTAAAAAAACAGCTGCCCGCCGGCGCTAGGGCGGCGGCAGCGTGTTAGGGGTCGCTACGTGCTGCAGATGTCACCAGTTCTCATTCCGACAGGCCAGAGAGTCATCCCTATTTTTCCATATTCTCGTTTGAATGAAAGCGCTTCTATGCCGTGGTGCTTTTCGTATGTCGCGTCAAACCGGTTTAATCATTACCATTTTCTCTCGAAAATTATAAAACACAAGAACGAAGAACGATAACATACAGGGGAAGAAAACGTTCAACAATATCACTATATCATTTTATCTTAAACATCAGTAAAAGCCTAATATACAACTCGTCATCGAGTGAGGCAGGAAAAAATAATTAAAGCCTGCATTATGGACAACCTAACATTAAATGCTGAGACGATGAGGTGACGTATCATGTTCTTTATTACGAACAGTGAAATGATTTCGAGCAAGTTCCTCAGCTGTCGTTTTTTCCAAACGTATTGATTTATCAGGTTCTGCAGAGCAGTTAAGCCAAAGTTATTCTGTCCTTGGCAAGTCATCACATAGTTTACAGATTGCTGACAGCAACTTTACAAACAAATTAGCTCAGTACCCGGAATTTTCAGGGTGTGTGCTTATTCCAGTCATACATTAGTCCAGCTTCACCTTCCTCCTCCGTCAGTCTCCCCGTTTCTCCCCCCATTTCCTCTTCATCTTACTCTCTCTTCAACTGTTCCTGCCTCTTTCTCCGTCCATAAGCTTCTCCCCCCCCCTCTCCACTCTTTCTAAGCCCATCTCCTACTCCATCTCTCTTTGTCCGTCTCCTCCTCTTCCTCTTTGTGGGAGTCACCTTCTTCCTCTTCTCTCTGTCCATCTGCTACAAAAAAGGGACACAATTTAAACGTTACATACTTCTTCAGCCTAGGAAAATTGATCAGATCTGTTGGTTCTTTTACATTAGGTGTGATCTGCGGTGGGTTTTAGTCTGCTTATAAAAGCACAATTTGTACATAGGGGGGTTCCTGAGATGACCCCAAGAAAGCATGATTTCTGAATAAGAAAAGTAACAATAGCGAAGGTGCTCACTTCCGTAATTTCAATTCGTGGCAAATCGTCGAAATTTTTAGCGTATGTTCTGAAAAAAATGATGTCGGGGAACCTCGAAACTTCTATCATTGTAATCGTCGATTGCCGCTATCCAGAGATTCACAGTTATTATACGATTATGTACGTAATAACCGGTCTGACACGTAAACGAAGTTTTATCTGAAGTTGTGAACACATCGCAAGGTTCTGAGCTCAAAAAACTATGTTTTTTTTTCATCTGTGCAGGTTGTCTTGACATGAAAATTATTCAGTGGTACCACATGGTGGCGTAAGCATCTTACAAAATACCATCTTGTCCTACGAAATTTTTTGCACTTGCAAATCAAACAAGGCACTTTTTGGAATGCTTTAGGTGTAGCAAGAAATTGACGTGCAAATTTATGTAAAGTAGTGTAAAATGAGCTTGCGTTGGATGGGAGACGATTGTGTGTTACCCTTATCTTGTGTGTACTTATTTGTGGTTTACATGTAACAAATTCGTAAATGTGTCGAAGTATATAAGTAAGCTGTCAAAATTTTTCTCATCTACAGAATTCGTTTGATATAATCAGCAAATCCTGCTGCAACAATGAAAAGAAGGGATCCAGCCGAAAAGTGATTCTTCCGGGCACAAGAAATGCGAATGTGCACCTCTTTCAAAAGACTCTGGCAGAAAAGTGGGGAACCAGCTGCCTCCAGCCTCGTTACGCCTTCCTCACTAAAATTTTGGGATGCGAACATTCGCATTTGTGCTGAAAGAGAGTAGCGAAGGGACAATGACGGGGAAGAGAGAGAATACAGTACCAGTGGGAGCAGGAGAGAAAGGAGACGGTGTAAATTGAAAAGAGAGGTTGGTTTTTTTAATTAATGTCGCGTGACTAGGGCCTCCCGTCGGGTGGACCGTTCGCCGGGTGCAAGTCTTTCAATTTGATGCGACTTCGCCGACTTGAGCGTCAATGGGAATGAAATGATGATGATTAGGACTGCACAACACCCAGTCCCTGAGAGGAGAAAATCTCCAACCCAGTCGAGAATCGAACCCGGCTCCATCCGACTGACATCCTGCCACGCTGACCACTCAGCTACAAGGGGCGGTCAGAGAGGTTGGTGGTAACTATGCATAGGCTTCAGGGGTCTGAATCCCCCCACACTGGCGATCATTAACACGAATATCTTTGCCCACTTTCCCTCATCCACTACACCCATGTGTTAAAGTTTAGCAGTCTATGGGTCCAGACCCTTTAGCGAACCATCCGCAAGGACATGTGTGGAAAGGAGGCAACGGTGGTTAAGAGAAATACGGCAGACATTATGTGAGAAACAAGGAGACAGAGTAAATGGGAGACAAAAAATTGAACAAAATGAATAACAGTGGGACAAATAGAAAATGAAAGTGGCAAATAAGGAGACCGAGGTGGGAAAGAGCGAGAGCAAGTGTTGAAGACAGTAACGGTAGGAAAGGCAGAAAGGAGAAAGTGCCAATGATAGAAAAAGGAGACAGTGGGAGACAGACATGGTGGACACAAGCAATGAGAGAGGAATGTTGAGTATGAAGACTTCACTACAAGGAGAGACTGGCTAAAATGATTTGGAATTAAGACGGCGAATATGTTCGCATGCGAAAATTTTTTCTGATGAAGAAATCTTGTTCCCCAATATTCTGTCAGAGTCTTTTGAAGAGGGACATATTCTCCTCTTTCTTACTCCAACAAGATCTTTTGCAGTTGGCATTAATTACCTATTCACACAATTTTCAATAATTATATTGACATAGGTACACTTTCGAGGTGATACCGAGTCAGTGACGACAGTAGAAGAAAACGTTACACGAGGATCAAGGGCATTACCTAGTTTCATTTGTTGCAGCACATTTGTTTGTCGTGGTGGAGGTGGAATAAACAAGAAAACAACTACTACGAGCGCATTGGACGAAATTCCTATGATTTTATTAAAGATATCACTCCTCTTGGAACACATTTGCAGCTGTATACACTGCATCGTCTTACACCCTCCACAGTCTCACAAAATTACATTATTGGGCATTACAATTGCTACACCACAATTGCTACACCACGAAGAGGACGTGCTACAGACTCGACATTTAACCAACAGGAAGAAGACACTGTGATATAGAAATGATTAGCTTTTCAGAGCATTCACACAAGTTTGGCGCTGGTGGCGACACCTACAACGTGCTGACATGAGGAAAGGTTACAACCGATTTCTCTTACACAGACAGCAGCTGACCGGCGTTGCCTGGTGAAACGTTGTTGTGATGCCTCGTGTAAGGAGGAGGAATGCCTACCATCACGTTGCCGACTTTGACAAAGGTCGGATTGTAGCCTATCGCGGTTGCGGTTTATCGTATCGCGACATTGCTGCTCGTGTTGGTCGAGATCAAATGACAGAAGAATATGGAATCGGTGGGTTCAAGAGGGTAATACGGATGCCGTGCAGGATTCCAACGGCCTCGTATCACTAGCAGTCGAGATGACAGGCATCTTATCCGCATGGCTGTAACGGATCGTGCTGCCACGTCTCGATCCATGCGTCAACAGATGGGGACGTTTGCAAGACAACAACAATCGGCACGAACAGTTCGACGACGTTTGCAGCAGCATGAACTATTAGCTCGGAGACCATGGGTGCGGTCACCCTAGACGCTGCATCACAGGCAGGAGCGCCTGCGATGGTGTACTCAACGACGAACCTGGGTGTACGAATGGCAAAACGTCAGTTTTTTGGATGAATCCAGGTTCTCTTTACAGCATCATGATGGTCGCATCCGTGTTTGGCGACATCGCGGCAAACGCACATTGGAAGCGTGTATTCGTCATCGCCATACTGGCGTATCACCCGGCGTGATGGTATAGGGTGTCATTGGTTACACGTCTCGGTCACCTCTTGTGCGCATTGACGGCACTTTGAACAGTGGACGTTACATTTCAGATGTGTTACGGCCCGTGGCTCTACCCTTCATTCGATCCCTGCAAAACCATGCATTTCAGCAGGATACTGTACGACCGCATGTTGCAGGTCCTGTACGGGCCTTTCTGGATACAGAAAATGTTAGACTGCTGCCCTGGCCAGCACATTCTCCAGATCTCTCACCAATTGAAAACGCCTGACAGTGGTGGCCCAACAACTGGCTCGTCACAATACGCCAGTCACTACTCTTGATGAACTGTGGAATCGTATTGAAGCTGCATGGGCAGCAGTACCTGTACACGCCTATCAAGGCCGTTATTACGGCCAGAGGTGGTTGTTCTGGGTACTGATTTCTAAGGATCTGTGCACCCAAATTGCTTGAAAATGTAATCACATGTCAGTTCTAGTATAATATATTTGTCCAATGAATACCCGTTTATCATCTGCATTTCTTCTTGGCGTAGCAGTTCTAATGACCAGTAGTGTAAGCATCGTTAAAGGATATCTGATTCTGACGATCTTTCATTTCGGTCTCTCCGTACTACCTTATGCTAGAAATATGGCATAATCAAATTCTGTACTAAGTCACTACAAGCCCTACGCTCCTGCACGCTGCGGTAACAAAGAACGAGTAGACGAGCATGAAGCGACCACAGCGCTACTGTTCTCAGACTTGGTCATACTGGCGGGACTACAGCGGGAACGAAGGAATGTGGAGAAGCAATGACGTAACAGTGGCTCTTTCATTTGTAAGGTATGCAAACCGCGACATTAGATTCATATTCGCTCTGATCGCGGCAGAGAACCAATCAGGTGCCACAAGTATTCTCCAGCTCTTAGCAAGGACCGGGATTTGGTGGTACTGGAGGTACTGTACGACACCAGAGAGAGCATATTGCGTCGTTACCAAGTATGACCAGCAGCTATGGTGTTGGGAAACAAAGAAGGACTACATGTTACTGGAATGTTTTCCTGATAACGTCATACTGTTTGGCGCAGATAAACATAACAACTTAATAAGCCATTTCAGTTACAATAAAACTAATACTATTTAAAGCCAATATATTGAGGCGAAAATAGTAAAAATTAACATTCAAGACATGAGATGAAATTATACATTTAGTGCAATTCAAGGAAATAACTCGTCGGACGGCAACAGAAATAAAAGGAAGAATAAAGGTCGTTTAAGGCAATGTTTGTGAAAAGAAAGGCAATGTGTGTGGAAAGAAAAGTATACAAGCAGTGTGTATTTACAATTGTGGTGTAAGACAGTGAGATGTTGACTTTTAATCTAAAACACAGGGTGTTGCAGAAAGAATATATGTATATTCTTTTTGTAATATCCTGTGCATTCAAAAGTTGAGGCTTCGTCGACGACCAATAGAGATACGCATTTACCGTCTAGTAAAATCAACAGACGATCAATTCCAATTATAAAATGATCTAGAGAGAATTTTTATATGGTACGAAAAGTGGCAATTGACAATAAACAAGAAAAGTGCGAGGTCATCCACATGGATACTAAAAGAAATCCGATAAATTTTGGATATACGATAAATCGCACAAATCTAAGTGCTGTCAATTCGACTAAATATCTAGGAATTACAATTACGAGCAACTCAAATTGGAAAGACGACATTGGTAATATTGTGGGGAGGGCGAAACAAAGACTGCGCCTTGTTGGCAGGACAGTTAGAAGATGCGAGAAATCCACTAATGAGACTGCTTGCATTACATTTGTCCGTCTTCTGCTGGAATATTGCTGCACGGCGTGGGATCCTTACCAGGTACAATTGACGGAGGACATCGAAAAATTGCAAAGAAATTATCTGGCAATAGGGGTGAGAGTGTCACTGATATGATACGCGATTTGGGGTGGCAGTCACTGAAGCAAAGGCGTTTTTTTTTTCCGGCGAGATCTATTTACGAAATTTCAATCACCAGCTTTCACTTCCGATTGCGAAAATATTTTGTTGACACCCATCTACGTAGGGAGAAATGATCATCATAATAAAATAAGAGAAATCAGAGCTCGAACGGAATGATTTAGGTGTTCCTTTTTCCCACGCGTCGTTCGCGAGTGGAGTGGTAGAGAAGTAGTATGAAAATGGTTCGATGAACCCTTGGCCAGGCACTTAAGTGTGAATTGCAGAGTAACCATGCAGATGTAGTAGACGTAGATGTTGTGAATTACTAGGAAAGAAGGGAAAAGAAGTAAATTGATCATGGAATAGGCTGGAGAGGAAGGTCCAATTATGAACGTAATGAGAATGAAATAAAGATGGATACGAGACGTAGCCAGGCGAGTGAACTGCAGATGGACCAATGTAAGCATCTGTTGTATTCCAAGGGGAATGGAAAGATCGAGACGCCGAGTTAATAGAGAGAGGTACAAGTCATTATAAAATATGCAGGACCAACGTAAGTACGAATAATTGACGAACATACTATAAGGAACAGTCTACATGACATCTACATCTACATGACTACTCTGCAATTCACAATTAAGTGCGTGGTAGATTCATCGAACCACTTTCACACTACTTCTCTACCGTTCCCCTCTCTAACAGCGCGAGGGAAACACAAACACTTAAATATTTCCCTGCGGGCTCTGATTTCCTTAATTGTATTACGAGGATCATCTCCCCCCCCCCCCCCCGCCCCCCCCATACAGGTGGCAAAATATTGACGCATTCGAAGGAGAATGTTGAAGATTGAAATTTCATGAAAAGATCCTGCCGCAACGAGAAACGATTTGTTATAATGATTGCCACCGCAATTCACGTTTTATATCCGTGGTACTCATTCCCCTATTTCGCGTTAATAGAAAATGAGCTCCATTTCTTTGAACTTTTTCGATGTTCTCCATCAATCCTATCTGGTAAGGATGCCATACTTCACATCAGTACATTAGCAGATGATGCACAAGAGTACGGTAGGCAGTCTCTTTGGAAGATCTGTTGCATTGTTGCATCTTCTAAGTGTTCTGCGAAGAAAATATAATCCTTGATTTGCCTTCCCCACAACTTTATGTATGTAATCATTCCAGTTGAAGTTGTTCGTAACTGTAATTCCTAGTAATTTAGTTGAATTCGCAGCGGTGTAACCGAAATTTAACGGATTCCTTTGCGTTATTTAGCGTCAACTGCCACTTTCTGCACCAACCGTTAATCTTACCTAAATTATTTTGCATTTGGTTTTGATCTTGTGTTGATTTCACTTCACTGTAAATGACAACATCAGCTGAAAACAATCTACGAGGGCTGCTCACATTCATTCCTAAATCGTTCGCTGATTGCGAACAGCAGAGGGCCTCTAACACTTCCTTGGGGAATGTCAGATATCATTTCTGTTTTACTCGATGAGTGTCGTCAATTACTACGAACCGTGACCTTTCAGAGAGGAAACCACGAATCCGGTCGCACAACGAAGAAGATACTCCATAACTACGTAATTTCATCAGCAGTGAAGAATGGTATCACAAATGTGTTTTGAAATCTTGAAATGTCGAATCAATTTAATTACTTCGCGACGATAAAGAGCTAGTTGTGTGGGAAGAACGATATTTTTTGAAGCATAGTGAGTCTTTGGGCGTGGCCTCCGTGATCATGGCAACAATGTCGAAGAAAACGTGTCCGGTATCCCGCGTGCAGGGCGGCTGCACAGAGCAGTGACTCCTGTAAAGTTGAAACGTGCGGACACTCTCTTTTGAGGTGACCGACAGATCACAACCAAACACCTCGTTGCGCAGCTGGACGCTTGTGTCGGTAGTGCTGACATACTCGTCTGCTGGCTAGGGAGCTCAAAGCTGTGTACCCACTGGGTACCACGCCGCCTAACAGAAGACCCAATGAAAGATGCACTCGGCTAGAAGCAGTATGTGGATGATAAGTAGATTATTGATGAAGCAAGGCATTGGCTATAACGTCGAGAAGTAGAGTGGTGTAGACCCTCACAGTAAGGGAGCGTAAGGCCGTCGTACTGAATGGCGATTATGTTGAAAAATAGGGCCTTTAGCCAAAAGAGTGGGGAATAATATGGTGTATTGGAAATCTGAATAAAATGAGCCTGTTCTCAAAAAAAAGATGTGTTGCATTACTTACTGAACGCCCCTCATACATACCCTGTAAACGCCGGGTTTTTAATGACTGTGATATGTAAGACGCATAACTCAATTAATTACACTACCCTCAACTCACATTGACTTGCTGACAAAAGTGCTATTATGAGAATCACCCAGAAAGGAATACCCAACAGCAAGCTTGCTAATGTGAAACGTCAGGGGTAAATTCCTTAAAGTTTCCAAAGTACGTGAGCAAAATTTCCATTTTCGTCGAGAGATAGCATATCTACAGCGATGTTACACAATGGCACCTGTAAGTGATGTACAAGCCGTCTGTCGTCATTGAATTTCTCACTGCGGAGAACGAAACTGTGCGGAATATTCACAAACGTTTGTGTGAAGATTTTAGAACGTCTGCAGTCGACATGAGTACAGTAAGTCGTTGGACACAGAGGAGCGAAGCTGTCAGAAGGACGATCGGCGGAGCTCTATGATTTGCAGTGAGCGGGCGGACCATCCACGCCTGTCACACCTGGCGTGTTGCAGCATGCTGACGTCCTCAGTCGTGACGAGCGACGCATTACGATTCGGCATCTGGCGCTGTTGATGTCAGTCAGATAAGGGAATGTGAATGCAGTTATTCTCACTCTTGGATACTCGGTCTCAAATAAGTCTGAAGATTTCTTAACACATCACAAATCACGGTTGGACAGTGTTGCCCAATCCATCCTACATCCCTGGACTATCTCCCTCGGAATTTTATTTGTCTGGGCCATTAAGGGATAGCATTCGTGGAAGACTCTTTGAAGACAACGAAGGTGTGAAGAGAAAAATTGGCTTTGTTACAAGACCAAGGACTGGAATGAATAGGGCATAAAAATGATTCTTTCATATGCGTAGTTGTCATTATGTGGCATAAGTAATCGTTGCAGCAAAAAAATAAATAAATAAATAAATGTGATTGTTGCTTTCAGGGCGATCCTCGTATTTTCATAGCTTTATAAAGCAACCAGTTGAAGAGATATTTTAACGTAACATGTCAGATCACACAGTATTTCAATCGACTTGATGTAGTGGTATTAGAAGTGCTGAAAATGATTGTGAAACCTGATCTCAAAGAATGGTTCAAATGGCTCGAAGCACTATGGGACATAACATCTGAGAAGTACTTAAACCTAACTAACCTAAGGACATCACCCACATCCATGCCCGAGGCAGGATTCGTACCTGCGACCGTAGCAGTAGCGCGGTTCCGAACTGAAGCGCCTCGAACCGCTCGTCTACCGCGGCCGGCGAAACCTGATCTCCAAAGTAAGTGCTTGTGACGTTAAAAAATAGTAAACATTTTGTCGCACTAGGAGGTAAGAAGTAGAGTTCTCTTGTTTATGAAGTGGAAAAAGGCTATTTCGTCTACTCGCTGAGAGTAAGACCGAGTTGTACTCGTACTGTTGCGTAACCTCCCTATGTTTGACACGACTTGTAGGACTTCAGGATTTGAAGCCCGCTAGTGGTGCTGTTTATGTTGCAGCAATAACAGACCTCCTAATCAGTAACGCCAAAGACACTGTTCTTCACCTACGCAAGGAAAAGAACAAACGTATTGTTGTTTTTAATATTTGTAATATGAAAGACACGAAAAACGGAAATAGCGAATAAACGGCAGCTTATACAAACACGTGATCTCCTTAATAAACTATATGTAGTGGAAACAATATCCATAACAACCTATGCGACTGTTAACATCAGAACATATCGTTATTCCCCTTTTATATTCTCTTCATTACATCTGACGGCCGGTATAGACGTGCGACTATTACACTGGTTTTTGTAGGTTGTCATAATAACTCATCGTGTAATTTAAGTTAACAAAAGTATACTATAAAGCTGTATAGTAGGAAGCTTTCTGTTGACTTATTGGACGTCCACGTTCTAATTCTGAACCTTGAACCATTTCCATGTCACCAATGCAAGGAGTTAGTGTGCGTAAAAGAAGCTTTAAACCACTCTAACGGTCGGTAACTCTAGAAGCAGTTGTTCGGAAATTCCCATTTCAGAATTCTAAAGACTTGTAGAGGGGAGACACAACATAATATTTCCAATACGAACCTATGTGTGGAAACGTACCGTTTCCGTTCTGTGACGGTTTCATTTCGGATGATTAACTCATGCACTTCCGCTGGAGGAATTGAATTAGGCGTGACGCAGCACAATTATTAGGTAATAATTCGAAAGGAGACATAATGAAAAATGGATTTATCACTTAAGTACATTTGCTGGTGTTAAAACTTAAGTACTGCATGCTTACATTGTTCCAAACAAAAAGACAACCAGCATACTGTACGTACAGAACTTAATGTTTAAGTGTTAATACAAAGAAACGTGCTTAAATGATAAACCGATATTTCACTATGTTTCCTTCGAACTGTTACCTAACGGTTGTACTGCGTCACGCCTAATACAATTCCTCAAGCAGATGTGGGTGAGCTAAACATCTGAACTGAAACCGTCGTAGAACGGAAATGATTCGTTTCCGGAGATGGGTCGTATTCAAAATGTTATGTACTCACTCCCCTCTACAAGTCTTAGAAGTTCTAAACTGGAATTTCCAAATAACGACCGAATTTAAATTGGTTATGCTCTAAGGGGACAGTGCAATGCATATAAACAGCATGTTTCAAATCTGATATTGTTATATTTCCTTTTCCCTTTGTTTCAGGTACGTATCTACACCTGCTCTAACCATCAACTGGACATTTTACATGATTAATACAGAAGATGCCATAAAGCTAAGGTAAGTATCTACTTCTCGTTTCTCCGAGCTCTATTCAATATCCATTACCTTCATTTTTCTGAAAGTAACTACCACTCGATTATCGGACCTGAAAATGGAAGGGCACGAAATTTCCGTTACTTTATCAGTCTTGAGTAGCGTACCATTGTCGAGATATTTCAGAGAAGTCTATGTGCTTGCTCCAAAACAATTTGAGAAGCTATTTTCTCTTGATGATAATAACCGCCGTCGTATGTGTCCTTACTAATATAATCAGTGAAATGTTAAATACAGAGTGTCTCGTCTATGCGTCGTCAGTCGCACTTTCTCTGGGTTTCGGCAGATAGCTGTTGAAGTTTTACTTTTGCACTGAGTAGCTGCAGTCAACCCAAAAGAATAGTGCTCACCACATCTTCCATTCGACGCTTAGCGTCGACGGAAATAGCCGGTTTCTTTCCCATAACGACCAAAATGATTTTCAAGCGGTATATTAGTTGCCCTTGGACGGTCCCAAATTAATCTAGTGCGGCATTTGATCTATCGTTTTGCATCAACAGGGACAGTAAAACACGAAGAATGACAAGTAACCCTGCAGCGACACCATTGCCCTGGCCCACGCTGACTGCTACTGTCTTGCTGCAGAGCTGTTCCGTCACTCTTGGAGTACTGGTTGTTCTTCGTTTCTTACTATCCCTGTTAATATATATAGATAAAACAAATGTCGCACTAGGCTAATTCTGATCAATCTCAAGGGCAGGTAAAACTCTTCGTAACGAAAAATAAGTGACGTTTCGCACAAATTGGAAAAGTGTAATTGCTTATATCTGCCGATTTCAACTAAACTTGGTAGAAATGTCGCATACTGTCTGGAAAGAAACTTGTAGGGGCAAGAACCACCTACCTCTCAAAGGTATGGCAGTGGGTGCGAGAACGCAGTGTAGCCTACAACACGCAAAAACCCATAGTTTTTCATCCATAATTTGAAAATGAGAGCACTTTCTGACTTGAAACAAATTTCACACGTCATGTTGAGCCTTTACAAAGCTTTTTTTTTCTCGCTGACAACCCCACAAAATGAGGAAATGGAAAACTTTATCACTCACTGCATTTTCGCTGTTCATGCAGTAAAACTCCAGCGCAAATGACGACGTTTTAATTTATTACTTCTTTACTACTTGGTGTATTCTTCATATATTTTGGTGACAGTAACCACATATAAGACTGAATGTACAGTCAAGCTCAAAAGTATCCGAACGACCTGAATTGCATTTCACATGATTCGCATGCAACCCACATAACGCAGCTGTCTAGCAGGTCCTCTAATCGCTCCTTGGTACAGTCGTTTGACTATTGAAAATGGTTCCAACAAGTCACCACTAGAAAACACTGCTCTGTATCGTAACAACTCAAGATGTAATGTAATACTACGATACTATAAATATCAGGGTGCAACTTATCACAGATAATGCTGTCCTTAAGGCTTGTAAGCTCACATTTATTGCAATAAATGACATACCTAGTAATTTCGTCGTACTCATGATTTCCTCTTCGAAGTAACGTACCGTACTTGTTATTTAACACAAAATGACAATAAAAATTTACGTTATTCACGAGAAGTTCGTTGAGAAAATGTATGAACTTCAAATGACATGACGAACCGTCTCGTTCTGCATATGGATTCAAACCCAGGTCATGCCGACTAAGATTTCGTGACTGACGGAAACTAACAGTTATTCCTGACTAGGCATACAGACAGTGATATATCTCGATTTTGGACAGTATCAGTTAGCTAATATCAACTTTAAATTACATAACGTAAACATTTTTAATTAATGCGAATTCCTACCCAGGATCTATTGTTCCTGTTAACGAACTACGAGAGATGTTAAATATTGCTTCTTCACAAGTAACTTACTTGAAATGCCGTGTTGGACGGGGATTCGAACCCAGAACTTAATCGGAATGTTATCGTAGCACAATCAACTGCTACATAATGGATTTTCTCGGCGGTAGCTAGATGTTTTGACTGAAATGACGAGACGAAACATTCATTTTTTCCTTCCCAGGACTCCAACCCGGCACATATCGCTGCAGCAAGGTCCGAGCAGGCACAAGGGGGGAGGGATTTATTAGTTATTGGGAGCTCCAACGTTAGGCGGGTGATGGAGCCCCTTACGGATATAGCGGAAAGGTCGGGGAAGAAGGCCAGTGTTCACTCTGTCTGTTTGCCGGGGGGTTTCATCCGAGATGTGGAGGAGGCCCTGCCGGCGGCGATAGAGAGCACTGGGTGCACCCGACTGCAAATTGTTGCTCATGTCTGCACCAATGACTCCTCCCGTCTGGGTTCAGAGGTCATCCTCAGTTCGTACAGGCGGTTGGCCGAATCGGTGAGGGCGGAAAGCCTCGCTCGCGGGGTGTAATCTGAGCTAACTATTTGTAGTATCGTTCCCAGAACCGATCGCGGTCCTCTGGTTTGGAGCAGACTAGAAAGCTAAAACCAGAGGCTCAGACGATTCTGCGAAGATCTGGGGTGCAAATTTCTCGACCTCCGCTATCGCATGGAGAAATGTGAGGTCCCCCTGATTAGGTCAGGCGTGCACTACACGCCGTAAGCGGCTATAAGGGTTGCGGAGTACGTGTGGAGTGCACATGTGGGTTTTTTAGGTTAGAGAATTCCATCCCTAGGCCAGACAAGACGCCTCCTGAGACGCGGCAAGGTAGGAGTAGGCAAAATGCATCAGGGAATAACAATATTAATGTGCTAATAGTAAACTGCAGGAGCGTCTATAGAAAGGTCCCAGAACTGCTCTCATTAATAAACGGTCACAATGCGCATATAGTACTAGGGACAGAAAGTTGGCTGAAACCAGACGTAAACAGAAATGAAATCCTTAACTCAGATTGGAATGTATACCGCAGATGCAGGCTGGACAGTGAAGGGGGAGGCGTGGTTATAGCGATAAGAAGTGCAATAGTATCGAAGGAAATTGACTGAGATCCGAAATGTGAAATAATTTGGGTGAAGGTCACGGTTAAAGCAGGCTCAGACATGGTAATTAGATGTCTCTATAGGCCCCCTGGCTCAGCAGCTGTTGTGGCTGAGCACTTGAAGGATTCTTTGAAAAATATTTCGAGTAGATTTCCCCACCATGTTATAGTTCTGGGTGGAGATTTTAATTTGCCGGATATAGACTGGGAGACTCAAACATTCATAACGGGTGGCAGGGTCAAACAATCCAGTGAATTTTTTTTAAAGTGTTTATCTGAAAACTACCTTGAGCAGTTAAACAGAGAACCGACTCGTGGCGATGACATATTAGACCACCTGGTGACAAACAGACCCGAACTATTTGAAACAGTTAACGCAGAACAGGGAATCAGCGATCATAAAACGGTTGCTGCATCGATGATTTCAGCCGTAAATAGAAATATTAAAAAAGGTAGGAAGATTTTTCTGTTTAGCAAAAGTGACAAAAAGCAGTTTACAGAGTACCTGACGACTCAACACAAAAGTTTTGTCTCAAGTACAGATAGTGTTGAGGATCAGTGGACAAAGTTCAGAACCATTGTACAATATACGTAAGACGAGTATGTGCCAAGCACGATCGTAAGAGATGGAAAAGAGCCACCGTGGTACAACAACCGAGTTAGAAAACTTCTGTGGAAGCAAAGGCCACTTCACAGCAAACATAAACATAGCCAAAGCCTTGCAGACAAAAATTTCGCGAAGCGAAATGTAGTGTGAGGAGGGCTATGCGAGAGGCGTTCAATGAATTCGAAAGTAAACTTCTATGTACTGACTTGGCAGAAAATCCAAAGATATTTTGGACTTATGTCAAAGCGGTAGGTGGATCAAAACAAAATGTCCAGACACTCTGTGACCAAAATGGTACTGAAATAGAGGATGACAGACTAAAGGCCGAAATACTAAATGTCTTTTCCCAAAGCTGTTTCATAGAGGAAGACTGCACTGTAGTTCCTTCTCTAGATTGTCGCACAGATGACAAAAGGTAGATATCGAAATAGGTGACAGAGGGATAGAGAAACAATTAAAATCGCTCAAAAGAGGAAAGGCCGCTGGACCTGATGGGATACCAGTTCGATTTTACACAGAGTACGCGAAGGAACTTGCCCCCCTTCTTGCAGCGGTGTACCGTACGTCTCTAGAAGAGCGTAGCGTTCCAAAGGATTGGAAAAGGGCACAGGTCATCCCCGTTTTCAAGAGGGGACGTCGAACAGATGTGCAGAACTATAGACCTATATCTCTAACGTCAATCAGTTGTAGAATTTTGGAACACGTATTATGTTCCAGTTTAAAGACTTTTTTGGAGACTAGAAATCTACTCTGTAGGAATCAGCATGGGTTTCGAAAAAGACGGTCGTGTGAAACCCAGCTCGCCCTATTCGTCCACTAGACTCAGAGGGCCATAGACACGGGTTCACAGGTAGATGCCGTGTTTCTTGACTTCCGCAAGGCGTTCGATACAGTTCCCCACAGTCGTTTAATGAACAAAGTAAGAGCATATGGACTATCAGACCAATTGTGTGATTGGATTGAAGAGTTCCTAGATAACAGAACGCAGCATGTCATTCTCAATGGAGAGAAGTCTTCCGAAGTAAGAGTGATTTCAGGTGTGCCGCAGGGGAGTGTTGTGGGACCGTTGCTATTCACAATATACATAAATGACCTTGTGGATGACATCGGAAGTTCACTGAGGCTTTGCGGATGATGCTGTGGTATATCGAGAGGTTGTAACGATGGAAAATTGTACTGAAATGCAGGAGGATCTGCACCGAATTGACGCATGCTGTACTAAATGGCAATTGAATCTCAATGTAGACAAGTGTAATGTGCTGCGAATACATAGAAAGACAGATCCCTTATCATTTAGGTACAAAATAGCAGGTCAGCAACTGGAAGCACTTAATTCCATAAGTTATCTGGGAGTACGCATTAGGAGTGATTTAAAATGGAATGATCATATAAAGTTGATCGTTGGTAAAGCAGATGCCAGACTGAGATTCATTGGAAGAATCCTAAGGAAATGCAATCCGAAAACAAAAGAAGTAGGCTACAGTACGCTTGTTCGCCCAATGCTTGAATACTGCTCAGCAGTGTGGGATCCGTGCCAGATAGGATTGATAGAAGGGATAGAGAAGATCGAACGGAGAGCAGCGCGCTTCTTTACAGGATCATTTTGCAATCGCGAAAGCGTTACGGAGATGATAGATAAACTCCAGTGGAAGACTCTGCGGGAGAGACACTCTGTAGCTCGATCCAGGCTTCTGTTGAAGTTTCGAGAACGTACCTTCACCGAAAAGTCAAGCAGTATATGGCTCCCTCCTACGTATATCTCGCTAAAGAGACCATGAGGATCAAAAATTAGAGAGATTAGACCCCACATAGAGGCATACCGAGAATCATTCTTTCCGCCAACAATACGAGACTGGAATAGAAGGGAGAACAGATAGAGGTACTCAAGGTACCCTCCGCCACACAACGTCAGGTGGCTTGCGGAGTATGGATGTAGATGTAGATGTAGAGACGTTAAATATGGGTTTGTAATACCAGCAGCGACACGCGAGCATGTTTGACTAGAAATAATACGACGAAGAGTTCATTGCTAGCCGGCCGGTGTGGCCGTGCGGTTAAAGGCGCTTCAGTCTGGAACCGCGTGACCGCTACAGTCGCAGGTTCGAATCCTGCCTCGGGCATGGATGTGTGTGATGTCCTTAGGTTAGTTAGGTTTAATTAGTTCTAAGTTCTAGGCGACTGATGACCTCAGAAGTTAAGTCGCATAGTGCTCAGAGCCATTTGAACCATTTAGTTCATTGCTGACTGGTAATCGAACCCCACATATATTGTTGTTGAATACACGCAAACAGACGTCAGATACCGAATTTTTCTCCACCAGCAGCTCTGAATAACATCCTTGAACTTAGAGTGATCTCGCAAATAGTTATATTTCTCACTGGAAGTAAAAAACGTCAGACATGGTTAGTGCTGACAACGAATGAAAATGCATTAAAAATCAAAATTACTTTCCGCCAGCAGATAGGTGCTCTCATGCTAGAGCTTGATAATTCATAATGAAAAACTTAGTGCCGTGCCAGGATTCGAACCAATTCACGCGAAATATGTGGAGATGTTGAGAAATCTGCAGTTTTGAACAAACAACAAATTGTAGTCGAGCTGTATTGTCACGAAGGGATCAAATTCTGCATTAAGGGCGCTCTGAGTTCAGAATCAATTTTATCAGCTTACAGAAGCTCAAATAAGAGATGGAATAAGTGTCCTGTGACCCTAATAGCGTTTGTTCCGTCACTAGAAATAAATAACTAGTATAAGATAGGATACTGGTGATACAATTTCTACATGTGTCCACTCCTGATTTTATTGTGGTTCAACATAATGTCTGCATGGTAGAGAAGGAATATCATGTTTACCGTGAATTTCAGACCACAGTGACATTATACCTTCTTCACTTAGCGTAGCCAAAAGCGAATAGAATCTGTCTCTCCATATCAAAAAACATCGGCAGAAGTTGGAATCGAACCTAGACCCTCCGTACATGAACCTATCATCAATCCAACAGACGACCAAACCCTCTTCTCTGTAACTGATTTTTCTATCACAACTTCGATGCGGCACACTTGATGAGAATTCTGACACACAGGCTCCCTGTAGTGGTTTGCAGCATGTTCAGTACATTCATTTACTTGGTTGACAGAATCGCCATGAACTAGCTGCCTCGGCAATCCAGTGCATACATTGGACTTTCTTTTGAAATAACCGAAATAAAATAAAGTAACTGCCACCTACACAGAACTGCCTACAGTGTAGGATGTAGAAATTTAAATAGGAAGTTTTCCTTTCCATTTGTTGAAACTGTCGTGCAGTGCAAAATAAAACCTGTAGCAGTCTGCCTCTCGGAAGTCTAGATCAGGCCTTATGCATTATCTCACAGCACTGTGGAATGCAGAAGTTCTGGAGGAACTGTTGTTGACGTCTGGAGGTGCTTTAGCTACGTGACAACTAGTAGCGTAACGGTAAGCGTCGCGCGCTGTGGATAAAACGTCGCGAGTTCTGTTACATTTGCTGCTACATTTTCTTAAACGCAATTCTGCTCTCTGCTGAAGTTATCAATTTAATGGAACTTTGAACATAATTCCCTTTACGTCTCAAAATCCAAAATAGTCGCATGTGGAAAAGCGGCTAACTTCTGCGACATTTTGTTCATTTCAGATTTATTAGACAGCCAGGCAGCAGATGCATCTCCAAGCTATTGCATTATGTATGGGGAGAACGCATCATGCCAAAATAGCAGGAAAAGTATTTTCTACATTAGCTGTCATCTGGTAGTGGAATTTTATTCTTCTTCAAACCTTATTTGGCAACTTTAACTCAGGACAAGTTTTCTACATCCATGTAACCAATAAACTGCATGTGCATTGTCAGACTGTTATAGATAACATCAGAGAAATTGCATATGTCATTGATGATTAGTCTCTCTCTTATGTTTAGTATTGTTTTAATAACACTAAAAGAAAGCTTACGAAAATAGTGCACTGTATTATAAGAAATGAAATAAAACTACCCATGACAACCTTACGACGAAAGTCTGTTTTAATAGAACTGAGTATCTGTACACAAGTGTGCCTCTATTTTCACGAATTAGTAAAATACTACTCATTTACATTTCGATTGCGTCTGTGTTTAATTGGTATGCTGTGTCATATTTAACAGGTATGCAAATGTGGCATTTCATAAATAAAGTTATGTATTCCTAGAAACCCAAAATTTGCTTGTCAGCAGCTGAAAGAGGCGTTACCTGCTGTGCAGCATTGTAAGTTTTTCACCATTGCACTATGAGCTGAAAGTATTTTCTTGCGATTTGCTTATCGATGTTCGATCTGACTGCTTGTAGCTCTTTCACAAAAAGGATAAAAACGTTAGATTCAGCGAGACTGGAACCGCGAATCATATGAGACGCTTTTCTACAGGTCATTATGACACCACAAGGCTAGTGAAGATGTACGTGTTGTGCTTTCCTCCTACAAGGCTATTTGTGGCTCGAACTCGTAAACCGCTATTTAAAGGACGAGATTAGTTGCGATTTCCACGTGCAACGACTTTCCTGGGCTGAAAACCAGAAATTTACAATCTTCTATTACACCTCAAGCGATAATAACTCAGATTATTCAATGGAAATCACAGGAAAAATCAAGTGAACTTTGAGGCTTAATTCCGTGCACACCAGAAAGTAACTCGTCGATCACAGTGTTGCCAAACATACCTTGCCTTGTTGCCAAATCTCAGTTGCAGAACCATCAGGAAGAAGACGAACCGATGTGATCCTACAGCGGGCTGGGAAGTGACCATAGCTGGCGTCTCAAAGACGCGACTGCTACGACCAGGAATACATAATGCGTCAGATTCGCATTTCTGTAAATAGGTTTAGCGACTGGAGCGTAGTAACAATAGTCAGAACTGACTGCTAACTAAGCATCATAAATCAGTAACTCTCATAGTTGTTTTTATATTTCTTTCGTAACTGTACTCAAAACTAAGAAACTCATTCACCGACGTTTTCGTGCGTTGCTGATAGTAAAATACAACAAACACATAAAAAATAAAATAGAATGTGTGTGTGTGTGTGTGTGTGTGTGTGTGTGAGAGAGAGAGAGAGAGAGAGAGAGAGAGAGAGAGAGAGAGAGAGAGAAGAAGAGAGCGAGAGAGAGAGAGAGAGAGAGAGAGAGAGAGAGAGAGAGAGAAATAAAAATAAAAATGAATGAGAGAAAGGGTAAAAAATTGTTTTAAAGAAACTGAATACTGGTATGTAAAGAAATCTTTCGTTAAATGACACGTTCCACATCACTACGAAATGTCGTATTCATGATCTATCGAACAAGTATTAATCCTAATCTAATCTAATCTAATCATATTGCTGACTAGCCATAAGGAGTCATGAATTACGGGTATTTTCGCCAATATCAGTAACCAAATCTAAACTTGAAAATAAAAGACGACAGTTTTTGTTATAAGCCGGGACTCCTATCAAGACCCTTTCATCCCTGTTAACTAACCACGAAAGATGTCTGATATACCTCAATTCAGAAGTAACAAAGAAGCGCATGATGTGAAGTTCTGTGACGGAGATACGAACCCAACACGTAATCGGATTGTTAACTAAGTAAAATCAAATGTTACGTATCGGTTTTTCTTACCAGCTGCTGGGTGTTTGAATCTAAATTAAGGATACAAATTTTTGTGCCTGAGCGACAATCGAACCGCACTCCTATCGTTCTTCTTTATCGTCCACGAATATAACTTAAGTACAATTGCATACTCACCAACAGTAAGATGTGTGCATGTTTGAACAGAAATTGTTGGCAACACATGAACAGACGTTAAAAATGCGCGTTAATTTCCACTAGCAGGCCGGTGTGCACATGATAGGGCTTGAAATGAAATTATGAATATTTTTGTACTGGATCCGTATTCGGACCCACATACTTGCCTTTGGAGTAGACTTAGAGAATATTGCCGTCTTGGGAAAAGGAACGAAATGATTGAACTATACTGTTCCGAGAGATTCAGATCCTCGAAAGAGGAGATACGAATTCGAATCACAGTCCAACACCAAATTTTGCAACGTCTCTAGTTCAATCAAGTACAAGTAAAATAAGAGCCCTGTTCCTTTAAATGGCTATCGGCTCATCGAATAAAACAAAATTTTCTAATGTAAGTAAGTTTACTGGAAACAGTATTTCTGTTTACCATGACCTCCACCTATGTCATTTCCCAACGTAAACCCGCTCTACCCAGTTGGGAATGAAGGAACGTGATGTTTAATGCGGTTTCTGGATTATAACATCTTTCTCTTGAGGTTACCAGAGGTAAAGTAAATCTGTTTATGCTTCTTAAAAGTAAATGCCTGAAGCCACGCATTGCACCTGTGATTGTTCGTTCCACCAGACCATTGTGGCCACATTTTCCAGCCCCAGGAGTGTACTGTAACGGGTGATGTGCTTAGCTTACAAAATTAGTCACGCTGGAAAAAAACGCGAGCCTATTAAATGGTTAAGTAGGAGCAAGATTCTGACGTGGAGATTATGTTATTCTCATGTCAGCACGATATAAAGACTCTTCTAGACATGATAACCTCGATGTGGAGCCATTTTGAAATTTTCACTAATTCAGCAAATTCTTTAGTCCGAGAAAATCCACTGTGAAGTGTGAAGTTACCGGATAATTCGATTATTACCGTCATTATTACTATCATTTTCTTCATACCGCTGCTGGAACACATATGCTTGAAGATCATTTAAGGCCTTTTGGTCATTATAGAAGTAGTTGCCCAAGAACAGGTTCTTTCCCTGTGTACGAAATCCTTTTCATGTTAATATTAAACATCAGCAATTACTCGTAGATCACATTAAAACTAAAGTAATTGATGAAGACGTTACTTGATAACAAAAACACGCTGCCTTTCTTAATTTACTTGCGCCTAGAAATGGGTGTAGAATACTGCCAAACCAAAAGCCAAGGGATCTTACTGCCTTTCGATATACGTCGCTGTCAGTTCTTCCATATGATTTGGTCGACGTGACCTCTTTCAGGTTGTGTATGACAGAAAATGTTTTAGAAAATCAATTGTTTTCCTTTTCCTGTGGTGTTCAAACCACAAATACGACTGATGACTGCTTTACTTTCTATGGGTTCCAAAATTAATGATCTTCGGGTTATTAAAATTTTTGTTTTTTCATGCTGGAGCTTTGATACTAGTAAACTTTAGGAACCGGCCGAGACTGTCACCGTACGAGTTGTCAAGGTGGTAGACGACGATGCTGTCGACCCCAGTTACAATTTTGGTCATGGCTATGTTTCACTCGAATACCTCTATGTGCCTTTCTGCGTATTTCAAGATATACTTTTATACACTTGGTACGCATCCAAATTGATATCTGATACAGCTGTATTTAGCAACATGAATCAGATATGTATTCCGTGCAATATATCGGACAACACGTCAGTGCAGCGAGATTTCGTTTGTGTGTTGAGCATGGTGCAAGAAATATTTGTGTTTCTGCTTGCTTCTGTGATAGGTTTCACCCCACTGAATGCGAGCAGGCCCACGAGTAGACTGTCAATAACCGCAATTACGCAGTAATACACTTAAAAGTTGTGTTTTTGCATTATGTATCCCGATGAAAATAGCTGTAAACAGGTTATATGCCTACTTGCGTATTATTCGCGCTTCTCGATGCTTTCAAAAAAATAAAAAATAAAAATAAAAAGAGAGAAAGAGACAGAGAGAGAAAAAACAGAAATGTATTTCAAATATTAGCTCAGTGGCGCCATGTCCGTCTCGTGATGTTGCAAAGATAGTTGATAGGTAATATCTCGTTGTACTAGCGATATGTACGGCTACGGGGTTCTTTCTTTTCTCTCTGCAAACAAACAGAACAGAATTCAGTAACAAAGTGGTAAGAACACCTACGCAGTGCGCCAATTAAACACTCAGCCTTTCTTGTTATTTTGTTAATCGTCTGTAATGCACCAAACACCCTCGATTACTGATTTGTTATTACTACCATTGTTATTGTTACTAATCACCTCACAACAGCTTTCCTATCACTCATAGCCGCCGATGCACGTAACGAATGGGTCAGGATGAATGAAATGTGGGATGTTTCGTCACGGAAATATACACATTTATCTCGGCGTTTGTGTTCAGGGTAATATGAAAATCTCAATAAGAGAAACGGCAACGGAATGCCGGTGATGCAGGCAATAACACCCAACTATTTCTGTCGATTTAACACCATGACGACAAACAAATTGGCAACTCGCTGTATTTTGATTATAATTAGTTAGCCTTCTTGCGACCTCATTTTAATACCTCGTGGTAGCAGGAACAATATTTTGCTTTTTGAACACCGAAAAATAACACACAAAGATAGTAGATGGAAGGATACAAAGAAACAATCAGACTCATGGGTGGGATGCAGTGCATCATTAGAAGACTAAAGAAGAGGGAAACATTACGAAAGCAGTGAATACGCTGGTTAGTATACATTATCTGTACAGATGTGAAGATGAAAAAGTGCAGATCTGCACAGTACCCGCATCTGCACTTTAGTTTCTGTCTTAATGGGTGTAGTTTTTAGTTTCTTCTCATCCGAATTTTCAAATGAATTGATTATTCTAATGGTTATAATGGCTCTGAGTACTATGCAACTTAACTTCTAAGGTCATCAGTCGCCTAGCACTTTGAACTAATTAAACATAACTAACCTAAGGACTTCACACACATCCATGCCCGAGGCAGGATTCGAACCTGCGACCGTAGCGGTCACGCGGTTCCCGACTGAAGCGCCTAGAACCGCACGGCCATACCGGCCGGCAATTGATTATTACGTGGTACAGAATAATTAGTGAACTGTGTTTCTTACAGCTTCCATTCGCACCAACATTTTTCTACATTCTCATTCAATTCATGAAATTCGATTTGTATGATCACAAGACTGGATATAAATGCAATCGATTTCGAGGTGCAAAGTGTCTGCTATCTTACTTTTCGTGACATGTGGGCGAAGTTGATTTCCAAAGACTTTTTATTGTACTGAAATAATCTTTTCTCACAAAGTAACAAGGTAAGTCTTTTATTCGTATATATTTTGTGGGAAACTGTAATCGTGATGGAACATTACACACCTGAATGTTTGACACAACTGGTAGGAGATAACGCTGCATTTTAACCCAACCTCGCGCCTCCTCTCCGCATCCTTCTATGACACGAGCACAGGATTCTCCTCCTATACCGCTACAGAGCTGCTGCTAGCCCAGCTGAGACTTGGCAGCACCGTCAGAACCATTTGGCAACACTGTGACAGTGCAGTCACTTCCACGTATGGTACTGAATTGACTCGCTAAATTCACTTGATGTTTCCATTCCATTTGAATGACTCGTGCTATATAATCCTCATGTAAACTAAGACACTGAGACAGAAAATTCAATTTTTTGACTAAAGAAATGCTGTTCTTCACATAAGTGACAACTTTTATTATCTTTCACGATGAGTTATGAGGCTGAGCGACCAATACCATGATGAGAGTGGCGTGCTGGCAGCAGTGTGTCCATAGCCCCGTGGTACAACCCGTGTCTCGTGTCGCAACAGCTCAAGGATTCGTCAGTTCTAACCGTGGAAGGGGACAGCGTGTGCGAGCTTTTTTTGTGGTTTATTTTATGGAGCTGCGAATTTCTAGAAAAAATTCTGTAACGAAATCAGAAGAAAACCTTCACACATCAAATCCCCTTGGCAGCTCAACTCAGTAACTTGTGTTAATGGTCATAGATCTCGGTTTTCTGACTGCCAAGCTGCTTCACAATACAAGGGTCTCTAAAGAAATTCGAATTGACTGTCAACGATATGAAATTCAGTATTGTGCTTCACTTAACACTCGCACGCCAGGATGATAAGAATGAAGGAAATGAATTGATAAGCAAATCGCAAGAAAATATTTTCAGCTCATAGTGCAATGGTGAAAAACTTACAATGCTGCACAACAGGTAACGCCTCTTTCCGCTGCAGACAAGCAAATTTTGGGTTTCTAGGAATACATAACTTTATTTATGAAATGCTACATTTGCATACCTGTTGAATATGACACAGCATACCAATTAAACACAGACCCAATCGAAATGTAAATAGCCGGCCGGTGTGGCCGTGCGGTTCTAAGCGTTTCAGTTTGGAACCGCGTGACCGCTACGGTCGCAGGTTCGAATCCTGCCTCGGGCATGGATGTGTGTGATGTCCTTAGGTTAGTTAGGTTTAAGTAGTTCTAAGTTCTAGGGGACTGATGACCACAGCTGTTAAGTCCCATAGTGCTCAGAGCCATTTGAACCATTTGAAATGTAAATGAATAGTATTTTACTAATTCGTGCCAATAGAGGCACACTTGTGTACAGATACTCAATTTTATTAAAACAGACTTTCGTCGTAAGGTTATCGTGGGTAGTTTTATTTCATTTCTTATAATACAGTGCACTAAGGTTTCTTTTAGTGTTATGAAAACAATACCAAACATAAGAGAGAGACTAATCATCAACGACATATGTGAATTCTCTGATGCTATCTATAAGAGTCTGACAATGCACATGCAGTTTATTGATTACATGCATGTAGGAAACTTGTCCTGAGTTAAAACTGTCAAACAAGGTTTGAAGAAGAATAAAATTCCATTACCAGACGACAGCTAATATATATAATTTTTTTCCCACTATTTTGGCATGATGCGCTCTCCCCATATTTAATACAAAAGCTTCGAGATGTATCTGCTGCCTGGCTGTCTATTAAACATTAAAATAACAAAATGACACAGAAGTTAGCCCTTTTTTCACATGCGACTACTTTTTGTTGAGAAGTGAAGGGAATTATGTTCAAAGTTCCATTAAATTGATAACTTCAGCAGACAACAGAATTGCGTTTAAAAAAATGTAGCATTGAATGGAACAGAACTCGCGACGTTTTATCTACAACGCGCGATGCTTACCGTTATGGTACTAGTTGTCACGTAGCTGCAGAACGTCCACAAGTCAACAACAGTTCCTCCAGAACTTCCGCATTCCACAGTGCAGTGAGATAATGCATATGGCTGGATCTAGACTTCTGAGAGACAGACTGTTACAGATTTTCTTTTGCACTGCACGACAGTTTCAACAAACGGATAACACAATAGAGTAGCTCAAATGGAAAGGAACACTTCCCATTTAAATTTCTACATCCCACACTGTTGGCAGTTCTGTGTAGGTGGTAGCTACTTTATTTTATTTTGGTGAATGCAAAAGAAGGTCCAATGTATGCACTGGATAGCCGAGGCGATTCGGCCAACCAAACCACTACAGGGAGCCTGTGTGTCAGAATTCTCATCAAGTGTGCCGCATTGGAGTTCTGATAGAAAAATCAGTCATAGAGCAGAGGGTGTGGTCGTCTGTTGGATTGATGATATGTTCATATACTGAGGGTCTAGGTTCGATTCCAACTTCTGCCGATGCTTTTTGATAGGGAGAGACAGATTCTATTCGCTTCTGGCTACGCCAAGTGAAGAAGGTATAATGTCATTGTGGTCTGAAATTCATGTTAAACATGATATTCCTTCTCTACCATGTAGACATTTGGTTCAACCACAATAAAGTCAGGAGTGGAGACATGTAGAAATTGTATCACCAGTATCCTTTCTTATACTAGTTACTTATTTTTAGTGATGAAACAAACTCTATCTAGGGTAACAGGTCACTTATTCCATCTTTTATTTGAGCTTCTGTATGCCGATAAAATTGGTTCTGAACTCAGACCGCCCTTAACACGGAATTTGGTCCCTTCGTGACAATACAGCTTGATTAAAATTTGTTGTTTGTTGAAAACTGCAGATTCCTCGACATCTCCACATATTGCGCGTGAATGGGTTCGAATCCTGGACCAGCACTCTGGTTTTCATTATGAAGTATCAAGCTCTAGCATGAGAGCACCTATCTGGTGGTGGATAATAATTTTGATTTTTAATGCATTTTCATTCGTTGTCAACACTAACGATATCTGACGTTTTTGACTCCCAGTGAGAAATATAACTATTTGCGAGATCACTGTAAGTCAAGGATGTTATTCAGAGCTGCTGGTGGAGAAAAATTCGGTAGCTGAAGTCTGTTTGTGTGTAGCCAACAACGATATGTGTGGGGTTAGATTTCCAGTCAGCACTGAACTCTTCGTCATATTATTTCTAGTTCAAACGTGGTCACATATCGCTGCTGGTTTAACAAACCCATATTTAACGTTCGTTTTCTCTGGAATATAACACCGATAGGTGCCAATTTTGAGTCCTGGGAAGGAAAACATGAATGTTTCGTCTCGTGATTTGAGTTAAAACATCTAGCTAATGCCGAGAAAATCCGATATGTAGCAGTTGTTTGTGCTCTGATAACAATCCGATTAGGTTCTGGGTTCGAATCCCTGTCCAACACAAAGCTTTACCTCACGGCATTTCAAATAAGTTACTTGTGAAGAAGCAATATTTAATATCTCTAGTAGTTCGTTAACAGGAACAATAGATGCTGGTTAGGAATTCGCATCTGTTAAAAATGTTTACGTTATGTAATTTAAAGTTGATATTAGCTAACTGATACTGTATAAAATCGAGGTATATCTCTCTCTGTATGCCTAGTCAGGAATAACTGTTAGTTTCCGTCAGTCACGAAATCTTAGTCTGCATGATCTGGGTTTGAATCCATTTGCAGAACGAAACGGTTCGTCGTGTCATTTGAAGTTCATACATATTCTCAACGAACTCCTCGTGAATAACGTAAATTTTTAATGTTATTTTGTGATAAATAACTAAATCGGTATGTTACTTTGAAGAGGAAATCATGAGTACGACGAACTTACTATGTGCATTACCTATCTGGCATAATAATGAGAGTGGAAACATTCCAGGTATGTCATTTATTGCAATAAATGTGAGCTCACAAGCCTTAAGGCCAGTCTTATCTGTGATAAGGTGCACCTTGATATTTATAGTATCGTGGTATTACTTTATTTCTTGAGTTCTTGCGATACAGAGCAATGTTTTCTAGTGGTGACTTGTTGGAACCATTTTCAATAGTCTGCACCAAGGAGCGATTAGAGAACCAGCTAGACAGCTGCGCTATATGGGTTGCATGCGAATCAGGTGAAATGCAATTCCGGTCGTTCGGATACTTTGAGCATGACTGTACCTAGAAAATAATATCATTGTGTTATGCCGGAGCCGAGGTAGCCCCTGAGGCCGGCAACTCATAGTACACCACAGAGGACGGGGTTGTATATGTCCAAGGCGTACCACTTGTGTAGTGACTGACAATTCGCAATTTTTCACAACACAACTTTTATATATGTACGTTTATAAGAATGATGACTGAACAACGAAAGAAAGATAACAATAACAATGCCAGTAAACGTCTCCTAATCGAGGCAAAAAAAAGTTCACTTCAAATTTTCGACATAGGTTTGTGATAACCTACACACACTAGTAAAAGTTCAGTGCAGCGAGGAAGACGTAATCTTCAGCGGTAGAAGTGCACAAGGTCGGCATCCAGAGTGAACTTAACTTTGGGGCTGGCTCTAGCCCCTAAATAGCTGTCTCCAGCCAATCAGGATTTGAGGTAGTGATACTTCCTGCAGGCTATGGCTCGAGCTCCCCCTGCTAGAAGTAGTGCTCAGAATGTCTGTTTCCACTGGCACGTACATTCACTGTAGAGCGACAGGTAAAAGACTTAAAGCTTATATTAAGTCCTTGAATTCGGATCACATATTAGCTGTAATCTGGAAAGAAATATTGTAGAGGTAAGAGCCACCAGTCTTCTACTGGTTGGGGGTAACAACGTGGAGAGATAAGGGGGAGGAGAAGATGGACAAATCGGAGAGGAGGAAGGAGGAGATAGACACATATGAAGGGGAGCAGGAGACAGACAGGGAGGGGGCAAGAGGAAGTGGACAGAGAGGGGGAAGAGGAGGGGAGAGACAGAGAAAGGAAAGAGAAGGAGATGGACAGAGAGGAAGAGATGGACCGAGAAATTAAAGTGAAGATGGACAAGCAGAGGAGAGAGGAGGAGATGAATAGCTAGAGGGGGAGGAGGAGATGGACAGGAAGAGGTGAGACGAGAAGATGGACTAGTGGAAAGCTGGAATAAATATATATCCAAGCGATGCAGGATACTCAGCTACATATGTATGTGCAGGATAGCTTTCACACAATTCGTAAAATACATTATGTTAACGCACAAGAGGTATCAAATAATGTAGAAAGCATTAAATAATAGCATAATAAAATCTGCCGGTCAGATATTCGTCTTTCCCATTAGCTACAAGCAACAGAGAGCTGTAGATGGCTACATCCGTCGAACCCACAGAGATCGAGCAGGACATCGACCTTCATGGGAACTTAAACGGTTAAAGATAACGAACTGTGTATCATAATTATACTATTACTATCGCTTTGTATCAGAAAACACAGCCCCGCAGCACTTTTACACAATCTTGTTACATAAATTAGTGACCCTGAATGATTTTGGATTCGCCTGTATTAGGCTGATATCAGTGTATGTGACTGGGTAGAGAGTAAGTGATTCGAAGCCTGTGGTGAACCACATTCACACATCGTTGACTGTACACAGAAAACCGGCTTCTCTTTCTGTACCTCGAATTCCCGATCAAGTCTCTCGAGAGACTTTCAAGTTGTCCTCTGTTCTGTATAGTCAGGAGAAATTTGCTTATTTTGTGAAAGCAACTCTTCACAAAACTGAGGACTTTTACAGATCCATGTTTCCTCAGGTGTCTTTTCAAAGATCTCTCTTGTTCTAAGGGACGTCTTTTCTTAATTACTAAAGGTATTCTAAGCCCGCTTTTGCAATTAGTAAATAATTTGTATTTCTTTTACCATATGCGTTTTATCCTTTCAAATAATCATAAATGGTCTGGAACGTAACATATTTATAATACTTATCTTCTTCTGGAATTAAATACAGTTCGTTTGATAAGGTATTGAGGTGTTGCTTTCACTTCCAGAATTTTTGTGTGATTTCCGTTTACATCTGAAATAGGAGATGTCATACAATTCTGTGCTCTATATGTACATTTTCAGAAATTACTTTCTGAAGTTATGGCTTATGTTTGGTACTAGCAGACCTTTTGGCGAGGAACGCTCTCTTTGCCTTCACCAGCCTGCATCGTATGTCCTCGTTGCTTGATGCGTTATTTTGCTCCACTTCGTCCATTTGGAGGCCCCCATTATGTTTATGGAATTTGTCAGTAATCTCATTTCAGCTGCTGATCAGAACATTCTCCTTTCTGCACTCATTAGACTATTCATTCCCATTCATCATGTCCTGTAATTCTTTCAAACTTTCACTAATAATAGCACTGATAACAACTTGATTAGAAGAAGCGATCGGTTGGTAGGACATGTTCTGAGGCATCAAGGTATCAGCAATTAGTATTGGAGGGCAGCGTGGAGGGTAAAAATCGTAGAGGGAGACCAAGAGATGAATACGCTAAGCAGATTCAGAAGGATGTAGGCTGCAGTAGGTATTGGGAGATGAAGAAGCTTGCACAGGATAGAGTAGCATGGAGAGCTGCATCAAACCAGTCTCAGGACTGAAGACCACAACAACAACAACAACAACTACATTTTACCCTGAATTTTTACCCAATTTCTAAACCTTTCATTTCCTTCTTTGCTTCTTAGAGAATGACTTCATCCCTGCCTTGCTTCCTATTCAATCCGAGCACTTCTCACTTGTTCCTCCTTTTCACTGTTCCCTTTTAGGTGTTGTACATATTGTACATCAACTATCATTTCCTATAGTGCACATCTACTTTTCTGTGCATATCCGTCATCTCGCACTGCTGTGCGTTGTCGATAGTTTTGTGTACGTTGACAGATCCTATGAGAGTGCCTTAGTTTTTCGTAAGTCTGGCTCAGATTACAAATCATAAATTTAGGACTGCCTCTGTGGTAGTTTTAAGTTCCTAAAATTGAAGTGATCGTAATCTGACAGATCGTCTACGTACTAGACACAACCGCTGTTGCTCTGAGGGTCTTGTACGCCAGATTTAACAGCAGCCAACGTAGACTATGCGCTGTGTGTTTCTGTCATTGGCAATCGAGGACTGCATGATTAATGTTCTGTCGTTCTCCGTACCCACAGTTACGGTACTACAACCTCCCAATTCAATGGAGATGTTTTTGCAAAGTCCATGATTGAATTCTGAGTGTGATGGCTAGTTTGCTCGGTAGGGCCTGCTTGTAGTTAGACAGCCATAAATCCCCCTTCCTCCCTCCCGCCAATAAATCACTCGGCAGGCAAGCCATAAAGTCGTAGATCAATAACGCCCCTCTGCTCATACCTGCCATTAACATCTGGCGAATCCCTCGATGTCTGATATCCAAGGAGAGCCGTAAACTTTTTTTACACTTCTCGTCCTCTTTTAACTGCTTTTAGTGTAGGGCGATAGCAAGTCACGGAACAGTTTTCTGTACAAGCTGTACAAGAAGACACATGTCGCCGCGGAATCCATGAATTGTGTTTCCTTAGATGCCCAGGTTCCATGCAGCAAATTGTGCGTGTAGGAGGCAATCGCGGAAAATAGTGGAATAAAGTCGGAAGTTTGAACGAGCTGTGACAGCTTCCGTCTTTGGTGCGAAACACATTACGTCTGACCAGTCACACGATGCGGAGGAAGTCAGTTTCTCCAGAAGGTATAGCATAGGAGAGACCAAAAAATCGGAAGACACCCCGCAGTTAAGATGCAGACTCTATCTGATGTTTCTCATAGATACTCTGCACTTTCGTCTGTATACACCGATGTTCGCCATGGGCAATAGATCGAGACTCCATTACTGACTGACTGACAAACCCAGCAAGGTGGACAATAAACGACATCATGAGGCCCTCCTTCCTGTCGTCAGCCCTATGACCTACCCTGGACCTGCTGGCATGGGATTCCCAGTTTTCGAAGTGGGCTCCTGATTGAAACTTACAGGTCATATGTAATGTGCCAATACAACTGCCTTTCGGAGTCCGCAGAGATACTACTTTATCTGTCACCCAGGATGAGCGTCCTAGAGATGAATTGGGTAAATGTTTAATTTCCTAGTTTCTTAGAAAATGGAAACTAATAATGGATTTGTTGTTTTGATACAGTCGCGTTAGATGCTTTTCCTCCATACGATATCCTCTCAACTTCACTTATTGGACTGTAGTCTTTTATCTTGAGTGAAACGCTTCACAGTAATTTTTAAATTTTCTGATAGTTCAAGTGGAATATTACTCTCATGGAAAGACCAACAAAATAGAACTGTAGAGTAGAATCATCGAGTGATTTCTTGTTACTACCAACATAGCTGTTTTTTTAATATGACTGTCAAATGTTAATAACTAATGTTAGTATGTTTGACGCATTCACAGTTGTGAATATGGACAACCATCTGCTGCAGAATGGAATGACTACAATGAAAATTTGTGCCGCACTGGGACTCGAACCCGGATTTGCCGCAAAAGGCGGGCGGTCACCTTATCATTTGGCTGTCCATGCACGACTCACTGAGACCAACTTTCACTTGTCGTCAACCATGCGTCCACGACCTGTATTCGTACTTTGATTATGCGTATTCCACTTAGGTAAACATGTTACATGCTTATACGCTACTGGCCATTAAAATTGCTACACCAATAAGAAATGCAGATGATAAACGGGTATTCATTGGACAAATATATTATACTAGAACTGACATGTGATTACATTTTCACGCAATTTGGGTGCATAGTGAAACGTCCCCTTAGAAAAATTATACATGACTGTGCTTAAACTGACACACACTACTTTTGGCGCAGCGCAGTCTGACTTTCAGTAATCCCTCCAAAAGAATGGCCCTGACTAACATTAACCTATACGTTTCACAAATCACTTACCTCACAAAAATCTTCGTTACTCGAACTACTGCAATACAGCGTGCGCCACTACTGCCAGCTAAATAAAAGATTCAAACTACTAAAGGCACTAACTACTGATAGGCATAGTTACAAATGAAAGATCTTGATAGATAACAAACAATGTATTTACCTTAATAGTGTTCAAAAGTCATAATATATATCTAGCAGTTCATGACATCCAGTCTTACAAATTTCAAAACTCCGCCATTTCTCTCCCCACATCCACCACTGCTGGCTGCTCACCTCCAACTGCCCAACACTACAATGGCAAATTCCAACAATGCCACCCAGCCACAGACTGCACACAGCACAGCCAGTGATTTTCATACAGAGCGCTAGGTGGCGTTACCATTAAAAAAACCTAAACAGCCTACTTACATAGCCCCCATGCTCCCCGCAAAAAATTTTACAAATTGTTTTGGGCAGTGGCCAATACAGATTTGAAAAAATTTTTCATAATTACAATAACAAAGAAGTCAAATGCACACACTTATCGATACAATGTTGGTCAAAAGCTAAAATTTTCTCACAGTCCATAAAGACAGTCCTGATCGTTCATCACAGTAAAATTGCAGTGTTTTCTCAAGGTCTGAGCAGCAAAACAGAATGCACACGGAAGTAGTGGATTTCCATGCATTCTTGAAGAAGTAGTGTTGTCCTTCCAACGCAAAGACACTGCTGATTCTTGACATGCACACAGGTAATGGGCCACAACAGAGCAAACCCACAGCAGAGTCAGTCGAAGTTTTAAAGAATATTGGTAGGTAGGTCATCACAGAGCAGACCCACTGTAGTCCTGGTAGAGACGGCCAACAGCCATCTGTTGCGATTGTGCAGGTGCACAATGACCATCGAAGTGTCTTATTGACCAGACTTTTCAATTCGTGAGTGATCTGGAGAATGTGCTGGCCAGGGCAGCAGTCGAATATTTTCTGTATCCAGAAAGACCCGTACAGGACCTCCAACATGCGGTTGTGAATTATCTTGCTGAAATATAGGGTTCCGCAGGGATGGAATGAAGGGTAGAGCCACGGGTCTTAACACATCTGAAATGTAACGTCCACTGTTCAAAGTGCCGTCAATGCGAACAATAGGTGACCATACCATCACGCCGGGTGATACGCCAGTATGCCGATGACGAATACACGCTTCCAATGTGCGTTCAACGCGATGTCGCCAAACGCGGATGTGACCATCATGATCCTGTAAACAAAACATGGATTCATGGATTCATCCGAAAAAATGACGTTTTGCCATTCGTGACCCAGGTTCGTCGTTGAGTGCACCATCGCAGGCGCTTCTGTCTGTGATGCAGCGTCAAGGGTAACCGCAGCCATCGTCTCCGAGCTGATAGTCCATGCTGCTGAAAACGTCGTCGAACTGTTCGTGCAGATGGTTGTTGTCTTGCAAACGTCCCCATCTGTTGACTCAGGGATCGAGACGTGGCTGCGCGATCCGTTATATCCATGCGGATAAGATGCCTGTCATCTCGCCTGCTAGTGATACGAGGCCGTTGGGATCCAACACGGCGTTCCGTATTACCCTCCTGAACCCACCGATTCCATATTCTGCTAACAGTCATTGGATCTCGACCAACGCGAGCACCAATGTCGTGATACGATAAACCGCAATCGCGATAGGCTACAATCAGACCTTTATCAAAGTCGAAAAACTGATGGTACGCATTTCTCCTCCTTACGCGAGGCATCATAACAAAGTTTCGCCGGGAAACGCCGGTCAACTGCTGTTTGTGTACGAGAAATCGGTTGGAAACCTTCCTCACGTCAGCACGTCGTAGGTGTCGCCACCAGCGCCAACCTTTTGTGAATGCTCTGAAAAGCTAATCATTTGCATATCACAGCGTCTGCTTCCTGTCGTTTTAATTTCGCGTCTGTAGCACGTCATCTTCGTGGTGTAGCAATTTCAATGGCCAGTAGTGTGTATCCAAACGCACTTTCTGTGGTGTCACCGCCAGACACCACACTTGCTAGGTGGTAGCCTTTTAAATCGGCCGCGGTCCGCTAGTATACGACAGACCCGCGTGTCGCCACTATCAGTGAATCCAGACCGATCGCCGCCACACGGCAGGTCTATAGAGACGTACTGGCACTCGCCCCAGTTGTACAGCCGACGTTGCTAGCCATGGTTCACTGAGAATTACGCTCTCAATTGCCGAGACGATAGTTAGCATAGCCTTCAGCTAATTCAATTGCTACGACCTAGCAAGGCGCCATTTATCCTTTGCTATGTATCTAATGAAGCATGTACAGTAACAAGACCAAAGTTCACCAATTGTGGATTAAAGTTAAGTATTCCAGCAGCTACGTACTTTTCTATATAGCACTCATTACGTATCCTGTCTCAGACCTCACGCCACCCTACGTGAGTTTAAGCGCGTGCCTTTCGGTTACCCGTCACTGTGGACTGGCTGTCTTGTCAGTCCACAACACTTTCTATCATAAATCAGAATAACACAGGCACTGTGATATTGTATTTATCCGCCGACACCGGGCCAGCGAGTTTCAAGAAAAATGGCGCACCTGTACTGGAATACACACAATCGATGTACAAGTGCAAGCTTTAGATGCATGTTTGGCAACAGGCAGAAGTTTGGGTCTGGCATCGATATGCAAATGGTAAGGCGACCGCTTGCAATAAGCGGGAAATCTGGGTTCGTGTTCCGGTCTGGCACATAGTCCATTCTGTAGCTGATGATTGTCCATATTCGCAATTGCGAACACACTAAATGAATTTCATGATGACTTTAGTCGTCTGCATGTCCAAAGGAACTTTGTGTCGTAATTCAGAATAATACAGGCACGCAATATCCTATTTATCGTATACGGAAAGTCAGTGTCGTGACTGCTAGTGTTAATAATATCTTTTAGTACTGTATCTGGAATTTACTTATAAAAAAGTATGCGTTGATGTAGCAATAGCAGGCCTCCGTGACCGTGCGATTCTAGGATCTTCAGTCCGGAACCGCGTGAGTGCTATGGTCGCAGGTTCGCATCCTGCCTCGGGCATGGATGTGTGTGATGTGCTTAGGTTAGTCAGGTTTAAGTAGTTTAAGTTCTGGGGGACTGATGACCTAAGATGTTAAGTCCCATAGTGCTCAGAGCCATTTTTTGATGTGGCAATAGAAAATTGGTAGCGGTAGACTTCTAGTAGTAATATTAGAACAAGAAGAAGAATATAAGATGAAAATACAGAAGTAAAAGAATAGCTCTGTCGTAAGCCTATTAAAATATGGACTTGAAGCGTAAACAAATCAGAAACTAATTACGTTTTTCGTATGCAAGCCAGAAGAACGATCCCGAACAGCTCAACACGACCGCTCTCTGGCCTGTGACGCAGAGGTAGGCCGGATCCAGATGAAGGGAATATTTACCATCTTTGGCCCGAGAAAAGGATGTTCTTTGAGAATTGTTTTTTCGGAATGTGTTATAGATATCAATGTCAAATTTGGGCAAAACTTGTATGGATATTTCCTCTGCAAACTGGAATTTTTTCGACCGGAAATGTCGAAGAGCAAAGGCGGAAGTGCCGTCGGAACGAAACAAAATTTCGATGTAGACTCCCACGCACGGTATGTCACAGGTCAGCCGTCTGAAATCAAAATTGAGTTGACGTTAGCGACGTATATAAGATTCTTTAGGAGGATGTGCCTAGCTAAAGTTTTTTGGACCATAGGAAACAAAATGGCGGCCATTTGAAGAAAAATAGGGTTTTTCATCGATTTTTCGACTTCGTCGGCCACGTAAAAATATTTATAGTTGATGGCCCGCAATAAAAGTGGTACTACTCCTGGACAATTTAGTTAGCTTCGTCGGAAACAAATAATCGTGTCAATCGGTTAAGTTACCATACTGCGCGATAAGAAAACGTAATTTCGAGCAAAACGCGTTTGAAGTTTTGACTACATATAAATGCAATATTATGCAACTTACGTTCAATCTGATTTTCCGGGTTCATAAACTAGTCCTTCCTCTACCACATAGAAGGCGTTTTGCTCGATCTGGGCCATCCTGCGCTGCTCCAGAGCTGCTCGTACGACTGGTGCCAAGCGGTGTTCGGCCGCTTGAATCCGGTGGTCGTCCGAATGCTTGGCGAACTGCGTCGAATGGAGCCCCAGGGTGACGTCCATCGTTGTAATGATCTTCAGAATTGCTGAATACCCTTCGTTGAAGCTGCTCACTGCCAGAACAGTTGCAATCTCCACAGTCGCACCATAATGCAAATGCTGGGGGGCTAACTTCCAAACACACGCGTTCAAATTTTCATTCGAATTTTGTGTGATTCCTCCAAGCACCGGTACAATATCTCGTCCTCCGAAAGAAAAAAGACTGGTGCGTGGAAAAGGCCGATTTCAGGGAGGTGCATTTTTTTTGTTCAACCGCGAATAACAAACATTTCCGTTCCGTATTCGGAAAAACCGTTTCAGGAGTGGATTCTAAACACTTTTATCGATCCAAAAATGCAATTTAAAAAATCGGTTTTTCAACCAAAAGGTAGTAAACCTTCCCTCAAATCCCTGCACTACGTCAACACGAGTCCGTCTACGTGTGTCTTTACCCAAATCGATCCCTGCTCCGCCTGAAAAACAGAAGACAAAAAAATGTTTCAAATGGCTCTGAGCACTATGGGACTTAACATCAATGGTCATAAGTCCCCTAGAACTTAGAACTACTTAAACCTAACTAACCTAAGGACATCACACAACACCCAGTCATCACGAGGCAGAGAAAATCTCTGACCCCGCCGGGAATCGAGCCCGGGAACCTGGGCGTGAGAAGCGAGAACGCTACCGCACGATCACGAGCTGCGGACAAACAGAAGACAGAAGTAGTTAACATACAGATGTCATTCAGACCAAAGTTCGTAAGATGGACAGACAGAGAATGCCCATTAGTGCTCTCTTTTGGGCCAGATGAATTCAGTGTCAACTGGAGGAGCAACCAGCTACAGAAATATTATTAATAATGGGCTAAATGTCAACAATTCTTCCGCCATTAACGGTACAAATATTCTTTAAAGGGTTATTATGACATCGTAGCACATAATGTAAAGGAGGCCGCTACTGATTTACACATGTCAGATAAATCTTATGGAGAGTTTCCAGAACCAGCCGACAAAAATTCATAATGTGCACTGTTCAGGGTACAGGTTGTCGTAATAAATAAAGCAGCAGTCAACAAATTTGCTATTGCCAACTACTACAATTATAGCACATAGGTGGCTGACTCATAGCAATACAATAAAGGCTTTCACGACCGGATGTTTCAGCTGCCGAGAATTCTTCCGGGTTGTATGGCCGTGGTCCAAATCTACATTGGACATCCTCAGAGGTGCTCCTGGTTGTGCTGAGTCTTGCAGACTGACGAGTCGGACGTCGAAGAACGACCTAAATACCGTGTATAGTAGGCGTGGTATGGGTTTCACATGATAATAGAGATAAACCTTGCCAAGGATAAAATATAACTGTCGATCACAGTACGTTAAAGATAAAAACTTCTCATCGATTCTGTAGCGCCACTGTACATATATCACTGAATTTCATAGCTCCTTTTTTCTGTTAAAATAATACTATGGAGAACTACACTCCTGGAAATTGAAATAAGAACACCGTGAATTCATAGTCCCAGGAAGGGGAAACTTTATTGACACATTACTGGGGTCAGATACATCACATGATCACACTGACAGAACCACAGGCACATAGACACAGGCAACAGAGCATGCACAATGTCGGCACTAGTACAATGTATATCCACCTTTCGCAGCAATGCAGGCTGCTATTCTCCCATGGAGACGATCGTAGAGATGCTGGATGTAGTCCTGTGGAACGGCTTGCCATGCCATTTCCACCTGGCGCCTCAGTTGGACCAGCGTTCGTGCTGGACGTGCAGACCGCGTGAGACGACGCTTCATCCAGTCCCAAACATGCTCAATGAGGGACAGATCCGGAGATCTTGCTGGCCAGGGTAGTTGACTTAAACCTTCTAGAGCACGTTGGGTGGCACGGGATACATGCGGACGTGCATTGTCCTGTTGGAACAGCAAGTTCCCTTGCCGGTCTAGGAATGGTAGAACGATGGGTTCGATGACGGTTTGGATGTACCGTGCACTATTCAGTGTCCCCTCGACGGTCACCAGTGGTGTACGGCCAGTGTAGGAGATCGCTCCCCACACCATGATGCCGGGTGTTGGCCCTGTGTGCCTCGGTCGTATGCAGTCCTGATTGTGGCGCTCACCTGCACGGCGCCAAACACGCATACGACCATCATTGGCACCAAGGCAGAAGCGACTCTCATCGCTGAAGACGACACGTCTCCATTCGTCCCTCCATTCACGCCTGTCGCGACACCACTGGAGGCGGGCTGCACGATGTTGGGGCGTGAGCGGAAGACGGCCTAACGGTGTGCGGGACTGTAGCCCAGCTTCATGGAGACGGTTGCGAATGGTCCTCGCCGATACCCCAGGAGCAACAGTGTCCCTAATTTGCTGGGAAGTGGCGGTGCGGTCCCCTACGGCACTGCGTAGGATCCTACGGTCTTGGCGTGCATCCGTGCGTCGCTGCGGTCCGGTCCCAGGTCGATTGGCGCGTGCACCTTCCGCCCACCACTGGCGACAACATCGATGTACTGTGGAGACCTCACGCCCCACGTGTTGAGCAATTCGGCGGTACGTCCACCCGGCCTCCCGCATGCCCACTATACGCCCTCGCTCAAAGTCCGTCAACTGCACATACGGTTCACGTCCACGCTGTCGCGGCATGCTACCAGTGTTAAAGACTGCGATGGAGCTCCGTATGCCACGGCAAACTGGCTGACACTGAAGGCGGCGGTGCACAAATGCTGCGCAGCTAGCGCCATTCGACGGCCAACACCGCGGTTCCTGGTGTGTCCGCTGTGCCGTGCGTGTGATCATTGCTTGTACAGCCCTCTCGCAGTGTCCGGAGCAAGTATGGTGGGTCTGACACACCGGTGTCAATGTGTTCTTTTTTCCATTTCCAGGAGTGTATTATCCACTGCTATACAGAGAAGCCATCGAAATATATGAACATGGAGATAATTTTAACAGAAAAGAATAAGCTATGAAACTCAACGACATATGGACAGTGGCGCTGCAGAATAGATGAGTAGTTTTTATCTTTGACGTATTATGATCGATAGTTATATTTTATTCATGACAAGGTTTATCTCTGCTATCACGTGAAATCCAGACTACGTCCCTTTCCAAGGTACTTTCGGCGTTCTTCGACATCCGACTCGTCAGTCGGCAAGACTCAGCTCAATCAAGAGCACCTCCGAAGTTGTCCAACGTAGCTTTGGACGAAACGTCAGGGATAGAAGAGTTCCATGGACCACGGCCATACAACACGGAAGAATTCTCGGCAGCTGACTGATAGCAAACTTAACATACTGTAACATAGGCCATAAGAATTTAATAACCAGGTGCCACCGTGGTCTAATGCAGATTTCTAGCCGGGAACATGACAAACACTTTGTTTAAGCCTTAAACATTATAGTTCAGTAACCAAAACACACTAGTCATAGTCCAAAACAGTATGTTCCAAGTACATACCGATATGTGTCAACATATTCCATCTCACAGTTTATCGTCATCTCACAACAACTTCGGAATTGTCTTTCTACGACGCTACATCCACTTTCATTCATAGTTCTGCACACAGTCTAAGCTGGAGTGCAATTCTACCAGTAATTCACAATATTACTCAAACAAATTTATTTAAGAAAGTTTACAATCGTATAATTTAGTCAGTACTATAACACAGTATTATTAACAGAGTATTTCAGAGTAATTTGTCACCTCTAAATATCAGTCAATCAGGCCCTACTAACTTCGTGTGAAATTAAAGCAGTATTTATTATTAATGCAGCTACGTAAATAATAATCTATTTAAATTTAAATAACTTTCATATTATCGGATATTAGGTAATATCACAGTTATGTAATGGAGGAGTTTCAAGCGGTTCAATATGATCTGTCTGATTATGATTACTTACCGTTTGCTCTGTTTTCTCGTGATCATAAGCCCTAGCTACCCTCCGTGCTATGGTAAGAACGCTCTAGAAGAGAAATGAGCTTTAGTATACACCTTATGCCCATATATTTTATTCTATGTGTTTAGAATCCCTTCCTCTTAGTTCAGTCTGTGAATGGGAGGAATAAAGCATTATTGTTTAGATGGTCTGAATTTCCATCTTCCGCCTGTGTCGGCAGCCTGTAGTTTGGGATAACAGTTTCGCAAACTTGCGTAGCGAATAGTTCAGGGAGGTGGCCTATATCGACTGCACGTACGCTTGCTGTGGGACAGTTTCCATTAGCTGGTGATCCCTCTGACCACTTCCGGCCGCTTTCATCGCCAAATACAGGGAGTGCAGCCAGCGTGCCCTAGCGAGCTTAAGGTCGCGTTTGGTTGGTAAGGGCAAGTGCTTCCTCAAAACACTGCGATGAGTTGGATTCAGGTATTGGAATTGTGCTTAAGTTCGCCACAGTAATGTTCTAACATTTCCATTACAGCTTTTCGTACTTCACAATATGTTCTTCGCTGTAGCGAGTCAAGCACTTTATCATTGTAGGAACTATCGCGATTTGAATGGGAGATGGTTTTATCCGTAACGAGCTGCTACCACGTGGCACTGTAACACAAAGAGGCCTTGTGTTTCAGAACCAGTATTCAATGGGTCTTCGTAATTTACATGGGATAGTTACTATTCATTTCATTTTAGTGATCTATAATTCTTGCCAGTATTTTCTCCTGTGCTCATGTTACTGTACCTGAACCATGTGTTGCTATTCTGTATGTAAAGCACGAACAAATTATTTCTTTATGGTGTATACCATGTTTTCATTCTGATGAATACCTGGATGTGCCAATGATCTCATTTGGTGTGGGAAGTATTTAACTTGTTTTCCGTGACTAGCCCATCAGGCAGTCACATGCTTCTGTCCTTAGTGCAGTGCATGAAACGAATTTTTTTCGGACAACGTGTGATCCAGACGTTCTAATGAGTAGTTAAATGGGCAGGGCCATTCTTTGAATTTGGGAAACAAAAAATTTAACAGATTTTTGTGATTTCATGTCGGTCTGAAGATGACCACACTTTCTCTCTCTCTCTCTCTCTCTCTCTCTCTCTCTCTCTCTCTCTCTGTATTGGGTAATATAATGTGTGGATTGTTGATTGCGTGTATGGAAAGACTCATGCGTGTTCCCTGTGGCTACTTTCCATTCCCATTTTGTGTGCGCTTCTAATGGCCATTTCTCACGCCATTTGTCTTTCACTATCCCTCCATACTTGTTAGACATTAGCTGTATAAATATATTATGATTCAAGGTGTATATCCGCAACAGTTGATATTTTTATTGCGACAGAAATCTTTCAAATGTAATCTCCCCCTTTTTTTGTATATGATTTCTTTTTCTCTTCCTTACAGTAAACTTTCTAAGCGAAAGGTAGTATAATCCCGAGTTATACATCAGAATTCCCCCGCCGTTTTACATTCTCTGAATTCCCTTGTTAATGTATTATTGTCCATTCGGCACATCAAAGAATTTTAGAGGAATTCAGGCAACAGAGAGAGGCAAGGTACTCGATTTCCCCTACCCCTCTCCCCTTCCCTAATATGTCGAAAACATTTTAAAGTGCATAAAAGTAGATGAAGATCATTTTGTCGACCCTTCCGCAGCATTACTTAGCTCTTTCAGACTCGATATATTAAAATTACATATTATTAATTTTCTTTCTTTTCTCACCAGATTATTAGACATATATTGCGACAGTGACAGAGGACACTCCCATCTGATTCCGTGGAGTTCCATCTTTGTGCCACAGTGTACACAGTGCCTTGAGGTGACAAGTGTTGATAGATGCTTTGCTTCTGTTGAATCTTTTGCCACAGGAACAAGGGCCTTGCATTTATTTGTTAATCGTTCTGACGATGTACTTTTACGTCCAGGACTTTCTGATCGGGCTAACGCTATTACCGTCTCCACTTTTACGGCCGCTGTCAATCTGAGTCGGTATCTGAAGAAATCCCTTCCAAAAGGCACGCCAGAATTTTCTCTTCCTTTAGGTTGCGAGAGTACCTCGGTGAAACTTGAATTATAGCCTGTCACAGTTAGACATATTGCCCATAGTGCTTCAGTGGTTTCAGAAGGAACCACCAAAATGTTTACTAAAATAAGTATGTAAAATTAATTATGTATTGCAGGGCATAGATCGTGAATGTGAGCAGGATATTTTCCTTATTTCATGTATACACAAAACATGCCTTGCAGAGACAAATTCAATCACAATTTGAAAACAGACAATCATGTACAGCACACGAAAATGGCTCCTAAGTTTTCTCTTCGAAGCATTTGAAATTTATGAAGTAGTTACAGCTAAAGATGCAAGATGGCAGCACGTACTGGAGACGAAACGTGGCTAGAGATGTAGCTACGAAATGAGAAAATCATTGGGGGTTGAAACGGAACCACATAATATGAAAGGATTAGCAGAGCAAACAGAGTAACAAGCGCCGGCCGCAGTGGCCGAGCGGTTCTAGGCGCTGCAGTCTGGAACCGCGCAACTGCTACGGTAACAGGTTCGAATCCTGCCTCGTGCATAGATGTGTTTGATGTCCTAAGGCTAGTAAGGTTTAAGTAGTTCTAAATTCTAGGGGACTGATGACCTCAGCAGTTAAGACCCATAGCGCTCAGAGCCATTTGAGCCATTTTTAGAGTAACAAGCTTTCAAGATTAGTACAGCGTCGTGAAGATAAAAATAGTGCGAAGACATTTCATGTTCCTTAAGATAGACAACCCAAGTTACTCCATCTGCTCTGGTGTGTGGATGATGCAAGCTGGACCATCTGTTTCGCAGTGCCACCCTGTACTGGAAATAACATTAATAGTAAGATCGAAATTTTGTAGTGCTAGCCTGCAGATTACTGCGAAATATGAAAGATCTAGTACTTCACCAAATAAAATTGACTAGAAGATGAATATCAACATGAGATAAATTACATAGTATTTTGTAATTTTGTTTGTATATGACTGCTTGTACTTTTATGTTTTTATAAAGACGTCTCTGCTGGAAACCCTCGGTATGTGACGTCGCTTTCTCTTTGAGTGCACTTGCCGTTGGTTTATCATATAGGGAGACCAGATATACTGCAAGCGGTTCCTTGATGTAGGTTCACTCATTTCATAATTTTCCATCATAGCGAGTCCCTTGATTTATCGTATCAGACCCGAGATAAATGTTTGCTAATACGAGATTCTAGTACACCACCACCATTTGCCCCTCCATAGCATTGCCAGAATAAAGTCACAGATTCCACAGTTCCTTAACGCTGAGTGATCCTTAAATGCAATCGTACCTTTGATAGGCTTCAATTATTTACCTTCACAGATCCCTCAGACATTACATACCGCAAACATTGTTAACGGTATTTTACACGATTTCGTCACAAATTCTAATGGTTGTAACCATTTCTTATCACTCCATGTACCCAGGCGTACATTCACCTACTGGTGCTTAAGCCTTATTGACAACTGAACTTTGGTACACCGTAAAACTCCAGTTGATTGACTGCTAAAATGCAAGTAATGATTTTTTACGAAAATTTCTACAGTTTTTCTATTCTTGCATGTTTGACAAATAATTTTAACAATTTTTATAAGAATTGTTTTTTTTTATAAAATCCTATTCTTAAACTTGAATTTTAACTAGCTGAGCTTCACCTGAGGCTGCACCTGGAACGATGCGAATCCGGTAGTGTGCCCAAAAAACGACTGTAAAACAGTTAAAGCAGCTTTAAGAATATTCATTTACTGTGAATGTCATCCATTCATAAGATATTTTTTAGTAAAAGACGGTTTGAAGATTCTGAAATATTACCAACAACTCAAATTACCATCTTAATAGTAACATTTTGTAAAAAATAACATTTGAAGTAGTTTCGATATTTACTGTGTCATTGTAGCCCAAAAGTAAATTGTAAAATGAACAGAAAAATTAGTATTTATGCACATTAGTAGTGTCATCAAGGTAAGTGGAGGTTCTTAACCTTGTTGCGTTTCACAGTCATTATGTGCAATAGTTACGTTGTCTCAGCAAGGATGTTTTACGTCTAGATAAAACTTCGTTGACCGTGGACGATTCCGTCGGAAAAATAAAGCGAGATCGTTTTTTGTTGAAGTAATCTCGTTTTCGGGTATCATCGCAGCGGCTGCGTCGTGCGTTATGAAGCCCCACCCCCTTCCCGAGTAATCTGTACGGCCGCCCGCGGCGCTGTTTTCAAACACTGCGCCCGTGACGTCACCGGCTGCAGCGGTGAGGCGGCGGTCCCATTCGCATGCAAATGGCGCCGGCAGCGATCCTGCCGCGGCCTTCTGTGTTGCTAATGTGTTACACGGCGCCGCCGGGGAATGTTCTCTCGTGCTTAGCTGCGCGTGCCTTCCTTCGCAATTCGTTTCCCAGCCTCGCTGAAACTCGGAATACGTTGTCCCTATGCCCGGTCGTACTTTTTTCTGTTCTGGATATTCTTCTAACAGTTTTTTAACTCCGAACTACACACTTTATTTAGTCTGGCATTAGTAACCATGTAATGTAGTTTTCGACCCCAAAGCAAAAACCATCTCAAACTTATTTACTTGTATGTTTACCTAACCTGTTGTTAAAGAATCAGTAAAAAAAAGTCTTCTATTTATGAAAAATCAGTCTTTGTTAAAAGAGAAAACATGATCTTACTAAAAATTAAAGCTCTTGCATTACCAGTTGCCCTCTTAAACAGAATGTCTGGAATTAGCTTAGAAAAAAAAACAAACTACTTCAACATTGTTCGGAAACTTGTTTCGAGATCAAAGAATGATCAATTAAGTAAACTATTGGCTTGATGCGTAGAGGTTTTCCGTATATTTAAGGAACACAACAGATACACGTAATAGAACTTTAGTCATTAATAATACGAGGATAACGCCAAAAGTAAGGTCTTTTTATAAGTACATACAACATGGAAATACTGGTAGAAGCAGACCTAGGGGAAGATCAGTTTGGATTCCGTGGAAATATTGGAACACGTGAGGCAATACTGACTCTACGACTTATCTTAGAAGCTAGATTAAGTAAAGGCAAACCTACATTTCTAGCATTTGTAGACTTTGAGAATGCTTTTGACAATGTTGACTGGAATACTCTCTTTCAAATTCTGAAGATGGCAGGGGTAAAATACAGGGAGCGAAAGGCTATTTACAGTTTGTACAGAAAGCAGATAGCAGTTATAAGAGTCGAGGGGCATGAAAGGGAAGCAGTGGTTGGGAAGGGAGTGAGACAGGTTTTTAGCCTATCCCCGATGTTATTCAGTCTGTATATTGAGCAAGCAGTGAAGGAAACTAAAGAAAAATTCCGAGTAGGTATTAAAATCCATGGAGAAGAACGCTGAGGGAATTAGATTAGGAAATGAGACACTTAAAGTAGTAAAGGAGTTTTGCTATTTGGGGAGCAAAATAACTGATGATGGTCGAAGTAGAGAGGATATAAAATGTAGACTGGCAAAGGCAAGGAAAGCGTTTCTGAAGAAGAGGAATTTGTTAACATCGAGTATAGATTTAAGTGTCAGGAAGTCGTTTCTGAAAGTATTTGTATGGAGCGTAGCCATGTATGGAAGGGAAACATGGACGATAATTAGTTTGGACAAGAAGAGAATAGAAGCTTCCGAAATGTGGCGCTACAGAAGAATGCTGAAGATTAGATGGGTAGATCACATAACTAATGAGGAGGTACTGAATAGGATTGGGGAGAAGAGAAGTTTGTGTCACAACTTGCGTAGAAGAAGGGATCGATTGGTAGGACATGTTCTGAGGTATCAAGGGATCACCAACTTCTTATTGGACGGCAGCGTGGGGCGTAAAACTCGTAGAGGGAGACCAAGAGATGAATACAATAAACAGATTCAGAAGGATGTAGGTTGCAGTAGGCACTGGGAGATGAAGAAGCTTGCACAGGATAGAGTAGCATGGAGAGCTGCATCAAACCAGTCTCAAGACTGAAGACCACAACAACAACGACAACTGAACAGTTTATTTCTACAATGGTTTACATCAGTTTACAGCTTGAACATTTAGCTATTTTTCGACATAATCACCATTTCTGTCGGTGCATTTTTGTAGACGCTGTGGCAGTTTTTGTATGCCAATGTCATAACAGCTCGCCGCTAGCTCCGCGGCTTTGGCGAAGAAGGATGCCGCCACTGGCGTGATTGTTGCTTGGTCTCAGGTGTGAAGTGGCATGCCCAGGTTTCGTCCCCCGTGACAATTGAGTCCAGAAAGTTGTCCTGTTCGGCTGCAAGGCACTGAAGAAATGCGCGGGAAGCATCAACTCATTGCCGCATGCGCTCCTCAGTCAGCATCCATGGCACCCATCTTGCGGACAACTTCCGGCAGTTCAATGTTTCCGTTAAAATTCTGTGAGCGGTGCTTCGGGAAACCTCAGGAACCAACGTGCAGAGTTCATCCAGGGTGATCCTCCGATCTTCACCCATGCTCAACCTTCAACACTGTCTCCTCAGAAATTGATGGTCTCCTGCTCCTTTCTTCGTCGTGAATTTCGGTCCGACCAGCTGCAAACTGTCTACGCCATTTACGAACATTTTTGACATCCATCCACGACTCACCATACACTTCCGTCAATTGACGATGAATTTCAATCGGCGCAGTGCGCTTTGCGTTCAAAAACCGAATAACTGCGCGCAATTCGCACTTGGCGGTAACATCCAACGGGAGCTCCATTCTCAACGGCTGCCAAGCCAAGACTGAACGCCTCGCGTAAAGCACTCTTCATAACAGTGTGACCAACTGCCACACAAACAGGAGACCGTACTTTTGGGATTATCCTCTATATTCCCTACCACTATTTAAAACAGTCTGCCAATGCTGAGGGAACTTTTCAACTCCGCGACTGTAGAAATCTCGTGGTTTTGAGGCGAAGAGCTCGCCGAACCGGAACCGAACCGGAGCGCATTTTCATCCGGAAATCCAGTTCCTTGAAGGTTGCTCGTTAGAGAGCGGAAAAGGTCAAAATCTGATTGCGCACGATCAGGTTAATAAGGTGGGTACGGAATGACTTCCAACTACCGTATAGTGTTTTTTTGTCAGTAACAGAATGCGGGTGGACGTTGTTGTCGTGGAGTAGCGTCACTTCACGCAGTCTTTCTGGTCGTCTTTCTTGGATTGCTTCTGCAAGACACCTCAGAATGTTGACAATAAATGCCTGCAGTGATGGTTACACCTCGGGGAAGCAATTCGTGGTAGACCACACGGTCGCTGTTCCATCAGATGCGAAACATTATCCTTTGTGGAAGCGCGCGGGCCTTCGTATGTGGACTTGCTTCCTTGTTTGGACTCTACCAGTCCTTTCTTTTCCTTATTGTTAGTATAAAGACACCATTTATCTTCGTCCGCGACGATACAAGATATGAATGGTCTGTGTTGTTCACTTGCCAACTGACGACGAGCAAGCATAGATGGACATAAGGCTACCTGCTGATTTTTATGTTTTTGGCTTAGAGAATGTGGAACCCATACACCCAATTTTTGAACCTTCTCCACTGCATTCAAACGTCGCACGATGGTGAAATGATCACAGTTCATCATATTTGCCAGTTCTTGGATGCAAAGGGGTGCCTCATGTGGATTAATGCGTTTGAACGATCGTCATCAAACCCCGAAGATCTTCCCGTGTGTGCAGAGTCACTAACGTCAAAACTATCCTGAACATATAACATATCAGCCTCAGTTGCAAATAGGAACCAATCTCTACCTAGGTTTCAGACAAAAAATTTTGCCTTCTTCAGAAGCTATTGACACTAAACTGTTGCATGCCAAAGTTTGGCAATGTCAAGTATAAAACTATAGCACCGTAGTACCCAGTCATAAATCTACATTACTTATCTGAAGAGAAACACCAGGCCCCACTGCACAGACGAGGTCGGTAGGCCGCGAGAGCTGCGCCGGAACTACGAGTAATCGCAGCGAGCAGCTATGTACCCAGCACCGCTGATGGTCATGCGCATACGCACGGATAACAGTAGCTACCTTTACGTTATGAATTGGATTAATATAACCATTAAAACTGTTAATGGCGTAATATGTAACTGAACTTACTTCTGAGGAGAACGAGGAATCCTATAAACGGAACAAGCTATTACCCGGCAAAATCATTCCTCAATTTTGAGTACATTACTATTCGACTACAGGAAGTGAAGTCAGGGATCGGCGACTGCAAAGGGCACGTTACATCAGGGCCGGTGAAGCAAAGGTTGAAAACCTTCGAAAAAATTCTTATTTCTCAATTGTAGCTGGTGATTAAGTAGGTTTTCTTTATCAAGCAACAGGTGTTTATAGATTTGCAACTCCTCAAGGAAGTCAAGCCTAGTGCCTTTAACGTCGCAATTTAATAGCTCTGTGTTATTTGGAGGATTGCCCGCATCTAGTGGTCGTGCGGTAGCGTTCCCGGCGGGGTCAGGGATTTTCTCTGCCTCGTGATGGCTGGGTGTTGTGTGCTGTCCTTAGGTTAGTTAGGTTTAAGTAGTTCTAAGTTCTAGGGGACTGATGACCATAGATGTTAAGTCCCATAGTGCTCAGAACCATTTGAACCATTTTTTTTATTTGGAGGATTGGGAGTATGGGCCAATTGAACAAGGTGCTCGGTAAAAGTCGAGCCGCGCGTGCCGTCAACACTTTTTGTGGGTATATGTTCTTTATCTCTGGCTGAGAGGGCTCTCCCTGTCTGGCCGATGCAATAAATCACTACAGGTGATTTTGTACACCCCAGGGAGAGATAATTGGTCATTAGTATATTTTTGACGAGTGGACCAAGATCCTTTCGAGGCTGTTATTCGTAGAAGAAGTCGTTGATCTTTAAGAGTCACCCCATTTTATAAGATGCTTTGCCTATGAAGGGAATAGAAATGAAGCGAGTGGAGTTATCCTCTGGTGCGACACCTAGTGTAGATGAGGTCTCAGTTTTTCTACCTGATTTCTTGTTAAAGAGATGTCTCACAATTTCTGGCTTATATCAATTTCTGGTTTATATCCATTTCCGGCCGGGGTGACCGAGCGGTTCTAGACGCTACAGTGTGGAACCGCGCGACCGCTACGGTCGCAGGTTTGACTCCTGCCTCGGGCATGGATGTGTGTCACGTCCTTAGGTTAGTTAGGTTTAAGTAGTTCCGGGGGACTGATGACCTCAGCAGTTAAGTCCCCTAGTACTCAGAGGCATTTGAACCATTTTTATATCTCTTTCTCCTAGCGCCCACAACACCACCCACTCTTCCCGAATGACAAAATAACAATATATAAACTCAAATAGAAAGAATTAACTAGAAATAAAAATGACACTCGATAAAAAACCATAGCAACCAAAATACCAACATGGAAAACAAAAACCCAAACCAAATGTACAGAAAAGAAGTAAACAAAGACTTTCAATTAAAAAAAGGGGCAATAGGTATGTGATCAAACAACTAAGCACTTATTTTTGTTCATCACAGTCGAGGTATTTTTTTACGTTCAGGACAAGATTTGGGAGTTTTTGTGTCTTTAAGGCATGGACATATATGGCATCGTAACACCTTTGACTTTTTTGCCTGACTCGATGTCACTTGGAATTATGTTGCACATTTGTCGATCCTACTATCATTTACAAAAATTTCTCGAGGAACATTGTCCATTGCAGCCTGCAAGTCCCTCAAAATATTTCTAGCATTCATTTTTCTCTCTTCGATATTTGCTTCGATCAATGCCGTACTGAGTTCTTTTACAAAATTTTGCTCACAATCTTGCCATTCTTATTTACAACAGGCTTTTTCCATAAAAATAGATAGTTTGTCTTGCTCTTTCTTGGTTTCCTTTTCGAAAACTCTCTTCTCTGCCTCTTTGGCGCCGTCTATTTCACTGTCAGTTCCATGAACAGATATCTCTATTTCATTATCACTAAACTCGGCAGCATCTTCAAACGAATCTGGAGTATCGAACATGACAGCAGTCTTCACTACCTAAGAATAACTCAGAAATTTGATCAACGTTCACAATTTGCTCCATTCTCTCTAAAGCAATTAAAAACAAATTTGTAATAAGAGATAAGAAAAATAACGCTTATAGCGTCGAGGGATAGATTTCGAGCCCAACTGGTATGTACGTATGGAAATAATGGTCACTGCACAGTACGTGCCCGCACAATGCGAAAGCACCGGCACTGTGAAGATAACACGAGAGCGGAATAACGACGGTTGCAATAGAAACGTAATTGTAAAGAAAGGAGTGACGCATAGGTGAATAAATTACTTTAAGAACGTTGTTAAGGGTTTAAACCGGACGTTAACATTTACGCATCTCTTATACAACGTTAAATACTTCGTGGCTAATGTGTAGTTCACTCTGGGGCATATAATTGTCACAACTTGCAAGTCTTTCAGTATAGTGGTAGAAGGAATCTGTAAATCAGTAAAAAGAAAACATATGCCTTTGTTGTTCTTGTACCTGGTATAGGAGGCACAAATAAATTGGCAAGACTGAAACAACGAGCTCATTGCAGATACGTGGCGTCCTCCCCCCCCCCCCCCCCAAAAAAAAATCCTGTTGCATTAGTTAAATAGTCGGTAATAATTCTTATCATATTCTTTGATTACATCAAAACGAAATAAAAATATGTGCAAAACGGCCCTCTTTAGTCCTTCAGAAAACTTGTACACCAGAAGTTGGAGCAATTTTACAGTGTAATGCACTGTTACATCGTTCAGTGTCCACTTGACTTTGTGAGGAGAATGATACCGTGAGTTCAAATGATAAAATTCTGTCTACCTCCAGTCACTTTGTTGATATCCTTCCAAATGGAAATAAAACGGAGGGATAGCTGCATTGCCGGCCGATGTGACCGAGCGGTTCTAGACACTTCAGTTTGCACTTCGGCCACAGGTTCGAATCCTGCCTCGGACATTGATGTGTGTGATGTCCTTAGGTTAGTTAGGTTTAAGTAGTTCTAAGTTCTAGGTGACTGATGATCTCTGATGTTAAGTTCCATAGTGCTCAGAGCCATTTCAACCATTTTTGATAGCTGCATTACTTTTTCGACAAGTCTTTAAATGCAAAAAGTTGATCGAAAAACTCCTCTCAACTGTTGGAATGGCCAAGAACGTACTTTCAATGAAATGTTACCTCATACACAAGACGTCCTCTCTGAACGAATAACGTCAGTACAGACATACAGTGTTTACTTCTTGTGTCATGTTAAGATGTATGTCTGACAATTTAAAGCGTAAAATTTTCCTAAGAAACTCTTCGACAATAGTTTCATGAAATAATATTCTAAGCACAATTTTTGCAGTCTACAATTTGGAGAAATATATCAAAAATATGTTACTATACTCCTGAACGAACAATCAAATTTCAGCTTCAGTAATCATAATGAAATGGTGGCCATTATTGTGTAAAATTAATTTCTAAATATTACTCATGTGTAACAGCATTTCCACTATACGTACCAACATAAAAAACTACAATGTGAATGTAAATCCAAATAAACATTTTAGGCATAGCTGTAAGTATTATTACCTCCTCAAACATCTACTGTTTAAATTACGATGTCTACAAGAATTGAAATAACAAATGGTTTTTCGAATAATTAAATGGACACTACTTTCCAGAAATTATATTTATTTCATTATGTTATGTTTGATCGAATAATACACTGCCTGGTGATATTAATGTGATCACATGTGAAAATTCACAATAAACACATTTTACAAGATGTACCGCTGCGACACGTGCAGGAGTGGAGTCTGTGAAGTTGCGGAAGGTACCGACAAGTTTGTGGAACCACAGTGTCTCCACTTCGTGGGCAGCTACATTAGGTTCCCGGTTGAGGACCAATTGGGCGTAGAGCGATGTTGACTCACAGGTTCGCGATTGGGTTTAAATTCGGTGAGTTTGGCTGTCAGGGGCGTATGGTAATCTCACTTTGGTGCTGTTAAACCACGCACATACACTACCAGCTGTGTGAAATGTTGCATTGTCGTGCTGGTAGATTCCATCATGCCGAGGAAAATTAGCAGCATTTAGAGGTGGCCATGACACCCAAGGAGAGGTACAGCCTTGTGTTCATCCAGTGTGCCTTCCAGAATGACGAAATCACCCGGGAAATGCCATGAAAACATTCAAATCAAATGGTTCAAATGGCTCTAAGCACTATGGCACTTAACATCTGAGGTCATCATCAGTCCCCTGGACTTAGAACTACGTAAACCTAACTAACCTAAGGACATCACACACATCCATGCCCCAGGCAGGATTCGAACCTGCGACTGTAGCAGCTGTGCGGTTCCGGATTGAAGCACCTAGAACCGCTCGGCCACAGTGGCCGGCTTGAAAACATTCCCCAGACGGTAACGTGGCCCGGAGGTTTCAAGTTGTTTGCTTTCGGACGTTTCACGCCGTGCACGTCAACGGCTGTCTGTCCAATGCAGCATAAAACGTGATTCCTCTGGAAAGGACACCCGTCGCCATTCAAGGGACTCCCAGTTCCAGTACTGGAAAATTCCAGTCTTCGTTGCCGGTTAACAGCTCTCAGCAAGGGTGAATGAACCAGGCACCTGCTGCAAGGGCCTTTACGCACCGAGTTCACTGAACGGTCGTTGTGGAGTCACTGTTGGTAACTGTTTGTTTCATTTGGGCCGTCACTTGCTCAACATTGGCATGTCCGTTCGCCCGTATACATCTCCGCAGCGTTGATTCATGATTCATGGCCCGTGGAGTATCACATTTGTCTCGCTGCCGGTTGTAATAGCACCATTTTGCCAAGCACGGTACACTTCAACCATGGCAGCACGCGACATCTTACAAAATCGGTCCTTTGTTCTTGAAGTGATTGTGGTGTAATTATTTGACCACAATGAATGTCTTGAAAGTCTTGAATCTGCGACTAATAAATTTAGGAGATGATTTACAAGTGTGTAAATTGTTGCCACAGCCCTTTCTAGATGATTTGAATCGGATTTTGTCCAATATAAATGCACATTTTACCACACACTTGAGAGCGTCATCTACGCAACTCCACTTCCTGATAACTATCGTGACAAAAAAACATCTACAGCCGTCCTTATGATTTTATTTTAGTTGGTCGCTACCAATTTCGACGCTTCATTGCGTCATCTTCAGGCTGTTTTGATGGGGTACCGGTTGATACGATCTCCACACATAACCCATCAGTTGCCAGCACTACTGGATTCGCAAATAATGTGCCAGCACTCCAACCATCAACTGTCAACTGACAGAGAAACATAACCTGCGAATCCAGTAGTGCTGGCAAATGATGGGTTATGCATGGGGATCGTATCAACCTATACCGCATCAAAACATCCTGAAGAAGACGCAACGAAGCGTCGAAACTGGTAGCGACAAAATAAAATAAAATAAAATCATAAGAACGGCTGTAGGTGATTTTATTTGTCACAATAGTAAACGGCCGTTGTCCCAGAGACGTCCTGCTAAAAGGATGGACTTGCAAAATCTTGATAACTAATCCCATTCAAACTCAAAAACAATTTTAAGTTCTTCCCGTCGTCACTCGTGTTACGAAAATATTTTAATTCATTACACGCTTCTAGTTCCACAGGACCAGTCTGAAGAGCCAAAGCTCTATGGCCGTGGATCGAGTAAGTACATTTAATTAACATCAGAAAAGTAACAGAGAAAACAAAACACACAGGAATCCTACGCAGGTGTTAATTCTCGTGGTAGTTCACGGAAAAAGGGTGCAGCTGAATACTCCACACTTTCGTACAAAAGGAGTTGTGATTCAAATGCAGATTGAGTCTTTTTCCAGTGACTCCCCGACAGAACAGGAGTGAGCCATGAGGAAATTCCTGAGTGTAGTCTTGATAGTGTGAGGATTACTGCTAAGAATTCTTAATTCTCGTGGTAGCTCATGGAAAATGGGTGCAGCTGAATACTCCACACTTTCCGCACAAAAGGAGTTGTGATTCAAATGGAGGTTCGACTCCTGCCCAATAATAACTTGCGAAAGTTGTAAATTCTTGGGAAAAACTGATAGTGTTAACACAAACTACATTAAACTAAATAAACACCTGGAGGCCAATGTCAGAATCCCCAGACTCCTGAACAGAGGACTACGAGAATTTCACTAACTTACACCCCATATTGCTCAAACTGCCCATTTTTGAGACAAAAATGCCCTTTCTGAGTCGGGAGAGTTACCTTAACACAATGCCATATGTCATACCGCATATAAATAAGCAAAGTAGACTAATTTTCATGTTGGATTATCACTTATTACACGTAGTGTTCTTATAATATAGCAGCGTTCATATTTTGAACAAAATTCTGAACGTTGGCTTTCCATTGAGGCACACTATGTATACGAACTCCTAGAAATTGGAACTGTTCAGGCTTACTATTGATATATCCATTATGTGTAACCAAAATGTTAATTTTAATTCAATTGTGTGTTATAAACTGTAAAAACTGCGTCTTACAGTGATTTAGCATCATTTGACTTCCTATAAGCCGTGAACTTATGTCTTGAACTGTACTGTTTGCTACACTACAAACGTTGCACTCAACAACCTTCACTAGCAACCCAACGTAATCAGAAGGCTGAAGTACTTTAGAATCACTTGTCATATTATAAGATGATAAACTGAGTTTCCGGCCAATGGAAAATTGAGGTGTGGAGCTCTGTAGTGTGTTTTTATCCTCTTTGACCTCCATCTGTGGTCCAACTTACATAGTGTTTCTCTCTAGTGTCTCTCTCTAGTGTCTCAGGCCAATTTTCTGGGTTGCTTCCGTAGACACCTGCTGTTTCTTGTCTGCAGTGTGCAGCTGGAGTTAACCCAAAGAAACTCCAGTCATCAAATCTTGCATCGCCGCCCAGTGCCGACGGAAATGATTTGTTTCCAGTTACAAACAAAATTATTTTTGATGCTGAATTTTACGTGCCTGATCAATAAAGCTGTCCCACGTTAGTCTAGTACGATATTTGTTTCATCGATATGTATTATCAAACATGACGAATAATCAGTAACCTTGCTACTGCATGACGGTAGCAGTCATCGCAGTCCAGAATAGTGCAATCTCTGCTGGAGTACTAGTTATTCATAGTGTTTCTTTGTCCCTGTTAATACATGCCGATAAAATGAATATCGCACTAGACTAATTTTGGACCGCTCGATCGAATGGATACGTAAAATTTTGCTTTAAAAGCACTTTGTTTGTAATTGGGAACATACTGACTCTTCTGTTGATAATGGGAATCATATGCAAGCTGTGATAAGCAGTATTTGTTTGGGCTGACTCCACCAAAACACTGCAAGTAGAGAAACTGCACATATCTCCGGAGACACCAGAGAACAAACGCCAGACCACTCTTAGGACAGACGTCAGATGCATAAATATATGAATCAGTAGTGAACCTGTCACTGATTGCCGAGGTACTCTACACTTAACATGGTCCCAATCGCATGACATACTTGTTCTCGTTACTGTGGAGAATGAGATTTTGCTGTCAGTTTTTAAGGTATAGAAGCAGTACTACCACCATTTAAAACACAGTTTCATTTTACACTTGCCACCAGACAGGGTATGCATTAGCGTTCTGCACTACAGGTCCTCTCAACATCGACCCTTCATTGTCTTCACCATTATATGTGCACCAAGATCATCCAAACAAATACAGTATGGGAGAAGATTGTGTACTTCTCTGGCTTACTCGGGTTATTGTTGCAAACGCTAATTCAACACGAAAAGGTACCAGGGAGATACATTGTCATTTAAAGTTACTAAGTTAGTTTTACTGGTGCTAGTATTAACAATTATTAATTCATACATGCTCATAAAACATTTACACATTAAAAACAAAGATAATATCACAGTTTCTCTGCCTTCATGTACCAGTAAGTGTCGATTATCATAATATCAATGTTTAAAAACACAACATATTCAACAAAACCTTTCAGCCTTTGTTGCGTTATTAGGTAGTACTGTGTCATTACGTCACATATGCGTCATATTTACTAGACCTGTCCCATGAGGATACCTTCAACGAAATGCATCCTCAATCTGATATACACTCCTGGAAATTGAAATAAGAACACCGTGAAGTCATTGTCCCAGGAAGGGAAAACTTTATTGACACATTACTGGGGTCAGTTACATCACATGATCACACTGACAGAACCACAGGCATATAGACACAGGCAACAGAGCATGCACAATGTCGGCACTAGTATAGTGTATATCCACCTTTCGCAGCAATGCAGGCTGCTATTCTCCCCTGGAGACGATCGTAGAGATGCTGGATGTAGTCCTGTGGAACGGCTTGCCATGCCATTTCCACCTGGCGCCTCAGTTGGACCAGCGTTCGTGCTGGACGTGCAGACCGCGTGAGACGACGCTTCATCCAGTCCCAAACATGCTCAATGGGGGACAGATTCGGAGATCTTGCTGGCCAGGGTAGTTGACTTACACCTTCTAGAGCACGTTGGGTGGCACGGGATACATGCGGACGTGCATTGTCCTGTTGGAACAGCAAGTTCCCTTGCCGGTCTAGGAATGGTAGAACGATGGTTTCGATGACGGTTTGGATGTACCGTGCACTATTCAGTGTCCCCTCGACGATCACCAGTGGCGTACGGCCAGTGTAGGAGATCGCTCCCCACACCATGATGCCGGGTGTTGGCCCTGTGTGCCTCGGTCGCATGCAGTCCTGATTGTGGCGCTCACCTGCACGGCGCCAAACACGCATACGACCACCATTGGCACCAAGGCAGAAGCGACTCTCATCGCTGAAGACGACACGTCTCCATTCGTCCCTCCATTCACGCCTGTCGCGACACCACTGGAGGCGGGCTGCACGATGTTGGGGCGTGAGCGGAAGACGGCCTAACGGTGTGCGGGACCGTAGCCCAGCTTCATGGAGACGGTTGCGAATGGTCCTCGCCGATACCCCAGGAGCAACAGTGTCCCTAATTTGCTGGGAAGTGGCGGTGCGGTCCCCTACGGCACTGCGTAGGATCCTACGGTCTTGGCGTGCATCCGTGCGTCGCTGCGGTCCGGTCCCAGGTCGACGGGCACGTGCACCTTCCGCCGACCACTGGCGACAACATCGATGTACTGTGGAGACCTCACGCCCCAAGTGTTGAGCAATTCGGCGATACGTCCACCCGGCCTCCCGCATGCCCACTATACGCCCTCGCTCAAAGTCCGTCAACTGCAGATACGGTTCACGTCCACGCTGTCGCGGCATGCTACCAGTGTTAAAGATTGCGATGGAGCTCCGTATGCCACGGCAAACTGGCTGACACTGACGGCGGCGGTGCACAAATGCTGCGCAGCTAGCGCCATTCGACGGCCAACACCGCGGTTCCTGGTGTGTCCGCTGTGCCGTGCGTGTGATCATTGCTTGTACAGCCCTCTCGCAGTGTCCGGACCAAGTATGGTGGATCAGACACACCGGCGTCAATGTGTTCTTTTTTCCATTTCCAGGAGTATAATTCCAATGTGTAAAATTTTTAATGTATGTTACATTTACGTATCGAAATCGTATCATGAATTGCGTATTAAACACTTTCAAACACCTTTTCGCATCAAACAAGATTTAAAGTTTTTTGCCTAAATATACACTTTAGCGTATGTTTCAAAAATATTTAATATTTTGTCAACAAGTAATATGAATCTGTTCCAAATACATTATTTTCTTTTAATTTTCGGCAGTTTGGTGAGTCCACTGTTATTATTTTCAACCAGATTTATCAAATTGCACTTTCTCAGCGTACAGGGCGTTTCAAAATGAATGTACGAATTCTAAGGCTTTGTAGCATTTATTACATTCAACTTACAGTTATAAATAATACATCAAATGAAAGAGTAGCTGAAACAGCTTTTCTTACAAGTCTTCATTTAGGAGAAATGTCAAGTCATCAACGAATACGACACGATCCAGAATATCTTCATTATAATGCAGCAACGTTTAGTTTGCAAAGTTGACACACAAACCGTACGATGTAGGCTTTTTGCAGCTTGTAACAACTGCAGACGATAAGGACGTAGTTGTAAGCGTCTCCTTAACTAGCCATCCGAAATTATCTCTTGGTGCTACGCGTGAAAGGCTCCCACTCGTTCAGCACGTTCTTCTGTTACTCTTGGTCGTTCCAGTCCCTTCCCTTTGCGTAAATGTGTACAAACAAAGCTTTTGAGTTGCTCTTTCATTTGATGTATTATTCATATTTGTGAGGTGAACGTAATAAATGCTACAAGGCCTTAAAACAATTATGTTCATTTTGAAACACCCTGTATTACTTCAGTGCTAAAATTAATTTTATCTAAAATTATATTTCATCTTTCAACGTTCCTTGTTACTTTTTCATTGCTTAAAAGCAGCATCCTTTCTTGTGTTTTTTTGTCGAAATTCATAATGTTCGCGCTCCTTTCATTTTTCTTTCAGTCCTCGTTCCATTTATATTTCATAACATTTTCCTCTCCAACTCTCAGTTTCAGCATTGGACGCATTCAATATTTTACATACATCATAGTTTACCAGATGTAGCGGATCATTTCTTGGCCGCAGCCATCGGCAAATGTCGGTCATTGTTGTGAACGACAGAGTCAGTTGTCCCGGCCATGCACTCGTGCCTGAACTGAGGTTAATGGTCTTGCTTAATCCCCCTAATTGGTGGGTGTCTAGCCCGACAGGGAGGTTTTGAAAGTCATTTCCTACAGAATGGCAGCTTTTCCGAAGAATCATTTGGAAACGAACTACTGAAAGTGTCGACAGGCAGCAGCACTTTACAGTAGAACAATGAGCTTTAGCAGGAAATGCTCAATAGTAGTGTTTGCTTTCTGTTCAAAAGGCTGATTGACCAAAACATTTGTATGTGAAAAGAATGTTGTGGATCTGTGAGTAGCTGGCAAAATCGAGGAGTCGGTCGCTGGCCCTGTAGAGTGCAGGAGGCGAGTTCGGTCCCCAGGGGCGCAAGTGCTGAAGATTTCGGAATATCGTAGTCAGCGATGCCAACGGCCTTGCCACAGTGATAACCCTGGTTCCCGTCAGATCACCGAAGCTAGGCGCTATCGTGCTGGGCTATCATCTGGCTGAGTGACCATCTGCCCTGCCGAGCGCTGTTGGCGAGCGGGCTGAACTCAGCCCTTGAGTGGCAAACTAACGAACTACTTGATTGAGAGGTAGCGGCTCCGGTCTCGTATACTGACATACGGCCGGGAGAGCGGTGTGCTGATCACATGCCCCTCCACATCTGCATCCAGTGACGCCAGTGGGCTGAGGTTGACACGGCGGCCGGTCGGTACTGTCGGATCTTCCAAGGCCTGTTCGGACAGAGATTGGTTTAGTTTATCGTCAGCGATAAGTACGGTGTTCTCTGCGTGGAAAACTCAGGAAGCGCTCAGAAGAGCGTATCCTTGGCTGTCTGTAGTAAACATGTAAGTCTATCGCGTATTTGGATGCTGCTGTGTAGCGAGTGTACAGAGACCGTTTAGGAAGAGGCTGCCTAGTAGGGTCTGGGGCAATTGGCCAGTTAGAGATGTCTAATAGACGAAGCGGTCATGGACAACGGTTACTACGAAATAAAAAAAAACTGAGTTCTCCTCCAACATAAACCGGAAATGTGGAGTTTTGATGTTTTTCATCCTCTTTAACTGTGGAATGTGTTTCTCTGTAGCTTACTGGACAGATGGCAGGAAGCGGTTGATGAGATTGTAGTGACTGATGGCAGTGTTAGCTGTCCAATCATCTGGTCGGACTTGGGAGACTTTTGAGAGTAAATATATTTTTTTAAAGCAAATGTACTTAATCACAAAATATATTCAAGAATATGTATAAATTTTTATTGTATGGTTTTGTGACGCTGTCACACATTCATTTATGGATAAATTAACTATCATCATTCATTCTTTATTCTATGAAATCTATATCCTATCCATTTCCTAATTATTTTATGATGTTTCACGATCCTCTTCTGTACCAACATTGAGATTAGGTCTCTTTATCCAACTTGGATTTTGTGTGATATGTGTGTTTGGTTTGGTTGTCACAAAAATTTCAGAGATAGTTGTCTCATATGACAAAATATCCTGGCAGGATTTTAATAGCTTTTTTGTTTGTTTCAGAAATGAGGAAGATGAGAAGTTCATAAAACCGTAGATGATTATCAAATCAGTTTATCGTACTTCATCTGGGTATTTTGAGAAAATTTCTAAAAATGAATCTCTGAATAAAAAGATACTTCGGTCTTCAGCCCTTGTTGATCATTTACAAAAAGGAACAGCTTTTTACGATGACAACAAGGAGGAATGCGCCTTTAAGCTGCCGATGCTTGCTGCAGTTTAATTCCAAATCAAATCAAAAGTTTGATGTGTAACCTTCCTGTTTATTGTGCACAAGTCAGAATTCATACTAGGAGGTTTATTAGAGGCAGGTGACAGGCAAAATACAGATGGAAGTAATTTCTGAAAAGAGATACTGTAGTTTTAAAAGATTCACCAGATAAAAGAAAGCATGAAGAACTAGTTGAACGTGCAAGTAAAGAAGTCTGTCTGCTTAGAAAAACATTTGAAAACAACTTTTAAATATAAAAAATGAGAAAGAAAATGAAAACAAGAAACGGAAAATATCCCTTAGGCCAGAAGATGACAATGACCACTTTTTTTTTACTGTATCTTGAACCATTTTCCTTTAGCAAAGCTAAGGAAAATGGGTCCAGTGTATATAATTGTGCTGCAGAATTTGGATGGGAGTGGAATTTGGTTGCACGTTGTGCAAACATGGGTTTTAATCAATCTTTTTTTATTGAACAACAATTTACTGTACCAAAGCCCTTACAAGTAAAACAAACCCTCACGCTCAGCGTGCTGTAACAATTAACTTCACATCACAAATAATGTGATAGAGACACAGACTTATTATTCGCCCCACAGTAATAAAATAAACTGATTTGCACGGTGGGAAAAGATAAAATATTGTAAAAACTTACCCTAAACACTCATTTTATAAATGAAACAATATATGAGTAGCTACTACCCACAATGACTTTACAAGAGCTCACCACATAAAACAGCAACAAGCAGAACGGGTCAGAAGACTGATTTACAGTCCACTACTGACACAGTTCCACTATATCCCAGATAGGACAACACGGTATACCTAGGTACATAACCTACTATAGAATCTACAAGAAAAGGGCATAAACATGCAAAGAGTACTATGGCATATCACTTACACACAAAGATCTCCCAATAGCCTCAATGTGGTTTTAAATACAAAACAATAATCGTACACTTACATGCTACCATGTAAATGCCTTGCAAACACACTTCTGTATAGTTATGGTACCATCTATTTTCTCGTAGCCTCGGAGTGCTTCTTCCGAACTACAATTATAATACTCTAACTTCACCAATCATGGTACACATAGTCGCACTGTATTTTGGTATTTCAAAACTCTGGCAACAAACAACCCCACCATTGCAGTTATAGCACCAATGAAATCACACCTCTCTTGATGGTCTGCACTGCAGTGCCATAACCGAAACTCTCCACAGCGTTTCCTCCCTGTGACCATCCGTGTTCTTCTGGACATTCGTCATCTGCTTTCATAGCTCAAAATACACTCCTACGAATAAATAGTTCATGTTTTCTGATCTAAATAACGAATGGCAACGAACACCAATATCTGTGATAACTAAATCAAGAATGAAGCAGGTTCTCACAAAAATTTATTTTGGCAGAACTTTTCCGCTGAAAAGCAAAATGCCGCCACTCGCTCACGTTAGTGGGAACATATAATCAGGGACGCATGTTACTACAGACACTATTGATAGAAAGAGAAACTGTGAAAACCTATTTTCAAAAATTATAAATCGTAAATTGTGATAACCTGGCCCAGTCTCCCCTACATTTTCTGATATTAAGCAGATAGGTATTTTAGCATGAAACTAACAGCACTAATAAGTGAAACTCGCTCATTCTCTATGTGAAAATGAAACGACAAACCAGCAAGTTCAGTCTCCGTTTCAGGCCAGGATACGAGATAAATGTACACTCTGTCTTTCTCTGTTATCACAGTCTTAAAAAACTGCGTCAGTCCATTCAGGTTGTAATTTTGAATATCTGTTAATTTTAGGTCTTTTGAATTTAAAAGTCAAACAACAAAACAACAATAGTTTTGTACACTACAAATAACGTAAACGTTGTCTTTGATGACGGTTTATAGATTAATTCTGCTGTCTGAGCTGTTTAATATAGCCATGACTACATGGCAGACACTTTTGTTGGATGCATTTGTTATTTCATTTCTTAAGCAATCAGTCTCTTCACAGATATGACGCTACTCTGCATCGTTTTCTCTCTGGTGTCAGGTTTCATCTCTACGTAAAGTGAACATACCCTTAAACTCTATTTTGCATGTTTTGAACTTAAGTGTCCCCTTACTACATGATGAGTAAAATAAAAATGGTCTGAATAATATTTCATGCACATTAATGCTGGCAAACCAGATTACATCATCCACGGTTGCGGTAAATGATGTAAGTTGAGTGTCTGCCTTAAGGTGTAGGAAATGTTATCCAGACCACATTTTATTTTATTTATTTATTTATTTTTATTTCCCTTTTTTTTAAGCATATCCAAATTTTTACTTGTTCCAGCATCACGTTAACTATTCCTGGATGCCATAGCATATCTTACATCTGTCCCTTCTTCTGGAAGGTATCTCCCACATACCTCTTTCCTCACATAGTCTTATTAGTGTTACCCATACTAATTTCGTACTTTGTCCACTTATTTTTTAACATTTTTCGGTACCATAACATTCCAAATTTTTGTAGACAGCTGTTAAGTGGTACGTTTTGGTATCTACAGTTGCTCTGTGTACCAGCTCCACATGTTACCACGTAGTTAGTGGACTGAAGATGGGCGTGTTTGACTGAAACCAGTTACAATAGTTCATTTATCCTTATTTTTTTAGTTCTTTAACCTGATGTGGTTAGGGTCATCAAGCCCTCTCTTACGACGGACCAAGGATTAATACGTGCAGTTCCTTCTTTATATTAAAGTTTCGTGGGATATGTCTATTTCAGTATGACGAATGGTATTAACATGATCTGAGTGTCTGAAATGGGAATGCGAGTAAATAATATTGATTTTCAACTAATAGAGTTAATATTGCCAACACTTGTTCTGCTGCAGAATAGTGCTAATAATAATAACAGCAAGGAGAATAATAGTGATAAGAATCATGACAACAATGATAGTGGCAGATGTAAAGAGAATTTACAGGTACACAAGATAGATGTTTTTAGATACAGCGAGTTTTAAGTAAAGAAAGCTAAGAATACTGGGAAAAAAGAGTTGTGGTGGGAAAGAAGCATGTGTAAGGTTAACGAGTGTGTTCAGGGACAATGGTAATCCTTATTGTTGTTTTGGTAGACGTGTCACTAACTGTCTTTTGTTGCAGGAGATGATATTCAGTTCTATAAGAGTGTGGGGTTTCAGACAAGAGCGACGGGGTCGATGAGAGATATGAGGGGCAGCGTTCGTTGATAGGACAGTAGAGAAGACGGCATGGAAATCTCTGAGGTTGTCTGCACGCACCCTGAATAGCTGTGCATGTCATGGTGAAATATGATCAAAGAATTAAACATCAAAGATATAACGAACACAGGAATTTTTAACCTATTCCAGGGCCCGTGATATTCCTGAGAAAGATCTCGAAAACTAGTTATCTCATCAGACGCGCATACACACACACACACACACACACACACACACACACACACAGACACACACAACAAAACAAAACAAACAAACAAACAAATTTTCTATGAAATGTGTGTAGCAATCAGATAACACAATTCAACGTATTAAAACACTGTAAATATATGGTTTAGCCATTACACTAACGTGTATGCCTCAGTGAGCTCGATCTGACTCGAGATGATTTACTCTGACGTCAGAGACGGTACGTTAGTTTTCGTGACATAGTGATCTGTGGAGCACACCTGTTATTGTGAAATGCTAGGAACCAGCTGTTTAGAGCTTTAGGAGAATTGTGATGTAACTGTTCGATGCGAAGTTAGCATTATTTGACCATTTACTAAAGGCGGTGTTCAGGTGACACCATATTGTGCGTGCACGATTATCCCGGTCGCAGCAGAAGGTGAAGCGGTCTCTGTCGGAGACATAGACAACTGCCGCCTTTTTGGAAAGGGTAGCTACCGCTGCGGCCACGGTCCTTCCTGGGTTGGCGTCGGCCCTGAAAATGGAGCCAGATCGGCTTCCCCCGCAGCTGGACGCTATCGTATCAATTAACCGCCCGCGGCTTTCAGCCGGATTAATTTGAGGGCCCCATTAGCGACCCACGGCTCTAATGGGCAGCGACCCGTCGAGTTTTCATTAAACGCCTTGTAACGGTGGCCCCGGCCTGTCTCAGAACTTTGGCTGCCATGCACGAGTTCCAAATGTACGCCTCCGCAGTGGAGAGAACTCTTTAATTATCGGAAGCAAGAAGCTCGAGGGTACCGCTCTGGTTTCCTTTGGCAATCGCCGTGCGACAATGGTCGACAGCAGAAAGAATGGAATTTAGGGCTTTTTCTCCTCCGTTTTAGTATCGACGGCCAGTTTGAGATTAGAATGCGAACTTTGATCCCTTACTGGCTGTGACAGCGCACGTTCGGTTGCTCGAACATGATAACAAAATTGAAAATGAAATCTAACTTAGCTCTGCAGTAAAGTAAAGTTGTCTTTCTGATAGTGATTCATATTTAAATATGCCAAAATATACACGTAAGACAAAGGTACTAAAAGCTTACAATTCATGAGGTTATTTACCGTCAAGGAAAGGACTTCTACTACCATTCACGTTGTGTATTTTCTCTTCTTTTGATAAGAACGACGCATTTTCGGATCTTAATTATAGTCACTTGTCGACTGCTCGATGGTCGTTTGGGTTATGTGGACGTGCTGTGATAATCTCTTCATGGCATCCTAAACGTGCTCGATGCATTTACGTGTGGGGAATAGACAGGCCAGAGCATTCATTCAACGAATATACTCTCGTTCCAAGAGTCCTCCACCTGCAGTGTCTGATGCGGTCGCACGCTGTCTTCATATATTTTTTTTAATTTTTCAGACTCGTTCGATGCCACCCACCAGGAGCATCTGTCTTTTACCAGCCTCTTCATCGCACAGTAGCAGTTACAACCTGTTGTTGTTGTTGCTGTTGTTGTTGTTATTGTCTTCAATCCAAAGATTAGTTTGATGCAGCTCTCCATGCTACTCTGTGCTGTACAAGCCTCTTCATCTCCAGTAACTACTGCAACCTACATCCTCCTGAATCAGTGTATTCATCTCTTGGTCTCCATCTACGATTTAATCCCTTGATGCCTCAAAACGTGTCCTACCAACCGATGTCTTCTTCAGTCAAGTTGTGCCACAAACTCCTCTTCTCCCCAATTTTATTCAACACCTCTTCATTAGTTATGTGATCTACCGATCTAACCTTCAGAATTCTTCTGTAGCGCCACATTTCGAAAGCGTCTATTCTCTTCTTGTCTAAGGTGTTTATCGTCCATGTTTCACATCCACACATTGCTATACTCCATAAAAATACTTCCAGAAAAGACTTCCTGACACTTAAATCTATACTCGATGTTCACAAATTTCTCTTCTTCAGTAACGCTTTCATTGCGAAAGCCAGTCTACATTTTATATCGTCTCTATTTCGACCACGCTTAGTCATTTTGCTGCAAAACTCATCTACTACATTGTCTCATTTCCTAATCTGATTTCCTCAGCATCGCCTGATTTAATGCCACTAGATTCCATTATTCTCGTTTTGTTCTTCATCTTATAGCCTCCTTTCAAGACCCTGTTCATTCCTTTCAGCTACTCCTACAAGTCCTTTGCTGTCCCCGTCAGAATTAAAATGTCATCGACAAACCTCAAGGTTTTGATTTGTTCTACCTGAATTTACTTCCTGCTCCAAATTTTTCTTTGGTTTCCCTTATTGCTTGTTCAATGCACAGATTCAATAACACCGGGGATAGGCTTCAATCCTGTCTCACTCCATCCTCAACCACTGCTTTCCTTTCGTACCCCTCGACTCTTGTAACTGCCTTCTGGTTTCTGTACAAATTATAAATAGCCTTTAGTTCCCTCTGTTTTACCCCTACCATCTTCATAATGTGAAAGAGAGTATTCCAGTCAACATCGTCAAAGGTTTTCACTAAATCTACAAATGCTATAAACGTAGGTTGGCCATTACTTAACTTAGCGTCTAAGATAAGTCTCACCTCACGCCCTAATTTACTTATTCGATGTATCTCTCTCTCCCATTATAGTTTTTACCCTCTACATCTCTCTCTAGTACAAGTTATTTCCTGACATCTTAACACATGCCCCACCATCCTGCCCTCCTGCTATAGGACAACATATCAAATGCTAAGATTCTCTTCTTTTCCACTTTTCCCGAAGTCTGCTCTTCACTAATATACACCTCTGTGTTCCAAACGTACATTCTCAAAAATTTTGTCCTCAGATTAAGGCCTTTTGTTGACCAGGAATGCATCTTATGTCCGTGGTAATCTAATTTTAACGCCCTCCTTCCTTCGTCTGTCATGCATTATTTTGCTTCCGAGGTAGCAGTTCTGATGTTAAGTTACCATTAATCTCATTTCTAATCCTACTTTCGTCTTTCTATGGTTTACTCTCAATCACTATTCTGTACTTCTTCAGGTACCGTAATCAGTCGTCACTGAGGATAGCAGTGTCATCATAAAATTTACCATTGATATCCTTACACCCTAAATTTTAATCCCTCTTTTCAATCTTTCTTTTATTTCTACCATTTCCTTCTGCACTAGTGGATGAGGTTGACAGCACGATAAGTTTGTCTGCCGCACCGCCATGTTCGCTTTTGATAAATTCCTTGTCCCAGTGATCCTCCGTATTCTTGATTTTTTGGTAGCAATAAGTCTTTCCCTTATTTCACTCCTGCGTCGTGCTCAGTTTGGGTGTTAAGCAAACCAGTATTCTCCTTTCTGAAGCGAACTCTTTCATGAGACAAAGAAACCGTGATCTGCCTCTTAGTGATCTAACGGTATCAGCAACACCACCTAATGACTGCTGTCTCTAAATTACGGGTCGTAGATACCCGATGAATAAAATGTAACAGAACTGCGCCTGATTTCGAGCATCATCGTACACAAACATTAAATCAGGGACGAATCCACTGTCGAAAACACCCACATAACGTTGGCAGGTGAATGTACATTGGTAAAAGACTTGGCGGTCACTACGCCCTTGATACATCATGCTTCCCCACACCATAATGTCTGGACTACGAAAATGATCATTTTCGACAATGCTGCTGGGTGCAACATACACTCCTGGAAATGGAAAAAAGAACACATTGATACCGGTGTGTCAGACCCACCATACTTGCTCCGGACACTGCGAGAGGGCTGTACAAGCAATGATCACACGCACGGCACAGCGGACACACCAGGAACCGCGGTGTTGGCCGTCGAATGGCGCTAGCTGCGCAGCATTTGTGCACCGCCGCCGTCAGTGTCAGCCAGTTTGCCGTGGCATACGGAGCTCCATCGCAGTCTTTAACACTGGTAGCATGCCGCGACAGCGTGGACGTGAACCGTATGTGCAGTTGACGGACTTTGAGCGAGGGCGTATAGTGGGCATGCGGGAGGCCGGGTGGACGTACCGCAGAATTGCTCAACATGTGGGGCGTGAGGTCTCCACAGTACATCGATGTTGTCGCCAGTGGTCGGCGGAAGGTGCACGTGCCCGTCGACCTGGGACCGGACCGCAGCGACGCACGGATGCACGCCAAGACCGTAGGATCCTACGCAGTGCCGTAGGGGACCGCACCGCCACTTCCCAGCAAATTAGGGACACTGTTGCTCCTGGGGTATCGGCGAGGACCATTCGCAACCGTCTCCATGAAGCTGGGCTACGGTCCCGCACACCGTTAGGCCGTCTTCCGCTCACGCCCCAACATCGTGCAGCCCGCCTCCAGTGGTGTCGCGACAGGCGTGAATGGAGGGACGAATGGAGACGTGTCGTCTTCAGCGATGAGAGTCGCTTCTGCCTTGGTGCCAATGATGGTCGTATGCGTGTTTGGCGCCGTGCAGGTGAGCGCCACAATCAGGACTGCATACGACCGAGGCACACAGGGCCAACACCCGGCATCATGGTGTGGGGAGCGATCTCCTACACTGGCCGTACACCACTGGTGATCGTCGAGGGGACACTGAATAGTGCACGGTACATCCAAACCGTCATCGAACCCATCGTTCTACCATTCCTAGACCGGCAAGGGAACTTGCTGTTCCAACAGGACAATGCACGTCCGCATGTATCCTGTGCCACCCAACGTGCTCGAGAAGGTGTAAGTCAACTACCCTGGCCAGCAAGATCTCCGGATCTGTCCCCTATTGAGCATGTTTGGGACTGGATGAAGCATCGTCTCACGCGGTCTGCACGTCCAGCACGAACGCTGGTCCAACTGAGGCGCCAGGTGGAAATGGCATGGCAAACCGTTCCACAGGACTACATCCAGCATCTCTACGATCGTCTCCATGGGAGAATAGCAGCCTGCATTGCTGCGAAAGGTGGATATACACTGTACTAGTGCCGACATTGTGCATGCTCTGTTGCCTGTGTCTATATGCCTGTGGTTCTGTCAGTGTGATCATGTGATGTATCTGACCCCAGGAATGTGTCAATAAAGTTTCCCCTTCCTGGGAAAATGAATTCACGGTGTTCTTATTTCAATTTCCAGGAGTGTATGTTTACGAGGTGCACTCAAGTTCTGAGGCCTCCGATTTCTTCTTTCTAATTAATTACTCACCCGAAATCGATGAAACTGGCGTTACTTCTCGACCTAATCGCCCTGCAGACGTACACATTTTTCACAACGCTGACGCCGTGATTCCATGGCAGCGGCGAAGGCTTCTTTAGGAGTCTGTTTTGACCACTGGAAAATCGCTGAGGCAATAGCAGCACGGTTGGTGAATGTGCGGCCACGGAGAGTGTCTTTCATTGTTGGAAAAAGCCAAAAGACACTAGGAGCCAAGTCAGGTGAGTAGGGACCATGAGGAATCACTTCAAAGTCGTTATCACGAAGAAACTGTTGCGTAACGTAGGCTCGATGTGCGGGTGCGTTGTCTTGGTGAAACAGCACACGGGCAGCCCTTCCCGGACGTTTTTGTTGCAGTGCAGGAAGGAATTTGTTCTTCAAAACATTTTCGTAGGATGCACCTGTTACCGTAGTACCCTTTGGAACGCAATGGGTAAGGATTACGCCCTCGCTGTCCCAAAACATGGACACCATCATTTTTTCAGCACTGGCGGTTACCCGAAATTTTTTTGGTGGCGGTGAATCTGTGTGCTTCCATTGAGCTGACTGGCGCTTTGTTTCTGGATTGAAAAATGGCATCCACGTTTCATCCATTGTCACAACCGACGAAAAGAAAGTCCCATTCATGCTGCCGTTGAACGTCAACATTGCTTGGCAACATGCCACACGGGCAGCCATGTGGTCGTCCGTGAGCATTCGTGGCACCCACCTGGATGATACTTTTCGCATTTTCAGGTCGTCTTGCTGGCTTGTGTGCACAGAACCCACAGAAATGCCAACTCTGGAGGCGATCTGTTCAACAGTCATTCGGCGATCCCCCAAAACAATTCTCTCCACTTTCTCGATCGTGTCGTCAGACCGGCTTGTACGAGCCCGAGGTTGTTTCGGTTTGTTGTCACACGATGTTCTGCCTTCATTAAATTGTCGCACCCACGAACGCACTTTCGACACATCCATAACTCCATCACCACATGTCTCCTTCAACTGTCGATGAATTTCAATTGGTTTCACACCACGCAAATTCAGAAAACGAATGGTAGCATGCTGTTCAAGTAAAGAAAACGTCGCCATTTTAAGTATTTAAAACAGTTCTCATTCTCGCCGCTGGCGGTAAAATTCCATCTGCCGTACGGTGATGCCATCTCTGGGACGTACTGACAGTGAATGCGGCCTCATTTTAAAACAATGCGCATGTTTCTATTTCTTTCCAGTCCGGAGGAAAAAAATCGGAGGCCTTAGAACTTGAATGCACCTCGTACAACTCTCGTCACATGAAGATACGTCCAGAAATGTATTCAGACTGAATCTGCTCTAACGCGAGAAAGGCACGTGACCCACTCCTCATTGGTCGAGTCTCCATACGCTTCGCACCACCGCGGACGTGCCGCCGATGTGCAGGTGCCAACGAAACACAACGTAAGGTTCATCGGGAAAACAGACCACACCAGGGCAGTCGCTGTGGGGGTGAGATTGCGTGCCTTACAGCGCTGTTAAATGGGGCTGCAACTACACTCCCTGTCTGAAGTGCGTCAGTTCTCGTGTGTGGCACGGTATAGTGATCATCTGGTACTGTCATTGACCAGGGTCGACGACTTCTTCTCCTTCGGACAGCGGTGTCTTTGTTTCGGAACGCTCCCCTTGCACGTGAAATAGTACTATGTTCAATACCAAACTCTTGGGCTACATTAGTGACATTTCGTCCTACTTCTAATTTCTCGATGATTCTTCACCATCTCAACATCTCCGACCCATACTGTAATACGGAACACCATCACAATGCACCATAACTGCTTTCTGTTTGGTACACATTGTGTTTATCCGATCCTTCAAGTACCTCGGTTTGTGAGGTCAGCCCCATATGCCGTTATAGTCACGTTGACGTCGCAGCATGTGACGTCTAAATTTCTGTGCACGACTGGTAGACCTCTGGCAATATTCTCCCGCATTGCCATTCATTATCACCGAGTTCTTAACATGTTGTGTTATTTTATGTCGTCCTTCAGTTTTGCAGAACGGTGTATATCACTAAGTGAAGAGGCTACATTTAATTATAACAACACAAGTGGTCACAACCAGATACAAAAGAATAGATGCACTAGCATCCACATCATTTAAAAAATACAATAGAAGATCCAGACAGGTCACAGTTAACTTTTAAAATTACGATGACACATGGTATTTGCATATAAACGATGTATGCTGAATCGCCACAAACGAGTGACGTTACTTAATTGTTGTAAAACTCTGTGATATGAATTGGTTGCAGGATTGTAATTATTATTTAATTGCCACTGACGCCTTCCGCTTGATTCAGGCACATTTATATTGGTCTACAAAAAAAAATTGTTATAAACGGCATGACACAAATTTGCATACAAAGCGTCCCAGCTAATAGTTACCCTCGTCAAATATCCAGAAACATTGCAAAGTATCCTATAAAGAAATAGAACGGAATCTGGTCGCACAATGATCAAACCCGGTGACCAGCTTTGTCATAAATAAATGTATTACATACAATGAGAAAAGAAATAACAACAGGATAACTTGTTCAGACAAGGAACATAGTGCAATGAACACAAAACAGAATAGATGTGTAAAACTTCTATGAAACTAGTCGTTTATAAATTTTGGGTAATTTATTTACAGATTTGGGCCAAAACAACAAGGTAAAAAGTAATAAACATCAACGACTACATCTCCAACGCGATTACATGGTAACAGATCTATTTAGGGACATTTTGTATGCTCAGTATTCCACGAGCGTAACACCACCTAATATCAGTAAACTGTGTTACAACTTCTTGACAGTAATTCCAATTTTGCCAAATGAGGTCATGCCACTCCTAATAAAATGTATATTCTGTGTAGTCCAATCCGAAGATGCCTGAATCATGTGAAACGCTTTATTGATAAATAAATAATAATTAATTTCTTGTAACTTATACTGTTTGTTGATTCATCCTATATTATTGATTCCTGTACCATCCCTGCTATGATATGGAACAAGTTTTGCTCCCTGATAATTCAAAGAGTAAGAAAAAATACTGACTGCAACAGAAGATCTGAACCGAACTGTTTAAATATTAACACTTATACATAAAAAGAGACAGAATGTAAATTTTGTGAAATAAAAAGGAAATAAGTTCCGTGCTTAAAGTCTTACTGTTCAAACCGAGGTCTACAGAAAAGAACCTGACCCTAAACAGTCCAAATAGCTTTTTATTTGTTCTTAGGCATCGGTTTCGGTTATGTAACAATCTTGAGACCAAAACTTCAGTTATAAAATGGCAGTTAGTTAGTAGCGATGTAATCTACTTCACTGTCACCTAATAAAGGATATTACGCCATCGATTCTGCCAACGATGCCACCGCACAGTAAATATTTTGCTCTGAAGACAGTTTTATGACAGCTCACCAATAATAAATTAAAAGCCATTTTGACTGTTTCAAGATCCTTTTATTCTAACTGGTGGCAGCTCTTTTTTCGATACTGTGTGTAAAAAACAATTAAAGGTCGCCAGAGATGAAACCCAGACATGTGTAGGACAGATCAGGAAGGAAATCTGACATTCGAGTGACAAGTTGCCTTAAGGGTTAAAGGATTTTGGGTAACCTCGGTAGATGTAAATCTCGGAGGCCGCTCAGCAATTTGAGCTGTGTTCCTCCCGAAAGCGAGTCCAGTGTATCACCACTGCGACACTTCGATCGGTATGGGGAAGGATTATACACGGTTTATTTATGATGAGGGAAAATAATGCCGTCATCAAAGGTGTGGTGAAACGAAGACCCAGCGCGAGATTGGTGGCTTTTAAACTGGCGGCTTACCTCGTGACGATGAACGGCAGATTAGCTCTTTTGTGCCTGTACATGAATACCGACGTTGCGCTCATTGAAAACTGAATTGGTGCAAGCATGTACTAGCCTAAACCAACAACCAAGGCATGTAAAGCATGTGATTCGATCTTATATTACGCATATAATACCTACATTAGGTGACGTCCCACAATCGGTCGAGGTTAATGGTTGGTTCTGAGCACTATGGGACTTAAGTTCTGAGGTCATCAGTCCCCTAGAACTTAGAACTACTTAAACCTAACCAACCTAAGGACATTAAACACATCCATGCCCGAGGCAGGATTCGAACCTGCGACCGTAGCGGTCGCGCGGTTCCAGACTGTAGCGCCTAGAACCGCTCGGCCACTCCGGCCGGCTCAGTAGAGGTTAAGGGCGTCAAAAACCGGTTATATAGAGGAAGCCTAAATTTTGAAGGAAACCGCTAATGTAGGGAGTAAATAAATACACACAGTTTGGATCACAACTTCTTTTATTAACGTATACGGTTCCCATTTGAACTGTGAATGACTATCCGGTCCTGCGCCGTCAACTGCTGATTGCCTTTGACAAAAGGGATCACGGATCCTAAAACATGGCGTCATTTTTTAAATATAGGGAGTACCCAGTACTTGACCAATGGTAGTAACTTTTCTTAAAACTACTTTTAAACTAAATAACTCTAGAATGAAGGAAATGAAACAAAAAACCGTAAATACCGTAAGATCAGTAAATTGCAACACCAAGGATCAAAGACGTACATCTATTCTGGACAAACTTAAGAACATGTGTGTCCAAGACACGGACAATTAAACTGCTGAAAGATGACATCGCCGGCCGGCCGGTGCGGCCGTGCGGTTAAAGGCGCTTCAGTCTGGAACCGCGTGACCGCTACCGTCGCAGGTTCGAATCCTGCCTCGGGCATGGATGTGTGTGATGTCCTTAGGTTAGTTAGGTTTAAGTAGTTCCCAGTTCTAAGGGACTGATGACCACAGAAGTTAAGTCCCATAGTGCTCAGAGCCATTTGAACCATTTTTTTGATGACATCGCCGTCAGGGAAGACATCAAGCATCAAGGGATGCAGTTGGTCCGCAGCTGTCAGCGTGTCTTCGATTACTACAACAGACCCCATGTAAGCACACAAGAATGTTTCCCATAGCATAATACTGCCGCCACCACCCTGTATCTGTGGCGGCCAGCACGTTTCGAGCCGCCGTTGTCGATGATGCCGTTTGTGGAGGCGACCATCGACCTAGTATAGCAAAAATGTGACTAATCCGAGGAGCCGACAAACTGATAGCCGCTCGAATCCCGATGGTCCCGTGACCACTACAATCATAAATGAATATGTCGCTGGGTCAGTATGTAAACAAGCAAGTGTGGTCTGCTGTGGAGCTCCATTTCAATAATTTAGGATGAACAGTGCTCTCCGAAACACTTATGCCTGCACCAGCATTCTGCTCTTTCGGCAGAGATGTCACAGATCGACCATCTGTCCCACTGTACAGAGCAGACAAGCCCCCAAACACCAAGTCCGGTGAAGAGTCGTGGACCTCCAATCATTTAGCTCCTGGTGGTAGTTTGTCCTTCTAGACAGAAGCACGTGAGCATTCGATGAACTTAGCCATTTCGAGATACTCGTTCACAGACTCTGCCTAATAATAGTCTGCCCTTTGACAGAGTCGCTTATCTGAATGGTTTCCCCATTCGCAGCCCATATCTACGCTCTAGTGATCCCCCATCCGTGTCTGCTCCGCTTACATACTTCTGTTACCGTGTCAAGTGCCCGCAAAGCTACCAGCAGGCATCCAACGTCGCGGTTGGCAGTGGTCATAATGTTTTGGCTTATTAGTGTATGTCTATATTTATAGTGTGTGGATGCTGTGGAATGAAACGGTACTATAACATTCCCATAGGGTACTCCCGTAGTTACTTTCACGTCTGACGACTTCTTTCTGTTGATGGCGAGGCGCAGTGTTTTGTTTACTAGAACCGCATCAGTCAAATCACAAAGTTGGTATTTTGTGCATTCGACGGCAGTGTGAAATCGTATCGAACGCCTTCTGGAAGTCTAGGAACACGGCATCTACCTACTACTTCCTAGGTCTCGTGGACGAACAATGGGAACTGGGTTTCACACGATCGTTGTTTTAGGGACCCATGTTGATTCCTACAAGGGCGATGTTCCGTCTCCGGAATTGTCATAATACATGAACATACAAAAATGTTCCCAAATTCTGCAATAGAGTAACGTCAGACACAAATGCCTATAGTTTTGGGCATCTGTTCGACGACCCTTCTTGAAACTAGGAATCACCTTTATTCGCAGAATCGAATTAGTATTCCGTTAGTTCAAAAAAAAAATGGTTCGGTTCAAATGGCTCTGAGCACTATGGGACCTAACTGCTGAGGTCATCAGTCCCCTAGAACTTAGAACTGCCTAAACCTAACTAAACTGTCCTGACATCACACACATCCATGCCGGAGGCAGGATTCGAACCTGCGACCGCAGCGGTCGCGCGTTTTCTGACTGTAGTGTCTAGAACCGCTCGTCCACTTCGGCCCGCTGCCGTTAGTTCCAGTAAACTTTCCTCTGTCGAGAGCTTTCAGTTACTTTTCTGTGCTTTTGTCTCTTGCTTCGACGTTTGTCATTTTATATTCGGGCAACGATTTAAAGGAGGTACTACAGTGCCACTTTCCTCTCTCAAACATGTTTGGAAGAACGATAGTATTTTGCCATTTTCCTTGTCACCCTCCGTTTCAGTGCCATTAGGGTCACAGTATTTACTGTGTTTCCATAACGCCAAAACTTCTTAGTATTTCTTCTGAAGTCGGAAAATAGAATTTTACTTTCGAATTGATTGAACGTTTCACGTATTGCTCTCTTTACATTATTTCCTGCTTCGTTTGGTTTTTGAATGTGAGCCTTTGTTTACATTAAAATCTGCAGTGAAGCTCTCTTTGCTTTCGAAGCAGCTTTCTAACATGGCTACCAAACGACGGTGTGTATTTTCCACACCTCACAGTTTTGCTCTCCACGTACGTGTCTAAAGTCTATTATAAAATGCTCTTGAATTTTCCACATTAATACTCACCTTTGTTAGTGCTGAAGACGCAGTTTTCATGCTGACAAGTCGATTAATGTGAAATCTGATTTTTGCCTCTCCTACCGTTCTTCGTATTCATATCTACAGCCGCGTCTAGTGATACTGTGACGACCTCTTGATCGTTGCTTCCCTGTTCTACGCCAACTGAAATGAAACGTTCGGGTTTGTTTCTCACGAGCCGATTTAAGATGTTATCGTCAAAAGTCTCGAGTCTTCTTGCATGTAGACAGTAAGTTAAAACCTCCGTCTACTACTACAACACGAGCAGGAAATAGAAGCAAAATATTCTCTAAGCTTCCCTTCAAATGTTGCCCCACAAGTGCTCTTGATGTACGGGTCTGTAAAAGGATACGACTACCACGTATTATGCAACGCATTTGAAGTTTGTACTACTAGACGTTATAGTATTTTTGTGGGTATAAACTCGCGTCCACATCCAGCCTATCTTTGCGGTATGTGCTCCAATCGGAGTTTAGAATTTCATTCCTGTTAACATCTGGTTTCAGCCAGCTTTCTGTCGGTACCCCTGTGTGTGTCTTCCTACTGCCTATAAGCCAGACTACTTCCGAGACCGTTCCAGAAAAGCTCGTGCAGTTAACTAACACAATACTTTTTCTTTATCCAGTCTTCTACGACGAATACTTCTCTGTCTAGCGGATGTATTTTCGTGCTGTTAATAACATTAATGCCAGCCGTGGAAGCCTTAGTATTGTTTTCAGTAGTTTATTATTCAAATTCCGTGAAACGTATTTGCGGTAGTCATTAACGCTGAACGTACATGGTTCACTGACTCATAACATTCTGCAAGTTGACAGTAAGTGTTGAAGGCATCTAACAAACAGAAGAGTATTAGTTACTCAAAAAAAGTAATTTGTGTCCTTTTAATAATCATCTCCTTCATTTTAAAATATGCATTATATGAATATTATTCAGCGTACCTGCTGTACACGTCACCACTGATGTGGCTTGTTCCGACAACAGAACATGGAACTGTGTACTGAGTAATGGAGTCATCCTTTGTTTCGAATAATTTTGAAAAGGTCCCTTAGGCGAAAAGTTTCAGAAATATACCAATGGTATAAAGAAAAATAAACACGAAACTTGATATTTACCGAGCGAGGTGGCGCGGTGGTTAGCATACTGGACCCGCATTCGGGAGGACGACGGTTCAAGCCTGCATCCGGCCATCCTGATTTAGGTTTTCCGTGATTTCCCTGAATCGCTCCTGGCAAATGCCGGTATGGTTCCTTTGGAAGGGCACGGTCGACTTCCTTCCCTGTCCTTCCCTAATCCGATGAGACGGATGACCTCGCTGTTTGGTTTCTTCCCCTAAAACAACCCAACCAACTTGATATTTCTGACAAATAAATTAATGTAATAACTTTCTTCGAAATTCAGTTTAATACTACCGAGCTGTATTTCTCCAATCTGGCTTTTATTTTTAGCAACAATCAAGGTTCCATCAAAATCAGAGTATTACTTTTCGCCACACACCCCCATCGATGGGCAAACATGTGTAAAGGTCAACAAGTGTCAAACATCAAAACAAAAGGAAATAACATATCACATCACATGACACTCGATGGAAGCAACTAGCAAAAGACAATAGCCGCAGATTCATTTATGTCCACCCACAGGTCCATTTCTTATTAAATTACTTAGGTACGGTGTTTTCTCTCAAAACAGAGATACAGAGACAGAGCAGTACTGATTCGGAGCTATCGTAGCTTGTGTTTTCCCGCTAAATCTGATATACAAAAATCTGAATTTAAACGAATACTCTTTCACATTGCAAATGCAGCGAACGCCGTAAGTGTGAATGCATGAGGAGCATCCGTTCAAGAAGAAGAATGATTTTAATACATGAAATACTTCACCTTATTTTTTTATTTATGAACTCACAAATTATGTCGAAACCGGTTTCAGCGTCTTTTGTAAATAGGCATGGGATGATCTGTTCGAAGAGGGGGAAGGAAGGTGTATAAAATATACTACGAAAGTAAACTACAAAATTTTAATACATTACATAGTGACTCTTCAAAGTACAACCGAATATGCTAGGAGAGGCTACCACAGTGTCAGCATACCTCCGATCTGAATGTTGCAACAGGAAGACACATAAGTGAAACTTTAAAGTTGGCGACTCTATAATCACAAATATAAGGCCCAAAACATTTAGGATGCAAAACTGCGTGTCAGGTATACGCCTCTAAAAGCCTAAAAGCCTAAAAGCGCACTTTTTTTTTTGTAAAAATTCCAATTTCTCCAAGTATAACCAGTTGCCATCGTTTAGGAACTTAATGACTGATTTCAAAATATTGTTTTGTGTGTGTGTGTGGTGTCGGTTCTTTTTTACACGTCTGGAAGAACAGTCAGCCGTATACATACATGACGAAATTGAAATTCCGACAGTAGTTGCAATCGGGCATTGAAATAAATTCAGCGGCGACAAGTGAGAAATTTTGCCAGACTCGTATTTCCCGCTTCATTCGAGCGGTCGCCTTTCCCGTGACGGCTCTCCGCGCACGTCTCTCATCAAACCCAAATTCCAAACATGTTGCACATTACACGTGTAACTGCCCTTGTCCATTAATCTCACTGCTCACAGCCTTACGCTGATTACCGCAAGTAGTCGGAGCCGCGTATACTAATATCTGTACTACCTGTTCTTTCGGACATGGTGGGAGCTTGAGTTGCACAGGAAGTGTGATCGGATAGCCGAAGTGGTTAAGGCGACCGCTCGCGTGTAGCATACAATCCTGTTTCTAATCATGGTCCGGCATAAACTTTCGCTTCTCACCACTGAATTTATCTCACAAGGGGAGGCCACGACATTGGGATCAATGATTTACTTCAAACTTTGTACTCCTTTAGTAGGCCATTAAGAAACATAATGCGCAACTAGCAAGGTGAACTACTCTGGCAATTACAAGAAAATCGCAAGAGAAATTTTACGCGTCTGTTACATGGCTTATGCATCCGTGCATGAATACTGGACGGTAGAGTTCATGGTGGTCAAGTGATCATCGTTCGGGCTTCGTAAGACGAATGTGTATGAGGCGACGGATCGACTACCGCTCAATCTCATTTACTAATTAATTTTTTCTTCACTGGTCATATTACTTAATTTATATGACATTTGAGAGGTAATATAATGAAAAAACAGGTGTATTTGCATGAACTATTTGGATGAAGTTTTAATTTATGTTTTCCCTGTCTGTATGCCAAATACCATCCTGCTACCTGTGATGTCAAGAGCACATCCGACGGGTAATTGTGCATTACTCTTGTGGTCTGGCGCTTTGTGACTTACTGCATTAATGATTGTGAATAACGTCATTGGTATTATTATGTATCGAGGTTTGACTTGGGCGTTCACGGTGTTCAGCCTTGAAAACTTAATTAGAAACAGGAAATAGTCAAATTACATACGAAATTCACTAAGCTTCATGAAAATGCTCGTGTTTTTTTTTTTTTTTTTCATCGTATTATCTCTTAAGTGTCGTATGAAATAAATAATGTCGCAATTGATGAAAAAAGATACAGATTAAAAAGTTTATGTCAGCGTTATTTGAACAGTCGCCTCGTCCAGCACTCTGTTGCAAACTGCGAACGCTAATTATTTCACCACATTGACTTTTTGCGGCTGGTACCTCCGCACGGATACAACAGTTACATAAGAAGCTGCGACATTGTCGCGAATAAAACAGTGATCCGTGTATACAATAGGTTTCCTTCAATTTACTTCTATGGTCACAAACTTTTTGTTAACAGATTACCGGTTTCGGTCTATAATGACTATCATCAGATCTGTTTATAAAAACAAAGCCACTATGGTTGCAGTATATTAGGACTTTGTTTTTATAAACAGATCTGATGATGGTCATTATAGACCGAAACCGGTAATCTGTTAACAAAACGTTTGTGACCTTAGACGTAAATTAAAGGAAACTTGAAGTTACACACTGGCAACGGCCTTGCCACAGCGGATACACCGGTTTCCTCCAGATCACCGAAGTTAAGCGCTGTCGGGTGTGGCTGGCACTTGGATGGGTGACCATCTCGGCTGCCCTGCACTGTTGCCGTTTCTCGGGGTGCACTCAGTCAATTGAGGAGCTACTCGACCGAATAGTAGTGGCTCCGATCACAGAAACCATCGTAACGACCGGGAGAGCGATGTGCTGATCACGTGCCCCTCCTATCCGCATCCTCCGCTGAGGATGACACGGCGGTCGGATGATCCCGATGGGCCACTTGTGGCCTGAAGACGGGGTGCTGCTGCTAATGTTACATAATAGACGCGTAAAACACCTCTTGCGATTTTCTAGGAATTACCAGTGTAGTGCACCTAATTAGTTGTACGTTCTAGAGGTTTGAAGTAAATACGTGATACCAACGCCGTGGCCTCCCTTCGTCAATGTCCGATTGTGGCTTATTTTGTGATTTCAGTTTCGTCACAGATTGAACTATGCAGTCTATATTATGTCCAGATTTTTTCAAATGAATAATTTTCACTTATTTTTCAAAAAAAATACCAATATCATTTGTTAAGTGAGCAAAGTAATTTCTGTGATCTATCACGATGTTCCTTCCCCCTTTTCCCGTTGTTGGCTTCCTCTATCCGCCTCCCGCACTTTTCTGACGGTAGCTCGATTTATCAGTAGTTTCATTCAGGTTGTTTGTTGCGCACTTAGAACCTCCGGTGACCACCTTGTCTCTCGCTTCCAGCGTACGCCTAGCCACTCGGACTGGTAACGAACGGAACCGTGTCAGGAACAGAAACGTTTGGCAGAGGGCACGCGATGTGCGAGAATAGTTTTCTTTGATTCTTAGTCTCTTCGTGGAAAGAGTGAGAGAAAACTTTGCGATGCACATGCGCATAAGCCTGTGTTCTCCCTGTGCTCTCTATATATCTCCATAGTCATTAAACAAATTTGTAATGTAATTCTCATGAATGTTCCCCTCTAAACATTCACACACTGATTACTTATACTTCATCGATATCTCTTCTGCTGTTTCCTAAACTAAGTATCACATGTCAACAATTTCCTCTGATGCAGCTGAACATTCACCTGCAATATAAGATTGCTCAATAGTTCCTGTTTGATTCAACAATAAAAATTTTACATGCGTTTATTCAATCACTCATCAAAATATGATGTAGGTTTTTGCTTTTTGTAAATTACAACGAACGTTAATAACATTAACCTTTCAGTCGCCATTTTGAGAGAAATACCCTCAGAAAGTTAACCCTACCAAAATTGTAAGAATGCCCTGCTCCTCTCGATGTGAAACACTTCTTAGGAACAGTTGTTTGAAGTAATTTCAGCTGAACCGAAGTAGGATGTCAGCATATCTCGATTCAGATTGCTCGTTTCACACACCAGCCGCCATATTATAAATTAATTAATACATATACAAACAATGAATTACTTTCCACACACGTTGTCTGGGCAAAATATGTCTCCAGATTCGTATTCCACAGATCATATGCCATAATTTCACCTCCATGGCGATGGCTTTCCATTCAGTCGTTACTCTGGCAATATTATGAAATTACTTGTGTTTCGAACCCCGTCTTCATCATTTCAGTACCATTAATCAATATCTTGCAAACCGTTTGTACAGATATACAGTAGAACCAACACTGTGTGGAGAACTTCCCCGTATGCTATAAACCATTGAATTATACAGCAAATTTTCATTAAAAGTAAGGTACCAATACGTCGACTAATAATTGCATTATGAGTGATGTCATTATTATCAGGCACGAAAGCAATGTAACGAGCCTTTAAGTTAATAGAAACTGCTAAAGAAAGAACGGCAGTGTGTGGAGCCTAGAAGAAGATGCACTATATGTGTCACACGTTTCTGCTGTGTAGCTAAGAGCGTGTTTAGATAACACTGGTACCTTAAGTACATAGGATATCAGACATATCGAAATTCTGATATTATTTGGAGACTTCAATACGGCAGTTTTAGGTGCAGGGAGATTTCTACGATGGTTGCTTGGAATGCCGTCAGGGGTCGCATGTGAACTGTCACGTTTACGGCTTGCTAATAGACCAATCGAAGTCCACCATGAGATTTGAGCTCGACACACGATATAAATCAAGCGTTTTGGATGGTAGTTCTGTGTGAGGGAGTCGTGGTTTGTTGGCCCGTGCCGCATCCCTTACCTCGAGTAGTCTGAGATCTCGACTGGTTATTCTCATGGTCGATTGCCACACTACACCGACAATGCTATCATCTGTTTTGTTTGCAGTTGGTATACTCGTATAAACAAACATATTGCTTAAAGTTATTTCACCCTTTGGCCACACCAACAAAAACATCAACTCTATCGATCTGTCGTATATACACCGACGGAGGAAAGTCGCCACACCAAGAACGGGTTGTGTGACATAAACGAAAGTTGGTATGCGTCCTTCTACATCTGAAAGACGATGTCGTGCTAAACTGGCAGTAGTTGCGCCACTGGGAGGATGTACGTCATGTTTTCTTTAAATGCAGGCTGTAATGGTCGTGAGGCTTAGTTACCTTTGTGACTCGACATGGTGAGTTGATGTTAGTCAAGAGTGCCTTTAAAGCGAAGGAGAAGCCATTATCAGCATCTCACTGAGTTTGAAACAGTGCGTTTGATAGGGCGGCGAGAAGCTGGATGTTCCTTCTTCCATAATGCAGAAATCCTTGGCAGGAATGTAACCATTGTACATGATCGCTGCAGCGGTGTTCACGGGAATGTACAATTGCAAGAAGACCGGGCTCCGGATGGCAACATGGCCATGTGTTGGTTAGAAGGACAGTTAAGGGTCTGCAACCAACCCATCTGTGTGCTAGACGCATTGGACGTGCGAAATTAACTATAACGGTCTAGTTCGCAAGGCACATTTATTAAAAAAAGACCGGTTTCGATCATCATACGATCATCTTCAGACCTACAACCAGACTAATGGACAATGGCTGTGCATGGAGCAGGAGCCACTGAAGCCACTGAATCGTCATTCAGCGGTTCCTGCTCCACGTACAGCTTTAGTCCATCAGTATGGCTGTAGGTCTGAAGATGATCATGTGGCAACCGAATCCGGTTACCATTTAATAAACTGTGATAATAATTTCCTAAGATTATATTTTGACCACTAACATCTTCAATAATATTTTCAAAAACATTGGCCCTGCACATGGAGTTATGGCCTGAGGTGGTATGACAGCAGATGCATTCTCGTGGTTATCCCACACACCCTGACTACACAAACTGCACGTCAGTCTGGCGACTCGACCTGTTGTGCTGCCATTCATGAATAGCAATCCAGTGGGTGTTTTCCAACAGAGTAACGCTGGACCACATGCCACTGCTGTAACTCAACATTTTCTACAGAGTGTTGACATGTTGCCTTGGTCTCCTCGACGACCAGATCTGTCACCAATCCAGCACATATGGGACATTATCAGACAACAAATCCAGCGTCATCCCCAAACAGCATTAACTGTCCCTGTATTGATCGACCTAGTGCAAGGGGTATGGAACTCCATCCCACAAATTGACATCCGGCACCTGTACAACACAGCTCATGATCAGTTACATGCTTGCATTCAACATTTTGGCGGTTACACCAATTATTAATGCACTAGCATTTAACATTTGCCGTCGCATATCTCACTCTTACATTACCATGTGACTTGCAATGTTAATCACTTAAATATATTGAATAGACAGATGTATTCCCGAATTTCATTACTCTAAATTAATTACTTTTTGATGCTGCGATTTTTTCCGTCAGTTTATATTTCAGCGTAATAAGATAGATAGGTCGAATGAATCCTTATTTCTCAAGGACCTAGTACCACACGTTTTATTAATGCGGACCCAAAAGCTTTATGAAATCTATTAATCCTTGACAAATTGAAGTCACAATAAATGCTACGTACTATAATTTAATTAACGGTTTGCTCATCTCTTGTGTGATAGTCACTCCCATCGCCAGCTTGCTTCTGATCGTTAATCAAAATATAATGTTGTTTCAAAGCAAATGATGAAAACGTTGGTGTAGATCTCTAAAATTGCTGAGACAGAGCTGATACGTCGGTAGATTTTCTTGTCTTATCTCCCCACTTTCGTGTGCAGTAAAACAAGTACAGCATTGCTTGCACATGGGTACCAAGTAAGTTTGGCGTCTATAAACTATGTGGAATACTTTTACGAGATAAACTGTATCTACATTTCAATGATTTTACGTTTTGATGTGATGATGACGACTTCCGAAACTAGCCATAAGGAAATAACAGAATTTGTGATGTAGACTAAATTTTGTGAGAGATTATTAAAAATGATCGCTGACGTGTTTAGGGATTTTCTGTCATGTATGGTAATACCTTCAAGCCTCATTTTCCGCTATTAGTGCTGTGCGTCCACCAGGGTAAGAGGGAACCGATTGCCCTTCCACTATCCCACCAAACCCCCCACCCCTCCCCTCCCACCAGAGGTATTACCCTGTTTCTCACCCTCCACGACAACTTCATATCTTAATGCTTGATCATGAAACTTTGCATTTTAACACTTTTTTTCCCATGTCGCATTCTCGATTACCTATGTATTCAGTAGAAAGTTTGCAATTGCTATTATATTAACGTCCGAAGAGCTAGAGTTTTGAAAATTCATACATAGCTCAGAATTGGTTTGACAATGCGATACTAACTCCATTTTTTGCAGGTTTGATCTGTAGCTCCATAATGGTGTAGACTGTGTTTACATGGAATGAACAGGGTGCTCTGGTCCAGTTGAACCGATCATTGGTGGAAAATGGTTATGGTCGGCTACTTGGACACCATCTGCAGCCATTCTTGGACTTCATGTTCCCAAACAACGATGGAAATGTTATGATTGACAACGCGCCGTGTTACCAGGCCACAATTGTTCGCGATTGGTTTGAAGAACATTCTGGACAATTCGAGCGAACGGTTTGGCCTTCCAGACCGTCCAACATGAATCCCATAGAAGATCGTGCACAAAATCTTGCGCTGAGAACACTTTCGCAATTATGCACGGCTGTTGGGTCAACATGGATCGCCATTTCTGCCTGGAATTCCAACGACTTGTTCAGTCCATTCCACGTCTAGTTGCTGCACTGAGCCGGGAAAAAGGATACCCGACATGATATTAGGAGGTATACAGTGACTTTTATCACCCCAGTGTAGTTTGGAGGTGAACTATTCATTCATCAATTATCTACTGCGTGCGCCCCACATTTTCGTTGTAAATCTTATAAGTCTGTCATAGCTATTAAAGATTCATAAGCGCAAATTTTGAGGACTATGAGGGATCTACGTCGGGCTAGGACGACTATTCCATACTTTTTACTCAGATTTAAAAATGTGTTATATTAAAAATATATTTTTATCTAAATTATTACTTCTCTAGTCGAATTAAATCAGTGATTCTGAGTAAATTAGCTTAGGAAATGAGGCACTTATGGTAGCAGCTGCGTTTTGCTATTTGGGAAGCAAAATAGCTGAGGATGGTCGAAGTAGGGAGGATATAAAATGTAGACTAGCAAGGCAAGAAAGGCGTTTCTGAAGAAGAGAAACTTGTTAACATCAGGTATAGATTTAAGTGTCAGGAAGCTCTTTCTGAAAGCATTCGTCTGGAGTGCAGCCATGTATGGAAGTGAAACATGGTCGATAAACAGTTAAGACAAGAAAAAGATATAATCTTTTGAAATGTGGTGCTACCGAAGAATGCTTAAGATTAGATGGGTAGATCACGTAAGTAATGAGAAGGTACTGAATGTAATTGTGGAGAAGAGAGATTTGTGGTAAAAGCTGACCAAAAGAAGGGATCGGTTGGTAGCACACATTCTGAGGCATCAAGTGATAACCAGTTCAGTACTGGAGAAAAGCGTGTGGGGTAAAAATCGTACAATGATACAAAAAGATGAATACAGTACTCAGATCCAGAGAGATGTCGTTTGCAGTAGTTACTCGGAGATGAAGAAGCTTGCACAGGATAGAGTAGCATGGAGAGCTGCATCAAACCAGTCGTTGGACTGAAGGTCACAACAACAACAACGACGACGACGACGACGACGGCGACGACAACAACAACAACAACATATTACTCCGTTACCTTTTACTAGTGCAGATATTTCGGCAGCTTACTCTGCATAAGCGTCATCGTAATGCTCTGTCTGAGCTACGATTTCTAACCTGCCAGTCTCAAGGTTCAAATGGCTCTGAGCACAATGGGACTTAACATCTGAGGTCATCAGTCTCCTAGAACTTAGAACTACTTAAACTTAACTAACCTAAGGATATCACACACATCCATGTCCAAGGCAGGATTCGAACCAGCCACCGTAGCGGTTGCGCGGCTCCAGACTGGAGGGCCTAGAACAGCTCGGCCACAGCAGCCGGCCCTGCCAGCCTCCTGCACTGCTACGACGAGTTACCAGGATTTCTAAATAGGAAAGTCCTGTAAATGTACCAAGTAATTTAAATTTTGAGAACGTAATGAGGCAAGGGAAATGAACTTGTTACAAATTAGGTAAGTACACTATTGTCACAGATGGTTTGCATCAGTCCATTTACTGTATCTCATATGGAAGCAGAAGCTGTCCCACGTTAAATTGTGGACATGGGACATTAAAGGATACGGTTTAAAAAGTCACATCCTAAAACGTTAGGTTTACTCTTAACAACCTCGCTAATTCATTTCAACATCACTAACTAGCCAAGTCTAATTTACTAAACTGATGTTGTAATCAGTTGTGCCGTGTACGTCATCTGAAGTGTAGTTGCACTGTTTAGTATGTGTCCAGCAAATGTAAACAGATGTGCAGTTAAGTACTTATTTGTATCATTTACCAGGCATCTCTGAGCAATATGTATATGGACATGGCCTTTTGGACAAGATCCTGTGTGTTTTTAAATATTTTAGCGATGAAGAACGTCTATAATGTGCTGCGTTTTATCCACTTGATATAATGTGCACGAGTTCAACTTAAAATGAACGTGTTTTACTACAAAAATATGTTTAAGACCTGAAGATGACAGTTGACACAGTCGAAACCGGTTGTCTTGAATAAAAATACCGTTGGAGATCTTGGCCTTTGAATGGTTTTTAACAATGAAAAAAGATCGTCCTTCAATATTCTGTCCGCAGCTCGTGGTCGTGCGGTAGCGTTCTCGCTTCCCACGCCCGGGTTCCCGGGTTCGATTCCCGGCGGGTTCAGGGATTTTCTCTGCCTCGTGATGACTGGGTGTTGTGTGATGTTCTTAGGTTAGTTAGGTTTAAGTAGTTCTAAGTTCTAGGGGACTGATAACCATAGATGTTAAGTCCCATAGTTCTCAGAGCCATTTGAACCAACCAATATTCTCATAATCAGAAAATTCAATTAAATTGATACGTCAGTAATATTGGGGCCTGGCAGCTCCCTTTCTATAGCTTTATCTTCAAGTTTACTTCAGTTTACCCTCGTTTGCTGAGTACTGGCTTTCCGTCTGAACTCGCAGATAGCTGCTTCTTTCCTCCAAAGGTCTCTTTAATCCTTTGACATCTGCAAGGATTTCAGTCCACGCTCACGGAGCATTTCCACGAAAATTATGTAGTGACTGAACTAACCGATTACAAATCAAGGAACTGGCCTCTAAATTTGCTCTATGCCTTCGCTTAAGCTGACCTGGTTGGGATCCTAAACACTCAAGCTATACTTAAAAGCGAGATGCAGAAGCACTTGGATTTCAGTAATACTGGATTGTGCGGGCGTTAGACCATCGCTACGAAGACGTGTTGTGCGTATCCAGATTAAGTTTGTACTTGGCCACCTAGTTCGGCAGAGCTCTGTTAGCGAACGTCAAATGAGGAACAAGAACCTCGTTCCAAGCGGCCCGCTAATTAGCACAGTAGCCGTGAACTCGCACGGGCCCATATTGTGTACAGCACGAAAGCCAAAGCAAACTGCGCCAGCAATAACAATTCTGGTTCCCGAGTTGGCACAGTATAGCAGGAACAGGCGTTGCAAATGGTGTCCAGTTGCGAGAGCGAGTGTCTGCTGCTAGTTAGCGCGGTACTTGAACGGAAATTATTTGTGCCCCTGTCTCATATTTCACTTCGGCCTGCCTCCAGAATTACTTGCACAATATAAATGAATCTGGACGACGGTTCTCTCGCACAAGTTTAGCACGCTCTCTCGCGCCTATGCCTAGCACCTCACACCTTACGGTATAGCAATCTGAGTGACATAAAATTTTAAGAACCCAGAGGTGAGGTCCAGTGTTAGCGAAATACGTTCGTATCAACAGCAATTTGGAGAATTATTGCCGGTCGGTGTGGCCGTGCAGTTAAAGGCGCTTAAGTCTGGAACCGCGTGGCCGCTACGATCGCAGGTTCGAATCCTGCCTCGGGCATGGATGTGTGTGATGTCCTTAGGTTAGTTAGGTTTAATTAGTTCTAAGTTCTAGAGGACTGATGACCACAGATGTTTAGTCCCATAGTGCTCAGAGCCATTTGAACCATTTTTTTGAAAATTATTAGGGTTGCAGTGATCCGTGTCGGCTAGGACAGCTACTAGAGTGTATTGGTGCTGTTACCATACGGTCATGTTATCGGACCTGGCAACATCTTAATTTTAAAAAAAGTCACGGCTGTAAACACACAATTACCGAAGCAAGAGCTTTCCAGTAAAAACGGGTCCAAGAATGAGATATTGGCGAGTTACTTGTAATAGCTTATGTTTGGCTACGAGGTGCCGCTGGCTTCTGAATGGAATAGCCTCAGCGGACAAAAAATTTGTCACTACGGTCCGCATCCGTAGAGGAATCGTTAAGCCTTTGCAAGTGGTCCAGCGATCGCGTCACGTGCGCAGCTGCGCTAACACTACCTCTTCGTGAGCATTAGGCAGTAGCTATCAGTACCGGGAGATCAAAAAGTCAGTATGAATTTGAAAACTTAATAAACTTGGGAATAATTTAGATAGAGAGGTAAAAATTGACACACATGCTTGGAATGACATTGGGTTTTATTAGACCCAATAAAAAACACCCCATATTGCTAGACGCGTGAAAGATCTCTTGCGCGTGTCGTTTGGTGATGGTCGTGTGCTCAGCCGCCACTTTCATCATACTTGGCCTCCCAGGTCCCTAGACCTCAGTCCGTGCGATTATTGGCTTTGGAGTTACCTGAAGTCGCAAGTGTATCGTGATCGACCGACGTCTCTAGGGATTCTGAAAAACAACATCCGAAGTCAATGCCTCACCATAACTCCGGACATGCTTTACAGTGCTGTTCACAACATTATTCCTCGACTACAGCTATTGTTGTGGAATAAAGGTGGACATATTGATCATTTCCTGTTGAGAACATCACTTTGCTTTGTCTTACTTTGTTATGCTAATTATTGCTACTCTGACCAGATGAAGCGCCATCTGTCGGACATTTTTTGATCGTTTGTATTTTTTTTTGTTCTAATTAAACCCCATGTCATTCCAAGCATGTGTGTCAATTTGTACCTCTCTATCTACATTATTCAGTGATTTGTTCAGTTTTCAAATTTATACTGACTTTTTGATCACCCGGTAAGATACATATGTAAACATGGGTAAATATATGTGTAGATATAAGGACGTGACAAAGTGGCAAAAATGGGAAATCGTAATTCGCCGTGCCCAAACCATACTGTGTGTGTAGTTACTCGATACGTAGGTGTTTCTCGGTATACTGTTAAACGTGCATACAACCAGGGTGTAACACACGTATCTACGAAAATTAATGTTTGAATTGGGGACGGAAAAAGATCAAAACGGAGATGGACCGGAGACGAGTTTCACGGCTTGTGATTCAAAATCGCTTCCTAACTGAAATCGGTCACCTAGCAAGAGGCCATTGGTCACACAGGAATTTAAAGACGACAACAGCAAAGTTCATCGGACTGGAAGAATATGTGAATGGATTTCTGAACACTCCCCCACCCTATTACATCTAGAATGACCTGCACAGTCACCTGTCTTGAAACCCAAAGAACATCGTCGATCAAGTCCTGAGCGAGTGGGTTAACCTGGATGCAACGTAGCTGCACAACCTTGCAGACTCACTTCCTAGCAGAATTCAGTCGGTTATGAAGTACAGAGCTATTAAATAATGCTTGTAATGATTGCTTTAGTGGATGACAAATTTTTTGTCCAGAGAGCTCACTAAAAATATATTCGAAACGTAAACTTTCAACTTAATTCCCGATCTAATTGGGCACAAATTTCACGTATGGCTTTCCTCAAAAAGAAACACAGTAACGCTTTAGCATGTTATATGTTACAATTTTTTGCCAACTCATACCTACTTAAACAGGTGTTCCACGTGTCGACTTTAAAATGTAGATGTGATACACCTCTCGTCTCTACGTTGTTTCGACTTTCTTCAAATACCAGCGACTTAAAACGTAAATATTGGCAAGACTGTACAATCCACTGTCCCAGTTATTCAACTGTATATCAACTGGAGCGCAGCACACTTCACTTCAGAGATGACCACAGACAGAAAACTCCAGATGATAGAGGTCAGGTGATCTTGAATACAAATGTAGAAGCCCTACACAAATTATCCATCCTGGACAATACGGCCTCGTTAGATGTTGTATTATACATTCCCCAATCGTGGGTCATGGGTGAAATTTGACTCGAACCATTTAAGGAAGTGATCGTCAAACTGCGGCCCGCTGGCCGCATGCAGCCGGAATAAAGTGTTTATACAGTCCAGTGATCTCAGAGTTTTTGTGATAATACTCGCAGAGCACCAGTCGTTGACCGGGTATGTATTTGTTACAATCCCTTGTTACTCCATGTCCACCTTCCCCTCTGTCCTCCTCCTCCCACACCCTCGCTACTGCCCATCTCTATCCATCTCTTTCTGTCATTCTGCATCTGCTCCTCCCTCCTCTGTCTATCTGCTCTTCCTCCTTTCTCTGTCATTACCTCCTTCCCTTCTCTAAGTTCATCTCCTCTCTAAATTTTTCACCTTTTCCTTCTCACCATCTCCTCCTCCTCCTCCTACTCCTCCTCCTCTCACTGACAATCTCCTCATCCCACCTCTCTTTGTCAGTCTTCCCCTGCCAACTCTCTCTATCGCTTTCTTCCAACTCTCTCTTTATATCTCCTCCACCCCTCACTGCCTTTCCACTGCCATGCCTCCACTCTCTCCACTCTCTTCGTTCACCTCATCGTCTTTACATTCTTTCTCCAAGTAGCCCTTCCCCTCTCTCTGTCCACACCCTGTGTTCATCTCCTTCTTTCTCCTCCCTGTCCATCTCCTCCTCCGCACTTGTCTCAAAGTTATCACACCCACCACGGTAGCAGGCTGATGGTTTTTACCAGCATAATATTTCTTTTTGGATTATAAGCAATATGTGTACCAAGTTTGGTAGAAATCGATCAGGGGTTCCGAGAGGTCTAAGGCGCTGCAGTCACGGACCGTGCGGCTGGTCCTGGCGGAGGTTCGAGTCCTCCCTCGGGCATGGGTGTGTGTGTTTGGCCTTAGGATAATTTAGGTTACGTATTGTGTAAGCTTAGGGACTGATGTTGCTGGTGTTATCAGAGCGAAAAAGTTTCGTAAGTGTTCGAAATTATGTGTAAAGTTAGTTTCAAATCACTAAATGCTCCCACCCTCAAAAACCGGATAAATGAAGCCTGAGTATCCACGCGTCGTGGGCTTCACTTCTGTGTCACTCGTCACCCTCATCCCTTAGACAGTTAGGTGGTAGTTATCCCCACAGCGGCTCTTCGCAGATGTATAACACGTTTCTTTGGAATCGGTCCAGTCGTTTAGAAGGATATGTGAAACATACATATGTGCTTATTATATACGCACATACTTACAGACACACGCTATTATAGTATGTTATGGATGAATCTAGCAACGGCCGGCCGGTGTGGCCGAGCGGTTCTAGGCGCTTCAGTCTGGAACCGCGCTGCTGTTACGGTCGCAGGTTCGAATCCTGCCTCGGGCATGGATGTGTGTGATGTTCTTAGATTAGTTAAGTTTAAGTAGTTCTAAGTTCTAGAGGACTGATGATCTCAGATGGTAAGTCTCATAGTGCTCAGAGCCATTTGAACCATTTGACCTAGAAACTGAGAGCCGATTCAAAAAATATCAACTCACTTTCAAAACTTCTTAACAGTGTACTTTTCCCGCTCAGTAAGAAACAAAAATACTTACTAAGTCCATAATATTTCAAAATGTGCATAATTGTAATGACTGGTGGTTTCGGTCGTGAGCTAAGTTAGTTGCCTGCCTCGGGGGCAGAGGCGTAAGTAAATTCAAAAATGGTTCAAATGGCTCTGAGCGCTATGGGACTTAACTTCTGAGGTCATCAGTCCCCTAGAACTTAGAACTACTTAAACCTAACTAACCTAAGGACATCACACACATCCATGCCCGAGGCAGGATTCGAACCTGAGACCGTAGCGGTACCGCGGTTTCAGATTGTAGCGCCTAGAACCGCTCGACCACCCAGAATAATAGCACGTTTTCCAATTCGCGTACACACACCAACGAAATAAACGTTAGTCTCCAGGAAGGAGCGGAGGAAATTAAATGAATTGCATTGAGAGTTTATGTTTCTTGATTCAAAAATCTAATTAAAAGATAACGAGATTAGCATTACGAACGCCTAGAACCGCTCGGCCACCCCGGCCGGCCTAAGTAAGTAGTACAGCCACAGTGGAGTGGGAAGATGTGACAGGGGCAATGATTTATTGTGTGTATTCTCACACTGACAACTCACGGGTCTTCGTGAGTCGTACCTATCAGCTGCTGTGGTATACATTTTGACACGGGAGTAATATCGAATTGTGAATACGCATTACAGAGACGGTCATCTTCAAATGCGGTACTTATTCGCACTTATTTGTAGCAAGGAACGTCAAACTGATTAAGGTTGTTATAACACAACACAATGAGTAGAAAAATGAATATAAGAAAAATGGCATTAAAAGCATTTAGCGAAAACTTGTCATCGTGTCACATATTGCCTGATGTTTTTAAACATAAAGCGGTTACTGTTATTCAACAGTTAATCATCCGCTAACACAGGTACCACGACAACACTTCAACAGCCAATTAGAGTGTAACAGCTTTAGGATAACTGAGACTGACAGCAACACTAGATTTTCAAATGTACTTGGCAGCCGAGTCACCGCAACCTTAGTACAGCTAGTCTACTAGAGGCCCACATTATACTTATTTACATAGGTCACTAACTAATAATATCAGTATACATTCGGCCCAAGATTCCGCCTCACAATGCCTCTGTTGGCTCTTGAGCAAAAGCATTTGATGCCTACTGGTACAGGGTCTTAATCCAAAACTTTGCATTTCAAATTCGTTTGGCGGCGGGATTCCAACGGCTCTTGTCACAGCTCAGCGTCCATAATAAAATATATTGTGTGGCTTCAACGGTCAAACTTCTATTGTTCCTGCTCCCTTCTATACCTTGAATAGATGTAACTCGTGTTCTTCTGACATTTCCGTTTGTCGATCTATATTCAACCATATTTTTCGGTATTGTTTCCTGCCTCATTCTCATCACGTGACCAAGCCTAAAAGTTGTCTACGTTCTATTTCATCCATTATAGTATCTTTCTTGTGTGTTATTTTCCCTATACCCTCAATTGCTCCGTCATCCATTCGGGTAATGCTTTATGCTCTCCTTAGAAAGTCCATTTCTACCGACTGGAACGTCTGGCGGCTCTTTTGAGTGACGGCAAGTTGTACTAACGAGGGCAACATTTCATACAGATCCAAACCACGTAAAAGCGAAGATCGCACAATTTTTTTTTTTATTCAAGACAACCAGTTTCAACATCCTAGCTGTTTTTTCAGGTCTTTTTCTTTTTAGTAAAACATGTTTAACACCTGAAGATGACAGCTAAGACTATTAAAACCGGTTGCCTTGAATAAGAAAAGCATCCTCGCTATTGAATGGTTTCTAACAATTAACGCAGATCGCCCTTAAATACTCTCATTATGAGAAAATTCAGTTTCAGACTGATACCAGTGGCAGGTCATACAGTCCACATTATCTTGCAAAATATTTGTTTACCAACCCATATACACTGGGGCGATATTACCTTATGACGGTGATTACTTTTAATGGCTGTAAGTCCAGATAGTTTTACATATCGTACGCGCGTTTCATTGTCCACAGACGTAAATGCACCATTAAGTGGACTACGCCTCTCAGTATAGACTACCCATTTTGCGTCCAGGCATCCACACTTCAACGCCTGATCTGCTGTTCTGGGGGAAGTAAGCATCAATGGCTTGCTCTTCCCACTTGTACTGAGAGGTACTCCCCAACCTAGAAACATACGAGTTTGATAACTATAATTGTTAGTCTACAAATTACACCGTCCTCATTCACCAATAGAAGTATCTGCACTTACATTTGTACGCTGTAAAATTGGCACGAAGTGTGCAACATCACACCCATCGTCATATATCTGGTCAATCAAGTCTGAGCTAACCAAGGGAAGAATGTCCAACTCATCGCCAAGTATCTGGCGTAGTTGTTAGATCGGTTACTGCTGCTACAATGGCTGGTTATCAAGATTGAAGTGTGTTTGAACGTGGTATAAAAGTCGGCGCCCGAGCGATGGGACACAGCATCTCATAGGTAGCACTGAAGTGGGGGTTTTCCCGTACGACCATTTCACGAGTTTAACGTGAATATCACGAATTCGATGAAACATCAAATCTCCGACATCGCTTCAGCTGGAGAAAGATCCCACGAGAACGGTACAAGCGACGACTGAAGAGAATCGTTCAACGTGACAGAAGTGCAAACCTTCCGCAAATTGCTGCAGATTTCAGTGCTGGACCATCCACAAGTGTCAGCGTGCCAACCATTCAGCGGAACATCATCGATATGGGCTTTCGGAGCCAAAGGCCCACTCGTATATCTTTAATGACTGCACGACAGAAAGCTTTACTCTTCGGCTGGGCCCGTCAACATCGACATTGGAAATCTGATCACTAAAAACTTGTTGCCTGGTCGGACGAATTTCGTTTCAAATTGTATCGAGCGGATGGGCTTGTACGGATATGGAGACAACCTCATCAATCCATGGACCCTGCAAGACAGCAGGGAACTGTTCAAGCTGGTAGAGGCTCTGTAACGGTGTGTGGCGTGTTCAGTTGATATGGGACCCCTGATACGTCTAGATACGACTCTAACAGGTGCCACGTACGTAAGCATTTTGTTTGAACATGTGCATCCATTCATGTCTCTTTTGCATTCCGACGGACGTGGGCAATTGCAGCAGGAAATAAGACACCCCACACGTCCAGAATTGCTACAGAGTGGACCAGGAACACCCTTCTGAGTTTAAACACTTCCGCTGGCCACCAAACTCCCCAGACATGAACATTATTGAGTGTATCTGGGATGCTTTGTAAAGTGCTGTTCAGTACAGATCTCTACTCCCTCGTAATCTTACAGATTTACGGACAGCCCCGCAGGATTCATGGTGTCAGTCCCCTCCAGCACTTCTTCAGACATTAGTCGAGTCCATGCCACGTCGTGTTGCGGCACTTATGAGTGCTCGCGGGAGCCCTACACGATATTAGGCAGGTATACCAGTTTCCTTAGCTCTTCATTGTTTTTAATAATGGATAGGTTGGTTTCATGTTTGTCCCAGGTGTGTCGCATTGCCTTTCTGATGTATGAGTTACTACCTTTAGCCTTGCGACAGTCATTAGGCATTTCGCAATTATAATTAAATTTCTTGCGACATTATTAGTCTTTGCCCCTGACCTCTACGTCAGATACGCCAAGAGTATTATATTCAAGCTGCCAAACATTGTCATTCAACTGTTTATTCTCGTCTATGATTTTCTCCTGTTAATGTTACCACTTTCACCATCAAAATATTGAGAGATACATTTTCATACGTTTCATCGACTCGTACCATAATTCTATTCTCTAATCAGAATCGTCAGCCCCCCTTTGAGTAGAGAGAACAGTAAATATAAAGACTACCTCCCACACTGTACAGAGGAAAGGAGGTGGTTGAAGCGTATTATCCCTTCCTTGGGCAATAAATATAAATTATTTTCTGGTAAATGATTTATAGCGTGGTCGCAGAAACTCAGAACAAGAAGCACGCTTCGTAATCCACCATGCAGGCAATTGACGACTAAGTTCCCTATGAAGTAATACATCACGGAACGAAAGTGCACAACTGAACCGGAATTGTAGTCAAGTCAGATTCACAATTTCGTTAACTCTTCATAAAATTGTGCACGTTGGGATGCTTTGCACTGAGTAGGTGCAGTTGTTGGTATCTCGTGACCATCACCAGGTTCTGAACTGGCGACTTGCTCACCGACCACCATTGCACTGCTAGGCATTGCGACCATGGATACGAAGTCGGGCAAGTTTTAATGAAAGACTGAGGTATTCTGTTAATTAGGCAGCCTTCAATATTTTACATAGTTCAGCATGAATTTTACCTGAAGGGGGGAGCAAAAGTAGCTCTCAGAAATGTCGCAACTTGTTTCTAAACTTTGTGGAAGGAGCGTGTGGCGGGAGGAGATTTTAAAGCTGTAGACAGTCTGAAGCTATCTGCACTGATGGCCAATAGTAAAGCAACAAACTGCTAGTTCCCCATCCTGTGTCTAATTCACTATGTCACGATATAATCATACAAACTGTCAAGAGATGTCGTTACGATCGTGTTATGCACGGTAGATAGCATTCCGTTCAACAGACAACCATGCCAACAATGACGTCAGTGAAACTATCAAGCGTGATAGTGTTTGCAGGGTAGCCCTACATCTACAATCGCAGTGTGCACGGTCACAGACGGTGCTGTATGGCACAGAGAAGACGCCTACAGATTCTAGGCTGTTGAGGGCCATAGGAAGAATGGAACCAGGGAAGTCGAAAACTGATGTGGCGCGATGACTAAATGTGAATCGCTCTGTCGCTTCTCGGAAATTTTTGGTAAGATCGTGATAGTGTTTGCAGGGTAGCCCTACATCTACAATCGCAGTGTGCACGGTCACAGACGGTGCTGTATAGCACAGAGAAGACGCCTACAGATTCTAGGCTGTTGAGGGCCATAGGAAGAATGGAACCAGGGAAGTCGAAAACTGATGTGGCGCGATGACTAAATGTGAATCGCTCTGTCGCTTCTCGGAAATTTTTGGTAAGATCGTATGGGGACAAACTGCTGAGGCCATGGGCCACTAAGCTTACACACTACTGAATCTAACTTAAACTAACTTACCCTACGGACGACACACACGAGGGAGGGAGGACTCGAACCTCCGACGAGGGAGCCACGTGGACCGTGAAAAGACGCCCCTGATGACGTGGCTACCCCGCGCGGCTATTGCTTCTCGGATGAGACGACAGTTTATAGATGCCGAAACAGTATCCCCGATAGCAAGACAGAGCCGAATACGTTTGACATCAGAAAGAGTGAACCGTTATTTGGCTGTAAGGGCACGACGCCACCGCCTTAGTACTGCACTGCAACTGTCATCTAACCTCCTAGCAACCCCTGGACGAGTTGTATCGAGGTAAACGGTATACAGAAGGCTTCATTAGAATGGCTTTTATTGTTGGAGACCTGCTGTCTGTTTACCTCCGGCGTGTCTTCACAGAAGGGATCGTCTAGAGTGGAGCTGTCAACACACCACCTGGATGGGCGAATGGTGGGACAATGTTGTTTTTACAGATGAATCCCGATTTGGTCTGGAGAGTAATTAACGGTGGATCTGTATCTGGATGGCACGTGGAACGCAATTTCGGGACCCAAACATTGAGGAAGAAAATCGATGTCGAGGAGGATCCCTAATTGTGTCGGTAGGGATTATGTTGGTCGGTCGAACACCTCTTCATCTAATTGTACGGGTGAATCAGCAAGATTTAAGTGATACCTTGAGGATGCGGTTGTTGCGTGGTGCTGTGGGCTCACACTTCGTACTGATGGACGATGCTAAAGCTTGACATCATAGAGCAGGATGTCTGATATATATATATATATATATATATATATATTTGGAACGGAAGATATTGCACGTATGGCGTGGGGCCTATTCGCCCCCTCGATTTGTGACACATCAGGCATCAGGGAAACGAACTGCATCACGTTGGAATCCACTAACCACTCTCCAAGACTTGTGAGCAGCTCTGCAAGAAGAACGGGTGTTATGGCCTCAACATGAGACTGATGACGTCATTCACAGCATGGTCCGTCGTTGTTGGGTCTGTGTTGGTCCAAATGGTTCAAATGGCTCTGAGCACTATGGGACTTAACATCAGAGGTCATCAGTCCCCTAGAACTTAGAATTACTTAAACCTAACTAACCTAAGGACATCACACACATCCATGCCCGATGCAAGATTCAAACCTGCGACCGTTGCGGTCGCGCGGTTCCAGACTGAAGCGCCTAGAACCGCTCGGCCACTCCGGCCGGCGGTCTGTGTTGGTGCCAGAGGTGATAACACCCCATACTGATCACATTAACCAGTTGTCGGAAAGTGCGTCCTAATCCGTTAAGTTGAAAAAAAAAAAACATTTTTGTCTACCGTTATGCATGCTGCAGTTGATTACATTACCCATTCTTTACGTTGTTTCCACTTTACTATCGCTGGTTTAAACGGTTTTGTGGAAAAATAAAGGCAACACGTCTGATGTTCTGTTTTTTATCCAGTACGTTTTTCTTAAGATAATACCGATTTGAAACTCAATCGTGTTATTTGTCGATTACGGAATCATCCATCGCGCAACGACAAAAGTATTACATGCAGCCGGCCGAAGTGGCCGTGCGGTTAAAGGCGCTGCAGTCTGGAACCGCAAGGCCGCTACGGTCGCAGGTTCGAATCCTGCCTCGGGCATGGATGTTTGTGATGTCCTTAGGTTAGTTAGGTTTAACTAGTTCTAAGTTCTAGGGGACTAATGACCTCAGCAGTTGAGTCCCATAGTGCTCAGAGCCATTTGAACCATTTTATTACATGCAGTAGCTAGATACTTTTTCCTGTAGAGTCCTCTTCTACAATAAAAATGAGATATTCTTTCTTAAGGTTTAAAAGTTGCCACAGCCCCACCCCGACCCCACCTGGGCGTATAGAGGAGGAACCAGCACTGGCATTTTTAATCCGATGTTTGGTTTCTGAGATATTTGGTTGTCCCAAGATAAATAACTCAACCATTTATGGTGTTTAAAAAGTGTCACATATTCCTGCAGGAGGTAGTATTGGTCAAAATTAAAAAGTGTCACATATTCCTGCAGGAGGTAGTACTGGTCAAAATTAACAAGAAAGTTCCGATAAATGTATGTACGAAAACCAATACATTTTGTGATATTGGTTAATCTGCCCTCTCAATCCCATCTGTCTGGTACGTAGAACTAGACACTATTGGCAGTAGTGCATGTATTTATCAAGTATCCTCACACATCCTTCAGACCTTCTTCACAGTAATTACGCACTCTTTCAAATAGCCATGTCTCGATTCGGCTTATGTCACACACATTCGTCACACACTCCCGTACCAAATGCACATTGTCGACCGGTTTGGCATACACCAACAACTTTAAACTTATATGGATATGGTGTCTGTTCTTTCGGACATGTCCATATAATTATATAGTTCTGGCAATACCGGCCATGACCTTCTTCTTCAGTGCGGATGCACACATATTCCCCGAACCCTTACGGAACTTGGTAAGAATGTCTTCCACGAGTAATGAGTGTGTTGGGGTGGGACACTACGAGTGTAGTGTGTGGACATACAAGGTGAGAACGTGGGTCTCGCGGGAGGCGTGCGCGAGATAGTCCCTGCAGTCGCAGTATTCTCTGTGCCCTCGGTAGCTCAAATGGATAAAGCGTCTGCCATGTAAGCAGGAGATCCCGGGATCGAGTCCCGGTCGGGACACACATTTCCACCTGTCCCCGTTGATATATATCAACGCCCGTCAGCAGCTGAAGGTATTAAATTAATGCTAACGACTTTCAATGTCCCCATATCTAGAAATCTATCGGATTCAGGTCGGTAAACGGTTAGGTGACGCTGCCGGCACTGTTAGTGCAAAGTTGCAGCGAGGTATTGTCCCACGATGCGTAAAAAACTGGTTGGTGTCTCGTCTTGTATAATCCACAGGAGCTGTCTCTCAGCGAGGGTAACGTTTCCCAGTAGCGCGCACAAACCTTCGCGCAGAACTGGATGATACAGAGTTGTTTGGGAAAGTGTGTGGCTCAATGTATCTGTCACCGTAAATTACTGCACGCTCATTGATACTGAAGCGAATCTGATGCCTCAGGGATCGAGTAGACGAGATGTGTTTGGCAGTAACGAAGATGACGTGGTGCTCATAACTCTTACATATGCATTTTTGGACCCATGTTTACTGGCTCACTTGACACTTTTCCTCGTTATGGTCCATATTACCTCTTCCCAGTTCATGGAAAGCAGATAGCTTGCAGTAGAAGAGGTCCAGTGTCAGAGATATCACAACGATCAACGATTTTCGATTATAACTTTTGACTTGGTCGCTTCCAGAACGGGGTCACTTACCTCAAATTGGTAAATTTAATCCTCTCCGTCACCTCTGAAAGCTTGTAACATCTTCACGCAATCATACTGTATACACACAGGGTGGTCAGAAATACTCTGAAAACCTTGTAATGGGGTGTTATGCTGAGAAATAAATTCGGTAAGTTGCGCCGTTTCAGTGTTAATTAGGACTGAAGTTAGCCAATCAGGCCGTTACAAGCGGAAATTCAAACCCCACGCCATGGACGGTTTCAGAAGATTTTTGAAAACCCCTCGAGGGTCGACGGAACTCATCTAGTAGTGTCCATCCACCGCTCTGAAGATGACTCTTTCATAGAGTCTAAACCGGTCACTCACTCCAGCAAAAAAAAAAAAAAAAAAAAAAAAAAAAAAAAAAAAAAAAAAAAAAAAAAAAAAAAAAAAAAAAAAAAAATTAACAAGATTGCGATCAAGACCATTTTAAATTTTAATTTTATGGACGGTTCCGCCAGATGTGTTCTTCGTCTAGTTTCCTAAATCCGAAGAAGAGAGCGATACAACAACTGAACATGGACGGTAGAAAGGATCGATCCAGAGTCAAAGGCTGAGCATCCCGCGCGCTCTCATCTACGCTACGAGAACAACTGACACTAATTGTATCTGGCGGTCCGCTTGAATTTTGCGCGGCCAGCGGCCTCATTGGCTGACTAGTGCTAATTGACGCGGAAACGGCGCAACGTACCCATTTTTTTTAACAATTAGACAATTATTTCTCACCATAACTTATCTTGTAAGACCCTTACAAGCTTTCTAGACAGGGTTGGAACTTTGAAAGTGGCTACTATTTATTTACAGCTCGTACAAAATAGATACGTGTTTTAAAGTTTTACTGACCTTCATAGTAGTCACCAGCATTGTGTATAACCCGTTGCTAGTGATGTGGAAGTCGTAGGATACTCTTAACAGTGCCAGTTGTGTTGATAGTTTGAGCGGCGCGGTCTATTGCGCGACGAATCTGTAGCAGTTCTCAAGCGAATGCCGTGAAGTGTTTCCTCCAGCTTAGAAATCGAGTTGAACTCACGGGAGCTTAAGTCAGGGAATTGCAGTAGGTGGTAAAACACCTAGCAGCCCCATCAGTCAAACAAATCAGTAACAGCTCAAACTATACGTGCTTCAGCATTGTCCTGCAAAATGGTCAGGTCCTGCAGAAAGTGTCATCATTTCCGTCTCTATGCTGTTCATGTTTGGAACACAACCTACGACCAGCAATAGACCGTGACGCTCGAACTGTCAACACAACTGGCACTGCCATGACTATCCTACGACTTCCACATCACTGGCAACGGGTTATACACAATGCTGGTGACTACTTTGAAGGTCAGAAAAACTTTGAAACACGTATCTATTTTGTACGAGCTGTAAATAAATAGTTGCCACAATCAAAGTTCCAACCCTGGTTGGAACTTTTGTGTGTGTGTGTGTGTGTGTGTGTGTGTGTGTGTGTGTGTGTGTGTGTGACAATGAGGGACCATTTAAAAAAAATTATGAAGTGATTCAGCTCTTAAACTGCTTTCTGGAACTTGAAAGTTGTAATCCGAATAGCTAGAGGAAGGCGGAAAGATGTACATTGAAAAGTCGCATCCAATAATTCGTTTTACGACCACCGCTTCACGCTTGCGGTAAGTGCCTCGTAGCTGTAATAGTAAACTTCACGATACTACACAGTTCTAGGCTGTCCATAACCTGACTGGTAACGCAGGAGAAGGCTATGCACAACTCCTCGCAGCTTCAGCTCGTATTGCTCTCGCGGCTGTCCCCAGGCGAGAGGTAGCTCGCCACGGATGCAGAGTCCTCGTTTACGATGGATATCGGGTATTGGAATGCGATTCAGGCCTCCCGCTGCCTGTGCAGTGGCGCCGGGCTTTCGTTGTTTCTGGCTTCTCCTGCCAACAGCGCAGAGCGGAAAAGGAAACAGCTGTGCGACTTCCGGAACAGGCCGAGTATGGACTCAGCGGATGGGTGCGACACGAGTAGAACTCTCCATGGGGGCGCGTATTAACTTCATTATGTTTATTTGCACAACACCTCAGTAATTAAAATCTCAATACGTTCTCTTTACAACGATATATAACGAGTTTTTGACATATATATTGCACAATCAGTTAAGCAGCTCATGCATCTAAGTTACTAACAAGAATAATATACAAAATAATGAAAAAGAAAACTGAACATTTGTTAAACCATCAGTTTGACCTTAGGAAAGGTAAAGGCACCAGAGAGGCAGTTCTGACGTTGCGCTTGACAATGGAAGCAACACTGAAGAAAAGTCAAGAAAACTTCACAGGAATTGTCGAACTGGGAAAAGCATTCAGCAATGTATAATTGTGCAAGATGTCAGAAACTGTTATAAAAATAGGGGTAAGCTATAGGGAAAGACGGGGAACATACAATATGTACAACAACTCAGAGGGAACAATAAGATTGAAAGAAGAAGAACGATGTGCTCGGATTAAAAAGGGTGTAAGGCAGGGATGTAGTTTTCCATCCCTACTGTTCAATCCACACGTCGAAGAAGAAATGACGGAGATAAAGAAAAGGTCCAAGATTGAGTGAAAGGATGTCAGAAATAAAATTCGTTGACCACAGTGCTATTCTCACTGAAAACGAAAAATAATTACGGGGTGTGTTGAATGGAATCGTCTAATGCGTAAATAATATGGAATAAGAGTAATCGAAGAAAGACGAAAATAATGAGAAATAGCAGAAATGAGAACAGCGAGAAACTGATTATCAGGAATGGGGAACACGAAGTAGACGAAGTTAAGGAATTTTGCTATCTTGGCCGTAAAATAACCCATGATACAAGCAGAAAGAATGACATAAAAAGTAGACTAGCACTGGCAAAAAAAGTCATTCGTGGCCAAGAGAAGTCTACTAGTATCAAATATAGGCCTTAATTTAAGGAAGAAATTTCTGAGAATTTACGTTTGAAGCACAGCATTCTGTGGTTGGTTGGTTGGTTGATTTGGGGGAATGGGACCAAACAGCGAGGTCATCGGTCCCATAGAATTAGGGAAGCGTGGGGAAGGAGGTCGGCTGTGCTCTTTCAAAGTAACCATCCCGACATTTGCCTGAAGCGATTTAGGGAAATCACGGAAAACTTAAATCACAGTGGCCGGACGCGGATTTGAACCGTCGTCCTCCCGAATTCAAGTCCTGCGCTAACCTCTTCATTTCAACGTAGCACTTCCACCCTGAGCCTTTAGTTTCTTGTTGGATGTATTTAAAACTCTGTCTCCCGTTACAGTTTTTATCCTCCACAACTTCCTCCAGTACTGTGAAGGTTATTTCCTGACGTTTTAACAGATGCTCTCTCTTTGTGTCCCTTCCACTTGCCAATGTTTTCCATATGTTCCTTTCTTCGCCGGTACAGCTAAGAGCCTCCTCATTCCTTATCTTAAATCAGTCCAACTAAAGTTAAACAATTTTTCTACAACACCACATCTCAAATGCCTTCAATTTTTTCTTTTCCGATTTTCCCACAGTCTTTGAATCACTACAGTGAATAGCAAAAAGCAAAATCTGTATCACAGTTATACAGAAATGGACACTCCATAATAAGTAACACACCGTAAGAAGTAACTATAGTCTCGTAAATGCACCTGTTATTACATGACCTTGGTATGTTCATAGCTTAATTCAAACTGAGGCTGCTATTAACCAGCCACTGTGTATCTCTAACAGTAATATCCGGGCATGACTGGCAATTAAAACATATTTTGTACTAAAATCAAAGCAGATCAATAACAAAGTAAAATAGCAGTTTCGCGTAAAACAAATGACAAGCTAAGGTAAGAACGATATAATGATGTCGTGGAACAACTCACTGATCCTGATGTCAAACACATGCGTTAATATTAATATTAAAGCTTTTCTAAAAATCTCATAAGCATGATTACGACTTGTAAGGAAATCTCAATTATGGTTTTTAATTTTACCTTTGCTTTAAAATGTCGTGTATAAGACACCAAATCCTAATGCTAACGCCCTCTGTAAATCACATGAACTACAGAACCAGGGCTGTTGACAGTGATTGAGATGCAATCCCTATGAAGAGTTTGTTAACAATTCAGTTAAACATATAATGGCCTGCATTGACCTTAATAACATTACGGGAAAAGCAACATAATTTTGCAACCCGCAAATTTTGTTTTCATGTAATAAGGTCCGCTGCTAGTGGTCTCGCGGTAGCGTTCTCGCTTCCCGAGTATGGGGTCCCGGGTTCGACTCCCGGCGGGTCAGGGATTTTTCCTGTCTCGAGATGACTGGGTGTTGTTGTGTCGTCTTCATCATCATCACTCATCCCCATCACGGTCGGAGGAAGGCAATGGCAAACCACCTCCATTAGGACCTTGCCTAGTAAAGTGGTGCGTGTCTCCTGCATTGTTCCCCTACGCTCTGTAAAGAAGCATGGGACTTCATTTCCATTTTTTTCCATAATAAGGTATCAAGCATCACTACCTGTAAAAGAACATGCTCGGCAGAATACACGTCCTTCAGCAGCCAATGGAATAGACTAGTTAGAGTACTCCCTAGTACTATACCAGTTATTTCCGTTCACCTACCTTACTGATCTGCGTAGGCTGGTTGCGGTACTTCCCTGCGCCCCGCATCAGTACCTGCCCGTGTTTGCAGTTCATTTGTGTCGTCGAGATTTCTTCTGTGCGTGTACGTATGCACGTGCGTGTGTGTTCGACTACAATTTTGTGGTTCATCGACACTGTCGCCGCCTCCATCTCGCTGATGCCACCGCAGCCGCTTCCGCAGCCGCCACCGTAGTCGTCGTCGTCGTAGTCGTCTCGCCGCCTCCGTCTTCATCGCCGACATCTTCATCTGCCTTCGTCATCATCACATCACCCACGATGTCACTGCTGTCATTTTCCTCCATCTCTGCGACTCTCTGTCGCCAGTAATCAATAATGGACACTACAACCACCTACATGATTTATACCACTCCGTACCCCATTCCAATTGTCGCTACATGAGGCATTTCCTCTGGTCCGAGCAACACTTTCTACAGTCTAGTCCTCGTCTGCAATCGTTTCCTTCACCTATCCTCCCATTCTCTCGACCTTCAACCTCTCTCGACTTTCAGCCACTTCCTTTGCTTATACCCCACTGCCATCTTATCCCAAACCGAACACTTTCCATGCAACTCCAGCAAAAATAATATCTTGATGTGCTACCGCGGTAGCACCAGGAACCACCATACAGTCGGCAAGCAACCAAATCAACTCCAGCCAAATGGAAGAATTCCTCCACTTCCCCAAACCACACTCAAAACCACTGCCTAATGACGACGCCTCTACCGGCATTATAATAAAAAAGCCCCAAACAAATCCTAATCCTACTGAATACATGTAAACTCCTCTCTCCTCTCCACATTCATCCTTTCCCACCCCGACTGCAAATTCCTAAATGTTAAATCGCTCACGGTCGAAATCAGCAAGTACGTCCCTCACATTCCCATCACTCAAATCATAGCAGACAACTTCACGAATTTTTACTTCCACTCAGACTTCCTCCTCAAAATCCCACACATTGCCTTTGGTCCTCATGCCTTCCTTCAACACTACCTCACCATACAAACATGAGTAGCTGCCTCGCCAACCCCTCATCGTCACTGATAGTGGAGCTTAACCCTTATATCACAGCAGAGTGGGTGATCTCCGAAATGAATTCCAATCCTGCCTTTGAAATCCGCAAAGCCCGCTGTCTCTATGATGACTCAGGTCCCACTGTAGTAATGCAAGTCTTCAGGGTCTGCCTCCACCATTGCTCACCTCCATACAGAGGAAGACCTGATTTAAAACCTCCATCATAAAGTCGAACCCTCCAAATCCCCCCTTCAGTTCTACCATTGCCAAAAGTTCATCCTCTATAGCGACCTACTCACGCCCAACTGCAAAAATCTATCCACCCATCCTCACTGTGAAGCTACCCACTTCCTGAAACAATGTCCAAACCTTGCCGCCTTCCGACCTGCTACAACTTCAGTGATACCTAACTCACCTAGTCCACCAAATCCAAAACCAAACTCTCACCCATCAAATAAGAATTAACTGTGCCTGTCTGTTCTATTGATGGTCCTATACATCCCAGTAACTGTCTCTACCCCTTCCCACAGCCGAAGATATCATGAGGTTTCTCACTAATGTCCTCCAAAATATCCACTCCTTTCCAACGACTGCATACACTACAGTACATTTCCCTCACTGCCCACACCATATTGTACCTCAATGTCAAAACCACCTACTCTTGAAAGCAAGTCCATTTTATTTTTATCCATATCGACAACCTCACCGACACAACTCAATTCCTAGGCTATCATCATGGTGTGACAGAAATACAGCATCCTACACCTCAATATCTGCCCCTTATCCATCAGCAAACCCCCCTTGATGTGTATCCTGTCCCAGTACAATGGTGATATCTTCCTCCAGACCTATAACATCATTGAACCTCCCCTTTATCTTCCATCACACAACAATCCTCTGCCCCTGGTAGAGAGGAAATCGGCTACTACAAGAACACGCCCATTCAGCTATAACCCTTACTCAAAAATCCCACAAAACACCTTATCCTTGGCCAGTTCTTCAAAACCCTAACTGTTACCTGTGCTACTATCCACGTACAACCAAATAATCCCATCCCCTAAGTTCTCCTTACCAACTTCGACTTTATCTTTTCCACCTACATTATTGCCACTGACTTCAAGATCCCTAGTAGAACACCTGCAGAACTCCAGAAGTGGTGCCAGTTTACAGACTAACTACAAACTGACACTGTCCCCATCCCACAGCAGATCTGTTCTGAAATTGAAACCACCCTCGATGTCATTGTAGCATCTCCAAACCTCCTTGACACCTCACCACAGGAAACCTCTATCAAACTGGAAGTGATTACCTAACTGGTTTCCTCACCATTTCCTGCACGTGACCTCATCTCCATGGACCCCATCCAAATCTCTGTTCAATACTTATCCGAAGACAGATTGGAAGCAACCCCTTAACGCTTGACAGTATCCCCATGCCATGGCATTCCTTCAGATCTTGTCGGTCTCTGAATCCACCTAAATTTCTTCCAAGGTCATATGTCCTCATAATCCCACTCTCTCCACCGCAGACTCTACCCCTTCTATGAGAATCCTACTGCTTGTACTTCCCTTCAAAAAGACATGTGACCAGGATACAGTCACATATCACTGGAAAATGCAAGGAAGCACCAGGAATTTACTCAATGCTAGAAAACGCCAGGACTGGCGCCAGACATCCACCAGACCATAAGCTATACTTCATTTTACGTCTTTCAAATACTGAAAAGTATTCCACCGACTCACTGGCTCTCATTTCATCCCTCACTACCGGAACAAAACTGACCACTTTGCATCCTAGCTCTCAGATATTTTCTCAATCCCTGATGACCCACTCTTCGATTACTCCCTATTCCCTGCCATCCACGAATGCACAGATACCACTGTCCCAATCTGTATCCTAGCTTCCAGTACCTGTACAACATACCACAATTGCCCTTGATGACAGCATTTTACTCAAAACAAGTACTTCACAGAAATCGTGACAGATGTCACCTGTTTATGATTTTATTTCCTATCAACGTTAAGAATGTCATATCTCCTTTCCAGTCACCTTTGCAAACCTTTATACCACAATCAGCTTCATATTATCTTCAATAATGACCATCTGACGCCAAACTGTAAAAATCCATTCTCTTGTCCCCACTGTAAAGCCTCCTACTTCCCGAAACAATGTCCAAACTTCGCCGCCATTCCAATCTGCAACACATTCAATGACACCTTAACCTCTTCCCTTGGACTGTGAAAACCTCCAAATTCCTACATGTCCTGAAACTGCACAAACCCCTTACTGATGCCTCATCCTGCCAACCCGTTTGCCTCATCTCAGTGTTTAGCAACGTCTTTCAATCCATCTTGTTCCAACAAATCCATCAATACTTAAACTCGTACCACCACCTTCTCATTAATCACTTTGACGTTTGTCCCACCTCGTCCTCTGATACCCAGCTCCTGCACTTCATCGACCTCTTATCCCATGAACTCAACACCCATAAATCCGCTATTTTTGTATCCGTTGATATAGAGAGAGGCTACAGCTATATATAGCATTCCAGTCTCCTTTTCAAACTCCAGACTTACAAATTTCCAATTATTTCTATATTCCTTATTGCATCCTTTCTCCCTAATCACCCATCCTTTGTCACCATATAAACGACACCAACTCCTATACCTTCCATCCCACTGCAGGTGTGACCCAAGGCTCCACTTTCTCTCCTTTACTTTACTTTATGTTCTCTACACTGCTAATACACCCAAACCACTTCCACCAGACCACATCGTTCAATACGCTGATGACACCGCTTGTGCCGCCTTCTGTCTTTTGAGTGGTTTGATGTGGCCCAGCACGAATTCCTCTCTTGTGACAACCTCGTCTTAGAGTAACACTTGTAACCCACGTTCTCAATTATTTGTATGATGTGTTCCAACTCTGTCTTCCTCTACAGTTTTCACCCTCTACAGCTCCCTCTAGTACCATGCAAATTTCTCTGATGTCTTAACAGCTATCGTTCCATTCTGTCCCTTATTCTTGTCAGTGTTTCCCATATATTCCTTTCATTTTTCTTCGCCGATTCTTTGGGGAATCTTCCCATTCCTTACCTCATCAGCCCACCTAATTTTCAATATTCTTCTGTAACACCATATCTCAAATGCCTCGATTCTCTTCCTTTCTGGTTTTTGCTTAGTTCATACAAATCGCGCTCCAAACATGCATTCCCAGTAATTCCATCCTCCAATGAACGCTTATGTTCGGTACTAGTAGGCTTTTCTTCACCATGAATAACCTTCTTACCAGTGTTAGTCAGCTTTTTATGTCCTCCTTGCACCGTCCATCATGAATTATTTTACTGCCTAAGTAGCAGAATTAACTTAATCTATTCTGTGATCATCAATTCTGGTAATTTTGTCGCTGTTCTCATTTCTGGTACTTCTAATTATTTTCGCCTTTCTGCAATTTCCTCTCAATCCGTATTCTGAATTCAGTAGACTGTTCATCCTGTTTAGTAGATCGTGTAATTGTCCTTCACTTTTACTGAAATTAGCAATGTCATCAGCGAATTTTTATTGTTGATATCCTTTCACCTTGAACTTTGCTTCCACTCTTGAACCTTTCTTTTTATTTCCGTCATTCCTTCTTGGGTGTATAGATTAAACAACAGGGGAGGAAGACTACATCCCTGTCGTACATTAATCCAAGCATCACTTTCGTGGTCTTCTATTTTTATTGTTCCCTCTTGGCTCTAGTACATATTGTATATTACCCGTCTTTCCCTACAGCTTTCCCCTATATTTCTCAGAATTTCGAACATCGTGCACCATTTGACATTGTCAGTGCTTTTCCCAGGTCAGTAGATGTTATCAATGTGTCTTGAATTTTCTTCAGATTTACCTATATTGTCAACCGCAACGTCAGTATTACCTGTCTGGTGCCTTTATCTTTCATAAAGCCAAACTGGTAGTCATCTAACACGTCTTTCATTTTCTTTTCCATTCTTCTGTACAACACTCACGTTAGAGACTTGGATGCGCGATGGTGACATAATTCTCCTACCTGTTGGCTCTTACAATCTTCGGAATTGTATCGATATTTTTTTTCCGAAAGTCGTATGGTATATCGTCAGACTCATACAGTCAATACACCAGCGTGAACCTTTTCCGCTCCAACAACGAACTACCTATCCCGGGATACGTCCTTCTAGTTTTAGTGCTGGTGAATTGCTTACCTTTAAGATAAGTGCTTTTTAAAAAGTATTTGAAACCTTTTCAATGTACCCTTATTGCTAGTCGCTTTATCTTTTTATTATTTCTGTTTTCAATTAAACACGAAGAAAGCCATTTTTGCCGGGCAGGGTGGACGAGCGGTTCTAGGCGCTACCGTCTGGAACCGCGCGACCGCTACGGTCGCAGGTTCGAATCCTGCCTCGGGCATGGATGTGTGTGATGCCCTTAGGTTAGTTAGGTTTAAATAGTTCTAAGTTCTAGGGGACTTATAACCTCAGCAGTGAAGTCCCATAGTGCTCAGAGCCACAAAGCTATTTTTCCTTGACATATAAAGCATTATCTTCACCCTTCACTTTTTTCCTTGTAAGTATCTCATCTTCATGTTAGTGTTTCTTCTCACATTTTGTTTTTCTTGTTCACTGGCTCAAGACCGATTTGAATGTCTCGCTGCCAGGCTCCCTCTTCCCCCCCCCCCCTCCCCACAAACACATATAACGGGGGTGGGAGAGTGAAATAACAATATAAAATAAAACAGGATACGTCTCTTCTGGGTTTTGAAGTACAGGGCGGGTGTTAGAGTGCCCCCCACTTGAGTTGCGACATGGGGACGTGGATTATCACGAACCAATGCCACTCCTTGTCTCAGTTTTCCTGGACGTTTTCCCTTAACTGCGCGTCATTATTTCTCCAGCGTTGCGCAGTAGCTTTCCCCATTGATGGAGACAGCAGGTTCATTGCAACCATTAAGCAGTGGATGAGGCTAGTGTTGACAACTGCCGTGTGTGAGTTGTTGTTGCACCTTGATTGTTGTATAATGTCGTCGAGCACAGGCGGTGCTGAGATTAATGTGTCCAGACCGTGTGTAACGTTATATTCGGCATGTAGATTACTCAGTCCGCCCATGGTCTCGTTGCTCTTTACGTCATGGGTCAAGCCAGATAACTAGTATCGCAATCTCCACTGTACGTCAAGTTGTTACTGTAGCAGGAGCAGTAATTCAGTTCTGGAAATCCTGTGGTTCTCTGGGTGCGCCTTAAGTCAGGCGACAAGTGACGCGGCAGAGACCCCACAGACCCGGAGGACGGCGACCCGCTGACAGCCCGAGTCTCCAGAGGGCTGTGGGTGGTGGAGGGGGGAAGGGGAGGGGGAGGGGCGACTGTACGGCCTCATCAACCGGCGCCGCGAGTCTACGGCGGACAGCCAATTAGCCGCTTCCCGTGCTTAATGGAGCGCCCCGAATCCCTTTGTTCCTGCCCCAGCTCCACCTCCACCTGCACCAGCCCTGACGTCAGCTGCTGGTGGCACGTGCTTCTGTATCCGCGGTCCGGAGCTGCGCTCAGCGCATTACCCAGCCTCTAGCACTTTAATACCACAGCGTAGTGTCTCCTCTAGTGCGTACTGTAGCAGTATAGATACGAGGTGTTCGAGAAAAGTAAGGACGCAGATTTTTTATCAACCAAACATTTAATTTTTTCGAACAAAAATCTTGTCCTCTTCAAAGTAGTTCCCTTCGGTTGGTGAAGTCATTGTTGCCAGTCTTGATAGCGGCGTCGTTGAAAGGCCTTTAACGTGTTGGCCACATTCTTGTAATATTCTCCGTAGTCTCAAAATGACGTCCTTTTAAGACATTTTTCAATTACACTAACGAACAGCCCATAACGGAAAATTCCAGGCTTTTCATCTATGCCGACGATACTGCAGTGGCTGCTCAAGGAAAGACGTTTGAAGAAGCAGAGGAAAAGTTGACTTCTATGCTAGGTAGGCGTGGCTCCTACAACAGAGCCAATCATCTATAGCCAAATCCCAACAAGACTCAGGTGTGCGCATTTCATTTGAAGAATAGAGAAGCTCGGCGGGAACTGGACGTTACATGGCAAGGCAAACGACTGGAGCATTTTTAAACACCAGTATACCTGGGTGTTACTCTTGACCGAACTCTGTCCTTCAAGAAACATTGCAATAACACCAGGCTGAAAGATATTCCACGCAATAATACCTTGAGGAAGCTCACATCCACCGCGTGGGGAGCAAGTCCTCCCGTCCTGAGAATTTCGGCTCTTGATTTGTGTGTGTCCGCTGCAGTGTATGTTTCACCTGTGTGGAGTGCATCCACTTACACCAAATAGGTTGATATTACAATCAATGAGACCGTCCGAATCTTGTCGGGATGTATGAAACCAACTCCAGTTAATAAAATCTACCTGATTGTTGGAATAGCTCTCCCCACTATTACAAGGGCTTTGGCTGCTGATGTAGAGAGCGCTAACCAAACTTACGATCCCCGACATCCACTGCATGATCATCAGGCTGTAGTCCGTCGACTGAAGCCGGTGAAGAGCTTCATCGCCGGTACTCAACCACTAGAGGAAACACCAGAGTTTAACCACATGAGCTGGTGAAAGAGCAAGCTACCATCCCTTTACAGGGATGACTTGCCCTACCCTATTTGGAGATCGCTCAATCGTCTTTGGGTGGGGGTTCCTCTTTGCAAGACCAACATGCGAAATTGGGGCACTCTTCCAGCTGATGGAGATACATACTGCTAGTGCGGAACAACACAAGACCCGGCCAACTTGCTAATTTGTCCTCAACTTGAAGAAACCTGCACAACACAGGACCAGATCGAGGGAAACAACAAGGCCATCGGAGTTGCTGCCTTCTGGAAACGCTGACCGGACACGGAAATGAATGAATGATGAACTTCTGGAAAAGAAAAAAGTCACGAGTATTCAGATCATATGAATAGGGGATTTGGAACAACGGGAATGTCTTTTGAGGTCAAAAATTCCCTAGTAGAAGTGGCCGAGTGACATGGGGCGTTGTCATGATGCAGCACTCACTTGTCTGCATTGTCTGATATCAGTAGATACACCCTTTTCCTGAGTCTTTCAAGGGCATCTTTGTAAAACACTTGGTTGACAGTTTGTTCTGGAGGTCTGATCTCATAAGAGCACGCACACGTTCGATGTCTTCGTCGTTTTTTGGAAGTTGAAGTCCTGTCCTGAGCTAGATTTATCTTCAGCGTGTCTTCGGCCTTCCATAAATGATTTGTGCCAAAGAAAAACGTGCTCTTGATAATGAATGTTCTCCATAGTCATGTTTCAACATTAAAAGGTCACGCTAGCGGAGTCCCCAGATTTAACACGAAACTTGATGGCATAATGTTGCTCTAAATTCCGCTGTACCAATTTCGTAACACACAACAAAAACACAGTTTCACTGATAGCGGTGTCAAATATCGAGTGATAGGTGTATAGAGCTGAAACTTGGACTGAGCATCTGGAAGGAGTAAACACACCGGTCTACACAAGCAGAACAACACCGTGTTACCAGAGCACTCCCAGTGCAGTCAGTCTCATTACTTCTCCCACACACTTCGTAAATACTTTACTCTGGTGTTCCTTCCATAACAAAATCTGACATTACGACAAGAATACTTTGTAAATTTATTGCAGATGTACCTAATATTACTAAATTTCTCATAAATGCATTTTTTAAATAATGTACTTGCATAGAGGGGAGAGCAGTAGTGCAGTATCGGACAGCTTACAGTACCGGACACTGCTCTGATTTCCCTTTCCTCCTCGAAAGTGTGCACTAAGCGGAAACAAAACGTAATGTCCAATTTTGTAAGGAACTGCGACTGTTTATAATAATAAAATTTCAGTTAAAACAATTGTATGCGTCATTTACTCCTTTTATTTCATCTTTCGAGAGTTTACGTTCTTATCTTCAGGTGGAACACTCATATTATGCTACGTTTTTGCTAGCTGGATGCAGCTGTTTGTTATGGTTTCATTTGGCTACAAAATCGTCTAACAGGCACTTGTTAGCTTAATATGGCACTAAGATGATAAATTTTAAACGGTGATACAGATACAATCTGTGACAGTGCAAAGAACACTGCACACAACACAAGAAACAGTAAAGATAAATGTTCCAACACAGTAGTATCGAAGATAAAGTGCAATCGATGCCCCTACAATAGGTCGGTCTGACGAGAGGAAGCTTCTGAGCTATATTCAAAAAGCACGTTAATGCATTTAGATGCAACACATTCTTAAATCTGCCATAGCTGCACATATTGAGGACACAGCACGTTTCTTTGATGACAAACAGATCAATCTAATAATGGTTCACAAAGTAAACAAAGGCCAGAAACTTCACCCTTATGTAGAAATAGAAGTTTTCATTCACAGTAGAAAACATGAACAGAACACTGTAAATGAAAAAGCTGAGACAGTGGCCTTGAGTTTCTTCAAGAACAACGCAGATATACTAGGTGAGGCACACTATGCCTACTGAGTGATCGTAACAAAAGAAAATTTCCAAAGCACTGCGCACATACAGAAAGAATTAGATTATGTTGATAGTAAGTCCGTCAGTTTTATGTTTTTTATTTTGTTTTTATTTCTGTCTTTACTCTCAAGTATTTGCAATAGTAATGCTTTTAACAAGTTGTTGTAAAGAATGAACAAATTTTATAATTATTGTATCTAGCCACAGCCAACAATGTAGGTTAGTAATGAATGATATCTAAGGGAATACACTATATCTTTACGTAGTTATAATCTTTGGTTTGTCATTCATTAGTTCGTGTTCTGTAAGACAAACTAAGTTAAAAATGTATATTTACGATGAACCGCAAGGTTGTGTGCACCGGAACATATTTTAAGTACTCAGTCGTTGTTTGAAATTTATAATGTTTGTGCCATATTACGCTAAGAGGTGTCTCTTATATGTTTTTGTAGCTAAACCACAACAGACAACTGGCTGCGTCCATCTAGGAAAAACATAACATAACATCATTGTTCCACATGAAGGTAGAGTGTAAATATTCGAAACACTTCGTGGGATGAGATAGAAAGATGCAGATAATTGTTGTGTATCAATGTGCACTGGAGTCGGGTATCGTCTTCTTCTCGTTAGTGATTGCTTGATGATGTTTCTGTAGCTCTTAGTGTACAGAAGGTAGTTTGAGGCTTGTGGTTCCCGTTGCTGTATTTAAGGTATATATGTTTTGTAAGGAATGACTTGTAACAAAGGTTTCACTATAATTTCTATAATGGATCTCACGATGTGACTAGATCCTACTGCGTGTTTGCCATGTAGTGCCAGCAACTCGATTCTCTTTCAGTATTTGTCACAAGCCATTTCGGTTTTTTTCACACTGAAAAGGTGGAAAATAAGAAAAAATAAGACGAAAGTCAAATGGAGAACGCATGAAAATGGCTGTGACGAAGATTATGTCCCACAAAATGACACCAAAAGAAGCAGCTGAAGTGTTTTCAACAATTACAAAGGAAAAATATCTCAAACTAAAAGAAGAGATCAAAAGCTGACAAAATGAAGTCTGAAAGAGAGTTCAAGGACGTTAGTGTAGTGACGTAACAAGACTGTTACGCCACTTGAGGTAGCCGATTGAAAGGCACGCGTACACACACGCCGACGGGCGTCAAGTCTGGAACAGGATAACTATTGAATGGTAGCAAGAAAAGTACGTAGCTGCTTTATACTTAACTTTAATAATCCTTGTGATACATCTCTCTTGACTATACAAATGCGACTCGTAAGATACATGCACTGTTACAATTGGCGCCTTGCTAGTTCGTAGCCATGGACTTAGCAGAAGGCGATTCTAACTGTCTCTCGGCAAATGAGAGGAAGGCTTCTTCCGTATTGTCGCTAGTAATGTCGTCGTACAACTGGGGCGAGTGCTTGTTCGTATATCGAGACCTGCCTTGTGGTGGCACTAGGTCTGCGATCACACAGTGGCGACACGCGGGTCCGACATGTACTAAATGGACCGCGGCCGATTTAAGCTACCACCTAGCAAGTGTGGTGTCTGGCGGTGACACCACAGTTAGGGTATTCATAAACAAAATAAACAATCAAACAAGGACCATGGAAAGCTAATTACAACTTTCATTACGTGTTCGGAGTCTTTTAAAGAAGACTGGGTGCTGTATATCAAGTGTTGTGTCCGGCAACATGTTAGATCCATGGACCATTAGAGTAATTTGTATTTTATTTGCGATCTCTGGAAAACAATGAGCTGAACATTGGTGAACTAAACTGACATTGTAACAGTAAGTTACAGTAAGTAACACTAAGTTCCCATGTTTATGTTTCTGTTATTATTAAATCAGTATCAGTGCACAGTATCATTAATAAGAGACATTATCACAGAAATGACAATAGCCTATACTGCAAGACACTTTCTACAAGCCTTCTAATGGAGCTCTCTTACTTTCGATTTAATTAAGTACCATAAATAAAAATTAAAGATTATTACACTGTGCTATGCATGGAAACTGTATTCAGGTAAGAGAATATTATGTTAATATTTCGATTAACCAATGTAGTTACACGATAAAGTCAAAAAAAGTAGACTGCCGATACTGCACCACTCTCCCATGTACAACACCACCTGCTAAATAAACTTTATGGAAATTGCTGTTAGATCGGTCCATGTGAACCATCTTCTGGCACCTGAAAATTATAATCACAATGGACGATGATATCAATATCAAATTGTAAAACACTGATAAAAATTCATTATTACAACACACTCCAACCACACAGTTTGCTAATTACTGTTGTTTTAGTATCTTAATTCTATTGTCTTATCATTTATTTGAATGTGTGCATTATGTTACTCTCTTACAATTAGAAAAACTTAAGTTTGTGGTACTAAAGGCTCTACATACAACTGATTTGAATCATATTTAACAATAGAATGTAAAACGTTATGCTGAATAACTTGAACAATGTTGAAAAAAGGGAAAATTTTAGTGATGGGGAAAAATCACGGTGGAGTCACACAAAGTTCACATTCAAATTTGGCTCCACTACTTCTCCATGTACAATTTTGGTGCATGATTTAACATTCATCAAAGAGAATCAGTACTTTTTCTAGATGATGCTAGAGTGATAATAAATCCTATTAGAGAGAAAGCAACAAAGGAGATTGTTAATTGCGTTTTTCAAATAATTATTGTTACATTTTCAACTTTGTGAAAAAGCACTGTAGTCAGTTATATACAACAAGTAGGGACTTGCCAGCAATTAATGTAGTGCATGAACGGGAGTCAGAGAACAAGATAGAATGCTTCACTTTTTGGGTGAACACATTGATGAAAAATTGAAATGGAGGATGCATATTATTGAGCTGCTGAAGCAGTTAAGTTCAGAAATTTTTTCTCTCTGTATAATTGCTGGTCTTCGAAACAAACGAGTCGATCTCCTGACAACGATATAGGCAGTCAAATGCTGTTGAAAGATCACAGAAAATGCAGCTCGAGATATTTTGTGATTTAAGGCTTGTAAGATTTTGTGAGTGAAAGTGTAAATAGCATTCGTAGTCGAGCAACACTTCTGAAATCCTAACTGTGATGCACTAAGTTGTTTCTGTTTAAATGTGAGACTACTTTGGATACATTACTTTTTTGAATATTTTGAAAAAGCACCTCAGTAAGGAATTTAGATGATAAATATGATAATTATCTTAAGTTTCTCTTGTCGACTTTTGTGTGAGCAGATTTATCGGTTGTGTATTTTAATCTGTCTAGAAAACTTCGCTCTGACAGTGATGCACTACCTATGTTATTAAGGAATTTACCTATTAAGTTCTAACAAATTTTCAAGATTCTGTTCGAAATTCTGACAGAACTATGAGTTTTTTGTTAGAATTTTTCTAGTTCTATTAATGTCAATGTATTCTTGTTAATTAGTACTACTTATAGCTGCTTAAATTTTTGTGGAATGACACTCTAATATTTTTTCTTGTTTCTTCAACTCAACCAATTAATACTGTTCGTGGTGTCACACATATAAAGTGACTATTAAAAATACATGCAACTTGTGAACTGCCAATTACAACATTGTCGTTTAGTTTAATTGTTGTATCTTCTTCACTGACTTGTTGTGGTGTCTCTCACTTCAAAATATCCCATACAGTTTTCACCTTACTATACGAATTACTAATTTATATGTGCGTATTTATGGACCTTTAATGACTATCTTTAAAATATTGCTGTATTGTTTGTAAAGTGCAAGTAATAACTAACTGCATGAAATTTCATAGTTACTCATGACTCACTTATTTTCTTAATAAGCTTCCTGCATTACATTTTAGAAAAGCCATTTTCAGATATTGATGCATATTTACTTTGGGTTATATTGAATTTCAAATTAGCATCTCTTTCTACATATTTCTGATCTTATTCTACCTCTTCTAACTTCTCCTAGAAAGATTGTACCATGTTCTCGTTAATAAGTCTCACTGCTGTATGCAGACATACCTCAGAGCTGTGCATTATGATAAGACAGATCATTATCAATAGGGGACACGTTAATTGTTTCAGGGTGAACACTGGCTGTAAAAATGGTATCAGTAAGAGTCCTGCTGTCTTGCTGCACGCTAGTTGGTAAATTTACCACTAAAATCAAATCGAAACAGTTAGGTAATGATCCTGGTGGCACTCAATACTGCCTCAAGATCACAAACGTAGTGGTGGCTTAAAAATCTTTCGGTGATATTACGATACCAGCGAAAACAAAGATCTCGCGGTAATGAAGCTTACATTCCAGAGAATTCACTATATATTGGTCAGGCTCTGTGCCAGCAGAGTACTACTAACACATTTTGGTATAAGAAATAGGTACAGTAAGCTTCTGGTAAAATACTTCTGAGCAACGAAAGGCATCCTGCTGGCGCATGTTACTCCCACCCGCCTGAACTTCGCGTTGCAGGTCCAGCAAAAGTACATGCCTGAGTAGCAACTGGAATGAAAATACCGGAGTATTTACAGAAAGACGCTCGTGTAAAGCTACGGATATAATGACAGAACTTTTACTGCTTCTCCAAATACATCGATATATCATGTAGAAGTTTGCAGTGTGCTGCGTTTCGCTGTGGTGGATCTGGTGTTTCGACAAGCTGTCTCTGAAACGGCTGAGATCTAGGAACCGCCGTGTATCTTGTTAACGCGCGCGGTGAATCTGTCTCTCAGCAAATCCCCTGCAACGCGGTTTCTCATCTTGTGCGTCTGCCAGAAGCGGAGATTTTGCTGTCAGTTCCTTTCAGCAGTCCTTTATCCTGCAAAACAAGCGTGGGAAACAGGCCCGCGGAAGAAATTCCGCGTGAACATAAAATGAATGTAGCTTGAGAAACGCGTGTTGACGCATAATTTCTTTGTGCGGCGTGTCGGGATGAGGGTGTCATTCGTAACAGTGCGTTACCCCGTAAACATCAGTCACGGAAGCTATAGTTTTGACTTAATGCGCTAGGAGCTTCCGTTGGTTATATGGCACACGTTCCATCCGAATGCAATTTCTTGCCAAACTCCTGCTGCATGGCTGGCATGACTTGTTCAGTGCGAGATAGATTCTAGATCTGAGCTCTGGAACAGATGCCGACAAGGGTGGAACGAACATGGAATCCTTGATTAATCCACAAAATCAAAAGTAAAGAAGTGCCAGGTTTGGTGAACGTTGGCACCAGGCAGTGTCTCGCTTCCGCTACGTCAGATCCACAGAGCCAATCCGAGGATTTGTTATGTATTACCGTACATTCATTGTCAATAAAATACTTCTGCCGCTTACAAATAGTAGGTCTATTAGGATGATGTTTACCATGCACTGAGGTGACAAAACTCATGAAATACTTTTAACATTTGCAGAACATAGTTCTTATTATAGGAAACAGCGATCTATAATTACTGCAAATAAACTGGAAGCAGTCTTGATCGCATATATTTTAATGTGGTTTCGATATTATTATAAGATCATCATCATACTTACAGTGAACAAGAATCCTTATAAACGTATAAAGGACGAATTCGTATATTGATAAAACAGTAAATAACGCTGATATACCTGTCGCTAGTGCTTGTGGTGGAGTGATGGTGTACTAGAGCAGATCTTTTTTCCTTCAGTGTACCACAAAGACTATAGTCGAGACATGGTAAGAACGTCTCTGATAGCTCGCAGCGCTGTTGTCAGCTTTTCAGTATGAGAAATGCTAACAGCTGCAGGCGGAAACAGTTGCCGTCTACAGAACCACAACAACACTTAGGTGTTACCACAGAAACGTTAACAAAATCGCCTTACCTGATAAGTTGAGGGAGACACACGAAGTTGCCTCGCCTAGCACACTGCAACAGCCAGCAATCAACATACACCGACTCAACTGTAAGTCTGTAACTCTTATGATTAAGTTTTTAAGCATTTTCGAAGTATTAAAGTCCTTTCTGGTGCTCTGTTTATCGCACTACCATTAATAATTAAGTAGTGTAATGTAGAATCCCACTCATTCTAGCCGCCTTACGTTTCTGCCATGTCTTAATTTGCTATGTCAGTAGGGTAGTATGGGCCATACTAAGGTTTCCCCGGAAGCGGCACAAAAGGTCTCTCTTGCTCGTCTATCGTATGTGGCTTCTGAATTTCTTATAATATTACTTTGTGAAGAACGTAATGACATTACTCGGCGCCAAACGTCTAAATAAAATGCTATCTTCCATTTCCAGATCCAGATTGATATATCAAAATTTTATAAATTGTTATCCGTGGTTCTCTTAGTAGCTTGTGTAATCTGTGATGTTTGTAAACTATGCTGTTCATTCCAAACATGTCGTGATCTGAGCTTGAGAGCACAGCTGTAATTATTGAAGGAGAAACTAGTAGCGATTTTTCTGTTCCCTACAAATATTTCGCTGGTTCTTTCCGTATTTGGCACAGTTTCCGAGAGTTTGGTTAGGCAGGGACTGAAAAGCAGAAGTTGTTGTGAGTAAATCGATTACTGATTATAATTATAATTTTATTTCATACTTTTATCTGGCTGTTTTTGTAATGTGGCGAGTTTGTTGAGGTGAAATGCGGAGCTAATATGGTCGCCAGTGAAACTACTAGTGATGTTGTAATTTTGATTTTTGCAAATAATTGTCTGCTTTTTTAGAATATGTCGTCTTGGAGGCGCTGCGTTCATGAAATGGATTATTGGTGTAGCAGTCCTGGCCGATCGTTGTGGCCGAGCGTTCTAGGTGCTTCAGTCTGGAGCCGTGCGACCAGTACGGTCGCAGGTTCGAATCCTGCCTCGGGCATCGATGTGTGTGATGTCCTTAGGTTAGTTAAGTTTAAGTATTTCTAAGTTCTAGGGGCTGATGACCTCAGACGTTAAGTCCCATAGTGCTCAGAGCCATTTGAACCATTTTATCGCAGTCCTGTTGTTACCGGTGACTCACTCTTGTGGTTGATGTTTTTTTTTATGTCGTTTGTAGTAATGGTGCAGCTGAATGGACCAAGTCTTTTGTATTATTGATTATTTATTTGTTTTTGATTTTTGACCTGTTACTTTTCGTTTCAGTGCGATTCCGATCTATTATACTTTCTTACAGTTTATTCTGGAAGAATTAATTTGCGTTTATTTCGATTATGTCGTTATTTTGTGGGTGTGTCTGATGTCGCTGCGCTGTCTCCGTTTCAGCTACATTGGTAAAGTGAAATATTTTATTTCAGTTGTATGTTTATTGCATTCGTTTGTTCGGTTTATTTTAGAGGAATTCGTGCGTGACATTTCTCAATTCGATTTTTGCGGGCGGTGGGTGGGGGGGGGGGGGGGGGGTGAGGGGCAGATGTGTTGTCTGGTATCGCTTTGTGTTGTCTAGATACATGGGCGTATAAGGGCGCATGGGCCCAGTGTACACTGCGATTCGACTAATGTGCTTTTTGCACATTTTCGTCCGGTTCATTATGGAGGAATCTGTGTGTGTGATTTTTCGATGAAGTCGTCGTTTTGTGGGTATGTATCTTGCATTCCTGTCGTCGTTTTAGCTACATAGATATTCGATTACAGTTGTGCGTTTTTTGCATTTCTTCATTCGGTTTATTCTAGAGGAATTCGTGTGTGTGATTTTTCGATTTTGTTGACAGCTGTGGAACGATCTTACTTTATTATCTTTTTTACTCTTATCCCGCCCAAAGCTCCTAATTCCTGGAGTTTACCCGTTAATTTCATTTCATCAGTGCTTTAAATATTTCGAGTATTTTTTATGTTTGTTTCTAGGGTAAGGATATATCTTGTGGTAGCCTTCTTGGAGGGTGTAATAAGCCTGTAATTTAATGTTTTCTATGGTTGTATTAGTAACCCGAGTAAACTATGCCCTTAACTCGAAATATGACGTCGTGGTTCAAAGCAGATGAACGGAATCGGACCTTGCCGTATTACCTATAGAAAGCTTATGTCAACTGATTACCGTATGGTTTGAGAAACAGCTCGCTTCAGATTGTGCCAGTCAGGCATAAGAGGAATGGCTGACTCTATACGTTGTTGACCATAACGAGGGGCCTATTTTAATCGAATCCTTCAGCGATACAGTCGAGTACTCTCAGCAAAAATCACGCTGCACAGTTCTAACTGAATGGCACCTGTTGGAAAGGCTAAACGCGTTTTGTTGTTGTATTACGCTATCTCGATGGAGTGCACCTTCCATCACGAACGTGCGAGTCAGCGAGTTAGCTGCGACAGGCAAACATCTACCGGCAGCCACATGTAATGCAAACTTACAACTGGCTCCAGAGTAAACTTTATGGTCCTACGCGTAAGTTCAAGTTTATCTCAACTTTTGTACAGTCATTCGCGTGTAAGAGCCTAGTGAAATCGTAAAAATCTTTTTGAAACAGGCTGCATTCTCTCGTCCGCCTTTGTAGCAACATGACTGGTTGCCATTCAGTTGACCCGAGTTCGATTCCCGGTAGTGCCAGAGAGTTGATGTGGGTCGGAGGACTGGAGCGGGGTGTACTCAACCTCCCGATGCCAATAGAGGAGCACTTGTTTGAGAAGTAGCGGCTCCAACTTACAGATCACCGTCAATGACCGGGAGAGCGATGTGCTAACCTCGTGCCCCCTCTTAAACCGAACCCCACAGATATCATTGCTAGAGGATGACACATTGATCGAACCGTCTCTTCCAGAATTCGGAGCTCTGCATTTGCTTTCTGCTGTGTTAGCTTTATACCCGAAATCTTCGTCCATGAACATTTGTTACTAGACAACGCATTATCACCACTTTCCGTTTCATTTTAGAAGAATGGAACCAACCAGGTTAGACCTGAAGAAATCAGTAATAACAGAGACTGATATGTCAGATATGAGACAGAAAATTATTAGCCAGATAATTCAGGACTGAGCAGCTGCCCTGCCAAAGAAATATAAGATAATTGGAGCAACTTAATCCGATGAATGAAAAAGAGGACATTCTGAGAAACTGAAAGTCATATGGACGCAAAGAAAAGCCAAAACGAAACTCTGAACATGCCCCTTCTTATATACTGCTTGATCCTGCATATATGAGGTGTTTTTAAAATGAACGTAAATAATTGGAGGGCTGGTAGAATGGGTCAAAACACGTAAGTTTCAAACAGTACTGCATGTGTGCGTCCCTTCACAGTCAGAAATCGACGTCATTTAATAGAGTCGCACGCTGCCAGGAATGTGTGCGTATAAGCTGCCATCCGAATCGACATGATAGCAAGTCTAGAGAGCAAAGTCTGCAGTTTCTAGGTGTCAAACGTAAAAGAGAGGTGGGGTTGATGTTTCACGACCTTTATTGGTAAACGAAAGCAAAAACTGCTGGAAATTAGGCGCTCCTGGATACACGCCGTTCAGCGACACCTGGGTTATTGTCGAATCCTTTGAAACACTCCTGAAAAAACAAGAATTGCATTAAAGGCTATCATAAATCGTGCTGTCAGCTCTTAATCTATCTCGATAGGTGTTTCGTAAACAACAGATTTCAGGTGTCCCATGACGGTACGTGTACGTACAGACCATGTCACCGAACTACCGTGCCCTATCCAGTTTTCACCATAGATCTCAACCAAATAATCTCGCGCCGCATGAGCGAAGTGAGTTCGTGTACCGTCATCTTAGAACCACATGCACTGTCGCAAGTTGAGTGGAACATATTCCAATAACTTTGACGGTATTTAAGAAGCCCAAGAATCTGTTAGCGTCCAATCGTTGGGGGAGTGTATATGGATCAAACACATTATCGCCCACCAAACCAGACCCAAAGTTGACGGCGAAGCGCTGTTAAAGGAAGGAAAAAACAGTTTAACGTTCCGTTGACGTCGAGGTCATTAGGGATGGAGCACAAGCTCGGATTGCGTCAAAGATTTGTGAGAAAATCGACCATGAAATTTCGGGAAATCACGAAAAACCTAAATCTGGATAGATGGACACGGGTTTGAACCGTTGTTCTCCCGAATGCGATTCCAGTGTGCTCCCTTTGCGCAACCTCACTCGGTAAAGGAAGTGTGGTGATCACAATCAAAGGTCGCGTGCAGGTTTTCCTGTCCCTATACCTAATGTTTGTGGCTGTTGGACACACCTTCCTTCAAAGGAAAACGTACGAAGTGTGGGAATTTAGGCTGAATAGCACACTTCTACAAAAACCCATGGAAGAAGTCAATGCGACGCGGAAAATCTTCAAGTTAAAGGCCTGAACTTCCTGATGATGGTAAGGGTGTAAATAATCTTCATTTTACACATGCCAAACCATGAAACTGCTTACATCCATTTCCCGAGCAACACTGCATGAGCTTGTTGACGGCGTATTTTGCTGCAATGCAAACAACTCTTCTTCAAACTCTGGTTACGCACTGTACGTTGACAACGGCGTCCGTCTGGCCTTCGCATCTGTATCAGAGAAAGAACGCATCGGTTTTCGAAGTAGACTTCAAATGCACATGCACGATTGCGATGCCTTGTCATTTGAAAATTTACCTCAAGCACCTGGCTCTCTTAGGGACCCGTGAGTGACGGCGAACACGCGCGAATCTGATATTCGCTGTTTCGGAAAGCGCTGAACCTACAACTGTTGAGCAGCGAGAACATTTTTATCCGCTTCCCGGTAAGCTCAGTGCATGTCTGTCCATTCCTCACAAGAAAAACTCTCCATTTCTTGTCCGCGCCACAGGGTACCAAACACAAGAGCGTTCCCATTTCTTGACGCAGTGACGCAGGGCAGACCAGACTCAACAGTGCGTAGAGGTGCCACTCTCAGTGCGACATCGTGTTGAACAGGAATTTACACTGACGAAAGCCACGCGTTCGCGTCCCACTAAATGCAGAAACAAACTCCATAATATCCATCATTTTGATTTGCAGCTCCTTGTATTGGTCGTGTTTGCAGTTATGATTGTTGGATGTGAGGTCCGCCAATTATGCAAAACACCGTTTTCCTCAGTACCCAAACATGTTTCGGCACCACTGTGCCATCCTCGGTGGGTTTTCGTTTTTATTTATTCTTTACACGTGGTGTGCATGAATTTGCAGGATCACTTGTGTGTTAATTGCAACAGGTAGTTTGTCATGTTTTCGTGTGGCAAGTACTTCCATTTTCCGTATAATGCTGAGGTGTTGTGATGCACATGTAACTATAACAAGTATTTTTCACAAATAACGTAGTAAAACAATTTTCACTTCACCAGAACACGCAATCACACTGTGTTCTGTGAAAAATACTTGTTATAGTTACGTGTGCATCACAAAACCTCAGCATTATGCGGAGAATGGAAGTACTTGCCACAAGAAAACATGACAAGCTACCTGTAGTAATTAACACCCAAGTGATCCAGAAAATTCATGCACACCACATGTAAAGAATAAATAAAAACGAAAACCCGCCAAGGATGGCACAGTGGTGCCGAAACATGTTTGCGTACTGAGAAAAACGGTGTTTTGCATAACTGGCGGAACTCACATCCAACAAACTCCATAATATTGTCCCACCCAGAACACCTACTGCCATTTAGACTCGGATGGCGAGTTCCATGCCTCCCTTCCCGGCAGCGCGTGGCGCTCTTAAATGACGCTTAGTGGCGAACGCTAAGGGATGCAACGATGCGTTGCTCTGTGGAATTTGCATGTTATGATCCACTCTGAAAACCCTCCAACCTATTACATTCGTGTGAGAAATTGTGTTTGTATATAGGTACTGCCTGACAAAGAAAGGGAAGTCGAAAACGAAATAAAACTTCATAGTCTGAAATTGTGTGTGAAGTTATTTCAATCACTACAAAGTCCAGTTAAATTTACAAAGATTTTGGCAGTATGAATCTACTTATCAGGATAACGATACACCTCCTCTGGCCTGGAGCCTCAAGTGATTCGGGTGGGAAGGGTACCATAAAGCCACTGTATTCTCTCCTAAGGCAAGCTCTCCCATAACCATTGTAACTGGTCCTTCACATCGCCGGCAGATCTGTGGATACTGCAGGTCACAGGAGTAGCTATTACCTCAACATCCTGCAAACAGTTCACAGAGACGTGTGCCATGTGTTGACCAGCATTATCCTGTTTAAAAATGGGACCACGATATTGTCGCAAGTTCCCTCAGTCACTACCATTTGTGACCTCAAGTAATAGCCGATGACTCCCGATACCAAGGGTTGGGTTATGTTATGTTAGATTAGATTAGGTTGGAAGAATTGTGGTAATAACGTTAACTGAAAATGTATGAATGTGTCAGATAATCTGCTTTTATTAGTACCATAGCACATGTGAACTCACGTTAAACCAGAAAAAAATAAAGCTCTGTGTTAAGGAAGTTGTACAGTGTACGTACAATTTCAGTTAATAAACTAAAAATTTTACGAAATTACTTCTTTGCTTCTCTGGATGTTCTGGAAAACTACTGCAGATACACGTGTGGGACATGTTTTATTACATTCACCAGATCAATAACAACAAAATAAATGAAAGTCATGCTTTACTTTAACGTCGTACAGTTTTGCGATGGCTTCATAGCAAAGTTGCTAAATTTCAGGCAAAATCCTTTAGTAGCCGTAACTCCGTAACTAAACATTTGCGATCCTTTGCTTATATGAGCTTTTTTCTTTAGTTTTACTTGTAGAAAAACATATTAAAATATTTGCATATCTTCGTACATCACTCTGCATATCACGCCTCTAATATACTGTGCCAGGTCTGGCAACAACACTAATTCAATAGGTAGCCACTCCAACTGTCACAGAGGATTGTAATTCTATTCATTTACGTAGCCGCCGATGACGTTTACTTGAACTAAATTACATTGATATCGGACGACGTCTTTTTGGTGCTTCACATTTTTTTATGAGGCAATTTTTATATCGGGCTAAAATATGAGAAATACATAAAAAAAACCAAACGAATAAAACAGAATGCGTGATTTGTGGACGAAAGAGGGGAGTTTTCCTTTACGTAGACGCTGGTATCGGGAAAATCGTAAATCGACGAATTGGGATGGTCCCAAGAGAAGTAACTTAGGGAACTTGGATGCCTTACCGGCCTGGAGCTGCTGCTTCCAATACGAGAGTCATGGCGGAATACTTCGAGTTGCGTCTGCCATAACTCGGCCAACACGTGACGGCGGGGAAGGCGCGTGCGTCCGTATTTCTTGCCAGTCGGGAAATAAAAAGTTTATTACTCCAGGACTGGAGATACGCGGAAAAAGCCCCAGAACTCACCAGCCAGAGTCGTGGCGTAGGTTTCCTTGCCAACGAGCTTCCTTTTCAGTAAATGGAGAAAGAAGAAAGGGACCGCGTATCTCAAAACAGAATCATCTTAATTTCCTTCCAGGAGAATTAAAGTTACTTTTTGGGAATGCTGTGTTCACGATAACATTCTTTTCTTCACTGTCATTATTAAATAGCCGGCCATTGTGACCGACCGGTTCTGGGCGCTTCAGTCCGGAACCACGCTGCTGTTACGGTCGCAGGTTCGAATCCTGCCTCGAGCATGGATGTGTGTGCTGTCCGTAGGTTAAGTAGTTCTAAATCTAGGGGAGTGATGACCTCAGATGTTAAGTCCCATAGTGCTAAGAGCCAAATCATTGTTAAAATCGTCACATGATGCACGTACCCTTCGCCTCGCACAAATCACGGAAATTTATTGAGTTACAGTAATTCATCAAACGTGTGAGGTATTGTAAATTCGTTTTGCTTTTTTAAAATCTGTGTTGTAAAAGTATTCTATCGATCTGAGAACATTTAGATTAGTAGGCACAAAGAGCCACCAAGGAGTGGTCCTAATATATTATGGAATGGAAGATGCTTATCCAATGTTATTTGCCAATGCGAACAGTAACATTTGCGGAAACTATGAGCTCAAAATTTGTCAGTACACTATCTGAGCTGTTTGTATCGTACGGAAAGCTTTGGTAACTAGACAATTCTTACTTACAGACTCTATAATTATGTTACTAATGGTAAGCGTTTTGCCGCGCGGGTTCTAGGGCGCTGCAGTCATGGACTGTGCGGCTGGTCCCGGCGGAGGTTCGACTCTTCCCTCGGGCATGTTTGTCCTTAGGATAATTTAGGTTAAGTAGTGTGTAAGGTTAGGGACTGATGACCTTAGCAGTTAAGTCCCATAATATTTCACACACATTTGAACATTTTTTGGTAAGCGTTAACAGACGAGCTTGCTGTTAGCAACATGGGGGATGGTAAAAGAATGGTTCAAATGGCTCTGAGCACTATGGGACTTACCTTCTAAGGTCATCAGTCCCCTAGAACTTAGAACTATTTAAACCTAACTAACCTAATAACATCTACACGCATTCATGCCCGAGGCAGGATTCGAACCTGCGACCGTAGCGGTCGCGCGGTTCCAGACTGTAGCGCCTAGAATCGATCGGCCACCCCGGCCGGCGGGGGATGATAATGTCTGTACATTAGAGTTAAGGCGTATGTATCGTGTGCTCTGTGTACGCAATGGTGTTATTAGGTATTAAAATTTGGTACATTCCTTATGGATTTAAACGGGGAATAATTAAAGGTAAATGTGAATTGACGTAGTAGCTTTAGTTGCAAAACAGACGAGTGGCAGCCTTTCTTTGAATCTGAGTCGCTATAAACATACTGTCAGCAACAACAGAAACACTCCACCTAATTGGAGTAAACCCTCAATAATTCGGACTTCAGTAATTTGGAGTTTGGTATAATTCGGTATGGTTTTTCATTAGCATGTGGAACGCCAGCATCTTTCTGTATCGGTTATCATCCACCCCAAGTTAATTTATTGTAAAATGTTGAAATCATTATCTCTCTTCCCTTTCGCTTCACCTGTGGACGATAGCGAATAACGTATAGCATCAGTCTTGGTCAGAACGACACAACAAAGTAAAAACCTGCTAAACTCGCTTGCTGAAATCGGTCTAGCTTTGAGACGGCCTTAAAGTGTATGAAAGAGTCGTATAGTAACCATCATGAGCGTCAGAAATAAATATTTATCTTTAAGTTTAGAAGATAAAGTGGATGAATAATTTTCCATGGCATCAACACCAGGCAATTTAATAATGTCTCTTTGCCTGCTATGGATCATATCACTGTCGGTCCACACGACCGTAAATATCTTGTAAAGTACGTACCATTCTACAGTAAATGCAGCATTTAAATTTCCAGTATGATGCGGACTTAAGTTTTTGATAACGTACAGTAGTTTATATTTGCATTTAGTGTATATGTTAACTAAAAAGTGTTAAATCGGAGCATTGTGTAGAATGCCTAGGCAATATATAGAATGCCTATAACTTTTTTGTAAGGTGTTTAATTTACGTTTACTGTAGCACTTCTCCGTGGAAATGTATAACATGCCTAGGTAAAGCAGCAGAACTCTGGAAGAGCCTTCTTAAAACGAAACAGTTGTGAAATGCTTGAAGTAACTAATTCGTAATAGATGTATACCCATCCTATTAAATGCCTAACCTACAAAAACTTATACAAAGTATCTGTCTTACTAAATGGTCACCTGATGACCCAATATCAGTTGCAGGTTGCCTACCTGACACCTTCTAGGGGCAATAAAGATTTTATTTTCAGTGTTTTATATAATTGTTTACCGAATTGAAAAAAAAACTGCTTATGAAGATGTATAACCTTACTTAAAGGTTTCACAGAACAAGTTAAATCTTAAAGTTACAAAATGTGTATACGGCTTTAGGATGCATAACTTGACACACACAGTTTACCGAGACTACATTCATCCAGTATTTGAGAATGAGAGCAGTTAGCAATTTCCAACAAACTTTACACATAATTTCAAAACATTCTATCCCTTACACCTGCCTACGCACACACACACACACACACACACACACACACACACACACACACACACACACACACGCAGCTGCGCTGCACGAATAGCAAAAATGTTGTTACAGATGAACTGTTTTCCAATCATTATACACTACTACGCATATAAACTACTGTATTATATATATAATACAGTAGTTTATGCACGTAGTAGTGTGTAATGATTGGAAAATAGTTCATCTGTAACTACATTTTTGCTATTCGTGCAGCGGCGCTTTCACCACCCCTAAAGTCTTGATTTATTGTGTCTTTAGTGCTAACTCTACTCGCAACATGTTTTGAAGACAGTATCCAAAAGTACACACACAGTACACGCAACCAATACGTTCCAAAAATCTGCGCCCTAAAATGCGATTTTTCATTTCTATTGATCACAGAGACAAGGGGTCAGGCCGGCCGTAGTGGCCGAGCGGTTCTAGGCGCTACAGTTTGGAACCGCGTGATCGCTACAGTCGCAGGTTCGAATCCTGCCTCGGGCATGGATGTGTGTGATGTCCTTAGGTTAGTTAGGTTTAAGTAGTTCTAAGTTCTAGGGGACAGATGACCTGAGAAGTTAAGTCCCATAGTGCTCAGAGCCATTTGTACCATTTGAACAAGGGGTCAAAACTGTTTGGGATGGATCTCAGCCGAACACCCATTTGTATGCCTACCCGAAGAACAGGAATACTGTGGCTAACTTACATTAAAGGATCAAAGTTTAAACATTAACACACTTCCTCCAGCTCAGCTACACTGAGCAAATCGAATCGTTCTGTCACTTTACGTGTGGTCTATTGTGGCCCCTGAACAGTTCGTAGAAGCACCATTTGTTCATGGACAGTTCCTGAGAAAACCCAGATAAACCATGATTTTTTGGGTACCAAAAGTACCAATTGTGAGGCTGACCACTTCTATAATTTCTATTCGTGCCGTATCATCAGAATTTTGACCATGTAACCGAAATTTAATGTTCTTCGTTACCGGTATCCAGAGGTTCAATGTTACCGTACTTATGCTGAAAACCAAAAAACCCGGTTTTAGTGGTTTCCACACTATGGGTGGCAAGTGTCTAAATACCTAAGGAAAATAAAAGACACATGTTTTAACTGCCCATTCTTTAGAATTTTATCTAGAAACATCATTTTCCCGTTTCCGTCATAATGGTTCACCCAAAAAAACTATGATTTTTGGGTACCAAAAGTATCAGTTGTGGGTATCGCCACTTCCATTATTTCTGTTCATGGCAAATAGTCGAAATTACTGCTACATGCTCTTAGGATGGTATTCTCGGGGAATTTTTCGATATTATCATCTGTTGCTGAGATACAGCTGTTCATAGTTACAGTATGTATGCATGTTAAATATGCAAGTAATATCTGGTAAAATTGTAAGACTTAAATGTAGTTTCAACTGACATAGTGAATATGCGGCAATGGCCCTGGGGTCATCGCAAACGTTCCGGGGTCACCAAAATACGCTTTTAATTGTCTACCATCCAAAGAAAGTTCACTTTCCACTAGTTAAGATAGTAATGCACAGTATTTTGAGGCTACAGTTATAGAAACCAAAAAATGCGGTGTTTGATTTTCAAATACAAAGAATTTACTGCCGTGCGGGATGGCCGCTTGGTTTCAGGCGCCATATCACGGACTGCGCGGCCCCTCCCGCCGGAGGTTTGAGTCCTCCCTCGGGCATGTATGTGTTTGTTGTTCTTAGCATAAGTTGGTTTAAGTTAGTTTAAGTAGACTGTAGGTCTACAGACCGATGACCTCAGCAGTTTGGTCTCTTAGAAATTCACAAACATTTCAAAGAATTTATTATGACAATAATTTTTTGTAAGGTGCCTACGGCGTCAGGCGGTATCATCGAATAATTTCCTGGTCAAGGCAGCCTGTATAGGAGTGAAGTGCAAATTATACAGAGACACTGGGTAGTAAAGGTTTACTCATTAGTAAAACTTCTTTTATTCATTAGTAAAACTTTATTACGCACTGTCTGTATAATTTGCACTTCACGCCTATACAGGCTGTCTTGACCAGGAAATTATTCGATGATGCCGCCTGACGTCGTAAGCATCTTAAAAAAATGATTTTGTCATAAAAAAGTGTTTGTACTTGCAAATCAAACATCCCATTTTTTTGTGTCTATAGGTGTAGCGTGAAAGTACTGTGCATTCTTACGTTAACTAGGGTAAAGTAGACTTTCTTTGGATGATAAACGATTTTCTGTTATCCTTAGTTGATGCGTACTTATTTGTCCTTTATGCATATCGCCGGCTGTTGTGGCCGAGCGGTTCTGGGCGCTTCAGTCTGGAACCATGCGACCGCTACGGTCGCAGGTTCGAATCCTGCCTCGGGCATGGATGTGTGCGTTGTCCTTGGGTTGGTTAAGTTTAAGTAGTTCTGAGTTCTATGGGACTGATGACCTCGGATGTTACATAGTGCTCAGAACCATTTGAACCATTTTATGCACATCACAATACAAAAAAATCTCTAAGGACATAAATAAACTGTCAGAATTTTACTGTAGAATAGAATTCGTTTTATATAAGCAGCACATCGTGTTGTAAGAGGGAAAAGAAGGAAACCAGCTGAAAAATGCTACTGTCGGAGCACAAGAAAGGCATATATGTTACTCTTTAAAAAACTCTGAATTAAAAGTGTGGAATCAGATGCATGTATGTTCATTCAGGCTTCCCCACCAAAAATTTTGGCATGCAATCACATTTGCACTTTTTTGTGCCGAAAGAGAGTACCAGGTAGACTGTGATAGCGTAAGAGGGAGGACACACTGCCAGTGAGAGAGAATGGGAGAGGTGACAGTGGTGGTAGGAGAGAGAAAGTAACAGTGAAAGAGAAATGGAGGTCTATGAATACAGCAGCAGTGACAGGCAAAGAGAGAAGAGATAGTGATTGTCAGTGACAGACAACAGCAGTCATAGAGAAAGAGATAGTGATGGAGACAGTAGCAGTTGGAGAAAAGAAAGAGGAGAAAGTGGGTATGAAAAAGACAGATGTATGGAGACCATACATGTCTGGAGACGAAACAACGGTGACCGAAGAGAATGACACCAGACCCTAAGCACGAAATAATATGCAGATAGTGACAATGGGAGAGAAAAAGAATGAGACAAAGACAATGGCAGTGGGACGGAAAGGCAGAGTATGTAGCAGAGGAGGAGACAGTGGCAAGGAACAGTGAGAGAAAGGGATGAAGACAGCGACTGTGGGAGAGAAAGGCAGGAGAAAGTGTCAACTGGAGGAAACAGAGACAGTGGGAGAGAGACGTTATAGACAGTGACTGTGGGAGAGATGCTGTGTATGAAGGCTGCACTAAAAAGAGGGATAGGGTAAAAGGATTTAGACTGTTCTATGTTAGAAGGGCACACAAATGTTCGCATGCTGAAATTTATGGCGAGGAAGACATAATGAAGAATGAGGCAGTTGTTTCCCCTCGCTTCTCTCACACTATTTTAAACAGGAGCATATATATCTTTTTTGGGCTCCGACAGAAGCGAAGTTAAGATGTTAGGACAATAGTAATTACAGATTGCCTGAGCAATATATATGCAACGTTCAGACCGTTGTACCTCATGAAACACACGGCTAAAATTCTGCAAGAATATCACGCTGTGTAGTTCAGTTTCTTCATTCAGCACATTGTCCATCTCCCTTTTAGTCAGCGTGGAAATCTCCTCCAGTGAATTCATAACCCTTCCTTCCCTTCATGTAGAACTTCTATGGCCTTGGTGGCCTCTCAGATAATGTGAGCGGTCCCTTCCAAATGTTTTGCCACAGTAGAATTATTGCTCTCGGTGAGCCTATTGCGCTTTTTGAAACTAGTGCCAAAATTAGCAAAATAACTTATTACATGCGATACTTGCAGTAAGGTAGCTTGTCCAATGTTGCAGAAATCACAGCCTCAACTGCCCACACAACACCAGCGAGTCACACATTCCAAATATCAAGATGGTACTTCGTAATAAGGACGCCAGGCCGACAAAAGTGCTGACATACACTGCTGTTCGCACTCCACACTCAACAACATCCTACTTGGCTCACGGTGAAGTCCCCCATCCGCTACTCGATACCGCGAGATATCACTGCTTCCTGCAGAAGGAGCAAATATCATCCCTTTCCAACTACTCAGTGAATCAGAGCGGTGCCACCCTTGTTACCAGAAACAAAATCGTGTCACCCTTGCCACAGAAAGCTGTAAAAAAAACGTACCCTGGCAACTGGTGACAATAAGATTTAGAGTCATGTGTTCACTATGCTGCTCCTAAAACCACTGTAGCACGATTCTGGCCTTGTGACACGACTGTTATCCTGCTGGAAGATGTCATCCCTGTTGGGTATGACATCAAATATGCAAGGATGCAGTTGGTTTGTAACAAGTTCATGTACTCCACAGGTGTCGTAGTGCTTAATACTGCGTCCTCTGTCCTGTGTCCACAGCGTGATGCATGTTTCGAGAAGCAGTTTATTTGGGTGATGACGTAACCAGGCACAAGCATTGACCTTGTGCTACGAGAAACGTTATTCTTTAGACCAGGCGATATGTTTCCATTGATACACGATCCAACTCAAGGATCCTATGTCCACATGTCCACTGTAATTGTGGCTGACGAAGTCTTGTGGGTTAACAAGGGAACAGTAAGGCGTCATCTGCTGCGGAGTCCAGTTTTTAACAATACGAGTTGAACGATGTGCTCTGAAACATTTACACCTACAACAGTGGTGTGCAGTATGCCGCAGGGTTCCTGTCATGCTCTACAAGTCTACAGAGGGAGCAACCCTACGGCCTCCTTGTTCTGTGACGAGGCGTGGACATTCAACGGCCTGTCGCTTACTCGTTCCACAATTCTCCAACCACATTCTATAGATGCTCACGAAAGTAGCATGCAGACTGCCGAGCAGCTTCGCTCGGCGCATATACAAAGTCCAGTCACATGCATGTGATCACTGCCTACGTTCGACATCAACGTGCAGTAACAACTTACATACAGCAGATGGCAGCCTGTTGGGGGGATGCAGGAAATGGTGCAGTCGTTTTCGTAAAGCGGAAACGGAGCCACTTACAAAACTGGCCATTAAAATTGTTACACCAAGGAGAAATACAGATGATAAACGGGTATTCATTGGACAAATATATTATACTAGAACTGACATGTGATTACATTTTCACGCAATTTGGGTGCATAGATCCTGAGAAATCAGTACCCAGAACAACCACCTCTGGCCGTTATAACGGCCTTGATACGCCTGGGCATTGAGTCAAACAGAGCTTGGATGGCGTAAACAAGTACAGCTGCCCATGCAGCTTCAACACGATACCACTGTTCATCAAGAGTAGTGACTGGCGTATTGTGACGAGCCAGTTGCTCAGCCACCATTGAGCAGACGTTGCATCAACGCGAACAAGAGGTGACAGAGACGTGTAACCAATGTCAACCCATACCATCACGCCGGGTGATACGCCAGTATGGCGGTGACGAATACTCGCTTCTAATGTGCGTTCACTGCGATGTCACCAAACACGGATGCGACCATCATGATGCTGTAAACAGAACCTGGATTCATCCGAAAAAAATTACTTTCGGCCATTCGTGCACCCAGGTTCGTCGTTGAGTACGCCATCGCAGGCGCTCCTGTCTGTGATGCAGCGTCAAGGGTAACCGCAACCATGGTCTCCGAGCTGATAGTCGATGCTGCTGCAAACGTCGTCGAGCTGTTCGTGCAGATGGTTGTTGTCTTGCAAACGTCCCCATCTGTTGACTCAGGGATCGAAACGTGGCTGCACGATCCATTACAGCCATGCGGATAAGGTGCCTGTCGTCTCGACTGCTAGTGATACGAGGCCGTCGGGATCCAGCACGGCGTTCCGCATCACCCTTCTGAACCCACCGATTCCATATTCTGCTAACAGTCATTGGATCTCGACCAACGCGAGCAGCAATGTCGCGATACGGTAAACCGAAATCGCGATAGGCTACAATCCGACCTTAATCAAAGTCGGAAACGTGATGCTACGCATTGCTCCTCCTTACCCGAGGCATCACAACAACGTTTCAGCAGGCAACGCCGGTCAACTGCTGTTTGTAGACGAGAAATCGGTTGGAAACGTTCTTCATGTCAGCACGTTGTAGGTGTCGCCACCGGCGCCAAGCTTGCGTGAATGCTCTGAAAAGCTCATCATTTGCATATCACAGCATCTTCTTGCTGTCGGTTAAATTTCGCGTCTGTAGCACGTCATCTTCGTGGTGCAGCAATTTTAATGGCCAGTAGTGTAGTTGGTGCTTAACAAATGGGACATTCCATTGCGGACAGTGTCAGGCGTACGCCGAGTTAGATTACCATATTTCGGATTCCCTCTCACCACGCACATTGCAGCGGTCGATGGCCTTCACTTAGCGACCGAGAACACCGGCGTTTGTATAGAGTTATCAAATCTAACAAGGCAAGGCGTGAAATAAGCGCAGTTATCAAGTGCGGGACGTAGACGAACGTGCGGCAAAATGGCGCTATCCAAAATATGCCCTGATGGAACTGTTTGATATCTGACCACCAAGATGAACCAGGGGGCTATCAACAGTGCGTCCTCAATGACCGTTCAGTGAACGTTTCTGTGTGTGGACCTCAGCAGCTGGCGCCTGGTTCATGCACCCACGCTGACTGCTGTTCATAGGCGATGAAGGCCTGAATTTGCACTTCACTGAAGCAACTATATGTCCACTGAGTGGCAACAGATGGCCTTCTCTGATGAATCATGTTTCATGCTTCATCGGCGTGAACGTCTGAAAGCAAAGTCCCTGGAACAACCGTCGGAAGGGTACAGCTGGAGAGGGAGCGTTATGGTTTGGGGAATGTTTTAGTGGCATCCCCTAGGTGATGTCGTCATTCCATCTTTGGGACCATGTCCACCTCTACAAGCAATTTGTTTTTCCTCGGTGTGACTGCATCTACCACAGGATACTGCAACGTGTCACACAGCTCCCAGTCTACATGCGTGGCTCGAAGAGCACTAGGATGAGTTTACTGTAGTCTCCTGGCCACCAAGCTTCCCGGATTTAAACGCAATTGAGAATTTTTTGAGACCACCTCGATCGGACTCAGTCGAGAAATCTAGCGCTGATGTCTGTGGCTCTCCCGAGTCCTCATAGCTCCACCTCCCTCAACTACCTTCCAGAACTTCACTGACTCTCTTCCTGTTCGTCTCACAGCGCTCTGCGTTGCAAAAGATGGTTGTTCAGGGATTTGACATGTTGCGGCGGAGAGGGTTGGTTGCGCTTCGTTCGTCGTTCGTCGTACTGTTCAAATTTAAAGTCCCACCTACCTCAGTACGGCGTCCGCCCACTGTCAGTTTCCTCTGCAGGCGTAGATACTTACAAGATGATGAAAAAGCAGCGTTGAAGAAAGACATCGCCTAATATCTGTTCTCCAAAGTCCGCGTAAACTCTCGTAGCAGTTCCTGTATTGTGATTTAGCATGATTTCTGGTGGTAATGTGAATGTCGACTGAAATGAGTGTCCTAATATTCTCAGACTAGTGATGTTTATTGCTGATAACACAAATTTAGGTGCTACCAAGTCCTTATTTATTGAACAACTATTCTTTCGCTCTTAGTTCTCAGTCAAACCACAAACTTCACACGCAAAGCAGCCAGAATTTTGCACAAGTCCGACCCGATTGACTATGCGGTATCACAGTCACTGATCCGCTATCCTGAGTTTTACATTCAGTCTTTTTCAATGGTCTTTATAACTAAAGACGTTCGCCAAATATTCTATAATTTATACAGAATACACCACGCGGAATTTTCACACAGGCTGAAAGTTCACACGCAGCGAACTTTCCAACAAAATAATTCCAAAGCTTCCAAACTTCACAAAACTGTCCGTAAATGCAACTGCTATTACGACCACACAATCTGGACACTAGAAGCCAATTATTTCTTCATTTTACACATAATGAAGACGGAAGCGTTCAACATGACCTGCATGTTCGACAACTGACTAGCGACTCTTCCTTCAGTCTGCTTCTCTCCCAGTATAACTACCCAGCAGTGCGTGGGAGCTGCTTAACTCTGATTGGCTGATTCGTTTGACTGGCCAATCAGAATCATCGTTAGAGATCATTCTCGCACCAAAACTGGTCTGTGTCAATCACTATATGCAAATGCATTTACGTCATTCCAACATGCAAATACTAATATAATGTTCAACAGAAGCAAACGAAAGGGAAACTAAACTTGACCTAAATTTAGAAACTTATTGCTCTGCAAACGGCTATACCGGCTGCCCCCTTACAAAAACAAGTACACTTAGACATATGTCATCAGCAAAGTGGGTACAAACATCCTTCCCACGTAATGTATTACATAAAATTAATATTGAAATTTAACGTATGTCCTACATACACACTCTCACTCACTCTCATTTACTCCCTCATCAATATTAGACACACATAATAATTTTGTCTGATTTTTATATTACGAAAACGAAAAATAATTAAAGTTTTACTATGAAAATCTCAAGTTATTAATTCTGCGCACTGAGAGTTCTGTTTATGTTTTCAAATTATTCCAAAAGATAAGCTATTATAGTTCCTAACTGAATTTAATTCCCTAAGTGTCGGTTTTTGACTTTTTAAGTAATTTTTTCTATCTCCGAAACTATGATAATTACAACGTTGAAATTTTATACAATCTACTCCTGAATAACAGAAGGTAGTGTACTGATTTTGAAAATGAGTGATTAATATTTAATGTAGTTTATTTAAGTTCATAGGTGACATGAATATACAGTCGCTCGAAGTGACAGAGGAGCCGTTCTCACGCTGCAGTAGCAGCAGATGCACATGACTCATTGGCTAAGACACAAGTTTGCAGCTTCCTAAACTCCAATACAGTGGGCTATATAGCAACGAATGTTATCGCGCATTAACTCGCGACGTTACAATGTGATTACATTAATGTGGCTGGACAGAGTACTTTTCTTAACATCGTTATGTGTCTGTATCTCCGCCAGGAGGCTTTTAATTTCGGGGTGGGCAGTGGTGATAATTTCTTGTTTCATGATGTACTATGTGATGCATGTGAAATGTCTGTTTTATTTCCGATAGGGTGATAATTTTTTTCTCCTTATTTCAGGTGCGTATCCGCAGTTTCTGTATCAGCAAGATAATTGCGTGGCCATTCTTAAGATTTCCTGCGCAACAAAAGTAAGTAATTATACTTTTCAGAAACGTGTTATTATAATAATACATATGATTCGGCTTTCCTATGAACGGAGCAAATACATGGCGAGGCGTTAGGCAGCAGGTACGACAGACACCACTATTGTTCCCATGAAGCATGTACACATGCTGATATTCGATCAGCCTTTCAATCCATTGCCATCGTTTACTGAACCTTCTGGATATTGAAACTGTGACCTTACATTGTTACCACCTTGTATATACTAGCAGTCGCAAAGAGTGCTGTTCTAATTCTTTTTGGGGCTCCAGCATTAGGTTCCCCAAAGTTTCGTTAAAATACCTGTGCAAGCGACGGGTTAGCTCTGTTCAGAAACACACAAATTTACACCCAATTCTTGTCCAATCGAAGACTATACTCTATCTCTAATGACGCCTAATAACAAGATCGAATATGGGATCTTAACATTTCAGGATGACCAAGGTTCAAATCCTCGTCCTGCCATTCCTGTGATTTCCATAAATTGCTGAAGGCAAATGTCCAGATGATTCCTTTGAGGCCACAGCCGATTTTCTTCCCTATCTCTTCCTACTACGACCTTGCGTGCCATCTCTTATGTTCTCACTGTCGATGGGAAGTTAAACCATAATCTTCCAATAACCACACTTAACATTCCGTCTGCTAGGTGATCCGTGTTTTAATGAGTTGTAAGCCCGGCGGGGTCGCAAAAAATTAATGACCTTAAAATAACGAATGTCGTAAGTTATGAATACTTAATGAGACACTAATGGCCATTATTTTATTCCGATAAAGTTATTGACATGACAACCGCCAAACAATGGAAACATTATTATAATATGGCCCTGCAATATCTGACGTACAGGATGGGTGCGAAGATACTAATAATCGTGCAAGTGAATTAACTACGATTGCGAAGTGCACAGTGATTGTCGTGATGGTAACTGAAAATAAATAGTACTACAGAAGGGAATACGTCACACCTGTGGTTGACGCTGAGGGAAAACTGTTCATTTGTTCGAAATACAAGTTCTGAAAGTGAAGCTTGAAGTGATCGACATGTTCTAAAGCGACTTTAATTTCCCTACATCTCTTCTTGCGCTTGTGGCGCGATCTCACCATAGTGCTGCAGGTGGAGGCTAGAGTGTCTGCAAAATGAATCATTGGTGGCACCAGCGACCTCACCAAAGGCGAAGTGAAAATCAGACCAAAATTGCTTTAAGTTCCTCCATACCTCGGCTCGGGTGCCAATACTCAATCGCGACAAAGTTAAAGACAGAGGCTCAGATGAAGTTGATAATAAAGGAGATGAAGAATGTGCCTCAAAACCGAAGGATCGCATTGAATACCGCTCAGAGCACAGAAATTTTCGGTCTGTCTTTATTCCAGCTTTCACCTCTCAACGATGTGGAGAGTCGCACGGAATGACACGGGGCTTGTATTCCACGTTAAATTGTAGCTCTCCTGTCCCTTGCAGGATTATTGGTAGATTAGGAACACAAAAGGCGCCAAAGTGGCTTCGGATTGAAAGACTTGCACTTGGGCCTTGAGCTAGAAGAAATTATTATTTCGTAATATATATGTCGGTAAGTTATTTTATTTTACCTATAGATTTGAGATGTAGATCCGAAATTACTCATTCCGAAAATGAATGCAATCTATCTAGATGGGCGATAAAATCGGTTGTACGAGTACAAGCGACTGCCATTATCTCCCATGAGAATACGTTACTTTTTGCTAACTATAAACCACCAGTCTGTGGCCATTGCGTTGTGAAGAAGAAAACTGAGGGAAAATAATGATTTGAAGAGGAAGCAGTGTTCATATTGTCACCTCAGATACACTCCTGGAAATTGAAATAAGAACACCGTGAATTCATTGTCCCAGGAAGGGGAAACTTTATTGACACATTCGTGGGGTCAGATACATCACATGATCACACTGACAGAACCACAGGCACATAGACACAGGCAACAGAGCATGCACAATGTCGGCACTAGTACAATGTATATCCACCTTTCGCAGCAATGCAGGCTGCTATTCTCCCATGGAGACGATCGTAGAGATGCTGGATGTAGTCCTGTGGAACGGCGTGCCATGCCATTTCCACCTGGCGCCTCAGTTGGACCAGCGTTCGTGCTGGACGTGCAGACCGCGTGAGACGACGCTTCATCCAGTCCCAAACATGCTCAATGGGGGACAGATCCGGAGATCTTGCTGGCCAGGGTAGTTGACTTACACCTTCTAGAGCACGTTGGGTGGCACGGGATACATGCGGACGTGCATTGTCCTGTTGGAACAGCAAGTTCCCTTGCCGGTCTAGGAATGGTAGAACGATGGGTTCGATGACGGTTTGGATGTACCGTGCACTATACAGTGTCCCCTCGACGATCACCAGTGGTGTACGGCCAGTGTAGGAGATCGCTCCCCACACCATGATGCCGGGTGTTGGCCCTGTGTGCCTCGGTCGTATGCAGTCCTGATTGTGGCGCTCACCTGCACGGCGCCAAACACGCTTACGACCATCATTGCCACCAAGGCAGAAGCGACTCTCATCGCTGAAGACGACACGTCTCCATTCGTCCCTCCATTCACGCCTGTCGCGACACCACTGGAGGCGGGCTGCACGATGTTGGGGCGTGAGCGGAAGACGGCCTAACGGTGTGCGGGACCGTAGCCCAGCTTCATGGAGACGGTTGCGAATGGTCCTCGCCGATACCCCAGGAGCAACAGTGTCCCTAATTTGCTGGGAAGTGGCGGTGCGGTCCCCTACGGCACTGCGTAGGATCCTACGGTCTTGGCGTGCATCCGTGCGTCGCTGCGGTCCGGTCCCAGGTCGACGGGCACGTGCACCTTCCGCCGACCACTGGCGACAACATCGATGTACTGTGGAGACCTCACGCCCCACGTGTTGAGCAATTCGGTGGTACGTCCACCCGGCCTCCCGCATGCCCACTATACGCCCTCGCTCAAAGTCCGTCAACTGCACATACGGTTCACGTCCACGCTGTCGCGGCATGCTACCAGTGTTAAAGACTGCGATGGAGCTCCGTATGCCACGGCAAACTGGCTGACACTGACGGCGGCGGTGCACAAATGCTGCGCAGCTAGCGCCATTCGACGGCCAACACCGCGGTTCCTGGTGTGTCCGCTGTGCCGTGCGTGTGATCATTGCTTGTACAGCCCTCTCGCAGTGTCCGGAGCAAGTATGGTGGGTCTGACACACCGGTGTCAATGTGTTCTTTTTTCCATTTCCAGGAGTGTAGATTATAAACGGCTTGTGACATACTTGCTGTCGAAAAATCTTACTGCATTATGGGGATTCTTCACCTTTTTTGCCATACAGGTTCACGCAGGACACAAGTCTCATATTCCACATGGGAGCCACTGTGAGCGGGTGATGAAATTCCTTTCCAGTGGACCATCTCAAGCTACCCCTCCCGGTCTCCCAACCAACAACGCAACGTTTCTTTCTTTCAACCAGTGTGCCATCCATCTTTACAGTAGTTACTAGACGTATAGCCGTGAGCATCCCCAGTCGTTGGTACTGTTGCCACACAACAGCTTTTAGCACAAGTTTTGAAACTGATATACTCGGGCAGTTTTTATAGTGCACTATAAGATTTCATGAACCATTCCAGACTGATCGACTAGCTCATAACAGACTTCTACAAAGTCTTTTAAATTACTAACGCAATGTAATATTCTTGCGTGTGGTTTTTCTAAAATAAAGGCGAGCTGCAACACCGTTTGTGTCAAGAGACAGGAAAGCCAAATATTCACCGAAACTTACTAGATTCAAATACATAACAGTAGTTTCTCCAGGAATTAGTATGTCAAATTAGAAGAAGCAAGTATTCCGTTGCTGAAGTACTTCTATTGCAAATATGAAACGGTTGCTATTTTTAGGAATCTAAATACCGATGAAGAACGTTTAAAAATTTCGTAACCGACGTTATCTATTAGATGCGGTTCACACTGCAGCAATACGATATGCTATGCAACTCGAGACAAGACGCAGAAGCAACCCGCACCTGTTGAGAACACAGAAACATAGTGGAAATGCCTTATACGCAAACCTTCAGATGTGAGACTCTCAGATCGGTACCAAACATTGTATGTAGATAGAGCATCAATCAAAACAACGGTTTAGTTCGTGCTATGTGCTGACGTCCAGTAGAAGATGGGTAAACGGCAATTAAAAGTAACACCACAACTACGGAGAACATGAAAGGCATACATGTGAGCGATAGCTTCGTAGACCGCGTGGGAGAGCGGGTAAAGCATGAGGACGTCATTCCAAAGGTCCCTGTATCAAACCCAGTATGTTTAAACAGTCATACAGGAGTACATTTTCTGACATATAAAAGGACTTTTCGGTGTTGGTAGAAATGTTCTTTTGGCAGCCTGCTTTCGCTTCGTTAGTAGAAAGTAGCAAACCTATAGCGTACATTTGTATAAATAGGCATGGTGTTCTGTCGGACGTCTGCGACAGAACAGACACCGCTTGGGATGGTTGGGTTGTTGGGGGAGGAGACCTGTCAGCTAGGTCATCGGTTTAGGGGAGGAAGGGGAAGGAAGTCGGCCGTGCTCTTTCAAAGAAACCATGCCGGCATTTGCCTGGAGCGATTTAGAGAAATCACGGAAAACCTAAATCAGGCTGGCCGGACCCGGGATTGAACCGTCGTCCTCCCGAATACGAGTCCACTGTGCTAGCCACTGCACAGACACCACTCGTGATGAAACAGCTAATGCATTACCAGTTTCACAGAATAAACACAAACAATTGGAACAGTAGAATAAAGAAACAATTGTCACACGAGCTGGTGTATTAATACCCCAACATAACACTTTCAAGTATAATACAGTTAAAAAAAGCTCTACCAACTTCCACACGGAAGCTATAAATATTAGTTACTGAGAGGTACGCTTTACCTATGCTCCACATTTCTGGTGTTACTTTTAACTAAGTTTACGAGCGTTCTGCAGTACGATGGCATATAGCACGAACGAAAACGGAGTTTTGGTTGACACTCTTTCGACATGCAACGTTCGGTACGGATCTGAGTGTCTGACATCTGGACCTTTGGGGCGTCGCCAATTAATAGCGTGAGGGATTTTCTTTAATATTTGGAACATCCCCTTCCCTTGTGGAGACGTGGTGGGATCTCACCCCCAACTTCCCACCTGAGACTTACCCCGTTGTCGGGTAGAAATACGTAAAAAACCGAAAATTTTCATTTGTTTCGAACACTGATTAAAATCACCATGCTTTATATATAAAGTGCATTAAACAGTGTTTTTAGCACGGTATTATAAATACTCTATTGTAGACATGTCAACCGTGAATTACATTCCGACGGACAGACAAGACGGAGACTGACGAACAAACTTTGACGGATCCATAATAAACCGACCTTTTATTGCGTATAACACACATCAAATATCGTTGATCATCTGCTTACTTTGCAAACGAAAGACAACATTGCTTGTAACATCCTCTGAATCATATGATAACTTAATATTCCGATCTCTGATTTATATAATCACTCTGAGTTGTTGATATCGGTGATCTTCAGCTTAGCTTCCCCTCTCAAACGATTAACTTCTTGATCGCACATGTGTTTCGCCTTCTCGGCATGCCGCATAACACGTTGTTGTCGAGGTCTTCAGTTGAAAGACTGGTTTGATGCAGCTGTCCATGCTACTCTATCCTGTGTAAGCCCCTTCATCTCTGAATAACTACTGCAACCTACATCCTTCTGAATCTGCTTAGTGTATTCATCTCTTGGTCTCTCTCTACGATTTTTACCCTCCAATAATAAATTGGTGATCCCTTGATGCTTCAGAACATGTCCTATCAACCGATCCCTTCTTCTAGTCAAGTTGTGCCACAAACTCCTTTTCTCGCCAAATCTATTCAATACCTCCTCATTAGTTATGTGATCTACCCATCTAATCTTCAGCATTCTTCTGTAGCACCACATTTCGAAAGCTTCTATTCCCTTCTTGTCTAAACTATTTATTCTCCACGTTTCACTTCCATACATGGCTACACTCCATATAAATACTTTCAGAAAGGACTTCCTGACACTTAAATCTATACTCGACGTTAACATTGCCATTGCCATTGCCAGTCTACATTTTATATCCCGTCTACTTCGACCATCATCAGTTATTTTGTTCCCCAAATAGCAAACCCCCTTATCTGATTTCCTAATCTAATTCCCTCAGCATCACCTGATTTAATTCGACTACGTTCCGTTATATTCGTTTTGCTTTTGTTCATCTTCATCTTATATCCTCTTTTCAAGACACTGTCCGTTCCGTTCAACTCCTCTTCTATGTCCTTCGCTGTCTCTTGACAATTACAATGTCTTTGGTAAACCTTAATGTTTTTATTTCTTCCCCGTGGATTTTCATTCCTACTCCAAATTTTTCCTATTGCTTGCTGAAAACATAAATTTAATAACATCGGGGATAGGCTACAACGCTGTATCACTCCATTCCCAACCACTGCTTCCCTTTCATGCACCTCGACTCTTATAACTGCCAACTGGTTTCTGTATAAATTGTTAATATCCTTTCCCTCCTTGTATTTTACCCCTGCCACCTTCAGAATTTGAGAGAGTGTTCCAGTCAATATTGTAAAAAGCTTTCTCTAAGTCTTCAAATGCTAGATACGTAGGCGTGACTTTCCTTAATCTATCTTATAAGATAAATGGTAGGGTCAGGCTATCAGTATTGCCTCGCGTGTTCCAACATTTCTACGGAATCCAAACTGATCTTCCCCGAGGTCCGCTTCCACCTGTTTTTCAATTCGTCTGTAAAGAATTCGTGTTAGTATTTTGCAGCCGTGACTTATTAAATTAATAGTTACATAATTTTCACACCTGTCACCACCTGATTTCTTTGGGTCTGGAATTTTTATACTCTTCTTAAAGTCTTAGGGTACTTCCCCTGTTAATACATCGTGCTCACCAGATGGAAGAGTTTTGTCGTGAATGGCTCTCCCAAGGCTATCAGCAGTTCTAATGGAATGTTTTCTTCTCCTGGGGCCTTGTTTCGGCTTAGCTCTTTCAGTGTTCTGTCAAATTCTCTACACAGTATCATATCTCCCATTTCATCTTCGTCTACGCCCTTTTCCATTTCTGTAATATTGCCCTCGAGTACATCGCCCTTGTAGAGACCCTCTATATACTCCTTCGACCTTTCTGCTTTCCCTTCTTTGCTTAGAACTGGGTTTCCGTCTGAGCTCTTGATATTCATGCAAGTGGTTCTCTTTTCTCCAAAAGTCTCTTTAATTTTCCTGTAGGCAGTATGTATCTTACCCCTAGTGATACATGCTTCTACATTCTTACATTTGTCCGCTAGCCATCCCTGCATAGCCATTTTGTACTTCCTGTCGATATCATTTTTGAGACGGTTATATTCCTTTCTGCCTGCTTCATTTACTGCATTATTATATTTTCTCCTCTCATCAATTAAATTCAATATTTCTTCTGTCACGCAATGATTTGTACTAGCCCTCGTCTTTTTACCCACTTGATCCTCTGCTGCCTTCACTACTTCATCCCTGAAATCTACCCATTCTTCTTCTACTGTATTTCTTTCCCACATTCTTGTCAAGTGTTCCTTTATGCTCTCCCTGAAACTCTGTACAATCTCTGGTTTAGTCAGTTTATCCACGTCCCATCTCCTTAAATTCCCACCTTTTTGCAGTTTCTTCAGTTTTAATCTACAGTTCATAGCCAATAGATTGGGTCAGAGTCCACATCTGCCCCTGGAAATGTGTTACAGTTTAAAACCAGGTTCCTAAATCTCTGTCTTACCATTATACAATCTATCTGAAACCTTCCTGTGTCTCCAGGCCTCTTCCACGTATGCAACCTTCTTTCATGATTCTTAAACTAAGTGTTAGCTGTGCTTAAGTTGTGCTCTGTGCAAAATTCTACCTGGCGTTTCCTCTTTCAATCATTGCCTCCAGTCCATATTCATCTGATATTTTTCCTTCTCTTCCTTTTCCTACTGTCGAATTCCAGCCCCCCATGACTGTTAAAGTATCGTCTCCCTTAACTGTCTGAATAATTTCTTTTATCTCATCGTACATTTCTTCAATCTCTTCATTATCTGCGGAACTAGTTGACATACAAGCTTTTGCTACTGTGTTAGGTGTGGGTTTCGTGTCTATCTTGGCTACAGTAATGCGTTCACTATGCTGTTGGTAGTAGCTTGCCGGCTCTCCTTTTTTTTTTTATTCGTTATTAAACCCACTCCTGCGTTATCCCTATTTGTTATCACTTGTTACCACTTGTTATCACTTGACCAAAAGTCTTGTTCCTCCTGCCATCCAACGTCCCTAATTCCCACTATATCTAACTTTAACCTATCCATTTCCTTTTTTAAATTCTCTAAATTACCTGCCCGATTAAGGGATCTGGCATTCCACACACCGATACTTAGAACGCCAGTTTTCTTTCTCCTGATAACGACGTCCTCCTGAGTAGTCCCCGCCCGGAGATCCAAATGGGGGACTATTTTACCTCCGGAATATTTTATCCAAGAGGACGCCATCATCATTTAACCCTACAGTAAGGCTGCATTCCCTCGAGAAAAATTACGGCTGTAGTTTCCCCTTGCTTTCAGCCGTTCGCAGAACCAGCACAGCAAGGCCGTTTTGTTTGATGTTACAAGGCCAGATCAGTCAGTCATCCAGACTGTTGCCCCTGCAGCTACTGAAAAGGCTGCTGCCCCTCTTCAGGAACCACACCTTTGTCTGGCCTCTCACCAGATACCCCTCCGTTGTGGTTGCACCTACCGTACGGCTGCCTGTATCGCTGAGGGACGCAAGCCACCCAACCTACGGCAGGGTCCGTGATCCGGTTAACATACGCACTGCACAAGTTTTGATACAAAGTCATGTTGAAAACAGTAACATCGGCTATATAAGCATTGCAGAATATCACGACTGACTCAGTGACTGACGCAATGATTTCGACCGACGTGGCAGAGAAATCCCCCAATGAAATCTGTCACTTGTGCGGAACTCCTTTCATAACGGGTAATGCCAGGCAGGTACACGTGTGAAGAATTCAGTTCAGTTCAGAGAGGCCATAAGGACTGGTGGTCGCTTTAATATTGTCTGTGCTCCGTATTAATTACACAAAAAAAATGTTACTTGTTATAAAAATGTATATTCTCTCGATTAACAAGTTGATATTTCATTGCCCCCCCTCCCCTCTTCCTTAAATGAGATCTGGTGAGATTTGCCAGTGCTCAAACCCAGTCTCAGCTCACATAATTAATGAATGTCGCCTTAACTAGATCAAACTGGAACGACCGCAACCACCAGCGACGCGTTCTCTATCGCCCGGGGCTACATGGCGTGCTGGTCGCTCCACGCAACTTGTATTTTAGGATACATGGAAGGGAAAATTTTAGATCGTCTGATGTGCGTCAGAAACAATCTTTTTGTAGATCAAGTAAGTTTACATCCGTCTCTGTAGTTAGTTTCTCAGTAAAACTTCCATTTTTTTTTTTTTTTTTTGCATAAATGAGTTGAAAATTATTGTTTGTATTTCGCACGTGTTGAGAGAATGCTAACTTTTCCATTCGTTTTTGACGAAACTATTCCGTATGAAAATTGATTTTACTTGCTTCTTACAGTCTGACATCACAGCGTGGTTATGAACTAGTCCTCTTTTCGCTAGTGCACATAGTTATTGTGATACTTCGAATTAAGTAAAATACAGCGCATATTTTGAAAACTTTATGGTGAAAAATGTATTCTCTGGTTAGTGTTCGTTTGGTGCATTTTAGGATTTATATTGTTGTGTCAGAAATACAGCTATAATATTGAAATTGTTTTTAACGCTGGAAGGAGAACCTTACGTTTTTCCAGTCGTCAGTAAATACGTGACGCATACTGACGTTCGAACGCGACATTATGGCTGCGCGCCGCGCTATTCGAAGATGAATCGTATTTCTCTTTTTCGTATGCTGCCGATACAAGCCGAACCATTCACTCGTGATATTTTTTCAAGTCGTCATTTCTTTCTATCCTGAGATTAGTCAACCTGTAGTTCACACAAAAGGACTGTTCCAAGAAAAGTGTTTTATACACTGGGCATCCGCCAGAGTTGAAGGGCATGATGTTCAGAAAAATCCGGCTAACGGCTGGCAAATCTGTTGTGTTATTGAAACACAACCGGTTTCGAGACCTAAAGCATCATCATCGAGTGCAACCTACATGATAAAGACTGCTATACAGCATGCCAACTTTGTGGATATTAAATTTTATAAAAGTAATATCTAAAATATGCTCACAACGTTAAAAGGTTATAAGTGTACCCATAGCTCCTAGTCAGAATAAATTATTAAGTGAATATTTTCTACTTCATATTGACGAACAAACGGTGGCAACGATGTGATCCAGTAATATCGTAAGAATTGCTGGTAGGTGGATCATATAGCCTATTAGTCTGTCTTAGTCGCTTGTGCTAGCCGCTCTTGGCATTACTGGATTTCCCTGCCATAACACAGGTAAGCAAGTGCTTCCTTACACGATTCCTCACAGCCGGCTGCGGTGGCCGAGCGGTTCTAGGCGCTCCAGTCCGGAACCGCGCGACTGCTACGGTCGCAGGTTCGAATCCTGCCTCGGGCATGGGTGTGTGTGATGTCCTTAGGTTAGTTAGGTTTAAGTAGTTCTAAGTTCTAGGGGACTGATGAGCTCAGATGTTAAGTCCCATAGTGCTCAGAGCCATTTGAACCAACGATTCCACACAGTAATTTGTGCTGTACTGCGCAAATCATGTTAGCAGTGATTATTTTTCATTGCTAATCTGTCCATTATAAAAATTTAATCGTCCGCTCATTACAAAATATGTTTTTCTTCTTTTAGATGTAGGTAAATTTTAAAACATGGCTCTCTAACTACATAATACATCCACCAGCAGTTTTTACGAAATTAATGGCCAATTTTTAACTTTTGTAGTCCTGTTGTCTTCAACTGCGTATAATATTAAAGTATATAGATAATTTTTGCTTTTGGGCTTTCTAATTACAACTAAAACTGTGTTTCACTCAGTTGTAATTAGACAGTAGAAATGTAAAGATTATCAACGTACCGTATTATTAATGGACGATATTCCCTGAATAATAATGAGGGAGGGATGTGTACACGTATGAGGTTTCGAAATTGTGACTACGCTGTATTTTAGATATTACTTTTATAAACTGTAATATCCACAAAGTTGAGACTCTTCCATGTATGCTGTATCTGGTGATGTCGATTTAGGCTACGAAAGCGGTTGCGTTTCAATAAAACAACAATTTTACTAGCAGTTATCGGAAATCTTCTTAGCATCATGACTGTTCGATGACAATCTGTTTCATCCGGCTTGTTGAAAAAAGCCCCTGTCTTTGGGATTACACATTGAAATGTATTCGAAGGCAGATATGATCAGCTTGGCGTGAAGGAAGATAGCATCGGAAATGACAGAAACAGTTAATAACTTGCTATGTAGTACGCAAAATCGTTTTTAACTCCTTATTTTCGATGTTACTGTTTCTTTTTCAGCAGACAAACCTACGTTTTTGGTTAATCATATTCTGTAAATTACTTCATCTTGCATTGGCCTGGAGGAGCCAGTATTTGAGATTCTGAAAACATTAATTGGAGTTACACAAACTGAGCAAGCCCCAGTACCAGTGCATTTGAAAGTGCATCTCGAATAACATTCGTCTGCGGGCAGAACCCATGTTATTTGGACCCCGTCTCTTATTTCTCCGCCCATGCATGAAGAGACTTACTTCTTCTGCACGGGTACCTCCACTTGAGGACAATGAAGTCAGCATGGTAGCTTCCAGTGCAATGCTGTCTGCCACAGACACGTCTCAAACATCACAAAAAACAGGTGATGTGGTTGAATATGACGTGGTAGTACAACCATATCCCCCCTCCCCCACCAAAAAAAAAAAAAAAAATGCTGAAACCAACAAGAACAGTGCCAAAATAGCATTTGCCAACTGGATGGAAACTAAAACCTTAATGAAACGAAAAGACACAAGGAGTCATCAGCTGATGTGCTAGCTGGGTGTTCTTTCAGTACACGCTCCCTGATTTCAAGAAACTTAGTGACGTGTATAGACGAGATCTAGAGGCAAAATTCGTGTTACTTTTGAATTATCAGGTGGACGAATCTCAGCAGGACACGTTGAAATTTTCGTCTCCGTCATGGGCTTCTTCCATTTCAAACACACTGTCTATCACTACACTGAATTAACAACTCTCTCCTACAGCATCGATGATGACTGACCTAACCTAAAATCTGGCAACATTTCTTATGAATATATCCGAAGCTGTACAAGATTCTGCCTTAAAATATTGAACAGTTATAGCTTTTAACTGGAAACTTAATTTATGTACGTACTTCACTGAATAAAGTACCACACTAGGTGACCTTCATGGCGACATTTTGTATGTCATTCAAACACTTTCACCAACTTAGCTCCTCACCCGAACAAACAGCATGTCAGACATTCGTGTTGTTCTTTGTCAGAGTAGCTGATACTAGTGACTCCAAAAGTTGGAAACCGTCTGGTCTCATTCTGTCGGATTCGTAGAATTTGTGTTCGTGTTGAGATTGGTGACGAACAAACACAGCCGAACTATGTTAGATATTAATGCTCACACGAGGTACTTCCTTTTTTTCTTGCTTTGAATGATGCTACGCCACAATAACTTCCTCTTCAGAGGTGCTCATGATTGCAACTGAACCAGAAAAACAATTCGTGCTGTCTTGTTGCCTGTCGTAAAGCAGGTCGCACAGCATATCGCATATCGTATCACCCCAGTGAGAACACGAGAGTCCCACCGACGAGCATCAATTGGCCTTTGTTGCAACGTGTCGTATCGTCCAGTGTGAAAAGCGCATTCGACACTAGCATATGGCCCTGCTATAATTAATTTTGAACACAAATGATACGGGAAGCTTGCAAAATATAATCCAATACTTCATCACCTATTTTAATGACTAATTTTACGACATTTCATCTCGTTTGTATTAGCCATAGGGGATTCATTGTTAATTGAAACCAGTTCACATTTCTAAATGGTCACGAGTACAGGTCTGCTTGCCATCTGGCGAACAGTGCTTGTACTAAGCGCTTCGATTTGCAGCGGTGTCTGTCCTCTGGCGGCGTTTCGGCAAACTACCACAGCGCTTTCTCCTGGCGGCGGTTGCGGACACTATTACTGCCTGTCGCGCTGTATGTGAACGTAGTTCCACGTCGTAACTACGTGGCCGTGATGATATTGACGAACACATTTCTCGGACTAATAATGAATGAAATTATTTAATTCTCTCATCATATTACGAAATGGGTAGAAAATAAAGAAAAGCTCCTTCGCCTCTGGCCACCCTCTTTACATACGCTTAACCGTCTGTTCGTTAACAATGATCCAGATGATTTGAAATTCGAAGAGCAGTATTGTGAGTTTCGCTTAATGACCGCAGTTTGGGCGTATTTTCAGCTTGTAAGGGAACAGGGGCGCATTTTTGTTGATGATCAGTATCAAAATAACTGTGAATTTCTGAAGGTACGGTACTGTTGCTGTTTATTTCCTTTTTAGTTTTCTTGTTGTGGTGACGATGTTCCAGGCTGCTCATTTCATTCGATCTAGAATCACTTTTATCACTGCAGTACACGTTTTCCTACACGTTTTACGTACTTTTCTTTTTAGGGTTCTGTACCTCAATCGGTAATAACGGAACACTTGTAGCAATAGTAATAGTAGTAGTAGTAGTAGTAGTAAAAGCTCTTCAGGGACATTGTGGGGCGACATACATACTGATCTTATTATTAATTGGTAACCCATATAACATAAATTGGTGTGTTATGAGCTGGCAATAGATTAGCTATAGTAAGGGCACAGTAAGTTGCCACCGCCATCCTAATACTGTTTGTTAATTGTCAGTAAGATGAGAAATACTTCGTTTTGACTATTCAGTGTTTCAGATTGCAACAAGCCTCAGGGATCCCAAAGTGATGACAATGTGATTGCGTAACGTGTTTTCGTGTTATCGTGTGGGCGAGTGAATGATCAGTAACAGTAATTGCGCTTATATTTAAATGAATTACAGTCAACTTGGGTAACTCTGTATCACTTTCTTTCAATTTTAGAAAATACTAATCAGAGAGTAGGAACTACCCCTTAATAGACATTGTAACATTTCGCATCATCTATAGTTACTGTATGCCATGGAAAATGAAAATGTACACTAATTATGCTCTATTAGAGCAAAATTTATTTTTAGTACTAGTACAAAATTGCACCATATTCAGGTTAACTTAAGACTAGTCTTTTTTTCTATATCTAAACAACTTTAGACCTGTCAGAAGGAAATCATCTGTTAAAAAGAAGCAAAAAGGGAACGTTAATTCAGAATATTGCAAGTTTACTTTGTAATAACAAGATATACGTATTCACCAGTCATTAGAATCACTCTTCCCAGCCGACAGAATAAAAGAATAATAATGTGTCTAAGAGCTTGTAGGACGGTGTAAAGCCCGCAGCTCGTGGTCGTGCGGTAGTGTTCTCGCTTCCCACGCCCGGGTTCCCGGGTTCGATTCCCGGCGGGGTCAGGGATTTTCTCTGCCTCATGATGGCTGGGTGTTGTGTGATGTCCTCAGGTTAGTTAGGTTTAAGTAGTTCTAAGTTCTAGGGGACTGATGACCATAGATGTTAAGTCCCATAGTGCTCAGAGCCATTTGAACCATTTTTGAAGGTGTAAAGACAATTAAAATGGGAACTGGAAGTGACAGAATTAATAAAACTGTTACTTCGAATGCAAAATAATGCAACTAGGTGGAAAAGCAACCATTTGAAACAAGAGTAGTAAGTGGTGCAAAGATACCCTGACTGGTAAAAAAATTGCCTGACTAACTGTATGTAATATGAGACTCGATCAAAAAAGCTTACTAAATATTGTGAATGTCATTTTTCTTTTGATCACAGCATTGTGCTAGAACAGAGCTAATTAATTTAATATTCCTTACACCAAATAAGTACCACATTTGAAAATGACCATCTCTATATGGTTCAAATGGCTCCGAGCGCTATGGGACTTAACTGCTGAGGCCATCAGTCCCCAAGAACTTAGTACTACTTAAACCTAAGTAACCTAAGGACATCACACACATCCATGCCCGAGGCAGGATTCGAACCAGCGACCGTAGCTGTCGCTCGGTTTCAGACTGTAGCGCCTAGAACCGCACGGCCACTCCGGACGGCCCATCTCTATAAAGAGCATTCACTAATCCTTGTTACTTCCATGTTAATTTGTATACAGTAGTAGCTGATCGGTATGAGACGCGCACGCCTGTGGGTTGACACAACGGGAAGACAAACAATAAAATATTACCTCTCTAACATCCTCTAACCCTTCAATGGCCCCGCTACTTGGGGTTAGAGGTCAGCTTTACTTACCTCACGGCCTAATTCAACAACGTCAATCAAAATTAATCACATCATAAAATGCTGCTGCCTCTATAAGTCTCAGAATAAGAAAATGACGACCTTAAGAAGCCCTTAACTTTAAGTAACGTTTTAGGATTCGGCTGTTATTTGCAGTTTGTTGTCCGTTTGTCTAGTTGTACGACTTTCAAAAATTTCTTTCTCAGGGGGAGGTAGACTTATCAAATTGAAATTTATGTCACATACAAGGTATAACGTCTCTTGGCGGTGTAAATCGTGAAGCTTCCAAGGCAACGCAATCGAAAGAAACCGCCATTTATGTCATATTTTTTAACACTCGGGAACTCACTCATCAAGACTTATCGCCCGTTGATCTAGATTCATGAAATTCGGCAAGTAAAGGAAAAGGAAACAAAAACCGTTAATTTGTAACTGTATCACATGAAAAAAATGTTTTTGTAGTTTGCTGTGTGACTGACTTTTTGTCTGTTAAGACATCTTTTTCTCAGGTTCGGGCATTCGTTCGAACTTGACATTTGTGCCATGAACTAAGCTCTACCTTTCCTGTATGGTGTATAACGTTTAACCACTCAAGCTAATGCGGGAAAAATCTACGGTGATTTACGTCACACATTTTTATATCTTGCCAATTTCGAAATCGATAATAGGCAAAAATCGACGGAATTCACACGGACTCTTTTTCTTTCCCTTTAATGATATGACAGCATGGAAACATTTACAGTAAGTGACGTGAAACTTTTGTGCCGATTGTTTACCTGAATGTTAGAACTTTCTTAGAAATGTTCTTCATGCTCTCGGTCCTTGTTCTAGTTATGCTGTGTTGTTGGACCAGGAAACTGTACAAATCGTTGAGCTATTTTTTAACTTGCGTCTATACAAATGTTGTCCGAAAAAGTCTTTCCTCCGTTGCTTTTGCATGCTAGATACCAGAAATTCTCCACAATATTATCGAATTCATTGAGCCAGTCGGCTTCGTACGTAGCACTACGTCCCGGAGTTCATGTGATCTGAGTTTTTAATGTTTGTGGCCAAAAATCCCGGAGCAACGCACTGACAATCATAAAGACCGCGTGTTAACTTCGTCGAACAGGCATAGAAATTATAACTTTTTTATGTGAGCTTTCAGAATCTTGTGGTGTGACATCCAAGATGGTGAAGGCTCTAACGTATTTATATGACTATCAAAACTTGGGAGAAAGAGATAACTGCAATAAATATGTGAATAAAATACAAAGACAAACGAACCAACGTCAAGGGCTTTGCTTTTGCTGGCGATCTAGCAATAATGACCCGGACTTCAGAGAAAGCCAACAGCAGGTTCATAAGACCTTCATCAAGACTGGATTCCAAATTTCTTCCGGAAAAAGACAGTACATAGAACTAAAGATCCTAAACCAGGCATCATATGAAACACAGTATGGCAATACCACGCAAGTTAAAGACTTCAAGTATCTAGGCGAAATGATTGGAAACACTAGCAGCGAAAGAGTAGCTAACAAAACACGAGCAGAAAATTAAGTATAGCCTGGACTATGAACAACAAAACATCGCTGTTCATCAAAGCCAAAATGCGTCACTACCACACAGTCACTACCACACTTAACTACTGACGTCAAAGACATCGAGAAAATTCAAAGAAAAATACTGAGAACAATATTTGGACAAAAATTTAAAGACTGTAGTATCTGGATGCGCAAAACCTCAGATGAAAGCGGTTCACTTCACTTCCACGGAAAAGACGTTTGAAATTCTACGGTCACATAGCACGAACTGACGACTGTTGCTTGACCAAGAAAATCTTCCACATCATTAACGGAACCCGACAATCCTAAATACCTTGGCTGGTAGAGACTCAAAGTGACCTCAGAGACATCGGTATTGGCCCACTGTCAACTACAGGACCTACATAGAGGCAGAAAATCAATACACATAACTTCATTCCCAAGAACCCAACACGAAGGAACGTGAAACTAAAAAATGTGCAAGAAAGAAGAGAGAGCCAAAGTGAAAGGATGAGAAAGTTTTGGGAAGATACGAAGAACAAGAAACCCAGTGCTAAGGAACGGTTGCATGTGCTCCTTAGAGGGCGAATGAAATATAGACTCACGGAAGAAAGGCAACACCAACAAGTTGCCGAACTTAAGTTGGTAGGCATGTTTCTACGCCTCAAATATAATGTCTATTCAAATTTCGCATCAGTTGCATAAGAATAGCGCTAGTAGCGCCGCTATGAGCATGTAAATCAGATTTGTTTTAAATACACCCTGTAACGGTTGTGAGCGTTAGTTACTTTTGAGATTGGATGTGGTATGTTGACGTTAGTCTAGAATGCCAATAGGGCGACAAGCTGTCCTCCTAGATTCCTGTCTAACCACGAATTCGGATATAGCGACATATTCGGAAATCAACAGCGAAATATTCGTAACTACATCTACATCTACATTTATACTCCGCAAGCCACCCAACGGTGTGTGGTGGAGGACACTTTACGTGCCACTGTCATTACCTCCCTTTCCTGTTCCAGTCGCGTATCGTTCGCGGGATGAACGACTGTCTGAAAGCCTCCGTGCGCGCTCTAATCTCTCTAATTTTACATTCGTGATCTCTTCGGGAGGTATAAGTAGGGGGAAGCAATATATTCGATACCTCATCCAGAAACGCACCCTCTCGAAACCTGGCGAGCAAGCTACACCGCGATGCAGAGCACCTCTCTTGCAGAGTCTGCCACTTGAGTTTATTAAACATCTCCGTAACGCTATCACGGTTACCAAATAACCCTGTGACGAAACGCGCCGGTCTTCTTTGGATCTGCCCGCATCTCGTGGTCGTGCGGTAGCGTTCTTGCTTCCCACGCCCGGGTTCCCGGGTTCGATTCCCGGCGGGGTCAGAGATTTTCTCTGCCTCGTGATGGCTGGGTGTTGTGTGCTGTCCTTAGGTTAGTTAGGTTTAAGTAGTTCTAAGTTCTAGGGGACTTATGACCACAGCAGTTGAGTCCCATAGTGCTCAGAGCCATTTGAACCATTTTTCTTTGGATCTTCTCTATCTCCTCCGTCAAACCGATCTGGTACGGATCCCACACTGATGAGCAATACTCAAGTATAGCGAGGAATTATATATGTCACTGCTGCTCATTTCGTACGCAACAGTTTAAGCTGACGTTCTAGGTTCCTGCCTAATCCTTACCCCACCCCGCGCACTCAACCTTGACACTGCAAAGGTTAAAAATACACTATGAGGCAGCAAAGCAACAAACTATGTGGTATCAATATTCAGTCATATATTTATTCCTATTTTCCTCTAAAACCTTACACAGCAACGAATTTCCCGAAATTTTCTACATCTAGGCTCGTGCATTTATCAGACAGAACATTTTTTTTTACATAGAAAAAGACCTTTCTACCCCACAAGAAACATCACGTGCATACATAAGTGAAGAAATGGGGAAGTCAGATAATGTTCAAACTTTTTTTACATTTCCACCACAAAATATATTTGTATCATATTCATAAATTTTAAGTCAGGATTTGATTCTATGACTTTGACATCTTAATTTTTGCTGCAACACCCAGTTTTTTTTTATATTTTTAAACCTCTTCAATAACTGTCAGAGATTCCAACAGTTATCTGTAGCTTCCAACTTCGTATGCTGCAGACAACTGTGCAATATTTTGATTTGATGTAAATCAGGTCTTGTTTCAAATCTGTTTTCTTGAATATTACTTCCACATCATTAACGCAAGCTGCATTAGTGGCTTTGAAAGTGTCCATCACCCAACGCCGGAAAAAATTATGGCGGGGCAATAACTTAAGGTTTTTCAGTAGATTGAAGCCAACAGATCACACTTTAAAAAATTTGCATTCGTTTACTGTCTGTTACCTACTTAACTTCATCACCATTATCACAGTAAAAGAGCCGGCCGCGGTGGTCGAGCGGTTCTAGGCGCTTCAGTCTGGAACCGCGCCACCGCTACGGTCGCAGGTTCGAATCCTGCCTCGGGCATGGATGTGAGTGATGTCCTTAGGTTAGTTAGGTTTAAGTAGTTCTAAGTTCTAGGGGACTGGTGACCTCAGCAGTTAAGTCCCATAGTGGTCAGAGCCATTTGAACCATTTGAACGATAAAAGGTGACAGCACTTAATCAGGTGCCTCATCTAATTAAAATAGGTTGTGTTGGCTAAGCTAAGTCTGGCAGTACCTGTATATCATTAAAGGTGGCAACATACACAGGTGCTTTCAAGAATACCTTCATTAGGAAAAGAAAGTAGCCGGCCGCTGTGGTCGAGCTGTTCTAGGCGCTACAGTCCGGAACCACGCGCCTGCTACGGTCGCAGGTTCTAATCCTGCCTCGGGCATGGATGTGTGTGATGTCCTTAGGTTAGTTAGGTTTAAGTAGTTCCAAGTCTAGAGGACTGATGACCTGATGTTAAGTCCCATAGTGCTTACAGCAATTTGCACCAATTGAAAAGAAACTCAGCGTATGACATAATTAATGCTCTCAGAATAACTACCAAACTTTTCTAGTTTGTGCATCTATTTATCTTTTTTATGGACGATATCAGCGTATTCACACTTATTTTAGACGTATTCTTTCAGCTACATGTTCCTTAAGTTAGGGTGAAATATTTCAATTGATTTCCAGGTCTTCGCCATATGCGGTGTAGCATCGAATAAAATTTAAGTCAAATAATGGGTACCTACTATTTCTAAATTTTGTGCAATACGGGTGCCAGCGTGCTGTAAGAGAGAGAAGGAAGATAGTGTCGGATGAGATGGTACTTGCAATGTGGCGCATGGGTGAAGTGGCTTGCTGTCAGTCACATAAGAGAACGCTATTGGGTGAACTAGGCAGCGACATATATAGTCAAATAAAATCTTTGGCCACTGATTGGCTAGAAGACACGGCAGCGGATACCTTGAAGGTCAGGGTTGGCAAGTGTGTCACAGAGGGGAGGCTGTCAGGAGCAGACTATATCGTTGCACCTCCTGCTCGTTGCATTAATTGTTGAATTTCTCGCATTAAAAGTGGAACCGGTATCGATGACCTCCATGATCAACATTCAGTCTTGATGTTTACAGTTGAATATTCGTGGTCCTTTAATGTGAGGTTGCTTATGTGCACAATAAGTGTCCTCTGTGTAATCTCCCAACAGATCCAGTGTGGAATATTAATATGTGTTGAACAAAGTGTACAATGCTATGTACGTAGAGACACTACAGCACAACCGGATGATTATATTGCATCCCTTTATAAGTGTTTGTATGCTCTTCACTGCCAAAATCAGTTGTTGAGCCGCGCAGGGTAGCCGCGCTGTCATACTAGGGTGCCTTGTCACGGATCACGCGGCTGCCCCAGTCGGAGGTTCGACTCCTCCGTCGAGCATGGGTGTGTGTGCTGTGCTTAGCGTAAGTCAGTTTAAGTTAGATCAAGTAGTGTGTAAGCTTTGGGACCGATGACCTCAGCAGTTTGGTCCCATAGAACTTACCAAAAATTTCAGTTGATCATTCTCTCCACAATTCGCCATGGCAACTATACCTCCGCATCCAGATGTGAGAATCTCAGGACCAGCGCTTCACCTACAGCCAAAAGGACATCATCTGAAACAAGTCGTTAGTGGATTTCGGATCTACAACCACGAGGTTTTCCGAAACTGCATAACTCGAACGACGAGCTCACCGCGTACAGCCGGTCTGCTTCAAACAGAGGCTCATTCCGGTCTTGCAAGAGGTATTCTATAATCGCTTGACAACAATTTTTATTTAAATTTATTATAACGAAGTATACTGACTTCTACCGACAACTGCTGCACTGAACTAGGTCGCTTGAGCTCCCAATGAAGTTCAAGTACTGCAACAAAATTCGCGAAATTACTGATGTTCTACACTTTGGCGTAAGTCGTTTGAAGAAAAAAGAAACATCAGTAAAAGGACTTATAATGCGAGTTGTGCAATATATGCACTCGGGCCAAAAAAATTATATGATACGCTTAATAGAAACTATGTGATCAAAAGTATCCGTACACCCCAAAAAACATACGTTTTTCATATTAGGTGCATTGTGCTGCCACCTACTGACAAGCGACGTCAGCGATGTCAGCAGTCATTAGACAAGTGAGAGAGCAGAATGGGGCGCTCCGTGGAACTCACAGACTTCGGACGTAGTCAGGTGATTGTCACTTGTCATACGTCTGTACGCGAGATTTCCACACTCCTAAACATCCCTAGGTCCACTGTTTCCGATGTGATAGTGAAGTAGAAACGTGAGGGGACACGTGCAGCACAAAAGCGTACGGGCCGACCTCGTCTGTTGACTGACGGAGACCGCCGACATCTGAAGAGGGGCATAATGTGTAATAGACAGACATCTATCCAGACCATCAGACAGGAATTCCCAACTGCATCAGGCTTCACTGCAAGTGCTGTGACAGTTAGGCGGGAGGTGAGAAAACTTGGATTTGATGGTCGAGCGGCTCCTCATAAGCCTCACATCACGCTGGTAAATGCCAAACAAGGCCTCGCTTGGTGTAAGGAGTGTAAACTTTGGGCGTTTGAACAGTGGAAAAACGTTGTGTGGAGTGCCTAATCACGGTACATCATGTGGCGATCCGATGGCAGGGTGTGGGTATGGCTAATGCTCGGTGAACGCCATCTGCCAGCGTGTGTAGTGCCAACAGTAAAATTCGGAGGCGGTGGTGTGGTCAAGTTTTTCATGGAGGGGGCTTGCATCCCTTGTTGTTTTTAATGGCTCTATCACAATGCAGGCCTACATTGACTTTTTCAGCACCTTCTTCCCATTGTTGAAGAGGATTTCGGGGATGGTGATTGCATCTTTCAACACGATCGAGCACCTGTTCATAATGCAAGGACTGTGGCGGACTGCTTACACGACAATAACAGCCCTGTAATGGACTGGCCTGCACAGAGTCCTGACCTGAATCCTTTAGAACACCTTTGGCATGCTTTGGAACGCCGACTTCGTGCCAGGCATCACCGACCGACGTCGATACCTCTCCTCAGTGCGGCACACCGCGAAGAATGGGCTGCCATTCCCCAAAAAAGCTGCCAGTACCTGATTTGAACGTATGCCAGCGAGAGTGGAAGCTGTCATCAAGGCTAGGGGTGGGCCAACACCATATTGAATTCCAGCATTACTGTTGAAGGACGCCACGAACTTGTAAGTCATTTTCAGTCAGGTGTGAGGATACTTTTGATCACATGTGTATGTCTGAATTCATGAATTTATACCGACGAAGTATTAGAAATATTTAGTCACTCGGCTAGTAGCCAAAAGATGCATACAATATCCATCTGCATGTAAATCCGGTCTCAAGTAACAATATTACGGAAATTGTTCCCAAGATTATTTTTAAGGCTCGAGCGACACAATAGGTCGCTTGGCGCACCAAGCTGAGAGGGGCGCCGAAGGCCCCTAAGTGAATAATTCATATAAAGGTGTATCATAATTAGCAGCGGAAACTGGCACGAATGAAAGCATACGGTAATAGAATCAACAAAAAATGCAATTTTATAGAAAAACGTCAAATTAAGAAACAAAAACCGTATAGCAAAATTAGTACTTTACCTGCCTTCACCAACTGCGTTTCTGTTCGTTGAAATGCTCAGCGTCAAAAGAAATGATTTCTTTACCGGCTTCACCCTTCTTCAGAAGACTGTACACAAAAATGTACCACAAGTAAGCAGAAGTTAGACAAGAATAGTAAAATTTAAGAAACAGAAGATTAAAAATATTCAGATAAAAAAGTGTGGTACATATTTACAACTGTCACATCATTAGCTAGCGTCAAAAATAAAATTGTGTATGCAGCATTTTACTATAGTCTTAAAAATAAAAGAATAATACGTAATACAATAATAACTGCGTTAATGCAGAAAGAGCTCGTAAATACTTACATGTGAATTTTAGAGCCTAAACAAATATCTTATAAGGAAGCCAAACAACAAGTGCAGATATCTTGCCAGAATCAGAAATAACTAGATAATGATAGACATATCTTGAGGTTGGCCTCAGGTTGGGGGTTAAAGTACGATAAAATAATAAAACAAAAACTTACGGAAATGGCAGAAACGAAAATGTCAGTGCACATAACCAGCGCATTAAATAATACGGGAAAACCTGTTGATAAATGAAAAACGTTAATACAAACGACTTGTGGCGGTATCGGTGGGAAGTTAAGGGATTAATCTCCGAAACAGATGTAGTGAGGTCAGAAGCGTAGTGGCAGAGACCTTCTAGGCGAAAAGAAAGTGCGAAGCGTATCATGGGGCTGAAAGCTGCAGCTGCTGTAAGGAGAGTAGCTAATATAAAGTGCCACTTAGTTACTATAGAGGAAAGGGAGCGTAGACACAATTGTCTTCTTCTTTTATAGTGAAACAATTAGCAGTGGAATAAGTGCCGGCTGCAAGTATGGTTCGTGGAACAGTTGTAGCTAGCGGCATTCATACCAAATGTATGGTACCATAAGTTATAGAACACAACGCTAAAATGATGTAGAGAGGACAATAGCACGCTCACAGAAAATACGGCTGCGCAAATAGCGTGCCAGGTTTACCAAGGGGCCAGCGGCAATAACTGCAGTTAAGTTGAGAAACGATTCCCAGTACGTAACCAAAATGAAGGGCCAAAAGTAACTGTAGGAAAAAGGTAATGTGGGCTTCATTTTATACAGGGTGCGGCAGCGTTCATAGCGTAATTTGACTTGCGTAGTTCAATGACGTACTGCAGGAATGCGCGCCAGGTCGTTCCGCATTCGTCTACTAATGAGCTACCATTTCGAGTGTGACAGTGATGTGGAGCGGTGGAGTGCACAGCATCGTGCCTTTGCTGTTGAAAGTTATTTCAAGAAGAACGACTCTGTTATTGCCACCCAGAGTCTATTTCGGCAACATTTCAACTTGGGACGTCATGGGAAAGTTCCAGATGGACGGACCATTGTGAGATGGGTACGTGCATTTCGAACAACAGGTTCTGTTTGCAGTGGCAATCCGGGAAAAAGTGAAAGAACTGTGCTGACACCAGAAGCCGTGGAAAATGTTCGTGCTGCACTATTGTGTAGCCCAAAAAGACCTGCGCAAACTGTGCGTATGTCGGATCGCTCATTCAGGAGAATATTGCACGAAGATCTCCATTTTCACCCATATAAGCTGCAGATTGTTCAGGAAATTAGGCCGCGCGATTGGGTTTCACGCGAAACATTCTGCTTAATGATGCTTGTTGTCCTTCGTCAAAATCCACAAATGTTGCACACCATCCTGATGTCAGATGAAGCTCATTTCGAGTTATGTGGTTCAATGAATAAACAGAATATGTGTTATTGGAGTGATGTAAACCAGCATGAACTGCACAACAAGCCCTTGCACAGTTGTTTCGAATGAAAAACAACCCACAGTCGCACTAATTATGTTTATACTAAATCTTGACCATGGTTTCAACGATAATAACATAGCCTTCTTCAGAAGTCCTAAAAAGTGATCAAAATAACATTTAGACCAGTACTATATTCTATACATGAACTTCTAAAATTAGGAATGTGACAACATGTTACATACATAAGCTTTTGAAAATGAAAAACGTCTTGGCCCAGGGGCTGCGTCACGATCAGTAAAACAAAACAATTTCGTAAAGGTTGCTGGTGTTGCTTCCATGATGAAAATAATGACCTTGCACAGTTCTCGTGTCATAGTGTGGTGTGGAGTTGCTTCCTTCGGGATTATTGGCCCTTACTTCTTTGAGAATGACAGCGGCGTGACTGTAACTGTCACCAGTGAATGCTACCTAAAGATGCTGCAAGACTTCGTTCTTCCCCAAATAGGTGTGGTGATTTGGATGTGGAACAATTAGGGTTTCAACAAGACGGAGCGACCCCGCATACAGCCAGAATTTGCATGGATTTCTTGCGACAGACATTTCCCAGTAGAGTAATTTCCCGATTTGGTGACATTTCTTGGCCGCCTCGCTCACCTGACCATTCATGTGCAGATTTTTTTCCTTTGGGGATACCTGAAGCAAGAAGTGTTCCGAACACGTTGTGCCACCATTCCTGAGTTGAAGGATCGCATCAGAACTGCCGTCGGCAATGTCCCAGGGAATACGTTACGCCGAATTATGGAAAGCTTCCAACGCCGCCTAGATGGATGTGTTGTGCAGAGGGGCAATCATTTGACAGGAGTCATATGGAAAAAGTAATCCACGCAATGGACAGTGACTTACACTGTAGTAAATGGCATACCTTTAACTATTAATTTACATAAGAGGTAATAAATAAATTACAGTTACTGCCTGATGGTGTGTTTTTAATATTCTACTATGTACGCTGAAGCACTCTGTACATTGAACACTTTTTACAGTGAAATAACTACACCGCCACCTAAAAACGCTTCGTGAAATAAATATAGCTAGCTACATTCATATTAATTGTATGGAAGAACTGTAGTAGGTGACACTACCTGATGATGAATGACTATAAAAGTGCGTACTAACCGTAAACAATACTTATAACTATAAAGTAAAACGCCTGTAATTATGAGAATAGACTGTCCTTAGGCCATTGTTTACATATAGCTAACCACCTGCAGCACAAACGAATCACCACCTGTAAATTGTAGATGTTACTATCTGTAATAATAAATGAGTAACTACCTGCTAACGTAAAAGGCTAGCTACTTAGAACTAAACATGCATCACAACTTATAACTGCAGATGACTAACAACCTGTAACTATAGATGATCAACTTACAAAAACACTGCGTAAATAAGATAAAAAACTAAATACATGTAAAAAATATACCAAACAGTAAAATGGTGACGAACTGTAAACCTGAGTAACTGTTTGAATGAAACCGAATCTAACTAACAGCAACTAAACGGAACAGTATATGGCCAGACTCTAGTGTGTAAAATACTACAAAAGTATAAATAGCAAATTAGTGACCATCTAAGTATAACTGCTTACTTCAAATTATTAGCATACTGATTGCTACTTACTGACTGAAAAAAAAAAAAAAGTTTTAGTGACTGCAACTTTCCAAATGACTGTTCTATCTCTGAAAATTACTAGGTTCCTATAACTAACCCTCTACACATAAAGAAGAGAATCCAATTAAACATCAGAGACTGATAGCAAAGCATTGCAGTCATAACAGACCAATAATGAGAAAGACTTGTGGAGAGGAGGAGGTGGGAATTTGAGAGGGGGAGAAGTAGGAGGGGGCCGTATGCGAACAAGTAGCTTGTGTGATAACTGCCACCATTGACTTCACTATCAAATATTGTCCAATTACTGTAGATGTATTTGAAGTGTATACTTTTCGATTAAGTCCCCTCTCATTGGGCTCAAATTTCACCCCACTTCGAGAAGTCCTTACGAGTTGACGTCTGCCTCGAACTCCGTAAGTGTCGTGCGCAAATTTCTGTTCTATCACGAGAAGTACAGATTTCCTTCGGCTACCATGTGAACCATTATACGTTTCATGTGATTGAATAAAACAGTACAATATTTATCTTACATGAACATACCAAGAGCCCAAGGGAAGACAACTAACGTGTCAGAGGAATAGGGAAAGGGCACCGAAGGATATTTAGCTTGCATGGAAAAATGTTCTTCGACTGGTTGTGCCTATAGGCAGCCACACTCTATTCACCTAATTTGAAAAAGAAATGTAAATGCTATATTTTTTCAACACTTAATTACAGCCATTTTACATCTTATTCATAATTTATGCAATATAAATCATTTACAAGGAGCAAATAAATCATTGTTTACTGATGTCCATATTATGTTATAATCTCTGCGTAACATAAACCTGTGTGTCAAAATCTTGAGAGTATACGAACGTCAGCAGACTACAAAATTGGTAGTACACACTGATAATCCAACTTTGATTTTTCTCATTAAGTTGTATTATGTTTTGTAGATGCTTGGAAATGGCACAATGCCGAAATTTCCATCGTAAAATGAAACACTTACCAGCTGAAAGCAAGACCACATCATTTTAAAAAATATTTATTCAGCATGATACTAAAACCTGTGTATTGTAGCTGCTTTAAGTAATAACATACAGATCACAGTTCTCTACTCTACTTCCAATTACTCTAGAAATTTTACACAGTTAGTAATTTACTATCTTAGCGACTGCTGCTTCGCTCGCTCGCGTAGACTGTATGGCCTGCAGAGATTTTTATGTTTTTCTTTTCCGTTTTTTGTTTGTATTTAATATAACTTTATGTTTTTCACAAACTGCAACACCTTCTAAGCCTTTAATGCTAATTAAGGCCATAGAAGCATAGTCTTTGTCGAATGTACTTATGACCAAAAAGCGATTCTGTTAGCAGGAGTCCAATAGTTTTGTTGATCAAGCGTTTTACGTTTTTGTGGATATATTTCCATAGAAACTTTCATTCTCTAACAAATGTTTCTTTATATCTAACTGAAAAGTCAAATACCAGTTTTCATAGATGTTCTTAAAGTACATCTATGAAAATGCTGCAACATATATTTTTTTATTTCTGACTGAGAAATCCAATACCAGTTTTCGTAGTTCTAGCTTCAAAATTGCCATAATAGCGACATTTTCCAAAAAAAAAAAAAAAAGGAAACCTCTTCATCCCCTTACCCGTAGAATTTCGAAAAATTCGTTCTTAATCGACGCCTACTGTATAAGATCAACATCCTCCGAAAATTTCGTATTTCTGTCATTAGTAGTTAGGGTTGGGCGATGATGACTTAGTCAGTCAGTCAGTGAATCAGTCAGTCGGGACATTGTCTTTCATATGTAGGTATTTAGTACAATGAGACATTCAATTTCCGGAATGCATTATTGTTCATTTAAGAAATATTTTTCAATATTGATTCATTTTAATTAAACCAACTTACAAAAATTTGTTGAATTTGGTTGAATCTCCATACCAATATTGAGGAAATGTCGTTTTACATGGAGATGTAGAGGGCACGGTAGCTTTCTCTGCTGGCTTTGTTAAGGCTCTGCAGGTAGCCACACGACGAGAAGTCGACACTTACAAGCTGAGTCATATACTGCGTACTTCCCTGTAGCTTCTCATGTAACCTCCCAACAGTAAAAATATAATTATTTATATCATTCACATTCAGTGTAACCTCCCAACAGAAAAAATATATTAATTATATATCGTTCACATTTAACGTAACTACCCAACAGTAAAAATATCTATAGCATTGACATTTAGTGTAACCTGGCAACAGTTTATTATTACGTAACCTGCCCATAGTAAAAATGTGACTAACCTCGTAATAAAATGTGACTCATATTTAACCTTTCAATAATTATCTGACAGTGAATCTAAACTTTTAAATTTGGACGTCAGCAGTGCTGCGTCATGGCCCTGAAAGATCATACTGAATAAATTGAAAATTCTTACCTCAATAAGGTCGCCGGATAATGCATATATATCCGCTCCTACAAGAAATTTTTCTAGCACAGCCCAGTGCAATGCTGGCCGATATATTTGTCATGTATAAAAGGAAATAACCGATTTTTCTTTACAATAATCGGGATGACCATCGATTGGAGAAATTAGTAAATTCTATAAATTGAGATGATTGATTGTCAAAAGTTACTTTTTATAAGAAAGATTATTACTAAGAGATTTTTTAGAAACATTTACATGGGACTTGATATAACAATACTACATATTCGTGAGGCTGTTTTTACCTTATACTACAACGCTCACGCTCCGCCATCGCTCCCACGACCGGCCCAGCCAACTTCATACACACGACTGCTAGTTACTTCTTACTCCTACTGCTACACAGTTCCTACTGCTGACAACACTGCTCTCTGGTCTGAGATTCTCTTATAGCTTACATATCGCAGGCAGCGCGTGAGCAATCCATCGAAATTACATCTGCTCGAGTGCGTTAGCAACAAATTCCTTAATCATGGGCCTCTTACACTCATTGTTCGCATTTCCCTGCCTTGGAGAACTCAAACCTACAGAGCCTTTCTAAATATCAGAAAATATCCATTCTTTACATCCTTTTTGATGTGATTGTTAACCTAGAAAAATTTGTGCTCCTTGATGATTCATCACTGTAATAAAACTCTTCCAGTTTACCTACTTCCTTATGATTTGCCCTGAATCATTGTACCAGTTCACTGCTTCACTGGCGCCTGTAAATGGAACAAGAATGGAGGATTTAAAATTAGCGTTAAACGTCCCGTTGACAATGAACTCATTAAGGATGGAGTAGTAGGTCGGATTAAGAAAAGATGGGCAAATAAATCGCCCCTGCCCTTTAAGAGGAACTATTCTGCCATTTCCCGTAATCGATTCGGAAAAAAGCTAAATTTTGTTGGCCAGATTCGGATTTGCCCGTTGTCTTCCCGCATGCCAGTCCAGTGTACTAACCACTGCACTACCACGTTTGGTTAAGTATAATAAAAGTGCGATGCTTCTGAGGTTCCACAGAAACTGGTGAGCACTTTAGGTGTTCCACCACAGGCTCTGCAGCATATGATACTTTGAAGGGGCGCTATGAATTGCTTACGATATTGCGTTGTAGTCCACTCCCCTTGTCGACAAAGCTGTGGTGAGATCTGGATGAGTTCTGTAGGCAGAACGATGGGAGCAGCTGATGCCATGCCACTTTTTATTTTTCGCAGAATTATTGAGACAGACATTCCGGTCTCATGTATAAATGTTCTCCATACGTACTGAGTTATCGTTTCAGGCACGATGCAACATACACTATCTGATCAAATCCATCCAAACACTCTTGCGTAATTCGGAATCGAACACCAGCTGCCATGGGAGGCGGACTTGCCAGTAGAGAACTGTGTGGGGTGTTGCCATTAGGGAAGCAGTAACAGCACAATAAGTCACTGAGGAGACCTCAGTGACTATGTAAGGGGGCAGTTGAGCTGTTCAGCAAACCCCTAAGATGATACTGATCTTATCTCTTGTGGCCTGCAGGGATAGGAAGCTAGTAAAGATCAAGCAGATTTAATGGAAACTAGGTCGCACAACAGATAACAGCCCTTGTTTGATATTTTTATAGATACCCTCGACAGTTGGCAGCACTTGTGCATGGTGAAAAACATTCACAAATGTGTATATAAGGTTTCAATTGAGGGAAAATATTTCTGTGGCAGCTAACACACAGCAAACAATATTCACAATTGTAGCCAGAGGGACTGAAAGGGTTAATGAAGGGATTTTTCAAACTACAAAAGGAAATTAATTCTCACTTTGGGAAACTGATTTATTCCCATAGTCATCAAATAATTGATTTACCAGCTGAATGAAAAATACGAACAGTTACAAGTGGCAAGGTATTAAAAACTGCAAAATGCAGGTTTGGTGCAGATAGGTCGATAGATAAAAGAATGATATAGAACTGCGTCGGAATACGACCAATGATTGCGGTAGAGGCTAGTGATTTAAAGAAAGGTACCAGAAAAACATGAACGGACACCAATGCACACGCCTAATTGCATGATAGGTGCAACTAGCAGGCTGTGAAAATTAGATCTGCAAGTTGAAATCCTGATGCAAACTGATTTCGGACACAGCTCATTTTGGTGGCCACAACAATGGCACATGCTTATTACTCTGAAGTTGTGTGAGGATAGAAGATGGGTCTAGTAGTGGCAAACGATTCTAAGTTCAGTTCAGCCTCTGTACTCTCCGCTAAGTTGCAGGCGTGTGTCTATGCAGCTCTCTGCGCCGAACTGGAGAAACTGTCTTCTACCGCTGATATGTACTCCTTTGTCTCACTGAAGCAAGTTCTTCTGACTTCTCTCTACAAAACTTAGCTGGTTCTGCCAGTGTCGGAATCTCGCCGGCCAATTGCAACAGGCCTTGCAAAATCCGACCAATAGTAATTTAATAAACAAGTTTAACCATTTCCTACTCTTTCGGATTTTGTTGTGGTTAATCAGTAACCTGTATTTCATTTGTGGCCTATGGAAGAAGACAGAAAATCTCTCCCACTACAAGACAGATTATCAGTCATGGCCAAGCAAAATCCGTGTATGTACGCATGTGTGGGAACTCATCCTTGTAACCTAAGTAATTCTTATGAGACAACACTAAAATTTTAACGAATATTCCAGCAATAAAGCCTGGGCTAATGGCTGATCTTACGCTACATAAGCTCATGTTTTCTCGTGCATTTCAGTTACTTATCTTAGCTAAAAACGATTCCTTGAGCTTCTCACACAACGGGTTTTATGGCGCATCACCTGATCTTCTAGACACTCCTGCTGGGCTGGAATGGCAGACCACCCGCCTCTGTTCTCTACCTCCATTCAGAATGGCTTTCAGCAAAACACAACTTCACAATTTTTCCATTCCCCTAAGTGACCTTCCCTTTCGCGAGCCAGCGAAAGGCCCCAAAGTTGCCACAGTAACAATACTTCATTTCGTCAAAAGGAAAGGGGATACACAATTAATTAGAAATGCAGTCATTGACTGACTATTGTGGTCTCAATATTCATTTCAAAAGTGGGTTATGGGAAAGTTAGGGAATAAACTGCTATGTAACAATTTTAAATATGGACTAGACTGCCTGAGTAATACATCCACCAGGGACATTTCAATCCTTCTAAAGCTGCCCAACTGGATTATTGGTGATGTGTTTGTGATGTGGAAACACTAAAGAACATCCACTGATAAGCGAAAACCAGGCATACCTCATGTGCTGACATATAGGGACTGTACAGTATTGTGAAGGATGCAGGTAAAAATCGCATGAAATCAACGAAAGGAAACAACTGTGAATCCCAAAGCGCTACCAGCAGTTCAGCTAACACTGTAACTATGTGTGTAAGGAGTTACAATGAATGGGGTAAAAGGGTTCTGTAGCTTTTCGTAAGCCACACATCCGTTGTGAAGGCTAAGGAATATTATGAGAAGGAAAGTTTCTACTCACATTATAGCGGAGATGCTGAGTCACACATACGCACAACAAAAAGACACTCACAACTATACCTGTCGGCCGCTCAGACCTTCGTCAACGATAGACAGACATACCCACACGCGCACCAACACACACACACACACACACACACACACACACACACACACACACACACACGTGTGTGATTTGCGTTTGCGTGAGTTTGTTTGTGTGTGTGTGTGTGTGTGTGTGTGTGTGTGTGTGTGTGTGTGTGTGTGTGCATATGTCTATTGTTGACAAAGCCATTAAGGCTTTCAACAATAGACATATGCACGTGCGTGCGCGCGCGAGTTCAAACACACACACACACACACACACACACACACACACACACACATGTGTGTGTTGGGTTTGCATGAGCCTTTGTGTGTGTATGTGTGTGTGTGTGTGTGTGTGTGTGTGCATGTGTGTCTATTGTTGATGAGGCCGAAAGCTATAGTTGTGAGAGTCTTTTTGTTGTGCCTATGTGCGACTCAGCATCTCCGCTATAAGGTGAGTAGAAACTTTCTTTCTCATAATATTGTTACATTCTATCCCGCATTCTCCATATTTGAGGGCTAAGCAATGTTACAGATGGTGTAAATAACAAAGCCATCAGCCAGTGGAACGCTCGAAACTGCTGATTTGGAGTGGTGAAAAACGTTATACGCTGTGGCCATCTGGTGAAAGGGTGTGGGTTTGGGAAATGCTTGGAGAACATTACTTGCCTCATGCGTAATGAAAACTGCGAAGTATGTAGGAGGTGGTGTCATGGTATGGGAGTATTTTTCACGGTTTATGGTGAGGTCCCTTTTTTGTATTTGTGGAAACGCTAAATGCGGGAGGATATGCATACGTTTTACTGCATTAGGTATTGCCTGCAGTCGAGGAAGAGTTCGGAGCCGATGATTATTTGTATCGGATTGACAGTTCACCTTGTAAAGCAGCATATTTTACTTATTACAGCACAGTAAAACGCCCTCGTCCTGACGAACGATTACTCGAATGATAAACCACGCCACCCACACAGGACAGTGGGGGGCAGTATAATGCTACGAGTGACGTTCACCTGGACTCGCGTGTGGCATTAATCGAAGACACCAAAACAGATGTGGAGTACATGATCATTACTGTGGATCACCTGCATCCCATCATCCTCGACAACAATGTCATCATGCATCTGTATAGCTAGCTGTCCGTGTGGCAAGCCCAGAGTTCGCACCACGGTGGTTTGAAGAGCATTGTAGTGGACTCACAGGTTGATGTTTTGGTCACGAAAAATGCCTGATCTGAACGCAGTGGAAAGCATACGGAACGTACTATCACTGTGCCCACAAATCAATGGCCCTTGATTAACGGGAATTAGGTGATCCGCGTGTACACATGTGACGACACACACCTCAGGAAACATACCAAGGACTAGTCTAATCCATTCGACACAGAATCAATGTTGTATTGATTTCCGAAGGTGGGCCAACGTGCTATTATGTTGTTGGTCGTAATGTCCACATCTCTTGAAACGGTAACGGTGGAAAATGAGAGATATTACAGCTCATACAAGGTCATACCGCGCACTACTCGTGAATGGAACAGAATAACGGTGTTGAAAGTACCCTACGTAAAGGGCTATAAGATGAATCATAGATTTACATGTATACGTCGCGTGAGCTACCTGTTACACTGTCCAGGATGGTTCGCGTATTCTTTGAGTTGTATAGAGTAAAATAATAAGCTTAGATTCAATTTACATTCCAAAGATCGCACCTTGACTGACTCTTAACAATGTGGAATGAGAAGTAAGTGTTGCTTAGTGGAACATATATTCATTTACAATTTAAAACAAAAATTTCCATAAGAATAATATCAGATGCTCAACATGAAATATAATATAATTTGTAGAGTATTTTTTCCAAGTCTCAGCATAAGGAAATGATTTTCAGTTACCTTTGATATTGCTGCGCTTCCAGTAGACAGAGGACAAATATTGCACACAAGTAAAACCCACATTAAGTGATGTTATTGAAAGTGTACACAAACTGTATGCCTAACTCTATTAAAGTCGTGCTACGTAGTTAAGTACATTGCTAAGGTATATAAATCGTTGGAACCCCATAAAGTAGCTGATCATAGCGATGTGACCTTTCATATTGCAGGGACTCGCTGGGTAATGCATTTACCAACAATCATGTAACGCTAACGGGTGTTATATTTTTAATCATGTTACAGATCACAAACAATTTTAATACATTGCCTAATTAATTTCGGTTTGCAATTGCCGTCTTCAGACTGAGTAAGGTGGTAATTACGAAGTGAAATTACGTACCTGATGTATTAAAATCTTTTGTGATCGTACCGTGAGTAGAATATATAAATATATTCCTGGATCGAGGTGAACTTCTTGCTGCGGCTATGTTGCAGCTCATGACGCACTTATTGTTTGCTCGCGATCTATTTGTCGGTGATACATCATACATCGGCTGCTATGACCTTACTTTATGTGCATCAGTAAAGAGTATGTTCAGCTTGGCTTCCATGTATGTGCTGTTACAGAAAGAGCCGTTATAGTATTAACCAGAGCACACGCACAACTGTTTTCTATATAGACATTTTAACAACAAGACACGGCCATAGCTTAGAATATTTAATCCTCTTAGTTGCAGAAGGTTTTCTTGGAGCATTACAGCTCCACTATGTACTCTTTCGGAGCAGATATGAATAAATCTGTTCAGTTTATTGCATATCTTTTAGTTTTAATACGAGGTACATATTGGTAAATATTCGTATCAGTAAATCAGGAGAAAAACAATTATAGATGGTAATTTCGGTTGTTTACCAGTAATAAATATATTGACCAGTGTCAGTTAATGGATTAAGTCTATTTCTTAATGACATCAGAATACCTTTGCTCGTCAACTCCTAAGTTACGCAAATAATCTCCAACAAGCCGAGGCATAGATATCGAAAGAGGTACTCAAAGTGTTTCATCCTCAGATATGAATAACGGCAGTGATACATAAGCAGCGCACAGCTACATGATTTCAAACACACAGAAAAAGGAAAGTGACAGTACTGGGAACCATTTGTATAACTACAAAACGATAACTGTGCAGAAGTCAACGACAAAATGTGAACAGTTACTGACTCCAGCGTAACGTAAGCAGGACCAAGTAAACATGGATAGCGTCCACAACGTTCAGTGTAGCAATGGTCGTGGCTACATTGGAAGTACCAAGTTTATTGTCAGTACATGGCTGAAAAATATAAAAGTCAATTTAAACTGAACAGATGGAAAAGTCGATAACATAATTAGTGCGTACACACTAAAATATAATTGTAGGCTGGTGTAGCTGTCAAAGAACAAAGAATGTCATGGACGATCCCTTGTTTTATTTACAGATCTTATTAAGATAATGTGAAAGTAATGCTGGTGCACTTCTTACTCGTATTGCTTGTATCGTCACTGTTTACACTATATTATAAAATATCCCTCCCCCTCCCCGACCCCCACCCCGACCTGCCCCCCCCCCCCCCCCTTCCCGCATACACACACACTTCTGCGTTCGTAATATGTTCTTTAGGTATGCCCATCTGTCTCTCTGAAAACCTGAGTCAAATGTAGTCACATATGAGAACGAGCTATTGGTGTCAGTATGTTTTTCTTTACATTCAAATTGACCCACTACAGTCTACGAGTTAACAGTCAATATTATCTTCCATTTTTAGCTCTTGTTCGCCTTCCAGCCTTGAGATCCAGCTAGTATCTCTTCAGACCATCATTTATTGCCTTCTTCCAGTGCTCTGACAGTCGCCCCAGTGTCTTCTGAGTTCTTTTTCCAACTTGAAACCCTGATAGTTTTTCACTATTCCCATCCATGAATTTGTTCTCTGGGATATCGATTTTTTTTAAAAATCTTTATAATTTTCTTGGAACCATTCCAATCTTTTGCCATTTGCCTTATGATAGTCCACTTTTTCTGCGTTAGACGATCATCAGGCATTCTAAACGTGCACCTATAGAACAAAAACCCTTTCTTTCCAGTCGAAGATGTTGCTGGTTCTATCTTCCTCATTTGGTTTAAAACTATGTACCCATTAACCCATCAGTTGTCTCAAACCTTCCTCAATATTTGCGTTATTTTTTGGCTAATCTATCGATAGTCCCGTCTTTTCATAGCCAGTCTCTGAAGCACATGATCGTTTTGGTAACCTAGTGAGCCGGCTGCTGTGGCCGAGCGGTTCTAGGCGCTTCAGTCCGGAACCGCGCTCTTGCTACGGTCGCAGGTTCGAATCCTGCCTCGGGGATGGATGTGTGTGATGTCCTTAGGTTAGTTATGTATGAGTAGTTGTAAGTCTAGGGGACTGATGACCTCAGATGTTAAGTCCCATAGTGCTCAGAGACATTTGAACGATTTGGTACTGTAATGTCTTAAGTTGGCTGTGTAGTATTTATTATACAGGATGAATCAGAAGGAATGGTCACTATTCAGGGATATGACATGAACGATAATTCGAAGCCGAAATGTCTGTTGAACATTGGTTCTAAAATACGTACTTAAGAGCTATGGGTAAGTTTTCGTCATCGATACTGTGAAACAAACCTCTTTCACTGCAAGTACTTTGCTTTTCATATTTCGAGGTGGTAGATGGATCGAAAATGAAAATATCTGTAGTAAAGATGAACTCTAAAGTGCACAGCTTAAGAGCTATGACCAGTTGTTCATCTTCATTAGTGTGAAACACATCTTTTCTGCAGAACAAGTGCTCATAGTTTTTAAGACACGTATTTTATGGCCCATGTTTACTTGACAATCTGTTCTTGTTTTGGTCCATACTACCTCCTTTCAAAATACGGAAAGCAAAGACAATGCAGTAGAAGAGATTTGTTGCACAGTATCGAAAATGAAGAAATGCTCATAGCTCTTAATGTAAGCATTTTAGAGCCAATGTTTACTGTACTTTTTTGCTTCTAATGATCGTTCCTGTCATATCACTGAATATTGACCATTCCTCGGTTATTAAATATCTGTATTTTAGTTTGTTCAATCTTCTCAGGCGATTTATTGTGCGCTTGTATTCTCTGGTAGAAACTGACGTGTTTTTTTTTATTTCGCTAGATAATTGTAAGTGATGTTCCATGATCATGAAAATGCTGTTACAGTAAAAATAGCTGATTTTCTTAATATGTGCGACTACTGTTATTTCAGATGGATCTGAAATTTTGCCTTGGGGCTATTATCGTTATTCCAGAAAGTTTGTACTGCTGTTGTGCCTGTAGAATTTCCATTAGTCTTTAATAACCGTTCTTTTTACAACTAGACCACAGGTTGGCATCCTGGAAACCCCAAACAGATAAAATAAAACTTCTAATGGATAATCATAAAAGAGTTTGCATTTGAGTCTCGAAACTCAGTTATTTTTGAAATATCATTACTATTATCACTATTTCATAAGACTAATTACATAGCTTACAAATTATTACATCATCTGCTTCATATATTCCACCCACTACAACCATACTTTATACCATGCATCTGTGATAGGTGAACTGTTTAAATATCTAATGCCAACGTATTCGCTGAGTTTTATGCAAATTCCCCCAATGGACAAGAAATTGCTTCAGTATTCACTTCGAAACAATAAATGAATTAACAGACAGCGCAAACGGCTGTAGAGCCTTTGTAGTATTACTACGCTACTGGCCATTGAAATTACTACACCAAGAAGAAATTCAGATCATAAACGGGTATTCATTGGCCAAATATATTATACTAGAACTGACATGTGACTACATTTTCACGCAATTTGCGTGCATAGATCCTGAGAAATCAGTACCCAGAACAACCACCTCTGGCCATAATAACGGCCGTGATACGCCTGGGCATTGAGTCAAACAGAGCTTGGATGGCGTGTACAGGTACAGCTGCCCATGCAGCTTCAACACGATACCACGGTTCATCAAGAGTAGTGACTGGCGCAATGTGACGAGACAGTTGCTCGGCCACCATTGTTCAGACGTTTTCAATTGGTGAGAGATCTGGAGAATGTGCTGGCCAGGGCAGCAGTCGAACATTTTCTGTATCCAGAAAGGCCCATACAGGACCTGCAACATGCGGTGTTGCATTATCCTGCTGAAATGTATGGTTTCGCAGGGATCGAATGAAGGGTAGAGCCACTGGTCGTAACACATCTGAAATTTAACGTCCACTGTTCAAAGTGCTGTCAATGCGAACAAGAGGTGACCGAGAAGTGTAACCAATGGTAGCACATACCATCACGCCGGGTGATGGCGCCAGTATGGCGATGACAAATACACGCTTCCAATTTGCGTTCACCGCGATGTTGCCAGACACGGATGCGACCATCACGATGCTGTAAACAGAACCTGGACTCATCCGAAAAGATGACGTTTTGCTATTCGTGCACCCAGGTTCGTCGTTGAGTACACCATCGCAGGCGCTCCTGTCTGTAATGCAGCGTCAAGGGTAACCGCAGCCATGGTCTCCGAGCTGATAGTCCATGCTGCTGCAAACGTCATCGAACTGTTCGTGCAGGTGGTTGTTGTCTTGCCAACGTTCCCATCTTTTGACTCAGGTATCGAGACGTGGCTGCACGATCCGTTACAGCCATGCGGATAAGATGCCTGTCACCTCGACTGCTAGTGATACGAGGACGTTAGGTTCCAGCACGGTGTTCCGTATTACCCTCCTGAACCCACCGATTCCACATTCTGCTAACAGTCATTGGATCTCGACCAACGCGAGCAGCAATGTCGCGATACGATAAACCGCAATCCGACCTTTATCAATGTCGGAAACGTGATGGTACGCATTTCTTCTCCTTACACGAGGCATCACAACAACGTTTCACCAGGAAACGTCGGTCAAGTGCTGTTTGTGTATGAGAAATCGGTTGGAAACTTTCCTCATCTCAGCAGGTTGTAGGCGTCGCCACCGGCGCCAACCTTGTGTGAATGCTCTGAAAAGCTAATCATTTGCATATCAGAGCATCTTCTTCCTGTCGGTTAAATTTCGCGTCTGAAGCACGTCATCTTCGTGGTGTAGCAATTTTAATGGCCGGTAGTGTACTGTTATTGTTACTGGTGGCAGTGGTCAGCCACAAGCTATTGACAGTCTGAAGTCTTCCAATTTCTGTCAGTTCAGAAGTAGGAAGTCAAGCAGTCAAATGATTTACTAATAGTGAGTGTAGTGCATATACTTTAACTTGTTGATTGTAAATGGTGGGGGGGGGGGGGTGGGGGGGGGGGGGGGATGACGGCAAGGGATCCAAATTGTGAGTGAAGCAATTATCGCCCTTTCGGTAACAAGAGTCTACCTTCAACGTGGACGGTCAGCTTTCTTTTCTGAGACAAAGTTGTACAGGGTGACCCAAAAGTTCGTTAACACTTGAAAGCACTAATTCACAGACGAATGTAGATAGAACGGTAAAAATTGTCATGGGGTTTTACTGAAACCAACAACGGTCTCAAACGCTGGCCAACAGATGGTGCCGGACAGCCACACATCAGCGAGGCCACATCAGACTCGTTGATAAAATGAGCTGTCAATGGTGTCAGATGCTCCACCATCGCCGCATGTTGACTTTACCAGACGAGCATTACTATCAGAATGGAGGATCCGCTACTGGAGCTTTACGATCCCGTCGCCGTAACAAGGGTATTCGAACGGTTGAAAGGCTTTGTGACTAGTGTCACTGTGAAGAAAATGATCACGGGTTGTTTAGATGATCGGCCACTAGAGAGCTACCAGACCCAAACGTTACTGTTGGTGAGGCGGTTCAGGGAGAAATAGTGACTTCGGCAGGTTCATCTCCTCCTGGTGAAGTCTGCGCTTGCGAAGTCGTACATTGCACCGGCACTCCACGCACTACTGTTTGGAGAGCACTAGAGCAAACCCTCCAGTGCTATTCGTACAAATTCCAGCACTATTATGAACTGCTAGCCACCGATATTGTGACGCGGAGAGCATTTGCAGCGTGGGCACTTCAGAAAATTGGGGAAGATGGCGATTGTTTTTCTGACGTGTTGTAGGTCGACGAATTCCGTTTTGACACCCCGTGGGTCTTTCAGCACCTACAGCTGCAGACTCTGGACTACCGAAAATCCCAGATCTGTCGTGGAGACCCCGTTGCATGTCGAGAAAGTCAAAATGTGGTGTGGATTTATCACATCAATCTTGACTGGACCCTTTTTGCTCGAGGAAATGTCGGGTGCTGCTTGTCAAAATGCCAGGGTGACGGGTGGGAGTACGCCGATATGTTACAGAATCGCATCATCCAAACCTTGGCTGATAAACACATGCACTAAGGTATGACTTTTATTCAGGATGGCGATATAGCTACCCGTGTGGAAGATCTCTTGCCCACATCGTTTGCTGAAGATCCAGTGCTGAGCCGATACGTCAGTCATGCTTGGCCTGCCAGGTCCCCAGACATCAATCCGCGTGATTGTCAGTTTCGGGGTTGCTTGAAGTCTCAAGTCTACCCCAATCATCTGACCTCATTAGGGATATTGAAATACAACATCCGTGAGTTGTATCCTAGTGATACACTGTACAGTGCTGTCCACAACATTGTCCTCCGACTACAGGCATTGTTGGAAATTATGGCCGACACGTTGAGCATTTGTTATAAAGAACCTTCGCATCTGCTAAAAGTCAATTGTTCAAATGTGTGTGAATTCCTAAGGGACCAGCTGCTGAGGTCATCGGTCCCTAGACTTACACACCACTTAAACTAACCTATGCTAAGAACAACACACGCACCCTTGCCCGAGGGAGGACTCGAACCTCCTGTGGGAGGGGCCGCGGAATCCGTGACATGACGCCTCAAATCACGCGGCCACTCCGAGCAGCAAATTAATTGTTACGTTAATTATTGTTTTTGTATTATATGAAGCGCCATCTTTTGGTCATTTTGTATTCCTTTCTTTGGTTTCATTAAAACTCCATGGCACTTCAAGCATGTACGTCAACGTTAACCTCTCTACCTACATTAATACGCAAAGTATAGAATCTTCAAATGTTGACGGAGTTTTGGGTTACACTGTAGTTAGATAGTTAGCAACAACGCTGCACTTAGAATTGCATCATCACTGTACAAAAACGTTTATCAGAAATTTATGGAAACACATAGGAATTAAAGACATTACTGGTCAATAGGCACAGATTTATATCAATGGGCCTCGTTGAAAATTTCTGCTACACTGGGATTCGAAACCAGGCCTCCTGTTTATTATGCAGATGTGCTGACCACTACGCCATCTGGACGCAGTGGTCATAATAACTGCACGGACTGCCCTAGCATGCTTCCCACCTGACCCAAATTCTCAATTTATACCACACACTATTGATACAGTGCCCCTGCTCGTTAGCCTCATTACTCGTAGCATCTCACCGATTCCCGTAAGAGTTCGAGCTTGGTGAGCATCTGCACTGACGGGATTATTGGCGGTCATCGACTTAATTACATACGTGGTGTCTGTTCTTTCGGGCGTGTCTGAAAGACCAGACACGAATTTCAACCTGTTGCCGCTATGAATCAAAACAAAGGAATTGAAGACATTAACTTACCCCATTTACATAAATCGTATCCGAGCGGTTCTAGGCGCTACAGTCTGGAACCGCGCGACCCCTACGGTCGCAGGTTCGAATCCTGCCTCGTCCATGGATATGTGTGATGTCCTTAGGTTAGTTAGGTTTAACTAGTTCTAAGTTATAGGGGTCTGATAACCTCAGAAGTTAAGTCCCATAGTGCTCAGAGCAATTTAATACATAAATCAGTGCCCACTGGCAGCTAATGTCTTCATCACACTGGCCGCACGATGAAATTGGTTTCTGTTCGTTCGGACACATACACAGGGTGAACATAAAAAAACCGGTAAATTGCAGGAACGGATTCCTGATTGGAAATGGAGGGAAAAACTGTGAACATGTGTCCAGAAATGTATCGTTGGCAGTTCCTCTGATTCCGTACCATGTGTTCCTTGTGTCTTGCAGATTGTGTGATTCGCGTAGAGTACTGTAAGCAACAGAATAGTCCAGAATTCATGTCAGGGAGAGGCCGAGATGATATTGGTATATGACCTAACAGACGGAAATGGTCGAGAGGCAGCACGGTTATAGCAAAATAAGTACCGTCAAAGACACCAACCACATCACACCATATTTCAAGCTCTTTTTTGTGTGATAATGAGTCCTTTCAGACAGACGAACGTGCAGGGAGGAGGCGGAATGTCCGTACACCACAACTCGAGGACTGGGTTCTACATAATTTTCATATGGACCCTATTAGAAGCTTCAGGTAAGTGGCCCGCCAACATGGTGAAAACCAAACTACGATTATGTGTGTCCTGCTTGACAACCGCTACCATCCCTATCAGCTGCGAAGAGTGCAAGGATTATCAGCAGTGGATTTCCCTCTGCAGGAAGGATTCTGCCTGTGGTTTTTGCACCGGACCATAAAAATTATGGGAGCTCTGTCACGAGTTCTCACCAACGAAGCAACCTTTACCAGAACTGGCATCATCAGTCGGCGCAATCGTCATCTGTGAGCTGCAGACAATCCTCGGGGAATGCTTGATGCGTCACATCAGGAACAGTTCAGCATCCAGGTGTGGGCTGGGATTCTTGGTGATCACATACTTGTACCAGTTATTATTCTGCAACGCCGCGACGAAGGAACGTACCTGGAAATCCTGCGGAATACTCTGTTTAGGCTGCTTGAGACAGTGCCTTTGGCAATACGACAGGTGATGTGGTTTCTGTATGACAGAGCACCACCACACTTCGGCATTACAGTTCACTGACGCCTCAACATCATCTTCCCCGGATGCTGGATACGACGCGGGAGGTCCTGTAGCATGGCCTGCTAGGTCACCGGACTTAAACGCCCTGGAGTTTTACCTCTGGTGGCATTTCAAAAGCGTTCTGTATACTGAACCAGTACCTGATGTGCAGATCTTTCGACAGCGTGTCCACGTCTGTGACGTTATTTGGAGAGTGGCCGGAACGTGCGAAAAAGTGTGGCGATCCAAGATGCGACGTGTGAACGCGTGGACTGCATCCCATGGGGGCTAATCTGAACATATGATGTGATGATGCGATGCAGCTCTGTACTATGTCCTGGGAGGATTTGTCGTCGTTGCTTGCACACCGTCCGTTGGTTGACACACGTTCATACCACCCTGTTCCTCCATTTCCATTCAGGAATCCATCATGGCAGTTTGTCGCTATTATTAATCTTATAATTAAATCATTATCGTATATTATCCATGATAATTATGGAAGCTGAATAAATGAATTAAAATTTGTGCCACGGCCAAGACTTGAACCTGGGTTTCCTTTCTTACAATGCTGGTATGTTGACGACCCTTCTTTTATCTAATTTTGTTCGTTATTCTTCCCTGTATTAGTTAGGGGCTGACGTCCATGACACTTGTTCTAGTTCATTGTCGATTCATTAACTCAGTTTTTTATTTGTTCTTCATCATAGCTCGTTGTATTTGGTCGTAGCGGACGCCACATGACATCTGTTGAAGTTCGTTGTTGATCCCTTCACTCAATTTTTTATTATGAGACCATCCAGCTCTCTGACCGAACACACTGAGCTACCATGCCGGCGTCCATTACACAACGACAGCACTGTGGCTAATACTGCTGCACCCAATTACAATGACCTCCCAAACACAAACCTCAGTTCAGATCGTCAGCTTATTTACCCCCTAAAGCATGGGTCTCCAAATTACGACCCGCGGGACGAGACCGGCCCGCGTTAGCTGGCCGGACATCCCCGGTATCCGGCCCGCCAAATATTTGACGTGGTACCTGTACTGCCAACAACTGAGTTTCGAGGCCTATCGCGACCAATACACCGCGACATTGTCGGAGCTCTGTCTTTACAAAGCGGAAGGTCGTGGTTAAAACTTTGGCTATCCACAATAAACAGACAGACCATTCTCCGTGCGACAGAGAGAAAAAAAAAGAACGGTTAACAGACTAGTTTGACGAAAACATTTTAAGTAAAAAAGTTCTTTGCAGTTAATTCTACTCACGAGTCTGGTGCAAGTCTTTTACATGGACGCCACTTCGGCGACTAGGCCTTAGTAATCAATCATTATGGAGGTGCTTCTTAAGCGAGGTTTCACTTTCTTTTGGGTACGTTGTAAAATACACATAGCAAGTAAATCGTATAACATATTTTTATTTAAAGGCAATTTAAAGAAAATACAATACCTAGTGTACATAATGATACTGAATATTTTAGTTGTAACTGATGTATAAAAATAACTGTAATTAATATATATCATCAAAATTCACAGTGTTAGAGTATTCGCGTAAGGAAATTTAACATCTTAGTGATAATTAGTGACTTATGTAGCTGTAACTTCCCATTCATAATTACCTCCAGTTGTGGATCAAGTTTACTGGTAGAGATAATCATTAGCGACTTCAAATGCTCATCACTTAATTTTGATCTGTAAATACTTTTTGCATGTTTCATTTTGGAGATAGTTTTTTCACACAAATAGGTAGTGCCAAAAGCGGAAAAAAGCCACGGGCAAATTTGTGTAAATTTGGAAACTGTGTGGATGGAAGACACTTATAAAATTCCGGTAATGTTGACTTTGAATGTTTTTCTTTAAAAAAGTCGCTACATTACAAATCAATAATTTCAAACTGAAGTTCTGTGGTAACGCTTCTATATCGACGTCAGAGAGATTTTGAAATATCTTGATATCGTTGGAATTTGCATCGATATCTGAAAAACGTGATTCAAAATTAATTTTTAAAGCGCCCAAAGCTTCAATTGCGAAAATAACAGGAAACGGAATCTCAGTTTGCAGACTGAATGTTTGGCATGTATTAAAATGCGTGAAGCATACTTTGTTCAGCTGAGATTGAAACTAAGCAATCTTTTGTCGAAAGGACTTAACATGCGTGTATAAATCAGGCAGAAGCTGGTTTTCACCTTGCAATTTTAAATTAAAGTCATTCATATGTCTAGCTTGTATAAATAAAATGCTAGCTTCCATAACCACTCACTGTTGCGTAACTCAGCCAGAGGGCGATTCCTTTCGTTCAAAGAAAATGTCTGTTACTCTTCAGAGCTTAAAAAAACGGGTCAGAATTTAACCGCAGCTAAGACAGCGCACTGCAGTATAATATGGCAAGTCGCTTTCCTCAATATCTTCAAGAAACTCACGTAACTGGCGATGACTGAGTGCATGGGGTTTGATATAATTAACAACTGAATTAACAGGCTTTAAAGCTTCTGACATATCTAAATATTTTCCACACAAAGATTGTTGGTGCACAATGCAATACACTACTAATGGTTTTGAGCCACCGTCATTTTCTACGGCCTTAGAAAGGAGAGCACAACACCTTTATTTTTCCCACACATGTTTTTGCCACCATCACTTTAATACATTTTAATTTCTTCCACTGAAGATTGTTTTTCTAAACTCCCCTTTCAACTCCTTTAAAAATATCCTCCCAGTGGTCGTCCCGTGAATACTGTGAACATCAAGAAGTTCTTCATACACTTCATAATTTTTGTCAATCTCTCGAATAAAAAATAGTACTTGAGCAATATCTGATACCCCTGTTGACTCATCCACGGCCAAAGAGAACCAGTCTAAGTCTTGATTTTTGTCACGCAGTTGTGCTGATATATTTTGTGCAATGACATCTATTCTTCGAGCCCCAGTGTTTGCCGACAATCTTATGTTTGTAAATAAATTACCTTTTTCTGAACACATTTCTTCTGCTGTTGCAAATAATGCAGTTCTTAATTAATTCACCGTCGGTAAATGGCTTACGCTGTTTCGCTACTAAATGAGCCACACGAAAACTAGCCCAAGTTATTGCATGTTGATCAGCATTTACTTTCTTAAGCAGCGACTGCTGGGATTTTAGCTGACGTTTCAGAGACTCATACATTTCTAATCGTTCGCATCCTGTAAACTTGGAGTAATTCTGAGAGTGCTTAGTCTCATAATGACGTTTTATATTGTATTTTTTGAAGACTGATATTGCTTCATTGCAAATAATACACATTGGTTTGTTGCTTGACTCCACCACGAAATACTGACATCCGCACTGCTCGTTAAAAATTCTATATTCACTGTCAACCTTTCGTTTCTTTTCCACATTTGTACAGAACTTCGCAAAAGATTGTAACCTAAAAATAAAATTGTGCTATTTAATACTAATAAAACTAGGGAGTAGTCTGCCTAATCAAAATGCATGGAACTTATTTTTAAGGTACTGTAATTACTAAATTCAATACTCTCAATTAGACTGTTGTTCCACTAAAAAATACAGTGAAAAAATACTCAAGTACTGCTATACTAGGGTGACCAAATTATTTTCGGTGAAAACCGGGACACATTCACCCGGGTGCCAATGGACACCTCGTTCCACATGGTCCCAGGTTTCTTAATTTTAAATATTAACGTTTTGTTGATACATTTTGTTAACCCGATTATTATAACTAATAAGAGGATACAAAAGATTGATATAATCTAGATTATCTGTATAATTAATGACATTTAATAAACGTATATAGTAATAAAGAAATGTATTACGATTTTAGAAAATTTTTCAGCCATTCAACTTTTAATCAATTAATATTAACATGAGCTTTAATATTACTGAGCACTTGTAGATGGAATTGACTGCCCTTGGAGAGAAGGGTATTTTTCACTGCCTCCAGCCTTCTTGATCATGTCTTTGTTCTTTGAGACACAGTGATAAAACTCGGCATAATCCTTTTTGTAGTTGTACAGGATCTGCAGGATTACTTCAGGAGAGTCCACCTCCATTCTGTTTCTTTCATCAGTCCACTGGATATTCATAGACGAAAATATTCTTTCAACATCATAATTAAGGGCTGGGATTGCAAATAAATACCTTGCAATTATTACCAACTCAGAGTAATGCTGAAAACAGTCACAGCTTTTAAAAAAACTGACCCACTTCTCATGACATTCCAATGGTGTTTTTTTTTCATCATTCAACTTGTGAAGACTTTCTTCAACAAAATTTGTCAGTATGCCGAACTGATCAAAGAGAATGGAATCATCGATTTCAATCTCTTTACTCTTCAAATAAGAAACTGTCTCTTCAACACTTTCCCATTTTGGCACTCTCTTCAGTAACATCCAATCAAACACCGGCGATGAGGGTAAATATGGGGCGCTCCACTTCCTGAGATATTCTACACAAGTGTCATAAAACTTGTTAACTTCTTCTCTAAAACTCCTTTGCGCAGCTTCTGATACTTCTGCTCTTTCAAGGACAGATTTAACATTAAAAGAAATGAACTGCTGTTCTCTCCTCTTAATAGCAGTTTCCAGAGTATTTTTCAAAACATCATTTACCCCTATTACACTTCTCATGCTTCTCTCAATTTCCTTTATCCCATGCTGCAAAGTGCTAAGCTGACTGTGAATGAACCATAAGTCGGCTTCACTTAAAGGGTTACTGAAAAACTGAACCAATATCTTGGGGGCTTTGTCTTCATTTAGGAAAAAACCTTTTAACGGCTCAAACAGGGGGACTACTCTTTCAACTGCTGGAAACAGAGATAACCAGCGAGTTTTCGAGTGACACATTACATTCATATATTCAGTTCCCACATAATCACAGAGCTCTTAAGCCTGTCTATTCTAACAGTATATATGTAAAAATGTGAGTATACCTTCATGACGATAGTTTCAACATCACAGCTTAAACTGTCAGCAGATGTCTGCACACTATTGTGTAAAACATGTGCAGGGCACCCTATGCCTTCAATGTTTTCGTGCAATGTTACCTTTAATTTGGTAAATACGTTGCATTTGCCTTGTCTTTTTAAACCACCAGTGTTTGTGTTGGTGTTGTCTCCACAAAATGCCACACATTTATTTTTCTCAAGATCAAACATTTCGATATTATTCAAACAAAATCTTGAAATTTCGTCATATGTTTCATTAGGTAGGGAACTCACCTTCAAAAGTTTGGTCTGAATTCCCTGATTAATGTCGAAAAACTGAACAACGAACGGAAATATTTTAGTGGCCTTATGATTGCTGGCATCAGTGGATATCCCGTAGAAAGAAGGCTTTCCTTTACACTCTGTGGAGCAATAACTCCTCTCACTAAGGCTGATACTTTAGTTCTTGCTGAACTAAACTTTTTTGTAATGGAAGAATCATCAAACATAATGCTGTTAAGCTTATTAGTACAATCACTAGATCTATAAGTTTGGTGATGTTTTACCGTGTGGTAGACTAGTTATGGCTCGGCTGCTCGAACTTTCATCTCTTCACTTGACTGATGTTTCACAAAATAATTTTGTAGAATTTTACTGCAGCTCGGTGCACTGTATCTGTTAATGTGTTTCTCTGACCTGATGTGATCAACTATGTCGGAACGTCCACCATGACTTATACTAATAATACAGTTACTTACGGAATGCTCTGCTTCGTAATCAAAACGACCTTTCTTAATGAAATTCCATTCCTTGGAATAAGTCACTGAACTTGCAGGCACGTTTCGGCATTGCGTTTCACAGTACTGCAGCAATAATACCACTAATATGAGAAAAAATTGTTGCAGTTTGTGTGACAAAACATCAACTACTACCAAAAAAAATGGCTCTGAGCACTATGGGACTTAACATCTATGGTCATCAGTCCCCTAAAACTTAGAACTACTTAAACCTAACTAACCTAAGGACAGCGCACAACACCCAGCCATCACGAGGCAGAGAAAATCCCTGACCCCGCCGGCAATCGAACCCGGGAACCCGGGCGTGGGAAGCGAGAACGCTACCGCACGAACACGAGATGCGGGCTCAACTACTACACTGTTCTGACAATGAGTGTGTGAGTAAGTGGCGTGACAATCGGACGGTTTCATAGCTCTGTTACAATAATACAACTTTCTACTTGTTGGCCAAAATACCACTCAAAGTAAATTATTGCCTGAGTGTATCAATACTGATACTGTGATTACTAGTATGGGACAATGGAGGTTTTAGACAAATAAGCTAAAATATATTAATTTCTTGTGTTGTATTTCCCTTAATATAGCGCATTCCCAAAAATTTGAGAAAGTTTCACGAAATATATTTAAAAACGGAATTCCGGGACTTTTGAGCGTCCCGAAACAAATTTTCGGGACACCGGAACACAGGGATGAAAACCGGGACAATCCAGGTTTTCCGAGACGTTTGGTCACCCTATGCTATGTCCATAAAATACTAAAAAGCATGTAAGACTCGCAACATAGACACAATCACGCAACAGAACTATCAAATATATGCTCTGGCACTGCTACTCGCTACAAGACTACATAGCTAAACTTATTGTTGCACCGCTTGAAATAACAATGCGTTGACATACTCTACCTCTGTTAAGTCTTGCAGTAATAGTGTCGCTAACAATGATTTTGAGATTTCGTTAACTTTGCAGGACGCTTTCGTGAAGAATGTGCAGTGACATACTTTTTTGTCGGTGAAATTCGCCAGAATAAAATACGCCAGAATTTCGGTCAAGTACGTCCACCAATCAAAAGTACGTAATTAAATAAAAATCGTAGGTCGTTTCAGTGCTAGATTTTTGCGATTTGATCTTTTCTTTAGCCTTAAATTTCGGTGATTATGGAGTGCTAGGGTGCTTTAATCCCACTAGGTAGATCTTGGCCCTTATGACTTGTGGAGGCGTCAATGTGGCCCTCTGACTAAAAAGTTTAGAGACCCCTGCCCTAAAGTGTCACTATTGCCAGAGCTCTCTGGCACTGGAATAGCACCCCAGCGTTGGACGTAATGGGGAAATTCTGTACCGAAGATTATCGTATAGATCTTATAATTAAACTTTCCTCGTGACATTTGTCATCTTTATCTACGATAATGATGTTCACCCTGTATGATAATAATCTGTCTGCGAAAGGCTGAGAACCACTGCATTAGACGATGGAGTATGCTGTCAGACGGTGCTTCCGTGGTCGACAGCAACAAGTAGCGTCCACCGCAAGGCGATCGGTGTTGGAGCTTTGCCGGTAGTTAGGAGAGGCAGTCCGTGGCGGTGGGATGGGGTGGGGGGACTGGCCCCTAGGTGCGCGCGCAGCACACGCGGAAGCCGTGTTTGCGTGCCGGCGTGGCCGCGCGTCGCGTGGCGTGTGACGACGCCGCTCAGTGCCAGCCGGCGTCCGCTGGGGCCAGCCGCCATGGTCGACTCCGCCAGTTCCTCTGCGTCCGACGACGAGGGCGTAAGTCCGCGCCTCAGCGCCCTCCTAACACACAACACCGCTCCTCCCACGTTTCCCCTTGACTACTGCCACGTTCCTCTCACATAAGCTACTTACCTTACAACTGCACCGTCTTCTCAGTGCACACGTGTCTACTAACAGAGGCGATAACAACGAAAAATCTGGTGAACAATAAAGACGACGATTAATCCTGATAAGAGGGGGACTGCTGTGTATTACTTGTTTTAGAATCAGTTTCATAAAGCGTAACTGCAATCAAGGTAATCTTAGGCAAAAACGTATAGTCCACGAAAATAAAACGACTGTGAGGGTTTCTTTTGCATTAATTGTAAATGCATCTTCCAACCTCTTCTTTTGTGATGTAATAAAGTCAATGATCAACGTTGTTCAGCTAATCTCAATGGTCAACATTGGTTTGGTCTGCATAAATAACTGTTAATAATTTAAGAACGTTTGAAAGTGTGGCGAATCATTGTCATATGCCATAATAACAAAACTTGTGGAAGTATTTATTAATTACCCTATCTCTAGGTTGTCGTGTTTTCTTTGTTTCTCATTGGCGTAGTATATTTAGAAAGATGATTCCTGTCAATGTGTTTATGTATCACCGTCCAGATGGTTAGTTACGAAGTTTCTTTGTCTTGGTGATCTCATCATTTATTACTTTAGTTAGCAGAACACATCGTATCACACAAATATAGACTTATAAAAATTTTATGTAAAAGTGTCTGAGCTAATAGAGATCGTCAACCAACGCCTCACGCACCCGACACACCCAAACGACAAAGATATCACTGACGTACACAGCTGTGCAAAGATATTGTTTAACACTAGTGTATACAAGGAAAGAAAATTTATGTGTATTTTGGGGTTATAGTAATTGATGTTATAAGTGTTATTAAGAGACCATAATTATTGTAGAAATAATACTAATACAAACAATAATAATAATGGATGTGTTTCAAAATTATAGCGATATGCATAACACATTTTTATTATTTGACTCTTAACCCTAAAATAACTTTTCATTGCATTTTCTTACATTTAAACCAGAACAAAATAATACTTTACTGTTTCTATGAACGTAAATCAAAAATAGAAATTTTGTATTGTGTGAAAATTTTATTGTATCAGATGGTGGCTTTATTCAATGTCTCAGGTTGCATACTAAAAATAAGTATGCCACTAACCAGTTAAATTATAACATTTCAAATTAAAAATTCGATGTTCAGTAAAATAATGCCTTTAACATTAATCAGCTTGACAGTGAGAGCTAAATAACAATAGAACAACAAACAAACGGCGTCTAATCATCACTGCAAGATCTAAAATTTTAATTTATGCACTGGAGTTACCGTTGTTTTCAGGCAATATTCGTTGGGAAAGGAAGTTGTCACACAATATACGGATTTGCACCTTAAATCATCACAGTACAGCTGTGTAAGGTTTGACCTTTAATTGCATCAACGTAGCGGCGTGCGTAGTTACGATTGTGGGTACTCACACAAAATGTGAATTGCGAGCTAACCCTGTGCGATGCCCATAAATTCTCTTGAAATAAAGACGACACAACTAACTGAGGTTCAGGAACGATACATCCTTATTCCCTGAACACTCTCTCTATCTCTCTCTCTCTCTCTCGCTCTCTCCCTCCCCTCTCCCTCTCTCTCTCTCTCTCTCTCGCTCTCTCCCTCCCCTCTCCCTCTCTCTCTCTCCCCCCTCTCCCTCTCTCATCTGTGCATTTCCACTGTAAAGCTGTTCCCTTTTAATCAAATTTGATGGAAGGGTCAGCAGTCTTTATCAACCTGTTGCGTGTCAACCTTGTTCAAAGTATCTCGATAAACTATCGAATTTCTTGGCAGAGTTCTCTTATGTATTTCCTCTACATTCGGCTTAAATGGTGAAATATCGACACTATAACATAGCTTATGGCATTTACTCGATAAAATATAACGTCTTTCGAAGTACAACATCCTATAACATGAGGCAACAAAACGGATATGTGCTACGTTAATATGCATTTTGTTGTAAATAGCCTTACCTCTTCCTTTCAGTAGCTTCTATTATGTTCCATTCCACTTCCACCATTTGTCTGAGTTTTTCATTTCTGATGTGTCTGCCTTGAGACTCCAGCATTTCATCTGCAACTCTTCGTTCCCAAGAAAGATACGAGTACTTAATTTTTTCTGTCTTTCTCATTTCCCTCACTTCTGACTCGCTTCAGTATCATTTTAGTTTTGTTTACAACGTGATACACCAAACAGCTGACTTGTCTCATGACAATTTGTTTCTAAGTAATGTAATAAAGCACAGACTTCGTAAACGTTATCTAACCACTCGGCAACAGCTGCAAAACAACGTCCATGTATCCATGTTTCTTCTTATACAAAAAAATAGTGGCGTTTATATACTGTGTCCCAGGACCCATGATCAGTAATTAGGAATCTGGCAGGGACGACCATTCGAAGCAGAAAGCCTAGTAAAGATGGGCTCTAAAATGTATTCCTTAAGAGCTACCAGCCCTTTTCCATCTTCGCTGCTGTGAAACATACCTCATCAGCAGAACAAATGTTCATAGCTCTTAAAGTATCCATTTTAGAGTCCGTGTTTACTAGACAATTTTTTTCTTATTTTAGTCCATATTACTTCCTCCCAATGTATAGAAAACAACGAGCCAGCGGCAGAAGAATTTTATTTCACAGTAACGAAGATGAAATTCTCATATCTCTTAAAGCATGCACTTTATAGCCCATGTTTACTACCCTCTTTCCTTTCGAGTGATCGTTCCCGTCGTATCCATGAAAATTGACCAAGTGTTACCTGTTAAATCTTTTTTACCTATTTATCACTTTTATGTGATTTCATTCTCTTTTTCGGACAAGCAGTTTCTGCTATAAAGTACCAATAAAAAGATCATCTGATACTGAAACTAGACAAGAAACAGGGCTCTAATGGACAATATAGCAGCATTCTTCTGCCAGTGTGTAGGGGACATTCAGCTATACTATGTGATCAAAAGTATGCGGACACCCCCAAAAACATACGTTTTTCATATTAGGTGCACTGTGCTGCCACCTACTGCCAGGTGCTCCATATCAACGACCTCAGTAATTAGAAATCGCGAGAGAGCGGAATCGGGCGCTACGCCGAACTCACGGACTTCGAACGTGGTCTTGTGATTGGGTGTCACTTGTGTCATACGTATGTACGTGAGATTTCCACTCTCCTAAACATCCCTAAGTCCACTGTTTCCGATGTGATAGTGAACTGGAAACGTGAAGGGACATGTACAGCACAAAAGCGTACAGACCGACCTCGTCTGGTGATTAACATAGACTGCCGGCAGTTGAAGAGGGTCGTAATGTGTAGTAGGCAGACATCTACCCAGACCATCACACAGGAATTCCAAACTGCATCATAATCCACTGCAAGTACTATGATAGTTAGATGGGAGCTGAGGAAACTTGGATTTCATGGTCGAGCGGCCGCTCATAAGCCCCACATAACGCCGGTAAATGCCAAAGGACGACTCTCTTGGTGTGAGAGACGTAAGCATTGGACGATTGAACAGTGAAAAAACGTTGTGTGGAGTGACGAATCACGGTACACAGTCTGGCGATCCAAAGGCAGGGTGTGAGTACAGCGAGTGCCCGGTGAACGTCATCTGCCAGCATGTGTGATGCCAACAGTACAGTTCGGAGGCGGTGGTGTTGTTGTGTGGTCTTGTTTGTATTTTTGCGTGGAAATATCACAGCACAGGCGTACATTGATGTTTTTGAGCACCTTCTTGCTTTCCACTGTTGAAGAGCGTTTCCGGGATGGTGACTGCATCTTTCAACCCGATCGAGCAACTGTTCATAGACCGCAGCTCGTGGTCGTGCGGTAGCGTTCTCGCTTCCCACGCCCACGTTCCCGGGTTCGATTCCCGGCGGGGTCAGGGATTTTCTCTGCCTCGTGATGACTGGGTGTTGTGTGATGTCCTTAGGTTAGTTAGGTTTAAGTAGTTCTAAGTCTAGGGGACTGATGACCATAGCTGTTAAGTCCCATAGTGCTCAGAGCCATTTGAACCATTTGAACCTGTTCATAATGCACGGTCGGTGGCGGAGTGATTACACGACAATAACAGCCCTGTAATGGACTGGCTTGCACAGAGTCCTGACCTGAATTATATAGAACACCTTTGGCATGTTTTGGAGCACCGACTTCGTGCCAGGCCTCACCGACCGACAGTGCAGTACCCCGTGAAGAATGGGCTGCCATTCCCCAAAAAATCCTTCCAGCACCTGATTGAACGTATGCCAGCGAGAGTGGAAGCTCTCATCAAGGCTAGGGGTGGGCCAACACCGTACTGAATTCCAGCATTACCGATGAAGGGGGCCAGGAACTTGTAAGTCATTGTCCACCAGGTGTCCGGATACCTTTGATCACATAGTGTACTTGGAAGTAAGATAACGCTTGACAAACGTAGTACACTGAGGTGACCAATGTCATGGGATATCTCCCAATAATGTGTAGGACCCGCTTTCGCTTCTGCAGGTAGCCTAACATAACCATTTCCAGTCAGTGATTGGTTCAGCTGGGCCAGAAGACCCTACCCATTCCATGTAAACAAATCTTATGACATTATGGAGCCACCATCATCTTGCACAGTTCGTTGTTGCCCACTTGGTTCATGGCTTCGCCAGATCTGTGCCACACTCGAACCATACTGTCAGGTATCCAAACTGAAATCGGGACTCATCTGACCAGGCTACTGTTTTCCAGTCGTCTAGGGTCCAAACGATATGGTCACGAGGCCAGGACAGGCGCTGCAGGCGACTTCCGTCGTCTGCTGCCGTAGCCCATTAACGCCAAATTTCGCGCCACTGTCCTAACGGACATTTTCGTCGTACGTCCCACATTGACCTCTGTGGTTATTTCACAAAATGTTGCTTGTCTGTTAGCACCGAAAACTCTATGCAAACACCGCAGTTCTTGGTGTTAAGTGAAGGCCATCGGTCACTATTGTGTTCGTGGTGAGAGGTAACGCCTGAAATTTGATATTCTCGGCACACTCTTGACCATGTGAATCCCGAACTATTGAATTACCTAATTATTTTCGAAATGAAATGCTCCATGTGTCTACCTCCAAATACCATTCCGCGTTCAAAGTCTATTAATTGCTGTCGTGTGGCCATAATCACGCTGGAAATCTTTTCACACGAATCTCCTGAGTACAAATGACAGTTTCGCCAATGCACTACCCTTTTATACCTTGTGTACGCGATATCACCGCCGTATGGATATGTGCATACCGCTATCCTATGACTTGTCACCTCATTGTACGGAGAACGTAAGAACCAAACTAACACAAGCAAGACGGTATTCGTAGCTTACAGATGCCTACTAGCATCAGATATTTGCCTGAATCTGAGGGAGAAATTTCTGGGAATATTTGTATTGAATACAGCATTGTATGGAAGTGATTTATTAATTGTGAAATATGGAAGGAAAGAGAATCGAAGCGTTTGAGGTGTGGTGTTATCGAATGATGCTAAAAACTGAGTGAATTGCTAGGATAAGGAACTAGAAGGTCACTCGCAGAACTGGCGAGTAAAGGAAGGGATAAAATGACAGGACAGTTGTCAGAATATGAGTTACTATCTTCATGGAGCTTCAGGGATCCATAGGGGGTAAAAACTGAAGGGGAAGATGGAGATAGCAATGCATTAAATACATTGATGAGAACGTTGTGTGTAATTGGGTCGAAGAGGTTGGCACCGGAGAGAGTATCCAGAAGCCCCAATAAAGGCTGAATGGAAGAGAAAGGTAGAAAAGTACACTCATTTTTCCACGCATATATTTATCTGTACGTTGTGGCAGTTAAGTCAGGTAGTAGACCTAACGAATTACTCTGTAACAAACAACTGCAGACCAGGTGTCCCTAATATTCAAAGACTGATTAATCAGTCATCTCAGTTAGTTAATTACATGTCCTATAGGTCATTTAAATGATGTGGAAAGAGTCACTTCAGAGGGTATGTATACATGTTTGGTTCTACCATTAATGAACATTATTTTTAAGTCCTACTCATGCAACTACATGTAAAAAACTACTTTTTTTATACACAGGCTGTCACTTTTTAAGTAGAAGTTCGTCCATGGAGTAGAAGGGTCTCAGTTAACGAATATATGCACTTCGGTGTTGCACCTGAAATTTTTAATTCCAACAAGACGACTGCTGGTAAACACCGCTCGCATTTGTGCAATCAGTACTTCTTTTCTAACTGATGAGTTACCCCAAGAAATTATTCCGTAAGAATTAGAGTGATTCAAAAGAAAACGTCTTTTGTATACTGCGCATTAAGTCTTTTTTTATTATTTATTTATTTATCTGGTGCATCCAGACGCGTTTCGCCTTAATTACAAGGAATCTTCAGTGGGTGTCCTGAAATATCACACGATATCTTAAAACGCACATAAATGTTGTCGTAGCGCTTCTAGGTTATAAATCTATAGGTTTTAAATCTACGATCTGTAAATGCAGACGGTAACCTGTATGTGGAAACAAAAAATCGTGTGAAATTCAGGTCACCCACTGGAGATGCCTCATAATTACGGCGAAACGCGCCAGGGTGCACAAGACAAATTAAAAAAAATTTTAAAGTGCAGCGGTGTATCAAAAATAAAAATCTGAGTAGACAAACAGATCGATTCCTGAGAACTAAATGGCAAACGTGTAGGAGACTGTTGAAATAAAAAATCAGACGGTTCCATTTAGGCCGAATTTACTTGCGAGACCGAACTGTGCGGAGTGTAATGTGCGTTACAGGGTAACACTTTGCAACTCAGGAGAACGATTGGTCTTGTGTGCTAAACATATTCAATTTGCGACGTCAGAGCAGCGCCTGTTGGGTATGTTGTCCGCGCTACGGCACGGTGGCGCGGGGAGATAGCAATCAGCTGGCAGACAGCGGTAGACATTAGCGTCACAGCGCGGCGGCGGAAAGGCACGGCAGGTCGGGCCACGTGCCCGCCACGTGCACGCAACGTGCGGCTGGCACACGCTCTCTCCCGTTCTACATGTGCTCTTTTGACATTTCCTTAGCGGTCGCCAGTTCAGGGACCTCAGAAACTAATGGAAATGTCACGTGGACGTCGGATATACGCAGCCTTACGTGATGACGCTGTGTGTTCCAAAGAGTGATTCACAAAAACAACTTTGGTTGTTATTCTCACAATATTAGGCATACTTGTTTACATAATTTTCATTATGCAGAGCAATACACGTAACTCATCCGTTTCGTTTGAGAACGAACTCTTCTGGCAAACTTACTTGTGCTGAATAATTCAAATTATGTTGGAAAGGTGGAAAATTTTAGTGACTGGGAAGAAATCACGGAGTCCCACAGGGTTCAGTTTTGGTCCACTACCATCCCCTTTACATGTGAACGATCTTCCACTTAACATTCAACAAGCAGAACTTTTACTTTTTTTGCAGACGACAGTAGTGTTGTAATGAATCCCATTAGAGAGAAAGCAACTAAGACATTGTTAATAATGTCGTTCAAAGAATTTTAAAGTGGTTCTCTGCAACTGACTCTCCTTAATTTTAAGAAAATCTCACTTTATTCAGGTCTGTACAACACGAAGAGTCATACCAACAATTGACATAGCACATGGACAGGAGTCAGTAAAATGAATAAAATGCTGCGGGTATTTGTATGTACATAATGATGAAGACCTGGACTGGAAAAAGCATATTACAGAGCTTCTTAGACAATTAAGTTCAACTACTTTAGCTCTTCATACAATTGCTAGTCTTGGATAGAAATGAATCAATCTCTTGACATATTTCCATCTTCTCGCACTTTTGATTTGCTGACCATTTGCGCAGCAGCCGTATATAAATCAAAGCGGTTCAAAGGGAAACGCAATTTTAAGTGTGGCTGGTTGCTGTTTTCTTCTTTGCAAGAAGAAACTTGTAAAAACTTCCTTACTCTCATTTGGAAACAGTCAGTTGTCCGGTTCAAAAATTGTTCAAATGGCTCTGAGTACTATGGGACTTAACTTCTGAGGTCACCAGTCCCCTAGAACTTAGAACTACTTAAACCTAACTAACCTAAGGACATCACAAACATCCATGCCCGAGGAAGAATTCGAACCTGCGACAGTAGCGGTCGCGCGGTTCCAGACTGTAGCGCCTAGAACCTCTCGGCCACTCCGGCCGGCCAGTTGTCCGGCATTTCATTTAGAATCCTGCTGATAAATTATTTATTTCCTTATTTTTTTTTGTTTTTTTGTTTTTTTTTTTGTGAACAGCATAATTCTGTGGTATCAGAATACCTGCTCATATTCTTGAGTACAGATCAAGTATGTTGAAACAGAGATACGCCTTTTTCTTCATTCTCCTGGCAAATGGCAAAATTGGCACTTCATATTTCAACGTTTTATGTTTTCACTCTTCATTTATTGCTACTGGTCACACATTGAATTTCAGTAGCTGTGTATCCGTAATCCCACACACAACATTTTAATAAATTTAAGATTGTTTATATTCTAGTCCCAATTTTGATTTCTGTTTTCAAAACTTCATATTTCAGGTCTGTCATAAATGTGAATGTGTCGACCTCAGAATGCTCTACGAGAGCTAGATACGTTGCGTTTGTGACTTAATTTACTTCATAGTCGTTGTCTTCACTGTTTTATTTGGCTTCACCAAATGCATTGAGGTATGAGTTCCCTAGTGAACCGAATCTTCGTGGAAAACGAGTACAACTTATTTTCACAATGGCAGTCCTACTTCCTTCAACTGAAGGGGGTTCATAAATAGTTTCTAATACTTAAAAAGTGGTTTTACAACCATACTGAAAAGTTTAATTATATGGTCGCTAGTCCACTATGGACAATGCTAACTGTTTCATTATAACGATAAACTATGGAGATGTACTCTTGATTTTGGTTATAGATTTAGTGTCCACAAAACGTCAGCCTAACACAACGTTTAGGCACCTCGTATACAGTATTTCACTGTGCTTATGGGCTGAACAGTCCTTTTCTCTTTTGTTTTTTTTTTACGAGGTAGAAGGAAGACCGAAACAAAACGCCCATGAATGAAAATGGCACGAATAAAGATGCCACGTTACCTTCCACAATTCACTGGCAATTTAGTATTCATTTTCGGACGTGCTTCCGGTAGGAAGGAATGAAATGCGGCACCAATTTCGCTTAGAGCTAATAGCTGCTAGACTTTTCTTTCCTTTAAACATTCCAGACTGAGTGACTACGTTCATTGGAGTGATACCAGCAGAGTTCAATTACGCTTCAAAATGTGAATGCGGCCACAGTGTTGTCTCTCCAGCAGCCCTGCCTTACCTTACAAAATCCTTCCAATTCCAGCGACGACATCACCTTCAGTTGTGGCTCTAACTGACGGAATTTCGATACGTGTTGGAAAGAAGGCTGCAGATTTACACCCTGCGTCAAGGTCAGTATCGACGGATCAGTGTAGGTAAAATCATGTAATTCCCCAATTAATCATAGTCGCCACGCCACAGATTTTCTGCTACAGTCACACACTATTACTTTGTTTATTGTTGCAATATATTGTCAATGCGTAGAATCGTTCGGTGGCATTGTGAAAACTCTAAGGACAAACAGTCTTTCTAAACAGTGTAATATCAGAACCTAAGCAACTCCTACTTTTACGAAATATTAATATAACTTTCACTCGGAAGGGTATTTATGAAGCTTAGAGGAGAGGAGGACAGTTTATCTTATCGCTGCTTTAATTCCGATCCTCTAGAGATTTTAAGTCCAGCGCATATTTTGTAACGTCCATCTTCACATTTTGTAGAGTAGCATCCAAGCGAACGATACGTTGATAGCCATTTATCTGTATGATACTCACTATAAAGAAATTATACGTCTATTTCATTTTCTGATATGCCAGCAACAGAGGCATTTATGTCAAAAAATTTGTGCACAGAGCAAATGAAGCGTCCACTAAAAAAATTCATAGCTTGACTTACCTATGGACGGACTAGATATTAACTGTTTTTTCTAAGTTAAGGCCATGTCCTTTTTAAGCATTTGAAAACTTTTTAAATGGTGTTTTGTTCAAGGTGATATCTAAAGTTTTTCTCATTTTGATTTCGAATATAATTTATGTTTTTCTGAATCACCTCAGATTTTTGTACAAAAAGCACATCAAGTTTTAGCTGAAATTTCATTTTTAACATGGTAATTTTGAACTGCATTAAAAATAAATTATTTATGTGGTAACCTTGTATAGAATCTACGCACTATTTTAGAGTATTCATCTTTTATGTCCTAGTGCAACCGTTCTACTTGCTTGTCCTTCAGTGATGTTGCCCATGTTCGCAGCGAAAAATCAGTAAATGAACGCAGAAACTGAAGTTTCATGCTCTTGTTGCATCCTGATTTCATGAAACGCTGCAATATTTTTTTAACCATGATTTTATAAATTGGCCACTACAAAACACAAGCCTATTTTCCAACGGATTCATTGTATTTTCCTACAAATTCTCCTTCATTAAATTTCTGATCTACGGCCCAACAATTATTATCCCTTCTTTATGTTTCTCGTGAGATACGGAAATCTTATTACCAAGTGCCCGAAGTAGTCACCGTATTCTGAGCGTGATTTAGTGAATTGTTTCACAAATCTAATCTTGATGTGAAGAGGAGATAATAGTATCATGCTTAGTTGAAGAATTGGTACTTTTTAATAATGTGTGAACTGTGTTTGAGAGTTTTTCTTACGCACCAATTAGTTGCATTCCAATGCTTGTCTTTTGGATCGGCTGTCCCACAAGAAAATAAAACACAGCATTTTTGTGTAGCTGGATTGTTTACTAAGTAACATACCAGCTGCTTTCAGAACCGCACGTATTGCCCAACAATATTTTTCATTGTTCCGACAGTTCAAAGAGCTTAGAGGCTTTCATATGCATCCTTGTGGTGTACCGAGTGTGCAACAGGTATTGAGGCAAAAAAATTTCCTTCAAGCAAAAGCACACCTCTCAGGCTACGTTTTGATACCTTTATAAACTACCTCCATTGACTTTAGTCATGAGTAACGTTAAAGAAAATCAATGAACAAGAAGCAACATATTGTCTTCGTCTTAAAAAAGATTTATTAACTCCCTTTTCTGTTCCTGTGCCAATAAAATGATGCTCCAGGTAGTATAAAATGTTTTGCTTTCAGTCTTCACCCAAGCAAATTGGCTGCATCTTTTGTCAGATTCAAATCACAAGTTAAATCATATAGTTCGTTTTGGCTAAATAATTCTGCGGTAGTATCATCTTCTGGCTTTGTATTCTTTTTCTGAGATGTTCTCCTGTCACATACCTTCAAGAATGGTAGGTGGAATTGAAATAGGGAGATATTCACTGTGCATACTTGGTTGCAGGCCCGAGAAATGTTAGGATATTTTATACCCTTCTTTCTTTTTCCGTTATGACCTTCAGCTTTAACCATACGAAAGTTACATCCATATGCTCAATTTTGCGGATCATTCAAAACCTTGGGAATTTCAAAAGGTATCGATGTCCTCTACTAGTTTTTCACTGTCTCACTCCGTCAACGCATGTAGACACACTTGGTGAGATGCCCATCTTTTGTCTTGATCACCAAGCCTTACACCAAAGTGTGCGTATTAGACATCTTTCGCGAAATTGTTAACGTAATGTCTTTGCTTAGCAGCTACGTAGCTACCACAAACGGAATATGTTTGGGTTACTCAAACACTTGTGTGAAATTATTTCCAGGAAACTGCAAAACTACGTTTAATAGTACAAGTAAAACCTCACAAAAGTATAGCATGTTAACAATGAACTAAAGTTCCTCGCATAACTGCCAGATGGGTGTAGCAAGTGTGGCCAATTACTCCATCTTACTAACAAAAATATCACTTGTGTGCAATAAAATTTCTCTGTGTGGAACTTGGGCTTAGACGAAAAATGAGTTTAATTGATTTGAGAAAAAACTATGTGGTAGAAAAACTAATAGCATACTCGAATACCCGAAATCATCGCCAAAATGTACTTCTGGAACAGCAAAAATTATGTAAATATCAAAAATCATGTTGCATATCAGCAAAATTAAATTAAATCCCCATTCCGGGATGTACGGCCGCTTGGTGCAAATCATTTTATTTCACACTACATCAACGACTTGCAAGTCGATGATGATAAGTGGTGACAAGGACAACACACACACTCAGCCCGAGTGGAGAAAATCTGCTGGGAATCGAACCTGGGACTCCGTAAAGAAGAGTCAGCAACTCTAACCAGAAGACCGCTAGCTATTGAAGCTCAACACTGCTTCTGTTACGATGAGTGATGGTCACTCTACTGAAATAAAATGTGGACTTACTAAAATTATTAAACAGCGTTAAACTGACGAAGAAAGAAAACAAATAATTTGTAACTCGGTGCGACGCAAATTTTGTAGCTTTTGTACGTGCATCAGTGCCAGCTGTCCTCACGTTTCTGTCTGTTACCCGTTGCTGCACTCGCATATCAAAGTCAAAAACAGCCTCACTAAAAGCCTTCCACGTCGTAGATCTAAAGGCGTGACGTCTCTCTGTCTGTTACACAGCATTTAAAGTGGTCGTTGTTGAGAGTCTTCAAGAGTCTCGTAAGCCATGACGGGCTTGTGACTGATACTAATATAGAAATAAGTATTAAACACGTTAAGGATTGTACAAATTTTGTATTTATTACCTTGAATCATATTATGTAGAACATTTCAAACAATAAAAGCGTATTCACAAACAAGATAAAGTTGAGAAGTCAAAGAGTAAATAGCTTTTTCAAAGAGTAATTATTGTTCCATATTTCGCGTTATATTCGTCAAATCAACAAATATCTCGTACTCCACACTTTGTAAAGTAGCCTATTTTCTTACGTAGCGTTCAAGCTATCTACACATCAAATTCCATCGAAGTCAGTTCAGCGTTTTAGTCGTGAAAGCTTGACAGACAGACTTATTTTCGCATTTATAGTACAGTCAGGGTACCTTTGTACCACTTTCTACTTTTGTTTCAAATGACTGCTGCTCCAACTACTTGCATTATTTTGTATTGCAAGTAACTATTTTATTACCTCTATGATTTCTTTTCTATGTCCATCTTTTTAGCAGGAGGTCTCTGGGCCGACGGCCGTTTACTATCGCGACAAATAAAGAAAAACACCTACAGCCGTCCATATGGTTTTATTTTATTTTGTCGCTACCAGTTTCAACGCTTCAGTACGTTGGTTGTTTTTTGGGGAAGGAGACCAGACAGCGAGGCCATCGGTCTCATCGGATTAGGGAAGGACGGGGAAGGAAGTCGGCCGTGCCCTTTGAAAGGAACCATCCCGGCATTTGCCTGGAGCGATTTAGGGAAATCACGGAAAACCGTAATCAGGATGGCAGGACGCGGGATTGACCATCGTCCTCCCGAATGCGAGTCCACTGCACCACCTCACTCGGTGCTTCAGTACGTCATCTTCAGGCTGTTTTTGATGCGATATAGGTTGATACGATCTCAATGCATAACACATCAGTTGCCAACATTACTGGATACGCAGATAATGTGTCAGCACTCCAACCATCAAATGCCACTGATGTGGATCATATAACTGATGGGGATCATATCACCCTGTATCGCATCAAAAACAGCCTGAAGATGACGCACTGAAGCGTTGAAACTGGTAGCGTCAAAATGAAATAAAGTCTCAACGACGGCTGTAGGTGTTTATATTTATTTGTCTATGATTTCTGGTTAGTATTTCAGTTGCCTTTCCAAATTGTCTTGTGATTATTTTTTAATTTGGCTGTGAAGAGAGCATCTAGCAACAGTGATTTAAGTTGAACAATACCGGGCCAATACAAAGATCTTGATATTTCAAAGCAAAGCTGTAGAACTGAATTAACACTGTTTTTTATTACGCGTTATTAACCCCTGATTTCTTTCTGTCATGATCCAAATTTACGCAGAGCATCAAACACAGGAAAAATTCTTTGTTTTACACGACTGGCTTAAAGTTATCCTGAATGGCAGTTAAGCTTTGTACCAACATTAAAACTGATATTTTACTCTAATATGACATAGTATACATTTTCACTTTTCCAGACACTCAGTAACTACAGAAGTAGAATGTTACAATGTCTGTTGCGATGTGTAACATTTTTGTGTCCAGTATTCTTAAAAAATAGTAAAAAGTGATATAAAGTTACCCCGACTTATTTTATCATTATGAATAAAAAGTTTATTATGTTGTACGTGGACCTTTTCCAGGCGTTAATTCCATCTGCGTATCTCCGGCGATAGGTTTCCCAACTCGACACATTGCTGCTGCTATTTCTCTAGTGTGCATTGTCAAATGTTTTATTGATGAGAGTCATGCTTCACTTTTCACCTGTTTCATTTGTCTTATTGTTGCCTTTTCTGAATGCAGTCTCATAAAAAAATGGCTCTGAGCACTATGGGACGCAACTGCTGTGGTCATCAGTCCCCTAGAACTTAGAACTACTTAAACCTAACTAACCTAAGGACATCACATACACCCATGCCCGAAGCAGGATTCGAACCTGCGACCGTAGCAGCAGCGCGACTCCGGACTGGAGCGCCTAGAACCGCACAGCCACCGCGGCCGGCGCAGTCTCATAATTCAGCCTTGTTATGTCTGCATTAATAATGTAGACATAATCCGCGAAAGTTTATATGTATCGTATCGACGCAGTAACTTTGAAGTGCCCCCATTATTTGTCCTTATAGTTCATTCCTCAAGAAATGAATCTGTGTTTTTTATAATCGAAGGTCAATAAAGTTCATCCCGAGTATATGTTTACTTGGTTGGGTACCTATGCTGTCATAAAACTATCGATTTTATAACCAGTTCTGGCAACTAGGCTACCTCATCTGCCTGTGAAGAGACCGTTTGTGCGATATCATAATTTGTGATGTGAAATTGCGGAATTAGACTGTTCTGCAAAAATAATCTATAAATGTCTGCTAAAATTTGCATAAACTCACAATAAGTACATAATCTTATTTTTGGTGTATGAGAGCATTGTTGTTATTCTGTGGTTGGCTTCGCCCTTGGATACTGCAAAGACTTTAACGGGAAACAAGGACTAAAATATGTAAAATAACTCATGAAGTGTGATGGCCGTAGTAGTCGTGAACAGATGAACAGTTCAAAACGTGCCAAGAAGAGCAGGAGGACGGCGTCAAAACAGTGAAAATCTTTACAATAAATCGAAGAAGTTTTGCTGATAGTCATAGACAAGCAAAAACTGATCAGTATGCCGCTCGGAGTGGCCGTGCGGTTCTAGGCGCTACAGTCTGGAACCGCGCGACCGCTACGGTCACAGGTTAGAATCCTGTCTCAGGCATGGATGTGTGTGATGTCCTTAGGTTAGTTAGGTTTAAGTAGTTCTAAGTTCTAGGGCACTGATGACCTCCGAACTTAGAACTACTTAAACCTAACTAACCCAAGAACACCACACACAGCCATGCCCGAGGCAGGATTCGAACCTGCGACCGTAGCGGTCGCTCGGCTTCAGACTGTAGGTCCTAGAACCGTACGGCCACTCCGGCCGACCAGAGCAATTTGAACCATTTTTGAACTGATCAGTATAACGTAATTTCAAATCAAAATCGAAACTGAGAACTTCAGTTCTTACGGAGAATAAATGTAAAGACGTAACAGAAATGTTTCGAGATACTTGGTATATCTTCATGAAAGCCAGAAAACATCTCGTCGCTTCTGTATAAAGGAGCGCTTATCACAGAGGGCGTGAATATTGGTTCTAATGGCCTCTAGATAGGGTACTATCAGTAGATAACTGCAGTCACTTTGTTATGCTTGCGTTCTCCATATCCAGCGAACTTATCTTGTCTCGTTAATCCCACGGAACCCCAAATGCGAGGCGAGTATTTTGTCATCAGCAATATTTCACTAATTATATAGTTCCTGTAAAACATGAAGCTTTATGTCAAATTTCTATTCCTATCACCCTAAATTTAATTTCTGTTTGGCACGGATACGCGCAGAAAGCTCAGAAGGTTTCTTGTTGTCTTAATAGCGATTTACAGATAGAAAGTGAAAAAGTAAAGCTCATCGGTATGGACACAGTGCATGGCAAAGTTACCACAGATAGAGTTCGTAGACAAAAAGGGAGTGGTTAGACACTGGACTCGCATTCGGGAGGACGACGGTTCAATCCCGCGTCCGGCCATCCTGATTTAGGTTTTCCGTGATTTCCCTAAATCACTCCAGGCAAATGCCGGGATGGTTCCTCTGAAAGGGCACGGCCGACTTCCTTCGCCATCCTTCCCTAATCTGACGAGACCGATGACCACGCTGTCTGGTCGCCTTCCCCAAAACAACCAACCAACCAACAAAAAGGGACCCCAGACAAAACTGAGCTTAATCTGTGGATATAGCGTAATTCCGGTCATAACTTTCATAGCTTGCCCACTATATGGTACTACGTTCCTAGATCGTGTTCTGGAATCACAGCTACAAAACTATAGAAAGGCTCGGCATCGTTACGAGTAAGTAATGGACTCTTGCAAACATTCATCTTGTTTCTGCCTCTAGCTTTATGATCTTAGCGTCTATATAACGAGACTGCAGTCCCTGGAAATATTTAATGGTATACTCTTTGATCCTTTTTTCTCTATCTCCAAATCTAGACGTTCTTGTACATTTCAGATTATATCCTTCTCAAAATTGGTGTTCAAAGGATCACGGACATCGCGATTATGCTGTAGGATCTATAGCTTTTGGATAAGCAGTAAATGTGGATAGGTCTATTATTTGCGGAGGTAACAGAAATGATCATTTGAAGAAAAAATATTCACTTAGAAATATTATTCTCTCTCTCTCTCTCTCTCTCTCTCTCTCTCACACACACACACACACACACACACACACACACACACACAAATTGTAGACACTATCGCCACCATACAACCAATGAGACCAATTTCCGAAGCTATTGATCGTGAATATTAATTACGTGGCATTAACCCTACTTGTCAACTTGTCAACAGCATTGATGCTCCGAGATAAAGTGTAGCAAAACGCCTTGCTACTGCATTCAGCCCGCTAATAGGTAGGTATGTACGTCACATTAAGAAATTAGTAGATTTCTTAGGTCGATAAGAGGGATTCCATTTGAATGGCTCCAACGTTTTAGTAAGTTTTGATGTATCTCTCTTCACTCCCGTTGCCCTGTATGATTCGTTATTCTTAACTGATGTTAGCGTTGATGTTGAATTATCGAACATGTTCCGTTTGACTTCCTCTTACATTTCATTCAGTGACCAGTAATATGAACAGTCAGATGGAGTTATGATGGCGAACCGGTTGTCTCTTATTACTGTAGGCGATGGCATTGAAGCCTGCGTGTGTACTCAGATATGTAGACCATGCTTTAGTTGTGTCGTCTCATAGAAGTGAGAATTTAAACGGCTTTTTAGAAGATCTGACTTCAATACACCCTAATATTTGCCTCAGGATAGAGGTGGAAAAGCACGTCTACCTTTCCGTTCTTGATGTATTGGTCAGGAGTAAGATTGATGGTACGTTGGGACACGATTTACAGGAAGCCACATCAGTCTGACAGTTCTCAACATCCGTCTGAGAGTGAAGAGGGTAATTCGAACACGCGTTCATAGCGCCTACGACATCTCTGAACCTGAAAGTTTGTCATCTGAGTTAGCACACCCTGAAGTCACCTTTTGTGAGAATGATTGTAGTGAAACACAGGTTAGGCGCGCGTTATGCTATCGACCAGCCGTGAATCGGGTGAGTTTGGAAATATGAAAGTGTCACCAAATTCTACAGCCTCTTCGTCTTACGCATGAAGAATTCCCAATAACACTTGTCGTGTTTTGTGGAAATATGATGTGAATTGTGTTTCTCGACCACCATCTACGATCAGGACCCTTTTAGGATGGGTGAACAACGACCTTGGTTAGCGTAAGGCGGGAGTCTGTAGTATTGCCTGCAGTGTGATATGGCATACACTAATCACCGAAAACATTATGACCACTGACCACCGCAACGATGGATGACGCCTGGTGGCGTTGTGGGCACTTGGTGCGGTATTGTATGTAAGCGGAACAGACACGCACGGGGGAACACCTAGGGAAGATATTGGCTGCAAATGGGAAAATCCATTGAGATATGCTATTTTGACAAAGGTCAGATTATTATTACGCAGAGCCTGTGAACGAGTATCTAGAGAACGGCGAAGCTGGTCTAATGTTCACGTGCTACTGTCGTGAGCCTCTACGGAAAGAGGTATAAGGTCAGTGAAACTACCACTAGGTGCTAAATAGTTCGACGTCCACGACTCTTCACAGAACCTGGGGTTCGGAAGCTTGTCCGCCCCGTCAGGTAGGGTACATGGTGACGAGTGCCATCTCTGCTGAAAGAGCACAATGCTTATGCATGCACAAGTCTTTCGGAGCACACTGCTCAAAATGGCCCTGAGCACTATGGGACTTAACATCTTAGGTCATCTGTCCCCTAGAACTTAGAACTACTTAAACCTAACTAACCTAAGGACATCACACTCATCCATGCCCGAGGCAGGATTCGAACCTGCGACCGTAGCAGTCCCGCGGCTCCTGACTGCAGCGCCTAGAACCGCAAGACCACCGCGGCCGGCAGGCACACTGTTCATCGTACATTGTTGAACATGGAGCTCCGCAGCAGACCATCCCTACGTATTCATATGTTGACCCAACGACATCGTCAGTTACGGTTTCAGTGGGCACGCAGGCTAATAGGAGAAGCATTATGCTATGGGACACACTCTCCAGAGCTTGCATTGAGCCTGTGGTAATAATCGAAGACACGCTGACAGCTGTGAACCGTCTGCATGCTTGATATAATCCCCGATGACGATGCCATCTTCCAGCAGTACAGTTGACCGGGTATCGGAGGCAGAACCATGTTACAGTGGATTGAGTAGCATTGTAGTGAACTCACGTTGATTAGATTAGATTAGATTAGATTAGGTTAATACTAGTTCCATGGATCATGAATACGATATTTCGTAATGATGTGGAACGAGTCAAATTTTCCAGTACATGGCATAATTAAGTTAATTTAACAACATAATTAAGTTAATATAACTTTTTTTTAATTTTTTTCTTTTTTTTTTCTTAATTTATATCTAAAAATTCCTCTGTGGAGTAGAAGGGGTTGTCATTCAGAAATTCTTTTAATTTCTTCTTAAATACTTGTTGGTTATTTGTCAGATTTTTGATACTATTTGGTAAGTGACCAAAGACTTTAGTGGCAGTATAACTCACCCCTTTCTGTGCCAAAGTCAGATTTAATCTTGAATAGTGAAGATCATCCTTTCTCCTAGTATTGTAGTTATGCTCACTGGTATTACTTTGGAATTGGGTTTGGTTGTTAATAACAAATTTCGTAAGAGAGTATATATACTGAGAAGCTACTGTGAATATCCCTAGATCCTTAAATAAATGTCTGCAGGATGATCTTGGGTGGGCTCCAGCTATTATTCTGATTACACGCTTTTGTGCAATAAATACTTTATTCCTCAGTGATGAATTACCCCAAAATATGATGCCATATGCAAGCAATGAGTGAAAATAGGCGTAGTAAGCTAATTTACTAAAATGTTTATCACCAAAATTTGCAATGACCCTTACTGCATAAGTAGCTGAACTCAAACGTTTCAGCAGATCATCAATGTGTTTCTTCCCATTTAATCTCTCATCAATGGACACACCTAAAATTTTTGAATATTCTACCTTAGCTATATGCTTCTGATTAAGGTCTATATTTATTAATGGCGTCATACCATTTACTGTACGGAACTGTATGTACTGTGTCTTATCAAAATTCAGTGAGAGTCCGTTTACAAGGAACCACTTAGTAATTTTCTGAAAGACATTATTGACAATTTCATCAGTTAATTCTTGTTTGTCAGGTGTGATTACTATACTTGTATCATCAGCAAAGAGAACTAACTTTGCCTCTTCATGAATATAGAATGGCAAGTCATTAATATATATTAAGAACAACAAAGGACCCATCTCGCTGACGAAATTCACCTGATGTAAGTGCTATGGTACCCATCCGCGTCGCTATTGGGCCCCATCAACAGATACACAGATCAGTGGCTGGTTGCTTATGCAAATTACATGACCTGTACGTAAACATCTCACGCCACATACCTCCACAAACCTACCAACAATTTGTCGGATCCCTGATACGCAGAATCAGTGACGTATTTCGTTCCAAGGGCGGACAAACAAGCTATTCAGCGGGTGATCAAAATGTTTCCGTTCTTCAGTGTACACTGGTTTCGTCATCAGGACTACCGGTATACTGGGCATACGCGTCATGCACATAGGATCGTCAGGTCTCCCGTATTTCCCGGATTTTCACGTCCTTTGACCTTATTTTTTCAGTCTACCGCCTCACATGACTAACATCATTTCTGCAATATTTTGTTCTAATATGATATTGTGTGGCCGAAGTGCAATTTTTTTTATTCTCAACAATTCAACTACGATTATCTAAATATTCTGAGCGATAGATCGAACTGTACACTGTCATCATACCTCTGTTTCGGAGAAGTAAAGCAGCTACTACGCAGCTCATTAGCGTTGCAGATAACATTAAATTAGTTTTACGAGCAATCACTCAAATGCGCATGTATGTAGGTTTATGTTGGTAGTTTCTTTCTGAATGCAAATCCGATTTTAAATATTTGTAACCATGTTTGTGCCTTGACGTTGTTTTATGTATTTTAAGTGTGTGAGAATTTCGTTAGATTCACAAAAGCTAAAAATTTAGGTGCTATGGAAAACGTCGATAATGTAGTGTTACATTCTGCATCGTGTAACGTGTTAGAAATTTTCAGAATCTCCCTTATTTTCAGTTAGCAAAAACGGGCAAACCTACGCACACCCTTACAACAACCGAACACATCTGCTATTTCAGAACATCGGTCATCCTACGGAATATAACAACACGGATACTCTGGCATGCACTTCCAGCTATTGGGATGGTGTTATCAAGGAAGCAGTAGAAATTAAATTGGCACGTGTCCTTATGAATCGAGAGGAAAGTTTTGAACAACATTTCAAGGTGGAATCTCTGCGACTCCTATTGTTGTTGTTGTGGTCTTCAGTCCTGAGACTGGTTTGATACAACTCTCTATGCTAATCTAGTCAAGTTGTGCCACAAACTTCTCTTCTCCCCAATTCTATTCAATACCTCCTCATTAGTTATGTGATCTACCCATCTAAACTTCAGCATTCTTCTGTAGCACCACATTTCGAAACTTCTATTCTTTTCTTGTCCAAACTATTTATCATCCATGTTTCACTTCCAATCATGGCTACACTCCATAGCGACTCCCATATTTAAACCAAAAATTAAAGCAAAAATCATCTGAAAATTTTAACTTAAGTTATAAGATTTATTTTTACAAAAATTTAAATGTTATTCTATTATCATGTGTTGATACTAAGTATTAAATAATATTGTACCTTATATGACTCAGTATCACATACTTTTCTGCGTTTTTAATAAATAGTAAACACAAATTCACGCACAAAAAAAAATGAAAAATTGTAGTATCCCTGTAGCAAATATGTTCACACGAAACCACATGCCAGATTATTAAATGTAGCACGTAAGAATTGCACACTATAGGTGCAAGAAGAAAGGCTGCAAAATCGTCATTCTATACTAGAATCTACATTTTTCCTTACCGGCACTCAAAACACATTTGATTTTAGCGAACACTTTAAGAATTTCTTGGAGAAAGAAAGTTCCCTCCCATCAGCACTGTCCTGAAGTTATTCCTCTAAACGATCTTCTAGTTAGCTAGTAGAGCTGTGATCATTGGCTGTTGCAGAATCGCCATTTTCTTCTATTTCTTGATCTGTATAACTGACGCCTTCATCCGTCGTCAGCCAACAACTTCATCAAAGATAGGATCGTGAAAACTGACACATTCCTGCGAACATATTTTGTACTATACTGAAGAAATCAGATACCCAGTTCACGAGCTACGGTCTAGAAACTCCGTTGCTTATAAACAACACGTGTCAACAAAAAACAAAGAAAGCGGTAATGCAATTGACAATAAAACATTGTAGGATTTAGGACTAGCAATTTAAGGAGGGCAGGGGAGTGGGGTGTAGCAGCGTTCTACGTGAACTGACCTAGAAGAATGAGTCGAAAAATTTTAGCGCGCGCGCGCTTGTGTGTGTGTATGTATGTGTGTGCGAGCGTGTTTGTGTGTGATTTTGTATGTGCGTTATCTTTCCGCGTATAGGTGGCCTACTAATGTTTTATAATCTCCTAGTGGCGGCCGTGCTGGCCGAGCGGTTCTAGGCGCTTCAGTCCGGAAACGTGCAACTGCTACGGTCTCAGGTCCAAGTCCTGCCTCGGGCATGGATGTGTGTAATGTTTTTAGATTATTTAGGTTTAAGTAGTTCTAGGGACTGATGACATCAGATGTTAAGTCCTATAGAGCTCAGAGTCATTTGAACCATTTTTGAAATCTTCTTGTACAGCGCTCTCTCGTTGCAAATATGCTTTTGAAATGATAGGGTTTGAACTACGGATGGCAGGTATCGCTGAAACAACCGGTTTTCGGTTATATCGAACGTGACTATTAAGACCGCTCAAAATAAATGGTTTGTGATGTAACCGATTTTCGGATTTTTATTGCTATTATTTCCTGTAACAGACGTAGAAATCGAAAAACATTGGAAAGTTTTGACTGTCTCTGTTACAAGATACAAAGAGCGACAATTTTAAATAAGCAAAAGAAAATTTAGAATGTTCACTGTTCGCTGCTTTTCTCGAAAAATGAAAAGTGGCTGAATACTACAAAAAATCACTAGTATTATTATATTGATTGTTATTTTTGAAACTGTTCAAAATACATTTTGTACTCGGGGATGATATCATTATTTGGACATAACGAATAGACAGTTCTAAAAGATGAATACTGGGGTTGAAACTGATTTTGGTGTTCAAGGGCTACAAGCAGGTAAAGGCATATTATGTAGACACAGGCAGCGATCAGCTACTTTCTATTTTTATTTTCTGCTGTGAATGAATTGTTAAGTTTTCACAACATTTTTCTCTTTTATTGATTCATAGAAATGGCGGATAAATCTTTAATCGCTGAAGGGAACGAAGCATTGTACTTCGTTGCTACGTCACTTCGTAAAAATATTTCCAGACTAGGGTTGTTGCCATTCTGCAGTACAACGGATGTCCGGTGGCGAAAGAGAGAAACTACCATATAGACTAGATGGGGAGAAATCTTGCACACTGCACATACACGCATACCTTAAGCCACGACACAAAGCACTAAGGACATTACTGTCGCCGCAATGCTATACCAAATGCGATATGTGTTTGTTGCTCGTTTCTGTCGATATTGCTATTAAAATAAACACTGATAGATTTTCCGTGTTCTATAATCATGCAGTATTTCAAATCTGTGCAAAATTTAAGAATAAAATTTACTGAATTACCGGTATCGGTTTTAATCGACCGGTTTTTCCCAACCGTCTGCCTCGGGAGCTGAGTGATCAGCGCGGCTGTCTGTCACGCCAAGGGGCCCGGGTTCGATTCCCGACTGGGTCGGAGATTTTATCCGCTCAGGGACAGGCTGTTGTGTTGTCTTCATTATCATTTCATCATCAACAGTGGAAGGCAACGGGAAACCACCACCGGAATCACTTCCATAGACGCTCATGCGGTGGACCTCTCGTTAAAACGGTTCCCCCATGGCAAGACCTGCCGCAAGGCAGAACACAAAGGAAAAGTTTTTCCAACCCGAGTGCGCAGCGTCGAAATATCGGCGGTTGTTGAAGACGTCAGCTGGCTGCCTTTCCGTACATTATTTGAAGATTTGATATACACCTGGAAAAACTCAAGTTTCACGAGAAAAAAAGGGGGGGCGGAAATTACAGGACATCTACATCCATACTCCGCAAGCCACCTGACGGTGTGTGGCAGAGGGTACCTTGAGTACCTCTATCGGTTCTCCCTTCTATTTCAGTCTCGTATTGTTCGTGAAAAGAAGGATTGTCGGTATGCCTCTGTGTGGGCTCTAATCTCTCTGATTTTATCCTCATGGTCTCTTCGCGAGATATACGTAGGAGGGAGGAATATACTGCTTGACTCCTCGGTGAAGGTATGTTCTCGAAACTTCAACAAAAGCCCGTACCGAGCTACTGAGCATCTCTCTTGCAGATTCTTCCACTGGAGTGTATCATCTCTGTAACGATTTCGCGATTACTAAATGATCCTGTAACGAAGCGCGCTGCTCTCCGTTGGATCTTCTCTATCTCTTCTATCAACCCTATCTGGTACGGATCCCACACTGGTGAGCAGTATTCGAGCAGTGGGCGAACAAGTGTACTGTAACCTACTTCTTTTGTTTTCGGATTGCATTTCCTTAGGATTCTTCCAATGAATCTCAGTCTGGCATCTGCTTTACCGACGATCAACTTTATACGATCATTCCATTTTAAATCACTCCTAATGCGTACTCCCAGATAATTTATGGAATTAACTGCTTCCAGTTTCTGACCTGCTATATTGTAGCTAAATGATATGGGATCTTTCTTTCTATGTATTCGCAGCACATTACACTTGTCTACATTGAGTTTGAATTGCCATTCCCTGCACCATGCGTCAATTCGCTGCAGATCCTCCTGCATTTCAGTACAATTTTCCATTGTTGCAACATCTCTATATACCACAGCATCATCCGCAAAAAGCCTCAGTGAACTTCCGATGTCATCCACAAGGTCATTTATACATATTGTGAACAGCAACGGTCCTACGACACTCCCCTGCGCCACACCTGAAATCACTCTTACTTCGGAAGACTTCTCTATATTGAGAATGACATGCTGCGTTCTGTTATCTAGGAACTCTTCAATTCAATCACACAATTGGTCTGATAGTCACCGGTCACCGGTCGCTAGACACGGACGCTGAATTGCGAATCGCGGAATGTGACGCAAGGATTTTATTGGTCTCGCTGGAGACGGACTTGTGACACGGGACGAGGAGCGGCCGTGTGGGCGTTTGAGTGGCGGCTCGCAGTGCCGGCCATTAAACTGTGATGCGGAGTCTGCAGCCAGCCGGCAGTCGCCTGGTATCCGATGCACGGCTGGAGGGGGCAGCGGGGTGGAGACATCCACAGGCAGCCGGGCCGGACCGAAATAGCAGCGCCGACGTGTTACCGCCACACACGCTTGCCCGGCCTGGCCAGAGCATTCCGGCTCCGCTGCAAGGCCGTCCCACAGGCCTGTACCCAGCCACTCCCTAAGCTCCTCTCATGTGGCTGTATTTTATCCACTAACTGCACCAGCGCCTCTTTTACATGCTGGGAAGCTTCGTGCATAACACTGAAAGAATGCAATTTTTCACTACGCAAATAATTAGACCACTGACCGTTTAAAATTAGCCCCGGTGTAAGCGGCTTGCAACGAACGTCAAAGCTTAATACATTAATACATTATGTAAAGTATGTGCATTTTGGTGCTGTTGCATAACATAGGTAAGGGTTGTTGTTGTTGTGGTCTTCAGTCCTGAGACTGGTTTAATGCAGCTCTCCATGCTACTCTATCCTGTGGAAGCATCTTCATCTTCCAGTACCTACTGCAACCTACATCCTTTTGAATCTGCTTAGTGTATTCATCTCTTGGTCTCCCTCTACGATTTTTACCTTCCACGCTGCCCTCCAATACTAAACTGGTGATCCCTTGATGCCTCAGAACATGTCCTACCAACAGATCCCTTCTTCTAGTCAAGTTGTGCCACAAACTTCTCTTCTCCCCAATTCTATTCAATACCTTCTCACTAGTTACGTGATCTACCCATCTAATCTTCATCATTCTTCTGTAGCACCACATTTCGAAAGCTTCTATTCTCTTATTGTCCAAACTATTTATCGTCCATGTTTCACTTCCATACATGGCTACACTCCATACAAATACGTTCAGAAATGACTTCCTGACACTTAAACCTATATTCCATGTTAACAAATTTCTATTCTTCAGAAACACTTTCCTTACCATTGCTAGTCTACATTTTATATCCTCTCTACTTCGGCCATCATCAGTTATTTTGCTCCCCAAATAGCAAAACTCCTTTACTACTTTAAGTGTCTCATTTCCCAATCTAATTCCCTCAGCATCACCCGACTTAATTCAACTACATTCCATTATCCTCGTTTTGCTTCTGTTGATGTTCATCTTATACCCTCCTTTCAAGACACTGTCCATTCCATTCAACTGCTCTTCCAAGTCCTTTGCTTTCTCTGACAGAATTACAATGTCATCGGCAAACCTCAAAGTTTGTATTTCTTTTCCATGGATTTTAAAACCTACTCCGAATTTTTCTTTTGTTTATTTCAATGCTTGCTCATTATAGAGATTGAATAACATCGGGTATAGGCTACAACCCAGTCTCACTCCCTTCCCAACCACTGCTTCCCTTTCATGTCCCTCGACTCTTATAACTGCCATCTGGTTTCTGTACAAACTGTAAATAGCCTTTCTCTCTCTGTATTCTACCCCTGCCACCTTCAGAATTTGAAAGAGAGTATTCCAGTCAACATTGTCAAACGCTTCCTCTAAGTCTACAAATGCTACAAACGTAGGGCCGGCCGCGGTGGTCTAGCGGTTCTAGGCGCTCAGTCCGGAACCGCGCGACTGCTACGGTCGCAGTTTCGAATCCTGCCTCGGGCGTGGATGTGTGTGAAGTCCTTAGGTTGGTTAGGTTTAAGTAGTTCTAAGTTCTAGGGGACTGATGACCACAGACGTTAAGTCCCATAGTGCTCAGAGCCATTTGGACCATTTAGAAACGTAGGTTTGCCTTTCCTTAATCTAGCTTCTAAGATAAGTCGTAGGGTCAGTACTGCCTCACGTGTTCCAATATTTCTACGGAATCCAAACTGATCTTCCCCGAGGTCGGCTTCTACTAGTTTCTCCATTCGTCTGTAAAGAATTCGCGTTAGTATTTTGCAGCTGTGGCTTATTAAACTGATTGTTCGGTAATTTCCGCATCTGTCAACACCTGCCTCCTTTGGGATTGTAATTATTGCATTCATCTTGAAGTCTGAGGGTATTTCGCCTGTCTCATACATCTTGCTCACCAGATGGTAGAGTTTCGTCAGGACTGGCTCTCCCAAGGCCGTCAGTAGTTCTAATGGAATGTTGTCTGCTCCTGGGGCCTTGTTTCGACTTAGATCTTTCAGTTCAGGCAAGAGTAACGCTGTCTATATTCTGTATAAGGGTTGGTTCAGCGTCTGCCACAAATACTGGATGCTGAAGCATCCCCAACTCTCTTGTGGTTCCCTTTTTAGGTACTCCACGTCGACGTCTGCTCGTAAATACGTATCGTTGGTAGGTTTTCCGGCTTTACTTCCCGACGTGACAGCGACGACCCTCCGATGAGGTGCGGGCCTTGTGTTTTGCTATTACTGCGAGTCTTGTAAATATCGTTTTTATATTAGTAATTTGCCCGGCTAAAACTCTCCCCTTTTATGATTAACACAGCCTGCGCCACCTTTCGGAGGGAGTGGGGACGTCAAAGAGCCACAAAAGTTCATATTAAGCAGTCCGTAAAACACGTAAACGTTCACTTCAGTTAGCGTGTTAGTTAATGCCTACGCTTTCCGCTAGATGGAGCTGACTTACTGCTTTTGTTCCGTAAAACCTTCACTCATTCGTACTAAGTAAATGAAATAAGTACAACACTCTTGCATTTCACTTTCACTCTATATTCAAGGATTAAGATGATGATGGTCTATTTAAAAGATTCCTAGCCTGGAGGAATCTAAATAGTCCGCAAATGCCGATATGTACGCCCTCTACGTCCAGTTTCGCAACTAACGGCACACGACACTTTCAGAAGTCGACACGTTAATATCTGAGTACCGGTACCTCTGAATTCACTCGTATCAGCAGATAATTTGAGTTTCTGTCGTCTATATGTCCGCAAAGTTCCAATCTAGCACTAAAGTCCTTAAATCCCCTTAATACTTCGTTGCCACCAACAGTCAGAGATCGTACACTACATCACTTTTAATATCCGTAATATTCTAACAGTTTACCGTGAATCTTAACACGTACAAGTCCAATCTAATTATTGTCTCGCTGACTGACACGGGTTCCCCGCCCTTTAATGAAATAATCATCGAAAAAAGGTGGCAATAATGACGATCAGGCCTTTTTATAGGTTCTTCATCACAAGAATTGCCGGCCGGAGTGGCCGAGCGGTTAAAGGCGCTACAGTCTGGAACCGCACGACCGCTACGGTCGCAGGTTCGAATCCTGCCTCGGGCATGGATGTGTGTGATGTCCTTAGGTTAGTTAGGTTTAAATAGTTCAAAGTTCTAGGGAACTTATGACCACAGCAGTTGAGTCCCATAGTGCTCAGAGCCATTTGAACCACAAGAATTTTTTTTTAATCTCATTTTGTTCGCTTTTGTTCGTTGCATCTGGTCGGGCCGGACGTCGTAAGACATCCGTTTAAGTTCGTTGTTAATCGATTAACTCAGTAAAACAGAGGGCAGTTGAACCCTCTGACCGAACACACTGAGCTACCGTGCCGGCAGAGTTTAATGTTACTGCCTTCTCCATGGCGGAGCTTCCGTGGCTTTGCTGTACTTATACGTTAAACTACTTGCTGATATACTATAATTTTGATTTGCAATTACCGAACTCAGATTCTACACTATTTTCCCCTCTAAAAAATTCTGTTTTAAATTATTCTTTCTATAGCTTTTATCACTGTAAACTGATAATTAATGTGCAGCTACTCAAAGAGGTCCATTGTGGGGTGTAATTACTGTATGCCAGCGAATCTTAGTAGAGACGCTAATGCATTAATGCGAAACCGATATACGTTGGAAAAAAATTAGTTTCAGGTTTGGCCACCAGGTAAAGATCATGCGCTATACACTGTTTGAACAGTATGACATCCACTGGGTCATTTGCCAAACCATAACGTCTGCCTATCGAGAAGAGAGCCCATGCACTGTTGGTAAACTATTTTGTATGAACGATAGAAATTACAGTGACGCATTGAGAGAGTATAGCAGACTGAAATGTCCGAGGAGAGGCCTGACGTTATTAAATGGCTTAAAGGAGATGATAATGAAACTCGAAATCATCGGTGATCTTGGTGTGGCGTCATACTGACGAGGTTGCTGTTGCTGTAACTGAGCATGCAGCTCATGCCCCGAGTAATGGTAGAGTTCCTGCAACGTCACGAGCGCTGTCCATCCCATGGCCAACAGTACGGAAAGTTTTATAATGAATTATTGAAGGCAAGCTACAAGTAGTTTAACTAGTAGTGATTCTTCCGTACTGTAAGTTTGTTTCGGCTATAGCGCCATACTCATGTAAACGACTAGGTGAAACAGACGCCTATATTGCATCATTGAGTAAACTGTCGGCTGTCTATTCAATGCTAGACTGTTGCAAGTCACGTAATTTCACGAAAAAATTCTACACAAATAGAAATTACGTGTCTTATAACAGTCTACTAATGAATAGACATTTTATACATTTATTCGTACGGCTCACTTGCAGTGTAGAAGTACAGGTATGTAATACACTACTGGCCATTTAAATTGCTGCACCACGAAGATGACGTGCTACAGACGCGAAATTTAACCGACAGGAAGAAGATGCTGTGATATGCAAATGATTAGCTTTTCAGAGCATTCACACAAGGTTGGCGCCGGTGGCGACACCTACAACCTGCTGACATGAGGAAAGTTTCCAACTGATTTCTCATACACAAACAACAGTTGACCGGCGTTGCCTGGTGGAACGTTGTCATTGAAAGGAAGAGAAATGCGTACCATCACGTTTCCGACTTTGATAAAGGTCGGATTGTAGTCTTTCGCGATTGCGGATTATCGTATCGCGACATTGCTGCTCGCGTTGGTCGACATCCAATAACTGTTAGCAGAATATGGAATCTGTGGGTTTAGGGGGATAATACGGAACGCCGTGCCGGATCCCAACGGCCTCGTATCACTAGCAGTCGAGATGACAGGCATCTTATCCGCATGGCTGTAACGGATCGTGCAGCCACGTCTCGATCCCTGAGTCAACAGATGGGGACGTGTGCAAGACAACAACCATCTGCACGAATAGTTCGACGATGTTTGCAGCAGCATGGACTATCAGCTCGGAGACCATGGCTGCGGTTACCCTTGACGCTGCATCACAGACAGGAGCGCCTGCGATGGTGTACTCAACGACGAACCTTGGTGCATGAATGGCAAAACGTAATTTTTTCGGATGAATCCAGGTTCTATTTACAGCATCATGATGGTAGCATCCGTGTTCTGCGACATCGCGGTGAACGCACATTGGAAGCATGTATTCGTCTTCGCCATAATGGCGTATCACCCGGCGTGATGGTATGGGGTGCCATTGGTTACGCGTCTCGGTCACCTCTTGTTCGCACTGACGGCACTTTGAGCAGTGGACGTTACATTTCAGATGTGTTACGACCCGTGGCTCTACCCTTCATTCGATCCCTGCGAAACCCTACATTTCAGCAGGATAATGCACGACCGCATGTGCAGGTCCTGTACGGGCCTTCCTGAATACAGAAAATGTTCGACTGCTGCCCTGGCCATCACATTCTACATATCTTTCACCAATTGAAAACGTCTGTTCAATGGCGGCCGAGCAACTGGCTCGTCACAATACGCCAGTCACTACTCTTGATGAACTGTGGTAAAGTGTTGAAGCTGCATGTGCAGCTGTACCTGTACACGCCATCCAAGCTGCCCAGGCGCTTCAAGGCCGTTATTACGGCCAGAGTGGTTGTTGTGGGTGCTGATTTCTCAGGATCTATGCACCCAGATTGCGCGAAAATGTAATCACATGTCAGTTCTAGTATATTATATTTGTCCAATGAATACCCGTTTGTCATCTGCATTTCTTCTTGGTGTAGCAATTTTAATGCCCAGTAGTGTATTAGTATATGTATACCATAAGAAGTGCACAGAAAGACAAAACTACTTATCAATGTAACTAAATGTCAATATCTAAGTTCGTAATCCATATAAGAGCTGCACGTGTACCGCGGATAACGAACCGGCAACCGGACAAAAGATTGCATTACCTGCCTACAAACATGCAGACATATCAAAGAATAGACAGCTGACAGCTTACTCACTGACTCAATATGGACATCTATTCCATCTACATGTTTACTTCAGAAAGGCGCTATAGTCGAAAGTCTTGTAGTAAAGAAGAAGCGTTACTAATCGAACTATTTGCACCTTGCCTGGATTAATTCATTATAAAATGTCATATTAAGACGTATTTTATGCTGCGGGCCAGGCTGAAAAGAAAGAATTGTAAGTTTTGCGCTCTATTTTACACTGGTTTCCGTATAAGTCCCAGACCGAGCAGCAACTGAAAACTTATGAACCGCAGCAACATTCTCAATGTGCTCTTCGGTTTCTGGCACTGATCGAAGCTGATGACATATGACCGGGCAAAATTCTGTGGAGTGACGAGGCCCATTTTACATTACAGGGTGCAATGAACACACAGAACAATAGACGTTAAGCTACTAAACATCACGTTTTACACGAAGAGCCATTTCACTCGCGACATGTGACTGTGTGGTGTGCACTCACAAGAATCTTTGTTTTCAGTCCGTTCTTCTTAGAAGAGAATGAACCCAGAGGGCCTGTTACATGTACAGTGATGTCTGCGCCTTGTCAAGACCTTCTTGTACAGCATGCGATTACTGCTTTGGAAGAGCGCAACTGTATGGAAACCACTATTTCCATGCAAAATCGCTCAACACTTGATGTCGCTTGCCCAGTGAAAGATCTGCTTAACGCAATCTTCCACTATTGTGTTATCTCCACAGCTTTTCCAGATGCATTGGCCTGCAAGATCGCCTGATCTGAATCCATGTGCCTTTTGGCTCTGGAGATAGCTAAGAGAACGCGTTTTCCTAGCGACATGGTCGGTCTCTTCCTCATCTGAAGGCGATATACAGGAACACGTTGCTCAGGTTCCACCGTAACTGCTGCGAGCAAATGTTGATCGCGTCGTTTTACGGATGCAGTATATCGTTGACATCTCCGGCGCTCATATTGACAAGTTGTTAAGCGGAGGATAATAATAAAATCATTATGCTGTTCTCACTTCTGTGATCTGTTCTACCCGCGGCCCGTTACTAATTCATTATATATGGAAAGTTTCTTGCATTCAAAGCGTCAGATTTCCATCTTGTGGAACTAATTTCTTCCAGTGTATATCGATTCCGCATTAACGCATTAGTATATCCACCAAGTTTCGCTTCCATACGATATAAAAATGGAAATGCCGTGTGGCTAGGGCCTCCCGTCGGGTAGACCGTTCGCCTGGTGAAGGTCTTCTCGAGTTGACGCCACTTCGGCGACTTGCATGTCGATGGGGATGAAATGATGATGAAAGACACACAACACCCAGTCATCACGAGGCAGAGAAAATCCCTGGCCCCGCCGGGAATCGAACCCGGGACCCCGTGCGCGGGAAGCGAGAATGCTACCGCAAGACCACAAGCTGCGGACTTCCACACGATAATTACAGCCCACACAGTAATTCTATGACAGACTATGGAGAAGCGTAATGTAGGCAGTCTCATTTTTGTAAACGTGTAGCACCTTTTAAGTATTATGGCAATAAAATGCAGTCTTGTGTTTGGTTTCCACACAATATTATCTGTGTGGTCGTTCCGATTTAAATTGTTCATAACTGCATTTCCTAGGTATTTTGGTGAGTTGGCATCCTTTAAATTTCTGTGATTTATTCCGTACACGAAGTTTAACGGATTTCTTTTAGGACTTAAGTTGATGACCTCACAGTTTTCGTTATTTGGAGCAAGTATCAGTTTTCGTATCCTACAGATGTCTAAATCATTTTACTGTTGGTTTCCATCTTATGATGGCTTTATTAGACGGTAAAAACAGCATAATCAGGAAAGAATCTAAAATGACTGCTCAGATTGTTTCCTAAATCGTTTGCATAGATTAGGAACAGCAGAGGGCCTATTACATTTCCTTGTGGAAGGCCCGATATCACTTCAGTTTTACTCGATGCGTTTCCGTCAGTTAATACAAACTGCGGTCTTCCCGACAGAAGATCACGAATCCAGTCGCTCAGCCGAGATGATTCTCCATATTCACGCATCTCCATTATGTGAAGAACGTTATCAAAAGTCTTTTCGAAATCTGGAGTTATGGAATTAATTTTAGAGACCCTTTCGCTATGACTCATTACTTCGTGAAAATACACTCCTGGAAATTGAAATAAGAACACCGTGAATTCATTGTCCCAGGAAGGGGAAACTTTATTGACACATTCCTGGGGTCAGATACATCACATGATCACACTGACAGAACCACAGGCACATAGACACAGGCAACAGAGCATGCACAATGTCGGCACTAGTACAGTGTATATCCACCTTTCGCAGCAATGCAGGCTGCTATTCTCCCATGGAGACGATCGTAGAGATGCTGGATGTAGTCCTGTGGAACGGCTTGCCATGCCATTTCCACCTGGCGCCTCAGTTGGACCAGAGTTCGTGCTGGACGTGCAGACCGCGTGAGACGACGCTTCATCCAGTCCCAAACATGCTCAATCGGGGACAGATCCGGAGATCTTGCTGGCCAGGGTAATCGACTTACACCTTCTAGAGCACGTTGGGTGGCACGGGATACATGCGGACGTGCATTGTCCTGTTGGAACAGCGAGTTCCCTTGCCGGTCTAGGAATGGTAGAACGATGGGTTCGATGACGGTTTGGATGTACCGTGCACTATTCAGTGTCCCCTCGACGATCACCAGTGGTGTACGGCCAGTGTAGGAGATCGCTCCCCACACCATGATGCCGGGTGTTGGCCCTGTGTGCCTCGGTCGTATGCAGTCCTGATTGTGGCGCTCACCTGCACGGCGCATAACACTCATACGACCATCATTGGCACCAAGGCAGAAGCGACTCTCATCGCTGAAGACGACACGTCTCCATTCGTCCCTCCATTCACGCCTGTCGCGACACCACTGGAGGCGGGCTGCACGATGTTGGGGCGTGAGCGGAAGACGGCCTAACGGTGTGCGGGACCGTAGCCCAGCTTCATGGAGACGGTTGCGAATGGTCCTCGCCGATACCCCAGGAGCAACAGTGTCCCTAATTTGCTGGGAAGTGGCGGTGCGGTCCCCTACGGCACTGCGTAGGATCCTACGGTCTTGGCGTGCATCCGTGCATCGCTGCCCCCCTGCGGGTTCGGGGGTTAGAATAGGCCCGCGGTATTCCTGCCTGTCGTAAGAGGCGACTAAAAGGAGTCTCAAACGTTTCGGCCTTATGTGATGGTCCCCTCTCGGGTTTGACCTCCATCTATCTAAATTATTCCGAAGAGCGAGCCAATTGGGGAAGGGCACCTTACATGGTGCACTGTATCCTTCGTGCAATTAGACCTCTAGCCGTCTTTCTCGTCGTTGCAATGGTGTCCCGCTCGTTTTCGATCTCTTGGGCGATTACCACGCTGCACTCTGCAGTGTTTCTTTTAACTGTGACGACGACCGCGGCCATTTTTGCACCTAAGATCCAGCACGGTAGCCAGTCCGTTGTGGTGGGGTCGCCATGTACCCTCTTGGTTGTAGCCCCCTGACAACACAGGGATCGCTCTACTGATGCCTGCGCCGTTCACTCCCCACGTATGCCAAGGAGTAGATGCCCATCTCCCTGGGGCATCGGGACTCCCGGCAATGGCCATCCTGCCAGGTGGCCTTTGCTGTGGCTGGGTGGCGCCCGTGGGGAGGGCCCTTGGTCGGAGTAGGTGGCATCAGGGCGGATGACCCGCAATGAAGCGTGGTACATCGTCTATCGCTGGTGGGCCTCCACCAGCAGTCTCTAAGCGATCGAGGTCTAACCTCAACGGGAAGAAATTGGATCAGAGATCGTTTCCCTCCCTAGCTACTCCATGGGAGGAACGTCTTGCTAAAGAAGGCAGTGGCGAATATTCACCCCGGTACCTTGTGTGTACGCGGGTTGATGGAGAATCGTTCGTGTCGACCAAGCCCCAGTTTTTTGTGGAGCATTTAGAGGACAAGTTCGGGGAGGTGGAGGGCTTGTCCAAGATGCGCTCTGGCTCTGTGCTCATCAAAACGGCATCCTCTGCCCAGTCACGGAGGTTGCTCAATTGTGACAAGTTGGGGAATGTTTCAGTTACCATCACGCCGCATAAGAGTCTCAACATGGTCCAGGGTATTATATTCCATAGGGATCTTCTTCTGCAGTCCGACGATGAATTACGCGCCAACCTCGAACGACGAGGTGTTCACTTCGTCCGGCGCATCCATCGGGGTCCGAGGGATAATCAGGTAGCCACCGGTGCCTTCATCTTGGCCTTTGAGGGTGATGTCTTACCCGAAAAGGTTAAGGTGATGGTTTACCGTTGTGATGTGAAACCATATATTCCTCCTCCGATGCGGTGTTTTAAATGCTGGAAGTTCGGGCACATGTCATCTCGCTGTACTTCCAGCATCACGTGTCGGGATTGCGGACGTCCTTCGCATCCTGATACTCCATGTGCTCCGCCTCCTGTCTGTGTTAACTGTGGAGAACACCATTCCCCCTGCTCACCGGACTGTCGGATCTTCCAGAAGGAAAGGAAGATAATGGAATATAAGACCCTGGACCGCCTGACCTACACAGAGGCAAGGCGGAAATATGAGCGGCTACATCCTGTGCCCATGACATCCACCTATGCCGCTGCTGCAACAGCGGTCCGATCCTCTCCCGTCTCGTCACGTACTGTTGCCTCTCAGCTATGTCAAAATGACCCGGCCCCCTTGGTTGTGGGGAGCACTTCGCCCTCTGTTGCTCCATCTACTCCAGGAGCGACACCACCCCAACCATCGGGGACATTCGTCCCCCCTTCCCAGCCGGAGAAGCGTAGGGCTTCTTCGGCTACTCTAGCCAGGAAGGGGTCCCTTGGGGCCCTCCCTTCCCAGGCTTTGCCCAGTGTCAAAGCGGATACCCGCAAAGTTTTGAAGCAACAACCGGTCGCTGGTCATAGGGCTTCACGGTCGTCGTCCGTCCCTGAGACTGACCCAGTGGGGCCCTCCCAGCCAGACCCTCCCAAGGCACAGCGTGCGAAGCCTTTGAAGAAAAAGGCTCCCAAGCATCCTGACATTGCGGTGGCACCTGTCCCACCGCAACCTTCAACCTCTGCGTCTGAGGACGAGGTGGAGATCCTGGCGTCCGCTGAGGACCTCGATCTCGCCAGTCCCTCCGACGCCATGGAAAGCACTGGCACAGGTGCTCACTTGGAGGCAGCAGGTGACCCAGTGGCGTAATCTGCCTTCCCCGTCCCGTCACGCCTTTCCCAGCAATGGCCAGTACCATCCTCCAGTGGAACTGCAGCGGTTTCTTCCACCATTTAGCTGAGCTCCGCCAACTTATCAGCCGTCATCCTTTCCTTTGCATTGCTCTGCAGGAAACTTGGTTTCCAGCAATGCGAACCCCCGCCCTCCGTGGCTATCGGGGTTATTTTAAGAACCGGGCAACTTACGAAAGGGTGTCTGGTGGCGTCTGCATCTATGTCCTGAACTCTCTTCACAGCGAGTTTGTACCTCTACAAACAGCTTTAGAGGCTGTCGCTGTTCGGGTGTGGACGCCACAGGCTATCACCGTCTGCAGTATTTACCTTCCACCTGATGGTACTGTCGCGCAGCATGTCCTGGCTGCTCTGATAGCACAACTGCCGCCACCTTTTTTGCTGCTGGGCGATTTCAATGCCCACAACCCTCTATGGGGTGGGACTGTCTCCGATGATCGTGGTCGGGCCGTGGAGCATGTGTTGGCTCAGCTCGACCTTAGCCTCTTAAACACCGGTGCTCCCACGCATTTCAGTGTGGCCCATGGCTCGTTCTCGGCCATCGATCTCTCTATTTGCAGCCCTGGACTTGTCCCATCCCTCCACTGGAGGGTGCATCCTGACCTGTGTGGTAGTGACCATTTTCCCATCTATTTGTCACTGCCACAGTGTCATTCTTCTGGGCGCTTGCCCCGCTGGGCTTTCCACAGGGCTGACTGGCCAGCTTTTACTTCCGCTGTAACCATTGCGTCTCCCCCACAGGGTGACATTGACGAGGTGGTCCGTGTTTTAACCACGTCCATCATTTCAGCGGCCGGGGCTACCATCCCCCGTTCCTCTGGCCTCCCTCGGCGGAAGGCTGTGCCCTGGTGGTCGCCGGAGATTGCTGAGGCTATTCGCGACCGTAGGCGGGCTCTCCAGCGTCATAGGCGGCACCCGTCTCTGGAGACCCTCATCGCCTTTAAGAGGCTCCGTGCCTTCGCCCGTCGACTTATTGCACGGCGTAAGCAGGAGTGCTGGGAGAGGCACGTCTCCTCCCTGGGCTCCCGTGTCTCGTCCTCGCACGTGTGGTCCCGGATCCGGCGGATTTATGGCTCCCAGACCCCTGTGGGTGTCCCTGGGCTCTCCTTGGACGGCGCTGTCTGCACGGACGCTGCCGCCATTGCTGAACGGCTAGCCGCGCACTTTGCTCAGAGCTCTGCGATTGCATCATATCCCCCCGCCTTTCGCTCTCTAAAGGAGCGAGCCGAGCGGACGCCATTCTCATTCCACATGCGTCATTATGAAACATACAATGCTCCTTTCAGCGAGAGGGAACTCCTCGCTGCCCTCGCCGATTGCCCTGATACAGCACCAGGACCGGACTGCATCCACGCGCAGATGCTGAAGCATCTCTCCAGGGACTGCCAGAGACACATCCTCACCATCTTTAACCGCCTTTGGAGCGAGGGCGTGTTACCGTCGCAATGGCGAGAGGGTCTTATTGTCCCCATCGTGAAGCCCGGCGCGGACCCACTGGCGGTGGACAGCTATCGTCCCATTACCCTCACCAACGTTTTGTGCAAATTGCTCGAACGTATGGTGGGGCGGCGTTTGTGTTGGGTCCTTGAGTCGTGCGGTCTCCTCGCTCCATCCCAGGGTGGCTTCCGTCGGGGCCGGTCTGCAGTGGACAATTTGGTGCGGCTGGAATCTGCTGTCCGTACGGCTTTTGCCCGACGTCAGCACCTTGTTGCTGTATTTTTCGATCTGCGGAAGGCGTATGACACCACATGGAGGCATCACATCCTCGCCACGTTGCATGGGTGGGGTCTTCGTGGTCGGCTCCCGGCTTTTCTTCAAAGCTTTTTATTGCGCCGCTCTTTCCGGGTGCAAGTCGGTGCCACCTCTAGTTCCTCTTATATACAGGAAAATGGGGTCCCGCAGGGCTTGGTGTTGAGCGTCTCGTTATTTCTAGTGGCCATTAATGGTCTGGCTGCAGCAGTGGGGTCGTTGGTGTCTCCTTCTTTGTATGCCGACGACTTCTGCATCTCATTTAGCTCCACGACTACGGGGGTCGCCGAACGCAGGTTGCAAGTCGCTGTTCGCAAGGCAGCATCATGGGCTCTGGCTCATGGTTTTCAGTTCTCTGCTGCCAAGACTCGGGTTATGCACTTCTGCAGGCGTCGGACGGTCCACCCTCATCCTGACCTTTACCTCGACGGCCACCTGCTTGAAGTGGTGGACACTTGCTGCTTCTTGGGACTCGTGTTTGATGCCCGGCTCACATGGGTTCCTCATGTTACTCAGCTGAAGCAAAAATGCTGGCGGCACCTCAACGCCCTCCGATGCCTTAGCCACACGTCTTGGGGTGCAGATCGCTGCACGCTACTGCAGTTGTACAGAGCCCTTGTGCAGTCCCGGCTTGATTATGGGAGCCTGGCCTATGGGTCTGCGTCACCCTCAGTGTTGAAGTTGTTAGACCCCATACATCACTGTGGGGTTCGGCTTGCAACTGGCGCTTTTCGCACCAGCCCCGTGGATAGTCTACTGGTGGAGGCCGGGGTTCCCCCGCTGCGGATTCGCCGCCATCGTCTGCTCGCCGACTGTGCTGTCCACGTCCATTGCTCGCCAGGCCATCCCAATCGTCGCCTGCTTTTCCCTGCCTTGGTCCACCACCTGCCCGAACGGCGACCTCGGTCTGGGCTTTCCGTAGCTGTCCGTGTCCAGTCCCTGCTGTCAGAACTGGGGTCATTCCCTCTTCTGCCTCCCTTCCGGGTCCATACACCTACGCCTCCCTGGTGTTTGTCCCGGCCGTCCGTCCATCTGGATTTGGCACAGGGACCTAAGGACTCGGTTCCGCCTGTGGCCCTCCGTCGCCGTTTTCTTGCGCTCCTCGACTCATTTCCGGGCTGTGAGCCTGTCTACACTGATGGTTCCCTGGTTGATGGTCGCACTGCCTACGCTTTTGCTCACGCTGCCCATGTTGAGCTACGCTCCTTGCCGGCTGGCTGCAGTATTTTTACTGCAGAGCTGGTGGCCATCTTGCGAGCTCTTGAGCATATGCGTTCCTGCTCAGATGCGTCCGTCGTCATCTGCAGTGACTCCCTGAGCAGCCTCCAGGCCATCGACCGCTGCTATCCCTCTTCTCCTCTGGTGTCCTCTATTCGGGAGTCTGTTTCCACCATTACCCACTCTGGTCGTTCGGTGGTTTTTGTTTGGACGCCAGGTCACGTTGGCATCCCAGGGAACGAACGTGTTGACAGGTTGGCCAAAGGGGCGATAGACGCCCCAGCTTTGGAGATCGGCCTTACGGCTCGCGACCAGCAGCTGGTGTTGCGCCGTACGGTACTTGGGATGTGGGCTGCTGAGTGGCGTGGCGTGACAGCCCCGAATAAACTACGGGCTGTCAAGGGGACGACCGATGTGTGGCGTTCCTCCCTGCGGGCATCTCGCAGGGACTCGGTAGTCCTGTGTCGGTTGCGCATCGGCCATACCTACCTGACGCACGGCCATCTGTTACGTCAGGAGGATCCCCCTTTGTGTCAGTGTGGGTCCCGGCTGACGGTCGACCACATTTTGCTGGAGTGTCCTCGACTGCGCACACTCCGGCAATCTTTTAATCTCCCGGGCACTTTGGCTTTGGTTTTATCCGACGATGCCTCCATGGCTGATACCGTTTTAAATTTTATCCGTGGTAGTCCGTTTTATGGTTCGATTTAGGGAGGTCCTGCGCCTTTCCCTTTCTGTGTCTATTGTCCTTGTGTCTGTTGCTGTTCTGGTGTGCCGTGAGATGGTTGCTCTTTCCCATTTTTGATCTCGTGGTCAGTCAACCAGTCTCCGGCCATCTTCCTTTCTTCTGTTTCTTTCTGTCTGGTGTTCCTCTGTCCTGTTCTTGTCTATAGTGTTTGTTGCTGCATTTGTGTGCTTTTAGCGCCTGGGTGGACGTCTCCTCCCCCTTTGGTTTTTATCTGCTTTGTAGATTTTCGGCTCGCCTGATTTTGGAATGGGGGACTGATGACCTTCGCTGTTTAGTCCCCCTTAAACATACCATCAACCACCACCGTGCATCGCTGCGGTCCGGTCCCAGGTCGACGGGCACGTGCACCTTCCGCCGACCACTGGCGACAACATCGATGTACTGTGGAGACCTCACGCCCCACGTGTTGAGCAATTCGGCGGTACGTCCACCCGGCCTCCCGCATGCCCACTATACGCCCTCGCTCAAAGTCCGTCAACTGCACATACGGTTCACGTCCACGCTGTCGCGGCATGCTACCAGTGTTAAAGACTGCGATGGAGCTCCGTATGCCACGGCAAACTGGCTGACACTGACGGCGGCGGTGCACAAATGCTGCGCAGCTAGCGCCATTCGACGGCCAACACCGCGGTTCCTGGTGTGTCCGCTGTGCCGTGCGTGTGATCATTGCTTGTACAGCCCTCTCGCAGTGTCCGGAGCAAGTATGGTGGGTCTGACACACCGGTGTCAATGTGTTCTTTTATCCATTTCCAGGAGTGTAATTAGGTACTTGGTTAAAACCTTTTACGCCCTGAGATGTGGTGTGGTGTAGGCACATTGCGGCGTTTGTATGCAATGTTTCTTATCTATCATCCAGTAATCTAATATGTTTGAAAGGCGACAGGCGGAACAAAACTGGAGTTCAAGATTTGCTTTTAAATATCTTTCTCCGCTGAGAGACATTCATTCGTATGGTCTGTTTGCTGAAAATCACTGTGTTATTTACTGGCGTAGATAATATGCTACACACATGGTTAGTTGTCCCTGCTAATTCGGTGGAATCTCTTCGTCCAGGGCCGGTGAATACTGTAGGACGTTTAGCACCGCTGGATGTGTCAACGAGCACTTTGTCGATAGCAACCATGAAGTGACGTCTGTCGGCAAAGATTTTGAAACGCACAGTATAAGAAAACATTACAATGCAGATTCGTCGTTCAGAACTCGTCCGGCCGGACTGGCCAAGCGGTTCCAGGCGCTACATTCTGGAACCGCGTGATCGCTACGGTCGCAGGTTCGAATCTTGCCTCGGGCCTAGATGTGTGTGATGTCCTTAGGTTAGTTAGGTTTAAGAAGTTCTAAGTTCTAGGGGACTGATGACCTCCGAAGTTAAGTCGCATAGTGCTCAGAGCCATTTGAACCATTTCGTTAAGAACTCGGATTTGAATGTGGTTCGGGCTGTTACTCCCTTTGCATGCTTTATGGTTCCTTACTGGATACGGGAGCGAGGAACAGAAGTCGATCATGAACAAAGAGTTCAGATCTGTTAATAAAACTCTTCTTGGCTGTTGACCGCATTGTCAATATCTAAAACAGTCCGATGTTTCGGCCACAACTTCAAACGGCCATCCTCATTGCTTTTTGCTGAGCTGGAGAGCAAGCTCAATACAAAGGCCCGAGGAAGGTCGCTCGCAATAGTGGTCGAAACGTCGGACAACTTCATATATTGACAATGTGGTCAGCAGCCCAGAAGAATTTTATTGACAGTGGCAACGGCCTCGGGAGTCTACGCTTACAGAGAATATCAAATTGTAAAAATATTACATAACTTTGTTGCTTTGTTTGCAGAGGCAATTGCTGACAATAGATATGAATGTAGAAATATATACAGGTACAAAAGATTTATAAGTTTCTCACAGTTGAGTACAAAGTCTGTTCATATGATGTCGAGCCTGCCGAGTCTGCAAATGTTATTCAACTGACAAAAACATAAAAAGTGGTTCAGTGCATGAATGTTCGAACTTAAGTACACCAGTCGCTGAAGCTTCGGAGAAGGGATGCTTGCCCCTCACTGGCAGCGGCGTAATCCTTCGTGGAAGCGCCCTTGTGCCGCGGTGGCGGTTGTAGGAAACGCAGCGGCGTAATTGGCGGCGCTCGTATTTGGGAAAGTGCGGCCGACTGGATAGTAGCCGATGTCGCACAGATCGTTTATAGGAGAAACGAAAAACGGTAAAGTTATTGAGGTGCTCTAGGTGAACAACAAAGATAATTCCTTATATTTAGTTTACACGATAAATGGCACAACTTTAAAGGCTGCAGATTGAGCGAGGTACGTTAGGGCTGCAATAACGGAGAGCGAAATTTGAAGCATGACATAGAAAACGTTGTATGGGAAGCGAAAAAAAACCTGCGTTGTATTGGAAATACAATTAGAGGATGTATCACATATACTAGAGAGGCTGCGTACACTACCCTTTGCGCGATCTTTTGAAGTATTGCCGTGCGGTGTATGAGCCTTGTCAGATAGAACTGACGGAGCACATCGAAAAATTTCAGATGAGGGCAGTTCGTTTTGTATTATCATGAAAGAGAGTCACGCATAATATGCGACTTGAGGTGGTAATCAGTAAAACAAAAGCCTTTTTTCGTTGTGTCGATGTATCTTCACGTAATTTCAACCATCAACTTCCTCCTCTGAAAGCAAAAATATTTTGTTGGCTCTTGCCTACATAGGGAGAAATGGCCGTCGGAAAAGGAGAAGATACATCAGAGTTCGCACGGAAAGATTTAGTTGTTTATTTTTTTCTATGTGCTTTTCGTGAGCGGATGGGTCGAGCAATGGTCTGAAAGTGGTTCTTCGAGGCCTCTGTCAAACACTTTGAGTGTGTATCGTGTAGAGTAGATGTGTAAGGAGGAGAACGTCTACCTGTATAGTCACGGAATTCATCTGTGGCAGAAGTATGTCCCGCTGAGGCTGCGGTCTATCTTTCCGCAATGCCGCCACTCGCGTTGGTCGGTACCCTACGGTTGTCACGTGATTAAGAATCCTACGTGTTCAAAAGAGCTGTACTTAACCCCATGCAACGTGTCAGTGCGAATAAACATTGGTCGCTCAGCCGTGGAAGATCGTACAACCACGTCACTAATATTGGATCAGGAATTTTTTTTTTTCAGCATGTACTGAGTGGATAAACGACTGGTTTTAATGTTGGTTTGGCCAGTCTTTGCTTTTGCGCACAGTCGGTTTCTCCAGTCGACTGAAGCAACCGAATGAAAGTAGTCACTGCGTTCACGTCAGCTATTTGAATCGTTTTCACTTACTCTCCGTGTCCGAGCAGTTTCATGCAGTGTATCTCAATTATATGAATGTCCTCACTCAGTCTTTGAATTTCAGTGATTTCGTTTACTTTCCTTTTCCAGCCTTTTAGTTTATACATGAATATGCAAACTTTTCTAGAGACAAATAACGTATCTTATTGCAAGGAGAGGTGAATAAAGAGTGTATATCAAATAATAAAGTATTTTCGACGATTTATGCATTTTTTTTTTCTCTCGAATAACCCATTTGGAGGGTACGATGAATCAACTTTGGCTACTCTTCATTGTATTAGATTTCTTCAGTTTCCAAATTTCCTTCATCCTTTTAGAGTGTTGTTCCCTTTCTTCTTGAGTCCACTATCGTCTAGTTATTTTCTTTCTCTCCTGAAATTCTGCCTTTTGAACTGCCTTTCTGAAATGTGTTCTGTTTTCTATTGTGTCTATTGTAACTCCAGCATTTTCAATGTCCTTTTCAGTCTCTATGAACCATGCTGGCTTGGATTTTTAGCTATTGAGTAATGTGAATATCCGCTTGGTTAGTCTGTTGTTATCCATTCTGAATATATGTCCAAAAAACTGTAGTCTCCTCTTCCTCATTACATCAGTTAGTTTCTCCGTTTTCAGATATAGCTCTCTGTTTGGTCTTAACCTGTATTCAGCATTATCGTTTCTTTTAGCTCCCAGTATTTTCCTTAAAATTCTTCTTCTTTTTATGCATATATTCACTTAAATACGAATTTTTCGTATTAAGGATTTTTGGATGGGTTTAAAAGGCTTGTAAATGGTGCCACATTTTACATATATGGTTAACTAAATGAACAATTGGTTCTCTTTCCACATTTATTGTAGATCTGTCGCTCTCTTCCCACTGGTCTGTTCGCACCATCGATATTTCTCTTTTGGTAAATACTGAGGTGACGTGAATAAAAAGAATATACTGTAACATACATTTTTTATTCCGTCAGTTGCTTTTTAATCATTTACTGTTACCTGTCGAAAGCAGCTTTTTCGGCAGAAATATTTGTGATCATTCGTTAATTTTCTCTTAAGCTCTTTATTTAATATAGTCATAATGGGAATCATCCTTGCAGATACTGCACATCGCGATGAGTTTATCTTGAGGATCGCTTTCTATCAAGTCAAATTTTTTTCATTCCTACGCCACTGAGAATTTAAACAGTTTGGTCTTGTCACGAAGTTCACTTTTAAGTAAACGCCTGTTCACAAACACCAACGAAAAACAACGATCAGTTGCTTACTGACACTCAATGAAAGCAAATATGGAAATGGGAACGACAATAACAGTGAGGACAGGTAATAAGAGTGCAATCTACAATAACGATTTAACGCTGCGGAAACGATGACATTGCAGCCACACTCGCTAGGTGGAAGCGACTGCAATATTCTTGTGCCCGATAGGAGAAACGAAATTGCTGTTCACAGATACTATCGGGTACTCTCTCGATTTAGTTTGAATTTCACTGTTATTACTGACTCATATTTGCTCATTTCTCTGCTAGATCAGTTTCGCAGCTGTTTACTTACATAATTTTCCTATCATCGTTGAAGTTCCACCTTCATCAAAGCCTTCAAAATCTTAGATTTCTACATGACCGGCCAAGCCTTCTGTTTAAATACAGGGCTATTACAAATGATTGAAGCGATTTCATAAATTCACTGTAGCTCCATTCATTGACATATGGTCACGGCACACTACAGATACGTAGAAAAACTCATAAAGTTTTGTTCGGCTGAAGCCGCACTTCAGGTTTCTGCCGCCAGAGCGCTCGAGAGCGCAGTGAGACAAAATGGCGACAGGAGCCGAGAAAGCGTATGTCGTGCTTGAAATGCACTCACATCAGTCAGTCATAACAGTGCAACGACACTTCAGGACGAAGTTCAACAAAGATCCACCAACTGCTAACTCCATTCGGCGATGGTATGCGCAGTTTAAAGCTTCTGGATGCCTCTGTAAGGGCAAATCAATGGGTCGGTCTGCAGTGAGCGAACAAACGGTTGAACGCGTGCGGGCAAATTTCACGCGTAGCCCGCGGAAGTCGACGAATAAAGCAAGGAGGGAGCTAAACGTACCACAGCCGACGGTTTGGAAAATCTTACGGAAAAGGCTAAAGCAGAAGCCTTACCGTTTACAATTGCTACAAGCCCTGACACCCGATGACAAAGTCAAACGCTTTGAATTTTCGGCGCGGTTGCAACAGCTCATGGAAGAGGATGCGTTCAGTGTGAAAATTGTTTTCAGTGATGAAGCAACATTTTTTCTTAATGGTGAAGTGAACAGACACAATGTGCGAATCTGGGTGGTAGAGAATCCTCACGCATTCGTGCAGCAAATTCGCAATTCACCAAAAGTTAACGTGTTTTGTGCAATCTCACGGTTTAAAGTTTACGGCCCCTTTTTCTTCTGCGAAGAAAACGTTACAGGACACGTGTATCTGGACATGCTGGAAAATTGGCTCATGCCACAACTGGAGACCGACAGCGCCGACTTCATCTTTCAACAGGATGGTGCTCCACCGCACTTCCATCATGATGTTCGGCATTTCTTAAACAGGAGATTGGAAAACCGATTGATCGGCCTCCACGCTCTCCCGACTTAACCCCATGCGATTTCTTTCTGTGGGGTTATGTGAAAGATTCAGTGTTTAAACCTCCAGTACCAAGAAACGTGCCAGAACTGCGAGCTCGCATCAACGATGCTTTCGAACTCATTGATGGGGACATGCTGCGCCGAGTGTGGCAGGAACTTTATTATCGGCTTGATGTCTGCCGAATCACTAAAGGGGCACAAAAAATGGTTCAAATGGCTCTGAGCACTATGGGACTCAACTGCTGAGGTCATTAGTCCCCTAGAACTTAGAACTAGTTAAACCTAACTAACCTAAGGACATCACACACATCCATGCCCGATGCAGGATTCGAACCTGTGACCGTAGCGGTCTCGCGGTTCCAGACTGCAGCGCCAGAACCGCGCGGCCACTTCGGCCCGCTAAAGGGGCACATATCGAACATTTGTGAATGCCTAAAAAAACTTTTTGAGTTTTTGTATGTGTGTGCAAAGCATTGTGAAAATATCTCAAATAATAAAGTTATTGTAGAGCTGTGAAACCGCTTCAATCATTTGTAATAACCCTGTATCTTACTAGCTGAACGACTAAAAACTTGTAGACACACAATGAGTAAAGTTTTGATTTGGTAACTTACTTTTATAGCAATGCTACGCCAGATGTAGACATTCGGACACAAATTCATTTTAACGTGACGACGTTTCGGTCCTATTGATTACTATTGATGAAAACACTTTTTCTTTACAGCTAAGCAAAAAATGTTTACACTAATGCTCAGTAGGCAACAAACCTTCTCAGCCATTTCTTACCCCGTTCCAGTATAGATACAGGATCGATGTGGTTAACACAATAATAATAATAATAATAATAATAATAATAATAATATACAGAATTTAACGTTAATCTGAATCGTATGACAGGTAAAGTAATGTTAACATATTGCAGGCAATAATGTCCGAAAAACTACAAGGTTGTCGAATTAGTAACCTAATTTGTGACACATTTGCTTTCTGTTTCGTTGCGATACGTAAGTATGTGTCACGAACGGGGAAACTTGATTTGCCTGCCTGACTCGTTTTCTCGTAAAAATGATCGGAATAACTGTAGAAACTAGGCCCATCATCGTGTATCAGCTCCTGGTCGTATAACGTAGCTGCCTCCTGCAAAACGATCGCTACGAATGACACTGTATGTCCAAGGTCTATAATATCGCCTTTCTACAGAGTGCACTATTTTCTTTAGAAACTCAGGGTGCAGTGAGGTAACCCAAAATGATTCTGCATTTCCTTCTAGCATCGTTTGTTTCTTTCTGCATTTCCTTCTAGCATCGTTTGTTTCTCTACTATCAAATTCTTCTAGTTATATAGCACGTATACACGGAACCGTCACGTTAATGTAACCCCGCCTCTCTTCTACGGCAACGGCCTTGTCGCAGTAGATACACCGGTTCCCGTGAGATCACCGAAGTTCAGCGATGTCGGGCGTGGTCGGTACTTGGATGCTTGACCATCCAGGCTGCGATGAGCTGTTGCCATTTTTCAGGATGCACTCAGCCTCGCGATGCCAATTGAGGAGCTACTCGACCGAATAGTAGCGGCTTCGGTCAAGAATACCATCATAAGGACCAGGAGAGCGGTGTGGTGACCCCACGCCCCTCTTATCCGCATCCTCCACTGAGGATGACACGGCGGTCGGATGGTCCCGGTAGGCCACTTGTGACCTGAAGACGGAGTGCTATGTTCTACGTCTATGTGCAGTAGCCACTCACAGGCACCAGGGGAGGGTGCAAAAAGCGTGTGCAGTTGATATGGAAAACAGTGCAGTCGTTGACGTAATGTGGAAACGGAGTGATTTATCTGACGTCCAAAAGGGCATGATAATTGACTTTCGGGCCAAGTGTGGAAGCATTTCCGAGACAGCTAAGTTTTTAAACTGTTAGCGAGTTTCCGTGGTTAAAGTAAACCGTGCATGGGAAAGTGGCTACCAGGCAACTGTGGTGCACCAAAGGCCTCAGATGACAGACGTGAACGACAGCTGCGGAGACGTGCAGCTGTTGGGCACGTTACCACCCAGATTAACCAAGGGATTACCAATAGCTTCTCCTCAAAGACCATTCAGCTAACATTGCTACGTATGAACCTTTGCAACAGGCACCTGCTTCACACACCCATGCTGACTGCTGTTCATCGGCGATGGAGGCTGGACCGAAGCTGGGCGAGCACTGAATGGTGACAGGTGGACTTTTCAGATGAATCACGTTTTATGCTGCACCGGACGGACACCGTTGTCGGGTATGGCGTTTAGGGCGTAGGGATGTTTAGGAGTGTGGAAATCTGGCATACAGACGGATGACACAAGCGTCACCCAATCACCTGACGATGTTCGAAGTCCGTGTGTGCGCCGGAGCGTCCGATTCTGCTCTCTCACGATGTATAATGACTACTGTGGTCGCTGATGTTAAGCACCTGGCAGTAGGTGGCAGTGCAATGCACCTAATATTAAAAACGTATCTTTTTGAGGGTGCTCGGATACTTTTAATCACGTAATGTATCTTACGCTGTGTAGCAGCGTTCCGTTGCGTAAAACTGCTCACGTCACAGAATGTACATAATGATTAATACACAAGCTGTTCCACAGGACTAAGAAAAAATATTTGTAACACATGTTAAGGTGAAAATTTAATATGATTATTTCTAGACACTGAATCCATATCTGGTCTCAGTCTCTTATTCTATCGTGCACAGTTTCCTTAAAATGTGTCTTCGTTCTAAACTAGAGAAAATACCAAAATGCAAGAACTGGAATGAAAACTAATTTAATGCTTCGATATGAACAAAGCATTTACTGAAGTTTTAATATGGAAACACCTTTAAATTACGTTACAGTTGTGTATCTGTTGACTTATATTTGCTTGTCGCATCTCATACCAAACATATTGGTATTCCAGTGGCCCTGATATCTTCCCATAACTTTGAGAACTATTTGAAAATACTCACTGACATCACTCAAATTGTAGCAGCTGATCCCAAGTCTAGCTACAGCCACCATCCAGTTCAAATATCTGGTAGCTGTTACCTCGCAGAACAAGCCCGGTAATGTATCCTGGAAAATTCTTCGCTGACAGATAAGACAACATGCTGTTAACGCCATTCACCGGGTGGAGAAAAGAGCGACAGTACCGATGGATAGGGCAACGAAACGTACTTCCAAACTGTTAGAAATGTATAAGTCGATAGTGTATAAGTTACGGAAGGAGGGGAACGGGATTAAGCGAAGAGCGACATAAGAAGTAAGGTGCTTACAAATAGTAATACACTTACGCTATGCGTAAACGTGTTTTTACGCGGGAATGTCTGAAAGACTACGAGCGATACAAGGAAATGATAACTATGGAAATATAATTTTGTTGCGAAGACCTGTATTTCATTCGTAGCATAAGAGGTGGTCAAATAAAAACGAGACATGAAGAAAAGTAGGTAAAGTATTACTTCAAAAGTGATCGTCATTGTCGTAATACATTCCATTCATCCCTTGTGAGACAAGGTTGTTGATACCTTCGTGGAAAAATGTTTTCGGTTTCCTGCTGAACCATAATTGTACCCATGGGTAACCGAAGAAAATCGATGGCAACGAATATCTTTCGTCAGGGCTCCAAAGATTGTAAATCGCTTAGGGGCATATCAGGACTGTTTAGGGGTTATGTAAGGACTTCCCAGCGAAACTTTCTCAATGTACTCGAAATAACCTCGGGCCCGCTTTAACACACACTGGTGAGATGTAAGTGCTTTGCGTCGTGGCCTCTACTGTAGACGTCTGAGCGCTTCGCCTATGAATAGTCTGATGTCATTTGAAATATGTAACGAAAGTGATTCCACTCTAACATTACCTCTACCAGAACTGACAGTGTTGATAAAAGATCTTTCAAGTTGAAGCAGAGAACCAACGTCTACCATACATTACGCACATGAGTGTTTACTATTTTATGGTGACTTTATGTGACGAAACCATTTGGTCAGGAACGGAGCGTGTAAGGCTATTGCAGGGTAGGCTGTGCTGAGAAATAATTGTTACGAAAAAAAAATCTGAACGTTGCACCATTTACGAGTTAATTAGCGTTGAAGTTAGCTAATCAGGCCGTTGCGCACGCAAATTCAAGCCCACCAGGTACAATTAGTGTCAGTTGTTACTCATAGTGTAGACGATAGCGCACGGGACTGCTCAGCCTTTGGCTTGGGATCGATCCCCACTAGGGTCCCATGTCCAGTTTTTGTGTCGCTCTCTCGTTCGGTTTTAGGAAAGCGAACGAAGATCACATTTGGCAACACTCTTCCGATCTCCGGCGCGCAGCTTGAATTTGCGCTGACTTCATTGCTAATTAACTCGGAAACGGCGTGATGTATCGAAATTTTTCTTAACCACTATTTCGCAGCACAGTCTACACCGCAACATCCTTACATGCTTTTCAGACTGTTTATGGCCACCCTGTACATTTTATTTGCTTACTCTGTTAACTTTATGAAGGCAGACAAATCTGCTGATGATCATAATGATTGTAAGCAATAAATTGAATAAACAAATACTTGGATCGGAGAGTTTTGTGGTATTTACAGAATTTCACAACACTTCGCCGCTGTCACCTTCATAGTTACTACGTCACCTGCCATCAAAGCGGAATCTGACAAAACATGTTAAAGTGGTGAGGAAACCTGAGTATAACTACTGGAGTGACTGAATAAAAGTATGATGATATGACTCCCAAAATTCACTGGATATTATATCCACCTGGGCTGAAACCGTTACTGACGTTCTCCAAAAAGGGTAAGCAATTTTCCACATTAACTGTGGAATACTTTATTATGGCGAGTTTAGATATGTAAACAAATTCTAGTCGATACGTATCTATTATGTTTAAAGCTCTCTCGCGAAGTACTAGCAAACACTTCATTAATGAAAATCCACCCACTCTTCCCTGATTGGTCAAATCCAACTGTCTTAATGGTGGTTCCTAGCAGATTGCATAAAACATCACATTCTCCGGCAGGAACTTCGGTTAAACACACAAGTAAAGGAGTAACATTCATGAACATTCTATATACACATTAATATTAAGCAAAAGTCGAAAACATAAAATGAAGAAAGAAATTCTCTCAGTGCAGAGAGTTAAACGACACAAGATTGAAAGCAGTATCAAAAAGATTTTATATTACAATGAAAAGCATTCAAAGGCAAATTTACTTTCAATACAATGTTCAGATTCAGAAATTCCTGAAAGTGACTGAAAGTGACTGAAAAGGTCTGGAACCCTGAGAAAATGCGATCTCGTACAATCTAATTCAGGGGAAGAGCTATTCATTTAATACTGAAATATTTTTAGAACAGATTACGGAAGAATCTTAACAGTTATAATGTGTCTTGGAAACACGCCTACCAATCAAAAATGACGTCTTTTCATGCCACGTTTGCGGCCGATAAATCACATTCCATTAGAGCAATCCATACCAAAAACTGCAACAGTAAGTGTCCTCTTGAATTGTATACAACGATATATAAAAAAGGGTTTCCCGCAGAGGTCAACCTGCCCACTAACGTCACTGAGGTTAGTAAATATTGCACTCCTCAGTTCGATTGTTGTAAATTTAATATTATTTTTTCTGGTTTTAGTTTATGACGAGAAGCACTTCTATGCGTTTTTAGTTTTACTTAAGTCCCCGCTGTGCATTCACAACTGATTTTTTTCGTACTCGGTGCAATGTAATTGGGATACTTCCTACCCCACCTTCAACCTAATGGGAAATTTGTTTCAAAAGAACAAATATTACTCTAGAACATGCTCCCCACTATCGAGGCAAAGAATGAGAGATTTACAAAAAAATTCGTATGTAAATATTGTTTCGAAAAATCAAACACATTACAAACAAATAATAGTACAAAAACAGCGAAAAACATATATAGGCTTGCAGTGTTTCTTCACAATGTTACACTCAATTAGAAAAATATCGTTTATCAAAATTAGACATGATTGTCTTAATGGGATTTCCGTGATCGTTCATTAAACAAAAATATGGCATTTCAGTCTTTGATCGCAATTTTTTATTTTTCAGTGACCGGTTTCAGGCTAGCTGCCCACCTTCAGATCATATATTGCAGTTACACAGTAACTTGTCAGCACAGAACTATCGGTTCGGTAACTGCAGACCAACAGTGTGGACGCCATCTACCAGCAGAATGGTGTTCCACACCACTTCCATCACGAGGTTCTTAAACTCTTAAGCAATAAATTGAGAAACTGATGGATCGGTTGTGGTGTGGTTGATGATCAGAAATTTATTTCATGGCCTCCATGCCCACCCGACCCAACCCAAAGCGATTTTTTTGTGTGCGATTGCGTGAAAGATCCAGTGTTTGCGCCTCCTCTACCGAGCAACCTACCAGAACTGCGAACTCGAATCTTAGGTTGTCAGGTTGTCAGAGACTGGGGACGGCGGATATCGCTGGTACAACCGGTATCTGCTAGATCGGTTATTTTCCACGCTAATTTAACCTATTAAAACCAGCCAAAATAACCGGTTTCTGAAATAATTGATTTTCGGTTTTTTATTCCTATTATTTCTTGCAGTAATTCGAATAAAGATGGAAAAATTTTGACTCGCTCTGTTTCAAAATACATAGAACCAAAATATTAAATTCAACAGGTAAATAAATGGAACCTTAATCCAGCCACGGTTCGCTGCTTTTCTTGAAAAGTAGTAAGTGACTGAATACTGATTCAATCTTTTTTTGAAACACTTCTGAAATATCATTTTTAATGAGGGATCATACCACTATTTGGGCATTATGAATAGTTAGTGCTAAACGGTGACAGCTGGCGTTGAAGATTCGTTTTTCGTGTTAATTTGTCCGTTTTCAAGGGGTACAAGCAGATAAAGGCATTGTACGTTGAAATTTTTTTGTATAATTTTCCAATTTTTATTGTGTACTGTGAAGGAAATGCTGTTAAGGTTTTAATTTATTACTGTAATCACGATAAATGATAACAGCCAAACAGTTGCAGGATAAAGATTTATTGAAATCAGTGAGCCCGGTTTCGGTATAACTACATATACCTTCATCAGAAGCAAAAATACACCTGAACAGGAAGACACTTTCATTAGGAAAAAACTTAGCAACATAACTGAGATAGAAGAAAAAGGCAAACACTTATAGCTTTAAGTAACCATGAAAATTACCAAAGTATTACAAGTTTTATTGCAAGTCACTTACTAAAACCACATCCCGTAGTGGAGATGCATAAAACAATTATGGCAAAGGCGTCGTCAGTAGTTAAAGCTAAAATATCACCTCCATCTGTACAGCATAATTATGAAGAGATGGTCGATGCGAACACGACATATTGTCAGTACTTAGTCTGCGTACTAGCGTGAAGAGGGTGTGGAAGCACTAGGGCAGACAATTTCACCGAGAGAGGGCACTTGTGGTAAGCGCGAGACACTCGCGCATATTAAAACCCAGGGATACATACTCACGCGCGTCAAAATTTTAAAGCTTGTGCTATTTCAAACCCTCTTTCTTAATAAATAACACATATCAAAACCGTTTAAAACACTTACATACAAAAGAAAATATGAACATCAATTGGCCTGTGTCCTGGCGTGTAACAGGTGAAACTTGTACTATGGAACACATCTAACGCCGGCCGTTGTGGCCAAGCGGTTCTAGGCGCTTCAGTCTGGAACCGCGCGACCGCTACGGTCGCAGGTTCGAATCCTGCTTCGGGCATGGATGTGTGTGATGTCCTTAGGTTATTTAGGTTTGAGTAGTTTTAAGTTCTAGGGGACTGATGACCTCAGATGTTAGGTCCCATTAAATAAAAAAAAATAAAATAAAATAAAATAAACACATCTAACGAGAGGGGGCACAGTGTTATGTGCTAGAATCTCGCGCAAATTAAAGACTAGGATACATACTAGCGAAAAAGAACAAAATGTTGTAGTAAATCGAAACCATCTGTCATGAATAAAAAACATGAAAGAATAATTTAAACTACACATACCCTCAGTTTTGGTACGAAGCAATGGTAAAAAGAAACTACCTTAGGGATTTCTAGACAACCACCCATGAACAAATAGGGCCTCCATAACACCTTATGACCCACATCAAGTGCAAAAACAACCAAACGATTTGCTCCTTTTGCCTAAGGAGGAGGAAGTTTAGTATGAATGCGTGGTTTCCGTTCTCTCGGACATGCCCGAAAGAACAGACACCACCCAGTCATATAACTGATTCGCCTAGATGGGCATTGCGTACACTTTCTTCAGTGGGGATGCACAAATGCATCGCAGCTCCTGCGGAAATCGCAGAGTAGCTAGCCTACAGGAAATTCCGATAGGTGGCTCTCGGTGGAAACGTGAAGCGGCCTCGATGCGTGCCGAAATTTTCGGCGGAGGTGTTCTGAACTTTGTGTCCCGGGTGGCGCAGTGGTTAACGCACCTCAGTAGTAAGCAAGATATCATGGGTTCAAGTCCCACACATTTTAACTCGTCGCCGCTGATTCCGCGTAATGTCCCGATGCAGCTGGCATCAGTAATACCTTCCCTTCCCTTTCATTTCTCCCCCCTCCACCTTCAATTACGTAGGAGGAAGTGTGTAATATATAATCGTATTTTGACCCAATATTATAGGATAGTGACACTAAGACGATCCTTGTGTTGGGTATACAAATGGTCCCTAGCCCAGAGGCTATCCAAAACACTTGACTCTATGTTTCTATCACCAACAGAACCAACTTTGTATTCGTCTTGAGGCAGTGTAACTCACGACGCGCAAATTACCCAGATTACATACATCCACTACTTGAGAATAAAATCACTTAACTACTTCCAACAAACTTCACACATAATTTCAAACATTTTCTCTCTTACATGCATAACGTCAAATACTTCACACATTAATTCATTTATAAAGTAGTCATACGTTGAAGCTGTTTTATACGATCCTAGAAAGGCTCGGTGGTCAAGGATTTGCTGATATAGTACTAAATGTGGTGTGAGCCCGATTTATTTCTTTAATGGGATGGCTAGGGCTCCCCGTCGGCCACACAGTTCGCCGGATTCCGGTCTTTCAATCTGACGCCACGCCACTTCGGCGACCTCCACTCGATGAGGATGATTGGATGATGATTGTGACAGCACAACACCCAGTTCCTGGGCGGAGAAAATTCCCCGACTCAGCCGGGAATCGAACCCGGGCCTAGAGGATTGACAATCCGTCACGCTGACCATTCAGCTACCGGTGAGCCCGATAAACGAACAACAAATAGATAAGTAACATTGGCTGACCAACAAAATTATACATGTAGCTGACTTTCTCGCCCTTTTGTTTCGATCCTGTGCCAGTCTCCCCAATTCCACATAAGCCGATATAAACCTCTTCGCACATGTTGCATATTCTTATCTTTCTCTTCCATAAATTTTTCACCTTGCTTCTCCTGATAGAGCAAGTTAGTTATTCGTTAGGTGTAACTCGTCTTTTTTTTCTTGAAGCATTCTTTGATGGTCTTCTTTAATATCTCTTAATTTCTAACTTCGTGTTCACCTTATTATATATCTCAAATACTTCATTACGTCCTGTTACATGATGGAACAGTTATTTCATTTAAATTGTGTGTTCCGTATTTAAAATTCTAAAAATTCTAGGATTAAAATTAGCCTACTGTTAATCCCAGCAGAGAAGTAAGTTTCACGAAACCTTTCTTCGCTAACGCCATTTTTTAAAAGTCCTCCTTGGGGGCTGCTATCCTTTGATGTCCTCCTCTGTAGCAAACTTCTTTACTCTTGTGTTACACTTCTCATTTTCTACCAGTCTTCACTTCTTCACTAAAACAGATCTCAACCGTTTCCAATTTTACCGGAAAAGAGTCGCCAGTTTCTAACGATATTCGCCGCTACGCCGAAGATCGTGAACACTGCCCAAAGGAACCAGTCTGTTATGCAAATCGCTTTTGGTATTTCCTCTCTGTCAAGGAGCTAGGCTAAAAAGAGCCATTACCACGTCAAATAGGGAGAACGAGGGGAGAATGTGCGTCCTCGAATTACCGCGACCTGACAAAGGATAATGGTCACTGTGCCGGCAATTTCTCGCGTCCTTTCTGTAACAAAATAAGGCCAGTGGCAGACACAAACTGCCGTAGGCTGGCGGCTGCTGGACTGACTATCGATTGGCGCATTACTACTTGATGGGTCGCGACGACTTGTCGATACACACGCGACCATCGCATTACCGCCCTGCGACTGCTGAGCCACAATCGATTGCCGGATACGTCAGCACAAAGTGTGAAATTAGCTTCTAGCTGAACGCGGATTTCAGCAGGTTCACTTATCTGCGAAACAGGTTTATTATTATACACAATGCTTTCAGAAAGTCGCTGCCCACTGGACTACAGATTACATAGGTACGTTACGTAGGAATTTCGAAACAACATTTTGCAGAACGCAAGTTGGTAGAATAGTTTCTTCATAGATATTCGATGTTTTTTTTTGTTTCGTTTTACTGTTGGTGTAACATCTAATAGCTTGGTTCAGATACTGAAACTCATTTAATGCCATGTGTAATGTTTAGATATTCAACTTGTTTTAAAATTATAGTGCTTCAACTGAGGACTGTATTTTAATAAGTTTCTATAAGGTCGCTCCTATGTCTGTGAGGTACAAATTTTGCAGTTGATTGTAAACTGACTTCCCGATGAACTAGAGACTTGAGACTTTCACCATAGCTCAGAACTGGATGACAATCCAATAGTAATTCGCTTTCTTTTCTGGCGTGTGGCGGAAGGTACTTTGTTTACCACTACTATTTCCCGATGAGCTAGGGACTTGAAACTTTCAACATACCTCATACCGCGGTGACAGTGTAATATTAACCTGATTTTCTGTCTGATGTGTGGCAGAGGGTCTTTGTATACCATTGCTATTTCCCCAGTTTCCTGTCCCACTTGCAAATGCTTCATGGTAAAAACAGGCGCTGGTAGGTCCCCGTTTCAGTTCGGCTCTCTCTGATTTTTACATTCGAGGTCTTTTCGTGAGATAATCGTAGGAGGAAGCACTGTTTTGGTTGACTTAGGAGAAAAGCTGAGATAGTCCTCAATTGTCACCAAAATATTGGAAATCGATTGAAAAATTTGACACAATCGAGACTAAGAAGCAAAAAATAATAATACAAATAAAAAAATTTCTTGATATAATGCGTTTAAAACTAAAAAGTATAAAACAATTTATCTTAGCCGCTTATAGATTCCCAACCCCATACAGATACCACAGAAAACGTATGCTTGTAAATTTTTAATAAGTACCAAAATACTTCCAGAATTTGAAACGAAAAATGTGAGGTGCTATTCTCTACTGCATGCACCGCACGTTTTTCGTCTGAAATTCTTTAAGTAGATTCACCGCTAAAAAATTATCAACCACAGATTTTCACGACTATGTGTGTGTGGCGTTAGACAGCTGTATGAGGCGACTTTTTACTTTTTATTCCGTTTTAAAAACGTGTTATATTAAAAAAATATATATCTAAATAACTATTTCTTGTTGAACATGTGTTTCGACAAAGCGATAAATACAGTTTCCCTGCACGAGGCAATTCCTGAAATATTCCTGGAAATTGCCGGACCTCATCGTAATGCGGTTCGGCAACGTAGTGAGAAATTTTGAAAGAGAGGCTTAGCGTCAAATTCCAGATAAACTGGAAGACTGCCTAAACTAAAAGAATATGAACTGTTGGATATTAATGACTATACGCAGCAGAGTCCAACAAAATCATTGCGCAAGTTGGCACAAGAAAAAGATATCGAGCTTCCAACCGTGAGTAAAGGGGTTACGGAAACAATGAAACTGTTCCCGTATCAAGTGACTGCAGTGCATCAATTGGAAGATCATGAAATGCGAATCCTCTACCGCAAATGGTTCATATCTTTTATTGAGCGTTACCATTGACATTCTTGACGTCAGCTCCTATACGGCCGATGCCTCTTTCCACCTCACAAAACACCCTATTATGGTCAACAGAGAACATTCATGCTGTGCTTGAAACGTCATTTCAAGATTAGATAATTGAAGTGTGGGTAGCAATGTTCATCCTGCTCATTAATAGAACTTAATTTTTGGAAGAAAACATTAACAGCTAATGTTATTTTTTAAGGACTCACCATTTCTTTTGCAGCTAAGGGAAGATGCAGTTGATACTGACGCTTTCGACAAGATGGCGTTACTGCGGACAAAACTGTAGATACTATGTGTCTGCTGAAAGAGGTTTTGGGAAACGTGACATTTCAAAAGAATACGGCTCCCTCGTTCGGAGGATCTCATCTACCAGATTTTTCTTTTTTTGGAACAGAAAAATCCGTACTGAGTCGCAGTCGCCCATCCACACTTACAAACAGAAATAATTGCGTACTTGAGATGCTTATGACAATCAGATTAACAGAAAGTGTTTTCCAATTAATTTAACGTTCCAGATTTGTGTAGCCAGCCGTTGACGTCATTTCCCGCATATGATGTGACTGTAGAGCAACTACCCGAACACCTTTATGGCAACTAGCGAACAGTTCAGTTAGCACAACGCTCTTAATTTTCTATTTCCGCATGTGAAAGGCGCTGAAGACGCTTGACTTCAGTGGCTTTCTCTGATCACGTGCGGATTCTTTGAATAATGTTGCTTTCCTTACGGATATGTGATAATTTTTTAGCTCAGAATATCGTCCAATGCTGTAACAGGCGGACCTTAGCGGTATTCCTCTGTAATACTGTGCCTCGGTTCCCGACGTTTTTTAACCGCATTAGTGCCCTGCACTCTTTACCAGAGATTCGCGATAAATGCCAGTTACGGAAGGGGACCATTGTAAACTGTTGTAAAATTTCGTACGTACTTGGTGCCTTGTTCGTATTGAGCATATGCGATTGTTTAGCAGTATTGTTGTGAATTGCGTTTTCAATAAGAATTATACAGTTAGCAATGGAATATCAGTTTCACAGATACTCGTGAAATGTATTGGCAGTTGCGAATATGGACAACCATCAGCTGTATAAGAGAATGGCGATAGTGAAAACTGGTACCGAAGCGGAACTCGAACGCGAATTTCCCGCCTTACAGAGCGGTCGCCTAACTGCTTTGGGTATCTATGCACTACTTAAACCACATCCAAACTTCCATAGCTGGCCACTGTGGTCGAGCGGTTCAAGGCGCTTCAGTCCGAAACCACGCGGCTGCTAAGGTCGCAGGTACGAATCCTGTCTCAGCCATGGATGTGTGTGATGTCCTTAGGTTAGTTAGGTTTAAGCAGTTCTAAGTCTAGGGGACTGATGACTTCAGATGTTAGGTTCCATTGTGCTTAGAGCCATTTGAACCATTTGAACTTCCATACGTCGTCGTTTCTGCGTCACCACCTATACTCGAACAAACATTACGTAATACTTGTAGAGGAGGAATACTTTGATTGAAAATCGTTGCCTCGTATCGTCAGATAAATACGATATTGCACTGCGCGTGTTGTTAATAAGAACGATGCAATGTTCCTTCGGGCATAGACACTTCCTTTTTTCATTTCTTTTCACCGTCCGAACAGGCCTTGAAGGCCCAACAGGACCGACCGGCCGCCGTGTCATCCTGAGTCCTGAGGCGTAACCGGATGCGGATACGGAGGGCATGTGGTCAGCATTCCGCTCTCCCGGCCGTTGTCAGTTTTCGTGATTGATGTCGCTACTTGTGAATCAAACACCTCCTCAGTTATCTCACAAGGGTTGAGTGCACCCTGCTCGCCAACAGCACTCGGCAGACCCGGTTGGTGACCCATCCAAGTGCTGGCCAAGACCGACAGCGCTTAACTTCGGCAATCTGACGGTAACCGGCGTTACCATTGAGGCGAGGCCGTTGGCGGACATAGGCACTGTGATATCGAATTTACAGATATTTGACATTTTGAGTAAAACCGGAAGTAGTCATGCCCACACTGATAAATCATGAAATCTGGTATTTACCAGGTTTTATGTTTGCTTCGTTGTCTTCGTCGGGGTATAATAGTTGTCACAGGTTTTCTCGTTTCTGTGATATTATCTACAACGTTTAATCTGGATTATCAAGCTAGTTCCATAAAACTATATGTATTTTTCATGGTAAATAAGCATACTGTTTGACAGTGATAAACATCTCACCACGACAACAGCATTAGCTTGTCAGTCACTTAGAAACAAGACTCTCTGTCAGAGGCGACTGGCTGTCTCGTCCAACTTCATGCCAAGCAGAAAAAGAACCAGAGATACTGAAATACAGCAAGTAAAAAGTCAAAGCATTTACACGGGTGAAGACGTAAGAACGTAAATTTACATTGCACAAGTTTCTACACAAATATTACTAAATTTAGTGAAAAGTATTGTAGATAACTTTATCATTTAACATGTTGTTGTTGTTGTTGTGGTCTTCAGTCCTGAGACTGGTTTGATGCAGATCTCCATGCTAATCTATCCTGTGCAAGCTCCTTCATCTCCCAGTACCTACTGCAACCTACGTCCTTCTGAATCAGCTTAGTGCATTCATCTCTTGGTCTCCCTCTACGATTTTTACCCTCCACGCTGCCCTCGAATGCTAAATTTGTGATCCCTTGATGCCTCAGGACATGTCCTACCAACCGATCCCTTCTTCTAGTCAAGTTGTACCACAAACTTCTCTTTTCCCCAATCCTATTCAATACCTTCTCATTAGTTATGTATCCACCCATCTAATTTTCAGCATTCTTCTGTAGCATCACCATTTCGAAAGCTTCTGTTATCCTTTTGTCCAAACTATTTATCGTCCATGTTTCACTTCCATACATGGCTACACTCCATACAAATACTTTCGTAAATGACTTCCTGACACTTAAATATATACTCGATGTTAACAAATTTCTCTTCTTCAGAAACGATTTCCTTGCCATTGCCAGTCTACATTTTATATCCTCTCTACTTTGATCATAATCAGTTTTTTGCTCCTCAAATAGCAAAACTCCTTTACTACTTTAAGTTTCTCATTTCCTAATCTAATTCCCTCAGCATTACCCGACTTAATTCGACTACATTCCAATATCCTCGTTTTGCTTTTGTTTATGTTCATCTTATATCCTCCTTTCAAGACACTGTCCATTCCGTTCAACTGCTCTTCCAAGTCCTTTGCTGTCTCTGACAGTATTACAATGTCATCGGCAAACCTCAACGTTTTTATTTCTTCTCCATGGATTTTAATACCTACTCCGAATTTTTCTTTTGTTTCCTTTACTGCTCGCTCAATATACAAATTGAATAACATCGGGGATAGGCTACAGCCCTGTCTCACTCCCTTGCCAACCGCTGCTTCCCTTTCATGCCCCTCGACTCTTATAACTGCCATCTGGTTTCTGTACAAATTGTAAATAGCCTTTCGCTCCCTGTATTTTACCCCTGCCACCTTCATAATTTGAAAGAGAATATTCCAGTCAATATTGTCAAAAGCTTTCTGTAAGTCTACAAATGCTAGAAACGTAGGTTTGCCTATCCTTAATCTTTCTTCTAAGATAAGTCGTAAGGTCAGTATTGCCTCACGTGTTCCAACATTTCTACGGAATCTAAACTGATCTTCCCCGAGATCTGCTTCAACCAATTTTTCCATTCGTCTGTAAAGAATTCGCGTTAGTATTTTGCAGCTGTGGCTTATTAAACTGATAGTTCGGTAATTTTCACATCTGTCAACACCTTGTAACCTCCCCACAAAAATAATAATTAAATGAATTTTAAATATTGTAACCTCTGAACAAAATTTGGTTCCCATTTATAATCTCTGTGCAGAAATGCATTCACATTTAATGTACCCACAAAATTCTATTCTCATTTAATGTTAAGTTCGAAACAGAAAAATTCCTAAACATCAAAAATAATAAAAAAAATTCAGTAACCTGGTAAATTTTATGACGACAGCAACGCTGCGCCACGGCCCTGTATTCTGATTTAAAAAAAGCAAAAATTCTCACCTCAATAAAAACTGCGGCTATATCTGCTCTTACCTAAAAAAATTTTCGGCACAGCTCCGTGCAATGCTGGAATATGCTTTGTGATTCGTGAAAGAAATAATCATCCGTTGGATAAAATCTTTAAATTGAAATGAATGCTTTTTTTAATTACTTTATATTATAAAAATTATTATTGGGGCGTTTTTAAAAGAAATTGGATGACAGTTAACATACATTACTAGATACGCGCAAGGCTGCTTCTTTACCTTCTACAATAATACTCATCCTCCAGAGTCCCGACCAGAGCAGACTGCACATAAGCGCAGACACGCGCCGACTACTGCCGACTCTCGCAGACTACAGAAGACTACTGCCGACTAGCGACAAGCAACAACGAACTATATACTGCTCTCTGGTCAGAGACTCTCCTAAGTCTTGCCTATTGCAGGCAGCGCATACCTCTTACAACCTGCTTTCTTTGGTATTGGAATTATTACATTCTTCTTGAAGTCTCAGGGTATTTCGCCTGTCTCGTACATCTTGCTCACCAGATGGTAGAGTTTTGTCATGACTGGCTCTCCCAAGGCCATCAGTAGTTCTAATGGAATGTTGTCTACTCCCGGGGCCTTGTTTCGACTCAGGTCTTTCAGTGCTCTGTCAAACTCTTCACGCAGTATCGTATCTCCCATTTCATCTTCATCTACATCCTCTTCCATTTCCATAATATTGTCCTCAAGTACATCGCCCTTGAATTGACCCTCTATATACTCCTTCCACCTTTCTGCTTTCCCCTCTTTGCTTGGAACTGGGTTTCCATCTGAGCTCTTGATATTCATACAAGTGGCTCTCTTTTCTACAAAGGTCTCTTTAATTTTCCTGTAGACTGTTAACATATTTGCCTCTAATTAATTAACTACAAAATTCTTCAATTTATATCAATTAAAAACAGTGATTTGACAAGTTTGCTTGCACTGAAGATGATTTACACAGAATTCTTACTTTTTGTAAATGAAGTGATCGATACCCACCACTATCGAAGGGTTCCTAATATGCATTAGGTTTGATTACATCACAACGTGAGTGGTTAATTATACGAGTATATCACTCATTTGCAGTATTTTGTATTACGTTTCATTCCTTGCACTAAGAGCGGGCTGTGAAAGATTTGGACTGCTGGAGATGTTGGTTCTCTTCAAGCCAATCCGAGTGATCGGGGACTGACGCACAGTGATTCTCAGTTGGGATGGTATTTCCAGTTCCGAAATTTCCACCCAAGGGAAACCTTCCGATAATTCAGTCGGATCGAAAGGAATGAAACTACTTTAATTCCTTGCTGGGAGAATGTGGCGCAGACGAAAGTATGCGGTCCTAGCATGCTACGTCTATGCGTTAGCGTGCTGCAGAAATTTATTTTTGGGTAATTTTCGTCTACGTTTTACTATCTATCTTTAAGGATAGAAAGCTCTATAGTTAAGTGCATTTATTTCCGGCCTAACTAAACAGAGCTTGGAGAGGGGCTGAAAGATTCACAACTGCGTATATGGTAGGAATCCTGTTGTCAGCTGAAGTAAATATTTTTCCCGCGATTAGAGTGGCTAAGATTAGGAAAAATGGACATCATATTTATGAGCAATACAGCTGAATAACGAAATATGACATAATCATACAGAAGGATTGAATTGTTTAAAATTTGTAGAAAATCCAAATAGCCACTCAACGAAAAAACTATTTCTTCTATTTTATAACCGCTTTAGATCTGTGTGGTCACCATCAAATATGTCTGTCTTGCTACATAGGACCCATATACTATCGGTAACATGTGTTTGTTTCCCATGCTCTTCCATTATGTTGTACATATTTTGACAATGACTACCCTGATTACTCGCTCATTTTTCGTTTTCTATACTTCATTCGCGCGGGGACTACTTAGGAGGACAGTCATTAGGAGAAAGAAAACTGGTGTTCTGCGGATCGGAGCGTCGAATTTCAGATCACTTAATCGGGCAGGTAGGTTAGAAAATTTAAAAAGGGTTACAGTTAGATATAGTGCGACTGAGTGAAATTCGGTGGCAGGACGAACAAGACTTTTCGTCAGGTGAATACAGGGTTAAATACAAGCACAAATAGGCGTAATGCAGGAGTAGGTTCAATAATGAATACAAAATAGGAACGCGAATAAGTCACTACGAATAGCATAATCAACACATTATTGTAGCCAAGATAGACACGAAGCCCACGCCTATCTCAGTGGTACAAGTTTATATGCCAACTAGCTCCGCAGATGATCAAGAAATGATTCAGATAGTTAAGGGAGACGAAAATTTAATGGACATGGGGGACTGGAATTCGATATTAGGAAAAGGAACAGATGGAAAATTAGAAGGTAATTTGGAATGGGGGTAAGGAACGAAGGAGGAAGCCGTCTGGTAGAATTTTGCACAGAGCATAAGCTAATCATAGCTAATCCTTGGTTTAAGAATCATGAATGTAGGTTGTATACATGGCAGAGGCCTGGAGACACTAGAAGGTTTCAGACATATTATATAATGGTAAGACAGAGATTTTGTAATCAGGTTTTAAATTATAAGACATTTCCAGTGGAAGATGTGGACGATGAACACAATTTATTGGTTATGAATTGCAGATTAAAACTGAAGAAACTGTAAAAAGGTGGGAATTTAAGAAGGTGGGAACTGGACAAACTGAAAGAACCAGAGGTTGTAGAGAGTTTCAGTAAGAGCAACGATTGACAAGAACGGAGGAAAGAAATACGGAAGAGGAAGAAGAATGGGTAGCTTTGAGAGATGAAATAGTGAAGGCAGCAGAGGATGAAGTACGTAAAAAGAGGGGGGCTAGTAGAAATCCTTGGGTTACAGAAGAGATATTCAATTTAATTGATGAAAGTATACAATACAAACACGCAGCAAATGAAGCAGGCGAAAAGGAATACAAAGGTCTCAAAAATCAGATCGACAGGAAGTGGAAAATGGCTAAGCAGGAATGGCTAGTGGACAACTGTAAGGACGTAAAGGCATATGCCACTAGACATAAGATAGATACTGCCTACACGAAAATTAAGGAGCCCTTTGGAGAAAAGAAAACCACTTGTAAGAATATCAAGAGTTCAGATGGAAAACCAGTCCTTAGCAAAGAAGGGAAGCCAGAAAGGTGGGAGGAGTATATAGACGGACTATACAAGAACGATGTGGTTGAGGGCAATATTATAGAAACAAAAGAGGACTTAGATGAAGATTAACTGGGAGATATGGTACTGCTTGAGAAGTCTAAAAGAGTACTGAAAGACTTAAGTCGAAACAAGGTCCCGGGAGTAGAACACATTCCATTAGAACTACTGATAGGCTTGGGAGAGCCAGTCCTGACAAAACACCACCTTGTGAGCAAGATGTATGAGGCAGGCGAAATACACTCAGACTTCAAGAAGAATATAATGATTCCAATCCCAAAGAAAGCAAATGTTGACAGATGTGAAAATTACCGAACTATCAGTTTAATAAGTCACGGTCGCAAAATACTAATGCGAATTCTTTATTGACGAATGGAAAAACTGGTAGAAGCCGACCTCGGGGAAGATCAGTTTGGATTCCGAAGATACATTGTAACACGTGAGGCAATACTGACCCTACGACTTATCTTAGGAGATAGATTAAGGAAAGGCACACCTACGTTTCTAGCATTTGTAGACTTAGAGAAAACTTTTGACAATGTTGACTGGAATACTCTCTTTCAAATTCTGAAGGTGGCAGTGGTAAAATACAGGGAGTGAAAGGCTATTTACAATTTGTACAGAAACAAGACGGCAGTTATGAGAGTCGAGGGGCATGAAAGAGAAGCAGTGGTTGAGAAGGGAGTGAGACAGGGTTGTAGCCTCTCCCCGATGCTATTCAATCTGTATATTAAGCAAGAAGTAAAGGAAACGAAAGAAAAGTCTGGAGCAGGAATGTAAATGCATGGAGAAGAAGTAAAAACATTGAGGTTTGCTGATGACATTGTAATTCTGTCAGAGACAGCAAAGAACTTGGAAGAGCAGTTGAACGGAATCGACAGTGTCTCGAAAGGAGGATATAAGATGAACATCAACAATAGTAAAACGAGGAAAATGGAATGTAGTCGAATTAAATTAGGTGATGTTGAGGGAATTACGAGTAGATTAGGAAATGAGACACTTTAAGTAGTAGATGAGTTTTGCTATTTGCGGAGAAAAATAACTGATAGTGGTCGGAGAAGAGAGGATATAAAATGTAAACTGTCCATGGGAAAGAAAGCGTTTCTGAAGAAGAGAAATTTCCTAACATCGAGTATAGATTCAACTGTCAGGAAGTCCTTTCTGAAAGTGTTTGTGTGGAGTGCAGCCATGCATTGAAGTGAAAGATGGACGATAAATAGTTTAGAGAAGATAATAGAAGCTTTCGAAATGTGGTGCTAGAGAAGAATGCTGAAAATTAGATGGGTAGATCACGTAACTAATGAGGTTGTATTGAATAGGATTGGGGAAAAGAGGAATTTGTGGTACAAGTTTATTAGAAGAAGAGATCAGTTATTAGGACACGATCTGAGGCATCAAGGGATGACCAGTTTAGCACTGGACGGAAGCGTGGAGCGTAAAAATCGTAAAGGGAGACCAAGAGACGAATACGCTAAGCAGATTCAGAAGGATGTAGGTTGCAGTAGTTACTCCGAGATAAAGAAGCTTGCACAGGATAGAGTGGCGTGGATAACTGCATCAAACCAGTCTATGGACTAAAAACCACAACAACAGCATGTTTCATTTTCCAGTTTACAAAACAGACATATTTGATGATGATCGTGTATGTCGACTGTAAAATAAAAGAGAATAGTTTGCAAGCAAAAACTGCTTCTAATTATACAAGTAAATAATTTTGATTTATGCCATATTATTTTATTACAGCGTTAATATTAATTATATACTAACCTAACAATTTAATTCTAAGGTTTCATCTGGAGACAACTCAACGAAACGTTCTTCAGTGTAGTGGTAAACTTCTCTACATTACTCCCGAGGAATGTGTTGTGGTCTCACAGGCGTTTGAACACATTGATATCCATGTACGTGAAAGGATGACACGTTCGAAAAGAGAGGGGCGAGATTCTCAGGCACTTCATCGAACAAGTTTCTGAAATCTCGTAGGCAGATTATATGAATGCGTGTTGTCTATTCTTCAGGACAGACACCATGCGGATTCCTCAGCTGTGATACATGTTACATCAATTGATGGTGGAGGGGGAAGGGGGAGGGAGAGAGGAAAGAAAAGGGAAAGCAACTATTGATATGATATGAGCTGCATCGAGGCTTTTTATGAAATCAGTGGCGACGGGTAAAAATCTGCCCCAGACCGGGACTTTAACCAGGTTGCGCCTGCTTAGTAAGCAATTCCGTCAATCATTGCGCCACCCGTACACAGTGTTCGTCGAAAATCCCTCGAATATCTCGGCAGGTCCCTCGGCCGATTCACGTTCCCGCCACCTTCCTTTGGTCCCCGCCAACGTCGTCCATGTTCGCTAATTTTAGGTTATCGCTGGAGGCCGAATGATAATATGCATCCGCATTGAAGGTTGTAGATACATTGCGAATCGATTATATGAATGCGTGGTGTCTGTTATTGCGTTCACGGTGTGGTGAACTGCATAAGCAACGTCATATTATGAATAACAATCTAGAAACGGTAGATCGAATGGAGGAATCGCACTATCACAAATTTATCATGCTTTGTGCTGCTAAGTAGCAACATTCCGAAAGCAAAGATGTTGGATGTGAAGTTTGAATGAAAAGGCAGCTCTCCCTGTGACAGTGCATTTGAAAGCATTCTCTTGTCCTTCTGGGTCGCTCGTGGTGGAGGTATCAGAGCGCACAGGACTTTACAGGATCGCCCTTGCGGGATTTCATTAGGACACACGTCTGCTGTGGTTCGTATCGATTCCCGACAATGCTCCGATAACGCAACTAGCTTAGCAACATCAGCTCCGCTGCCAGAATGGCGCAGTGTGAATGTCGGTTACAAAATTGGGCAAACACATTCTCAGCGCATTGCTTCAGAATATTTAAACAATTCCGTGGTGTTTCACATGATATAGTGGTCAGTAATAAATATGTCGCATTCATATATTTGCGCTTTACTTAAGTGTAATAAAGGGAACTTCGACGGGGACCTCGGCGTACAAAGCCTGCAAAACAAAAACGAATCAAAGAAAGAACGAAGAGGTTCATGTAGGTAGCATTATAGGTCTTCCTACTGGCGGTTTGTTTCCAAACCGTGTTTAATTGTTTTTTTTATAAGAGTGATTGTTGCATCGTGGAAGTTTGTTTCCAGTACATGTGATAAAAGCAAACAAGCAAGTATAATATTTTATCCTACGACCGATGGTTTGTTTAATAAATTGAGTTACGTTTTCCGCCGCTGCGCTTTATCTCTTGCTTTAACGTAGTGATAAGTCGTCGCTGTAGCCGTGAGAGAAGACGCTCGGTCTCCTGTATGGAATGGAAAATAAGCTAATACGGGGTAGCGTTTGTAATATTTTATTACAAAAGAAGGAAAGTATTTCGTACACACACTGGACGACTATCATTGTGAATAGGTTTAAGGGGGCACATTGATACACTATTTCAAAAGTGCACCAAATCCACGGTTTTGGAGATATGGCAATGAAATTTTGTACCACGTTTTTTTTTACATGAAAGTAACACATTTACATATACGAGGTGCATTCAAGTTCTAAGGCCTCCGATTTTTTTTCTAATTAACTACTCACCCGAAATCGATGAAACTGGCGTTACTTCTCGACGTAATCGCCCTTCAGACGTACACATTTTTCACAACGCTGACGCCATGATTCCATGGCAGCGGCGAAGGCTTCTTTAGGAGTCTGTTTTGACAGCTGGAAAATCGCTGAGGCAATAGCAGCACGGCTGGTGAATGTGCGGCCACAGAGAGTGTCTTTCATTGTTGGAAAAAGCCAAAAATCACTAGGAGCCAGGTCAGGTGAGTAGGGAGCATGAGGAATCACTTCCAAGTTGTTATCACGAAGAAACTGTTGCGTAACGTTAGCTCGATGTGCGGGTGCATTGTCTTGGTGAAACAGCACACGCGCAGCCCTTCCCGGACGTTTTTGTTGCAGTGCAGGAAGGAATTTGTTCTTCAAAACATTTTCGTAGGATGCACCTGTTACCGTAGTGCCCATTGGAACGCAATGGGTAAGGATTACGCCCTCGCTGTCCCAAAACATGGACACCATCATTTTTTCAGCACTGGTGGTTACCCGAAATTTTTTTGGTGGCGGTGAATCTGTGTGCTTCCATTGAGCTGACTGGCGCATTGTTTCTGGATTGAAAAATGGCATCCACGTCTCATCCATTGTCACAACCGACGAAAAGAAAGTCCCATTCACGCTGTCGTTGCGCGTCAACATTGCTTGGCAACATGCCATACGGGCAGCCATGTGGTCGTCCGTCACCATTCGTGGCACCCACCTGAATGACACTTTTCGCATTTTCAGGTCGTCATGCAGGATTGTGTGCACAGAACCCACAGAAATGCCAACTCTCGAGGCGATCTGTTCAACAGTCATTCGGTGATCCCCCAAAACAATTCTCTCCACTTTCTCAATCATGTCGTCAGACCGGCTTGTGCGAGCCCGAGGTTGTTTCGGTTTGTTGTCACACGATGTTCTGCCTTCATTAAACTGTCGCACCGATGAACGCACTTTCGACACATCCATAACTCCATCACCACACGTCTCCTTCAACTGTCGATGAATTTCAATTGGTTTCACACCACGCAAATTCATAAAACGAATAATTGCACGCTGTTCAAGTAAGGAAAACGTCGCCATTTTAAGTATTTAAAACAGTTCTCATTCTCGCCGCTGGCGGTAAAATTCCATCTGCCGTACGGTGCTGCCATCTCTGGGACGTATTGACAATGAACGCGGCCTCATTTTAAAACAATGCGCATGTTTCTATCTCTTTCCAGTCAGGAGAAAAAAAATCGGAGGCCTGAGAACTTGATTGCCCCTCGTAAAATCCTTTGATTATACATATTCAACTTTCTTTGAATGAAAGTTGAAGTTTTATTTTCAAAAAATAATGTATGTTCATTCCTCTCAGAACGTATTCAAGATATTTATACAAAAATTTCTCTGTTACATCTCTTTATATGTTGTAAGCTTCTCTCATGAGGTTTTTGGAATAGGTCCAATAGGAGAATTTTCATACTTTTTTAGTTATAATTACACAAATACAATTTTAAATTCATGAAAATTCCAGGCACTTTGCCCTAGATCTCAGCTTGCAATCAGAATTTCAAAATTTGCTCTTGTGATGACGTTTGTTAGGTTTACAGAAATATGTGTACAAAATTTCATAATTCTAGCATTCATATAATTTGAGGGAAAGGCACATAAACTTTAAAAAACAAACTTCTTAGGGAATGAAATTTAAACTTCGACCTAACATTTTTCCTTATGTCACTTCTTCAGAAGGCACCACATCTGTGCTCTGAGTCGTCTTTCTCTTCAAGGCTTCTCTTCTGGTTTCTTTCCTGTACCATGTCTTTAACTGACTTTTTAGCTGCAGAGACGTGCTGTAAATCTATTTTTCTCAGGGTGTCTTGAGTAAAATTTCCTATCTTGAAGCCCATTCTTTCTAATACCTTCATCCTCCAGACGTTCCCATCATTAAATACAATAACTGAATCATAAGTTGCAATTCTGACAACTGTAGCAGATGCAAAATGTGTTTTTAGGGCATCGTTTCCATATGGGTGAATTTAGAGACTCATTTGGATTTTGGGTTTTGCCATGAACACACTTTTTGAGAACTGCAGTATCGGCCAAAGATGATCTGTAAAACCAAAGAGTATGTATCACGGCCGTCTAGATGTATGCCGCACACATTTTGTTGAAAGTAATACACAGAATCGTTGTTCACTGAGCTGGTATTGAAGTGTTGCTTCGAAACGTGGGCGTGGCAGGTAGGCCGCGTCACACTTTAAATTAATTTTCAGGCCTATCGGATGCGATTTCAACATTGAAACCTTGCGACCTTATTGTCCATAAGTTGTACTAACAAATAAAAAGTAAGATGAAAATTGACACTTTTGGTCAATTTCATCAACGTTCCCTCAATGTAAAAATAAAGTAACCGCAGTGTGATCATACACTAACACGAATTAGACAGTGCAGTGGCGCAACACATAATTTAATAACATATGTGAATTTTCGCCTGTATACCAAATAATGTTAACTATTTTTGTTCTTATCAGTGAGACGTGTCTGAACTTGTAAGGAGCGATCAAAAAGTTTCCGTTTGAGGGAGTCGTTGCAGCGAACATGCAACGTTACGGGGCTCAGATGCTGGTATGTAAGCAACGACACATAGGCAAGGGATGGGTGCGGCATTCGTGTCGTTTTGATGTGCGCGCAGTAAATGCAGATACATGAACTGTGGTGACATTATCGAATGCGTACAAACAGGGCCAAGATGTTGTTCTACTTTTCTTGGATGCCGAACTACAAACGCCAGCAGACATCCATCTGAGAATGAAGAATGTGTATCGGGCAGCACGTGTGTCGAAAACCACCATTGTGGAATGGGCCGCCAAGACATGCTGCTTCTTCATGATACCGCACTTTGCCATATCGCAAATGAAGTAACGTAATAGTTACGGTAACTCAAGTGGGAGACACTGGAGCACCCAATGTAGGCCCCGATCTGTCCCCATGCGATTATCACCCTTTCGGTCCACGTAAAAATGTTCTTGGAGGGTTTACGATTCCTGCCGGACGAGGATGTCCAGCAGGCAGTTACGGACATCTCCTCGCACCAGGACACGGTATTTTACCAAACGCGTGTCTTCAACCCGGTGCGTCGGTGGAATGATTGTTTTAGTGCTCACGCCGCTTCTGCCCGATTGGCATGCCGATTCTGGACTGTATGACCTTGGAATGGAAACTTTTTGATGCTGTTGTTGTTGTTGTTGTTGTTGTTGTGGTCTTCAGTCCTGAGACTGGTTTGATGCAGCTCTCCATGCTACTCTATCCTGCCCAAGCTGCTTCATCTCCCAGAACGTACTGCATCCTACATCCTTCAGAATTTGCTTAGTGTATTCATCTCTAGGTCTCCCTCTACTATTTTTACCCTCCACGCTGCCCTCCAATGCTAAATTGGTGATCCCTTGATGCCTCAGAAAATGTCTTAGCAACTGATCCCTTTTCTACTCGTGCCACAAACTCCTCTTCTCCCCAATTCTATTCAGTACCTCGTCATTAGTTATGTGATCTACCCACCTAATCTTCAGCATTCTTCTGGAGCACCACATTTCGAAATCTTCTATTCTCTTCTTGTCCAAACTATTTATCGTCCACGTTTCACTTCCATACATGGCTACACTCCATACAAATACTTTCAGAAACGACTTCCTGACACTTAAATCTATACTCGATGTTAACAAATTTCTCTTCTTCAGAAACGCTTTCCTTGTCATTGCCAGTCTACATTTTATATCCTCTGTACTTCGACCATCATCAGTTATTTTGTTACCCAAATAACAAAACTCCTTTACTACCTTAAGTGTCTCATTTCCTAATCTATTTCCCTCAGCATCACCCGATTTAATTTGACTACATTCCATTATCCTCGTTTTGCCTTTGTTGATGTTCATCTTATACCCTCCTATACACTCCTTATACCCTCCTTTCAAGACACACTTTTTGATCATCACTTTTAAAAATATACATCGGTACTTTCGAATTGACACAATAAAATTCGGTTTTGTAGCACATCTGAATTTCTACGTTCATCATCCTCTGCACTTTTTTTCCCTACACGTTTTGAAAACCAGTGTCAAAATTGGAGGCCCTGTATCCTTACGATCTGGTTAGGTAACACAATATTCAAGACGGTGGACTAGCTTAACGAGGGGTAGACTACGAAGTGTCGCCCGACTATCCATGTCTTAAAATCAAACATAGGAGTAGTGGACACCAAAAGATCCTGAGGAAGATCCCAGCAGAGGGGTCGAAACGTCGAAGATTTTAGAAGAAACATGACGCGGCGTGATAACCAGGGAGATTTTAACGTCAGTGACAACGGCCACGAAAAACTGCTGACTTACATAGGAGTGGTTTCCCTGCAAATAATACTGCCTCTTTCGTTTACCCTTCTCTGACTCATTTGAGCATGTCTGCAACAAATAATTTCACTGTCGATGTTACGATTAAACACCACTCTCACGTTCATTAACTCTTTGGGTGGATGCGACTTCCAAATTTCCACGATGGCTCCTTACACTTGTGCACCAATTAGTGCTTCAAGTACACCGGAAGACAAAGAAATGAAGACCCGAGAAGGGGAGCACCAACCGAAATAAAAATCCACCGTCTGAGAGCGTGTGTGATGTTTTTTAGGGGATTAAAAAGTAGAGTCAATGACGTTGCAGCACTAGCCCACGTATCAATACGGCGTTGACCCTTTCTGACGTGAGTGCATGCACTCTCGTTATGGAAGTACACCGTAAAGCCGTTGTATCCCCTACTGAGGCTAAGTCGCACACTGCTGTTCCAATGGCCAGCACTGTAAAATAGTGGCATCGTCGCTATTCATATCTCGGGCGACTACTCGATTACTCCAGCTGGCTTCTTTGAGCCCAACTTCAAACCCTCCCTCAAATGTTGAAACTCGCGTCTGTCTGTGCAGCATCCTTACTGTCGAACTGAGTACACGGAATGAACCTCGCAAAGATTTTATGCCCTGGTATCGACATTTCCCCCGTTTCCTATCCTTGCCAACCGCACTGCGAAACTGCGCAGCAGTACACATTCATCCGTCGGCCGCCAAAGTTTGCTATTTTCCATTTTCCGTCGATGCCTGTATGAATACCAATACAAACTTCTTTGACACCTTCGTGGTGGGTCGTGCCTTTTCCCCCCGTTAGAGTGTATTTTCAGTTGCTCTGGCTCTGCGTTACACAACATTAGCGGACAATCTTCCCGAGTCCAGCCATTCACACAGCGCGCTGAATGGAAGCTTTCCCGCAGCCGCTAGCGTCTGTTTTGACAATGGGTGCCTCTCCACGGTGGCGGCTGGGAATTTTTAGCCCGCCTGGCTCGGCATCTATAAAAGATACCTACCTACCCGCACTCCGGCGGGCGCGCGGCACGTACGGTTCGCACACACACACACACACACACACACACACACACACACACACACACGCTCGAGTTCCGAGTCGACTGCTCGCTGCCTCTCCTCCCATCCTGTGAGAATAAAAAAGCACCGGCATAGCTACTTTACATTGATCTACGACGACCCAAGAACATTCTGCAGGTTCTTTTTTTTTTGCGTAAGAGCGTGCAAAAACGTAACAGGACATACGTGGAAAATGCTCCTCTACACAATTGGCGATAGGGAACCTGAGATCGGAGAAGCCACCTTAACCCTTTCAGATCCTCTGGCTACAATTGCGTACATTAATTTTTACTGTGTCTTAGCTGCAACAGAAGTATTTTATCCGAATACAAACCTGAGGTGCACGTTTGTGAATGTTCAGCCTTTTCACTGAGCGAGGTGGCACAGTGGTTAGTAGACTGGTCTCGCATTCAGGAGAACACCGGTTCAAACCCGGGTCCGGCCACCCTGCTTTAGATTTTCTGTGATTTACCTAAATCGCTTCACGAAAATGCCAGGATGGTTCCTTTGAAAGAGCACGGCCGATTTCCTTCTCCATCCTTCCCTAATCCGCTGGTACCGATGACCTCATTGTCTGGTCCCCTCTCGCAAATCAACCTTTTCATCATGAGCAAGTGCTGCTAACGGTTGGACATCACTATAAGAATATCAGCAAGTCAATGTAGCACTTCGCAGCAGCTCTTGACCATCGGAATACATGGATGAGGCTAGTTTCGCTATACTCCATAATATAATCGAATACTGTTGTTATTTTGCATGGTAATTATTGACTAATCATTTTACTATTATTACAGTTGAGAATATTCCTGTTGTGTACATAGTTCCGCGTAATCAGCGCGTTCACAACTTTCCCACTAGAGCGCGCCCCTCTAAGCACAACAGCACAGCTCGTCCATCTCCGCACTACGAGATGGCGCTGCCCTAGAGATGGACCAAATTTTGCTTCCGCCAATGTGCGTATTAATATGTAACGCAGCCAATGAGATTGTCGCTAATGTCGAACCTTTTCTCCTCGCGGATCACACTCGCGCAGTGATACCTGAACGCGCAAGGTATTATAACGAGTGTACAGACCTCCGACTAGTCAGTCTGCCTTTGTCTGCACCAGTCTGTACCAGTCTGCATTAGTCTGTGCCAGTCTATAGTCAAGTTTCGGTCTGCACCTAAGAAGATTATCATATTCCTGTACATAACCATGAAGACAAATGTCTAGACACTTTGTCAAGTATCAGAGATATGTGAGAAAAAGATTAACGTACCAAGACCAAAGGAACTTCAGATTGTCAATTGTAAATAGCATCCAGAGTCAAGTTACGTAATGTTTATGCTTTTTATTATTTTAATAAATGTGTGTGAAAATTAATCAAGTTCTGTTTAAAGTTGGTCACCGTCAATCTGTTACTCTAAGCGAGCAAGTGCCATTTCTATCGTCTGACCTAACGGCAGAAGATAAACCCGCCACGGTAAGACCACGAGATATATTGCTGACACTCGCCTACTTCGTTAGAGTGACAAGTCAAATAATCTGATGGTGTGTGTACCGAAGGTCTTACAGTACGCACACCACAATTTCGTAATTAGTTATTTTAGTTCATTGATTGGATCCTAGTGTACAAAGTATGTTTTGAAAACGGCACATATTTTTGTACAAAGCTTGCATATAAACTCATTTAAAAAATCACCTGAGAGCATCACCACATAAAGAAAAATTTTCCATCCTCCATAAAATATTCAGGTCTGAAAAGGTTAATGAGATATGAAAGTAAACTAGTCTACCGCTCTGTCTACCATTAATTTTTTTCATCTTATTTACAGCTAACATGCGTACACGTTTACACATACTGTGCTGTATATTCTTTATTTCCTGCACGAAAATAAGGAGGACGAGCCTGATAACCAGGAAGCCATGATACAGTTTTTGTATACTTTACTTGTCTTTGGCTTTGTTGTATCTTATTTACATTGTCCCATGACAGAAAGTGCTACGAATCATCAAATGTTCAAATTTGTGTGAATCCCTAAGGAAACAAACTGCTTAGATCATCGGTCCCTAGACTTACACACTACTTAAACGAACTTACGCTAAGAACAAAACACACAGCCATGACCGAGGGAGGAGTGGAACCTCCGGTGGGAGGGGCCGCGCAGTCCGTAACATGACGCCTCTCCTCGCGGCCACTCCGCGCGGCTGCGAATCATCGCCAGAGCCATTCACTACTCAGTGCTATTCAGAGACGTACAGTACAGTACGATGGGGCAGTACTGGTACAGTATTTCTTGGTCGGTGGATTGGAAGGGGAGCTCCTATTCCACAGCCTGAGAGGTCACCTTACTTGAATCCTCTTGATTATTTCCTATCGGGATATCTAAATTCAGATGTGTGTGAGACCCCAGTGGATGTCGAGATGGAATTAGTTGCAGAAATGTAGCTGCCTGTGATGTGATTCGATGCGTCAGATGTCATGCTTGCATTGAGGTTGATGACCGTCAGTTCAAATGTGTGTGAAATGTTATGGGAGTTAACTGCTAAGGTCATCAGTCCCTAAGCTTACACACTACTTAACCTAAATTATCCTAAGGACAAACACACACACACACCCATGCCCGAGGGTGGACTCGAACCTCCGCCGGGACCAGCCGCACAGTCCATGACTGCAGCGCCTTATACCGCACAGCTAAGATGGGCGTCAGTTTCAGCACATTTTAAATATATAGGTGCACTAGAAATGGTACGTTCGTTGTGTCAGTGATGGTATTTCCAGTCAACTAATGTAAATAAAATAGAACACAGTAACGTGATTCTACTCCTATTATCTCCTTAAGCTGGCTGCCCCGACTCCAGGTCTCCTTCCTCAAATTGTTCAGTGGAGCATCCTCTATGCCCCGTTAAATTTTTGTACGCTCTTACGGAAACATTCTGTATAGTGCACTGCTGAACCATAACATACGAAAAGGTAGTCAAATATATGAATCTCTATAAGACTTCATGCATAATACAATCTGGTATTTCGTCGTGTGTGGCGAATGTTCGTCACAGTCGAAGGTAATATCAGGCGTGCTGCAGGGGACTGAGGTTAGACCACAGCTGTGACATTAAGACGATTTGGAGAAAATATCTACGAGGGCCAGTCAGAAACTACTGGTTCACTTTTTCTTTTCTCCTTCATTAAGTTGGTAATGTATATCCTTGCGATACATCAGGATTTCCCTGGATTTGTCCTGCTCTTGAGGGTGTTCGGGAGCTTCCTGGGGAGGCGGGAGAGGGGCGGGAGAAGAACCAGTGTTAAGTTTTTTTTTTTTTTTTGGGGGGGGGGAGGGGGTAATAGGGTTAAATGCAGGCCGGACCAGGGCTCCCGAAAGTGGCCTGCCCACGCGGGTGTCTAACTAAACAGAATCCAAATCAGGTTTTAAATGATTTTGAACATACGGTCTGAGTCCTGGAAGCTTTCACCGAACCTGTGGTACTGTTTTAGAAAAGAAACATATACATACGTAACTAGTGGCTAAGTAAAGGCAAAATGCTACGGTTTTGCACGTAAGGCACAACCAACATATCACTGTAGAGCAAAAACATTATTACTACATACGTGCAACTGTTGTAATATTTATGAACGAATTTTAGTTACCTTCAGCTACTACTAATCGATAGCAGGTTTTAATTGAAGTACATGAAAAAGTTTTAATCAAACTAAGAACAATATTTTAATTATCAAATAATTTTATATCTAGTCATATCGAATATGTACGAGGGTAGGCTGAAAAATAAAGCGCACGTGCTTGTACAACACGAACAAAAGGATTTAGTAAAATAGGGCAAGAAGCACAAAAAATGGTTCAAATGACTCTGAGCACTATGGTACTTAACTTCTGAGGTCATCAGTCCTATAGAACTTAGAACTACATAAACCTAACTAACCTAAGGACATCACACACATCCACGCCCGAGGCAGGATTCGAACCTGCGACCGTAGCGGTCGCGCGGTTCCAGATTGTAGCGCCTAGAACAGCTCCGCCCTCCCGGCCGGCCAAGAAGCACAATTCTTAAGCCTATCAATTATGTATTTACGTTTCAACATAGCCGTAGCTTCTACCAAAGCGTCTGACGTCACTGAAAGAATCTTCCCACATTTCTCGAATCGAGGACTTGACAGCTACCTTGCCCTCATCGTACGACGTATAATGTTTACTCTTGAAGTCTCTCTTGAGTAGAGGAAAACAATGAAAATCGCAAGGCATTATTCGGCTGAGTAAGGAGGGTGTGGAATCGGTTCAGACTTCAATTTTCGCAGACCCTCTTCAGCTGCGCGTGATGTGAGCGGCTCGCCATTGTCTTGTTGCAAGATTACTGGGGTCAGACTGCCTCTAACACGACAAACGTGACGTCGGATATGCGAAAAGATCTTCGCCGGTTATTATGAATAAAAATATCGATCATGTTTATCAGCTGCGGCAGTGATTGGACATCCGCTGCGCGTTTCATCAGTGACTATGTATTTCCAGGCTCGCAACCACGAAATTTTATTACCCATCGAATTACAGTAGACCCACCAGCAGCAATGGTACGATAAACAGCCTTTACACGGCGGTGACTCTCTCCAGAAGGCACCTTTTCAGCAGTTAAAAATTCGATAACAGCACGCAGTTTACCTCTCGTTGACGCAGCGCTGGAACACGTCTCCTTACTTCCTCTACTCAAAATACACTGGATTAACGCGACGCATTCAAACTGAACATACCTATAGGGGAGAGCTTAAACCTCCACTTACCACCTGGTGCGTTTCTCAACGTCATATATTCCGCGTTGTACAAGCATGTTTGGATTACTTTTCAGCCTAACCTCTTACGTTACGTAATATGTACGAGTATTAATGTACGAACTTTAAATTTTACGCCCCTTATCAGGTTCTGGATTCACATATTGACTGAGCTGCGGCCCTCGTTTTGACAAGTTAAAAACTTCTTTTGATTAGTTTCACGTGATAATAATGATAGTGATTGATGCACATTTGTTTAAAAATAATCTACTGTCTTAAAACGATGTTTGTGTTGGGTAAATTGTAATTTACCCTCCATAAAAAAAGTTAAATAAATGAAACTTCCAGTTAATTGACATCTATAACTTTTATTTTTGATGCTTTCATCTTTTCGTCATTTCAAAATTATTTTCGCGTTTTAGAGCATCAGTTCGGATGGTAGACAAAAATGTTTACGTTTCTGTAAGTTTAAAACAGATTACACTTCCACTTTTTTTTACTTGAGAAGGCGGCTAGGCATCTGATCTGCTGTCGGCGGGCTTCTACCACAATGAGGTGACAAAAGTCATGAATAGCGGTATGCACATATACAGACGGCGCTAGTACAAAACATATAAAAGAGTAGTGCATTGGTGGAGCTCTCATTTGTACTCACGTGATTCATGTAAAAAGGTTTCAGACGTGTTTATGCCCGCATGACGCGAATTACCAAAGTTTGTATGCGGAATGATAGCTGGAGCTACACGCATGGGACATTAAATTTCGGAAATCGTTCGGGAATTCAATATTCGGAAATCCACAATGTGAAGGGTGTGCCGATGATATCAAATTTCAGGCATTACCTCTCACCACTGTCTTCACTTAACGACCGAGTGCAGCGGCGTTTGCTTACAGTTGCCACTGCTAATAGACAAGCAACGCTGCATCAAGTAAGTGCAGATGTCAATGTGGGATGGACAACCAATGTATCCATTAGGACAGTGCGGCGAAATTTGGCGTTGATGGGATTCGGCAGCAGACAACCGACGCGAGTGCTCTTGCTAACAGCACGACATCGCTTGCAACGCTTCCCCTGGCCTCTTGTGACCATATAGTTTGGACACTAGACGCCAGTGGCCTGGTCAGATAAGTCTCTATTTTAACTGTAAGACCTCTTGGTAGGGCTCGTTTTCTATCGCTATTTTGCTCAAATAGTCGCATTTATCTCGTGATATTCCTTCTATGTTAAGATGTAAGAGTCGTACACACGGTCCTATAGCTTTTGTTGATGTTTGGCTCTTAAAAGTGCCGTTGTGGGGTCGTTGCATGTCACTCTGGCTGTGAGAGATACGAGATCTAGTTCGGCCTCCATTTGTGTAGACTTTTAGCCGTCCTCGTCTTGCAGTCCGTTGCCCGGAGGTTGTCTACACGTCGCTATCCAGCATGCTGTAAAACCGATATTTCTGAGTCTGTCTTCATGACAAAACGAGCAAGTCACATTAACTTAAGAACGGCCTACCACAGGGATCTGTCCTGGCCCCATTATTGTTCAACCTGTATATAAGTGACATGCCAGAAACTACATCTATGAAGTTCTGCTACGCTGACGATACCGCCATTGCGTATCAAAGCAAGCACCAAGAGGAGGGAGAAAATGTGCTCTCATAAGACTTTAGAGTAGTCGGTGACTACTACAGAAATTGGAGATTGTGCCCTAAACCTACAAAAACTGAAGAGACAGCTTTCCACCTCAACAACCGATTAGCAAAGTAGCCACTAAACGTCCCCTTACGTAACAAATCAGTTTAAAAAAAACTCTCTTCCTAAGTATCTTGGAATCACACTGGACCGATCACTTACGTACAGGACTCACCTCATACCACTAGCAGAAGAGTTAAAGACGAGGAACAACATTATCCGGAAACTAACTGGAACTTCCTCGGGTGCACAAGCCGACACTCTCCGTTCAGCGCCTTATCTCTCGTATACCCCGTGGCTGAATACTGCGCACCAGTCTTGTACTGGAGTGTGCATGCCAGTAAGGTTGGCACTCAGCTGAATGACACCATGAGAGTTGTAACGGGCGCCCTGAGATCAACCCCACTATCTTGGCTGTCTGCTCTCAGTAACATCGCCCCACCACATTCGAGACGACAAGAAGCAGCGGCTCGCGAACGGGAAAAGATTAATAACGAAAAGCTTCCCAAAGGCTACCCGCCCAGGAAATACTGCTCAATCCATCCTGCACGCGTCTCAAATCAAGAAAACCATTCTGGACAGCTCGAGAACAAGAACCATTCAAGATTGAAGATGTGTGGAAGGAGAAATGAGAAAACGACACCAGCATACTTCTCTGTGGCCTCGAAGACCCTACATGCATATCAGGCTTCCAACCACCTAGAAGAACCTGGAGTGTGCTCAACAGAATCCGATGTGGACATGGAAGAACTAAGTCCTTCACGTACTAATTGGGGCTCTCAGACCCCCAGATGTGCGACTGTGGAGCAGCAGAACAGTCTGTTGAACATATTGTAGAGGAGTGTTCCAATAGATGTTTTAGTGGAGGCTGGAACGACATAATCAACGCCTCGCCAACAGCGCTGGATTGGATAGACTCTCATGATATGTGAAATAATTAGAGACCATAACTCTTGTACATTCCTTTTGTTACGTATAAATATTTCTTTTGTATTGTGTAAATATAGATGTAAATTGCATGTGTATTTCCATAAGATAAATAAATAAAATAATAATGGTAGGGTTCGAGTGTGGTGCAGACCCAACGACGCCATGGACCCAGGTTGTCAATAAGGCTCCATAATGTTGAGGGATGCGTTTACATTAAATGGAGTGGGGCCTGTGGTCCAGCTGAACTGGTCATTGACAGGAAATGATTATGTTCGGGTACTTGGAGATCATCTGCATTCATGGACTTCATGTTCCTCAACAAAAATGTCAACATGCCACATTTGTTCGCGATTTGGACAGATCGAGCGAATGACGTAGCCACCCAGATCGCCCGACATGGATCCCATCAAACATTAATGGGACGTAATCGGGAGGTCATTTCGTGCTGAAATTCCTGCACCTGCAATACTTTTGCTAGTAAGGACGGTTATAGCATGGTTCAGTACTTCCGTACGGGATTTCCAGCGACTTGTTGAGTCCATTCTACGCCGGGTTGCTGCACTAGACCGGGCAAAAGGAGACCCCACACGATATCAGGTGGTATTCCATCACTTCTGTCACTTCAGTGTCTGAGCTATTGTAGAGGTCCAGCGATCGAAAGCGAGTTTTGACAAGCCGAGGTCATAAGACCAATCTCGTGCTAGTGTGGGCATGCAAAAGTACGTTTTGTTACAGTTTCTCTTGTGTTGTGGCTTGTCGTTGCTCATAAGCAGGGTTCAGAAACAGTCAAGCTGAATAGCCTGTTTCATGCTCTTCGTTATTTTTTGGTTGCGTGTGAACGTACGTTTTTATATCGTTGCATCGCACAGCCTTAAGAGTTTTGTTATAATGGAAACGAATGAATCGAGTAAGATAAATTCTTGCGTTGCTTCATCAGGTTATCGAAAATGCAAGCGTAAGGCTGAAAAAGACAATGCTAAGTGAAAGGGGCAGTGATTGTTGACCCATTTTGCCAATCCATAATCTAGCAGTGTCGGGGGAGACACTGATAGTGAGCAGGATCAGAACGTCCAAAGAAGAGGTACGTCGTTACTTAGACAGTTCCACTTACAACTGACTAAGATTGTTGCGGTATAAGTATTTAAAAACAAACATCTGCGCAAAAATTAGCTCCATATTCAAAATTTTGTCTATCTTGATGTGCAGGAAGAGACGTTCTTCCGAAGCATTTATGGCATCGGCGGTGCAGAGATGGGACCACGTCGACCAAGAGAGAGGCGACAGTAAGGGATTTGTGTTGAGGACGAAAACACACACACACAGCAAAGTGATAATGTCGTTCTAGAAACTGAACATGTTTTAATGGCTAGATCAAAGGGAATGAGAAGCTTTTAGTTTCAATATGGGTGTGTGGAGTGAGAAAAAGCGCATCATCATTTTAGAGGTAGAAGAAGCTGTTATGAGAGGACCTGAGTAAATACAGAAAAGACTGCTGCTGGACCGAAAAGCAATCAACCTTTCGTTACAAACGTGTTTGAGCCCTCTTTGAAAAATGGGGAAATTTGAAAAAGAGACTGGCTTGTTTGGAGCAATGAAAAGCAAGCTCTGTACTGCTTTGCTTGCCGGATCTTTTCAAGTCTGATTCGGCTCCAAGATGCAGCTGGGGATTGTCAAGAGACTGGAACAAGCTACAGCAAAAAGTGAGCGACAGTGAAAGCAGTGCTGATACCAAAACATCGTACTTGAAATCAGAAAGTTCGCTAAATAGTAGTTCTGTCACAAAAAATCCGTTAGATCGAATCATTGTAATAGAAGAGCAGTATTGACCCAAGGTAATCGAAGCGATTCTTTTTCGCGCGCAAAGAGTTTTATCTTTGAGATATAGTTGCAAATTAGTCGCAGGTCATAGAAATGGTGACGTTTAGAGCGTCTTAGAGTTTTTGATCGCTAAAATGATTTGCGATGAGGTGAAATGTTATGATTCACAGCTTTGCCTGTCGTGGCCGGGATTATGACCACTGGAGCAACATGGGTGGCAACTGTCAAGAGGTATACTTCAAGAAAATTCGTTGGATTTTTTCGCCTTGTGGTGCTGAATCACTAAACCTTTGTGGGGTCCACGCTGCGGAAAATAGCACACATGAAGTCACTTTTTTCTAAATTGTTTCGAAAACATATAATTCTTTTCACTCTAGTCGATGATGAAAAGCTTTAAAAGAAAGTAGGATCATCCCTTCAAGGGCTATGGAAATGAGATGGTCTGCACTCATAAATGGCGTGGGTCCATTTGCTAAGCATTTTCTAGGACTACAAATGGCGGTTGAACTTGTTTTCAACTTTAATTTGACTGCAGAGATACTACTGAACTAAAGGTCATTCAGAAATATTAGAAAACATTTCAGTGTGTTTTCATGTCCTCGTTGTGGTAAAAAGTATTAGCTTCAATAAAGATGTGTAACGCTGTGCCTCAATATAAGGAAACCACAATGAACGCTGCAGATGACAGAATTCAGAGTCTAACGGAAGAATTAAGTGAACTGAGAAATTGTTTGTATACTATTTACGCAGAAAGCTGGAAGGTAAGAAATACGGGACTATCAGCTGACTTGAATGCAACGATTCGCGGCACACGCAAAAGGAAAGGCTAAAGATGACGCCTTCTAGAAGATTTAGGAACATTTAAACCTGAGCCCGAATGACAGTTTCAAACTAAATATGTTTCAATCTTATTCTAAATACAGTTGTGGGAAACGTAACTATAAGATATATTGGCACAGATAACTTGATTGATACGTTTGGTTTCTTATGGAACACTTCTGCAGCATAGTGCAGATGCCCAGAACTGTTGACGGACGCTGTCATTTGTTGCAGTTTAATTCCCGCTCACATGTTGCCAAGGCTGTTTGACAGCGCTGCAGAAGTTTTTCCGGGAAGCCCTTACACATCTCCCATAAAATCCCAATCCCTCCTTATGCGATTTCCGTACTTTTTAGCCTTGAAGATAGACTTTCGTGGCCTTTTATTAGCTTCTGAGGAAGAGGTGCGCACCTAAGTACAATAGAGTTTCCGTAGGAACCGCAAACATTTTTTCATAATGGCTGTGGCGTCCGGTTCCAGAGGGATAAATGTATTAACAGTTACGGTGATTACTTTTCAGCCGGCCGGAGTGGCCGAGCGGTTCTAGGCGCTACAGTCTGGAGCCACGTGACCGCTATGGTCGCAGGTTCGAATCCTGCCTCGGGCATGGATGTGTGTGATGTCCTTAGGTTATTTAAGTTTAAGTAGTTCTACGTTCTAGGGGACTGATGACCTTAGAAGTTAAGTCCCGTAGTGCTCAGAGCCATTTTAAACATTTTGATTACTTTTGAAATAATAAACGGTCCTTTTTTCCATATGTCTTGTTTTCGTTTGACTGCCCTTTATATCTCTTGCCTACTTCTTTAATTCTACGCGCGTTAATAAACATCGACTAACTTACAGTCGACAGAGGGTATGCGTCAGCGAAAATAATTCAATTTCACCCAGACGTTCAGGTTTTTCGAAATCTTTGATAAGTGATGACATGCCTAGTAATTTATCAGTCATGAATCTGGCGCACTTCCTCAAACCTCCTTCTACGGTCCACTCCAGTGACGGCACGCTGCAACGAAAAGTTAAAAGAATCGCTGCCCGACCGGTTAGCCGTGCAGCCTAACGCACGGCTTTCCGGAGCGGGAAGAAGAGCCTGCTTCAAAATGGTTCAGATGTCTCAGAGCACTATGGGACTTAACATCGGAGGTCATCAGTCCCCTAGAACTTAGAACTACTTAAATCTAACCAATCTAAGGACATCACACACATCCATGCCCGAGGTAGGATTCGAACCCGCGACCGTATCAGTCGCAAGGTACCGGACTGAAGCGCCTAAAACAGCTCGGCCACATCGGCCGGCGAGCGCCTGCTCGCATGCGCGAATTCGCCCGGCGGACTTCTGTCGAAGTCCGGTGAGCTGGCCAGTACATGGATGGTTTTTAGACGGTTTTCCGTCTGCCTCGGCGAATGCGAGCTGGTTCCCCGTATTCCGCCTCAGCTAGACTGTGTCGGCTATTGCTGCGCAAACTAGTTTTCCACGTACATATACATCTACATCCATACTCCGCAAGCCATCTGACGATGTGTGGCGGACGGCTATAAGGTAATGCCGACCCTCAGCCAGACGTGGCCCGGGAACGGAATCCATGGACCGCAATGTGCGTTCGAATCGTCGATGTTCAAGTGCCCTGCAGTTCACATGTGGACGCGCAATTTGCTGCGTTCTTCATCGACCCACGAGCCGAGTGACCCACCGTCCTGGGTGAACGTACGCGTACACCACCATTACTCTACCACACAAACACAGTGATTACAATCGTCTGGTGTTCCCTGGGGGGGGGGGGGGTGTCCCCACCTGGGGCCGAACCGCACAATAACCTTGAAAGAGTGGTTCTGTGTCGGGCGGCGGAGGGCTGAAGTGGACTGCGGTAGTCGTCCTAGGGTTGTGGACCACTGCGGCTGCGGCGGGGACGGAGCCTGTCCGTCGTTTCTAGGCCCCTTGTTAACATGCAATACAATACAATAAGAGAGTGGCTGACAGCCATGCGTTTATAATATAACGTTCTGTGATAGCGGTACCCTACTGCGGAATGTGAAATGCCCAGTTGCATTCAAGGAAGACTGAATAAGGTGTAAGGAGATTCTGTGATGGACATCAGCACCTTTGGACGATTGATCCCTCGCTGTAATAAGATTGAATTGAAGCACTGATGCAACTGGGAGCGGCAGCCCACGGACTGTAACGACTCCTCACAACATCCAGCTTGTCCATCGAATCGTCTGTGTTGAGTGCTGGGTGACAACAGATGAACTGTGTCGCCAGTTATCCACCGGTGAGGGCTGTGTGATGGCCATCTTTGAAACACTGAGCTAGTCCAAGGCTTGTCCATAGTGAGTACACAATACATCGCCCGACCAGAAATAAAATACACTCCTGGAAATTGAAATAAGAACACCGCGAATTCATTGTCCCAGGAAGGGGAAACTTTATTGACACATTCCTGGGGTCAGATACATCACATGATCACACTGACAGAACCAGAGGCACATAGACACAGGCAACAGAGCATGCACAATGTCGGCACTAGTACAGTGTATATCCAGCTTTCGCAGCAATGCAGGCTGCTATTCTCCCATGGAGACGATCGTAGAGATGTTGGATGTAGTCCTGTTTAACGGCTTGCCATGCCATTTCCACCTGCCGCCTCAGTTGGACCAGCGTTCGTGCTGGACGTGCAGACCGCGTGAGACGACGCTTTATCCAGTCCCAAACATGCTCAATGGGGGACAGATCCGGAGATCTTGCTGGCCAGGGTAGTTGACTTACACCTTCTAGAGCACGTTGGGTGGCACGGGATACATGCGGACGTGCATTGTCCTGTTGGAACAGCAAGTTCCCTTGCCGGTCTAGGAATGGTAGAACGATGGGTTCGATGACGGTTTGGATGTACCGTGCACTATTCAGTGTCCCCTCGACGATCACCAGTGGTGTACGGCCAGTGTAGGAGATCGCTCCCCACACCATAATGCCGGGTGTTGGCCCTGTGTGCCTCGGTCGTATGCAGTCCTGATTCTGGCGCTCACCTGCACGGCGCCAAACACGCATACGACCACCATTGGCACCAAGGCAGAAGCGACTCTCATCGCTGAAGACGACACGTCTCCATTCGTCCCTCCATTCACGCCTGTCGCGACACCACTGGAGGCGGGCTGCACGATGTTGGGGCGTGAGCGGAAGACGGCCTAACGGTGTGCGGGACCGTAGCCCAGCTTCATGGAGACGGTTGCGAATGGTCCTCGCCGATACCCCAGGAGCAACAGTGTCCCTAATTTGCTGGGAAGTGGCGGTGCGGTCCCCTACGGCACTGAGTAGGATCCTACGGTATTGGCGTGCATCCGTGCGTCGCTGCGGTCCGGTCCCAGGTCGACGGGCACGTGCACCTTCCGCCGACCACTGGCGACAACATCGATGTACTGTGGAGACCTCACGCCCCAGGTGTTGAGCAATTCGGCGGTACGTCCACCCGGCCTCCTGCATGCCCACTATACGCCCTCGCTCAAAGTCCGTCAACCGCACATACGGTTCACGTCCACGCTGTCGCGGCATGCTACCAGTGTTAAAGACTGCGATGGAGCTCCGTATGCCACGGCAAACTGGCTGACACTGACGGCGGCGGTGCACAAATGCTGCGCAGCTAGCGCCATTCGACGGCCAACACCGCGGTTCCTGGTGTGTCCGCTGTGCCGTGCGTGTGATCATTGTTTGTACAGCCCTCTCGCAGTGTCCGGAGCAAGTATGGTGGGTCTGACACACCGGTGTCAATGTGTTCTTTTTTCCATTTCCAGGAGTGTAGTTGTATCCAGTCTGTTACGGCGTCTCAGTTCGGCCCACTTAAAGAAGCTCATCACTTTGAAGTTGCGGAGAGCTTGAAATACTCTTTGCGCCAGTGGCTAAGGGAGCAGAACCATGATTTTTGACGCACAGGCATACATGCTCTTCTTTCAAGATGGGAAGAAAATCTGTTGACAGAGATGGTGATTATACTGAAAGGCGACAAATTAATCGTCCATTTTGTAGACGTTGTCATAAGTATATGGCGTTTCCTTTTCTTGTAAAGTAAAAATAAAAGCAAACATGAATTACTTTGTGGCTGGCCCTCGAATATGGCAGCTGCCTTGTAATGTAGATAAATGCAAGTCAATGTACGAACGCAGTACTAATAGTACTTGCCTCACTCTTTTCGATTAAATATTGGAATGAGGTCGTAGGGCGACCTCTGATAAAGTGTTGCATGCCTGTAAACTTGCAGAACAGTTCTGCTAGCCATTCTTCAGTACTACCGGAGTGTTTGGGATCCCCATCAGATCGGATTATAGGAAAATACCCAAGCAGTCCACAGGCGTGTTGCTAGATGTTTTAGTTTGTGTCGGTTCGGCCAGTGTTACGGAAATTCTTCGTGAGCTTAGAGAGGACTATTGGGCGGGGAGGGGAGGGGAGAGCATAATCTTTTTCGCTAAATGCTATTGAGGAAGCTGAGAGTACGAGCGTTTTCGACAGACTACAGAACTATTCCACAGCCTGCAACGTTGTTCCCGCGTAATTAATGCAAGGATGAACTGCGGTAGATTAGGGGCTTTTTTAAAGCCACTCCGGAAATCATTTTTCCCTCTCTCCACAAAAATAAATAGCAGTGGTAGAAATTACCCTCCGGCATGCATTCTACAGTGGCTTGCGGAGTATGTATGTAGGTATAGATGCAGGTTTATAAGGAATTATTTTATTCTGTGTTATTCCACAACATTGAAGACAAAGTGACATGAATCTCATTACTTTGAGAGCAGAATGGTCACAGACCAGTAAACCCCAACCCTGATCGCTGAAAGTCGTATTGCCATGTATAAAATAGCTTTCAACGGCTTACTACTTTACTGATGAGTTAATATGTTAAATATGTGACGTTCGACGTGTAAGCGAGAAAAACTCTGGGAAAGGTTTGAAGTTAAGTTTAAAGTTTGTTAGAAATCATTAAATGTTAACATTATTTAACAATGGATGAGTATAGGCAGGGAAATCAGCGCTTCGTTTTAAGAAAAGCTAGTTCTTCTCGCATCTTAACGTTTATGACGTCAGATTTCTTGTACTATATGTCGTACAAAGACATCATTTTGCACGTCTAATGGACGATCAAGACGTTTCCGTTTGAGGGCGCTGCTGCAGCGAATATGCAATGTATAATTATTTCGATGCGTGTATATAAGTACCGATATATAGGCAAGGGACTAACGTGGAATTTGTGCCTTTCCGAAGTGCGTCTGGTAAACGCACGAGCACCCGCCCTTATGGTGCTGATTTGTTCCCATGGGGTTATGACGCCTTCAGTCCCTTAAAAAAGGCCCTGAATGGTCCACGATTTCTGTCAGATGAGTATGTGAAGCAGGCAGTTACCAGCTTCTTCACCCATGAGCACAAAGTGTTACACCAAACGAGTTGTCTCCAACCTGGAGCGTCTGTGGGATGATTGCCTCAATGCTCACAGCGATTTCGTCTAATTGATATTTCGCTTCTGGACTGTACGATATTCGAACGGAAACGTTTTATCGCTCCTTATACATTCAGTGTTATCTGTGGATATTGTCTGAAAATGTATTGTGAATGCACTGATCAGCCAGAACATTATGACCACATACCTAAAGACCGTTGTATCCATCTTTGGCACGGATAATGACGGCGTCATGGAATGGAAGTCATGATGTCTTGGTAGATCGGTGGAAGGGGTTAACACCACATTTGCATACATATGTCATCTAATTCCCGTAAATCCGGGGGGTGGGAGGGTGGGGGAGAAGGGAACGAGGTCTGACGCCACTTTCATTCAGATCCCAGATGTGTTCGATGGAGTTCAGGTGTGGCGAGTTGAGGGGCCATTACATAAATTGTAACTCGCCCTGTGATCCTCGAACCACTCCCTCACACGCCTGGCCTTGTGACATGGCGCATTATCTTGTTGAAAAATGCCAGTGACCTCGGGAAAAATGACCGCCATGAAGGGGCGTACGTGGTCCGCAACCCATGTGCATACTCCTTGGCCGTCACATGCCTTGCATGAGGTCCACTTGACCCAAGGATACCCAAGTGAATGTTCACCAGAGCATAATGGACGCGCCGCCAGCTTGTCTCCGTCCCGCAGGAAGGCAAGGGATTCGCGCCCTCCCAATGGCATGATGAAGAAGGTACTGGAATTCATCAGACCATGTAACGCTCTCCCACTGCACCAACGTCCATTGCCGATGGTCAAGTGCTTATTTCAGTCGTATTGTAGATGTCGTACTGTTAACATTTGCACATGCATGTGCATGAATGGTGGCCGCCCATTCCCACGACGTCTCTGGACGTTGTTTCACCTTGGTTTCACCACTTGTTGAAGACACTCACCACAGCACTCCTCGAACACCAGACAAGTAGTGCAGTTTCCGAAATGCTAGTGTAGAGCTCTGGGCCATCACAATCAGCCCTTGGTCAAACTCAGATAGATCGCGCGCCTTCCCTATTCTAGACACGGGCAGCACGCTCACTCATACTACATGCACCATGCGTGTGTCTGACTAACAGTCATTTCTCTCCAGGTGACGCTGCTGTCGCCTGTAGGGGTTTATATCGATAGTTGGTTTTGTGTCATAATGTTCTGGCTGATCAGTGCATAGTCAGTATCAAAGAAGTAATAAATCGTCATGCGTCATTCTGAAGTTTTAGTGAGTGAAAACCGAAAATGTAGCAAGCGATAAACTTTTTTTCTCGAGTACTTTGTTCGGGATGTTAGCGAGAGAAAGTTTCGCATTAGTTGAATATAGTGTGGATAATTCATGCTCCGTCAGTTACACAGCCTCAAGATACGGGATGTCCCAAGAGGAATGATCAATACTCATGGATATGACGAGAACCATCACTAGAAGCAGAAGATCTCGGAAACATGGGCTCTAAAATGCATACCTTAAGAGCTGTGAGTAATTGACCTATGGAACTATGAAATATATCTCTTACGCTGAACAATCTATCTTATCTATTAAGGTATGCATTTCAGAGCCCATTTTTATTAGAATAATGGTTCCCTCCGCCTAAGACACCCTGTATGTATGCATTTGTTAATTGTATATTCTTAGTTAACTTTAATTAGTTAACTTTTAACATAAGATTATACCCCTTGATGGGCATATTATAACAGGTTTATAATTTTTAAATTCATTCATTAATGACACTGTCTAACATATACAGTCGCGACAGTCACTGATGTGAAAATTGTTACCGTCTGACATTTGGAACGACACTAGTGACGAGAGAGCCGAGCGTAAGATTAATGTTTGTTTTTAATTATTCTTCAACATAATTAACGGAGTAGTTATATTTTTGCGTTCCAGGCATTAGTAAATTATCAATAGGAATAAGTCATCGTAAAATAAATGTAAAAAAGCCTAATCTCACTGCTTTAAGGCCATAAGCTACAACTGTACTTTAGAATATTTGTATAATTGCAGCTTATTCCGCTCAAATGAGTGGACTATAAACACGTGTTCAAGCGTGAGAAGCATTTGTTCCTGTTGTTTGTCTGTTCTTATTATGATAAGCATTTTCCTTGACACGTTACGGTTCTGTATGGAGTCTAATGCTTCACCCTTCTTATACTTCACTATACTATCTTATACGCTAATAGTTTCGTAAATGTAATTAATTTCGCTTCAAAAGTGAACCTGTTGAAGATTCTTGCCGTTTGTGGCTCTGATGTAGCAACACTTACGGAACTGGTTTCTTCAGTTTTGGTGAACAGTTTTACTACTTTTAACGTTTTGTTATCACCTCTGTATGATTTTCCCTTCTGTTACAGTTTTAATGGTTCACATGGTACTTTGAATAAAGTAGGTATTGCATTCCATTCAAGTTTTCTACGTTCGACCTTCACTGATTCGATGGGCGGTGTGGCTAAGAAATTTGAGTTTTTTTGGTAGATATTCGACGTCTTTCTGTTAAAGATCAGGTCTTCTGTGTTTATAAGCCACTTTTGTTATTAAAAGAAGACGACATTCCTCTTAATAATCTGTAGCTTGCAAGAGAATCGTAGTAAGCTGTCACGTGATCCACCGTTCCATATCTCCTAGGGTTCTTAGGAAACGAAATAAAGTCAATTGTTGTGTCATGTTTTAGACATTGCTGATGTTTATGTACTACATACGCACCCTGTTGCAGAAACCATGTTACAAATCCATAACCGCTGAGGTGACGTCCATATTTCCGGCGTATTGTAGCAACTCGACGTGGCATGGACTCAACAAGTCATTGGAAGTGCCCTTCAGAAATATTGAACCATGTTGCCTCCATAGGCGAAAGTGTTGCCGGTGCAGGATTTTATGCACAAACCGACTTCTCCATTATATCCCGTTAATGTCAGATGGTATTCATTTCGGGTGACCTAGGTGGCCAAATCATTCCTTCGAATTGATCAGAAATTCTTCAGAACAGTCGCGAAATTTGTGGGTGGTGAAGTGATATCATTGTTTGGGAACATGAAGTCCATGAATGGCTGAATGGCTGCAAATGGTTTCCGAGTAGTCCGAAAATAACCATTTTCAGTCAATGATCGGTTCATTTGGACCAGAGGACCCTGCCCATTCCAAGTCAATGCATGGGAGGCCTGCCCGGTTAGCCAAGCGGTCTAACGCACGGCTTTCCGGAGCGGGAAGGAGCGCCTGGTCCCCGGCACGAATCCGCCCGGCAGACTTGTGTCGAGGTCCGGTGAGCCGGCCAGTCTGTGGATGGTTGTTAGCGGTTTTCCATCTGCCACTGCGAATATGGGCTGGTTCCCCTTATTCCACCTCAGCTACACCACGTCGGCGATTGCTGCGCAAACAAGTTCTCCACGTACGCGTACATCACCATTACTCTATCACTCAAACACTGGGGTTACACACGTCTGGTGTGAGACGTTCCCTTGGGGGTCCACCGGGGGCCGAACCGCACAATAACCCTGGGTTCGGTGTGGGGCGTCGGAGCGGTGAAGTGGACTGCGGTAGTCGTAGTGGGATTGTGGACCACCACTGCTGTTGCGGTGGGGACGGAGCCTGTCCGTCGTTTCTAGGTCCCCAGTTAACATACAACGTACAATGCATGGGGAAAACTGTCCACTTAAAACAAACAATAATAGCTCTTACTGTAATATATTTTAACAATTATTAAATTATTGCTAGCCCTCACCAGTATGGAGAAACAACCAGCTTGCACAGTGCCTTGTTGACGACTTGGGTCCGTGGCTTCGTGGGGTCTGCACCACGCTCGAACATACTATGAGCTGTTACCATCAGAAATCGGGACTCGTCTGGCCTGCGCACGGTTTTCCAGTAGTCTATAGTCCAACCGAAGTGGTCACGAGCCTAGAAGAGACGCTGCGGGCGATATCGTGCTATTAGCAAAGGCACTCGCGGCAAAGGCCAACGCCAGATTTCGCCACACTGTCCTAAATAACATGTTAGTGTCTGCCCTACATTAGTTTTTGCGGTTATTTCATGATAGTGCTGCTTGTCTGTTAGCAATGACAGTTCCACGCAAGTGCGGCTGTTCTCAGTCGTTTAGTGAAGGCTATCGGCGACTGCGTTGTAAATGGTGGTAGATAACGCCTGAAATTTGGTATTCTCGGCACACTATTGACACTGTGAATCTCGGAATATTGAATTCCCTAACGATTTCCAGGCTAGAATATCCCAAACATGTAGCTTCAACTATCATTCCACGTTCAAAGCCTCTTAATTCCCCTTGTGCGGCCATAATCACATCGGAAACGTTTTCACATGTATCATCCGACTACAAATGACAGCTCCGCTAATGAACTACCTGTGAACACATTGTGTACGCGATACTATCGCCATCTGTATGTGTGCATATCGCTGTCACGTGACTTTCGTGCCGGCCTGGGTGGCAGAGCGGTTCTAGGCGCTACAGTCTGGAACCGCGTGACCGCTACGATCGCAGGTTCGAATCCTGCCTCGGGCATGGATGTGTGTGCCGTCCTTAGGTTAGTTAGGTTTAAGTAGTTCTAGGGGACTGATGACCTCAGATGTTAAGTCCCATAGTGCTCAGAGCCATTTGAATCTTGACTTTCGTCACCTCAGTATAGGCCTAAATGATACTGTTCGTACTCATTCAGAGTCGCGTTTAGAACTGTAGCTTCTTGTCCGCTTGAGGCGCTGCCGTTGCAGTATATCACAAAAATCGTCATGACTGTATGTGTGAGACGGTGTTAATTGTTTGAAACGCTGAAATTCATTTTTTTCCCCTGTTAGATGGCGTTATATAGGCAAACCGCAATTGTCCTTGTTCACCGTGCAGCGGGTTAGCCGTTTAGTACATAGGTCTGCAGTTTCGCGCTCTTGGCAGATTCAAAATTTCAGAGCACGAAATGGGATGCCGGCTCTGTATACAGTTGCTTGACTTACTACTGTAAACATCACTGCCACTTCCTAATAATCAGTCCGAAACGCTTGTACGTGAAAGAGAAGCATGTTGTCAATTTACTCTTGAGGCCCAAGCACATGAATAACACGCTCACACCAGAGCAATAACTAATCCGCTGTGTTTGTAAGCTTTGCCTCACATACTGTGTCCGTTTAAAATAGCGATGTACGCCAGCTCAACGTCTGTTCAACTTGTTCTGTAGGCGATACCAGACAGACTATAGACTGAAATTGGCCTGATTCTCTACCCACTCTTCTATTTCCTTCACCAAGCAAACTCAGCTGTGTTACACCCTAGCTTATTACGATCAAACTTCTGATATAAACACATTTCAGCTGAAACTGTTCCTTAATCTCAGAAATGTAGTAATGAAAGAAAAGCTGTTATACATCCATTGCATAAAACAGGCAATAGAGCAGACCCCAGCAAGTACAGAGGCTCATTTCTTCTGCCAGTTACATACAAGTTCCAATCCAAAGGTCTCTTACACAGAGCTCAACAGTAAAAATATCATTTGATTGGTGAATACTGCGGAGGCTGTAGAAAAGGCACGTCGGGCGCTAATCAGATTTGGTATATGAAGACAATAATAAGGATCACCCAAGTATCAACATATACGTCACCTTTGTGGATTTCAAGAAGGCGTATGACTGTTGGGAGACAAACTGCTCTGAACACATTAGAAGCGCTCAGGGTCGACAGGATGAATAGAGAACTACCATGCCTTTACCGACACACCACTTCAAGTTGAGTTTTTGAAGTGCGTGCAAGAGTTCGACGAGGAGATGGCCTCTCCTCTTATGTTTAACGTTGTGTTAGGCAAAATTATCAGAGAATAGGGGAAAGAAATGGAGGGTATAAAAATCGGGACCCCAGGAGAGAGAATCGAAGTAAAGTGCACAGCTTTTGTTGACGATCTAGCAATGTTTACTAACAGGAGTGAGGAGGGTAAATACGCCTTGGAGAAGATCTCCACAACAAACGGGATATGATACTATTTCCCATGTGTCTTCCTTTAATTTCTCTGAAAAATCATCTTGCCGTCTGGACTAGATAGCAAATTTAATTTAGAATGAACCACCAAATACCAGGAAACGTTCAGAGTAACATGGAATAACTACGCGACTGATACCCCGTACCGCTAACGCGAAACGCATTATGAGACAGTTGTCTTGCCTGAAGCATGATAAGCATCAGAAACTAGATCTCTAGGAGCCATTCAAAAATTGATAAAATTGAAAAGGTAGACCGAAATATTCTAACAAAAATGTATGGTCTCACTAGTACGCAGCACTAGAAAAGTTGGCTGATGCAGTGCGTAGAAGACGCTTGGCGTTCTGTGGTCGCATCTGCAGAACGACCAACAATAGATTAACAAAAAAGCTAGTCGTATTTAATATAAAAAATTCAGAAAAGGTAATATTTGGTTAGAAGAAGTTAAACAGACTTACGAGAAATGAATGTCACAGGAGATACCATCAGAGAACACAAAGTATTCGGAATCTTAGTTGCATTCACTTAGGAAGCTAAAACAGACCTCCAAAACAGCGGATATAAAAACCCAAGAAGGAACACAGTGAATTCATGGACAATTTTTGGGAAGAGAAGAAGAAAATGAAGCTGTCGGAACAAGCTCACAATTTCCAGTGGCTCTTTGACTAGCCATAACGAACGAGGAAGAAGCAGAAAAATTGAGACGAACACTGTGTGCTGAGATCAATTTACACAAAGCCTTGAACTAGCGTTTGACAAGTCAGTACGAGGATTAATTTACACAAAGTTTTATAAAAGTTACATAAAGTCATGCAGAAGGCAGGCACCATTACTACAGCGTATGAAAAAGAACTCCCTAGTTTGAATGTGTCTTAGAATCTGAACAAAGTGACATACCCTATTCTAGTTTATTGTGTTTGATTCATCAACTCTCCTAGTTTGGCCCGCCTGCAGGTAGCAGGTCTGCTTCACCTTGAGACGGCACCAGTGCTGTTTTTTTCCTCTGTTCCCTCAGTTCAGTCCAGGCGTGCGTGCAGTGCAGATCAACTCAGCAACAATTTGTACTCCGCAACAGTAAGTGCTGAAGCTACATTTCCTGTCAGTGGAACAGTTAATCGTCATAACTGCAGAATTTGGGGAGCAGAGCATGCACATCAAGTTATTCACCATCAACGTGGCTCTCCCAGAGTTAATGTTTGGAACGGTTTGATGGAAGATGGTGTGATTGGTTCTTTCATTTTTGTAGAAAAAAACAATAAATGTGGACGTTTACTGTGACATGTTGACAGAGTACGTCTTTCCGGAAATGGATGATACTAAGGTGGAATAGGTGCATGTGTTTTTCCAACAAGATGGCGCCCCACCTCATTACGGTAACCATGTGCATGCGGCTCTTGACACTCGCTTTCCAGGAACGTGGATAGGGAGGGCTGGCCCAATACCTTGGCCACCACGAACCCCAGACTTAACGCCACTGGACTTTTTCTTTCGGGGCCACATGTTGTGTACAGTGAAAAAATCAGACACATCAGTCATTTACGGGAGAGAATCGTCGTGGTGGTTGGGACAGTTACTCCTGAAATGTTGATAAATACGTGGCGAGAAGTGGAATATCGTCTCGACCTACTGCAGAGCAACAAACGGATCCCACGTTGAAGTCTACTAACACTAAACAAAACTTGAAGGAATTCTCTTTCATGATATGTACTTTTTCATTAATTTTATACTTAAAACTAGGTATCATTTTTCAAACACCCTATGTAATAATCAGTAGTTGTGTATTCAGCTGACTGAGTTACAACGGCAAAAGTTAAACATCAGGCAAGAAATTATTTTATTCCTCATATGACGCGTTTCGAAATTTCTCCACCATCAGATACCCAGGAGTCGGCAAATGTTTGTTTTACTTATAACTAGAAATCCTATATCTAAGTGCAGCTGTCGGTCATGGTTATCTGATGATGGATAAATTCCGAAAGCCATCATATGAGCAGTAAGTGTGATGTCTGACTTTCACCATTGCGAACCACTCAGCCTGGACGCAGAACTGCTGAATATTATAGGGAGTTTATTTAACAACACCTCTTGATACTCGAAATGAATTAACTTCAGTGAAATAAAATGAATGGATGGGCGGACTCGAATTATTGAAGATGCAATGATATCAGTGAAAACTATTCACATATGCTGAAACTGCATTTTAATTCTATTCTTTTGTTGACAGTTGTCTTTTGTGATCGATGTCCGACATTACCCAACGTTAAGACAAGACAGATGGAGATGCAAAATATTTTGGTGTCAGTCAAGTAGACTGTAGCCCAGAAGGAAACTGGAATGGAGGAAATGGCTCTGTACATCGCACGCAACGCCGATTGTTAATGGGCTACAGCGTCTAAACGTAGGTCTCTCGAACATTTACCACATACTAGACCACCAGTAATAATTTCTGAAAAAACAGTCGAGAAATCTGTGGTATTACGAGCAAAGACTGTGGTATCTACATACACGGGATGAACGCTATGAAAATGTGCGAGTGATTTCCCAAGTGTGTTACTGAACATCACGAAACTGACGCGTGATGGATGTCACATTTATTGACACCAGGCAAAGAATGCATGAGGAAGTACATTTCAGATGTAATCTGCAAGTGTGCATAGGATACTAGTGGACCTGGTAATGGGCTGAACCTAAAAAGAAATCTTAACAACATTTATTGGCTTCAGCAGCATTTCAGCACTGACAAAATTAACAATCCGAAACCAGCTTTATAAGATACACCGTAAAATTGTAATTTAATGAACAATATTTAACGAAAATTTTAATGCTTGTACATATGACTGTTGAATACGACAAAGAGTGAAAGAATCACTATCAACAAAATTTAAAATGAAACAACAGTAATATTAAATCAGATTTATGGAGATGAAACAAATACAGTTCATCATTAACCAAGTGTTGACATAAGGTGAGCCGGGGTGATCGAGCGGTTCTAGGCGCTTCAGTCTGGAACTGCGCGACCGCTATGGTCGCAGGTTCGAATCCTGCCTCGGGTATGGATGTGTGTGATGTCCTTAGGTTAGTTAGGTTTAAGTAGTTCTAAGTTCTAGGGGACTGATGACCTCAGATGTTAAGTCCCATAGTGCTCAGAGCCATTTGAACCATCTGAACAGAAGGCGACCAGGTTAAGTTTACAAGGGGATCGTTCGAACTTCCAGTCAATCATTCACTTTATTCATATTGACATGGTGTGTCAGGCACGATTAGGACTTCAACATACATAAGCAGGACGACGCAACTCTCAAACGTTTGAGAGAAAATCGAGTTTGAAAATTTTAAGCTTAATTACGTTACATACTTTGTATGGTCGCTCGCATTCCAGGAGCCTGCAGGTGACCGAGTGAACCGTTAGTTTTACAAGCGCAAAGTCTGTGGCTCAAATCTAGACACCGGTACTTTTTTCTTCATTTCCACGTCTTTCTCACAACGTGCAGTGTTAAAGTGATTCCTCATAAACGCACTACGTTGGTGCGACGTTTATTTTTACATGCAGGCGAAGAACATTATAAAACGACTAGAAAATTGCTCGTACGTCATCGACCAGAATAGAGAGATAGCTCTTGGAGATGACTGCATAAAAATTTTATCAATCGTACCCATAAGTCGGCTGTACCAGTATTCAGTGATATGCTTTGATATGTGTGGTTCGTTGCTAAGTTGTGCGATGGTCGAGAACCGTAAAACAAGTTTGTTTTGCAGCTGACACATTAAAAAATCATGCACGTGGTAAAGTTCGGCGTACATCAAACGTGCTGTATGTCGCAATAATTATTGTTTTCCACGTTTCTACGATCAGTATCATCCTGATTCGTGCAGTGGTCCACTGGTTACATGTTGCACTTATCACAAATTTAAATACAACACCGGTAATACAAGCGAAATCACTATACTGACTTGATCGATTGTGCACCTTAGTATAAATATTATGCAGAAAATAAAAGAATCATTAAATGTTGATAATTTCACAGTCATAATCAAACTGTTGTTGGAATTACTTGCAAATGATAAAAGTACGAGCAGCAAGATTCGGTCCAGAGACCTCGCTCTTACGGAACTGCGCACTACTCTCTCTGATGAGTACTGCTTTAATACTTACAACCATACAAAGTACAAAGGTGTGCCCAAAATTTTCTAACTCGACCTTCTCGAAAACGACAGCGAGTTGCGTCTTCACTTTTACATATGTTAAAGCCCTAATAGGGCCTTACATACCCTATCAACATGGATCAAATCGATGATGGAAAATTCGTACTGTTAGTTTACACTTAGTTCGGTTCCCTCACTCAGGTCGGATTAAGTACACTATAACATAGTCACAGGGTAAACCTTAAAACGACGTAGGTACAAGGTGCCAAAAAACAAAATGAATTACAGTGAAAAATTTCGTAAGGCTCTTTCTAGCTTTAACTGTGATTCAGTAATTTTAAAACTAACTGTGGCGTTCAACACATGAGTGTTTAGAAAAGATAGAGGGCATTTAAAAATAAACTTCTCATAATAATCTGATGATATGGGTCTTTAAATGAAAGCACGCAACTCAACGAAGGTTAAACTATTTTGGTAAATAGATACATAAATAATACTTGCACAAAAAGAATCAACGTTAAAATCTAAACACAGTTTGTTTCTCACACGTATGCTAAAATAACTAGGGCATGTACTGACACAATCCTGATCCATATTGGAGACTAAGACTAGTGTGACGACTGCTGATCAGAGCTAAACAGCTTTCTGTGCAATAAGCGAAATTAAATTCCTGTAACAAAGCCTGGCTTAAGGAACAAGTTTTCTTGGGAATCACAGTCAGTATTTTAATCACACGTAACCAACGGACGCTCCTCATGCTCCTTTCTAATTCTGTCCTTGGATGCATAGCAAATACTGGCAGTTCAGCATACACAACCAGTGTTTCCAGATGCAACAGTTTCCAAATCAGGAAATAGAGACTCAGAAAAGCAGGAGATAGCAGTAGATACCAGACAGTATATCCTCCACCCTAATACCCCACTATTATACTTTAATAAATATGATGTATGTACAAAACTCAAATTAAGTTACGAAATTACTGCTACAGTGCTTTCACAAACAATGCTATCATCATTAGCGCCATATCTACTAAGTTGTAGACAATTTAGCTTAACTTTCTGATTCACTTTTGTAGTTTTGAGTGTTCCTTACGTTTTTCCGAGCCTCAATTGCATTCATTTCCGCATTTAAGTATTTCAAACACATGCACATTAACTACAGGGCTAGAAACATACACCACATAGAGCTAGCAGCAAGCTGAGGCACCTTTACTTCAACATTGAAACATGGTAAACCAGTAATTGTTAGCTGTCTGCACCACGATAACCGATTACATTATTTACGTTTGAGTTTTCAAACCCTTCACTCATACCGTTCCAGCAACTCGAGACAGTTGACACCAAGTGACACTTCTTACTGTCACCATTACTCTATAGTGCTTTGACATCGTAGCTCTGCAAGCATGTCAGTCATTGTTACCCACGTTTTTCGCTAAATTTTACCTACGAAAATGCTGATATCACGTGAGCAGCTTTACTTTCTTGCAATGAATGACGAAGGGGCTACTTACTTTGACGACATTGCGTGGAACTACATCACAGACATTTTATTTTAGCTTCTTACAGCCAGGCAAAGGGTGGTTTACCGTTGCGCAGGCGGATGTTATAAACAGATAAACAGAGGTTTCAGGTAACATCCATGCTAGGAAAAAATTTAGAGCAATTTGGTTCAGGACTTGGAGATTGTAAGAGAAAACTCTTTCAGCAGAGGAGTTCACCGAAAGGTTGCCCAAAACTTAATTATTGTCTCAATAAATATTGAGTTAATCAGCTGGTGAACCAATACTTGCCAAAATGAAAATTTCTTTGAAGGAATAGACACGAATGTAATAAAAAAGATTTGCCCTTGAATTTGCTTTTCAGCTGTGGAGCAGTAGATTTTTTAAAAATCAGGAAATCTACAAAAACAGTAAATCTGTCTACACTGTCGACAACCCAGAGCAGTAGGAACGCACAGACTCTGAAGATACAAATCTGCGATCGGTGGTCACCTTAATGTGACAGGATGTTGCATAATGCATATAGACGTATTTCTATATTACTAGATACTGCCCGACACCTTTACACTATCATACACATTCCGCCGCGCGGGATTAGCAAAGCGGTCTGAGTCGCTGCAGTCATGGACTGTGCGGCTGGTCCCGGCGGAGGTTCGAGTCCTCCTTCGGGCATGAGTGTGTGTGTTTGTCTTTAGGATAATTTAGGTTAAGTAGTGTGTAAGCTTAGGGACTGATGACCTTAGCAGTTAAGTCCCATAAGATTTCACATTTATTTGAACATACACATTCCGGAGACGCGTAAACTGACCAAAAAGGTACCATACCATTATTGAAACACTATGTTACGCTGTCTCTGTGCTACAAACCTGTCGAAACTAGCATAGGTTGTGGCAGAAAAATACGCACACGGCATGTGGACAACATAAAAGGGCACGTAGGTCTTTCGCTGCCCAGCTAAGCTACACCAATATTGCTACGTCTTGACTCAATAATGCTGTATCAGTAATGTATCGTGATGAACATTTTTGCGTGTTTCGAATAAAAGTAACGATTTTATTTAGATTTGTTGAATAAAAATGTGATACTAATCACACAATTTATTTCTACAGTCATTGTTACCGAAACAATGCTTCGATGATTTTCCGTGAATGCTCGCCACTCACTGGAATTAAATATATTCGCTCTGAAAAATTGGACCAATCTCGCAGTATGCGGAAATTGTTTTGAGATACATATCTCAGAGGCATAAAGTGAGATTCACTTGAAATACTGTAATTTAAAATTTCCACCGCCTGTTCTGTTCGGAATCCATTGGTTGTAGCCCAGCCGCATTCGAAACTGTTCTCTAGTATCGATATTTATATTTACATCATTCCGCTGGATAGGCAGAAAAATTATCTAAAATTAACTTGTATAAGGTCTGATACTGTGAACTACTGTTACACGATAGAAAACAGCGCAAGAACTCTATCTGCTTCATTTGAAATAAACAATAAACATTTCCGTACTGTATTACCTTCAAAAGGAAGTCAAACAAAAGAAGGCTGTAAAATCGCACTTGCAAAAGAAGAGCCGGACGGTTGATCCACTGTCGTACTCACTAAGGAAAAAGATATTCTACTCTGGCCGAGGAATAAAGTGTGTGATGGACAAGTATCAAAAATAACAGTATTTCCACTCACAAGGAATATCCAGGTTACGGACTGTGTTAACGATTGTCCGGCCTAAATAAAATTGGAGCAACATGTTACTGGGAAGGCCAAGGCATTAAGCTTCTCGTTGTGAAAATTTCTCGCCTAAGTAAATAAAATGTGACTATGGTTCTACGTCAGTAATTACACTTATGAATAAAACCTTCGTCTTGTTTCAAGTCATAGTAGAGTTGCTAGAGTTAACGTCTTACAACTCTACAGACCTGCTGCAAATGATAGGAGGTGAGGATCAGTAAACTTACTAACCTTACTGATATTTTTAACTCTACCGGCATTTTTTAACTTTGACGTCAACGGAACTTTGAAACTGAAAGCTACCTTACTCTTTTTAAGTGATGGCTCTCTTAATACGAATAGCGACGCCAACGCTATCTAGCGGCATTACGTAGAAGTCCTTCAATCTGGTAGTTCACGATCTGCCCGCCGCGTGGCAGCTCCCACATCGTCAGCTAGAACCTTCTTCGACGGAGTTTCTTGGGTTCCTCTGCCGTGGCAGCTAAGTTAGAGAGTTACTACGTACACGTAAAAGGCGTTACATTTTTCCATGGCTGTAGTTGCACAGTTTAGGCTAGTTTTCATACCTAAAGTACATCACAATCAAGCTACAACGAGCAAAATTGTTGCCTCGTCAATGCACAAACATAACCAACTTCCATAGGCTTTTTAAAAACGTTTTTGCGGCAATCTTAAGCACTATGTACTATCATAACCAAATAATTTTATCGCTACAGTATTTTAATAGACAATACTGCGATAACAAACAGAACAGGCTTTTGTTTTGTTGCATAACAAATATATAGCCTATTAGTTCCAATGAAACATCCAAATGTGTAGCTTCTGAAGTGCTGTAGAATAAAACATATCCCTATTGTGACAGGTGAATGTATTAATTTACTGCTATGTCGTCGTTTTCTTCGTTGCCTGTGTATCTTTGATATACTCATTTCCTCTTAATTTGTAACTTATCTGTTTTTTTCTTTTAGAAATTAAAATAATTAGTTATTTTCTTTAATGCCTGAGTACTTCTGTGGTATACACACTTATTTTAACTCTATTTCTCGTGACAAAAGTTCAGAATGTTACACTGTCGTAAAAAATAATCACTTTCCTAATCAAAACAAGGCATAGCTCTACTTCTGATTTACTTTAGAATTTTCGACAACCTCTCTATATGTAAAATTACTACATTTCTTCTAATATGTTCTGTTTACGAACTTCTGGATATAGTATAACTAACAAAACTAACCATTCAGTATAAAACATGGTGCGCAACTATCTCCAGCTGCAACTGCTTTGGGCTTTCGAAGTGACTACTTCGCACAATACTAAAATAAAATTACCAGATGTGATAATAAACAAATTGTTCTCTTTCGCTGTAGTGTCAGATGCTATTCCGTCAAATGTTTGAGAGGATCGAAAACAAGACTCCATGTAAATAACACAGTAAATTTCTGTCCGAATTTTCATAGTCGAACGAAGAGTAGGGAATGGGCAACTGTGGTATAAAACTGATCATCGTGAGGTCTAGTTTTCCAAAAAGAGCTTATTTGCTTGAAAGTAATCAGTGTAATTAATAAAAAAATTAATTTGTGATATGAGGGAAAATTGAAATATTTCAGCAGCCACTGCCAGCTATGTAAATGAAATGTGGGAAACTTCGTCTGTTCAAGGCCAAGCTATTTTCTGCCTAAAAATAGCATTGGTGAGGTACAATCTAAGAATAAACAAACTATGCACAACGAAAGGATCATCCGGTTGGGACGGAAATCGGTAGATGTGATGTACATGTACAGATAAACAAATAATTACAGTTTCAGAAAAACTGGATGGCTTATTTAAGAGAAAGAGCTTCACAACTGAGCAAGTCAGTAACACGTTGGTCCAACGCTCGCCCTTAAATAAGCAGTTATTCGACTTCGTATTGAGTGATAGTGCTGTTGCATGTCCTCCTGAAAGATATCGTACCAATCGTACAAAATTCTGTCCAAGTGGTACATTATAGCGTGAAAATACAGAGCTGGTTGGAGCGCCCTGCTCATAATGTTGAAAACATTCTCAAATGGGGAGAGATCCGGCTACATTGTTGGCCAAGGTAGGGTTTGGCAAGCGTGAAGACAACAGCAGAAACTCTCGCCGCACGCGGGAGGCATTATCTTGCTGAAATGTAAGACCGCGATTGCTTGCCATGAAAGGCAACAGAACGGGACGTAGAACATCGTCGACGTACCGCTGTGCTATAAGGATGCCTCGGGGTCCTGCTACGAAAAGAAATGGTATCCCAGGTCATCACTCCACGTTGTCGGGTCGTATGGCGGCCGACAGTTAGACTATATCTAATCTACTGGCCATTAAAATTGCTGCACCAAGAAGAAATGCAGATGATAAGTGGGTATTCATTGGACAAATATATTATACTAGAACTGACATGTGATTACATTTTCATGCAGTTTTGGTGCACAGATCCTGAGAAATCAGTACCCAGAACAACCACCTCTGGCCGTAATAATGGCCTTGATACGGCGGGGAATTGAGTCAAACACAGCTTTGATGTCGTGTACAGGTACAGCGGCCCAAACAGCTTCAACGCGATACCACAGTTCATCAAGAGTAGTCACTGGCGTATTGTGACGAGCCAGTTGCTCGGCCATCATTGACCAGTCGTTTTCAATTGGTGAGAGATCTGGAGAATGGGCTGACCAGGGAAGCAGTTGAACATTTTCTGTATCCAGAAAGGCCCGTACAGGACCTGCAACGTACGGTCCTGCATTATCCTGCTGAAATGTAGGGTTCTGCAAGGATCGAATGAAGGGTAGAGCCACGGGTCGTAACACATCTGAAATCTAACATCCACTGTTCAAAGTGCCGTCAATGCGAACAAGAGGTGACCGAGACGTATAACCAATGGCAGCCCATACCATCGCGCCGGGTGATACGCCAGTATGGCGATGACGAATACACGCTTCCAATGTGCGTTCACCGCGATGTCGCCAAATACAGATGAGACCATCATGATGCTGTAAACAGAACCTGGATTCATCCGAAAAAATGACGTTTTGCCTTTCGTGCACCCAGGTTCGTCGTCGAGAACACCATCGCAAGTGCTCCTGTCTGTGATGCAGCGTCAGGGGTAACCGCAGCCATGGTCTCCGAGCTGATAGTCCATGCTGCTCACAAACGTCATCGAACTGTTGGTGCAGATGGTTGTTGTCTTCCAAACGTCCACATCTGTTGACTCAGGGATCGAGACGTGGCTGCACGATCCGTTACAGCCATCCGCATAAGATGCCTGTCATCTCGACTGCTAGTGATACGAGGCCGTTGGGATCCAGCACGGCGTTCCGTATTACCCTCCTGAAACCACCGATTCCATATTCTGCTAACAGTCATTGGATCTCGACCAACGCGAGCAACAATGTCGCGATACGATAAACCGCAATTGCGATACGCTACAATCCGACCTTTATCAAAGTCGGAAACGTGATGGTACGCATTTCTACTCCTTACACGAGGCATCACAACAACGTTTTACCAGCCAACGCCGGTCAACTGCTGTTTGTATATGAGAAATCGGTTGGAAACTTTCCTCATGTCAGTTCGTTGTAGGTGTCGCCACCGTCGCCAACCTTGTGTGAATGCTCTGAAAAGCTAATCATTTGCATATCACAGCATCTTCCTCCTGTCGGCTAAATTTCGCGTCTGTAGCACGTCATCTTCGTGATGTAGCAATTTTAATGGCCAGTATTGTACATCTACATGGAAACTCTGCAAATAACATTCAAGTGCCTGGCAGAGGTTTCATCGAACCACCTTCACAATTCTGTATTATTGCAGTCTCTTATAGCGCGTGGAAAGAACGAACACCTATATCTTTCCGTACGCGCTCTGATTTCCCTTATTTTATCGTGGTGATCGTTCCTCGCTGTGTAAGTCGGTGTCAACAAAATATTTTCGCATTCGGAGGAGAAGGTTGGTGATTGTAATTTCGTAAGAAGATTCCGTCGCAACGAAAAACGCCTTTCTTTTAATGATTTCCAGCCCAAATCCTGTATCATTTCAGTGACGCTATCTCCCATATTTCGCGATAATACAAAATGTGCTGCCCTTCTTTGAAATTTTTCGATGTACTCCATCAATCCTATCTGGTAAGGATCCCATACCGCGCAAGCAGTATTCTAAAAGAGGACGGACAAGCGTAGTGTAGGCAGTCTCCTTAGTAGGTCTGTTACATTTTCTAAGTGTCCTGTCAATAAAATGGAGTCTTTGGTTAGCCTTCCCCACAACATTTTCTGTGTGTTCCTTCCACTTTAAATTTTTCGTAATTGTAATACGTAGGTATTTAGTTGAATTTACGTCTTTTGGATTAGTCTGATTTATCGTGTAACCGACGTATAACGAATTCCTTTTAACACTCACGTGGATGACCTCACACTTTTCGTTATTTAGCATCAACTGCCACTTTTCGCACCATTTAGATATCTTTTATAAATCGTTTTGCAGTTTGTTTTGATCTTCTGATGGTTTATTAGTCGATAAACGACAGCGTCATCTGCAAACAGTCGAAGATGGTTGCTCAGATTGTCTCCAAAATCGTTTAGATAGATAAGGAACAGCAAAGGGCCTGTAACACTACCTTGGGGGATGCCAGAAATCACTTCTGTTTTACTCGATGACTTACCGTCAATTACTACGAACGGTGACCTCTCCGACAGGAAATCACGAATCCAGTCACATAACTGAGACGATATTACATAAGCACGCACTTTCACTACGAGCCGCTTGTGTGGTACAGTGTCAAAAGCCTTCCGGAAATCCAGAAACACGGAATCTGTCTGAAATCCCTTGTCAATAGCACTCAACTCTTCATGTGAATAAAGAGCTAGTTGTGTTTCACAGGAACGATGCTTTCTAAACCCATGTTGACTGTGTCTCAGTAGACCGTTTTCTTCGTGGTAATTCATAATTTTCGGACACAATATATGTTCTAGAATCCTGCAGCATATCGACGTTAACGATATTGGCCTGTAATTTAGTGGATTACTCCTACTGCCTTTCTTGGATATTAGTGTGACCTGTGCAACGTTCCAGTCTTTGGGTATAACATTACTCTCTGGGCCGTGTCCAGACACGTCTTCGGTCTGGAAGCTCAATGACTGGTGAAGAATAGAGATGGGTCGTTCGCGAACTAACGGGTCCAAAGGAACGGTTCACCAAGATGAACGGAACGAGCGAGGAACGAAATCTAAGGAACGGTCTTTCATAGTTCACTTCGGTCGCGGCTGTCTACTTATAGTTCCTGGGAACGGGAAACGGTCGGTCTCGTTCTCGAACGGCACGTCGGCCGGTCTCGTTCCAACCTCGGTCCCGTTCCTCTCTGTCTCTGTCTCTGTCTCGGTCTCGGTCGGCCGCACTCGTCCTCCTTCGCGTGGCCACTCGTCGCAGTTCCACTGCCGACTGCTCATAGTTACTTCAGTATCGAGGTGTTCGTTTCGTCCGCTGCGCACGCCCTTTCTAGATCTGTTTCAAACCTTTTTTGAACTCTGAAATTGGTTCTTTTCGTATTATGTTCAGCGTCCATGACCGGTAATTAAAATAAATCTTATAATTACGTAAATTATATAAAATTACGTGGTATGTAATAAATACATCTTTTCAGGTAACAAAGCGGTGTATCTGCTTACTTCAATATTTCGATAAACAGCAGAAGAGATATTTTTTTGTTATTACACATGCAAAGGAAGTCGCCACGACACACACGAGTGGCCATTTTCCGTACTTTTTTGATCCAAGCTAAAAGAGCATGTTCATTGTTATGGAAGGCAGACCGACTTACAACCGAATGAAGTCCGCGTTCCATAATCGAGTGTCTGGTGTCACATTTTGTAAAGATAATGTCATAACTCCAACAATATTATTTCAGTGGTACAGGGTGGCGCACGAAAAATCGGCCCCGAGCACTAGACTGCTCATTGTCGCTTACCAATCGTCATCTATTGTTTCGAAGTTGTTGTTTGCATTAGCTTACTTGTTATTTATTCAGCGCCTAGTTATTACATGTTTATCTATTCTGCTCGTAGCGGTCAACAAATCCTGCGTAATTGGCGAGCAGTCGGTACTTGGGGCCGCATTTTTCGTGCGCCGCCTCATATTATTTCACTGCGATCAGCCACACAACGGCTACAGTTGGCTAAACGGGAGGTTTTGCATATCACGAAAATTACAGGTGTGTGAGAATTCTGTAATGTATAAAAACTCCGTACATCAGGGGGGACACAAGTGCCCCCTCTTGATGCCTTCCATCTTCAGTCACCTGTGCCTCTAATTTTCAATTTTTTTTATAAGAACCACATACCAAGCACAATGAACAGCGAACGAGTAAAAATGAACGGTTCCCAAAAAAGAGCGATCACCGGTGAACTAGTTCCCAAGGATGAACGACTTTGCTCATCTCTAGTGTAGAACTGTCTTCAGCTACGAAGTCCTCTTAGAACTGAGCCCCTATGACCACGGAAGACATGTCTGCATACGGTTCAACAAATCCAATAAATCTTCCAGTTCTTCAGTTCTTCTGAAATTGTAATCATTTGTTTGCCTGTACATGTACATCACATCTACCGATTTCAGTGGTGTTCGGATAATCCCTTCGTGGTCTCTCCCTCTCTCTCTCTCTCTCTCTCTCTCTCTCTCTCTCCCTCCCTCCCTCCCTCCCTCCTCCCCACCCACCCTCCCTCCCTCCCTCCCTCCTCCCCACCCTCCCACCCTCCCTCATTCCTCCCCTCCATCCCTCCTCCCCTCCCTCCCTCCCTCTCCTTTTTTTCTTTCTTTTTTTTAAAGTGTGTTTAGATGTCAAAACGGATTCCACCGGAGTACAGAAAACGCTCAGAAACCAAATAAGGAGTCAAAACAGTCATGTTTTTTAAATAGAGGTTGAGTAGAATTTATAAGAAAAAATTTTCAAATATGTTGCGAAATTCTTTGTCCAAAAGTAAGAAAAAGATAGATTACAGAAACATTTGACGCGCTCCTCCAATTACAGAAATATGTGATGCGCCCCTCGAATTATCTTGAAAATCAAGTGCAGCAAATGAGATGCCGATTGATAATTTAGATTTAAGTGTTTAACTTTGAGTCCTAGAGAGTATAGAGATATTTGTTTGGTTGATTACGGTGACAATCCAGCCTGCTGTTGTGTGCCCTTACACCCATTTTATCATCTATGCCTGAATGTGCAAAAAAATTTCAACATTTTTTGAGTCTCAAGAAGTTCTGAACACAGAATCGTTCAAACAACAGGAGAGGGATTGCACATTCTCAGTCGGCAGCTCATTTGTTGTGCACGATTTCGTGCATCACTCAGAGCCGCGTGAAACGTCTCCGTAATTGTTTTTAGAGATGTCATTCTACAAAATATTTGCCTTTCTTATTTCTTTTTATTTTTTGTGTAGTAGTGTTCTTTCACGGTAGCAATTTAGTGCTGAGACCATTTCTCTTAGCGTTCTAAGAACAACAGCATTCTGAGCACGCGTATCGTTTCGTAGAGATGCCTGCTTTGCTAGGCCATCTACTTCTTCATTCTCAGGTACCTCAGATTGGTCTTTCATCCACACCATCACCATATTGCGACAGTTCCTCTGCACCCGAAACACAAAGTCGAAAATTTCTGCGGCTATGGATTTGGTACAACTACTATGCAGTTTACTAACCAGTTGTAGGGCTGAAACACTACCAGAGATCTGTCTGCTGTGGACGTCTGTGTGAAGTGCTTTTTTTCTTTTTTCTTTTTTCAGTCATCAGTCTTCTGACTGGTATCAAACCACGAATTACTCTCCTGTGCCAACCTCTTCATCTCAGAGTCTGCTTCATACACTCCAATCTCTGTCTTCCTCTACAGTTTTTACCCTCCGCGGATCCCTCTTGTACTACGGAAGTTATTCTTTGATGTCTTAATAGATGTCCAATCATCCTGTCCCTTATTCTTATCAATGTTTTCCACACATTCCTTTCCTCAACGGTTCTGCGCAGAACATCGTCATTCCTTACCTTATTAGTCCAAATGTTTTTCAACATTCGTCTATAGCACCACATCTCAGTTGCTTCAATTCTCTTGTGTTCCGATTTTTCCATAGTCCATGTTTCATTACCATAAAATGCTGTTGTCCAGACTTAAATTGTCAGAATTTTCTTCCTCAAATTAAGGCCTATGTTTGATACTAGTAACCTTCTCTTGGAGAGGAATTCCCTTGTTCCCAGTGCTTGTCTGCCTTTTATGTCTTCCCTGTTTCGTCCGCCATGGTTTACTTTGCTGCGTAGGTAGGAGAATTTCTTAACTTCAGCAACTTCGTGACCACCAATCCTAATGTTAAGTTTCTCGCTGTTCCCATTTCTGCTACTTCTCATTACTTTCGTCTATCTTCTCTTTAGTCTGAATTTAATTCTGCACTCTTTAGACTGTTCATTTTATTCAACATATCACGTAATACTTCCTCGCTTTCATTGACAACAGCAGTGTCATCAGCGAATCTTTTCATTGTTATCCTTTCTCTTTGAATTTTAATTCCACTCTTGAACCTTTCTTTTATTTCTATCACCGCTTCTCCGATGAACAAATTGAACAGCAGGGTCGAAAGCCTACATTCCTGTCCCACAACCTCTTTGATTCGAGCTCTTCAGTCTTGGTCTCCAACTCTTGTTAACCCCTCTTGGCTCTTGTACATGTTGTATATTACCCGTCTTTGGCTACAGCTTACTCCCATTTTCCTCAGAAATTCGAGAATATTGCACCATTTGACATTGTCGAAAGCTTTTCCCCGGTTGACAAATCGTATGGACGTGTCTTGATTTTTTCTTTTAGTCTTGCTTTCATTATCAACCGCAACATCAGAGCTGCGTCACTGATGCCTTTACCTTTCCTAAGGCCAAACTGATCGTCAAGTAACCAGTCCTCAATTTTCTTTTCTGTTCTTCAGTATATTATTCTTGTCAACAACTTCGGAGCATGAGCTGTTAAGCTCATTACGCGATAATTCTCTCATTCTACACACCAACGGATATAATAGTAGAAAGTGGATCCAGCTTTTACACAGCTATATATTTGAAAACGTGTTCTCGTGCGCGTTTTTCGTTGCCACCAAGATGCCCTAGCGCCCTCTGCAGTTCGCTGTGTTCTAACTTCTGCTCGACACCGCTACGTGACATAATTTTACATTCGATAATAACGCCCCGTGTACTGCAATTATTTTAGATTTTCATAAAAATTACTTTTAGCTTCTTATTGGCAAAATACCCAATTTCAAATTTCGAATATGTCAGAATAAAATTCCTTTTAATGTTAAAGCACGCGAATACTGTATCGGACTGCGCAATTTTTATATTCACTATTAACCCATTTTTATAACGATATGGCTGAGCAGATAACTTTAAAATGCACCAGACTTTGTTTTTTAATCGTCTGACATTGCTTCACAACAGCAAAATGTAAGATATCAATTCTTTTTAACTTATACTGTACGTCTGTAAACTTTGAATTCTATTTCATATTACGTACATTTTTTTATATGCATCATATTATTAATTAGGAATGCTAGTTTCATGTCAGCCTGAATATGGTCTTGATGTAAGGTAGAAACCGATCGCGTACTTAAGCAAAGTGTACAGCTTGAGTCAGCAATTCTGAATAAAAAATTCGTATGAACGTATGCCCTATTCCTAAAAGTTGTCGACAAAACTAATGAAGACAATGGAGAACAGAACAAATGCAGGTGATCGTAAATGAAATATTGCGATCTGATGTTTTGTTTAATCATGTACATTTCCTTACGAAAGCTGCTCAAAAACATCGTCAAATGCAATGCATTTTGGAGCTCTTTTTTGAAAGCTGCTATGTTGCTGATCTGAGCTCATTGGTACGGTAAATGCAAGTGTGAAGTTCCTCCTGTGAGTCCGCTCTGCACTTGTAGACATCGCTCTCAATCTAACATCAAGAACAGTAATCTAGGGGAGTAACATCGGATGATTTCGGTAACCAAGAAAGGACTTCGAGGCGACCGATCCGACGCCCAGGATACGTTTTAGTGAGTTGCTATGTCACTAGCTGTACGGAATGTGCAGGAGCTCCGTCGTGTTAAAAGTACACTGCTTAACAATTGACAAGGAACAGAGAAGTTGTTAGACAGGAGTAACCGCTGGCAGTGATGGACGACAGGAAAAACAGTACCTATGCAACAGAGGTGGAGAGGTACATGTCAGACGAAAAATGGTACAGATTTCGCCACATAGGAAAGCAGGATAACAGACATAAACAACGTTCATGTTTCATACAGGTTAGGCTCCCAAGACAGAGGTTGATATCGGACTGTCAATAACGAATAAGCCCTCTTTGGGCACAAATGCACATTTAACACCTTTTATTTACGCTCGTCACCAAATTGTTGTGAAATTCTTGGGGGATATTGTCCCAATCTTCTCTCGAGATGGCCGGCCTGAGTGGCCGAGCGGTTCTAGGCGCAACACTCTGGAACCGCGCGGTCGCTACGGTCGCAGGTTCGAATCCTGCCGCGGGCAGGGATTTGTGTGATGTCCTTAGGTCAGTTAGGTTTAAGTAGTTCTAAGTTCTAGGGGACTGATGACCTCAGCAGTTAAGTCCCATAGTGCTCAGAGCCATTTGAACCATTTCTCTTGAGATGGTTTTTAGTTCTTGCACTTTTCAGGGAGGAGTTGCTGGTTGAGAAAGACGTCAGCCAAGAGTGTCCAAAGGGTTTAAGTCCTGGGAGTTACAGGCCATTCCAAACGTTCAATAGCTTCTGTTTCTAGTGTGGACGATCCTTCAGCTTTCCCGTGTGGGCGGGCATTGTCTTGCATAAACTGAAAGTTGGGACCTACCTCGCTCCTAAAGAGACGGACATGAACCAGAATAATCTCCCTGCAGTACCGTTGCGCAGTAACGTTACCTCGTGCGAAGATATCCCGCGTTGTTCGGTTTGCCCGTACCATAAATCCTAGGCCATATGGATGATGTGCATGAACATTCTATGGTGTCTAACGTGTTCTCCTCTCTCTCCGCACTTACTGGTGGCCAGAACCGCTTGCCGCAGTGGAGTGGGATTCGTCGAAGAACACCAGTCTGGAGCTCTGTTGCTGACCCCAACCAACATGCTCTGTGTACCAATGAAATCTTTCTGTACGATTGCGTGGTTGAAGTGGGATGTATTTTGCAGGCTTCCGAGAACACAGTGCTGCCTGACTTGATGGTAGTGATGCGTGTACCAGTAGCGGCTACTAGGTCTCCAGTGATCAACTTAGGACTGATATGCATGCACCTTCTCGTCATTAGGGCTGCCTATCGATCCTCTTGCGGTGTGATGGTTCGTCTGTATTTCCACCTTCAGCAGCCGTTTTTTAATCACGAGAATACATTTTCGGATACAACTATTACTGTCACCACAGCAGTGACATTTTTGACTGGCTTCAAGCTGTCCGCCGGCCGGAGTGGCCGAGCGGTTCTAGGCGCTACAATCTGGAACCGCGCGACCGCTACGGTCGCAGGTTAGAATGCCTCGGGCATGGATGTGTGTGATGTCCTTAGGTTAGTTAGGTTTAAGTAGTTCTAAGTTCTAGGGGACTTATGACCTCAGCAGTTGAGTCCCATAGTGCTCAGAGCCATTTGAACCATTTTCAAGCTGTCCAGCTGCTCGTCCACGATCGTAAGCATTCGAATCATGTTCTTAAGACATGTTGCCGTACCATACGGAATGTCGCACTAATCGTTTCGACAACTTTCGTCAAACACCGTACTGCATGAACTTCGAATGCATACAGAGCATTCGTACACAGGTTTCGCTGCAGTTAGCACGTCCCGCCCTCTACATTTCCGTTTATCATTAAGTTTGTTAACATTGTCAGCCAGGAGATATGCGATCTGTTGTAAATATATTTTATTTATGTTAGGGTCTGAGAACCGAAGTAGTCAACATCTCACATGAAATATTCTTTGTTCTGACTGATAAGTAGTTTCGGCTAACAGTCCACCTATCTTCAGATTATAGAACATTCTTGATTGGAGTTGGTTCTCTTACTGCTTCACGCACCATTAAAATCTTTATTAACATGACTACATTCGTAAATAATGTAATTAAAAACAACTTTTCATCATTCGTGGTCAGTATAACTGGAAGATGGTCATAAAAAAGCCGTTATAACGTTACAGCTTAGTAACTGAGATCATCCCTTTTGCATAATTTCGTAACAGATATCATCTTATATATGTTGCTATGACATGGTACAGCTGTTATACTGTTCCCATGTACCAAGTCATAACAACGGTCGGTCAGCTGCTCAACAGCTGGACGTCTATTCCTACGTACACATCTTCGCACCCGCCGTTCACCCGTCATCTGTGGTCCGTGGTGCAGCACAGTTTGCCTGCCTCGACGCTGGTTATGGATAGCGCCATTTCGCCATGTACAGTGTACTTTAAACAAAGCGGCTCTGTTTCCGCATCCCCCCCCCCCCCCCAATTCGTTTTATATGCCCTCCACTGCTCATGCACTTCGAACATGATCTGTGGTCCTACTAACGTGACTAGACCCTGTATTTCGTCGCCAGCAAATATCATTGTGTTTAACCAGTTAGCTGATCTTACTTTAATACACCTGGTGACCGTGGATTGCCACTGTCGAACGATGTAGACTACATTTACTAAGAAAGTGTAGGCGATAACCACACCCTTGTCTCACATCTCTTTTTATTTTTATGATTCCCTTTTCTGTCTTAGAGTTGTCAAGGTGTATTTTGATTTGATTTAACTCCCGCTAAAATAAATGGCTCCAGCTCCCAAGCTTTTATCAGCAGTGGGTTTGTAATCTTGCACGTAGCGCGCGTCCCCACGCAGGCTGGTATTGTGGTGGGTCTAGACACCTGTTGGCCTCGCCAAGTTCTGCAGCGACCTCCGCAACCTGTTATCTGTTTTGAGAGCCCCAAATGTCACCGCAGTTCGGGCCGTACCGAGTGCTCCAGTTAATCACCAAGTGCTACTGTATGCGCTACCGCTAATCGGAGAAATCTGGCGCGAATAGGGAAGGGGCAGCTATGAAGAGCAGGAATTGAAATCATGTATGGCAAGAGTCAGCATTTTTACTGCGTGAGTCAAAGTTCATTACATAGTCTGCTTTTTAGCCTTCGCGGAACAAGGCTACAGGGACCACCAGCAATGACGAGGGCTATTCGGAAAGTAAGAAACGATTGGTCGCGAAATGGTAACCAGAGTGAAAATCAAAACTGTTTTATTTGCAACGGTTAGCTACACCTTCCAGCTACTTCTCCACACAGTCGCCGCTCAGACTTAGACATCTGTCGTAGCGTTGTACCAACTTTTAAATTCCTTCGTTACAGAAGACAGCCGCCAGTGCTTTTCAGCAAATTTCTACTCTGGACTGCAGCTCGTTGTCTGTTTCATAATATTGTCTTCGTAGCCAGCGATTCATTTGAGCAGAGACGAACCTCAAGGGTAGCCAATTACGGGCTGTATTGTGGATGCGAAAATGCTTCAGCATTATCTTCATTGCCCCTGCAGAGTTCGACCTAGAATTGTAGTGTAGAATTAACTGCATGACAGTTATGTTAAGTGGATTGCATAGCTTCAGGCGAAATCTTTCGCCAAGCCCTCATACTTGGTGGGAGACGCTAATTTATAGCCATCTTTACGTTCTCACTGTGAGCTCAGAACTGAAAATAGTTACATGATACGATGGACGGGCGTATTAGACACAGTGCCCAACGCATCTGTGCAAAGCTTCATCAGATTTTGACTGAATTTTTCATTTCGCGACCGATCGGTCCTTACTTTCCGAGTAACCCTCGTACATTACTGTTATCTATTCCTACCCTCATTTCTCATAATCAAGATGCAGACCGACACGTCTACATCGGGAGCCACGAGACTACTGATCGGAGTGTAGTGGAGGGTACACTGTGTGCCAGCGACTTCCAGTTCCATTCGCAGATGGAATGCGCAATGAAAGAGCGTTTGCACTCTTATGTTTGATTCGGACTTCCACTACAACATGGATATTAAGAAAAACGGAAGAGATTTCCTACAGTTTGCCTCTCAAAAACCATGAAAGGTAGAAACATAGCACCAACACCCCAAGAAGAGAAAAACTGAAAGTTTTAAGTAGTCTGCGTAGAAGTTAGAGCTAACTCTCGCCTTGCCACTTTACTAAAATGACCAACAGAAATTCTGAAACAACTTTTAAACTGAAGTTATGCCATTTTTCAGGCAAAACCTTATGATAACATTACTGGACTCGAAGAATTTAGCGGCGAACGTGTTAAATTTTCGAAAGCGCAACGTAAATTTCACTGATGTGTTTCTGAAGGAAACTGTTTAATAAATCTTATAATGGAATCCCAAAAGCTGCCAGATATTCCGTTGTAATGAGCCCAGTGTTATGGGTGAAGACCGATGCAATAAACTTTCTTCGCAGTTTCTGAGATATGTATCTAGGTATCAAGGAGAAAAAACCTTTTAGACCCTAATAGTTGCCGATGAATTACGTAGAGGATTGAGCTCCCGGTGTAACAGCATTAATTTAGCGACACCTGCAACACCAATACCTACCTTCTAGGTGACAATGTACGTAAGACAGGCTACAGTGCGTGGCAGTACAAACCGTGTGTATTTCTCGTAGGAAAAGAGCCATTAAACGGGACAAAGGGTCATGAGTATCCTAGTACTGGTCACGAATAAGCAAAGCCACGTGCTTTCACGCTCACACTAGATCAATGTTGATACCTTTTATAAAAGGGGATCTATATTCAAATGATTTGTTTATAGGATATATGTATCAAATTTTGCACAAAAGTCCAACAAACTCTCCATTGTACTATTTAAGCATATAGATGGTTAAATGATGGTGGGAAATGGATAGGTCAAAATTAGATTTAGTGGGAATTAGTGAATTTCGATGACACGAGGGAAAGGACTTCTTGTCAGATGAATAAAGGGTTATAAATAGAGAACCAAAAAGCGGTAACGCAGGAGCAGGTTTAATAATGAATAAGGAAATACGAATGCAGGTATTCTAACACGAACGGCATAGTGAACGCATTAATGTAGCCTAGATAGCGGCGAAGCCCGTACCCACCACAGTAGTGCAAGTTTGTATGCCAACTAACTCTGCTGATGATGAGGAGACTGGAGAATGTATGATGAGATAAAAGAAATTATTCAGATACGTAAGGAAGACGAAAATTTAATAGTGATGGGGAAGTGGAATTCAGTGCCAGAAAAAGGAGAAGGACAAATAGTAGGTGAATATGAACAGGGGGTAAGGAATGAAAGAGGAAGCCGCCTGGTAGAATTTTGCACAGAGCATAATTTAATCATCACTGACACTTGGTTCGAGAATCATGAAAGGAGACTGTGTACGTGGAAGAGACATGGAGACACTAGAAAGTTTCAGATTAATTATACGTATAAAGTTGAAATAGAGATTTCGAACCAAATTTTAATTTGTATGACATTTCCATGGACAGATGTGGTCTCTGACCATAAATTGGTTATGAACTGCAGATTAAAACGCATTAAATTGATAGAAGGTAGAAATTAAGGAGGTGGGACCTGGATAAGTTGAAAGAACTAGATGTTGTTGAGAGTTTCAAAGGCAACAATAGATAACGCTTGACAAGAAAAGGGGAAAGGAATACAGTAGAAGACGAATGGATAGCTCTGAGAGGTAAAATAATGCAGGCAGCAGAGGAGATCAAATGGGTAAAAGGACTAAGCCTTGTAGAAACTCTGGAAGCTAACGAATTTAACTGATGAAAGGAGAAAATTTAAAAATGCAGCAAAAGAAACAGGCGAAAGGGAATACAAACGTATAAATATGAGATTGACGGAAGCGTAAAATGACAAACCAGGAAATTCTAGAGGACAAATGTAAGGATTTAAATGCATGGATCACTAGGGGAAAGATAGAGACCGCCTACAGGAAAATGAAAGAGGGCTTTGGGGAAAAAATAATCTTTTGTAGGCTTATCAAGAGCTCTGATGGAAAACTGGTCCTAAGCAAAGAAGTGAAAGCTGAAATGTGGAAGGAGTACGTAGAGGGTCTATACAAGGGAGATGAACTTGCAGGCAATGTGAGAGAAATGAAAGAGGACGTAGATGAAGATGAGATGAGAGGTATGATACTGCGAGAAGAATTTGACAGAGCATTGATAGATCTAAGTCGAAACAAGGCCCTAGGAGTAGACGACATTCCCTCAGAACTACTAGCAGTCTTAGGAGAGCTAGTTATGACAAAACTTTCCCTTCTGGTGTGCAATACGTATGAGGCAGGTGATATAGCCTCAGACTTCAAGAAGAATGTAATAATTTGAATTACGAAGAAAACAGGTGCTGATAGGTGTGAATATTACCCAACTTCACTTTAAAATGCCATGGTTGCAAAATAATAGCACGAATTTCTTACAGAAGAATGAAAAAATTGGTAGAAGCCGACCTCATGGAAGATCAGTTTGGATTCTGGAGGAATGTACGAACATGTGAGGCGCCACTGTCCCTACAACTTCTCTTAGAAAATACTATATATGACACAGCAGCCACTGTGAATTAAGACACAAAGGAATGACAGGCATTAGCTCTAGTGGACATTGATTTAAATCAATGAGGAAAGCTGAAAATTTGTACCACATTGAGATTCGAACCCGGGTCTTATGCTTACCACTAAGCCATGTGGACAGTCATCGCTGCTGTATGGAGTACCTTAGCATGCCTCCCGCCGGACCCAAATTCTCAACTTATCCAGACACTACTAATGTAGTGCAAATTTCCCATTATCCTTATTACTCGCGGCGTTTCACCGATTCCCGTAAGACTTTGAGCGTTGTGTGGATCCGCATCGAAGAGATCATTGGCCGTCATCGGCTTAGTGGCATATATGTGGTATCTGATCTTTCGGACATGTCCGAAAGAACACTAGGAACTACATTAGTGGTGTCTAGTGTAAGTTGAAATTTTGGGTCTGACCAGAGCTAGTGCCTTGTCAGCAGGAGATCCGGGTTCGAATTCCGGTTTGGCACAAATTTTCAACTTTCCCCGTTGATTTGAATCAATCCCCTCTTGCAGCCAATGTCTACAATATAATTACTTTTTGTTTTAGAAGATAGGTTAAGGAAAGGCAAACCTACGTTTATAGCATTTGTGAACTCAGAGAAAAGTTTTGACTGTGTTGACTGGAATACCGTCTTTGCAGGTAGTAGGGATAAAATACAGGAAGCGAAAGGCTATTACAACTTGCACAGAAGCCAGACGGTAATAATAAGAGTCGAGAAGCATTAAAGGGAAGAAGTGGTTGAGAAACGAATGAGACAGGGTCGTAGCTATGTTATTCGAACTGTCCATTGAGCCAGCAGTACAGGAAAGCAAAGAAAAATTTGGAGTGGGAATTTAAGATGAGAGAGAAGAAATGAAAACTTTGAGGTTTGCCGACAGCGTAGGCTTAATTCTGTCAGAGAAAGCAAAGGACTTGGAAGAGCAGTTGAACGTAATGGACAGTGTCTTTAAAGGAGGATATAAGATGAAAATCAACAAAAGCAAAACAACCATAATGGAATGTTGTCAAATTAAATCAGATGTCTCTGAGGGAATTAGGACAGGAAACGAATCACTGAAAGTAGTAGATGAGTTTTGCTATTTGGACAAGAAAATAACTGGTGATGGCCGACGTAGAGAGCATATAAAATGTAGACTGACCACTAGAAAGAAAAAAGTTTTTGAAAAAGAGAAATTTTTTTTTAAATCGAATGTTGATATAAGTGTTAGGATGTCTTTTCTGAAGGTATCTGTCTGGAGTGCAGCCTTGTATGGAGATGAACGATAACGAGTTCAGACAAGAAGGGAGTAGATGCTTTTTAAATGTCCTGCTACAGAATAGTGCTGAAGATTAAATGGACAGATCATGTAAAAACGAGTAGGTACTGAATAGAATTGAGGAGAAATTAAATTTGTGGCATAACTTGACTAAAATGACAAACTGATTAATAAGAAGCATTCTGCAATATCAATGGATCACCAACCTAATATTGGAGGGAAATGTCTGGCGAAAAATTGTAGAGAGAGACCAAGAGATGTAAACCGTAAGCAAATTCAGAAGGCTGTTAGGTTGCAGTAGTTGTTCGGAGATGAAGATTCTCGCACAGGATAGAGTAGCATGGAGAGGTACATCAAACCAGTCATCGGACTGAAGACCAACAACAACAACAACAACAACAACATCAGTTACTACTACTACTACTACTGGTAAAGAAAAGCAATGTGATAAACTTATTCTGCTTACTAGTGGTTGTACGTGTGTGTGAAAGAGAGAGAGAGAGAGAGAGAGAGAGAGAGAGAGACAGAGACAGAGAGAGAGAGAGAGAGAGAGAGAGAGAGAGAGAGAGAGACTGGACTGTTTCCCACGGAGGCTCACTAATGTGAGATGTTCTACTGAAAACCTTTATCCACGTTGGACTATGTTTCCGAACCCAAAACGTAGAAATGGTGCGTACAGTTACAATTTAAACCAAAATGCGAAGTGGAAAATTAGCCTGTGATAAGGGGGAACATAACTCGATAAATAGTGCCTCCTGCAGGAATCGTAAGTTAGGAAACGCAGTTTAAGCCAAGAGCATGTAGTGATCTCACTCATATTTGTGGAGCGGCCCAGCGCCTCGCCCACGTTGTACGTAACTGAAGTTCGCGTTAAGGCCTCTGACTTGCTCTCGCAAGGCAAAGTTCCTGAGTTCCGCGAGATACATCACGTGTGACTATACTCAGTCGTCAGCTTTAAGCCGTTCTCCGACGGGGCGAGGCAGCAAACTTTGACGTGGAACCGGTCGGGAAATCCAACTTAACGAGCCACAGTGCCCGAGTCACATGTCACGTGATATCCAACGTGTTATGTGACTGTAGCGCTCTCCAGCAGAGTCTGAGAGCCGTTCTCCGGGGACCTTTGAAACGATAGTCACCAGACAGTTAACAGGTATAGCCATTACTTTATAAAATTTTATTTTTGTCTCTTTTCGCTCTTTGTTGTCTAGTGTTCAGTGTTTTTCACAACACATCACCGAATATTTATGTAATTTTTTCCATATGTCATTTTGAAGGTCATAGCTGACGTCACAATATAATCTGTTAAAACGTGAAACTTATTCTAAAATATTACTATTTAGCGCTTTTTTGGGACGTACAGGATCTATTCCTTTTAAATCCATACTCTTAGTCTTCTGAAATGATAATTAAATCAATATCCTAAACTGTCGACAGGCCTTGATATACATCAACGGGGACAGTTGAAAATGTGTGCCCGGACCGGTACTCGAACCCGGGATCTCCTGCTTACATGGCAGACGCTCGAGCCATCTTTTTTCTTCTTATTATTATTATTATTTCTCATTTTTGTTCAGTATAGTTCGTTGCGTTTGGTCTGTGCGGACGTCACATGGTGTCCGTTCATGTTGATCATTCATTCCTTTACTCAGTTTTTTTTACTACAGAGGACAATCGGCCCTCTGACCGAATGCGCTCAGCTACCGTGCCGGCAACCATTTGAGGTACCGAGGGCACAGATGATAATGCGACAGCAGGGATTTATCCCTTGCACGCTCCCCGTGAGACCCACATTCCCAACTTTTGTCCACCTTCCACATTCGTAGTGCGCCTGCCCGTTACACTCATTAATCGCGGCAGACAGTCCCGTAAGAGTTCGGGCAATGGGTGTGCATCCGCACAGAAGAAGAAGGTCAATGGCCAGTTAGCCTTAACTATATGAAGATGGCATCCGTTCGGACGTGTCCGAAAGAACAGATACCATCTTCATATTTTAGTCTTCTTGTGAGAAATATTAGAAGGACCAGACAGTTGCAATGCACTACCCGTTTCAGATCGCCCTCGCTCTCTTATAAAATTATTTGTTTGGCTGGTTGGCACTGAATATAATTGATATTACCCAGTTATCTTGTCTCACTTTAACTGATTGGCCGAAGTGGGTTTACCACTTTCTAAGAATGTAGTCAGTAGAGAAACTAAAATGCGTGGGCGATAAACCACACCCTTGTCTCGAGTAAACATAAACTCCGTCGATAGACCGTGGTGGGCCAATCAGTACTGACCGACCACCGGGTCATCCTCTGCCAATGGCGTCTTTGAATGTGGTATGGAGGCCTGTGTGGGGGCTACTTGATTGTCACAGCTAGGCAGGCAGCGCAGCCTGTCGAAAAAATGGTACTTTGAAAATAAATGCCGCAGTGTGGCTAGCCAACGCGTGTAGCTGATCGATTTTTAAATTTCAGTTCGAAATCGTAATTTTACTGTTGCTTTTGCACAGGAAAATGGCGATACCAAATGAACGATCGTCGTGTGTGCTGCAATTATCAATGCGAAGTGTGTTCAGAAAGAAACCGAACTTTTATTGTGCCAGCTTTATTGCTTATTTTACAACATTTTAAGCACTGTCTCCTTCAAAATAGCCCCCTCTACTTGAAATGCCACATTTTGGAACGCCTCCTGGAACACATTTTGTGGGATGGCGCCCATGTTTCTCGTCGCCTTATCCTGTTTCTCCTCTTTGGTTTAGAAACGACGTCCTTTCAACGTATTTTTCAGTTTGGAAAACAGGAAAAAGTCTGCTGGGCTAGGTCCGGAGAATACGGTGGATGGGGCACAACGGGACTATGGTGTTTTGCTGGATAGCTGCTGACAAGGAGTGACGCGTGAGCTGGCGCATTTTCATGATGCGGCATCCAATTCTGGATTTCACACAATTCACGCCGCCTCTTGCACGCAGTATCACGCATGTGCACTAAGATTCCCTGGTAGACTTCCTTGTTTAACAACCGACCACGTGGCACAAGTCCATGATGGATAATGCCTTTGTAGTCAAAAGACACAACCAACATCACCTTGATCTTTGACCGACTCATGCATGTTTTTTCTTGGACGAGGTGACCCTTTTCCCACCCACTGCGACTACTCCATCTTCGTTTCAGCACCATAGCCGTACACCCACATCTCATCGTCTGTTATTATGTTCTTAAGAAAGTTTTCATTGTCCTCAACAGCGGCAAGAGCCGGCCGGTGTGTCCGCATCTCGTGGTCGTGCGGTAGCGTTCTCGTTTCCCACGCCTGGGTTCCCGGGTTCGATTCCCGGCGGGGTCAGGGATTTTCTCTGCCTCGTGATGACTGGGTGTTGTGTGATGTCCTTAGGTTAGTTAGGTTTAAGTAGTTCTAAGTTCTAGGGGACTGATGACCATAGATGTTAAGTCCCATACTGCTCAGAGCCATTTGAATTATTTGAACTGGCCGGTGTGGCCGAACGGTTCTAGGCGCTACAGTCTGGAACCGCGCGACCGTTACGGTCACAGGTTCGAATCCTGCCTCGGGCATGGATGTGTGTGATGTCCTTAGGTGAGTTAGGTTTAAGTAGTTCTAAGTTCTAGGGGACTGATGACCTAAGACGTTAAGTCCCATAGTGCTCAGAGCCATTTGAACCAGCGGCAAGCAGTTCCTCGCACGTCTCAACACGGATCTGTTTCTGCTCTTCAGTCAACAAACGCTGTACGAATTTTGCACCGAACAGTTAAACGACGTTTCCGCGAATCAGCACGAGCGCTATCCACATGGCCATCATCTGTTAATGGGGAAGGACGTGCGGACTTGTAATCGTCACAGACCGATATTCTGCCCTGTTGAAAACGTTTAAGCCACTCGTAGCACTGCGTGCGACTCATACAGTCCTCCATGTATGCGACTCATACAGTCCTCCATGTATGGTTCAATTGGTTCAAATGGCTCTGAGCACTATGGGACTTAACTTCTAAGGTCATCAGTCCCCTAGAACTTAGAACTACTTAAACCTAACTAACCTAAGGACATCACACGCATCCATGCCCGAGGCAGGATTCGAACCTGCGACCGTATCGGTCGCTCGGTTCCAGACTGTAGCGCCTTTAACCGCGTGGCCACCACGGCCGGCCCTCCATGTATGCTTGGCTAAGCATTTGAAATATCTCTGTGAATGTTTTGCCAAGTTTGTAGCAGAATTTCACACAGACACGATGTTCTTCAAGCTCCTTCATTGCACTAATCCGACGAGCAGGCTGTACACGTGCTTGCTGCAGTGGCTGTGGTTCCCTTGCTCATTGTCCGTGCGACACGAGGCAGATGGCAGTTTGTTGTCTAAACCTGCCGATAGGTGGGCTTAGTAACTGCTTCAAAAGTTCGGTTTCGTTTGGAATACACCTGGTATTAAGTGTCCATTGTTAATATGCAATATGCATTTCGCCAGCAAATTTACAAAGAGCCGCTTCGTCAGAAGCGAATTTATGAGCGCTGTAGAAAATTCATAGAAGATGGCTGCATCTGCAGGTAGAAATTCACGGGTCGTTCATATACATTGCGTGAAAATGTCGCCGTACCCGTGCAATTTACGAAAGGAGCCATAGGTAATACCCAACACGGGCAAACAATGAACGTAACACTATGATAAAACGAATTATTTACAAGAATAGAATGACCTTTACCGTTATTGTCGGAATCCCTTGAAAACACTACAGCCTTACGCTTCTTCACGGATTTAATAACATCACTGTCACTGGAATTCTCCTCAGAACGATAAAGACATACATTCACTTGGTCATCCGGCTCTTCACTCTCACTAGGAATATATGTATCGTCAAAAACACCTAACAGTCCTTCAAATTTGTTCATTTTCTTCCGTTTTCTGAGTAGGACTATCTCTAGAAGCAGGAAGAACTTCAAGATGAAAATAGTAACTATTTGAAATGTCAAAATACAATCAAAGGGCTAAATAACTAAGGAGTTCATCAAGCCAATCAAGTTTGATGCAATGACTATGGGTGAAACATCTAAATGGACGAAGTAATTAAAATATATCATGGCAGATGGCACTTACAGACAGCGTGTAGAAAACACTAGTTATCTCGAGAACCGTCGGTAACGGGTTGAGCGCGAAACTGGAGTAAACTGCGAATCCGGCCGCAATGCGTTGAAATCTCTCAACCAGTGTTATGACGAGTTCTTAAACAGCGTTCGTATCAGAATCGTACAAACTGAAGTTATTGCAAGCATTGCATCCTGATCATCATACCAAAATGTAAGACTTTTGCGCTGTAGTTCAAGAGGACGTGGAAGAGAACTATTTTTCTGAATGATTAATTTTTTCAGGAGAGTCCAGTTTTAATGTTTCTGGAAGGAGATAAATAACACCTTTCTTTTACAAAGCTATCTTTCATTTATAAACTAAGTTGCGAAGACTTCAAGATGGCTGACAATTAAATGAGAGAAAGAAAATACCGCGTTATTAGCTGTGAATATCCAAAAGGTGGAGAAGGCTCGCCACGGCACGGTGAAGCTGGTTTTCAAACTTATCGTCTAGTCTCTATATGCATGCGACTGAACTTCTGTCATCCGCCGAGTTCATTACGTGCCCGATAGCTTCCAAGCATCTAATAAAATCTTGATTATGAGTGACAGGATAAGTACCATGTATTGTCCTTGCTGCCGAAAAGTAAACACATTCCAGAGATATGAATCATGTGGTTTCTGTTCCATGATTTCTGTAGCAGCTAGCGGATTGGGAGAGAAGGAGAACCCTGCCAGTACTTGCAGGAACAGGTCACGAAAGCCGTCAGGAAAACTGTCTGTCTGACAACTGCATCACACAAGCGATAGACAATCCGTACATCTCTGAAGCACATACCACTCTCATTACGAAACACTTGTCTAAACTAGTCGTCAAATCATTTTTAAATAAGCTGATGAGCGAAATTTGAAATTGTAAATTAATCCGTAAAAAGCAATGCAGAATTTGAAAAAGTTACTGAGGATTTAACAAGAATTTAAGCAAGCGAACTCATAATGCGCATGCCTCGTCCAAAACTGTTGCACACGTGAGTCCACACTTACCCAGCTCCTAGACGAAGCTGAACGCCCGGATAAACAAAACTCTTGACGCCTCTAACAATGTTAATTTGCATAAAAGGTGCATTTGCTGCACATTGCTATGCAACAATAAAAGATGTGGAGTAAAAACAGTTGAAGTGCGTCTCATCATTACGACAAATTTTGTTCGTACATACAGAGAACATTTGTTGCGTTAAATACACGAGACTGGTGATGACATTTTTCATCTTTGAAGCGAAATATCCTCTATAGCACGTCGAAGACCCAAACCATGAGCTTCTGGGTGTAATATGTTGCACATGTAGTGCTGGCAGCGTGATCAGAAACGCAGTATTAATTGTAGGTTGTTTGTCTAACGGCTTCCAGGGGACACGAACACTTCATTTCAACATATGCGTAATTACTGACCAAATTTAAAAATCTGAAATGCTGTCCTTGAATACAATAAGGTAAGTGTTAGTCTTGATGCAGCGTAACTGACATAATTTCAAACGTTTCCGAAATTTTTCCTGGCTGACATCTTTGGGAGTGCAAGTGATTATGCCCCTTGCTGGTCCCGGTATAAATGTGACCAAGTTTTGTGCAGGCGTTTTACTCTAAAGCATTCCATTTGGAGCAATATAAATGTTGACACTTCCTCTGCTTATTTATTCAGAGGCATTAATATGTACATCGATCATCATCATTATCATTATAATCACTACTTTGTTCTTCATCTAAAGACTTGGATGCCGCAGCCTGAGGGACAGCTTCATGGTTTCCATCCGAAGCAGCTCTTATATCTAAAAGAAAATCATCTGCAACTACACAGTGACTAACAACTGATTCAGAGTCTGTGTTTGGAAAACGTATTCTATCCCCTTTCCCGCTCCTATTTTTAGATGTAGATTCCGGCATTCTACTTGAATAATATGAAGAAATGACTTAAGTACTCTCTTCTCCTGTGGACTGTTGTTATTGTTATTGTATACTGTTACAAATGACGCTAACCATTCTTCTAAACTAGTATGGAATATCAAACATAACAGTGATGTAAAGCAAACCCCTACAACATTACGATACTGCTTTACTCAGTCGTAACCACGTACTGGCAATTTTTCGCTCTCCTGTACAACACAGGAGAGTGGTATCTGACAGTTGATCAGAGTTGCAAGTTGTAACAACGTGAGCCAATAAAGCATTTTCTGAATTCCAACAAAATTTATTTGATTACAACACAATCGTATTTAACGACACTACAACATAATCCAGAAAACGTGTGGTATAAAGAACGAAATCTGACAAATATAATGATACAGATTTCTAAAAGTACCTTCAATGCGTTATTGAATATTGAAAAAGAGCATATCTGATGGGTAAGGGATCGATTTCAAGTCTTTCATACAGCAATTAAAAGTTAAAACTCTCTCCAGGTCAGTTGGGCCCAGGGTGTGCAACTAGGGTTAATTATATCACTATACAACACATAGTACAGGAATATGATGTCACAAACATTTGGATGCGTGAAAAACTAGCTTTTGTTTGAATTGAGCCCAAATTACTGAAATTATATTAATCCAGTGTTTGATCATGAGGGCACTTAGCAACTTCCAACAATCTTTCTGAAACCATTCTTCGGTTACATTGCATTAACTCCAACACTTCATAAACTCATTTGTAAAGTAATTAGACATGTGGAGCTGTTTTATAAGTGGGAGTTCGATTCTTTAATTGGTTGTTCACTGTCTAATGTCTCCAACAATAGTCTGAGATGTCCAGTACTGTAAAGGAAACGTCACAACTTTACCAGCATTCCTTGTTACGAGTGCGCACAATGAAGCAGCACCTCAAGAGAAGAGAATACGCGAATGGCAAGCTGCACTAAAGAGTAGTCCTGTTTCCGTTACTAAAGATAGAAAGATTGCGATTTACCTTGCTATCGACTGTGAAGTCAGCCTTAATCATTTGAAAGGAACAACCATCCCGGCATTTGGCTTAAGCGATTTTGGGGAAACCACGGAAATCTAATACTAGATGTCCAGATGGAGATTCGAATCGCGGACCTCCCTAATGCGAGTCCACTGTCTTACTTCTCCGGCACCTCGTAGGAGGTGGAAATTTGGATTATGCGTATATTTCGATGTCGGTTTTTCTTCTTGAAGAGGGGAAAACTCTCCAGGTTAGGAAAGTATTTCATTAACATTCCTCAGCAGCGGAAGCTGGCGACCGCCCATTTGTAAAAACATTTAGGTTTGAAAGTTATTTTAATTAAATTCCGCAACTCTCAAACGAAACGACGTGGACGTGTGGAGACGCGCAGAGGTCGCGACCCACCGTGCGACGCGGGGAATTTAGCAACAAGCTGCCGAGGTGCCGAGGAGAGCAAAGCGGGACCTGTCATTCAGTATGCTCGTACTCGCTAGAAGTGGGGCCTGAGAAATATCGTTCATAGGGCATATTGTGGTTTCCCAATGTTGAGAACTACCTGTGTTTATTGTTTTTATTTATGCGAGTCCCCACTAAAAAGTAGAAACCAGAGGCTGTGGATATACTGTGTGATTCAAAAAGATGGAAAAGATTTCAACTGTTTGTTACAGACAAACTAAAAAAGATAGAAACGCTTTGTGTATGTCACTGGACGTAGGAAGCTTCAAAGTTTTGACGCAGCTGCGCTGTTGTTTGTTTGTACGAAGATGGCGACTACGGAACAAGAGAATTCATTTTGTGTATTGGAATCAGGCCTTGGTATCTGTCCCGGGCGGCAATTTCAGGAGGCGTCAAATTCATATTACTGAAAAAAATCTTGTTTCACTATGCGCCTATCATTAAACAGCCGATAATTCATACGAGTTTGAAACGCATCTCAGATAGTTTTTGAACATTTTTAAGTACATTCTAAGTCGATTTCTGAACGAATCAAAAGTTGATCTTTGAATGTATGCAAACTATACATGATGTCTCTGCCAAGGGAATCCCTGTCGCGTCTAGAAATAACAACGCTTTCCCACAGACAAAAGGGGACGGAGCTATACGAGCTGAGCCAAATAAACCCCAACGGGTGAATGCCAATCACTACCTGTTAATGTGGTTGATTGAGTGTGCGAATGATCAGCGCTGTTATAATTATTAGCGAAATTGGTAGATTCAGACTACCAGACTGGAAATAAAGGGCAGGAATAACAGAAAAGAAAGATTACGTATTATCTTCTCGGTGTATCTAAGAAAATGAAATTCTGACAGAAACTTTTTGCCAGAGCTCTACTCAACTAATGGCCAGTTGTACAGTCCCCGGTTAGCAGCCGCTCAAGTCCTATTCTCGCAACAGCGCGGAAAAAACGTTGTACGAAGACGCAACCGGAGAATAAACGAGGTATAACTGAACCGGTGATTCAGGCAAGGGTTAGGGGAGTCAATCGGAGAATAAGTTTTGACAGTGGCAGATATAGTTGCGGCATTAGTGATGAGAGCATTGTTAGAATTTGGAAGGAGAATAAACGCGGACAAAAATGGTTTAAATGGCTCTGAGCACTATGGGACTTAACAGCTATGGTCATCAGTCCCCTAGAACTTAGAACTACTTAAACCTAACTAACCTAAGGACAGCACACAACACCCAGTCATCACGAGGCAGAGAAAATTCCTGACCCCGCCGGGAATCGAACCGGGGAACCCGGGCGTGAAAACGAGGACATCACACTAATTATGTGGAAGAATAAGACAATTCCAAACTTGTATAGAAATTCCTGACTACTATTTTTCGATCCCATGCTTGACAAATTGGGGGTATTTCCTAACGTAAAACGTTTTCCTTGTAATAGGCATAATAGGCATTTGATATTGGTACTTCGCGAATTACATTCTGTCGTATTATTTATGTAAATGAGCTATATAAAAATGACCATTTGTGCCAAAACCATGTCGCTTATTTGGCGAATGTTACAATTGCTACCATATTAGAAAGAGCTATTTCGTTTTATCTAGTAACAGTGACATAATAGCCGTAATCAAATCGAGAAGCCACGCCAGTCTTGGATAATATTCGGTTAACACATTTTTCAGTATTAAAGAACGGTATTTTGAGTTTTCATGTAGCAAATCAATTGATGAACTTTGATGAGATAAGATTCTTTCGCAGAAAGGAAAGAATGCCGTGTAAAGCAAGATTAGAGAGAAAAAAAATGCTGGGACCTAAGGATTGAAGAAACGTCTACTATCTTGCTTGTCTCTTGTCTTTACTGGTTTCATGTTTCCTCTATTTTATTTTATGTCACAAAAACGAGAACTTTATTATCTAATAGGCAGTGGGTAGGATGTCGAACCATCCAGCTGGGAGCAGGAGAGGCACCACAGGACATTTTAGCTTCCAATGTCCTGAATATAGGCTTTATGGCCTCCATTACGAAATATACACGTTTAAACTTCACAGAGCTAAATACAGTGACGTGCGATAGAAGAATGGCGTGTGAAGAGGCGTGGCACTGTACTTTGGCTCACTTAATCCCAACTAACATATCTTACATATCCTCAAAATGGTTCAAATGGCTCTGAGCACTATGGGGCTTAACTTCTAAGGTCATCAGTCCCCTAGAATTTAGAACTACTTTAACCTAACTAACCTAAGGACATCACACACATCCCGAGGCGGGATTCGAACCTGCGACCGTAGCGGTCGCGCGGTTCCAGACTGTAGCGCCATTAACCGCTTGGCCACCCCGGCCGGCATTTCCTCAAACATATATGGTTTATGAATGAGATTTTCACTCTGCAGCGTTGTGTGCGCTGATATGAAACTTCCTGGCAGATTAAAACTGTGTGTCGGACCGATACTCGAACTCGAGACTTATGCCTTTCGCGGGCAAGTGCTCTACCATCTGAGCTACCCAGGCACGACTAACGCCCCGTCCTCACAAGGTCACGAGTTCGAGTCTCGGTCCGCCACACAGCTATAATCTGCCAGGAAGTTTCATATATGTTATATATATCAAATTATTCAGAAAGATATGCGCTACAAAATGAACCCAGTTTCAAAAAACCAGTTTTTTTAATAAATTTTTGAGGTCCTATCTCAAACTCTTAGGGGGGGGGGGGGGGACACTATTGAGTTTTTGCCCAAGTTCGGAAATATCGTAGTACCGGCGCTGGTTGGAATTAGCTTGAAGTCAATCGATAGTTCAAGTATAAATTGCGTTCCACCGCCGATTCAGCAAGAAGCCTCCTTTGCACAAGCATATTTATAAGTGGCAAACAAACTTCTTGGAAGTTGGTTGCATATGCAAAGGGAAGAGCAATGGCTGACCACGCTCGTCTGATAAAATGTCGAGCGTATCCGAGATGCGTTCACACGGAGCACTCGGCAGTCCAGAAAAGGGCACATCAGGAACTTAACTTCCTCAAACAACGGTGTGGCGTGTTCTGAAACGACGCCTGCACCTGAAGCCTATAAGATACAGTTACTGCAGCACTTGCGCCCCGGAGACCGTAACAGAGGGTATGAATTTTACGTTTCAACTCTACAGGAGGACGAGTCATCTTGTCAGACGAATCGACGTTTCATCAAACAGTTAAAGTAAAACACCACAGTGTAAGACTTTGGGATCACAAAATCCTGGCGTCGTAGTTGAGCGTGAAAGAGACTCATAGAGACTGAACGTGTTTTGTGCCGTTTCCGTTCTCAAAGTGTATAGACCTTTCTTTTTTCTGTGGACGAAACTATGACAGGAGTGTCATACCTAGATATGTGGCAAAACTTATTTCCTCAACGTGACGAAGATTCCAGTGATTTCATTTTCATGGCTGACGCCGCCCCGGCTCACTTTCACCTTAAGGTGGTTCGTTTATCTTCACAAAATCATACTGTGATTCTGGATTGGAGGAGATGGACAACAAGATCTTGTTGATTGCTTTTGGCCTCCCAGATCACCAGACCTTACATCCTACGATTTTTTTTTCTGTGGGTGTATATAAAACATAATCTTTTCCCCAGCTATGGCAGCTACTCTTCAAGAGCTGAGAAATCGAGTTGTTGACGCTGTTGAGTCAATAAACAGGAACCTGTTGATCCGTATGTGGAATGAAATACAGTACCGTTTCGATGTTTCTCGAGCAACGCATTGTGCTCATGTTGAGTGTATGGTACAGTGTCTATGAAAACATAAAACTTTGAACCCTCCTGTCCCAGTGACAATCTGTAATAAACAAGTGAAATCTGTTATTTCTTATTGAATCACACTGTACTTACTGTGTCTACTGCTTTTCTATTCTGGTGCCTTGTGACGACATTCCCGTGACTTGAAACATGCCCTACGTATTTTACGAATCAAATTAAATCTCATGTAATTTTAAGTGACACTAGTTACTGCCCGCCATCCATGTGAAGCACGTGTTGATCTCACCGCGGTTTCTAGACTGAGCCACACACAACTGATTTCATTAAAGTGTACGGGCCAGAAGATGGCGTTGACGCCACACCGAAACTAGTTGCGAAATAAATAAAAAATCGCAAGTACAGCTGAGGTAATTTCATTTTAATAAAAAAATTATTGAATTGGTCATGTTAATTATTCTGTATTTATTCAATGATACGGAGTAATTGAAAAAGAAAGAACAGACTTCAATTGTTTATTACAGACAAACTATAAAAGATAGAAACACGACGCCCATGACACTGAATAGAGGAAGGTTCAAAGTTTTGACACAACTGCGCTCTTTCTTGTAGCAACATGGCGACTACACCACAGATAAAAAAAATTATTGTGTGTGTTTAAATTTTGCGAAATCAAACCGTTGTTAAATTAGTGCAACGTGCATTCCGCCGTTGATTCAGCTAGAAGCCGCCACTGCACAGGTATGTTCGTGACTGGGATACAAAATTCTGAAACTAGTTTTTATTCAAAGGAAATGGCACTGGTCGTTTTTTAAATGGTAAATCTTTTAATTATTTCGTGAATAATACATTTGGGGGGAGAATACTCAGACGTATTTCTGACCTCTAATGCGTTATTTGATCCAATTATACGACGCGCTTGGCGTAGTTAATGTAACTGTCTTTTTGTTGAACGTTTTCAGTAATCCAGAAGACAGGTATGCGATGTGAAAATGATTCGTTTCGCTGTGTTTGGTCGGTTTCCAATCTTATGTTCACACAACATTCACCCAGAGAGCTTTTTAAGTTGGACTGTTACGAAATCTAGAGTCAAATGAACGGAATAAAACCAAGTAAAAGTAAAAACCGTGATCGTAACTTATGTATATAAAAGAAAATTACATTTCAGTGACTCCTTTACTCTTTAGACTATGATCAGAACAGTTAGCACACCTGTAAATTACACAAGCTGTCATTGACGTCTGCTTCAAATTTGTGATATCATCACAGTTCCCTTACTATACTTCCCCGGATCTATATTACTAGACTGCTCTCCTGGATCCTGTACCTGTTTCGAAATGTCTGTCTACAAGCACCAAAAATTTAAATTTCGATATTTCGCTTAATTATGTGGCCTAATTTAAAAATTTAAAATTACTTTCATAATACACTCATTAAGAGGCAAAATTTTATATCAAAAGTTTAACAAAATAAGACAAGCACCATACTTAGAAAGGTGTGTGTGTCTCGAGGCTCTGTAACTGACTGACTTAGATACCCAGCCAACATTGATCCAGTATTTGAGAATGCACTTAGCGACTTGCAGCAGTCTTTACATATAACTTCAACCGCTTATGAAAGTTGTTTTCATTGTCTCATTTACACTCTCCCCCCCCCCTCCCATAAAATGAGGAAGGGAAAATCGCTTATCGATTACTACCTTTTCACTGTTCATGTATTAAAACCTGCATGAGGCGCGACGTTTTAATTTGTAAATTTATTAATTCTTTACTAGCGGCTCTATATACAACACAGTTTGCAGGCAGTATCCACATGCACCACTGAATGTACCTGCACGATTATATCATTGTACGACGCAGCGTGCTGTAGAGATGCCGACAGAAACGCTTAAAGGCATGAAAACCTAGCTATTGCTTTAAATGGCGCGCAGCAAAGCATCGTGAGGCACGGGTTCTACATTTTTACTTCTTAAATAACTCTATTTGCAACACATTTCGCAGAGATTAGCTAAACAAGTACTCTTATCCGCGAAAATTGTATCCATTGTACGACACATACTTCAGGACATATGACGTTTCAAGCAGTGAGCTGCGTGAGAGATTAACTTTTGCTTAATATGTAGCGCAAATTACACAGACTATATTCATCCAGTGTTTCGAAGAGCACTTAGTAACTTCGTACAAACTTTAAACACAATTTCGAACCTTTCCAAAAGTTTTTTCGCTTACATGCTTAAAGTCAAATATTTAACATAGTAACTCACTAGTAAAGTGGTCACAGGTTTGGAACTGTTGTATACACGAGAAGTCCTCTCTTTATGGACTCGAGAGTGGAAGAGTTACTAGTCCCAAAGAGTACATTACAGGAAACATCTTAACAACTGAGGAAAACGTTGGCCATGATGCGTCGTTTGGGATGGGAATACTTTGAACTGAACAAGAACTAAAATGCTGTAAGATAGAGAGTAAAATGTTACAACTCAAATTAGGACGTGCGAGAAAACTGGCCTTGCTAACTTCTGGAGCTGATGTCAGGATGTCGTGGAAGGGACAGGATATGCTATTCGCAAAACGATGGTCGTGGCAAAGGTAGAGAAAGAGAGAGAGAGAGAGAGAGAGAGAGAGAGAGAGAGATAGAGAGAGAGAGAGATAGAGAGAGAGAAAGAGAGACCTCTTCTACCTCTGAGTCTGCTTGATTGGGAGTTGGGAGGGAGGATTCTGCAAGCTATGTTACCATTCCTGTTAGACTACTGGTTACTTCAAACTACAAAGTGAATGCTGAAATGATTCCTCCCAGTATGGCATTCATCGACTTCCCAACCTATAATTATCTGCCTGAGTTACTCATAGTGGCATGTTTTTAATGACTTCGCCCATCGTCAGAGCGTAAATCTCTAGCCTTCCTCCTTATTTAAGTTTATGAAACTTTCCTGGTTGCGCAGCTCAACGACCAACGCGTTTGAGCACAGCTCATAGCTAGCCGTTGATTTAATTAAAATGAGCAGGGTGCTATTCATGCTGCTTAGTTCCTCGCCCTTTGTTATAAGTGAACCTCAGCAGGGTATTTATAGTTTGACTATTTTTTTTCTATCCGGCCTTTCAAGCGAAGTAATAGTATTAAACAGAAATGTTTAGACAAAATCTTATACTACCATAGCTACAGTTTTTCCAGCTATACTTAATTTCAACGGAAAAACAATCTGTGAATTTTTCGTTGGAGTCTCTACAAAACAGACGATAAAAAGCTATTTCATTCGATAATAAATGAAGATGGTTGATACATTCTCTTAAATCTTTCATAAACATTCATACGCTATCAAGTTCTGATTAACCTCTATTAACACAATGTATGTGAAGTGTTACAATTTTATGCTGCCTGCATTATTAGCTTTACTTTTGTAGCGCTCATAATCAGACGAAACTACACTTACCACCCTAAGTAAATGACTCGTAAAATTCAGAAGTTGCCAGTAAAGAACTACTCTGAACTATCGACTGAACGATCGACTAAAATATTAAAACATGAAGTACTGCGAGATCAGACTGCGTTTTTTCTTTTTGTGAATTTTTTATTTTCTGCTTCGCGAATATTTATGGTCATTCCCGCTGACACCCCAGTAATCGATACTTGATTTTGCGGTATGGCGTTTTTCGACAGCTTGTGATCACCTGTATGTCTAGCGTAAAGATTATCCTCTTTATACAATATTTTAGTCAAGCGTCTGAATCGAAGATCTATACCTCGCCAACCATGTCTTATATATTGCAGGAGATACAGGTGTGGACAAAAACATAAAAACACCAGAAATACAACGGACTACCACACCAAATACGGTGCAGGAAACCGTTGGCATTGAAAACTGATTCCAGTCGTCTAAGACTGGATAAATAAAAGTCTTGTGTGGTTTTCAAGGGCATCTTATACCATTCTTCTTGCACAATACTGGCAAGTTCAGGTAATGATAATGGAGATGACGCACCCTTCTCAAAAAAGTAAACCAGAAAGGCTCGACAACGCTGAGACCTGGCGACTGTGGCGACCAGGGAAGTTGCGGCAATTCTTCTTTGTGCTCACAAAACCAATCCTGACCGATGCGAGCTGTGTGAACATGGGCCCTGTCGCCTTGGAACACAGCCTCTCTATTTGGAAACAGACATTACACTTTGGGTTGGACCTGCTGATCTGGAACGGTCACATAATCCTTGGCAGTAATGTGAACTTACAAAGTAGCCGTGGAGCCCATTGAATACTACACTACTGGCCATTAAAATTGCTACACCAAGAATAAGTGCAGATGATAAACGGGTATTCATTGGACAAATATATTATACTAGAATTGGCATGTGATTACATTTTCACGGAATTTGGGTGCATAGATCCTGAGAAATCAGTACCAAGAACAAACCACCTCTTGCCCTCATGACGGCCTTGATACGCCTGGGCATTGAGTCAAACAGAGCTTGGATGGCGTGTACAGGTACAGCTGCCCATGCAGCTTCAACACGATACCACAGTTCATCAAGAGTAGTGACTGGCGTATTGTGACGAGCCAGTTGCTCGGTCACCGTTGACCAGACGTTTTCAATTGGGAAAGATCTGGAGAATGTGCTTTCCAGGGCAGCAGTCGAACATTTTCTGTATCCATAAAGGCCCGAACAGGACCTGCAACATGCGGTCGTGCATTATCCTGCTCAACTGTAGGGTTTCGCAGGTCGTAACACATCTGAAATGTAACGTCCACTGTTCAAAGTGCCGTCAGTGCGAACAAGTGGTGACCGAGACGTGTAATCAATGGCACCCCATACCATCACGCTGGGCGATACGCCAGTATGACGATGACGAATACACGCTTCCAATGTGAGTTCACCGCGATGTCGCCAAACACGGATGCGACCATCATGATGCTGTAAACAGAACCTGGATTCATCTTTAAAAAAATGACGTTTTGCCATTCGTGCACCCAGGTTCGTCGTTGAGTACACCATCGCAGGCGCTCCTGTCTGTGATGCAGCGTTATGGTCTCCGAGCTGATAGTCCATGCTGCTGCAAACGTCGTCAAACTGTTTGTTCAGATAGTTGTTGTCTTGCAAACGTCCGCATCTGTTGACTCAGGGATCGAGACGTGGTTGCACGATCCGTTACAGCCATGCGCGTAAGATGCCTGTCATCTCGACTGCTAGTGATACGAGGCCGTTGGGATCCAGTACGGCGTTCCGTATTACCCTCCTGAACCCACCGATTCCATATTCTGTTAACAGTCATTGGATTTCGAACAACACAAGCAGCAATGTCGCGATACGATAAACCGCAATCACGATAGGCTACAATCCGACCTTTATCAAAGTCGGAAATGTGATGGTGCGCATTTCTTCTCCTTATACGAGGCATCACAACAACGTTCCACCAGGCAACGCCGGTCATCTGCTGTTTGTGTATGAGAAATCGGTTGGAAACTTTCCTCAAGTCAGCACGTTGTAGGTGTCGCCACCGGCGACAACCTTGTGTGAATGCTCGGATAGCTTGTCATTTGCATATCACAGCATCTTCTTCCTGTCGGTTACGTTTCGCGTCTGTAGCACGTCATGTAGCAATGTTAATGGCCAGTAGTGCAGCATATGGCTACTCAAGTCCTCACCGAATTTCCATCGTGTTTCACTCTTGCCACGTAAACACGGCATTTGCATCACTGGTGAGTGGTCACGGTTCTGCAGCTTGCACTACAATCCCCTTCTGATGGAACTCATTTCGTGTTCTTTTCATAGTATCAGAGTTCGTGAGAGCGACATTCAGGTTTACCGTAAGTTTTGCAACTGAAGTCCACTTATTTTTAGTCACAATTCTCTCCAATGGCCATCTGTTACGGTCATTCAACACACACCTCCATCGGCTTGTCACTTATTTTTTCGTTCTCCCCGTAAGTGGTCTAAATCTTAGAAACGGTGATTCTTGGAATACCGAACACTTTGGCTACCATGGTGATGGAAGCACGCACCATACGAGCCTCAAACACTGTCCACACTCGTACTCACGTAGCTCCGACGTAATATACTCGCAACCGCACAGAACACTGTTCTGACCAGGTACCATTCGTGGCCAAATAAAACAGACCAAACTTCTAGCTTGGTTAGGATGTGCCTCTATGTTCAAGCATGCATCTGTCTCTGTGTTTCCACATTTTTATCCAACTCCTCTATATTGTTTGAACTATTTGTAGACGTAAACTGCATAAATTAAGAAGCAGAATTACAACAGTTGACAAAGAATATGCGCTTTTTCCTAAAATAAGAATTTCATGTATATTACGAGAAAATCGTCATGCTATACATGTGTATTAAAAGAAAGTGAGCCGCTCGGTCTACGGCGCCTTGTCACGGTTCGCGCGGCTGCCTCCATCGGAGGTTTCAGTCTTCCCTCGGGCGTGGGTGTGTGTGTTGTCCTTAGTGTAAGTTAGTTTAAGTTAGATTAAATAGTGTGGAAGCCTAGGGACCGATGACCTTTAGCAGTTTGGTCCATACTCCTTACGAAAAGTTTCCAAAATTTTCCAAGAAAGTGAGTGTGTGATATGTTTGTTAATGATATAAATGATCTGGTGAGATTTGTTGTATCGAGCCACACAATCGGCTGCGTTGTCGCGAATTTATACGCTTTTTCCTGCATACGATGCTTATGAGATACTCGTTGGAGGAGGAAATAATATGCATGGTTCTTTTTTTAAAGTACGCTGTCGCAGTTTGACAGTGTAGCTCTCCACGATGCACAACACCTGTCTTGTAGTGTCTGACCCATGAGTTTGATCAACATGACGCTCCTACACTTACCAAATGAACCCGGGTCGAAACTCATCGCGTCCCTTTGGATCACGGCTGTCACAGCGGGTAAAGTTCCAACGCTAACGAGCAATACAGAAGTCTCAGTTTGGTAAGCTATTTCTAGCATGGATGAGTTACATTTCCGTAGGATTCTGACCATGAATTACAGCCTGGAATTTTCACCTACACTGCCTGACAAAAGATGTAGTATCCAGAAGACATGGTCGGATGTCAGCCTAACTTCGTACACTTACGCCCCTCTGCTGCGTTTGTAAATGATTAAAGTCACAATTCTCTGTGGCCGGTAGGACAGCCACCAGAGTGAATTAGTGTTGTTCGTGTTTAATTTTTTTTTTTTTTACCACGCCTAGTGGATTACATCAGGGGCGTGAGCAGCATCAGATGTTGAGTGATCATTGTGAAGGACGTAGAGATATTGTTTACTCCTGTGTGACGGTGTTACCAGCAGCTGACAGAGTTTGAAAGGGGCGTATTTGCAGGTCTCGGAAAAAATTGTAAATTTGTGGTAATGTTTTATGTGACCAAACAGCTGAGGTCATCGGTCCCTAAGCTTACACACTACTTAATCGAACTTAAGCTAACTTACGCTAAGGACAAAACACACACACACACACACACACACACACACACACACACAAACCTCCGAAGGAGGACTCGAACCTCCGACGGGGAGGGGGGGGGGGGGGGTGCAGGTCTCGATTTGCCCGGCTTGTCTGATGGTGTTACATCCAGATCTATGGGGTATTGGGGTCTGATAGTTACTCGATGTAGGGCTACAGGGGACGCTGAGGGCAGACTAAAAAACTAAAAAGTATACTCCTCCCGAGAAGGCCATGAAGGCCCAACGGTACCAACCGGCCGCCGTGTCATCCTCAGCCCAGAGGCGTCACTGGATGCGGATATGAAGGGGATAGAGATCGGGTGGTCAGCGTGACAGACTGTCAATCCTAAGGGCCCGGGTTCGATTCCCGGCTGGGTCGGAAATTTTCTCCGCTCAGGGACTGGGTGTTGTGTTGTCCTACACCATTTCATCCTCATCGACGCGCAGGTCGCCGAAGTGGCGTCAAATCGAAAGACCTGCACCAGGCGAACGGTCTACCCGACGGGAGGCCCTAGCCAAACGACATTTACATTTATATACCGCTCTCCCGGCCGTATGTCAGTTTCTGAGACCGGAGCCGCTACTTCTCAATCAAGTAGCTCCTCAGTTTGCCTCTCAAGGGCTGAGTGCACTCCGCTTGCCAACAGTGCTCGGCAGACTGGATGGTCACCCATCCAACTGCTAGCCCAGCCCGACAGCGCTTAACTTCGATGAGCTGACCGGAACCGGTGTTATCACTGCGGCAAGGCCGTTGGCGCTGAGGGCAGACTAGGAATGAGAAAATCCAGCCGGCTAAATCCGACACGGGAATTTTATTTCTGAATAACCAGTATTTTTCGGTATGTGTTTAGTTTCTGTTATAATACAGGTTTTTTATTTTATTTTTACTAATAACCGAGTATAATACCAGAATATCAATTAGCTATAACAGCAGTGCTAATTTTTTTTCTTTTTTTAAAGTAAACCTTTTTCAAAAAACGAGTAATTTTTATTCATCAAATTTGCATTGGTTTGACATATTGCATTATTGTAGAAAATGGGAAAGGGGATCACCGCTATTTTAACAACGACAGAAACAAGCAACACACAAATAGAATAAGATCTGGTGCAGCACTGCAGGGACAGTAATGTCCCTGTTGCCGTGCGTCGTGGCTTACGTACGCCTGTACTTGCTGTGTGCAATATTTGCCCCTACCTGGCGTATATAGTAGTTCCACGCTGTGGTATTCCAGAATGGCGCCAGTCCTAGTCTGGAAATAATGTTATGAAGTAATATAGCAATGAAATACTGTGCTTCACTTGCTTTAAAAGATTAAAGATTTGTCTGTCATTTCTTTGAAATAATAAAAGAGGAAGGAAATTATGGTAACTGCAATAAATTAAAAACTTTACAACAATTCAGTCGTAGCATACAATAAAAGTACAAAGTAGCTGGTCTGTTGCCTGTGTCTACACAATGTGCCTTTATAGGCTTGTAGCCCTAGAAAACGGAGAAATTAACACGAAAAACAGATTTCTTCAGGATTTCACCCTTTAGCACTGCCTATTCGTAATGCCCAAATTGTGGTATGATCCGCGTTTAGAACATTATTGTTGTGTAGAGTTTCCAGAAACTAGAATCAATACGAGAATACCCGTGATTTTTTTGTAGTATTCAACCACTTATCACTTTCAGAGGACTGCAGTGAATGGTGGATAGACTACGTTTTCTTTTATTTTCCAATTTAATTTAATATTTGGATTCTAGGTATCTTGCAACTGAGAGAGTTAAAATTTTTCAATCTTTGTTCCATTTCTACATTTATTGTAGTAAATAACAGGTACACACATAAAAAAAAATTTGCATCTGCCCGGTTCCGATGGTTCCGGAATCTGTGTAGAATACTGGAATAGAGGTCAACATAAACATCATTTCCGCCCTTTTTATTGCTCATGAAAACCACACGTTGTATGTTGTACCACCGTACAGCAAGACCTTCACAGGTGGCGGTCCAAATTGCTGTACACACCAGTAACTCTAATACCCAGTAGCACGTCCTCTTGCATTGGTGCTTGCCTGTATTCGTCGTGGCATACTATCCACAAGTTAATCAAGGCACTGTTCGTCCAGATTGTTCCACTCCTCAACAGCCATTCGGCGTAGAACCCTCAGAGTGGTTGGTGGGTCAAGTTGTCTATAAAGAGCCATTTTCAATCTATCCCAGGCATGTTCGATAAGATTCATTTCTGGGGAACATGCTGGCCACTGTAGTCGAGCGATGTCGTTATCACCGGCCGGTGTGGCCGAGTGGTTCTAGGGGCTTCAGCTGGAACTGCGCGGCCCCTACGGTCGCAGGTTCGAATCCTGCCTCGGGCATGGATGTGTGTGATGTCCTTAGGTTAATTAGGTTTAAGTAGTCCTAAGGGACTGATGACCTCAGATATTAAGTCCCATAGTGCTCAGAGCCATTTGAACCATTTGGTACCGTAAGTCTTAAGTTTGCTGTGTAGTATCTATTATACAGGATGAACCAGAAGGAATGGTCAGTATTCAGGGATATGAAAGGAACGATCATTAGAAGCAAAAATGTCGTTATCCTGAAGGAAATTGTTCGCAAGATGTCGTGGTTGCAAAGATGTACCTCGCCTGGACGTCGGGAGTGAAGTTGCGCATCATACAGCCTATTACGCAAAGTTTGAGTCGTAACACGACGTCGTGTGGCTGCACTAAAAGCATCATTCAACATGGTGGCGTTGCTGTCAGGGTTCCTACGAGCCATAATGCGTAGGTAGCGTTCATCCACTGCGGTAGTAGCCCTTGGGGGCCCTGAGAGACGCATGTAATCGACATTTCCTGTCTCTCTGTATCTCCTCCATGTACAAACAACATCGCTTTTGAACACTCCGAGACGCCTGGACACTTCCCTTTTTGAGAGCCCTTCCTGGCACAAAGGCCGGCTGAAGTGGCCTTGCGGTTCTAGGCGCTGCAGTCTGGTACCGCGCTACCGCTACGATCGCAGGTTCGAATCCTGCCTCAGGCATGGATGTGTGTGATGTCCTTAGGTTAGTTAGGTTTAAGTAGATCTACGTTCTAGGGGACTGATGACCTCAGATGTTAAGTCCCGTAGTTCTCAGAGCCATTTGAACCATTTGAACCTGGCACAAACGGCCGCGGTGGTCTAGCGGTTCTGGCGCTGCAGTCCGGAACCGCGGGACTGCTACGGTCGCAGGTTCGAATCCTGCCTCGGGCATGGGTGTGTGTGATGTCCTTAGGTTAGTTAGGTTTAAGTAGTTCTAAGTTCTAGGGGACTTATGACCTAAGATGTTGAGTCCCATAGTGCTCAGAGCCATTTGAACCATTTGAACCTGGCACAAAGTAATAATGCGGACGCGATCACACCATAGTATTGACCGTCTAGGCATGGTTAAACTACAGACAAGACGAGCCATGTACCTCCTTCCTGGTGGAATGAGTGGAACTGATCGGTTGTCGGACTCCCTCCGCCTGACAGGCGCTTCTCATGCATGGTCGTTTACATCTATGGGCGGGTTTAGTGACATCTCGGAACAGCCAAAGGGACTGTGTCTGTGATACAACATCCACAGTCAACGTCGACCTTCAGGAGTTCTGGGAGCCAGTGTGATGCAAAATTTTTTTTGATGTGTGTATAAAAACAGCAAAACTATTATTTAAGAAACCGGTTATTTTGAACGGCCTTAAGAGACAGATTAAAATGGCATGGAAGAAAACCGATGCGACCGAAAACCAGTTGTTTCACCGATACCGCCATCCCTAGTGGAGACATACTCGTTGTCATGGTTTCGATCGACCGCATCTGACCATCACAAGGAAGGAGCGCCACATTGTGTACTAGGCAGGTCGTAAACCCTTTTCATCTGTGCCTACCATCCGAGAACAAGTAGTGAACCCCCTGTGTCATCCCTCACCTCTAGTCAAAGAGTAGGGGCAGCCAGGCTATGGTCAGCAATCTGCGGTTGTCTGCCGATTATGCCGTGGTGTAAAGTACGGCGCCGAAGTTGAGTGACTGTAGGAAGATACAAGACGACTTGGACAAAATTTCCAGTTGGTATAATGAGTGGTATCTAGCCCAAAAAGTGGAAAAATGTAAGTTGATACAGGTGACTAGGAAGAACAAATCTGTAATGTCCGGATACAGTATTACCAGTGTCCTGCCTTACACAGTTTAAATATTTGAGGTTAATGTTGCAAAGCGATACGAGATGGAACGAGCATGGGAGAACTGTGGGAACGAAGGCGAATGGTCGATTTCGGTTCATTGGGAGAATTTTAGGAAAGAGTGGTTCACCTGTAGAGTGGATGGCATATATAACGCTGTTGAGACCTATTCTTGAGTACCGCTCGAGTGTTTGGGAACTGCACAAGGTCGGATTGAAAGAAGACATCAAGCAGTTCAGAAGCAGGCTGCTAGATTTGTTAACGATAGGTTTGAACAACACGTAAGTGTAAGTGTCACGGAGATGCTTCGGGAACTCACGTGGGAATGCGTAGAGGGAATGCGACACTCTTTTCGAGAAACACTGTTAAAAAAACTTAGGGAACCGGCATTTGAAGCTGACTGCCGAACGATTCTACTGCTGCCAACATACATAGCGTGCAAGCACAACGAAAATAATATAAGAGAAATTAGGGCTCATACGGAGGCATTTAGAGTGTCGTTTTTCCCTCGCGCTGTTTGTGAGTGGAACAGGAAAGGAAAGGGTACAGCGTACCCTCCTCCACGAACCGTATCGTGGCTTGCGGCGTATCTGTGTATATGCAGTTGTATAATTAACATCCCAAGGGCATGACACTGTTAACACCATAATACAAACGGCTGCTTTTGGAATGGTGCCGCGATGGGGAAGCATGAACTGCTGATTAATGACATCGCATTGTGTCCAGCGACAAATCGCAGTTCTTCACTACTCCGGATGACCATTACCGGCGAACGTGGTGAAGACCTCGGGAGAAATCCCGTTCTTCAAGTGTTTTGGAGAGGCACAGCGATGTTGCTCCCGGTGTGGGGAGTCATCGGGTATTGCTTTAGATCACGGCTCGTAGCGATTGCGGGAGCACTGAAGATACAACCATACGTCACGGTGAAGAGCTACATGGAGAGACCCACGTAATTTTATGTAAACGTAACGTCGCAAAAACAACGGAAAGCACAAAAATGCCTACTGATCTTTTTTTTTTACTGTGAATAACCTCATATCTAAATAACTTACGTAAATTAATTTTGCAAAATGTAATTATAATTTTTTTTTAAAGAAAGTAAGTCTCTCTTGTCTGTTAGCCTGTACTGCAGGGCGCACTATAGTTACATTCCTCGCGTACCAATATCTAATCTTTCTTTTTTCTAGACTGAAATTTTCACTCTGCAGCGGAGTGTGCGCTGATATGAAACTTCCTGGCAGATTAAAACTGTGTGCCGGACTGAGACTCGAACTCGGGACTCAGTCCGACACACAGTTTTAATCGGCCAGGAAGTTTCAATCATTCTTTTGTCTACACAAATCTGATGTAAGCGTATCTATAGAACCATTTGTAACTAAATTTGTGTAAATTACAATGGTGTCCAAAATTAAAGCAACAAATGGCTGTTTCCCCGTCCTGTGGCTAAGTCACGATATAATCATACAAACTGTCAACAGATGTTGACTGCCATTTATTCATTTGAATCTTGCTACAGCGTACTGAGATTAACTGCTGATCATCAGGAAGCGTTTTGCAAATTTGAATGCAGTCGCGAAACCTTAAATGAACCGTCCACTGTCTGCAAGCTGCGATTTAATTTTACCCCTAAATAACAGTTACCGGCCCCACAAAGTTGATGTAATCTACTTTAAACTTTACAGCATTTTTTTTACAAGTCCATTTGGTCACTAACAAGAATACATTCACCACCAACAGTAACCGTCTGCTCCACTTATTTTTAGCACTTTTATTTCTAGTGATTAATTTCAGTTTCTACTTAAAACAAAATGTTTATAATCTTGCGTGGGCCGGCCCGTCAAAGGACATCCCTATGTCCTCCAGTGTTACCTTCCATGCAACAGTACGACGCCCTTCCCGACCGTAGTCGTGCAGCCAGCCCATAGTGGTGAAACTTCTTGCTGATAAGTGGGCCCACGCTGCCAAGTTCTTTGTAAATTTTACAGGATTTTGTAATCAGTGGAATAACATCAGATACCCTTTGAACCCGTGACGTTTCATTTCGCCATCCCTTCCGGGTGCTTCACGGTTTTCGTCAGGCATTGACGTTTCATGTTGTCATCTTATTTTAGGTCGTTGCGGAAGGCTACTGCCAGGTATTTAATGGTTGTTACTGTGCCCAATGGGTTGTCACCGATAATGTAATTGAACAGATACGGGTACTTCAGCCTATTTATGGGCAATACGTCACGTTGATATACGTTAAGTGGCAACTGCGAGCCCCTGCATTAATTGTTGATCCTCTGCAGGTCTTGCTGCATTTCATTACAGTTGGCCTCGTTTCATTCAATTTCCAGCAACTTTCAGACAGTAATTCGATTATTTCTTAGCACACTGCTTAAAAGAAATATGGAACATAACTTTAAGCGACAACCCTACTCCACTGAGCAATAATTGAGGACTGGGTATGTCACCAAGTTATACCATTCACTTTTAAGCTTTAAGTGCACAATAAAACATCATTACATCCCAGACCGCTGATATGAAAAGAACTGAAATGTCTGGCAGGTGTCAAAAACAAAGTCGAAACAGTCATTCATCCCCTCGTCCTGAGCGCATTTCATTGTACTTTAACGTCCTCTTTAACGTGTATGCTCTGAGTGAGGTTTTATCACTGCCTGACACGTGGCATGCTCTTTATAAATTTTCGAAGGTCATCCTGTGGTATCCGTTCCAGTTCTTCAGTGAGACCCAATGAGAGTTCCTGAAGGGTCTGCGGTGGAACAGGACGACTACGATCAAGTCTGTCAAGCACGTTCCACACATCCATAGTGGGGCTTAGGTTGGGACTAGCTACCCGCCATTCAATTACTCCAATGTCCAGGCACCACAAGACATCCCTGTTGACGCCCGTCACATAGGCCCTAGTATTACACTACTGGCCATTAAAATTGCTACACCACGAGGATGACGTGCAACAGACGCGAGATTTAATCAACAGCAAGAAGATGCTGTGGTATGCAAATGATTAGCTTATCATAGCATACACATAAGGTTGGCGCCGGTGGCGACACCTACAAAATGCTGACATGAGGAAAGTTTGCAACCGATTTCTCATACACAAACAGCAGTTGACCGGCGTTCCCTAGTGAAACGTTGTTGTGATGACTCGTGTAAAGAGGATAAATGCGTACCATCACGTATCCCACTTTGATAAAAGTTGGATTGTAGCCTATCGCGATTGCGGTTTATCGTATCGCGACATTGCTGCACGCGTTGGTTGAGATCCAATGACTGTTAGCAGAATATGGAATCGGTGGGTTCAGGATGGTAATACGCAACGCCGTGCTGCATCCCAACGGTTTCGTATCACTAGCAGCCGAGATGACAGGCATCTTATCCGCATGGCTGTAACGGATCGTGCAGCCACGTCTCGATCCCTGAGTCAACAGTTGGGGGCAACCATCTGCACGAACAGTTCGGCGACGTTTGCAACAGCATGGACTATCAGCTCGGAGACCATGGCTGCAGTTATCCTTTACCCTGCATCACAGAACGGAGCGCCTGCGACGGTGTACTCAACGACGAACCTTGGTGCACGAATGGCAAAACGTCATTTTTTTCAGATGAATCCAGGTTCTGTTTACAGCATCATGATGGTCTCATCCGTGTTTGGCGACATCGCGGTGAACTCACATTGGAAGCGTGTATTCGTCACCGTCATACTGGCGTATCGCCCGGCGTGATAGTATGGGGTGTCATTGGTTACAAGTCTCGGTCACCACTTGTTCGCACTGACGGCACTTTGAACAGTGGACGTTACATTTCAGATGTGTTACGACCTGCGAAACCCTACATTTGAGCAGGATAATGCACGACCGCATGTTGCAGGTCCTGTTCGGGCCTTTATGGATACAGAAAATGTTCGACTTCTGCCCTGGAAAGCACATTCTCCAGATCTTTCCCAATTGAAAACGTCTGGTCAATGGTGGCCGAGCAACTGGCTCGTCACAATACGACAGTCACTACTCTTGATGAACTGTGGTATCGTGTTGAAGCTGCATGGGCAGCTGTAACTGTACACGCCATCCAAGCTCTGTCTGACTCAATGACTGTTAACAGAATATGGAATCGGTGGGTTCAGGAGGGTAATACGGAACGCCGTACTGAATCCCAACGGCCTCGTATCGCTAGCAGTCGAGATGACAGGCATCTTATGCGCATGGCTGTAACGGATCGTGCAGCCACGTCTCGATCCCTGAGTCAAAAGATGCTGACGTTTGCAAGACAACAACCATCTGCAGAAACAGTTTGACGACGTTTGCAGCAGCATGGACTATCAGCTCGGTGACCATAACGCTGCATCACAGACAGGAGCGCCTGCGATGGTGTACTCAACGACGAACCTGGGTGCACGAATGGCAAATTGTCATTTTTTTTTCAGATGAATCCAGGTTCTGTTTACAGCATCATGATGGTCGCATCCGTGTTTGGCGACATCGCGGTGAACGCACATTGGAAGCGTGTATTCGTCATCGCCATACTGGCGTATCACTCGGCGTGATGGTATGGGGTGCCAATGGTTACACGTCTCGGTCACCTCTTGTTCGCATTGACGGCACTTTGAACAGTGGACGTTACATTTCAGATGTGTTACGACTCGTGGCTCTACCCTTAATTCGATACCTGTGAAACCATACATTTCAGCAGGATAATGCACGACCGCATATTGCAGGTCCTGTACGGGCCTTTCTGGATACAGAAAATGTTCGACTGCAGCCCTGTCCAGCACATTCTCCAGATCCCTCACCGGTTGAAAACGTCTGGTCAATGGTGGCCGAGCAACTGGCTCGTCACAATACGCCAGTCACTACTCTTGATGAAGTGCGATATCGTGTTGAAGCCACATGGGCAGCTGTACCTGTACACGCCATCCAAGCGTGGTTGTTCTGGCTACTGATTTCCTAGGATCTATGCGCCCAAATTGCGTAAAAATGTAACCACATGTGAGTTCTAGTATAATATATTTGACCAATGAACACTTGTTTATCATCTGCATTTCTTCTTGGTGTAGCAATTTTAATGGCCAGTAGTGTAGAAAGAATTCAGGGCCACCACCGTAAGCAGAAGCCAACCACAAGACCCAACAAGATCTGTTCCATGTACTATGTGGCGGTAAGGCGACCATGAACAACGACAATATCCGTATGGCTGTCAAAACTGAAGCCTCCACACAACACCAAAGATCCTTCGAAATCTGTGAACTTCCTGGACGACATTTGGCAGGTACCGCACGTCAAGGTCTCTGCACATGTATACGGCCACCTCCTTTCGTCAGAGGATATCTCGATTCGTCTGCAAACAACATATTTCGCCAGTGACGAAGTTTCCAGTTGACGTGGGAACGAGAGAACTGAAGGAGGGATGCAAGATGTTGTCCTGCCAGCGGGGTACCTGAGCAAGTCTGTGTCGAACGGTCTCATGAACCGTTCATTATTGTCTGATCGGACACAGGGCTCCTGTAGTCCACCTAAGATCATCTTCCAGTGGTCTGCGGGTACCCGTACAACGTCGCAAAGCGGATATGGCAAATATCGGTTACATGAGCGGTAGGAATACATCGGCAAACCTTCTCCAATTCGCCTTGTGTACTGACCTGTCTCCATACAGCGTGTCCACTGCCTGTGGATGACACATGGACAAGTATTTGCATTTGCGGCAATACCACTGAAAGTTCATATTTTTTGGATCAAAGAGACCACCCTTGCAACTTACACTCCATTAAGATGTCGCATTGCTTGTGTTTGGTTGAATACAACGTCCGCAAATAACAGCTACCTCCTGTGTACCTCACTGGAAAACACAGGGACACCAAAACTCGCTCCCTCCTGAGGGATCACCTGACACTCTTATGCTTAACACAATCAACAGATGGCGAATGATTTTAATTGTTGCCAACTTTGGAAGCGACGATCTCAAGCCACGCAATAAGACCACATGTACCTCCTGTATCGAAATACACTCCTGGAAATGGAAAAAAGAACACATTGACACCGGTGTGTCAGACCCACCATACTTGCTCCGGACACTGCGAGAGGGCTGTACAAGCAATGATCACACGCACGGCACAGCGGACACACCAGGAACCGCGGTGTTGGCCGTCAAATAGCGCTAGCTGCGCAGCATTTGTGCACCGCCGCCGTCAGAGTCAGCCAGTTTGCCGTGGCATACGGAGCTCCATCGCAGTCTTTAACACTGGTAGCATGCCGCGACAGCGTGGACGTGAACCGTATTTGCAGTTGACGGACTTTGAGCGAGGGCGTATAGTGGGCATGCGGGAGGCCGGGTGGACGTACCGCCGAATTGCGCAACACGTGGGGCGTGAGGTCTCCACAGTACATCGATGTTGTCGCCAGTGGTCGGCGGAAGGTGCACGTGCCCGTCGACCTGGGACCGGACCGCAGCGACGCACGGATGCACGCCAAGACCGTAGGATCCTACGCAGTGCCGTAGGGGACCGCACCGCCACTTCCCAGCAAATTAGGGACACTGTTGCTCCTGGGGTATCGGCGAGGACCATTCGCAACCGTCTCCATGAAGCTGGGCTACGGTCCCGCACACCGTTAGGTCGTCTTCCGCTCACGCCCCAACATCGTGCAGCCCGCCTCCAGTGGTGTCGCGACAGGCGTGAATGGAGGGACGAATGGAGACGTGTCGTCTTCAGCGATGAGAGTCGCTTCTGTCTTGGTGCCAATGATGGTCGTATGCGTGTTTGGCGCCGTGCAGGTGAGCGCCACAATCAGGACTGCATACGACCGAGGCACACAGGGCTAACACCCGGCATCATGGTGTGGGGAGCGATCTCCTACACTGGCCGTACACCACTGGTGATCGTCGAGGGGACACTGAATAGTGCACGGTACATCCAAACCGTCATCGAACCCATCGTTCTACCATTCCTAGACCGGCAAGGGAACTTGCTGTTCCAACAGGACAATGCACGTCCGCAAGTATCCCGTGCCACCCAACGTGCTCTAGAAGGTGTAAGTCAACTACCCTGGCCAGCAAGATCTCCGGATCTGTCCCCCATTGAGCATGTTTGGGACTGAATGAAGCGTCATCTCAAGCGGTCTGCACGTCCAGCACGAACGCTGGTCCAACTGAGGCGCCAGGTGGAAATGGCATGGCAAGCCGTTCCACAGGACTACATCCAGCATCTCTACGATCGTCTCCATGGGAGAATAGCAGCCTGCATTGCTGCGAAAGGTGGATATACACTGTACTAGTGCCGACATTGTGCATGCTCTGTTGCTTGTGTCTATGTGCCTGTGGTTCTGTCAGTGTGATCATGTGATGTATCTGACCCCAGGAATGTGTCAATAAAGTTTCCCCTTCCTGGGACAATGAATTCACGGTGTTCTTATTTCAATTTCCAGGAGTGTAGATTTGATATACCGGATGTTGATACACGATTTCTCCTAATTCTTCAGAACAGCGAAGTATGTTTGAAAGGCATATTACCTGAAGTAACTTGTACATATCTTTCCGATAAGAGAGACTGGAACAACGATTTCGGTATGTTCAGGGTTGTTCAGGGATATTTTCTGTGAAATTTACAACGAGGGACCGTTGTCTCCGACGGCTACTTAGAGATGAAAGATGTGATCATGTTGTTTAGGTTTTGTTTCTGTGAAAATATCTTCCCAACAGCGAAGAAGTCTCTTTGATGCAATCACCATAACAGTGAAGACTCCGGTTCCTAGTAGGCGCCTACGTACAGATGCGTGAGTTGTGTGACGTGATTGCCAGCAGTGCGAGTAGAGTTCAGAAAATGTTAAGATGTGTGAGAAATCTTATGGGACCTAACTGCTAAGGTCATCAGTCCCTAAGCTTACACACTAGTTAACCTAAATTATCCTAAGGACAAACACATACGCCAATGCCCGAGGGAGGACTCGAACCTCCGCCGTGATGAGGAAGAGTTCAGCATGGCGTTGTTGTGCAAACCTTTAATTGCTTTCTGCGAACCCATAGTGGAGGTGGATATCGACAAATTCTTTGTCCATATTGTTTTGTATCGCTATTAACTTGCAGTCGACACTGTCGGGGACACAAACTCAAAGCAGAACAGAGCAGTACTGAACTCGTGAATAACCTAAATTTTATCGGCTCTCACTGTAAAGCAAACTTCACGTAACATGTACATTTTGTCATGGACATGATCTAAAATGAAATTCGAAATAATCACACTAAGTTGAATGAAAGCACTACACACAGTTCAGCTGTAAATATCCATTTTGTACCCACACTCACTTTTGGTCTGTTACCATTCTTGTAGATGCACTTTGAGAATGAGCACACGCTCGAAACTAGTTATTTCTAGTTGTTGTTGTTGTTGTTGTCTGTAGGCCAAAGAATGGTATGATGCCGCTCTTAATATTAGACTCTTTTTACCTTTGCATAACTACTACAACCTGTATCTTTTGAAACTACTTACTGCACTGAAGACTCAGTCTTCCTTTACACTTTTTACACCTTCCATTCCTACACACACACACACACACACACACACACACACACACTCACGTGCACGCAAATTTCCCTCCATTATCTAACAGACGATTCTCTTATGCCTCAGGGTGTGTGCTGTGAACCGATACCTTAATTTGTTTAAGTTGTCTCATAATGTTCTTTTCTCTCCATTTCTCTTCATTACTTTCTCATCATTCGATCTACCCATCTAATCTTCTGTATTCTTCTTCTCTGTACTGTTATCGTCCATGTTTCATTTTTGTACAGGATTGCATTTCAAACAAACCGTTATGTACAGGGTGAGTCACCTAACATTACCACTGGATACATTTCGTAAACCACATCAAATACTGACGAATCGATTCCACAGACAGAACGTGAGGAGAGGGGCTAGTGTAATTGGTTAATACAAACCATAAAAAATGCACGGAAGTATGTTTTTTAACGGAAACCTTCTTTTTTTTAAATGGAACCCAATTATTTTTGTTAGCACATCTGAACATATAAACAAATACGTAATCAGTGCCGTTTGTTGCATTGTAAAATGTTAATTACATCCGGAGATATTGTAACCTAAAGTTGACGCTTGAGTACCACTCCTCCGCTGTTCGATCGTGTGTATCGGAGAGCACCGAATTACGTAGGGATCCAAAGGGAACGGTGATGGACCTTAGGTACAGAAGAGACTGGAACAGCACATTACGTCCACATGCTAACACCTTTTTATTGGTCTTTTTCATTGACGCGCATGTACATTACCATGAGGGGTGAGGTACACGTTCGACGGGCGTTTCATAGGACGTGGAGGACGCATAAATTGGCCAGCTCGTTCTCCTGATCTTACACCTCTGGACTTATTTCTGTGGGGTACGTTAAAGGAGAATGTGTACCGTGATGTGCCTACAACCCCAGAGGATATGAAACAACGTATTGTGGCAGCCTGCGGCGACATTACACCAGATGTACTGCGGCGTGTACGACATTCATTACGCCAGAGATTGCAATTATGTGCAGCAAATGATGGCCACCAAATTGAACATCTATTGGCCTGACATGTCGGGACACGCTCTATTCCACTCCGTAATTGAAAACGGAAACCACGTGTGTACGTGTACCTCACCCCTCATGGTAATGTACATGTGCATTAGTGAAAAATACCAATAAAAAGGTGTCAGCATGTGGACGTAATGTACTATTCCAGTCTCTTCTGTACATAAGGTCTATCACCGTTCCCTTTGGATCCCTACGTAATTCGGTGCTCTCCGATACACACGATCGAACAGCGGAGGAGTGGTACTCAAGCGTCAACTTTAGGTTACAATATCTCCGGATGTAATTAACATTTTACAATGCAACAAACGGCACTGATTACCTATTTGTTTATATGTTCAGATGTGCTAACAAAACTAACGGGGTTCCACTTAAAAAAACGTATATTTGTGTTAAAAAACATAATTCCGTGCATTTTTTATGGTTTGTATTAACCAATTACACTAGCCCCTCTCCTCACGTTCGGTCTGTGGAATCGATTCGTCAGTATTTGATGTGGTTTACGAAATATATCCAGCGGTAACGTTGGGTGACTCACCCTGTATATATATGGGATGGGATCTCCTCCCAAAACGCCTAGATCGATTACAACCAAATTTGGAACTGGAAAGAAGACATGTACTGCAGGGCTTATGGCCTCTTAGCTCGAATAGGAGACGAGATACAGCAGAAACTGGTTCTTCACCCCTGGCTTATAGATAGACCTGCATCACAGTAGTGGCGGAGTAGTACCGGCGTACCTTATCGACTTGGTTCGTGTGGCAGCATGTACAACAAGGGTATATAAATGATTTTGATACCCCTGATGTTTTGCTGCACTGCATGACGTGTGTGTTGTGGGAGCAGTATCAGCCTGCTTTGTTGAACTGTGCTGCAGTGGCTACATGTGCTGATAAGCTTGGCTTGGACAGGTGGAGGTGGGTAGAGGAGAAGATGGACAGAGCAAGGCGGAGGAGGAAATGGACAGAGACAGGGGTGAAGGAGGAGATGCAAGTGGAAGGTGCAGAGTGAGAAAGAAAGAGAGTGGAGGAAGAGGACATGATCAGAGAGAGGAGCGAGAAAGATATGTTTGGAGAGAAGGGATGGAGGAAATGGACAAAGAGTGGAAGAGGATGAGATAGACAGAGACAGTGGGGAGGAGGAGATAAGCATATAAAGGTGAGAGGATGAAGTGGACAGACAGAGGACACAACGAGGAGATGTGCTGAATGTATGTGTCGAACAAATACGCAAGCAAAGGCTTGGGCAGATGGCTAGCAAGAAATAAATTTATATTTGATGTAAATAAATTTCCCCTTTTTCAGATACGTCTACATTTTATACCCTCTGTATTTTGACCATCGTCAGTTATGTTGCTTCCCAGGTAAAAGAACTTATTTACTACTTTTATAGTCTGATTTCTTAATATAATAGCCTGAATATTGTCTCATTTAATTCGATTACTTTCCATTACTCTTGATGTTCATCTTATAAATTTTATTCTGTTCAGATGATCTGCGAAGTACCTTTCATTTTTTGACAGATGTACAGTATTACTGGCAAAACTCAAAGTCTCAACGTTTTTCTCCCTGAACTTTAATTCGCTTCCAAATTTCTCTTTGGTTTGTTTTTTAAATTGGTCATAAGATAGGGATAGCGTATGACCTTGTCTCACCCCTTACTAATTACTGCTCCCCTTTCATGCAGCTTGCTTCGAATTTTTTATTTTTAGGGTTGTGTACCTCAATCGACAGAAACGGAACACTCTTAGGAACACTTTGTTGTCCATTAGTGCATCTGTCCGTCTCTTAAGACTCCTTTTTCTCAAAAACGTGTGGAGGTACCAAATTGAAATTTATGTCAAATGGTACTGTCACTGGTAAGTTTCGATTCTGGACTCTAACGGCCTTCGATCGGAAAATTTTTTGATCGTCCTATGTAAAGAAGTATGCTTCAGAAATTTGAGGCTCTGTTAGATGACCGTCAGTGAATGAAATCAAAAATTACAGCCAATTAAGTCACATATTTTGATACTCGCAAACACAGTCATCTGAACCTATAGATGAAATTATATAAACATAATTAAGTTTGTACGGTGCCTTCAGAGCGCGAACCCTACTCGCACTTGTTCTGTTTTATTAGTCACCCGTCTTCTGAGTGGTCTGATGCAGCCCATCACGAATTCCCCTCCAATTATTGTACAAATGGTATATTATCTGCCATTCCCTACGCTTACTTCAATTTTATTCAGAATTTCGAACATCTTGCTCCATTTTACAATGGCGAACGCTTTCACGAGGACAACAGAGCTTAAGAAAGTGACTTGATTTTTCTTCAGGCTTGCTTGCATTATCAAATGCAAGGTCAGGGGTGAACTGCCTCTCTAGTACCTTTACCATTTCTAAAGCTACACTGATGGTCATCTAACAGAGCCTCAACTTTCTTTGCCGTTCTTGTTTATAAGGGGCGATAAAAAATTTCCAATCGAAGACCGTACAGTCCAGAATCAATATGCCAATCAGAGAAAATCGCTTTAAACCTTAAGGCAAATATGTCAACGACGCACCAAGTTGAATATACTCGTTTAATACAACACTGTGTCCTGGAGGGTGAAGACATTCGTAACTGTTTGGTGCATATCTACGTCCGCCAGGAATCATCGACCCTTCAAGGCCTTTTTTAAGGTACCGAAGGCGTGATAATAGCATGAGGAGAGATCAGACCTTTAACGCCGATGCTCAAGTGTCTCCCACTGAAGCGGGCGTAACCACTGTGTTACATTTGCGGTATGGGGACGTGCGTTATCATGAAGCAGGAGCACTTCTTGTCGCACGGCACTTGGCTCACCATTCCACAACAGTGGTTTTCGCCTGGTAGGCTATCCCATAAACATTCTTCATTCTTCGACGATCGTCTTTCGGTGTTTGTCCTTCGGAAGAGAAGAAAATAATAACAACTCATTGGTACTCTTTGGACACACAGGATAATAATATACAGTGGGGGCCGTTACTGAATGGGTTTACTAGTATAAAAATTTGATTTTTATTTTTCACTTGATGATCGTCAGTGCCCTCTGCCTGGCAGTAAGTTGCAGCGTCTCAATCACGTTGCCCAAAACCGGATAAAACGACCCTGAAATTCACGTGTTGAACCATCATCAGCTAAACTCACGTGTTGCTGACGAGGTAACGCTATCGAACTGCGAGTCTCACGATCCGACCGACCAATAGGGAGGCTTGGAGGTTCTCAAGTGGGGGTGCAACCGTAGCCAACTGCCGGGGGCGAACACGGCGCTCGCTATCTTCCACTGGCAGCTTCGAAACCGACCAGACGCCCTCTTCTCCTGCTCTCTTGGGCGGTAGCCCATTCAGTCCCGGCGGCTTCTCCAGGCCTGCCTTATTACGGCATTAAACTTCCATGCATATAAAAATATGTTTTCTTTACGGGTGCCCACACCTTTCCTCTCCTGGCCAATCCTGACGCATTAACAATAACATAGCTATAGTTTACATTTCCGAATTTACAGCACGCACGTCAGAAACAAAAAAAAAATGCTACGTTAATCCCTTGCCTCCATGTCGGTATTTATATATCCGCATCGGAGTCGCGCTACGTTGCGTACGCGCTGCAGCAACTCCCTCAGCCATGAAGTTTTGGTTGTCCCTTACATACTATTCTCGTCAGCAGCTGCGATGCGCAAGCTGTTGAGCTGGTTGTGCGTTAGTTTTCGCACTTATCTGCTTGTGCTATCTTCGGAATTTTGTGGATGATGTATTTCCGTAACTATCTTGTAGCGCTCAGTAAACTAAAATCTCCGTGGAAATAGTGCCTTCTTTCAAATACATTGCTCAAAAGAATTATGAGAACACGTGAATCAACATCCGGTATGTTAAACCTACTTCGATACTAGAGTTGCAAGTTGCCTTATTGCACGGCGTGAGATCGTCGCTTTCAAAGTAGGCAACGATTAAAATCATTTGCTGTCTACTGGTTTTGTTAAGCATTAGAGTGCCAGGTGACCCCTCAGAAGGTAGTGAGCTCCGGTGTCCGATTGTTTTCTAGTGAGCTACAGAGATGGCCTTTGTGGATGTTGTATTCAACCAAGCACATGCAAAGCGACATCTTATTGCAGTGCTAGTTGCAAGTCTGTTTGATTCAGAAAGAATGCCTCTACACGTGTCACACATAGGTTGTGGATTCGCTACAGGTCAGTACACTAGAGAAGTCGGAAAAGGCTGCCGATGCATTGCAATCCCACGTGAGGACCGATATGTGCCATCTCTGCGTTGCGGCTTCGTTTGGACGCCATACCACTGCAATACGATCTCAGAAGGGTCACCGGGGACGCTGTATCCGATCAGACTGTAATGAACAGGTTAAGAGAAAGGACCTTAAGATTCAGGTGTCTTGTTCGTTAGACATGACAACGTCTTGCAGCTCGACATCATTTCTGCTGTTCCTATATCAACTGTCAACTTCGTCGCTGGTGAAAGGCGCTATTCACTGGTGACTCCAGATATCCTTTGATGCAAGGTGGTATCCGTGTTGGCCGGCCGCTGGTGGACGAGCGGTTCTGGCGCTACAGTCTGGAACCGCGCGACCGCTACGGTCGCAGGTTCGAATCCTGCCTCGGGCATGGATGTGTGTGTTGTCCTTAGGTTAGCTAGGTTTAAGTAGTTCTAAGTTCTAGGGGACTTATGACCTCAGCAGTTGAGTCCCATAGTGCTCAGAGCCATTTGAACCATTTGTATCCGTGTTCACGGGCATACACTCGTAGTGAGTGGTGGCTGAAAATGTTGGCCAAGAAATCGACAGATTTCCAAGGTTATGTGATATGGTGGAGAGGCTTCAGTGTTGGCAATCATTAGGCTCTGTCCTTGTCCATGGTCTCCTTACAGCCACACAGTACATCGAACAGATAAAGCTAGACTGTGTGATGGATGCTGCATATGGCAATGAGCCTGAAGCCCTTCTAATGCTAGCGCCCGCGTGATGGGCTTCAACAGGGTTGTTTTGCGAAACCTGGACATTGACGTAAAGGACTGGCCGGTGGTCAGTCCCGACGAAAACCTCACCGTGTAATGTGGGACACGCTTGACAGACGTATTTGTGGTGGTCGTGTTCCACCACAGAGTCTTTAGGAACTCTCATAGGCTCTCTCTGAAGAATGGGAACGGATACCAAATTCTGACCTCTTTAGAATTATACTGGATGCGCCACATAGGTGGCAGGCAGTGATGTACTCTCAAGGAAGACATACACGTTACTGAAGCTCTCAGATTTCAACGAAAAGTACCCAGAATGATGGAATAAATGATTGTTTCCACTTTGTTTTCGATACCTGTCGGACATTTCAGTCCCTTGTATGTAAACGGTTGAGGATGTAATGATGTTTTCTTGTGTTCTTAATTTGTGAGAGATAAAGATATAATTTGGTAACATATTCAGCCATTTAATGATGTAGAGGCATATATCACTAGGGGTAAGATAGATACTGCCTACAGGAAAATTAAAGAGACCTTTAGAGAAAAGAGAACCAGCTGTATGAATATCAAGAGCTCAGATGGAAACCCAGTTCCAAGCAAAGAGGGGAAAGCAGAAAGGTGGAAGGAGTACATAGAGGGTCTATACAAGGGCGATGTACTTGAGGACAATATTATGGAAATATAAGAGCATGTAGATGAAGATGAGATGGGAGATATGATACTGCGTGAAGCGTTTGACAGAGCACTCTTAGACCTAAGTCGAAACAAGGCCTCGGAGGTAGACAACATTCCATTAGAACTACTGATAGCCTTGGGAGAGCCAGCCGTGACAAAACTCTACCATCTGGTGAGCAAGATGTAGGCGACAGACGAAATACCCTCAGACTTCAAGAAGAATATAATAATTCCAATCCCAAGGAAAGCAGGTGTTGACAGATGTGAAAATTACCGAACTATCAGTTTAATAAGTCACGGCTGCAAAATAATAACACGAATTCTTTGCACACGAATTAAAAAACTCGTAGAAGCCGACCTCGGGGAGGATCAATTTTGATTCTGTAGAAATGTTGCAACACGTGAGGCAATACTGACCCTACGATTTACGTTAGAAGATAGATTAAGGAAAGGCATACCTACGTTTCTAGCATTTGTAGACTTAGAGAAAGCTTCTGTCAATGTCGACTGGAATACTCTCTTTCAAATTCTTAAGCTGGCAGGCGTAAAATACAGGGAGCGAAAGGCTATTTACAATTTGTATAGAAACTAGAGTCGAGGGGCACGAAAGGGAAGCAGTGATTGGGAAGGGAGTGAGACAGGGTTGTAGCCTATCCCCGATGTTATTCAATCTGTATATTGAGCAAGCAGTAAAGGAAACAAAAGAAAAATTCGGAATAGGAAATTCTGTCAGAGACAGGACCTAGAAGAGCAGTTGAACGGAATGTACAGTGTCCTGAAAGGATGATATAAGATGAACATCAACAAAAGCAAGCCGGCCAGTGTGGCCGAGCGGTTCTAGGCGCTTCAGTCTGGAACCGCGCTACCGCTACGATCGCAGGTTCGAATCCTGCCTCAGGCATGGATGTGTGTGATATCCTTAGGTTAGTTAGGTTTAAGTAGTTCTAAGTTCTAGGGGACTAATGACCTCAAATGTTAAGTCCCGTAGTTCTCAGAGCCATTTGAACCATTTTTTTGAACAAAAGCAAAACGACGATAATGGAATGTAGTCAAATTAAATCGGGTGATGCTGAGGGAATTAGATAGGAAATGACACACTTAAAGTAGTAAATGAGTTTTGCTATTTGGGAAGCAAAATAACTGATGATTGTCGAAGTAGAGAGGATATAAAATGCAGACTGGAAATGGCAAGGACAGCGTTTCTGAAGAAGAGAAATTTGTTAACATTGAGTATAAATTTAAATGTCAGAAAGTCGTTTCTGAATGTATTTGTGTGGAGTGTAGACATGTATGGAAGTGAAACATAGACGATAAATAGTTTAGGCAAGCCGGCCGCGGTGGTCTCGCGGTTCTAGGCGCGCAGTCCGGAACCGTGCGACTGCTACGGTCGCAGGTTCGAATCCTGCCTCGGGCATGGATGAGTGTGATGTCCTTAGGTTAGTTAGGTTTAAGTAGTTCTAAGTTCTAGGGGACTTATGACCACAGCAGTTGAGTCCCATAGTGCTCAGAGCCATTTGAACCATTTTTTTAGTTTAGGCAAGAAGAAAATACAAGCTTTCGGAATGGGGTGCTACAGAAGAATGCTGAAGATTAGATGGGTAGACCACATAACTAATGAGAAGGTATTGAACAGAATTGGGGAGAGGAGAAATTTGTGGCACAACTTGACTAGAAGAAGGAATCGGTTGGTAGGACATGTTCTGAGGCATCAAGGGATCACCAATTTAGTATTGGAAGGCAGCGTGGAGGGTAAAACTCGGAGAGGGAGACGAAGAGATGAGTACACTAAGTAGATTCAGAAGGATGTAGGTTGCAGTAGGTACTGGATGCAGAAGCTAGCACAGGATAGAGTAGTATGGAGAGCTGCATCAACCCAGTCTCTGGACTGAAGACCACAACAACAACAACAACAACAACAACATTCATCCATCAATTATTGCTCTATGGAGTGTGGTAGATCCGAAAAGTCATGTTCCCCTACTTCTTTTTAGCAGTGTATATCGAGACTTCAGCAACACTTCAGGAGAAATGAATCACGAGACTGTGCGCCTCTTCAAGAGAAGTGTGTGTCACTACGGTATAGATTGTGACTCTGTAGTGGCGAGTTACGAACTGACAGAGAATCTGTGATGCTGAAGCGTGTGATTAGCAGGGCGGGGACCTCCTTGTCGAGCCTGCTGCCGCCTGCCGGCAGCCAGCAAGTAGTTGCCGAACCGTGCTTGCGGCTGGCGCCATCTGCCACACACGGCGCGTAGGAGGAGGCGGCGGCGGAGGAGGAGGAGGGTGGGCGTGGCTACAGCCGAGACGAGTGTGACCTCTGCAGCTGACGTCAGCCGCGTGACGCCCACGCACCGCCTGTCGGGATGTGAGGCCAGAAATACCGCCGGCTGTCCCAGCTTCCAGCCGGCCGAAGTGGCCGTGCGGTTAAAGGCGCTGCAGGCTGGAACCGCAGGACCGCTACGGTCGCAGGTTCGAATCCTGCCTCGGGCATGGATGTTTGTGATGTCCTTAGGTTAGTTAGGTTTAACTAGTTCTAAGTTCTAGGGGACTAATGACCTCAGCAGTTGAGTCCCATAGTGCTCAGAGCCATTTGAACCATTTTGTCCCAGCTTCCGCCGTGCCACGCCGAGCTGCCGGGTCCACACCTGTTCCCGGCAGGTGATGGACATAACGCCAGTGACACACTCATTTACGTGCTGAGTAACTCAGTAACTTGCACCAAATAAAAATTGGCGAGCTGCGAATAGGAATCTTGCACTCAGGGCTCCGAACGGGTTCCGTACAAACGTAATTATGCTTGTAGACTGTTAATCCATTTCGGGAATAGCAGATATCGATGGTTCTCTTCTCGTTATCGACACTGGAACTGACAAGATATCGGTCCCGGGGATTTTAAGACTTTCGAAAATGTTTTAATTTCAAGATTTAGAATTTTCATATTAAAGAATTTTTTTTCGTGTGATATAATTACGAACGAATTTCGAATTTTACCTTTTTATTGTGGTGTGAAACGTTGCTTCTTGCATATTTCGTGCTTCTGAATCAACGGGAAGTACACTTTAGGATACCGTGAGTGAGTTTTCGAGTATCGCAATATGTGGCATAAATCGCTGTAGGTTTTTTTATGAACTGACTTAGAACTTTAACATTTCTGCACCAATAAGGGACCACAGACCTTAGTACGTTACATAAATTTGAACTTGTACGCCAAGCTGTTTGAGAGAAAAAGACCTTAACAGATGGACAGAGAAACAGAGAGACGGATAAAATATACTTTTTTGTTATATAATTACTAATTAGCAAATTATACTTACAAATTTTGTCGTTTACTTGTACTGTGATATCTTGCTTCTTGCCAAATTTCGTAGTTCTAGGTCAAGGGAAAGTATCCTATAAGTTCTGATGAGGAAGTTTACTAGTGTGGAAATGTGTGACGTAAATAGCCATATCTTTTGACTGCATTGACTTAGAAGCTTAAAATTTTTACACTGGCTATTGATTTCATGTATAACATAAATTTACACTTGATACGTCTACTCGTTCCTGAGAAAAACTGTCCTTTAACAGTCCGACAGACAGACGGACTACAGAGTGATAATATAAGGGTTCTCTTTTTACAGATTCAGGCTTGGAACGCCTAAAGCGGTCGCTGTTATAGTTTGGGTTTAAGCATGTCCACTTGAAGAAATATTACGAATGCCGCTTATTTTGGCATACCATCTCATCGGCTATTAATCGAAATACGATCATACAGAGTATCTTGAAATGGAACCTGTACCGTTCCATATCTTTCTCATTAAATTTCCGGTACAAGAGAATCAAAAGCGAGAGTGTTTTTTCTTCTTCCTGCGGGAATAAATCAGTTGGTAACAAGGAGAGAATGGACCAAACGCTGTTTATTTATTTATTGTATTTAGTGTGTGCCTGCATCCTTTCCATTGTGCGAACTGGGTTGTATGAGTGAGAAATTATGCGAAGCAGCAGAAAGCTTTAGTCAAAGCTTGTAGCACTGCATGAGTAGAGTGTTTCTGTGGTAGGGTAGTACCAACCCCCAAGCACGAACAAGTTTGGCTAAGACAAGGTGTGCAAGTCAGGTCAGAGAGGTCACGAAGGCATGAGTATTGGCTCTGTCAGGTTGGCGAACCACACCCTCCACCCCTGCTTTTGAACGTGCAGAGGTTAGGCGATGTGGCCGACAGGAGACTGGTTCCTGGGTAGCTGCGCTATGCAGAGCTTGAAGACTTAGGTCTCAAGTCTATGGTAATATTTTCAAAGGTATTAGAATGCTTCAAATCTGTTCGTTACTAGGGTCCAGATGTTGAAATCAAGTGTGAGATTGCCGCGAAACCCCAGTAAGGGACTTTATTTTAGTAATTTGACTAAATTTCAGTAAGAACTTTGCGTTCGTGCCTTGGTCAAGGACGCACCATGGGCCTTAAGCTCACGCTCGTATTATTGCTCTGAGCCTAACAGAAGTTAATTCATTTCACGGATTTCAATGTTGTGTCTCTTTCACAGTGATATTTTGGAGGATTTATTTGATTTCTAATATGTTTTTTTGTGTACTTGGTTTGCCGCCACGTGGTCAGTTGGAGCAACAGCCACATTAGTAAAGTGTAATTTCGTTCCAAAAACGTACAGTAGCTTCACTCTAGTTTCGTGTAGCTCAATTTCGAAATAGGAAATTTATGCCGAGAAATAGAACTCTGAATTATGAAATGTGCGCGTATTCAATTTGGCGTGAAACTGTGTCAACGGTCGTTAATAGGAAGATGGGCCAGATCAACTGATACAAGGTACATGTAAATAATTATACGATAGTGCGTGAATGGACGATACGACGGAAATAATGTTGTGTGTCACAATATATGCATTTCTGTTGGCTACCCCAACTTGGCCACGTGTGTGAACTAGTATCAGGGTGATAATTAGTAAATATCTCTTGTGCCCACCTACAACTATTTGATTGACTTATGATAAAGTGCATTACATAAAATACGCGGATTAAACTATTGTGTCTCTGAAAAATCTCAATTTTTATGCCTGTTGATAAAACGGAGACATGCACAATTTTTCCCGCCGTTTGATAGTAAATATTTCTGGTGCCCCCTTAACTACTTTGATTGAAATACGATGAAGTATGGTAGCAAATATTCAGGGTAATCTATTGTATCGCAGACGTTAGTGATTTTATTGACATTTATTCTGTTGGGATAGTGACTTGCAAAATTTTCCCGTCACGTGATAGTACCTGTTCATGCGCCCCAGCTCGGTAACGTGGTGCTGTTTCGGAACTCAGGATTAAACCAAAATTGCCATTCAGAGTCAAGTGGACCATTTGCTACCCCTGCTTTGGTGCACGTTTTAATGAAGTTTGAAATAATTAGTCAGATATTCTTCCACCCTGACCGAGTTCACTCGTAGAGTCTTTTGCTGAAATTGTTCTGCGTGACCTGTAGTAATTAAAGATAATATCATAAGAAGATATGCGTTTAGGTATAACTGGGTGCACTCCATCTTCAGGTCACGAGTGGCCCATCGGGACCATCCGACCGCCGTGTCATCCTCAGTTGAGGATGTAGATAGGAGGGGCGTGTGGTCAGCACACCGCTCTCCCGGTCATTATGATGGTTTTCTTTGACCGGAGCCGCTACTATTCGGTCGAGTAGCTTCTCAGTTGGCATCACGAGGCTGAGTGCACACCGAAAAATGGCAACAGCGCATGGCGGCAGGATGGTCACCCATCCAAGTGCCGGCCACGCCTGACAGTGCTTAACTTCGGTGATCTCACGGGAACCGGTGTATCCACTGCGGCAAGCCCGTTGCCTATAACTGGGTGAATGCATCAAATTCCACTGAAGCCAGGTCTGCACTCCCCTCTCCCTTTCCATAATTACGTGGTGAAAGTAGATGCTGTTTATTAGAGAGACCATTTCTCATGAGGTATAACATGAGAGCCCCTGCTGTTGCAAAAGAATGTGCAGTAACTAGATCCAATAGACACATGACTAATTGTTCAAATGCTACAGGTAGTTAATAAATATCAAATAATTGAGATCCTCTATTGATTATTTCCTCGCTTTATCATTAACAACTTAAAGAATAGGTAAATCGTAAAGTATACAAACCTACCTAGAAACTGAAAAATAGGAATTGATAAAATATCCCTAAGAGATGACAGGCAAATTAGTTCCTACCTCAGTCGCATGCTGGGTCAACAAATAGAATAATTAAAGCTCGAGGCTCCCTTTTAAGCCAAGATGCCTTCTGTAGTGGTTATAAAGACTGCATTACCCGTTGCCTTCAAATTTTTACGGGTAAGCTAAACCCACCCGCTAAAAATTATTAATACCCCAGCAGTAACTTTCAGGGGCCTGTAATTTCGTGTGAGGAGCACACAAATTTTGTAAACCAGTACTACAGACGGTAGCTTGCAGAAGCATTAGGGCACGATAAGCGACTGTAAACATCCTACCCGATAGAATTTTATAAGTACCATCGATTGGCGTGTTACGTTGCAGTTTGTGTTACTAATAGCTGGAAAAAAGAAAGTAAACTGTCTATTACGAGAGTCACCCAGAAAATAACGCACCACATTTTTTCTCATCAAACAACAGTGGTACGAAAGCGAATATTTAGGTATGCATTATTTGAAGGTTCTGCAATACGCGTGCAAATTTTCCGTTTCATATCTTCATTCTCGAAGACAGACGCATAACAACCCGAAAGTTGGTGCTGAAACTTCCAATGAGCAAAAGAAGTGTGGATGTAATCATACGTACTCTTTATTTCTCAAACGGGTGTTCTCCATAGATTCCTCTCTATCTTACGGTGGAGAACGAATCTCACAGAAAAAAATATTTCTGAGTTGCTGTTGCGGCCGGCCGCAGTAGCCGAGCGGTTCTAGGCGCTTCAGTCAGGAATCGCGCGACCGCTACGGTCGCAGGTTCGAATCCTGCCTCGGGCATGGATGTGTGTGATGTCCCTAGGTTAGTTAGGTTTAAGTAGTTCTAAGTTCTAGGGGACTGATGACCTCAGATGTTAAGTCCCATAGTGCTCAGAGCCATATTTTGCTGTTACGTTTTGAAGCTGAGGGGGGAACATTCTCGCTCCGTATCGTGACAGGTGACGAAACCTGGGTACAAACATTCTGAGCCCGAAACAAATCGACAATCAATGGACTGGCTTCATCCTAACTCTTCAAACAAGAAAAGATTCAAGGCAACTGCTTCCGCCAGTAACACCAAAATCACTGTGTTTTGGGACTGTGAGGGTGATATACTCTACTGATATGAAGTCAAGAGGTAGCACCATTAATTCTGAAACTCGAGAGAACTTCCAAGCACTTCGGTGCCATAACGCCCCAAGTGACTGATTCAACATGACAGCACTTGGCCTCACACAAGTTTGAGGACTATGGAATGCATCACTAAATAGGGTTATCCCATACACCCTACACCGATTGTTTCGGCTGTTATAGGATGAGATGCGTGAAAGACATTTTGTCGCGACCGTTCGGCTACCCCGAGCTGCCGCACAGCATAAAAAATGGCTCTGAGCACTATGGGACTTAACATCTGAGGTCATCAGTCCCCTAAACTTACAACTACTTAAACCTAACTAACCTAAGTACATCACACACATCCACGCCCGAGGCAGGATTCGAACCTGCGTCCGTAGCGGTAGCGCGGTTACGGACTGAAGCGCCTAGAACCACTCGGCCACAGCGGCCGCGCACAGTATGACTTCGTGACCAGAACAAGGACTGGTACATACAGAACCTACACCCTTTTGTCTCTCTGGAGGAAGGCCATAAGACGGAAAGAAGATTATGTGGAATACGGTGAGTGTAGAAACAACATCATTCTTTCTCGTGTGTACGTTTCATTGTGTTCAATAAATAACTGTAGGAGAAAGAGAAGTGGTGCATTACTTTCTGGGCGACCCTCGTATTTCAAAAGTAATCAGCATAACGATTAGTAAATTTGTCCTACTGTGAGACAAATTTCCCGTGAAGGCATTGACCGCCTTCAGGGAAAAATTTTTGTGGTTGCCTGTGGAACCACAGATGTACCCAGTCGTGCACCTGTTCATCCGAAGCAAATCGACGACAACTAATATCTTTCTTCAGGGGTCCAAATATATGGAAATCGCATGAATAGCGATCGGGACTGCGTGGACGATGTGTATGAGGTTTCCAGCGAAACCTCTGCAGCGCACTCCAAACACGTGGGTCCATCCACTTGTCAACTTTGTTTCACCTACGCTGCAAGAGTCTAGGTGAAACCTTTACAATGTCCTTCAACAAATATACGGTTGTGGTACCAGAAATGAATAAAATTTTAGAAACACTGGAAATAAAGTCATGTATTATGTGAAAATAGCACGTGTGCGATCCATTTCAATAAGTGATGCATGCACTTCATGTGTGTTTATGTTTACTGATTACCAACGGTCACACACATTGGTACACGCGGACATGAATATTCCAGAAGTACATAAATGTAAGTGAAGGCAGTAGTACTGTGGTTACAAGTTTCGAAGAAGGTGCAGGTGCAGTTTCCGTTAGCACAATACTGCAAAATACGAGCACGTGTGGGGAAGCGGACAGTTGTCAGTTGGAAATCAGGTACCGGTATTATGTAATACACAAGCGGTTGAAGTCTGGTATTGTTACGGTTCCGTACCTCAAACTATGGAAACGAAATCCTCATAGGATCACGTTGTCGTCTTTTGCCTGTCTTCCTGTCCGACTATTAAAAACCATTTTTCTCACAAACAGGTTGACATATCAAATTGACATTTATGTCACATGCCAAAGTCTACGGTCCCTGGGCGCTGTAAAAAATTGAAGCTTATAAGTTAATGTAGTCAAAAGATACGGCCATTTATGTTTAGATAATCACAAACTCATTCACTAAAAACTATAGGGTACATCTCCTTGACGTAGAATTATGAAATTTGGAAAGAAGTAAGGTTTCACAGTACAGCTAAAGCGAAAAATCCAAAAATCGTTAATTTGCAATTGTATCACAGGAATTTTTTATTTATTTGTTATGTGACTGTCTGTCCATCCACCTGTTAAGAAGCCGGCCGAAGTGGCCGTGCGGTTAAAGGCGCTGCAGTCTGGAACCGCAAGACCGCTACGGTCGCAGGTTCGAATCCTGCCTCGGGCATGGATGTTTGTGATGTCCTTAGGTTAGTTAGGTTTAACTAGTTCTAAGTTCTAGGGGACTAATGACCTCAGCAGTTGAGTCCCATAGTGTTCAGAGCCATTTTTGAACCTGTTAAGACCCCTTTTTCTCATAAACAGGTGGATGTATCAAATTGACACTTATGTCACATATTAACGTCTACGTCTCTTCGCAGTGTAAAACACGGAACCCTCTTGTTATCATAGATTCAGTATTGCCGGAACGTGTTTTTTCATAACTTTTTAATATTTATATGGTATAGTTCCAAATTTGATAACCTTGTTTTTCTACACATTCTAAATATCTTAAAGCTCAAATTTAAAAAAGAAATCTAAAAACTCTACTTTTCTCCCCCTTGCTGACATTTAAGTTGTTACAAATTAAATGACACAATTTCAAAGACTTTACTGGTCTCATAGAGATATATTATGTGTATAGACTGAAGTAGCGAGTGAAAATCTGTACCAAGGCCAGGAACCGAACCGAGGTCTACTGCTTACAAGGCAGGTGCACTAGCTGTTAAGACTCCATGTCCCAGCAGTACGGATTACCCTGGCACGCCTCCATCCTGCATCGAAATTCTCACTGCCTCCACAGTCTACACTGAATGCCCCCTCACATACGAATAGCATTGCTGAGGCGCCCCATGTTCTGGGTTACCACCTCAGCATCGAACATAAATGGGCGATCCAGCCTGAAACCCAGGTGCAGGCAGTTATACAAATGAAATCACGTAATTTCAGAGATTTGAATGGTCTCATACAGTTACGATTTTATGGATGCAGACTAAAGCGGATAGTGAAAATTGTACCAAGGCCCAGAATCGAACCCGGATCTACTTCTGGCTAAGTAGGTGCTTTAGCCACTAAGCCACCTTGGCACTGCGGTCCACACAACTGCAAGGATTACCCTGGCACCGCTCCCTCCTCTATCGAAATTCTCTGTATACGCGTACGTAAAAGGCTACATTTTATCAACTGTTGCGTGCAGATCTAATTCATCTACCTATCGTATTAATTTCTATGTGGCTGTCATGAAAAAACGTGTTCTTTCTCACTAGCAATCAGAAGTATTAGTAAATCCATTTGACAGTGAGGAGAATATTTCTGAAGAAGAAAATCACACCATTGATGACAACATTCATCCTTCATCTAGTTCAGAAGACATTTCAGATATTGATAACTCAAATAAGAATGTGCAAGCTGTTCAGCTGATACAGCCTAAGGACAAAAGGATCACATGGTGTTTAGAGCCTTTTCCGCAAACTGGAAGAGCATCTAGTGCAAACATTATGAAACTGACTCTTGATCCGACAAGATACGCTGTCGCCAGAGTAGGTGATATAAAATAATATTTTCAAGTAGTGAGGAATGATAATCTTCAGAGTATTGTGGTGTAAATAACCAATATTAAGGATCGAAGAAATAATGGGAAAGGCTGGGAAGCTTTAGATGAAATTACACTTGGAGCCTGTATTGGCCTGTTTTTACTGCCTGTTGTGTATAAATCATATGGTGAATCAACAAAGAGCCTGTGGGATCTAGAAACAGTTAGACCATATTTCCTCCGGTAATGTCACAAAACGCTTCTGCTGCAAGTCACCTGTGTTACGTTTCGACGACAAGTTTGTTCGAACAGTACGAATAGTAAATGACAAGTTGGCACCTATAAGTGTTCTGTGGGTGGAAATAATTTCTTAACTATACAGGGTGAGTCACCTAACATTACCGCTGGATAGATTTCGTAAACCACACCAAATACTTACGAATCGATTCCACAGACCGAACGTGAGGAGAGGGGCTAGTGTAATTGGTTAATACAAACCATAAAAAAATGCACGGAAGTATGTTTTTTAACACAAACCTACGTTTTTTTAAATGGAACCCCGTTAGTTTTGTTAGCACATCTGAACATATAAACAAATACGTAATCAGTGCCATCTGTTGCATTGTAAAATGTTAATTACAACCGGAGATATTGTAACCTAAAGTTGACGCTTGAGTACCACTCCTCCGCTGTTCGATCGTGTGTATCGGAGAGCACCGAATTACGTAGGGATCCAAAGGGAACGGTGATGGACCTTAGGTACAGAGGAGACTGGAACAGCACATTACGTCCACATGCTAACACCTTTTTATTGGTCTTTTTCACTGACGCACATGTACATTGCCATGAGGGGTGAGGTACACGTACACACGTGGTTTCCGTTTTCAATTACGGAGTGGAATAGAGTGTGTCCCGACATGTCAGGCCAATAGATGTTCAATGTGGTGGCCATCATTTGCTGCACACAATTGCAATCCCTGGCGTAATGAATGTCGTACACGCCGCAGTACATCTGGTGTAATGTCGCCGCAGGCTGCCACAATACGTTGTTTCATATCCTCTGGGGTTGTAGGCACATCACGGTACACATTCTCCTTTAACGTACCCCAAAGAAAGAAGTCCAGAGGTGTAAGATCAGGAGAACGGGCTGTCCAATTTATGCGTCCTCCACGTCCTATGAAATGCCCGTCGAACATCCTGTCAAGGGTCAGCCTAGTGTTAATTGCGGAATGTGCAGGTGCACCATCATGCTGATATCACATACGTCGAGCGTTTCCAGTGGGACATTTTCGAGCAACGTTGGCAGATCATTCAGTAGAAACGCGATGTATGTTGCAGTGCTCTCCGATACACACGATCGAACAGCGGAGGTGTGGTACTCAAGCGTCAACTTTAGATTACAATATCTCCGGATGTAATTAACATTTTACAATGCAACAAACGGCACTGATTACGTATTTCTTTATATGTTCAGATGTGCTAACAAAACTAACGTGGTTCCATTTAAGAAAACGTAGGTTTGTGATAAAAAACATACTTGCGTGCATTTTTGTATGGTTTGTATTAACGAATTACACTAGGCCCTCTCCTCACGTTCGGTCTGTGGAATCGGTTCGTCAGTATTTGATGTGGTTTACGAAATATATCCAGCGGTAACGTTAGGTGACTCACCCTGTATATCCTGGCACACATATAACCATGAATGAAGAACTGGTAGCTTTCCGAAGACGTTGTCCATTCAAACAATGTTTACCGAGCAAACGTTCAAAACATGGGGTAAAAATACAGACATGGTGTGATAGTGCTGCTTCTTATGTTTTCAAGGAACAAGTCTATATACACTCCTGGAAATTGAAATAAGAACACCGTGAATTCATTGTCCCAGGAAGGGGAAACTTTATTGACACATTCCTGGGGTCAGATACATCACATGATCACACTGACAGAACCACAGGCACATAGGCACAGGTAACAGAGCATGCACAATGTCGGCACTAGTACAGTGTATATCCACCTTTCGCAGCAATGCAGGCTGCTATTCTCCCATGGAGACGATCGTAGAGATGCTGGATGTAGTCCTGTGCAACGGCTTGCCATGCCATTTCCACCTGGCGCCTCAGTTGGACCAGCGTTCGTGCTGGACGTGCAGACCGCGTGAGACGACGCTTCATCCAGTCCCAAACATGCTCAATGGGGGACAGATCCGGAGATCTTGCTGGCCAGGGTAGTTGACTTACACCTTCTAGAGCACGTTGGGTGGCACGGGATACATGCGGACGTGCATTGTCCTGTTGGAACAGCAAGTTCCCTTGCCGGTCTAGGAATGGTAGAACGATGGGTTCGATGACGGTTTGGATGTACCGTGCACTATTCAGTGTCCCCTCGACGATCACCAGTGGTGTACGGCCAGTGTAGGAGATCGCTCCCCACACCATGATGCCGGGTGTTGGCCCTGTGTGCCTCGGTCGTATGCAGTCCTGATTGTGGCGCTCACCTGCACGGCGCCAAACACGCATACGACCATCACTGGCACCAAGGCAGAAGCGACTCTCATCGCTGAAGACGACACGTCTTCATTCGTCCCTCCATTCACGCCTGTCGCGACACCACTGGAGGCGGGCTGCACGATGTTGGGGCGTGAGCGGAAGACGGCCTAAAGGTATGCGGGACCGTAGCCCAGCTTTATGGAGACGGTTGCGAATGGTCCTCGCCGATACCCCAGGAGCAACAGTGTCCCTAATTTGCTGGGAAGTGGCGGTGCGGTCCCCTACGGCACTGCGTAGGATCCTACGGTCTTGGCGTGCATCCGTGCGTCGCTGCGGTCCGGTCCCAGGTCGACGGGCACGTGCACCTTCCGCCGACCACTGGCGACAACATCGATGTACTGTGGAGACCTCACGCCCCACGTGTTGAGCAATTCGGCGGTACGTCCACCCGGCCTCCCGCATGCCCACTATACGCCCTCGCTCAAAGTCCGTCAACTGCACATACGGTTCACGTCTACGCTGTCGCAGCATGCTACCAGTGTTAAAGACTGCGATGGAGCTCCGTATGCCACGGCAAACTGGCTGACACTGACGGCGGCGGTGCACAAATGCTGCGCAGCTAGCGCCATTCGACGGCCAACACCGCGGTTCCTGGTGTGTCCGCTGTGCCGTGCGTGTGATCATTGCTTGTATAGCCCTCTCGCAGTGTCCGGAGCAAGTATTGTGGGTCTGACACACCGGTGTCAATGTGTTCTTTTTTCCATTTCCAGGAGTGTAGGAAAATTACCTGGACAAGCAACTGCGAAAAAAAATAAGATATGAGGGTTCCCATGGTTTCTTCAGATCATATGGATTAGGCCAAGGACTTTTCAAAAGACACCTTACGATGCTGGATATGTTGAGAAAAAATAAACCTGAGCTCCCTTATACTATATGAAGCAAAGTACATGTTCACGCTTCAAAGTTCTTTTTAACTAAGGATACCATGGTCGTATTTTTCGTTACAAGGAAGAACAAACAGGCTGTCCTGATGAGCACAAAGCACAACATTGAGGAAATAAGCAACAGGGAAGACATAAAACCAACAATGATAGTGGACTACAATGCATATAAGTGAGCAGCTGATACATTGGATCAGTTTATTGGCACCTACACATGCACGAGGAAAACCAACCGCTGCACGGTGATCATCTGATACAAAATTATTGATACTTTTGCCTACAGTGCTTATGTCCTGTGGAGAGAAATAAATCCAGGGTGAAAAAAAATGTTATTTACAAAAGAAGAATATCTATCGCTCAATTGGGAAGACTCCCAGCTACTCCCTACATTTAAGCCAGAAAAATTTTTCCAGTAAATGAACAGCCAATGGCCATTGTTAGAAGAATAAATAGGGAGTCGATCAACACCAAGCTCCAGCGGTGGCAACCAAAATTGCAAATGCAAATTCCGTCCATCAAGTTGTGCCAGCAGGACACTAATGAAGTGTTCAAACTGTGACAAACACGTTTTTAAAGCTCAAGTTGGATACGACTATCAAAACTCTGGAATTCTAAGTAAATCTGTATTAACTAAACAAATTCTCCAGAATGAGATTTTCGTTCTACAGCGGAGAGTGCTCTGTTACGAAACTTCCTGGCAGTTTAAAACTGTGTGCCGGATCGAGACTCGAACTCGGGACCTTTCCCTTTCGCGGGCAAGTGCTCTACCATCTTTTTTTTATCCTATTTTGTTCGCTTTTGTTCATCGCATCTGCTCGGGGCGGACGTCGTAAAACATCCGTTTAAATTCGTCGTTGATCCATTAATTCAGTTTTTTTTATTACAGAGGGCAGCTAACCCTCTGACCGAACACGCTGAGCTACCGTGCCGGCACCATCTGAGCTACCCAAGCATGACTCACGCCTCGTCCTCACAGCTTTACTTCTGCCTGTACCTCGTCTCCCACCTTCCAAACTTTACATAAGCTCTCCTACGAAACTTGCAGGACTAGCACTCCTGAAAGAAAGGATATTGCGGAGACATGGCTTAGCCACAGCCTGGGGGATGTTTCCAAAATGAGATTTTCACTCCGCAGTGGAGAGTGCGCTGATATGAAACTTATTGGCAGATTAAAACTGTGTGCTGGACCGAGACTCGAACATCCCCCAGTCTGTGGCTAAGCCATGTCTCCGCAATTTCCTTTCTTTCAGGAGTGCTAGTCCTGCAAGTTTCGCAGGAGAGCTTCTTAAAGTTTGGAAGGTAGGAGACGAGTTACTGGCAGAAGTAAAGCTGTGAGGACGGGGCGTGAGTCGTGCTTGGGTAGCTCAGATGCTAGAGCACTTGCGTGTGAACGACGATGGTCGCGAGTTCGAGTCTCCGTCCGGCACACAGTTTTAATCTACCAGGAAGTTTTATTCAAACACTGTTTTCTGGCCTAGTTTCACATAAAACTGTGAAACAAGGCCGAAAAACAGTGTTCGTTTAGTTAATTTACAATGTTTCACCAAGAACCCACAGTTGATTCAGTTAAAATAAAACTGTATTCTAATTTTTCCAGTGATTGGCAGTTTATACGTTAAGCTAAACTGTGTTCCATGACAGCTGACTAAGGGGAAGAGCTTACATTATTGTTGAGATTGTTGGCATGTAGTACTGTGAATTATAATTGTGTTGTAACAAACGAACCTACATTAAAAACTATCATAATTTTTAATAATGTTTAATCATTATGCCTTTTAATACCATAGCGGATCATTACGACCCGACAGAGCATATGAGTATAGATTTTTTAGGGAAGGTTACAGGTCTAACGTTCTGAGTCATTGCAATAAAGAGATACGGCCACTTACGTTACATATTTTGAAACTCACTCATCGAAGCATAAAGTGTACCCCCCCCCCCCCCCCCCCCATTGACCTAGAATCATAAAATTTGGCCATAAGCAATGTTTAACAGTACAAGTACAGAAAAAAAATCGAAATTGTTGATTTTAATTATATCACAAGAAAAAATTCTTTTGTCATTTGCTGTCTGGCATCAAACATGAAATTAGCATCCTCGTAAATGTTGGAATTCCCTGGACGGATGTCTTGCCAGTAATAATGCGGAAAACAGGCAAACCCCGTCGAGATTTTAGATTCACGGGATGGATGAACGCTACTCACACATGGCCAATTTTTTTATTTCGGTTTTGCTCGTCACGATCTTCTGTTTCTTTGTAACATGTTAATGCTCTCGTGTATAAACACAACTTGTTCCAAGTGTGTCACATGAAGGACTTAACGTTACAACATGACAGCTAGATGGTAAAATATAGCCCCTTTGTTATAGATTCTAGATAATAGGTCTAGAACTGACAGTAAAAAATGTATCTCAATGAATTAAAATTAAATTTACGTACAACGTTCCCGAAATATTGTTTAGTAATGTTGCACTCTGCCTTAGTTCACAGCTCTTTACTCTCATTAAGAAAACCGCAGTTTGGCAATATTTTACGCAAACCTTCTGCATGTGGTTGAAATTTATCGTAATGATATAGTGGAAGGAGCGATGTGTAATTTCTTTGAAGAAATTTTAATAGCCAAGATTGCATTGAATACTATATATTCCTGATGACTGGTTTGCTGTTCCATTATTACTGTATGGCATGTGTAATGCAGTCATAATGGACCACCACGTATAACAACAACTTGTTTTCAAGACCATGAGATTGCAGTCTTAACTGTTGAAACTGGTGATCAGGAATAAATAATACTGAATGCGATCTTGACTATTAAATTTTCTTCTCCATATGGATTGATACGGATTCGTAGAAAATAATTCTGAAGACACGAATCTCTCTGGCGGTCTTAAATTTCAAAAGCGATTGTCTCTTCGGGTCCGACCTAATTCCATTCCTGAGGCAAATGCTGCAGTACCCAAAACGAAAGACAAGTTCCGTTTCATTTCCCCAGCTTTCAGAGTTATTGCGCTCGGTAACCCTACTGAATGTCGCGAGCAGGTAATGTAATAAGCTTTCCGCTTTTGGAACAGAACACTGCAATATTACCACCCCCACTTTCACGTTACCTTGAGTTATCATGAATATAAAACTGCGACTTTGAGGCTATGTTTTATGTTTCTAGAAATTGATTAAAACTTTAGTTGGGTGTGCTATGAATATCAATTTCTGTTTTAAGACTGACGGAAACAATGAGACATTTATCTCAATCACGCAATAGTTGCGTATACAAGTCTTAGAAATCGCTTCTCAGTTGTTCTAGAATATTCTCTTTGTCTGTTTGCTATTGTTTTTAACTGTTGAATGTGTCTATTTACCAATATAATAGCAATGGGTAATTTAAGGAACTAAACTAGTACAACTATGATATTTTGGGTATGGTTCAGTAGTCTTCGTTTAGATTTTCTATAATTATGCTCACTCATTTTAGAAGCATTCTGAAAAGGCTGCTTAAGCATTACTCTAGATGATTTATCTTCGAGTTTGCTCGATATGTGACATTAAGCTGCAAGTTTATTTCGGTAAATTACGCCCAAAATAGCTTTCTGTCGGTGATGCAATTTTTTTTTTTCCGCAAAGCCTACTTTTGTGTATGTGAAAACTCCAAGGTCATATCGTTGTTTGAGGACTTCCTATTAAAATAACACACACTGGTTTTTTTTTTAAACAGTTGGTTTGAGTGCGTGATTTTCTCTCACTCCAGCAGTGAGATATTTTTTCATGTTGACGGCCCAGCGGCGAAGTTGTTTACTAATCGTGGGAGAACTACGTCGCTGCTTCCGCTACAAGTTCTTGACTGTTGTTTATATTTTATTACTGTTGTCACAGTGATGTTCAAGAAGGCCATTCTTCAGGTGAGAAAGAAAAAGTACAAACAGCAAGATGCCAAGTCTGGGAAGTTTGGTGCACGGTAGTGAGTTTTAGCTTTCATTGATTGTCTGTGGTGGAACACGAAGTGGAGGCCTCGCGGTGTCACATTACAACAGACTTTCGCATCTAGAAATTTCTTCAAACGTCTTTTCAAAGATCAATGTACATCTATTGAATAATGACGAAAACTGATGGTACAACTGTCCCAAAAGTCTTTAATTATTTTTTTCTGAGGTGGACAATCTTTTTCCCGATATTTCCTGAGCTGTTGTCATGTTTCAGTCTGACAACGGGAACCGAAGAAGAAAATACTTATAAATTTCGAGCTGCATCATTTAAAGAATGAGAATTCGTGAAGGTCAGTGTGCGTATTATCCAGTTATCGAGCAAATGGTTAATTAAATTACAATTTTCAGTGAAATTCCTATCGTAGAAGTACATTTCTCAAAGGAGAATTTTTCCCACTCTTTTTACCCATGCACAGTTCGAGTGTTGTCTTCTTAGAAATCATCCCTTAGTCTTTTCACTGTAACTTTCGCACTCAACTATTTTCTTTCGTCACTGATTGTTAATTTCTTTTCTACAGTTCCGATACTATCTCTTTAGCTATAAAATCACAGGAGTCTCCATTTTATAAATAAGCCATTATTTGCTCTGTTTGTATGAAAATTTCTATGTCTACTGGTTTTAGTTACAAGTTTTGTATTTGTTGCATATTTCTAGTTCCTCCTCCTGAAATTGAGGAAATGATACATTCTCTCAAAAATAAAAGCTCATCTGGTTTTGGTAGTGTTTCCAATAGAGGGCTAAATATTTGATCTCATGTAATAAGCCGTAACTTTTCTGAATGCTTCAGAAACCCAAGACATTTTTATAGACACTGAATTATGCAGTTGTCAAACCTCCCTTTAAGAAAGGTGATATGGGAGACGTCAATAACTACCGACCTGTTTCACTATTGACAACATTTTCCAAAAGTTTTGAGATCGTTATGCATTCCAAAATAGTATCTCACATGAGCAACAATAATATATTCAGCAAATCAAAGTTTGAATTCCAGAAAAAATGCTCTATTAATCGTATATATTTCATTTACATTTCTTCTCTCCAGATTTTACAGGGATTAAGTAATAAAACAGAGCCGATTGGTATTTTGTGCGAGATATCTAAGGCATTTGACTGTGTGAATCACGGTGTTCTCCTAGATAAATTGAATGGGATTGACGGTATAGCCAACAAATTGATAATAGAATATCTAAACAAAAGAATGCAAAAAGTTGTACGTAGTAATTCAATTAATGTAGTACAGGGGTGTCATTCTGACTCGAGAGAAATTATATATGTGTTTCTCCAAGGCTCGGTCTTACGCCGAAACCTCCAGATGTCAGATACTCAGATCAGTACCTAACGTTGTGTGTCATTAAAAATAATACCAGAGCTAAAGAGGATATCAAATTTTTAACACTGAGCACCTAACACATGTTGCTTCCGTGGGGAAGTTAGTACCAAGGATTCCATGTTCAAACCTCAATGATGAGAAACTTTTTACTATATTAAGCGTGAAAGTTTGGTATGGGACATCGTGTTTATGACATATAAAATGTCTGTTTGGAGTTTTACAACAATGTTTTTATGGCAGTCTGCTTTCGCTTCGTTTCTGTGAAAGCAGTAAACGTATAGGGTACATTTTTAGTTTCACAGAATATACACTCAGAACAGAGAAATAAACAACTTCATCACACGGTCAGAAGTAATAGTAATAATGATAATTAATAGCCGCCCGGAGTGGCCGAGTGGTTCTAGGCGCTACAGTCAGGAACCACCAATAACTGGTGTAACACATGGTGTGAAAATAATAGAGTGGGAACTTCAAAAATTTTTGGGTGTCTATATTGATGATATCTGAAAAAAACCACGTTTTGGAACTCCTAAAACAACTTCGTTCGGCCACGACTGACCTTAGAATCATTGGAAATGTTTGTAAGAGATAAATCACTAATTTGACGTATTTTGTTTATTTTCATTCAATAATGTCATATCGAGTAATGTTCTATGCCAATTCATCTTTAAGAAAGGAAGTTTTCATATCTCGAAAATGTGCTATAAGAATGATATATTGTGCTCACTCACGATCATGTTGTAGATATCTTCTTAAGCATTTGGGCATTGTGATAACTCCCTCATGAAGTTACTTGTAAATAACCCAATTCAGTTCCAAAGCAACAATAACCCATATAATTAAAATTCAACAAGAAAAAAGTGAGTTTCATAAATCCGCATTAAGATTGTCTTCAACACAAAAAAGGGTTACGCAATGCTGCAAATAAAATGTTTGATAAGTTTCCCAGTGATATAAGATGTGTAACAGAAGGAAAGTAAAATGTGGGATCATATTTAGAAAATTTCACCTTGACAACTCCTTCTATTCTATTTCTGTAATTTGTTCAAATGCTCTGAGCACTATGGGACTCAACATCTGAGGTCATCAGTCCCCTAGACTCAGAACTACTTAAATCTAACTAACCTAAGGACATCATACGCATCTATGCCCGAAGCGGGATTCGAACCTGCGACCGCAGCAGCAGCGCAGTTCCGGACTAAAGTGCCTAGAACCACTCGGGCACAGCGGCCGCCTTTGTAATGTGTGATTCGTGGTGAAGAGGAATTACTATCTCACATCTGTACATTAGAATAAACATATAAATGTTAGGTATGTTGTCATATTTGCAAATTAATTGGCGATGTGAATGTACCACTTCATTAAGATTCATCTTCAAATGATCTATGTAACTTAGCACTAACTAAATAACTAACGATTAATATCCACTGTCCTACTTCAAATTACCGTGACTTCTTTAATAATGACATATAATTTAACTGTTTCAATAAATTTCAACCAATTCTGAAGTAGTGCCATGTATTTGTCTATAAAAGCAACTACGATATTAGAACCTCCAGTAGTATTCAGAATAATACCTTTGAGCGTATTTTCAACTTTCTATCTCAACATATTGTAAAAAATTTGTAAAAATTTTCAGTTACTTACAGAAAAACTATTGAATTTATTTTGTTTAGTAAAACTGTCTAAACATTTTAAAGTAGAATAAAATTTACATCTCATAATGCAAACCAAAATTATCAGAAAATTTAGCGTCGTATACTGAAGGTCCTGACGTTTGCTTCCTTACTTGGGCGAGTTCCCTATTCACGCCATGTCAAGTATTGTTCTGTCCTTTCGGTAGTTGAATCTTGATGTAGACTCTTAAGCTATTCTTGCACAAGGACACCAGACAGCTGTTTCCTTTCACAGTTTACTTCGTACGAGCGGCAGTACATCTGAAGCGCTAGTCACAAGTAGTTGGCTATTGAGCTTGTAGCTCGTGCACCTGCTACCAGATGTCACGTCTCATCCCAGTATATATTCACGGCCAGGGGAATCCGGAGACATAAGAGGTCAACTCCGCCGCCCCAGCCAACACGTAACGAGCTGTTGGGCAAATGCGATGGGGTCTATTCTGCGAACGGGGTGGGGGGGTGTATGGCTTGCCCTTGTAATATATCACGAAATGTTGGTACGACACCCTTCAGCCAGCAGCTAAACACAAATTTATAGATTTTTGTTGGCCAGTGTGGTTCTGTGCACGTGTATCGTGTTAATAGCTTGTCAGCGCATGTTGTAATCTATCTTTCTCCTGACATGTACTAGCTGAAGCGTACCATGACGGATACAAAATTATTAACGAATACCGGAGCAAGGCAAATGAGGCTGACAGGACTATCCTACTAATCTGACACACACTGTGCTGAGCAATTTGTCACTTTGATGGATGATAACAGAAAATCCACCGCCGTTCACGTTACGCCAACACGCGTGTTCTTTGAAATCTTCGTGACGTCCTCAGTAAGACAAGTACTGACAAAATTAAGTTTGCTGTGATGTTTTACCTTAAGTTGTATGAAATATTAATTCATTGTTAAAATCGCCGTAATAGTTTTCTTCATTCACGCGATTGGTAGAAGATACTGCTTCTTTGATTTATGTGGTTGACAACTGCGTTGACAATTTTGAACTTCAATAACTCGAAAACTACATTAAAGGAACTGTTTTTACACATCTGACAAGATAATCCACAAAGGTTTGTTTCCTCAATCAAAAATGTAATTGTGTGCACCATTAATGTCACAGATTATGTTTAGTCACTACTCAATTTTTCTCCACGGTAACAAATTAAAAAGCATTGTGAATGCATGTCTTCAACTCTTCTGAGTCTGTCACATGGGTTCTGTACATCTGATCATTTAAAAAACCTTAGTGGTGTGAGACCATGTAATCTTGGCGGTCACTGCATCGGAGCATCAAGTCCAGTCTAAGTATACGGAAATTTTTCATTCGACATTTGCAGACATTTTGGGACCAATGAGGTGGCAACTCAGGGTGCTAAAACCCGTCAGGTTGCATGTGTTACAACGGTGTCACGGCAGACTCTCGTAATATGTCAAGGTAAACATCACAGCAGACTCGATGAAATGGAATGCACCAGTGACGCAGTATACATGGAAATGTGACCCATTCAAGAAGGCAGTGCTTGAAAGGAGCTTCTTCGATTAATTCTTGAATAATGTTCATCAATCTGGAATCCTTGACTGACAGAAGAGATGCAGAGGATCCAACTAAGAGCGGCGCGTTTCATTACAGGATCCTTTAGGCGGCGCGAGAGCGTTACAGAGATGTGGAACGAACTCCAGTGGAAAGCGTCACATGAGAGGCGTTGTGCATCACGGAGAAGTTTGATATTAAAATTTAGAGAGAGCGCTTTCCGGGAGAAGTCGGCAACACACGAGAGACGTTCAATAAGTAAAGCAACACACTTTCTTCTGAAAGTGACCTTCACAAGCAGTCCAGACAGAATATTACGCAGTAGGTCCACGTACGTTCCTCTGTCAGCCGTTGTGGAATAATAACCGGTCCAAGTACGTGATCGCCAAGAATCCCTGGCCACACATTGATACTGAACCGATGGTGATGAGATGCCTCAACCATTCCCCGAGGATATCCTGTAGCCCACAGAAGTCAATTTAGCAGATTCATGATGCCAGTTCCGGTAAACATTGCTTCGTCGGTAAAGAGGACTGATGACAGAACTCATAATTATGATGGTCTGATGGAAAAGCCATTGACAAAATCCTTCCCTTAGAAGGAAATTCACCTCTGCTAATCCTTGAATTCGTCGCAGGTGATAGGGAAACTGGCGATTGTCTTGCAGGATACACATAATAGCTTCAAAAAGAATGGTTCAAATGGCTCTAACAAAGGAACCTCCCAATCGCACCCCCCTCAGATTTAGTTATAAGTTGGCACAGTGGATAGGCCTTGAAAAACTGAACACAGATCAATCGAGAAAACAGGAAGAAGTTGTGTGGAACTATGAAAAAATAAGCAAAATATACAAACTGAGTAGTCCATGTGCAACATAGGCAACATCAAGGATAAACTGAGCTCAGGAGCGCCGTGGTCCCGTGGTTAGCGTGAGCAGCTGCGGAACGAGAGGTTCTTGGTTCAAGTCTTCCCTCGAGTGAAAACTTTACATTCTTTATTTTCGCAAAGTTATGATCAGTCTGTTCGTTCATTGACGTCTCTGTTCACTGTAATAAGTTTAGTGTCTGTGTTTTGGGACCACACAGCAAAGCCGTGCGATTAGTGGACGAAAAGACGTGCCTCTCCAATGGGAACCGAAAACATTTGATCGCAAGGTCATAGGTCAACCGATTCCTCCACAGGAAAACAAGTCTGATATATCCCATAAGACACTGGTGACGGCATGTGCGTCACATGACAGGAATATGTCGTCGACCCACCTAACTTGTACACTTGGAGAATGGGTAAAAAGATTCTTCTACCTTGCCCAATTTAGGTTTTATTGTGGATGTGATAATCACTCCCAAAAAAGCGATGAAAACATAAGAATTTGTCACATAAACTGCAACAAATGAATGCAACAGTTTCACAGTCGCACAGTTTTCCCTGTGTTCTGTCAAAACATATGTTTTTAACGTTTTCAAATTTTTCCGTGTGTAGACGGTCAAATCCTGCATATGTCCAAGCAAATCCGAACATGTCCTGGAGTTTTGGAGAGCGAAATTGATTATGTAAAAAATTGAACTTTTCACTCGAGGAAAAACTTGAACCAAGGACCTCTCGTTCGACAGCTCCTCACGCTAACCACGGGACCACGGCGCTCCTGAGCTCAAATTATCCCGGATGTTACCTATCTTGCACCTGGACTACTCAGTTTGTATATTTTGCTTATTTTTTTCATAGTTCCACACAACTTCTTCCTGTTTTCTCGATTGATCTGTGTTCAGATTTTCAAAGACTATCCACTGTGCCAACTTATAACTAAATCTGAGGGGAGTGCGATGGGGAGGTTCCCTTGTAAGCTCTATGGGACTTATCATCTGAGATCATCAGTCCCCTAGAACTTAGAACTACTTAAACCTAACTAACCTAAGAAAATCACACACATCCATGCCCGAGGCAGGATTCGAATCTGCGACAGTAGCAGTAGCGCGGTTCCGGACTGAAGTGCCTAAAACCGCTCGGTCATAGCGGCCGACCACATAATCGCACTCTGGCTTTCGCTATGTTGGCGGGTCACTTGCCTGGAGCTTGTACTACGGATCGTCTCAATAGCCAGTGGAACCCGGCTTTCCAATCTGGTGTACGCGCCGTCTGCCGCCCCCCTACACGTTCCTATTCCTGAGAGGAACCATGATCACACAAACACCCAAAAAGGTCTTGAAATGCTGTGTGATGTGGTTGGTTTTTGTAAGGGTGTTTCTTTTGGTACATCCGTGAAGCCTCTCGACCGTTCCATCTGCTTGGCCGTACGCAAACACCAAATTGGCTCTTTCCCGACATGAACACCGGACCATTCTGCTGTTAACAATACGCTGCATCCATCACAAAGCCTGCAACACACGAACAATACATGGCGCTTGGCCAAGGGAACTTTCGTTCCTCAGTGCCATCTAGCGTCGCAATGATGCATTTCCGGACATATGTTCATAGGACCTCTCTGCGTCCATTTCCAGTCAGGAAGCCCCCCTGCAGTTTGCCGGTTTTATTAATGTTCACTCTGTATGCTGCAGTAGGAAGAATACATGATTAAATTTGAAAATGAATTGCGGTTATGCATAGTGCGAAATTGCTGTGCTCTGTCGTGAAGTCGTTCTCAACTAGTGCTCAAAATTTCATTTGACGACTGCAGTGCATTTTGTCGTCCAACTTGACAGTGTCTGTGGTAATCCGCCTCCGCAGCTACATTAATTTTTTCGCTCTCGGAGGTAACCGGTTCGCACCTTCAAATGTTTATGTCGAAAGTAAGGTGTGATATTTATGTATGAAGTAAGAGGTGATTTTATGTCTAACAAAGAACAGTTGTATCAAGTGGTGTGTTGATTGCGTATCTGATTACGTGTATCTGTATATTTTCCTGACCCTCTTTCAACCGATGTGTCTACTAGCAAGAAAGCAATACCAATAAACCCAAATTAATCAAAACCTGTGCTCGATAATGACGAATTAAAGGTAAACACATTCAGATCTACTCGACCTTACGACGGCCCTGTAAAAAACTGAATAAGTACAAAAGTGGTCCCAGTGCGAAAGTCCATCAACTGTGTGAAATAATTTTCTTAGCTGGTTTTCGTGTCACTTTGGATAACGCATTGTTCTTCTCGCGGCACTACTAAACTAACAACAGTTGGAAAAGCCAAAATGCAAGATATTTGACTGAGAGACATTTAGAATTTGTTTCAACAAAAACGACTTGGAATTGGGAGGCAGAATATGACTGAGGAGAATAACTGTAATATATTACTTGACAATCTTACTATATTGTGAAACTGACTAGCAATTACTAAGCCATATCATAAAAATTACATTTATGCAAACAAATGATCTTTAATAAAATGCAATAAAAATCTTGAGGTTACGTAAAAAGCTGGTCTCATTCAAATTCGTTCTACAGCAAAAGCGCATAAATGCGTGAATATTGATTACCTTATTGTAGATCGATGTAACAGTATGTATAAACATTCTTCATCAAAATTTTATAGTGTAATTTGTAGCACTTTATTAATTAATTTTACTTTAAATCTTATTTCTTCCATAAACAATTAATACACAACACTAAAATTACTACACTAAATATTTAATACGAAGCGACTGCCCACTCCGGAGCACTGAAACGGGCACTGCCAGCCTCTGGCGCACTACCCTTCTACTGCCGAGCAACCACTGCCTACTACTGCACGACATAATACCAGCTGTTTGTTACATGCACTCTGCCTCAGGAATAGCTGCCTCGCAGTGTTCTTTCACACCTACATCTTTGTAATCGATATATCGCTTATGCTCTTGAATAGTACGTTAAAATTTACAATTTTCGTTATATGTAGGCTTACCTACACTATGTGATCAAAGTATCCGGACACCTGGGTAAAAATTACTTACAAGTTCGCGGAGCCCTCCATCGGTAATGCTGGAATTCAGTATGGTGTTGGCCCACTCTTAGCCTTGATGACAGCTTCCTCTCTCCCAGGCATACGTTCAACCAGGTGCTGGAAGGTTTCTTGGGGAATGGCATCCCATTCTTCACGGAGTAGCACACTGAGGAGAGGTATCGATGTCGGTAGGTGAGGCCTGGCATGAAGTCGGCGTTCCAAAACATCCCATAGGTGCTCTATAGGATTCGGTTAGGACTCTGTGCAGGCCAGTTCACTGCAGGGATGTTATTGCCGTGTAACCACTCCCCCACAGGTCGTGCATTATAGACATGTATTCGATCGTGTTGAAAGAGGCAATTGCCATCACGGAATTTCCCTTCAACAGTGGGAACCAAAAAGGTCATTTAAACATCAGTGTAGGACTGTGCAGTGATAGTGCCACGCAAAACAACAAGGGGTGCAAGCCCCCGCCATGAAAAACACGACCACACCATAGCACAACCGCTTCTGAATTTTACTGTTGGCACTACACACGTTGGCAGATCACGTTCACCGGGCATTCGCCATACCTACACGCTGCCATCGGAACACCACATTGTGTACCAAGATTCTTCACTCTACACAACGTTTTTCCGCTGTTTAATTATACAGAGTTTACGCTCCATACACCAAGCGAGGCGTCGTTTGGCATTTACCGGCGTGGTTTGTGGCTTATGAGTAGCCGCTCGACAATGAAATCCAAGTTTTCTCACCTCCTGCCTAACTGCCATAGTACTTTCAGTGGATCCTGATGCAGTTTTGAATCCCTGTGTGATGGTCTGCATAGATGTCTGCCTATTACACATTGCAACCATCTTCAACTGTCGGCCGTCTCTGTCAGTCAACAGATGAGGACGGCGTGTACGCTTTTGTCTCTGTACGTGTCCCTTCACGTTTCCACTTCACTATCACATATGAAACATTGGACCCAGGGATGTTTAGGAATGTGTAAATCTCGCATACAAACGTATGACACAAGTGATACCCAATCACCTGACCACGTTCGAAGTCCGTGAGTTCCGCGGGGCGTCCCATTCTGCTCTCTCACTATATCTAATGAGTACTGAGGTCACTGATATGGAGTACCTGGCAGTAGGTGGTAGCACAATGCACCCAATATGAAAAACGTATGTTTTTTGGGGTGTCAGGACAATTTTGATCACACAGTGTATTTCAACCTGGCGGTAAAATGCTACCGATTCCATTATTCCGCCGACTGCTAAACTCTATGCCCGTCCTGAGTTAAATGACAAAACGTCTCCACAGTGGCTGGTGAAATGAGAGCATGTGACACTGTTGATGGTGGTCCCTGTGTCTGCTGCGGACGCTAAGCCAGGTGGTCTCCTAGATGACAGTTGAGTGAGCCCGCCCAAGTATTGCCAAAGTTGTTTCGACTATGCTGCATAAGTTCTGCTGATAAGCCTTTACACATCATGTTTAGAGTCCCGAACTATCCCCATGCGATATCCATATTCTTGGAGTCCTGACGAAAAATAATCACGGCCGTCGATTTACTTCGACGAGATGTACGCCTGGGTACAATCATGGTTCCGTAGGCATTCGCAAACATTTTTACATGAAGGCATTGACTGTCTCGTGACACAGTGGGATAAGTGTATTAAGAATTAAGACGATTAGTTTTCAAACAATCAACAGTTAACACAAACATTGTTTTCCATCTGCCTCGTTTTCATTTGACTGCCCCTTAGAGACACAGCTATGCGGCTTATAGCAAATTGTAGCTTATCTCATCCAGTTTTTTTATGGATACACTTCAGCTGGTACTCCGAAGTCACTGTCTGTACCGTTTCGTGTCACTATACAGGGTGGCAATTATAGAACTATACGAAATAAAGTCGTCATTACTTCTGAACGTTTTGCGGTAGAACGTTGAAACTGCACGGTTGGCCGCGTGGCATGATGGGAATTAGTGTGCGCATGCGCCTTGTTGTTGTCGGCCATTTGCACGTGAAAGTGTCACAAATTGGCACATTTGGGGAACTGAGAATCCGCATTTTGGGACCGAGAAGTCTCTTCACCGTCAACAGGTGACTGCGTGGTGTGCAATGTCCAGCCACGGAATAATCGGTGCGATATTCCTGGTTGGTACGGCGACTACCGAGCGGTACGTGAAGGCTTCGGAAGATGATTTCATCGCCATTATCCAGAGGGACACTCATTTCGACAATATATGGTTCATGCAAGACGAAGCTCGACGCAATTGGAACAGGGGACTGTTTGATGTCCTGGAGGAGCACTTTGGGGACCGCATTCTGGCTCTGGGGCAGCCTAGATTGGCTGTCATATTCTCCGGATCTGAACAATAACGACGCCTTTTTGTGGGGCCATATTACAGACAAGGTGTACAGCAATAACCACAAAACCATTGCTGCGATGAAAACAGCCATTCAAGAGGCCGTCGACAGTATCGATGTTCCGACACTTCAGCGGGGCATGCATAATTTCGCTATTCGTCTGCGCCACGTCATCGCCAGTGACGGCAGGCGTATCGAATATGTTATAACCTGAATCTGAATATCTGTAGTGACGTTGTCATGTTGAATAACGTTTGTGAACGCCGTAGTTAATAACTAATTTACGTTTTCTTTATACAGTTCAGTAACTGTCACTCTGTATTTGTAGCAAACTCAGCGCGTCCAGATCTATCTTTTGGCTTCAAAGTTTGCAGGAATTGCACTTTGTATATATGACAACGCAGCGTGTTACGTAACATCTTCACCTCAGTGCTCTGAGCTATTCATGTGACTCTGGAAACGCGAAGCGTCGTTTCTCGCGGACTCCGCTCAAAGGCTGTGCGCACAGGTTTAGCAGCGTCGTTGGTCATTCCACATCTAACGATTCTCGCCTTTTCACTACCAGTCTCTTTAAACTTTTTATACCATGTTTTGTTGTTCTCCACGTCCGGCGGACCTCGACCATAGGTATTTCGTAACTGACTTTGTGCTGTAATAGGCGACCATATTTCATGATACAAAGCACATGGCGCTTCCTGGCACATATACTTCACAGTAACAGCAGCATTTTAAATTACGCTGCCTGTGAACAGCTAGAGAGAGAGAGAGAGAGAGAGAGAGAGAGAGAGAGAGAGAGGGGGGGGGGGGGGGGGGGAGGGGCGGGGCGGGGGGGGGGGGGCGGAAGAAACCACATAGAGAAATGTATCCATAAAAATTACATGAAATAACTCTCCTTTTGCAAAAAACCGCACGGACAAGTAGAAGTCTACCGATAACAAGCTTTGAATTTGCTGCTAATTGCAGCAAACCGCATAGTTGTGTCTACCATAGTCCTTGTAATTTTTTGTGTTTCATACGGCTGTAATTCTGAAACCACTGAGAAAAGAGTTTACGCTTGGCGCAGATAAGAACTGCAACTGCACTGGCTAACGATGCCACCGCATCTTTTACGCTCGTAAGACATGCGTGTACTGCGTTTGATACAAGCGACTGGCAGAAATCCATAACAACCGAATGCGACTGTTATTGCCCTCTGCTTGGAAAAAAGGTATCAACCTGTTCAGTATTGCCCAAGATAGACCTTACTAATCAGAAAATAAATTTTTATCGGCGCTAGACATGAAGGTAAATACCACCATTTCGAAACTTTATGGGTTATTGGCGTGGACGGAAATATGGTCCCACGACGTGTCTCGCCCGGGGCGCTAGGGTGAGGACAGTCGTCTGTAAGACTCCCCGCAGGACCTTTAATCTTATCAGCAGCAGTAAAACCCGCCACGTCCGTCTGGCCATAAACCGCCGGTCTTCCGAGGGCAGTTGACCGGCGCGGCGTATTCTCCTCATTGGCGGGGGTTCAGGACCACACGTCCAACAGTTCTGTTTCTTGATTGCACGTGAATAACAGCACAAACATTGAATACGAGATCGTCACTGTTAATCATAATACATTGATGAAACACCTGACACATCCAGAACTTGCTACTAAATCATACTAGTACTTTATTCAGCAATTATCTTTGAGATTGTTCTGATTATCTGTTGCAGCCTTAAGTTAATATAAAACAAATGTCTGCAATTACAGTGTACACTGATCAGTCGTAACATAATGATCACCGACCTACTATTGATATAAACCTGTCCTAGCGAGGAATGACTGCTGGTCAGACACACGCACGGTGTATGTAGTATCATTAAGCTTGCTGCCCGTGTATAGAATGGGGAAGGGTATATTATGATGGCCCGGAGGCCCGCCACGAGTTTCCGGAAACTGCGCGATTTCAGAATGAGATTTTCACTCTGCAGTGGAGTGTGCGCTGGTTTGAAACTTCCTGGCAGATTAAAACTGTGTGCCGGACCGAGACTCGAAATCGGGACCTTTGCCTTACGACGGCAAGTGCTCTGCCATCTGAGCTACCCTAGCACGACTCACGCCCCGTCCTCACAACTTTACTTCTGCCAGTACCTCGTCTCCTACCTTCCAAACTTTACAGAAGCTCTCCTGCGAACCTTGCAGAACTAGCACTCCTGGAAGAAAGGATATTGCGGAGACATGGCTTAGCCCACAGCCTGGGGGATGTTTGCAGAATGAGATTTTCACTCTGCAGCGGAGTGTGCGCTGGTGTGAAATTTCTTGGCAGATTAAAACTGTGTGCCGGACCGAGACTCGAACTCGGGACCTTTGCCTTTCGCGAAAGGCGAAGGTCCCGAGTTCGAGTCTCGGTCCCGCACACAGTTTTAATCTGCCAGGAAGTTTCACTGCACCATTCGTCAGGTGTTCGCGGAAAGCTGTGGTGAGTGTCTTTAACACGTAGCGAATCCAAAGTGAAACCACATCCAGACGTCGTGGGGTTGGCCCGCCATTCCTCATTACAGATGTCGGATGTCGTAGGTTGGCAGACTGGTAAAGCAGGATAGAGGACGAACTGTGTCGGAACTGGTATCAGACTTTAATAAACTGGACAGAGTGCAAGTATCACTAAATACACAGTGCACCGAACACTCGTAACGATGGGCCACCGTCCCCGACGACCCTTGTATATGGCAATGTTAACACCAAAACATCACCAACTACGACTGAAATGGCCACGTGATCATCGGTACTGGACGTTGGCGCAGTGGCAAAGCGTTTCATGGGCTGGAGAATCCCGATACTCTATTCATCATGCGATGGGAGGGCGCGAATACGTCGTCTTCCAGGGAACAGCTCCCTGACACCTGTACTGCGGGACGGCAGAGACAAGCTGGCGGCGGCTCCATTTAGGAACATTCGCGTGGGCATCCATTAGTCCAGTGTATAACGGATCTTTTACATTGGGATAAATTTATTTTATTTTTTGTTAGATGTTTTCGTTAAATAGCTGAATAAATTGTAATTAGGAATAATTTAACTAAGCAGAGTAGAAAGATAGTCAAATAGATGTTCATTGGGTGGACTTTGTCGTAACGTAACGTCATTGCGTTGTTCGGTTGTTAAAACAAGTCGTTTGTGTTCCGTTCTGTTGTTCGGTCGTGCGCGTATCTGAAAGGAATTAATTCTGCGACTAGAATAAACTTTCACATAAAGTTACGAGTCGATGTTCCGACAAAAGGGGTTAACGTCAGTGTTAATTTGAATTGTGGGCGACAGGATTAGTTTTGACAGATACGTGAAAACGGACGTAACGAAAGTTGTTCGCATATCATCCTTGAATGTGACCTTTTATTTAATTAACGATTGCGGGCTCATTAAAAGCAATTATCTCGTGATTAGGCTCAATCTCTCATTCCTCCTAGATAGTCACCATTCATTAACATTTACGTCATAAGAAAAAGGCTTATTAATAAAAAAAAGTGATGTTAAATGACAATTACGTGTTATTCTGTTAGTGTGTAACCGACGTAATATCTCTGAACTGACATTGATATATAATTTGTGTTAAATACTGAACTGAGATAAGAAGTAAATTGAAATTAGTGAACATTTGATACTGAGACTATAGAAGCAGAAGCGCTTAAGTTTTCTCTAAAATGGCAAAATAGGTACGAACTTTAACTCAATATTCGACATTATGTATTGCAAAGACATTAACATTTCATGCCTATTTTGACGACGCGCTGTTAAACAAAGGAACGTTGAATCTCTGTAAGAGTAATAAAATTAAATTTAAAAACATAATTAATAACGGCGAACTCCGCTTTAACAAACTGTATTGCGTGTCGTCATCGGGCAATAGCTGCTCAACCCTGGAGACCTGTGTGGTGAAATTAGAAGTCGGGCATATAAAAGAAACTTAAAAATCCATTTAAGCTACAGTGGAGTCGGCACAACACGACGTGAACAGTTATAAGTAGAGCCCGTGCAGAGCACCATGACGACCAAGGAGCATCGTGCATTGGTTGCAGTCCGTATACACCCTTTCATGACGATTATGTTTTCCAAAGGCAGTGGCATTTTGCAACAAGATAATGCAGCATGTCGAGGGCCAGGAGTGTGATGGAGCGGTTTCGGGAACACAATCGCGAATTCCAGTTGATGTGCTGTCCACCAAAACTCGCCAGATCCGAAACCGATCGAAGACATCTGGGATGTGACTGAACGTGGTGCCAGAGCTCGTCCACTCTCTCGGAGTTTACCGGAATTAACTGACATCCGCGTGCACAGATGCGGGTCCAACTCCGTCCAGCCAACTACCAAGATCTCACTGCTTCCATGACACGTCTCTTCACTGCTGTTATCTACGTGAAAGGTAGACGAACCGGCTATTAGACAGGGGGTCATTATGTTCTGGCTGAACAGTATATATGAAGTAGTAGATACTTACATTCTGCCAGATCATGATAGTGGAAATGAGCGTTTGGCATCATTGGCCGGGAGGCCCCTTACAGGGCAGGTCCGGCCGCCTTGGAGAGGTCTTATTACATTCGATGCCACATTGGGCGACCTGTGCGCCGGATGGGGATGAAATGATGATGAAGAAAACACAGCGCACAGTCCCTGAGCGGAGAAAATCCCCGATCCAGCCGGGAATCGAACCCGGGCCCGTAGGACGGCAATGTGTCAAACTGACCACTCAGCTATCGGGGCGGACATCATGATAGTGATGTCGAAACTACACTACTGACCATTAAAATTGCTACACCAAGAAGAAATGCAGGTAATAATCGGGTATTCATTGGACAAATATATTATACTAAAGCTGACATGTGATTACATTTTCACGGAATTTGGGTGCGTAGATCCTGAGAAATCAGTACCCAGAACAACCACCTCTGGCCGTAACAACGGCCTTGATACGCCTGGGCATTGAGTCAAACAGAGCTTGGATGTGTATACAGGTACAGCTGCCCATGCAGCTTTAACACGATACCACAGTTCATCAAGAGTAGTGACTGGCATATTGTGACGAGCCAGTTGCTCGGCCACCATTGACCAGACGTTTTCAGTTGGTGAGAGACCTGGAGAATGTGCTGGCCAGGGCAGCAGTCGAACATTTTCTGTATCCAGAAAGACCCGTATAGGACCTGCAACATGCGGTCGTGCATTATCGTGCTGAAATTTAGCGTTTCGCAGGGATCGAATGAAGGGTAAAGCTACTGGTTGTAACACATCTGAAATGTAGCGTCCACTGTTCAAAGTGCCGTCAGTGCGAACAAGTTGTGACCGAGACGTGTAACCAATAGCACCCCATACCATCACGCCGGGTGATACGCCAGTATGGCGATGACGAATTCACGCTTCCAATGTGCGTTCACCACGATTACGCCAAACACGGATGCGACCATCATGATGCTGTAAACAGAACCTGGATTTATCCGAAAAAGTTACGTTTTGCCATTCTTGCACCCAGGTTCGTCGTTGAGTACACCGTCGCAGGCGCTCCTGTCTGTGATGCAGCTTCAAGGGTAACCGCAGCCATGGTCTCCGAGCTGATAGTCCATGCTGCTGCAAACGTCGTCAAACTGTTCGTGCAGAGCCGATCGCGGTGCCCGAGCGGTTCTAGGCGCTACAGTCTGGAACCGCGCTACCGCTACGGTCCCAGCTTCGAATCCTGCCTCGGGCATGGATGTGTGTGATGTCGTTAGGTTGGTTAGGTTTAAGTATTTCTAAGTCCTAGGGGACTGATAACCTTAGAAATTAAGTCCCATAGTGCTCAGAGCCATTTTTTGTTCGTGCAGATGGTTGTTGTCTTGCAAACGTCCCCATCTGTTGACTCAGGGATCGAGACGTGGCTGCACTATCCGTTACAGCCATGCGGATAAGATGCCTGTCATCTCGACTGCAAGTGATACGAGGCCGTTGGGATCCAGCACGGCGTTTCGTATTACCCTCTTGAACCCACCGATACCATATTCTGATAAGTCATTGGATCGCGACCAACGCGTGCAGCAGTGTCGCGATACGATAATCCGCAATCGCGATAGGCTACAATCCGACCTTTATCAAAGTCGGAAACGTGATGGTACGTATTTCTCCTCCTTACACGAGGCATTTCACCCGGCAACGCCGGTCAACTGCTGTCTGTGTATGAGAAATCGGTTGCAGACTTTCCCCATGTCAGCATGTTGTAGGTGTCGGCACCAGCGCCAACCTTGTGTGAATGCTTTGAAAAGCTAATCATTTACATATCACAGCATCTTCTTCCTGTCGGTTAAATTTCACGTCTGTAGCACGTCATCTTAGTGATGTAGCAATTTTAATGGCCAATAGTGTACACTGCCTTGCAGAGAAGTTTAACACCCAGAAGATCTGGTTGGATGTCAATGCAACTTCGTACTCATACACGTCGCAGACTGATACGTAAATGATTATAGAGATGCAGTTCTCTCATGGATAGAACGGCCACCGGAGTGCATTGCTGTTGTTCGGGTTTAAAGTTGTCATTAAGCCTAGTAGGGTACAAAAGTGAATAATGGTAGTCGTTGAGTGAGCATTGTGAAGAGTACGAGGAATGTCGTGTACATGTATGAGTCAGCGTCATCAGCAGCTGACGGAGTCTGAAAGTGGCCTCATTATGAGTCTCCATGTTGCCCGCTTGTAGGATCGTACTTTATCCAGATTTGTGGGGCATTCAGGTGTGACAGTGGCCTGATTTTGGACTGCATTGAGACGTGGGGGCGAGCATACTATTCGTCAAAGTTAAGGTCGATCACGTGTGACCACTACTAGAGGCGGTTGCCGCACTGAGCGTCAAGCACATCGTAATCCTTTCGCATCTGCGCCTGCCATCCGACAGCATGTAATGGTCTCCCAGCAACATCTGTATCATCCCCCGCCATTTGTCGGAGATTAGCAGCACCGGACTAGAGAATTATCGTTTCGTAATCTGCCATTAACAACCCAATAGAAATGGCTGTGTTTCAAGTAGCGCAGTGGCTGAGAATGATAAGAGGGCTCTGAGCTGTGTCAGCACGAACTGTTGCGAACCAGATATTAGCCGTGGGACTACAGGCATGTACACCTTTAGCCTGTCTTTCACTCAAGCCACAGCATCGAGGTGCACAGCTCGACTGTGCCGGTGAAACACGGTTCTGTACTACGACAGATGACCATTGTCGTTGAGTACGGCGGTGACATGTGGGGGGTTCCATTTTGATGCCGTGGTGTGGAGAGCTGTCGGGTATGATTTCATGACTGGCAGAGATTGAGGTACATCATGTTACCTTACGAACGTCATGCGTCCTCATGAGTTACTTCTCTTGCTACTGTACCGTGGTGCCATTTTTGAACAGGACAACGCTCATCCACATATGGCGGTCTCTCCATGAAGTGCCTACGTGATGGTTAGGTACTCCTGTCACCCGCAAGCAAGAAGTGATGTTAGTTATCGTTCACTGAATCCAGGGCTACACCAGCATTTAAAGGTGGATCAGTAAGTGATCATTGGTGTATACAGCTGGAAAACAAATTACACTACTAGCCATTAAAATTGCTACACCACCAAGATAACGTGATGCAGACCGACAGGAAGAAGATGCTGTGATATGCAAATGATTAGCTTTCCAGAGCATTCACACAAGGTTGGCGCCGGTGGCGACACCTACTACGTGCTGACATGAGGGAAGCTTCCAACCGATTTCTCGTGCACAAACAGCACTTGACCGGCGTTGCCTGGTGAAACGTTGTTGTGATGCCTCGTGTAAGGAGGAGAAATGCGTACCATCACGTTTCCGAATTTGATAAAGGTCGGATTATAGCCTATCGCGATTGCAGTTTATCGTATCGCGACACTGCTGCTCGCGTTGGTCGAGATCCAATAACTGTTAGCAGAATATGGAATCGGTGGGTTCAGGAGGGTAATACGGAACGCCGCACTGGATCCCAACGGCCTCGTATCACTAGCAGTCGAGATGACAGGCATCTTATCTGCATGTCTGTAACGGATCGTACAGCCACGTCTCCATCTCTGAGTCAACAGATTGGGATGTTTCCAAGACAACAACCGACTGCACGAACAATTTGACGACGTTTGCAGCAGCTTGGACTATCAGCTCGGAGACCGTGACTGCAGTTACCCTTGACGCTGCAACACAGACGGGAGCGCCTGCGATGTTGTACTCAACGACGAACCTGGGTGCACGAATGGCAAAACCTCATTTTTTCGGATGAATCCAGGTTCTGTTTACAGTATCATCATGGTCGCATCCGTGTTTGGCGACATAGCGGTGAACGCACATTGGAAGCGTGTATTCGTCATCGCCATACTGGCGTATCTTCCGGCGTGATGGCATGGGGTGCCATTGGTTACACGTCTCGGTCACCTCTTGTTCGCATTGACGGCACTTTGAAGCGTGGACGTTACATTTCAGATGTGTTACGACCCGTGGCTCTACCATTCATTCGGTCCCTGCGAAACCCTACATTTCAGCAGGATAATGCACGACCGAATGTTGCAGGTCCTATACGGGTCTTTCTGGATACAGAAAATGTTCGACTGCTGTCCTGGCCAGCACTTTCTCCAGGTCTCTCACCAACTGAAAACGTCTGGTCAATGGTGGCCGAGCAACTGGCTCGTCACAATACGCCACTCACTACTCTTGATGAATTGTGGTATCGTGTTGAAGCTGCATGGGCAGCTGTACCTGTACACGCCATCCAAGCTCTGTTTGACTCAATGCCCAGGTGTATCAAGGCCGTTATTACTGCCAGAGGTCGTTGTTCTGGGTACAGATTTCTCAGTATCTATGCACCCAAAAATGCGTGAAAATGTAATCACATGTCAGCTCTAGTATAATATACTTGTCCAATGAATACCCGTTTATGATCTGCATTTCATCTTGGTGTAGCAATCTTAATGGCCAGTAGTGTAGATGAACATGTAATGGTTTCAACATCGTCCGGCAACAGAGAGCGTAGTGGCATAGTTAACAGAACGCCAATTGTTTCTACCCTTTAATAGGAAATACTGACAGCCAGAAGGTTTAGTGTGGTGCAGATGTACGAAGCAAGTAGGCAACCTTGCCACATACGTTCAAATGGCTCTGAGCACTATGGGACTTAACTTCTGAGGTCATCAGTCCCCTAGAACTTAGAACTACTTAAACCCAACTAACCTAAGGACATCACACACATCCATGCCCGAGGCAGGATCCGAACCTGCGATGGTAGCAGCAGCGCGGTTCCGGATTGAAGCGCCTAGAACTGCTCGGCCACTGCCACAGGGGCCCACTATTGCATCCAAAGCGAGCGAGTTTAAAAGCGGTATAATTGTAGCCTTTTGAGCGGTTGGATGGTGCTTTCGGAGAATTGCCACAGAAGTTGGCCACGCTGCGTCAGTTGTACAACTGTGCCCGTATTAGTGGTCACATGTATATCCTCATATCCGTAGACGAGGTTCTAGACTTCCACGCAGCACAGACGCACACCAGGATCGTCGTAATGTAAGGACAGCAGTGGCAGATCGTACAGCTACCTCGCGCAGGGCTTGTGAGCCCAGATTTGTCAACACGAACTGTTGCTAACCAGTTATTAGTGCGGCCACGCACGACTCTAGCCCGTCTTCCACTCACGCCGCAGTATCGAGGTGCACAGCTCGACTGTACCATCAGAGGGTCGACGGAAAAATGGAATGGGGAGCCATGGTCTTCATGGATGAAAGCAGATTCTGCATGCACGAAATGATGCTCGTTTGTAAGTACGACGTACACCTGGTGAACAATGTCTACGAGAGTACATTTTTCGGAGATACACTATCTGATTTGATCCATTATAAATGGTTCTGAAAACCTGCGACTGTGGAAACATCACCAACCTTTACTCTAACATTTCCACGCAAGAAGCTGTAACAGTAGTACAAAAGAACCTTATGAACCACAAGAAACTTTCATACACAGAAATTGTTGAATTTATGGAGATCCTTCAGCTAACGCTAAGTTTCAACTTCTTCACTTTTAATGGCAACATACATAAGCAGCCAGAAGACCTAGCAATGAGATCATATATATCTGGTACCATAGCTGACATATACATAAATCACTTAGAACAAAAAGTTATTTAACAGCCAAGAATCATGCCTAAAGAAAATTGAATTTTGTAGGAGATGCGTAGATGACACACTACTGTTAGTGAAAGGGGATACCAAAGACATCACAGACATTCTAAATTCCTTCAATAATCTATAAGTGAATCTCAAATTTACAGTGGAACGTGAGCAAAATAAAAGCATCAACTTTCTGGACCTAAATATTACAAGACACAACACCACATGCACATTCAAAATTCATAGAGAATACACAATCACTGACACCACAATCCCTGCAACCTCATGTCTACCAAATATTCGTAAACAGACAGCTTACAGGTCAATGCTACATAGGGCAACTAAAATACCATTGAACCAAGAAGAAAAGCAACAAGAAATAAACACAGTCAGAAAGATTGCAGTTGCCAATGGATACAATGCTTCCATGGTTGACACAATCCTAGACAAAGTGAAGAAAGATCCAAGTACAAACTGCACCACAAAAGAAAAAACGAAAAAAAAAAAACAAATGTATATCTAGTATCCCATACATTGGCAATGTATCACAGAAGATTGCAAATATTTTCAAAAATCACAAAGTAAATATTGGGTTTTCTACACCTAATAAACTACAGCAAAATCTAATACACAATGTAAAGTGTAAGCATGATCCATACTCAGACTCTGGAGTATACAAGGTCACATGCCAGGAATGTTCCATGTTCTACCTAGGACAAAGAGGTCGAAATTTCAACACCAGGTACACAGAGCACATAAAAGCTTACACACACAACAGACACGTTACATCAGCCACAGCAACACATGTACATTATACAGGACACCCATTTGGAAAAGTAGAGCAAAACGTCAAAATACTCCATCGGTTAAATAAAAGACATAAAATCGATTTGCTAGAAGAACTAGATATATATTCACATTACAGAAAATATGAAGATAAACTATTGAACGAAAAACTTGGCAGTGAATCTGTGAATTTCTTCAGATGTTTCGATAGTATACTTGAATAAAAGTAGTAACACACAGAAATGAGCACAATTGTAAAATAGACATAAGTAAATTATGATCCAAATTGTTAAGGTAAATAACCTCTGTATAAAAGCATATTATACTCTGTGGAAGAACTATGTCATCTCTGTTGACTACTTGTAGGAACATCTGTTTAACTGTTTTGTTTATGTAAAATGTTTTTCGATGTTTGAAAGTGTACAACAAGTTGTGTGTGATGTTTAGTGTGTGTGAGACTCTGCACAAATGGACCATAAGGAAACTGTAGGTACAAATTCTTCTAAATTTCGCCACTAACTTCACAAAAATATCGACAACCAACTAAAATCGCGTGTTTTCTACATATTGCAGTAAAGTCAACGAAATGAAGCACAATCTCACACATCGACAACATCACATGGGAATGACGTAACAAACACAAAAACGCACTTGAAAAGGGGAGTCACTTCCCAATAAAAATAAAATAAAGAAAATCGTGACTGGTAGCAGATGAGTTATTTATAAACAAACTTATTGGAGATACACTAGTCTCACACTAGGCCGTATGGTCTGGGGTGCTATAAGTTACAACTCTCGTTCACCTTTGCTGTTTCTGGAGAAGACGTTAACCAGCGCTCGGTACGCGTAGAATGTTGTTACATCCGTTCATTCGGCGTTCTTACGGTAGGAAGGCCGTTCGTTGTTCCAAAAGGATTATGCTCCCCACACACCGCCTTTGGAACTGAACGTACTCTGTAAGACTTGCAGCAACTTCCCTGGCCAGCAAGATCTCCAGATTTGCCTACAATCGAACATGTGTGGGATGTGATGGTAAGAGAAAGGACTCGTGCGACTTGTCAACGAACAACTGTTACAAAATTACGTGACCAGGTCGAGCAGGCGTGCATAACGTATCTCAAGGACAGTATTCGGCATCTGTACAATGGACTAGATACCAGAGTCAGCGTCTGCATTGCCGCCCATGGAAGCTGCACCAATATGGCTGTTTCAGCACCGGTCTATACCTGGTACCTCAGAACCGCTTGTGGTATTGATCTGTAAGTGTGATCATTTCATGTACGCCATGTGCACTGTTGCAGCAGCAAGTCTTGAGTGATTTGGAAACTTCTGAAAAGTTGTACTATTTTTCTCCAGCAGTGTATGTTGCCACGCACATCTTCATGCTCCAGTTAAGTACTGAAACACTTCTTTCAATAATCATGCCATCTATTTTACCTAATTGTTTGGCCCCATGTCGAAGCTGTATAGTTGTTGCAAGCAAGGAAGGCACCTCATAACAGCAACTACTTTCGGTGGTAAGCTGGTTTTCTTTCTGCCAAATTTATATGCTTCACGCAAAGTGCATTTGGTAAATAAAAGAACAATATAATTCGTACATGATTATTCACTGATTTTTCGTGTTTCTAATAATCACGTATGCAGAATTAATAAAAGGAATGGATTCTCCTTTCTTTTCATTTTTTTTCAAAACTTGAATTTGAAAAAGATTGCTTGCACCCACACATCTAGGGAGAACAGTTGTATGAGGTTGCCTAATAGAAAAAAAGGTTTACTTACACCATCTCCCCCAACGCTCAGTTTCCTGCATCCGATGTAGTGCTGAAGCACCTCGTGGAAAATAAACACACCTCCCCTCCAAGGCATTTCCGCGCACAGCTACGCCACTGATTCATGGGGCACGCTATAGGAGGGTCGGTATAACTTTGTAAACACCCTATAGTTGCTTCTTGAAACTGAATGGGGTAGGTAAAGTGAGTAATAGCCTGTCCGCCCTTCAGTTTGCAGTCATATGAACTGCATGACCACAAACCGACGATGAGCATTCACATGTCTACACGGTCGCAGGTTCGAATCCTGCCTCGGGCATGGATGAGTGTGATGTCCTTAGGTTAGTTAGGTTTAAGTAGTTCTATGTCCAGGTGACTGATTACCTCAGATGTTAAGTCCGTAGTGCTCAGTGCCATTTGAGCCATTTTTTGAAATAAGAAGGTCGGTTTTTGTGTTATTCAGGAAAAAACATAAAAAATATCCCTAAATGCCCCCCAAACCCCACAAAAACCCCCTACCGGTCGGAATCTTTAGTATGTTGTTCATAGCAGTCCCTCCTAGCATTGTGCAAAAATTTGCGCTACACGAATAGTTTCCCCTAATTTTCGTTCTTTGACTGGTCTATATAGAAACTTACATTCTAGTTTTGGCGATTACCACCTTCTGTGTGAAAATGTAACACTTTTTTTAAGCACTCTGTATACTGCAGAGTGGCTTCAGTCAGATTAATAGGAAACTGCCCATAGGACGTAAGAGATTAGAGTTTATGTAAGAAGTGCGTAGAAATCTCTGACATTCTATTTTTTTTCAGTTTGTTGGCTCTTGAGTCATGGCCATTCAGCAATCTCTGTAGGGGAATCTCAATTAAGACATACGAACGTAAGGACAACACGACAGCCAATCCCCGACCTGACGGTAATCGAACCTGGATCTCTTCGCTAAGCAATTCGCCGTGTTGACCTCGCAGCTACGAGGCGCACATATCCTAAAGTTCGTTAGTCGCAGTACCATGGCTAATCCTGTAGACCAACAGTTATTCTGTACATGTTATTCACGTGTTGGACAACCCATTCGTTTTGCTTACGAAACAACCTAACCCTCAATGTTTCTATCAGAGACAGAGAAGAAGAATTGTACTAATTTAAAGACGCGTATCAACAGAAATAACAGCAGAAAAAGTTTACACTGCAGTGTTCATCCTTCTTAGAAGTTAGGTACGTCTGCCGTTGATTAAATCAAACGCCTAGGAGAGCCAATCAAGATCTTTTTTCTGTATTCTTTGTAGCTATTGTTATACAGAATATATGGGCTTCTACCGTGTCTCGGTAAATTCGATTTGAGGTTTGTATCAGTTGTAGATGTCTCGAATAAGCACAAGGGAATTCTTTCAGAATACGTTCGTTGCTCTTGCGGAACTGCCTGTGCACCGACACTCCTATCTGAGGGAGACACATTCCAGCGGTGACCCTCTCTGAGATGTGGGTCAGATATGCAGATGCCACGTCTGTTTTACGAGGGGAATTCCCGCAGCGATTCCTCTTGCGTGGCTGAGCAGCGAGGGCGGAAATATCCATTCCGCCACGGAGCCCGTGGGGGGCGACGGACGAAGCTCACAGTACCCCGAGCAAGAGCACAAACAGTGTTGCCAACATTCCGGATTTTCCAGCAGATCTTGTCGGAAGAAGGAATAATTCGTACAATATATACTCGTAACTTCTGTTAAGCAACGCACTACGAGGATAGTGAAATTTTCCCAGAAGGTTATGTAAGCCTTTTCTTCTTCTATCGTTTCACACTCTTTTCAGTAGTATGAGTGTCATTTCTTTGCTCCCGATATTTCTTCATTCTTCCTGGTTATCATTTTCTCTCCTTTTCTAAAATGTTGTGTTCGAGTTTATTTTAAATTTTACTTGTTACGTTACTTTTTCGTCTTTAGTACAAATCTTACCTGTTTTATCGAGTAAGGGCTTTACTGTAAATTCTCTTAGGTCTCTTTCAGTTCCTATCTGGTTTCATTATGCAGTTCTGGAAGATATCAAGAATTCGTTTAATTTGTCTATAACAGTTCAATCTGAGAAGACGTACACAAAAGTTTAGTCTCTTTTTCGCGTAGTATTGAGAGCTTTTCAGTTTTTTTGTAGAAAGTTTGATGCTTAATGAATACGATTTTATTATCCTGAAGTTCATTCCTATAATTTACCTTAAATTTTTTGTTTCTTTTAGTTCTAACTGTTTTATCTGGCCCATACGATTCATAATTAGGTTTTCTACTCCATAAAATGCTTCTGGCTTGATCACTGTTTTGTAATACTTAATTTGGACGCGATGAAAAATATTTCCTGTTGTATGTTTTTTTGGCAATTGCGAGGCTAGTTTGAATTTGTTTCTCCTGGATTCTGTTGCCTTTTTTTTTTTTTTTTTTTTTTTTGCATTCCAACTAATTTATACCCCCAGGGATTTCAAATCTTTTACTATTTTTGTTTTTTAACTTTTAGGTATTTATTTGGATGTTTGCTCATTGCTGCCTATTCCGAATAAGGCTGCTACCTGTTCATCACAAATTTCATTCAGGTTCTATCGTAGCTAATAGCGAGAACTGACGTGAATGAAAATGTACGATAGCAAACACACTCATTTGCGAGATAATAGTGCTTTTGTGGTTACAAGCCCCAACTGGCTTCTGTATGGATTAAATTGTGAAGTTCTTAATTTTCTTCTCGGATTTCATAAATATTCGATTATGTATACAGTCGTTATTCCAAGATGAATAACTAATTTCTGGAAACAGTAAGGGATCACTGAAAGCAATAGAAGAAATCTTTGCTTGCACTAAATTCGTTAAAATCAAGTAAAGCAACGGGTATAGACATCCCTACAGAGCTCCTACAAAACGGTAGTGACATCATCAAAATTAAATTATTTACTAAGTATCTCAAGGTTATAAAGAGGGCATCAAATTTTGGAAATTTGTGGTAAGTTCCTAAGGGACCAAAACCCATGCCCGAGGCAGAAATCGAACCTCCGACGGACGTAGTCGCGCGAAACGTGGCAAGGAGCCTCCGCTACGCCGCGCTGCAACACTGGCATTGCAGTGGGCACAACGGTAATAGACAAAACAGCTATCCAAGGGCCGTAGGGTCGAGCCCCTCAGTGGAAATAATTCTTGTTTGTTTGTTTCTTTTCAATTTTTACGTTGCGTACACTAAAAATAAATCTAAATAATGTTCAATATTGTGTTTATTAATACATTCATAAAAAGCAAGCCGGCCGGTGTGGCCAAGCGGTTCTAGGCGCTTCAGTCTGGAACTGCGCACCGCTACGGTCGCAGGTTCGAGTCCTGTTTCGGGCATGGATGTGTGTGATGTCCTTAGGTTAGTTAGGTTTAAGTAGTTCTAAGTTCTAAGGGACTGATGACCTCAGATGTTAAGTCCCATAGTGCTCGAAGCCATCTGAACCATAAAAAGCAAGAAAAGGGAAGGAAAAGGAAAATTTGGGATGTCAAATAAATTTACAGGTGGGGATCGTATGACCTGCACGAGCACTTCATTTATTGTATTAGGTTCATTTATAGTTGATGATTTACACTCGATGGGGTGATATTCACAGTAAAAAAGGAAGGAGAAGCTTTAATTTTCTCGGTATCCTGCACGTGCTGTAAACGCTGCATTTTTACAGTTACAAGGCCACTTTGAAGTTCCTATAGGAAATCATACTTAGTTTATGTTCATAAAAAGTTCTCTATCATTGCGCAGTTTGGAAGTAGACCAGGCGTAACACCTCATTTCGTCAAACATCACAGAGGATAGCTTATGATGTACCATGGAGTGTTTTCTCGGAATTTGATTTCTTTTTCTCTCAAACTTTTCATCAAATTCCTTACCTGACGAGAGAAATAGACATCGTAGGTTTACATAGCTGCCAATTGCATTAGCTGCGAATTGCATTAGCTGCCAAGGGCTGCTCGGAGGTAAAAGTGAAATGAAAAGAATACGAAGTCCTGTACGCTTTAATTAAAATCCCTCCACGGGAAGTAATTTGCAGAGTCCTCGTGGAAGCTCTAAATACAATCCTTTCTCACAAATTTATTTGCAATCCCTAATTTGTCCTTTACCTTTTTTCACCCCCTTCAAGAAATAAATAATAAATATCAATATAGTAAGCAATGTAATGAAATAATAATCAAGCAGTTGCATAAAATAAATTTAATTTCTTTACAGGTTACGGGCATTTAGTGCCCATCTTCAGAAGGTTATACCTGTTAAACTTTGTATAGAAATTTCATTAGCGAATCCTATCCTTAAGGGGTAACTTCACATTCCGAAAAGAACCCGGAAATAACTTGTTCAGTTCATAACTAAAAGTGCCATTGTGATTTCTCAGAATTTTTGCAAAAATAAATAATAATTTTCGTTAGTTTCATGATTTTCTTACACTATCTAGCACTACACCAGTACCCAAGTATCCCACTAGTTACGTAAGAAATTTTGTGAATTTTTGGGTCATTTCCTTACGACTCCAGAAGACATTTATTGCTGAAAGTTTTTCAGGCATTTCTCTTTAGAACGTTAGGAACGTCTGTCTGACTTCTGTAGTAGTGTGGAGGTGGAAATTGCATCTTACAGGAGCCACAGGGTAAAGGGTACATCTCAGATTAATCCGTTGCGCAGAATGACAGAATAGCACCCACACGTACACACCATATGCTACTCGTACCCATTAAACTTACGTACGCATGATACTCGTACCCATTAAGTTCTATTGTATAAATTTCAAAAACGGATTCGTGAATGCGTCTTACAGAGACTGTTATTTCTTGATGTAGATGTTTGTAACAAGGAATTCAAATGGTTCAAATGGCTCTGAGCACTATGGGACTTAACATCTATGGTCATCAGTCCCCTAGAACTTAGAACTACTTAAACCTAACTAACTTAAGGATATCACACACATCCATGCCCGAGGCAGGATTCGAACCTGCGACATTAGCGGTCGCGTGTTTCCAGACGAAGCGCCTAGAACCTCTCGGCCACACCGGCCGGCTCGTATTGTGTAATAAGCACAAATGAAGACATGCGCGGAAAAACGGGGTAACCCTCAAATGTAAAAGCTTAGAGATAAGTGTTCGTTTTTGTTGCTGGATACGGGAACCATCAAAATTTGACTAAATATCACTTAGGGGTGAGATCAGTGTCAATTTTGATAGTTCCCGTAACCAGCAACTGACGGCAACAATTATCTCTAAGCTATTACATTTGAATTTTAGCCCGTTTTTCCGCGCCTGTCTTCAATCACTGTTACTAATCAACGAATCAAGAGATAAGAAAGACCCATCCAACTACAGGGAGTTAAATTTACTGAGTTTAGTTGTCAACTCCATAATAAAAATATTAGGAAATAAAATAAAAAGCATTACAACTCTTTCAAAGGAGCAGTAGTTTCAGGTCTTGTAGGTCATTCACAGATGCAGTACTCATTCTTAGAAAGATTTCAGGGAATTCCATTCAGTTAACAGACGTTTTAAACCTGCTCTACATAGGGGGATTCCTTCCAACTTAATAAAACCAATTGATAATATTTATTCCAATAAATAAATCCAGTCGAAATTTGGTTCCAGGTAAACTATCTGAACAGCAGTTAATAGCGGTATTATAAAAGGTGACAGTCTGTGCCTTTGAGTCAGCAACTTTTTAATGTGGTCATAGATGATGTGATAATGAAGTTATTGACTGGTGGTGGTTATAGAATGGGGGCCGAAGAAATAAAACCATTTGTTATGCTAACGATGCAGTTCTGCTGGCAAAGAGTGAAGATAACCTGCAGAAACTTCTACATACATTTAACGCGGCAGTCAAAAGCCTAAATCTAGTCATATCCACTCAAAACCCCAAACGTATAACGATATCTGTGGAACAATTTAGATGCAAACTGGAAGTGGAAATGGCTCTGAGCACAATGGGACTTAACATCTGAGGTCATCAGTCCCCTAGAACTTAGAACTACTTAAACCTTAATAACCTAAGGACATCACACACATCCATGCCCGAGGCAGGATTCGAACCTCCGACCGTAGCGGTCGCGCGGTTTCAGACTGAAGCGCCTAGAACCGCTCGGCCACAAAGGACGGCAAACTAGAAATACATGAAAAGTTATTCAACAGGGAATGACTCGTAAATATCTTGATACTGAACTTTCCAGCAGTCGAAACGTCTAAATGGAAGTTAGACAACAAGTATCAAAAGGAATCAAGGGAGCAAGGTGTTTAAATGATACTATTTGGAAAAACAAGCATGTAGGAAAATACTCAGATACAAGAATAAACAAAACAACAGTCAGACCTGTTATGACATACACAGTTAAGACAGGACCGGAAACAGCAAAAATAGACTTTTTGAAACCAAGGAAATGGAAATTCTGCGAAGGATTACAGGGAAGACACTGTGTGAAGGAGAGAGAAGTGAAAGCATTACATAAGGTTATAAAGTGATTACCATTAATGAGTGGGTACATAAGAGAAAGCGTGAATAGGAGGAACACACAGACGGATGAAAGGAAGATTGTGAAAATCGTAAGAAATAAATCATCATCTGGTAGAAGAAATATTGGCCGTCCAAGGAAAAGATGGAGCGACAACCACAGGATAGATTGAGAGGTACTGAAGGAAACAGGCTTTAGCCAAGAAAGAAAGGAAGAAGAAGAAGAAGAAGAAGGAGCAGAAGTAGATGAATCAACTAATCATCTTCTCACTCAGACAACACAACAACCCTTTGTCAGGCAATTACTCTGGGGTTACCGAGGGAGGCAGCCGTAGTGGCAGCAGTCTGAAACAGGTAACAATCGACACAAAGTGTTCCGAATGGTGCCGATCCTTAACGATCAATACTTGGGGGCCAACTGCTAATTTATCGCGCAATGGCTATAGCTAGTCGGCGGGGGCTGTTAAGATAATGCGTTGTGTTGGTTACCAATTAATAACAACATCGGTGCATGTTCGGCTCGAGGTGACGACCTACAATGACAGCATTCGCTATTTAGTCAAAACGTTAAGTCCACTGGTCTACAATGCCCTTAAGCAGAAAGGGGATAAGTAATATTTGATTCAGTGTTAAATTCAGCCGTTGTCAGAAAGATTTGAGGATTACGTGGGCTTCAGGGGAATTTGAATTAGCAGGAGGTTTCGTGGCGCGTGTCGTATCCTATTTAAGCAGGCCATCTGGCGCGTTGGCTCTTTAGCAAGCGGAAGCAATTAGATCGCTGCGCAGATGCGTCTTGGTCACACCTGTTGCGTTCTCTTTACTCCTTCCAGGCACAGGCAGCTGGCACGCTACCATATTTTATAACGGGCCACAGAACAATTCGAAGGCCGGTCCTGATATATGAACTTCTAACTCGGTCAGATATAAAAATGTATCCGTAGACGTTCTTGATATATGTGCTGCCTCAAGCGTTTCACAGTCGTTTATGCAGTTTTAATCATATTTATGGCCTTGTACACTGTTTACTCAAATTAATGTGGCCACCACGTATGTTCGACGTCAGCGTGCACTAACCATTTACAGACGGCATGTGAGACCAATAGCAGTTGAGGGTATTTTAAGAGTTTGGGGGGAGAAACGGAGCAATTTATCTGACGCCTAAAAGGTCACGATCGTCGGCTCTCAGGCCAAGGGTGGAAGCATTTCCGAAACGGCTGAATTTGTAAAATGTCCGCGTGCCGCCGTCTTTCAAATACACTACTAGTCATTAAAATTGCTACACCACGAAGATGACGTGCTACAAACGCGAGATTTAACATCCAGGAAGAAGATGCTGTGATATGCAAATATTAGCTTTTCAGAGCATTCACACAAGGTTGGCGCCGGTGGCGAAACCTACGACGTGCTGACATGAGGAAACTTTCCAACCGATTTCTCATCCACAAACAGCAGTTGGCCGGAGTTGTCTGGTGAAACGTTGTTGTGATGACTCGTGTAAGTAAGAGAAATGTGTACCATCACGTTACCGACTTTGATAAAGGTCGGATTGTAGCCAATCGCGATTGCGGTTTATCGTATCGCGACACTGCTGCACGCGTTGGTCGAGATCCAATGACTGTTAGCAGAATATGGAATCGGTGGGTTCAGGGGGGTAATACGGAACGCCGTGCTGCATCCCAACGGCTTCGTATCACTAGCAGCCGAGATGACAGGCATCCTATCCCCCATGGCTGTAAAGGATCGTGTAGCCACGTCTCGATCCGTGAGTCAACAGATGGGGACGTTTGCAAGACAACAACCATCTGCACGAACAGTTCGGCGACGTTTGCAGCAGCAGCGACTATCAGCTCGGAGACCATGGCTGCGGTTACCCTTGACGCTGCATCACAGACAGGAGCGCCTGCGATGGTGTACTCAACGACGAACCTGGGTGCACGGATGGCAAAACGTCATTTTTTTGGATAAATGCAGGTTCTTTTTACAGTATCATGATGGTCGCATCCGTGTTTGGCGACGTCGCGGTGAACGCACATTGGAAGCGTGTATTCGTCATCGCCATACTGGCGTATTACCCAGCGTGATGGTATGGGGTGCCATTGGTTACACTTCTCGGTCACCTCTTGTTCGCATTGACGGCACTTTGAACAGTGGACGTTACATTTCAGATGTGTTACGACCCGTGGCTTTACCCTTCATTCGATCCCTGCAAAACCCTACATTTCAGCAGGATGATTCACGACCGCATGTTGCGGGTCCTGTACGGGCCTTTCTGGATACAGAAAATGTTCGACTGCTGCCCTGGCCAGCACATTCTCCAGATCTCTCACCAACTGAAATCAATGGTGGCCGAGCATCTGATTCGTCACAATACGCCAGTCACTACTCTTGATGAACTGTGGAATCGTGTTGAAGCTCCATGGGCAGCTGTACCTGTACACGCCATCCAGGCTCTGTTTGACTTGCATGCGTTATGGTACGGGGAATGTTGTGGCATTGTCTGGGTGATTCTGGAACGCACAATGGATCAACACAAATATGCATCTATCCTTGGGGACCATATCTACCGCTAAATGAAGATTGTTTTCTGGGTATGATGACATCGACCTTCAAGACAATGCACCGTAACACACAAGCGCGTATCACCAGGGCCAGTTTATCGTACTGCTCTGGACGGATTTAAATCGAATTGAGAATTTGTAGGTCCACTACGATAGGGCTGTTCGCGGTATGGATCCTTGACCGGGAAACTTAGCGAAGCTGGCCACGACGCTTGAGTTTGCGTGGGTCCACATCCCTGCGAGTACCTTCCAGAACCTCTGGACTCTTTTCCTGCAACTGTTGTGTCGCAAAAGGAGGTCATTCAGGTCTTTCACAAGTGGTCACATTAACATGACTAGGCAGATGAAGTTGACACGCCTGCCTTTTACAGTAATATGGTGAAAGTTGCTTAAGTCGAACTCTACGTGTACGGCGTGAATCGACCGGAAACAGAGGATTCAAGCCGAAGGGAGGAGTGTTATGGTCTAGGTAATGTTTGTATGGCACTACCTCGATAATCTCACTCTGGGAGACACAATGGATCAGCACAAGTATGCATCCATCGTTGAGGACCATGTTCGTCCCTGTATGCAGGTTTGTTTTTCCTCAGCAGGATGGCATCTATCGGTAGGGCAACTTAACGTCACACAGCTCTCAGTGTACGTGAGTGGTCGAAGAGAACGAAGAAGAGTTTACCCTACTCCCCTGGGCACCAAACTGCCCGCATTGAAACTCAATAACGAATCTGTGGGATCAGCTCGATCGGGCTAATTGAGCTACGGACCCTCACTCAGGGTACCCAGCGCAGCTGGCCACTGTGCTCGAGTCGGCATGGCTCAGCATCCCTGTCGGTACCTTCCAGAACCTTGCTGACTCTCTTCCTGTGCGTCTTGCAGCGGTCTACGCTGCTAAATGTGGTTATTGAGACTTTTTACAGGTGCTCGCAGTAATGTGACTGGGCAGTGTGGACGTAATGATTGAACAGTAAGACTGCTCACAAAAATTTTAAGATATCATCACATCATGAGATTATCATCAGGAATTTGATATGCACTACTTGATAAAGTCCTCCTCTGGACTTTTCGAAACACTGAAGTACTTAGCCATACGTACGCATGCAAGTCTGACACGTATTTCTGACTTCTTCCTCGTGTTACTGGATGTTCTATTTGAATCAATAAAATCGAAAATAATAACATTGTTGACATGCGTTTCGATGTATTCGTCTGGTCTATTCTTGTCGTTTTCACTGCGGCAAAGAAAATTCGAGTGATTGCGTAATCCACCTACTTTCATTTTATCTTAATTAGGACCAAAACTGCTTTTAAATGAAATCTTTTCCAGTCCATTGGATGACTAGTACAGCTACCGTTACGAATTATTTCAAAATCAAAACAGACCTGGTTGCAAAATAATGGCTATTTAATAACATTTTTCGTCCTTACAGGCTATCGTCACATTATATTCGAAAGAAGCGAGAAAAAGAAAAAAATTGATGTAAAAATGGGGTGTGGTCTTACCACACACTCTATATTTTAACTTTGAAATTTGAATATTTGTTTCATTTTTTTCAATCCTCCTTATAATTATCTACAACTTACCTCATCTGCCGGTAAATGTGTCAGTAGCCTGTTTGTATCTTGGCTGTGTTAATATCGCTGACAGCACTCGGCGTCCTCGCCAAGAGATTCTGTGGTTGACGGACTAACAGCTACCGAGTGGATAAGGAAGTGTATGGACATGTTTTTCTTAGTGGAGACTCTGAGTTGGTAGGACATGCGTTGTAAACGGAGACGCAAGGAAATGTATGATGATGGATGATGGTTGATTATGTTTGGGTAGTGTCATTATTGACAACTACACTACTGGCCATTAAAATTGCTACACCAAGAAGAAATGCAGATGATAACCGGGAATTCATTGCACAAATATATTATACTAGAACTCACATGTGATTACATTTTCACGCAATTTGGGTGCATAGATCCTGAGAAATCAGTACCCAGAACAACCACCTCTGGCCGTAATAACGGCCTTGATACGCCTGGGCATCCAGTCAAACAGAGCTTGGATGGCGTGTACAGGTACAGCTGCCCATGCAGATTCAACACGATACCACAGCTCATCAAGAATAGTGACTGGCGTATTGTGACGAATCAGTTGCTCGCCCACCATTGACAAGACGTTTTCAATTGGTGAGAGATCTGGAGAATGTGCTGGCCAGGGTAGCAGTCGAACATTTTCTGTATCCAGAAAGGCCCGAACAGGACCTGCAACATGCGGTCGTGAATTATCCTGCTGAAATGTAGGGTTTTGCAGGGATCGAATGAAGGGTAAAGCCACGGGTCGTAACACATCTGAAATGTAACGTCCACTGTTCAAAGTGCCGTCAATGCGAACAAGAGGTGACCGAGACTTGTAACCAATGGCACCCCATACCATCGCACCGTGTCATACGCCAGTATGGCGATGACGAATACACGCTTCCAATGTGCGTTCACCGCGACGTCGCCAAACACGGATGCGACCATCATGATGCTGTAAACAGAACCTGGATTCATCCGAAAAAATGACGTTTTGCCATTCGTGCACCCAGGTTCGTCGTTGAGTACACCATCGCAGCCGCTCCTGTCTGTGATGCAGCGTCAAGGATAACCGCAGCCATGGTCTCCGAGCTGATAGTCCATGCTGCTGCAAACGTCGCCGAACTGTTCGTGCAGATGGTTGTTGTCTTGCAAACGTCCCCATCTGTTGACGCACTGATCGAGACGTGGCTGTACGATCTGTTACAGCCATGCGGATAAGATGCCTGTCATCTCGACTGCTAGAGATGCCAGGCCGTTGGGATCCAGCACGGCGTTCATTATTACCCTCCTGAAACCGCCGATTCCATATTCTGCTAACAGTCATTGGATCTCGACCAACGCGAGCAGCAATGTCGCGATACGACAAACCGCAACCGCGATAGGCTACAATCCGACCTTTATCAAAGTCGGAAATGTGATGGTACGCATTTCTCCTCCTTACACGAGGCATCATAACAACGTTTCACCAGGCAACGACGGTCAACTGCTGTTTGTGTATGAGAAATCGGTTGGAAACTTCCCTCATGTCAGCACGGTGTAGGTGTCGCCACCGATGCCAACCTCGTGTGAATGCTCTGAAAAGCTAGTCATTTGCATATCACAGCATTTTCTTCCTGACGGTTAAATTTCGCGTCTGAAGCACGTCATCTTCGTGGTGTAGCAATTTTAATGGCAAGCAGTGTATATAATTTTTGAAACTGGATGTCACATGAATAAGGTAAAATTTTCTAAATACGTTGTTTGCTCTTCAACAAAATCTTTCTTTTGCTAACCATATGCCCCCTAGTAGTTAGAGCCTGTAGCAGTTAGAATCTTTTTATTTAGCTGGCTGTAGTTGCTGCTTGCTGTACTTGCTGTAGTTCTTCTTATGAAGATTTTCTGTAAGGTAAGTGACTTATAAAAGAAAATGTGGTTTCTACTATCGGGATTCGTGATTGAAATGAGTTTAGGCAATTACCAGAGTTGGAGGTAGTTTCGTATTTCTTTATCTGCATATTTTTTGGATCTGTACTATTGTTAAGATTTCTGGCAATTCAGGGCCATTCTTTTGTGTTAATTATTGGAAGTCATGTCGTCAATGTATAGTAGTCAGAATGAGTTGGGCTTGCATATTGTGGGCAATAAATGAATAGGTTAAGTTTGAGTTGTCTTTATTAGGAAAAATTCTGTAGGTCATTGCTTAGCAAAAAAATGATTAAAGACTTAGTTTCAAATGTTAGTGCATTTTCTGTCCACAACTAACTTAACGGCAGCACTCTCTCCCCATATCCAAACTGCGTATAGCATGTGTTGCATTTACTCATCTTTTCCGCTTGTTGTTCAGTGCTATAACTGTCATCACATCTTAAATGCTGTAATTTCTATCTTACGTCTGTCCGCGCGAAATAAGTAAAGTTCTCCTTACTAAACTTCACGCGTCGTAAAGTTTTCCTCCAGCTCGACGTATATGTTTACTTGCCTGTTTTGAGGAAACTACTGCTGTGTATACAGATTATATCACATATGTATAGATTTGTAAACGTGGTCCTATTTCTGCGCTTCCGCGTCTGTGGATGCTGGTTGTTGGTGTGTTTAAGATAAAGTTGGCGTTTTCTGCTCTGGTTTCTTTGCGTTTTTCGTCACTTCTGCCTATTACTTTGAAAACATCTTAACGCCATATTTGTTTTATAGGTCCACGCCCTAGCTTGTACGTTTTGAAGAATGCTTTTTTGCAAAATACTAAGTAAATTTCCCATTACGATGATTTTTAAATTATTTATTTACTCATTGAGGAGGTACATGATAGGACCGTGCCCCTCTTTTCGTATTAATATTTTTTCTTTTTTCCTTTTTGTTGTAATTTGATAAGGCCCCAAAAGTGTGAAACACTTACACCGAACAACATTGGTCCACCGTGGGTTTTAGCAGAATCCATAGTAAACGATCTTTATAGATTTAGAAGCGCTGAACACGAAAATCACAACTAACATTGTCTCCCAGCAAGTAAGTTAGGACTTGCCGCTTCACATATATTGCTACTGTAATCGACAGGATAGCTACGTTGATTGAAGTTCCCTAGATTATTGGCGCCGTCCGTTTGTCTTCCTCTTGTGGCTGGTACATGGTGCACCACCCTGCAGTATCCAGCAAAAATCAGCCAACATAGCAGTAGTCCATTGTCCCGCGTACCGCTGTTCTATGAAAAAGATGTTTTGGTTCAGCCGTTGACCGTGATCATCACTGAATAAACAACAGTTCTCTGGGAATATATCGAGATGGGAATAAATGAAGTGCACCTTCAGGGTCATGTTGCAGCCGTGAATGAGTTTGTCCACACAGTCGCTCTAGCTTTCGGCTCGCCTGTTCACCAAGAATGACTTTGTCACGTTGCTATAACAATGATGCGCATGCGGCTGATCAGAAGTTAGAGTAGACTCAAGAAGTGTGTGTCCCTCCAACAGATGGCGTATCTGTTGACCAATGAATATCCCGCTTGTGATCTTCTCTTCGCTGAGTCGCGGAAACTACTTACACAAATACTGAAATGCTGCCTCATTCCTGTGCACAGCCTTAACAAATGCTGTCATGAGTCCCAGTTTCATGCTCAGTGGTGAGAGAACAATTTTGTTCTGATTCAGTAGAAGTTGTGCTACAACATTGCTTGACCCAGGCACAAAGCTGTTCGTGGAGACTATTCTCTCTGTGTGCAGTGTTTTTCCCTTGTGTGACTACCCCACTCATACAGGTAGCAGCAATACTTAGTGTAACCCCCTTGCAAACCCAACAGCATCGCAGTGACTGAGAAATCCAGAATGAGATTTTCACTCTGCAGCAGAGTGTGCTCTGATACGAAACTTCCTGACACGTTAAAACTTTGAAATCTCCACATGCCAGCCACTCATGCTTAATTTAATTAACATAGTTCACAACATATTTCCACATGTTACCATGTGTTATTGGGATGGATAGCGTTTCATGACGGCAGGACAACAGTAATGCTTTCAGGCTTGCTTTTGAGCCATCTATAAACTGTCTGCACTTGTTTAATTTGCATGTAATGTTTATGTCTTCCAAAAAACCGTCAATGTCACTGCAATGTGTAATGTCAGCTTTGGTATTAATATGATCCTCAATTTTGTCTGACGCTCCTGAAAAACAGACACATTTATTGTGTCAGCGAGGAGATTCCAATTGCTGCAATAGTGGGGCCAAGAGTTCAGCTTTCCGATTTGCAAGGTCTAAGTCCCTAATCAGAGCAGTGAGTTCACTCTGTGTGATTTTGTGTAATTCTCCAGATGAAGATTTTGGTTAAATGTAGGATCAGCGTCGCTGGCAGATGATTGCACTTTTTTTAGTTGTATGCGCCGTTTCAGAACCATCGCTATCACTGCTTGATGGTGGTGCATATCTGGGAACAGGAACTGGCAATCCTTTGTCATAAGCCACAGGACGAATAACAGATGGGATGTCAGGGTATTAAATATTCCTGTTCCTCTTGGCATTGATTCCTTTCTTCAAGGGAGATATGGCACAAAAGTATCAGTCTGATGAACGATTTGTGGGTTCAAGCCAAGCAGGCACACCAAGTCATGGAAACATTTTTACCACACAGCTAAGCATTGAATGTAGGCGAACCCGAGTTACAACACACGTATGGAGTTCACGATTTATCTCGATCTCCAAATTGATGCCCAAAATATAAAGTTAAGCTTTGTACACTGCTTTGGTCAAAGTCACCTTCTTGAACCACAAATAACATCTGCACAAATGTAATCAAAGATATCAGATTTATTATTGCATGTGCGGGGCATTTTCGAGAAAGTTTACACATGCTACAGTATCACAGTTCTTTAGTTTCAACACCTCACCTCACATACATTCATTACCAACCCCTACGATACTGACGCAGCCCAAGAGCACACAGTTGTGACAATCGCGTTTGGTTTCTACATTCCACAACGCTCACGTGACTGGATGGTGCGCACATGAGTCATTGTGTAAGGTAGTGTTGCCAAATCGTACTGGAAGCATCCGCTCCACTCGTTTACAGCAAATGAACCTTTGTCACAATGCGTTTGCCTGTAGCGCTCATAGTGTCCCTAAGTGTGATTGTACAACGTCAACACCTGTTTACTTGTAACTCTGAGCTAGGAGACAATTTTAACCTTGATATTCGTGAATGAGAATATCACTCTGCAGCGGAGTGTGCGATGATATGAAACTTTCCTGGAAGATTAAAACTGTGTGCCAAACCGAGACTCGAACTTGGGACCTTTGCTTTTCACCTCTACCAACTGAGCTACCCAAGCACGACTCACGTCTCGTCCTCACAGCTTTACTTCTGCCAGTACCTCGTCTCCTACCTTCCAAACTTAACAGAAGCTCTCCTGCGAACCGTGCAGAACTAGCACTCCTGAAAGAAAGGATACTGCGGAGACATGGCTTAGCCACAGCCTGGGGATGTTTCCAGAATGAGAATTTCACTCTGCAGCGGACTGTGCGCTGATATGAAACTTTCCTGGCTTTAAACTTTACTGGCAGAAGTAAAGCTGTGAGGACAGGGCGTGAGTCGTGCTTGGGTAGCTCAGTTGGTAGAACCCTTGCCCGCGAAAGGCAAAGGTCCCGAGTTCGAGTCTCGGTCCGGCACACAGTTTTAATCTGCCAGGAAAGTTTCCTAATATTCGTGTTCAGGGGATCTAAATGTACACTCCTGGAAATGGAAAAAAGAACACATTGACACCGGTGTGTCAGAACCACCATACTTGCTCCGGACACTGCGAGAGGGCTGTACAAGCAATGATCACACGCACGGCACAGCGGACACACCAGGAACCGCGGTGTTGGCCGTCGAATGGCGCTAGCTGCGCAGCATTTGTGCACCGCCGCCGTCAGTGTCAGCCAGTTTGCCGTGGCATGCGGAGCTCCATCGCAGTCTTTAACACTGGTAGCATGCCGCGACAGCGTGGACGTGAACCGTATGTGCAGTTGACGGACTTTGAGCGAGGGCGTATAGTGGGCATGCGGGAGGCCGGGTGGACGTCCCGCCGAATTGCTCAACACGTGGGGCGTGAGGTCTCCACCGTACATCGATGTTGTCGCCAGTGGTCGGCGGAAGGTGCACGTGCCCGTCGACCTGGGACCGGACCGCAGCGACGCACGGATGCACGCCAAGACCGTAGGATCCTACACAGTGCCGTAGGGGACCGCACCGCCACTTCCCAGCAAATTAGGGACACTGTTGCTCCTGGGGTATCGGCGAGGACCATTTGCAACCGTCTCCATGAAGCTGGGCTACGGTCCCGCACACCGTTAGGCCGTCTTCCGCTCACGCCCCAACATCGTGCAGCCCGCCTCCAGTGGTGTCGTGACAGGCGTGAATGGAGGGACGAATGGAGACGTGTCGTCTTCAGCGATGAGAGTCGCTTCTGCCTTGGTGCCAATGATGGTCGTATGCGTGTTTGGCGCCGTGCAGGTGAGCGCCACATTCAGGACTGCATACGACCGAGGCACACAGGGCCAACACCCGGCATCATGGTGTGGGGAGCGATCTCCTACACTGGCCATACACCACTGGTGATCGTCGAGAGGACACTGAATAGTGCACGGTACATCCAAACCGTCATCGAACCCATCGTTCTACCATTCCTAGACCGGCAAGGGAACTTGCTGTTCCAACAGGACAATGCACGTCCGCATGTATCCCGTGCCACCCAACGTGCTCTAGAAGGTGTAAGTCAACTACCCTGGCCAGCAAGATCTCCGGATCTGTCCCCCATTGAGCATGTTTGGGACTGGATGAAGCGTCGTCTCACGCGGTCTGCACGTCCAGCACGAACGCTGGTCCAACTGAGGCGCCAGGTGGAAATGGCATGGCAAGCCGTTCCACAGGACTACATCCAGCATCTCTACGATCGTCTCCATGGGAGAATAGCAGCCTGCATTGCTGCGAAAGGTGGATATACACTGTACTAGTGCCGACTTTGTGCATGCTCTGTTGCCTGTGTCTATGCGCCTGTGGTTCTGTCAGTGTGATCATGTGATGTATCTGACCCCAGGAATGTGTCAATAAAGTTTCCCCTTCCTGGGACAATGAATTCACGGTGTTCTTATTTCAATTTCCAGGAGTGTATAAAGCACGACTACTGTGAAAAACAAAAAGTGAATTCGTGGGTCAGTGTAATCATTATTTTTCAACCAAGACTGTTTTATTTTTCAAAAAATTACGTCTTTTTCTCTAGGCAAGGGAGAATAATAACCGTTTCACGTCCCGCTGTTGACGAGATCATTATCGATGGAGCATAGTGTCGGACATGGCAAGGGTAGTGGATAATATCGAAAGTCTTCTATTCAATGGAGCTTGACCATTTCACAGTAACGGCAGACAACCAAATTAATGGAAGCCCCATGGGGTTTGAACAGCGCTTCTCGCTCGGGCCGCGCGCAGTGGCCATGCCGCTAGAGGCGCCATGTCACGGATTGCGCGACCCCTTCTGCTGGAGGTTCGAGTGTTCCCTCGGGCACGGGTGTGCGTGTGTGCGTGTGTGTGTGTGTGTGTGTGTGTGTGTTGCTCTTAGCTTAAGTTGGTTTAAGTATTGTGTAAGTCTAGGGACCGATGACCTAAGCATTTTGGTCCTTTAGGAATTCAAACACATCCGAACACTTTTTTCCTCGCTCGATTTCTCTTCTGCGCTCTATCATGGTCCGAAACCATACCTGGATCGGAAAATAAAGTGATTGTTAGCTTCGCTACCACAGCAACAACTAATCAGAGAATGACATTAGTCGCCCCCTTCTGTTCTGTCCGCCGTTGTCATATCGCTTTGCTACCTAGGTGGTATAGTCAGTTACAGACGGCGCTTTCAGCGGGCAAAGCAAGGTAACAGTTCATTCGTTTCCGTTATTTACTTTGTTTCTCTGTGTGGAGTGTTTATTTTATCAGCAGAATGTCCTAAACTAGTTGCGAATTCGTGAAGAAGAGCTGTAAGACTGATACCACCCTGCTAAGCAAACTCACTGTTGCATGAAAGCGGGCAGCGTGGCTCTAAATTCAGAAAGTATTCGCCCAGTTGTTGCTACCAAAGCCAGTTTATGTGCACAGACAAACGTGAACCGATAACAACGCCCCTTCCCATCGCTAGAACGTCTATAGCATTATTATTTTGATCATGGTATAGAGATTGAATTACGGCGAGCCTATGACGGAGCCAGACAAACAATCCAGAAGAAAGTGATGATACAATTTAACACGTCCTAAAAATGTTTGGTTATGTTACGACTAAACGATTTTGTGTTATTGTGTGCAAGTGTGTGGGGGTCTTTGGCGATTAAGAGCCGTACGAGTACGTCATCGGCCAGAAGACGAGGCGTTGTATGCTAATTCCCTCTGTAGGACGCGTAACTAATACGTATATTATGTTGTCCAAATTCTCTGAGCACGATTGTAAGATCAATTACACGAATAGTACGTAGAATTAAATGTAAAGGATTTTGCTAAAAGGGCGGCTCGGTCACTTTGTCTCTGAGGCTGGGACACCTGTTAGAGCGCGAATTCTCTGAACGAGGGAAAACTGGTATGTTTATGCCACCGCGTGGCTTCACCTTACATTCAAACGTAAGTGTGAGATACTGTTAAGGGAATTCAACATTTTGAGTTTTTCTTTACATTAATCAAATGAAGAATGTGAAAATTATTCTGCCCGCTACATATAACAGTCTTCCTTCATGTAAGCAATAATTCGATGACACTCGTCTGGTGAAAATTTCTCTCTAGCTGCATAAAATGACCGATTTAGTTTTATGGCCTCTTAATGGTTTGTGGGTTGGATTGTTTTTGGGGGAAGAGACCAAATTGCGAGGTCATCGGTCTCATCGGATTAGGGAAGGATGGGGAAGGAAGTCGGCTGTGCCCTTTCAAAGGAACCATCCCAGTATTTGCCTGGAGCGATTTAGGGAAATCACGGAAAACCTAAACCAGGATGGCCGGACGCGGAATTGAACCGTCGTCCTCCCGAATGCGAGTCCAGGCCTCTTAATTAAAGATCCTACAGGTCTCAGATTATTACTAATGAGTTTGGAATTCTGTAGGCAACTTGAACATTTCGTTGGAGTTATCAAATTAATTTTTATTTGTCTGTCTTTCTTTGTGATGGGAACTGGGCAGTACAGCCGTTGTGGATCCGCCCTGGGCGTTGTGTACCATCAAAAGGAATCTGCGTTACCAAATGTATGACAGATAGCAGGATACGATTACGATATATCCGGTTAAAAAGGGTACATGTCCGCTTTTTCGTATTTTGACTGAGTCCGGGAGGCATTCTAAACTTTCGTGAATTTAATATTTAACATGATTTATAGGCATTTTTATTAGTTTGATTAAAATTTTCTCTTTTTACGAACACATGGGTTTGATTGTTTTAACATAGACAAAGAATTTCAATTTCAAACAAGTGTGATATTATCGCCAGAACTAACTCGAAGTGTGAAAGAAACGATTCCAAGTGATGCATTACTAAAGTCAAAGACGTTATTCATTGTTGGACAGTTGTAGTCAGACTGTGGTATGAATAGGAAGAAAAAAGGATGTTATTATGTTTCTCTCTATTGACTATTGTTTTCTGTAAGTAACACAGATTTCTCGCTCAAAACTGCAGTTTGCCGGTAAACAGTGAACAGCGAACGGTGTGCCTATTGCTTTCATATTCTACAAGCCTACAACTACCTCTGCATTTTATTGCTTTACGCCAGCTCAGGTAAATGTAGCACAAAAAATGGTTCAAATGGCTCTGAGCACTATGGGATTTAACATCTGTGGTCATCAGTCGCCTAGAACTTAGAACTACTTAAACCTAACTGACCTAAGGACATCACACACATCCATGCCCGAGGCAGGATTCGAACCTACGAACGTAGCGGTCACGTGGTTCCAAACTGAAGCGCCTAGAACCGCACGGCCACACCGGCCGGCTAAGTGTAGCACACATACAACCATAGGTAAAGAGTGGTTTAGGTTCTTTAACGGCAGAAAGCCTCCAGGTGCTAATTACTTCACAGAACTTTTGAAAATTTTTTAGTTCTGTTTTTCATTCGTTACCACATTGCAAACATTGAACGGAATTTTAACTTAATAACGTCCCTGCAGATAAAGGAAGAATTCGCTTCTTCCTACATAGAGTTAAGGGCATTATAATGGTGAAATACAGTTTCGCAGAAATGCCCTCCGAACAGTTTTACAATTACATGCTGCGAGAAACAACATTTCCACGTCGTACCAAAGTGGGTACCAGTGAGAAATGTAGACGTAAAACAGCCTTTACTGTATAAACAATAGTTTATCTTTTAAGTTTGTATGCTAATAGTTAGTTTTGCATTTGAATGTTTTTTATGATATCCAACCTTTTAAAAAATAATGCTTTCATTGATGAATGCCCTACTTTGAAAAGATTAGATTCGGTAACACTACAGCATGATGAATTTCTACAGAAAACTCCAGCCATTTACTCAGATAAGACGGAAAACAATAGGGATTGTAATTGTGGTCTGATTTTAATACTGACACGGGTTCCTGCAAAGGTAACGAATTATAGGAAGCAGGAGAGCTTTCAACCGAAGAGACCACATTAGTGAACTGCGAAGTTCATCTGAAAAGTGTATATCAGATGAATGTAATTATTTTAATGAACTAAAAAGTTTCAATATCAGACTCAAGTTGGTTTTGTGCCTAAGGGACATTTTGTAAAACTTCCTATAATGAATTCACACCGATCTGGTACTTAAGTGATGTCGGGGCCTGTGAAATACTTAATGGTGGTTTAGTGAAGAAAATTCATAGTACTGACAAGGGAACCTCCCCATCGCACCCCCCTCACATTTAGTTATAAGTTGGCACAGTGGATAGGCCTTGAAAAACTGAACACAGATCAATCGAGAAAACAGAAAGAAGTTGTGTGGAACTATGAAAAAAATAAGTAAAATATACAAACTGAGTAGTCTATGCGCATTAAGCAACTTCATGGACAGCGTAGGCTCAGGAGCGTCATGGTCCCGTGGTTAGCGTGAGCAGCTGCGGAACGAGAGGTCCTAGGTTCAGCCTGCACGGTAGCTCAGCGTGATCGCTCAGGGAGCTGCTCGCTCTCTGTAATAAAAAAAAAAATAAAAAAAACTGAGTTAATTGATCAACGACGAACGGAAAAGGGTGTCTTGCGACGTCCGCCACGAGTAGATGCAACGAAAACGAACAAAATGAGATTTAAAAAAAAAGGTGAAAAATTTAATTCTTTTTTTTTCGCAAAGTTATGATCTGTCCGTTCGTTCATTGATGTCTCTGTACACTGTAATAAGTTTAGTGTCTGTGTTTTGCGACCGCACCGCAAAACCGTGCGATTAGTAGGCGAAAGGACGTGCCTCTCCAATGGGAACCGATAACATTTGATAGCAAGGTCATAAGTCAACCGATTCCTCCACAGGAAAACACATCTGATATATTCTATACGACATTGGTGACGGCATGTGCGTCACATAATTGAAAATAAAAAATTAAAATTTTCACTCGAGGGAAGATTTGAACAAAGGACCTTTCGTTCTGCAGCTGCTCACGCTAACCACGAGACCATGGCGCTCCTGACCTTAGGTTGTCCTTGAAGTTGCCTATCTTGCACATGGACTACTCAGTTTGTATATTTTGCTTATTTTTTACATAGTTCCACACAAACTTCTTCCTGTTTTCTCGATTGATCAGTGTTCAGTTATTCAAGGCCTATCCACTGTGCCAACTTATAACTAAATCTGAGGGGGGTGCGATGGGGAGGTTCCCTTGTGAGAACAGCTTTGAGGAAGAGCCACATGCTTAAGCTGTCAGTAGAGTGTAAATACAGCAAGAGTGAACACTGTCAAGTTGTAGTTTCGATAGTGCTGTCCATGATAGCTAAAGAATTATCTGAATACATTAAGGAATATAGTAAGTTTACAGTCTCACTGTTGATGTTGATAAACAGCACAGCAGTAATTCCCAGTAGCCATTCATTCACAATTAGGTTTTCCGATTGCCTCATACTCGTATAATGAACTAATTACACAGTCCCTTGTTTCACGAAGACAACATTCACATGATTATTTCTTAATTTTACGGTATAATGCTATGTAATACTGTCATACGACTGTCATTTTCATTGACTATAGCTTGTAATGAATACACTATTTAATGTGACACATTGATTATAGTACAACATGGCTGGGATGTCCACCACCGTCGGTTGGTAGTACGTTGTATTTCAACTGATCTGTCTTCATCTTCACAGTATTTTGGAAGGGACTGAGGCACTGCCTATAAAGTTTTGGAAAACGGTGCAGCATTTTCGCTTTATTTATTGAAAGTTTTTGTTTGGAAGAAATAAATCCAAATTAATTTGGTTGACGAACTTCTTTCAAACAGGTGACAATATTATCTTACATTATGACAGTAGTGGAAATTAAAATAGTGTATTATGTTCCGTGGAGGGATTCCTGAAGCTGGGAGGAGTGATAAAAGTGTGGTAGCTGAATCTGATGATGGCTGTAATTAACTTTCCAAGTTCTTTTATCTGTACAAAGAAAAGTCCTTTATCATCTTTTTAATTAGCGGCGATTCAATAGAGTCGGTCTGATTTTCCGCGTCATGCGCTATAACAGCGTCCGACACTTTATTCAGATTCTGTATTTCGTCATCTGCACGCAAATTAATTTCACAGAATATTTTCGACAAATTTGTTTACCATCACTGTAAGAGAAGCAAATTACGTCACCGTCTGCGCTATACTGACCAGTCTTTCTATTGTTAAAACACAAAAGTGTTTTTCTTGTTCTCTTCAGATCTACTCCTTGAAATATATTTAACACAGTTGCCACTATCACTTTATCGTGGCGAATTATATCACATTTGCATGCGGTATATTTGCATTCATTTGAATCAGCAGTATGACATTCACCGTTCTACAATTAGCAGACAGTGAGACTGCCAAATGTATATCCAAGGTGTCTCTCCTGAGAGTCTCAGCCGATTTCTCAGGTGTTTAGACAGATATTTGCAGTTTCGTTTTCGCAATGTATAACTGAAGTCAGAACAGACAAATATTGCTCATCACGCATGTCATGTGACTCACATTGTCAACGGAAAGCGTCGGTTTGTTTCCATTTTTTTCTGTCGCTGTTTAACCTCAGCTTTTTCTTTTAAGGAGGGTAGGACGTCAAACAGGCCGACTTCGAGCAAGAGATGCACCACAGGACATTCTAATTTCCACTGTCTATACTTTTACAAGTAAATTCATAAAACTTTGTCAGCATGACCGGGAAGGATTCAGGATTCACACTCGTAGCAGCGGAATTTCAAAAACATAAGAAAATAATGTTTTTACATGTGAAATTTCATCATTTTCTCACTTACTATTGGCTGCATTTGTTGCTATAGGTACACTTTTCTTTATAAGTAAGAGGGACTGTTGGATGAATTTTGCACAGCATACAAACCATACTTACAGGTGTCTGAAAAGCTAGAATCTATTTAATTTATGAAAAAATGAATGAGCTGTTACGTTTTAAACTTTATGTTTGGAAATAAAATCAAATTTTGTAGTTAATTATCTCAATTTTTACCACAGTTTTTAATAGATTTGGAAAATTCTAGAGTTTCATACACCTGTAAGTATGGTTTGTATGCTGTGCAAAATTCATCATGGAATCTCTCTTACTTGTGAAGAAAAATATACCTATAGCAACAAATGCAGCTAACAGTAAGTTAAAAAATGATTAAATTTCATATCTAAAAAAAATTTTATTTTGTTATGTTTTTGCGCTTCCACTGCTCCGAGTGTGAGTCCTGAATCCTTCCTGGTCATGCTGACAAAGTTTTATGAATTTATTTGTAAAAATATAGACAGTAGGAAATAAAATGTCCTGTGGTGCCTCTCCTGCTCCAAGTCGGCCCGTTTGACGTCCTAGCCCCCTTAAAAAAAGTCGTGGTTTAGTGATATGCACATATACAGATGGCGGTAGTATCTCGTACACAATGTATAAAAGGGCAGTCCAGAGCCGCAGTTGCCATTTGCACTCAGATGATTCATGTGAAAAGGTTTCGGACGTGATCATCGCCGCACGATGGGAGGGCATCAAACATTACATTTCGGAAATCGTTGGGGAATTCAGTATTCTGAGATCCACAGTATGAAGAATATGCCGAGAACACCGGATTTCAGAAATTACCTCTCACTTAGGACAACGGAGTGGCTGACTACCTTCACTTAACGACCGGGGGCAGTGGCGTTTGCGTAGAGTTGTCACTGTTAACAGACGAGCAACACTGCGTGAAATAACGGCAGAAACCTATGTGGGACGTACGGCGAATGTATTCCTAAGGACAGTGCAGCTAAATCTGGCGTTAATGGCCTATGCCAGCAGCCGACCGATGCGAGTGCCTTTGCTAAGAGCACGACATCGTGTGCAGCATATGTCCTGGGTTCGTGACCATACCGGTTGGATACTAGACGACTGGAAATCCGTGGCCTGGACAAAAAAAAAACAAAATGGTTCAAATGGCTCTGAGAACTATGGGACTTAACATCTGTGGTCATCAGTCCCCTAGAACTTAGAACTACTTAAATCTAACTAACCTAAGGACATCACACACAGCCATGCCCGAGGCAGGATTCGAACCTGCGACCGTAGCAGTCGCGCGGTTCCGGACTGAGCGCCTAGAACCGCTAGACCACCGCGGCCGGCATGGCCTGGACAGATGAGTCCTGAATTCGGGTGGTAAGAGTTGATGGAAGAGTTAGCGTGTGGCGCAGACACAACGAAGTCATGGTCCCAGGTTGTCAACAATGCACTGTGCAAACTGTCTGTGGCTAGACAAAAGTATGGACTACGTTTGCATGGAATGAACTGGGTTCTCTGGTCCAACTGAACCGACTACTAAACGGAAATGGTTATTTTTGGATACTTAGAGACTATTTTCAGCCATTCATGGACTTCACGACATTGCATCATGTGACCGGCACGCACAACTCCTCGCATTTGGTTTGATGAACATTCTGGACAATTCGAGCGAGTGATCTGGCCACCAAGATCGCGTTCCCATCGTACATAATCGAGAGGTCAGTTCGTACACAAAATCCTGCACGGTAACACTTTCGCAATTACGAACGGCTATAGAGGCAGCATGGAGCATGGCCCATGGCAGCATGGCACGGGACATCGAACGACTTGTTGAGTCCATGCCACGTCGAATTGCTGCACTACGCTGTGCAAAAGGTGGTCCTGCACGATATTAGGAGAATCCAACAACTTCTGTCACCCCAGTACATACTAAACGGAATTCTACGTGTCCATTCGATGGTGGTCCCAAATTAGGCTAGTGTGATATTCGTTGTAGCGTTACGCATTAACAGGGACTTGAAGAATCGCCATTGCTCCAGGAGCTGTCTGCGCTGACTGCTACCGACCATGCAGTTGCGCTGCTCTATGGCTCCTGAACTTCTGGTTATTCTTCCCCTTTTAATGTCCCAGTAGATGAAATCGATAAAACGAATATAGCACTACACTAATTTGCGATCTCTCTATCCAATGGGCACACAAAAATCCGCTTTCAAAACCGTTTTGTTCACAGCAGGAAACAAACTAATGCATCCGTCGGCGTCGGGCGTCGCATGAGAAAGGTGATGAGCACTATTTCTTTGCTATACACTGAAAAAACTAAATTGCAAATATTTCACGAAACACCACAGAAAATGCGCCTGGCGATTCTTTGGGGAGACAACCGGTATATGGGACCCGTTTACCTTGACCGCAAATAACTCTTTTCTCCCGGAAGCAAAATAAAAAAAAATATGTATCAAGTAGATATCGTTTAGCTACCAGAGGGAGGTTAGCTTGCATGACTTTTTAGTTGCGAAACATGTACAGCAGTACGTCTTTTTTCAATGGTATCCTACATTTTTTATTCGGTGACCCACTTCATCTTCTCTATATACATGGTGATTATAATTAAACTTTCAAACCGCTGTAGAAATAACACCACTGGTCAGAATGGCGTCAAATTGCATCGGAATATCATCGGAGAAGTGGGAAAACATATGACAGAAGAAAAATAAATAATTACAAAATGTAGCAATAGATGGCGCTGTAAGCATCATAATTTAATAGTGATCAACTACAAACGGCAAATGAATCATACGAGAATGCCTAAGGTGTACGTATGACGCTAAACAAACTGTACTACTCATTGTGTATGGGTGTGCAGGTGTGATACTGTTAGTTACGTAAGCTCATCCACCACGGCAAAATCATATCACATCGGAAGGGAAAAATCGGGGTTTAATTGTCCTGAGGCCATTAACCGCGTAGAAACCATCACTCACATCAGTTTTTAATTGTCCTGAGGCCAAAAACCGCATAATAAGCATCAATCACATCGTATTTTTACTGTCCTGAGGCCAAAAAACCCTTAAAAAGCATCAATCATTGTCCACTTCCATGCAAGCAAGAAATTCTAAAGCAAAGGTCTCTCTTGCTGGCAGGGCAGCGCTAAGCAACTCGAGCCCTTGAGTAATTCTGAATAGATAGCAAAGAAGGGTGTTTTGTAGGATTCTACGCACCACGCTCATGTTTATGTCCACTGGCGTCGAATCAATTCATTTCCTCCCTCTACCAGATTGGACACCAAAATCACCCGTTTTTCCGAATTTCCAAATTACTTTCTCCAGACCCACGGCAGTCATCGGACCAACGCCTTTTTTCAAGCCCTTCAGTGTCCGGAACTTCTGCAGAGCGACGTGTGCACAGTCATCTTCCTTGTAACACAGCTTTACGAGCATAGCGCGACTCTGCATTGAGACAGTCATGGCGAACGTCGCAGACGCGAAAGGAGGAAAATCCGTGTACCCGTCGTGTTTATACCAACTTCAATGGGCCGTGCGCGTGACTGGTGTTTCCATTTAAGTATTCTGACAGACACACACACACACACACACACACACACACACGCGCGCGCACACAGCGCTATCTAGTGATCAATTTCCACACTAATTTTTTCCTCCCCCTTCTCCGATAATATTCCGTTGCCATTTGACGTAATTCTGACCAGTGGTGTTATTTCTACTGCGTTTTGAAAGTTTAACTTTAATTATAATCACCCTGTATGTATAAAAAAATTAGCCATTCATATAAAAAGTGATCCAAGCAGAAGAAATGAATTAAAATTTGTCCTGTGGTCAGGACTCGAACCTTGGTCTTCTTTCTTGCTGGGCAGAAGTGCTAACCGCAACCACTACAGCACGATAGTCAACATTGCTGCACCAACTACCCAAGTTGAGTGCCCTCCCCAACACTAACTTCAATTCATTATCTTCTGCTTTTATCCCTTATATTGTCACTACTGCCAGGGCTCTCCGACATTGGAATAGCACCCCAGCGTTGGACGTAATGGGGAAGTCCTGTGCCACAGGTAATCTTATGCTTCTTATAATTAAATGTTTCCGTGAGACATTTAAATCTCTTCATTATCTACGATATTGATAGAAGCAGAAGAATTGAATTAAAATTTGTGTTGCGGCGAGGACTCGAACCCGGGTCTTCGTGCAGTTATGTTGATCATTGTGCTGTGGTGGTGTAATGGTTAGCATTTCTGCCTAGCACGCAAGAAGACTCGGGTTCGAGTCCTGGATGCAGCACAAATTGTAATTCATTTCTTCTGCTTCGATCATTATCGTACATAATGAAGAGACTTAAATGTCACAGGGAAACATTTAATTACATAAAAAGTAGTTATTAAATCTTAACACAAAAGTGACTGACTCTTCTGTACTAACACACAGTATAGGTATCAGTCCTGTTGCTGGAAATGACAGTGAGGAGATGGCAACACAAGGAAAATGTACACCTGTCATTCAGTGAGCAGTCTTCAGTGGAAGATTTGCGTCAGTAGTGTGTACGCGGACGGAGATATGGTAACCTCAAAGGACAAAAATTAGACACTCCAATGTGAATGCACGTGTGAATGTGGAGCTTTTACAGATGACGCAGCGATCGACTCATGTACTCCAAAGCGCGGTGCCTCTACATGTACGTAAAGAAGTAGCAATCAGTGAGACGTTTAAGTTTCCAACAGAAATTTTACGTAAAAATGAGTGAATCTGAGGATGTTACAGAGTGGCAAAAAGGCGCAGTCGTGCTTGGCCATGCCCAAGGTCATACAGTGTGTGCAGCTGTCATATTTGTTGGTGTTTCGCGGCGGACTGTTCAGCGTGTCTACAAACGTGGTGTAACACATGTGGCCACGAAGCATTACGCCAGTGTTTGGTCTGAAAAAGCTCCGGACTGAGAGGGACCGGAGACGCGTTTCTCGGCTTGCGCATCGAAATTGCTTCCAAACCGACAGCAGTCGCTGCAGCCAGTGAATGAAGGTCTGTCCCAACCTGTTAGCGAAGAAACATTGCGACGGGAACTGAATGCAGTGAACATTTAGGGTCGCTCACCTAGCAAGAGGACATTGCTCACACAGGCACGTAAAGCTGCATGTCTTCAGTGAGTGAGAAATCATCGAACATGGGCAACAGCTGACTGGCGAAAAGTGATGTGATCTAACGAATCACGTTTTTGGCTACATGCAAATGACGTACATCGTCCAGTGCACCGAAGGCCGAATGAAGCTTTCATCCTAAGTGTGTGCAAGGTCAGGTGCAATACGGAGGTGGGTCTGTGACGTTTCGGGCGCTTTTCGTACCGTGAATTGGGTGACCACCGACATGGGCCCGCATGTTTGGCTCAAATGGCTGTGAGCACTATGGGACTTCTGAGGTCACCAGTCCCCTAGGACTTAGAACTACTTAAACCTAACTAACCTAAGGCCAGCACACACATCCATGCGTTCGGCCATCCGGGCTGGCGGCCAGCATGTTTATTTAAACATTCTCAATGATCATGTGTTCCATTCAGTCAACATCTGCATGATACATATGCTGTCGATACCCTGTTATTGAAGACGACAACAGCAAAGTTCATCGAGCTGAAAGAATATGTGACTTTTTTTCTGCACACTCAGCCACCCTATTACATCTCGAGTGGCCTGCAAAATCACCCGTCTTGACCCCATAAATATGTGTGTGACATGTTGGCACAGCGGTTCAAACGCCATCAGCATCCCCGGCACTTTGGTGGAACTGCGCGACCAATTCCTCTGCGATTGGCTTAACCTAGATGCGACATACCTGCATGACGTTGTAGACACATTATCTAATCGAATGTAGGCGATTATCAAGTCCAGGGATGGAATTACACGGTATTAAATGATGCCTGTAACGATTTCTCTAGCGGTGTCTAATTTTTTATACTGTGAGCTTTTGAATACTCCGTCCGAATAGGCCTTGGAAGGTACCGACCGGCCGCCGTGTCTCCTCAGCCCACAAACGTCACTGGATGCGGATATGGAGGGGCATGTGGTCAGCACACCGCTCTCCCAGTCGTGTGTCAGTTTATGACACCAGAGCCGCTACTTTTCAATCAAGAAGCTTGCCTCACAGAGGCTGAGCGCACCCCAGTTGCCAACAGCGCTCGGCGGACCGGCTGGTCACCCATCCGAGTGCCAGCCCAACCCGACAGCGCTTGACATCGGTGATCTGACGGGAACCGGTGTTACCACTGCGGCAAGGCTGTTGGCGCTTATGAAACTAGTCGTCTATATTACTAAAGCACCATCCCTGATCCAGGGAGCAGTTGAAGGTTCCCTGTCTAACGGCTTCCAGGGGCGACAGAAATTTGATTCTGAGTACTTCGCGTAATTATTGAGCGAATTTAAAAGTTTAAAATACTGCGCATTAAGAGGTACACTCTCTCGTTAAAACTTTAATACGGTAAAATCAGTATGACAGTTACAATCATTGTGTTTGTCTTCAGACACATAATGGACGCAGCGCAAATTATCCAGAATATATTTATCCACTACTTGAGAATGAGAGCGGTCATCGACTTCCAGTAAAGTTTACAAATAATTTCAAACCTTTGCGGAACTTTGTCTCGTTATCATTCACCACAAAATGATGAAAGGAAAAAGTTGTCGCTTACTACATTTTCGCTGTTCCTGCAGCAAAATTCAGCATGTGCCACGACGTTTTAGTTTATTACTGCTTTACTACTAACTCTGTTCACAGAACAGTTCTCTGACGGCGTCCACGCACACCACTGGATGTACCTGCAACATTACACCGTTATACGACGCGTAGTTCAGGAGACAAGAGACCATAAACATTTACAAGCGTGAAAAGATGCCCAGTGAAACTTCAGCATCAGGCCTTATGTTTTAATTTATTGCTTCCCCACTACTAACTCCACTTGCGACACATTTTGCGGAGGGTATTTACAAATTTCACTGAAGGTACCTGCGTAATTGTACAACTATACGAAACATAGCTCAGGAGATATGACGTCATAAACACAGATATACGTGAAAAACAAGCTTTTGCCTAAAATGGAGTGCAAATGACTCAGACTGTATTTATCCAACGTTCATAATCAGAACACTTAGCAACTCCCAACAAAATTACGCATAATTTCTAAACTTTTCCCCACTTACAAGCTTAAAGTCATATATTTAATGCTGGGTGGTCGGATACAACTTGAAAAGCTTGTAAAGATGTTTCAGGGTAGATTGTGCCAAAAATTCTGTACGTTGTGACGTTTCCGAGTTAATTAGCACTGAAATCGGCCAAGAAGGCCGTTGCGAGAGCAGATGCAAGCACCCCACCAGAGACGATGTCACCAAACACGTTCTCAGTTCGGTTTTCTAAGACCGAACAAGACGGCGATATAAAACTTGACTTAGACGGTAGAGACAAAGGCTGAGCAGTCTCGTGCGGTACCATCGAAGCTATGAGAATAACTTACACTATCTCTGGCGGGTCGCTTGAATTTGCGAACGCACCGGCCTGATTGGCTAACTTCAATGCTAATCAGCACGGAAACGACACAACGTATAGAATTTTTTTCTTAACAGTTATTTCTCAGATTGAGCTACCCTGCAACACTCTTGTAAGCTTTTCGTTATGTTTCTGAACTACATGTGCATTAAGTCATTTGCCAAGCTGTTTTATACATAGGAGTTCGAGTCTTTAAATATACGGGAATACACTGGTCGTCACTACTTCGTTCATTTTCCTTCACATTATTTAGCTCGGAGGCAGAAATCATAGAGGGAACTTCACTTACAGTAAATAGGAGCTAACTGAATGAATCTCTTGAACATGTACAAACAAGTATTTCATCTTGTCTTAACATCGAGAATCTTTTCCTTCTGTGGTCGAGCGGTTCTAGGCGCTTTAGTCCTGAACTGCGCTGCTGCTACGGTTGCAGGTTCGAATACTGCCTCCGGCATGGATGTGTGTAACGTCCTTAGGTTAGTTAGGTTTAAGTAGTTCTAAGTCTAGGGGACTGATGACCTCAGATGTTAAGTCGCATTATGCTTAGAGACATTTAATTTTTTTTTTTTTCATTTACTTCATGTTGACGGAGGAGACCCGGCATCGAACTGTTGTTTGCGGAATTAATTTATTTTACTTAACACTTGCCGGCCGTGGTGGCCGAGCGGTTCTAGGCGCTCCAGTCCGGAACCGCGCTGCTGCTACAGTCGCAGGTTCGAATCCTGCCTCGGGCATGGATGTGTGTGATGTCCTTAGGTTTAAGTAGTTCTAAGTCTAGGGGGCTGATGACGTGAGATGTTGAGTCCCATAGTGCTCAGAGCCATTTAAACTTAACACATCCGCGCACATTGTTGATCCATTCTGACACTTCCGTGGATTTATCTAAGCCCTGAGTGGCAATAAAATTTATGATATGTTCAGACCTAGGAATCACTTTGTTTTGGATCCAAATAACCTACGATTCATTTTCATTATTGTACTCTCGTCATCCGGATAATATTTGTAAGAGTGGGGAGGAATTGACTCTTGCTAATGAACAGGAGAACTGCCCACCACACATAACGCTGGAATGTGTGGTTTCAGTGCACCAATATATGAGAACTGCGATCATTCGAAAAGAATTTATACACCAGGAAACGTTGCACGAGCTAAGTAAAGCCTCGTAGAACAGAGGCCTACTATGTACCAGTGCTATTTGTCTGTGGTTCAATATCGTTACTTGTCATCTGCACCCACTTTATCAAAAACGTCATTTTTCTTCGAAATCGTTTCGTGGAACTGTTGACGCGACGATTTTAAATTACACAACAGAAACATCATCTTCGTGATTGTGTCGGTTTGCAATTTATTCCGTTCATTTATGTATTAGACGTTTATGAATGAACATACCATTTCGAAATTGGCATTGTGAGCTGGATTTACAAAGTAATGTATTGCCAATTTCAATAATACGGGAAAGATCTTCATTAGGATGTTATTTGAAATAAGCAACTACTTCTCATAAGCCAAAAGCATTTTAAGGACAGTCGTCTTTTTTCCATGAATTTCGTGAAATTTTGCTGCTGATCACAGAATTTCCTGTCATCCAACTTATTGCTCCTTATACCTACTCCTCGCGCTTCTGTAATTAGCTTGGAACGAGCTTTATCTGTGCAAAATCTCACCCATCCCTAGCAAACCTAACAAAAGCCAGATAGGCCGGACTTGTGTAAATCTGGTGGAACCGAACCCAGACATGCCCTGCTGGAGCCGGAGACCTAGGAACCAGATCTGTGTGCGGTTCTCCCACTTTTTACATGGCTGATAAGATACGTGGTTTTTAGCGGAATTACTGAATATGACATCATAGGCGAAAGAAGCCTTACTCATTAGCAAGTCTGTGCAATATTTTCAGTAACAAATAAACACGCTAACCATACACTGTGCCCCGTCGTGTGTGCTCTGATGGACCTCTAACCTGGCCGCCCCAGTGGGCAGTGGGTTCCGTTGTGCTTGGTGGATTGGCCGATCTGGGGTTTGACCGCCAGCTTGCTGGAGCAATACATACATACATACACACATACATACAACAACAATGGACGGCATATAGGGCAAGCTGGGTAGTGTTGGAGAGACTATTGGAAAATAGACATGGAGGATGTCTCGGGGTGTTTCCTTGGGAAGGTGTTGCCTTCTTGCTCTGTCCAGACTAGACCAAACCAGACAAATGTATCGATCTCGAGCAGCCCTTTTAAGATTTGTTTTTTACTGTACCGCGTAGTGTTGTTGTTGTGGTCTTCAGGCCGAAGAGTGGTTTGATGCACGTCTCCATGTTACTCTATCATGTACAAGCCTTTTCATCTCGGAATAACTACTGAACCTACATCTTTCTGAATCTGCTTACTGTAGTTATCTCTTGGTCTCCCTCTAGATTTTTACTTCCCTCTAATACTGAATTGGTGACGCCTTGATGTCTCCGAATGGGTCCTATCAACCGATCCCTTCTTTTTCAAGTTGTATCACAAATCACTTGTCTTCCCAATGCTATTAAGAACTTCCTCATTAATTACGTGATCTACTCATCTAATCTTCAGCACTGTTCTCTGGCACCATATTTCAAAAAATGTTCAAATCTGTGTGAATTCCTAAGGGTCCAAACTGCTGAGGTCATCGGTCCCTAGACTTACACACTACTTAAACTAACTTACGCTAAGAATAATACACACCAATGCCCGAGGGAGAACTCGAACTTCCAGCGGGAGAGGCCGACGATGTTTCGAAAGCTTCTATTCTTTTTTTATATAAACTGTTTGTCGTCCATGTTTCACTTCCATACATCGCTACACTCCAGACGAATACCTTTAGAAAACAATTCCTAACACTTAAATCTATACTCGATGTTAACAAATTTCTCTCCTTCAGAAATGCTTCTCTTGCCATTGCCAGTCTACATTTTATATCCTCTCTATTCCGGCCATTACCAGTTATTTTACTGCCCAAATCACAGAACCCATGTACTTCTTTAAGTGTCTCGTTCCCTAATCTGATTCCCTTAGCATCACCTGATTTAGTTCGAATACGTTCCACTATCCTTGTTTTGCTTTTGATGATGTTCATCCTATATCCTCTTTTGAAAACGCTGTCCATTCCATTCAACTGCTCTTCCAAGTCCTTTGCTGTCTCTGACAGAATATGATGTTATCAGCAAACCTCAAAGTTACCGCGTAGTGTATGTCTTTTATATTGTGTTTGTGTAGTATTGTGTACAATGGAGTAGTCGTTACGTAAGGTGTAAATTTAAGGGTGGTGGAGGGAACTCAGTGCAGACAACAGTGGTTTCGCAATAAGAGAGTCTGGTCCACATGTTGTTGATTAGAGACGGGCAACGGCCCTGCTAATCCGAAGCGGCTAAGCGGCTAGATTTAATTGTACAGTTGAATTGTAGTTGTATTATATAGATAGAAATAAAATCACTGTATTGACAGTAATGCAACTACTACTCAATAAATAAACACATTGTATAGCCCACTTCTCTATTCTAGATAGTGGGCTTAGTTAGGAATTTTTGTGATGAAAAAAAAGACCTGCGCTTCCCCCAGACTCCTCACAGTGCGTGCACCCTGTACTGAACTCTGATCGTCCTAATCCAATATAAATTTATAAATGTTTTGGTCGTTTATTCCAGTGTATTCAGTAATTCATCATTTACAGAGCTGAAGGATAACTTTGAAAACAGTGGCCAAAAAAATTGGGATTTTGTAAAAATGAGTGACTGACTACAGTGAGACATTCGCCGCGAGTTATATGTTAAGTGAAACTGGTGCCATTAACTGAACTAGCTAGAGGAAGGAACGGTTCATTGGCCCGTAATCCTATTAACTGAAGTAGTACATAGCTTCCCAATAGATGCCGGTGTGTCAAATAACATTGATTTGAAACATCACTAGAATTAAGATCGGTATAGCGATGTTTTTCATATGGATACATTGATGTACAAACCAATACTTTTTTTGCACAAGGATCGATGCTTTACAAACATTGCTGTATCGTTCGCATCCCTACAAAACAGTTCGAGAAGCAGAACTCTGCCAAACTGTGACACCAGTTCGTTTGAATAGAGGCGACTAATAATCTAGCTTATTAATGCTGTGCTTTGTAATCTTCGTATATGTTCCGTTCACTAATTTCAAGCAGAAACTTGTTACTTGTATACAGTGGCTTGTACTACTTGTGTTACAGTGAACAAGAATCAACTGCAACGGGTACATTTTGGGCATTCTAAATAATGTTAATTTTGTTGGTCAGGTAATGATTCATAAATAAATGTACTTATCATCTGTTACTGCTTAAATTAAGTTAAATGAAATTTTGTTAGGTGTTACCGTCACAAAAGACGTGGAAGCAAAATAAAACGCTAATATTTTTCTTAAAAAAAATTATCTGTGATATGTTTCCTGAAATGATTTGTCTGAATGTAAGAAATAAAATCAGTTACAGAAGTATTTGACGCACCTCATTTATTGTATACGATTTCGAGAATCATTCCAAGGTGCAGCAGATGTTTCTGTAATGTATTTTATTTCTTACTTTTAGACATATTGTACTGTTGTTGCTTTAATTTGTGGTGTAAGCGGTGCTGATATTCAATACCATAAAAGTGGGTTAAAAGCTGTGAGCTGTCTAGGGAAGTTAACCTTGCATTACTGAGCAACTGTTTCACCAGGTATCCAGTCTAGCTTACCAAATTCCCAACCAGACTAACATTAATTATAATCTTTTAATCGTCATACGACAACCGGTGATATATATATATATATATATATATATATATATATATATATATATATATATATATATATATGAGAATTTAAATAAAAAGAAATAAATCAGTTTAAATTTGGACATTTATTTTAACATTGATCATTGAAATTTGAGCATATTAAACTTGATTCATAACTAAACTGGTGCCTTATTTAGGATTGTGAATATGTGAGTTTGTAATCTTACAGAACACATCAAATATGGAGCCAAGATTGGGAGACTCCATACAACACAGCATTCATAAAATAACACACGAAGAACGTTGAAACATATGCAAGAGGAAATTAACCACAACCAACCGATTCAATTTTCACCCAAAGAAGTTACGTTCGTAGCGCAATCCTGTCCGTCATGTAATTACCACACACTGGTATACTAAATTCATACTAACTCTCTGTGAAATCTTCCCGAATAGAATAGCCGAGGGCTACTTTGATGATTACACCATATGCTTCACGTGGTCAACTTGGTTTACACAAAGAGTGTAACTCCACAATAATTTTGATAATTAAAATAAATTAGATCGAAAAGCAATTTACAAAAGAAAAACCTCGAACTGGTTACTATCGTCTTACTATTAACCTGATGGGTCAAACAATTGTATAAGCACGTGGTACTGGTCTCACAAAGTACACCCCACGTGGGTTGAACATAAAGAAAAGTTGCTATATTGAAAAATATTGTCAAGACGAGGCGTTATAATCTCACGCACATTCGCATTTAAGATTGATGATCTTAGTTAGAGTTACTGATCAACACGTGGTTCCACTTTACTCACAAAGTAGTGACAAAGCAACTACTGGAAGATATTCTGAACTTCACACTCTAAATACACTGCGTTGCAATTTAAGATAACATTAGATATTTTAGAGCTAAACCTGAAATAAAGGTGATTAAATTTTCAGTTAGGCTGAACTTAAGAAATCCATTGTCCTACGGACTTAGCAGACATGCGCTTAGCCGGAGAGCTTACCACTTCAGACGCTTGCCGCGGACAGACTGCCGTGGGTCCCTCCTGAGGGGTGCCTCACAAATACAAACGGAAGTGACCAGAGAGGCAGCTTCCTATACCAACATGACAAGGGACAGACAGGACCATACTAAGAATAGAAACCTCTTTGCTTCTAGAAAGCGTAGCTACCTGTTCCGACGTTGATCCTACTGTTCTCTAGCAGACACGTTTGCCTGCTACCATCAAGCATGCAACTAGAAATGCATTTGCTCATTCTTTCTTTCACATAGAAGGGAAGGGGGATGACAGTATCTTATCATATACAGTATATAAAAGAAAGCGGGTGTAGGTTCCGTATGAGATTGTGTGACATGAATTACATGTAAACTGTGTTTTAAAGTGTAGTAGTGTGACAGATCGTTCTTGTTTATGTGTAAAAGTAACACGTTTCACTGCTCAGTCTCCTCCCAGATAGTCAGAAACACCACAGAAAATTTAGAAGAGGAATTTATGCCGTAAATGACAACAGATGTAAGAAATTAACGTGAAAGGAATCCAACAGAGACCTTTCAATATCATTTCGCAAAACAATGGAGCATATTTTTTAAATTCCTTTTATATTTTAAAGTTTTGTTCAGAGCGCATGACCTTACAGACACCTCGTTTGTCTCTGTTCTTGAAATTTCCTGAATTTAGTACTTCATTCGAAGGACACTATTTGGACCAATGTAACTTTTTCTGCACATAATAGCTAGACTCTGAAGAAATGAACTTCTTGATACTTCATTTACATGACTAGCAGCAGCTATTCGTGAAATATTTTGGTTTTTCCTAAGATAACTAATTAAGTTTATCGTAATTACTGTGGTTACTTTAAAGCAAATATCGTATTCCAAAGATAGATCTCACGCTGTTCAATTTGACACAGTATTTGTCATTTCTTACTCAACGCTTGGCTATGAAAATTCGAAAGTCACATATTAATTTTTTTCCTACTTATTGTGGTCCTGCGCTGCAGTCATGGACTGTTCGGCTGGTCTCGGCGGAGGTTCGAGTCCTCCCTCGGGCATGAGTGTGTGTGTTTGTCCTTAGGATAATTTAGGTTAAGTAGTGTGTAAGCTTAGGGACTGATGACCTTAGCAGTTAAGTCCCTTAAGATTTCACACACATTTTACTGTGATACTTTCAAGTAAACATTTCTTGTGAAACTAGACCTCACTCTGGTCACTTTGCTATCCGTTTGGCCATTTCTCACTCTTCATTTGTCTATGAAAATTCAAAGAACCGTTGTATAATTTATATGGTGTCTTTTCTTCACTGCATTCAAACATATGACCAAGGAAGACATTAGCAGGTATTTCGGATTACGGGACCCCGCAGTTCACTAGTCCTACAGGCCTCGGTTGAGTACCCGCAGAGCGTCTAATAGTAAGAATCAATTCTAATGTTGTTGCTGACCCGTTTGTCATTTTGTTTTACACTACGGGATTTTTGCAGAGGAAGAGCTTTCCATATTCCCATCAACATATCGCAGTCGAAGGTTTTGGTCGAGAAACCCAAATGATTTTAATCGATGTTTCGTCGATAAAATAATCCTAGTATATGCAACAGATGTTCTAACATCCAATGCAGGTTTCTTGTACTTTTTCTCGTCATTGTTACGCTCGAGGACGATTTGTTACGTTTCTCACTCATGATCGCAGAAATACTTACATAATATACTGAGTATCGAATTTTGTGCGTAAAAAAAAAAAGCTCGCTACTAATGACGAATTCCGTTACATCGACGTTCGTCGTGCCTCGAAGCGGAGGCAGCCGATCAGCAGTGCATCCTTCGGAAGGCTTCGGCAACGTTCGGCTATCTACGTAGGCAGCGCACGCGACTGTCTGTGTGGTGGGGGAGCACGCAGGGCTCTGCCCACCAGTTGGCGTTTGGCGCCGCTGTTGGAAACGTTGTTAGGGTGCTGCGGCTCTCTCCGGTTCGGAGCTCGGGTGACAGGTTGCGACTCCATGAACATACCGCGATTATCGGTGCCGTCAGAATCCTCTTACACTAACAGAGCGTTGTCGTTGTGACATTCACTAGAAGCTACGTGAATCGTACTGGTTGTCATTGCCGATGAATGGTGACATTTATGCAGCAACGAACCTGTATTTTACACAAGTTACCGTGCAGTAGTATCTATTATAAAATACTACCAAGTTAAAATCTTCGAAGGTTACTCCCTAGAAAAGCTAATTATAGCCTCAACGCAGTAGAGGGAATTACCTCTTCTTCCGTCGCTGCCGCGTTTACTTCGTGCGGTAAATATTTACTCCGGACAGGAGCTTAAAAGCGCCTCTCTGTCTATTTATTTTTACTGTAGAACGCCCGAGAAGCTAAACCAGTTTTTGACAGTTACGACTCTCGCCTGCGTACCGCGCCAGCGGGTCTATGCGTGGAGCGCAGTCATTTCTCTTTGTGGCAAAAGAACTATAGAAAAACGTTAGAATTAATTTTGGTGGCTACTTTAATCAGGAACGTACCTGTGGGATAAAAACCTCGGTCGGTCATGCACTTAGCTCGCTAACACAGTGCAGTTTCTTCTGAAAAGCGCTGCTCACTTTGTGGGTGTGTAGCCTTGTGTCGGCGGTTCTTCCATCAGGCTGCTCCAGGGAACATCAAAGGCCATCGGCGGCTTTCTTTAAAGGGGCGCTCGCTATCTGCTCTGACCTACGCCCGGCGTCGGAGGATAAACTGGCACTTGGTGTTGTGTGTTGCCTCCGACGTACTGGCTTTTAGGACGTAATGACTGCCAAAACGGGTGCTCCTGTAGAATATTACTTTGCCTTTTTCGGAGGCGCCGCATAACCTTTAGAATGTTCACTAGCTCTGCCTTGTCGCAGAATCGAGCACGTGCGAGAGAGAAAAATTGCTCCGACTTACACTAAAATTCCGTCCGCGTAGTCGGACTTCATGGTAGCCAGTGGTGAAAAATTGAACAAACCATAAAGCTAACTTCATTTGTTTTTGTTCTTTGTAACACTACACGTAGAGCATTGCTGGTTTTGGACTGTAATGTCTTAAGGATTAAGACATCTGTTAAAGCCGCTTTCCTCACTTCATCCGCCCACGCAGCCTTTGAAGTTTTTGATGTGGAGCGCAAAAAAGAGGAAATTTTCCGAGAATTAATTAATGAATTCTAGCGAAAACCACAGCAACAAAAACTGATTTTGCTTTCGTCCGACTATCTTTGCAGGGGAAAGATGTGCTTATAAAGAAATTGTACTCTTTATTCCTGTGAGTGCATCGTAGGAAGGATCGTCGTGTGAGCGAAACAACGAGGAAAACACTGTCACTATTCGAGGTTTAGTAGAGATAGAACCGCGCCCGTCCCAAGAGTGAAACCAGCGCCATGTCCTCAGAAGACGAGGCAGTGCCCCGACTACAGCTTCCACTAGACGAAGAGACGGGCGGGGAATCTGAAGACAATCTGTCTGTGGTGGCCGGTACCACACTAACTGTAGGCACCAGCGCCACCACTGGGAGCTCCGACGGCCGTCAGGATGACGACCACGGCTCCACGGAAGTGGTTATTCAGGACGCGCCGCAGGAAGACAAGCAGCAGCTGGAGAACGGCGAGAAAGCTGCCGAGGGTAGCAAACCGCACCACCCGGTTGTCATCGTGAGGTCGCCCCAGTCGCGCAAGACCTCCAGCGTCAAGAGGGTCGTCGCTTTCATCGCACCCAAAGAGGTCAGTCGCCACCGGTCAGCAGCTCTGCTACCCTAGTGTATCCCTAAATGGTGAATGGTTTACTTCACCCGAACGCCTTATGCGGGGTGTTCGAGAAATGTTGCGGTGAATTTGGAAGTGTTGTAGAGGGTGTCGTGAGGAACAAATCGAGTATAGGAACCCGTGTCTGCAGACGCCATCCAACGACGCCACAGAGCGTCGAAGTTATAGGCCAACAATTCGGCAGCAGACGTGATTTTGTACGGTGAAGGACAATAGATGAAATGTCTCACGGGGACTATCTTCTGCCGGCGGAAGTGGCCGTGCGGTTAAAGGCGCTGCAGCCTGGAACCGCGAGACCGTTACGGTCGCAAGTTCGAATCCTGCCTCGGGCATGGATGTTTGTGATATCATTAGGTTAGTTAGGTTTAACTAGTTCTAAGTTCTAGGGGACTAATGACCTCAGCAGTTGAGTCCCATAGTGCTCAGAACCATTTGAACCATTTTTTTTTACTAGTAGAGAAACCTTATCCCCTATGAATGCAATACTCTGTTCCCTCCGTGGATGAAGGTTTCGGACAAAGGTTCCCATCGGCAGTTTGTCTCCTGTAACCCACCCAAAATCTCCAATGTCTTTCTGTATACAGTAGGAAAATAAACTGCAACTGTAAACCCTTGTTCGAAAACGTCATCCACCAACGTAAGAGAGTACTGCATTCATAGGAGACGAGGCCTTTCTACGCAGCACCTAACTCAATCTTCTCCACTAGCGACCGAGGCAGTTAGTCGCGATCACTGAATACCAAACAATATTGCGAGACGTTCCGCCTACGGCTCATCAGCGTGCAAAACCATGTTTGCTAGGTGTGGGCTAACGGCAGGCGTCGGCGCCTATAACTTCGATGCTCTGTAGCGTCACTGGATGCCGTTTCTAAACTCGGGTTCCTATGCTAGATTTGTTCCTCACAACACGCACTGCAACCACTTGAAGTTTGTCGCAACATTTTTGAAACACCCTGTGTGCCAGACTGAACCGAGAAGGATGTCTATGAGTTGTCCTTTCTGCGTTATCAGAGAACAAATTTCTAACTTATTCTTTCTTTTCATATATATGCGTTTAACAGTGCGACTGTGCAATACCGCGCAAATAGAACTGTGCTCTCATCACCGAGGCAGAGATGCGACCAATGAATGATGCCAATAACAACACGAAAACATTAGCAAAATAAAAAATGACTGACCAACGGGGAGTAGAGAAGATTTTGGGCGGAGATAGCGTGTATAGATCGAATCGAAGACGGTTGTCCTTATTAACGCCTTCAAACATACTAGACGCTTGCCGATACTTATTATTATGATTTTATTTCATTTCTTTTAAAATAAAACTTTTTACTATATTGTTTTAGCGGTTACAACTCCTACCCTGTTGGGAATTGATCGTAAAATTGCGTGAGCAAATAATAAGTATCATTTGTGGTTGAATGTGAACTGGCGTTACTAAACCATTAAATACGACAAAATCCGTGCGAAAACGATTGTAGACGGCTCCTGTGAAATGGGCCAGCGTGCCGCCCGAAACAATCGCAACGCAATCCGTGATGCGAATACCTTTTATGTAGCTACACGTTTATTTGTTTCTCGCGATACTGATCTTGTAAAAGTTAACACGAGTTTAATTCTTTTTCTTTTGATATATATTTCTGTAATACAATATTTCAAATAGTGCTACAAGATATATCACACAGTGTACTTTAACCAAAATTTTAATATTCGTTGGCGTCGTCAGGTGTGACATCTTCAGATTGAATGTAATATCACGACGTCTGCAGGTAGACAGTGTCAACGAAAACACGTAATTACAAGTAGAAACTCTCCCCTTGAACGAGGAAAACACAAATAACTTTAAAATTTAGTTGCCCTTCATGTCATTGTAGTTTCGAAAGCATTGTGTAACGCTATTTTACACTCCGTGCATTGCCACATCGTTTCACTCCGTACTTTGTGTTTCATGCAAACTTCGCATATCCTAATCAGTTTTTTCAAGCATCGGATCGATATGATTTCGGAAATGGACGTAATATTGCGCTTGATGCCGGAGAGAGGTTTCACCTAGTGATGGTTTTCCACGCTCTTCGTAGTCCGGCAGTTGGACGTTTCTTAACATTACTTCTGTAACGTTTATTCAATAGTCAACAAATGCTTACTTCCTCTGACTGCGTACTGTATTTTGGATAATGCACGTAATCAGAACCGCCATATCCTACACATAAAAAAATGGTCCCATCTTCCGTTCCCACAAGTGTGACTCGTGATGTTTATGTTTCTTCCGCATTTGTTTCCACGAGTCTGACTCGTCAGAGTACGGCAATGGATTAAAAACTTTAAAATATCAGACAGCACACACAAGTGTCACATATTCCTACAGCAGTGAGTATCGGTCAAAACTAGAAGAAACGTTCCGATAATGACAGGTCCGGAAATCAATACCTGACCTGGTCCAATCTGAGCTCTCATTCCTATCTGCTTATTATGTAGAAGTAGACACCATAGGCAGTGCTGCACTTGGTTGCCACATATCCTGACACATCTACCAGTCCTCCTTCGCTGTGAATCATTCGTTCTTCCAGATACACCTGGCTCGTTTCGGACTGCGTCACATGCATTGGTCATGCGCATCTGTAAAGTCTGCACATTTTCTGTGGGTTGGAGGTACAGCAAAACATTTAAACAGCCCCACACTCAAAAATCCGTAGGATGCAGGTCGGGTGAACGGGGATGCGATGCTACCGGATCTCCTTGGCCAATCCATCGTCCTTGAAACGTTGCAGTTAGCTGTTGTAAAAAATCCTGTGGTACGTCGTCGCGCATTAAACACAGTCGTCTTTCTGCAAGGGTAACATTCTCCAACAGTGGTGGTAATTCGCCACGCAGATATCGGCGATACAGAGCACCTGTTAATCTGCTTGGTAAAGTGTGTGGCACTCACAAGTAAAACGGCCCATATGTCAATAGATATTGGTTTCGAGGAATATATGAAATTTTCTTCTTGTTATGAAAAATACTAACTCCTGCAGGAGTATGTTAAATCTTTCTTAAGCACCATTTATATACAGCCTGTCTCACGTAACAATCGTTCGGCGCATTTTCTCTGGCGTTTCGGCAATTTCGGTTTTGCGTTTTGTACTTGCAGTCGGGCAAACGATTACTTCTCGTCGGAATGTTACGTGCCCACTCGCTAGAGTGCAACCAAATTAGCCTAGTCCGATACTCATTTCATCAGCATGTATTAACGGGGACAGTAAAACACGAAGAATAAAATGCAACCCAGCAGCGATTCGGTAGCAATGCATGCTTGATTGTAGCAGCCAGCGAGGGCCGGTGCACTGCTGTCGCTTCTGGAATACTGGTTATTCTCCGAGTTTTACTGTTCTTGCCAATACATACCGATAAAAAAATTGAAATAGACTAATCTGTGACCGCTCTATCGAATAATTCTGCTTTAAAACTAATTTTGTTTGGAACGAGAAACAAACAAGCATTTTGTCGACACTGACAGCCACATGAAAGACGTGATGAGCTCTGATCGTCTGGGCTGACTCCAGCTAAACAATGCAAATTGCAAACGTCTGCTGAAAAAACACATAAAAACCGCATGATGGCTCTAAGGTGACCCTTTCGGTCTTCTTCCATTTTTGTCCTCGTTTACCTCCAGACATTCACCAAAAATACTCTGTTGGGTAACACAATGAGGACAGAGTTGCTTGAACAGACACTGTGATTTTTTGGCTTTAAAGTCCCCTCTTGATAGGTCCTGGAAGTTGCTCATGCTGTGAAAATGCCAGTAGAGGCAGCTTACGAATGCTGTCAACGTCTGCCAGTTTTCCAAAGTGCTTCCTACGAAAAATTCTAGTTTTACCTTTTCCCATGTTCCTTGCTTCCTCCTACACCTCCACCCCAAATTACTTTTACCACTAAGGTTTCAGCATCGCTCAGTATCTTCCTTAACTCCATCCCAACTCTGCTCTCAGTTTCATCCTTATTTCTCTCCCTATATTTCCCAAAAGATCCGAAACACGTTGTCAATGAGGGGGCAAACGCTTAAAAAGACATTCAGTAATCCTCTCCCTAGAAGGTCGCCTTTCATTAGGCGCTAGCTTGACCGAAACATGTAAATGAGTCTAGACTTTCAAGCCACTCATTATATTTTAATTAGTTCTAAAAGAACGATGCCCCTACACCTGTTTATTCAGCAGGAGGTCTATTTAGCGTACAAAAGTTTCCCTCTGTACCTAGTTTGCATACTGATACTAAAACAATCGCGCTGCGATTTTTCGCGTCTAGCTCGGCGTAAAATAAATTAGTAAATAATTTGCCGTTTCTTTGGAAGGATATCTTTTTCGTTGACTCGCATCTTTTAATTTTTATTTTGTTTATTTGGAGAAAGTTAATTTTTTTAATACGTATTCTATCACCCTGCTGAGTTTGTTTCGTTCTTTATTACTATGTGGAAAAAACACGTAACGACTAGAAACAGTTTCCTTTCTGCAGCTTGCATGAGGTCGACGAACGACATTTTATTTTAAGTACAGGTTTTTGCTGCAATATTTATTTCTTTGCACGTAGTGATACAGTAGCATGACGAGCTCATTTCTGCGTTATGCCGTCATCAAGTGTGTTTGTGAAGATGATATAATAGGTATAATATTGTTCCTTACCTCTGTGTTGGTCTACGTCTACATGTGGCACCTTATGCTCACAACTTAGCTGGTATACACATATTGCAATTCAGCGATAAATATTATATTAAATTTCCCTGTCGACAATCGGACAGTACATAGCACAACGAAATGACTTCAAGCCCAAAATAGTGCTAAAATTATATGTACAGCATACAAAACAAAAACCAGGTGGTATACATACACCAATAATCTTACAAAGAGAAGAAAGAATCACAAATAAATCGACCTATGTTGCATCATCATGCATAGGCTGAATATTCAAAAAGATGAACAACTTGTTTAAGAAAACAAAATTGAAATTAGCATTCCGTACCAATAACGACATGAAGGCTAAAATATGATCAACAAGAAATATCTTCACTTTTTACTTACAGGATGGCCTAAGATGCATCGGCAGCTGGAATTCTTGAAATTTTGAACATTTTGATTGGTTGTGATCCAGCAACCGTAGGCTATTTAATTGCAGGATGTATATACAGCTACATCGGTTGCACGAAAATTTTTATCAGTTGACCATGGTTTCGACTGAACTAGGGCAACCTTCATCAGAATAAAAAATTACGTGAAGTACCTAAAAAATGTAATGACATGGTTTGAAATAAAATGCGCTTAATAGGATTACTTACATAACTCACGTATAAACAGAATATAGTTACATTTAATCAAATCATGGTTAAGAACTTTTTCAGATCCATGCATCTAAAAACTTTCTTGTGATGTTGCAATAAATTTAACTTCGGACAAACAGGCAGGAATTTCGGAATCAGATCAGAAACACATACATTAAACTGCGAAAGCAACCAATCTACATTTTATTTGCTTTTAAAACGGCAAGAACGTAAAGCAAAAAATATGGAAAATGCCCCAAGAATTCTACACAAAGCGCTGTAAGTACACAAAATGAACATTTTGGAGGAACAGAAATTTAAACTCATACGGTAAAGTACTCAGGCGCGATCCCCTATGAATAGACAGATTTTAAAGATATGAAATTCCACGAAAGTTTTATTGACATTAAAAAAGAAAAATGGAAAATCATCGCGATGAACACAAAACAATAGAACAATTGTCATTTACGTAAAAAAACGACAGAAATATTACGTCTGAATAATTAAACGTAATCACTGGCTTTACATTAAATAGAAATCCATTGTAAACATATACTACCATCGCTGGAGCCGAAACTGTCAAATGGGCTGTCAAAAATTACTTCACAAGCTCACGTAAACATATAACTAACGTGATCATATCATAATAAAAAAAAAAAAAAGCAGTTGGCATTTACGCACCAAAATGCCACATGGACCACGTTGTACGAGCTGAGACATAAGAATAGGGTACCATATGTAAACATAGAATAAAGTAGGGATAAGGAACAATACTATAACCAAAATACCATCTTCACAGGTACAAGTGATAATGGCAAAACGCCGAAAGGAGCTCGTCGTGTTATACATATCACTACGAGGAAAGAAACGAGAAACGAACAGTACATCAGCAAACTTGTACGTAAGATATGTTGTTCTTCGGCTAGTAGCAGAGGGCTCACGGCACTGTTACCAATTGTCTTTTCAGTCTTGTAGAAAATACGGTATCGACAGAGTTTTGCGGTGCAGTAGACATTTCCAGTCCTTTTCTGTTACGGTTCATTTTAATAAGTGCCTGATCTGGCTGTGTTGAACATTTCGGATGATGAAGAAAAATTACTTTAATTGCAATGTAGGTAATTTTGGTTTTCCAAGAAAAGGAAAGGTAGGAAGGAAGGTTAGATTCGAACGTCCCGTCGACATCAAGGTCTTTACAGCGTGGACTGATTCAAGGATGGAGAATTAAATCGGCGATGCCCTTTCAAAAGTACCATCCCGTCTTTTACCCGGAGCAATATAGGGAAATCACGGAAATCCTAATTCAGGGTGGCCGAACGCGGATCTGAAACATCATCCGCCCGAATGCGAATCCAGTGTGCCACCATTGTGCGCAAGAGAAGGAGAAAATTGGTGAAGTACCGCGTAAGTAAGTGAAAGAAAGACGATTGAATTATTTCTGCGTATATCGTCTTGCGATCGCAGCTCATAAGTTGGTCACACCTGCGTTATATCAAACTTTCGCTGTAAGTCACATCCTTCAATACTTCAGAGATCCTTCTACGTAACAACTTTTGCAGCACGCACAGCTTTCTGCTCGATGCTGCATGTTTCTTAGTCTTCATTAGCTGTCCACTCTAGACTACAGGTGTATAAAAATAACTAGGTCTGTGTCTTTCTCTCGTTTGTTTTAGTTTTCTAAACTTCATCAGGAAGCCGTCTGACTTCTCGGAATCACAGGTCACAACATCAATTACGCTAGCACTCTCTTACATTTCATTAATATTGCCACTTTAAAGCACATAGTTCCTAATTGCAAGCAGATTTTCTATATACTTTTATTCAGAGATAAATGAAAATACTCCGTAGGTGCTATTAACTATCACGATGGATTCTGAAACGAGAAAGAGCATGCGTAAGTGCCGGTTTCTGTCGAGTTTCCTCTCAAATTACTTTCCGTAGACGATGATCTCTCAGCCTGTCTGTAGTTCAAATGGTTCAAATGGCTCTGAGCACTATGGGACTCAACTGCTGTGGTCATAAGTCCCCTAGAACTTAGAACTACTTAAACCTAACTAACCTAGGGACAGCACACAACACCCAGCCATCACGAGGCAGAGAAAATCCCTGACCCCGCCGGGAATCGAACCCGGGAACCCGGGCGTGGGAAGCGAGAACGCTACCGCACGACCACGAGATGCGGGCCTGTCTGTAGTTATACAACCGAATCCCTACTGAGCTCGGAGTGTAGCTTATTTCTCTTGCGTAATGAGCTTTGTAACCTCTGCACATTTATTAATATTATCTTTGTAACCTCTGCACATTTATTATATTTAAAATACCGTACTCTTCTTCTGCCCACTGCAGTTGTAGTAATTATTTCCCATTCTATAGCCAAATATCTGAGAACATTTGCTCAACATACTCTACCACACACACACACACACACACACACACACACACACACACACACAAGTACGTATTTAATATTAGTGCAAAAGGAGCATCTGGTTCCAAAATATACAGAAAGGGATTGAAGTACCGTCCCTATCATGGTCTCTAACAAGCCTGATCTCTAAAGATTCTGGAAACCTCTTGTATTTGCACTAATCGGTTCGAATTGTCTCTTGCACGGAGCTTTTTTTCTTCCTTTCCATTTGTTTTTTCTTCTATCCAGCGTCATCTTATATCCACATCTTATATAAAAAAGCAATACGATGAAATAACAGGTATTGCATCTCATACCTATGCTTACAGTTTGGGTTAACAGCTCTGTTAACGAACAAAGAATATTAGGCTCGAATCTCTACATAATCAATGATGGGATTTTGATGTAGATTGTCTGGATGAAGCCTTTGTTGCCTCGTGGGGGTGACTGTGATTATTTGCTCAGCAGCACTTAGAGACGCGCCCAGGGTAATCCACAAATGTACTGAAGTACTTCGAAGGAAACATGACAACGTTGTTATTACCTCCTCTCCCCCTACATTGTTTAACGAATACATTACAATAGAAATACTGCAACCGATTACACACGTTTTGTAGTTGCTCACCTAGACATTTCTGACGGAAGCATGCGATATCTAAAGGATCTGGTCACTAGGTAAATGTATGTATTTTATTCAGATTCATTTAACTTAATATGACTGCCTACATATTGTCTTTCTTTTTACATATGCTGACTCAATACCGTCGTTTCCAGTTTACATACTGAAGAGAAGGTAATTATAAGACATTTTTAGCATGGCATGAGCTTTGTTGAAAGCTTGTGCCTACGTTATGGGGCATTTATACAAGAGACCTTGCATCGGCAGCATGCATGTCACTAAGTCGGAAGTGTTCGATACGGACTTGTGAAAATGCTGTTAAGGTTACTTCTGATAATCACCGTGTATGTAACTATTGTATCCTTCACCAACAGTGAAGTGAGGGCGCTTATTACCTCTCTGTATGAGGTTCATTAAATTGATATACTCAATATACATACAAAGCGGCTTTTACGTGGATTCCTGATAATCAACGTTTTCTGCAGCAGTAAGTAAGCAGCAGACCTCTCCGAAACACAGTGTGTGAACACATGTGTTTCCGTTAGATTTTCTTATAACAGAACTGAAAAGCTCTCTGCGCTGATTGACGAATCTGCTTAGCACGAAAATCTGTGAATCCTGTTAGATACCTGATTCGACTGTGTTTTGCTTAGTAGGCATTCAGTGAACAAAGGAACAGTCAAAAAATGTAGAGAAGTATTCATAAATTCGCGATTCTATGTGATCCGCGGGAGGTAGGTTTAACGAGGTCTGATTCATTAATATGGAGAAGATCAATTTGTTTAGGTAGGAATTATATGTATATTTTAAAGAAAGGGGTGTGGTCGTTTTATTCGTTCATCCGGATTTTAAAACTGAACTTTCTCTATTATTTTGTTTCAACTCGACTCTCGAATATTAATGTTGCGTTTCTCTTACAAATCGAAGACAATATTTGATACTTGCTCTTTCTGTTCAGTGAAGAATCAAGAAGACTGAATCATATACTACTGAAAATACTCGTAGTCTCTCGTGCTAATTTAATGAAGCCATAGATACTTTATTTTATTAGCATGATAAGGACCATTATATTAAAATAGGAAGTGACTTCATAGAAAAATATCATGGAGATGAGCGCATTTTTATTCCTGTTTCTTCTTAAGTTTGTCTTTTTCTTCCTACTTTGCAAACAATCTAATCACTTTTATAATAACGTCATTTGCTGTACGAATAATTATCCTTTGATGGCCAGCGTTTTAATTATTTATGGAGCCACACAGGTCATCCAATACAAAGTTCGCAATTTTATTCGTTAGTACTGAAATTGCTACGTTATCTGTTAAAAAATAAATTACTGCATGAATAATGTGTGCCAGTATTCGTAAGGGAGGCCAAATGTGAAAAAGCGCACAAATAATATGTTATCAGAGGAGTCCGCTCTCTGTTCGCTACATCGCTTCGAATCTGATCGATACAATTACGATTCGGAATCTCGTTGGTCCGCTTAAAAGAAGCATTAACATTTCGAATGCGACAAAATGTTCGATAACCGCGTTGCGACTGCTGAATGAAGTTAATCAAGGGATGGATCGAAAAAAAGCAGGCAGACTTTTAAACTTTTTTCTGGATGCTGGCGAAGTGTGCAGTGTCATTTAGTTGGCATACGTATGGAACAGTGACCACGCGTTAAAGAGCTTTAGGCTACTTTTTCAGTTGCACTTCCATTAACACTTGAAAATGGTTACTGAGCACCTAAGCAATTTATCGTTACAGTAATAAGTGAAAGACAGAGAAATCAGAAATTGAAACCTTGTCAGAATTTACGAGGAAGCGCATATATTATTTCTTAACATAAAAAATAGCTCCCGGGTTAGGAATCTCAAGGTACGAAGTATGATTTTGGGAAATGCGAACATAAATATACAAAGATTTATCTGAATGAGTTGATATGGAAGAGAATCTGTTAAACGACAGTATCACACTAGAGATTTATTTTCCCTCGATGATGCACCATTTTTAAACTCAGTCACTTAGCTGTTTGTTGATACGGTGAAACCTCGTTTGTCCGAGGTCAGACAGTAGGTCATCCACATTATCGACAGTCAGAAGAAGATTACAAGTACATTGGTTTTATGCTATAAACGCAATTTCCATTCATTTTCACGTAAGCGCACAAAAAAATGTTCAAATGTGTGTGAAATCTTACGGGACTTAACTGCTAAGGTCATCAGTCCCTAAGCTTACACAATACTAAACCTAAATTAGCCTAAGGACAAACACACAGACCCATGCCCGAGCGAGGACTCGAACCTCCGCCGGGACCAGCCGCACAGCGTAGGCACACAAAGTATACATAGTATTTAGAGAAGATTCTGAAGAAAAGATTGTGAAATAGTGAGTAAGTTCCTTTTGAGCCAGATTCCAATATGGTTTATGTGCAGACAGTTGTGCAGGCCTTTCACTAGTGTGAATTTGTTTCCGCATCGAGTTCGAAATAAACTATTATATTTGCTCAAATGTAAGTCCAGGATGTGTTCCCGTGAAGGGCAACAGAACGGGGCATAAAATATCGACGATGTACCGCTATGCTGTATGATAGCCTCAGATGACAACCTAAGGGGTCCTGCTATGAAAAGAAATGACACCCCAAAAAATCACTCCTGGTTGTCGGTCTGAATGGCGAGCTACAGTCAGGTTGGTAACGCATCCCAGTTCAGAGCGTCTAGAAACACGTCTTCGGCCTGGAATATCGCTGACTGGAATAGAACTGTTTTCAGTAAAGATTCCTGCTTCAAAGTGAGTCCCGATGACCAGCAAAGACATGTCTGGAAACACCTCGGACAGCACGGGACATCTACCTATTTCCCGCTATAAGACCAAACAGCCGGGAGTGGTGGTTTAGGGTGCCATTCTATTTCATAGCAGAACTCCTTTGGTTGTCATCCGCGGCACCATTAGTGTACAGCACTACGTCGACGATATTCTACGCCACGCTTTGTTGCCCTTCATGGTAAGCCATGGTCAGCAATGTTGCCGGATCTCTCCCCAGTTAAGAACTTTTGGAGCGTCATAGGCAGGGCCTTCCAACCAGCTCGGTATTTTAATGATCTAACGCGCCAATTGGACAGAATTTGGGACGATATCTCTCAGGAGGACATCCAACAACTCTGGCAACCAATGAGAAGTCGAATAACTGCCAGAGGTGGACCAAAGCGTTGTTGACTTGCTTAATTTGTAAAGCTCTTTCTCTTGAATAAATCATCCAATTTTTCTAAATTTCATTCTTTTTTTTTTTTTTTTTTTTTTTTTTTTTTTTTTTTTTTTTTTTTTTTTTTTTTTTTTTTTGTATGTATGTACATATAGATCACTTCCACCGGTTTCTGTACCGTTCAGATAATTCCTCCATGATGCGTCGTTTTTCTTGTCTTAGTTTGTAGTAAAGTTTGGAAGGTAGGAGACGAGGTACTGACAGAGGTGAAGTTGTGAGGACGGGGCGTGAGTCGTGCTTGGGTAGCTCAGCTGGTAGAGCACTTGCCCGCGAAAGGCAAGGATCCCGAGTTCGAGTCTCGGTCCGGCACACAGTTGTAATCTGCCAGGAAGTTTCACATCAGTGCACACTCTGCTGCAGAGTGAAAATCTCATTCTAGTACTGGTAGTTAGTTACAAGCAGGATGTGTCAACAGGATACTAGCCGTCAGAACTTAGTTCCTTACTTACCACTCAGCTACAGGTTATATAAGAGAATGACTCTGGTCATCTGAAATATAAATAAAATTAGCACTGACCAAGATAAAAGCTATAATTCTTATCGATATAACTAGTACCTGAGTCTGTTAATTGCCCTCCGCTCCAGAAATTGATAGTGTACCCTGTTCCACTTGAAGTTAAACTCTTTGGAATATATTAACAAATCCATAAATCACACTCCGTAAAATAATTATTATATGCAGGAGAACATGTCTTACAGAAGAACTTATTCAGATCCAGGCCCGACATTTAAGAAGCATATCGATAAAATAACTTAAAACATCTCATTAGATAACAATCATGAGTAACCTCACATTTCACAACCCCAGAGCAATCAGGTACATATAAAATAACTTATAAGAGCGAACTATTAACCACCGCAAGATTCTTCTCAAAACAAACTGCCCCCCTTCTAACAGCCGTGTACCGCAAGTCTCTAGAGGAACGGAGGGTTCCAAATGACTGGAAAAGAGCACAGGTAGTCCCAGTCTTCAAGAAGGGTCGTCGAGCAGATGTGCAAAACTATAGACCTATATCTCTGACGTCGATCTGTTGTAGAATTTTAGAACATGTTTTTTGCTCGAGTATCATGTCGTTTTTGGAAATCCAGAATCTACTATGTAGGAATCAACATGGATTCCGGAAACAGCGATCGTGTGAGACCCAACTCGCTTTATTTGTTCATGAGACCCAGAAAATATTAAATACAGGCTCCCAGGTAGATGCTATTTTTCTTGACTTCCGGAAGGCGTTCGATACAGTTCCGCACTGTCGCCTGATAAACAAAGTAAGAGCCTACGGAATATCAGACCAGCTGTGTGGCTGGATTGAAGAGTTTTTAGCAAACAGAACACAGCATGTTGTTATCAATGGAGAGACGTCTACAGACGTTAAAGTAACCTCTGGCGTGCCACAGGGGAGTGTTATGGGACCATTGCTTTCCGCAATACATATAAATGACCTAGTAGATAGTGTCGGAAGTTCCATGCGGCTTTTCGCGGATGATGCTGTAGTATACAGAGAAGTTGCAGCATTAGAAAATTGTAGCGAAATGCAGGAAGATCTGCAGCGGATAGGCACTTGGTGCAGGGAGTGGCAACTGACCCATAACATAGACAAATGTAACGTATTGCGAATACATAGAAAGAAAGATCCTTTATTGTATGATTATATGATAGCGGAACAAACACTGGTAGCAGTTTCTTCTGTAAAATATCTGGGAGTATGCGTACGGAACGATTTGAAGTGGAATGATCACATAAAATTAGTTGTTGGGAAGGCGGGTGCCAGGTTGAGATTCATTGGGAGAGTCCTTAGAAAATGTAGTCCATCAACAAAGGAGGTGGCTTACAAAACTCTCGTTCGACCTATACTTGAGTATTGCTCATCAGTGTGGGATCCGTACCAGATCGGTTTGACGGAGGAGATAGAGAAGATCCAAAGAAGAGTGGCGCATTTCGTCACAGGGTTATTTGGTAAGCGTGATAGCGTTACGGAGATGTTTAGCAAACTCAAGTGGCAGACTCTGCAAGAGAGGCGCTCTGCATCGCGGTGTAGATTGCTCGCCAGGTTTTGAGAGGGTGCGTTTCTGGATGAGGTATCGAATATATTGCTTCCCCCTACTTATACCTCCCGAGGAGATCACGAATGTAAAATTAGAGAGATTAGAGCGCGCACGGAGGCTTTCAGACAGTCGTTCTTCCCGCGAACCATACGCGACTGGAACAGGAAAGGGAGGTAATGACAGTGGCACGTAAAGTGCCCTCCGCCACACACCGTTGGGTGGCTTGCGGAGTATAAATGTAGATGTAGAAATGACAAAATTTCTTACATCACACTTCCCGGCTACCACTGCGGTTCATAATATTAAATTAGTGTAATACAGCAAGCGCCAGGGTAAACTTTATGTCAAGATACCACTTCTTACATCTGCGCCGCTCAGCATTACCGCCCAACACCCGTAGCGGTAACATGAGCATACACTAAAAAGCCAAAATATTATGACCACTGCCCACCGCGACGATGGGTGCCGTCTGTGTCCTTGCGGGCACTTGACGCAATAACAAAAGTACCTAAGCGGGGCAAATACGGACGAGGGATGACCGTAGCGAAGATATGGGCTGCAAATAGGGACACCCACTGAAAGAAGCCACTTTGACAAAGGTCAAGTTATTAATACGCAGAGCCCGTGAACGAGTAACTCGAAAATGGCGAAGGTGGTAGAATGTTCGCGTGCTACTGCCGTGGTCATTTACGGAAAGAGGTAGGAGGACGGTGAAACTATCACTAGGCGCTAAATGGTTGGAAGTCCACGACTCTTCACAGAACGTGGGTTTCAGGGCTTGTCTGCAATGTAAAAGTGGATTGATGGTTATCGGTTGCATATCTGTCGAAAGAGCACAATGTTGGTGCATGCACAAGTGTTTCGGAGCACACCGTTCATTGTACACTGTCGAACACTCCGCAGCAGAGCATCCGTAGGTTTCCACATGTTGGCTCAACGACATCGTTAATTATGATTGCGGTGGGCACGGGGACCATCGGGTTTCGACCATTTATCAGTGAAAACACGTCGGCTCTTCGGGTGAATCACATTTTTGCTGCACTAGGTCGATGATCCTCTTTGCAAACGCCGTCGTCGAGGTGAACGGCGGCTCGAAACGTGCAGCGCGCCACGGACGAAGGATGGTGGGAGCAGTAACAAGCTACGGGTGACACTCTCCTGCGCTTCCATGGGACCTGTGGTAGTTAATCGAAGGTACGCTGAAAGCTGCGAACGACTTACATTCCTTCATGCGTGATGTCTCCCCGACAGCGATGTCATCTTTCAGCAGTATAATTGTAAGTGTCTCGGAGCCAGAACCATGCTACAGTGATTTGAGGAGCATTATACTGAACTCATGTTGATGTCTTGGTGACCAAATCACCTGATTTATATCCTACTGAACCCACCTGCATCGCCATCATGCATCATCACCGCGTATGCAATTTAGCGGCCCGTTTTTCACTCGCATTCATGACCTGTAAGTAAACAACTAAGGCCACATACCCCCACAAATCTGCCAATTAACTGTAGGATCACTAATACCCAGTATCAGTGATGTAGTTCGTTCCAAAAACGGGCAAAAAAGCTATTAAGCAGGTGGTCATAATGTTTTGTCTCATCAGTGGAAACACCAGCCCCATTACCTAAGTAGTTATGTCAGCAACACCCACTGTCAAAGCGCAGACGCCACCTGTGATTTCTGAAAAAATTTCCTAATTTAAGCGTAGCCACACGAATTAGGAAATGGAACCTCAAAACAGCCAGTCTATATCAACAATCATGCAGAGGGTATAGACTCAAATTCAGTGCAGATTAAACAAGAGAAAAAACGTACCACTCGCATTTCGTATTCTTTGCAATGCCGTGTACCCATTTAGTAAAGATTTTCCCGTCCTGGAAGTTAAGCTGTACTCGTGTAATACTCTCGCATATTGAAGTTACATACAGGGTTATTACAAATGATTGATGCGATTTCACAGCTCTACAATAACTTTATTATTTGAGATATTTTCACAATGCTTTGCACATACATACAAAAACTCAAAAAGTTTTTTTAGGCATTCACAAATGTTCGATATGTGCCCCTTTAGTGATTCGGCAGACATCAAGCCGATAATCAAGTTCCTCCCACACTCGGCGCAGCATGTCCCCATCAATGGGTTCGAAACCATCGTTGATGCGAGCTCGCAGTTCTGGCACGTTTCTTGGTAGAGGAGGTTTAAACACTGAATCTTTCACATAACCCCACAGAAAGAAATCGCATGGGGTTAAGTCGGGAGAGCGTGGAGGCCATGACATGAATTGCTGATCATGATCTCCACCACGACCGATCCATCGGTTTTCCAATCTCCTGTTTAAGAAATGCGGAACATCATGATGGAAGTGCGGTGGAGCACCATCCTGTTGAAAGATGAAGTCGGTGCTGTCGGTCTCCAGTTGTGACACGAGCCAATTTTCCAGCATGTCCAGATACACGTGTTCAACCGTTTCTTCGCTCACTGCAGGCCGACCCGTTGATTTCCGCTTACAGAGGCATCCAGAAGCTTTAAACTGCGCATACAATCGCCGAATGGAGTTAGCAGTTGGTGGATCTTTGTTGAACTTCGTCCTGAAGTGTCGTTGCACTGTAATGACTGACTGATGTGAGTGCATTTCAAGAACGACATACGCTTTCTCGGCTCCTGTCGCCATTTTGTCTCACTGCGCTCTCGAGCGCTCTGGCGGCAGAAACCTGAAGTGCGGCTTCAGCCGAACAAAACTTTATGAGTTTTTCTACGTATCTGTAGTGTGTCGTGACCATACGTCAATGAATGGAGCTACAGTGAATTTATGAAATCGCTTCAATCATTTGTAATAGCCCTGTACTTATAATTCATATAGTGCTAGGCGTTCGTCCGGTTTCTGGTACCAATGCAACAAAACAAAGTTCTGTAAGAAAAGTGCACAAGAATTCAGACCATAGTCACGGCACAAAACACCGACGACAGAGAAACGAGAATTTTCAGATGAGTGAGAGACTATTTCTCGCGACTTATAAGTGTGAAATTATTTTTAGGGCCTGAACTTCGTTTTTGCGCTGTGACACGTTTTATCAAAACGATAATCTATGTGGTAACTGAAGAGGAGTTTTTGTATGTTTGACATGAATTGATGGAAGCGGAGTGAACTAACTTTCTGAAATTTGGGTTACACGCTGAGCAGCGTGTGAGTTACATATGGTAGACGATCTACAAAAAAAAAAAAAAAAAAAAAGGATCTCCAACTCTAGTACTCCTCAATATTGCCACCTAGAAATTTTGAACATTGTTTCGTAACTATTGCCTTGCCTTCTGTTGTAATATTACAATTCACTCCACGTTCTGCCTTGAACAAAAGTGTACGAACTGATTTTGTTCCTCATTTGACATCGACCGTTTACCGGTTGCCTACAAATAGTCATGTAAACATATCTTGCATCACATGATAATGAAAGTATTTTTAGAAAGTCATTGTACAAGGGTGTGCAAAACGTGAGGACGAAAGTAACTTCCACATGATGTGTCACTGTAATGTAGCGTGGCTCGATGAAAACTTGGACCATCCATAACAAGAACGGTTATAGTATAGTATAGAAGGTAACTGACAGAAATACACAATCAGAAGAACAAAAAAGATACTATTATTCAAAAGCAATAATTACATTGAAGCCAGCAGGATTTATGTGGTCCTCTGGACACTGCACATGGTTACTCATAGAGTGTGTGATCACCACGGACGGCAACGCATTCTCTGAAAACTGCTCCCATACTTGTCACAAGGATGCTAACGAGTGCTTTTAGGAGAGCGTTCCATTCTTTCGCGAGTGCGCTTAACAAATGCTGGATGTTCGTTGGTGCAGTACCAGTCCCCAACGTATCCCACACGTGTTCGACGGGATTTAAGTCAGAAAAACGGGCAGGTCAGTCCATTCGCCGAATATCCTCTCTTTCCAAAAGCTCTTCCACATGCGCTGTTCGATTGTCATCCAAAAGTAATTAGATGATGGCCGATTCCACCCCTGAAGAGACACAAACGTCGAAGGACTACGGTGTCACAAATACGTGAGTGAACCACGTTCAAAGATTTGGAGGCCAATAAGGCCATCCAACATTACGCCTCCCCACATCATAACACGTAGACCACCAAAACGATTATGTCTGACAATGTTCCTGGATGTATTACGTCTTCCTACCTCTTGTGATTTGAGGGTCCATCCAGAATCACTACTCACTCAGTTTACTCTCATCCGAGAAGAGCACACAATCCCTCTCCTCGTTAGTCCAGACTCTCCTCTTATGTACTTGGCACCATCGCAAACGGTTCCACCGATGTGGTGGTGTCAACACAACGTACTGGTCGTCGGACAAGGAAACCCCTCCTCCCCTCCAATATAGTCGCCGTGCCAATTTGGACCGTGAGATTGCGTGCCTCACAGTCCTGTACAATATGTTTGCAATTGCACCTGCTGTCTTAAATGAGGCTCTTCTTGTCTTTCGCACATTATAGCGGCCATCTGCCGCCGTAGCTGACCGTGCTCGTCGTCCTCTTCTGACTGTGGTTCGGAACGCTCCTGAAGCGCGTGAAACAATGCTGTGCGCAATACGAAATTCTTGGACTAGGCTCGTCACCTTTTGGCTTTCTTCGATTTTCGTGATAATTCTTTCCAGTGTGAAGTCACTAAAATGTGCTCTCCGTGCCGTGATGTAATGAAGAACACCGCCACAGTGCACCGTAACTGCTTCCTGATTGACACACACTGTATTTTCACGTTTAATGAAACGCCTCGTGTTGTAGGGCCAGCACTATTTGGCGTTATATTCAAGAAGACGTCACTGCATGTGACGTTCAGCTTTCTGTGCACGACTGGCAGAACTCTGTTCCAGCACTTTCGTTTTTTCCAACAGGTTGTTAACGTATTATGTTACTCGTCTTTAACTTTTATAGAGAAGTGAATTTTGGCATAATGAAGTAATAATAATAGTAAAAATAATTGGTGAGGTCACTATCAATCTGGAGAACTTAAATACTGAAAAAGATCAAACGCATTTGTGGCTTAAAAGAAGAATGAGAGAGTCAGAAGCTCAAACAGTAATTGCCCAGAATCAGGCCTGGAGGACGAGGAACTGTGAAACAGACACGCTGAAGTAACGAAAGTCATGGCGTACCTCCTAATATCTTGTCGGACCTGTTTTTGGCCGGCGTAGTGTAGCAACTCTACGTGCTTTGGAATCCCCTTCAGAATTACTGAGCCAGTCTGCATCTGTAGCTGTCCATAATTGCGGAAGTTCTACCGTTTCAGGATTTTGTGCACAAACTGACCTCTCGATTATGTTCCAGAATTGCTCGATGGGTGACCAAATCATTAGCTACAAAACGGTCGCGAACTATTGTGGCCGGGTTACACGGCGCATTGTCATCCATAAAAATTCCGTCGTTGTTTGGGAACATGAAGTCTATGAAACGTTCTAGCCAATTATGCTAGCCCTGGAAGAGCTTCTCAGTTCCCTATGCAAGGAATTCTTGGGGGCGTGAGTGTAACCAGCTAAGCACCGTTGCCTGGACTTCTTCCTTATCAGCGAACAGTGAGCCACTAAGAGCTTGTTTCCGTGGTTAAAAGTTGTTATAATCTGAAGGTTCGTGGTTCAGGGAATACGAGGGGATGAGACAAGCAGGTCTTTTATGGTATCAAGGGTACGCTTATGCCACATCATCATTGCCGGCGTATCACTGCTTGCTACTGGCGTTACGCACCTCGTTGCTCACCGGCAGATGGTTCAAATGGCTCTGAGTACTATGGGACTTAACATCTGAGGTCATCAGTTCAAAATGGTTCAAATGGCTCTGAGCACTATGGGACTTAACACCTTAGGTCATAAGTCCCCTAGGACTTATAACAACTTAAACCTAACTAACCTAAGGACATCACACACATCTATGCCCGAGGCAGGATTCGAACCTTCGACCGCCGGCCGCGGTGGTCTAGCGGTTCTAGGCGCGCAGTCCGGAACCGCGCGACTGCTACGGTCGCAGGTTCGAATCCTGCCTCGGGCATGGATGTGTGTGATGTCCTTAGGTTAGTTAGGTTTAAGTAGTTCTAAGTTCTAGGGGACTGATGACCACAGATGTTAAGTCCCATAGTGCTCAGAGCCATTTGAACCATTTCGAACCTTCGACCGTAGCGGTCGCGCGGTTCCAGACTGAAGCGCCTAGAACCACTCGGGCATACCGGCCGGCTCGCCGGCAGAATTGTCGCTTTTACGCTGCAATCTCACTGCTCGCTGCCCACTGGCAGTAATTACCTAGCAGCCGTTCACATACCGAGCAGAGTGCTAGCTGCATCGAACACGGCACTGCTGGAGTGACCCTGAAGCAGCCAATCATGGCTCAAGTTTCAGGACTTGGGTGATTGTCGCAGTACAAAACACAATCCAGCTTGATGTCATCGCCTGGTGAGGATCGTAACGAGCAGCGATGGTCCAGGTCAAATGGATCGGTGAGGCTCATCCCCAAACATGAACGTAACTCTAGCAGTGTGTGGCCGCGCATTGTCAGCACAGTGACAGAACATCACTGCACACCAGTCCACACTACTCCCGCAAAATTACAGTTTCACATTTTCACTCACAATGTGCACATTTTGACCTCCCAGCATATAATGTCCAAGAATTCTCTCACATGGTCCCAAAACAAAGGCACTTATTTCAGGTCGCACCTCGTTGTGTTTTGGAGATGAAGAATGTCACCACTAGACTGAAGCCCACTTTTGATCACGTTAGTAAAAATGCACCCAACTTCCATCTCCCGTTACAGTAAAAAAAAAAAAAAAAAAAAAAAATTCTCCTCTTCGGCCTCGTACTATTGTAAGTGGGCTGCTTCTCTGTTGGCAGCGCTGTGTAGCGCTTTGCATTGGATCTCTGACTGTGCTCTCTTTGTAAGAGACTCTGTGGGTGGTTGGACTCGTTGTTGGAAGTTAATCGCCAGTAGTGTTGGGCAGTTGGAAGTTAGTCGCCAGCAGTGATGGAAGTACTGTTGGGTACTTGGAGGTGAACAGCCAGCAGTGATGGATGTGGGGAGAGAATAGCCAGAGGTGATGGAGGTTAGAGGTTTGAAGTGTTAGCTCGAGCGGACGATCTGCGCGTGTGTCCGTCATAGAAATGTTCAAAAATGGCTCTGAGCACTATGCGACTTAACTTCTGAGGTCATCAGTTGCCTAGAACTTAGAACTAATTAAACCTAACTAACCTAAGAACATCACACACATCTATGCCCGAGGCAGGATTCGAACCTGCGACCGTAGCGGCCCCTCGGTTCCAGACTGTAGCGCCTAGAACCGCACGGCCACTCCGGCTGGCCATGGAAATGTAATTTGTCGATAATTATATAATCTTTTGGAACTGGATGTCACGGATGGTCATATATTATATGACATTTGAACTGGTTGCCACATTATTAAGGTAAATACATTGTTTGCTCCGCCAAAAAAAAAAAAGAAAAATAACTTTCCTTTACTAACCACATCCCTATTAGAACTTAGTGCCTTCAGTAGTTGGAATCTTACATTTAACTGGCAGCATTGGCGCTCGTTGTATTGCAGTAGTTCGTGTAATGAAGATTTTTGTGAGGTAAGTGTTTAATGAAATGTATAGGTTATTGTTAAGATTTCTTTTTAGTCAGGGCCATTCTTTTGAATTAATTATTTGAAAGCAGGTTCTAAATTTTTTTTGAGAATTCAGATTGCGTTGCGCTAGAATATTGTGGGTCAGTGTTGACATGATAAGAACAAGTAAAGAGAAAGTACGTTCAGTTTTACTCAGCTGTTTCAGAATCAAATAACGTAGAAGTTTCATCTTCTCAGTCATTCTGCAATTTAAGTACAGACACACCCATTTAAATAAAGAAGTTTCACTATTGCAAAGGCTCCCGCACACATCCATGCGCCTCTTTAATTTCTGATGATAGGTGCTTTGGAACACACATCTCTCACACTTCCTCGATCATGAGTACGTCATGGAGAATATGGTGGGCTTCTTCAGTACAAATTTCGTCATTGCTACAGTGTCATTCACCGTAATATGTCTGTTATCCCACATCCTCTCATAGACTTCCCCAAATGTTGTTTTACATGACTGCACAGCCAGAGAATCCAAGACACGGTGAATGCTTGCCAATTGCTACACTCTGATTGTACTTAGCTGCCCACTCATACCAATAGTTTCGACTCAAACAACTTTCACCACATTCCACTGCGAGGCAGTCATGTCAAGCCCATCTGATAATACACTGTCTATTCATATTAATGTGACCACATGTGAAAAGCCTTGATAACCTCCTTTTGCAGCACGACAGTTGCAGGAAGCGAGTCAGTGAGGTTCTGGAAGGTATCGGCAGGGATGTCGCGGGTTCGAATCCTGCCTCAGGCATGGATGTGTGTGATGTCCTTAGGTTAGTTAGGTTTAAGTAGTTCTAAGTCTAGGGGACTGATGACCTCAGATGTTAAGTCCCATAGTGATTAAAAAAAAGTGTGTGAAATCTTACGGGACTTAACTGCTAAGGTCATCAGTCCCTAAGCTTACACACTGCTTAACCTAAATTATCCTAAGGACAAACACACACACCCATGCCCGAGGGAGGACTCGAACCTCCGTCGGGGCCAGCCGCACAGTCCATGACTGCAGCGCTTAGACCGCTCGGTTAATCCCGCGCGGCCCATAGTGCTTAGAGCCATTGAACCATTTTTTGAAGTGGTCCTATGGATTCTCGATTGGGAGTTTGGTGATCGGAGGAGAACGCTAATCTGGTCCTAGTGCTCTGTGAGCTGTCTGAACATTGCATTGTCCTGCTGGTAGATGTCATCCTGCCGAGGAGAAACGAACTGTATTTATTGGCAGATATGGACCCCACTTGTTTTGATACATTGTGCCTTCCAGAATCTCATCACCCAGAGAATGCCACGAAAACATTCCGCAGATCATAATGCATGCAGGGTGTTCACTTTCAAACCTTTCGCACTGTACACGCCAGCAGCCATATGTCTGATGGAGCAGAAAACGTGATTCATCTGAGAAGGCTACCTGTCGCCATTCAGTGGACATCTAGTTGCAGTCTTGGCATGCAAAATGAAGCCTCCTTCGTCGGCGATGAACAGAAGTCACCAGGGGTGCATCAGTCAGACACCTACTTGGAGAGGCCAGTACGGACCAGCGTTCAATGAACGGTCGTTGAGGAGACACTGTTGGTAGGTCTTTGGTTCACATGGAAGTTGCACGTCTCTTCGCCCGTACACATTTACACAGATATCGTGCCCCACAGCGTCATCTGTGGTCCGTGGTGTGCCAGAGCTGCGTCGGATAGCGTCATTTTGCCATTATTCTCTTCTCTCTCCTCTCAACGATCTACATGTACTTCTACATACATAATCCGCAATCCACCATACGGTGCGTGGCGGAGGATACCTCGAACCACAACTAGCATCTTCTCTCCCTGTTCCACTCCCAAACAGAACGAGGGAAAATGACTGCCTAAATGCCTCGGTACGAGGCCTAATCTCTCTTATCTTATCTTTATGGTCTTTCCGCGAAATGTAAGTTGGCGGCAGTAAAACTGTACTGCAGTCAAATGCTGGTTCTCTAAATTTCCTCACAAGGGAACATCCCCATCGCACCCCTCTCACATTTAGTTGTAAATTGGCACAGTGGATAGGCCTTGAAAAACTGAACACAGATCAATCGAGAAAACAGGAAGAAGTTGTGTGGAACTATGAAAAAAATAAGCAAAATAACTAAATCTGAGGGGGGTGCAATGGGGAGGTTCCCTTGTCAGTAGCGATTCAAGTAAAGAACGCCTCCTTTCCTTTAGAGACTCCCACCCGAGTTCCTGAAGCACTTCCGTAACACTCGCATGATGATAAAACCTACCAGTAACAAATCTAACAGCCCGCCTCGGAATTGCTTCTATGTCCTTCCTCAATCCGACCTAATAGGGATCCCTAACGCTCGAGCAGTACTCAAGAATAGGTCGTATTAGTGTTTTATAAGCGGTCATGTTTACAGATGAACCACATCTTCCCAAAATTCTACCAATGAACCGAAGACGACTATCCGCCTTCCCCACAACTGCCATTACATGCTTGCCCCATCTCATATCGCTCTGCAATGTTACGCCCACGGACGCTTTCAGACAGTCGTTCTTCCCGCGAACCATACGCGACTGGAACAGGAAAGGGAGGTAATGACAGTGGCACGTAAAGTGCCCTCCGCCACACACCGTTGGGTGGCTTGCGGAGTATAAATGTAGATGTAGATGTAGATTTAATCGACGTGACTGTGTCAAGCGCTACACTACTAATGGAGTATTAAAACATTACGGGATTCTTTTTCCTATTCATCTGCATTAATTTACATTTATCTGTATTTAGAGTTAGCTGCTATTCTTTACACCAATCACAAATCCTATACAAGTCATCTCGTATCCTCTTACACTCACTCAACGACGACATCTTCCCGTACACCACAGCGTCATCAGCGAACAGCCGCACATTGCTATCCACCCTATCCAAAAGATCATTTATGTAGATAAAAAACAACAGCGGACCTACCGCAATTCCCTGGGGCACTCCAGATGATACCCTCACCTCCGATGAACACTAACAGGCCCTGTAGACCACGCGCCGCATCAAGGACCTGCTTCCACCGCCTTCTATCTCTCGCAACCTCTCTCCACCCTGCGGAAATTCGTAATGCTGCGATGTCCTTCTCTGTGTCATTTTTTCATCTTGTACGAGGTCGTCCCAGTGGTCTTGTTGCCTGGAGAGTTCCTTCAAATGCTTTCTTGGTGATTCTGTTGTTTTCCACTCTAGCCATATGTCCAGCCCATTGCAGTCTCCTACTTTTTTAATTTCTGGATGATAGTGGGTTGCTTCATTAACTGATAAATTTCATTTTTCTTTCGAATTCTCCATACGCCATTCTCCAACACAGGTCCCCAGATTATTCTCATTACTTTTACTTCGAAAACATTCAGTTTTTCTCTTTCGTTGTTTGTAAGCGTCCAGATTTCTGAACCGTACAGTACTATGGGGCAGATGATAGTGTTGTAGCTATATCCTTATCTTTGTGGTGATCGACAAAGCTTTACTTTTGAGTGGGTTGCTTAGTGAGTACAGACATCATGACCCTGAGGCTATTCTTTCATTTGTATCCATTGTTATGATATTTTTACCGATGAAACGTGATCCAAGGTATTTAAACTGATGAACTTTTCTGAATTTAGAATGTTGGTCAATTTCAAAGTAAGGATTTGGGTTTATGACTCGACGGATTTCCATATATTCGGTTTTCTCTTGGTTAATCAAAAGCCCCATTTTGCTGGCACTGCGCCTGAGAGATCTGTACATGTCTTTCAGGTCTTCTTCAGTTTCACTCAGCAACACTATATCATCTGCATAAGCCAGGAGTCTTACTTCACTGTGTTCGGAACGGAGACCATTGTATAGATGTAAATTATTCTCCCGAACCACTCTTTCTAATGCTAGGTTGAAGAGGGCACATGAACGTCTCCCTATCGTAAACCTGTTTCTATTGGAATGGTGGGGGATTTGGATCCTCTGAACTTCACTGGGAGCCATCCGCGCACAGTTTTTCCATTATTGGTATACGCTAAACACAGTGACAGGCGATCAGTTTACATGCATAGCTATTTCCGGAAAGCTTCCACTCTTGGCCCGAAGCCCAATGATGATGCCCTTTTGCACGTCAGACTCATCGCTTCGTTTCTGCATTACGACAATGATTGGACTGTTTTACCCGTTCTCCAGACACGTTTTATATACCCTCCACTGATTGTGCAGCCACCTGTTCTCTGTGAGTGGTTATCGTACACTGACGTCGAATACGGGCTTTGGTCACATTAAAGTGAATGAACCGTGAAAAATAATAACGAAATACCAGTGAAACCTTCCTGTCTCGTCTGTCTCTCTTTTGTTACGCAACCTTCCCTTCTTCAATATCCTATGAAATTTTCTCTTACGATTTACCTGTTGCTTCATAATAACAAATGAAATCTTCACACTGAAATTAATTCTTTTTCTCAATCTTCGCATACAAATTTAAAATGCTGCTTATTAAAAGTTATTTTCAGATTATTTCGACGAAACATAGAATGTGTCGTCGTCGTGGTCCTCAGTCGTTACCTGCAATAACCCAAAACTGTTCCTTACCTTCTTTACTGTTACTGGATCGCCATCTGACTGCTACATCGAACTGCGACATGAATATACTTACTCTGTTTTACTATACTCTATTAGCTGCTGGCGGGCTGTCATAATAAGTGGCTGTATTTATTACCAAAGCTGACGTTATTCTTTAATAGCAAAGCCGACGTTATTCTTTAATTAATTTGGCTGAAGTTACGTAATTCATTGTTAAACTTTTCCTTGACAACAATAAAATTTTTCGAAGTTTTACGTTGATGGTTTTTGAGATGGATTATAATCAGTGATGCAATATTGCTGGCAAAATTATATTCTGAATGAAATGATTTTACAAACGTTCAAATGGGACTTACTTTTTACAATAATCTTACAACTAGCAATGCGCAAACGTACCTTCAGTAGTCTTGAGTTTTTGAAAACATTAATTCAATAATATTAGTTCCTCTTATGATAATAGTTAGCTGGTGTCTCTGTACATCCGTATATAATCTCTTGTAAATCATAGCTAGTGGCTGGCAGGCACACCGCTCCTCTCAACCCCTCGCCTCAGACCTGCTACCGACTCGCTTCACATCTCGCTTACTACTGACTTCCTACGAACGCTAAAGTCCGGTCTCTCTTGCCAACAATACTTTGGTGCAGACATTCCCTGCTACCACAATTATTTCCAACATGACAAATATTAATTATTCCTACTTAATCGTATTAATAAAATACAAACATCTTTCATAAATTGTGGTTTGACAATAGACAATAGAAATATACACGTCTTACACCAACTTTGTGGAAGTTTTGAAATTTTTATACAACTTTTCGATTTATTTATTGAATGGATCTTGCAGATGAAAAATCAAACGTCAGTGTGTATGTTGTTGCACGAAATGATTGCAACAACCAAGAAATGAAGTACAGTGGAAACTCGATTAACCGTCCTCTTCGGGACCGTGGTCGTGGCCGGCCGGAGTGGCCGTGCGGTTCTGGGCGCTACAGTCAGGAGCCGAGCGACCGCTACGGTCACAGGTTCGAATCCTGCCTCGGGCATGGATGTGTTTGATGTCCTTAGGTTAGTTAGATTTAATTAGTTCTAAGTTCTAGGCGACTGATGACCTCAGAAGTTAAGTCGCATAGTGCTCAGAGCCATTTGAACCATTTGAACCGTGGTCGTGACGGTTGAGCGAATAGACGGATAATAGAAACACTGTATTCCTCCAAAACATAGCCTCAATCAATTATTTTATGTATAGACACATATCACTCTCACAGTAATATAATAATATTTCGAAGCGAAAACAAATTAAACACGATTGTAATCGCAAAAAACTCTCTATTACATGATAAAAACATCCGTACAGTAGCTACAAAAGTTGCAAAATACGTAATGTACCTGGAACAGCTTTTTCAGAGAGTGATGCTAATGTCTTCTGTGGTAAAGCCTTCCAATGAAGCCCAGTTTCATCACAATTGTAAACTTGCTCCCTAACAAGATTCAATTCAGCCATTTTTTCTTTAAATTGTTCCCGGAACTCAGCAATTGCAGAGCTATCCGCGCTGAGTTTTTCTCCACTGATACCAAGTTGGCGAATGTCATGACGAAATTTGAACTTGTCGAGCCATCCGATGCTTGCTTTAAAAGACGAGTCACCATCAAGTTTGTTGTTCATTTCAACAGCCTTGGCCATTATTATAGGCCCTGAAAGTGGAATCCCCTGACTTCTTGCTTGTATAAACCATTGGTACATTGCAGTGTCCAATTCATCATATTTTGCAGGTTTCATTGTCTTTCTTGTTCGCACATCTCCATCCATGTTCTGCATTGTTGACACATGTTGTTCTACACTCCTGGAAATGGAAAAAAGAACACATTGACACCGGTGTGTCAGACCCACCATACTTGCTCCGGACACTGCGAGAGGGCTGTACAAGCAATGATCACACGCACGGCACAGCGGACACACCAGGAACCGCGGTGTTGGCCGTCGAATGGCGCTAGCTGCGCAGCATTTGTGCACCGCCGCCGTCAGTGTCAGCCAGTTTGCCGTGGCATACGGAGCTCCATCGCAGTCTTTAACACTGGTAGCATGCCGCGACAGCGTGGACGTGAACCGTATGTGCAGTTGACGGACTCTGAGCGAGGGCGTATAGTGGGCATGCGGGAGGCCGGGTGGACATACCGCCGAATTGCTCAACACGTGGGGCGTGAGGTCTCCACAGTACATCGATGTTGTCGCCAGTGGTCGGCGGAAGGTGCACGTGCCCGTCGACCTGGGACCAGACCGCAGCGACGCACGGATGCACGCCAAGACCGTAGGATCCTACGCAGTGCCGTAGGGGACCGCACCGCCACTTCCCAGCAAATTAGGGACACTGTTGCTCCTGGGGTATCGGCGAGGACCATTCGCAACCGTCTCCATGAAGCTGGGCTACGGTCCCGCACACCGTTAGGCCGTCTTCCGCTCACGCCCCAACATCGTGCAGCCCGCCTCCAGTGGTGTCGCGACAGGCGTGAATGGAGGGACGAATGGAGACGTGTCGTCTTCAGCGATGAGAGTCGCTTCTGCCTTGGTGCCAATGATGGTCGTATGCGTGTTTGGCGCCATGCAGGTGAGCGCCACAATCAGGACTGCATACGACCGAGGCACACAGGGCCAACACCCGGCATCATGGTGTGGGGAGCGATCTCCTACACTGGCCGTACACCACTGGTGATCGTCGAGGGGACACTGAATAGTGCACGGTACATCCAAACCGTCATCGAACCCATCGTTCTACCATTCCTAGACCGGCAAGGGAACTTGCTGTTCCAACAGGACAATGCACGTTCGCATGTATCCCGTGCCACCCAACGTGCTCTAGAAGGTGTAAGTCAACTACCCTGGCCAGCGAGATCTCCGGATCTGTCCCCCATTGAGCATGTTTGGGACTGGATGAAGTGTCGTCTCACGCGGTCTGCACGTCCAGCACGAACGCTGGTCCAACTGAGGCGCCAGGTGGAAATGGCATGGCAAGCCGTTCCACAGGACTACATCCAGCATCTCTACGATCGTCTCCATGGGAGAATAGCAGCCTGCATTGCTGCGAAAGGTGGATATACACTGTACTAGTGCCGACATTGTGCATGCTCTGTTGCCTGTGTCTATGTGCCTGTGGTTCTGTCAGTGTGATCATGTGATGTATCTGACCCCAGGAATGTGTCAATAAAGTTTCCCCTTCCTGGGACAATGAATTCACGGTGTTCTCATTTCAATTTCCAGGAGTGTATTTTATCAGCATCACGTTTTATATCGTTAACTGTTGTTCTTCCAATGCCATAAATCAGCGCTACACTTGTCGCAGTTTCGCCCTTTCTTCAGCGTTTTACAATTTCAAGTTTTTGATTGAGTCCTGAAACAACACGTTTACGTTTTTCAGACATTTTATCAAGTCACTGTAACACACACACCTGCACTAAATACGGTAGTGTAAAATATTAGTCAATAAAGCCTATTCAAGTGGAAAACACGTAACACGGCACAGCCCGGTAGTTACATTGCGACAGTTACAGTCTTCTCGCCACAACTGGAAACCGATCCAGTGGTGATTGTTGACTCACAAGTGAGACAAAGACAAGAAAATGGGGAGATGTGTTAGCACGTCAACTGAAGGTCATATTTTATGTACCATTCTACGGCGGGCGGGTACATTCACTTCCCACTAAAACAGAGTAAATAAAGCGAACGCGTCACTGCACCTTAGAGCATTCTGTTATTAGAGTATTATTATGCTGTTACAGCAGTGACGGTTAACAGAAACTGACGGTTTAACCCTTTCATGGATAAAATTCATTTTTTGCAGATTTTTAAAATATTAAGGTGATAACGTTTTCTTTTGAGTCCCATTATTATATTTTCACCACCAAAATATTTTTTAAGTTCTCCATTTTTTCACAACAGGAAGTAGGTCACATATGTCCCATGAACCAACGTGAGAAACCTTTTCTGCTGACTGACTGATTTTGTAATTTTATTTTTTTAGCCATAAACTGGGGTTTGTGGAGAATAATATAACTACAAATTATACATGCATGTAATCTTTTTATTTGTGTAGAGCCAGTGTAAAAAATATTCATTACATTTCAGTTTTCATGATACATGACCAATAATTACAAAACTTTACATTCCATGAAACTTGGAAAAACATGGTGTGGCACAAAGTGGTACACCACAAGCAGTGCAAACAACTTTTGTTCTCAGAATGAGATTTTCACTCTGCAGCGGAGTGTGCGCTGATATGAAACTTCCTGGCAGATTAAAACTGTGTGCCGGGCCGAGACTCGAACTCGGGACCTTTGCCTTTCGAGGGAAAGTGCTCTACCAACTGAGCTACACAAGCACGACTCACGCCCCATCCCCACATCGGTACTTCTGCCAGTACCTCGTCTCCTACCTTCCAAACTTTACAGAAGCTCTTCTGCGAACCTTGCAGAACTAGCACTCCTGCCTTTGCAGTGCAGTCCCGATTTTTTCTCAGGTTCAGTACAGTCGTCCCTAGACGGCAGAACCGTGCAGAGCTGGGTAACATATCCTGACACTCGAACTGGCGCTCAAAGTTAGTGGGACATATATGACCCATCAACCACGAGAGGGTTAAAGAGTGACGGTTAATCGAGTTTTTACTGTATTTACAAATACTCCTGGAACGGGCTGTGAACAGCTCTGACGCGGACGTACGCAACGAAACCGAAGGTGACTCGTGTCCAGGGCTCCCCGTGGGACGGCACGGCTCGGCTGTGTCGTGGGCAACGGCCGTCCAGGAGCAGCAGAGGCCAGAGAGGGCGGCCCCCCCGAGGCCGTCTACGGCGAACGTTCACGACCGTCTGGCCCGGACACTGCACGTGCCTCACAGCACGGTACATTTTTCATGCGGCGCTAATGCTCGGCTGCCCTCGGGGCCCCGCAACTGGCAATTGAGCGACTTTGCTGACATGACGACCTCGACAGCTGCAGCACACGAATCCCGCTGAAAGAGTGGAAAATGTCACTGAGTTTCTACTACAGGTTCGTAGCCCCATTTCTAGCGCGTGTCATCTCTGATACCTGCACGTTAAGTTAATGCTTGCCAAAATGGAATTATGGCGTTGACAGGTGTGAGTAGAACCGAACTATCAGGTTAACAATTCATGGTTGCAAAATACTAACACAAATTCTTCACAGAAGAATGGACCTAGGTGCTGACCTCAGGGTAGATCAATTCGGATTCCAGAGAAATGTAGGAACACGCGGGGCAGTACCGACCCTGTGACATCCCTTAAAAGATACATTAAGGAAAGGCAAACATACGTTAATAGCATTTGTAGACTTACAGGAAATTTCTTCAGTTTTTTTTCCTTCTTTTGAACATGGCTGGAGCAGTAACTGGTGGATGAAATCTTCATCGGACTGCCGGCCGCTGTAGGCGAGCGGTTCTAGGCGCTTCAGTCCGGTAACGCGCTGCTGCTACAGTCGCAGGTTTGAATCCTGCCTCGGGCATTGATGTGTGTGATGTCCTTAGGACAGTTGAGTTTAATTAGTTCTAAGTCTACGGCACTGATGACCTCAGATGTTAAGTCCCATAGTGCTTAGAGCCATTTGAATATTCTTCGGACTGAAGATCACAACAATATTAACAACGACATCAGTAAACTATGGAACAGTCTGAAATCCAAATTTAAGAAGAACCAGCTGAACCATAGAAAATCAATCACAATTACATATTCGTGCGCCGCAAATCACTATACAGCATGTAGCGGAGGATACTTTGTACCGTAACTGGCAAATAAACCGGTTCCAGCTTTACGTGAACCTTTATTTATAGGAACACTACCGCTTTCTTGATATCAAATCACTTCCTCGTTTGTACATATGTCGGTACCATTAAGCCTATTTTCGCGACCTATGTACACTTGAGAATGAATTCTGATGTCACGAAATCGGTCGTATTTAAATAAAGGTTCTTACATATGTGGAACCGCTTTATTTGTAAGATATGGATTACTTCAGCTGCGGTTGCCCACAAAATATCTCTGTCGGTACTTGGTACCAGTATTAGGCACTCCTCGACGTATTCCATTCGCGTATTGAGGAAGTGGAAAATTTCTGCATGCGCTGAAATGACTTTTATTATTGTCCCTCCACATTGTATACGATACGTGCAGCGGAAAAGACACAGAGTCTACTTCAAATAACGATTCTTTAAGTTTATTTCAATAGGGTAGACCAGAACGGCGTAAACGTTTAGTTGTTCTGAGCAATTGTTTTTTACTTTAGGCTTTAGGATTCGGTGTACCGTAATATTAACCTGTAACTGTCTGAGAATTGCATCTGCGAAATTGTTTGATGCCTATATTGAAAACGATTTGTCACATTCTCTAAACGCCGGAGAGGTATTCTACAATGAATCAGACTAGATTGCTGCGTATGGTCTCCCGAACAAATGAATTAAATATGCAATCAGAATAGATTTCGATTAAAGTGATCAGATTGTCACACTCAGTTCTGAAATATATTCGATTACCGCGTTTCTCAATACCAAAAGCGCATCTCTGGTGGTTAACATTAACATATGGAAAACGCTTCAAACGGAAAGATTCCATCACTCTTGTCGAAACTGTTCGTTATTCAGGTCCAGTACCAACCCTGTATTACAAAACGTCTAAAACGGTGATCAATCCTAGTTGCTGGTGGCCTATCTAAGGGTCTGAAGAACCAACAAAAATTGTACTATTAGGATTTAATATGATTATTGACCGAATTTAAATTTTTCAAATTCTGACGTAACTTACTTATCAAGAAGTATAATCTTATGTTCAGGTTTAACGTAATAAGAAAATTGAGTAACTCTGTACGTTCTGTGGCAGCGCAACTCATCACCCAAAATTGCCAGGAGGTATTCGTTCAGTATTTGAGAATGAGGGCACTTGGCGACTACTAACTTCGAAAATGAGTTCAAACCTTTTTGTCACTCTTTCTCACTGACACCCTCCTCAGAAAGTGAAAGGAGAAAGTAAGTGTATCGCTTACCACATTTTCGCCATTAATGCTGCAACACTTCAGCCTCAGGCGTGATGTTTTAATTTATTACTTTTCCACTAACTCTATTCGAAACTCATTTTGCAGACAGTAGCCACATACAGTACTGATGACCAAGTGCGGCCCAGCGGTTCTAGGCGCTTCAGTCCGGAACCACGTGGCTGCTACGGTCGCAGGTTAGAATCCTGCCTCGGGCATTGATGTGTGTGATGTCCTTAGGTTAGTTAGGTTTACGTAGTTTCTATGGGACTGATGACCTCAGATGTTAAGTTCCATATTGCTTAGCGCCGTTTGAACCGTTTGACCAAGTGTGCCAGCTTCGATTAAAAGTTAATCGCGGTAAAGTCGTCGGCATTTAACCCTGTCCAACACAAAAATTATGGTGCACCGACCTCGATCAGAGTTAAACGAGGGAGACGATCACAGTTAAAATTTTCTGTGGCTCACGTTCGGTTCTATCGAGACGACCAGGGTTTTATAAGCCCACGGTATTAAGATGGCGGGTCGTTTCGATGTACTACACAGGAATTTTATACCATGGTTTGCGCTTGAGATGAATCCAGAAAGTTATTTATTTATCAATCAGACTTACCAGGAGTAGAATTAAATTGTTTCTCCACAGGTGACTACACTGCCTGTTTTTCTCGAACTAGGGGACCACACGACAATCGGGTTTCATAATTTTTTATATTTATCGTATGTGAAGTTCAAAACACAAACATTCCTCTCCCAAAGCAGTTCGAAGAAACTCTCAAAAATTTTCGAGAAATTAAATTTCGAAGTCTGCCGATTATTTTTAATACGCTAAAATAAGTTAGTTCGTTTTCGAGAAGCAGTGTCACCCTGTCGTGGGGTGGTTACACGCTGTGTGGCACGCCTGGGTACGAATTGAGGTGGAAATAAAATTTTAAACAAAGGTGCATGTTCTATGAGCAATTGCGTTAAGGGTAAAATACCAGAGGGTAGAAAAAATTATTTAGTAGTTTTTATCATACAAACTTGATTAATGATCTTTTATAAAGGATTGATAATTAGGAATTTTTATTTTCAATGAAAACTGGATTTTTGTGGGCACTATACAGTTACAAATAGGAAGACGTGCATTTTTCATAAAAATAACTATCAGATGTTTTAATTGGCATATATTTGGTGAATTTTATTATTAACTGAAAGTAAAAAAGTAAAAAATGATAACCGAAACGAGAGACTGTCTGTACATTTCCTCTTTTATAATGCACCCGTCAATTCTTTTACAATATGTGGTCAAATGAAAATGACTTAAAAGTTCGTGGCGCCCTCCATCGGCAATGCTGGAATTCGGTATGGTGTTGGCCCACCCTTAGCCTTTATGATAGCTTCCACTCTCGCAGGCATATTTTCAATTAGGTGCTGGAAGGTTTCTTGGGAAATGGCAGCCCATTCTTCACGGAGTGCTTCACTGAGGAGAGGTATCGATGTCGGTCGGTGAGGCCTGAAACGAAGTCGGCGTTCCAAAACATCCCAAATGTGTTCTATAGTATTCGGGTCAGGACTCTGTGCAGGCCAGTCCGTTACAGGTATGTTATTGTCGTGTAACCACTCCGCCACAGGCCGTGCATTATGAACAGGTGCTTGATCGTATTGAAAGACGCAGTCGCCATCCTTGAATTTCTCTTCAATAGTGGGAAGCAAGATGCTTAAAACATCAATGTAGGCCTGTGCTGTGATAGTGCCAAGCAAAACAACAAGGGGCGCAAGCTCCCTCCATGAAAAACGCTACCACACCATAACACCACCGCCTCCGGATTTTACTGTTGGCATTACACACACTGGCAGATGACGTTCACCGGGAATTAGCCATATCCACAACCTGTCATCGGATATATGTCTGCCGATTACACATTACGACCCTCTTCACTTGTCGACGATCTGTGAGTCAACAGACGAGGTCGGCCTGAACGCTTTTGTGCTGTACTTGTCCCTTCACGTTTCCTCTTCACTATCACATCGGAAGCGGTGGACCTAGAGATGTTTAACAGTGTGGAAATCTTGCGTACAGGCGTATGACACAAGTGACACCCAGTCACTTGACCAAGTACGACGTTCGTCAGTTCCGCGGAGCGATTCTGCTCTCTCACGATGTCTAATGATTACTGAGGTCGGTGTTATGGAGTACCTGGCAGTAGGTGGCAGCACAATGCACCTAATATGAAAAACGTATGTTTCTGGGGGATGACCGGATGCTTTTTATGAGATACTGTACTTTCAGGAACTGATGCATTCGCACCAACCATTTCGAAAAGTGTATCCATCTCATAGGTGGAAAAGCTTTCCGTTTCGCCAGACATACACGAACTGACTAGCAGCGAGCTATAAATACACTTTTGCTTGTTGACAAAATTGAGAGCATGTGACAATGACGTCACTCACAGCGATTGTATAGTAGATATGTATCTAGGGGACCTGTGCAAATTTCACACATACGTTATTAGACTGGCTAAGACGTATGTTTTACTGAAGCCTGACGTTTGGTGAGTTAAGATGGCGGCATCAGGAAGTGTGAGTGTGGTAGTAACAAGATTTTCTGAAACGAAATGTAGTTGTAAACTTTACGAGGTGGTTTAAAGAATTTTTGCAGTTGATAAAATATTTGCATAGGCCTACCTGTTGAATTTAACACATACAGTGTAGAATCGTGTTATGAGAAGCGCAGCAAGTTACATATATACAAGTTTTAGGCAGACTGCAGTTTTCGTGGGAACACTCAGATGAATAGACACTTGTTGACAAAAAGCACGTTCCACTTGTAGGAGCACTTTCATAACGAGCATACTACCCGAAGAAAAGCCGAAGTTGATCAAACTGACTAAAAGCACATCATTAAGTTACTTCTGTTAATACTAGATTATTAAACTCCCTAAAATATACATAAACTATTTAGACACCATCAGTATTTTGCATAAGAGAAAGTAAATGTAACTATTTAGGCTTACATACAGTGCAAAACAAAAATGTATAACATGTTTCTAGTTATGTCTGCATTGACACATGTCCTTTTCTTTGTATCTTCCGTCTACTGTATGAAAAATTACAGTCAAACACGACGCATGTATTGACCGTTATGTCAAAACTCTGAAGGTAACACAGTTGTATCAGTTTATTCCCATTTCTTACGAGTGTTTTATCAGTAAATGAAAAGCTGTTTGTACGTCCTTTGCCTTTGCCACTGTATTGCTATTCTAAATTGCTGGCTGCAGTGATAACAGTGGTGCTGCATACGATATTGCCAGTCTAGTGGTGCAAATCTGTGGGAAATTCATATCTCTATTAATATCTTTGAATCTCGAGAGCATTTTCCATTGAAATACACGGAGCTAACCGCGGTAATATGCACGGTTGGCTGACGACCGTTTGCTGCCCGGTCATTAAAGTTGGTGCCCCACAGAGACAGTTTGCTTTTAACCGTGATCACGAGACATTGGTTATCGTGCTTTCCGACCGAGATTGGTGTACTGGGGCATAAATGTACCTGCCAAATTATATCATTCTACGACAAACAGTTCAGTAGACGACGTCATAAACATTGAGATGGGTGAAAAAGTAGCTTTTCTTAAAACGGAGCCCAAATTGACCAGACCATATTTATCTTCAACCATAAAAGTTTTACATGCTTAACTTTAAACTGTAGCTTATTTGTAATTAGGCGTTTGAAACTATTTTACATTTGGCAGTTAGGATATGGGGTGGAGGCTGCGATTACTGGCTTATAGGCAAATGGCGAGGTTTCCGACCTTCTCTGCTGAAAGGCCGGTAGGTACCTCAGTGGACTCAGTGTGGAGAGAGTTCTGCTACGTGCCACGTCAGCCGCTGTTACGATCCGACACTGGAGTGAAGCCACGTGTTCCCTCTAAAGAGACAGGAGCAGTGTTTTCTGTTACCAGCTGAGAGCTTCTCTAAACGGCAGAACTGAGAGTTCCCCGGAAATGCTTCTGGCTTATTGCATGCGGATACTGAAAGCAGAAACCCATAACACACTTAGCCATTTTTTATAATTCCACAGTGCAGCACAACAGCATTCAGTCATACCTGTCAAGTGCTGAGACGGTCACTACGCAATGCTGTAGCAATGCAGCACATCTGCTTCTTCCCACAACTCTGATGATGCCCCAGACATACCCAGTGGAGAAATTTATCTTCGGACAAGATTCTTTCGATATTAATCATAACTATGTCCTGTGATCGTTTCCGTCGGTTTCAGTAGCTTCTAAAGTCTTCTTTCTTCCACCGCCATGTCGGTGCATCTGGCCACTACTTTCTCCCATCTTTCGGACAGCATAATAATCCCGCGGCGGAAAGCAGTTGATGCGTTTCAGCAGAGCACTGAGAAACAAACGGCCACAATACGGCGATAGGTATAAAAACGTGATTTGGCAGCATGACAATGCTTGTCTCCATATTGCAAACCCATCAAAACACACGTGGAAACGCTGTAATGGTTAAGTCCTATCCCACCTTCCATATGAATCGATACAAATTTTGCACTTGTTCATCTGAATGGAAGTGCTGGTCAGCCAGGCTGCATGCCATTGATCGAAAAAGTTGGTAGTCAGATGGAGTAATGCGTGGAACATAGTTCTTTGCCTGGAGCAAAGCTGTAGAGCTAATAGATACGTATAGGCAAATGTACAAAGGAAACTACTAACCACAGTCCAGATGTACTTACGGGCAAGTTTTACAAGTACTTTTCAGTGTAAAAGGCTAATGACAATTCTCCTCACTCACATAGTTCGTGTTGTCGATTGGTGATCATTAGAGGCGCTGGTTTCGACAGAGTAGTGGGGGTTTTCATGCTGTTTTCCTACATAGTTGCTTTGTATACTCCTCAACCTCGTGGCTTATTTGTGCGATACTGTGGTTGGGAGAGTATGTATGCTTGCACTCCATGACTGACAGGGCCCAAATCAATCGAGATCGTTGGTCAATTGCTAAATTAGGTCAATTGCTAAATTAAAACGATAGTAAATTTTCCTAAAGGCTCCTGTTCGCAGTACCTTCATATGATCTAAAAAAGAAAAAAATTATTTCACGTTTCGCGTTTTGATAAGGACGTATGTTCAGTACGTAGCGTCGGAGTCGAACTTTGCTGTTTGCTGGAACTCTGCCCTCTTTGTCACTGGCTGGACCTCTACCTTGCTTGTCGATTCTTGATCGTTATCTCCTGCATTTGGGCTTGTTAGCTTACAGGTAGTGCGTGACAGCGTCACTTTTGCGTCCAATTCGCAATCAGTGAGCGTGAAATCAGGGATGTATGCATGCGTTTGACCACACTGGCGAAAGCGAGTGGTACTCTGTCTCTATCTAAAGTTACCACGCTTACTGCTAACATTCATAGCTAGATGACGTTATTGAATGGCTCAAATGGCTCTGAGCACTATGGGACTTAACTACTGTGGTCATCAGTCCCCTAGAACTTAGAACTACTTAAACCTAACTAACGTAAGGACATCACACACATCCATGCCCGAGGCAGGATTCGAACCTGCGACCGTAGCAGTCGCGCGGTTCCGGACTGCGCGCCTAGAACCGCTAGACCACCGCGGCCGGCGACGTTATTATTTTTTTAGGAAGCCTTCATGATTTGCTTATTACAGTTCCTAACGGTATCCTCTTCTACCAGAGGGCGCCACCCAGCTAATAGTTACTGCCAATCTTACTTGAGTGAGCCACATGAATACTGTGCTCAGTGATTGTGTCCAAAAAGCAGAACCAGAGACTCACTACCGGCTACTTTGGAAACTACAAGTTCGATTTTGTAATCCAAGTTGCTGTTGTAATTCTATACATAAAAAACAGGAAAAACTTACATTTAATTCGGCGAAACATAGGTATTTCTCCGACCAAATTGATCTATTTTGCCTTTGCAGCGTGTGACATGATACACATTAAGCTGTGAAATGTGTCTGCACGTTAATAGCAAACGTGTTACATGTTAATATTGCATACAGCGCCCTGTAATATCTGACAGATTCATTACTGATTCTGGTAGCAGATGCCACTAATGAATGCATGAGTTGTGGCGCTCGACTCGAAGACACCTGGTTCGAATCTTGGTGGTGATAGTATAAATGCTCGTCGCCAATATCTGGCGGGTTTGGGGAGGAGAGATAACAGCGTTAAATTCCTTATTTCCAGACTTCACACTCATGTCCCGGATTAAATTACTAACTTCTCCACATTATCTAATGAAACAAGGACAAGTGAACTTTTGATGATGATCCGTCCGTCAGATGAGGACGTTAAATCTTACATCCTTTTAGTGACATTCGCCGAAGAATTACTTACATTACCATATCCTTATCCGTACCACATCCTTACACTTATCTCAACGTCAAACGTCGTTTCTATCATAAGTTAAGTCATTGGTTGTGGTAATATAACATAGATCAAATAAGACTGTGTGGACTGTTTTATTACTTGAGTAGTGATATCTGCGCTGATTAAAGGAATTTCAGGTTCCATTGTAGAAATTAACTTTCAGTTGTAAAGGCCAAAAGCTTTAGAATACATTGAATAAGGGAACGCGACGTCTTAACGACGTAAGCCATCGAAGTCCCGCGAAACTTGATTTAATTTTTCTTCAGAACAATAGAATTTAGTTATATGGTTTCATGTTCCTTGGCTCATTTGCACAATATATGGTAATGATTCCGAACGACTCATTACAAAAAATGGTTCAAATGGCTCTGAGCACTATGGGACTCAACTGCTGTGGTCATAAGTCCCCTAGAACATAGAACTACTTAAACCTAACTAACCTAAGGACAGAACACAACACCCAGCCATCACGAGGCAGAGAAAATCCCTGACCCCGCCGGGAATCGAACCCGGGAACCCGGGCGTGGGAAGCGTGAACGCTACCGCACGACCACGAGATGCGGGCGACTCATTACACATTACATCACAAATTAATACAAGGTAGCGCACGAAATGTGTTACCAATTGTTTCTTTCACAATTTACGACTCACATTAGATATCCCGCTGGGGTCTCTAAGCAGTACCAGCAGAGTTTGGAAAAACAAATGAGTTACGAAATGACGTGTAATTCACGATACTGCCGCTAGGAGATTAGTAAGCAGCAATGGCTGACAATGGAAGACTGACAACACAGCAACGATCGGCAATTGTGTTACTTTTTCATGAAACGAAAAGCCTTGTTGTGACTCAGAGGCGTTTTCGACAACAGTTTAACACACAATGGGTTCCTTGCAAGTAGACAATCCACAGGTTGTACGATAAATTTGTACAGGAAGGAACGGTATTGGAAGCGAAGCGACCTCGGCCTAAGCCTGTTTGTCCGCCGGAGAATATTGAAGCGGTACGAGTTGCTGTACAGAGAAGTCCCGGTAAATCGTGTAGAAAGGCAGCAGTGCAACTGGGAATGTCAAAATATCCAGACGCTCCGTTCAACGCATTCTTAAAAGTGACCTCCATATGTACCCATACAAGATGACCTGTGCACAGAAGCTCACTGAAGAACACAAGCAGCAGAGACTACTGTTTTCTCAGTGGACGGAGCATAGGAAAGAAACACTCAACAACGTTCGGTTTTCAAATGAGGCGCATTTTCATTTAGACGGTGTGGCTAACAAACAAAATGTACGCTTTTGGGCCACTGAAAACTCACAAGTGTTTCATGAACGACAACATTATGCGCCGAGGATTGCAGCGTGGGCAGCAATTTCCAGTCACCGACTTATTGGACCCTTTTTCTTTGAAGAAACTGTGAGCAGCGAGCGATATTTGAGTATGCTTCGCAATAGCTTCATTCCACAGCTTCTTGCTACTGCCTTGCCCTTCAACACGCAGTGGTTCATGCAAGATGGAGCAAGGCCACATACTGCAAACACTGTGTTGGAGTTTTTACACGAGCATTTCGACATTCGGATCGTTTCACTCAGGTTTCCAGGTCGCTTCAATGACGGACAGAATTGGCCCCCCAATAGTCCAGACCTCAATCCATGTGACTTTTTTCTTTGGGGGTACCTAAAGGAAAAAATTTTCCCGAACGTCCACGTGATTTATTGGAGCTCATAAGACTTATTCTTCAAGCTCGCAGTGAAATTACGGAAGACATGTGCCGTAGGGTAATCACTAACTTCAGTGCTCGTTAGAAGGGAGTTAGGAAACGAAATGGTGGACATATTGAGATTGTGCTGAGTTAGAACACATCTCCATGGACGGCTCTTCATTGTAGTATATGTTCCTTTCAGATTGTGTTGACAATAAAGTTTATATTCAAAAACAAAATGGTAACACATTTCGTGCGGCACACTGTGTGTTAACATGGCTGCATGCTGGCTATTTACAAGTTGTTTTAATTTTTTTAATTTATAGATTTGAGTCGGTAATTCCTATCTACCACCCTTCTAGTTCCAGTAAGATGGACATAGAGGAATTATGGACAAAGTTTAAGCAGACATTAAATCATCATCTGGAGAGTTACGTGCGTAGTAAGTGGCCAAAGGACGCAAAGGACCCACCTTGGTTTAATAGCGAAATTAGGAACATGCTGAGCAAGCAGAGGCTGTTGCGTCCTCGGTTCAAAAGAGAACGCACAAATGACGACAAGCAAAAGTTAGTAGATTAGTGCGTCTGTGGAAAGATCTATGCACGAAGCATACAACAACTACCACCGCCATACCTTAGTGAAAGGCCTGGTAGAAAACCCGAGAAATGCTGGGCCTATGTGAAATCGCTAGGCGGATCTAGGGCATGCAGTCATTGCTTGTTGACCAGCCAGATGTGGCAGCTGAAGATGGCGAAACGAAAGCCGAAGTTTCAAATATCACGTTCAAGTAATCGTTCGCACAGGAGAACCATACAAACCTACCATCATTTGACCATCGGACAGAGTCCCGTTTGAACGATATAGTTAATCGCATCCCTGGCAACTGAGAGGTTTGAAAATAAATAAATCATCAGGTACAGCTGGAATCGCAATTTGGTTTTACAAAGAATACTCTACAGTATTGGCGACTTACCTAGATGGTATTTATTGTGAATCTCTTGCTCAGCACGAAGTCCCAGGTGAATGGAAAAGAGCGCGGATGACTTCAGTGTATAAGAAGGGTAAAAGAAGGACAGACCAATATCCCTAACTTCGGTTTGCTACAGAATCCTTTAACACATTCTCAGTTTGAATATAATAAACTTTCTTGAGACTACCAAGCTTGTGTCCACGAATCAGCATGATTGAGAAAGCACCAGTGGTGCGAAACTCGGCTTGTCCTTTTCTCTGATAACTATGGATGAAGGGCAACCGTCAGATTCCATATTTCTAAATTTCGGGGAATCATTTGGCACGGTGTCCCGTTGGAGGCCGTTAACGTAGCTCCGAGCATATGGAATAAGTTTACGGACATACGAGTAGCTCGAAGACTTCTTAAGTAATAGAGCCTAGTATGTTGTCCTCGATACCGAATTTTCGCCAGAGACCATGGTGTCACCGGGAGTGTCCCATGGAAGTGTCATAGGACCACTGCTGTTCCCTTGTCACATAACTGATTTGACGGACAGAGTGGGCACCAATCTGCGGTTGTTTTCTGATGATACTGTGGTGTACGGTAAGGTGTCGAAGTTGAGTGACTTTAGGAAGATACAAAATGACTTAGACAAAATTTCTAGTTAATATGATAAATGGAAGTTAGCTCTAAATGTGGAAAAAACGTAAGTTGATACGCATGAGCTGGAATAACAAACCTGTAATGTTCGGTTCCAGTATTATGAATGTCCTGCTTGACACTGTCAAGTCGTTCATATATCTGGGCATAACGTTGCAAAGCGATATGAAATGGAACGAGCATGTGAGAAAGGTGATAGGGAAGGGCAATGGTCGAGTTCGGTTTATTGGGAGAATTTTGGGAAGGTGTGGTTCACCTGGAAGGGAGACCTGTTCTTGAGCACTGCTAGAGAGTTTGGGATCCGTACCAGGTCGGACTGAAGGAAGACATCCGTGCAATTCAGAGGCAAGCTGTAAGATTTGTTAGTCGTAGGTTCGAAGAAAACGTAAGTGTTACGCAGGTGCTTCGGTAACACATGTGGGAGTCCCTGGAGGAAAGGTGACGTTGTTTTCTAGAAACACTATTGAGAAAATTTAGGGAAGTGACATTTGAAACTGACTCCCGAACGATTCTACTGCCGCCAACATACTTTGCAATTAAGACCGACGAAGATAAGGTTCGAGAAATTAGGGTTCATATTGAGGCATACAGACTGCCGTTTTTCCCTCGCTCTATGGAACAGAAAAGGAAATGATTAGTAGTGGTACAGGGTACCTTCCGCCACCCACCGTGTGGTGGCTTGCGGATTACCTAGGTAGATGTTGATACATCCACCTGGTGTAAAACTGCTGCTAAGGAACAATATGGGAGCATAAAGCGAGGACGCAGATATGGAGCTAATGATTGTACGCCGTAGATTGACCTGATTATTTCACGATGAAATGTCCTTCTTTACGACAGTGATTGTCTACAATGAAAAAACTTCAATTGTCTGATATTTGTAACCGGTAACGGTTTATATAAGTGACATTCAAAGACGGATGGTGTATTAGAAACTAAGTATAGTCCTCATGTGAAACATTTTTGGCAAGCTTTAAATTATGTGGCCCCTACTGGTCCTATCACAACGTCTAAATATATGCGGTCCTAACTCTTTTTAGTTATAATTTAATATTCAATTTAATGTTCACATATATCCTACATAATTAGAGCTTCAGCGCATTCTTGCTGAAATGAAACATTTATTAAACATATACAGGATTGGCAAACTTGCAATACAGCAGGTGTTGGAAATGTTGTCCATCTATTTCTATCCAACGTCCACACGTTTGACCACGTTCCTGGCTATTCTTGTTAGCTTTACACTGTCTGTTTCGTTGATGGCTTTGGTACTGTTTGCCTTCAATTCCTGCAGGGTATTCCGATTGCTCCTGCAAATAAGGACCTTTAAGTAGCTTCACAAGAAGAAGTCTGGACCATTGTGGTGGACATAAACTCGTTGAACTAATTTCTTCACCAAAAATTCGTGTAACGTCCCCATAGTAGAGCAAGATCTAAGATGAGTGGTGCCGCTCTGTTGCAACCAGCAGTCACGCTCATCCTCTTGCAGTAAGTCTGTGAACTGTTGGATAATGTCTTGAGAGATGGCAGCATCCACAGTTACTTCAAAAACAAAGGTACTATTATTTTCCGTCTTGAAAACGCACTCCATACGCAAATTTTGTTCTGGGAGTAGGGGAAACACAGTAAAAGCGTGCGAATTGTCAGTGTCCAAGGTATATCCAACTACTAAAATACCCACCAAGACGAAACCAAGTTTCATCTGTAAAAAACAATTTAGCTAAAACGCCAGTGTTGCCTCTAATGTGAGAGTCTTGGATCAATGGCAACAGCGAACCCTTCTGAACTAATTAGCATTATTCGGCTCATAGAAAGCCTGCGCGCGGTACGGATAATATTTCAGTAGTCTTCTCGCTGCAGTGTGCGTTGAACCAAGTGAAATGTTATTTTCCTGGCTTAATCTACGCAAAACTATATGGACAGATCATTTAACTACTGTTTCAACATCCTGACTGACCTGCGCCGTTACAACGGATCTGAGTGTGACACGTTTCTTGTCTAACACAACCTGTTTCACGAAATTATTTAACTACCTTCTAAACAACATTCCTCACTGGTGCCTCTTTTTCAGATTTTTCTGTAAGCTTTTGCTGATACACATCATGGGATTTCATCACAAAATAAGTTTCAATCACGAATGCACGTAATTCAAGAGTTAAGTTCATTTAACCAACAACAAGCCAATTTTACACAACCTTGTTCTAAAGCCGATGTTCAGCTGTGACTGGCACAATTGGGGGAGGTATGGGAAGTCGCAGTACTTAAAAAAAAAACCTAATATAAAATCTAAAGTTTTCATTGCGATGTAACTAAATTACAAATGTCCCTTTTTTGAAAAACGAAGAACGAAATTAATGTATTTTTTTTACAAAGTTTGATATTTCATTAGTACAAATATCTAAGGAACAGAATATTGATATCTTTTTTTCCGAGAGTTTTACAGCTTTCCAAATTTCTGTGGAAAAATAATGTACCGAATCTTAGAACTTCTCTCGTATATAAATGCCTTACTATTGTAGAAAATGAAGTTCTCCCACAGAATTTCTCACTATAGTATTGACTAGCTGCATGCCAAATTTAAATACTATAATGTCAGTAGTTTGTGTCGGCCAGTGCGGCCGCGCGGTTCTTGGCGCTTCAGTCTGGAACCGCGCGACCGCTACGGTCGCAGTTTCGAACCCTGCCTCGGGCATGGATGTGTGTGATGTCCTTAGGTTAGTTAGGTTTAAGTAGTTCTAAGTTCTATGGGACTGATGACCTCAGATGTTAAGTCCCATAGTGCTCAAAGCAATTTCAGTAGTTTGTGAGGAAAACGTACATAAAGTTGCCAAAATGTAAGTTACGTAAAACCTGAATCAGAGATTTGACAGTGTCTGTTTTAGGCCTTAACTGGGTGAACTAGTGCAAACAATATGCATTCATCCTCAAGCAGTCTTTTTTCGCTTGACCTGTTGGTTAACCCGATTTTCAAACTGAGTAACAATAATGTCAGCTCCACAATTACCCTGTTATCGATTTCCTTCAGTATCGACAGTGTGCAAGCTCCTGGTTCAAATCCTAGCCTCTGTAGAGTCCTTAGCCTGCCAAGATTAGCTCAGTTAAAAATTACACAAGCATCATACGCTGCAGCTTCATCAGCAGCTGTGGAAACAAATGTTGTCTTGGGACGTGCTTTTCCTGTCATAGAGTTGTAATTTCCTTTAAGATTTTGAAATTTTTCATACACACACTTAAATAGAAGTTCTGGATCTGCTAAATACCGAAATATTCCTCACATCGTGACTGCATAAAGCTGGAAGAAAACACTACAGTGATAAATAATACGAGGAAACACAGAACAACAAAGGGGCATGGTCTGATTAATTATTATTTTTATCACACTTAGGAGTGGAACTGGAGCGTAATATACAGGAATTAAAATGTCAGTACCATGTAGTAAGTTAAGATGCAATAAAATTTTTTTTCAAGTTTGGCCACTTTCTCGTAAGTTCCCCCTTAAGCGTGCATACAACGCACAGACCCCAGCTCCAGCTCCAGCCGTATCAACCGTATAAACATTCCAGAATGAGATTTTCACTCTGCAGCGGAGTGTGCGCTGATATGAAACTTCCTGGCAGATTAAAACTGTGTGCCGGACCGAGACTCGAACTCGGGACCTTTGCCTTTCGCGGGCAAGTGCTTTACCAACTGAGCTACCCAAGCACGACTCACGTCCCGTCCTCACAGCTTTACTTCTGCCAGTACCTCGTCTCCTACCTTCCAAACTTAACAGAAGCTCTCCTGTGAACCTTGCCGAACTAACACTCCTGAACGAGCACTTGCCCGCGAAAGGCAAAAGTCCCGAGTTCGAGTCTCGGTCCGGCGCACAGTTTTAATCTGCCAGGAAGTTTCATATCATCGCACACTTCGCTGCAGAGTGAAAATCTCATTCTGGAAACATCCCCCAGGCTGTGGCTAAGCCACGTCTCCGCAATATCCTTTCTTTCAGGAGTGCTAGTTCTGCAAGGTTCACAGGAGAGCTTCTGTTAAGTTTGGAAGGTAGGAGACGAGGTACTGGCAGAAGTAAAGCTGTGAGGACGGGGCGTGAGTCGTGTTGGGTAGCTCAGTTGGTAGAGCACTTGCCCGCGAAAGGCAAAGGTCCCGAGTTCGAGTCTCGGTCCGGTACACAGTTTTAATCTGCCAGGAAGTTTCGTATAAACATTATTTCACCCATCTCACACCAATATATGCACTTCAAAAGCAATATACCCCCCAGGTGGCTCACGGTCCTTTCGTGAGTATGCGCGTGGCAAGCAAGGGGCCCCGAGCTATTGCAGCGTTCCTTCTTTCCCAGGCTGCATTTCCTTTCCCTTCCCCTCCTTTCCTGTCCTTGCTCCTTCCCCTCCGCCCTCTCCTCTCCCTCTCTTGGCGTCCTTGTTTATTTTGGCCCCGCTTCCTTCCTGGTTATGTTGGCTTTCCGATTTGGTTTTGTTACATAATCACCTCATCCTTTTGTCATTCTATGTTCCTCGTCTGGGGTTTGACCTCCATTATAAAATTTCTATGCCGTAGTGTGAGACATTTGGGGAAGAGCACCTTACCTAGTGTCTCTGGTGTGTACCCTCCTCTTTCTTTCCATCTTTTCCTCCATGTCATTGTCTGATGCTAGGGTACAGAGCCAGCATGGTAGCCAGCCTGTGTGGTGGGGTCACTATTTCCCCTTTCGGTTGAGCCCCCTGAACACACAGGGATCATCACACTTCTGATACCTGAGCTGTGACCTCCTCATGTGAGCCTAGGAGTGATTGCTTGTCATCCTGGAGCATAAAAACTCCCTGCACTGGCTGCCGTGCCAGACGGCCCTTGCTGTGGCTGGGTGGCGCCTGTGGGGAGAGCCCCTGATTGGAGTGGGTGGTATCAGGGTGGACACTACGCAAATGAAACGCATAGGGGTCCAAAACTCTGGCCGTTCTTCTACTGCCATCTGTTTGAATGATAAGGATTCTTTTCCTGGTGCTTCTTCTGCCCCTTCGGCCTTCCCTTCCATGGCTACCCCCTGGGAGGAGGGTCAGGCTCGTTAGCTTTATTTTTTGTGGAACACATTGAAGACAAGTTTGGCGAAGTGGCTCTTGGAGCAAGATGCGGTCGGGTTCGTTGTTGATCAAAACTGCTTCAGCTGCCCAGTTTGTGGCCCTTCATGCCTGTTACCATCTTGGCACAATTCCTGTGTCCATTACACCCCACCAGTCGTTGAATATGGTTCAAAGTGTAATTTTTCATAGGGACCTCATCCTACAAACTGATGAGGAACTTAGGGACATTCTAGCATGTTGAGGTGTTCACTTTGTTTGGCGTCTTCAGAAGGGCCCAAAGGACAATCACATTGATACTGGTGCCTTTATCCTGGCCTTTGAAGGAAATACACTCCCTGAGAAGGTCAAGATTATGGTTTATCGATGTGACATGAAGCCGTACATTCCACCACCTTTGAGATGATTTAAGTGCCTGCGTTGTGGACACATGTCTTCCCATTGTTCGCAGACCCCTCTCTGTGGGGACTGTGGACGTCTCTTCCATGATGGGAGTTACAGTGTTCCCCCTCCTGTGTGTGTTAATTGCCATGGCAATCATTCTCCACATTCACCGGATTGCCCTGTTGATAAGAAGGAAAAGAAGATACAGGAGTTTAAGTCCCTTCATCGTCTAACCTACACTGAGGCCTGTAAGAAGTATGCGCGTCCTCATTCTGTGTCAATGACGTCAAGCTATGCTCAAGTTACATCTTCACCCCTTCCTCCTCCCATTCCCGCAGCCCTCTTCCTCCCCCCCCCCCTTCTCAGCGGTTCCCACACCCTCCCTTCTGGGCGCTGCTCCCCCTCCCCAGCTGGAGAAATGTCCCACTTCTTCAGTGTCTGCTGGTCAAGGGCGCCCCTCCAGACCTTCCAGGCCAAAGGTCTGCTGCCACACGGCGACCACGAGAACCATGGTCTATGGGCCCAAATGTCGCCTGCTCTCTTTCTGTTCCAGATTTTGCTACAGCTGGCCCCTTTTTGCAGAACAGCCCTCCTTGATCTCAAGAAGAAGTCCTGGGACAAGCAGCCTCTGGTATCGCCAGACGTGTCGTCCCCATCTTCGCAACCTGACTCTGACCTGCTGTTCATGGATGGCGCCCCCTCATTGTCAGTGACGAATGGTGACCCAGCGGCATGATTGGCTTTAGCCTGTTCACCCCGAATTTGAATCATGGTTCTGTGATTATCCAATGGAATTGTAATGGGTATTACCCTCACCTTCCGGAGTTGACATCCCTTATTTCGTTTTACCCTGCAGCTTGTGTGGGTCTGCAGGAATCTCATTTTACTGATGATCACTCACCGACCCTCCATGGGTTCCGTGCTTTCTGTCGAAATCAGGTTGGCCCCTACAGGCCTGTGGTGGAGTTTCACTTTTGAAGCAAAGGTAATTACATTTACAACAATACTCGTGTATTAGAAAGTCGCGGGAAGTGTAAAAATGTGCGAATCATTAGACTCCATGAAATTTCTTAGGTGTCAAAGGAAGTGCATATGATAATAACTGCGGAAAACAACAGAAAGATAAGTTTCTCAGGCATGAAATAAGTTTTTATATTGTCTTGCCTTCAGTGAAGAAAGCTGATATGTCAATAAATCAGTGTGATTCAGCCGTTGTTACGTATGTTTCACAATAATTCATGTCCCTTGACAATCCGTTAACGCATGGAACACAAAAATATAACTGCTATGTTAGTTTAGCAGAAAATAACTAAAAACAAACATTACTCTTACTTGTGACTGTCTGCTTTCCCACCGTTTGGAGCGCTTGTGTCACTCCAACTGTCAAAGGGTAACAACCTTAGCACCAGACAGCGTCGTGAGTGTATATATTAGACTGTGCTCTGGTACCGTCTCTGACAGTTAGTCAGTTGTGGCAATATCATGTGATATGAGTGCATTCTGTGATGATCGAAGAAATATAAATGGAGAAATATTCATAACGTCACTATATATGGAGACAAAACCGGAAGAGATGCGGCACTATGTCATAATTATCATTACATGGCAGTAAAAGGTACAAGGCAGGATGTGGAAATTATTTTATCTGTCGAAGTCACAGCAGGAAACCAGCTAAATGATTTTAACTTGTAAAGTGCAATCTCTCACTAATGTTTGGTGTTCACATGCTGAAACTGAAGTGATTAAATACAATGTAAACAACTGACTTCCTTTATTAAATATTTTCACAACCCGTCATTACAACTAGCACTCAGTTTTATTTATTTAGCGTATGGCGCTACACACATGGTTTACACTTATGACAGTATGAAGTTATATGATAAAATACACTATAAAATACATAAGTGAAGGATACATATTCAGATAAAATATGATACATAAACACAATAAAAAGTAACATCACAGCAGATATTTTGCGTTACACAAGTCTTCAAATTCTGACGTCCAAATTGGCGATCCATTCGAGCCAGGGCGGTGTGGCGTTGAAGAAGTCAGCCCGACTACCCTGGTAGGCTCTTAATTCACAGTCCTGGGCGATGTGCTGTATTGTTTGATTAGGTGCCCCACAATCACAGCTAGGGATGGGGAGCTTTCCGCACTTGTGTAGATTGTGTGCACATAGTCCATGTCCTGTTCGGATTCTGTTTAGGCTTTTCCACAGCTGTCGAAGTTCAAAGCCCTTAGGTTTCTCTGATGGACAGATAAGTTCACGGCTGTCAGGGGAGGCACTATCACTCCTGCTCTCGTGCCATTTAGTATCCATGCTGAAGTTGGCAGCTGACAGTTGTTGGGCCAGTCTTAAAGGGGGATTTCTGGAGCGGAGTCGTATTCTTTCCAAAGTTGCGACATCTTCATGGATAGGAACTAGGGAACTATTTTTGTGTGTTCCTTCATCAGAGCTTCCCGTCTTCGCATGGAGGGTGGAACTATACGACTAAGTGTTGGAAGCCAATATAGTGGGGTAGCTTTTATGCATCCAGTTTTGGTTCTTATAGCAGCGTTGAGCTGGGTGTCCACCTTGTTTACATGCTTGCTGGTTAACCACACTGGTGTACAGTAGTCAGCTAAAGAGTACACTAGGGCGAGTGCAGAGGTTCGTAGTGTGTCTGCTGCTGCTCACCAGCTAGTGCTGTAGAGCCTCTGAATGAGGCTGTTCGGTGAGCTTATTTTATTGGATACATTTTCCAGGTGTCTTTTGAAGGATAATGTCCTATCTAGAGTGACCCCCAGGTACTTTGGATGTGGCTGATATCGCAGTTGAATGTTATTCATATGAACCTTCAGCTCATATCCCGCCATTCTGTTGTTCAAATGAAAACAGCTGTCTTCAGTCATGGTGGGATTTGGTATTAGCCTCCTTTTGGTGAAATACTCATTCATTTTGTTTAGGTCAGTTGTGAGGATGTTTTCAGTGTCTTGAAACTGCTTGCTTTGGATAGCTAGGGCCATATCATCAGCATAGCTGAACTTCCTTGAGATGGTTTCAGGCAGGTAAGACATGTAAAGATTAAAAGAGCATTGGTGCTAAAACTGATCCTTGAGGCAGTCCATTGTTAAGTTTCCTCTGTTTGCTTGTGTCATTACCCTGATTCACCTGGAAGTATCTATCCGAAAGAATGTTGTTGATAAGTCTCAGTGTTATACGGCAGGGGATTACTTTATCAGTTTGTGTAGAAGTCCTTCCTTCCGTGCAGTGTCACAGGCAGCTATTAGGTCTATGAAAGCTACCGCAGTCTTTTTTTGTTTTTCAAAACCGCATCAGTATATGTCGTTAGACTTAGAACCTGGTCTGTGCAGCTCCTATTCGGTCTGAAACTTGCCTGCTCTGGTGGGATGGCTTCTAGGATTCGTGGGCCCAGCCTGTTGAGGAGTAGCCGTTCCAAAAGTTTGTATTAGCAGCTGAGAAGAGCGATAGGGCGGTAACTTTCTGCTTTATCTGATGGTTCGTTTGGCTTCAGCACAGCAATTATTTTAGTAATTTTAAAACCTTTTGGCAGGCAGCCCAATTTTAGTATGCATGAGTAAAACTTGGTCAGCCATTTCTTCGTTTCCTTCCCACATCGAGTCAGGAATTCAGCGTCCATTCCATCATAACCAGGCGCCTTACCCGTTTTACCATCACTGAGAGCAGCTTTTAGTTCCTCAGTTGTGAAGCTCCGAGAGTACTCAGTTTGTTGAGGTGGTGTTCGCTGTATGTTTCTGTACTCCCTTTTTACTTTTTGTGTGTGGTGTTTGTCTCGTAGTGCTCTAGATAGTGATACAATTGGACCTGAACTGATTTATGCATTCAGTTATGCAGTTTTATAACGAGCGAGCTGTTGCAGTTTAGTAACTACACTATTTCATCTGTATGAGTAGCTATTTTGACTAATACATGAACAGTATTTTAATCTGCGTATAATATTGAGTAAATGATTATTGTAGTTATTACGTGATAAGATTATTACGTAATCCAGTGGTACACATCGTTAGCAACTCTTAGTGCGTGGTCATAAAAGTGGAATAGTTGCGTACTGCAATTTAGTTATAATTCGATGTCTTCGCGGTCATATTTTTAGAATAAATCCCGACGTCCGTATTGTAAACCTCCCATCATAAAACGGACCACCTCTAACCCGTCAATGGCACGTTTGGCTTCTACACAGCCTGATGAGCCACCCTGTATATTAATGACGTGCTCTTCTGCGACATTCAGAATTTATTTCAGTACTGTGCTAATTCTGATGGCGCGTGCCCTTTCTCATCCAGTGAGCAAAGAGTGACCGTGCGGGTATGCTACGCACACCGAAGCCTTTCATTCGTTACACAGCGGCCTGGTGTAGACAGGGGAAGAGGAGAGGGGGGGAGTGGGTGGTTATGGGGCAGTAAATGTGGCAACCTGGTGGCTGATCGGGCTGTTAAATCGTTAACTCGGCACATTAGCTGACCGCGACGAAATTATCGCCCAGCTGAATCTCTAAACGTCGGCTATAATTTGCCTACCATTCGGCGCTCTTTACGTAATGCACAGCACCATATAGTCCGTCCTAGTTGAGCATTAGTCCGCACGCTCTATATCTGCCAGTTACCAAATGACTAAGCTGGGTAAGTAGCAAGACGGACTGTGACGGTTAGCTATTCATTATGAATCCCTATAGAGTGGGTACAGTGTAATGTGTATTAAGCAGACATCAGACCGAAATAGTCGCGAGACGCTGGCGTGACTCTTTTATTCAGATTTTGCACCAAGACGTTAACTTTAATATTACACCTATTTTCCCTGCTATCAGACATTTGTTTATTTATTAGTAATAGGAATGGTGATGAATTGCTGGTGCTATGGATGCGTAAACCATGGACCTATCCGTTGGTGGGGAGGCTTGCGTGCCTCAGTGATACATTTGTAGACTTAGAGAAATCTTTTGACAGTGTTAACTAGAATACTCTGTTTCAAATTCTGCAGCTGGCAGGGGTAAAATACAGGGAGCGAAAGGCTATTTACAATTTATACACAAACCAGTTATAAGAGTTGAGGGGCACGAAAGGGAAGCAGTGGTTGGGAAGGGAGTGAGACTGGGTTGTAGCCTATCCCCGATGTTATTCAATCTGCATATTGAGCAAGCAGTAAAGGAAACAAAAGAAAAATTCGGAATAGGAATTGAACTCCATGGAGAAGAAATAATAACTTTGGGGTTCGCCGATGACATTGTAGTTCTGTCAGGGGCAACAAAGGACCTGGAAGAGCAGTTGAACGGAATGGGCAGTGTCTTGAAAGGAGGATATAAGATGAACATCAACAAAAGCAAAACGAGAATAATGGAATGTCGTCGAATTAAGTCGGGTGATGCTGCGGGAATTAGATTAGGAAATGAGACACTTAAAGTAGTAAAGGAGTTTTGCTATTTGGGGAGCAAAATAACTGATGATGATCGAAGTAGAGAGGATATAAAATGTAGACTGGCAATGTCAAGGAAAGCGTTTCTGAAGAAGAGAAATTTGTTAACATCGAGTATAGATTTAAATGTCAGGAAGTCGTATCTGAAAGTATTTGTGTGGAGTGTACCCATGTGTGGATGTGAAACTGGATGATAAATAGTTTAGACAAGGAGAGAATAGAAGCTATCGAAATGTGGTGCTACAGAAGAATGCTGAAGATTAGATGGGTTGACCACATAACTAATGAGGAGGTATTGAATAGAACTGGGAAGAAGAGAAATTTGTGGCACAACTTGACTAGAAGAAGGGATCGGTTGCTGGGACATATTTTGAGGCATCAAGGGATCTGCAGATTAGTATGGAAGGCAGCGTGGAGGGTAAAAAACATAGAAGGAGACCAAAAGATGAATACACTAAGCGGATTCAGAAGGATGTGGTTGCAGTAGGCACTGGGTGATGAAGAAGCTTGCACAGGATAGAGTAGCATGGAGAGCTGCATCAAACAAGTCTCTGGACTGAAAACCACCACCATAACAACAACAACAACAACAATAACAACATGGATGCAAATCGAAATTTGTCAGAAAAGCTACTTTTCATACACTACTCAGCCAGAACATTACGACCAACGACCTACTGTCGATATACACCCGTTCAGGCTATGCCAGCCTCACCTAGTGAGGCATGACACACGTACGGTGCATGCAGTATCAGTGAGCGTGCTGTCCATGTGTAGAATAGGAAAGGCGTGCGATCTAAGTCTGACCGAGGGCGGGTTGTGATAGCCCGGAGACTCGGCATTTTGAAGACTGCAAGACTTGTCGGATGTTCGAGGAGTGCTGTGATGTGTGTCTTCAACACGTGGTGAAACCAAAATGAAACCTCGTCTAGGTGACGTGGGGCTCAGCGGCCACCCCTCATTATAGATGTAGCAGGATGAGCAGAGCGGTAAAATAGGCAGGTGGCGAGGTGGGGCGGAAGTAACATCAGACTTTAATACAGAGCAGAGTACAAGTGTGTCTGAACACTCAGTGCACCGAACACTCCTAACGATTGGCCTCCACAACCGACAACACATAAATGTGCCTGTGAACACCATGACATTGGAGACTACGACAGCAATGGGCACGTGACCATCGGCACTGGACGTTTGCGCTATGGCAAGGCGGTCTGATGAATCCCGATACCTTCTTCATCATGCCTATGGGATGGCGCGAATCGGTCATCTTCCAGGGAATAGCTCTTTGACCCTGTGCAGTGAGACGAAGACAACCTGGCGGCGGCTCCATTATGCTCTGGGGAACATCATTCACGTGGGCATCTGTGGGTCCAGTGGATCCCGTACAAGGCACCATGACAGTCGTGTTTCCCAGACCCCCCCAGGGGGTCCACAACTCTTTTTGTGGATACGTGCGTAGCGAGCACGGGACCCCGAGCTAATGTGGCCCTCCTTCCTCTCCGGGCTGCATACCTTCCTTTTCCGCATCCTTCCCCATCCCCCATCTTCGCCCCCCCTCCCCTCACCTCTGGCTCTTTCCTTCCCTTTCTCCCCATCTGGGAGTATGATTTGTGCCTACGTCCGGAGACAGACGCTCGTAAATTTAACGCATTCTTCGCCTTCTCTGCTTGTATGTCTTCATCCTTCCTTTGTCCTTCTCTTTTCCTTACCTCTTCTCTTTACCCTTTTCTCCGCTGCGGCGTTTGAGACCTCTCTTCTTTTCTTTCCCTTTCTTTGTTTTTCTCTTTCTCTTTCTTCCTCCCTGTGCGTGTCTGAAGGCCGACCCACGCATTTTCGTGCGTAGCCGGTGACGGGGTAACGCGTAATTCCCCGCCCCGGGTAGACAGGTAGGACACGTACGTACCCCCTGGTAACTGCCAGGCCCAGGGAGGGGTGATTACCCGAGCTGATACCTTCCGAAAGTGCCGATTGGTCCCTCCGTCCGTTTGTTGGGAGGTGTGACCTGAGGTGTGAACAATCACCTAAGGCGGGAGTGCCCTCAGAGAGGGCCCCAACAAGGGAGGAGCGCGCCATCGGAGACGCCGGTAACCATGGGGGATTCTTCCGCAATGGTTTCCTCACCTTCCACTATGTCTGCTCACAAGCGTAAGTTCACTGAGTCTCAGCCACAGACAGTTCTTCCATCGTTGCCACAGTTCCTTGTTGTTTCTCGGTCTGATGAAGGTCACGACTTCTCCACGGTCAACCCTTTCATTATTCAGAAAGGTGCCGACGCAATTGCAGGTCCTGTAAAGTCTTGTTCCAGATTACGGAATGGCACCTTGTTGTTAGAGACAGTCAGTGCCCTCCAGGCACAAAAATTGCTGCGTACTTCACTTCTCCACACCTTCCCTGTCCGGGTGGAACCGCACCGTACTTTAAATTCCTCGAGTGGAGTCGTTTATACATGCTCCCTCAATGGATTGTCTGACGACGAAATTCAGCAATACCTGTCTGACCAGGGCGTAACGGCTGTTCATAGAGTTATGAAAAGGGTTGACACGAACATCATTCCAACCTGCACTGTTTTCTTGACATTTGACAAAGTTCAACTCCCATCCAAAATCAAAGCAGGCTATGAGATAATTTCCGTTCGCCCTTATGTCCCAAATCCTATGCATTGCTATTGGTGTCAGCGGTTCAATCGCACCAGCCAGTCCTGTTCCAATCCGGCCAAATGTGTTACGTGTGGCAAGGATGCCCATGAGGGTGCTTGTCCACCACCATCCCCTCGCTGCATCAACTGTATGGGTGACCACGCAGCTTCTTCTCGAGATTGCCCCATTTTTAAAGACGAAAAGCTCATCCAGGAAATCAGAGTGAAGGAAAAGGTGTCGACCTTTGCTGCTCGAAAATTATTCGCCAGTCGACAGCCCACCGTGCCTCAGACAGGAAAATACAGCACTGTCCTTGCTTCTCCTCGGCCAACAAAGGAGACGGCCACGCAGACTTGCGACCTCAACTTTAGTGCCAGGGTTGTCAGAGCGGCCAGCGCAAAGATCGCTCGTTCAACCTCACCACTTTCGCCTGCCCACTCTACAGCTCACCCTTCATCGGGTTCTGCTAAATCTCGAGCCCAAAAGTCAGACACCAAGGCTTCGAAAAAAGAGCATACTCGTGAAGATTTTTTACATACCCCAACTTCACAACCATCGGTTCCTCCTTCATCTAAACATCATATTTCCAAGAATGCTAATAAGAAACCCAGTTCATCTCCTCCTCCGCCAAGGCATGTCTCATCTACAGCACCACCTGGCGGAAATCGCTCTCGGCCGTCTTCTGTGTCGCCGAGGCGCACTGCTGGCGGCCGATCAACCGGCCAATCGCTGGCGACAGGAGCTGCTCCTGAACAACCCATGGATCAGGGTCTTCTGCCTTCGGCTGAGTGCCATTCCATTCTGTCGGTCGCAAGCACTGAGCAGTCGTTGAGCTGACGGCTACCTTGGTCACATTACTCCATTTTATGTTCACCCTATGTCCATTATCCACTGGAATATCCGCGGCATTCGAGCCAACCGGGATGAATTGTCGATCCTCCTACGATCCTACTCGCCGGTCATCTGTCTTCAGGAAACAAAGCTGCGTCCGCATGACCGCCTTGTTCTCCCCCATTTTCAGTCTGTCCGATTTGATCTCCCCTCTGTTGAAGGCACTCCAGCCCATGAAGGACTCATGATTCTTCTCCATGATACTTTCCATTATCACCCAATCCACTTAAACACTTCCTTCCAAGCTGTTGCTGTCCGTCTTTCCCTTTCTGGATATACCTTTTCTCTTTGTGCTGTATACATTCGATCGTCCACACCAATGGCACGAGCTGATCTGCTTCATCTTCTTGGTCAGCTTCCACACCCCTATTTGCTGGTTGGGGACTTCAATGCCCACCACCCGCTTTGGGGATCTCCACATCCTTGTCCACGTGGCTCACTATTGCTAGACGTCTTCCACCAAGCGGATATAGTTTGTCTCAAGACAGGGGTCCCTATATTTTTTTCTGTCTCCACGACAAATTTCTCTCATTTGGACCTTTCGGTCGGTACTGTTCCGCTAGCTCGGCGCTTCGAATGGTTCGCCCTTGACGATACACACTCGAGTGATCACTTTCCATGTGTCCTTAGACTGCAGCCTCAACTGCCCTATATGCGCCCGCGACGCTGGAAGTTTGCCAAAGCCGATTGGACACTTTTTTCGTCTCTAGCGACATTCGATGACCGTCACTTTCCTAGCGTCGACGATGAGGTCACACATATTACCGACGTTATTCTTACAGCTGCGGAACGTTCAATACCACGCACCTCCGATTTGCCCCGGCGCCCCCCAGTTCCTTAGTGGAACGAGGCATGCCGTGACGCAATACGTGAGCGGCGACGTGCTCTTCGCGTTTTCCGCCACCATCCTACTTTGGTCAACTGTATCCGCTATAAGCAGTTCCGTGCGCGATGCCGTCGCGTCATCCGCGATAGCAAGAAGGCAAGCTGGAAATTCTTTATTAGCTCATTTAACACCTTCACTCCCTCCTCGGAAGTTTGGAGTCGGATTCGACAGTTATCCGGCGCGCCTAGTTTCTTACCGGTCTCTGGGCTCACTGTCGCGCGTGATACGTTAGTGGACCCCGTCGCAATTTCTAACTCCTTGGGTAAACACTTTGCTGAGATTTCGAGCTCTTCAAATTACCCGCCAGCGTTTCTCCCGAAGAAACGTGCAGCGGAAGTGCAACCTCTTGCTTTCTTCTTTCAAAATCGCGAAAGCTATAATACTGTTTTCTCCATGCGGGAACTCCAACATGCACTCTATTCTTCTCGCTCCTCCGCCCCAGGACCGCATGGTATCCACATCCAAATGTTGCTGCATTTATCAACCCATAGTCTGTGTTACCTCCTTCGCATTTATAATCGAATTTGGACCGACAGTACTTTTCCCAGACGATGGCGGGAAGCTATCGTCGTTCCTGTTCCGAAACCTGGAATTGACAAACATCTCCCCTCTAGCTATCGCCCCATTTCTCTCACTAGTAGTGTATGTAAGGTTTTGGAGCGTATGGTGAATTGCCGTTTAGCTTGGTGGCTGGAGTCCCGGAGTCTTTTAACACCTGCCCAATGCGGTTTCCGAAAGCATCGTTCTGCAGTTGACCATCTTGTTTCTCTCTCCACTTATATCATAAACAACTTTCCCCGGAAACGCCAAACAGTAGCAATATTTTTTGTCTGGAGAGAGCATACGATACCTGTTGGAGGACAGGCATCCTCCGCACACTGTTCTCTTGGGGCTTTCGAGGTCGGCTGCCCCTTTTTCTTAGCGAATTTATGGCAGAGCGCACATTTAGAGTGAGGGTGAACACTACTCTCTCCCGTACTTTCTCCCAAGAAAACGGGGTACCCCAGGGCTCCGTGCTAAGTGTTGTACTGTTTGCTATTGCCATAAATCCAATTATGGATTGTCTCCTTCCTGATGTCTCGGGCACCCTCTTTGTGGACGATTTTGCGACCTACTACAGCTCTCAACGGACCAGCCTTCTTGAACGACGTCTTCAAGGATGTCTCGATCGCCTCTACTCTTGGAGCACAGAAACCGGCTTCCGTTTTTCTCCCAGTAAGACCGTTTGTGTTAATTTTTGGCGAAGTAAGGAGTTTCTTCCACCCTCCTTACATCTAGGACCTGTCAACCTTCCGTTTTCCGACGTCGCTAAATTCTTGGGTTTTATGTTTGACAGAAAACTGAGCTGGTCCTCCCACGTTTCCTATCTTTCGGCTCGCTGTCTGCGATCGCTCAACACCCTCCGTGTCCTGAATGGTACCTCCTGGGGAGCGGACCGAGTGGTCCCCCTTCGCCTCTATCGCGCCTTAGTGCGCTCGAAATTGGACTATGGAAGCATAGTTTACTCCTTTGCTCGGCCGTCTATTCTTCGTCGTTTCGACTCTATCCACCACCGTGGATTACGTTTAGTGTCTGGAGCTTTTTACACCAGCCCTGTGGAAAGCCTTTATGCTGAGACTGCTGAACCTCCGCTGTCCAATCGGCGAGCAGTCCTTCTGAGTCGTTATGCTAGCCATCTGTCTTCCATGCCTGCTAATCCAGCCCATGACATTTTCTTCGACGCCTCCTTTGATGTAGGGTATGCAGGCCGCCCCTCCTCCCTACTACCACCGGGAGTCCGCTTCCGTCAACTGCTCCATTCTCTTTCCTTCCGCTTTCCTAAAACCTTCTTGACAACTTGGGGTACAGCACCGCCTTGGCTCAGTCCCCGGATCTGCCTGCTCCGTGACCTTTGTCAATTTCCCAAGGATGGTACCCCCTTCACTTGTTTATCGTTGGGCATTTGCTGCTCTATGTGCACAAATGAAGGAAGACACATTTATTTACACTGATGGCTCGAAAACATCGTTGGGTGTAGGGAGTGCCTATATTGTTGGCGACACCCCAAATCAATTTCGGCTTCCCGACCAGTGTTCGGTTTATACTGCGGAGCTTTACGCTGTTCTCCAGGCTGTCCACTACATCAGCCGCCATCAGCGGATACAGTATATTATCTTCTCAGATTCTCTCAGCTCTCTCCTCAGTCTCCAAGCTCATTACCCTGTGCACCCACTGGTCCACCGGATTCAGGACTGTCTGCGCTTGCTCCACCTGGGGGGCGTCTCGGTGGCGTTCCTCTGGCTACCGGGACACGTTGGTATCTGTGGAAATGAGGCGGGCGATATTGCGGCCAAGGCTGCAGTCTCTCTTCTTCGGCCAGCTATTCAATCGATTCCCTTCGCCGATCTACGGAGCGTTTTATGTCGTCGTGTTGTTCTTTTATGGCACGCACATTGGTCGACATTTCATCATAATAAATTGCGGGACGTGAAAGGGCTTCCTTGTGCTTGGACCTCTTCCTCCCGAACGCGTCGTCGGGAGGAGGTAATGTTAACTAGACTCCGGATAGGGCACTGTCTTTTTAGCTATCGACATCTTTTAAGCGGCGATCCTCCCCCACTCTATCCCCACTGCTCTCAGCTGTGGACGGTAAGACACCTTTTAATTGAGTGCCCCTATTTTACTCCGTTACGCGCCCGTCTACAGCTGTCGCCTGATATATCGTCAATTTTAGCAGATGACACGCGCTCGCCCGATCGCGTTCTCGAGTTTATTAGTGCCAGTGAAATGACGTCAGTCCATTGAAGCTTTTTTTTTGGGACAACCAACCCCTTTCTGTAGTGGATTTTTAAGCCTTCCTTCTGCTTTAAGTTTCTCCAATTTTTTGAGTTTCGTTCCCATTGCTGCTGGTTTCCATTTTCGGTTTTTACTGTTTCCTAAGTCACGGACCGGTCGCTAATGACCATAGCAGTTTTGAGACCTAAAACAAAAAAAAAAAAAAAGTTCCCGGGAGCAGTGGCATTTTTCAACAAGATAATGCGCCATGTCACAAGGCAAGGAGTGTATGAATATTGGCCCTCGATATATCAGAAAAGTACCGATATACTGAGGAAAAAATGTCGACTTCTGGCTTATAAAAATATTCGTTGCAAATTGTGAATATACTACCGGTTTTAGATCTGTATATTTAATTATTGATTTATTACTAGATATTTTGTACATCAATGAGGTAACAAGGTAGCTGCCTCCTTATCACCCTTAGAACAAGAATTGACACGATAACGTTGCACGTTCACGCCTGGCGATGACCCCTTTCCTAGCAGTGGTAACTGTAGATATAGGATGGCAATCATTCAACTACATGAAAAAACCGTAAATTAGTTGAAAAAATAGGGGGGGGCACACACTTTATTCAACAAGTAAACGTCACTACAGATATTCGGATTTAGGTTGCGACATGTTCGATATGCCTGTCATCATCGGCGGTGATGTGCTTTAGACGAATAGCGAAATCCTGCATCACCCGTTGAAGTGCCGGAATATCGATGCTGTCGATGACCTTCTGAACCATTGCTTTCAGCTCAGCAGTGGTTTGGGGGTTGTTGCTGTACACCTTGTCTTTAATGTAGGCCCACGAAAAGCAGTAGCATGCGTTCAATCCGGTGAATAATCGAGGCCAACGCCAGTGGCCTCTGGGTACACCAGAGCCAGAATGCGGTCTCCAAATTGCGCCTCCAGGACATCAAACACTCTTCTGCTTCAATGGGGTCGAGCTCCGTCTTGCATGAACCACATCTTGTCGAAATCAGGGTCACTTCGGATGATGGGAATGAAATCATCTACCAGAACCTTCACGAGTCGTTCGGTAGTCACCGTGCCATCAAGGAATATCGCACCGATTATTCCACCACACAGCACACAATCACCTGTTGACGGTGAAAAGACTTCTCGATCGCGAAATCCCCCAAACGCCCAATTTTTGCTTATTGACTAACCCATCCAAGAGGAAATGGGCTTCGTCGCTAAACAAAAGCGTACTAACTCCCATCACGCCCCGCGGCCAACTGTGCAGTTTGAACGTCCTAACGCAATCCGTTCAGAGTTACGATAATTTTATTTCATATATTTCAACAACTGAAACTTGAAACTTCCTGGCAGATTAAAACTGTGTGCCGGGCCGAGACTCGAACTCTGGATCTTTGCCTTTCGCGGACAAGTGGGCTACCAACTGAGCTACCCAAGAAAGACTCACGACCCGTCCTCACAGCTTCAATGCTGCCAGTACCTCGTCTCCCACCTTCCAGACTTCACAGAAGCGCTCCTGCGAATCCTGCAGAACTAGCACTCTTGGAAGAAAGGATATTTCGGAGACATGGCTTTGCCACAGCCTGGGGGTTGTTTCCAGGCGAGTCGTGAGTCGTGCTTGGGTGGCTCAGTTGGTAGTGCACATATCCGCGAAAGGCAAAGCTCCCGAGGTCGAGTCTCGGTCCGGCACACAGTTTTATTCTTCCAGGAAGTTTCATATCAGCGCACACTCCGACGCACCGTACGACAACGCGGAACCTATCGTGTACACACTTTTGAGTAATCAAAACCATGAATGATAGCATCCACACTTCCTTTGCTGACTGAAAGCTTCAGTGCCAACAGTTGGGTTTTTATGCGTTGGTCCTCGTTGAGCAGATTAGCAAGCTGCATCTTATCAGGTATGGCAGCAGTGGGTGGCCTCCGCAGACGCTGCAGATTTTGGAGCTCTGCCTAACCGCCTTCTCGTAATGGCCTCACTCTTTTTGCCTAGCGAATAACCGTGCTTCTGACGACTGCAGATGCTCCATAAACTGTACTCAAACGTTTGTCAATGTTCTCAGCTGTGTTTTCACTCGCAGTGAGATATTCAATGTCGACACGCTGCTTGTACGCTACTGGCCATTAAATTGCTGCACAAAGAAGAAATGCAGATGATAAACGGGTATTCGTTGGACAAATATATTATACTAGAACTGATATGTGATTACATTTTCACGCAATTTGGGTGGATAGATCCTGAGAAATCACTACCCAGAACAACCACCTCTGGCCGTAATAACGGCCTTGATGCGCCTGGGCATTGAGTCAAACAGAGCTTGGATGGCGTGTGCAGGTACAGCGGCCCATGCAGCTTCAACACGATACCACAGTTCATCAAAAGTAATGACTGGCATATTGTGACGAGCCAGATGCTCGGACATCATTGATCAGACGTTTTCAATTGGTGAGAGATCTGGAATCTGGAGTATGTGCTGGCCAGGGCAGCAGTCGAACATTTTCTGTATCCAGAAAGGTCCGTACAGGACCTGCAACATGCGGTCGTGCATTATCCTAATGAAATGTAGGGTTTCGCAGTGATCGAAAGAAGGTTAGAGCCACGGGTCGTAACACATCTGAAATGTAACGTCCACTGTTCACAGTGCCGTCAATGCGAACAAGAGGTGACCGAGATGTGTAACCAATGATACCCCATACCATCACGCCATTACGGCGATGACGAATACACGCTTCCAATGTGCGTTTACCGCGATGTCGCCAGACACGGATGCGACCATCATGATGCCGTAATCAGAACCTGGATCCATCGAAAAAATGACGTTTTGCGGTTCGTGCACCCAGGTTCGTCGTTGAGTACACCATCGCAGGCGCTCCTGTCTGTGATGCAACGTCAACAGTAACCGCAGCCATGGTCTCCGAGCTGATAGTGCGTGCTGCTGCAAACGTCGTCGAACTGTTCGTGCAGACGGTTGTTGTCTTTTAAACGTCCCCATCTGTTGACTCAGGTGTCGCGACGTGGCTGCACGATCCGTTACAGCCATGCGGATAAGATGCCTGTCATCTCGGCTGCTAGTGATACGAGACCGTTGGGATCCAGAACGGCGTTCCGTATTACCCTCCTGAACCCACAGATTCCATATTCTGCTAACAGTCATTGGATCTCGACCAACGCGAGCAGCAATGTCGCGATACGATAAACCGCAACCGCAATCGCGATAGGCTTCAATCCGACCGTTATCAAAGTCGGAAACGTGATGGTACGCATTTCTTCTCCTTACATGAGGCATCAAAACGACGTTTCACCAGGCAACGCCGGTCAACTGCTGTTTGTGTAGAAATCGGTTGGAAACTTTCCTCATGTCAGCACGTTGTAGGTGTCGCCACCAGGGCCAACCTTGTGTGAATGCTCTGAAAAGCTACTCATTTGCATAACACAGCATCTTCTTCCTGTCGGTTAAATTTCTCGTCTGTAGCACGTCATCTTCGTGGTGTAGCAATTTTAATGGCCAGTAGTGTAATTTACGTCGTTTACAGATACCATTTTAAAACGTTGCTACAACTACGCTGTCGATTTGAGGAGCCGGCCGCGGTGGTCTAGCGGTTCTAGGCGCGCAGTCCGGAACCGCGCGACTGCTACGGTCGCAGGTTCGAATCCTGCCTCGGGCATGGATGTGTGTGGTGTCCTTAGGTTAGTTAGGTTTAAGTAGTTCTAAGTTCTAGGGGACTGATGACCACAGTAGTTAAGTCCAATAGTGCTCAGAGCCATTTGAACCATTCGATTTGAGGAAAAGGGAAATTTGCGGGCGATCTCCGGAACCCTCAGATAATCCATATATAACGTTTCGCGTTCGCACCGCTGTTGCTGACTGAAACACAAAAATTGGAGCATGACTTCTTGACTATATCTAAATTATTTTATTTCATTTACATTTGTTCTAACCACGACGATATCTCATAATGAAGGTTCTGGCTATTACTTATCATACATCCGTAACCATCACACAGACTTCTCGTTTGCGGACGCATCCTTACTGGAAGGTTTTCTTCTCTGTTATCGTAAGCAAAGTGATCGAAATAAAAAAAAAAAAAAAGATTCAAGAGTGAGATTAAAATTCAAGGTGAAAAGATTTCAGTGATAAGATTCGTCGATGATATTTCTCTCCTCAGTGAAAGTAAAGAGGAATTACAAGAAATGCAAACAGCAAGGAAATTACATCAGAATTGATGATCAGCAAGTAGATGAAATTAAGGAATTCAGCTATCTAGCCAGCAAAATAACTCGTGACAGTCGGAGCGAGGAAGACATCAAAAATAGACCATCACGGCCAAGGAGGACACTCCTGGCCAGCAGACGTCTGCCACTATCAAACATAAGTATTGCATTAGGGAAGTATTTTCTGAGAATGTACGTTTGGAGCACACACAGGATTGTATGGTAGCAAAACATGGGCTGTGGGAGAACCGGAACAGAAGATAATCGAAGCATTTTGGATGTGGTGCTACAGAATGCTATTTAAAATTAGGTGAACTCGCAAGGTAAGGAATGTGGACGCTTTCCGGAGAATCGACGATGAAAGGAATTGACAAGAAGAAGAGACACGATAGTAGGACATCTGTTACGACGTCAGGGAAGAACTTCCATGGTACTAAATGGCGTTATAGAGGTGAAAAACCGTCTAAGAAGACAGAGATCGGAATGCATCCAACAAACAATGAACACTTAGGTTGCAAGTGTTACTCTGAGATAAAAAGGTTGGTCCAGGAGAGGAATTCGGGGATTCGTATCAGGCCTGTCACAAGACTGATGACTAAAAAAAAAAGTCGTATACTTTCTTAAGTGTAAGTTAGTTTTCGTTACTAATTGTGATGTACCCAGGGCGAAAGAAAAAAAATATCGCAGTTGGCGGTCGGAATACGATTCCTCATCCCAGTTCATGACTAAACTGTTTCTAGTAAAACCTAGCGCCACAAACAGATTCAATAGAAAAGCGATTTGAAAATGAGGCTTTGGCAACGCTGTAACTGCATGCAGTGTAGCCAAGAACAGGTAGCTTGAACTCAGCGCTGTGCCGGAGCTGTCCCATTAGCTCAGTGAGACAAGGCAATACTGTGATAAACGGATATTCAGATTTGCCGATGTCCGAGTCGCGTTTCCACCATTCCCCTTTTCGTAACGAAAGATTCAAATTTATCTAACTTTTACCTCCACAATGCGCCAACTTTCTGTTTCTTTCTGTTGCTACTACCTTTATTTAAACATTAAGACATAATATAAACTTCTTACAGAAATAAACGATCACTTTGTTTGGTCCGTGATGCAAATAAAGACCATAGAAAATACTGAAGGATACAGTAACTTCGAGAATATACTACACTAGATTTCATAGTACGCTATGCGCAATAATTCCCTCCACCATTGCTTAAGCGACATGCAAACGAGCTATAGGGTCGTGTGCATACATGGGTGGAGTACTATAAACTTTCCCCTTTAAGTGTCACCACAAATAAAAATCTAGTGGAATAAGGTCCGGGATACGTGAAGCCCAGAACTTTGGACCTCCACGACCAATCAATTTGCTTGGAAGCGCTTCATTTAAATAGTTAGGCACATTGATTCCATAGTGCGGCGGTGCACCATCAACCTCAAGCCACAGATGTTGTCGATCACCAAGTGGAACGTTTCATAATGCATCACGCTGAAGTATTGCAAAGAAACATAAAATACAGGGTCGCATTCAACTCGTCAGGCAATAGGTAAGGGCCCGATAGCCCCCTCCCGCAATTCCAGCCTACAGGTTCATGCCAAAGCGTGCCTGAGAGCGGCGTTCATGGATGACGTGTGCGTTGTGTTCCGACCAATAACAGTTGTTGTGAAGGTTAAAAATACTTTCACGAGTGAAGCAAAATTCGTCAGTCCATATCACGTTGTTTATAAAATGTTTATCTTCTACTTGGTGCAAAAGCCATTCACAAAACTGTTCTCGTCGAATGTGGTTCTCTGGCCGCTGGTGTTGAGTTAACGTCTGATGATGTGGATACACTTCTTCACCGTGCAAAACTTCAACAACCAGTCTTTGATATATCCGGAACTGCTTTGCAATATTGCTGGTACTTCACTGAGGTGATTGGTTACCGGTTTCAAGAATCGCGTCCTCTCTTTGTGGAGTACGTCTAATGAAAGATGAGAAGGAAATCGGTCGTGCCCTTTCAAAGGAACAATCCTGGCATTTTTCTGGAGCGAAATCACGGAAAACCTAAATGAAGATGGACAGACACGGGTTCAACCATCGTCCTTCCGAATGCGAGTCCAGTGTACTAATCATTGAGCCACCTCGCTCGGTGCTGGATTGGACACTCCTAATAGTCGTATTTTATAAACTGAGTCGACATGCCGAAACAAAAAATCTGAAAAGGGATCTTAACAGAGAAAGGATTTTCCTGTACACCATCAGTTCATAAAGTCTCAGGACTGAATTAATAAAAAATAGAGAAAATTTTGATGGTGGACTTAATGCTTCAAGTGCTCTGCATAGTCTAGCCCTCTCTTGAACGCAACGCACAGAACCTTCACCGAGCGAGTTGGCGCAGTGGTTAGACACTGGACTCGCATTCGGGAGGACGACGGTTCAATCCCGCGTCCGGCCATCCTGATTTAGGTTTTCCGTGATTTCCCTAAATCACTCCAGGCAAATGCCGGGATGGTTCCTCTGAAAGGGCACGGCCAACGTCCTTCCCATCCTTCCCTAATCCGATGAGACCGATGACCACGCTGTCTGGTCTCCTTCCCCAAAACAACCAACCAACAGAATCTTCTTACAACCATGTGAATTCCTTGTTAAGGATGTTGCTCATTGGCTTGAATGTCGGTTACATTATCAAGGAGTTGACTCTTTATCTGAATTCCTTGAGTATGTCGACTTGTGGAAAGTTCCTCAATAACACCGAGTCCAGTCAGCCGTGATGATTTATTCCAGAAACGAAATGTCCACGTTTTCAAGTCGCGGCAAGCGTTCACTCGTCGTTGTATTTGTTACGAAGTGAAGGTGTGCGGAACACACTATGGGCACACGTCCGCCTGATAATAGCAGACCGGTGTAATGCATACCCCTTGTTTAGTCTTCGGTTCAAAATGCCACCGCAGTTACTGCGTTGACATCGCTTACAAACCAGAAATCTCAGTCTCGAAACTTTTTGGACGGACAATTTGTAGGTAACACTCGAAGATTAACTTTTGTCTGAAAGAATTTTTTCATTTTGATTATGTTTCAGGCTTTGGGCTGATGCATTTCAGCAATACATTGAATACATTCTTCCACAAATATTGTTCGGTTTTTTTTGTTCGTTAATGCTCACGACTGATATAGAAACATTCAGTCCCATTACCAAAGGCAACGTTCGTTTGACCAGCATCAAAACCTTATATGCTAAAACGAACTCTATTCTTTCTTGAAGCAAAGAGGAGAAACATTCAGAAATTTTTTAACCTGTCACTGTACTTGAGCAACTACATTTCTGTTTTAATTAAATCAAGCACTTTCTTCAATGCCATTCCCGCCCACGTACTTAATTTAACGACATTAGACAGTATTTTGAGACAGATGTAAGATGAAATAATGCATATAAAATGTCTGCTGCGAAACTTTTCGTGCAAATATCTCGAAATGTTGTCACATTTAACGCCGAACTGTTTTTAGCGCAGATTACGACTTTTTAGCGACCTGGTGAAACTGTGCCGTTAATTCGAACTGATGACCGTATAAATTGCATCTCACAAATTTCAAGTCTTTAAAATAATTTCCGGAGTACGAGTTTTTGTCTCAGAGAATTTAATGCTGTTTTAAAAAATTTAAATTTCAATCTTTATGCAGGTGCGACGATAGTTGTTGCAACGGAACTCTCCCACCCACATGATTCATTGTTACTGTTATTATTATTATTATTATTATTATTATTATTACACACGTTACAGGGTTTTATGAGACCACGCGAAGCATTTATGACTACTTGTTCTTCCTGTCTTTCCAGTACTCTTTCATTCATTCGCTAAAGGCCCTCTTCCTTTCTTCGGTCCACTTTGGTCTTTGGGATTTAGGTGCTGCCTTCTCCGACATTAGTTCCCACTTGTGTATTTTATGTCTATAGACGCTATTGTCTGTGATGTCCGCTGAATCCAACTGTGCTTATTCCAGATCAATTTTGACTTGTGCCATCCAAGGTGTAGTGGTTTTGAGCCTCTGTATGTATCTGAGTTTTCTGTTGGTGAATCTCGTCTGTGGGAGTCTGTTGAAGTGGCCGTAAAATTTTAGTCGCCTTTTTCTGATGTCCACTGCAAGGTTGGACAACTTCTCTGTGATGCCTCTGGACTTAAGCCTGTATCCATCGTCTGTAAGTTTTGGTCTAATAATTTTCCTGATGATTTTCCTTTCCTCTGTGAGGATCTTCTCTAGATCGCCCTTGGTGTGTAGCGTCAGTGTCTAAGGTTTGATTACACTGTTGTAGTGATGAATCTTGATTATTATTACATCTTTGCAATCTATGCATTTCTCCGATCCAGTAAACACTTTTATGCACGGTCATTTATGGTCGTCAATCGAAGTGGGATGTTTGGAACCACGGTTATTATCGACAAATCAGCTGTAAGAAGCGTGAGTTGTACGGTGATCTACAGGAGTAACTACAAAAGGTCATATGGGTGTTTATTAACAGAGCTTTATCCAGCGGAGACATTACCATAAGTGTGGTTGTAACACCGAGGAACGAATTCTAACCAGTGTGTAGCCCTGTAGTAGAGAAAACTGCTACACACTTATCTCAAAGACTACCGATGGCGAATACCAGCCATGTAGTCTGTTGTTCACCACATGGCACTTGTGAATTCCTGTCGCCCCACATCTGTATCAACGGTGTCTATGGTGTCGCCACACTCAGTTTCACGAATTATTTCACGGTTCATTATGTTGTTGACGGTTACCGTGTCTGTGTTTTTCAGCGTCCGTATCTTCACGTTACATGTCTGAAGGAAAAGACACTGTTCTGATGCTTACAGTTGTGTCATGTGAAGATACAAACACTGTATAAACACAGACATTTTAACCACCGATAATGTATCTATGCCTCGACGGACTAAATGACGATAAAAATATTTGTCTCACTCTGTGCGGGAATCAAGCTATGTGCGAGAGTAATGGTTGCGGACTGAGTGACACATGTAAGTTCGGATCTATCCAAGATGCGTGCCCGGATAGCCGAAGTGGTTATTAAGGCAACCGCTCGCTACAATCTGGAAATCCGGTTTCGAGTCCCAGACCAGCACACATTTTTATGTGTAGCAAGCAGCCAACGTCAATCCGGGTTCGTAAAATGAGAATGCATTTCGTAACAGTTCATTATGCTACCCTGCTATACGTGGCTAGAGTACACACGAGCTTCATAACGCATTTTACAGACTGTTTCTGCAGTAATTATTTTCTTTTACTATCATATCTCGTGAATTTACGTTAAATACTCTCGTCTCTCTCATTCGTCTTCTCCCTCCTTCCCCCTCTTCCTCTTTCTCACTCTCCCTTAATAGAGATATCGTAATGACTCTGGAATGATCAAATTTAACATACTTCAGTTTTAAGGTAACAGTGTGTCTCAAGCCTGACATTATTAATAGTTTCTTTCTCTTTATTTCAGGTACGTATCTCCAGTTCCTATAAACATCTGTAAACATCACCTGGATATTTTCGTAATTAATCGAGAAGGTTTCCAGCAGCAAAGGTAAGACTCAGCTTTCTATTTCTCAGAGCACTATTTGGGTTGTGTTTTCACAAGATGGCTGATGACCCCGTTGGCAGTGGTTAATGATATAAAATTTACGGAATATCTCCGGTGGGATAGTACACATTATAAAGCATCTAATGTTCTATAGAACTCTAATGGTGAATCTGCGAAATTTCAAAACTTATTTCGTGACTTTGTCAGATAATATTGATAAAAGTAATTTCAAGTGGCTTAAGTGGATACCTTGAATGGAACTGATCCGTTGGGAGGACGTCTTCGTTTCCTTCTCACATTCATTTTGAATGTATCCTATTTAGCCATAACCTGAATCTCTCTAACCTCTTTATCATTTAATACGAGTCAACAGCAAACTGCAAAACTCTGCCTTCCCACTTAAGTTTGCTCGTATCACTTCTTCCGTACTTGAGTCGTTCAGCGGAAGTAACTTCGGCAGCACACGTAAATATATTCATGCCATTTTAGCAACCACACAGTCTTAGGGTGAGTAAATCAGAAAACAAATCCACATTAACTTCTGCGCTCTCACCGTAAACGATTCCTGTTATGCCAGTCATCATTTCTCGTTTTTTTTTTCTTTTTTAGGGTTCCGTCCGTCACTCGGCAAAATTGGAACCACTGTAGATCACTTTGTTGTTCTTCTGTCTGTCTGAGTGACTGACTGACTGTTAAGACCGCCTTTTCTCAAGAACGGGTAGACGTATGAAGTTTAAGGTCATGTCACATACTAAGATCTCGGTTTCTTGGCGGTGTAAAAAATTAAAGCGTATAAATCAATGAAATCAAAAGATACGTCTATTTATGTCACATAATTGTGATACCTGCAATCTCAATCACCAAACCGTATAGGGTACTTCTCGTTGACCTAGGACCATGAAATTTGGGAGTAAGCAAGGTTCTACTCTTTAAGTAACGGAAAAAATCTTAAAATAGTTAATTTTTACTTGTATCACACAGCAAAAAAAGGGTTTTTTGTCGTTCGTTATCCGTCTTTGTGTCTGTCAGTCTGTGTAGACCCGTTTCTCTCAGGAACGGGTAAACGTATCAAGTCGAAATTTATGTCACCGTACTAAGGTAAATGATCCCTTTCCGGCGTAAAACATTTAAGCTTCTAAGTTAATGAAACCAAAAGCTACGGCCATTTATATCACATATTTTCGTATATTGCCGGTATCGATACTGATAACAGGCAAAAATCGTCGAAATTTTCGATTCACGAGGGGGATGAAACACCTATGTACATAACTAAGCTCGTACGGAGTACTTGGTGCGCAAGTTCTACTCGCACTTGCCCATTTTATTTATTTTTTTTACTTTTAATACCAGTTATTATGATTAGATACAAAGAGTGTTATGGTTGAGACAAGTTGTCTTTAGCCTGGAGCATGCAGAGAAACAGTGATTTTTATTTTTTTAGTGTATCGGATCGGTACTTGAATCCAGCTGCTCCTTGTGCCATAACCGCTGCGCCACAATTCTCAATGTGTCATAAGTCATAATATAACATTTAGGAGGAAGCTACTGATATTCATGAGCAATGTCCGCCCAATAGATTACGTCGGCTACGCTCTTGTTTATCAGTGTTGGTCGCTAATCCTCGCCTTCCTTCCCCTCCAAACCTCTTCCTCTCTCCCCCCCCCCCCCCCCCCACAATCACCATTTGACTCCGTCCCTCCCCCCTCTCCTCTCCCTCTTTCGCCCAGTCTCTCCTGCATCACTCGCAGTAAAACACACATGTGCGGTCACGCAACAGCATCGTTTGTTGCCCCTAATTGTTGGGGGGTGACGTCAATAGTCATTTCCATTTGCTGCCCACTTCCGATTGGCGCTTTATTGCCGCGTGTCGCTACAAAATACGGCAGTAATTCGAAACACCACTTCGGCAGCTGTCGCAGTGCGGAATAGCTTCCGAGAGAGTCCACGTGAGGATGAAATTTGTCGCAGGCAACGTCGTCCCTTTTTTTCTCTACCTCGCTCACCAGGAACACTACCGTATAAATTTTTTCCTTCCACGCCTCCCCCACTACTTCCTTCCCCCGCACCACTGCTATTGTAAGGCAAAGCAAGTACTGTATGTGAAAGATTACGTCACAGTTAAATATAAAGGATAAATTAAAAGCAGTATGAAATAGAAGGGACAATCAGAAACTTACTGCGTGAGGGCGTTGCTGCAGCATATATGCGTCATAGCGCGACTCTGATGTGGGCATTAACAAGGGATTAGCGTGGCATTCGTGTCTATCCGACGTGCCTGCGGTAAATGTGGAAAGTTAACTACGATTACTGTATTTTCAGGTGCGTTATTCTTTTCTTGGATGCCGATAGATAAGCGCTGGTAGAAATTCATCGGTCGTGCGGTAGCGTTCTCGCTTCCCGCGCCCGGGTTCCCGGGTTCGATTCCCGGCGGGGTCAGGGATTTTCTCTGCCTCGTGATGGCTGGGTGTTGTGTGATGTCCTTAGGTTAGTTAGGTTTAAGTAGTTCTAAGTTCTAGGGGACTGATGACCATAGATGTTAAGTCCCATAGTGCTCAGAGCCATTTTTTTTTTAGAAATTCATCGGAGAATGACGTTATGGGGCAGGAATCTGTCGAAAACCACCGTTATGAAATGGTGCTCGTTGCGATTCGGCCTCATATCGCAAATGACGTAACGCAAAAGTTACGCGAACTGAACTGGGAAACAGTCCAGTACACGCCCTGTACTCTTGATGCCTCCCCATTGGAGTATAGCGCCTTTCGTCCCATAGGAAAGATCTAGAAGGGTTGACGAGTCCTGTTAGACGCGGATATGTACACTACTGGCCATTAAAACTCCTGCACCAAGAAGAAATGCGGATCATAAACGGGTATTCATTGGACAAATATATTATACTAGAACTGACATGGGATTACATTTTCACGCAATTTGGGTTCATAGATCCTGAGGAATCAGTTCCCAGAACAACCACCTCTGGCCGTAATAACGGCCTTGATACATCTGGGAATTGACTCAAACAGAGCTTGGATGGCGTGTGCAGGTACAGCGGCCCATGCAGCTTCAACGAGATACCACAGTTCATCAAGAGTAGTGACTGGCGTATTGTGACGAGCCAGTTGCTCGGCCATCATTGATCAGACGTTTTCAATTGGTGAGAGATCTGGAATCTGGAGTATGTGCTGGCCAGGGCAGCAGTCGAACATTTTCTGTATCCAGAAAGGCCCGTATAGGACCTGGCAACATGCGGTCGTGCATTATCCTGCCGAAATGTAGGGTTTCTCAGGGATCGAATGAAGGGTAGAGCCACGGGTCGTAACACAGCTGAAATGTAACGTCCACTGTTCAAACTGCCGTCTATGCGAACGAGATGTGACGGAGACGTGTAACCAATGCCACCCCATACCACCACGCCGTGTAATAAGCCAGTACGGCGATGACGAATATACGCTTCCAATGTGGGTTCACCGAGATGTCGCCAAACACAGATGCGACCACCACTATGCTGTAAACAGAACCTGGATTCATCTGAAAAAATGACGTTTTGCCCTTCTTTCACCCAGGTTCGTCGTTGAGTATACCATCGCAGGCGCTCCTGGCTGTGATGCAGCGTCAAGGGTAACCACAGCCATGGTCTCCGAGCTGATAGTCCATGCTGCTGCAAACGTCGTCGAACTGCTCGCGCAGACAGTTGTTGTTTAGCAAACGTCCCCATCTGTTGACTCGGGGATCGCGACGTGGCTGTACGATCCGTTACAGCCATGCGGATAAGATGCTTGTCATCTCGACTGCTAGTGATACGAGGCCGTTGGGATCCAGCACGGCGTTCCGTATTACACTCCTGAACCGATTCCATATTTTGCTAACTGTCATTGGATTTCGACCAACGCGAGCAGCAATGTCGCGATACGATAAACGGCAACCGCAATCGCGATAGGCTACAATCCGACCTTTATCAAAGTCGGAAACGTGATGGTACGCATTTCTCCTCCTTACACGAGGCATCACAACAACGTTTCACCAGGTAACGCCCGTCAACTGCTGTTTATGTATGAGAAATCGGTTGGAAACGTTCCTCATGTCAACACGTTGTAGGTGTCGCAACCGGCGCCAACATTGTGTGAATGCTCTGAGAGGCTAATCATTAGCATATCACAGCATATTCTTCCTGTCTATCAAATTTTGTGTCTGTAGCACGTCATCTTCGTGGTGTAGCAGTTTTAATGGCCAGTAGTGTAGTAGGCAGCTACGGACTTCTTCGCGCAGCAGAATATGTTATTTTACCAAACAGGTATCTTCAACTTGGTGCGTCGGTGCTAGTGTTGCCTCAGTGCCCTGGCGATTTTGCGTGACTGGCATACCGATTCTGCACTGAACTACCTTCGAAAGAACCTTTTTCATAAAAAAGTTTCCGTTCGAAGGCAGTGTACTTTGGGAAACGACCCCTTAAAAGAAGACGAGAACAGAAACTGGTAGGGCGGACGACTCTACTTCAGCCAGGACTGTATATTTCCCGAGAAAAGCGTTTGAGTACGACTACACCACTAGTTTCGGTTATAGAGCCATCTTCAAGGGGACTTGAGTATACAAGGCTCCGAGAACAAGTCATATGACGTACTTAAATAACCGCTGCGTCAATTCGATATGTAACAGAATCGTTAAAAGCAGGGCCGCTTAAACGTCAGTGAACTGCATGACTATTATTCAGTAATAAGTACTCACTTTTTTTTTTACTTTTCAATCTGCTTTCATATAACATGTGAAGGCAGTGTCTAATAAAATTCTCTTCGACTCATTTAAACATTGTCAGATACTGTAAAAGACGGTTTTTGAGCCACTATCTGACCAACGCAATGAAGATTACTCAAAACACTGAAAGTAACAGACACAATCGACTTTCATTAGTTCCATTCACATAGCGTCGAAGACACTTCTTTACGTATGTACGAAGCTAAATGTCACTCCTTGTTATGTACATTTTCCCGTAAGAAGACTGTCAACCCACTGAGGCGGTTAATCTGTAACTTTTCAAGACCGTCAGTGGAGGCAAGTGTTGTCCTGATTAACCCCAGGTTTTTCCGAATCTGTTGCGCCGATTATTCTCAATATCGTGTCCGGGCGTTTACCCGCACTCTCGTAGGCAGTGACAAGTCTGCATAAACGTTTCCACATCAGTTAAGCCGGTATTACGCACAAATCGGTTATAGACAGCCTGCCACCTAGCGGCACAACGAGTGAAGCTACGATTTGAGCAGACGTATTATCCGCCGGGGAGAAACAGGCGTCGTTCTATTCTGCGTGCATCCGCCCATGTGCACTAAGAGGACATGTACACGCGCTTATATAGAATGCAGCATTTCGAATTAGCTTCCAGCTCGTTATTGTGTTCGCCTATGGTCAGCAGACGAGATATGCTGAGCTCTTGAGGACTCTTTTGCCTATCACACGACATATTCAGCACATTTTTAAATGATTAATTTTTTTGTAAATAGAGTAAGAAAACGAATGAAAATTATCTTTTCTCAGTTGCCTTTAATAAAAACTGTATATCTCACGATAGCTTCTTATTGCAGAAAAGGATAGAACAAACCACGTATAAGCAGGTCTATATGATCTCCTAGATATGCTGTACGAAAATGAGTTTATATGTTTTGCGTCAATGTGCCTATAACTTTACATTTGATGATTTGATTGCATCTTTTGTATTATTTCTGTATGCTATGGGGGATAGTGTTGAGAGAATAGCCACAAGATTCAGAGTAGCTGTGCTTTCCTCGGCCTTTGAGGACTGTACAAGTTCTTTTGCAGCTATGCTGTCGCATCAGTTTGCCGAGCTGAAAAAGAGAGATTGACAGGAGTGAGACAGATCCGATAAAAACGCATAAACTGACTGTGAGCTGGTTCCCTCATTACTGTGTCATTTGCCCGCATTCCGTTATGTAAATGGATAGAAACTTGTTAAAACAAGATATGTCCATTCTGACAAAAATCCTGTGGATCTTCGGGCCTCAACTCCTTCATTAACAGGGGGTATATGTCCTGCCTTCACCCCTTCTTCCCAGCCAGGATCTATCCCTATTCCTGGCATTACGTCGTCGTTCTACCCTCTCCTAACGACTACGGAGGACACTTTCACGGCAAGTCATGCGTGGATAGTTCCGTCCTCCGTGGCCAAAATACTGTGAAACGTTAACTTAAGCATTTGCTTGTACCAGCATGACATAAAGCGAACACTTTGGCCCATAAATGTGCAAAATCATAACGTAAGTTTGTTCTTGTCGCACAAGGAAACAATACCTGCTTATCAAATACAAAACTAGAGTTCCCAGAAGTTTCATTACGAGTAAATAGCGGCTTTACAAAAAAAAAAAAAATCAAGTTTCACACTCTTCGACCTAAACATGCCTGCAGTTCCGAATATGTATCCATAGGATACTGGTGCAGACATACATGTGTATCGTGTAACAGGGCGAACGAAAAAGTTGGCACTTACAGATTTGTACGCTTGGGGAACTGATGAAGAGTTGTATACGACGTTTGTGTCGTGTAATACCGGTTCCGTTGTATTGTATGTTAACCGGGGTCCCAGAAACGACAGAGAGGCTACTTCCCCTCCGCAGCCGCAGTGGTACACAACCCCACGACGACTACCGCAGTCCACTTCACCCCTCCGCCACCACACACCGAACCATTCTTTCAGGGTTATTGTGCGGTTCGGCCCCAGGTGGACTCCCCCAGGGAACGTCTCACACTAGACGAGTGCAACCTCTATGTTTGCGTGGTAGAGTAATGATGGTGTACGCGTACATGGAGAACTTGTTTCAGCAGCAATCGCCGACATAGTGTAGCTAAGGTGGAATAAAGGGAACCAGCCCGCATTTCCGAGGCAGATGGAAAACCGCCTAAAAACCATCCACAGACTGGCCGGCTCACCGGACCTGGACACAAGTCCGCCGAGTGGATTAGTGCCTGGGACCAGGCGCTCCTTCCCGCCCGGAAAGCCGTGCGTTAGACCGCAAAGCTAACCAGGCGGGCATCAGTTCCATACTAGAGCATATAGGATGAATAAGGGAAAAACATTGTCGTCAGTATTCTGGCTGCCTTCATGTGACTCGCCATGAATTCCTCTTCTCTGCCGAACTCTTCATCTCAGACGAGCGGTTGCACCTACAACCTCAGTTGCTTGTCGTATGTATTCCATTTCTTTCTTCCGGAAAATTTTTACTCTCTATAGTTCGCTCTAGTACCACGGACCTACCCTGATGTCTTAATACGAGTCCTACCAACCAGTACCTTATTCTTGTCAGTGTTTTCCACATCTTCCTCGCTTTGTCTCTTCTGCGGAGGTATATTTCTTATCACTGCACCTAATTTTCAGTATCCTTCTATAGCCTCAGATCTTAAACGCTTCGAATTCCTTCATGGACGATGTTCTCTACGTCGTCTATTCATCTCCATACCGTGTTGCATATGAAACGTACATTCGCAGAATTTTCTTCCTCAAATTAAGGCCAATGTTCGAATGTAGCTGACCTTTTTTGGACAGGCATTCCCTCTTTGCCCGGACTAATCGCGGACTAATCGGCCTTCTACTTCCTCCTTTCATCGTTCTTTGTGTGTCTTTCTTCCTCCACATGGTTCAAATGGCTCTGAGCGCTGTGGGACTTAACATCTGAAGTCATCAGTCCCCTAGAACTTAGAACTACATATACCTAACTAACCTAAAGACATCACACACATCCATGCCCGAAGCAGGATTCGAACCTGCGACCGTAGCGGTCACGTGGTTCCCGACTGATGCGCCTAGAACCGCTCGGCCACACCGCCCGGCTTTCTTCCTCTCAAAGTAGCGGAATCTTCTTCTTCGAGGTCCCCAATTTTAAAGTTAAACTTGTCGAAAATTTCATTTCTACTATTTCTCATTACTTTCATCTTTATTCGTTTAAGCTCTGTCTATAATGTGTGTGTTCATTAAACTGTTCACCCCATTCAACAGGTTCTGTACTTCTTCTGCACTGAGAATATCCATGTCATCATCATCATTTATATCCTTTTACCCAGAATTTTAATCCCACTCTTGATTCTTTCTTTTATTTCCTTCCTTCATTCCTTCTTTGATGTACAGAAAAAACATTGTGGTCGGTAACTCCATTCATGTGTTATATCTTTCCTAATACGACGATTTCTTTCTTGTACAGTAAACGCATTCGCAATTGCGAACATGGGCAACCATCCGGTGTAGCATGGAATGACGACAATCAAAATTTGTGGCCGACCAAGACTCGAACCCGGATTTCCTGCTTATCGCGAGCCGTCCCCTTACCATTCGTTGTATCTGCTCGGGGTGAACGTCGCAAGACACCGGTTTCAGTTCGTCGTTGATCCATTAACTCAGTTTTTTTATTAGACTGACCGAACACGCTGAGTTACCGTGCCGGTTATCATTTGATTATCCGTGCACTACTCACGACCAGCCCCAAACTTCCATATGTCGTCAACCATGCGTCTGCAACCTGTACTCGTACATCCATTATGTACATTCTCATTCAGGTAAGACATTTCACTTAAAAGTTCCCTGCATCGTAATTCAGAATATCTGAAATATCGTATTCTTGGTCTTCGTATTCTGGGTCTTACTTTATTATTTATATTACACCATTAATACGCATTTGTCTGCATCTACATACATACTGTAGGAGCACCAAGCGGAGACATCTGTTAGTTTTGAGGATGGCCTTGTGAGGATAATGTTTCGGCGCTAATAAAACATGATCAGCAAGTTAGTATTTACTCATTGAGTTTTACAGTTCCGCGTCTCCTCGTCAGCCTCGGATGACGCCTGGTGCTAGCGGCATGGTGACCTTCTGCTAATTTTTGTTGTCGCGGTGTCTCTGGTCAGCAAGGGCGCTGCGCCAGCGTTTCAGCCGTAGTCCGGCGGGTTGCCGTCTGAGAGACGAAGCCGTGGTGTGAGAGTATGACCTCAAACTGCATTATGGCTCCTTTGATCCAAAGTGATGGTGACCCGTGATGTCCTATCAGGATGAGCCGCGCTATCGGATGTCGTGGAGTTGGATGATCCTGGTCCCACCGTGTATGTAGATACTTGGCACCCAGAAGTGCTGCAGCATCGATCACGAATAGAAGCACTGGACGGTCCTCTCACGTAACAGTGACGATGATGATAGCACAATAACCACCGATAGATGTACTGGCGACGGAAGACTAATCTCCCTATCAGGGATGTGGTAGAAAGTCTCACGACTGGCAGGCAGGTGTTATTTGGATGGTGCCATCTCGGGAATGGCAAGCAGCGTGTTAAACATCCAATACATGGATCTAATTACATTGTAATAAACTTTAAATGAAGTGCTTTGGTACGAAAGCCATCGATCCTGCTGATTAACTGAATTCAGAGTTGCAGAACTGGGACATTTATGGAGACTCGCGGAAAACTATGACGTGAGGCTCTGTTCATTATGCCAGAATGTGCACCACTTCTTTGCTAGTTGTCAACGGTACTCGTTCTACTGTGTTTGACCGGCCGCTGTGGCCGAGCCGTTCTACGCGCTTCAGTCCGGAACCGCGGTGCTGCTACGCCCACAGGTTCAAAAATGGTTCAAATGGCTCTGAGCACTATGGGACTTAACTTCTGAGGTCAGCAGTCGCCTAGAACTTAGAACTACTTAAACCTAAGTAACCTAAGGACATCACACACATACATGCCCGAGGCAGGATTCGAACCTGCGCCTAGAACCGCTCGACTACTCCGGCCGGCTGTCACAGGTTCGATTCCTGCCTCGGGCATGGACGTCTGTGATGTCCTCAGGTTAGATATGTTTAAGTAGTTCTAAGTCTAGGGGACTGATGACGTCAGATGTTAAGTCCCGTAGTGCTTAGAGCCATTTGAACCATCTACTGTGTTTGCTTAACAAATTGTTACGTGCTCTTAACATCGCTGTCGAATCTATGGTAGGCGTTGTTGCGTCCTATGTATTGATTGTTGCTTAACGTGAAAGGAGCTAACGACTATCCCTCTGTCTCACCTTCAAAGTGGACGCTTCTCTGAATGTGTAAGCTGTGCCTGGCTGTTGGTGTAGATGTAGGATTCTGTGCTCGTTTACGTGACCGACTTACTGTTAATTGCTTGTTTCTACTGTATAGCCATGACACCACATCTGCCTGGTGTTGTCTGTGCCTGTGCTACTTAAGAAAAATTTTTCAATTTGTTTCCTTTTTCTATTGTGTGATGTAACAATACACTGCAACCCACGGTGAAGTGTATGACATAGGTTACTTCGCTTGGTATCAAATGTTAGGATTTTTTCCTGTTATTACACTCGCTTATAGAGTACTGGAAAAACGATTGCTTAAATACCTCTGTGCTTGCTACAATTAGTCCAACATTCTCTACAATCTCTAAGGAAGCGGTACGTGTTTCAGTAAAAGTATTTGCCTCTATAACTGAACCTACAAAGTAATAGGTGACGAGAAAACTTATTGTGGTAGGTCAACATAAGAAACGTTTCACTTTCTGTGGAGCTATGGACTTTGTGTATTGTGTTATTTTCTAAAGAATGCAGCAAAGAGATATAATTTTTTAAATGGAGCAATAGCTGTTTTTATCATTCACTGGTACCATTGAAACCAGCTGTTCACAAACTAGTTTAAATCACATTACTATCACGTTTAGTTTGGGAGCTACAGCCCTTTAGAGTTTGTGGGGCGGATACCACAAGCTGTACATAATACATGAGAATGTGGTGATGGACGTTCTGTCGGCGGAATGTTGATTTAAGTGTTCAAACGTGTGTCCATGCTTCCGAATGAAAAATGCAATAAACTTTCTAAAGGATTTGCAGACGAGATGTAACGTCACCGTTGTCACGGAGCGACATGCTTCCACGATGCGCCGTTTTAGATCATCGGAGGTTGTGGACTCAGTGACATAAACACTATTCTTTAGATATTCCCATAAAAAGAAATCTACTGGTGTTAAATCGGGCGACCCTGCGGGACATTCATGAGGACCACAGTGCTCCAACCATCTTCCAGGAAATCTGTTGTTCATTTCTTCCACAACAGCATGCGCAGAATGGGCTGGATGACCATTGTGCTGCATCCACATGTGGGCGCTGATGTCTCGACACACAAGTTCAAGGAGAGCACCCAAACTGTCGACTGTAGAAGCCTGATATATATCATCTGAAAGTGTACCTGTGAAGCAGGTGAACAGATGATTTTATCCGCAAGGATTCCACAACATACATTAATAGACCACCGGCGTTACTGTTCGACAGATCGTACGCTCCAAGGATTGTCTATGCCACAGTAGTGTATGTTATGAACGTTCACTGCACCATAACATGTAAAAGTGGACACATGAGAGAACTTAGCACTTAGTAAAGAGTCCAGAGCGAAATTACGCATGGCCCATTCACAGAAAGTATCTCCACGACTGAAATCATTCCCCTCGCATTTCCTGGGTCAGTAACAGGTGGTACGCGTATAACCTGAGTCTCGTAAGCTGACGTGGGAACGCGGCGTATTGCAACTAAGACAACCACCTCCGTCTCCTCACTTTTTGCAGGTCTTCGTCTGCTACTGCTGCGCCTGTTTCCCGAAGTCCTTCAGCACGAAAGAACGTAACAGCTGCCGGAGTTTTTCTCTTAGGATACCTCACGAAATACTCCACGGCCGCTTCAGTGGCATCGTGTTGGTGTCAGTAAACGCGGCACACTGAACCCAGTTTGTTTGTGTGGCGCGACTTGTCGCTTATACGGCCGTATATGGAGACAGACGGTAGTCTAACAGCGCATCGTGGATGCTGGTCGTTCTGTGACACCGGCAACATTATCATCTCCCCGCAGCACCTTTAGAAGGAGCATTGCGCTATGTACAGCGTGTGGTATCCGCCCCTGAAGCTTTCAAGCGTTGTAGCTGCCATACTAAACGTGATAGGACTGTGATTTAAACTGATTTGTACACTTGTGCTTTCAACCATTCCAGTGCATGATAGAAACAACTATTGTTCCATTTAAAAAATTGTATCTCTTTGCTGTAACTCTTTAGAAAATAACGCAATAAACTATGTTCATAGATCCGCAGAGAGTGTAACGTTTCTAACGTTGATCTACCGCAACAGATTTTCCCGTCACCTATTACGTTGTAAGCCACAGAGGCAAAGACTTTTACTGAAACACCGTGTATATACAGGGTGTTACAAAAAGGTACGGGCAAACTTTCAGGAAACATTCCTCACACACAATTAAAGAAAAGATGTTATGTGGACATGTATCTGGAAACGCTTAATTTCCATGTTAGAGATCATTTTAGTTTCGTCAGTGTGTACTGTACTTCCTCGATTCACCGCCAGTTGGCCCAATTGAAGGACGGTATTGTTGACTTCGGTGCTTGTGTTGACATGCGACTCATTGCTCTGCAGTACTAGCATTAAGCACATCAGTACGTAGCATCAACAGGTTAGTGTTCATCACGTGATTTTGGAGTCAGTGCACTGTTTACAAATGAGGAGTTGGCAGATGCCCATTTGATGTATGGATTAGCACGGGGCAATAGCCGTGGCGCGGTACGTTTGTATCAAGACAGATTTCCAGAACGAAGGTGTCCCGACAGGAAGACGTTCGAAGCAATTGATCGGCGTCTTAGGGAGCACGGAACATTCCAGCCTATGACTCCGACTGGGGAAGACCTAGAACGACGAGGACACTCGCAATGGACGAGACAATTCTTCGTGCAGTTGACCGTAACCCTAATGTCAGCGTCAGAGAAGTTACTGCTGTACAAGGTAACGTTGACCACGTCACTGTATGGAGAGTGCTACGGGAGAACCAGTTGTTTCCGTACCATGTACAGCGTGTGCAGGCACTATCAGCAGCTGATTGGCCTCCACGGGTACACTTCCGCGAATGGTTCGTCCAACAATGTGTCAATCCTCATTTCAGTGCAAATGTTCTCTTTACGGATGAGGCTTCATTCCAACGTGATCAAATTGTAAATTTTCACAATCAACATGTGTGGGCTGGCGAGAATCCGCACGCAATTGTGCAATCACGTCATCAACACAGATTTTCTGTGAACGTTTGGGCAGGCATTGTTGGTGATGTCATGATTGGGCCCCATGTTCTTCCACCTACGCTCAATGGAGCACGTTATCATGATTTCATACGGGATACTCTACCTGTGCTGCTAGGACATGTGCCTTTACAAGTACGACACAACATGTGGTTCATGAACGATGGAGCTCCTGCACGTTTCAGTCGAAGTGTTCGTACGCTTCTCAACAACAGATCCGGTGACCGATGGATTGGTAGAGATGGACCAATTCCATGGCCTCCACGCTCTCCTGACCTCAACCCTCTTGACTTTCATTTGTGGGGGCATTTGAAAGCTCTTGTCTACGCAACCCCGGTACCAAATGTAGAGACTCTTCGTGCTCGTATTGTGGACGGCTATGATACAATACGCCATTCTCCAGGGCTGCATCAGCGCATCAGGGATTCCATGCGACGGAGGGTGGATGCATGTATCCTCGCTAACGGAGGACATTTTGAACATTTCCTGTAACAAAGTGTTTGAAGTCACGCTGGTACGTTCTGTTGCTGTGTGTTTCCATTCCATGATTAATGTGATTTGAAGAGAAGTAATAAAATGATCTCTAACACGGAAAGTAAGCGTTTCCGGACACATTTCCACATAACATATTTTCTTTATTTGTGTGTGAGGAATGTTTCCAGATAGTTTGGCCGTACCTTTTTGTAACACCATGTATAGAGTGTTTCAAAAGTAATGGTCTATACTCACAAGGGAACCTCCCCATCGCACCCCCCTCAGATTTAGTTATAAATTGACACAATGGATAGGCCTTGAAAAACTGAACACAGATCAATCGAGAAAACAGGAAGAAGTTGTGTGGAACTATGAAAAAATAAGCAAAATATACAAACTGAGTAGTCCATGTGGAAGATATGCAACATAAAGGACAACGTACGCCGATTAGCGCCGTGGTCTCGTGGTTAGAGTGAGCAACTGCGGGTCGAAAGGTCCTTGGTTCGAGTCCCCCCACGATTGAAAATTTTACTTTATTTTCGCAAAGTTACGATTTGTCCGGTCATTCATTGACGTCTCTGTTCACTGTAATAAGTTTAGTGTTTGTTTTTTGCGACCGTACCGCAAAACCGTGCGATTAGTAGACGAAAGGACGTGCCTCTCCAATAGGAACCGAAAACATTTGATCGCAAGGTCATAGGTCAACCGATTCATCCACAGGAAAACACGTCTGATATATTCTTTACGACACTGGTGACGGCACGTGCGTCACATGACAGGAATATGTTGTCGACCCACCTAACTTGCACACTTGGCGAATGGGTAAAAAGATTCTTCTACCTTACCCGATTTAGGTTTTCTTGTGGATGTGATAATCACTCCCAAAAAAGTGATGAAAACATAAGAGTTTGTCACATAAACTGCATCAAATGAATGCAACAGTTTCACAGTCGCGCAGTTTTCCCTGTGCTCTGTCAAAACATACGTTTTTTACGTTTTCAAATGTTTCCGTGCGTAGACCGTCAAATCCTGTATATGTCCAAGCAAATCTGAACATGTACTGGAATTTTAGAGAGCGAAGTTGATTATGTGTGAGTGCCTGAACTTTGATAATTATCTGAAAATAAAAAATTAAACTTTTTACTCAAGAGAAGATTTGAACCCAGGATCTGTCGTTTCGCAGCTGCTCACGGTAACCACAGGACCACGGCGCTCCTTGATGTTGCCTACCTTGCACATGGACTACTCAGTTTGTATATTTTGCTTATTTTTTTCATAGTTCCACACTACTTCTTCCTGTTTTCTCGATTGATCTGTGTACAGTTTTTCAAGGCCTATCCCTGTGCCAAATTATAACTAAATCTGAGGGGGGGTGCGATGGGGAGGTTCCCTTGTCAGTGATATGACAGGAATCATCATACGGAAGAAAAGGGTCAAGTAAACATAGGCTCTAAAGCGCATAGCTTAAGAGCAACGAGCAATTCTTGATCTTCGATAATGTGAAACAAATCTCTTCTACTGCAAGCTCTTTGCTTCCCATGCGTCGGGAAGTGGTAGTATGGACGAAAACAATAAAAAAGGTCCAGTAAACATATGCCCTAAAAAGCATATATTATGAGCACTTGTTCACTGTAAGGGTTGAGTTTTAAAGTAGCGAAGATGAACAAGTGCTCATACCTCAAAAGGTATGAATTTTAGAACACATATTTACTGGAATTTTTTTATTGTTTTGGTTCATACTAACACTTCCAAAAGATATGTAAAGCAATGAGCTTGCAGTAGAAGAGATTTGTTTCACAGTATCAAAGATCAAGATTTGCTCACAGCTTTTAAGGTATGCTCTTCAGAGCCAATGTTTACTTGACTTTTTGTTTCGAATGATCATTCCTGTAATATCCCTGAATATTTACCATTACTTCAGAAACACCCTGTACAAACAGACTAATTCTCATTGAAGTTTCAAAAACGTTTGAAGGGACAGAGATGACGCTGAGACTAGTAACTCAACATTTGCAAATGTCGGCAAACACCACAGTGACACGGATGACAAAGACTGAACATGCAATGTCACCAGATGACACACCTCGCCGCACCGGTTGAGCCAGTCGGTCTGCTGAAACTGACCATCCGAACCCCGGTGAATTATTCATGCCGCCGTGGCTCTGTGCCTACGTGCGCGACTTAACGACGCGGGGCTCAGGGTTCTAGTCATGCGTCTAGCAGGCAGTACTTTTTTCATTTTCTGAGACAATTATCTGTATATATTGAGGTATTAAGTTATTAATTTATTTACCGCTCGCGATTTCCACTTGTCTATTGCAAAGCACACTACAACAAAAATCTACTATACTGCGTAACAAGTAAATCAGTATAAACTTCGAAATTGGGACGTTATAAGTAAATGAACTATGCTTTCGTTACTAAATAATGTTTGTTAGCAAAAAAGTAGAGGGAAAAGGAAAGCAACACGAAATAACAACAGATTGTGGTTGGTTACAGCGAGAATAATAATTTTGTAACCCCCACGTTTACAGTGGATCACATTTGTAAAAGGTGTTCGAAGTGTGCACCGTTCTCTTGAATGCATCGCTCAGTTATCCCATCACGAACGCGCTCGGAAATCCCTACGTATTTTGGATGTGACGTCATACATTTAACATTTGTTATCCACTTTTGAGGTACTTTCCGACGTTAGCTGCAACATATGTCGTATATTAAATTACTTGTCTCAGTGCAGTCTCCGTTGTAGCGTTTCTTTTTAAACGCTAATTAGAATCATCTTTCACACACACACACACACACACACACACACACACACACACACACAGATATATATATATATATGGCAGCAAACATCGGGAAGTACCTCAAAAGTGGATAACAAATGTTGAATATGCAATGCCACATCCATAATACGGAGGGTATTTCCGAGCGCGTTCGTGAAGGGATGTATATAAGGTGATTCCTATTACATATATTGAGTTGACAGAAGTCATAGGACGGCGATATGCACATATACATTAGTACACAAGGTATAAAAAGGCAATGCATTGGCATGCTGTCATTTGTACACAGGTGATTAATGTGAAAAGCTTTCCGACATGATTATGGCTGAACGACGGGAATTAATACACTCTAAACACAGAATGGTAATTTGAGCTAGCCGTATGTGATATTCCATCGTTAGGGAATTCATCTTCCGAGAACTACAGTTTCAAGAGTCTGCCGATAATATCGAATTTCAGGCATTGCTTCTCACCACGGACAACGCAGTATCGTTGACAGCCTTCATTTAACGTCCGAGGGCAGTGGCGTTTGCCATTGGTAACAGTGGTAACAGACAAGAAACAGTGCGTGAAATAACTGCAGAAATCAATGTGGGGCGTACGACGAATGTATCGGTTAGGACAGTGCTTCGAAATTTGGCGTTAATGGGCTTTGGCAGCAGACGACGGACACGAGTGCGTTTGCTTACAGCACGACGTCAAAAATGATTCAAATGGCTCTGAGCACTATGGGACTTTACATCTGGGGTCATCAGTCCCCTAGACGTAGAACTACTTAAACCTAACTAAGCTAAGGACATCGCACACATCCATGCCCGAGGCAGGATTCGAACCTGCGACCGTAGCTGCAGCGCGGTTCCGTACTGAAACGCCTAGAACCTCTCGGCCACATAGGCCGGCAGCACGACGTCCCCTTCAGCGCCTTTCCTTGGCTCATGACACTGGAAAACCGTGATCTGGTCAAATGAGTCCCGATTTCAGTTGGTAAGAGCTGATGGTAGGTTCCCATTGTGGTGCATCCCCACCAAGCCATGGACCCAAGTTGACAAAAGGCACTGTGGAAGATAGTGGTGGCTCTGTAATGGCGTGTGATGTGTTTAAATCGAATGGACTGTGCCTCTGGTCCAATTTAACCGATCGCTGAAGAGATGGTAATGTTCGGCTGCTTGAAGACCTTTTACAGCCACTGATTGACTTCATGTTCCAAAACAACTACGAAATTTTTATTGATGACATTGCACCATGTCAGAACATTCTGAACAGTTTGAGCGAATGATATGGCCACCCAGAATCCCAATGATCATATACGCGACATAAGCAAGTTGTCATTGCGTGCAAAAAGTCCTGCACTCGCAACATCTCAGCAATTATGGTTACCCACAGAGGCAGCATGGCTTGATATTTCTGCATAGGACTTTCAACGACTTGTTGAGTCCATGCTACTTCTAACTGCTGAACTACGCCGCGCATAAGGAGGTCCGACACGATATTAAGAGGTATCCCATGACTTTTGTCACTCCAGTATACATATTTAATTCGATGACGGCATGTTAGCACGTATCACAGTTTTTGTGACACTTTTCTTTTCTATTGGATGTATGTACATTGAGAAACGAACTGATGGTTTTTCCGGAAGTCTCATGGTGGTGGTACTCACTGATGGTGGCCCGCGAACCGAGTACATGCATAGCTACGCACGCACTAGTACTCGTTACAAAACTTCCTCATCACCACTACGAAGTACTCTCTTCGTCATGTTGATGGTTTACTAAGAACAGCGACCACGTGAGACACATGGCCCGTGCTTCGTTTGAGAATACACTGCAGAAGCATCGATTAACCAAAAACTGAACTCCAGACATTCACAGGTCTATACGAAGCGCGCATTTGCGAATTGAAGTCGTCGTACGATATAAATACCATAGCAACATCGTGCGAACACAGCTTGTCATTTTATGTGGTTGGGTTAATAATTGTTCTTGAAACTTTATAAGTAGCCTGCAACAAGATAATTTCTGCCTCGAGCGTCTGCCAATTCAGATTTTTCACGGTTAATGTCCACTATTAGTCCTGTTTGTTGTGAGTCCCTAAAATCTGAGTAGTATTCTGAGATGGGGCGCACAAGCTATTTATCAGCAGCGACCAGGCTGAACGTATGTTCCCAGTATCCTGCTAATGAACCGAATTCTGCATTAACCTGCCACTGAGTCTGTGTTGCCAGTCCATCTCATATCCCTAAAAACTGTTATGCCTCAACATCTGTACTGGTTGACTGATTCCAACGGTGACTCGTTGATGTCGTAGTCATTGAAAACTACTACTCCGCGTTTTGCCAAACGCATAATTTTACATTTTTGCGCAGTTGAAACAGGTCGACCATCTTCGTACCCGAACTTTTAGACTCTGTATGTACAGAACAGGGAATCAGTGATCATAAGGCCGTTGCAGCATCCCTGAATATGGAAGTTAATAGGAATATAAAAAAAGGGAGGAAGGTTTATCTGTTTAGCAAGAGTAATAGAAGGCAGATTTCAGACTACCTAACAGATCAAAACGAAAATTTCTGTTCCGACACTGACAATGTTGAGTGTTTATGGAAAAAGTTCAAGGCAATCGTAAAATGCGTTTCAGACAGGTACGTGCCGAGTAAAACTGTGAGGGACGGGAAAAACCCACCGTGGTACAACAACAAAGTTAGGAAACTACTGCGAAAGCAAAGAGAGCTTCACTCCAAGTTTAAACGCAGCCAAAACCTTTCAGACAAACAGAAGCTAAACGATGTCAAAGTTAGCGTAAGGAGGGCTATGCGTGAAGCGTTCAGTGAATTCGAAAGTAAAATTCTATGTACCGACTTGACAGAAAATCCTAGTAAGTTCTGGTCTTACGTTAAATCAGTAAGTGGCTCGAAACAGCATATCCAGATACTACGGGATGATGATGGCATTGAAACAGAGGATGACACGCGTAAAGCTGAAATACTAAACACCTTTTTCCAAAGCTGTTTCACAGAGGAAGACCGCACTGCAGTTCCTTCTCTAAATCCTCGCACAAACGAAAAAATGGCTGACCTCGAAATAAGTGTCCAAGGAATAGAAAAGCAACTGGAATCACTCAATAGAGGAAAGTCCACTGGACCTGACGGGATACCAGTTCAATTCTACACAGAGTACGCGAAAGAACTTGCCCCCCTTCTAACAGCCGTGTACCGCAAGTCTCTAGAGGAACGGAGGGTTCCAAATGATTGGAAAAGAGCACAGATAGTCCCAGTCTTCAAGAAGGGTCGTCGAGCAGATGCGCAAAACTATAGACCTATATCTCTGACGTCGATCTCTTGTAGAATTTTAGAACATGTTTTTTGCTCGCGTATTATGTCATTTCTGGAAACCCAGAATCTACTATGTAGGAATCAACATGGATTCCGGAAACAGCGATCGTGTGAGACCCAACTCGCTTTATTTGTTCATGAGACCCAGAGAATATTAGATACAGGCTCCCAGGTAGATGCTATTTTTCTTGACTTCCGGAAGGCGTTCGATACAGTTCCGCACTGTCGCCTGATAAACAAAGTAAGAGCCTACGGAATATCAGACCAGCTGTGTGGTTGGATTGAAGAGCTTTTAGCAAACAGAACACAGCATGTTGTTATCAATGGAGAGACGTCTACAGACGTTAAAGTAACCTCTGGCGTGCCACAGGGGAGTGTTATGGGACCATTGCTTTTCACAATATATATAAATGACCTAGTAGATAGTGTCGGAAGTTCCATGCGGCTTTTCGCGGATGATGCTGTAGTATACAGAGAAGTTGCAGCATTAGAAAATTGTAGCGAAATGCAGGAAGATCTGCAGCGGATAGGCACTTGGTGCAGGGAGTGGCAACTGACCCTTAACATAGACAAATGTAATGTATTGCGAATACATAGAAAGAAGGATCCTTTATTGTATGATTATATGATAGCGGAACAAACACTGGTAGCAGTTACTTCTGTAAAATATCTGGGAGTATGCGTGCGGAACGATTTGAAGTGGAATGATCATATAAAATTAATTGTTGGTAAGGCGGGTACCAGGTTGAGATTCATTGGGAGAGTGCTTAGAAAATGTAGTCCATCAACAAAGGAGGTGGCTTACAAAACACTCGTTCGACCTATACTTGAGTATTGCTCATCAGTGTGGGATCCGTACCAGGTCGGGTTGACGGAGGAGATAGAGAAGATCCAAAGAAGAGCGGCGCGTTTCGTCACAGGGTTATTTGGTAACCGTGATAGCGTTACGGAGATGTTTAATAAACTCAAGTGGCAGACTCTGCAAGAGAGGCGCTCTGCATCGCGGTGTAGCTTGCTCGCCAGGTTTCGAGAGGGTGCGTTTCTGGATGAGGTATCGAATATATTGCTTCCCCCTACTTATACCTCCCGAGGAGATCACGAATGTAAAATTAGAGAGATTAGAGCGCGCACGGAGGCTTTCAGACAGTCGTTCTTCCCGCGAACCATACGCGACTGGAACAGGAAAGGGAGGTAATAACAGTGGCACGTTAAGTGCCCTCCGCCACACACCGTTGGGTGGCTTGCTGAGTATCAATGTAGATGTAGATGAGTCTTATCAACACGTAACTGAATAATTATTCAACTTATTTCATATTCTACTTCATTACAGGTAAGTGCTTCTTCTGCGAAAATATCTGAAGTTGTTACTAAAGTGCTTCTTCTGCGAAAATATCTGAAGTTGTTACTAATGTTCTCTGTAAGTTCATTAATGTACAACTGGGATAGCGATTTCCACGCTCGTGCAACCACATGTTGATTTAACCATTTCCTACCCTCTTTAGACAAAACGTACAGAAGGACTATTTCCAGTTTCCTAAAACTGTGGCATTAGACAAGTCAGCAACTCGTACTCTGTTGTCGATAATTCTTCCGGTTATATGGCCGTGGTCCATGGAATTCTTCTATTTCTAAAGGTTTTTCCAATACTACGTTGGACATCTTCAGAGGTATGGCTGGTCCTGCTGAGTCCTGCCGTTAGGAATAGAAAAATTCCATGGACCACGGCCATATAACCCGGAACAATTATCAACATCAGTACCATCCGGTCGTGAAAGCCTTCATTGTATAACTCGTAGTCTCTTTAGTACGTCTCATTTGCGAAGGATGTGTCAGTGGATTTTTTTACATTTCCAGTTTCCTGATACATGGTACACTTCTGAATCCGCAGCTAGAATAATGTTGTCTAGCACAGACGATCTAGACAAAGTACAACTGATGGCCTCATTCGCTGCATCGTGCTCTAAAAGTTTCAGGAATTATGTCTACGAAAATAAAAGCCGAGGAACTAAGAAGAAACACGATATTGTTTACGAACATAGTTATGGGTTAGCATGCAGCCGTCGTTCACGAACTCTGTCCTCGACATTACCGGGGCAGGATTTTAAGGTCAGCGTTGTGAAAGCATAAAGTCAAACAAAACTTCAGCGGGGAAGGCGGAAAGCGTGCCGGAAATGCAGCGGCATTGTGGCACCGACGGCATCTCGGGCGATTGGGTCGCAAGTTATGACTAACGACCGAACATTAACATAAAAAGTGCCATCAGTCCCTGGAACAGCCTGGCCACAGGCGCTGGCTAGCGCGCGCTGGAGCCTGGGAGGAAGAGCGAGAAGCGCCTGCAGGCATTGACCAGCTGAGGGACGTTTCGGGGCTTAGGCGGAGGAGTGGTGGGCGGGCCGCACAGTCACTGCGGCTAAATTGTACAATCGCCCGGCGGCGGGACAGCGACCGGCAAGCTAGCGGAAGAAATGGGGGAACCCCCAGCCGTCGTGCCAGCCGCTGCAGCTCCACACTCTCGCTAGGCAGCCAGCGAGGCAGATCCCCATTTCATTCTTTTCGTCTTCTTCTTCTTCTTCTTCCTCTCCTTCCTAGAGACTGGTCCATTGTCCCATGGTCACGGGATTTTCTTTGTACTTAATGATTTGGCAGTTTATTTATGAACCTTCAACATCGCAGAGCGTCAGCAATCGTTGGTTAATATATTAAAAAACTAGAAACCCGCCTGGATTGCGAAAAAAGCACCTAGTGTTAACCTAGGTTTCGCGTAGATAACTACACCTTCTTCAGAACAATGAAACCCACAAGTGCCATGGCCCATCGAACACAGGCCGGTGTGAGGTGGAGGTTACACCATTAAGTTAAGTAACGGTTTAGACTTTGTACATATGTACTGTTTGTGTTTTCCTTTTTTTAGTTTATAAATGTATAGCTATGGTGTTCTTTTAAAATGGTTCAAATGGCTCTGAGCACTATGGGACTTAACATCTGAGGTCATCAGTCCCCTAGAACTTAGAACTACTTAAACGTAACTAACCTAAGGACATCACACACATGCATGCCCGAGGCAGGATTCGAACCTGCGACCGTAGCGGTCACGCGGTTCCAGACTGAAGTGCCTAGAACCGCACGGCCACACCGGCCGGCTGTTCTTTTAATCATTGACAAAGGTCTTCCTAGGCACTTCTGGGTTTTATTGTTGTGAAGAAGGTGTAGTTATCTACGCCGAAACCTAGGTTAACACTAGGAGTTTTTTTCGCAATCGAGGCGGGTTTCCAGTTTTTTAATAGTTTATTTATGTCTAACTTTATACACGTGACAGTTAATTTTACCCTTTCACTAATCATATATTTTTTCGGAGTTAAAGACATTAATTAATTTTGTAGTCACAAGTAACGATATGACAAAAATACTTCCCGCGGTTTCGTTTCCTAACACGAGGACAGATACGGCATACAGAATTAATCATAAATACCAGTAGGTTGTAATTAAAGTGGATTGCTTATGGAGGTAAAGTGTGGGCTGTAATTACCGTATGGCAGCGAAATTTGGTAGATATGCTGATGTGTTAAAGCGGAACCGATTTACGCTCCAAAAGAGTTACTTCCAATTTTGGCCACCAGGTGCGGATCTGGTGCTGTATAGCATCTCGTCGACGTTTCTAATGCTCATACTGAACAAACTGTGTAGGTGGCAGTTGATAATAAAGTCAACATTATGCCTTTCCCACTTGTTTGACGTTTTCTGCCCACATTCCTTTCACAATCCATTAAATATGGATACATTTCTTTGCATCTGTCTTGCAGTCGCGGTGCCAGATTTGCACGTGGTGGCCAAAATGGGAACCGAGCGAGGTGGCGCAGTGGTTAGCACACTGGACTCGCATTCGGGAGGACGACGGTTCAATCCCGTCTCCGGCCATCCTGATTTAGGTTTTCCGTGATTTCCCTAAATCGCTTCAGGCAAATGCCGGGATGGTTCCTTTGAAAGCGCACTGCAGATTTCCCTGCCCATCCTTCCCTCACCCGAGCTTGCGCTCCGTCTCTAATGACCTCGTTGTCGACGGGACGTTGAACACTGATCTCCTTCTCCTTCCTCCTCCAAAATGGGAACTAATTTTTTTGCAGCGTAAAATGGTTCCGTATTAACACATTACCATATCTGCCAAGTTTTTCTGCTATACGATAATTACAATCCACATTGGACTTCAACGATGAGCACTTGATACCCCTGGAGGTTCACAAGATGACCATGGAGAATCTGCAAGCCATACAGAAAGTAAACATGACAGTAGAGCAGCTCTCCTTGTTTTTAACTCTCATTATAGATGCTCAGTATAGGCACGCGTCTGTGCGGCAAATATCAGTACATCATCATCATCATCATCATCATCATCATCATCATCATCATCTACGTTCACGGACTAGGTTCGAGGAACTTGTTCAGATTTCCGCTTGTTAACTCCATTGCTTCCTGGGCTGGCCCACATCCCTTACTCCTTTGGGCATATACTGCAAACCTTTTTAGGGTTATCTGACTTGCTGCGTTCAGTTCACATATTCCTCCCATTTCTTCCTATGTGTGTCGATTTTTTCTGTAGTTGTAAATCATTTAAGTTCATTTCTAGTACCTTCGTTTATTAATCCGTCTTCTAGTTTGGAGAAGTAACTCATATGAGAAATTTCATTTCGTACGTCACTATTCGATTAATGTCACCCTTTTTTACCGTCCAAGCTCTAGATCTTTAAATTAGCAGTGGAACAGCTAGTGATTTATAAAATTTCAGTTGCGTTTCTTTAGTTGTCATTTTGTTTAATGTTCTTTTTATTGGTACATTAGCGCCAAGAATTTTTTTCTGTTTTCCCTTTCTACGTTTATCATGATTAAAAGAAATACCGCAGACTGTGCAGTTAAAATGATTTATTTCCTATATAATTTTGTTTTCCATAACTATTTTGATCCTATCTGTTGTTTTCCTCGGAATGCCGCTACTTTTGTCTTTTCTGTACGTATTTTGAAACTACAATTTGGGCCAACTGCTTAAATTTTAAAAAATATTTGTTTGTATTTCGTCTTCTGGAGTGGCTATTATTATCTGGCTGTCGGAATTCAGCAATATTTTTATGTAATGGACCTATTCCAGTTTTATTCCTATGTTGTTTGTTGTTTACTTATTCAATTTTTGATCATGTTACTTATGCGATTTGAATAAAATTTGGATACTACTGGCAACCTTGTTTATCTCCTTAGTTCTTGAGTCATTATTTCTTACTTTGTTCCTTCGTTTTATCACATATAAGGTTATATGGTATGGGCTTTTAATAGCCCATATCAAGTGTCGCAGAGTTCCATTTCCTTGCAGTACTGATCAGAGTTTCATAAACGTCACTACACGCATGCAGTTCAGTGACACTAATTGTCCGTAAAGGCTCAGTAGCAGCCTGCTTTGCACATTTGTTTATTGGATGTTGCCTATCTTGATTCGAAAATACATATCGGAGCGGGACAGAAAGTTATCAGTGAAACGTGAAGAAAGCGCAACCTATAAGTGTAATCTGTAATAATAAGAATTCTACAAACCGTTATCAGGCTTCCCTTCATCAGTGGGAAATTAATAAAAATCAGTAAATTGCAGCAAATTCCAACTGGTTTTCTGATAATCTATCGTTGTACACATACCGTAGGTCCCATTAGTAGTGAGATGGTTAATGTAGGAAAGTAGTGTAATGCATATGATCATCCTAAGCATCATAAGTTACTTTATAGTATGTAATAATAATAATAATAATAATAATAATATAACGGTTTCTGATCATTTGGTCATTCAGTGTATATAATTATTTTAATTACTATTTGTCAGTTTCTCGAAGGGCTGTGAACTGATAATGAGCATCGGCACAGTGGTAGAATAAGTTAAAAGCTCTCTCTGATGGCAACAACCAGAAATAGTGTTTACTAGCGCGCAGAGATATATGAGCAACTTGGACGCAGAATTTCGGTCTCTCACAACAAAACTTCAGCGTGCCAGCAGATTCACCTCGTGTGCATCGCCCGCCATATTCAAGCTAAGCAAAAAGTTTCTATCGATCCCTACGTGAGTAAAGATTATTCACTTATTGCTAGTTATGAAGCTTATGTCGTCCGCAGGGTGTTAAGACAGTATTCAAAATTTTGAGAGTTGATAATATGGATCATATTAAGAGACATAAAATGTACAGTAAACATGGGATGTAAATTGCGTACCTTAAGTGGTATGAGCATTTGTTTACCTTCGCTGCTGTGAGAGGTGTTTCCTATTACGAACGACCTACACAATGCAGTAAACGAAACGTCTTCGTCTGTTATTGCTCATGGATTCAGCATGCAAGATACATGTGTTAGTCTTGTTTCTATAAACCATATTCACAGTTCACCGTATTCACAATTCTCACAGTTCTCACAATTCATTATTTGTAATGGAACCAGTTCGTATTTTGATACGTTCTTGAAATGCAGTTTTATGTTTGCACTTACACTCGTAGTTTAAGCTCGTCAAAAACCAATATACCAGCTACCACACCGTCCGAGCAGATGTCCAGGGCGTTCGTTATACAGCGATTTAGGCCTTCCTGTGGGGGTAATGGTTCCTAAACAAAGACAGAGAAAGCGCCTGCGTAACACGTGAAACACCCTATAAAGTACGGTATCCTGGAAAGTGTATTTTCATATTTACATTCATGGAGGCTCCGGAAAATTTGCTAAGAAAACAGTCAAGCAGTAGGCAGCAAAAGAAGCAATAAAAAATATAAAAAAAAAAAATTTCGCGCTAAGCTCTACATTGTACCAGTACCCGCACCATCTCCGATTCTTTAAGACATATAACTCCTTTGTATAAAACAGTTTTAATCGAAAATCAATAACGGAAAAAATGTTTCAATATCTGTTTGCTTCTCAGACGAGTTCATGTGTGAAATATTTGACGTTCAGCATGTAAAACTCTTATCGCTATAAAATGCGAATCTCTAACCTCCTTTTTTGTTTTTCTTTTCTTTTTTTAGTTTAGGAGTTTTCACTTGTAGACTAATGACAACTTCAAAACGAAAAGCAATCAGTAAGATTGAGGTAAAAAAAAAAAAAATCAAAACTTCATGTTTGATGCTGAAGTTTTATCCGATCTCTAATGACATCGATGTCGACGGGACGTTTGACCCTAATCTTCTTTCCTTCTTCCTTGAAGTTTTACCTCGTGAACAGCGAACACGTAGTAAGCCTTTAATTGATTTCATTTTAGCATTTTGTCTGCCGTAAGCAGGAAAAAGCTTAGAAAAAGTTAGCAATCACGATTAAATTTTGTTGGTAGTCGCTAAGTGCTCTCATTATCAAACACTGAAGCATTGTAGTAAGGGTAATTTGCGCTCCGTCTTAAGATTTTCGATAGCTGTGGATAGTATCTGCGAAATGTATTAAAGAAATAATAAATTAAAACAGAACTTTTCGTACTGAAAAAAAGGATGTGACTTCCTAAAGGACCAAACTGTTGAGGTCATCGGTCCCTAGACTTACACACTACTTAAACTAACTTATGCTAAGAACAACACACACACCCATGTCCAAGGGAGGACTCGAACCTCCGGCGGGAGGGCCGTGCAATCCGTGACATCGCGCCTGAGGCCGCGCGGCCACTCCGCGCGGATTTCGTACTGAAGTTTCAATGCATGAACAGAGGAGATACAGCAAGCGATAAACGTTTTTTACTTTGACTATTACTTGCAGGATGTCAGCGATAAAATATTTCGGAAAGATGTGAAGGTGTAAATTTTTTGGATGTCGGTAAGAGCTCTCATTCGCAAATACTGGATGAAAAGCGTCTGTGTAATATGCTCGTTGTGAAGTACGCTGCCACAAATCATATGAACAGTATCTCATTTTAAATCTTGACTTATTCTGTTCATCCTTTTACATAAGATTATACCTCTCAATAAGTAAATTATGACATCGCCTCTGAGCACTATGCGAGTTAACTTCTGAGGTCATCAGTCGCCTAGAACTTAGCTAATTAAACCTGACTAACCTAAGGACATCACATACATTCATGCCGGAGGCAGGATTCGAAACTGCGACCGTAGTGGTCGCTCGGTTCCAGACTGTAGTACCTAGAACCGCACGGCCACTCGCCGTCAGATTATGACATCGCTTCCAGTTTTTAATTCGTCAGCAATTATATGAAATATTGAAAATGAAACTATTTTTGCATCTAGAAGCTGGTAGGTAACCTGCACTGAAACTGAGTTTCATTTATATCCGTTAAATCCTGTGTAAGGGGCGATAAAAGTTTCCGTTTGAGGGCGTCGTTAGAGCGTATATGCAACTTAGCACGTAGTGCACCACACATAGCATGCGGGCATAGCAACATCGACATTCAGACATGGGATTAGTGTGGCATCCGTGTCTTTACGACGTACATGCGGTAAATGAGGATAGGCGAATATGTTTTTCTTCTAAGTCATCAGTCTTGTGACGGGTCTGACGCGGCCGGCCATGAATTCCTGTCCTGTGCCAACCTCTTCATCTCAGTCTAGCACTTGGAACCCACGTCCTCAGTTATTTGATGGGTGTCGTCCACTGCAGTTTTACCCTTTACAGCTCACTCTAGCACCCCAGAATTGTGAACCAATGCGACGTTATTACAAAATGCTTCCAAACCGGCCCAATATGTTTTTATTATTTTCTTGGCTGACGAAGGACGAACCCCGGTAGACATCCGTCAGAGAATGAAGAATGTGTAGGGGGAGGGTGAGGGGAGAGAGGGCAGCATATTTTCCGAAAACCGCAGTTGTGGAATGGTGCTCAAAGTTAAGTGCTGATCGTGATTCGTCACAAGATGCCGGTCGATGTGGGAGGCCAGCCTCATTTCAAGGAACCTGATGTCTCTGCCACTGGTGAATGGTACTGCGCAACGCTGTTGGAATAGAAAGTACAAATAAGCTGAAACGTTACTCCGTCCACATTGGCCTCGGAAGACCCAAAGGTACCGACCGAACGCCGTGTCATCAGCAGCTTACAGGCATCACTGACTGCGAATATGGAGGGGCATGTGGTTAGCACACCGCTCTCCCGATGAGGCGCCAATTGCAGAAGATCAGACGCGGCATCATTCGCTAAACGGTCGTTGATAAGACTTTGTTGGTTACCCTTTAGTTCATCTGGGCGGTGGGTTGCTGAACAGTTGCACGTCTCTTCGCCCGAGCACAACTGCGCAGCCGACGTTCACCCCTTTCATCTACTTCCGCTGGTGAATCACAGTTGCCTCGTCGCCTGTTTTGGATAGTGCCATTCTGCCTCGCATGCTTTAGTTTACAAAGTTAGCCCTTACGGAAATGTTTCCATCCTTGGTCCGAAAGCCATTGATCATACGCATTTGGACGTCAGATAAATCGCTCAGTTTCCGTATTATTACAACGACTGCATTGTTTCCGCGTCCCGCCTCCCCCCTTTCACCACTGACACGCTTTATCTACCCTCCACTGCTAGTGCTGCCATCTGTTGTCTGTCAGTGCTTACTGCACGCTGACGTAGAACATAGGAAGTGTTCATACTAATATGACTGGGCCTTGTAGTATACATATTCGTGTAAAGTAGTTACATAATTTCCTTTCAAACTCACAGGAAGTCAAAATGCATCTTACTCTCTCTTCACGAAGCAAGTTAGCTCACAAGTGAGATCCGAACTAGATGTGGCTTTCTGTTCCCCTACTGGCAATACACTGATGAGCTAAAAATATTATAACCACCTGCTTAGTAGGCTGTCGGTCCAACTTTCAAAAATGGTTCAAATGGCTCTGAGCACTATGGGACTCAACTGCTGTGGTCATAAGTCCCCTAGAACTTAGAACTACTTAAACCTAACTAACCTAAGGACATCACACACATCCATGCCCGAGGCAGGAATCGAACCTGCGACCGTAGCGGCCGTGCGGTTCCAGACTGTAGCGCCTTTAACCGCTCGGTCACTCCGGCCGCCTAGGTCCAACTTTCCCAGAAATTGGTCGCGCGGTGTAGACGCGTGGTCTGAGGCGCTTTGTCACGGTCCGCGCGGCTCCTTCCGTCGGAGGTTCGAGTCCTCCTTCGGGCATGGGTGTGTGTGTCGTCCTTAGCGCAAGTTAGTTTAAGTTAGGTCAAGTAGTGTGTAAGCTTAGGGACCGATGACCTCAGCAGTTTGGTCCAATAAGACCACACCACAAATTTCCAATTTTACGAGAAATTGTTTGCCGGTTGCTTGTGGCCGTTGTGCTGGGCTACCACAGTGCCCCGCAGGCGTTCGATAGAGTTCAGGTGAGGTGAATTTTCCGGTCAAGATATCAACATGAGTTCACTTTTATGCCGGCCGCGGTGGTCTAGCGGTTCAGGCGCTCAGTCCGGAACCGCACGACTGCTACGGTCGCAGGTTCGAATCCTGCCTCGGGCATGGATGTGTGTGACGTCCTTAGGTTAGTTAGGTTTAAGTAGTTCTAAGTTCTAGAGGACTGATGACCACAGATGTTAAGTCCTATAGTGCTCAGAGCCATTTGAACCATTAGTTCACTTTTATGCCACTCATTCCACTGTAGGACGATTGGGGCCTTGTGACATGGAAAATTGTTCTGCTGTAACATGATATCGCTGTCGGGGAAGACATCAAGCGTGAAGGGATTTGTACGCTGTCCACAGCTGCGATGGTGCCTTCGAACACTACCATCGGTTTCGTGGAAGTGTAAGTGAACGTCCTCACCCCCTCCCGTTCCGTATAGCATAATACTGGCCCGATCGGTCTGCATCGATGGCGCTGTGTACATTTCGAGTGGTTGGGCAAAGGAGTATCGTAACGCGATCATTGACCTGATGTAACAAGAAACGTGGTTCATCTGACTAGGAGATGCGTATCCATTAACACACCGTCTAGACTCGATGATCCCGTACCCGTTGTATCCACATAAGAAAAGGGGTCGTTTCATGCACAGCCACTCGTTCAACATGGCGCGCTGAATAGTGTGCTCGCAGATACTTGCGCCTGCAGCAGGATTCCACTCTGTCATTAGATGTGCCACAGATAGCCATCTGTCCTGCTTTACAGAAAGAAGCACATTAACTAGGCAGTAACAATGTTATGAATCAACAGTACACTGCCAGAAGGGGAAGGGAAAGCTACATGCAATTCCAGATACACTTCTTTGCTACCTTGCTAATCTACTGTTATAGCTTTAGGCTATAAAATGCCTCGAACATTATAAAAAATCCCTCTTCAGTAATGGTGTGGTCCAACAATGTACGAACATTTCGCACGATTAATGTAATTTGTTTTCTCCGCATCCGCAGCTGAGAGGTTAGCACAGCTGACTGCCATGCGGAGGTCTAGAGGTCGATTCCCGGTACTGCAAGGGATTTTTCGTTTATGGGGGCGCTGTAACGGTGTGCAATCAGTCTCGAGAGACCAGCTGATGTGCGGTTCCAATCACAAGAAACCAGGCAACGGCCGAGAGAGCGGTATGCTGACTACATAACCCTCCGTACCGCATCCAAAGACACCACTGCCGAGGATGACACGGCGATCGGTCGGACCCGATTGGCCAGCCTAAGGCCAGAACTCGGAGCTTTACTCGCTTACTTAATTTAGTTTCTTTATATTGTGTTTACGCTGCCAGTCCTAGTACCAAGCAGCGCCCAGAACCAATTTGTACAGCACTTCTTGACTGTTTTACTGGGTGAAACTCAGAACTTGTTTTGTTTTTGCTCTTCCGAATGGCATTTGACGCTCCGCTTGGATACTTGTTGTATTGCAACTGAAGCTGAACTCTTTTTAATAGTTTTAAGTTCTGATCTGGTGATGGAAGCAAACAAATTGCCATAATAAGTAAGGAAATGTACTAAGCGATCTGGGCGGATTTCTTCCAAAAAATTCACAATCGTTGCAGAATTGCTTAGTGATTTTTTAACAGTCCAAATTTCATCTACATCCACATTATACTCCGAGAGCCACCCAACGGTACGTGGCGGAGGGTACTTCTGGCATCAGTAACTGTCCCCCCCGCCCTCCCCGCCGGCCGCTGTGGCGTTCTAGGTGCTTCAGCCCGGAACCGCACTGCTGCTACGGTCGCAGGTTCGAATCCTGCCTCGGGCATGGATGTGTGTGATGTCCTTAGGTTAGTTAGGTTTAAGTAGTTCTAAGTCTAGGGGACTGATGACCTCAGTCCCACAGTGCTCAGAGCCATTTGAACCATCAACAGTTCACCCCCATCCATGTTCCAATCTCTAATGGGAAGAATGATTGTCAATAAGCCACTGTATTAACTGTAATTTCTCGAACTTTCTCGTCATAGTCATTTCGCGCGATGAATGTTGGAGGAATTAACTGTCCAACTCCCCTCGAAAAGTGCTTTCTCGAAACTTCAGTAATAAGCCTCTTATAACGTCTCCCACTCAGGTTTGTTGAACATCTCTGTTACGGTGTCGCCCCGACTAAACGGTGCTGTGACGAAACGCACCGCTCTTCGTTGGGTGTTCTACATTTATTCTGTGAGTCCTACCTGATAAGGATCCCAGATTGATGAACAGTACTCAAGAATCGGTCGACCGAGTGCCTTTTATCCACTTCCTTCGTTGAAGAGTTACATTTCCTTGAGATTCTTCCTATGAATCTGTCTGGTGCCTGCTTTTCCTACTATCTGTTTTGTGCGGTCATTGCATTTAACATCCTCTGGACAGTTGCTCCTAGATATTTTACTGTGGATGCTGTTTCCAGCAGTTTATTATCAATGGTGTACTTGTACAGTAGGGTGAACTAGCAGAGCTTGCACCCCACATCATTTCTCTGCAGGTCATTCTGCAAATCGATAATGTCTTCTGACGTTGCTACTTTGTTATTGGCAACCGCAACATCTGCGCATTGTCTTAAAGAGCTTCCCACACTTTGTACTAGATTCTTTATATACATCGTAAACAGTAATAGTCCTTACAATGAAATGAATACCCTTAGCTCCACACAGGCGTTGGTATGTCAACGGGGACAGTTGAAAATGTGTGCTCCCACCGGGACTGGAGCCCAGGATCTCCTGCTTACATGGCAGGCGCTCTATTCATCTGAGCCACTGAGGACACAGAGGATAGTGCTACTGCAGGGACTTATCTCTGGCACGCCTCCCGTGAGACCCAAATTCACAACTTATAGTCCCGCCCTATATTCATAGTGCCACTGCCCATCGTACTCATTGCTTGCGGCTATACCGCCGATTCCCGTAGAGTTGGGGCACTGTTTATGCATTCGCACCGAAGAAGATTATCAAATGGTAGGTGAGCCGTGTATGTCCTTTCGGACATGTCCGGGAATCGGCGGTAAGGCAGGGAGTAATGAGTATGAGGGGCAGTGGCACTATGAATATAGTGCGGGACAATAAGTTGCGAATGTGGGTCTCACGGGAGGCGTGCCAGAGATAAGTCCCTGCAGTAGCTCAAAAAAAATGGCTCTGAGCACTATGGGACTTAACATCTGAGGTCATCAGTCCCCTAGACTGAGAACTACTTAAACCTAAGGACATCACACACATCCATGCCCGAGGCAGGATTCGAACCTGCGACCGTAGCAGTCGCGCGGTTCCGGACTGAAGGGCCTAGAACCGCTCAGCCACCGCGGCCTGTCCCCTGCAGTAGCACTATCCTCTGTGTCCTCAGTGGCTCAGATGGATAGAGCGACTGCCATGTAAGCAGGAGATTCCGGTTCGAGTCCCGGTCGGGTCACACATTTTCAACTGTCCCCGTTGACTTATATTAACGCCTGTATGCAGCTAAGGGTATTCATTTCATTGTAATTTCATTCTAATGGGCTGCATGGTCACCGATGGTATCTGTTCTTTCAGACATGTCCGAAAGAACAGATACCATCTTCATATGTATGTATATAGTAACAGTCCTGTGACATTTACTTGGTTCACTCAAGAATTTACCTTTACAGCTGTTGGTTTTGTTCCGTTAAGATCGACGATTTGAGTTCTATCTGCAAGGAAGTCTTGAATACAGCGGCAAATCTGATCCGACAGTCGGTAACCAGGTATTTCGTTTAACTCGACAGTAGTGCGGGCTGGCGTCAAATGCCTTTCTGAAATCAAGGAACACGGCATCGACCTGAGTGCCGTTGTCCGCAGCGGTATGGATCTGATGGAGGACCAGAGCGAGCTGAGGATCTCTGTTTTGGAACCCATATTGATTTTTATAGAGGAGATTTACGAACTCTATAAACGTCGTAATTCTTGAGCATAAAACATGTTCCATAGTTCTACAACAGATTGCCGTCAACGATATAGGCCTATAATTATGTGCATCCGTGATACGACACCTTCTCGAAAACGGGAATAACCTGCGCTTCCTTCCAGTCGCTGCGCACCCTTCGCTGCTCCAGAGATCTACGGTAAACTACTACATCCATGCAAGAGGCAGGATTCGAACCTGCGACCATAGCGGACGCACGGTTCCGAACTGAAGCGCCTAGAACCGATGGGCTACAGCGGCCGGCTTAATTATCTCAATATTTACCATTTCGACTTTCGTCACTCCGTCACCTCAAATAATTTTTACCGTGTAAAATAGATTTTTTTATACCTTTTCGCATGGAGGAATAGTGATGAATGCCTAATGAAACGAAGAGTATCAAGTTTTCGCAACTTTTTATCACCGAGACGCAGCCATGTACTTTTTACTTGAAGGAAAACAATATTGCCGAATATTATAATTGTGTTGTGGGTGTATCATTCATCAGAATTGCGGATCTGTCTGACTGAGAGAGTATGAGAAACAGCGGAATAAAAACACACTGAATATCGATATTTTTGAGTTGTTGTTTGAATGGTGCGTCGCTGAGAAGTTAACTGAAACTCTCGTCGAGTGTGGCGTAAAAGTCACTAATCGCTTGCCTGGGCGGTGCGTACTGTAAACTTCATATCAGCTACTCTGACGCAAAAAAATTCCAGTTTTTCTAAAAATTTTAAAGACCGTTGTATTGTTCATAACAGGTAATTCAATCGACTTTCGGTCCTTTAATCATATATTACTTTATGAAACAAACAACTGTAAATCATTTTCTTGTCACATCAAGATGCCAGATTTAGTTTGTATGCTATGAAAAACTGATAGAACGACTGATTAGCAGCAGCAGTTTGCGGAAAAAAAACAGCGATGAAGTTTACACCACTGTACGTGAAAATTAGCCCCGCAAAAACAAGCAATACGTTATGCTTATGCCACTATCGACAGGGCGTGGAAAACTTCCGGAGTGGGGAGAGGGATGGGGCATTGAAATGACCACAACTGCTACAGAAAAATACTCACATTCAAATAATTTCTACTCCGAGAAATCAAGATAGGCCCGCGAAAGCGCTGTATCACTGATTTTGCCTCACGCGCAACTGATGTCTGGTGGAAAAAAGATGATAGTTCCGTAAAAGAACGACTGAATCTCGGTGATGAATGAAGTTACAAACCCACGTAGGACTTTCTTTTAAGAGCCCGTGGTCAATATTCGTCTAGATGAAGAGATATTACAAATTCTTTAACAAGTTAAAATTGGATGATGTGAAAAATTTATGCACCTAACCCTGTTAAGTCACATTCATAAATAGTAGTGTCAATAACTATATGACTATTTCTTGCGTCAGAATAAAAAGTGTCTCTGTATGTAGCAAATTTTAAACTACCGTTTGTGCTCCAGCTTCTAAATTTCTAATTCTATAACAACTTACAAGTAAAGTTTAATTTTCTTGTAATAATGTCATGCTGAAGTAAAACTGATGGTGTAACTCCCTGAAGTTTGAGATTTTGAAGATACGTATTGTTCTGCAGATCATTTAATTTAATAACTGTAGAAGTGTCAGTATTAGCTAGATATTCTTTTAAAGCACAGTAGCAGGCAGACGTATTGTAACGTTTTGCTCGAACGCGGAATAGACAACCACTTAGTTCACCCTCTGTCAACAAATTAGTTGCCACCCGCGTCTCTCGGAATCCTAAAACGAATGAAAACTTTTCCAATGCTACCACCAAGTGAACCTGAGCAACGCTGTTCCAGATGCCGTAATAGGGAGGTGATAATTTTTAGTGGCGTAAGACTGCCGAACTTTGTGCCCGACACAACTCCATTCACTTCTCACTGTTTTGGGGGAGGGGAACTCTTTTCAGGCTGGCGACAATCTGCACTGGCCCAAAGAATGGAAAGGTCATCCGCGGGGGGAGGGGGGTTGGCAGATGTGGGTTGGTAAGGGGTGGACGGATAAATTGAGAGATGTCCCAGAGCGTGGTAGGAGCGTCCGCGGAACTATAGCAGGGTTTCCAGCGAGCTGTCAGATTCTGGAAATTGTGACCTCAGCTCGCACCAGTAACTCCAGGAATGGCCAGAAGCTACACGACGCGAACAGATTCTTGTAGACTGCTTCTCCGAACTGCTGTGAAGGGATTGTGTTGTTCCCTAAAAGTTGGTCTGTACTAAAAAGTCATCTCAATTTCCAGACATAAACTGAGTAGCGGGTAATAAGTGCAGGTACTTTTATGTGTGGTACCCTCGAATACAGACATCAGTGTGTCGGTTGTTTTTTCTCTGCGTCGAAGTGTCTTCTCGCAAACTCGTGACAATGCACCACTAAGTGAACTACGTCTGTCAGTGTAGACTAACCGTTTTGCATCAATGCGTCCACGCTTCACCACTGACCTGCTGAACAGGAGAAAATAAGCATTAATAGCTTGCTCTTACCGCATGTACTTGGAGGTATTGACAGTGGCTATAATTATTAGTCTGCAAATAACGTGAATACTTATGTAGTGTTGTTCAGCACACGTTCCTCGGTCACCAGTAGAAATATTTACACTTATACCCCAGATATGCCGACCCTACGACTTATTTTAGCAAATAGATTATGCAAAGGCAAACCTAGGTTTCTAGCATTTGTAGACTTAGAGAAAGCATTTGACAATGTTGACTGGACTTCGATGAAAGGGCTTCGAAGAACAGTTAAACGTAATGAACAGTGTCTTGAAAGGAGGATATAAGATGAACATCAACAAAAGCAAAACGTGGACTATGGAATGTAGTCGAATTAAGTCGGGTGATGCTGAGGGAATTAGATTAGGAAATGAGACACTTAAAGTAGTAAAGGAGTTTTGCTATTTGGGGAGCAAAATAACTGATGATGGTCAAAGTAGAAAGGATATAAAACGTAGACTGGCAATAGCAAGGAAAGAGTTTCTGAAGAAGAGAAATTTGTTAACATCGAGTATAGATTTAAGCGTAAGGACGTCGTTTCTGAAAGTGTTTGTATCGAGTGTAGCCGTATATGGAAGCGAAACATGGACGATAAACAGTTTGGACAAGAAGAGAATAGAAGCTTTCGAAATGTGGTGCTACAGAAGAATGCTGAAGATTAGATGGGTAGATCATATAACTAATGAGGAGGTATTGAATAGAATTAGGGAGAATAGGAGTTTGTGGCACAACTTGACTAGAAGAAGGGGTCGGTTGGTCTGACATGTTCTGAGGCAACAAGGGAGCACCAATTTAGTATTGGAGGGCAGCGTGGAGGGTAAAAATCGTAGAGGGAGGCCAAGAGATGAATACACTAAGCAGATTCAGAAGGATGTAGGTTGCACTAGGTACTGGGAGATGAAGAAGCTTGCACAGGATAGAGTAGCATGGAGAGCTGCATCAAACCAGTCTCAGGACTGAAGACCACAACAACAATAACAACTCCAGACACACCATAGTACTGAGAGTAGTTGAAGAAAACGGCTTTGGTAGTGCCAGTGGCGTTACTGAAGGAGGTATGCGACGACAGAACAAACTGAAACGTAGCAGTGATTTATGTTTATAATTATTTTTGTATTTACACTACTGTGCAAAACGTATAGGACGAAAGTAACTCCCACATCATGTGTCACCCCCAAGTAACATAGCTCTATATAACTTTGACCATACACAGGAAAAAGTACTAAATATAGGACACAAGTTAACGGAAAGATATACGCAATGAGACTATTGCAAATGGCACTTTCATTCATAGACAATGATTACGCTGAAGTCATCACAATTTGTGATGGTCCATTGGACAATAAAAAAAGCGAGAAATGGTTTTTAATAAGGTGCGCGATCACCGCGGACGTCGGTATATGTTTCGCGGTGTACTCTCACGTCGCGGCCGGGATGGTAAGGAGACATTGCGGTAGGGCGTTCCTTTCGTCAACCAGCGCTATTTACAATTGCCGGATGGCCGTTGGCGCATGTGAACGTGTTGCAGTGCGCCTGCCCAACGCATCCCATACGTGCTCGATGGAGTTTAAGTCGGAGCGAGCAGGCTACTCCATTCGCCGAATAGTCTCACGTTCCAAGACCTCCTCTACCTCCGGTAAGGTCGCACATTGTCATCCATAAATATGAAGTCAGGACCGAATTATTTTTTTGAGTCGTCAGTCGTCTGACTGGTCCGATGCGGACTGCCACAAAGTCTTCTCCTAATCGAGCCTTTTCATCTCTGAGTAGCTATTCCAACTTATTATTTATTGGATATATTCCAATCTCTGTGTTCCTCTACATTTTTTTATCATCTACAGCTTCCTTTGGTACCATAGAGGTTAGGCGCCTGTTGTCTTAACAGATGTCCTGTCATCCTGCCCCTTCTTACAGTCAGTGTTTTTCGTTTATTCCATCCCTCGCCGTTTCTGCGGAGCACCTCCTCATTCCTTGCCTTATCAGTCCACCTAATTTTTCAGCGTTCTTTTGTAGCACCGCATCTCAGATACTTGGATTCTCTTCTGTTCTGGTTTTTCCACAGTCTTTGTTTTACAACGAAACACCGCTGGATCCAAACGCATATTCTCAGAAGTTTCTTCCACAAATTCAGACCTATGTTTGATACTAAGTAGACTTCTCATACCCGGTAATGCACTTTTTACCAGTGCTAGTCTGCTATTTATGTCCTCCTTCCTCCGTCCATCATGCATTATCTTGCTGCCAAGGTATCCGAATTCCTTAACTTTGCCTACTTCGTGATCCCAGATTCTGATGTAAATTTCCCGCTGTTCTCATTTTTGCTACTTCTCGTTACTTTCGTCTTTCTTCAATTTACTCATTAGACTGTGCATCCCAGTCAAAAGATCCCGTGGAAAAGTCCTGTGAACATGTTTTGATTTGCCCTCAGTCTCCCTTCCCTTATCAACCACGACGTCAGAACTCTCTCTCTTGTGCCTTCATTTTGCCTAAAGCCAAACTGAGCGTCATCTAACAGATCCGCAAGTTTCTTTTTCACTCTTCTGTGTGTTATTCTTGTCAGCTACTTGGTTCCAAGAGCTGTTGAGCTGAATGTGCGACTATTTTTGTCGTCGTCCCTCGACACACACACACACACACACACACACACACACGCACACAAGCACACACACACACACACACACACACACACACACACACACCACAACACCTAGCCCACCAGAACAATCATATTCACAATGTTCCTGGGTGCATTACGTATCTCATACGGTGAGATGTCGTATCATTTACCACAACCAGGAACACTGGAGAACGTGATGGTTTTAGTGATCCAGGTGTTGTCGTGTAGCGAAGCACAATGTGCATGGGCGTGCTGATCTCCGAAACTTCGACTCGAAACACTCACCGGTCGACGTTATTGAACATTTTACTCCTTACCCATGTGCGTCTCTTCAGGGATCCACTCGGTCCTGACTTCATTTTTATGGACAACAATGCTCGATCTACATGTTCCCCCAACTTAGAGCCCAACGAACACGTGTGGGAGGCGTTAGGGGGGACGTACTGGAACACGTCCACATGCACCAACACTATTCAGCAGTTGTCAACAATTCCTTACCATCCTTGTTGTCAGCATTTGAGCAAATTGCATAGCATGCATTTCTGTCCGTAGTGTTCACACACCCCATTAAGAACTATTTCCCGTCTTTTGTAATGTCCAGCGGACCATCATAAATCGCGGTGACCTCTGTGTAATTACAGTCTTTGAATAAACGTGAATTTTCGTTTAGAATGGCTAGCTTTCTGGCCAAGCGCCTACGAATGTCGCTGAACACCACGTATTATTGTCACCACTGGCCTGTGTACTATCAATAATTTTCCAAAGTAATAAATTTCAGTAGAAAATTGTGCCAAAATGAGTGGAAATATGCAAAATAAGATAAAATGTTGTTTAGTTTCCAAAAATAACGACAATTTTTTTAAATTAGTCAGCAACATGTCTTACAGAATTTAGATTATCGTATTCTGTTAACGGACTTCTGTTCTTATGATACATTTATTTTTGTTAGTCTTTTTGTTCAAAACCGAAAATCTTTTTCTTCTGTAATTGTGGTAAAGATCGTTTAGGGGCAGTCTCTTACTAATTATTTGAAAACCATTGTCATCCATTTGAAAGGTATGTGCTGAGATTCGATCAGGATAGAGCCAGTGAAAAATGTCGATAGTTCCCAACCGCAAGGTTGGACGTGTAGTACATCTTCGAGTAGTAAGATCTTTGACAGCTAACAGAGCTAGGTGCACGGGGTAAAAGTTTGAGAGTGGTGAGGAGATGCGCAGAGACAGCAGACGTGTTTCGAGTCGGAGCTAGATGCGTGCAGGAGGCAGCCGGGTCGTGACAGCATCAAAGTAAGAATTGGCGCTACCCACATAATAAGCTATATATTGAGCGAAACTCGGCACATACCTGGGGAAACTAGAAAGAGTAATTAATAAAATAGGTTTTCTTTGGTTAAATAATGTCTAAAAGCTAGACAGAAATTTCATTGTTGGTGCAATAAGCTTTTTGTGAAACTTTCTCGTAAATCCATGCTATAGAAGTTTTTTTTAGTTTTTCATATGTGCCTTAAAAATTCGAACAATAAATATTTTTAGATAGAATTAGAGTTTCATCTCAGACCTTATGTCGTTCTCAATGTCCTGTGCTTGCATTGAACCAAAAGGTACATTAAAGTAAAGTTCCCATGAGTAAAGCTAATAATTTCATTTGTCAGAGTAAAATAAGCTATATGCCATTGCACAGTTGGCAAATTATTCAGATCAGGACAGAATTTTTATTAAGTAAGAAACATGCCCAAAATGAGTAAAGTTATCTAGAATGACAATTTTATGCCATTGCACTACGGCTGAGTTGAATATATATTTTATTATCGGCTAAGCGGGAAGGAGTACACGAGCTAAGTCCACAGACGCAGTCAGATGCAGGTTGGTGACTTTCATTTATTTTTAACACAAAACTTTCATGCAGTCAGATGTGTATTTTGAGTATTAATTTTCCAACAATATTTTCATGCAGTCAGATAAAGTTCAGTTCAGTTAAATACGCAGTCAGATGCAAGTTTTATTAAAGACTAAAGTAGTCACATGCAGGTCAGTCTAGTTTAAATAGAGAATTTTTATTAGCAACGCTTTCACATTTTTTTCTCTGTAGCTGTCTCTCTGACCGGAGTAACGGTAATGCTTGTGTCATCGGTAACAAGTGTCAAGTCCACTTGCTGTTTATTAATTGAAGTTCATTCACTTATAAATTGCATACTATAAGGTCAAAAATCGAACTCTGTAGTAGTTAGCGCAGTCTAATGTGTAACTTTTGGTAGTGATTTTGTGGCTTATCAGTAGAAGCTTCAAATATCACTTTTTATCGCTGCATTATACAGAACTATAACGGCGTTTACCCACGTCTGCTGAGTAGAGATCCTGTGATTTGCATTTCGGTGGCATTCGGCGGACTGTCGAAGCTAGTGACTGCGGTAAGCAGCTATGCTGGCCCCCTACCTGTCAGGGACCGGGGAACTGAATTGCTGGTCGTGACACGTCAGCCTCCTTATGAGCCAAGACTGCTCCATATGTATGCCTCCAGCTGCAGTCCCTCGAGGGCGACCCTCCATCAGCATTTTATGGTGACCATTATGGCAGCGCTCAGGACGCCAGCAGCGACGTAGTGCGGGCTTCCGGTCCGCAGCCAACGAGGCACACCTGGTTCGTGCCACTCCCGTCCGACACACTCTTCAGGCTTAAAAGATTTTTACTGGTGTCGCCAACATTATTGTGATACCAACTGAATGATTCCTTCGCGTTTTCAAGTAACACATCTCACTCAGTGATCAGGTTGAAAGCGGGCCTAATGCTTGTTTGTACGAAGTAAGTAAGTCATTTAAATTCGTAAGTCGACGAATAAATAAACCAATCAAGGTGAAATTGAACCACTGGAAGCTTATCTTCCTGGTTATCATTTCATTAAATCCAAAATAAACACTCTCATATTAACACATCAAAAAATACTAAAAAACCAAATAGACGTTGATAATCAGATCTCTCTGAAGAGTTGCACTAATTGAGGCAAAGATCGCAAATGGGAAGTCGTTTAACAATTAGAGATTATGTTTCAGAACAACGTCGATGAAAAATCATAACCGAAAGGGAACGCCTTATACTTTTTATAATACATGAACCTGTATGAAAATGTGAAGAAATGGGATAAGTAACAGGTCAGGCTTCGCCGAATTACGCGCACGCGCACATTCGCCCTTGTACAAACAATCTACAGACCGAAAGAAGAAACCATATGGATAATTCAGTACACGCAGTGGTTAGCACACTGGACTCGCATTAAGTAGGACGATGGTTCAAACCCGCGTTCGGCCATCCTGGTTCAAGTTTTCAGTGATTTCCTTAAATCGCATCAGGCAAATTCAGGGACAGTTCCTTTGAAAGGGCACGGCCGACTCCCTTCCCCATCCTTCCCTAATCCGATTGGACCGATGACCTTGCTGTTTGGTCCCCTGTTCCGAATCAACCAACCAGTCAACCAACAATCTGCAGGGGTGAAACAATTAGAAGTGTAAATACGGAGAACATGATTAGTCTACAATATTTGCCAAAAATGCTGCTACAAATGTCTACAAATGGCTAGGACAGGCGGGGAACATCAAAATACACAACTGGCCATTAAAATTGCTACACCAAGAAGAAATGCAGATGATAAACGGGTATTCAGTGGACACACATACTAGAACTGACATATGATTACATTTTCACGCAATTTGGGTGCATAGATCATGAGAAATCAGTACCCAGAACAGCCACCTCTGACCGTAATAACGGCCTTGATACGCCTGGGTATTGAGTCAAACAGAGCACGGATGCCGTGTACAAGTACAGCTGTCCATGTGGCTTCAACACGACACCACAGTTCATCAACAGTAGTGACTGGCGTATTGTGACGGGAGAAAGTGCTGGCCAGGGCAGCAGTCGAACATTTTCTATATCAGAAAGGCCCGTAAAGGACCTGCAACATGCGGTCGTGCGTTATCCTGCTGAAATCTGGGGTTTCGCAGGGATCGAATGAATGGTAGAGCTACAGGTCGTAACACATATGTAACGTCCACTGTTCAAAGTGCCGTCAATGCGAACAAGAGGTGACCGAGACGTGTAACCAATGGCACCCCATATCATCACGCCGGGTGATACGCCAGTATGGCCATGACGAACACACGCTTCCAATGTGCGTTCACCGCGAATTCGCCAAACAAGAATGTGACCATCATGATGCTGTAAACAGAACCTGGATTCATCCGTGCCATTCGTGCACCCAGGATCGTCGTTGAGTACACCATCGCAGGCGCTCCTGTCTGTGATGCAGCGTCATGGGCAACCGCAGCCACGGTTTCCGAGCTGATATTCCACGCTGCTGCAAACGGCGTCGAACTGTTCGTGCAGCTGGTTGTTGTCTTGCAAACGTCCGCATCTGTTGACTCAGGGATCGAGACGTGGCTGCACGATGCGTTTCAGCCATGCGGGTAAGATGCCTGTCATCTCGACTGCTAGTGATACGAGGCCGTTGGGATCCATCACGGCGTTCCGTGTTACCCTCCTGAACTACCGTTTCCATATTCTCGACCAACGCGAGCAACAATGTCGCGATACGGTAAACCGCAATTGCTATAGGCTACAATCCGACCTTTATGAAAGTCGGAAACGAGATGGTACGCATTTCTCCTCCTTACACGAGGCATCACAACAACATTTCACGAGGCAACGCCGGTCAACTGCTGTTTGTGTGTGAGAAATCGGTTGGAAACTTTCCTCATGTCAGCACGTTGTAGGTGTCGCCACCGGCGCCAACCTTGTGTGAATGCTCTGAAAAGCTAATCATTTGCATATTACAGCATCTTCTTCCTGTCGGTTAAATTTCGCTTCCGTAGCACGTCATCTTCGTGTTGTAGCAATTTTAATGGCCAGTAGTGTAATTGAGGATTGCATAGCATGGCCGCAAAAGTCGTCATATACCGCTAGGTCGTGCTGTACACGAAAGGAGTGGAGTGGAACATCAGGACTCCCTCACTCTGTGCTAACCAGCATACGAGGGCAAGGGACGGTATACGAACGGTGATCTTGCAGACATGCACTTAATGTATGCAGTAGCTGAGTGCAACCGACGAGCCGATGGATGCATTCATCGACAACACTACCCAGACATCAAACGCACCATAGTCTGTTTGCTCGTCTGCATCTAAATTTGTGCAAATATGGGTCATTACGAAGTGGAACGGCTACTGATGGCAGGCCACTACCGACGCGTTTGGTCCTTAAGGAAGAAAGAGTATTGGATGCCGTGGAGACTAATCCAAGCTCAGCACACGTGCAGTTGCTTTGGACTTGCGAATCTCTTGTAGCAGTATCCAATGGTAGTGAACTCAGAGTTATTACACGCCTTTCATCTTCAAAGGGTGCAGTTAATTGCGCCTCGATGACCATTCAGCATGTGTGCGTTTCGCACAGTGGGTTTTGCAACAAAGTGACCGAAATGTGCATTTCCCAGCTTCTGTGTTATTCACGGAAGAGCCCTCATTCACTACGGGCGGCGCATTCAGTCAGCACAGTGATCATTTGTGGGCACCAGGAAAACCCTCCGTTGTGCGGTACCACGCGGTACATCATGATCTCATAGTTAATGTTTGGGCGGGTTTGGGTGGTGACTGCTTAGCCGGGTACTCTTTACCGGCCCTCTTGACTGCCGTGAGTTATCAGACCTCGCTGGAACAGATACTTTTCGGCGTGTTTGAAGATGTTCCAGCAAATGTGAGGCGCTGAATGTGGTTTCAGCATGATGTGGAGCCTGATCAGTTAGGACTGGCCGTTGGTAGACTTTTGAAGATGTCATTCCCGCATCAATGGTTTGGGCATGGTGGACTGGTTCCCTAGCCTCCCATGTTAACCGGTTTTTCTTTCTGAGGGGACCCAAACAATCTCTCACGTATCGCTATCCTGTGGAGTATGAAACGGATTTCGCCTGTGCAGCTGCTACAACCAAAGTAAGTCTCGATAAGTTCGAACGTGTGTAACAGTCAATGCTCTACATCTACATTTATACTCCGCAAGCCACCCAACGGTGTGTGGCGGAGGGCACTTTACGTGCCACTGTCACTACCTCCGTTTGCTGTTCCACTCGCGTATGGTTCGCGGGAAGAATGACTGCCGGAAAGCCTCCGTGCGCGCTCGAATCTCTCTAATTTTACATTGGTGATCTCCTCAGGAGGTATAAGTAAGGGGAAGCAATATATTCTATACCTCATCCAGAAACGCACCCTCTCGAAACCTGGCAGCAAGCTACACCGCGATGCAGAGCGCCTCTCTTGCAGAGTCTGCCACTTGAGTTTGCTAAACATCTCCGTAACGCTATCACGCTTACCAAATAACCCTGTGACGAAACGCGCCACTCTTATTTGGATCTTCTCTATCTCCTCTGTCAACCCGACCTGGTACGGATCCCACACTGATGAGCAATACTCAAGTATAGGCCGAACGAGTGTTTTGTAAGCCACCTCCTTTGTTGATGGACTACATTTTCTAAGGTCTCTCCCAATGAATCTCAACCTGGCACCCGCCTTACCAACAACTAATTTTATATGATCATTCCACTTCAAATTGTTCCGTACGCATACTCCCAGATATTTTACAGAAGAAACTGCTACCAGTGTTTGTTCCGCTATCATATAATAATACAATAAAGGATCTTTCTTTCTATGTATTCGCAATACATTACATTTGTCTACGTTAAGGGTCAGTTGCCACTCCCTGCACCAAGTGCCTATCCGCTGCAGATCTTCCTGCATTTCGCTGCGATTTTCTAATGCTGCAACTTCTCTGTATACTACAGCATTATCCGCGAAAAGCCGTATGGAACTTCCGACACTATCTACTAGGTCCGTCGGTGTCAGGCATGCTTGGCGTCAGATGATGCAAACTTTTAGCACTTGTTGTAATATTAAAGATGTATTCATGTAGTACCACATGTGTATTCATTACGTGCAATAAATGTTTCAAATAATTCACTCTCTTGCTTCCTTTCCGATTTTCGACCTCTCTTTCCACTTACCCATGACGTTTGCGTCATGGGCTTCTATGTAATCCTTAATTCGTACGGTGCGCTCCACCTGCTCAAGAAGTTTTTCTCAATATTTCTCTGCCCTGCATATGACCTGATACATCTATCCCCAAGTTGTACCCTCCGCTCCTATGCCACATTGCGTATTACGAATCGAAAGTTTGGTTAATCCACTCATATCCGTCATTTTTCTGTAATTTTGTATTTTTCGCACAGTCGTCTAAGTAAACCCTGGACATACGTATGAATAACTCTGTATATCTCATACACAATCCGTAAAAAGTACATAAACTGCCGGAGGATTAGCCACAAAAGATAAAATAAAATACATTTTACAGAACATGAAAGTAGTGGACTCTGTACGACGAGCTAAACGCTTGGAAAGATAAAATTTCTTAGCGTTTATTTTGCAGTTCTGTCGCCTCTTTATGCGTTCCGTACACTACACAGTTTGTGTATTTCTGAAACTTCCAATTCCATCTTCCCCTATGTGTTACGAGTTTTCCAAAGTTGCCACTGTCGAAATAATTTATCCGTCTGGGTTACTTTCATCGATCGCTTGTTATTTTTCAAGGGCAGCTCATTATTTAGTCTCCGAGACGCAGGAAACAATAGCGGGATCCGTACTCCACACATTTTTCACCCCGCTCCTGCCCTGCGACAGCCCCATTCCGCGTTATGACGGATTACCCAGAGTGACACGACTGTACCCGGACTGGAGTACGAATCCTGTTCGTGTGTCGTGTGCAGTGAGAGGACACAAGATTGATTATCCTTCATATGGAACTCAGTGAAGAGTGACAGATATTTATTTGGCTCAGGATGAGAATGCTGCCGGCAGTAAATTCTATGTTTCGACTGCTGTCATAAGTGATGGCCCGTTACCTTCCACTAACAAAAATAGTACCAGCCACCTTCTGAAAGCACCGAAACATGGTGAACGTCTGAAGTTTGTTCGGTAAAGGATATTGCTGCGTATTGCAGTACTACATTTCACTCTGTGTAGATCATGTAGTCAAATATTTTATCTCCTTACGCTTATCCATTACTTATGACTTTTTATTGGATGTAAATACAGAAAATTGCAACCAGTCACTTTTTTTCAAAGCTGGGTGCAAGCTCTCCGACAAGAAGATGGAACGTGCGTTTTATACATTGCGACGACTATGTTCCATCTTCTTGTCCTGGAGCCAGCACGCAGTAATACATTTTGAAGTAGCTATGTAACCTCCTGAACACTATCTTAAGATGAGACAGAAAAGGTTCATGGAATAAATAACTATTTCAAAAAAGTGACTGGTTGTAGTTTTCTGTATATACATCAAATGAAAAAAAAGTTCACATGTGTGTGAAATCCTATGAGACTTAACTGCTAAGGTCATCAGTCCCTAAGCTTACACACTACTTAACCTAAATTATCCCAAGGACAAACACACACACACACACACACACACACACACACACACACACACACACACACCCATGCCCAAGGGAGGACTCGAACCTCCGCCGGGATCAGCCGCACAGCCCATGACTGCAGCGCCTTAGAATACATCAAATATTTTATCGTTTTGGAAGAGTAAAATACAGCGTACACTCATAGTCTATAGAACCAAAAACTCATGCACATGTCACTGAAGTGGAGTAGAGGTCTAATATATTTCTTTATGCGCCTGTTTAGAAGACATCCCTTTTTTCTCGACTTCGACATGCTGTGGACTACGGAAAATAATTGGTTTGATAGTTATCGTTTTCTTCTCCTCTCATAAATTCTTCATTCTTTCGTTGAGGCTTCTCCTCCTTTCCTCTGTCCAGATGGCCTTGGTTTTTGCATTTTGCATTTCCTGGAATCCTTCAGTTTGTCACCCTTCATTCGAAATACCTATTCATTCGTGATGCCTTTATCACTAACGCCAACTTCCTTCGTGTCCTTTTTATTACCCCGATCCATCTTGTAGTCGTGAATATTTTCTTTGTCAGTCTGCATTCCGTCATTCTGAAGAGGTGCCCACCTGTTTATAAGATTTACGTTTTTCCGCTTCTACCATATTCAGTAGTTTCAATTTTGCGGTCCGAGGATCTTCCTTGAAATTTTTCTTTTCGTCTTCTTTAGTTTTCCATTTCTCCTTTCTTACTCAGTATCAATTATTCAGAATTGTAAGTGCTTTCAGTATAACAGCCGAGGCGTAGTACCTACTATTTACTGGTTAGGAGATTCCGTACTAAACAGTATGCTAGTTCTATCTTTCTAGATCGTCCTTTGTTTTCATCAAGTGCATTTCGTTGGAAGACATTCAGTTAGTTACCTGTTTGGAGCGTTATCTTTTATTACAATTTATTGCCATAAACTGTGGAACAGGTCGTTTATCACATCATAAAACTATATTCAAATATAGTTTTACTTCCGAGCTCTTATGAAAAATTTGAAACTTGTAGTAAGGAAAGGTACAGAAGGTACTAAATTAGCAGCGATGATTGAACTTAAAAAGCAAAAATGAGGATGATACGGAAGGTAGAAGTTGTGTCCCGCCACCAACACAGGCCCGGCGCAGCCAGAGGCTTGGGAAACACGTGGAGCCCGGTTTCCCTAAACGGCACGTACAAGACGCAGCACGCTGCTCCAAAGCCACATGTTGCGCAGTTACATATTCTGCTAAACACTAGAGTTTCTGAGGCGCCCTTCTAGGTGTACAAAATTTTTTCGTGTTCCTTTGGTGTATAGTAATAAGCGACAGCACCATCTGTATTTAGGATCCATAACCCCTCCCCAGTGTGAATCAATGGTGTGAATTTTACCAGTTGAAAGTGTAGAGCGATTTTACAATTAAAAGCTTATATCACGGCATTTGAGGTATATAAGCTTTTAATGCACAATTTGTAGTCTAACGTATTGCTGATATTCAAAAAAGTTTAAGATACTCAACACGATTTATTAATGCCAGTCTGAAGAAAACCTTTAAAAAGAATAATTAAAAATGTTACAAAAATTGTGATTCATTTGCATGAAAAAAACAATATTTTGATTTTCAAAAGAACATGTTTTAACTGAAGGCGTAAGTTACGTCTGCAGTTGTAGGTGACGCGAATTACGTGGAGAAAATTACGTATCTTTACTTACAGCGTTACGAGTAGCCAAGTTGGCAAAAGCAATAACTGAAGGTACTTAGCTTTCTCTGGTTGAATTGTGAGTTGTTCATATAACTGAATAACGTCCTCGTTCACTGATCCGTGGGTTCCTGCATATTGAGGACTGTTCCGCAGGTATGTACTCGCTATCTTGATGAACCTTGGATGCCAGTCGTCCAGTGTTCGTCGTGTCTTCTCCCTGGGATCTCTGCATACGTCAACTTGCAAGTGGGCGTAGAAGAAGACTATTAGTTCCATCATTGATTGTTGCAATATCTGTATTTGTCAGTGTCTGTATCTTCACATAACAGTAGCATTCAGACATGTCTGAAGGAATAGACACAGTTCTTGAAGACTACAGCTGTGGTAAACATAACGAAATAGATTCTAATTCTGCTACGATATACTGACGTCAGCTGTTTGCGACACATGAAAATTTGTGCTGGATCGGGACTCGAACCCGGATTTCTCGCTTATCGTTAGCAGTCGCATTAACATCTTCGGCTATCCGAGCAGACCTCCAGGACCGATACAAACTTCCACATCTCACGTAGTCGCAACCATTCTGAACGCAGATTCGTGATTCCCGCACAGGAAGACAAGTACACCCTAAGACAAAATATAGAACGCTGCACCACAAAGGAACTGTGAGAATGGGACGGAAATCAGCAGTTGTGACGCACACGTAAAGACAAACAAATGATTCATAAAAACTTGGTGATTTATTCAACAGAAAGAGTCTCACAAACTGAGCAAGTCAACAACGCGTTGGTCGACCTCTGGCCCTTAAGTTAACAGTTATTTGGCTTGGCGTTGATTGGTAGAGCTTTGGATGCCCTCCTGAGAGATACCGGGCCAAATTCTATACAAATGGCGCGTTTGGTCGTCGAATCCAGAGCTGATTGTAGGGCTCTGTGCATTGTGCTCCAAACGTTCTCAGTTGTGGAGGGATCCGGCAACCTTCTGGGCCAAGATACGGTTTGGCAAGTACGAAAACAAGCAGTAGAAATTCTCGCCGTGTGCAGGGGGGGGGGGGGGGGGGGGGGGGGCCATTGTCCCGCTGAAATGCAAGCGCAGGATGGCTTGTCATAAAGGCCAACAGAAGGGGGTGTAGAATACATATATACATAACGTCGACGTACTGCTGTTCTGTAAGGGTAACCTGGATGACAACCAAAGGGGTCCTGCCACGAAAGGAAATGGCACCCCAGATCATCACTCCTGCTTGTCGGGCCGTATGTATGGCGACAGTCAAGCTGGTATCCCACCGCTGTGGCAGTGACTGATAAACTGTTCAGCATTATTGAGTTTCTAGTATTAAAGTTAACATTACTTCGTTGCACAAAACATTTTTTTAATGAGTCTTAGTCATAAATCGTGTACTTATATGCGTATCTTACAACTTCTATTACATGTAATGACCTATCCGTAGGGATTTTGCTTGGAGGTAACATTGTAATGTTCATAGTTCATCAATTGTACATAATAGTAATAATAGTTTTTTGTATTAAGGATCGAAAATCCTCGAGGACAAGATCGCAAGTATTTCTCTTTTTTATTTTGATTACTTTTTTCTGCTATACCGGCACGGTCTTCAGACCATAAAAACTTTGATTAATGTAATTGATATAACGCTTCAACAGATCGTAAATTTTTTTTAATGATGACATCCATACAGAACGTATAGGCAACGTAGCATTACGATGTTCATAACCAGTTAAGCAGAACGAATCTCATAAACCTAAAGCGTTACGCTGTTTAAACTTAGTAACAGAGACAATTTAATAAGTCTTGCTATGCTATGAGATAATACAAATGCTAATTAAACAGTGTCACTTATCAAGTTTACATGGTAAACGGTTTAGTTTTATGGCCTTAGTTTTACTTGATTGGTTATGAACGATGTAAAACACTTTACCTACACGCTCTGTATGGATGCTGTCACTTTTAAAAAGTTTTTAACGATGTGTTGAGTTATTATGGCAATTACACTAATCAAGAGTGTTTTTATGATCTGAAGTAGGCTCCCGTGTAACTGACACTAGTAACCAAAATATAAAAAACAATTGTTTGCGATCTTGACTTCGAAATTTTTCGATTATAAATATAAAAATTACGACACATCCCTTGACTCTAACGTTCACAATGTCAGCAAACGCAATAATGGTTATAGCTGTAATCGAAGGTATTACAGTAGCTTCAATGTTATTAATATTGTATGATGTAAACTGCTTATTCGCCCTTACGATCGACAACGAGCGTCGACTGCGAAATGCGCCTTTCGGCTCCTCTCTCTGGCTACAGTATGCTGTTGCCCATGGGGCTTCATGTAAGGCGACACACGTCGAAATGGAGTAATGACACGTTAACAGAGATGCATAGAATCAGTACAAATGGAATCAGATATGGAGAGGAAGTTGACTGGTTCGGGAAACAGCGAGACATAAAATGCAAAGTTAGCAAAGGAGATGGGAGGTGAAACAGGAATAGGAATAAGGAAAGCTGGAATAGAACCGAGTGTTTCAGTGTTAGAATGAAGGAAAAGGAAGACAGTTAGGATATTCATAAAGTGCAGAGGAAGACGGATTTTTTTTTTTTTAGTCCACTTTCATTATAACAATTATGGGCCTCTGCAGCACAAATTATATTTATGTGAATGATTATGACAGTTGTTTCACGTCCTTCTGTACTAGAATGATCACGACAGTTGTTTCACGACCTTCTGTACTAGATCTTAAAGTACGTTAACAGTGTTTATCATTTTACTTCTCCTTAATTTCTGTTAATATCACTTTAACAAAAAATGGTTCAAATGGCTCTGAGCACTATGGGACTTAACTTCTGAGGTCATCAGTCCCCTAGAACTTAGAACTACTTAAACCTAACTAACCTAAGGACATCACACACATCCGTACCCGAGGCAGGATTCGAACCTGCGACCGTAGCGGTCAAGCGGTTCCAGACTGCAGCACCTAGAAACGCTCGGCCACTCCGGCCGGCCTCACTTTAACATATCAGAGGCAAAGACGAAGCTTAGGAAATGTGTATGTAATTGAGAAATCCTGAATCTAGCTTAGGTGTAAACGATCTGTTAATGTGATGAAACAGCGTTTTCCTTGAGAGATATGTGTCTCAACTTTATCTTCGGTAATGTTGGAAACCATGGCACAAATTTTAATTCAATTCTTTAGCTTCCATCATTATCGAAGATAAAGTTGAGACACATATATCTCAAGTAAAATGCTATTTCATCACATCAATAGATCACCCAGGCCTGAGGCAGAGGCAGAATTCCCCATTACGTATAAAACTGGAGTGAAGTTCCAATATTAGAAAGTCTCAGCAATACCGACAATTTGATAAGGGAGAAAAAGGGCTAAAGGCGTGAATTGAAATTTGTGTTCGGCAGGGCATTGCACTAGGATAATCCAGGCAGCTGTATTCACGTTACTGCTTCAGTGATGTAATGGCTAGCACATACGCCTAGTAAGCAGGACGCCCGCCTTCAAGTCCCGGCCATGGCACAAACTGCTGTTCATTTCTTTACCTACCATCACTGCCAATCTAATTTATATGAAAATAGAAACTACATCCGTTGCACGCGCAAAAATAAATCATTCATGTAGCTAACTTCGTGGTTCAGTTTCTTTATCCCATTTTTTAATTTCAAATGTGAGGCCAATAGCAGTTTTAAATAGGCTTAGTTGCGGAGACCCCCCCATGAACCATAGACCTTGCCTTTGGCGGGGAGGCTTGTGTACCTCAGCGATACAGAGAGCCGTACCCTAGGTGCAACCACAACGCAGGGGTATCTGTTGAGAGGTCAGACAAACGTATGATTCCTGAAGAGGGGCAGCAGCCTTTTCAGTAGTTGCAGGGGCAACAGTCTGGATGATTGACTGATCTGGCCTTGTAACATTAACCAAAACGGCCTTGCTGTGATGGTACTGCGAACGGCTGAAAGCAAGGGGAAACTACAGCCGTAATTTTTCCCGAGGGCATGCAGCTTTACTGTATGGATAAATGACGATGGCGTCCTCTTGGGTAAAATATTCCGGAGGTAAAATAGTCCCCCATTCGGATCTCCGGGCGGGGACTACTCAGGAGGACGTCGTTATCAGGAGAAAGAAAACTGGCGTTCTACGGATCGGAGCGTGGAATGTCAGATCCCTTAATCGAGCAGGTAGGTTAGAAAATTTAAAAAGGGAAATGGATAGGTTAAAGTTAGATATAGTGGGAATTAGTGGAGTTCGGTGGCAGGAGGAACAACACTTCTGGTCAGGTGACTCCAGGGTTATAAACACAAAATCAAATAGGGGTAAAGCAGGTTGGTTGGTTGTTTTTGGGGAAGGAGACCAGACAAGGACGTCATCGGTCTCATCGGATTAGGGAAGGACGGGGAAGGAAGTCGGCCGTGCCCTTTGAAAGGAACCATCCCGGCATTTGCCTGGAGCGATTTAGGGAAATCACAGTAAAGCAGGAGTAGGTTTAATAATAAATAGGAAAATAGGAATGCGGGTAAGCTACTACAAACAGCATAGTGAACGCATTATTGTGGCCAAGATAGATACGAAGCCCACACCTACTACAGTAGTACAAGTTTATATGCCAACTAGCTCTGCAGATGACGAAGAAATTGAAGAAATGTATGATGAAATAAAATAAATTATTCAGATAGTGAAGGGAGACGAAAATTTAATAGTCATGGGTGACTGGAATTCGAGTGTAGGAAAAGGGAGAGAAGGAAACGTAGTAGGTGAATATGGATTGGTGCTAATAAATGAAAGAGGAAGCCGCCTGGTAGAATTTTGCACAGAGCACAATATTATCATAGCTAACACTTGGTTTAAGAGTCATGAAAGAAGGTTGTATACATGGAAGAACCCTGGAGATACTAAAAGGTATCAGATAGATTATATAATAATAAGACAGAGATTTAGGAACCAGGTTTTAAATTGTAAGACATTTCCAGGGGCAGATGTGGACTCTGACCACAATCTATTGGTTATGACCTGTAGATTAAAACTGAAGAAACTGCAAAAAGGTGGGAACTTAAGGAGATGGGACCTGGATAAACTGAAAGAACCAGAGGTTGTACAGAGTTTCAGGGAGAGCATAAGGGAACAATTGACAGGAATGGGGGAAAGAAATACAGTAGAAGAAGAATGGGTAGCTTTGAGGGATGAAGTAGTGAAGGCAGCAGAGGATCAAGTAGGTAAAAAGACGAAGGCTAGTAGAAATCCTTGGGTAACAGAAGAAATATTGAATTTAATTGATGAAAGGAGAAAATATAAAAATGCAGTAAATGAAGCAGGCAAAATGGAATACACTCCTGGAAATGGAAAAAAGAACACATTGACACCGGTGTGTCAGACCCACCATACTTGCTCCGGACACTGCGAGAGGGCTGTACAAGCAATGATCACACGCACGGCACAGCGGACACACCAGGAACCACGGTGTTGGCCGTCGAATGGCGCTAGCTGCGCAGCATTTGTGCACCGCCGCCGTCAGTGTCAGCCAGTTTGCCGTGACATACGGAGCTCCATCGCAGTCTTTAACACTGGTAGCATGCCGCGACAGCGTGGACGTGAACCGTATGTGCAGTTGACGGACTTTGAGCGAGGGCGTATAGTGGGCATGCGGGAGGCCGGGTGGACGTACCGCCGAATTGCTCAACACGTGGGGCGTGAGGTCTCCACAGTACATCGATGTTGTCGCCAGTGGTCGGCAGAAGGTGCACGTGCCCGTCGACCTGGGACCGGACCGCAGCGACGCACGGATGCACGCCAAGACCGTAGGATCCTACGCAGTGCCGTAGGGGACCGCACCGCCACTTCCCAGCAAATTAGGGACACTGTTGCTCCTGGGGTATCGGCGAGGACCATTCGCAACCGTCTCCATGAAGCTAGGCTACGGTCCCGCACACCGTTAGGCCGTCTTCCGCTCACGCCCCAACATCGTGCAGCCCGCCTCCAGTGGTGTCGCGACAGGCGTGAATGGAGGGACGAATGGAGACGTGTCGTCTTCAGCGATGAGAGTCGCTTCTGCCTTGGTGCCAATGATGGTCGTATGCGTGTTTGGCGCCGTGCAGGTGAGCGCCACAATCAGGACTGCATACGACTGAGGCACACAGGGCCAACACCCGGCATCATGGTGTGGGGAGCGATCTCCTACACTGGCCGTACACCACTGGTGATCGTCGAGGGGACACTGAATAGTGCACGGTACATCCAAACCGTCATCGAACCCATCGTTCTACCATTCCTAGACCGGCAAGGGAACTTGCTGTTCCAACAGGACAATGCACGTCCGCATGAATCCCGTGCCACCCAACGTGCTCTAGAAGGTGTAAGTCAACTACCCTGGCCAGCATGATCTCCGGATCTGTCCACCATTGAGCATGTTTGGGACTGGATGAAGCGTCGTCTCACGCGGTCTGTACGTCCAGCACGAACGCTGGTCCAACTGAGGCGCCAGGTGGAAATGGCATGGCAAGCCGTTCCACAGGACTACATCCAGCATCTCTACGATCGTCTCCATGGGAGAATAGCAGCCTGCATTGCTGCGAAAGGTGGATATACACTGTACTAGTGCCGACATTGTGCATGCTCTGTTGCCTGTGTCTATGTGCCTGTGGTTCTGTCAGTGTGATCATGTGATGTATCTGACCCCAGGAATGTGTCAATAAAGTTTCCCCTTCCTGGGACAATGAATTCACGGTGTTCTTATTTCAATTTCCAGGAGTGTACAAACGTCTCAAAAATGAGATCGACAGGACGTGCAAAATGGCTAAGCAGGGATGGCTAGAGGACAAATGTAAGGATGTAGAGGCTTATCTCACTAGGGGTAAGATAGATACTGCTTACAGGAAAATTAAAGAGACCTTTGGAGATAACAGAACGACTTGTATGAATATCAAGAGCTCAGATGGAAACCCAGTTCTAAACAAAGAAGGGACAGCAGAAAGGTGGAAGGAGTATATAGAGGGTGTATACAAGGGCGATGTACTTGAGGACAATATTATGGAAATGGAAGAGGATGTAGATGAAGATGTAATGGGAGATATGATACTGCGTGAAGAATTTGACAGAGCACTGAAAGACCTAAGTCGAAAGAAGGCCCCAGGAGCAGACAACATTCCATTAGAATTACTGACAGCCTTGAGAGAGCCAGTCCTGACAAAACTGTACCATCTGGTGAGCAAAAGATATGAGACAGGCGAAATACCCTCAGACGTCAAGAAGAATATAATAATTCCAATCCCAAAGAAAGCAGGCGTTGACAGATGTGAAAATTACCGAACTATCAGTTTAATAAGTCACGGCTGCAAAATACTAACGCGAATTCTTTACAGACGAATGGAAAAACTGGTAGAAGCCGACCTCGGGGAAGATCAGTTTGGATTCCGTAGAAATATGGGGACACGTGATGCAATACTGACCCTACGACTTATCTTAGAAGCTATATTAAGAAAAGGCAAACCTACGTTTCTAGCATTTGTAGACTTGGAGAAAGCTTTTGACAATGTTGACTGGAATACTCTCTTTCGAATTCTGAAGGTGGCAGGGGTAAACTACAGGGAGCGAAAGGCTATTTACAATTTGTACAGAAACCAGATGGCTGTTATAAGAGTCGAGGGACATGAAAAGGAAGCAGTGGTTGGGAAGGGAGTGAGACAGGATTGTAGCCTCTCCCCGATGTTATCGACTCTGTATACTGAACAAGCAGTAAAGGAAACAAAAGAAAAATTCGGAGGAGGTATTAAAATCCATGGAGAAGAAATAAAAACTTTAAGGATCGCCGATGATATTGTAATTCTGTCAGAGACAGCAAAGGACTTGGAAGAGCAGTTGAACGGAATGGACAGTGTCTTGAAAGGAGGGTATAAGATGAACATCAACAAAAGCAAAACGAGGATAATGGAATGTAGTCGAATTAAGTCGGGTGATGCTGAGGGAATTAGATTAGGAAATGAGACACTTAAAGTAGTAAAGGAGTTTTGCTATTTGGGGAGCAAAATAACTGAAGATGGTCGAAGTAGAGAGGATATAAAATGTAGACTGGCAATGTCAAGGAAAGCGTTTCTGAAGAAGAGAAATTTGTTAACATCGAGTTTAGATTTAAGGGTCAGGAAGTCGTTTCTGAAAGTATTTGTATGGAGTGTAGCCATGTATGGAAGTGAAAATGGCTCTGAGCACTATGGGACTTAACATCTATGGTCATCAGTCCCCTAGAACTTAGAACTACTTAAACCTAACTAACCTAAGGACAGCACACAACACCCAGCCATCACGAGGCAGAGAAAATCCCTGACCCCGCCGGGAATCGAACCCGGGAACCCGGGCGTGGGAAGCGAGAACGCTACCGCACGACCACGAGATGCGGGCTATGGAAGTGAGACGTGGACGATAAATAGTTTGGACAAGAAGAGAATAGAAGCTTTTGAAATGTGGTGCTACAGAAGAATGCTGAAGATTAGATGGCTAGATTACATAACTAATGAGGAAGTATTGAATAGGATTGGGGAGAAGAGACGTTTGTGGCACAACTTGACAAGAAGAAGGTATCGGTTGGTAGGACGTGTTCTGAGGCATCAACCAATTTGTTATTGGAGTGCAGCGTGGAGGGTAAAAATCGTAGAGGGAGACCAAGAGATGAAGACAGTAAACAGATTCAGAAGGATGTAGGCAGCAGCACATATTGGGAGATGAAGAAGCTTGCACGGGATAGAGTAGCATGGAGAGCTGCATCAAACCAGTCTCAGGACTGAAGACCACAACAACAACAACAACAGTTGCGGAGAAAACTAGTTTAAAAGACAGGGTGGAGACTTTCAGGGATTTATTTAGTGACCAGTTGTCATTATCTGTTATAGCAAGGCAGGCAGAGGAAACAAAGGGCTAACATGGCGAGCTTAGCGTTCTGCAAGCTATTCTGGAGGTCTCATGTGGAGGGTTTTAATTGGAGAGTAAAATACTGCGTAGTTTTCATTCCAGGACAACACCTGTGATGCACAAGACCACCTTGTGTCTCGAAATAGTGTCACGTAATTCGCGTTGTTACAGTACGATAGAAGCATTGGGCTGCTAAAATCGGCCCCGCTAGTGTAAGATTCTGAACACACTATTCAGTGTTCGGAATTACAAAACAGAAAAGAATATGAACGTGAGAAAGACCATGGAGACTATGTGAGCTCCCATCCAGTGAAAGGAGAACGGACTTGAGTGTCTTCGAAAAGGGTCTCTGCTATTTGCTGTCCAGGTCTTCTCGCTACAGATGGTGCGAGCACAATCAACAGTTGGGACATGCCGAGCGTGTCCTCTACACGGGGATTCAGCTGCTCCCACAGATATCGTTTCATGCAGCCCGCCATGTTATACCTGGCCTTCAAACATCTCATGCGAGATTTTTATATTCACTCGTTCGCTACGCGGGAACTGTCAGTCCAATAGGAAAAAATGAAAGGAACTTTTTGTAGGAAATTTAAAAGTTTAAATTTTATGCTGGGATATGTTTCCGCTGGAGGCCACGGATTTCGACTTATTCAACAAAAACGTACAAATGTCACCTTCAACTGCACTTTCACCCCCACACTCATCCCTCACAAGTGAAGATTTATATTATGTTGTTCGTGGCACTCGCTCCTACTACTGTACAAAAATGTCCGATTACACGAACATTTCTCAATATTCGACCTTTTTTCGTCTCTATTGACTCAGCTATTACGTAACCAGTATAGTTTGCTATTTCCTTAGTATTATTAATTTAAACGCGTCTATGAGCGTAATGAAAGAAAACCGACTTTTGTAAACGTTATAGTAAAACTAATTACGTTGACAATTCGATCCGAATTTAACACTTACAAGCACCATAGCTTCGTAGTCAGAAGTCCTGGCGAATAGAACGACGTAATTGTTCAAATTATGCCGTTAAAATTCTCAATATTATTAGAACACATTTACGCAAACGTCAGTTTTACAATTTGCAAATGGTCGCATAAGCTGGTGCCCTAATAAGGCCAGTCAATGAAGACCAAAGTGCGAAATAAGACCCAAAGTGGGAAATAATTCGTGCAGGCGTTTATTTTTGTATAGTGTTAGGAGAGAGTGCCATGAACAACATACTAGGAATTCAGACCGGTGAGGGCTGAGTGTGGATGTGGGAATGCATGAGAGTATCGCAGAACAAAATTTAAATTTCCTACAAGAAGGTCCTGTTCACTTTTCTGTATGATTAGTAGTTTCCGCGTATAGAGAGAATATGAAAATCTCGTTCGTAGCTTTTAAAGACGAGATATGACACCCAAGTTGTATAAAACGACGCCGGCATGGACATCTGCATGACCCTGATTGATAGCCAAGGCTGTATTTTCTACGTTTCTGATAAAACTGTTGCGCCACAGCCAGATTGCCTCTAGTCTGTACTATGGGTCATCGCCACAGAGCATGGAAGCAAGTAGAGCGACCTTACCCGTGTTGCAGCACTAGTCGCGCTGCTGTTTTCCCTGAGTCTGCTTGTTTACTCACTACCTCACGTCGCCTTTCTGTCGGGTTTAATTTGTTAGTTTTCAAGTTATTGCCGACGTCAGAACACGGAACTGAACTCTGTTTATGTACTGACGGGACCAAACGCGTCCGACAATACTAGGCAGCACACTACTGACACACCTGCCTCGACATTGTACAGTAACTTTACAGTCATTGAGCGTTACTACATCCGCGTATCCTTAGCGTCTTAAAATAGATAGTCATCGCGCATATATACATTATCGTAGAGTACGCTCATATAGAAAACTGTTGACAAAAAATGTAGTACCGTTCTGTCCATAAGAGAACCAAAAATCTTTGCTTCATTTAAAAAGAAAATTTAAAAACAGGGCATCTCTGGTTGAGAGGAAGGACAACATAGCATGGCGTGCACATTTTCTTAGAACAGTGAGAGAAAACGAGAAAGATGCAAAGAAACCTATAACTTTGATTTGAATCTCAACACCAGTTACTAGATCGTTAAACAACCGTTTTATTTCAATTTCGTACACTTCTCTCTAGAAGAATGTATTAATATTATGTTACGCATTCACTTCAGTTATTTGGGGGTAACAGAAGTTTCATTTTATTTTTTTCATTTCGTTCGTTTTCCTCTAGAATATATTAAAACCGAAATTACCGTTGTCTCCCACACGCACAGGTACGTTATGCCACCGTAAAATAAGTTTTATTTTCCTGCTGTTCATTTGGACTGGTTTTCTGTAGACATGAGTTAACAGAATGTATGTTTGTTTTATTTGCTGCACATATTGAAAGTATAGTTCAGGAACCGTGTTAGCAATGTGACCGAGAGCAGTTACATCGCTCGTGCGTCATTCGAAACAATCAACAACACAACGTGTCAACAGTTCGCAGCGCACTCAGCTGAAACAGCAATTGTAAAGTGAACAGGTTATAATAAATGAGCAAACAAATTCAGCAATGTACGTAACATTGTTTCCTGAAGCCAGGCAGCATCGACATACAATAATACACAGACAGCGTCAACTGATGACCCTCGGTGTCTTTTCGTGTCATTAAGTTTTTCTTTCACTTCCAGCTTCGGTTTGTATCGGCAGCATACGAAGAAGAGAAGGACTAGACAGCTTCGCATTCCGCATAGCAGGTCATAGCAGGCGGCGAAAGCCGCGCATGCGTGGCGCGTAGCTTCCAATCTCGTCGCGGAGAATGTCCAATATATCTCAAGTATTTTCTTGATATTGGAAACTGACATCACCCTCCCTACACCGTTAAAAACAATTTCGATGTGTTAGCTACAGTACATAGCAGCAACCTATGTACACTCATGCTCATAATGTGGTGTCACACAACGTGGTTCTACACAAAACTGGCGCTAATAGCATAGGCACATACGGAACACACACGATACAGATCTGTAAGTCCACGGTATTGGTTGACAAAACCGTCCCGAAACACACATGCTACAAACCTCTACTGTTTCCTGCGCATGTACCCCGACATCAATATGGGATATGATCACCATGCACACGTACAGAGGCCGCACAACAGGTTGGCATACTCGGGATCAGGTGGTCGAGCAGCTGCTGGGATATAGTCTCCCATTCTAGCACCAGTGCCTGTCGGAGCACCTGAAGTGTCAAATGGTTCAAATGGCTCTGAGCACTATGGGACTCAACTGCTGAGGTCATTAGTCTCCTAGAACTTAGAACTAGTTAAACCTAACTAACCTAAGGACATTACAAACATCCATGCCCGAGGCAGGATTCGAACCTGCGACCGTAGCGGTCTTGCGGTTCCAGACTGCAGCGCCTTTAACCACACGGCCACTTCGGCCGGCCACCTGAAGTGTCGTAGGGGTTTGAAGACGTGCAGTGATATGTCGACCTAGAGCATCCCGGACGTCCTCGATGGCGTTTAGGTTTGGAGAACAGGCAGGCCACTCCATTCGCCTGATATCTTCTGTTTCAAGGTACTCCTCCACGATGGCATCTCGGTGGGGCCGTGCGTTATCATCCATCAAGAGGAAGGTTGGACCCACTGCACCCCTGAAAAGGCGGACATACTGGCGTTAAATGACGTCCCGATACACCTCATGTGTTACAGTTCCTCTGTCAAAGACATGCGGGTGTGTATGTGCACAAATCATAATTCCACCCCACACCATCAAACCATGACCTCCGTACAGGCCCCTTTCAAGGACATGATGAAGGGGTTGGTATCTGGTTCCTGGTTCACGCCAAATGAAAACCCGCCGAGAATCACTGTTCAGACTATATCTGGACTCAAAAAAAATGGTTCAAATGTTTCTGAGCACTATGGGACTTAACATCTGTGGTCATCAGTCCCCTAGAACTTAGAACTACTTAAACCTAACTAACCTAAGGACATCACACACATCCATGCCCGAGGCAGGATTCGAACCCGCGACCGTAGCAGTCGCGCGGTTCCGGACTGAGCGCCTGAACCGCTAGACCACCGCGGCCGGCTATACCTGGACTCGTCTGGGAACATAACATGGGACCACTGTTCCAATGACCATGTAGTGTGTTCTAGACACCAGGCTTTACGGGCTCTCCTGTGACCAGGGGTCAGTGGAATGCACCTTGCAGGTCTCCGGGTAAAAAAAAAAAGTGTCTGTTCAGTCGTCTGTAGACTGTGTGTCTGGAGACAACTGTTCCAGTGGCTGCGGTAAGGTCCCGAGCAAGCCTGCCTGCATTACTCCGTGGCCGTCTGCGGGCACTGATGGTGAGATATCGGTCTTCTTGTGGTGTTGTGCACTGTGGACATACATTACTGTAACGCCTGGATACGTTTCCTGCCTGCTGGAATCGTTGCCATAATCTTGAGTTCACAGTTTGTGGCACACGGAGGACCCGTGCTACGACCTGCTGTGTTTGACCAGCCTCCAGTCGCCCTAATTTTCTACCCCTCATAATGTCATCAATATGTGTTCTTTGAGCCATTTTCAACACACAGTCAGCATTAGCATGTCTGAAAACGTCTGTACACTTACTGGCTGCACCGTACTCTGATATGCACCAACACACCTCTGCGTATGTGGACTGCTGCCAGCGTCACCGTGCGACGACCGCAGGTCAAATGCACCGCATGGGCACACCCCGAGATGATTTAAACCCGCAAATCGCCCACGAGAGCGTTGTTTCACCACGTATTAGCATTATCCTTAATTTATGAGCATGCGTGTAATAAAGCCCAACAAACGTAAACTGTAAACTTAATGGAGTGTGCACGGTGTTGTATTTTACTTCAAAGTATCACAATAACTAGGCGCCATTACGGAAAGAAAACAACTTCATTATGAAGCAGCAATGTGTGGCTATTAAGATGCGGAAAAATAATGTATTTTATCGAATATTTTCCTCAATATCGAATGAGAAAGACTCCATAGCTGAGAAAATACGTGAATCCCGAAACGGTGGTATTTATTTGTCTACGCGAAGACTAAAAATTTTAGAAAGAAAGTAACTACAGAAAGGAATAGAGCTTTCCTTCATTTACATAAAACCGTTTTTAAAGACAAATCGGCTGACATTAAATTTCACTCCCCGTGTACCGTGCGATACACAAAGTGGCTGCCGGGGAGCGCGACGCTGCAAACGGCCGCATCGCTTCACAGGCAGCCTGCAGTTTACTCTGGGGGTGTTGGATTCATCGTGCATCGTCACAACTGCTATAGTTTGTTGCACAATAAATTAACGTTTTAACAAGGTTTTTTTCTGGTGATACGTCGGACGACTACCAGGCACAGGCTGGCCCCACAACAGCGGCCTGCAACACTAGCCTCAACAAAATTAAAAAAATCTAGTACCAACTCATTAAGACGATCATTTTGGGGCCATTGTGTTAGTAACCGATGGCCGACAGCTCATTGCGACGAAATAATGGCAGGAAATAAATGAATGTTAACATACCAGAGGAACTCCTGCAATATTTCTCCTCTCTTTAAACTACTTTTTTTTTTAATCACGTACACTTTATTTGGAACCAATTGCTTATAAGGTTGACATTAAGGACAATTATTAAATTTGACTGTTAAGACAACATCTAATTAAAAATTCTTTAGACAAATTGCATTCACAGCTGAAGGCCTTAATGACCAGAAATTCAAATTATTTGTCGTCTGAAGGCCCCAATAGTAATAACTCAAAAAACAGTTTGACAGCTGAAGGCCTGGATAGCAAATTCTTACTAAAATATTATAAATCAGAAAGGACAATCATATTAATAGACTATATCTGATTTAAAAATCTTAAGACAAATTTTATTGACGGCTGAAGGCCTTACCGACAAGAAATTAAAATTATTTGACGGCTGAATGCCAAGATAGCAAATTCTTACCGAAAAATTACAAAAAAAGACGATCATATTAAGAGACAATATCTAATTAAAAATTCTAAAGACAAATTGCAATCATGGCTGAAGGCCTTATTGACAATCATCACAATCTGACCAAATCAAGAGAGAAGTGGGCCTCAGACAGTGCTCCAAGCATCGACCTGGGAAAGTCGCTCAACTTCGTAAACGATGAGACAGGCAGGCAAGAGTTGCACTCACTTAACCAGATGGAAACTCAAAGTACTCACAGTTTAAACGCAGACCAACACTCTTGCAAAATCTACCTAACGTCTGGTAACCAACACAACGATGGAATAACCCAGGCAAGGCAGAACCGTCGGACAACACTGCATCTTCAGAATCCAGTGTTTAGAACATCCAGAAACAGGACTAACCACTACTACCAAAGTAGACCAAAAGAACATATCCGAACCACAATCGAGGAGGCTGTCGAACTACACGACTTACCGGACAGCAGCGGCAAGGCGAGGAAAAGTACACCGCCGCGAAAATACGCTAACCTCCAGGGCAGGTAATTGGGGCGTTAGCGGCCGCAAATTAGAAAAATACCGCTGGTTGAACTTCCTGAATAAACACAAGGAATTCAATGATTAATAACAAAAGGTGGAGGATGGCTAATTAATTTCGCCATCTCCAAACACACCACTCGCTGCTCTTCCTCTCAATGAGCCTGCAGGCAGCAACACACGAACAAACGGCGTGATCTCAAAATAGTGGAGGTTTCACTGCTGGGTTAATGTTCACTCAACTGAAACATCCTGGGTCCGGTGGACAACGAAGTTGTGGTCCTCGCAACTACAGCTCCTCGATCCGGCAATACCTGCATGCTGCCGGCGGTCCCGGCATGTTCTCGCGATGCTGGACCCCCTTCCAGCACCGTCCCAACCGACCTACCGACGCACCCGACCCGGAAAACACTTGACGTCCTTCCAAAGATAGTACCACAGTACTACACTACTGGCCATTAAAATTGTTACACCACGAGGATGACGTGCTACAGACGCGAAATTTAACCTACTGGAAGATGCTGTGATATGCAAATGATTAGCTTTCCAGAGCATTCACACAAGGTTGGCGCCGGTGGCGACACCTACGACGTGCTGACATGAGGGAAGTTTCCATCCGATTTCTCATGCATAAACAGCAGTTGACCGGCGTTGCCTGGTGAAACGTTGTTGTGATGCCTCGTGTAAGGAGAAGAAATGCGTACCATCACGTTTCCGACTTTGATAAAGGTCGGATTGTAGCCTATCGCGATTGCGGTTTATCGTATAGCGACATAGCTGCTCGCGGTGGTCGAGATCCAATGACTGTTAGCAGAATATGGATTCGGTGTGTTCAGGAGGGTAATACGGAACGCCGTGCTGGATCGCAACGGCCTCGTATCACTAGCAGTCCAGATGACAGGCATCTTATCCGCATGGCTGTAACGGATCGTGCAGCCACGTCTCGATCCCTGAGTCAACAGATGGGGACGTTTGCAAGACAACAATCATTTGCACGAACAGTTCGACGACGTTTGCAGCAGCATGGACTATCAGCTCGGAAACCATGGCTGCGGTTACCCTTGACGCTGTATCACAGACAGGAGCGCCTGCAATAGTGTATTCAACGACAAACCTGGGTGCACGAATGGCAAAACGTCATTTTTTCGGATGAATCCAAGTTCTGTTTACAGCATCGTGATGGTCGCATCCGTGTTTGGTGACATCGCGGTGAACGCACATTGGAAACGTGTATTCGTCATCGCCATACTGGAGTATCAACCTGCGTGATGGTATGGGCTGCCATTGGTTTCACGTCTCGGTCACATCTTGTCGCATTGACGACACTTTGAACAGTGGACGTTACATTTCAGGTGTGTTACGACCCGTGGCTCTACCCTTCATTCGATCCCTGCGAAACTCTACATTTCAGCAGGATAATGCACGACCGCATGTTACAGGTCCTGTACGGGCCTTTCTGGATACAGAAAATGTTCGACTGCTGCCCTGGCCATCACATTCTCCAGATCTACTCTTGATGAACTGTGGTATCGTGCTGAAGCTTCATGGGCAGCTGTACCTGTACACGCCATCCAAGCTCTGTTTGACTCAATGCCCAGATGTATCAAGGCCGTTATTACGGCCAGAGGTGGTTGTTCTGGGTACTGATTTCTCGGGATCTATGCACCCAAATTGCGTGAAAACGTGATCACATGTCAGTTCTAGTATAATATATTTGTCCAGTGAATACCCGTTTATCATCTGAATTTCTTCTTGGTGTAGCAATTTTAATGGCCAGTAGTGTAGATATCGTTAACGTTGCTGCTGCCACTCGCGGACAGACAGCGCTAGCAAACGTAGTGGCGGCACTAAACACGAGAAAAAAACTAGATGCCACTGTCCCTGTTACACGTTGCCAACCTACCAACGGCACCAACATGAGCCGCTTACGGTTCAGTGGCACTGGAACCTAGCAGCTCCAGTAGAGCAGGCTTCGATATGCCGAACAATTAACATTGCTTCTGTTTCAGATATTGACTGATGCGTCACCAGTCTTATGGGCACGCAAGGCTTCCAAGAGGTCGACTAGCAACAACGTACACCTCAGGCAAATAATTGAGTGTGTTGGGTGCGAGTTCTATTCTGAGACCAACACTGGCACGGGAGAGTAAATTGCAAAGCCAGACTCTAAATCCATTGTTTACTCTACAAATCGTCTTATGGTGGTTGCCGGAAGTGGACCAGGAGTCGGTCAGGCGGCAGCCAGCGTCTGCCCAGCCGGTTGCAACACATGCTGGCACCCGCGGCCATGTTGCATAAGACGCAGGGCTGACGTCAGCAGTGCATACTGTAATCCTGCAGAGGTCGCCCCTCTTCAATGAATGAATGCAAGCAGGCGGTCAAGGCGAGCGGCAAGAGACCCGCCGCCTCGTTGTCGGAAGCCGGCCAGCGCGCCCTGGGTGCGACCTGGTAACCCTCTGGCACGAGTCTGGTGGGTGGTGGAGCGGTTTGGCAGATCCGTTGCGCTGTGGCACCACGTTCGTTGGGCGGACATTCAAGCACAGTTCCTCACCTCGTAATCGACTTTTTGAAACCAAATGTACGGTGATATAGGTCAGGATTCTAGGTATGACACCCTGCAGCTATTCACCATGGTGGGCCCTCGAGTAATTGACAAAAAAACTTCCGGAATTTTGTGTGATGCTCAGTAACGTTAAGATAGTCCAAGTATGTAGTCTGCTTGCGTGGGGCAAGAGTGGTATGGCATAGGTTGTCGGTACGATTCTCGTCAACTACAGTAATTGTTTTATTTGTAAATCTATATCTAATGGCTTTGATCATCACTTTTGTTCAAATAATTGGATTAAAAGTAGTTTTTATTTCTATTCATTTGTCATATCGTTTTAATTACAGGATGAACTTTTTTCCTTAGTTTCAGTTTTTCTTTATACATTTGTATTTCTTTATACAATTCGAATCCTGCCTCGGGGATGGATGTGTGTGATGTCCTTAGATTAGTTAGGTTTAAGTAATTCTATGTTCTAGGGGACTGATGACCTCAGGAGTTAAGTCCCATAGTGCTCAGAGCCATTTGAACCAGTTATTGACTGGCAGCGGTATGAAAAATGCAGCCGGCCGGCGTGGCCGAGCAGTTCTAGCCGCTTCAGTCTGGAACCGCGTGACCGCCGCGGCCCCAGGTTAGAATCCTGCCTCGGGCATGTATGTGTATGATGTCCTTAGGTTAATTAGGTTTAAGTAGGTCTACGTTCTAGGGGACTGATGACCTCAAATGCTAAGTCCCATAGTGCTCAGAGCCATTTGCACCATTTTTGAAAAATGTATTTTACACTATCATTTTTGCAATTTTTTTCATGGTAATGTTCATATAAACATTTAAAACATAACATCAGTACCTAAGGACACTAAGGACAAAATGATGCAGATGAATATTTCAATGAAAGGAGGGTTTAAAAGAATAATGGTATTCAAACAGAATGAGAAATGGGTATAATGAACTCAGTAATGTGGATGAAAAAACAGTGTGTTAAAATAAAAGAAATTAACTCGAAATTGATACACACAATTAATTAAAAGCACATGAACCTAGATTTCAAGTGGAAAAAGAATGAGAGGATGAAATACGAGAGTAAGTGAAAAAGTTGATATTATGATCAAAGTGGTGTGACAAAGGAATGGATTTAAAAAATAACATTTAAATCAGTTAACTGAGTACGAATGATCATCATAGTAATTTGGATAAAGATTTAAAAAGGAAAAACGTTGTTGCACCTGGCGACATTCGAATCTGCAACGTCCTACACTTGAGTCCAGTATCCTGCCTATTACACCACGCCACCATACTATTGAAATAACGTTTCTTAACGTCACTGAGACTCACACATAATTCCAAATTTTTTTCGTAAATTGCTCGCAAACGAGAGTGAACCAGGGTGAATGGCTTCAGTGCGTGATACGTTGGATTTGAACCTATGTAACCGTATAGACGGTTTCAAAAAGTCGATCCCACTGCCGGGGCCCTCTCCTTGTTAGTGGTGGAAGAAGGTACCCCAATGCGGACTCGAACCCGCCTCTGCGGGTGGCAGTTCCATGTAGTCTCGTCGTCTGGCGTGGCCCCTGCGTCGTGGTGGTACTGCTGCACTACAAATGACTGTGCTATTAAATCAATGGCTTGGTTGAAATGGCACTGAGCACTATGGGACTTAACTGCTGAGGCCATCAGTCCCCTAGAACTTAGAACTATTTAAACCTAACTAACCTAAGGACATCACACATATCCATGGCCAAGGCAGGATTCGAACCTGCTACCGTAGCGGTCGCGGGGTTTCGGACTAGAGCCTAGAACCGCTCGGCCACTTCGGCCGGCTAAAATCAATGGTTATTTATACCAGACAGCGGCGCACTAGTTGCGTCAATGTGTCAGTCCCGGTTCCATATTCGGCAACACCCTCAAAACCCCAGTGACGAAGACATTACCTTGCCTGCGCCGTGTATTAATGCTGTACTGTGTTGTTACGGCGAGTGACGCTAGCCTTTCTTGCAATAATTTTACATACTTGTCTTAACGAAAATGTCGGCACGCGGCGCACACCGGCCACCAGCGGCTAATGCAATGTTCCACCACATCTTCTCGCAAATTTTATTCTTAGCCTCATAGCGGCGTTACACCATACATGCTCCCTGCATTTTGTTACGATTTTCTATTACTGCAGCTTCTCTTCGTATAACATTATTCACGAAAAGCCTTATAGAAATACCGCCACTGTCGACTAGTTCATTTATATTCAATATGTTCTGACAAGTGTCGGACCTATATAAATCCCTTGGACTATTTCCGAAGCTATACCGGGTGATCAGAAACTCAGTACTAATTTGAAAACTGAATAAATCGCGGAATAATGTAGATAGAGAGGTACAAACTGACACACATGCTTGGAATGACATGGGGTTTTATTAGAACCAAAAAAGTACAAAAGTTCAAAAAATGTTCGACAGATGGCGCTTCATCTGACCAGAATAGCAGTAATTAGCATGACAAAGTAAGACAATGCAAACATGATGTTCGTTACAGGAAACGCTCAATACGTCCACCATCATTCCTCAACAATAGCTGTAGTCGAGAAATAATGTTGTGAACAGCACTGTAAAGCATGTCCGGAGTTACGGTGAGGCATTGGCGTCGGATGTTGTCTTTCAGCATCCCTAGAGATGTCGGTCGATCACGATAAACTTGCGACTTCAGGTAACCCCAAAGCCAATAATCGCACGGACTGAGGTCTGGAGACCTGGGAGGCCAAGCATGACGAAAGTGGCGGCTGAGCACACGATCATCACCAAACGACGCGCACAAGAGATCTTTCATGCGTCTAGCAATACTTTTTTTTTTGCTTCTAATAAAACCCCATGTCATTCAAAGCATGTGTGTCAATTTTTACCTCTCTATCTACATTATTCCGTGGTTTAGTAAGTTTGCAAATTTATACTGACTTTTTGATCACCCGGTGTTTACGTCAGAAGACTTCACTCCGTTAAAAATAACGCGCCTTGTTCTGCTTGCTAGGAATTGTTCAGTTCTCTCACAAAAATAGTGTGATATTCCGTACGCTCGTATTTTGCCCATTAGGTGGCACTGCTCAGCCGTAAGGAACGCTTTCTATAAGTCAAAGAATACAGCACCAACCTGGGCGCCGGTTGGTCTCGTGAACGACCTGTCTAATTATCGAGAAAAGGGGGGGGGGGGGCAACAAGTTCTTTGTCATTCTCTTCCTATCATGTCTAGTCGCCTTGTTTTTGTAGAGCAGTTTCAACAGATCTTTTACTCCGCGACCACTTGTCGCAATATCTCGGCCACAAGCTTTCAGCGTTAACAATAAGGCGCACTGTTGCGCGTTCTTCACTGTGGGACGCAGCAAAGAGATGGGCCTCCCCCTGGAGACACAGAGCCGCTTGTGACCGGGCAGGCATTATACGGTGATGGCTGCCGCAGCCGCCGGCTCTGACGTCACTACATCCTGACGCCGTGCGCGCTGCCGCTCCCGTAATTACCTGAAGACTGCGGCAAGGCACGCGAACCGGGAAGAGGCCGTGACAGGCAGCCAACCAGGGTAGGGGCAGGGGGGGGGGGGGGCAGAAGGGGCGGAAATATCGCCGCTGCCTGTCTTGTCGTCTAACAAGTCGAACTCGCTCTAATACTGACCTTCACTCCAACGCGGGCAAATCAAGTATGGGCATTACTTCTGTATAGCGGACTAGGACTCGAACAAGGAACCTTGAATTTCGCGACCAATGCTCTTACCGCCTGTGCTATCGACGTACGACTCATGACCAGCCCTAACAGCTAACCCTCTGCTAGTATGTCTGTCCCTCTTCCGAAAATACACAACAAAATGAGAAGAAGCGAAGCGTTATAGTTGGTCGAAGAGTGCGATGTACTACACCAGAAGCCGTTTCAAGAACTCACAAACTCGGCCTACCGTAACAACAGTGGCCACTCGGCCTTCACAACAGTAGTGACGAGGCCTTTACAAAACTGGCGTCGAGTGTTAAAAAAAAAACCTTTAAGGAGAAAATGACATTAACACTCAACAGAAGAAATAAAAACTTTCAAGACGAACGTATGCGAGATTGTAGTACTTTGAAAAAAAGCATTAAGCCCAGAGTTCTCAAGACACTATAACTACATTTGGCAGTTGTTAAGAAATGTTGCATACATACACAAATTAACTGTCGTGCTTATTGGCGTTATAAATTTTTAATTATAAACAACTGAAATTTTTAACGAGGCGAGTACAAATGTTCCTTTTTTGAACAATGTGTCACAACTAACTTAAAGCATTTCTGTACAAATTTTAACATTCCATTATTACAAACATCTGTAAAATAGAATTTTGGTATCTTTTTCTACTTGATTTTTACAGCTCACCTAATATCTGTGAAAAAAAAAAATGCACCAAATTTTTGGGCTTTTGTCTCACATAAAATCCATACTATTGTGTTAAATGTAAATTCGTTCCACGGAATATTTCACTATAGTTTTGACTAGTTGCATGCCACATTTAAATTCTCTGACGTCAGTGGTTTGTAAGGAAAATGTAAGTAAAGTTTCCAAAATGTAGGTTACAGGAAACCCGAATCACAGATTTGACAGGCCTTACCTTCTGTGCGTGAACTAGTGCAAACCATATGTGTACTCCTTTTCACCCTCAAGCAGTTTTTCTCCTTTTATTCTTTCCTTAATCTGATTTTCAAACTGACCAGCAATAATATTAGCTGCAGCAATTTTCCTATTTGTGATTTAAGTAATGAAAACTGCACCAGTTACCTATTTTTTGATCCTTAGTACAACACTTTACGAGAATTTATTCTCATTTTCCAGTTTATTTGTGCGTTTGTTTACGTGAATATGTTTGATGATGACTCTCGAAACGAGTTGTGTTAAGCATCAAAAAATACGTAACTGGTGCAGTTTTTACTATGTAAATCAGATTTACAAGCTTTCCTCAGTCGTCTCTAATGATGAAGGAAATTAAATTCTCCTGTTATAGAATTACTTCAGTATTGACAGTATGAAAGCCCCTCGATCAAATCTTAGCCTCCGTAGCGTTCCTAATCTGCTGATATTATTAAAGTGAAATAATTACACTTTACTAGAATGAGGCATGCTGCAGATTGTAACAATAGATCTACACACAGCTTTGCAACCACACGGAACCAAACACCATAAACCAAAGGATACAAAATCAGTGGCAGTGACGCCATTTCACAGTTATCTTCATGTACTACACAAATATTCCCTGCGTGATGATTGCATAAAACTGGAAGAAAACGCCGCAGGAATAAACAGTATGACGAAATACAGAACAAATTGGGGGCATGGACCCGTGCAAGTTTTTGCCATTTATTATTTTTATTACCATTAGGAAGGTAATTGGAACGTGATATTTAAGAACTGAAATTTTACTACCATGTAGTAAATTTAGAGCCAACAAAAAAATTTTCACAATTTTGGTCGTTTTCATGTACGTCCACCCTCAAGGTTCCTCTCGATGACATTGTGAATGTCTGAGTCGGCAAGAAAAGTTGAACGGGCTCCATTACGTTCACTCAGAACGGATCCGTATATTCTGGTTTTATCCGCACACGAAAGCAATGCTACAGTGGTGATGGTCAAGCAGTATTACGTTTCAAATTGGTTGTGTTCACTATCTGATTCAGCGTATCGTGGAATCGGTACTGACCCCAAAAAAAAAAAAAAAAAAAAAAAAAAAACTGTTGAAACACTAACAGTCTCTTGAAGAATAGTTCCTTTGCCGTAGATCATCAAAAGTCTTAATTATTACTGTGCGTCCCCGTTAGATTCGTGGTCTTTAAAAGATTCTCACATTAATAACTCGGCGGACATCTGACCCCGTTTGGAGGGACTGTGTTTGAATGACTCTGATATTTTAGAAAGTTTTGATGTGGTCTCTGTCTTCACTCGCGTTCTTCTTATTCGTTATAGTCAACTGGGGACTATGTTTGGTGTTGAATTAACGAAACCATTTTGAAATATGCTGACTTCCTCTTGATCTATAGGGTCCCGTACCTCAACGGTAAAAGCGGAACCGCTACAGCATCAGTTACTTCTCTGTCTGTCTCCCTGTCTGTGTCCGACTGTTAAAACCCCGTTTTCTCAGGAATGTGAATCTTGCCTGTATCGATATCGATAATAGGGAAAGAACGTCGAGATTCTCGATTCCAGGGATGGACGAAATATCTGCACATACAATTAAGTTCGTACGGATCCCTCGGTGCGCGAGTACTACTCGCAGTTATCCGGATTTTTATTCGATAACAATAATACGTACAGAAGGATAGAGCTTCAATGGGAAGCCCGTTGTCACTTACTATTGGCAATTTGTTTACGGAAGATTTGGAGGAGTGTGTCTTGAAGTCAGTATCATTGAAACCTACACCTTTTTTCAGATATATAGATGATATTTTGTTGCTTAGGTTCATGATAGTGAGAATTTAAATGGTTTCCTTAAACCAATCAGCCGGCCGCGGTGGCCGTGCGGTTCTGGCGCTGCAGTCCGGAACCGCGAGGCTGCTACGGTCGCAGGTTCGAATCCTGCCTCGGGCATGGGTGTGTGTGATGTCCTTAGGTTAGTTAGGTTTAAGCAGTTCTAAGTTCTAGGGGACTTATGACCTAAGATGTTGAGTCCCATAGTGCTCAGAGCCATTTGAACCTTAAACCAATCGACCTGGATATTCGTTTGGCAATGGAGGTGGAAAGAATAGTTGTTTTTTTCCTTCATGTCTTGGGCAGAAGAAAGGTTGGTGGTACGTTGAGACATGCCGTTTTTAGGAGGCCAACTCACACCGAATTGTATCTACAGACTGATAGTTGTCACAATCCGGCTCGAAGAGGAGTAGTAGTTCGTAGCTTGGTTCACAGGGCCCACGCCTTTTTTTTAGAATGGTTATAGCGCAAGACATATGAGATGTGTGTTGCGCTGTACCAAACGTACACCGCATGAGTAATGATAGCCTCGAGATGACAATAAAGTATGCGGCCTTCTTGCTTTATGCAGTCTGACATCTCCTGGAAATCTCAATAAAAATTAAATTAAACCTATACAGACGTGTAAATGTGAAGTCTAAAAAAAGGTACAAAACCAAGTATATTTCCGTCGACAATCTCGTAGCTACTACGACAGATAGCTATGAAACCAACAACTCTTCTGTATGATGTATTTTTGTGTTAAATATGTAAATAAATAACAATAAAAACACACAACTCGTCAATATGATGATTTTCTGTTAAATATGTAAATAAAATATGTATTTTAGCAGCTATAAAAGAGTAGCTACACAATGTAAAATGGCTCTGAGCACTATGCGACTTAACTTCTGAGGTCATCAGTCGCCTAGAACTTAGAACTAATTAAACCTAACTAACCTAAGGACATCACACACATCCATGCCCGAGGCAGGATTCGAACCTGCGACCGTAGCGGTCGCTCGATTCCAGACTGCAGCGCCTGGAACCGCACGGCCACTCCGGCCGGCGCTATACAATGTAAAAACATTCTTTGTAGTAATGGACATATAATACCATTAAGGTTAAAAAAAGGTTTCGTTCAATGATCGACGACTACTTTTATCTTTGTTGTTGAAGAATTAAGTCGCTCAGCTCTTCTCACTCACTAAATATTTGATGTACGTATTTCATTTCATAATATACGGTAAAAAGTGAATTTCTCCTGTTCTTATTCAAAACCTCTCCCTTCCTGTGGAAGTATTTAAGTGAAAAAAATTACGTAAAGCGAATTGTGTAGATGATTGACCATCTGGCGGCCATTACGTAATTTTCAATTAAATATTAAGTTAGCATTATAAATACTTTGAATATTTATACTAATTTTCAAGTATTAATATTTGAAAGTTCATTTTATCAGAAGTTTTACGGAATTGCATAGATAGATTTAACTGCAGTAGCAACAAGGCTTAGGTTTGCCTTATGATATCTTTCAGGTTGCAATTAAATCTATTTCTGTCAATGAAATGCTTAGTCTAAAACGAAACCAACTTGCTATCAATGAAAATTATTTATCATGAGTAAAACTCCTTACGCTACGTAGGTGGCCATATCGTCTCTCTCTTCGCAACAATTAATTTAAGGGCAATAACAGTAATAGTTTCGAGCTACTTCTGATTATCTTTCAGCTAACCGCGAGTTTAGATGTAATCAAACCATTACAAAAATGGTTCAAATGGCTCTGAGCACTATGGGACTTAACATCTGAGGTCATCAGTCCCCTAGAACCTAGAACTACTTAAACCTACATAACCTAAGAATATCACACACATCGATGCCAGAGACAGGATTCGAACCTGCGACCGTAGCAGCCGCGTGGTTCCGGACTGAAGCGCCTAGAACCGCTCGGCCACAGAGGCCGGCAAACCATTACAAGAAAACCCATTTTTACTAATATTTGTGCCTGCGTAGTAACATCTAATTATCGTCGGCGTATATTAAGCCGCATTTACGAGCGTGCAGAATATACGCAACGCCAACAATATATTAAACATCCTTTACCTTTTTTCCCAAAATTCCGATCACTTATTACGTTACATTAAAAAATCATAGCATTTTCAAACCAAAAAAGAAAGAGAGAGAGAGAGAGAGAGAGAGAGAGAGAGAGAGAGAGAGAGAGAGAGAAAGAGAAAGAGAGAGAGCGCGAGAGACGATATAGAAGGAAGCATTTCGAACGGGACTGGCCGTATTCTGCGGAAATATGATGTGACATGTGTTTTTCGACTACATCCTAAGAGTAGGACCCTTAAAGATCAGTAAAGGATTGTCTTCTGTTGCCTAAAGCGGGTGCCTACTGTATTCTTTGCGAGTTGTGGCGTGTCGTGTAATGTTCAAACCATCAGAACCATGAAGGACCAGTGTATTAAGCATATGCGTCACATAAGCTTACAAGAAATGAGCAAATCTGCTGTTGCAGAACGTTGCATCGTCCTGTGAAATATAACAACACAGAGATTCTGGCATGCACTTCGAATTACCGGGATTGCGCTATTAAGGAAGCGGCTGAAATTAAATTAGCAAGTGAACTTATGAACTGAGATGGAGATTTTTGCTTACATTCTGCGTGGAGTCCTGCTCGCTTCTTCGTCAAAAAACAGAGCAACAGAGTTAGTACTTCCTCATTCGTTGGTTATTAGTGTTCACTGTCGATAACGTCTGACGTCGGACATCTATGTTTGTGTGATGGCGCTAGTGTTTACTGTGTGTGTGTGTGTGTGTGTGTGTGTGTGTGTGTGTGTGTGTGTGTGTGTGTGTGTTATCTTTCAGCATTTTGCATACCGAGGTGTCAAATTCACCTGCACAGCACTTCCTTGCTACATTTGTGCTTTAAAAATGACAGGGTATCCACCTTTTGAAATATCGGCAGTTATAGAAGACGTCACTCGGCTACATCCCATATGTTATTTGTGTATAGACAGTGTACTGGACGGTTACTAGACGGTTATCACCGAAATAAACCAAAGTTGATGGAATAAACCATAGCCGAATAATTAAATCCAACGATGCTGAATCGAAACAAGTAATAGATGAGTTTTGCTGTTTGGACAGTGAAATAAATGACTATGGATGAAGTAGAGAGAATATAAAATGCAGACGGGCAATAAGACAGTTTCTGAAGAAGAGAAATTTGTTAACATCTGAGACAAATTTAATTCTTAGGAAGCCTTTCATGAAGGCATTTGTCTGGGGTTTAGCCCTGTACGGAAGTCAAACGTGAACGATTACAGCTCAGTTACGAAAAGACTAGAAGTTTTTGAAAAAAAAAATGTTCAATTGTTTGTGAAACTAAGGGACCAAACTGCTGAGGTCATCGGTCCCTAGAGTAACACACTACTTAAACCACCTTATGCTAAGAACAACATTCACAGATAAGATATCTGTATAGTGCGAAAAGTGGCAGTTGACCCTGAATAAAGAAAAGTGTAAAGTTATTCACATGAGTACTAAAAGAATTCCGCTAAATTTCGATTTCGCGATTAGTCACACAAATCTCAAGGCTGTAAATTCAAATAATACTTAGGGGCTACAATTACAAATAAATTTGAACGATCACATAGGAAATGTTGTGGGGTGAACATACCAAAGACTGCGGTTCATTGGCAGAACACTTAAAAGGTGCAACACGTCTACTAAAGAGACTGCTTACACTACGCTTGTCCACCCTGTTCTGGAGTATTGCTGTGCGGTGTGGGATCCGCATCAGGTTGGACTGACGGATGACATCGAAAGAGTTAAAAGAAGGGAAACTCGTTTTGTATTATCGCGAAATAGGGGAGATAGTGCCACAGACATGATACGTGAAACGGAGTGGCAATGATTAAAACAAAGGCGTTCCGTGTTGCGACGGGATCTTCTCGTGAAAATTTCAATCACCAGTTTTCTCCTCCGATTGCGAAATCAAAGGAGAAATGATCATGACGATAAATTTAGACAAATCAGGACTCGCACAGAAGAATTTAAGTGCTCGTTCTTTCCACGCGCCGTTGAGAGTGGAACGGTAGAGAGACAGCTTGAAGGTGGTTCATTAAACCCTTTGCCAGGCACTTTACTGGGAATTGCAGAGTAATCACGTAGACGTATATGCCCGAGGGAGGACTCATATCTCCGGCAGGAGGGAACGCGCAATCCGTGACATTGCGTCTCAAACCTCGCGGCCACTCCGTGTTGTTGAAATGTGAGGATACGGAGGAAGGCTGAAGATCAGATCGGTAAATCGCGTAACTAATGAAGAGCTACGAATAGAATTTGGGAGAAAAGAAATTTATGACACAACTTGAGTAAAAGAAGGAATCCGTTTATAGGACACATTCTAAGACATCAAGGGATCACCTGTTTAGTACTGGAGGAAAATGGGGGGATGGGAAGATAAAAATAGGGGCCACCGGAGAATTACAGTAATCATGTTCAAATGGATGTATTTTGCCGTAGTTATTCGGAGATGAAGAGTTTTGCACAAGATAAGAATAGCACGGATAGTTGCATCAGTCCAGACTATGGACTGAAGATCATAATAACACAAGTAGCGTAAGAACTATAAAATTCTATGTAATTAGGAGACGTTCTTGTTTGTTAACTCTGTGATTTCTGTATTATTATTCTCCTTATTAAATTTAATTAACCTAACTTACCATATGTGATCTTCCTGAATGAAGCAAGATGAGTTTTTACGAATCATTAATCCATACTAGAGAGTGGTCCCGTTCAGTAGACTGCTGAATGAAATTCGATGCACAACGCTTAGGGCGGATCGTCATCGTAGAGCCCGATGTCACGAGAAATATTTCTAATTTGTGGTTACAGAGCCGGCCGATTTGGCCGAGCGGTTCTAGGCGGTTCAGTTTGGAATTGCGCGACCGCTACGGTCGCAGTTTCGAATCCTGCCTCGGGCATAGATGTGTGTGATGTCCTTAGATTAGTTAGGTTTAAGTAGTTCTAAGTTCTAGGGGACTGATGACCTCAGATGTTAAGTGCCATAGTGATCAGAGCCGTTTGAACCATTAGTGGTTACAGAATGCTCAGAGATTTCCAAAATACAGGAATTTTCAGTGTATAGAGCAAAGACTACATTAATTTTCCCAATATGTTTGATCAGTTAAGTTTTTTAATCGTGTTACCTGTAACTTAGGTATATTGCATACCTACCGAGCGTTACATTATTTCGATCGCCTTTTTTCTTTTCTGTTGCGTATGCTATCAGTGTCTTACTAGATTTCCGTAGAAACTGGAAGCGCTGAACCGTCAAGTCTAGAAACTGAGTGAGGACATATAAAGGGCCGCGTATCCTAGGTAAAAGTTTCGTTCTGCATAGACATCCCCCCCGGTCTGTTACTTAAAAATAAACAGGTATACAGCAAAATGAAATTTTCAATCTTTAACCCAGCTTTTATTTGAAAATTTTTGATTGGTAACGTCACACGGAGGGACGTAACAACAATAATAAAATAAATACAAATTTATCACACAGCGCTAGAAAAGCTAAGAAGAATCGCAACACAAAACACATCAAACATCGCTTCAACACTTCGTCCAGCTTATATAAAAGATGTTTCTGTAATTGCTGAACAACTTTCGCGCTTATCAATAATAATAGAAATCTCTTGCCTTTGATCGTGATGAAGAACCTTCTGTTGAGTACAAAATAACGACAACAATTATATAGATTTTGTACGTTTGTGGGTGTAAACCGTGCTTGCATAGAAAGTAATTGCTTTATTTACACAAGGGCGCAAATGTTACGTGGTCAACAAATTTTTGTTGCTTGTAAGATACATTCCATATTTTGTATTGATACAAAATACGTAATGGACTGACACTGAAGGATGTGCGTTTCTAATTACGTGCAAAACAAACAGGGAACAAAGAAAAGTTGTCGGCTCCTAGTTTCTCTCTCACACATTCATTTATGTTTCTTTCCTAACAATGCTACCAGCAGTACCGGTGATCCTATCATTTACTACGCCATTTATGTAATGCACTAAAACTACCGACCTGTTGTTTTGGTGGAGTGCAACTCGGGTTGGGATGTATACTGATGCAACGTTTGTATGAGGTTGTTAGAGATGTGACGTTTCCTGTCTGACGCTGGCAAAACTAACGATGTGTATTGATGTCTGACGTTATCGACATTCTCGTTGCAGCTCTTGACGTTTCTGTCCGTGTCCTCGGAAACACAATATTTGCACGAGTGACACTAACGAGAAGCACACTACCTTTAAATTTGACAGTCAAGTAGAATCGTTTGAAAAGTCGGAGATGGATTGAGGACTTGGCACCTTAATGACAGCACTTACATTACGTACCATTTTGAGACGGGTAATTTCTTTTACATTTTACGCAGACTAGCGGTATTGTGAATGTGTGAATGAAGATATAATCTTAAGTATCGTATTAAGCAGAATACATAGGCCCATATACTGCATTCCGAGTCGTTGCTTCGTGGAACTATATCATGGTTATGAACGAACAGACAAACTTCGAAATATATGCAGTGATTTATTTAGTGCGTTATTTGGTCTTAAATGACAAAATTCGATTTTTTATTTCCTTATTAATCTTCAGTGCATTATAAATTGCTATGTCATTTGCTATTTTAACCAGAAGGATATGTCTTCGACGTGTATGCTGTATTCTTCATGTTTACGCACGGAATCTTGTTCTGTTGTTAACGTGTAAAAACAAGTTATTCCTCAGTTCCAATTTTCGATTTTACTGTGTATCACAATTTCAGGCTTTAATCTAATTTTTATCAATTGTGGATTCTTCCCCAATCATTTTCAGGCCAAGAGTGGAAGCATTTTCGAAACAGCTAAGTTTGTTAAAGTATGCCGTGCATGGCAAAATGGCGGTGCCTAAAACAGGCCACGAGGCAAATCTGGTGCACCACGGGCCATAGATGACTGGGGTGAACGACGGGTGCAGAGATGTGTACGGGCAAACAGACGTGCAACAGTTGAACAACTGACTGCCTAGACGAACAAGTGGCTACCAACAGCCGGCCGGTGTGGCCGTGCGGTTCTAAGCGCGTCAGATTGGAACCGCGTGACCGCTACGGTCGCAGGTTCTAATCCTCCCTCGGGCATGGATGTGTGTGATGTCCTTAGGTTAGTTAGGTTTAAGTAGTTCTAAGTTCTAGGGGACTGATGACCACAGGTGTTAAGTCCCATAGTGCTCAGAGCCATTTGAACCGTTTTTTGCTACCAACAGTGTCTCCTCAACGACCGTTCAGCGAACGTTGGTGCGTATGGGCCTCTCCAGTAGGCGCCATGTTCATGCCCGCATGCTAACTGCCATTCATCGGCGACTAAGGCTGAAATTTGCACGCCAGTGCCGCTATTGGACGACCAATGATCGGCGACAGGTGACCTTTTCAGATGAATAACTTACTACGCTCCAATCAAATACATAGCCGCTGGCGTGAACGGCGTGAAAAGTCTGAAAGCAAACATCCTACAAAAATTGTCGGAAGAGGCTAGGTCGGAGGAAGGCGGATTTGTCTCGTGGCCTGTTTTAGGCACCGCCATTTTGCCATGCACGGCATACTTTAACAAACTTAACTGTTTCGAAAATGCTTCCACTCTTGGCCTGAAAGTGATTGGGGAAGAATCCACAACTGATAAAAATTAGATTAAAACCTGAAATTGTGATACACAGTAAAATCGAAAAGTCTGGGGAATGTTTTCGTGGCGTTCCCAGGGTGATCTCACAATCCTGGAAGGCACAACAGGTGAACAAAACTATGCATCCCTTATTGGGGATCACGTCCACCCCTACACTCAGTTTGTTTTTGCTTGCCGCCGGCCTCTGTGGCCGAACGGTTCTAGGCGATTCAGTCCGGACCCACGCCGCTGCTACGGTCGCAGGTTCGAATCCTGCCTCGGGCATGGATGTGTGTGATGTTCTTAGGTTAGTAAGGTTTAAGTAGTTCTGAGTCCAAGGGACTGGTGACGTCAGATGTTAAGTCCCATGACCTCAGATGTAATGTCCCATAGTGCTCTGAGCCATTTGAACCATTTTTTTCCTTGGCACGAAGGCACCTACCAGTAGGACAATTCAGCGTGTCATACAGCTCACAGTGTACTTGCGTGGTTCAAAGAGCACCAGGATGAGGTTACCACACTCCTGCGACCGCCACACGCCCCGACTTCAAAAAACGGTCGTGAATCCGTTGGACCATCTGGTCGGGCTGTTCACGCTATGGATTCTCAGGCGAGAATCCCAGCGCAGCTGGCCACGGCGCTGGAGTCGGCGTGGCTGCACATGCCTCTCGGTACCTTCCAGAACGTCAATGACTCTCTTCCTGCATCTCTCGCAGCTGTTCGCGCTGCAGCAGTTGGTTATTCCGGTTTTGGACTGGTGATCATATTACAGTGACTGGTCGGCTTATTTTAGCACTGTGGTCTTTCCCTCTGATAATCGTTTACGCAATTGTATCAGGGGGATAGCTCCATAATTTTTTCACATTGCAATTATCACAGTTGACTTCGTTCTCAATATTTGTGATAGTGAGAGATTCTCTAATGTCTCAAAGAGAATATTGGAAGTCACAAATGAAGATTAAAAAGTTGTTACTACATTGTAGACATCATTTCACATAGCACACACAAGCCAGCTGTAAGGTTTTCACAATGGCACAATTATATCTCAGTACATCTTGTACTAAGTAGAAGCTGCAGAACACACACACACACACACACATACACACACACACAGCGTCTGGAAATAAATGTAGAGGTGAAATGATAATTAAATCGACACCCTAGCTGCAAACAGGCGTTATATACGAGGTGCATTCAAGTTCTAAGGCCTCAGATTTTTTTTTTCTGATTAACTACTCACCCGAAATCGATGAAACTGGCTTTACTTCTCGACGTAATCGCCCTGCATACGTACACTTTTTTCACAACGCTGACGCCATGATCCCATGGCAGCGGCGAAGGCTTCTTTAGGAGTCTGTTTTGACCACTGGAAAATCGCTGAGGCAATAGCAGTACGGCTGGTGAATTTGCGGCCACGGAGAGTGTCTTTCATTCTTGGAAAAAGCCAAAAGTCGCTAGGAAACCAGGTCAGGTGAGTAGGGAGCATGACGAATCACTTCAAAGTTGTTATCACGAAGAAACTGTTGCGTAACATTAGCTCGATGTGCGGGTGCGTTGTCTTGGTGAAACAGCACACGCGCAGCCCTTCCCGGACGTTTTTGTTGCAGTGCAGGAAGGAATTCGGTCTTCAAAACATTTTCGTAGGATGCACCTGTTACCGTAGTACCCTTTGGAACGCAATGGGTAAGGATTACGCCCTCGCTGTCCCAGAACATGGACACCATCACTTTTTCAGCACTGGCGGTTAGCCGAAATTTTTTTGGTGGCGGTGAATGTGTGTGCTTCCATTGAGCTGACTGGCGCTTTGTTTCTGGATTGAAAAATGCATCCACGTCTCATCCATTGTCACAACCGACGAAAAGAAAGTCCCATTCATATTGTCGTTGCACGTCAACATTGCTCGGCAACATGCCACATGGGCAGCCGTGTGGTCGTCCGTCAGTACTCGTGGCACCCACCTGGGTGACACTTTTCGCATTTTCAGGTCGTCATGCAGGATTGTGTGCGCAGAACCCACAGAAATGCCAACTCTGGAAGCAATCTATTCGACAGTCATTCGGCGATCCCCCAAAACAATTCTCTCCACTTTCTCGATCGTGTCGTCAGACCGGCTTGTGCGAGCCCGAGGTTGTTTCAGTTTGTTGTCACACAATGTTCTGCCTTCATTAAACTGTCGCACCCACGAACGCACTTTCGACACATCCATAACTCCATCACCACATGTCTCCTTCAACTGTCGATGAATTTCAATTGGTTTCACACCACGCAAATTCAGAAAACGAATGATTGCACGCTGTTCAAGTAAGGAAAACGTCACCATTTTAAGTATTTAAAACAGTTCTCATTCTCGCCGCTGGCGGTAAAATTCCATCTGCCGGACGGTGCTGCCATATCTGGGACGTATTGACAATGAACGCGGCCTCATTTTAAAACAATGCGCATGTTTCTATCTCTTTCCAGTCCGGAGAAAAAAAATCGGAGGCCTTAGAACTTGAATGCACCTCATACATCATTGGGGACATGTTGAAAATGTGTGCCCCGGGCGGGACTCAAACCCGGGATCTCCTTCTTACGTGGCAGATGCTCTATCCAGCTGAGCCACCGAAGCTACAGAGGATAGTGCCCCTGCAGGGAGTTGTCCCCTGCACGATCCCCGTGAGACCCACATTCCCAACATGTCCACGCCACTACATTCATAGTGCGCCTAATAGAAGTTTGCCCATCACACTCATCACTCGTGGAAGATTAATCTACCAAGTCCCGTAAGAGTTGGGGCATAGCGTGTGTGTTCACACAAGAAGGTCAATGGCCTGGTAGCTATATTTTAACTATATATGAAGGTAGCATATTTTCCAGAAAGAACAGATACCACTGATGACCGTGCAGCTTCTCTAGAATGAAATGATAATTAAATCGACACCCTAGCTGCAAACAGGCGTTATATACATAATTGGGGACATGTTGAAAATGTATGCCCTGGCCGGGACTCGAACCCGGGATCTCCTGCTTTCATGGCAGATGCTCTTGTGCGAACGCACACGGAATGCCTCAACTCGTATGGGACTTGGTAGTTAATCTGCCACGAGCAACGAGTGTGATATGGGCAAACTAGGAATGCAGTGGTGTGGACACGTTGGGAATGTGGGTTTCACGGGGAGCGTGTAAGGGATAAGTCCCTGCAGGCGCACTATCGTCTGTGCCCTCGGTGGCTCAGATGACGGTTAGCTACCCTCTGTAATAAAAAAAAACTGATCAACAGACAATCTGAACGGTGTCATGAGACGTCCGCCGCGAACATATACAACGAACAAAATAGAATAAAATTAGAAAGCCGACACGGTAGCACGGAGTGTTCGGTCAGAGAGTTAGCTGCCCTCTGTAATAAAAAAAAAACTGAGTTAATCGCTCAACAACGAACTTAAACGGATGTCTTACGACGTCCACTCCTAGCAGATGCAACGAACAGAAGCGAAAAAAATGAGATTTAAAAAGAAATAGTTAGAGCATCTACCATCTAAGCAGGAGATCCCGGGTTCGAGTCCCGATCGGAACACACATTTTCAACACGTCCCCAATAAAGTATATAACGCCTGTTTGCAGATAGGGTGTCGATTTAATTATAATTTCATTCTAGAGAAGCTGCGCGGTCATCAATGGTATCCGTTCTCCCGGGAACAGATACTATCTTCATATATCAATGTAGAGGTCTATATGTTACTCATCACTCGAGTTTTATTTTTCGGCCATACAAAAAGTGACGCTAAGCATATAACCGCTACGCTCTCGCAATTGTCCTATTCGTCTGCAGGAAGCCTGCCATTGACTTGACAAAGCGCTTGTGGACGTAAAGAGATTCAGTGAGTGGGAAAGAGAGAGAGAGAGAAAGAGAGAAAGCGTGACAGATGAACGTAAATGAATAAACCACGTGGCACGCTCTGGCTATCTGTTACGGCGGAAAGGTGTCGCTAAACTGCCGTTTAATTTCCTCCGGCAGCTATCAGTCAGCACAGCGTCCAGTGAAAATGGGCGCAGAGGACACTGAAAAGAGTAAAAAGCGCGGTGCAGCGGCGATAAATGGCAGTGCAGCAGTGCTGCATTGTTCGGCCCTGTGACGGCTGGGGCATCGCTGGTGAGTGGACGCTATGCGCTGAACGCCAATCTCCCCCTGCGTGGACGTGCTCACAAATAGCCGGAACTCGGGGAGATCATCCTCTGTAGCGACGCACCTGGCCGGTAATCAGTGACGGCGGAAATAGCCGCAGCGACACAATCTGTTGTGCAGCTGGCAGGCGCGCAGAACGACGCTAGGCGCTACATAGCCACCAACGTGCGCTAGATACAGCTCTAACTAGTGTCTGAAGTGTCGGTGTTGATAAGAACTATGATGCAATGTTTTTTTGTTTTTTTTTTCGGTCAAGCATGCCGTGTCCGAAGGAACAGGCACTGTGGCGGCTACAACCGCCATGAAATACAAGAAATGACAACCATCAGCTCTATAATGGAATGGCGACAGTAAAAATTTGTATCGGAACGGGTTTACCGCTTTAAGCGAGCGATCGCATTAACCGCTTTGGCTATCCGTTCCCGACCCACTTTATGTCAAGTTATTTCTAGGGACTTAGAATCTGACAATTCAGCTATAAAAAATAGAATTTGTTGTAGCTAGTTACTGTTTCAACTGTTAGCAGGCATGAAACTTCCTGGCAGATTAAAACTGCGTGCCGGACCGAGACTCGAACTCAGGATCTTTCCCTTTCGCGGGCAAGAGCTTGGGTAGCTCAGATGGTAGAGCACTTTTCCGAGAAAGGCAAGGGTCCCGAGTTCGAGTCTCGGTCCGGCACTGTTTTAATCTGCTAGGAAGTTTCATGTCAGCGCACACTCCGCTGCAGAGTGAAAATCTCATTCTGGAAACACCCCTCAGGCTGTGGCTAAGTCATGTCTCCGCAATATCCGTTCTTTCAGGAGTGCTAGTTCTGCAAGGTTCGTAGGAGAGTTTCTGTAAAGTTTGGAAGGTAGGAGGCGAGGTACTGGTAGAAGTAGAGCTGTGAGGACGGGGCGTGAGTCGTGCTTGGGTAGCTCAGATGGTAGAGCACTTGCCCGCGAAAGGCAAAGGTTCCGAGTTCGAGTCTCGGTCCGGCATACAATTCTAATCTGCCAAGAAGTTGCATATCAGCGCACACTCCGCTGCAGAGTGAAAATCTCATTCTGTTAATAGGCATTCTATATAGAAGGCACACAGCATTTCAGCAATTGATAAGGTATGTGATGGACCAGTGCAACAGCGATATAGGGCTGTGGGATTTTGGCGTGTTCAACACAAGTGTAATCTTTGGTCGTGATCTCAAAATACTGCCATTTATCTGAAGTCTTACATTTATAAGATCTCCACCCAGTAGTGGCCGGCCGAAGTGGCCGTGCGGTTAAAGGCGCTGCAGTCTGGAACCGCGTGACCGCTACGGTCGCAGATTCGAATCCTGCTTCGGGCATGGATGTTTGTGATGTCCTTAGGTTAGTTAGGTTTAACTAGTTCTAAGTTCTAGGGGACTAATGACCTCAGCAGATGAGTCCCATAGTGCTCAGAGCCATTTGAACCATTTGAACCACCAAGTAGTGAACTTTACACACAAATGATCTACACTGCACAGTTGTAAAAGTTTCCTAAAGGAAATGTTGTTTCGTTGACTCCAAAAGTGGCTTCCCGTCCTTCACGGAACCAAGCAAAGATTAAAGGCTTATCTGCGAAGGGTAGCCACCACAAGGAATCAAGTAAACCAAAGACTACGGTTCTCTCAGACGCCAAATAAAAAAGCCACTATGTCGTTTTGCACTTTAATGTCTTTTTGGGATATTTTCCTCTACATTCATTTGCTGAAAAATATAAAATCGAAAGAAGGTGTTATACAGGTGCAGGGGACATGCAAATGGTGAGGTGTTCTCTTGTCTTCTATTTCAGGACGACATTGTTCCAAGATGGATTACATTTCATAATATATTACTACTTTTATTAGTTTCAAATTGATATTGTAGTGTTTATTGAGTTTCACATTTTAGAATATTTGTTAACATCATTTATTTCAATAAATAACTGCAATGAGTCAACATTCGACGACCTTGTACAATTTACAGCATGAAAATGTGTAGGCCTATGTGTTACGTTAATAAACTAAAGCCGGCCGGAGTGGCCGTGCAGTTCTAGGCGCTACAGTCTGGAACCGAGCGACCACTACGGTCGCAGGTTCGAATCCTGCCTCGGGCATGGATGTGTGTGATGTCCTTAGGTTAGTTAGGTTTAAGTAGTTCTAAGTTCTAGGGGACTGATGACCACCGATGTTAAGTCCCATAGTGCTCAGAGCCATTTGAAACATTTGAGCTACCCAGGAAAACTAGGACAGAAATAAGCACGAAATTTTATGAAGTGACGCAGGTGCCTCGTTTGCTGTACGACTGAGCAATGAGTGACGAATATAATACAATTAGATAACAGGGATCAGAAATTATATTCTTGAGATCTATGAGAGACTGCCTGGAGCAGGACAGATTTAAAAATAACGATTTGCTGAGAGAACTGACTGTTTTTATAATGGAAGATAGGATCATCAAAAATAAAGTTGGCTCTCATACCTGAACAAAATGAAAGAAGGAAGAATCCCGAAATATTTATTGGTTTATTTATTTTTTATATACGCCTAATGGTGAAAGCTGACAAAATACACCTTGGAGAAATGTCCTTTGTGACCGCAACAGGCTAATCACTTCTTAAAGAAGAAGATTAGTGAACATGTAATTCTTTGGCAATATATTCTTCTGCTGAGTATAGGTGAGGTGATTCTTATATAAGAGTTTCTATCTGAATTGTCACATACGATGAACATACCTGTAGGCTAATTTGTTTCTTCAATGTATTCAGTAAGGACGTCATGTTTGTATAATTAATAACGCTTAGATACACAACGCTATGGGAGCGGGAACACAGGTTTTGTTGCTGCTTACACTTTACTTTAGAAGAAATTGGTTTACATTTCGTTACCAGCGCAAAGGTAACAGCTCAACATCCCCGCTGTAGAGTACTTGCAAGAGCAGACGGAAAAACTTTCCGGTAATCGTTCTCCCAGCCAGCTCCAAGCGACGATTTTTCACTCGGCAGCCGGGGTATCGCCAATAAATTATATTTCGTCAGACAAAAAGAATCGTGTTTCTTTAGCGTGTGGCGTCATCGATCAAGTTCAGCAACGCACCTGGGTGCTCAAGGAGCCCCGCAGATTTTGTTTGCTGAATATGGAAGATAAATCACCAGGGCGCGCCCGTATCAACACTTCTGCCCCACCCTCTACAGCCGTTCCTCCTGCCCTCTGACCTGAGTAACCCCATCCTTTTCTCTCGCTCCCTCCCCCCTCCCTCTCTCTCTCTCTCTCACTTTCTCTCTCTCTCTCTCTCTCCGTGCGTGCGTGTGTGTGTGTGTGTGTGTGTGTGTGTGTGTGTGTGTGTGTGATCGCAACGTGTGAGAGGAAGTTTTCGGCTCGTAGGAAGCGAGCTGCACATGTAACCCAGAAAGTATAAACCTCACGTACCGTTAGAACACTGTAAAGAAGAGAGGAAGATTAAAATTTAATGTACCGGCGAAGGCAAGATAGGTCGTTAGAGATGAAGCCCAAGCTCTCAAGCGAGAAGGATGGGGAAGGATATGCACAGTGTCCTTTTCAATGGAATCATACCACAATTTGCCTTAAACCTTTCACGTAAATGCTGCAAATCCTGCATCGAGATGGGCACACGGAGATTTGAACCGCCTCACTCCCGAACGCGAGTGCAGTGTCTTGGCACTGCTCCAACCAGCACAAGTAACAGTAGTAGTAGTAGTAGTAGTAGTATTCATACTGCAGTTAAAAAGTAAAAATAAACTACAATAAAATGAACTATAATTCATGTTCAGGGTGAATCAGAACTGCACCGATAAAATTTCGTAGGCTGTCTAGGGTATTTTGATGAAAGGGACTGGTACCTCGTTAAAAAGTAATAAAGTAGTTATGATTTATTTGGCTTCTTATCTCCACTCTTCTTTCTGTGAGCATACCTTGATAATAGTCAGTAATATACAGGGTGTTCAAGAGGTCTCTCTGCAGTGCCGTTTGATTGTTAGCCGCGCGTACCGTATGCCGCAGTGAATATACCGAAATGAAACTCAGTGAAATACAACTTATTAATTAATTTATTGAATATTCATATTTACTTACAAATTTTCACATTAAATATTGAAAGTGCCCCCACCCCCCTGTTGTTGAATACACAATTCAATTCGTCTAATCATGTTTCCAAACACAAGCTACAACATTTATTCTGCAACAGAAACAGTGAAAGTGGATATGGCAGTTTTCAATTCATCGATGGATTTTGGACGGTAGTTATAGACAGTTGCTTTCGCTGCACCCCAGAAGAAAAAGTCAGTTGGCGTTAGGTCAGGCTATCGTGGAGGCCAAAGTCCCCTTTAAACTATGCGATCACCAAAACCATCAGCAAGCAGAGACATTGAAACGCGAGCTGTATGCGCGGTGGCACCATCTTGTTGAAAATAACAGTTCAGTATTTCACTTAAGACAACTTCTCCTATGAATGGGTACAGAATATCACTGCATTTTCGTTTTTACAGCTGTGTGGGCCGTTCCGACACTAACATCGATTTTCTGGGCGAGTTTTCTTACTGACTTGTTCGGACTCATGGACATTTTATCAGAAATATCGTGAGACAAAATGTTAGGACGACCACTTCTCCGTGCATCTGTCACTGAACCCTTACTTCGAAATTTGTTAGTAAAATCTTGCACAATATCGCGATGTGGGAATGTTGTCTCCGGGAAAACTGAATTAAATGTTTGACGAACTGAAACTGTGTATTTACCGCCAGATTTGAGCACTTGTTTGACTAAAAACATACGTTCTTCAATGGTTAGCATTTTAACAGTGACAAACACGAAACAAACGAACAAAGGAACTAAACTGAAACGTTCACGTTAACACGTAACGAAGCATACCAACGATACTACTGACGCTGGCTGAGATAAACGAAACAGTGGAATTCCACTTGAAGCGAAGTAACCCAGGTAGGCGAACAATCGTACGGCACGCGCGGTTGACAATCATACGGCATTGTGGAGAGACTTTTTAAACACTTTGTACAATCATCAAAACAATACATAGCAATGCAACGACCTCCAGACGCAAATGTGCGGTTGGCGGCACTGTGGGTGTTATGTGGCGTTTAATGCCCAAGTTGTCAGATAACATGCTTTATAATTTAATATGCAGATCCTAATAGTCAGTAAAATCAAACCATCAACAGTGCAAGCAATATTCGTTAGTATCAGTGATTGCACAGCTAATTATTGGGTTGATACATAAGTATGCAACATATACACATAACAGAGACATTAGCCATCAAAAACGTCACGAAAGAGACGCAGTAAATATTCCAGAATTCGAATCAAGAACAGATGCTACCATGAGTAACTTAGAAGTAGATATTCTCGGAGTAGTGAAGCAACTTAAATAGAAACAAGTCTTCCGGTCCAGTACAACGATTAGGTTTCTTTCAGAGTATGCTGATGTAATAGCTTCATTTTTCTTAATAATCATATACAACCACTCGCTATATGAAAGAAACTTACCCAATATTCAAGAAAGGTAAAGTAGGAGTAATCCACTAAATTACGGGCCCATGTCATTAACGTCGATATGCAGCAGGAGTCTGGAACATACATTGTGTTCAAACATTATGAGTAGCCTGGAAGAGAACGGTCTATTGACACACAGTCAACACGAATTTAGAAAATATCTTTCTTGTGAAACACAACTAGCTCAACTAGCTCAAATGAAGTTTTGAGTGCTTTTGACAAGGAATTTCAAATTGATTACGTACTTCTACATTTCCAGAAGGTTTTCGACATTACTACATAAACGGCTTGTAATGAAATTGCGTGCTTGTGGAATATCGTCTCATTTATTCGACTAGATTCGTGATTTCCTCTCAGAGAGGACACAGTTCGTAGTAACTGACAGCAAGTCATCGACTGAAACAGAAGCGATTTCTGTCGTTCCCCAGAGTAGTGTTATACGCCCTTTGCTGTTCCTTATCTATATAACGATTTGGGAGACAATCTGAGCAGCCGTCTTCGGTTGTTTGCAGATGACGGTGCCGTTTATCGACTAATAAAGTCATCAGAAGATCAAAACAAACTGCAAAACTATTTAGAAAAGATACCTCTATGCTGCGAAAAATTGAATATTGACCTTAAATAATGAAATGTGTGAGGTCATCCACGTGACTCCTAACAGGAATCCGTTAAACTTCGGTTACGTGACAAATAAGTCAAATCTAAAGGCCGTAAATTCAGCTACATGCCAAAGAATTACAGTTACGAACAACTTAAATTGGAAAGAACACACAGAAAATGCTGTGGAGAATGCAAACCAAATACTGCGTTTTATTGGCAGGACGCTTAGAAAATGTAGCAGATCTACTAAAGAGACTGCCCACACTACGCTCGTCCGTCCGCTTTTCGACTACTGCTACGCGGTCTGGGATCCCTACCGTATAAGATTAACGGAGTACATCTAGAAGGTTCAAAGAAGAGCAGCACGTTTTGTATTATTCCGAAATAGGGGACTGAGTGTCACGGAGACGATGCAGGATTTGGGATGGAGATCACTAACGTTTTTCGTTGCGGAGGAATCTTCTCACGACATTCCAATTACCAACTTTCTCCTCCGAATGCAAAAATATTTTGTTGATGCCGATCTACATAGGGAACGACGATCATTATAATAAAATAAAGGAAATCAGAACTAGCACGGAAAGGTATAACTGTTAATTTCTTCCGCGCGCTGCTCGAGATGGGGATAATAGAGAATTATTGTGAAGGTGCTTCGATGAACCCTCTGCCGGGCACTTAAGTGTGATTTGCAGAGTACCCTTGTAGATGTAGATGTAGATATTCTTCTTCACTATTTACAACAGTCTGAGAACATTGAAGTAACTTTTCGATTCCGTGACTATAAAAATCACATGGTTTTGAGGTGAGGTGAAGAACGCGTCGAACCAAGTTCAGAGCCCATTTCCATCCGGAAAGGAAGTGCCTTAAAGGCTGTTCAGTAGAGGCCAATAAAGATGAAAGTCTGAGGGCGCAAGATTAGGTGAATAAGGTGCTTGTGGAATGACTTCCCAACCCAACTCCTGTATAACGTTTTTTGTCAGTCTAGCAAAGTGCGGTCGGACGTTATCGTGAAGTACCATAGCTTTACGCAGACTTCCTGATCGTTGTTCTCGAATTGCGTCTGCAAGACGTCTCATTTATTGACAATAAATGTCAGCAGTTATGGTTACATGTCAGAGACGCAATTCGTAGAACACCACACCGTCGCCGTTCCACCAGATGCATAACATTGTCTTCTGTGCGTGAGCGCAGCTCATTGTAGGGGTAGCTACTGCTTTGTTTGGGCTCAACTACTCCTTTCTTTTCATTACGTCACCGCAAAAACACCATTTCATATCACCAATAAAGATCAAGGGTAGAAATCGTCACTGTCGTTCACGATCCAATTAATGATGAGCAAGCACAGATGCAGATATGAGTTTTTGTAGTTCTGTTTTAGAGCATGTGGTGCCCATACACCCGATTTCTGAACCTCCTCCACTGCGTGCAAATGTCGCATGGTGGTGGAATGATCATAATTCATCACATTAGCTAGTTCTCACGTACGCTGACTTGGATAATTGTGGATTAATGCGTTTAAGAGATCTTCTTCAAATACCGAATGTCTTCCTGAAAGTGGAAACTCACTAATGCCAAAAAGGTCCTCCATAAAACGAGAAAACCATTTTCTTGCTCATGCTCTGTCCAGTGACGTTATCGCTATATATAGCATAAATGTGTTTGGCTGCAGCCACTCCTGTCACCCATCTCTTAGAAGATTATGTCGGATATATTCCGACTTCTCCACTTGACGCTCTATTTTCTAGCGTCCGCAGCCCCACTTACTATTGCCAGATGACAAAATGACAGTATGTAAACTCAAACAGAAATAGTGAACTGCAAATAACAATAACAATCGATTAATAAATCCGTAGCAGCAGGAATACCAACAAGTAAAAGGTAAACGGTATGAACTTACGTACAATCGTACTACACGACTGGCCATTAAAATTGCTACACCACGAAGATGACGTGCTACAGACGCGAAACTTAACCGACAGGAAGAAGATCCTGTGATATGCAAATGATTAGCTTTTCATATCATTCACACAAGTTTGGCGCCGGTGGCGACACCTACAACTTGCTGGCATGAGGAAAGTTTCGAACCGATTTCTGATGTACAAACAACAGTTGACCGGCGTTGCCTGGAGAAACGTTGTTGTGATGCCTCGTGTAAGTAGGATAAATGCGTACCATCACGTTTCCGACTTTGATAAAGGTCGGATTGTAGCCTATCGCTAATGCGGAGTATCGTATTGCGACATTGCTGCTCGCGTTGGTCGAGATCCAATGGCTGTTAGCAGAATACGGAATCGTTGGGTTCAGGAGGGTAATACGGAACGCCGTGCTGGATCCCAACGGCCTCGTATCACTAGCAGTCGAGATGACAGGCATCTTATCCGCATGGCTGTAACGGATCGTGCAGCCACGTCTCGATCCCCTCAGTCAACAGATGGGGACGTTTGCAAGACAACAACCATCTGCACCAACAGTTCGACGACGTTTGCAGCAGCATGGACTATCAACTCGGAGACCATGGCTGCGGTTACCCTTGACGCTGCATCACAGACTGGAGCGCCTGCGATGGTGTACTCAACGACGAACCTGGGTGCACGAATGGCAAAACGTCATTTTTTCGGATGAATCCAGGTTCTGTTTACATGATCATGATCGTCGCATCCGTGTTCGGCGACATCGCGGTGAGCGCACATTGGAAGCGTGTATTTTCATCGCCATACTGGCGTATCACCCAGCGTATCACCCAGCGTGATGGTATGGGGTGCCATTGGTTACACGTCTCGATCACCTCTTGTTCGCATTGACGGCACTTTGAACAGTGGACGCTACATTTCAGATGTGTTGCGACCCGTGCCTCTACCCTTCATTCGATCCCTGCCAAACCTTACATTTCAGCAGGATAATGCACGACCGCATGTTGCAGGTCCTGTACAGGCTTTTCTGGATACAGAAAATGTTCGACTGATGCCCTGGCCAGCACATTCTCCAGATCTCTCACCAATTGAAAACGTCTGGTCGATGGTGGCCTAGCAACTGGCTCGTCACAATACGCCAGTCACTGTGGTATCGTGTTGAACTTGCACGGGCAGCTACACCTGTACACGCCTTCCAAGCTCTGTTTGACTCAATGCCCAGGCGTATCAAGGCCTTTATTACGGCCAGAGGTGGGTACTGATTTCTCAGGATCTATGCACCGAAATTGCGTGAAAATGTAATCACATGTCAGTTCTAGTATAATATATTTTTCCAATGAATACCCGTTTATCATCTGCATTTCTTCTTAGTGTAGCAATTTTAGTGGCCAATAGTTGATTCGGTGAGGGAGTTTCGTTATTTCGGCAGCCCTGCAGGGGCTGTTAGCTGCCCTGTGGAAGGGGAGTTAACTGGAGTGTCGTTGTAGTGTTCGGTGCTGAAAGCCGTTCTCTGCACATGTAGGACAGTCTGCCCTGTATGCGCAACAGGAGTGTGTGAAGAGGCTAGGCAGCTAGCTATAAAAACTGCATTGTGCAAGAAAGAAAAAGGAATCCAGTTCAGCTGGATGAAAATCTGAAGACCAGATGGAAACGTGATACTTTCTACTGTGGGAGCAGCCACTGAGCTCTGGTGTGCCTTGCTGGAATGTTTCTACAAACTAAGGGGTTTTCTGACTGGATCTTAGTAATTCTTTCTGGAGAAGCGGCGAGTTCCCGTGTGCATGGTGTGTAGGGCTTTTGATTCGGCATGACTGCAACTCTTGTCACGTAATGGGAGAGATTTTCTGCCATATTCCCATTGCCGTAGATACTGATTAAGCATGACGAAGTCCAGAATAGTAGAATGAAATTATATCATTGGTCAGAACTCAGGAGCTCCACTGCAGCTGGCAGATGTGATTCCTATGTTGGCAGAACTAGCTAAGTTACTGAAAGTAAAGTGAAATGATATTTCGCTTAGGGACGCCACAAACGACACTTGCCCCAGGGCGTGAGGCACAGATGCTGAGAGCCATGTCATCAACTTGGAGCTGAGTACAGAGACCGAGCTGAACTTACAATTTTCAGCCACCACTGTCCGAGTCTTCAACAGACTCACAGCTCAGTAGTGGTAAGCACACATTTACATTGTAGCGAACGAGACGGAGGGGCTCCAAAGTTCGTAGACCTCATTTTCACAGCCACTTAATTGCACCCATCATGCAATTTGACAAAACTATTGGCTCTCATTGAAGCTTCTCTGGGACCATTTCTTTAAATCACTAACCTTTTTCGCAGTCATTGGCCATATCTGTGACAGTTGCATTTTATTTACACACGTGTCCACTCACCGGTGCCAAGGCATTGGAATCCCTTGTCCACTTATTAGATGTTTATGCACATTATCCAGAGAGTAAATCAATTTGTTTTATATCTTACGGTAAACCAAATTCGAATAGTAGCCACCAGTTTCCTTTCCTTGTTTGATGGCTCCATTCATTAATATTTCTATGTGAGGTGCGGTACCCACACTTTCATGCTAAATTGAGTCACCTCTAGTAAATTAAACTTAATAAGACATCCAATGTGTGACTTCGTTTGTTTTAAATTTTCATGATCTTGTACGAAGCTTCCCTTCCCCGCAAGTCACCGTGGATCGGATCTGTAGCTCTTAGGGCTACGCTAAACACTTCAAACGCCTCCTCATACAGGAGCAGCTCACCATAACGTCGTTGTAATGGTCTTGCGTTGCATTCAGTGAACCTACACATGGGGCGCATATTGGCCAGCTCTTCTTCAGTATACCTGTCTTTATTGTTGTGTAAGACTGTGAAGATACGACTAATACTGCTGGAGAGAAAAGAAGATAAATGCAAGATTCAGGGCTCAGAGTGAAGTGGGCTTTACTGATTGTCAACGGCAGACACCATGAGTTAATGAAATTAGTATATTTTACTTTATTTTTTTATTTATTTTTTCCCCTAAGGGATACGAAGAACTACTGTTGACATCTACACTGTTGTGCTGATTCTTTCACTGTAATGTATAGAGGAAAATAATTGAGGGTAACGAATCAAACGAAATACAATTACTCTGTAACGAGCCACCAGAGACCACCGTTACCTTGTATCAAAATACTCAGAAATATCCCTGGACAACCTACGAACATTTGTAGTGGGGTTTGGGCTCACCATGTATACAGACATTTGTTTACTTAGCACTCCGTTTTCAGGCCACAAGTGGCCCATCGGGACCATCCGACCGCCGTAACATCATCTGCTGAGAATGCGGATAGGAGGGGCGTGTGGTCATCACACCGCTCTCCCGGTGATGATGGTTTTGTTTGACCGGAGCCGCTACTATTCGGTCGAGTAGCTCCTCAATTTGCATCACGGGGCTGAGTGCACCCCGAAAAATGGCAACAGCACATGGCGGCCCGGATGGTCACCCATCCAAATGCCGACCACGCCCGACAGCGCTTAACTTCGGTGGTCTGACGGGAACCGGTGCATCCACTGCGGCAAGGCCGTTGCCTTTTCTTACTTAGAGTCCAGTTTTATAAGGATGTGGCATTATAGTATGAACAGAACTGGCAATCGCTTGAAGTATTCTAGGAATACCTAATAAAACTTTAATAAGTATAACCGGATAGGTATTAGAGATTGCATCCACCTTGAATACAAGGCCAGCCTGTTAAATAAAGCGCAGCCTCATTCCATATTTTACTAGTGTTCCATAATTTTTCGTTTATTCTTGCTAATATTTTAATTCATCATTTAGAAACCAGTGTCACACTGTTTATTGATTTTTCATCACCCAGCACGGCACACACAACATACGAACACTACATCCATTACGTTTTGTACTATAAAAGGCTAGTGCTACACTGTTCATTCATTTTTCAACACCATTCATTGACACACTGTAGATAAACAGTCAGCTGCCATCGAGACCATGATCATATACTTCGGTGTTAGGAACTCAATGTTACTCGGTGTTACGTTCGAAGTCAGATGTGGACAGAAAAAGTTTTTATCACTTCCACTCATACATTTCCAACTAGCTATAAATGTTGCAGTACACTTGAGATTAACGTATAGATTTTGCTAAGATTGGTGGGATCTTTACGTTTGAAGGTTGTGCCCCGAGACAGGTACTTCGTGTTTGTGCAATCACAGAGTGCACTTTTGGAGTATATATATATATATATGTATATATATATATATATTCATTTCTGCGACATCAGTATCTTCTCAACCAGTCAGATTTAGGGAGATTCACGGTTTACAAAGAAATAATGAAACAAACAAAACTAACTTCTAGTATACATTTAAGTACGCAGCTGATAATATCTATTATTCCATTATCGTGAGAATGACGAAATAATTATAGAATGAAATTTTCACTCTACAGCGGAGTGTGCGCTGATATGAAACTTCCTGGCAGATTAAAACTGTGTGCCGGACCGAGACTCGAGCTCAGGACCTTTGCCTATTCGCGGGCAAGTGCTCTACCGACTGAGCTACCCAAGCACGACTCACGCCCCGTCCTCACAGCTTTAATTCCGGCAGTACCTCGTCTCCTACGTTCCAAACTTCACAGAAGCTCTCCTGCGAAACTTACAGAACTAGCACTCCTGGAAGAAAGGATATTGCGGAGACATGGCTTAGCCACAGCCTGAGGGATGTTTCTAGAATGTAATTATCACTCTACAGTCCCGAGTCCCGAGGTCCCGAGTTCGAATCTCGGTCCGGCACACAGTTTTAATCTGCCGGGAAGTTTCAGTAAAATAATTATTTAGACCTATAAAACGCTTTCAATTCCAGCACTGACAGTAACTTAAACTGCTAAGAGAGAACCTAAATTAAAAGCTAACAGGCGATTCTCTCATGCTCCATGAACGTAGATAACCCAGTGTATTCGTAAGCCGATCCAATTGGTAAATCCATTTCCTTAAGTGTGTTAACGATTTTTTCCAAAATGCCCGTACTGCAATTGTACGAATACTATTTGAATAAATCAGTAAAAGTAGACCAACATTATAGTAACATGATTTTTCAACCAAATTATTTTTAGAACGTATCACTTTATTCTGAAATAATTTTTTTCTATATCGAGAGAACTTGTTAACTGAATGTGAAACTCATATAGATCTGTTTTAAAAGTATGATATTTCTCCTTATTTTGCAGCTATAAAAATAAATTGCTCCCTGGGGGTCGTTTGAATTTATGGCGACCATAAAGGAATTGCCTTACGCCTGCAATTATGCATACTTCTTAATCTGATCATGCTTCCTGGAGGCAAAGAAGAAAGGAAGAGAAGTTTTTATTACGAGGTGGTAAAATTGTATTGGCAGCAAGGTTATAATTTCAGCAGCAGTGTGTACACATTAACGATGGTTGTTACGTACGTCTTTCAGACCTTCCTGAGGCAAATGCCTAGTCCGAGCTTGTGGTACAGCTAATGACCTCGTTGTCCGCGGTACGTTATACTCTAACCTTACTTCCTTCCTTCATATCGTAACATCAGCTGTCAAGTCCGTTATGAACTCATTAATCGCAACTGAATTCTTGACTTTTCATTCTATTTTAATTAAAATACTGGCTTCAGTGTATTCGCCTTATCAGTGTAGGAGTTCGTGGCGCAAAGAAAGCCCTTTTCACAGCGCTCCTCTTTACGGGCTATTCAATTCGCCAAGTCCTTGTGGTTCTGCTCTGAATCAGGCTCCCACGAGTTCTGTAGCTATTCACAACCAAATGTAATGACTCTGTAGGTACCATTGTCAAATAGTCAATGGCGTAATCCAATTTTCCAGTGTATCCTACATCTTTGTTAGTTTTTTACTCGAAAAGGCGTGAGAACTGACCATCTGTGAATCTTATTCTCTTTTGGAGGCCAAACAAATTTTTAGGTCATAATGGCGCTTTCTTGTTGTTTTTGTGGGTGGTTCACTGCTCTTACATCATGGGACGACCGTTGTCTATACCTGCTGACCTTTTCAAATGCACATTTAACCACAGTGACAGTATTTTATGTCTGTTGCCTGATTTGTCTATAGTATACTAACAGCGATCAGCCCTTGCTTTGCAAAGGGCAGCACTAGGTATCTTTGATCATATTACTGACGAAGCGGTAGTAAATTATGTACACAAATCTTCCTTGTGATCAGCCTGTTTATTAGAGGAAACGTATCAAAAAGCCTAAGGTATTTCATGAGAGATACGGACTACATTAATTTATAATATGTATATAATAGGTTAGTGCATAAGTTCGTAGCATTTTTGTTTTGAATCTTATTATTTCAGTTGCTATGGATTTATTTATCGACTGTCATTTTTTATTTCTACATCTACATTGATACTCCGCAAGCCACCCAAAGGTGTGTGGCGGAGGGCACTTTACGTGCCACTGTCATTACCTCCCTTTCCTGTTCCAGTCGCGTATGGTTCGCGGGAAGAACGACTGTCTGAAAGCCTCCGTGCGCGCTCTAATCTCTCTAATTTTACATTCGTGATCTCCTCGGGAAGTATAAGTAGGGGGAAGCAATATATTCGATACCTCATCCAGAAACGCATCCTCTCGAAACCTGGCGAGCAAGCTACACCGCGATGCAGAGCGCCTCTCTTGCAGAGTCTGCCACTTGAGTTTATTAAACATCTCCGTAACGCTATCACGGTTACCAAATAACCCAGTGACGAAACGCGCCGCTCTTCTTTGGATCTTCTCTATCTCCTCCGTCAACCCGACCTGGTACGGATCCCACACTGATGGGCAATACTCAAGTATAGGTCGAACGAGTGTTTTGTAAGCCACCTCCTTTGTTGATGGACTACATTTTCTAAGCACTCTCCCAATGAATCTCAACCTGGTACCCGCCTTACCAACAATTTTGTACTTCATTGTGCTGTTTCAGTTAACATATTGTCATTTTGCCATTTGAAGATAATGAGTGGAGCTGTGGACGCTGGAAAATGGAGTACAAGATGGAGAAATCTGAATGTTTACGACGTATTCTTCTGTCTGAATTCGATAGAGGGATGGCAGCAGCTGTGGCAGCCAGAAATACTTGCGCTGTGTATTGGCAAAATATCACTGGACAGAACACAGCAAGAAAATTGTTTTCTCGTCTTAAGGAAGATCGTTTCGACGTTAGCGTACTCCACATTCAGTAAGAGCTTGGGTGTTTGTTGAAGATTGTTTACAGATATTAATCAACGACTTTCTACGCGAGAACTGGCAAATGTGATGAACTGTGATCATTCCACCATCGTGAGACATTTGGATGCAAAGGGAGTGGTTCAAAAATCGGGTGTGTGGACATGTTCAAAGCCCAAATCACAAATAATCAGCGGTTGGCCGTATGTACACATCTGCTTCCTCTCCTGTATAATTACTGGTGACGAAACATGGCGTCTTTACGGTAACATAAGCGAAAGAAAGGACTATTGACCACAAAAAAAAGGAACATCGTACAAAGAACTGCTCGCATCCACAAAATACACTACTTGCCATTAAAATTGCTACACCAAGAAGAAATGCAGATGATAAACGAGTATTCATTGGACAAATATATTATACTAGAACTGACATGTGATTACACTTTCACGCAATTTGGGTGCATAGATCCTGAGAAATCGGTACCCAAAACAGCCACCTCTGGCCGTAATAACGGCCGTGATACGCCTGGGCATTGAGTCAAACAGATCTTGGATGGCGTGTACAGGTACAGCTGCCCATGCAGCTTCAACACGATACCACAGTTCATCAAGAGTAGTGACTGGCGTATTGTGACGGCCAGTTGCTCGGTCACCATTGACCAGATGTTTTCAATTGGTGAGAAATCTGGAGAATGTGCTGGCCAGGGCAGTAGTCGAACAGTTTCTGTATCCAGAAAGGCCCGCACAGGACGTGCAACATGCGGTCGTGGATTATTCTGCTGAAATGTAGGATTTCGCAGGGATCGAATGAAGGGTAGAGCCACGGGTCGTAACACATCTGGAATGTAACGTCCATTGTTCAAAGTGCCGTCAATGCGAACAAGAGGTGACCGAGGCGTGTAGCAAATGGCACCCCATACCATCACGCTGCGTGATACGCCAGTATGGCGATGACGAATACACGCTTCCGATGTGCGTTCCCCGCGATGTCGCCAAACACGGATGCGACCATCATGATGCTGTAAACAGAACCTGGATTCATCCGAAAAAACGACGCTTTGCCGTTCATGCACCTAGGTTCGTCATTGAGTACACCATCGCAGACGCTCCTATCTGTGACTCAGCGTCAAGGGTAACCGCAGCCATCGTCTCCGAGCTGATAGTCCATGCTGCTGCAAACGTCGTCGAACTGTTCGTGCAGATGGTTGTTGTCTTGCAAACATCCCCATGTGTTGACTCAGGGATCGAGACGTGGCTGCACCATCCGTTACAGCCATGCGGATAAGATGCCTGTCATCTCGACTGCTGGTGATTCGAGGCCGTTGGGATCCAGCACGGCATTCCGTATTACTCTCCTGAACCCACCGATTCCATATTCTGCTAACAGTCATTGGATCTCAACGAACGCGAGCAGCAATGTCGCGATACGATAAACCACAATCGCGGTAGGCTACAATCCGACCTTTAGCAAACTCGAAAACGTGATGGTACGCATTTCTCCTCCTTACACGAGGCATCACAACAACGTTTCACGAGGCAACGCCGTCAACTGCTTTTTGTGTATGAGAAATCGGTTGGAAACTTTACTCATATTAGCACGTTGTAGGTGTCGCCACCGGCGCCAAACTTGTGTGAAGCTATGAAAAGCTAATCATTTGCATATCACAGCATCTGCTTCCTGTCGGTTAAATTTCGCGTCTGTAGCACGTCATCCTCGTGGTGTATCAATTTTAATGGCCAGTAGTGTATAATGTTGTGTGTCTGATGGAACAGCGACGGTGTGGTGTTCTACTAATTGCTTACGCAGGATGTAACAACAACTGAGACGGCTTACAGACGCAATCCAAGAACAACAGAAGGAAGGTTGCGTGAAGCGATGCTACTCAATGATAACCCTCGCCCGCCTTCTGGTAGACTGACCAAAACACTATACAAGAGTTGGATTGGGATGTCATGGCGAACCAACATTATTCATCTGATTTTGCGCCACAGATTTACGCCTTTGCAATCTATATCGAACAATCTTCAAGCAACTTCATTTGCTAATGGACATGCTCTCCGAACATGGCTCGACAAGTTCGCCTCAAATCAACGTGATTTCAGCAGTTGCGAAATCGAGAAGTTACCCTAGCGTAGGCTGACGGTTGTAAATAGTGCAGGAGAATATGCAGGATGAATCACCAAAATGTTGGACCACAAATATTACGGAAATCGGAAGCGCTAATGGTGCGCGGTTTTCACAGAATGGATTTATAGCGTTTTGTATTTTAGCCAATCAACACAATGTAGTAATACTTAGAAAATGTGTTTTTTGTTCAAACGTACACTTCTGTAAATTGTACAATGTCATTGGTGCTTTTATAGGACTCTAGGGCAAGATTTTTTTACGAGATATCGTGTTCTGGAATGTTCCCACAGCGACACTTGCACAATACTTGCGGTAGCACACTCTACAGAACAACACAAGTTTATACATTAGTTATGTTGTTTCCGACCGGTAACGAGACAACTAACCATAACAGGTTGTGTTCAAAATGACCACCGACAGCGGCAAAAGACTCTTCCAGTCTGGCATGAAATGACTAATGCACATACGCTATCATCAGCGGAGATGTCCGAGTAGGCTGCAGTAATACGTCGCTGCACATCGTCGAGTGTAGTTGATATGTCCTTATAGACAGCGTCTTTCAACATTCCTCACAGAAAAGAGACTACATGCGTCAAAGTCGGGGAACGGGCCGCCTAACGTACAGGTCCTCTGCGTTAAATCCAACGATTGGGAAACAATTTGTGAAGACATGCTGTAGTAATGCGTGCATTATGGGCTGGACAGTCAAGTCATTATGTAGGTACTACAGGTTCCTCCTAGTCAGCAGAGGCGTGTCTTCTAGCGTGCGTGGAAGATGCTCTGTTAGGAAGCTGCGTTATTTGTTCAGAGTTCCGTCTATGAAGAACGGGTGTATGAGCTGATGGTTCTCTATCTCACACCGCACGTTTACAGTCTATGGACGCTGATGTTCCACCTGACCAAGCCAACGGGGATTATCAGCAGACCAATAGCGCACGTTTCGGCGGTTTACCTGGCCGTGATTAGTAAATACGGCCTCATCACTAAACAAGATACAGTACACATCTGGAGTATTCTGTCTCATTGCCCATGTACAGAACTGGACATAGTTAATACAATATTTTCCACACAGATCTTGGTGGACAGAGATATGATAGGGATGGAAACTATGCCGATGAAGAATGCGTAGGACACTTGGCTGATTCACACCACCACCTCGTGCGATTATACTGAAGCTGTTGTGCGGATCAATTGAAACAGGAGAAAAGATATTATTTTACCCCTATTCTGTCGTCACTCGTTTCCTTCTGTTACGTTGTCTAGGCGTTACACTGCCATTTGCACGTAAGTGGCTGAAGAGACTGATAAACAATTGCCGAGATGGTTGACGGCTATTAGCATATCTTGCCGCTTACACAGTACAACAACTAATTGCATTCTTCCTACACTCTTCTACACCACGAACAGCGGCATTAGACTGTGTGCCGATGATGCTGTAGTCTATAGGAAAGTAGTATCACACGAAAGTTGTGAACAAATCAATGAAAATTTGCAGAAAATAAATGCGTGGTGTAATGACTGGCTGTTATCTTTCAGTATTAGTAAGTGTAACCTACTGCATATAACAAGGCGAAAATCCCCATTAATGTACGAGTACAAAATAAATTATCAGTCTTTGGAAATGGTAACGTCCGTCAAGTATCTGAGTGTGACTATTCGAAATGATCTCAAATGGAATGATTAGATTACACAAGTAACGGGTAAGGCGAACTCTAGATTGCGGTTTATTGGTAGAATCTTTAAACGATGCAGTCCTTCAACAAAGTAAATAGCTTACAACACATTAGTTCGTCCAGTCTTAGCGTATTGTTCGTCTGTATGGGACCCTTACCAGTTGGGTCTGATTCAAGAGATTGAGAAGATCCAAAGAAGAGCGGCAAGATTAGCGACTAGTACATTTAGCCATCGCGAGAGCGTTACAAATCTCATAGAAACTTCGAAGTGGGACACACGCGCTAAACAGAAGGGGCTGCTCGCTAAATAACAAAATCCAATCTTCACCAAGGATGTAGAGCATATATTATTACCACCAACTTTCAAATCGCGTAATGATCATCATTCAAAGACAAAGGAAATAAGAGCTCGTACTGAGGCGTTCAGACAGTCGTTTTTCCCTCGCGCGATCCGCGAGTGGAACAGAGGGGGGCAAATATGACTTTGGCGCGAATTGTGCCCTCCGCCACAGACCGCTTGGTAGCTAGCGGAGTATATGTGTAGATTTAGATGAACATGTCAGATCTCTCCGTATTGGTAATCCTATTGTCCACTCACGACTTACTGCTCGGACTATTACACACTATCTGACTAGCAAAGAGCGATGCACTCAAGGTATACACAAACTCACTGTAGGCAAAGATAACGACATCCTAGCTAGCAACTACACAGGTTGAATTGTACAACCAAGTGTTCGAGTTGAACCTTTTCAAAATACGACATCGTGTAAACAATTAGCACTAGACTCCTGCTACAAACACCACGGACATTCTAATTTATCCTTACTTTAGTTTCTTTTCTCGATAGGCATTGATCCATTTCTAAAATGTACGTTCGTACAAAAAACACACGTTCTGAATAGTATTAAAATCTGTTTATTGACTAACAGTACGAGTCCCTGACTACCAGCCCATTCTATAAAAACTACACATCAATAGCACTTTCCATTTCCGCAATATGTGCAGCTCAAGTTTTCGTGATACATCCTTTAAAATGTATCTGTTGTGTTTATTGAACCTATGTTTTAACGCTGAAAATTACGTACAGATTCCGACCACGACTCGCCGGCCGGTGTGGGCGAGCGTTCTAGGCACTTTAGCCTGGAACGGCGCGACCGCTACGGTCGCAGGTTCGAATCCTGCCTCGGGCATGGATGTGTGTGAAGTCAGTAGGTTAGTTCGGTTTAAGTAGTTCTAAGTTCTAGGGGACTGATGACCTCAGATGTTAAGTCCCATAGTGCTCAGAGCCATTTGAACCATTTAGACCACGACTCGCTGCTCTTTGGAACTGCGGCGGCTGTGTAGTGATTTTCCTGCCAGATATCGCCTCGTCTGTAGCTGACCAGATCATAACTCACATAAGTGCCACAATCATGTGACTCCAAACGCTAAATAAATGTTGACCAGATAACAATACGTACATTACACGATCATCATTACCTGGTGGCATTAAATTATATCCACAAACCTTCCTTGTGAATCAGTCTGTCTATTAGTGAAAACCGTATCAAAATCCTTAAGTGATTCTTGAGATTGGCCTTCATATACAGGTAAAAAGCGCAGCGGAAGGACTTCAGTTTATTAGAATGCACACTGAAGAGCCAAAAAAACTGGTACACCTGCGTAATATCGTGTAGGGCCCCCGTGAACACACAAAAGTGCCGCAACACGACATAACATGGTCTTGAATAATGTTTGAAGTAGTGCTGGAGGGAACTGACACCATGAATCCTGCAGAGCTGCCCATACCTCCATACGAGTAGGAGGGGATGGAGATCTCTTCTGAACAGCGTGTTACAATGTATCCCTGATATGCTCAGTAATATTCCTGTCTGGGGAGTTTGATGGCCACTGGAAGTGTTTCTGTGGCCACTCTGCAGCAATTCTGGACGTGTGGGGTGTCGCACCGTCCTTCTGCAATTTCCAAAGTCCGTCGGAATGCGCAATGGACATGAATGGTTGCAGGTGATCACACAGGATGCTTAAGTACGTGTCACCTATCAGAGTCCTATATAGACATATCAGACGTCCCATATCTCTCCAACTGCACACGCCCCACACCGTTACAGAGCTTCCACCAGCTTCAGCAGTCCCTGCTGACATGCAGGGTCCATGGATCCATGCATTCTTTGCCATAAGGTTTTTTCGGATATAACACTTTTTCAAGCTTGTTTTCAACAAATGTTTTCAATTTCAATCCGTACTTTCCTGCAGAGGAATGCCAATTTCTTGTATGACTCCAATCAATGGCAGAATAACTGCTTTAGCATCCAACTACTGTATTCGTTGCCTAAATTCTTCTTCAGTAAATACACGTTCTCGCGCTTCCTTTAGTAAACGATTGTACCCAACGTCGTGTTCTTTAGCAATGGCATCAGCTCCACTTCGTGGTGCGTCTATATTTATAGGGTTTCCAGGCCCAACATAATCGCTACCTGGTAACGTTAATCCTTTATTTTTCACTCTTTCAATTAATTTCGTTGTCCCGTATGCTACTCCAGCATCTGCTTAAGCTGTTACACCAGCAGCGCCAGCTATTTGCGCTGTTGATAACGAGGCGCTTTAAGGTCGCCCCGTCAACTGCTGTCTCAGTCGCCGGCCGGAGTGGCCGAGCGGTTCTAGGCGCTACAGTCTGGAACCGAGCGACCGCTACAGTCGCTGGTTCCAATCCTGCCTCGGGCATGGATGTGTTGATGTCCTTAGGTTTGTTAGGTTTAAGTGGTTCTGAGTTCTAGGGGACTGATGACCTCAGAAGTTAAGTTCCATAGTGCTCAGAGCCATTTGCTGTTTCAGTCGCTCCAGATAACAGCGCCGTAATTTGAGCTGTATCCAATTCTATTGCTGTGTGTCCTTCCTCACCGTACTAATATGGGTGGCGCTGGCACAATCCAGTATTGACTAATTCTGCCGGCTTTGGCTCCAATTCAAATTCAACAACTTCGTCTAAATCATCATATTCTGGATTTTGTCCAAATCTAATTTCATTTTCAGCATCTTGCCTATCAATTGTCCGTATATTGTTGCTTCTATTAGCATTAAAATTGTTCCCCCTTTCTGCCATTTCGATACTGTGCAACCGTCCTGGATATAAAATTCCTCCGTCGTACTGTATTTAACTATGTTGTCCTGTGCTTAAATACTCATTTAAGCACGACATTGTGCTGACTAGAAAAGATTTACTAGCATCTCCGTTTATATAAATATAAGGTAAAAATCTGTCACCGCATGGCACTCTGATTTTAAAATTTCTACACGTTCCAACCTTTTGCCGGTGCGGCTGCTTACCCAGATAATGTCCTAACCGGACTATTATCTCATCGGGACAGTGACGCCGCCATGCTGACCTCTGTTGATCCCGGTCAACTTCCTTGGGTGTCGTGAAACGAAACGGCACACGTCTATCCGCTCGATACAATTTGAAACGAGACTCGTCTCACCAGGCAACATGTTTCCAGTCATCAACAGTCCAATGTCGGTGTTGATAGGCCCCGGCGAGGCGTGAGGCTTTGTGTCGTGCCGTCATCTAGGGTACACGAGGGGGCTTCGGCGCCGGAAACTCATATCGATGATGTTTCGTTGAATGGTTCGCCCACTGACACTTGTTGATGGCCCACCACTGAAATCTGTACCAATTTGCTGAAGGGTTGCACTTCCGTCACGTTGAACGATTCTCTTCAGTCGTCTATGGTTCCGTTCTTGCAGGATCTTTTTCCGGTCGCAGCGATGTCGGAGATTTGATGTTTTACCGGATTCCTGATAGTCACGGTACACTCATGAAATGGTCGTACGGGAAAATCCCTACTTCATCGCTACACCGGAGATGCTGTATCCCATCGTTCGCGCTCCGACTACAATACCACGTTAAAACTCACCGAAAGTTTGATAAACTGCCATTGTAGCAGCAGTAACCGATCTAACAACTGCGCCAGACACTCGTTGTCTTCTATAGGCACTGCCGACAGCAGTGCCGTGTTCTGCCTGTTTACATATCTCTGTATTTGAATACGTGTGCCTATACCAGTTTCTTTAGCGCTTCAGTGTATTTCTATATCTTGATAAGAATACGATAAATAACATACATGTTCCTGTAGTTAAAGAAGTTTACTAGGTATTAAAATAGGAAAAGTAATCTCCCTAGTCATATGACCAATTGAAGCTTTAGACACAGGTGTTCTGTAGCATCTACTTTGTGTAACTGTTAGGTGAAAGAAGTTCTTTAAGAGTGGTTGAAAAAGCGAGAGGAATGGCCCTACGTATAGACGTCGATTAACTATCGAGTTTCCTATTCGCCGCTGATTAAATAGTATTGGCTACAGATCACTATGACATTGTACAATGTAAACGATGAAAAAAATCTCAGAAACATGCAGTAGGACAGAACTAACAATAATTTTTTCTTAAACAGTATGTCCTTCTATAGGAAGATGGGTTAGATTAGATTAGATTTTCGTTCCATAGATCCATGCTGGGGGAGGACCTCGTGGATGTGGAACATGTTTTTTTTTTTTTTTTTTACCTGAAATAACAGTACTAATAGCATGAGTATATACAATTCTGCAGTTCTGTGGTGTGCTCCTCCGAGCTGAATTTATTATCAAGTTGTAATTCCAGGAATTTAAGACTGTCAACCTCTTCTATCTGCTCTTCTTCACACTTTACGCATATGCTGGGTACAAACCTCTTACAGGTTCTGAATTGCATATGGTGAGTCTTTTCGAAGTTTAATGTCAGTGATTTGCCTTTAAAGCATTTATTAATATCCATGAAAATATCCTTAGCAGATCTTTCTAGAACTACACTCGATATACAATTTATTGCAATACTTGTGTCATCTGCAAACAAAACGAATGCTTCTGGCAGTGTAACTGATGAGAGGTCATTAATGTACGCAAGGAAAAGCAATGGCCCTAAGATGGATCCTTGTGGGACACCACATGTAAATTCTTCCCATTCTGATGATGACTGATGACTTAATTCACTAGTCCCTTGCACTGACACCCTTTCTTTCCTGTTAGTGAGGTATGACTTGAACCATTTTGCAGCTGTGCCCGTGACACCATAGAATTCTAATTTATTTAAAAGGATGTTGTGGTTCACACAATCAAATGCCTTTGACAAATCACAGAAAATACCTGCTGCTTGTAATTTGTTATTTAATGAATAAAGTACATTTTCACTGTAGGTGTAAATAGCCTTCTCGTTCTCAGAACCCTTCAGAAATCCAAACTGTTTTCTTGATAATATGTTATTTGTGGTCAAATAGTTGAGAAGCTGCCTGTATATCACTTTTTCTAAGATGTTTGAGAATGCTGGCAAAAGTGAAATCGGTTTAGTTTGATGGTATCTCATTATCCCCTTTCTTGAATAGAGGCTTAACATCTGCATATTTTAGCCAGTCAGGAAATGTCCCAGTTATAATTGACTGGTTACACAAGTAACTTAGAATTGTACTAAACTCACAAGAACATGCCTTAATTAACTTTTTTGATATTTCATCGTAACCACTAGAATGCTTTGTTTTTAAAGATTTTATTATGGAAGTTATTTCTTTTGGTGAAGTGAGTGACATATTCATGTACCTGAAGCTGTTTGTAAAGGCTATTTTCAGATATTCAAGGGCAATATTTACTGATCCTGACAATTCCATTCTATCAGTAACGGATATAAAGTACTTGTTAAATAGATTTGTCACACTATGCCCATCGGTTACTAATGTGTCATCTACCCTTAATGTTATTTGCTGCCGTTCCTTTCTGGTTCTATCAGTCTCCTCTTTCACTATATCCCATATTGTTTTTATTTTGTTTCCTGACATTGCTGTCTTCTTCTCGTAGTGCATTTGTTTAAATGCCTGAATTACTTTTTTAATATTTTACAGTATTCCTTGTATTTAGCTAAATCATCAGCATTGGAGCTATTCTTGGTCGACAGATATATTTTCCTTTTCGTCTTACAGGAAATCTTCATTCCCTTTGTAATCAATGGTTTTATTATAGACTTCTGTTTAATTAGAGTAACTTTTAGAGGAAAACAGTTTTCAAACATGGTACTGATATTGTTCATAAACGTGTTATATGTTAAACTATTTAGGCATGCCAAAAGTATATCTGGGGGCATTAATCTCAGATCGGAGTTGGAGCAAACAAGATATAAGGGAGAGAACAAGCTAAACAAGCAATCAGGAAGCTAAATTTCGTAGTTTGGTGAGATAAAATTAAGAAAAAGTCGAAAAAAGTGTATATGAATCAATACTACGAAGAACATTTCTATGGAACGGAGTCCTGCGAAATGACAAAACAAGATAGAAGAAGACCTGAAGCCGTGCAAATGAATTTCTTGAGAGGAGCTTACAGAGTGTCAAGACGAGGGAAGGTCCTAAATAAAGAAACAACAAAACGAATGAAAACTCCTACTTACATTACCGAAGAGACGGATAAACTGCATTTAAAATGATATGAGTGTTTTATGAGACCATGAGATAAATGATGGCCGGAAAATGTATTACTTTGGAAACTTCCATAAAAGAGAAAAAGAGGAAGACTGGATGCAGAATGTAAAAATCAACTTGATGAGACAAAGTTTCGTTGCCAAATATGCAAACATGATTTACTCAAACTTTTGTTTATATCCGTTAAGTCGTTTCTCATGAAACAGAAGGAGAGAGCTAGATTTCCGTTAACTAACCTCCGATAGCGACCAGATCGTTTTAAATCCAGGTACGAATCTGCGAAAGCAAGTTGGTTCCTTATCGCTTTATGCGGCCCTAGGCCTGAAGTTACTTGGAACTAGTATTTGTGTTCACGGGGAGAATCTGAGTAAATCGACTAATCTGAAGTTTACTGCTGGCGACCTTAAGTTTAAGAAGAGCGATTCGCAGCATACGTATTTGTTCGGAATTCCTGCCTCGGACCGGTCCGTGGAAGCACCAGTTTCTGCGAAGTAGTTCTGTAATTACCGACTACCCCAGTTCTACACTTTACGTAATTAGTTGGAGAAACGCCTTCGGGACGCTCTAAGCGTAACTTGGTGGGCAGTGATGAAGTAGGGAAGGAAGGAAGGAGCGGACACCACGCGTTCTTGGAGGTGGCAACTACGTCTCTGGTTAATGTTTTAACTAAACACAGACGTGACACATGACTACTTATAAGTCCCTGAACATAAAACATTCTTGGCGTGCGTGTTATAATTCTAAGTAACTTTCCACTCTCTTCAAAATCCGAGATCGGTTGTCCATATGATTTATTCGAAATCTGTTCGTTTAGGTGAAAACTACTTTGTTCGTCATAAATTAACTTACATGTGATAATAGCCACTTTCGGTCACCACATAAAATAGCTCGAATTTTCCCGTTGCTTTGAGTATAAATCTTTTTATTCATGTTTACTTTATGAGCTTCTTTCGTCAGATTCAGATTTTCGTATTTATTTTGTCTGTTTGGAATTAATCCCTGCCGCCCTAACACGTAATGGAAATCAGAAGCACCTCTTACTCGCAATGACATAATAGTTTTTGTGGGAGATAGTCCATCAACCAGTTCTCCAGAGCCTGGTAATAGGACACTTCTCATCTTGATTTAGTCACAATTTTTAGAATAGCCTTACAAAACAATTTAAATATTTCAGGGATATAACAGGTTTTTGGATGGTAGCTTCCATCAACTATCCTGCAATGCCTGACAAGAGAGTAGTACTAATCTTAATTTTGACGCGCTATTTTTTTAAAAAAGCCTTTTGGAGCAACTGATGTATTTCAGTTGAAGCACGAGGTGAAAATAGTAAGATTCTTATACTTGCGAGAATATATTTTTGAAGAAAACAAGCATTATTAACATCCTTTATCTTTGTTCTTCATGTCTGTATGTTTTCAGCCCTCTGCCGCTATTGGGCCCCGAATTGTAGCATGTAACATGGTGGTGTGTATCGTAACTATGTCGGTGCGTGAGAAACAACGTGCTGTAATAACTTTTCGAATTCGAAGATATCGTCCATACATGACCGCCATCTCCTGCAGCACGACAATGTCAGACCGCAGACGACCATTGTAGCGCATACATCAAACCGACGTTTTACGTTTACTGTCACCTTGGCCCCATGATATTTTCATCTGCCTCCAAAACTTAAAAAACACGTCCGAGGACATAACTTTGATAGTGATGGAGTGGTGCAAGCAGAGATGAGTTTTGGTTCAATCAATAATGATAAACATTCTACAGAGACGGTACCAACGATTGGTCAACTCTTGGTAGAAATATGTTCGTTGCCAGTTTGACTATATTGAGGAGTAAATATGAAGAGATAAAGAATAAAGATGGAAAATGTTAATAACGTTTCTTTTGTTTTAAAAACTTTAAGAGTTTTCACATAAAAAGTTCGGAGGCATTACTTTTCGGCACGCATTCGCAGTTTCACTTAAAAGATGATGATCAAGTTTTTATGAATAAATTAAAATATCCGTAAGGATTCACAGATAAGTGTTGTAATACTTTCACTAGATGAAATTTAGTTTAAATTCCGTATCCTCTGATGAAACGGAACTGCTTGATATATATTACGATAAATTGTAATTGATTTTTATTTTGGAATTATTGGTTACTTTTTCTTGCATGTTTTAAATCCTACCACTCCCTTTGAATCCGGTTCAGTCGATATATTATAAACACGATTTAGATGTGAAAAATACCGGCAATTTGCGAGGGCTCCCAGCGTCATCTGTACGTAATGAATTATCTGTGTAATCAGCCGTCAACATAAATTTACATGACATTTAATTTGACTCGTAGGACACCTCGTAATTCTAACGTAGGGCTGGACTGACGCATTGGGAATGATGTCACAAACCACCAGAATAGTAACGCAAGCTTTAGCTGAAGGGAGACGCTTGACTAGTTGTAGTGGTGGTCTTGACACTGTGCCGACGGGCGTAGCTACAGGACTCTTCGACAGCGACAAATGTGCGTATGTTTCCAAGATACCAGTGTACTGTATTCGGGGCAGCGTACCTCAATCTTTAAACGCCGAATCTTTATAGGGTCACTCTGGAGTTCATCTTTTTATATGTCCGCCTTTGCCACTTTCTCTACATCTACATCTACATCTACATACATACTCCGCAATCCACCATAGGGTGCGTGGCGGAGGGTACCTCGTACCATAACTAGCATCTTCTCTCCCTGTTCCACTTCCAAACAGAACGAGGGAAAAATGACTGCCTATATGCCTCTGTACGAGCCCTAATCTCTCTTATCTTATCTTTGTGGTCTTTCCGCGAAATATAAGTTGGCGGCAGTAAAATTGTACTGTAGTCAGCCTCAAATGCTGGTTCTCTAAATTTCCTCAGTAGCGATTCACGAAAAGAACGCCTCCTTTCCTCTAGAGACTCCCACCCGAGTTCCTGAAACATTTCCGTAACACTCGCGTGATGATCAAACCTACCAGCAACAAATCTAGCAGCCCTCCTCTGTATTGCTTCTATGTCCTCCCTCAATCCGACCTGATAGGGATCCCAATTGCTCGAGCAGTATTCAAGAATAGATCGTATCAGTGTTTTATAAGCGGTCTCCTTTACAGATGAACCATATCTTCCCAAAATTCTACCAATGAACCGAAGACGACTATCCGCCTTCCCCACAACTGCCATTACATGCTTGTCCCACTTCATATCGCTCTGCAATGCTACACCCAAATATTTAATCGAGGTGACTGTGTCAAGCGCTACACTACTGGAACGGAAAGAGGTATCAGGCTGAAACAGTCGTCAGATACTAAGATCTACGGTCCCTTGGCGAAAACATTTAAAGTTCTAAGTCAATACATTCGAAAGGTACGGCCATTTATGCCCCATATTTTGATATTCGCAAATTCACCCATCCAAATCTACACTGGCGCCCAAAATTAAAAGACAAACCGCGAGTTTTCCCTCCTGTGTCTAAGTCACTATATATTCATGCACAATGTCAACCGGTGTCCTGACGGTCGTGTTCTGCAAGGAATAAGACATTACAGTCAACGGACAACCACGCCACCTATGACGTCAGGGTATCTATGAAACGGAATAGTGTTTGCCGGGTAGCATATCCAGACACACTGGGATGATAATGGCATTGAAACAGAGGATGACACGCGTAAATCTGAAATACTAAACACCTTTTTCCAAAGCTGTTTCACAGAGGAAGACCGCACTGCAGTTCCTTCTCTAAATCCTCGCACAAACGAAAATATGGCTGACATCGAAATAAGTGTCCAAGGAATAGAAAAGCAACTGGAATCACTCAACAGAGGAAAGTCCACTGGACCTGACAGGATACAAATTCGATTCGACACAGAGTACGCGAAAGAACTTGCCCCCCTTCTAACAGCCGTGTACCGCAAGTCTCTAGAGGAACGGATGGTTCCAAATGATTGGAAATCAACACAGGTAGTTCCAGTTTTCAAGAAGAGTCGGCGAGCAGATGCGCAAACCTATACGCCTATATCTCTGACATCGATCTATTGTAGAATTTTAGAACATGTTTTTTGTTCGGGTATCATTTCATTTCTGGAAACCCAGAATCTACTCTGTAGGAATCAACTTGGATTCCGGAAACAGCCATCGTATGAGACCCAGCTCGCTTTATTTGTTCATGAGACCCAGAAAATATTAAATACAGGCTCCCAGGTAGATGCCATTTTCCTTGACTTCCGGAAGGCGTTCGGTACATTTTCGCACTGTCGCCTGATAAACAAAGTAAGAGCCCACGGAATATCAAGCCAGCTGTGTGGCTGGATTGAAGAGTTTTTAGCAAACAGAACACAGCATGTTGTTCTCAATGGAAAGACGTCTACAGACGTTAAAGTAACCTCTGGCGTGCCACAGGGGAGTGTTAGGGGACCATTGCTTTTCACAATATATATAAATGACCTAGTAGATAGTGTCGGAATTTCCATGCGGCTTTTCGCGGATGATGCTGTAGTATACAGAGAAGTTGCAGCATTAGAAAATTGTAGCGAAATGCAGGAAGATCTGCAGCGGAGAGGCACTTGATGCAGGAAGTGGCATCTGACCTTTAACATAGATAAACGTAATGTATTGCGATTACATAGAAAGAAGGATCCTTTATTGTATGATTATATGATAGCGGAACAAACACTGGTAACAGTTACTTCTGTAAACTATCTGGGAGTATGCGTACGGAGCGATTTGAAGTGGAATGATCATATAAAATTAATTGTTGGTAAGGCGGGTACCAGATTGAGATTCATTGGGAGAGTCCTTAGAAAATGTAGTCCATCAACAAAGGAGGTGGCTTACAAAACACTCGTTCGACCTATACTTGAGTATTGCTCATCAGTGTGGGATCCGTACCAGGTCGGGGTGACAGAGGAGATAGAGGAGATCCAAAGAAGAGCGGCGCGTTTCGTCACAGGGTTATTTGGTAAGCGTGATAGCGTTACGTAGATGTTTAGGGAACTCAGGTGGCAGACTCTGCAAGAGAGGCGCTCTGCGTCGCGGTGTAGCTTGTGCTGTCCAGGTTTCGAGAGGGTGCGTTTCTGGATGAGGTATCGAATATATTGCTTCCCCCTACTTGTACCTCCCGAGGAGATCACGAATGTAAAATTAGAGAGATTCGAGCGCGACCGGAGGCTTTCCAGCAGTCGTTCTTCCCACGAACCATACGAAAGGGAGATAATGCCAGTGGCACGTAAAGTTCCCTCCGCCACACACCGTTGGGTGGCTTGCGGAGTATAAATGTAGATGTAGATGCACATGTAGATGTAGTCCCGTAACTACAATCGCTGCTCACACAGTCACAGACGGTGCAGTATGGTACAGAGAAGACTCTATGCGCTGGGTGACCATAGGAAGAATGAAAACAGGACAGTGGCAAACTGATGTGGCCCGACGGCTTAAGGCGAATCGCTCTCTTGTTTCTCGGGTTTGGCGACAGTGTATAGAGACCGAAACTGTCTCCCGAAGAGCACGGCAGGACCGACCACCTGTGACATCAGAGAGTGGACCGTAATTTGGCTGTAAGAGCACGACGGTACCGCCTTATTACTGCAAGGCAACTGACATCTGACCTCGCAGCATTCACTGGACGGGTTGTATCGAGGCAAACGGTGTACAGAAGGCTTCGGCAGAATGGCCTTTATTGTCGGAGACCTGCTGTATTGTCTACATCTGACGCGTCTTCACACAACGGAACGTGTAGAGAGAAGACTTCAACATGCTACATTGACGGTCGAACGATGGGACATTGTTCTTTTCACAGATGAGTCCCGGTATGGTCTAGATAGTGATTCTCGACGGACTCGCAACTGGAGACAACGTGGAAGACGATTTCGGGACCCAAACACTAGAAAGAAGCCTATATCGAGGGGCATCCCTAGTGGTGTGGGCAGAGATTATGTTGACCAATCGAATACCTCTTCATGAAATTGTACGGGTAAATCGGCAAGGTTTAACTGGTGTCAGGTATCGTGAAGAGGTCTTGGAACCTCTTGTGCGGTTTTTGTGGTGTGATGTGGGCCCAGATATCGTATTAATGGACGATAATGCTCGATCTCACAGAGCACAGGTGATTGATGTTTCCTTGGAAACGGAAGATACCGCAAGCATGGGGTGGCCTGCCCGCTTTCCCGATTTGAATCCCACAGAGCATGTCGCGGATGCACTAGGCTGACGGGTTGCATCAAATAAGCATCCACCAACCACTCTCCAAGACTGCAAGCAGCTCTGAAGAAGAATGGGTGTTATTGCCTCAAAATGAGATAGCTGCCAGAAGTGGTCACACCCAATACAGAGCACATTAACCAGTTGTCGGAACGTGTGTGCAAATCCGTGAAGTTGGAAAAAATTAAGAACATCTTTGTCTACCTTTACACACATAGCAGTTGTTTACGTTATGTGTTCTTTACATTGTTTCTACTTTACTACCATCTCTTTGTAGTATTTTGCGGCAAAACAAACGCAACTTTGCAAAATTTCCGGTTTTTTGACACCAGTGTGTGTATGAACCATCTGTCTATATACCTAATTAAGTTTGTACGAAACCCTCACAGCGCCAGTCCCGTTCAAACATGTCCGGTTTATTTAGAGGTAGCAACACTGAGGCAGCGAGGTACTTGAGTGTATCGCACTCGCGTTATTGTTTTCGTACTGAGCGATAATAATAATACCAATGTCATTTGTAAAGATCATGCCCAACATGTAATGAAACCGTGGACCTGCAACACTGGGCGACCAACGACTGTGAGATAAGTATATCCACGGGAGATACGGATTTGGGATTCTGTGTCATTAGTGATTGCTCGTATTAAATCCATTTAAAATGCACTGTAGGTAGCTCTCACCTCTTAATTGCGAGCCATGTAATCCAGACAATAACATAATAACCCACTGAAACATCTGAAAGAGGCATAATAAGTTTCATTCTGCAATTTCTGTATACGGATGAAGTGACGAACTCGATTGCAGATCGATTAAGAAGTACAAGATATCTGTCATAGAACGCTTTCAGCGTGGCCAACAATGCGTGGCAACCAGTGTCCCGTAGTCAGGTTGCGATCACCATATGACGCACCGGACAGTTTCTCGGAGTGTGTTCTTGGCGTGTGAGCTTATAGAGCTTCTCACACAATGAAACTGACACCTGTTTGAGGCCTCATTCAATATAGCACCCGAACCCCTCAAAAGCAACGTGTAGGTATCATGAACGTAATGTAATGAATTTGATTGCAGCAACGGACTCCAGGTCTATGATCCCAAAGTTTACGAATGCTCTCAGTTTTCACAAGTACGTGCAATGCAGATATTGATTAATAAAACATGTCTTCAAATCTCAGTATTTATTCTGTCAGTAACTCTTGTAACTTCACGTAATCACCAGTCGATATGGACACCGTGACTTTCGTACGTTGACAATAGCCTACAAGATGCTGCTGTTATGTATGTGCAAACATGGACGCTACTCCTATCAAAGAATGTCAGGCGTGCATATATGTAAACAACTACATACGTCCAAACCCTAATTTATTACGTAACGCAAGTACTCAACTTTCAGGTCATCGTTATACACTACTGGACATTAAAATTACTACACCACAAAGACGACGTGCTACAGACGTGAAATTTAACTGACGGGAAGACGATGCTGGGATATGCATATGATTAGCTTTTCAGAGCATTCACACAAGCTTGGCGCCGGTGGCGACGCCTACAACGTGCTGACATGAGGAAAGTTTCCAATCGATTTCTCATACACCAACAGCAGTTGACCGGCGTTGCCTGTTGAAACGTAATTGTGTAAGGAGGAGAAACGCGTGACGTCACGTTTCCGACTTTGCTAAAGGTCGGATTGTAGCCTATCGCGAATGCGCTTTATCGTATCACGACATTTCTGCTCGCGTTGGTCAAGAACCAATGACTGTTAGCAGAATATGGAAACGGTGGGTTCAGGAGGGTAATACGGAACGCCGTGCTGGATCACAACGGCCTCGTGTCACTAGCAGTCGAGATGACAGGCATCTTATCCGCATTGCTGTAACGGATCATGCAGCCACGTCTCGATCCCTGAGTCAACAGATGGGGACATTTGCAAGACAACAACCATCTACACGAACAGTTCGACGACGTTTGCAGCAGCATGGACTATCAGCTCGGAGACCATGGCTGCGGTTACTCTCGACGCTGCTTCACAAACAGTGATGGTGTACTCAACGACGAACCTGGGTGCACGAATGGCAAAACGTCATTTTTTCGGATGAATCCAGGTTCTGTTTACATGATCATGATCGTCGCATCCGTGTTCGGCGACATCGCGGTGAGCGCACATTGGAAGCGCGTATTTTCATCGCCATACTGGCGTATCACCCAGCGTATCACCCAGCGTGATGGTATGGGGTGCAATTGGTTACACGTCACGGTTACCTCTTGTTGGCATTGACGGCACTCTGAACAGTGGACGTTACATTTCAGATGTGTTACGACCCGTGGCTCTACCCTTCATTCGATCCCTGCAAAACACTACATTTCAGCAGGATAATGCACGGCCGCATGTTGCAAGTCCTGTATGGGCCTTTCTAGATCAGAAAATGTTCGATTGCTGCCCTGGCCAGCACATTCTCCAGATCTCTCACCAATTGAAAACGTCTGGTCAATGTTGGCCGAGCAACTGGCTCGTCACAATATGCCAGCCACTACTCTTGACGAACTGTGGCATCGTGCTGAAGCTGCATGGGCAGCTGTACCTGTACACGTCATCCAAGCTCTGTTTGACTCAATGCCCAGGCGTATCTTGGCCGTTATTACGGCCAGAGGTGGTTGTTCTGAGTACTGATTTCTCAGGATGTATGCACCCAAATTTCGTGAAAATGTAATTACATGTCAGTTCTAGTATAATATATTTGTCCAATGAATACCCGCAATACAGCTCCTGTTAATGCTGGCGTCCTTGCTTGTAGGCCGTTCAATTTGCTAGAGGTCTCTCTTCGCCTGGGGTGCTGGCTGCCCCATGCAACGTGCCTTGTTAGAGTGAAGACTACCTTGCAGTAGAGTTTCGACAGTATATCTAGCTGTCACAACTGATACAAACTGAATACGACTGTCATCGGGCATGTTCATACACTGTTACCAACCTACATTTTGTTGACAGTCACAAAAATTAAAAATCTTGCGTGTCTACATGACCTAACACACATTACCTCACTCTTCGCATTTATTCCCACCAGTTCGAGAGATGTCATGTCACAAAACAAAGCATAAAAATGTGCTTAATAATTGAACTAAGCTGTCTGAACGTTACTTCTGTTTCCATTGATATAGTGTGTTTAATAAGAACCGTCACATATTGCCACAGGTGGTAGTATTGGTAAAAACTAGAAAGAAATTCCGATAATTATATGTCCGGAAACCAATACCTGTTGAGATTGCGCTGGTTTACTTGTGAAGAGTAATGCGCAATATTGATAGATGTTGCAGGGTTCACAAGAGATGGCACAATATTTATTTCTTTATTTATCTATGCAGATAAGATTAGAGACATCTTGTCGTCCATTACATCGCACCAGGTTTTCACATCTGTAGTATCTTTTTTACATCATAGTTACCAAGGAAATAACAATTTTAATATGGCAAATTGCATTAAAGATTATTTAAATGTGTATAGAAAGAATGTGAGTAAATATTAGTGACTATGAATTAATAAAGTTAATACATGCAGTATTTCTACTACTGCTGCTGCCACAAATAATAATGATAATGATGATGTTAACAATAGTGGTAGTGGCAGAAATAAAAAGAATTTATAGGTGTACAAAACAGATGAAACAGCTAGTTCTGGGGAAAAGAAATTTAAGGACATTACACCAGCTAAGAATGTTAGGAAATGAGGACGATCTGACTGGAAAGAAGGATGTACAGGGTAACTAGTGCGTGCAGAGACAATAGTAATCACTATTGTTATTTCAGCAGACATGTCATTAATTGTCTTGCGAAGATAGAGAAATTATTCAGTACTCTAATAAAATGTGGAAGCTGTTCCAAAGTCGGGTTCCTGCTACTGAGGAGGACTTCGAGAAAGTGGCTGAAAGACGAAGTGGAACAGAAAGGATTTCGATCTGAGGGAACGGGTGTGTCTGCCATGTTGTTCAGAAGAGAGCATGTTAGGGTCGAGGACAGATACGAGCGACAGTGTACGTTGATAAGACAGATGAGAATATGGAAATTACGCTTGTCTGCACGCAGCCAGGATAGCTGTGCATATGATGGTAAATCACGATAAAACAGTCGAACATCACAGATATAACGAACACAGGCATTCATAACCAGTACCAGGCGCCGTGAGTTTTCCTGCGAAAGATCTTACAGGATAACGTCATTGTACTCAATAATTGGAAGTATAGGTGTTTGTACAACTTTCTCTTTCACGTGAAGAGGGCGCAGAGAGTTGCTGAAGCCTTCCAGCACACTGCAGTTACGTCCTCAGTCCAATTAAGATTTTCGTCTATTATTACTGCTAGACTCTTCTCTGAGGGGGGAAGTTGATATTTTTCCCAGTAGGGTTAAAGATGGTAGGGACTCCCAATATTTCGGGCTAATGAGCTTATAATGACCACACAGTTCTGCCTGGGTTTTGTATGGCTTGATGTTAAGTCCTACATTGTAATTTAGCTGGTTAGTAGAGGCAATTGTAAAGCTTTCTTTTCCTTTTAAAAAAAAAGTAAATTATTGGGTTTCAGGACGTGCCCATTGAGCCTTCTCAATAGTGGAATGTCAATTACGACGATACGAACGTAAGTACAACACAACACCCAGTCCCCGACAGACAAAATCTCCTACCCGGCCGAGAATCGAACCTGGACCCCTTCAGTTATCAATCCGTCACGCTGAGCGCGGAGATATCGAGATGGTCGATAGTAACTTTAATGACAGTCGATGAAAAAAAGCTCATACCAAACATAAAAGCAAATTGGCTTTGGAAGTGGGTAAATTGCCAAACGTCTGAATTTATCGCACAAATCCCAGCGAAGACAGAAGACCGTCGGTAGCACGACTTATTCGTAGACAATCTCGAGGAAAATATGCTTATGTCAAGCTAACAAAATCCATGCTATTAAAAAATAATAATGCTGATCATCATGCATTTGGCGAAAGACTAATTTCCGAAGGATTCTGTAATGCTAAGCCTGAAGGAAACAGAAACAGGATGCAGATTTTGGTTCCATACGAGTCATCCAAAGTATAGCAACCAAAATGCCCGAATCCGTACAAATGAACCATAGAAAATTTCTGCAGTCCACCAAAAAAAGCAAGGATTGAAGATAATGGTCGCTGGTGCATTTGTGGCTATGGACAAACGGAATTACTGATGCAAAAAGGGCTGTCGGTAGTGGTTACTATTGGGAAAATGTTGTTCCTCTCTATACTAGAGGAGTTCAAAATGGTCTTTTCCCAAACCCAGACGATGCTGTCCTTATGCAAAATAGAGCAACAGCTCACGCCGCCAAACAAACAACAGGAATTGTGAAGAGAACATTCCTTGTTGTCTGGTTTGACTGGCCTGGAAACAGTCTAAACCTAAACCTGTGGCGCACCTGAGGGTCAGGCTACAGGATGCGGTCTTCAAAGAACCTCTGCCACGCAACACAGGTCAGCTTACTGCACGTGCTCAGCAGGAATGGAACTCAGCCATCCCTGATGAAGAGACAACAGAGCTCGCGGAAGGTTTTGACTGACGAATTAAATATGGTCTTCATAGTCAGGGACGTGATACAAAACATTGAAAGAGTGGACAGGTGACGGTTCAAGTAATTCCTTCAAATTTAGAAATACGTTAAAAAAAAAGTATTGCATAATAGCATTATTCTAAAACAATGGAGAGAGAAACTTCCCGTCAAGCTTGTAATAGATCAGCAAGTCAATTGTACTGTCCATTTTGTATGTACGTAATAAACCATAATTATACAGTCAATGAAAAAGTTGTGTAGTACGAAGCGATTGGTTCTTTGCTTCGCTAGGGAGATATTTTTGGTGCAGATACGAAGAATTTGTAAATCCCGTGAAAATAAATTCTGGAGTGGCCTGGTTCACCGATTTGGGGCTTTGATCCATCCCACACCGTCATAACAATCGTTTATTTGCTTATTCGTTCGTCTGTTTGCTTATATCTTGTCACTGATGATGCCGTTAATGTCGGATTAATTGAACGTTACATGAGCGGAACGATGAGATCGTTTGTGAATCAGACGCTTAAGCTGTCATTACTCCATGTTGCAAACCTGTCTGAACAGAGCTAAAATGTAAAAACAACGTTCCATCGTATGAGCTCGAAATGCCAATTAGTTCGTTATAGTCAATGCCGTACGAAAGCAATCATAGTTCTGTGTTCAACATATCGCTAGACCTCTTTGCTGTTCTTGACATGTGCTGTGCCAATTCAGAACGACTCAGTATGTCATATGAAATATCAGTAACAAAAGTTAAAGAAGAATTTAAAAAAGCTGACAAGTAATTTTCCTTCCCTTACGGTGAGGAGCAACGCGCGAAAAGAAATTATGGGATTTTCAACACAGGAGAATAGTGTTATGAGAAACTGGCGTGTTTGTATAAACAAAGAGATTTTTATTACAAATAATTTCAGTAGCGTAAGTTATGTTTTAAAACACTTCGTAAAATATGTTTAGTAGTTTTCCGCGTTACCACTAGTTTCTATCAAGATGGATAGTATTCGTGATAAATTTTCAATCATAATACAAGACGCATTTCTTCTTTTACGGCTCTTATAACGTCTTATTTGAATGAGGCATGTTTTGCTCTATTTGTAGTATCTTCAACCACAATTGTGGTTTCGTTTACAAATCAGTATAATAACACAGAAAATTAGTATCACGTTTAAAATTACTTTTATTACTGCCACTTTCTGCCTCCTGCCTTATTTTCATGCGCTCTCTTATACACAGGCGTTCGATTTTTAGCATATTGCACTACACATTCAAACAAAATGTTCTCTTATATATATATATTCACCTCATGTACAAAATACACTTTGCCAGTTACTATATATCTTTTTTTGCTTGCGATTCCGTTTTCGTAGTACCGCAGATCCCTTAGTTCACACTTTACTGTTTTCACCGAACGGAAAATCGCCAGTTTCTCGATAGCCCGCCATGTTACACGGGGCTTTAATGTACCTAAGGCGATTGGTCGGAACACAGAAGTGCCATACGGTGACCGAATGCCACTGTGCGTTGCGTTACGTGACCGTTTAACCCATAACTGTCCCGTAACTAATATGAGCCAGAGTAAAAAAACAACTAATCAAATTGGAATAATTAAACCCCACTGGCTAATGATATGTATATCAGTACCAGTGATTTTCAGTACCTAACGAACGCAGTTTACATTTTTACACGGAATTGAAGTTTTCATCTAAATAAAAGGTGATTCTGGAGGTATATGAAGTTGAGCTGCAGGCGAGCATCAAGCCACGTAGGCCGACAGAGTGGGTACTACCCACGAGGAGAGTTTCCGGCAACCATTAGGTGGCAGCTGCTCAGGTCAGCGTAACTTGGTCGTCCTGCCTTTCTCTGTGGAGACGACGCTGGGTGCCAGTCCTTGAAGTAACAATATAGATACGATCTTCCACAGTGTAGGGCCAGAAGCAGAATCAATCTGATAAAATGTATCCTGATACGTATTAGAGGACATGAACACGGGTGTGTCCATCATTCAACTTATTTACGGCTTGAACTATGCTGGGGACGGTCTCAATCAGGTGTCTAAGTGTCCGTGAAGGAATGGCAGGCTGTTCTTCCTCAAGAGCCGAAACCAGACAAGATTGTGATGTTTGACGTTGCGCTCTGGGGAATCGACGTTCTGACTCATCCCTGAGGTGTTCCGTTACGTTCAGGTGGTACTCTCGAGATCCCACCTCATTTCAGGGATGTTATTATCCATAAAACATTGCCCCACAAGTCCTGCTACCTGAAAGCTGGTATCAACAACAGTCGTCGTCCCAGATTGTTCCTCTACCTCACGCAGTGCACACTACTGTAAAATGTGTACATATCCTTCCGTATTCAGCGTTTTCTTAAGTGCAGGAAACGGGCCAAACTCGTGTGTCGCAAAAGCCGTCAAGCGCCGACGCCACACGGCAATACACAGCCGTCTGGCTGGTTGCCAGCTCAGCCCCTGCGACTACTCGTCGTTCCGACTCCGTCATTTGCAGAGCGCGACCTGCAGAGGGCCAACAAGTACATCGGGCCATAGTCCAGAAGGTGTGTAAGTCAGCAAGAGAGGTAATTCGTACCACGATCCTTTTGCTGCATCCACCAATGTCAAGGGCAGCCAATCAGGAAGAACTGTACCTCCACCGTGCGGGTGTTTAGGATCACGTCCGTGACAATCACGGCAGTTTACTTCGCAAATAGCCAAAAGAGGAAGCCTGCTCCGGATTCGGCACCGCCGACTGCACGCCGCCGCCGGCGCCGCCCCCAATGGACCTCGGAACCGACTCGCGGACCTGTTGGTATTCTGTCAGACTCATTTGGCAAGCCTATAGAAACTGTTAACTCGTACAGACTATTTCAATCTATTCCAATGTGCACCGCTCAACGAGAGAGAGGACTCAAGCATTTGATAGTTAACTAGTAGTGGATGAAATCTGACTGTGAAAGCCTTCCCTTGTTGTTTCAGGTACTTGCCTTTAGTTGTTAACTTATTTCCCTCTTAAGAAACAGTTAAAAAGTTGGTTCTCGTTTTTTTGGGGGGGTCAACGAAGACCTTTTGTGCTGAATTCATTGTGTTTTTAAATGTAGAGCATGAACTACATGCTTGTGTGTTTCCTGTAGAAGCGTTCGAAGTTCAACGTAATTCACACTCTAACGACGAGAAACACTCCCAACATAAAAACCATCTCTGCCATACTTCCGTGTTCGTACTACACGTTATAGCAGGTACAGTTGTTCAGGCATTCGTGAAACTTACACTCATCTGTTGGATTATTACAGGGTATACCGTGATTCATCGCTCCGAAACATTCGTTTCCAGTCATCCACAGTTCAGTGGCAACGCTCTTTACCGCTCTTTATATCACCTAAAGCATCGCTTAACATTGATTACTCTCAACGCACAGTCATCGTACTAGTTGGACCACTGGTAGCACTTTGTAACACTCGAGTGATTGCTTCCTCCGAATTTATGCAATTTTTTACAATTGCCCTCCACAGTGCTCAATGGTCTCTCTCCGTCAGTGCAGGAGGTCCGCCTATTTTTTGTTTAGCTGACAACCAACGGTTGGACAACTGTAGAAGGGTTGAGACGGCTGCAAAGAACTTGTTACTGAGGTAGCACCCAATGACCAGTCGACTTTTGAAGTGGCTGGGTTCTCCTGGCCGACACATTCTGCAGTTACTGGCACACTGCTGACAACATAGTAATCCCCCGGCTCCTTTTGCATCCTCCGGTTCGCCCCTCGTGACATGTAGTGGTCCATTCCGCGCTACTTTGGGGTGTTCGGATACTTTTGATCAGGTAGTAGTGTACAATGGTGGCACCAGAAACAGTACTTCCGCATAGACTTCCTTGATATCGGTTCTCTAAATTTGCGCAACAGTGTAATACTCTAGGTCACACCAGCGTTTTGTATGCTTTTCCCTTTATGGATACACTGCACATTCCCAAAACCAAGTCATCAAATCAAGTATTCTAGGTCCTCTCCGAAATACTCATTTTAATTGATCTTCCCATCTCATATTGCTTCTTAATATTAATCACTTCTAGCGATGTGAGATTCTCCAGATTCTTCAGATAATATCGAGTTCTTTCTCTTCATTATAGCAATTTTCTGCCATCTATCCACATTTAAATGGAGTTGATACACATCGACCAAATGGAAAACGTTGTCCATGTTTTATCGATTTCCTGAAGATCATCGAATGACGATAGTTACCTGTAGACAACAGGGTCGTAAGTCAACGATCTAATGATACTGCTCATCCAATTGCATTGTTTATTTCCGTTGTGAACTTGACCACAAGCCAGATGTTACATCTGTTGAACATTCTCCATCCAGTATACGTACTGGTTTCTATTAGTCTATTAGGCAATCGCGTATCTTCAAAGGTACCGGTACTGTGTTTCAGGAAATATTGGTTATTAGTGGGAGATGTCGAACGCTCTAGAAAAATCTGTTTGCCTGCATTTTTATTTTGAATTTTATGGTATTTGAATACAGGAGGCTATTTTCCATGTGGCGTGGATTTTCCCTCAATCCGTACTGAGTTTTTGAGTCCTCCAGGAATGGCATAATATTTCAACTTAGAATACAGCCTAGGATTCCGCAACAGATGTCCGTCAGCTATATCGCTCTGTAGTTCTTTGCAATCAGACCTTTCTCCATTTTATAGACAGAAGTGTCCTGTGTTATTTGACAATCGCAATTAGACGTTCGCTGCACATGACAGTCTCAATAAATACGACCAAGGAATAGGGCTGATTGCGAAGCGTATTTAATGTATCAACTTTAAAGTGGCTATTCTTTCGTACCGTACAAGAACTCATCTACTCCCATGCTCATAAATCAAGGATAATGCTGAATCATGGTGAAACAACGCTCTGGTGGGCGATTTTGCGGGTTTAAATCACCTCGGGGTATGACCATGAGGAACATTTGACCTGCGGTCGTCACACGTTGACGCTGGCAGCAGTCCACATACGCAGAGATCTGTTGGTGCATCTACATCTACATCTACATTGATACTCCGCAAGCCACCCAACGGTGTGTGGCGGAGGGCACTTTACGTGCCACTGTCATTACCTCCCTTTCCTGTTCCAGTCGCGTATGGTTCGCGGGAAGAACGACTGTCTGAAAGCCTCCGTGCGCGCTCTAATCTCTCTAATTTTACATTCGTGATCTCCTCGGGAGGTATAAGTAGGGGGAAGCAATATATTCGATACCTCATCCAGAAACGCACCCTCTCGAAACCTGGCGAGCAATCTACACCGCGATGCAGAGCGCCTCTCTTGCAGAGTCTGCCACTTGAGTTTATTAAACATCTCCGTAACGCTTTCACGGTTACCAAATAACCCTGTGACGAAACGCGCCGCTCTTCTTTGGATCTTCTCTATCTCCTCCGTCAGACCGATCTGGTACGGATCCCACACTGATGAGCAATACTCAAGTATAGGTCGAACGAGTGTTTTGTAAGCCACCTCCTTTGTTGATGGACTACATTTTCTAAGCACTCTCCCAATGAATCTCAACCTGGTACCCGCCTTACCAACAATTAATTTTATATGATCATTCCACTTCAAATCGTTCCGCACGCATATCAGAGTACGCTGCAGCGAGTAAGTGTGCAAACGTTTCCAGACGTACTAATGGTGACTGTGTGTTGAAAATGGCTCAGTGAACACATATTGGTGACGTTATGAGGGGTAGAGTACTGGGGCGACTGGATGATGGTCAAACACAGCAGGTCGTAGCACGGGCCCTTCGTGCGCCACAAAGTGTGATCTCAAGATTATGACAATGATTCCAGCAGACAGGAAACGTGTCCAGTTGCAACAGTACGGGACGTCAACAGTGTACAACACAACAAGAAGACCGATATCTCACCATCAGTGCCCGCAGACGGCCACGGAGTACTGCAGGTAGTCTTGCTTGGGACCTTACCGCAGCCACTGGAACAGTTGTCTCCAGACACACAGTGTACCGACTATTGAACAGACATGGTTTATTCGCCTGGAGACGTGCAAGGTGCATTCCACTGACACCTCATCACAGGAGAGCCCGTAAAGTCTGGTGTCAACAACACGGTACGTGGTCATTGGAACAGTGGTCCCACGTTATGTTACAGACGAGTCTAGGTATGTACTGAACAGTGATTCTCGGCGGGTTTTCATGTGGCGTGAACAAAGAATCAGATACCAACCTCTTAATATCCTTGAAAGGGATCTGTATGGAGGTCGTGGTTTGATGGTGTGGGGTGGTATTATGATTGGTGCACATGAACCCCCGCATATCTTTGACAGAGGAACTGTAACAGGTCAGGTGAATCGGGACGTCATTTAACGCCGGTATGTCCGCCTTTTCAGGGGTGCAGTGGGTCCCACATTCCTCTTCATGGAAGATAACGCATGGCCCCACCGAGCTACCATAGTGGAGGAGTACCTTGAAACAGAAGATATCAGGCGAATGGAGTGGCCTGCCTGTTCTCCAGACGTAACCCCATAGAGCACGTCTGGGATGCTCTCGGTCGACTTATCGCTGTACGTCTTCAAACCCCTACGTCACTTCAGGAGCTCCGACAGACACTGGTGCAAGAATGGGAGGCTATACGACAGCAGCTGCTCGACCACCTGATCCAGAGTATGCCAACCCGTTGTGCCGCCTGTGTACGTGTGCATGGCCATCATATCCCATGTTGATGTTGGGGTGTATGCGCAGGAAACAGTGGCGTTTTGTAGGACAAGTGTTTCGGATTGCTTTCTCAACATTTCACCAATACCGTGGACTTACAGATCTGTGTTGCGTGTGTTCCCTATGTGCGTATGCTATTAGCGCCAGTTTGTGTAGTGCCACTTTGTGCGGTATCACATTCTGCAATTATTCTTAATTTAAGAGCATGAGCATATTTTTCATGATTTACAATCGGAATTAGGTATGATTTGATAAGCTGTACATCGTGTATATGAATATTTAAAGAAGACCGGTATTGTCACGTACACCTTGTAAATAGTTGTTAACGCTTATTCCATAAAAGGTGATGTATATCATTATTATCAAAACGGCATAATGAATGATTGCTTATAATGGCAGAGGTTGTAACGACAGTGTAAACGAAATTGCAGGTGTAGCTCAGGCCCTGGGTGGTAAAGCCCGCACAGGTGTGTTGGTCCAGCTTAACACAGACAGAGTGACAGGAAGTGGCAGGTGTGAGATCCTGGGTGCTTAACACATGAGCACTGAAGCACAATACAGTGGTGGCCGGCTGGTGTTGTAGAGAGGTTGGTCGGCGTTCGGAAGAATCTGTAGAGAGGGAGAATATTTCGTGGTTTCGAGAATATGATTCGCCTTCCGCAATTACGAGGGAGAGGAGCCGAGCTTTTCTAGGAAGCGAGTGGTGGAGAGAAAGCAGTCTTCCGTTTTTGAAGGTCGCTCAGTATCAGCTTTTGTTGGTACACACAGACTTGCTGTCGTTGTTCTCAGGAGATTTTATAGTTATTGAATGTTTATGCATTGTGCTGTTGCGAACTTCGTCTCCAGGTAGGGAGTCGTCGTTAAGTACGCAGCGTTCAGTGATTGAGAGCACTTCTTCTGTGTGTAGTCAGGTTGAGACATTACCTGATTTCCGTCCTTGTGGCTGGGAGTTCGCGTTTCTCGTCTGTAGAGCACAGAGTGAAGTAGACAGTATTAGAGTATATTATTCATAAGACCGCCTTCTGTTGTCCTAGTGTTCGAATGAGGTGTTTTTTTCGTTTTTTTTTTACATTTTTTGTGGCTGGGGTCTTCCGTCGTCCCAGACGTGTACTAGAGCAATCACTCTGATGAACTGGACGCAGCACATGCGGTGGTGTTGCTAATCACTTCGTTTATTAGGGCTATAAAGCCAAATAGCTGTGATCACGTAACTTTATTTCCACTGAGGTTGCACACCACTGTAGATCATCTTTGAAAGTAGTGTCATCTAGTATTTGGTGCCGGTCGCTGTGACCGATCGTTTCTAGGCGCTCCAGTCCGGAACCGGGCTGCTGCAACGGTCGCAGGTTCTAATCCTGCCTCGGGCATGGATGTGTGCGCTGTCCTTAGGTTAGTTAGGTTTAAGTAGTTCTACGTCTAGGGGACTGATGACCTCAGATGTTAAGTCGCATAGTGCTTAGACCCATTTCAACCATTTGAAGTATCTGGTACCTAGATGATGTCAGCCAGCTCGCGTTATTTATATTAGATTGCATATCCATAGAAAGGGCAGATTTGGGCAGTTGATTAGTAATATTAATTAGCAAATTCATTTCTATCTCTTTATGTCCATTGGACATTGATATACTGTATAAACATTTGTGATGCATAGAGGGGTTTTAATTTGCAACTAATGTATAAGCAGAAACAACATTTATCATTTTGTAGTTACTAGTTCCCTTAATCACTCATTATGATTTATGTTGTAATTTATATGTTGAGGAGTAAAAAGGAGGAAATATCATCACCATTAAGAGTTCCTAAGATCTACTTCATGGGGTAGTCAGACAGGGCCAAATTTTCATTTTCGCGTTCAGTATTTTCCATTGCGCACATTAATTTTTACAGCCGCCTGGATTAGCAGCATGGAAAACTATCTGGCATTATACTGCGGGGGCTAGGTGCAATGTTTGCTTTCACTAGTCCTTAATTATCTCTAGTGCTGGAGGTGCTTGGATCAGTATCTACCTTTTTGTGAGTCTGTCTGTCGGAAAACATTGGTACAGAAGTATCCTCATACATAAAAACATTTAATGCGATAGTCCGAATTTATACTTCCTGCCTGCTGTTCTCGCTTTCAATACCATCTGGTTTGGATCGTTTCCTCGACTTTACGTACGGCCTGAACTTCCTAGCATTTCCTGATAGGTCTTTCGGCACACCTGGTTGTAAAAATTATTGTAGTTTTCACGCACAGTGCTTCTTAAGGGTGCGCTTAAAATGCCACCTCACTGCTCGCTGGCATGTCCTGCCGATATGAAACAAGCCCACTGAGTCTCACCGGCGCATTTAATATGCACCATAACTGCTCGCCCTACTCCTCGCAACGATAGTTACCGGGCGACGACATCAAACTGGTCTGTACCCAGTCGAGTCAGATTAATTTACCAACTGTCAAAATCCTGAATAACCACCTTTTGCAGCGCGGCCATCTGTAAGACGTGTAGGAATGGAGTCAGCGACGTTGTGGAAGATACATACAAGGATGTGGAGCCATGCCGACTCCAGATTCGTGGCCAGATGCGCTATGTTTCTCGGCTGAGGAGCCATGGTGTGAAAAGCGCGATCGATGTGGACTGACAGATTCCCTATTTAAATTCGGCTGTTTTCGTGTCCAGGGGAGTACGGTAGGGCGGTTGAATACTTTTGTAGAACCAATGTGTCTTCAATGATGAGGAGATAGCGCAGGGAATGCCGAGGGCACATTCCAGGGACAAAATGCTCCCTCCTGGTTGCCTGGTGTTTCTTTGCTGACGTTCCAAGCCGTACACGACAATGGACATTTGTCAGATGGAGCATAAAAACGTGATTCACCTGAAAAGACATCTGTCGCCATTCGGTGGACGTCCAGTGGTACTGGTTTGCGAATTCTGGCTTTCTTCCCCGATGAACAGCAGTCATAATGGGTGCATGAACCAGACGCCCGCTGAGGAGGTCCACACGCAGCAACGTTCACTGAACGGTCATTAAAGACCTTGGTTCATTTTGAAGGTCACATCTCTATCGCCATCGTACCTCTGTGATCCAAGGCACGCGGTGTTCCAGAACTTCTTCGGTACCAGATTTGAATAACTGCCATGCACTGTATACTTCAACCATGGCGGCACATAAACTGTTTACAAACTTAATCGTTTCTGAGAAATGCTTCCACCCTGGTCCCGAAAGCCATTATCATCCTCTTTTGGACGTCAGATAAATCGCTCTGTTTCCGCATTACAACGACTGCACTGTTTTCCGCGTCCCCCAGCGTGCTTCATGTAGCTCCGCTGCTAGTGCTGCCACCTGAAGTCTGTGTGAGGTTACTGCACGTTGACGTCGAACGTAAGAGGTGGTCACATCGATGTGAATGGACCGTGTATTTCGTGCTGTGTTACAGTTGCCTCTAGTACTGAATGTTGAGCCTGGTTGGAGGTCACTCTGGTAGTGTTTGCCCGTTCCTCGTTGCGCGGTTACCCGCACAGCGTCTGTGAAGTGCATCGCAGACGGTACTTTCTATTGTACCGTATGTAAAGCGTGAAAATATGGCTTCTTAAATGTCACTGCGCAAGTTGTAATTAGATTAATTTTATCTTCTCGATCACTGCTGTCGGGAGCTAGATTCCTCACGTAATACTAGCACTCGAAATATTTTAAATAATCTGTCGAAAGATAGCTTGTGTGCAGTTTCTCAGTATTCTACCAATGAAATCACCATACGCAGACAGTAATATTGAGCGGACTACAAGTGACTATTTTAAACAGGCACTTACTTCAATATTTTTGGACTAGAAGCTGTCTGGGACCAGAATCTTACAGATCATCATAAACACTTCGTGATGGATCGTATTACGCGTAATAACTTTTTATTTTTTTCAAATTAGTGCATCTGTTCCACCTAATGTATCGATTTTTTAATATATGCGCGAAAATCTGAAAGTGGCAGATGTAGTGGGTGATGCAGACGTGGGTGGAAACTGAGTAAATATTACCTCAGAGTGAGTATCCCTACAAATAGCTGTCCAACAGAAATTGTTCTTGTAAGTTTGGGTCCAATATTCTTATCGTACTCTGTTCTGGTTCAATAACATTGAAAATAAATTGGAAATTTTTCTACGGCATTATTAACTTCCCGAAAAAGCACAGTGCATGATTTTTGAACTTACCAACCACTTTGGTATTAATTCTTTTTATTTTCATCCAATATCAGCCACAGTCGATCGCACAGTAATTTTTTGTTGTGAATAGCTTACGACCGTCAGTTGTATTTTGAAAGCATGGCCTCAGACGTAAACGTAATTATACAGTACCACCAATGCACATGTTACCAAATATTTATTAGTCCTCACTAGTAATCATTACATAAATGCAAAATGACAAATTTCGCATGAATATACAATGCTACTTCTTACCAGTCATTGTATACTCAAGCGAAGTTTCTCATTTTGTATTTATGTAATGATTACGAATAGCGAATATTTAGCTACATGCACTTTGGTGGGACTGTATGATTATACTTATATAAGACTGTGGTTTTCAAATGGACCTGGTGAAACCGAAACTTGTCACCAGAAAGAAATGACTGTTATCCCAAATGTGACGTATACTGGAAGAACATAAAAAAGAAATATTCCTGAAGTAATGTCAGAATTGGTGAAACATCTGCTGTGTGGGAGCTCTACATTCAAAGGGTGCATCCATAACTCTTTCTTCTCGTTTTGAACAACCGCATTTGAGGCATGAGCGAACCAGTATTATTGCTGTCAGACGATGCAAAGAAAGTTGCCTTTTGCTTCACACACTGCAGGCAATCCACTCAACTACTGATGTGTAGGGTCGCATGGTAAAGGCTCCTGGTGGGAAAGTGAAATACTGTGCAGCGATGTATCAGCAGCGCAAATGTAACAAGGCTCCCGGCGAGCTGTGAGATATTTGCCAGAAGCGAGCTGCCAAAGGCATAAATGTACGATAAGGGCGCACGAGCTATTTTTATTTTTTCTCTGTCAGCTTCGCTGCAGTCCCTTTCGAAGCGAGACTGTAGACGGTGGGCAAAATTAATGTGTCCTATAAAATATTTCATTCACCTTAAGATAGGCAACCCAATTTGCATCATAAATTACAGCTGCATATAATATTAGTTGGATTGCCTATCTTAAGGAGAATGATTTTTTTTTTTTTTTTTTCAGGCCAGTTTAATTTTGCGCATCCTGTACTAGCCTCTGCTTTTGCATTTGCTGTTTGCAATAAATACCTGAATAAAACAAGCTTTGTATCACACGTGTAATATTTCCTGAATCCGTGCTACTTAGCCGAGAGTGCCATAAGACGACGTGAAATGTAATGTGTACATTGACTTTTGCTATTCCCGATGCGCCGGCAGAATTATAGACACGCGTCTCCCCACGTTATCCGCGTGATCCCCAGTGCGATCCTGCACGTGTCTCTACATCGGAAGACAAAGTTTCGTCAGGAAGTGGAGAGGTGAGACGGCGTTGTCTTCAAGACACCGTGGCTAATGGTGGACGACAGTGAGATAGCTTCCCTCTAATTGGTGACACGTTAACTGCCACGAGGACTCACGGCCCTCGTTAATGCCGAGCTGCTGGCCCCGAGGGAGCTGGAATGGATGGAAGCTGGGGAAAAGAGAACAAATTCCAGGACGTAAGCTGCGAGAGGTAGAGCTGACAGCGCGACGTATCTCCGGAGCATCGGTCAGAGGGAGGGTGTGTGGGGTACTGGAGGGGAGTGGAGGGAGGGTAAGGTGTCGGCGGGGCAGCGAGGAGATGGGGGGAACCGTAGAGATGGCGAAGACCATCTCCCCCACGTGGGCCGGGTGCGACAGCACGTGCCGGGGAAGGAGTTTTAACCTTGCAGAAACTGGTAGCGGGGAGGGAGCAGCAGGGTAGACCTGGTGGAATGGGGCTTGCAATTTCCTGCGCTGGGAGGCGTCGCGGCGACACGACACTGGAAATCCGACGCCACCTGCTGTTAAGCGGCCGAGATAGCGGACCGTGGCTGCAGCTGTAATTAAAACGCTCGGAGGGGCTCTGCGACAGCAAAAGGCCGGGGGGAAAAATCTGGCGGAAGAGGGCGGGCGGCCGCTCGGAGCCACGGCAGTTAAGCGGCCCACGGCGCTGTTTTTAAGGGAGAGCGGTTTTCCGAACGCGTTACGACTCTCGTGTCGTTATACAGGTGCGAGCAGTGGGACGACGCACTGTTTTACAGCTCGCTGCGGAATGACCTCGGCGAGGGGTCGAACGGGGCATAAAGGCACAGTCGTTTTCTTGTTAGCCATCCTTGAATTTCTTTCTCTGGCAGAGGTTCCTGGTTAACAGCGCAGTGAAAACTTCATTAAACCCGCAAGTTTGTTTTACACGTTTCCCAAAACTACTTCGAAAGAATACGACTCTTCTCTTTTTTTTCTGGGCTCTTTGCTCATGTTGTACAGGGTGTCGTGTTAGACCAAATATAATGGTTACTAGCAGCGTTCTAAATGCGACATGCCACCGTCTGCAGAACCTAGCGCCGCCGAGAAGCGATAGTCACACAATCCTCAGTAAAGTGTGGAGACTTCTCGTTGTGGCGGAATCCAAATGGCGGCAACAATAGCGCAAATAGACCCAGATATAGCGTATTGTCTCTCTGTACTTTGTCAGTTCAACAAAATAGTATATGACTGAATTTATATCTCACACGTATACTGTAATGCCGTAAAGAGCACCATAGCCACATCTACGAGGGCTATTCGGAAAGTGAGGAACGATCGCTTGCGAAATGGAAACTACTGTGAAAATACGATGAGGCTTTTCACAGACGTTTTGGGCAGTGTCTCTAGTATGCCCTTCGATTTCATCAAGCCCCTCTTTTCAGTTGTGAGTGCACTGTGAGCGAGTAAAGGTGCCTAGAACAACAATGTCTCCCGCCGACTAGGAGGGCCCGCTAAGAGGCATCGCCTTAATGAATGCAGCCCACCTAACACAACTGCCACGCACTTCCTTCATGGAAATTCTCAGCCGCAATCTGTAGGGGCAGTGAAGACACTCCTGCAGCCTTTTCGATAGGAAGCGTTCGATCACCCACAACACAGCCCTAATTGGCTTGTCCTGAGTATCATCTTTGTTCACATGAAACACAGGATACGAAGACAACATTTGGGCGCAGGCTATGCGATATAGACCAGCATAGAGAATTATCGGGAAGCTCAGGCGGCTGCCTTCTACGACGACAGTGTAGAACTCGCTTTATCAGAATACATCAATTTTTGACACCTATAAATTCATTTTATATTTGCTATTATTTATTGTCATTGTTATTATTATTATTATTATTATTATTATTATTATTATCAGCATGATTATTAGTGGCAGCAACAGCAGTAGATGTACTGCCAGTATTAACTTTATTAGTTCATAGTCAGTATTATTTATTCACATCGTCTCTATAGGCAATCAAATCATTTTAATACTATTTCTCATAGTAAAATTGTTATTTATTATTTTTAATTACGATAAATGAATAAAATGAAACGTACACCAACAGTAGGATTTTGGGCTCCGAAAACCGAAACAACACAAGTGAACACACCTGTGCTAGCCCTGAAGCTTTAAAGTTTGGTGTTGGTGAGAGACCCGTTTTTCTTCGTAGAGATAATCATGTTGATGGGAACTCGATTCTTTAACAGCCGGTATATGAGGGAGAGAGGGCGTCGTTGATGGTGATCAATCGCTAGACACTTCCATCACCAGAAATTATGTACTGCAGCTGTAGCGATTTCATGTTGAACTAGCAGACATAACTAATTGTACAAAATGTAGATACCAATTTCATTAATTGTAGCACTGTAAGGCTATGTGCAGGGTGGTTATAATTAAAGTGTCGCTGCTTGAGAGGGTTTCCTTGAATAGCGATTGATTGTGGGACAAGACACACATTTCCATATGAGAAGATAACATTTGTTAATTGCCTTACCTTATTTAGCTTTAAGGTTACAAACATTGCTCAATGTGACGAACATCCGCGTCCACGACAGCCTGAAACCGCACTAAAGATTGCTCTGCTGCTGCCTGAAATATCTCAGGTGGTCCATGGAATGTTCAGCTGCCGTGCCACAGCTCGTGCGCTGCTTGAAGATCGCCCATTGCGTCCAGCTTTCACAGCCATGGCAGCAATAACTTTTTCAACAATTTGTGGCACGGCCATCGGCGTCTCCCAGGGGCAATTCCCAAATCGCCAGTTAATTCCAACTTCAAAAGCGAGTTTTTCAACCCGGTTGCGACGATACTTGCGAAGAGCAGCAGCACTATTTCTGTTGTTTTGATAAAAACAACTGTACGAGGAAAACTCTGTTCAGATTGTCGAGACCCATATTGACGGCCTGCAACTCTAATGCATACTGGTGCTTGTGAGTCAGCACCACCATACCACTAACGGCGCCTAGCAGCAAGACAGGTCACTAACACTTTTAACAATTAAAATTCTGAAGCACAGTGTCTGAACATTGTTGCCATGAAGTTGGGTACCAATACAGTAAATCATTTTCAGTTTATACTGGCTCAAGTAGCGATAGTTTAATTACAATCAACTTCTGCTTCGCCCAAGAAGATGGGGTTTACAGATTATTTTTCGACAGATTCTTCTGTATTAGTGACACCCTTCGAGGTAGGATTAATACAAAATACCGTCTGTGGTACCTATTTCTTACACCAGATATCGACGAGATGCCCCGCACTGTCTTCTGTTCTGTGCCTCTTTCTTAATCCGCTACTAACTTCGTATATTTTTAATATTAACTAGCATTCCACTATTTCCTCGTCTGCCTTCCCTGTAATCTATCCTGTAACTCTTCGCTGCAGGTAGTTTCTTCGCAGTATACAGTACGTCCCAGTACTCTACCCCCAAGTTACCTTTCTTCTCGTTTTCATATAGATACTTCCTTAGTCGTCATTCTGTCAGAGCAAGTCACGGAGCGACAATGTTTCCATTTGAGGTCATCTGAGGTCTCTCCGTGACACCATCGACTTCAGATCTCCTCAGCAGATTGTCTGGAAGCCACACTGATCTTGTGCATTCAGTAACAGTGGCACTCGTTTGAACAACTCACTGAAATGAACATATCGCTTCCAGAAATCCGTGTGAACACAGCTGTCATGTCCAGCATGTTGCATTTACCACTGAAACTTTAAAAATATCTACCTCCATAACTAAACTTTATAGCAGTTTGGTTTTAAATGATTTCTACATAGTTGGTCTAATTCCATCAGCTACGTGATAGGAAAAATACTTGCCACCCCCCCCCCCCCCCATATATATATATATATATATATATATATATATATATATATATATATATATATATATCAAATTCTCAGCAAATTGAGTAAATAAACAACAATTTCCTGAATGGTAAAACTATTTTTAATATCCGCAGTAGGCTGTCTAATTATTTATAGAAGACTAGCTAAACCTGCCACGATTCGCTGTGGCTCACTCTGATATGAAATGAATAAGAAAGTAAATAAGAGTATTATAGTGAACATACATTCACCAAGAAAGAAATTCATTCAGTTCAATACCCTCCTCTCGATTCAACTTGTAAGACATGTAGCCTTTCTTCCCGCTGATCTGCCGATCCTTCTGCCCGTCTTTGGAAGTTGTGACTCTATAATACGTTCATTTTTGTTTCAATATTCTTGAGCAGTGCCATTTCATGTCCTTCGACATTATGTGATAGCGTGTCGAGAACCGCGCCCAGTGTTCGAACGTGGGCAAGGCATTACAGATGATTAATGAATGTGGTATTATGACTTATGACTGAAGGCTGCCACACTATAACTGATCCTTTTTCATTGTGACTTTAGGATACGTAGACCGATCATGCAGAAATTGCAACTGTGTACGCCTTAGCTAATAGTTGTTGGCCTAGTTACTCTTCTTCTCTTTGATTTAACTCACAAAACTTGTACTATGGCCGGCGTCAACACAGACGACGATCCACTGGGAAAAACGAAAGAAATTAATTGAACTGATTGCAACAATCAAATTCAAAGTGAGTCACAGTAATTAAATCACTTGCAAAACAAAAGAAGCCGGCCGGTGTGGCCGAGCGGTTCTAGGCACTACAGTCTGGAACCGCGCGACCGCTACGGTCGCAGGTTCGAATCCTGCCTCGGGCATGGATGTGTGTGATGTCCTTAGGTTGGTTAGGTTTAAGTAGTTCTAAGTTCTAGGGAACTGATGACCTCAGATGTTAAGTCCCATGGTGCTCAGAGCCACTTGAACCGTTTTGTAACAGAAATTATCAAAGTGTAGCACAGTCAGTAAAGTGGTTTGCCTTTTCACTTTGCGGATGTTACCGGCACTTGAAAATGATTACGGTGTGCAACTGGTCTGTAGTGTAGGGGTAACAGGTGGTGCAATAACGGCCTATGGTGGATATTTAAAATGATTTTATCATTCGATAATTACGTCGAGACTGTCGACCCACGCATGAAGAAATTAATAAATGCTCTATAACCCCGCAGAAACAGTACGCTTCTTATGTTTACCTATCTATATAAATATACAATTTACTAATTATTTTGTAGATTATATAGAGAAAAGTTTGTCTGACACATCCTGTAGATATGAGCTCTTGATATTAATACAGTTTCTCGAAAGATATCTATAATTTTTCTATAGTTTTGGTTTTAAGGTATAGAGCTATGGAACTCACTACCCAGTTACACATGCCTTGTCAAAGGAGAAGACTTATGTTTTTAATATAATTATTGTTGCAGATTCTGTTTTTGTAGCTCCCCGCTGTCCTCCTTCGGTCCAATAGCGCACTGTTTCTGCTGTCCCGTTATGTATTAAACAAAGCCTTCGATTTTTACGACGAGAGCCCACTATGAAACTTAAGTTCGCGAGACCGAGTAGATTCAAAACATCTTGAAGTGGAACACTGACTCTCTCTGGGAGCAAACTTGTTGATTGAGGAATAAGTTAAGGAACAGCAGCAAGACAAAGCCCATGCCGAAACTAAACACGTGTGTTTGTCTGACAAAGTGCCCGGGAGGTCGCTAACCGAACATTTCAACCCGAGTGCTCTCTGCCGGGATCAACAGAGCACGGAAAGGGGGCAAGTGATCCTTCACGGTTCTTGACATTTTCATCCGAGCTGTTGACTAAAAGTGGAGGAGCTGGCGTCCAGTATTCGCGCGTGACCTTGCGGTAGCATCCGGGCCCTTACTCTGATGCCTTTTCTCACTTCGGACGTTTTTGAAACAAATTTTTCACAAACTAATTTTACTATAGGCGAACACTCGTTTTCAATTACATAAACATCATCACTCAGGCTTAGAACTCGGGATCAATAAGGCTGAGGCTGATTATTTTTCTCTAATGCTTTGTGTTAGATTAATTTGCAGAGGGCTTCATGTTACCGAGACTGCGAATTTCACACACGCTATGAATCATTCTTTCGGAACCATACGTTGGTAATCGTTTCCCCATGTGTTACTAGGACAAATGTATTGGAAACATTTTATGATTGAACTGAATTAAAGGAAGAAGATGTAACTCAGTGTCTGAAAGACTAGAATCCAATGTGTCTGTAACAGCATTAGAATGACTCCAGAAATAACTGACTAAACACAATGGCGATAGTGTTACGTATTTCTTGCTTTCATTCGGTAACGTTGGGAGAAAACGTACTTCCGTGAACTGTCCTAATATTGTCTTAGTAATTTGTTGCCGCAGATAAAACTAAAACCAAAAAGTAGTGTAACCCTTTCAGAGCACGCTGATATTTATTGTCTGTTTGAGCGATTACGCGTGTGCTCCTGCCGAAGTGTCAATCCTAAAGTAATTTTGGACAGACCATACCGAACCCAGTAGTGCTTCGCAATTGCTGGATATGTGTAGGTATTGGATATTTCTCCTAATCTCCTTCTGCCTCCTCTTATCTGTCCATTTCCTGCTCCCCTTCTCTTTATCACTCTCCTCATTCTCCTCCTCCTCTCTGTCCATCACTTCCTCCCCACTCTCCCCGTCCTCTTCCTCCATCTCCACCTTCTCCTACCCCTCTCTCTGTCCATCTCTCCCTGCCCCCTCATTTTCTCTCCACCTTCCCTGTTCATCTACTCCTCCCCCTCTCACTGATCTTGAGCCTTTCTTATTACTACTGCAATTTAGAGTCTGTAGTAGTATTCTCATCTTGAGATGATAACCCATAAATGCAACTTTGTGTTTTCTATGAAAATCGACTTCGATGACAAAAACAAAACAGCAATTTCTTCTGTACACAGTTTTTATTTAATAGTACGTACCTGTATAATGAAAGAGGATATGTCTGGGAGAAACAATTTTTCTAATAGTTAAGGCGACATCTACGCCATTATCAACACCTTATTGAGTTTGAACGAGTCGTGTAATAGGCCTACGAGAAGCTGGGTGTTGTTCTGCAACACTGCAGAGAGACTTACCAGGAATGTACCACTGCACATGTTTGCTCGCAGCAGAGATAACTAGAATGTGCGGTCGTGAGAAGACCGGCCTCCGGACGGGAACGTCGGAGATGGGAGATGGGAGAGCATCGCGTTCGGGGTATGGCTCTGGCGCATCGTAACTGCATCTGCAGCAGCGATTTGAGCATCAGTTTTCACCGTAGTGACATAACGAACTGTTAAAAATCGATTGCTTCGAGGGCACCTGCGAACCAAATGTCTTGTGGCGTCATTCCACTGACAACAAACCACCGCCATTTGTGACTTCTATGTTGTCATGCGAGAGGTCATTGAAATTTGGTTCGGCCTCGGTTCCAGTGATGGCCATGTGTTGGTTAGGACGAGGCCAGTTGGGGGTCCGCTCCCAGCCTGTCTCATACTTGGACCTACACTTGGAGTTACGTCTAGGGTGCGATTTCGTATGACGTGAGCACTCTCGTGGTTATCCCCCGCAGCCTGGTACCAAATTTTTTTGACATTCTGGTGATTCGACCTTCCTGCCAATCACGAACAGCATTCCAGGGGGTGTTTTCCAACAGGTTGACTCTCGTTCACATACCGCTGCTGTAACCCAATATGCTCAAGGAGTGTCAACTTGTTGCCTTGGTCTGGTCGATCACCAGATCTGTCTCCAGTCGAGCGCATATGGGACATCATCGGGTGACAACTCCAGCGTCATCCACAAATAGTATTAATCATTCCTGCATTGACCGGCCAATTGCAACACGCACGAAACTCCGTCGCTCAGACTGACATCGGCGCCTATACAGCATAATGCACGCACGTTCGCCTGCTTGCATTCAACATTCTGCCGGCTACACTGGTTATTACTGTACCAGCATTTCACATCTGCATTAGCTTATCTCGCGCTTACATTACCGAGACAAATGCGTTTCCGAAATTTCATTACACTGCATTAACTACTTTTTGGTGATATGGATTTTTTCAATCAGTGTATATGGCTAATTTCTATATCAATTGAAGTAACTTGATCAAGAACTTTCCAAAATTTTGATGCCAACGTTTCTCTGTTACGGTATTTATTATATATAAACTTACATTATATTGTATACTCGTATATTAAAAACGAATAACCTGTGTCCATCGGACTGTTTACTAGGGTAGCGTATACGAAGTAAATCGGTCAAGAAAAATTTTGGAAATTTGTGGCAAGTTCTTATGGGATCAAACTGCTGAGGTCATCGGTCCCTAGGGGTTACACACAATTTACTCTAACTTACGATAAGAACAACAAACACACCAATGCCCGAGACAGGACCCGAACCTCCGACGGGGAAAGCCGCGATCGGTCAAGAATTTTTGCGATTTTTGGTAAGAACATTTTCCCTTTCAATATTAGACATGTACTTATATAAGATAGCGCTCCAGTAGTTGTATAAAAACACTCGTGTATTCAAGTGCAACATTGTGTCGAATTTTCAAACCGGTTGGTGCAGGACTTCCGGAGATTTAAGATTTTGAACAAACAAACATATACATTTTAATTTATATAGATATATGTACTGTTTGCACTACAAAACATACACATTTCTCTGAAGAAGCCTAACGACCGTAGCAATACAAACCGCCGTCCACTGGAACTAATGTAAATAAATAACACAACCTCACTTTATATCCAATCAACTGCAGACAATTTAGCATGTTTTTGCTATTGAAACAACGTATAGCGTGGCCCTGAATATGGAAAGACTCCTGTGCAGTGCAAGAGTGGACGACTTGATGTTGACGAATACATTAATGTAATCGGATAAGTTAGGCATGTGAAGATGTGCGTGGTTGCCTGAATCTGGTTATGGCATTGAACCACAGCTTTTTAAAAGCAGTTTTGGCTGATGACGCCATTCATCAACATTCCTTGCCGACCGCGGATTTCAGAAATCCAATATGGAAGAAACATCATCAAATATGGATGCTGACACGGTGATTTGAATTGCTATTCTCTCAAATCAAAGTCCAGTTAATTTCGACTTTGTTTGGTATTCATTTAGGAATTCGATCATTTATGCTGGCGTTAGTGGATGCTGATGACCCGTGACAGCTTACCTGAGACAACAGCAAACGAAAATTAGATACAGCTTACGTCAAAATCTTAAACATGGCTTCTACTCAGCAACTACATAAATCTGAAGAGGTTGAAAAATGTCTGCTAACCAGTTGCAAACCAAAAGTTTATTTACCCCTTGACCTAGGTTCTGATATTTATAAAAATATCTTCTTCAGAAGAAGTGGACCTTAAAAATGTATATAAACGGTTACAAACTATTTTTACACACGTAACAAAACATTAATAATAGAAAAATGTTTGTGAGATAAGCGTACTCACTTTTTACATTATCTGGTGGTAAATTACACTAGCTGAAGCCGAGCGGCTCTTGTCATGTATAAATTTGATGTAAAAACTAGAAACATGACATGCCATGGCTTAAGACAGCATCCAAATTACATTCATCGTACGTCAGAATAAATGCACAAATGTATTCGCCCACTGTTAAAGGGTTTGGCTACATACAATTATAAAAAGAGTATAAAGAATAAAATATTTGCCTGACATAAGTATTCACCATGCCAGAGACAAGGGCCAATTGTTCGAACGTGCAGCCTCGAGCGATGAAGAAACATCGTGATGCAAAGGGCGCTAAATACATGTGCGTAAGAACTACACGTTTTCGTTTTTCCATTCAGCAATAAACCGTTCTATAAAAACGCCACTTTCCCCATACGACTTTCAGAAGAAATTAATTTAATTAAGTATACTGCTAGCTACAGTGGTTATAAACAAGACGTAATCCACCAGATACTTATTAACAAAAGGGCAAAAAAAATTTTAACAATGGATAACAAGAGTAATGAAGATGAAAATGGCAAACTCATTTCGATTCCATTTTTAGATAATATGTCTTACAGGACAGGCCATCTTCTGACTAGAAAATACGACTGTGAAGTTAGCTTCTGCACTGACAATAGTTCAATGAAAAATTTAGTACATTCATTAAAATTTGAGCAGAATCCTTTCACAGAATCAGGCGTTTATAATATCGTCTGCAAAGATTGCTCTAGTTATTATACAGGGCAGACAGGTAGAGCTATTAAAACCGAATATGAGGAGCACCTGTTGGGTAAGAAAGAGGGAAATGTTCATAATTCTTTTTTTGCTGAAAATTTACTCATTTCAGGCCATTCTCAGAGGGAACTGTCCGGTGCTTAGCTGAGTGATAACTTGTTTGCGTACCATACAGCGGGCCAGGGTTCGACTGCCGGACGGATTGGAGATTTTTTCCGCTCGTGGACTGGGTGTTATGTTGTTCTCATCATCCTCTCATCATCACTGACGCGCAAGTCACTCAATGTGGCGTCACCTCAAATAAGCCGGCCGGAGTGGCCGAGCGGTTCTAGGCGCTTCAGTCTGGAACCGCGCGACCGCTACGGTCGCAGGTTCGAATCCTGTCTCGGGCATGGATGTGTGTGATGTCCTTAGGTTAGTTAGGTTTAAGTAGTTCTAAGTTCTAGGGGACTGATAACCTCAGCAGTTAAGTCCCATAGTGCTCAGAGCCATTTGAACCATTTGAACCTCAAATAAGGCTTGCAACACGGCAGCCGTACTTCCCCGATGGGGCCTCCCGGCCGTCAGTACCACACGATCATTTCATTTTTCTTCCGAGGGAATAAGATGAAACCGTAATTTTACCTAAGGAAGTAAAAGTTTGGAAATTGGATTTACTAGACGAACTTGAAATTTATAACATTTTAGGAAGAGAGACGGAAACATTCTGAATGATCAGTATCATCTCGCGAGTAAGCACTTCACTGATGGCTTTAAACCGAAGCTCATTGTTACATAATACGTATTTACCGATCTCCGCTAGCAGCGGCGAATGAGCAGTTTTCCACAAAATACTTCCTCTCTACTTACATTTCATATCACTGGGTTTAATTTCTAAAAAATGGTTCAAATGGCTCTGAGCACTATGGGACTTAACAGCTGAGGTCATCAGCCCCCTAGAACTTAGAACTATTTAAACCTAACTAACCTAAGGACATCACACACATCCATGCCCGAGGCAGAATTCGAATCTGCGACCGTAGCAGTCGCGCGGTTCCGGACTGCGCGCCTAGAACCGCGAGACCACCACGGCCGGCGGTTTGATTTCTCTTGACCTTCTCAGCCTCTGCGTAAGCATGCGTACAGTTAGGCAGAAGGTTCTTATTTTTTAGGTTACGATGTAAATTAATCCATTTCACTCTTTCCTCCAACTGTTTGGAACAGAGGTAATTTTTTGTAATAGAATTGTTATCTTCTGTACGCAAATTTTACATGCAGTATCACTCTCCTATATAAATGTTTTACAGATAATTTTGTATTTCATGCTTGCCTCTAAAATGGTTGCTTTTAGTACTGGCCTTCTCTAAGAGATTCTCGTTTTGCTTTAATGTAAAATTACGTTACTTAACACCAGCAAGACATAGCGCTTTTGCGCATGCATACAGCGTCCACTGCATTCCATTTTTTCCTTATCGCTTAACCTTCCCAAGTTGTAAGAGGACGTTTCTCAGTTTAGTTATGTTTCTTAGCTCCCATTTGCTCTTCTTTCCCCATGTATTTGCAACAGTGATCGTTTGTAAACAGAAATCTCGTTTCTGCACGCTGATTTTACGTACAGTAATACTCCGTCAGGTTTCATAGATTTTATACGTAATGTGTACCTGTAAATTTATTGCATTATTTGCAGCCTTGCGGAAGAAATTTTCGTTCTTACTTTTATGAAAAATGTTGTTACTTAACACTAGCAAGGTGTGGTTCTTAGGCGCATATTTTTCCTTATTGCTTGACGCTGTACTTTTGCACGGCCGGCCTTCGTCTCTTGCATGGCGAATAATTATTGTATGCAGATATTTTATTCTTCGGACACCTGTCATAATTTCATATAGACAAGAACCTTTACCAATGGGCGAATACAGTTGTACATTTATTTATACGTACGCTGAGTGTAATCTGGCTTATGTTTTAAGCCATGGCTTGTGGTGTTTCTGGTTTTTCTATCAGTTTTATTTATGACAAGAGCCGCTCGACGTCAGCTATATATGTATGGTTATCTCACAAATACTTTTCTGTTATTAATACTTCGTTATGGATATAAAACTAGTTTGTGACAGTTTATATACATTTTTAGGGCCCACTCCTTCTGATGAAGGTATCTTTATAAACATAGAAATCTAGGTCAAGTGCTAAATAAACCATTGGATAGCAACTGGTTGGCTGATTCTTCTCCACCTCTTGTCGCTACGTATAATATTTCATTGTGCTAGTTGCCTTTTTACAGTGGATTGTTTCTCTTCGCATAAAATTTTTATATATTTGTGTCTGATTGTTCACACATTAAAAAAAAGTTTTGCATCACCTCGGTTCCGAGAGTTCCGGAACCGGTACCTAAATTTGGAATAGAGAACAACATAAAAATGATTTCCACCCTCTGTATTGCTCATGAAAACACCACATTGCACGTTGTACCACCACAGAGCGAGACCTTCAGAGGTGGTGGTCCAGATTTCTGTATACACCGGTATTTCTAATACCCAGTAGTACGTCCTCTTGCATTGATGCATGCCCGTATTCGTCGTGGCATACTACCCACAAGTTCATCAAGGCACCGTTGGTCAACGGCGATTCACCGTAGATCCACGTTTTCCATAAACAGCATTTTTCAGTCTATCCCAGGCATGTTCCATATGGTTCATGACTGGAGAACATGCTGGCCACTCTAGTCGAGCGATTTCGTTATCCTGAATGAAGTCATTCACAAGATGTGCACGATGGGGGCGCGAATTGTCGTCCATGAAGACAAATGCCTCGCCAATGTGCTGCCGATATGGTTGCATTATCGGTCGCAGGATGCCATTCACGTATGGTACAGTCGTTACTGCGCCTTCCATGACCACCAGCGGCGTACGTCGGTCCCACATAATGCCATCCCAAAACAGCAGACAACTCCACCTTGCTGCACTCACTGGACAGTGTGTCTAAAGCCTTCTGCCTGACCGCGTTGCCTCCAAACACGTATCCGACGATTGTCTGGCTGAAGGCATATGCGAGACTCATTGGTGAAGAGAACGTGATGCCTATCCGGAGCTGTCCATTCGGCATGTTGTTGGGCCCATTTGTACCACGCTGCATGGTGTCGTGGTTGCAAAGATGGACGTCGCCATGAACGTCAGAAGTGCAGTTGCACATCATGCAGGCTATTGCGCACAGTTTGAATCGAAACACGGCGTCCTGTGGCTGCATAAAAAGCATTATTCATCATGGTCGCGATGTTTTCAGGGTTCCTCCGAAATACAATCGGTAGTTTGCGGTCCTCCACTGCAGCAGTAGCCCTGAGCGAGGCATGTCATCGACAGTTCCTCTGTATCGCCTCCGTGTCAGGACAACATCGCCTTGATCACTCCGATACGCCTGTACACTCCTCTTCCTAAGAGCCCTTCCTGGCACAAAGCAACAATGTGGACGGGATCGAACCGCGGTGTTAACCGTCTAGGCATGGTTGAACTACAGACAACACGAGCCGTGTACCTCCTTCCTAGTGGAATGGCTGGAACTGATTGGCTGTCGGACCTCCTCTGTCCTATAGGCGCTACCCATGCATGGCTGTTTACATCTCTGGGCAGGTTTAGTGGCATCTCTGAACAGTCAAAGGGATTGTGTCTGTGATATAGTATCCACAGTCAAAGTCTGTCTTCGGGAATTTTGGGAAAATTTATTTTGGTGTGTGTATTTAATGCTAAGTAAATGAAAATAATGCTAGTAATAATCATGAATAAGCTGCATGTGTTGACACTCGACTTGTTACGTACGTTCTGTGGTTGTAACAGTGATCCCCACCAACTTGGCTTTTTATCAATATTACAGTGTCCAAGAATGCACAGAACGATCACTTATTTTGTCATTCCGTTTTTCTCTAAAAGATTTTCCTTCATAAAGCTGCACTGAATCCTTTCTGAACTGAGGTTCCATATCGTTCGAAGATGTATTTGTACGTTAAGAGTTCAGTCACTTGTAGCAGATTGTAGTGTCTTATTTTATCCTGTTGTCTATAACCTAGCTAGTCTCGAACAGCAGAAACAGCATGGAAATCCAATCAAATGGCGCATTTCTATTTGTACCGGCTAAATTTGCCATTGCACCGGCAGCGTGCTACAAATGCGCAGATTATTCAAATTCCCTGCAATATACGTCAGTTATTTGGCTGCCGCCGTTATTTTCGGCATTTACATTTTAATCCGCAGCTATTGTCTAGTCCCTGAACTGATGGAGCACAAAAAATAAGAGTTGCTTATTGGTGTCCACACGAGTAGCATTATACCTAATTTCGTTTGCGAAGGGTGCAATATGGTTGGGAAGTACTGTGCACTGGAAATTAAATTCTCCACTGAGTTTAAATATCTACTGAAGTTTAGATGACAATTGTCTTCTAAAATTTAAAAATGTAGACCAGTGAGGTTTCATTATTCAGGAACATTTTACTAGGAGGTCCTCATTTTTTCCTCGTTATCGATGTGGTGCTCACCATGACTAGGCGTAATTGAAAAGTTAGCGGTGGGCAGCTTTAGTGGAATCTCCGTTATTGAAACAGAAGGTAATACTGTTCAGCTAGAGCTTATGAATATTTCATATGTCTCGTGGGGGCTCGGGCAAGAAAAACCGGATAAGTGAACAAGCGGATGTCGGGAAACGTAACGATTATTACTCTTTTTTCATTTTATTTGATTCAGTCTTATTAGTCCTTCTTATACATATTTTTTTCTGATTATTTTCATCTCAGATTCTGTTAGTGAGGACGTGGCAATATAAACAAAATTTTTAGCGAAATCTGAATCCAGAGCTCTAATTTTTTTTTTTTTTTTTGGTCAGGTACACTATAAGACAAAAAACAATCGACGCACCACAAACGAATAATCCGAAAGGGACGGGAATCGGTAGATGTGATGTACATGTACAGACAAAGAAATGATTTCGATTTCAGAAAAATTTGATGAAAGAGACTCATAAATTGGTCAAGTCAAATGGCTCTGAGCACTATGCGACTTAACTTCTGAGATCATCAGTCACCTAGAACTAATTAAAGCTAACTAACCTGAGGACATCACACACATCCATGCCCGAGGCAGGATTCGAAGCTGCGACCGTAGCGGTCGCTCGGCTCCAGACTGTAGCGCCCAGAACCGCACGGTCACTCCAGCCGGTTGGTCAAGTCAATAAAACGTTGTTCCATCTCTGGCCCTTACGCAAATAGTTGCTCTGCTTGGTTTTGATTGAAAGAATCGTTGTATGTCCTCCTGAGGGACACCGTGCCAAATTCTGTCCAGTTACCGCCTTAGATGGTCAATATCTAGAAATGCTTGGAGGGCCCCGACCATAATGGTCCAAATGTTCTCAGTTGGGGAGAGATCCGGACCCTCACTGGCAAAGGCAGAGTTTCGTAATCACGAAAACAAGCAGTACAATCTCTAACTGTATGCGGCTGGGCATTATCTTGCTGGAATGTAAGCCTGGGGTGGTTTTCCAGTAGGGCAACAAAACGGGGCGTAGACGTACCGCAGTGCTGTAAGGCTGCTGCGGATGGCAACCAAATGGTTTCTGCTAAGCAAAGAAATATCTTTCCACACCATCGCTCCTGGTTGTCTGGCCATATGGCTGGCGACAGTAGGTTGGTATCCAACCGCAGTCTGGGACGTCTGTAGACGTGGAATCTCATTGACTGAAGTTGAATTGTCTTCAGTTATGAGTCCCGCTTCGAAATGAGCCTCGATGACCAGCGACGACTTGTCTGGAGATGCCCTGGATGGCGGTGGGATGCCAACCTCGCTGTTAACCGCCATACGGCCCGACCATCAGGACTAATGAACATTCCTTGGAAGTGCCCGATATTTTTCCAAATTTTAATGTAACACGTCAGGCTTACTGTCTTGTCCGTATGATGTCACAAGTCAATAGATATAGAGTGATATGTTGCAAATATGACAACTATAAAAATCAGTCGTTATCATGTATGCGTCAATGAACAAAATAATAAGTTATACTGAAACAACCATTTCCTCAACTGAAGTGGTTTTTGCTACATTAAAAGTATATGTAATCTGGTTTCCTCTAGATTTGCTCGTAAAACGATTTTTCTCAACTTAAATACGCCGATTTTTATATCTTTAGAAGTAGTAACAGAAAACGAGATCATAGGGCATGTAGACAGATTGAAATTTTTAAGGACCATGCCACATACGGAGGAGACCTAGATCAAAAACACAAAACTCAGAAGTTCAGTTACCTGAACGTGACCATTATAAAATCTCTCCAAAATAAAATAAGAGCAGGAACGTATCTTATGTCAGGTCCAGAAGTGCTGTATGGGAGTCAGCCTTCGGTACCGAAAAAAAGGCAATATATAATTACAGGTCTTCGAAATGAGAATCCTCAGGATAAAAGCAGGATACATGAAGTTTGATTATAAAAGAAGCACAAATACAAAAAAAGAATTGGAAATAATTTGTATAAATGAAAAGTTTGAATAAAATAGGGAAAACTGGATATACCGTTGCGAATGGAGGGATCAACATTATCATTTCATTATTGGCAATATATTTCGCAAGGTAAAAATATATTGTCAGACCAGGAAAAAAACTGAAGGACTAAATGTAGCTGCAACAGGCCGAGCAGCCCTAAAAGAAGAAGAAGAAGAAGAAGAAGAGGAAGAGAAGGAAGAGGAGTAGTTTACGATTACGTAATTTCAGTGCTGCAATTATTACGAAGTTTCAGCGACTGAGGTCAATCGACGGTCCTGCACAATGTCATCTTCAGCTGATGGTGCTGTCTGAAGATGGCCTAAGCTCAGGCCGAAACTAGTCAATTTAAAAAAATACCAATCGCGATCTAGACTGTTTTTCACTGATTTCATACTTAATGCTCTTGTCTGAATAACATGACAGAAACACACGTTCCCAAAATCCTTTGACTTATTCCATTGTTCAGCCACTTTCTCGAGGTCCTTCTCACTATCAGGAACCCGACACTGGAATAACCTCCCGCATTATACACACATCAAAAAACGTTTTGCATCACCCCGGTTCCCAGAACTCCCGAAGATAGACGTTGATTGTGGATATTGTATCAGTGACACAGTCCCTATGACTATTCAGAGATGTCATTAAACCCGGCCAAAAATGTAAACAACCATGCATGAGCAGCGCCTATTAGACGGAGGGCGTCCGACAGCCGATCAGTTCCATTCGTTCCACCAGGAAGGAGGTACACGTCTCGTGTTGTCTGTGGTTCAACCATGCCTAGACGGTCAATACTGCGGTTCGATTGCGTCCGCATAGTTACCTTGCGCCAAGAAGGTCTCTCAGCAAGAGAAGTGTCCAGTCGTCTCCGAGTGAACCAAGGAGATGTTGTTCGGGCATGGAGGAGATACAGAGAGACAGGAACTGTCGATGACATTCCTCGCTCAGGCCGCCCAAGGGCTACTAATGCAGTGGATGACCGCTAACGGCCGGCTGGAGTGGCCGTGGGGTTCTAGGCTCTACAGTCTGGAACCGGGCGACCGCTACGGTCGCAGAATCCTGCCTCGGGCTTGGATGTGTGTGATGTCCTTAGGTTAGTTAGGTTTAATTAGTTCTAAGTTCTAGGTGACTGATGACCTCAGAAGTTAAGTCGCATAGTGCTCAGAGCTATTTGATGACCGCTACCTACGGATTATGACTCGGTGGAACTATGACAGCAACGCCACCATGTTGAATAATGCTTTTCGTGGAGCCATAGGACGTCGTGCTATGATTGAAGCTGTGCGCAGTAGGCAGCATGATGCGCAGCACTTCCCACGTTCATGGCGACGTCCATCTTTGCAACCACGACACCATGCAGCGTGGTACAGATGGGCCCAACAATATGCCGAATGCACCGCTCAGGATTGGCAACACGTTCTCTTCGCTGATGACTGTCGCATGTGCCTTCAACCAAACAACCGTCGAAGACGTGTTTGCCGGCCGCGGTGGTCTAGCGGTTCAGGCGCTCAGTCCGGAACCGCGCGACTACTACGGTCGCAGGTTCGAATCCTGCCTCGGGCATGGATGTGTGTGATGTGCTTAGGTTAGTTAGGTTTACGTAGTTCTAAGTTCTAGGGGACTGATGACCACACATGTTAAGTCCCATAGTGCTCAGAGCCATTTGAAGACGTGTTTGGAGGCAACACGGTCAGGCAGAAGGCTTTAGACACACTGTCCAGCGAATGCAGGAAGGTGGAGGATCCCTGCTGTTTTGGGGTGGCATTATGTGGAGCCGACGTACGCCGCTGGTGGTCATGGAAGGCGCAGTAACGGCTGTGCGATACGTGAATGGCGTACTCCGACCGATATTGCAACCATATCGAAAGCATATTGGCGGGCATTCGTCTTCATGGACGACAATTCGCGACCCCATCGTCTTGTGAATGACTTCATTCAGGATAATGACATCGCTCGACTAGAGTGGCCAGCATGTTCTCCAGACATGAACCCTATCGAACATGCCTGGGATAGGTTGAAAAGGGCTGTTTATGGACGTCGTGACCCACCAACCACTCTGAGGGATCGCCGAATCGCCTTTGAGAAGTGAGACAATGTGGACCAACAGTGCCTTGATGAACTTGCGGTTAGTATGCCACGACGTATACAGGCATGCATCATTGCAGGAGGACTTACTACTGGGTATTAGAGGTACCGGTGTGTAGAGCAATCTGGACCACCACCTCTGAAGGTCTCGCTGTATGGTGGTACAATGTGCAATGTGTGGTTTTCATGAGTGGTAAAAAGGGTGGAAATGATGTTTGTGTTGAACTCTATTCCAATTTTCTGTACAGGTTCCGGAACTCTCGGAATCGAAATGATGCAAAAACTTTTTTAAATGTCTATTAATGAAGTGAATTAAATTTCATCTTCAGAGGACAGTTCATTATATATCTGCTAAAGCAAACAGTAATGGTTACCATTGTCCCTGAACGCAATCATTTCTCTTACACATGGTATTTATTTATATCTTTTCCACCAGATCTTCCTCATTTCCCAGTATTCGTAGTATTAAGTTTCCTTTCCCCAGAATTCGCTACATCTGAAAACATCTACTTTGTAGACCTGTAAATTCTTTTTATGTCTGCCACTATCATTATTGCTATTATTATTGCCATTATTACAATTATTACTACTAGCACTAGTAATGGCAGATGCAACAGTAGTACACGTCCTGCAACTGCACTACTGGCCATTAAAATTGCTACACAAAGCAGAAATGCAAATGATAAATGGGTATTCATTGGACAAATATATTATACTAGAACTGACAACTGGTTACATTTTCACACAATTTGGGTGCGAACATGCTGAGAAATCAGTACCCAGAACAACCACCTCTGGCCGTCATAACGGCCTTGATACCCCTGGGCATTGAGTCAAACAGAGCTTGGATGGCGTGTACAGGTATAGCTGCCCATGCAGCTTCAGTACGATACCACAGGTCATCAAGAGTAGTGACTGGCGTATTGTGACGAGCCAGTTGCTCGTCCACCATTGCACAGACGTTTTCAATTGGTGAGAGACTTGGTGAATGTGCTAGCCAGGGCAGCAATAGAACATTTCCTGTATCCAGAAAAGCCCGTACAGGACCTGCAACATTCGACTGGGCAGTATCCTGCTGAAATGTAGGGTTTCGCAATGATCGAATGAAGGGTAGAGCCACGGGTCGTAACACATCTGAAATGTAACGTCCATTGTTCAAAGTGCCGTCAATGCGAACAAGAGGTGACCGAGGCATGTAACCAATGGCACCCCATAGCATCACGCCGGATGATGCTCCAGTATGGCGATGTCGAATACACGCTTCCAATGTACGTTCAGCGCGATGTCGCCAAACACGGATGCAACAATCATGATGCTGTAAATAGAACCTGGATTCATGCGAAAAAATGACGTTTTGCCATTCGTGCACCAAGGTTCGTCGTTGAGTACACCATCGCAGGCGCTCCTGTCCGTGATGCAGCGTCGAGGGTAACTACATCCATGGTCGCCGATCTGATAGTCCATGCTGCTGCAAACGTCGTCGAACTGTTCGTACAGATGGTTGTTGTCTTCCAAACGTCCCCATTTATTGACTCATGAATCGAGACGTGGCTGCAAGACCCGTTACAGCCATGCGGATAAGATGCCTGTCATCTAATGATACGAGGCCGTTGGGATCCAGCACGGCGTTTCGTATTACCGTCCTGAACCTACCGATTCCATATCCTGCTAACAGTCATTGGATCTCGACCAACGCGAGCGAGCAGGAATGTCGCTATACGATAAGCCGCAATCCCGATAGGCTACAATCCGACCTTTATCTAAGTCGGAAACGTGATGGTACGCATTTCTCCTCCTTACACGAGGCATCACAACAACGTTTCACCAGGCAACGCCGGTCAACTGCTGTTTATGTATGAGAAATCGGTTGGAAACTTTCCTCATGTCAGCACGTTGTAGGTGTCGCCACCGGTGCCAACCTTGCGTGAATGCTCTGAAAAGCTAATCATTTGCATATCACAGCATCTTCTTCCTTTAAGTTAAATTTCGCGTCTGTAGCAGTTCATCTTCGTGGTGTAGCAATTTTAATGTCCAGTAGTGTATTAACGTTATTAGTTCATGGTCGAAGTTACTTACTCTCATTATTATTATAGACACTCTTATCATATTAATACTATTTTTCGTATTAAAGTTGTTATTTCTTAAGTGACTACACAGCAAAAAAGTACTGTACGTGTGAAACCCAGGTCAGATGTAAGCGAGGACAAGATGGCAATAATCATATCAGGTTAAATTAATAAATAAAAGTTTTCGTTTGGGCTGAACAGCTGAGATTTCATTAATACATTCTGATATAACTGAGTTCAAATTCCCGTTCGCTCATCCAGACGTAAATTTTCCGTAGTTTCCCTTATTGACTTAAGACGAATTCCGGTGTGATTCCTCTTTAAAGGACATGTCAGATTTCCTTCCTCAGTCTTGCCCCATCCGACCTCACCTTCGATGGTATCTTAAACACTAAACCTGCTTCTGTGTTTCATTCACTGTTCTGTAATCACGTCCGTTTGTTATCGTTCAAAGACACCTTTTTCTTGGCCTTACAGACTCCCCGTACTCTCGAACATCATCTATTGAATTGTAGAATGGAATGTTTTCTGTGGCAAGTACATTTCATTAACGGCATGCGAAATTGGTTCATCTCTATGCTTAAAAGAGGGAATTTCCTCACAGGGATAAAGAAATTTTGTTGTTCCAATATCTTCCCATCGCCCCGTGGCTTGAGCTAACCCGCTATCCAGACATAGGAAGGCCGTTTATCTTCTAGAAAGGTTAAAGGTTAGCCGAGTCGTATATATGTCAACGCTACATTGACCTAGGCGCAAGGCGGTATACGACGACAGCATCCAGATGCATCCAACCAATTTCTTAGCCTTACTTGCATCAATAAAACCACGTAGTATGACAGCTCACTTATGTAACTACTAATTTCCTTGCTTACGAAATCGTTTTATTTCTGTCCAGTTATCGGCATAGCTTCTTCTCAAGTGATCGTGTAACGAACGCATTCTCAATCGAGCACTGCGTTTTTAAAAGGATAACTTTCGTTGTGAAGTCTGAAACATTGTCACGGAAAAGGCAATTCAAGATCATTTATAACAAAGTTACAAGACACAAAGGAATTAATGGCGTTAGCTGGCAGTGGGCAATGATTTACGTCGACGGGGCTCCAGGATCAAAATGTCCCAAAGAACTGACACAACATACATAATTAAGGCGAGGACGGCCAGTGAGCACTTCAGTGTGGATACACACGACACTCGAACTCTTACAGGAATCGGCAACATGCCACGTGTATTGAGGATAATGCTCAAGGGGCACTACATCAGTAGCGTGAGTATAAGTTGAAAATTTGCATTTTACGGGAGGCGTGCTACGGTAGTCCGTGCAGTTGCGATGACCACTGTGTCCACACGGCGCAGTGTGTGGCAGAGCTGACTTTTTCTGTGCAGGCTACAAATTAAAATTCACCTACCTCAGAACGGCTTCTGCTCGATGCCCCTTCATTCGGCAACATACACTCCTGGAAATGGAAAAAAGAACACATTGACACCGGTGTGTCAGACCCACCATACTTGCTCCGGACACTGCGAGAGGGCTGTACAAGCAATGATCACACGCACGGCACAGCGGACACACCAGGAACCGCGGTGTTGGCCGTCGAATGGCGATAGCTGCGCAGCATTTGTGCTCCGCCGCCGTCAGTGTCAGCCAGTTTGCCGTGGCATACGGAGCTCCATCGCAGTCTTTAACACTGGTAGCATGCCGCGACAGCGTGGACGTGAACCGTATGTGCAGCTGACGGACTTTGAGCGAGGGCGTATAGTGGGCATGCGGGAGGCCGGGTGGACGTACCGCCGAATTGCTCAACACGTGGGGCGTGAGGTCTCCACAGTACATCGATGTTGTCGCCAGTGGTCGGCGGAAGGTGCACGTGCCCGTCGACCTGGGACCGGACCGCAGCGACGCACGGATGCACGCCAAGACCGTAGGATCCTAAGCAGTGCCGTAGGGGACCGCACCGCCACTTCCCAGCAAATTAGGGACACTGTTGCTCCTGGGGTATCGGCGAGGACCATTCGCAACCGTCACCATGAAGCTGGGCTACCGTCCCGCACACCGTTAGGCCGTCTTCCGCTCACGCCCCAACATCGTGCAGCCCGCCTCCAGTGATGTCGCGACAGGCGTGAATGGAGGGACGAATGGAGACGTGTCGTCTTCAGCGATGAGAGTCGCTTCTGCCTTGGTGCCAATGATGGTCGTATGCGTGTTTGGCGCCGTGCAGGTGAGCGCCACAATCCTGCATACGACCGAGGCACACAGGGCCAACACCCGGCATCATGGTGTGGGGAGCGATCTCCTACACTGGCCGTACACCACTGGTGATCGTCGAGGGGACACTGAATAGTGCACGGTACATCCAAACCGTCATCGAACCCATCGTTCTACCATTCCTAGACCGGCAAGGGAACTTGCTGTTCCAACAGGACAATGCACGTCCGCATGTATCCCGTGCCACCCAACGTGCTCTAGAAGGTGTAAGTCAACTACCCTGGCCAGCAAGATCTCCGGATCTGTCCCCCATTGAGCATGTTTGGGACTGGATGAAGCGTCGTCTCACGCGGTCTGCACGTCCAGCACGAACGCTGGTCCGACTGAGGCGCCAGGTGGAAATGGCATGGCAAGCCGTTCCACAGGACTACATCCAGCATCTCTACGATCGTCTCCATGGGAGAATAGTAGCCTGCATTCCTGCGAAAGGTGGATATACATTGTACTATTGCCGACATTGTGCATGCTCTGTTGCCTGTGTCTATGTGCCTGTGGTTCTGTCAGTGTGATCATGTGATGTATCTGACCCCAGGAATGTGTCAATAAAGTTTCCCCTTCCTGGGACAATGAATTCACGGTGTTCTTATTTCAATTTCCAGGAGTGTAGATACTTACAAGATGATGTAAAAGCAGCGTTGATAAAAACTCCGTCTAATATCTACAATTACTGAGGCCGCGCAACTCTAATAATGAAATAAAGTTCTGTAGAATATCTGTCATTCAATTTTATTGGGCAGTAAGAAAATGGATTGTCTTCTGGAAAATAATGTCCGAAATTTCCACGCAAAGATCTTTATTTTGTCCTTATAGCCCAAGAAATGGTTCCGTTCAGTCCACATTTAAACTATTGGCTATTACCCTCCGGTTCGTGATTCATACATGCATTTCACACGCACAGCAGCCAGATGTCCGTCCAAACCCGACCAGAATTAAACAACGTTTTCACAGTCATTAATTTCACCACTAATTTGAGTTATTACATTCGGTCCTTCTTGTGGATTTCTAAAAAAGAAACTGCCCGCCAAAAATGTTCAGTGGTTGAATAGTGAAACATGCCACGCGGATACTATGAAGGCCAAATTTTCACATGTGAATAATAACACCAAAACTTCCAGACACAAAACTGTCCGTAACTACAACAGCGTCAGTCACGAAATGTATTAAACGCGACGAACTCTATATTCCTTCATTATACACATAATGAGAAACATCACATTTAACATGTCCTTCCGCGACAGAAGCTGGCGAGTGACTCCCTTCTTGCAGCCTCACTCCCAGTATAACTATCAGGTAACGAGTGGGAACTGTCTCAATTCTCATTGGCTGACCAAACGCCCTGCCAATCAGAATACTCGCTCATGATCACACTCGCGCCAAAACTGGTCTGCACCAATCCATATATACAGATGCATTTACGTCATTCTGACATGCAAATATTAAAGAAATGTTTAATAAACGAAAAGGCAGTAATTCTACAAATATTCTTTAGATACAGATGTTACTCCAGCTGACTTTCTGGCTGCTCTGTTACAATAGCAATCACAGCTAGGCATACGTCATCAGCAAAGTGAGTAAATCCCCTAGGATCATTTTCCCACGACAGGCTTGTGTAACTCTTGCAAGTTAGTTAAGACAGTACATAATACAACATACACACTGTCATTTACTCACATTTACTCCCACAACCACATTAGACACAAATAATAACTTTGTCTGATTTTTATATTACGAAAACTAAAAATAATTAAAGTTATAATATGAAAATTTCAATTAATTCTGCACACTAAGAGTTCTGTTTATGTTTTCCATTTATACCAAAAGATAAACTATTGTATTTCCTAACTGAATCTAGTTCCCTAAGTGTCGGTTTTTGACCTTTTTAGTAACTCTTTTAATCTCCGAAACTATAATACTTACAATGTTGAACGTTTTATACAATCTTCTCCTGAATAACAAAATATAGTGTACCGATTTTGAAAATTATTGAATAATATTTAATATCATTTATTTAGGTTCATAGGTGGTGTGAATATACAGTCACTCGAAGTGACACAGGAGCCATTCTCATGCTGCAGTGCCAGCGGGAGACTCATTTATAGGACACAACGTGCCGTTTCTTTCACAGCCTCAGACTGCAATGTTGCAGGCTGTATAGCAACGAATGTTATAGCGCATTAACTCGCGACGTTACAAGTGGTCACCGCATCTGCCTAGTAAGCAAGAGAACTGCATTCGAATCTGTCAGGCACAAATTGTCGACGTTCCCCATTGATTTAAATCAATGCCCATTTGTAGCTAATATCATTAATTCCGCCGGCCGGAGTGGTCGAGCGGTTCTAGTCGCTTCAGTCTGGAACCGCGCTCCCCTTTCCTTCGCAGGTTCGAATCCTGCCTCGGGCATGGATGTGTGTAATGTCCTTAGGTTAGTTAGGTTTAAGTAGTTCTAAGTTCTAGGAGACTGATGACCTCAGATGTTAAGTCCCATAGTGCTCAAAGGCAATCATCATTAATTCCTTTGTGTCTTCATACATTGTGCCTGCAGAATCAAGATGGTGTCTGTTTTTCCGCTCATGTACGAAAGAAAAGGCACCATATACACTGATGAGCGAAGACATTACGACCACTGCCCACCGCGAGGTTGTATGCTAATTGCTGTCACCGAGGGCACGTGACGCGGTGATGGAACTAATCAGCGGGAGAAGATAAGCGGCGCAGATGCTGAAATCTGCCGACTTAAGCGACTTTCACAAAAGGCGGGTTGTTGTGGCCCAGTGCCTGGGAGCGAGCATCTCGGAAACGGCGAAGCTAGTCGGTTGGTCGAATGCTACTGTCGTGATCATCCATGGACAGTGCTTGAAAAATGCTGAAAACACGAGTAGGCGACAAGAAGTCGGACGTCCATACCTCTTCATGTAACATATGGGTCGGAGGGTTGCCCGTTCCCAAAAAAAGGATAGGCAGCAACCTGTGGCAGGCCTGACGTCAGAGTGTCAGAGTACAGTGCTGGCGCAGGCACCGAGTGTTTCAGAGCACACTGTCCAGAACACAGTGGTCAACATGGTGTCCCGCAGTAGCGGACCCTTTCGTGTTTCCGTATTGACCCAACAACGTCGTCAATTATGATTACAGTTGGCCCTGGATCATCGAGATCACTGGAACCAGTGGAATTGGTCTGCCTGGTCGTATGAATCCCGTTTATTGTTACACCAGGTTACCGTAATCCAGGAAAACGACTGCTCGAAACATAGCTCGCCAAGGACGTAGGCCGGTGGGAGCAGTATTATGTTATGGGGAACATTCACGTTGGCTCCCATGAGACCTGCAGTTGTAACTGAAGGCACCGTGACAGCTGTGGATCATGTGAACTTTGTTAGGGACCACCTGCAACCCATTATGCTTGATGTCTAACTCGACAGAGATGGAATCCTCCAGCAGCATAATTGTCGATGTCACAGCGCCAAAATCGTACTGCGATGGTTTGAGTAGCAGCACAGCAAACTCAAATTGATATTTTGTCCATCAAATTCACCTTATCTGAATCCGATGAAACCCAACTACGGCGCTATCGGGCGCCAGCTCCGGGGCCACAAACCAACTGCCCGTAAATTACGGGAAGAGTGTGACCTGTGCGAAGGCATCTGGTGTCATAATCTTCTGGAAACTTGTCGAATCAATGGCACGCAGAATCACTGTTGAACTGTGTTCCAGAAGTGGACCAACACGCTTTTAAGCAGGTGGTCACCGCGGTTTGTCTCATCGGTGTACATAACATTGATACAAAAAAGACCAGAAGAAAGAAATCTCTAGAGTAAGATCTGATGTATAACTTCTTATTGCAAACAGTGCCTTCATCTCTGTATAACTACTGCAACCTAGACCTATTCGTAGCACCTTAGCGTATTCAAGCCTTGCCCACTTTCTTCGGTTTGTATCCCCTTAGTTATTAAACTAACTTCGTCTCGATGCCTCAGGATATTAGCTATCAACTGATCCCTTATTATAGTCAAACCCTATTTTGTACGCATATCGATTCAGTGCCTATTCATGAGCTTTTCTATATACCCACGTAATCTTCAGTATTCTTCTGTACCATCCTATTTCGAGGCAAAGGTTGCGAGGTGCCACGGTGGAGAAGAGTTTTTACTTCTCTAATATAGACGAATTTTGCATGAGAACGATACACCCCCTCCTTATCTACCACCTAATTAACTATGCGCACAACGGTAATGGAAGGAAATGACAATGGGCCCTGCTAGTTGCTAAAATAAGGAGCGCATACTCACAATAATTTAATAAAAATCGTAATCTACTCAGAAAAAAGAACTTTATCATATTAAACAATAGGAAATGGGATTCTCCATATATCTACGAAATGAAATGCGGATTAAATATTACAATAAGATTTATTATACATCAGAACATAAATTCACATGATTATCGACACAAACAGTAGGTTAAAGGATTGTGTATACTGAACTATTGTGAGAATAAATGTTGGCTCGAGAACAAGGGGCTCCCACTCTCTCTGATGCAATAGATTGACAATAATGGCTGGAAGTCCTAATGAATCAAATATTAATGTCCCGACTATATATCAATATCGCAGTTAGTCGTGAGAGGTCAAATGATATCACATGGATAAACAATCAAGGTGTACTTGGGGCAAGCGAGCGCGAGTGCTCCTGAGGACTTTAGTATATAATTGATAGGTCCTACGATGCCGGAGCCCCAAAATACTTTACCAATCCTGAAATTTGTAGCAGGTCGTCGGTAGGCAGCTTTCTGATGATGTAGGCGCCGACTTCTGATGTGCAGCAACTCTGTTTCAACTCCTGGCCTCGAAGGCTGTCCGAGACTTCTAAGTTCTGCCGAAAAAAGTGCGACCAAGCCGCAAGACCGTCCGACTCCGACGTAGATCAGATCCCCGAATCCCCTGCGTCCGCGCAACGCAAGAGCGAAGCCAACATAGCTCAACTCCCTACTCTCCTAGACTACCACAGAGAGCATTCAGTGCTGATTCCAAAATTCCCCCACACTGTCTCAGAACATCATTCGCGCCAATAGTGACCGTTCCCTCCAAATTCGAGCAGGGCATTATAACGTCAACTAGCCTCAGTTTAAGTTGACCAATGATGCCTCTTCTATTCAGCTCAGGGCACTGAACTTGCCGTTTGACCAGTTACGAAAACAACCTGCGTATACCACCGGCCATCTGGCGCCAGACAGTTGCACCCAGCCGGGCACGGTCCACAAGTATTCTTAGAATCAAGAGGACAATGCAGTCAGTCAGTGCCAGGAATCTTCGTTCCTGACGCGCCAGAACCGTAAACACATAAACTGCAGCGACACTCAGACTTCTCGCAAGTCGTTTCGCCCTGCATAAAATAGGTGAAACTCGACCGACGTCATTCGTTCCGCCAGGTGTTTAAGCCCATTGTACGAACCCCTCAGAATTCGGGGAAGTGCAGCCCCCAACCGGAAATGCAGTATGCCGAGTCCTCCGATGCTTGCCTCGCACAGGCCACACAGGTAAGTAACCCAACATGCGTAGGAATCATGTGTAAAGTACAAATACTCTCATTACAATAACCTTATTCGGTCTGTTACCACCGTGCAGTGACATAGAACATTAATAAAATTGATGAAAATTAGAGGCGACATGCAAAAAAGGGCATGGAACCTCTCAAGGTTCCAAGTCTCGATCCGGGAGCCAGTTTTAATCTGCCAGGATGGTTCTGTGAGGCGTGTTAACAACCCTAAATACAACACTAATGCACTCCGATTTCGTTCGATCTGTCAAATAGAACTGGAACTCTAAATCATTTAAATACTTGCCAACAATGTGTTACGTGTACGAAATTGCATTGACAATCTATCACACAGCGTCCAGTCACATTAATCTGACCACCTGTCAAAAGGCTGAACAACCACCTTTTTCAGCGCAAACCACTCTGAGACATGTAGGATGAGATTTTGGAAGGCACCGACAGGGACGTTAAACCATGCCGACACCAGTTTAGTGGCCAGCTGTGCTAGGTTTCTCGGCTGAATATCGATAGCATGAACAGTCTAAACGAGATGGTCCAACAGATTCTCTATTGCCCTTTAATACGGGGAGTTTGGTGACGTAGGGAGTGAGGTAAACTCACCCTGGTGCTCTTCCAACAACATACATACACTGCGAGTTGTGTGACACACTGCATTGCCCTGCTGGTGCATACCGTCGGGCTAAGGAAACACAGACTGCACGTAGGGGTGGATATGGTCGCCAGGCTAGATGCATACTTGGGTTCATCCTTTGTGCCTTCCATCATAAAGACATCACCCAGGAAATGCCACAAAAACATTCCACAGGTCAAAACGCATGCAGGGATTTTGCTTCTACAGGTTTCACGCCGCACACGCCAACTGCCATCTGTCCGATGGAGCATAAAACGTGATTCATGTGAAAAGATCACCTGTCACCAGTCAGTGGATGTCCAATTGCTGTATTAGCATGCAAATTCCATCCTCAATCACCGATGAACAGCAATCAGTATTGGTACATGAGGTAGGTGCCTGATGCGAAGGACTTATGCAGGAACGATCGCCGAAAACCCGTTGAGGAAACGCTGGTAGCTCCTTCGTTCATGTGGGCGGTGAACTGCCCAGCAGTTGAACGTCTATTCACCAGTATACATATCTGCAGCCGTCGGTCACCACTATATTCTAACGCCCTTAGTACAGGACTTTTGCCTCGGCGACAGTTGGGAAGGTCAGTTTGGGTTCCTTAGAAATGTTGGAACACGTGAGGCAATACTGACCCTACGACTTATATTAGAAAATAGATTAAAGAAAGGCAAATCTACGTTTCTAGTATTTGTAGACTTAGAGAATGCTTTTGAAATTGTTGACTGGAATACTCGCTTTCAAATTCTGAAGGTGGCGGGGTAAAATACAGGGAGCGAAAGACTATTTACAATTTGTACAGAAAACAGATGGCAGTTATAAGAGTCGAGGGGCATGAAAGGGAAGCAGTGGTTGGGAAGGGAGTGAGACAAGGTTGTAGCCTATCCCCGACGTTATTCAATCTGTATATTGAGCAAGCAGTAAAGGAAACAAAAGAAAAGTTCGGAGTAGGCATTAAAATCCAAGGAGAAGAAATAAAAACTTTGAGGTTCGCCGATGACATTGTAATTCTGTCAGGAACAGCAAAGAACCTGGAAGAGCAGTTGGACGGAATGGACAGTGTCTTGAAAGGAGGATATAAGATGAACATCAACAAAAGCAAAACGAGGATAATCGAATGTAGTTGAATTAAATCGGGTGATGCTGAGGGAATTAGATTAGGAAATGAGACGCTTAAAGGAGTAAACGAGTTTTGCTATTTGGGGAGCAAAATAACTGATGACGGTCGAAGTAGAGAGGATATAAAATGTAGACTGGTAATGGCAAGGAAAGTGTTTCTGTAGAAGAGAAATTTGTTAACATCGAGTATAGATTTAAGTGTTATGAAGTCGTTCCTGAAAGTATTTGTATGGAGTGTAGCCATGTATGAAAGTGAAACGTGGACGATAAATAGTTTGGAGAAGAAGAGAATAGAAGCTTTCGAAATGTGGTGCTATAGAAGAATGCTGAAGATTAGATGGGTAGACCACATAACTAATGAGGAGGTATTGAATATAATTGGAGAGAAAAGAAATTTTTGGCGAAACTTGACTAGAAAAAGGGATCGGTCGGTAGGACATATTCTGAGGCATCAAGGAATCCCCACTCTAGTACTGGAGGGCAGCGTGGAGGATAAATATCGTAGAGGGAGACCAAGAGATCAACACATTAAGCAGATTCAGAAGGATGTAGGTTGCAGCAGGTACTGGATATGAAGAAGCTTGCACAGGATAGAGTAGCATGTAGAGCTGCATCAAACCAGTCTCGGGACTGAAAAATGGTTCAAATGCATCTGAGCACTATGGGACTTAACTGCTGTGGTCATCAGTCCCTAGAACTTAGAACTACTTAAACCTAACTAACCTAAGGACATCACACACATCCATGCCCGAGGCAGGATTCGAACCTGCAACCGTAGCGGTCGCGTGGTTCCGGACTGTAGCGTCTAGAACCGCTCGGCCATTCCGGCAAGCCTCTGGACTGAAGACCACAACAACGGCAACATGGCATTCTATCAGTTGATAAAGTTACCCTTTTCGGAAATGCTTCCATCCTTGCCCCGATAGCCAATAATCATGTCCCTTGGACGCTAGATAAATCGCTCCGTTTCCGCATTACGACAACGGCTGCACTGTTTCCAAGACCTCCCGACACTCTTCACACACCTTCCAGTGGCAGAGCTGCCACCTGCCACACCTGCCATCTGTGGTTCTAGGGCGCTTCAGTCTGGAACCGCATGACCGCTACTGTCGCAGGTTCGAATCCTGCCTCGGGCCTGGATGTGTGTAATGTCCTTAGGTTGGTTAGGTTTAAGTAGTTCTAAGTTCTAGGAGACTGATGACCTCAGATGTTAAGTCCCATAGTGCTCAGAGCCATTTGAACCTCTTTTTTTTTTCTTTTGCAATCTGTCAGTGGTTATTTCAAGTGGAAGTCGAACCTTTGCGGTGGTCACATTAACGTGACTTGACCGTTTGTTTCATGGGAGCTTCACGGTTTTTTTTCATTTTTTTTTTTTTTTTTTTTTATTTTGTCAGGAGTTGTATAACAAGAGGTAAATGCTTCTTGTTTTAATTGTGCAACGTTTAGCACTGGCGGAACAAAGGTAGGGACGACGACAACAGCGTATTTTGTCGCCGGCCCGTTCACGGCCGGCTGGAAAAGGTGATACGTGTACCGAGGCCGCAATACGCCGGGTCGGCCTCTCTCATAGGGCGGAAGGAACTTTAGCACGCCTCGGGAGAGCGACGGTCGTTTTGTTAATGGGCCGGAAGGCGGCCAGCTGCGTCTATCTGGCCGTAACGAGCCCATCTCCTCGGGCAGCGCCTCGCGGGAAGGCGCGGAATTGGAAGACGTCGGCGGTACGGGAACACGCCGTGCGTGCCGGCCGCTGATTACTGCCCACGTCTCCCACCGAGATCGCCGCTCCCCCCTCCCACACCTAAGGTAAATAAGACTTTTCCGCGACGAGAACGAGTCCCGGGCTGCGCAGTTTGCGGGCACTGCTCGCTCCGCCGTAACGACCCGACGATAACAGACCTTTGTAATTGTGGGGGATTGTTCTGTCACTAAGGCTGCGGGGCTCTACGTCTTCCCGGATACGGCTCCCAGTGTGGTAGCCACGTTCGCACCACATTTCTTTGTTACCGCGAATAACCTCTGGCACCTGGCGAGTCTCTGAATCTACTGCTACGTTTCTAACTTGCGAGGAGAACACGGAAAATGCTGTCACCCGATTTCCCAGGAACTTCTCTCATTGGAGGAGGAGATAAATTAAGCGAACACCTGTCTTGGCTTATCCGTAGATACTCCTGACAAAAAAAAAAGGTTCGAATGGCTCTGAGCACTATGGGGTCATCAGTCCCCTAGTACTTAGAACTACTTAAACCTAACTAACCTATGGACACCACACACATCCATGCCCGAGGCAGGATTAGAACCTACGACCGTAGCGGTCGCGTGGTCCCAGACTGAAGCACCTAGAACCGCTCCGCCACAGAGGCCGGCACTTCTGAAAAAACGGTGGTCAAAATTTCTGAGATATTTTTATCAAAAATATCCGGACACCTGGCTGAAAATGACTGACAAGTTCGTGGCGCCCTTCATCGGTAATGCTGGAATTCAATATGGTGTTTGGCCACCCTTAGCCTTTATGACAGCTTCCACTCTCGCAGGCATTCGTTCAATCTGGTGCTGGAAGATTTCTTGGGGAGGAGAGGTATCGATGTCGGTTGGTGAGGTCTTCCACGAAGTCGGCGTTCCAAAACATCCCAAAGGTGTTCTATAGGATTCAGGTCAGGACTCTATGCAGGCCAGTCCATTACAGGGGTGTTATTGTCGTGTAACCAGTCCGCCAGAGGCAGTGCATTATGAACAGCTGCTCGATCGTGTCGAAAGAGGCAGTCGCTATCGCCGTATTGTTCATCAACAGTTGGAAGCAAGTAGGTGCTTAAAACATCAATGTAGGTCTGTGCTGTGATAGTGCCATACAAAACAACAAGGGGTGCAAGGCCCCTACATTCAAAACACAACCACACCATAACACCACCACATCAGAATTTTACTGTTGGTACTACACACGCTGGCAGGGGACGTTCACCGGGCATTAGCCATACGTACACCCTCCCATCGGATCCCCAAATTGTGTGCCGTGACTCGTCGCTTCACACAACGTTTTTCCACTGTTCAGTCGTCCAATGTTTACGCTCCTTACACCAAGTGAGGCGTCGTTTGCATTTACCGGCGTGATATGTGGTTTATGAGCAGCCGCTGGGCCATGAAATCCGAGTTTTCTCACCTCCCGCCTAACTGTCATAGTACTTGCATTGGATCCTGATGCAGTTTGGAATTCCTCTGTGATGGTCTGGATAGATGCCTGCCTATTACACATTACGACCCCCCTTTAGCTGACGGCGGTCTCTCTTACTTCACAGACGAGGTCGGCCTGTACGCTTTTGTGCTGTACGTGTCCCTTCACGATTCCCCTTCACTATCACATCGGAAACAGTGAACCTAGGGATGTTTAGGAGTGTGGAAATCTCGCGTACAGACGTATGGCACAAGTGACACCCAATCATCTGACACGTTCGAAGTCCGTGAGCCACGGAACGCCCCATTCTGCTCTCTCACGATGTCTAAAGGTTGCTGAGGTCGTTGGTACGGAGTACCTGGCGGTTGGTGGCAGCACAATACACCTGATATGGAAAACGTATGTTTTTTGGGGTGTCCGAATACTTTTCATCACATAGTGTATATGCCTTTTACTGTGCGATATCCTCAGACTGTGTGTCAAAGGTTAGCGTCATTGGATACGAGCCAAAAAATAGATTGGCGACCGTGACAAAGGTTTAATACCTTTCACATAAAAATCGTGTCATTTGGTAGCTTTTCTATTGTTCGGCTCGTATCCTATAAACGATGTAGTTTCCATCCTTTTATAATTGAAATTCGCGTCGAGGTTGTTAGCCAACACTAGACAAAATGTATGTCCCCCTCTGCGCTTGCTACAAGCCGGTGTTCAGTGGCTTGTACATGCTTTTAATTATTTTGATAAGGCCTTTATTTACTTTAAATTCCTTTTAATGAATATTCATATTCTTGGCTAGGCTCATGATGTGTCTGGTATCGAATAGTTATGAAATTGCGTACTCAAGTGATTACAAAATGAAAATCGGTGGAAATGAATTTAATCTGAGAGGCAATCGGACTTCTTTTACAAAACGTAGCAGGTTCTATTTTACAAATACTAAGAAAATAAAATGGAGCAAAATGGCGCTTAACAATGACATCGTTAAAATTACGAATCGGTATCGTTTATGACATTTATATTTATTCAGAACATTATTGTACTGACGAGGAGAGTAAGTTTAAATCAGTATCACTACACATATTTAAAGAAATAGATTATTAATTCACTAACATTAGTCACGTACACAAAGGATGACACTCATGACATTACAAGAGCCTAATCAACTTCAGAGTCAGAGAGCTGAATATTGATAATATTATCGGTTTGATAGACCAAAAACAAAAATAAATTGTTCTTGTTCAGGTACATGTACTTAGCTTTCCTGTTATTTCGTTGGGTTTATTGCATTGATTACTGTCGTATGATATTTGTATTACAAAAGATGAATGTTATATAAGAAAAAAAGGGGCGATAAACGCCCTGTTGAATTTTGTGAACAGACGTGCTTACTTTTCTCATTCACAAAATTCAACCATAGCGACAACATTATCACCTCTTAATTTTGCGCCCTCTTGATTGAAACCCGATTATTATTTTCAACTTTTTTTATTTTTTATTTTTTTACTGTTATTGATTCCTTTAGCTACCATGCCGACAGAAGGTTACAGCAAGAAGGTTTCTTACCAAATTAGGGAATACAATGGCGTTATATTAATTTTAAAATTCCAACTGGATTTCACAAAAAGTGTCACACATTTATTATATAATATGTGTGTGTATGGTACACTGAGGGCTTAAAAATCTTTTTAAATTTTCAAATTATCTTATTTCATTCTCATATCAATTCTTACATCTATTGATATATTTTATCCATTTGTTTATTCTTCAGGAAGGTTACTTGGATTCCTCTGGATGATACCGGTCGTAGAAACATTTGAAACATAGATTTCCGAACGCCACGTTTGCCACAGAGTCTTTTATTCGTACGAATCTCACTCCGGAAAGAAACGAAGTTAACGCTGGATAAATTTCACGCGTTGGCAATAATTTCGCGGCAGCGATGCATAACGCATTACCTTTCCAGAAACTGGCGTTGTAGTTGACTATGAATGAAGATACATTACAGGAATTTCACCGAAAACAATGTAAAATAATTTTCTCATTTTTTTTAAATCCAGTCATCTGACATGCAACTGGTAGACGAATAATAATAACGTTATATCAGTATATACTGCAAAACATTCGTGTAGCAGTCTTCTACAGACATGGCAATATAAGTGAAAAAGGAAAAATAAAAGTGATAGTCAGGTTTCGAACACGGGGTGAAAAATTAGGAATCCACGACGGTAACTTTGTTTTTATCTTTTTGTTTGGTCGTTGCGGGCGTCACATGACATTCGTTCAAGTTCGTTTGTTGATCCTTCCTCTCAGTTTTTTACTACAGAGCCATTGAGCCACCATTTCTTCTGACGATATCAATCGGTGAAAGCTACAGAAAGTACCTTGAAGATGCGTCGAAAACTTTGACCGTCGTTTTTCTCGTAAGCGTCGAGTATTTTCGGATAAGCCGAGACCTGTGTTCGCTTGTTTTGACTCCTCTTCCACTACGCGAAGTTTGTGAGAAATCGAGATATGGCACTTCGCGTGTGCCCCTCGTCAGTCACGGAGAAAACGGTACTCTAGCCGCACACGAACATGGGCGAAATGGCTGACGCATGTAGTTGAATCGACAGAAATCGAACTTTATAAGCACAACGGCCAAAAGTTAGTAGCTCCAAAGAGGTACCACACTAATCTTGTGTAGTACGTCTCAAGTTACGCAGCCGGTAACGCGAGAACATGTTATTGCTTTATACTGCCGTTAGACGACGCAGACTTGCAACATGACTGTTTCAGTCATTTCAGGGAAGAGTACCGGCAGTATACATCGTGAAAGTGTAGAACAAAGGTATACACTCGGGAGCGCCCATATAGCGACTGTTACGCTAGTAAATTCGTCTCTTCTCTCTCTCCCTCTCTCTCTCTCTTACAAAATCAGCACTCCATTAAGCGTGCATATTAAGGGATGCTGTTCACCTGAAGTGTCTGTTGTACAAATTTTCTTCATTATTGGTGGCGGCTTGGGTACTGTAGCGACCAAAATCATGGTGCAGAAACGTCACATTGTCACCTAGTAGCGGAACTACAGTGGACTCGACGTCTTACATCATTGGGAGAGAGGCAAAATAGCAATTGGTCGGAATACCCCTGCGTGCCTCAGTTAGCTACTAACCAGCATGTAGTCCCTCGAGTTCCCGCAAGACTCGAAAGCGACAGTACACTATGCTCACTCAATATAAATCTTGACAACAGTTCAATTATAGTATAAATAAAAACTTCTCAGACGCGGGCATCTCCTCCTCCTCCTCCTCTATATACAAGAGGAAATGTCCTGATAAACTGGCTGCCTGGTCCCGGCGGAGGTTCGAGTCCTCCCTCGGGCATGGGTGTTTGTGTTTGTCCTTAGGATAATTTAGGTTAAGTAGTATGTAAGCTTGGGGACTGATGACCTTAGCAGTTAAGTCCCATAAGATTTCACACACATTTGAACATTCTGAACTGGCTGTCTCAACATCGCCCAGCCCAAAGCGCTAAGGATAGAAACTTGAAGTTTGGAGAGGGTATTGATCTTATACTGTAGGCATCGTTTAGGAAGGTATTTTTCGAAATTCAGTCTCTAAGGGGATTGGAATATGTCGCTATTGAGGGAAATAAAAGATCTGCTTGGCTCAGAATTCTCAGAAATTTAACCTTTGTGGATGTGGAATAGTGAGTGAAAGATTTTTTAAAAATAAATCGTTATTAAGGAACTGCTAAAGCCTTTTTAAAGCTACATCTATTACATTGGTTAAAAATAAATGTCTCAGTGAATTCACCCCGTAAGGGGTCAAATAGGGGATGAAACGTTGTATGAAAATATGTCATTATAAAAGCATTATTTAACCTATCCCTAAGATGATGATGATGATGATGATGATATTTGGATTGTGGGGCGCTCAACTGCGCGGTTATCTGCGCCCGTACAAATTCCCAACCTTTTCTGAGTCCAGTCTTGCCACGTGCATGAATAATGATGAAATTATGAGGACAACGCAAACACCCAGTCATCTCGAGGCAGGTGAAAATCCCTGACCCCGCCGGGAGTCGAACCCGGTACCCCGTGCTCGGGAAGCGAGAACGCGACCGCGGACCACGAGCTGCGGACGCTAGCCCTAAGAAAAATCGTATTTGGCTTCTCGGTAGAAATGAAAAAAAATACGGATTTCAGTGTTTTTGAAAATTCACCCCTTAAATGAGTCAGATATATTAAAATATTTTTGAAGCTAACAGTGTGAAAACTGGTCCATCGCTTCTTGGCTAGAAATTAAAAAAATGTGTTAGGGGATGAAAGTTTCTATGGAGGAATCAGAAGGCAGAAGTAAGGAAAATCTCGGACTCCAACTACCATGCTGCTAAGGCCTTAATTAGCGTGAATAGTTTAGAAGGTGTTGCAATTTGTGAACAACTTAAAAATTCTATTAAGGAAAAAAAGGCCGTGCTGACCATACACTCTACACGAGCGAAATAGCGGGCACAGAACTAGTTACTCATAAGCAACATCTTACAAACAGTAGACACAGGAAAACTCGTACATTTCCTCTCCCCAGGTTTCCAAAATGCGCATCACGTCGTCGGTTGCTAACCACTATAGATACATATGGAGTATCTTCACAGATATATGATGGATTGATTAACGCTTTATTGATCGAATATAGTACGTTACAATGGACTGTGAATGTTCAACAGAAACAAAATTAGCAATTGACGTGCCTCAAAGAAGCATAAATACACAATTTATGGGAGAAATCCATTATCGATATCTCAGTATTTCATTTTTATGCAGTTGTATAGGAAAGCATCGTCGTTGGACAATTGAAAGGGAATCCAGAAAATAAATTTTCACTTTGTATAATGGATGGCAGCTCTCCTCAGATTTGGATAAACGCAAAATAATGTCTATAAGAAATAAAATTAATATTATCCGATTGAATGATTAGTGAGAGGAGAATTTTACATAGTTGAAATGTTTGGAGACAATATTAAGATACACGAAGAAACTTGCTATTCTCGTAAAGTCAGTATTAGTAAAAGTGAGTGCAAGACATAGACTTGTTGGAATAATTCCAGGAAAGTGCAGTGTATCTGTGAAGGCAATCACGTACAGTACGCTAATACGACTAATTATAGAGTACACTTCTAGCGGTCGAAGTCTTCATCAAGTAGGCATGGCAGTAGGAATCGAAGACTTGCTGCTGTACCCGAGTCGAAAGTGTAACACTCCTATATGTTTCTTCAGTAAAGGCTGGTACGGCATATTAGACCAATAACAGGGAGAACACAGACGTTGAACCTATCATTCACCTCGGACTCCCTACGCGAGATGATGGAGTCTAGTAAGCGGTACGATTGGAGAGATGGCATACATGACACTTATGTCACATACAGTGTGCAGAGTGCAGATGTAGCTTTAGAAGAAGTGTTCAAAAATGGTTCAAATGGCTCTGAGCACTATGGGTCTTAACGTCTGAGGTCATCAGTTCCCTAGAACGTAGAACTACTTAAACCTAACCAACCTAAGGACATCACACACGTCCATGACCGAGGCAGGATTCGAACCTGCGACCGTAGCGGTCGCGCGGTTCCAGACTCAAGCGCCTAGAACCGCTCGGCTACACCGGCCGGCAGAAGAACTGTTCTTCTCGCAAGCTACCAGTGTATACTGCGTGGAGAATGCTATTTCGTGTCATCATTAGCAGTTTTCTATTCTATTGCATCCACGTAGTGTGCGAGGAAAAAAATAATGTCTACATGCCTCTGTACGTGCCCCAATCTCTCTTATGTTATTCTCATGCTCCCTACGCGAGATATAGAGGGTGGAAAAAATAATGCTGGCCTGGAAAATACACTAAGCAAATGAACCAAAGAGTCACTTTCTTGAAACCTCGCCATTTTCCCTCATTGCGCGGCAGAAGTTTGAAATCTGGCTCAAGGGAACCTACAACCTTTCTCTGTAATATGAAGATAGTAACTGTTCTCAAAAGAACAGATACCATTGATGACCGTGCAGCTTCTCTAGAATAAATGATAATTAAACTCACGGGATGCGTGCAAGGGATAAGTCCCTGCAGTCGCGCTATCCGTATGTGTCCTCGGTGGCTCAGATGGCAAGAACTGTCGACAGATATGGCACGTTATACGGAACGTTTACCTCCCAACGTTGGTACGCTCAACATGGTATGTGGTGGTAAATAGGAAGTTCGCAACGAATCAACGGCGGCACGCGATTCATTTGGCGGACACTCCACTATGTTTAGGCTGCGCAACTGTGGCCACTGATGAACATCGTTTAGCATGTAGTGGGACGGCTCCAGTGTGGCACTTGGCACAACAGATATTGGCGTTCCTGTTACGCTCCGCCCCTCACACAGTTTCATCACACACACTTTTTTCTTCCAAGGATCTTATTTTCCGGTCCAAAAAATGGTGGTGAGCTACGTCTATAATGAATCGGAAAAGGACAAAATGGATTTTTGGCATTTTCTCCTGGATGGACACACGGAGCTGCAACAGCATAAGAAATATGGGCAAGACTTCGCTAATTACTTGCGACTTACATTTACCGACCCGCCGACCAGATGGGGTGTGACTGCTGAGAGATAGACGAAGAAGCCGCGATAGACATCGATCACACTTACGGACCCTTAGTTAATTTCAAGAAGACGCCCCAGTCTTACACCAACGTCTGGAGAACGAGTCGATAGATGGCTCTCTTGCTCTATCGAACGTCGGGTCGTGAGCAGGTGTCGCCCCCGACACGAATTTCATTTCATTGCTACAGGAGCATGTTTCTTTTGTATTTGTACTATCCGCAATGTCTTCATTTCTTTCATTTGGACATTTTCAGTTTTATTCACTTCCTTAATTACTTAATTTTCTAATTAGCCACTATTTGTCAACATTTGGGCATTGTAGACACTATTTATGCGGTAGTACAACAAAATGTATGTCAGCAAAGGCTGTAAGTCTGACATTGGGAAAAAAATGCATAGAGCATCTGCCATGTAAGCAGGAGATCCTGGGTTCGAGTCTCGGTCGGGGCACACATTTTCAGCTGTCCCCATCGAGGTATATCAACAAGACCTGTCGACATCTGAGGGTTTCAATTAATTATCATTTCCTCTGTAATGGTGAAAAAGCGTGGCGCTCTGCAGCGGTACCATCGGACATGGCGATGCTTCAAACGGCAAGGTGTCTACACGTGTGAAGTAAATGCCAGAGCTCAAAATTTCATGTTCCGTGAAAAGTCGGTCAATGATGTCACATTGGCCCCAAATTTCACAAAAATTTAGCACCCCGCCACGGTGGATGTGCCACAGGATGAAAAAGTCGCCTCCCACACCCTGCCCCCACTCCTCTCATCCACATGTCACCCATTCTCTTTCCTCTGCGAAGGAAATCCAAACCGAAACATGTAGAACTGAAATACCACAGTATCCTTATGGGTAGGCAAAGAAAATGTGTGTTGTTGTTGTTGTTGTGGTCTTCAGTCCTGTGACTCGTTTGATGCAGCTCTCCATGCTACTCTATCCTGTGCGAGCTTCATCATCTCCCAGTACCTACTGCAGCCTACATCCTTCTGAATCTGCTTACTGTATTCCTCTCTTGGTCTCCCTCTACGATTTTTACCCTCCACGCTGCCCTCCAGTACTTAATTGGTGATCCCTTGATGCCTCAGAATATGTCCTACCAACCGATCCCTTCTTCTAGTCAAGTTGTTCCACAAGCTCCTCTTCTCCCTAATTCTATTCAATACCTCCTCATTAGTTATGTGATCTACCCATCTAATCTTCAGCATTCTTCTGTAGCACCACATTTCGAAAGCTTCTATTCTCTTCTTGTCTAAACTATTTATCGTCCATGTTTCACTTCTATACATGGCTACACTCCATACAAATACTTTCAGAAACGACTTCCTGACACTTAAATCAAAACTCGATGTTATCAAATTTCTCTTCTTCAGAAACGCTTTCTTTGCCATTGCCAGTCTACATTTTATATCCTCTCTAAAAAAAAAAAAAAACATGTACCCAGCAGAGTATACACAACACGGCCTCAGGAATTGTCGTAAGAGGCATCAATGAGACCATCATTTGGGGCGTTCATTTATACACATTTCGTTGTCGAGAAGGCAGTTTGCTGTGCGATGTGCAAGAGAAAGACTTCCTTGACAACCTCTGTTACTGCTGACGGCCTCTGAACGATTGAATCCTATTCTAACGATATTGTGGGCTGCAACCCCGCTGAACGTATCTGACCACTTTGGAGTGCAGCGTGATTGCTATTTTTGTTCCGTTATGTGCGGTGCAACCGCTAGGAGCCATTCAGAACCGTTCAACAAAGTTTTAACACGATCCGAAGAAGCGCATGGTGTTTATGCTCTTTCAGCCTTCCTGTTTTGTGCCCTCCTTTGGCGTGATCACACTGCATGTAACATTGGCAAGCGTGTGAATAAAATGGAAACGAGTCCCTCTAAGACCCCACGAGTTCGAGAATTCCCTCGTTGCCTCCCGTGCACGTTCGTTAAGCATTTCAAAAATATACATGCACAGAGTCCACTCTTGATAGCTTCCCAGGCGCCTGCAGGCAGGCAACCCCTCTGACACGCCTCGGGTTCTGCATTCCCACAAACAGCCACTAGAGCAGCAGCATAGCGTCAGCCAGCTGAAGGGTTCTGACCTCCATTGGAGAGGAACCAGGAGAAGGGGGCGAGATATGTGTGATGGTGTGTGTCATTTGTTTACTGTGTGATGTGTCCAAGGTGGCGTTACGCTTAATTGTGATGAAATTTGGTGCCAGTATCACCTCATTAACTTACCTTACACCTCACATGAACCTCTGAGCTCTGACCTTCTTTGTACATGTTTTGACACACTCCTGTTTGAAGCGTCGCTGAGCCAGATAGTGGCGCCACAGGGTGTCACCCTTTTGCACCACTGCTGAGGAATACCATATTGCAGTGACTATATTTTCCAGAAGTACGATGCAATGTCTCTTTCGACGTATACGCTATGGAGTATACATAATGGATTTATGAGTGCAGGTTGTAGACATATGGCTGACAACGAGTGGAAGTTTGGATCAGCCCTTGAAGTGTGCTCAGTCAGCCTGCTGGTAGGGATATCGCCCTCCATAAGTCAGAAATCCAAATTCGAGTCCCAGTCTGGCAAAAATTTTCATTGTCGTAGTTCTGTTGTACAGCTGTTGGTTGTCCATATCCGCAACAGCGAATACACTTCATTATCACTGAGGAAGGTTACAGCCGCTTTCAACCAAATTTCAAATCTCAGTGTCGCAAGGGGGGAAAAGAATGCCTTCCAAAAAATGACCCTTTAATTCTCCCAAGTAGTGTATTTGCAGGCCAGTTTTATTTTTCCCAACTTCTATTTTTCGTATAGATAGCATGAGTAGTACAAGAGAGACTGAAGCACTTTCAGAGATATATAGACAAATATTTTCCCCTCTCTCTTCACATGGATATAATAGAACAGAAGTGGAGAGGAATTCAGCCTTATGCGAGACACGTTTGTAACTTTGTTTTGATCCAAATGTGTTTCAGTGCTTCTTGAGCTATCTTCAATGGTTTTATCTATTTTTAAGGGTTGAATAACACTTAGGATGTTTTTTGTTCTACTGATTTTTATTCTACAAAACTGTTGTCATATGTTAACCTTTAAAGAAACTTATGCTAAAAACATTTACATTTGTAAAATAAGCGATGTAACGGAGAAAGCATGCGAAGTTCAGAAGAACGCGAAATCCCGAAGATTGGCTAAAATTTACAGACGCGCGAAATTTGGCACGGACTTCAATGCGAGATGCCTTTAATAGGTTCCACAACGAAACATTGTCTCGAAATTTGGTAGAAAATCCGAAGAAATTCTGGTCGTATGTAAAGTACACAAGCGGCAAGACGCAGTCAATACCTTCGCTGCGCAGTGCCGATGGTTCTGTTACGGACGACTGTGCCGCTAAAGCGAAGTTATTGAACGCAGTTTTGCGAAATTCTTTCACCAGGGAACACGAATGGAATATTCCAGAATTTGAAACACGAACAGCTTCCACCATGAGTTTCTTAGAAGTAGATACCTTAGGGGTTGCGAAGCAACTCTAATCGCTTGATACGGGCAAGTCTTCAGGTCCAGATTGTATACCGATTAGGTTCCTTTCAGATTACGCTGATACAATAGCTCCCTACTTAGCAATCATATACAACCGCTCGCTCACCGATAGATCTGTACCTACAGATTGGAAAATTGCGCAGGTCGCACCAGTGTTTAAGAAGGGTAGTAGAAGTAATCCATCGAACTACAGACCTATATCATTGACGTCGGTTTGCAGTAGGGTTGTGGAGCATATACTGTATTCAAACATTATGAATCACCTCGAAGGGAACGATCTATTGATACGTAATCAGCACGGTTTCAGAAAACATCGTTCTTGTGCAACGCAGGTAGCTCTTTATTCGCACGAAGTAATGGCCGCTATCGACAGGGGATCTCAAGTTGATTCCGTATGTTTAGATTTCCGGAAAGCTTTTGACACCGTTCCTCACAAGCGACTTCCAATCAAGCTGCGGGCCTATGGGGCATCGTCTCAGTTGTGCAACTGGATTCGTGATTTCCTGTCAGGAAGGTCGCAGTTCGTAGTAATAGACGGCAAATCATCGACTAAAACTGAAGTGATATCAGGTGTTCCCCAGGGAAGCGTCCTGGGACGTCTGCTGTTCCTGATCTATATAAATGACCTGGGTGACAATCTGAGCAGTTCTCTTAGGTTGTTCGCAGATGATGCTGTAATTTACCGTCTAGTAAGGTCATCCGAAGACCAGTATCAGTTGCAAAGCGATTTAGAAAAGATTGCTGTATGGTGTGGCAGGTGGCAGTTGACGCTAAATAACGAAAAGTGTGACGTGATCCACATGAGTTCCAAAAGAAATCCATTGGAATTCGATTACTCAATAAATAGTACAATTCTCAAGGCTGTGAATTCAACTAAGTACCTGGGTGTAAAAATTATGGCCGGCCGCGGTGGTCTAGCGGTTCTAGGCGCACAGTCCGGAACCGCGCGACTGCCTCGGGCATGTATGTGTGTGATGTCCTTAGATTAGTTAGGTTTAAGTAGTTCTAAGTCTAGGGGACTGATGACCTCAGATGTTAAGTCCCATAGCGCTCAGAGCCCTTTGAACCATTTTTTGTAAAAATTATGAACGATTTCAGTTGGAAAGACCACATAGATAATATCGTGGGGAAGGCGAGCCAAAGGTTGAGTTTCATTGGCAGGACACTTAGAAGATGCAACAAGTCCACTAAAGAGACAGCTTACACTACACTCGTTCGTCCTCTGTTAGAATATTGCTGCGCGGTGTGGGATCCTTACCAGGTGGGATTGACGGAGGACATCGAAAGGGTGCAAAAAAGGGCAGCTCGTTTTGTATTATCACGTAATAGGGGAGAGAGTGTGGCAGATATGATACGCGAATTGGGATGGAAGTCATTAAACCAAAGACGTTTTTCGTCGCGGCGAGATCTATTTACGAAATTTCAGTCACCAACTTTCTTTTCCGAATGCGAAAATATTTTGTTGAGCCCAACCCACATAGGTAGGAATGATCATCAAAATAAAATAAGAGAAATCAGAGCTCGAACAGAAAGGTTTAGGTGTTCTTTTTTCCCGCGCGCTGTTCGGGAGTGGAATGGTAGAGATATAGTATGATTGTGGTTCGATGAACCCTCTGCCAAGCACTTAAATGTGAATTGCAGAGTAGTCATGTAGATGTAGATGTAGGTTTGCATACAGTACAGACTTGAGACGTGTATCATTGAGTTGAAGCATTCTGTGTTGTTTATTTACGATGTGTCAAAAGGGTGTAGTTTTGTAGTACATTCGTAAATAAATTGGATGTATGTATTTGTCTGAATACTTCACATGAAGCTATTAGATGTTTATGCCAGTAGCTCAAGGTCTACTACGCATTCTACAGTTTGTCGACTGCAAAGAGCAAAACGTTCTGTTTATTATCCACGCCCGACAGGAAATCACTAGCTAGGGTGTTAATTAGCGTTTTGCTTACAGTTTTTGACGTTCTGGTGTTTTTGCTTTGTCTGTGTCGAAGTAACGCGCCTACTTCTTGTTCTTTTGTCGATGCACTTGCACTTTCTACGATTTGTTCGCCAAGCACAGAGTTTTCGTCGTCATTACTTGTTGTTGTGGCTGTGAGATATTGATTTGTTTCGTAGCTTGTTTGTTTAGGATGTACCGAGCAGATTTAAAATGTTTCAAATGGCTCTAAGCACTGTGGGACTTAACATCTGAGGTCATCAGTTCCCTAGACTCAGAACTAATTAAACCTAACTAACCTAAGGACATCACACACATCTATGCCCGCGGCAGATTCGAACCTGCAACCGTAGCAGCTGCGCGGTTCCGGACTGAAGCGCCTAGAACCGTTCAGCCACAGTGGCAGGCGTAGATTTAAAGTTTTGTTGACGTTTGTGATGGTTGTGTGTGTGTGTGTGTGTGTGTGTGTGTGTGTGTGTGTGTGTATTTCCAAGACAAGGAGGATACAAGTGAAAAGGGGTGGGAGGTGGAGTGACGGGGGGGGGGGGGGGAGGAGGGGAGAGTGAGGAGGCTGCGGATAGGCACGTACTTGTAGAGTGAATGGTGTGCAGTCTGGGGTGAAGGGTATTTGATTTTAGAGGATCTTATTTGCATAGTTCTTCTATTGCACCATAGACGGTTTTACTGCACAGTGTTTAGTACACTCCTACTTTGAGCTATTGATTTCTAGATGTGATAGTTTTCTTCTCTTGTTAATTTTTGGTATAGGATTTTATTAGTCTTGTGGAGTTTTTAAGTCGGTTTAATGTTCGTTGGATGGTTATTCTGGGCTATTAGGTTGGTTGGTTGGTTTGGGGAAGACCAGACAGCGTGGTCATCGGTCTCATCGGATTAGGGAAGGATGGGGAAGGAAGTCGGCCGTGCCCTTTCAGAGGAACCATCCCGGCATTTACCTAAATCAGGATGGCCGGACGCGGGATTGAACCGTCGTCCTTCCGAATGCGAGTCCAGTGTCTAACCACTGCGCCACCTCGCTCGGTCTGGGCTATTAGATGATATGCAAATGCTGAGTGTGAGCTATTGCTTTACAGTGCTTTGATGTGTTCTGTATACCTGGTTGTAAAATTCATGAATGTTTGACTCACATATACAGATTGACAGCAATTGCAAGTCTATATTTCTTCCTAGTCTCTTCTGCGTGAAGACAAAACTACAAAGGTGTCATGCATAAGGTGAAATTCCTCTCCAATTTTCTTAGTATGCACGGAAATGAGAAGAACTGCAACATTCAGAAGGTGATGAATAGGACAGAAGATTGCTGATGATGACATAAAACATCATCTGCCATGCAATATAGAGTAGTAGCTTGCGGTGTCTACAGGGTGTTACAAAAAGGTACGGCCAAACTTTCAGGAAACATTCCTCACACACAAAGAAAGAAAATATGTTATGTGGACATGTGTCCGGAAACGCTTACTTTCCATGTTAGAGCTCATTTTATTACTTATCTTCAAATCACATTAATCATGGAATGGAAACACACAGCAACAGAACGTACCAGCGAGACTTCAAACACTTCGTGACAGGAAATGTTCAAAATGTCCTCCGTTAGGGAGGATAAATGCATCCACCCTCCGTCGCATGGAATCCCTGATGCGCTGATGCAGCCCTGGAGAATGGCGTATTGTATCACAGCCGTCCACAATACGAGCACGAAGAGTCTCTACATTTGTTCCCGGGGCTGCGTAGACAAGAGCTTTCAAATGCCCCCATAAATGAAAGTCAAGAGGGTTGAGGTCAGGAGAGCGTGGAGGCCATGGAATTGATCCGCCTCTACCAATCCGTCGGTCACCGAATCTGTTGTTGAGAAACTACGAAACGCTTCGGCTGAAATGTGCAGGAGCTCCATCTTGCATGAACCACATGTTGTGTCGTACTTGTAAAGGCACATGTTCTAGCAGCACAGGTAGAGAATCCCGTAGGAAATCATGATAACGTGCTCCATTGAGCGTAGGTGGAAGAACATGGGGCCCAATCAAGACATCACCAACAATGCCTGCCCAAACGTTCACAGAAAATCTGTGTTGATGACGTGATTGCACAATTGCGTGCGGATTCTCTTCAGCCCACACATGTTGATTGTCAAAATTTACAATTTGATCACGTTGGAATGAAACCTCATCCGTAAAGAGAACATTTGCACTGAAATGACGATTGACACATTGTTGGATGAACCATTCGCAGAAGTGTACCCGTGGAGGCCAATCAGCTGCTGATAGTGCCTGCACACGCTGTACATGGTACGGGAACAACTGGTTCTCCCGTAGCACTCTCCGTTGAGTGACGTGGTCAACGTTACCTTGTACAGCAGCAACTTCTCTGACGCTGAGATTAGGGTTATCGTCAACTGCACGAAGAATTGCCTCGTCCATTGCAGGTGTCCTCGTCGTTCTAGGTCTTCCCCAGTCGCGAGTCATAGGCTGGAATGTTCCGTGCTCCCTAAGACGTCGATCAATTGCTTCGAACGTCTTCCTGTCAGGACACCTTCGTTCTGGAAATCTGTCTCATTACAAACGTACCGCGCCACGGCTATTGCCCCGTGCTAATCCATACATCAAATGGGCATCTGCCAACTCCTCATTTGTAAACAGTGCACTGACTGCAAAACCACGTTCGTGATGAACACTAACCTGTTGATGCTATGTACTGATGTGCTTAATGCTAGTACTGTAGAGCAATGAGTCGCATGTCAACACAAGCACCGAAGTCAACATTACCTTCCCTCAATTGGGCCAACTGGCGGTGAATCGAGGAAGTACAGTACACACTGACGAAACTAAAATGAGCTCTAACATTGAAATTAAGCGTTTCCGGACACATGTCCACATAACGTCTTTTTTTTTATTTTTGTGTGAGGAATGTTTCCTGAATGATTGGCCGTACCTTTTTGTAATACCCTGCATATTCACACATGGAAGTGGAGTGCAGAAGCTGTGAAATGGAAGTGAAAAGACTAGCTTCAAGGGCCAGTAAACAGAGTAGCCTGAAACAGCAAGGACGGGACTGGTGCATGTAGCGCCGGCCGCGGCTTGCATTCATGTCGGCAGTGAGCGTTAGCAGAGGCGCTCGCTGTAATAAATCCTTCAGTCGCAACAACCGACGCAGCAGCCGCCGACCCGTCTCTCCTCTGTTCGTTTCATGAGCGCGGAATGCCGCGGTCGGCCATTCTCGCCCTCGTCTGCGAACGGCCTTCTCAGCATTCCACCCTGCTGCCCGCTTGTTAAGGGGATACGGAATCACCTATCCCCGCAATGTTAATATATGCCTACTATAGGGAACATTTTCTCACAAACTACTGGAGACAGAGAGGTAAAAATTTTACTGTATGTGCATTCATATGTTACAACAATACTGAAACAACAGTTTATTGTCAAAGTATTTTCTTACAGAGATATTGTACATTTATTTTTAAGTAAATTTTTTCCATCGCTTTTTACTAGACTATCACCCCTAAGTCTTTTGTAAATCAAGTAATTAAAAAATCGTTGTTTCAGTATGTAATAGGGACCTATGTCACTACGTCATAAAAATTTCAGACTTCTAGGTTGACCAGTACCTGAGATAATGTTCCTAGATGAAGTAAAAAGTAAACTTACGGGAAACGGAGAAAGAAAATTAAAACATTCCTGATCCGTAGCTAATACCCCCTTCACAGTCTTCATAATCATCTTCAAGTCTTCTTTTGGCACCCCTCTGCACCTGTCTTGCTTTTTTCACTAATGTCTTGATTATATTATCAGCATGCCTTAGTCTGTGCTGATCTAAAAAGAACATAGCACGTACCGTACGGGAACCAACACACATACCCAACTTTTGAAGGACCTGGCATTTAGTTATATTTCCAAGATTGAAGGTTGCCACAGCATCATACACACCAAAATGTAGTGTATTAATTCCGACAAACACTGTTTTTGGGAGACGATGCCATATCACACTATTCAAGCACTCGTTGGGGTTCTGCGTTTTTCCGTGAAGACATTTCATCAGAAGACTTCTGTCAGCCAGATCTCTGAAAATGGGCTTTATTTCTGCCATGATGGCTGATGGTAGACTGTGGTGGTGAATGTATTTCTCTCCTGTTGTTAGTCCCCTATTGTATTTACACCAGCTGTTTTCACCTTTGGGGCACAAACCATGTTGTGGATGCTCATCCGTGGATGCGGTGTGGAAATATAAAGCCCATATAGCTCTCCTCATTTCTTCAAGATTGCCTGTATTTTGCCTGATTGCAAGGCCATAGCAGTTCTGAATGTGGTCTATTATGGAATCAGTCAATCTTCCTCTGCCATCCAAGGTTTTCCCATCATCTAGTTTTTTCCCTTTCATAACTGATTTTAACCTTCTCAGCCTGGCACCCATTCTCTTCTGCACATGTCCTATACATTCAAGTTTGCTTATATTTACACTGTTCCCATATGGTTTGCTTTCCAAAACTTCTTTGAATGCTTTAGAGTCACCATCTCCCAGATATTTGACATAGCGAACATTATACCACTGTGAAGAGCGATGAAAAATTTTCTTCACCCCAGCAACCTCCATGCCACCACTACTACCATAATAATTAGCAATACAGTCATCACTGTGTTCATTTTTCAGCCTGCCTGTGCACCTACAGTATTTAGACATTATTGCAACATCAATAACCTTGCCAGTATCAACACTAGTTGCTGTTACAACACCATTGTTGGAGGTGTGGCTCCTTTTCTGCCACGTGCCATCAAACGCCACTGTGAGGTCACGACTGCCGTCATTTTCTTCCACTGCTTCTTCCACAGCAACCTGCATTGACTTCTGTGCTACATCTTCAACTGCAGATCCTAGTACATAATTGTAAGCTTCAAACTTTGAAGGTGCACTTGGAAGATTTAGAACACCACATAGCATATCACCAGCTGCTTTGCCCTTACCAATTGCTCGCAATCCATAAACTAACCTAATATTTACACTATAAAGTTCAGTTTTCTTGTATCCATTATTTACAGTTACTGAAACCGAACTTGGAAACTTACAGCTGTATTTACAAACACTGCATATTAAATTAAACTGGGCAGCCAGGCCAACATGGGATTCTACTTTCAGAGAAACGTTTCCATGACATTTTTTGCAGCACAAACTGTTTTCAAGAGCTTCACACAATATATTCGTATCAATGAGTTCAAAAACTTCATTCCCTCTATCAAGTAAATTATATTTCTCTTCCAAATCTCTTAGTTTTTTATGAGAAGCACTGTTTTCATTTGGTGTAAGTTCGTTCGGCAAATCAGTAATAAGTGGATTCACATTTTCCAACAGTGATGATGATGAACTGCTTTGCTTTGCTAATGAATCATTATTTCTTTTCTTTTGCCAGTTCACACGCTTTTTAAATACTTTTGCTTTAGCTCTAGGCATTTTCACTGCGAAAAATGAAGCACTAAATACGAAATAACTCAACAACAACTACTTTCTTATATCACACTGTTTACAAAACAGTCCCGCCACAAAGTCAAAGAGTAACTTGAGGAAACCAGAGAAAAACATTTTCGGGCAACTAGTGTATAAATAGTCGCTGGAAACCGGGATATTTGAATTCATGTCACTTTAAAGGTACTGCCAAAAAGTTCATGGTCAGCCACGAGAGACGTGTATAACTAAAGCGCAATACCCGATCTCACAAATATATAAAAATAAAATAGTTATAATTGTAGTAGAGCTATGTATGATACGTCATTTTAAAGAGGAAACATGGCAGAATATAATACGCCAATAAAAAAAATTCGATTTTTTAACCCAAAATCCGATTCCGTATCCCCTTAAAGGGGCCGCTTCGTTCCGAAGCGTCATCCCGGGGCGCCTGTGTAGCGACTGTTACGCTCGCAGGATCGTTTCTTCTCGGCTTATTCGTGAAGGAAGGGCTTTGTTACACTTGCTGGTGAAGAGTCGCTATTCACTTGCGCCACCTGTTTTTACTGCTGGTTACGAATACTATTATTTACGTTGGTTCTTGGCTGCTTCGGAATTTTAAGGATTATGAAGCTTGCGGTAATTCTGCTATTTTGCTGAATGATTGGGTTGCTCTGACGGGATTTCAATCTTCAGTTCCTGAACTGTTTAGCTCTGTAATAGTAGCAGTTTTGCTAACCTCCGGTGAACTGGCTGTAATGGGGCCTCACATAATAATCTCCAAATATTGTCATTTCGCCAGTAAAACAGTCATATTAGCACCCTAAAATTTTCGATCTAACAGCGAGTTGATATCCTTGAAAATAAAGTCTCATGGCTCCGGGCGCGTGTTAATGCAGACAGTTCTCAGCGTTTTGTAAGTCTCATCGGGTTTGCTGCCAGATCCTAAAATCAACTTGACTCGATATTTCGGCGATCGAACTGGTCGCCATCTTCAGGAAAATGCTGCTTCTGCTGATGAGTCCCTCTGAGAACTGACGCTCCAGGTTGCAATCGACGTCCTACATAGGCCAACGTTTAGTACGCGGCGCATGCGCAACCCATCAAGGTTTCTGCCTTCCAAAACAGGGAGGTGGCGCCGCCCTTATTAGAACACTGCTGGCAACGATATATCGCAATCAAGGCCGCACCGAAGAACGTTCAGTTTTGATGCCGGATAATACAGGATTCCACGTCTTGCTAAGAGGAAGCCCTTGTCTCTGTTGATTAAATTATCAGCCAAGCTAATTCCAATCGCCTCTTTATAGACACTGTTCCAAAAACCGGAACTGTTGGCAAGAACAACAGTTTCATCAAATACTCAACTTGAATAATTATCCTTTAGAATGTTGCTAGGTACGGTCAAGGTTGTTGCGTGTGAAATGCAGTGAAGTGTACTGTTGTGGAGGAAATATGGGGCTCGCAAGAGCTGTAGCGCACAATACCATAAGCTGCGATGACTGCTGTCTGCGCCGCTCGCTGCTGACAAATGGGGTAACTCTCGTTCTATCTGGATTGACCTTCGCCAATCAAACTCTCCCTACCCCTTGATGAAGTCAAGGATTGCTATTCGCCCCTAGTCTAACTATTGGCATGGTATACTGGTCAGATAACCAGTCCACCGCGATGCCACTGAAAAATTCGCTCGCAAGCTTTTAACTATAACTCTGTCTGTTCACACCGCACAATAAGTGTGTTGGCCAACACAGTGAACAACGCTTAATCGCAAGGACTCAATACAGATTCGCACTTCGATTCGCTCTCGACCGAGGTGCTCTCCCAGTGAAGTACTGAGGAGAGACTTGTTCCTCGCTCCAAGAGCGACAACAGAATGGTGCCTCTCCATGCCAGACGTGAAGGGGTATATCTTTTGGTCTCTTCCATTACTCCTTCAGCTCAAGGCGTCAGAAATATCGTCTGCCAATCAGCATTCTCTTCTAAAACAGGAGAATGACGTTTCGTTTAAGGCGACCAATCCGGCAATATGTAGTATCGGTGTTTGGCGCTTGCTGTCTCCCTGTGAAAATCTCTGAAACTGCATGCTATGTGTAAATAATGCATTGGTTGGACGCTCCCACACAATGTAGCAGAATTTGTTTTTAAGCCGAACTCTGGGTTGTTCCCCCTTTCACTTGGGCACATGCTGTCTGCTCCACGGGTGGCCGAGGTTGGCTCGTCCTCTGAAGGGACCGGCCTCCCAGTGTGCGGTCTGCCTCTCTTTGAACTAAAAGCTCCTGTGGCTGTCGTTTCTCGAATGTATGTGTGTACACCAGCCTCGAGTATTTTAACATGAATTCATACAACATTCACTTTATTTTATCGAGTTCAGGTTCGAATGAAGCGTCTTGATGTGCGGAATATGATTGTGATGGCTGAATATGTAAGCAAAGAAGGTCAGGAGACCATGGCGTCTTACATCTTGTTATTCCATTTACACTGCCACCCCGCAGTGCAATTGGAATTCTTCTTTGTGCCACCTATACTTGCTTCACACAGTCAAAGAGAAAGAGTGGACATCTTGAAATCTCATAAAGTAGTGAGACTCCTTCACACAGTGTAAATAAAATTATGTTTTACTAAAAACAATGAACAATTTCAAATATTCACCGAAAACTGCGAAAAATATGATACCAAATAAAAATATCGGCCCTTGATAATCCATTTCGACTTTGGTATACCGATATATTCTTGTATGACGAGCAAAAAATATCGATACCGTCCGGAAAAAATGTTTATGTATGGATATATCGATATTTTATCATCAGTCCTCCTAACCATCCCCTCCAACTTCGCGTATCAAGCAGTAAATAAATAAAAGCTGCACTGCACAGAAAATAATGAAATACAAGTCGCCACAGTGTCACTGAAATTCTCTCATCATCTTAAATTAAAACCGTAGAAGTGCGAGTCGATCTCGCGCTCTGATGTTTCCGTACATATTTGTTTACGTACAGTTACGGAATAACGTATTCATAAATTGTTATTCATGTAGAATAATTGTATTTTTTAGAACGAACAACCTGAGATTTTTTTTTTGGTACACTAACAGTAAGGGGTTTCTTTCGTAATCCATATTCATAAAATGATTAACTAGGACAGTAATTAAAAGTTCTATACCGGTTGGCATCACTGAGTGCGGAAAAACATAACGGTACAAGCAAAGAAAATTCCAATGTCCATATATATATAATAACAATGTTAGTACTCTGTAGTCGTTCCTTCTCTATGTGACACTTGTCTTAAACTTTTCATCATGGACTTAATCTGTTTTGATAGAATCTGAAGTAATATTTTGCCATTCAGGGCATAGACATTGTTTCAGAGCAGTATTACTTCGTATTTCATGTTTTCCTCCTCTCTTTCAAGTGTACTCCAAAAATGTTCAGCGGGATTAATATCTCTGCGCTCTCATGCTCGAACGTGAGAACATGGGGAGTATGGTACGAGAACCAGAGACAAACAATTTCCATTGTACTCTTTGAGTGAGTGTCTTGTTGCAAGTGGCAAACAGTGCCTAAACCTAGCAACACTTTTTTGTAGTTTTAGATTTAGAGTTTTTAAATACTGATATCTACCCACGTTACCTTCGTGAAAAACATCTTATTCAACACGAGAGATAGCCATACATCCCTAACCCATACCATAATTCCTTCACTACCGCTTTTCAGTTGGTAGGGAAATGTGTCCTAAAATGACATGTTACTTCTCATACGACAGTATTGTGCTGTCGTTTTTCAAGAGGATAAGCGCAGTCGTGAACAGCACTTGTCTGTACGAACTGTCTGCGTGATGTAGAGGTGCTCCAGTGGCCAGCAAGATTCCCAGATCTGTCGCGGATAGTACAGGGTTATTACAAATGATTGAAGCGATTTCACAGCTCTACAATAACTTTATTGTTTGAGATATTTTCACAATGCTTTGCACACACATACAAAAACTCAAAAAGTTTTTTTACGCATTCACAAATGTTCGATATGTGCCCCTTTAGTGATTCGGCAGACATCAAGCCGATAATCAAGTTCCTCCCACACTCGGCGCAGCATGTCCCCATCAATGAGTTCGAAAGCATCGTTGATGCGAGCTCGCAGTTCTGGCACGTTTCTTGGTAGAGGAGGTTTAATCACTGAATCTTTCACATAACCCCACAGAAGGAAATCGTATGGGGTTAAGTCGGGAGAGCGTGGAGGCCATGACATGAAATGCTGATCATGATCTCCACCACAACCGATCCATCGGTTTTCCAATCCCCTGTTTAAGAAATGCTGAACATCATGATGGAAGTGCGGTGGAGCACCATCATGTTGAAAGATGAAGTCGGCGCTGTCGGTCTCTAGTTGTGGCATGAGCCAATTTTCCAGCATGTCCAGATACACGTGTCCTGTAACGTTTTTTTCGCAGAAGGAAAAGGGGCCGTAAACTTTAAACCGTGAGATTGCACAAAACACGTTAACTTTTGGTGAATTGCGAATTTGCTACACGAATGCGTGAGGATTCTCTACCGCCCAGATTCGCACATTGTATCTGTTCACTTCACCATTAAGAAAAAATGTTGCTTCATCACTGAAAACAAGTTTCGCACTGAACGCATCCTCTTCCATGAGCTGTTGCAACCGCGCCGAAAATTCAAAGCGTTTGACATTGTCATCGGGTGTCAGGGCTTGTAACAATTGTAAACGGTAAGGCTTCTGCTTTAGCCTCTTCCGTAAGATTTTCCAAACCGTCGGCTGTGGTACGTTCAGCTCCCTGCTTGCTTTATTCGTCGACTTCCGCGGGCTACGCGTGAAACTTGCCCGCACGCGTTCAACCGTTTCTTCGCTCACTGCAGGCCGCCCCGTTGATTTCCCCTTACAGAGGCATCCAGAAAGTTTAAATTGCGCATACCATCGCCGAATGGAGTTAGCAGTTGGTGGATCTTTGTTGAACTTCGTCCTGAAGTGTCGTTGCACTGTTATGACTGACTGATGTGAGTGCATTTCAAGCACGACATACGCTTTCTCGACTCCTGTCGCCATTTTGTCTCACTGCGCTCTCGAGCGCTCTGGCGGCAGAAACCTGAAGTGCGGCTTCAGCCGAACAAAACTTTATGAGTTTTTCTACGTATCTGTAGTGTGCTGTGACCATATGTCAATGAATGGAGCTACAGTGAATTTATGAAATTGCTTCAATCATTTGTAATAGCCCTGTACATGTGTTGGATAGCTTGGACATCAACTCCGACCCTGCGCAGTTACCCAGGATATCGAAGACCAGATACAACAGTTGTGGATCAAGTTGCATCAGTAGAGGATGTAACAACCTTATGACATTTTTCCCATCCTAATCAATACGTGGGTGTGGGACAGAGGGGGTGCATTGACATACTGATGATTGTGATCATACTGTAAAGTGCTTTTTAAATTTGATTAGGATCAAATGAAAGAACAAGTTTACTGTTACCAGTCACCGTTTTATTTTTTCCACGACGCGTTTCGAAGGTTTAAACCTTCATCATCGAAACGCGTCGTGGAAAAAGTAAAACGGTGACTGGTAACAGTAAACTTGTTGTTTCATTTGATGTCAGTAACAGTCACGGTAAATCCTAACCTAAAAATGTTCGCATTTAAAATTTGATTAGATTTTGTAATCACTGCAGTAACATAACATAGCCGATCAATTCGTAAAGTTTCATTTTACATTCTTACTTCCCTTTTGGATGATTCACTGTTTTAGTCAGGCAGTATAATTAAAACTGTACACACGGCTGAATGGAAGAGAACTGGTAATACCATACTCTTTGTTCTCCATTACAAAATATTTAACAGCTGACTTCCTCAATTTCCAGCGCTATGGAGGCAGCAAAACAGTCATATGAACATTTCGAATATGTCACAGTTTGGATGTAGGTTGAAGTATCTTGTGAAAAATTTTCCAATAATGTTCATAGCATCTTGATGGAAGACGATCCCTGTAAAATTCCTGATACTATGTAGATGGCTGACATCTCATTTGAACGGACACTTAATACCCAGAGAAAGGGTGTAGATATGAAGGCTACACACTAAAGACGTTCCGTTGTGATCATTTCATTGTTCCGTCTGGAAAAGTTGGAGCCTATTGGAAAGACCAACAGAAAGCTTTATGTGACTGCGGACGAAATGTGTATCCACGATGTATAGCCGAAACTGTGGGCGGCCAAACATGAAAGAGCTCCAGATCGAGCGAAATAGTTCTGGCGACGAGAAAATTGATGGCTATCAGTTCTTATGGCTCAAACTTCTCTACTGAAAAGATCTCACGTCTTTTGTTGGAGAAGATAGAATTGCAGCAGTTGGCCCAAGCAATTCTTCTCTTTTATCTAATCAATAATCACAACCACTGTAATGCTGTTAAGTGTAATGTTGTTGCATTAATTTATTCTGAAAGCGGTGCTGATATTCGAGATAATAAAAGCGGGTTACAAGCCGTGAGCTATCTGGGGAAGTTAACCTTGCATTACTGCGCAACTGTTTCACCAGGTATCCAGTCTAGCTTACCAAATTCCCAACCAGACTAACATTAATTATAATCTTTTAGTACTCATCTTACAATAACCGGTGATATATATATATATATATATATATATATATATATATATATATATATATATATAACGACACTTTAAATAAAAAGAAATAAATCAGTTTATATTCGGACATTTATTTTAACATTGATCATTGAAATTTGAGCATATTTAACTTGATTCATAACTAAACTGGTGCCTTATTTAGGATTGTGAAAATGTGAGTTTGTAATCTTACGGAACACATCAAATAGGGAGCCAAGATTCGGAGACTACATACAACACTGCATTCATAAAATAACACACGAAGAACATTGAAATATATTCAAGAGGAAATTAACCACAACCAACCGATTCAATTTTCACCCAAAGAAGTTACGTTCGTAGCGCAGTCCTGTCCATTATGAAATTACTACACACTGGTATACTAAATTCATACTAACCCTCTGTGAAATCTTCCCGAAAAGAATAGCTGAGGGCTACTTTGATTCTTATACCACATGCTTCACGTGGTCAACTTGGTTTCCACAAAGGGTGCGACTCAACAATACTTTTGATAATTAAAATAAATTACATCGAAACACAATTTACAAAAGAAAAACCTCGAACTGGTTGCTATCGTCTTACTATTAACCGAATGGGTCAAACAATTGTATAAGCACGTGGTACTGATCTCACAAAGTACACCCCACGTGGGTTGAACATAAAGAAAAGTTGCTATATTGAAAAATATTGTCAAGACGAGACGTTATAATCTCACGCACATTCGCATTTAAGATTGATGATCTTAGTTAGAGTTACTGATCAACACGTGGTTCCACTTTACCCACAAAGTAGTGCCAAAGCAACTACCGGAAGATATTCTGAACTTCACACTCGAATTACACTGCGTTGCAATTTAAGATAACATTAGATATTTTAGAGCTAAACCTGAAATAAAGGTGATTAAATTTTCAGTTAGGATGAACTTAAGAAATCCATTGTCCTACGGACTTAGCAGACACGCGCTTAGCCGGAGATCTTACCACTTCAGACGCTCGCCGCGGACAGACTGCCGTGGGTCCCTCCTGAGGGGTGCCTCACAAATACAAACGGAAGTGACCAGAGAGGCAGCTTCCTATACCAACATGACAAGGGACGGACAGGACCATACTAAGAATAGAAACCTCTCTGCTTTTAGAAAGCGTAGCTACCTGTTCCGACGTTGGTCCTAATGTTCTCTAGCAGACAGGCTTGTCTGCTACCATCAAGCATGCAACTAGAAATGCATTTGCTCATTCATCCTCTCACACAGAAGGGAAGGGGGATGACAGTATCTTATCAAATGGTTCAAATGGCTCTGAGCACTATGGGACTCAACATCTTAGGTCATAAGTCCCCTAGAACTTAGAACTACTTAAACCTAACTAACCTAAGGACATCACACACACCCATGCCCGAGGCAGGATTCGAACCCGCGACCGTAGCAGTCCCGCGGTTCCGGACTGCAGCGCCAGAACCGCTAGACCACCGCGGCCGGCAGTATCTTATCATATACAGTATATAAAAGAAAGCGGATGTAGGTTCCGTATGAGACTGTGTGACATGAGTTACATATAAACTGTGTTTTAAAGTGTAGTAGTGTGACAGATCGTTCTTGTTATGTGTAAAAGTAACACGTTTCACTGCTCAGTCTCCTCCCAGATAGTCAGAAAGACCACAGTAAATTTAGAAGAGGAACTTATGCCGTAAATGACAACAGATTTAAGAAATTAACATGAAAGGAATCAAACAGATACCTTTCACCACTATACGGTATCGGTTCCCAAATGTGTTATCTGTTTTAATTGATTTTCTGCCGCAATCTTACCCTTATTAACTTTTCGCCCTCGTACAACTGCATCCCCTTTTTTCTTACTTTTTTGGTAAAATGTATCTCCGTGCCGGCCGGAGTGGCCGTGCGGTTCTAGGCGCTGCAGTCTGGAGCCGAGCGACCGCTACGGTCGCAGGTTCGAATCCTGCCTCGAGCATGGATGTGTGTGATGTTCTTAGGTTAGTTAGGATTACTTAGTTCTAAGTTCTAGGCGACTGATGACCTCAGAAGTTAAGTCGCATAGTGCTCAGAGCCATTTGAACCATTTGTATCTCCATATATCCTGTTGTTCATAACACGTTTTTATCATTGTTGTATGCCGGATCACTTCATTAAAATTTCCTTTTTTTGAAAAACTTCTGGGATAGGTTTAGGAAAGGTCCTGCAATTTCCTTGTTGAGTGTTGTTATCGTGTCATGTACCATTCGCCGTATGGTGACTTACGGAGTTCAAATGAAATGCACACCAAAATACCTCAACCCATTTTTCAGTGGATGAAAAAATTGTTTTATACCGCCATAGTTCCTCCGTTAGGTTAATTAGTTTATCACGATTAGCTACTTCCGGTCCTGTTGCAATTTTATTGTGTTATACTTGTCCCATTGTACCGGACCAACTAAACTTATGCAGGTATGATAAAATACTTGACGTAAGTAAAAAGAAGAGTCAATTGTTTCATGCAACTGACTACTGTGTTTTATCACAAGAAACCTCATTCTCAGAACTTAACTGACCTTACGAATTTAATACGTAAAAACAAACTGTAAAATGCTTCCTCCATGCTACATATTCAACGATTTGTCCTTAGATTGAATGTGTCATTATTCTGAAGTGAGCTGCATCGAAGGGCATATCCACATACAAAAATATTGTTTTTACTTCGCTGATTGTTTTATGCCTTCTTTAAGGCACGATAGCCTCGGCAGACTGTCCTGTTGTTGTTGTTGTGGTCTTCAGTCCTGAGACTGGTTTGATGCAGCTCTCCATGCTACTCTATCCTGTGCAAGCTTCTTCATCTCCCAGTACCTACTGCAACCTACATCCTTCTGAATCTGCTTAGTGTATTCATCTCTTGGTCTCCGATTTTTACCCTCCGCGCTGCCCTCCAATACTAATTTGGTGATCCCTTGATGCCTCAGAACATGTCCTACCAACTGATCCCTTCTTCTGGTCAAGTTGTGTCACAAACTTCTCTTCTTCCCAATCCTGTTCAATATTTCCTCATTAGTTACGTGATCTACCCATCTAATCTTCAGCATTCTTCTGTAGCACCACATTGAGAAAGCTTCTATTCTCTTCTTGTCCAAATTATTTATCGTCCATGTTTCACTTCCATACATGGCTACACTCCATACAAATACTTTCAGAAATGACTTCCTGACACTTAAATCTATACTCGATGTTAACAAATTTCTCTTCTTCAGAAACGCTTTCCTTGCCATTGCCAGTCTACATTTTATATCCTCTCTACTTCGACCATCATCAGTTATTTTGTTTCCCAAATAGCAAAACTCCTTTACTACTTTAAGTGTCTCATTTCCTAATCTAATTCCCTCAGCATCACCCGACTTAATTCGACTACATTCCATTATCCTCGTTTTGCTTTTGCTGATGTTCATCTTATATCCTCCTTTCAAGACGCTATCCATTCCGTTCAACTGCTCTTCCAAGTCCTTTGCTGTCTCTGAAAGAATTACAATGTCATCGGTGAACCTCAAAGGTTTTATTTCTTCTCCATGGATTTTAATACCTACTCCAAATTTTTCTTTTGTTTCCTTTACTGCTTGCTCAATACACAGATTGAATAACATCGGGGAGAGGCTACAACCCTGTCTTACTCCCTTCCCAACAACTGCTTCCCTTTCATGTCCCTCGACTCTTATAACTGCCATCTGGTTTCTGTACAAATTGTAAATAGCCTTTTGCTCCCTCTATTTTACCCGTGCCACCTTCAGAATCTGAAAGAGAGTATTCCAGTCAACATTGTCAAAAGCTTTCTTTAAGTCTACAAACGCTAGAAACGTAGGTTTGCCTTTCCTTAATCTTTCTTCTAAGATAAGTCGTAAGGTCAGTATTGCCTCACGTGTTCCAGTATTACTACGGAATCCAAACTGATCTTCCCGAAGTCGGCTTCTACTAGTTTTTCCATTCGTCTGTAAAGAATTCGTGTTAGTCTTTTGCAGCTGTGGCTTATTAAACTGACTGTTCGGTAATTTTCACATCTGTCAACACCTGCTTTCTTTGGGATTGGAATTATTATATTCTTCTTGAAGTCTGAGGGTATTTCGCCTGTTTCATACATCTTGCTCACCAGATGGTAGAGTTTTGTCAGGACTGGCTCTCCCAAGGCCGTCAGTAGTTCCAATTGAATGTTGTCTACTCCGGGGGCCTTGTTTCGACTCAGGTCTTTCAGTGCTCTGTCAAACTCTTCACGCAGTATTGTATCTCCCATTTCTTTTTCATCTACATCCTTTTCCATTTCCATAATATTGTCCTCAAGTACATCGCCCTTGTATAAACCCTCTATATACGCCTTCCACCTTTCTGCTTTCCCTTCTTTGCTTAGAACTGGGATGCCATCTGAGCTCTTGATATTCATACAAGAGGTTCTCTTATCTCCAAAGGTCTCTTTAATTTTCCTGTAGGCAGTATATATCTTACCCCTAGTGAGATAAGCCTCTACATCCTTACATTTGTCCTCTAGCCATCCCTGCTTAGCCATTTCGCACTTCCTGTCGATCTCATTTTTGAGACGTTTGTATTCCTTTTTGCCTGCTTCATTTACTGCATTTTCATATTTTCTCCTTTCATCAATTGAATTTAATATTTCTTCTGTTACCTAAGGATTTCTATTAGCCCTCACCTTTTTACCTACTTGATCGTCTGCTGCCTTCACAACTTCATCCCTCAAAGCTACCCATTCTTCTTCTACTGTATTTCTTTCCCCCATTCCTGTCAATTGTTCCCTTATGCTCTCCCTGAAACTCTGTACAACCTCTGGTTCTTTCAGTTTATCCAGGTCCCATCTCCTTAAATTCCCACCTTTTTGCAGTTTCTTCAGTTTTAATCTACAGGTCATAACCAATACATTGTGGTCAGAGTCCACATCTGCCCCTGGATATGTCTTACAATTTAAAACCTGGTTCCTAAATCTCTGTCTTACCATTATATAATCTATCTGATACCTTTTAGTTTCTCCAGGGTTCTTCCATGTATACAACCTTCTTTCATGATTCTTAAACGAAGTGTTAGCTATGATTAAGTTGTGCTCTGTGCAAAATTCTGCCAGACGGTTTCCTCTTTCATTTCTCTCCCCCAATCCATATTCACCCACTACGTTTCCTTCTCTCCCTCTTCCTACTCTCGAATTCCAGTCAGCCGTGACTATTAAATTTTCGTCACCCTTCACTTTCTGAATAATTTCTTTTATCTCATCATACATTTCTTCAATTTCTTCGTCATCTGCAGAGCTAGTTGGCATGTAAACTTGTACTACTGTAGTAGGTGTGGGCTTCGTATCTATCTTGGCCACAATAATGCGTTCACTACGCTGTTTGTAGTAGCTTACCCGCATTCTTATTTTCCTATTCATTATTAAACCTACTCCTGCATTACCCCTATTTGATTTTGTGTTTATAATCCTGTAGTCACCTGACCAGAAGTCTTGTTCCTCCTGCCACCGAACTTCACTAATTCCCACTATATCTAACTTTAACCTATCCATTTCCCTTTTTACATTTTCTAACCTACCTGCCCGATTAAGTGATCTGACATTCCACGCTCCGATCCGTAGAACGCCAGTTTTCTTTCTCCTGATAACGACATCCTCTTGAGTAATCCCCGCCCGGAGATCCGAATGGGGGACTATTTTACCTCCGGAATATTTTACCCAAGAGGACGCCATCATCATTTCATCATACAGTAAAGCTGCATGCCCTCGGGAAAAATTACGGCCGTAGTTTCCCCTTGCTTTCAGCCGTTTGCAGCACCAGCACAGCAAGGCCGTTTTGGTTATTGTTACAAGGCCAGATCAGTCAATCATCCAGACTGTCGCCCTTGCAACTACTGAAAAGGCTGCTGCCCCTCTTCAGGAACCACACGTTTGTCTGGCCTCTCAACAGATACCCCTCCATTGTGGTTGCACCTGCGGTACGGCTATCTGTATCGCTGAGGCACGCAAGCCTCCCCACCAACGGCAAGGTCCATGGTTCATGGCGGGAGGCAGGCTATCCTAGCTCACAAAAAATTAAATGACGACAGGATTGCGAAAATCTGGCAACTATCAGATTACGCAATGACGTATAGTATCTGAACTTTTAAACGTTTCTCTTCTAAAACTTTCCACATGTTATAATGCTTTCTACAGCATCACAACACGACTTGACTACCATTCACTACAACTTCCTGCCAAGTCTGCACACGATAAAGAAGACAGACACAGACATTCCTACGAAGCAAAGAGTCAATACGACTTAAATAATGAAAAACTGCACCAGTTACTCTTCTTTTTCTTTTTTGTGCTTGGCACAACGCGTTCCCAGAATTTATTCCGATTTTCAACTGCATTTGTTTACATAAATATTTTCTGTGATGGTTGCATGTGTGATTTTCTGCCTCTCTTGGACTGTAGCTCTCTTTTTGATGCTATACTACAGTCGGAAAATCGGATAAATAAATCTTGGATTGTTTTTTACACGCTAATGTTAGAGATAGCATTTTTTTCTGCTTACAAGAATTGTGCATCCTCCATTACGCGGACGCTAACCATCACTTACACTGTTTGTTTTTGTAATATTACGTTGCTGCTTGTCGCCACGACAACTTACGTTTTACGGCTGTAAATGACTTACTATTAAAAGCCAACAGCGCTACCAATGAACGAAACATTTTACAGGAATGGCACAGGTAAACGTCTGATGGGAGCATAGCGTCCCCTGCTGAAGGCTGCTAGCAATTTGAACACATGGCGAAGGAAAAGAAAGGAAATTTCGGTAGAAAGCAATTATGTTAACACAAGTTAGTTAGTTAGATAGTTGAGTGTTCCATTGATGAATCGCATGGTACAGTAGCCGTTATGATGTGGAACGTGGCAAGTGCACTATATATATACACAGGGTGGTCCATTGATAGAGACCAGGCCAAATATCTCACGAAATAAGTTAGCATCAAACGAAAAAACTACAAAGAACGAAACTCGTCTTACTTGAAGGGGGAAACCAGATGGCGATATGGTTGGCCCGCTAGATGGCGCTGCCATAGGTCAATCGGATATCAACTGCGTTTTTTTTTAAATAGGAACCCCCATTTTTTTATTACATACTCGTATAGTACGTAAAGAAATAGGAATGTTTTAGTTGGACCACTTTTTTCGCTTTGTGATAGATGGCGCTGTAATAGTTCAAATGGTTCAAATGGCTCTGAGCACTATGGTACTTACCTTCTGAGGTCATCAGTCCCCTAGGACTTAGAACTACTTAAACCTAACTAACCTAAGGACATCACACACATCCATGCCCGAGGCAGGATTCGAACCTACGACCGTAGCGGTCGCGCGGTTCCAGACTGTAGCGCCTAGAACTGCTCGGCCACTCCGACCGGCCGCTGTAATAGTCACAAACGTGTAAGTACGTGGTATCAAGTAACATTCCGCCAGTGCGAACGGTATTTGCTTCGTGATACATTACCCGTGTTAAAATGGACTGTTTACCAATTGCGGAAAAGGTCGATATCGTGTTGATGTATGGCTATTGTGATCAAAATACGCCCAACGGGCGTGTGCTATGTATGCTGCTCGATATCCTGGTCGACATCATCCAAGTGTCCGGACCGTTCTCCAGATAGTTACGTTATTTAAGGAAACAGGAAATGTTCAGCCACATGTGAAACGTCAACCACGACCTGCAGAAAATGATGATGCCGAAGTAGGTGTTTTAGCTGCTGTCGCGGCTAATCTGCACATCAGTAGCACAAAGTTGCGCGAGAATCGGGAATCTCAAAAACGCCGGTGTTGAGAATGCTACATCAACATCGATTGCACCCGTACCATATTTCTATGCACCGGGAATTGCATGGTGACAACTTTGAACGTCGTATACAGTTCTGCCACTGGGCACAAGAGAAATTACGGGACGATGACAGATTTTTTCCACGCGTTCTATTTAGCGACGAAGCGTCATTCACCAACAGCGGTAACGTAAACCGGCATAATATGCACTATTGGACAACAGAAAATCCACGATGGCTGCGGCAAGTGGAACATCAGCGACCTTGGGAGGTTAATGTATGGTGCGATGTTATGGGAGGTGTTGTGTTGGCAGAAGAGCCAACACCATGTTACTAGAGGAGGCCGAAATGCATGCGTTTAAGCTCACGCAGGCTGGCGTGAGGAGGGAAGGACTATACTGACGTGAGGTCTGGAACATGACAAGGAATTAGAACTCAGAAAGCGGACGTAATTAGTTTGATACTTAACTTTAATCCATTAATTATGAACGTCGCTCTTGACGGTACATGATTCACAATATTATCTATTCAGAATACGTTCTTGTAGAATAGGGCACCTTGCTAGGTCGTAGAAAATGAGGTAGCTGAAGGCTATGCTAAACTGTCGTCTCGGAAAATGAGAGTGTATGTAGGCAGTGAACCATCGCTAGCAAAGTCGGCTGTACAACTTGGGCGAGTGCTACGGAGTCTCTAGACTAGACCTGCCGTGTGGCTGCGCTCGGTCTGCAATCACTAATAGTGGCGACACGCGGGTCCGACGTATGCTAACAGACCGCGGCCGATTTTAAGACTACCACCTAGCAAGTGTGGTGTCTGGCGGTGACACCACAGGAGGAAGGATAATTGGCCCCCATTTTATCGATGGCAATCTAATTGGTGCAATGTATGCTGATTTCCTACATAATGTTCAAATGGTTCAAATGGCTCTGAGCACTATGCGACTTAACTTCTGAGGTCATCAGTCGCCTAGAACTTAGAAATAATTAAACCTAACTATCCTAAGGACATCACACAAATCCATGCCTGTGGCAGGATTCGAACCTGCGACCATAGCAGTCGCCCGGCTCCAGACTGTAGCGCCTAGAACCGCACGGCCACTTCGACAGGCAAGTTATGTTCGACTAATGTTAATACAAGTTGTTTCACTGCATGATAGAAAGGCGATGTACATCCAACATCATAGATGTCCGGCACATACCTCGCATGTGGTTGAAGCGGTATTGAATAGCATATTTCATGACAGGTGGATTGGTCATTAAAGCAGTATACCATGGCCCGCACGTTCGCCGGATCTGATGTCTTCGGATTTCTTTCTGTAGGGAAAGTTGAAGGATATTTGCTATCGTGATCCGCCGAGAACGCCTGACAACATGCGCCAGCGCTTTCTCAATGCATGTGCAAACATTACGGAAGGCGAACTACTCGCTGTTGAGAGGAATGTCGTTACACGTATTGCTAAATGCATTGAGGTTGGCGGACATTAGTTTGAGTATTTATTGCATTAATGTGGTATTTACACGTAATCACGCTGTAACAGCATGCGTTCTTAGAAATGATAAGTTCACAAAGTTACATGTATCACACTGGAACAGCCGAAATAAAATGTTCAAACGTACCTACGTTCTGTATTTTAATTCAAAAAACCCACCTGTTACCAACTGTTCGTTTAAAATTGTGAGCCATATGTTTGTGACAATTACAGCGCCATCTATCACAAAGCGAAAAAGTGGTCCAACTAAAACATTCATATTTCTTTACGTACTACACTAATATGTAATAAAAATAGGGTTTCCTCTTTTAAAAAAAAGCAGTTGATATCCGTTTGACCTATGGCAACGCCATCTAGCGGACCAACCGTAGCTCCATATGGTTTCCCCCTTCAAGCTAGACAAGTTTCGTTCTTTGTAGCTTTTTCGTTTGACTCTTATTTCGTGAGATATTTGCCTCGGTCACGATCAATGGACCACCCTGTATATATTACAGTATAATGTTAAAGGCTAATATTTCTGTTATTTATCCCATTCCCTTAAATGGCACAAAATGAATATATTATATTCAGAGACTTATTTATTCCTATTCAAGAATTCATCTATGGTATAGAAGGAGCTGTCAAGGAGATATGATTTCAATTTATTTTTGAAGCTATTACTGCTGTCTGTCAGACATTTTATTTCATCTGGTAATTTGTCAAAAAATTTTATAGCAGCACATTTAACCCCTTTCTGTGCTAAAATGTGAGTTGAGTAAAGAGTAGCCTAAGTCTTTCTTTTTTCTGGTATTATAATGATGAATGCCAGTGTTGTTTTTAAACTGGTCCATGTTGTTGAGAACAAATTTCATTAGTGGGTAAATGTACTGTGAGGCCTTTGTAAGAATTCCCAAACTTTTAAAAAGATGCGTACAAGATGTGCAACTATGAACACCACGTTTTATTCTAACCACTTTCTTTTGAGCAGTGAAAACTTTTTGTTGAAATTTTGAGTTATCCCAAAATATTATTCTGTATGACATCAGAGAGTGAAATTATGCAAAGTATGTTATCTTACTAATTTCTATATCCTCAATATTGGCAATTATTCTGATTGCAAGAGATGCTGAACGTAGTCGCTTTAGAAGATCCAAAATGTGAATTTTGCAATTAAGAATCTCATCTATACATACAGCCAAAAATGTAGTATGCTCTACCCTGTCTACTGACTTCTGTTGATGTGTTCTATTTATTGAGGGAATTGTACTTTTTGCAACAGAAAATTAAATATACTGTGTTCTTTCAAAGTTTAAAGCAAGCCAATTTGCAGAAGATCAATTAAAGACTTTTCCAAAGACGTTACTTGTATCATTTTGAATTGGAGTTTCTTTTACTGGATTAATAATAATGCTTGTATCATCAGCAAACAATATCAGTTCAGCTTCTTGTTTCAGATAATAAGTGAGGTCGTTCACATATATCAAGAACAGAAGGGGCCCCATTATTGAACCCTGTGGAACACCTAATGTAATTTCACCCCAGTTAGATGAAGCAGCAAGCTTATTTAAATCACTTGATTCATATAAAGAGACTTTCTGTTTCCTGTTCTGTAGGTGTGACTTAAACCACTCATATGCTGTTCCATTTTTACCATAGAATTGTAATTTCTGTAACTCAGTGTGATGGTTCACACAATCAAATTCTTTGGACAAGCCACAGAAAAGTCCTATTGGTGACATTTTACTATTTAAAGACTCTATTATGTGGACAGTGAAGTTGTATATTGCTGTTTCAGTAGAACAGCATTTTTGAAATCCGAACTGTGATTTACTAAGTATCCCATTACTGTTGAGATGGCTAACCACTCTTGAGTCCATTACTTTCTCGAAGTTTTCTGAAAATGCTGTAAGCAAGGATACTGGCCGAAAATTATTGACATCTGTGGTGTTCCCCTTTTTGTAGAGAGGCCTGACAAAAGCATATTTAAACCTGTCTGGGAAAATACCTTGAGTTAGTGATGCATTACGTATGTTACTCAGAACTTCAGCTGTAATTGTTCCACATTGTTTAATATCTTATTAGAGATCTCATCTACTCCAACAGAACATTTATTTTTCCAAAATTTAATAATTTTACTTATGTCACAAGATCTTGTTAGGTGAAACTTAATCTGACTAAATTTTTTCAAAACTGACTCTTCTATGTACTGCCTGGCTTTTTCTTTTGAACTATTCTCACCAATTTTTTACCCTACACTTAAGAAATGGTTGTTAAATACATTAGCTACTTGTGAACTGTTGGGTACGATGGTCTCATTAGACTTCTTAGAATTTGACGTTATTCAACAAACGACTTTTGCACGACAAATAAGTGGACATGGAATGTCATTAACCAATACCATGCAGTCCCACTACAAAAATGAACATGTCCAGAGTCAAATAATTGCTGTAGTCTTACGCACGAGAATCTGAGTACATTGTTGTTGTTGTGGTCTTCAGTCCTGAGACTGGTTTGATGCAGCTCTCCATGCTACTCTATCCTGTGCAAGCTTCTTCATCTCCCAGTACCTACTGCAACCTGCATCCTTCTGAATCTGCTTAGTGTAGTGATCTCTTGGTCTCCCTCTACGATTTTTACCCTCCACGCTGCCCTCAAATGCTAAATTTGTGATCCTTTGATGCCTCAAAACATGCCCTACCAACCGATCCCTTCTTCTAGTCAAGTTGTGCCACAAACTTCTCTTCTCCCCAATCCTATTCAATACCTCCTCATTAGTTACATGATCTAACTACCTTATCTTCAGCATTCTTCTGTAGCACCACATTTCGAAAGCTTATATTCTCTTCTTGTCCAAACTGGTTATCGTCCATGTTTCACTTCCATACATGGCTACACTCCATACAAATACTTTCAGAAACGACTTCCTGACACTTAAATCTATACTCGATGTTAACAAATTTCTCTTCTTCAGAAACGATTTCCTTGCCATTGCCAGTCTACATTTTATATCCTCTCTACTTCGACCATCATCAGTTATTGTACTCCCTAAATAGCAAAACTCCTTTACTACTTTAAGTGTCTCATTTCCTAATCTAATCCCCTCAGCATCACCCGACTTAATTCGACTACATTCCATTATCCTCGTTTTGCTTTTGTTGATGTTCATCTTACATTCCTTTCAAGACACTGTCCATTCCGTTCAACTGCTCTTCCAAGTCCTTTGCTGTCTCTGACAGAATTACAATGTCATCGGCGAACCTCAAAGTTTTTACTTCTTCTCCATGACTTTTAATACCTACTCCAAATTTTTCTTTTGTTTCCTTTACTGCTTGCTCAATATACAGATTGAATAACATCGGGGAGAGGCTACAACCCTGTCTTACTCCTTTCCCAACCACTGCTTCCCCTTCATGCCCCTCGACTCTTATAACTGCCATCTGGTTTCTGTACAAATTGTAAATAGCCTTTCGCTCCCTGTATTTCACCCCTGCCACCTTCAGAATTTGAAAGAGAGTATTCCAGTTAACGTTGACAAAAGCTATCTTTAAGTCCACAAATGCTAGAAACGTAGGTTTGCCTTTTCTTAACCTTTCTTCTAAGATAAGTCGTAAGGTTAGTATTGCCTCACGTGTTCCAACATTTCTGCGGTATCCAAAGTGATCTTCCCCGAGGTCCGCTTCTACCAGTTTTTCCATTCGTCTGTAAAGAATTCGTGTTAGTATTTTACAGCTGTGGCTTATTAAACTGATAGTTCGGTAATTTTCACATCTGTCAACACCTGCTTTCTTTGGGATTGGAATTATTATATTCTTCTTGAAGTCTGAGGGTATTTCGTCTGTCTCATACATCTTGCTCACCAGATGGTAGAGTTTTGTCATGACTGGCTCTCCCAAGGCCGTCAGTAGTTCCAATTGAATGTTGTCTACTCTGGGGGCCTTGTTTCGACTCAGGTCTTTCAGTGCTCTGTCAAACTCTTCACGCAGTATCTTATCTCCCATTTCATCTTCATCTACATCCTCTTCCATTTCCATAATATTGTCCTCAAGTACATCGCCCTTGTATAAACCCTCTATATACGCCTTCCACCTTTCTGCTTTCCCTTCTTTGCTTAGAACTGGGATGCCATCTGAGCTCTTGATATTCATACAAGTAGTTCTCTTCTCTCCAAAGGTCTCTTTAATTTTCCTGTAGGCAGTATCTATCTTACCCCTAGTGAGACAAGCCTCTACATCCTTACATTTGTCCTCTAGCCATCCCTGCTTAGCCATTTTGCACTTCCTGTCGATCTCATTTTTGAGACGTTTGTATTCCTTTTTGCCTGCTTCATTTACTGCATTTTTATATTTTCTCCTTTCATCAATTTAATTCAATATTTCTTCTGTTGCCCAAGGATTTCTATTAGCCCTCGTCTTTTTACCTACTTGATCCTCTGCTGCCTTCACTACTTCATCCCTCAGAGCTACCCATTCTTCTTCTACTGTATTTCTTTCCCCCATTCCTGTCAATTGTTCCCTTATGCTCTCCCTGGAACTCTGTACAACCTCTGGTTCTTTCAGTTTATCCAGGTCCCATCTCCTTAAATTCCCACCTTTTTGCAGTTTCTTCAGTTTTAATCTACAGGTCATTACCAATACATTGTGGTCAGAGTCCACATCTGCCCCTGGATATGTCTTACAATTTAAAACCTGGTTCCTAAATCTCTGTCTTACCATTATATAATCTATCTGATACCTTTTAGTTTCTCCAGGGTTCTTCCATGTATACAACCTTCTTTCATGATTCTTAAACGAAGTGTTAGCTATGATTAAGTTATGCTCTGTGCAAAATTCTACAAGGCGGCTTCCTCTTTCATTTCTTCCCCCCAATCCATATTCACCTACTATGTTTCCTTCTCTCCCTTTTCCTACTGACGAATTCCAGTCACCCATGACTATTAAATTTTCGTCTCCCTTCACTACCTGAATAATTTCTTTTATCTCGTCATACATTTCATCAATTTCTTCATCATCTGCTGAGCTAGTTGGCATATGAACTTGTACTACTTAAGTAGGCATGGGCTTTGTGTCTATCTTGGCCACAATAATGCGTTCACTATGCTGTTTGTAGTAGCTAACCCGCACTCCTATTTTTTTTTATTCATTATTAAACCTACTCCTGCATTACCCCTATTTGATTTTGTATTTATAACCCTGTAATCACCTGACCAAATGTCTTATTCCTCCTGCCACCGAACTTCACTACTTCCCACTATATTTAACTATAACCTATCCATTTCCATTTTTAAATTTTCTAACCTACCTGCCCGATTAAGGGATCTGACATTCCTCGCTCCGATCCGTAGAATGCCAGTTTTCTTTCTCCTGATAACGACGTCCTCTTGCGTAGTCCCCGCCCGGAGATCCGAATGGGGGACTATTTTACCTCCGGAATATTTTACCCAAGAGGACGCCATCATCATTTAATCAAACAGTAAAGCTGCATGTCTTCGGGAAAAATTACGGCTGTAGTTTCCCCTTGCTTCGCAGTACCAGCACAGCAAGGCCGTTTTGGTTAATGTTACAAGGCCAGATCAGTCAATCATCCAGACTGTCGCCCCTGCAACTACTGAAAAGGCTGCTGCCCCTCTTCAGGAACCACATGTTTGTCTGGCCTCTCAACAGATACCCCTCCGTAGTGGTTGCACCTACGGTACGGCCATCTGTATCGCTGAGGCACGCAAGCCTCCCCACCAATGGCAAGGTCCATGGTTCATGGGGGGTACATATATTAATCAAAATTATCGATGTACTATCGGAATACGATGATAATACGGACGCATTCGTCCGGTATCCACATGTATAATATTAAGATCAGACAAGAAACAAACATGAAAAACGGAGACAGTAAGTCACATTGAGGAATAAAATCTTAAAAATACGATATCTACATATCAGACGGAAATTGAAAGTATATTGATGCGCGGTTTTCACAGAATGGACTGGTAGTTATGGGTTCGTATTGTTAGCCAATTAGCAGATAGTAATAACAATTGGAAAGAGCATTTTTTGTGCAAACATAAACTCTTTAAAACGTAAAATACGTATTGACATTAACAAACTAAAAGCAGGGTAAATTAAAATGTCAGTGCTGCTGGTTGCAGGATTCTAGTGCGAGTCATTTACGAAATATCGTATTTTCAAAAGTTCCCATACCGACACTTGCACAATATCAGTGGTAGCACACTCTAAAGAATAACGCAAGTGCATAAGGTAGTTGTATGGATTCTGACGAGTAACGAAACAGTTGACCATCACGGGTTGTGTTCAAAATTACCACCGGTAGCAGCAACACACGCGCTTCCAGTCTGGTGTAGAACAAGTCCTGCACACGTGCTAGTACTTCAGTGGCCAAGGTACAGGTCCTCTGCGTCCAATTCAACGATCTGAAAACAACTCGTTAAGACACGCTGTAGTACTTCGTGCACTATGGGCTGGACAATCATGATGGTGGTACCATACGTTCTAAAAGGAACGTCTTCTAGCATCTATTAGGAGGCTGCGAGACTTTTGCACGTTCAGTATTCTGTCTATGAAAAACGGGCCTATGAGCTGATGGTTCACTATCCCACACCATAGCTTTCACTCCATGGACGATGATGTTTCACATGATGAAGCCAACGGAAATTGTCAATAGAGCAATAGCACATGCTTGGGCTGTTTACCTGCCCATGTTCTGTGAATGTGGCTTCATCACTAAACAAGATACGTAATACATGTGGAGAATCTTGTCTTAATGCACATGTACAGAAGTTAACACGATTATCTTAAACGTTTCTCTGCAGCTCTTGGGCCGGTCGGAGTGGTCGAGCAGTTCTAGACGCAACAGTCTGGAACCGCGCGACCGCTACGGTCGCAGGTTCGAATCCTGCCTCGGGCATGGATGTGTGTGATGTCCATAGGTTGGTTAGGTTTAAGTAGTTCTAAGTTCTAGGGGACTGATGACCTTAGAAGTTAAGTCCCGTAGTGCTCGGAGCCTTTTGAACCATTTTCTTTGAAGCTCTTTATGGAGAGAGATGTGACAGGGATGAGACCTATGTTGATGGAGACTGCGAGGACACTAGCCCAAGCCGTGCCACTTCCTCGTGCGATTTGGGCGTAACGTGCAGATCAACTGCAACAGCAGCAAGAACATTAATTTCTTTCCTTCTGTTAAGTTATATGTGTGTTACTCTACCATTTTCACGTAACTGCTTGAACAGGCTAATAAAAAAATTGCTGAGATGGTAGACGTCTGTTGGGATATCTTGCCGCCTACACCGTTCAAAAACGAACTGTATTCTTCCTACATTTTCCATATGCCATGAGCATGTCCGCTTTTTCTGCATTAGTAAATCATATCGTCCACTCACTACCTACTGCTTGGTCTGTCACACACAAACTAACTAGCAAGTTGCAGCATACTGTACGCAAACATACGATCATATCTAGTAACTACGCTGGCTGAATGGCACAAAGAAAAGTCAGTTTGGGAACTTTTTAAATTACAATATCTCGTATAGACTCGCACTAGAATCCTTTAACAAACACTACTGACATTCTAATTTACCCTACTTCAGATTTGTTAAAGTCAATAGGCATTGTCCCATTTTAAAAAGTGTACGTTTGAACAAAGAATACAATTTCTACATATTATTACAATCTGTTGATAGGCTAACAATACGAACCAAATATCATTCATATACCTATTTCAAGGTTGCTTTTACTATTGTCTGTCGGTTCATTAATACACAACACGAACAACAACCATGGCGACACGAGTACCTGGAACACTCCTGAAGTTACCCATACATCTATCGATGACTCACGATCGAAGACGACATGCTGATGCATCCTTCCTATCAAGAAATCCTTATCACATTCTAAAATTTTGTTTGGTACCCCGTATAAACGTACTTTGGTGTGGCACCAACTCAAAAGCCTGACCTTGACCCATGGCTGTCAAGATGTCGTGTGAGAAAAACTGAAGTTGAGTCTCCCATGATCCATGTTTTCGGAATCCATACTGGTTGGAATGGAGGATGTCATCCTGTTAGGGACATTTTATCACGTTTGCGGACGTAAAGCGTCCTAGGATTCAACAATGAAAAGAAGAAATGGTCCAAATGGCTCTGAGCACTATGGGACTCAACTGCTGTGGTCATAAGTCCCCTAGAACTTACAACTACTTAAACCTAACTAACCTAGGGACACCACACACATCCATGCCCGAGGCAGGATTCGAACCTGCGACCGTAGCGGTCGTGCGGTTCCAGACTGTGGTGCCTTTAACCGCTCGGCCACTCCGGCCGGCAACAATGAAAAGATGTGAGTTGTTCTTTCTCAAATTACTGGGTAAGTTCTCTTTTCTTTAAATTAAAATGGAAACTATCTGTACAGAAGTTAACATGGATGCCATGGGGACCTGGAACCTTGCTTACTTTCAGCAATTTCGCTGTTTGGCAACGCCATTGACTACATCTACGTCCAGATCTATACTCCACCAGCCACCTTACCGTGTCTGGCGAAGGGTACATTGTGTAACACTGTCACTGCCCTTTTTCGTGTTGCAGTCGATTATGGTTTGCAGGAAGAATGAGTGCCGGTAAGCCTCCATGTAGGGCGACTCTTTCTAATTTTATCTTGATGGTGTTTTCAAGAGATACACGTTGGAGGAAGAAATAAACTAGATCGTTGTTTTAGCAACGTATGGTCTCGTGATGCAGAACGCCTCTCTTATAACGTCTACTACTAGAGTAGACTGAATATCTCCTTGAAGTTTTCGCTCTTAGTAAATAAACCTGAACGAATCGTGCTTTTTTTTTTAATGGACTTCGTTTCCTTCGTCAATTCCTTCTGAAATGGATCCCGTATTGGCGAGCAGTATTCAAGTATTGGTCCAGCGAGTGTTCTGTAGGATCACATTTCCTGAGGTGTTTTCCACTGAATCTGACTGGCATCTGCTCTATCCGCGATTAATTTTATTTAGTCGTTCCACTTCAGATGGCTACGAGGGTAATCCCAAAAGTAAGGTCTCCTATTTTTTATACGTACATAGACCTGTTTATTTCTACAGTGGTTTACATCAGTTTACAGCTTGAACATGTAGCTATTTTTCGACATAATCACCATTTCTGTCGATGCATTTTTGTAGGCACTGTGACAGTTTTTGTATGCCCATGTCATACCATCTCGTCACCATGCTGTTCAGAAACTTATGAACCTCTTCTTTCACCTCGTCGTCGGAGCTGAATTGCCTTCCGGCCAAATGTTCTTTTAACCTAGGGAACAGGTGATAATCACTGGGCGCCAAGTCAGGACTATAGGATGGGTGGCTGATTATGTTCCACTGAAACCGTTTCAGGAGAGCAACGGTTTGCCGAGCGATGTGTAGGTGAGCGTTGTCATGGAGAATGTGTACGTCCTTGCTCAACATTCCTCTTCTCCGGTTCTGAATTGACCGTTTCAGTTTTTTTCAGAGTCTCATAGTACCTGTCAGTGTTAACTGTGGTCCCAGCGATTCAGCTCTGACTATGAGGTGAAAGAAGAGGTTCATAACTTTCTGAACAGCATGGCGGCGAGCTGGTATGACATGGGCATACAAAAACTGCCACAGCGTCTACAAAAATGCGTCGACAGAAACGGTGATTATGTCGAAAAACAGCTAAATGTTCAAGCTGTAAACTGATGTAAACCATTGCAGAAATAAAGAGGTCTATGTACTTATAAAAAAATAGGAGACCTTACTTTTGGGAGTACCCTCGTATTATCATAGATATATTGTAATAGTAACTGGTTCCAGTGATTTGTTTCTGTCTGTGCACTCGCAATATGTCACGTGCTTATTTTGAGGGTCAAATGCCAGTTCCTGCAACAATCGTAAATCATTTGGAGTTCTCCCTCAAATTCGCTACAATTTTTCTAGTATTGCGGCTTCTCTGTGTGCAACGGCATCATCCACGAAAAGCCTCGTAGAACTTGCAGCGTTATCTACTCGGTAATTTGTGTATATTGTGAAACGTAACGGCCCTATAACACATTCTTGGAGTGTCTGAAGACTTCTGTCAGCTAAAACTCTTCAGTTCAGTTACACATTGGTCTGATATTCCGTATGCTCGTAATTTGATTGTTGTGGCAGTGTGGAACGGTGCTGAACGACCTCCGGAAGTCAAGGAACGCGTCATCTGCCTGGACGGCTGTAAACAGGACGTTTATAATTAAAGTTTCGGTCTTGAGCCAGTGTAGACGGAATACTGTTTACTGTATGGGTACCCAGCTTTAAAAGGGTCGTGTTCATAGTGTGCGCTGCGAGATTTGGGTTGTTCGGAGTGTTAGCGTCGCGACTTGCCATTAGTGGTAAGGCGACGTGGGATTGAAAGACAAAATGGCTCTGAGCACTATGGGACTGCTGAGGTCATTAGTCCCCTAGAACTTAGAACTAGTTAAACCTAACTAACCTAAGGACAACACACACATCCATGCCCGAGGCAGGATTCGAACCTGCGACCGTAGCGGTCTCGCGGTTCCAGACTGCAGCGCCACAACCGCGCGGCCACTTCGGCCGGCGATTGAAAGACAAATATTAGTGTGTATTACAGCTGCAGACTATCAGCTTGGGGCTGGACAAAGTGATCAGGACCTTACTTGTAAAATTGTTTTGTCAAAACAACAACAAAAGTGCTGCTGACGTTGGCGAATATCGACATATTGAAAGAATACGGAGGGGTCCGGTATCCTCTTACCGCACCGTGGTTGACGAACATGATTCGGAAGTTCGAATTAACTGGCGGTTTGGGAATTGCTCCTGGAAGAGTCCGACGTGCAATTGCGCCACACATTGTTCACGAAGCCACCGTTGTCATGGCTGAGAATGCTGGACGCAGTGTGCGATCTTAAGCAGTGCGGGAACTGTCTCGCGACAGCTGAATCTTACATGCTCCATCGTTCGAAAAGTGCTGCGAACAACTGTGGAATAGTGTATGTACAAACTTCATATTAATCACCAACTTTTGCCGCCTGACTTTTGTAACCTGGAATGTAAACATGGTTCACAATATCGTTCAAATGGCTCTGAGCACTATGGGACTCAACTGCTGAGATCATTAGTCCCCTAGAACTTAGAACTAGTTAAACCTAACTAACCTAAGGACATCACAAACATCCATGCCCGAGGCAGGATCCGAACCTGCGGCCGTAGCGGTCTTGCGGCTCCAGACTGCAGCGCCTTTAACCGCACAGCCACTTCGGCCGGCACATGGTTCACAATTAACAAATGTTACCCTTTCATGTGAGAATTATAATGTGTTTCTTTCAATCGTTTATTCGTTATTTCTCATCGACAACTCCCTACAAACTTTGCCACGAAGCTTCATTGTTCTACGATCACTCATTTTTCATGAAGCCGCCTCAAGTAGCGAACGTTCAATTATAACCATCGTGTAGTGCTTTCTGGATCTCTTGAACGAATAGAGAGCGCTCGGTTTTCACAAATTCGTTGTTTTCGGAACCCGTGCTGACTCCTACAGAGCAGATTTCCGGTGTCCAGAAATCTTATGAGGCTAATATAGTCCAGGGTCACATCCTGCAACATGACTGTTACCAGCAACTGCGAGTAAGGTTCCAGTTCATGAAATAAGACAGCCAGTCAGTTGCCGGAGTGTATTTATAGATCTGAGCCATGTTTCGATACCGTTCTTCAGAAAAACGAATTACTTGGATTACATCACGTAAAACGTGTTACATCCATCACAAGCTGAGGTGGCCAAGTCAAATACAGGCAATGTAAATAAAATATCCATCAGAACTACTAGGATTAAAACTGTGGAGTCTTGCCCACTCGTCTCGTACAGCGTGCCTAAAGGATGCTGCAATCTCATAATGCTACACAACAACTCGGTCAAAATAACATTAATAGTTTTTATTACAAATAAGAATATTGAGAATACTACAACGGTGTCGCAAGCGGTAGGCGACATGCAACATAAATCGGAGTCCTTCGCTATATACAATGTTATGCAAATTTGACACACAATTTGTGGATCACTAATAACTGCTATCGTAGCGTTCCCTGCTAGGCCTGTCCGTATACTGCCCAAATACTGAGCGGCAGAGGTTGGCAGGAGCGGCGCTTATATTCTCCTCTTGTAGAGGCCGCTCCTGAGGTGGTGCGGTCCTAATCAGCTCACCATTGGCCGACGTCGTTTCACTGCCTTCTCTTCTCTTGCATTCTTCATCTTCGTTCTGGCGCTTGTGGTTCCGCCAGAACAAAAACAGCTATGGACATCGAAAAGACTAACGTCAACATAATGTCAGTCTAAAAATAAATAAATTTCAGCAACTGATTGTGTTATTACTTTATTAATTGATAATATGTCATAAACAGAGTGTATGGGTGTATCTCCTCCCAAATCCCTAGACCGATTTCAGCCAAATTAGACACAGGAACAACAGGCCTCGAGTGTAGTAGCACAGTGCTGTTTACAATTCTTGTCTCCAATAGGAGCGGAGATACCGCCAAAAACGTGTTTTTTAAACACCTGGCTTATAGCGAGAAATGGCTTTATGAGCCCCTACAATTAGGCTACGGTGCATGACAAGCATGTTGTGTTCTATGGACATGCTTTGCATACTGTCATGTGCATCAGAACCAAATAAATGATTTTCAGTCCCCTGATAGGTAGCTTGCCCTGTACAACAGATGCATTGTGGGAAAAGTGTAGGGCTACTTCATTGAACTGTATTCTGGGGGCTACATGTGCTGATGATCATGGCTAGGGACAGGTTGAGACTATAGAGGAGGGGATGGACAGAATGGGGGAGGGGAAGAGATGGACAAAGAGAGGGGGGGGGAGAGGAAAAGTATGAGCCAGGTGGAAGGGATAGGAAGGTAGCGTACAGATAAAAAAAAAGAGGAGGGGATCATGATATATCAGAGGGTGAAGCAAGGAGCCGGCCGCGGTGGTCGAGTGGTTCTAGGCGCTTCAGTCCGGAACCGCGCGACAGCTACGGTCACAGGTTAGAATCCTGCTTCGGGCATGGATGTGTGTGATGTCCTTAGATTAGTTAGGTTTAAGTAGTTCTAAGTTGTAGGGGTCTGATGACATCAGATGTTAAGTCCCACAGTGCTCAGAGCTATTTGAGGCAAGGAAGATATGGTCAAATGGTTGGAGGAAATGGTTGGAGAGGGATGGGAGGAGACGATGAAGAAACAGAGAGAGTGGGGAGGAGGAAATAGTGATGGGAGGATAAGATGGCTAGACAGATAGAGAAAGAGGCAGATACAGAGAGGGGTGACGCACGTGTGTTCTATATACCTGTCAAGAACATACATAGATGAAGCTGTGGGGAGTGGTCTACTAATATAATATAATACTAATAGGTCATAATATTGACCTATATATCACTCATTGTTGTGGTTTGAGAAGAAAACTGGGGCCGTACCACTTGAAAAGTGCCAGAAACCCGGAACTAGCTACTTGTAACAAATTAGTAGACATGCTTACCCAAGACTATAGCAGTTTAGGCAGAGGAAAAGATGGTTCTTCGCTTTACAAGTATTCACGAGGCCGGGGAACACAACGAAACGAAACTAACTCAACTAATTTGTTCAGCGAAATCCCTGTGCAAAGAGGCAGTACCAGGCAATGATAGTGTTAGTATGTTCCCTTAGCCGTAGGCATAGGAGAGTTGGTGGAAGACGGGGGCATATTGTGATGCAGATGACGTGTTGCGGCGCTGCCTAGCGAGTGCTCGCAGGCGGCTCCTGCAGTGTGGCGTGCACAGAGGGGAGGCGCGCCTTGTCTCGTGTGGGGCCGCGGCCTTGGCAGAGTGCCGGCGAGGAGCTTCTAATGGCACCGTGAGAGCCTCAGCGCCCCCCCCCCCCCCCCCCCCCCACACACACACACACACACAGCGGCGGGGTGTTTCACAAGTCACCTCGCGGCCCGCTCCTCAAGTAATGCACACCTCAACAGCTTTTGAGTACTGGATGGCGCAACGACAGCGAAAACTAGCGAAGATGCATTTCAAGGACTGAGGCAGAAGTTAGTGTCTTTCGTAATATCTATGAGAGTCATTACGAAATTACGAAACAAATGACTCCTATTGTTTTTTGTTGACTTTGAGTGTTAGAGTCAGATTATCTTCTAGAGACCACAAGCCAATTTTATACAATAAAAAATTATTCATATATTGATTGACATCCCTAAAAGCAACAAACTCCTGAATCATTTTTATGTATGTACATCTCTGCGAGCAGTGTGTCATGGAAAAATATCAGGCTGTTAACAAGACATGACAACACATGGGTAAAAATTAAATATTACTTTATTTCAGTTAACTAACGTAATAAGTCCGCCCCGATAGCTGAGTGGTCAGCTCAGCGGTCTGTCACGCCAAGGGGCCCGGGTTCGATTCCCGGCTGGGTCACAGATATTCTCTGCTCAGGGACTGGGTCTTGTATTGTCCTCTTTACCAAAAAAAAAAAATGTTCAAATGTGTGTGAAATCTTATGGGACTTAACTGCTAAGGTCATCAGTACCTAAGCTTACACACTACTTAACCTAAATTATCCGCCGGCCGCGGTGGCCGAGCTGTTCTAGGCGCTGCAGTCTGGAACTGCGGGACTGCTACGGTCGCAGGTTCGAATCCTGCCTCGGGCATGGATGTGTGTGATGTCCCTAGGTTAGTTAGGTTTACGTAGTTCTAAGTTCTAGGGGACTGACGATCTAGGATGTTAAGTCCCATAGTCCTCAGAGCCATTTGAACCTAAATTATCCTAAGGACAAACACACACACCCATGCCCGAGGGAGGACTCGAACCTCCGCCGCGACTAGCCACTCAGTCCATGACTGCAGCGCCCTAGACCGCTCGGCTAATCCCGCGCGGCCCTCATCATCATTTCATCATCATCAGTGGAAGACAACGGGAAACCACCACTGGAAGCTCTTCCATAGACGCTCACGCGGTGGACCTCTCAGACGAGGCTTCCCCATGATAAGACCTGCCGTAAGGCAGAACGCAAAGTAACATAATCAAAACTTTTCATTGCACTGTAAATTGCATAATATTCTTGATAATCTCTTTACTCTTATTTATTAAGGTAAGGTGTTATTAAGAAACATTACAAATTTTAAAAATTGCAAAAGTTATAAATGTTGTGCCTGTTCTTTCAGACATATCCGAAAGGACAGACACCATTTTGATCCTGCAGCTACTACAAATCAAGACACAAAAGAATTAAGGACGTTAACTACCAGTGCATATTAATTCATATCAATGGGGTAAATTGAAAATTTGTGCCAGACTAGGATTCGAACTTAGGTTTTCTGCTTACTAAGCACTACGCCATCCAGACACAATGGTCACCTCAACTGCACAGACTACCCTTCCACGCTTCCCATTAGACCTAAATTCTCAACTTGTACTACACACTACTTATATAGTGCCTCTGGTCATTAGCCTAATCGCCATCTCGCAGAAGTCGTATGAGTTTGCGCTTGGTGTGCAGCTTCACTGAGGGGATCATTGGCCGTCATCGCCTTAATTATATATGGCGTAGTGGTGAGTGCTTCTGCCTAGTAAGCAAGAGACCTGAGCTCTGTTTACGGTCCGGCACAAATTTTCATCATGCCCCATATTATAAATTAACGCCCACTGGCAGCTAAATTCTTTCGTGACTTGCAAATGTTTTATTGAAACGAAAAAGAAAATGAATGTAGTAGTATTCTAAGAATTATAAAACTTATTGGGACAATAAGTCTTAGTTAAGAGGAAGAACACTTCGAATTTGTCAGGCTTGAATAATCAAATCCCATGCAACTAATCCTTCCCTTCTTTCTCTTTTCCACTAAGGTACTGGCTGAACTGGTTTTCCTATTCTCATTTTCCTCCTCTCCTTTATCACTTTCCACTTAATATCTGCAGTTCCAAAAGTGGATTTTCTAGTTTTAGTTTCATTGTACATCAGATTTTCGGATGTATATTGTTGAAGAATTTACATCATACTATTTTCTTCGACATTCCCCTTCTCATACAATTTCCGTGGCAGCTTTTGAAGCCGAATCCGAGACTTACAACATTTTAGTGCTGTTTTACAAAGCATGCTGAACTCGTCGGAAACTACTTGTCGATGGGCGCTCTTGACACAAGCAATTATTCTGAGGATGACAAGCAGCTAACGTGTTCATATAACAGAGTGTACTGAATAAGATAAACATTACATCCAAAAGGAATGCAGTCCACTTTGGGAACAGGCACAATGTAAAAATACGTGCGGGCGAGGAGTTGCTAGATTGTTTGTCGGTGCTGTACGAAATTTTGGCCTTTTTGCTAATGTCCTGTTGCTTTTGTTGTTCTTCGGCAGACAGCAGCATCGGGGAAGCGGTACAGAGTGGCATCTCACACCGAGGTGTCTATAAAAGAGGAATGCGTCAGATTCCTTGCTGCTGAACAAATTATGTCAATTGAAACCGATCGACTGCTGCTGAAGTGTATGGAGATGATGCAATACATGTTAGCGAGACACGGCGTTGGGCGCTGCATTTCAGAAGTAGCGGAAAGGATGTGCGCTTAAAGACACGTCCTGGTCGACCCTGTTCAGCGACTATCCTTCAGGACGAACAGCTTATCTATCATCTCACCTTTGATGATCAGCTGGTGATGAATGATACATGTAATACCGTAAACAAGTTGTTACGCAGCCTCTGTTATGGAAAAGGTTTTGCGAGGTGGGCCTCGTTGATGCTTACACAAAACCAGAAAAATCGTAGATTGGAAATTTATCGGGACTTGCATGAGTAGTATGAGACTGAAGTTTTCTGAATGCTGTCGTCACCGCAGATGAGACGTAGTGTTCTTACAGCTAACCAGAATCCAAAAGACAGTCCATGGTGTGGCAACATGCAAATCCTCTAACAAAGAAAGCGTTCAAGACTCGGCAATCTGCAAAACAGTCATGTGCACAGTCTTCTGGAACAGGCCCTCGTATGTCTTGGAGTTTAAGGCAACTGTCAGTTCGTTATTTATATGAACGCATATTGTCTATTCTATGGATACTTTCGAAAGAACATACACCACTGTGATACATTTTATGTGTAAACTGAAGGTGGAGGGGGGAGAGGGAGAAAGGAAAAGAAAGGGATTTGCTGATGTCAACTACATCAGAATATCTGAAACTTCCTGGCAGATTAAAACTGTGTGCCAGACCGAGACTCGAGCTCAGGACTTTGCCTTAGGGGTGCGAGCAAGTGCTGTATTGACTCAGCTACCCAAGCACGACTCACGACCCGCCTTCACAGCTTCAGATCTGCCAGTACCTCGTCTCATACTTCCAGACTTCACAGAAGCTCTCCTGCGAATCTTGCGGAACTAGCACTCCTGCAAGAAAGGATATTGCGGAGACATGACTTACCCAGAGCCTGGGGGATGTTTCCAGAATGAGATTTTCACTCCGCAACGGAGTATGCGCTGGTATGAAACTTTATGGCGGATTAAAACTGTGTAGCTCCGTCGGTAGAGCACTTGCCTGCGAAAGGCAAAGGTCCCGAGTTCGAGTCTCGGTCCGGCACACAGTTTTAATCTGCCTAGAAGTTTCATATCAGCGCACACTCCGCTGCAGAGTGAAAATCTCATTCTGGAAGCATCAGAACATTATGCGCAATCAGCGGCGACAAGTGAAAATGTGAGCTGGACTAGGATTTGAACCTGGGATCACCGTCTTGCTAGGTAGGTACGCCAACCACTGCACCACCCGGGACACATGTTATCGCAACTGCGCGGACTATCTCGGCGTGCCACATTCCCACCGAACGTCAATTACCCCCAGTCACCGTCCATTTCCCCCATGATCGCTACTCTAGATTCACGATGGAGGTCTGATGTACTTGTGCGTTTGTACTGAAGAAGATGGATCCACTGTCCCTCTAGGCGAATCAGTTATATGGATGCATTGTCTCTGTTCTTTTGAAAACGTCCGAAAGAACAGGCACCACGTATTCGTATAACTGATTGGCCTAGGTGGACAATGGCTCTATCTTCTTCAGTGCGGATGCACAAATACGTGCGACCTCCTGCAGAAATCTCAGAGTAGAGGGCATGGAGAAAATGGACAGGGACTCGAATAGGCGGCGCTCGGTGAGGATGTGGATCGGTAGTGAGGCGCGCCGAGATACTCCGCGCAGTTGCGATAACCTATGGCCCGGGTGGCGTAGTGGTTGGGGTAGCTACCTAGTAAGTAGGAATCCTAGGTTTGAATCCTGGTCCTGCAGTAATCCCTCCATTTTCCTTTCCTTTATACCCCCTCCCCTTTAAATTTAAATATAAAAGAACAAGATGTCACTGACTCGGCTGAAAGCCGCTATTTTTAATGAAGCCACAGCAGAAGACAAACTTCGTCTTGTAACACGATAACTCCAAGCCCCCACGGTAAGTTTGCTACCCTCCCCCCCCCCCCCCCCCTACCCCGTCCCACCCAGCCCTTGTGCGTTGCAACACTATTACCTACAATACAGAAGGAAAATGAAGGCAGCAAAAAGGTCATTATTCACAATGTTGATAACGGCTGTGATGTGGGAAGAGTCGGGTACTGTCAAGTGGGGGCTGCCCCAGGGATCAGTGTTGGGGCCACTCCTGTTCCTTGAATGAGATTTTCACTCTGCAGCGGAGTGTGCGCTGATATGAAACTTCCTGGCAGATTGAAACTGTGTGGCCGACCGAGACTCGAAATCGAGAACTTTGCCTTCCGCGGGCAAGTGCTCTACCAACTGAACTATCGAAGCACGACTCACGCCCGGTACTCACAGCTTTACTTCTGCCAGCAAAGGTCCCGAGTTCGAGTCTCGGTCGGGCACACAGTTTTAATCTTCCAGGAAGTTTCACTCCTGTTCCCTATTTATATAAATGGTATGGCCTCTAGTATTACGGATAACTCTAAAATATTTCTGTTTGCTGATGACACTAGCTTGGTAGTAAAGAATGTTGTGTGCAACATTGGCTCGGTTCCAAATAATGCAGTACATGCCCTTAGTTCATGGCTTGTAGAAAATAAACTAATGTTAAATCACAGTAAGACTCAGTTTTTACAGTTTCTAACACACAATTCAACAAAACCTGACGTTTTAATTTCACAGAACGGGCATTTGATTAGTGAAACTGAAGAGTTCTAATTTCTAGATGTTCAGACAGATAGTAAGCTGTCGTGGAAAACCCACGTTCAGGATCTTCTTCAGACTTAATACTGCCATTTTTACTATTCTAACGGTACCAGAAGTGAGTGATACTTCGACACGAAAATTAGTCTGCTTTGCTTATTTTCACTCGCTTATATCGTATGGTATTATATTTTGGGGCAACTCTTCCCATTCTACAAAGATATATTTGGCACAGAAACGAGCGGTTCGGGCAATAAGTGGTGTGAAGACACGAACCTCTTGTCGACCTCTGTTCACGAGTCTGGGTATTTTGACGATGGCCTCTCAATACGTATATTCATTATTGTCGTTCCTTGTTACCAATATTAGTTTATTCCCAAGAATAAGCAGCTTTCACTCGGTTAATACTCGGCAGAAATCAAACCTGCATTTGGATCGGACTTCCTTAACTCTTGTGCAAAAAGGTGTGCAGTATACAGCTGCATCCATTTTCAGTAAGCTGCCACTCGAATTCAAAAATCTTAGCAGTAATCCACGCGCTTTATAAATCGAAACTGAAGAGCTTCCTCATGGGTCACTCCTTCTATTCTGTCGAGGAGTTCCTCGAAAAATTAAGCTGATTCTTATTGTATTGTTGATAGCATTTACTTAAACTTAATGGACTGACATTTTTCAGGTTCATGAACATTTATTTTTATCTGTTATTACTTTTATGTTCTAATTTCATGTGCTGACACGTTCCATGACCTTGAAGATTTGCTCCTCAGTTGGGCCCTATGAAACTTGACGTGTAAATAAACAAATAAATTGACAAATATGGCATCACCATTATGTCGCGAGTTGGAAATGACGTCCGGTATCCATAAGCTCAGCCCACCACGGGCTACGAATCTTCGTGCAGAAATGATGCCCTGTATCGTTTAGTTCCAGGGCATGTATAAAAAAACTCGCAGACGACGCGGAAGGAAAGTAAGGGGGCAGTTTGGCAGCTTGCCACGCTAGGACGTCCTCCGTAGCTGCAAAGTACGCCTTCGCAACGTGGCCGCACACGACGTTGGCGGCTTCTGCTTGTTGCCGCCGACACCCGCCTGTCGGCTCTCTGGGTCGATCGATCAATCGATCCTTTCCTTCTCGCTTTTGCAACGCGGACGCGTCTCTGGCGGCGGCGGGCAGCGCGATGAAAAATGGCCGCGGCGGGCGCGTGCGGACATTAAAACAACCTTTCGCGTCCGGCGGTATCGTTCCGGCCAGCGGAGCAAACGGCAGCCGACCACAATAGCGGCCGGAGCAGCGAGCCGCGTGATTAATGCTCGCGGCAGACCAACAATTAGAGACCAGCTGTGGGGGCGTCGTCCGATTTATACGTCTGTGTGTGTCTCTCTCTCTGCTGTGCCGTTCTGCTGGCGCGGCGCTGGCCAGAGAGAAATCGTCTGAGCCGAGACAATAGCGGGAGGGACAGGTAGTGGTCCAGCAAAAAGCGCTCTGAGCGATGGCCAACGGGGGGCTCGCAAATGACGTCTCATTTTTCCACTACTCGCTGCAATCTCTCCTTGCGGAAGCAGTAGATTATCTTCTTTTACGTATTAATTTATCCTAGTACTTAATGAGGGTGTGGGGGTAAAAAAATGAAGCTAACAAATGAGTTCCTTTCCTGGCAGTGATAAATTTCACATGTTTTTGACCAAACTATCTCAGGGACTATTAGAAATACTATTACAATTACATGTTTAAAATTTTTGCCATATATATACCAGGAAGGAGTTTACTCCGTTTTCCGTCCGAACAGGACACAGCCGAGCGATCTAAGGCGCTGCATTCATGGACAGTACGGCTGGTCCTGGCAGAGGTTCGAGTCCTCCCTCGGGCATGGGTGTGTGGTGTTTGTCGTTAGGATAATTTAGCTTAAGTAGTGTGTAAGCTTAGGGACTGATGACCTTAGCAGTTAAGTCCCATAAGATTTCACACACATTTGATCATTTTTTTGAACAGGACACAGAGTCCCAACGGTACCGACCGACCTCCGTGTCACGCTCACCTGTTAGGCATCATTGGATGCGGATGTTAAAATGCCACCCTTAATAGTGAGACGAGGGAAACAATTCAATTACCACTGACGCTGAGTGAGAAATTATACAGAATCTCAAGTTCTGACTATATTTGGAAAGTGGTAACATTGAATTCTCAATCATACCATCGGAGCAACTCAATAATTTGGGCCTCCACTACTCATAAGCAGAAAGACGAGTAAAACTAGAACACTTCAGTCACAGTTAATGAGAGTTCACGCAATAACCTAGCTGCTCCATGTGATCAGATACTCAACTTTGATATTCCATGGGATTGTTACTTCAGAAAGTCCTAGGTCTTGCGTGGCTGTGTTACAAATTTCTAAGTAAAACCCACAGTCTAATACTTTTCTTGTCATATATTGTGACTGATTACCAAGTACGTAGGTGGAATATACACTGGCCGTCTGGCACCCTCCGAAAGACTCTCATACAAACAGCTTTCGAAAAACAATAATACAGACTGACCTCGTGACTCATGCGCCACTTCCTTGTGTACAAACCAAAACAATAGAACACATTATCGAATTTGAGATTTACAAAATAACAGTTAAAAGTCATTAGATAATTTTCGTTACATTTATCGAATAATGGGCCACAAATTGCACTATAAGTTCTGATATAAAATTCGGAAAAGTTTAGATAGCCCCATGAGTAATTTCAAAGAATATGAAGTAAAAATAATATAAATTATATTTTAGTTGATTGTAACCCAATTACTTTGAATAGAATATTACTAACAGTATTTCGGGTTGCTCTCAAGTAGAGCTATCATTTTAGATTATCTTAATGAATAAACATCGTACCTTTTCAGAAATAGGGGAGAGGTAAATTGTCAAGAATATTGGTGCAACATGACTGCATAGTTCATATCACGAAATTTCAAAATTGAATTATTAACAAATGGCTTATTCCCATTAGTAGTATATTCATGTGAAATTTAATCTAAGATAATAAACTCATTTGTACTAATATTTTAAGGGCAGTTTACTATTGGAACTGTATACAGACATAACAGTATAAAGTCCAGAAAGTTAAAAATTCGAGCTAAAATGATCTCTTCAAAAGATATTGACTTGAGGAAGGAATTTCAGATGGAACGACTTTACAGCTCTGAAAAATCGTACAAACTCTTCCCTACGACTTAGACATTGTCTTGGTTGTCATCTTGAAGGAAAATAGATCAACTTTTGACTGTTTGGTAAGATGTCCACGATTTCCTAAAATTCCGCTTTCAATGTAAGCGAATGGGGGGCAGCTGCATGGACCGCACGTTTACTTGACCTGACACCTATTTACTTTTTATTTTGGGCAATCAATGGTACCGTGCTTTTCTACCCTTATCTGCTTCTCTGTCATATCTCAGAGCTAGAATCCATCTTGTAAAAGAACAAATTACGTCTGGCACGCTGAAGCTTGCTTGGCAAGAAATCGACTTCAGATTGGATGTGTGACGCAAAACCCATGGAAGAAACGTTCAACCTGTTTAGGTTTCTGGTAAAAAAAGTTGCTGTATTTTGCTATAAAATGATACCAAAACCATTTTTCCAGGTTACAAGAATAAATCTTAATGATTTTTCAAAGTTGTAAAGTCCTTCTTGATGCACCCTATATTTACTGTGGATTTGTTGTCACATTGATCCGCTGTAAGGCATTTAGCATTAATACGAAAGGATTCACATTTTAATGACACATTCCATACAACTGTAGAGATATAAGTATATTAATAAGTTATTCGAGGTGAACATACACGTTTGTTAACGCTACAACCATAGGTTCGCCCAAGATACTGAAGAATACCGCAAAAATACCAACACTAAGTTTGGTATTCGAAATAACAAATATACAAACTGAGAAAAATTCATTTAAAACATTCGAATAGAATATTTTTAAGATTTTAATGAGACATAAATTAGAAACACCTCAATGGATATTGTTAGACACTTTCGCCACCATAATTCTATAGTAACAGCTCTGCTCTCCACTTCTCGTCCTGTTTTGGAACGTTTTTAGTCAAAAATATATATTAATTTTTGCCGTAAGCAGTTCATGAAGTCTTATAAAAATATTCCCTTGCTCATGAAAAGCAGAAGTCCCGAGTTCGACTTTCGGTTCAGCAAGCAGTTTTAATTTGGCAGGAAGTTTCATTCAACCCTAGACTCTTAAGCTAGCACATCAAACGATCTCAGTTTACCGCCAAGAGAATGGTGGTTCAAGCCTCCCCCCCCCCCCCCCCCCCTCGACCATCCACTTCGCTGTTTTGTGAAATCTGTCAAGGCAAAGGATAAGATGGTTGCCTAGAAAATATACTACCAAAAAAAAATTAGTACACTATTTTAGAGTTTCGAGTTCACTCAAGATTTCTTGTTGCAACAGTTCATGTGGAGTACAGGAAATAATTACATTTACAGATCAATAGCGCAAATGGTCCTGACGTACTAGGTATCTACGGATGCTGAAACATCCATATTACCGCGTGGTGTACTTCCACGGGCGACAATACAGCCGCTGACTCTAATGGCGAATGCTGTCCTGAAACACCTTATGCCGCACCTGCTCGACCTTTTCACGTAGTTCTCTAACAGTGTTGGTTGACGAGTCGAAAGAGTCACTTCTCCTCCCACACGTCCTCGATTAAAGACAAGACCAAAGATCGTGCTGGCCAGGGAAGTTTCTGCACGTCTTCTATAGCACGTAGAGTTTCATGGGCAGTGTGTAGACGAGCATTACCCCCTGTTGAAACAAAAGTCACCTTCCTGCTGTAACCACGTATCAAACAACATTTTGCACGGACCGAGAGCTGATTAGTGTGCCCCCCCTCCCCTCCCCCGAGAAACAGCAAAGCTGAATGAGAATGGGGGCCAGTGTGCTTTGGACGAATGCACTCGACGAGTCAGTGCTGACGAGGTCTATGTAGTGCAAGCAAACGGGCCTCACTTGCGTGCAGGCATAATGTGCTTTCATAGCTGAAGAACACGAGGCGCCATTTCATCTTCCGAGTGATCTTCTGACGGCACAGGTCGAGCCGTGCACGCCCATACTGTGGCATGAGTGGAATTCGTGCTAGAGATAGATGTGCCCGTCGTCCCATTGCTAATAACCAGTTCAGAACAGTTCGTATTGACGAGTCTGGGCTCACGAGCACTTCTGTTTGTGCTGTGGTAACTGTACGATTTGACACTGCTGCCCTTACGATGCGACGATTCTGGAGGGCGTCCGCGCTGCGTGGACGTACAGAACCTCATCTACGCGTGTGAGAATGTTCACGTGACTTCTGATACCAGCATCGTTGCACAACTGACGCAGCAGCTCCACCTTGTGTGGTAAATTTCCGAAAGAACCATTCTACTACTCGGAAGGCCAAAATTGGAACCCTTTCAAACTCATTCAGTTGGATGTAGGAAGCACGAGTGCGTCTCTGTGGCATGGCTGCCTGCTTGCTTCACCCGTTTGCACCACAATGAGCGTTCTGCCTGTCAACATTCCCTTTAAAGGGAGTCAGACGGCGCTCTGGTATCTGTGTCACTACGCTATCTTTTGGCGGACGACACTGAAACCATTATCAGTACATCTACTATCACCCAGGCGCCGTATCCTGTCATCGGATCAAATTCGACGTCGCTTCACCAGGTAAAAAAATAGAAATGAGCATATGGCATCGCTGGCCGGGAGGCCCCACCGGGGAAGTTCGGCCACGAATGGTTCAAATGGCTCTGAGCACTATCGGACTTAACTTCTAGAGTCATCAGTCCCTAGAACTTACAACTACTTAAACCTAAATAACCTAAAGACATCACACACGTCCATGCCCGAGGCAGGATTCGAACCTGCGACCGTAGAGGTCGCGCAGTTCCAGACTGTAGCGCCTAGAACCGCTCGGTCACCCCGGCCGGCCCACCAAATGCAAATCGTATTTTTCATTTCCGGCAGTGTATTGAAGACGTTTACCATGAATAGGGTGCATCAAAAAGCACTTCACAACTTCGAAAATTCGTGCAAACCTGTTCGTAAGACTTACAGTCTTAGTGTTGGAGTAATCTTGAAGGAAAATAGATCATGTTTTGACTGTTTGGTAAGTCGTCCAGGGTTTCCTAAATCTCCGCTTTCCACGTAATTAAATAGGCCAAGGTGCGGCAATTGTACAGCCCGCATGTTCACTAGATCTGACAACTTCTGACTTCTTGTTTTAGGGAATCATCAAGAGTACCTTTTTCTTCCACCCTCACTCGCTTCTCTGTCACATCTCAGAGCTACAATCTACCTCGCAATTAAACGAGCAACATCTGACGTGCCGTAGCGAGTTCGGCAAGCAATCGACTTTAGATGTGGTTTGTATGCCACATAAACGGTTCAGAAATGGCTCTGAGCACTATGGGACTCAACTGCTGAGGTCATAAGTCCCCTAGAACTTAGAACTACTTAAACCTAACTAACCTAAGGACAACACACACATCCATGCCCGAGGCAGGATTCGAACCTGCGACCGCAGCGGTCGTGCGGTTCCAGACTGTAGCGCCAGAACCACTCGGCCACCAGCGGCCGGCTCACATAAACGGTGAAGGTCACATTAAACCTGTTTAGGTATATGATAAAAATCTTGGTATATTTTGCTATAAACTGAAAAATTGGAAACTTGTGGTAAGGTCTTATGGGACTAAACTTCTTAGGTCATCGGGTAGATTAAATGAATAAGAGTTTGCAAAGTTTTAAAACCTTTTTTTATACACCCTGCTCTTACTGTAGTTCTACTATTATACTTAGCTGCTATAAAGCTCTTGGCATTAATACGAAAGCATTCACAATATTTATGACACATTTTGGTTATTACCAATCTAGAGATATAAATATATTTATAAATTACTCGAAGTGAATGCATTGTTCATGCTACGTCCGTAGATTCATCTAAGATCAAGGACACCCCGGTATGGGGCAAAGGGCGGCAACCCCACCCCGTAGCTCTTAGAGAAAGGAAAAATGTAGTACAGTCAGGTGCTTTTATTTCAAGAAAATAGTTTAGAAGTCGGTATTACGTAGGTTTTTAACAGGGTCGGAACTGAAACCTTTGTATGGCTACTTACAAGTCGCCATTCGTCCTCCAAATTATTAAAAATACTCCATATCAACACCTCCCGCCCCCCCCCCCCCCCACTCCGGTATAGGACTGGGTGTTTGTGTTTTCCTCATCACTTCATCATCATCATTCGTGACGTTGGCTAGATTGGATTATATAAAAAATTGGAATGTGCTAAAAATTGGGACATTTTACGGTGTCTGATTACAGCGCAGTTGAGTGCCCCACAAACCAAAAACCAAACCAAACAAAAACAAAACCGGAAAACAGACGCCATGTTTTCATACAATAGATACCCCTCGATGGGCAGTGAATCCGCAATCTTCAGTGCGGATGAACATTCTGCACATTGGCGCTGAACAATGCATCCGGCTGGCGCAGTGCTTAACGTGGTTACCGCAACTGCCTAGTAAGCAGGAGATACTGGGTTCGAGTCCCATTCTGGCACGCTTTTCCACTCATTGCCTGTGATATTGCTTTAAATCCCGATGCAGCTGATCCTTTCTTTTCCTTTCACCCCCTGCACCTTCAATTTACAAAGGTGGCTACTTGAAATCGAAAATACATGAACCGAAAAAAATTCATTTAAAATTTTCGAACACAGTTTTTTTTTACATTTTAATGAGATTTTAATTAGAAAGATATCAGTGCATACTGTGAGATACTTTCACCTCCAAAATTGTTTAGTACCAGCTCTGTTGTTCTTTTGGAAAGTTTTGTGCCCAAAATATTTCTTAATTCTTGCCGTGCTCACTTCAGGAATTTTACAATAATATCTGGCCTGCAAATGGAGAGGTTCCGTGTTGTTTCTCGATCTGGCACACAGTTCAATCTGCCAGGAAATTCCTTTCACTGGTAGGCTCCCTTCAATCATTCACTTCATTATCTTACGAAATCTGTCGAGGCAAGGGGTGGGATAGTTGCTTTGAAAATATTTCTTTACCAATCCGAGCTTGTTTTGCCCCTCCAGTGAACACGTCCATGACGGGTCGTTGAACCGTAATCTTCCTACCATTGTTATGCGTAATGACCACGCTGTAAGCCCTTATTTATAGGGCCTTGATACAATTTAAAACATTGTTGTGGTTTCGATCGATCCCGGAACGTACCACACACACACACACACACACACACACACACACACGGAGAGAGAGAGAGAGAGAGAGAGAGAGAGAGAGAGAGAGAGAGACGTAGACACGCCTTTCTTCTGTAAGAAAGAAATGAGTTTACTAAAAGTAAAATTCCTTGCAAAACATGCCGCATTAAACAACAACAGAACTCCGAGACGGAACCATCAGTTCGAGTAGAGTCAGAGCACAAACAAATTACAACTGTAAACAATCTTTACTTATCAGTTTTATAAATATGTCCGGTTAAATTAAGACTATCAGCGCGCATCGGGTCAAGCCATATGAACAATGCAGCTGTAAAAAGGAAAGCTGATGAGGCAACGAGAAAGCTTCTCCCGGTTGCATCGGAAACTTCGTAATATTTTGTTCTGTTTAATGAATTAGTAAAATAGAAAAAAATATTGATTTTCATTAGTCAGCCGGTTCTTAACTTAAAGAAGTGGGTTATAAGCTCAAAAACAGATTACAAATTTCTGAGGATTTAATGGTTATAACCACTGACATTAGATACGAAATACAGCAGCTAACTGCTACGTTGACTACGGAAACATTTCACGAGCCATCAAATAGTAATAGATCAAAATGGTTCAAATGGCTGTGAGCACTATGGGACTTAACATCTATGGTCATAAGTCCCCTAGAACTTAGAACTACTTAAACCTAACGAACCTAAGGACAGCACACAACACCCAGCCATCACGAGGCAGAGAAAATCCCTGACCCCGCAGGGAATCGAACCCGGGAACCGGGCGTGGGAAGCGAGAACGCTACCGCACGACCACGAGATGCGGGCAGTAATAGATCATCCATGTTTGACATATTCGAAGACAAGCATTGAATGCATCGCATCACCTGACACAATGTAACCCAAATTTCTAACTTTCGGTTGCACTGAAAGAGTCCATATGTACTCGTAGAAACTGTGAGCAGAAACTGTATTCCGGAGACCACTTTCTATGCGCCTGCGTCCAATGTTTAAGCAGTTGGACGTACCGAGCTATCAAAACAGGAGCTTCGAAGAAGTGGAACAGAAGCTATCCATGACATTGGAGCTGTGATGTTAGTAGCCACTCATAGTATTCACTTGACACACCAGTAAGATATTTCCGCGATGTTCTTCTAGGTTGTAACAAGCGTGGTTTTGTAAAATGGTATGCCACTGTTAGGACAACTATTACAAGTGACTAAAAATTTATCGTTTTCGACATGAGGCTTTCTACAACCCACTAAATGTTCGTGAAAATTAACTCCGAGAGTGAAAGCCTACGAACTTCCAATTTTATACTATTTCGAAAACATTTTTGTTAATCATATGGGTCCCATTTCTCAGTAGTTTTGTTATACTCTAAGTAAAACAATCAATAAACTGCGTTTCTTTGTCACTATAATACAAAGATAGAAGGAGAATGACCAGTAATTGTATTATTGCGTAATTTTTTAACATAACCCTACATCTTTGTTGCAAACCATTATAGTTACGAATATGACGTGTACGTAAATGTAGCGCATAAAAAAGGGATTCTTCCTGGGCTCATACCTCTGGTTCTATTGGTGATAGAATGGTAGGATCAAGTATTCTGGATAGCACTTCAACTATTTGTATACGTACCTAATAGAAGGATCGTCTTACTGTAACTACACTACAGCTCAGGGTCAAAGTATGAATATTATATACTTCCTACTGCTTACGCAAATAAAGCAAATCTGCTGGCTCTTTTTGCATTTGATGCGCTGTATTGTGGACCTTAAGAAGCTTATGGAGGCACCACTAGTTGATGGGCGGATCCTGAGAAAACCCCACAAAAAGTTTTTTCCCAATTTTCTGTATCAAAACCGAGCAGCGGATTCAAAGACGGCTATGCACAGAAAATGGATGAAACTTTTACGATATATACCTAATACCCCTATCTCGAAAGGCCTAGCAAATTTTCTTTATATCTTTATCCATTTCCGAGATACAGATGTTCAAAGTTACCTCACATGTACGCGTAAAATATGCACGGAAAATAGGATGTCAGGACATAACGTTGTAAAGTGACACAGCACGTAGAAATATGCTGTAAAGTGTCTCCGTTATTATCAGAAGAGACCTGCGAACTCCATGTTGTGGTACTCAAGCACATGCAAAATTTTTGTGCACGTAAAATCCTTTCTGAGATGTAAAATTAGTTTTGCGTTATATCGGCTTCACATAAGTAAACAATCAAAATTTTACTGACACATACATTTCTTTTCATAAGAGTGTCATGCCATGCTGTAGCACACAAAAAAGGTTCCAGCGTAAAAATGATCCTGTCAGAGCACGAAACAAGCAAATATGCTTCTGTTTATTAAAAAAATCTAACTGAAAAGTGAGGTACCAGCTGACTCATCCTACCTTCCTTACCAGCTTTAAAAGTTTTGCCAAAAATGTTGGCATGCAAATATATTTCCGCTTTTTTATGCTGAGAGAGAAGGAGACAGTGGCAGTGGGATAGAGACGAAAAAGTAATAAATAGTGGAAGATAGTAGACACTGGTTGTGGTGTACGAAGAGCGTAGGAGACAATGACAATGTGGAAGGAAAAGAGGGATGCATCGACGGTGGAAAGTAGTTGACAGTGGCAGAACAGGGTTAGAAAAGAGTGAAAGGGGACAGTGTCATTGGGAGACGAAGAAAGAGAAAGCGAAAGGGGAGGTGGGTGAGAGCCAGTGATAATGAGAGATAGTATCTGTGGTTGGCAGCGAGGAAGAGACACCAGTAGTAGGAAGGAATGAATGAGATTGTAGAGATAATAGAGAGTAAGAGGGAGACTGTGACAGCGAGAGGAAGCAGCGGTGGTAGGAGAGAGCGAAGGAGGCTGTGGCTATGAGACAGGAGACAGTGAGAGTTGCAGAGCCACAAAACGGTAATGACAATAAGTTGGCTGAAGGAGTGGTGTGAATGGGTGAATGGGAGTGAGTGGGTATGAGATGCTTACAGCGGATGACTGGTGACTGTGAGCGAGATACAGTAAGGGAGTTTATGGGTGTGAGAGGTGAGTTGCACGTTAACAATAGTGCAAATATGTTCGCATTCCAGTATGTTTGGAAAAATTTTTAAAGATGTGCTGAGAATGGTCTTTTAAACAGGGATATATTCACATTTCTTATGCTCCGATAGGAGCATTTTCCGCTGTTGGCAAAACTGTTTTCGAGTCATTGATATATAATTATTCATTGTTGCATGACATAGTTGCAAACTCTGTGGCGCTCTCGTGGTACCTCTTTAAAATTACGCTGCATTGCATCAGTTAGAACTGAGCTCGTATTCTATCGGAGTACATTTCTCTCTCGTCACTCCGTACCGCGCAACCTCCACTTGTGCAGGAGTCTCGTCTGGCGGTATAAAAGGTGAATGCGAAGTAGAAGGCAATTCTGCACGGTACACAAAAGCGACAGATGGGCCTCATTATGTGGACAATAAGAGGTGTGAGCTCTCTTCTGTCTTGCTTTTGCGTTCCTCAGCGCCTGTGAGTCGCCGGTGAATGGATCGCCGGTAGGCAGCTTGTGCGTCGCTCTCCTTGTGTTGTCCTAGTGCGCACAATCTCTGTACGAATAAATTCGGATTTGAATTTGTATTATAGTTACCTATACTGTAGACAAAGCTCACGTCATTCTATGCTACCGTTTGTACGGGGGTCACTCCAAAAGAAATGAACGCTTTTTTTTTAATCCATCTTTTATTCTACATGTTTGAAAGTTTTACAGTGTATAGATAAATCCTTTAGGAACAATATTTTCATTTCTCCACGTAATTTCCATCCCTCTCTACTGCCTTACGCCATTTTGGAACGAGCGCCTGTATACCCGTACGGTAAAATTCTGGGCCAACCTGTTGGAGCCACTGTTTGGCAGCGTACACGAGAGAGTCATCATCTTCAAACCTTGTTCCACGAAGAGAGTCTTTCAGTTTCCCAAAGAGATGATAGTCACATGGAGCCGGGTCAGGGCTGTAAGGCGCGTGTTTCAGTGTTTTCCATCCGAGTTTTGTGATCACTTCCATGGTTTTTTGACTGACATGTGGCCGTGCATTGTCATCCAACAGCAAAACTTCCTGCTTTTGCCGATGTGGTCGAACACGACTCAGTCGAGCTTGAAGTTTCTTCAGTGTCGTCACATATACATCACCATTTATGGTGGTTCCACTTGGCATGATGTCCACAAGCAAGACTCCTTCGGAATCTAAAAACACCGTAGCCATAACTTTTCCAGCAGAAGGTGTGGTTTTGAATTTTTTTTCCTTGGGTGAATTTGCATGATGCCACTCCACTGATTGACTCTTCGTCTCTGGTGAAAAATGATGGAGCCATGTTTCATCACCTGTTACAATCCTTCCAAGAAATTCATCTCCACCATTCTCGTACTGTTCCAAAAGTTCTCTGCATACCGTTTTTCTTGTTTCCTTGTGAGCCACTGTCAACATCCTGGGAACCCACCTGGCACAAACCTGTTTTAACGCCAATGCTTTCAGTATTCTGCAAACACTGCCTTCCCCTATCCCAACGTAGCGTAACAATTCATTCCCTGTGAGGCGTCTGTCAGCAGTCACCAATTCCTTAACTCTCTGCACATTGTCAGGAGTGTGTGCAATACGAGGCCTCCCGCTGCGAGGACAATCCTCAATATTGCCGTGCCCGCTTTCATCACGTAACCTGCTTGCCCTCCGACTAACTGTACTGCAATCGAAAGCAGCATCTCCATACACCTTTTTCAAACTCTTGTGGATGTTTGCCACTGTCTCGTTTTCACAGCGGAGGAATTCTATGACAGCACGTACCTTCTGACGAACGTCAAGTGTAGCAGCCATCTTGAAGACATGCTGTGACGGCGCCACTCACGGGAACAGGTTGAACTAAGTTTGAAAACAAGCGGGAAGGATGTATCTACACACTGTAAAACTTTCACACATGGAGAATGAAAACTGTATTTTTACAAAAGTTGTGTGCATTTCTTTTGGAGTGACCCTCGTAATATAACGTGTACTGTGCCCTAGTTGAGAAACGTTATTTAAATGATGTTATTGAGATGAAACCAGGACATACTGTTGCGCCATTACTCGCGCTACCAACTTCAAGTCAGTATTTTGCACAAATAAGACACAAACCGTGTCACACAACATTTCTAGCACTTTTTGGGGGTGCGTGTGATCATGGGTCCTTTCAGATAGTCGAATGTGCAATGAGGCGGCGGACTGTGTATACACCAGATTTGGAGGAGCGGTATCTTCAGGATATTGTATAACCCGATCCTCCAAATATGATTCTACAGGATATGCATACACGGGGTGTCTCCTCTAAGAGTCATCAGGCATATTTTCTCTGGTGTTTCGGCAGATATTTGCAATTTTGGTTTTGTGGTGTGTTGTATTCGTTTTATCGATATGTATTAACAGGGCAGTAAAACACGATGAACAGCAGCAGTCAGAGCAGTCTAAGGCGGTGCCGTTGCTGCTGAAGCATTGGTTATTCTTCCGTTTCTTCAGTCCCTGTTAACAGATATTGATGAAGTGAACATCGCGCTAGACTATTTTGGGACCACTCTGTGGAATCTAGCCTTAAAATTATTTTGTTTCTAACAGGAAACAAACCGATGCATCTCGTTGACGCTGGGCGTGGGATGAAAGACACGAAGACCAGTATTTATGTGGGCTGACTCAAGCTACATATTTCAAAAAAGATACTCCGTATACACAAGGTGTTTCACTATTTGTGTTTGCCTCTGTAAGTTACGAAGTAATAGGCGACGGAAATATTCATTGCGGTAGGTCACCATAAGAAACGTTACACTGTCTGCGGAGCTATGAACATAGTTTATTGTGTTATTATCCAAAGAGTGACAAGAAAAGATACAATTTTTTAAATGGAACAATAGTTGTTTCTGTCATTCGCTGGAATCAGTAACGCCAGCTGTGTATACATCTATTTAAATTACATTACTATCTTTTTAGTTTGGGAGCTGCAGCCCTTCAAAATTTCGGGGGCAGATACTACACGCTGTACATAATACATGGCTGTGTGTTGAGTGATGGATGTTCTGGTAGTGGGAAGTTGATTTAAATGAGATGTTCAAATGTGTGTCCATGTTCCTGAATGCATAATGCAATGCGCCGTCTAAAGGATCTGCGGACGAAATGTAACACCGCCGGTGTCACGGAGCAACATGCGTCCTCGATGCGCCGTTTTAGATCATCTGGGGATGTGGGCTCAGTGACATAAACACGACCCTTTAGATATCCCCACAAAAATAAATCTAATGGTGTTAAATCGGGCGTCCTTGCGGTCCATGAATGAGGACTATGGCACCCCAACTATCTTCCTGCAAACCCGTTGTTTAGTTCTTCCATAACAGCACACGCAGAATGGGCTGGGTGACCATCGTGCTCTATCCACAAATGGACTCTCTTATGTAGACACACATGTTCAAGGAGACCATCCAAACTGTCGACCATAAACGCGCGATATAACTCATCTGTCAGTGTACCTGGGAAGTAGTGTGGACCGATGACTTCATCCCCAAGGATTTCACACCATACATTAATAAACCACCTACGTTGACGGTCGACAGGCCGTACTCACCGAAGATTGTCTGCGGCCCAATAGTGCACGTTATGGCGATTATGGCGATTCACTGCACTATAATTTGTGAGCGTGGACTAGTCATAGAACATAACACCTTGTAAAGGCTCCAGCGCGAAATTACGCAAGGCCCATTCACAGAATGTAACTCTCGCACGTAAATCGTTCCCATGCAGCTCCTGGGTCATTAACAGGAGGTACGGGTGAAACCTGTGGCCGTGTGCTACACACCACACAGATGTGAGACTGACACCAGCGACTGCATCAACGGCTCGTAAGCTGCCATGAGGATCGTGGTGTACTGCAGATAAAAGAAACACCTCCGTCTCCTCACTTCTTGCAGTTCTTCGTCTGTTACTGCGGCGCATTACCAAGCTGCCTAGCACACTGGACTCGGATTCGGGAGGACGACGGTTCAATCCCGTCTCCGGCCATCCTGATTTAGGTTTTCCGTGATTTCCCTAAATCGTTTCAGGCAAATGCTGGGATGGTTCCTTTGAAAGGGCACGGCCGCTTTCCTTCCAAATCCTTCCCTAAACCGAGCTTGCGCTCCGTCTCTAATGACCTCGTTGTCGATGGAACGTTGAACACTACCCACCACCACCACCACCACCAAGCTGCCTATTTCCCGAAGTTGTTGTTCTGCACGTAAGAACGTAATAGCTGCCGGAGCTCATCGCCTAGGATATCTCACGGCGTACGCCATGGCTGCTTCAGTGGCAACGTGTCGACACTCGCCGAGCATCAGCAACATGTCAACGTACTCGTTGTTCGTGTATGCCATTTTCATCGATGTCAGTAACTGTGGTATGTGGAGCCCCGTTTGTTTGTGTGGCTCGGGCTGTTGGGTACAGGACCGTGTGCGGCGACAGTCGGTAGTCTAACAGCGCATCGAGGGAGCTTCTCGGTCCGTCACACTGGCGACATTATAACTCGGCCACACCACATTTAGAAGGCGCATTGCGTTATGCGCAGCGTGTGTGATATCTGCCCGCGAAACTTTGAAGCGTTGTAGCTTCCAAACTGAAAGTGATAGGAATGTAATTTAAATTGATGTATACACAGCTGGTGTTACTGATCCCAATGCATGATAGAAACAACAACTGTTCCATTTAAAAAATTGTATATTTTGTTGTAACTCTTTGGATAATAACACAATAAACTATGTTCATAGCTCCACAGACAGTGTAACGTTTCTTTTTGGTGACCTATTGCAATAAATATTTCCGTCTCCTGTTACATCGTAGCTTACAGAGGCAAACACATTTAGTGAAACACCCTGTAAAGTGATTCCGGAGGAATGTACATAATTCGTGAATTGTTTCTACACGCGAAAAACCGAAAAGTCTTATGAACACGTGTCCGATCTGCTCCAGTCCCGTAACGATCGAAAATCGAACACTACACCCATCCATGAATAATGATGAAGACAAGTGTGAATATTACAAACCGAAATGCTGTGTAAGCGCTGTAGTGGACAGAATTATAGTGGGACAGATGACTGATCCATTCTACCAGAGTTGTTCAAAAAGTCTCCACCCATCTCGATGCACTTTTCATGCGTTGGATGGTGTGTTGCGTAGCACACTGAACATCCTCTCGTCGGGATTTAATGCTGGAAAGAGCTTCGGTGATACCAGAGACGAGTTCTTCACTTTTATCCCCATTCTTAGCGTACACATTCCCCTTTAATCAGTCCCATAAACAGAAGCCTAATGTGATTAGGTCGGGTGATATGGCAGGCTAGTTAACGGGAGCGCCACGGCCAATCCACCGTTGAGGAAATGTGTTCTTCAGATAGTGAGATACCTCACTAGTACGGAGAATCGCGCTTCATCAAATTGCAGCTACATTTACCGTCGTTGCTGTAATGCCCCCTCTTCTAGAACTACAAGAAGGTCTTCTGTCAGGGAATGAGCGTATGCTGCGGCTGTCATGCATTCTGGTAGAAACACGGGCCCTATCACCAGGTCATCAATCTTCCCACACCAGACGTTCACTGAGAACCTAATTTGGAATCTTGTTCCCCTAGTGTCATGTGGAGTCTCATTCACCCATGTATAAGAAATACGAGTGTTCATAATACCACTGCCCGTAAATGTAGCCTTATCTGTAAATAAAGTGCACTGCATAATATTAATGTGTACAACCAACCACTCACAAAATTGTTGTCTGCTTCCTGAGTCACTTTGATACAGGTATTGCACGGGCTGCATATGGAATGGGTTCGTGAGCTCAGAATGTAACGTACGCCACACTCGTGTTTGTGGAATTTCGAAGTGACGGCTAATGCATTTCGTACCGGTGGTGGGACATGGTTGTACCATTGCAGTAATGTCACCCCTTTCCTTAGCTGACTGGATGGCGTCACGTTCTGACGTTACGTGTTCACTGGGCAGTGTTCTTGATTCAAGTAATGTTTGAAAAACCTTGTGTAATACCCTGGCACAGTGGGTTTGGCGATCAGGGAAGCGTCTCTGACTTCCTGTCTCAGGTGCACAGGCAGTGCCATTACACTACCCATACACAAACAACATCTCTGCATATTCTGCATGGGTGAACATAAGCAGCATGTTGGTATTCACGGACACAATGGACTTGCTCAGTTAAAGAACACTCAAGCACGACACACACACACACGGCCTCAAGACTGCTAACTAACCCAACTCAAGATTGCATACTGAGTAAGCTTGCAGCTGTTGCCTCAGTGTGACGTTACCAGCAGTATCTGTTAAAGCGCCCCCACACCTCTTGTAGGATGGATCAGTCGTCTGTCCCATCATTATTCTGTCAACTGCAGCGCCTATACAGCATTTCCGTAAGTAATATTCACACTTGTATTCATTTTCATTCGTGGTTGTGTGTAATCTCGAACCCTTGAACCCACTCCAGTTCTGTAACGATCTAAAATCGGACACCTGTTCACAGGACTTCTTCGCTTTATTTTCACAAATTGACATTCCCCCCTGAATCACCTTGCCGGTGTCTTAAAAAAAATGGCACTATGGGACTTAACTTCTGAGGTCATCAGTCCCCTAGAACTTAGAACTACTTGAACTTAACTAACTTAAGGACAGCACACACATCCATGCCCGAGGCAGGATTCGAACCTGCGACCGTAGCGGTAGCGCGGTTCCAGACTGTAGCGCCTAGAACCGCTCGGCATTCCGGCCGGCCTTGCCGGTGTCTGTTGGGCAGCAAATAAGCTTGTATAAGTATAATGCGACGAAATGCCTTGCATTATACAGGAAACACTGATCGGCCTTCCCCACAAGAAATTTAAACTGCAAGGTCCAATTTATGAAGAACACAAATTGCACACAATGACGCCTGTGAATGGCGCGCAAAACAACACGACACAAAACCAGTCGCTTCCCAACGTAACAAAAACTGAAACAGAAATAAATACTGGACATATCTTTAGTAACATGTTCTCTATGAGACTACTATAAAATAAACACGTAAATGCACTGGGGTACTGTTATTATTATTTATAACAGCATAAGTAACGTGAAAATGCATTCTTGCATGAAGGACGACAGGTGAAAAAAGATGATATTCAGTACATTATACGTATGTCAATTTTTTTAGACTGAATACAGAAAATCCTAGCGACGATGGCCACAGAGTAATACGGATACAACACAATTTTATCTTAGAATTATAATAAAGATTAATTTATTACATGTTGGTCATTCATTAAATTTCGACGAGGTACACTGAATGTAACTATTTTTGTGTTCTGAAAGGGCGGTGTATTGTTAAACCCAAAACATGAATATTTTAACGAAATTTAATGACAAAAATTCAAAGAGATTGATCTACGTAAAAGTCTGATATATTTTTAGGTACTAAGTTGGTAGTTAATGGGTGATGTAATTTGGATTTTTGTGTGTTAAAACTTCCTGGCAGATTAGTACTGTGAATTTTGGATGCTGAGAGATGATGCACCAGTGGGAGTAAAGCTATGAGGACGTATTGTGAATTTTGCTTCGATGCTCAGAGGATAGAGGACTTGCTCTCATAAGACATAGGTCACAGTTTCCAGTTCTGGTCCCATAAATAGTTTTGATTTGCCAAGAAATTTCAGGTTAGCGTAAACTTCGCTGCAGAAAGAAAATTCTGTTGGGGAATGTTAATTATGTAAGTCCTTTCACATGAAATAGGACTACATCTGTGCTGGCATAAGCTGTCGCCAGCTCACTGGGCGGCAAAGAGGTTGCAAGAAGATCGATAACAGGTGAATCAAGTGCGCCAATCAGGAGAGAGGCCAAAGACAGACTCGCAAGCAACCTGTCGCCAACGCCTTCTCAAGCACGAGTATTTAGATCGCTGTGCAGACCAGAGGGCCCAGTCAGTCAGAGACAGCGAGCCCAGCTCTAGTCAGTCACAGCCTCTCAGACCCAGCCAGTCGCAGTCTCAGTCCCTATTCTTGTTGGCAGAGGCCAAAGACAGACTCACAATCAACTAGCAGCCAGCGCCCTCTCGGGTACTAGTATTTAGATCACTGCCACATACCAGACGGCCAGTCAGCCACAGACAGCCAGCCCAGTTCCAGACAGAGTCAGTCGCAGCCTTACAGACCCAGCCAGTCTCAGTCTCAGTCCCTATTCCAGTTGGCGTCTGTCAGTTCACCTCAATGAGTATGAGAGTGTAGTGTTTATAGCGGGACTTGTACTTCACCAGCAGTGAGGATAACATGGACTCCTACAGAAGAGCTGGTACCACAACAATTTGCTTTAAGATAAGTAGCTTCTTGTTCTTGTGAATAAATGTGTGCAGTTTGTGTTGTAGGAAGAGGATACCACCCACCAAACAACATCCTCTCCCTTTCTTGCCCTGGTACAATACTCTACAATGTCAACGACGACAAAAAGCATCAGCGCAAGGGTACTCCGCTAAGCAGTAGTTGAAGACTGAGGTGATTCGGGTAATGTCTACAGATGTATAGATTCTTTCGTACCCCACTTGTAAAAGGAATATATTTTTCTTCTAAGAATCTCCAGTCAAATGGCTCTGAGCACTATGGGACTTAACTTCTGAGGTCATCAGTCGCCTAGAACTTAGAACGTCCGAGGCAGGATTCGAACCTGCGACCGTTACGGTCGTGCGGTTCCAGACTGTAGCGCCTAGAACCCTTCGACCATTCCGGCCGATCATCTCCAGTCAAGATGGGTGTAGATAATACTGCCAACCAGGATAGTTCGTTATCTTCTTGCTGGGGCCAGATATGTAAAAAGAACCCAATAGTATCAACCAACTTCAATTTTGACGTTTTTATCTAGCTGACCACCTGTCAGGTGCCATACTCGTGAGGGTTTCACACATTCAGGGGAACTTTAAGATTATCTAATATCAATCGTAATGTTTACCATTCTCGAGGGGTAAATTACTTCAGTAGCGGGAGGGAGAGATGTGAACTTTAGCTAATTGATTTAAGTAGTTACAGGCTCTGTTTGTAAATTTTCGAAATACCCAAATGACGTGGAGAAACCCAATTTACAGGCTATTTAAAAATACGTATGAATGGATGTTGTTCAATTATACGAGTAGAAAAATAACATAGTAGAATAAATATTTCATTTAGTAACGATGAAAATAATATGTTTTGCTCTTCATAAGACATATGATTCTAAACTTAAGTGGAGATATGGAACAGAAAGAACTTTCAAGTTTTCTGTAGCTTCCTATAGAAATAACCCTAGATGCCTGTTAGGCATTTACATTATTATTTACATTAGTGGTCAAAATATTGGGTAGCAGGATGATTCACCCTTAAAACTCGAGCAAATGAGTCCTCGGTCACAATTTTTTAGTCTTATTAACCAGGTTTCAACACTTCTAAGAGCGCCTTCATCATAATTCTGATGAAGGCACTCTTAGAAGTGTTGAAACCTGGTTAATAAGACTAAAAAATTGTTACCGAGAGCTCATTTGTTTCAATTTAAATTTATAAATGGTCACTGAACCAAGCAGCCATGTTCAAAACTTTGTGGTTCATCCTTTCATGAGCTCAAATCAGATTTACTTAAGAGCATAGAAGGCTATTTCTTTCTTCTAGAATAATAATTATGAAAACTGTTCCTCATTTTGCAGCGAAGTGAATTATTAAGATAAAATGGTGTAAGAAAATATAGGTTTTATTTCATTATAACAAACACATTATAAAATAACCTTGCGTTCCTCAGAATGATTGCTCTCCTTCCCACATTCTTAAAATCGGTTTACTTTTAGTAATGTAGCAATGAACAAGCAGTTCATTCATCACCCGCAAACGCAACAACTACCACACAAGTAAATAAAAGGTTAGAAGAATGAAAAAAACACTCGAAACAACGTAACTGCAAAGGAAAGTTCCACTCTGTTTCTTGTCTTGTATTGGATCAATGTAAAATCAGGAACGATTTCGAGACGCAGTCTTTTGCCAGCTACCCCGCGGGGCAATTGAATAGGACGTCACAGCAAACATGTCTGGCTTAAACAGTCACACTAACTACTCTTTGAGTAAAATAGAAAACATCTAAAACGGATATTTCAGATGAAAAATAGCTACCTATTTGAGGGGGGGGGGGGGGGGGGACGTGCAGAACATCACAACCAAGTGACTGCAGGACCCGATTCTGTCTTGAGAATATTGTGCAGATGAAAAGAGCACATACCTTGGGAGCTTCACATACCTACCATTCATGGAAGGGCTGCAATTGTGATATCCTTCGCAGAGCTTCATAAGAAACGGTGCTACGATAGTAAAACCTGGACATTGATCACTGGAAGTATGTGGGTGGTAACGTCCAATGAATCATTATTTACATTGTTTAAACTGTTACCTGCAGACGGCGCGGTTTATGCGCGGAAGAGCAAAAAAAAAAAAAAAATCTGGTACAACTGCCTAATATCGTGTATGGCCCCACGAGCACGCAGAAGTGCCGAAACGAAACACGACGTGCATGGTCTCGACGAATGTCTGAAGTAGTGCTAAAGGGAATTGACATCATGAATCCTACAGGGCTGTCCATAAATCCGTAAGAGCACGAGGGGCTGAGGATCTCTTCTGAACAGCACGTTGCAAAGCATCCCAGATATGCTCAATAATGTTCATGTCTGGGGAGTGACCAGCGGAAGTGTTTTAACTCAGAAGACCGTTCCTGGAGCCACTCTATAGCAATTCTGGACTTGCGGGGTGTCGCATATTCCTGTTGAATTCCCCAAGTCCGTGGGAATGCACAATGAACATGAATGGATGCCGGTGATCAGGCAGGATCTTTACGTACATGTCACCTATCGGAATCGTATGTAGACGTATGAGGGGTCCCATATCACTCCAACGGCATACGCCCCGCACAATTACGGAGGCTCAACCAGCGTGAAAAATCCCTTGTTGACATACAGGATCCATGGATTCATGAGGCTGTCTACATACTCGTATACGTCCATCCACTCGATGCAATTTGAAACGAGACTCGTCCAACCAGGCAACATGTTTCCAGTCATCAAGAGTCCAATTTCGGTGCTGACGGCGTAAAACCTTGAATCGTACAATCGTCCGCTCCGAAAGCCCATATCGATGATATTTCGTTGAATGGTTCGCACGTCGACACTTGGTGATAGCCCAGTATTGAAACCTGCATCAGTTTGCTGAAGGGTTGCCCTTCTGTCACGTTGAACGATTTTCTTCAGTCGTCGATGGTCCCGTTTTTGCAGGATATTTTTCCGGCCGCAGCGATGTCGGAGATTTGATGTTTTACTGGATTCCTGGTATACATTCGTGAAATGATCGTACGGGAAAATCCCCACTTCATTGCTACCTCGGAGACGCTGTGTCCCACCCACTCATGCGCCAACTATAACACCACGTTCAAACTCACTTTAATTTTGATAACCTGTAATTGCAGCACCAGTAATCGATCTGACAACTGAGCCAGACACTTCTTGTGTTATATAGGCGTTTCCGACCTCAGCGCCATATTCTGCCTGTTTACATATCTCTGTACTTCAATACGCATGCCCATACCAATTTCTTTGATTCTTTAGTGTATATAGAGAACGCCAAAAGGAGCCGACCATCTGGCCTGCCTGCCTTCTAAAGTCAAGCACGGGAGAGGTTCCGTTACGATTTGGGCTGCTGTATCGTGGTGTTCATATGGTTTTGTCGTTACCCTCACTACCCGGATCAGTGCGAATGAATGTCTCTACATTGAATTCCAGCGTACTACTGCCAAACACCGCCGTATGCCAAGTTCATAATGCGCCCATACACAAAGTCAAAAAGGTTCAGGAGTGGTGTGTGGAGCATCAGGATATCATCTAACACATTCCCTGGCCAGCACAATCACCAGGACTCATCTTTGAACCGCTACAAGAAGTTGTAGAGCAGAGAGTGAGGAGCACATCTCCAGCCCTGAACTCGCTTAAGCAGTGGGCGGACGTTTTGCTAGAAGAATGGGAGAACATTCAGTTGGAAACTTTTCCGACACTCTATCGATCGATAACGTGAAGAATCGCGACTGTTCTCAAAGCCAAGGAGGCCCAAATCCTTATCAATCTGTGTATATGCCCGGTTTTCATATTATAGTCCGCAGCTCGTGGACGTGCGGTAGCGTTCTCGCTTCCCGCGCCCGGGTTTCCGGGTTCGGTTCCCGGCGGGGTCAGGGATTTTCTCTGCCTCGTGATGACTGGGTGTTGTGTGATGTCCTTAGGTTAGTTAGGTTTAAGTAGTTCTAAGTTCTAGGGGACTGATGACCTTAGATGTTAAGTCCCATAGTGCTCAGAGCCATTCGAACCATTTCATATTATATTGTCCACCTCCTGTAAGAGTGAATCTACTTGGAGTGTCTAATTTCTTGGAGCAGTGTAACAAGAGGTGATCAAAAAGTTTCCGTTCGGAAGACATGAAGTCCAGAATCGGAGTGCTGATTAGGCAAAATTGCCTTGAACATGGAAGCAATCATCAAGCGTGATATCTAGTTGGAGTGTCTAATTTCTTAGAGCAGTGCATAAAGAGGCGATAAAAAAGTTTCCGTTCGGAGGCCGTGAAGTCCAGAATTGGAATGATGATCAGGCAAAATTGCCTTGAACATTGAAACAGTCATCCCACTGACGCACCAAGCTGAAGATACACTTTTAGTAAAATACAATGTCCTTCTGTGTAAAAAAAGTCCACAACTGCGTGCTGCAGACCCTCGTCCGACACGAATCGTCGACCCTTCGAGAACATTTTTAAGGGACCGAATGGGCGATAGTCACATGGGGAGAGATCAGGACTATAGGACAGATGCCCTAGTGTCTCCTACTTGAGAGGGGGTAATTTCTGCGTTACGACATTTGGGGTATGGGGACGTGAGTTATCATGAAACAACTGTATCCCTTATCGCCCAGTTCCATAACGGTGGTGATACGCACTGCTAAACCGACAGGTCAGTACAGGTAGCTTCAGTTGTGGTAAGGGGCCAAAATAAACGGCTCTCAGCTACACTCGAACAACCTTTTATTTGATCAAACATCACAAGAACCAAGGAAAAATTAAAAAAAAAACTGGTTTAGTTTTGGAAAGTAATTAGCGGCTGAATGCGCCGTACAATCTCATGTCTTAAGGGCAAGACCACTTTAATTTAAAAACAGCTGAAAGCCAATAACTTAAAGCTCAACCAAAATCAGAAATTTAAAAGGCAAATCCTTATCTTAAAACAGTACCTTAATGAGGCTGAAGATCCAAAAAATCTGACACTTTAGGAGCAAACAACCTAAATTCAAAATCGGCCGAGGGCCCAACACTTAAGACTGAATAACATTAATTTTTTAAAAACTGCCAAAGGCTTTATGTAAAACAGTTCTTAAATTAGGCTGAAGGCCCGAACCATCTGATGCCTTAAGGACAAAACAACCTTAATCTAAAAATCGGCTAGAAGCCATACAAGTACAAACAACAAGAACAAACAATAAAAAGCAGTACACCCAAGTTCCGACAGTCGGCCTGGAATTCAAACACTAATGCTCGCTTAGGTGGGACAGGCAGTTGGCCCAACCATTGTCGATCCGACGACAATGCAACTGACGGACAGCCAATGGACCCACCGACAATATAACCTCCGCTTCACCCAACCAGCACACAACAGGAAGTTCAATGGAACACTGTAGAAGGTATTGGCGCCCACAACTAATTATACATTGAGCTGTCAAACTACACACCATTCTGGACAGCGACATCACGATGAGGAAAATCCACTGCCTGAATTTACGTCAATGGCCAGGGCAGGTAACCAGAACGTTGACGGCAACAAGGCAGAAGATTCCGCTGGTGCACTTCAATTCAAATAACCAAGTACAGTTAAACTCCACCGGAGGGTGGCTAAAATTTGCCAACTTGAAAACATATGTTGTTGCTCGTGGGAATATCCCAACAGCCGACAACGAACGCCAAACGACACAATGTGAACAGTCATGACTTGCTGGCAGATTAAGTCAAAACTCAACTGTAATGTCCAGGATCGGTGAGCCACGAACGTTGTAGCAATGGGAAGAGCCCCACACACTCCGACACTGCATAGAGGCTGCCATCGGGCCCGGCCAAACTTCGCGCCACAGAGATTTCCTTGCTGCTCCACGCCAACCGACCAACAGCCCAGGCCCAGAAATGGTGAAACCACCAAATATACGTCGGCCGATGAGACGACCAACCGAACCCCGACTTCACTGCTGCTGCGTCCCGAGTACACTGCTGGTCCGTCTCCAACTGATTGCCAGACACACGACGACCCGGAAATGCTATCAGTCGCTCCAGAGATGGTACAACAATGAACTTATCGATGAACGCTGCTGCTGCCACTCATGGGCAAGTAAGGCAAGAAGTTAGTGACGCCAGTAAATGGAGTAAGAAAATGAGGCGGCAGTACTGTAATAGAAGATGACAAACAATAAATGGCATGAACACGAGCCATGCACGGCTCAGGTAGCTTCTGATAGACATGCAGCTCTATAAGCGGTTTTCGGTCTTCAATGGATGTCAACCGGTGTTTGTCCTTCGGGAACCAAGAACAGAATAACAGTACGTTGGTCCTGTTTGGACGCATTTAGTAGTACAACGCCAGAGTTCACATTTCACATTGACCGCACTTCACGTCCGAAAGACGCGAATGCCACACTGATCCCTTGCCTACATGTCGGTGCTTATATACGCGCATAGGTGTCGCACCACGTTGCATATACACTACATCAACGCTCCCAAACGGAAACCTTAATCATGTTATAATACAGGGTGAAAAGTATTTAAACCGACAAACTCTGGGAGGTTGTAGTGGACATCAAAACAAATATTTTTCCCTAATGTAATTTTTTCCTGTGAGGATTATTTAAACCTGTGGAGACCGTATTACGCTCTTCAGTTGTTAGAGGGCGTATTACGCTCTTCAGTTGTAGGCAACTGCTGTCCACCAGTGTCTCTGTTTACCAAAGGAGCGATACACCTGGAGTGAATACACTGATATGGTTGGTTCGTACTACGTAGCGCACCACAACGGACGAGCTGCACAGCGGGTTTATCAACAACAATATCCTAATCGCCGTATTCCGCATCATACGACCTTTGCTGCTGTGTACCAACCTCTGCGTGAGACCGGGTCATTTAGCAGATTACCTGGACAGGGACGCCGTCGCACAGTAAGAGCGCTGCAATTCGAGGAAGCTGTCTTGCAGCATGTGGAGCGGGATCCTTCAATCAGCACTCGTGCAATTGCATTTAACATGGGGACGAATCAGACGAATGTAAGGACAATCCTTCGAGAGCAATTGTTACATCCATTTCACTTATAGCGTGTCCACAACCTGGAACCAGTTGATTATCCACCCAGAGCACAGTTTTCGCAGTGGTACCTGGAACAGTGTGAAATGCATCCTACGTTTCCATCCTCCGTGTTGTTTATCGATGAAGCGACGTTCGGGCGTGATGGAGTCTTCAACATGCACAATTCGCATGTCTGGAGTGAGGATAACCCACATGCCACAGTTACCAGCGCTCATCAAGTGGGGTTCTTCGTTAATGTGTGGGTCGGTGTTGTTGGGGACTGTTTAATTGGACCGTATCTGCCACCTAGGTAATTAAATGGCAGGTACTATTAAAATTTTCTCGCCAGAGCATTGCCAGAATTGCTGGAAGACGTCCCACTCCCAACAAGACAACGCATGTGGTTCCAACATGACTGGGCGCCGGCACATTTCATTCGTCATGTGCGTCGATTCATGGATCGACGGTCTCCAGAAACATGAATTGGCAGAGGTGGTCCTATACCATGGCCTGCTCGATCCCCAGATATGTCCCCTCTGGACTTTTTTTATGTGGGTTAGAGATGCACAACCTTATTTACGCAACTCCTGTTGCATCACAAGAGGATCTGGTTGCCCGGATAGTAGCAGCAGCAGGAACAATTTAGGATACTCCTGGAGTTTTTTCTCTTGTCAGACAGAACATGATCCGACGGTGCAACCATTGTTTACGTGTCAATGGAGGCATTTAAGAAAATCTACTGTAGTTGAAATTGGGTTGTGTTAATTTGTTGTCTCTAGGTCATAAAAAAATGGAAAATTGTTTGTTGGTTTAATTAATTTGCCGCCAGAGAAATCTTCCTCTTCCGGTTTAAATACTCCTCATAGGAAAAAATGACATTATGGAAAATATTTGTTTTGATGTCCCATAGAACATCCCAGAGTTTGTCGATTTAAATACTTTTCACCCTGTATAAGGATAAAGAGAGTTGACATGTGTTTCAGAAGTAGTGGACAGCGAAGCACCAAAGAGGAAGCGACAGTTTCCCCAGTGAAAGCTGACGGAGCTGCCACTTAGACGCTTCCTGCGCTCAGCGCGGAGTTGCTCGGCCGAGTCTTGGGGTGACGTCAGCTGCTACCGTGAAACTGCCCCCATCTCCGCCGGCGTCGTCCCGTGGGGACGCGAGCCGCTTAATCCTGAGTAACGATCCGATCGCCCTCCGCTCTAGGGGGCTGACGTGGCTTCCGTCTTCCCTGAGGCGCCGTACAGGCCGAGCGGTCTTCGTTTCGTAACACCTGCCGGATGACACCTCACGGAGAATTGGCCTCGTCTGAGTCGCCAGCTTGCTACGCACCAACAGCACGAAAATTACACTGATGGACGAAAACATTACGACCATTTGCTTGCAAAACCCACTTGTGAGGGATGAATCTGAACTCCATCTGAATCCCACATTAATCGAGAATCAGCCACAGCCTTGAAACCCAGTGTTAAATTAAGTGTACGCAATAGATTTTTTATGCTTTAATTAACTGGCCTCAGAAAATAAACTGAATTTGACATTATATTATCATTTAAAGGGCTGGTTATGATAATGAACTCATGATTTAAATAACCCTGTAGTTTATTGAATGAGATTTTCACTCTGCAGCGGAGTGTGCGCTGATAAGAAACTTCTTGGCAGATTAAAACTGTGTGCCGGACCGAGGGTCTAAATCGGGACCTTTGCCTTTCGCGGGCAAGTGCTCTACTAACTGAGCTACCCAAGCTCGACTCACGCCTCACCCTCACACCTTCACTCCTGCCAGTACCTTGTCTCCTACCTTCCAAACTTTACAGAAGCTGTCCTGCGAACCTTGCAGAACTAGCACTCCTGAAAGAAAGGATATTGCGGAGACATGGCTTTACCATAGCCTGGAGGATATTTCCAGAACGAGATTTTCACTCTGCAGCGGAGTGTGCGCTGATATGAAACTTCCTGACAGATTAAAACTGTGTGCCGGACCGAGGCTCTAAATCGGGACCTTTGCCTTTCGCGGGCAAGTGCTCTGCCAACTGAGCTACCCAAGCACGACTCACGGCCCGTCCTCACAGCCTCACCTCTGCCAGTACCTCGTCTCCTACCTTTCAAACGTTACAGAAGCTCCACTGCGAACCTTGCAGAGCTGGGTTTATTATCAAAAAACACACTAATGCACAAAACACAATTATTATGACAAAAGCGTTACAGAGATGTTCCCTACTATACGGTATATACAATAGACGACGAAAGTCATGGGATACCTCCTAATATCGTCTTGAATCTCCTTTTTCCCGGTGTAGTGGAGCAACTCGACGTGGCATGGACTCAACAAGCAGTTGGAACTCGCCTGCAGATATATTGGGCCGCCCATAATCGCGAAAGTGCTGCCGGTGCAGCATGTTGTGCACAAACTGACGTCTCGATTATGTCCCATAAATCTTCGATGGAATTCGTGTCGGACGATGTGGGTGGCCAAACCATTCGTTCGAATTTTCCATAATGTTCTTTAAACTAGTTACGAACATTTCCGGCCCAGTAACGTGGCGCACTGTTATCCATAAAAATTCCATTGTTGTTTCGAAACATTAAGTTCATGAACGGCTGCAAATCGTCTCCAAGTAACGGGACATAAAGATTTCCATTCAATGATTGATTTAGTTGGACTATGTAAACACAGCCCACATCTTTATGGAGCCACCACCAGCTCGTGGCTTGGTGGCGTCTGTGCCACAGTCTAACCCTTCCACCAGCTGCTACCAACTGAAATCACGACTCATCTGACCAGGCCACGGTTTTGCAATGTTCTGGGGTCCAACTGATATAGTAACGAGCCAAGGAGAGGCGCTGCAGGTGATGTCCTGCTGTCAACAAAGGCACTCGCGTCGATCCTCTGCTGCGATAGCCTGTTGGCACCAGATTTGGCTGCACTGCTCTAACGGAAACGTTCGTCCTATGTCCCACATTGATTTCTGCAGTTCTTTCACGCAGTGTTGCTTGTCTGTCAGCACTGACACTTAGACACAAACACCACTGCTCTCGGGCGCTAACTGAATGCCGTCTACGGCTGCCTTGTCCTTCGTGAGAAGTAATGTCTGAAATGTTGTATTCTCGGCACACTCTTTGACAATGTGGATCGCAGAATATTGAATTTCCTAAGTATTTACGAAATGGAATGTCCCATGTGCCTAGCTCCATCTACCATAAGGCGTTCAAAGTGTGTTGATTCCCGTCATATGGCCAATATTTTCACATGAATCACCTAAATACAAATGACAGCTCCGCCAGTGCAGTGCCCTGTTATACTATCGCTAGCCCATGAGTTTTGTAACCTCAGTGCATTGTTAACTAACGCTCTGAATTTGAAAAGTTACTAAAAGACGCAGAGTTGCATTAAAATCTCGGTTTTGATAGTCTTAAAGCGGCACAGTAGCCTGACTGCGATGATCACAATAACAGTTTGTCTGGAACCAACACCCACAGTTCCTACAGAGCTGAGGAAGGCTGATAAATGAGCCAGTGGCAGCAATCTTGCAATTGAACTGCAAAGCTCTCAGTTTACCTGATATGCCGGAGCAGTAAGTGATCCTTACATCCTTACCATAATCTTCTCTGAAATGTGAACATAGAGGAGATGTAGCAACTTGATTTGAGGATATAGCTGCAGTCTAGCTTCCACGTCTCTCGATCGAGTCCTCTCTTTCACTTCCCGGACAATTCGTCAAAGTATCCTCATCTCAGAAAGGAAGCTTGCTGTTGCCATCCCGCCAATGCTTAGCGTCCACCAAACCTCTAAAACATTGCCAGCGCTGACCAATGGCTGACTGTTTCATAGACAAGCTTCCGCGCCCAAAAATACCAAAACGCCAATCGACCAATCAATCACACTTATCCCACTGTTTTCTAGAAAGCTTTCTTTTGTTTGTTACATTCACATGACATCACAATAAACACACAATTCGCTTATTCTGTCATCAGCTGGTCTCACACTACATGTCCCATGAAAACGTAAAGAAGCTTGTTACTGGGCTAGTAGCCGACTCTGCTACAGTGTCTGTAAACAATGCTTTCAAGTTTTTTAGGAACACCTGGAGATGTTTATCTCCCGAAGTATGTCACTTCATCAGCTCGGAACGCCTGTCACCCAGTGACAGAGTTCTGTTTCTTGGAACGAGAGCCTTTTTATCTTGGGCGCCCATTGACCATCATAAATGGACAATGGCTTGTCCACAAGCGGTCCGTCTGCCCAAGTGACTTTCATGTGATGACAGTCTCATGTTCATAGCACTCCTCAGTTCCAAACAAAACCTACAAAGTAACTAAAAGTACCCAGCACCAAGCATTATTGTAAGAAAACTAAGAAGAGAAAGTAAATTCATCACATACCGTCACTGTGGTAATACATATCCCATCAAGATGATTCAGCTCCCCTCCATTTGCGTAATTAAAGCTGACAAATAATAAAAAGAGGCTCGCCAAACAGTTTGTCGCGCTTCCTGGTTAATAGTGTGTTGGTCTACCTTTCGAATTCAACTCTGCAGCTATTCTGTTTGGCATGATTTCGACAAGTCTTTCGTGGGGCATTTTTTTCCGTCAGTGTAAGAGCATTTGCGAAAATATTATCATCTTAACTGCCAAGGATCTCATCTAAGCTCGCTGTCCATATCTATGTAAAATTTATATTTATCAAACAGACTGGTAAATAATTAAACAGTTCGCCTCTTGATTAATTCCATCTCCAGCTTTATTCCGACCTGTTACAGATACCAACCACTCCAGGAGTACACTACAACATGTTACACTAGGCTTCTGTACTGAGTCATCTTCAAGCTTCCTACAACTTCTCCGTCTATTTGAATAACATGCAGCGGTATGAGGTTGTCACAGACTGACTGTACACTCGAGAGCTCCAGTTGGAAACTCACATCAGGTACACATCGGCATGTTTCTATGGCACACCTGGCGTCTTCTAAAGCTGACGATGTCTCCCTCCGCTGCAGTAGATATTTTCACCCGTGGCTTCGTTTGTGAAATGATACTGAAACGGTTACGATTACAGTAAAATGAAGTGCTACCTCTCAGTAAATAATGTAACTTACTGGATGTTACGTTTCATTCCGTGCTATAAGTCTTACCATGGAATCGCTACCACTAAATGATTACACCACATGATCACACAATCTGTCGCATGCGTATATTGCTGAAACACGAATCCAGTGTTGCTTGATAACACTTTGTCATAACTATTCCGTCCTGTGACCCAAGTCTAGAATAATACCACTCATACTATTAACAGAACCTTACATTGGCTGTGAAAGTGACTTCAGCCGACACATATGCTCCCATTCATTTTGGCAAACACCGTCGAATTCCGCTATTGCAGTATTTTTAACAATAATGTTCCATGCGGGACCGCACACGGCAACACCCGCCACCAATTCTAGCAAGTACTGATAACGGAGTTCCTCTCTCAAATCTTTCGGATAATCTCTCAGCCAATAACAAGCGTCCATACTGTCTCCAGGCGCCGTTTGGCGCTGTAACTCGTCACCACGACACCCCCCCCCCCCCTTGATAATAAGCTCCCCAATTTCAGGGCTTCATACATAATGCACAACACAAAATTTGATGGACCCTTATTTGCCATAAATGTTACAATCAGCTTCACTCTTCCAGCCCTCTGAACAAAGACCACAACTTGTCTTCGAGTGTATAGAACTGATTTTGCCCATTGTTCACAGAGAGTATATTAAATAAGTTGTTGTGAATACACGCAAGCCATTATAACAAGGCTATCGCTTCATGGAGTAGGACTCTACCATGGCCAGTACCGGCGTCTAAAATGGTTCAAATGGCTCTGAGCACTATGGGACCTAACATCGGAGGTCATCAGTCCCCTAGAACTTAGAACTACTTAAACCTAACTAACCTAAGGACATCACACACATCCAATTGCGAGGCAGGATTCGAACCTGCGACCGTAGCGGTCGCTCGGTTCCAGACTGTAGCGCCTAGAACCGCACGGCCACTCCGGCCTGCTATTTATTCAGTAATTCCTGTAATTTGTAACAAAGTCGAAAGAAGGTTACAGCAATCCAACCGCTAAAAGCCGAAAATTCATTTATTGATTTGGTAGGCCTATCTATGGTCTATCTATCTATACATCTATCTATACCTAAGGAGATGGGACCTGGATAAACTGAAAGAACCAGAGGTTGTAGAGAGTTTCAGGGAGAGCATAAGGGAACAATTGACAGGAATGGGGGAAAGAAATACAGTAGAAGAAGAATGGGTAGCTTTGAGGGATGAAGTAGTAAAGGCAGCAGAGGATCAAATAGGTAAAAAGACGAGGGCTAGTCGAAATCCTTGGGTAACAGAAGAAATATTGAATTTAATTGATGAAAGGAGAAAATATAAAAATGCAGTAAATGAAGCAGGCAAAAAGGAATACAAACGTCTCAAAAATGAGATCGACAGGAAGTGCAAAATGGCTAAGCAGGGATGGCCAGAGGACAAATGTAAGGATGTAGAGGCTTGTCTCACTAGGGGTAAGATAGATACTGCCTACAGGAAAATTAAAGAGATCTTTGGAGAGAAGAGAACCACTTGTATGAATATCAAGAGCTCAGATGGCAACCCAGTTCTAAGCAAAGAAGGGAAGGCAGAAAGGTGGAAGGAGTATATAGAGGGTTTATACAAGGGCGATGTACTTGAGGACAATATTATGGAAATGGAAGAGGATGTAGATGAAGACGAAATGAGAGATAAGATACTGCGTGAAGAGTTTGACAGAGCACTGAAAGACCTGAGTCGAAACAAGGCCCCGGGAGTAGACAACATTCCATTAGAACTACTGATGGCCTTGGGAGAGCTAGTCCTGACAAAACTCTACCATCTGGTGAGCAAGATGTATGAGACAGGCGAAATACCCGCAGACTTCGAGAAGAATATAATAATTCCAATCCCAAAGAAAGCAGGTGTTGACAGATGTGAAAATTACCGAACTATCAGTTTAATAAGTCACAGCTGCAAAATACTAACGCGAATTCTTTGCAGACGAATGGAAAAAGTGGTAGAAGCGGACCTCGGGGAAGATCAGTTTGGATTCCGCAGAAATGTTGGACCACGTGAGGCATTACTAACCTTACGACTTATCTTAGAAGAAAGATTAAGAAATGCAAACCTACGTTTCTAGCATTTGTAGACTTAGAGAAAACTTTTGACAATGTTAACTGGAATACTCTCTTTCAAATTCTGAAGGTGGCAGGTATAAAATACAGGGAGCGAAAGGCTATTTACAATTTGTACAGAAATCAGATGGCAGTTATAAGAGTCGAGGGGCACGAAAGGGAGGCAGTGGTTGGGAAAGGAGTGAGACTGGGTTATAGCCTCTCCCCGATGTTATTCAATCTGTATATTGAGCAAGCAGTAAAGGAAACAAAAGAAAAATTCGGAGTAGGTATTGAAATTCATGGAGAAGAAGTAAAAACTTTGAGGTTCGCCGATGACATTGTAATTCTGTCAGAGACAGCAAAGGACTTGGAAGAGCAGTTGAACGGAATGGACAGTGTATTGAAAGGAGGATATAAGATGAATATCAACAAAAGCAAGACGAGGATAATGGAATGTAGCCAAATTAAATCGGGTGATGCTGAGGGAATTAGATTAGGAAATGAGACACTTAAAGTAGTAAAGGAGTTTTGTTATTTAGGGAGTAAAATAACTGATGATGGTCGAAGTAGACAGGATATAAAATGTAGACTGGCAATGGCAAGGAAATCGTTTCTGAAGAAGAGAAATTTGTTAACATCGAGTATAGATTTAAGTGTCAGGAAGTCGTTTCTGAAAGTACTTGTATGGAGTGTAGCCATGTATGGAAGTGAAACATGGACGATAACTAGTTTGGACAAGAAGAGAATAGAAGCTTTCGAAATGTGGTGCTACAGAAGAATGCTGAAGATATGGTGGGTAGATCACGTAACTAATGAGGAGGTATTGAATAGGATTGGGGAGAAGAGAAGTTTGTGGCACAACTTGACTAGAAGAAGGGATCGGTTGGTAGGGCATGTTTCGAGGCATCAAGGGATCACAAATTTAGCATTGGAGGGCAGCATGGAGGGTAAAAATCGTAGAGGGAGACCAAGAGATGAATACACTAAGCAGATTCAGAAGGATGTAGGTTGCAGTAGGTACTGGGAGATGAAGAAGCTTGCACAGGGTAGAGTAGCATGGAGAGCTGCATCAAACCAGTCTCAGGACTGAAGACCACAACAACAACAACATCCATGGTACTGTCTACCTTCATAGCTTTTCTAACATTTATTATATATTACATGTTAATCTATTTATTGATGAATTTCATTTCTTATTAAATAACGCATCCATTTTTCAGAAACAGTTTAGTAAACTGAATGAACTAAGAGTAGTTTGAGTTTTACGATAGCTGTGGTACAATAGAGAAAACAAAGATCCGATACTTATTAGTCACTGTTCTCTGACTGTGTGAAGTGCGGGAACTATAACCGCTTGTCGTTATCTATTTTGCATAGCCATATGTACTCAGAAACTCGGCTAACACTGGTGCCTGCCGGACTTGTTTTACGTATATTGACGTTGTGTTACGACGTGGTGTGTGCATTCGTCTGATATTGCAGCAGCTTTTCAACTGACGAGCTGCAGAGCAACGTGTGGACCATTTCATTAGTGGGCACTGTTATCGGGTGTCAAACAGGCAGTAACAGATACAGTTTACACGATGCACTCTCAGTTCATAACAGTTCCGCTACTGGAGTGGGGACGAATGTGGGGGAGAGGTCACTCACAGGCTTTAGTGCACAAAATACGTTTCGCATTTCATCAAAGCTTAACGTTGCTTTCAAGGTACGTTTTATTAATGGGATTATTCATACCATGAGGACATTCCATCCTTACAGCTGTAAATTTACATTTTGTAAATTTGTTATATATGAAGCAGAGTCTACGTGTGTATGTCCGGGATCTCCTCTAAAACGCTTGGATCGATTTGAACCAAATTTGACACAGACGCAGAATCTCTCACGAGCACCGGCATTGTGGGGTTTATAACTTTCTAGCTCCAAAAAGAGCAAACGTGTTTTTCTCAGCTTCCAGTGTGTGGAGAGTGTACAGGCCGCCTTACACGACAAGCATGTGCATATATATAATCACATGGGATTAACAACTTGACCACAGCAAGAAAACTGAGACTCACCTGATGAAGTTCGTGAAGTTCTGAAAACAGGGCATTAAATCTCAGGATCTTAGACCTACAGCTCTTCTCTGACATGTGCATAAACCTTTTGAATGATTACCTCAGCATTGCCGAGAGACTAATTAGTAGGGTCCGGCTTTTAATGCCAAGTCATATTTTTTTCTTGAGTTTAACAACATTTTACGCATGTATACAGGTATTACAGTGCAGAAAACTATATTTTCGTTGCGCTGAAACAGTCATTACTTTTTGTAGTAATGGGTCATGTTACGGCCAGCTTTTACCATAATAGGCCATATTTCGACCCACGTTGCCAAATATATATATATATATAGTAACCTTTCCGGAGAATTTTTAAAGATATTATTTTAATAGAAATGGGAGCCAAGCGTAACCTCCCTAGCAATTAAATTTAATGACAATAAAAATGAGAATCGCAATCTGACTCAAAATATAAGCTGTCACGAAAATGATGAAAAACAATGCAATGCTAATGAGACTTCAGTGACAATGTAAACTCAATTAAACCGAAATATCGGTCTTTGGCCCTGTGCAAAAAATCAGAATTAATTTCTTACCTCATTCGAAACTGCATGTCAAAGTTCTGCTCTTATTGTTGGCCACGGCTTGGAGGAAATGCATTGCAAATAATATATTATTATTTTTTTTTTAATTTAACTGAAACTTTACTTTAAAGGAAATGGAAGAAAATCGTTGGTTCAATTAAAAGGTTCTTTTGTAAAAAATTGCTTTGAAATCAAAATTATTATTGGGGCGATTATTGCACAAATTAGTTACAGTTGATTTACATTATTAGCTGAGCGCATTTAAAATAATATACCTCGTCCTGTATCTTGACCAGAATGCCATGTCGACGCCCGCCGACTCCTCACACACAACTGCACTGGGCTGCTACTACCGACATACTGCACTGCTCACAGACTGCCCACTGACAGACTGCTCGCAACTGTGCTGCACGACTACTACCGACCGACTCCTGACAGACTCCTGACAGACTACTGGACGCAACTGAACTGAGCTACTGCTACCGACAGAGTGCACTGCACGACGACTACTAGCGTACTGCTCGTAACACTCGTGCGGTCAAGCGCAGACTAACCATGATAAAAGGCTCTCTGGTCAAAGATTTTATCATGCCTCACCATCGCTGCCACGTTACATACGTGTTTCATAACCCTCCACTGGGGGGGGGGGGGGGGGGGGCAAAAATTTGGCAGCGATGGTGAGTCATTTGGACTTGCCATCGCAAGAAATTTTTACAATTTACAGAATATTCAAATGTAGTACATAAATTAAATGTGGTGCACACGCACCAAGTACAAAATATCAGACAAAGACAAAATGTGAGTACAAAACATAGTAGCAAACCAGAAAAATGTATATACAATATATTTGACAGATAACAGAGTGCATACGAACTGAAAAAATTCTGTAGCATTTTCAGAACAAATAAACAGAATGGCAGAAAATCATGTTGACAAGTGACATGAGTGCACATGCACTGCAGTTGAGGACATATCAGCAAATGGCGAAATGTATATACAATGAGTAACAAATGACATAAGTGCATAATGAACATATCAGGAAATCATAAAAGGTATACAGAATGAGTACAAATCATATTGAAAAATGAGAAAAGTGCACAGGCACTGAAGTTCAGTAGAAAACATATTAACACATAATATAAGTGCACATGCACTGTAGTTCAGAACATATCATCAAAATAAAAATGTATATACAATATAAAAGACAAGAGTGCACATATACTGTACTTCAGAACAAATCGAAAAAATGTCTTTAGCATTTTCACAACAAATAAACATAGTGGCAAAAAATCACGTCGACAAGTGCCATAAGTGTACTCGCACTGGAGTTCAGCGAATCGAAAAAATGTATAACTCATGAATATAAATGATGTTAGAAAAAAATGATTTTCACTATTTGGATAGGAAAGGGAAGGATTGCATCATGGTTGTAGCACTTTAGATTGCACACAGCTGTTCTGAAAGTCCATATCTTTCCACAGAAGTACAACACCAAGTGACACAATTTGAAGTTCTTTTCCCATCAGAATTTATCAGCGTAGCCAAGACACTGAACTGTCGTAGTAATGTTCCATGTTCTCATTTTGGCAGTACACTAGGTACACCAAACAGTGGGACCATAATAACGTCTTCATCGCTCACGGTGGTGGACAGCATGTCGTGTCAACACCACGCTCTTACAAGGCACACCAACGTAGAATTAGTGCAAAAACCAAATATAGTGCTCCATGATCATGAGGATGGACAGGACAAATCGACATTGCAGTAATTCAGGGTAGTTAGCTCATAAGGTGAAGGACATTAAGTCACATAACATTGAGAATTACAGTAGTAGTTTGCGGCATTCATAGCCCAGTTATTGAACATTTCTATACCATGTCTTTAGTATTACAGAATAATGTTCATAAAATTAACTTATTGACATCATGGGTAATCGTATTACAATAAACAGTGGCAGTCCTTGGCCAGTTACAAAGCATATTTAGTATGACAGAATAATGTTCATCAGATGTCTTAATTGAAAAGGAGAGTCAATTATTGGCCTAGCATTAACATAATACATTGAGTGATACAAATTATTGGCACTCATTGGCCATTTACCAAAACATGAAAGGTCAACATTGAAAACAAGAGCTCATTAATGGCATAACTAATAACATAATTCATTTAGTGACATTAATTATTGGCACTCAGTGGCCAGTAATAGAACATGAAAAATCATCATTGAAAACAGGAGCTAATTAATGGCATAATTAATAATGTAATTCATTTAGTGACATTAATTATTGGCACTCAGTGGCCAGCAAGTATTGAATAGAATAAAACATTGTTCATCATTCAGTATTATTCAGATCATTAAGAAGTCATTATTAAAAATCAGTTAATTACAATCATAGCATTAATAATCATGGGCATTATAAGTAGTCTCATTACAATAAACAGTGGCAGTTATTAGCCAGTTACAAAGCATTATTTTATATATTTTTTTGTCTCATTAAGAAGTCATTACTCAAGTGACATACTATCCAGAGCTAATCAGTATTATTCAGAATTATCATAAACTAGTGACATTACTTGGGACTGGTAATACATTTTTTTTTGTTAGCAATGCATTGCGTTGGGATCGATAATTAATTGCTGAGGCATAACAATATTTGCTTTTGACCTATTGCTGCAAATGCGGATAGGTAACGTCATTCGTCATGAGTCAGCTGTAGCAAGGTTATGTAACAAGGCAGTATATGTGATCACATTTATAAATGATAGACACAAATGGGTAAAAAAATAAAAATGCAAGTACTAGAACAGGTATAATAAGTAACAGGTTTAGTAAGTATTATGAAAAGCTTCTCCTGAAAAAAAAATACAAAATGGATTATTGACCTGAAAGAAGAAACGCATACTATGCTGAAAAGTAGTGAACTTCGAATTAACAGGTAGTGAAATGTGTATAAAAATGTGTTCCATAGCTGTCCTTTCCAAAACTTTCCGTCATGCTACTATGTAATATAACACCTGCTGTCAAAGCAAACTGCAACAAATACTTAAATAACTACATAGCATAAATACATAACTTCAACATTATCCTCATCTGTAAAGAAAAAGCTTCATTATCAATCACTTCATTATCCATATTATCATAACTTCATTATTATCATCACCTATAAAGAAAAACTTCATTATTCATAACAGCATATCCTTCATCATTATTCATCAGCATTCATTATCATCTGCAAAAAAAAATCACTTCATTACTCATTACACAACTATTCCTTATCTCTAGCATATTTCATCACTAAAACTAAGATGTGTAGTTCTGTCTGACAGCCTGCATCAATCGCCTTGTATTCTGAAAGAAAAATTAGTTAAGACTGCTATTTTATGATGAGTATAGTATATTCATGTTAATGCTTGTTAATCCTGATCCATTTACTCTTCCTCATAAAATTATTGCATCTTCTTTCGTTTATTCCGTAGGTGAAATTCCCATTTCTGTTGAATTTATTTCTTACACGCATCATTTCTTTCTGAAATTGATGAACAAAGATTAATGTCTTGCATTTAAATCATATACCCACTAAATAATGACTGGTTTATGGTGACATAATTAACCATACAGCATAACATGACAGAAAACATAATATGTCAAGGACATTCACAGTGTTCAGAGGCAAAAAGTACAGAGAATATCACAATGCAGCAGCAAAAAGAAAAATGTAAAACAGTCACGATGTTGAGATATCATATGGCAAAAAAAATGTCAAATTCAACTGGTGTGTGTTATATCTTAACTATTTCACAGTGCATACAAACAAAACTGGAATACAATCATATACACAAAAAAATGGAAAATGTGCACGGTCTAATGTGTAACGACAAGAAAAGCGGCTTGTTAACCTTACCTTGTCGGGCACTTGCCAAGAAAAAAATACGATAATCATCAATAATTAGTCATGTGAATATAATTGCATTAGTAAATGGCATCATATTGTGTTGAATCATAAAGTGTCTTCGTTCAATAAAGGGTTTAATATTTGACCAATGGTGGTTGCCTTTCGATTTTCTGGTTCTCAAAGTTTCGACGTGTACAACATTGGGGTGGGGGATGCTGCGAATCCGATAGGGACCTGCGTATAGAAGTTCAAATTTACTGAACTTACCTTTTAATTTGCTGGATAAATAGTATGTACGCACTAATATCTTCTGTCCAACGTGAAAGTCTCGGCGTCTACAAACCTGTTTTTGCTGTCTTCTCCGGCGCTGTGCGGCACGTTTGATGTTGTTCAGCGCAATGTCAATTATTTCGTGGTGTCTTAGTCGACGACAGTTAGGGAAGTTTACTAATTCTTTAATTTTGTTTGGTGGTTCAACGTTTTTCAGTATAACAGACGGAGATAGCATAGTGGATTCATTTGGAATGGAATTAATTACATCTTGGAATGAGAATATGTGTGTCCCAATCAATATGTCTTTTATGGCAGTATATTCGGCACAGCTTACCAATTTCTTTCATTAACCGTTCACAAGGGTTCGAAGAAGCATGGTACTTGGATATATAAATCGGAGAAATGTTTCTAACTCGTAACATGCGTGTCCATATGGCACAACGAAATTGTGATCCATTGTCAGAAATTACTTTCATCACATGCCCTACATGAAATAGAAAATGTTTTACAAATGCTTTCGAAACAGTTTTAGCAGTAGCTTTGCGTAACGGAGTGAAAGTAACAAATTTTGAAGTGAGCTCAACAGCGACAAAGATGTAGCAAAAACCTCTGTTAGTTCTCGGAATCGGACCAAAAATGTCTACTGCGGCCATATATCTTAATTTAACGGGTACAATGGGATATAAAGGAGAAATATGTGAAGTAGTGTCTGATTTAGCTTTCTGGCAAATTTTACAAGACGCTAAAACTCGTCGTATACGTTTCTCCATGTTGGTAAAATAACAGTTCCGTCTCAGTATAAGAAAACATTTTCGTGCTCCGTAATGTGCGTAACTTAAATGAGTGTACCAGATTAATTTGTTAACCAGTTCGTCAGGAATGCATAATAACCAATTGTTGCTGTCAGGATGAGAGCGGCGAAACAAAATGTCATTGCGCACAGTGTAATGGTTTCTAATCGTAACATTATTCTTATCTTGCCAAAGGTGTTTAATTTCTTTCCACACGTTGTCTTTATTTTGCTCCTTTGCTATGTCCTGTAATGACGATGAAATAAAGTTTTCAAATGCAACTTGCTGAATGTACATGACACTGAAATTTGCTTTGCAGAAGTTGGCTTTTACGTCTTGCTGATTGTTGCTCAGAGAACGCGATAGTGCGTCTGCTATAACATTTTGTGTGCCGGGAATGTGAACTATTGTAAAAATTAAATTCTTGTAAATAAAGTTTCCATCTGCTTAATCTGTCGTGAGTGAATTTAGCCGAAAGTAAAAATTGTATCGCTCTGTGGTCTGTGTAAACGGTGGTATGTCTGCCATAAAGAAAGTGCCGAAATCTCGTAAAAGCCCATACAACACATAATGTTTCAAGTTCTGTAACAGAATAATTTCGCTCAGCAGGTGACAGAATGCGGCTTGCAAATGCGATGTTTTTAATTACTGTAGAGCCATCTTCTTCAATTTCCTGGAAAATGTGTACGCCTAGAGCGGTATTGGAACTGTCGGTGGCAATGGAAAAATTGCTAGTAAGATCTGGGTGCGACAAAAGTGGAGCATTCAACAAAGCATGTTTCAGGTTCATGAACAAAGAATGTGCTTGCTTATCCCAAGACCAAATACTGTTTTTACCTGTTAATTGGCATAATCTGGGTGTGTCTAAAGCAGAGTGATGAACAAATTTACGAAAAAAGTTAACTAAGCCCAAAAAAACTGCGTAATTGCTTCTTCGTCGTAGGAACAGTAGTATCACGTGGAGCTTGAAATTTTTCCGGATCAGGTGCAATGCCTTCTGCTGAAATTACGTGTCCAAGAAATTTTATAGAAGTTTTGCCAAAGTGCGATTTACTAAGATTAACTGTGAGTCCTTGTGCATGGAAAGTTTGTAACAGTTGTTCAAGAATCAGATTGTGTTCAGACCAGTTAGCTTCTGCGATAAGAATGTCATCTACATACGTCGTAATTCTGTCCTTAATGCAAACGTGTGTCGGATGGCGTCAAAATTAATAACATTTTCGTGAAGAAGATTCTGCGTGTCAAAATTATTGCTTACTTTACTGGAATATGAAACCTGTACTGTGTCTGGTCAAATTCTGTCGTACGTGCTATTATTTACGGGAGGATGCTGTGACATTTCGACTATTTGAACTGCTCATAAGATCGACTGTTATTAAATGTGCGCTGAAAATTGTGCTCGTTATTTTTACGTCTGTCATGATAGTAATTTCTATACGGCGCATTGCGATACGAGTTGAAATAGTGTGTTGTCTGTACGTAGTTATTTCTTTGCTGCCATGCGTTACTATTTGTTGGAGCTGGGACTATACGTGCACGCGGCGAAACATTAAAGTTCGGTTGACCTTGTAGACTACATTGTTGGTTAGGTATGCTAAGCGGTTGACTTTCATGCTGTTGTGGTGAAAAACATCTATTGTTACAAAAATGTGGTTCCGATTGCTCAAAATTTTATACATACTGATGATTATGATTTTATCTGTTATCAAAATTACGGCGGTAGTTGTCATTACGGGAGTGCTTACTGAAAATTGTCACATTCGGTAAAAATTTGTCTGATCGGGTTTTCATTACTCGTTTCTTAATACTAGGTAGAGCAATAGTTAAAGAGCTGTTTTGATAGATATAAAGGATAGTAGAAGAGAAGGCAGCAGTGCAGAAAACTAAAGATGAAACAGCACTACTACAGCTTGGGGCCCTATGCTCGCTACGGCACATATTCATTAAAGCGTAATGAATCCCCTGAGGTCTATTACGCACTGCAAATAAATTTTAGCTTTTGCGTTGCAGGCAATGGCGGTAAAATTCCAAAACCAAATTGTTGTAACCATGTTAATTCAAGTTTCCTCATTACAGGCAATGCTGATGAAAATGCAATAGCAAATTGTCGCATCAGGTTCAAAGCTAGCTTCTGCAGTACAGGTAATAGCGGTGAAAGTACAAAAATAAATTGTCTTATACAGTGCAAATCGTGTATCTGTGCTCTGTCATTATTAAATTCCTTGCATTTTCTTACAAATGCAAATTGCTTATAATCAATGTTCTCGTCACTGAATTTGATAACACGTTCAGGTTTGTGTGTGAATCTGTTCGTCTGTGTCATTTCGGATTTCAAGTTGCATAGCTTTTCAGATTTTAAGTCGTGTTGTCTCTGTAAATTGCTCACATTAAACGCGTTGCGCGAGTCTGACAAATGTTCGCAAAGTAGTGGATTCTGTGACGTATTGGTGACTGAAATAGTTTTCAACTCTGTTACTGTAACACTTTCGTCAATTTGGTTGATCTGTCGTGCAAATTTCTCATCAACTTCCGTATTCGGAGTGTGTGAAACTTCCAGTGACTCGAAATTAAACTCGTCGCGTATCTGTACTGCGTTTTTATCGCATTGTTCAGTGACTGCATTAACTTCGTCTTCATGTGATTCTGTTATGCCTACACGTGTGCTACTTAATTCTTGTGCAACAGTGCCAACTTTTTCATTACTGTTATTAGCACAAGTCTTAGTATTCACACGTAATTGTTCTTTAATGTCCTGGCATTGCACGGTAACAGCTGTAATCTGCTCACTAACTTGTTTGTTCTGTTCTTTAAGGTCGTCTTGTTTTTCGCTTATGAGTTCGAAACTTTTATCAATTGCTTCGCTAAGTTGTTTATGAAAGTCGTCTAATTTTTCATTTAAGTATTGTTTGAGTTTTTCATTATCTTGTTTGTTATCTACACTCTGTTGTTTGACCTGTTCATTAAGTGGTCTGAAATTTTCATCAATTTTATTAAATTTTTGTCCTGTTCACTAAATTGTTGTTTGAATTCATCACTCTGTTGTTGTACCAATCTTGCCATAATTCGTACCAAGTCAAAATTAGCGTTTATATTCTCTGTGCTGTTTAGTGGTGGATCTGGAATTGTCTCGTTTTCTGTAACCATTTGGTTATTCTGAGATTTACAAAAAGGTTTGCCAGTTAAACATACACTGTCAGTCCCTATTTCGGAATTAAATAAATCCGTCGTACTTTCACTACACTGACCATTTTCATTCGAAAAATTTGTCTGTATGTTACTTGAATTTTCCAAACCGGTTGTGTTAAGCTGGGTAGCGCTCATTATAATAGAGCGTCCCGCGTCATCAATTGTCGTCAAATTAACAGAAGAGACAATTGAGTTCGTTTGTTCATCATTAAGATAAAAGTCATCATTAATGGTTGGAATGCACTGATTGTTAGTGAACGCAGGACTGTCATCATTACACTGCGTGTCACAATTACTATCGGTCACGTTGTTTAAGTCGGTAAATTCATTCATAATACCTCGCGACACACTATTCACAGTCTTTCGCGGCATTTTTGCAATAGTCACAAATATTCACAAAACAAATAAGCACATATGCAAAAAGCAACAATCACTAATACAACAGAGCAAACGAATTGCCGTTGACCTGTAGAAAGAAAGTCACAAGATTAGTGAAAGCATTGCGCCAAATTCTAATTATATCTAAGCAAATAAGAGCAGTTATCTGACTGTTTTTCAAAAGATTCTCAACGAACTACGATCCTGGAATGGGTGTCGCCAAGTGTAACCTTTCCGGAGAATTTTTAAAGATATTATTTTAATAGAAATGGGAGCCAAGCGTAACCTCCGTAGCAATTAAATTTAATGACAATAAAAATGAGAATCGCAATCTGACTCAAAATATAAGCTGTCACGAAAATGATGAAAAACAATTCAATGCTAATGAGACTTCAGTGACAATGTAAACTCAATTAAACCGAAATATCGGTCTTTGGCCCTGTGCAAAAAATCAGAATTAATTTCTTAGCATATTCGAAACTGCATGTCAAAGTTCTGCTCTTATTGTTGGCCACGGCTTGGAAGAAATGCATTGCAAATAATATATATATTTTTTTTTTAAATTTAACTGAAACTTTACTTTAAAGGAAATGGAAGAAAATCGTTGGTTCAATTAAAAGGTTCTTTTGTAAAAAATTGCTTTGAAATCAAAATTATTATTGGGGCGATTATTGCACAAATTAGTTACAGTTGACTTACATTATTAGCTGAGCGCATTTAAAATAATATACCTCGTCCTGTATCTTGACCAGAATGCCGTGTCGACGCCCGCCGACTCCTCACACACAACTGCACTGGGCTGCTACTACCGACATACTGCACTGCTCACAGACTGCCCACTGACAGACTGCTCGCAACTGTACTGCACGACTACTACCGACCGACTCCTGACAGACTACTGGACGCAACTGAACTGAGCTACTGCTACCGACAGAGTGCACTGCACGACGACTACTAGCGTACTGCTCGTAACACTCGTGCGGTCAAGCGCAGACTAACCATGATAAAAGGCTCTCTGGTCAAAGATTTTATCATGCCTCACCATCGCTGCCACGTTGCATACGTGTTTCAATATATATATACATAGCAGCGTTGGCCGAAATATGGCCTATTATGGTAATATATATACACTCCTGGAAATTGAAATAAGAACACCGTGAATTCATTGTCCCAGGAAGCGGAAACTTTATTGACACATTCCTGGGGTCAGATACATCACATGATCACACTGACAGAACCACAGGCACATAGACACAGGCAACAGAGCATGCACAATGTCGGCACTAGTACAGTGTATATCCACCTTTCGCAGCAATGCAGGCTGCTATTCTCCCATGGAGACGATCGTAGAGATGCTGGATGTAGTCCTGTGGAACGGCTTGCCATGCCATTTCCACCTGGCGCCTCAGTTGGACCAGCGTTCGTGCTGGACGTGCAGACCGCGTGAGACAACGCTTCATCCAGTCCCAAACATGCTCAATGGGGGACAGATCCGGAGATCTTGCTGGCCAGGGTGGTTGACTTACACCTTCTAGAGCACGTTGGGTGGCACGGGATACATGCGGACGTGCATTGTCCTGTTGGAACAGCAAGTTCCCTTGCCGGTCTAGGAATGGTAGAACGATGGGTTCGATGACGGTTTCGATGTACCGTGCACTATTCAGTGTCCCCTCGACGATCACCAGTGGTGTACGGCCAGTGTAGGAGATCGCTCTCCACACCATGATGCCGGGTGTTGGCCCTGTGTGCCTCCGTCGTATGCAGTCCTGATTGTGGCGCTCACCTGCACGGCGCCAAACACGCATACGATCATCATTGGCACCAAGGCAGAAGCGACTCTCATCGCTGAAGACGACACGTCTCCATTCGTCCCTCCATTCACGCCTGTCGCGACACCACTGGAGGCGGGCTGCACGATGTTGGGGCGTGAGCGGAAGACGGCCTAACGGTGTGCGGGACCGTAGCCCAGCTTCATGGAGACGGTTGCGAATGGTCCTCGCCGATACCCCAGGAGCAACAGTGTCCCTAATTTGCTGGGAAGTGGCGGTGCGGTCCCCTACGGCACTGCATAGGATCCTACGGTCTTGGCGTGCATCCGTGCGTCGCTGCGGTCCGGTCCCAGGTCGACGGGCACGTGCACCTTCCGCCGACCACTGGCGACAACATCGATGTACTGTGGAGGCCTCACGCCCCACGTGTTGAGCAATTCGGCGGTACGTCCACCCGGCCTCCAGCATGCCCACTATACGCCCTCGCTCAAAGTCCGTCAACTGCACATACGGTTCACGTCCACGCTGTCGCGGCATGCTACCAGTGTTAAAGACTGCGATGGAGCTCCGTATGCCACGGCAAACTGGCTGACACTGACGGCGGCGGTGCACAAATGCTGCGCAGCTAGCGCCATTCGACGGCCAACACCGCGGTTCCTGGTGTGTCCGCTGTGCCGTGCGTGTGATCATTGCTTGTACAGCCCTCTCACAGTGTCCGGAGCAAGTATGGTGGGTCTGACACACCGGTGTCAATGTGTTCTTTTTTCCATTTCCAGGAGTGTATATATGCAACATGCCACGATTTGTCGAAGTGGCCGACAAATGTCTCCTTCCCCACAAGCCGGTAAACGAAACAGCAGTCGAAGTAATTGATAGCAGCTGCTTTCCATTCCCACATAAGGTTAAGTCCATCTCATACGACGAAAATGGGTGAGTATTTTGTGGGATAAGATTGGAAAGGGGGAAAAAATAACAGACGAATATTAAACAAGTGGACAGGACTAACCGCTACGGTCGCAGGTTCGAATCCTGCCTTGGGCATGGATGTGTGTGATGTCCTTAGGTTAGTTAGGTTTAAGTAGTTCTAAGTTCTAGGGGACTGATGACCTAAGATGTTAAGTCCCATGGTGCTCAGAGCCATTTGACAGGACTAACGAGATGAAAATGCAGGGGGGAAATGGCCTGGCTTACACAAGAGAGGAAATCATATTTTAACGCAACAGCAAGGACCGAAATGTAGTACACAGTACGAACGGTTGTAACGTTTACACTAATATATACGGCACCAACTTGCTTCCTCTTTATACTACAGTATGTCTTTAAGCGGTGGACATACAATAGTACGTATAATGAGAGAAAGATTTTGCTTCTCAGTCTTGCACTCTCTTCCAACCACTGTATGTCGAGATGGACTGAATGGACACCCAGTGCATGTTTTGTCTATTGGTCAAAACAGAGGGGATTTAACAAATTGACGACAGAATAGGAATTGAGTTGTGCCACATTGGAGGTAAACAGTATTCAAGATTAGGAAGAACTGCTTTTAGAAACCGCTTTCTTGGCGAGCGGTTATTTAATAGCATGGGAAGAAGTGTGCTATCCTCGTGTATTTCCTTCTACAGACTGGTAGGTGCCTAATAGTTACTGCAGTAGAATTACGGCTGCCAGCTATCCTCTTGTCTCAAAGGAACCATTAACACTCAGAAATGCGACTCTGAGATAACTGGTAACACAATGGGTCTGCTAATGTTTACTTATTTTTAGCCAGCGGCGTGGCCTAGCTGTTCTAGACGCTACAGTCTGGAACCGCGCGACCGCTACGGTTCGCAGGCTCGAATCCTGCCTCGGGTATGGATGTGTGTGATGTCCTTAGGTTAGTTAGGTTTAAGTAGTTCTACGTTCTAGGTGACTGATGACCTCAGAAGTTAAGTCCCATAGTGCTCAGAGTCATTTGAACCATTTACTTGTTTTCACTGTAATATCTAATGGAAGGTAGCAATTGTGTTGGGATGAGTTTAACTGACCCAGATCCAAAACCGGTATATTTTGTGGAAATAAAACTGTTATTCTATACTCTACATTCCTACTATAAGCACACCAATCCATTTCTGTGCCATTATTTGCAAATATCCCACTGAAGTGCAAATAATTTCTATAAGCAGACTGAGCTGACATAAAAAATTTGTACCAAGTCTGGGATTCGAACCCAGGTATCCGGCTCACTAGGCTGATGCGCTAACCACTACGCAACCCTGATATAGTGGCAACGCATAACTGCGTATCCTAGCCTAGCGTGCTTCCATCCTCAATTCGAATTCCCATTCTCGCCTCACTCCACTTGTTATTCCCCCGAACTCTTATCAGCATTTCAGAGATGTGGTAGCGTAGTCCGTGCAGTTGTAAAAAGCCACTGCGCCAGAGTGGCAACTGCTTAGTGAGATGGAGACCCGGGTTCGAATCTCAGCCCTGGTGCAAATTTTCATTCTTCGCTTCAGACTGCGTATATACATCACAGATGCCTGAGACTTGAACCATGTGGTTTCATTTTATCAGTCATTACCTGTAATCAATTAAATTATTCGTTCTCTAACCTAGTAGTATATGAGATCCATCTTCAAAATCCGCACAGCAAAAGCAATTTTTGGTTGAGTCCCAGGAAAAATTTACGGTGGATTGCCATTTTGCAGATCTTCCAGAAGCACACTTAAGGATGAGATTTTCTTACTGATACTTATAAAAAAGCTGACCAAAAAGGTAACTATGTCTAAAACAGTTGTATTCTTAAGAACAAAAGACGTATGTGTACTATCAAGTCGACAAATATTCACGTTGCCCACATACAGCACTTTCCTCGAATGTTGCTCCTCCATGTTCATCTACAGAACTTTAGTTTACTGTCGACGAAGGGCAGCTGAGGTAAGTGACGAGTTTCCGTGTGAGGGAGCAGGCGGGCTGAGACAGCAGAAATAATGCAGCGGTGCACCAACGAGTCCCCGAAATGAGCATAAGAAAGCGCCGCGTGCTGCAGCCCTGGACACACAGACTGCCTGATGAGGTGTGCACGTTGTGCTGCACTGCCGTCCCCTGGGAGCAAATAAACCTCATGTCGTATACCAGCCACCGACCAGCCTCGGAAGCCCATCTAGACGTAAAGGACAAAACACGTCTGCTGCCAGAAGAACCATGCTCCTGAGTACAAGACCATAACCGTTTTCAGAAGTCAGTTTTACTTTGTTTTTAGAATGTTCAACAGTTCATATTTCCTGCAACTCCCTAAACGAGGAACATGTCAATATTTTTGCAATTATTCATACTGTCGGCGAGAAATTTTCTGCATGCATATCATTTGCACTATCGGACTTTTATTTACATTTTAATCCACAAAAGCAGAAATAAAAAGTAAGAAAACCGAAAACAGGCACGACATGTTCAGAAATTATGGGATAGAAGGAGCTCATGAGCGCAAAAGATCTAAATTTGTGTTTAAAACTGTCAGTCATTTCCTTTAATTCACACAGCAGATGATCAAATAATATGATTTACAAGTTCCTGTGCTCCAGTATGGTTATGTTGGGGGTAATGGCGGCCATTTTAAGTTTTTGAAAGTTGGTAAGATTGTCAGACGGTGGGAAATCTTTCAAACTGAAGTTCATCAGAGGGTAAATATATTGAGTTGTTGGATGCCTAGCTTCTTATAGACAATTGCCTACGTGATGTTCGAGGAGCTACACAATGGATACTTTTTGTCTGAATGAGGAATTATACCAGAAGATAATAAATACAAGTATGTAAAATAAGCTCTTTGGTACTTACATTATCATATTAAGGAACATTTGTTGCTGAAGTCTATGGCTTGAGAAGATGTACAGTATGTGATTTTTCAAAATATTTTCTGTGAACTATAACAACACTGTAAACAGTACAAATAGGAATGTGTAAGAATCAATATATATCAAAAGAATTAAGGTGAACTATTGTGTGTAGCAAATACGTATCCATTAAGTAGGTTTAAGAAAGGTTTCTAGGTGCCAAATACATAATTCTTTTTAGCTAAAGTTACAGAATACGTAAAGAGGTTAAAACATGGTACGCATATGCTTACATATTACAAGTATACACACATTTAACGTGACTACCTGTCAGTCACTAAGTGCACGAATTAACAGTCCATTGCACTATTTCGCATAATGTCTCACCAAAGCGACTGCTGTACACAGTAGTTCATCTTAACTACTTTCACATCTACAATGTTTTGCACCTCAGGATAGAATGCTTGGGACAAAGCACTTGCTTCGCTGCCACTATCTAGAAGACGGCGCACTGTTATTCCTGAGATGTTATTTTTACAATAGGGTGAGTTATTCTATTTGAGCAGCCTCCTCATGAAAGCCTTCTAATAAATCATTTTCAGTTTGTCTAAAGATAAAGTAATTTTGCTCAGTTGCAAATATATTTACAACAGATTCACTGGGTCATCAGCCTCTACATCCGCAACTGCCTTCACCAACCTGCCCGCCAATTTTAAATTAAATCACTTGACGACTTCCTCTGCTTTTGTTTGCTACTCATCGGCTAAAGTATACACTACCTCTGAGCAACTACGTCCCTGAGCGATACTGCTATCTATAATACTGTCGTCTGCTATTACAATTTGTCGCACGTCAATACAGCTAGTAAGTTCCCTGACCTCAATGTTATTGCTACCACCTTCATCCAAAAACTCCTCCTCTTCAAAACCTTGCAAAACTGACTCTACTTCCTCTACCGAAACTTTAACTTTCAGATTGCCATTATTGTCGAAGGTGCAAGCGTTTACTTCACCTTCGTCCGTATCTGATTCAAGCCCGTTAATTTGTTCCTCCCTATTATATGTAGCCTTTTCTTTCTCCTTCCTGGCCCATTTTTATAATGTGTCCAAAACGCTGTCAACTAGATAATGAGAGTCGTTTAGCACATTACAGGTACTGTCTGTTCCTGTTTCATCATCCCTGTAGTCGGTTTGCTCGTGCTGACTGACTGTGGACTGTGTTTTCGTTACTGGTTATCTTACTGTTTCTGCCTGGTGAGCACCAGTTTCCTCATAGACCGGACTTAGTTTCCCACATGCGGCCCATTGTCTTCATTCTATTCAGAATCAGGTCGGGTAGCATTCTGCTCTCCGTCTTGTCTCAACTGTACATTATTTATATTTCTTCCATCGAATTACTGCGAAAGCGCGGTGGTTGTCTGTCTCTTCTTCCTCCTACCACGGCCTTGACCACAATAATTAGATGGTGTAATGTGAGCTTCCGTACTTCTAATATTCACGTTCCCACTGTCATTATTTTGGTTACCTTTATGACTGTTAGAGAACCTATTATTCTGCACCTGCTCGTCAGCAGCAGCTACTCTTTCTACTCGCTCCTGAACCTGTCCACATTATCTCTAGGCGCAGAAATGATTCTTTTCTGCCAATACTAAGGCAGTTTACCTTCTAGTCCCATGATCATCATTTCTGGTTTCATTTTTTCTGTCAGATGTGATAGCCGTGAAACACACTTTCAACAAAACCTTTTAACTGCTTCACGACCTGGAGTAAACATTTTACCACTCCAAAATTCTCTCTAGACATCGTTTTGTTTGTTGTATGACCAGTACTCATTAAGAAATGTAGCTTTAAATTCAGAGTTTTGCTTCTAACCCCTACGTCAGCTGACCATCGCAAAGCATCTCCTGACAAATAGCTTCTTCTGAAAGATATTTTCTCATATTCAAACATGCATTTGGTAAAACATCCTCGAAATCATTCCAGAACTCAAACGATAAAAGATGCGTCAACCGCAGCGACATGGTGTACAGTAGAAGTATAAGAACTACCACAGGTATATATGTAATACTAGCTTTGATGGCAACACTAGTATTAATCCTTCTATTTGTAGTTCTACTGCCTCCACTCTGTCACAAATATTTTCATCAACATCCTCACCTAATTTCACAAGTCATATTTTAGTTTCTTAATATCTTTCTGACAAGCATTTCCTTTATTAGCTGCTTCCTTACACCGATTAGGACAAAGTTTGGATTCATTGCATATTCTTTATGTGAACCTCCCGTCCATAAGATCATCTGCGTCTCTGAAATCTTTACGAATTTCACCAATCTCTGTTTTGAAAATAATATGCAATTTAGTTAGCTGTTGCCCAACTTTTGACTCGCAGACCATAGTGGTTAGAATCATTTTTATAATTTAAGCTATTCAGTTTTGAGGTCATTACATCCTTTAGTTCTTTCCTACTACCCTTTATTTTACTACTATCCCTTACGTCTTTACTACTATATTCGGTTTTATTGTTCAGTTGTTTATGATGCGATTCGTGTTTAGAAAACAATAACTCCATCCCATATCAAGGCATTTCAATCGTTTTTAAAGGAGTTTCTAGGAGTATGTGACTTGGCTGAATTTCAGAAATATTGAACTCGGTTTCATTATCTGATACCTCCATTACTTCTACATTTTCTTTTTTGACATCAACTTCAGTTACATCATTATTAGAAATTTAAATCTGAAATACTCCAATTCTACTGTTGACAAATCACCTTCGTATTTAGGCTTAATTTCAGTTTGTAATTATGAGGATTCATCGTCACAAACTGGTTCCATTTTAACTTTCACATAATCCTTATCGTTAGATTCCATTTTTAATAGCCTGTTAGAAGCAATTAACAAATACTTCAAATATTCTTGTATTAATTGCTTCACCTTGACGAGGGATGTCGGCGCGGTGTACCAGCAAACGTGATGAGACGTGTGACGCGTTGCAACGTAATATGGCGGTGGGAATCGCCTACTGCAGTAGCTTCGTAAGGCACCAGTCAGCACGCCCAATTAGTTCGGACACGTTATGATAAGAAATGGGTCCTGGTCTGTAGAAGCTACCATCATGGTATGTACGCCCGAAATGTTTTAAGAAAAAGAGGAAAATCTGAAACGAGTCGGATGATAATGATGGGGTAATGGTCGTGCCTATTGAAATTCAGTGGCCCTTCCCGATGCTAATAGTGATGAATGTGCTATGATACCCTCCGCCACGCACCGTATGGTGGATTGCGGAGTTTGTATGTAGATGTAGATGTAGATACCGACATCGGGTTTCACCCTTTCCTTTCTGTGATCCACTGTTCACCTGTTCCTGCATCCAGAGGAACCTTTCCGTTCAGATACGCATTTTATATTACTCTCATCTTATGTAGAAACTCTTTTTTGTAGCACACAGTTCAAGATATTGAAAATACGCGATTCAGAGCCCTACTGACTGGAGCAAGCTATGCAGCAAATAAGATTAAACAGAAAACAAGTTGTCGGAAAAGGGAGAGTGGCAAATTATAAGTTTGCTCTGGGTGCTAGTTCTGCTATTCTGGTGTATTTTGGTGACGCCTAGAGTATATAAGGTCGATTACCTAAAAAAAAAAAAAGTTGGTGAAATTTTCCGGAAGCGGTGGTCTTCACTACAAAATTAAATATACACACTATGTACCATTACGAAACTACAGTGAACGTTGGTTTACTCTCTTTACATATATTTTTCAAAATGAGCTTACAGATACGTTGGGACGACACACCATTAACAATAGAAGGTGGGGAAATGACAATACTGCTTTTTAAGAGATTATTTAGAAACGGCACGAACAGAGGATGTTTTACCAGCTTCCTTGCGAACAACTCCCTCTCCCCTGCTCCTGCACCCTTTGTGTCTCTCTCTCGCATTCCTTTTGTTTCCGCGTATTGACTAAAGTGTCCAATGGAAATTGATGCCCCTATTTACTCCGCAATAATTCCTGCATCAGCCGTGCATGGAGGCAGTTGCCACGTATCGTACAAATAAGTCAACAGTAAGATTTACAGTTCCATTCCTCGTCCAGCGGCTCATAAGAATTTCCATTGGGCTATTACGGTTCATTCTTCATGCAGTCCATCATTTGGTGCCCCGACCTCCGACGCCGCCCAGTGCTTTTATTCCAATGAAGGGAAGTGAACATCGCATGTCCCTCGACGCTGGGAGGATGCGTCCCGAAAATTGACCTGTAGACGTAATTTACAGTTAACAGCCGGTGAGATACTCTGCGCCGTCACGCAAACCAGTATGAAGGAACATTTTGCACTTGGAACAAAATTCTGTAATCCATGCGACAGCTGAAGAATATTAATTCATAGCCAGCGCAGGATATAAGAACAACGATATAATATTAGTGTCATCTACACATGCTCTATTCTCGGACGGAAGAAAGTAATGAGGGTCTTTCTTTTTTTATGAGTTCCCTGTATCACTCTACATCAAAGGTTGAAGTATTCCTTTAACGTATCCTCTTTTAATCACTACGGCTCCTTACAGGTGTCGCAATGACTCGGTTATCATTGCAATGAATTCTTATTCGTAGTGAGTGTGAGTCAAAACCTATTGCTGCCATATTGACTGAAATTTTCCACGTTACACCCAAATGACACTATGGTACTAACAGGATGATGTCTTCCAAATATTTATATATGTATACTCGGTGAACACTGTCCATTGTGAAATGTGGCTATATAAGCAAAATTTCGGTTACTACGGTGTGATACTGCCTAATTAGCCTACATAAATTGCACAGATGTCTTTTTGTGTCTGCTAGGATATTCAGAGTGCGAATACGTACACTGAAGGAAGAAAATCACGACACCAAAAATAATTGATGGCTAATAATGAAATTTCTGTATTACGTTCGTCTAGGTAACATGCTTAAGTGATTAACACAGTGTAACATTCCAAGCTTACGGTTACCACCCCTGCATTATGTAATACTAGGTCAATACTCTTGTATCTCCAGCTATAATTAAATTGAATTACATTTCGATAATAGGAAAAAGGCTTTTAGAAGAATAATAGCAATACCAAACAATTGTACGAGTAGTTACAATACCGTTTGTACCATAAACAATCAAAATCAGATTCAGGAAATTAATATATCGAAAATGTTTAGATAAAAGAATAATATATTTCGTTCCCATCATCTGTAGATGTTAGGAATTAAATTTCGAGCCTAATTAACAATACATAGATAATTGATCGTTTAGTATCGTTAGAATGCTTATTTCTGCAATTTCAATATTAATGTGATTTTTATGTGTTTAGAAAATGTCTTAAACTTGTTCTGGGAAAGTAGGGAATATTAACGTTGTTATACTATTTAATATCATAAATTATGTTTTGCATTATTATGACCTGTAGTACATTGTAGGAAGAGTATAAATACTCGGCCTCGAGTATTGCTAGGGCAGATCAGTGTTGGACCCACTAGAGAACAGATCTGTGCGTACAGCTAAGTTCTTGGTGCATGATTCAGGTTTGGATTTAGCATAGAGCAACTCGTGTGTTGGACATTGTCTAAAACAGGATGTTAGAACAGTGCAGTGACGGATTATTTCGGAGTGTTAAACAGTTTGATTTAATATCGCAAAAGGCAGAATGATGTGTGACTTTATATTCGTACTTCGTTGAGAATTAGTGTTGAACAATGCAATGGACCTCACACACTCATTTCTATCAAATTACTGCATGTGGACTATTTAATATAGTAATTGTAGTATGTGCTACCATCGGTTAGCTGTAGTAGTAACAACGAGGCTTATTATACCGAACATTGATCATTAGCTCATAAGCTACAGGTTTTGAAGTGAATAAATCTGCGTACTCACTTTACTTCAGTTGTGGCCTACATCATTGTAGTGAAATCCGTGATGCTATCCTGTATTTATTGAACAAGCATATTTTAGCTCATGTATGCAGTCGTCGAGGGACATCGAAGGCAAGATATTCACAGGTCTTTAAACTATTTTTAACTACTCACTAACCGGTGGGACGTTACAAAGGGAAAATCACAGGGTAATGTAAACGCGAGATAGACATTGCAAGTGTGAAATGTTTGTATGTTATGCACGGGCGTAACCGCCTGAATGTTGTATGCAAACTTGCATGCACTTTGTTGTACAGTTATCGGATGTCAGTTTGTTCGACAGAGTTCCGTGCTTGTAGCACTTGGACGGTCAATACACCGACGGTTAATGCTGTTTGTGGATGACGCTGGAGTTGTCGTCCAACTACGTCCAATATGTACTGGTTTGGAGACTTATCTGCGTAATGTCAACACTGTGTAGAGCATGTTGTGTTATAACAGCAGTATGCGGGCGAGCGTTATCCTGTTGGAAAGCACCCGCTGGGAATGCTGCTCATGAATGGCAGCGCGAAAGGTCGGATCACCAGACTGACGTAGCAATTTACAGTCAGGATGAGTGGGATAGCAACGAGAGAGCTCTTGCTGTCATACGAAATCGCATCCCAAACGTAGCTCCAGGTGTAGATCCACGTGTGAGACAGGTTGGTTGCAGGTCCTCAACTGGCCTCCTCCTAACCAACAAATGGCCATCACTGGCACCGAGACAGAGTCAGCTTTCATCAGAAAAAACAACCCTGCCCCCCAGTCAGCTCTCACTTGTCCCCACTGAGGTCGCAAATGGCGGTGGTTTGGAGTCAGTGAAATGCACGCTACTTGGAATTTGGTTCTGACCTGCCCTTGAAGGACAGGATTTCTACCAGTTCGTTGTGTCACTGCGATGCAACTGCTGTTCTAATTGCTGCTGCAGATGCAGTACGATGCGCCACAGCCATACGACGAAAACGATGGTCTTCCCTCTTGGTACTGCCTCGTGGCTGTCTAGAAACTTGTCGTCTTGCGACTGTACGTTCTCATGACCGCCGCTGCCAGCAATCATGTACAGTGGATACATTCCTGCCTTCTGCAATATCGCAGAAGGAACATGTAGCAGCCGGCCACGGTGGCCGAGCGGTTCTAGGCGCTACAGTCTGGAACCGCGCGAACGCTACGGTCGCAGGTTCGAATCCTGCCTCGGGCATGGATGTGTGTGATGTCCTTAGGTTAGTTAGGTTTAAGTAGTTCTAAGTTATAGGGGACTGATGACCTCAGAAGTTAAGTCCCATAGTGCTCAGAGCCATTTGAACCATTTTTTTTTTTTTTTTTTGAACATGTAGCCTCTTGTGGCGCTATCACAAGATCTCGTTCAAACTCAGTGAGGCGTTTTTGTCTCCTTAAAGGAATTCTTGATTACCATGGACTACTAGCGCCACTCTTATGCGACCCTCTGCCTTGTCTGTATCACAGAGGAGTATTTCAGACATTAATCTCGGAAAGGCATTTGCCAAGAAAGTTACATGTTTCTCTGTAGAAACTAAATTCTACAATTTCCGAAATTCGTCTGCAGCAGCCTCTTCACCCGCTGTGCTATGTGTTATGGAGAGCCATCCTCCATCTGGTTCGGTACGTGCTGAAGGCTGAAGGCAGTAGTTGGGGAGTTGGGGCAAAATGTTAAAATGTTTTATACAAGTTAAACAAATTTCTTGGTAGAATACGCGTAAATTAACGAAACATACACACAAAAAATTTAAATAATAGCAGACGGCTAATCCAAATATAACTACTTCATCTGAAGGGTAGGAGAGAATCTCCCATACTGGATTACAAGGAAACCGCAGCGCAATAGGATTTTTGTAACTTTTGTTTTTATGGTACGATAAATTCAGAAGCCAAATACGAATGAAACGTAACAGTTAAATAAAGCTCTCAAGAATTCTCAAGAGAATCGACGTTGATGTTTTCCGAACATCTTTAACATACTAAAGTAACTGAAGTAAGTCCCATTGGCGGGGGCGGGTATATGTGTAGTAGAACGCGCACCTGTCACGTTGGTGGCCTGGCTTCGATTCTTGGCTGATGCAAATTTTTAAACGAAGGAAGATATTCGGCGAACATTTCAGGGAAGTGTAAAAGTATATGAAGACGGAAATAAATCGGCAGCATTCGAAACTAGTAATTCGTGGATCAAAATGGTTCAAATGGTACTAAGCACTATGGGACTAAACATGTGACGTCATCAGTCCCCTAGACTTAGAACTACTTAAACCTAACTAATCTAAGGACATCACACACATCCATGCCCGAGGAAGGATTCGAACCTGCGACCGTAGCAGCAGCGCGGTTCCGGATTGAAGCGCCTAGAACCGCTCGGTCACAGAGGCCGGCAATTCGTGGATCAATGGCTTCAGTCTCATTTCAGTCATGTTTTTTAATTATTTTTTTCCGTTTTCTTCTGTTCGATTCCAATACCTACGTCATTTAAGTATAAAAGTTATCAAATATATGCTGATTAACACAAATCTGTCACTTTTATGAAAAATGCAAATACTTTTTTCCTGTTACATATCACACAAAAATGGTGAGTTTTCATTAGAAAAATAAATTCTGAAATACTTACCTTTCATAAAAGATTGTTAATAAATATTGTATAAATTATTAATCTGTTACAAATTTTTTTATCTTTTGTGTTTTACGGTTCACTGAAACGCTCATACAACTCGTACTTCGGTTTAAAAATTCACTCCTGCTCTGAATAGAAATTGGGCGACCTACACTGCAGGTGAGCATTCTACCACAGATCGATAATGCCCCTTCGAAATAAAAACCTTATATTAGGGTACCATCTTAGTGCCCGCTGCTTCGTTCGTATAGACTTTACTGTCTGTACACTTTTCTTTTTTCTTTTCTTTAACCGAACATTCATGTTGTTCACGAATTCCAATTTCTTCTAAGCTTTTTACGCCAATTGATGCCACAAAAGTCTGGCTTTTTCCGACTGTACTTTCTACTAAAAATCGAATCTGATAACTGGTGTCGGAGGCCTTGCTCAATCCTTCCTTTCGCTTTTTTGTAGTGATATTTACATAGAAACTTTCACCCTCTAACACACATTTCTGTAGGAGTCAAATATCACTTTTCATAGATCTGCCTTTAGAAATATTTTAATATAACGAAATATTTACATAAAAATTTTCACCCGTGTTTCATACCCGTAGGGGTTGAATGTTGAGGTAGCAAAAAAAAAATAAATAAATAAATAAATAAAATTAAAAAGAAAAAGAAAGCAAGTAATAGAGGGGAAGAGATGCCAAGTACAAATTTTCTTCGATTTACCGTTAAAAAGGCCTTCGTAATGAATTACTTTCGTAAATATTTTCATTCCTTGTTTCTTCCCCTGAGGAACTGAATTTCCGAAAACTCTGAAACATGTACTTTCTATTTCTAACCAATAAGTCAAATGACAGTTTTCATACATATAGCTTAAAAATGTCTTGCTAGTACTTTAATAATGATTTATTTAAGACAGCTTTTACCCACTGTATTTACCCTCAGTGACTGAATTTCAAAAAATGCTGAAACACGTATTTCTTTGTTTGTGACCAAGAAACCAAATACCAGTTTTCGTAGTTCTAGCTTAAAAATTGTGTTATTAGCAACATTTTTCCAAAAACCTTTCATCCCCTACTTCATCATTTTAGATGTGTAATGTGTAACTATCTCTTACTAAATTATGCCTACAGTATAAGATAAACATCATCCTCTGATTTCAAGTCTCTGTCCTGAGCAATTTGGGATGGGCGATTATGAGTCACTCAGTCAATACTAATCAGTCGGTCACGACTTTCTCTTCTATATACAGAGAAGATTAAAGGCACTCAAAATATCTCAAAGTCGATTTGATCGAGAATTTTTTAGAATTACATCGAATTACCGATGTGGACTGATATTTTAGTTCTGAACCTCAAATAGCACAAATCCGACTACCTAGTTGTTAAATGTGAGTACATAAGGCAGATGTACGAAACAGCAGTTATGCTGAAAGCAAGAAGCAGCTGTAAAGGGACCAGGAATTGGAGGGCTGCATCAGACGAAGTTCAGAGCTGATGGCGAAAACAACATCTACGTAAAATATCTCTTTCCAAATGCGCGCACCCTTTTCTGTTTACTCAGTAATTTACTGCGTGAGCTACAGCTAGCAATTCCACTGCTTTAGTTAGACAAAATTAGAAGGAAATGAAATGTTTTCCCCCGTGTCAGTTACGTAGAAGGCCAATTTCATCACTGTCACAGGAGTAGTCATGTGGTACATATAGCTCTCTGGATGACGGAACCGGGGTAATAAACAAGACGCATTATTTTCCATTACACATGTCACCCACCGTAGTCGTAATGGAATGCTGGCGGCCGCTTCCATTTCGCAGTTGTTTCTCACTGTTCTTTTCTAGTTCGCTCGCACGTGCTGTCGCAGACCGAGGCGAGCTGGAACGTAAGCAGTGAACAATTCAGGAGAGTGCGGCAGTAAAAAAACCTACCGAGTCCGTAACCCAGATTTGCGCTCTGCAAGACGACTGTAGATGCGTGTGTGACTATATCGGCCGAAGAGAGCCCTGTGAATTGCTGGCATCATAAAATACTCGTAGATGGGACTATATGTGGCCTGTAATCGTAAAAACGAAACGCGCACGCAAGTGAGACACTTTTGTTAACAGAGAAAGCCCTAAATTTAAGTTTTTAAGCGCTCATTTTAAATGCACCTGCGGCGTGTTTCACATACTACACATCAGCAATTTGCGGCGTTACGCGGGAACCGTAGTTCTGATCTCCAGTAACGCCAATGTTCGTTCCCCCCGGGCTCTGGCTGGTGGCATATCGCTTTTAGCTGTACCGAAGGGGCAGGAATCAGTCTTTGAATGACTGATGGATCAGACAGAGAAAATCGTTGCACATTGGGCATATCAGACTGCTGTATTAGCAGTGTCTTCGTACAGGGCTCTTCACAAACCAAAATTAAACATATTGTTGCATTACTGGCCATTAAAATTGCTGCACCAAGAAGAAATGTAGATGATAAACGGGTATTCATTGGACAAATATATTATATTTGAACTGACAAGTGATTACATTTTCACGCAATTTGGGTGCATAGATCCTGAGAAATCAGTACCCAGAACAACCACCTCTGGCAGTAATAACGACATTGATACGCCTGGGAATTGAGTCAAACAGAGCTTGGATGGCGAGTACAAGTACAGCTGCCCATGCAGCTTCAACACCATATCACAGTTCGTCGTGAGTAGTGATTGGCGTATTGTGACAAGCCAGTTGCTCGGCCACCATTGACCAGATGTTTTCAATTGGCGAGAGTTCTGGAGTATGTGCTGCCCAGGGCAGCAGTCGAACATTTTCTGTATCCAGAAAGGCCCGCACAGGACCTCCAACATGTGGTCGTGCATCATCGTTCTGAAATGTACGGTTTCGCAGGGATCGAATGAAGGGTAGAGCCACGGGTCGTAACACATCTGAAATGTAACTTCCACAGTTTAAAGTGCCATCAATGCGAACAAGAGGTGAACGAGACGTGTAACCAATGGCACCCCATGCCATCACACCGGCTGATATGCCAGCATGGCGATGACGAATACACGTTTACAATATGCGTTCACCGCGATGTCGTCAAACACGGATGCGACCATCGTGATGTTGTAAACAGAACCTGGATTCATCGGAAGAAATGACGTTTTGCCATTCGTGCACCCAGGTTGGTCGTTGAGTACACCATCGCACGCGCTCATGTCTGTGGTGCAGCGTCAAGGGTAACCACAGCCGTGGTCTCCGAGCTGATAGTCCATGCTCCTGCGAACGTCGTCGAACTGTTCGTGCAGATGGTGGTTGTCTTGCAAACGTCCCCATCTGTTGACTCAGGGATCGAGACGTGGCTGCGCGATCCTTTACAGCCATGCGGATAAGATGTCTGTCATCTCGACTGCTAGTGATACGAGGCCGTTGGGGTCCAGCACGGCGTTCCGTATTATCCTCCTGAAGCCACCGATTCCATGTTCTGCTAACAGTCATTGGATCTCGACCAACGCTAGCAGCAATGTTGCGATACGATAAACCGCAATCGCAATAGGTTACAATCCGACCTTTATCAAAGTCGGAAACGTGATGGTACGCATTTCTCCTCCTTACACGAGGCATCACAGCAACGTTTCACCAGGCAACATCGGTCAGCTGCTGTTTGTGTATGAGAAATCGGTTGGAAACTGTCCTCATGTCAGCACGTTGTAGGTGTCGCCACCCGCGCCAACCTTGTGTGGATGCTGTGAAAAGCTAGTCATTTGCATATCGCAGCATCTTCTTCTTGTCGGTTAAATTTCGCGTCTGTAGCACTCATATTCGTGGTGCAGCAATTTTAATGGCCAGTAGTGAATGTGTGGCAATCTGCTCTTTCGAACATGTAGTGTGCGACAGGTTAGGAATTTAGATTGGATGAGAAGCGTGTTCGGATAGCTGAAGCGGTTAATGCGACCGCTTGCGTAAATCGTGAAGTCTGGGTTCTGGTTCCGATCTGGCAGACGTTTTCACTTGTTGCCACTACTGGATTTATTCCACTGCCCGATTGAGACTGAGGTATGAGTATCTGTTACGTCGTCAAAATGAAACCTTACAAAGTAACGGTAGTGCATCAGCGGACGCCATCACATACTGTTACACATTGTCCATCTCGCTCGTAATCGGAGACTGCCTCCCAGGCATAACTTCGCGCGCAACGCAACACGTAGCACTTACGTATTAGCCTACTTGAAGTGAGCCACATTTCGAAGCTACTAGTTCCCATTTCTAGGCACAAGGCTCCAAGGATCGATTGACACTGGTGACATACATTATGTGATACAGGGCTCGATAAACGGGATCATACATCCATGTGTAAACAATTGCGCATACATCTCCACTGACTGACCCAACTAAAACGTCAATTTCGCCGTTTCGTTTGTGTCAGTTAGTTGAGGGAGTTCTTTTTAATAAGGAAACGCTTCGTGAATTCATGCTTCATTGCTCAGGGATTGTTTGCTGATGGTTGCTCCTGGCATGACAAATAGCTGTTGTCATCATTCTCGAGGATGTATGTGTCGTCAAACGGACAACATTGCAACCGATGTATCATACGTGATACAGGGTTCGCTAGAGAATTCTGCAGAATTTTCTAATGATGGTAGCATTGTACGCCAAAGTTATGGAAGAAGAGATAACATCGATAGGCCTGTGTACCACAAATATCTACATATCATCGAAAGTATCAATACATTTGCCAAATACAGCATTGTTTGTAGAGAGCGGGTCAGGGGGAAAGGAAACATTCTTTTAGGGGTGATAGTATTGATGATTCTGAACAAAGAACTCCAAATGAACATATTTCCTTTTCTTCACCGTGTCCGACAAACTGCCGTCTCAAAATCATAAGCGTCAGTCGTATGTTCTTCGTCACCGGCACTCTCATTCTAATACAACCAAAGGTACTTTAGCTACTGAATATTGTCTTTACTGATCATTCCAATGCAATACAAATATAATATAAAATAACTCTGCACAAAGACAAACATACTTATCAAACACAAACGCGGTATCTTAATTTCCTTCCAAACATGTCAGCAGAATACTAGGAGGATATTCCTTTGGTAACACGAACGTCATATGTACATTCAGCACGACAGAATATCTGCACGTTCCGTACGTCCATTCATACAGTACCTCCCTGAAATATATCCTTGGCATTAGATCGGTCGTCGTAGAGTCATTTTCTTTCTGCCCTCGAGGTCATCCGATCTTATTCAATTAGATTACTATTAGTGGGATTGACGTAAGAAAAAAGTCTACAAAATCAGAGTGGACACTAAGGAACCTGTCACACGTATTTTATGTGCAAGGGCTCAAGTAAAGGAATGTCTGAATAAGCTCAGATAAGCAACATAGCAGCTGTGTACAATAGCTTCAGAATGTACTGCAATTGACGCTGGATGATTTGAACACCTTTTATGAGGGAATGTGCATAATTAAACAAAACATTAGATCACAATTTTTATTTGCTGTAGCTGCATTTTTCCTGTTCGCCATTGTTTTCATTAATTTCCGCTGAAACCGTTAAGAACAGGATACATGTTCATATGACGATTTTTGTACAGACTCGTTAACACTATCACCGTTCAAATCATGTACAGTACCTCTACTCTTGACTCACCCAGTATAACTATAATGAGTATTAGCAATCAGTAAACACTCATTCTGTCAAATGAATTTAACTAAATACAGAGAATAAATATTGTTAAATGGACGAAACACTCACTTAACATCAGTCATCATTTGAGTCAAGCTAAAATAAGGAGGCTAACTGTCGAAGGAATTTTGAATATGTCTCTGACATGAGAACAAGATGAGACTGCAGAATTGCTTTTCTGTTTTATCTAACATTGTTAGAGGCGTGAGTGTCTGGCCAAGCTGATAGGTATACAGCTGAACTGCGCTAAAGAAGTGAAGAACGGACACATCCAGTCGGTAAATCCATACTCTCAAAAATTAAACGTGGCCGATTACTTGAAAACTAGCCTTTTGAAAAATTCAACCGGAGCTATTTCATATTTACTTGCCCTGCGTATGTGTTTGTGTCAAACGCTCAAAAAGATACATTTTTTGCATTAAATTTCACCACCAAAAACTCTTGACTACATTAAAAGATTCGTTGCAACGTTGTGTGAAAGGATACCATTGTTAGCGTTAGACACTGAGGCCTGTATTTCAGATATGTGGTCACTTCGGAATTGAACATCATTCCTGTGAGTGAACAGTGAATGGAGATACTAAGTACAGGACTAAAATTGTAAAGCTTGCTGATTTCCAAATATTGTTCTCAATTAGAACCACTGTATTTTCCTCTGACATCTGTACTAGTTTTCAGTGTAATTAAACAGCTCTGTGAATTTATTTGTTTTCAATATAATGAAAATATTAAAATGTTTATATAAGTTAAACAAATTTCTTGACTAAAATATATGTAATTTATTATCAATGGCAGACCTCTCCTACAATAAATTCAAATAACAGCATATACCTATTCCAAACGAAACAACTTATATTGGAAGGAGAACACCCTCTTTATATGATCTAATTGTATTAATGAGGCACACATGTGATATGTAAATTTTCATAACCAAATTATTTGCGTTATTGTAATATAAATTTCAGTTGTTGAAGAACCGATATGAGATCTATAAAAAGTGAAAATAAAGGAATACCAGTAAGGACAGTTACATTGATGAAAGCATTATACTAGGAAATAATTTTATTAATACCGTTACTTTCAAGATAGAATTTCGATGTATCAGGTAAAAATTTGTTTGCTTGGATTGCAATTAAAAAAAATGATATGTAACTGGTTAAAGGTGTTGAATAACCATCTTCAGGTCTTTGGAGAGTATAGGAACGAGTTATCAGTAACGAAAATAACGTTGGTCATAGGATAAGATACACGAAGCTATTTTTAAAAAACTTCTAATAATTAAGACTGGTTGTTGTACCATGGCCCCTACACACGTTATATCATAAAGCACATTGTGATTAGCCAATACCGGTACATAGCAAATATCACATTGTCAGAGCACTCAGTATATAACCAGCGTACTGCAGTGACTTTGTTATTGCTCTCTTTTGCAATAAGTTTTATAAACCGAGCTACGATTTAAAGTTTTTATATAGTCTGGCTCAAGTGAGCCACCACTGTTTAGGGCCTAAAATTTAAAAAACGGGAAATATTGTTTTACCAGTATAAAAATCATTACTGGGACCGTACAATGCGTATCTGATAATCTGAATGATGTTCTACCACTCTGGACATGACTGAGTTCCAGGCATTTGAAAATAGGGAATACATCATTGTCACCGTTCCGCTTGCCAATTAAAGAGACTGTAGACTCTACAACTGATTGAAAGTAATATATTTTCGCTTCATTTTAGTTCACTTTGTAAAAGAAAACGACGAACAACTAGAACAAACGAAGTCATATTTTTTTAAAGAAAAATACAGGCAGCACACGTGATGCTGACTCACAGAGTTTTTGAAAGCGTTATGAAAGATAACTAAAATAAAATTTTGTTTCTGTTAGGATCCACAGCCTTTAAATACTGGGTGAAAGAAAACATGATCTGTGGGAGGCTGTAATGTAATTGTTCTATATTTAAATCATGCTGTTAGCTATTTCAGTCATCAGTCATTTCTGAGCACATCTGACATTACATTTAAATATTGTAATTATCAGATTATATTTTTACGATTTTATTCTTAATTTAATTATGGAATATGATGTCTAATTTTGCATGTGTAAAGCAAAAGAATCTGATAATTACTATATGCAGTATGTACCATCACACATGTGCTTGAAAATGACGAATGGTCAAAGTCAGCTAATCGTCATCATCATCGTCGTCACAAACAGTCCACTAAGGCCCATGGTAGAAGAGAAAAGTATACAAATGCACTGTTTCTAAGATGGATACCACACTACAAATTTTCCTTAAAATCTTGATCTCAAGTGCACAGATGTGTTCTTTCATTATCTGTGTACATGCTCATGTCCCACAAGCAAACAATGTGATTGGCTACACTAGTGACATGTACAACTGTATCTTGCATTCTTGCAATACATTGCGTGACATGCACAGATGGTTTGAACTGTAGTGCAACCTGTTCGCTGCTATTATTCCTTGTCTAATTTCCTTCTTCACCCCAGGTACCTGAATGTTTCGATTCTTTTAAGATTGTGTCTGTATACGAAATCCTATCGAAATTAGCTTGTCGCACGATTTAAATAAAGAACGTTTGAATTATAGCCTACTCTGAACAATAGGTGGCACACATGTATGTCGTTCAGTCCAAAATGGACACAAAAGATCAACTGACTAATATGTATTCAAATAAAATCTTCTTTAGCGACAATGGCGGACTGTCGATAGGGCCTCCACCACTTTCGCATCCATCGTCCAGGTACTGTATTCCCAAGAACTCGAAGCTGTGTGGTAGCTCAGAAGCTCTTTTATCATGATGTGAAACAGCATTTTTCCACAGGTATTGCCAAGAGGCATTTTCCCAACTTACCGCCGTTGTCCTACCACTCTGCAACAACTTGAAATTAATATCTTAACACACTTACCTTTGAAATCAGTATTTTGTTGAGGGCATAAAGAACGTATGTAACTTGACTGTTAGAAGTTGTAGGAAACGTGTATCATCATGGCAGAACGTTACGCACATTTTGAGCACCTTGACACTTTGCAAATAAGTTAACAGTGAATGACAGTTTTGACTTACGAAAAGTCTAAAAGTTGTTATTTCAGTCTCTGGTGAGATGATCTTTTGCCCTATAACATGGACTTTCCGTACCTTTCGGATTACTTTGAGCAGAACGTTGTTTAACATACATATCCTACCGTCCCCTGAGTGCCCAGTCGTCTGGGGTCGCAGAAACGTTAACTGGATTTAGTCCTACGTTCTACCACAAAGGAAACGTGCAACATAAATCTAATTACTGGACTAATGATCAATCAGTCAGAGAAGGAAATTTACTAAATGTTTCCTAGTATCTTTCTCTGATGGGGTTTGAGGTTAATGATCACACGATGAAGGGAGGCATGCTGGATATACATTGGGGAAAAGTTTATCAAACCGGATTGATATTTAATGGACATTTATTCTCAAAGTGGAGTGTAGCCCTGAAATTTTAGTGAATAGGGAACGCATTTCCAATTCCAGCACCATGGTTCCGTAAGGATAGACTGTATTAAACGCCATTATTCAGGAAAGATTAGGCTGGCTCAGGACTGTAACATGGACACCCAGATACTCACATACAAATACTCAAACATTCACTGAAGTATCGAAGGCAATATTCATTGTTTTCTAGCAACAGTCGAGTCATCAAAACTGGCTTGTACCTCGCAGCGGAAATAAACATTTAACTCAGTCGGAGTCACGCTACATGAAGTGAATCATGACCTGCTAAAGATCAAATACTGCTAATTCTGAATTTAGGTAAATAATAGCGAAATTATCACTCGCAACAACCTCATAACGTTTCTAACAAACGACTAAATTACAGAAAGATCCTCACTCGAAAAATCTGATCTAATTCCTGTTAAAAGTCACCGTCTAAGTGTCCACAGAAGTGGCACATCATTACAGAAAGTTCCTGACTCGAAAAATCTGAACTAAGTCACCGTCTAATTGTGCACAGAAGTGGCACATCATACTCATCGCACACCAGCTCACCAACTCTTCTACGACTGAGCAATGCTGTACAGAATCCAGCCTCCCTCGTCTCCGTGCATGGAGATCGAAAAAACTTTGAGAGAGAGAACTGACCAATCAACAAGACGAATTAAGACACAAAGGAATTACAGACATTGGCTGCGAGCGGGCATTGATTCAAATCATTGGGGAAAGTTGAAAATTTGTGCCAGATCAAGACTCGAACCCAGGTCTCCTGCTTACTAGGTATATGCTCTGATCACTAAGCAATCCAGACTCTGTCTTCATTGCAACTGCATGGAGTATCATAACACGTATCTGACATATCCCATTGATTTCAGTCAATGCCTGCTCGCAGAAAATGCCTGTAATTCCTTCGCATCTTAATTCATAGTGTCTGCTGGATCAAAATGGTGTCTATTCTTTCAGGCATGTCGAAAGGAACAGACATCACATGTAAACAAGGCGAATTTTCCTGTGGTGCAAGAAACCTTCTCCAATCAGAAAGCAGGAGAGTCGACACGTGTCTATTCGTCCCGAAAATTTTCTATCGGTTCCACGTCTAAAATCTGACCAAACGCGCCCTTCGCCCGTGGATCTGAAGAAGCCAGTCACCACGGCGTGCGTTAGGAAAAACCGCACAGATAACAACTCGCCTGAGCGGCACCACAAGCCATCTTTGAAAGCTAAACTCAACAGCCGTTCCCAAACCTGAATTTACCAAGTTGCATGCCTTGGAAATTACAACCACATTCATTCAATCTAGCGATCATCCATGCTTAGGTTACAGGTTTATGGTCTACTGAATACCTAACGTAATGAAAATGGAAATAAAACCGTCTGAATTTCAGTTCCAGTTTGATTTTCCTCCTTAACATGGAAAAAACATGAGGGAAACACGGTAGGGATCAGCAACAAAATATATGGAAATATCGATATATTTCCGTGATAGCGCTGATATATGTTATTTGATATTTAAACTGTAGATGCAATCAATCGATATTAAAAATTTAATATCTAAGGTACTACTTTTTACTGTCTGTCTTTCCGTGCCACATAAGCACTATAGTTCTCATTGGCAGATTTCTTACCGACTCCAGCTACTACCAACCTTCTCTATTCATAGGAGTATTATACAGACTACCTCTTTAGGAAATAAATACTTTTCTTGCCATAGCTACAATTCTGGGTCCCCAGTTCAAGCACGTTCACTCCGATTTTCCCCATGCAGAGTCAACTGCAATAGCGGAAATAGCTAAGGAATTTTTTTCCGAGCTTAGGCGGATTGGTCAATTGACTCCTGAACATAAAGTTTCAGATGTAACACAAGAAGACTCTAACAAGCGCTCTGTTTAGTCACGAAATGAGAAAGTGTTGCCCCAAAGCTCAGTCACGCAAGAATTTTAAAACTCTGATTCTGTGCCCAAGGAGCTAAAACAATAACCACATTTAGGATGGTACTGTGATCCTGTGAAGTTCTGGATTGATAGTCGTCATTTCATCCCAGTTTTGTCATAATTTGCTTAACAATACTTAATATGCCAAACCTCTTCTGTTTTGTTCGCAAGAGTGGCTTGTTAAATAAAATTGGTTGCAGCTGATAACAGGAGCAGCCTGACGGGGAACATTATAAAAGCAAGAGCTTTCTTAATGTCTATCACTGATGATTATTGGTTTCATTTATTACTTTTTGTAAATAACTACACTGTACGTCTTTTTTGATTAATATTGTAAATGATAAAATATTCTTCAGGTTTTAGATGTTTGCTAATCAACTTCGTGGCTTTATAACTTTTTAAAATTCCTTCTCATATTAAAACTTTCATGCGATACCTCTAAATACAAATAATTCCGCTCGATAACACCGATATCCTTAAAAGAAGACTCGATTCAATACACAATGTTATTTTCTAGAACTTGCCAGTCCCTGAAACACAGGCAGAGAAAAGACACAAGCAGAACTTGATAAAACTATGAATTGTATGAAATGTAGACTGACTGACGTTTTTCACTCTGTTTGACGTATCAAAACTCAGATGTGCCGAAAATATGTAATATTTTGGTGTGTAAGTTCGCAGCATTTTTAGTTTCGCTTAAAAATGCAACAAATACATATAGCATGCACTTTAGTCATCACTAACACAACCTCCGTCACTATTTACAACAATGTGCCAACGCTGGGGTAACTTCCCGATTACACAACTGTAGAAATCACGTAGCTTTTTGGCAACGAACTTGCCGAGCCACGTTCGAAGCGCATTTTCATCCGGAAAGTAAGTTCTTTTAAGATTGTCTGATGGATAGTGGGAAAGATGAAAACCCGAGGGCAGAAGATCAGCTGAATAAGGTTGGTGTGGAATGATTTCGAAACCACTTCCTTTACAGTGTTTTTTGTCAGTCTAGTAGAATCCGTTTTTGTAGAGTAGCATCACTTCATGCAACCTTCCTGGTCGTTGTTCTAGGACTGACAAGACATCTCTGTTTTCGACAGTAAATGTCTGCAGCGATAGTTACATATTGGGAGCTATTCATAGTATACATCACCATCGCTGTTCCACCAGATGCATAACATTATCTTCTGTGGATATGCACAGGTCCTTGTAAGGAGAGTTGCTGCTTTGTTTCGCTCAACTATTACCTTTTTTTCATTATGTTAGCATAAAGACAGTATTTCATGTCACTAGTAACGATACAAGACGAACGGTCGCTGTTGCTCACAAGCCAATTGATGACAAGAAACCAGAGATGCTCATAACGCCACAAGCTTTTTTTTTTATTTTGACTTATAGTTTGTGGTTCCCACACACCCGATTTTTGAAGCCTCCCAATGCATGCAAATGTCGCACAATGGTTGAATGATCACAATACACCACATTTCTAGTTCTCGAGTACACTGACTTGGATCATTGCGGATTAATGCGTCTAAACTATCTTCATCAAAACCCAAAGGTCTTCCTGAACGTGGAGAGCCATTAATGTCAAAACGATCCTCCTTAAAAAGAGAAAAAAGTTTCCTTGCGGTGCTCTGTCCAATGGCATTATCCTCATACACGGCGCAAGTGTTTCTGGCAACCTCCGCTACTGTCACTGCTCTATTCAACTCAAACAGAAGAATACGTCGGGAATATTCCGGTTTCTCCACTTGGCCCAGCGTATTCTAGCGTCCGCAGCTCCACTCACTATCTTCAAATGACAATATATAAATTCAAAGAGTAACAATCAATTACAAAAATAAACCACAATCGATAAAATAAACCTATAGGAACCGGAACACCAACATGCAAACAAACAAACAAAACAAAACAAGAAAGGCTACGAACTTATACATCAACCTGTTACACACTGAAGAGCCAAAGAAACTTGCATAGATACGCGAATTCAAATGCAAATATAAGTAAACAGGCAGAATACGGCGCTGTTGTCGGCAACGCCTATATAAGACAAGTGTTCTGCACTGTTGTTAGAACGGTTATTGCTGCTACAATGGCAGGTTATCAACATGTAAATGAGTTTGAACATGGTGTTATAGTCGGCGCACTAGCGATGGGACACAGCATGTCTAAGGTAGCGATGAAGTGGGGTTTTCCCGTACGACCATTTCACTGGTGTACCGTGAATATCAGGAATACGGTAAAACATCAAATCTCCGACATTGATGCCGCCGGAAAAAGATTCTGCAAGAACGGGACCAACGACGACTAAAGAGAATCGTTCAACGTGGCAGAAGTGCAACCCTTCCGCAAATTGCTGCAGATTTCAGTGCTAAGCCATCAACAAGTGTCAGGGTGCGAACCATTCAACGAAACATCATCGATATGGGCTTTCGGAGCCGAAGGTCCAGTCGTGTACCCTTGATGACTGCACGACACAAAGCTTTACGCCTCGAAATGCGACACCCCACACGTCCAGAATTGCTACAGAGCGGCTCCTGGAACACTCTTCTGAGTTTAAACGCTTCCACTGTCCACCAGACTCCCCAGACATGAAAATTATTGAACAAATCTGGGACGCCTTGCAACGTGCTGTTCAGAAGAGATCTCCACTCCCTTGTACTGTTACGAATTTATGGGTATCCCTGAAGGGTCCATGGTGTCAGTTCCCTCCAGCACTAGTGAAGACATTAGTCGAGTCCATGCTAAGTCGTGTTGCGGCACTTCTGAGTGCTCACGGGGTCCTACACGATATTAGGCAGGTGTACCTGTTTCTTTGGCTCTTCAGTGTATTTTTGAGACTACTTATCGGGAAGTGATGTGCCGGCATTTCATAATACTTTTTGCTGCTTGCAGCTGGCAGACGGACAAACCCCGTCCCGGAGTACAGTGGAGTCCCTTCACTGCCTCTGCCCAGTCCCCCTCCCTAGCGCCCATTACCCCATTAGATTGTGCTCCACTGCGCTTACTGTATGTCGCCCGCCCTATCTGCCCGGCGCACGCCTGCAGCCTTCTCGCGCCGCTACCCGCTGCCCACTACCCACTAGCTGACTAGCCGCTAACCAGCTTCCAGCTCCCAGCCCCTAATTCCAGTGGCTGCGGTCCCGCGACACAGAAACGCACCGTTGCCGCCAGCTCGCTCCTACGACCCTATTCTCCACGCGACGCTCTCATTACTTCTGATTTATGAGCACTAAATGCTGCTTCCGCAGATATAGAACTCCCGCTAGTGGTCTTATTGATCTCTCTCCAGCAGCTTCTCCCGTTCCAAAGCGCCTTACAGTCCCTGGAGATCGCTCTTAATGGACGTCATAAAGGAAAGAAGGGCTAATTTGTCATTAAAAGCCCCTTTCAGTCCAAGATGTTCAATGTGCCATGGAATCAATCTACCTCACTAAAGTTACTTTCATTTTGAAGACGCCGTACTAGAAAAACTTCCTGAGAACCTGCTTACAGCGCCAGAGTGAAAATTCAATCTCCCGGTCATGGTGATCAAGCTACATACACTGACGGAAAAAAATCGCAACGCAAAAAAGTTGAGTAATGAAATTTCGAGAATACATTTTGTAACACGCCCGGGAGTACAAATGAGTGGGTAGGGACCCTTAAACTGTTTGTCGCTCCTTGACCGTGCGCCCTATCCACACCACGTACCTGGTAATCCCGCGGCGGTCGTATTGTTCTGCTCCACACTGCTGCTGGATTGCCAAAAATTATCTATCTAAATATGCAAGCGGGTTTAGGGGAGCCCCAGTCAGCGTTAAGCACAACACTGCTCCACGTCTGGTATGAACAACTATATTCTGAGACGATTAAAGAAAATCGCAAGTTGCACTGTTTACATTCTAAGTCGTAAATGTTTCTCCCAATTAACAATCTTGATGATTATCTGTCCACAATATCACTCAAGACGAGCGTACGCGTAACCGACACGAGGCGGGTGATTGTTGATTATGCGGAAGCCGAGTGATCGAACGAAACTTCTTACGCTCGTTACACATACAGAGATATTTGGTACCAGTCCTCATTGTCACTAGTAATGGTATTTTTACACTGTTCGTTATGTTAATTTTTCAGTTATCAGTTCTCACTTGTACGAGCGTGCACGTAACCGTCGCGGTGCGGCTGATTGTTGATAATGCGGAACGCGATGACCGAGCGCACGTCCTCACGCTCGCTACAAGACACTGGCACTTGACTGCACTCTTTTATGGTAACTAATTTCTACTGATTCACATCAGTTCATTTCGGGAGACCGAACACGGAGCGGATGATCAATGCTGTGGGACAGACAACGAGAGGTTACATAAATACGTTATTGACGGCACTGCTCATTTTCAATTACTTCTTGACGCACTTTCCTCTGAACTATTTCTATATATCATCACTTTACTGTAATAGCACTTGTAGCAACACTTCAACTTCCATGCTAACAATGCCTCTCACATGCAGAACTACACACTACACAACATAACAGTTCCGTGTTTGGTGCTCGACTCTCTAGACGCGGCTGCCCGCAAAGATACTCCACAACTAAACTAGCGATATGACAGTACACTTACAATTTGTCTAGGTGGCATATTTCAGTGATCAACATTGCAAGATCACAGGTCAATGTCAGGGCGACAAAACTATTGAAAATGTATAATGAGGACACTTTAATAAACGGTATAACTCCGAGGATGTTGAATGCACGCATGCGGTTACAACTGCGCTATGTGTGCGCGCGTTATCCAGTTGGAAAACACCCTCTGGAATGCTGTTCATGGCCGGCCGGTGTGGCCGAGCGGTTCTAGGCGCTTCAGTCTGGGACCGCGAGACCACTACGGTCGCAGGTTCGAATCCTGCCTCGGGCATGGCTGTGTGTGATGTCCTTAGGTTAGTTAGGTTTAAGTAGTTCTAAGTTCTAAGGGACTGATGACCTCAGAAGTTAAGTCCCGTAGTGCTCAGAGCCAAATGCTGTTCATGAATGGCAGGACTGACGTAAAAATTTGCAGTCAGGTTGTGTGGGATAACTGTGACAGTGCTTCTGCTGTCATACTAAATCGACTTCAATTCATAACGAGAGGTGTAGGTACAGTATGTCTAGCACACATACAGGTTGGCTGCATGACCTCAACTGACCTCCTCCTAACAAACACATGGCCATCACTGGCACCAAGGCAGAACCAGCTTTCATCAGAAAACAGAACAGATCTTCACCCTACCCTCTAAAGCGCTCTCGCTTGACACTACTGAAGTCGCGAATGTCGATGGTTTAGGGTCAGTGGATAGCACGCTACTGGGCGTCTGGCTCGGAGCTGCCCTTGAAGTAATCGATTTTCAAGAGTTCGTTGTGTCACTGTGGTGTCAACTACTCAAACTGCTACGTAAATTGCTGCTGCAAATGCAGTTCGATGCGCCAGAGCCATACGCCGTACACGACGGTCCAACCTCTCGGTAGAGCCATGTAGCCGTCCGGAGGACGGTCTTCTTGCGACCGTACTTTCTCGTCACTACCGCTGCCAGCTGTCATGTACAGAAGCTACTTTCCTGCCAAGTCTTTCCGCAGTATCGCAGAAGGAATATCCAACTTCTCGTAGCCCTGTTACACTATCGCGTTCAAACTTAGTGAGCTGTTGATAACGGATCCTTTGTCACCTTAACAGAATTCTTACTAACATCAACTAACCACATTCAGTCTAAAAGGTAACTCTCATGACGTTACAGCGTATACTTAAAGCAAACCTGATTTGCATCCTCATAGTGCGGCTACTATCGTCATTCTTATGCAACGCCAGTTGAACAGACAACGTATAGAAACACGCCTACCAACTTACGCTTATATTGCACAACTCCTTCGTAGTACTGAGATTTTTTCCTTCAGTTGACGATATATCAGGTTGTAAACCAAATAAATCAGTTTCTCTGAAACTCGAGAAATACCCATTTTAATGTTTGAACAGCTTCAGAAGTTGTTGTTGGAGAGCCGAAAAAACTTGGCGACGCAGAACCGTGAGACTATTGCAATGCAGTGTAACAAATGATTTGCATGATAGTAGCAATGTTAATCGGACTCCGTATAAAGAAAATTAGACGGCAGTTTCCACTTGTAAAAACATAAATGTACATGCAATAGCGAGTTGATGGTGTCAGCCAAACCTCTGCTTACCTAGAAACGTATAAATGGTTCACAATTTGTAAGAAAGCATCATAATAATCAAGAAAACTAATATGACAAAGTGCATTTCGAGTTATTAATCACGTTGCAATACTAAATACAGAACTTCTTTCTGTGCACATTCATTCGAGAGAGCGAACAAGGAGCGAAAGCAAGAGATGAAAGAAGATTAAGTCGTACATCAGTTTTTCGAAATCAGATCATTCATATGTATTACAGAGATGTACTCTCTATCCTTGACTACAAATAACGAATCGTTACAGCCTGTTGAAAGGAAATGGATATTAAATTACAACGAAATGAACACCCTTAGCTGCTTACAGGCGTTGACATACGTCAACGGGGACAGATGAAAATGTGTGCTCCGACCGGGACTCGAACCCGGGATCTCCTGCTTACAGGGCAGACGCTCTGTCCATCTGAGCCACCGAGGACACAGAGGAGAGCGCGACTGCAGGGATTAATCTCTGGCACGCCTCCCACGAAACCCACATTCTCAACGTATTGCCCCCGCCCACTATACTCGTTACGCGCGGCGCGTTGCCGATTCCCGTAAGAGTTCGGGCACTGTTTGTGCATTCGCACAGAAGAAGAAGATGTTCAGGTGGCCGGTGAGCATTAACTATATATACAGGTTGTTACAAAAAGGTACGGCCTAACTTTCAGGAAACATTCAAAAAATGGTTCAATTGCTCCTGAGCACTATGGAACTTAACATCTATGGTCGTCAGTCCCCTAGAACTTAGAACTACTTAAACCTAACTAACCTAAGGACAGCACACAACACCCAGCCATCACGAGGCAGAGAAAATCCCTGACCCCGCCGGGAATCGAACCCGGGAACCCGGGCGTGGGAAGCGAGAACGCTACCGCACGACCACGAGATGCGGGCCAGGAAACATTCCTCACACACAAATAAAGAAAAGATGTTATGTGGACATGTGTACGGAAACGCTTAATTTCCATGTTAGAGCTCATTTTAGTTTCGTCAGTATGTTCTGTACTTCCTCGATTCACCACCAGTTGGCCCAATTGAGGGAAGGTAATGTTGACTTTGGTGCTTGCGTTGACATGCGACTCATTGCTCTACAGTACTAGCATCAAGCACATCAGTACGTAGCATCAACAGGTTAGTGTTCATCACGAACGTGGTTTTGCAGTCAGTGCAATGTTTACAAATGCAGAGTTGGCAGATGCCCATTTGATGTATGGATTAGCACAGGGCAATAGCCGTGGCGCGGTACGTTTGTATCGAGACAAATTTCCAGAACGAAGGTGTCCCGACAGGAAGACGTTCGAAGCAATTGATCGGCGTCTTAGGTTTCACGGAACTTTCCAGCGTATGACTCGCGACTGGGGAAGACCTAGAACGACGAGGACACCTGCAATGGGCGAGGCAATTCTTCGTGCAGTTGACGATAACCCTAATGTCAGCGTCAGAGAAACTATTGCTGTACAAGGTAACGTTGACCACGTCACTCTACGGAGAGTGCTACGGGAGAACCAGGTGTTCCCGTACCATGTACAGCGTGTGCAGGCACTATCAGCAGCTGATTGGCCTCCACGGGTACACTTCTGCGAATGGTTCATCCAACAATGTGCCAATCCTCATTTCAGTGCAAATGTTCTCTTTACGGATGATTAATGTGATTTGAAGAGAAGTAATAAAATGAGCTCTAACATGGAAGGTAAGCGTTTCCGGACACATGTCCACATAACATTTTTTTTTTTTCTTTGTGTGTGAGGAATGTTTCCTGAAAGTTTGGCCGTACCTTTTTGTAACACCCTGTATACTAAGATGGTATCTGTTCTTTCGGACATGTCGTCTCACAGCCCTCTGAGCTGTAACGGTCCAGGCCGACATGCCGCCGCTTGATGTTACGCCGAAACAATCACACAATCTTAAACTGTTATTAACAAATAGACCTCGAGTGACACGGCTTAATGTAATTTGTTATTAACAGATAAACAAAACATAATCCTCTCCCTATGATGTAGAGCTCCAGAATGAACCTCACCCTCCCAAGTGCCCCAGTTATCAAAGATGAAGATGGGGTGTGGGTTTTCAATCTCAGTCGTCCAGTCACAGAGGAGGGATGGCCTTGATTAATTCCAAGTAGTTCCCTGGAGGGGAGGGGAGTGGGCGATGGCATTGATTATAAGGCGCTCAAATATGTAGACTGCCACTGGGTGTGAACGTGTACCCCCCCCCCCCCTCCCCCCCCACTCGGTATCTTATCAGTGATATTAAAATAACGTCGTTATGGGCCCGTTCTCTCCTTGCTATCCTGCTGAAGTCACCTGAGAACGAATCAGAATTTCATCGGTTGGTTACATACTTCCGTTGCGATCTTTTTTTGTAGGGGAAGAACTGAGCAGGGCAGGTATTTCCGCGTCACTTGTAAACACTCATAAATAAATTGCATCTCCGAAGTATCGCAACCGCACGTTAATGTTGGAGGACAAACAGAACCCTAAAGTGAAACCGCTGGAACCGATAATTTATTCCTGTTGTCTCATCCGCGCGGATAGCCTTCTCCGTATAATGTTTAATGTGCCCTAATGGCCATTTACGTAATTCATCTCCGGAGGTGCTTGTCGGTTGTTCCACATACACCGCAATGGCTTGTGTTGATCCTATCTCGATGGTGTTAACTGTGAACCACTGACATAAACGTTACTGGAAGTACGGATGTTACTTTCGAAACAAACGATAGTAGATTAGTAACGAATTTCTTAATGTAAAGCTTAAAGTTGACACAAAACGAGTAATCTAAAGAGGTGGCACAGCGGTTAGCACACTGGAGGACGATGGTCCGACGATACAGATTTAGCTTCTCCGCCGTTTCTCCAGTTTTCCAAATCGCTTAAAACTGAATGGTTCATTTCAAGCGGCACAGCCGATTACCTTCCCTGTCTTTAACCAGTCCACATCTACATCAACATCTACATGTTTGCTCTCCAGTTCACTTTCATTTACATGAAAGAAATTTCATCGAACGGTTTTCAGACTATTTCTCGAAAAGTGCTCGGTAAAAACGAACAATGAAATACTGACGTGCGAGATGTGATTTACATCATAATATTACGATAATCATTTCTTCCTATGTTCAAATGTGTGTGAAATCCTATGGGACTCAACTGCTAAGGTCATCAGTTGCTAAGCTTACACACAACTTAACCTAAATTATCCTAAGGACAAAGACACACACCCACACACGAGTGAGGACTCGAACCTCCGCAGGGACCAGCCGCACAATCCATGACATTTCTTCTTATGCCGGTGGGCATCAACACATGTTTTGGCATTCGGAGGAGAAAGTTGGTAACGAAATTTCGTGAAAAGATCTCGCCACAGTGAGTAACACCTTTGTTTGAATGCTATTAGAACTCGTGTATCATGTCTGTAACCCTGTCTCCGCTAATACGTGATAGTACGTGACGAGCAGCCCTTCATTGAACTTTTTGATGACCTCCATCATCCCTGTCGGATCTAAGTTCGTAATTCTCATCCCTAGGCATTTAGGTGAATTGACAGCCTTTAGATTTGTGTGCTTGATCGTATAACCTAAATTTAACCATCAATTGCCACTTTTTTTAGTGTGGGTGCGGTCCGTCTCTAATGACCTCGTTGTCGACGGGACATTAGACACTAATCCTCTTCCCTACCTTTAAAGACCCATCAGATACGCATTTACGCGTGACAGAATACTTCAGAAGAAAAAAATACCTTACGAGGCCGCACTTGTGGCTAACGTCAGCGATTTTATTAAATCTATATCCATGCCATCAGTTACAGACTAATTTGAAACATTTCTTGAACCTCTGATGCTAATGTTTTGATTTCCACATACCTTCATTCACGAACACTATTGATTATATACAGAACACGTATTTAAGAGCTCCTTCAGTCATACACTACTGGCCATTAAAATTGCTACACCACGAAGATGTAATGCTACAGACGCGAAATTTAACCTACAGGAAGAAGATGCTGTGATATGCAAATGATTAGCTTTTCAGAGCATTCACACAAGGTTGGCGCCGGTGGCGACACCTACAAAGTGCTGACATGAGGAAAGCTTCCAACCGTTTTCTCATACACAAACAGCAGTTGACCGGTGTTGCCTGGTGAAACGTTGATGTCATGCCTCGTGTAAGGAGGAGAAAAACGTACCATAACGTACGTAGCCTATCACGATTGCGGTTTATCGTATCGTGACATTGCTGCTCGCGTTGGTCGAGATCCAAGGACTGTTAGCAGAATATGGAATTGGTGGGTTGAGGAGGGTAATACGGAACGCCGTGCTGGATCCCAACGGCCTCGTATCACTAGCAGTCGTGATGACAGGCATCTTATCCGCATGGCTGTAACGGATCGTGCAGCCACGTCTCCATCCCTGAGTCATCATATGGGGACGTTTGCAAGACAACAACCATCAGCACGAACAGTTCGACGACGTTTGCAATAGCATGCACTATCGGCTCGGAGACCATGGCTGCGGTTACCCTTGACGTTGCATCACAGACAGGAGCGCCTGCGATAGTGTACTCAACGACGAACCTGGGTGCACGAATGGCAAAACGTCGTTTTTTTCTGATGAATCCAGGTTCTGTTTACAACATCATGATGGTCGCATCCGTGTATGGCGACATCGCGGTGAACGCACATTGGAAGCGTGTATTCGTCACCGCCATACTGGCGTATCATCCAGCGTGATGGTATGGGGTGCCATTGGTTACACGTCTCGGTCTGTTCGCATTGGCGGCACTTTGAACAGTGGACGTTATATTTCGGATGTGTTACGACCCGTGGCTCTACCCTTCATTCGATCCCTGCGAAACCCTTCATTTCATAAGACTAATGCACGACTGCATGTTGAAGGCCTTTCTGGATACAGAAAATGTTCGACTGCAGCCCTGGCAAGCACATTCTCCAGATCTCTCGCCAGTTGAAAACGTCTGGTCAATGGTGTGCCGAGCAACTGGCTCGTAACAAACAGTCACTACTCTTGGTGAACTGTAGTATCGTGTTGAAGCTGCATGTGTAACTGTACCTGTACACGCCATCCAAGCTCTGTTTGAGACAATGCCCAGACGTATCAAGGCCGTTATTACGGCCAGAGTTGGTTGTTCTGGGTACCGATTTCTTGGGATCTATGCACCCAAATTGCGTGAAAATGTAATCACATGTAAGTTCTAGTATAATATATTTGTCCAATGAATACCCGTTTATCATTTGCATTTCTTCTTGGTGTAGGAATTTTAACGGCCAGTAGTGTACATTTTCGTCGTACAGCGACCACTCCCATTAGTTTTTATTACACTTGCATACCTACATTTCCGCCATAAATATCCATCTTCAGTGCTAAAACACAAGGAAAATTGCGGAAACAGAATTAATTTACTTTACATAGAACAACAAGTAAATCACCGTGTTGTCCAACAGTAGCAATCCATTTCGGTCAACACACAAATGGTTTGCTGCTGTTGGATAACATTGCTGGACTCGCTAAATTTGTAAACTGTTGGCGTGCCGCCGCGGTTAAAGTATATGGTGCATGGCAAAATTGGGCTATCCAAAACCGGCGCCGAGGTTACTGTGCTGCACCATGATCCATAGATGCCAGGGGTGAACGACGGCTGCGGAAATGGGTAGAAGCGAACAAACGTGCAACTGTTGAACACTTGAACGTTCAGATTAGCCAAGGGGCTGCCAACAGTGTCTCTTCAACGACCGCTCAGCGAATGTTGCTCTGTATGAGCTTCTGCAGCAGGTGCTTGGTTCATGTAGTCACAATGACTGCTGTTCATCGGCGATGAAGGCTGGAATTTTCACGCCAGTCCACTACCTGTGAACTAATTGCGAAAAAACCATGGGTAACAGAAGAAATATTTCAGTTGACTGACGAGAGAGGGAAGTACTAAAATGTTCAGGGAAATTCAGGAATACAGAACTACAAGTCGATTGTTGTTGTTGCGGTCTTCAGTCCTGAGACTGATTTGATGCAGCTCTCCATGCTAGTCTATCCTATGCAAGCTTCTTCATCTCCCAGTACCTACTGCAGCCTACATCCTTCTGAATCTGCTTAGTGTATTTATCTCTTGGTCTCCCTCTACGATTTTTACCCTCCACGCTGCCCTCCAACACTAAATTTGTGATCGCTTGATGCCTCAGAACATGTCCTACCAACCGATCCCTTCTTCTAGTCAAGTTGTGCCACAAACTCCTATTCTCCCCAATTCCATTCAATACCTCCTCATTAGTTATGTGATCTACCCATCTAATCTTCAGCATTCTTCTGTAGCACCATATTTCGAAAACTTCTATTCTCTTTTTGTCTAAACTATTTATCGTCCATGTTTCACTTCCATAAATGCCTACACTTCATACAAATACTTTCAGAAACGGCTTCCTGACACTTAAATCAATACTCGATGTTAACAAATTTTTCTTCTTCAGGAACGCAATCCTTGCCATTGCCAGTCTACATTTTATATCCTCTCTACTTCGACCATCATGAGTTATTTTACTCCCTAAATAGCAAATACTCCTTTACTACTTTAAGTGTCTTATTTCCTAATCTAATCCCCTCAGCATCACCCGACTTAAATCGACTACATTCCATTATCCTCGTTTTGCTTTTGTTGATGTTCATCTTATACCATCCTTTCAAGACACTGTCCATTCCGTTCAACTGCTCTTCCAAGTCCTTTGCTGTCTCTGACAGAAAGAGTACACTGAAGACATCTGTGAGGGGAGGACCTGTCTGATGACGTGATAGAAGAAGAAACAGGAGTCGACATAGGAAAGATGGGGGATCCAGTATTGGACTTTGAAAGAGCTTTGGAAGACTTAATATCGAATAAGGCAGAAGCGATGGATAACATTCCATCAGAAATTCTAAAATCGCTGGGGGAAGTGGCAACAAATCGACTACTCACGTTGGTGCGTAGAATGTATGAGTGCGGGAATATACCACCTGACTTTCGGAAAAACAACATCCACACAATTTCAAAGACTGCAAGAGCCGACACATGCGGGAAGTATCGGACAAACAACTTAACAACTTATGCATCCAAGTAGGTGACAGGAACGATATACAGAAGAATGGAAAAGAAAAGTGAGGATGTATTAGATGACGACCAGTTTGGCTTTATGGAAGACAACGGCATCAGATAGGCAGTTCTGACGTTGCCGTTGATAGTGGAAGCAAGATTTAAGAAGACACGTTCATAGAATTTATCGACTTGGAAAAAAACGTTCACCAGTGTCAGATGGTGCAAGATATTCGAAATTCTGTGAAAAATAGTGGTAAGCCACAGGGAAAGAAGGGTAATATACAATATCTACGAGAGCCAAGAGGGAACAGTGAGAGTGAAAGACCAAGAACGAAGTGCTCCGATCAAAAATGGTGTAATACAGGGATGTAGTCTGTCTTTCCCTACTGTTCAATCTATACATCGAAGAAGCAGTGACGGAAATAAAAGAAAGGTTCAACACTGAAATTAAAATTCAAGGTGACAGGATATCAATGAATATTCGGTGATGACATTGCTTTCCTCGCTGAAAGTAAATAAGAATCGCAGGGTCCGCTGAACGGAATGAACAGTGTAATGAGTACAGAATACGGATTGAGAATAAATCGGAGAAAGGCGAAATAAAGAGAAGCTTAACATCGGGGTTGGTGATCACGAAGCAGATGGCGTTAAGAAATTCTGCTGCCTATGCAGCAAAGTAACCCATGACGGGTGGAGCAAGACGGACATCAAAAGTGAACTAGCAATGAAAAAGGGCATTCTTGGCCAAGGAACGTCTACTAGTATCAAACATAGGCCATAATTTGAGGAATAAAATTCCGAGAATGTACGTATGGAGCACAGCATTTCACAGTAGTGAAACAAAATGTGTAAAAACCGGAAAAGAAGGGAATCGAAGCATTTGAGATGTGTTGCCACAGAAGGACTGATAAGTTGAGGAATGAGGAGGTTCTCCGAAAACTTGGTGAGGAAGGGAATATATGGACCACACTGGACCACACGAAGAATGGACACGAAGGTAGGGCATTTGTTAAGTCATCACGGAAAACTTCCATGGTACTTAGAGGGAGCCGTAGAGGGTAAAAACGGTAGAGGAAGACAGAGATTGGGATACATCCAGCAAATAACTGAGGACGTAAATTGCAAGTACTACTCTGAGATGAAATGTTTGGGACGGGAGAGGAATTCGTGGCGGGCCGCATCAAAGGAGTTCGAAGACAGTTGACTCTAAGAAGAAAAAATGATCTCAACTAGATGTCCATCGAGCGACGATAGGTAGCCTTTCCAGGTGAATCACGTTTTACGCGGAATTGGACAGAAGACGGTTGACGTGCACTGGGTGAAACGTCTGAAAGCAAACGGCCTGCAACAGTTACGGTCTGGAAAACGTTATCGTGACATTTCATGGGTGACGTTATTCTGGAAGGCACAACAGATCAACACAACTTTGCATGTATCTCAGGAGATGGCGCTACAGTCTGGAACCGCGCGACCGCTACGGCCGCAGGTGCGAAACCTGCCTCGGGCATGGATGTGTGTGATGTCCTTAGGTTAGTTATGTTTCATTAGTTCTAAGTTCTAGGGGACTGATCATCTCAGAAATTACGTCCCATGGTGCTCAGAGCCATTTGGATGGCAGGATCGAACTTTGAACCGCCGCCTTCCAGAAATCGAATGAATAAGGATAGTCTAACTCAGGGCTTCCCAACCTGTGGTCCGCGGACCCCTTAGGGGTCCACCGGCTCTTTCTAGGGGGTCAGCTGCCACCTTTCACCAAATCGTGTAAAATCATGAGTAAAATTATTGAATAAAAATGTGAAAATCAAATTCATCACTTTTTTTAGTGTGAAAAACTCGTGTACCTTTACTTTAGGTCGTAACCCCAAGCAGCCTTTACGGTTCCTAAGTGAGAACGTATACACAGTTAGTGCCGGAGACTGCCACTTCTCTGATCGACTGTTTAGCAACAATACGGGGATCGTTTATGCGCTGGCTCACGGCGCTAGATGCGCTGAAACATTTTACGCATGCGTGGAGCGAGCTCTGTCGACCAATCACAGCGTTCGCTAGCACATGCGGCCCCAGGCATCATTAAATGTTAAAATTGCCTTGTCAGTGCACTACCTGTTTCATAAGTCGATTTTTGACCAGTTTATTACTTCTAACATGGATCGGTGGCTGAAGTCAGGATCATTGAAGAAGGCTGCAGTTTCTTCATCGCCTTCACAACAAGGGAAGTTTCCAGTTGAAATGAATGAGGAGGGAAGACGACCAAAGGAAGCCTTTGCATACATTTGAACATTTTTCTTCGGATTTCACGAAAAACCACACACACACACACACACACACACACACACACACACACACACACACACACACGTCTTACGAAATATGCATGCTCCTTACACAACAGTAGCCAAAAGTGGAAGTGAACAGACCATAAGTGACAGCTTGTCAACAGCGAACAGTTTGCACGTGACGTTGATTGCTCTTCGAGGAAGAAAGCTCCATCGTGTGAAATTTAATTACCAAGTAATTTTAATCATTCTATAGTGTGTTGAACAAAGGGAGTAAATCCACTAGTAAGTGTCTGGATACAGTTGTTTTCATTCATCTCTAAACGAAAGACTATTGATACTTCGGGGGGGGGGGGGGGGGGTCATTGGTAACATGCCACCTGCATTAAGAAGCTTTCAGTTACCATTGGTTTCGCTCTGAAATTTGAAGTTACTGTGCTCTTGACTGACTAGGGGTCCGCCATGGATTTTCGACTGAAGAAGGGGTCCTCCAGCTGAAAAGGTTGGGAAGCCCTGGTCTAACTGATTAAGGCTGATAAAAAGGTTTACGTGGAGGAATTTACGATAGAAGAAGCAGCAGAAGGTGTTTATAAAACTGAGTTGTAACACTGGTCTTAATATCAGAACACTTTTTATCAAGGAAGAAGCTGGTGAGCTACTCAGATTGATATGAGGGTTCGATCGCAGAAGGCTCACCTCATATAAACTTTGACTAGACAATGATATTTGTGATCTGTTTTCACCTAGGTAATGCAACTGTGGTTCAATGACCGATGCCAACTCTCAGTTAGACACCACTTTGACCTGCTTGTTTCTTGTTTGATTTTTTATTAGTTTCATGTACCGGGTATCATTTGTACAATTAATCGCAATGACGTGCAGCGAGTCATAATAGATTCACATTAGAGATTCGTGTGGTAATATAGTTACATGCTGATCGTGACAAACTTTTTTTTTAGAACTGTTGTGAGTTGATAATGTCTACCAATCACTTTTTATACTTTATAAAACTAGAAATTCTTCTGCAGAATAGAAAAAGTTGCCAACGAAGATCTTTTTTAGTTTCTTTCCAAATTTAACTTTGCTGGCTGTCAGAAATTTTGTATCGTCCGGTAAGTGATCAAAAATTTTGGTGACAGCATTGTGCACCCCATTTTGTGATAAAGACAACTTAAGTGTGAAGTAACGAATGTAATATTTTCTTCTGGTGCTTTAATTACGTACATCATTGTTCTTTCTGAACTGCAATGGTTTATTTACAACAAATTTCATGAGGAATAAATAAATTGTGTGGCATTAGAAAAAATTCCCGTCTCCTTAAACAGATGTGTTCTAGCTGATAATGTATGAGCTCGATGTATTACTATTACAGCTCGTTTTTGAGCAATGAACAATTTCTTTGTTAAAGTTGGCTTAGTGATTCTCTCTCCCCAATATTGGAAATGATTCTAACTGCAAATGTAGCTAATCTAAGTTGTTTTAGGAGTTCTAAAACGCGATTTTTTCCCTTTAAGTTCTCGTCAGTATAGACACCTAAGGATTTTGAAGTTTCCATCATACTTATTATTTACACACTATCTTTCATGCTTACCATTGGTGTAGTACCTCTGGTTGTGGCAACTGAATATGTTATGCCTTTCTGAAATTGAGTGACATCACTTGCAGAAAGTAATTCTATAATACTTTCAAAAAATGATAGTACTAGAGTCATCCACAAAAAGAACCCATTCTGCTTGTTCTGTGTCAGACGGACAGTCGTTTGCAAGTATGAGTACCAATAGTGGACCTAAGACTGAGTATTGTGGAATCTTGTAAGTGATTTCTCACCATTCATATGAGTCTCCCTGGTTAAACTGGTTGAATTATTAAATATAACTTCCTACAGACTTTTAGTTAGATATAGCATTATCCACTGGTTTGCTACACCATCAATTCCGTAAAACCTCAGTTAATGCAGGAGATTATTGTGACTCACAGAGTCAAATGCCTTACATAGGTCACTGAAAATACGAACTAGTGCAGTTTTGTTATTTAGTGTTTTTAAAATTTGGCGAGTGAATGTGTAAATGGCATTCTCAATCGAGCAACTCTTCTTAAATCCAAACTGTGATTTAATGAGGATGTTATTGTTGCTCAGGTGATGCTATTTTACAATACCAGACCTCACCAAAAATTTTGGAAAATTGTACGGTAGTGAAATAGATCGGTACTTATTGACGCCTCTCTTATCATCTTTCTTATAGAGGGATCTAACCCTAGCATATTCCAATCTCTCCGGAAAAACGTCCTAAGTTAGTGATGTACATCTTTCACAAAAGACATTCCTTATTATGTGGGAACAATTCTTTAGAACTCCGTTGGAAACCCTATTAAATCCAGAAGATTATTTCTGAGAGAATATATAATTTTCTTAATTTCTGAAGAAGAAGTGTGTGAGACATGCATATGATTTAGTTTTATATAAGTTGATTGTTCAACATTCACTCCTGATTTTTCTCTTCAACTGTTTCTCGTTACATTTTCTACTCATTTAAGGTTAATATACCCCAGTTATCCATCTGGGACTGGGGAAAGCGGACCCACAAATTAATGTGGACTTCCAACCAAGTGTCGTACCTGACAACTCCTCACATCGTTGAGAGATGAAAGCTTGATTAAAGGTGGAGAGGAAATCTCCGAGGTTCGGCCAGGATTCGATCCCACAACCTCTCGGTTTCCAACCACGTGTGTTTATCACAAGAGCAGAGACAGCCACAGCTTCGGAGATTAGCTTTTCTTTCTCTCCCCTTCTCCCCCTCCCCTCTCCCTCCCCCCCCTCTCTCTCTCCCCCGCCTCTCTCTCTCCCTCTCCCTCCCTCCCTCTCCCTCTCCCTCTCCCTCTCCCTCTCCCTCTCCCTCCCCTCACCTCCAAAGGCGATTAGCAAGTTACTCATTAAAAGATGGACTCATGCCTTTGAGCCTGGCAACGTGGAAACCAATATCTTGGCCAATTTACGTTCCTAAACTCGATATCTCTAGCAGCAGCGCTAAATAAGGAAAGAATTTGTGACGTGTTAGGATTCTGACAGCGTGTCACACCTTTCGTTCGATGCCTGTTGCCATGCCTACAATAGAGACTCCAAACAATGGAACAATTGCACTAGCGTCTTATTTCCGATTCCGTTTACAGACGCTCCAAGCATTCTAAGAACCCTTCCAACAAATTTATGTTTGTTTGAATGATATTTCCGCCATTCGACTGCAGAAACTTCATTTTATATTACTATCATTGTTTTGGCGTTAAACCAATAGCTTGTGTAATTCGACTTTGTTAACTTTAATTATACCCAGTATTGTTGTTTTTGATAAAGGCTTAAGTGCGAAATCACGAAAATAATATAAAATAAATAAGTTTCCACAGTAAAAACATGTAAATATCATTCAAACATTATTACACGAATGTGAGCAAAAAAATATGAAGAGATTATCGAATCTAAGATTCCGAGTCTTCATCCGTAGTAGTGAATTTACATAATCGTCCCATTTCAATTGTTTCTTAGTATTTCCCTTCAGTTCCTGCACGATGTGATGTGCTCACTATTCCCACCAATAATCAATCGATAATAGGCTATTGGGTTCTGTATGTCTGTTATAGGCACATCTCTTTTTATCCACATTTAAAGACAGCTACAATTCTTTAGACAAAACCAATTTTGTCGAAGTTTTTACGTGTTTCCGTACGATCGCCCAACGACGATACTTCCCTGTTGACCTCGATCGAACCAGAACTCCATTTCCTCCCCCAAGCCAGAGAGGTCCGTGTGTGGCATTGGGACCTCGTGGGAACGCTGAAAGTTGGGCCTAGTGATAGCGCCTTCATCTGAGTGCCCGCCGGTCGTGAAAAATTAAAGGCCGACCTCCATTTACACCACGGCTCCCGTAAGACGTAAAACAGGAAGGCCTTCACCCTCCAAGAGGGCGTAAAATGAAGAGCGCCCGGTGATAAGGTGCTCGGTTGTAAAACATAATAGGGCAGCGCGCGCCTTCGTCCTCTTCTCGTTGCTATATTGGTCTGCTCACTTTTTCCTCAGACAGCCGTTCGGCCATTACTAGTTTTCTTCTTTACGGCTGTTCGTTGGTTCACGGCTCTGTTCTTCTCTGTTTCCCCTATTAAACCTCCTCCTTCCTGGCGGTTATATAGTATGATACTTCATCTCAAGATTTTAGGGATCTTGTATGACTAAACAATATGAAGTTGTTTGTACTCGGAAAAAATTTATATATAGCAAATTTTATGTAGATGGTGTTAATTTTTAAAGGCCGTCATGACCGCTAGGTTATTAGTTTGTAGTGCGTGGATGTAAACGTAGATGATGATTGAGCAACTAAACCTCAGATTCGTAAATGACATCACATATCACATCTGTATACACGTCAGGAACACCCCCATCTGTACCACCACCAACGATTCTTTAAAAAACCTAACACCTGTGCATAAGACTTTTGGCAGCCACATCTCATTGCTCATGACGTCGTATCTCCTGTGCTATGTATCGCATAATGACATAAAATTCCAGGTTCATGAAGTGGTGACTACTGTCTGCAACATGTGTTGCGAATAGTATTAGTAGTAAGGCAGTAATAGATTGAAAAGTCATGCCTAACGCTGAAGTTTTTTTCCATGGACAGCGAAAACGTACTAAGTGATACACTTTTTTCCTTTCATCATCTGTGAGGGATGTCCATGAGAAACAGTTTCAAAAGAGTTTGGAGTTTGATGTATAGCTTGATAGATGTCTCTAAACGCTCTGAATCTCAAACACTGTATGAAAATATTCATCATACTTTGCGTGGCGTGAGTTATGCTGCCTTAAGAAATGTACAGTTTCCAACAGTGATATTTGACTTCATATGTTAAACCTTAAACGTAAGATTATACTCTTAATGAGTAAATTACTTCAGAATTTTAAAATTTTTTAATTTTGTCTAATGAAATCCTAGCTGTTTCCCACCACACGTTGCTGTGCCTCGATCTGGTTAAGTAGAAAGGGAAGAAAACAGAAAACACAGGTTTCTAATATGTGTGGGAATTGAATACACGCCCTAACCTCCTTCTCTCACCCGTCACTATCCATCTCTTCCTCCTTCAACTCTCTTTGTCCATCTACTCTTCCTTCCCTTCTGTCTGTCCATCACCTCCTTCCTTCCCTCGCTTCACATCTTCTTCTCCCCCATCTATGTCCCTCTCCTCCTGCCTCTCTCTCTCTCTCTCTCTCTCTCTCTCCCCCTATCTCTGTCTATCACCCTCTCCCCCTTCCCTTTTTTCTGTCCATCTTCTCCCACCTCCTTTCTCTCCATCTACTCTTGCCCCCTCTGTCTCCCACTCTCTCTGTATCCTTCACCTCCACAACCCTCTCTGTGTCCATCTCTTCCTACCTCCTCTCTCTCTCTCTCTCTCTCTCTATCTATCTGTCTATCTATCTCTATCTCCTACTTTCCGCTTTCCATTTCCTACCACCACTCTGCCATTCTCCTCTTACCCCTCCCGCTGACTGAACTTGTTTATTGTTATTACATATTCAGATTCTGTAGTATTATTGTAATCCCATTAGCGGAGCATTCTTGTTTGCTAACAACGTTTCACTATTATAAAAGTATAAGTATATATATGAAGAGGAAATGTTATTAGCAAAAATCTCAAAAACTCTACTGAAAATTCTGACTGATATAAGGTATGTCAAGAACTTCCATTTTACTTATCGAAATTGTTGGTAATAATTTTTCCCTCATATATATATAATAGGTACACAAATGCACATGCGCTATCGAACGCAACTTTTTCTTAAAACAAAATTAATCGCTGAAGAACTTTCGGAGAAGCGCAATTTTGAACAAACGGACATTTACATTTTATTTGTATAGATTGAAAATCAGATTTGTGTTTCCCCCCGAAGCTGTTAGACAGGCAACGTAAAGTTGAGTTTGGGTGTCGGCTGTTTACTAATGTAGATAAAGCCGCATGACGTTAAAGTACCGAACAGTTCAAATATTTCCTAATTCATAGTCTGCTCCCTGACGACTACATATGCCGGCAAGCAAAGGAGACTACGTGATGGAACTTGCCTCCTTCTACGTGTACGATCCGAATTAACACAATGTAAGTTCTGACTGTCAATGACTTCTTGTCACTGCTGTTTTTGCCAGGCTGGCAGAGAACTAACGTTGTCGACAGCGTATTGGCTTGAACCAAATCGTATTGGAAGAACAGACTGAGTTCAGTAGGAGATGATTCTCGCTGATTGTGTTTGACATTTATTTTAAAGAAGATCATGAGCACGAGAGTAAGCTGCTGCTCGAATAAAAACATTTTATTACCAGTTTCTGTCGATCAAACAGATAATCATCTGACTCGGAAATGACACAGAGTTTTACAGTTTCCAATATAATAACAGTTAGGTTTCAAAATATTGTGTTGCATACTATATGCCCATTTTTGGTGTTACGATATGGCTTAAAATGGGTATACGTTGACACACTATTACAATTACATCAATAATATTGTGTTAGTTTTGTCGAGGCTGGGACCGCAGTCATTATAAACAGTTCGAAGGAAGACATTCGATCCGCCATTAGAGTATATTCACTGAGAATACTATGTAATGTTCCCACAACTGGGAGACTACCGCTATAGAGCCATTTTCAAGTGGACCTGATTGTAAAAAATCTTGAATGCAAGTCATATCATGTTGAAACGTTTGATAGTTTCCACTACACATAAGCAAAACGATAGCTAATCATGCCATGTATATTAGAAGCTATGTAAGGCTTAATTCTCATAAAGCATGCAGAACAGATGCTCTCTTTTTTCTGTATATGCACATTCAACAATGATTTTTTGTTATAGTCAAAAGACTTAACAAACGAAATTTGAATTCAAAATAAAGTGTTTAACATTTTCATACTGAGAGCGATCACATTGTGTGATTATCATGGTCAGTTTTCTGCTTCCTAACGAGCTCTACGTACATTGTCGAATTTGGAATTAATATCATGAAGTATTCCAAGCATACATTAATTCATTACAGTGGACGTCAGAGCCTGCCTGCTTTCAGAAATATCCACATTTCTTGCATTCTTCAGCAAAAGAAGAAACTTGGAATCGACTCGTTTAACCACGAACTATGGACAAGATTTATCACTGTTTTATCAGCCGTTTGAATTTCATATTTTCCTTTCCTCCGCTCGCATACAGTCATCTTCACATGACACTCATTCTCCCTACTTCTCTCTTAATGAGAGAGCACACTGTTGAGAATAAAACGGAATGCGTTGTGTCGGTCACCTATAGGTACTACATTACATGGATAGGTAGATATCCAGATACATAGACAGCGTTGACGAACGATTTCAACTGTTATTTAACGTATGTAATGTTTACAGTACTAAAATATGACACAACAGTGCTCTCGAGAAGTCTTGGTCGAGTCACAAGGTTTATTTTCTTCAACTGATCCCAAAGCGATAGTCTTTACACTTCAGAAAATATGAAAGTGTTCCTCGTTGGATCGATGAGTTTAACACAGCTGTTGCAAATTTTAAGAAAAATAGCCGTTTTATGAAACTAAAGGAAGCGAAGTTAAAAAATATGTCCCGTAGACTTCGACGTCATTAAAGACGATTTATAAGAATAAAACTATGAATTCTACAAACGAAAGCCGGAACTGTTTTGTTGGATTGTAAGGAATTGCTGACATTATACAAACAGTTTGTGTAGAAAAACGGGTTTTATGTTCCACTGTATGATCACGTCAGAGCATATATAGAACCACAAAATCTTCTGAAATAACGATTTCATGCTGATTATTTGTAGGGTTGGTCTCTATAAAGTATTGCTCGCAACGTTTTTTAAGGTGGTTACAAGTGATTTACTTCAACAAACAAATTTTAACAAATTCAGGTAATCTCTTAACCCATTTCTGACATGCTTCTCCCTCTTATCGGTAAGATATAGTATCCCTTTCGCAGTGGACAATGTATTTTGCAGGCAATAAAAGAAACTAAGTTATTTTAGTTACCAAATCTATTTTATCACTTTTTTCGATGGTTCTTTCTACGAATTTTTTTCATCCTTTTTACATTTAACATTTGACGAAGGATGTGTTGCATGTACGAATTTTACTTTAATACAAGTGCCATTGTCTTTGGAGTAGTCGATGCTGTCACTAAAAATCTAGGAACCTCTAGGTTTGTGGACACATTGATCGTAATGTAAATATCTAATAGTTATTGAAATAAAACTTTTTAATATAACACGTTTTCAAAACGGACTAAAAAGTGTAAAATAACTTCTCCTAGCCCCATACAGACTCCAAACTCCATAAATATTGTCCTGAAAATTTGTGCTTTTCAATTATTAACAGCTATGAAAATATTTTTAGAATTTAAACCGAGAAACGAGTTACGCAAGCAAGAGATAATAGTAAGGAGGTGAACTAACCCTGCATCAAGTATGTACTGCATGTGCCCCATGTTTTTCCTTTTAAATTCTACACAAAAATTCACAAGCATAAATTTTCAGGACTATCTGGCTGGGATTAGGAATCTGTATGGGGCTAGGAGAAATCATTCTACACATTTAGATCTTATTAAAAAAATATATTATATTAAAAATCTTTTTATTTAAATAATTATTTTCTGTAAATACATGACATTGTCGGCTGGACAGCGATCAATGTGTTAAATGTAAAGAAAGCTTCACTATGAAATTTTTATTGGCTTGATCACGTATAGGTACACTGGATTACTAGTTTCCACAGAATTAAGTTGCCTTCTTCAAATTCACAGTGTACAGCTTATGAAATCAAGCTGTGCGATAAACCGCACTTTTGTTTTGGACACATAATAAAAAGAATGTAGATCATGACAAGTCAGAGTCATACAAGTGTGGCACATGAAGAAGTGTTGCATGTGTGAGGGCTGGCTCCGGCAACAAACGTGCGGGTTTACAGCACAGCATGATTTCATAGCCTCTACAATGAGAATGTGAAGATAGCAGCTTAGTCCTGTAGAAACTAGTAATTCAGTTTACCGACACGCGATTAAGGCAATAAAAAACTTCATATCAGAATCTCTCTTTACAGTGAATTGTTTTCTGCTTTTTAGTGTTGATTGCGTCAAATTTTTCCATCAATTTCAAACATTTTGATGAGGTGTCAACAGCTACATGTGGTAAATGCGAGGATTATTTCATTTTATCTTCATCTGAGTCATCTAATACATTGCTTCTTCCTACGATTATCTCACGAAAATACCTAGAAGGTAAGAATTAGCGAGAATCGAGCTCAGCAGTTTCTTACCATTAACCGTACTTACCACGTAACATTTGCAAGTGGAACAGAAAAAGGAAGAACTAGCAGTGGTACACAAAGTATTTTTCGCCACACATCAGACAAGAAAAAGGGATTATATTGCATTGTTATACAGTTCTGAACTATGTTGAAAGTTTCAACTTTCTAGCGCATTGGAAAATTAGAATGAAGAGCCAAAGAAACTGGTACACCTGCCTAACATCTTGAAGGGCCTTCTCGAGCAGGCAGAAGTGCCGGAATACGACGTGGCATGAACTCGACTAATGTCAGAGCTAGTGCTGGAGGGAACTGATACTGTGAATCCTGAAGGGCTGTCTACAAATCCATAAGAGTACGAGGGAGTGGAGATCTCTTCTGAAAAGCACTTTTCAAATCATCCCAGACATGCTCAATAATGTTCAGGTAAAGGAGACGTTTTGTAGCCAGCAAAAGCGTTTAAACTCAGAATAGTGTTCCTGCAGCCACTCTCTAGCAATTATGGATGTGTGGAGGGTCTCATTGACCTGCTGGAATTGCCCAAGTCAGTCGGAATGCGCATTGGACATGAATGAACGCAGGTGATCAGACAGGATGCTTTACGTACGTGTCACCTGTCAGAGTCGTATCTAGACGTATCAGGGGTCCCGTATCACTCCACCTGCACACTCCCCACACGAGCCTGAACAGTCCCATGCTGACATCGAGGGTCCATGGATTCATGGGGTGGTCTCCATATCCGTGAAAGTCCATCCGCTCGATAAAATTTGAAACGAGATTCGTCCGAGCAGGGAACATGCTTCGAGTCATCAACAGTCCAGTGTCAATGTTGACGGGTCCAGGCGAGACGTAAAGACGCCGGCGATGTGGCCTAGCGGTTCTAGGCGCTTCAGTCTGGAACCGCGCGACCGCTACGGTCGCAGGTTCTAATCCTGCCTCGGGCATGGCTGTGTGTGCTGTCCTTAGGTTTAAGTAGTTCTAAGTTCTAGGGAACTGATGACCTTAGATGTTAAGTCCCATAGTGCTCAGAGCCATTTCAACCAATCGAGGCGTAAAGCTTCGTGTCGTGCAGTCATCAAGGGTACACGAGTGGGCCTTCGGCTCCGAAAACCCATATCGATGATGTCTCGTTGAATGTTTCGCACGCTGACACTTGTTGATGGCCCAGAACTGAAATCTGCAGCAATTTGCGGAAGGGTTGCACTTATAACACACTGAACCATTCTCTTCAGTCGTCGTTCGTTCCGTTCTTGTTGGATCTTTTTCCGGCCGCGGCGATGTCGGAGATTTGATTTTTTACCGGATTTCTGATATCCACGGCACACTCGTGAAAGTCCGCTGTTCATCGCTACCTCGAAGATGCTGTTCCCATCGCTCGTGCGACGACTGTAACAACACGTTCAAACTCACTTAGATCTTGATAACCTGCCGCTGTAGCAGCAGTAACCGATTTAACAATTGCCCCAGACATTTCTTGTCTTATATAGGCGATGTATTCTCTGTGTTTACATACCCCTGTGTTTGAATACGCATGTCTGTACCATATTCTTTGGCGCTCGAGTGTAGTTTAAAATTGCAAACTTGGTACCGAACAAACAAACAAGAAAGCGACCAAATAAAAACATTTATTTTTAAAAAAGGCATAGCAGCAAGAAACTATCGTGCACGGAGAAGAGAAAAAAACAGTTCCTTTGTTATTTTATTTAAATCATTTACGACGCAGCTGCAACATTAGTTTTCCTTTCTTGTATAGTCATTAGTGATGAAGTAAATATTACCACAAGAATAACTGGTAAGGAATGGTTTATTCGTATCACTGAGAACGGAATCGCTGTCTAGTGCTTTTAAGAACTTCCCTGTTGGTATGTTATTTTCGGTCCTTATTTTTTATTTTTTAGGGAGAGGAGTACTTTAATTATCCGGAAATGATCCGAGCGGTACTTAGCGGCACGCAAGGAACTAGTGGCGGAGCTAACTAGGTCAGCGCTTCTAGCCTGCAGTTCCTGCTGGGAGCTGCAGTGCCGCCGACCGGAAGGCGTCCATCAGGGCTGGCTGGTCACGAGAAGGCGACCGTCCCCACGCGAGACTCTGAGGCTGGCCCCACGTCGCTGCCGGGACTTCACGTCACCATAACGTGTGGGAAGTCTGGCCTCCAAGTGCATACACCACCAGCCTCACACGAGGCGACCTGGTTCAACGTCAAACACCGTTCGTGTGAAACTTATTATACTGACAGCGGGTTCGCGTTCTGCACGTCTTGTAAATTTCAACTCAACAAGTCTTTAAGAGGTCTCTGCACAGATATTTAACCGTACTGCCTATATAGGGTGAAATGTATTTAAACTGACAAACTCTGGGAGGCTGTAGGGGACATCAAAACAAATATTTTCCCTAATGTCGTTTTTTCCTATGAGGAGTATTTAAACCGGTAGAGGAAGATTTCTCTGGCGAAAAATTAATTAAACCAACAAAAAAGTCCAGAGGGGACATATCTGGGGATAGAGCAGGCCATGGTACAGGACCACCTCTGCCAAACCACGTTTCTGGGAGCCGTCGGTCCAGGAATCGACGCACGTGACGACTGAAATGTACCGGCGCCCCGTCATGTTGGAACCACATGTGTTGTCTTGTGGGGAGCAGGACGTTTTCCAGCAATTCTGGCAATGCTCTGGCGAGAAAATTGTAATAGTGACTGCCATTTAATGGCCTAGGTAGCAGATACGGCCCAATTAAACAGTCCCCAACAACACCGACACACACACTGACGAAGAACAGCACTTGATGAGCGCTAGTAACTGTGGCATGTGGGTTACCGTCACTTCAAACATGCGAATTGTGCATGTTGAAGACTCCATCACGCCATGTCAGTGTACTCACTCCAGGTGTATCGCTCCATTAGTAAACAGAGACAATGCACTACTAAACTGGTGGACAGCAGTTGCCTACAACTGAAGATCGTAATACGGCCTCTAACAACTGAAGAGAGTAATACGGCCTCCACCGGCTTAAATAATCGTCATAGGAAAAAGTGACATTAGGGAAAAATATTTGTTTTGATGTCCCCTACAACCTCCCAGAGTTTCTCGGTTTAAATGCTTTTCACCCTGTATAGGCGTCCACAATTTCGAAAGTGTTTCCAGTGCAGGATTTTGTACACGAACTGACCTCTCGATTATGTCCCATAAACATGCCGAGGGATCTGGTTGGCCAAGTCGTTTGCTCCAGCTGTCCAGAATGTTCTTCAAATCAGTTGTGAATAAACCTTGTTAGCGAAATCATCTAAAAGTTCATGAACGATTTACTTCAGTTTTAAACACTACTCTCGTAAATATTCAGACAGAGATTATATGTTTTTAAACAACAATGTGCAGGTTTTTGGTTAAATCTGACTGCGAGAAAGAAAATGTTGTGCCGTGCTCTGCTGTAAAAATGAGAGATTTTGTTTACTTTGTATCAAGCAGTTTTACCTACGATAGTGGGACATTTAAACCATTAGATATATTGTCTGTAAAATATTCGAGGGGGGGTTGAAAAGTCTGTGCAAAAATAAAAACTACTTACATGTTTGGGGAAATTTTTTTTTTTACTTTTCGACATAGTCTCCTTTTACACTTATACACTTCGTCCGAAGCTGTTCTAATTTGTTGATCCCTTCCGAATAATAGGAATTGTCCAAGTCTGCAAAATAGCTATTAGTGGCTGTTTGAATAAAATATTTGTCCCGCCAGCCATTTATTCAAATTGGGGAACAAATAGAAGTCCGAGGGAGCCACGTCTGGACAATAGGGGGGGATGTGAAACGAGTTTGAATCCAATTTCCATTAATTTTGCGACCACAACTGCTGAGGTGTGTACTGGTGCATTATCGTGATGGAAAAGGACATTTTTGTTGTCCAATCGCAGGCATTTTACTTGCAGCTCGGTTTCCAAACTGTCCAATAACGATGAATAATATACACCTGTAATAGTTTTACCCTTTTCCGGATAGTCGATGAGGATTAGTACTTGCGAATCCCAAAAGACCTTTCTGGCCGGAGGAATGGCCTTCGCCTTTTTTGGTGCAGATTCTCCCTTGGTAACCCATTGTTTAGATTGTTGTTTGGTCTCAGGAGTATAGTAATGTATCCTTGTTTCATCCACAGTGATGATTCTCCCTTGGTAACCCATTGTTTAGATTGTTCTTTGGTCTCAGGAGTATAGTAATGTATCCATGTTTCATCCACAGTGACGAAACGGAACTTAATGTCCTGTGGATTCTTCGTGAACAGCTGCAAACCATCCTTGCAGGACTTAACACGATTCAATTTTTGGTCAAGCGTGAGCAATCGCGGAACCCATCTTGCATACAGCCTTCTGACGTCCAAATGTTTATGCAAAATATTATGTACGCGTTCATTCGAGACGCCCACAGTACTAGCAATTTCACGCGCCTTAACTCTTCTGTCATCCATCGCCATATCATGGATTTTATCAATGATTTCTGGAGTCGTAACCTCCACAGGGCGTCCAGAACGTCCAGCATCACTTGTGCCCATACGGCCAGTCCAAAAATTTTGAAACCACTTATAAACTGTTGTAATCGAAGGTGCAGAGTTACCGTAATGTTTATCAAGCTTCTCTTTATTCTCCTGAGGAGTTTTGCCTTTCATAAAGTGATGTCTAATCACCACACGAAATTCATTTTCGTCCATTTTTTGACAATCACTCGACTTCCTGGATTCACACGAATGCCAAACACAAAGAAATAGACCAGTATGGATGAAACTTGGTGTGCGTTCTTTCCAAAGATGCTACTAACTAAACATGACCTCGACATGCGCCGGTGGTGCCATCTCTCGGACTTTGCACGGACTTTTCAAACGCCCCTCGTACACTGACGAAAAAAAATCGCAACACCAAGTAAGAGTTGTGCGACATAAACGAAAGACGGTAGGCGTGTTACTACATCTGAAATATGATGTCTTCAAATTTCGCGCTCATCGTGTAGCAGAGCCGCTAGTAGCGCCACTATGGGGACGCAAATCAGAAATCCTTTGAAACACGCAGTAACGGTCGTGAGCGTTAATTACGTTTGAGATTGAACGTGGCGAGTCAACGTTAGTCAAGAACGCCTTTAAGGTGAAAAAGACGTCGTTATCAACACCTCACTAAGTTTGAATGAGGTCGTATAATATGGTTACGAGGAGCTGGATGTTTCTTCTGTGAAATTGCAGAAACATATGGCAGAAATGTAGCCACCGTACATAGTTGATAGAGGTGGTGGTCACGAGAATGTAGGGTCTCAAGAAGACCAGGCTCCGGATAAGCGTTGCGTTGCGTTGAGTTTATTTGGGGGAAGAGACCAAACAGTGAGGTCATCGGTCTCATCGGATGAGGGAACGATGGGGAAGGAAGTCGGCCGAGCCCTCTCAAAGGAACCATCCCAGCATTTGCCTGAAACGATTTAGGAAAATCACGGAAAACCTAAATTAGGATGGCTGGGCGCAGGATTGAACCGTCGTCCTCCCGAATGCGAGTCCAGTGTGCTAACCACTGGGGCTCTGTATTACTGCGTTTCACTACCGATAGGGAAGACCGTAGTGTTCGGCACATGGCTCTGGCGCATCGAACTGCTCTGCAGCGGAAATCTGAGCAGCAATTGGCGCCATAGTGACACAACGAACTGATACAAATCCGTTACTTCAACGACAGCTCCTAGCAGGATGCCCTGTAGCGCGCATTCCACTCACCCCGAAACGTCGCCACTTGCTAATTCAGTGGTGGCAGGCGAGTGCTGTTTGGAGGGCGGGGTTAGCTTAAGTAGTGTGTAAGTCTAGGGACCAATATCCTCAGCAGTTTGGTCCCTTAGGATTTCACACACATTTGGACATTTTTTGAACTGCCTGGGCTGTTTGGAACAGTGGGTGGTGATGGTCATAAGTTTGTAGGGGACCAAACTGCTGAGGTCATCGGCCCCTAGGCTTACACGCTACTTAATCTAACTTAAAATAACTTACGCTAAGGACAACACACACACCCATGCCCGAGGGAGGATTCGAACTTCCGACGGGGCGGAGCCGCCCGAACTGTGGCAAGGCGTCCTCGACCGCGCAGCCATCCCGTGCGGCCAGCGGGTGGTAACTGCAGTGTCCGCGGTAAATAGTATTTCTACGGGATCGAATCACCAATGAGGGACTTGTGGACGCGATCTGAAGTGAGGATTGCTAGTTTTTTTTTTCTGGTGTGCTTAAATGGAGGTTCTGGTCGAGAGGCACAAAAATGGGTGAAGTTCAGAATTTTATTTTTCATATGTGGATTTTTTTTATTATAATGTGCTTTTACCACTTTAATGTACGTACATTCGTGTAATCAAAAGTTTGTTTATCTTATAACAAATTAAAAATGGCTGCTGCAGTTCTTATCAAAGCACGCACCTAGCGGCGTGTCCTGATTTACGCGAAGCGTTGTGCAGACTCGCGGATATTTCTGAAATCTATAAAAATAGAAATTTCTTAAATTAAAATGAATCTATGGTGTCATCACGATATGGTTTTAGAAATATCAGGAAAAAATGGCGATTATTGGAAAAGAAATAAAGATACTAATGTCTGGGCATGTCTTTCCAAGTTCAAATGTTTGAAAAGTATATTTAAGAATCTAATAACAAAAAAGCCCTGGCAGAGGCCCCCTCCACTTAATTATCTTTCATTAAAAAATACAGAAGAATTGGTTAATCTCTCGAGGCTACTCTGCCAAGTTTTTGCTATTCGTCCCTATCAAGATTGCTAACATGTTCATGCTCTTCACAATAGATGAATAACCTTTGCTGAACATAATTGCAGCTATATATGCTGCTATTTCAACAGTTTTTGCTCCACACTGAAGATGTTTCGTTACCAGTTTCCAACCGCGTGCTTTCAAGGCCTGTTTTTCATTTTGCACATTGGCACCGTAGATCTTTCAAGCTAATTTTAATTACCTGGGGAAATCCATGATTCACACTGTCCCGCTTACAATACATTTATTCACTACCGGTTTCGATCATGGATCATCTTAAAAGTGGAAAAATATGTATTTATAACAATTTCAGATAGCATATATGCTTTTACAGTAGATATTTTTCCACTGCGAAGGTGGTCTCTGATCGAAACTGAAAGTGTGTATCAAGCATTTCTCCAACTATATCGACGCTGTTGACAGTTTCCTGAACAAAAAATTAATCTCGATTGGACGGAAATCGTATATACCGATGGAATCTTTTCTTGAACTACACTATTGGCCCTTAAATTGCTACACCACGAAGATGACGTGCTACAGACGCGAAATTTAACCGACAGGTAGAAGATGCTGTGATATACAAATGATTAGCTTTTCAGATCATTCACACAAGTTTGGCGCCGATGGCGACACCTACAACGTGCTGACATGATGAAAGTTTCCAACCGCTTTCCCATACACAAACGGCAGTTGACGGGCGCTGCCTGGTGAAACGTTGTTGCGATGCCTCGTGTAAGGAGGAGAAATGCGTACCATCACGTTTCGGACTTTGATAAAAGTCGGATCGCAGCCTATCGCGATTGCGGTTTATCATATCGCGACATTGATGCTCGCGTAGGTCGAGATCCAATGACTGTTAGCGGAATATGGACTCGGTGAGTTCAGGAGGGTAATACGGAACGCCTTGCTGGATGCCAACGGCCACGAATCACTAGCAGTCGAGATGGCAGGCATCTTATCCCCATGCCTGTAACGCATCATGCAGCCACGTCTCGATCCCTGAGTCAACAGATGGGGACATTTGCAAGACAACAACCATCTGCAAGAACAGTTCTACGACGTTTGCAGCAGCATGGACTATCAGCTCGGAGACAATGGCTGCGGTTACTCTTGACGCTGCATGACAGACAGGAGCGCCTGCGATGGTGTACTCAACGACGAACCTGGGTGCACCGATGGCAAAACGTCATTTTTTCAGATGAATCCAGTTTCTGTTTACAGCATCATGATGGTCGCATCCGTGTTTGGCTACATCGCGGGTGAACGCACATTGGAAGGGAGTATTCGTCATCGCCATACTGGCGTATCATCCGGCTTGATGGTATGGGGTGCCATTGGTTACACGTCTCGGTCACCTCTTGTTCGCATTGACGGCACTTTGAACAGTGGACGTTACATTTCAGATGTGTTACGACCCGTGGCTCTACCCTTCATTCGATCCCTGCGAAAACCTACATTTCAGCAGGATAATGCACCACCTCATGTTGCACGTCCTGTACGGGCCTTTCTGGATACAGAAAATTTTCGAGTGCTGCCGTGGCCAGCACATTCTACAGATTTCTCACCATTTGAAAACGTCTGGTCAATGGTGGTCGAGCAACTGGCTCGCCACATACGCCAGTCACTACTCTTGATGAACTGTGGTATCGTATTGAAGCTGCATGGGCAGCTGTACCCGTACACGCCATCCAAGCTCTGTTTGACTCAATGGTCAGGCGTATCAAGGCCAGAGGTGGTTGTTCTGGGTACTGATTTCTTAGGATCTATGCACCCAAATTGCGTGAAAATGTAATCACACGTCAGTTCTAGTATATTATATTTGTCCAATGAATACCCGTTTATCATCTGGAGTTCTTCTTGGTGTAGCAATTTTAATGACCAATAGTGTAATTCATCGAGCGCCTACAGCTGCCTATATTTCGGTCAGCGCACTGTTCCATTCAGCACGCTATGACTTCTAAAATACTTTCACAATCAAAAACTTATTTTGCAGGCATAATCCATAGACTTGCAAGTTAAATGTAAAAAATCCGTTTTTTCATCGGTATCGACCATAACCTCCCTTTTAGTTACTCGCATGTGTATGCTGAACTGTACATAAACATATGCAGACATATAAACCTATTTTCATGATAATACTAATATTTGCATGAACATAAAGTGTACTGTGCAAGCTATTTTACGGTGAGTGGCGGAGGCACTTTCTGCACAAGCATCATCTCCCGCACTATTCCACCAGTGGATGGCAGGCTGGAAGAAAAACTGTCGAGAACCGTCCGTATAAGGCAGAATTTCTCTCCTAGCTATGTTTCTACAGTCCCTCTGCTTTGTGGCGTGCATTCCGTCCTGGTGACTTGGAGCAGTGTCTTGTTTTGCCGTGTGGCCAAAGTACGAGGCTTCTGTAACAGCCGCAGCGAGCCGAGCTGTCGATGCTTGCTTATTCGGGAAGCCGGCGCCGCGCTATGGAGTTTCGGCGCTCCAGAGAGCAGTATGCGGACGCGGAACAGACGCACAACTTGTCTGCGCGGAGGTGAGGAGGGGGGAACGGACCAAGTTCGCTCGCGACTTCCGATGACTTGTGACGCGGGAGAGGGGAGGCGGCAAGGGCGGAAACGCAACAGCACCTCTGGGCGCGTTTCCAGTTCTGCCCTCGCCGCTCCCCTGTAGCTATTAAGCTACCAAATGAGTGGCGAACGGAATAGCAGCAAACAGTGTTACGGTGGGACGTTGATGAAATTTACCAAAAATGTCAACTTTCGATTTATTTTCTATTTGTTAGTACAACTCATGGACAGTAAGTCCCCAAAGTTTCAATGTTGAAATCGCATCCGAAGTGCCTGAAAATTAACTAAAATTGTGACGCGGCTTCCCTGCCATGCCCACATTTTGAAACAGCACTTCAAAACCAGCTCAGTGAACAACGATTCTGTGTGTTACTTTCAACCAAATGTGTGCGGGATACATCTAGAAGGCCGTGATACATACTCTTTCATTTTATAGATCATCTTTGACTTTGTTCCGTATCTTATAAACTCATATGCAAACGATGCGCTAAAAACACATTTTCATCTGCTGCAGTTGTCAGAATTGCAACTTATGATGCAGTTATTGTATTTAATGATGGGAACGTTGGGAGGATGAAGGTATTAGAAAGATTGGGGTTGAAGATAGGAAATTTTACTCAAGACATCCCGAAAAAAATTGATTTACAGCGCCTCTCTGCAGCTGAAAAGTCAGTTGAAGACCTGATAAAGGAAATGAGACAGACAACAAGAAACCAGAAGAGAAGCGTTGAAGGGAAAGACGACCCAGGGTACAAATGTGGTGCCTTCTGAAGAAGTGACATAAGGAAAAAAGTGAGGTTGAACTTGAAATTGCGTTTCCTGAAAAGTTTGTTTTTTAAAGTTTATGTACCTTTTCTTCAGATTCTATGAATTTTTGTACACATACTTCTGTAAACCTAATAAATGTTGTCTCAAGAGCAAATTTTGACATTTTGATTGCAAGCTGAGATATGGGGCAAGGTGCTTGGAATTTTGCATGGACTAAAAATTGTACTTATGGAATTATAATTTAAAAAATTTGAAAATTCTCCTATTTGACCTATTCCAAAAACCTCATGAGAGAAGCTTACAACAGATAAAGAGATGAAACAGAGAAATTTTTTGTAGAAATCTCTTGAATAATTTCTGAGAAAAAGGAACATACATTAGTTTTTGAAAATAAAGCTTCAAATTTCATTAAAAAAAAAAGTTGAATATATATAATCAAAGTATTTTGTATGTAAATTTGTTACTTTCATGTAAATCGTGGTACATAATTTCATTGCCATATCTCCAAAACTGTGGATTTGGTGCATTTTTGAAATAGTGTGTGTTTTTCATCAACGCCCCCCCTTAAGGCGCCCAGCCTGATTATCTGCAGTATGGTCTCCAAAAGTGGATCCCTGTCACCTGGCAGCGCTGATTTCAACTGTGTTGCATGTCAGGACACAGGACACTAGTCTATCTTCATTAGTATTACCATGAAGACAACAAGTGTGTAGATTACACCTACAAAAGAATTTTTTGATTGTGAAAGTATTTTAGAACTTACAGCGTGTAGAATGAAACAGTGAACTGACCGAAATATAGGCAACTATAGGCGCTCGCTGAATTAGTTCAAAAAAAGATTCGTCCGGTATATACGATTTCTGTCCAATTAATATCAATTTTTTTTTCAAGGAACTGTCAACAGCATCAATATACTTGGAGAAGTGCTTAATACACACTGCGCTGTGTTACAATACATTATTTCACTAACAGTTTCGATCACGGACCATCTTCATAGTGGAGAAATATCTATTGTAATAGCATGTATGCTATGTTAAATTGTTGCAGTAGATAATTTTCCGCTGTGAAGATGATCTATGATCGAAACCGGTAGCATAATACACTACTGGCCATTAAAATTTCTACACCAAGAAGAAATGCAGATAGTAAACGGGTATTCATTGGACAAATATATTATACTAGAACTGACATGTGATTACATTTTCAGGCAATTTGGGTGCATAGATCCTGAGAAATCAGAACCCAGAACAAACACCTCTGGCCGTAATAACGGCCTTGATACGCCTGGGTATTGAGTCAAACAGAGCTTGGATGGCGTGTACAGGTACAGCTACCCATGCAGCTTCAACACGATAGCACAATTCATCAACGTAGTGACTGGCGTATTGTGACGAGCCAGTTGCTTGGCCACCATTGACCAGACGTTTTCAATTGGTGAGAGATCTGGATAATGTGCTGGCCAGGGCAGCAGTCGAACATTTTCTGTATCCAGAAATGCCCGTATAGAACCTGCAACATGGGGTCGTGCATTATCCTGCTGAAATGTAAGGTATCGCTGGGATCGAATGAAGGGTAGAGCCACGGGTCGTAACACATCCGAAATGTAACGTCCACGTTCAAAGGGCCGTCAATGCGAACAAGAGGTGACCGAGTCGTGTAACCAATGGCACCCCATACCATCACGCCGGGTGATACGCCAGTATGGCGATGACGAATACACGCTTCCAATGTGCGTTCACCGCGATGTCGCCAAACACTGATGCGACCATCATGACGCTGTAAACAGAACCTGAATTCATCCGAAAAAATGACGTTTTGCCATTCGTGCACCCAGGTTCGTCGTTGAGTACACCATCGCAGGCACTCCTGTCTGTGATGCAGCGTCAAGGATCTCCGAGCTGATAGTCCATGCTGCTGCAAACGTCGTCGAACTGTTCGTGCAGATGTTTGTTGTCTTGCAAACGTCCCCATCTGTTTGCTCAGGGATCGAGACGTGGCTGCACGATCCGTTACAGCCACGCGGATAAGATGCCTGTTATCGGGACTGCTAGTGTTACGAGGCCGTTGGTATCCAGAACGGCGTTGCGTATTACCCTCCTGAACCCACCGATTCCATATTCTGCTAACAGTCGTAGGATCTCGACCAACGCGAGCATCAATGTCGCGATACGATAAACCGCAATCGCGGTATGCTGCAATCCGACCTTTATCGGAGTCGGAAAGTGATGGTACGCATTTCTCCTCCTTACACGAGGCATGACAACAGTGTTTCACCGGGCTACGCCGGTCAACTTCTGTTTGTGTATGAGAAATCAATTGGAAAGTTTCCTCTTGTCAGCACGTTGTAGGTGTCGCCACCGGCGCCAACCTTCTGTGAATGCTCTGAAAAGCTAATCATTTGCATATCACAGCATCTTCTTGCTGTCGGTTAAATTTCGCGTCTGTACCACGGCATCTTCGTGGTGTAGCAATTTTAATGGCCAGTAGTGTATGAATCATCCATTTCTCCAAGCAGTTAGGATTAGCTTGAAAGATGGACCGGTCCCAGGGCGCAAAATGAAAAGGAGAGCATGAATGTACGCGTCTGGAAACTGGTATCGAAAAATTTTTACTGTGGTGCAAAAACTGTTGAAGTGGCAGCATACATAGCTGCAGTTACATTCAGCGAAGATTGTTCATCTATTCTGAAGAGCATGAACGTAACGCACTAAGTAACGTATGGAAACAGAGCAGAGTCGTGGGAATGCCCTAGTGAATATATCCACTGCAAATGGAGAAATCCACTGAAATAAGCGACTGTTTCAACGGGCAGCTTATTATTATGCAGAGCATGTGAACGAGTATCTCGAAAACTGCGAACCTGGTAGAATATTACTGTCGTCAGCATCTACGGAAAGTGATAAACGAGCAGCGTAACTACCACTAGTCGCTAAAGTGCTTGGACACCCGCGACTCTTCACGGAACCGTGGGGTTTGGAAGCTTTCTGCTTTGTAAAGTAGGACAGATGGCGATCTGTGGCAACTCTGGAGAAAGAGCATAATGCTGTAGACGCACATGTGTTTCGGAGGACACCATTCAGTGCATATTTTTGAAAATGGGCTCCACAGCAGACTATATTGTCTCTCTCTCTCTCTCTCTCTCTCTCTCTCTCTCTCTCTCCTCTCTCTCTCTCTCTCTCTATATATATATCCCTCTCCCTCTCCCTCCCTCCGCCTCTACTTTTTTCTTTTTATTGAAGGTTTCGGTTTGTTACGTTTGCAATCGTGGATGAAAATAGTTATAAGTCGTGACGTCGTGTATATTTCTCACACTTGTAGTAGTTGCTAAAATATACTAACGATCCTGAATGTCGCTAAGTAGACAAATAATTCTGAATAAGTCTACTAGATTGAGTTGTAACAATTTACTTATGTTTTCAACACATATAGCTAATTCAAAAATACGCTTGGTTTATTTAAAACCTTACTAGTTACTGCCCGATAAATAAATATTGTTGCAGAGAGAGACACGCTATAATCATCTACGTAGCTGCACTGTTATTCTCAGTGTTACGTAAATTCTTTGTTAAACACTGACCCTTTTATACTGTTGGACCAGAATCACTAGGACCACAATTAACGCTGACAGGTACTGTGAGATTCTGAAAAACCTCAAACGGGCAATTCAGAACCGGAGAAGAGGAATGTTGAGCAAGGACGTACACATTCTCCATGACAACGCTCGCCCACACATCGCACGGTAAACCGTTGCTCTCCTGCAACAGTTACAGTGGAACATAATCATCCGCCCATCCTACAGTCCTAACTTGGCGCCTAGTGACTATCACCTGTTCCTTAGGTTAAAAGAAAATTTGGCCGAAAAACGATTCAGCTCCGACGACGAGGTGGAAGAAGAGGTTCATAACTTTCTGAACAGCATGGCGGCGAGCTGGTATGACATGGGCATACAAAAACTGCCACAGCGTCTACAAAAATGCATCGACATAAATGGTGATTATGTCGAAAAATAGCTAAATGTTCAAGCTGTAAGCTGATCTAAACCATTGTAGAAATAAACGGGTCTATGTGCCTATATAAAAATAGGAGACCTTACTTTTGGGATTACCCTCGTAATGGTAAATATGGCTTTAAATTATCTGTGATGCTATTTCCACTATTTCTTCATTGTACTTATAGCCAAGTAGCATATAACTACATTGATGTTCCTATATCTGTCTTAATTATTTATATATTTTTATCCAGTTTCCACATGAGAAAGTAGTAACGATAATGACTTGATTCATTTCATGTCATGTCATTAAACTGCCGTCATTCATGATTATTGTTCTATTGGACCTATTAACCACCCATAAACACCTCAAATCATTACATTTTCTTTGCTGTTTTTGTTTTCTTTTAGCACCTATGTATGTTACGGAAAGCTGGATGCTTACCAAGAATGAAAGAGAAAAACTGAATGTTTTGAAAGAAAAGTGATCTGCAGACATGTGATGGAGAATGGCATACGGAGGGTTCGAAAGAACATAGAAATATAACAGTTAATGAATCTGCGCACTGTCTCACAATGGTTCAGAACGGCCGATTCCCTGGTCAAAAGTCGAGAAATGAAGGTTGAAAGATCGATGTGTTTGGAATGGATTCTTCTAGGGAGGGGGGGGGGTATGGGGTATTCAGATCGAATAAGCAGAGATCACAATATTGTATACCTGCTTCCTTGCGACGGTCGTAACTTGCGTCTCGTAGAAACACACGTACGACGCTTCAGCGCCAAGTTATACAGTGCCTCAGAAAATCATACAGAATTTTACAACGACGCATCCGATTCCTATTTTCCAAAATGGAAAATGTTGATGAAGGTATGTAGAAACATTTTATGTACTTCAATTTTTGAAAATGTTTGATGTCTTTTATGAAACGTCATGCAGAAGGTAGTCGTGATTATCATGTTGTTTCGCTTCTTTAGAAATACAGTTTTATCGATACAAAATAATCTTAACATATTTCAACGCTGGCATTGACAGGGACATGTTTGTTGAACTATCTGTTAATGAAATTTTCATGAATTAGCTGCTCGAAAGTTGCTCATTTTGAATAATAACGATTTTAGTGTTACCGTGTACACTGTCGTGCGCATTACGCACTGTGGCTAATGACAACATTCTCCTCTCAACTTTCTATACCTGGGACTCGAATGGTCCCAAGTATGGAGGGTTTTTCATAGATGTTTTCTATCTCTTTCTAAAGTATTGTGGAGATAAGTACGGTATATTATTGCAACGATGTGGCATTGTGAATAAAGAATTTAAATAACATTCCAACCGCAATGACGATTTTTATAGAAATATCGAAATATGTCTACAAATATTATTCAAAACATTGTTCATGGACAAAAAACCCAATTTGTAAAACATAATAATATAGTTTTTTAATCGGTTGTTCATGAGTGCAGGATTGCTTATAAAATTTTTACGTTACATACAATATGTATTCTGTATATACAGAGGGTGTTACGAAAAGGTACGGCCAAACTTTCAGGAAACTTTCCTCACACACAAAGAGAGAAAATATGTTATGTGGACATGTGTCCGGAAGCGCTTACTTTCCATTTTAGAGCTCATTTTATTAGTTCTCTTCAAATCACATTAATCATGGAATGGAAACACACGGCAACAGAACGTACCAGCGTGACTTCAAACACTTTGTTACAGGAAATGTTCAAAATGTCCTCCGTTAGCGAGCATACATGCATCCACCCTCCGTCGCATGGAATCCCTGATGCGCTGATGCAGCCCTGGAGAATGGCGTATTGTATCACAGCCGTCCACAATACGAGCACGAAGAGTCTCTACATTTGGTACCGGGGTTGCGTAGACAAGAGCTTTCAAATGCCCCCATAAATGAAAGTCTAGAGGATTGAGGTCAGGAGAGCGTGGAGGCCATGGAATTGGTCCGCCTCTACCAATCCATCAGTCACCGAATCTGTTTTTGAGAAGCGTACGAACACTTCGACTGAAATGTGCAGGAGCTCCATCGTGCATGAACCACATGTTGTGTCGTAGTTGTAAAGGCACATGTTCTAGCAGCACAGGTGGAGTATCCCGTGTGAAATCATGGCGGTGAATCGGGGAAATACAGTACATACTGAAGAAACTAAAATGAGCTCTAACATGGAAATTAAGCGTTTCCGGACACATGTCCACATAACATATTTTCTTTATTTGTGTGTGAGGAATGTTTCCTCAAAGTTTGACCGTACCTTTTTGTAACACCCTATATACACTCCTGGAAATGGAAAAAAGAACACATTGCCACCGGTGTGTCAGACCCACCATACTTGCTCCGGACACTGCGAGAGGGCTGTACAAGCAATGATCACACGCACGGCACAGCGGACACACCAGGAACCGCGGTGTTGGCCGTCGAATGGCGCTAGCTGCGCAGCATTTGTGCACCGCCACCGTCAGTGTCAGCCAGTTTGCCGTGGCATACGGAGCTCCATCGCAGTCTTTAACACTGGTAGCATGCCGCGACAGCGTGGACGTGAACCGTATGTGCAGCTGACGGACTTTGAGCGAGGGCGTATAGTGGGCATGCGGGAGGCCGGGTGGACGTACCGCCGAATTGCTCAACACGTGGGGCGTGAGGTCTCCACAGTACATCGATGTTGTCGCCAGTGGTCGGCGGAAGGTGCACGTGCCCGTCGACCTGGGACCGGACCGCAGCGACGCACGGATGCACGCCAAGACCGTAGGATCCTACGCAGTGCCGTAGGGGACCGCACCGCCACTTCCCAGCAAATTAGGGCCACTGTTGCTCCTGGGGTATCGGCGAGGACCATTCGCAACCGTCTCCATGAAGCTGGGCTACGGTCCCGCACACCGTTAGGCCGTCTTCCGCTCACGCCCCAACATCGTGCAGCCCGCCACCAGTGACGTCGCGACAGGCGTGAATGGTGGGACGAATGGAGACGTGTCGTCTTCAGCGATGAGAGTCGCTTCTGTCTTGGTGCCAATGATGGTCGTATGCGTGTTTGGCGCCGTGCAGGTGAGCGCCACAATCAGGACTGCACACGACCGAGGCACACAGGGCCAACACCCGGCATCATGGTGTGGGGAGCGATCTCCTACACTGGCCGTACACCACTGGTGATCGTCGAGGGGACACTGAATAGTGCACGGTACATCCCAACCGTCATCGAACCCATCGTTCTACCATTCCTAGACCGGCAAGGGAACTTGCTGTTCCAACAGGACAATGCACGTCCGCATGTATCCCGTGCCACCCAACGTGCTCTAGAAGGTGTAAGTCAACTACCCTGGCCAGCAAGATCTCCGGATCTGTCCCCCATTGAGCATGTTTGGGATTGGATGAAGCGTCGTCTCACGCGGTCTGCACGTCCAGCACGAACGCTGGTCCAACTAAGGGGCCAGGTGGAAATGGCATGGCAAGCCGTTCCACAGGACTACATCCAGCATCTCTACGATCGTCTCCATGGGAGAATAGCAGCCTGCATTGCTGCGAAAGGTGGAAATACACTGTACTAGTGCCGACATTGTGCATGCTCTGTTGCCTGTGTCTATGTGCCTGTGGTTCTGTCAGTGTGATCATGTGATGTATCTGACCCCAGGAATGTGTCAATAAAGTTTCCCTTTCCTGGGACAATGAATTCACGGTGTTCTTATTTCAATTTCCAGGAGTGTATATACGAGGGCAGTTCAATAAGTAATGCAACACATTTTTTCTGAAACAGGGGTTGTTTTATTCAGCATTGAAATACACCAGGTTATTCTCCAATCTTTTAGCTACACAACACTATTTTTCAACGTAATCTCCATTCAATGCTACGGCCGTACGCCACCTTGAAATGAGTGCCTGTATGCCTGCACGGTACCATTCCACTGGTCGATGTCGGAGCCAACGTCGTACTGCATCAATAACTTCTTCATCATCCGCGTAGTGCCTCCCACGGATTGCGTCCTTCATTGGGCCAAACATATGGAAATCCGATGCTGCGAGATCGGGGCTGTAGGGTGCATGAGGAAGAACAGTCCACTGAAGTTTTGTGAGCTCCTCTCGGGTGCGAAGACTTGTGTGAGGTCTTGCGTTGTCATGAAGAAGGAGAAGTTCGTTCAGATTTTTGTGCCTACTAACACGCTGAAGTAGTTTCTTCAATTTCTGAAGAGTAGCACAATACACTTCAGAGTTGATCGTTTGACCATGGGGAAGGACATCGAACAGAATAACCCCTTCAGTGTCCCAGAAGACTGTAACCATGACTTTACCGGCTGAGGGTATGGCTTTAAACTTTTTCTTGGTAGTGGAGTGGGTGTGGCGCCACTCCATTGAGTGCCGTTTTGTTTCAGGTTCGAAGTGATGAACCCATGTTTCATCGCCTGTAACAATCTTTGACAAGAAATTGTCACCCTCAGCCACATGACGAGCAAGCAATCCCGCACAGATGGTTCTCCTTTGCTCTTTATGGTGTTCGGTTAGACAACGAGGGACCCCGCGGGAACAAACCTTTGAATATCCCAACTGGTGAACAATTGTGACAGCACTACCAACAGAGATGTCAAGTTGAGCACTGAGTTGTTTGATGGTGATCCGTCGATCATCTCGAACGAGTGTGTTCGCACGCTCCGCCATTGCAGGAGTCACAGCTGTGCACGGCCGGCCCGCACGCGGGAGATCAGACAGTCTTGCTTGACCTTGCGGCGATGATGACACACGCTTTGCCCAACGACTCACCGTGCTTTTGTCCACTGCCAGATCACCGTAGACATTCTGCGAGCGCCTATGAATATCTGAAATGCCCTGGTTTTCCGCCAAAAGAAACTCGATCACTGCCCATTGTTTGCAGCGCACATCCGTTACAGACGCCATTTTAACAGCTCCGTACAGCGCTGCCACCTGTCGGAAGTCAATGAAACTATACGAGACGAAGCGAGAATGTTTGAAGATATTCCACAAGAAATTTCCGGTTTTTTCAACCAAAATCGGCCGAGAAAAAAATGTGTTGCATTACTTATTGAACTGCCCTCGTATATACTTTTTTTTAATTTTAATAGGAAATACATGCAAAGAAATTATTTGTACACGCAGACAAATATTCTTGGCCCTACGTGATGAATGAAGCTCAAAATTTGACAAACAAATAGCCGGCCGGTGTGGCCGTGCGGTTCTAAGCGCGTCAGATTGGAACCGCGTGACCGCTACGGTCGCAGGTTCGAATCCTGCCTCGGGCGTGGATGTGTGTGATGTCCTTAGGTTAGTTAGGTTTAAGTAGTTCTAAGTTCTAGGGGACTGATGACCTCAGTAGTTAAGTCCCATAGTGCTCAGAGCCATTTGAACCATTTTTTTGACGAACAAATAGAAGTTCTGGAATAATATTTTACCGAATGAGAAAGATGTCGTTTCGCAATTTCATTTGATGAAAGGAAATGTTTGAGGAATCTCCTACTTACAATGAAGAAAAAATGGCAGGATAGACGCAAAATTCTGGAGCGCTTTTACGCCAATCATGAAGAATGGCTTGACCAGGACGTAGCTATTGCGGTTTTACTATTTTGTTCTTTCTTATACACTGGAATCTTATTTATGTTGACTGCCGCAAAATCGTAATCAGCGACCTCGAATACCTATTGGTGCAAATTTTCGGACCAATGAAGTGATTATCTTTCCAAAATGTCCGCCATTTTGAGTTTCTTAATTTTGATATCAAATTCGTAATCAGCAACCCCCAAAACCTAAAACTGGAATTTTTTTAAATTATTATTCTCACTTATCGTCTATTGTCCAAGGATTAGGCTATGAACCACTGTGTGTCGTCCAGAAATTTAAAAGTAGGAGACTGCAATGGGCTGGTCATGTGGCTGCAATGGAAACTAACAGAATTCCTAAGAAGGAATTTGAAGGCACACTCCAAGCAACAAGACCATTGGGCCGACCTCGCACGCACTAGAAAAATGGGACAGAGAAGAACGTACCAGTATTAGGAATCGCCGCAGAGTGGAAAGAGACACGAGAGATAGAAGAACATGGAAGCAGATCGTTGATGCAGCGCATCCTCTACAGGGTTTGTGATCGCTGAAAAGAAGAAGAAGGAGAAGAAAAAGTATTTGGTTTAAGTTTCCGTAATGACTCAGTTCTTAGCGGCTCCGCCATCTTACCGAGAAACATTTGCTTAATAGTAAGCACGAGCTCGTGCAGAAAAGTAATCCTTACGAATTTTGTATGTGGATACTCTTACAGCTTTTTATGTAAAACAAACGTCACTAACATTCTATATCTTTATTCTTCATGTCTACATATTTGCAACTGTCTACCGCTGGAGGGCTCCGAATCGTAGCGTGTAACATGGCGGCGTGTAACGTAGCTACGTCGGTGCGTGAGAAACAGTGTGCTGTAATCGAGCTTCGAATTCGACGAGTCCGTCCACACATGGAGCGCCCTCTCCTTCAGCATGACAATGCCAGATCCCACGCGAGCGGTGCGACATCTGCAACAGTCCGACTCCTTTGGATCACCGTTATCGATAATCTTCCATACAGTCTCGACTTGGCAGCGTCCTTTTTTCATCTGTTTCCAAGGCTTAAAGAACACATGTTAGGACATCACTTTAATAGTGATGAATCGGTGCAAGGCATAGGTGGTGGTGTGACACCGTCAACAAATTTCAACGTTCTACAGTGACGGTATCAACAAACCGGTCTCTCGTTGGGAGAATCCGTCACCAGGGTGATTGTGTTAAGAAATAAATATGTGACATGAATAATAAAGATGTAGAATATTAATAACTTTCGAATTATTAGAAAAGCTTTTAGAGTTTTCAGATAAAAAAGTTCAGGATAGCCCCATAGTAAAATTTTTTTGTTTATTTATAGACGCAATCACATTCTTATGACACAGTCACAACCGATTTCGGTCGTACAATGACCATCTTCAGATTCTGTAACAATAAAAAAGAAAATTTACATAAAAACCTAAAAATTAGTGCAATATTAAACCAAGCTTATTAGTAATCTAACTGAATTCATGCGAAATACATGTAGTTCGTACCTAAAGACGGCATACGCTGAACACAGGTTCATGCTTTGTCAAACTAGCTATAATATGTAAAACACCGGTCTTATATAGATATAAAAATTTTGTTACTTTTGTTCCCCCTCTTTGCTCTAGATGCGCGCGTCCTCTATAAGATAGTCTTTAATTTTCAAAAGCCTAAAATATGACAAATTTACTATTAGTATTTAGGTCAAATGTATATAAAATTTAAAATTACAGAGCAGATCGAGTATTGCACATTCTACATCTACATCTACATCCATACTCCGCAAGCCACCAGACGGTGTGTGGCGGAGGGTACCCTGAGTACCTCTATCGGTTCTCCCTTCTATTCCAGTCTCGTATTGTTCGTGGAAAGAAGGATTGTCGGTATGCTTCTGTGTGGGTTCTAATCTCTCTGATTTTATCCTCATGGTCTCTTCGCGAGATATACGTAGGAGGGAGCAATATACTGCTTCACTCTTCGGTGAAGGTATGTTCCCGAAACTTTAACAAAAGCCCGTACCGAGCTGCTGAGCGTCTCTCCTGCAGAGTCTTCCACTGGAGTTTATCTATCATCTCCGTAACGCTTTCGCGATTACTAAATGATCCTGTAACGAAGCGCGCTGCTTTCCGTTAGATCTTCTCTATCTCTTCTATCAACCTTATCTGGTACGGGTCCCACACTGCTGAGCAGTATTCAAGCAGTGGGCGAACAAGCGTACTGTAACCTACTTACTTTGTTTTCGGATTGCATTTCCTTAGTATTCTTCCAATGAATCTCAGTCTGACATCTGCTTTACCGACGATCACCTTTATATGATCATTCCATTTTAAATCACTCCTAATGCGTACTTCCAGATTATTTATGGAATTAACTGCTTCCAGTTTCTGACCTGCTATTTTGTAGCTAAATGATAAAGGATCTATCTTTTTATGTATTCTCAGCACATTACACTTGTCTACATTGAGATTCAATTGCCTTTCCCTGCACTATGCGTCAATTCGCTGCAGATTCTCCTGCATTTCAGTACAATTTTCCGTTGTTACAACCTCTCGATACACCACAGCATCATCTGCAAAAAGCCTCAGTGAACTTCCGATGTCATCCACAAGGTCATTTATGTATATTGTGAATAACAATGGTCCTATGACACTCCCCTGCGGCACACCTGAAATCACTCTTACTTTGGAAGTCTTCTCTCCATTGAGAATGACATGCTGCGTTCTGTTATGTAGGAACTCTTCAATCCAATCACACAATTGGTCTGATAGTCCATATGCTCTTACTTTGTTCATTAAACGACTGTGGGGAACTGTATCGAACGCCTTGCGGAAGTCAAGAAACACCGCATCTACCTGTGAACCCGTGTCTATGGCCCTCTGAGTCTCGTGGACGAATAGCGCGAGCTGGGTTCACACGACCGTCTTTTTCGAAACCCATGCTGATTCCTACAGAGTAGATTTCTAGTCTCCAGAAAAGTCATTATGCTCGAACATAATACGTGTTCCAAAATTCTACAACTGATCGACGTTAGAGATATAGGTCTATAGTTCTGCACATCTGTTCGAAGTCCCTTCTTGAAAACGGGGATGACCTGTGCCCTTTTCCTATCCTTTGGAACGCTACGCTCTTCTAGAGACCTACGGTACACCGCTGCAAGAAGGGGGGCAAGTTCCTTCGCGTACTCTTTGTAAAATCGAACTGGTATCCCATCAGGTCCAGCGGCCTTTCCTCTTTTGAGCGATTTTAATTGTTTCTCTATCCCTCTGTCGTCTATTTCGATATCTATCATTTTGTCATCTGTATGACAATCTAGAGAAGGAACTACATTGCAGTCTTCCTCTGTGAAACAGCTTTGGATAAAGACATTTAGTATTTCAGCCTTTAGTCTGTCATCCTCTGTTTCAGTACCATTTTGGTCACAGAGTGTCTGGACATTTTGTTTTGATCCACCTACCGCTTTGACGTAAGACCAAAATTTCTTAGGATTTTCTACCAAGTCAGTACATAGAACTTTACTTTCGAATTCATTGAACGCCTCTCGCATAGCCCTCCTCACATTACATTTCGCTTCGCGTAATTTTTGTTTGTCTGCAAGGCTTTGGCTATGTGAAGTTCCCTTTGCTTCCGCAGCAGTTTTCTAACTCGGTTGATGTACCACGGTGGCTCTTTTCCATCTCTTACGATCTTGCTTGGCACATACTCATCTAACGCATATTGTACGGTGGTTTTGAACTTTGTCCACTGATCCTCAACACTATCTGTACTTGAGACAAAACTTTTGTTTGAGCCGTCAGGTACTTTGTAATCTGCTTTTTATCACTTTTGCTAAACAGAAAAATCTTCCTACCTTTTTTAATATTTCTATTTACGGCAGAAATCATCGACGCCGTAACCGCTTTATGATCGCTGATTCCCTGTTCTGCGTTAACTGTTTCAAATAGTTCGGGCCTGTTGGCACCAGAACGTCTAATATGTTATCGCCACGAGTCGGTTCTCTGTTTAACTGCTCAAGGTAGTTTTCAGATAAAGCACTTAAAAAAATTTCACTGGATGCTTCGTCCCTACCAACCGTTATGAACGTTTGAGTCTCCCAGTCTATATCCGGCAAATTAAAATCTCCACCCAGAACTATAGCATGGTGAGGAAATCTACTCGAAATATTTTCCAAATTATCCTTCAAGTGCTCAGCCACAACAGCTGCTGAGCCAGGGGGCCTATTGAGACATCCAATTACCATGTCTGAACCTGCTTTAACCGTGACCTTCACCCAAATCATTTCACATTTCGGATCTCCGTCAATTTCCTTCGATACTATTGCACTTCTTATCGCTATAAACACGCCTCCCCCTTCACTGTCCAGCCTGTCTCTGCGGTATACATTCCAATCTTAGTTTAGAATTTCATTATTGTATACGTCTGGTTTGAGCCAACTTATTGTCCCTAGTACCTAGTACTACTCTAGTGCGGACCGCAGCAGATGTCAACAACCTTTAAGGCGGAGTAGCGTGCCAGCCACCTGCAGCAGAGCACTACTCTCATCGTCCTGCTCGTGTCGTCCTTGCCGTATTAATGGACAACGGTATAAACAGGCAATGTAGATAGAGAGGTAAAAATTGACACACGCGATTGGAATGACATGGGGTTTTATCAGAACAAAAAAGAAAAAAAAATATTCCCAAAATGTCCGACAGATGGCGCTGGACAGCAAAACTGCTACCGTGCCGGGTGAGAGGTATGCCGATATGTTACGGAATCGCATCATCCCCAGCCTGGCTGATAAACTCCTGCTGTAACGTACGATGTTTATGCAGGATGGCTCTCCACCCCATATTGCTAGACGTTTGGTGATGATCGTGTGCTCAGCCGCCACTTTCGTCATGCTTGGCTTCCCAGGTCCCCAGACCTCAGCCCGTGATATTATTGGCTTTGGGGTTACCTGAAGTCACAAGTGTATCGTGATCGACCGACATCTCTAGGGATGCTGAAAGACAACATCCGACGACAATGCCTCACCATAACTCCGGACATGCTTTACACTGCTGTTCACAACATTATTCCTCAACTACAGGTATTGTTGAGGAATGATGGTGGACATAGAGCATTTCCTGTAAAGAACATCATCTTTGCTTTGTCTTACTTTGTTATGCTAATTATTGCTATTCTGATCAGATGAAGCGCCATCTGTCGGACATATTTTGAACTTTTGTATTTTTTTTTGTTCTAATAAAACCTCATGTCATTCCAAGCATGTGCGACAATTTGTACCTATCTATCTACATTATTCCGTGATTTATTCAGTTTTCAAATTTACACTGACTTTTTGATCACCTGGTACGCTCTACAAGTGCTACTGCTATTTTCATCTATAGCAATGTTTCTACTTGTTCTGAAATGTTATTTCACTCATTTAACTATCTTTTCTGCAATTTTAAATTTTGTATACATTTGACTAAATATTAATAGTAAATTTGTCATAATTTAGGCTTTTGAAAAATAAAGACTATCTTATAGAGGACGCGCGCATCTAATGCAAAGAGAGGGAACAAAATCTAAAAAAAAATTATATCTATATAAGACTGGTGTTTTACATTTTATAGCTAGTTTGACAACGCATGAACCTGTGTTCAAAGTATGCCGCCTTTAGGTTTGGACTATATGTATTTCGCATAAATTCAGTTAAATTACTAATAAGGTTGGTTAAATATTGCACTTATTTTTAGGTTGTAATATAAATTTTCTTTTGTATTGTTATAGAATCTGAAGATGGTCATTGTATGGCCGAAACTGGTTATGACTGTGTCATAAGAATGTGATTGCGTCTATAAATAAACAAAAAATTTTTTACAAAATAATCAATCACTTACTCAATTGACAAAATGTCTTTTTCCATAGCCCCGTAGTATTTCGTAGTAATTAAATATTGTTCTAATACTGTGGAGCATCGTGATGTCTCCTGGATGTGACAATTTTTTTGTGTGACGTGTGTATACCAAAGTGGCAGAGACATGTGATGTGTGCTGGCTGTGCCCTCTCAATCATAAAACTGTAGATCTATTGGTACTTCCCCTCAGTGAGGACTGCAGAAAACTGAGAAGTGCATTAGCATTGCTCGATTGTCGGCTGCCCCCTTCGTCCGTCACCTGTGGAACGTCCGGATCAAAGACGGGAGCGGTGACACATGTCGATATCACACACGGCGGCCGTAATTAGCTGAAAGCCCATCGCAGGATCCGTCTCTTTGACGGACGCGCCACGAGTAGGTCCGCTCGGTGCTAGTGGCTGCCAGTACGGCCTTCAAAAGGATGTTTTATCGACAGCGCTGTGGAGGTGCTCCATCAGCCATAGGCGGCGAGCCAGCAGTCGGGAAATCCCCGTATCGCATTCGCGGGCAGTGCTAGCTGGTGTCGTACACGCTTTTACCAATCCACAATATTCCACCTGTTTTACTTGAATAATCTAAAATATTTAAAATTCTTATTTATTGCTGGTATATATATATGTCTGCTACCCAGAAAGGTGGAAAGGTAGAAAGAGTGTATAGAGGGTCTATAGAAGTGAGATGAACTTGAGGGAAGTACTATAGAAATGGAAGAGGACGTAAAAGAAGATGAGATGGGAGACATGATACTGTTAGAAGATTTTGACAGAGCAATGAAACTCTTTAATCAAAAGAAGTCCCAGCGCGTGGTAGCCGAGCCGTCTGAGGCGCGTTGCCACGGTTGGTGAGGCTTCCCCTGTCGGAGGTTCGAATCCTTCCTTGAGCGACAATTACTGAGACCCTCTTGGGGCAATCTGGATAAAAATATAATGGCATACAAAGGAAGAATATTACAGAGCTAACAACGAAGCATTCTGGCGGCCACGCCAACAGAGGACTCTGATTACTTACTACAACTGTCGTTTCATCCATTTGGCTTCTTTCCCCATCTATTTCATCACTATTAAATATTCTTCTGTTACTTCTGTAAGCTTGTTATTATGTATGTCATTATATTTTTAACTAGAAACGCCACAAGAGAATGTCAGAATTACACTTTGTAACTTAACTAGTTCCTTTTTAACCATTTAATTTTTCGTTGTAGTTTTAATTATTTCATTTTATCACTGAAACAACTTATAAACTTGGTAAGGTACTATAGACTTTACCGATTGTATTCCTCGCACCAATTCGTAAAATCATATAATTTACGAATATGTGTACACCTTCAGGAGTGACATGTAACAAACTTCAGACACAAACACTTTGTGGCTACTGTACAGCAGTTTGCTATGGACAGTAGCGCGATTAACAAGATGACACCGCCGACATTAAGGTCCAGTGTATAGCACATTTTAAACATGTGCGACGATGCTATTATGACTTTGTGGGTATCTTTTGACGATGACACTGTATCTTCACCATATTAGGACATGTTTTAAAAGAGGTTCGCCTCGTCATATTTTAAGCCCATGTTTTTCACGTCTATGTGAGTAATACTTCTCATTATGACCTGCTTTTAAGATGTCGGCAGTCCACTAGTCGTATTAGTTTTTTTCCCATGTTTTGTTGCAGATGTGAAGATGATCATGCCTAAGGAAAGGCGATAGTCTATGGGTCTAACGGTTTTGTGATGATAGACGGAAGAAAAGAAAGGGATTTTTTGTTGCTTATGGAATTGTTCAGTTCACTTCAATTCATCATGGTGACAAACCAAGTTTTATATTTTATTTGTAGTAGTAAATCATGTTAACAGAAAGCACTGGTAATATTAATGCATAAATAAAACAGAACATTTGAAAACTAAGAATTAAATTATAAAGATGGAATTAACTCAAGTTCCAAGTGAATAACTTCCGTCTTACATTACTAGACATGTTACTGGCATCCTCGGAACAACTCGAGGATTACCGACTAACTACAACTATACCCACTTCTAAACCTATTGTTGCTACACTATTCTACATCTACATCACCCACACCATTATGTGCGTTCCTCGGCAGTCCTCGAGTTGCGCGTCCCTGTATAGGTGGCCATAGCATTCTTGCTCTTCTTTTTATTTCATTTTTGTCTTTTTCTTATATATATAACGGTCCATTTTCAACGGGTAATGTATCACGAAGCAAATACCGTCCGCACTGACGGAATGTTACGTGATACCACGTACTTAGACGTTTGTGACTATTACAGCCCCATCTATCACAAAACGGAAAAAGTGCTCCAACTAAAACATTAATATTTCTTTACGTACTACAGCCGGCCGTGGTGGCTGTGTGTTTCTAGGCACTTCAGTCCGGAACCGCGTGACTGCTACGGTCGCAGGTTTGAATCCTGCCTCGGGCATGGATGTGTGTGATGTCCTTAGGTTGGTTAGGTTTAAGTAGTTCTAAGTTCTAGGGGACTGATGACCTCAGATGTTGAGTCCCATAGTGCTCAGAGCCATTTGAACCATTTTACGTACTACACGAATATGTAATAAAAAATGGGGGTTCCTATTTAAAAAAACGCAGTTGATATCCGTTTGACCTATGGCAGCGCCATCTTGCGGGCCAACCATAGCGCCATCTGGATTCCCCCTTCAAGCTAGACAAGTTTTGATCTTTGTAGTTTTTTCGTTTGACGCTTATTTCGTGAGATATTTGTCCCGGTCACGATCAATGGATCACCCTATATATATATATATATATATATATATATATATATATATATATATTTGAGGAAACACTTCTTGTAACCTGTTGACATTGTTTTGATATTCAAAACGCCCACTTGCTCTTATAGACTGAAAGTTAAGCTGTTGTCTTTTAGATATCCGATGTGCTATCATATTCACTTTAGTCCACAAATTTCGGTCACTTACAATTGTTTGTAGATCGGGAACGACATGATCAGCCGAACCTTAATCTCCACATTCACAGAATGGTGTGTACTACGTCCCACTCGATGCAGATGTTTGGGATATGGACCGTGACCTGCTAACAGGTGCGCCGTACATCGACTAAGGTCAACGTAGCGCAGTTTGAGCCTGTTCCTGATGCTTACAGTGCTCCTAGTGTCCCAGTCAGACTGACATTCATCTGGTTATGGAAACCGATGAATGGGCAACCTGCAACTGGGACTGCTTTAGTCACTGAGAAATCTGAATGAACTTGAGCAGCTGAGAGAAACGCGTACCTCTGCGTCTGTTGCAGGAGCTGGTGGCGACCGGGCCCAACCAGCGCAACTGGCGCGGCATCCTGATCGCGCTGCTCGTGATCGTGGCCGTGCTCGGCCTGATCGTGTTCTCGATCGTGCTGCTGTCGCCGCCCGACGAAGGGCCCAGGGTGAAGGGCACGAAGTTCACGCTGGACGACGTGCTGAGTCCGCGCTTCCGGCCGCAGCCCTTCAACGGCACCTGGGTCTCCGGTGAGTACCCGCCGGCCCAGCACGGCACGCTGCATCTGTCCACCGGGCAGGCCAGCTCGCGGCCTCAGCACGGCTTGATGTATTCTGACTGATCCGCTACATAATCGTGTTCATACCTTATGGAGTAACTAGCTTAGCGCCCGCTGCTTCACTCGTATTTGCGTACTAATTACAGAAAACAATTTTGTGAACATACATCAGGCCCACTGAAAAATTATAGATGCGTTTCTTTTTATCTGCAGTCCTGACAAATTCGATTTGTCTTCCTGAGTGTTAAACAGCCTTCTTCGATTTCGTTCACTGATTGCAGCACACTCTAAACATTTCATGCTAATAATCATTGTTGTGTTGGCAGAAGAGCAAACACCGTCTTACTAGGGGAGGCCAAAATGCACGCGTTTTAGCTCACGCAGGCTGGCGTGAGGAGGGAAGGACTATACTGACGTGAGGTCTCGAACATGACAAGGAATTAGAATTCAGAAAGCGGACGTAATTAGTTTGATACTTAACTTTAATCCATTAATGATGAACGTGGCTCTTGACGGTACATGATTCACAATATTATCTGTTCAGATTATAGTAACTCAATACGGCGTACTGCTAGGTCGTAGCAAATGACGTAGCTGAAGGCTGCGCTAAACTGTCGTCTCTGCAAATGAGAGTGTATGTAGACAGTGAACCATCGGTAGCAAAGTCGGCTGTACAACTGGGGCGAGTGCTAGGGAGTCTCTCTAGACTAGACCTGCCGTGTGGCGGCGCTCGGTCTGCAATCACTGACAGTGGCGACACGCGGTTCCGACATATACTAACGGACCGCGGCCGATTTAAAGGCTACCACCTAGCAAGTGTGGTGTCTGGCGGTGACACCACAATCATTTTTGGGTTGAAGCTCTTTTTTCCATGTTTGCTTTAACAATACAAATGTTTTTGGATAGGGTCCGCCTTTAGCAAAACACAAATTTGTTTTTTAACCCAAACATGTTTCACTGCAGTTGCAGCATTTTCAGTGGGCTTTTATTTTATGGCTGGTAAAGATAAAGAATATTCCATACTGTTTGTATACATGTAACTATTCGTTCTTAAATCCTAATTACAGAAATTTGAAAAGAAACCCACATGAAATTATGAATTCATATCTTTTTACCACATGGTGTGGTTTTTCTGATGTATTGTGTTTCTACAGTGACTGTTTTGTTTCACAGTTGGTCATCTGCAACCGCTTTTGGCTTAAACAATTTATCTACTTTAAGGTGTAAGTGGTTGCAGATGACAAACTGTGAAACAAAACAGTCACTGTAGAAACATAATACATCACAAAAACCAACCACGTTGCAAAATGGTATGAATTCATAATTTAATTTTTTTTAAATATCTGTAATTGTGATTTAAAAACTAATAGTTACATGTATACAAACAGTAAAGAATATTCTTTTTCTTTAACAGGTATAAAATAAAAGCCTACTGAAGATGCTGCAACTGCAGTGAAACATGTTTGGGTTAAAAAACAAAATTCTGTTTTGCTGAAGGGGGACCCTATCCAAAAACATATGTATTTCATGCTAATTAAGGCCAAAGATGCATTTGTGACCATAAATCGAGTCTGCAGCTGGAGTCTGAGGTTGTAGTTAATCCTGTTTTTAGACCTCCTGTGTTGATGTTTACGTAGAAACGTTTGTCCTGTAACAGATTCAACAACAGCAACAAATTAAAAATAGACTTCCATAGCTCACCATTCACTAATACGTCCAGTGTCTCATTCACCTGAATTTCCAGTGCCAGTTTTCAAAGAATTTTCCTCTTTGGATGCATAGAAACGGTAGTCTTGTGAAAGTCGAAGTTACCTCAGCGAAAAAATTTTCCCAATGAGAATGATTTCATTCGCAAGAGATTCGAGCTCATGAGTGGAATGACTTGGCACGAAATTTGAGACTATCCAGGAATGCTTCAGAACCGTTCGCATCAGAACTGAGAGCGGAAAACCTGCTTGAAAAGTGAGCTGAGGTATCCTACTTTTGATCAAAAGAAAGTGCGTTCCTGTAATTCTTTCGAAGTGATAACGGATTTGTATATTGCTATATTGTATGTTGTTTAATGGACTATTTGATATTTCAGCTTATATCGCAAATGAATAGCGATTATCAGTCGATAAGTGCAGTCCCATTAGGCCATTCAGTTCGTTTGCCTGAATAATTTGAAGACATAAAATGAGTCATTGATTCCTTGCAATATAGCATGCATCAATGGATCATCTGTGCGGATCTTAAAACGGTCTGTTTCCTCCTTGATTGAAATATGAGCAAAAAATCGCGTTTTCTACATAGCCATCTTTCTCACTTCCCGGAAAATCTTCGTTCAGTCAGTGATAAGCAGCATGTGTGATTCCATAAAGGTTCCAAGGTGATGGAGACACTGTAAGAAGGTAGATGTGATGCAAATATGATGGCTGACTACTGTTGGAGAATCAGGCGAGAGTGACCACTGATTAAATACTCCGGAAGAAGATATAAGCAAAAATTTTTACTTTATATTTGCCGTTTGGTAAAGAAACTTTACTATTTGTATGAAACCAGTTTACCTCTCAGTAATTATTACAGCGTTTGTATGAATTAAATTGTCCCTCATCTACAGAATATTTGATAAGTTTGGCATTTATTTTCCTTTGTATTTACATACTGTATGACTTTTGAAACAAAGAGAGGGTATTCTGTATGTAAAAAAAAGTGACTTGAAAGAAAAAAAATCTGCAGTTTTTTTCTTTTTTGATTCAGACTCCAAAAGTTAGTCAAGAGCAAGTCACAGATCTAACACAATCAAACTGCTTTTCTCCAGTGTAATGGTTTATCTTGAAAAAAAAAATTCACCCATTATTTCAGCCCTGTAGGGGTTTAATTTCTGAAAATTCTGAAACATATACTTTTTTTATTGCTGGCCGAGAAACCAAATACCAAATTCAGTAGATCTAGCTTCAAGACTGCCTTGATAGCGATATATTTTCAAAAAAAATTTCGTCCTCTATTTCACCCTTGTAGGATTTCTACGTTATAAGGTCAACACTTACTCCAAATTTTTCGTTTCCATTCTTAGCAGTTTTGGCTGGTTAGTTATGAATCGGTGAATCAGTCTGAAAAGCTTTTAGGGGTGTTGCAGGGTAGCTGTGCTGAGAAATAACTGTTAATAAAAAACTCGATACATTTCTGCGCCTCTGAGTTCATTGGCATTGACCGCAAACAGTTTCTGTCCCCAGAGACGAAGTCGCCAAACATCATCTTTGTTTGGTTTCCTAAAACCGAACAAGAGAGCGATGCAAAAATTTGACATAGAAAGATAGAGGGATCGAACTTCAGCCAAAGGCTACACAATCCAGTGCGCAGTTACGTACGCTATGCCAACAACTGACATTGTATCTGACGGGTCGCTTGAATTTGTGCGTGCAACGGCCTGATTGGCTAACTTCAAAGCTAATTAACTCGGAATCGGCGCAACGTACCGAGTTCTTTTCTGGACAGTTATATCTTAGCTCAGTGTATCCTGCAGCACCCTGATAAGCTTTTCATACTGTTTTCAAACACCCTTTATATACAGATGAATACGTAGTGACAATAGAAAACTTGTTTGGATGATTTAGTGTCACCTGAAGATGTTATTTTCCTTAATTAGTTGTACGATTGCACAATGTCAGTTTTAGAGCATTGCAAACTACAAACAATTCATCTATGGCTCATTGTAGCATTCAAGTCTATGCACCTGTGGTATTTAAACTTCATTCCCTGTATCGTGCGTGTCAGTGCAGGTGTTGTAATTGTCATAAGTTTGAAAACACTACCTCGTTAGTATTTTTAAAATTACAAACATTTCACATCTCATCTCAATCAACTTATATCGTGTGCTTACGTGCATGTCTGGAAGACGAACGGCAGCTGCAAGAAATACTTCGAAATTTATTCGGAGACTACGATTTTATCACAACCATTAAAGCATTTACGACTGCGTGTCAATTGCGTTGCCGCTTTTTCAAGTTCTAATGACGACTAGAAACCCAAAATCATTTATTCATACAAGTAAGTTAAAATGTGACCACGCGTGCGAATTTCTAAGTTTTGTAAAAGTTCAGTTCTGAAAGAAATAAAAATAAGAAGGAGGCAAATAAGACTGGCTTGGGAGAAAAGAAAGTGGCTGAGAAAATGGACAAAGATGTTAGAGGATGATAGCAGAGAAGTAAGAAAGAAATGTTTGGAATGTCATCTTGGAAAATCAAGTTTTCTGCCGCCAACTGACATCGTATTGGCTCGATATTTCGATCGCGTAACTCGCAATCTTCAGCAGGTGCTTCCTGAGGCGTGCAAGTACGACGTCGACTACCGACAGAAAACCCGATTTTTAAGACGACAGCACCTCAGCAGGATAGCGTCAAGACCTGCTCTATGGAATGGTTAACTGTAAGAGGAGAGATATAAGAAAGAATGCAACACTCGTGGACAGAAACGTGAAAGAGGACAATAGGTTGGTTGATTTGGGGGAGGGGTCAAATTAATGAGGTCATCGGTCCCATCGGATTAGGGAAGGATGGGGAAGGAAATCGGCCGTGCCCTGTCAAAGGATTCATCCCGGCATTTTGCCGGAAGCGATTTAGGAAATCACGGAAACCTAAATCAGGATGACCGGACACGGTTTTTAACCGTCGTCCACCCGAATGCGAGTCCAGTGTGCTAACCACGGCGCCACCAGGTTCGGTAGGTTAATAGAAGAGAAGATACTGTGGAAGGGTACTTTGAGCACTTGCTAAATCCAAACGGACTTGGAGATAAAGGAAATAGACCAAAGGAGGTAGAAGTAAACTCTGGGGCGAAACGGACCTGACATGAAAAGAAATGGAAATGGCATTGGACAAGATGTAAGGTGGAAAGGCACCAGGATGGACAAGGTAAGTGTCGAAATGGTGAAAGCGGCAGAGGAGGTTGGGAAACAGTGGTTATATCGTGTGATGAGCGTTGTGTGGAATGAGAAGAAGACTGTAGAAGATTGGAAGGGGACACTAATTGTCCCTGTACTCAAGAAACTGGGTAGGAAGGATTATAGAAACTACAAGTGAGTCACTCTGATAACACACTGTGCCAAGGTATAGGAAAAGATCCTGGAGAGCAGGATCCGAACTCGGGTCGAGAACACATTGAAAGAGAAATGGCTTGGCTTCAGACCTGGAAGTTCAACTTCTGTCCTCATACTTGTAGTGAAGCAGCCCCAGGAGCATCACTATGAATATGGGGAGGACATTGTAATGGCCTTTCTAGATATAGAAAACGCATTTGATAGTTTCTCTAGAAGAAAGGTATATGAGGCACTGGAAAAGAAGGGAGTGAAAAACGAGACAAGATGCCGAGTGGGGGATATATACTGTGGAAGTATGAGCTGTATGAAAGTGAGAATGAAAGGAAGTTCAACTTCTGTCCTCATACTTGTAGTGAAGCAGCCCCAGGAGCATCACTATGAATATGGGGAGGACATTGTAATGGCCTTTCCAGATATAGAAAACGCATTTGATAGTTTCTCTAGAAGAAAGGTATATGAGGCACTGGAAAAGAAGGGAGTGAAAAACGAGACAAGATGTCGAGTGGAGGATATATACTGTGCAAGTATGAGCTGTATGAAAGTGAGAATGAAAGGATGGACTGATTTCAGCAAGCAAATGATGTGAAACAAGGAAGGTCATTTTCATCTCTCCTCTTCATTCTAGTCTTGGATGAGAGGCTGGATACGACAAGATGAAAGCAATGGTGTCTGCGGATGACTGGATGATCTAGGGAAGCAAGGAGAAGAAGATTTGGGAAACAACTGGATGTTTAGGAAGAAATTGTAAGACAATATGGAATAAAATTTAATGTAAAGAAATGTTGGGTCCAGATTACAACTAGAAAGAAAGATAGACCATCTAGTGGAATAAGGACTGGAGGTGAACAATTGATGAGGGTGTCAAGTACTTGGAAGCGTGATAGAGGAAAATGGAAGAAATCGTAAAGAGATCAGTGGCCTTGGCCAGCAGGCAGAACCATTCCTGCGAAGTGTTATGAGCCTGGTTTGGACCAAAGAAGCAAAGAATATATAGAAGTTACTAGATACCAGTACCGATCTATGCATCTGAAATATGGGTAATGAAGAAAAGGGATGTATGTAGATTGCAGGCATTTGAAATGTAGGTCTTCAGAGTACAGTAGGAGTAACAAGGATAGGTAGGATGAGGAATGGAAGGTTAAGGGAAATACTGAAAGAGGAACACTTGCAGAGAACAATGGAAACATTAAGGCGAAAATGATATGGGAATCAAAAGATAGTGGAAAACAAGAGGATTCCTTAGAAGAAAATGAAATGGATTTGCGAAGGAAACGACGAAGAAGAAGACCAGATGATAGATGGCTGGAGTAGTTTGTTGAAAAGGAGGCGAGGAAGGAACCAAAGTAAACTCAGAATGATTGTGGGAAAACAGGACTAGATGGCGAGGCGTATATTCCAAACAGGCCCAGCCTGGGGCTGGAAGCTGTTCGAGACGCTAATGATAATGTCAGCATTCGAAAGTATTGCCCACCAGAGAAGTTACAAGGGCCGCTCGGCCGCACTGCCATCCAGAATTGTGTTTCTGTACACGGTGACGCTAAGCCGCCCACCAAACCAACTAGTGCCGCGCCGTCTCAGTACGTCAGCTGCCGGCTTTTGCGCCTGGATCCGCGCGCGCATTGAATCCCGGCAAACGGCCGTGCCGTGCGGGCTGCGTCAGCCCCTGCCACCTGTTGCTGTGCTGGTGATTATGCCAGCCCAGAACACCACAGCACAGCCTGATGGCGTTACGGACAGTTAGCCGAGCGGCGTTCCTTCTGCGAGCTGGCGTACGTGACGCACTGCCAATGCACTCGCCTCGTTCGTTCAGAAGCTTGCCGTGTTTCTAAGCTCCTTTTCGCTATCTATCTCTATAGAGAATGTCGCCGGCCGCGGTGGTCTAGCGGTTCTAGGCGCTCAGTCCGGAACCGCGCGACTGCTACGGTCGCAGGTTCGAATCCTGCCTCGGGCATGGATGTGTGTGATGTCCTTAGGTTAGTTAGATTTAGGTAGTTCTAAGTTCTAGGGGACTGATGACCACAGATGTTAAGTCCCATAGCGCTCAGAGCCATTTGAACCATTTTGCCAGAGAATGTCATAGGAACATTATTGGTAGGTTGTCTGGGGCCCGTACCACTGACTCATATCTTCTTAAACTTAATGTTTTATTGACGCATAGTATTTCAGCGTAAAGCAAAACTAAATTTTATTTCTAAAACTAGCTGAAAAACCCGCTTCGCTTGGTCATGAAGCCGGTGTTGTGTTGTCGTGGTCTTGTCTTGACTGTAGATATTTTAGTATGTGGTTCTCTTTGGCTTTGGCGTCATCATGTGTGCAGATGTGTATGTAAATCGTTCTTGGTGTTACCAGAATATGCCAGATCTTATTTTGTTTGAGTAACACGACGTCGAAACTTCAATTCAGTTATCATACTCTGGTCACTTAGAAGAAAACATTATGAACCAACATCTCGCTTCAGGAGGAGACAGCTCGTTTAAATTTAATTGAAATAGTTCATAGTCACTGCAATCAATATTAATGAACTTTGCATTACACACGCTGCAGAACGGGCTGCGTAGACGTAATTATTAACCATTATTATTTTTAATTACAGGTTTGCAAAGTTTTCTGTCTTTCTTCTCTCTTGTTCTTTAGACAGTCTAATAAATATTCATCAACAAGTTATCAACATGTTCCAGCTACCTCAAAGTTTACGTCCAACCAGTGATTATGACAGTCTGCTTTATTGAAATATTATACTAACACTTGACATTAGATATCAATACTGTTAATTTTTGTTAATATTCACACTAAAATGCAGTTAATTTCACCTTTTACTTTTCACTTGATAATTCTGTTTAACGTCAAATATCACAAATTTTGAATTGTAATCAGTAAAGAATCTTTCTTTCTCTTTAAATAAATTCAAGTCCCTGGAACTACATCTCTGGAGATGAAAATTACGCCGACTTGGCGCGGGTAATACTTCAGTAAAATGATCGGTACACTTTTTAAATAACTTTGTATATTTTCAGTACTTCACTCTACACAACACGTAATACTAGCAATCACAACCACAGTAATAACAGCAATCACAGGACGGGAATCAGAGCAGCAACCGAAATAGTAATAAGTATAGTAATGGGAATAGTATTGAGCTAACAATGATGGGTATGTGCATATATAAACAAACTGCGATATTACAGCTTTGTTTTTTTTTATAACTTTATATTGCTAGTCATTTTACTTCCTTCTAATTGAAATTTTTACTTAAATATTTCAAATAATGCTAATTAAAAGTTATTATGAAAAAAGAGTTACTGAAATATTTCCCTAAACTGACGAAAATGAGAGAGTGGTTGCAGTCGTCTCTTTCATTTGTTTTCTGAGGACATTCTACATTACTCGAGAACATTGTGAACATCGTAAAAATTAAAATGTTGAAACTCCACTTAATACACTGTTTACTATCTCTAGCGTTCCAACTGCACTTAAATTGGATTCATTTTCTGTCCCTTTCACTTTCTCTTGGATTCTACGAATCGATTTCTAAAAGTACGAGGGCAATTTGTTTATTAAGGGTCGATCGCAAAATGTGAACCACAGTAAGCTTTGCGCAGATGTATAGGGCAGAGTTTCTGGTATACCCGTCGATCGCGTCACGTCGCTCTTTCCACTTATGAGCGCACTTTGTGTACGTAAAGACGCCTATAATGTAGTGTCACCCGCCAAGTATGAGAGCCCGCTGGGAGATTTCGCCTGATTTCACGCAGTCCACATAACGTTTCTGTCGTACATTTGCTTTTTCGTGGCCGTCTTCAGCCGCACGTTACAGCGGCAATGATGACGCTCCTGTAGCGATTTCGCTGGGAAGTGTCTGATCACCGACCATCCAGCCCGGACTTAGTTCCCTCCGATTTTCATCTGTTTCCTAATGTGAACCGCTAATTATGAAGGTAACATTTCGGCACCGACAACGAGCTGCAACCCAACGTAGAAAATTCGGGAAAAGCACAGACGACTGTCTTATATGACGAGGGTGTTGCAAGCTTATTACCACCCAACGACAAACGTCCAAGCAAGAGCGGCGACAGCTTAGAGGAGTAGCTGGAAGGTGTAACTAACTGTTGTAAATAAAACATTTTTGATTTTTACTGTGATTCGAGCTGCGAGGTACCACTAGCACGACAGGATAATGAAACTTTCTACAACATTCTCTAAGATCTGGAAAATTCTGGAATGTTCTCAACCACTCCTATTTTAAACGAGCTTCTGAGAACGAGTGCAGATTGTCCGTGTTTTGGTCTGACTGGCTAGCGCTCATGTACATTTACAGCTATTGTCGTAGCTTTTGTTAACAGCGAATTTGTAGTGAAGCTTCACCACGCCATTAGCTCTACAGTCGTCTGTTCCACTTTTAATTTGCGACCGTTACGACTGGTCGTTTATTAGTTAGCCTAAGGTCTGCCACACAGGTGGGAGGAGCGACAAACCGTGACTGCGGCCGCAGTTTGTGTAAGTGCGCAGTGTTTGGTTCAGTTGAGTCCGCTTTTTCTAAACGAGTTTCTGACAAGAAGTGAACACTACCTGTATTTTAGATTGACTGGTGTTTATTTACATTCAGAGCTTCCTTGTTCATTTGTTGCAGCAGCTTTTGTGAAAGCCACCCTCTAGTGACAAGTAACTGTACATACACCTCTTGTCAGCAGTGTTATTTAATTCTGATTTAAGAGCTTGCGAATATTGTGATCTCAGGCTATCTGATGGTTCGATGCATGGAGCTACAGAATCCTCTCCTGGACCAGTTGCAACATAAATTATCAATTATTTGCTGGATGTATTCCAATCTGTCTTCCTCTACAGTTTCTACCCTCTACAGCTCCCTCTAGTACCATGGAAGTTATTCCCTGAAGTCTGGACACATGTCCTGTCACCCGACCCCTTCTTCATTTCGGCATTTTCCATATTTTCATGTATTCCGATCCTCTCCGATTCTGCGGAGTACCTTCTCACCCCTTACCACATCAGTCCACCTGATTTTCAATATTCTTTTCTAGCACTACGTCTCAAATGCTTCGATTCTCCTTTGTTCCGGCTCTCCCACAGTACATGTTTCACTACCGTACATTGCTGTGCTCAAAGTGAATATTCTCAAAAATGTCTTCCTCAAATTAAAGCTTATGTTTGATAGCAGTAGATTACTCTTGGGTAGGAATGCCCTTTACGCCAGTTCTAGTCTGTTTCTTATATCCATCATGGGTTACTTTGCTTTCTAGCTTGCATAATTCCTTAACTTCATCTACTTCGTGATCCCCAGTTCTGATGTTAATTTTCTCGCTGTTCTCATTTCTGCTACTTCTCATTAGTTTCGCTTTTCTTCGATCTCCTGGCAATACATACTCTTTGCCCATTAGACTGTTCATTCCATTCAACAAATCCTATAATTCTTCTTCACTTCCACTGAGGATAACAGTGTCATTAGCGAATCTTATGATTGATATACTTTCATCCTGAATTTTGCTACTTCGATGTGTAAGTGGAACAGTAGTGGAGAAAGGCTACATCCCTGACCTATACCCTTTCCTATCCGAGCACTTCGTTCTTGGTCTTCCAGTTTTATTTTCCCTCTTGGTTCTTGTACATATTGTATGTTAACCATCGTTCCCTATACCTTACCCCTAATTTTCTCAGAATTTCAAATATCTTCCCCATTTTATACTGTTAAACGGTTTCTTCAGGCCGACAAAAGTTATTCTCTCAGCAACTTGGATACATGAGCAATTAAGCTGATCGTGCGATAATTCTCGCACTTGTCCGCTCTTGCTATCTCCATAATTGCGTGGATGATGTTTTTTAGGAAGTCTGATGGTAAATAGGCAGTCTCATATATATTTACTATTAAAAAGAGTAGGAACATCTTTCTGCTGGAGTAGTAGTGATTCCCCAGCAGAAAGAGATTCCAACTCAATATTTTGAAGATGACCGCAGTAGTGGTCGAAACCGGTCACCTTAATAAATAAATCGTGATCAAGACTATTTTTAATAGTAAATATTTGTAACTCATTGATCACTGCTACTCCCATAATGTATTTAAAAGTAATTAGTCTCATATATTGTCACACTAACATAAACGTAACTGCATCTTGCAGTTATCGAGTGTGAGTCTGCGGCGGTCGATGAATTCCAACAGCCGTCACTTGAATAGCTTGCTTTTAGACTACCAGGTTCGACTCCTCGATACAGTTATCTTCAGGCCCTGTACAGTAAAAATTACTGAACATCAGACAAACACATATTAAAATGTCATACATAGTATTATACAAACGGAACAGAGGATACAAGTAAAAATTTGTAAGTAAAAGGAAGCCAGTAATGAACTAATACACTCAGTATACAGTCAATAATATACTGTAAAAATATAACACACACTCATGTTCAGAAAAAACAGAACACTTTGAATGACTAGAGATAGGACTTTCATATTCACAGGACATGCACGTTAGTGTGTTCTGCAGAAATGGTAAGCATTTGCTCCATGTCCGCATGCGGGTTAAAGGTAATGGACCAGTGTGACTTGATCAGACGTGCAGAATGCCTCGCAGACGTATGCGCGGACCGTACTGTCAAGTCAGTGAGTTTGAAACAGGGCGCATCATTGGCATGAGAGAATATGATGTGTCTATCCGGGAAACTACTGTTGCCGGCCTGAGTGGCCGTGCGATTCTAGGCGCTACAGTCTGGAGCCGAGCGACCGCTACGGTCACAGGTTCGAATCCTGCCACGGGCATGGATGTGTTTGACGTCCTTAGGTTAGTTAGGTTTAATTAGTTCTAAGTTCGAGGCGACTGATGACCTCAGAAGTTTAATCGCATAGTGCTCAGAGCCATTTGAACCATTTTTGAAACTACTGCTCTTGTGGGACGAAGTGTTTCGGCAATGCAACAGATTGTGCCGAATTGTTCACGGAAAGCCGTAGAGCACGATGAGATGGGTCAGGTCGCACACCCTGAGAAGATCGACACCTGATGCGAATAGCATTTCAAGACGTATCTGCGTCCTCCTAGGCTCTGCCGCAACAGTGGAACAGTGGAACCCATCATACGCTATGAGGGGTGACAGTCCTTCGACGCTTCTTACGGCACGGGTTACGTGGGTGTCGTCCACTTCTCTGCCTACCTTTGACGAGTGTGCAGAAACATGCTAGACAGCAATGGTGTATAGAAGGACGTCACTGAGGACAGGCATGGCATCAGGTAGTCTTTCCGGACGGATCCAGTACCTATTTGTTTGAAAATGATGACCTCATTTTGGTTCTCCGCAGAGAGAGGGAGCGGCATCACTGTGACTGCATTCTTACAAGACATACAGCGTCAACTCAAGGTCTTACGGTGTTGGGTGCTGTTGAGTACAACCACAAATCACAGTTTCCCACCGAGCGAGGTGGCGCAGTGGTTAGCACACTGGACTCGCATTCGGGAGGACGACGGTTCAATCCCGTCTCTGGCCATCCTGATTTAAGTTTTCCGTGATTTCCCTAAATCGTTTCAGGCAAATGCCGGGATGGTTCCTTTGAAAGGGCACGGCCGATTTCCTTCCCTAACCCGAGCTTGCGCTCCGTCTCTAATGACCCCGTTGTCGACGGGACGTTAAACACTAACAACCACCACCACCATAGTTTCCCTGTTCGTCCATTACGGCCACGGGACATCAGCTGGTAGGTACTTTTCAATTCAATAAACTTTACCAGCAGCCGTAAACTTTAAGATATTGTATTTTATTCTGAAAGCAACCAGTTCGTAAATTCATTTTGCCATGTTCAGGCCCCATACGCTTTTTCAAATCAACGAACTTATCGTATAGCGTCATAAAACTGGATATCGTGAATTCCCACCGTTATGCAGCTGCTTCGCATGAAAGCATGACAGCGCGACTCTACGTTTTCGTATTAAACAGCTGCGCAACGATTGGAATTCACGATATCCAGTTTCATGGCAAAATGAATTGCCGAAACTGGTTGCTTTCAGAATAAAATAAAATATCTTAATGTGTACGGCTGTTCTCTGCCTCGTGATGACTGTGTGTTGTGTGATGTCCTTAGGTTAGTTACGTTTAAGTAGTTCTAAGTTCTAGGGGACTGATGACCATAGATGTTAAGTCCCATAGTGTTCAGAGCCATTTGAACCATTTTTTGTAAGGCAGTTGATAAAGTTTATTGAATTGAAAACAAATAACATTTGGTGGCCGTCCAGGGCATTGTGACCTACATGAATGTCACCCTGCGACTTGTAGATATACAGCCACACCCTTTCTGCACACTTCAGACGCCATTTTTCAACATGACAATGCACGACCAGATGTTGCTGCACGAACATATGCCTTCTTTGTATCACAGTACGTCAGCCTTTCGCCCTTGCGCGCCAGATCACAGACCTGACGCCAATCGAAAATGTGTGGGATATGGTGAAGCGACGGGTGCAGTGCTGTGACCCAATGCCAACCACCACAGATGAGCTTTGCAACCAGGTGAATGCAACATGGATGGGTATATCAGAGGTCGATGCCATCATGCATGGAACAAGTTGTCACGGCCCAAGGCCGACCTTGTGACTGCTAGGGAAAAGGCCACATGCTGAACCGAGGTGACTGAAATGCTAATGTACACCACTGGCCATTAAAATTGCTACACCACGAAGATAACGTGTTGCAGACTCGAAATATAACCGACAGGAAGAATATGCTGTGATATGCAAATGATTAGCTTTTCATAGCATTCAAACACGGTTGGCGCCGGTGGCTACACCTACAACGTGCTGACATGAGGGAAGTTTCCAACCGATTTCTCATACACAAACAGCAGTTGACCGGGGTTGCCTGATGAAACATTGTTGTGATGCCTCGTATAAGGAGGAGAAATGCGTACCATCACGTTTCAGACTTTGATAATGGTCGAATTGTAGCCTATCGCGATTGCGGTTTATCGTATCGCGACATTGCTGCTCGCGTTGGTCGAGATCCAATGACTGTTAGGAGAATATGGAATCGGTGGGTTAAGGAGGGTAATACGGAACGCCGTGCTGGATCCCAACGGCCTCCTACCACTAGCAGTCTCGATCCCTGAGTCAACAGAAGGGGACGTTTGCAAGACAACAACCATCTGCACGAACAGTTCGACGACGTTTGCAGCAACATGGACTATCAGCTCGGAGACCATGGCTGCGGTTATCCTTGACGCTGCATCAGAGACAGGAGCGCCTGCGATGGTGTACTCAACGACGAACCTGGGTGCACGAATGGCAAAACGTCATTTTTTCCGATGAATCCAGGTTCTGTGTACAGCATCATGATGGTCGCATTCGTGTTTGGCTACATCGCGGTGAACGCACATTGGAAGCGTGTATTCGCCATCGCCATACTGGCGTATCAACCGGCGTCATGGTATGGGGTGCCATTGGTTACACGTCTCGGTCACCTCTTGTTCGCATTGACGGCACTTTGAACAGTGGAAGTTACATTTCAGATGTGTTACGACCCGAGGCTCTACCTTAATTCGATCCCTGCGAAACCCTACATTTCCTTTACGGGCCTTTCAGGATTCAGAAAATGTTCGACTGCTGTCCTGGCCAGCACGTTCTCTAGATCTCTCACCAATTGAAAACGTCTGGTCAATGGTGGTGGAGTAACTGGCTCGTCACAATTCGCCAGTCACTACTCTTGATGAACTGTGGTATCGTGTTGAAGCTGCATGGGCAGCTGTACCTGTACACGCCATCCAAGCTCTGCTTGACTCAATGCCCCGGCGTATCAAGGCCGTTGTTACGGCCGAAGGTGATTGTTCTGGGTACTGATTTCTCAGGATCTATGCACCCAAATTGCGTGAAAATGTAATCACATGTCAGTTCTAGTACAATATATTTGTCCAATGAATACCCGTTTATCATCTGCATTTCTTCTTGGTGTAGCGATTTTAATGGCCAGTAGTGTACCAACGTATATGTCCTGTGGACATAAACGGTCTTATCTAGTCGTTCAGGGAGTTCTGTTTCTTCTGAAATTGAGTGTACTTATACCCCTAAGACTCTGTGCATACTTGAAAATAGTGAGAGTAGTACTAAAACTTCTGAAGCACTGAGGTCGAGTAGATTATACGGAGGTGGCAGCGTAATTAAACGCTCGGCGATGCTGGACACTACGCTCGAGAGACAAAGCGCTCGGCGTGGTCGCCGTATTCGCAGCAGCAGCCGCCGCTCTACGCAGCGCGTTGGCCGTAAAGCAGGCGTCTGGCAGGTAACGGCGAGTCGTGATACATCGCGCCGGCCCCTAGGAGCCGCAGCCGACACCTCCCCAGCGTGCGCCGCCGGGCTCCGGCCGCGGCGATAAATTCCGGGAATCTCCGCTAATCCTGAGCTGAGCTGAGCGCCGGCAGGGGGACACGCCGCCTCTGAGGGCAGCCTGTCTTTCCAGCCTGCTGCAGCAGCCGGCAACACTGCGCTACCTGGCACACGTTCTGCCCTCATAAAGAGGGACGGCAAAATAAACCTGATTTCGAAGATATCATGCACCTTAAGGATAGGCGACCAACTTACATCTTCCACACTTGCGGCAGATGGCGTAAGTTGAGTTTTAAAGCGCATGAAATACACTGCCGGAGGAAAGAAACAGCAAAAAAAAAAAAAAATGTTCAAAGGCGTGTGAAATCTTATGGGACTTAACTGCTAAGGTCATTAGTCCCTAAACTTACACACTACTTAACCTAAATTATCCTAAGGACAAACACACACAACCATGCCTGAGGGGGGGACTCGAACCCCCGCCGGGATCAGCCGCACAGTTCATGACTGCAGCGCCTGAGACCGCTCGGCTAATCCCGCGCGGCAATGAAACACCCTCAAATACTGTGTTCCGAGGCACCTTTGTACAGGGCGATTATAATTAAAGTTAAACTATCAAACCGTTCTAGAAATAACCCGCTGGTCAGAATGGCGTCAGAGTGCAACGGTATATTATCGGAGAAAAGGGAAAACGTATGGCAGAAGAAAAATAAAATGATAATTAAATAGACACCCTAGCTGCAAGCAGGCGTTAATACACTTCATTGGGGACATGTTGAAAATGTGTGCCCCGACCGGGACTCGAACCCGGGATCTCCTGCTTACATGGCAGACGCTCTATCCATCTGAGCCACCGCGGGCACAGAGGATAGTGCGTCTGCAGGGACTTATCCCTTGCACGCTCCCCGTGAGATCCACATTCCCAACATGTCCACAACACTACATTCGTAGTGCGCCTAATAGATGTTTGCCCATCATACTCATTACTCGTGGCAGATTAATCTACCAAGTCCCGTACGAGTTCGGGCATTGCGTGTGCGTTCGCACAAGAAGGTCAGAGGCCGGGAACCCATATATTTTTAACTATCTATATGACGGTAGTATCTGTTCCCGAAAGAACAGTTACCGTGAATGACCATGCAGCTTTGCTAGAAATGAAATGATAATTAAATAGACACCCTAGTTGCAAGCAGGCGTTGATACACTTCATTGGGGACATGTTGAAAATGTGTGCCCCGACCGTGACTCGAACCCGGTGATCTTCTGTTTACATTTCAGACGCTCTATCCGTGGATAGAGCGTCTGCCATGTAAGCAGGAGATGGCGGGTTCGAGTCCCGGTCGGGGCACACATTTTCAACATGTCCCCAATGAAGTGTATCAACGCCTGCTTGCAGCTAGGGTGTCTACTTAATTATCATTTCATTTCTAGCAAAGCTGCATGGTCATTCACGGTAACTGTTCTTTCGGGAACAGATACTAACGTCATATATACAGAAGAAAAATAGTTACACAATGTAGCAATAGATGGCCCTGTAAGCATCATAATTTAATATCAGTCGACTACAAATGACAAATGAATCATATAACAAGGCCTACAGTGTACGCTTCACGTTAAACAGACTGTACTACTCAGTGTGCATGGGTGTACAGGCCTAATACTGTTAGTTACGTAAGCCCAGACACAATGGCAGGTTCAAATCACATAGGATGGAAAAAATCGGTTTTCAGTTTCCTGAGGCCAAAAGTCGCATACAAAGCATCACTCACTTCGCTTTTTAACTATCCTGAGGGCAAAAACCGCACAAAAAGCGTCAGTCACATCGGGTTTTAAATGTTCAAAATAGTTCAAATGGCTCTGAGCACTATGCGACAACTTCTGAGGTCATCAGTCCCCTAGAACTTAGAACCACTTAAACCTAACTAACCTAAGGACATCACAAACATCCATGCCCGAGGCAGGATTCGAACCTGTGACCGTAGCAGTCGCGCGGTTCTAGACTGTAGCGCCTAGAACCGCTCGGCCACCCCGGCCGGCGGTTTTAATTGTCCTGAGACCAAAAACCGCATATAAACCATCAATCAAAATCGAATCGGATTATTCATTTCCGTGTGACTGGCGCAAAACGTGTTCAGTATGCTGTCTACCGTTTTCTGCAACAAGTTGAAATCGAGAAACGGCATGTTCCACAACTGATCGAAGTTTGGCCGGGATCACGTTCAGAATGTGTTGCGTAATGCGTGCCTTCACTGCAGCTAAGTTTGCAATCGGAACACTGATCACAACTTCTTTCAGATAGCCTTACATCCAGAAGTCACAAGGATTCAGATCAGGTGATCGATGTGGTGTCACCGCCAGACACCACACTTGCTAGGTGGTAGCTTTAAATCGGCCGCGGTCCATTAGTACATGTCGGACCCGCGTTTCGCCACTGTCAGGGATCGCAGACCGAGCGCCACCACAAGGCAGGTCTCGAGATACGGACTAGCACTCGCCCCAGTTGTACGGACGACTTTGCTAGCGACTACATGGATGAAGCATTGCTCATTAGCCGAGCCAATAGTTAGAATAGCCTTCAGCTAAGTCAATGGCTACGACCTAACAAGGCGCCATTAGTAACATTGCATGGATCTAAAGAGTCTCACTTGTATTGCCACAATCTCCAGATGTACCAAAAAGGATGGATTAAAGTTAAGTATTCCAGAAGCTACGTACTTTTCTTTATAGCATTCATTACGTATCCTGTTTCAGACCTCACGCACCCTGCTTTGGCTTGGCGCGTGCCTTTCGGCTTCCTCTCATTGTGTCAAGGCTGTCTTGTCTAGACACAACAATCGAGACGGCCAGGCTATAGGGAAAAGGCGGCTGATAATTCTAGCATTTCCGAAATGGCGCTTCAGCAGGAACTTAACTGGATTTTCAATGTGCGGAGGAGCGCCATCTAGCATAAAAATGATGCCATCCACACGTCCACGGTGTTGGAGAGCTGGAATGATGTGGTAGCGGAAAAGACACCCATAGCGCTTACCAGTAACAGTACAGGTAACAGAACTGGAAGCACCTGTCTCTTCGAAAAAATATGGCCCTACGATAAATGATGCCGTAAACCCACACCACACAGTGACCTTTTGGGGATGAAGTGGTACTAGCTGATTTGCATGTGGATTTTCCGTTTCCCATACTCGACAATTCTCTGTGTTGGCACATCCTGTCAAGTGGAAGTGGGCATCGTCTGTCCACAAAATCTTCCACTGCCAATCGTTGTCCACTTCCATGCGAGCAAGAAATTCTAAAGCAGAGGTCTCTCTTGCTGGCAGGTCATCAGGAAGCAACTCGTGTACATGGGTGATCTTGAATGGATAGCGAAGACGTATGTTTCGTAGGAATTACCCGTGCTCACAGGTATGTCCAATTTTCCGGCAATTCTCCATGCACTACACGTTTGCACACCACCACTCGTCTCCTCCTGCATTGCTGTGGCCGCTGCTTCCACTGACGTCGAATCAATTCGCTTCCTCCCTCTACCATGTCGCACACCAAAAGATCCCGTCTTTCCGAATTTACGAATCATTTTCTCCATCGCTTCCTCCCTCTATCAGGTTGCACACCAAAAGAACCCGTCTTTTCAAATTTCCGAATCATTTACTCCAGACCCACGGCAGTCATCGGACCAACGCCTTTTTTCAAAGCCTTCAGTGTCCTGAACTTCTGCAGAGCGAGGTGTGCACATTCACCATTGCCGTAATGCAGCTTTACAAGCAGAGCGTGATTCTGCATTGAGACAGTCGTGGCGAATGTCGTAAAGGAGGAAAAGCCGTGCACTCGGCTTGTTTATACCAACTTCAATGGGTCGTGCTCATGACAGGTGTTTTCACTTACGTACTCTGGTGCATACAGCGCTATCTATTGATCAATTTCCACGCTATTTTTTTCTTCTGCCATACGTTTTCCCCCTCTTCCGATAATATTGGGTTGCAATTTGACGTCATTCTGAGCAGTGGTGTTATTTATACAGAATTTTGAAAGTTTAATTTTAATTATGAGTACCCTGTATAATATGTGCATAGTAATGGGCTCCAGTGTTAGTGATCCTTTTGTCACTGACATCGGCGATCAGATGACGTTGTGTAGGCCCTTCTGTGCACCCTCTGTTTCGACTCTGCAGTCGGTAACTGTCCTGAGTTTAGAGATGAACAGTGCTTGCAACAATCACTCTAGGGTACAGCCATGCTCCACCAACGAGTTCGTCTCCTGCTGTACAAATTTATCCATTTTAACGGGCTCCTATTGTGGGCCTGCAAGAAGCTGTATGGACTTATCAACGGACTGCCGCACGTGTTGGACAAAATGTGTCGCTGGTGTGTCACTGTTTTCACCAGTCCTCTGTGAAATATTCCTGCACGTGTAGACCAGACGTCAGCGTATGCAGACGTGCGTCAAAGTCGGCACACTGTGCGAGCAGCAGTGACCGACCGAACATCATCCGAGAAAGAGATCTGGGTACATGCTACACCTGCAATGTCACTGAGCGGCCATTGAGAACTGGCTGCTTGTAGCAGGATTAACATCAAGTGTTGTTGTAGCCTGGTTACCATTGACAGCACCACATCGCCAAACACGGCTACTCTGGTGTCGGAAAGAGTCGATTGGAGAGCGGAATGGCGCTGTATTGTCTTCAGTGATAAGAGTGGCTTTTGCCTCTATGCAAGTGATGGACGTACACGTGTCCGGCCCAGAGCTGGTGGCGGCCTATTATGGAGTGCATTCTCCCTCGGCACACAAGTTCACGAGCCTTCATGCTGTGGGCAACCTCACGATCACATTTGTTGTTTCCGCAAGGTAAAGTAAACAGTGTCAGCTCATACCGCACGGTTGTTAGCCTTGTTCTACTGCCTGTTCTTCGACGGGAAGGTGATATGCTTTTTCAGGAGGATAATGCGCATCAACACATGGTTGTTGCAATGCGGTGTGCACTTCGTGGTGTACAACTGCCTTAGCTAGTAAGATAAGCAGATTTCTATCCAGCTGAACACACATGGGACACGATAAAGCGGCAACTTACTCGTTCTCTAGAGCCTGCAATAACCATTGACGAACTGCAACAAGAGGTGTGAGATGCATGGGTCAATCTATCGTAGGATGCCTTGCGGGACCTATACGGTAGTTTTCATCTGAGAGTGCACTCCTACACTGCCACCAAATGGGGGGAGGGGAGGGGGGATCAATTTGTATCAATGCATCTGTTTCGACAACCTTTACTGTGACATGTGTCCTGATTTCATCCTGCTAATGGTTTTTGAAAGCCTGCGACTGTGAAAACAATAGGTTTGTTTATAAACAAGTCTTCTGCTACCAGTCACGATTTTTCTTTATTTTACTTTTTGCGCGACGCGTTTCGGGAAATGATTCCCATTTTCAAGTGCGTTTTTTTCTATGTATTAAGCCATTTCTATTGATGTTGTCAATGCGTGAGAGTCTGCTTGGTTTCGTTGACTTTTCTGCAATATATAAGAAACACGCGATTTTTTAGCTGAGTATCGATTCTTCTGGTGAAGTTAGTGGCGAAATTTAGATTAATTTGTACTTACAGTTTATTAATGGTCCATGTGTGCAGAGTCTCACACACACTAAACACCAGACACAACTTGTTGTACACTTTACAAATCGAAAATATCTTATTGAAACAAAACAGTTACAAAGTTCTTCTTACAGAAAGTTCACAGAGATAACATTATAGGTCTTCCACAGATTGTAATATGCTTTTGTACAGAGGTTATTTATCTTAACAATATGGCTCATAAACTACTTATATCGATTGCACAGTTGTGCTTATTTCTATGTTTTACTATTTTTATTTAAGTATACTATCGAAACATGTGAAGCAATTCACTGATTCGCTTTCAGTTTTTCGTTTAATATTTTACCTTCATATTTTCTGTAACGTGACTATATCTCCAGTTCTTCTAGCAAATCCATTTTATGTCTTTTCTTTAGTCGGTACTTTGACATTTTCCTCTATTTTTCCAAACTGGTGTCAACGAAATGAAGCAGACTCTCACACATTTCCAACATCGATATAAATGGCTTAACACACACAAAAACCGTACTTGAAAATGGGAACCATTTCCCGAAACGCGTCGTGCGAAAAGTAAAATAAAGAAAAATCGTGACTGGTAGCAGAAGATTTATTTATAAACAAACCTATTGTGGCATGTGTGTTTCATTTGGTTTGAATTTGTCATGATAAACTCCTGCAATGATGAACTTCCTGTCTTGGGGAAGTTGAATTTTTCCTGGCAGTACGTTTTCTCTGAGGGTTGTATTTTTTGCAGACCCTGTATTAAAAACTACAATCCTTAGTGTTTCAATTTCTTCGATGCCGACCTTCAGAGCTTCGTCCGATGAAGTAATCGTTTCTTCGCTAAATACATTGTGTCAGCCTCCATCCAAGGACTGCGTTTAGGCAGCATGGTAGAGGCCTGTACCATTAAGGAGACAACACCACAAAAATTAAAAATCAGAAAATTCTCTGGTTCAGGCCACCTTATATTCGTAAAACTTGAGGTTTTTTTTTTTAAATTCAAAATTTTCGGCTGGGTTTTCCAGTGGATTGCTTGTCGTATATTGAGGACTTACGACTTATTCATTATTCAGATGGGCCACTTCAAAACCAGTGACAGCACTCAGAGACAGGAAACCAGAGACATAATACAGGTGGCAGCTGCAATTGATAGCGCTTGCGTTACACGAGGAAAACAGTAACGAAAAAAGGTTGTGAATTACAGACACTCTGTACAGCTCTCCCAGGGTAGACGTTTCAGTTCAGGTTATTTACTGGTGGTTCCAGACATCCTCTAAACTCTGTTGTAAGGTGCCATAGTAAACTGTATCTCATACAGATTCATCCTAGTATACAGCAAGTACGATTCTTGCTTCTGAGGATCACAATGTCAGTGAATTGACACAGGTCGGAGTGAGATGAGTCAGATGGATAATGCGTAAAAACTGCTGAAGTATCAGTCGTGAGACAGGTCTCCACCTTGAGAGCGAAACTAAGTGAGGTATAGCAGTGTTGCTATAAGCCGTACAGCAAAGGTCAGTGACTTTAGCTTTCAACTAAGTGCTGTTGCTGCCAGACAGGGAGTTTGTTTATGCAAAACCCAAGAACACTCCTCCGACAGAGTAGGAGAAGGGGAAGGAACCGAACGTGGATGCTTCATGGCAATAGAAAGGTGCAAAACCTCATTTCAGAGAGGCCGCTGTCTGTAAAATGCGCTGCCAGAACAATTAAGACGCATTAAAATTACAATCAATAAAAATAACCTGAATAGCCATCTTTTGCATTGCGGACCACTGCTAGCCGTGCAGAAAGAGACCCAGTTAGGTTCTGGAAGATACCGACAGGACTATGGAGTCACGCCGACTGCACTGACGTGGCCACCTGCGCCAGGTTTCTCGGTTGAGGATCCATCGCGCGAACAGCCCGAGCGAGGTGGTCGTACACGTTCTAGATTCGGTTTAAATTCGGGTAGTTTGGTGGCTAGAACAGTTAACTCATCGTGGTGCTCTTCAAACCACGCCCATACACTGCGAGTGTGTGACACGTTACAGCGCCCCGGTCGTAGATGCCATCGCATCAAGGAAAAAGCAGACTACATGTACGGGTTACATGGTCCTCAAGGATAGATGCATACATCTGTTGATCCACTGTGCCTACAAAATGGCTATATCACCCAGGAAATGCTACGAAATCGTTCTCCCGGTCATAACATTTTCTTCTGCTGCCTGGGCCGCTTCGAAAATTGCGCACGCCCAGTAACCACCTGTCCGGAGTGGCATAAAATGTCATTCATCAAAAATGTGACCGCAGCGGCTGTTCACTCCTGTCATCTATAGGCCATCCATTGTGCACGACCACTGCCTCGGCGCCCGTTTTCGATAATGTCATTTTGCCATCCTTGGCATACATTAACGACGGCAGCACGCGAACAGACTACAAACTTAGTCCTGTCTGAAATGCTTCCATCCTTTGACCGAAAGCCAGTGATCATGCCCTTCTTGACCTTAGATAAATCTCTCCGTTTCTGCATTACAACGACTGCACTGTATCCGCGTCCCCCGGACATTCTTTATACACCCGCCTCTGCTAGTGCTGCCGCCTGACGTCTCTGAGCTGTTATTACACGTTAATGTCGAACGTAGGTGGTGGTCACATCAATGCGAACAGGCTGTGTATGCTGTATTAGAATCAAATATACACTACTGACCATTAAAATTGCTACACCAAGAAAAAATGCAGATGATAAACGGGTATTCATAGAACAAATATATCATACTAGAACTTACATGTGATTACATTTTCACACAGTTTGGGTGCATAGATCCTGAGAAATCAGTACCCAGAACAACGACCTCTGGCCGTAATAACGGCCTTGATACGTCTGGGCACTGAGTCAAACAGAGCTTGGATGGCGTGTACAGGTACAGCTGCCCATGCAGCTTCAACACGATACCACAGTTGACCAGACATTTTCAATTGGTGAAAGATCTGGAGAATGTGCTGACCAGGGCAGCAGTCGAACATTTTCTGTATCCAGAAAGGCCCGTACAGGACCTGCAAAATGCGGTCGTGCATTATGCTGCTGAAATGTAGGGTTTCTAAGGGATCGAAGAAGGGTAGAGCCACGGGTCGTAACACATCTGAAATGTAACGTCCACTGTTCAAAGTGGCGTCGCTGCGAACAGGAGATGACGGAGACGCGTAACCAATGGCACCCCATATCATCACGCCGGGTGATACGCTAGTATGGCGATGACGAATACACACTTCCTATGTGCGTTCACCGCGATGTTGCCGAACACGGATGCAACCATAATGATGCTGTAGACAGAACCTGGATTCATCCGAAAAAATGACGTTTTGCCATTCGTGCACCCAGGTTCGTCGTTGAGTACACCATCTCAGGCGCTCCTGTCTCTGATGGAGCGTCAAGGGTAACCGGAGCCATGGTCTCCGAGCTGATAGTCCATGCTGCTGTAAACGTCGTCCAACTGTTCGTGCAGATGGTTGTTGTCTTGCAAACGCCCCCATCTGTTGACTCAGGGATCGAGACGTGGTTGCACGATCCGTTACAGCCATGCGGATAAAATGCCTGTCATCTCGACTGTTAGTGATACGAGGCCGTTGGTACCCAGCACGGCGTTCCGTATTACCTTCCTGAGCCCACCGATTCCATATTCTGCTAACAGTCATTGGATTTCGACCAACGCGAGCAGCATCGTGGCGATACGATAAACAGTAATCGCGATAGGCGTCATCTTCGTGGTGTAGCAATTTTAATGGCCAGTAGTGTAGATGAAGTATGCTTCATTGATACTTTACCTGCATATCTCCAACTAACTGTGTGCTTATACACAGGGAGTTAACAGAGCCCACGTTATACTATTTAACAATGAAATTCGCGTATTGCTAGAAGAGTTTACATGTATCAGATTTCCTGCAGACACAGCTCTGCTGTGGTATGGGTAATAGGAGCATCACGCTGTCCGAGAGAACTTTAGACTCAACGCAGTCCTAAGTTGAAGTACGCGGTATAGTGCAACTTCTGAGATTAAAATCAAATGATAATTAAATCAAGACCCTAAGCTGTCGACAGGCGCTGATATACATCGAGGGGGACAGTTGAAAATGTGTGCCCCGAACGGGACTCGAACCCGGGATCTCCTGCTTACATGGCAACACACCATCCATCTGAGCCACCGAGGGCACAGAGGATACTGAGACCCACATTCCCAACTTCATGTCCACACACTTCATTCGTTGTGCCCCTGCCCATTTCACTCATTACTCGTGGCAGACATTCTTACCGAGTCCCGTAAGAGTTCGGGAAATTCGTGTGCATCCAGCACAAAAGATGAAGGTCAATGGCGGGTTAGCTTTAACTATTTGAAGTTGGTATCTGTTCTTTCGGACATGTCCACACACACTTCATTAGTTGTGCCCCTGCCCATTTCACTCATTACTCGTGGCAGACATTCTTACCGAGTCCCGTAAGAGTTCGGGAAATTCGTGTGCATCCAGCATCGGTGACCATGCAGCTCTCTTAGAATGAAATGATAATTAAATCAACACCCTAAGCTGTCGACAGTCGTTGGTATACATCAAAAAATCTAAACTGCACACATATTTGCCGTGAAATTCTGGTAATATATAGACCAAATGCAACGCCGCGCCCAGCTTAATGAAACGATGCCAATAATTAGCTCATTGCCTCAGAGACGTGGGTGATGTTGTTCTTGAAGTCCAAATCTTGTATACCCCGCGATTTTGATTTTTATAGCGAGCTGAAAGAATATTCGCAGGGGCAATAGGTTTTCCAATGATGAGGAAGTACACACAGCGGTTCTCGAATGGCTCCGCGACGAACAGGCGGATTTGTATAGTGGAATAATTTTAACGATTGGTAGATCTTTCCGACTGCTATTTACAGAAACTTTGTGAATATGTTCAGAAGTAGTGTCATGTATCTATGTTACTTCGAAGTGCTATACAGTATTCATGGAAAGTTGTTCGGCCTTCTATTATAATGTGGAACTTACTTTCTGAAGTCCCCTCGTAGTTAAAATATAATGAAATTTTTCGTGGGTGACTGACTACGGCTCTTAAACATTTTGAAAAAAGCATATTTGTGACATTAGCTGAACAGTTTTTTGCTTATTCCCTACCGGGTTCACTTGTTACAACCTGCTTCAAAGGAGGAAACTATGAGGTACAAAAAGAACCGATATAAAGTATACACTGATCAGCCAGAACATTATTACCAGCGTGAACTATCAGTGAGCGTGCTGTCCGTGTGTATAATTGGGAAGGCGCACGATCTATCTGCGTTTGATCGTGGGTAGACTGAGTGACCCGGAGGCTAGGCACAAGCATTTCGGGAACTTCACGATTTGTCTTCAACACGTGGCGAAACCTAGATGAAAATACGTCCAGACGTAGTGGGGTTGGGCGGAAACCCATCATTACAGACGTCGGACATCGTAGGCTGGGCAGACTGGTAAAACAGGGCAGGCCGAGAATTGTGGCGGAACTAACATCAGACCATAATGCTGGGTAGAGTACAAGTGTGTCTGAACACACAGTGCACCGAATACTCCAATCGATGGGTCTCCGCTGCCGACGAACCCTGCATGTGCCAATGGTAATACCACGACATCGGCAACGACGATTGAAATGGGCACGTGACCATCGGCACTGGACGTTGGCGCAGTGGTCTGATGTGTCCCGATACCTTTTTCATCATGTCGATGGGAGGGCGCCAATCCGTCGTCTTCCAGGCGAACAGCCCCTTGACACCTGTACTGCGGGACGGAAATCAAGATGGCGGCGCCATCACTATGCTCTGGTGAGCATTCAGGTCGGCTTCCATGGCTCCATGATGGGGAAGGAGTATCGTGCACCTGGTTGCAGACGACGTACGACCCTTCATGACGATCATGTTTCTAGACAGGGGTGGCATTTTTCAGCAAGACGGTGCGCCATGTCACAAGGCCGGGAGTGTGCTGGAGTGGTTCTAGGAACACAGTGATGAGCTGCAATTAACGTGCTGGCTCTCCAACTCGCCAGAACTGTACTCGATCGAACACGTATCTGGGATGTGATTGAACATCAACAGCCGGCTGGAGTGGCCAAGCGGTTCTAGGCGCTACAGTCTGGCACCGCGCGACCGCTACGGTCGCAGGTTCGAATCCTGCCTCGGGCATGGATGTGTGTGATGTGCTTAGGTTAGTTAGGTTTTATGTAGTTCTAAGTTATAGGGGACTGTTGACCTCAGAAGTTAAGTCCCATAGTGCTCAGAGCCATTTAACCATTTGAACATCAACAGCTTTCCTCTTTCCCCGGAATTTCCGAGAATTAGGTGACTTGGGTGTATAGATGTGGTGCCAACTTCCTCTAGCGACCTGCCAAGGCCTCACTGCTTCCATGCCACGACACGTCGCCGCTGTTATACGTGCCAAACGTAGACATATCGAGTACTTGGTAGATACTCATAATGCTCTGGCTAATCAGTGTGTATGAACATAATAGCTACTTTAAAGGTTTTTAAATTACCGCTACCAGTCCCAAACTTTGCTTACTATTGCATTACTTATTTATTTAGCGACATGGTTAAAAAATGGTTCAATTGGCTCTATGCACTATGGGACTTAACATCTGAGGTCATCAGTCCCCAGACTTAGAACTAATTAAACCTAACTAACCTAAGGACAACATACACATCCATGCCCGAGGCAGGATTCGATCCTGCGACCGTAGCAGCAGAGTGGTTCCGGACTGAAGCGCCTAGAACCGCTCGGCCACATTGGCCGGCTTAGCGACATGTTTCGAGGGACTACGTCATCTTCAGGCTAAACAGCATTACAAAAAACAATTTTACAATAAGGATATGCTGATGTTACATAGTATTTTCATAAATTTTGTAGTTATCCTGTGAAAAAAGAGAAATCTTAGTAAGAGGCGATGTCACTTTGGAAGCTGGACTGATGTTTTTTTGAAAATGTTTTTGTAACGGTCGCTCACTTTGGTCTTCTAGCGTGGAAGTCTCGTTGTGATGAGCTGAGGTGTTACCATTACCGTAGCTCTCTTGGCTTTCTTATTCACTGTTCAAAAATTTTCACTAACGTAACAGTAACTTGAAAACACGATCACACAAACAAATCTGTAGTGCAGTGGACAAGATGGCGGTCGAAATACAGCTGGTTTCGATTTGACTATCGATTTGTCTATCTATGTGGTGTCAGATGTTTACATGTATTCTGCATGTCTTGTTATCGTATTACAGATGTAGGTTGACGAAATACATTACAAATTGAGCACCTGTTACAATATTTTTGCACACATAATGATATAAACTATTTATTTTACGTATTTCTAAGGTATTACTGGGGCTAGAGTCGAACGACCGTCATGTTATGTACCTTTGTAGTGAAATTGGAAAAGAAATGTGAATTTTTAAGTCTGTCGTTTCATTCAGGATCTTGTTATTCTCCATGTGGCCATGGATGAATATTTCCATTTCTTCCAAGATGTCCATTTTCAGCTCTTTCTGAATTATGTAGTAATTTGAGATCGTTGTCCATTGTAACACCGTGTCCTGTTTCACTTATATGTTTCGTTATAGCTGATTTATTCGGTTTGCGAAGTCTGAAACAGTCAATGTGTTCTTTAAAGCGGGTTTTAAAATTTCTTCCCTTTTGGCCAATGTAATATTTGTTGCGATCACTGCATGTAATTTTATAAATTCCTGATTTGTTAAGTTTCTCTGTGGGATGTGAGATGTCATGTATCACATTCTTTTGAAAGTTGTTGGTGGCAAAGGTGAAACTGATGTCTGTTTTTTAAACAGCTTTGCTATTTTGTCTGATATGACACCTAAATATGCTAACGTTATGCACTTGGGTTTTTGGATGTTGTGTGAGGAACCTGTGTCACATCGTTTGTTGTTATCTTTATTTGTGCATTGTGACTGTGTGTCTATTTCATGTTCGTGATAGCCATTATTATGTGCAATGTATTTGATAGTGTTCACTTCTGTCTCATAGTCTGCAGCATTAAGTGGGAATTTCTGTGCTCAGTTTAAGAAGGATCTGAATGCAGCTTGTTTATGTGAGTTGGGATGTGTGGAAGATTTATTAATGACTGTGTCTGTGTATGTCGGGTTTCTGTATACATTGATATTTAGGGTTTGGTTTGTGTTACTTATTATAATGTCTAGAAAGTTAATTTTGCTATCTTGTACATGGTTATTCTGAAAGAACCCAAGTGTTTTATTTAAATATTCATGCTTGTCCATGATAACTACTGTAGTGCTTTTGTCAGATTTTACTACTAGTGCATTGCCTCAATGAGCTTCTTGTTGATGTTTTTAAGTAACTGGTTTTCTTCTTTAGCTTCTTTTGGTCAATTATTGTTGAGGTGTTTGTCTATTAATTTGTTAGTTTTATGTTCTATTATTGTTCGTTCATTTTTGTCTAGTTTGGCTATATCTGCTGCCATTTTGACTGAGCAAATGATGTCTTTAATGTTCTGCTGATTGAGTTCCGTTTTTAGGTTATGTTTAAGGCTTTTGTTTAGAAGACTTTTAAGACTGGACCAGATTAATGGTTATTTGAGACACAGGTTTTCTACGCCTGTTTCCAACAGTCTCGTACTTTCATTGCCTTTGTCGATCTATATGAATAATAACTTCGTCTGCAATTATCAGTTAGTGCAACTTTTTAAACGTTTACTCCATTGCAATGTTAGTGAAACTTTTTTGAAAGTTTACTCCACTAAAAACCTTTAGAATGATTACTGTCACAGTGTTTAGTACAGTTAAATACCTTGTCTTTGATTTTGATACCGCTAAGATCGACATATCACGCTATATCAGGATCGATATGTAAGCTGTTCAGAGAATGGACGCATCTAGCTGGTTGTGTGATTCGGGGGAGGAAACCAAGCAGCAAGGTCAGCAGCCCCATTGGATTAGGGAAGTAGGGGAAAGAAAGTTGACCGTTCCATTTCAAAGGAATCATCCCGGCATTTGCCTTAAGCGATTTAGGGAAATCACCGAAAACCTAAATTAGTATAACCAGACACGACTTTGTACCGTCGTCCTCCTGAATTCGAGTCGAGTGCGATGACCACTGCGCCACCTTGATCGGTGTCGTAACTATATTTTTGTAACTATTATCTATGACTAGATCAAACATTTGTAACCGTTTAGGTATTCATACTTTGTATGTCTGTCAACTTGATCTCTTTGAAGATCACACAACGTTTGTACTTTTGAAATTTATACAGTGTCAGTAATAATGCATGGAGTTCTCATACAGTGTACATTATTGTAAGTGTACAAAGGTATAGCATATTTATATGGACTGCGCTCTCGAATACTCTTATAGCAGTCGTATGTTCTACGTTTCGATGCGTCATATTTGACGAATATGTAATTTTCATACACTGACGTACGCTATGGAAGTACTACGGTTTAATTTTCTGTTATTTTTACATATTTTTTATTTTTGTTCTTTATAATACCTTACAGTTTTCTCCTGTGAAGATAACTGAGACTGGTAGAGAAAAAAAAATACAATTGTGCAGCTGATGGCACAAATATACTTTTTGCTGCATAAAATGTAATGGATGTAAGCACCATCTTTAAAATTATTTCTTTGATTAATGAGCGGTTTCGACGGTTTTGGAAAACTAGTAAGGGATCCGCAACTCAGTTGATAGAAACGGAACCCTTATAGGACCACTTTCTTCTGTCAGTCCTGTCTGTCTGCCTGTCGAGAAGCCGTATTCTCGGAAGTGGCTAGACGTATGAAGTTGAAATTTGTGTCACATACTGAGGTCTACGGTCCCCTGGCGGTGTAAGGCGTTGAAGCTTCTAGTCAATGAAATCACACAATACGGCCCTTTGTGCCACATATTTCGATACTCGAAAACTTTCATCAAAGCCTATAGGGTACTTCCATTGTTCTAGAATCTGAAATTTGGCAAGAAGCAAGGTTTTAATGTACAAGCGAGGGAAAAAAATTGGAGAATTATGAATTTGTAATCATATCATACGAAAAAATTTTTTATTTGCTATCCGACTGTGTCCGCCCGTCTGTGAAGCCCTTTTTGCCTCATGAACGGGCAGACGTATGAAGATGAAATTTTAAGTCACATACTGAGATTTAGTCGTTTGGTGATGCAATAGTGTTATCTTCTAAGTCAACGCAGTCAAAAGATACGGCCATTTATGTTACATGTTCAAGTACTCGCATACTCACTCATTAAAATCTGTAGGGTACCTCCCCTTGACGTAGCATCATGAATTTTGGCAAGAACAAAGATTTCACAGCGAAACCACGCGAAACATTTTTTTTGTCATTTGTTATCCGACTTAAAACTTGGCGTAAAAACATTCTCGAAAATCAACCTGCACTGGAAATGTTGTGGTGTCACTGTAATATTGGCGAGGTTGCTCGTATATCAGGAAACTGGTATCGTTGTGACGTAGTAGCTTTGCATCAGGCAACTATATAACAGGTCCCATCGTCATTAGCCCGTTGTTTAAAGTGTCGCACGAAAAACCGGCCTCGACTACTAGACTGCTCATTGACGCCCGTCAATATAACATACTCTCTTTCAGCAGTCAGTTAATGAAAACGGTTAAGTTTATTTGTGCTGTTCCTCGTTTTGTCGGACGGCACATGCAGAACCGAATCAGCCGGAACACAGCGCGGGTATAGTGCGCCATTGCGTCTTTCTGCCAGCAACGTGTAATGGCACGGGCTGAAATCATTTCAACAGAGACTCATTGACAAACCGGAATTTTAAAGCGATTTCGCGTCATTTGCTATTCTGCACAAAATCTGTACCGCTGTCTGGGCTGCGACAGCTAAAGTTAACGAGATATTGACGATATTCTGGAGGCCGTAGTGTGCAACCGCAGAAGTCCGCTTGTGATGCCGCAGCCGCTATCATAATATACGCAGCGTGGGTGTGTCGGGGCGTGGGCGGCTGCTGATGGCGTCCCGATACTGGGAGGAAGCGGAAAATTGATGGAAATTTGGTGGCCAGGTGCGCGTCAGGTACACCTGTATCACTAAATGGCTGAAATCGTCATCCAATCCAGTGGCAGGTTGCCTATCTTACGGCCTCCAGGGGAAGCCAACATTTGATTTTCAGTATTTCATATATTTACTAACCGATTTAAAAAAGAAATTAAAATTCTGTCCAAATCTGCTCATTAAGAGGTGTAATCTTGGATTAAATGTTTAACGCTGTAAGCCAAGTAGTGAAGTGTACATCTCTTCAAGGACCACATGGAAAGTATGTTACTCAGCCTATAGTCAAACTATATTTGAACGACTTCCAACAAAATTCACGCATAATTTCTAACTAATCTGAAATTTCCAGAATGAAATTTTCACTATGCAGTGGAGTGTGCGCTGATATGAAACTTCCTGGCAGATTAAAACTGTGTGCCGAACCGAGACTCGAACCCGCGACCATTAGATGGCTTGCGCAGTATGATGTAGATGTACGTAGATGTAGAATAACTATCGGAACACGGTGCAGGGCAGAGAAGCAATATGAACACGCCCACGCCAAAAAGAGATACAGTATGTACGAAAAGAAAGATGAGCATAAATCTGTATTCTAATGCTTCCTTAAGCCTATATCAAACTTTTCGCTCTTCAACTATCTGTCTCTTCTCGTCCGTGATTCTCGGTGAATGTATTGCTTGAACATCAGACAGCAATACACATATCTGTGTAAAGGTTTTTGCATTATATCTTCGGGAAAGGGAAGCAGTTTCATTTCTAAAGAGCTCATTCTGATAATGATAGCCGTATACACCGTAGCCTGCAATCATCGGATATAGGCGTAAAGGCTGCATTATTTATGATTATATTATGCTGCGTTCTTAATCACTGAATTGGATCCCAAAGCTTTTTCTTCAAGAAATGAGAAGTAAATATCACTCTGTTCAAAGGAGTGTTAATATAGATTTCAATTTAGAATGTTATAGTGGTAATAGTAGAGAGAGACTGTGGAGGTGCTAACTTGACACATGAATTGCTGTTGGTGCAAGTATCCACCAGCCACACACCTCGAAATAATGCACTATATTCGCACCTCCTTACGGTGCCAGTACTTAAACACCATCATAGGGCTAAGGAGGATCCCGGTGGTACGGTGGCAGCGAGGCATCAGCAACTCTTCAGCCTCAACGTAAGGGCGTGGTTTATTAGCAACCACCTCGTGGAACGTGTCATGCTTCCAAAACGCCCAACAGGCGAGGCATCTCTGCACTTCCTGCTGGTGATCCTGTCTCCCCTGCTGAAAGACGTGCCTAGCTTAAAGTCTAATACAGGCAGAACACTCCTACAGCCTTCTTTAATCTCGTGTGTTGCTTTGTACCGGCGCTGTCAAAGATCTTATGTGTCCACCTTGGAACGCATTTACGATGATACGTCCATGTGACTTTTTTGCTGCTTGTACTGTCAGGGATCATTTCAGGCACTTTGCCCCATTCAGTAAAATCATCCAGTATCCATATTATGAACAATTTATTGGGTTGCTGCAAAAGTTCATTGCGTTTTTCCATGAATTTAATAAACACAAGATATACAAAACACATACTTTAGCCATTAATAATACAGACTCTTTCACTATTTACAGCAATGTGCCAGCGATGGAGTAACTTTTCCATTCCGCGACTGTAGAATTTATGTGGTTTTGAAGAGAAAAAGTCGTCTAACCTTCCCCACAACACATGTTCTTTCCGAGTTAAATTGTACGTAATTATAATTTCTAGATATTTGGTTGAATTTACAGCCTTCAGATTTGACTGATTGATCAAGTAACCGAAGTTTAACGGATGCCTTTTCGCACTCATGTAGATGACCCCACACTTTTCATTTTTTAGGGTCAATTGCCAGTTTTCGCGCCTTACACATCTCCTTTCTAAATCATTTTGCAGTTTGTTTTGATCTTCTGATGACTTTGCTAGTCGATAAACGGCAGCATCATATGCAAAAAAACCGAGCGAGGTGGCGCAGTGGTTAGCACACTGGACTCGCATTCGGGAGGACGACGGTTCAATCCTGTCTCCGGCCATCCTGATTTAGGTTTTCCGTGATTTCCCTAAATCGCTTCAGGCAAATGCCGGGATGGTTCCTTTGAAAGGGCACGGCCGATTTCCTTCCCCATCCTTCCCTCACCCCGAGGTTGCGCTCCGTCTCTAATGACCTCGTTGTCGACGGGACGTTGAACACTCTCCTCCTCCTCCATATGCAAAAAACCCAAGACGTCTGCTCACATTGTCTCCTAAATCGCTTCTATACACAATGAACAGCAGAGGGCCTATAACATCGTTTTACTCGATGCCATTCCATCGATTAACACGGACTGTGACCTCTCTGACAAATAATCACGAATCCAGTCGCATTACTGACACGGTATTCCAAAAGCTTGCAATTTCACTACAAGCTGCTTGTGTGGTACAGTGTCAAAAGCCTTCTGCAAACCCAGAAATACGGAATCGATCTGAAGTCCCTTGTCAATAGCACTCAACACTTCATGTGAAAAAAGAGATAGTTGTGTTTCACAGGAACGATGTTTTCTAAACCCATGTTGACTGTGTGTCAATAGATTGTTTTCCCCGAGGTAATTCATAATGTTCGAACGAAATATATGTTCCAAAATCCTGCTGCATATCGATGTTAACGATATGGGCCTGAAATTTAGTAGATAACTCCTACCTTTCTCGAATATTGGTGTGACCTATGCAAATTTCTAGTCTGTGGGTACGGATCTTTCATCGAGTGAGCGGTTGTATATGATTGTTAAGTATTGAGCTACTGCATCAGCCTACACTGAAAGGAAGACTTGCTTTTATTAAGTGACTTAAGTTGCTTCACTACTCCGAGGATATCTACTTCTAAGTTAGTCGTGTTGGCAGTTGTTTTTGATTCGAAATCTCGAATATTTACTACGTCTTCTTTGGTGAAGGACTTTCGGAAGGCTGTATTTAATAACCCATTTTGATTCACAGGAACTAGCTAGTTCAATTACGCCGTAAGATAAACTACTTCTAACAGCAACAAACACGCCCACCGTGTTTAGGGAATCCTCTCTGAACACCATTGGTCCTTCGCAAAAACTTCGGTTGAACTTATCACCGGCTTTAGCTTGCTTTAGGTGCCTATAACGATATAAGCATCAGCGCTTTCTACTAACTTTTGATGCTCTGGTACTTTCCGGACACAGCTACGACAATTTTCAACTATTATACCGTTCGTTTCTGGATCTACATTCTTCCTGTGCTCAACCTGCACCCCATATGGTCACCTGCTCATTTTTGTGATTTAAGCTTAGAACATGTGGTACCAATACACCCGATTTTTGAGCATTTTATGTTGTTGTTGTTCTTGTGGTCTTCAGTCCTGAGACTGGTTTGATGCAGCTCTCCATGCTACTCTATCCTGTGCAAGCTTCTTCATCTCCCAGTACGTACCGCAATATACATCCTTCAGTTGACTGACGAGAGAGGGAAGTACTAAAATGTTCAGGGAAATTCAGGAATACAGAACTACAAGTCGATTGTTGTTGTTGCGGTCTTCAGTCCTGAGACTGGTTTGATGCAGCTCTCCATGCTACTCTATCCTATCCAAGTTTCTTCATCTCCCAGTACCTACTGCAGCCTACATCCTTCTGAATCTGCTTAGTGTATTCATCTCTTGGTCTCCCTCTACGATTTTTACCCTCCACACTGCCCTCCAATATTAAATTGATGATCCCTTGATGCCTCAGAACATGTCCTACCAACCGATCCCTTCTTCTAGTCAAGTTGTGCCACAAACGTCTCTTCTCCCCAATCCTATTCAATACTTCCTCATTAGTTATGTGATCTACCCATATAATCTTCAGCATTCTTCTGTAGCACCAAATTTCAAAAGCTTCTATTCTCTTCTTGTCCAAACTATTTATCGTCCATGTTTCACTTCCATACATGGCTACACTCCATACAAATACTTTCAGAAATGAGTTCCTGACACTTAAATCTATACTCGATATTAACAAATTTCTCTTCTTCAGAAACGCTTTCCTTGCCATTGCCAGTTTACATTTTATATCCTCTCTACTTCGACCGTCACCAGGTATTTTGCTCCCCAACTAGCAAAACTCCTTTACTACATTAAGTGTCTCATTTCCTAATCTAATTCCCTCAGCATCACCCGACTTAATTCGACTACATTCCATTATCCTCGTTTTGCTTTTGTTGATTTTCATCTTATTTCCTCCTTCCAAGACACTGTCCATTCCGTTCAACTGCTCTTTCAAGTCCTTTGCTGTCTCTGACAGAATTACATTGTCATCGGCGAACGTCAAAGTTTTTATTTCTTCTCCATGGATTTTAATACCTACTCCGAAATTTTCTTTTGTTTCCTTCACTGCTTGCTCACATTACAGATTGAATAACATCGGGGAGACACTACAACCCTGTCTCCCTCCCTTCCCAACCACTGCTTCCCTTTCATGTCCCTCTACTCTTATAACTGCCATCTGGTTTCTGTACGAATTGTAAATAGCCTTTCGCTCCCCGTAGTTTACCCCTACCACCTTCAGAATTTGAAAGAGAGTATTCCAGTCAACATTGTCAAAAGTTTTCTCTAAGTCTACAAATGCTAGAAACGTAGGTTTGCCCTTCCTTAATCTAGCTTCTAAGATAAGTCGTAGGGTCAGTATTGCCTACGGAATCCAAACTGATCTTCCCCGAGGTCGGCTTCTACTAGTTTTTCCATTCGTCTGTAAAGAATTCGCGTTAGTATTTTGTAGCTGTGACTCATTAAACTGATAGTTCGGTAATTTTCACATCTGTCAACACCTGCTTCCTTTCGGATTGGAATTATTATATTCTTCTTGAAGTCTGAGGGTATTTCGCCTGTTTCATACATCTTGCTCACCAGATGGTAGAGTCTTATCGGGACTGGCTCTCCCAAGGCCGTCAGTAGTTCTAATGGAATGTTGTCTACTCCGGGGGCCTTGTTTCGACTCAGGTCTTTCAGTGCTCTGTCAAACTCTTCACACAGTATTGTATCTCCCATTTCTTTTTCATCTACATCCTTTTCCATTTCTATAATATTGTCCTCAAGTACATCGCCCTTGTATAAACCCTCTATATACTCCTTCTAACTTTCTGCTTTCCCTTCTTTGCTTAGAACTGGGTTTCCATCAGAGCTCTTGATGTTCATGCAAGTGGTTCTCTTATCTCCAAAGGTCTCTTTAATTTTTCTTTAGGCAGTATCTATCTTACCTCTCGTGAGATAATCCTCTACATCCTTACATTTCTCCTCTAGTCATCCCCGCTTAGCCATTTTGCACTTCCTGTTGATCTCACTTTTGAAACGTTTGTATTCCTTTTTGCCTGCTTCATGTACTGCATTATTATATTTCCTCCTTTTATCAATTAAATTCAATCTTTCTTCTGTTACCCAAGGATTTTTACTATCCCTCGTCTTTTTACCTATTTGATCCTCTGCTGCCTTCACTACTTCATCCCTCAGAGCTACCCATTCTTCTTCTACTGTATTTCTTTCCCCCATTCCTGTCAATTGTTCCCTTATGCTCTCCCTGAAACTCTGTACAACCTCTGGTTTAGTCAGTTTATCCAGTCCCCATCTCCTTAAATTCCCACCTTCTTGCAGTTTCTTCTGTTTTAATCTACAGATCATAACCAATAGATTGTGGTCAGAGTCCACATCTGGCCCTGGAAATGTCTTACAATTTAAAACCTGGTTCCTAAATCTCTGTCTTACCATTATATAATCTATCTGAAACCTGTCAGTATCTCCCGGCTTCTTCCAGGTATATAGCCTTGTTTTATGATTATGTTAGCTACGATTAAGTTGTGCTCTGTGCAGAATTCTACCAGGAGGCTTCCTCTTTCATTTCTTAGTCCCAATCCATATTCACCTACTACGTTTCCTTCTCTCCCTTTTGCTACTACCGAATTCCAGTCACGCATGACTATTAAATTTTCGTCACCATTCACTATCTGAATAATTTCTTTTATTTCATCATACATTTCATCAATTTCTTCGTCATCTGCAGAGCTAGTTGGCATATAAACTTGTGTTGCTGTAGTAGGCGTGGCCTTCGTATCTATCTTTGCCTCAATAATGCTTCACTATGCTGTTTGTAGTAGCTTACCCGCACTCCTATTTTCCTGTTCATTATTAAACCTAGTCCCGCATTACCCCTATTTGATTTTGTGTTTATAACCCTGTAGTTACCCGACCAGAAGTCTTGTTCCTCCTGCCACCGAACTTCACTAATTCCCACTATATCTAACTTTCACCTATCCATTTCCCTTTTTAAATTTTCTAACGTACCTGCCCGATTAAGGGATCTGACATTCCACGCTCCGATCCGTAGAACGCCAGTTTTCTTTCTCTTGATAACGACATCCTCTTGAGTAGTCTCCGCCCGGAGATCCGAATGCGGGACTATTTTACCTCCGGAATATTTTACCCAAGAGGACGCCACCATCATTTAACCATACAGTAAAGCTGTATGCCCTCAGGAAAAATTACGGCCATAGTTTCCCCTTGCTTTCAGCCATTCGCAGTACCAGCACAGCAAGGCCGTTTTGGTTAGTGTTACAAGGCCAGATCAGTCAATCATCCAGACTGTTGCCCTTGCTACTACTGAAAAGGCTGCTGCCACTCTTCAGGAACCATTTTATATTGCATGCAAATTTTGCACGATGGTGGAATTATCACAGTTCATCACATTTGCCAATTCCCAAGCACACAGATGTGGATCATTGCGGATGAATGTGTTTATTTCATCTTCTTGCCGTGCTCTTGTAAGGCGTCCAAATTTTATTCACATTTCTTGAGTTTGATCGATAATGACAGGACGATACAGTGTGAGATCCTCAGAAAATAATAATTACATTATATCAACAAAAGGCAATTGCAGTTCAGTAAATCTCATCTACCGAAAACTAAAAAAACAATCTCTACCAATGTGGACTGGCATGAAGAAGCAAGTTAAAGTGAAATGCAATATGGAGATGAACCGAACAGGTGGTTAATGATATCGTAAAACTCCCATTTAGCAAGAGAACGGCGAGCTTCAGGACAGAAGGGATAAGACCAGAACAATCCATTATTCCTTTTAACGAAAAATAAGGCCGGAACTGAGGGTAACTGGCTGCATGTCATTAACAGGGCTAGGCTGTGACCCTGCAAGAAAAATAAAAATGTATTCACGTCTAGCGAGACAGTGATTGGCTGAAGCCCTACTTGGATATGCAGATGCGACACGGTGGGGAGATCCCCATCATATAAAGGCATTTTTAGAGCTAAAATTTCTATCTCGTCTCATGGCGGACCGCACAAGTGTGTGGAAATAAGCAAGGGAGAGCTTTGCTTTCTGTGAAGTGAGGGCGATACACTTCACGTATCATGGCGACAGATAGAAAAGCAGTATTTAATTATTCCTGGGGGAATTTTTGCAGGCGAAGAAATTGTCCAAGTCAGTCCAGCCCATAGCAAGTATGCAATAGCCGTTATTTCGACTAGGGAAAGATAACCATTCTACGGAATGCAGGAAAGTTGCGACTGAGTGAATTCAGTCAAGGCCAGAGAAGGGAATTAGCTTTTCCGATCCAGCACGGAGACAACACCATTGCAGATGCCACTTGGTAAAGTACCATCACACATTAAGCCATAGTAAATGTTGAGTCTAGATTTTTCTCACTCCAACTGGCGTACACTTTGACCATTGAATATCAAAAGCTAGGACACTAACCTACCCTCACATTGAGTACGTGAGAGTTTTATCATTGGTTCAAAAGCTAAATTTGTTCTCCACCAACTCGGTGCATTGACCAGCTACGACAATGTAGATTTAAATGAACTAATGAGGATTTTTGATAATCATTCTTTCCTGTGATAAAAAAATTTTATGTGTAGAGATAACGATTTTAATAATCGTCATTTCAATATATCCAGGAATTAAACATTTTGTTATTGAGTGTCAGAAGTAATTGAACATGATTGTTGTTTATCATTTAACCCTTGAAAGTAATCGTTGATAAATTTTATGTAGACTAAAAAAGGGAATAGCTGTCTTGTCTTTCCAGAAAAGGCCCCAAACTTTCACTTTTATTAATTCATGCATTCAAGGTACGTGATAGCAGCATTTCTAATGATTTTTGTTATGATCTGCACCCGATATTAGCTGCCTTACAGGGCAATGGTCATATTTATTTAGAATGTCTGTTTGACACCCTGGGCTTGAGGAGACAGTTCAGATGTTTTGTCCATTTGCGCGCTAAGTGGCAAGCTAAGTTTGCACACATTAGTCCACTCTCCGTGCAGATACAAAGGTCGGATGTACGACACTGTGTCTAATGGCATTATCCCCATACCCAGCGAAAATGTTTCTGGCTGCTCTGCTGCTGTCGTCCCTCTATTGAACTCAGACTGAAGAATATGACGGATATGTTCCGATTTCTCCACTTGGCATTCCATGTTCTAGCGTCCATGGCTCCACTCACTATCTGAAAACGATAATATGTAAATTCAAATAGCAACAGTGAACTAAAAATAAAAAATTACAATCGATAAATAAGCCCATAGAGACCAGAATAGCAACATGCAAAATAAACACTCTACGAATCTATGCATCAGTCTTATAAATACCTCACACCTAGCTCTTGAGGATATGATAGGCATTTTTTATACAAACTTTATTTCATAAAATCGCTGTCATCTTCGTTCAGTATCGGTACTGCTAGTCTTCAGATTATTAGCAGCCACGGTTTCGCATCCGATGCATTGCTCCTGTGCCTTGTATGCGCAGACGCTAATCATTCCCTTTGAAAGTGGTGATTAATGACAGATCATTATTAAGAAATAGTTCAGCAAGCCGCTTACAACGAAAAATTCAGGTTTTCATAACTGACAAACCTATTATTTATATCCCATCTTTGTAGAAGATGGCGGTTGGGACGTCGGCTGGCCAGTTTGAAGTAAACAGTAGTACACCTTCGACCATCAATTTTGAACTGTTTATTAACCTACTGGCTTCTACGTCACGCTACATCGTTACCAGCCTCTGTATAAACAATAGTATAATCAAACGTAATAATCAACAGTACTGAAGAGGACAATTATCTGATGAACGAACAATCGTTTGGGAGACGTATTTACTGTCAACAGACCATATAATACTTATATGGATCAGTTAATATAACAGGGAGGTTAACATAAATAATTACCAAGATTCAATTTAAGGAAGCTGTCTCGTCAACATGGGTGTAATAATTAGCAATATTAAAATGGGATCCATATAAAATAATTAAAAGTAATAGGGAACGAATATACATTATACTCAAGTCATATAAAAAACAACAACACACAGCAGTTGGACGTTAACAGGAGGCAAATGACAACTCAAACAATTTATGGTATTTTATCTCTTTAACAATAAAATAATCTGCAATGGGTTGCCAATGGTAACTGCAACGAACTTCCATTGCGTAAAAGTACCTAAGAAACATAGAAAATAAAAAGATAAAATCACAGATAAAATCATAGCTATGTGAATAATACATTCATTAAGTGAATAAACCATGTTTGGGCAGACAAGTAACAGATAAAGTTAAAATTGCTTGTACATGACGCGACTAATGCATTTGTAGGGAATAACACCATTACATAATATAAAATAGGAGGGAAGAAGGAAAATGAATAATGCAAGTAGCAAAAAAGAGTAAACTAAGAAGAAGACATCAAAGTGGTTGTGTACGTAAAAGACAGAGAGAGTAAATCAAGAAACTATATCGAAACAAGACCATATGGCAGCAGGACAAGTATCTATTCTAGAAATGGTCCTATGTAAAGTAATACAATGTCTTATATGTAGATTCTTGGATAAATAATTATGGATATACCAGAATGAGATTTTCACTCTGCAGCGGAGTGTGGGCTGATATGAAACTTCCTGGCCGATTAAAACTGTGTGCCGGACCGAGACTCGAACTCGGGACCTTTGCCTTTCGCGGGCAAGTGCTCTACCAACTGAGCTACCCAAGAACGACTCACCCCCCGTCTTCACAGCTTTACTTCTGCCAGTCCATCGTCTCCTATCTTCCAAACTTTACAGAAGCTCTCCTGCGAACCTTGCAGAACTAGCATTCCTGAAAGAAAGGATATCGCGGAGACATGGCTTAGCCACAGCCTAGGGGATGTTTCCAGAATGCTTGGGTAGTTCAGTTGATCAGCGTGTTCGGTCAGAGGGTTTAGTAAACTGATCAACGAACAAACTGAACGAGTTTCATAGCACGTCCGCCACGAACAAATTCAACGAACAATATAGAACAAAATGCATGCCGGCACGGTAGCTCAGCGTGTTCGGTCAGAGGGTTAGCTGCCCTCTGTAATAAAAAAAAAAACTGAGTTAATAGATCATCGACGAACTGAAACGGATGTCTTGCGACGTCCGCCCCGAGCAGATGCAACAAACGAATACGAACAAAATGAGATTAAAAAAAAAAAGTTGGTAGAGCACTTGCCCGCGGAAGGCAAAGGTCCCGAGTTCGAGTCTCGGTCCGGCACACAGTTTTAATCTGGCAGGAAGTTTCAGTTATGGATATACATTACTTTTCGTTTTACTATTCATATCTTAATTATGGACTGATTCTTATGCGTATTATTTGATCTGTTGGCAATATTTACTTGTCCCAAACTATTGTTCGTTCGTCAGATAACTGTCCTTTTTATTATTTTGGACTCTTACATTTGCTATTTATGCAGGGACCATATAAGGTCGTAATGTAGCTTAATAAAGGCTTCAAAATTGGCGGCAAAAGGTGTACTGCTGTTTATTCCTAATTGGCCAGCCAACGTCCCAACTACCATCTTCCACGAAGATGGACATACAAATATTAAGTTTGTTAAGTATGTTAAACTGAAATTTTTGTTCTAAGCAACTTGCTGAATTAGTTCTTAACAACTCTATGTCATGAAATATCACTTTCAGAAGAAATAATTAGCGTCAGCTCATGAAAAGCACAGCAGTAACGCATTGGATACAAAATTGTGGCGTATTGCGGTTAACTTCTACTTGACAAATGTTGTAATAGTTGAAATGGCTTTTGGTAGGCGTTACAGAATTTTGGTGTAGGGACTACCAACCTCACAAGATGCATACTGAATGTGCAACAGGCTATAGAAGACAGTCTTCGAGACTTGGAGAACAGGTAGTTGGACAGATATAGCTCTACCACTGGTAATACTCCCTTCTGCCGCCTACAGCAGTCGCGACGTATTTTCCTGAGTGCCGATATCGTATAGCAAACGGATCCGGCTGTTATCACAGTGTGTTAGCGTCCCCTTTCCAGAGACGGCGTCGATAAAAGCGAATTCCCCTGGGAAAGGGCTATAGCTGGCGTAAGCGTCGCAAATAACGATCACGAACTGGGAGATGGCGCCCGAAGAGCCTTCAAGAGCGAAGCTTCGCGGGCCCCGCCTACTGCCAGAGGGATTCCTCCGCATTGGCGAGCCAAGCGGTTGCTGAACCTAGTCGCGTTATGGCTTGGGCTTTCCTCCTTGAGACGGGAGAGATGTGGCGAAGGAAACCACGTACTGCCGATATTCTCGAAATTCAGCGATAGCCAACCCAAATGTAGCAGTGTCCCAAAAAACGAAAACGAATAATGACGCGTTTCGAACTACACCAATATCAATAATACAGCTGGTACTCTGAGTACTCCATTTGAGTGCATCTGTATCACCTTACCTTTTGTCGGTATCATATCGTACAGATTCTCCAACCTTCTCAAAGGTGACCGAATCCAGTACCAGATCATTCACACCATTCTAAGATTTCTTTTGCGACTCAGGAGTCTATAGACTCAGTTGTGCTCAATACCCTCATACAGATCGCGAGGTTACATTACGGTTTCGGGAGCACCTAAGAAGGGTGCTGTAAGAAAATCTTCCGCTGAAAATCTTAGGGCTAGTGGCCATTGTGAACCGACGCTCGATTCTCTCCAGATGCTACATGTTCTACCTAAAAGAAAAGAAATTAACCATTCTGGAAGATCTACATCTACATGGATACTCTACAAATCACATTTAAGTGCCTGGCAGAGGGTTCATCGAACCACCTTCACAATTATCTATTATTCCAATCTCGTATTGCGCGCGGGGAGAATGAACACCTATATCTTTCCGTACGAGCTCTGATTTCCCTTATTTTATCTTGTTGATCGTTCTCCCTATGTAGGTCCTTGTCAACAAAATATTTTCGCATTCGGAGGAGAAAGTTGATGACTGGAATTTCGTGAGAAGATTCCGTCGCAACGAAAAACGCCTTTCTTTTAATGATGTCCAGCCCAAATCCTGTATCATTTCTGTGACACTCTCTCACATATTTCGCGATAATACAAAACGTGCTGCCTTTCTGAACTTTTTCAGTGTACTCCGTTAGTCCTATCTGGTAAGGATCCCACACCGCGCAGCAGTATTCTAAAAGAGGACGGACAAGCGTAGTGTAGGCAGTCCCCTTAGTAGGTCTGTTACATTTTCTAAGTGTCCTGCCAATAAAACGCAGTCTCTGATTAGCCTTCCCCACAGCATTTTCTATGTGTTCCTTCCAATTTAAGTCGTTCGCAATTGTAATACCTACGTATTTAGTTGAATTTACGGCTTTTAGATTAGACTGATTTATCGTGTAACCGAAGTTTAACGAGTTCCTATTAGCACACATGTGGATGACCTCACAATTTTCGTTATTTAGGGTCAACTGACACTTTTCGCACCATTCATATATCTTTTCTAAATCGCTTTGCAGTTTGTTTCGGTCTTTTGATGACTTTATTAGTCGATAAACGACAGCGTCATCTGGAAACAACTAAGACGGGTGCTCATATTGTCTCCAAAATCATTAATATAGATAAAGAACAGCAAAGGGCCTATAACACTACCTTCAGAAACGCCAGAAATCACTTCTGTTTTACTCGATGACTTTCCGTCAATTACTACGAACGTGACCTCTCTGACAGGAAATCACAAATCCAGTCACGTAACTGAGACGGTATTCCATAATCATGCAGTTTCACCACGAGCCGCTTGTGTGGTACAGTGTCAAAGCCTTCCGGTAATCCAGAAATACGGAATCGATCTGAAATCGCTTGTCAGTAGCAACCTTGAAGACTGGGCAACAAAACAGCTATGAGTATTTATCTGGGGTATTAATAATCGCTTCAGTTGCATTTAGTCCTTTATTACTGGATCACTACCGGTTTCGTGGCACTAAAAGCCTCATCACCAGGTGAAAATACAAATAAAACATTAGAGCGGAAAACCTCAGAGTTTTTTACCCAACATTCGTTGTCCATTAAAACAAAATCCCGCTAAAAGACGGTATTTCGTAGATTAAAAACTGCCGGATTCCAATCAGTGGATGGGTCCAAAACAAATCGTACCATAGTGATCGCTATTCCTATATACGAAACCGCGTACAGTCGACACAGCACGCGGCCGCGCCCCCTGTACGCGGTTCCGTATAGAGATTAAAAGTGTAAGACTTTCCCGTGACGTAGGTTGATTGGTTGATTTGTCAGCGAGGTCATCGGTCCCATTTCAAAGGAACCATTTTGGCAAAGCCTGAAGGATTTAGGGAAAGCCTAAATCAGGACGGCCGGACGCGGGTTTGAACCGTCTTCCTCACGAATGCGGGTCTACTGTGCTTACCACTGCGACATACCGATGACACACTAATTGTGTCGTTGACGACTAACGACCCTGCAGAACAGTTGAAGGGAACAGAAAGTGTCTTTAAAAAATGCTGCAGTATTAGCATAAATAAAAGTTAGAAATGAGTAATTAAACACACTGGAATTAAATTGGATGATGCTGTGGTAATTACAATGGGAAATGGGACACTAAAAGTAGTTAGTAGGTAATGCTACCTGGGCTGCACAATAACAGACGACGCCAAAAGAGAAGAAGATATAAAAGTAGAATGGTTATAGCGAGAAAAACTTTTCTGAAGAGAGAATTTTAAATTTATATAAATTAAATTAATATTAAATTAATTAAAAATTAATATTAAATGTATATAAATTTAAATATCAGGAATTCTTCTCTGAAACTGCCTGTTTTTAGTGAAACGTGAACGGTAAATAGTACAGACGAGGAGACACTAGAAGCTTTTAAAATGCGATGCTGCAAAAGAATACTGATACTGGCCGGATAACTGTGAAGGCGCGCTGGAAAAAAATACCGATTAAAACCGTTAGACGATTGTAAGATAAAATACAGTACAGCACATCATTGTTAGTAGAGACGCCATCTTGTGGAACTGAGGAGTGTCCAGTAGAGGATTCGTGTCCTGCTTTTTTCCCTTTCAAGTATTCTTTAATATTCTAGGGCTTTCGTATGAAAGTAACGGAAATAATTTATACATTATTTGCTGTTATGTAAATATAAGTATGTTCTTTGTCAGGAATAAGATTGTTCGATTTAGTCAATTTTTATAAGCTAGTGCCCTTACTGACTCGACATGTACCTTTTCTTTTCGTCTTATTACATGTTCACGGAATTGAAGTTCCAATTTGTGGATACCACACACAGAACAACACGGCTGCTATATGGACAAGGCAGGAAATGTGCATTTTAATAGAGCCAACATAAGAATTTTACGCTCCTTCATTTACACGAACAATCTGTATGACTTGCGAGCTAAATAAAACCAACAACTGCCGCTGGAGAGCGTTGAAAGCGCAAACTCACGTTAAGCCCGTGTACCAATGGCTTTGTGTCTCGTGACGCTGGATATCGCGCCTGCGTGATCGTAAACGTTAGCTGCCTCGTCCCGTGTGACGACGGCCTTATGTGCGGCCGCTATGATCGTAGATCGTGGGAAATCACCAGAGACACTTCACGAAGGCCTTACCATCGTTGTCGTTTTCAGAACGAATTACGCATCGCAGAACCACCTGGTCGTATTACCGAGTCGTTCATGTTATCTTCAGCTACGTTAGAACGATTTTGTCGCAAAGCAGGAAAATCAGACTCGGCAGCGGGCACCGCGGTACCAGAAAGCCTGAAGCGAGGTCGGGAGCAGGCGGCCGCCATCTCTTTTTAATAGGAGAGGTCCCACCGCACGGCGACGCGCCTTTGTCTCCCGGAATTCATTAACCGCTTTCCTGGAACGCCCGTAAAGGAGTGACTGCGAGAGCCCGCGCACACCGGCAGCGCGGCACAAATGGGCTTTCGGGATTTCCACGTCGTTTCGAAACCACCGCAGGCGCTCGGGCAGTCGTGAAAGAGACGGTCGTCCCTTTTTATTTAGCTAGAGAGCAGAAATATCTGTAGGGAGAGCGTAGCGAGCTCCGCATGTAGCCTATGTCAAACCAAAATCGTCACGTGACACTGATATCACACTTTTTTACATTTTGGCGAAGACCGAAAATTTCTCTTATTTGCTCCGTTTCATACATTTATTTATTAGTAATTGTTACGGCGTTAAGTTCGAGAATGATAGAGAACACTTCGCTATAAGAAGACGTCAGCCAATTGCACTCTGACCGACACCTCTCCAGGAAGACAGCGGCCCCTATGTGAAGAGGACATAAGCGCCACGACCGACTGGCGACGCCCCAGCTGAAGAGTAGCTTCAAGATTAGCATGTTGTATAGAAGCGCCAACACTAGTTACTTCACTTGTATTCTCTAAGCCACTCAGACATGGAAATGTTTAATACGGAAGAAGGTTGATTGTTTAGTATGTCGCCCTTTGCTTGCGACAGATCTGTGTAACTGCAAAGTACTTTCTCTATTCATTTTGTAATCAAACTCATTAATACAATTTGTTTGAATTGTTTGTCTAGCGAACCGAATGCTAAGGGTTCCTAGACACCCCATATTTGACGTCGAGCGTGGAGATATGCACTACTGGCCATTAAAATTGCTACACCACGAGGATGACGTGCTACAGGCGCGAAATTTAACCGACAGGAAGAAGATGCTGTGATATGCGCATGATTAGCTTTTCAGAGCATTCACACAAAGTTGTCGCCGCTGGCGACACCTACAACTTGTTGCCATGAGGAAAGTTTCCAACCGATTTCTCATACACAAACAGCAGTTGACCGGCGTTGCCCGTTGAAAAGCTGTGGTGATGCCTCGTGTAAGGAGGAGAAATGCGTACCATCACGTTTCCGACTTTCATAAAGGTCGGATTGTAGCCTATCGCGGTTGCGGTTTATCGTATCGCGTCATTGCTGCTCACTGTTAGCACATTATGGAGGCGGTGGATTCAGGAGGGTAATAAAGAACGCCGTGCTGGATCCCAACGGCGTCGTATCACTAGCAGTCGAGATGATAGGCATCTTATCTGCATGGCTGTAACGGATCGTGCAGCCACGTCTCGATCCCTGAGTCAACAGATGGGGACGTGTGCAAGACAACAACCACCTCCATGAACAGTTCGACGAGGTTTGCAGCAGCATGGACTATCAGCTCGGAGACAATGGCTGCGGTTACCCTTGACGCTGCATCACAGACAGGAGCGCGTGCAATGGTGTACTCAACGACGAACCTGGGTGCACAAATGGCAAAACGTCATTTTTTCGGATGAATCCAGGTTCTGTTTACAGCATCGTGATGGTCGCATCCGTGTTTGGCGACATCGCGGTGAACGCACATTGGAAGCGTGTATTCGTCATCGCCATACTGGCGTATCACCCGGCATGTTCGTATGGGTTGCCATTGGTTACACGTCTCGCTCACCTCTTGTTGGCACTGACGGCACTTTGAACAGTGGACGTTACATTTCAGATGTGTTACGACCCTTGTCTCTACCCCCCATTCGATCTCTGCGAAACCCTACATTTCAGCAGGATAATGCACGACTGCATGTTGCAGGTCCTGTACGGGCCTTTCTGGATACAGAAAATGTTCGACTGCTGCCTTGGCCAGCACATTCTCCAGATATCTCACCAACTGAAAACGTTTGGTCAATGGTGGCCGAGCAACTGGCTCGTCACCATAAGCCAGTCACCACTCTTGATGAACTGTGGTATCGTGTTGAAGCTGCATGGGCAGCTGTACCTGTACGCGCCAGCCAAGCTCTGCCTCAATGCCCAGGCGTATCAAGGCTGTTATTATGGTCAGAGGTGGTTGTTCTGGGTACTGATTTCTCACGATCTATGCACACAAATTGCGTGAAAATGTAATCACATGTCGGTTCTAGTATAATATATTTGTCCAGTGAATACCCGTTTATCATCTGCATTTCTTCTTGGTGCAGCAATTTTAATGGCCAGTAGTGTAATACTAATAGCAATGGATGTTTAGTTGTTTGTGTTAAAGGTGCAATTCCATATTCATTAAAAAAGAAAAGTTACTTTTCGTAAGTAAATACCACAAAGATATAACTATTATACATGCTTAATAGGCTCATTACCTGTTTATTAATATCGAGAGACAGTATAAAAAAAGTTGATATGGTAGGGATACCAGAACGAAATTTTCACAGTGCAGCAGTGTTCGTTGATATGAAACTTCCTGGCTAATTTAAACTTAGGGCCGGATCGAGACTTGAACTAGGGACCTTTGCCTTTCGTGGGTAAGTGCTGTACCGACTAAGGTACCCAGCCACGACTCGCGACCCATCCTCATACTTTTAACCTGAAAGAAAGTTTCACGTCCACGCACACTCCGCTGCAGTGTGAAAATTCAATTCTGAAAATATCCCCCAGGCTGTGTCTATGTCACATCTCCGCAATATCCTTTCTTCCAGGAGTACTCCTTTGGAAAGTTGAACGTCTGTGGAGTTTAGATGGTAGAAGACGACGTACTGGTGGAAGTAAAGCTATGAGACAGGATGAGTCGTGCTTTGGTGGCTAAGTCGGAGAGTGAAAAACACTTGAGCGCAAAAGGCAAAGGTTCCGAGTTCAAGTCTCGATCTGGCATACAATTTTAATCTGCGAGGAAGTTTCGCTGTAGGTATAATTTAAGTGCATTTATAGCCGCCGGCCGGAGTGGCCGTGCGGTTCTAGGCGCTACAGTCTGGAGCCGAGCGACCGCTACGGTCGCAGGTTCGAATCCTGCCTCTGGCATGGATGTGTGTGATGTCCATAGGTTAGTCAGGTTTAATTAGTTCTAAGTTCTAGGCGACTGATGACCTCAGAAGTTAAGTCGCATAGTGCTCAGAGCCATTTGAACCATTTTTCTAGTGCCACCGTGTCAAGCAAATGTTTAGTTAGTAACACTAGCGTGCAGTGCCACGCATTTTAATGAATTGTAGCACTAAACAAGTTTTTGCTCCCCTGGACGTTTGGGCTGACTTAATAGTAACATTCAGTTACAACATCACAACAATACCAATGCACCTCGCAGTACCACATGTCGACTATCTTACTGTAGTATTGTTTCTTTAGGACAGCTTAATGTCTCAACCGATTAATGGCATTACGGTGCTTTCAGCATAGTGTGTTTAATAATCAATAAATACCGTAGGAAAGTAGCGTCTAAGTAAACAGCCGTTGTTGGGAATTTATTGTTTACCTAACTTCGAATATTCATCTGAAACTGTTAGCTTCAGCTATTAGAACTATGCTCCGCAGAATTGCCGGTTATTAGCCAGGGCAAGTTAGTTTAAATACACACGCTTAGCTTCCTAATGGTGCATTTGCGACATCTGGTTATGTGGAAAAATTTGCTCGATTTGACGCCTGCTACCCTGCTCACACACCATCGGGTTTTCTTTCTCCAGTCTGTACATTTCATATGCTGTTTCAGTGAGTGATAATATGGACTGGAAATTTCGATGCTAATGGTCGCACTGGTTAATACATCCTCATAGCCGAGAGAGCTATTATGGTTGGCGCGTCGGGCGAGCAGGTCGTGTATGGCTTCCGCCCTACTGTAGTGCCACGCATGCTTGCTTCGTTTTCCTGCAGTGCTGTGTGTATCAGATCGTCGTTTGTCAAGCAGCATTTGTTGTTAGTGTGTCACTTCTGGTCACGGCATTTGCCTGAGGCGGTGATGTCTACCATGATTCCCAAGCATGTCCAAATAAAGGTACTGTAAGTTTCACTCTCGACAAGTGCACGCTTCATATTCAGCCTGGGTCCTTGGAAATTCATGACTGGCTTATTGTCAAGGTACGGGTAACTACAGAATAGGTTCATATGGCTTATTTTTATTCAGAGTTCTACATATTTTTTGTCGAGTTTCCACGTCCAATCCAAACAGACAGGTTAATTTCGCTTCATGGTACCCAAGTTCCTTCACCCGTCGCGGTGGAACTACCAGTATGGTTCTTCTCACTAATGCGGAAGTCGAATAGGCCCCTCTCGACGGAGGTTCGAGTCCTCCCTCGGGCATGGACTTGAACATTGTCCGTAGCGTCAGTTTAATTTAAAAGTCTAGGGTCTGGATACCCCTACAGCTTGGTCCCTTAGGAATTCACATACATTTGAACATTTGAAGTCGAATATACTAATGTCAGGATTTATAATCTTCCACCTGAAGTTGATCATAGTTTCCTTAAGGAAGTATTGCTCCAGGACGGGGAAATACGGAGTATGCGACGAGAACACTAGTCCCTCCAACATCGATTTCAGCTCTAGAGCGGCAATCGTTCGGTGGAAAAGTTGTAAAACTGAACATCCTCTTTCACTTACATGTGTGTGGATAGAGTGTTCGTATTACTTATACAGTACAAGTAGGGCCATGCTTTGTCTGTAATGAAAGTGGCCACCTCGCACCAGATTGCCCGCATCTCGTGGTTGCCTTAAAATCAACGTCGTGAGTTGATATTGGGAGACCTCGTTCAAAAACATGCGGAAGCTTTGGCTTCTGGTGTTACCAAACAACATCAGGAGCTTCTGCCTGACAATTCTCGAGATTTTCCACTCATAAATTCACGTCGTGACGTTGCAACTGTAGTCACCACACTGCCGGCGCGTGCAATTCAACACAAGCGTCGACAGGCGCAGAATGTTGACAACTCAGATGAATGAAACTTCCTGGCAGATTAAAACTGTGTGCCAGACCGAGACTCGAACTCGGGACCTTTGCCTTTCGCAGGCAAGTGCTCTACCAACTGAGCTACCCAAGCACGACTCACACCCCGTCCTCACAGCTTTACTTCTGCCAGTATCTCATCTCCTACCTTCCAAATCAATCAGCGCACACTCCGCTGAAGAGTGAAAAGCTCATTCTGGAACTCAGATGAATGTCCCACTTCTCCCTCAGCCCCCCTGGAATGTTTCAGCTCAAGGACGCTTCTTTCCATACTGAGTCCCCGCCTTCTGCTAGAGTAGGAGAAACTGCACGGGATCAGACTGATTCCGGTACACCCCCCTCCCCACCTCTGTTATTCCATTGAAATCAAGAACGTTCCTTCGGGATCGCCCAAGGATGGAGATGTTTTGGCGTCTCATCGGAATCACAGACCACTCCTGGGGCACACATTGCTTACATGCTTCTTATCCTCCCCCCCCCCCCCCCCTTCCTTGAGGAAACCTTGCAGCAGGTCCGTGCCGGCCGAATTGGCCGTGCGGTTAAAGGCGCTGCAGTCTGGCACCGCAAGACCGCTACGGTCGCAGGTTCGAATCCTGCCTCGGGCATGGATGTTTGTGATGTCCTTAGGTTAGTTAGGTTTAACTAGTTCTAAGTTCTAGGGGACTAATGACCTCAGCAGTTGAGTCCCATAGTGCTCAGAGCCATTTGAACCAGCAGCTCCGTAATGATGATTTAACGGCGACACTGCAGTGCAGGAAATATTGGCTGATAGCTCAAGTTCTATACTGTCTACTACCTCTTTAGTCAGTCAACTATATTCCCAACGCTCACATCCAGACGGGTGGGGAGATTCCCTCCTTCATGTTAGGCTGTTACACGTGATTTCCCCACGTTACCGCATGCGGAGGCTGTGTTGCCACGAAGCAGCAGTAAACGTTTTCAGCCGGAGCGTAAGACTTCGCACAAAAGAAGAGCTCCTCAGTGGTCCAATGACTTTTGTAGGATGCAAGGTTAATTTCTCTTGCACTACTACCGAGGTTGTGACTGGTAATTCCTGGTTGACTTTAGCCATAGTACGAGGGAGTGATTAACCATTACCAGTACTAGAGTCATATTATGACAGAGATATTTTTGCTTATTCTACTTTCTCAATTGGTGTGCAAGGAGATAGGAATTATGGTACTGCTGTTGTTCACACAGACAAACCGTTTTCACTCTATACTAGGAACAGAAGACGTGTTCATGCTAATGAGAGAATAAATATTTGGTCTAAGATTGATGGAGTATTGACTAAGTACATTAAAGTACAAGGTGATATTGCTGTATATTATCATTCTTAATAAAGAGTTGGGGCACAAGCACCTTACCCTCCCATTTGTCCTTTGACTTCGCCGTGGATTAGAAGGCACAACATTGATGTCAACTTTTATTCGTGATTTCTCATTGTTTCTGTAAACAGCGGATGCGGGCATATATCTTTCTTACTCTGAATGTAAATAGAATCGGTTCTGCACTCCTTTTCGCAGCTCTGCGCCAAATAATAAATAATTCAAGTGCCGATGTGATGCTTTTCCAAAAATATGTAGTTTGATCAGTTTTCTTTCCTGGATTTTCTACGGATTCTTACGTGGCGTCTGAACATTCAACTGGGACTGTCCTGTAGGGAGGGTTTGCCAGAGACTAATATCGATGAACTTGAAAACGATCGGGGCATAGTCTTCTTTTACGACCTTACTTTAATTATTTTTATGCGCTATCTGGATCTGGCCGTTATCCGGATCGTTCGCGTTTTAACAGGGAAGAAATTGTATATTTATTTTATAAAATTCCGCATAGAGTTCTGTTAGGCGATGATTTTAACTGTATGTTGTATCCTGTGGACGAAACCCATAAATTTAAATTTCAGGCAGTAACTTAATGTTTTGCTGAGCTCATTACGATTACGTGATGTATGGATCTGCAAATCTCCTACTCTTGTCAAGTATTACAGTTGTCTCCAGCAGCAGGCTTGAAGTTTTTCTTTTCTGATTGATTATGTGCGCAATTACTGGCGATGGATTGTATACCCGCAAGCTTCACCGATCAATGAGCCGTAGCCGTAACTTTGAATCACGGACGAAGACCAGTGCACCTCTGTCGTTTCTGTTGGATGCTAAATACATTTAATTTAGAGGATCCTTCTCTCGGTGATGTTATTAGCAAAGTATGGGATCCCAGACTTCGATCCAAGGGAAAACATCCCTTGGAGAAGGAATGCAAAACTGCGGCTCCAAATGACGTTAATGCGATTTGGCATTGTAAGAATGAGTGACGTACGGAAGACCCACCAATTTTGCTATGCCATTTTACAAAATCCTTATGATAGTGTTCGGCACGCTGCCCTGTGAATTACAGACGTTCGGCTTTTTAAACTAAATTGCTTCAGCTTACACTACAGCAAATGGAAGGTTTTTGGATGAGGCCAAAACTACGCTCGTTTATTCAAGATGAGTTAACCTTCTTATACAATCTCATTCCGTTTCGAGCACATTGTAAACGCGCTTGTACCGCGACTCTTACAAATAAAGATGGGCAAGTGATGATGACGCAATGAAACGTATCGTATACGGTACACCAATACTTTTCTGATATTTATGCAACGCCTGCTTCTGATACTATGTTTTCTGATGATTTTACTTATTTTCTGGATTGTGTAAACACTCACGCATTAAATGCTGAAATTTTAGGTGACATTCATCTTGGTGACATCTATGATTTTACTTTTCATTCACCCTCGAGTAAATCACCGAAATTATATGGCCTCCCTAAAGAATTTCAGGTGCACATTTTTGTCATTTATTGGGGACAAAATAACATCGCTGGTAAATGAGCTTTTTGGGAGGGGGGGGACAGGGGGGTGAGGTTTTGGTTCCCGCCCCTTTCAAGGTTGGCAAGATCGGCTTAAGCCCGTAAACATCTGGATGTGCAGGTATTGACAAATTCCACCCAATTAGAAAATTGTTTCGAGTGCAATAAATAGCCGCATGCCGGTCTTGCTTGCCAAAATCCTTGCAGTTCACCAAAGTTCTGTTGGTGGTCACGTGATCCTGAGCCCTATCGCAGAGTTTCGTGGTGTCGAGTCGGTGGCTGTCACCAGTTCTGTTCCTGGGGTCTTACTTTTTATTGATTTTAATACGGATTTTAACCGAATGTCACAGTCTGTTATGGCGGGTATTGGAAGCTGTCGGTTTTAAAGAAAAAGCGCATCTAGTGTTGCTCAAGCAATCTTTGGCCAACTCACTTCTTAAATCATAATCTGTTGGTGTGTCCTACAACGGAGGCCCCTCCCCATACCACTGTTTGTATTATTTCTGGCTCCCTTACTTCGTCGTATCACTGCTCAGCTCCGTGGCTGGACGATATTAGGGGAGCAGTTTTCGGTGCGAGTTTATGCGGACGACATCATTGTCTTATTTCCTAAATCACATGGAATTCCCTTGGTCAGCGGAGCCTTGGGTGCCTTTTATCATCTCTCTGAAGCCCGCATTAGTGAACGTAAATGGATTATATTGAATTTATGGGGCTTCACCGAAGCTGTGATCCCATGGGCCATGGTGGTTGATCACCATAAATCGCTGGGTGGCATTATTGATAGTTGCCCGATGAAAAGTGCCGCACTCAACTGGAAATCGGTTACGGATAAAATGCAAGGAACGATTCTCGAACACGAGCGACGCTCCCTTACATTATTGCTAAAAGTCCTGATCTTGGATACCTATTTTTTGTGTAAAGTGTTTTGTGCCGCACAAATTTTGCCGCTTCCTGCGATGATAGTCCGTAAACTAAAGCAGTTATCTTTATCTGGGCATTTCTTGCGGGAATATCATATTTTTCTAGTACGATATGAAGTGATGGCTTCCTAACATACAGATGAAGGCTTGGGTATTATTTATCCGGCGCACTATCTTAACATATGCTCAAGTCGCTCATTGTCTCATGTATCGATTGTTTATCTGTCTCCGGATGGTCAGTATAGCTCCCACTGTCGATAATGGCCGATGAAACGCAAACTGGTGCATATATGGGAATTTTATTTCGCTGTCATGTATTTGTGGGCTGATATCCTCTCAGTGATACATCTCCCTACCAGCCTCTTGTTACGTCACTGGCAAGGCCTTGCTTGTCTCTCCCCTAATAAACGTGCGTCACCACATCTTGGAAGCGGGTGTAATTCCATAGTAGTCTTACTATTCTACCGATGGACATGGCATCGCCGTGGTATAAGGTCGTTCAAAAGCTGGTACAAACCAATGAACGTCTTTTTCGCATCGCCGTGGTATAAGGTCGTTCAAAAGCTGGTACAAACCAATGAACGTCTTTTTCGTATTGGCCTAAGGGCGGTCGACCAGTGTACCAACTGTCTCCAAACTACTACACTAAGACATAGGCAAATCTCAATGGCCTCAACCACAAGAGACTTGCCTATGGCTTAGTGTATCGGTTTGGAGACAGTTGCTGCACTGGTCGACCGCACTTAGACCGCTGAAGTTTCAACCCGGTAGCAGAAAGATCCAAGGGGACTGAAAATTTGTTTCATAACGTGTCTTGGCATCCCGAATTCAGTGGGTAAACCCAATTTACTAAACAACATTATTTTTATATTGTTTGATTTTTGAGTTTTGCAGAAATCGATACTTTTTCAAACCCATACTTGGAGTTGTTCGTTATCAGGTAATGTATTCTCAAAAAAGCCAAATTTTTTTTAAAAGTGACAGAGGAGTAGCATTTTCTGTTTTGGCCATTCTGTTCTTTTTCAAAGAAATTGAAGTATAGTGACCTATTTAACTCTCTACGCATACGAAAAGCGTAAATGAATTATAAAAATTCTGCATTTACAACACGTGACAAGAAATTAGCGTAAAATAAAATTACTACATTATGCAGTGTTTGGCCCAGTGTGAAATAAAAGTAAATAAAATATGACTTGATACGTTTGAAAATTGTATTTTGTATTTTCAATTTGCAAATTACATCACACATCTCCGCTGCCTCCACACGGGTGGGTCGTGTGCTGCGGGTATAGCTGTCTACGTGCAATACAGGTGGGTCTCTTCTGGCCGCCAGGCGTCTTGCTGTCATCAATCGCCAGGCTTCCACGTCGCGCTAGACTTGATAGACTGCAGACTGCTGGGGCTTTGCCGCTAGAGTGTGTGTATGTATCATGGTATGAATGAAGTTATGTAAAGAAACTGGACTGTGTTATGATTGGCTGCTTGCCCTAAGTACCTCATACCCCACCGCTATCCATCCTGGACCAGAAACCTTTATAAGTATTTACTTTTCAGTTCACAGTTGAGTCCGCCGCGAACGTAGATCTAAATGTATGGAAATTCCAAAAAAGTAAATTACAGCTACATGCATTTATTTACGTTGATTTCGGATGTACATATACTCGTAGATTAGCCACAATTCCATACACGATTACGGGTGTTCGCACAGATTATGCACATATACAGACATATTCATATAAAATTAATGTTTCAGTAAATTTATGTACCAAATTCATCTGTCTGCTGACAGAAAACTAACTATACTAAACTTCTTTTAAAAAAAATTGAAATGGTCAGCGTAAGAAAATGCTACTCCTCCTTCAGTTTTAAACATTTTTGGCTGAAAATGTTTTATGTATACATTCCGTTACAGCCAACCAGTCCATGTATGGGTTTTAAAAAATATTGTTTTCGAAACTCAAAAATCAAAAGGTATGAAAGAAATTGTTCAGCAAACTATATTTACCCAGTGAATTGAGCATGCCAAACAAATTTCCAGCCCTCTACTATTTTTTTACAAGCGAGTTGAAATTTCACCGGTACCTCCCCCTAAGAGAAGCTAGTTCTCGACGCCCTTCAATGTTTACAATGTCATTGCTCTTGAATTACGTGTAGTTCAGTGGTGTAATTCTGCAGACAAACTAACTAGCGCAGGGGTTGGACAAAAATACGGAAGCAGCGCAAGAAATGCTTGCCTGCAGATGCTAGCCAAGCCTGCAGGTTGCGCTGTTGAATTCCACCGCGGACGGCAAAATGGTTCAAATGGCTCTGAGCACTGTGGGACGTAACTTCTGAGGTCATCAGTCCCCAAGAACTTAGAACTACTTAAACCTAAGTAACCTAAGGACATCACACACATCCATGCCCGAGGCAGGATTCGAACCTGCGACCGTAGCGGTCGCGCGGTTCCGGACTGAAGCGCCTAGAACCGCTCGGCCACTGCGGCCGGCCGCGAACGGCACCTCGGCAATGTCCTCAATAAGCAGCAAGTGTCAGTCGTGGTCAGGGCAGAGTTCTCTGTAGTTGTGACTACATTATATTGGAAAAGGGAACGGGAATGAGAACCCAATGATCAGGCCCTGAAGACTACGCGGTATTCGCCCGACGCCGTGTCATTCTCAGTTTTTTCATCATCGGATGCGGTATAGAGTCACACAGAATCAGTATACTGCACTCGCCGCCATTATCAACGTTTCGACCTTGGAGCCACTACCTCCAAACAGCTGTCTCCTCAGTTGACATTACGAGGCTGAGGGCACCCCTGTCCAGTCTTCCCACCGAGGAAAAATGCCTGGCAGCGCCAGGAATCTAAACCGGATCCCGCACACAATGGTCTGTCTCGTCGACCACTCCGCTACGAAAATGGATGTGTTTGTTGGAGCTAAGTCAGTTCGTACCTGGCGAAATGTTGGGCTCGTGTGTTCGGAGCTACCGTAACCAAGATATCCGTAATTCTTGGTGTTCCAAAAGGCACCATATCGAAGATTTATAACTCATACATGGAAAGCGGGAAAACACCATCCGCTAAGTCACAACGCAAACGGAAGTGTGTGTTGAGTGATCGTGAAGGACGGTCAATTAACAGAATTGTGTCTAAAAATAAGGTGACGGCGGCTGAAAAAGCTACTGCAGAACTGAACGTCGCACCAGCACCAAAACTACACGAAAGGAACTCCATAAACAGGAAATTTCAGAACGAGCTGAAATTCTAAAACCACTCATCAGAGATGCAGATGTCCGTAATGGGTGAACGTGGGACCGAAGCTGTAAAACTTGGACTGTGGAGAAACTGAAGAAGGTAATGTCAGAGTTCAGTTCAAATTACGCTGCATGAACAAAAAGTAGCTGAGATTAGGTTCTGGAACACTGTGGGGATAGTCCAATTAACTGCGCGCTGATGCAACAAGTTTATAGTGGCTGCAATACACAGGCTGACCATGGTAGCTTAATTAAAAGGATAGTACTGGCTGCAGATAACCGAGTTGGCGTGCGAATCATTCAACGAAACATCATTGATATGGGCTATCGGAGCCACTCGCGTACCCTTGATGACTGCACTACACAAAGCTTTATGCCTCGCCTGTGTTCAACACCTTGGCGGGTGGAGCGGTGGCAATACACTGGACTGTGTAACACCTACAGCGCCTCCGAGTTGAAAAAACAAAAATAGCTCCCAAATTAGCTCCCATGTCCTTAAAATATCAATTCACAAAATGACCCAAGTCCGTCCACAAGTAGTAGTTACGAAAAATAAAAAACAAATAGAGGGAAGTATCTAGTATAGAAAGCAAAAGAAAAGAGAAGGAAAATTTAATTATAGAAACATGGGAAGGGTGAAAACAGTAGAAAATATTGAAATATTAGTTATTCCAATACGTAAGAAAATCAATATTATAGTCATAGAACGTAAGTCTGGGACACCAAAGATAGTGTTTATTAAAGTATAGCCGGCCGCGGTGGCCGTGCGGTTCTAGGCGCTCCAGTCCGGAGCCGCGCTGCTGCTACGGTCGCAGGTTCGAATCCTGCCTCGGGCATGGGTGTGTGTGATGTCCTTAGGTTAGTTAGGTTTAAGTAGTTCTAAGTTCTACGGACTGATGACCACAGCACAGAGGGAAGTATCTAGTATAGAAAGCAAAAGAAAAGAAAAGGAAAATTTAATTATAGAAACATGGGAAGGGTGAAACAGTAGAAAATATTGAAATATTAGTTATCCCAATACGTAAGAAAATCAATATTATAGCCATTTGAACCATTAAAGTACAAATAGCCATACGTTGTAATTACGATACTCCAGTCTCTAGTCTGCTCTAGTTCGGAAGTTATTTAGGACGTACAGCTTTAGAGAACAACAATTGGGACTTTATTAAACGGGGATCAAGAATAGATACCGACGAGATTGTTTTTGAGGATTGTCAATCCAAGACTTTAATTTGGACATTTATCAGATTAGATAAACAGGAAGGTGAATAGTAATCTCTTTGGCTTTAATGTCAATTAGTGTAAATATTTAAACGCTTTACTGAATTGAGAATTTTAACTGGATTCGGACTTTGAATTGTGATAGTGGGAAACTTTAACTTCACGCGACTAGTGATCATAGTTAATGACAGTTTGCGGATATTAAATAGAAATAACTTATTTACCGAAAATGACAGGATATTATCTAACATCTCTGATGGTAGCGGGAATCCTAATTAGACATCTAATTAAAGAACTTCTTTGAATGAGATCGTATGAGTGAACCTATTTATTACTAATTCTTATCAATAAACTGACGTTATTAATTTGAAACATAATACAAGTCTTGAACATTAATTTAACTTAGATTAATAAACGTTAAGGTTACGTGATCTATGCCAAGAACAAACTAGCGATTCGTAACTAAAACAATTGAACGAAACGTTAAAGTATCGTCGTCTGTAAACATTTGTAGTAAAGCTACTAAAGATTTTTTCTCTCAGAGTTGGGAAGACTATACGTGTAGTGACCCACGTTTAACATTGGGTTTTAAAAGTAATCGAACTGATACTTAGCCGGGACAATATTAAATAAAAGTAAAACTCTTCAATGACAGTCAATGTGTAAATAAATAAAATCAAACTTTCACCTATTAGACGAAAAAGCGAAAACAGAAAAAGGGCTGCTACAACTGGCATTCGAGAGAGCGACTATTTGGAGCTCCGTACGACAGTCAACATTTAAGATTTCTGGTTTTCTTAGTGCAGTTGAGGAAAATTTCGGGGTGATTACTTTCTAAAGGACACGGCCAAGTCGTGCCGGGCCCCTAACGACCTTTTGGGTGAGGGATGTTAAATCTTTACATTACTTCGTTTTCGATTGCAAATGATGGAGTCAGAAGTAGGTGAATTTTTCATTTGGGTAGCAAAATAACAGCCGGTGACAGAAGCAGAGACGATAAAAAATTCAAACTGTCATAAGAAGAAAAGCATTTCTGCTAAAGAGAAATTTGTTAACACAGAATTTAAATTTAAACGTTAGGGAGTCTTTAGTAAATACATGCGTCTGGCGTGTACCAAGTCAAACGTTGCCGATAAGCAGTTCAGACAAGAAGAGAATAGAAAATTCTCAATTTAATTGCTGCAGGGAACACTGAATGTTAGACGGATATGTCTGGTAGATAATGGGGTGAATGCGGAGATACGAAATGGAATTCGGTACTCTTCTGTCACAAAAAGAGGGGATCGTCTGATAGGACACATTATGAGGTACCAGGCAAGGTAAGGAAGGGAGGGGGGGAGGGGGGTGGGAACTCCGTGGGAGACCTTTGCTCACACAAAACAAGCGGATCTGGTATATGTAAGCTGCATCAGTTATGCTTAAATGACGAAGCTGGTCAAGATAGACTAGCGTAGAGAGCTGTACGGAACCACAGTATAGTGGAGTCTGCAGAGGCAGGAGTTGTAGCAGACTAAACAGAAAACTCGCTGAACAGAGAGTCTCAGTGGACAAAGTTCAAATGGGTTATTAGGGTGCTGCACCAGATATGAGATGCTACTGATCAGTAGTGACACTCCAGTTAGCTACTAAAAACCAAAATAAACTAAACTCCGTTCGAACAGGCCCTGGAAGGCCAACGGTACCGACCGGCCGTCGTGACAACCTTAGCCCACAGGCGTCACTGGATGCGCATGTGGAGGGGCATGTGGTCAGCACACCGCTCTCCCGGCTGTATATCAGTTTACGAGACCGGAGCCGCTATTTTTCAATCAAGTAGCTCCTCGGTTTGCCTCACAAGGGCTGAGTGCACCGCACTTGCCAACACCGCTCGGCAGCCAGGATGGTCATCCATCCAAGTGCTAGCCCATCGCGATAGCCTTAACTTCGATGATCTGATGGGAACCGGTGTTACGACTGCGGCAAGGCCGTTGGCTACTCCAGTTAGCTACAATGGCGTGCAACTTAATGCGCCAACCACCAAAACTGGAGGTGCATTATGACTTTGTCGACGTAGAAATCATTTCACTGAAACGAGGAATTTGAGGCTTTTTGTAGGCGTTTTATAGCTTCCCAATATAATCATCAGCCATTCGCTATTTACAGTTTGCCGCTATAGACAAATGCATTATACAGGGGTTTGTTTAGGACCACAATCTGGCGTTGTTACAAAAATCCAAAGTAACATTATCCCAGAATTACTATAACAACTCATAATAGCCGTAATTTTGAAAAAAAGGGAAAACAATACAGTACAGCAAATGTTATCTGAGGTCATGAACTACCCAAAAATATCTACATCACACTAATAGATGTTGACTGACAAATTATACAATTTAAGTAAATGTGTCGGATAAAATAAGCCATCCAAGAATTCCTACCGCGTAGTAAGCCTGAGGTATCAACCGTGACATTTAAACACGTCCGGCTGCTGGAAATCCATGCTGTGATTCACTGAGGACACACTGATCGAAAGGTAAATAGGTAATTAAAACACGTGTACACCAGCTGTCAAACTATCTGCCAACACGGGTCGTAACAAATGTCCAGAGAAGACAGCGACTGCGACATCAATGGCGAACTCCACATGAGTTTCAATTTAGGAAATGTTACTACAGTTAAAATTTCTGCCTTAAAATCGCTGGAATTGCTAGAAAGAGATTTCAGGAATGGAAAACAGAAGATTATGCATCAGAATTCTCTGTCATTTATATCACGGCAATGTGCGCTGCAGCACAACTCCACAACATACTCTTTAAAAAAAATGGCGCACGCGAAGGAATAATCCGAATGGAACGGAAATAGGTATATGTGATGTTTATGTTCAGACAAACAAATGATTACAATTTCGGAAAAATTTGGTGATTTATTCAAGAGAACGAGCGTCACAAATTGAGGAAGTCAGCAATTAGTTGGCCCACCTCTGGCCCTTATGCAAGCAGTTATTCGGCTTGACACTGATGAGAGTGTTGTTGGAAGTCCTCCTGAGGGATATCGTGCCAAATTCTGTCGAACTGACAGACCGGAAAAATCCAGATCTACTTGGAGGAGCCTGCCCACAATACTCCAAACGTTCTTAGTTGAGGAGAGATGGTTCAAATGGCTCTAAGCACTATGGGACTTCACATCTAAGGTCATCAGTCCCCTAGACTTAGAGCTACTTAAACTTTACTAACCTAAGGACATCACACACGTCCATGCTCGAGGCAGTATCTGAACCTGCGACCGTAGCAGCAGCGCGGTTCCGGACTGAGGCGCCTAGAACCGCTCGGCCACAACGGCCGGCTTGGGGAGAGATACAGCGATCTTTCTAGCTAAGGCAGGGTTTGGCACACACGAAGACAAGAAGTAGAAACTCTCGCCGAGTGCGGGCGGGTGTTATCTTGCTCAAACTTTAAGCCCAGGATGGCTTGCCATGAAGAGCAACAAAACGGGGCGAGGAACATCTTAGACGTACCGCTGTACCGTAAGGTTGCCGCGGATCACAACCAAGGGGGTCCTGCTGTGAAAAGAAATGGCACGTGTAATGAACCTTGCCTCCTTGGAAATTACGTACGTCAGTTGAAATGTACGATTCCGTGTTCATTTTGCCAGTCTTGGATTAGTTTTCATACTTAAATTGTACATTCCACATCTAAAGATATTTCTTAATCTATTTGATTGCCTAAAATCTATTTTTATGGTAATATTTTTATATTATTCATATCGATCCAGTTCGTAATATCGATCTTGAACTTGGAAAATTAGTAATCACAATTATCAACTTAAATAATATAGAAAACAGTTTACAGGAAGTCAGTATTATTATGTTCCAACTTTCATTCAAACAAAGCATCCGTCTTCAGTTTTTATTTTTCTAGGTTTACTATAGATAATTAAACCGATTTTATAAAATTACTGGAAGTAGCTGTTTTTCATATAGTTAAAATTTACAACCTTTTTTATTAACCATTGGGCATATCAATCTTCAAGGAAACAAATATTTACAGAAAACATTATCTAAATTAAATCTAGAAACATTTCTGTGAAGATAGTAATGTTAATACTAATTTGGACTTCAAACTGTTCTGGAAGTTCCTGAAGGGGATTTTGCTTTTTCATGCCAAGCACGCCAGAGTTGTTTCAGAGTTGCTCTAGACAGATTCAGAGGAGAGTGGATTTAGCAGTCATTGAGTTTGGTATACGCTATTTTCTGATGGCTATGTTTTTCATCTAGTTAAAAAATGCTACACACTGTGTTTTCTTAAGTATTGTTGTGTAAATACTGTCAAGAACAGATCAATAAATGAAAACTGTGTTCAAAAGTAGCATAATATTCCAGCAATTTGCTATTAAAAGCAGATACATTATAAGTTTATATAGAAACAAAGAAGCCAGTCTAAAAATTGAGAAACTTTGCAAGGTAAGTAGATTTATGTTCCAGTATAATGTTTATTCCCTTCCAAAATTATTTGAACGTTGACAACACTAGAACAATCAATTTAACGTGGTAAATTTGCTTTGTTATATGTATGAACAATAAGTACAAAAGGGTTACATTATACATCCCGGACCATCGCCACTGGTTTTCTGGCTGTAGGGAGGGCAACAGTCTTGTTGATATTCCACCGCTGTCCGGAGCGTCTCCAGACGCTGGTCCTCGGGGCTCTGTTCGAAGTGGACTCATTAGCGAAGACAATTCTACATCAGTCAATGAGATTACAGGTCTAAGACGTGTCTGGAGACATCCCAGACAGTGCGAGACACCAATCCAATTCTCGCCAGCCATATTGTCCGAATACCAGGAGTGATGGTCTAGGTTACCAATATTCATTGTTTCTCGTCTGCGGCACCCTTGCAGCACAGCGGTACGTCTACTATATTCTACGACCCGTTTTGTTGCCCTTAATAATCGTGGTCCTGCGGTAGCGTTCTCGCTTCCCGCGCACGGGGTCCCGGGTTCGATTTCCGGCGGGGTCGGGGATTATCTCTGCCTCGAGATGACTGTGTGTTGTGTGTCTTTCATCATCATTTCATCCTCATTCACTCGCAAGTCGCCGTAGTGGCGTTAGAGAACTTGTGGAGAGGCGGCCGAACCGCCCCGCAAGGGGTCTCCCGGCCACCAATGCCATACGCTCATTATTATGCCCGCCTGCACTCGGTGAGAGTTTATATTGCTTGCCTTCGTGCTTCCCAGATCCTACCTTGCCCAGCGAGGTCAATGGCTCTCTCACCAACTGACAACGTTTTGAGCATTATGGGTGGGACCCTCCAAAACTCTCCGGAGTTTAATAATCTCCCTCAAGAGAACAACTAACAATTCTGTCAGTCAATGCCAAGCCGAATACCTGGTTTCATAAGTGCCGAAAGTGGACCAGTGCGTTATTGACTTTGCTCAATTTGTGAAGCTCTTTCTCTTGAATAAATCCTCGAATTTTCTTAAAATTGTAATAATTTGTTTGTCCGAATATCTACGTCACATCTACCGATTTCCGTCATATTCAGATGATTTCTTCATGATGTAATTATTTTGCTCTTCTACTCTTAGAAAACACCGTAGATTTTTCTGACAAGATAGTTCTGAACATACTTTAACAGCATTGTTTTGAAATTGAGAAGCGCAGACTGAAGAGTAATTCAAAGTGGGAAACAATAATTTTGTTGCAATCAGCACGTTATGGAAACCACACTGTTAATAGTTATTAAATTTGGCGAGCAATATCTACAAAATGAAGAGTGTGAGAGGCTGCATGTTTAACCAAGAGTCAGTCTTGCGAGGCACCGGCGAGCTGACTGCTTCTTACCTCATAGCCGAATTGAAACGTGTGCGCCGTTACCACGTGACGTGATAGTGAAACTACTGTCTCTTGTAGCTTTGGTAATCGCCCCGGTTTACGTTACGAAACTCCTCAGATGAATTACCATGTCAGTCATCTCTTCTTGGAGTGTACAAAGGGTGATCCAGAAGCTTGTGTACAAAGTGAAAGAGCAAATGCAGGAGTCAAAATACAACATTTTTTGAACAGAAACTTGCCAGTAACTCCCCCACCCACACCACTGACTCCTTACGTTATCGTATTCCCATGTATAGTAATCAGCTTCAAACATCGGATTACTTTGCACAAGTTAGTGTGTTAAATATTTGACGTCAAGCATGTCGAATGCGAAACACTAAAAATGTTGATTTTACGCTGAAGAATCGAAGAAATTGGTTCACCAGCCTAATATTCAGTAGGGTCCCCAGGAGCACTCAGAAGTACCGCAACACGACGTGGCGTGGACTCGGCTAACGTCTGAAGCAGAGCTTGAGAGAACTGACTCCATGAATCCTGCAGGGATTTCCATAAATCCGTAAGAGCAGTAGGGGATGGAGATCTCTATTGAATAGCATTTTGCAAGGCATCCCTGATATGCTCAGTAACTTTCATATCTGGGGCTTTGGTGGCCAGTGGAAGTGTTTAAACTCAGAAGAGTGTCCTGGAGCCACTCTGTAGCAAATCTGGAAGTGTGGGGTGTCGCATTTCCTGATGGAATTGCCGAAGTCCGTCGGAATGCACAATGGACATGAATGGAAGCAGGTGATCAGAAAGAATGCTTACGGACGTGTCACCTCTAAGATTCGTGTCTAGACGTATCAGACGTCCTATATCACTCCAACTGCACATGCCCCACATCATTACAGAGCCTCCACCACCTTGGGCCGGCCGCAGTGGCCGAACGGTTCTAGGCGCTTCAGTCCGAAACCGCGCAACTGCTAGGGTCGCAGGTTCGAATCCTGCCTCGGGCATGGATGTGTGTGATGTCCTTAGTTAGGTTTAATGAGTTCTAAGATCTAGGGGACTGATGACCTCAGATGTTAAGTACCATAGTGCTCAGAGCCGAGCCACTAGCTTGAACGGTACTCTGCTGACATGAAAGGTCCGTGGATTTATGAGATTGAGATTGTCTCCATACCCGTACACGGCCATCCGCTCGCTACAATTTGAAACGAGACTCGACCAACCATGCAACAAGTTTCCAGTCATCAACAGTCCATATTCGGTGTTGACGGGCCCAGGAGAGGCGGAAAGCTTTGTGTCGTGCAGCCCTCAAGGGTACACGAGTAGGCCTTCGGCTGCGAAAGCCAATATCGATGGTGTTTCATTGAATGGTCGGCACGCTGACACTTGTTGATGGTCCAGCATTAAAGTCTGCAGCAGTTTGCAGAAGGGTTGCACTTCTGTCACGTTGTACGATTTTCTTCAGTCGTCGTTGGTTCTTGCAAGATCTTTTTCCGGCCGCAGGGATGTCGGAGATTTGATGTTTTACCGGGTTCCTGATATTCATGGTCCACTCCTGAAATGGTCGTACGGGAACATCCCCACTTCATTGCGGCCTCGGAGATGCTGTGTCCCATCGCTCGCGCGCCGATTATAACATCACGTTCAGACTCACTTAGATCTTGATAAATTGTCGTTGTAGCAGCAAAAAACGATCTAACAACGGTGTCAGACACTTGTTGCCAACCGAAGGGCCATATTCTTCCTGTTTTCATATATCTGTGTGTGAATACTCATGCCTATACTAGTTTTCTTGGCGCTTCAGGGTATTACTTTCGGATTATTCACCCATAGATTAACGCAGAAATCAGAACCAGTGATATAATGATATATTCTTTCAGGTATAATCAGTAGTATACATGGACACAGTTCACAAAATATGTTGGGGGCAGAGTTAGCAGTAAAGAACAAGTAAATTAAAAGTCGTTCGTGAGGCTTGTGTTTTATTAGGTGAACAGATAAAATTTAGTAAACGTTTTTAGTTTCATTATCTTATGCGGGCTGTCGCCGAAAAACAGCTTCGTAAAAGTTTAAAATTATGTGAAAAGTTTGTTGGATTTTGCTAAGTTCTGTCATTCTCAAATAAGGGATTATAATACTCTAGGTAATTTGCGAGCCATAGCGACGCCGCCTCGAGACATATAAACAGTATCTAGCTTTGGTGCTTATTTTGTTAAACCTTTAACGTAAGTTTATAGCTCTAAATGAGTATATAATGAGAATATTAATTTTTTTAATTCGGTCAATAGTTATATAAATTATTGAAAATCTTATTGAAAAAGATCGCTTCAGCTGTATGATAAATACACTCCTGGAAATGGAAAAAAGAACACATTGACACCGGTGTGTCAGACCCACCATACTTGCTCCGGACACTGCGAGAGGGCTGTACAAGCAATGATCACACGCACGGCACAGCGGACACACCAGGAACCGCGGTGTTGGCCGTCGAATGGCGCTAGCTGCGCAGCATTTGTGCACCGCCGCCGTCAGTGTCAGCCAGTTTGCCGTGGCATACGGAGCTCCATCGCAGTCTTTAACACTGGTAGCATGCCGCGACAGCGTGGACGTGAACCGTATGTGCAGTTGACGGACTTTGAGCGAGGGCGTATAGTGGGCATGCGGGAGGCCGGGTGGACGTACCGCCGAATTGCTCAACACGTGGGGCGTGAGGTCTCCACAGTACATCGATGTTGTCGCCAGTGGTCGGCGGAAGGTGCACGTGCCCGTCGACCTGGGACCGGACCGCAGCGACGAACGGATGCACGCCAAGACCGTAGGATCCTACGCAGTGCCGTAGGGGACCGCACCGCCACTTCCCAGCAAATTAGGGACACTGTTGCTCCTGGGGTATCGGCGAGGACCATTCGCAACCGTCTCCATGAAGCTGGGCTACGGTCCCGCACACCGTTAGGCCGTCTTCCGCTCACGCCCCAACATCGTGCAGCCCGCCTCCAGTGGTGTCGCGACAGGCGTGAATGGAGGGACGAATGGAGACGTGTCGTCTTCAGCGATGAGAGTCGCTTCTGCCTTGGTGCCAATGATGGTCGTATGCGTGTTTGGCGCCGTGCAGGTGAGCGCCACAATCAGGACTGCATACGACCGAGGCACACAGGGCCAACACCCGGCATCATGGTGTGGGGAGCGATCTCCTGCACTGGCCGTACACCACTGGTGATCGTCGAGGGGACACTGAATAGTGCACGGTACATCCAAACCGTCATCGAACCCATCGTTCTACCATTCCTAGACCGGCAAGGGAACTTGCTGTTCCAACAGGACAATGCACGTCCGCATGTATCCCGTGCCACCCAACGTGCTCTAGAAGGTGTAAGTCAACTACCCTGGCCAGCAAGATCTCCGGATCTGTCCCCCATTGAGCATGTTTGGGACTGGATGAAGCGTCGTCTCACGCGGTCTGCACGTCCAGCACGAACGCTGGTCCAACTGAGGCGCCAGGTGGAAATGGCATGGCAAGCCGTTCCACAGGACTACATCCAGCATCTCTACGATCGTCTCCATGGGAGAATAGCAGCCTGAATTGCTGCGAAAGGTGGATATACACTGTACTAGTGCCGACATTGTGCATGCTCTGTTGCCTGTGTCTATGTGCCTGTGGTTCTGTCAGTGTGATCATGTGATGTATCTGACCCCAGGAATGTGTCAATAAAGTTTCCCCTTCCTGGGACAATGAATTCACGGTGTTCTTATTTCAATTTCCAGGAGTGTATTTATTTATTATCGAAATGGTTTCGTAGCGTTAGAGCCACATCTTCAGCGATACATGTGTGTATAAATAACAGACGACGTATAAAGATTCTGCTTCCGGGAAAAATGTAACTAAAATATAAGTGAAACTACATGGGAAAATTGTGCACTCACATTCATTCATAACTTACTTCAAGCGATAACCAAAAGATGACCGAACACTATCTGTCCATTTCTGACAAAAATGGTCTACCGTAAAGAGGTTGGTAGTCCATTTAAAAATACTTCAGAATGCAGGCAGCATAATCCCGATCCCATAAATCTAAAATAAGGATAAAATGGTTACGTTGGCTGACGGCCATTGCGGAGACAATTTTGGCAGCCCCTTGGTTCATCTGATTGGTCAGCTGATCAGCTGTTGCAGATCCATTTGTCTGTACACAAACCTACATCCATCGTTCAAATCTGTCATCTATGGCCCGCGATTTTGGATAGCGCCATTGTGCTACGTACGGTATACTTTAACCACGCCGGCAAGCGAACAGACAAACTTTGCTGATTCGGAAATAATTCTACCCTTATCCCAAAAGTCAATGATTAAGCCCCTTTCCAAGTCGGATAAATCGCTCTTTTTCTGCATTACGGCAATGGTTGCACTGTCCTACCTACCTCGCACCCCCCCCCCCCCCCCTCACCACCCCTCCCCTTCCAACGAGCTTTATATAGCCTCCAGCACTAGTGCTGCCGTCTGTGCGCGATTATTGCACGTTGACGTCGAGCATAAACTGTGGTCACGTTAATCTGACTGGCCGTGTAGTAAATGATAACAAAAAATTATTACACTGTAAATTAGAAGGGCCGTAAGAGGAGTAGACATAGGGCTTTAAATATCGCCCTGAAGAAAATAGAACTACATAATCAATTTTTTGTTTGTTTGCAGATACATGTTTACAGTCCTGAAACTCATTGAGGTCTGGACGCCACAGTATCGTAGGAAACTGCTAGGCTCTAGGTGATTCAAAAGAAAATGGCGCAGCATATCTACACTTTATTTAGTTTAATTGTGTATCACAGCTCACACAAATGACTTCGTAGGTGGTTTAGTGCCATCATCATTGTATTTGAATACATTATATAATAGTTCATCAACAAATTTGCGAGACAGTGATTGCCTTATGTAGCATGCCTATATTAAAAAAAATGGCAATGTTGAGGAGTTGCAGATTCGAAATCTGACATAGGCCCCAGTTAACCTAGTTGTCCCATGTGTTGATGTAGTGATGCAATTTTTTCTGGCTATAGTGTATTAGCAGACAAGTAAAGAAATATTTGCTTGTCTCCTTAGTCGTCATTCAGGATATTCGTTCAACCTAGATTTCTGGTCAGTGAGGCCATTACTTGTGTGCAAGATATAAAGGTATTATATTGCATTTGTGCCACCAATCACTGTGAGTGGACTGTGTAATTGGATCGCGCATTACTGCAGTGGGGTATTCATTACAGAGGAGGTGTAAACTGAACGTCAGGTGGGAGGCTGCATTTTTCTGGGCGGGCGCGCACGCATTGTTTGCCGCTGTGCGCCGTGCCTAAAAGCGCCGTCTTTACCGTGGAGAGAGACAAAGGGAGCACGTAGCGGCGGCGGCAGTAGCAGCTGTTGCGCCGGGTCGATACCCCGCTGCGCCCCTCCCCACCCCACCCCAACAGACCCCGGCGCCTGGACCCTCCTCACCAGCCGACGGTCTCCATGGCAACGCGCCGTCGGTAAACACATTATGCCCGACAGCTTTCGTGGGCGCTTTTCGCCGGCGCCCGGACTCCCGCCTCAGTAGGATTGCAGCCTGTCTGGCGTAAGTGGGGGCTGCACACGACCACTGCACGAGGGGCTCGCCGCATCTTCAGCGAATTATTCTGTGTGCAAACCAATGGTGTACTCGTAGAAGGTCTGAGCGATAAACTGAGTGATTAATGCTCAAAATGACCTTTCAACGTTTATTATTTTTATACTACAAATCCTAATAACTAGTATTTGACACTTGCATGCCACAGGAAAGTATTCCTAGCTAATTAGCCAACCCTGTCTCAGAAATTTCCATTAACACAATTAGCAGCTGGCTTCATTCCTAAGGTAATATTGTGTCTTCTCGTTTACACATGGTTTCGCCCACATATGCGTTCGACACATATATTGAAAACGCCTCATCTTCTCATCCTTCCTTTCTCTGTGTCGCCACCATCCTCTCACGGCTATCTACCTATCTCCTCCTCCCCACTCCCTCTGTCTCTTCATCTCCACCACTCCCAATCTTTCTCAATTTCCTCCACCCCCTCTTTCTGATAATATCTATCTGCACCCTACCTTATCCTCCTTCTCCTCTACCTTTTTATTTCTGCCTTCCTCTTTTCATTTTCACCTGCCCACTACCCCTCTACATCTTCCGCCTCCCTCATGCACCCCACCCTCCTCCCCACTCTCCATGTATTCCCTCTTCTGCTCACTCTGTCCATTCCCTCCCCTATCCATCTCAACCTGTCGCCATAGGCACTTGTACGATCAGTTGAGCTGGCAGATTTTACTCTCACAACACACATGTCATGCAGGGCAGCCTACATTTTGGGGCTGGGAAAAGCGTTTCTTATGCGTGACATGTATGCTCGCAACACCAGCATCGATATTCTTTATACTTATATCATAAACTTCTTTCTCTGCTTGTATCTAATGTGACATCTATGTAACTGTCCTCTTTGCATAACATCTATGTAAATGTTTCATTCATTATTTATGCCCCTTTATGTCAATATAATTAATCTGTGGATGTAATTTTAAAATTAATGTTGTGTGAATGAATGGAAATGTTAAAAAATTACATGTAATACTGATTCATGCATAGGGTACTAAACTCTTTAATGCTGTAAAGCTGGAGGGAAGTCCCTCCACAACAAAATTCACTTGGCAGGAATAGAAAAGGCGGATTTGGCAGTCGAACTGTCATGTTCCTTAATGGTGCAAGTTAGTCGTTTGCAAACAGTGAGAGTCGATGGTTATCAAGCAAAGTGTTCACATCTTGTGTGCTGAATGAGGCAAGAAGAGCAGGAAGATTACATGATTTACCATCAGATGTGTAAGTAACTTGGCTTCTTAGTTATGGCTTGCACCAGTTAGCTTGGTACAAGGAAAAGTCGTCGTGAAGAAGAGAATTGTCAGAGCTTCTTACACAGCAAGAGTCATGGGTACTTTTGCAGCCTTTTTGAGTAGCCACAGAAAATCGCCACAGCCACTACCTTCATCTTGTGGACCAATTATTTCGTTTCTTATCCAAATCATAATTCTATTTTGTTTAAGCTATGTGTTGAAGACCCATATTTAATCTCTGGCCATTTATAGAGGCACGGTCCTTCTCGAAGTGCTGCAGTGTTTCCGAGTATCCTAACCTTTTTAATCGAAAAGTAATTATTTTCTGTAACAAAATTTAATAATTATTCAGTGAGCCTAGTTTTAAAACAATCCAAGTGTTTTTTGATAAAAGCACTGTCAAAGTTTTGCCAAAACACAATCGCAAAGAGGTGATCTAAAGTGTTTTGCTTAAATTTTGTGCTGCTGAAAGCTCAGTACTGTTTTAAAGATACATTAATAAAACTGGGATTATCAGAATAGTTACTGTTCAGTAAAACAGAAGGGCCAACATTAGGAACAATTACTGCACAGGTTTGCAGTAATATTTGTATTTTAATGTGTATGAAGTTAAAAGGCGTTTCTCTTATTGTGTGTTAACTAAAATGTTCTGTCTTAACCTGAGCCAGTTTATAAATAGTTTTTGCGTCCCCATGCCAGTTTTCAAGTCAGTTTTACCAATAAAAATACTAAAGAAATGCAACTTTCATTCTTATAACTTGTGGAAACTGTAATAGACTGAGCTATGAGCTATGTAGTATGAAGAAGTGAATGCTGATTGAGGAAACAAATAGTAATCAGAATAGAGAATATTATTACCCCCATTTCAGTGACAGTATTTTCCAATAATTAAGCTGGTAACAGAACCTCTTGTCGACGTTAGTATTCCTCCATCATTTGTAATCATTTACCAATAATGATCACTAGATTCCTACAATAACGTACAGATGGTGAGTGTTGCTGAGAGACAGTTGCTGACAAAAGTTTCAATATTAGTTCAGTGATGTTCATGTCAAATTGCTGTTGCTTTCAGTATCAAGAAAAGTCAGTCCCAGTAGTTATTATCTTTATAATCAGAGCTAGTACTTGGAACAAGTTCGCGTAATTAGGCTGGCGACCGTTTCCTTTTATGTAATTGCCGTTTACTTATAACTGAGAGAATCTTGGTGTGAGTGCCGATTGTTTATCTATTGCTAAGAATAGTAGCACTTTTAGCGAAGTGTGTTGTAGCCTGCCCTTCACAAAAGATTGATTTGGCTGGCTGATACTGTTCCCACACAACGTATCAGTCGCACAGGCCACTCTATACGCCAGGAGCTGGAAAAACCACGTTATTGCTTGTATCTCCAGTCATATTGGAGCTAGGTGGTTATAAACTCAAAGTACTTGTAAAACCTGTTGTTTCTGTACAAAATTTGGCTGAAACATCCAGGAGTTTGACTGGAGATGCCTCACACACACACACACACACACACACACACACACACACACACACACGCTCACAGACTGCATCATATATGCAACACGTAACTGTAGCTTAAAGACCATCAATGTTTCTCGACCATCAACTTAAATACATTACACTAATGGAGAACTTTGCTCAGCTGAGAAACAGATCACATAAGCATCACACCTAGATAGCAGTAAGTGCAATGGATACATATCACGTTTTCTGAAAGGCCTACAAATTAAGTTTTTATTGACGTATTTAAAACAATGAACTACCAGTAAAATTACATTACTTTTTAATGAAAACATTATTCCATGGGTTGAGGTAAAAACTTACAAAACTTACAATGGCATGGTAGTTAACAACTTCAAAAACATAATTTTGAAAAAAATGCTTTAGCCTGCCCAGCAGAACCTACCTTTTAATAATCCCGAGATCGACATGCCTAGTAAATATACTAACAGAAAAACTCTCCCTTAAAAAAAATGGTTCAAATGGCTCTGAGCACTATGGGACTTAACTGCCGTGGTCATCAGTCCCCTAGAACATAGACCCACTTAAACCTATCTAACCTATAGACATTACACACATCCATGCCCGAGGCAGGATTCGAACCTGCGACCGTAGTTGTCGCGCGGTTCCAGACTGTAGCGCCTAGAATCGTTCGGCCACTCCGGCCGGCTCTCCCTTGAAATGAATGTTTTGCAAAAGGCTCTATTGAGTACCCAGGCCAATGACTAAAGCCCTTAACCAATGTTAAACAGTTTAAGGTACAGCCCATGAGCAGTAGAAACAAAACTATACTCCAATTAAAATCACGTTTTGATTGACAGACCACAGTGGCGGGGGGCAGTGTTGCCAGCATGCAGCCAGTCACGCTTCGCTAAATATTGCAAGTACTTACAAAACAGGCAACAGCCTGGTGTTAGAGAAAGAACTGCAATTCGAGGGCCGTTGTCCCCTACCACTCGACTCTCTGAGACGTCAGTCACAAAGCAGTTTTAACCTGAGTATAAATGACCAGTGTACAACTCGCTCATGGCATACACTGACAACAAGCTGCTCCATACAATAGGCGCCCCAGGCAAGTCTTTGCACAACTGCTGGACATCAAATGCTTGTAACCTTAAACCAGAGTGTGATCATTCATGGGGAACTGTAATTAACTTGGCGTAATGCCATCTGCAAGCTTTTCTATGAGCCAGTAATTGCACAAACAAACACTGTAAGTCAGGAACCAAACCGTCGACCTCCTGATACGTCAAAACAAATTATTTTATCCAAACACGTGAATAGAGAGTTCCTTAAACGCACTACATTTTGTGCCGCAAAACACCGCAGGTTAGCCCAAGAGTCGGAAGGCAGTGTGGCCTTGTTCCATAGTACTTTCGAAACATCGGAAAGTTCAAGTACTTGACAAGAAGGGACAATCAAATTAGCAACCACTTCTGTAGTTAGAAAAATGGAACCTACCACTTCCGTTCACTAAGTTGTCGAGTGAACTGCATCTCATATCGAACAGATGTACCAAGACCTCATTGAGAACATCCACAATGTACCACACTACACACGAGTTCCAGCACAGCCCACGGTAAACGTCGCGTTGCGAATCCTGACGCAACTATCGGACACATTACCAGTGACACTACAATATACCCACCCGGTGTTTTCACATTCTGGCGTCTTGCCGAAATGTATTTCTTCTCCACAAGGAGAACGTTCACGTTTGCCTGCCAACACACCACAGTCTGACCTTCGTCGGCTTCGTTATAGAGGAAACCACAAGACTCAGAAGCAAGGGTCGACTTCTGTATGGCCAATCGAACCACGCCATTTGCGACATAAACAATGGTATCTGCTATAACAGAAACTGGTGATGAATGTGCCGCTCTTAGCGGTACACCTCTGTGAAGCGCATTATGGTTTCTTTCCGTCAAATTCGTGTATGGGAAAACTAACTGCTTAAATGCCTCAGTAAGCGTCGTAATCGGTAGGCAGCTCGGAAGAATGCCAGCGAAGGGTGCGGCGAGGAGGCCTGAAATAATCTGTCCCGTGCTCCCTTCAGCTCTATGACTGCCCGGAGCTTTCCGAAAAATATTGCTTTACAAGTTGGTTTCACTGTCAGCCTTGTGTTCCATTCTTCACCTAACAATGATTGTAATTCCCCATCTAGGCTAAGTATCGATGTGAAACAGAGGACAGAAATAATAAGCCTTTATCCAACAGCCGTAAGTTGCTGCGACTAATGGTCCTACCGCCACAGTCAAGTTCGACAAAAGAGAGGATGGACAGGACACGTCGTTTCCTAATGTACTTTACTTGCCATAGAGGGAAGCAGGAAGCTTAAATTTTGTATATGAACATGGGATGTGGGGCCTTTTCTTCAAGGGCGGAGGGCCAAAAAGAAGCTATGTTATAATGGACAGTCGTCTGTCACGGGTAGACAGCCATGAATTCATACCCAAAGGAACATTGCATCGTAATTTGGAATACCACAGGCACTGCAATATCGTATTTAACCGCCGACATCGTGCAAGCGACTTTCAAGTAAAACGTACCCCGGAATATACGCAGTGGATGTACGAATACAGGTTGTAGACACATGGTTTTACGACACATCGAACTTTGGATCTGGCCGTTAGTCGTATTCGGATAGCTTAACACTAAGGCGATCTCGGGTAAGTGGGAAATCCGGGTTCGAGTCCCCATCCAGCATAAATTTTCACTGTCTTCATTTCATTATACATCTGGTGTCCGTACTTTGCGAATAAACTTCATGTATACTATCAAAGTGAAGTCCTTGAAGGTGTTTTTTAAGGTTTTGAAACAGATGAAAATTGTCTGGGGCCACGTCGGTACCCTATGGAGGGTCATCGGTGACAGTGAACCGAAGGCTTTGGATTGTTGAAGTTGCTTCTTATCTGTGGTATGGCATTCTAATGCTGAAGGAGAGGATGCTCCATTTTTGGACGAATTCATCGAATTCGAAACTCGATTACAGCATGCGGTTCCCCACGCACCAATGTAGTTACATTAGACATCGCCATGTTACACGCTACAATTCATCGCCCTGTATTCGTAGAGGACTGCAAATATGTTGACATGAAAAGAAAGACGTAGAATGTTAATAATGTTTGTTTCATTTAAAAAGATTTAAAAGTTTTCACATAAAATAATCCAGAGGCATTACTTTTCAGCACGCCCTCGTATCACCATTGCAAGTTGGTTAGTGGCAACCAGAATTTTTTAAGTCCCGCCCGAATAAATTTCGTACCTTAAGCAGTCACTGGCCCGCAGATATTCGTGAGTTACTGCATCTCATCGTTCAGCAGTCTTCTGAAAAAGAAGTACTCTCCATAATATCCCGAGAATTTTGCCGAAACACACCACACACAGTTATTGTTCAACGCGAAAATTCATACGCAAATAACTTCCAACAAATCCACTTAACATATCCAGACTTTCACTACAACATTTAAAACTGAAGTCGCTTCACAATTATAGCAAAGGGACCGAAAGAACGAAGGAGTTTTTCATATCAGCCGGAATTTGTACGTCGCGATTCTAGATGATCTGTGCAGTAAGAGGTTTCAACGAGCGACTCTTCCAGACATAGAACTGTAGCATACGAAGCCCTAGCCTAATTGCTGGAAATGCTTAATTCCTATTGTCTGACCATAAAGTAGCCAATCGGAAAAGCTCCAGCCCTCAAACACTCGCGGTCGTCCCTAACTTATCTACTGGAATCACGCAAAGCGATTTATGAAAGAACTGCTAAATTTACTACAGAAAGTTCGAATTATTCTCAGAAAATTAATTTTAATTGCTGTACCGCCCATCTTTCCTTCTGGCTGCTTTTATACAGAATCATACACATAGGGAATACATCACAAGACAGATGGTTCCACAAGAAATTTCCCTTACATACATTTACGTAGTTTTCAATAAAATAAAACATCCACACTTTACGTTTATCCTCCGTGCACTCTCTCATTCTGCACAATACTCACAAATCAAAACATGATTAAATAATGATTTTAAGTTGATCACTTTTGTCATACAGCTATTGTAACGAAAGCAGTGAAAAAATCTAGAAAGACGATATCTAGGAAATAAATCTTTCTAGTTACTTTCAGATTAGATTATGAGTGAATACATTACAATCTCTAGTTCACATTGTTAGTACCAGAAAAGTTATTACGGGCTTTAGCAAAAATTTCATACCTATGAAAGTAGTGAAGATAATGAGCTGAGGTCTCAACAGTATTGTAATATCAGTACAAGTCTGTATATAGAGAATTAAAAAGATCGAATATAGTTTTAATACTACTTTTTTTTTAGATTCATAAGGAGTGTGCATAACGTATCGCTCGCACGGTTAGTCAGCTCATTGGTCAGCAGTCTCAGCGTCAGTTGTGCCAGTTGTGCGAATACGAGACCCAAAGAAACTGCCCTCCCTCCCGGCTACAGGACCAGACACTCTCTAAGATCACTTACTTTACGACAAGGAGTCAACACTCGGAGTAAGCCGCTACGTTACACACTCTGTGCGCAAACAAGCTACTTCTTTTTGCTGTGGTTTTCTGGATTTAAACGCAAAATTTGAGGCCGGCCTCCGTATTTTTTAAATTAGGGCGCTCGGCTGTACAGCTCCCCTATGTGACAGAGTTGGCCATGTTCGCAACTGGCATACTGAAAAACTTCATTATATATCCATTCGTCATGAGGAAATTCACTGGCAAGGGATGAAACCGATCTTGAGCCTAAGTGTTGGGTTTTTTGTAAATGTTAGTAATATACTTAAATGTACTCCAAGGCAAAATTACATAAATGAAAGAGGATATGGATGAAGATGAGCATTGACGGACATAAGCCGAAACGAGGTCCTTCAAGTAGACATCATTCCATTATAACTACTGATAGTCTTGGGAGACCCAGCCATGACAAAAATCTTCAACTGGTGTGCAAGATATGTCAGACTGCCTATACCCTCAGAGCTTCAAGAAGAATATAATAATTTCTGTTCCAATAAAAGCAGGTGCTGACGTATGTGAATATTACCGAACCATCAGTTTCATAAGTCATGGCTGCCGGCCGGAGTGGCCGATCGGTCCTGGCGCTACAGTCTGGAACCGCGCGACCGCTGCGGTCGCAGGTTCGAATACTGCCTCGGGCATGGACGTGTGTGATGTCCTTAGGTTAGTTAGGTTTAAGTAGTTCTAAGTTCTAGGGGACTGATGACCTCAGCAGTTAAGTCCCATAGTGCTCAGAGCCATTTGAACCATTTGAACTTATTAAGAGTTGAGGAGCATGAAAGGGGAGCAGTTGTTGAGAAGGGGGTGAGACACGATTGTAACCTATCCCTGATGTTATTCATTCTGTGTATTGAGCAAACAGTAAAGGAAACCAAAAAATATTTGGAGTAGGAATTAAAGCTCACGGAGAAGAAATAAAAACTTTGAGGTTTGCGGATGACATTGTAACTCGTCAGAGAAAGCAAAGCCGGCCGAAGTGGCCGTGCGGTTAAAGGCGCTGCAGTCTGGAACCGCAAGACCGCTACGGTCGCAGGTTCGAATCCTGCCTCGGGCATGGATGTTTGTGATGTCCTTAGGTTAGTTAGGTTTAACTAGTTCTAAGTTCTAGGGGACTAATGACCTCAGCAGTTGAGTCCCATAGTGCTCAGAGCCATTTGAACCATTTGAGAAAGCAAAGGACTTGGAAGAGCGGTTGAACAGAATGGACAACGTCTTTAAAGGAGCATGTAAGATAAACATCAACAAAAGCAAAACAAAGATAATAGAATGTAGTCTAGTTTAATCAGGTGATGCTTAGGGAATTAGAGTGGGAAACTAGACGCCTATAATAGTAGCTCAGTTTTGGTATTTGGGCAGCAAAACAACTGATGATGGCAGAAGTGGGGAGGGCATAAATTGTAGGCTGACAATGGTAGGAAAAGTGTTGTTGAAGAAGAGAATTTTGTTAACATCGTATATAGAATTAAGTGATAGGAAGTCTTTTTTGAAAGTGTTTGTCTGGAGTGTAGCCATGTATGGAAGTGAGACATGGGCAATAAGGAGTCTATACAAGAAAAGAATAGAGGCTTTTGAAATGTGGTGCTGATCAGGTGGGTAGATCATATAACTAATGAGGAGGTACCGAACAGAATTGGGGAAAAAAGAAATTTGCGGCACAGGCTGACTAGTAGAAGGAATCGGTTGATAGGCATATTCTCAGACATCAAGGGATCACTAATTTAGTTTTGAAAATAAGTGTGGGGTATGGGGTGCTAAAAATTGTAGAGGGAGACTAAGACACGAATACAGTAAGTACACTCATGCTCATAAATTAAGGATAATGCTGATACATGGTGAAACAACGCTCTGGTGGGCGGTTTGCGGGTTTAAATCACCTCGGGATATGACCATGCAGTGCATCTGACCTGCGGTCGTCGCACGGTGGCGCTGGCAGCAGTCCACATACGCAAAGGTGTGTTGGTGCATGTCAGAGTACGATGCAGCGAGTAAGTGTGCAGACGTTTCCAGACGTGCTAATGGTGACTGTGTGTTGAAAATGGCTCAGTCAACACGTATTGATGACGTTATGGGGGGTAGGATGCTAGGGCGACTGGAGGCTGTTCAAACACAGCAGGTCGTAGCACGGGCCCTCCGTGTGCCACAAAGTGTGATCTCAAGATTATGGCAACGATTCCAGCAGACAGAAAACGTGTCCAGCCACCACAGTACGGGACGTGCACAGTGTACAACACCACAAGACGACCGATATCTCACCATCAGTGCCCGCAGACGGCCACGGAGTACTGCAGGTAGTCTTGCTTGGGACCTTACCGCAGCCACTGGAACAGTTGTCTCCAGGCACAGTCTACAGACGACTGAACAGACATGGTTTATTCGCCCGAAGACTTGCAAAGTGCATTCCACTGACCCCTGGTCACAGAAGAGCCCTAAAGTCTGGTGTCAAGAACACAGTATATTATCATTGGAACAGTGGTCCCACGTTATGTTCACGGACGAGTCCAGGTATAGACTGAACAGTGACTCTCGGCGGGTTTACATTTGGCGTGAACAAGGAACCAGAGACCAACCTCTGAATGTCCCTGAAAGGGACCTGTATGGAGGTCGTGGTTCGATGGTGTGAGGTGGGGTTATAATTGGTGCACGTACACCCCTGCATGTCTTTGACAGAGGAACTATAACAGATCAGGTGTATCGGGACGTCATTTTGCACTAGTATGTCCGCCTTTTCAGGGGTGCGGTGGGTCCCACCTTCTTTCTGATGGATGATAACGCACGGCCCCACCGAGCTTCCATCGTGGAGGAGTACCTTGAAACAGAAGATATCAGGCGAATGGAGTGGCCTAGCTGTTCTCCAGACCTAAACCCCATCCAGCACGTCTGGGATGCTCTCGGTCGACGTATCGCTGCACGTCTTCAAACCCCAGCCCACTTTAGGAGCTCCGACAGGCACGTGCTGGAATGGAAGGCTATACTCCAGCAGCTGCTCGACCACCTGATCCAGAGGATGCCAACCCGTTGTGCGGCCTGTGGACGTGTGCATGGTCATCATATCCCATACTGATGTCGGGGTATATGCGAAGGAAACAGTGGCGTTTTGTAGCACATGTGTTTCGGAACGGTTTTCTCAACTTATAACCAATACCGTGGACTTACAGATCTGTGTCGTGTGTGTTCCCTATGTGCCTATGCTATTAGCGCCAGTTTTGTGTAGTGCCACGTTCTGTGGCACCACATTCTGCAGTTATCCTTAATTTATGATCACGAGTGTAAATTCAGAAGGATGTAGGCTGCAGGTATTCGGGGATGACGGGACTTTCACGGGGCAGGGTAGCATGGGGATCTGCATCAAACAAGTCTTCATGCTGAAAGCCACAATAACAACAATATAAAACAAACAAGGCAACATCATGGTTCTAAAAATTATGCATAGAAAACAATGCGTTAAATTTCCTACGTTGATAGGTGATTTACAGTACAGTTACGAATACATACAAACGGCAGCGTTGGTGCTGCTGTGAAATAATGATTATGTGTCAAACATTATCATTACGATGGAAATGAAAAGATGCACACGATAATGAGTCTATTAAAGAAATTCAAAAAACATGTGTAACAGAGTGAATGACACGGAAAATTAGGCAGAAATGCCAGGATACATTGGGTTAAGAGTGTAATGGGGGCTGTGGGTTATGACTGCTGGAAAGGCTAAATGTCGGGGTGAAATTCCAAGTGAGGTATTGTCTGCAGCAGAATACATACGCAACATACTTTTCAGACATATATTGTTCTTTGTCAGTGTCATGCATTCTCATTATTGTGCTTTTACTATCACTGGCCAAATATCTCACTGGGTTTTTTATGCTTTTAGCAAGCCCCTACCGGAAAGCGAGAATTTCATGTCGTCATGTCGAATCGTGCCCGATAAGACGTTTAGAGCTTCTTCACGAGTCGTCCCAGATGTCTCTCAGATCGCCATTAAGATAAACTTTGACAATCTTCTGGAACTTCTTCGCTATTCAGTTCTGAGGATGACGCAGGCGTTGAACTGATCCCGGCGATGCTCAGTTGGTAATATTCAGGTTTCTGTCAGAGACTGAGTTATGTTGGCGCTGCAGTCGAGCCCACGCCATCGAACCCATTATCTAACGGACGCAGAATAATTCCGTTTGTGATTTATCGCCCAAGGGTAGCAGCTTAAAGACCTGCAGCAGCAACCGATCTCCGCCTGCCTCTCGATTAATTTCCAGTTGCTGCTGAACGTACCGTTGTCTGTTGCCAGTTTAAGGAACACCCACTCTCTGTGGGTATAAATCTAATCTACAGATCGCACTAAACGTCTCAATGAAAATTGTTATTATGATTTACACATGGTAACCACGTACTTCCTCCATTATATAGAGTGCCGATTTGTTATACAATACAGGGCTAATCAGCATTCTCTTTTGACAGACACATCGTTGTTAGTTTGTTACTTCCAGCTCCGTTAGAGTTTCCCGTTGCATGGGGAGCAGGAAGAATGATTGATTGAATGTCCTCACGATGCGGGGGCGGGGGGAGGGGAGTTATTGCAGCATATTCCTGGAATCCTTACTTACAGCTGGTTCTTGAACCTGTTTAGGTAGGCTTTCACCGGATAGTCTTCGTCTGTCTTCAAATGTCTGCCAGTTCCGTTTCTTCAACATCCCAGTGACACTCAAACCTGTCACCGTTCGGATTGCTCTTCTCTGTACACGTTCACCATTCCCAGTTAACTCCTACATGGCACAGCTCCTTTATACTTGAAAACGTCCTAGGCTTCGTCGCACATGTAGTTTTTAAGCAGTCTCCTCTGTGGATTGATAGCATTTCTCTAGTAGTTTACCAGTGAAGTGAAGTCTGCCACATGCTTCATCTAACACTGTGTGCATATGATCGTTCAATTTAATACCCCTACAAAGTGTTACACAAAAATATTTCTGTGAGTTGAGCGAACCCAGCAGTGGCCCGTTGACGTCGTAGCCATAGGACACGACGTTTTATCATTTTGTGATGCGCGCAGTTCTGCATTTCCGAACATTGAAAACAAGTTGCCAATCTTTGCAACATTTTGACATCTTGTCAAACATCGTCAGAATATTTGTGCAGCTTTCGTAAGACAGTACTTCATTATCGATAATCGGATGATCTGCGAAAAGTCTGAGGTTACAAAAGTGTGTGTTATTGCATGGTGGTGCGAAAATGAAACTAGAACAGTAGTGCTGGATTTTGCCGTTGTGTAGGAACAGTGAAAGACGTTCTGCATTTTTGCTTTTGCAAGGCTACCCTCAGTTTCGGTTCCCGTGTTATTGATTCGAGTCAGCACGCCAGCTATGGTCCCTCTGAGAGTCCATACGACGATACTTTCTTTCCGTTCCGTGAGATGCTCTTACAATGGTCACTGAAGACTACAAATTTCCCTCTTGAAAGTCCAGTGCTCATCATTCGGCATCTGTTTATTGCGTAGTCCTACTTTTTGTTTTGTACCGATTATTATGTAGCAGTCACAGTTCCTTTAATAGTTAATATCAAGTGTTGTTTCTTTGTAATTTCCTTACAGTTCTATCTGTCAGGGGATACAACTAATTATAGATTAAGCAAATCAGTTACTTGTATTTTAAACATGCTTTTCATCATGAAACTTAAATGTCTTTCACATATATCGTTCTTTAACAGGCACCGTTGTGTCAAAAAGATTATAAAGCGTCTTCAGTAGTGAATCATTTGCTTTATTTACAGCGCCTAAAGGATTTTCCCGGATTTCTTCGTTTATCTAGATGTTGTACGGCGTATCTGATTGAATACTTTAGATGATGATGCGATAGTGCACCACACATCTTCTCACAACATATTACAGAATCACAATATTTTGGGATGAACATGTTAGCTATCATAAAGATACGACGGTGATTCAAAAAGTAAGAGCACACTATTTTTTGCGAAGCATATATTTCACTTACAGATACAAGCAAGATGCCATATTTCAACATAACTGCCGTCTTTTTCGATACGCTTCTCATACCGTTGCACCAGATTTTTTATTCCATTCGAATAATAGGATTTCCGTTGTGCCTGCAACCAAGAGAGCACCGCTTCTTTAACCTCATCATCACTTTCAAATCGTCGTCCTCTGCGGGCGTTCTCCTGGGGTCCCAATATGGTAATACGAATGAGCAAGGTCAGCACTGTATGGGGCATGCAGTACGACCCAAAATCGCAGTCTCCGAATGGCAATAGTTGCAGCGGCGGTGTGGGGGCGCGTGTTGTCATGAAGGAGAACAGCACTTCTAGACGAAAGTCCTCTGCTACGGCTCCGTTTTGTTGGCTTTGGCCCGTTCTCCAACATGGCGCTGTACCGGGCACTGTTCAGTGTTTCACTCCTTCGCTGACAGAGCTCCAAAATCGGCCCATTCGTATCCCGAAAGAGGGGGAAAGACCTCTCCTGCAGAGAGCTGAAAGTTGAATTTCTTCTTGAGTGGAGAAGATGGGTGTCGCCGATCTGAAGACGGTCTGTTGCTTTCTGGTTCGTAGTGAGGCACCCAGGTTTCGCCTCCTATGACGGTAAGTGTCAGAAAGTAGTGATCCTCAGCACTGCATAGCACTAGAAATGATGTAGCAGCCTGAACACGCATAAACTTGTGTTCACCAGTGAGCATCCTAGGGACCCATCGTACACACAAAACCAGTGTTTGAGCACTTCGCTGATAATGGTATGAGCGGATCAGACAGTGACACTTAGTTCCCTGGCTAAAGCTTCGACAGAAATACGGTGGTCTTCAGGAATAGTGGTGAAAACGCGTCTCACAGCCGGCAGTAACGCCCGTGCTGCGACGACCAGAGCGTTGCTATCTGCGACTGACGTATGTCCACTTTTGAAGGCACCTGCCCACTCGTACACTCCTATCTCACTAATTCAGTTATCTTCATTCCTTTCCAACATCCTTCTACGGATTTTACGCCACTCGACCACAAAAACCGTATTACCGGTCGCTGTTCTTCTACGGTTCACGCAGTTGGTCCCGGCGGAGGTTCGAGTCCTCCCCGCGGGCTTGGGTGTGTGTGTGTTTGTCCTGAGGATAATTTTGCACGCAATTAGGGATGCGGCCATTTACTTTCAACTGTCTTTCCTATTCAGCTTGTCATGCCATCGTTCGACAAACGTCAGAACTTCCTCAAAGCATACATCTTCACTTCCCGGGAGTTTCAGATGCCTGATGTGTTAATTACATTTAATACTGTTAATTTGCTGTTATTTTTCAAACTATCCTCACAAAAGATGTCAGCAAGAGATGCTTGATAGATTCTGAGATACATTAATGTCATAGTGTTCTTAGCAGTACACAATATTGTAAGCAAGAATTTGACTACTTTAGTCTTAAAAACAAATCGAATCTGTGATGAGAATGAGAAGGGCAGAAGATTGTAGCTTGGAACGCTTTTCAGACATTTGACCCTAGGTAGCCCTGCAACAGAAGATTAATGTATTTCCTTTACTCTATTTTGAAATGATAGCATTCACTTCATGTTTGCTGCAGTCTTTTTCTGAAGTTCCAAAAATTACCCCAGAAAAGTAAGGCTTTTCCAAGTGCGCAAAACTGTTTCAAGGTACAACTTGATCATGTACCTAGCAACAAATGTTCTATTTATGTTTAAAATTGTTACGATCGAGAAAATTTTTTCAATAGTGTACTTAATTGTCTAAGTGATACATTATTACTCTATAATGCTCACTTTGTGGTCGAAGCTTGCTTCCTGATACGGTATGTAATAGGGAAATGTTGTCCTCCAGTGGGCAAACGGAATTTCTGTAGTTTTACCATTCAGACATGATTTGGAGAAGTTTCTCCATCTTCAGTGGGTTTTATTTATTATCTGTAAAATAATATAAAAGGAATTTGAATTTACGCATCTTGATATTTACCAGATTTTGACATTGTAGTATTGACAGAAACATTAACTAGAACAATAAATATACAATCAAAATATCCATAGGCCATCGAAATTCGCACCAATGAGGACCTCATAAACCGTGACTGTGGCTATAGTCTTAGCAAAGCTTGGGAACCAGCGAACGGGTTAATCAAGAGTAAATCGAGCAAACGTATAGTTGTGACGACCACGGCGGACAGAGCCATCACACCGACGTCATCTCAGACGCCGTCACAATCTGGTCCACCGCGCGACCGTGGCACGGGGCGCGGAAGGCGGAGGGAGCGCGCCGCGGGCGGAGGTTATTTAAATCGGCCACCGCCGCGACCGAACCCAGTTCCCTCTGAGCAGCCATAGCGTACGGATCTCCGTGCCGGCACGTTCACAGGAACTCAGTCCGTCAGTTCACCTGATGATGGCGACATGTATGATCGCCGAAATATTGTGCCCGTTGGACACTGTAGACCGGCAGTACACCCGTGGATATTTTGATTATCAAATACGCCGGGAGAAACTCAAGAATCACAATAAATATATACCTTATTACTACATTTTGGTGCTCACATGTCTGCTTGGTATTTGCTGCACAGGTACAATTATTGACATCCAGGATGTCATCTGCAACTAATAAGCACTTATCAATGTTTTGTTGCGTAATTCCTCAAATTTCAGGGCTAATATGACACAGATTTTTTTCCGAAGCTCTACTGTCATTTTATTGTTTTGTAAACAAATGTTTGCTATTTTACTCTTTGACAAACGGCAATAATATTACGGTATTATTTTTCGAAAACTTGTTGGATTGTAGGCTGATAGTGATCAGGCACTGAGAAATGATGACTGGGGAGAGAGAACAGACTATGTATATACATGTGTGCTTACTTCTTGTAGATCTCTTATTTTTGTGCTTCTACAGGGTGTTTGAGTGAAACTTCGTAACACAAACCGTTCACTGTTTGTGTGATGTTCACTTGATCCTCAGGCTTGCCCTTTGTGAGAATTTTGAAGTTTGCAGTGTCATTAGCCTAAGGGAGTTTGTGTTTTTGTTTGTGAGTGTGTGTGTGTGTGTGTGTGTGTGTGTGTGTGTGTGTGTGTGTATATATATTATCTGCCTTGGTCTTCTTACAACTGCTTTAGAGCTGTTCTGTTGCATTGTGCTGTGTATTCATTCAACAATTCTTTTCCTTTCACTACTAATTTTGTATAAAGTAATTTTCTTCTTCTACAAGTTTCTGTGGAGGACAACTACAAATATGGACTTCAAATAAATAGCAGTTGAAAATGGATACAAACAAACATGTTAGACAAAACTAAACCAAAATATTAGAACAAAAATGAGAACTGCACCCAACACTGAGCAGCAAACAGATCAGCACCAATACACAGACTCGCAGAATATACTTGCACAGAACACAAACACACACAACACTTCTGAAAACGACGCATCAACAACAACAAACAAATTGCACATACACACCCCTACAACAATAAAGCATCTCACAAAATAGATAGTATAGTCAGGAAAACTGCCTACACTACAGATAACTCTACACATAAGAAACTGAGAGTAACTAACACACAGCCGGCCGAAGTGGCCGAGCGGTTCTAGGCGCTTCAGTCTGGAACCGCGCTGCTGCTACGGTCGCAGGTTCGAATCCTGCCTCGGGCATGGATGTGTGTGATCTCCTTAGGTTAGTTAGGTATAAGTAGTTCTAAGTTCTAGGGCACTGATGACCTCAGATGTTAAGTCCCATAGTGCTCAGAGCCAGTAACTAACACAAACACAGACAAACACAATGTATCTGGGATACAGCACCTCATGCTTCAAGACTGCAACTCTATTTACATTGTACAAACAATTAAAAATTTCAACATTAGGTACATTGAACGCAGAAGGGAACTTAAGAGTAACAGCAGACATTCCACATTTACAGGCCAACAGACATAAAGACAGACTTAAAAATTTTTAAATGCAGCAATAACCCTGCTCAGAAACTTCTAATAGAAGATAATTACCATGCATAAAAAGCCATCCATGACAAGATCGCTGAACAAGCGAACATCACACAAACAGTGAAACTCTGTGTGTTATGAAGCTCAAATCAAACGCTGCAGAAGCACGAAAACGCGAGATTTGCAAAAAGTAAGTACTCAAGTAAGTACACACATTTACACAGATAATCTGCTCCCATTCTGCAATCAATATTTCACAGTGCTTCATCACAATCAGCATACATTCCAACATCTTTTTCAAATAACTGTACAGTAACATGAAAAAATGCTAATCAGAGTAATCTTGCGAATCTTTGAGTATAAAACGGCATAATATAACCACAATAGTGCTATAGAAAAAAAATCTATATTATATTAGGTGTAGAATTTGAGAAGTTACGCAACAAAACATTGATAAACGCGTATTAGTTGCAGATGACATAACGGAAGCCAACAATTACAGCTGTTCTGCAAACACTAAGCAGACTTTCCATCACCAGTATGTAATAATAATCTATATATTTATTATTCATGTTAATATTTCTGTCAATACTTTTAGTAAAGTAAATATAATATCAAAAACTGGTAAATATCTTAATGTATAAATTCTTTGCGTATTGGTCGACAGATAATATATAAAACCCACTGAAGATAGAGGAACTTCTCCGAAACATATATGAGTAGTAGAACAAGAAAAATTGCGTTTGCTCAATATTTCCTTACTACATATTATAACTATACTACACACCAATAATCACTATACGAAATCATTTTCAAAAGTATTATCAAAAACCAGTTACGAGTTAAAAAAAAAAAAAAAAAAAAAAAAAAGCTATTGATAATTAATACAAATTTCCATTTTCACGAAAGGGAAAAATGTTTGGAAATTAAAGAAACTGCATTCATTTGGAAGTACCACATGTTCGATGGTAGAAGTTTGATTGCGTTCTCGCCGTTGCTACATCACTTTTCGTAAGAAGCAATAGTAAAACAGAGGAGAGGGTAGACTTGCACCACACTGCCTCAGTATCGTTGAATCGCTTGATAGCACTGTAAGTTTCACCGCTTAACAAGTAGGCAAATATATAGAGGAAAGATGCCTATTATGCTATAGTTCCCTAATGTGCGACACCTCGAATTTGCTCATAATAGGTGCTGAACTAAATGGTTCAAATGGCTCTGAGCACTATGGGACTTAACATCTATGGTCATCAGTCCCCTAGAACTTAGAACTACTTAAACCTAACTAACCTAAGGACATCACACAACACCCAGCCATCACGAGGCAGAGAAAATCCCTGACCCCGCCGGGAATCGAACCCGGGAACCCGGGCGTGGGAAGCGAGAACGCTACCGCACGACCACGAGATGCGGGCAGGTGCTGAACTCTGGTGGATAGTTTCTTAAATAGGTCTCTAGCGTGTCCAACGACGACACATCGACGAGGGAGCCATTGTAGAGCTGGACAGAGTGCGTAGAGGCTGTTATAAAATGTTCAGTGTTTGAAGTTTTTCGCCGGCAATGGTCGCCGAGCGGTTCTAGGCGCTACATTCTGGAACCGTGCGACCGCTACGGTCGAAGGTTCGAATGCTGCCTCGGGCATGGATGTGTGTGATGTCCTGAGATTAGTTAGGTTTAAGTAGTTGTAAGTTCTAGGGGATTGATGACCTCAGAAGTTAAGTTCTATAGTGCTCAGAGCCATTTGAACCATTTGAAGTTTTTAACATTGGTGCTAAGTAAATATACGTTCTTACACGCGAGTGGCTATTTCTGTACTCTCTTATTGTTGTTATATGGGATGGAATTAACTAAGTTTATTGACAATTGGGTTACTTTTTCCACGAACTTTGTTAGCATAAGCGTGTTTATTTGTGCAAGCCGGCGAGATTCTTAAGATGCAGCAGTATGGGCATCCAAAGATACCTATAGCATGTTGGTGGAACTTGTTCTCTCACAATTTGTTGTATATAATTTATAGAATAATATCATAAAATAACAATATGAGTGAAAAATATGCAGATTTTCCGGATCATTGCTCTAGGGGAGCATTTTGTTCCTCATTCAAAGTACTCAGCTTAAAGTACTGATAGAAAGAAATCTAACAAATAGAATCAAAAAAGTTGAAGTGTTGTGAATATTATTTGCGATTATTGTATTTATTCTTAGTAGGTGGCATCGGCATCTGAAAGGAAAACAGGACAAAAGCCATAGTTCGTGCCATTACATGTGTCAGGAATGGCGAAATATGAAACTTAAAAGCCCCGAAACTTTTTGCTGTACCAAAACGTACGACTGCATACTGAAAAGTAATGCTTCAGATTTTTATATGTCAACATTCTTGAAACTTCGTAAATAAAACAAACTTTATTAACATTCTACATGTTTGTTATTCACATCTACATATTTATTTCTCAAAATTGTCACCCTGGCGGCGAACACTTTCCTTCTTTATGTTGTGGAAAAAGATGAAAAATCAGATGGGGCAAAGTTGATACTGTATGGAGGATGATCGAGGAACCCAAGCTGTTGGATTGTTGCAGATGTGACAGCACTTGTGTGTCGTTTGGTATCGTCATCCTGAATGAGGAGTTTCTCTCTGTGTGGACGAACTCGAATTCGTGGTTTCAGAAACTCAATTACAGAACGCTGTTTCTCAAGCACCGACATAGTTACGTCACACACTACCATGTTTCACGCTACAGTTCGGAGCCCTCTAACGGCAGAGGATAGTAACCTGCGCCATCGGCACAGAAAAACCGACAGAGTAATAAGCATGACATGAGATACCTCAACTGATATTCCATCTTGATGGGAGGACTGACTCAGAGAGTAGTGACGACACAGTGCACTAAATGTTAGGCCGGCTGCGGTGGCCGCGCGGTTCTGGCGCTGCAGTCCGGAACCGCGGGACTGCTACGGTCGCAGCTTCGAATCCTGCCTCGGGCATGGGTGTGTGTGATGTCCTTAGGTTAGTTAGGTTTAAGTAGTTCTAAGTTCTAGGGGACTGATGACCTAAGACGTTGCGTCCCATAGTGCTCAGAGCCATTTGAACCATTTGAAGTAAATGTTGTATCTGGGCCCATGAAGATTGCGGTGTCGAAGAAGGCAATTTTGTTTATCCGCAATGTCGTAGAGATACACATATATATCGTGAAATGAGTGAATCTCAACATATATCAATAACGATGTACAAGTATATGTGTCAGTTCATACACTCCTGGAAATTGAAATAAGAACACCGTGAATTCATTGTCCCAGGAAGGGGAAACTTTATTGACACATTCCTGGGGTCAGATACATCACATGATCACACTGACAGAACCACAGGCACATAGACACAGGCAACAGAGCATGCACAATGTCGGCACTAGTACAGTGTATATCCACCTTTCGCAGCAATGCAGGCTGCTATTCTCCCATGGAGACGATCGTAGAGATGCTGGATGTAGTCCTGTGGAACGACTTGCCATGCCATTTCCACCTGGCGCCTCAGTTGGACCAGCGTTCGTGCTGGACGTGCAGACCGCGTGAGACGACGCTTCATCCAGTCCCAAACATGCTCAATGGGGGACAGATCCGGAGATCTTGTGGCCAGGGTAGTTGACTTACACCTTCTAGAGCACGTTGGGTGGCACGGGATACATGCGGACGTGCATTGTCCTGTTGGAACAGCAAGTTCCCTTGCCGGTCTAGGAATGGTAGAACGATGGGTTCGATGACGGTTTGGATGTACCGTGCACTATTCAGTGTCCCCTCGACGATCACCAGTGGTGTACGGCCAGTGTAGGAGATCGCTCCCCACACCATGATGCCGGGTGTTGCCCCTGTGTGCCTCGGTCGTATGCAGTCCTGATTGTGGCGCTCACCTGCACGGCGCCAAACACGCATACGACCATCATTGGCACCAAGGCAGAAGCGACTCTCATCGCTGAAGACGACACGTCTCCATTCGTCCCTCCATTCACGCCTGTCGCGACACCACTGGAGGCGGGCTGCACGATGTTGGGGCGTGAGCGGAAGACGGCCTAACGGTGTGCGGGACCGTAGCCCAGCTTCATGGAGACGGTTGCGAATGGTCCTCGCCGATACCCCAGGAGCAACAGTGTCCCTAATTTGCTGGGAAGTGGCGGTGCGGTCCCCTACGGCACTGCGTGGGATCCTATGGTCTTGGCGTGCATCCGTGCGTCGCTGCGGTCCGGTCCCAGGTCGACGGGCACGTACACCTTCCGCCGACCACTGGCGACAACATCGATGTACTGTGGAGACCTCACGCCCCACGTGTTGAGCAATTCGGCGGTACGTCCACCCGGCCTCCCGCATGCCCACTATACGCCCTCGCTCAAAGTCCGTCAACTGCACATACGGTTCACGTCCACGCTGTCGCGGCATGCTACCAGTGTTAAAGACTGCGATGGAGCTCCGTATGCCACGGCAAACTGGCTGACACTGACGGCGGCGGTGCACAAATGCTGCGCAGCTAGCGCCATTCGACGGCCAACACCGCGGTTCCTGGTGTGTCCGCTGTGCCGTGCGTGTGATCATTGCTTGTACAGCCCTCTCGCAGCGTCCGGAGCAAGTATGGTTTGTATGACACACCGGTGTCAATGTGTTCTTTTTTCCATTTCCGGGAGTGTATTATACAGTAATGAAAAAAAGACGATTACTGTTTCCTTTTAGGAAACCTTTATCTCATTTCTGTGAAATGCATTTTTTTTTTAAATTAATAATTACATTGAAAGTTCGCTTATTGTTATCAATATGATTTTTTATTTAATTTATTTTTTTATTTAATCGTATGGCTAAGACCCCCGTCGGGCAGACCGTTCGCCGGGTGCCGGTCTTTCCATTTGACGCCACGTCGGCGACCTGCAGTCGATGAGGATGATGAGGAGGACAGCACAACACCCAGTCCCTGGGCGGAGAAAATTCCCCGACGCAACCGGGAATCGAACCCGCGCCCAGCGGATTGCCAATCCGTCACACTGACCATTCAGCTACCGGGGACGAACTTCAATATGATAAATGTATGGGACGGTTAAATAATGAAAGCCGATGTTACTAGGATAAAAATGTCTTTGCATTTACTTTTAGGTCTTTATAATAGGTTTGAGAAAGCATCTTTCACATTAGGCATCCACTGCCTATTTACGATTATCATATCACCGTCACTAACAATCGGCAATAACACTATATACAGGATAGATTGTGGAGTTCATCAAACGACATTTAGGACTTCAGTAGCTTAAGAAATGTCAACGACATATTGCCACTTCGAGAGAAAGGAATGACATTCGTGACGAATTTTGTTTGGAAATCTATAAAATGATTTCCAAACTAAATTTCGAACTTGTAGTATATCCCACTGATCATAAATATTGATAATGTTCGATGGCACATAAAACTGTCTGAATGTATTGCCGATTGATTATAAATAATACTGTTGCTCGTTGGCACATAAAACTGTCTGAAAGCTTGCAAAAAGTGACAATTCATTGACGAGAGAACGGCCAAGCTTGATGGATGTTCTGCATGCATCATTATTTTCAACAGACGATGTGCTTCAGAATTTACAACTTTTTTCATGAATATTTTTCCTGCTTTTCTGCATAATATTTCGACGTCACACCTATTTATCTTTATCAGATGCTGCTCTTAACGTGTTAGTAGTCAATCTCCAAACATTATTACACAGCACTTATGTATACAGAACTCGTAATATCTATAAACGCTGCTTAAAACACAACCTCATGTCTCACAACAACAAGAACAGTACAAAATGCTTATGGCAGTTTCTAGGGCCACTCCTTCATGTGATTCTAAAATCAGTTACTAGCTTGAAACATCGATTGAAAGGCATCGTGTGTTCCTAATTACACTGTCCTCCGGGTACGACTCTCCCCCTATTACAGATATGCAAATTTTGGCAGGTTTATATTCTTGCATTTCATACGAGGGACGTTCAGTAAGTAATGCAACAAATATTTTTCTTAAAGCAGGTTGGTTTTGTGCATGATTCAAACACACCCTATAATTCACCCCTCTTTTGGCTAAAAAATTCTATTATTCAAGACAGTCTCTGTTCAAGGCGTCGGCCTTAAGTCACCTTACTGCGAGGATCTTTGCGACGCAGGGTACCTCTGTGATCGACGTCGGATACAATGTCTTGCTGCATCAATAACCTCTCTGCCATCCACGTACTGATTCCAGCACAGTGCATCCTTCGTTTGGCGAAACACATGGAGGACAGACGGTGCGAGATCCGGGCTGTAGGGTGGATGAGAAAGAACAGGCCAATGAAGTTGCTATCGCGACAGACTCCTCGCCCAGGGTTTCTCAGCGCTTTTGTTCACTGTCAGGTCTCCGTAGATATTCTGCAAAACGCCTATGAATATCTACAATGCTCTGCTTCTTCACCAAAAGAAAGCCAATGACAGTTCTCTTCTTGGAGCTCACCTTCGTTACACAAGCCATTTTGAAGGCTGCGTACAATACCGCGATCTATCGGAACTTCATCGATCTGTATGGGCTGCAGCCGCAATATTGCGCGAACTCTCCCAACAGATTCCGCATTTTTTTTTTCAGTCGAAAATGTTGGAAGAAAAAAGTGATACATTACTTACAGAACGCCCCTCGTATAATCAATTAGCATTATTTCCCTGAAAATTAAAAGTTAAATATGATCATAAATACCTTTTATAGTTTACTGTAAACAATATCGATTGCCAATGGTTGTAGCTGGTGAGATATCACCCAAGGAAACATACATTATGTGATCGAAAGTATTCGAACACCTAACTGAAAATGACTTACAAGTTCGTGGCGCCCTCCATCGGTAACGCTGGAATTCAATATGATGTTGGTCCACACTTAGCTTTGATGACAGCTTCCACACTCGCAGACATACGTTCAGTGAAGTACTGGAAGGTTTCTTGGGGGAATGGCAGCCCATTCTGCACGGAGTGCTGCACTCAGGAGAGGTATCGATGTCAGTAAGTGAGGCCTGGCACGAAGTCGGCGTTCCAAAACATCCCAAAGGTGATCAGTAGGATTCAGGTCAGGAATCTGTGCAGGCCAGACCATTACAGGAAAGTTACTGCCATGTAACCACTCCGCCACAGGTCACGCATTATGAACAGGTGCTCGATCGTGTTGAAAGGTTCAGTCGCCACATCAGATTGCTTTTCAACAGTGGGAAGCAATAAGTTGCTTAAAACATCAAAAATGTTCAAATGTGTGTGAAATCTTAAGGGACTTAACTACTAAGGTCATCAGTCCCTAAGCTTACACACTACTTAACCGAAATTATCCCAAGGACAAACACACACGCCCATGCCCGAGGGAGGACTCGAACCTCCGCCGGGACCAGCCGTACAGTCCATGACTGCAGCGCTTCAGACCGCTCGGCTAATCCCGTGCGGCTTAAAACATCAATAGACGCTTGTGCTGTGATAGTACCACGCAAAGCAACAAGGAGTGCAAGTCCCCACCATGAGAAACAGGACCACATCAGAACACCACTGCCTCCGAATTTTACTGTTGGCACTACACACGCTGGTAGTGACGTTCATCGGGCATTCGCCTTACCCACACCTTGCCGTCGTATCACCACATTGTGTACCGTGATTCGTCACTCCACACAACGTTTTTCCACTGTTCAGTTGTCCAATGTTTATGCTCCTTACACCAAGCAAGGCGCTGTTTGGCATTTACCGGCGTGATGTGCGGCTTATGAGCAGCCGCTAGACCGTGAAATCCAAGTTTTCTCACCTCCCGCCTAACTTTCATAGTACTTGCAGTGGATCCTGATGCAGTTTGGAATTCCTGTGTGATGGTCTGGATAGATGTCTGCCTATTACACATTACGACCCTCTTCAAGTGTCGGCGGTCTCTGTCAGGCAACAGACGAGGTCGGCCTGTACGCTTTTGTGCTGTACGCGTCCCTTCGCGTTTCCACTTCACTATCACATCGAAAACAGTGGACCTAGGGATGTTTAGGAATGTGGAAATCTCACGTACAGACGTATGACACAAGTGTCACCCAATCAACTAACCACGTTCGAAGTCCTTGAGTTCCGCGGAGCGCCCCATTCCTCTCTCTCACGATGCCTGATGACTACCTAGGTCGCTGATATGGAGTACCTGGCAGTAGGTGGCAGCACAATGCACCTTATACGAAAAACATATGTTTTGGGGGGGGGGGGGGGTGTCCGGATACTTCTGATCACATAGTGTAGTTAACTTTTTCAGTCACTTTTATTTCAAAGACCTCCATACGTTTCTGTGGTCATTTCTACTTCTAATATCATAATCTAATCAAAAATATTAATTTTGTCAGTTACAAGTAAAAATGAGCTACATAAAAAATATTTATCTAGCTCTTTTGTATTTGTAACTTTGAAAGAAATAGTATTTGTAATTAGCTTATGATATTACAACTAGAATGACCACCGAAACGCGTTTGAAATAAATGTGACTGAAGCAATTAAACTATTTTTATTGGAAAAACGGTCCAACATGTACAGTATACTTGTTAGTCTTTACTAACCAGATAAAGTTTTTGATTTTGATTGTATTTTAGTTTAAGGCTCGGGAATTATTGACAGAGGAAACTGAATATTCGTTTAGCTTGAGTGAGGTTGGGATAATGAACAGTGAGGGAACGGCTTATCACTGCTGCTGAGTAATTGGTGTGACATGGCCGTGTTGGATAGAGCCCTGGGGCAAATTTGGTGAACGCTATGTTGCTGCAAAAACGCATCGCGAAAATTAATGAACTGGGATCACAAGCAGGACACTCAGGTCATTAACATGTAGAATGCTACTCTTTGCCTGGGACTGTTAAGGCTACTAAAATTTAGTGTGAGCAGAGACCGCTTGACTTTAGTGAAGGTTGGATTTGAGCAAACAATCATGTGTAGCCTGTTCCTAGTTTTAGCTTATTTAAATTCTGTGGGGTTTGTTATGTAAGATAAGAAGATAGAGAGCAACTGTCAGCACAAGACTCGAAGTTAGTGAAATTCTACCGCTGAGGCATACATTTGGGAAATGGAATAGTCACTCCGTGCACAGAGATATTTGGCGTTGTTTTCCTCATTGTTTCTCAGTAATTTTTAGCCTTTCCGTTATCCCACTAAAACTACTGAAAACCTATGAAAACAAAAAGTTTTCCATATAGGAAATGTGAAACGATAACGATTGTTGCAGCTTGAGGGTAAACAGCGGTAAAAGGACTGTTACACTTTTGCCTTCGTGAATAATTTTCTTCACTGCACTACTATTTGAAAAGCCTCTGTCCGATTGCCACTAAAGTGAATAATTAAACAAACGTGTAAAGGCGATTGTGTGTGTGTGTGTGTGTGTGTGTGTGTGTGTGTGTGTGTGTGGTTCGGGATGGGGGGGGTGGGGGTGGGGGGGGGAGGCTCGTCGCAGCCAACGTTGCCTAGTTTTCCTACTACCTCGGGACGTGTCGTCTGCGCGAGTCTATTTTACGTACTATCATATTTTGCGTGGTACCTTTAGTTGGGCATGTGGGATGCGTAATGTTTGGCGTGGTGGTGCACAAATTAAGAGCTTTGCCCTTGGGTTTTAGTTGTAAAGTCCCAGAAATTGTCAGTGGTGATCTATCTGCGTTATGCATTCGTGGAACTATAGTGGTGCACAAAACTTAGGGATCAAAATAACTTTCGCATAATGTGTTAATGCCAAGTAGCTTAGGTCGATGAAACTTGGGCCGAATGTTGAATGAACTGCTACAGTATACTACAGAAGCAAACCGAAAGAAAGACGCAACAAGACGGACTGTGCTGACACTTTTATTTTAAGACAATAATTACACTGAAGTCACCACGATTTATGATGATCCCCCGGTCACTGCGAAAGGCGGAGCGTTGTTCTTAATATGGTGCGTGAAAACCACGGACGGCAATGTATGCTCGCAATGTGCTTCCACGCTAGCCACGACGTTGGTAAGGAATTCTTGTGCTAGAGTGTTCCATTCCTCAACTGGCGTGATTGACAACTGTTCAATGGTTGTATTGGACGTGCTCCAATATGTCTCCACACGTGTTCGATGGGATTACAGTCGGGAGAACAGGCAGCTCAGTCCAGCCGCCGAATATCTTCACGAGAGGAACGATCCAAGAGCTCCTACACCTGCACTAGTGCTGGTCGCTGTGGCCGAGCGGTTCTACGCGCTTCAGACAGGAACCGTGTTGCTGCTATGGTCGTATGTCTTAAAGTTTAATAAATATATTCATTCAAAATACGTATATTCTTTTGAAACACGATGTACTTAAATCTCATGGGGAGAGATCGAAACTTTATCGACGATGTGTAGGGCTTCGCAGAGAAACTTTTGCACGTAGTCGAAACAACCTGAACAACACTTGAGCCCACCCATTATGCCCACTACATTGTCAAAGTGTCGCTGGAAAGCCCTTAGAGATCCTCCATAACATATCGGCCTCTCCCCCCCCCCCCCCCCCCCCCCCCCAAGCCTTAAAATTTTTCAAGCCCTTGCTTCGGATCAAGAGGTGCACGCCTTGGTACGATCATGGTTCCGTAGGCAAGCGCAAACATTTTTCCATGAAGGCCAACGTCTTGTCTCACAGTGGAATAAATTAATAACAGTTATGGCTATTACCTTTGAAATAATAAAGAAATTACCAACTTTTTCCAGTTGTGTCCTTTTCATTTGATTGCCCTTAACTCGTTTTTAACTTTTGTAGAGCAGTTGTGTTTGTTTCTAATAAGTATGTTGTTGTGTTTTGTTCTGTACGTCAAGTGGTGTGCTTTAAAAATGGTTCAAATGGCTCTGAGCACTATGCGACTTAACTTCTGAGGTCATCAGTCGCCTAGAACTTAGAACTAATTAAACCTAACTAACCTAAGGACATCACACACATCCATGCCCGAGGCAGGATTCGAACCTGCGACCGTAGCGGTCACGCGGTTCCAGACTGAAGCGCCTTTAACCGCACGGCCACACCGGCCGGCGGTGTGCTTTAATTGTGTGTATATGCGCAGAGCATTAAATTGTTAAACTGTATAATTTGTAGGCACATTTACGTATAGTTACACATCAAATGACGCTACACTCACTAAAGTGATGACACAACTTATCACGAACATATTACACAGTCTCTTATTATGGAAATATTAACTGAAGGTTTAATGCCCGCTGTATGAAACACGTGAAGAGTGGTGTGAAGCACCGTACTAGCTCGTATGTCAACAAAACCTCTCAGGTTCTTTTGGCGTTGCAGTTTCATGGAAAGCAATACTGTTTTAATGACATGGGTTCGCATAGATAAATAATATTGTGTGGCTTATTTATCACCGATCATTTTGGAGTAAGTTAATTTCAGAGATAAAAGATGACCGTTATGCGCGGGCGACCACAAGAATATAATGAAAACTACCACTAATCTTTGCAAATTAAAATGATCATCATCATCATCATCTTGGACAGTTTCTAGCCACTGGCTGGGTCTGTCGGGAACACAAGCCTCTCCATCGTGTTCTGTCTTTCCACCATTCCCCCTCTTCCACCTTCGTCCAGTTCTCTCCTCTTCTCGTCACACATTCCTTCACTCCCTTCACCCATCTATCTCTTGGTCTTCCCCTGGGCCTCTTCCCCTCCAGTTCCTGATCAAACATCCTCTTTGGAATTCTTCCCTCATCCATTCTCTTCATGTGTTCATACCACTGCAGTCTTGATTTTTCTATCCTGTCCTGTGCTGGTTCCTCCTTTACTCTTTCCCTCACATACACATTTCGCAATATGTCTCGTCTTGTTACACTCAACCTGCACCTCTGGAACTTCATTTCACTAGCCTGTATTCTACTTTTGTCACTTTTGTGCATTACCCATGTCTCACTTCCGTATGCCAATATGGGGACAAAGTAGGTTCGGTATATAATTCCCTTGGATTTCTGTGGCACCTCCTTGCTCCAAATAAGCCCCCTAATGCATTTGAAGAACTGCCCTGCTTTTCTGCACCTTTCATTTATTTCCATTGCGTTTCCCCCCTTACTTTCAATCATGCTTCCCAGGTACTTGAAGTTCTCTACCACTTGTAGTTTTTCCCGTCCACAAGTTATATCCACATTTGGCCTATTCTTCTTCCTTGTTGTGACAATTATTTCACTTTTCTTTGCAGAGAAATGCATTCCATATTGTGCTGCCGTTGCCTCCCATACATCTAACTGCTCTTGCACCTCCTTCTCGCAATTTCCCCATAACATCAGGTGATCGGCAAAAAGCACTGCTTTTATTTTATGATCTCCAATTGCATCTGATATTTGCTTTAGGATTTCATCCATAACAATAATAAACAATAAAGGCGAAAGTGCACTTCCCTGTCGCAGCCCATTTTCCAGCTTGAACCATGCAGTACGTTCCCTCCCCACTTTCACACAACTCTCACTTCCCTCATACATTTTTCTGACTTTTCGTGTTATATCTTCATCTATCCCTTTTGCGTTCAGCACATCCCAGAGCTTGTCCCTATAGATACTGTCATACGCCTTCTCAATATCTAAAAAGGCCATGATTAAGTCCTTCCCGTACTCATAGTGCCTTTCCTGCAGTTGCCTTACCGCAAATATGAGGTCCGTTGTTGATCTTCCCTTTCTGAAGCCATACTGCTCCTCTTGCAGTCTACTTTCAGTACTGCTTCTTATTCTCTTCTCCAGGATCTTTTCATAGATTTTTCCACAGTGGCATAGCAGGGTGATTCCTCTGTAGTTCTCACATCTCCTTTTATCCCCTTTCTTGAAGATCGGGACTATAATTCCTTTCTTCCAATCCTCAGGAATTCTGTTCTCCTTCCACACCACCCTCAGCACTCTGTATAGCCACTGGGTTCCTACTTCTCCTGCTGCTCGTATCATATCCACTGTTACTTCGTCCCAACCTGGTGCCTTGCCCCCTTTCATCCTCTTTATGGCTTCTTCCACTTCATTCCAAGTTAGATCATCAATTTCCCCACTATTATAATCGTCTGCTGCCTTAGGCTCTCCATCGCTGTTAGTTACCCGCTTGACGGCATTCAACAGATCTTCAAAGTACTCCTTCCAAATCTTTTTGAGCTCATGCATTTCCTCCACAACTCTTCCATTATTATCCATGATCCTCAGGCACTCGCTTCTGTCGTTCCTCTTATTTCTTACCATGGTGTAAAGTACTTTTTTGTTCCCTTCACTGTCCTCTTCTAACATTCTTGTCCATTTTTCCATCCACTTCTTCTTCTCCGCCCTTACTATGGTCTGTGCCGCTTTCTTGCTTCCCTTATATTTTACCCTAGCTTCCTCTGTTCGGGTCTGGAACCATTCTCTGAAGGCTTTGTTCTTTCGAAGTACTGCCTCTTTACATATGTTGTTCCACCATGGGGTTTCCTTACTTCTCCTCTTTGTGCTAGTTCTTCCGCACACAGTCTCAGCTGCCTCAACTAGAGCCCTCTTAAAATCTCCCCATTCTTCTTCCACTGTTCTCTGATCTTCCTTTGGCAGCTTCTTCCTGATCAGTGTCTGGTACTGGGTCCTCCGTTCATCCTCTTTCAGCATCCATGTCTTCAACCTTTTCTCCTGTATGTCTGTTGCCCTCCTATCTTTTTTCTCTCTCAGGGTGGCTACCAACAGCCGATGGTCACTGTCTAAGGCCTCAGATGGAATGACCTTAACATCTGTGAGGCTGCTCATCATCTGCCTATCCACTAGTACATAGTCTACTACTGAAGTTTGGGACCAGTCTCCACTGTACCAAGTTATTTTGTGGCTACTTCTCTTCTTGTACCAGGAATTTGCGATCGCCAGCCCATTCCTCTTGCAGAATTCCAGCAACAATTTTCCTTCTCTATTTCGGTTCCCCCAGCCCTCTGGTCCCATTATCTCATCGAATCCTTTCCTGTCTGTGCCAACATGTGCATTGAGGTCCCCTATTATAATCGCAAATTAAAATGATACTGAAGTTAAATAATACAATTAAAATGTAAACTTTGTAAGTTATTGTCGAAGCTCTGTGCCCCTTATTATCGGTAATATTCAAACGACACATGGCGGCCTTCCAAATGGCCGACAACAATCAATCACAGTTCGCGCTGTATTGCGCGTTCTGATATTCTGAAAAATAAGTTGTTAGCCTCTTAACATGTATGGATGCTAAAGATACATAAATAAAGGTTTTAAGAGCAAATAAAGACACATATATTAACCAAAATGCAACGTAAGTACACTTACAATGACTCTCACGTCTAACCTCATCCTAGTTCAAGGCCAAAGTAAGTAATTACATAAAATCATTCGACTGTTTCACAGTTATTAATATTTTTAACATAGAACAAACAGTGATACACATAATAAATGGATACTGTTTTTAAATACAATTACGTTGAATGATAAATGTTTTAGTACATTTTTACGCACGTCATTCAAGAATCAAAAAAGTCTCAATTCATTGCATTGTTCGTAATTTCATATGAATAAATATTGTTCTCCCCAGGGCAACCAATGCACAATGCAAAAAAGAATGGCTCTGAGCACTGTGGGACTTAACTTCCGAGGTCATCAGTTCAAAAATGGTTCAAATGACTCTGAGCACTATGGGAATTAACACCTCAGATCATCAGTCCCCTAGAACTTAGAACTACTTAAACCTAAATAACCTAAGGACATCACACACATCCATGCCCGAGGCAGGATTCGAACCTGCGACCGTAGCGGTCGCGCGGTTCCAGTCTGTAGCGCCTAGAACCGCTCGGTCACTCCGGCGGGCTGCACAATGCAGTTTAATTATTCAGCCTTTCTGGCCTTATGGTGGAAGGTAGTCTTCTGAAACATCCAGTGTGCAGAATAAATTAATTCACATTATCAGAGGCTGAACATTTCTTTTGTCGCTGGTTACATTTGAATAGTTTTATTGGATGTATTTAGTTAGTATGTAAGCTGGCAAGTATCCGCAAGAAGGTAGTCGAACTTATAACACACTTTGTGATAACTAGTTTTGTGGTGTTGATCAAAGAACGAGGTCTCAGCGCAAGGTTGGTACCTCACTAAGGAACCACAAGTAAGCACGATACAGTGTTGCAGTGCCTTTGTCATTCCGAATTACGATGCAAAGTTCCTTCGGACATGAATCCATCTCCGAAGAAGCAGGCACTGCGGCGACTACAGCCATTATGAGATATACGAAATGTACTCGCAGTTGCAAATATGGACAACAATCAGCTGTATAACGGAAAGACGATAAAGAAAATTTGTACCGGTAAATCCGGTTTCGAATCCCGGTCCGGCACAAATCTTCACTGTCATCATTCCTTTATATAGATGATGGTTGCCGCTGTTCGCAATTGCGAATGCGTTTTGTGTACAAGTAAGTACAGCCGCTGCTAGACGTAAACATTAATGAGCGACGTTGGCGTAAAAACACTATAAATTATGCGTGTCCTTTGGAAGTCAGATCTGGAAGCTGGAGAAATCTGGAGAGATTGAATAAGAGTCCCTGACCGTTCTTTCCACCAACCTGTCGTCTTCTAAAGTTGTGGCCCCAGCGCAGAAGACAGCTCGTCGTTCGTGGGATGCTGCTATGCTGTCATCTCGAACCTATGATTGTACTTTTTATGGGATACCACTAACCCAGGTTAGTCTCTGCATCTACAGGGGGCAAAACCTGAAATACTGACAGCCGGCCAGTGAGGCCGAGCCGTTCTAGGCCCTACAGTCTGGAACCGCGCGACCGCTACGGTCGCAGGTTCGAATCCTGCCTCGGGCATGGATGTGTTTCATGTCCTTAGGTTAGTTAGGTTTAAGTAGTTCTAGGTTCTAGGGGACTGATGACCTTAGAAGTTAAGTCCCATAGTGCTCAGAGCCATTTGAACCATTTGAAGTACTGACAATGATGGTAAGAGACACTTCTCATTAATGTATCCTGTTATTTAAATATTCATAAATTTTACACTGTCTTTTACAACACTCGACATAGCTTGCTTACTTGTACGGTAACTTTTATGACAACTTCCGATATAGAATACGACATGTTCAGCCCGAAGCAGAGACACATGTGCTGTTCTTTTTTTTTTTTTTTTTTTTTTTTTGTTTTAGGGCGCAAAACTTCTATGGTCATTAGCGCCCAAAGTGTGCTGTTCTGAAGAACGCCCGAAACAGTCTGACCAGCGCTGCCGAAGTACGCCTCTCAGGCGCGCCATAGCGACCCGAAGGTGTCCGAAGCACTTCGGTTGTAATATCGTTACTCTTATGTTTCTCAAAACTAGTGAAATTTGATAAACAGAATCGCTAGACATGTAGGGTAACCGTGAGAGATTGTTATACTGAAAACTGGGTTAAATACAATGAAGAGTATACAAATAATTAATAAGAAAATTTATGCGACTTGGCGCCTAGCACCCGAATATGCCGACCAATCAGAAGCAACTTCAGTACAATTGGCGGACTCTCCCACGGAACTGGTACATACTGTACCGTCTGTTGCTTGTACCTTGTCCGCAGCTCGTGGTCGTGCGGTAGCGCTCTCGCTTCCCGCGCCCGGGTTAACGGGTTCGATTCCCGGCGGGGTCAGGGATTTTCTCTGCCTCGTGATGACTGGGTGTTGTGTGCTGTCCTTAGGTTAGTTAGGTTTAAGTAGTTCTAAGTTCTAGGGGACTGATGACCATAGATGTTAAGTTCCATAGTGCTCAGACCCAAGCTTGTACCTCACTCCACTTTTGTACCATATGCTACTTCACGTCTATGAAGCTGGATCAAGGCAAGCTTCTAGCAAAATAAAGTACTGGCGGCCACAGCCAAGATTATTACAACACCCTCTAGTGTTCCATGCGCCACCGCTGTAGGATGCTTAGTTGCATGAGAGTGGTGTATCGCACAGCCCAGTCTACAATCCTCGCCGAAGACGACAGAGTCGTCTCCCTACAACCAACAGTGCGAGAGTTACATCTGACAGTCGATGCAGCAAGGTTTATAGACATTTTTACTTTGAGAGAGAAGACTAACGTCTTGTGATGCATCAAGTGATACTTTAGTGTTCAGTGACAGTAACAAATGGTTCAAATGGCTCTGAGCACTATGGGACTTAACATCTGTGGTCATCAGTCCACTAGGACTTAGAACTACTTTAACCTAACCAACCTAAGGACATCACACACATCCATGCCCGAGGCAGAATTCAAACCTGTGACCGTAGGGGTCACGCTGTTCCAGACTGAAGCGCCTAGAACCGCACGGCCACAACGGCCAGCCTGACAGTAACAAATATATATATGACATTCCGGGGCAATGCATTGTTTCATAGAATGTCATCTTGTGCAAGTTATAATAAAGTTATCTAATATTTTTTATGTGCTATAGCATCAATTCGGCCTTCTCCAGAAGGAAATCTAAGAACACATCACAGGGTCGAAGAGATTTATTTCGCCCGACACAAAACTTTAAAATCGTGCTAGTGTCAAGTTTTCTCTCATCAATAACTATGATTCACAGTTAGTAAAATACTCAAGGTCGGTAAAAAAAAGACATCGAAATTTTAGATTCACTATTTCCGCGTAGTTGCACGCTTTGTTTAACCTTAAACTGAGGAAACACAGCGTTTCTCATGCAAGGTATTGGAGTTGCGGGTAAACAGAACCGATTCTGAGGTCGGAATGAGAACACTCCACCCAGACAGTTTTGGTGTGACTAGTACCGTGCGTTCTGAATGGCTACACGGATCCGAACTAGAGCTTGAAGTGTCTTAGTCGGTTCAGCTTTTACTACCTCCATAATAATCTTTTCGAGGCTGACCATTCACATTCAGGAAAACCAGTAGAGGGATGTGTTTGGACAGTTACGTGCTGAGTTGTGATATATTGGAGAGAGGAACAAGGATGGGGAAACTGTTTCTGCAGTGTTCAATGCGAGGTGAGCCAGAATTTGTCCTGTAGGTGTCTGACCTAGGAATACTGAATTGAAATGCAGCTAATAAAACAAAGAACCGGTTTGAAGCCTACCAAGCAAAGGGCCAAAGCAGAAATGGAAAAGTCTGCGGGCTCAGTCCTCGTTCAGATCTAGGCTTCTTTTTATCTAGGTTCTTATTTCACCTTCAGAAATAATTTTTGTATGAGAAAAATGCTGACTTCCACCGTGGATAGGAGTACAAACCAAACTGTAGGTCACCTATTACTGTCTGGATAAATTAAGGACCTGGAGGAAGACAAAGGCATACCAATGACAAGAAGATAACATTCTGTCGTGTCCTGACATAGTCTAAGTAATTTAGTTGGGCAGCCTGTAGCAGCAAATACAAACATATTTTAAAATGTACGTATGTCTTTTGAATGTATATATGCATGTATGATTGTATGTACCACATCTCCTCCTACACCAGTGGACCTATTTCAACCCAACGTGATACATATATCACTTACTGTCTGCGAAGAAGCGCTATGGGGGTAAGAAAAACTTACCTATCAAAGTGGTGGGGGTGAGAAGTGTAGCCACGACACGCGAAAACCCAGACGTTATTCATACAGTATTTGAGAACGAGCGTACTTAATTGCAACAAACTTTGTATGTAATTTGAGACCGTCACGAAACTTTTGTCGCTGACAATACACACAAAACGATAACAGGCAAAGAAGTTAAAACTTTGAACATAGCAGCTAAGGTTCAGTGACCGTGTCAGTTATATTAGAACAAAAAAGCCCTCGGTCACAAATATTAAGTCAAAATTGACCAGGTTTCGACGCTACTATGAGCGTCGTCTTCAGAATTAAACTAACTGATCTAAAACATAATAGATATATAAGACACTAATAAACTAAAGTGTGTACTGACTGGAAAGAGATGCAGTACTTACAAGTCACATTCTAAAACGAAATCTAAGCCGGAAAGGCGACGTCATGAAAAGTTGTAAATAAGATGGCGAGCCGCTAAGGGCTGCTCGTACTTGAGTGAACATGGGTTCTGAAGACGACGCTCATAGAAGCGTCGAAACCTGGTCAAATTTTACTTAATATTTGTGACCGAGGGCTTATTTGTTCTAATATAGCAAAGAAGTTAATCCTTTACTACATTTTCGTTGTTCATGCAGTAAAACTTCAGCATCAGACATTACTTCTTATTTTATTTCTTCCTTAACACTAACTGTTCTCGCAACACATTTTGCAGACAGTGCCGACATACACCACGGATTGCGCTTACAATGTTATTTCATTGTATCACACCTAGGTCAGGAGATATGATGTCATAAACTGTGAGAAATGTGAAAAACTACTGCATCGTACTTGTCGTTTAAATTTATTACTTATTCGCTACTAACTCTATTCGTAATCCATTTCGCAAACAGAATCGACATATGCCGATGAATGTACCAACAAAATTACACTGAGGTGACAAAAGCCATGGGATAGTGATATGCACATATGAAGATGGCGGTAGTACCGCATACACGAGGTATAAAAGGGCTGTCTATTGCCGCGGCTGTCCTTTATACTCGGGTAATTCATGTAAAAAGGTTCCCTACGTGATTATGGTCACACGGCGAGAACTGACAGACTTCGAAAGCCGAATGGTAATTGGAACTAAACGCATGCGACATTCCGTTCCAGAAAGCGTTACGGAATTCAGTATTCCGAGACGCCTAGTGTCAAGCTGGTGCGGAGAATACCAAATTTCAGGCATTACCTCTCAACACGGACAACGCAGTGGCCAACGGGCTTTTCGTAATGACCAAGAGCAGCAGCTTTTGCATAGAGTCTCCAGTGCTAACAGACAAGCAACGCTGCGTGAGATAACCGCAGAAATCAATGTGGAACGTAAGACGAACGTATCCGTTACAACAGTGCGGCGATATTTAGAGCTATGTCCTGTGGCAGCAGACGACATATTCGATTTCCTTTGCTAACTGCAAGACATCGCTTCAGCGCCTTTCCTGGGCTCGTAATGATATCGGTTGGATCTTAGGCGACTGGAAAACCATGGTCTGGTCAGATGAGTCCCGATTTCAGTTGGTAAGAGCCGATGGTAGGTTTCGAGTGTGGTGCATACCCCACGAAACAATAGACTCAAGTTGTCAACAGGGCACTGTGCATGCTGGTGGTGGCTCCATAATGGAATGGACTGTGTCCTTTGGTCCGACTGAACCGATCATAGACCGGAAATGGTCATGTTCGGTTACGTGGAGACCATTTCTGGCTATTCATGGGCTAACGTTCTATCGACACATATATATATATATATACGGGGCCAGATGACACGAAGAATAATCAGCAGCTCAGCAGTGACATCATCCCTCTGGACAGCGCTCAGCGCTGAATGCTACCCCCATGCAGCAGCGCTGCTCGTTCGCTGATGGAGTATCGGCTATTCACCGTGTTTTACTGTCCCTGTTAACAAATGTCGATGAAACGAATAGCGCACTAGGATAATGTGGGATCACATAAAATACAACTTTGCTTTAAAAATCATTTTCTTTGCAACGGGAAAAAAAATCGACGCTTTCTGTCAACCTTGGGGCTCATATTAAACATGTGACTGACAGTTTTTGTTTGGTCCGACTCCAGCTACGAAAACGAAATTGCAAATATCCGACACATAATATCTATTCAAATATAACGCCAGTCGGCAGGAGCTAGTCTTTAGTAGCGCCAGTATGAGGATGCAAATCAGGTTTCCTTTAAACACACTCTGTTACAGTTGTCAACGTTACTTACCTTTGAGATTGGAAGTGGTGAGTTGATGTTAGTTAAGAATGCCTTTAAGACGAGAAAGATGCCACTTTCAAAACACCACTGAGTTTGGTTCAAAAATGGTTCAAATGGCTCTGAGCACTATAGGACTCAACATCTGTGGTCATAAGTCCCCTAGAACTTAGAACTACTTAAACCTAACTAACCTAAGGACATCATACACATCCATGCCCGAGGCAGGATTCGAACCTGCGACCGCAGCGGTCGCGCGGCTCCAAACTGTAGCTCCTAGAACCGCTCGGCCACCACGGCCGGCACCCCACTGAGTTTGAACGAGGTTGTGTAATAGGGCTCCGAAATGATGGATTTCCCTCTGCAATGTTGCAAAAAGACTTGGCAGGCATGTAGTTACCGTACATAATTACTGGCAGTGGTGGTCACGAGAATGTACGGTCACGACAATACCGGGTTCCAGACAGCCTCGTGGCACTACTGAGAGGGAAGACCATCGAGTTCGGCGTATGGTTCTGTGATATCGTGCTGCATCTGCAGCAGCAGTATGAGAAGCAGATGGCATCACAGTGACGCAGTGAACTGCTACAGATCGAGTACTTGAAGGAGAGCTACGACCCTGATGCCCTGTAGCGTGCATTCCATTGACCCCAAACGTCTGCCACTGCGACTTCAGCGGTCTCAAGCGCAAGCTCACTGGATGGCAGGATGGAAGTCGTTTCTTTTCTGATGAAGTCTGGTTCTGCCTCGGTGTCAGTGATGGCAGTGTGTTGATTGGAAGGAGGCCAGTTGATGGCCAGCAACGAACCTCTTGGCATCCTAGACCACTGCACCTACACCTGGAGATATGGCCTGGGGTGCGATTTCGTATGCCAGCAGACGCACTCACGTGGTTATCACAAGCACCCTGCCTGAAAATTTGTACATCATTCTGGTGACTCGATCTGTTGTGCTGCCATTTATCCACAGCATTGCAGGAAGTGTTTTCCAACAGGACAACATGTACCACCGTTGTAACCCATCAATGCTCTATAGAGTATCGACATGTCGCCATCGCCTGTTCGATTACCAGAGCTGCCTCCAATCGAGCAAGTATCGGACATTATCGGACGACAGCTTCAGCGTCATCCACAACCAGTAATAACCGTCCCTGTGTGGACCAACCAAGTGCAACAGGCGTGGAAGTCCACGGAACAAACTGACAACCAACATTCAACATTCTGGCGCTTACACCGGTTATTAACGTGCCAGCATTAACATTTGCAAAGGCTTATCTCGCGCTTTCATTAACCTTTGATCTTACAATGATAATCACTTAAATAAAGTACTGGCCATTAAAATTGCTACACAAGGAAGAAATGCAGATGATAAACGGGTATTCATTGGATAAATATATTATACTAGAACTGACATGTGATTACGTTTTCACGCAATTTCCGTGCATAGATCCTGAGAAATCAGTACCCAGAACAACCACCTCTGGCCGTGATAACGGCCTTGGTACGCCTGGGCATTGGGTCAAACAGAGCTTGGATGGCGTGTACAGGTACAGCTGCACAAGAAGCTTCAACACGATATCACAGCTCATCAAGAGTAGTGACTGGCGTATTGTGACGAGCCAGTTGCTCGGCCACCATTGACCAGACGTTTTCAGTTGGTGAGAAATCTGGAGAATGTGATGGCCAGGGCTGCAGTCGAACATTTCCTGTATCCAGAAAGGCCCGTACAGGACCTGCAACATGCGACCGTGCATTATCCTGCTGAAATGTAGGGTTTCGCAGGAATCGAGTGAAGGGTAGAGCCACGGGTCGTTACACATCTGAAATGTGACGTCCACTGTTCAAAGTGCCGTCAATGCGAACAAGAGGTGACAGAGACGTGCACCCCATACCATCAGGGTGGGTGATACGCCAGTATGGCGATGACGAATACACGCTTCCAATGTACGTTCACCACGATGTCGGTAAACATGGATGCGACCATCATGATGCTGTAAACAGAACCTGGATTCATCCGAAAAAATGACATTTTGCCATTCGTGCACCCAGGTTCGTCGTTGAGTACACCATCGCAGGCGCTCCTGTCTGTGATGCAGCGTCAGGGGTAACCGCAGCCATGGTCTCCGAGCTGATAGTCCATGCTGCTGCATACGTCGTCGGACTGTTCATGCAGATGGTTGTTGTCTTGCAAACGTCCCCATCTGTTGACTCGGGGATCGAGATGTGGCTGCACGATCCGTTACAGCCATGCGGTTAAGATACCTGTCATCTCGACCCCTAGTGATACGAAGCCGTTTCGTATTACCCTCCTGAACACTCCGATTCCATATTCTGCTAACAGTCATTGGAACTCGACCAACGCGTGCAGCTATGTCGCGATACGATAAACGGCAATCGCGATAGGCTACAATCCGACCATTATCAAAGTCGGAAAAGTGATGGTACGCATTTCTCCTCCTTACACGAGGCATCACAACAACGTTTCACCAGGCAACGCCGGTCAACTGCTGTTTGCATATCAGAAATCGCTTGGGAACTTTCCTCATGTCAGCATGTTGTAGGTGTCGCCACCTGCGCCAACCTTGTGTGAATGCTCTGAAAAGCTAATCATTTGCATATCACAGCATCTTCTTGCTGTCGGTTAAATTCCGTGTCTGTAGCATGTCATCTTCGTGGTGTAGCAACTTTAATAGCCAGTAGTGTATGCTACCTGGACAAATATATTACAGAAACATCGTTATTCTGCATTAATTATTTTTTCTGTTGCGATTTTTTGCCTCAGTGTGTGTGTGTGTGTGTGTGTGTGTGTGTATGAACGCGGGTGGGAGGGTGAGTGGGTGGGTGGGCCGTGTATGCGTTGGTTCGAGATTGGACGGGAATTGCACACAGTGCAAATTAAGTGATTTATTTGTAACCTCGAGGGAGCCCCGGCACCACACCAGTATCAGTATTGAGCTGCGCTCAGCGCGGGCCGATCGCCCTCGGCTACGAGCCGCTGAGCGTCCAATTTCACGCCTCGCCAGCGACACCTCCCGGGGGCGCCACAGCTCACCTGTAGCTGCGGACCGCTCTCCGCTGACGACCTTCTCATCGCCACTGTCGCCGTCCACGTCGCCGGGCAAATTCATTTACACGCTGCGACAAAAACAAATTGCTTCGTCTCGCGACGTTGCTACGCTGGGCGTTCATTCAAGATACAATTTGGAGAAAATCAGGCCGTGGGGACTGATGGTTTAAGTGATGATTTAAGGATCGGTGGTAGTAGGCCTAAATCTGGGGACATAAAAAGTAAAGCAGACGCAAATTTTCAATCGTTACGTACACTATTCAATCAAGAGTATCCGGACACCCCCAGAATCATACGTTTTTCATATTAGGTGCATCGTGCTGCCACCTACTGCCAGGTACTCCATATCAGCGAATCAGCTTGGTGCAAGGAGCGTGAACATAGAACGATCGAACAGTGGAAAAACGTTGTGTGGAGTGACGAATCGCGGTACACAATGTGGCGATCCGAAGGCAGGGTGTGGGTATGGTGATTGCCCGGTGAATGTCATCTGCCAGCGTGTGTAGTGAGAACAGTAAAATTCGGAGGCGGTGGTGTTAATGGTGTGGTCGTGCTTTTTCATGGAGGGGGCTTTTACCCCTTGTTTTTTTGCGTGGCACTATCACAGCACGGGCATACATTGATGTTTTAAGCATCTTATTGCTACCCACTGTTGAAGAGCAATCTGGAGTGGCGAGCGAGCACCTGTTCATAATGCACGCACTGTGGAGGAGTGGTTACACGACAATAACATCCCTGTAATGGACTACCCTGCACAGAGTCCTGACCTGAATCCTACAGAACACCTTTGGGATGTTTTGGAACGCCTACTTCGTGCCAGGCCTCACCGACCGACATCGACACCTCTCCTGAGTGCAGCACTGCGTGAAGAATGGGCTGCCATTCTCCAAGAAACCTTCCAGCACCTGACTGAACGTTTGACTGCGAGACTGGAAGCTGTCATCTAGGCTAAGGGTGGGCCAACACCATACTGAATTCCAGCATTACCTACGAAGGGCGCCACGAACTTGCAAGTCATTTTCAGCCAGGTGTCCGGATACTTTTAATCACATAGCGTAAGTACAATCACACAGTACACTGTATTGCTGTGTTATTACCAAAGAACTGGTACTATTGTACTGAATAAGTACAAGTGTTCATTAAAAGTACCAAATACAGGACGGTAATAAAAATAAATTTTGCACCCACAGAATCCTCTCAAAGATATTTCAGGACAACACGTACCACCGCTGTAACCCATCAATGCTCTATAGAGTCCTAGGAATCGAGGATAAACAACTTGGAAAGTAATAGTAGGTTGCTAAAAGACCGCTCCTGTGCCGAACAAATTTTTAATTTGAAATAAATAATCCGACACAGAATGCTGAACACTGGACTCGCATTCGGGAGGACGACGGTTCAATCCCGCGTCCGGCCATCCTGATTTAGGTTTTCCGTGATTTCCCTAAATCACTCCAGGCAAATGCCGGGATGGTTCCTCTGAAAGGGCACGGCCGACTTCCTTCCCAATCCTTCCCTAATCCGATGAGACCGATGACCACGCTGTCTGGTCTCCTTCCCCAAACCAACCAACCAACAGAATGCTGAATGGCAAAAATATAGTGACTTCAAAAAAGCCTTTGACTCGGTGGATAGAGAGACTCTAGATAGGATCATCAGAGAATTTGGAGTTAAAAACAAACTGGCAAACATTGTCAGAGAAACTTTAACAAGCACAACTTCCAAATTGAAGTTTATGGGAGAATTGTCCCAACTATCTGAAATCAAGACAGGTGTGCGACAGGGCGATGGATGATTACCAATACTATTTAACTGTGTCCTGGAGAAGATTCTGAGAATCTGGAATTCCGAACTTGAAAATCAAGGGATTAGCCTAATCTGTCTAATAAGAAAATTAGGGTGAATCAAAGTGAACTGCTTGGCTTTCGCTGATGTTTTTGCAATACTTTCAGAGAACTTGGAAGAAGCGGCCATACGGATCAACCTACTAGAAAGGATCGCTGGCAAGACAGGACTTAGGCTCTCGAAAGAGGCCAAATTCATGACAAGTGACAAACATGGTTGACAGAGATTGGACGGATTGAGAGGGTAAAAAAATTCAAATACCTCGTTGAAGCCATACAAGAGAACGGACTGGAGAAAGCTGCTGTGGGGGACCGGATCACAAAAATGGAGAGAGATGACGGATTAACTAAAACATTTACAACAAAAAATTCATCTCTTGGAATACTGCTGTGGTAAAAACAGTGCTGGTGTGTCTGTATGCCAGTTGGAAAGGCTGGAGATACTAGAAAGAAAAATATTACGGAATATCATGGGTACAGCCCAGGTTGAAACTGGTTGGAAACTTCGGAGCAACAATGAAATCTACAAAAAGGTGGAGAAAATTTCGGAGACCATGAAAAAGAGGTTATCATTTGTAGGTGACCTGTACAGACTGGACAAAACCAGACTAACCAAAAGGATATTCGACAACCTGTGGAAAAAGAAGACAACAACATTGATTAAGGATGCCCGTATAGATCTGGAAAGGTTCAACATCCACGAAGTTTAGATGTTAAACAGGGATAAATTTCGGAATACGATACAAAATTTGGAAGGATTTGAAGTCTAAAGAACTAAGAAGACTGGAAGAGCCTGGACGGATGAGCAGAAGCAACAGCACAGCGTCCATATGAAGGAGTACTGGAGAAAGAGGAAACTTCAGACAAAGAAGAAATGAAATTGTAGCGTGATCCTAAGTGATCAATCAGCAAATTAAAAAAAAATGATTATTTATTAGTCTTCAGAGATCTGGGAAACGTTTTCAATAGCAGCAGCTGACTGAGGAATGGAAGTGACTGTTTATTAAAGGGGCGCAAACGTATTTAGTAGCCACAGTTTTACTGTAACAATCCGTATCTAGCTCATCACAATTGTCAAACATCAAGTAAAGCAACAGCAAGAACATTTATATCAAAATGAGCAGAGGAATCATAGAAACCTTAACTGATTCCCTTTTAATTAAATTCAAAGACCAATTGTGCCGAATTCTTACGTGACTGAACAGTCAGTTCCTTAATATAGGTTATTTACCGTCTCTTTTAGACCATGGGAATTTCACTTTATTTCGAAGTGTCGGCAATGGCCACTGTAATAATTTAGCATTCTTACAAATGTGTTAGGCAAGGTAGTAAACAGTTCTCATGTTTTAAATTACTGGTATTAAATTACAAAAAGCACTTTATGCTGAATTTTCAGGCATAAAAAGTGCATGAAGAAATTAGTGGTACGAATAGGAAAATTTCTGAAATTGCACCCATTATTCCGTTGTTTTCGACTGAAGTGAACGAAAAGTGTGAAGACTTTATACACTACTGCAAAGTACGCTGGTTAAGTCAAGAGGCGTGCCTGGAACCATATTTCAATTTAAACACCGCTATCGTTGAATTTGTGAAGAGGAGTGCAGGAGCAAAAACTAAAACATCCGGAATGGACTGCATACCTCGGATTTTAAGAGCACTTGACCAGTGGCGTGTGGTGACCCTTTTTATAGCCGAAGATCTGAATATTACAATTATCTGTAAACAATAGCAAATTAAGGGACAGGCTCGTCTCGATAACACTCACAACTGGTAATATCTTAAATTAGAAGAATAAATATCAAAGATTGAAACGACAACTGGTAAAGTTTAAGTTGAAAGAATAATTACTGATGTAATTAGACCTAATACACTGGTCTGCGTTTCAAAACTTTTTTTCTGAGGTCAGTGGTTTTGTAGGCTATCTTTTATATTTAGTGCACACTAAATTTAAAAAAATCTAATTCACTTTGCTCAATCAGGTCACGTTTCTTCGCTACCTCAGACAGGTAATACGCTACTACCTAAATACTAAGTCATTCAAGTGTTCGAAATTTTCAAGTTTATTACCGCAAAACAGAATTCTTTCCATATCATATAGCTACATTAGATATATGCTATTCAAATAAACGTAGTTAACAAGGATGAAAACGTACTACTATCTGTGTTGTGTTGTTTAAGACGTTGAAAATTACGCCAGAGTTAGTCATAGCTGGCAGTTCTGTACACGGAGATGGGGGGTGGAAATTCTGTTGGAGAGAGAGGCAAGGATTAAGCTGATCTTGCTCCTCGCTTGTAGCAACTTGCAGACTGTTATAATTTGAGCTCTCTGAGTGAAAGCAAAATTGTTACAAAATGAATCGAAAGTGCACGGATCATCCTGACCGATTTTGCTAGATTTATGATAAAGTCTTTATGGTACATAGGAAGTTAATAATTACTTCCTTTGCGAAGAAAATGTTTCATGCTGACCGTGGAGTTAAAACTGGTGATGATGACAAGCCCCTCGTACCACACGTGTGCTACAAAACGTATCTTGAATGTCTGCGGCGCTGGAGCATAAAGTAGAACAAGTGTTTTTATTTTGGTGTAGCTATGATTAGAAGGAAAGGAGGAAATCACACCACCGACTGTTATTTCTGCATGACAAATAGACAGCGCAAGTTAATGACTTCGATTCTCATTAGCTTAATACATCTCTTTACTAGTACCATATAAATTAATTAGAATAAGTATCTTAGTTGAATTAATTTACGAATTTATCTGTCTTCACTTTTAAGTGTAAACCAAAACTACAAAGGGAGTATGGAATATCCGAACGTGCCATTTGCCGTAAGACCACTGCCTCACGGACCAGGAACTACGAGTACAACACCCTCTGATAACCACAGTGACTTTACTGACCCAGATAATGAAATGGCTGGAGAAGGTACCGGGGGTATTGGGGGTACATATCATGTTCCCTCAATTTCGTGCAAACCAAAACCACTAACTCAAGCTGACCTGAATGATCTGGCACGATATTTGTGCTTATCCAAGAATCTGTCAGTTACTAGGGTAATGTCTTCGTAGAAATGTCCGCCCCTGGTAGCTGAGTGGTCAGCGCGCCGGCATGTCATATCTAACGGCCCGGGTTCGATTCCCGGCTGGGTCGGAGATTTTCTCCGCTCAGGAACGGGGTGTTGTGTTCTCCTTCTCATCATCATTTCATCCCCATCGACACGCAAATCGCCAAAGTGGCGTAAACTCGAAAGACTTGCACCAGGCGAACGGTCTACCTGACGGGAGGCCCTAGCCACACGGCATTATTATTATTATTATTCGTGAAAATAGATTGTTAGCTCCTGGAATAACCTTCTAATTGCACCACAGTCATCGAGAAGACTTTCGACAGTACTTCAGAAAGGATGAAGAAACTTCTTTCATTTACTGTCATGGCACTGGCGGAGTCACTGAAACTTTGGGTATAACGCATATCTCTATTGAATGGCTGCTTTTCATAGATTCATCAAGAAGTAGTTTGAAAGATGTACTACTCCACATCAGTAAAGTTCGTTCTAGTGGGCCATTCATTACAAATTAGTAAGAGCTACAGTAATATGGAACGTTTTTTTAACTGCTGTGAAATATGGAAGTCACAACTGGAAGATACGTGGAGGTACATTTTTGAGCTTAATACACGATATGCTTAATGTGTCGATGTAGGCTTAATGTGTCAGGTACACAGTAACCCTATTTGCTACGTGTAGTGGCCATGATTCTGGGTCTACATGGTGGCTACGCCAGATATGCATGCTTCCTATGTCAATAGGGCAGTCAGGCACATAAGAAATACTACGTACAATGCATCGTGGGAGCAAGACCTGCCGTGACACCGGTTTGCGCACCATTAAGCCTCAAGCTCTCATTGATCCTGAGAAAATAGCGCTTGCTCCGTTACACGTTAAACTTGGTTTAATGAGGTCGTTTACAAAGGCAGTGAGCAAAGAAAGGAGTGGATTTACTGTCTTAAAACATAAATTTCGACACATTAGTGAGACAAAATTTGATGAAGGTGTTTTTGATGGGGCTCATATCAGTGTGCTTGTGAAAGATCCACTATTCGATGAGAGTACTGAGGATACGGAGACGAATGTCTTCTTAGCTTTGGAATCAATAATATTAAACTTCCTTGGCCACTATAGGAGCCCCCAATATGAAAATTCTGTCGAGTTGCTGATGCAGAACTTCAAGGTACTTGGTGCTCGTCTGTCAACAAGTATGCACTTTCTCAGCTCACATTTTGATTACTGCCCTTACAACTGTGTAGATTATAGTGAAGAGCAGGATGAGTGTTTTGTAGAGATATTGAAATGATGGGGGGAGTTTGTGAACACGCTTGCGGACAGTTGTTTGTGCTTCAAGAGAGACATTCCAGATGCAAAACGCAACCTAGTCCTTGAAATGAACCTTTCCTCCATAAACTGATGTTATTGTACGATCTTACAAACATACTTTAGACGTCATCCAAATGCAAGACTGTTCTGAAATCATAATCGGTACATACATTGTATTAAAAAAGTTTTTTAAATGTCATATTTTAAAAAGCGAAATAGCAATAATATCTGACCTGACTGAACAGAATTAGTTACATTTCTCAGTTCAGAAATATTAAGAATCAGTTTCAAAGCCTTAACCTCAGAAATGATGCAGAGCAGTGATATCAATTTTTATCACTATAAGCAAACTGTTATAGAAAGTAAATAGTTTCTGGCGCTGGATTCACCCGTGACATTTCGGTAGACCACCTCTGCAAGATCGACGCAACTGAAACCCTATTTTTGTCTCTTGAAAAGCAAATTCGGTATCCACCTCCTCAAAAAGTTTCTTCTCCCTGAGTTCTTCTACTGGACGAGCTTCAATTGAAATAATTCCAAAGTGAGACAGTCTTCTTCTTCTCAAGCAGAATTTCGAAAGTATCTTTTTATTCTCTTCAGCGCTGGAAGCGACCTTTCTACCGAAGACTTCGTCTCAGGAACTGCGTACAGTAGTGACACTATGGAAGCTGCTTTCCGGGAATTGGTTTGAATTTTGTCCATAGTTTTCATGTAACAATAAATTTAAGAATTTCTGTTTAGGATAATCTAACGTTCTTCTATTTGAGACACGGTTTCCTGGAAAACTTATTCACATTCGTGAAGTAGCGCGGCTAAGTAGCGGCGCTATTTTTGGATTTTCTGGTCACAGTAGAAAATCTTTCTTGGTTCGGTAGGTATAGTACAATACATAAATAATGTAGTAATTAATAGGATTACCGGTAGTATTGGTAGCATTGACAGGGAAAGAAAAATAAGTGATGTGTAAGAGACGAAGTGGGAGCTGACGATTTTTCTATCTCCCCCCCCCCCCCTCTCTATTTCTCTTTCTTTCTCTCTCTCTCTCTCTCTTTTGACATAAACAGAACCGCACATCATTTTCAGTGTTAGTTCGTTGCGTATTTCATATCCTTACAGAATACAAATTGCATTATATGAATAATAAAAATGAAATGCTCGCATAGGAGTGCTTTCCTCATGGCCGGTAATTTGAACAACAGTAGTTACATTTCTAACGTCTTAAGGCTGGTGGCGTGCCATGTCTTTCAGGTCTCCGTGCCGTTATCTTTCAGCAAGTTAATGCGAGTCCGCATGTCACAAGCGCTGTCTTGGCAAACTTCAATGAAGAGCGAGTTCGACTGTAGATGTGGCCAGTTTCGACTCCAGATCTCTAGTGGCATGCTAGCGCTCGTCAGCCTTTGCTTTTGATGAATTCTGACTTACAGCTGAAACATTTCGGAACCAGCGGAGAAATACCCCTATTGGAGGACAAAGAAGGTGCCTGATTCTACCTTTCTCAGCATCCTTAAAAATGTACCCAAAAATTTTGGTATACGCAGCGCCATACATCTCACCCTCACAAGCTCACCTAACTGTAAATCGCTCACACCCGTTAGTCCAGCGCTGTAAATAGCTGATGCCCACTAACTCCCACTTGCTCATTCTCACTCATTCATTGAGCCCAGCTCATTGTGATTATCTCTCTGCGTCTCTCTGTCACTGTTTACTGTCCCACAGCCAGTCTTTTCCGTTCTGTCCTACTAATACTGCCTTCTCTCACTGACACAGTTCCCTCTTGCTCTCTCTTACTGCTTCAGTCTCATTCATTCCTTCCCACTGTTTCTGTCTCATCTCACTATCTCTCTCTTTCTTGTTGTCATTGTCAAAGACTCTACATCTACATGGATACTCCTCGAGGCAGAGGGTTCATCGAACCACCTTCACAGTAATTTTCTATTATTCTAGGAAGAAACGAACACCTGTATCGTTCGGGGCGATCTCTAATTTGAATTATCTTATTATGATGATCATTTCTCCCTTTGTAGGTCTGTGATAGTAAAATATTTTCGGATTCGGAGGAGAAAGTTGGTGATTGAAATTTCGTGAGAATGTTCCTCCGCAACGAAAAATGACTTTTTTTTAAGGATCTCCACCCCAAATTCTGTATCATGTCCGTGATACTCTCTCCCCTATTTCGCGATAAAACAAAACGTGCTGCTCTTCTTTGAACTTCCTCGATGTACTCCGTTTATCCTATCTGGTAAGGATCCCAGACAGTGCAATAGTACTCGAAAAATGGACGGACAAACGTAGTGTAGACGGTCTCTTTAGACAGATCTGTTATGTTTTCTAAGTTTTTTGCCAATAAAACGCAGTCTACGGTTTGCCGTCCAAACAACATTTTCTGTGTGTTATTTCCAATTTAAATTGTTCTGAATAGTAATTTCTAGGTATTTAGTTGAATTTATGGCCATTACATTTGATTAATCGTGTAACCGAAACTTAACGGATTCCTTTTAGCATTCATATGGATGGCTTCATATTTTTGATTATTTAGGTTCAGTTGCCAATTTTCGCACCATACAGATACACTGGTGTCTAAAATTAAAGCAACAAGCCGCTGTTTCCACGTCCTGTGACTAATCCACGATTTAATCACACAAACTGTCAACCAGATGTCCGTACGGTCGCGTTCTGCACGGAAGATAGCATTCCAGTCAACGGATAACCGTGCCAACCATGGCGTCAGGGCACCTATGAAACGAGGTAGTGTTTGTCGGGTAGCCCCACATCCACAATCACTGTGACGGTGCAGCATGGCACAGAGAAGATGCCTACGAGACTCTCTGCGGTGGAGGACCATAGAAATAAAGGAAGGAAGCAGGACAGTCACAAAGCCATTTAGGCCAAGTGGCTTAATGTGAATCGTTGTGTTGTTTCTCGGATGTGGTGACAGCTTATAGAGACCGAAACTGTGCCCCGAAAACCAGGGCAGGGCCAACCACGTGTAAGTTCAAAAGAAAGGACTTTTATTTGGCTGTAAGGGCACGACATTACCGTCCAGCATCCACTGGACGTGTTGTACCGATGCAAACGGCGCGCAGAAGGCTACGGCAGAGTGGCCTTTATTGTCAGAGACATGCTGCATGTCTACCTCTGACTCGTCTTCACAGAAGGGAACGTCTAGAGTGGAGTCATCAACATGTCACTTGGACACTCGAACAGTGGGCCAATGTTGTTTTCACAGATGAGTCCCGATTTATCCTGGAGAGTGAGTCTCGATAGATTCGCATGTGGAAGGAACGTGGAACACGATTTCGGGACCCAAACATTGTGGAAAGAGACAGAGATCCAGGAGGATCCCTAATGATGTTCAAAAATGGTTCAAATGGATTTGAGCACTATGGGACTTAACATCTATGGTCATCAGTCCCCTAGAACTTAGAACTACTTAAACCTAACTAACCTAAGGACAGCACACAACACCCAGTCATCACGAGGCAGAGAACATCCCTGACCCCGCCGGGAATCGAACCCGGGAACTCGGGCGCGGGAAGCGAGAACGCTACCGCACGACCACGAGTTGCGGACCCTAATGATGTGGGCAGGGATTACGTTTACCATACGAACCCCTCTTCATGAAATTGTACGGGTGAATAGGCAAGTTTTAATTGCTGTCAGATATTGTGACGAGATCTTGGGACCTCATTTGCGGTTGTTACGAGGGGCAGTGGGCCCAGACGTCATATAGATGGACTGTAATGTTCGATCTCATAGAGCACGGGTGGTTGATGTTTTATTCTGCTTGCTCTCCCAATCTGAATCCTACACAGCATGTCTTGGATATGATAGGAAGACGGGTTTCATCACGTCAGCGTCTACCAACCACTCTCCAAGACTACGAGCAGCTCTGCAGAAAGAATGGGCCTTACTGCCTCACCGAGACGGATGGCACCATTCACAGTATGTTCCGTCGTTGTAAGGACTGTATTGTTGCCAGAGCTGGTCACACCCCATACTTAGCAGATTAACCAGTTGTCGGAAAGTGTGTGCAAACCCGTTAAGTTGGAAAAAACGAACATTTTCCTCTACCGTTATGCATTTTGCAGTTGTTGCGTTCTGTGTTCATTATATTGCTTCTGCCGTAATATCACCTGTTTATACTGTTTTGTTACGGAATAAACACAGCCTTGCAAAATTCCCTTTTGTTGCTTTAATTTTGGACATCAGTTTATCTTTTCTAAATCGTTTTGCAATTTATTTCGATCTTCTGATTACTTTAATAGACTATACACAGTAGCATCATCTGCAAACAACATAAGATGGCTGCGCAGGATGTCTCCTAAATCGTTTGTATAGATAACAGCAGAGGACCTATTACACTACCATGGGGAACGCCAGAGATCACTTCTGTTTTACTCGATGATTTTCTGTCAATTACTACGAACTGCGACGACCCTGACAGGAAATCACGAATCCACTCACATGACTGTGACGATATTCCATAAGCAAGCAATTTCACTACACGCCGCTTGTGTGGTACATTGTCAAAAGCTTCTGGAAATCTATAAAAGCGGAATCAATTTCAAATTCCCTGTCAATAGCGCTCTACACTCCGTGTGTGTAAAGACTTAGTTGTGTGCCGGCCGAAGTGGCCGTGCGGTTCTAGGCGCTGCAGTCTGGAACCGCGAGACTGCTACGGTCGCAGGTTCGAATCCTGCCTCGGGCATGGATGCGTGTGATATCTTTAGGTTGGTTAGGTTTAACTAGTTCTAAGTTCTAGGGGACTAATGACCTCAGAAGTTGAGTCCCATAGTGCTCAGAGCCATTTGAACTTAGTTGTGTTTCACAAGAACGATGCTTTCAAAATCCATGTCGACTGTGTGTCAATAGACCGTTCCCTTCGAGTTGGTTCAAATGGCTCTGAGCGCTATGGGACTTAACATCTATGGTCATCAGTCCCCTAGAACTTAGAACTACTTAAACCTAACTAACCTAAGGACATCACACAACACCCCGCCGGGAATCGAAGCCGGGCCCTTCGAGTTAATTCATAATGTTCGAAAATTATATGTGCTCCAAAATCCTGTTGCATATCGACGTAAATGATATGGGCCTGTAATTTAGTGGATTACTCCTACTACCTTTTTCTAGTATTGGTGTGACTTGTGCAACTTTCCAGTCTTTCGCAACGGATCTTTCGTCGAGCGAACCGTTGTGTATGATTGCTAAGTATGAGACTATTGCATCAGTACTCTGAAAGGAACCTAATTGGTATATAGTCTGGACCGGAAGACTTGCTTTTATTAAGTGATTTAAGTTGGTTCAGTACTCCAAATATATTTACTTCTTAGTTACTCATCTTGGCAGCTGTTCTTGACTCGAATTCTGGAATATTTACTTCGTTTTCTTTTGACGGCTATGTTAAGTAACTCTGCTTTGGCAGCACTGTCGTCGACAGTATTTCAATTGCTGTCGCTCAGAGAAGGCATTCATCGTGTCTTGCCGGTAGCATGCTTTACGTACGACCAGAATCCCTTTGGAATTTTTGCCAGGTTTAGAGACGAAGTTTCGTAGTGAAAACTATCAGGAGCATCTTGCATTGAAGTCCGCACAAAATTTCGAGCTTCTGTAAAAGATCGCCAATCTTGGAGATTTTGCGTTCGTTTAAATTGGGCTTGCTTTTTCCGTTGTTTCTGCAACAGTGTTCTGACCCGTTTTGTGTACCACGGGGGATCACCTCCGTCGTTTGTTAATTTATTATTATTATTGTTATTATTATTATTTTTATTATGTGCGTATGGACCCTGTCGGATCACGCATTACATTTATGATTCGCCTTTCTATATGCCCACATACCTTTCATTCTTTCGCTATGTGCTTTCTTCTTTTCTTCTGACCACTTGGTCCCTAATCTTTTAGGGACTTCATTCTCTGGCTTTACTACCCATCTATTTATCTTGTGACGGTAAAGTTTCCTGTCTAATATGTCCGATGTTTCTATCTGTGACTTTTCCAAGTCATATTTGATTTCTTCTATCCATGGAATGTTATTCAGTTTTGCAGTGTGTATCAATTTCTTGTGAGTTAGCCTTGACGATGGGAGTCTATGAATATGTTTATAGATTTCAGCCTTCGTTTCCTGATAACTGCAGCAAGGTTTGACAGTTATTGGTAGCTTTGCGCGATTTGAGTCTGTACCCCTCTTCTGTTTTATCTGGTCCCAGCATTTTCCTCATGATATGTCATTTCTCCCTCAAGATGTTCTCCAAATCGCCTTTTCTATTAAGTACCAAGGGGTCGCATACAGCACTTCAGGTTTAATCACTGTATTATAATGTTTGATCTTTGTATGAATGGACATATATTTCTTGTTGTAGATTTCACGCGTTCTCCCATATGCTCGTTTGAGCTTTTGAAACCGAACTTTCTGTGCTTCCTTTTCCAACCCTGTTGGTTCTATGATCTCACCGAGATATTTAAAGTGTGGAACTCGTTTGATCTGCCCGTATTTTGTGTTCAGTTCATGAATGTCCAATTTAGTGCAAATGAACTTGGTCTTCTCGAATAAAATTTGTAGTCCAGTTTTTCTCAGCGCATTCCTTGAGGGCTTCTTATCTGTTTAATCGCTGTATTTTCGCAAACCCCAAGTACCGGTAGGTCGTCTGCGAAAGCTAAACAACTGAGCTTGATGTCATCATTCTTTCGTCCGAGTTGAATGGGTTTCCAGTGGTCCTGAGTTTTCAATTCTTTCTCCCATTATCGGAGAACAAGGTTGAAGAGCAGTGATGACAATCCATCATCTTGTCGCACACCGGTCTTTGTCTAAAAGGGCTCTGACAATTCGCCCATGAACTTCACTTTCGCCTTTTTGCCCGTGAGTGTTTCCTTGATGAGCTTTAATGTCTTTCAATCAAGTCCTTGTTCTCCTAAGATGTTAAAGAGGGACTGTCGATCGACCGAATCATATGCCTTCGTGAAGTCTAGGAACATTCAGATGATCGGGGAGCTTCGGGTTGCTCTATATTTCAATAGCATCTTCAAATTGAAAATTTGTTCAACACAAGAACGCCCTGGTCGGAACCCGGCTTGATAGTCACGAATTTTGTTTTCAAGCTGTTCTTGTTCTTTGAAGAAGGCACGCGTATAGAATTTTGCAGGTGACTTCAAGGAGAGAAATCCCTCTGTAGTTACTGACATCTGTTCTGTCACCTTTCTTATGTAACGGATGGATGAGTGCACATCTACATTCTTCAGGCACCTTTTCCGTTTTCCAGATGTCTACGATGATTTGTGTGAGATCCTCAAGTGTATTTGGGCCTATGTTCTTCAATAGTTCTGCAACTATACCATCTTCTCCAGATGTCCTGCTATTCTTGAGTCTGAAGATTTGTCTATGGATTTCTTCTTTGGCAGGTGGTGGAGATTCTGGTTTTATTTGTGTGGGCGTCTCTTTGGGCCATCTTGATGTGGGCTCCTGGCAATTGAGTAGCTCTGAGAAATATCGAGCCGGTTCTCTACATTTATCTCGGTTGGTCAGCGCGAGTTTGCCGTCTGGTTTTCGGAAACATAAGTTCTGAGACGTGTATCCTCCAGTCCTCCCTGCGAACGTCCTGTAAAAGACTCGAGTATTGTGATCTCGGAGGTTTTCTCTATCGATTCCAACTGGTCCTTCATGTGCCTCCTCTTTGTTTGTCTGATAATTTTTGAGGCTTCCTTTCCGACCTGAAGATAATGTTGTTGAGTCTCCAGTGACTTCTTTGAGTTATATTTCTGGAAAGCACTTTTTCGTCCTACCAATGCTTCTTCACATGTGGAGTCCCACCCCGGGTGTTTCCTATTCTTATATAAAACTCGCAATTGCAGTCGATACTATTGCTTTGAATTCAAGCCACATCTGGTCTACACTTACATTGTTAATTTGGAAGGAATGGAGAGTGTCTTTCCGGAAGACGTCAAGTGAATTTTTATCTGCTTATTTGAATAGTTACATTTTTCGTTTGTATCTCCCACACACTTCCACCTTCTTCTTCTCTTTATTCCTCTCCCACAGGCACTGTCGCTTTCACTCTTTTTCCAGCACTGTTCTGTCACTGCCAACTATGTTCCACTGCCATTGTGTCTCTCTTTCTGTTACACTAACATCATTTCCTTTGCTCTTTCTGTACCATAACCACTATCTACTGTCTTCCAGTATTTATTACGTTTGAGTCTCTTCCCCCACTGGCAGTGTCTTCTTGCCTCACAAAAACGCTTATATGTTCGCAGGCCAAAATTTTTGGGACAGCTTTTTACGTTACTGAGGAAGGTAGAGTCAGGTAGGTGGTATCACACATTAAAGTCAGTCGTTTAAAACAGGAGCATACTTATCTTTATTGTGCTCCGATAGGAGCATTTTTCTTCTGCTTTCCTTCTTTACTTTGCTATAGAATCATATTCACTCATGTAAAAAGAATTTTATGGGCCAGTAAAATTTTTGTAGTTTACTGACGTGAAATTTAAATTACTCAAAACAGACTTTACGTCTCATGCTGTATTTTACGTGAACAAAAGTTTTGCATGTGCTTTAGTACTACAAATGCGGTAACGTGTAAAAATGCGGTAACTTTGAACCTCTTTATCTCAGAACAGGATAAAGATATCCAGAAATTTATCAATGATGTTCGAGATCGGGATCTGAGGAAGAAGTCGTTAAAGTTTCAGTCATTTACTGTGCATAGGTTCCTTCGAATCAAAGGCTCCGTTTTGGTACCAAAAGACCATGTTTTTCGAGTTTTCTTAGGAGCCGCCCATCCCCTAAATGGTGCCTAAGAAAGCCTCTTAGGGTACACCGCAGACCTCATCTTATGCAAAAAGAAGCAACCGATTTTCTGCATTTCTCTAAACTGGAAGAAGTGTGTAACAATCAATCTTTGACCCTGTGGTGTAGGATATTCACATCAAGACGACCCTTCTGCTGGGTATACACATGGTCCCTAGTCGGAGGGCTATCGAAAACGTCTCTACGTTTTTATCGCCAACAGAATCCGATGTATAAGCCTCGGAAAAGTCCCGTTTTTATGAGCAGCGTTTTGGAGCATGCGTGCCGATAGCGTACCGTTAATGTCAACCAAGCTCGGTCCGACTTGATGGCCGGCCGATATGGAGCCATTGTTCCTGCCAGAGGCGGGAGCTGTTTGCTACATGCCTCACTCTGTATATCTCCATAACATCTACAAATCTAATCACGTAACTTCCAGCAACTGTGTATACACACAAAATGTAATTTTTTTAATACCCTGAGTATAAGTCAACAAGAATTACAGGACGTGTTGAATGGAGTAAACACTGTAATGAATAGAGAATATAGACTGACACTAAACTGAAGAAAGACATAAGTAATGAGAAATAGCATAAATAATACTGCCGATAAACTTAACACTGAAAGTGGGTATCACGAAGTAGACGAAGTAAAGAAGCTACCTTGGAAGCAAAATAACCCTTGATGGACGATGCAATAGCACACGCCAAGAGGACATTCCTGGCCAATGGAAGTCTCCTAGTATCAAACATCGACCTTAGCGAACATCAGTCTTAATTTGAGGGAGAAAATTCTGAGAAAGTATGTTGGAGCAAATCATTGTACTATCATGAACCTCTGATTGTGGGAAAACCGGAAACGAACAGAATTGGAGAGTTTGCTGACGTGGTGCTATAGAAGGATAATGAAAATTAGGTGGACTGATAACGAAAGGAATGAAGAGGTTCTACAGACAATCGGCGAAGGAAGGAACGTACGGGAAACACTGACAAGAAGAACAGCGAGGTTGGTCGATTTGGGGGAAGGGACCAAACAGCAAGGTCATCGGTCTCATTGGATTAGCGAAGGATGGAGAAGGAAGTCGGTCGTTTCCTTTCAAAGTAACGGAGAGGATGACAGGGTATGTCTCATAAGAATAACTTCAGTGGTACTAAAGGGAGCTGTAGAGGGTCAAAACTTTAGGCGAAGACCATGATTTGAATACATCGAACAACCAACAGAGGCGGTTGGCAGAAGAGAGGAATTCGTGGCGGGTCGCATTAAGTCAACAAAAAATTACGGCTAATTTTAAAAATTTTAGGAACTTAATGAACCATGGACCTGGGCGCCGGTGGGGAGGCTTGCGATACAGATGGCCGTACCGCAGGTGCAACCACAACGGAGGGGTATGTATTGAGAGTCCAGACAAACGTGGGGTTCCTGAAGAGGGCAGCATCCTTTTCAGTAGTTGCAGGGGCAACAGTCTGGATGATTGACCGATCTGGCCTTGTAACACTAACCAAAACGGCCTTGCTGTGCTGGTACTGCGAACGGTTGAAAGCAACGGGAAACTACAGCCGTAATTTTTCCCGAGGGCATACAGCTTTACTGTATGGTTAAATGATGATGGCATCCTCTTGGGTTAAATATTCCGGAGGTAAAATTGTCCCCCATTCGGATCTCCTGGCGGGGACTACTCCAGAGGACGTCGTTATCAGGAGAAAGAAAACTGGCGTTCTACGGATCGCAGCTTGGAATGTCAGATCCCTTAATCGGGCAGGTAGGTTAGAACACTTAAAAAGGGAAATGGATAGGTTAAAGTTAGATATAGTGGGAATTAGTGAAGTTCGGTGGCAGGAGGAACAAGACTTTTGGTCAGGTGAATACAGGGTTATAAATACAAAATCAAATAGGGGTAATGCAGGAGTAGGTTTAATAATGAATGAAAAAATTGGAGTGAGGGTAAGCTACTACAAACAGCATAGTGAACGCATTATTGTGGCCAAGATAGACACGAATCCCACACCTACTACAGTAGTATAAGTTTATATGCCAATTAGCTCTGCAGATGATGATGAAATTGATGCAATGTATGATGAGATAAAAGAAATTATTCAGGTAGTGAAGGAAGAGGAAAATTTAATGGTCATGGGTGACTGGAATTCGAGAGTAGGAAAAGGGAGAGAAAGAAACATTGTAGGTGAATATGTATTGGGGGTAAGAAATGAAAGAGGAAGCCGTCTGGTAGAATTTTGCACAGAGCGTAAGTTAATCATAGCTAACACTTGGTTCAAGAATCATAATAGAAGGTTGTATACATGGAAGAATCCTGGAGATAGTACAAGGTATCAGATAGATTATATAAAGGTAAGACAGAGATTCAGGAACAAAGTTTTAAATCGTAAGACATTTCCAGGGGCAGATATGGACTCTGACCACAATCTATTGGTTATGATCTGTAGATTAAAACTGAAGAAACTGCAAAAAGGTGGGAATTTAAGGAGATGGGACCTGGATAAACTGACTAAACCAGAGGTTGTACAGAGTTTCAGGGAGAGCATAAGGGAACAATTGACAGTAATGTGAGAAAGAAATACAGTAGAAGAAGAATGGGTAGCTTTGAGGGATGAAATAGTAAAGGCAGCAGAGGATCAAATAGGTAAAAAGACGAGGGCTAGTAGAAACCCTTGGGTAACAGAAGAGACATTGAATTTAATTGATGAAAGGAGAAAATATAAAAATGCAGTAAATGAAGCAGGCAAAAAGGAATACAAAGGTTTCAAAAATGAGATCGACAGGTAGTGCAAAATGGCTAAGCAGGGATGGCTAGAGGACAAATGTAAGGATGTAGAGGCTTATCTCACTAGGGGTAAGATAGATACTGCCTACAGGAAAATTAAAGAGACCTTTGGAGAAAGGAGAACCACTTGCACGAATATCAAGAGTTCAGATGGAAACCCAGTTCTAAGCAAAGAAGGGAAAGCAGAAAGGTGGAAGGAGTATATAGAGGGTCTATACAAGGGCGACGTACTTGAGGACAATATTATGGAAATGGAAGAGAATATAGATGAAGATAAAATGGGATATACGATACTGCGTGAAGAGTTTGACAGAGCACTGAAAGACCTAAGTCGAAATAACGCCCCTGGAGTAGACAACATTCCATTAGAACTACTGACAGCCTTGGGAGAGCCAGTCCTGACAAAACTGTACCATCTGCTGAGCAAGATGTATGAGACAGGCGAAGTACCTGCAGACTCCAAGAAGAATAAAATAATTCCAATCCCAAAGAAAGCACGTGTTGACAGATGTGAAAATTACCGAACTATCAGTTTAATAAGTCACAGCTGCAAAATACTAACACGAATTCTTTAGAGACGAATGGAAAAACTGGGAGAAGCTGACCTCGGGGAGGGTCAGTTTGGATTCCGTAGAAATTTTGGAACACGTGAGGCAATACTGACCTTACGACTTATGTTAGAAGAAAGATTAAGGAAAGGCAAACCTATGTTTCTAGCATTTGTAGACTTAGAGAAAGCTTTTGACAATGTTGAATGGAATACTCTCTTTCAAATTCGAAAGGTGGCAGGGGCATGAAAGGGAAGCAGTGGTTGGGAAGGGAGGGAGACAGGGTTGTAGCCTCTCCCCGATGTTATTCAATCTGTATATTGAGCAAGCAGTAAAGGAAACAAAAGAAAATTCGGAGTAGGTATTAAAATCCATGGAGAAGAAATAAAAACGTTGAGGTTCGTCGATGACATTGCAATTTTGTCAGAGACAGCAAAGGACTTGGAAGAGCAGTTGAACGGAATGGACAGTGTCTTGAAAGGAGGCTATAAGATGAACATCAACAAAAGCAAAACGAGGATAATGGAATGTAGTCGAATTAAATCGAGTGATGCTGAGGGAATTGGATTAGGAAATGAGACACTTAAAGTAGTAAAGGAGTTTTCCTATTTGGGGAGCAAAATAACCGATGATGGTCGAAGTAGAGCGGATATAAAATGTAGTCTGGCAATTGCAAGGAAAGCGTGTCTAAAGAAGAGAAATTTGTTAACATCGATTGTAGATCTAAGTGTCAAGAAGTCGTTACTGAAAGTAGTTGTTTGGAGTGTAGCCATGTATGGAAGTGAAACATGGACGATAAATAGTTTGGACAAGAAGAGAATAGGAGTTTTCGAAATGTGGTGCTACAGAAGAATGCTGAAGATTAGATGAGTAGATCACATAACTAATAAGGAGGTATTGAATAGAATTGGGGAGAAGAGGAGTTTGTGGCACAACTTGACAAGAAGAAGGGACCGGTTGGTAGGACATGTTCTGAGGCATCAAGAGATCACAAATTTAGCATTGGATGGCAGCGTGGAGGGTAAAAATCGTAGAGGAAGACCAAGAGATAAATACACTAAGGAGATTCAGAAGGATGTAGGTTGCAGTAAGTACTGGGAGATGAAGAAGCTTGCACAGGATAGAGTAGCATGGAGAGCTGCATCAAACCAGTCTCAGGACTGAAGACCACAACAACAACAACAATTTTTTTTGAGTTAAAAATTAAGATTTCGTGACGACTAATGCGCCTTATGGTAGTCGTATTTCCAAGTAAACAGCCCTTGCATGAGTTGCTGTAGTTGCGCGACAGTGGCGTGGGCGCTAGGCGACGGCTGCCGCAGACGCTGTCAGGACGGCGGGGGTCCCCATTACCCGCCACCCCGCTGGCGACAGACTGCTCCGACCGCAGCGCCGACTTCTTGAAATATTCAGCCGCTGCCGCCCACACCCAGTGCAGGACAGGACGGACGCCTCCGCGGGCACATCCAGTGCCGCCGCCCCCGCCGCCGGTCCCTCTTCCGATTGCGACTGCCGGAAGGGACGCAGTTCTCCTTCGCTAGCTGCGATCCTACAGAGCGAATTCCCCGCTCCGCTCTTCTCTCGGCTTTCATTACTGCCACGACGCCGCAGAGAACAGCGACTTATGACGTCTCTTTAAGAACCCCATTTCTTTGAGTGTCAGTTTTCACTTCTGTTTCGAGAAACAAAGATAAGAACATTCTCGGCATACATTTCATTCAGTGGAAGAGGCCACAACAACTGTGCAAGGAGAAAGTGCAATGAACGTTCCATAGGGCTCAGTTATGGATCCAAAATTGTTTGACATAATTTGCCCGCAACTTTCACGTTGCAACTTTAATGGCCAGTAGAATAGACTGGTAAGCAAATAGTATCATTTTGAAATAGACGCTTAGGCCTTTCTGTCAGAATGAGCGATGAAATACGAACAGGCAAAATAAAAATTATTGTGTGAAATCGATTAAACAGTGCAGTATCAAAAAACAAGCCTCAGTCGTATATAATGTTAATGTAGCTTTCTTATCAATCTCCTGACTGGTCTGATACTGCCTCGTTTCCTGTGCTAATCTGTTCATCTCAGAGTAGCGCTTACATCCAATACCATTTGCTAAACGTTCTTTATCGCGCCTCTCTCTCTCTCTCTCTCTCTCTCTCTCTCTCTCTCTCTCTCTCTCTCTCTCGCCCCTCAGTATTTCTGCCCTGTACAGAATCTAAGAGTACTATGGATTTTATTCTCAGATGTCTCAAAAATGTCTTATAAACCTAGCCCCCTCTTTTAATTAGTGTCGATTCTGAGGAGAACCTCTTCATCTACAAACGTTTCGGTTGTATTCTCTTCTGATTTCTATAGAGTTCAAAATTCCCTTGCTTACAACACTCAATATGCAGCTTCCCAGAAATTTCTGTCGCAAAGCAGTTCATATCTTTGACGCCAGGATACTTCTTTTGTGAGAAATGATCTCATCTCATTAAGTCTGTTTCCAGTATCACCCTTGCCTCGTCCGTCAGGTGGTGTTTCGCTTACAAAGTAGCAGAATTCCTTCACTTGCTTTACCACATCATCCCTAACTTTGCCGTTAATTATGTCGCTAATCTCACTTCTTCTGTGTCTTAGTACTGCTACATTTCTTCAGCTTACTCTCTATGCTCAGTAGAAAGTTTATTCCATTGTGCACATGTAATTCTTCCTCACTTTTACAAAGGTAGCAAAGTTATCGACTAAACTTACAACTAACATCCTTTCACCGGGTGTTTAAACTCGCTTCGGAACTCCCCCCCCCCCCCCCCCCCCCCCCCTTGCTTTCTATAAGTAACGATCAAAAAGCTTCCGTTTGAGGACCGTACTGCGGCTTGTACGCAAGGTAGCGTGACTTTGATGTGGGCGGGCATGTGGGCAAGGGAATATTGCAGCATTAGCGTCTTAACAACTTGCGCGGGGTAAATACGGAAACGTTAACCATAACGACGTTAAGGCCAAATCGGTCCAAACAGGACTAACGTGATGTTATTCTTTTCTTTCCTGCGGAAGAGCAAACGCCGTAGACATCCACTGCAGATTTGTTTGTCGAAACCTAACGTCTGGAACGGTGCGCTAAGTTCAGTGCTGCTTCATGATAAGGCACGTCACCATATCGCAAATGTTATATCGTAGAAGTTAAGACATGTAAAAGGTTAGACACTGGAGCACCTGCCCTATAGCCCAGTTCTCTCCTCAAGTCACGCCTTCGCTTCCTTAAAAATAGGAGCTGAAGGGTCGACAATCACTGTCAGACGAGGATGTAAAGCAGACAGTTAAGGACTCCTTCGCTCCGCACGATGTCTTACCACACTGGAATCTTCAACATGATGAGTTGGTGGAATGATTGCCCACAGTATATCTTTCTTCCTATTTAATCCAAACCCTTGTCTCTTGTGCTTCCACCTGTGCGTTTTTGCATATTTTGTATATTGTACGTCATACTTTTTCTATCTGTGTTTTCATAATGGAGGAAAGCACGTGAAGCTATAAGTAATTGCTAAGCGTGAATAATTCGTTGGTAGTAATACTGGCCGGCCCTTGGTGACCGACCCGGCGGGGTCAGGGATTTTCTCTGCCTCGTGATGACTGGGTGTTGTGTGATGTCCTTAGATTAGTTAGGTTTAAGTAGTTCTAAGTTCTAGGGGACTGATGACCATAGATGTTAAGTCCAATAGTGCTCAGAGCCATTTGAACCATTTAGTAATACTCTTGCGCAACTAAGACGATGAGCAGACGATGAACAACAGAAGTTGAGAAGGGGAGTACGAGGTGTAATCACAAACTGTTAATTAATAACTCAACTACAAAAAAAAAAAAAGTTGGAAGATGCAAGTAGGGCACGATTTCTGAACGTTCCGCAAGAACATAATGAGGTATGTAACTTAATTAGGTATGTCGATGCAAAGAATCGAGAATCTCGACCATTTTTGCCTGTTACCGAAATTCATATTGGCAACATATCGGTCCCAGGAATTCCAAGACTTTCGAGAATGTTTTAATTTTAAAGTCTGACAACAAATCACATACAAATTTTTCTCTTGTGTGATATAATTACATATTAACAGTTTTCGTATTTTTCTCTTTATTTGGACTGCAAAACTTTGCTTCTTGTCAAATTTCGTTATGCTAGGCCAACGGGAAGTACCCTATAGATTTCGAAGAGTGACTAGGTACGTGACGTGGCTGTAGGATTCTGCACAACTGAACGAAAAAAATGTTGCCCTCTCGAGTACTAGTTGCATGGCCCATTGGGTGTGGTCGTGCTGAATCCATCGATTCCATATTCGCATGACAATCGTGGGGTACCGACCATCATGGGGCAGCAATAATGTGGAACGATAAATCAGAAACTTGATACGTCACTGTCGAGTTCCGACACGTGTTGGTATATGTTTATCATTCCTACATGATACATAACACAATTTTGCCACAAACAAACAGCATTCATAGGCGATTTCTAAATAAGAATCTCTGTGTGATCTTTCCTTATACGCATCATACACGTGGCGTTAGTCTACCTGCGTTTTGTGGTTCCATTAAAATTCTGATCATTTTTATTTCAGAGCCTAGCAAACTTCTTGTGAATTTGACGTTTGCCGCCTGCTGCGTTCATTTTGTTGAAATTTCTTAGCCCAGCTGTCTGATTTCCTGTCAGGCAAGTAATGTTAACGTTCATGCGAGTACATTTTAGTAATTTTTGTTACTGGGAGGTAAACCGAGAAAGAAAATCGGGCATTCAAAGCACGATCCTCCTGAAATCTTTTGGAAAAGCAGAGTTAAACAAATTTTTAAATTTCAAAGAGAGAAGCAGCGATCTCAGGAACAATTTGAGATTCCACAACAAATGGATCTGGGTACAATATGCGTTACATGTTCCGACTTTCTTCCGACAAATTCTGAACTAAAACGTCTGTGAGGCGGCGAGCACTGGACGTGAGTTAAATTTGCCAAGATGGTGTGTTTGTGTGGGGGTGGCTGGGAGCCGGAGGGGGGGGGGGAAGGGGGGAACGGAGGGAGGGGTGGTAGTAATGCAGATCAGAGATTCATACTGTGTGCACTGAAACTATAGTAACTAAGGGTAAGTCAAACAACTCTGTTCAACACAGTTTTTATCGCAACCTACTAGGTGTGAGCCCTGATCACTATCCTTTTTTGCACTGCTACAGACTATTTTTGTTCAGTTTCATTTGCTCAAAAGACCCTAAAATTCAATTCTCAAAATTTGGAAAAAACAGTTAATACGAATTGTTGAGATCAGTTATGAATACGGTATTAGTGACACTATTAAGATCATAACTGTATTTTGTTGCCGGCCAGAGTGGCCGAGCGGTTCTAGGCGCTACAGTCTGGAACCGCGCGACCGCTACGGTCGCAGGTTCGAATCCTGCCTCGGGCATGGATGTGTGTGATGTCCTTAGGTTAGTTAGGTTTAAGTAGTTCTAAGTTCTAGGGGACTGATGACCTCAGAAGTTGAGTCCCATAGCGCTCAGAGCCTTTTTTGTATTTTGTTGAACGTGTAAACACAACCAGATAATTACGCCCGAGGCATGTTTTTCAGCAGTCCACTAGTGAAATCAGTTAATTATTTTCAGCCCCCCCCCCCTTCACCAGAATAGTATTTACTTTTTGAAAAGATTGTCTAAGGCAACAAAATGGCAACTCACTTGGCAGTTGTCTTAAGCAGAATAGGAACCTATGTCCGTTCTGCTAGAGCTCGATTTCAAACTCATGTCTTGCTTAAATTCAAGACAAAATTTTAAATTTACTAGTACGTGACAGCATTTTTCTAATTTGTATCCTAATATAATCTTGAAATCAGGAATAATTTCTTTACTTTCTTCCCACTAGCATGGGAACCGTACGAAACTTTTGGTTCACACTCGAAAGGTATGTAGAGCACATGCAGGGTGAACATTAAGCAAACGGGCAAGGTGCGGGGACGGATTCGTGACTGGAAATGGGGAAATGGAGGAAAAAATGTCGTATGAACGTGTGTCCGGAAATGCATCATTGCCACGTAGACGACTCTGTCGAATAACAGTTCCTCTGACCACGTGCCATGTGTTGACGCAGAAAACTGTAAGCAGCTGAATGATCCGGTATTCATGTCGGGAACAACATGAGATGGTGTCTGTGCACGGCCAGTTTCGCGTTCATTGAACGAGTTGCATATAGCAATAATTATTGTTTTCCATCTTTCTACGATCAGTATTACGCTGGTTCGTGTAGTGTTCTATAGTGCGGCATTACATTTGTCACAAATGTAGATGCAATAACATTAAAAAAATGATTATACTGATTTCACTGAGCAACATTTTTGAGATCACTTGGTTAGGTATCAATTCGTTAACAGAACCTGGCTCCTCAATAACTGATTAAGACAACCTACATCTTTTGAAATACTCCTTTAAGCACTACAATTAGGATTATAGGCCCTAAAAACTTTCTGTAATGTCTTTGATTAGATGCACAATAAAATTGTCAACTCCCTTTTAATATAGAAATAAATAGAAAAATCAGACTCAAATTTTCTTTTGGCTTCGCCTTTTCTCTCCTTTTCTTACCTTTTTGAATTCTTTAGCAATTTATTGATTTCTTTTTTTTCTTTTGATGCAGCTTAGAAAACAGTAGCTCTCTGAGAGTGTTAAAAAATCATAGACCTCACCTTTTGAAGAATAAAAATCTGGCGCTACCGTCACTTTTTCCCTAAAGTTAGTTAAAACAGCCTATATTATTTTCCCACCTCAGGCGCATTTAAAATCTCGCTATGACTGCTGAAGAAAGGACACTATCTATAAAACTGAATAAAAGTCCAGAAAATGCTGTTATGTTGGATTAATGGCCAATAATCAAAAATTCTCTCAATGCTGCCGTCCTGTGTGGCCGTGCGGTTCTAGGCGCTTCAGTTTGGAACCGCGTGACCGCTACGGTCGCAGGTTCGAATGCTGCCTCGGGAATGGATGTGTGTGATGTCCTTAGGATAGTTAGGTTTAAGTAGTTCTAAGTTCTAGGGGAATGATGACCTCAGATGTTGAGTCCCATAGTGCTCAGAGCCATTTGAACCATTTTCTCTCAATGCTGCCTTCCGTCAGACAACTCATAGAAAGTACTTTGCAATGAACCTGAACCACCATTCAGAATTCCACAAAATAGAGAAACGATACTGCATAAAATATCACCAATGCTACTGAGACGTCAGCTCGCTCTCAGTGCAATTATTCACAGCGCCAGTTATCCAGTCATAAACCAGAAGTCATTCAATTACCTTAAAGCCCTCCGAGCAGATTTCCCGTCCTAAGCAATCGAAATTAAGTATTGGTTTGTGCTCCGTTACCGTAAAATTTAACAGCAAATTCAATATTATTTCCTCCACTTACAACCAGCAGCGCTCCACGTTAAAGTGTCAGATCATGAACGAAATTAGCGCCTGGACTTCAAAAACTATCCACATGGCCTTAACCGCTGTGGACAAGATCAACTATTAACAACGACCTCACAAACATCAGTTATACTCAGATGGAATATCTGACTCACCTCCCGTTCGCATCTAGTCCTAACTTGCGTTGTAGCATCGGTCTTCTTCCAACTAAGTTAATACAGGGCCGCGCGGGATTAGCCGAGCGGTCTAGGGCGCTGCAGTCATCGACTGTGCGGCTGGTTCCGGCGGAGGTTCGAGTCCTCCCTCGGGCATGGGTGTGTGTGTTTGTCCTTAGGATAATTTAGGTTAAGTAGTGTGTACGGTTAGGGACTGATGACCTTAGCAGTTAAGTCACATAAGATTTCACACACATTTGAACACACGTTAATACAGGATGCTACCTATGGCATTTCTTCCAGTCCATATGTGGCATACAGCAAACCAGTGCTTAACAGTATTGGTTAAAAACAGTCTTGGTTGCAATTGTAGTTTTTTATTTTTCAACGACGCGTTTCGCTTTATTTAGGCATCTTCAGGCTATCTTTTCTAGATGGACGCGAGGGACACCAAGATCTGCATAACGCGTTCCCGTTCACAGGAGCGAATAACAGAGTAAGACGGGGGCTCAGGTAGTAAGCATAATGCACCACAGTGTCTTGTGCTAGTCAACTCGCTGTGGTGCATTATGCTTACTACCTGAGCCCCCGTCTTACTCTGTTACTCGCTCGCGTGATGCAGATCTTGGTGCCTCTCGCGTCCATCTAGAAAAGATAACCTGAAGTAGCCTGAATAAGGCGAAACGCGTTGTTAAAAAATAAAAAACTTAAATTGCAACCAAGACAGTTTTTAACGATTACTGCTACCTACGGACAATAATCCAGCTACAGGGGTGGAAATTCAAGAACAGCCACTTTGTTAAATCAATATAGAAACCATTATCAGACCATTAAACGAATAAAAGAACAGCGCTTTCCACCCTTTTTAGTAATCAATGCATTTTTATCGAAGCCGTCAGTCGCTGCTTCTCATTCACTGCTCGTTGAGGCCGCCTAAACTGCTTGGCAATGAGAAGGTAACTTCAACCCTCAACGGCCGCCTGCATTACTTGCGGTACGTCTACAACAATTATTTGTGTACTAACATTAGTACAACATAATCATACAACACAATAACCATACTTTGTAAAAACATTTACGTAAATTGTAATACGTAATAAGCAAAGGAGAACAGAGAAACAATGGTGTGCCAATAAGAAAGAAATAAAAAATATTTTCGCGCACCATGCCCATCACTGGTTACACACTTAAGTGTACCCTTGTCTTATTTTACATGTTTTTATTTTTTATACTTTCACAATAAGCTACAAAATTCTGGAACCCCGTAATGAGGGAGGTTAACGTGATGGATGTGAATGGAGGCATTAGTTAATTTAAGCTACTTTTTCCTAGCTCTAGGAATGACCAGCAACGAGCTGAGTAACGCGCCTCGGAGGCCGCGCTCCCCACTCGCACAATGCCAACATTGCAGAGCGTTATCCTAGGGTGCGAACAACGCAGGGTCGCTGCGGGCTCTAACTACGGGGAACGCTTGCGTGGTCCATGAGGAGTCTGTCCCGCACGTCACAGCATTTGCTTCGGTGAGGGTGAACCTGACAGCTATCCTCCGCTCGTCCATGGACTGCTGAGTAACAGTTCACTACAACAACTCGATAAAGAAAGGCGTGAGGACGGGATGTGTTCTTCAAATACACGGCAAGAGGACTCGACCTTACATCCGAAGCCAAAAAACATATTTGCGGCACTGGGATGTACTTTAAAAGTATAAACCGAAGAGATCAAGGACGTGCCAGCAGCTAGACTCTTTCGTACGAAAACTTGTCCTCCTCCTTCTATCTCCAGTGTTAGCAATGAGCAAGACCCCATATGTCACCACTGCAGACTCCGACACCTACAATAAGTGAAACATGATTTCTCTACTGTGATATATAGTATTACTTTCTTTATTTCGGCTGCAATACATTTAATTCAAACTACACTACTGGCCATTAAAATTGCTACACCACGAAGATGACGTTCTACAGACGCGAAATTTAACCGACAGGAAGAAGATGCTGTGATATGCAAATGATTAGCTTTTCAGAGCATTCACATAAGGTTGGCGTCGGTGGCGACACCTACAACGTGCTGACATGAGGAAAGTTTCCAGCCGATTTCTCATATACAAACAGCAATTGACCGGCGTTGTCTGGTGAAACGTTGTTGTGATGCCTCGTGTAAGGAGGAGTAATGCGTACCATCACGTTTCCAACTTTGATAAAGGTCGGATTGTAGCCTATCGCGATTGCGGTTTATCGTATCGCGACATTGCTGCACGCGTTGTTCGAGATCCAATGACTGTTAGCAGAATATGGAATCGGTAGGTTCAGGAAGGTAATACGGAACGCCGTGCTGGATCCCAACGGCCTCGTATCACTAGATGTGGAGATGACAAGCATCTTAGCCGCAGGGCTGTAACGGATCGTGCAATCACGTCTCGATCCCTGAGTCAACAAATGGGGACGTTTGCAAGACAACAACTATCTGCACGAACAGTTCGACGACGTTTGCAGCATCATGGACTATCAGCTCGGAGACCATGGCTGCGGTTACTCTTGACGATGCATCACAGGCAGGAGCACCTGCGATGGTGTACTCAACGACCAACCTGGGTGCACGAATGGCAAAATGTCATTTTTTCGGATGAATCCAGGTTCTGTTTACAGCATCATGATCGTCGCATCCGTGTTTGGCGACATCGCGGTGAACGCACATTGGAAGCAAATGGCTCTGAGCACTATGGGACTTAACATCTGTGGTCATCAGTCCCCTAGAACTTAGAACTACTTAAACCTAACTAACCTAAGGACATCACACACATCCATGCCCGAGGCAGGATTCGAACCTGCGACCGTAGCAGTCGCGCGGTTCCGGACTGAGCGCCTAGAACCGCGAGACCACCGCGGCCGGCTGCATTGGAAGCGTGTATTCGCCATCGCCATACTGGCGTATCACCCGGCGTGATGGTATGGGGTGCCATTGGTTACACGTCTCGGGCACCTCTTGTTCGCACTGACTGCACTTTGAACAGTGGACGCCATATTTCAGATGTGGCTCTACCCTCCATTCGATCCCTGCGAAACCCTACATTTCAGCAGGATAATGCACGACCGTATGTTGCAGGTCCTGTACGGGCCTTTCTGGATACAGAAAATGTTCGACTGCTGCCCTGGCCAGCACATTCTCCAGATCTCTCACCAATTGAAAACGTCTGGTCAATGGTGGCCGAGCAACGGGCTCGTCACAATATGCCGGTCACTACTCTCGATGAACTGTAGTATCATGTTGAAGCTGTATGGGCAGCTGTACCTGTACCCGCCATGCAAGCTCTGTTTGAATCAATGCCCAGGCGTATCAAGGCCGTTATCACGGCCAGAGGTGGTTGTTCTGGGTTCTGGTTTCTCATGATCTATGCGCCCAAATTGCGTGAAAATGTAATCACATGTCAGTTCTAGTATAATATGTTTGTCCAGTGAATATCCGTTTATAACATGCATTTCATCTTTGTGTAGCAATTTTAATGGTCAGTAGTGTACAAAGTTTTAGTCCCATTCTCAGTCCCATTCCCTGTCTTCAGAAACAGGGGAAACTACACGTCTATAAATTTTAGTGTGGAAAGAAAGCAATCCAGTAAGACCCAAGAAGGTCAACACATAGCAGAAGTTCGACAAATCGCCATTCATTCGACTGAAACAGTGGCCCAGCAGTGCATGTAACAATTGATACTACGACACGTTGCCCGACAACTCACAGTAACGTTAGTTACTAACGAGAACCTTACCTTACGTAATTGCGAGTTTTTCTGCTGCTGCAATTGGTTTCGCCACTCGATGGTAAAACTGGTTGGCTAGGAATCTGATAAAATACATAATACTTGTCCACATCGTCGAGTAAACGTTTTGTTACTATAATGTTATACTCTCCTTCTTCGCAATGTAAAATCATTTGTATGACTCATTTGCTTTTCCTGAGTACTCTTTCCAGTGACAAGTAGTCTTCCTCCTCCCCCTTAACTTCCATGTTTTGGGTTAGTGCATAAGTTAGTAACGTTTTCCCGTAAGCTCAATAAACACAACAGATACACACAACAGAGACATTTGACATTAATCATATATTCTCCATCATTATTTACAACAAAGTCGCGACTGCAGAAATCACGTGGTTTTGAGGCGAAGGACTCGCCGAGTGATGTTCGGAGCGCATTTTCATCCGGAAAAGAAGTTCCTTGAAGATTGTTCGATAGGGAGCGGAAAAGATGAAGATTTGAGGGCGTAAGATCAGATGAATAAGATGAGTGAAGAATGACTTCCCAACCCAACTCCTGTATAGTGTTTTTTGTCAGTATAGCAGAATGCGAGTGGGCGTTATAGTGGATCACTTCACGCAGGCTTCCTAGTCGTTGTTCTTGGACTGCGTCTGCAAGACTTCTTAGTTGTTGCAATAAATGTCAGCAGGGATGGTTACACCTCGGGGAAGCAATTCGCAGTTCTCCACACCGCCGCTGTTCCACCAGATGCATAACATTATGTTTTGTGGATGAGCGAAGGTCTTCGTACGGTGAGCGGGAGCTCAAACATTCCTTTGTTTTCCCTATCTTAGTATAAAGACATCATTTCCTGTCACCAGTTGGTGTTGTTCACGAGCCAACTGATAATGAGCAATCAGGGATGCACATATAGTCACTCGCTGATTTTTGCCTCTTTGGCTTAGAGTACGATGTATCCATACACTCGACTTTCGAACCTTCCCCATTGCTTGCAAATGTTGCACGATGGAGAAATGATTGCACTTCATCACATTTGCCAATTCTCGAGTACACTGACATGAATGATTGTGGATTAATGCGTTTAGACGATCTTCATCAAACCCCGAAATTCGTCCTGAACGTGGAGAGTCACTAATGTCAAAAATGATAATCCTTAAGCGGGAAAACAATTTTAATGGCGTGCTCTATCCAGTGGCATTATCCCCGCACATGGAGCAAATGTTTCGCTGCTGTCACCCCTCTACTGAAATCAGAGAGAGGAATATATCAGAAATGCTCGGATTTCTCCACTTGGCAGTCCGTTTTCTAGTGTCCACAGCTCCACTCATTATCTCCAAATGACAAGATGACAATATGTGAACTCAAATAATAACAGTGAATAACAAATACGAATGACAATCGATGAATAAACCCATAGCAAACAGAATAGCAATAAAAAACAGAAACGCTATAATGAACCACACAATATTGTTCTCGCGTAGGTGTAGCACCTTCTGCACTACTGAAAACTATAAAAATAGATTCAAACCTTTCCGAAACTTTGTCTTGCCTCCACCCCCTGAAAAAAATATGATTGGGAAAAGAGTTTGTCGCTTACTACATTGCGGATATTGCTTTGGTAAAAGTACCAGGTTAGGTGAGAGAATTTAATTTAGCATTTCATTATTACTGAATCTATTGGCCAGAAAGTTTGCAGACGTTACAGACACATACTACCGAAAGCAATTACAAATTTAAGTTGTTGCACGATACATGGTTTAGGAGATATGGCGTAATAAATATTGAGTAGCTTGAAAAATTTCCTTTTCTTAAAAACTTAATTATTTCTCTTCTTCAATAGCACAAAATTGTCGAATTAAAAAAAAGGTGTCAGAAGGTAGCCCTCATATTATACTCTATCATGTACAGTTGCCGTATTATAACAAACACCACTTTCATTTTTTACGTTCTGACGCGCACCGCCCCGCGCCTAGGAAAAAGTTTCACGCAACCACCTAGGAACACCTAGCCTTCAATTCGTTTGAATCTCGGCAGAAATGATATCGATCCTCCTCTTGTCAGTGTAATTGCAACGGGACACTATAGATGGAGCCGGAAAACAACCACTATTATGCAGGCTGTTTCACAACTCCTGTTACAGGCTTCTAAAGGTGCAGAAGGGACTTAGTAGGTACAGCTTTAACAGGAAACCCGTGTCCGGGAATCTACAGGTTGAACATCGAATGACATTCAAATATCCCGTTTCATGGTGCGTACACATCGGTGACAGTAAGCTCTGACGTGTGTGCTCTACAGGAGCTAGTGACGTGAACGATATTTCTAGTACTCGTGGTGGGGTTTTTCTTCCACGTAAGGAAAGACGTCCTCTTCAAAGACAAGAGTGTGGCGCATTCGTCGAGCTCTGCAGTTAACTGTCCTGGCTACCATCGTACTTCCATTGCCCAGCCGTTGCTGTAGTCGGACAAAAATGGCATGTGGAGTCACAAGTTCAACAGGAACTACTGTATGCGTACCGTGAAGCGATAAATTTGAAAGTGATCTGATTTACAAACTTACTTTAAAGGCAAACGGTACATCTCCGGACGTGGGTTCCTTATCAGAATTTTTATCTGCTAAGTCGCTCTACAACTACTGAAGTGTGAGACACCTGTACACAGGCGATGCTCAACCAGTCCAGTACTTACACCAACTCATCCAGTTCCCGCATACTTTTCGCTTTCTAGAGCACCTCCGTCCCCACCACGTAAACAAGGATGGCAAGTCCCAGTTTCCAACATCGTTCATCACAAGAATAAACCTGACGTAAACATTGTTCTATGTATTCTTCCGAAAACCGCAACACGTTATCGTTTTTAGCTAACGTATTATTATAATTAAAAACAAGAATGATGAAAATTCCTGACTTAACCACAGGGTAATTTTTCGCCATGAACAATGTGTAACGTAAGGGACTATTGAAGGATTTCACCGTATAATTAAATATTGAAGCCACTGAAGGTATTACTTACAGTCAGTCGTCTGTTAATATCTTAGCTCCTTCCTTATCCGAATCCGAGAAATTCTTTTCAGCTCTGGAAGTGTCAACTGATACGTTGATAACGAGCCTATCAACAACAGAATCCACGAAGCCAACCAGGCGCAGCATTTTCTCTTCTTCTTTTATAACTGGCCGTTCTATATCACGCCAGCGATCGGCAGTGACGTGTGAAAAAGCTGCGTCCGTTAGCTTCAGTACTTCTCGCAACTTAACAGCCTTGTTACTTCTCGAGCCAAATCCCGCAGCATGGCTCCAGATCAGTTCTGTTGGTTTCATATTGTAATGGTACAGTAACAAGTGTAAAAATGTAGTATTTGTATGACGTGCTCGGTGCTGTGAAAATGATTGTTTTTTCATGTTTCTATGAAACTTATCTACCTCTGTGGTATAAAACGATGGACATAGTCCAAATAAAGAGGATTTGCTTTTCATATTTTCCTTAAAAAGTTAAATTTTTATGTTTTCTTAATTTAAACAACTTTTATGAACAGTCTTTCATAAAACATCGATGATTAAGAATTTGTATTTGAGATGGAAACAAGAATTTGGTGTCCAATATTTAATTACAAACAAAAAGATGTGCATTATTCATAGAAAATGATGATGAGTTTTATAATTACGAGATGTAGGTATTTAAAATTGAACGAAAAAAAGATACTGGGGAGGTCTGATACAACGCACGAATTACCCCATTTACTTCACATTCCATTGCGCTATCAATTGCGCTACGCGTTCAATCTGAGGCCGGCCAAAGTGGCCGTGCGGTTAAAGGCGCTGCAGTCTGGAACCGCAAGACCGCTACGGTCGCAGGTTCGAATCCTGCCTCGGGCATGGATGTTTGTGATGTCTTTAGGTTAGTTAGGTTTAACTAGTTCTAAGTTCTAGGGGACTAATGACCTCAGCAGTTGAGTCCCATAGTGCTCAGAGCAATTTGAATTTTCAATCTGAGTTTGTGTATCAACTGTATTATATACACTACTGGGAAAACTTCAAAGCCGATTATCTCCGTAAATTTATGAAAAACACTAAGAACTGCTATTTCTAGGCGCTTTCTAACCGTGTTCCACACGCGGGTTACACTACGGAACAGAAAGCAGCCTCAGCCATTTTCATACTGCGCATTAACAGCGCGACAGTCAAAGAACAACGCTGCAGAGGCTGTGACTGTACACGATTTTTGAAACAAAAACTACGTAGGAATAGCGTGGTTAAGAAAAAACGTTGATGGCTGTTAGTACATTTGAATATTTTAAAGATTCATTTAAAGTAACTTAGTAATAAGATATCTAATACATAAGTAGGACTTACTTCCAAGAGCGTAACAACACCAGTCTACGTGTGCTACGGCTTCTGACAAATCATCGTGTTTGTGTTTGTGTTTGTTTACATCAGGTTTACTCTTATGATGAACAGATTATAGTCTATAATTTCCAATGCAAAGAGGTACCCTGCTTCGCCATTACAAGCATATTCCACCTTGTACACACCTCTACAGGGTGTTACAAAAAAGTACGGCCAAACTTTCAGGAAACATTCCTCACACACAAATAAAGAAAATATGTTATGTGGACATGTGTCCGCAAACGCTTAATTTCCATGTTAGAGCTCATTTTATTACTTCTCTTCAAATCACATTAATCATGGAATGGAAACACACAGCAACAGAACGTACCAGCGTGACTTCAAACACTTTGTTACAGGAAATGTTCAAAATGTCCTCCGTTAGCGAGGATACATGCATCCACCCTCCGTCGTATGGAATCCCTGATGCGCTGATGCAGCCCTGGAGAATGGCGTATTGTATCACAGCCGTCCACAATACGAGCACGAAGAGTCTCTACATTTGGTACCGGGGTTGCGTAGACAAGAGCTTTCAAATGCCCCCATAAATGAAAGTCAAGAGGGTTGAGGTCAGGAGAGCGTGAAGGCCATGGAATTGGTCCGCCTCTACCAATCCATCGGTCACCGAATCTGTTGTTGAGAAGCGTACGAACACTTCGACTGAAATGTGCAGGAGCTCCATCGTGCATGAACCACATGTTATGTCGTACCTGTAAAGGCTCATGTTCTAACAGCACAGGTAGAGTATCACGTATGAAATCATGATAACGTGCTCCATTGAGCGTAGGTGGAAGAAACTAAAATGAGCTCTAACATGGAAATTAAGCGTTTCCGGACACATGTCCACATAACATCTTTTCTTTATTTGTGTGTGAGGAATGTTTCCTGAAAGTTTGGCCGTACCTTTTTGTAACACCCTGTGTACCTTGTCCATCTTCTGCTGATCTTCGCGTGCGGACCCTCAGCCATTTCCACTTCCGAACAATGAAGTATGTCCCTATAGATACAGCGCATACAAGCCACAGTCTATGTCCCGCTTCTTTTATTAAATCAGCACGTCTCATAGTCTCTACGGTCGCCCCCCCCTCCCTCGCCCCCTCAAAAAGTTGTCCTTCGATACCTGTTGGACCTTCGTCGTTCCTTCTGTGCCCGATTATAGCAATTGCCGTTTCATCTCCTTCGTAAACGTGATCGTTTCCATACGGCATCAAAAACATCATTTCTGAATATTTTCTAATATTACGCAAATAACGTACAGAGTGAGAAGTATTGAATTATACGAAACAAAATCGTCACAGCTTCTGAAAGGTTTGCGTTAGGACGCCGAAACTGCACTGTTGGCCGCGGACCGTGATGGGAATTAGTATGCGCATTATGGTTTGGTTTAGCGACGAAGCCCACTTTCATTTGGATGGATTCATCAATAAGCGAAATTGGCGCATTTGGGAAACTCAAAATCCTCATTTCGTGAACGAGAAATCTCTTCACTCTCAACGGGTGACTGTGTGGTGTGCAGTGTCCAGTCATGGAATAATCGGTATTCCTTGATAGTATGGTGACTACCGAAAGGTACGTGAGGGATTTGGAAGATGACTTCACCCCCATTATCCAAAGCGACCCTAATTTCGACAAGATGTGGTTCATGCAAGACGCAGGTCTACCCCATGGAAGCGGGAGAGTGTTTGATGCTCTGGAGGAGCACTCTGGGGACCGTATTCTAGCTCTAGGATACCCAGAAGCCACTGGCATTGGCCTCGATTGGCCACCATATTCTCAGGATTTGAGCACATGCTACTCCACTTTGTGGCGCAATATTAAAGACAACGTGTACAGCAATAACCCAAAAACCATTGCTGCGCTGAAAACAGCCATTGAGGAGGTCATCGAGAGCACTGATGTCCGACACTTCACCGGGTCATGCAAAATTTCGATATTCGTCTGCGCCACATCATCGCAAATGGTGGCAGGCATATTGAACATGTCATAACCTAAATACGAATATCTCTAGTGACGTAGACATGTCGAATAAAGTGTGTGAACGCCGCAGTTTGTAACTAATTTACGTTTTGTCACCCTGTATTAAGTCTTCTGATATTCATCACGTTTCTTCTCTTAAAATCATAAACACGGTTCTACAGCACCTTGTTCATTTTTTTATATCCTACTTGCATTTTGAAACTGTAAATATTGTAAGCTGAGCGGGCATTTTTCGTTACCAGCCCAAATAGGAAGGATAATAAAACGAAAGAAAATGAATGGTGAAGTGCACAGTTTATTTGGAGGAAACATCCTTAATCTGCTGTGAAAATACAATGGAAAACAATATATCAACGTAGCTGCAAACTGGAGACTTGGACAAGCTGGCGCGATCACGAATTACTTGGTCTGTTTGTTAAATTTAACTTTCTTACATGGAAAGAAACGTACCTCCGCACTATAAAAAGCAAAAAACAAAAACGAGATGTTCCGGTCCACAAGATATTCGTGCAAAGCAGAGGTGTACTAACTATTTTTTTTAATGCACTGTCCCATCCTGCGTTAGTAATTACTAGCGGCTTTATGTGGGTAAACAATATTTTTCGGAATTAAATTGCCACCATGCTCTGAATGTTCGAGCATGCTGATCCAAACTATGTTTTAGGTCGAGAATTTGCATGATTTATGCAAAACATCACCACTTGAATCCCTTGTAATTTTTTCATCAATTCATCGGCAACATTTTTAAAACATGTTGTTTATTTCATCGGTATGTATCTGTTTTGTATCTCGTGAACACCTAGGTCATTTATGATGTTGTATTCGTGTCTATGGAATTGTCAGTTATATCTTTGTGTTCTCAAGGCAACACACTGCTCGTTTTCAGGGAATGATAAGCGATTTTGTGTACACCTTGGCTTTTATTTCGTTGGTGGAGAACGAGTGTTAATGTAGCTAACTTTCTGTCGACATCACCGCAGTGGTGTAGCTATCGACAACAACATTTGGCAGAATAAACGCAAAGGAAATCAAATGCTTTATTTTGTACTGTATTTCGATATGCCACGTGTCGCCTGAAGTCCGAATATGCGGTTTCGCTCTTTGTGCAACACTGCTCAAAGGTAATTAAATTTTATATTCTGGTTTATTTCGATATGGAAAATTCCGCTTGAAGTCGCTATTGTGTTGTATTTCGTTTGCATAAAGCTTTCTAGTGGTAGACGCGGTATAGTCAGTGGGCTAACTGCGATCAACGCACTGACAGCTCCTCTGCGTGGGTTACATCACATCACGTCGTATCTTAGAGTTAGCGCAGGGTTTACTATGTTTTCGTTGTTGTTTCCGCCGGCAAGTGAAAGTTTACGTAGACTAAAAGCTGCTTAGTGATCACAGGAACGCTACGACAGAGGCGCGAAATTTAGACTTAGGTTACAATAGTCGCGGGAAATCTCTGAATACGTGTCTGACTGAAATCTGGTTTCGTAGCACAGAGCGGATCAGGTTGTGGAAAGGGGCCCAAATCAGTTGCTGATAGTTGCACAAGCATACAAACTTTATTTTGCTAAAACACTTAATCACACATGAACTTCAAAGAATTCAGAAACAATACGGCTGAAGGCCAGAACACAAGTTATTAAAATTATACAGGAATACACATGGCTGAAGGGCTTAGGTACAAAATAGAAGAACTGAGGGCTTAAAACCTGGATAACAGAATTTGTTCTGGCCTTTAAAAAGTTTTTATTTTTAATTTAGGACAGCTGAAGGCCTTATCTTACAATATTTCACATAAAGTTCGGCTGAAGGCCATATACTGAACATGAAAACAAATTAAATTAATACACGGCTGGAGGCATCACACAGTATTTGAGACTAAAAGAAAATCACAATCCAAAATAACAGGACAGTGGTGTTCAGAAGTGTTCCAAGGGTCGGCCTGGGGACTAAACTCTAACATAAGTGTGGGTGAGACAGGCAGCCAATCGTAATACTAAATAATCAGATGGCAACACGACCTAGGGATGGCTGAAGAACCAATCAACAACCTAATCAATTCCCTCCCACCTGACCGATGGCGCAACAACTGAAAATATCAGCGAGGACGAAGAAACAAGCAGCACTATGTCTTCACAGTTGGCTTCTTAATACAGTCAAGGAACAATAACCACTCAAAAAAATATGAACAACGCCAAGGCTGTCGAACTACATGCCTTGCCGGACATCATCAACACGGTGAGGAAAACGCACTGCCATAAAACTATGCTAACGACCAGGGCAGGTAACCAGAACGTTAACGGCCACAGGGCAGAAAATACCACTAGTGCACATCACTAGTTATTTACAAACAATTCAACAGTTAAACACCATACAGGGAGACAGCTGCAAAATTTTGCCGACTCCAGCACACCATACGCAGCTGCTTGCGGGAACGGCCCAGGAAGCAACAACCGACAATGAACAAAGAGATGTCACAGCAGTTGAGGTTTCATAACAGGTTAACTGATTACTCAACTCCAGTATCCAGGTCCGGTGGGCGGCGAACTTAGCAGCTCTCGCAGCTAGTGCCTCACAAATCCGACCGCACGTGCAAGCCGCCAGCGGCCCCGGCCTGACCTCGCGCCGCGGAGACTTCCCCGCTGCTCTGTCGCAACCGACTGACTCCTCACACACACCACCATACGGAAATATAGCGGTCACACGGAAGATGGTACAGCAATATTAGTATCGATAAGCGCTGCTGCTGCCACTGGTGGAGGCAAGTCAGCAACTCATTATGGTAGTAGCTCAGGGAGCAATAAGACGCTACTCAGTTGTGAGGAAATGTCAAAGAAGAAATGCCATCTACACAAGCCGGCCACGGCTCGTGGACCTTCTCATGCCCAGCGTAGTGCAGCCACTAGACATGCCATGGACTCTACAAGTCGTTGGAAGTCCCCTTCACAAATATTGAGCCACACTGCCTCTACAGCCATCCATAATTGTGAAAGTGTTGCCAGTGCAGGATTTTGTGCATGGAGTGACCTCTCGATAATGTCCCGTGTCGGGCGGTATGAGTGGCCAAATCATTCGCTCAGACTGTCCAGACTGTTCTTAAAACCAACTGCGAAAAATTGTGACCTGGTGATATGGTGCATTGTCGTCTATAATATGTCCATCGTTGTTTGCGAACATGAAGTTCATGAGTAGCTGAAAATGGTCTCCAAGTAGCTTAACATAACCATTTCCACTCAATTATCGAATCAATTTGACCAGAGGACCCAGTCCATTCCAGGTAAACACAGCTCATACCATTATGGGGCCGCCACCAGCTTGCACAGTGCTTTGTTGACAACTTGGGTCCGTGGCTCCGTGGCGTCTACGCCACACTCCAACCCTACCATAACCTCTTACCAAATGCAGTAGTGGCTCGTCTGACCAGGCCAAGGTTTTACAATCGTCTAGGGCGCAACCGATATCGCGACGAGCCCACAAGAGACGCTGCAGTCGGTGTCGTACTGTCAGCAAAGGCACTCCCGTGGGTCATTTGTTGCCGTAGCTCAACAACGAAAAATTTAGCCGTACTGTCGTAACGGATGCGTTCGTCATACGCCCCAAATTGATTTCTGCGCTTATTTCACGCAGTCTTGCTTGCACTTGAGTACTGACAGCTCTACGCAAACGCCGCTGCTCCGGGTCCATAAGTGAATGCTGTCGACCACGGCGTTATCTGTGGTTCAAATGGCTCTGAGCACTATGGGACTAAACTTCTGAGGTCATCAGTTCCCCTAGAACTTAGAACTACTTAAACCTAACTAACCTAAGGATATCACACACATCCATGCCCGAGGCACGATTCGAACCTGCGACCGTAGCAGTCACGCGGCTCCAGACTGTAGCGCCTAGAAACCGCTCGGCCACACCGGCCGGCTCGTTGTCTGTGGTGAGAAGTAATACCTGACATTTGGTATTCTCGGCACATGCCTGACACTGTGCATCTCGGAATACTGAATTCCCTAAAGATTTCCGAATTGGAATGTACCGTGCGTCTAGTTCCAACTACCAATCCGCGTTTTAACTCTGTTAATCCCTGTCGTGCGGTCATAACCACGTCGGAAACCTTGAATCGCCTTAGTACAATATGACAGCTCCGCCAGTGTACTGTTCTTTTACACCTCGTGTACGCGTTACTGCCGCCATCCGTATATGTTCATATCGCTATCCCATGACTTTTGTCACCTGAGTGTATTGTTCAGGATCGCTCATATGGGAACAATTTCGACGACGGAAAAATTGTAATACAATAGCACCGTCGTTTGTGACCGTAATCAAGTCCTCTAATCTAATATTGTTGCATAAAAATAATAACAACAGTTGATTGTGTCTCAGTGACGAGTATAAGTCTTTCGATTGGATGACACTTCGGCTGGCCGGCCGTTGTGGCCGAGCGGTTCTAGGAGCTTCAGTCTGTAACCGCGAGACAGCTACGGTCGCCGGTTCGAATCCTGCTTCGGGCATGGATGTGGTGTCCTTAGGTTAGTTAGGTTTAAGTAGTTCTAAGTTCTAGGGGACTGATGACCTCAGATGTTGAGTCCCATAGTGCTCAGAGCCACTTGAACCATTTCGAACACTTCGGCTACTTGCGTATCCCTATCCTCATTAGGCAATTGAGCATACTGTTTAGTGTGGAATCCGAACCACGTGTCGTTCCTGGTGACTTCTCACATCGTCAGCAGGTGAAGGCTAGATTAATGACAGACTGAGAAACACGGTAGTCCGGCCAGGATTGGATGCCGCTACCTCTCGGCTTACACGGCCTAGGAAATAATGGAACGGTTCGATGTGCCACTTAGGGATGCGAGACGTTTATCGTAACTATTAAAATAACACTGTTACTAAGTCGTACGGAATAAGCAAATAATACATTCCGCTTTTGACCATACTACAGTTTTTCCACCAACAGACAAGTGAGTTTTTTCAGATTTTATTACAATGCTTTTGATCAGTTTTAAACAAATCAATAACATTCGCGGGTTGTCGCTGTAATAGACAGCCCCAGAGTTTAGAACGGTGAAACTTCTTAAAAATGATATTAGTTACTTAGACAGAAATAACTGTGAAGATGAAACTTCTTTATTAAGTTTTTACTTAAACTGCTGAGTGAAACTGAACCTAACTGAGCCTACTTTCTCTTTACTTATCCTCATCATTCCAACACTGAGCTACTGAATTTGGCCTGACTAGCACAACTCAGACTTTTTCTATATATTAATTACCCACAATATTCAACGCTAACGCGATCTGGCTGCTTTAAAATTAACCCATAAGAATGACCCTAACAAGAGGAAATCCTAACAATAACCTACACATTACATAACTCACTCACCTCACAAAAATCTTCATTACCCGAACTACCGCAATTCAGCAAACGGCAATACAGCCAGCTAAATAAAAGATTCTAACCACTGTAGGCTCTAACTACTAATAGGCATATGGTCAGCAAAGGAAAGATTTTGTCGCAAAGAAAAACAATGAATTTTTACCTTAATAATGTGACATCCAGTTTAACAAAATATATAATTGTCCGTGACATCCAGTTCCAAAAATTATATAATCATGAATAATACTCAATCTCGAATTCGGACACGTCCAGATCGTCCGCTCGCGCTAATACTGCAAAGCTCCAACACTGCTAATTACTAACCTCTAACCTCCATCACAGCTGACTACTCACACCCAACTTCCATCACTGCTGGCTGTTCACCTCCAACTGATGACTCCGATCAGCAACAGAAAATCTTGCACAGTGCTGTCAGAGTTATTAACGCAAAGAGCTACATAGCGCTGCCAACATACAAACGCATAAACAGCCTACTTACAACAGCAACCAGACACCGATAGCCCTGTATAGTCACGATCTTACACAGCCGAAAAAAAAATAATAATAAAATCTGGTTCATCATTTTAGAGGTTTCCAATTCACTGAGGATTTAATGTTGTAACAGTACATGTGGTAGTACACGAAATTATTTCATTTACAGATCAATAGCACAAGCGGTTCTTAGGTACCAAGTATCGACCCGTGCTGAAACATCCATCCTAGTATGTGGTGTAGGCTCCACACGCAGGCGCTGACTGATATCCTGTCGATCGTACAGATGGCGAAGACTGTCCTGGAATAACGTTATTCCACGCCTGCTCGACATGTTCACGTAGTTCTGTAATAGTTGTTGGTTGACTAGTCACACGTGTCACTTCCCGTTCGTCATGTCCCAATGTGAGCGATTGGAGACAAGTCTGGACATCGTGCTGGTCAGGGAAGTTGCTGCACGTCCTGCAGACCACGTTGAGTTTCGCGAGCAGTGTATGGTCGAGCATTATCCTGTTGGAACTACACATCACCTTCCAGTTGCAATAAGGGCAAGATAACGGGTCTAGCAACCTCCTGCACATACAGAGCGCTGGTTAGCGTTCCCTTCAGAAACATCACAGATGAATGAGAGTTATGGCTTATCGTACCCCAGACCATAAGGCCTGTGGTAGGGCTCAGCAAGTCTACGTCATTCACGCAAACGACCATCAGTTGTGTGCAGGCAGAATCTTTTATCGCTAAAGACCGTGGCGCGCCATTCCATCTTCCAAGTGATCCTCTGACGGCTCCGCTCGTGCCGTACACATCGATACTTTGCGTGAATGGAATACTGGCTAAGGTGTGCGTGCTTGTAGTTACACCGGTCCGCAACATTTCGTGTTGACACGTCTGGACTCACAAGCCCTTTTATCTGTGCTGTGATAGTACGATTTGCCACTGCTGCCCTTAGAATACAACAATCCTGTCAGGCGTCTGTGCTGTATGGACGTTCAGAACCTCGTCTACGGGTGTGAGAATGTTCACTTGACCACTGATGACAGTATCGTTGTACAACTGACGCAGTACGTCCCACTTGTGGGCCATTCTTTGAAAGGAACATCCTGCCACTCGGAAGGCCACAATTTGACCTCTTTCAAACACACTCAGTTGGCTGTAGCAAGCGCGAGTGGCTTGGTTGCCTGCTTGCTTGCTTCACACGTTTGCCCACACTGAGACTTCTGGCTGCGAACATTCCCTTTTAAAGGCCAGGCGCAGCTATGGTAACCATGCCGCTTCGCTATCTGTTGGCGGACGACGCTGAAACCACTATGAGTACATCTTCTCGTACTATCCCCAGGTGGTATATGACGTCATCAGATCAAAATCTGCGTCGTCTTTCCAGATGTATTAATTTTTTTGGGCAGTGAATTTATGAGTTGGGGCGGGTTGTTTGGGGAAGGAGACCAGACAGCGAGGTCATCCGTCTCATCGGATTATGGAAGGATGGGGAAGGAAGTCGGCCGTGCCTTTCAAAGGAACGATCTAAGCATCTGTCTCGAGTGATTTAGGGAAATCACGGAAAACCTAAATCAGGCTGGCCGGACGCGGTATCGAACCGTCGTCCTCCAAAATGCAAAATCTTAGTTACTTCCATGCGACCTTTTTGTGTAGTTCTGTTTGTTTGTCAACAATGAATAAAATACAGGCATCTAAATATTTGTAGGCTATTGTTCTGGAAGAGACAAAAGCAAAAAAATTGGGCAGTGTCATATTTGTGTTTAAACATTATGTTTCAAAATGCATGTGCGTAACGCTATAAAAGGTGGTGTCACTGCTAAAGCAGACTCTTTCAATTGTCTTACAGCAGATAAAATTTTCGCGTTCTGGTTTCTTGTTACGAACGTTTCAGCGCACTAGACAATGTACGTGGGTCATAAGAAATAATTAACAGATTTCTTGAGTCTATAATTTTGTATCCCGCATGGATAGGCAGCGCATGGGTCTGCTCCTGTAAACTGAAAGGTAGGCTGAATGTAGGAAGGGAATAGGAGCAGGAAAAGGTGAAATACTTCGGTACTGCTTGTATATTTTACAAGTTTACTATAATCAAAATTATGACTTCATAATGGTTACTTAACTTTGGCTGAGATGAGCACGTAGGTGCGAAGCAGTGCAGGTATGAACGCTAACAGCTACTAGTTTATTTATTTATTTATTTAAATATCAACTTCCGTAGGACCAAATTGAGGAGCAAATCTCCAAGGTCATGGAACGCGTCAGTACATGAACTCACAACATAAAATGTAATAACAGATAAAAATAAATGTTCATGAACTTGAAAGAAAATCTGTCCATAAGTTTAAGCAAACGGTATCAGCAATACAATGAGAATCATCTTAATTTTTCAATTAACTCCTCGACAGAATAGGAGTGACCCATGAGGAAACTCTTCAGTTTCGATTTGAAAGCGCGAGGATTACTGCTAAGATTTTTGAATTCGAGTGGCAGCTTATTGAAATTGGATGCAGCAGTAAACTGCACACCTTTTTGCACAAGAGTTAAGGAAGTCCGATCCAAATGGAGGTTTGAAAATGCTTCAAATGGCTCTGAGCACTATGGGACATAACTTCTGAGGTCATCAGTCCCCTAGAACCTAGAACTACTTAAACCTAACTAACCTAAGGACATCACACACATCCATACCCGAGGCAGGATTTGAACCTGCGATCGTAGCGGATGCGCGGCTCCAGACTCTAGCGCCTAGAACCGCTCGGCCACTCCGACCGGCTGGAGGTTTGATTTCTGGCGAGTATTAACCGAGTGAAAGCTGCTTATTCTTGGAAATAAACTAATATTGGTAACAAGAAACGACAATAAGGAATATACATATTGAGAGGCCAATGTCAAAATACCCAGACTCCTGAAAAGAGGTCGACAAGAGGTTCGTGAACCCACACCACTTATTGCCCGAACCGCCCGTTTCTGAGCCAAAAATATCCTTCTAGAATGGGAAGAGTTACCCCAAAACATAACACCATACGACATAAGTGAATGAAAATAAGCAAAGTAGACTAATTCACGTGTCGAAATATCACTCACTTTCGATACCGTTCGAATAGTGAAAATGGCAGTATTAAGTCTTTGAGCAAGATCCTGAACGTGGGCCTTCCACGACAGCTTACTATCTATCTGAACACCTAGAAATTTGAACTGTTCAGTTTCACTAATCATATGCCCGTTCTGTGAGATTAAAACGTCAGGTTTTGTTGAATTGTGTGTTAGGAACTGTAAAAATTGAGTCTTACTGTGATTTAACGTTAGTTTATTTTCTACAAGCCATGAACTGAGGTCATGTACTGCTCTACTTGAATCTGAGCCAATGTTGCACACAACAAACATCCTTTACTACCAAGCTAGTGTCATCAGCAAACAGAAATATTTTGGATTTACCCATAATACTAGAGGGCATATCATTTATATAAATAAGGAACAGGAGTGGCCCCAACACTGATCCCTGGGGCACCCCCCACTTGACAGTACCCAACTCAGATCCCACATCACAGCCGTTATCAACATTGTGAATAATGACCTTTTGCTGCCTGTTGCTAAAGTAAGAGGTGAACCAATTGTGAGCTACTCCCCTTATTCCGTAATGGTCCAACTTCTGGAGCAATATTGTGTGATCAACACAGTCATATGCCTTTGTTAAATCAAAAAACACGCCAAGCGTTCGAAACTTTTTGTTTAGCCCATCCAGTACCTCACAGAGAAAAGAGAATATAGCATTTTCAGTTGTCAAACGACTTCTAAAGCCGAGCTGTACACTTGATAGCAAATCGTGTGATATAAAGTGATCAATTAACCTTACATACACAGCCTTTCCGATAACTTTTGCAAACACTGATGGCATAGAAATAGGTCTAAAATTATCTACATTATCCCTTTCTCCCTTTTTATAAAGCGGCTTTACTACTGAGTACTTTAATCGCTCAGGAAACTGACCATTCCTAAAGGAAAAATTACAAATATGGCAAAATACAGGGCTAACATGTGCAGCACAGTACTTTAATATTCTACTAGACACTCCATCATAACCATGAGAGTCCTTAGTCTTCAGTGATTTGATTATTGTCTGAATCTCCCTCTTGTCTGTATCACAGAGGAGTATTTCAGACGTCAATCTCGGAAAGGCATTTGCTAAGAAATTTATATGATTTCCTGTAGATACTAAATTTTTATTTAATTCACCAGCAATGCTCAGAAAATGGTTATTAAATACTGTACATATATCTGATTTATCAGTAACAGAAATATTATTACTGCAAACTGACTTTATATCGTCAACCCTGTGCTGCTGACCAGACACTTCCTTCACAACTGACCATATGGCTTTAATTTTATCCTGTGAATTAGCTATTCTATTTGCATAGGACATACTTTTTGTCTTGCTAATCACATTTTTAAGCACCTTACAATACTGTTTGTAATGGGCTACTGTAGCTTGATTGTGACTACTTCTAACATTTTGATGTAATTCCTGCTTTGTTCTACATGATATTCTTACCCCACTAGTCAGCCAACCAGGCTGTCCATTACCGCTAGCACCCCGTTTAGAATGTTCTAATGGAAAGCAACTCTCAAAGAGCATGAGAAATGTGTTATGGAAAGCACTGTATTTATCATCTATATTATCGGCACTATAAACATCTTGCCACTCTTGTTCCTTGACAAGTTTTGAAAAACTCTCTATTGCTGTTGGATTAACTTTCCGACGTAGTTTGTAATTAAATACGACGTTGGTTAGAGTACAAAAACCTTTCAGTGTTAAAATTTGTGCATCAAGGTCTGAAAGGCCATTCACCCTTTTACTAACATAATTCCCATCTAGTAATGAAGAATGAATAAAAATATTGTCTATGACTGTGCTACTGTTCCCCTGCACCCTAGTTGGAAAAAACACAGTTTGCATCAGATCATATGAATTTAGGAGATCTACCAACAAACTATCATTGAAGTAACAAAGTCTGTAATGGCTAGCCCCCTATGAAGTAGAAGCTGAGATGCTTCGTCGTCAGCTCGGAATCAAATGGGTAGAATCTGGAGCGGCGCTCGTAGAGCTGCACAGCGCCGGCTAGAGGGTGCTGTCGTCGGTGTCGGTGTCGTAGTGCCAACCTAAGAACTTGCACCTACGCCGTGGCATCGTAACTATCGATACCAGATATAAGATGCTTCACACTAAATCTCTGTAACTTATTACTCGTAATTAATAATTCTTAGTACGTCCGACGTACCATCCTATACGTAAAGCTGAACAGAAAACCACAGCACTTCATTAAGCATTGTCTAATTGGAAGTGGCATGACCTTGCCTTTCTCTGACCTTTCAACCGACTTACCAAGCCAGTTATTGCAGGACCTATAGTTTAATACAGACTTCATGACACAGCTTAGCATTTTTGACACCAACAAAGGGTTTTTGGAAATAAAAATTCGTTACCTCACAGAGAAAATTGTACGTCTGCCTAAGAAACACAAGATTATGGAAAGGAAATTAACTCTGCCAATGTGCTGAATCGATAGTATGTGGGAATATATCTCTTCTTTACTGACATACGTGTTTCTCTTCCGCGCGAACATGCGGACAACCGACCCATTGCTGACTTTAGGAGGTAGACCTCCTTGAACTCACGAAAAGCAGGTGATTTTCGTCATTTTTTTTCAAATAAAGTAAAAGGAATGACTTTTGTGTCCACATCTTACGCTCCCTTTAACTGTTGTGCCGGGTTGAAGGGCCCCTTGCAGCCGTAACATTCATCGTCGGCGGCAATTCCCAAGCCCTTCTACAGGATCTGTAACAAAATAAAGTTGTGTAAGTCGTTTTCAATATATTTTCTATCAGTATACATAGGACAATTAAGGAATATTATGTTCAAACAAAATGGTGACGTGTTGAAACAAATATCATTTTCTGCGGCTGCAAAATCGAGACAAAATCGTGCACCGAAAATAGAATTTTGAAGGTATCGCAAGAAGGCTACGTAAGCTGATGGAGAATGCGATTTAGATCGCCGGAATCCAATGCCGATCAAAATCGTTTGTATCATTCTCATGTTATGTTCTCGCCAATTTGAAAAATATAATTTAGAGAAAAACGTGTTTCAAATTTCTGAGTTACCTTTTTTTACCTCTACTCAATGCTGCCAAAGCAGAGTTACTAAACACAGCCTTCCGAAATGCCTTCATAAAAGAAGACGAAGTAAATATTCCATAATTTTAATCGAGAACAGCTGCCAACATGAGTAACGTAGAAGTAAATATCCTCGGAGTAGTGAAGCAACTTAAATCACTTAATAAAAGCAAGTCTTCTGGTCCATACTGTATACCAATTAGGTTCCTTTCGGAGTATGCTGATGCATTCGCTCCATACTTAACAACCATATACAACCCTCCGCTCGACAAAATATCCGTACACAAAGACTGGAAAGTTGCACTGGTCACACCAATATTCAAGAGAGGCAGTAGTCCACTAAATTACAGGCCCGTATCGTTAACATCGATATGCAGCAGGATTTTAGAATATATATTGTGTTCGAGCATTATGAATTACCTCGAAGAAAACGGTCTATTGACACACAGTCATCATGGGTTTAGAAAACATCGTTCATGTGAAACATAACTAGTTCTTTATTCACATGAAGTGTTCAGTGCTATTGACAAGGGATTTCAGATCGATTCTGTATTTCTCGATTTCCGGAAGGCTTTTGACACTGTACCACACAAGAGGCTCGTAGTGAAATTGCGTGCTTATGGAATATCGTCGCAGTTATGTGACTGGATTTGTGATTTCCCGTCCGCAGCTCGTGGTCGTGCGGTAGCGTCCTTGCTTCCCACGCCCGGGTTCCCGGGTTCGATTCCCGGCGGGGTCAGGGATTTTCTCTGCCTCGTGATGACTGGGTGTTGTGTGATGTCCTTAGGTTAGTTAGGTTTAAGTAGTTCTAAGTTCTAGGGGACTGATGACCATAGATGTTAAGTCCCATAGTGCTCAGAGCCATTTTTTTGTGATTTCCTGTCAGAGAGGTCACAGTTCTTATAACTGACGGAAAGTCATCGAGTAAAGCAGAAGTGATTTCTGGCGTTCTCCTAGGTAGTGTTATTGGCCCTTTCCTGTTCCTTATCTTTATAAACGATTTTGGAGACAATCTGAGCAGCCGTCTTCGGTTGATTGCAGATGACGTTGTAGTTTATCGACTAATAAAGTCATCAGAAGATCAAAACAAACTGCAAAAAGATTTAGAAAAGATGTCAGAATGGAGCGAAAAGTGGCAGTTGACCCTAAATAACGAAAAGTGTGAAGTCATAGACATGAGTGTTAAAAGGAACTCGTTAAACTTCGGTTACACGATAAATCAGTCTAATCTAAAAATTTGTACCGAGCGAGGTGGCACAGTAGTTAAACAGTGGACTCGCATTCGGGAGGACGACGGTTCAATCCCGCGTACGGCCATCCTGATTTAGGTTTTCCGTGATTTCCCTAAATCACTCCAGGCAAATGCCGGGATGGTTCCTTTCAAAGGGCACGGCCGACTTCTTTCCCCGTCCTTCCCTAATCCGATGAGACCGATGACCCCGCTGTCTGGTCTCCTTCCCCAAAACAAACCAACCCAACCCTAACCTAAAAGCCGTAAATTCAACTAAATACCTAGGTATTACAGTTACGTACAACTTAAATTGGAAGGTACACATAGAAAATGTTGTGGGGAAGGTGAACCAAAGACTGCATTTTATTGACAGAGCACTTAGAAAATGTAACATACTAAGGAGACTGCCTACACTACGCTAGTCCGTCCTCTTTTAGAATACTGCTGCGCGGCGTGCGATCCTTACCAGATAGGATTGACGGAGTTCAAGGAAAGGCAGCACGTTTTGTATTATCACGAAATATGGGAGAGAGTGACACAGAAATGATACAGGATTTGGGCTCGAAATCATTAAAAGAAAGGTATTTTTCGTTGCGACGGAATCCTCTCACGAAATTCCAATCACCAATTTTCTCCTCCGAACGCGAAAATATTTTGTTGACACCGACCTACATAGGGAGGCACGATCACCACGATAAAATAAGGGAAATCAGAGTTTGTACAGAAAGATAGATGTGTTCATTCTTTCTGGGCGGCTATACGAGATTGGAATAATAGAGAATTGTGAAGGTGGTTCCATGAACCCTCTGCCAGGCACTTAAATGTGATTCCCAGAGTATCCATGTAGATGTAGATGTAGAAGTAACTCATTTTTAATGTAATCAGTCACCAGTGGCTGTTTTATACGTGGGATTGGAATTCCTTAAGGACTCGGGGAGGCGGAAGAGTGAGAGTGTTACCGGTGTTCTTCTCATTTGGCAAAATGGTTCAAATGGCTCTGAGCACTATGGGACTTAACATCTTAGGTCATCAGTCTCCTAGAACTTAGAACTACTTAAACCTAACTAACCTAACGACATCACACACATCCATGCCCGAAGCAGGATTCGAACCTGCGACCGTAGCGGTCGCCTGGTTCCAGACTGAAGCGCCTAGAACCACTCGGCCACTCCGGCCGGCTCTTCACATTTGTATGACACCTATTGGAGAACTCTTTACTGTATATTCGTTTGCGTTTCCGTACACAGTATTCCGCTGTTCCACATATTAAACGCACATCTGCGATTAGGCACTTCCTCCAAACCCAGAAGGCATGTTATCAATCTCTTCTGCCTCATTTTATCGCAAATCTTCCGTGAAAGACAGCAGCTTTAAACACGTGCCTCACACGTCTTGCTTACTCGGGCCGTGTACGCCTGAAGTACTCGTTGGCGCCCATTGGTTCTTTGTCTCAAAATATTCAGTTTAGAATCGTCTACACCCTGTATAATTGTTACTCTCAAGTTAGAGACATCAACGAAAAGGACAAAGAATAATGGAAAGGAGAAAATATATAAAAAGCAGCTACTGCAGCAGGCAAAAGGGAACACAGACCTCTAAAAAATTATACTGATAAAATGTGCAAAATGGCTAGGCTCTACAGCACGCACGAAAACTAGAGAGATATATGCTGCCTATAGGGAAATCAAAGAGAAGTTTTGAGAAAGAATATTAGGAGCCTATGCGGAAAACCAGTACGAAGCATCTTACTCATATGTACCTCGCTACTAAGCAACGAAGACAAAGCTAAAATGCAGGCCACAGAAGGATTACATAAGGAAAATGACAAGACTAAAACAGAAAGGGAAAAGGAAGTAAATGATGACAACGTGGGAATTATGATAGTGCGAGAAAAATTTGACCGTGTACTGGTAGAGCTGAGTTGAAACAAGGCACCTGGAGTAGATGATATCCCCCCATAAATGTTCCTGCATCCTGTTTCTTAAATAAAAACTAAACGAGGCATACACTGAACTACGTATTCCATAAGATGGTGATTGACCTTCGATAAATCGCGGAACGTCGCAACTAGTGATAGTTTGTTATTTAAATATTTTATTATATGCTCAGTAAATGTGTAAGTAGCTGGGCTATTTCAGATCCAAACTGTGGTGTCACCGCCAGACACCACACTTGCTAGGTGGTAGCTTTAAATCGGCCGCGGTCCATTAGTACATGTCGGACCCGCGTGTCCGGACGACTTTGCTAGCGACTACACTGACGAAGCCTCGCTCATTTGCAGAGCAGATAGTTACAATAGCCTTCAGCTAAGTCAATGGCTACGACCTAGCAAGGCGCCATTAGTAAAATTGCATGTATCTAAAGAGTCTCACTTGTAGCGCCACAATCTCCAGATGTACCAAAAGGATGGATTAAAGTTAAGTATTCCAGAAGCTACGTACTTTTCTTTATAGCATTCATTACGTATCCTGTTTCAGACCTCACGCCCATCTGCGTGAGCGTAGCGCGTGCCTTTCGGCTTCCTCTCATTGTGTCTAGGCTGTCTTGTCTAGACATAACACAAACTATAGCCCATTACTACGTATATGGTTGACAAGCCTGGAGTACATACCATCTCAAAAATTTTAGAAGATGTAAGGAGTGATGCTGGGCGATAGTTATTAACACCTGTATAGTCAATCCTCTTCGGCTGAAGAGCAAGACAAAATTCTGTAAGTACCAAAGTGTTCATTTTTTTTAGAGCAGACCATTTGTCTCTTTTACACAGAGTAAAATGAAAATGACTATTTCATGCTGACTCCATGTACTATCACTCTCTTGTCTCTCCTATTTGTCTTCATCTACTACTCTTGCTGCTGCTGCTATTACAATTACCTCTTACGGTATATTGATAATTTTTACTTATGGACCGTCTCACAGCAACTGAATAAAACACAATTTTAGTGCCATACGCGTTTCGCCTTTATTTTCTGCAAGGCATCATCAGTAGCAGGTTGCGTGGACAATTTCTTACATATTACGTTCCTGTTGCATTTTTGGTGTTGTTCTTCTTCTTATGAATGCCAATTTGCGGATTTTTTCGCACGTTCCACAGCACTATGAACTGAACGCTTGTTTCAATGCAGTGTTTTGGTTTCTGTCAGACGGTCCATAAGTAAAAATTATCAATATACCGTAATATTACACGCAACTGAGGAAGACAGGACTAAAAAAGTTGAAGATGACAATTACCTCTATTTATCTCTCTATATTTTATTCCCTTATTCATCCATCACTCACTCACTCACCCACTCTGGTTTTCGTCTTCATTATCACTCTATTCCCTAATTATCTCTCTCATGTTTTCCTGTCCTCTTCCTCTCTCTCTTCTGTTTGTCTTATTTTCTATCATACCACTCTTCACCCAACCATCCCCTCTCTTAGTGCCTCTCTTCCATTCCCCTTTTCTTTTCCACACCATTATTTTCCTTTGCTTCACCTCTGCTCCCTTCTGTTCCCACATCCTTTCTATTCTCTACTTCTCTTCCTCTTATTTCTCCTTTCCTGCACTCTCCTTCTGTGGTGTGCGTACTGTAAGATCTTTGGTACACACACCATCAGATTATTTGACTTGTCGCTCTAACAAAGTAGGCGAGTGTCAGCAATATGTCTCGTGCTCTTACCGTGGCGTGTTTAGCTTCTGCTGTTAGGTAGATGATAGAAATGCCACTTGCACACTTAGAGTATCAGATTGACGGTGACCAACTTTAAACAGAACTTGATTATTTTTCACACACATTTATTAAAATAATAAAAAGCACAGACATTACGTAACTTGATTCTGGATCCTGTTTGCAATTGACAATCTGAAGTTCCTTTGGTCTTGGTACATTAATCTTATTCTCACATATCTCTGATACTTGACAAAGTGTCTATACATTTCTCTTCATGGCTATGTACAGGAATATGATAATCTTATTAGGTGCATACTGAAACTTGACTATAGACTGGTACAGACTAATGCAGACTGGTGCAGACAAATGCAGACTGACTAATTGGAGGTCTGTAGACTCGTTATAATACCTCACGCATTCAGGTATCACTGCACGAGTGTGATCCGCAAGGAGAAAAGGTTCTACATTAGCAGCAATCTCATTGGCTGCGTTACATATTAATACGTGGATCGGCGGAAGCAGAATTTGGTCCGTCTCTAAGGCAGCGCCATCTCGTAGTGCGGAGAAGGACGAGCGCTGTGCGTGCGCTGTTGTGCTTAGCGGGGCGCGCTCTAGTGGGAAAGTTGTGTACGCTCTGACTATGGAGAACTATGTACACAACACCTCCCAAATCTTCTGCAACCCCCTTTCTTTAGTCTTCTAAATTTCCTCTTCACTGGCCCTCTTCCTCTCCCTTCAGTTCCACTCCTTCTAATCCTCATTTTGCTTGGTTTTTTTTCCTTTGCTTTTGGTCTTCCTTTTGATGATTTGCTTTCTCATTTACACTTCTCACTCTTCTTTTCTTTCACGTATTCCCTGCACAATGTGCCTGGCCGGCACCATGGCGCAGAGACAGGCCGACTAGGCTGGCCTCGTGGTCCCCTGCCCACCGCCGCCTCCGCGCTGCTCGTGGTCAGTGGGCCTTGTGCTGTCCTGGCGGCCGCACGCGTGTGGGGTCACGCAGGGGGCAGTCGATACGCGCGCCCGACACTCCGGAAATAGCGCCACCATCCGTCACAGCCGCAAACGCCGACACGGCGCCTCGGACGGAGACCCTCCTTCCTTCCGGCCTGCGCGACATATACTGCCCTCCAGAACGACACTCCGTAGATTCGCCGACTGAGCAATACTCGTCTATGTCTACGTTGCACACTGGAAGCCACAGTATGTTGCGTGCTGAAACGTACTTACAAGGGGAGGCCACGACGTTTGGAACGCTGATTTACTGCAAACTTCGTACAATCGTAGTACTCCATGAGCACAACAAAATGTTTAAGCCGTAGCGCGTACTTCTCAAGCGATATTGAGAAAATCGTAAGATAATTTCAGTCGTCGAATATATATCTATGCCGGCACGGTAACGCAGCGTGTTCGGTCAGGGGGTTAGCTGCCCTCTGTAATAAAAAAACTGAGTTAATGGATCAACCACGAACTGAATCGGGTGTCTTCCGACGTCCGCCCCGAGCAGATACAACGAACGAAAACGAACAAAATACCGGCACGGTAGCTCAGCGTGTTCGGTCAGAGGGTTTAGCTACCCTCTGTAATGAAAAACTGAGTAAACGGATCAACGAACAACCTGAACGAGTGTCATCGGACGTCCGCCACAAACAAATTCAACGAACAATATGGAACAAAATGAGATTTACGTACTTGCTTCGGCAGTACATATACTAAAATTGGAACGATACAGAGAAGATTAGCATGGTCCCTGCGCAATGGATGACACGCAAAATAGTGAAGCGTTTCACATTTTTGCCTGCACGGTAACTCAGCGTGTTCGGTCAGAGGGTTAGCTGCCCTCTGTAATAAAAAAAACTGAGTTAATGGATCAACGACGAACTGAATCGAGTGTCTTGTGACGTCCACACCGAGCAGATGAAACGAACAAAATGAGATTAAAAAAAAAAAAAAGTTGAATGCGTAATAAACTGTGAGCCAACTGTTAAAAAAAAAGAGGGTTAGTTACCATTTATAATAAAAAAACTGAGTGGACGGATCATCGAACAAACTGAACGGGTGTCATCGGACGTCCGCCCTGAAGAAATTCAACGAACAATATAGAACTTTTTTTTAAAGTGTTTAGCGTTCACGCCGCTGGATCGCTCGATCGAGTTCCGTTCGTCAGTTTTTATTTTTATTATTTATATTACAATTGATATAATGGGGAAAATACGTGTAATCGGACGAAATTTTATTAAAGTTACAATGTTATTTGGCAGTCTACTAATTTTTATTATCACAAATAATGTAATAATCATAACTATCGACTAGTAAACGACCAAATGCGTAAATTCACACTGAAACTGTATGCTTGTCCGTGATCTGAGAAATCCCTTATACCTGGAAGGAGCCCGAAACGACTTGTGACCTCCAAGTTTTGACCGGCACAGACGGCTTTCGAAAGATGTACAATTAATCGTCGCTTTCGAAATTACGAATAAAAGTTGCAGGATGGTATTTTTCGTAAAAACATGGTAAACATACAGTTAAACGGCACCAGCTACATTGAATAAATGCTATGTTTCCGCATACGCAAGGTCTTTTGACGTTTTCCGTGGAAAAACAAACCTCGTTAACATTTTCAAAAACCTCTCTTTCACATGATAATCTGGAAGCAAACCATGCATAACGCAGTATTTCCTAAAAAATCGGCTGTGATAATTGGTTATGCAGTATCGAGTGTATTTTAATAGCGTCTTCCGAGAAGCAATTTTTCGTTCTCTTACGATTAAGTTTTGAAGACACGACCAAGCACGCATTTTCAGTATCACTTTATGCGTTTGGTCGTTTACTAGTTGATAGTAAACGAATGTTTATATTATATTATGAATATTATATTATTTGTGATAATAAAAATTAGTAGACTGCCAAATAACATTGTAAATTTAATAAAAGCTCATCCTATTACACGTATTTTTCCCATTATATCAATTGTAATATAAATAATAAAGAAAATTACTGTGTTGAAAATAAAAAACAAACTGCGAACGGAGCTCGATTCAACGGCTTGACCGCCAACCACTTTTTTTTTAAAAAAAAAGGAAAAGAAAAAAACATTTTTTTTTTCTATATTGTTCGTTGAATTTGTTCAGGGCGGACGTCGGATGACACCTGTTCAGTTGGTTCGATGATCCGTTTGCTTAGTTTTTTTTATATTATAAAGGGTAGCTATCGCTCTGACCGAACACGCTGATCTACCGTGCCGGAACCGCTCGGCTGCGGCCGTTTCGTGGTAAAAATGGCCACGCACAGGTTGTATATTTGACGACCGAAATTATCTTGCGATTAGCTCAGTAACGCTTGAGAAGTACGCGCTACTGCTTACACATCTTGTTCTCCTCATGGAGTACTACGAGTGTACGAAGTTTACAGTAAATCCACGTTCCAATCGTTGTTCCCTCCCCTTGTTAGTTTAAAAGTATTATTTTCCTTCACTCCTGTTCCGTTTACATTTTGTAAGACGGTAGATAGATATTCCGTACCTTTGCACATGGGTTCTGTCCTGAAATATATTAATTAAAATTGTTATGTCTTCCTGGCTCGGTGACTCATTGACAGAGCGACAGGCTATGGATCTAAAGGTGTCCGTTTCAACCCATATAGAAATTTTCTGACTGTGCGAATAGTCTCATATTATAAAAACGTATGTATGTATTTTTGTCCAACAACCCCTCCTAGACCACTGGGCCGATTTCAACCAACTTGGTACACATATCGCTTACCGTCTGTAACGAATCGCTCTTGGGGTAAAAACTGCCTGCCTGTCAAAGGGATGGAGGTGGAGGCGAAAAAGGAGTTTAGCTCCTACATTAGTTCTTGAGATTAGCCTTCATTTTTATAGAATCATCAGTCATCTGACAGATTTGATGCGGTCCACCAAATACTTCTCCTGTGGCAACCTTATCAATTCAGAGTATCACTTACAACATATGTCCTCTTATTTTCTACATGTGTTCCAATCTCTATCTTCCTATACAGTTATTACGCTCTACAGCTCTCTCTAGTCCAATGGAAGTTATTCCTCGTGTGTCTTAACATATGTCCTGTCAAGGAGTCCGTTCTTCTTGTCAGTGTTTTCCATATATTCCTTTCCTCGCCGATTCCGTTGAGAACCTCCTCATTTCTTACCTTATCAGTCCGTGTTTCAACATCCATCTGTAGCACCACGTCTCAAATGCTTCGATTACCTTCTGCTCCGGCTTAGAGCTAGCGTCTTTGACTAGCAAAGATGTCCTGGGTCCCGGTTTGAAAGCCAGCAACTGCTCATGTTGTGAATAAAATTCATAATCAATGGTGGACGAAGGTTTTTGGCATAAGAAGTTACCCTCGTTCTCACAACGGTCTTCTCAGAGAGGGCGGGCTAGCGGACAGAAGTTCAGGGCGCTCTTTTGCCCAAACGGCTGCGTTAAAGACACACAGTGTGTGTTCACAGGATACGTTGCCTGTAATTGGAAAAGTGTTATGATGATCTGTCCATTGGCAAAAGATTCCGGACTAGTCCCCCATTCGTATCTCCAGGAGTGAAATGTCAAGGTGGACGGAAATGTCAAGTGACAAAATGGTTCAAATGGCTCTGAGCACTATGGGACTCAACTGCTGTGGTCATAAGTCCCCTAGAACTTAGAACTACTTAAACCTAACTAACCTAAGGACATCACACACATCCATGCCCGAGGCAGGATTCGAACCTGCGACCGTAGCGGTCGTGCGGTTCCAGACTGTAGCGCCTTTAACCGCTCGGCCACTCCGGCCGGCGTCAAGTGGCAGGTGACGAACGGAAAAAATGGAGTAATCAACGAAAGGATAACGTTCTACGAGTCGGATCATGTAACGTCAGCAGTTTGAACGTTGTAGAGAAGCTAGAAAATCTATAAAGGAAATGTAAATGCTCAATCTAGATATGGGGGTAAGTGAAATAAGTACTGATGATAAGGACTTCTCATCGTACGAATATAGGATAACATCAACAGCAACAGAAAATTGTAAGCGGCAGTAGGATTTGTTATGAATAGGAAAGTAGTAAAGAGAATCTGATAATGTAAACAGTTCAGCGATACGGTTGTTCTCATCATATTCTACAGCAAACCAACACCGACAATAATAGTTCAGGTATACATACCGACGTCACAAGGAGAAGATGAAAGTGAGAGTATACACTGATCAGCCAGAAAATTACGACCTCCTACCTAATAGCCGGTATATCCACCTTTGGCACAGATAACAGCGGCGACGCGTCGTGGCATGAAATCAACGAGGCCTTGGTAGTATGTTGGAAGGAGTTGGCACCACATCTGCAAACACATAACTAACCTAATCCCCGTAAATTCTGTGGGGGGTGGAGGCAGAGGCTACATTCAATCAAATCCCAGATGTGTTCGAACGGGTGCAGAACTGGCGAGTTGGGGGACGAGAACATCAACTGTAACTCCCTACTGTGTTCCTCTAACCACTCCATCACGCTCCTGACCTTGTGATATGGAGCATTATCTTTTTGAATAATGCCACTGTCGTCGGGAACGATGGTCGTCATGGAGGGGTGTACGTGGTCTGCAACAGGTGTGCGGTACTCCGTTGTCGTCATGGTGCCTCGCACGAACTCCGCAGCACCCACATCTACTCACGTGAATGTTCCCAAAGCATAATGGAGCTGCCGCCAGCTTGTCTCCGTCCCACAGTATAGTGTCAAGGAACTGTTTCCCTGGAAGACGACGGATTCGAGCCATCCCATCGGCATGATGAAGAAGGCATCGGATTCATCAAACCACGCAACGCTATGCCATTGCGCCAGAGTCCAGTGCTGATGGTCACTCGCCCATTTCAATCGTCATTGCCGATGTCGTGGTGTTAACGAGAGCACATGCACGGGGTCGTCCCTCGTCAGGAACTTTCGGTGCACGTTGTGTTCAGATACACTCGTACTCTTTCCAACAATAAAGTCTGATATTAGTTCTGCCACAGCTTGCCGCTTGTCCTGTTTTACCAGTCTGCTCAGCCTAGGACGTTCGACATCTATAACGAGGGGTCGCCGTCCAACCCCGCGACGGTTGAACGTGATTTCACCCTGGTTTCACCACGTGTCGAAGACACCACAGCACTCCTCGAACACCCGTGGAATTTCCGAAATGCTCGTGCCGAGCCTCCGAGACGACATAATCTGCGCCGGCCGCGGTGGTCTAGTGGTTCTAGGCGCGCAGTCCGGAACCGCGGGACTGCTACGGTCGCAGGTTCGAATCCTGCCTCGGGCATGGATGTGTGTGATGTCCTTAGGTTAGTTCGGTTTAATTAGTTCTAAGTTCTAGGCGACTGATGACCTCAGAAGTTAAGTCGCATAGTGCTCAGAGCCATTTTTCGACATAATCTGCCCTCAGCCGAACTCAGACAGATCGCGTGCCTCCTCGATTCTACACACGGACAGCACGCTCACCGATACTACACGCACAGTGCGTATGGCTGACTAGCAGTCATTTCTCACCAGGTGGCGTTGCTATCACCTCGACGGGTTTGGTTCAAATGGTTCAAATGGCTCTGAGCACTATGGGACTTAACATCTGAGGTCATCAGTCCCCTAAAACTTAGAATTACTTAAACCTAACTAACCTAAGGACATCACACACATCCAGGACCGAAGCAGGATTTGAACCTGCGACCGTAGCGGTCGCGCGGTTCCAGACTGAAGCGCCTAGAACCGCTCGGCCACTCCGGCCGGCCTGGACGGGTTATGTCGATAGTAGGTCGGTGGTCAAAAGTTGTGGTTGATTATGAGGATACTGAACAGGTAATTCAATGTAAGGGGAGATGAAAATCTAATGTCCAAGAGAGACCGGACTGCGGTTGTAGGGAAAGGAATCGAAGAAAGGGGAGAATATGGTATTGGCAGAAGCAAAGAGGGACGGGACTAATTGAGTTCTGTAATAACTTTCAGGTGGTAATAGCGAAGAACCACAAGAGGAGGAGATATACTTGGAAAGGAGCCGGAGACATGGCAAGTTTCCCGCTGGATTACATCATGGTCGAAATTGGTGGATTGTAAGACGTACCCGGAAGCAGATATAAACTCAGATCACAGTTTAGTAATGATGAAGAGTAGACTGATGTTTGAGAGAACCTTCCAGAAGAATCAGTGTGGAAGAAAATGGGATACTGGAACACTAAAGAATGATGAGACGCGTTTGAACTTCGCTAAGGATGTGGATGCTGCCGATAAGGAATACGAGATTAGGCAGTCATTTGAAGAGCAATGGAAATCTATAAAAATGGAGTCACGGATGTTGGACAGGCAAACGTGGGCACAAGGAAGGCGACGTCGAAGAGACTTTGGGTAACACAAGAAATACTTCAACTGTTCGACGAAAGGAAGTATAAAAACTCTTAGGGAAAGACACGAATACAGGAATATAAATCTCTTAGGAATGAAATAAATATGAAGTGCATGAAAGCCAAGGCTAAATGGCTGCAGGAAAAATGTGGATAAATAAAAAAAAAGTCAGACGGACTGTCTCAGCATTTAGAAAAGTTGAAACAACATTGGACCAAATTAAAAGCAATGGTGTTAACAATAATAGAGCAATGGAAATTTCACTGTTCCACGCAGAGAAGAGAGCGGATAGACGGAAAAATTACACTGACGAACTCTATTAGGGGGAGTACTTGTCTGACGACGTGACTGAAGAAGGAATTGGAGTCTGTATAGAAAACATAGGTGATCCAGTATTAGAACCAGAATTTAAAAAAAAAAAATCTGGAAGCTTTGATACCAAATAAGTCAGAAGGGATAGATAACACTGCACCGCAATTCGTAAAATCATTGGGGGAAGTGGCAGCGAAGAGGCTATTCAAGTTGGTGTGCAGAAAATATGAGATTAGCGACATACCGTCAGACCATAGGAAATATATAATCCACAAAATCCGACGATAGCAAGGGCCAATAGTTGTAACATAAGCCGCACAATCAGCTTAACAGCTCATACATTCAAGCTGCTGGTATGACTAATGTACAGTGAATGGAAAAGAAAATTGAGGATCCGTTTGATGACCATCAGTTTGGCTTGAGGAAAGGTAAAGGCACCAGAGAGGCGCTTCTGATGTTGCGTTACATGATGGAAGCAAAACTAAAGTAAAATTAAGAGACGCTCGTAGGATTTGTAGACGTAAAAAAAAGCATTCGACAAAGTAAAACGGTAAAAGTTGTTCGAAAGTTTTAGGAATGTCGGAGTAAAACATAGGGAAAAGGGTGATATGTGGTATGCACACGACCCATGAAGGATCAATAATATTGGACTACCAAGAACGAAGTACTCGGATTAAAATGGATGTAAGACAATGGTGCAACCTGTTACCACTACGTCTCAGTCTGTACATGGAAGAAGCCCTGACTAATATAAAACCGAGCGAGGTGGCGCAGTGGTTAGACACTGGACTCGCATTCGGGAGGACGACGGTTCAATCCCGCGTCCGGCCATCCTGATTTAGGTTTACCGTGATTTCCCTAAATCGCTCCAGGCAAATGCCGGGATGGTTCCTTTGAAAGGGCACGGCCGACTTCCTTCCCCATCCTCCCCTACTCCGATGAGACCGATGACCTCGCTGTCTGGTCTCCTTCCCTAAAACCAACCAACCAACCAACTAATATAAAGGTAAGATCACGGGTGGGATTAAAATTCATAGTAAGAGGATCTCAATGATAAGATTCGCCGATGACTTTGCTATCCTTGGTGAAAGCGAAGAAGGTTTGCAGGAACTGCTGAATGCAATGAACTGTCTACTGAGTACGGAATATGGACTGAAAGTAAACCGGAAAAAGACCAAAATAGTGAGAAACTGCAGTAATGAGACTAAAGAGAAGCTCATCATCAAAAATGGTGCTCACAAAGTAGACGTAAATGAATTCTGCCACGTTAGAACAACCCATGACGGAAGAAGCAAGGAGAACGTCAAAAGCAGACTAGCGCGGGCACAGAGGGCATCGCTGGCCAAGAAGAAATTTCTGAAAGTGTGAGTGTGGAGCACAATATTGTGTGGTAATGAATCATGGGCAGTGGGAAAACCGGTACAGAAGAGAGTCGAAGTGTTCGCGGTGTGGTGTTGCGGAGTAATGCTGAAAATTAGGTGTATTGGTAAGTTAGGAAATAAGCGGGTTTTTCGTAGAAACGGTGATGAAAGAAACATATTGAGAACACTGACAAAAAGAATGGACAGAATGATAGGACTGTGCTAAGAAATCAGGGAATAACTTCCATGTTACTAGAGAAGGGGTGGCGGGCAAAACTGTAGAGTAAGACAGCGATTGGAATACATCGAGCAAATAATTGACGATTTAAGGTGCAAGAGCTGCTCTGATAAGAAGAGGTCGGCGCATCATATATCAGAAGACCAATGACTCAAAAGAAAAAGATATCGCTTCATTGCGACACCATGTCTCTTATCTGGGATGAACATGTAACAGTTCTCTCAGTCGTCTAGGGAGCCAGACCGTCACTGATGATGAGCGTTTGGCGTCATTGGCCGGGAGGCCCCTCGCGGGGCAGGTCCGGCCGCCATATCGCAGGTCTTATTACATTCGGCGCCACATTGGGCGACCTGCACGCCGGATGGGGATGAAATGATGATGAACACAACACAACACCCAGTCCCTGAGCGGAGAAAATCTCCGACCCAGCCGGGAATCGAACCCGGGCCCAGAGGACGGCAATCCGTCACGCTGACCACTCAGCTACTGGGGCGGACAGACCGTCACTACTAAGCGTGAACTGCTAACTAATATTGGCGAGTCAGTTGCAAAGACAGGCAGAACTCGCGACTCATCGCCGCTGCACAAAGGATTCAAGCCAATAATTTCTTTCAACTTGCATTTGACGCATACGTTAGCCTGTGCACTTGAGAAATTTAGCTAACTCTATCTGATCAAAAATATCGGACACCCCTATGTAATGCAGAGTTGATCATTAGATGCGTATGGGCCAATATAAAATTAAGTGGAGAATATTCTGTTGTAAGTAGAGAAGAGATAAGAGCAAATGTCGGTCAGAACAACGTTGACTAGTCATTGGGTGTCATCTAATCAATAAATCCATCAGGGACATTTCAACCTTCCTGAAGCTGCCCGAGTAGACTCGTAATTGTGAGGCGGAAACACGAAGTAAAAACCACAGCTAAACCTAGATCGGAAAGGCTTCTTATACTGACGGGTAGGAACCGTGGACCATTGCGAAAGGTGGCTGTAAAAATCGCATGAAATCAGCAGCAGGAATCACTCTTGACTTCCTAAGGGCTACCAGTGGTCCAGCTAATACAATTACTACTGTATTTTACGGACTACAAGAGGCTACGGATTATAAGACGCGCCTTAATTTTTAAGCATTTTTTGAATAACTTTTTCACTATTATTAGATTGCAAATCCACAGTTTAAAAAAACTCTTAGTTTTGTAACGTCCCCTTAGAAAAATTTATGAATTACTGTGCTGATTAATCCCTTACGTTATTTGATTTTCAAACAGCTGAGCAAGACTGAAAGTACTCATACATTTCTCTCTTTATTTATTCTGGCCATCACTAAACTAACACACAATATTTTTTTAGCGCAACTGACTTTCAATAATCGCTACAAAAGAATGGCCCTGACTAACAATAACCTATACCTTTCATGAACCACTTACCTCACAAAAATCTTCGTTACTCGAACTAGTGCAATACAGCGAGCGCCAATATTGCCAGCTAAATAAAGGACTCTAACCACTGAAGGTACTAACTACTGATAGGCATAGTTAGCAAATGAAAGATTTTGATAGAGAACAAACAATGTATTTACCTTCAAGATGGCTCTGAGCACTATGGGACTCAACTGCTGTGGTCATCAGTCCCCTAGAACTAAGAACTACTGAAACCTAACTAACCTAAGGACATCACACACATCCATGCCCGAGGCAGGATTCGAACCTGCGACCGTAGCAGTCGCACGGTTCCGGACTGCGCGCCTAGAACCGCGAGACCACCGCGGCCGGCTGTATTTACCTTAATAGCGTTCAAAAGTCATATATATATATATATATATATATATATCAGTTCATGACAGCCAGTCTAAATTTCGTTATTCTGACGGACACGCGTCCAGATCGTTCGCTCTCAAAACTCGGCCATCTCTCTTCCCACATCCACCACTGCTGGCGGCTCACCTCCAACTGCGCAACGCTACCAACTGTTCACATTCAACTGCCCAACACTACAATAGCGAATATTCCAACAATGACAACCAGCCACAGATTTCACACAGCACAGTCAGTGGTTTTCATATAGAGTGCTACGTGGCGTTACCAACATAAAAACCTAAACAGCCTACTTACAGCTTATAAGACCAAACTGACCTTTAAAAAAACTTAAAATGGTCATCTGAATTTTCCTCTTCTTCTTCTTCCTCCTTGTCCTCTTAGTATATGAGATGGTCTTAACTGCCATTGAGAGCTTTACGTATCCCTCACTTCTTGCAAGGTTTAACAATAATGTCTTCTCTCACTCTTTCTGACCGCGACTGTTTTATCCATTGACACACTTATTTGATTGTAGGTCGTTTTAAAGCTCCCTTCGGCGTGGATTAATGCTGGGTTTCATCCATCATCTTTTTTTTCCATTCCTCTCTCATGTACACCTTCAATGGTTTATTTATCGAGACATCAAGAGGTTGCAGTTGTGAAGTCATTCCTCCTGGAATAACAATAATCCCTGTATTTCCCTGTCTCAATTTCTGTTTCACTGAATTTTTCAAATGACTAATAAACTGATGCAGCACAAGAAGAGGACTCTTTTTTCAATGAATCACGTTTCCTTCTCTCCAACACTCTGTTAATCCACGGACGCCCTCGTCCGTCTAACCCTTGTCATGTACGTGAGCAACAACACCTGGCGATATTTCAGAAGGTTACTTCTGAATGCGTTATGGGAGTGACAGTGATCAATGTGTTACAAATATTTACTATTAAAAACGGTCTTGATCACAATTTATTTATTACGGTGACCGATTTCGACCACTACTGTGGTCATCTTCAGACCAATGAGTAAGAACCTCCTCCTGCTGGAGAATCAGCAGAAGGAGGTTCTTACTGACCGACCTATCTGAACACTAGTCACGACTCGCCATCACAGCTTCACTTCCGCCAGTACCTCATTTCCCCCAGCCTCTAAGCCTCTGCAGTATCCTCTCATCCAGAAGCCTGCTAGTCCTGCAAGTTTCGCAAGAGAACTGTGAAGTTTGGAAGGCAGGAGATGAGATACCGGTGGAAGTGAAGCTGTGAGAATGGGTCGTGAGTAGTGCTTAGGTAGCAGTCAGTAGAACACTTTCCAGCGAAAGGCAAAAGTCCCAGTTCAGAGTCTTGGTCCAGCACACAGATTTAATCCGTCAGTAAGTCTCGTGCAAAATATTTTTAATAAAATATTATCACTCCCTCTATGGGAGTTACTGCATTATCGCAATAAAAGCAGTCAAATTGAAAGAAATGTACAGCAATTTGTGATATATCCGATCACGTAAGCACAGTGTGATCGAAACAACAAAAACTCTTCGCACACAGCCAGATATGTGCCACATCGACCTGATTTTCTAAAAAATAAACGTCGAATACAACACTTTTTTACATTTAGGTCTGACATGATATTACGGTGTATGCCGTGACTTGTCACCTCTGTGTATGTTCAAGCACGCATTTCTTGAGCCGTTTCGATATTTTCGTCCATTCCCCGTACTCTCATCTTTTTTTACGAAACATGCGAGTGAAGTGCGGTTCTGTCCGCTACCATCACGCCCTTTCCTGAAAACCTGAAAAAAATAATAATGGAGAAAAGCAACAATTCACTTTAATAGAAATACGCCTCTTGCCTTTTTATGAGCCAAAGTGTTGCCGTCAACCCTTCACGTGAAACCTATCTTCTGTCTTTTTTGTGTACCCTTTAGACCTTCTTCCCAAGCCAGTTACTGAGCAGAATAACCGTTACACTTCGATTATCTGCGATCATTATGTCTACCTGAAGAGAGCAAAATTCGCTGCGAGCCATCAGCGCTGCTAATGGCACGACCGGCTGTTATTAGTAGCGACAGCCCGGCTTTACAAAAACGAGGTCGCAGTGGCAGTCAGCTGACAGTCGAGGCGCGGCAGAGTAGCGAAACTGGGGCGCTGCCGTCGCCGAGCCCCGCCCATCCCGCGTCGCGTCATTTCAGGACTGCCGTCATTACTCAGGAAGCAGCCGCGCTCGCCTCTCCGCGCCAGGTTTGCACGACAAACTATCAATCCGGCCCCGTTCCTCGCGGCTTTCTCTCCCACATGCACGCACGCACCCACACGCACACGCACGGGGCAGCTTTCATCCGCCGCTCTTATTCCGGAGCTCGCTTTCAGTTATTCACTCCGCGGATGCACGACTCTGGCAACAATGCCGCCAGCTATAAACGTGCAGCGTGCCTTCTCCCTTACGTAAGGGGAACGACTTCTGCACTACTTCCGTCCCACGCAAGCTGCGCTGTTAACACCGTTTCTCTGAAATGATCAGTAATAATCTCTTCACAGTTCATTTGTAGCATTAACTAGGCACAGTCGACTCTTGCTAATTTGAACCTCTATGAATGGAATTTCTCAATAAAATGAAATACGAGCGTCAGCCAAAAAGTAATGCTTCCTATTTTTTATCTTCTTAAGGCGGGTAGGACGTCAAACGGGCCACCTTGGAGCAGGAGAGGCATCACAGGACATTTTAATTTCAACTGTCTATACTTTTACAAATAAATTCATAAAACTTTGTCGCAATACCAGGAAGGATTCAGAATTTACACTCACAGGAGTGGAAGTTCGAAAACATAACAAAATAATTTTTTTTTTTACATGTGAAATTTCATCATTTTTTCACTTACTAATGGCAGCATTTGTTGCTATAGGTCCACTTTTCTTCATAAGTAAGAGAGATTCTTCGATGAATTTTGCACAGCATACAAACCATACGCAAAGGTGTATGAAACTCTAGAATTTTACAAATCTATTAAAAACTGTGGTAAAAATTGAGGTAATTAACTAGAAAATTTTTGTTTTTTCTAAACATGAAGTTTAAAATACAACAGCTCATTCGTTTTTTCATAAATTAAATAAATTCTAGAGTTTCATACACCTGTAAGTATGGTTTGTATGCTGTGCAAAATTCATCGAAGAATCTCTCTTACTTATGAAGAAAAGTGTACCTATAGCAACAAATGCAGCCATTAGTAAGTGAAAAAAATCATGAAATTTCGCGCGTAAAAAAATTTATTTTGTTATGTTTTCGAACTTTCACTACAATGGGTGTGAATTCGGAATCCTTCCTGGTGATGCTGACAAAGTTTTATGAATTTATTTGTAAAAGTATAGACACTGGAAATTAAAATGTCCTTAGATGCCTCTCCTGCTCCAAGTCGGCCCGTTTGACGTCCTACCCCACTTAATTAAAATTGAATTTTATGTCCGGCGATCTGGGTGGCCAAACCAATCGCCCAAAATGTCCAGAATGTTCTTGAAACCAATGGCGGACAATTGTGGCCCGGTGATATGCATCTACTCCAGTTCACTGCAGTAATAACTTTCTACGCCACTGACGCTAGTACTGCAGTCGTTTGCAAAATGGCCGATACTGATCTGCGTATAAGGGTGCGTTCACAGTGGCACCGAGAACGTTCGTCAGACACAGTCACCTGGTAACATCGACCACAGTGCGTCCGAACTCCGTCAGATTTTGGCTGGATCAAGGACGTGAGTTTGGGTTAGGTTAGAATCTATTCTCTAGATGTAGTAGGTTAGATTTTAACCTCTTAGACTGGGATGAATACCGCAATGCCCCTGTACTTGGAGACGAATGCTACATATCAGCTTTTGCTATTCAAAAAACACCGAATGCATACGAATGAGCTACGTCTGTCTCGAAAAGAATGCGGCGAGTACAGTACACTCTGTCCTCAGTCATTGGAATAACCAGAAAGCTTTACGTGTATATGAGATGATAGGAGAAACGTTCTGTTACTTGCCCGATATAATTCGTGACGATCTCGAAAAGCAAGTTATAAAAACTCCGTTTCGCTGTACTTATTTGAAGCTAGGTAGACGTACTTAAATTAAGCTTAAATGACTGTCATTCAGCACACGTGTGAAAGACAAGCATAAGGTATAGCGAAAGATACTCTAAGCAGATAAAGCACTGAAAAGTGGAAATACATACGGTACACCACATTTGCAAACCACCATTCTTTTACTTCTTGTCATCGTTGTTCAGAACATTTCAATTTGTTCAAATTTAAAATTCTGTGGATCAATGGGGCTCATCCAGTGAACCTCCATACCGTTCTCACAGTCCAGTTATTTACATTGGCATTCGATTAAATCCTTTCTACTAATGTTCCTGTGGTACTAAGTTCGTTGTGTTGGAGACTTAAATTATAAATTCAAATAAAAACTACCTTGCCTCCCAATTTTGTATGTGTCTTCGAGACGAAAGTGAGACGGAAATTGCATATCATCGGGGCACCAAGACGGCGGTGACCATTACAGAGACTCTTATGTGGAGAAGGACGCCCGGAGCGCAAGAATACCTTTCTGGCAGATTGTAGGTCGTTAGGAACAGCCAGTTGATGGCACCTAAACAGATCTTGAGAGTTCCCTCAAAAGTTGCTGTTTGTAGATACAGTCGTTTAGGGTCGCAATGGAAAATAGTGCCTATCCTGGGAGTCTGGTGGTTTGTTGCTCTGGCCAAATCTTGAAGTAGGATCCAGCATTGTCACTCAGCCTCTGTGTTCTGGAGCAGTCAACACTTAGAGTCCGCATCGTCAGTGTCCATCACAGAGGACCTCGTGTTATCCGCCACGTTGGTGAAAGTCGGATTCCAAGTCATCACATGCTTAAGGAAGTAGACAGAGCCTTTGAAAATCGTATGACGTTTACGAGACGTAAGTGATCTATTTTTCCATTGTTTGTTAATTTTAAGGCAATCTGGGTCACTTCCATTGTTATGCACCACCGACACTATGTGATCAAAAGTATCCGGACACCCTCACAAACATACGTTTTTCAGATTAGGTGCATTGTGCTTCCATCTACTGTCAGGTACTTCATATCAGCGACCTCAGTAAATGAGGCGCTCCGCAGAACTCGTGGACTTCGAAGGTGGTCACGTGATTGTCACTTGCGTCGTACGCCTGTACGCGAGATTTCCACACTCATAAACATCCCTGGGTACACAGTTTCCGATGTGTTAGTGAAGTGGAAACGTGAAGGGACACGTACAGCATAAAAGCGTAAAGGCCAACCTCGTCTGTTGACTGACAGAGACCGCCGACAGTTGAAGAGGGTCATAGCGTGTTATAGGCAGACATCTATCCAGACCATCGTACAGGAATTCCAAACTGCATCAGGATCCACTGCAAGTACAGTGACATTTAGGTGGGAGGTGAGAAAGCTTGGACATGGTCGAGCGTCTGCTCATAAGCCACACATCACGCTGATAAATGCCAAACGACGCCTCTCTTGGTGTAAGGAGCGTAATCATTGGACGATTGAACAGTGGAAAAACGTTGTATTGCGTGACGAATCACTGTTCACATTGTAGCGATCCCATGGCAGCGTGTGGGTACGGCGAATGCCCGATGAACGTTATCTGTCAGTGTGTATAATGCCAACAGTAAAATTCGGAGGCGGTGGTGTTATGGTGTGGACGTGTTTTTCATGGAGGGGGCTTGCACCCCTTGTTGTTTTGCGTGGCACTACCATAGCACATTCCTACATTGACTTTTACGCAACTTTTTGCTTCCCACTGTTGAAGACCAATTCGGGGATGGCTATTTCATCTTTCAACACTATCGAGCACCTGTTCATAATGCAACGCCTGTGACGGAGCGGTTACACGACAATAACAGCCCTGTAATGGACTGGCCTGCACAGAATCCTGACCTGAATCCTATAGAACACCTTTGAGATGTTTGGAACGCCGACTTCGTACCAAGCCTCACCGTCCGACATCGATACCTCTCCTCAGTGCCGCAATCAGTGAAGAATGGGCTATTCCCCAGGAAACTTTCGAGCACCTGATCGAACGTATGCCTGCGACAGTGGAAGCTGTCATCAAGGCTAAGGGTGGGCGAACACCACATTGAATTTGAGCGTTACCCATAGAGGGTGCCACGAACTTGTAAGTCATTTTCAGCCACATGTCCGTATACATTCGATCACATAGCGTATATCTGCATAACTAGTTTTTAGTTCACACTTAACTGCTTGGCAGAGAGTTCGAGAAACCACATTCAGACTATTTCTCTACCGATGCACTCTCTAACAGCGTGAAAAATGTACGCTTCAGTCATCCTCTCTCGTTTCTCATATTGTATTAAGATTTCATTTCATCCTATGTCGGTTACCGACAACGCGATATTTTCACATTCAGAGCAGATTGTTGGTAACTGAAATTTTGTGAAAATATCTCCTCGCAATGGAAAATGCCTTTGCTTTTAGTGATTCCCATCCCAACTCGATTATCACTTCATTTTCACTCTCTCCCCTATTTCGCAATAACACAAAACGAGCTACCCTTCTTTGAACTTTTTCGATGTCCTCCTCCACTCCTGCCTGGTAAGGATCCCAATACTCTAGCAGAAGACGAACAAGCGTAATGTAGGCAGTTTTTTCAGGAGACCCGTTGCATATTCTTAGCACTCTACCAATAAAACCTAGTGTTTTGTTTGCCTTCCCCACAACATTATCTGTGTGATCATTCCAGTTTAAGTTGTTCTTAATTGTAATTCCTAGGTATTTAAGCGAATGGACAGCCTTTATATTTGTGTGTTTTTCGTGTAACCGAAATTTAACGGTTTCGTGTATGTATTCATGGGAATGACCTGACACATTTTCTTATTGAGAAACAATTGCCACTTTTTGCATATATATTGCCTAAATCATTTCGCAATTGGTTTTGATCATCTAATATTTTAGTCACTTCACTAGATGATATGTGACAGTATCATCCGCAGACAATCTAAGACGTTTGTTTAGATTGTCTCTTAAACCGGTTCTGTAGATCAGGAACAGCAGAGGGCCTATAAAACTTCCTTGGGGAACGATGGACTTCTGTCTTATTCGATGATTTTCCGTCGAGTTCTACTATTCTGACCAGCCTTCTGGGAATCTAGAAACATGAAATCAATTTTAGATCCCCTGTCGATATCATTCATTACTTCGAATAAATTAAGAGCTGGTTATATTTCACTAAAACGATATTTGCTGCTTGCTGCCTGTTGTCAATTGGAGAGTTACTTTCCTGATAATTTACAATGTTCGAATGTAGTGCGTGTCAAAATCCTATTGCAAATCGACGTTAGTTCTTTTGTTTCTGCTTATTAGAGGAAATAATAGGTAGGTGAGGCGTACCGCTACATTATGAAGGTGTGGGGAAGAAATAACGACAGGAATTTGTTCGTTCCGCGTGTCATGGCTACATCTGAAAGCTTTCCCCCGCTGTCTGTAAATGCCTAGTTCAATTACTCTCAGATATACGATTCAGAGCGGCATAAACAACGATGCTTATAAGCCGACAAAATGCAAATACGATTCAAAATTTGTAGTTCAGCTTCACTAATAATCCAAATTATTGAGACCTATATGCATCTTTCAGTGTACTCCCGATGCACGCACTGGCTAATTACCTTCAGTTATTACCTACTGACGCTGCGCTTCGCGAACGGATTGTGGACCTGTCGCTTACAACATACATGTCCGCGCTCAAACTACGTAATCCATAGACTGTAAGAAAGATACAAAGTTTACTGTAACATACGTTTATTTCAACACCAAATGTGCTACGATAATGGAAAAATTCTTTCAATGTGCCAGGAGCCTCCAACAGTCTTATGTTAAAGCAGCAATGTAACAGACGCCGGTAGATCTTCCGCCTTATTACAGCACGAAACAACCCTGTCCTAGGCGTCACTTGAAATAACGAGATTCCAAACGCCCGAAATTTATTTTAGCCGTGTTCTTGAGTTTGTGACTTATTATGGGACTTGTCTTACAGTGTCAGAATGAAAGGAATAACTCCATTTCGCAATCCTTATATAACGATTACAATTCGTGAGTTGTTTCGCTGCTTCACTAGATTCATCCAATTAAGAAGGAACTTCGTATACCAATTAGAAAGATACAGGAGCACAACGAAAGTTCCACCGAGTGCGTTTCACAAAAGGCTCGTCCTAATTTCGCTTTCGGCACGAGATCGAGGCTCCTTCAGGCCATCGAAAGGATAACAAGAGAAATCCCGTCACCTCTTGATTATACGTCGACCATTAGCAATCCCGTCAAATTTCGTTTCCAGACCGGAACATTTTTTCTTACGGCCCGTCTACATCTACATCTAAACGCTAAAAATCAATGTGAAGTGAATGGCAGAGGGCCCTTTCCACTGTACCATTAATTAGGGCTTTTGCTCATTCCATTCGCATATTTAGCGTGGGGAGTATAATTGCTTAAATGACTCTGTGCTGGCTGTAATTAGTCTGATCTAGTCTTTGCGAATCTACGCAAGTGATACGTACGGGATTCTAGTACATTCCTAGATTTCTGAATACTATTTCTTGAAACTTTGTAAGTTAAGTTTCTTGGGACATAACTGACTTCATGTGTGGGTCCAAAGACGCGATTTTATTTCTGAATGTTAAAACCATTTCAAATGTCCACCGTAGGCTGTCAAATTTTTTTATACAGATTAACTGCACTGTATCGTGTATTACATTACTCACCAGTTTCGGCCAATGGCCATTTTCAAATGTAAATGTCGTCCGACATTTCTGTCTCGGATATCCTGAGGAGTGGGTTCAGCTGTCTGTCGGAAAGGATACATCTCCTCCGCACGCACTGACCCATTTCCTTGAAGATGTGTGAGAATTGTATCGTATGTGTGTTTGTGAAACGTAGGTGCCTGTAATGGATGTGTGTATAGTGCAGTGTCGTGTTTGTGTTGTATGACGATGATGAAAGAAGGAAGATGATAAAATCAGGCGCCAGCACATAGTCTGCTCCACTCGTGTTTATAGGAGACAAGGGTATCATCAGGAGTGGTCTAGGAAAGTGTGATACGACCGCTGTTATTTAATATACTCATGGATAATCTGGCGGACAGTGTGAGCAGAAATCTGCAGTTGGTTGCTGATGATGCTGTGGTGTACTGGAGGGTGTGGAATTCGAGTGACTGTAGGAGAATACAAGGTAACTTAGACAAAATTTTTAGCCGGTGTAATCAATTGCAGCTAACTCTAGTCGCAGAAAAATGTATGTTAAGGCGCATGAGTAGGAAAAACAAATCCATAATGTCCGGATACAGCGTTACCAGTATGCTACTTGACACATCGTAAAATGTCTGAGCGTAACGTTACAGAGTGATATTGAAAGTATCTAACCAAAATTGTTTCCTTTTTAATTAGTGAAAGTATCAATGATAAGATTGTTCCAAATTAATTATTCAACAAACCTGCATCTGACTGCGTCTGCGAACTTGTTTCTTGCACTCCTACATTTTGCCAGTAATGAAACATCTATTTGACTCAGCAATCAAATTTAAGAGAATAATGCCGTTTGTGTAATGGCATTAAGATGATACTGAAAAATTAACTTTTGACCCTGATGTTTACTTAATGAAATTATATCTTGACTTGAACAATGCCAGTTGTGCAATGGCATAAAATTTGTTATTTGAAATAACTTTGCTCTAACAACTTTAGTTATACCAAAATCGATTTCAAATCATGAATTGCACACACACACACACACACACATATATATATATATATATATATATATATATATATATATATATATATATTGCATAAAGGCCTCAATTTTTTTTACGTTCTTTCATTGGTGGGTAACTTTGCTTTACTACTCATTTTCATCTTCAATACAAGCAAAGGATGTGGATTATGATTCAGGCTGTTAGATTTAAACACAATGTTGATCTCAATATATATATTATTAAAATTTTCAGTCATACACCAGAGCTACCATTTCCAACATTTTTTTTAGCACGAATCACTCTTACAAAAAATTTTACAACATGCTTACTGCGTCAAACCTTGGACATACAAATCCTAACTCTGAACATTATCTAACAAAAACCATTTTTGTAATCATTATATATCTTTTCTCATTTTCATGCTAAAGTTTGCTCAGTGTAACTGCGCAGTAAGCACGCGTCCTACCTTAAAGCTGTTACCACACATCTGCTTCCTGCGGGCACCTAGCTGCGACTCACGAGTTTTTTACTGCGCGCTCCCTGCTCTCTTAACCATCAAAGATCCTCCTACTCAAAGATATTATACTCATTCCACCATGCGGTTGGCAACTACCGACTTTATTTTCTGGATCTACCTTGATCAGACCTTAGCACATACCTTTCAATATGAAACGGAACAGGCATGTGATGATTGTGGTAGTGAAGGTGAATAGTCGACATCGGTTTATTGGGAGAATTTTGGAAAAGTGTAGTTCATCTGTAAAGGAGACGACATATAGGTGCTCGAGCGTTTGGGATCCGCACCATATCAAATTGAAGGATGATATCAAAGCAATTAGAGGCGGGTGCTAGACTTATTACCAGTAAGTCTGAACAGCACGCATGTATTATGGAGATCTTCTTGTAAAAATAGTAAACAGCCAGTCATTTGCAAAATGGAAGGTTTATTAAAACCACTTCACGATGGTTCCAAATTTTATAAAAACGTCTTCCTCAGAAGGAAATATTAACAGCTGGATTATATGTTGTGACAGAGGTACATTAAAACATACCTGAAAGGTGTCAGTCAGAAATAAAATTACACCCCCATAATAATTAAAAGATGTAGAATACGGTATTTGTCATTTTTTATTTCCTCACTAATGTACAAGTAGTGTAATCATATTGCGTTCTGCATCCGTTGGTGATTCACTGTTAAAAATCTGAGATTCAACCAATATATTACTTTTCCTTCACATATATCTCTCGAAAAGATCATGGAGGTAACGAGACTCGATCTCACATGGAGGCTTAAAAACAAGTATTCTTCTCAAACACCTATGGAATATTAAAGGGATGAAGTGGATGTGGTACACAACGTACCATCCGTCACACACCATAAGGTGGCTTATGGAGTACAGGTGCAGATGTACGCTGATAAACCAGATCATTATGACCACTGCTCACCGCGACGCTAGATGCCGCCTGGTGGCGTTTCAGGCACGTGACGCTTTAACGAAAGTATGTAAGCGGATCAGACACGGATGGGGGATCACGCTAGCGAGGGTATGTGCTGAAAATGGGGAAATCCACTGAGATAAACAACTTTGACAAAGGACAGATTATTATTACGCAGAGCCTGTGAGCGACTATCTCAAAGACGGTGAAACCTTCCAAATGTTCACTTGCTACTGTCGTGAGCATCTATGGGAAGAGGTAGAAGAACAGTCAAACTACCAGTAGGGGCTAGATAGTTGGACGTCCACCACTCTTCACAGAACGTCGGGTTCGGAAGCCTGTCTGCTCTATAAAGTAGGATAGATGGTGGTCTGTCGCATTGGTGGCGAAAGAGCACAGTGCTAGCACACGCACGAGTCTTTCGGAGCACGCCGTTCATCGTACATTGTTGAATATGGAGCTCCGCAGCAGACAACCCTTACTTGTTGACATGTTGGCCCAACGGCGTCGTCAATTACGATTGCAGTGGACACGAGACGATCGCATTCGACTGTCGATAAATGGTAACTTGTCGACTTTTCGGGTAAATCACAGTTTTTCTACACTAACTCGATGGTTGTCTCCATAAATGCCGTCACCGAGGTAAACAGTGGCTCGAAACGTGCAGCGCGCCATGGATGCAGCCTGGTGGGAGCAGTATTATGCTTTCTCCTGCGCTTAGATGGGCTCTGTGGTAGTAATCGAAGACACGCTGACAGCTGCGAATCACCTGCATCAGTTCATGCTTGATGTCTTCCTCGACGGCGAAAGTATAACTCTCCTTGTCTCGGAACCTGAACCTTGCTACATTATTTTGAGGAGCATTATAGTGAACTCACGTTGATGCCTCCCCTCCCAAATTCACTTGATGGAAATCATATGGAACCCATCTGGCACGCTATCGGGCGCCATCACCGCGTACGCATATCAGCGGCCCGTTATTTACGCGAATTATCTGAGCTGTGTTTAGACATTTAATACCACATGCCTCTAAAAACCTACCAACAAACTGCCGGATTCGTGATCCGCAGAATCAGTGTTGTATTTCGTTCCAAAGACGGAGAAGCAAGCTATTATGCAATTGGTTATAATGTTTTGGCTCTTCAGTGTAAATGTTTAGTATGGGCCTTTGTGTCTTTCTACTGGTTTTATTTTCAGTTTTCAGGGTTACATGTATTAAACTTCTTTATTGTTCTACGTTTTTCCTTTTTTTCATTTAATTGCTCATATGTCGTACCGAAATTTGATTAATATGAAGTGCTTTATTGAAAGTATGTGTCAAATAAATGTCGTGTGACTAGGGCCTCCGTCGGGTAGACCGTTCGCCGGGTGGAAGTCTTTCGATTTGACACCACTTGCCGGCCGGTGTGGCCGAGCGGTTCTAGGCGCTTCAGTCTGGAGCCGCGCGATCGGTACGGTCATCGGTTCGAATCCTGCCTCGGGCATGGATGTGTGTGTCGTCTTTAGGTTAGTTAAGTTTAAGTAGTTCTAAGTTCTAGGGGACTGATGACCTCAGATGTTAAGTCCCATAGTCCTCAGAGCCATTTGAAACATTTGACGCCACTTCGGCGACTTGAGCGTCGATGCGGATGAAATGATAATGATTAGGACAACACAACACCCAGTCTCTGAGCGGAGAAAAACTCCGACCCAGCTGAGAACCGGACCCGAGCCCTTAGGATTGACATTCTGTCGCGCTGACCACTCAGCTACTGGGGGCGGACAGTATGTGTCTACTAGCCAGTAATAAAAGCTTATTGATATTTAATCTGACGCATCCTTTCTCATTGTGAATTCTGCTACCACGTAATTGTCCTTCGGGACAGAATCAAAATTACCACTTGCTGAAATACTGTTCCGAGCTCTCTGTTGCGTACTATTTTGTTTGTATCAATGTCCTATCCTAGTACACACTTGCAACAAAGTGCCGCTCAAGTCGTAATTCAAAGCCTCTACGCTTTTAATAATTGAATTCTCTCTTACATATCAGTGAAGGTCTGTTTGCTTCTACTGCATACAGAAGGAGAGTTGCGTCGACTCAAGTCATAAATGACTAACTACTCATTACACATGAATGGAGTTTAACAATAGGCAAATACTCAGGATAGTCGTTTGCAGATGACGTGAGAGGCGATCAAAATGTTTCCGTTTGACGGCGTTGCTGCCGCGTATATGCAACATAACGCGACTCCGATGCCGGTATATAAGCACCGACAAGTAGGCAAGTGATTAGTATGGCATTCGTGCGTTTTCGGCTCTCGTGCGAATAATGTCGAAAGTAAACTATGGCGACTTTATTAAAGAACGCGCCCGAACAGGATCAAAGTGCTTGTATTCTTTTCTTGGCTGCCGAAGGACACACACCGGTAGATATCCTTCGGAGAATAAAGATTGTGTTTGAGACGGAATACCTGTCGTAAACCATCATTGTGGAATGGTTCGCGAAGTTCCGTACGGGTCGCAATTCGACCGTAATCGGATATGTAAAACAGAAGTTACGGCAGTTCAATTGGTAGACAACGCGAACACCCGCCCTATAGTCCTAGTCCCTTCCCATGATATTATCCTTTAAAAAGGCCTTGAAGGATCGACAGTTTCTGTCGGAGGAAGATGTGCTGCAGGCAGTTACAGACTACTTCACGCAGCAGGGGACAGTGTTTTACCAACTTAGTGCGTCGGTAGGATTTCGTGTCAGTGCTCACGATGAATTCGCCTGGCTGGGAAACCCAATCTGGACCTGTGGCCTCCGAACGGAAACTTTTTGATCGCCCCTTACATGTAGCTTACAAGAAACGAAAACAATAGTGTTCGAAATTAAATTCTCCAGGAGCATATGGTATCACAAGACTGTATGTGGTCTATTCTGTTCGCAAATCTTAAACCTTTGATAATTTTAGAGACAGAATTGAAACAGGAGCAGCTATTTCCATAAAACAAGATTTTTAATTTATTTAAATATGCCAGTGTTCTCCTAAAGACAAAAAGGTTAAATTCATTTTAGCACAGCACATTTATCCAGATTTGATAAACAGTTTTACATTCCATCTTTGTTGTAGTATAAACGGTGACAAAGGTATCCATAACGAACCTTCCAGTGTGTATCCAAGTGTGGACTGTTATAAACGTGAATCCGATCTGACCGTGGTCGCTTGCATTCCGCAGATAACGTTTTTCAGAACGGGTTAATGTGTAAACTGTGTATTTTAGCACCAGAGCTGTGAATTTACGTGTATGCATTTCAGTAACAAAAACGAAAGTTTAGAGACCCAGATTTTGGGTACGTTCGATTACATTGCTTTCCCATTCTTTTCAGTTGCAACTGTAAAAGTCTCTTATCTTTTCGATATTGTAACAAATCGAAGTACAGATAGGAGTCGCTTTATCTCGCAGAAGATGTGATTAATCTCGCTGTGTCTACGGCGTTATCAATAAAATTTTATCGTTCACGTTTTCATCAACCCAATTCGTACAATATTTGGTATCTCTTAATAAAGTGAAGTGATACGGTTAGATTTTTTTTATCTGGCTGATGAGTGTATCTGTTTACCTCATAACTAATATTGTCGGTAATATCCTATTCACGATGATATTGCCTACATGTGAAATACTGACTTTTATGTAGTTCTTCACTTTTTACTTGCAATATATTGCTTTTTCGACCACAGCACAGATTTTTAGCTGCTTCCTCATAAAAATATACATAGTGTTCCAAACCTTTAGGGACACAAGTGGCCCATCGGGACCATTCGACCGCCGTGTCATCCTCAGCTGATAATTGGGATAGGAGGGGCGTGTGGTCAGCACACCGTTCACCCGGTCGTTATGATGGTTTTCATTGACCGGAGCCGCTACTATTCGATCGAGTAGCTCCTCAGTTGGCATCATGAGGCCGAGCGCATCCAGAAAAATGTCAACAGCGCATGGCGGCCCGGATGGTCACCCATTCAAGTGTCGGCCACACCCGACAACGCTCAACTTCGGTGATCTGACGGGAACCGGTGTACCCACGGCAAGACCGTTGCCATAAGGATGTTAGAGGGTCCTAAAATCAGTGCATTGAGATTGGGAACTAATGGTTGCAAATAAATATATTTTGTTGGCATAAATAATTTTTCCTTATAGCAACTACATAAACTCAAGATGGAGAAGCGGGGATAGGTAAGTTAGGGACGACATTACATTATCTGCTCAAAACTATCTCGACACCTACTAGTGGATATTAATATGAGGTGCGCCATCCCATAGACTTCAAGGCGGCTTGAACTCTGCTCGGGACGCTTTCAGTGAGGTGTCTCAGTGTCTTTGGGAGGATGGCAAATCATGTTCCTCAAGAGCCAAAACCATAGAATGTGATGATATTGAACGGTTGGATCTGGAGCGACGTCTGGGTTCTGACTCATCCCAAACGTGCTCCATTGGGCTCGGGGGGGGGGGGGGGGGGGAATATCGGCAGGTCAGTCCATTTCTGGAATTTTATTGTCCAAAAACCATTGCCCCATGGATGCTGTTTTATGGCAGGGTGCTCTGTCATGCAAATACAAACACTCATCGTCTGCGAACTGCTCCTCTACAATGCACAATAGAAAATGGTGTAAAACATGTTCATGTCCTTCAGCAATTACTGTTTTCTTAAGTGCAATAGGCCTACTGCGCCCTAGTCACAGAAATAAAATCATGCCATTAATAGCATCTCCTCCATACTTCAATGTTGACACTACACATGATGGAAGGTAACTTTTTCCAGGCCTTCGCCAAACCCTAACGCTTCCATCGGATTGTTACTGAGCATTGCAAAATTCATCGCTTAAATAACTCGTGTCCAGTGATCCACTGTCCACTGTTTGCAGCTGATGTGTCGCCTAGCATTATCTACAAAAATGTTTGCATTATATGGAGCTACTCCACCATTTCACTGCATGGTTTTCTAGTTCCCTATGCACTGTCACTGTGATAGCTGGGCGACTGGCAACCCTACGTATCTCTTGAGTGACCCCTCCGGCTGATTCCATGCGATTTTTTACAGTAACCATCCGCAATGCTCGACGGTCCCTGGAAGTCAGTGCATGAGGTCAGCTTTCTCCTGGTTTAGCTCTGGCTGTTCCTTCATGTTTCCACTTCATAGTTTCATGACCATCAGTCGACTTCAGCAGCTTTAAACTGTTGGATTGTCCTTGATGTGTTTCTTTCTCGCAAGAGAAACCCCCCATCGCTACCCCTCAGATTTAATGGTAAGAGGACCCAGTGGACAGCCCGTCAAAAACTTAACACAGGTCAAGCATGGACTGTGAAAAATAAAGCAAATTAGAAACAGTGAACGGTCCAAGAACAAGAAGTGCAGTATAGAGCAGCAAGGCAGACAACGAGTGTCGTGGTCACGCCGGCACAGTAGCTCAGCATGTTCAGTCAGAGAGCTGCCTGGTCTTTGTAATAAAAAAAAACTGAGTGAAGGGATCAACAACGAACTTCAACGGATGTGATGTAACGACCACTACAACCAACAACAAAGAAACAAAATTACTAAAAAAAGAAAAATGAAAAAAGTGGATATGGAGTTGGACCTGCCTGCACGGTGGCTCAGTGTGTTCGGTCAGAGGGCTGCTTGACTTCTGTAACAAAAAAAACTGAGTAAAGGAGACAATGATCAACTTGAATGGATGTCTTGTGGCGTCTCCCCAGACCAAACGCAACGAAGTATAAAGAAAAGAAAAAAAAGAAAAGAGAGCTGCCTGGTCTTTGTAATAAAAAAAAACTGAAAGAAGGGATCAACAACGAACTTCAACAGATGTCATATGACCGTTACGACCAATAACAGCCAACAAAATTACAAAAAAAAAGAAAAATGGAAAAAGGTGAATACGTAGCGGGACTTCCATACGGGCGAGCCATGTTCCAATCTCCCTGGCGTCAATCTTTTTCAGCTGTTGGCTTTATTCAAATCTGAGGCTGTGACGTGTTGTAACGTCCGTTTTCAGTAGCGAGGTGTAAGGTATAATGACAGTTGATTCCGCACAACTATTCTATTAGCAGCCGAAAGGGAGTAGCTTTCGAAAGGGAACCGCAAACGTTTGATGAAAGGCGACAAGTCAACCGAACCCTCCGCAGGAAAACACGTCTGGTGTGTCATACACGGCATTAGCGACAGCACGTGTGTCATATGATAGGAATCTCTTACCGATGCACCTAATTTGTACGACTGGTAAGTGGGTGAGATATGCTTTCTTGCCCATATGCGTGTTCGTATGAATGTGAATGTGGTCACTCCCAAGGAAATGATGAAAACATAATAGTTTGTCACATAAGCTGCAACAAATGCAACGGTTTCACAATCACGCAATTTCTCTGTACTCGTTCAAAACATGCGTTTTAACGTTTTCAAAGTTGCGTTCCGTTTTGGAGGTCTTGACTCTTGAATTCCATTGTTGTATCATAGTTCACATCCGTTTTTGTTGTTTGCATTTCTGTGAGACGTCTATGTTGTTCTCGTCTGCTCTCACTGCTCATCACATTTACTTGCGACGGTAACGTATTCTTACCACATGACCCATATTCTATAACCAACGTGTAGTATGACAACTGCCAAAACTACAGAGAAAGAACAAACATTTCAATGATCGGACGGAATGTTCATAATGCTGTGGGGAAAAAAAAATACGGCTCGTGCGCGTGACAGTACAACACCGTATCCACTCCACCAGAACGCTATTAGTATACCCGCATACTCTGTACTACACTTGTTGTTCTTAGTCTGTTCACTGTTTTGCTTTCTTTTTTTACAGTTCAGTACACCTTCTTCCTGTTTTCATTCTTGATCTGTGCTCAGTTTTTGATGGACTATCCACTGATCAATCTTACCACTAAATCGGAAGAGGGATGGGTGGGGGGGGCGGGAGGTGCTATGGGGAGTTTCTTGTCAGGTGACAACCTACGACTAGTCCACGTTCGAAGACACCGAGCTCTCAAGAGCGACACATTCACTGCTTTTCTACAAACAACACGGTACTTCCAGCCTCCTTTTATATTGTCGGATCCGCGTCTCGTGACATCTAGCGGTCAATTCTGTATTAAGTAGAGCTGTCTGAATGCTTTTGATCAGGTCGTGCATGTTGTGTCACAGAGCTACACAGTTACTTTATGCATCGTTGAACGAAAATTTAGGAAAATGTTGATCAAAACTGAATAATGTATTCGTCACTAAGTTAATGCTGATAGTATTTTAGAGGTCCCCTTTCTTAAAGAGTTCTACAGTTTCTGAAATGTTTTGGAACATAGCAAATATCACTTGAGTGCTGTTTTATTGCATCACGCTGCAATACAAACCAGTGTGGCTGTAATTATCATTCAAGTACTTGTGGTGTCACCGCCAGACACCACACTTGCTAGGTGGTAGCTTTAAATCGGCCGCGGTCCGTTAGTATACGTCGGACCCGCGAGTCGCCACTGTCAGTGATTGCAGACCGAGCGCCGCCACACGGCAGGTCTAGAGAGACGTACTAGCACTCGCCCCAGTTGTGCAGCCGACTTTGCTAGGAAAGGTTCACTGACAAATACGCTCTCATTTGCCGAGACGATAGTTAGCATAGCCTTCAGCTACGTCATTTGCTACGACCTAACAAGGCGCCATTACCAGTTTATATCGAAATTATAAAACATGTACCGTCAAGAGCGATGTTCTCCACTTACGGATTAAAGTTAAGTATTACATCAACTACGTACTTTATTTGCTACTAAAAATTCCTTTAACTGTTCCAGACCTCACGCCAGTCTGCGTGAGCTTAACGCGTGCCTTTCGGCTTCCTCTCATAGTGACTTGGCTGTCTTGCCAAGTCACAACAGTACTAGCATAATTGTAATAGTATTTCGAAATTCTAAACAATTTTTATATGCTTGACATTAATCAAGAATGGGCGCAATCGAGGATAACATCAAATACAGAAGTAAAATGTCAAATAGCCAAGGTCGCTAAATCCCCCCCCCCCCTCCGCCCCCATCTGCTACCGTGTTGCCTCTATAATGCTGTTTAAAGTCAATGTTCAGTGTTGTGCGTCCCCTGTTAGTGTTGCGAACAGCCTGATAGTGTCACTAGTTGTGTTTTTTTTATCTCGTGCGAACAGAAACGAGACTGTCACCGTGTTTTTTTAACTGTTCCTGTTTACGTACTGTTGTCACACCCGCATCGTCAACGCCTTGTTTTTATATTTTAAATTCCACAACTTTCCACTATTTTACAGTTATTTACAATGTCACCGTTTTAGCACCTGTTTTTATTGTTTGTTTACATTCTCATTGTGTTTTCAACTTTTCTGTAGGCTGTACATCGACCTATTATGCTGGCCCCTCGGGGGGGGGGGGGGGGGGGGGGGGGGGGAATCGAAGTGCAATAAAGGAAAAAAAACAATCAATAAATACAACTTTATTCTGATGATTGATTTCGGCAGTCTAAGTTGCCATAATCCGGTCTTTTCAAATACCCATCACTCAATCATATGTACAATATACCGTGTCACGTCATAACGAGTCATTCCAGAAATATGCCGGTGTCTCAAGTTGTTAATGTCCTGAAATGATTGTTGATGATGCGACACGGCATATTGTACATATGACAGAGATGCATTTAGGTGTATTTGCATAAGATCCGATGATGGTGACTCATATTGTCGAAACCGGCCGTCAAAATAAAGCTGTACTTAGCGATTTTGATTGTTTGAGATTTTTACTTCTATATTTCTTGTAAACAATTTCTTAGCTCAGTTCATGTTGTAACGTTTTCTTCACTAGTACGTAGATACTTTCAAATGATACACAAGACCTTTTTTCAGGAGACGCGTTTTCATTCAAGAGATTATGAGACAAAAGGTTATTCGTGGGTTTTTCCACTGAAAGTATTCATCATTGCCATCAGCTGACGCAAAACACAGCTTGACTGTGAAGGTGGTGCCCTTGAATCGTAATGCTGAGGTCTTGTGGTAGACACCCGCCTCGTATGTATGTGTGGAAAATTTTTTGGAAATTTGTGGTAAGTTCCTACGGGAACAAACTGCTTAGATCATCAGTCTCTAGGCTTACACACTACGTATTCTAACATAAGCTGGACTGTGCGGCTGGTCCCGGCGGAGGTTCGAGTCCCCCCTCGGGCATGGGTGTGTGTGTAAGTCCTTAGGATAATTTAGGTTAAGTAGTGTGTAAGCCTAGGGGCTGATGACCTTAGCAGTTAAGTCCCACAACATTTCCCACACACACATTATAACTTAAACTACCTTACGCTAAGGACAAGAAGCACACTTATGACCGAGGGAGGACTCGAACATCCTACGGGGGACCGCACGAACCGTGGCAAGGCGCCTAGACCGCGCGGCTGTGTGGGTGTGGACTTCAAATGTGCCTTTACATGTGATGGACTATGTTAAGAATATTACACAAGTTTATCAAGAAATATAGCGATGAAAACTTAAATAAACCCAAACAATGAGGGCAAGATTCCGTTAACGCTGATGACACGGCATCTGTAGCAGTATCATAGGTATGAATATTCGATATTAATCACGAAGAGAATCTCGCGGTTTTTGTAACGCTGCTGTGTCTTTCTGTAGCTGTTTACCATACAAGACGGTGGTGGAACTATTTTTTGCCAAATACCATGCAGCTGCTCGTAGATCTTTTTCCCGTATCTACAGGCAATTTGCAATTCATGAATCGGGAGCCTGTAGCGGCAGCAAAAAGCGAGTGAACACACGGCGTTTTCTCACACGTTATTTCCAAAGCCAGGTCCAGTCAGGCCGCTCTGATTTTTCGACCGGCCTGCACAGTGCGTCCCAAATCCCAACGACCTGGGAACAGCGAAAGCAAAATACTTAAAATGCAAAGCGGTTGTGATCGTCAGGTGCCACGGAGAAGCAAAACCTCGTTTATAGAGCAATTCCGCACGCGGAACTGTCACTGAAGGCGAGAATCCTATTCCGTTACTCTCCAGTGGCGTCGTGGCCCTTCGTTTGTCTCGGGGTTAAGATAAACAGTGGGCGAGGGCCGACTGCGCGGCGTGTTGTGTCTCATAACACGGACCCGGGCAGCGAACCGCCGTTCTCTTCCTCCTACCGGTGTCTAGACCGAACTGCGGGACACCTCAAACGCAAAGATTTATATGTGCTATCAGGACTTCAGTCATTGACCCAGAGAAAGAATTTGATAATAGTTAATGCAAAAATTAAAAGTCATGAAGGGTACGCGTTTGGGCTGAATGGACAGGAGAGCACTTTCACATGATCCGAACAATAACTATTGAGACTAATAGAAGACAAGCAACGCAAAAATTATGAGAATAGTTGGAGGATGTACTCGTATCTTATCATACTTAAACAACATCATGAATGAAAATGCCACCAACACCTTTCATTTATTAAATATGTAAACCAATTTTTGCCGGCCGTTGTGGCCGAGCGGTTCTAGGCGTTTCAGTCCGGAACCACGCTGCTGCTACGGTCGCAGGTTCGAATCTTGGCTCGGGCATGGATGTGTGTGATGTCCTTAGGTTAGTTCGGTTTAAGTAGTCCTACGTTCTAGGGGACTGATGACCTCAGATGTTAAGTCCCATAGTGCTCAGAGCCGTTTGAACCATATTGAATTTGAACCAAATTTTTTTGTTGTAGAAAACCTTTCTGTGCCTAGACCGCAATTTTCAGTATACGAGTATAATTACAGCACGATGACCATTATCAATTTCATAGTGGTTGATACCTGACTTTGGGCTCACATTTTGGTCACATCTCATGACGAACTTCGATTTATTCTACCTTACCGGAATTGCGGAAACGTCTACTTTTATTTGGTGTATGAATATTACATTTTTGTAAAAAATGGGGCGGCTTACGCGGTAATATTTAAGAGAAAGCGTGCTTTTTCGATCATTTTTTGGCGAGAGTAAAATTTGAGGAGTCATAGAAGTCAGACCGCAATTAGGAGAAAAAACTCCTTGACACAGTTTAAAGATACAACCATACTCAACTTCCAGCCAAACTGTCGCTGCTTTCAAATTAGTCGTTTTGTCCTTATAATGGTGGGCGTAGATTGCTGCAATTCGTCGAATAGTGACATATATTAACATACGTATATTAACAAGTGTAAATGCAAGCTCTGCTGGTGAATTTCACAGCTGTTATGTTTTTATGCACGTAAATCCACATAAAGCGCTATTATCACATCTTTTGCTTTTGCGTTTCTGTGCCCCGCGTTTGATATGTTGCTGGATCTCTGAACAGTATTGCAGCCACTTCGGGGAACTGTGCGTCAGTGAGGATGAAATGATGATGATGATGATGATGATGATGATGATGATGATGATGATGATGATGACGACGACGACAACACAAACAGTCCCTGACCATAGAAAATCTCCAACGCAGCTGGGAATCGAACCTGCGGCCCCTGGCATGTCAAGCCGGCGCGCTGCCCTCTCAGCTACAGTGGCGGACCACAGCGAATAAACATTTACACAATGCGCCCTTGATTTAACAACTTTAAATTGCTTCATGCGATTTCAACAAACGATATCTCAGCTAACAGCATAGTGCTATAGCTATCATCTCTGAAAGCTATATATCTGTATCTATTTTATTTATGATTTGCGTCGTCTTTTATAGCTTTTCATTATGCAAGTGTTTGTCAGAAGATCATATCCTCCGGAATTCAACAGCAAATGAATACAGCGTGAGTACCTCAAGGGTTGTCTTACTTGTGCAGTTATGTAATGAAGAATTTACAGTTTTTCCGGTAGCTTTCTTTAAATGTTGACTGTAAGTGCTATTAAAAGACTGTTCTAATTTGGAAGTGGTCAAACGCATGCGTTGGCGAATATCACAGTTTCAAAAAGAACTGAAAGACGCTTCTGTCAAGAAGGAGTAAATAGTTGGTTCAAATAGCTCTAAGCACTATGGGACTAAACATCTAAGGTCATCAGTCCCCTAGACTCAGAACTACTTAAACCTAATTAACCTAAGGACATCACACACATCCATGTTCGAGGCAGGATTCGAACCTGCGACCGTAGCAGCCGAGTGGTTCCGGAATGAAGCGAATAGAACGGCTCGGCCACCGCGGCCGGCTTGTAAATAGTTGTTTAAACAATATTTAACGACAGTCTTATGTCATTTATCGTGAGCACACTTGCGCAAGAATGCTGGTTTATTTATGTATAAACCAAATATTACTTATATTTATTGTAAATATCTAAGTGTAACCTAATGTTTGTGAGAGTCCTTTATTTAAATATTGTTGTAATATATTAGTTCAGTCTACGAAGTAGTCATGTTGAGTCAGATCATGCCTGTAGAGCTTAATAACGATGGGGGGACAGAGTTCAGCCAATCGAAAAGTAAACAGTAGCAGAACGCAACAGGAATCAAGTATAAACTGGGACTCTCAAGTGAAGAGATGAAGGGAGCAATTCTGGACTGGAAGGAGGCAGACCTACCTGTGTAACGAGTTATAAATGATTGTGAGTGTGATTGATTATGTGCGGTGAACGGCCGCTACCATACTTTAAATTCTGAATGTACTTTATATTTCTAGAGGTCTGAATGTGCTCCAGTTAGGATAGACAGAGTATGAATTATTACTCGCCGTTTCACGTGTGTCCCTTTGTGAATCATCATGTTGAGCTCTGAACTGTTTTGGGCTGGTGAAATTTCGTGTTTTGTGATTACGAAATTGACTTAATTTTTTTATCTTAAATTACAATTTAGTTTGAGAATTTTTCTACCATTCTACACTCCTGGAAATGGAAAAAAGAACACATTGACACCGGTGTGTCAGACCCACCATACTTGCTCCGGACACTGCGAGAGGGCTGTACAAGCAATGATCACACGCACGGCACAGCGGACACACCAGGAACCGCGGTGTTGGCCGTCGAATGGCGCTACCTGCGCAGCATTTGTGCACCGCCGCCGTCAGTGTCAGCCAGTTTGCCGTGGCATACGGAGCTCCATCGCAGTCTTTAACACTGGTAGCATGCCGCGACAGCGTGGACGTGAACCGTATGTGCAGTTGACGGACTTTGAGCGAGGGCGTATAGTGGGCATGCGGGAGGCCGGGTGGACGTACCGCCGAATTGGTCAACACGTGGGGCGTGAGGTCTCCACAGTACATCGATGTTGTCGCCAGTGGTCGGCGGAAGGTGCACGTGCCCGTCGACCTGGGACCGGACCGCAGCGACGCACGGATGCACGCCAAGACCGTAGGATCCTACGCAGTGCCGTAGGGGACCGCACCGCCACTTCCCAGCAAATTAGGGACACTGTTGCTCCAGGGGTATCGGCGAGGACCATTCGCAACCGTCTCCATGAAGCTGGGCTACGGTCCCGCACACCGTTAGGCCGTCTTCCGTTCACGCCCCAACATCGTGCAGCCCGCCTCCAGTGGTGTCGCGACAGGCGTGAATGGAGGGACGAATGGAGACGTGTCGTCTTCAGCGATGAGAGTCGCTTCTGCCTTGGTGCCAATGATGGTCGTATGCGTGTTTGGCGCCGTGCAGGTGAGCGCCACAATCAGGACTGCATACGACCGAGGCACACAGGGCCAACACCCGGCATCATGGTGTGGGGAGCGATCTCCTACACTGGCCGTACACCACTGGTGATCGTCGAGGGGACACTGAATAGTGCACGGTACATCCAAACCGTCATCGAACCCATCGTTCTACCATTCCTAGACCGGCAAGGGAACTTGCTGTTCCAACAGGACAATGCACATCCGCATGTATCCCGTGCCACCCAACGTGCTCTAGAAGGTGTAAGTCAACTACCCTGGCCAGCAAGATCTCCGGATCTGTCCCCCATTGAGCATGTTTGGGACTGGATGAAGCGTCGTCTCACGCGGTCTGCACGTCCAGCACGAACGCTGGTCCAACTGAGGCGCCAGGTGGAAATGGCATGGTAAGCCGTTCCACAGGACTACATCCAGCATCTCTACGATCGTCTCCATGGGAGAATAGCAGCCTGCATTGCTGCGAAAGGTGGATATACACTGTACTAGTGCCGACATTGTGCATGCTCTGTTGCCTGTGTCTATGTGCCTGTGGTTCTGTCAGTGTGATCATGTGATGTATCTGACCCCAGGAATGTGTCAATAAAGTTTCCCCTTCCTGGGACAATGAATTCACGGTGTTCTTATTTCAATTTCCAGGAGTGTAGTAACGCTTTCAATGTAAAAATGTTCAAATGTGTGTGAATTCCTAAGGGACCAAACTGCTGAGGTCATCAGTCCCTAGACTTACACACTACATAAACTTATGTTAAGAACAACACACAAACTCATGCTCGAGGTCTGTGACATGGCGCCTCAAACACCGGGTGGCCGCTTTCAATGTATCTTTAATGCATTTGATAAGGATATTTTCTGTCTACACTTTCAATGAAAATAGTAGTAACACTTGCGTTTATTTGAAATGTCTTTTCTTGAAAAAACATTATTCAGCATAATTCTCTGCCGGCCGGGGTGGCCGAGCGGTTCTAGGTGCTACAGTCTAGAAGCGCGCGACCGCTACGGTCGCAGGTTCGAATCCTATCTCGGGCATGGGTGTGTGTGATGTCCTTAGGTTGGTTAGGTTTAAGTAGTTAAAAGTTCTAGGGGACTGATGACCTCAGATGTTAAGTCCCATAGTGCTCAATGCCATTTGAATCGTTTTTAATTCTCTGTTGTCTGTCTCAATTGCAAAAGCTAGAATAGACACCCTTGTTATTGAATTATTCATTTAACTTTTATTTTGTATTTCTATTTATTTTATTAACTCGCAATTCAAGCCGATTCATAGACTGTTTAACTGCAGGGCCACAGCTACAGGTTATTATTTGCAGCGAATTAGTTACGGGGCATGAAAGCAGACGTGTGCGACTCTATGACCATATCGAGCTATTCTTTTTAAACAGAGCCGTAGACAGCCCAAGTACGCCGGCCGCGGTGGCCGAGCGGTTCTAGGCGCTTCAGTCCGGAACCGCGCGACTGCTACGGTCGCACGTTCGAATCATGCCTCGGGCATGGACGTGCGTGATGTCCTTAGGTTAGTTAGGTTTAAGTAGTTCTAAGTTCTAGGGGACTGATGACCTCAGATGTTAAGTCCCATAGTGCTCAGAGCCATTTGAACCATTTTTGCTCATTTGGGATGGTGTTCAGAAGAGCAACTACACTAGCAGTAACCGCTAGGTACCGTCGCATAATTCCGTCTTCAGATGTACCTGGTATTGTTGTTCCCGCGTAGTGATTTGCGAAGATGGAAAAAATCTAACTGATACGAGGTACGTTTTTCATAGGATCACATCTTTCTGCCATCATCATCCAGCAGTGGCGTGGACTGTAAAACCTGTGTCCACAGCCAAATTCGTGATCAGAGTAATCTGTGATCCTATGAAAAACATATCTCGTACCGATTAGGTGTATACAGAGTGTTTCGGTAAAAGTGTTTGCCTCTGTAACTTACAAACTAATACGTGACGCCAAAATTTATTGCGGTAGATCAACATAAGGAACGTTACACTTTCTGCAGAGCTATGAACGTAGTTCATTGTGTTATTTTCCGAAGAGTTACAGCAAAGAGATACAATCTTTTTAAAATTTAACCATTGTAGTTTCTATCAGGCATTGGAATCATTGAAACCAATTGTGAACAAATCAGTTTAAATAACACTCCTATCACGTTTAGTTTGGGAGCTACAACGCTTCAAAGTTTCAGGAGCGGATACCGCACGCTGTACATAACGCAATGCACCTTCTCAAGGTACTGCGGGAGAGATGTAACGTCGCCGGTGTCACGTAGCGACAAGCTTCCTCGATGCGCTGTTAGACTGACGTCTGTCGCCCTACACGGCCGTATACGCGACAGGTCGAACCACACAAACAAACGGGGTTCAGTGTGTCGTTATTACTGACGTCGGACGGAGGTGGCATACACGTATAACTACTACATTGACTTGTTTCTGATGCTCGGCGAATGCCGACACGATGCCACTGAAGCACCCAAGGCATATACTGTGGAACATCCTAGGAGAAGAGCTCCGGCAGCCATTACGTTCTTACGTGCTGAACGACGACTTCGGGAGACGGGCGACTTGGGAAGTCGCAGCAGTAACAGACGACGAGCAAGAAGTGAGGAGACGGAGGTGTTTGCTTCAGCTGCAATACACCGCGATCTCCATGTCAGCTTACGAGACTTTGCTGTAGTCACTGGGGTTAGCCTTGCATTTATGTGGCGTACAGTACAGGGTCACAGGTTTCACCCGTACCGCATTTCACTAACGCAGGAGGGAGCAATTCGAATCGGAGAGTTACTTTCTCTGAATGGACCATGCGTAATTTCACTCGGGACCCCTCAAGCCGTCGGCATACGGACCGTGCTGTCGAACGTTAACGATGAGCGTACGAAGTCCAACGTGCTGCTGAACGCTCAGGAACGATGCGACTCGTGCATACGGTACGTGGGCCCCAACGTGGTATACGCGATCGCAACGCACTCCAGCGGCAGTTGAGGGATGTTTCTAGTTCGTAAATCACATTGTTTACTCAAAGAGGCGCGTAAAATTCCCACATTAGCTCTATTAAAACGCACATTTCCTACATCGTCCACGAAAAGGAAAGTACCATGTCCAATCAATAAGGACACAGATTTTTAAAAGTTCCATTACAAACAGTGCGGTACAAATTTGGAATACTTCTCCGCATAAGAATAACATTATTTCATCATTCCCACATTTTAGTAAAACCCCAAGGTCAGTCTTACTTGATCAGTGTTCCTACTCAGTAGCAGAATCTTTGCAATATGTGAATTACGAAGCGTAAAAGAAAAAGGAGCAAAATATCTTTATACAAGTAGCGCAAGCTGTCCTGTAGATTAAGCCAATCGAACAAAGTCGCCCCTCAAAAATAGGTGAATTTATATTTACATAACATCAAATATTATAGTATATACTTATATTAAACTAACAATAAAGTACCAGAACCCAATAAAAACGAGAATGTCAGGAAAAAAATTTGGAAGTGGGACGACGCGACCCAACGCCCAATTACACTCCTCTGTAGCGTGCAGAGATGCTAGTCATTACGCTACAGCAATTACTTGCTTAACATATCTAATCATAGTATCTTAGCTCCTGCAGAAAACATTATTCGTAGATATGTTACTAATTAAAGTTTAATTATAACAAATTGTACCAAGAACAATGCGTTTTGGATAGATCTTCAGTGAGTCGTTCGCTTCAAATAGGCTAATCTCATAATACGCGAGTTACAATAATTCTTTTGCCACGAATATGATGCTTTTCATTATTTTATTGGAACGAATCACACAGTTAATAACAAGTTTTCCAGTGATTCTCAATTTGCTGGTGCGCAGAAAAGGCATATATATATATAGGCTTGAAATGAATGCCAATATGGCGCCTCACAACTCTGTACTGAAGGGAGACTGCGTGCGTGTGACGTAGGTGGCGTTGTGCCACCTCATTGGTCAACTTGTTAGGAATACGATTTAAATTGATTTGTACACAGCTGGTTTCAATGATTTCAGTGCATGACAGAAAGAACTACTGTTCCACTTAAAAATTATATCTTTTTGCTGTAACTCGTTGGAAAATAATACAATAAACTATGTTTATAGCTCCGCAGAAAGTGTAACATTTCTTACGTTGACCTACCACAATAATTTTTTTTCGTCAGTTATTACTTCGTAAGTTACAAAGGCAAATACTTTTACCGAAACAAGGTGCGTCTCAGGATGGAGCTGGTAGCTCCGAAACTGATCACGGTACAGTTAAAAGAAACTAAAGATCATTTTTATAGTTAGACTCAAATTTATTCACAATCTCACAACAGATAATGGAAAGGCATGAGGAGAGCATGTATAGTTTACAGTGTGGCAGAGATACAGGCTCCCTAGGGAACAGAAAAAAATCGGCTATGGTATTCCGACAGAGAACCCAAGTATACGATAACATATAAAGCCTCTTGATTAAGGGGCGTTTTTGGATAAGGCGCCGATTAGACGATACTTTGTTCCAGGATCGTGTGAAAGATTTGTAGAAGAAGATGCACAAAGATTTAGTGTTATGCAAAGGTATGGTCAAGGTACTGCATGTATCCGGTCTGGTATTGCAGTTATGGAATTGGTGACAGGTACTTTCTTTGTGAGGAAAGATATTGTGGGCACCAATGTTTAAGAAACTGGTGAGTTAAATGGAGTATATGAAAAAAAAGACGCCTATCCGATCGCTTCCAGAATTCCTGAGCACAGGATGGGTCGAGGTGACCAAACAACCACATGCTATACGCACATCTTATGCAACTTCGAACCTCAGAGAGTAGTGCACACTGGAGACATTCCCAGTGCTCCTGAAGTGTAACTGTTCCCTGTGAACTTCGCTGTGGGCGCTTTAGTGGTGCTCTGTCGCCTACTATTTATTTATTTTTTTCAAACAAACTTCTTACAAAGCCTGGTATAATGCGATTTTAAAGCTCATCTGTATACCAGAGAGAAGTCAAATATAATTATTGACTTTTAGAAAATAATGACTGCTTAAGTTCCCTAATTTAGATGCCACAACATCTATACACACCCTATTTTGAACAATCGAAATTATTTTCAGAAATCCTATTAAAGTGACGAAGCGTTTTTGGAAAAAAATACGGTCCAAACTGAGAAGTACGTGAAGAATTTGTTCCACAGCAGCACACACAAAAATGAAATCCTTCAAAAGTTTTCAACATATTAGTAGTACGCTTGTGCTATTACATGGGTTTCTCTTTGTGTATCCTCTTCACAATATTAGTTTTGTATCGGTATCGCTCATTATACAATCCTCACAATGTTATTTTCATGCTTACACATCTCTCTTTCAGACAATGAACCAGTAACAGCACCCGTTTCACCCACAATTCCTTGAAGAATCGAACTACTACGTATAAAACAAAATATCTCTTTACTTGAGAGACAAGGTAATGTGTTAAATAACATGTCTGTCGAAAAGGCCTTTACAACTTTGAAAACTCATACTGATTTATTCATTTATCTTATAGACATGGCTTGGGTGTCATTTTATAGTAAAAGACTCAAGTTTTCTGCCTTATGCCTAAAAAGGACTAATGTGACTTCCATTGCTTATAAAGCACACATTCCATCAGAAGTCGATATCCTGCCAAAACTCGCTGTAGCATGTCATGTATGAGTTCCTCAGTTGAGAGGTAGTGTCTAGGTCTGAGCTCTGGTAGAGAAGCCAGTAATGGTGGAATAAACTTAGCGGCCTTAATGAATCCCCAAAAGAAGAAGTTGAGAAGTGGTGGGTCCGGTGAACGTATAGGTTATGAAATTAGCACTCCTCTACCCATTCACAAAACTACTTAAAAGTTCTTGCATCGTTGTAAACTTCTGTGGTTTGAAATCGAACATTTTCTCAACACACGCCAAACTATCATATGTGAGACACCCAGTCCAGGTACATGGGGACGACCTGAGGATTTGTTATATCTTTCAGGACACCTACTTTCAATAAAACACTTGCGCCACTCATTAACAGTAGACCTACTGGGAGAATTTTCACCATACTCCAAACGAAAATTACGTTTCACAGTGTTGAAGACTTTCACTCTTCAAACAAAACTCACACGCTCGGAACCGGTGGAGGCAGCCATCTTTGCTGCAACTGCTGTGGCGCTTACGGTGGCGCGATTCTGTACTAGTGTACCACATGTGTCAAAGGTGATTTCCCCCCCCCCTCCCCCTCCCGCAAGGTAACACCAACGCTAAGTCTGTAAGTCGTGTGAATTATTCGCCCATAGACTAATGACAAAGTCAGAACGAAAAGATTTGAAATATTTTTCTTTTTTTTTTTTTTTTTGCGGATACTGTCTGCAACATGTGTTACGAAAAGATAAATAGTAAAGAAGTAATAAATTACAGCGTCATGCCAAATGCGGTGTTTTACTACATGAAAAGCGAATATGTAGTAAGGGATAAACTTCTTTCCTCTTATTATTTTGTGGGGTATGTCAGCGGTAAAAGTTTCGAAAAGGTTTGAAATAATGTGTAAAGTTTGTTGGAATTCTCTAAGTGCTCACATTCTCAAATAATGGACGAATATGGTCTCAGTAAACTGCGAGCCGTTGTCAGTTGAAATGCCTCAAGACATGTACAGGGTTTCTCAGTTTACTTGTCTTGTTGCGTTAAATGTTTGACATAAGATATACCTGTTAATGAGTAGATTATTGCACCATTTTAAATTTTTGAATTAGGTCAAAAATAATATGAAAGATTGAAAATCAAATTTTATTGCCCTTGGAAAGCGGAAATAGGCAACCTGCGACTGGTATTGGGTGACCCTTTTAGCCGCTTGATAGTTATACGTTCCTTAATCCGAGAAAAAAATTTAGATCAGTGATTGTACTTTTTTTCTGATAACTGGTGAACCGTACAATTGCGCACGCATATTATCTGCTATTTCAGTGACCTCGCAGCCTCACGCAACTAAACTCGCTACTGGCGGCGCATTATTGGTTTTATGAAGCGATCCACTAACCAGCTGCCCGCCTGCAGAAAAAGTAATCTCATTCTGTGCAGCAAGCCGAAGTTATTACGTGGCTGAACATAAAATGTCAGTTTTGGGAATGACGTAAATTGGATAGCCCCAGACGCTCCCAGACTGTTATCTGTAGGTGACACGTAACCTGGTCTAGTACATTAACTGGTGATCAGCGTGACGATACAGGATTTTTTCGGTATAAGTTATCGCAACAACGACGTATGGTTAGTGTCTAGCCGAATTTATTAAAGTGCTGTTAATTCTTTTTGAGAAGTGCAAATGTGTGTAGTTTCTTTTTTATGTTTCATGAGGGGGCTGGAGCTAAGCGCAACCGAGGGGATCTTGTACGGAATGTTTAAGTTGCCGGAAGTAGACGGACCCGCGCGAGACGAAGATGCCGGAAGCTCCCCTTAGATGCTGTGGCCTATGTTAATGAAGCAACGTAAAATTGTTTCAAAACAACAAAAAAAATGAAGTGATGTGTGTTCTGTTTTACTGAGATCTGTATCAGAGAACGTCTGTGACAGCCACGTTTACAGACATGCATATTAAATTATTTACGTGGCAGTAGTCGTGCGTACTGATCCGAAATAAAACGTTTTGTGTATCCTGAAAAGAAGATAAAATGTTTATGAAACGAATTGTTTTGAAAAATACTGAACCGAGTTTATTTATATTGAGATGTGTTTGACGATCAAGAACAGGAGTGATCATTCCTGAAGGACAATTTAAAATGCAGTTCGACACTAAAAATATCGCTATTTACTCTATGACTGGGTAATCACATAAACTTGTTACAGCCGGCCGCGGTGGTCTAGCGGTTCTGGCGCTGCAGTCCGAAACCGCGGGACTGCTACGGTCGCAGGTTCGAATCCTGCCTCGGGCATGGGTGTGTGTGATGTCCTTAGGTTAGTTAAGTTTAAGTAGTTCTAAGTTCTAGGGGACTTATGACCTAAGATGTTGAGTCCTATAGTGCTCAGAGCCATTTGAACCATTTTTGAAACTTGTTACAAACGGTGAATACTGAAATATTTGGAGACCATAGGGAATATCACTCAAAACTAATCCGTTTTATTATTCAGGAAGTGTCTAAAGTGATCAAGAATTTCGTAAAATAACTTTCCACATTTGAGAATTTTTAATACGCCAACCAGAGATAATTGCATTCGCTGATCTTGGTGGCAACAATAATCCATGGTCGGCATAGTAACCAGTTAAACTGATAAAGGGAATCTTTGATTCAACTCAGGCAATTAAATTTAGACCATAATTTTCTGCAGTATTAATACTATTCAATGATTCGGCTGCTGGAGCAGAAAAGAACCGGTTTAAATAATAATCTTGCCAATATTGGGATAACAGGGTGTGTCAGAACTCTCGTTACAGACTTTTAGGACCTGTAGAGGGAATGAATACATAACATCTTGAATAGTAACTCATGTCTGGAAATGTAATCCAACGGTGCTAAAGAGCGAAGAGGTTAAAGGCGCCGGGTGTATATACAGGGTGTTTCAGTGATGATGTTACAAACTTTCTAGCATGATGGATAAATGTATCAGTCTGAGGAGTCTCCAAATACATATGTGATGTGACGAGAGCAAGCCATTAATGTTTATTTCCACCTGGGCTGCAGATCAAGCGGTGAAGTGGGGACACATGGACGCAAAACGGTTAGTCTATACCGACAAGCATAGTCCAGTTAGTGGTGAAGATACGAACGTGCTGGAAACAAGAGGTACTAAATTACATAAACTACTGTTCCATAGTACCCCTATAAAGAAACTGTAATGTAACCAGGCTGAGATAATCTCAAGATGCCCCTTGTCGACAGAACGTTCTAATCTAACGTTGCGTAATTCCTTTTAGAATGTTAGCACGTTGTGCAGTGGTACGGACTTAATACGATCTTTAGGCAAACACCGTTACTTCTTTCTTTGTTAATTATAACTTTACAGTCGGTAGAACGGTAAGGCGACCATTTAAAAGATATCCACGCTGACAAACAGAAGCTGTGGGTATTGACAAACTACGAGCTTTATCTTGAAGGCTGATTTTCCTCATAGGGTATCGAAGAACTGCGCGTGCTTCGTTGCACACGTTTTGCCAACTCCAAAAGACTTTCGAAAGTCAAGATCTCCGTCCCTACTAACGTCTTCGTCAACGGCATATTAAACCCTTCCAATTCTTCTGTTATACAGGGTGATGCACGAAGATATGCAAATATTTTAATATGTTATTCTACAAGTGAAATTAAAGAAAAACGTTCATATAAACATAGATCCGCAAATGTTTGGTTACGGAGCTACGAGTAATAAAATATTTTGACTGAAATTTAGCAGCTTCGCTAATATGAAGCCATCGCAAAAGTGTACGAGGTTAAAGTAAAGCACGATTTCCATTTGTTTTGTTGCTATTGATTTGGTGAATCTAATAAAACGTGTCCCAGACGTGTATCTGCAGTATTTTCCAGAGCATACAGAGAAACAACGACGTAATTTCGTAAAATATTTAATTTATTAACCACTAGGCCCAATTTGTTTTTTTTTTTTTTTTTAATTCCATACAATTGCACAAAGTTTTCAACAGGAGTTGTATAGAATTTAATCTAGGAAAAATGATGCTAATAATGTTAAATGAAACTGTATGAATGTGTCAGATAATCTGCTTTTATTAATACCATAGCACACGTCAATTCATGTTACACCGGAGGTTAGACAATTTAATTTATTTGTTATGTGCACAGGGACCAAAGTTATCAGTTTTGAACAGGGCCAGATGATTCAGAGCCTAAGGAGCTGAATGTATCTTGCAGTGACTGTATTTCTTTATTGGTATTGGGGGCTGCATTGCCCAATCAATTCGTCTAAAGTTTTGCTAACAGTAACACAGAGTAAGCACACCATTTGCGTTTACAACACGCAACATTTCGAGTTCAGTACTCATTTCACAGATCAGACATTCGTTGAACGTAATCGAAAAGTTTATTATTTCATATTTTAAAGAGCGTTACAATATGACGTCACACTCATTCATATGTGTGAAAAACTTTTCTTAAAAAAGAAAGGCAAATTGCCCAGACTGTACTCATCCAGGGTTTTATAATGAAAGCACTTAGTGACCTCGAACAAACTTTACGCTTAGTGTCAAACGTTTTTCTAAACGTGTTTGCCATAATATAGGTCAAACAGCTTGTCGCTAAATAAATGCTCTTCGTTCAAGTGGTAGAACTACAGAATTAATCATGATGTGAAGGTGTTTTACACAAGCGAGTTTAGTCATTTAAGGAATCAGGTACTTCGGGGAGTGGTGGGGGGGGGGGGGGGGGGCGGTGTGTAGAGGGTACTGGTATTCCCTTACTACAAGAAGTATGCATTTATGTAAAAGTATAACTGAAGAATTTCCCGTAGTAACGTTACTTCATAGGAAATATAGCTATTAACACATTTACGACACGTTGGTGTATGTATCTTTTAAAATTCTATTGCTAACAATTAGCATACAATTATCATGAAAACACTTTGAGAAGTCTCAAAACATTATGCATTGTTACAAGAATTCTTAAGATCGGAAGACTCTCACCTGTTCACGAGGCTACTGATCATATGCTTAACATCTGTACTGCTTGTACCCAACCGTTTAGTCATAACCCATTGTGAGAATTACGAACTGCTCATTTAGTGCTCTCAACCGTTTATGTTTGGACCCGATATTTAGTGAAAAAGCATAATTACAGATAATAGCTATAGATCGAAAATTAGAGCCAATATGCAGATTTTAACGATACTTTTGAACACAGTTGCATCAAATTAACGAATCTTGGCTCATTTCATTTAAAATATTTTGATGCTGAACAGTGTCACAACGGCATATTGCAACTTTATTACTGTATTACATATTACTAGTTGAATGCATTTTGTTGCAGTTTTCTCATTGTAAGCCACATTTTAAAATGTACAAGTGATATGTATTAAGTAATTTTCTTCCTACCTATGAGCTAATTTGTCAATAAAAGTACTATTAAACGTTGAAACGCATCGCCATCTATGCCAGCGAATGTATGCGTAGAAATTCATACAGTGAAAATTAATAATGTAACTTATTTTAAAACAGGATTCTTCCATTAGAAATACTTTAGGAGCACATAAGAATCATAAAATGTTGTGTGTGGTTAATCAGAAGGCAAGTGTGTGTCACAGTATCTTGCCTTGTGCTCCAGTAGCCTTCTCCCTGCCACGAATATTTCGAGCGTGGTCTCACCTGGTACTCCACTCTGTTACAGAGACCGAGCTGGTGTTTCGCGACCAGTTTGGCGGCGTCTCTCTCCTCAACGCCGAGAACCTCACCACTAGGGTCATCATGACCAACTCGACCTTTGTAAGTACGCGCTTTAGGCTGGGCCATATGCATTAGACTATTAGCTGCCAAACATTGTGCGATAATTTTACACCCGAAAATGTTTAGACACCCCAATAATGTTTACCACCTACCAAATGTTACACAAAAAACAGACATTTCTTCACACTACGAAAAATAAATTATAATCAGTCGAAGATCTAACAAGTAAAATTTAAGTATTTTGCAGGCATTGTATTAAACAAAGAAATAATAGAGTGAAAGAGAAGATTGGTGCTGCTTCTTTCCAACAATTTTGTTTTATTCGCGGTTAGATGTAAACTTGTGAAAATCTTAGCTCATTCTAGAAATTCGTTCAGCTCCTCATTCAAGTTTTTATTGCCATCATACGAGGTGTGTGGGAAAAGTAATGAGACTGATCTAACAAAACTTTTATTTTTTTCAACAACAATATTGTCCCCATTTGGACATGCAGCTCCTTGTGTTTACCGTGGTTGCAGTTAAAATTGTTGGATGTAAGGTCCGCAAGTTATGCGAAACACAACATTCAGGAAGCCAACAACCACAAGAATCACCATTCACGACCTGCCAAATCACCCATTGACACATAAGCAAGCAAACTTCAGATTCATGCTCCATAGATTAAACAGAACAACCATGAGCAAACAGAACTACACACAAGAACTAAACACAATAAAACAAGTAGCGGTGAAAAATGGTTATGACACCCATAATGGTAGACAAATTAAATCAAGAAATACATAAACAGTACAGAAATGAACATACCGCACACACACACACACACACACACACACACACACACACACACACACACACACAAGTCCTTAACCAACACAAAACAAAAACAATGACCACACACAAGACAACAGAGTAACAACACACACAAAACGAAATGGCACATACTCACCTACAGTAGCAAAATTGTTCAGAGAATAGGCAACATATTAAAGGAACAGGGACTCCAAATAGGATACAGGACAAAGAACACAACGCAGAAAAAGATCAGAACACAAGAAACACCCACGGATAAATTTAACAGACAAGGAATATATGAATTCACATGCAACATTTGCCAGTTAGTATACATAAGACAGACATGCAGAAACTTCAAAACCAGATATTCAAGTGGTTAGCTCACTGGATTCGCATTCGGGAGGACGACGGTTCAATCCCGCGACTGGCCATCCTAATTTAGGTTTTACGTGATTTCCCTAAATCGCTCCAGGCAAATTCCGGGATGGTTCCTTTGAAAGGGCACGGCCGACTTCCTTCCCCGTCCTTCCCTAATCCGATGAGACCGATGACCTCGCTGTCTGGTCTCCTTCCCCAAACAACCCTACCCAGATATTCAGATTCTCAGAGCTTTAAAAAGCAACAGGTCCCGTAGCACATTTGCTGACCAGCTAATAGCCCACAATTACCACCCAACTACTATAGAAACAGACTTAAGAATACTAAAACCCAGCCACAGCCTGTACAGCAAACTGACCATTGAGGAAAACTTCCACATACAGGAGGCAATAGCAGAAGGAAAACAGATCATAAATGAATACACTACACTGTGCAAGGGCACACTATGTAACACATTAAAGGAACATTACAAAAACGTCAACACAAATAGCTAAAAAGTCTACACACACACACACACACACACACACACACACACACACACACACACACAGAAACACAAAGATAAAATGTAGACAAAATTCAAATTTTGCGCCGAACTCACTGGTGAACAGATGAACACTGACTGGGCTGGCACACACAACAACAACGATTACTGTCTGTTTTCATGAATTGCAAAGTGCTTTTAGGACCATATTTGTTAAAATATGTGTTATATTTACGTGTGCTTAACAACACCTCATCAAGATGCTGAGAAAAATGGGCTTGCCACCCCAAAACGAATATAGGTGCGAAATATCGCGATAAACTAAACTACATTTAATGCATAAAATGATAAGGTAACTCCCAACAAAATGTCTCATCAACATCGTTTGGTTGCTGATGACAAGCTATCTGTAAAAAAAATACACAAGTGGTCCTGAAAAACCATGCAAACCGAATGTAAAGGTATCAAGGAAAAGAAATAAATTCTTGTTTGAAGTAAATATTTCTCTAATTTGGTAATCGTTTAGTAAAAATGTTCACATTACAGATTAAATAAAACAGAAACACACTGATGATGGCACAGAGGTGATGTTTGGGTACCGGGAGAAAACGGTGTTTTGCATAACTGGCGGACCTTACTTCCAACAATATTTTCCCTTTCACAGTATTTCCTTTCGGCAGCTATATGCCGGCGGAGTCGTCGTTCCCAGTCTCGGTAGCAATGCTTAAAGGCTTCAACTGGTAGGGCCTTTAACATGTCGGTCACATTCTTTTGAATGTTCTCCAGGGTCTAAGAATTACGTCCATTTAAGGTGTTTTTCAGTTTTGGAAAAAAAACGCGACGACAGATCAGTTGAGTATGGGGCCAGTGGAACAACAAGAATCCGTTTTGAGATCAAAAATTTCTTGATGGAAGTGGCCGTTGTCATAATACAGCATCCACTTGCCTGCAGTGTCCAATCGCACTCGATTCACCTTCTTCCTCAGCCTTTCAAGGGCATCTCTGTGAAACACTTGGTTGATAGTTTGGTCTGGAGGAACAAATATTGTATGCACGATACCCCTGCTACAAAAAAGCAAATCGGCATTGTTTTGATCTTCTAGCGGTCGAGGAGATGTCTCAGTGTGCCACTCCTCATTTTGTCGCTTTGTCTCAGGATCTAAAAATCCAGAATTCGTTACGTGCTATCACACGACTCAACTATTCGTGGTCATTGGCAATCCTCTCAAGAAGATAATCGCAGACGTTTCTTCGATTGTCCTTCTGCTCAGTTGTGAGGTTTTTTGGCACCATTTTGGCACCAACCTTTCACATATGCAAAATTTAGGTCAAAATTTGATGTACAGTGAATGTGTTTAGGTTTAACTGGTCACGCACCATCGTTATTTTAAACGTCAGTCTGATTTCACAAGAGTATACACTCGTTTGACGTGTTCGTCGGTTCTTGAAGCTGGAGGTCACCCTGAGCATGGTTCAATGTGTCCTTGACCTTCGGAAAATGATTTGTGCCAACGAAAAACTTTTGTCCATGATAAGGAATGTTGCCCATATGCTTGTTTCAGCTTTTCAAAAGTCGCACTCGCAGATTCCCCAAGTTTAACGCACAACTTCATGGAATAACTTAGCTAACTTAAGGACATCACACATATCCATGCCCGAGGCAGGATTCGAACCTGCGACCGTAGCAGCAGCGCGGTTCCGGACTGAAATGCCTAGAACCGCTCGGCCGCAGCGGCCGGCGTTCCATGTCACATGGCTGCTTCCATCACAGAATTTTTGTTCCCAAAAGGCATCATTGTTGTTCTGCAGCTCCCTATTGATCTTATCCGAGTCCTTATGATTTTTTTTCTTTTCTCGAAATTGAAAAAGTTTTAAAAGGACGTCATTTTGGGACTCAAAAACAATTCAAAAGAAAGTGACCAACTTGTTAGAGGCCTTACCAGGTGTATAGCTGCCGAAGGGAACTACTATGAAGGAGACTATTGTTGTCTGAAAAAATAAAGACGTTGGTAGATGAAAAATCAGTCTTTCTTCATACACTTCGTACGAGCAATGCGGTGGGCAGGCACGGTGTTTGTCCGAGAATCTGGAAGAGACACATCTTCGTTGCCGTAGTGTTCCTGTCGCAGAAATGCACGAATCCTCCAAAAATAGGCAAACGAAGGATCATCATGGGCGTCATTGTTGTTGTATCCTGTAGCAGTGAGTGGATTCTGAAGGAAAAAAGCGGAAATGACACAACAACAGATGTGTGAAACGCATTTACTTAATTCTATGGATCGTCCTATACAATGCAGACAGATCCAAAGTTCGTAGTCAAGTCTGTTATACTGTACTCACTGATAGAGAGAGGATGTATACTCATTCACGATCCAGTAGGGGGCTGTTGGTCGCTCTTACACACGATGAGAGCGGCGGTGCGCGCTCCGGCCATGGAGAGTTCGACAGTGTTGCAGCCATCGGTTGGCGTCCGCCGGTCGTTGTGTGGCTCTCCCCGGGGAGACACACGACACCACAGTCACGTTATGTGTGTTCTTATCAAACAAATGTATAAATCAAGATCCAAAGGAATTAAATAGTTCAAATGGCTCTGAGCACTATGGGACTTAACATCTGAGGTCATCAGTCCCCTAGAACTCAGAACTACTTAAACCTACCTAACCTAAGGACATCACACACATCCATGCCCGAGGCAGGATTCGAACCTGCGACCGTAGCGGTCGCGCGGTTCCAGACTGAAGCGCCGAGAACCGCTCGGCCACACTGGCCGGCAAAAGAATTAAAGATATTAGCTGCCAGACGGTACCGATTTGTATCAGTGAGGCAAACTGTAAATATGTGCCAGCCCGGGATTCGAACCCGGGTCTCCTTCGGTCACCAAATAAACATAATTCAGAAGATGACGGCCAGTGATTCCCTCAGTGCAGATGTACACCAGGCTCAAACTCAAAACGGGTATCGGCGAGACGCCGCGAGTAATGGAGCAAGTGCGCAGGGGCAGCACATCACTATTTGGGTCTGAAGTGAGGCGCGCCAGGGTAGTCCACACGACTGTGGTCACACTGTGTGCATATGGTACAGTGGTCAGTGCATCTGCCGAGAAACCAGAAGACCGGGGTTCGAATCTCAATCCCGTACAAATTTTCGTACTACGCTACTGATACATATAAATGCCCACTGGCATCTAATGTCTTTAATTCCTCTGTGTCCTCTGTGTTTTGATTCGTAATGGCTGCAGGATGAATACGGTGCCCGTTCTTTCCGACGTGTTCGAAAGAAGAGATACCAGATATAAAATGGATAAATAAATGTTTTTACTGTGCTGTACACTTAGCATTATAGAGAATACGAACTCGTTTCCTGCAGGTAAATTTGAATTTGTTATCGTGAGAGATACTACAATGACCATAAACTTTCGTCACTTCTTAGAGATTCAGGCATTTTACGCAAAAAAAACTTCAGTTACTTTTGGTTTCGCAAATGTGTCCAATTTTCCCGTTCCATACTTAATTTCTCCTCAGTAGTGCATTTCCACGTTTTCTAGGTCTCACGCGATTTTCTGTTCCTTTCACACCCATGTCCAATAGCTCCTACCACTTTCCTCTGTCGGAGTTTCTGCACGTCATCAATTTAAATCTCATAGGCAATTACGAGGTATTGAATGGAATCGGGGAAAAATATTCAAGGCACTGCTAGACTAAAGAAGGGATCAGTTGATAGGACATATCCTCAAGCATCAAGAAATTGTCAGTTTTGTAAGGGAAACAAGTGTCGGAGATCAAATTGAACAGAGAGACTGAGGCATGAACGCATAAAGCAGGTTCAAATGGATGTAGGTTGCAGCAGATAAAGAGGCTTGTGCAGGACAGATTAGTGTGGTAAAAAATGCATCAGACCAGTCTTCAGAAAATTACAGGCTATGCGATATTGGTTTACCGGTGACGATGTGTTATGAACCTGAAAATTTGTAGCCAATTCATTTCATGGTACAGACTCATTTTGTTATATACCTTATTGCAGTACATGTTACAGTTTCTTTATTAAATCTATTTGCTTCGTCTTGCTACGTCTACTGACAATAAATAATACGATCAAACGAAATATGATGTATATCCAAGCAGACTGACACGACGAATGAAAATTTGTACCAAGATCAGGATACGAACCGCGCTTCGTATCCCGGTCTTGGTACATATTTTCGTTCGTCGCGTCAGTTTGTATGTATGAATAACACATTAACTATAATACATTCCTACGTAAATAGCCAATTAAGTTATGGTTCTCAGAGTAGTTGATGTCGACGCACTTAATCGTGGCGACGGATTTTTGTGGTGTAATCAAGTAATAAGTGTCCTGATTCTCAAACAGCTCAGACTCTCCTCGTTCGAAGAGGTCTCGGAAGACCCAACGATACTGGCCAATCGCCGTGTCATCCTCAGCCGATACATGTCATTGGATGTGTATGTGGCGGGACATCTGGTCAACACACCGCTCTGCCGGCCGTTGTCAGTATTCGTGACTGAAGCCGTTACTTCTCGATCAAGTAGCTCCTCAATGTGCCTTATAAGGGCTGAGCGCACAGCGCTCAGAAAAACCGAAAGGTCACCCATCAAAGTTTAGCCGATCCCGACAGCGCCTTGCTTCGGTGATCTGACGGGAGCCGGCGTTACCACCGCAGCAAGGCCACTGGCTGAATCACAAGGAGAAACTAGTTAAAAAGATATCATACAGCAATGTGTTGAATGGAACTTCATCATCACATACAACAGAGAAACACTTTGTTATACTTGCATTGCCAGCTGTTGCTTTAGCTGAAGGACAGCTATAGTCGTCAGGGAGGGTAAAGCGGCCACTTCGATTCATACTCTTCGAGACTGGTGCAGCCTTAAGACCATAAAAAGAAAATTCCTTGGTTTTGTCAGCGAGTTTCATGGCGACAGCTGCGAGCACTCCTCTGTAGTGAAATATTATGTGTGTTCCAATCGTCTGATGTAAGGCAAGTGATGAATTCATTTGCCCTCATGACGTAAATTTTATTGTGCTGGTTAAATGCTACAATGCTGATGAAACGTTATATTTTAGGCTTCGAAATCACTTGTTTATGAATTGCCTAGATTATGTAATTTGGTATTCAGACGACACGATATTTAGCGTAATGGTGGCTAGGTGCGCACAGCGACCAGTTCATTGACAGGAATAACTGGCCGCTTTGCTCAGGTGGCCACTTTCCCCGAGAAAATACTTTGTAGGGCATTTGCGTCGTTTCAAGATAACGGAATTGATAATATGACAAGATTTCATGAAATAAGTATACCGACGCGTTAGTATATTAATAGTTTGTTGAAAACCAAGTACTCTTATTATGTGGGTATGTTAAGATGTAATCAAATTACTTTAGAAAGTTACTACAACGATCATGAGATTCTCAAGGAATGCAACAGGTATTGGATCCTCTATGGAAAGAAAAGATGTCATTCCTTACAACTTTCATACTACTCAGTTTCTCATGAAACGCACTTTAAAGAAGAGCTCTTAAAGAAATCGTGACGCTACCGAAGATAAAAAATTCTTGGGAACTTGAGATGTGTATTCAGCCAAGAGCAGAAAAAAATGGTTCAAATGGCTCTGAGCGCTATGGGACTTAACAGCTGAGGTCATCAGTCCCCTAGAACTTAGAACTACTTAAATCGAACTAACCTAAGGACATCACACACATCCATGCCCGAGGCAGGATTCGAACTTGCGACCGTAGGGGTCGCGCGGTTCCAGACTGTAGCACCTAGAACCGCTCGGCCACCCCGGCCGGCGGTGAAGAAGGTATCAGTATTAATCAGACCACGCAACGCTCTGCCACTGCGCCATCGTCCAGTACTGATGATCACGTGTCCATTTCAGTTGTAATTACCGATGTCGTGATGTTAACATTGGCACATGCATGGGTCGTCGAGACACACATATAGTTTGCCCAGCATTAAAGTCTGATGTTAGTACCGCTACAGTTAACCGCCTGTCCCGTTTTACAAGTCTGCCCAGCCTACGGCGTCCGACCACTGCAATGACGGGTGGTAGCCCAACCACACGACATTGGAACGTGGTTTCATCTTGGTTTCGCTACATGTTGAAGACTTTCTCCACAGTATTCCTCGAACACCCGACAAGTCGTGCAGTTTCCGAAATGCTCGTGCCGAGCCTCCGGCGCTACAGTCTGGAACTGCGCGACCGCTACGGTCGCAGGTTCGAATCCTGCCTCGGGCATGGATGTGTGTGATGTCCTTAGGTCAGTTAGGTTTAAGTACTTCTAAGTTCTATGGGACTGATGACCACTGCAGTTAAGTCCCATAGTGCTCAGAGCCTCCGGGCCACCACAATGCCCTCAGTCAGAGACAGTCAGATCGCGCACCTTCCCCATTCTACACACGGACAGCACGCTCACTGATACTGCATGTACCGTGCGTGTGTCTGACTATTTTTAGTGGTCATTCCTCGCCAGGTGACGCTGCTATCGCCGGTACTGATTTATATCGATAGTAGGTCAGTGGTCATAATGTTCTGGTTGATCAGTGTTAGTTAATCTATTAAGACATCAGGGAGTAACTACCACGGTAACTTGAGGTAGAGAGTAAAAACTGCAGAGGAAGACAGATATTGGGATACACCCAGCAAATAATTGAGAGCGTAGGTTGCAAGTGCTACTCTGACATGATAAGATTGACATCAAACCAGTCAAAAGTGTGATGACTCAAGGAGCAGTGTGGACGGAAGAGCCATATTTCGCCGGTCGTACACCGAAACAGAAGCTCTATTACCATGGAACATGAGATATTTGAAAATTCAGTAACCTTCGGTATTGTCTCGACAGTTTTACTTCTCTTGAAAATGGAGGTTTTTGTTCGTTTCCGATAGCTTCTATTTCAAAATGTATTCAGCTTGTAACTGTGTTTTTATAATATTTCTGCTTACTTTATGTCACTTGCTGATTATTGGTCTATAACACCCATAATGTGACAGATAAACTACTAAATTAGTATTGATAAGATTTTAAATTTCAAAAGAGTATTTCTTCCTACATAAATTACCATATTTTGCATTGGAAGATGCTTTTACGTTTGGAAATAATTCAATTTTCTGGAGTAATTTTTGTAATTTCAAAAAAGATTGCAGAACATAAAAACTGAATGATTTCGTTTAAATATGGAGTAAGAAAATGTACTAATTTTTCACTTCGGAGCTGGCTAGATGCGAAAGTCTGATAGTGTTACTCGGTAGAATACCATTCAGACAGTGCGCCATTATCGCTGCAGAATGATCTTAGCTTGGGACGACATGTGTAACTTACTTTCTGAAGTCTCTAAGTATTATTTTTTTTTAGGCAGGTAAGGTTCAGATATGTGGAAACATTGTCTATTTTCACCTTTCAGTAGTTTTTATCATTGTCTGGTAACAGGAGAGGAGAGAAAAGAGACAACAGCAAGTAGGACCTGCACTCCGAGGGTCCTACACAAACTTGATCTATGTAGATAGTTTTTCCACACCATTGAGTCGAATACATCGACGAGTTTTGCCTGCTATTGATATCGATACTCGCACGAATTCCAAGCCTTTCGAGCTTAAGTTACTTATTGAACTCGCACTGAAACCTTGTATGTGGTGACAGACAGATCTGTAGCTCAGACCGAGGTTGAGGTTAGGCTGGACGGTGACAGTCTGGTTGTGAATTGGCGAAGCCAACTAACGTGAATGCACAAAAGTTGTGGTAAAAAAATGACTGGCAGCGTAGGCTAGCGTTTACGTCTGCGCCCTATTGAAAAATGCATTGAGGGTCCAACATGTAACTACCATCAACTTTCAAGAACTTTTTAATTTTGAGTTTAAATTTGACATTTATTATTCTTATCTTTCATTTATTTTATTAATTTTGGAATTACATTAACATGCTGCGCTAACTGGCAATTGCAGATGCGTTGATTCCGTCTGCTCTCACCCCTGCTGCCACTAATGGTGTCATTTTACGGAAGTCTCCTACGAAGAGAACGGTACAGTCAGTCGTAAGACTATCGTCGTTACGCAGATGTCGAACTGTTCTGTGGAATGCTTCAATGGATACTTTATAGGGTATGAGTATCTCATCCCAGGCAACAGAAGTTCAATCCTGCATCAATTATCAGTATTATTTTGCTGTGAAACATTACGTATGTTGTCGAGTCATAGGCACAGAGTGCCAGACAATGATTGTATGTAGAATGAGCAGTTCGTAAAGGACCAATGATGCTAGTGCCCACGTTGTATCTGTTACTATTAGGCGGCAAAGGTACCAAATTTCACAGCGGAAAGAGACTTCACTTCATTGTAGCTAATCCAGTTAGCACCCATTTTTTTTTGTAAATTATGTACGCAAACTTTCCTCGTTTATCACTCAACACATTACTGAAAACCATATCAAAATCTCTGTAGTTTGTGTTCATCTGGGCCCATTGCGCCGTATATGTCATATAAAGACATTACATATTGTGCTATGAGACCAAGACGCTGCTATTGCAATATTGTGTTGTAATAGTTGTAATACCGCAATAAAATATAATCGAACACAGCAGCGTCTTGGTCTCATAACATAATCCCTGCAGTAGTTCCTGAGATTCTGGTAGATTGCTAATGCAATGTAGTCTGCAATCGCAAGTACATGTGATATAATTACAAATTATAATTTTCGTATGTTTTTCTTGACTTGTACTGTGAAAACTTGTTTCTTGCCAAAAGTCATGATTTTGGATCAACGGGAAGTATCCGTAGCGGTTTTGATGAATGAATTTGCGAGTAACAAAAAATTGTCGTATCTTTTAATTGCATTGACTTAAACCCTTAAATATTTGCCATCGCGGAGGGACCGTAAGCGTTAGCATGTAACACAAATTTCAGTTTGATACCTCAACTCGTTCTTGAGAAAAAGGGATCTTAACAGTCAGACAGATAGGCACGCAGACACGCGGACAACGAAATGAAAAGGGTTCTGTTTTTACCGTTTTCAATAGCAAGTACAACAGTGGTGATCGGGAAAATATTTTTGAGATTTCATGAAAAATTCCCCTGGATACACTTAGGATTAGTCAGCGAAATAGTGGGTGAAATAAAAGTCGCCCGGAGATTAGAGTTCCAGGATACAAAGAAAAACAGCAGAAGAAAAGAAATACAGTTCGTAACTGACTGTAGCAGATCTTGAAAGTGATCGCAATTCATCTCTGGGCACTCTTGGGCCTGATCAGCAAATTGCTGAAGGCGGATCGAAGCTGGACTGCTAGAATCGCTGCAGTCTAATCCGAAATGTTCTGCTGCAGTTTTTGAAGAGTATTAGGATTGTTGCGATGCTCCTTAGACTTGAGGGCTCCCCACGCAAAGTAATTGCACACTGACAGACAAGGTGATCTGGGTGGCCAGCTAGGACCGCGAACAGACTGATCTCTGCAAACAACTTTGTCAGGTCTGAAGACTGTGTAAATGTGCTCCAAGGTTCGGCCGGCTGTATGGACAGTTGTTCAGTCCTGTTGGAAGTAACTGTAGGTCTCTCCCTGCTCCGTTAATGCTACCACAAATGGTATCAAAATGTTGGCAATGTAACGCGCCGAAGTCAGTGTCTGATGAAAGAAGATGGGGCCAGTAATGCTGCATGCAGACACTGACCACCAAACCCCAACCTTCTGATCTTGCAATAGTGTTCTACATCTACATTTATGTGATGCTATTCACAATAAAGTGCCTGTCAGAGGGTCCAATGAACCACCTTCAAGCTGTCACTCTACTGTTCCACTCTCGAACGGCACGCGGAAAAACGAGCACTTAAATTTTTCTGTGCGAGCCCTTATTTCTCTTATTTTATCGTGATGGTCATTTCTCCCTATGTAGGTGGGTGCCAACAGAATGTTTTCGCAATCGGAGGAGAAAACTAGTGATCGAAATTTCATGAGAGGATTCCGTCGCAACGAAAATTGCATTTGTTTCAATAATTGCCACTCCAATTTACGTATCATGTCTGTGACGCTATCTCCCCTATTTCGCGATAATACAATACGACCTGCCCTTCTTTGTACTTTTTCGATGTCATCCGTCAGTCCCACCTGATGCGGATCCCACACTGCACAGCAATACTCCACAATAGGGCGGACAAGCGTGGTGTAACCAGTCTCTTTAGAGGACCTGTTGCAGCTTCTAAGTGTTCTGCCAATGAATCGCAATCTTTGGTTTGCTCTACCCACAATATTAACTATGTGATCGTTCCAATTTAGGTTATTTGTAATTGTAATCCCTAAGTATTTAGTTGAATTTACAGCCTTCAGATTTGTGTGACTTATCGCGTAATCGAAATTTAGCTGATTTCTCTTAGTACTCATGTGAATAACTTCACAGTTTTCCTTATTCAGGGTCAATTACCACTTTTCGCACCATACAGATATCTAAATCATTTTGCAAGTCGTTTTGATCATCTGATGACTTTACAAGACGGTAAATGAAAGCATCATCTGCAAACAATCTAAGACGGCTACACAGATTGTCTCCTATGTCGTTAATATAGATCAGGAACAATAGTGGGAGTTACGCGGATTCTCCGCTGCCCAGAACCTTTGATTCTGTGAGTTGGTATAACCACTCAGGCGAAGCCGGGCTTCATCAGGCATCAAGAAGAGGCCCATGTCCAGGCCATTCATTATTGCCTCAGGCAACAGTCACTCACAAAACTGGAGGCGCTGAGGAGTATCTGCTGGTTTTAATACATGAAGAACAACAGACACTCGGTAAGGATGCATGTGCAGTTCCAGGTGGACTATCCGCCCGCATGGTCGACGTGATGTGCCAGCCTCTTGTGACAGGCGTCGGGTTGATTTGGTAGTTTTCTGAACAATTTTATGGTGCACCGCAACCATATTTTCTACCGTGCGGGCACCTTCCGCAATTTTTTTATTTTATTTTACTTATATATATATATATATATATATATATATATATATATATACAAGGGCAGTTCAATAAGTAATGCAACACATTTTTTTTCTGAAACAGGGGTTGTTTTATTCAGCATTGAAATACACCAGGTTATTCCCCAATCTTTTAGCTACACAACACTATTTTTCAACGTAATCTCCATTCAATGCTACGGCCTTACGCCACCTTGAAATGAGGGCCTGTATGCCTGCACGGTACCATTCCACTGGTCGATGTCGGAGCCAACGTCGTACTGCATCAATAACTTCTTCATCATCCGCGTAGTGCCTCCCACGGATTGCGTCCTTCATTGGGCCAAACATATGGAAATCCGACGGTGCGAGATCGGGGCTGTAGGGTGCATGAGGAAGAACAGTCCACTGACGTTTTGTGAGCTCCTCTCGGGTGCGAAGACTTGTGTGAGGTCTTGCGTTGTCATGAAGAAGGAGAAGTTCGTTCAGATTTTTGTGCCTACGAACACGCTGAAGTCGTTTCTTCAATTTCTGAAGAGTAGCACAATACACTTCAGAGTTGATAGTTTGACCATGGGGAAGGACATCGAACAGAATAACCCCTTCAGCGTCCCAGAAGACTGTAACCATGACTTTACCGGCTGAGGGTATGGCTTTAAACTTTTTCTTGGTAGGGGAGTGGGTGTGGCGCCACTCCATTGATTGTCGTTTTGTTTCAGGTTCGAAGTGATGAACCCATGTTTCATCGCCTGTAACAATCTTTGACAAGAAATTGTCACCCTCAGCCACATGACGAGCAAGCAATTCCGCACAGATGGTTCTCCTTTGCTCTTTATGGTGTTCGGTTAGACAACGAGGGACCCAGCGGGAACAAACCTTTGAGTATCCCAACTGGTGAACAATTGTGACAGCACTACCAACAGAGATGTCAAGTTGAGCACTGAGTTGTTTGATGGTGATCCGTCGATCATCTCGAACGAGTGTGTTCGCACGCTCCGCCACTGCAGGAGATCAGACAGTCTTGCTTGACCTTGCGGCGATGATGACACACGGTTTGCCCAACGACTCACCGTGCTTTTGTCCACTGCCAGATCACCGTACACATTCTGCAAGCGCCTATGAATATCTGAGATGCCCTGGTTTTCCGCCAAAAGAAACTCGATCACTGCCCGTTGTTTGCAACGCACATCTGTTACAGACGCCATTTTAACAGCTCCGTACAGCGCTGCCACCTGTCGGAAGTCAATGAAACTATACGAGACGAAGCGGGAATGTTTGAAAATATTCCACAAGAAATTTCCGGTTTTTTCAACCAAAATTGGCCGAGAAAAAAAAATTGTTGCATTACTTATTGAACTGCCCTCGTATATATATATATATATATATATATATATATATATTACCTGTTCAAATAGATGCCGGCTGGCGCCATTTTCGGACTAACCGTCGCATGGTACTCTTTGCTGGCACTTTGACACCATTAAACTCCTCAGAAAACAACCGACCACACCGTTTCCACGACGTTGTTGTCACGTAACTTTCCACAAATAACACCCGCTGCTCCACAGTGAGTACCACCGTCCCCTTTGTGCTCCACTCATACTGATAAATCTCGCACTACGCTCTGAACCGGTGTGGATCACGTGGCCGGCTTACACGACATGTGCGTGTCGCGGAGTGTGGTTATTTGCCCCATACAGTGTGTGCTGGATTTCTTGAATCTGATGCGATTTTTCCTCCCTACAGTGGTTGGGAATTTCATCACTCCCGCCTTCGCTGGGTACGCCCTTAACCTGATATCAATCTGCGAAGTAATCATCCGCAGTGGTCCGTTACTTTACGTGTTACCCTCGTATAAAGCGCACTCTAAAAAGCTTTGGTGTGCCGCGGGCAGCCTGTAATGAGTTTTGACGCACCAGAATATTCCGCTGCGCAAGTGAAATTCATTAATGAAATCTAGTAAGCGCACTCTAAAAGGACGTCACGAGCTGGACAAACAAATGGGACGTAATCACGTGACTGGGAGCGTTCGGTTCGGCTGGGCCCGGTTCGGCTACTGCATACAATTGGGATGCAAGCCGCCGACGCGGCGGTACGAGTCGGGGCCGGGTCCGTGTTTGCGCCGGTTTCCGATAGCAAACGCCGCCGCCAACTCCGCTAATTGGACTTGCAATCACGTCCGTCTACGGCCGCAGGTGGAATTAAATGGAAAGCGGCGCCGTGTTGCCCGGGAGGCCGGCGGCGAAAGAGCCGCAGCCGCCCGGGACGGGACTCTTAGCTCCAGCCGGGACGGTGGGGGCTGCGGGAGTAAAGCAGATCAGGCGAGGACCACGGGCAACAAACTGACTAGACTACATCAAATTATTCTTGACTCTCCGAACGGCATGGGCTTTATCTGTAACCTTTCTCGGTAAGCTACTGGTTCATCAGCCAGCGTTTTCCAATGCCAGTACGCATTAAATACAGTGCAAGAAAAAAAAGACTCACCATTAAGGAATTTTCTGAATGGGACGGAAATCGGTAGATATGATGTACGTGACAGACAAAGAAATGATCAGTTTTAGAAACTTTGGATGATTTGTTCTACATCTACATCTACATTTATACTCCGCAAGCCATCCAACGGTGTGTGGCGGAGGGCACTTTACGTGCCACTGTCATTACCTCCCCTTCCTGTTCCAGTCCTGTATGGTTCGCGGGAAGAACGACTGCCGGAAAACCACCGTGCGCGCTCGAATCTCTCTAATTTTACATTCGTGATCTCCTCGGGAGGTATAAGTAGGGGGAAGCAATATATTCGATACCTCATCCAGAAACGCACTCTCTCGAAACCTGGACAGTAAGCTACACCGCGATGCAGAGCGCCTCTCTTGCAGAGTCTGCCACTTGAATTTCCTAAACATCTCCATAACGCTATCACGCTTACCAAATAACACTGACGAAACGCGCCTCTCTTCTTTGGATCTTCTGTATTTCCTCTGTCAACCCGACCTAGTAAGGATCCCACACTGATGAGCAATACTGAAGTATAGGTCGAACGAGTGTTTTGTAAGCCACCTCCTTTGTTGATGGACTACATTTTCTAACGACTCTCCCAATGAATCTCAACCTGGTACCCGCCTTACCAGCAATTAATTTTATATGATCATTCCACTTCAATCGTTCCGCACGCATATTCCCAGATATTTTACAGAAGTAACTGCTACCAGTGTTTGTTCCGCTATCATATAATCATACAATGAAGGATCCTTCTTTCTATGTATTCGCAATACATTACATTTGTCTATGTTAAGGGTCAGTTGCAACTCCCTGCACCAAGTGCCTATCAGCTGCAGATATTCCTGCATTTCGCTACAATTATCTAATGCTGCAACTTCTCTGTATACTACAGCATCATCCGCGAAAATCCGCATGGAACTTCCGACACTATCTACCAGGTCATTTATATATAAATTGTTCAAGAGAAAGAGTTCACAAATTGAGAAAGTCAGTAATGCGTTGGTCCACCTCTGGCGTTTATGATAGCAGTAAATCGGCTTGACACTGACTGAGAAACGTCGTGCCAAATTATGCCCAATTCGCGCTTTAGATCGTCAGATTCCCATATGGTTACAGGGTTCTGCCCATAATGCTTCAAACGGCCTCAGTTGGCGTCCTTCCTGACTGAGGTAGGGTTTGGAACCACGGAGACGAGCATTAGGAGCTCTAGTATTACGTTGCTGAAATGTAAGGCCAGGAAGGCTTGCCATGGATGGCAACAAAACGGAACTGTAAGGCTGGAAATTGGACATTTGTGGTAAGGTCTTATGGGACTGCTGAGGTCATCGGTCTCTAAGCTTACACACAACTTATATTAAACTAACTTGCGCTAAGGATGACCCACATATCTATGCCCAAGGGAGGACTCGAACCTCCGACGGGGGGAGCCGCCCGGATCTTGTCAAGATACCTCAGACTGCGTGGCTACCTCGCGCGGCACTTTAGGCTGTCATCGGTCTCTAAGCTTACACACTACTTAGTCTAACTTAAACTAACTTACGCTAAGGATGACACACACACCCATGCCCAAGGGAAGACTCGAACCTCCGACTGGGAGAACCGCCCAGACCGTGATAAGACGCCTCAGACTGCGTGGCAACCTCGCACGGCGCTTTAAGGCTGTCATCGGTCTCTAAGCTTACACACTACTTAGTCTAACTTACGCTAAGGATGACACACACACACACCTATACCCAAGGGAGGACTCGAACCTCCGATGGGGGGAACCGCCTGGACCGTGACAAGACGCCATAGGCCGCGTGGCTACCTCGCGCAGCGCTTTAAGGCTGTCATCAGTCTCTAAGCTTACACACTACTTAGTCTAACTTAAACTAACTTACGCTAAGGATGACACACACACCCATGCCCAAGGGAAGACTCGAACCTCCGACTGGGAGAACCGCCCAGACCGTGATAAGACGCCTCAGACTGCGTGGCAACCTCGCACGGCGCTTTAAGGCTGTCATCGGTCTCTAAGCTTACACACTACTTAGTCTAACTTACGCTAAGGATGACACACACACACACCTATACCCAAGGGAGGACTCGAACCTCCGATGGGGGGAACCGCCTGGACCGTGACAAGACGCCATAGGCCGCGTGGCTACCTCGCGCAGCGCTTTAAGGCTGTCATCAGTCTCTAAGCTTACACACTACTTAGTCTAACTTAAACTAACTTACGCTAAGGATGACACACACACCCATGCCCAAGGGAAGACTCGAACCTCCGACTGGGAGAACCGCCCAGACCGTGATAAGACGCCTCAGACTGCGTGGCAACCTCGCACGGCGCTTTAAGGCTGTCATCGGTCTCTAAGCTTACACACTACTTAGTCTAACTTACGCTAAGGATGACACACACACACACCTATACCCAAGGGAGGACTCGAACCTCCGATGGGGGGAACCGCCTGGACCGTGACAAGACGCCATAGGCCGCGTGGCTACCTCGCGCAGCGCTTTAAGGCTGTCATCAGTCTCTAAGCTTACACATTACTTAGTCTAACTTAAACTAACTTACGCTAAGGATGACACACACACCCATGCCCAAGGGAAGACTCGAACCTCCGACTGGGAGAACCGCCCAGACCGTGATAAGACGCCTCAGACTGCGTGGCAACCTCGCACGGCGCTTTAAGGCTGTCATCGGTCTCTAAGCTTACACACTACTTAGTCTAACTTACGCTAAGGATGACACACACACACACCTATACCCAAGGGAGGACTCGAACCTCCGATGGGGGGAACCGCCTGGACCGTGACAAGACGCCATAGGCCGCGTGGCTACCTCGCGCAGCGCTTTAAGGCTGTCATCAGTCTCTAAGCTTACACATTACTTAGTCTAACTTAAACTAACTTACGCTAAGGATGACACACACACCCATGCCCAAGGGAAGACTCGAACCTCCGACTGGGAGAACCGCCCAGACCGTGATAAGACGCCTCAGACTGCGTGGCAACCTCGCACGGCGCTTTAAGGCTGTCATCGGTCTCTAAGCTTACACACTACTTAGTCTAACTTACGCTAAGGATGACACACACACACACCTATACCCAAGGGAGGACTCGAACCTCCGATGGGGGGAACCGCCTGGACCGTGACAAGACGCCATAGGCCGCGTGGCTACCTCGCGCAGCGCTTTAAGGCTGTCATCAGTCTCTAAGCTTACACATTACTTAGTCTAACTTAAACTAACTTACGCTAAGGATGACACACACACCCATGCCCAAGGGAAGACTCGAACCTCCGACTGGGAGAACCGCCCAGACCGTGATAAGACGCCTCAGACTGCGTGGCAACCTCGCACGGCGCTTTAAGGCTGTCATCGGTCTCTAAGCTTACACACTACTTAGTCTAACTTACGCTAAGGATGACACACACACACACCTATACCCAAGGGAGGACTCGAACCTCCGATGGGGGGAACCGCCTGGACCGTGACAAGACGCCATAGGCCGCGTGGCTACCTCGCGCAGCGCTTTAAGGCTGTCATCAGTCTCTAAGCTTACACATTACTTAGTCTAACTTAAACTAACTTACGCTAAGGATGACACACACACACCCATGTCCAAGGGAAGACTCGAACCTCCGACTGGGGGAACCGCCCGGACCGTGATAAGACGCCTCAGACCGCGTGGCTACCTTGCACGGCGCTTTTAAGTCTGCCAAGGATGACAGCCAAAGGAGACCAACTATAAACTGAAATGGCACCCCAGGCCATGACTCCTGGTTCTCGGCCCGCGTGGTGGCGCCAGTGAAGTTTGTGTCCCACCGCTGTCAGAGGCGTCTCCATATACGTCTTCGCTGGTCATCGGTACTCATTCGAAGCGAGACTCATCACTCAAGATAATTCTGCTCCAGTCATTGAGATTTGAGACCAAACACGTGTCTGGATACGCCCTGGACAGCAACTTGAACACAGCCCGACAACCAGGTGATGGTTCTGGGTGCCAATTCTCTTCATAGCAGGACTCCTTTGGGTGTCATCCGCAGCACCCTTACAACAGCGGTGCGTTGACGATATTCTAAGCCCCGTTTTGTTCTCGTTCTTGGCAAGCCATGTTGGGCTTACTTTAAAGCAAGATCACGCCTTCACACACACACATGGCGAGAGTTTCTACTGCTCGTCTTCGTGCCTGACGAACCCTACATTGGCCAGCAAGGTCGCTAGATCCCTCCCCAACTGAAAACGTTTGGAGCATTATCTGCAGCAGCGTGCAACCATCCTGGGATTTTGACGATCTAAAGCGCCAGTTGTACAGAATTTGGCAGAATATCAAATGGTTCAAATGGCTCTGAGCACTATGGGACTTAACATCTGAGGTCATCAGTCCCCTAGAACTTAGAACTACTTAAACCTAACTAACCTAAGAACATCACACACATCCATGCCCGAGGCAGGATTCGAACCTGTGACCGTAGCGGTCGCGCGGTTCCAGACTGAAGCACCTAGAAACGCTCGGCCACTCCGGCCGGCGGCACGGTATCCCTTAGGAGGACATCCAACAACTCAATATATGTGAAGCCGAATAACTGCTGGCATAAGGGGCAGAGGTTGACCTAAGTATTATTGCCTTTCTCAAATTTCTCTTTAGTAAATCATCCAATTTTTCAGAAATTGTAAATATTTGTTTTTCTGCACACACATGTCACATATACTTCATTGTGCCATCTTCAGGCTGTAGTTAATGCAGCAGGGGTTGATACGACCCCTATATATATCGCATCAGTGGCCAGCGTAACTGGATGAGCAAATAACCTGAAAACTTAAGTGTTGACACTTAAGTTTTCAGTTTCTGGTAAAAATCTGCCAAATCCTATGAGCCGTGTTGCGGTTCGTGTTGGTGCTGTTGGTAGGTTGGCAGCGTGTAATAGGGATAGTGGCGTCTCGTTTTCTTCTTCTGTTTACTGGCGCCACTACTTTTGCTATCATTGTCTATCCGTGAGTGGCAGCAGCAGCGGTTATCCATATCTAGTACTGCGCTTATATCTTTGGAAGGACGTCAAGTGTTTCCATATCGGAGTGAGGCGGTGAGTTCAGTTGGGACAGAGCAGGAGTGAGGTCCGGCAACACGAGGACATGCCGGGACCGCCGGCGGCGCGCAGGCACTGCCAGATCGAGAGGCTGCAGTTGCGAGGGCCACAACCTTGTTGTCCACCGGACCCAGGACGTTTGAGTTGAGTGAACATTAACCCAGCAGTTAAACCTCCACAAATTTGAGATGACGCCGTTTGTTCACGCGTTGTTGCTGCTCACAGGATCACGGAGACGAAGAGCAATGAGTGGAGTGTTTGCAGTTGGCGAAATTAGTTAGCCATCCTCCGCTTCTTATTGTTAAGCATTGAATTCCTTGTGTTTATTGGGGAAGTTCAACCAGCGGTATTTTTCTGCCTAGTGGCCGCTAACGCCCCAGTTACCTGCCCTGGAGGTTAGCGTATTTTCGCGGTAGTGTACCTTTCCTCACCTTGCCGCTGCTGTCCGGTAAGGCATGTTGTTCGACAGCCTCCTTGATTTTGGTCTGGATATGTTGTTTCTTTTGGACTGCTTGGGAGGTAGTGGGACTGCTACGGTCGCAGGTTCGAATCCTGTCTCGCGCATGGATGTGTGTGATGTCCTTAGGTTAGTTAGGTTTAAGTAGTTCTATGTTCTAGGGGACTGATGACCACAGATGTTAAGTCCCATAGTACTCAGAGCCATTTGAACCTTTTTTTGGAGGTAGTGGTTCCTTCTGCTACTGGATGTTCTAAACACCGGACTCTCAAGACGCAGTACTGTCTGCCAGTTCCGCTTTGCCTGAGTTATTCCATCGTTGTATTGGTTATCAGACGTTAGGTAGATTTTACAAGAGTGTTGGTCTGCGATTAAACTGTCACTAGACTGAGTTGCCATCCAGTTAAGTGAATACAACTCTTGACTGCCTGTCTCATCGGTTACGAATTTGAGCCGATCACTGGAGCACTTTCTGAGGCCTACTTCTCTCTTGGTTTGATCAGATTGTGATGATTGTTTTCCTTTAAATATTTTAATTTTGAGTTATTACTATTGAGGCCTTCAGCCAACAAGTAATTTGAATTTCTTTTCAATAAGGTCTTCGGCTGTGAATGCAATTTGTCTTAAGAATTTTTAATTAGATAATTTCTCAAAATACTGAAATTTTGATGACTGTTTTTTTCAAAAAGTATTTTAGTATCTCTTGCAGAAGTTTAGCTGTTCTTAAGAATTTGGTATCCAGGCCTTCAGCCATCAAATTGTTTTTTGAGTTATTACTATTGGGGCCTTCATGCGAAAAATAATTTGAATTCAGCTGTGAGTGCAACTTGTTTAAGAATTTTTATTAGACATTGTCTCTCAACAGTCAAATTTGATAATTGTTCCTTACTGTCAACCGTATTTGCAATTGGTTCCAAATAAAGGGTACGTGATTTTTTTAAAAATTGAGAAACCAACGGTAACTGAGTAAGGCCCCATCCACACCGAACCCTGCCTTTCCCTAAGTGCCACGTCTCATCCTATGCGTTGTGTCCGTTGCAATAGGAAAGAGGACCGAAAAAGCAAGAAAGAGTTCTTGTCCTGCCATCGTCCAGTTTGCAACGAGAACAGCTACGCTATCTGCGAATAGATATGCAGATTTCTTTGAAATTCTTTCGTTTCGTTATTATAAACATGTTTACTCTATTTTCCAATTAATTTCGTGTGAATATTACGTCCAAACAAAAACACTTTCATAATTTTGACAATAACACAATTTTCACTTCTTGACGATACTCTTCCCTTTTATTTTTCACAATAAATTAGTTTTCCAGATAGTTCAGTAATAAAAAATTTTTAAAATTATTTTGAACAATCTCAGGTAAATTTTTAGCCACTTAAATAAAAACGTAGAGAAGTTATGACTTCTAAAAATAAAAAATAAAAAAACAGCAATGTTCTTCAATTTTTAAAATATTTGTCTTTCTTAATGTCATGTTTTGGTTATATGACTCTGATAACTTCAGAACTCTAGCTTCTGAGAAGCTATAAAAAATTTCAAGTAAAAATATTCAATAGATTACAACAGTTGTTGTTATGATCGTCGTTGTCACTGGAGTACGATCCACCCCAGCGTATCAAGCACATCACTGCACAGAAGTGTGTGAAGTACGAGTTAACTTCGATGACCGGATGAGGACCAATGTACCCAACACGGCAAGGCTGTTGGCGAGAAGGGAACGAAAGACATAAACAAAATTTACACGCCAATCAAATTATCGACTTCACATCTGTACACATTCAAATACACACAGGAATCAGCTCTAGGTTTTCACATTCTTTTCTGGGACGTATTCCCTCACAAATGAATTAAAAATAGCTACAAGTATTCTGTTACGAACAAAGTATTCGGGGAGTTTCTCTTGGTTATAAGACAATTAGTGGAAATGGTAATCGCCGGCCGAAGTGGACGAGCGGCTCTAGCCGCTACAGTCTGGAGCCGCGTGACCACTACGGTTGCAGGTTCGAATCCTGCCTCGGGCATGGATGTGTTTGATGTCCTTAGGTTAGTTAGGTTTAAGTAGTTCTAAGTTCTAGGGTACTGATGACCTCAGATGTTAAGTCCCATAGTGCTCAGAGCCATTTTGGAAATAGTAATCCTCTCGCAAATATTCCCAGTTGGAAGATCTTCTACAAGACAGGCAGCTCGCTGTTGTTTGACTACAAAGAACCGACCTCGATAATGGGACAGAACTCAAACACCACGTCTTAAGACGATTAATCTGACTTTTCGGAAAAGTCCGCGGTAGATATAAGACAGTCACATCCGCAAGTATTGTTAGTAACGCTTTGTTCCTCGATGTTAAATCGTAAATTTATATGTTCTCGACTTATGATACATTCTCCTCTTATGCTCGGTAATATCGCAGATGACAGCGCCACAAAAGTGGAGTCATGAAGCACATTTTTCCGAAATTCCTTCACTAAAGAAGACGATGTAAATATTCAAAAACTGGGAACAAGAAAAACTGCTACCATGAATAACTTACGAGTGGAAGTAGATATCCTCGGTGTAGCGAAGCAGCTTAAAACACTTCGTAAAGGTAAATCTCCCGTTTCCGATAGCTTACCAATAAAGTTCCTTTCATAGTATGCCGATACAATAGCCCTTTACTCAGCAATCGTATACAACCTCTCGCTCGATGAAATGTCCGTAGAAATAGACTGAAAAGTTGTAGAAGTCACACCAAAACTTAAGAGAGGGAGTAGGAGCAATCAGCTAAATTGCAGATCCATATCACTGACATCGATTCGCTGTAGGATTCTGGAACATATACTCTGTGCGAACATAATGAATTACCTCGAAGGTAACAGTCTATTGGCACATAGCCAGTACTTATTTAGAAAACATCGTTCTTTTGAAACACAACTAGCTTTTTATTCGATGAGTGCTATCGAGAGAGGATCTCAAATTGATTCTATATTTCCAGATTTCCAGAAGCTTTCAGCAGATTTCCTCACCATAAATCTTTAATGAAATTGTGTGGCAGTGCAGTATCGCTTCAGTTGTACGACTCGGTTGTTGGTCTCGTCAGAAATGTCACAAGTCGCAGTAATCGACAGAAAATTGTCGAGTAAAGCAGAAGCTGTTTGTGGCGTTCCCCAAGGAAATGTTACCGGCGTTCTGCTGTTCAACTATACGCAATAGATTTAGGAGACAATCTGAGCATTCCTCTTAGACCGATTGTAGATGATTCTGTGAAGTCGTCAGAACCATTTACAACCTGAAAGACACGATACCTGCATGGTGTTAAAGTTGTCAGTTGTCTCTGAATAAGGAAAGTGGTGAAGTTATCCACTTGTATACGAAAACAAATCCGTTAAAGTCTGGTTACAGCAGTAAATCACACAAATTTAAAGCCTGTCAATTCAACTAAGTACCTAGGAATTACAATTACCAACAACTTATAATGGAACGATGACATAGATAATGTTCTGAAGAAGGCAAACTAACGAGTGCGTTTTAATGGCAGAACACTCACAATATGCAACACGTTTACTAAAGAGATTGCGTACACTACGTTTGTTTGTCCTCTGCCGGAATATTTCTTTGTGATAGGGGATTCTTACCTAATAGGACTGATGGAGGACATCGAACAAGACCAAAGAAGAACAGCTCCTCTTGTATTATCACAAAACAGTGGAGAATGTTATGATAAGCTAGTTGGGATGGCAATCACTAAAAGAAAAGCGTTTCGCGTTACGGCGAAATCTTTCCATGAAATTTCAATCAACTTCCTCCTCTGAACGGTAAAATGTTTTATTGTCTAGGTGTTGTGTGATGTCCCTAGGTTAGTTAGGTTTAAGTAGTTCTAAGTTCTAGGGGACTGATGACCATAGATGTTAAGTCCCATAGTGCTCAGAGCCATTTGAACCATTTTTTTTTTTTATTATCTCCAACCCCCATAGGCAGAAATGATCGTCGTGATAAAAATAGAGGTATCAGAGCTCATACAGAAATATTTAAGTGTTCATTTTTCACAAACGAGGTTTGTCAGTGTAGCGGTAGAGAAATATACTGCAGGTGGTTCGAAGAACCCTCTGCCAGGTACTTAAGTGTGAACTGCACGGCAGTGATGCATAAGTAGATGTAGATGCTCATCATAATAGACAGGTTCCTTCATTTATCACTATGTTCCCGTGTTGGTCTCTAAAGTGACCGTCTCTTGCGTACCCAGCAAACGTGAAACATGTATTCGTGATGGAACACTGGTCCCCTAACATATATTGTTTTACTTGTTTTTGGTAGTGATTCTTTTCTGAACGACTGGAGAAACCTGCCCAGAATTTATATAAGCAGTCAATCCAGTCGTTTGTTTGCTTGGATAACTTCATTAATGTAATTGTGATGGATTTGAATGCATACTGTAAATCGCACGCATTCCACTTGAACTAGAACAGACCAACGCAGATTTAGGAGATACTCTTTATTCATATGGTTTCCACCACGTAGCTTATGCGTACAGTAATAAATTTTTGGTTGTTTCAGACTTTTATAACCAACGAATTATGAACATACCATTGAAAGTGGAGCTCAAAAGCTACAGGTTTCAAGGCTACGTTAAAGAGTGTTTTAGGTCATATGCAGTTAAAAACAATTTGCATGCATATGTTTCAAACTGATAAAAGTTTCGCAACTTACGTCATTCTAGATATTCTTAAAGTTAGAAAAATATTAATTCTAGTTTTTTCTGATTATATAAATCCTTGTATTATGTAGTAACTCTTCACGGTTTGATATTTGACTTTTGCAACCCAATAAACAAATGAAACTGTTTCTGCATATACAGATGCATTTTCAGTAAGAGATATAATTAAAGCATTTCGATACGAGTAAATCCATAACAGCTTAGTAAGGCTGCATGCAACTGACATTTTAAGCAGCCAATGCCTTTGTGAGTGACTGATATAAACTACAATGAGGTGCCAGAAGTCATTGGATAGCGATATGAACATATACACATGACGGTAGTATCGTATACAAAAAGTATAAAACGGCATAGCATCGGCGGAGATGTCACTTGTGCTCGGACGATGTATGTGAAAAGGTTTCCTACGTTATTATGGCCGCACGACGAGAATTAACATACTACGGACACTGAATAGTTCAAATGGTTCAAATGGCTCTGAGCACTATGGGACTCAACTTCTAAGGTCATTAGTCCCCTAGAACTTAGAACTACTTAAACCTAACTAACCTAAGGACATCATATACATGCATGCCCGAGGCAGGATTCGAACCTGCGACCGTTGCGGTCGCGCGGCTCTAGACTGTGGCGCCTAGAACCGCTCGGCCACTCCGGCCGGCGCCGCTCCTGGGCTCGCGACAATATGGGTTGGATCCTAGACGACTGGAAGAACGTGGTCTGGTCAGACTAGTCCCCATTTCTGCTGGTAAGGCCTGATTATTGGGTTCGACCCAGACCACAGGAAGCCATGGAGCCAAGCTGTTGTCAGAGGCCGGCCGGGATGGCCAAGCGGTTCTAGGCGCTACAGTCTGGAACCGCGCGACCGCTACGGTCACAGGTTCGAATCCTGCCGCGGGCATTGATGTGTGTGATGTCCTTAGGTTACTTAGGTTTAAGTAGTTCTAAGTTCCAGGGGACTGATGACCTTAGAAGTTGAATCCCATAGTGCTCAGAGCCATTTGAACCATTTGTTGTCAAGGCGCTGTGCAAGCGGTTGTTGGCCCCACAATGGTGGAGCTGCTTTTCCGTGGAACGGACTGAGTCCACTGGTCCAGCATACCGAACACTGACTGGAAGTTTTTATTTCGGCTACTTGGAGACAATTTTCAGCCATTCTTGGACTTCGTGTTCCCAAAAAGATGTCATGTCACTAGGCCACAAATGTTCGCGATGTGTTTGACCTACATTCTGGACAATTCGAGTGAATGATTTGGCCAACCACGACGCCCGACATGAATCCCATCGTACATTTACGGTACATAATCGAGAGGTCCGTTCATGCACAACATCCTGCACTGGAAACATTCGCAGTTATGACGGCTATAGAGGCGACAAGGCTCATTGCTCCTGCAGAGGACTTTCGACGAATTGTTAAGTCCATACCACATCTAGTTGCTACACTACATTGTCCAAAAGGAGGTTCAACACAATATTAGGAAGATCCCATGACTTTTGACCCCTCAGTGCACAAACGGTCCAGTCACATTAATGTGGTCACTGCATTGGTGAACGTGCAATCACCACCCATGGACGGCAGGTGACAGCACCTGCAGTGGAAAAAATATGAAGCTGGTCGGGAAGAGGGGTTGGAACTGGGAGAGGGAAGGCGAAGGGCGGACAGCAGTGCAGTCATTGTCGTAAATTGATCTGTTTTCCAAAAGGACACAATCATTGGCTTTCAGGCTCAGGTTCGATATGGTTCTGAAACGCCTAAGTTTGTCGCCGTTGTGAGCGTCGGGGTTTTTTTATTCTGTTGTTCTGCGCAACGGATTAATCTGAGATTTACCCTTTACCCTGTGGCTCCTGCAAGACGCAATTTCCACCCCCACACTACTACAGAAGTCAGACAGACGCTCCTAACGTTCTAAAGAGAAATGCCTAAAAATCTTTCAGCAATAAATATCTTCTGGAGTCGTCCGCTGTAAGGAAATGACACAAAAATTCACAAAATTTCTTACATAACTAGTGGGATACTTGGGTACTGGAGTAGCGATAGTTAGTGTATGAAAAATATGAAACTAACTAAAATTATTATTTATTTTTGCAAAAAATTCTGAGGAATCACAATGTCACTTATGAATTGAACAAGTTATATTCTGGCTCTTTTCGGAATGTGAAGTTACCTCTCAAGGATAGGATTCGCTAGTGAAATTTCTGTACAAAGATTGTTATTGACTTGGCAGAATGGCTGAGAGCCGCGCCTACTCAGCTTGAATAATTATCCGTCACAATGTTGCTAGGTACGGTCGAGGCTGTCCCGTGTGAAATGCAGTGAAGGGTACTGTTGTGGAGGAAATATGGGGCTCGCAATAGCTGTAGCGCACAATACTGTAAGCTGCGATGACTGCTGTCTGCGCCATTCGCTGCTGACAAATAAGATAGCTCTCGTTCTATCTGAATTGATCTTCGCCAATCAGACTCTCCTTACGCCTTGATGAAGTCAAGTACTCCTATTCGCCCCTAGTCTAACTATTGGCGTGGTACACTGGTCAGATAACCAGTCCACCGCGATGCCACTCAAAAATTCGCTCGCAGGCGTTTAGGCCGGTATTACACTATCAAATTTCTTTGTCCAATATCTTTGTCCAATATCTTTGTACAATATCTTTGATAGTGTAATAGGGACTTTGTCAAATGTCGTCCAATATTTGATCAAATCTAGGGCATCGCTGTATATTTGATCAAAGAAACCGCTTCTGTTCACTGCAATGTGACATGTTACCACATGGAGCGCTAGCATCGCTGCAGCGTTCTGTCGTCTGTAGTGTTTTTATAACCATTGCCGGTAAATACAATTGGTGTGTGCCAACAACTACAAAATTAATAGAGATGTCTGAAGCTGATGAGGCGCTTTACAACGTGAGGCACCCTGAATACAAAAATAGATTAAGAAGATTGGAGACCTAACCTGACCTAACCTAACCCAACCTAACATAACCCTCCCCTGTAACAAGGAATCGGAGTGTTATAGTGAGCCTGTCTTCTGAAGATATAGCAGTTCTTAAGTGAATATTGTGCTTTGCGATATGAGGATACACTTCATTGAGCACATACGGAAATGTATGCTCATCCATTCTTAAGTAATTGATGTACGACTTGACGTCTTCCACTGTAAGCTCACGTAACAAGTTTTATTGAATGCTTTTATCGTGTCGTCGTAAAACCCACGGCTTCACCCAGATTAGATTAGTTTTTCGTTCCATAGATCCGTGCTGAGGAGACCCTCGTGGATGTGGAACAAGTCGATTTTTTTAAGCTGAAATAACAATACTAATAGTATGAATAAATACAATACATCATTTGTTTCTATTAAAAATTTCGTCAATGGAGTAGAAGGAGTTGGCCAGTAGTAAGTCTTTCAGGCTCCTTTTAAACTGATGCAAATTATTGAAGATGAGTGTTCCTGAGTAGTGGACCCCTTTTTGAACTAAAGTAAGTGCTTTTAAGTCCTTGTGCAGATCATTTTTGTTCCTGGTATTGTATGTATGAACTGAGTTGTTTGTTGGAAAAAGAGATATATTATTTACGACAAAATTCATTAAGAAGTAAATATACTGAGAGGCAGTAGTTAGTATACCCAGTTCTTTGAAGAGGTTTCTGCAGGAGGTCCGTGAATTTACTCCACAAATAATACGTATTACACGCTTTTGGACCTTGAAAACTTTTGTTTGACTTCAAGATTTACCCCCAAAATATTATCCCATATGACATTATGGAATGAAAGTATGCATGCTTTTTCATTTTTATGTTGCCTATATCTGTTAACACTCGAATTGCAAATACAGATTTGTTAAGGCCTTTCTGCAGTTCTGTGGTGTGCTCCTCCCAACTGAATTTATTATCAAGTTGTAATCCCAGGACTTTTAAGACTGTCAACCTCGTATGTATGGTTCCATTTTTTCCCCCCACTTCTTTTCCGCATGTGCACACAATGCAATTGGAGTACGTACAACTGCTGCGGTTAAATAACAAGTTGTTGTCAGCCATCTTGAACTTTGACGAAAACTTTGATGACAGTGTAATATCCCTTCTAGCGCTACGTCAAAGATCTTTGTCAAATATATTGGACGGAATATTGGATCACATCTTTGATCAAATCTTTGACAAAGAAATTTGATAGTGTAATACCGGCCTTAACTGTAACTCTGTCCATTCACACCGCACAATAAGTGTCGCGGCCAACACAGTGAACAACGCTTAATCGCAAGGACTCAATATAGAGTCGCACTTCGATTCGCTCTCGACAGAGGTGCTCTCCCAGTGAAGTACAGAGCAGAGACTTATTCCTCGCTCTTTGAGTACACGTACGAGCGCGCACGCTCTCGTTACGTGTTCTCGCTCCAAGAGCGACAACGGAACGGCCCCTCTCCATGCCAGACGTGAAGGGGTGTATCTTTTGGTCTCTTCCATTAGTCCAGCTCAAGGCGTCAGAAATATAGTCTGCCAATCAGCATTGCTCTTCTAAAACGGGAGAATGACGTTTCGTTTAAGGCGACCAATCCGGAAACCTGTAGTATCGACGTTTGGCGTTTGCTGTCTCCCTGTGAAAATCTCTGAAACTGCGTGCTATGTGTAAAGAATGCATAGGCTGGCCGCTCCCACACAATGTAGCGGAACTTGCTTTTAAGCCAAACATGGGGTCGTTCCTCCTTTCACTCGGGCAACCGCTGTCTGCTCTATGGGCTGTCACTGGCTAACATAGATAGGCTGGGTCGGCCTCTGAAGAGACCGGCCCCCTGGCGTGCGGTCTGCCTCTCTCGAAATAAGGGCTCCTGTGACCGTCGTGTCTGGAATGTATGTGTGTACGCCAGCCTCGAGTATTTCAACCACGGTACGCTTACTTGTTATTTGCATATCGTTTACATGAAATCATACAACATTGACTTTATCTTATCGAGTTTGAGTTCGAATGAAGCGTCTTGATGTGCGGAATATGATTGTGAGGGCGGAATATGTAAGCAATGAAAGTCAGGAGACCACGACGTCTTAACCGTGGTTAATTTAAAGTGTTCTTAAAGTATACAGTAGATTGAAAAAAGGCGCTATCCAATACCAGTGCAGAGGCAACTTGAGGTGCTCCACAGGTCATAGATGATAGGGGTGAAAGACAGCTGCAGATACGTGTACAGGCGAATGGAATAGACGTAGACCTGCTGTGCATCTTACCGCCAAATGAATCAACAGGCTGCCAAAGGTGTCTCGTCAATGGCCGTTCCCACAGCTCGTGGTCCAGTGGCTAGTGTTGCTGCCTCTGGATCACGGGGCCCCAGGTTCAATTCCCGGCCAGGTTGGAGATTTTCTCTGCCTGGGGACTGGGTGATTGTATTGTCCTCATCATTTCATCATCATCATCCTCATTCGTGCCAGTGGCATGATTGGGTTGTGTAAAAAATAATTGGACTGTGTAAAAATTGGGGCTTTGTACGGGCGCTGACGACAGCACAGTTGAGCGCTCCACAGACCAAACATCGTCGTCATCAACGACCGTTCAACGAACGTTCCCACTTATGGGCCTCCGCAGCAGGCACCTGGTTCATGCATTCATGCTGAATGCTTTTCATCGGCGAAGAAGGGTGGCATTGTCACGACAATTCCACAGAGTAGCGATAGGTGACCTTTCCAGATTAATCTCGTTTTATCCTCCAAAAGCAAGCACCTCACAACAATCGCTGGAAGCGTCCAGGCCAGAGGAGCGACTGTTTTGGTCTCTCGAATGTTGTTGTGGCATTCTCTGGATGATGTCGGTCATTATGGAAGGCACAATGGATCGTGACAAACATACATCTATCTTTGCGCACCATGATCTCTCCTGTAAGTTTTTCCTCAGCACGATGAATGTACCAGCAGGAAAATGCAACGTGCCACAAAGCTTCGCAATGTTTGTAAGTAGTTTGAAGAGTACCAGGATGAGTTTATCCTACTCTCCTGGCCACCAAACTCACCGGACTAAACCCAATCGAGAATCTGTGGGATTACTTCGATAGAGCTGTTCGCACCATGGATCCTGAACCGAGAAACCTATCGCAGCTGGCCACAGTACTGGAGTTGGCATGACTCCACACTCCTGTCTGTGGCTCCCAGGTACCTAGTGACTCTCGTCCTGCACTTCTCGTAGCGGTCCGCGGTGTAAGAGCTCGTTATTCAGGCTTTTGACAGGTGGTCACATTAATTTGAACAGTGTATATTATAAAAATAAAGTCATTATTATCCAACGCCATCCTTATTTTACTCAAATATAGCTGTTTCGTATTTATTACTTCACACTTTGCTTTTGTTTATAATACCCGCCAGGACAGCCGAGAGCGCTGACGCGCTGCTTCCTGGACTCTGGTAGGCGCGCCGCCCCCGGATCGAATACGCCAGTCGGATGTGGCTTTTAGGCGGTTTCCCAAATCCTAATAGGTAAATACCGGGCTGGTCCCCACGTCCCACCTCAGTTACACTACTCGCAGACATTTGAAACACATTCACACTGTTTCACGATTTCCACTAGACGCAGACAGCTGGGGTACACTAATTCCGTCCCGGGGGGTATGGGGTGCCAGCAGGAAGGGCAGTCGGCCACCCCTTAACTTAACCATGCCAAATCCGTACTTAACCCTGCCGACCCTGCGCCCATTGCGGGATAAAGGCAGTAGCGAAAAAAAGACTTTGCTTTTGTTTACAATTTTATGCAATATAACTGTTACACTAGTCCATAGTACATTTTATTACGTTAGATATTTTAATTCTTTCGTAGGTAACTAGAGCATGCATAATACTAAACTTTTTTATGGTATATGCGCCTCGTAGGATTAGCCGAGCAGTCTATGGCGCTGCAGTCATGGGCTGTGTGGCTGGTCCCGGCGGAGGTTCATATCCTCCCTCGGGCATCGGTGTGTTTGTCCTTAGGATCATTTAGGTTAAGTAGTGTGTAAGCTTAGGGACTGATGACCTTAGCAGTTAAGTCCCATAAGATTTCACACACATTTGAACATTTTTTGATGGTATATGCGATAGCGCATCTGAACTAACGCCATCTAACGGATTCAGCTTGTTCTTATATATATATATATATATATATATATATATATATATATATATATATATATATATATATATATATGTGTGTGTGTGTGTGGACCAAAGATAGCTCATTAGAGATACTCAATTGACATTGATACCACTAGAGAAAACGCGCCATTAGAATGAAGAGAAACGCACTATATACAATTATCCTCCATCTTGATCGCTTTTATTGTATAAATTTTACAACTTTACGCGTTTTGGCTTCAAGCCATCCTCAGAATTTATCTGATATAAAGACGGATAAAAAACCATTTGAATTAGTTATCTTACAAAACACAAAGATAAGATAACTAATTCACATGGTTTTCTTTTTACATTGTACTAGATAAATTTTGATGATGGCTTAAAGCCGAAACGCGTAAAATTGTAAAATTTATGCAATAAAAGCGATAAGGATGGATTATTATTGTATACAGTGTATTTCTCTTCGTCCTAATAGTGTATTTTCTCCAGTGGTATCAATATCAATTTAGTGTCTCTAATGTGCTATCTTTGGTCCCTTCTTAGGGGCTGCACACATGTATTTCCTGGCATTTGGAAACTCTCTCTGGCTCTTTCTCCTCTTTCTCCTCTCTCTCTCTCTCTCTCTCTCTCTCTCTCTCTCTCTCTCTCTCATGTTTTACCAATAGATATCATACATAATCAAAACAATCTAACATTCTGAACGTCATGAATCATACGGAGCTTTTGGTGGAAAAAATCGATTTCAAATTCCTATGTGTAAGTAGTTATCGCAGTTAACCCAGCTTGCTTGTTTTTACAAAAGAGTTTACTGTTCAGCATCCACTGGTGTAAGTAAATTCTTGCAAAGTTCTTAGTTGCAATGCGGGTGCCAAACGAGAATTTTGCTTTAGGCTGAAAGAAAAAAGTTGTCTGTGTGTCTTACAGATTTTGTTATACGTATACAGGGAACAGAGAGTCGATACGCTATTTGCATTTCAAATTAATCGGAAATCTTATTAAATTCTGGCAGAGGAAGCCACGCGGAATATCCGACTTGGAGAAAACTTCACAGAGCTTGCACTTCTGACAACAGCGCACTGCTTTGCAAACTACTGTTTCATTTTGCATACTAACACGGATATTCCAGCAGGAAGAGTGAACTTGTTAGAACATGGTTATGTGCACTGCTGGAAAAAAAAGTAACAGCCTCAAGGACAAGGTCACTTTACTGACAAGTGGGATGACAAGTACTTCCCCATTCTAGGACTATATGATAAAAAATTCACAAGGAATAAAACACATTTTACAAATTCAATCAACTTTACCAACAGCCGTACACTTTAAGACATTTTATTTTATTTCGAAAGCAACCAGTTTCGGCAATTCATTTTGCCATCTTCAGGCCCCTGCATAATAAGAGTGTACATGTAGTAATATAAGGGTGCACAAATCAAGTTTACAAGAAGTGTCAGGTAATCGTAAACCCACTTAAGCTTAAAAATGATGAAAGTATTGGCGTTAAATCAAATCTTCGTACATCCAGCACAATAGACTAAAACATGTGTATATATTTGTTATTAGCGCTAAAACAAATCATTGTATATGTCCAGCACAATAGACTAAAACATGTGTACATATTTGTTAGTCATAAAACTATTAACATCACACATTTACTAGAGAACATGTAAACTCATTAAAAAGACCAGCACTAGACAGCGTACAATCAAGAGCTCCGTAGAAACTAAGATCGTCATTTTTAAAAAATTATGTGTTTATTCATTTATTTATTTTATAATAATAAAATCCTTTAAGATTCTTTTAGGTGAGAAAACGCCAAGTATATGTGAGTACCAATCTTTATTTAAAGTAAAATTCCTCACAGTAAGCTATAAAATACAACAATATGCATATTTGCATCCTAGATAATATCACGGATGGTAAGACAAGTAGTTGTCACAGCATCAAAAATAACTTGACGCAAAACCCAACGGCAATCGACATATTGACGGAAAATAGCACGCATAGCGAACACTGAGAACATTCACAACTATGTTGTGGCATAGGTTGTACAGTAAATCGGAATATAAGATATGATTGGTTTCCTTTAGATTACTTAACATTTCGCTATGTATGCTATTTTCTTTTGATATGTCGATTGCCGTTCGGTTTTGCGTCAAGTTATTTTTGATGCTGTGACAACTACTTGTCTTACCATCCGTGATATTGCCAAATACGTACACATGTTTTAGTCTATTGTGCTGGATGTACACATAGATTGGATTTAACGCCAATACTTTCATCATTTTTAAGCTTAAGCGGTGTAATGAATGCTTTCTAAATAAAATAAAATACACTCCTGGAAATGGAAAAAAGAACACATTGACACTGGTGTGTCAGACCCACCATACTTGCTCCGGACACTGCGAGAGGGCTGTACAAGCAATGATCACACGCACGGCACAGCGGACACACCAGGAACCGTGGTGTTGGCCGTCGAATGGCGCTAGCTGGGCAGCATTTGTGCACCGCCGCCGTCAGTGTCAGCCAGTTTGCCGTGGCATACGAAGCTCCATCGCAGTCTTTAACACTGGTAGCATGCCGCGACAGCGTGGACGTGAACCGTATGTGCAGTTGACGGACTTTGAGCGAGGGCGTATAGTGGGCATGCGGGAGGCCGGGTGGACGTACCGCCGAATTGCTCAACACGTGGGGCGTGAGGTCTCCACAGTACATCGATGTTGTCACCAGTGGTCGGCGGAAGGTGCACGTGCCCGTCGACCTGGGACCGGACCGCAGCGACGCACGGATGCACGCCAAGACCGTAGGATCCTACGCAGTGCCGCAGGGGACCGCACCGCCACTTCCCAGCAAATTAGGGACACTGTTGCTCCTGGGGTATCGGCGAGGACTATTCGCAACCGTCTCCATGAAGCTGGGCTATGGTCCCGCACACCGTTAGGCCGTCTTCCGCTCACGCCCCAACATCGTGCAGCCCGCCTCCAGTGGTGTCGCGACAGGCGTGAATGGAGGGACGAATGGAGACGTGTCGTCTTCAGCGATGAGAGTCGCTTCTGCCTTGGTGCCAATGATGGTCGTATGCGTGTTTGGCGCCGTGCAGGTGAGCGCCACAATCAGGACTGCATACGACCGAGGCACACAGGGCCAACACCCGGCATCATGGCGTGGGGAGCGATCTCCTACACTGGCCGTACACCACTGGTGATCGTCGAGGGGACACTGAATAGTGCACGGTACATCCAAACCGTCATCGAACCCATCGTTCTACCATTCCTAGACCGGCAAGGGAACTTGCTGTTCCAACAGGACAATGCACGTCCGCATGTATCCCGTGCCACCCAACGTGCTCTAGAAGGTGTAGGTCAACTACCCTGGCCAGCAAGATTTCCGGATCTGTCCCCCATTGAGCATGTTTGGGACTGGATGAAGCGTCGTCTCACGCGGTCTGCACGTCCAGCACGAACGCTGGTCCAACTGAGGCGCCAGGTGGAAATGGCATGGCAAGCCGTTCCACAGGACTACATCCAGCATCTCTACGATCGTCTCCATGGGAGAATAGCAGCCTGCATTGCTGCGAAAGGTGGATATACACTGTACTAGTGCCGACATTGTGCATGCTCTGTTGCCTGTGTCTATGTGCCTGTGGTTCTGTCAGTGTGATCATGTGATGTATCTGACCCCAGGAATGTGTCAATAAAGTTTCCCCTTACTGGGACAATGAATTCACGGTGTTCTTATTTCAATTTCCAGGAGTGTATCTTAAAATGTACGGCTTTTGGTAAAGTTTATTGAATTGGAAAGTACGTACCAGTCTACGTCCCCTGGCCATAACGGACCAACAGAGATTAAATAAAACACATGTCGCAGTACAGAGGTGCCCACACATTCACGTCAGTACGCGATGTACCACCCCCACCCCCCGTCCCCCTTTTGGAGGCAACACAGGGGTGTATTTTCGCATTCAAACGATCATGAAGGTGCCGACTGGCTTCCTGCGATAGATTGTCACAACCGCGTTGTCCCTTTTGTAGCGATTTGGCAGTAGTTCTGGCAGGCCCTGGGAACAAGTAACTGAGTTCCCAGTTTATTCTGTCCCATACGTTTTCGGGTTGTGATCTTGTTGGCCAGGGAAATTGTCGCTCTCTGCGAAGAGCACGTTCGCCAAGGCAACCGTATGTGTACGTGCAATGTTCTGCTGGAAAAGCACATCACCTAGCTATCGAAAAAACGGCGGTGTCACGGGAATAACAGCCTGTGAATTGTAGCGGGCACTAGTTACTTCACCCTGTAGACATACTAAATATTCGAGTTGTGGCCATCAAGCCTGTGATGGACTTGTGTGTCGTAGGCGAATGCACTCTGAAATAACCAGGTCTATGCCGTACACGTGGTCGTCCATCACTCACATACAGACGGAACGTACCCTCGTAACCGAAGACAACATAGTGCCACTCTTTAGTCAACGCTTTCTCTACACCAGAGTAGTCATGGTTGGCGATGTCGTGGTGTCAGTAATAGTCTGATCAGAGTCATCCGTGATCCTAATTTTGCTGCAGGCAGACGGTTTCCATTTTTGCCTGATGACACAGCTTGTGTAGCATGTGCTCGGATTCCGTCCGTGAATGATGGATGATATACACTATGTGATCAAAAGTATCCGGACACCCACAAAAACATACGTTTTTCATATTAGGCGTATTGTACTGCCACCTTCTGCCAGGTACTCCACATCACCGACCTCAGTAGTCATTAGACATCGTGAGAGAGCAGAATGGGGGGCTCCGCGGATCTCACGGACTTCGAACGTGCTCAGGTGATTGGCTGTCACTTGTGTCATGCGTCTGTATGCGAGGTTTTCACATTCCTAAACATCGCTAAATCCATTGCTTCCGATGTGACAGTGAAGTGGAAACGTGAAGGGACACGTACAGCAGAAAAGCGTGCAGGCCGACCTTCCCTGCTGACTGACAGAGACAGTTGAAGAGGGTCGTAATGTGCAATAGGCATTCATCTATCCAGACCATCACATAGCAGTTCCAAACTGCATCAGGAACCACTGCAAGTAGTATGACAGTTAGGCGGAAGGAGAGAAAACTTGGATTTCATGGTCGAGCGGCTGCTCATAAGCCACACAACACGCCGGTAATTGCCAAACAACGCCTCGCTTGGTGTAAGGAGCGTAAAATTTGGACGAATGAATAGTCAAAAAACGTTGCGTGGAGTGACGAATCTCGGTACACAATGTGGCCATCCGATGGCATGGTGTGGGTGTGGCGAATGCCCGGTAAACGTCATCTACCAGCACGTGTAGTGCCAATACTAAAATTCGGAGCCGGTAGTGTTATAGTGTGGTCATGTTTTCCATGTAGGGGGCTTGCACCCCTTGTTATTTGAGTGCCACTATCACACCACAGGCCTGCACTGATGTTTAAGCAACTTCTTGCTTCCCACTGTTGAAGAGCAATTCTGGGATGGCGATTGCATCTTTCAACATGATCGAGCACCTGTTCACAATGCACGGCCTGTGTCGGAGTGGTTACACGGCAATAACATCCCTGTAATGGACTGGCCAGCACAGAACACCTTTGGGATGTTTTGGAACGCCGACTTCGCGCCAGGCCTCACCGACCGACATCGATACCTCTCCTTAGAGCAGCACTCCGTAGAGAGTGGGCTGCTATTCCCGAAGAAACCTTCCAGAACCTGATTGAACGTATGCCTGCGAGAGTGGAAGCTGTCATCAAGTCTAAGGGTGGCCAACACCATTTTGAATTCCAGCATTACCGATGGAGGGCGCCAAGAACTTGTAAGTCATTTTCAGCGAGGTGTCCGGATACTTTTGATTAAATAGTGTAGGTCGCGCACCACTTCTCTTATAATGCAGCGATCCTGACGAGGGTTTGTAGCAGTTTACTTCCTTCGTACACAACACCTTGCGAACAGTAGGTTCAGGTGATCAAGTAGATTCTACCCGCCTGTGCTTCCGAAATGCTTTTGAGACTATGATACATAATGAAATAATAATCAAGATGATCCTGGCTGATATCCAACTGGGTCGATAAATGTTTGAGGAAAAGAGCCCAGAAGGCTGCACTGAACGTCTAATGTTCAACAGAAATGAATTAAGGGTTATGAAAAGTACTTTACAACTTTGAAAACTCGTACTGATTTGTTCATTTAACTTGCTGACATGGCTTTGGCGTATTTTATAGCAAAATACACAAGTTTTTACCTTATACCTGTATAGGTTCAATGTGACCTGAATTTGCGCGCGCAGCAGACTGATTGGTGAACTTAATGGCGCAACGTATCGATTTTTTTTTTAACATTTGTTTTTCAGCACAGCCTACAAAGTTTCCGGACTTTACTCATCGCTCTGTATGCGAAAGCTTGCTGAAAAGTAATGCCTCCGAATTATAGTTTTTTAAATAAAACAAATGTTATTAACATACTACATCTTTATTCTTCACGTCTACATACTTATATCTCAACATAGGCACCCTGGCGAGAAACACATTTTTCCTAAAGAGGGACCGGTTCGTTGATATCGTTACTGCAGAATATGAGACATTGTTGACGGAGCCACGACCTCACCTCTACTTGCATTGCTTCATTGCTATCAAACTGAGGTCCTCGAAGGTCTTCTTTTAGTTCTGTAAATAGATGGAAATCGGATGGGGCCAAGTCGGGACTGTATGGAGGATGATCGACGACTGTGAAAGTAAGGCGTTGGATTGTGGTAGATACCGCGCGTTCGTGTGTGGTCTGGCCTTGTCAGGAAGAAGGAGACGATGCTCCAGGTGTGGGCGAACTCTTCGGATTCGAAACTAGATTACAGCACTCTGTTTCGCAAACACCGACGTAGTGCGTTACACACCGCCATGTTACGAGGGTTATTCGGAAAGTAAGGAACGATCGGTCTCGAAAAGGAACCCACAGTGAAAATCCGATGCAGATTTGGACAGGTGTGTTGGGCAGTGTCACTAGTATGCCCGTCGATCGCGTTACGTCGTTCTTTTTAGTTCTGAGCACACAGGGAGCACATAAATATACCTAGAACAATGGTGTCTCCAGCCAAGTACGAGGGCCTGGTGAGAAATTTCGCCTGAAGCTATGCTCCCACGATTACATAACTGTCTTGCGTTTTATTCTTCAAGATGATTCTTAGTTGCATTCTGCAGGGGCAATGAAGATGCTCCTGATCGTTTTCAATTGGAAATGTTTGATTACTTACAATACAGCCCGTAATTGTCTCCCTCTCAGTTTCATCTCTACTCACATGAACTGCTGGCTATGAAGACATTTTGGCTCAGACAACGATCTGTAGGCCAGCGTAGAGAATTGGCGGAAAGCACTGGCGGCTGCTTTCTATAACGAGGGTATTGGAAAGTTAGTACAACGCTACGACAAACGGCTAATTCGGATTGGCGACTATGGATATAAGAAGCTGGAAGTTGTAGCTAACTGTTGCAAATAAAACAGTTTTTATTTCCTTGTGGTTTCCATTTCGTCATCTATCGTTCCTTACTTTCCGAACAGCCCTCGAATATGCTATAATTCGGAAGCCTCTATCGGCCGTGCGGTTCTAGGCGCTTCAGTCTGGAACCGAGCGACCGCTACGGTCGCAGGTTCGAATCCTGCCTCGGGCATGGATGTATGTGATGTCCTTAGGTTAGTTAGGTTTAATTAGGTCTAAGTTCTGGGCGACTGATGACCTCAGAAGTTAAGTCACATAGTGCTCAGGGCCAAAGAAAGCTTGAACACTTCTCACATTAAAAAATAGGAGGAATTACTTTTCAGCTCGCGCTCCTATTATATAGTTTGGACCAGAAGACTTGCCTTTATCGACGTAAACTGCTGCACTACACTGAATGTAAGTACTTCCAAACAACTCTCTTGAACAACACCACACTGTCGTTAAGCCCTGTTGTCGCTAATGTCACATTCCCTGAGGAGTGAATAGCCTTTTAACTCAGACGTTGTGAAGTGTGCCTTTTGTAGACACGGGCACACTTGTTTTTGTGTGCTAAGAATTTGAACGGCTCCCCTGGAGTCCTTAATTCACATTCCATTGTAGTACGGGAATCATTCACCGATGGGAGCTGTGTCCCCCATCGTGTCTCTTCTTTGACAATGTTCTCTTAGGAGATGGAGAATGGGGAGGGGTGGAGGGGTAGGGAAGAGTCACATGTATTTGAATGCCTTTCATAATGCGTGATGGTTTCAAGATATTCATCTGAAATTAATCCTTTATCTGGCAATGTTGCTCTCCAGCAAGATCAAAGTCGCACACTGCTTTCTGCAAAAGTTTGTATTTTCGTTTCTGAATGGATAACGGTGACAGCAAAATTTGAAATCTCATATATAGCGATATTCTCTTGTCCCTGGTGAATGTGAATGGTGTGCATCTTTGGCAGACATCTTGCAATGGTATGTCAGCACCAAATACCAGCTTTGTAGTTTGGATCGGTATTGTGGGACCTGTTTTTTACTGTGAAACGAAAACTGCTTTTAAACCGAAAGAAGAAGTCTTGTAAATGAGTCGTTATACAATTGTATCAGCGAAGTATTACCTGTGGTATTGTAAATGAACCTATCTTTTCTGGGAAGACGAGACCTCGCTTTCCGTAATGGACAGACAACAAGAACAGAAGAAATAGTAAACAGGAGCTCCTGTTCCAGTGAATGGTGTACGATATGACAGTTTTGGTTACTGTCCGAAAAAGATGTAAGCTTTACTCTGACGGGTAGCCTACTGCAAAATACGAAAAATATGGAACTGTTCTGTGCTTAGCAGCAAAAAGGAATTGTTTTAAGACTTTTTACACGCTATAGTGAAAAACTGAACCATTTTTTCAGCCACAGGAATAAGACTGTAGTACTTTTCTGTAACATCCATGCTCCTTTGGTGGGTAATGATACTTACATGCACTATATTTACATGCTGATAGGCTGTATTAACAATGCAGCATATGTCAAATTGTTCAAATGACCACATACATCTAATTTAAGTAACTTAACACTTTTCCTTCACAGTATTTCTCTGTGTGCCAAATAAAGGTTTAAAGAGAGCGTGTGATAAGATGCTTTTCGCTCTCCTCTTTTCCGTCAGTGTTTCACCTGTTCAACGTTCTTACGCTTTTGTTAGGATAAGAGTGCAGAGCGGGACAGTACATTGAATGATAAAGCCTGCGAAACTATGGCAGGGTTATTTAGTTTGTTTCTCACTGCAGAAGGAACGGCAGAATTGATCACTGGACTGGTAAACATTAAATTTGCAGGATGCGCTGTTACTCACAAAAGGAATTTCCGGAGACGGAACTTTCACGTCATAAAAATCGGAATCTCTGGCTTCCTCCAGTTGAGCAAAAAACGTGGGCGCTTTTAATGGGTGGATCTAGCTGAGTAACTTCCGTGTCTGTCAAAAGTTTTTGATATATTTGCAAGAAAAACTCTTAATAATGTCCGTGTTTGTGTGGGCTTCAGAGGTATTAGGAGAAGCAGAAGAATATTTAAACTCTGATGCTACATGGAGAAGCAGGCTTTCCCGGCGAATTTCGTTCATAAAATTTCTCGGATTATCAGCCGAGTCATAACATCGTTTAGTCTGAAAGTTTAGACGTGTTTCCTACTCATCATCTCCTCGCGCAGTGTCTTTCTCTTCACCTGAAGAACACGAGTAGGAAAACTTGTCGGAACGATACGACATCACGTAGCTACGACTCAGCTGGTAACCCGATAAGATTTAATCATCTCTGATGCTATCTTTTGGAGGCATATCAATAGAACTTCGAAGTTCGTAACAGTAAATTCAGTAAAAAACAGTGTTTAGAACGAGGTAAGCGGATTTTGTTGTCTAAGAGGATCAAACTGCTAAAGTATATACACTACTGGCCATTAAAATTGCTACACCAAGAAGAAATGCAGATGATAAACGGGTATTCATTGGACAAATATTTTATACTAGAACTGACATGTCACTACATTTTCACGCAATTTGGGTGCATAGATCTTGAGAAATCAGTACCCAGAACAACCACCTCTGGCCATAATAACGGCCCTGATACGCATTGAGTCAAACAGAGCTTGGATGGCGTGTACAGGGACAGCTGCCCACGCAGCTTCAACACGGTATCACAGTTCATCAAGAGTAGTGACTGGCGTATGTGACAAGCCGGTTGCTCGGCCAACATTGACCAGACGTTTTCAATTGGTGAGAGATCTGGAGAATGTGCTGGCCAGGGCAGCAGTCTAACATTCTCTGTATCCAGAAAGCCCCAAACAGGACCTGAACATACGGTCGTGCATTATCCTGCTGAAATGTAGGGTTTCGCAGGGATCGAATGAATGGTAGAGCCACGGGTCGTAACACATCTGAAATGTAACGTCCACTGTTCAAAGTGCAGTCAATGCGAACAAGAGGTGACCGAGACGTGTAACCAATGGCACCCCGTACCATCACGCCGGGTGATACGTCAGTATGGCGATGACAAATACACGCTTTCAATGTGCGTTCACCGCGATGTCGCCAAACACGCATGCGACCATCATCATGCTGTAAACAGAACCTGGATTCGTCCGAAAAAATTACGTTTTGCCATTCGCGCACCCAGGTTGGTCGCTGAGTACACCATCGCAGGCGCTCCTGTCTGTGATGCAGCGTCAAGGGTAACCGCAGCCATTGTCTCCGAGCTGATAGTCCATGCTGCTGCAAGCCTCGTCGAACTGTTCGTGCAGGTGGTTGTTGTCTTGCAAACGTCCCCATCTGTTGACTCAGGGATCGAGCCGTGGCTGCACGATCCGTTAGAGCCATGCGGATGAGATGCCTGTCATCTTGACTGCTGGTGATACGAGGCCGTTGGGATCCAGCACGACGTTCCGTATTACCCTCGTGACCCCACCGACTCCAGTCATTGGATCTCGACCAACGCGAGCAGCAATGTCGCGATACGATAAACCGCAATCGCGATAGGCTACAACCGACCTTTATCGAAGTCGGAAAGGTGTATCCTCCTTACACGAGGCATTACAACAACGTTTCACCAGGCAACTGCTGTCTGTGTATGAGAAATCGGTTGGAAACTTTCCTCATGTCAGCACGTTGTAGGTGTCGCCACCGGAGCCAACCTTGTGTGAATGCTCTGAAAAGCTAATCATTTGCATATCACAGCATCTTCTTCCTGTTGGTTAAATTTCGTGGTGTAGCAATTTTAATGGCTAGTAGTGTATAAAAATGCCTGAATTTAAGCTAGCAAAAATATTATTAAATTTGCCGTAGAAAAAAAGCCTTCAATGATAGGTCTTAAAACATAGAAATTTGACCAACTAAATCTACACTGATGGAAAAAATATCGCAACACAAATAATAATTAATATAGAGTAATGTAATTTAGGAAATACATTTGTCTAGATAACATATTTAAATGATTAGTATGCAAGATCAAAGGTTAATGTAAGAGCGAGATAAGCCATTGATAATGCGAAAGTTTGGTACGTTAACAACCGGTGTGACTGGCTGGATGCAAGCATGCGAACGTTGCATGCACTGTGTTGTACACGTGATGGATCTCAGTTTGCAGGACGGAGATCCACGCCTGTTGCATTTGGTCGGTCGACACAGTGACACTTGTCGTACGATGATATCACATATGTGCTCGACTGGAGACATAGCTGGTCATCGAGCAGCCCGAGACAATTTGTCGACGCTCTGTAGAGCATGTTGGGATACAGGAGCGGTATGTGGGCCATCGGAATCCTGTTGCAAAACACCTCCTGGAATGCTTCAATGAATGGCAGTACATCAGATCGAATCAGCAGACTCGCGTACAAATTTGCAGTCAGAGTGTGTACGAGAGGTGTGCGCCCGCTGGCGTCGTTGACACTGAAACGCCAGCCTCTCATGTCCCCGCTACACGCACACCATCTTGGCCATCGACCAACTTATCGTCTACAGACTGTTTGTGTCCGGGAAAATTATCCGATTAGACCCAGATGTCCAGGATTTACAAGTTTTTGTGTGGGGCTGGCAATTTAAATGATGGGAGGCCTACCCAGCGATACATCAGGTTAATTAGCTACGCGTTATTGGCTTCTGTAACAATTTAATCCCTGTCAGTTCACAAATCAGTTTGAAATAATGAAAAGAAACATTATTGCATTCTGTACATAATTTAATGAACATGAATACTGCTTGTTTAAGTTTGGCATATCCCTGAGATACGCCTTCACTTATAGCCACCCTCTGTCAGTATAACGCAGCACTGCTTTAGTTCAACTAATTACATTATTGCAGGCTGGTTTCAGTCAGAAGAATGAATGCATAGTTCAGTCATCTAAAACACTAAAGATTTGTTGCAGTTAAAAGAATGAAGACATGGTTCAACTGACAGAAAAACTACTGATTGTTTTCACTTGAAAAGGAAGAATGAATAATTCAGTCAGTATGCAAACTACAACGCTGTTGAATCTGTTCATTCGATTTCTACCTCTGATTCCTTTTACTCGAAAAAAGTAAATGAATAATGATCCAACCGACAGGTAAAACTACAACCGACTGACACTATTGTTTTCATTCGGTTGCTCCCACATACTGGTTTCATTCAAAAGAATGAATGGATAGTCTAACCAACTGAACGACTGTTTCCATTTGATTGCTCCCACAGACTAGTTTCATTCAAAAGAATGAACGAATAATTCGACTGATACATGCAACTACAACCGAATTAGTCGATTATTTTCCAGCAACCGAGTGAATCGATTCTTTTCATCCTGTGGTTCCCATAGATGATGGGGGTGAAAGAAGGCTGTGGAGATGTGAACAGGCGAATATTTTTGTGGCATTCCCTGGATGATGTCGTCATTATGGAAGGCACAATAGGTCAACGACTATTGCCACCCATACGTGTACCCTGTTTTTCCTCGGCACGATGGCTGCACCAGCAGCAAAATGCAACGGATCACAAAGCTCGCAGCGTATGTGCTTAGTTTGAAGAGCACCATGATGAATTCACTGTACTCTGCTGGCCTCCAAACTCCCCGGATTTAAATCCAATGGAGAATCTGTGGCACCTCCTCGATCGAGCTGTTCCCACTGTGGATCCTCAGACAAGAAACCTAGCGCAGCTGACCATGGTGCTGGAGTTGGCATGTCTCAAAAAAAAAAAAAATCAAATGTGTGTGAAATCTTATGGGACTTAACTGCTAAGGTCATTCATCAGTCCCTAAGCTTACACACGACTTAACCTAAATTGTCCTAAGGTCAAACACACACACCCATGCCCGAGGGAGGACTCGAACCTCCGCCGGTACCAGCCGCACAGCCCATGACTGCAGCCCCGTAGACCGCTCGGCTAGCATGTCTCCACACTCTTGAGGTATCTTCCAGAGTTTCACTGACACACTACCTGCACGCTTCGCAGTGGTCAACGCAGTAATAGTTGTTATTCAAGATTTTAACAGGTGGTTACGATGATGTGATTAGACAGTGCAGATTCTTAGGGAAAAACTGAGGAAAGCTGATTTATTCATCGTGTGTGACATCACACTAGAATGTCTGTAGAATATGTGAACAGAACGTGAAGTGAAACCCCTCTACGACTTTTCAATCATTACTCTGCAAGACTTCACAGATAGAATGAGTTCTTCTTCTTGTCACATTCGTTCTGTGGCTGTCGCGCATCCCACATGTCTTCCGCCAGACATCTCGGTCTCGCCAGTCTTCTTCATTCTTTTCTGTTCCTATTTTCTCCATCGCTTCTTGAACTCCGTTTAGCAGTTCTTTTCGTGGTCTTCCTCTTCTGCACTATCCATTAGATTGACATGAAATTGTCCTCTTTGGCCCTCTGTCTGCTTCCATTCTTCTGACATGCCCTAACTGTCCTAGGTATCTTTCTTCTATTCTACCCGTAATACTTCAGAGTTTCTGCACCCTCTTACTTCCTCAGTTCTTACGCAGCCAAGTCGGTACATTCTACATGTTCTTCTCAAGTGGTCCAACTCGAAAGCTACAGGACTGACTGTCATACCTTGTTACTGGTTCCATGATAGATTTTTAAAATCGCATTTTAATCCTGAAGCTCATTTTCGAGGACCGAAATACAAGATTGAATTTTTGGCTAGCCGCCCTACCCTGACTGATCCGTTGATCTAGTGGCTAGTGTTGCTGCCTCTGGATCATGGAGTCCCGGGTTCGATTCCCGGACGCTTTGGGGATTTTCTCCTCCCAGGGACTGGGTGTTTGTGTTGTCCTCATCATTCATGAAAGTGGCGATATTGGACTGAGGAAAGATTGGGAATTTGTAAGGGCACTCATAATTGTGCAGTTGATCGCCCCACAAATCAATCATCATCATCATCACCTCGCTTCTTCGGTCACGTGTTAGTATAGCAGCGAGCTACTTAAACTTTTCGTAGGCTGTAATTTGACGTCTGTCAATGTCCAAGTCACTTCCCTCCTCTCCGAGACATAAATATTCCGTCTTCCCAAAATTAAATTTCAAAACCCACTTTTTTTCAAGCCCAATTTTTATGTTCACCTAACAGTTTTTAAGCATGTAAGATTTGTTCTCCTCGCCGGTCGGTGTAAGGACCTGATTATCAGATTCGATAAGTGTGCACATACAGTGATTTCTTTCTTCGCTCCCCATGCCCCTGCATTTCCTACGCCAGAGATCCAGAGCCTTCTACACATATATCTTTAAGAGTGAGGAGGACAGACAGCAACCTTATTTCAGTCCTATAGTTATGTGTAATTTCAATAACTAGTGAATAGCTGACTTATGTGCTTTAAATAACAGTATAGTTTCTGTAATTGCTGTTCAAAAGTGTGATCGGTATATAACAGTAACCCACAGAGGGTGGGGCTACAAAAGGCCAGTGATGGTTATGGTATGCGAACCCCTTTCACATATTGCCTACCATGCAACCACAATATTGGCTGCTAATGGCGACAGAGGTGGGACTGGAGGTATCCAATGGTGAGCACAGCAGGAGGTTACAGAGCGTGATTGAACCGCTTAGTCGACGAGTAACTCATAACAGTACTACAGTGGTAGTGGTGTTGATTAAAAGGAGAGTAATGGCAACGATAAACAAAGCAAACATTACATTATATCTACAATTACAGTCGCCGAAGTTGACATCTCGTCAGGAAGGAACTCAAACAATTTGACAGAGTGAGAAAGAAGTGGCAGACGAAATATTAATGCTTCTGCAACGTGATTCAGTGGAATGGGTGGTGTCGTTTACGCCCGACTGTGCGGACAAGGCGCAAGAGGAGTACAATGATGACGTTACGTGCTTAACAAGTGAAAGTAATTTTGGAACAGGTGTCGAATCGTGTAGTTTATCAAACTTGTCGGAAAGGGAGCCACAAATCTCCTGTCCATGAAACATAGTAAAGAACTATCGTTGTGCAAGGAGAGGGTACTAAACACATTTATGTACATGGAAAATCAGCCGCAGCTTAGTAACAAAATGATTTCGAATAAGTCCGCAGAAATATGATTGTGTGGTGCAAAAGAAAAATTAAGAATAGTCAAGGGAAGACAAGGCACACCTGTCCCAAAAACTGGTGGCTGCACGTTTCAAAGACGCTCGATACAATTTCAGTGACCTACTGCGTTGTGTACGTCAAACTGCAAGCGACATTGATTACAGTGATTTCAAGGGAAGCAGTTGATGGATGCATAACATCAGACAGTGCTACAGAATTGGAAGATGTAAGATAACAAAATTTCTAACAGATCATCAGTAAAGATGCAAAGGAAACAGCGGAATCGGCCAGAGAATTTGTAGCTGAGATAAAAAAACTTGTCACATCGTTCGGTAAGGAATTTGTTTTCATTTCCGACCAATCGATATCTGAAGCGGAAGTACATGTTAGAGGAACCCTGGAAATCAGAGGTACCAAGAAAGTTCTATTAAGATCACCTAACGTCTATGCCCTAAAGCATTCGCTTACAATTATGCCGACTGTTAATCTGGATGATACATTTGTTAGAAAGTTATTTATTGTGCTGCAAGAAGTTGGCGATGCTCGTCCCCCTACGATTATTTGTCGAGTGCGTGATCTTGCAAGGACAGTAGGCAATAGTTACGTCACAGCAAGTAAGAGAATGAAAATGGACGTAAGAAATGGATGTAAGAAAATTACAGCTGTGGTACAAGCACTGATTTTGGCCAAAAGCTGGTCAAAATAACTTTCATTTGCTTGATTCCTGGCCTGCGTATAAAAATCATACTCCTTTGGAGCAAACTACCCATCCTGAAAAGTTTGCAACACTGCAGTTCATGCCACCTGGAATCACTGGACAAATTCAGCCTCTGGATATTTGTTTTTACCGTGGCTATGAAACATATTATCGCATTACTGTCAGCTACGTCTTGAAGGATAGCCAGGTTCACGATAAGCTCCACAACAGACTGTTTCGCATTCGGTTGCATGCCATCACATTCCATCATACACCAATATGATTGCATACGCATTATTTAACAGAGGAGGAATAGCTGAACGTCCTGCACGATTTATAACTCCCAAGGAGTTCGCATTCGATCTTGATGGTGCGAACCTTTGTGATATCTGTGGCGCGCCATTTGTCATTCGTTGTTCATGGCGCAACATTTCAAAAAATGGTTCAAATGGCTCTGAGCACTATGGGACTCAACTGCTGAGGTCATTAGTCCCCTAGAACTTAGAACTAGGTAAACCTAACTAACCTAAGGACATCACACTCATCCATGCCCGAGGCAGGATTCGAATCTGCGACCGTAGCGGTCTCGCGGTTCCAGACTGCAGCGCCAGAACCGCGCGGCCACTTCGGCCGGCGGCGCAACATTTCTTGGATTTTGACGATGTCTGTTTTGTGAAGTGTAATACATACATCCCATAGAAGGTTGATCTCTGCAATTCCCGGACACACATTTTCTGTCACTCTCCTGATGCCCATGGTGAGTCATTAGCAGCTAATATGTTTTCTGTTACAATTCTTAACACAACACTTTAAAATGTGCCCAACTGAAGATTGAACTTGCAACATCGCACCCCAGAGGTTCCTCGTAAAACGGAAGGCTCTCGCCGTTGTTCTCAGTTACCATAAACCTTTCCCAAACTTCTTCCGTGTCATGGCCTATAACGACAAGAGATGACACTGTGGTGATGTATGGGAACCAGGAACATTTTGTAAGTGTAATGGATAATTTCCCACTTTTTTTGGTTGTAAAAGCAATCCATAATTTCTGCCCTTTTTCTGTTGAAAATTTTGCTGCCTGTGTAAGCAATTTTGGCGGCGAATAGTAGCTTCACATTTCCTTATACCCAGCACTAAACACTCTGTTGGAGAGAAACAGACGGAATCGCGAAAACATATTGCCGGCAGCGGTGGCAGCACTCTGATAAACGAGTGGGAACTTATTACTCGGCCCTCCACGTGTGCCTCACGATGACAGAAGCGAAAATGTAACGGAAATTGCTGTCTGGAAGGGGAGCTAGAGGCAGCAATGATTTATACTTCGCCGTCTGCTCTCTTATAGAATAACGAATTTGGTCACAAATTCACTCGCAGCCCAGCTTTTTCCATGGCTCCGACAATTTTAGCGCCAACACGTTTACTCCAGAAAACAATTCAGTTTTTTGGAAGCAAGTAGGTACTTAGACAAATAATCCGTGCAACCTATTTCTTTACTTCTAATTCTTTCACATTATGACTGTTTCCATGACATGGGAAATTCAGCAACTCCACAGCCAATATATCCATTACCACCAGCGGATCAGGGGTAAAACTGTAAGTCAGAAACATATATGTAGGAGCAGTGCAGCCTATTTACCTAGTGTTAGAGTCTAAAGTAAATAATATGTAAGCAAATAAAGCTGCTTGAAAACAATAAAAAATGTTATTCCTCTACGGCTTTCATTTTGTAGTTTTTAGTTGGTATTTGCAGAATATAGCGCATCTCAGTTTTTGCTGTGTGACTCAGTTGTCAAAGATATTTTATGGATTATTTCCTCAGAGGCATTCATCATCATCATCATCATCATCATCATCATCATCATCATCTTCATCATCATCGTCATCATCATCCTAATCACCATTACCACTGTTTTATTCACCGCTGTATACATGGCGTCCCAGAAATGTTGCAAAAAAACCTCAAAGGGTGACATAAGGTGTCTTGAGGAACAAATCGCGGATAAGAGCCCGTCCAGAAACGTCTTCCAACGACGCTACAGAGCGTCGAACTTGCAGAAGCTGGCACCTGCCACTAAGCCAGACTTTCGGCTGGAAATGTGACTTTGTACGCTGAACGTCTCGTTTTGTCCTTTGTTATTCACTGATCACAACTAATTGCCACGATCGCCAGTGGAGAAGATGGAGGAAACTGCCGCGTAGACTGGCCTGGTCTCGTGTGAGTGCGATGCTGTGTTGCCTTGGTGGATGACGGTTTTAGACACAGGTTTCCATCTGCTGTTTAATTTTCTCCTTCACACCGAAAAACATTGTATATTTTAGTGGATTCTAAGAGAAAAATAAACTGTGGATGCAAACCTGTGTCCAAAATCATCATCCCACTGAAGCAACACAGCATCGCATCCTATGATCGCATTCATAGGAGACAACAGCTAGCTCTATCTTCAACACTGGTGATCGTGGCACTCAGTCGCGATCAGTGAATACCAAACAACACTGCGAGACTTACCGCCTACGTTCCGTCACGTTTGCTGCGAGAGGGGTAGCCTAGTAGAAGGCGTCACCACGTAGAGCTTCGACGCTTTGTGTCGTCGTTGGATGACGTTTCAGGACATGGGTTCCTATCCTGGATTTGATCCTCAAGACACCATCTACAAGGCCTCGAAGTTTGTCGCCACAATGAGGATGCAAATAAGGTTTGCTTAAATACACCCAGCAACGGTAGTGAGAGTTAAATGTCTTTGAGATTCACCATGTTGTGCTGATGTTAGTCAAGAAAGCCTTTAAGTTGACAAGGATGTCATTATCAACACCTCACTGAGTTTGAACAATGTCATGTAATAGTGCTAAGTGGGTGTTCCCTGCGATATTCCAGCAGGACTTAGCAGGAATGTAACCACTGTAGGCGATTGCTGTCACAAGAAACCCAGACTCTGGATGACCACGTCCCACTATAGAGAGAGTAGACCATCATATGCGGAATACAGCTCTGTCACATCGTTCTGCATCTGCAGCAACCGTTTGAGCAGCAGTTGGTACCACAGTGAAACAATGAACTGTTACAAATCTGTTACTTCAAGGACAGCCCCAATCCAGACACCCTGTAGCTTGTATCCCACTGGCCCCAGACTAAGACCAATTGGGACTTCAGTGGTGTCAAATTGTTTAAATGGCTCCTAGCACCATGGGAATTAACTTCTGAGGTCATCAGTCCCCTAGAACTTAGAACTACTTAAACCTAACTGAGGACATCACACACATCCATGCTCGAGGCAGGATAAGAACCTGCGACAGTAGTGGTCACGCGGCTCCAGAGTGTAGCGCCTAGAACCGCTCTGCCACTCCAGCCGGCTCAGGGGTGCCACGCAAGAGCTCATTGGAGGGTAGGGTGGGGGTCTGTTATGTTTTCTGATGAAAGCTGGTTCTGCCTTGGTGCCATTGATGGTCATATGTTGGGTAGAAGGACGCCAGATGAGCGTCTTCGACCAACCTGTCTTGCACGCTAGAGACATTGGACCTACACCTGAAGCTATGATGTGGGATGCGATTTCGTTTAACAACAGGAGCAGTCTCGCGGTTATCCCATTCAACCTGACTGCAAATTCGTATGTCAATCTGGTCATCTACCTGTTGTGCTGAAATTTATGATCAGCATTCCAGGAGCAGTTTTACAACAGGATAACGCTCGCTCACATACCGCTGTTGTAACACATGCTGTACACAGAGACGGCATGTTGCGTTGGCCTGCTCGATCCGCACATATGTCTCCAATCGAGCGCATACAATGAGGTGACAAAAGTCATAGGACACCTCCTAATATCATGTCAGATCTCCTTCTGTCTGGCGTATTGCAGCATCTCCACGTGACAAGTCGTTGGGAATCCCCTATAGAAATACTGAGCCACGCTGCCTCTAAAGTCGTCCATAATTTCTAAAGTGTTGCCGACGCAGGTTTTAGTACATGAACTGACCTCTCGATTACGTCCCATAAATGTTAGATGATATTCATCTCAGACGATCTCGGTGGCCAAACCATTCACTCGAATTGTCCAGTTCCATCAAACCAATCATCAAAATCTGTGGCCCAGTGATAAGGTGCATTGTCATCGACAAAAATTCCACCGTTGATTGGGAACATGAACTTCATGAATGGCTGGAAATGGACCAGAGAACCCAGTCCGCTCAATGAAAACACAGCCCACACCATCACAGCTTCATAGTGCTTTGTTGGTAACTTGGGTCCAAACTCGAACCCTACCATCAGCTCCTTTTAACTGAAATCGGGACTTATATGAGCAAGCCACGGTTTTCCAGTCGTCTAGGACCCTACTGATATGGCCACGAGCCCAGGAGACGAGCTGCAGGCGATGTTCGTGCAATTAACTAAGACACTCGCGTCAGTCGTCTGCCTGCAGTAGCCCGTTAACACCAAATTTCGCCACGCTGTCCTAAGCGATACGTTTGTCGTATGTCCATATGGATTTCTGTTGTTATTTCACGCAGTATTGCTTGTCTGCCAGCACTGACAACTATACGCAAACGCCGCTGTTCTCGATCGTTAAATGAATACCGTCGGTCACTGTGTTGTCCTTGGTGAGAGGTAATGCTTGAAATGTGGTATTCTCGGTACACTCTTGACTCGGGGATCTCGGGATACTGAATTCCTCAACGACTTCCGAAATGGAATGTCTTATTTGCTTAGCTTCAACTATCACTCCGCTTTCGACGTCTGTTGGTTCCCGTCATGCGGGCATTATCACGTCGGGAACATTTTCACATGAGTCAGCTGAACACAAACGACAACTCCGCCAGTGCACTTTCCTTTTACACCTCGTGCACGCGATACTACCGCCAACTGTATACAGGGTGTTACAAAAAGGTACGGCCCAACTTTCAGGAAACATTCCTCACACACAAATAAAGAAAAGATGTTATGTGGACATGTGTCCGGAAACGCTTAATTTCCATGTTAGAGCTCATTTTAGTTTCGTCAGTATGTACTGTACTTCCTCCATTCAGCGCCAGTTGGCCCAATTGAAGGAAGGTAATGTTGACTTCATTGCTTGTGTTGACATGCGACTCATTGCTCTACAGTACTAGCATCAAGGACATCAGTACGTAGCATCAACAGGTTAGTGTTCATCACGAACGTGGTTTTGCAGTCAGTGCAATGTTTACAAATGCGGAGTTGGCAGATGCCCATTTGATGTATGGAATAGCACGGGGTAATAGCCGTGTCGCGGTACGTGTGTATCGAGACAGAAGGTGTCCCGACAGGAAGACGTTCGAAGCAATTGATCGGCGTCTTAGGGAGCACGGAACATTCCAGCCTATGACTCGCGACTGGGGAAGACCTAGAACGACGAGGACACCTGCAATGGACGAGGCAATTCGTCGTGCAGTTGACGATAACCCTAATGTCAGCGTCAGAGAAGTTGCTGCTGTACCATGTAACTAGGACCACGTCACTGTAGGGAGAAAGAGTTGTTTCCGTACCATGTACAGCGTGTGCAGGCACTATCAACAGCTGATGAGCCTCCACGGGTACACTTCTGCGATTGGTTCATCCAACAACGTGTCAATCCTCATTTCAGTGCAAATGTTCTCTCTACGGATGAGGCTTCATTCCAACGTGATCAAATTGCAAATTTTCACAATCAACTTGGGTGGGCTGACGAGAATCCGCACCCAATTGTGCAATCACATCAACACAGATTTTCTGTGAACGTTTGGGCAGGCATTGTTGGTGATGTCTTGATTGGGCCCCATGTTCTTCCACCTACGCTCAGTGGAGCACGTTATCATGATTTCATACGGGATACTCTACCTGTGCTGCTAGAACATGTGCCTTTACAAGTACGACACAACATGTTGTTCATGCACGATGGAGCTACTGCACATTTCAGTCAAAGTGATCGTACGTTTCTCAACAACAGATTCGGTGACCGATGGATTGGTAGAGGCGGACCAATTCCATGGCCTCCACGCTCTCCTGACCTCAACCCTCTTGACTTTCATTTATGGGGGCATTTGAAAGCTCTTGTCTACGCAACCCCGGTACCAAATGTAGAGACTCTTCGTGCTCGTATTGTGGACGGCTGTGACACAATACGTCATTCTCCAGGGCTGCATCAGCGCATCAGGGATTCCATGCGACGGAGGGTGGATGCATGTATCCTCCCTAACGGAGGACATTTTGAACATTTCCTGTAACAAAGTGTTTGAAGTCACGCTGGTATGGCTGGTACGTTCTGTTGCTGTTTCCATTCCATGATTAATGTGATTTGAAGAGAAGTGGTGGTGGTGGTTAGTGTTTAACGTCCCGTCGACAACGAGGTCATTAGAGACGGAGCGCAAGCTCGGGTTAAGGAAGGATTGGGAAGGAAATCGGCCGTGCCCTGTCAAAGGGACCATCTCGGCATTCGCCTGAAACGATTTAGGGAAATCACAGAAAACCTAAATCAGGATGGCCGGAGACGGGATTGAACCGTCGTGAAGAGAAGTAATGAAATGAGCTCTAACATGGAAAGTAAGCGTTTCCGGACACATGTCCACATAACATATTTTCTTTCATTGTGTATGAGGAATGTTTCCTGGAAGTTTGGCCGTACCTTTTTATAACACCCTGTATGTGCATGACTCTATCCCGTGACTTTCGTCACCTCAGTGTATGAGCTCGCTGTCTCTCTCTCTCTCTCACTCTCTCTCTCTCTCTCTCTCTCTCTCTCTCTCTCTCTCTCTCTCTCTCCCCACATACAAAAACCCAAACGGCGGAAATATTCTCTAATCATTTTACCTCTAACTAAAAGATTAATGAAAATAGACATACAGTAAGGTCTTTCAGTTCGATAATGTAAATGGTAGTGAAATGAGACTTATAATCACATCCTGCTTTACTAAATAATTAACAACCTAAAAATCGGTAATTTTCAATTTTGTGATCAAGACAATGATACTGTTGTTATGATCAGCTTTTAACCATGTGGTACAGTAAACATAATAGTAAATTAAAATTGTATGTGCCTTTATCTTCTGCAGCTCAGTACATAGCTTAAATGTTTTTTCCACAGAATGGTGTACTGGAATGAACTACAGTAAGATCTGCCAATGAACAGCTCATTCTATTTGCCTGAAGAAAGTAAACATTAACGTTTTCAAGCAACATGTCTCAATTCTAATTTAGTCTGACTATTTCGATTTTCACGTACTACAGTACACAGGGTGAACCATACTTCTGCCGACAAACTTTCAGAGGTGGTGGTATGGATCAAAACAGGGAAAAAATGTCTACTAAACATGGGCACTATAATGCATACTTTGAGCTATGAGCATTTGTTCAGTAGAGGAGAAGTGTTTCACATTAGCCATGATGACATGTACTTATAGTTCTTAAGGTGAATACTTTACAGCCCAGTTTACTAAATAAATTTATCTTATTTTGATCCATACTACTGCCTCTGAAACTTTGTTGGTGGAGTCGTGGTTCACCCTCTAGAGTCGCTGCCGTGATTGAGCAGTTTTTGCTAGAAGAATATCTTTCAAGAAATATAAAACACTTTTCTCCAACATTTCACTGCATAAAGTAGCTTTGATGCGATGCCTGTTTGGGACAGTATTTCATTTTCAACAGATTATTGCAAAACAGGACAGAGATTCATTACAGATAATATCTGTTATGATTATGTACCTGTAGGGTTTTCAAAACATTTATTAATGGAGATTTCTTAAGAATAGTAGAGTAAATAAAGTCAAAAGCTTTTTTAAATATTGTGATTGGACGTTGTAAAAAATAGGGGTTCAATATCCTGAGTATATTTTTAATAAGTAGAGCGTCTGTATATGTGATTAAATATGCTTTGCACTACTTCCCCTCGTTCGTGTGTTGCTTTTGTATAAAGGAAAGATGCAAAATAAGAAAACTGAATTAATATGCAGGAACATCGGCAGAGGGCAGACGATAAGTGGACTAGCAGTTGGACCTTATCGTAAAGGAAAGTAACGTTTTCCGTATAAAAAGATGGAAAGATTCGCTTTTGTTCGATTACACTATCTACATCTACATCCATACTCCGCAAGCCACCTGACGGTGTGTGGCGGAGGGTACCTTGATTACCTCTATCGGTTCTCCCTTCTATTCAAAAATGGTTCAAATGGCTCACAGGACTATGCAACTTAACTACTGAGGTCATCAGTCGCCTAGTACTTAGAACTAATTAAACCTAACTAACCTAAGGACATCACACACATCCATGCCCTAGGCAGGATTCGAACCTGCGACCGTAGCGGTCGTTCGGTTCCAGACTGCAGCGCCTAGAACCGCACGGCCACTCCGGCCGGCCCTTCTATTCCAGTCTTGTATTGTTCGTGGAAAGGAGGAGTGTCGGTATGCCTCTGTGTGGGCTCTAATCTCTCTGATTTTATCCTCATGGTCTCTTCGCGAGATATACCTAGGAGGGAGCAATATACTGCTTGACTCCTCGGTGAAGGTATGTACTCGTAACTTCAACAAAAGCCCGTACCGAGCTACTGAGCGTCTCTCCTGCAGAGTCTTCCACTGGAGTTTATCTATCATCTCCGTAACGCTTTCGCGATTATTAAATGATCCTGTAACGATGCGTGCTGCTCTCCGTTGGATCTTCTCTATCTCTTCTATCAACCCTATCTGGTACGTATCCCACACTGGTGAGCAATATTCAAGCAGTGGGCGAACAAGTGTACAGTAACCTACTTCCTTTGTTTTGGGATTGCATTTCCTTAGTATTCTTCCAATGAATCTCAGTCTGGCATCTGCTCTACCGACGATCAACTTTATATGATCATTCCATTTTAAATCACTCCTATTGCCTACTCCCGGATAATTTATGGAATTAACTGCTTCCAGTTGCTGACCTGCTATATTGTAGTGATAAAGGAGTGGGAACTGTACAGCCATAAAATATTTGGGAGGAAGCATCCATAGTGACGTAAAGTGAAATGTCCAACTTAAAACTCATTGCAGGTAAAGCATATGCTAGGCTCAGATGCACTGCAAGACTCCTGAGGAAATGTACTCTGAGGTGGCAAATACCATGAGATGGCGATATGCACATATGAAGACTGCGGTAGTATCGCTTACATAATATTGGCGGAGCTGTCATTTGTACTCATGTGATTCATGTTAATAGGTTTCCAACGTGATTGAGGCCGTACGACGAGAAATAGCCGACTTTGAAAACGGAATGGTAGTTGAAGCTAGGAGAAGGTGGACAGAGAAAGAAGGAGGAGGTAATGGAGGGAGAGCGGGCAGGAGAAGACGGAAAGAGAGAGAGTGGAGAAAGAGAAGGTGGCCAGAGAGAGGGGAAAGAGGTGGTTTCCGTAGACAATGGGAAGGGGGAGATGACAAAGAAAGGGGGAGGGGAAGATGGACAGAGACAGGTGAGAGAAGGACATTAGGACATAATTACATCCGATTCCCATACATATTAGAAACGTGTGCATGAATCACAGCAAATTGTGGCTGGGTACAGATAGTGTGAAATAAATATGCGATTGCGAAGTTATTTTTCGTTTTTTGTTTTACGAGAAATCTTCGTGAGGAAATACTAGAGATTTATTAGCCAATCGCCAGTTCACCTACGCAATCGAAGAATGTGTTAATGACTGTCAAACAAATATCTTGAATGAATCCCTAAAGTTGAGACTAGACTCACCCTGAGGTAGTGGCGCTATTGGCTGAAGGTCTCTGTTAGGCTTACAGTTTGACTGTGACGTCAGCAGCGCTCTCGTGCCTGCCCACGTAGTTACGCCGGGATTCCGAGCTCTGAATTATTGGCGCGGCACCGGCCTGTTAAGCGCAGGCACGGCGCCGAGTGACGCGATGAATCATTGCGTAATCCTGTAGGGATACCGGGAATCCGATCGATATGCGCATGGAAAAGAAGAGGATATGCATATCGACTTAGGCCGAATATACTTAGTGGGGGATTTCGAGACGCTAACTTTCGAGCCCTAGCGCTGCGAACGAGTCATTTCTGTTTAATTATACGTAAAATAATGGTAAACGTATAGGGAAACCGAGGTGTGACGTCATAAGCGGGTGACTGCGTGTAAGATCGCGCTCTAAGTTTTCATCTATTTTTAGGTTTCAGATATATATTTTAACTGTTTTTGTGATAATATTTACTATATAAGTGACTTATTAGTGGTTTCTTCATTCACCTCTGCATTTCTTGTGTTGTGGCCTGATATTTGTGAGTTTTTCGTATCGAGCAAATTAACCTCTTACCGGTGTTCACATTCCGCGCTGACCAGTTGCAGCTGTAGCGGCGCATCGAAAGCTAAGTACTAATTAATTGTTTGTGTATAGTAGTTTATTTAGGAACTTTAGTAGTCTTCAACCGGTGTTCTTGGTGTTTTCCGGTGAAATAACTTCAGAAGAAATTTTTGCGAACTGCTTTCAGTTCGTTACTGTCATTAGACGTTTGATTTTCTTTCTGTGTTAGTATTTTGTTATATTCTCATTTGTTGTTGATTAATACTGTCAATAATAGTAGTTACTTCCCTTGTAGAGCAAGTTTGTGATAATTGTAGTCAGTTTTTAACATCCTCTTATTGTAGTAGCGGAACTTAGATAAAGTTGTTTTCTTGTTTCAATAATTGTAAAATTTTACCATGAGTGAGAAGTGTGGGCTTTGTCGTAGGTTCGTGAGTAGTGGATTGCGGTGTGAGACTTGTTCGAAGTATTTTCACTGGGGGGAATGCAGTGGGGTAGCCAGTGGGCATTCTGGTGAGATCCTCTCCTGGAACTGCAGGTTATGTAGCAAGAGTAAGTTGATAGAGGAGCAGGAGCGTAAGATCTGTGCCCTTCAGGTGCAGTTGAAAAACGCACAGGAGGAGCTAGATAGTATGAGGAGGGAGAAGGGGGTTGGGGAATGGGAGCTGGCTGTTGGCAAGAGATCTGCTAGGAGAAGGAGATTTTCAGATAGTTTTACTATTGGTGTTTGTAATAGATATGACCAACTGTCAGAGTCTAGTGGAGAGGAATCTCTAGTAGCTGTAGTTGTAGGAAGTATGCAGCAGACCTCAGCAGTTACGTTGGCTAGGACAGTTGCAAAGTCTAAGAGAAAGAAGAAGGTTCTGCTGTTAGGTAGTTCTCATGGTAGAGGTGTAGGCCAGCAGTTGCAGGAAGTTTTGGGGAGTGAGTACCAGGTCACCAGCATTGTGAAGCCTAATGCAGGATTGGCTCAGGTGACTTTTAACATAGGGGGGTTATGTAGGGATTTTACTAAAGAGGATGAGGTAGTGATTGTGGGTGGGGCTGGTAATAGTATTGATAGGGATGGGGAGTATGACATAGATGGTGACCTGGAAAAGATAGCCACTCAGACTGGCAACACGAATGTGCATTTCGTGGAACTGTTTCAGCGTCACGATCGGCCTCATCTTAATACAGCCGTCAGGCGTAATAACATGAGACTTGGGGGTGCGCTGATGACAGAAGGCATGAGTCACATTTCAGTGGTGTCGGTGGAGTCTATCAGTAGGACGGGTTTCACTAGACAAGGCCTGCACCTCGACAGGTATGGGAAGGGGAGGTTGGCAAAACTTATAGGTGACAGCATAGGTGGGGGTGGTGGGATCACTCATGGGAAAATTCTGGTAGTTGTGGGTGTTAGAGCTGTACCTTTTTTAGATTGAAGTCAGCTGATAGGTATTCCTGCTTAAGGGAAGTCTCTCTAACAAAGAAACCACTTTCTACAAAGCTTGGGTATTCGATTAATGAGGGAATTAGTATATTTCATCAAAATATACAAGGTATTAGAGATAAAGTTAGTGAACTGCTTATAGATGTTGACTCTGAAATTATTGGTATATCTGAACACTTCTTAAATAAGGAGATAATTCAGAGGCTTCCTTTACCAGGATACAGGTTGGCTGGCAGCTTTTCTAGGAGCTCTTTGCGGTGTGGGGGAGTAGCCATGTATGTGAAAAACGGTATCCCATTTGAGTCAATTGATGTTTCAAAGTACTGCACTGTAAAGGTGTTTGAATGTTGCGCAGGTGTGGTTAAATTTAGTGGAGCTAAACTTCTTACTGTTGTTATTTATAGATCCCCAGACTCCGATTTCACAACATTTTTGCTAAAGCTAGAGGAGGTTCTTGGTTCACTTTATAGGAAATACAAAAAGTTTGTGATATGTGGTGACTTCAATATTAATTGTATAAGTGATTGTGCAAGGAAAAGGATGCTGGTAGACCTCCTTAATTCATATAATCGTATGCAAACCGTATTCTTTCCAACGAGAGTGCAAGGGAACAGTAGAACAACCATAGACAATATTTTTGTTCATTCGTCATTATTAGAAGGGCATTCTGTTAGCAAAAAGGTGAATGGCCTTTCAGATCATGATGCACAAATTTTAAGTCTAAAAGATTTTTGTGCTGCAACACATGTTAAATATAGTTACCAACTTTTTAGGAAAGCTGATCCAGTTGCTGTACAGACTTTTGTAAACCTTATCAAGGAGCAAGAGTGGCAAGATGTTTATAGTGCTGATACAGTAGACGATAAATATAACGCTTTCCTCAAGACTTTTCTCGTGCTCTTTGAAAGTTGCTTTCCGTCAGAACGTTCAAAACAGGGTACTAGCACAAACAGGCAGCCTGGGTGGCTGACTAAAGGGATAAGAATATCTTGTAGAACAAAGTGGCAATTATATCAAAACGTTAGAAACAGTCAAAATCTAAATGCAGCAGCCCATTACAAACAGTACTCTAAGGTGCATAAAAATTTTATTAGGAAGGCAAAAAGTATGTGGTATGCAGATAGAATAGCTAAGTCTCAGGATAAAATTAAAACCATATGGTCAGTCGTAAAGGAAGTTGCTGGTCTGCAGAGACAGGTCGAGGATATAGAATCAGTGTGTAGTGGGAATGTCCATGTTACTGATAAGTCGCATATATGTACAGTATTTAATAATCACTTTCTGAATATAGCAGGTGAACTAAATAGAAACCTAGTCCCAACGGGGGATTATATAGCGCTCTTAGAAAAAAGTGTTCCGAGACTGTTACCTGAAATGCTCCTCCATGATACTGACAAGAGGGAGATTGAGTTAATAATTAAATCACTAAAGATCAAGAACTCTCATGGATATGACGGGGTATCTAGCAGAATACTGAAGTATTGTTCTATGTATGTTAGCCCAGTTCTCAGCCATATCTGTAACTTTTCCTTTAGGAGTGGTCGGTTTCCTGACCGATTAAAGTACTCGGTAGTGAAGCCACTTTATAAAAAGGGAGACAGGGATAATGTTGACAATTATAGACCTATTTCTATGCCATCGGTGTTTGCTAAAGTTATCGAGAGGGTTGTATATACAAGGTTACTGCAGCATTTAAATTCACATAATTTGCTGTCAAATGTACAGTTTGGTTTTAGAAATGGCTTAACAACTGAAAATGCTATAGTCTCTTTTCTCTGTGAGGTTTTGGACGGATTAAATAAAAGGTTGCGAACGTTAGGTGTTTTCTTTGATTTAACGAAGGCTTTTGACTGTGTTGACCACAAAATATTACTGCAGAAGTTGGAACATTATGGAGTAAGAGGAGTAGCTTACAATTGGTTCGCCTCCTACTTTAAGAACAGAAAGCAGAAGGTAATCCTCCGCAATATTGAGAGTGGTAATGATGTTCAGTCCCAATGGGGCACTGTTAAATGGGGCGTTCCCCAAGGGTCGGTGTTGGGGCCACTGCTGTTTCTTATTTATGTAAATGATATGCCTTCTAGTATTACAGGTGATTCAAAAATATTTCTGTTTGCTGATGACACCACCTTGGTAGTGAAGGATCTTGTGTGTAATATTGAAACATTATCAAATAATGTAGTTCATGATATAAGTTCGTGGCTTGTGGAAAATAATTTGATGCTAAATCACAGTAAGACTCAGTTTTTACAGTTTCTAACCCACAATTCAACAAGAACTGACATTTTAATCAGACAGAATGGGCATGTTATAAGCGAGACGGAGCAGTTCAAGTTCCTAGGCGTACGGATAGATAGTAAGCTGTTGTGGAAAGCCCATGTTCAGGATCTTGTTCAGAAACTAAATGCCGCTTTATTTACCATTAGAACAGTATCTGAAATAAGTGACATTTCAACACGAAAAGTAGTATACTTAGCATATTTTCATACGCTTATGTCATATGGTATTATTTTTTGGGGTAATTCTTCTGATTCAAAAAATGTATTTTTGGCTCAAAAACGGGCTGTTCGAGCTATGTATGGTGTAAGTTCGAAAACCTCTTGTCGACCCCTATTCAATAGTCTGGGAATTTTGACATTGCCCTCACAGTATGTATTTTCTTTAATGTCGTTTGTTGTTAGCAATATTAGCTTATTCCCAAGAGTTAGCAGCTTTCACTCAGTTAATACTAGGCAGAAATCAAATCTGCATGTGGAATGCACTTCCTTGACTCTTGTGCAGAAAGGAGTGCAGTATTCTGCTGCATCCATTTTCAATAAGCTACCACAAGAACTCAAAAATCTTAGCAGTAGCCCAAACACTTTTAAGTCTAAACTGAAGAGTTTCCTCATGGCTCACTCCTTCTATTCTGTCGAGGAACTCCTGGAAGAGCTAAAAAATTAAGCAAATTCCAGTGTTACATTCTTGATTTTCTTTATTTAAACTAACGACTTGTCGCCTGAATATGTTTCTTATATTTCATTTTATTGTTTCTACAATCGTGTTATTATTTCATGTATTGACTCGTTCCATGACCATGGAGACTTCTCCTAAATGTGGTCCCACGGAACAATAAATAAAAACAAACAAAAAAAAAAAAAAAAAACTACCAAGGTCCTGCACACTCATTCAGGCACTTCATAAGCGAGGTGATAGAATGGATGTAAACAATTATTGTGGCATCTCTCTTCCCTTAATTGAGTTACCTCGAAATTATCACAAGATAAAATATTCAGTTCGGCAGTGGCAAAATCCTGACGCACACACCGAGAACTAAACGTGAACAATCTTATACAAAATTCTATTTTATCAAATAATTCTAATTAAAACGGTCTTCTTAAAAATTCAGAAAATAGCAATAAAGGCCACCAAAGAAAACAATTATTTTTCTTTAATACATTGTATTGAATCTTGGCTCGTCGGAACTTCCGCAGGTTAAGCGAAATGTTCGATCCCATGTAAACAGTGGTCAGACTTGGGTTAATTTTCTTACTTAAATTACGTATTCCTTATCTATAGATATTTCTGAACATATTTGATTGCCAAAATGTTATTCCTCTCTTAATATATGTTTATTATTTATAGCGATCCATTTCACAATATAGATTGTGTACCATGAAAATTAGCAATTACAGTTGTCAACTTAAATGATCTACAAATGAATTTACAATAAACGCAATATTATTATGTGTCAAAAGTGGTCACAAACGGTCTCGACCGCGGTCGAGCCTATTTGTTTCCCTTTTTAAAGAACTTTCTGTCAGACCGCTGCTCTTCACGAGAAATGTCTCAAAAATTACTATTATGCTTCAGTTTCCACGTAAACAAAATTTCTGTCTTCATTTATAATTTTTCTTATTTTGCTATCGATAATGAAATCGACCTTATAAAAAACAGGAAACTAATGTTTTTCATACTTTCTAAATCTGCAACCGTTGTTTTTAAGCATTAGGTCTATAAATCTTCACGTAAATTATTATTTCCAGAAAACATGACATAAATTAAATATGAAAAACAAATTCAGTTAAGATAATCATCTCAATAGCAGTTTGGACTACATCCTATTCTAGAAGATACTGGAAGCAGGGTTCGTAGTATATATTTTTGGCGCCAAGCACGTCACAGTGGTTTCAGTAGCTATTGAGTATGGTACATTATGCTCTCTATCCGATTGTCTTATTAGTATAGCTCTAGAATGTTGCACAATGTATGTATGTTAAAAGTGTTGTTGGAAAATGCGTGTCTCGATCATATAAATAAAAAAAAGAATATAGTTAAAAGCAACATAATGTTTCAACGACTTGTCATTTCAACAACTCTCGACAAAATCAGGTAACAAGTTTATATGGACAAAGGTGCCAGCCTAGGCAATGAGACCGACTTTGCAAATATAATGATTCTGCCCTTACTAAATTACATAAATGTTGTTCATACTATAAAATAATAAGTACAATTAAGTAATTTTTTCTTCGTTATATGCGGGCAAAGAGTAAAGGAGGGCATTATGACATGTACAAAGTAAATATTAAATTAGATACAATTCCTTTGTGAAATCCTAGTGCTCATAACAGCTTTAAAATAACCGCTGGGTCTGGCACCCCAAAATACAGTGAGCTATTCAAACAGATTAATTTTGATACATAGGGAATGACGCTCTTCAGCATTCTAAAACTCGCATAGGAAACAATTACAGCACATGTCTTAAAATGTATGTATTTTACATTCTAAAGGAGGAAGTACTCTTTCTTTGCTAATGTGATAAGAAAACCAAGTAAGGGAACTAAACAGATCTTAAATCAGGGGCACCATAGAATAATATGCCACTCTTAACTGTGAAATAAACAACAGGATTTTTCGAATGCTTGGACAATTATCAGGCATTAAAAGATTAAAACTACTTTTCCACAATATGATTTCAATGTAGCCACAATCTCTCTCTCTAAGAAGAAAAGACCACTTATCTTAACCAAGAGCAGATCTATAAAAATATACTTTCAAAACAATTTAAAAAAGAAACGCTTAGCAAGACAAGGGCCATGCTCATATATGATTTTTACAAAGACTAAATCAATAAGCATCAACATTAGTTCACGGCACTCAGCCGAAATCAGATTACAAAAATCGGGGAACCGCTGGGCGTAGAATGTACTACTCACAATATAGACTTGACAAGAATGCTCTCAGACGCCGCGAGACTTTAAAAAAGATTAATCGGTGGCATTCATTAATACCAAAGCTGAAAAATATTTGTGTTGCTACGAAAAATAAAGCCGTAATGTTCGAATACAGTACTACGAGTGTGCTGCTCGGCAGTCAGGTCGACTAAATGTCCAAGCATAAAGTTGCAAAGCCGTATGAAATGGAAAACTGTAGCAGGGAAGGCGAATGGTCGATTTCGCTTTATTGGAAGAATTTTAGGAAAAGGTGCTTCATTTGTTAAGGAGACCTCATATAAGAAACTATGGCGACCCATTGAGCACTCTTCGAGTGTATGGGACACGCACCAGGTCGGATTAAAGGAAGACATCGAAGCAATTCAGAGGCGAGCTGATATAATTGTTACAGATATATTCGAGCAACACACAAGTATTAACGAGGTGCTTCGGGAACTCGAATTGGATTCACGGGAAGGTAGGCAACGTTCTTTTCGAGGAGCACTGCTGAGAAAATTTAGGGAACCCTGAATTTGAGGCTGGCTGCACAGTGATTGTACTGCGTCAAAGTACAATTCGTATAAGGGCCATGAGGATAAGATTAGGGAGATTGGTCGTTTCCCCTAGCTCTGTTTGCGAGTGAAGGGTACGCTCCACCAAGCATGACACGATGACTCACCGTTTATTCGTTTGCGTTGTGCTTCCCTTGTCACGGTGATAATACGCAGGCAGTACCGTAACATTCGGCCAAATTACCAAATGAAACGAGTCGTACTAGTTGCACCTGTTGTCCTTTAACTAAAACATGCAGCCCATTCAAGCACACTCGTAATCTCGAAGGAGAATAATACAATCCAGCAAGCTTAATACCTACCTAACGTCGCGCAGTTTAAACTCAAAGTATAAGTCGAACTCCATTTCACATGCAGATGACCCTCCAAACATATGTTATGAATGCTGTCGTCGAACTTCCGTCCCAGGTAACACTGTGCCAACCCCGAGGCATCAACTCCAGATGCGAACAGGTCTTCGTTGTCCCACAAGACTACTCGTTCTTGTATACGCAGGAGGTTACAAGACCATCTACCGACCCGCAGTCTCATCGCATGCCACACCTAGCGGGACGCCGAAGGAGACATTACCAAGAAACGCGGCTCCAATACCTTTAAATATCAATAGCTGAAAGGCTGTTTAATAGCCTAGAAGATTCTTTAGAAAGAGCCTCAGACTAGGACAGAAAAACAACTTCACTCACAGCTGGGAGAATACCATGGAAGTTCAGGAAAGTACATTCGTGTGCTGAACACTTTCAAGTGTTCTCTCTTACTTAAAATGTAAAAGTAAGAACTTCATAGTGACCTTCATAGGTTACAGAGACCCTGTGAGCAGTTCCTTGTGTTGTGGTTAGCATTGCTGACTCTCGATGACGGAGCCCTGGGTTCGATTCCCGGTCAGATCACTGATGTCCTCCGCTCAGGACTGGGTGTCTGTAACTCTCATCATCATTTCATCATCGTCATCAACGATTAAGTTGCCGAAGTGACGTCAAATAAAAATATGTATATAAAAAAAGAGTTGCACCAGGTAGTCGGACTCTCATATTCCTTATGCAAAGGCTCGAATTGATTGACAGAATAACTATTCCCGAAATTTTTAAACAATTTGGCTTAAATAATAAAACAATGGCTATTATCAGAAAGACTATTGTACTGTATTGTATTGTATATTAACCGGGAGCCTAGAAACGATGGAGAGGCTCCTCGCCGGCCGAGCAGTTCTAGGCGCTACAGTCTGGAACCGCGCGACCGCTACGGTTGCAGGTTCGAATCCTGCCTCGGGCATGGATGTGCGTGATGTTCTTAGGTTAGGTAGGTTTAAGTAGTTCTAGGTGACTGATGACCTCAGAAGTAAAGTCCCATAGTGCTCAGAGCCATTTGAACCATTTGAAGAGGCAGCATCTTCGTCGCAGCCACAGTGGTCCACAACCCCACGACGACCACCGCAGCCCCCTTCACCCCTCCGCCGCACACCGAACGACTTTTTCAGGGTTATTGTGCGGTTCGGCCCCCAGGGAACATCTCACACCAGACGAGTGTAGCCCCTATGTAGAGTAATGGTGGTGTACGCGTACGTGGAGAACTTGTTTGCGCAGCAATCGCCGACATAGTGTAACTGAGACGGAATAAGGGGAACCAGCCCGCATTCGCCGAGGCAGATGGAAAACCGCCTAAAAACCATCCACAGACTGGCCGGCTCATCGGACCGCGACACAAGTCCTCCGAGCGGATTTGTGCCGGGGACCAGGCGCTCCTTCCTGCCCGGAAAGCCGTGCGTTAGACCGCACGGCCAACGGGGTGGACCATCAGAGAGACTATTACTGATACGACATCCAGAGTGAATCTCACGGGAGAGACTTCAGACGCTTTTGAAATCAGCTCGCGAGTCAGGCTAGGAGATGGACTCGCGCTTCTTCATGTGACTTGTCTAGAAGAAAAATTTATCTAATTTTTTCCTTATTGTTACTTCATGTCCTTCACCTAGTGTGGGCTTGGGTGCACTGTCAAAGGTATAGCGTAGTAGTTTATTTAAAAAAAGAAAAAGAAAAACAAACTTTATAGTTTATATTAATTAAAAGATGAATTCTTCAGGACAGTTTTTCAAAATTTTGAAAATAGGTTTTGATCCATGGTATTAAATAACACACATTTGACCATTATTTAATTTTTAAATTTAAAGAAAATGCAGTCTGTTGCTTTCAAACTGTGAACCAGCTTCTGGCCTGACTGTAAGCAAAGTTTTTTTATTTGTTTATAACATGCTTCATTACATTGATGTAATACTACATGTATATATTATCTGTGCGTGTGTGTGTGTGTGTGTGTGTGTGTGTGTGTGTGTGTGTGTGTGTGTGTATGTATGTGGGTGTGTAGGTCGGTGGGTGGGTGGGAGTGCATCTGTGTTGTATGATGATGATGATGACGATGATGATGATGATGAGAGAAGCAAGAAGCTGATTGCCAGTGATGGCACATAGTTCACTCATTTCGAATACCACCGAGGGGGCCGTCAAGCTTAACGTCCCCATCCGACGGATGCATCACCATCAACAGTGTCACATGGCTTCTCTTCAGGAGATAGTGTAAAGAAGTTTGGTATTTATACCAGGGTATTGGCGCAAAATCTGGTGATCAGGAACTTTACGCAACCACATCTTCTCCCTTAGCGACGAAACAGTGACAGTGCAAATTTTTTCCACCAGCAGGTTCGAACCAGCTTACCCTCGTGATTCTGTAAGTAGACTGTAGCCTTTCGTTCGCCACGGCTGTAGGAGGAGAGTGTGGTGGGTCCCCCATCCCGGCCAGCTTTTACCCCAGGTGGGAAAGATCACTGGTACTCAGATTGATAGCAGGACTGTGTGGATGGACTTGGAACCGTCCTTTGAGTGACTGGAACGAGAACAAAATCCCCACTCCCACTTGAGACTGAACCGGGACCTCCACAGACGGAGTGTAGCGTAGTATCCACTACATCACCACCGTCACTTTTAAATTAAAATAAAAAATAAAATGATAGTTCACAAAAGTGGAAGACGTTAACAAAGCACTGTACATTGGCTGGTGTTGGAAGGTTCTGCACTGTGATGCTTAAGTTACCAGAGTATAGGTTAGAGGTTATGTAGGGTCGTATAGCACTAAGATGGTTCACTATTCCACGTGCGAGATGAACAGATAGTTCATTATTAATCTTGTAAGAATGTTGTCTCGTGGCAGCAGCATTGAATACAAAGTCCACGAGCTTCCAAGCACTCGGTCCTTGGCCATTGTCAAGTGGTCTGTCACTGTCCTGCTGGTACCATTCTATACAGTAGCTTCCGGGCTGTGACATCACTGGTGCTCACGGTATCGCCATAAGTACGTTGACTCTAAATTCGATGATGCTGCTTCAACCTAGCAAAAGCTTAGCTCAACGCTGCACTTAGCTGCACGTCGCCATAGCTATTAGGTGTGTCATTGCTGGTTTTTATTTCAATGACTTCTTTAATTACAAAGTGCCAGAAGCTGTTAGTGGGAGCCACGGCAGAGATTCCGTCAAATTTGATCCGTTGATGGTTTCCTAAACTACGCTCTCTTACGCCCATTTCTCTGCGTAGCGTAGGCGATAAAACTCTCATTCTCCTTCCTGAGTCGTTCTACAGTGCGTGCTGTTTGTTGGACGTAAGACTGACCACATCTACATCTGCATCTACATGTAAATGATTACTCTGCAATTCACATTTAAGTGCTTGGCAGAGGGTTCATCGAACCACAATCATACTATCTCCCTACCATTCCATTCCCGAACAGCGCGCGGGAAAAACGAACACCTAAACCTTTCTGTTCGAGCTCTGATTTCTCTTATTTCATTTTGATGATCATTCCTACCTATGTAGGTTGGGCTCAACAAAATATTTTCGCATTCGGAAGAGAAAGTTGGTGACTGAAATTTCGTAAATAGATCTCGCCGCGACGAAAAACGTCTTTGCTTTAATGACTTCCATCCCAACTCGCGTATCATATCTGCCACACTCTCTCCCCTATTACGCGACAATACAAAACGAGCTGCCCTTGTTTTCACCCTTTCGATGTCCTCCGTCAGTCCCACCTGGTAAGGATCCCACACAGCGCAGCAATATTCTAACAGAGGACGAACGAGTGTAGTGTAAGCTGTCTCTTTAGTGGACTTGTTGCATCTTCTAAGTGTCCTGCCAATGAAACGCAACCTTTGGCTCGCCTTCCACACAATATTATCTATGTGGTCTTTCCAACTGAAGTAATTTTAACACCCAGGTACTTAGTTGAATTGACAGCCTTGAGAATTGTACTATTTATCGAGTAATCGAATTCCAACGGATTTCTTTTGGAACTCATGTGGATCACCACAGTGACAAGGTATCCTCTATACCCGCATACGTTCTCAGATTTTCTGCATTTCTGACTCGTGTCAGTAATCGTCAGATTTTTGTCGGACGCCGGAAGTTCGATTTGATTTTGTTTCTTTGCAGCAGGCAGCTTATCTTAATAGACAAAGTCACAGAATGACAAGAAAACAGGTTCCTGTTCCTGTGAATCTTGTTTGAGCTCACTTCTTTTACTTTGGGAACACTGTATGCATTGTTCTTGAAGAGCTTGTATATGTCGCTCAGTTCAAGGCGCAGGTTATCGGAGTCTGCTAATCGTTCTTGCACAATGGTTCAAATGGCTCTGAGCACTATGGGACTTAACATCTATGGTAATCAGTCCCCTGGGACTTAGAACTACTTAAACCTAACCAACCCAAGGACATCCAGTCATCACGAGCCAGAGAAAATCCCTGACCCCGCCGGGAATCGAACCCGGGAACCCGGGCGTGGGAAGCGAGAATGCTACCGCACGACCACGAGCTGCGGACTTGCAGAATGCACCAACGTTTGTAACACAGTGCGCTTCTGTGCCGAGTGATTATGGCTGATGGCGTGCAAATATCGATGTGTGTGATCAGGTTCTCTACAGGTGATGTAGCCAAGACATCCATTTAGTTTGCAGTGAACGAGTACGTAGAGGAACGACATTATATTGTCTTTTTCTGCTTCCATAGTGAACTGGAAGCTTACACCAGTCTGTACTTGCACGCCATCAGCCATCGTGAAAATGTAATTCATCCACGAAGGAAGTGGCTTAAGAGACGCTTCTTCAACCGATTTTGACAATTGTTCGTTGATATGGGACCCTTACTGGTTAGGACTGATATATCAAATAGGGAAGATCCAACGAAGAGCGGCACGTTTCTGCACAGGATCGTTTAGTCGGCGCGAGAGCCTTACAGAGATGTTCAACAAACTCCAGTGGCAGACGCTACAAGAGAGGTATCGTGAATTTCCAAGAGGATAACTATTGAAGTTTTGGGAGATTACTTTCCTGGTAGAGTCGGACAATAAGTTATTACTTTCCACAAACATCTTGCGAAATGACCACAACGAGAAATTTCGAGAAATTAGAGCTATACAGAGGCATACCGACAACCATTATTTCCATGCGCGAATCAGAGGATCAGTTAGTGATACCAGAAGTGCACTCCGCCACCCACCGTCATGTGGCTTGCGAAATATTGATGTGGATAACCCATCATAGATGCGCAGTGTGTTGCAAATATTGGTGCATCGTGCAAGAACGATATCAGACTTCGATATCCTGCTCCATGCGCTGAAGTGGCTGGAAACCTAATTATGTTTTATTCATAAGTGGCCTTTTCCCCACGGTTACGCCCCTGTATGGACTTGAAAATGTATTTAACACACGTCCCTGTGTAAAGTTCTTTATCCCTCTGTCTATCTACTTCATCCTCCCTCCTCTGTCTACCTCCTCCTCCTCCCAGTAGCTCTGTTTTTCATCTCTTCCTCCCCTTCTTTTTGTCCATTTCCTCCATCACCTCTTCATATCTTCCTCCCCCCCCCCCCCCCCCCCACCGAGCGAGGTGGCCCTGTGGTTAAATACTGGACTCGCATTCGGGAGGACGACGGTTCAATCCCGTGTCCGGCCATCCTGATTTAGGTTTTCCGTGATTTCCCTAAATCGCTCCAGGCAAATGCTGGGATGGTTCCTTTCAAAGGGCACGGCCGACTTCCTTCCCCATCCTTCCCTAATCCGATGAGACCGATGACCTTGCTGTCTGGTCTCCTTCCCCAAAACAACCCCCCCCCATCCTCCCCCCCCCCCTCCGATCACTCTTTCCATCTATGTCTCACCCTCTTTCATCTCCACCTTCCATGTGCGTTATGCAACTCCTCCCTCACCTGTCTCTGTCCATCTCCTGCTCTGTGCATCTCACCCTGTCCCCAGCCATGCATACCTTCATGTGTAGCCCCTACAGCACAGTTCAATAAAGCAGGCCAACACTACTCCCACAATATGTCTGTCTTATAGGGTAGGCTACACTTCAGAGGCTTGAATATCATACATTTGCCTGTGGCATACTGGCTGCCATGCAAAGCAGGTCAATGAAGCGGGCCAATACTACTCCAACACAACACACCTCTCAATCAGGGCAGACTACATATCAGGGTCCATTTCTTGCGCCTGACATATAGGCTTCCCTTCAAAGCAGGTTGATTCGGCAGCCCAATACCTGTCATACAGGGCAGCTAGGGGCTGGAAAAACACGTTTTTGCCAATATCTCCACTCTTATTGGAGCTAGGAGATTTTAAACCACACAGTGCTAATACTCATGAAGCCTGCTGTTTCTGTGCCATATATGGTTGAAATCTGTCCAGAAGTGTGGGAGCAGATCCTGGACATACATACAAACACCCACTCACATTTTATATATGTAAGAAATTAATGTTGTTTGACATACTGTGGTGAAACTAGAGATTCACTCTAAGACACTAACATTAGATCTTCTGCTCACAAGATGCATCCATTGCACCACCACCTCCCCTTCCCTTTTCAAGTGCTATGGTGGTGGTGAAACTTTCTTGTGGGACCATTTCCCAAAACGAGTACATTCATACTCATGAACATTGTTTTAATTCCATATTAACACACTGAAAAAAGTTAGTCCCACAAGGAGGCATGAGAGCAAACACCTTGTAACACTGATTTGACAAATAGACTCCACAAATTTTGGTAGCTGAAAGTATGCACTTCATACTCATGAAGATGTAGAAGAAACAGCAACATTTATCACCGAGAATGGTGAAATAAACACACTGGTTTATGTTTAAAGTAGCCAGGATGCGTGGACTCAAGTGATAATACAAAAAAACCAAAAAAATACCTCCAGCTTGAATTACTCACTCCACACACTGTGGCTTGTATGTCTCATTTGGTTGTTGGTGCTCTTGACAATTTAAATCATTTGGAATAAAAGAAAAGTCGCGACTCTTCGGACTACACAACACGTCTCTGGTAAGCTGTTGTCCATTTTCTGTAATTTTTGCCCATTGGACATCTGCAGTCTTGTGTGTCATTGTGAGTGAGGTAGCAGAGTCCAAATGTGCACTGCATACATTTCTGTTCAGAATGTTCACAGAGGTGCATCTGGTTTCACTGACAGCAGCAATTCCTGCCACGTTTAGACAATACGTGACACTCATCTCTGGTCTCTCTCAGTTAGTTGCAGTAACTCGTAGCTTTCTGGTTAGCGTTGCTGACTTTCGATCAGAGGACACCAGGTTTGATTCGTGGTGGGGTTGGGGTTTTTTCTCTGCTCAGAGTGGGGTGTAAATCGTCGAAAAGTTGCCGAAGTGCTATGAAATAAACCGACTTGCACCAGACAGCCGAATTCCCTGGTGTTTCCCAGCCAAAAATGCCTGTGCACACCAGTAGTACGGTATTCTTTGGAAACACTTTGGTCGGTTCACGTTGATACAACAAAAACAAAATGGGCAACTTCATTCATGGTGTGGTCAGCGATAAAGGCCGCAACCAAAAACGGTAGCTCCATTGTGACATTAGCGTACGTCATCACGTCGATCCAAGCTACTTATGACCCCATACAAGCGTCTGACTATCTTATTAAAAGTATCTGCACACACGTAAGTAGTGCAGATTTGACTAATAGTTGGCCAGTATAAGAGGAATGCAGGTGGTATAGTCATCGGAGGTAACCTGAGTATCAGTCCCATCAGGAATATTTCTGTTGTGACGCAAGAAGCCTGCCACGCCACACTGGGAAGGGAGCCGAAAGAAAGGCACGCGTACACACACGCCGACCGGCGTCAATTCTGGAACAGGATAACTATTGAATGGTAGCAAGAATAGTACGTAGCTGCTTTATACATAACTTTTAATCTTTGTTGGTTTACACGTTCTTCTAGAGACATTTATACGATAACTCTCAAAGTAGGTAAGGCTAATGGCGCCTTGCTAGGTCGTAGCCATGGACTCAGCAGAAGGCCACTCCAACTGTCTCTCGGCAAATGAGAGGAAGGCTTCGTCCGTATTGTCGCTAGCAATGTCGTCCGTACAACTGGAGAGAGTGCTCGTCCGTATCTCGAGACCTGCCTTGTGGTGGCGCTCGGTCTGCGATCACACAGTGGCGACACGCGGGTCCGACATGTACTAAATGGACCGCGGCCGATTTAAGCTACCACCTAGCAAGTGTGGTGTCTGGCGGTGACACCACATTTTCAACCTTTATGAAGGTGCCGAAGCTGCCTATTGGTGATGTAATGGTGAAGTGGAAACGCAAAGAAACAACCACAGCTAAGCCTGGGTCACATGTGTACCGACAGCCAGGGACTTTCGAGGGTTGGAAACTGTGGCTAGAAAAGCTCGCATGAAATCAGTGGATAGAATTGCTCATGAATTCCAAAGCGCGACCAGCAGTCCTGCTTCAGGTGGTGTGCGATGCCACTGGACAGTGTGTGTCTGGAAACAAGGGATTTTGGGTGATCACTCACGTGAAAATTCGATGGAAGGGTTTGGGTTTGGCAATTACCTGGGGAACTTTACTTGACATCATATGTAGTGCCTACAGTGAAGAACAAAGGAGGTTATGTTATGGTCTGTGGTTGTTTTTCATGATTTTGGTGAGTGTCTCTTGTTGCTCTTAAGCAAACGCTAAATGCGGAAGGATATGAACGTATTGTACAGTGTTGTATACTGTGTAATGTAGAGAAATAGTATGGTGACGATGATTGTATCAGCATGATAATGCACCCTGTCAAAGCAGCATCTGTGAGGCAATAGTTTGTGGACAACAACACTCCTTAAATGGCCTCTCCTGCCCAGTTTCTTGACCTAAACCCAATGGAACATCTTGGAGATGATTTGGAACGCCGACGTCACTCCAGACCCCAGCATCCAACATCACTATCGCCTCTGGTTCGGCTCTTGAGGCTCAATGGCCTGCCCTTCCTCCACAGCCAATCACACACATAGTTGACAGTGTCCTCAGCACAGTTAAAGCCGTCATAAAGGTGAAAGGTGGACAAAGCTAATATAATGCCAACTGATAGGTGTCCAGATACGTCTGATCAGATAGCGCACACACCACTTACTCCCATTATTACATAAGCAGTGAATAGTCACTTTCTCGCCTGACATCTGTTCTACAGCGTCTACAATTCTCCAAAGTAACCACTGCACTGTTGCAAAGGTCTAACTAATTTTACATAATGGATCATTTAGCACTGTTATAAAATTAATTTTTAATACATTATGAGGTGTGTGAGAAAAGTAGTGAGACTGATTTCTTACCTATCAATGTTTTTATTTATTTATTTCTTTGAACAATATTACCCCTTGAAACTTCCTCCACAATATGCTTTCTTCCAGGAGTGCTAGTTTTGCAAGGTTCGCAGAAGAGCTTCTGTGCAGTTTGCAGGGTGGGAGAGGAGGTACTGGTAGAATTGAAGTTGTGAGGACGGGGCGTGAGTCGGGTAGCTCAGTTGGTAGAGCACTTGCCCGCGAAAGGTTCAAATGGTTCAAATGGCTCTGAGCACTATGGGACTCAACTGCTGAGGTCATTAGTCCCCTAGAACTTAGAACTAGTTAAACCTAACTAACCTAAGGACATCACAAACATCCATGCCCGAAGCAGGATTCGAACCTGCGACCGTAGCGGTCTTGCGGTTCCAGACTGCAGCGCCTTTAACCGCACGGCCACTTCGGCCGGCTGCCCGCGAAAGGCAAAGGTCCCGAGTTCGAGTCTCGGTCCGGCACACAGTTTTAATCTGCCAGGAAGTTTCCGCTGCACAGAGGGAAATCTCATTCGGGAATATTACCCCTTCAAAGCAGTACCCTTCAGCAGCTATATGCCAGCGGTTTTCTCGTTCCCAGTCTTGGTAGCAGCGTTGGAAGGCTTCAACTGTTCGGGTTGTAACACATTCCTCTGAATGTTCTCCACAGTCACAAAATTATTCCGTTTTAAGACAGTTTTCAATTTCTGGAAAAGAAAGAAATTACAAGCACGCAGATCAAGTGAATAGAGTGGCTGTGGACCAACAGGAATGCCTTTTTGAGGTAAAAAATTTCGTGAAGGAAGTTTGCATGTCAGATGTGGCGACGTCATGATGCAATGTACTGTCTCACTGATTCACCATTTTCCTTATCCTTTCAAGGACACCTTTGTAAAACACATGGTTGATACTTTGTCCTGGATGAACAAATTCCTTATGCACGATACCCTTATTGTCAAAAAAGGAAATCAGCATTGTTTTGATCTTTAATTTGCTCGTAAGAGCTTTTTTCGGTAAAGGAATTGTCTCAGTGTGCCACTCCCCACTTCGCAGTTTTGTCTCAGTATCGCAATAAAATCCAGAAATCATTACCTGTGATCACACGACTGAATAATTCGTGCTCATTGGCAATCCTCTGAAGAAGATAACGCACACGTTTCTTTGATCGCCTTTCTGCTCGGTTGTGGGGTTTTCTGCCATTATTTTGACAGAGTCCTTTCGCATGTGAAAAACTTCGGTCAAAATTCGATACGGTGAAAGCGTTTAAGTTCAACAGTTCACTCATCGGTTTTTGAAGCTGAATGTATTCCTGTTAACGTGTTATCGGCCATTCAGAAATGATTTGTGCCAGCGAAAACTTGAGCTCTTGACAAAGAATGTTCGCCATAATCATGTTTCAGTTTTTCAGAGGTCGTACTCGCGGATTTCCCAAGTTTAACACAAAACTTGATGGCATGACGTTGCTCTAAATTTCGCTGCTCCATTTTCAAAGAAAACAACAAAATCACGTCTTCACTGATCGCGCTTTCAAAAATCACGTGATGGCTGTACGGAGCTGGAACTCGGACTGATCATCTGGAAGCGATGAACACACTGGACTACACAAGTAGCAGACCGCAACGTTGCCAGATCACTAACGGTGGAGTCAGTCTAATTACTTTTCTCAAGCAACTCTTATATTAGCAGTTCTTACTGTCTGCAGGTTTTTGTGATGTGTTGTGTTGTATTGTATCGTAAACGAGAATATATGAACATAGTTAACTTACATGTCTGACATGATGTCAAATGTTGTCATATACATCTCGGTGTATTATTCCTGTAACCTACCAGACTATACATGTGTACTCCTTACGAACAATACTGTAATCTCATGCTATTATTTATTTAACGTTTATCGTCTACGAAGATATGGTCTATCAAAAAAGTTATAATTGCGCTATCCAGTGCTCTGAACATCCAATTCTCTTACATAATGGCTTTATATTTTATAATTATCTGCATGAAAACTTTTACATAATTTTTAATACCGTTACATACCAGTTTTTCATGGTATTACTTGCTTGTTTGCGTATTACTTTACGTAAGAAAAATATTTAATGTAAATTACACTACCACCTCGTGGTTTACAGGCTGTATGCTAGTCTTTTTCCAGCTGGTAACATGGGTGTGTTATCCAAGACAGTACTGGCTAAATGTACTTTCTATCAACGATTATAACGTTTGATGTACATTTTATATCTGTAATTGCTGTGGAGCGTGGTATGATATTACCTGTATTGTGCAGTACGACAGTTATGAACACAATTTGGATTATTTTACTTATGACTGTGGATAATTTTCTATGTATTCACCTGTTTTGCTCTAACAGTAACATTATTATCCATAGTGGCAAAGTGTCTACCTATAATCGATGTTGTAACGCTACTGCTTGCACTAATGTGATATGTAATTCTTTTACCTGTTTCTTTATTAACATACATTGCACATTCAAGTCGAAAATTCACCTGTAGCCTCAATCTCCTGCATTTTCAGATTTGAAAATGACAATTCAAATTTTCCAAAGCTAGTCGTCACTGTACAAATCAATGTCTGTATAAGAAGACTTCAACATTTACAAGCACACATCGCCATCTACAAGAATTTCTATGTCAGATAATCTGACTAACTAACAGTCTGTCGAATGAGGTTATTTTATTGTATAATATTGGCCATCTTTACCACTACAGTTAATTCCTGTTAATACTGATAAAACAACTACAACAGTTCAGAATCAGCAGCGTCGAGTGAAAAGGTATGCAGGACTGGAACTAAAATTTGGGATCTCCTGTTTACGAGGCAGTGTTAACCATTGCGCCCCCTCCCCCCTCACGTCCCCTCCTCCCCCCTCCCCCTCCCCCCCCCCCCCCCCCCCCCGTGACACAGTATTTATCACAAATGTGCGGCACGCTCCCCGGTCGCTTCACATTCAGATCTATCACCACCTATGTGCAGTCTCCACCTGTGTCCTCCATGCTCCCTAAGATTAGATTCCCACTGGAAGTCAAACATCATTACGTATTCACTCTGAATGTTGTGCATTCATTGCCCACTGCGGCGAATCAATTATATGAATACATGGTGTATATTTTTTCGTACATGCCTTAAAGAACAGGCACCACGTATTCATACAATTGAAGCAGTTCTTTTGATTGCCACCGGTCGTGAGATAATAAATGTGTGTCAGTACAGCTGTGGTGGCTTATTATTAATACACTACTGGCCATTAAAATTGCTACACCAAGAAGAAATGCAGACGATAAAAAAGGGGTATTCATTGGACAAATGTGATTACATTTTCACGCCATTTGGGTGCATAGATCCTGATAAATCAGTACCCAGAACAACCACCTCTGGCCGTAATAACGGTCTTGATACCCCTGGGCATTGAGTCAAACAGAGCTTGGATAGCGTGTACAGGTACAGCTGCCCATGCAGCTTCAACACGATACCACAGTTCATCAAGAGTAGTGACTGGCGTATTGTGACGAGCCAGTTGGTCGGCCACCATTGACCAGACGTTTTCTATTGGCGAGAGATCTGGAGAATGTGTTGGCCAGGGCAGCAGTCGAACATTTTCTGTATCCAGAAAGGCCCGTACAGGACCTGCAAAATGCGGTCGTGCATTATCCTTCTGAAATGTAGGGTTTCGCAGGGATCATATGAAGGGTAGAGCCACGGGTGTTAACACATCTGATAAAGAGGTGACCGAGACGTGTAACCAATGGCACCCCATACCATCACGCCGGGTGATACGCCAGTATGGCGATGACGAATACACGCTTCATATGTGCGTTCACCGCGATATCGCCAGACACGGATGCGACCATCATGATGCTGTAAACAGAACCTGGATACATCCTAAAAAATGACGTTTTCCCATTCGTGCACCCAGGTTCGTCGTTGAGTACACGATCGCAGGCGCTCCTATCTGTGATGCAGCATCAAGGGTAGCCGCAGCCATAGTCTCCGAGCTGATAGTGCATGCTGCTGCAAACGTCGTCGAACTGTTCGTGAGATGGTTGTTGTCTTGCAAACGTCCCCATCTGATGACTCATGGATCGAGGAGTGGCTGCAAGATCCATTACAGCCATACGGATAAGACGCCTCGACTGCTAGTGATACGAGGGCGTTGGGATCCAGCACGGCGTTCCGTATTACCCTCCTGAACCCACCGATTCCATATTCTGCTAACAGTCATTGGATCTCGACCAACGCGAGCAGCAATGTCGCGATCGATAAACCGCAATCGCGATAGGCTATAATCCGACCTTTATCAAAGTCGGAAACGTGATGGTACGCATTTCTCCTCCTTACACGAGGCATCACAACAACGTTTCATCAGGCAACGCCGGTCAACTGCTGTTTGTGTATGAGAAATCGGTTGGAAACTTTCCTCATGTCAGCACGTTGTAGGTGTCGCCACCGGCGCCACCCTTTTGTGAATGCTCTGAAAAGCTAATCATATCACAGCATCTTCCTCCTGTCGGCTAAATTTCGCGACTGTAGCAGGTCATCTTCGTGGTGTAGCAATTTTAATGGCCAGTAGTGTATTATTATTGCACTTAGAGGTGCGAGTTAGTGGCGGTTGTTATGTGCTAATGAAGGATCGGAAATAAGATTATTCACTTCGCGAAATAATGTGTTCAGCGACGTGTGGGAAATGTATACTGGAGGAAGAGAGAGAATGAAAGATGTCATAGCGCCGTGTGAGAGTATTGGCGGCCACTGTCGATGGGAGAGGCGCAGGTGTGAAACAAAAGCAATCGCTCCACTTCCGCTGCGTTTGTGCGCCAGTGGCGGGGTTAGGGTGGCATTGATGGGGGATGGGGCGCCCGCCGCGCCATCTGTTACCCGTGGCGTAATTCGCGACCGGCGCAGTCACGCGCGGTCTCGCTTTATCTGGCGATGTCGCCGCCGAATTAATCTTTCGGGTAACAGATGGCGCGCGAAATCCAGCCGCTTTGCGAGTGATGGCGAAGGAACAGCCGGCGGCTGGCGAGCGGATTACCACGCTCTCGCCAATCTGGCTCTCAAACACGACAGCCCACCCACGAGGAACAGCGTTCTGCTCGTCCCCACGTCTTGACTACGCGATAAATTCTGACTCGGTATCCGTACAGATGTAGCGCGAATTTATGTTACTTACTTCAGTAGTGTACCCACAGAGAACTCCGTCGATTCCCCCCTCCCCCTTTTGTTTTCTCTCCCCTCTCCCCTTTTTTTCCCCTCGCCTGTCCAGGTCCCCCGCCCCCCCCCCCCCCCCAAGCCCCATCTGCCCTTGGCTGTGGTGTGTCAACTTCGTGCCGACTTTTAAGTGCTGTGTTTCCAGTGATTGTTCAGTGTTGTGCGTATTTTCGGAAGTGTTGCGAACGGAACTCATATTGCCACTGGGTGCGATTTTTATATCTCTTGCGAACAGAAACGAGACTGTTGCCGTGTTTTTTAATTGTCTGTCTACTATTTTACCTGTCTGCTTCCTGTGTATTTTATTAGCATCGCCAACCTTTGGTTTTATGTTTCAGCCGTTTTACAATTTAAGTCAGGGTTTTATCGCCTGCTTTTATTATTTCTTATTTTCTTCTTATGCTTTAAAAATTCTGTAGGCTGAAGAGCAGCGTACTAAGCTGCTGCCAGCCCGCCCCCTCCGGGGGGAATCAAAATTCAATAAAGGAAAAAAAAACACAGAGAGCTAATTTTTCCTACGTTAAGGATTTCAATAAGGTTTTGATGGAGTAGAGTTGCCAAAACTGCGTGCAACTGGTGTTTAATTTGCGTAGGCGTATTGCCTTTCGAAAAACAAAAATCTAATGACATCTGGATAGCCGATTTTATCAAGTTTTACAATAACACATCGACTCACAAAAACGACTGTCATACAACAACTGCGTGTGTCCGAAATGACTGTAATTTTGGTGAGTGCCTTACTATGCTCGTACACACAGCTTTCCCCAATTTTTGTCGCCAACTGCAGCTATCTCCATGTTGAGGTCATAAACTTTTCAGACTACCATCTTATTACAGGCATATGGTTGACGGTTGCGGTGCCAGGCCTGCATAACCTACCAACGACTTCCTAAACGCTCTGTGTTGTAGGAAATATCTTATATTAAACTTATAAAAATGTAAACATAGGTTATTTGTATATACTTGATAGTAAATAAGTGCATTGACTGAGGTGACAAAAGGCATGGGATAACGATATGCGCATGGACAGTTGGCGGTAGTATCGTTTACACAAGGTACACAAGGACAGTGCTTTGGTGGAGGTGTCATTTGTACTCTGGTGATTCATGTGAAAAAGTTTCCGACGTGATTATGACCGCACGACAAGAATTAATGGACTTTAACCACGGAATGGTAGCTGGAGCTACGCGCATGGGACATCTCATTTCGTAAATCTTTAGGCAATTTCATATTCCGAGGTGCAGTGTCAAGAGCGTGCCGAGAACACCAAATTTCAGGAATTACTTCCTACCACGGACAATGTCTGCCCCAATAGCTGAGTGGTAAACGCGTCAGTCCGTCACGCCAACGTGCCCGGGTTCGATTCTGAGCTGGGTCGGAGATTTTTCTCCGCTCAGGGAGTGGGTGTTGTGTTGTCCTCATTATCATTTCATGATTGTCAGTGGAAGGCAACGGGAAACCACCATTGCAATCACTTCCCTAGACGCTCATGCGGTGGACCTCTCTGACGAGGATTCCCTCATGACTAGACCTGCTGTATGGCAGAAAACAAAGTTTTTGTACGGACAGTGCAGTGACCGAAGCAGTGACGTTTGCGAACAGTTGTCAGTCCCAACCGACAAACAATGCTGCGTGAATAACTGCAGAAATCAATTTAGGTCGTACTATGAACGTATACGTTGCGACAGTACGGTGAAATTTAGCGTTAATAACAGCAAATGATCGACCCGAGTGCCTTTACTAACAGCACGACATTACCTGCAGCGCCTCTCCTGGGCTCGTGACTAATCGGTTGGACCCTAGACGAGTGGAAAACCGTGGCCTGGTCAGATGACTCCAACTTCAGTTGGTAAGTGCTGATTGTAGGGTTCGAGTGTGGCGCAGACACCACGAAGCCGTGGACCCAAGTTGTCAACAAGGCACTGTGCAAGCTGGTGGTGTCTCCATAATGGTGTTGTCTGTGTTCACACTGAATGGACTGCCTCCTCTTTTCCAGCTGAATAGATCACTGACTGGAAAAACGGCTACTTGGAAAGCGTTTGCAACCAATCATGAACTTCGTGTTTCCATGTCACCGGGCCGCAATTGCTCGAAAGTGATTTGAAGAACATTCTGAACAGTTCGAACGAATGATCTGCCCACCCAGGTCGCCCGAATTGAATCCCATCCAACATCTATGAGACATAATCTAGAGATCAGCTCGTGCACAAAATCCTCAATTGGGATCACTTTCGCAGTTATGGGCGGCTATGAGGCAACATGGCTCTCTATTTCTGCAGGGGACTTCCAACGACTTCTTCAGCCAATGCCACGTCGAGATGCTGCACTACACTGGGCGGAAAGACGTCCGACACGATATTAGGCAGTATCCCATCGCTTCTGTCACCTCAGTAAATGATGTGAAGATGATAGAAACACAGCTTTTTATATAGAGTTCATGTTTAAGAGATATTAAAGGAAATGCAGCAAGTAGTCGCATAGAAAATAAAGTTTGCGTCGGGCTGACGTTTGGCCAGCAAGTGGCCGTAACTAAGACCGACCTCCGTTACCGTCGGGCGTTCTGTGACGTACTCGTGCTGTAGTTGGGCGGCCAGCATACAGGCACAGTTCCCGTTCAACTGGGGCTACAGTGGGACAGACCAGGCGTGGTAGTTTGGCGCTTCCATCATTGTCACGAGGTTTCACTCCATACGATAGGTAAACATGGAACAGATAACTTTGTGACTCCTGAGATCTTTTGTGGCTTGTGCAGCTTAAATCCTTTACGTTATATGACTGCAATGATACTAAAAAAAAAATGGCTCAAATGGCTCTGAGCACTATGGGGCTTAACATCTGAGGTCATCAGTCCCCTAGAACTTAGAACTACTTAAACCTAACTGACCTAAGGACAACACACACATCCATGCCCGAGTCAGCGTTCGAACCTACGACCGTAGCGGCCGCGCAGTTCTAGACTGAAGCGCCTAGAACTGCTCAGCCACACCGGCCGGCAATGATACTCAGTTGCCGGCCGAAGTGGCCGTGCGGTTAAAGGCGCTGCGGTCTGGAACCGCAAGACAGCTACGCTCGCAGGTTCGAATCCTGCCTCGGGCATGGATGTTTGTGATGTCCTTAGGTTAGTTAGGTTTAACTAGTTCTAAGTTCTAGGGGACTAATGACCTCAGCAGTTGAGTCCCATAGTGCTCAGAGCCATTTGAACCATTTTTGAATGATACTCAGTTTGTTAACATCCAGTATTGATTTAAGAGTCAGGAAGTCATTTCTGAAAGTATTCGTATGGAGTGTAGCCATGTATGGAAGTGAAACATGGACGATAAATAGTTTGGACAAGAAGAGAATAGAAGCTTTCGAAATGTGGTGCTACAGAAGAATGCTGAAGATTGGATGGGTAGATCACATAACTAATGAGAAAGTATTGAATAGGATTGGGGAGAAGAGAAGTTTGTGGCACAACTTGACCAGAAGAAGGGATCGGTTGGTAGGACATGTTCTGAGGCATCAAGGGATCACCAATTTAGTATTGGAGGGCAGCGTGGAGGGTAAAAATCGTAGGGGGAGACCAAGAGATGAATACACTAAGCAGATTCAGAAGGATGTAGGTTGCAGTAGGTACTGGGAGATGAAAAAGCTTGCACAGGATAGAGTAGCATGGAGAGCTGCATCAAACCAGTCTCAGGACTGAAGACCACAACAACAACAACTCAGTTACTAGTCGCTACACTCTGAATTTGTAAAAATGTCATAGACTACCGTAGACTATCATACATAAGCGCAGACTACGGCTGATTTCCTAGTAGCTTTGGTCAATTAAGACTGTACCCTCGTTATGTGTGCGTTACGTGTGTTCCCTACCCATCGGTCGTTACCTCATAACCAATGCTTTCTTATCGTGTGCGGTCAGTGTCATACTAGGTTTCCCCAAATCCATCTAGAATCTGAGTGAGGATATGTAAAGTGCCGCGTAACATACCGGAAGTTTTTGTTCTACATGATATTCCTCCTGTCTGTTACTTCAAAATAAACAATATTTATAGCAAAATTGAACTTGTTAATATTTAATTCAGATCTAACTCGAAAATTGTTGATTTATGAGGTGAAACAAAGAGATTTTCAAGTAAAAATATCATGTATCGCTAGAAAACGCTATTTCGCCAACAAAAGCGTAAAATAAGAAAAAATAACAATACAAAAATATATCAAAAATTGCTTCAATACTTAGTTGAACTATTAGAAAATATGTTGTTGTGTTATTAATAAACAACTTTCGCATTTATCTATAATAATAGACAACTCTTACGTATGGTGATGATAAAGAAAATAACAATAGATGTACATGTTCTTCATGTTTGTCCATGTAAACTGTTTTTGTATCAAAAGCAATTGCTTTGGTTGCACAAAAGCGCAGAAGTTGTTTGTTCAACTAATTTTTATTACTTACAAAATTCAAAAAGATGTAAAATACATGACGGAGAAACACTGAATGACGTGCAGTTCTAATTATATGCAAAACAAACAACCAAACAAACAAAAAGAAACGAAGACAAATCGTCGGCTTCCAGTTTTCTCTTTTGCACATTCTTTACTTTCTCTCCCTGCTAATACTTCCAGTACTACCGATAGTCTTACCATTTAGTACGTCATTTATGTAGTGTACCAAAACTACCGAACCGCAGTTTTGGACCAGCGCAATTCTAATTTTAATCATCACGCAGTGGCCTGTAAGCAAAATTAACCCTAAGCGAGATAAGTCATCCAAGCTGTACATACTTAGTGCTGAACTATGCAAAGTCAGGGCGGGACGCTAGATGGACATTAATCATATTGCGAAACCCAGCATAACGTGCCTACGTTCACAAATGTTGACAACGAAATACAGAACACAAATACTTGTATCAGTCTAAATCAGGCCTGCCTAGACAGCGGTCCACGAGCGCTAGTGCAGATGCGGAGCAGTTTGCCCACAGCACTATTGTGTTAAATTAGATACGTTCCGCATTACGGATACTATGATGTCTACACCCTTGTCCAGAAAAGAAAAAAATGGAGGGGCCACATCGTTCAGAATGTTCGCAGCTCGTGGTCTAGTGGCTGCCGGCACGGTAGCTCAGCATGTTCGGTCAGAGGGTTTAGCTACCTTCTGTAATAAAAACATGAGTAAACGGATCAACGAACAACCTGAACGGGTGTCATCGGACGTCAGCCACGAACAAGTTCAGCGAACAATGTAGAATAAAATGAAATCCAAAAAAGGGGGCTAGCGTTGCTGTCTCTTGATCACGGGGTTCCGGATTCGATTCCCGACCGGGTTGGAGATTTTCTCTGCCCGGAGACTAGGTGTTGCGTTGTCCTCATCATTTCATCATCATCATCATTCGTGACAGTGGCTAGTTAGATTGTATAAAAACTGGAGTTGTAAAAATTGGGACTTTGTACGGGCGCTGATGATCGCGTAGTTGAGCGCCCTACAAACCAAACATCATCAATCGTTCGAAACGAAATGGAATTGCCGTGCTTTACGTACTGAGTTCAGGGTTAGTTGAGTGGTGACAAAATCTTTTACGGCCGACGTCATCAATTATTTGAATCTGTTAAATGTCTTAAGGCAACGGGAGAATCATTTGGTAACAGATATGGCGTACAAGATTGATGCTATCAAACAAAAACTAATCCTACGGAAAAATCAGCTTCAAGTTCATGACATGGAACATTTCACATGACTCAAGGCAGTCGTATGTGAACGAGACATGACCGACTATGTTTCAGTAATTGAAACATTTCAGCATAAGTTCTCAAAGACCTTGCACAACTGAATAAAGATTTTCATTTGTTTTCCAGAACAACCTCGCTTTTGGCTACTAATGTACGTCATTCCTTTCAACTTGAACTTATATACGTACAGCGTAGTACCCGTCTCAACGACCTGTTTGTCCAGCTCAGAAATTTACAAGACTTTCATAAAATGTTACCACAAAACCAATATCATCGACTACACAGACAAGTCACTAAATTTATTTCACTGTTTTGTTCAACACATCAGTGCAAATGTTTTTCTTCTGTTATGATATTGTCGACGCCCCACTATCGTTCAGGTTTAACAGATTTTAATTTGTGTAACCACATATGTTTAAGTGAGTCAGAAACCATAGTTCCAGATATACATTACAAATTCTGAAGTGGAAACATCAGAGTTGAATTTTAAATGCCTGTCTGTAGTTCTATTCACTTTATTATCACTATCTAACATACGTATTTAATCAAGTAATAAAAGTTTATACTTTGGCAAAAAAATAAATAAATGCAATAAATTCCTGTTGATAAAAGAATTCTGCAACAGCCGGCACTTAGAAGTAGTCGCACTGTGTTTGAAACACCTCTTCCTAAGAGGTGCACACAGAGCGAGCGCACTCCAGGAGCGCAAATCTTGGACAGGCATGTTAGATAGACAGTGTCAATCGACAGTGTATTGTGGAAAATGCGTCAGCATTTGTTTTTAACGCTCTATACGACCGGGTAATATATCTTTTATTGTTGTGGTATTCAGTCTGAAGACTGGTTTGATGCAGCTCCCCATCATAGTTTATACTACGCATGCTTGTTCATCTCTATAAAGCTACTCCAGCCTACATGCATTACTTTACGTAGTCAAGCCTTGGTCTCGCTCTACAGTTTTTACCCGTCCCACATTTTCCTGCAGGATTAAATTCTTTAAGGCAACGCGTGCCATAAATTTATTTTATCCTCCGTTCGATTCATTAGCCCCTCATTAGTTATACAATATATCCTCTCATCTTCAGCATTTTCCTGCACCACCGCACAGCCGCGAGGGGTTAGCCGAGCGGTCTTAGGCGTTGCAGTCATGGACTGTGCGGCTGGTCCCGGCGGAGGTTCGAGTCCTCCCTCGGGCATGGGTGTGTGTGTTTGTCCTTAGGATACTTTAGGCTAAGTAGTGTGTAAGACTAGGGACTGATGACCTTAGCAGTCAAGTCCCATAAGATTTCACACACATTTGGACATTTTGCACCACCACATTTCATAAGATAGTGTCCTTTTGTATTACATACTGATCATCAAGGTCTTACATTACCGTCAGTGCACAAGCTAGATAAATTCGTTTTCTACGACAATACTTGTATTGAGCCTTTCCTTACGATACCTGTTTACATTTATAATCATCGTCCGATATTTATGTAACCAAAAAGAAAAATTCATCTGCGACTTTCAGTTTCTCATTTTCTAATGTAATTCCCTCACAATCGCCTGATTTAATTCGACTACATTACATTACAGTTCGCTTACTTTAGTTGGTCTTCATCTTGCAACTCTTTTTCAAGGCACATTTAAATGTTCTTCCAAGTCATTTGGCATCTCGGACAAAGATTTGTCTCAGGCAAACCTCGAAGTTTTTATTCTTCTCTCTAAATTTTAATTTCCTATCAGACTTTCTTCTTGGTTTTCTTCACAGCCCGCTCGGTGTACAGACTGAACAACATCAGCATTGTATTTTAATGACCACTGGGCTAAATTGGCCAATATTGGCCAATGTAGTACCTTATTCAAACAATGCATTGCCTCAGCTGCCAATGACTTATTTATCGATGTTTGATGACTGTGGATCGAAGCATAACGAAAAGGTTAAAAGAATAATTGTCATCGGTGTTCTAGATTTTGTGACCTTCAGTCCCAAAACTGGTTTCGATAGAACTCTTGCCTACCCTGAGGAAGTCTATTCAGCTGTTCATAACCTCTGTTACCTACATCCATTTGAACTTGTTTACTGCGTCAAGCCTAGATGACCCTTTTCAGCTTTCTTCCGTCGCATTTGCCTGTAGTACCAAACTATTTCTTGATGCCTCAAGATGCGTCCTATCAACAGAGTCCTTCTTTTCAGAAATATGAGCCACAAAGCTCTTTTCACCTCATTTATATTCCGAGCTCATAATTAGTTATCCTATCTACCCATTTAACGATCTACATGAATATTAACGGCAGTGTAGCTAGAAAAGTGGATATGGCGACACAGGATCGAATCCATCTGTTATTTTTATATGGAATAGTTTGGTTGCTGATGTAGGATGTTTCTTCGATGCGATGCAGAAAAGGAAAGATTGATTTGTTATTTCGAAATACGACACAAAAGACGTAATAGATTACAATTCAAATATACACAGTCGGAACAAAATGCGATGCTCGCAAGGAGTGTGATCAGTGGATTCAGGGTATAATATGTGCGTATTGAAGGGCTGTACTGTTAGTGATTCATTGGTCACTGTCATCGGAAATGCTAATGCGCTCCGGAGGACTGTCTGTGTTCCCTCTGTTTTTACCGTGGAGGCACTAACAGTGCTGAGTTTACAGGTGAACGGGGTTTGCAACATTCATTCCCGGGTACAACCATGTCCCACCGGCGACTACGTGCTCCTGTTTAACAGCTTCAGCCTTTTAAACGGTGTCACATTGTGGCCCTGTGGGAAGATAGATGAACGAATCGACGGGTTTCTGCACATGTCGGGCACAGTGTATCGGTGGTGTTTAACTGCTTCCAGTAATAGTCTGTGCAACATTCACTCACCTATACACCAGGTCCTGGACACCCGCCAGCTACTGATGCACGTTAAGATCGATGTACTGTGCGAGAAGTGGTGCCCGACTGGTCATCATCCATGGGCGAAATCTGAGCTCATGTCACATGTGCTGCCTTATCAGAGACCACTGGGAACTTTCTGCCTGCAGTAGAACGAATATCACGTGTGCCTCTGGCCAGATAACCACTGACATCGCAGCAGTACCAAACATGGCTGCTCTGGTGTAGAGAAGGTGTTGACTGAAGAGTGGCGCTTTGTTGTCTTCAGTGATGAGAGTGGGTTCCGTCTATAGGTGAGTGATGGATGCACGCGTGTACTGCGTAGACCTGGTGATATGCTCATTCCAGAGTGCATCTGTCTATGACACCCAAGTCCCATCACGGGCTTGACGGTGTGGGGGCTATCAGTTACAACTCGCTGTAGTATCTGGTGTTTCTACAGGGTAAAGCCCGCTACAATGCAGAGGCTCAATGTCCCAAGCTATTGCCATTTTTTGGACGGCAAAGTGATGTGCTTCTCCAGCAGGACAATGCACGTCCGGATATAGCTGCTACAGAGCATTGTGCTCTTTGAGGTGTTCAACAATAGCCCTGGCAAACTGAACACGTACGGGACATTATCAGGCGTGAATTTATTCCTTTTCCAGCCCCAGTAAGATCCGATGCCGAATTGCAACACCAGGAGCAAGATACTTGGGACAATCTATCACATCAACTACTCTGATTCGACTCGTTCCACATCATTACGAAATATCGTATTCATGATCCATGGAACTAGTATTAATCTAATCTAATCTAATCAGGAACACACATCTTCAATAATTTGCTAGCAAACATAAAAAATTTAGTTACAAATAAAGATCAGTTTGAAAGGGTCCTGAAAGACTAACTAGTGGCCAACTCCTTCTACTCCATTGAATTTTTTGATGGAAAGAAATGATGTATTTATATATTCATACTATTGTATTGTTATTTCTGCTTCATAAAAAAACAAAAAGAAAACATTGACATGTTCCACATACACGAAGATCTCCTCAGCACAGATCTATGGAACGAAAAACTAATCTAATCATGCCATTCGGCACCTTTGCGATAGTTTGCACGCGAGAATCGTGTATTGGCCATCCTTTACTTTGATGCGTGTCTGAATATTTCATCGTATATTCCTCCACGATGCCGGCCGGAGTGGCCGTGCGGTTCTAGGCGCTGCAGTCTGGAACCGCGAGACCGCTACGGTCGCAGGTTCGAATCCTGCCTCGGGCATGGATGTTTTTGATGTCCTTAGGTTAGTTAGGTTTAACTAGTTCTAAGTTCTAGGGGACTAATGAGATGAGAAGTTGAGTCCCATAGTGCTCAGAGCCATTTGAATCATTTGAACCTACATGACGAGCTACATTACTGGCCATTAAAATTGATACACCAAGAAGAAATGCAGATGATAAACGGGTATTCATCGAACACATACACTATACTAGAACTGACATTTGGTTACATTTTCACGCAATTTGGGTGCATAGATCCTGAGAAATCAGTGCCCAGAACAACCACCGCTGGCCGGGATAACGGCCTTGATACGCCTGGGCATTGAGTCAAACAGAGCTTGCATGTGTGTACAGGTACAACTGCCCATGCAGCTTCAATAAAATACCACAGCTCATAAAGAATAGTGACTGGCGTATTCTGACGAGCCAGTTGCTCGGCCACCAATGACCAGACGTTTTCAATTGGTGAGAGATCTGGAGAATGTGTTGGCCAGGGCAGCAGTCGACCATTTTCTGTATCCAGAAAGGCCCGTACAGGACCTGCAACATGCGGTCGTGCATTATCCTTCTGAAATGTAGGGTTTCGCAAGGGTAGAGCCACTGGTCGTAACACATCTGAAATGTAACGTTCACCGTTCAAAGTGCCGTCAATGCGAACAAGAGGTGACCGAGACATGTAACCAATGGCACCCCATACCATCACGCCGGGTGATACGCCAGTATGGCGATGACGGATACATGCTTCCAATGTGCGTTTGCCGCGATGTCGCCAAACACGGAAGCGACCATCATGATGCTGTAAACAGAAGCTGGATACACACGAAAAAATGACGTTTTGGCATCCGTGCAACCAGGTTCGTCGATGAGTACACCATCGCAGGCGCTCCTGTCTGTGATGCAGCGTCAAGGGTAACCGCAGCCATAGTCTCCGACCTGATAGTCCACGCTGCTGCAAAAGTCGTCGAACTGTTCGTGCAGATGGTTGTTGTCGTGTAAACGTCCCCATCTGATGACTCATGGATCGAGAATTGGCTGCACGATACATTACAGCCATGCGGATAAGATGCATGTCATCTCGACTGCTAGTGATACGAGGCCGTTGGGATCCAACACCGCGTTCCGTATTACCCTCCTGAACCCACCGATTCCATATTCTGCTAACAGTCACTGGATCTCGACCAACGCGAGCAGCAATGTCGCGATACGATAAACCGCAATTGCGATAGGCTACAATCCGACCTTTATCAAAGTCAGAAACGTGATGGTACGCATTTCTCCTCCTTACACGAGGCATCACAACAACGTTTCACCAGGCAACGCCGATCAACTGCCGTTTGTGTATGAGAAATCGGTTGGAAACTTTCCTCATGTCAGCACGTTGTAGGTGTCGCCACCGGCACCAACCTTGTGTGAGTGCTCTGAAAAACTAATCTTTTCATGTCACAGCATCTTCTTCCTGTCGGTTAAATTTCGCTTCTGTAGCACGTCATCTTCGTTGTGTAGCGTTTTTAATGGTTACCTGTCACCTCAACTGTCAGTAAAATTACCTTGTCCGTGTTGCATTTCTTTCCGGGAGTTTAAATTGTTTACGATTCGTAGACCTTTACTGCATCGTCAGTCTTCCGACTAATCTGATGCGGCTCCCCGCGGTTTCCTCTATTGTGTTCATTTATATGCAGGATTATTTTTTTTCAGCGTGCACTCAGCCCTCGTGAGGCAAACTGAGGATCTACTTGATCGAAAAGTAGCGGCTCCGGTCTCGTGAACTGACATCCGGCAGTGAGAGCGGTGTGCTGACCACATGCCCCTCCATATCCGCATCCAGTGACGCCTGTGGGCTGAGGATGATACGGCGGCCGGTCGGTATCGTCGGGCCTTCATGGCCTGTTCGAACGGAGTTAAGCTACGAACTCTAGGGATTGATCGGTGAAATGATACGGAACAGAAAAGGTCTAATGGACTTACGTACGAAAATGTGTGGTCTCCATGCTAGACAGCCCTTATTCAACCATACATTGTTACAGAGACCACGGTCTAATACGCGCTGTACCTGGCAGGCACGGCTACAGTATGCATGGTTTCCTCCTAGGCTGTTAACTCCTAGACTGCTCCTCATACATCATGCCCTAGTGCCCTCTCCTGCCATAGTAATTGGTAATGTTGTGTCCGATTCACTTCTCTTGCTGACTCACCTTATAATCGATGTGATACAGCGCTGTACCCAATGGTTCCGTATTTGAATCGAGAGGTTGCCGACATGGTGTTTACTTACGGAATGGCAAATGACAATGGTCGGCGGGCAGCAAGGTTGTATCCCCGCCAACCACAACCACAGCATTCAATGTTTGCAACAGTGTTTCCCCGTTTGTCTGAGACAGGGTGGTATCAGAAAGCAGGAAATCGTGAAGGACGTAGCCGCAATGCTCGGAAACCAGACTTGAAGGAAAATGTGATTATTAGTGTGGAAGGCGGCCGCCTTGTCAGTAACATGCCCGCTGGTACAGGGTGAGCCAGACGACCGTCTGGAACATTCATCACGATAACTGTTGTTGCCATTATTACTTACAGGTTGTGCAGAGCTTATTAGCGATAGACTTTCCATATCGTGAGCAATTTTGTCACTGGTTTCTTCATCAGGCAAACACGATTCCGGGATTTTGTCATCCATCCCATTCACAGATGAGGCCACCTTTACGCGGAGTAGTACCTTCAACTTTTATAACAGTCATCTGTAGGACAGTATGGTGACAGCGAATCATTAGCGTCGGTGCAGCCTGACTGTGTGGGCCGGGATAATTGGCAATCGTATTTTGGGACCAGTTTTCCTTCCACGCCACCTAACAGGCCGGAACTATCGGCGTTTCTTGCGGATGACTTTGCCTCCCCTGCTGGAAGAAGTGCCATTGTTGATTCGAATGGTTATGTGGCTGCTACACGATGGTGCTCCACCCCACTTCCCGTTAACGTCCGGACGTATCTCAATCGTGTCTTCTCTGGCCGATGGATGGAACGAGGGGGTCCAGTTGCATGGCCTGCTCATTCACCTAATCTCAACCCGTGCGTCTTCTGGTTATGGGGCCATCTCAAAAGTTTCGTGTATGTAGAGCCCATTCCAGATGTGGAGACACTGGAGCAGCGTATTCATGCTGCCTTTCACACTGTTCGGATGTAGGATGGCCGATGTGAACGTGTGAGGCAGATCATACTACAGCACGTACACGCCTGCGTTGAGACACATGGAAACCATTATCAGCATATACTGTAATTGTGGCTGCATCCTACAGCGCTTATTAGACCGCACTCACTGTAACAATGTATGGTTGAATAAATAGTGTCTAGCATGGATGCCATGGATTTCCGGGCATAAGTTCATTAGATCTTTTTTGTTCCGTATCCTCTCACCGATCAGTCCGTAAGGTTTTTACACGGTGGAAAAAATCACCCTGTACGTACTTCGTGGGCACCATACGGTGGATGCTGGACCGTGACACGTACGAAACTAGTCATTTCCTATCCTGTTCCACTTGCAAGTAGAGCGGAAGAAAAACGACTGCCTTAAAGCCTATCTACAAACGCAGATTTCTCGCATTTAATCTTCGTGGATCTTCAAATGGTTCAAATATCTCTGAGCACTATGGACTCAACATCTGAGGTCATCAGTCTCCTAGAACCTGGAACTACTTAAACCTAACTAACCTAAGGACATCACACACATCCGAGCCCGAGGCAGTGTTCGAACCTGCGCCCGTAGCAGCCTCGTGGTTCCGGTCTGAAGCGCCTAGAACCGCTCGGCCACCGCGGCCGGCTTTGTGGATCTTACACGAAATATACGTTAGCGGCAAAAGAATCGTTCTGCAGTCGCCCTCAAATACCGGTTCTCCTTATTTCCACAATAGCGTCTCGCGCAAACAGCGTCGACTTGCCTCGAGGGATTCCCATTTGAGTTCACGAAGATTATCTGTAACACTTGCGAGCTAATCGGTTCCAGGTAAACATCTAGCAGCACGCCTCTGAATTGCTTCTATGTCTTTCTTTAATCCACTTTGATGGGGATCCCAAACACTCAAACAGTACTTGAGAATTGGTTACATGTGTATTCTATATACAGACCTTTATACATGAGCTACACTTCCACAAATTTCTCCTAGTAGAAAGAAATCGAGCATTCATCTTTCCTCCTACCACTCTGACGCGCTCATTCGATTTCGTATCATTTTGCAACGTTACGCCTGTATGTTGAATCGATGTGGCTGTGTCACGTAGCAACCTGCTAATGGTGTGTTCGAACTTTACTGGATTGTTTTTCCTACTCGTCCCAGTTAGCTTAACGTTTTCCTACATTTGAAGCGAGCTGAAATTTATCAAACCAACTAGAAATTTTGTCTACGTCATCTTGTATACTGCTATTCGTGTATACTCTTATTCGTGATGTTTTAACGCATATTTCCATGAAACTTCGTCTCAAATCATTCAGTTGATTTCTTTTCCAGTTTTCACACAGCCCGTGATATACTGCCATACAATACTCCAGAGGTATATTCTCACAAATGTCTAAATTAACGCCTTTGTTTGATGCTAGTAGATGTCATGTGACGGGGAATGCTCTCTTCTCATCTGCCTCTTCCATCTTCCTTCCTTTGTCATGGATTCATGATTACCTGTCAGAAAGGATACAGTTCGAGTCATTGACGGGAAGTCTTCTAGTGAAACAGAAGTGATTTCTAGCGTTCCCAAGGACGTTTTATAGGCCCTCTTGTGTTCTTAATCTACATAGGTGATTTAGTAGTCTTCTTACAGTTTTTGAAGATGATGATGTAGTTTACCGTCCAGCATACTCGTCGTGAAGTCAATATGAATTAAAAAATTAGTTATATTAGATCTCTGCGTAGGGCGAAAAGTGTCATTATGAGTACTAAGGGACTCCCATTAGGTTTCGATTACACAACAAATTAAACAAATTTAAAGATTGTTGATTCAATTAAATACCTACGCATTACAATTACGAATAGCTTAATCTGGAAGCACCACACACAAAATATTGTGCAGAAGGCGAACCAAAGTCTCAGTTTTAGTGGCAGAACACTCGGAATATGCACCAAATCCAGTAAAGAAATTGCATGCACTACGCTTGTCCGTCCTCTTATGGAGTATTGTTGCGCGGTATGCAATCCTGACCAGATACATCTACATCTACACCTATGTGAGTACTCTGCAATTCGCAATTATGTTCCTGGCTGAGGATTCGTCAAAACACCGTCAAGCTCTTAATCTACCGTTCCGCTCTGGCAACACACGGGAAATACGAACACTTAAATCTTTCCGTCCAAGCTCTTATTTCTCTTATTTTATTATGATGCTCATTCTTCCCTATGTATCTGGGTGCCAACAAAGTTAGTGGAAATATCCTGCCGCCAATTTTTTTTTTTTTTTTTTTTTTTTTTTTTTTACGATTACCACAACCAAAATGCGTATCGCATTCGTGGAACTGTCTGCCTATTTCACTACAATAGAAAACGAGCTGCAACTCTTTGAACTTTTGCGGTGGCATTCGTCAGTCCTTTCTGATGCGACTACCATACCACGCTGCAATACTCCAGAAGAGGGCAGATAACTGTAGTGCAAGCAGTCTCTTCAGTAGGCCGGTACCACTTTCAGTGTTCTGTCAGTAAATCACAGATAGGATTGATGGAATGGTATTGAAAACATTGGAAGAAATACGGCTCGTTTTATACTATCGCGGAATAGGGGAGAGAGAGCCACGGATATGATAAGCGAGTTGCGGCAGCACTCAATAAAACAAAGGTGTTTTATTTTACGCCGAAGTCTTTTCTCGAAACTTAAACCAACAACTTTCCCCTGCAAATGCGAAAATTTTTTTTTACTCTCACCAAAATAGGAAGAAACAACCGCCGTGATTAAACAAGAGAAATCAGAGTTATCACACAAAGGGTGAAATGTTCATTTTTCCCATGTGCTATTCGAGAGTGAAACGGTAGTGGAACGGACTGAATATGGTTACATGAACCTCTGTCAACCACTGTAATGCAAATTGGGGAGTAGACACGTAGACGTAGATGTAGATAGATACATGATGTATAAGTTTTCTGCCCCCTCGGTTAATTCTGTGGTTTGTATGTAGGAATATCATCCAGAAACCCTAATACAGGAAGTGTCGAAATTGAGTGGTGTCTTCAAAAACGAAAAGACGGTGGAATAACGTTTTTTGCCCGCTAACTAACCGTAACAGGCATTTCTTTCTTTTAAACCTGCATGAACTCTTTTTATAAATTCAGCGACAATTTCAATAGATCAAAAGCAGTTTAGTGGTGTGGTATAACAATTGAACTTCTCGGGTGGAAAGTCTGTAAACCGAGCTTGATGACGTTCCTCACAGAGTTATTTAACAAAAGAATAAATTATACCTTTAGTTCATTGAGGGTCTTACGATGGAATATCTAAATAACTGTAAGTATTTTGTATGATGCTGTCCACTGCCAACATCTCTGATTGAAAGTAACAAAAGTAGCGAAAGTAAAAACTGAAAAATTACTACTGGAAGCGTAATATGGAGATCAAAAAAGACATAGAATTATTTTTTTAATAACGTACACATCTGTTGCGCTAACATTTAAGTTTTCAACGACGGCTGTTGTTGTGAGGGTCTGGTACAGAAATGTCGACCGTTTTCTCTTACGTTTACAAATTGAAGGTAATGTGGGCTGACTGGGTACATACATTAAAAACCTATAGCAGAACATCACTGCACATGTAGGAAGTGGACAAAAATATGGAAACACCAAAAAAACATAACACAACACAAAAACACATTACCGCGCCTAATACGGTGCCGGAAAACAATTGGCATTTAAAACAAGTTCCAGTCATCTGGGGATGGACAAATACACGTCCTGTATGAAACTTCCTGGCAGATTAAAGCAATGTGCAGGATCGAGACTCGAACTCTGGAATTCTCATTCTGGAAACATCCCCCAGGCTGTGGCTAAACCATGTCTCCGCAATATCCTTTCTTCCAGGAATGCTAGTTTTCAAGGTTCGCAGAAGAGCTTCTGTGAAGTTTGGAAGGTAGGAGATGAGGTACTGGCAGAATTGAAGCTGTGAGAACGGGTCGAGAGTCGAGCTTGGGTAGCTCGGATGGTGGAGCACTTGCAAGTGAAAGGCGAAGGTCCCGAGTTCGAGTCTCGCTCCGGCACACAGTTTTAATCTGCCAGGAAATTTTATATCAGCGCACACTCCACTGCAGAGTGAAAATCTCATTCTGGAAATGTCCTATATGGTTTTCCTGCAAAATAGTGGCAAGCTAAAGTAACGATGATGGAGCTGGATAGCGATCACGCGCCCTTCTCTCCAAAGTGGACTTCAAAGCCCCAACAATATTTATAGCTGATGACTGTGGCGGTCAGGGGAGATACGACGCTTGATCCTCGCTCCCACAAAACCATTCTAGACGATGTGAGCTGTGTGGCCAGTGGCCCTGTCACGTTGGAACACAGCGTCACCATTGGTATACAAACATTGTGCCATATAATGGACATGATCACTCAAAACGGTCACATAATCTTGGCAATAATGCGATCTTGCAGAGCACCCATGGGGCCCTTGGAATGTTCCCCAAATCGTAGCCGAAACCCATCATGTTTCACTTTTAGGACGTACACTCGGCTGGACGTTGGAAACAGCGTGCGATAAGACTCATCCGACCAAATCACTTTCATACAGAATTCAGGAGTTTAGGTGGTATGGCTTCAACACATCATTTTCTTGTTACGGACATTTGCACTTCCAGGTCATCCTGCAATTCCCCGCTTATGATACCCCCTTCGTGTTGTTTTGGTGCTGAAAACGTTTGCGACCGTGACATTCAGTTCTGCAGTAACTTTTGCAGCCACTGCTCTCTTACTCTACTGGCCATTAAAATTGCTACACCAAGAAGTGTCGTGCTACATATGCGAAATTTAACCGACAGGAAGAAGATGCTGTGATATGCAAATGATTAGCTTTTCAGAGCATTCACACAAGGCTGGCGCCGGTGGTGACACCTACAACGTGCTGACATGAGGAAAGTTTCCAACCGATTTCTCATACACAAACAGCAGTAGACCGGCGTTGCCTGGAGAAACGTTGTTGTAATGCCTCGTGTAAGGAGGAGAAATGCGTACCGTCACGTTTCCGACTTTGATAAAGGTCGGATTGTAGCCTATCGCGATTCCGGTTTATCGTTTCGCGACATTGCTGCTCGCGTTGGTCGAGATCCAATGACTGTTAGCCGAATATGGAATCGGTGGGTTCAGGAGGGTAATACGGAACACCGTGCTGAATCCCAACGGCCTCGTATCACTAGCAGTCGAGATAACAGGCATCAACAGATGGGGACGTTTGCAAGACAACAACCATCTGCACGAACAGTTCGACGACGTTTGTAGCAGCATGGGCTATCAGCTCGGAGACCATAGCTGCAGTTACCCTTGACGCTGCATCACAGACAGGAGCGCCTGTGATGGTGTACTCAACGACGAACCTGGGTGCACGAATGGGAAAACGTCATTATTTCGGATGAATCCAGGTTCTGTTTACAGCATAATGATGGTCGCATCCGTGTTTGGCGACATCGCGGTGAACGCACATTGGAAGCTTGTATTCGTCATCGCCATACTGGCGTATCACCCAGCGTGATGGTATGGGGTGACATTGGTTACACGTCTCGGTCACCTCTTGCTCGCATTGACGGCAATTTGAACAGTGGACGTTACATATCAGATGTATTACGACCCGTGGTTCTACCCTTCATTCGATCCCTGCGAAACCCTACATTTCAGCAGGATAATGCACGACCGAACGTTGCAGGTCCTGTATGGGCCTTTCTGGATACAGAAAATGTTGGACTGCTGCCCTGGCCAGCAGATTCTCCAAATTTCTCACCAACTGAAAACGTCTGTATTTTTCGTTACAATCCTCTGCAATGACTGTCCATCACAAGTACTCAACACACTCTTTCGTCCACGCTGTGATTTAGCGATGATGTTTTTCCTGCTACGGTCGCAGGTTCAAATCCTGCCTCAGGCGTCGAGGTGTGATGTCCATAGGTTAGTTAGGTTTAAGTAGTTCTAAGTCTAGCGAACTGATGACCTCAGATGTTAAGTCCCATAGTGCTTAGAGCCATTTGAAACATTTTAATGTTTTTCTGCGTTCCCTGTACGCGTTCTAAATGTTTCATACTGTGCCCTTTAACACAAAACACTATGACTATCTTGGTTACGGAAGTACCCCCCAACGAGCACAAACAAACTGCCCACGTTCGAATTCACTTGGCTACAACATAAGACACTGACAACTACACAGAACACTATTCTCATCATGACTGACACTTTCAGTGCACTGAGGACACTGTAAGAGGCCGTTCGCGGTCAGATACAATAGCGAAACTTGCAGGATTGGATAGCATCTGCATTTAAGTTCAAGCATGCGTTTTTGGCGATGTTTTCATACTTTCGTCCAACCCTATAATTTAAAACAGTAATGCATGGGAATGTGTAGAGGACTCTCATTCAAGTGATGACTGCGGTGTCGCTGGTGGTATTGGTGATGCTGGTGTTTGTAATGGTGTTGGTGGTGGCGGTGGTGGTGGTGGTGGTGGTGGTGACAGAGTGTTTTACAAAAACAAAAAATTCTACATCTACATGGATACTCTGCAAATCACATTTAAGTGGCTGGCAGGGGGTTCATCGACCCACCTTCACAATTATTCTCTATTACCCCAATCTCGTATAGCGCGCGGAAAGAACAAACACCTATATCTTTCCGTACGAGCTCTGATATCCCTTATTTTATCATGGTTATCCATTCTCGCTATGTACATTGGTGTCAACAAAATATTTTCGCATTCGGAAGAGAAAGCTGGTGATTGAAATTTCGTGAGTAGTTTCCGCCTCAGCGAAAAACGAGTTTGGCTTAATGATGTCCACCCCAAATCTTGTATCATTTCAGTGACACACTCTCCCCTATTTTTCGATGATAATAATAATAATAATAGAATAATGCTGCCCTTCTTTAAACTTTTTCGATGTACTCCGTCAGTCCTATCTGGTAAGGATCCCACACCGCGCAGCAGTATTCCAAAAGAGGACAGACAACCATTGTGTAGGGAGTCTCCTTACATTTTTTTAAAGTGTTCTGCCAATAAAACGCTGTATCTGGCTAGCCTTCTCCACAACATTTTCTATTCGTTCTTTTCAGTGTAAGTTGTTCGTAATTGTAATTCCTAGGTATTTAGTTGAATTTACGGCCTTAAGATTTGACTGATTTATCGTGTTACCGAAGATTAACGGATTCCTTTTAGCACTCATGTTTTTCTCTGCCTCGTGATGACTGGGTGTTGTGTGCTGTCTTTAGGTTAGTTAGTTTTAAGTAGTTCTAAGTACTAGGGGACTGGTGACCATAGATGTTAAGTCCCATAGTGCTCAGAGCCAAGCACTCATGTGGATGACATCACACTTTTCATTATTTAGGGTTATTTAGGGTCAACTGTCAATTTTCACACCATGCACATCTCGTAATCATTTTGCAATTTGTTTTGATCTTCTGATGACTTTATTAGTCGATAAATAGCAGCGTCATCTGCAAACGACGTAAGACGGCTACTAATATTGTCTCCCAAATCGTTTATGTAGATAAGTAACAGCAAAGGGCCTGTAACACTACCTTGAGGAACGCCAGAAATTACTTCCGTTTCACTCGATGACTTTCTGTCAGTTACTACGAACTGTGACCTTTCTGACAGGATATCAGAAATCCAGTAACATAACTGAGACGATATTCTATAAGCACGCAATTTCACTACAAGCCACTTGAGTGGTACAGTGTCAAAAGCCTTCCGGAAAGCCAGAAATATGGAATCAATCTGAAATCCCTTGTCAATAGCACACTCAACACTTCATGTGAGTAAAAAGCTATTTGGGTTTCACGAGAACGATGTTTTCTAAATTCGTGTTGACTGTGTGTCGATAGATCGTTTTCTTCGAGGTAATTCATACTGTTCGAACACAATATATGTTCCAAAATCCTGCTGCATATCGACGTTAATGATATGGGCCTGTAATTTAGTGGATTAATCTTACTACCTTCCTTGAATATTGGTGTGACCTGTGCAACTTTCCAGTCTTTGGGTACAGATCTTTCGTCGAGTCAGTTGTCAAGTACGCAGCTATTGCATCAGCATACTCTGAAAGGAACCTCACTGGTATACAGTCTGGGCCAGAAGACTTGGTTTTATCAAGTGATTTTAGTTGCTTCACTACTCCGAGGATATTTACTTCTAAGTTACTCATATTGACAGCTGTTCTTAATTTGAATTCTGGAATATTTACTTCGTCTTGTTTTGTGAATTCATTTCGGGAGGCTGTGTTTAGTAACTCTGCTTTGGCAGCACTGTTTTCGATAGTATATCCATTGCTAATGAGCAGAGAAGGCATTGATAATGTATTATTAATACATTCCAATTCTTCAGTAATCTTCCTTTCCCCTCTTAGAGGGGCTTCACTCCGATGCTCTGGCATTCATACGGACACCAAAGAAATATTTCACTTCGCGCTACGGACTAAGTATTGCTATATTGACTTCTCACTATATTTCCGCCACATCATTGTCAATCGCTATCGCAGAACAGACATTTTCTAGATCAGCCAAAGCATTTATTCTCTTTGGCGCACCCGTCTTTAAGTATTTTGAACGTGTCTGCCAAAAATACATTTTTATTACTCTACTTACTGTGAAGACTATGAAGACTATATTATATACTCATGTACGTATTACTGCAGTATAATGGTGTGACTAGGTAAACAGAGCGGTAAGTAAAACGGAGAGTCTCCAGAACGAATTTTCGCATTGCAGTGTAGTATGCACCGATTTCAAACTCTCTCACAGTTTAAAACTTCTCAGTGGACTAGGACTCGAACCTGGTCAAGTTTAATTTATTCCAAAATAAATAGTTCTTTAAGAAATACACGCACTCGATGTGTACTAATACGGATAAAAGTAAAGACGATCTATTTTAAATGTCAGTATATTATTTCATTCCTCATATTCAATGTAGGCATGCAACGATGAAAGATTTAAAAAATGTAATACTACATCCGCTGTGCCATTTATCCATAATACAGCGATTATTCTTCGTGTCAGTTTAACAGACAGGGTTTCCTTTGACATGCGTTACATATTCATGAACTCATATATAATGCGCGCCATAAACAGTTCATTGGCTGTGCACGTTGATAATTAATTAAACTGAACGATAATTTTAAATCCTTTATTGTATGATGGGCAATCAGTACTACTTGAATTGGTCTGAATTCATCTAGAATTTTTGTTGCAGTGGCTTTGTGATAACTTTAAAACAATACACTAAATGGTTAGAAATATCAATACAAAATTAAAGTAGTTTCAAAACTGAAAATTCGTTTCCTCTTATAGTGCTCACGTAGTCAAGGGGTCTTTTTACATTACGTCATTGTTTTTCTTTTTAACAACGCTGGAATGCTGTATAACAGTTGCGAGTAAGGTGTACTTCACATGACCCTTATATAATAATGTGAGATTTGTTACTTTATTACTTTCACTGAGGTCAGAGGCTTTTTAATGCAGTATGTATTCAATTTACGTAACTTGTTTTATCAAGAGAGATCGCTGAAGAGAATCGATATAAAGTTTATATTGTGATAAATTGTTAACTTCTACTAACCAGTATCAATGGAATGATTCTCACTAAAATACAGTATTACTGTTACCTAAGTCAACCTATGAGCTATTCTCGAAGCTGATGATAAGGTTACTATGGTGACTGCAACACCAGTAAGTGTAGCTAAGTGGCGCAGGCTCGCAGTATATTAATGATAGAGACGGTGGAGGGATCCTGTATTGCCTACAGAGTGCCTCTTATCAGAAACTACTTCACTGTGCACTTCATGTGATACTTGCAACGAGAAGAGAACTGCGACCTCCGCGCTGTTACTTTGAAACATTTGGAGGATAACGCTTGGGTCTAAACAATTTTTGCAGAGGTGATGTCATTTTGACGTCACACACACACTATCGACGACCGATGATCGGATATCGATTTTCGGTAGCATTCTATAAGGACCTCTCACAAGATTTATTGCTCGCGTACCGGAGATTTACAGAAACATTTCATTCTTGGAATGATTTATTTTAATTATTTATATAATATCACGTGGCGATTTATCAACGTTTAATACCTTCATATAAGAGTTTACTCTTAGGAGTGAGTTATTATCGTCAATAATTTACAAATTAAGAACGAAACACACTTCTTTTATAATTTTCAGTTTGCCGTTTCAGTGTAATGGAGCACAGAAAATTTGTCATTAACACATCACCATTATCATTAAATATCATGCATCAACGATACAAGCTTTGAAGATAGAATATGACAGCCAAGGCCGGAGTTAAACATCGCATGGGTAAGTGCTAAAGTAATAAATAACGTCGTGGTTCCTGGCGTCGAAAGCTGTTGGTTCGCATCCCGTTAAATGTAACTGTTTCATGTAAGCGTTGTTAGCACGTTCTGTTACTTTGTTATGAATGTAATACAAGTATGTTATGCAATACTAAATGTTATTTACATTCAGTCACATCCGACAATGATGGATGAAATAAATATTTAACTATTTTGGAGTATGTGCTTAGGCAGGAAATTAAGGAGACACTTAAATTTCTGCGACTGAAACGTGCAACAATAAAATTCAACTTCTTCCTCCTCACAAATATTTGGCTCTTTATTTCCGAATATGTACGACTTTAGACTATGTGGATATGCAGAAACCTGAGAATGCAGCTTAAACGGCTGCGAGTGAATCGAAGAGCAATGATATTCACATTCTTCCTTGTCACAAAGTCGATAGTCGATCATGCGGTTGTCGATATTGCACGTGACGTCAAAATCACGTCACGTTTGCGTTTACAGTAATTATATTAGATTAGATTTACTTTCATTGCAATTGATGCGAAGTGAGGAGGTCCTCCAGGATGTAGAACATGTCAGAAAAAACAGTAATACTTAACAAATATTTACAACTCAAACAACCTAATGTACCATTCCACAGGTCCCAGGCGAATTATCCTCAATTTTTTTAATGAACACTATATGACAGAATCATTTTACAAATACTAATGCACTGAATTTAAAATAAAAAAAGTTTTTCTTTTATTTATAAGGTAATAAACACATAATAGAACTACTACAATACTTATTTACAATGAACACATTACTGCACTGAAATGGTACAGAAGTTGGATTGTACTTACACACACACACACACACACACACACACACACACACACACACACACACACACACACACACTCTTAAATAAGTAAATAAGATTTTAGCAGTTTGCCCACGCTAGAACAATTTAACTGACGATGTTTTCTTCTGCTTTTTCAGAGACAACTGAACGCGGCGGACTTCCTCATTTCGAGCGACCTTAAGTACGTCCTGCTCGTGTATAACAAGAAAAAGGTGAGTGAGCGGTTTCATTCTCGTATACACTAAAAGGTTCTGCCCGATTTGTTGTTGAGAAGTGGCATCATACAATCAGTCACACCTGGAACCCTTTGCAGGCATCATTCTTCAGAGGCCGTGCGGGGTAGCCGCGCGGTCTTGGGCACTTTGCCACAGTTCGCGCGACTACACCCGTCGGAGGTTCGAGTCCTCTCTCGGGCATGGGTGTGTGTGTCGTCCTTAGCGTAAGTTAGATTAAGTAGTGTGTGAGCCTAGGGACCGATAACCTCAGGAGTTTGGTCCCATGGGAATTACCACAAATTTCCAACAAATTACCATTGTTCAGACACTTTAATCATAGTTCACATGACGTTTATTTATACAGTAATCTCGTTTCATAAATCTACGAGTACATGCATCTCCTCCCCTCACATCCCTCCTCTGTTTTCCCACAACCAACTGCAATACTAGTTTCTTCGGGGTAAAATTAATCGATACTGTTTTCTAATGATAATAAAGCACAGTTTAAGTATACTGCACAGTGATGCATATGCAGTCCTAAAGAATTGGAAATAATAGATATTGACATCATGTTTATGTATTTGGGATCGTTTGTTGTAATTCCATTATACTGAATAGGAGTTTTACTAATTGATATGTTCCTCTGTTGTCTGCTGTGAATTATTACGCACTTGTGCCACAATATATTCGACGAAGGTTTCTTCTTTGACATTCGTAACATAGTTCGTCTAAAAATCTTTTGTTGATATACCTTCGTATTGAACTACATAAACCGCAAAGCAAAACAGTAGGACAACCACGATACTCCAAAGCCTGTCAACTACACTGTCCAGTAACATTAATGTGACCACCTGTCAGAAGCCTCCATAACAACCTTTAATAGTGCAGATCGCTATGCGAAGTTCAAGAGAATCATTGAAGCTCTGGAAGGGACCGACAGGGATGTGGAGCCATGCCGACTACATTACCATGGGCAGCTGCGCTATTTTTCGCGCTTGAAGATCCATGCCGTGTACAGACCGTTTGGAGGTGACCCCACAGATTCTTGACTGGATTTTAATCTGGGGTTGCTTGCTGGGGGAGTACGGTAAACTCGTCTTCAAACTGCGCAACTACACTGCTAGCTATGTGACATGTTGCATTGTCCTGCTGGTAGATGTCATCGTTTCGAGGAAAAGCAAACTGAATGAAGAGGTGGACGTGGTCACCAAAGAAAGATGCAAATTTGTTTATCCATTATGCCTTCCAGAATGACAAACTCATCCAGACCATAATGTTCCCTTTTCCAGCCTGGACCCTTCCGGCGATTGTCACAGGGAAAGATTTAGACTTTCCATGGCGTACATGCCAACGGTCATCTGTCCGATTGAGTTGAAAAAGTGATTCATCTGTAAAAGCGACGTGTACTGGCGTGCAAATTCAGTCAGCTTTGGTGCATGAACCAGTCGCTTGCTGTGGAGGCCCATATGCAGCAACGTTCGCTGAACGATCGATGAAGAGACACTTTGGTAGCATCTTGATTCATATGAGCGGTCAGTTGCTCAACAGTTGCATGTTTGTTCGCCCATGTAGTGTCCTGCGGTCGGCAGGAAAGAACTACGAGTCGGATTTGAACACCCTTTATTATAATAAAAGAATATAGGCCTTCTCGGCGTACATTAATTTTTTAACGCAAGAACGACAAGAAGACCCCACAACTCTTGTGAATGTAAAACCGGATGAGAAAACAAGCCAATGGAAGAAAGTAAAAACAAAATTCAACTCTACTAAAAACAAGATGCAATGTGCTACTAAAATGCTATAGTGAGTGTATACAACGCTAGAGCCGGCGTAAGTACTCGTACTTGCCGGAGCTGTTCATAACAGTAGGTAAACAATGCCGGTCTGACTGTGTGGGCGAGCTTATAAGGCCGAGTTGGCGGAGCGTCACATGAGTTCAAATTGGTGGAGCACTGTCACATGTTATCTGGCGAAGTAGTTCCGTGTTTATTCAGAAAGCTTGTTATTGTTTATATTCACTGGCGATGTTTCGCTCTACGCTCTTGAAAGGAGGTCGGCATCCCATCTTGCTTGTCGGTTGTGCGGGCCCTCTAACTGATAAGGGGCCGCTACGACAACCCGCACACATCTCCGCAACCGTAGTTCATCCCTATTGTCTGTGGTCCGTGGTGCACCATAGTTGCCTCGGCACGAGTTTGGGATAGTGCCGTTTTTCTTTGGATGGTATACTTTAACCACAGCGGCATCAGAGTAGTTTACAGACTTAGCCATTTCGGAAATGCTTCCATCCTTGCCCCAAAAGCCACTAATCATGCCCTTATGGCTATCACATCAGTCGCTCTGCTTCCACAATATGCTAATGACTGTACTGTCGTTCTTTTCTCCCAAGACGCTCTATACATATACAGGGTGTCCCAAAAAGAATGACCCTATTTTAACTTGTAATAACATTGACACAAATGTCACTAGGTTACTGAAACAGCGCTAGATGTAATCGGTATAGTCTAGAGTTTCAGAAAAAATCCGCTAGATGTCGATACGAGCGCTGACATGGAGCGTGCAGCCAGTCTCGTGCAATATGGCGTCCGCTTAACAGAAGGCGTATTGTGTTATTGAATTTAGTCGTATTCAATCAGTGATCGCAGTTCAGCGGGCGTTTCATATTCGATTTCGTGCTAAACCACCATCACAAAGGAACATTCGACGGTGGTATAAACAGTTTGAAGAAATAGGGAGCCTTTGTAAAGGCAAAAGTCATGGATTGCCAGTTTGGGGTGAATTCGGCTATCGGCTACATGACGTCGGTGCAGACAATGGAGGACATATTAAACATTTGTGATGGATTTTTATTAACTTCTGTCTTTTCTGAGTAATTTAGTATGCAATTTGTTGGTGTCAAGCCCTTCTTCCTAATAAGTAATTCTATTTAAAATCGGGTCATTCTTTTTGGGACACCCTGTATAACCCACTGTTAAGTGCTGCCACCATCCGCTGTGGCCGAGCGGTTCAGAACCGCGTTGCTGCTATGGTCCCAGGTTCGAATCCTGCCTCGGGCATGGATGTGTGTGATGTCCTTAGTTTATTTAGGTTTACGTAGTTCTAGGGGACTGATGACCTCAGATGTTAAGTCCCATAGTGTTCAGAGCCATTTGAACCATTTTTAAGTGCTGCCAGCTGCCGCCTATGAGTGGTTGTTGCGCCCTGAAGTCTAAAATAGCCGGTGGTCATATTAATGTGACTGGACTGTGTAGTTTCCATGTCATCAGGACGGTACAGACCACAGTCTTACATAGAATGGTATTGAGTGGCCTACAGCAGGCACAACTGAGTAAGGCCAGCCTCTAAAGCACAAGAAGGCAACACCTAATTTATCCTTCTGCCTTACATCATTCAAGCAGTTGCGAAGTAGACATACATTTGCCGAATGCAGAGATAATCAAATCCACTCCCACAGCAACAGTATCACCACATTACCTCAAGCAGCATCAAGACTGTGTATGCACATGCCGCCAACGAGCACCAAACTGGATATTCTACAAGTGATGGTAGCTGTTGTTCACTGGATTCAGCACTAGACCAGAGTGCAATTAACCTTCAACTATTGCCACACACTGTCTTCATACTATAGTAAAGTATTATGTATGTCCTAGAAATAAATTATTGTAAATTGGTAATACGTGTTCCCATAATTTTGCCATAGAGTTGCCTAACGCTATTTTGTCTGTGATGAGAATGTGCAGTTGCTGTATACAAGCAAGACTTCTCATAACAGAAATTTCTTCGGTGATAGAGCTTATCTTCCTGTCACAAATTTATATTTGACACCAGGAGTATTTGGTGAACGCAATTAGGTACCTACCCTGTTTTCATCACCAGGTTGGGAACTATTTGCATAACGCAGAAGCATAAAACGGGCCTTGCCTTGTTACATCAATTCTGGAGGCTGCCTGAACTCATTCTCGAGTGCAGGCAGCTCGGTGTCCTTCTGTCTATGGCTGTGTTCTCTATCTTCTGGAGAACACGGCACTATTCATTTGAATTAAGATTGATGATAATCTAACTCACTTAATGCTGTTTCTGTGGTCTTGTTTTACGTTACATTCAGTAATCTTGAGCCTGAAAGCAAACACCCTGAAACACTCGGCGTAAGCCTTCAGACCAGAGGAGGGAAGGTTATGACCTGGGCGATATCATCATTCTGGAAGGTACAATGGATGAGTCCAAGTTTTCGTCTGTTCTTGAGACAATGTCCACACCTACATGCAGTTTGCTTTTCCTTGGCACGATATTATCTACCAGTAGGACAATGCAACGTGTCACACCACTCCCAGTGTACGTGCATAGTTCAGAGAGCACTACGGTGAGTTTAACGTCTTCCCCCAGCCACCAAATTACGCGAATTTAAACCAGATCAGGAACCTGTGGGATCCCCTCGATAGGCTGTTCTCGCCAAGGATCCTCAACCAAGGTTATGGTGTGGGGAATGTTTTTGTGCATAACGTTATGGAAGATACAATGGATCAACACTAGTACGCATCTATTCTTGTGGAACATTTCCATCCATACATGCAGTTTTCATTTCCTCGGATCGATGACAACTACCAGCAGGAAAATGCAACATGTAACACAGTTCGCAGTGTATGTGCGTATTTTGAAGAGCACAGGGACGAGTTTACTATACTCTGGTGCCACCAGACTCCCCGGATTCAAACCCAGTGGTACCACTTCGAGCGGGCTGTTAGCGGTTTGGATCCTCCACAAAGAAACGTAGCGCACCTGGCCACGACGCCGGAGTCGGCTTGACTCCACATCCCTGTCGGTACCTTATAGAACCTCACTGACTCTTCGCGCTGCAAAACGCTGATAAACATCTTTTGACAGGTGGTCGTATTAATGGGACCGGACAATATTTGTGTACTAAAACGGCTAGGCCACGAATTTATCCTATATCGCAAAACCAGCGCGAAATGAGAAGTGTTGTGCAGGCTTATCACACCAGTGTTGTGCAAACATATCAAATATGTAGAGCACGAAGTCCACTGCTCACGAGGACGCAGGTGCAGGTATTGTTTTCGAGAGTTGTCTCATTCAGGCTGGCTCGCGCAATGAATGTTTGTGCCAACCAGTTAGGGGATAATTTTTATGACACCAAAATTGATGAGGTGATTGTCATCCGAAAAGGACAGTATCCGCCCGTTCATACACATTTTCGATCTATCATACAATACAGGGTGTAAATTTTAAGTTGACAAACCAGAATAACTCGAAAAATAAGCTTCACACTAAAAAAATGCGTAGAATCCAAAGTTGATTATTTCCTAGGGGGACATCTGCTGGTGCTAAAATTAGCCCTGCACCCCAGCCCCTTGAGGATGGGGCGGGAGGCAACTTTAAAATTTCAAATGGGAACACCTATTTTTTATTGCTCAATCAGATTATAGATTAAAAAACTACGTACATTTTGTCTTAAACATTAGTTTTGATTCTTGGTTGTTGGGTCTGTAATTCAAGAAAATACATGTTCTCATTTTTGCATAGGAAATGGTTACGGATAAAAAAAATACTTATTTACTTTGTAAATTTTGATTCGGTAAAACTAAAACTCTCCCTCTCTCCCTATAGGATGGAGTTTGAGAGAGAGGAATTAGAGTTTTACAAATGTTGACCCAAATATTAATTTTTTCCGCAGATTCTGACTAGCTAACTAACTAACCAAACATCCTACTTACTAACGAGTGAAATCATTAACTAAAAAACTAACTGATTCACGAACCTAATTCGTTATTAGATTCGGAGTAATCACTCTTGTTTGTCGAGAAGTCTCACAACTGGGGTGCTTGCTTAGTTTGGGTCTTTTAGTTAGTTAGCTAGTCAGATCAATTGTTTGATAATTATAAGTTGTGTGGCCTCATGACCACGAAACAAACAAAACTTATCCGAATCTGCTGAAAAAATTAATATTTGGGTCAACATTTGTAAATCTCTAATTCCTCTCTCTCAAACCCCACCCTATGGGGAGAGAGGGAGAGTTTTAGTTTTACCGAATCAAAATTTACGAAGTAAATAAGTATTTTTTATTTATCCATAGCCATTTTCCACGCAAGAATGAGAACATGGATTTTCTTGAATTAATTAATTAATATTTAAGACAAAATGTACGTAGTTTTTTATGTAGAGTCTGATTCTACAATAAAAGTAGGGATCCCATTTGAAATTTTAAAGTTGCCTCCCGCTTCCCCCTCAAGGGGCTGGGGTGGCGGGCTAATTTTAGCACCAGTCCCCCTCGAAAATAATCAACTTTAAACTCTACACATATTTTGGTGTGAAGCTTATTTTTCGAGCTATTCTGGTTTGTCAACTTAAAATTTACACCCTGTATATGATCCATTTTTATGCTTTCGGAATCTGCATTTGTCACTTGTGTCAGTAGTTCATGTCGTTATTATATTTTTTCATATAATTTGACAGTAATTGTGGCCTGGGAAAATAATTAGGTTCCCCGTATGAATTGGTGAGAGCCAAACCCTCTTGAATATTTAATAACACTTTAAAGTAAACTACATACACAATTTAAACGCAAGGTTGCGATTAGTTGCCTTCGTTTTCTGGTGGGGTTCCTGTATTTTAGGAGCGCAAGCCGGAAGGTCCGTTGCCCGAGAGTCCGGACGCACCTCTTCAACTTTTCGCAAACGGCTACTGTGACCCTAAACGCTCTCGCCAAGTCTAGCGAACTGCTTCCTCCTGGCCTGTGCCAACACGCAGGGTCCCAGCGTTCTCACAGCATCTGACGAGAAACTTGCTGTCTCCATACCTGCTTGCCCCGTTCAATTACAGCAGAAGAATTAATACACACATCAAAAAAGTTTTGCATCACCTCGGTTCCGACAGTTCTCGAACCTGTGCAGAAAATTGGAATAGAGATCAACATAAACATCATTTCCGCCCTTTTTATTGCTCATGAAAACCGCACATTGTATGCACTGTTGATCCAGATTGTCCCACTCCTCAACGGCGATTCTGTGTAGATCCCTCAGAGTGGTTGGTGGGTCAGGTCGTCCATAAACAGTCCTTTTCAGTCTCTTCCAGGCATGTTCGATAGTGTTAATGTCTGGAGAACATGCTGGCCACTCTAGTCGAGCGATGTTGTTATCCTGAAAATGGTTCAAATGGCTCTGAGCACTATGCGACTTAACTTCTGAGGTCATCAGTCGCCTAGAACTTAGATCTAATTAAACCTAACTAACCTAAGGACATCACACACATCCATGCCCGAGGCAGGATTCGAACCTGCGACCGTAGCGGTCACGCGGTTCCAGACTGAAGCGCCTTTAACCGCACGGCCACACCGGCCGGCGTCGTTATCCTGAAGGAAGTAACTCACAAGATGTGCATTTAGACAAACGCCTCACGAATATGCTGCCGATATGGTTGCACTATCGGTCGGAGGATGCCATTCACGTATCGTACGCCGCCTTCCATGACCGCCAGCGGCGTACGTCGGCCCCCCATCATGCCTCCTCAAAACAGCAGAGAACCTCCATCTTGCTGCATTCGCTGGACAGTGTGTATAAGGAGTTCAGCCCGTCCGGGTTCCCTCCAAACTCGTCTCCGACGATTGTCTTGTTGAAGGCATACGCGACTCTCATCGGTGAAGATAACGTGATGCCTATCCTGAGCGGTCCATTCGGTATGTTTCTGGGCCCATCCGTACCGCGCTAGCCGGCCGGTGTAGCCGAGCTGTTCTAGGCACTTCAGTCTGGAACCGCGCGACCGCTACGGTCGCAGGTTCGAATCCTGCCTCGGGAATGGATGTGTGTAACGTCCTCAGGTTAGTTAGGTTTAATTAGTTCTAAGTTCTAGGGGACTGATGACCTCAGGTGTTAAGTCCCATAGTGCTTAGAGCCATTTAATTTGTACCGCGCTGCATGGTGTCGTGGCTGTAAAGACGGACCTCGCCATGAACGTCGGGAGTGAAGTTACCCATCACGCAACCTATTGCGCACAGTTTGAATCGTAACACTACGTCCTGTGGCTGCACGTACAGCATTATTCAACTTGGTGGCGTTGCTGACAGGCTTTCTCCGAGCATTCATCTACTGCAGCAGTATCCCTTGGGCGGCCTGAGCGAGGCATGTCATCGACGGTTCCTGTCTCTCTGTATCTCCTCCATATCCGAACAACATCGCTTTGGTTCACTCCGAGACGCCTGGACACTTTTCTTGTTGAGAGCCCTTCCTGGCACGTGATCGAACCGCGATATTGACCGTCTAAGTGTGGTTGAACTACAGACAACACGGGCCTTTTATCTCTTTCCTGGTGGAATGACTGGAATTGATCGGCTGTCGGACCCCCTCCGCCAAAGAGGCGCTGCTCATGCATGGTTGTTTACATCTTTGGGCGGGTTTAGTGACATCTCTTAACAGGCAAAGGGACTGTGTCTGTAATAAAATATCCACAGTGAACATCTTCAGGAGTTCTGGGAACTGGGGTGATGCAAAACTTTTTTGATGTATATAAAATGGATTTACGGAGAGAGTTAGAAAAGATGCAACTACTGAAACGTTATTTTAATTATGTAAATTTAAGATGGAGGGGGAAGAAAGGAAATGGGAGGAAATATTTATATGAGCGGCATCGGGATATTAAGCAGATTCCGCGGCGATGAATGAAAATGTGTGTTGGACCGAGACTCGAATCTGGGACCTCTTGCTTTTTAGATAGTTGCGTTAACCACTGCGCAACCCGCCGTACCGTTTATCGCACATTCGCGGACTATCTCGGCACTCTCCCCAGCTGACCAACATTGCCACCTAGCGCCACCTGTCTGCAGTCTCTGTTCATGTCCCTTTCGCTCGTTAATTTTTGATCACCGCTGGAGGTCTAAAGTAACTGTGCATCCACAGTGACTGTTTTGGATTCACCGAGGCGAATCAGTTATATGAATGCGTGGTGTCTGTTCTTTCGGACATGTCCAGAATTATTAATTTATTTTTAATGAAAATGAAGTAAATCTGAGGAAAGAACATTTATTATACAACGTAACGAAATACAGTGTTAGGGCGATGTCTGACTTTGTTTGATTGACCTAAGTGATTCAATGTTGACGTCAGGTGAAGCTGAGTTTTCCAAATTGACATCAGTAATTCGTGTTCTAATGTGTGATTTGTTGTAATTCCTCTGACTAAAAAGCTGTTCACACCTGTTTCCAAAAAATTAAGCCATTTTAAAGCATGTTTGTAAAATGATGGTTATTTCTTCTTGTCAAAATAAGTTTTATAGAGCTCTTCCAAATCAACCTGGTTAAATTCCTCTTTGAACTGTGCATCATATCACATTTCTCAGCATTCCATTTGTGAATGTCCCGGTAGTGAACTCATGTTTACGTATAATGGCGTAGCAAATAATGAAACAAGCAGTTGATGCTTCTTAAAATCTTGAAATCGGTTTTCAAGTCCGTATTTCAGCTCACAATCAGATATCAAAGAAGCAGATTTAATCACTGCCGACTGTGTTACGTCCGATTGCTTTGACAGTGTAGGAAAATGTGTGAAGTCTTTTGTTTGTAACTGTTTTTCCCAAAGCCCAAGTTGTGGTGAATTTTTAAACAAAGGTTCATGCTGCACGTCCACTTCCTTGAAACGTAGGATACATGAAGATGGAAAAACATTAATTTTAAAAGTTTTTCTTTTCTTTTTTAAACAACCTTATATATGAAGGATCGGTGATTAGGGATTTATATCTGTAATGGAAGCTGGATTTTTTATTTGTAATTATAAATAATAAGAGTGCATTTTTCAAGAAAATTAAAATTAAAAATGTGCTAAGTAGCATATATTTATATGACCTAGGTATTAGAACTGAATGGAAAAAAACTAAAAAAAACGAATGACCGAAACTAGACTCGGACCACCAGTCCAATGGTTACCAGTCTCGACCGCTGGTTTTTTTCTCGATCTCTGCATATTTCACGCCTTACGGAAATGCTTGTAGAGGATGCAACTACGGTTAAAATATATATCAACTACGCACTTATGTTTAAAAGCACAACCCCCTGGGAATCGAAACCTGGTTCCCTACTTTGGAGGCTAGCATCGTGCTACAGGTTGAGGTATCAGTCTTTCATTTGAGTACTGCACGTACTTAGGAAACTTTATAGTTTGTTCTCTCGAGAATTTTTGAGAGTAATATTCAACTGCTTTAGGAAATTAATTAGTTCTGAACATCATGTACCATAAATATAAAAAAATTACATATCCTTCACTCAACCTAGCAGCATTGCTTTAAAGTTTCCACCCTTATTTCGACTTCTTTTGTTGTGATTGATTCTAAAAGCTATCCTACATTTCAAGATGATAATGTTATTAGCGGACGGCTGCCCCCGTCGGAGGTTCGAGTCCTCCCTCGGGCATGGGTGTGTGTTGTCCTTAGCGTAAGTTAGTTTAAGTCAGGTTAAGTCGTGTGTAGGCTTAGGGACCGATGACCTCAGCAGTTTGGTCCCTTAAGACTTCACACACATTTGAACATTTTGAATGTTATTAGTTGCTGTAAATAAGAGAGGAAGACAGGTGTATTACGTTGCCCTACGAGGGTTCTCCTCTTCCTCTGTAATGCGGAATCCTTACACGTCATCAGTAAAAACGCATTATTATAATTAAGTATTTATTTATTACGTACTACTAAAATTAAAAGAAGGTACTGAGGCTGAAAGCATTACTAATGTCGACTGGTGTACCGGCTCACCATAATGAACACATAAAATCAATGCAAGCCTGCTAAAATTAAAGACAAGCATCACAGATAATATGTAAAAAGATAAAACTTGGCTTTATTTACCTGAATTGATGATATGTTTATCGCGCTCGAATGTGCACCACATACACTCGTGAAGGGTTGTAACTTTACGGCCGATAGTGTTGTAAGTTTGCAGTAAAGTTAAGTATGGAACATATTTGCTATATCTGGCACTCGTCTCACTCGGGCAGCGCAACAAACGTATCCGGCTGCGCAATTCATACTATGCTGATTGTTGGTTGCATATCGCCAAGGCGAACTATATTTTCTTCAAGATGGTGCGCGGGTTTTCCAAAATAAATCCAGCACAGTGATTTTTTTTTTCAAACAGGAATATGGACTAGAAACCTAACGATAGTTGAATCAGTGAACTGAGATATCCCCTATCGTAATTGGATATAATAAGAAAGACGCTTAATGGAATCTTCTTTTGAGAGTTTCACGTGAAATAGAATTTAAATTTTTCGTTCTTGTGAAACAGCCCCGCGGGCCAATAATTAGTGCCCCGCACTCCGCACGCTGCTCGCGGGCTGTGTGTCGGCCACCGCTGATGTAAGTTCTTTCAATTTACAATAGAAGTAAATCGTCTTATATGCCCTGGCTTTATCCCATAAACCTGTGTCTTCACGGGGTCGGCATGTTAATGGGGATTTGGCAAAACTACAGGGCGGCCGGATGCCCTTCCTATCGCCGCCTCTTCGCACCCCCTCCCCTCCCCCTGGCCAACCATTCTAAATCCCTCTCTTTCCGTCTGTATTATAAACGTGAAAGTGTGAGAACGTTTTGGAAATGTTTACAGATCGTGTCGCTGAGAAGGAACTTGGGTACCAGCCCGGTATTCACCTGGTCAGATGTGGGAAACAACCTAAAAGCCGCATACAAGCTGACCGCACAGTGGGCCATCTTACTTCAAAACCTGGATGTAGTAGAAAAATGTATATAAAATCCTACAACAGTGTGTTCTTTTTAGATTTTTGGGTTCGCTGATTACGAATACGTTGTCGAAATTACAAAATTCAAATTGGCGGATCTAGTACGGAGGATCTAAACAGTAAAAGTAGAAAATTGGAAAAAAGTTCTGGTTATAGGTAGTCTAAGGTCGCTGATAATGAATTAGAAGTCGGAATTGCCGTGTTGAAATGTTTTATTCTAAACTGTACATTTTTCAAAAGAAATCGTCGTCACATTCGACGACTGCGTTACTACCGTTATTTTATAACGCAAAATTAATACGAGTATTATTACACTAACATAAGGCACAACGTGTTGAAATGAACGATGAAACGGACGCGAATCGTACTCATGACAAATATAATTGATCCGTACGACCACTGTTTCCTGGAAACGTCAAATAGATCGCGTTTCCGTTGAGGCTGGTCACCTCATTCACAATTTCGACAAAATTAATGGTAGTTGCTTTTCATTAGCAGCAGACAGCTGAAACGGACTTCCTACATCCTCAGACAATTTGGCTCTTCACCCGCGACTTGACTGTCAGTACCTGCTGCCCATACACTTCGCACAGAGTCAAATATTTGCCTATGTGCTCAGGTTTTTGAATGGGAATTAGATGCTGAAAAACAAATCATTTAAAATGTTCATCACGAGCCGGAGATCAACGCCTCGTGTTTCTGTGTGTGCCGTCGTTTTGTGCTTAAGTGGTTCAGTGTTATTCGTTTTGTGGACCTACGTTCACGTGTGACAATTTTCGTCTATGTATGTGTCCAAGTGTCTGAACAAATTTTATCTTGGACTCTACGCCCGTGAACGGCTCCATGTATTTTAAAAAGTGTTCGTCTCCGTTTATATGTCCACCATATTTTTATCTCACATTGTCTTCATTTGTCTCTTTTCTGTTTCTCTGAGGCCAAAGAGCGGCGTAGTATGCTGCTGCTGGCCTGCCTGTAAACATGTTTCAAAATAATAATAAAGAAAAAAAAAGTTCATCACACGATACAGTGTTTGTTGATTGATTTTCATGTCTGTGATCAAGCAATTGTTTAATTGCTTATTAGTTAATTCATGAGTTATTATCTATTAGTCCACGATAATTTAACAATACTGAGCATTGATTACAGAGTGCTATGCATTACTGCACAATTGTCTACCGTGTGGCCGTCCACCAAAAAGGCGCATATATGCCCACGAAAATTCATTTGAACTTGTAAACTATACTATCAAGATAGAAGAAGAGCCATTTAAAAATTACAGCCACGCAGAAGAAAGTATCTAACAAATTATTCCGGATAATATCGGTAGTAGTTTAAAGTCGATTAGTGTTATCAGAGCAGTTAAAATGCCGTAAATAAACCTTCTGGAGTGCTAACCATCTTATTGTATCCTGACAATTGGGTGGAATCGCTGTCATATATTAAACAGGCCACACAAACAATATCTGAAAAATGTATAGTTGTCCTATTCCCTGTTTACTAACAACTGTCATGGCAAGTATTATATCATCTTGTGACTGGAATGCCACCACTGCATTGGACAAGCATGCACCAATGCCACCTACACAAGATGTCGTGAGACTTAAGGCGGAACGTACACCTTCCCCTGTCTCTGTCCAGAGTTCGAAGCCAGGTGGGGAGGAGCGGATTCGATCTGGGGCCAGCACGTCTCCCCAAATCCCGGTAGCACTGCGCTAACAACGATAATAATAATAAGTAGCTTCGATCTTTTACTTATGACACCGAAAGTGATGAGCTCAGTCTGATTCAAAAAGCAAAGTATTCCTCTCTTTGTCTGGAATTTCGATGTATCATATATGAGCCATACGAGTAATTTCGGTGATTGCGATTGTGAGCCGTGTTGAGAATTGCGATATTGGTAATTTATAGCAGAACTTGTTTCAAACGTTTCCACACGCCACGTATACTGAAGAGCCAAAGAAAATGATACACCTGCCTAATATCGTTTAGGGCGCCTGCAAGCACGCAGAAGTGCCACAACACGACGTGGCAGGGGCTCGATTAACGTCTGAAGTAGTGCTGAATCCTGCAGGGCTGTCCATAAATCAGTAAGACTACGGGGGATGGAGATCTCTTCCGAACAGCACGTTGCAAGGTATCCCACATATGGTCAGTTATGTTCATGTCTGGGGAGTTTGGCGGCCAGCGGAAGTGTTAAACTCAGAAGAATGTTCCTGGAGCCGCTCTGTAGCAATTTTGGACGGGTGGTGTATCGCATTGTCCTGCTGAAATTGCCTAAGTCCGTCGGAATGCCGCCAGACACTTGTCTTATACAGGCGTTGGCGACGGCAGCGCCATATTCTGCCTGTTTACGAATCTCAGTATTTGTATACCCATACCTATACCACTTTCTTTAGCTTTTCAGTGTATTTCTTAATTACGAGGATAAGTCAATTATTATCCGCAATTTAGCTATATTTTTGTTTATTTGGTAGTACTGTCGTTTAACGTTGAAGACGCATGCTTTGTTTATTTGATGTTATATCTTTGCAATTTTCAGGCTGCTAGGTTAGTTTTGTTATCGCTGTCGTGTTGTTAATAATGTCTGCTGAGCTGTCTATTTGCACCAAAGAAGAGCAACGTTAAGTAATCAGTTTTTTGTGGTCTGAAGGCGTATCAGGGGCCGAAATTCATCGAAGACTTTCGGTACAGTACGGAAACAGTGTTTTGTCACAACGGAGTGTCTACGAACGCATTTTCTCGCTTCCCACGCCCGGGTTCCCGGGTTCGATTCACGGCGGGGTCAGGGATTTTCTCTGCCTCGTGATGGCTGGGTGTTGTGTGATGTCCTTAGGTTAGTTCGGTTTAAGTAGTTCTAAGTTCTAAGGGACTGATGACCATAGATGTTAAGTCCCATAGTGCTCAGAGCCATTTGAACCATTTTTTGAACGAACGCATTGAAAAATTCCGAAATGGTCGCACAAGTGTTACGCACGATAAATGAGCCGGACGACTGTTTAACGCCGCAAATGAAGAAACTAATGAGCGTTCACATGAAATGATTCTCTATTAACTATTGACGAAGTGGAACATCGTCTGCAAATTAGTCCGGTTCTGCCTAGTAAATCGTCCACAACAGACTTGGGGTTCATAAAGTTTGTGCAAGATGGGTCCCAAACCAACTTACACAATAGCATAAACAAACGCGCTTGGACATCTGAAAAAAACATTTGGGTCGCTATGGTAACGAAAGGGACAACTTCTTAGACAGGATCATTACTGGTGACGAAACATAGATTCATCATTAAGAGCCGGAGAGTAAATTGCTATGAAATGGAAACATCCAAATTCACCGTACAAGAAAAAGTTCAAGACCCAACCGTCCGCAGGAAAACTGATGCTTACGGATTTTTGGGACGCACAAGATCCAGTACTGGAACATTATGGGGAGAGGGGCACAACAATAAACAGTGTACGTTACAGTGAGATGCTTACTGCCAGGCTAAAGCCTGAAAATCGAAGCAAACGCCGAGGATTGCTGTCAAAAGGTGTTGTGTTGTTGCACGACAATGCCCGTCCGAATACTGCTGCCCATACTGCTGAAACGCTCCAGAAACTCAAATTTGAAGTACTGGAGCCCGCATCTCGTGGTCGTGCGGTAGCGTTCTTGCTTCCCACGCCCGGGTTCCCGGGTTCGATTCCCGGCGGGGTCAGGGATTTTCTCTGCCTCGTGATGGCTGGGTGTTGTGTGCTGTCCTTAGGTTAGTTAGGTTTAATTAGTTCTAAGTTCTAGGCGACTGATGACCTCAGCAGTTGAGTCGCATAGTGCTCAGAGCCATTTTTTGAAGTACTGGAACATTCTCCATATAGTCCCGATCTTGCGCCTTCTGACTATCACTTGTTTGGTCCACTCAAAGATGCATTAAGGTGTCGTCGATTTGCCTTGGACGAAGCAGTGAAAGAAGCGGTGCATTCCTGGCTCGCAGCTCAACCAAGAACCTTCTGTTATGAGGGCACCAGGAGGCTTGTGAAACGGTGGAAAAGTGCGTTGAAACGCAAGGAGACTATGCTCTTGTAAGTTTCCTATTTAATTACAATAAAATTTCATAACTACTTTGAGGATAATAATTGACTTACCCTCTTATATACTACTTTGTGGAACAACTGCCCTACGTTATATGGCAGACCAGTTCTCGCTGGAAAAGCAGTCGGAAAGAAAATGCCAGTTGAGAAGCGCATGTTCGCTGGCTCGGTGCGGTACAGGATAGCTGCAGCAGTCGATACCAGACTCGAACGTCTGTTTACTTCTGCTGTTTGTCCGTTGTGTAGTGGCGAACGGAATGTGATTAGGGGACACAGGGGTACCGGTCACGAGATACTAACGGTGCCACATCCAGTGTCTCACTACTGTTACCAAGTAAACTGGCATTCAGACAGGTACAACGGCTGTGAAGCTGTTTGTTCCGTTAACATCTAGGCAATAGCAGCGTGTCCATTTGCGTGTTCTCTCTCTCTCTCTCTCTCTCTCTCTCTCTCTCTCACACACACACACACACACACACACACACACACACACACACACACACACACAACCGCGCGCGCGGGCGGCCGTTATGGTGTACAATGTGAATCCATAGCCCATTGACGAAATTTTAGAGGTTCTTCATGGATTATTTTTGAAAATATTGTTGCGGATTGTCAGCGATCATAACAGAATATTGAAATTAATTATAAAACATTCTAGTTGGTAAAGGCACGTTTATTAAAAGGTAACCAGTTTCCATTATTACTTGCTCATCTCCAGATCTTCAAAACAGTCATAAGATACAGGATGTAAATTAGAGGCATACATAAAAATAACTTTAAATTAGGTATATAATTACTAAATGTAGGTATACCCATCTTGATGGGCACTGGCTGTAAACGGAGCAGGATCGTCTGAGTGACGATAGTGAACTTCTGGAGAGAACAGCGCAACTATTTTTTAAATACTGAAATCTGCATCTACTGCTGACAGCATGATGAAAGCGTTAGCCGTCAGGTTTAAGTCGAGAGAATTAAAGACAAAAAGAGGTACTTACCAACAAATATAACTCCAAAATTACGTAGAATAACTCTATAATAAAGAAGAAAGAGCTCGTTAATGCAGCTATTGTCAAATAAATTAAGAACTTTTCAAAGGAAACGAATAAACATTGCCGGCCGGTGTGGCCGAGTGGTTCTAGTCGTTTCAGTCTGGAACCGCGCGACCGCTACGGTCGCAGGTTCGAATCCTGCCTCGGGCGTGGATGTGTGTGATGTCCTTAGGTTAGTTAGGTTTAAGTACTTCTAAGTCTAGGGGCCCCCATGAACCATGGACCTTGCCGTTGGTGGGGAGGCTTGCGTGCCTCAGCGATACAGATGGCCGTACCGTAGGTGCAACCACAATGGAGGGGTATCTGTTGAGAGGCCAGACAAACGTGTGGTTCCTGAAGAGGGGCAGCAGCCTTTTCAGTAGTTTCAAGGGCAACAGTCTGGATGATTGACTGATCTGGCCTTGCAACACTAACCAAAACGGCCTTGCTGTGCTGGTACTGCGAACGGCTGAAAGCAAGGGGAAACTACAGCAGTAATTCTTCCCGAGGGCATGCAGCTTTACTGTATGGTTAAATGATGATGGCGTCCTCTTGGGTAAAATATTCCGGAGGTCCCCCATTCGGATCTCCGGGCGGGGATTACTCAGGAAGACGTCGTTATCAGGAGAAAGAAAACTGGCGTTCTACGGATCGGAGCGTGGAATGTCAGATCCCTTAATCGGGCAGGTAGGTTAGAAAATTTGAAAAGGGAAATGGATAGGTTGAAGTTAGATATAGTGCGAATTAGTGGAGTTCGGTGGCAGGAGGAACAAGACTTTTGGTCAGGTGAATACAGGATTATAAATACAAAACCAAATAGGGGTAATGCAGGAGTAGGTATAATAATGAATAAAAAATAGGAGTGCGGGTAAGCTACTACCAACAGCATAGTGAACGCATTATTGTGGCCAATATAGACACGAAACCCATGCCTACTACAGTAGTACAAGTTTATATGCCAACTAGCTCTGCAGATGATGAAGAAATTGACGAAATGTATGATGAGATAAAAGAAATTATTCAGGTAGTGAAGGGAGACGAAAATTTAATAGTCATGGGCGGCTGGAATTCGAGAGTAGGAAAAGGAAACATAGTGGGTGAATATGAATTGGGGGAGAGAAATGAAAGAGGAAGCCGTCTGGTAGAATTTTGCACAGAGCATAACTTAATCATAGCTAACACGTGGTTCAAGAATCATAAAAGAAGGTTGTATACATGGAAGAATCCTGGAGATACTAGAAGGTATCAGATAGATTATATAATGGTAAGACAGAGAGTTAGGAACCAGGTTTTAAATTGTAAGACATTTCCTGGGGCAGATGTGGATTCTGACCACAATCTATTGGTTATGAACTGCAGATTGAAACTGAAGAAACTGCAAAAAGGTGGGAATTTAAGGAGATGGGACCTGGATAAACTGAAAGAACCAGAGGTTGTAGAGAGTTTCAGGGAGAGCATAAGGGAACAATTGACAGGAATGGGGGAAAGAAATACAGTAGAAGAAGAATGGGTAGCTCTGAGGGATGAAGTAGTGCAGGCAGCAGACGATCAAGTAGGTAAAAAGACGAGGGCTAATAGAAATCCTTGGGTAACAGAAGAAATATTGAATTTAATTGATGAAAGGAGAAAATATAAAAATGCAGTAAATGAAGCAGGCAAAAAGGAATACAAACGTCTCAAAAATGAGATCGACAGGAAGTGCAAAATGGCTAAGCAGGGATGGCTAGAGGACAAATGTAAGGATGTAGAGGCTTCTCTCACTAGGGGTAAGATAGATACTGCCTACAGGAAAATTAAAGAGACCTTTGGAGAGAAGAGAACCACTTGTATGAATATCAAGAGCTCAGATGGCAACCCAGTTCTAAGCAAAGAAGGGAAAGCAGAAAGGTGGAAGGAGTATATAGAGGGTCTATACAAGGCCGATGTACTTGAGGACAATGTTATGGAAATGGAAGAGGATGTAGATGAAGATCAAATGGGAGATACGATACTGCGTTCAGATTTTGATAGAGCACTGAAAGATCTAAGTCGAAACAAGGCCCCGCGGGTAGACAACATTCCATTAGAACTACTGACAGCCTTGGGAGAGCCAGTCCTGACAAAACTCTACCATCTGATGTGTATGAGACAGGCGAAATACCCTCAGACTTCAAGAAGAATATAATAATTCCAATCCCAAAGAAAGCAGGTGTTGACAGATGTGAAAATTACCGAACTATCAGTTTAATAAGTCATAGCTGCAAAATACTAACGCGAATTCTTTACAGACGAATGGAAAAACTGGTAGAAGCCGACCTCGGCGAAGATCATTTTGCATTCCGCAGAAATGTTGGAACACGTGAGGCAATACTGACCCTACGACTTATCTTAGGAAATAGATTAAGGAAAGGCATACCTACATTTCTAGCATTTGTAGACTTAGAGAAAGCTTTTTATAATGTTGACTGGAATACTCTCTTTCAAATTCTGAAGGTGGCAGGGGTAAAATACAGGGAGCGAAAGGCTATTTACAATTTGTACAGAAACCAGATGGCAGTTATAAGAGTCGAGGGGCATGAAAGGGAAGCAGCGGTTGGGAAGGGAGTGAGACAGGGTTGTAGCCTGTCCCCGATGTTATTCAATCTGTATATTGAGCAAGCAGTAAAGGAAACAAAAGAAAAATTCATCTAGGTATTAAAATCCATGGAGAAGAAATAAAAACTTTGAGGTTCGCCGATGACATTGTAATTCTGTCAGGAACAGCAAAGAACCTGGAAGAGCAGTTGAACGGAATGGACAGTGTCTTGAAAGGAGGATATAAGATGAACATCAACAAAAGCAAAACGAGGATAATGGAATGTAGTCGAATTAAGTCGGGTGATGCTGAGGGAATTAGATTAAGAAATGAGACACTTAAAGCAGTAAAGAAGTTTTGCTATTTGGGGAGCAAAGTAACTGATGATGGTCGAAGTAGAGAGGATATAAAATGTAGACTGGCAATGGCAAGGAAAGCGTTTCTGAAGAAGAGAAATTTGTTAACATCGAGTATAGATTTAAGTGTCAGGAAGTCGTCTCTGAAAATATTTGTGTGGAGTGTAGCCATGTATGGAAGTGGAACATGGACGATAAATAGTTTGGACAAGAAGAGTATAGAAGCTTTTGAAATGTGGTGCTACAGAAGAATGCTGAAGATTAGATGGGTAGATCACATAACTAATGAGGAGGTATTGAATAGAATTGGGGAGAAGAGGAGTTTGTGGCACAACTTGACAAGAAGAAGGGACCGGTTGGTAGGACATGTTCTGAGGCATCAGGGGATCACAAATTTAGCATTGGAGGGCAGCGTGGAGGGTAAAAACCGGAGAGGGAGACCAAGAGATGAATACACTAAGCAGATTCTGAAGGATGTAGGTTGTAGTGGGTACTGGGAGATGAAGAAGCTTCACAGGATAGTGTAGCATGGAGAGCTGCATCAAACCAGTCTCAGGACTGAAGACAACAACAACAAGTCTAGGGGACTGATGACCTCAGATGTTAAGTCTCATAGTGCTCAGAACCATTTGACCATTTTTTTTAATAAACATTGCATCTGTTGTGTATAGTTTGCTCTCTTGGACATCGTAATTATTTTTCCAGTATGTCCCTGGAGGGTAACCTATACACAGGGAACACGACGTTTATTTGTAACATTTTTAAAGTTTTTATATATTTCTTTGACTGTGTTAACAAGCTGTCTCTCCTTTATTATAAAATTATTCTACGTAATTTTGATGTCCTATTTACTAATAAGTACATATTTTCGTACATAATTTTCTCGACTAACACCTGACTTGCTGACGCTGGTATTATGCTGTCAGGCGTAGACCGGGAGTTCACTATTTAAAGAAAATAGCTGCGCTTCTCTCTCCAGCAGTTTACTCACGTCATTAAGACGCTCCTGCTGCGTGTACGGCCATTGTCTATCAACATGCGTATATCTATTTCTTTTAATTATATAGCTAATTTTAAGTTCTTTTGTTGTATACCTCTAATCTATGTACTGTACCATATTACTGTTTTGAAGGTCTGAAGATGATCATGTGATGATCGAAACCCGTCATCTCGAAATAAGCGTGAATAAATGTGCCTTTGTGATCTATTGGTACTATTTAATAATTAATTTCAAATCTTTGGAGATATTTTGGTATAAGGGAACCGTGCCTCCTTTGGCTCTGTACAGAATAGCAATTTAATTGTGATTCACTCGGTTCGTCACCTCATTTACCTTTCTTTCTGTGAAAATACCAGCAGTGAAAAACACTAATGTTCAATCACAAAAATCTACAATGCGAAACACAAAGTAACGCAACGACCCTCAGATGCAAAAGTTCTGTGAAGTGAGTCCCCTCACTGCGGTAACCGCACAACATAACTTCAGTGCGACGCTCTTCCACTACAGTCAGTGATCCCACTTGTAGGGAATATATCGACCAACTCTTCACCACTAAACCCATCCATACCCCTGTGTATCGCTTTTAATATACAATTTTCTCGGCCAGAAAAACTTACGCAAGACATCTCCGAAAAAGTGATGTTGTTGTGGTCTTTAGCCCAGAGACTGGTTTGATGCAGCTCTCCATGCTACTCCATCCCGTGCAAGCCTCTTCATCTAAAATGTAGACTTTCACGGCCGGAAATATCATGTCCATTATAATTATCCGGGCTGTTATGCCGTGGTCGGTTGACGAATTCTGTGTCGATTCTCAACGTTTCGTCTCCGACTGCGGGAGACATCTTCAAGGGGGTCCGTAGTTCAATGGAAGGTCCAACACACCCACTGGCTCGCTACTGACTAGTTTGTGCAAGATGGGTCCCAAACCAACTTACACAATAGCATAAACAAACGCGCTTGGACATCTGAAAAAAACATTTGGGTCGCTATGGTAACGAAAGGGACAACTTCTTAGACAGGATCATTACTGGTGACGAAACATAGATTCATCATTAAGAGCCGGAGAGTAAATTGCTATGAAATGGAAACATCCAAATTCACCGTACAAGAAAAAGTTCAAGACCCAACCGTCCGCAGGAAAACTGATGCTTACGGATTTTTGGGACGCACAAGATCCAGTACTGGAACATTATGGGGAGAGGGGCACAACAATAAACAGTGTACGTTACAGTGAGATGCTTACTGCCAGGCTAAAGCCTGAAAATCGAAGCAAACGCCGAGGATTGCTGTCAAAAGGTGTTGTGTTGTTGCACGACAATGCCCGTCCGAATACTGCTGCCCATACTGCTGAAACGCTCCAGAAACTCAAATTTGAAGTACTGGAGCCCGCATCTCGTGGTCGTGCGGTAGCGTTCTTGCTTCCCACGCCCGGGTTCCCGGGTTCGATTCCCGGCGGGGTCAGGGATTTTCTCTGCCTCGTGATGGCTGGGTGTTGTGTGCTGTCCTTAGGTTAGTTAGGTTTAATTAGTTCTAAGTTCTAGGCGACTGATGACCTCAGCAGTTGAGTCGCATAGTGCTCAGAGCCATTTTTTGAAGTACTGGAACATTCTCCATATAGTCCCGATCTTGCGCCTTCTGACTATCACTTGTTTGGTCCACTCAAAGATGCATTAAGGTGTCGTCGATTTGCCTTGGACGAAGCAGTGAAAGAAGCGGTGCATTCCTGGCTCGCAGCTCAACCAAGAACCTTCTGTTATGAGGGCACCAGGAGGCTTGTGAAACGGTGGAAAAGTGCGTTGAAACGCAAGGAGACTATGCTCTTGTAAGTTTCCTATTTAATTACAATAAAATTTCATAACTACTTTGAGGATAATAATTGACTTACCCTCTTATATACTACTTTGTGGAACAACTGCCCTACGTTATATGGCAGACCAGTTCTCGCTGGAAAAGCAGTCGGAAAGAAAATGCCAGTTGAGAAGCGCATGTTCGCTGGCTCGGTGCGGTACAGGATAGCTGCAGCAGTCGATACCAGACTCGAACGTCTGTTTACTTCTGCTGTTTGTCCGTTGTGTAGTGGCGAACGGAATGTGATTAGGGGACACAGGGGTACCGGTCACGAGATACTAACGGTGCCACATCCAGTGTCTCACTACTGTTACCAAGTAAACTGGCATTCAGACAGGTACAACGGCTGTGAAGCTGTTTGTTCCGTTAACATCTAGGCAATAGCAGCGTGTCCATTTGCGTGTTCTCTCTCTCTCTCTCTCTCTCTCTCTCTCTCACACACACACACACACACACACACACACACACACACACACACACACACAACCGCGCGCGCGGGCGGCCGTTATGGTGTACAATGTGAATCCATAGCCCATTGACGAAATTTTAGAGGTTCTTCATGGATTATTTTTGAAAATATTGTTGCGGATTGTCAGCGATCATAACAGAATATTGAAATTAATTATAAAACATTCTAGTTGGTAAAGGCACGTTTATTAAAAGGTAACCAGTTTCCATTATTACTTGCTCATCTCCAGATCTTCAAAACAGTCATAAGATACAGGATGTAAATTAGAGGCATACATAAAAATAACTTTAAATTAGGTATATAATTACTAAATGTAGGTATACCCATCTTGATGGGCACTGGCTGTAAACGGAGCAGGATCGTCTGAGTGACGATAGTGAACTTCTGGAGAGAACAGCGCAACTATTTTTTAAATACTGAAATCTGCATCTACTGCTGACAGCATGATGAAAGCGTTAGCCGTCAGGTTTAAGTCGAGAGAATTAAAGACAAAAAGAGGTACTTACCAACAAATATAACTCCAAAATTACGTAGAATAACTCTATAATAAAGAAGAAAGAGCTCGTTAATGCAGCTATTGTCAAATAAATTAAGAACTTTTCAAAGGAAACGAATAAACATTGCCGGCCGGTGTGGCCGAGTGGTTCTAGTCGTTTCAGTCTGGAACCGCGCGACCGCTACGGTCGCAGGTTCGAATCCTGCCTCGGGCGTGGATGTGTGTGATGTCCTTAGGTTAGTTAGGTTTAAGTACTTCTAAGTCTAGGGGCCCCCATGAACCATGGACCTTGCCGTTGGTGGGGAGGCTTGCGTGCCTCAGCGATACAGATGGCCGTACCGTAGGTGCAACCACAATGGAGGGGTATCTGTTGAGAGGCCAGACAAACGTGTGGTTCCTGAAGAGGGGCAGCAGCCTTTTCAGTAGTTTCAAGGGCAACAGTCTGGATGATTGACTGATCTGGCCTTGCAACACTAACCAAAACGGCCTTGCTGTGCTGGTACTGCGAACGGCTGAAAGCAAGGGGAAACTACAGCAGTAATTCTTCCCGAGGGCATGCAGCTTTACTGTATGGTTAAATGATGATGGCGTCCTCTTGGGTAAAATATTCCGGAGGTCCCCCATTCGGATCTCCGGGCGGGGATTACTCAGGAAGACGTCGTTATCAGGAGAAAGAAAACTGGCGTTCTACGGATCGGAGCGTGGAATGTCAGATCCCTTAATCGGGCAGGTAGGTTAGAAAATTTGAAAAGGGAAATGGATAGGTTGAAGTTAGATATAGTGCGAATTAGTGGAGTTCGGTGGCAGGAGGAACAAGACTTTTGGTCAGGTGAATACAGGATTATAAATACAAAACCAAATAGGGGTAATGCAGGAGTAGGTATAATAATGAATAAAAAATAGGAGTGCGGGTAAGCTACTACCAACAGCATAGTGAACGCATTATTGTGGCCAATATAGACACGAAACCCATGCCTACTACAGTAGTACAAGTTTATATGCCAACTAGCTCTGCAGATGATGAAGAAATTGACGAAATGTATGATGAGATAAAAGAAATTATTCAGGTAGTGAAGGGAGACGAAAATTTAATAGTCATGGGCGGCTGGAATTCGAGAGTAGGAAAAGGAAACATAGTGGGTGAATATGAATTGGGGGAGAGAAATGAAAGAGGAAGCCGTCTGGTAGAATTTTGCACAGAGCATAACTTAATCATAGCTAACACGTGGTTCAAGAATCATAAAAGAAGGTTGTATACATGGAAGAATCCTGGAGATACTAGAAGGTATCAGATAGATTATATAATGGTAAGACAGAGAGTTAGGAACCAGGTTTTAAATTGTAAGACATTTCCTGGGGCAGATGTGGATTCTGACCACAATCTATTGGTTATGAACTGCAGATTGAAACTGAAGAAACTGCAAAAAGGTGGGAATTTAAGGAGATGGGACCTGGATAAACTGAAAGAACCAGAGGTTGTAGAGAGTTTCAGGGAGAGCATAAGGGAACAATTGACAGGAATGGGGGAAAGAAATACAGTAGAAGAAGAATGGGTAGCTCTGAGGGATGAAGTAGTGCAGGCAGCAGACGATCAAGTAGGTAAAAAGACGAGGGCTAATAGAAATCCTTGGGTAACAGAAGAAATATTGAATTTAATTGATGAAAGGAGAAAATATAAAAATGCAGTAAATGAAGCAGGCAAAAAGGAATACAAACGTCTCAAAAATGAGATCGACAGGAAGTGCAAAATGGCTAAGCAGGGATGGCTAGAGGACAAATGTAAGGATGTAGAGGCTTCTCTCACTAGGGGTAAGATAGATACTGCCTACAGGAAAATTAAAGAGACCTTTGGAGAGAAGAGAACCACTTGTATGAATATCAAGAGCTCAGATGGCAACCCAGTTCTAAGCAAAGAAGGGAAAGCAGAAAGGTGGAAGGAGTATATAGAGGGTCTATACAAGGCCGATGTACTTGAGGACAATGTTATGGAAATGGAAGAGGATGTAGATGAAGATCAAATGGGAGATACGATACTGCGTTCAGATTTTGATAGAGCACTGAAAGATCTAAGTCGAAACAAGGCCCCGCGGGTAGACAACATTCCATTAGAACTACTGACAGCCTTGGGAGAGCCAGTCCTGACAAAACTCTACCATCTGATGTGTATGAGACAGGCGAAATACCCTCAGACTTCAAGAAGAATATAATAATTCCAATCCCAAAGAAAGCAGGTGTTGACAGATGTGAAAATTACCGAACTATCAGTTTAATAAGTCATAGCTGCAAAATACTAACGCGAATTCTTTACAGACGAATGGAAAAACTGGTAGAAGCCGACCTCGGCGAAGATCATTTTGCATTCCGCAGAAATGTTGGAACACGTGAGGCAATACTGACCCTACGACTTATCTTAGGAAATAGATTAAGGAAAGGCATACCTACATTTCTAGCATTTGTAGACTTAGAGAAAGCTTTTTATAATGTTGACTGGAATACTCTCTTTCAAATTCTGAAGGTGGCAGGGGTAAAATACAGGGAGCGAAAGGCTATTTACAATTTGTACAGAAACCAGATGGCAGTTATAAGAGTCGAGGGGCATGAAAGGGAAGCAGCGGTTGGGAAGGGAGTGAGACAGGGTTGTAGCCTGTCCCCGATGTTATTCAATCTGTATATTGAGCAAGCAGTAAAGGAAACAAAAGAAAAATTCATCTAGGTATTAAAATCCATGGAGAAGAAATAAAAACTTTGAGGTTCGCCGATGACATTGTAATTCTGTCAGGAACAGCAAAGAACCTGGAAGAGCAGTTGAACGGAATGGACAGTGTCTTGAAAGGAGGATATAAGATGAACATCAACAAAAGCAAAACGAGGATAATGGAATGTAGTCGAATTAAGTCGGGTGATGCTGAGGGAATTAGATTAAGAAATGAGACACTTAAAGCAGTAAAGAAGTTTTGCTATTTGGGGAGCAAAGTAACTGATGATGGTCGAAGTAGAGAGGATATAAAATGTAGACTGGCAATGGCAAGGAAAGCGTTTCTGAAGAAGAGAAATTTGTTAACATCGAGTATAGATTTAAGTGTCAGGAAGTCGTCTCTGAAAATATTTGTGTGGAGTGTAGCCATGTATGGAAGTGGAACATGGACGATAAATAGTTTGGACAAGAAGAGTATAGAAGCTTTTGAAATGTGGTGCTACAGAAGAATGCTGAAGATTAGATGGGTAGATCACATAACTAATGAGGAGGTATTGAATAGAATTGGGGAGAAGAGGAGTTTGTGGCACAACTTGACAAGAAGAAGGGACCGGTTGGTAGGACATGTTCTGAGGCATCAGGGGATCACAAATTTAGCATTGGAGGGCAGCGTGGAGGGTAAAAACCGGAGAGGGAGACCAAGAGATGAATACACTAAGCAGATTCTGAAGGATGTAGGTTGTAGTGGGTACTGGGAGATGAAGAAGCTTCACAGGATAGTGTAGCATGGAGAGCTGCATCAAACCAGTCTCAGGACTGAAGACAACAACAACAAGTCTAGGGGACTGATGACCTCAGATGTTAAGTCTCATAGTGCTCAGAACCATTTGACCATTTTTTTTAATAAACATTGCATCTGTTGTGTATAGTTTGCTCTCTTGGACATCGTAATTATTTTTCCAGTATGTCCCTGGAGGGTAACCTATACACAGGGAACACGACGTTTATTTGTAACATTTTTAAAGTTTTTATATATTTCTTTGACTGTGTTAACAAGCTGTCTCTCCTTTATTATAAAATTATTCTACGTAATTTTGATGTCCTATTTACTAATAAGTACATATTTTCGTACATAATTTTCTCGACTAACACCTGACTTGCTGACGCTGGTATTATGCTGTCAGGCGTAGACCGGGAGTTCACTATTTAAAGAAAATAGCTGCGCTTCTCTCTCCAGCAGTTTACTCACGTCATTAAGACGCTCCTGCTGCGTGTACGGCCATTGTCTATCAACATGCGTATATCTATTTCTTTTAATTATATAGCTAATTTTAAGTTCTTTTGTTGTATACCTCTAATCTATGTACTGTACCATATTACTGTTTTGAAGGTCTGAAGATGATCATGTGATGATCGAAACCCGTCATCTCGAAATAAGCGTGAATAAATGTGCCTTTGTGATCTATTGGTACTATTTAATAATTAATTTCAAATCTTTGGAGATATTTTGGTATAAGGGAACCGTGCCTCCTTTGGCTCTGTACAGAATAGCAATTTAATTGTGATTCACTCGGTTCGTCACCTCATTTACCTTTCTTTCTGTGAAAATACCAGCAGTGAAAAACACTAATGTTCAATCACAAAAATCTACAATGCGAAACACAAAGTAACGCAACGACCCTCAGATGCAAAAGTTCTGTGAAGTGAGTCCCCTCACTGCGGTAACCGCACAACATAACTTCAGTGCGACGCTCTTCCACTACAGTCAGTGATCCCACTTGTAGGGAATATATCGACCAACTCTTCACCACTAAACCCATCCATACCCCTGTGTATCGCTTTTAATATACAATTTTCTCGGCCAGAAAAACTTACGCAAGACATCTCCGAAAAAGTGATGTTGTTGTGGTCTTTAGCCCAGAGACTGGTTTGATGCAGCTCTCCATGCTACTCCATCCCGTGCAAGCCTCTTCATCTAAAATGTAGACTTTCACGGCCGGAAATAGCATGTCCATTATAATTATCCGGGCTGTTATGCCGTGGTCGGTTGACGAATTCTGTGTCGATTCCCAACGTTTCGTCTCCGACTGCGGGAGACATCTTCAAGGGGGTCCGTAGTTCAATGGAAGGTCCAACACACCCACTAGTCAGTAGCGAGCCAGTGGGTGTGTTGGACCTTCCATTGAACTACGGACCCCCTTGAAGATGTCTCCCGCAGTCGGAGACGAAACGTTGAGAATCGACACAGAATTCGTCAACCGACCACGGCATAACAGCCCGGATAATTATAATGGACAAGCCTCTTCATCTCCGAGTACCTACTGCAACCTACGTCCTTCTCAATCTGCTTAGTGTATTTATCTCTTGGTCTCCCTCTATGATTTTTACCCCCAAAACCTCCCTCCAGTACAAAACTGGTGATCCCTTGATGCCTCAGAACGTATCCTACCAACCGGCCCCTTCTTCTAGTAAGTTCAACTAAATACCTAGGAATTACAATTATGAATAACTTAAATTTGAAGAAACACACAGAATATGTTGTAGGGAAGGCTAACCAGAGACTGCGTTTTATTGGCAGAGCACTCAGAAAATGTAACAGATCTACTAAAGAGAGAGCCTAGACTATAGTTGTCCGTCCTTTTTTAGACTAATGCTATGCGGTGTGGGATGCTTACCAGATAGGATTGACGGAGTACATCGAGATAGTTCAAAGAAGGGCAGCACGTTTTTCATTCTCGCGAAATAGTGCAGAAAGTGTCACTGAAATGACGCAGGATCTGGGGTGGACACCATTAGAACAAAGGCGTTTTTCGTTGCGGCGGAATCCCCTCACGAAATTCCAATCACTAACTTTCTCCTCCGAATGCAAAGATATGTTGTTGACGTCGACCTACATAGGGAGGAACGATCAACATGACAAAATAAGGGAAATCAGAGCTCATACGGAAAGATATAGGTGTTCAGTCTTTCCTCACGCTATACCAGATTGGAATAATTGAAATTCTTCCAATCCATATGTGGCATACAGCAAACCAGTGCTTAACAGTATTGGTTAAAAACAATCTTGGTTGCAATTTCAGTTTTTTATTTTTCATCGACGCGTTTCGCCTTATTTAGGCATCTTCAGGTTATCTACATAGAAAACAGAGAACAAATACCTCTATTTAAGAATCACGATCTTGTTGTGCAGACCTGGATAACCTATAAGCATGTATAAACAGAGCACCTATTGAAAGAGCAAATACCTTAATTTGGTATTTCTTAGAAGTATCCATTAGTCAATGTAGCCAAAGGGCATTGTCAAATATATCAGGCCAACATCGCCTTCGTTAAATTCAGTAAAAACTAGAAATATAAAGTGGTAAAATCATTATCTTTTCTAGATGGACGCGAGAGGAACTAAGATCTGCATAACGCGATCCCGTTATCCAGGTCTGCACAACGCGATCGCGATTCTTAAATAGATGTATTTGTTCTCTGTTTTCTATGTAGATAACCTGAAGATGCCTAAATAAGGCGAAACGCGTCGTTGAAAAATAAAAAACTAAAATTGCAACCAAGACTGTTTTTTAACCAATACTGGAATAATTGAGAATTGTGAAGGTGGTTCGATGAACCCTCTGCCAGGACTTAAATGTGATTTGTAGAGTATCCATGCAGATTTGGATTTAGGTGTAGATGTTGTATCGTATTTACATTGTCCAATGACAGAACGTTCTCTGTTATCACTGACAGATCCATTCATTACTCAGTGCTATTCAGAGATGTACAGTACAATACGATGGACCAGTACCGGTATAATTTCGTAGAAGTCACTGACATGCACCTTGCATATAGAGGAGTACGTTGCAATGCTCTCGCTACTAAATGGCTGTACAGGGAACGATATGCTAACAGGCATTATCCGTCACAGGGAGTGTTTATTTCTCTCGATCGACAGTGTGGGAGACTGGTTCATTGGAAAGAAGATACGACGGATCTGGTAAAATGAGGACCACACGTACACCCGATTTTGAAATGGAGATGCTGGAACGTGTTGCGGACCCACAACGAGTACTCGTCGTAATGCACGTGAAATGGGCGCTGCACATACTAGCGTCTGACGAGTACTCCACGAACAACAATTACACCCATATCACCCACAACGAGTACGTGGAATGCTTGCGACTGACTCTGCACCAAGGGTCGTGATGTGTCAGTGGTTGCTCCAACAATGGACTGATTGACCAGATTTCCTTAATCTCGAGCTGTTTATTGACAAGGCCTCATTTGATCGTGATGGTATTTCGAACAGCAGAAATAGCTATGCGTGGGTTGTGGGAAAACCTCATGCGGTTGTAGAGACACCATCAAATAGTTGTGCTGTGAATATCTGGATCGGCAATGTAGGTGACAATGCAGCAGAAATAGCTATGCGTGGGTTGTGGGAAAACCTCATGCGGTTGTAGAGACACCATCAAATAGTTGTGCTGTGAATATCTGGATCGGCAATGTAGGTGACAATGCAGCAGAAATAGCTATGCGTGGGTTGTGGGAAAACCTCATTCGGTTGTAGAGACACCATCAAATAGTTGTGCTGTGAATATCTGGATCGGCAATGTAGGTGACAATGTCATTGGGCCATATCTTCTACCTGGCCGTCTGAATGGCCGCCCGTACTTGAGGCTGGTGCAGAGAGCGCTACCTGCGTTGCTGGAGAACATACACTTGACCGTGAGAGAATTGTGGATACAACATGACGGCGCATCGCCTTATTTCAGTGTGGAAGTCCACAAGCATCTCAGTGCTGTGTTTCCTTTCGCTGGATTAGAAGCGGAGGTAGTATTCCATGGCCTGCGAGGTTACCCGACCTGAACCCATTTGTGTACGTGACGCCATTGGATACGGAGATGGAATTAGTTGCCAGAATTGTAGCTGCCTTTTATGTGATTCGAAAACCACCAGGGATATTTGTCAGTGTGGGTCAGAATCTTGTTCGTCCATGTCATGCTTGCATCGAGGTTGATGGCCGTCAGTTTCAGCACATTTTGTAAGATACAGTACAAACGGTACGTCCACTGTGTCAATGATGGTATTTGCAGTTAACTGTAACGAATATAAATACAAAAGTGTAGTATCATTACCACAGATACTACTACAACGCAGCGCCAACACAAGGTTGGCAGCCCATCGTCTGCCGGCCGGAGTGGTCGTGCGGTTCTAGGCGCCACAGTCTGGAGCCGTGCGACCGCTACGGTCGCAGGTTCGAATCCTGCCTCGGGCATGGATGTGTGTGATGTCCTTAGGTAAGTTAGGTTTAATTAGTTCTAAGTTCTAGGCGACTGATGATCTCAGAAGTTAAGTCGCACAGTGCTCAGAGCCATTTGAACCAGCCCATCGTCTGCCGAGCACAGCGCACTCTTGCGGGCTGTGCAGCTCGACGGAACTGGAGTGTGCCTCGTTCACTTCTTAGCTAGATTTCAACCTAATCAGATGCACTTTCATAATCGGCCCTCAGTCACTTCTGTAATGTTTGCATTGATTCTCTGAGGAGGCCCCATGAGGCTTAAACCCCGAGAATATGTTGTATTAGTTCATGGTATTCCATGTTACGAGATTGTCAGTTCATAGCCGCAGCCGCAGTCCTTCAAACTACTGAAGAGAAGTAATTTCATTGCACTATGTGTTTCTTGAATAATAATCCTTCTCTCTAACACTGTGCCGTACCGCATCTTATTGTAACCTGAACGCCTTCACCTCCGTTCAACTCGACCTCCTACTTATTTGCATTTAGTGACGATCTGAAAACACCCACGCGTTTTGTGCCTCTAAACAGTGAGGCACAATAAAAGGTACAGAGTAATGTGATTTTATTCCTATTATCTCCTTAACTTGGCTTCTCCGAACCCATATTCCCTAACTTATATTGTTCAAGGGAGCATTCTCTATGTCCTGTTACATTTTTCACGCTCTTCCGGAAACACCCTGTATAGGCACCGACATATAGGCAAGCAATTAGTGTGGCATCCTGTCTTTCTGACGTGCATGGGAGAAATGCGAAAACGTGAACTGTGGCGACGATGTTACTAAATGCTTTGAAACAGGACCAATGTGGTGTTATTCTTTTCTTGGCTGCCGAAGAACAAACACCGGTAGACATGCATTGGATAGTGAAGAATGTGTATGAGGTAGCGTGTCTGTCGAAAATGAAATGCGACAGGAATTGCTGCTGCTCCACCATAACGCACGTCCCCATGTAGCAAATGCCGCAACGCAGAAGTTACGCCAAGTCAAGTGGAAGAGACTCGAGCAGTCACCCTGCTCTCCTGACGTCCCCCCATGCGATTATCACTCTTTCGGTCTTTTGAAGGGTCGACGATTCCTGTCTGACGAGGCTATGCAGCAGGCTGTTCCGGGGTTCAGAATGAGATTTTCACTCTGCAGCGGAGTGCGTGTGCTCTGATATGAAACTTCCTGGTAGATTAAAACTGTGTATCGGACCGAGACTCGAACTCGGGACCTAGGCCTTTCGCTGGCAAGTGCTGTACCTTTTTTTTTTTTTCTTATGGATGTGTTTGGTCGTTGCGGACGTCACATGACATCCGTTCAAGTTCGTTTTGTTGATCTTTCCACTCATTTTTTTCTTACAGAGGCCAACCAGCTGTCTGACCGAACACGCTGAGCTACCGTGCTGGCAGCATCTGAGCTACCCAAGCACGACTCACGCCCCGTCCTCACAGCTTTACTTCTGCCAGTATCTCGTCTCCTACCTTCCAAACTTTACAGAAGCTCTCCTGCGAACCTTGCAGAAGCAAGCACTCCTGAAAGAAAGGATATTACGGAGACATAGCTTAGCCACAGCCTGGGGGTGTTTCCAGAATGAGATTTTCACTCTGCAGCGGAGTGTGCGCTGATATGATAGGTTCGCAGGCGAGCTTCTGTAAAGTTTGGAAGGTAGGAGACGAGATACTGGCAGAAGCAAAGCTGTGAGGACGGGGCGTGAGTCGTGCTCGGTTAGCTCAGATGGTAGAGCACTTGCCCGCGAAAGGCAAAGGTCCCGAGTTCGAGTCTCGGTCCGACACACAGTTTTAATCTGCCAAGATGTTTCAGTTCCGGGGTTCTTCACGCAACGGGACATAGTGTTTATATTCAACCTGGTGCGTCTTTGGGATGATTGTCTGAATATTCAAGACGATTTTGCCTGATTGGAATACCGATTCTGGACTGCATGGCCTTCGAACTGAAACTTTTTAGTCGGTCCTTACAGAATACAGTGGACGAATACACACGAGGGTGGCAGGGATGCTTAGGATATCAACAACTAACTTGAAAAAAGAGTTGGAAGATCAGACTAATTTTTTTTTTTGTTTATTCTGATAGCTAAAGCCGTCCCTACCACATCACAAAGTTCATCAGATGGTGCAACATGTCGTCAAATAACGAACTGAGAAAACCTGCGTCATAGCTAGAAATGAATACGTAATGAAAAATCCCCTTGTAAGAACGGTCCCTTAAGGATGACAGCCGTGAAACTGTTGATACATCGTTCTACTGATCGACATCCGGCAGTTTATGCTATGAACTATTTCATGCTGTATATTCACGTGGAAGCAGCTAAAATAGGCCACCTAAAATACCGGGTGATCAAAAAGTCAGTATAAATTTGAAAACTGAATAAATCACGGAATAATGTAGATAGAGAGGTACAAATTGACACACATGCTTGGAATGACATGGGGTTTTATTAGAACCAAAAAAAATACAAACGTTCTAAAAACGTCCGACAGATAGCGCTTCATCTGATCAGAATAGAAATATTAGCATAACAAAGTAAGACAAAGCAAAGATGATGTTCTTTACAGGAAATGCTCAATATGTCCACCATCATTCCTCAACAATAGCTGTAGTCGAGGAATAACGTTGTGAACAGCACTGTAAAGCATGTCCGGAGTTATGGTGAGGCATTGGCGTCGGATGTTGTCTTTCAGCATCCCTAGAGATGTCGGTCGATCACGATACTCTTGCGACTTCAGGTAACCCCAAAGCCAATAATCGCACAGGAGGCCAAGCATGACGAAAGTGGCGGCTGAACACACGATCATCACCAAACGACGCGCGCAAGAGATCTTTCACGCGTCTAGCAATACTTTTTTTTTTTTGTTCTAATAAAACCCCATTTCATTCCAAGCATGTGTGTCAATTCTTACCTCTCTATCTACATTATTCCATGGTTTATTAAGTTTTCAAATTTATACTGACTTTCTGATCACCCGGTATATAGAAAGTGCGGTAGTGTACAAAGCTTGAGGGCGAAAGTAATTTTCGCATCATGTGTTACTGCCAAGTAACATGACTCGGTGAAACTTGGACCATATAGCATAGTACAAAAATACGAAATGATACGAGACAAATGACACTTTTATTCAGATACAATCATCACACTGAAGTCACCGCCATTTATGTGGTCCCATGGTCCCCCCCCCCCCCCCCCCCCGGAGTTACGAAAGGCTGGACGTAGTTCCTAATAGGGTTTGTGATCATCATGGACTGCAGTACATGCTCTGAAACGTGCTCCCATGCTGGCCAAAAAGTCAGTATGCCCGTTCCGTTTGTCCATGAGCGCGGTTAACAACTGGATGAAAGTTGGGGCAATTAAACGCGCTGTAGTACGTCTTCCAACGCATCCCAGACGTCAGGCAGGCCAGTCCGTTGACGGCATATCCCTTTGTTCCACAAGCCCATCCCCCTGCGCAGTCTGACGCGGTCACGCATTGGTATCCACAAAAATGAAGTCAGGGTCGAATGCAGCCGTGAGAAGACCCACATGAGATGCAGTACATTGTCGCAATAAAATACACCGGTGATTATACTGCGTTTTAAAAATTTTTATGACGGTACGCAGATGCAAAATTATGTCTCCCTACCTGCACCACCAGAACGATCACGTCGACAGTTTTCTTGGGTGCGTTACGTACTTTCATATGGAGGGGTGTGCGAACACACAGGAAATTATCATCCCATGTGGTGGCTGCCGTTAACACCACAGCACAAATAGCTGCATTTGAACTAGTGCCGTTACCAGGGAGCATGGACTGCTGATGTGATCGCATTCCTTTCAGTAGAAATCATGGATATACACTTCTTTTGATGGCCACTGTCGGCACTATAGTCGCGACCTGGGGAGAGCTACCACTCTTTTAGTGTTGTGAAGACGCACAGTGCTGTCAGTACTGGCATCGTGGTGTGGGGAGCCATCTGTTATGACTTCAGCTGACTGCTGGTACTCATTGTGGGCACTCTGACGGCACAACAGTATGTCACGTACGCCTTGGGTCCTCAAGTGTTTCCACTCATATGACATTATTCGGCGGCCGGAGTGGTCGTGCGGCTCTAGGCGCTACAGTCTGGAACCGAGCGACCGCTATGGTCGCAGGTTCGAATCCTGCCTCGGGCATGGATGTGTGTGATGTCCTTAGGTTAGTTAGGTTTAATTAGTTCTAAGTTCTAGGCGACTGATGACCTCAGAAGTTAAGTCACATAGTGCTCAGAGCCATTTGAACCATTTAACATTATTCTGGTGCCATTTTTCGACAGGACACTGCACGTGAACACTGTCTGCGTGATGTTAAGATACTCCAGTGGCCAACAGTATCTCCACATCTGTGCCCGATACTACACTACTGGCCATTAAAATTGCTACACCAAGAAGATGACGTGCTAAAGACACGAAATTTAACTATCAGATAGAAGATGCTGTGATATGCAAATGATAAGCTTTTTAGAGAATTCACACAACGTTGGCACCTACAACGTGCTGACATGAGGAAAATTTCCAACCGATTTCTCATACACAAATAGCAGCTGACCGGCGTTGCCTGGTGAAACGTTGTTGTGATGCCTCGTGTAAGGAGGATAAATGCGTACCACCACGTTTCCGACTTTGATAAAGGTCGGATTGTAGCCTATCGCGATTGCGGTTTATCGTATCGCGACATTGATGTTCGCATTGGTCGAGATCCAATGACTGTTAGCAGAATATGGAATCGGTGAGTTCAGGAGGATAATACGGAACGCCGAGCTGGATCTGAACGGCCTCGAATCACTAGCAGTCGAGATGACAGACATCTTATCCGCATGGCTGTAGCGGATCGTGCAGCCACGTCTCGATCCTTGAGTCAACAGATAGGGACGTTTGAAAGACAACAACGATCTGCACGAACAGTTCGACGACGTTTGCAGCAGCATGCACTATCATCTCGGAGACCATGGCTGCGGTTACCCTTGACGCTGCATCACAGGCAGGAGCGCCTGCGATGGTGTACTCAACAACTAACCTGGGTGCACGAATGGCAAAATGTCATTTTTTCGGATGAATCCAGCTTCTGTTTACAGCATCATAATTGTCGCATCCGTGTTTGGCGACATCGCGGTGAAAGCACATTGGAAGCGTGTATTCGTCATCGCCATATTGGCGTATCACGCGGTATGATGGTATGGGGCGCCACCCAGCGTGATGGTATGGTGTTACACGTCTCGGACCCTCTTGTTCGCATTGACGGCACGTTGAACAGTGGACGTTACATTTCAGATGTGTTACGATCCGTGGCTCTACCCTTCATTCGATCCCTTCGATACCCTACATATCAGCAGGATAATGCACGACTGCATGTTGCAGGTCCTGTACGGGCCTTTCTGGATACAGAAAATGTTCAACTGCTGCCCTGGCCAGCACATTCTCCAAATCTCTCACCAATTCAAAACGTCTGGTCAATGGTGCCCGAGCAACTGGCTCGTCACAATACGCCAGTCACTACTCTTGATGAACTGTGGTATCGTGTTGAGGCTGCATAGGCATCTGTACCTGTACACGCCATCCAAGCTGTGTTTGACTCAATGCCCAGGAGTATGAAGGCCGTTATTACGGCCAGAGGTGGTTGTTCTGGGTACTGATTTCTCAGGATCTATGCACCCAAATTGCTGGAAAATGTAATCACATGTCAGTTCTAGTATAATATATTTGTCCAATGAATACCTGTTTATCATCTGCATTTCTTCTTGGTGCAGCAATTTTAATGGCCAGTAGTGTACATGTATCTGATCAGTGGACGTGAAATCTGTCCCAGTACCAGTATACGGGATATCATGAACCACTTACACTGATTAGCCAGAGTTTTAGGACCCCGTACCTAACAGCTATTATGTCCATCTCTGGTAAGGATAACAGGGACGACACGTCATGGCATGGAATCAATGAGGCCTTCGTAGAGGGAGCTGACGCCACAGCTACTCACACATGTCACATAATTCCCGGTAATTCTTGGTAGGGGCGCGATGAGCTTTGGCGCCACGTTCAATCACATCCCAGATCTGTTCGATCGGATTTAGTTCTGGCCAGCTGGGAGGCCAGTACTTCAATTGGATCTTTGCCATTGTGTCCTCGAACCACTCCATCAGACTCCTGCCCTTGTGACGTGCAACATTATCTTGTTGAAAAATGCCACGATACCAATATAGTGTTCTAATCGAATAAAGAATCGTAAGAGTTTAACAGTTTCTTAGCCCATTTCAGTAGACAAACTAACAACGCATTGAACAAATGGAAAAATACTGATGTAGACATCTCTATACCACCACTATTCATAAGTCTGTTAAACAACCCTTGGATTATGACGCCACGAGGGTAAGATTCACACTTACTATCAAACAACTTGCATCGCCATTTTAATATATTAAATCTGACCTGTAACTGCAAGAACATGATTTTCTAATTCATCAGTTACCGAAATTTGTTTCAGAACATCTACATCTACATCTACATACATACTCCGCAATCCACCATACGGTGCGTGGCGGAGGGTACCTCGTACCACAACTAGCATCTTCTCTCCCTGTTCCACTCCCAAACAGAACGCGGGAAAAATGACTGCCTATATGCCTCTGTACGAGCTCTAATCTCTCTTATCTTATCTTTGTGGTCTTTGCGAGAAATATAAGTTGGCGGCAGTAAAATTGAACTGCAGTCAGCCTCAAACGCTGGTTCTCTAAATTTCCTCCTTAGCGATTCACGAAAAGAACGCCTCCTTTCCTCTAGAGTCTCCCACCCGCGTTCCTGAAGCATTTCCGTAACACTCGCGTGATGATCAAACCTACCAGTAACAAATCAAGCAGCCCGCCTCTGAATTGCTTCTATGTCCTCCCTCAATCCGACCTGATAGGGATCCCAAAACGCTCGAGCAGTACTCAAGAATAGGTCGTATTAGTGTTTTACAAGCGGTCTCCTTTACAGATGAACCACATCTTCCCAAAATTCTACCAATGAACCGAAGGCGACCATCCGCCTCCCCCACAACTGCCATTACATGCTTGTCCCACTTCATATCGCTCTGCAATGCTACGCCCTAATATTTAATCTACGTGACTGTGTCAAGCGCTACACTACTAATGGAGTATTGTCTTTTTCCTATTCATCTGCATTAATTTACATTTATCTATATTTAGAGTTATCTGTCATTCTTTATACCAATCACAAATCCTGTGCAAGTCATCTTGTATCCTCCTACAGTCACTCAACGACGACACCTTCCGGTACACCACAGCACCATCAGCAAACAGCCGCACATTGCTATCCACCCTATCCGAAAGATCATTTATGTAGATAGAAAACAACAGCGGACCTACCACACTTCCCTGGGGCACTCCAGATGATACCCTCACCTCCGATGAACTTCACGTTCTGGACGCGATTACACAGACTGTTGATCTGAATTTGAACTTGGTAAATCTAAACTTGAGAATGGCTCCTGGACTCTAAGAAATGGTTTAAATGGCTCTGAGCACTATGCGACTTAACTTCTGAAGTCATCAGTCGCCTAGAACTTAGAACTACTTAAACCTAACTAACCTAAGGACATCACACACATCCATGCCCGAGGCAGGAATCGAACCTGCGACCGCAGCGGTCGCTCGGCTCCAGGGACTCTAAGAATTCAATGTTCTCCTGTACACTGGTCAGGAAGCCTTAGGGAAAAACACAACAGCAAGCACGTCGCCGTCGTTGGCTGCGGCAACTTGTCATGGGCAGCTCAACACGCTAAGGAGTCGTAGAAACAGCTCGGTGGACACAACCTTCTGCTGATGGACGACAAATAATCAACGCATACTGGTTGTGTTTTCTTTATCGCATGAAATCTCCAGTTCGCGGCTTGTCTTCGTAATGTGTGCAAGGGCACCCATAACATAAACTCAGCGGCGGACACCGAACATAACACACCCCCCAAAAATTATTTTTAGTTTTGCAGAATAAACAAAATCTGTTTTTTTTATATATAGTGTTTGATGCACCAACCACGTAACAACCTTCAGTCAGGCTATACACAACTACTTAAGAATTAATCACGTGCCCCACTGACACGAAAGAATTTAAAAGCGTGAATTACAGCAACCAGTTTACAGTTAGCGCCTGACCTCTGTCACACGCCTTGACATTCACACCTCTTGGTAAGATGACGTAGCTTCGTAATTTTTCTAGGGCCATAACCTGTCCATACATGGAAACTACAACTTTTGAAAGTTTCCCATAAAACATGGAAATGGGTCGAACATACACAATAATAAAAATATGAAAACAGAAGCTCCATGTTACACACAGAGCATGTTTAGTGGCATAGATATGACATCGCAAATCATTTTCGTCCAACTAAAACAATAGCTGCTGTATGTTTACAGTATGGAGGATTGGGTGTGGTGCTGCACAGATGCGCAGCACTCTCAACTTTGGAGAAGAGAGCCTTCGCCACTTAGAAGAGAACCCGACGACGACTAGTCGGAATATTGCCCACTCCACGAGCTTCTGTAGAACACAACGGTCAGAGCTCATTGTTTCCGCTGTGTACGTACAGTAAAGCGGGAGACTTGAAAGTTACGCGATTTTCAAACTTATTTTACATCCAAACGGTACATATCCGGATACAAGTTCTTCATCAAAATCGTATCTACTAAGCACCCTCTACAAGCCCTAGAAGCTTCTAATGATAACGACATTCGAAGCAAAAACGTACTGTAGACATGAGCTCCAAAATGCAGACCTTAAGAGCTATGAGTAGTTGTTGAACAGTACAGATGTGTTTCACAGTAGCGAAGACGAACAAGAGGTCAACACTTTAAAGAGCATGTTTACTGGAAATTTTTTTCTAGCTTTGGTCCAAACTACCACCTCTCAAAATACGGAAAGCAGAGAGTTTGCAACAGCAGGAATTTATTTCACAGTATCGAAGATGAAGAAGTGCTCATGGCCTTAAGGTACGCATTTTAGATCCATGTTTACTAAACGTTTTCCTTCTAATGATCGTCCCTCTCATGTCCCTAAGTAGTTACCATTCCTGGTGGGACACCCTGAAGTTGTGGCCTATCTTAACATGTCCTATGAAAAACCTCCATCACTCCAGTGGTTGCTACGTGCAGCAGAACTTGTTTCTATCCTGTATAATATTGCTTCTGCAATTTACGTATATATGGATCTAGCAGTCCCTCGGCTTCTTTCCGCATCTGACAGCTCCTGGAGTCTATTTTTTGAATGAAACAGGAAACTAAGTGACCGTGAAAGTGCCGGGTAAATAAAGAAAAATATGATTTATTTTATAAGTCCTCTTTCATGCGTATTTCTGGTAGCAATAAGAATGAAATAGCATTAAGTGGTGTATTTAAGTATATCGCAGTCGGTAGTTCTAATCGTAGTGAATATACATGATATTTACATCGATATATGCATTAACCCTCATAATCGCGGATAGGAACGTACACGGCAGCGTCAGAACCAGCGTGATAAATAATGATTCTAAATTCTAATCTTAATGCATCTGGTGAATCTTGCAATAAATCAGCTTCGAATTGTTGCTGTATTATGGATTCTTTTTTATTGACTACTTGCATGTGATTCTGGACAAGTGAAATTCACATCGTAATAATTACCGGCAATGCTAACATATAGACAGTACTGTGATGTTCCTCAATAATGCCACAATTTTGCGTAAATGTTATAGATACGTAATGATCTGCTCTCATAAAAAAACTTTAACCTGTCCCAGTTGATAGACATTATAACACAGAAATAGATTACCAATTAATGAAAGAAAAGAATCAGAAATATATTTATTAGAACACAATTAACTACGCCAACAACAAGTGGTATATTCTTTAAAACAAGTGAATGAAGAACATAACTTTGATTCGACTTTAAATCGATTGACATTAAGCCAAGTAGTCCCCTTAAATTATTATAAGAAAAGGCAGGAAGAACAGAAACTTAATGCTATACTGAAAAATGATCATTTAGAGTAGCAGAGATGAAAAATTACTACGTAGTGGTTTGACTCACAAAATTTGGGCGATTAAACCGTGGATCCGATTCATCAACTTTTACAGTTCCCATCAAGTATCCGCAGACTTGAGATATTCCTCTGAATTCGTACCAGCTGCCGTAAATGCGAAACATCAAGACACTTTTATCTGTCTACGATCTACAGATCTGTGATTCTGGAAATATCAGATTATATCGTAGCTGATAGCATTTCCCACTAATCTTTCAATTCCTTTTCCTTCATGTTTTTCTTAACTCCGTAACTTGCTTTCAGAAAAACGCAATTAAATCAATAACAATTTCACGTACTAGAATGACAGATACTCAAATAATTATTATTAGAACCGTGAAACCACCGTTCTATAAACCGAAAATGACAAACAGATCATCGCATTTACGTTTTGGTACACAGTCTTCTAAATTCACAAAATTTTGCTGCAAAATTTATATACGAAGTGACTGGCGGCGTGCAACGTTCAGAATAGACGTCTCAATCGCACCCTCATTTTACAATCTTTTCTGTCAGTTTGCGGCGGGTCGGGTTACATTTTCTTTCGTTCGTCGTACTGTGCACTGTTCAACTGCAAAAATCCACCTACCTCAGTACAGCGTCCGCTCACCATCCCTTTTCTCAGCAAACGTACGTACTGTTTAGACGTCGGAAAAGCAGCGTTGATAAAAACAACGCATGTACTTGCGTTGCAAGTCCGTGTAAACTCTAGTACCCTGCTGTCCTGCAATTATCTCATAGTACATATCGGGTGGTAATGTTGGTGCTTCTGTCACTAGAAATTGTTGAAAATTCGAAAGCAAGTCTTTCTTATTTGCTTAATCATAGATTTAAATCGGCCATCAAGTCCACATTTACTTAACTAACGAATCTACATGTCTCAGTTCTCAGTTCATACAACTTCACACGGAAAGCAGCCAGAAATACAAGCCGGCCGGAGTGGGCGAGCGGTTCTAGGCGCTTCAGTCTGGACCAGCGCGGCCGCTACGGCCGCAGGTTCGAATCCTGCCTCGCGCATGGATGTGTGTGATGTCCTTAGGTTAGTTAGGTTTAAGTAGTTCTAAGTTCTAGGGGACTGATGACCTCAGATGTTAAGTCTCATAGTGCTCAGACCATTTGAACCATTTTTTAAATTCTGATTAGCTGATCAGTCTGACGGACCAATCAAAATTATCCTTCTAGATCATTCTCTCAGCAAAACTCGCCTAAGCCAATCACTATTCAGAAAAGCATTTGCCTCTTACAAAATGCAAATACTTACATAATGTTAATAAAACAAAACGAAATTAAAATTAATCTTGAAAAAAATTTAGAAAACGATTACTCTGCAAACGGCTATTCGGGTTGCCTTCTTACAAAAGCAATCACACCTAGACATACGTCATAACCAATGTGGGTAAAACACAACTTTCCCACGTTCTAGTTACGTAATGTTGTACATAATATTGTAGTGATGTCATACATACACACTCTCACTCATTATCATTTATTCACACAACAACCTAATAAACAGATAATAATTTTTGTGAATTTTATACTACAAAAATGAAAAATAATTTAGATTTTGAAAATAAAATCATTCTGCACTTTGAGAACATAGTAATGATTTCAAATGATACTAAAAGACAAACTGTTGTTATTCCTATCTGAGTTTTGTAGTCTAAGTGTCGGTTTAGGGTGTTTTAGGTGATTTTCTGAATCTCCGAAACTGTAATATGTACGACTTTGAAATTTTGTGAAGACCTCCTTCTGAATAACAAAAACTAGTATACCAAATTTGAAAATAATCTGTCCATAGTTACTGTGTTTTATTTAGATTCGTAGGAGGTGAGTATACAGACGCTGGAAGTGTCACAGGAGCCGTTCTCACGCTGCCTAGCAGCGACAGCTGTGCTTCTGAGTCACGGCTAAGACACAAGTTTGCAGCTTCCTAAGCTCCAATACAGCGGGCCATGTTGCACTGAATGTTATCGCGTAATAACTTGCGACCCCACAAGTTTCCATTTCGCAAGCCATTTTCCATTCTCCTCCTTGGTTCCTTCGTAAGGCTAACGCACTTTTACTGCCATCCTGCAACAGTTCCTGTAGGTCGTTGATCTTTCCTTTTTGTTTCAGTGCCTATCTGTTTCTGCTGCACAGTACCTCACCAAGAAAGCACCTGACTGACAACACACACACACAACATCAACGACGTAACAATATCTATAAAATAAGTTACATTATTTCAGCAAGTGGATGTGAAGTGTCAGTTTGTACTACGGTCGACACTCTTTCTGCTATGTGATCTGACATATAGTTCATTGTTACAGGTGTGGCGCTACTCCTACCAGGCGAGCTACCACGTCTACGAGGTAGAAACACAGTAAGTAGACGCTAAAGTCGTCGTTATTTCTTGACAATTTGTCATTTACTTCCTGAAAAATAAGCGTACAACATAAATGTGCCCGCACGCTCAATTACTCCCTGTTACTTCTGCTGTGACGTCTGGGGAGTGCTGCCACTGAACGATTCATGTTAGTCAGCTGTATTGCTGTTTGAACGTAATATTAAAGTGTCACTGCTGTTGTATCTGATAACAACGAGGGCGTACCCAGCGCGAAGCGTTTCACCCCCTCCCCCCCCCCCCCCCCGCCCCCTCCCGAAATCTCCCCCTACAAAAATTCGAAACTAACTGGAGATGGGTTTAGCTGTGCAAATGCCCAGGGCGGCATGTGTTAGTGGACTGCAGTATTTGTAGGACACTGTACGAAAAACCTTGGGCATCAAACAAACAAACAAATACCTAATTCGCAGAGCTGATTAGTTTCCACGCCACGCTCACATTCCTAAAATTTAAATTTCTCACTCACTGGAAATATTAGTTGACGCACATCCAGAAGTGTGTTACGTAGTATCGTTTATTCTTCATATTATTAGCAAAGCCAAGAAATAGTTTGATATACGGACATTAATTAGTTATTTTTATAACTTATGCCAGAGCGTTCTTTCATTTTTCATTTTCTGTTGATAATTATGTTACAATGTTGTTGAAATGACGTTAAGGTACATCCGCACCAGCTCGGTTTCGTTTTGTTATTAAACTCTTAACAGTGGATATCCTTGCACATTTCTTCCTAGCGTAAACAAAACAACACTATTGTTAATCTTTCTGGGTGTGTTTTATAAACGGAGTTTTTTAACTTCTTCGAGTCAAATAACGAATTAACTTGTGATCGTCTGTTTGTTAACTCTTTTACGTGCGCATATAATAGCAGAGAGAAACAGATTCATGTCTGTACGGTTTTCATGCGATCATCTGAATGCAGTTTGCTTTAGTTCGTTAAGTGAAGTGGTAAATGACTTATAATTTGATTCCTGATGTAATAATCACTGAAGGAAGTGACTGGGAGAAGACGACAGCGAAAAAAAAGAGATGAAGAAGCATTCAAGAAAGTTCCACGCCTTGATATTTTTACAAAATCCTCAAAGAATTCATGTTGAATTTATTGACCACATGAAATTGGACTACGAGGAAATGGTAATCTTGTCTTCTAATGACGGGGAAACGAAAAAGCTCCTTGTTATTTAAATAATCAGTGTTTTGTCCCTTTGTAACTTTTGAAGTGTAAAGTCCTCCAGACATGTATGCATGTTTGAAGGACATTTCATGGAACATCGTGGATCACAGCCACTGCAAAATAGTAATATATGCATAGAAAGGCCGCGACAATAATAAATTAGTCTCTCCCTGTGCAGGAATCACAGCAATTGTTCGAGAGCAGCACGTTGACATATGGAGGTTTTGATCGTTCCAGGAGGCATCCTGGGATAGCCGAAGATGTTAAGGCAACCACTCACGTAAAGCGGGATATCCGGGTTCGAGTCCCATTCATATCTCGTTAGTAAATTGTGCAACTGAAGTCTAATCATATTCGCAGTTGCGAATACATATGTTGTAACGCAACTTGTTCGTATTGTTTCTATTTAATTTTAATAAAAGTGCAATTATAGTGTACGCATTTTATATTTATTGTATGACACTTTATTAAGTATTTCTATTTCATATTTTTATAAAAGCAAGTTTCTCGATTTGCAACTCATAGTTAAGTATTACACAGACAAAAACACGCCCACACGTTAGGCAAACTTTAATAAATACCAGTATCCAAGTCTGTATGGGGAATGGGGTAAGGCAGCAAAGATCTTCTTGTCCAGGGGCGTCAGGAGTTCTAAATATGAATATGAATCGCGCGCCGGTCCGCCATCTTGGGAACCAGAGTCATAATTTAAGCGCCTAACACCACGTCTACCAACACCACAAAATTTAACTCTAGACGGACCGGCAACTGGCTCAACTTCATTTGCAGAACTATCACACTCTTTTAAGACAGAAGATGCCTGTGCACATGGAATATCTTCAGAATCACGTAAATTACTACCATCCAAATCAGAATTCTGAGAGGAAGAGAATCGTCCTGATAATATGCTAGCAAGATTGTCATTAGGAATAGCATTCTCCTCTGGAAGATTATCACTAACTATATACCTTATATAAGCTGCATCCAAAAAATCATCCAACTTATTCATTGTCAAAAATAACTTTAACACTAAACTTAATTTTGTACCTAAATATCCTACTTAAACAACGTGCCAAACGGTGTCTACCAGTTATCCAACGTGCACAAACAAATAATCACCACCGTCAGGATACAGAATATGTGAATTCTGCTTTGAAGACTCTTTTAAGTCAATGTCAATAACTACAAACCTCATCAATATTTTTAGCCAAATTAAAAAAAAAAATTTCACGAGCGGTCTGGCGCGACCAATAACCACCTATACCAATGTTTCACACCAATCATTCATAAATATACCAATGGAATATTGGAGAATTGCTTGATTTATTTAGTGAAGTGTACAGGCTTTTGGTGCGTTTGGCCAACGCTGAAAGGTGTGGATACAGATATTGGCACATTAAAAAGGGAAAGTGGTTGCCTTTGTGGTATATCGTCCATCTGTGTTACAAACCAAACTCGCATCGTGCAGAGAGATGTACTGATTTAGCATCCCTTTGAAAAAAATCCAGGACGTGTAATAGATCTTGATTAGTAGCAGTTAGGCCCACATCTATGTGTCATGAACTCTCAAAACTATTCCGTCGTTCACTGCGAAAATATGACGAGTAATTTTGTACTATTGCTTATGCACATTACGCTTTTCATCGGATTGTAATTGCTGCACTACACTGTAGCATCGGAAACATCAAATTGACAATAGTTGACATACACGGGGAGTTTGAGAATATTCCTATTAGAAGCTTCTATGGGTTGTAGAGGCAACGTAGTAGAAACATTAAAATTGTGGTTCTGTGTCGAACCACAGCCTCTAAATGCATACGTATTGTATCTATGTCTGCATGTTATGTTCCGCATCTTCCAATCTACTGCACTGATTTCAACCAAACTTGGTACACATATCACTTACTGCCTTGGAAATAACTGATAAGAAAAAAATTAGATCTTGTTCCGTTTCCTGGTGAATTAGCTTTGAAGTTAGCCAATCAGGCTGTTGCAAAGCGAATTCAAGCAGCCCGACAGAGACGGTATCACCAAACGTGTTGTCTGTTTGGTTTCCTACGACCGCATGAGAGAGTGATACCAAAATTGGACGTAGGACGTTAGTAAGGGTCAAACCTGACCAAAAAGCTGAGCAGTTTGTGCGGTATCATCTGCGCTATGAGAGCAGCTGAAAACTGTATTTGGCGGGCCGCTTGAATTTCCGCCCACAGCGACCTGACTGGTTAACCTCAAAGCTAGTTAATTCGGAAACGGCGCAACGTATCGAATTTTTTTCATTACAATTATTTCTCGGCACAACCTACCCTGCAGCGCCCTTGCAAACTCTTCAGACTGTTTCTGACTTCCCTATACGTACGGTTATAATTGCGGACTCGTGGATTCGCTTTCCTTCCTACGCGTGTCGACTATCGAGTCCACTTGTACCCGACAACAGACTCCAGTAACGAGTTTTCACTATAACGGACGGCGGCGGAGACTGGCAAGTCAAGCCTCCGAGTACACGGATACGGCGTCCGTGATTACGTCACAGGTCTCACTGGCGAGTTACTAGGGCTTCTGCGGACATAATGTCCTACAGATATATAATACATATGAAAGTGATGGGTATGGCAGCTGGTAACAATCCACAGAACCAGTGCCACGAGGGTGTACTGGAAACTAGTTGATGAAATAGTGCAATACGGTACACTTCGAAGGGAACCATCAGACCTGCTGTTCACGGATTCTGGTCTTGAAGGTACCTGTCCCAAGTACATAGCTAGCGGCTTTTCGTGCAACAGCCAGTAGTTGCCAAGATAATCGATGTTGACATTTCACGCGTCCCTCGTTTACCTGTAACATTAATAATGTTTCGACTGGGCGAGAATAGCGCAGAGGCTTCGGGTTCACGGCCACCACAGTGACTGTACGGGTTCGAACTCTGCCCGTGTACTTCTTTTTCTTTAGTATCATCGTACAGAATAGCATAAAATAGCGAAGGTCCCGAATTTTTTTTTCAAAAGTAGTCATTTTCACCGTAGTAATTTTATCAATAAACCATTTTTATGCATGTTATGTTCGGCATCTTCCAATCTAGTGCACCGATTTCAACCAAACTTGGTACACATATCACTTCCTTCAAAAATTACGCTTATGTTTCATAGTTACTATTCCAAATATTCGGACAGCACCAAAGTGTTCTCAACATTGGGCGAAGTCTTAGCAATTTTTGAAGGATTCCAGATACAGACGAAAGCTCTAACCCCTACTTTTGACCACGATTAACTACATCTACATCCACACTCCACAAGCCACCGTACCGTGCGTCGTGGCGGGTACCCTGTACCTTTACTAGTCATTTCCTCTTCTGTGCTACTCGCAAACAGAGCGAGGGAAAAACGACTGTCTCTATGCCTCCGTAAGAGCCCTAATGTCCTTAATCTTATCTCCATAGTTCTTAAGCGACACGTGCGTTGGCAGAAGTAGAGTCGTTCTGCAGTCAGCCTCTCTCTAAACTTTGTCAATAGTGCTCCTCGAAAAGAATGTCAACATCCCTCCAGTGATTCTCATTTGAGTTCTCGAAACGTCTTCGTAATACTTGGGTGTTGTTCGAATCTACCAATAACAAATGTAGCAGCGCATCTAAGTTATCCTCCTAGCTTTACTCAGCGACGATAACTTCCCATACGCCACAGTATCATCAGCAAACAGCCGCAGAATGTAATTAATACCGATGAAACTGGCTGCCGGTAGCAATCAACGTACAAAATATTCCTTGCGGAAAAAGAAGCGGAAACCAATTTGAACGAGATCAGTCATTCTTTTCAACGGAGTACACTATAACCGCGCCAGGAAAGGGATTCCCTTACGTTTTCTTATGTATGCAAGAACCATCAGGGAAATTTGGTCGCAATGTTCAAATAAGAATTGAAATATTGTCTCGTTAATAAAAAATATAATTGTGACCTGCACGAAATCAGGGAAGTTCACGAAAGTGTTGCACAAATAGTTTTTAAAAATGCATCATTCTTTTGTACGTGTTACTAGATCACACTTTACGATCAAATCTTTGTAGATGAAAGAAAATCATCCTCATGTACAGTAAAAACTATCCCACCAAAACGTGCTCCAGTTTGCCAACCCAGTGTTTATTTCCACAGGCAGGTTAAAGACTAATAGCTAAATCGTAAGAGGGAAAAAATCCATAAAAATCCATTCTTTAATTCTGCACCAATCAGATGCACCTACTTTCACATGAATTATGAAATACGCGTGGGTCGCGTCAAAGCTGACTGAAGAAAGTAAAATGTCTTTCAGTTTAAGCTTTTTTTTTTTTTTTTTTTTCAGTGTCGCTTCTGAAAAATACGTGTGCCAGCAGGGCAATAACTTTCATTATACACTCCTGGAAATGGAAAAAAGAACACATTGACACCGGTGTGTCAGACCCACCATACTTGCTCCGGACACTGCGAGAGGGCTGTACAAGCAATGATCACACGCACGGCACAGCGGACACACCAGGAACCGCGGTGTTGGCCGTCGAATGGCGCTAGCTGCTTAGCATTTGTGCACCGCCGCCGTCAGTGTCAGCCAGTTTGCCGTGGCATACAGAGCTCCATCGCAGTCTTTAACACTGGTAGCATGCCGCGACAGCGTGGACGTGAACCGTATGTGCAGTTGACGGACTTTGAGCGAGGGCGTATAGTGGGCATGCGGGAGGCCGGGTGGACGTACCGCCGAATTGCTCAACACGTGGGGCGTGAGGTCTCCACAGTACATCGATGTTGTCGCCAGTGGTCGGCGGAAGTTGCACGTGCCCGTCGACCTGGGACCGGACCGCAGCGACGCATGGATGCACGCCAAGACCGTAGGATCCTACGCAGTGCCGTAGGGGACCGCACCGCCACTTCCCAGCAAATTAGGGACACTGTTGCTCCTGGGGTATCGGCGAGGACCATTCGCAACCGTCTCCACGAAGCTGGGCTACGGTCCCGCACACCGTTAGGCCGTCTTCCGCTCACGCCCCAACATCGTGCAGCCCGCCTCCAGTGGTGTCGCGACAGGCGTGAATGGAGGGACGAATGGAGACGTGTCGTCTTCAGCGATGACAGTCGCTTCTGCCTTGGTGCCAATGATGGTCGTATGCGTGTTTGGCGCCGCGCAGGTGAGCGCCCCAATCAGGACTGCATACGACCGAGGCACACAGGGCCAACACCCGGCATCATGGTGTGGGGAGCGATCTCCTACACTGGCCGTACACCACTGGTGATCGTCGAGGGGACACTGAATAGTGCACGGTACATCCAAACCGTCATCGAACCCATCGTTCTACCATTCCTAGACCGGCAAGGGAACTTGCTGTTCCAACAGGACAATGCACGTCCGCATGTATCCCGTGCCACCCAACGTGCTCTAGAAGGTGTAAGTCAACTACCCTGGCCAGCAAGATCTCCGGATCTGTCCCCCATTGAGCATGTTTGGGACTGGATGAAGCGTCGTCTCACGTGGTCTGCACGTCCAGCACGTACGCTGGTCCAACTGAGGCGCCAGGTGGAAATGGCATGGCAAGCCGTTCCACAGGACTACATCCAGCATCTCCTCGATCGTCTCCATGGGAGAATAGCAGCCTGCATTGCTGCGAAAGGTGGATATACACTGCACTAGTGCCGACATTGTGCATGCTCTGTTGCCTGTGTCTATGTGCCTGTGGTTCTGTCAGTGTGATCATGTGATGTATCTGACCCCAGGAATGTGCCAATAAAGTTTCCCCTTCCTGGGACAATGAATTCACGGTGTTCTTATTTCAATTTCCAGGAGTGTATGTCCGTGGCGCTCTAGGAATTTGTATTTCGGTTGCTTCTACGACAAACACCATCCTGAATTCTCTTCTACCGATGCGAGCGATAGCGGGTAAGACGATACTGTAATCTCTGCTGTAACAAACGGAATGCACATTTGAAGGAAGTTTGCTGTAATTGCAATCGGCAACAATTGCCAGTTCTCTACATTTTCTTAATAGTGTTTCACGGGGAAAAAATATCTTCCTTCATGGGATTTCCATTTGAAGTCACGGGCCATTTCTGTAATATTAACGTGTTGACCGAATCTACAAGTAAGAAATCTAGCAGTATGCGTCCGTATTGCTTAGGTGTCTTCCTTTAATCTGATCTGGTGCGGACCCCCAAAACCTCGAGCAGTACTCAGCAATGGATTGCACTAGTCTTCTATGCGCAGGCTGCTTTATAGATGAGCTACAATTTCATACAAGTATCTCAATAAAAAGGAGCCGACCATTAGCCTTCCCTGCTGCCGACCCTTCGACTTTACATCGTTCTGGAACGTTCCGCCCATAGCGGGGTTTCATTTTTGATTTGAGAGGCCGTATCATGGGATTCCATGGATTCCATGGTTTCCCTGCAAAATCTAATCACAGCCAAGGATGTTGTGACCGTTTTGGCTGATCAGGTCCGTCCCATGGTATAACGTTCATTCAAGAACGATGATGCTGTGTTCCAAGACGAAAGATGCCCTGTTCATACAGCTCAGTCACCAGATCTCAAAATTTGTATTACAGACTGTTTTGCGCTCTACTTTAGAGAGGAGGATGCATGGTCACTATCCACCACCATCGTCTTTACCTGATCTTGCCACTATTTTGCAGGAAGCTTCCCTTGTAAACTACGCATGACCTATATTTATCTATTCCGTGATGACTGGAAACTGTTTTGAATAACAAGCGGTTTTCTACCTCGTATTATGCATGGTAACGTGTTGTATTTTTAGTGTTTCCACCTCCTGACATACTCCAGAGATCACCGTACGAAGTCTGGTAGAGGATATCTTACACCACTGACCCTAATTTCCTTTCCTGTTACACTCTCAAATCAAAAATGGTTCAAATGGGACTTAACATCTGAGGTCATCAGTACCCTAGACTTAGAACTACTTAAACCTAACTAACCTAAGGACAGCACACACATCCATACCCGAGGCAGGATTCGAACCTGCGACCGTAGCAGCAGCGCGGTTCCGGACTGAAGCGCCTAGATTGGCTCGGCCACAGCAGCCGGCACTCTCAAATCGATAGTGAGAAAAACGACTTTTTATGCACCTCTGTACGAGCCGTAATTTCTCTTGCTGTCTCGGTCCATACGCGAAATGTGCGTTAGCGACAGTGGAATCGTTCTGCAGTCAGCCCCAAATGTTGGTTCTCTAAATGTACTCAAAACTGTTTCGCGAAAAGTACTTTTTTTTTATTTATTTGGCCTTTGAGTGTGTACTCAATTTAGTCATCGGCAACACATAGTGACAATGTACACATAATTGAATAAACAAATACATAAATGCATATTTACAAGAATAAAAAGCTTAACTGTTACAGTTTTGTACATACTGTTTTAAAAATTGAATTGAATTGAATTGAAAAATAATTAAAAGTGTCTCGGCTTACAATTCACACCAATTCTGAAATATCTTCATCAGCAAGACATATTTATAATTGACGTACACCATTAAAACATACAGATTGTGACCAGCACTCTTGATGAAGTTAACGATCACTTTATATTGACGAACGTCTTTAGTAAACAAAAGAGAAGAAGCTGATTGAGGAAGATGGTAGCCCATACTCAGCAAAGTCTTCAAAAAGATCAACCGTTCACGGTCAAATTTGGGGCACATAAATAAGATGTGGTTGATATCAGCTTCCGACTCAGGATCACACTCACATGCTGGTAAACTGTAAACGTTGATCCGATGTAGATGTTGTGGGAAAGAGGCATGATTGAAGCGGAGTCTTATGATGGTAGAAATCGTGGATCCGTCCAGATGTGTTCTCATGAACCACGGCTGTGAAGGAGTCCGAGGTTGTAGCACTGCGTAATAACCGCCTTTTGTCTGTTGAGAAACGTTCCACATTTCCTGCTATTGTTGTCTTGCGTGATCCTTGACTGTATAAGGAAGGTGCAGATCCAGGACGGTGCCTAACGTTGCCGCTTGTTTGGCTAATGCATCAACTTCATCATTATAGAGGATACCAGAGTGGGAAGGTACCCACAACAAATGGATCGTCCGGCCCGTGCGTGTGCTGCGAATATATTCAGATATCACATCCAAGATATAACTGTTGGTCGTTTTCTTCCATCGACTGTACTGAATGTTTTTAAGAACGCTTTGCGAGTCAGATACTATCAATATCTTGGGGAAGGAAGTGCTAGAGACAAACTTAAGTGCTTCCAAAACTGCCACTGTCTCCGCCGTAAAAATAGAAGTGCTCGTAGGCAATTTGAAGGTTTTGCGGATCTGGATCTGAGGGCAGAAAAAAGCGCATCCTGTACACTCTTCTTGCGGAATTTTGGAGCCATCGGTATATACACAGAGAAACCCCGGCCATTGTGCTTGAAAGAGACGATTGAAGCCAACGTTGACGTTAGTACTGTCCAGCCAGGTCGTACTTAAATAATGGACTGGAATCTGGGAGCAGAGCGTTTGAAGATCATATTCAAAAACAGGTAGATGCGCTGAACGCCGTATAGAATGTATGACAGGTGACCAAGTGTCAAAGCTGGCACAAACGGCTGGCACTTTATTCCTTCTGTGGGATGCAATCCACAGTCGATAAATGCAGTCTCTACTTTGATAGACGGAACTGTCCATAATGGCCATGCCTTGAATGTAGAATTTGTCCGATAACATTTGGCGCCTAATGCTCAAGGGCATCTCCCCTGCTTCTATTAAAAGGGCGTTGGTGGGCGTCGATCGCATGGCTCCAAGACAGGTACGAATGGCTCTATATTGAAGAGTATCTAATTTGTAGAGATGAATCTTTGACGCAGTGTGGTAGAATTGACAGCCATAGTCTAATCGAGCTCGAATTATTCCTTGGTACATGGTGAGTAAAACACTCTGGTGCGCTCCCCACCAGACACGAGTGAGTGATCTGATTACATTTAAACCTTCTTCACACTTGGTAACGGTGGATCGGATGTGGGGCACCCAGCTTAACCGAGAGTCAAAAATCATCCCCAGAAATCGAACGTGAGATTTTATTTGGAAGGTGTACTTGCCACGGGTAATGTGATCTTCAGTGCGAGCTGTCGTCGACTTGGAGAAGGGAACGACTGCTGATTTCTCAGCCGAGATCTCCAGCCCATTGATAGAGAGCCACTCATCGATGTGTGCGATGGTTGTGGTTAATGCCGTTTTGGCCTGAAGATATGAAGCAGCAGTAGAGTAAACACATATATAATCAGCATACTGTAGGATTTTTGTGGGGGGAGTAAGTATGCGTTCTAGGTCGTGCGTATATAGAGTATACAGGAGAGGACTTAAAACTGCATCTTGCGGCAAGCCCTGGGAGACACAAAAAGGTCCGATCATGGTAGCTTTGAAACGGACGTAGATCGTTCTTTGAGTAATCAGGGTACTGATACCGTAGATCATCCGTGAAGGAATTCCGAATCCTGCCAGCTTGTCCAAGAGTATCGGTATTTCTACGTGATCATATGCACCCTTAACGTCAAGAAAAGCTGTCACTACTGTCTCTTTCGTTCGAAAGGCTGACGTGATATCCATGTTAAGCAAAAACAGGTTATCCAAGGTCCCTTTGCCTTTTCTGAAGCCGTATTGACTCCGAGGCAACAAATTACTTTTTTCAAGCCATCATTCTAGTCTCCTTTTTACCATTCGTTCCAGAGTTTTTGCAACACACGACGACAAGGCAATAGGTCTATAATTAGTACCGACATTTGGATCTTTACCACGTTTGAGAATTGGAATTATTACTTGCATCGTCCATGTTGATATGAGGTCTTTCTTCATCCAGTACTGATTACAAATGTTCAAGAGAAAGTCTTTCGCTTCTATAGGCAGGTGTGCAAGCATAGAGTAATGTATGTGATCAATGCCAGGGCAACTGTCGCACGATACTTTAATAGCTTCGTTTAGTTCTTCTATAGAGAAAGGACGAAGGAGAACATGATAGCGGTTTTCTTCAGCAGGGAACCGATGGTTTAAAAATGGCACCGTGGGAGGAGCGATTGTATCTATGAATTCCTCTAACCAGGCCGTGGTAGCAGGAGGGGAGGAAGACAGTCTTCTTGTTCTAAAAGCTTTTATTTTATGCCAGATGCTTGCCGTACTGGTTTCATTATTTAGGGACAGGCAAAATTGTTTCCAACTGTCCTTCTTGGTTTTCTTCAGGAATTTGGTAACTCGAGCATTCACTTTTTGTACAGCCAAGAAGTTGTCCAATGAAGGATTCTGACGATAGGTTTTCAAGGCGAGTCGTCGCTTCGCAACTTCCCGAGAGCACTCAGAATTCCACCAAGGAAGAGAACGGTGCTTCATTACTGTAAACTCTTTTTTCTTAGGGATGCGACGTTCATAGCATTGAGTAAAACTGGGTATGCATCTTCGTCCCGTAAGTCACGTCTCGTATTTGCGAGTGCCCGCCGAACCGTTTCCCTATAAGAGGCCCAATTGGCTTCCTTGATTTTCCACGTACTATTAGAGTAACAGATGTGCGTAGTATCGACGTTGACGTTAATGTGAAACTCTATTGGGAGATGATCGGATTCCATTGAATCCTTTTTAACGCACCAATTAGATATTTCAGCAAAGCAGGGGGTGCAAAGAGTTACATCAACTGCGGAGGGTCTACGGAGAGGTGAAGTTATCATAGTAGGAGAGCCATCGTTGAGTATCACTAGGTTATTATCTTCGATAACGCTTATCAAGGTCCTGCCGTTCCAAATGGTTCAAATGGCTCTGAGCACTATGGGACTCAACTGCTGTGGTCATAAGTCCCCTAGAACTTAGAACTACTTAAACCTAACTAACCTAAGAACAGCACACAACACCCAGCCATCACGAGGCAGAGAAAATCTCTGACCCCGCCGGGAATCGAACCAGGGAACCCGGGCGTGGGAAGCGAGAACGCTACCGCACGACCACGAGATGCGGGCCTTGCCGTTCCTATCTGTCACGTCTCCTCCCCACGCTACATGGTGGGCATTCACGTCTCCAGCTACGATAAAGGGAGGACGAAGCTGACTTATTAATTGTCTCCAGTCATCTTCCACGATACTGTGGTGAGGAGCGTTATACAACGAGACAACTGTAAAGGTTTTGTGGGCAGTTCGTATCTCCACAGCAACTAATTCAAGGATGGTGACAGGTACGTGTAACGGATGTGGTCGATGCGGCAGCGAAGTTTTTATCAGTATAGCTACGCCGCCCCATCCATCGAGACGGTCTTCCCTTACTATAGAATAATTTTGAAAGCGAACAGTTCGTTCGAATTTGAACCAAGTTTCACATAACAGAACGATATCAGGCTGACTTACGAACAGTTCTCGTTGCAAGCTTTCTCTATTAGAATTAGCCGATCTCGCATTCCACTGCAATACTTTTAAAGCCGCCATAATTTAGGGAGAGAGAGATTGAAATGTGCCAGTAACGAGGTGCCGGATATCGGAATTGTTCATAGCACTATTTGCATGACAATATCAATCACATTTATTATCTTATCTATAAGTACAGCATGACCTTGAGGCTGTCGTTGATTCGGCGCTTGTGGGGTTGCTAATCTGTGAGCAGCAGGCTGGTATGGATTTTGGCTGATAGGAGTGAATGAATGTTGCATGGGATGTAACAGGCTGCGGTACTGAGACCACTCACGAACGTTACTTTGGTTGTTTACTTGCGCCTGCCGCCGGGGAGGCCAGTAAGCGACGTGTGTCTGCTGGGGCACAGTTGCACACTGAGTTGCGTCCCCACTTCCGCGTTGTTGACTCTGCATGCTTGCGGCGGGCAGCGGCGGGAAGAGTTGTGGGTTTTGAAAGTCCGGAGAGCTCAAATTTGTTGGAGCAGGAATGATCGGAGCCGGCAAGTGATGTTGTTGAGCCCCAGTGACGGATGCATAGGTTGGCATACGAGCAATAGACAGCGCATCCCTGAAGTCAATGTTGTTGAACGTAACTAATTCTTGAGTTCGTCGCCGTATATGGTATTCCGGGCAGGAACGGTCCGTGGGTGCGTGTTGTCCCCCGCAATGCGCGCAAATAGTGATAGGTGAGACACAGGATTCAATATTATGTGAACCACTAGATTTAATGCATCTCATCTGAGATCGACATTGTTTGCTGATGTGCCCGTAACGAAGACAATTAAAGCACTGCCTGACAGTTGGTACATAAAGGTCTACGGGACATCTTGTTCCGTGAATAGACACGGCTTCCGGTAAGGTTTGAGAGTCGAAGGTTAACAAAAAGGTCTGCAATTTAACGATTTGGTCTTTACCATATCTCTTCGTAACCCTCCGAACACCTACAACAGGGAAGGGAGATTGTACGAATTCCAAAATCTGCGCTTCTTCAAGGTTGGTGTCTACTTTCCTGATCACTCCTGGCTTATGGACAACAAAGGAAGGAATGTAAACTTCTATATTTTTTGACTTTAATACCTCACTGGTAACTAGGAAATTAGCCTTGTCTGGGGTTTTCGGTTCCACCTTAACTTTTGTTTTCCTGTTGAAGAGATGTTAAGGATAGAATTCTTCACTTCTGGCAAGGAAATATGCAATAATTTCCCTAGTGCCATAGGGTGCAAGCGGCCCAAGTTTTTGTCCAAACATTCCATGTAAACTACGAATGGTCCTCTATCTGTACGTTTGTAAAAGTTGAGAGACCTCGGAGTAGGTGCAGGTCCCACAGGAGGGGTGTTAGTTGCAGCATGTCGGTTAGGAGTGAGCCCATAGGCAGTTGCTACAGGGGGTCAGCTACATTTGAAACGTCGGTTACAGGTAAGAGTTGATTAGCGTCTGCTATGAAGGTTTTGGAATTTCTTAAATCCAGACTGACCTCACTTTGTCGCTTGTTTCTCGTAGCTGAGAAGCTGGAGGAATCCTGTTCCGATAAATCCATATGCTCTTCTGCCGGCTGTATTCCAGATTCTCCCCGAACAACAGCTAACGAGTGGCTGATCACAGCCGTCGTGTTGTCCAATGTAGTTCCTGGAGGAGCTGGTAAGGGTGCTGCATCTGGATGTAGCCGTTGGGCAGGTGGCTGTTGCTGATGTTGTCCCATAGGGGCGTCGAAGTCACCACCCCCTTCTCCATACACCCCACCATACATGGCGGGGCTTGCCGTCACCGATAGCAATGTCAGGTGTTAATGTGCCTAACAGGAAACCGTACCAAACGAAAGCTGTTACGCGCGTGCACTAGTAGGTAAACACAAGCGTCACACGGAAGAGCGACCGCGTAGCACGTCTTAACACTTCCGCGTCTGCAAGCGAACTGAAAAGTACGTTGTCTACGGCTGTTGATTGAGCCTGTCGGCAACAAATCTAGAAGCACCCCTCTGAGCTGCTTCGATGTCTTTCTTTATTCCGATCTGGTGGGGATTCCACAAACTGCAGCAGTACTCAAGAACAGGTCGCACTAGCTTTCTACATGCAACCTCCTAGATGAGCTAACGTTTCCTAAAATTCAGCCAGTGAGCCGAGGTCGCCCATTTACCTTCCCTACTACCAACTTGGCGCGCTCGTCCAACATGGTATCGCTCTGTAACTTCACGCCTAGACATTTATGAGACAGTACTGTGTCAAGCAGCACGCTACTAATACTGCATTCGAACATTACAGGATTGTTTTTCCTATCCATCTGCAGTAACATAAATTTTCCTCCATTTAGGGTAAGCTGCCATTCATTACACCAAATAGAAGTTCTGTCTGCCATCCTGCATCCTCCTACAGTCACTCAGCGACGATCCTTTGCCGGACACAACAGCGCCATTACCAACAGACGCAGACTTCTGCCCACATTGCCGTCAGATCGTTTAGGCATGTAGAGAACAAAAGTGGGCCTGCCACACTTCCCTGGGGCACTCCCGGAGGTACCCTTACCTCTGATAAACTATCGCCGTCAAGGACAGCATACTGGGTCGTATTACTTAAAAAGCCTTCTATCCACTCACATGTGTGGGAAACTGTTCCGTATGATCGTATCCTCATTAACAGTCTGCAGCGGGACATGGTATCAAACGCTTTCCGGAAATCTAGGAATCTGAAATCATCCTAAGACACAAAGGAATTACTGATATTGGCTGCTATTTATTGAAACCAATGGGGAAAGTTGAAAATTTGTGCTGGAACGGAATTCGGACTCGGATTTCCCACTTAGTAGCAGATGCTCTGATCACTGCACTACCCTGACACAGTGGTCATTGTAACTGCACGCGAATTGCCACGATTGATGAAAATAATGTGCAAGAGGCACTACATTAATAGTGCTGAGAATTTGAGTCTGGCTAGAGAGGTCCATGCAGTTGCGATGACCGCTGTGTCACGATGGCTCAAGCTGGGTCGCTGGATCGAGTACCGCTCGTCAGTTTTTTTTATTTTTTTTATTTCTAACATAGCTATTTTCTTTACTATTTGTAATTGATGTAATGGGAAAAATACGTGTAATCGTATGAACTTTTATTAAATTTACAATGTTATTTGGCAGTCTAGAAATTTTTATTGTCACAAATAACATAATATTTATAACTACCGACTAGTAAACGACCAACCACATAAAGTGATACTGAAAATGTATGCTTGTCCGTGATTTCAGAAATCCCTTGTACATAAAACAAAAAATAGTATTTTCTTTCAAGAAAACAAAGAAGCAGGAGACCCGGGTTCGAATCCTGCTCCTGCACAAATTTTCAACTTTCTTGATTTCAATCAATTCCCGCTCGCAGCTAATGTCAGTAATTCCTTTGCGTCTTAATTCGTTATGGCTGTTAGATCAAAATGACATCTGTCTTTTCGAACGTGTCCGAAACGTATTGTCTGGGATTTTTGCTTGGTGGAACGACTGGAACGGGCTGCACCCAGCCTTATGATGGTAAGTGGGCAGCTACTTGACCGAGCAATAGCACTTTTAGGTCACGATAACTAAGAACGGCGAGGTGGAGCGGTGCATTGGCCCCACGACCCTACACACCGCATTCAACGACGCTAATGGCGAAGGATGACACGGCTGTATGACGACACCGATGGGCCCGCCAGGGCCTAAGGACGGAGTTTACGTACGTTTACTGTTGTCCTTCACCCATGGTTCGCAGAATACCATGCGAAATCCAATTCCAGAATAAACAACCCCCCGTTGTAAGAACTCTGCAGTGTTCGCTGTTGCTGTCTCCCCTCCCTGTTTCTCGGGGCTAAACACGACGTTGTTGCCACCCTGGCAAGGCCTTCACTTCCATTTGTTGTGCAACAAAAAGACTTCATAACAAAAACAACCGTAGTCAGCTTTTTTCGTTTTCACGATTTCAGAGCAATCTTGTATCCATAACAGAGACGCGATTTGTTCTAATGAGATATGACAGAAACGTCCCTTGTTCTGAGTTACCGCAGCTCAAAATGTGATGGCTCTACAAAAACAGTCTTTGACGAAATAATTTCTGACAAAAACAGCCCTTGTCATTTTTGTGTGAACGCAGGCGACAGTCAACCTCAAAGTTCATTGTCGCCTTCATAGTACTCGTTGAATTATTTCAGTCTACTCTTTGGCAATTGACGGGTCAGTATAATGAATTGAGAAGACAGTGTTATGAAACCAACAATGTCGCGCAAAGTACTGCGTGAAGTGGGAGCATTGAGGGTGATGGCACTGGTTCACTGTCCAACAACCCTTTTGCATATGTCTGTTTTAAGTACAAGTGACTGCTGATGCTGCTACAGAAAATATCAAATGCGTGTGAAAACTCATGGGACTTAACTGCTAAGGTCATGAGTCCCTAAGCTTACACAGTACTTAACCTAAATTATGCTAAGGACAAACACACACACCCTTGCCCGAAGGAGGACTCGAACCTCCGCCGGGAACAGCCGCACTGACCATGAATGTGATGCTGCCACAACAGAAGTGCCTGTTTGCAGAGAGACGTTCATGGCATTCCACCCAATCTCTCGGTTTCGACTACGCAATAACAGCCCTCGGGTAGTTCCTCGCTCACTCAGGAACCTTGTTGAACAGCACATACCTTTATTTAAAGGAAGGGTTTCTCATTATTTATTCGTAAGAGTTTGTTCAAAAGATATCTGCCCGAAATCCTGCGGATAAAATGCACGAAGTTTTTATGGACTATTTAGAACGTTTTCTCACTCTCCTGAAAAAGTAAGTTTTTGACAAGAGCTATTTTGTTATGAAGTCTTACGTGATTCGTTGATCGCCCAGAATGTGGCCCCTTTGATGCTGTACACAGTTTCGAACTAAGCAGTTAAAACAGTGTTAAAGGTGTCTCCAGTAGAGAGCAAGATCTTATCATTCTTGCGACGTAAGGTACCTTTTATATTCTTCTCGAAATGTTTCGCCATCAACCGTTTAGCGACAGCGAGACAGGGCGTAGGGTAGCGAGACGATGGCAAGGGTGTCACCAGTTTCCTTCTCACCCCTCCCCCACCTACTTACTCCTTTTAACTGGCAGCTGTTTCTTGAAATGGACCTGCAATGCCAGCCTGATACTCCAGTGACTGGATTTCTCCCTTAATACTCTCAACTGAAGACATCCACGGGACTTCCTAAGAAATTAGCCAACATTTCAATTCGCGTAGCTTCAGATGGTATCTCGTGTCGGGTGACCTCCTTTCCCTCTTCCAGATGGAGCCGTTTCGAGAACTTTTCCGTCGCCCCTGTCTCGTTTATTAAGCACCGTGTCTGGCGCTGCGGGTTTCATTAAGGGGCGCTCGCTGTCAGCCTGCCCCGTTATCCCCCGGTAAGCAGCTTACCGAACGATTTAATAATGGCCGACAGTAAAATCTAGCGCGCTTCTGGTGAGATTGCTGTAATAAAAAGTCATGCCCCTTGGTTTTGCAGCCGGCCTCGAAGCAGGCGCGGCATTTTACGATTGCGTCTCTCCTCCTGATTGAAAGCGACAGTCCTGGAAATGCTGTGGAGTACTCTCGCCACCAAATTTACAAATCAAGTTCATTATACACTACTGGCCATTAAAATTGCTACACCAAGAAGAAATACAGATGATAAACGGGTATTCATTGGACAAATATATTATACTAGAACTGACATGTGATTACATTTTCACGCAGTTTGGATGCATAGATCCTGAGAAATCAGTACCCGGAACAACCACCTCTGGCCGTAATAACGGGCTTGATACGCCTGGGCATTGAGTCAAACAGAGCTTGGACGGCGTGTACGGGTACAGCTGCCCATGCAGCTTCAAAACGATACCACAGTTCATCAAGAGTAGTGACTGGCGTATTGTGACGAGCCAGTTGCTCGGCCACCATTGACCAGACGTTTTCAATTGGTGAGAGATCTGGAGAATGCGCTGGCCAGGGCAGCAGTCGAACATTTTCTTTATCCAGAAAGGCCCGTACAGGACCTGCAACATGCGGTCGTGCATTATCAAGCTGAAATGTAGGGTTTCGCAGGGATCGAATGAAGGGTAGAGCCAAGGGTCGTAACACATCTGAAATGTAACGTCCACTGTTCAAAGTGCCGTCAATGCGAACAAGAGGTGACCGAGACGTGTAACACCATACCATTACGCTGGGTGATACGCCAGTATAGCGATGACGAATACACGCTTCCACTGTGCGTTCACCGCGATGTCGCCAAACACGGATGCGACCATCATCATGCTGCAAACAGAAGCTGTATTCATCCGAAAAAACGACGTTTTGCCATTCGTGCACCCAGGTTCGTCGTTGAGTACACCATCGCAAGCGCTCCTGTCTGTGATGCAGCGTCAAGGGTAACCGCAGCCATGGTCTCCGAGCTGATAGTCTAGTCCACGCTACTGCAAACGTCGTCGAACTGTTCGTGCAGATCGTTGTTGTCTTGCAAACGTTCCCATCTGTTGACACGGGGATCGAGACGTGGCTGTACGATCCGTTACAGCCATGCGGATAAGATGCCTGTCATCTCGACTGCTAGTGATACGAGGCCGTTGGGATCCAGCGCGGCGTTCCGTATTACCCTCCTGAACCCACCGATTCCATATTCTGCTAACAATCATTGGATCTCGACCAACGCGAGCAGCAACGTCGCGATACGATAAACCGCAATCGCGATAGGCTACAACCCAACCTTTATCAAAGTCGGAAACGTGATGGTACGCATTTCTCCTCCTTACACGACGCATCACAACAACGTTTCACCAGGCAACGCCGGTCAACTGCTGTTTGTGTATGAGAAATCGGTTGGAAACTTTACTCGTGTCAGCACGTTGTAGGTGTCGCCACCGGCGCCAACCTCGTGTGAATGCTCTGAAAAGATAATTATTTGCATATCACAGCATCTTCTTCCTGTCGTTTAAATTTCGCGTCTGTGACACGTCATCTTCGTGGTGTAACAATTTTAATGGCCAGTAGTGTAGTAAGGCTCTCTATTTGTCATACGAGGTTCGTTCAATAAGTAACACTTTTTTTCTCGACAAACTTCGGTTAAAGGGATGTGGAATTTGTTTTGTGACGTCACGGTGTACTCCCGTGTCAGCCCCTAGACTTTCATGAAGTTCCGTAAGGTGGCGGCACTATATGTAGCTTTGAATATGGCTCCTGTACAAAAGGTGCGTTCCAAGCAGAGAGCTGCCGTTGCGCTTATTTTGGTACAAAACCAGAGCATTACAGATATTCATAGGTGCTTTCAGTATGTCTACGGAGACCTGGCAGTGAACAAAAACATGTTTGGGTCGTTGGGCGAGGCGTCTGTCACCATGGCAACAAGATCGCTCAAACCTGTCCGGCATCGCGCTTGCTGGCCGGTCGCACACAGCTGTGACTCCTGCAGTGTTAGAACGTTCGGACACTCTCATTCGAGGTGATCGACGGATCACAATGAAACACCTCGCTGCTCAAGTGGAAGTCTCTGCTGGTAGCGCTGACACACTCGTCCACCAGTTGGGATGCTCAGAGGGGTATACCCGCAGGGTTCCTAGTCGCCTGACAGAATACCATAAAGAGCAACGAAAGAGCATCTGTGCGCAGTTGCTTGCGCGTTACGAGGCTAATCGCAACAATTTTTTATCGAACATCGTCACAGGTTATGAAACATGGGTTCATTACTTCGAACCGGAAACGAAAAACTTCGCAACCACACGCTCAACCGGCAAAGTCATGGCAACGGTCTATCCGTCGCGACGACGCGCAAACCGCTCCACACTCTCCAAGTCTCTCCGCGACTCCGCGTCCGTAGCGCCGTCGCGTCCAGCACTTTCCGTGTCCTGTGCGACCGTCCCTCGCGCCGCAATCTTCCGAACTATCCCGTGTCCTCTCCGGAAACGATGCTTCTCCCGAACCTCCATACGTCTCTCTTAATAACGAGCGCTGTGATTGGCTAGAGCGCTTGCGCCATGTCTTCAAACCAACATACCCACACAAACATAATGAAACACATTCTAAATACTGCATTTACATTTAAATAACTTGAAATTAAAAAAATATTCCTACGGATGGACCATAAACACGCTCTAACACATAAATTAAATAGGCACATATCAAAGGAATAGAACAAAAGGTAGCACAGTAGCTTAATGTCTCTGCGCTTTCTAAAACACAGTAAATATTTGTTTCTTCATTAATAGTATATATCGGATATAAACAAAGACATAGATGAATAAATATATTTATAAGCATGCTGCTACCGTTATTTCGTGTAATTGTAGAGTACTTATGGCCTGACGCGATGGATAGTAATCGGCCACTTTGACCTTGAATAACTCGTGTACTATTTAAGTTAGATGCATGTAATTCATAACAATTTAGGTTTAAACTAATAGCTTTCTCAAGACACGGCGATCGACGAAATTGGATGAACCGTTTAGATTTTGGAAATTCGCTTCTGGGTGTTACTTGTATAATTTTTCCGTCAGATACTAAACTTTAAAGTAATAAAGATATTGAAAATCTGATTACACCATCAGAAAAAAATGGTTCAAATGGTTCTGAGCACTATGGGACTCAACTTCTAAGGACATCACTCACATCCATGCCCGAGGCAGGATTCGAACCTGCGGCCGTAGCGCCTAGGACCGCTCGGCCACCCCGGCCGGCCACCATCAGAATCGTCGTGTAAATAATGTACATGTTTCTTTTTGAGGTATCATGATTCATCTGGCTACTATTAATTTCTGTACGAACTGTGAAATGTTTCTTATGATGGTTTCACAAAGTCCGCCATTTTGGCACTCTCGGCATACAAGTCTCTCCCATTGACACAGCGTCACCATGGAATTGCCAGCCACTCGGTCGAGCTGGGCCCCTCTTGCTTCAGCCAACGTCCGGCACCACGTCTTCGGCTTGCCAAGCCGCCCGTGCCCGCCGAGCGTCCTGTGCAACCGCACCAACTCCGAACATAGAATATTTCCAACTCGCCTGTAACCTCACAAGTTAAAATGAACACTCTGTAAATAGTAGTGAGCAAAACTTAAGGACGAAGACAACGTCTGCATGTTGTGTCGCTTCCCAGTGTCAAAGCTCGATGAAAATTGGACCATGCGTAAAAAGAACTGTTACAGTGTAGTAAGGTTGTTGTTGTTGTTGTGGTCTTCAGTCCTGAGACTGGTTTGATGCAGCTCTCCATGCTATTCTATCCTGTGCAAGCTTCTTCATCTCCCAATACGTACTGCAGCCTACATCCTTCTGATCTGTTTAGTGTATTCATCTCTTGGTCTCCCTCTACGATTTTTACCCGCCACGCTGCCCTCCAATGCTAAATTGGTGATCCCTTGATGCCTCAGAACATGTCCTACCAACCGATCCCTTCTTCTTGTCAAGTTGTGCCACAAACTCCTCTTCTCCCCAATCCTAATAATTCCTCATTAGTTACGTGATCTACCCATCTAATCTTCAGCATTCTTCTGTCGCACCACATTTCAAAGGCTTCTATTCTCTTCTTGTCCAAACTATTTATCGTCCATGTTTCACTTCGATACATGGCTACACTCCATACAAATACTTTCAGAAACGACTTCCTGACATTTAAATCTATACTCTATGTTAACAAATTTCTCTTCTTCAGAAACGCTTTCCTCGCCATTGCCAGTCTACATTTTATATCCTCTCTACTTCGACCATCATCAGTTACTTTGCTCCCCAAATAGCAAAACTCCTTTACTACTTTAAGTGTCTCATTTCCTAATCTAATTTCCTCAGCATCGCCCAACTTAATACGACTACATTCCATTATCCTCGTTTTGCTTTTGTTGATGTTCATCTTATATCCTCCTTTCAAGACACGGTCCATTCCGTTCAACTGCTCTTCCAAGTCCTTTGCTGTCTCTGACAGAATTACAATGTCATCGGCGAACCTTAAAGTTTTTATTTCTTCTCCATGGATTTTAATACCTACTCCGAATTTTTCTTTTGTTTTCTTTACTGCTTGCTCAATATACAGATTGAATAACATCGGGGAGAGGCTACAACCCTGTCCCACTCCCTTCCCAACCACTGCTTCCCTTTCATGTCCCTCGACTCTTATAACTGCCATCTGGTTTCTGTACAAATTGTAAATAGCCTTTCGCTCCCTGTATTTTACCCCTGCCACCTTCAGAATTTGAAAGAGATTATTCCAGTTAACATTGTCAAATGCTTTCTCCAAGTCTACAAATGCTAGAAACCTAGGTTTGCCTTTTCTTAATCCAGCTTCTAAGATAAGTCGTAGGGTCACTATTGCCTCACGTGTTCCAGTATTTCTACGGAATCCAAACTGATCTTCCCCGAGGTCGGCTTCTACCAGTATTTCCATTGGTCTGTACAGAATTCGCGTTAGTATTTTGCAGCCGTGACTTATTAAACTGACAGTTCGGTAATTTTCACATCTGTCAACGCCTGCTTTCTTTGGGATTGGAATTATTATATTCTTCTTGAAGTCTGAGGGTATTTCGCCTGTCTCATACATTTTGCTCACTAGATGGTAGAGTTTTGTCAGGACTGGCTCTCCCAAGGCTGTCAGTAGTTCTAATGGAATGTTGTCTACTCCCGGGGCCTTGTTTCGACTTAGATCTTTCAGTGCTCCATCAAATTCTTCACGCAGTATCATATCTCCCATTTCATCTTCATCTACATCCTCTTCCATTTCCATAATATTGTCCTCTAGAATATCGCCCTTGTATAGTCCCTCTATATACTCCTTCCACCTTTCTGCTTTCCCTTCTTTGCTTAGAACTGGGTTTCCATCTGAGGCCTTGATATTCATACAAGTGGTTCTCTTTTCTCCAAAGGTCTCTTTAATTTTCCTGTAGGCAGTATCTATCTTACCCCTAGTGAGGTAAGCCTCTACATCCTTACATTTGCCCTCTAGCCATGCCTGCTTTGCCATTTTGGACTTCCTGTCAAGGTTACAGAACCAATTACGCAGTGAGACGAATAAACACTTTTATTTAAAAAAACAATGTGTACACTGAAGTCACCGCGATTAATGATGTTCCCCTGGACATTACAAAAGGTAGGTGCGGAGTGTGATCACCTCGGATGTTAATTTATAGCGTCTGCCATACTGGATACGAGGTTGATAAAGAGTTCCCGTGGGAGGGCGTTCCATTTCTCTACCAGCGCCGTTAACAACTGCTGGATGGTTGTCGGTGCATGTGGGTGAGCTGCAGTGCTTCCCCTCAACGCATCCATCACGTGGTCGATATGGTTTGAATCAGAATTACGAGCAAGCAAGTCCATTCTTCGAAAATCGTCTAGTTGCAAGAGCTCCTACACTTGCATCGTTCGATGCTCTCGAGCTTTGTCATCCAGGGCCGAGTGCACTACTCATAAGCTGTACTTTGGATTATCACAGTGTCGTAACAACGGTGAGTATATCGTGTTCAGAGATTTGGAGATAGTGGCACCTTGCAATATTATGCCTCCCCATATCGTAATACCCGGACATCCAAAGCGATCATGTACCCACTTCTTGCTATAACAGGTTATGTCCAGAATCATGTAGAACATGATCCTTTTGGTGGTACGTGTGTCGTGGTGTGGGAAGGCACAATGTTGAACTCGCAAACTGACCTCCAAATGCTTTAAAAGTGGACGCTCACCGGTCAGTGCTTCTGTGACGCTGCACTCCTTCCCAATGTGCATATTTTCAGGGGTTCATTCGCCCATTTTCATGGATGACAGTTCGCGCTCACATGTAACAGCGCACATAGAGGAACTCTTGGAACTAGAGGATATCCGGCAAATGAACTGGTCTGCCCGTTCCTCCGATTTAAATCCCTTCGAGCACGTGTGGAATGCCTTGGGGAAACGTACTGCAGAACGTCCAAATGCACGAACGCCAGCAGTTGCCAACAGCGTTGGTGAATGAATGGAACGTCCTATCACAAGATGTTCCTATCAACCTTGTGGCCAGCATGTCAGCATGTTGCATAAGCGTCCTGGGTTTTGATATATCCTATTAGAAACCGTGGCAGGTCTTTTGTAATGTTCATGGGAACTTCAGAAATCGTGGTGTCTTCAGCATAATTATTGTGTTTGAATAAAAATGTCATTTCTTTTCGTCGTTTAACTTTTGTACTGTACAACGACAGTTGTTTCTACGATAGAAGAGTGCAGCGAATTACGAGAAGACCTTCAGAGGATCGATGACTGTTGCTGGAACGTACCGTCGATCTTGAACATAAATAAATGGAACGCACTGAACATAAATAAGCGGAGAATTCCACTACTTTACGATTTCCCTGTTGTCAATGATTCACCGGAAGCAGTAACTACCGAAAAAAAGAATGTTTTCTTATGGCGACTATTGCCAAATGATGTACACTATGTGATCAAAAATATCCGGACACACCTAAAAACTTTCGTTCTTCATATTAGGTGCATTTTGCTGCCACCTACTGCCACGTACTCCATATCAACGACCTCAGTAGTCAGCAAACACCGTGAGAGGGCAGTATAGGAAACTCCGCGGAGCTCGCATACATCGCGTATGCGAGAGTTCCACGCTCCTAAACATACCTAGTTTTGTGGCGGTGTTCGTAGCGACAAGCAATTCGCTGTAGAAACGGCTTACGAAGTCACCGCCACACTTTTAATAGCGGGCCGACCGGTCCGCTGGAACAGTGAACAGAAAGATGAAAACCCAAACACTCGGATTAAATAAAAGTCGGTACTTATCTTTATTAACGAAGATACAGCACACACAATAGTGAACTCCGTGTCTACAGAAATCTGTCTAGTTCGAGTCGGAGCGGCTAGGTCAGCGTCGGCTGACGACAAACAACAACTCTGCTGCGATGAACACACAACTGACTAGCAAGTACACAATTCGGTGGCGAGTATACAACTGAGCGGCGAATACAGAACTGTCCTAGCGCTCGCGACTCCAGCGCTTAAGAACCCAGAAGCCAGCGGTGGCGCGCGCAGACTTGCGGCGATTTCCTGTCTCGCTGGCGCTGCTTATGCGGACGGCGTCCGGACTTTGATGCTGCCAACCTTTTGGCAGCGGGCTCGGGTGGCATTACTGGCTAGGATATAACACTCCTCCCCCCCAAATCGCCGCACCGTCGTTGAATAGTGACGTGGCGAGCGTCGACGGCGGGGGAGGGGTCTGGCCGCAGGCGTAGCAGAAGAGACCGGGGCGGAGACTGTTGTCGGTGACAGTCCCCGGTCCGCACCCCAGCATTGGCTGCGCGGGGCCTCGGGAAACACCGACTGAAAACCGAGGTCAGGGTGCACGCCTGTGACCACGGGCGGAGCTTCTGGTACTGGACGCGACGGGGCGTCGGGACCCACGAAGAGAGGCAGCGTCTCCTGACGCTGCGTCGACGGCTGCTGAGTGGGCGCCGGACAAGGCGCTGCGGTGTCAGACTCCTTGGGGGTACCCAAGGAAAGCGGCTGCAGGACAGGATGCACAGCCACCGCTTGGGAAGGCGGCCCGGCTGAGGGGTCGACGTCCATCAGCTCCGAAGGCGGTGGCGACTGAAGAGGGACCGCAGGCGCCGGAGCGACCACCTGGGGCGCTCCCGGATGAAGCTGCGCGGGAGGCATCAACGGGACGGGCTGTCGGCGTGGTAGCGGCGACGGCTGCTGCTGCTGCCCTGGGGGCGGCAGCGAAGTCGGAAGGCGCGGCTGGAACCCGCCGGGGACCAAATCTGTGGACAAAGAACGAGCGGCAGAATCCGGGCGGCCAGCGCGGCGCAACTGGTTCTGATGCCTCCTGTGCACCCCAGTAGCACCTTGAACAGTATAAAAACCGCGACCCTGGACACTTATCACGGTACCACGTTCCCAACGACGGCGACCGTGATAAACTCTGAAAAAAACGGCGTCGTTGCGCTGAAAACGCGTGCGATGCTCAGAAGCGGCGGGTCGATCCGGGGGGTGCAACAACCGTAGTAGGGTGCGATGACGACGGCCGTGAAGAAGCTCCGCAGGCGAAGGGCCGTCGCGTGGCGTGGTCCGGTACGACGACAGGAACGTGTTGAGGGCCTGCTGACGAGAGTGCGTAGCACGAAGGCGGTCCATATGATCCTTGAATGTGCGTACAAAACGTTCCGCTGCACCATTCGATTGAGGGTGGAACGGCGGAGTAAGAACATGGCGAATGCCATTGGCAGAACAAAAACTTTCAAATTCAGCAGAGATAAATTGTGGACCATTGTCAGACACTAAAACTTCTGGAAGACCCTCAATACAAAAAATTGAAGTCAACGCCTGTATAGTTTGTGCAGACGTTGTAGACTGCATGGGCACAACAAACGGAAAATTACTAAATGCATCTATCACGATGAGCCAACGAGAATTCCAATATGGACCAGCGAAATCAATATGTACTCGCTGCCAGGGACCGGCAGGGCGTGCCCACTCAAAATAGCGTTGAGGCGGAGCAGCTTGGTGTTCGGCACACGTCGAACAATCTGTAGACATCTGCGTAATCTGCTTATCAATGCCGATCCATGTACAATGACGGCGGGCAAGCTGCTTGGTGCGGACCACTCCCCAATGACCTTGATGCAACAAGTCGAAGACCTTGGATTGGAGCACTTGGGAAACCACTGCACGAAGCTGGTCATTCTCGGTGCGTAACAGCAAAACTCCGTGCGAAACAGACAACCGATGACGTTGCGGATAATAGCGACGAACCATAGATCCGATATGTCCTTTGCCTTGGACGGCCAACCACGTTGAACAAAACGTACTAGTAAACTCAGATGAGGACCCGTAGCTGTCTCACGTGCCACCTGACGATAATCAATCGGGAAATCCCGGAGTGATTGATGCTCATCGGCGTCAATCTGATGGCAAGAGTCTTCAGAGGAATCGAAGACATCATCCGCAGCAATCGGCAATCTAGAAAGCGCGTCAGCGTTTGCATGCTGAGCTGTAGGGCGATACAGTATCTCATACTGGTATTGTGATAACAAAAGAGCCCAACGTTGTAGTCTCTGAGCTGTCCGCTGAGGAACTGGTTTAGACGGATGAAACAGTGATGTCAGGGGCTTGTGATCTGTTACTAAATAGAATGGTCTACCATAGAGGTAGTGATGGAATTTTGTGACACCGAACACAATAGCCAACGCTTCCTTGTCCAATTGGCTATAATTACACTGAGCTTTGTTTAGCAATTTAGATGCGAACGCAATAGGACGTTCGGTGTTACCGACTCGGTGAGACAACACAGCACCGAGGCCGAAAGAAGAGGCATCACAAGCTAACACCAGAGGCTTGTTAGGGTCGTAATGGACCAGACAACGATCATTCAATAAAGCCTCTTTAAGCTGCTGAAAGGCTGACTGGCAATCAGCTGACCACACAAACGGAACATTCTTACGGCGGAGACAATGCAACGGTGCAGCAATCTGTGATGCATTAGGTATAAACCTAATATAATACGTCAATTTGCCAAGAACTGCTTGCAATTCATGCAGATTGCGAGGGGCGGGCAAATCACGAATAGCTGCTAAATGTGACTGGGAGGGATGAATGCCTTGAGCATTAATAACATGTCCCAGATACTCCATCTCCGTAAGGAAAAATGATCATTTATCGATGTTGCAACGTAGGCCTGCCTGAGACAATACTTTAAACAAACACTCCAAATTACGGAAATGTTCAGCAGGCGTCCGACCGGACACAACAATATCGTCTAAATAGTTGCAACACGATGGCACATTAGCCAGAGGTTGTGACAAAAAACGCTGAAAAACAGCTGGAGCTGACGCACAACCAAAAGGCAAACGCAGAAAACGGAACAACCCCAACGACGTGTTTATGACAAAATACTGTTGTGATTGCTCGTCGAGGGGCAATTGCAAATATGCTTCGCGGAGATCAATTTTGGAAAAGAAACGAGCTTCCCCTAACTTATCCATCAGCTCGTCCGGTCTAGGCAAAGGAAAAGAATCAATGACAGTCTGAGGATTAACTGTCGACTTAAAATCAGCACACAAACGTAACTTGCCAGACGGTTTCTTTATAATAACTAAGGTTGGTTGGTTGTTTCGGGGAAGGAGACCAGACAGCGAGGTCATCGGTCTCATCGGATTAGGGAAGGACGGGGAAGGAAGTCGGCCGTGCCCTTTGAAAGGAACCATCCCGGCATTTGCCTGGAGCGATTTAGGGAAATCACGGAAAACCTAAATCAGGATGGCCGGACGCGGGATTGAACCGTCGTCCTCCCGGATACGAGTCCAGTGTCTAACCACTGCGCCACCTCGCTCGGTAATAACTAAGGGAGAAGCCCACTGGCTCGCTGAAACGGGTTGAATAACACCGTTGTTTTGCCAACGACGAAGTTCATCTTCGACAGGCGCCCGGAGGGCGTGAGGCACTGGACGAGCACGACAAAATCGAGGCTGAGCATTATCTTTTAACGTAATATGAGCGGCAAAGTTCGCAGCACAACCTAGTTCGTCTTTAAATATGTCACTGTATCGTTTACACAAATCTGTTATGCTGTCTTGAGGAACAACAACAGAATTAATTTGCAACACATTGTCTTGGATAGACAGGCCAAACAAGTCAAAACAGTCTAATCCGAAAATGTTTACACTGTCTGTAGCGCGGAGGACTGTGAATGAAACTGTTTTTGTATTGCCACGGAATGTGGCTGGCACGCTACATACACCTAACACAGGAATTTGTTCGCCACTATAAGTAGCCAAAGAATGTTTTGCCGCTGAAACTTTAGGGCGGCCGATAGCCGCATACGTAGCACTATTGATGAGAGTCACAGACGCACCAGTGTCTAACTGAAAATTGAAGGTCTTATCCTGGATGCGTAGCTTCACAAATAGTTTATTACACTGTCTCTGGAGCGGTGCAGTGGAGGCGGAAGATACAAAATGAGCGCGTTTAGCGCGTGTTCGCTGCTTACGACAACTCGTGGGTTGGGCGGGTGGAACAACAACTCCTGCTTCACTTGCAGTCTGTACCTTACTTTTTACAGCGTTTGAATTACGCCTGGGTCGCATAGCAGAGGGCTGGGTGGGTGGCTTATTGCGAACAAGTTTATTACCCACACGAACCGTGGAAGAGTCTTTAAACGCGACCTTCTGGGCGGGCTGGCTTTGAAGAACATGAATGTCCATGGGCTGGGCAGCACTAGAATTGTTCTTGCGTTTACGCAAACAAACAGTCTGGATGTGTCCTTTCCTTTGACAAAAGTGACAAACCGCGTTTCTTAACGGGCAACGCTCACGAGGATGAGCAAGAACACACTTAGGGCAAGACTTAACTCTATCATTTTGCACACGCGGCTGACGAATGTGTTTAACATGACGCGGCCGGCTAGTGTTTACAGTCTGACTCTGCCGGTGGGGCCGCGGGCGTGACATAACTTGCTTAGCACAGGCAATTTGAGAAATACATGGCTGATCTAACTCACACTCAGCATAGTCAAAAGTATCTTGGGCTTCAATGATGTTCATCACAGTCTCTAATGACGGGTCAGGCAACTTTAAGATAGCAGCACGAATACGAGAATCTGCAATGTTTTGAGTAATAGCGTCTCGTAACATGACATCACTGTAGGAAGCTCCACACACACAATTAAATCGGCACTGACGGGTGAGGCCCCGTAAATCTGTTAACCACTGTTTATTAGGTTGATGTGGCAGTTTCTTTAATCTGAAGAACTTGAATCTGGCTGCTGCCACATGAACTCGCGACCCGAAATACTCAGCAAGCTTGTTAACAGCAACGTCATAGTCTAAAGCTTCTGGCTGGGATTCCGGGAACAACTTACAAAGTAGTCGATAGACTTCCACGCCTGCAGTGGAAATGAAATAAAGCTGCCGCTCAGTACCTGTGATTTTGTAGACTGTGATGTGCGCCTGCAACTGCGCGAAATATTCTCGCCATTCCTCTCTTGATGCATCAAAAGCACGGAACGGTGGTGCTGCCTGTGCTTGTTCCTTTTGTGTTGGAGGATTAGCCGCTTGTTTGGCGATTGCTTCCACCAGACTTTGTATTTGCTGACTCTGTAACAAGATCAACTGTTGTAATTCGGCAGACATAGTGAACACAAATTAAACCAGCCCCCAAAATTTTATCGCTATAATTAGTATAACCAGAAACAAGTTGAACCAGCCCTGCACACGCGTTCGGCAGTCCTCGTCGCCAGTTTTGTGGCGGTGTTCGTAGCGACAAGCAATTCGCTGTAGAAACGGCTTACGAAGTCACCGCCACACTTTTAATAGCGGGCCGACCGGTCCGCTGGAACAGTGAACAGAAAGATGAAAACCCAAACACTCGGATTAAATAAAAGTCGGTACTTATCTTTATTAACGAAGATACAGCACACACAATAGTGAACTCCGTGTCTACAGAAATCTGTCTAGTTCGAGTCGGAGCGGCTAGGTCAGCGTCGGCTGACGACAAACAACAACTCTGCTGCGATGAACACACAACTGACTAGCAAGTACACAATTCGGTGGCGAGTATACAACTGAGCGGCGAATACAGAACTGTCCTAGCGCTCGCGACTCCAGCGCTTAAGAACCCAGAAGCCAGCGGTGGCGCGCGCAGACTTGCGGCGATTTCCTGTCTCGCCGGCGCTGCTTATGCGGACGGGGTCCGGACTTTGATGCTGCCAACCTTTTGGCAGCGGGCTCGGGTGGCATTACTGGCTAGGATATAACACCTAGGTCCACTGTATCCGATGTGATAGAGAAGTGAAAACGAGAAAGGACACGTTCAGCACAAAAGCGTACAGGCTGACCTCGTCTGCTGACTGACAGAGATCGCCGGCACTTGAAGAGGGCGGTAATGTGTGCTAGCCAGACATCTGTCCAGACCATCACACAGTAATCCCAAACTGCATCAGAATCCAGTGCAAGTACTATGATAGTTAGGCAGGAGATCAGAAAACATGGATTTCGTGGTCGAGCGGCTGGTCATAAGCCACACATCAGGCCGGTAAATGCCAAACGACGCCTCGCTTGGTGTAAGGAGCGTAAACATTGGACGATTGAACAGCGGAAACACGTTGTGTAGCGTGACGAATCACAGTACACAATGTGGCGTTCCGATGGCAGGGTGTGGGTATGGTGAATTCCCGGTGAACGGCAACTGCCAGCGTGTGTACTGCCAACAGTACAGCTGGGAAGCGGTGGTGTTATGATGTGGTCGTATTTTTCATGGAAGGACCTTGCACCCCTTGTTGTTTTGCAAGACACTACCACAGCACAGGCATGCATTGATGTTTTAAGCACCTTCTTGCTTCCCGCTGTTGAAGAGCAATTCGGGTATGGTGATTTCATACGATCGATCACCTGTTCATAATGCACGGCCTGTGGCGGAGTGGTTACTCGACAATACCATCCCTGTAATTGACTGGTCTGCAAAGAGCTCTGACCTGAATCCTACAGAACACCTTTGGGATGTTTTAGAACGCCTACTTCGTGCCAGGCCTCACCGAGTGTCATCGATACCCGTCCTCACTGCAGCTCTCCGTGAAGACTGGGCTGCCACTCCCCAATAAAACTTCCAGCACCTGATTGAACGTATGCCTGTGAGAGTGGAATATGTCATCAAGGCTAAGGGTGGGCCAACACCATATTGAATTTCAGCGTAACCCAAAGGAGGGCGCCACGAACTTGTAAGTCATTTTCAGCCAGGTGTCCGGATACTTTTGATCACATAGTGTATGTTTCAGGAAACTCATTACACTTGGCTGTATTAGAACAATCTATTAATTTGCTACAGCTTTCGGTCAACGACCATCATCTAACACCTGAATCAATGTTACGACCAGAAATGACAAGAAAATGTCGCCGGCCGAAGTGGCCGTGCGGTTAAAGGCGCTGCAGTCTGGAACCGCAAGACCGCTACGGTCGCAGGTTCGAATCCTGCCTCGGGCATGGATGTTTGTGATGTCCTTAGGTTAGTTAGGTTTAACTAGTTCTAAGTTCTAGGGGACTAATGATCTCAGCAGTTGAGTCCCATAGTGCTCAGAGCCATTTGAACCATTTTTGAACAAGAAAATGTCAATGTACGAAACGTCCTAAAGACACGGGATACAAAAACGTAACTTACAAAGTCACATGCCAATGACATTGGATTATGCAATCGCATTAATTGTCAATTTCACGAATAATAACACAGAAGAAGAAGAATTTTCACACATCAGAAACTTTCGTCATCCACTCACAACAGGAAATTGCTCATTTGTAGTTCGGACATAGTAAGAGTAGCCGAAGGACTTGTGGCGTCAACGACAGCACGAAGAAGATAGCCAGTCGATATAAATCGTAATGTAAACAGATAATTTTAAGATAAAAAATAGCCATAATTACAACAATTACACTACAGTCACCTCCACATACAAACGGCAGTGTTCCGACTGACTGACTCATTCGCTGACTCCTCATCGCCCAGCCCAAACCACTAAGGAGAGAAACTTGAAATTTGCGGGGCATGTTGATCTTACACTGTAGGCTTCCTTTAAGAAGGGATTGCTCGAATTTCTACTTCTAATGGGGTGAAGCAGGGGATAAAAGGTTTTCTGAAGTTATTTCGCTACCAATACAAATTTCAAGCTACAACTACGAAAATTTGTGTTCCGTTTCTCAATCAGAAACAAAAAAAAAATACCTGTTCCATCATTTTCCGAAGTTCAACCACTAAGGCGGTAAAACAGTGGTTGAAAAGATTTTTGAAAATATATCATTCTTAAAGAACTACTAAAGCATTTTAAAACAATACACATGAAAATTGACTTTTTTGGCTTCTCTGTTAGAAATTTAAAAACAAATACGTGTTTCATTGATTTTGGAAATTCAAGCCCCTAAGCGAGTGGAACAGATGAATTTTTTCATTACGAAAGCATTTTTCAAAGATAAATCAATGAAAATTTGTAATTGGTTTCTCTTTTAGAAATAAAAACAGCCTGTTTCATTGTTTTTGGAAATGCAACCCGTAAGAGTGTGAAATAGTGGATGACAATTTTAAGAAGATATTTCGCTATATTAAATAACTTTTAAAGCTAAATCTATGAAAACTGGTATTTCACTTGTCGGTTTCACATAAAGAAGTAGACGTCAGACGTGAAAGGTTCTATGGAAATATCGCCACAAGAAGGCAAAAGACATGATTAACAAAAACCTTGGACTCCAGCTACCAGAATCGCTTTACGATCAGAAGTACATTCGGGGAAAAAACATGATTCTATGGCCTTAGTTAGCTTGAAAAGTTTAGAAAGTGTTGCACTTTGTAGACAACATAAAAATTAAAGAAAAACAAAGAAAATCAGAGCAGGCTATACAGTCTACTTGAGCGACCCAGTGGGCGCTAAGCTAGTAAGTGATAAATATACAAAAAATCACGAGCATCCATTACCAAAAACAGTTTAGATTTTTGTTTCCGGACTATATGCGTTTAATTTCCTGTTGTGTGTGCTTGACGATGGTTACTAATGTGCGAAAATTATTGTTCTTCTGTGTTATTATTCATTAAACTGACAGTTAATACAAGTGTATAGTTCAACATGATTCACATGTGATATACGAAGCCAATTTTTCACAAGTTACATTTTTATATTTCGCGTCTTTATGACATTATGAACATTGAGGTTTTGTTGTCATTTCTGTCCCTAAAGTGACTCAGGTCCCAGAGGATAGCTGGTGATCAAAACCGGTAGCAAATTAATAAATTGTTCTAATGCAGCCAAATGTCATGAGTTTCCTGAAACATATACCGTAAAATACCTAGGGGAAGACATCGGAAGCTACCGAAACTGCAATGACCACATAAAACCAATAGTACAGAACACTTGTCCTACCGATTCTTGAGTATTGCTCATCGATCTGGGGCCCGTTCTAGGTTGGATTAATAGAGAAGATAAGCTATTGGATCGTTTACTCGGCATGACGGCGTTAACGGAGGTGGGCAACAGACTCCTGTAGCAGATGATACCAGAGAGGCATCGTGCATCACGGAGAGGATTACTGTTGAAATTCTGGGAAAGAATATGTTCCGGGATGAGTAGGACAACATACCACTTCCTCTCACATACGACTCGCGAAATGACTACAATTAGAGTATCTGAGAAATTAGAGCGAATGCAGAGATTTACCGACAACCATACATCGCACGCGCTATCCGCGAGTGGAACGGAGAATGGCGTATCCGATAGTGGAACCAGAAGTACCCTCCGATGCAGACCGTAAGCTGTCTTATGTATTGTAGGTGTCTTTTAGAAACAGAACCAAATATCTTTCAAATAAATTCCGGGAATTCAGCCAGGTAACACTTTCAGTGACAGCCGATATTTCGGCGGGAGAATACCCCAAAATTTTCGAGGCAAACTGTAACAGACAGGCGACGCACATGCAAATTTAAAACCTCAGTTCTCAGACTGATGCAGGAAAGATAACACACACACTGAACACTAGTGCCACCAAAGATGACCAAACTCAGAGATATCGGTAGTGGGACTACGAACTCGCAGGTGAGGTAGCATTGACTCTGTCCCTCCGTTTTTTTGATAAGGGAGAGAGCCGGATTCCAAACAGAGTTTAAACCAAAACTTCCATCCCTGTTAACGGGGTTGTTTGCTAATTTAATCTCAACTGCTTCCTTAATAACACTGTCGCAATTGCTGAACGTACATGCCAATTTCTCTGTGTTATACAATAACATGGAGCGACCAGTATCCAAGCAATGTTCGGCAGTAGCAGATCTACTTGGCTGCTGTAATCGTGTGTGCTGTTTATGCTCAGTACATCAGTCCTCCATGTCCCGTATCTCCCCCTAAAGCCCATGAGCGATTTCAACCAAACATGGCATACATATCAAATACTGTTTAGAGAGAATCGCTGTCAGGATAAGAATAACCTGTGTATCAAAGAGGTAAATGTGAGGGTGGAGGTTGGAGTGGAAAAGACACCAAGCCCACAACGCACAAATACCCGGATTTTATTTATCCAGTATTTGAGAGTGAGAGCAATTAGTGACATCCAACAAGCCTTACACATACTTTCAAACCTTTATGTTGCTTTTTCTCGCTGAGAACCCCCACAAGATGATGAAAGGAGAAAGTTTAGTCCTAACAACATTTTTGTTGTTTATGCAGTAAAACCACCGCATAAGGTGTAACTTTCATTTCTTATTTCTTTACTACTAATTGTATATGGGACACTTTTGCAGACAGTATTCACATATTCCACGGAATGTATCTGCAAAACTATATCTCTTTACGACACATAGTTAAGGAAATATCACTCCATAAATACTGAGATGCGTGAAAAAATGCCGCATCAGGCATGACATTTAAATTTATTAGTTCTTTGCCACTAAATCTGTTCAACACATACGTCTGGAGGAATGGCGTCATAAACATTAAGCTGAGTGAAAACGAAACTGCAGGGCGAAATTCGTTAGAGATGCAGGTGAAATATGTGTACAAATACGTGTGAAAAATATTAAATGTATGTGACATGTGCGCACGTGGCCAATTCCACGAGTAAAAATCTCTTCATAACCCCTGGATCGATATCAACCAAACTTCGTGCACGTACTACTTACTAACTGGAAATAAACATTCTGCAGGTAAGCACCAACCTGCTACTGATCTGGGGGTCGTAATGTGGAGATCGAAGATGGTAAGAAGAGACGGACACAGATAGGGTGGAGGAAGCGACGGACAGAGATAGGTGGAGGGGCAGATGGTTACAGAAAGCGTGGACAGAGAGAGGGGCAGGAAGAGACGGACAGGGAGTGGGAGAGGAGATGAACGGAGGTAGGAGGGGGTAAGAGGCAGAAAAATAGTGGGGAAAGGAGAATATGGACAGAGAGAGGTGAAAAGAGGAGATGGAGGGGCTGAATAGAAGATAGAGTGGAAGGAGGAGATGGACAGAGCGGAAAGGACTAGATGGAAAAAGGCTGCTGGAGCAGATGGGCGGACAAAGGAATGAGGAAGATGTGGACAGAGACTGGGGACAGGAAGAGATAATCAGACAAAGGGAGGAGGAGAAGATGGGCTAACAGAAGACTGAAATACATACATACCCAGGTAACGCCGGGTACTCAGCTAGTCATAGGAACTTTTGTGAAAGCTGCGCGCAAGAAAGCTGGCAAAATAGCTTACCGACAGATGTGATCATTTAGTCTGAAGAAAGAGTAAGATGTAAAACATCGAAATGAACGAACTCCTGATTTTAAAGTTACATGCAAAGTTAGAAGTTTAACACAAAACAGAGGCTGCTTTCTTGACAAGTTTACCAGAAAGATTTGGTCATTAACACTGTTGCAAAATTCGACTTTTTGGCGTCTAAATACCGTTCGTGATTAATGAACCGGCTGGGAAAAACCGCTGACCACAAACTCGCTTTCAAACAGTTCAGTCTCACAAAGAAACTAATTTCGGCTGTCAGGCCGTAGCAGAAGCCTACAGAAAACAGCGTTGCCAGCTCCCCTTCAGGCGCCATCGACTTCTTTCTCTGACGCGTCTGACAGAATTCTTCGCTGTTAACCTCGCCTGTGAGTGTCCCTAAACCACGCACACACACACACACACACACACACACACGCACACACAGAGAGAGAGAGAGAGAGAGAGAGGGAGAGAGAGAGAGAGAATTCTTACTCTCGCTCAGAACGCCGATCATATTGCAATCATAATACACTAACGCTGTGCACGAAGGAGCTCATACTGGTATCCCCCCCCCCCCCCCCCCCGATAATTACTGCAGTTTTAAGCTGTAGCTTGACAGGTTCCATATAATGAAACTCCCGTCTTCACCACAAGTAAGGATGAAAGAAGTAAACTTCTTTCATCCTTACGCGTTTCGTCATTACGCCATCTTCAAGCAAACAAATTTCTGTTAACACAAAGTGTCGCGTCCGGCTTCATTGCGTTAAGAAAAGCGCATTTAGAGCCGCGTGCGCGCCAGTTTTCTGTCACGCACGTCGAATATCGATAGCTGCCGCCGTTTTTTTGCGTATCTTCGGCGTTTCCTACAAAGGATACCACGCCGAACCTACAAGATGGCGGTACGGTGGATGACCGCACTCTGATTTAACGCTGTGTACTGGCTGGTTTGGAGCATTAGCGTGGAAACCTCACCTGCTAACAATGTAGCAGAAACCCCACAACAGACTAAAACTACTAATTGGCCGAACTTGGGGATCACAACCTTCCACTCTTCTCCACACGAGAAAATCGTGAGCCGACACATCATATGCTATGCAAATGTTGCATGGCTATCCGTCTCACCAAATTTCTATGTCCTTCCAAACCCTCGAACGCCATGCACTCCCTCTCACTTTCCACATCTGTTTACTTTTCCCAACAGGGATCGTCTACCATCTCATGATATTCCCATCCATCCTCTCCCACACCGACACCTTCACATCTCCTGTATTATCCGCAAACTAGATTCCAATAACCTTATGATCACCCCTTTGATCATGAACCTTGGTATGCTGCCACCCCTTTACAAACACATCCCACTGTTCACACACCTACACGCATACCAATCTGTATTCCAACCTCTGTCTTTCTTTACAGTTTTTACCCTCTACAGTACCCTCTAATGCATGGTGATTATTCCCTAATGTCTCAACACATGCCTTATCGTCTTTTCCCTTCTTCTTATCGGTGCTTTCCATATGTTTCTTTCTTCGCAGATTCTGTAGATAATCTACTCATTCTTTATCTTATCAGTCCACCTAATTTTCAACATTCTTCTGTAGCGCCAAATCTCAGACGATTTGATTCTGACGTGTTCCTCAGAGCCTTCATTCTCAGAACCGTCTTCCTCGAATTTTAGGCTTGATACCAGTAGAGTTCTCTTCGTCACGAATGCCCCTTTTCCCGCGCTGGTTTGCTTTTTATGTCCTCCTCGCTCCGTCCCTCATAAGTTATTTTACTTCCAAGGTAACAAAATTCCTTAACTTTTTGTACTTCGTGATCACCAGTTTTGATGTTACGTTTCTCGCTCTTCTCACTTCTGTTAGTTCTTATTACTTTTTTTTTAAATTCTGAATCCGTATTCTGCACACCTTAGTCTGCTTGGAGGTAGACGCTAATTATTTCGCGAAAGCCTTCTTGCAGAGTTTCGCATACCATCGTCAATTGAATAATTTGGGAATGAACTTCAGTCTCCTACTTCTTGCTACCATAGGAATAACGAAGACAAGATTACACTAATTTCGGCATGCATAGGGGAGTTTAAGGAATATGTTTTCCCGCGCCCCATACCTGAATGCAGCGGAAAAAAACTCTAATAAGGTGTACAGTGGGAAGTACCCTCTGCCATGCACTTCATATTGATTTGCAGAGTATAGATGAATATTTATCTATCGTTACGGAAAAAAAAGTAAAGAGAAGAGCTACCTGATTCAGAGGGATGTGGTGGTCCAGTGAGTAACGCAGTACACTTCGATCCTTGAGTTTTGGGTTCGAATCCATATAGAAGTAAGTTTCCCTTTCTTCTGCTGGGGCGAGAGATCTGCCAACCGACCATCTCCTAGTGCTGTGGTGGGCAGAACGGCCGATAGCCCGATCACTTGCGCCACACTCATTACCTTTACTTTTACTTCGCTCTGTGTGGACCATGTTGCAAGTGAAGTGATTCAAATATTCTTCTTTGAGTCGCTAGTAATACAATACGAATTCTTTACAGACGAATAGAAAAACTGGTAGAAGCCGACCTCGGGGAAGATCAGTTTGGATTCCGTAGAAATGTTGGAACACGTGAGGCAATACTGACCCTACGACTAACCTTAGAAAATAGACTAAGGAAAGGCAAACCTACATATCTAGCATTTGTAGACTTAAATAAATTTTTGAAAATGTTGATTGGAATACTCTCTTTCAAATTCTGAAGGTGGCAGGGGTAAAATACAGGGAGCAAAAGGCTATTTAGAATCTGTACAGAAACCAAATGGCAGTTATAAGAGTCGAGGGACATGAAAGGGAAGCAGTGGTTGGGAAGGGAGTGAGACGGGGTTGCAGCCTACCCCGATGTTATTCAATCTGTATATTTAGCAAGCAGTAAAGGAAACAGAAGAAAAATTCGGAGTATGAATTGAAATCCATGAAGAAGAAATAAAAACTTTGAGGTTCGCCGATGACATTGTAATTCTGTCAGGAACAGCAAAGAACCTGGAAGAGCAGTTGAACGGAATGGACAGTGTCTTGCAAGAAGGATATAAGATGAACATCAACAAAAGCAAAACGAGGATAATCGAATGTAGTTGAATTAAATCGGGTGATGCTGAGGGAATTACATTAGGAAATGAGACACTTAAAGTAATAAATGAGTTTTGATATGTGGGGAGAAAAATAACTGATGATGGCCGAAGTAGAGAGGGTATAAAATGTAGACTGGCAATGGCAAGGAAAGCGTTTCTGAAGAAGAGAAATTTGTTAACATCGAGTACAGATTTAAGTGTCAGGAAGTCGTTTCTGAGAGTATTTGTATGGAGTGTAGCCATGTATGGAAGTGAAAATTGGACGATAAATAGTTTGGACAAGAAGAGAATAGAAGCTTTCGAAATGTGGTGCTACAGAAGAATGCTGAAGATTAGATGGGTAAATCACATAACTAATGAGGCGGTATTGAATAGGATTGGGGAGAAGAGAAATCTGTGGCACAACTTGACTAGAAGAAGGGATCGGTTGGTAAGGCATATTCTGAGGCATCAAGGGATCACCATTTCATTATTGGAGGGCAGCTTGGAGGGTAAAGATCGTAGAGGGAGACCAAGAGATGAATACACTAAACAGATTCAGAAGGATGTAGGTTGCAATAAGTACTGGGAGATGAAGAAGCTTGCACAGGTTAGAGTACCTTGGAGAGCTGCATCACATCAGTCTCTGGACGGAAGACGACACACACACACACACACACACACACACACACACACACACACACACACACACACGCACAGTAATACAATTTGTTTAAATTCACTGTTCACTGAAATACATAATTGTGAAACGTATAAAACGCTCTCCATACACATAAATTTAAGCCCCCTAGTCGCATATGTCTGTATGTTCAGACTAGTCTCAGAAATTACATATGGATTATTATCAGGTTTTTACTGACAGGAAGGCCTGTTTCCTAGTAAGGTTTGTATATATAGTGTATAAATATTTCCTGCAAGGTGGCTGAGCTGCAATGAATTAAAGTCAACCATCGCTGTAAAAAGGATGCCATTGCCATCTCGTGGGGAATGGCACAACTCGTAGCATGGACTACTGCTGCGCAATCGAATGCATCCATTTCATATTCACCAACCCCTCCTGCGGCAATGGTCCTCTACTCGCTCCTAGACGCCATTGTCACAGCTGTCTGACCTATTGTGGTTTTCCGTTCTTTTGCTTGTATATTTTGTGCTCCCATGAATCAAGTGAATGTTATGCAGTATGGACATGAAGTGGTGGTTAACTGGAAGACTTGCATTACGCCATTAAGCCAAATAAAACTACTATTATCACAGTCTGAAAATCTTTACATTTCTGCTTCTATATATTTTATAAATGAAAGTCCCCTGCTGCTTTTTTTTTCTTATGTGTGAAGGCTAATCTCAGGAACTACTGTAGAGATTTTGGTATAGTTTACACTAATACATTGATACAGGGTGCACTCCACAGCTCGGTAGGTCACAGATTCCATAATTGCCACGAGGTGTCATTCCGAACACCAGTCAAATATGGAACACACAACATTCTTGCCTCCTTATAACTATCCTGATGGGCACCGCTTAAATCGGTTACGTTAGATGAAAAAAATGTTACTCAGTTGGCTGGCTATATTTCTGAACTTTAATCATAATTCTGTGCACTAGCCCATAAACAAAATGACCACTACACGAGACAAGTCGTGCGACTATAGATAATGAAGCTGGAGCAGATCGCTGACCTGAAATAAATCTGTATTTAATGCACAAGTACTCTACTTGCTGTTCATATGGACCGTTCTTGGGACTGTTGTTCAAGCAACATGGTGTAGAGTCTTATGTCAGAACAACATAACGCGGAGTTTAGTAACACCAAACAGCTCAGTACATTGCTGACAAATCCACAGGTGCGACAGGACGCGGATCAACGTTTTCCAGTAAACATGAAATATGAGGTGGGTGTGCCATCCGATGGATGAAGACGAAGTGCAAAAGGAATCAAGTGAGCAGGTTCAACGGTCCCAGTAGAATATGAGGAGGACATAATGTAAAGTACCACAGGCATTTTTTTACGTCATTGAAGCATTGACCTTCCTTAAAGATTCTTGTATATTTCCCTTGGAGGTGGCAGCCTGCTCTCGAAATGGGCCGTGTGACTTGTGAGTGTACCACGAATTTTATATTTACAGCCAATTTTTCCTTGCACTAGAATATTTTTTTTATTTTAACGAGTAATGAATGTATGAAAATAAGCAGCAGTAATTGTAATGCTACTAGGGAGCACGGTTTCCGTTGACCACTGCAGTGATGTAGACAGCACTGAACTGCGCAGTGTCATTATTAGATTGCTCTGACAATATAGGACAAAACGTGCAGAAACTAATCAGGTTTCATTACCGCTACATTCAGTACAATTTCAGCACGATTAAAGTGCTAGTATTTGGCGTAACAGAGAATGAACTGTAGCGTCCAATCTCATGCAGCGTGCTGTTTGTAGAGACACGTGCACGTCATTTGCTTTCATACTGGACGGATTTTCTTTTTCGTATATATATGTGTACGGTCTGATGGAATAATGACTGTATCGAGGGCAGACAACGAATGTACAGACACGGCTGCAAATGGCTTCTGACTGCCAGACAAATTACAGCGTTGTATAATACATTGTCGCTCACTTCTATTGTAAACATCATCTTTGAGAATGTGAGGGGTAGTCCTCGCAGGAGTGTTAGACGATTAGCAATTTAAATGGAGAAACAATTTTTTGTTGGCGATGTTCACTGGAAAATACTCTTTGAAAGAGTTATAAGCGTCAAAGGCCATGAAAGGGTTATAAGTAGCTAAGAAGATTGTAATCAGAGTCGTAGCCTATTTCCGATGTTATATCTACATCGAAAAAGATGTTAAAGGAAACTCTGAGACATTTGAAAATGAAAATGTAAGAGCTTTGAGATTCGCTGAAGACACTGAAATTCTGTCAGAGGCAGCAAACGACTGGATGATCGTTCGAACGGAATGGGCAGCGCCTAGAAAACAGTTCTCGTAAGGTAAATAAAATACTGCACAGCTGAAAAGTAGTCAAGCGAGTGATAAAATTGTGTAAAAATGACTGAGATGACTGTAAGTGGAGCACGCCCGTTGAATATGCAGTGCTGGCATAACCAATTTCCCCGCCTAGAAGAACCGAAGGACAAACAAGCAGGGAGCTAATTGTCTCAGACTTCGCCAGAGAGAACAACAGTGAAGAACGCTTTCTCTAACAGGGCTACATGTATTTACTACACTGAGCGATGACACAAGAACACCTTTCAGGTTACAAACTTTTCTTAAAAGAACGCTCAGAATCTCTGAATGTAAACATCAGGTTACCCAAGAATGTTGACAGGCTCAGAAAATGGGAGCACATTCGGTCACCTGTGGGGACATCATGTCATTAACTACTACAAAACCCTCGCCTTTTTGCCACCCATGCTCAGAGTCTGGTCACTCGATCGCCAACACTGATACCTGTCTAGTGGCCCCTTATCAGTTAGAGGGCCCGCATAACAGACCAGCAAGGTGGGCTGCCGACCTCATTTCAAGAGCTCAGTTCGAAACATCCCAAATGGATGGAAGCAGCAGCAGACTTTCCTCATAAAGACGGAATTACTTTGTGAAAAGCCATGTGACAGAGATCCACCAATTGGAAGTAATGTGACTACGTGTAGCACTCCGCCGAATCGGCGCTATAAGCATGCCAGTAGGGTCAGACTGGCAGGGTGGGCCCACAACCAGGGCAGCTGCAGCCAATACCTACGCCGGCTCTAGCATAGTAGACACTCGCCGTAGCATTCAGTAGAAAGTTGTAACTTGTAATTGTGTGGAGTAGTATTTTGGATATTATTTTCTTTTCATTGGCTTGTACTCTTATCTGGTTTTTGCCACCACAAGAATTGTTGTGCTTCTTGTTGTGCTTGCATTTGGAAATTATTGCACGCCAACAAGGCGTTTTAGTTACAATAAAGTGTGTTTAGACTTGATCGTTAGTTATTTCCTGCCGACCGCAGGACACTCCAATACCAATGGAAGTTCAGCTCTTCTAGCTGCAGAGTGACCTGGTGAATATGACGAAGTGTTACCAGCCGCCGCCAGCTTAGAGTCTACTACTTCAAGTTCGCAGCTGACTGGCTGTGGAAGGAACCTCAACTCAGCAAGCCACTTTCCTGCAGATCACACCGATGATGAGATCCAGGCTGACCTGATCGTCTGTGAACCCATCTGCTATTTTGCAAGTTATTGAATTTGGCAGCTGGGCTCCTGTGCTGCCACTCCTGGGCAATACAAGTAGTTCGTTGCTGGCTGTATGTTAGGACCGCCTCTTGGGTTGTACTTCGTGTCGCTGTTGAGTCTGCACGCCATCTCGACAACTGACGACATGGACATGCAAATTTCTGTGGCCAAATCTACGCTACAGGCCATTAAAATTGCTACACCAAGAAGAAATGCAGATGATAAATGGTTATTCATTGAACAAATATATTATACTAGAACTGACACGTGATTACATTCTCACGCAATTTGGGTGCATTGATCCTGAGAAATCAGTACCCAGAACAACCACCTCTGGCCGTAATAACGGCCTTGACACGCCTGGGCATTGAGTCAAACAATGTTTGGATGGTGTGTACGGGTACAGCTGTCCATACAGCTTCAACACGATACCACAGTTCATCAAGAGCAGTGACTGGCTTATTGTGACGAGCCAGTTGCTCGGCAACCATTGACCAGACGTTTTAAATTCGTGAGAGATCTGGAGAATGTGCTGGCCAGGGCAGCAGTCGAACATTTTCTGTATCCAGAGAGGCCCGCACAGGACCTGCAACATGCGGTCGTGCATTATCCTGCTGAAATGTAGGGTTTCGCAGTGATCGAATGAAGGGTAGAGCCACGGGTCGTAACACATCTGAAGTGTAACGCCCACTGTTCAAAGTGCCGTCAGTGCGAACAAGAGGTGACCGAGATGTGTAACCAATGGCACCCCATACCTTCACGCCGGGTGATACGCCATTATGGCGATCACGAATACACACTTCCAATGTGCGTTCACTGCGATGTCGCCAAACACGGATGCGACCATCATCATGCTGTAAACATAACCTGGATTCATCCGAAAAAATGACGTTTTGCCAATCGTGCACCCACGTTCGTCGTTGAGTACACCATCGCCGGCCCTCCTGTCTGTAATGTACCGTCAAGGGTAACTGCAGCCATGGTCTCCGAGCTAATAGTCCATGCTGCTGCAAACGTCGTCGAACTGTTCGTGCAGATGGTTGTTGTCTTGCAAACGTCCCTATCTGTTGACTCAGGGATCGAGACGTGGCTGCACGATTCGTTACGGCCATGCGGATAAGATGCCTGTCATCTCGACTGCTAGTGATACGAGGCCGTTGGGATCCAGCACGGCGTTCCGCATTACCCTTCCGAATCCACCGATTCCACATTCTGCTAACAGTCATTGGACCTCGACCAACACGAGCAGAAATTTCGCCATACGATAAACCGAAGTCGCGATAGGCTACAATCCGACCCTTATCAAAGTCGGAAACGTGATGGTACGCATTTCTCCTTCTTACATGAGGCAGCACAACGACGTTTCACCAGGCAACGCCGGTCAATTGCTGTTTGTGTATGAGTAATCGGTTTGAAACTTTCCTCATGTCAGCACGTTGTAGGTGTCGCCACCGGCGCCAACCTTGTGTGAATGCTCCGAAAAGCTAATCATTTGCATATCACAGCATCTTCTTCCTGTTGGTTAAATTTCGGTCTGTAGCACGTCATCATCGTGGTGTAGCAATTTTAATGGCGAGTAGTGTAGTTGCGGCTTCACTCAACAAGAACACTGAGGTTCCGACACACTTTCACAGCCAAGCCAGGCTGCAGAGACGCACCAGCCACAGTATCCTCGTGAGATGTGGCCGCAGTACTGACATCAGATTATGGTATGGACTGCTCCAGGAAATTCTTCACTGATCACTGATGGCTACCCTGCACCTTGTGTAACCCTGACAGAACATGGCAGCTGGTAGACCACGCTGGGGAAAAAAACAGTGACTGTAAAACTCTCGGGAATAAATAACTATTAACCAAATGGTGTCTTATTAGCGCCTTGGCACACAGCAGGAACACACCGCCGTACCTTCGCTCAACTGTCTAAACCCACATAGGAGGCCGCATCTAGCAAGCTCTTACAAAAAGTAAAACAAGGGTAGTGGAATGTAGTCTAGTCAAATCAGGTGATCCTTAGGGAAAGAGACACTGAAAGCATCAGGCGTGTTTTCCGCTTTGGGGAACAAAATAACTGATGACAGAACATAAAATACAGACTTTCAACAGTAGGAAAGATTTTCTGAGAAAGAGAAATTTACTAACAATACCAGTTTAACCGTCAGAAAGTTCTTGTATTTGTCTGGAGAGTGGCATTATACTCAAGTGAAATTTGGGCAATGAAGAGTACAGAGAAGAGGAGAATTGAAATTTCTGAAATGTGTTGCTGTAGAAGGATGGTGAGGAACAGATGAGTAGATCGTGTAACTAATCAAGGGAATATCGGAGAAAATAAATTTATGCCACAAATTGTTTAATAGAAGGACTCAGTTGATTGAACACATCCTGAGGCATCAAAGAATGGTGGATTTGATAACGAAGACGGGGCAAGGATAAAAATTGTTGAGGGAGTCCTAGGCATGGATACGGTTCAAATGGTTCAAATGGATCTAAGCACTATTGGACTTAACATCGGAGGTCATCAGCCCCTAGACTTAGAACTGCTTAAACCTAACTAACCTAAGGACATCAAAGACATCCATGCCCGAGGCAGGATTCGAACCGGCGACCGTAGTGGCAGCGCGATTCCTGACTGAAGCACCTAGAAACGCTCGGGCACAGCGGCCGGCATGGATACGGTAAATGTGTTTAAATGGATGTAGGTTGCGGCAGTCATTCAGAGTGAAAGGGGTTTGTACAGTGTTATCATGGAGAGCTGCATCAAACAGTTTTCAAACTTAAGACAACAACAACAACACAATCTTATATCCATTGGAGATTCTTGATGGACCTTGGGAAGTGATCCTGGCTAACTGCGAATAGCCATGATGGCAGAAACTCTGTGATTGGTTATATATGAATAATGACGTCATATCACAGTTGCAGTCGCAGTGTATTTCCGTGAATAAAAACACCTACGTATATCAGTGACGGTACATTTGTGTCGTTTGCTCAAAGCCTACAATGAAACAGACTTTTTAGAGCAACCTAATGCCTACTCTTAGCGTTAAAGATCCACGCAACTAGTGAATTAAAGGTATTCATGTATAACAGCGCTGCATCAAGATATATCACCAGTATTCAGTCACTGGAGTTTCCCTCTGCCCTGTGAAGTACTTGTACGCAGCTGTGATCATTGAATCGTACTCTAGGAATATCTTACCGGTGAACTTCAAAGAATTATAGACGTCGCTCTGACGAACCAATGTTCTGAAATGTCACCGAATTATGTGTGTTTTAGGGGCCAACGACAAGGGTTAGGAGTCACCTTTGACATAAAAGGTGAAACGCATGTATCTGTCAGTCAGAGTGCACTAAACGCGAGGCAGGTTTTTCTGCACTGATTATTTTCCATAACAAATAACTACCTTGGAAAATAATACCTGTGGTGTGTTCACGGTGAGGTCTACCACCGTTTACAGTTCATGACTAGATGTCGAATATGTAGCATTACTCGTCACTGGAAAAAGCAGGCACATATTTCATGTAGTTCAAGCTCTGGTCTTCAGGAAGAACTTCAATGAAGTTTGGATAGTAGGACAAAGATAATGGTGGAAATAAAGCTGTGAAGACGGGTTCCCTATTGAGGTTGGACAGCCCAGTTGGTAGAGCACTTTTCTCCAAAAGGCAAAGGTCCATGTTTCGCAACAATTTCGGGTCCTTATATTCCTTACATATATGAATGACCTTCCACTTAATATTCAACAAGCAGGAATGGTACTTGTTGCAGATGATATTAGTGCTGCAACAAACCCCTTAGAGAGAAACCAACAGAAGATCTAGTAAGTGATATTTTCCAAAGCCTCAGAAAATGGACTCTCCCTAAATTTTGAAAGACCTTCAAATCACACAGTATTCATTTCCGTACAACAAATAGTAAGACCAACAGTTAATGAAGAACTTGAGCAGGAGTCAGTAAACAGAGCAGTATGCTCATGACTTAGGGTGTACAGTGAACTGAAAGAAGCATATTACTGAGCTAATCGTACAATAAAGATCAGCTACTTTTGGTTTTCGTATAATTGCTAATCTTGGATACAAACGAATTAAACTCCTGATATATTTTGCATATTTCCACCCAAACTGGGTCTTACGGAATAATTTTCTGCGGTAAATCATCACTTAGAAATAAAGCATTCATTGCGCAAAACAGGGCAGGGAAAAATGATCTTTATTACCCATTATTAAAGCTGTCAGACGCTCAGAAAGGAGATCAATAGGCAGCAACAAAAATCTTTGATCATTTGCCCAATAACACAAATTTTCTGACAGGTACCGAAGTAAATTTTAAATCTAACTTAAAATCGTGTCTCCTGGACATCTCCTTATATTTCACTCACGAAAACAACTCGTAGCCACTAACTAAAAATTATAAATATTATCTTGTAGTTGCATGAGTAGGACTAAAACATTGTGTTCATTACTCTTAATACTAATCATTATTACACATCCAGTAAACTGATTGATTCCACATGACTTCGATAAATGAATCGTTCAAATGATAAATGGAACATCTAACTAAAAAGCTTTGCATCAGAATTGGTGATTACGAAGTAGACCTACCTCGGAAGTAAAATTTCCCATAACGGACGAAGGAAGGAGGGCATAAAAAGCAGACTAGCACAGACTAAGAGCGCGTTTCTGTCCAAAAAAAGTCTCTTAGTATCAAATGTAACCCTTAATTTGAAGAAGAAATTTCTAAGAATGTACATTGGAGCTAAGCATTGCATGATAGTGGACCATGGTCTGTGGGAAAACCGGAACAGAAGAGGATCGAAGCGTTTGGAAAGTGGAGGAGCAGAGGAATAAAGAAAACTAGGTAGACTGATAAGGTAAAGAATGGTAAGTTCTCCTGAGAATCGGCGAAGAAAGGGAGATTATGATAAACACCGACAAGAAGGACGCTATGATACAACGTGTTAATACATCAGGGAGTATCTTTCATGGTACTGGACGGAGTTGTAGAGGGTAAAAACTGTAGAAGAAGGCAGAAATTGGAATACATTGAACAAATAATTACTGAGGACAACGGGTGCAAGAATTACTCTGGGATGAAAAGGTTGACACATCAGAGGAATTCATGGTGGGCCGTATCAAACCAGTCCGAAGAGGAATGACTTAAACAAAACAAAAATCGTTGTTCGTAAGGGATGTACCGTAATAGAAGCATACCATAGAAAGCTACTGCCGGCCGGAGTGGCCGAGCGGTTCTAGGCGCTACAGTCTGGAACCGCGCGACCGCTACGGTTGCAGGTTAGAATCCTGCCTCGGGCATGGATGTGTGTGATGTCCTTAGGCTAGTTAGGTTTAAGTAGTTCTAAGTTTCTAGGGGACTGCTGACCTCTGAAGTTAAGTCCCATAGTGCTTAGAGCCGTTTGAAAGCTGCTGACGAGTTTACAGGAGGCTGTGAAGATGAAGCGGGACTGCTCCACAACGCCCCAACTCATTCTGTGCAAGACTCAGTTACATATGCTGTCTCTTTGGAGTTTGATTCTAAGTCATCCTCTCTGCCATAGCATCCTATCAAGGCACCTGCAGAAGGAGAAAACATTGCGTGGTAGGTATTTCTAGAATAATGACTAGGTGAAGAGATGGAACGTTCACTCAACAGCCAAAATGCAGACCTCGTGACCACCTCTTGTCGCGACGCTATCGCCAATAAAATGGTTCAAATGGCTCTGAGCACTATGCCACTTAACTTCTGAGGTCATCAGTCACCTAGAACTCAGAACTAATTAAACCTAACTAACCTAAGGACATCACACACATCCACGCCCGAAGCAGGATTCGAACCTGCGACCTTAGCGGTCGCTCGGCTCCAGACTGTAGCGCCTAGAACCACACGGCCACTCCGGCCGGCTACCGCCAATCCCCAAACTTCGTGCCTCCCGCTCGGGCCAGAGAACCCCGTATATACAGGGTATCCCATTTATCTTGACCACCCTAAATAACTGTTTGCCCAGAGGCAAATTAAAAAATGTTTCACGCAAATGTTCTTTAGCCGTTAGGGGGACATCAATCAGCATGATTGCCTTCGTTATAGCTTTGTTCTTTACAAAGACATGAACGGCGGTATGACTTTTTAAAAATTTCATCCTGCATTTCTTATTCGGTAATTCATTTCCTCTCCTAAAGGCCTATTTAAAAATGTATCACAGTGTACCATTCACTGAAACACAACGTTATTAATTACATAAAACAACACTGACTTTGAGCGAGGGTTCACAAACTCGTCCACTTGCTGAAGCTGTCAGAAAACAAATGAAAACCAAGTAAAAACGTAACTCAAAATTGACTTTGACTCTCGTGTACCATTTCCCAGGAGTAGAACATTCAAAGGTGCTCAAAGTGGTGACCCTGGACACCGATACACTGGTGCACTCATTGAATGAAAGAATTATTTACTGCTTCCATTGTTGCCTGCTGAAGAGAATTACAAGCAATCACTATACGTCCCTGCATGTCCTCTGGAGTTGTTGGAATACCGCGATAGACAACGTCTCTAATGAATCCCCAAAGAAAAAAGTTCAGAGGATTTAAATCATGAGACCTAGCAAGCCAAGTAACTGTTCCTCCTCGACTAGTCCATCTGGTGGGATACCTTCAGTTCAGAACACGACGTGCTCGCAAGGCATTATGTGCTGGACATCCATCGTGTTGATACCACATAAGCATTCTGGTTCTTAGCGGCACTTCTTCCAGAAGACGAGGAATAATTTGTCTGAGGCAGTTGGCATACGCAGTGCCATTCAGACAACCATTGATGAAATAATGGCCACTAATTGTAGTACCAAGCATCCTACACCAGACGTTAACTCTCCATTGACGCTACTGTTACACCTGTCTAAGCCATCGTGGGTTGTCGCTGGACCAATAATTCATATTCCTTCTGTTTACCTAACCAGAATTTGAGAAGGAGCATTCATCGGTAAATAGAACAGTGGAGAAGTAGTTCGGGTTAGCTAGGATTTGCTACTGTGACTACTGTCAGAACCGTACACAATTCTGAAAACCATTCCCGTGCAATTCTTGATGTAGGTGTACATGGTAAGGATGGAACCGGTGACGTGTAAGAATACGATGTACATAGCAACGGAAGCGAGAACAGTAACTTCGGCAGCTTCGTCTGTGCGAATGCACGCTGCCTGCGTAGCATTTCGCCTACCTTCAACAACAAAAACAACAATAATTATGGTTCAAATGGCTCTGAGCACTATGGGAATCAACTTCTGAGGTCATCAGTCCCCTAGAACTACTTAAACCTAACTAACCTAAGGACATCACACACATCCATGCCCGAGGCAGGATTCGAACCTGCAACCGAATCAGTAGCGTGGTTCCAGACTGTAGCGCCTAGAACCGCTCGCCACCCCGGCCGGCACAATTATAATAATAATAATAATAATAATAAAAGTGTTATGTCGATGCAGTTTGTTGGAAGGACAGCCTTTACTGTATGCCTACTCTACACAACAGTATTTAAAAGGACTAAAGTACTGTACTAAATGTACCCGTACGTAAAAAACAGTATTGCAATTACTGTTCTGCAAACTTACATTCCCCATAGATGAGTAGCATTTGTACCTTCTCTTAGTTGGTGTACTTTCTACTCAAGCAACTCTTCAGCTAACGATGGTTGACGGGATGACGGATGTGCATTCTACTCATGTTTACATTTGTCCTCTGTCAACGTCAGCTCGTGGATGTGTTCCATTACCCCGAGTACCTGTACTAAGCGCTGGGGGCGTCAACGTCAATGTTGTGCTATGTAATTAATAACGTTGTGTTTCACTGAATGGTACACTGTAATACATTTCTGAATAGGTCTTTAGGAGAGGAAATGAATTAAAGAATAAAAAATACAAGTTGCCATTTAAAATAGTCATGCCGCTGTTCATATCTTTGTAAAAAACAAAGCTATAACGAAGGCAATCATGCTGATTGATGTCCCCCCCTGACGGCTAAATAACATTTGCTTGAAACATTTAGTAATTTGCACCTGGGCAAACAGTTATTTAGGGTTGTCTACATAGATGGTTCAAAAAAATGGCTCTGAGCACTATGGGACTTAACATCTGTGGTCATCAGTCCCCTAGAACTTAGAACTACTTAAACCAAACTAACCTAAGGACATCACACACATCCATGCCCGAGGCAGGATTCGGACCTGCGACCGTAGCGGTCACGCGGTTCCAAACTGAAGCGCCCAGAACCGCACGGCCACACCGGCCGGCACAAGATAGATGGGACACCATGTATAACGGCCAGCAAAGATCTTCTAAGGACACAACCCAGAGATACCGACTTTTCCTCATAGATACTGGCAATGGGGCCACAAGAGGGATAGTCTATACTCCCCTGAGTCAGTGGCGCCAGACAAAAGTCTAACTCAATGGCTCCACGGCTTAGCTACGACACTCGTAGAAAATAAAAAAAATAAAACTAACAGGAGACTTGCACTTGTGGAAAGCTTCTACATCTACATCCATACTCCGCAAGCCACCTGACGGTGTGTGGCGGAGAGTACCTTGAGTACCTCTATAGGTTCTCCCTTCTATTCCAGTCTCGTATTGTTCGTGGAAAGAAGCATTGTCGGTATGCATCTGTGTGGGCTCTAATCTCTCTCATTTTATCCTCATGGTCTCTTCGCGAGATATACGTAGGAGGGAGCAATATGCTGCTTGACTCCTCGGTGAAGGTATGGTCTCGAAACTTCAAAAAAAGCCCGTACCGAGCTACTGAGCGTCTCTCCTGCAGAGTCTTCCACTGGAGTTTATCCATCATCTCCGTAACGCTTTGGCGATTACTAAATGATAGTGTAACGAAGCGCGCTGCTCTCCGTTGGATCTTCTCTATTTCTTCTATCAACTCTATCTGGCACGGATCCCACACTGCTGAGCAGTATTCAAGCAGTGGGCGAACAAGCGTACTGTGACCTACTTCCTTTGTTTTCGGATTGCATTTCCTTAGGATTCTTCCAATGAATCTTACTCTGGCATCTGCTTTACCAACGATCAACTTTATATGATCATTCCATTTTAAATCACTCCTAATGCGTACTCCCAGATAATTTATGGAATTAACTGCTTCCAGTTGCTGACCTGCTATATTGTAGCTAAATGATAAGGGATCTTTCTTTCTATGTATTCGCTGCACATTAAACTTGTCTACATTGAGATTCAATTGCCATTCCCTGCCCCATGCGTCAATTCGCTGCAGAGCCTCCTGCATTTCAGTACAATTTTTCATTGTTACAACCTCTCGATATACCACAGCATCACCCGCAAAAAGCCTCAGTGAACTTCTGATGTCATCCACAAGGTCATTTATGTATCTTGTGAATAGCAACGGTCCTATGACACTCCCCTGCGGCACACCTGAAATCACTCTTACTTCGGAAGACTTCTCTCCATTGAGAATGACATGCTGCTTTCTGTTATCTAGGAACTCTTCAATCCAATCACACAATTGGTCTGATAGTCCATATGCTCTTACTTTGTTCATTAAACGACTGTGGGGAACTGTATCGAACGCCTTGCGGAAGTTAATAAACACGGCATCTACCTGTGAACCCGTGTCTATGGCCCTCTGAGTCTCGTGGACGAATAGCGCGAGCTGGGTTTCACATGATCGTCTTTTTCGAAACCCATGGTGATTCCTACAGAGTAGATTTCTAGTCACCAGAAAAGTCATTATACTCGAACATAATACGTGTTGCAAAATTCTACAACTGATCGACGTTAGAGATATAGGTCTATAGTTCTGCACATCTGTTCGACGTTCCTTCTTGAAAACGGGGATGACCTGTGCCCTTTTCCAATTCTTTGGAACACTACGCTCTTCTTAACGTTTGTTCATCGGCATCTGAGTTGCTTGAGTTACCAGCAGGCGTCTTTACTGCCACGGGCCATTACTTGACGTAGGGGTCGTCCGGCTGGACAGGCGGTGCTCCCGCTTCTGCTAGGGGGAGATTAATGGCCGAGGGCCTCTGCCGTGACCGGGCCGGCCATAGAAGGCCGGAGAAGAAACCGAGGTCTCCGCCAGAGGCAGCGCCCGGTCGCACGAGACTAACATTAATCTCGCACGTCACCCGTCAAGTTCGTGCCTCACCTCACTCTTATGGTAGCCAGTTCCTTACACACGTCTGTAACGGCGAGTGCAGCCTGCCGAGAAGGCACGTTCTGATATAACAGCTGCTTCTGACATTCTAAGGTCAAGGCATTCAATATAGTTTTGGCAAAATAAAACTGTGGGATAATGCAGTCACGCGGCGGTAACATTCAATAAAATGTTTTCAGCCATCCAGCGGCGTTAATATTATTATTATTTCTTTCCTTTCTCAGACATTATGTCTGGTTAAAAATGGAAAGTGACGCGGACCTTGATCAAGCGTGACTTCCTTTTAACTGTACGGTATATGTTACATTGCATTTAGGAACTTTCGGGTAACTGAACATGTATCAATAATTACAGATTTCTGTAGTTGTATATATACGTTTGGATGTAGTTATATTGCGTTGATGTACTGGTGGATATTGTGTGGTATGACTCCTGTAGTTGATAGTATAATTGGTATAATGTCAACTTTATCCTGATGCCACATGTCCTTCAGTTCCTCAGCCAGTTGGATGTATTTTTCAATTTTTTCTCCTGTTATCTTCTGTATATTTGTTGTATTGGGTATGCGTATTTCGATTAGTTGTGTTAATTTCTTCTTTTTATTGGTGAGTATGATGTCAGGTTTGTTATGTTCTGTTGTTTTATATGTTCTGTTCCAGTATAATTTGTATTCATCACTCTTCAGTACATTTTGTGGTGCATACTTGCAAGTGGGCACGTGTTGTTTTATTAGTTTATGTTGTATGGCAAGTTGCTGATGTATTATTTTTGCTACATTGTCATGTCTTCTGGGATATTCTGTATTTGCTAGTATTGTACATCCGCTTGTGATGTGATCTACTGTTGCTATTTGTTGTTTGCAAAGTCTGCATTTATCTGTTGTGGTACTGGGATCTTTACTAATATGCTTGCTGTAATATCTAGTGTTTATTGTTTGATCCTGTATTGTAATCATGAATCCTTCCGTCTCACTGTATATATTGCCTTTTCTTAGCCATGTTTTGGAAGCGTCTTGATCGATGTGTGGCTGTGTTAGATGATACGTGTGCTTGCCATGTAGTGTTTTCTTTTTCCAATTTACTTTCTTCGTATCTGTTGATGTTATGTGATCTAAAGGGTTGTAGAAGTGGTTATGAAATTTCAATGGTGTAGCCGATGTATTTATATGAGTGATTGCTTTGTGTATTTTGCTAGTTTCTGCTCGTTCTATAAATAATTTTCTTAAATTGTCTACCTGTCCATAATGTAGGTTCTTTATGTCGATAAATCCCCTTCCTCATTCCTTTTTGCTTAATGTGAATCTTTCTGTTGCTGAATGTATGTGATGTATTCTATATTTGTGGCATTGTGATCGTGTAAGTGTATTGAGTGCTTTTAGGTCTGTGTTATTCCATTTCACTACTCCATTATTATTATTATTATTATTATTAATATCATTCTTCTGACTGGTTTGATGCGGCCCGCCATGAATTCCTCTCCTGTTCTAACCTCTTCACTTACAACCTACGTCCTCAATTACTTGCTGGATCTATTCCAATCTCTGACTTCCTCCACAATTTTTGCCCTCTAGGCTCCCTCTTGTACCATGGAAGTCATTCCCTCATGTTTTAACACATGTCCTATCAACCTGTCCCTTCTCTGTATCAGTGTCTTCCACATATTCCTTTCCTCTCCGATTCTGCGTAGAACCTCCTCATTCCTTACCTTGTCAGTCCACCTAATTTTCAACATTCGTCCGTAGCACCACATCTCTAATGCTTCGATTCTCTTCTGTTCCGGTTTTCCCACAGTTCATGTTTCATTACCATACAATGCTGTACTCCAGACGCACATTCTCTAGAAATTCCTTCCTCAAATTAAGGCCGATTTTTTATATTAGTAGACTTCTCTTGGCCAGGAATGCCTTTTTTGCCATAGCTAGTCTGGTTTTGATGTTCTCCTTGCTCCGTCCGTCATTGGTTATTTGCCTAGGTATCAGGATTAATTAAATTCATCTACTTCGTGACCATCAATCCTGATGTTAAGTATCTAGCTTTTCTCCTTTCTACTACTTCTCATTACCTTCGTCTTTCTTTGATTTACTCTCAATCCACACTGAGTACTCGTTAGACTGTTCATTCCGTTCAGCGGATCATGTAATTCGTCTTCACTTTCACTCAGGATAGCATTTTCATCAGCGAATCGTATCATTGATATCCTTGCACATTGAATTTTAATACCACTCCTGAACCTTTCTTTTATGTCCATCATTGCTTTCTCGATGTACATATTGTCTTACACCCTTTTTAATACGAGCACTTCGTTCTTGCTTCAGCCGCGTATGTGGTTAAAATGCCACGAGGATTCGACAGAGTTCTCGTTGGCCGCTGTCAAGTGGTAATGCCAGTGGACTGCTGGTATGACGTATACACGTATGACGTATACACTAGCTGTCGGCTGTGACGTCATTGTTGACTACCGAGTCACCATATATGGGCATACATCGTCACTGATAACACCCTTGATGGACACAGTGGCCTGCATCTCATGAGGAGAACACAGCGGCAAGTGCCATCATCCGCATCAAAATATGTGACACATGTCTCGGCTTTTCCGTAGGTACTCGATCGCTTCTGTAAAAATAAAAGTTAAAGTTTTCGAGGTATATTTATGTGCCTTTTATCGAGTGATGTCCTCAGTCGAACAAACAGAAAGGTGTTTTCCCACAACTATCCATACTTACGACTCAAGGGTGATACGTTGCAATGTGCACAATTCATAAAATGATTATTTTATTCATATGTTATGGTGGTGTACTTGTTTTTTATTTTTTATTTATTTACACGCCAAGCTCCGTAGGACCAAATTGAGGAGCAAATCTCCAAGGTCATGGAACGTGTCAGTACATGATCTTACAACATAAAAGTAATAACAGATAAAAATAAATGTTCATGAACTTGAAAAAAAAGTCAGTAAATAAGTTACATAACGTTATTTCGTTAAATTAGTCTTGAAACAAGGAAACAAACATTGTGGCTGAGTGGATAGCGTCATCAGTTCTTAATTTTTGGACTCCCTGTTCGATCCCGATTATTGTTTTTGTTTATTTTATTTTGTTTTATTTTTGTTGATTTCATTTATCTACGAATTTCCGTAGACTGTTCCTACATGAATGCTTCTTTCTAAATTAGGAGATGCAAGGACGTTATATTAATTATAAAATTACACTTGCATTTCACAATAAGTGTCATACATTTATTATATTATACATGTGTATGTGTTATATTCAGAGGTTACAGACATTTAAAATTCTCGTGTTCTGATATGTCTTTCACATATCAATTCTTATATTAGTTTGTATATTTTATTCGCATATTTATTCTCCAAGAAGATTTGGTGTATTGTCATGGATGTTACCGATCGTAGAAACATTGGAAACACAGATATTGCAAACACCAGGAGCATCACGAGAAGGTAAGTTTGCCACAGTGATATTTCTTCGTATGAATATCACTTGGGAAAGAAACGTCATTAAAATTAATGAAGATATCGCGCGGTGGCAATAATTTCGCGGCAAACCACGTATAACGGATCACTTTTCAGAAAACTGGCACTTTTAATTGATAATTAATCAAAATACATTACAGGAATTTCACCGAAAACAATTTCATTCATCTGAAAAACAGTTGGTAGTGCGAATAACGACAGCGTATATCGGTATACGGTGGGCGACATTCGTGTAGTAATCTTCTACAGACATAGGTATATAAATGAAATACAAAAATAAAAATAATAATCGTATTTTGAAGACGGGGTACAAAATTAAGAAACCAAGACAACTGTGCCAACAATACCTGTGTCGATATAAAAAATGAATACCTGCAAAACACCTCGAAAACTTAGAGTGACGTTTTTTCAGAAAAAGTTTAGCGTCTACAGACAAGCCGAGACAGGTTCAAATGGCTCTAAGCACTATGGGACTTAACATCTGAGGTCATCAGTCCCCTAGACGTAGAACTACTTAAACGTAACTAACCTCAAGGCATCACACACAGCCATGCCCTAGGCAGGATTCGAAAATGCAACCGTAGCAGCAGCGCGGTTCCGGACTGAAGCGCCTAGAACCGCTTGGTCACAGAGGCCGGCTCTACATAATCACCAGACAATAGGATACATTTCTGCCAACGACGAACAAGTTTTCTGAAGCAGTCACAGAAGAACTCGACAATCGTTTCCACAACCAGAGTCTCACAGTTCCCTCAACGTCTTCATCAGAACCATAATGATGTCCCCGAAGGTCGTCTTTCATTATCGGGAACAGATGGAAGACAGACGGTGCTAAATCTGGACTGTATGGAGGATGCCGTAAGGTCTCTGAAATTCTGCTGTGGTGGCACGTGAAGTGTGTAGTTTGGCTTTTTCATTCTGCAGGAAAACATTTCCCTTTTCCTTTCGGACCCTTGTTAGCCATCGTTTCAGAGTTTGCTTCGTTGTGATGTCACGCTCTGTATTTATTGTTGCTTGTGAATCTCGGTGGTTGCTGTCATGCAGGTCAGCAGTTACCACCTCAACATATTTAAACTTCCTCGCCCAACGACGCACAGCACTCACATCAACACAGTCATCACAAACTGCTTTCATTCTCTGATACATCTCCTTTGGGATGACACCTTCTGCTGTCAAGAATTCAATGACTGCACGTTACTTAAATCGCATTGACCGACCGTCTGCGAAGTGTTCCATACTTTACACTAAAACAACAGAACAGTTCAATGCTAAGGCTTCCCGCCAACTGGAGCTGTAGAGAAGAGGCTACGGAACAAGCCAGTACCTGCCGCATACCAATGCTGCCAACTGTTGATGAGTTACGAAGGTGGAGGCATTACTTTTCAGTCAACTCTCGTATATAAATACCCTGAACTGTTTGTCGAACAGTGATATAATTTTGCAAGTTTATTCAGTGGTAAATCTGGATACTGTGTACAAAATGCAAATGAAGTCAGTAGTAAATAATCAGTAAATTAAAACGTCATGCGTCATGGTGAAGTTTTACTGCATGAACGGTGAAAATGTAATAAGCGGTAAACTCTTTCCCTTTCGTTATTTCTTTCATGTTGTCAGCGAGAAAGTGGTTCGAAAATGTTTGAGACTAAGGGTAAAGTTTATTTGAAGTCCCTAAGCAATGTCATTCTCAGACACTCGATGAATATAGTCTGGGTAATTTGCGGTCCATGAGGTACCCTCCATCAAGACATAAACACAGTTTCTATTACTTGACTTACTGTGTTAAACCTCGGACGTAACATTATAGCTCCTAGTGAGTAGACCATGATGGCATTTAACATTTTTAAATTCGTTCAGTGATTACAAGAAATTTTTTTTGCACCTGGAAGCCATTAATCAATCGTTTTAACCTTTGGTAATGTAGACGACCAAACGCAATTACCGCCTTCGCCTCTATTAAATCAAGTTTCAGCTGTACAAATATTAGACTGCAACTATAAATTCAATTTTATTTGTCCGCTGTTGTTAAATGTAACTATATGCACATAAAATTTTACTTTAATTAATGTAATCACTTTTGTGTGACATAAAATGCAATGCTTCTCTTTGTAAACATTCCATACATTTTTTTTTTTTTTTTTTTTTTTTTTGTTCCTTCGATATATGTAGAATCAATGTTAGTCGCACTTTATTTTATCTGTGTCTATGACATTTATAAGTCACTTAATAGCCACACATTGTGACCGCTTGGTTCGAGGCGCCATGTCACGGACTACGCGGCAGCTCCCGCCGGAGGTTCGAGTCCTCCCTCGGGCATGCGTGTGTGTGCTGATCTTAGCATAAGTTAGTTTAAGTTAGTTTGAGTAGTATGTTAGTCTAGGGACCGATGATCTCAGCAATTTCGTCCCTTAGGTATTCACATACATTTGTACATTTTATTCATTTGATGATGGCCTAAGAAGGTGAAAACCTTTTCGTAACCGTGGGTTCTTTTTTTTACGAAGTAACGTGGCTTGTAAACCGAGAATTTATTCAGGCAGGACACTGCAAACGACTCCCAGGACAGAATTAATATTTTGCAGCACATTAGGGAAGTGTGTCATGTTTGATAACGTTGTCATCTGTCAATCACTAAGGGAAAGTTTACGTAATGTAAATAAGTAACAATGCACTGAAATTTTTTGACAAAAGGTTTTAAACGTACCTACCATATGACCCTCAAATAATTTAACTTTACAGTGCATATGATTTAAAAGAAAATATTCCTTAAATTTAACTTGGCAGTTTAGGGAATCCGCGGGACTAAATTCTAGTTTAGTGGGCAAGAATTTAAACCGCGCTCCTCTTGAAAACGAGTGCAGCATAATATCACTTCGCCACGTCGCCTGATCATTTTTCAAGAGGCGCTGCGGAAACTAGCATAGGTCAGTGCAGTGTAGCGGTCTGCGTCGTAGGCTATAAGAAGTGAAGCTTCGCCAGCAGTTACAGGGAAATTGGTACCGCAGCCTTCTCTTATAATGGGATGCGCCAACTTCGTGACATGCTGCTATAACTTTTGACAGTACTAGCCGAGACGGCCGCACATCATGCTAACTCCTCTGAATGCACGACCAGTAAAGTCGCTAGGAGATTGGCATGTGATGATGCTGTCTCACTGCCACGTGTAAAGTACATAACGTCTATTCTAGACTGCAGTAACTGTTAACCAACAGTTATGGTGCCATTTAGGAAATACTCTGCCTTCAGATTCTACTAATGTTCTACAACTACACTCCTTATCCTGTGTGGAGAAGAGTACTTCGTATATCATTCGCACTTCCACTCACGAATAATGCGCTCACGGCAATAATGATTGCTGGTAAGGCTGCTTGTGAGCTCAAATCCCTCTAACTATACCATCATGATCTCTTCGCCGTATACAGGGAGTAACAGGCATAACATCTACATCTACATGTACATGTATACTTTGCAAATCACATTTAAATGCCTAGCAGAGGGTTCATGGATCCACCTTCACAATTCTTTGTTATTCCAATCTCGTATAGCGCGCGGAAAGAATGAACACCTGTATCTTTCCGTAAGAGCTCTGATTTCCCTTATTTTATATTCATGATCGTTCCTCCCTATGTAGGTCGGTGTCAACAAAATACTTTCGCATTCGGAGGAGAAAGCTGGTGATTGTAATTTCGTGAGAAGAATCCGTCGCAACGAAAAACGCATTTCTTTTAATGATGTCAAGCCCAAATTCTGTTTCATTTCTGTGACACTCTCTCCCATATTTCGCGATAATACACAACTTGCTGCAATACACAACTTGCTGCACTCCGTTAGTCCTATCTGGTAGGGATCCCACACTGCGCAGCAGTATTCTAAAAGAGGACGGACAAGCGTAATGTAGGCAGTGTCCTTAGTAGGTCTGTTACATTTTCTAAGTGTCCTGCCAATAAAACGCAGTCTTTGGTTAGCCTTCCCCACAACATTTTCTATGTGTTCCTTCCAATTTAAGTTGTTCATAATTGTAATACCTAGGTATTCAGTTCAATTCACGGCTTTTAGATTAGACTGATTTATCGTGTAACCGAAGTTTAACAAGTTCCTTTTAGCACTCATGTGGATGACCTCACACTTTTCATTATTTAGGGTCAACTTCCACTTTTCGCACCATTCAGACATCTTTTCTGAATCGTTTTGCAGCTTGTTTTGATCTTCTGATGACTTTATTAATCGCTAAACGACATCGTCATCTGCAAAACAACAGAAGACGGCTGCTCAGATTGTCTTCCAAATGGTTTATATAGATAAGGAACAGTAAAAGGCCTATAACACTATCTTGGTGATCGCGAGATATCACTTCTGTTTTACTCGATAACTTTCCGTCAATTACTACGAACTGTGACCTCTCTGACAGGAAATTACAAATCTAAACTGAGACGATACTCCATAAGCACGCGAATTCACTACGGGCCGCTTGTATGGTACAGTGTCAAAAGCGTTCCAGAAATCCAGAAATACGGAATCAATCTGAAGTCCCTTGTCAATAGCACTCAGCACTTCGTGTGAATAAAGAGATAGTTGTGTTTCACAGGAACGATGTTTTCTAAACCCATGTTGACTGAGTGTTAGTAGACTGTTTTCTTCAAGGTAATTCATAACTTTTGAACACTATATGTTCCAAAATCCTGCTGCATATCGACGTTAACGATATGGACCTGTAATTTGGTGGATTGCGCCTACTACCTTTCTTGAATATTGGTGTGACCTGTGCAACTTTCCAGTTTTTGGGTACGGATCTTTCGTCGAGCGAACACTTGTATACGATTGTTAAGTATTTAGCTAAAGCGTCAGCATACTCCGAAAGGAACCTAATTGGTATACAGTCTGGACCAGAAGAGTTGCTTTTATTAAGTGATTTAAGTTGCTTCGCTACTCCGAGAATATTTACTTCTACGTTACTCATGTTGGCAGCTGTTCTCGATTCGAATTCTGGAATATTAAGTGCAGATATATATTTGGATGGCTGAGGATGGTGTACTGAACAACAGTAAATAAGTACAGGATGTTTCAAAAATAATATACGTATTTCGAATGCATATATTTATTAAACTTTAAGACATACGAATACGAAACTTTACACATATATTTATGAACCTCTCAAGTTCAGATTACAGATGTTCAATACGTCTTCCATCAGCGAGAGGAACAATATCACGTCGATACTCAAATTCCTCCCATACTCGGGCAAGCACATCCTTCATCACTGATGTTATGGCAGTACGGGTCCGGTTCTTCAACTCCTCTAGGGTCTGTGGGAGAGGTGGTACATAAACGTTGTCTTTAACGAAACCCCACAGAAAGAAGTCATAGGGTGTCAAATCCGGTGACGGTGGAGCCCAGCTGAGACATGCTAAGTTGCCAGCTCCTTGATGACCAATGCAACGGTTTGGTAGAGTTTCATTCAGATATTCACGCACTTGGCAACTAAAGTGAGTGGGTGCCCCGTCTTGTTGAAAAATTTTGTCTTCGTGCAGCCTCGGAAACAACCAGTTTTGTAACATAGCGAGATACTACTGACCGTTAACTGTGTTTCCATCAAAGAAGAATGGACCGTAAACAGATGATCGAGATATCGCACAAAACACATTGACTTTGGGCGAATTTTGTGCATGTTCAATGGCTGAATGTGGGTTCTGTAGCCCCCAAATTCGAATACTGTGTTTGTTTACCTGACCACTAACATGGAAAGTCGCTTAATCACTGAACACGATGCGTTGTACGAAAGTGTTATCATTGTCAGTTGCATCAAGAATCTCGTTACAAAATGCCAACATTTGCGTTTGTCACGGGGACGCAGAGGTTTTAACAGCTGTAACTTGTACGGCTTCATAAATAATCGACGTCTCAAAACATGCTAAATTGTTCTTGTAGGCCGACTGGCACGACGAGATGATTTTGAACGACTACGTTGGAAAGTAGTTTGAATTCGTGCAACATTTTCTTCAGGAGCAAGAGGGCGGCCAGCACTTCCCTTTACATACACATCCTGTATCTAGAAACTGCCCATAATATCTGCGAATGTTCCACGCATTCGATGGATCAATTTGGTACCTCAGCCTAAAACGTCTGTGCACTGTACGCACGGAATTGCACTTCGAAAACTCGAGAGCACAAAATGATTTCTGCTGCAGAGTAGCCATTTTAAACGTATGACGGTTACCAAGCAAAACAGAAGACAACTGACATCTAGTGGCTATTAAACTATACTATGTATTCGTTTCTCCAATAGTCAAGCCTAGGCGAAGCGATCGATAGTTTGAACAAAATAATACTTTGTAATACGTATATTCTTTTTGAAACACCCTGTATTTACGTCATTTACAGAGTAATAATTATAGCTACTATAAGTCGTATGTTTTAAGGTTGGTTTGTGACGCAACTACATGTGGCAACAGCAAGCCATTAATGTTTAATTTTCCGTGAGCAGCGGGCCACATGTTGAAGTGTGGATGCGTGGATTCAATTTGGTGAATGTATTTTTTTTAATCGTGTCAGAAACACATACTATAGCTTACAAGTTATACAAAATGTTCCAAAACATCGCACTATAAGCATCACAATTACAATTAAATGCGGCGTGACCACTATGCAGCAACTTCGCATGCTTCCTTTGTGGCATCGATGACATTCCGTGGCATGCATGACGTTGGGAATAGGCTGCAGACAAGATTATGACTCATTGTCTGTTCTTCACCACATTCACATGCTGTGGAGTCGCATGCAAATCCCCATTTTTACAAGTTGGTCTTCGTTCTTCCATCTCCAGAACGCAGCCTGTTGAGGGTTTCCATATTGACCATCTTTCTTCGTGACCTGGTGGGAGGCTTTCGGACGGGATCATCCGCCCTGCAAGGTGGCTGGATCTGTAACGCCGTGAGTTGACTCTGAAGTTCGAAGGTGGTTCAGTGAGGCTTTCAGTTGAATGGAGAAAGCTTTTCCTTAACTTCGGCCTTGGTACTGCTGGCTGATACCCGTGTAGAGCGTGTGTATGTGTGTGATATCTTATGGGACTTAACTGCTAAGGTCATCAGTCCCTAAGCCTACACACTACTTAACCTAAATTATCCTAAGGACAAACACACACACCCATGCCCGAGGGAGGACTCGAACCTCCGCCGGGACCAGCCGCACAGTCCATGACTGCAGCGCCCGCAGACCGCTCGGCTAATCCCGCGCGGCGTAGAGCGTGGGTCTTCAGATTCAATGCCTTAGACTTTTCCAGTCTGGATGCACATTCACGACGGATATCTGGAGGTGGAATTCCCGCTGTACAATAAGCTTTATCAAATGAAGCTGATTACTGTACATGGTGTCCTTGCATAGGTACTTGGAATCGATTTCCAATACCGAACTGAGCATCAGCATTCCAGAAACATACATTCAATATAAGATGAGCTAGATGGTTAAGCTATAATAACCAGTGATGGAGATACAACCACGCCGAAAACACCAGGTCTTAAAGTTTCTGACATGTTTATGGGAAGACTGTTCAGTGCAGAGAAAAAACAGTCAACACGCTCATGTGTTTACATATTAAGGTACTACCTATAAATCTACCCATTAAAACTTGTAAATGCAGCAAGGAGCAATTTGTTGGTTGCGTCTTTTAGGAACACACGCTCTCAGAATACTAACAGTAAATAATACTGTGATACGCAACGCACCTTCTGTAATATCTGCAACTGCAGTTGGATGAGAATCTCCGTGACGCTTTTGCTAAATGAACCAGTATCGACACATGTTGTTATTCGTTGGATTTTTTTCTATTTTCCCTACCAATCCTGTCTTCTAATTCACATTGAAGTATTGATCGAGCAATGATTTTGTAAACTATCTTCCTGAGGATACTTCCAATTAATCTCAGCATATGACTTTTTTACGATTATTTCTATGTGATCGCCCACATTAAAACACTCCACACGCATACTTTCATAAATTTAGTGGATATTACTGCTTCCAGTAATTCTTTGACATCCTTGTAAACACGCAATAACTATTCTTTCCCCTAATTTAGTCTCAATATATCGCATTTTTCTATGTTCAGGGAAGGGACCAAACCGCGAGGTCATTGGCCCCATCGGATTGGGGAAGGATGGGAAAGGAATTCGGTCGTGCCCTTTCAGAGGAACCATCCCGGCATTTGCCGGAAGCGTTTTAGGGAAATCACGGAAAACCGAAATCAGGATGGACGGACGCGGGATTGAACATCACTACAGTTTTCTAGCGTTGCAACTTCTATGTAGCATCATACGCGAACAGTCTCATGCAGGATCCGACGCTACCTTCTGCAGTATAACGTAAACTGTGAACAATAACAATCCTGTAACATTTCCTTGGGAAATGGCAAAAGTTCCTTTTATGTCTGATTATTTCTTTCCGTTAAGAATTACATGCTTCAACCAGAAAAAAATCCGTATTATACTAATTAGCTACGGATTGTAACCCACCTATTTACAAAATTAGCAACGATTTCTACTAGTTGCGCGGGGGTTCAAATACAACGACACTATACAACAGTGCTCCCTACAGTGATGGCTTTCAAAGGTGAACATACAAAGAACTCGCATCAACCTACTTTGTTTGACGACTCTTCCAGGTCAGCGTTACTATAACCTCAAAAACTCACCTGCAAGACGACTCCGACGTTGCACTGTGCCTCGTGACACATTTGTATACTTCGAATTAAGGTCTGGAGAAAACAGGCTATATCGATGAGACCCTGTATCCTCCAGTTAAGTCGTCAACACTGCCTGAGAAAAGAAGTGAAGCACCCAGAACTGGAAAAGGAGACGAAATGAAGCTTAACTAGTCTAGGGGGTATGTGATACTAATTCAGTGATTACTAAAACAAATTTACAAAGAACTTGGAACTGTGACCCGACTTATCAGTAAGACGTTAGTTGGTTGGTTCGTTGGTTGATTTGGGGGAAGGGACCAAATAGCGAGGTCATTGGTTCCATCAGATTAAGGAAGGATGGGAAACGAATTCGGTCGTGCCCTTTCAGACGAACCAAAAATTTGCCGGAAGCGATTTAGGGAAACCACTGAAAACCTAAATCAGGATGGGCGGACGTGGGGTTGAACCGTCGTCCTCCCGAATACGAGTCCTGTGTGCTAACCACTGTGGAACCTCACTCGTTGGTGAGACTTTGCACGCCTTCTGGCCTGGACTGATTCGGTTGGGAAGGGGGCCATAAAGCCTTGGTATCCTTTCCTAAGACAAGTGGTTCCACAACTTTTGCGTCTTAGCCTTGATATCCTGCATACTGGTTCAGGGACGGAGTTGACCACCGACTGGCCCCACGCAAATTCTGTCTGGGACATAAGTGATATTGCTGGCCACATCACATTCTTTCTGGGACATTAGTGATCTCGCTGGCCACATCACATTCATACAGACAAATGGCATGTGTGGACGAGTATTCTCCATTTGAAAAATGACACCACAGTATTGTCGCACGGCAGGCAACACAGCTGGATTTAGGATGTCCTAGATGTGCCGTTGTGCAGCCAAAATTCCATCAGTCACTACCACCCATGATCTGAAATGATACCCTATGGCTTCCCACACCACAATGCCAGGAGTAGCCCCGCTGTGCCTCTACAAAACATTGGACGAATGGGACGTCTCCCTGGTCATCTCCATACTCAAGGACGATGGTCAATGAGGACTACTCAGAACCGCAGTTCATCGCTGAACACAATCCAGTGTCATTCATTAACAGTCCATGTTTCCTGGTCAAGGTACCTCTCCAACGAAGACGTTTGTTTTGTGTTGTTAACGGCAGCGTTCATATAGGACGCTAATTCCCTAGTCTGAGTGCTGATAGTCCCTGCCCAACGGCGCAAGATGACACAGTGTTGCAAAGGGTTAATTGTGTGTTCTAGGGTTGCAGGCACAGATGTAAAGGGGTCACGATGACCTTGGGCTATCCTCGTTTGTGGCAGTCAGACGTGATCGACCAGTACCCTGACAATGAGTGTGCCTTTCCCCCACTTTCCCATGTAGTCCAACATCACGCTACTCCCACGTCCGAACGCCTCGCAAATCTGGATATTGCACCATTAGACAACCGAGTCAAACTGGGAGTCAGTGCGGTCCGTTTCAAACTTTGACAGATGATGACAATGTTATCTCGCTTGAGTATGTGATGCCTCAGTTTCCATTACAGTGACCTTTCAACATCTGATACTGCTCACACCCCCTTGCATACCATACTAGGCTAGGTGACAACACTAATACAATGTTTTACCTGTTGCAAAGAATTGCTACTCTAATCATTTACATATGCACTGGTGGAGTGTACATGTACAAAGTTTTATACAAAATTACACTGACATAAGACCTAGCCTCACTTTTGCCAAGCAGTGTATATGCATGACCAACTGAACTGTCTTTCCTGGATGGTTTCAGCTGATGGTACACCTGTGCCATTAGGAGTAGACACGAACTGCGATCGCTCCATAGATGTACCATTAGCAGCTAGGGAAACAAATGTTGACCCAGACAGAGTTCCGCATGTCCCAGAGGTTGCCCACTAGAGACTGTTTTTCCTCAAGAGCTATTCACCTCATCATCACATAGCACACTTTGAAGCCAAAAGTTTTTTTTTTTTTTTTTTTTTTTTTTTTTTTTTTTATAGAGGAATGTACCTTCCTCATGGTCTATCCTGTCAAGGCCCGTGTTCTCCAAAACATGCAACGTTCCACTACCCCGCCTAATGATGGTCCCTGGAGTATACCTAGAGTTTACAGTAGTAGAGGTATGGCGGCGCCAGCCAGTTCCGAGCTCGGGAAACCGTGTTTCGCACCACCCATACCCAACGACTACTGGTGGAGCTCCCTGGGAAAAACACAGCCCTCCCTTCCCTCAGTTGTGTAACGCACTTCGTCAGCCTCTCCGCTGAGGCCTGCCCCGTTTGGGTGACATGCCAGTAACTGTGCTATCATCGACACACCCCTACGTCGTTGAGGCACACAAACCCTCCTACTCAGCACTAAAGATGTACCCCAGGACGGTTCAAACTGTAAATTCAGTTTTAATTCACTTTCAATTTCTGATCTGTTGTTAAATATGCTGGTAACTATAGCCACATAAAATCGTTATTTTTCGTTTTAGGTAAATTAATGTAATTATTTTTGTGTTGCATAAAAAGTAATACTTTCCTTTGTAAGCATTCCATGTGTCATCATTTTTTTTCTATCTTCTGTAAATGTAACATCACTGTGAGTTGCACATTATTTTATCTGTATTCATGAAAATTGAGTAGTCACTTGACGATTAACTAAGAGGGCGAAAACTGTTTCGTAACTGTGCATTTCAGATCAGGTGCGTACTGAGACCTTTTTGCTTCTAGTAACGTGTACTTTCAACAGTATGTGTTTACGTCATTACTTATGATACACCCTGTGTACAGGGTGAAGAAAAAAATACCGCACTTGGCGGTCAGCATGAGATTTTTCATCCCCCTTTAAACACAGAAGTGGTTGTAGTAAAACCTAGTCCCGCCATTAGGTATAATAGAAATGCAATTTAAAAAACGAGGCTCTAGCATTGCTGTAACTGCATGTAGCACGGCTAAGAACAGGTAGCGTGAACTCAGCACTGTGACGGGGATGTGGTAATGGCATGCGGAAAGGGCATGAAATTTCGCCGATGTTCAAGCAGAGTTCACGCCAAACGTTTTTTTTTTTTTTTTTTTTTTTCAGACAAAGCATCAAACTTTATCCAATTTACACCTCCACAATGCGCCTGCCTGTGTATTTCTTTCTATTATTCTTACCTTTATTTAAAACTTAAGACATAACGTGAACTTCTTACAGACATAAATGACCACTTTGTTTCGTACGTGACACAACCAAAACCAATAGAAAATAATAAATACAATGGCTCCACCGAGTGAACAATAACATAATACCTGCAGATTAGAGCAGGGGTGTAATACACTACTCGCCGTTAAAACTCCTACACGGCGAAGATGACGTGCTACAGACGCAAAGTTTAACCGACAGGAAGAAGATGCTGTGATATGCAAATGATTAGCTTTTCAGAGCATTCACACAAGGTTGGCGCCGGTGACGACACCTACAACGTGCTGACATGAGGAAAATTTCCAACCGATTTCTCATACACAAACAGCAGTTGACCGGCGTTGCCTGGTGAAATGTTGTGATGCCTCGTGTAAGGAGGAGAAATGCGTACCATCACGTTTCCGACTTTGATAAAGGTCGGATTGTAGCCTATCGCGATTGCGGTTTCGCGACATTTCTGCTCGTGTTGCTCGAGATCCAATGACTGTTAGCAGAATACGGAATCGGTGGGTTCAGGAGGGTAATACGGAACGCCGTGCTTGATCCCAACGGCCTCGCATCTCTAGCAGTCGAGATCACAGGTATCTTATCCGCATGGCTGTAACGGATCGTGCAGCCACGCCTCGATCCCTGAGTCAACAGATGGGGACGTTTGCAAGACAACAACCATCTGCACGAACAGTTCGACGACGTTTGCAGCAGCATGGACTATCAGCTCGGAGACCATGGCTGCGGTTACCCTTGATGCTGCATTACAGACAAGAGCGATTGCGATGGTGTACTCAACGACGAACCTGGGTGCACGAATGGCAAAACGTCATTTTCTCGGATGAATCCAGGTTCTGTTTACATCATGATGGTCGCATCCGTGTTTGGCGACATCGCGGTAAACACACATTGGAAGCGTGTATTCGTCATCGCCATACTGGCGTATCACCCGGAGTGATGGTATGGGGTGCCATTGGTTACACGTCTCGGTCACCTCTTGTTCGCATTGACGGCACGTTGAACAGTGGATGTTACATTTCAGACGTGTTACGACCCGTGGCTCTACTCCTCATTCGATCCCTGCGAAACCCTACATTTCAGCAGAATAATGCACGACCGCATGTTGCAGGTCCTGTACGGGCCTTTCTGGATACAGATAATGTTCGACTGCTGCCCTGGCCAGCACATTCTCCAGATCTTTCACCAATTGAAAACGTCTGGTCAATGGTGGCCGAACAACTGGCTCGTCACAATACGCCAGTCACTACTCTCGAGGAATTCCGGTATCGTATTGAAGCTGCATGGGCAGCTGTACCTCTAAACGCCATCCAAGCTCTGTTTGACTCAATGCCCAGGCGTATGAAGGCCATTATTACGGCCAGAGGTGCTTGTTCTGCTTACTAATTTCTCAGGATCTATGCACCCAAATTGCGTGAATATGTAATCATATGTCAGTTCTAGTATAATATATTTGTCCAAAGAATACCCGTTTATCATCTTCATTTCTTCTTGGTGTAGCAATTTTAATGGCCAGTAGTGTAATTCTCCTATTTAAAAAAGCCAGAACCGGAAACCCACCAACTATAGAGGAATAACCGAATTGTCTCATGGGCTGAAAATAGTTGAGATGATCATAGAAAAGAGACTGAGAACTATCATAGAACCACAGGTAGAGGAGGAACAATATGGCTTCAGAAGTAACAGATCAAGAATAGATCTAATTTTTAGCACCCGCATGTCGATGGAAAAGTATTCAGAGTAAGGCAAGAACCTGACCATTGTATTTCTGGATTTAGAAAAAGCCTATGATAGTGTTGTACGAGATAAGATCTGGGAATTCCTGAGAAAAAAGAATGGCCTGAAGGACTAATAAAAGAAAAGATGTTATACAAAGACTGTACTAGCTGTTTACTAACTGGGGAAGGATGTTTGTCATCGTTTGAGACCAAGAGTGGAGTTCAGCAAGGAAGTGCACTGTCCCCACTATTATTAATCACCGCTGTGGATACCATAACGAAGAACGTCAAGGAGAAGTCAGGCGAACTGAAGACATTTGCCTTTGCTGATGACATCATGAAACGGAAGAGGAAGTACAGATCAGACTTGATGAATGGAAATCTCAGTTCCAGAAATATAACCTCAACATCAGTGAGACCAAGACAGTGGTGATGGCAGTCAACAGAGATGGGCAACCAGCATGTGTAAAACTAGGAGACCTCCAACTAGAATGTGTGCGTAGTTTTTCCTTACCTTGGAAGTGTAATTTCCGGTGATAACTCGGTCAGAAATGAAATCACCAACAGAGTGAAAAAAGGATCTGAATTCTACCAACAAGTAAGACCACTTTTATGCGATGATTTGATCTCAAAACCGGCCATAGCTATTTCATACCAATATTGACCTTTTGTGTAGAAACATGCACCCTCACAAAAAGAGAATCATCAAGGCTGCAAGCAGCAAAGACGAAATTTCTTAGATCCACCATTCAGAAGACCAAGATGGACAAGTTAAGGAATGAGGAGGTGAGGATAGAAGCCGGCATAAAGACATTCCTATTAGAGCGAAATGGCGCATCTAGACTTGGATTGTACGGGCATGTGATGAGAATGGGGTCAACTTGAACAGCCAAAATAAATTTGGAAAGAGAGGCGGATGGGAAAAGACCTCAAGGAAGAACTTGAACCCGATGGATGGACTTGATCAAGGCTGATCTAGTGACCAGAGGATGGACAGTGGATGATAATCTCCATGAACAGGTGTTGTGGACACTACGAAGTGGAAAAGGTTCATTATCACTACAGGGGCAAACTGGAACTGTTGAATGATAATGATAATGATGATGATGATGATGATGATGAGAAAATGACAGTGCATGCAGTAACATCGTGTGTACACAATGAAGTACAAAAAACACAATAGGCAACCCCAGACTGCACTTTATGTTATGTACAATCGTGAACAAAACGAGCGAGACCCCTCGCCTTTTCGTTATGCTGATCCGCACAGCTTTAAAGTCTGCTACACAGCATAACAGGCAAGGCGACGAAGTGCTGCCAAAATACTATGCACAGGCGTGAAACTGAAAAACTATCGGAACTTTGTCAGACTGTTTTCAGTCATGTATAAGACGATATTAATGCTGATTAGTGCGTTAAACACAACACGTAAATATAAGATATAAATGAAATAAGAAACGCTAATTGTTATGAACTGTACTAATAAAAATTAATTTCAGTTTATGGAGATAACGTAACTGTTTTAGTAAGACAAGGTACCCCATATCGTTACGAATTAGCAAAATATTATGCGCATTCGGCCGCGAAACAGCCTGTGTCAACGTTCAGAAGAGTCGTACTGGATTACCGTTGCTTACCTACCATGAAAGTGTGCAAATTTAGCAATGGGTGAAGATTCATAACGAAATTCAGTTAAAAATCATTCAGTGCCACGCTCAAATCAATTAAATTATTGACAGAAGCGGAAAAAGTAGGCATTAACAAGTATGAAACTCTACAAGAATTTCATATTGACATCCACAGAGCGTCACTACAGAATAAAGGTTTCAATAAAACGTATTGGGGGCTCAAGAGTTTCTTAAAATTGCTTTACTGAGAGTCTATCTGCCTCCATCGAGATTAGAACCGAAAACAAACCAGACCTCCCTTGCAGTAGCAAACGCCCTTCACTAGACTAGCAGACAACCCAGGTAAACAGCCCTCTATTATTACCCCAGACATGAATAAGCTGGCAATTTCGCAATAAAAATGGCAATAACAAAATAGTATTATTAGCGAGTAAATTTAGTAGGATAATTCTGCACCACCCCAGGAAATAAACGGCGACATAGCTGCCAACCGTATTACACAATGTTTCGAATTCTCCATTAGACTCGCCAGAGCCAGAAAACGTTCATTAGCCGAAGTGTTTCTAGCTGGCAGTGGGAATGCTCGCACTTCTAAAACGCGGTGGCATTAATACTGGGATCTGAATTACCACGTGAATAGGCAAATGGATTTTATTTGCATTCTTGTAAACGTGATTTGGATCGAAAGCGTAGCAACGAGTTATATGCTGATGTGTCGCCTGCTGCTAGAACATTTCGAATAAAGAGTAGAGGGAATTATTTATGCGGCCCTCATCTTCAGTGACTGTCGTAGCTATTTGGATTTCGTCACCTAAATCGGTAAAAATGGAACCCTACTAGTCATATTTTCTTGACCGTCTACCTGTCTACCCAAACTTAAAACTCGTTTACCGCGAGTACGGGTAGACATAATAAGCGGAAATGTATCGCATATCCTGCGGTATACGGTCGCTTGGTGGTGAAAAAAAGTGAGCTTCTATGTCAAGACAATCTCAAGATACGGCCGTTTATGTAAATAAAACTTACGCGAATGGTTAAAAAATGTCTCTAAGAACTATGCGACCGAATTGCTTAGGTCATGAGTCCCCTAGACCTAGAACTACTTAAACCTACCTAACCTAACACACATCCATGCCCCAGGTAGGATTCCAACCTGCGACTGAAGCAGCCGAGTGGTTCGTGACTGAAGCGCCTAGAACCTCTCGGCCACCGCACCCGGCGAAACCCTTTTCACGTCATGAATAATGATGATATATATACCGTCTAGTGAGGATGAACTGTATTCGCCAGCAACTCAGATCGTTTTATCACGGAACTTTTAAGAAGCTAGATTCAAATTTTGTTGGAAGTCGTCTGCAATATCCATTTACAAACGCCCTAGGAACGTCGTATGCGATATCCACTTCTAAAGACGCTTGCAGATACTGCAGTGCCATATCAAGTAGTTAAGAATTTATTGTTATTGGTCCATGCATGACATTTTATTTCAGCATCAATTTAACGCACCTAGGTATTTGTCTATGGCTGAAAATAATGAACAAAAAATAAATAAACAGCAAACAACTTCCATGTTCAAATCAAATGTAACTCACATGTCGCAATTACAACATAATTTCGTTGTTACATCTAGATGACTACATCTACAGGATTTCTTTGCAATCCAGACTTAAGTGGCTGGCAGATGGTTCATCGAACCACCTTCTGACTATTTCTCTACCGTCCCACTCTTTAACAGCGTGCGGGGAAAAGGACCACTTAAATGTTTTCTTACGAGCTCTGAATTACATTATTACTGTGGTCATTTCTTCCTGTGCTAGTTCCCGAGGAAATAATGTTTTGGCGTTCATAACAGATGTTGGTGATTGAAATTTAGGAAAAGATCTCGCGCAACGAAAAACGCTATTGTTTTCATGAATGACACCCCAACTCGCTTATTAAATCTGGGACCCTCTCTCCCCTATTTCGTGACATTACAAATCGTGCTACCGTTCCTTGGACGTTTTTGGCGTGCACCGTCAATCACGTCTGTCAAGGATCCCATACCGCGCAGGAGTACTATAGCAGTGGACGGACAGACGTAGTGTAGGCAGTGTTTCAGTAGACCTGTTGTGTATTTTTTGTGTGCGGCCAATAAAACGCAGTGTTTCGTTTGCCTTCCCCACGGAAGTATGTTTGCGGTCGTTCAAAATGGTTCAAATGGTTCTGAGCGCTATGGGACTTAATTTCTGAGGTCATCAGTCCCCTAGAACTTAGAACTACTTAAACCTAACTAACCTAAAGGACATCACACACATTCATGGCCGAGGCAGGATTCGAACCTGCGACCGTAGCGGTCGCGTGGTTCCAGACTGTAGCGCCTAGAACCGCTCGGCCACACCGGCTGCGATCGTTCCAGTTTAAGTAGTTTTACTGGGTACTGAGATGAACTGACAGTATTTCGACGTGTGTTTTGTCATGTAACCGAAAGTTAATTGTTGTTACTGGACGCAGTTTTCGTGTTTAATGTGTTTAATATATTCCTCATTCAACAGAGTACACTCCTTGTACACCACAAGTAACTGTTTCAAAGTATTAAATTGTTACTGATGTTACCAAGTTGCAATGGTCATCTTAAGTTGCCGTTTTGAAACAAAGGAAAATATTATAGCGAAATATGGCAACTAAGAAGCGGACTATCCAAATAATCAAATATTTCTGGTTCAAGTCGTTGCAGTACATTTACTACACAGTAACGTAAATTAGGAGCAAAGTCCGTTAGTAGATCGTTACCAGGAAAACCAGCACTCATAATGTAAGCTGACACTACAAGAACAAAAGTTTCCAAACATGTCAATTGGTAGTCGAGGAAAGTGGACGCATTCTGTCTACTGAATCGCAACGCACGCCACTTACGAGGGGATCCGCCAAGTGTCATACCCCGATCTTGATGAAACTTCGCTCAGTGAAAGAGGGGACAAAATAAGCGAACACGTGTCTCGGCTTATCTGCATACACTCGACCGCTTCTGAGAAAGCGACGGTAAAAGTTTTCAATGCGCTGTTGATACAGTGTAGATACCTTTTAGCACGTAAGAATTCAGTTGAAGGGGTGGCTCAGAGGCTGCCGTCGTAACTTCAGAACTTTATGCTGCGAGTTCGAAACCCGGTTGTCCTCCTACCCCCCCCCCCCCCTTTCCCTCACTCTCTGAATTATCTACGAATGTTTATTCCCATTTATGTTGAAAAAATGTTGTCGTTATTAGTCAGTTAATTTACTGTGTAATGAAAGAAGTTTAAAAAAAATAAACGAATGAGAAAATGATATGAAATATTTGTTAATGTCCTTCCAACCTTAAAGGTTGTAAGGAGGTTCAAAAATATTTCACATTATTTTCTCATTTACTTATTTTCTTTTTAATTCATTAATTACACAGAAAGTTAACTGACGAATAACGACAGCATTATTTCAACATAAATTGGAAAAAAATTCGTAGATAATTCTGATAGAGAGGGAGGAAACAATAATAATAATAAACCAGTATGGCCTCGAACTCGAGAATCAAAGTTATGAAGGAACGACGGTAGCCACTGAGCCACAGCTTCAGTTGCATTCTCGGGCGCCAAAGATGTTTACACTACAGCAACAGCGCGTTGATAACTTTGAACGTCGTTTTCTCTAAAACGGTCGAGTGTCTGCAGATAAGCCGAAACACATGTTCGCTTATTTTGTCCTCTCCTTCACTGAGCAAAGTTTCCGGACAATCAGCGTATGGCACCTGGCGAGTTCCCCTCGTTAGTCGAGTCGCTTCTTACGCTCGGCGAGAACTACGTATGCCTCAGAGTAAACTGCGCCACTGGGAAACACGGCGAGCGTTTTCCTTCTTATAAGGCAACCTTCTACAGCTAAAATTCACAGAGTGTTCTTTAGGTTGCCTCAGATATTTCAGAAATGTTTCTGGCGTTAGGCCTGCCGTATATGCAAAACGTAAACATTTCATTTCATGTAATATTTATCAGGATAAGACATGACAAGAGCGGACCAGACCCTTCTGAGAAAAATTACAGATTCTAAGTTGCTCCACGTCATAATGACACGGGTACGGGCTTGCGATCTCTCGTTTATGCTATCGATTTCCATGTTACACATACTTGGCCATTGCGTTGTGGCTGCAGTCGTGGAGGAGGCAGTCTGTTTCCAACTAGCGCTGTTTTCGCAGCAGATATTAACCGCGACGAATCATTCAGTCAACGCTAAATGTCCCATCTGGCTGAGGCAGACAAGGGTGCTATAATAGCACTCCTTGCAGAGGGATTTTCAAATGGTTATATAGCAAGAAATATGGGTCTTTACAAGTTGACGTTCCAGGTGGATTAGACGAAAGAAAGATGGTGGTAACCGGTATGGAAGGCATCATGGCCGCCACCTCAAAACAAAAGCAACTCAGTATCGGCAGGTACACCGTTTCAATGAGAACCACCCATACCACCCATTTGTCAACGCACCACAAATTCAGCAGACTTTGGGTCTCAATGTTAGCAGTAAGACCGTCACTCGTCGTCTAAGGGAAGGTGGACGGAGAGCAAGAAGCGCTGCTGTGGAAGAGACATCGACGGTTTCCCACAGAGAAGCCCGCCTTGCTTTTGCTGCTGAAAATGTCCACAAACCTCTCCAGTTTTGGAGGCGAGTGATTTTCACGGTCGAAAAAGTTTCCGTTACGGCATTAACGGGAAAAGTACTCGTTTACCAGCCAAACATACAAATAAATGTGTGTGAAATCTTATGTGACTTACCTGCTAAGGTCATCGGTCCCTAAGCTTACACGCTACTTAACCTAAATTATCCTAAGGACAAACACGCACACCCATGCCCGAGGGAGGTCTCAGACCTCCGCCGGGACCAGCCGCACAGTCCATGACTGCAGCGCCCGCAGACCGCTCGGCTAATCCCGCGCGGCTGCACCGGCCAAACGGTGCTAGGTGTAATCCAAAATATATTTACAGTTGCCGAAGGAGTGCCAGGGAGTCGGTAACGGTATGGGCATGGATATCGGCCGATGGGTGTGGGCTCCTGTGGGAAGTGGAAGGAAGGCTCGATGCGTGCAGTTACATATCAATTGTGGAGAACGTGATGTTGCCTTCTGTGACAGCAAAATTTGGCGATGATCAGATCATGTTCCAACAAGATCGCTCGCCTATTCATATGGCACGTGTGTTTCAGAGGTGGTTCGACGACCATAGTAATATTACTTTAATGGAATGGCCACCTAAAGGAGCTGACATGAATCCCATTGGGAATATTTGGGCAAAAATTGTCAGAGTAATACGGGAAAAGGGACAGTCAACGTCGACTCGCCGGCAGCTTTATGATGTGACTCAGCTGCAGCAGATGTTTCAAGCTATTTTTTTTTTACAGATGTATATTTTATATAATTTTAAGGACACGCAGTAAGTGGAACTGGACAAACAAATTAATTCACAAGAAGATATGTAATATTTAATCTGCTAAGAGAAGAAATACCTACGTTATATATTCAAGCAGTCGCTAAAAAATACATGGCACACGTGTATATGCAAGAAGGGTAAAAATCAATTCAGCACAAATGAAAAATATTGAGGAGAAGCTCGCCGATGAAGTCGTAATTGGGGAGCAAAGGTTGGGCTAGAAGCGGAGGTGAGGAGGCACGAAAAAGAAGAGAAAAATCAAATACCCAGTAGACATCGAGTAGTTGTCGCAGCCGAGGGCTGTTGGTATATGCGATTCGGAGCAACAGTAGAAGAATAGTTTTATTTACTGATTTTTGACGGCTAAACATTGCTGCTTAATGAGACCCACTATTTGTCCACATGTGGCTAAACATCAGAGGTGTAAGAAATTTTGAGATGTGCCGAACTGCTCTGGAACAGTCACGTGTTTTAGACAAGGAGATGATTTTTAGTTCATTTCATTTTAACCATTTGAGACTCTAATCTATAATTTCATTTTATTATTATGTATCTTTTCTTCACTGAAAGAGAACGGCAATAGGTTTCAAGATATAAAGAATAACTGGAAGTTTTTAATTTGTGGAATACTTCAGTCCGGAACCGCGCTGCTGCTACGGTCACAGGTTCGAATCCTGCCTCGGGCATGACTGTGTGTGATGTCCTTAGGTTAGTTAAGTTTAAGTAGTTCTAAGTCTAGGGAACTGATGACCTCAGATGTTAAGTCTCACAGTGCTTAGAGCCATTTTGTAGAATAGCGTATTTAACAGTTAATATTTTCAACAAATCTATAGGTATAGGACATATTATGAAGCAAATCAAAAATGGCATAGTGGAAACATCAGGTTGGTCTCTAAAGGGTGACGACGGTCAGGTAGCAAATACAAAACTATGGGTAACAACTGGTCCGCCCGGTTGGCCGTGCGGTCTAACGCACGGGTTTCCGGGAGGGAAGAAGCGACAGTCCCCGACACAAATCCGCCCAGCGGACTTGTGTCGAGGTCCACTGAGCCGGCCAGTCTGTGGATGGTTTTTAGGCGGTTTTCCATCTGCCATGGCGAATGCGGGCTGGTTCCCCCTATTCCGCCTCAGCTACACTATGTCGGCGACTGCTGCGCAAACAAGTTCTCCACGTACGCGTACACCACCATTACTCTATCACGCAAACATAGGGGTTACACTCGTCTGGTGCGAGACGTTCCCTTGGAGGGGGGGGGGGGGGGAGGGGGGGGGGTCCAACAGGGGCCGAACCGCACAATAACCCTGGGTTCGGTGTGAGGTGGCGAAGGGGTGAAGTGGACTGCGGTGGTTGTCGTGTGGTTGTGGACCACTGCGGCTGCGGCGGGGACGGAGACTCTCCGTCGTTTCTAGGCCCCCAGTTAACGTACAATACAATACATACAATGGGTAACAACTACTGTTGATGATGAGGATCGATAATCGATATGCCACTATTCTGTAACTGTATTTCGGAAGTTTATCGTCGATCCAAGGACTGAAACCTATACTCTGTTTTACGTAAAGAATATAACCTTAAAAATTAACGTAGCACCGCAGAATATTAATACACAGTATACAGATCAGGAACCTAATCCCACTGCCACGGATGGCATTGAGACAATAAATAACAAGAGGGATAACAAAATTCTCAGAATCAATGCAGAGAATTCAAGTGTGCAGTGGGTTCAAAAGTTTGCTATAATAGCGAATAATTGCTTTCACTGACTCCTTCATGCCTACGTTTTCTGTCAGACAATGTTTGAAACTAGGACTAGCAAGGTAAAACATTTTTCCAAAAACTGTCAGATTGGAAGTCGAAGAGCAAGTTACATGAATTACGATGACAACAAACGTTTTGCAAGTAGACTGGTCACTGTAGGCATCCAACGCTTTTATTGTGTGTTACATGCACAGTATGTAAACTGGCAACGCCAGCATCACACAGTACCACTAAGCTGTGAAACAACTGTAGCAGAACAGAGCATCCTCGTTGTCCATGTGATGTATAAGACGACTAATTCGCAACATAAATGTCAATGTAAACAGCAATTTCTTTTGGAACGTTTTTGAACCAAATGCCATACATTTCCTACGTCTTCAGGGCGAATCACGTAGCAAATGTAATTTAAAGGACATAAAATATCGAGTGGATGTACGAACCAAATTATGAACCACTCAAGAACGTAAATTGATGGTCACATAGTTGTCAGACGTATTCTACGGTGTTTCCATTGTCCATTACACTAGCAGCAGGAAGAAACCATTCGCTCAGCTGATGTTCTGAGATAGGTAGCGCTGGCGAAGCTCGCGCTTCGAAGACGCCACAGCATCGTCTGCCACCACTTCGTGGGAAACGAAATACCTCATGTGTAAGTCAATGTGTTGTATTCGCATACCTGTGGCTATGACTTGGCGCTAAAGTGTGGTTATGGATAGTGCGTATGCTCAGATTGCGAATCTAACATAAATACAAATAAAGACAATGGGAAATGAATTAGGCGTCCTTCCTCTTCCGTAACATCATATATATTTCAGTTATTCTATCTTAAATAAATTGCGTAGAAAATCATTCACCAGAAGTGAATAACTTTATAGCAACACCAGATGATATTAACAGCTTGCCGGCGCGGGTTAGCAGTGCGTTCAACGGGGTCATATCGCGGACCGCGCGGCTGCTTGCGCCGTCAGTTCGAATCGTTTCCCGGGTATGGGTATGTGTTAGGTTAGGTAGATTTCAGTAGTTCTAGGTCTAGGCGACTGACTACCTAAGCAGTTTGTCGCATAGTTCTTAGAGCCATTCTTTGACCTTTCACGTAGGTTTTCCTTACACAAACGGCCGTAACTTTAGATTGCGTTGACATTGAAGCTCACTTTTTTATACCACCAAGGGGCCGTATACCGCTGGAAGTGCGATACATTTCCGCTTATTATGTCTACCCGTACTCGAGGTAAACGGGTTTTAAGGGTTGGGTAGACAGATAGACAGCCAAGAAAGTGAGACTAGTAGGGTTCCATTTTTATCGATTTAGGTGACGAAATCATAACCACGAAAATAGCTACGACAGTTACTGAAGATGAGGGCCGCATGAATAATTCCCCCTACCCTTTATTCGAAATGTTCTATTTGCAGTCGATACATCAGCATATTACTCGTAGCTACGCTTTCGATCCAAATCACGTTTACAGGAATGCAAAATAAAATCCATTTGCCTATACATGTGGTAATTCAGATCTCAGTATTAATACCACCGCGTTTTAGAAGTGCGAGCATTCCCATTGCTAGCTAGCTTAAGAAAAACTTAGGTAATGAACGTTTTCTGGATCTGGCGAGTATAATGGAGAACTCGAAAATTTGTAGAATACGTTTGGCAGCTATGTAGCCGTTTATTTCCTGGGGTGGTGCAGAATTATTTTTGAGTCCAGAAAGCTCTATGCAACAGAAACTGCAGATCATTTTGCCATTTTCATTGCGAAATTGCCGGCTTATTCATGTCTGGCGTAATAATAGAGGGCTGTTTGCCTGGGTTGTCTGCTAGTGTAGTGAAAGGTGTTTGCTACTGCAAGGGACGTCTGGTTTTTTTTCGATTCTAATCTCGATGGAGGCAGATAGACTATCAGTAAAGCAATTTTAAGAAATTCTTGAGCCCCAATACGTTTTATTGCTACCCTTACACTGTACTGGCGCTCTGTGGATGTCAATATGAAACTCTTACCTACTTTTTCCGCTTCTGACAATAATTGAATTGACTTAAGCTTGGCAATTAATGTTTTTTAACTGAATTTCGTTATGAATCTTAACGCATTGCTAAATTTGCACACTTTCGTGGTAGGTCAGCAACGGTAATCCAGTATGACTGGTCTCAATGTTGACACAAATCGTTTCGCGGCTGACTGCGCATAATATTTTGCTAATTCGTAACGATCTGGCGTACCTTGTCTTACTAAAACAGTTACTTTATCTCGATAAACTGAAATTCATTTTTATTAGTACAGTTCATACTAATTAACGTTTCTTCTTTCATTTATATCTTATATTACGTGTTGTGTTTAACACACTAATCACCATTAATATAGTCTTACATACGATTGAAAACAGTCTGACAAAGTTCAGATCGTTTTTCAATTTCACATTGTGCATAGTATGTTGGCAGCACTTCGTCGCCTTGTCTCTTATGCTGTGTAGCAGACTTTAAAGCTGTGCGGATCAGCATAACGAAAAAGCGAGGGGTCTCGCTCGTTTTGTCCACGACTGTACAATAATTCCATTCTGTAAATTTGACCTCCAGGCTTATCTTCACAGTGCCGGGTACGTATACGTACAAGGAACGTTCACTGTAGAGATGTTCAAAGCGACCACATTGCATTTGCAAACATTTTGCCACTAGCTGAATCAAACTTTGCTAGATCCTATACAACACACCTGCACCCATCATTGCCGAAGTGGCACGTACATGAGCTATTTGGCCGTGTGCAACCAAGGGCAGAATACTATAAACTTGTTCCATTATGTGTCCCTGCAAATAAAAATCTACTGGATTAAGTACCGAGGAACGTGGAGGCCACAACACTGGACCTCCACTACCAATCCATTCCCTGGAAAAGGTTCATTTAAATAGTTATGGACATGCATTCCAAAGTGTGGTGATGCACCATCATGCTGAAACCACAGCTGTCGCCGAACACCATTGGAACGTTTTCTAATGTATCAGACGACGTACTGTAAAGAAACGAACGATACAAAGACGGATTCATCTTGTCTGGCAATAGGTAACGCCCCAACAGCAGTCCTCCCAAGATTACAGCTCACGGGTTTATGCCAAAGCAAGGTATTGATATTGTGTGTGAAATCCTATGGGACTTAACTGCTAAGGTCATCAGCCCGTAAGCTTACACACTACTTAACCTAAATTATACTAAGGACAAACACACACACCCATGCCCGAGGGAGGACTCGAACCTCCGCCGGGACCAGCCGCTCAGTCCATGACTGCAGCGCCCGTAGACCGCTCGGCTAATCCCACGCGGCGCCAAAGCAAGCCTGAAAGCCACGCTCACGGTGGACATATGGATTGTATTCCAACCAATAATGGCTATTGTTGAGGTCGACAATACCATCACGAGTGAAGCAATGTTAGTCCGTCCATTTCATATTTATAATATGTTCGTTATCCTCTACTTGGTGCAAAAGCCATTCACAAAATCATAATCGTCGAATACGGTCTTATCGTCACTGATGTTGAGTTGACGTGTGATAATATGGATGCAATTCTTCATCGTGCAACACTTCGACGACCAGTATTTGAGATACCTAGAACTTCCGAACTTCCTTGCAATACCACGAGTACTTCACCGAGATGGTTGGAGAAAGGTTTCAAGAACTGCGTCCTCTGTTTCTGGAGTAAGTCGACTCCTTGGACTTGTGAACGAAGATTACCAGTTTCCCAAAGGCATTGCCACAGGCGACTAAAAACATTCCTATCGGATTGGCGCCCTTGAGGATATGGTGCAGTATACGCATGATCAGCAGCAGGAGCTTCATTATTGGATGCACCCACCATCAAAAGCATATCGACGTATTCATCGTTTGTGTAGTCCATCGGGAAACCGTCCTACATGAATTTCAGTGAAGCAGTTATGGTTATGAACTGCGCTGTTAGGAGACACATGTATGCAGTTTAATGGCTCCCACTGCAATGTGATAAGCTATGTCATGTGACAAAATGATGTCCTGTTTATAAACTACCAGAACTATAGAACAAACGTCTAAAAAATAAAAAACCAACCTGACGTGGATTTTGGACATAGCTCCATAGTGGATGCGGATTTGATGTCCCAGCAGCCTACTTTTTTTTCCTACAGCACGTCTTTGGGTTCTCCATATTATTCCATCATCGGCTACCTTTCGCCAGCTGTATGCAAGTTTCCTTAAATAACTAAATTCTCTTCAAATTTAACTAAAAACTTCAATTTCCTTTTGAAACCAAGACATTCTTTTTCTTAACGGTATGTTATTGTTTAGTTCGTGGTAGCATTTTACAAGAATTAAAAATATGTTTGGAATGTATTTTAAATAAGAGAACTAAACTATACTTCTACATAAATTCTAAACTTCCTCTGAAGCGTAATAGATTGATGTTTGAAAACTGGTATGAAACAGGATCAATCGTGCGAATCCTCTACTTGTAGTCCAGCATGCTACCAAAGTGTGTTTTCGAAATGCACCCGATCTCATTTTGTTAGATAAACTTCTGTCTCGAATATGGACGAGGAATCGTATGCAGACCTCCAAGTGTGGCATTTTTCATTCACTCTGTTTATGTACAGCAAAATAAGCGCCATAGGTCGCTATTGTGGTTTAAGAATAAAAGGTGGCGGCCCGTATGCGAGAATCAAACAAATGGGCAGAGATGGACGTTATACAGTAATCTTACCTTTTCATTCTTGATGTACAAAATTTTTCAGAAATATTTCTTCTACCTGAATAAAGATAGGATTTTGAAGTAAATTTTAGCTGACGTGTGGACCACAAAGCTTTTGTTCTGAAAAGGTTACACTTTGTACAAGCATATATACAGGGTGGACCATTTTAATCCTTAATGAGGTGACAAAGAGGATCATGCATTGCCGTGACCTTGAGCTTGATTTTCAAAGTCATTTGATGGTTAAAGTGATACTTTAAACTGTAAATCCTAAAATTTGGTTCAAGATTTGAAAAGAGTGAAGAAGTTTACGTGTAGAATGATACATTATTGAAGGTCATGGCAAGGTTCAATCAATATCAAGTAAGCAAATACATTTTTAGTTCTAGTGGAAATAAACACGAAGCAGAGGAGGGGTACAGTAAAATACAATGATAGATGCCGATTGGAAGGGACATGAGGGGTCATGTATCATTACCAGTAACCATGATTTTAAAGTCAATCATCGAAGGTCGTTCGAAAGTTGAGCTTTGTTTCATGGAAACCCCTCTTTGTGACGACGGATTTGGAAAAACAAACATAGATTAGAACTTCAAGTTTAAATGACAAAAATAAATACATTACTGTGTGGAAATGTTATTGTGGCATTTTTAAGACAGAAAAAACATAAATCGAACGTAGATAATTGATTTACAAGTCGTTGAATGAGTCCTCTCGCCTCTCATTCCTCGGGATGGCCCTTCCAATTTGTATCTAACATTGCATTTTGCTCTACCCCTCCTCTATTCTAAGTTAACCCCTACTAGACCTAGAAACGCAGTTTCTTATTTGCCCCTCATTGAGGTAGCCATAACCTTGAAAATATATCATTTTATGTGTAAAATTTGCCACTCTCTTCAAATCTTTTAAAAAATCACTTAACCTTCATATCACCTTGAAAATAACGTTCAAGGTCACGGGCATTAGGGTAGCAATGCATGACCCTCTTTGAAACCTACAATTTTTGTTAAAACATTTCCTGTAAATCACTTCCATCCAGAGTTATTCCTCATTATGGCTTAAAATGGCCCACTCTGCATACACATCCTTGGGCTACGTTATACAGTTACGTTTAGGATCAAAGGTTTAGGTCACCGTTCATAAGTGCTCAATGCGCCCTCCATTGGAAGCATGACAAACATCCAAACGATAGTCCAACTCGTCAAGTGGTTCCATGCTTTTGCGAAAATGTATTCAGATACTGCATTCATTGCTGTTTCTATGCGACGTCGAAGTTCTCCCATAGGTTTGGAGAGGGAGGCATTTATGCATAGTCTCTCCCAGAACATCTAAAAGAAATCTCAAACCGTGAGCTGAAGGGAACTGGGATTCGAATGTTGGAATGCGAAACTCGTATGCCGCTTACGGCCGATCCATCGCTGAGAGACCCCTTTGACAAGAACAGTGCTTCCACATGGAGGTAACAGGGCAGTGATGCTCCGAATAAAATTGTGGGTGTGTTTTGCTACTGGATTGTCCTCGTCTCGAATCGTTACACGTTATGCAACGACGAGTGGTCAAGTGCCGGCAACCACACGAACCGGTAGGTTACAATTAGCACTAAAGTAGAGCCTCAGCTTCGATGCGTAAGATAAAGTCCATCCCACAGCTTTATCTCGATTCATGCAGAAAATATATCCGTGTGAAACCGAGTGAGTTTTTCTGAAACACCCTGTATTTGTAAATATAATATAAATACAGGCTTCATATTAACTTACAGATTACGTTACCTTACTCACCAATAATCTATTTAGTTCTGCCTTTTACTTACGCTGATCGACAGATGGTAACTTTTGTGTACGTGAATAACTCCGGTTTTATTCTTTGGAAAACATATTTTCGTACTGGATCACAATAGTAATGACTGCTTTAAACATAAAGTTACGTGCTGCAAATTACTCAATCGAAAGTCAGCATTTCGCTCCATGCGGTAATATCCTTGTAAGTGTTGATAACAGCTAATAAATCCTTTCGCTTAATGCCAATAACTGCTGCACTTTCAGCTGAATAATGAGGTGTGCAGCGAGGGGAAAGAAAATGGAACTAAACATTGTATACATAATCAATGATATTAACTCTGATATCGACTGGCTAATAAATCTTAAATCATCTATAAAAGGAAAAATTGAATCCCGCTACATTAAAATCAAGACTGTAAATCGAAAACAATTGTGCTGTATGTAATCGTAATTAGATATTCCACCAATCACCACCTTTCCATATGCAGGTCCAACGGGTCAAGCTGTTATTTCCCTCGCTGCATCAAGGACTTGTGTCGTATGTACTTAATTATGCAGAGTTTCTCGGTTTTCACTAACGTGAGCTTGAATGTGGCAACGAACTATGCGGCGAAGGACTTCAATCAAACGTGCAGTATTGCAATGCGCGTAAGAAGGAATGCATGACCAAGAAGAACTTAGGGATATAAGGCGACCATACAGAAGTAAAGCGGATAATGACGTGGCAACATGCAGTACGAAAATCACTAACACCAGATGGAAATTTTGTGAATGAAAACAGTTATCTGTGTCAGTCACTTTAATATTCCTTCACTTCGTATGTCGATAGATTACACTCCTCATCTTGTGGTGAATTACGTTATAATACCTCGTCGCCACATTCAAGCCCACGCTAGTAAATAGAAAAAAGCAATGCATGATAACTTACTTACGACAAATGTCAATACTACAGTGAGGCGAAAAATAATTTGATGCGATATTGCAGTTCCTGTGTTGCTCAGAAAAGTGATGCAAAGCTGCTTTGGACATGCATGCGTGCAAGTGGCTGCATATTTCAATGCTAGGCCATCAACAATTGTCAGCTTGCGAACATTCCACGAAACATCACCGATATGGGCTTTCGGGACGAAGGCCCACTCGTGTACGCTTAATGACTGCACGACACAAAGCTTTCTGCCTCGCCTGGGCCCGGCAACTCCTTCATTGGACTGTTGATGACTGGAAACATGTTGCCTGGTCGGACGAATCTCGTTTCAAATTGCATAGTGCGAATCAACGTGTCTGAGTATGGAGACAACCTCATAAATCAATGGACCCTGTATGTCAGCAGGGGACTGTTCAAGATGGTGGAGGATCTGTAACAGTTTGAGGCATGTACACTTGGAGTGAAATGGGACCCCTGATACGTCTAGATACGACTCTGACAGGTGAGACATACGTCAGAATCTTGTACGATCACCTGCATTCATTTATGCCTATTGTGCCTTCCGACGGACTTGGGTAATTCCAGCAGGACAATGCGACACCTCACACGTCCAGAATTGCTACAGATGGGTTCCAGGAACACTTTTCTGAGTTTAAACACTTCCGCTGGCCACCAAATTCCCCAGACATGAACATTATTGAGTGTATCTGGAATGCCTTGCAACGTGCCGCTCAGAAGAGATCTCCAACCTCTCGTAGTCTTACGGATTTAAGGACAGTCCTGCAGCAGTCATGGTGTCGTTTCCGTCCAGCAATACTTCATAAATTAATCGAATCCATGCCCTGTCGTGTTGCGGCACTTCTGCGAGTCGAAAGAAAACACCAAATGGGGTTGTGGAAGTTGGTGGGTTAATCAGAAGGAGTGTTTTGACACTCCTGATGGTCTTCTCTGATTATCTGATACTGTGACGCTGTCTGTTAAAATGAGACGCTCTAATATGCAAAACAAGAGTGTTTCTGACGCTTACTGCCTCGAGTGAAGCCAAGGAGACAGCGAGACCGGTCTCGAGTGACTCATCTGCTCACGTTCGCACCACAGGTTGCGCCAGAAGAAAAAGAAACCTGACGGCTGCAATGAACTCTTGGTCGGTGCAACTTCTCCTTTCTGTCCTTTTGTAGTTTGGATTTTATTTGTCAACTTACTTTGTAATTTGCTGATGTGCGCCTTTCCACTATCAAACGGCAGCCTGCTCATTATAATATTCGTTCCAGGTTGTCATATATTCTCCACATATTTTATTATTATCATTGTTTCTATTCAGTAAATATTGCAAGTAGGTAGATCTTTTTTACCAGCAATGTTTTTTCTCTCTATTTGAGATCTGAAGACGATCGCTTGAGGAGTCGATAGTGGTCAACATTTTATAAATGTGCGATTAATACAAATAAATTTTGTATTGGCTACTGTAGGGACTTTTACCGGTTTCGCTAATAGGTAGACTGATTCACGAAGAAGTTTTCTGTGTATAATTTACGAGTATTATTATAGTAACTATCAGTGTGTATTGTTATCTTTCCCATATTTAGTTGACGTTTGGAGTAACATCTCATGGAAACTATGGGAGCTACTAGCTGGGTAGCTACAGAAAAGGCGGTATCTGGCGGGGAAAGCAGCTCCAAAGAACAGCGAAGCTGTATCTATACATATCTATTTATATTAATACCAGTATGTTCCCAATTGCCGTGAATAAAAACGGGATCTTTTTGGGTTCATACCTCGTATTCTACTGGTAATAGAAAGGTAGGATGAAGTGTTGTGGATAGCCCTTGGGCTAGGGACCATTTGTGTGTCCAACAGAATGATAGTCTCACTGTAACGATCCTACAGTACAAGGTCAGTTTGAATATTACGCACTTTCTGCGGCTTAGTAAATGGAGCAACACGGTTGGTTCTTCTTGCATTAGATGTGGTCTACGGTACGCCTTAACCCTTTCGCTGCTGTGGGTGTGTATACGCGTACTGCTCCGCCGTCCTGCAGGTGCTGTTGAATGTGTATAAGCACCGCTTGAGTTTTCCTTCATTGATGTGGACGTGTGAAAGTGTCCTGGGTCGCCGACATCTCACTGCTGTGGACACGTTACTTCCACAACTCGGTGAATTAAAATGTTTCGATTATTTATCATTCAACGTATTTTCTTCATTGTGCGTCATCATTTGCAGAAGAACGTCGTTTCGATGTCTTGAACCATTTATGAGGTGTGGTGATTTTTATGACCTTATGATTCGCGATGAGCGAGCATGTGAATGGGCGCGTAGCTCACCACCGTCTTTCAGATATAACACAAATTATTGAGAATGAAATGAGGTATCGTTCTGATCTCAGCTTGAAATAAAATTTCGATAACCTATCCGCTTTCGTTTCCTGTAATATATGAGCTAAAATTACCCACACGCAAAGTTTATGCAAACAGTTTTTACCTCTGTAAACTCTTTAAAATTTCATGCAATGTTTTACTTAATTTAATGCAGGGCAGTTAGTATGATGTATAACGAAAAGCAGCTCAGTTCTGTATCGAGTTAAGATATCAGGCTGTAAGATGTACAAAAATCAATTTTTTTCGGGTAACAGTATTTCATATCGGCCGGATTGCCGTCTCTCAGCGAAGGCACCTGCATTTGGCGAGCACGACAACCGTAACCAAAACCGTCTGAGCACGAAATGTAGAGAGCAACTCTGTTGAAGCTAGAGGGTTAATAAGCTTATGGAGGCTCCATTTAGTACATGGGCGGTTCGTGAGAACACTCGAAAAAAAAGCTTTCTTCAACATTTTTTGCCGTCATCAACGGATATCTAAATAAGTAACAGCAGCAACATTGTATTTGTTATACCGGAGCCAAGGTAGCCCCTGAGGGTCGGCAACCCATATTACACCACAGAGGACAAAGTTGTCTATGCTCAAGGAATACCAAAAGCACCATGGTAAACACCAGCTATCTACACATAAGACGATGGAAACAAACATTCCGAGCACTACTTCCTGCAGGGGGAATTCGAGCCACAGCCGGCAGGAAGTATCACTACGCCAAAACCTGATTGGCTCGAGACAGTTATTTAGGGGCTAGAACCAACCCCGAAGTTCAGTTCACGCCAGATGCCGACCTCGTGTACAGCACACATAGAATATTACGTCTTTGTCTCTGAATTGGACTGTTACTAGTGTGTGTGTGTGTGTGTGTGTGTGTGTGTGTGTGTGTTACCATGAACCTTTGTGGAAAATTAGAAATGAACTTTTGTTTGCCTCTATTAGGAGACTTTTACTGGTATCGTTATTGTTACCTTTCGTTTGTTGTTCAGTCATCAACCTTGTAAACTTTCATCAATAAAAGTTGTGTTTGTGAAAAATTGCGAATTGTCACTCACAACAGTATTCTACAGGCATTCAGCTACAAGTGCCACCTTCCGTTGCCGAGAAATACCCTAAAAACATGCGCACCAAAACCGAGCCTCGGATTCCAAGACATCTACACACAGAAAACGGCTGAAATTTTTACGAACATATTCCTAAGTTCCCAGTCTCAAACGGCCTTGCAGTTTTCTTGATGTATTTATTGATTTCCAAGAAACAGAAGATTAAAGTTACCCTACTTGTACACGTAAAATACACACATAAAATCAGGTGTGAGGCGAAAACGTAATTTATTAAGTGACTTAACACGGAGAAATAAGCTGCAAATTGTCTTCGTAATCATCAGAAGGGTTCTGGGAAACAGGTGCAGTCTTGACGCACATACAAAACATTTGTGAATGTAAAATCAGGCCTGACTTGCAAAATTAGTTTTTCGTTATTTCAATTACATACTTAAACCGTCAAAATATTATTGACACACAAAATTCATTTCATATAAGTGATATTCCCTGCTGGACAAGGGAACTGAATGAAACCAGCGGGAAAGTGCTTCTAGCGGAGTGAAAAAGGTGAACATGTGCCTGTTTATTAAAAGAGTCTGACTGAACGATGGAATACCAGCTGCCTCGTTCTACCTTCCTCAGCACCTTCAAAAATATTCCAAAAAATCTTGGGATGCAAACATGTTTGCGGTTTTTTAAGCTGAAAGAGAACGGAAAAGTAAACAGAAGAAGATAGGAGGCAGTGGTTGTGGTATAGGAAGAGTGAAGGAGAGAAAGGCATTCTGTGAGGGATACAGTTAGACAATGGCAGTGGAACATAGTTCATAGTAAGGATAGTAACAGAATAAGAGAGAAGGAGACACTGACAGTGGGAGAAGGAGAAAGTGGAAGTGGATGAGAGCCAGTGATAATGAGAGATGGAATATATGACAATGACAACGAGGAAGAGAGAGAGAGAGAGAGAGAGAGAGTGACAGTGAGAAGAAACAGCAGCAGTGGGAAGAAAGCAATGAGGCAGTAGCAGTAACAGTGAGCAAGAGGGAGACAGTGACATTGAGGGGAGACAGTAGTAATAGTAAATCAGAACAAAGGATACTGTGGCTGTGGCACAGGACACAGTGACAGAGAGACACAAAGAGATGATGACAGTGTTGGGCTAAATGACTGAGAGAGAATTGGCAAATAGGAGAGTATGGGCATGAGGGACTTACAGCGATGAAGTCGTGGGTATGGGTGAGTTATAGTTAGGGCAGCTTGTTAGACTGAGACGTGAGTTGCATGTTAAGAAGAATTATTGGGAAAGATTTAAAAGCTGCTGAGGAAGGTAAAATGAGGCAGCTGGCATCCCGTTTTCAGTCAGTCTTTTAAACAGGAACACATACGGCTTTTTTTGCTCTGGTAGAAGCCATTTTAAACTCGCTAAATAGTCTCCTGCTGCATTTTTCCGTCTCTATGTGAATGCAAATGTCAGGAACTACTGTAGGCATTTTGATACAGTTTCTAGCAACACTTAGTTTTAGGGAGAAGGTTAGTATATACAGCTGCTCCTACTCACGGGTTTCATGCAACACGCAACGCCTTCAAATACTATGTGCAAGATTTTCATATTTCTCGCTCATTACCTCCAAATTGTTAGTCCTGCAGATATTATGAACTGGACCCTTTCTGTTGGAAATTTAATGTACTTAAATTTCGTACCTGGATACTTTTCCACTAGAGGCCATAGTTTTCGAATTATTTAATAAAAGCTTACAAAAGCAACTGTAAAACACTTTTTGCTTAAATAACTCGAAAATTCTGGCTTCCAGTGAAAATGTATCCCAGTAAAACATGTAACTGCCTTAAACTTCCGACGAAAAGGTCCTACTTATTTTTTTCTGTAGGACAAGTAATTTGGACGAAGCGACTGAGAAAATATGAAAATCTAGTGTGTGGTTTTCGAAGGTATTATGGGTGGCATAAAACTTATTGTTAGGGACGGGTGTATCACCTTGTGAAATTTATTACTGCTACGGCAGTCAAATCGTCCGATCCTAGACAGAACTACCAATGAAAATCCAATGCAGGTCTCTAGTTAATCATTTCACTGCAGTGTGTGCATTAAAAGTACGCACATCCATGTGTGGACAGCATCTTCCACATAGCAGTGTCCACAGTGCTGGGCACGATATGGCGTTCAGTATTGTAGCACTTACCGTAGTGAGTCGTTAACATCGCAGGCTCTTCTGCATTTACTGTACCAGTAATTTCTTTAAATTAAATTTACTTTGAATATTATTTTTTGTGTAATTCCTAAAACTAGATACCATTACAAAGAATCACATCTGGAAAAGTTATTTTGTGCGATATATTTCGAAACAAGGCACAACGCACAGTCCCACATCACACTGTTTACAGCCGTAACGCAATTCGTATAGTTTTTTGTTCCCAGTGCATATAAGACATCTCCTTACAGATGCGTGTTTTACTGACAGTTCAACGGCGCTTATAAATTGCCTCTTCTGGAAGTCGCGATGGATTTTCCTCATCTGATTGACGACCTCCTCTCTTAGTGGTATACCTCTAAAATTTCACGAATAAGATTGAGATGAAATTCTGTGATTCAAGTATCCTTTCCGGTAAAAACATTGTAAATAGCACAGAAATCTAGCATTCGCATTTCTGATGAATGTGTTTCGTGAAGACATTGAATTGAGCTTAGTACCGTGTACTTGTCCACTGCACACATAGGGTTAGCTGTAATCCGATACATATTTTGATTTAAGTATGTCGGTATCTGTTTGTTGGACTATTTTGATAGATAACTTCACAGCATCTGTATAACATATCGTCAGCATCCGTATGTCTCTTTTGTCATTCCACTTCAAGTATATCAGTTTGTTTGTTGAGCTAAATTCGGTCTCTCCTCTTTGCGATTTGGTTTCAGATTTTGGCGTACGTTTCCTGCTAATGCGAATTGCATTTGTCCTTCTTTTATGTAAGTAGTGGAAGAAAAATTGTCTACATATAGTACCTGTTCTACAGCGCACATGTATTAAGAAAACCTAAAAACGTACGCTCACCGTACAAAAAAAAATAGTCATCCACAGAGCAATAATGCAAGCATTCCTAGAATGAAATTTTCACTCTACAGCGGAGTGTGCGCTGATATGAAACTTTCTGGCAGATTAAAACTGTGTGCCGGACCGACACTCGAACTCGAGACCTTTGCCTTTCGCGGGCAAGTGCTCTACCAACTGAGCTACCCAAGCACGACCCACTCCCCGTCCTCACAGCTTTAATTCCGCCAGTATCTCGTCTCCTACCTTCCAAACTTCACAGAAGCTCTCCTGCGAACGTTGCAGAACTAGCACTCCCAGGCTGTGGCTAAGCCATGTCTCCGCAATATCCTTTCTTCCGGGAGTGCTAGTTCTGCAAGGTTCGCAGGAGAGCTTCTGTGAAGTTTGGAAGGTAGGAGACGAGGTACTGGCGGGATTAAAGCTGTGGGGACGGGGCGTGAGTCGTCCTTGGGTAGCTCAGGTGGTAGATCACTTGCCCGCGAAAGGCAAAAGGTCCCGAGTTCGAGTCTAGGTCCGGCACACAGTTTTAATCTGCCAGGAATATTCAATGCAAGCATTATTTAATACCGTGTAATTCCGCCCCATGGACTTGGTAACCGCCTAGATTCTGCCAGGAAGTGAGACCACAAAGTTACACCGCACGTCGCGTCCAGATTAAGTCACTCAGTGAAGACTTCTTCGCGCAATTCCACCAAATTGCCAGAATGCCGATATCGGCGTTTTACCTACTGTGCCAACATGTCCCACATATTTCCTGTGGAATTCAAGGCAGGTAATTTTCCAGGCCGATCGAGATGTAAGAGAGTGGGAAAGTGTTCAGAAAACTAGTCACATATTCTTTCAGCCCAATGAACTTCGTTATTGTCATCTTCATGTGCCTGTGTGAGCAATGGCCAGTTGCGAGCTGACCGACTCCAAATGTTCACTGCATACAGTTCACGCCACCATGTTCTCTCACTAACAGGTCGTGATGGACTTCCATTCACTGCTTGTAACAATTCCCGTCGGTGAACTTGGAGAAGTTGAAAAAAGCAGCCATCCAGTTTAAAGTAAAGGCTTATTGATACCCTTGACCTAGGTTCCGACAATTTTAAAATTATCTTCTTCACAACGTGTAATGCAACTTGTTACATCACGCGCTGCTCAAGTACACTGAATACAGCCAAAGGGCTCTTGTCGTATGAGACATCGATCTTCTGAACACAAACAACCACAAACCGCGACTTGGATATATGTCACCTATTAAAGCAGCCGTTTGGCTTTATTCAACGTACTTAATCGGCATATGATGTACAAGGTCCATTACACCATCTGAAGAAGACATTTTCAAAATGGTTGAAATCTTGAGCATACGGTTCAACTAAACATTTGTTTGCATCTAGTTGGCTAATATTTTTCTACCTCTCAAGTTTACTCTCATGCACTTCCTGAAGTTACGGCCATGTTTAAGACTTTAATTCGTATCGAGATTTGAAGCGATTTTGATTCACACGCCGTGAAACGCGCCCCCTTTTCCTCTCAGTTAGGATCTTTTTCCGACCACAATTCAGACGTCGTGTTTCGTGTCCATGTGATTTACGCCACTGATTGTAGACATGTCGAACACTCCGCCGTGAAACACCAACAAATTCAGCAGCTTCACACACTATATGGCCATGGGCATGGATTAACGCGATTGCCTTTTTTTCCTACTCTGTCCTCACATTTACTAATCTTTACGTATAATGTCCGCTTGAAACATAAATATCTAACTAATAGCTTCTGCCTTATTCTCACGTACCGGCAGGGCGCGCGGTTGAACACATGATTCGGTCGTTACGTCATCTGTAAAGGCTTAATAATTAATCTGTGCGTGAGAACTGGGGTGACTAATTCTTTTTTTTTTTTTTTTTTTTTTTCCAGTGAGGTTATATATCTGACGGTAGCACTCCTACCATCGTCAGCTCGTGTCTCTTATATACGTCCTTAGCACTGCACGCAGAACCACTGTGCACGGATATATAAGCCGGTATCAGTTAAAGGGTTACAGATAAAAGAGACTGTGTTTAAAAGAGAGCTAGGTACCCAGTAAATGTCACTTTCGCCTGTTTGGTGGCAGTGACTGGTGCGTTCCTGCAGCCCACTGTGCCACAGGCCTACACGGGTTTGCTAGTCACGTGCACGCCCTGTTCTTATCACAAGATACAGTGCTCGCTCCCCACGGGCGGCGCTCCGTCGTAAAGCGACAGATACGCCGACACAGCGGTACTTGCAGCCCTCCCCGCGGGACTGGCGCTCGCAGCTTCTGCAACCCGCGCAACGCGCCGCGCGGGTTTGCCTATACTGGGCTATGTCGCGTGTTCTGCAGTCTGCATGGTCAACGTTTGTGAAGTAGATGGACGCACTGGATAGCAGACACGAGCAACTCAGCAAAAACAAGAAATAAATTAAAAAACAACCTGATGACGACATTTGTTCACAGGGAGAAAGCACTCCAGATGGAAACCCCGCGAGACATCACGTTAATACTGTGTAACACTGTCTCTAGCATCGATAGTGTTACCAAATCGGCAACTAAGACTGTAGGGAGGAGATAACTTACGAAAGCCTCTTCCGACCGATATTTATTTCGCGAATTCAAGATAGGATTCACATAGAAAATAGAGAAGATCCAAAGAAGAGCTACATGTTTCATCACAGATTCGTTTCGTAAGCGTGAAAGCGTCATGGAGAAGCGGATTCAATCCCAGTGGCAGGCGCTACAAGAAAGGCGTTGTGCATCACGATGTGGTTTGCTGTCAAAGTTTAGAGAGTTTGTATTCCTAGAGGATTCAATTGGTGTATTGCTTGTTCTACGTATATCCCGCAAAAGCACCAAGAAGGTAAAAGAGAGATTCGATTTCACATTGACTCTTAACGTGAGTCGTTCATCCCATGCATAGTTCGCGCGACTGAAGTAGGAAAGCGGGTTTATGAAAGCGGTATACAAACTACTCTCCAACACACATCATAGGCCTAAAATGGATTGTGGAGTGTAGATACAGGTGCTGAAACTCGAATATGGGAATAACTTTGCATCACAGGATTAGTTCCTTAAATAAGGGCCTGAAACGGCTTATTCTTGTACGGCTTCAGTATCTTTCTTATTTTTGCGTTCATCTCGAGATGTATCCCTCGTAATATTCTCGCTCAGGAAAGCGCGAGGACGACCGTCCCGCATGGTGTACAATAAAATGTTCGTTGTAGTCTCGTATAAAGTAGTAATTGTCAGTTGAAAGGTAGCGGGCTAAACCATTCCACCCAGCAATATGTCAGTAGGTTCAGTTTCCACTGCGTTGCCTGTCAGTTCTGAAATAGCATATTTTCCCAGACGGAAATTTGTCCCCATTTCAAGAAAAAATAGAACCCCAATTAAAAAGAAGAACAATTTTTTTAATGTTGAGAGATACCGTGGAGGTATACCCGGAATGTGAATTTCAGAATTTTACGCGATTTTTCTGTGGGACAGAGACTTTAAACTTCATACTTGTTACGAGCTGACTACTGAAAAAAAGCTTTCTCCGGTCTTTAAACGTGACAGACACGCAATGGGATATGCAACTTCTGAAAGATCACGAAGGTATTTTAATAATCAACGACAAAAAGGAGTAAGTCCAATGGTCTCCGGTATACAGGGTGGCCAGAAACAGACTGAAAAGCTTGAAACTGTGTTGCAGCGCACCTAGTGCTGAAAAACAATTGTTAATAAAAACATTCTTCGTTTGTTTTCCTAAAACTGAACAAGAGACTGGTGCAAAAATTATACACGGGACAGTAGCATGGATCGAATCCGAGGCAAGGGCTGAGCAGTCTCGTTCGCTATAATTTATGCTATGAGAAAAACAGACACCAATTGTATTTGGCGGGCCGCAAGAATATGCGTGTGCAATGAGTTGATCGCTAAGTTCAGTGCTAATTAACTCGGAAACGGACCAACATATCCAATATTTTTTTGCCAATTATTTCTCAGCGCAGCCTAGCCTGCAAAACCCTTAAAAGCTTATAAGACTGTTAATGATCACCCTGTACTTAAAGCTGTTTTCAAGATAGAGAAATTTTATCCGTTTCATATAACTTAACATACCTACTGTCATCATTGAAATTATGAAAGATTTTTGAGATACTCACGACGTTTGATACTAAAAATGGAAGAACCCCGAAGACGTGGTCGGACGTCAGTGAAACGTCATACAAGCACACGTCATCAGTGGGTATAAAAGAGATTACAGCTGCAAGTGTCTGAGACAAGTGGAACAACCAATAGAGTAGATCTGTGGTGCTCGTGTTTAGGTCTGGTAGGGAATATAAGGGGCGTGAGCAGCGTCATATTTTGAGTGATAACTGTGTAGGACACAGGAGTGCCACGTACTCGTCCGAGACAGCATTATCAGTGACTGGCAGACTTCGAAAGGGGCCTCGTTGCGGGTCTCCATTTGGCCAGTTGGTCGGATCGTGCAGTATCCAGATTTGCGGGGCAGTATGATGTGACAATGGCCCAATGTTGGACTGCATGGAAACGTGAGAGCAGTCACACATGTCGTCAATGTTCTGTCACGTTATTTGTAAATTTGTAAAATTGACGATCACCAATATAACATCACACACCCTCTCAACATGTAGTGTTTCATTTCGTTTCCTCCTCCCCTTACGGGTAGCACCGTAGACACACTATAGAGAGCCTTACCGTACATCAGTTACAGATACTTTATATGTGTTTTCCATGTTATAGAGGCTACAATGCAGCATTTATCGCGACAGTGTCGTAGCTGAGCCGTGGCGCCATTGAGTTAGTAGACTGTTCGGTCTGGCGCCACTGGCTCAGATGTAGTATCGACTATCCCTCTTGCGGCCCCATTGCCAATATCTATGAGGAACAGTTGGTATCTGTGAGTTGTGTCCTTAGAAGGTCTTTGCCTGCCGATATATATACGGGGTTCACTGGCCCAATGGGGAGGCACAAAGTTTGGGGATTGGTGGTAGCGTCGCGACATGGTCACGAGATCCTAGTGGCCGAAGTCACGAACTGCGCAGTGAGGCCCTGTGCAGAGCGAAGATACCGGAGTACTTCACCGATGTCAGCGTCGACTACAAGCAGCAGGCCGATATCCCGTCGGCTGGTTGGCAACATTCGTGTCGGACGACCGCTCGTGGCCTGGCTGCCCTCTTCTACCTGGCTTTCATCGGCGCCACTCAGCAACCGCTGAGACGCACCGTGGATCCATGGAAGTGCTTGCTGATAAAGGGGAGTAACATTCTGTAATCCTCTTGGTGATTTGTGTCATTGTCTAAATGCCCTCCTTATTCTTTTCTGGTTTGTACACGACCCTCTTTGGTCGTAAATATAGGAGAAAGACTTCGTAGGAATGTAGCCACTGTATATGATTGCTTGCAGCGGTGGTCAAGAGAATGTGGAATCGCAAGAAGACTGATCTCGAGGCGGCCACGTCCACCATCGAGATGGAAGACCATCGTGTTTTGCTATGGCTCTGGCACACCGTTCTGCATCAGCAGCGGCAATTTGAGCAGCAGCTGGCACTGCCGTGACAATAGGAATTGTTACAAATCTGTTACTTCAAGGACAGCTTCGAGCTAAACGCAATGAGCTGTTCCGTCTCGGTGATATTGATGTTTGTCTGATGGTCAGGAGGAGCGCAGCAGCCAACCTGTCTGCGTGCTAGACACGCTGAAGCTGCACCTGCAGTTATGGTTTGGGTTGCGATTTCATATGACAGCCGGAGCATTCTCGTAGTAATCCCATACGCCCTTAATACAAATTTGTACGTAAAACTCGTGATTCGACCTGTTATGCGGCTATTCATCAACAGCATTCCATAGGGTGTTTTACATTAGAATAAAGCTCGCCCACATATCGCTGTTGTAGCCCGACATTCTCTACAGTGTGTCAACATGTTGTCTTGGTTTGCTTGATCACCAGATCTGTCTCTAATCGAGCACTTCAACAGCGGACGACAATTTCAGCCTCATCCACAGCCAGCATTAACCGTCCCTCTACTGACCGACCGTCGGCCGCTGTGGCCGAGCAGTTCTAAGCACTTCAGACCGGAACCGCGCTGCTGCTACGGTCACAGTTTCGAATCCTGCCTCGGTCTTGGATGTGTGTGATGACCTTATGTCAGTTAAGTTTAAGTAGTTCTAAGTCTAGGGCACTGATGATCTCAGACGTTAAGTCTCATAGTGCTTAAAGCCATTCCTTGAACTGCCCGATCAGCGCAACAGGCATTCAATTCCATCCCATACTGACATCCGGCACCTGTACACGACAATGCATGCACGTTTGCTTACATTCAGCATCAGAGCGCATGTACCGCTTGTTAATGTACCGACACATCACATTTGCAATGGCTTATCTGACGTGTACATTAATCTGTGACCTTACAACGTTAATCACTTAAATATCTTACCTAGACAAACGCATCTCCGAAATTCCTTTACTCTACATTAATTATTATTTGGGTTTGTTGTTTTTTTCGTCGTTGTATGTACAGATTATGAGTAAGTAATGGATATATGTTATTACACAGCATTTGCAACTGAACGAGTACTGAGGTACTGACCGATTAATATGAAGATATATACCTCATAAGTAACAACTGTGGAAGTGGACAAGTCCTGACGGCGCACGGAAAACATCCATTCTCAAAGAATTTTCCGTGTGGCTCCCCCCCCCCCCCCCCCCCCTCGGAAGTTCGAGTCCTGCCTCGGGCATGGATGTGTGTTGTCCATAGTGTAACTTAGTTTAAGTTAGGTTCAGTAGTGTGTAGGCTTATGGACCGATGACCACTGCAGTTTGGTCCCATAAGACCTTACCACAATTTTTCTTTTCAAAGAATTCTTCTTTTAGTTATTACACTACTGGCCATTAAAATTGCTTCACCAAGAAGAAATGCAGATGATAAACGGGTATTCATTGCACAAATATATTATACTAGAACTGACGTGTGATTGCATTTTCACGCTATTTGGGTGCATAGATCCTGAGAACTCAGTACCCAGTACAACCACCTCTAGCCGTAATAACGGCCTTGATACGCCTGGGCACTGAGTCAAACAGAGCTTGGATGGCGTGTACAGGTACAGCTGCCCATGCAGCTTCAACACGATACCACAGTTCATCAAGAGTAGTGACTGGCGTATTGTGACGAGTCAGTTGCTCGCCCACCATTGACCAGACGTTTTAAATTGGTGAGAGATCTGGAGAATGTGCTGGCCAGGGCAGCAGTCGAACATTTTCCGTATCCAGAAAGGCCCGTACAGGACCTGCAACATGCGGTCGTGCATTATCCTGCTGAAATGTAGGATTTCGCAGGGATCGAATGAAGGGTAGAGCCACGGGTCGTAACACATCTGAAATGTAACGTCCACTGTTCAAAGTGCCGTCAGTGCGAACAAGAGGTGACCGAGACGTGTAACTAATGGCACCGCATGCCATAACGCCGGGTGATACGCCAGTATGGCGATGACGAATACACGCTTCCAATGTGCGTTCACCGCGCTGTCGCCAAACACAGATTTGACCATTACGATGCTGTAAACAGAACCTGGATTCATCCGAGAAAATGAAGTTTTGCCATTCGTGCACCCAGGTTCGTCGTTGAGTACACCATCACAGGTGCTCCTGTCTGTGATGCAGCATCAAGTGTCTCCGAGCTTACACTCCATGCTGCTGCAAACGTAGTCGAACTGTTCGTGCAGATGATTTTTGTCTTGCAAACGTTCCCATCTGTTGACTCGGGGATCGAGACGTGGCTGCACGATGCGTTACAGCCATGCGTATAAGATGCCTGTCATCTCAACTGCTAGTGATACGAGGCCGCTGGTATCCAGCACGGCGTTCCGTATTACCCTCCTGAACCCACCGATTCCATATTCTGCTAACAGTCATTGGATATCGACTAACGCCAGCAGAAATGTCGCGACACGATAAACCGCAATCGTGATAGGCTACAATCCGACCTTTATCAAAGTCGGAAACGTGATGGTACGCATTTCTCCTCCTTACACGAGGCATCACAACAACGTTTCACCAGGCAACGCCGGTCAACTGCTGTTTGTGTATGAGAAATCGGTTGGAAACTTTTCTCCTGTCAGCACGTTGTAGGTGTCGCCACCGGCGCCAACCTCGTGTGAATGCTCGGATAGCTAATCATTTGCATATCACAGCATCTTCTTCCTTTCGGTTAAATTTCGCGTCTGTAGCACGTCACATTCGTGGTGTAGCAATTTTAATGGCCAGTAGTGTATATACGTCATAAATAACAACAGTGGAAATGGACATATGCTGACGGCTCACGGAAAACTTCCAATCTTCGAAGAATTCTCCGTGCGGCTCACCCCGTCGGAAGTTCGAGTCCTCCCTCTGGCATGGGTGTGCGTTTAAGTCAGATTAAGTAGTGTGTAGGCTTAGGGACCGTTGACCTCTGCATTTTGGTCCCATAAGACCTTACCACACTTTTTGTCAACGAATGCTTTTTTTTAGTTATTATTAAGAAATGTGTCGTAGTGTCTTAGGAAACAGATTTCCGGTTGCTGAGCTTCAGAAGCTGTAACTATTAAGTGGGTCAGTTTGTAAGATCTACTTGTCAAAAAGCGTCTCGCCCGCAATGCAATGTCGTGAGCTGTGAGGAGCGGAGAGTGCTGCTGGCAGGTCACGCAGCGCCATCAGCTTGAGGCGGCGGTCAGCTGGGGGCTGTCGTTGGCGGTATGGAGAGGGGCTCTCACCCCTGAGAGCTTTTCGCGTCCTCGCTCCCCACAGGGCCGTGCTCCCTAAAAACACACGCAGCGTGGCGCGGCCAGGACAGCCCTCTACATCAGCCGCAGCCCGTGCTGGCGACACGAGTGAGCTCTCAGACCAGACCACTCCCCACCTCCCCGCCCACTCACCCCACATTTCCCCCAGCCCTTCTCTTCCATCACAGCTGCAGCTCTCTTCCTGTCCACCTCCTTCCCGGAATCGTCAAACCACTTCTTTCTTCACATTTACGCTCCACAAATCCTGAAATTTGTTAACCCTTGGAGTAACAGTAATCTCTTCCTAAAACCACCTTTTTATTAACTATTTAAGTACTAACTTCATTCGGGTGAAACCACAGATGCTATTGTAAGACAGATACTTCTAGTCGTACACTGAGGTACTTCTACGAATGAAATTAGAATGAAAAGAATACCCCTAGCTGCATACAGACATTGATACAAGTCAACGGGGACAGTTGAAAATGTGTCACCCGACCGCGATTCGAGCGCGGGATCTCCTGCTTACATGGCAGACATTCTATCCATCTGAGCCACCGAGGACACAGAAAATAGTGCGACTGCAAGGACTTACCCCTGGCACGCCTCCCGTGAGACCCACATTCCCAGCTTATTGCCCGCATTATATTCATAGTGCCCCTTTCCATTATACTCATTACTCGCGGCTTTTTGTCGATTCCCGTAAGAGTTCAGGTACTGCTTGTGCATCCGCACAGAAGAAGATGGTCAAAAGGTCGGTGAGCCTTAACTATATATATGAAGATAGTATCTGTTCTTTCGCACATGTCCATTCTAAGTAGCTGCATGGTCAGCGATGGTATCTGTTCTTTCGGACATGCCCGAAAGAATAGATACCATCTTCACACACACACACACACATATATATATATATATATATATATATAGTTTCCTTTCGTTTTTCGTCTGGAGAGTCGTCGTAGACATCTTCCTTCCTAAATTTCTAGTCCGTGTTCCACTACACGGTAGTGAAGTTCCCGTGGGAGTCGTTTCATTTCTCGCCAATCATCTGAGTTCCAGAATTATTTGTGGGAGGGGGGGGGGGGACCTGTTTTCATTGGTTGGGGTTGGGTTCTTTGGGAGGAGAAACCAAACAGCGAGGTCATCGGTCTCATCGGATTAGGGAAATACAGGGAAGGAAGTCGGCCGTGCCCTTTCAAAGGAACCATCCTGGCATTTGCCTGGAGCGATCTAGGGAAATCACGGAAAACCTAAATCAGTATGGCCGGACGCGGGATTGAACCGTCGTCCTCCCGAATGCAAGTCCAGTGTGCTAACCACTGCGCCACCTCGCTCGGTGTTTTCATTGGTATTCTGGTCTTGGAAGAGCAGCAAAAAGTGGCCGTGATGTTGGGAATAGTTACAGTTGGTGAAAGGGCCATTTCATTTTGCCTGTTAATATGGTAGCTGTCTCGATGAGTCCTGTAGTGCGAACATCCGTGGTGAGGCGGATATCGTTGTTAAGGAAGACCCTGTATTGGTCCCAGTCGTCTTCATTTGTGGGAGCACGTGGCCCAAGGCTTTGATGATTATTCTGACCACTGGGTAGTGATCCGATCTCAAATCATTGACTGTCTTTAGCTAGAGGTCAAATTTGAGATTCCCCAGCATGAAAATATCCAAAAGTCAAATCTTTGATTTGAATTTGCTGGAATGTGTGTAGGTTCGTCAGGGCCATACGTTATTGCTTGCAGATATTACTCCAATGTGGGCAGCTGGTTGTCCCTTATTTTGGTCCCCCGGGAGTTACCTGCAAAGTGCTTCACATTAAGGGCACCATATAACATGATTCTGTCGTAGAGGTCGAAAACTGAAAACAGGTCTTCCTCTCCAGTGGCTGAGGTATGGCTGAGGTATGCCAATACAAGAGTGATGTTCACATTTTGGTGTACGTCATACCGCCCCCTGCAGTGATATCAGCTGAGGTAGTGTTGTGGACCTGTGTGTGGTCGAGAGCCTGAGGTAAGTCGCTGTGCCATCCCCACGATCATTTACACTATCCGTGTGGTGTCTCACAACTTGATCTTTAACCTAGCTATTTGGAGGGATGGGAGTTTGCTTCAGTCAGATTCAGTAAGTCAGGCTTAAGTCGTGTGATGAATACCTCCAGTTACAGCTTTTTTGGTAGTGCCGACATGCAGTGAATATGGAAAATCTGTCATACTTTCGTATTTGTGTATGGACCATTAGCAGAGGTTTCATGGTGCCGTTGAATAAAATGAAGTAGTTTGTAGAGTATGTCTGGTACATAGCTGAACACTTGCAGTGCCTCTTGGATTATCACTAGGATGTTAATCTGTGAGAGTGTTCTCCAGAAGATCATGATGCAAGACAACATGTTCAGTCGCTTGGAGTAGTCTTAGGTCTCTGCGCAGCTGTTGTGGCACTGGTTCGTTGTTGACCACTTGGTCCGACAATGGGCCATGTAGCTGTCACAGAAGGCCTCGTCTTACTTAATAGAGGGGTGCTGTTGTGGCTGTTGATCTATGGAGGTACGAGACAGAAGCATGCTGTTGTCGTCGGGCTCATGCAGACTGTGTGTGTTCGTAACTCTTGTCAAGAACTGGGGCTGGGTGATTGCTACAGTTCCGTTTTTGAGCTGCTGTCTTCTGGCAGGGTTCTGAGGGATCGTAACCCATGCACTTACGAGTAATGCTTGCTGGCAAGCTGCAGTAATTCGTCATATCAAAGAACCGGTAACATCTAATTTTCAGAACGTTTTGGACTAATGAGGCATTCTCTTTAGCGGCAAATAAAATAATTAGTTGCAAGGTAGAAAAAGTTGCAAAGTAAAGATATATGATTTCTCTCGTAAGAGTGGAGTTCGATAACCTACAGTACAGGAGCTCTCACTGGATAATATTGTTAATGGTAACAATGCCGCCTCCTTGTACGACGCAAATTATACACCACCAGCTCCAGTAACGCCATTAAATCAGAGTATGCAACAAAAACGTCAACATCTAGAAGATTACAAAATATCAAAATTAAGATGTCAGAGATTGAGTGACTCAGCATTTAACAAGACAATTTTTTCCGGGATAATAAGGTTACTCATGATTTGGACTGAGTGTCTGTTAATTTTTTTTTAATAGATAGTATAAGATTTTATTGTAACGCCTTGTAATGGGAAGAAATTTATCACCGTTTGTGTTTTATTACAATTTCCGCATTCAGGACACCATCCACCGAAATTTGTGAGAAAGTGAGTCATTCAAGCCACAGTGATGAGACACTAAACACGTATTTGGAAAGACAGTGGTTCAAATTTTCCTACAGTCATCTACACTGCTAGTCAAGGAAAGAGGAACACCGAGAAGACATTGTTGGATTTTAACGCAACTTTGCACATGTACACATCATCATCCGAGATTTAACTGATCAGAGCTTCAATTCTCAGTGACAGATAGAATGGTCACCAGAAAGCGTTAGTGCTGTTTGTACTTAATGTTGTTACCAGGTATGATAGGATATATAAGGAGCGCCAGACGTAGTCACTGTGCGGGACAGGGATATGCCTCACACTCCTGTGAGACGGCGTTATCAGCACATGATAGTGTTTGAGCGTGGCCTAGTGTGAGCCTCCGTATGGCTGGCGGTTTGAATCGTGCTATATCCAGCTTTGTGGAGGAAGGACTGCTTGGAAACATGAGGGTAGGCGTACTCGATGTTAAATTCTGATCGACAACGTCTGACATCCACAAGGGAAGATCGCCTACTGTACACCTAGCACACTGGAACCCCTTCACATCTGTACCAGCCGTCTGAGAACAAGTGATGTATTCCCTACATTCTGTGCCATCCCCCACTGCTGGTCCGAGCCGAGTAGTAGCCGGCCAATGTCACATGTGCAGAATGGTCGGATCCTAGTAGCAGCCAGCCAAGTAATTACTGTCCCATGCGTAGAATGGTCAGAGCCGAATAGTAGCCGACCAAGTAATTACTGTTCCATGCGTAGGCTGCCTTTAGCACCGTAACACAAGCTATTGAGAGTGCAGTGGGCCGTGACCGAGAGGCATGGACGGCTGGTGAATGGCATTGCATTGTTTTAGGCAATGAATTGAGGTTCTCCACTATCCCAGTTGACTGCCATTTGTCGAATCCGCAGAGAGAGGTCCCGTATACTGTCGAGGCGCAACAGTGTGAGGAGTCATCGCTTATGACCTTGGTAGTAAATCATGGACCTCTGATGGAACAACTGTACATCATGGACAACCTGTATCTTTACATGTTACTTCTCATGCGAGTGTATCACGGTACCATTTTTCAGCAGGACAATGCTCGTCTACACATAGCACATGTCTCTATGAATCATCTGCGTGATATTGGCGTACTGCTGTAGCCACCAAGATCCTTAGATCTGTCCCCGATAGAATATGTGTGGGTCCATCTCGAACGCTAGCTACGTATCCATAATATCAGGAATCGGTCACAACAGTTGTTGGCCAGTTTTCCTCAGGAGAGGACACCCTGACAGCCCGATTCAGTGCACGCCAGAGGGAGTCGAAACGTCGTACTGGTAAGTGTGCTCGTGTACCTAGCTCTTTATAAATTTGACTCGATGTTATCATCACAGAAATAACATCACAGATCCTGTTAAAACTGGTACCTCCTGCCCTTCTGACTGCTTAACTTTTTTGTCAGGGAATGTGTATTTAGATTTTTCCTGATTTCCCTAAATCGTTGGTGGCAAATGACAGAATTCTTCCTTTGAAGAAGATGCAGTTGATTTCCTTCTTCATCCATCCTCCAATCCGGCTTTTAACGACCTCGTCGTAGGCGCTGAATTGAACATCCTTCTCTGCTCATTTTAGAATTCTCTAACGCCTGTATAATTTTGGCCGCTAACGTTTAGGACATCTGGTACGTAGTAAAGATTGTACATAAGTTGAGAAATGATATTTCCGGCGTGTTCTGCACGCCCATTCCTGTGCAGCGCAACATTATCCCCGCACTCAGTATCTCTCTCTCTCTCTCTCTCTCTCTCTCTCTCTGTCGTGTGTGTGTGTGTGTGTGTGTGTGTGTGTGTGTGTGTGTGTGTGTACAGGTTGCAGAGCTTTAGGGAGCTCCTCTCATACGTTAGCGACGCTCGCTTTATTAAGCAGTACCAAATATTTGCGCAACAGATTGCTGCCGTGCTCCTGCAGGCATCTAAAGCGGCCATCTTCATTGTTTACCACATAAATTACCGCCACACTGGCCGCCGATCCTTTTCACCGCGCTGCCCGCATTCCTCTGTGGCGCATTTGCACGCTGCGAGCGCGCTGTTTTGTACCTGTGTGCAACCAAAGCTGCGCTGCAAAATTTATTTTAATGTTACGTTGAGTTCATTTAGCGAACGCTATCACGTATACAACCGCATAGTCACATCGCGTTATTGTCTCTCCATCACAGATGAGCGATCTATAGGCGACCGTGTAATAGAATTGCGTGGACGTGGGTAACCTATGAGGACAACACGGAAAGTGTCACAACACGATTTCGCAGAAACTTCACGCAATGCAAACGAACATGTGTTCCGGCATATCAATAGACATTCAGCAATTACTGAAAAAACGACGGTGAAAGTTTTCGAGATTCTTTCCAGATACTTTATGTGCCTTTTACAGTGCAATATCCTCAGACGAATTGGTGGCACAGTGATTAGCGGTGCGGCTTGTTAACTTTGCGCCCCTTGTTTGGAACCGGATGATTACTTCTATTTTTGTTTTTCCTTTATGTAGCCATGTGTGTAGAAGATTACTACACGAATGTTTGTCATTGTATATTGATATACAATTGTCCTTGTTCGTCTACTAATTGTATGTCAGATGAATGCATTTTTTTTTTTTTTTTTTTTTTTTGATGAGAAAATGATTTTAAACTGTTTCCCGAGAAATTCCTGTAGTGTATCTTGATTCATAATTGCAGGCGCCAGTTATCGGAAAATTGATCTGTTATGCATGGTTTGCCGCGAAATTATTGCCAACGCGCGAAGTCGTCAGCGGTGGTAACGACGTTCCTCTCCAAAGTGAGATTCGTAAGAAGAATTTACTCCAACCTGGGATCTGCTGCGTAATAAGCATCTACATCTACATCTACATCCATACTCCGCAAGCCACCTGACGGTGTGTGGCGGAGGGTACCCTCAGTACCTCTATCGGTTCTCCCTTCTATTCCAGTCTCGTATTGTTCGTGGAAAGAAGGATTGTCGGTATGCTTCTGTGTGGGCTCTAATCTCTCTGATTTTATCCTCATGGTCTCTTCGCGAGATATACGTAGGAGGGAGCAATATACTGCTTGACTCTTCGGTGAAGGTATGTTTTCGAAACTTTAACAAAAGCCCGTACCGTGCTACTGATCGTCTCTCCTGCAGAGTCTTCCACTGGAGTTTATCTATCATCTCCGTAACGCTTTCGCGATTACTAAATGATCCTGTAACGAAGCACGCTGCTCTCCGTTGGATCTTCTCTATCTCTTCTATCACCCTATCTGGTACGGATCCCACACTGTTGAGCAGTATTCAAGCAGTGGGCGAACAAGCTTACTGTAACCAACTTCCTTTGTTTTCGGATTGCATTTCCTTAGGATTCTTCCAATGAATCTCAGTCTGGCATCTGCTTTACCGACGATCAACTTTATATGATCATTCCATTTTAAATCACTCCTAATGTCTACTCCCAGATAATTTATGGAATTAACTGCTTCCAGTTGCTGACCTGCTATTTTGTAGCTAAACGAAAAGGGAACTATCTTTCTATGTATTCGCAGCACATTACACTTGTCTACATTGAGATTCAATTGCCATTCCCTGCACCATGCGTCAATTCGCTGCTGATCCTCCTGCATTTCAGTACAATTTTCCATTGTTACAACCTCTCGATACACCACAGCATCATCTGCAAAAAGCCTCAGTGAACTTCCGATGTCATCCACAAGGTCATTTATGTATATTGTGAATATCAACGGTCCTATGACACTCCCCTGCGGCACACCTGAAATCACTCTTACTTCGGAAGACTTCTCTCCATTGAGAATGACATGCTGCGTTCTGTTATCTAGGAACTCTTCAATACAATCACACAATTGTTCTGATAGTCCATATGCTCTTACTTTGTTCATTAAACGACTGTGGGGAACTGTATCGAACGCCTCGCGGAAGTCAAGAAATACAGCATCTACCTGTGAACCCGTGTCTATGGCCCTCTGAGTCTCTTGGACGAAGAGCGCGAGCTGGGTTTCACACGACCGTCTTTTTCGAAACCCATGCTGATTCCTGCAGAGTAGATTTCTAGTCTCCAGAAAAGTCATTATACTCGAACATAATACGTGTTCCAAAATTCTACAACTGATCGACGTTAGAGATATAGGTCTATAGTTCTGCACATCTGTTCGACGTCCCTTCTTAAAAACGGGGATGACCTGTGCCCTTTTCCAATCCTTTGGAACGCTACGCTCTTGTAGAGACCTACGGTACACCGCTGCAAGAAGGGGGGCAAGTTCCTTCGCGTACTCTGTGTACGCGATGCGTTAACCAGTGCACCACCCAAACACAGTGTTTATCACTATCTTGGCACGCTCCTTAGCCGACACACATTCCCACCCAGGGCCACCTATCCGCAGTCCACCCCTCACCAATATTAGAATCCCCCTAGAGGTCAAACGTTAATGTGCAACCGCACTGAATGTTTTGGATTGATTGCCCATCGAGACGAATCAGTTGTATATGAAAGCAAGGTGTCTGTGCATGAAAGAACAGCCACCAAGCATTCGTATACAGAGTGTTTCACTAAATGTGTTTGCCTCTGTAAGTTACGAAGGAATAGGCTCAAAAAATGATTCAAATGGCTCTGAGCACTATGGGACTTAACATCTATGGTCATCAGTCCCTTAGAACTTAGAACTACTTAAACCTAACTAACCTAAGGACATCACACAACACCCAGTCATCACGAGGCAGAGAAAATCCCTGACCAGGCCGGGAATCGAACCCGGGAACCCGAAGGAATAGGCGACGGAAATATTTATTGCGGTAGATCACCATAAGAAACGTTACACTGTCTGCGGAGCTATGAACACAGTTTATTGTGTTATTATCCAAAGAGTTACAGCAAAAAGATACAATTTTTTAAATGGAACAATAGTAGTTTCTATCATGCACTGGAATCAGCAACACCAGCTGTGTACACATCAATTTAAATTACATTCCTATCACTTTTAGTTTGAAAGCTACAACCCTTCAAAGTTTCAGGGGCAGATACCACACGCTATACATAAGACATGGATGTTTGGTGGGTGATGGATGTTCTGGAGGTGGGAAGTTGATTTAAATGAGATGTTCAAATGTGTGTCCATGTTCCTGAATGCACAATGCTATGCGCCTTCTAAAGGATCTGCGGACGGGATGTAACATTGCCGGTGTCACGGAGCAACATGCGTCCTCGATGCGCCGTTTAAGACTATCTGGGGATGTGAACCCAGTGACATAAACACGATCCTTTAGATATCCCCACAAAAAGAAATCTAATGGTGTTAAATCGGGCGACCTTACGGGCCATGAATGAGGACCATGGCGCCCCGAACCACCTTCCTGCGAACCTGTTGTTTAGTTCTTCCACGACAGCACGAGCAGAATGGGCTGGGTGACCATCAAAAAGATGGCTCTGAGCACTATGGGACATAACATCTCAGGTCATCAGTCCCGTAGAGCTTAGAACTACTTAAACCTAACTAACCTAAGGACATCACACACATCCATGCCCGAGGCAGGATTCGAACCTGCGACCGTAGAGGTCGCACGGTTCCAGACTGAAGCGCCTAGAGCCGCTCGGGCACCAGCGGCCGGCGGGGTGGCCACCGTGCTGCGTCCACATATGAACTCTCGTGTGTAGACACACAATTTCAAGGATACCACCCAAACTGTCGACTACAAACACGTGAGATAACTCACCCGTCAGTGTACCTGGGTAGTAGTGTGCACCAATGATTTCATCCCCAAGGATTCCACACCATACATTACAGACCACCTGCGTTGACGGTCGTACCCACCGAGGATTGTCTGCGGTCCAGCAGTGCACGTTATGGCGATTCACTGCACTATAATTTGTGAAAGTGGACTCATCAGAGAACACAAACCGTGTAAAGACTCCAGCGTGAAATTACGCATGGACCATTCTCGTACGTAAATCGTTCCCATGCAGCTCCTGGGTCTGTGACCGGCGGTGCGAGTGAAACCTGTGGCCGTGTTCTATACGGCACACGGATGTGAGACTGACACCAGCGACTGTAGCAACGGCTCGTAAGCTGCCATGAGGATCGTGGTGTACTGCAGCTAAAACAAACACCTCCGTCTCCTCACTTCTTGCAGTTCTTCGTCTGTTACTGCGGCGCATTACCAAGCTGCCTGTTTCCCGAAGTTGTTGTTCGGCACGTAAGAACGTAGTAGCTGCCGGAGCTCTTCGCCTAGGATATCTCACGGCGTACGCCATGGCTGCTTCAGTGGCATCGTGTCGGCACTCGCCGAGCATCAGCAACATGTCAACGTACTCGTTGTTCGTGTATGCTATGTTCATCCGATCTCAGTAACTGTGACATATTGAGCCCCGTTTGTTTGTGTGGCTCGAACTGTCGGGTATACGGCCGTGTGCAGCGATAGTCGGCCGTCTAACAGCGCATCGAGGAAGCTTCTGGTTCCGTGACACCGCGACGTTACAACTCAGCCGCACCACATTCAGAAGGCGCATTGCGTTATGCGCAGCGTGTGTGGTATCTGCCCCTGAAACTTTGAAGGGTTGTATCCCCCAAACTAAAAGTGATAGGAATGTAATTTAAATAGATGTATACACAGCTGGTGTTACTGATTCCAGTGCATGATAGAAACAACTATTGTTCCATTTAAAAAATTGTATCTTTTTACTGTAGCTCTGAGGATAATAACACAACAAACAATGTTCATAGCTCCACAGACAGTGTAACGTTTCTTATGGTGACCTACCGCAATAAATATTTGCGTCGTTATTCCTTCGTAACTTACAGAGGCAAACACGTTTAGTGAAACACTTTAGTGAAACACCCTGCATAATAGTGATAGCAGTTACGATATTTTCAAAATACTTTCGTGACTCAAACACAGTTAAACACTATTGGTTTTACCACTGGAGGGGTTGCTAACCACGTAGGCAGAGGATGGCGGTATGCCCTTCCTGTCACCATCCCTTTCCCCGCCAGACGGAATCTGTGTACGCCAGCTGTCTGCGTTTAATGTCATCGACATGAAAATGTACGAAAGTTTTTTTTTTCCAAAATGCTTGCCAATCCTGCAACTGAGGCGGGATGTGATTAACAGCCCCGTATTCAACGTACATGCTATTTATTACACAAGTAGCGACCTCGCATGGAAAGCAGGAAATGTCTACACACACACACACACACACACACACACACACACACACACACACACACACAGGTCACAAAAGTCGTGGGATTTCGAGATGTACATTGACAGATGGTGGTAGTATCGCATACGAAAAAGTATAAGATGGCAGCGCTTTGGATGAGGTATCATTTGTAGTGAGGTGGTTCATGTGAAAAGCTTTCCGACGTGATTATGGCCTCACGGCGGGAATTAGCAAACTTTGAACACGGGTCGGTAGTTGGAACTAGATGCATTGTACATTCAATTGGGGAAATCGTCAGGGAATTCAGTATCCGAGATTCAAGAGTGTTCCGAGAATACCGAATTTCAGGCATTACATCTCACAACGGTCAACACAGTGGCCGACGGCATTAACGATCGTAAACAGCGGCGTTTGCGTAGAGTTGTTAATGTTAACAGACAAGCAACACTGCGTGAAATAACCGCAGAAATCGATGTGGTAAGTGTGAAGGACGTATCCGTTAGGGCAGCGCGGCAAAGTCTGGCGTTAATGGGCTATGGTAGCGGGCGACCGACGGTAGTGGCTTCTCGTACAGCACAACTTCGCCCGGCTTGTAAACGTATCGGTTGGACCAAAAACTACTGGAAAACACATGATGTGAAAATTACCGAACTATCAGTTTAATAAGTCACAGCTGCAAAACAACTAACACGAATTCTTTACAGACGAATGGAAAAACTGGTAGAAGTCGACATCGGGGAAGATCACTTTGGATTCCGTAGAAATGTCGGAACACGTGAGGCAATACTGACCCTACGACTTAGCTTAGAAAACAGATTAAGGAAAGGTAAACCTACGTTTCTAGCATTTGTAGACTTAGAGAAAGCTTTTGACAATGTTGACTTGAATGCTCTCTTTCAAATTCTAAAGATGGCAGGGGTAAAATACGGTGAGCGAAAGGCTGTTTACAATTTGTACAGAAACCAGATGGCAGTTATAAGAGTCGAGGGGCATGAAAGGGAAGCAGCGGTTGCGAAGGGAGTGAGACAGGGTTGTAGCCTGTCAACGATGTTATTCAATCTGTACATTGAGCAAGCAGCAAAGGAAACAAAAGAAAATTTTGGAGTAGGTATTAAAATCCATGGAGAAGAAATAAAAACTTTGAGGTTCCCCGATGACATTGTAATTCTGTCAGAGGCAGCAAAGGACTTGGAAGAGCAGTTGAACGGAATGGACAGTGTCTTGAAAGAAGGATATAGGATGAACATCAACAAAAGCAAAACGAGGATAATGGAATGTAATCGAATTAAGTCGGGTGATGCTGACCGAATTAGATTAGGAAATGAGACACTTAAAGTAGTAAAGGAGTTTTGCTATTTGGGGAGCAAAATAACTGATGATAGTCGAAGTAGAGAGGATATAAAATGTAGACTGGCAATGGCAAGGAAAGCGTTTCTGAAGCAGAGAAATTTGTTAACATCGAGTATTGATTTAAGTGTCAGGAATTCGTTTCTGAAAGTATTTGTATGGAGTGTAGCCATGTATGAAAGTGAAACGTGGACGATAAATAGTTTGGACAAGAAGAGAATAGAAGCTTTCGAAATATGGCGCTACAGAAGAATGCTGAAGATTAGATGGGTAGATCACGTAACTAATGAGGAGGTATTGAATAGAATTGGGGAGAAGAGGAGTTTGTGGCACAACTTGACAAGAAGAAGGGACCGGTTGGTAGGACATGTTCTGAGGCATCAAGGGATCACAAATTTAGCATTGGCGGGTAGCGTGGAGGGTAAAAATCGTAGAGGGAGACCAAGAGATGAATACACTAAGCAGATTCAGAAGGATGTAGGTTGCAGTAAGTACTGGGAGATGAAGAAGCTTGCACAGAATAGAGTAGCATGGAGAGCTGCATCAAACCAGTCTCAGGACTGAAGACAACAACAACATGACGTAATTACATTTTCCTAGAGACATATTGAGTCTCAATCGTACCCTCAAAAAGGGTAGCAAGTGAAGCAATGAATGAAAATTTGTGCCAAGGTTGGCACTTGACATGATTCTTCAGCTTACTAAGTAAATTTGCTATTCATTACTCCACCCTGGCATTGTGGCTAACACAGCTGCGTGGTGTAGTGAGTAGCACGACTACCTAGTAAGCCGATGTTTCATGTTCAAGTACCGGCCTTCGCACGAATTTTAATTCATTACATTCGCTTATATCTTTATCAAAGATAGACTATGTAACGTTATTTCAGTGCTTAAAACATCTAGTTAAATTTACAAAGAAGTACGAGCGCACTGATCAGTATTGCGTCGCACCCCTTATGGCCTGGATGCGTGTACTGAAATACCTTTATCCTCTCCTGAGGCAAGCTGGCCCAAAACTGTTGTAACTGGTCTATGAAGTCATGAATACTGGCACTGGGATACAGGTGGCACCAGAACTAATCCCACACGTGTTCTATCGTGAACAGTTCTCGGAATCTTTCTGGTTGCACCTCAACATCAGGTAGAAGTACCTAGAAAAACATGTTACATGTAGACGAGCGTTGTTCTGTTGAAAAATGGCACCGTGACAAGCACACTACTTGCTACACCACGAAGATGACGTGCTACAGACGCGAAATTTAACCGACAGGAAGAAGATGCTGTGATATGCAAATGGTTAGCTTTTCAGAGCATTCAGGTTGGCGCCCGTGGCGACACCTGCAACGTGCTGACACGAGGAAAGTTTCCAACAGATTTCTCATACACAAACAGCAGTTGACCGGCGTTGCCTGGTGAAACGTTGTTGTGATGCCTCGTGTAAGGAGGAGAACTGCGTACCATCATGTTTCCGACTTGTAGCCTATCACGATTGCGGTTTATCGTATCGCGACATTGCTGCTCACGTTGGTCGAGATACAATGACTGTTAGCAGGAGGGTGATACGGAACGCCGTGCTGGATCCGAACGGCCTCGTATCACTATCAGTCGAGATGACAGGCATCTTATCCGCGTGGCTGTAACGGATCGTGTAGCCACGCCTAGATCCCTGAGTCAACAGATGGTGACGTTTGCAAGACAACAACCATCTGCACGAACAGTTCGACGAGGTTTGCAGCAGAATGGACTATCAGCCTGGAGAACATTCTGCACGAACAGTTCGACGACGTTTGCAGCAGCATGGACTATCAGCTTGGAGACCATGGCTGCGGTTCTCCTTGACGCTGCATCACAGATAGGAGCGCCTGTGATGGTGTACTCAACGACGAACCTGGGTGCGCGAATGGCAAAACGTCATTTTTTGGATGAATCCAGGTTCTCTTTACAGCCCCATGATCGTCGCATCGGTGTTTGGTGACATCGCGGTGAACGCACATCGGAAGTGTGTATTCGTCATCGCCATACTGGCGTATCACCCGGCGTGATGGTATGGGGTGCCATTGGTTACACGTCTCGGTCACCTCTTGTTCGCATTGACGGCACTTTGAACAGATGTGTTACGACCCTTCATTCGTTCCCTGCGAAACTCTACATTTAAGAAGTATAATGGATGACCGCATGGTGCAGGTCCTGTACGGGCCTTTCTGGATACAGAAAATGTTCGACTGCTGCCCTGGCCAGGACATTCTCCAGATCTCTCACAAACTGAAAACTTCTGGTCAATGGTGGCCGACCAACAGGCTCGTCACAATACGCCAGTCACTACTCTTGATGAACTGTGGTATCGTGTTGAAGCTGCATGGGCAGCTGTACCTGTACACGCCATCCAAGCTCTGTTTGAGTCAATGCCCAGGTGTATCAAGGCCGTTATTACGGCCAGAGGTGGTTGTTCTGGGTACTGATTTCTCAGGATATATGCACCCAAATTGCGTGAAAATGTAATCACCCATCAGTTCAAGTATAATATATTTGTCCAATGAATACCCGTTATCATCTGCATTTCTTCTTGGTGTAGCTATTTTAATGGCCAGTAGTGTAGATTGAAAGATGTTTTGTGGAAAACATGATGAGAGAATTTTTATTTGCATTATTACATGGAAATTTTGCTCTTAAATTGGATTCTGGTCTATGTGGTTTAAATACGTTTTTGAACAACAGTATTCAAGTCTAAATTCAATGATTACAGATACGAGGGATAGACAATACCTAGAAAAACATGTCACATGTAGACGAGCGTTGTCCTGTTGAGAAATATCACCATGACACTGTCACACAAAGTGATGCAGGATGTCTGTGATGTATCATTGTGCCATCAGTGTGCTAACGTTATCTGGAGACATACCCAGTGGCTCCCCACACCATTACGCCAGGAGTAACACCACTGTGACTCTCCAAAACGCTGCAAGAATGTGACCTTTCTTAAGGTCGTCACCATGCTCTCCATCCATGCTCATCGAGGATGCTGTAGAACCACGATTCATAACTGGGCACAATGCGCCGCCATTCACCAGTAGACCATGCTTCCCAGTCGCAGCATCACTCTAAAAGTAGCCCTTGTTGTGGTGTTGACAGTAGCCTCCACAGAAGGTAACTTCCTAGTTCGGCTGCTTCTTGTCTCCTACAAGCGGTGCAAGATGGCACAGAATGTTACAGGAAGTCTACTGTTCTCGCCTGGCAGGCGAGATGTGAAGAGGTTATGGTGGGGCTTGGTGCGCAATACGGCTATCCAGTCTTGTGGTGGTCAGACATGGTCAACTAGGACCTGCAGTCCAACTTTAGAGCTAATGTGACATAAATATTTTAAATCAGGGCTCGACCAGACGGACAAATGGACACCAACAGTGGGACCACTTCCATCTGTCAGGTGTAGATACTGTTCACACCAGTACGTGGGTTCTAGGTTTGCTCTTCACAGTTATCGCCGAACATCTGACGCTGTTCACGCTACTTATAAACGCCTACACCATCCCGTGCAGTTCAACGTTTGGCCACTGTCAAAAGGTCGCACAGATATTTCAAATCAAAAGTCCTCCAGCCAGCCTAATAGAGACCAATAATGAAATCCCTTCCAACTGTCGGGCGTTGATAGCGCTATTCACACTAGTACGCTGCCTCTAGGTGTTTCCTTCACAGTTATCATTCAATACCTGACGGTGTTCACGCTCCTTATAAATGCGCACGCCATCTCGTGCCGTCCAACTTCGGACCCCTGTCGTATCCAAATGCCGCACAAATATTTCAAATCAACATTCGAGCAGCTGGCCAAACGGAGATCAATAAAGAGATCCCTTGCAACTGTCAGGCACTGATGGCGCTTTTAACACGAGTACGCGTTATGTAGGTGTGTCACAGTTATCACTCAACATCTGATGCATTCACGTTCTTTATAAAACCTACAAGACCTAATAACAATATTAAGCACGATGAACACTAATGGGCTATAGTGCTCCGCCTACCTGTCACAGAGAACTGCAACTCTAATCATTTATATACCCGCCGATGGTGTCTACGTCTACAAAATTACATTCGCATCCAATCACGTTTTCTAGGTGCCTCATATTTTTTGTCTGGCTGTTTAAAAAGAAACTATAATCTACAGCATGGAATTCCGCGCGATATTTCCTGTTAGGCAATTTATATTTCCCTCAGAAAGTGGCCGAGCGATTCTAGGCGCTGCAGTCTGGAACCGCGCGACCGCTACTGTCGAATCCTGCCTCGGGCATCGATGTGTGTGATGTCCTTATGTTAGTTACGTTTAAATAGTTCTAAGTTCTGGGGGACTGATGACCTCAGCAGTTGAGTCCCATAGTGCTCAGAGCCATTTGAACCATTTTTCCCTCAGAAATCACAATAGAATGCAAGACTTGTATTTTGTGCTTCACACATAAATTGTATACTCGAAGAGCCGTGTACTGTCGAAAATTTAGTTGCCAAGACGTTGTCAGCAGGTAAGTAAAATGAAAATAATTGCTGATAGCGGAAACGCGTGAAATGTGAAGCAAGCGCTAAGGTAGCTAAATTATTTAAAGTAACCAAAAAAACTCTAAATCAAAAGCTAAGAAGTTAAACGCATGTCGGAACTTCTGCTGTGCACATTTACAAAAGAGAGAAGGAAATAGGCTGGATGTCATAATGGTATACAAGGTAAGTACACAAAGGGACCGGAATGAAGACCCAAGCAACTTCGCAAACAGCTACAGCAACGGTCGTGATCGGGTTCATCGATAAAAACGTAAATTGAAAGCGCCGAATTCACCGTATCGTCAATTTTACTTTTTCAATAACGTCGCCGCTCAGTGGAAGAATAGCACATAAGATTTATTGCCCCACTGACGTCTCCTGGTATGCACCGCATTACAGCTGCGCCAGTCTCGAAACATTTTCATTTCACCGAACTTTACGTAATAAAGTGAGTGTAGGTACGAAGTCAGGGAGACGGCTTATAGAAATGGAAATGTTTGAAATGATATTATTTGCTCTCTCCTTGTATGTAACTATTGACGGATGAATACTGGTAAAGTTAGTGGCTTGTAACTACTACTATCTTCGGAATATGTTATCGAATAACAAAAGCAAACTGAGCATAGTTCACTAATGGAAAGAAGGACCAAGTGCAACTGTCGTTCGCGAAACTAAGATTTACGCTATATGAAGGTGGTATCTGTTCCCGAAAGAACAGATACCATTGATGTCAGTGCAGCTACTCTAGAATGAAATGATAATTCAATCGAAACCCTTAGCAGCCGGCAGGTGTACTTGATATACATCAATGGGGACAGCTGAAAATGTGTGCCCCGACCGGGACTCGAACCCGGGATCTCCTGCTTCATCTGAGCCACCGAAGGCACAGAGGATAGTGCGACTGCAGGGACTTACCCCTTGCACGCTTCCCGCGAGACCCACATTCCCTAATGTCCACAACCTACATTCTTAGAGTTCCTAATAGATATTTGCCCATTCACTCATTACTCGCGCCAGTCTAAGCTGACGAGTCCCGTAAGAGTTAGGGCAAAGTCCGCATTCGCACAGAAGAAGGTCAATGGTTGGGTAGCCTGTAACTATATGAAGATGCTATCTGTTCCCGAAAGAACAGGGTCTCGATTTAATTATCATTTCATTCTAGAGTAGCTGCACGGTCATCAATGGTATCTGTTCTTTCGGGAATAGATACCATCTTCATATAGTTAAAGGCTACCCGGCTATTGATCTTCTTCTGTGCGAATGCGGACTTTGCCCTAACTCTTACGGGACTCGTCAGCTTAGTCTGGCGCGAGTAACGAGTGAATGGGCAAATATCTATTAGGAACTCTAAGAATGTAGGTTGTGGACAGTAGGGAATGTGGGTCTCGCGGGAAGCGTGCAAGGGATAAGTCACTGCAGTCGCACTATCCTCTGTGCCCTCGGTGGCTCAGATGGATAGAGCGTCTGCCATGCAAACAGGAGATCCCGGGTTCGAGTCCCGGTCGGGGCACACATATTCAGCTGTCTCCATTGATGTATATCAACAACATCTGTCGGCAGCTGAGGGTTTCGACTTAATTATCGTAAGATGTACAGTGATGAGCCAAAACGTAATGACCACTTACTTAAAATCACGTTGGTCCACCTTTGGGACGCAGTTTAGCAGTTATTCTGCGTCCCATGGATTAGACAAGTACCTCATATGTTTTCAGAGATTTGTGGCACCGATGGCTAAGCACAGATGACACACTTGCCGTAATTTACGGGTGGTTGGTTTGTGGTCGCGTAGCCCGCGCGCCATAGCATCCCAGATGGGTTTCATTGGATTCAGATAAGCAGTATTTGATGGCAAAGACATCAACATGAGTTCACTATCATGCTCCTCAAATCATTGCAACACCGTTCTGGCCTTGTGACACGGACAGTTATCCTGTTGGAAGATGCCACCACTGTTGAGAAAGACATCAAGTATAAGGGATTACAGGTGCCACCGCTGTTGAGAAAGACATCAAGTATAAGGGATTACAGGTGATCCCTAATAATGTTCACGTAGCCGTCCTCATGCCTTCGATGAACACCGCAGGTCCCATGGAAACCCAGTTGAATGTCCCCCACTACATAATACTGCTCTCATTGGCCTGCGTCCGTGGCGCGCTACATGTTTCGGGCAGCCGTTCGCCTGGATGACGGTATATCTGGACACGAACATCGAAGGGATTCATAAGACCAGGTGACACGATTCCGTTGATCCGCGGTCCAGTCTCGATGATCCCGTGCCCACTGTAATCATAACTGACGATGTCGTTGTGTCAACATGGTAACACGTTGGGGTCCTCTGCTGTGGAACACCATGTTCAACACTGTGCGCTGAATGGTGTGTTCCAAAATACTTGTGATTGCGCCAGCTCTTTACTCTGTCATCAGATCTGCTTTAGAGAGCGATCTAGCCTCCTATCCCTATATTCTACGATGAGTTCTGGACGCCAAATTCTTGTCCCCGTTCTTATTCTCGGCCATAATGGCTATACTTGTGAACCGTGACTGTGTAGGATAATTATTTATTTCTATTTCTTCTACCTGTCACTTTTTTATTGTATGTTAATCTAACATAATACACTCCTGGAAATGGAAAAAAGAACACATTGACACCGGTGTGTCAGACCCACCATACTTGCTCCGGACACTGCGAGAGGGCTGTACTAGCAATGATCACACGCACGGCACAGCGGACACACCAGGAACCGCGGTGTTGGCCGTCGAATGGCGCTAGCTGCGCAGCATTTGTGCACCGCTGCCGTCAGTGTCAGCCAGTTTGCCGTGGCATACGGAGCTCCATCGCAGTCTTTAACACTGGTAGCATGCCGTGACAGCGTGGACGTGAACCGTATGTGCAGTTGACGGACTTTGAGCGAGGGCGTATAGTGGGCATGCGGGAGGCCGGGTGGACGTACCGCCGAATTGCTCAACACGTGGGGCGTGAGGTCTCCACAGTACATCGATGTTGTCGCCAGTGGTCGGCGGAGGGTGCACGTGCCCGTCGACCTGGGACCGGACCGCAGCGACGCACGGATGCACGCCAAGACCGTAGGATCCTACGCAGTGCCGTAGGGGACCGCACCGCCACTTCCCAGCAAATTAGGGACACTTGCTCCTGGGGTATCGGCGAGGACCATTCGCAACCGTCTCCATGAAGCTGGGATACGGTCCCGCACACCGTTAGGCCGTCTTCCGCTCACGCCCCAACATCGTGCAGCCCGCCTCCAGTGGTGTCGCGACAGGCGTGAATGGAGGGACGAATGGAGACGTGTCGTCTTCAGCGATGAGAGTCGCTTCTGCCTTGGTGCCAATGATGGTCGTATGCGTGTTTGGCGCCGTGCAGGTGAGCGCCACAATCAGGACTGCATACGACCGAGGCACACAGGGCCAACACCCGGCATCATGGTGTGGGGAGCGATCTCCTACATTGGCCGTACACCACTGGTGATCGTCGAGGGGACACTGAATAGTGCACGGTACATCCAAACCGTCATCGAACCCATCGTTCTACCATTCCTAGACCGGCAAGGGAACTTGCTGTTCTAACAGGACAATGCACGTCCGCATGTATCCCGTGCCACCCAACGTGCTCTAGAAGGTGTAAGTCAACTACCCTGGCCAGCAGGATCTCCGGATCTGTCCCCCATTGAGTATGTTTGGGACTGGATGAAGCGTCGTCTCACGCGGTCTGCACGTCCAGCACGAACGCTGGTCCAACTGAGGCGCCAGGTGGAAATGGCATGGCAAGCCGTTCCACAGGACTACATCCAGCATCTCTACGATCGTCTCCATGGGAGAATAGCAGCCTGCATTGCTGCGAAAGGTGGATATACACTGTACTAGTGCCGACATTGTGCATGCTCTGTTGCCTGTGCCTATGTGCCTGTGGTTCTGTCAGTGTGATCATGTGATGTATCTGACCCCAGGAATGTGTCAATAAAGTTTCCCCTTCCTGGGACAATGAATTCACGGTGTTCTTATTTCAATTTCCAGGAGTGTACAACGCGTTTCGAACATATTCTGTTCATCTTCAGGCGTTATACATACAGAGAAATGCTACTTAAAAGTAAACAGTCTTAAACTAGATTAATCTAGAACTCTTTGTCCATTGCTTGTTACTGTAACGGCTGGTGTGGCATTTGGGAGGGCGAGGAGGAGGGCAGTGGATGGCTAGAAATCAAAATTAGTGTTGTCTTCTGCTGGTGTTCTTCCTTGTGGTTGACTATGTATGATATCACAGCCTGTATAGGATGCAGATAGATTTCCATCAGTGTGAAAGGCTTTTATATGACAGTAGACCACTTACGATTTCATCATCTTGCTGCTTCACTTGCATCACTGGTGTAGTGGCGGAGCTGTTTATTAACATTACATTATTGCACATTGTATTTTATCACTGATTGCCAACGTAATTCGCTGCACAAATTGCTTGGACGTACATGTAAACTTTATCACACAACACAAGATGGCGGACCGACCGCCATATGTGACACGGCTGTATCAACTTGCACGACCGAGCGAACAGTGTCTGCCCTCTCCGTTACTAGTTGCATGGGCCGTTGATCTCCTGCTTGGCGTCAGTATATCCCTCTTCAGCCCATTTATTCCATATTCAGATGATACTCAGGGGATACCGACTAATATCGTTGGTAGGCATACTTTGTAAGGCCAGGTTGAGAAATTTGGAATACACGAATATAGTCTTTGCAGAAAACTCTGGCTTCCGGGCAGTACTGCCGAGAGAAGTGGTGCAGTGATTAGTACTGGATCCACAATCAGGGTGACGGCGGTTCAGATCCCCATCTGACAGTCCACATTTAGGATATTTTCCATATATCTAATAAGTCAAATGCCAGGTGGATGTTTTGAAAAGGCACAGCAGATTTCTTTCCCCAATGTAATTTTGCTCTCCGTCTTTCGTGACTTAGTTGTTAAGAGGACATTAAAACAAATGTTCCTTTTTTCTAGATCATCAACGATTTGATCTTAAGATATTTTATAAGAAAGAGAAAATACAATATCTACACTGGACAACACAATCAAAGAATCACTTTTATCACTTTTTAAAGCCTGCAATTGTCTCCCATTGCGACCCAATTTGTGTTGGTACAAAAGTGTGGCTCCGTGCAGCGTGACGTCACCCCCGAGCTGGACAACTCTCCAAACAGCATGTTCAGCAAGAATGATGTCACAATGGCACCAAATTTATCCCCAGTTCTGCCCAGCGACACAGAGGGCGTGTCAAGCGGTGGGAACGTCGTCACAGCCCCCCCCCCCCCTTACCCGCACTTCGTCCCTTGTTTTGGCACCTTTTCTATGGAAGTCACAACCACGACGCCCGGAGTTGGAATCCCGCTGTTTTCTTTTGGGTGGTCGAGGAAAACATTTCAGACCCACCGCAGCACACGAGAAGGGCGTCAGGAGTGGTATAAAGGGCGTAAGTGAAACCACCCTTTCCTTGGGCGTTTATTCCCGCACATTTCTCGGGAGAGAACGAAAGTGCGGTGAGTACCAAGAAGTTTTTCTCGACAACATTTGACACTGCTGACACCCCGAACATTTGAACCCCTCTCTAAGAACACTGTGGGGCTGAAACCACATTGAACATGGATTCCAACACCATCCAAACCAGTAAATTGTGCTTATGCTTTTGCAGGCCTCCCAGTTCTACAACGCCCTGGATGGCACTCACTCATCTTGACCGAGAATTTTAAAAATAAACGTGTGCAGGGTCAACCAGTGAAGTAGTTCTCGGTGCCTGCAGGCAGGCAACCCCTTGACAACCTTGCAATTCCAGATGCCTGCATGCAGGCGGCTGTAACTACTTATATTTTGCAGGTTGTCTCTGTGAAGAAATATTTTTAAAATTGTCCGTAAAGGTCGGCTTCAGCCACCGAAGGTGTTGCTGAGTTTTGGGATCTTAGAGGGATCCTTCGTTGTTTGATTCACGCATGTGTTAATGTCACCCCATGCTGTCATATCGTCACAGGAGGGCGCGAAACAGGAGGGCTGGAAATACATGGGCACCATTTTCTGCTGCAGATCACGTTCAGATTTCGTCGAATAGTCCCCAGCTATCGCGCTGCGCTCCAAATAGTGCGATCACTTTCAATGGGGATCCAGCCATACAATGTACTTAGAGAAGGGCTGAAACCATCGGGGTGTCAGCTGTGTCAAAGATTGTCGAGGACGTCGTCCTGATACACATCGCACTGACGCCCTTTATGCCACCCCTAAGGTCTTTTCGTGCTGATCCAAAGCTGTGATGCGTCTGAAAGGTTTTCCTCGACAAGTCGTGAGAAAGTGGCGTTATTTCAGGGCTGGGCGTCGCGATTGTGACCTCCATTGCAGAGGCGTCGAAACGAGGGATGAAATACGGGTAAGAGGGACTGTGATCACCTACCACTTTCTCATTGCGTAGCACGTCCACGGTGGCGTTGGGCAGAAATGTGGTGAAATTTAGTTTAAATTTGACATTACTAACCCACCTTACACCGCACTTGAACTTCTGAGCTCTGTTTCCTTTCGCATTTGTCAACACCGTGCTATGTGAAGCGTTGTCGAGCGCGGGGGTGACGTCACGTCACAGGGCACTACATACGAGAGTTGGAACTTCAATAGTGGCAACTATTTATTCACAATCGATACAAAAGAGTTACATGTTTGCACCTGTTACTGTCCTTCAAAGTAGTCACCAGCATTGTGTAGAACGCGTTGCCAGCGATGTGGAAGGCGTAGTATACCGTTAGCAGAGCCTTTTCTGTTGATGGTGCGAATGGAGCGGTCTAAAGTTATGGTGATTCTCGTGTACGACTATGATGTTGTTATCCTAATGCATTACGTTCCTCCACGGCAGACCGTCAAAACACAGTATTACTGTTCGTTTCTGGAACATCACCTGCGACCAGCTTTGCGAAAGAAGCGGCGACACTTTCTGTGCAACCCACCCATAATTTTGCACGACAATGCGCGGGCGGATACAGCGCAAGCTGTGGCTGCTCTGTTCTGTCGATGGGACTGGGAAATACTGTACCATCCACCATACTCCCCGGACTTAAGTCCTTGTGACTTTGATCTGATTGCGTAGATGAAGGAACCACTTCGTGGCATTCGTTTCAGAACTGCCAGTTCGACAGGCAGTACACGGCTCCATTCAACAGAACAGGCTCTGCTAACGGTATACAACGCCTTCCACATCGCTGGCAACGGGTTCTACACAACGCTGGTGACTACTTTGAAGGACAGTAACAGGTGCAAACATGTAACTCTTTTGTATCGGTTATGAATAAATAGTTGCCACTATTTATGTTCCAGCCCTCGTATTTGCATCATTACAGGGGGAAGTAGTAGGCACCTTTGTCCCATATTTCAAACTTACATATTGCAAAGAGAGACAATTACGGGGTTTCGGAAAAGTGATCCTTCAATCGTGTTGCGCAGTGTATATAGGGAAGGCAGAAACACGCATGCTGTTCATAGATTCCTTGAAGGCTTTAGACAGAATCCGCAGATGGCGTCTAATGGAAGTGACATAGCTAACTTGTGTCCGACTACAATCTTTTATTTATTTATTTATATATTTATTTGAGGTAGTGGAATAAATCCGCCAAAATATTATGACCACTGCTCCTAGTGAGACTAAATGCCTCCTGATGGCTTTGCAGCCACATGATGCAATAAGAAAAGTACACTACTGGTCATTAAAATTTCTACACCACGAAGGTGACGTGCTACACACACGAAATTTAACCGACAGGAACAAGATGCTATGATATGCAAATGATTAGCTTTTCAGAGCATTCACACAAGGTTGGTGCCGGTGGCGACACCTACAACGTGCTGACATGAGAAAAGTTTCCAACCGATTTCTCATACACAAACAGCAGTTGACCGGCGTTGTCTGGTGAAACGTTGTTGTGATGCCTCGTGTAAGGAGGAGAAATGCGTACCATCACGTTTCCGACTTTGATAAAGGTTGGATTGTAGCCTATCGCGATTGCGGTTTATCGTATCGCGACACTGCTGCTCGCGTTAGTCGAGATCCAGTGACTGTTAGCACAATGTGGAATCCGTGGTTTCAGGAGCGTAATACGGAATGCCGTGCTGGATCCCAACGGCCTCGTATCATTAGCAGTCGAGATGACAGGCATCTTATCCGCATGGCTGTAACGGATCGTGCAGCCACGTCTCGAACCCTGAGTCAACAGATGGGGACGTTTGCAAGATAACAACCATCTGCACGAACAGTTCGACGACGTTTGCAGCCGCATGGACTATCACCTCGGAGACCATGGCTGCGGTTACCCTTGACGCTGCATCACAGACAGGAGCGCCTGCGATGGTGTACTCAACGAAGAACCTGGGTGCGCGAATGGCAAAACGACATTTTTTTGGATGAATCCAGGTGCTATTTACAGCATCATAATGGTTGCATCTGTGTTTGGCGACAGCGCGGTGAACGCACATTGGAAGCGTGTATTCGTCATCGACATACTGGCGTATCACCCGGCGTGATGGTATGGGGTGCCATTGGTTACACGTCTCGGTCACCTCTTGTTCGCACTGACGGCACTTTGAACAGTGGACGTTACATTTCAGATGTGTTACCACCCGTGGCTCCACCCTTCATTCGATCCCCACGAAGTCTTACATTTCAGCAGGATAATGCCCGACCGCATGTTGCAGGTCCTGTACGGGCCTTTCTGGATACAGGAAACGTTCGACTGCTGCCCTGTCCAGCACATTCTCCAGATCTCTCACCATCCGAAAACGTCTGGTCAATGGTGCCCAAGCAAGTGGCTCGTCACAATGTGCTAGTCACTACTCTTGATGAACTGTGGTATCGTGTTGAAGCTGCATGGGCAGCTGTACCTGTACACGCCATCCAAGCTCTGTTTGACTCAATCCCAGGCGCATCAAGGGGTGGTTGTTCTGGGTACTGATTTCTCAGGATCTATGCACCCAGATTGCGTGAAAATGTAATCACATGTCAGTTCTAGTATAATATATTTGTCCAATGAATACCCGTTTCTCATTTGCATTTCTTCTTGGTGTAGCAGTTTTAATGGCCAGTAGTGTATGTAAGACGATTAGAGTCGAATGGAGATCCATTCTAGCGACGACACAAAACACAATCGGGGAATCCATTGACATAAGCAGCTTTGACAAGGGGACTAGTAGATGACAAAGTGTCGGACGCTCCCACAGAACGTGGAAGCTGGAGAGCAGGATAAGGCGGCTATCTGTAGCAGATATGACGACAGAGTTCAATGCTGGTAGAGGCACAAGTACTCCAGATCTCACCGTTCAGCACTCATTGTTGAACATAAGGCTCGGCAGCAAGTGAATTCTAAATGTTCCCACGTTGACTTCAACTACGATTGCATTGAGCGCAGAGCCATCGGGACTGGTCCTTGGATGAATGGGAATGTGTCGCCTGGTCGGTTGAGTAACCCAGCTTATTAATTTAGGTCAATGGTCGACCCGGGACACGCCGTCATCCAGGCATACGCTATCGGGCACCAGGTCCGCGCCCACAAAACACCGATTGCTTGACCGATGCGTTGACATCTTTGGCCACATACTTCCCAAAATTACCAAGGACTTGTCGCTTCCATGTCACACATAGCCGTTATTCTATTGTGTTTCAAAGGTGGACGCATATATCATTATGCATTCCGGAAAGATGTAGAACACTATCAACAACAAAAATTGTCTACAAGGTTGTATTTCACCAACCACTGTGTTTTATTTCTTGGCAATATTATTAGATAACAGACAAATAAATGCAAAACAAAATCTTTAACACAGAAATTGTTGCATGTAGTTTTATTTGCACCCTTATGTATACAGACCATGACTGTCATATCACAACAGAAACAACATCTACAACGTAAACCTCACACATTACATAACAGCATCGTCGATGCCGTCGATTTATATATGAACGTTAGGCATCCGCCTGTTTTCCTTCAAAAAGTTTATGGCCACTCCTCCCTTTTCCTGTTCCACTTGCGAATATTCCTGACAAGAATGGTTGCTGGTAAGTCCCCATGAGTTAGATCCTCTCTCATTTTTTCCTTCAAGGTCTTTTCATGAGATAATCGTAAGAGGAAGCAATGTATTGGTTGACTCATGTGAAGAGTAACTGAACAATCCTGAAATTTGCTACATTTTTTTGCTATAATCTCGTCAAAATGTTTGAAATAGATTGAAAAATATGACACACACAAGATTAAAAATCAGAAAATAATTATTCAAATAATAATTTTTTTAATATATCGCGTTTTTAAAACGGTCTAAAAAGTAGATTATAATTTATCCTGTCTCCAGACAGATTCCTAACCCCATACAGACAGTCGTGAAAATTTCTGCCTGTGAATCTTTAATAGATAAAGGAATACTTGTAAAACTTAAAACGAAAAACTTGGGGTGCATACAATACATAACTCATGCATGGAAAGCTTCACTGCCTTGCTATTATCTATTGCAAGCGCCCCACATTCTTCGTTTGCAATTCTGAAAGTATATTCTATTAAAAATTCACAAATACAAATTTGCAATACTATCTGTATAGCGCTATGAATCTGAATGTGGCTAAGAGAAATTACTTCATGCTTTTTAGTCCGTTTTAAAAATGTGTTATATTAAAAAGTGTTTTATTTAACTAATTCTTCATCCAATTCTCACCTCCGAGCACCGATGATATGAACATAGTTTTATAAAATTTGACTTTTGTATCTTCTTGGGTTTTGTAGTTAAGTGTTTATTTATCGTCCCACATATTACGAGGAATTTTTGTTACATTTCTACTCTATCATTATCATAATCATAACTTACATCATAGCCCAGATATTTATACTGCGACATCGGTTCAATTATTTCGTTGTTAATTACTGTCTTCGACCGAAATGGGAGTTTATTTTGAAAAGCTGCAACTACTGTTTATTTTTTGTAACGCAAGTTATGGAAGTTACAGAAGAGTGTATCATATATATTCTCCGAGATACCTAAGGCTGTGAAAACGTGTAATCTCAGAATTACATAAAGTTACAAAACACGTAAGCCTAGAATTTATTTATCACCATTACGACGCAGACCATCCTCAGACTATCATAGACTGTAACAACCGCAACTCTGCTGGTGAAACTCTGAAAATAGCACAAGCTAAAAGAAGAAATGTTGAATAGTTGTATTTCCCAAAATAATACCTGCAGTAAGCTGCCTTGTGGCTTGGCACGTTCCATATCATAACGGTTACCGTGAGATTGATCAATGGAACACGTAACTAACTAACCAAACCAGAAGGAAGAAGAAATTATGGTACAGTATTCAGAAGAGGGAACCAATAGTGGTAAAACTGAAGCCACGAAAGGCCGTGTAGCCCTCTGGTTCACTGGAAAATGTTTTATTCTTTTTAAACCTAAAATCTGTTTCTTAGCTTTTTCAGTTTTTTCCGACTTCGGAGCGAAACTTAGTATGTAGACATTCCCGTGTCGCCCATTAGGAGAGAAGAAATCAAACAACAACAAAGGAAATTTTAATAAAAGAAACAAGGAACTATATCAAATAATCAGTGGTTTTTTGCTTTACTTTAGTATTTACGGCACTGTTTTTCCTACTTCTCCTAATGACAAAGAAAGGTTTTTTTTCATCTGACGACCAGTGCGGAGCAATTCTATAGACACGGCCAAATCGTTGGAACAAATTCCAATTTAAGCTGAAAGACACCTAACATAGTACCTGATATGTATACTCCTGGGATTATTTTCTCGACAACAGTTGGCAAAATTGAATAACAAATGAAAGAAAATGTGCAAGTATTCGTCAGATGAATTTTGCCGCTAAGTCTGACTGTCGTTTATTCATAATGTTTGTGTTTTTGTTTTTTGATACTCCAGTTCATTAAATTACTATGCGTAATACATTTCAAGAAAAAGGTATTCGAATAGTTGTATCTATTTTCTTGTTTGAGGAGACAACAGTGTCCCATAACATTGTGACTGAAGTTACAAGAAAGAACTGTGACCTCTCTCAGAGAAAAATACCCATTTTAAAAACTTTACTTGCTGAAAAGAGTTATACGCAAGAAGCAATAGCCCAAAAATTAGTTATTTGACAAGCATCAATGAACCGAATTAGAAAGCTTGAAAATTGTGTCCAAATAAACGCTGAGCGGCTAGCAAACAAATGTGAACGCCTAGAACAGCGAGAAATTTTAAGAATTTCATACTCAGTAATTGAAAACTTACAAGTACTAACATGAAATTTCTATTAATATGTCTCCCAGCTGTTCAACATAGGTTTGAAAGATTACGCCTTCCAACATTTCCAGGAGACGTCGGTGGACCAAGAGGTGTGAAAACTGGTCATCTCAATAGAAGAAGAAGATATGTAATATTTCAGAGGTATAAATCATAACTTGCTAACTTCCACGAGTTACTTTTTTGAGTACCCAAAGTACAAAAATTCTTGCCATTGTTTTCAGTGCTGTAAAGCACCAGTCATTAGTGCACTGTTTTATTGCTTCTGTCAGATATGTTTCATTGACGAACATATGTTCTAAATTAGAGAATAGATCGACGAAGATATGAGATGAAGTGAGCGAAGGCCACCATGGTCGACTGCATATAGCAAACCGTGTAAGATACTACGACTATGATGGTGCGGAGTATGGTAGCATGGCATGGTCATTGAGAAATATACATCGTTGAAGAGACTGTCAGATACGATCAGAACTTAAAACTCTTGAAAACTTCTTGATGCCGAAAATGGACCAGAGATATATGGAAGAATACTGCATCTTTATTCAGGATTATGTTGTTTGCAAGCTAGAAAAAAGTTGTGGATTTTTTCACCCGAAGAGCAAAGATGTACTTGACTGGCCTGGAAATATCCAGGAAACTGTTACAATTCAAGATTTGTGTGGGTATTTGTCGAGAAAAAGTTGAGAAAGACCAAAATAACACCATCAAATGAGCTCTCTTCTAAGGCTCATCAAACCTGGTTTAAGGACGATGACGTCAGAACACATATCAAGTCCTATTAAAAGGGGCGCGGAGGTGTATCATCCCTCATCCTGTCTAAAGACTGGCGTAAAAAGTATTGAAACACAGATATTTAAAACTGGCTTGTGTAATACATGATTGAGTCAATAAATTATGAAAATGAAACTTCGTTCTAATGATTTGGCCACGTCTGTACAAATCAGGCTTACCTACGTCAGAATTCAAAGAGTGAGCCCTTTAATCGTTCATTACACTAACGTACTTCATTCCTGTTAAAGCACTGGCCGCCATTTACATAACTGATAATGAATTGCGTAGCTCAGTGTTCCCGTATCTGTCCGCCCTACTACTTTTTTTCTTTTCTATAATAATTTCTGCATGACAATATGTTTCGCTAAATTAGTACGAATGCCATTCGCGCTGGAATTTTTATAATACTTTTGATACAGGATTCCAATTAAGAGACAGCAGAACAGTATACAACCAACACCGATTTTAAAAATCGTTCATCACCGCTCAGATTGATGTAACAGATAATAAACGTGCAATACAACACCAAATCTCTCTCTGCGGTGATTAAAATTTTGCCACTATACGTCACTCGGATGTAAGCTCCGCTTTAAACGCTAGTACTATCTGACAGGAGAGAATTATTGTTATTCTGTTTCAGTTATACCAACGCATTTCTCCACCTAACACAATTTTATTCAGCATATTCGACAGCGAGACCCAATATCACAAGTAGAGGGACAATATTAGACTGAAACCCAGATTTTTCATAATTTGAATGTATTTACGATAGAAGAAATAAATAAAATACAAGCTTTCCGCCTATTTCGAAGTAATAAATCTAGCCAGCATGTTTAGTATTTTTATGCTTCCGTACGACACTCAGTAAAAACAGAAACCTTACAGGACCATTTTATTGTCCCTCTGACTGTCTGTGCATCCAACTGTTCGAAACCCATTTTATCGGGAACGGAAAGACGTATCGAGTTGAAATTTATATCTCATACTAAGGTCTACGGCCTCTTTGCGGTGTAGTAAATGTAAATAATCAAAAAATACGGCAATTTACGTCATATACGCTGATGGAGAAAGAAATTGCAACACGAAGATGGAGTTATGAGACACAGAAGCATGTTGTTAGGCGTGTTTCTATATCTGAAACATGATGACCATTCAGATTTCGTGCCAGTCGCATGAGAGTGGCGCTAATAGCACTATTACGAGGATGAAAATCAGGTTTGCTTTAAGTAAACGCTTTAACGGTCAGGAGCGTTAGCTACCTTTCAGGTTGGACGTGGTGAGTCGATGTTAGTCAAGAATTTTTTTAAGACGACAAAGACACCATTACCAACATCTCACTGAGTTTGAGCGAGGTCATGCAATAGGACTACGAGAAGCTGGATGTTCCTTCTGCGTTATTCGAGAAAGACTAACGTCGATCAGTTGTAGAATTTTGGAACACGTATTATGTCCGAGTATAATAACTTTTCTGGAGACTAGAAATCTACTCTGTAGGAATCAGCATGAGTTTCGAAAAAGACGGTCGTGTGAAACCAAGCTCGCGCTATTCGTCCACGAGACTCAGAGGGCCATAGACAAGCTTTCCCAGGTAGATGCCGTGTTTCTTGACTTCCACAAGGCGTTCAATACAGTTCCCCACAGTCGTTTAATGAACAAAGTAAGAGCATATGGACTATCAGACCAATTGTGTGATTGGATTGAAGAGTTCCTAGATAACAGAACGCAGCATGTCATTCTCAGTGGAGACAAGTCTTCCGAAGTAAGAGTCATTTCAGGTGTGTCGCAGGGGAGTGTCGTAGGAGCGTTGCTATTCACAATATACATTAATGACCTTGCGGATGACATCGGAAGTTCACTGAGACTTTTTGTGGATGATGCTGTAGTATATCGAGAGGTTGTAACAATGGAAAATTGTACTGAAATACAGGAGGATCTGCAACGAATTGACGCATGGTGCAGGGAATGGCAATTGAATCTCAATGTAGACAAGTGTAATGTGCTGCGAATACATAGAAAGAAAGATCTCTTATGATTTAGCTGCAATATAGCAGGTCAGCAACTGGAAGCAGTTAATTCCATAAAGCATCTGGGGGTAGGCATTAGGAGTGATTTAAAAGGGAATGATCATATGAAGTTGATCGTCGGTAAAGCAGATGCCTGACTGAGATTCATTGGAAGAATCCTAAGGAAATGCAATCCGAAAGCAAAGGAAGTAGGTTACAGTACACTCGTCCGCCCACTGCTTGAATATTGCTCACCAGTGTGGGATCCGTACCAGATAGGGTTGATAGAAGAGATAGAGAAGATCCAACGGAGAGAAGAGCGCTTCGTTACAGGACCATTTAGTAATCGCGATAGCGTTACGGAGATGACAGATAAACTCCAGTGGAAGACTCTGCAGGAGAGACGCTCAGTAGCTCGGTACGGGCTTTTGTTGAAGTTTCGAGACCATACCTTCACCGAGGAGTCAAGCACCATATTGCTCCCTCCTACGTATATCTCGCGAAGAGACCATGAGGATAAAATCCGAGAAATTAAAGCCCACACAGAGGCATACCGACAGTCTTTGTTTCCACGAACAATACGGGACTGGAATAGAAGGGAGAACCGATAGAGGTACTCAAAGTACCCTCCGCCACACACCGTCGGGTGGCTTGCGGAGTATGGATGTAGATGTACAACGTAGGCACTAAATGTGACTGCCGACAGCAGTAGCCACGAGAATCTACGGTCGCAAGACGACGGATGGCCACGTGGTACTGCCGAGGAGGAAGACTATCTTGTTCAGCATATGTCTCTGGCGCATCACACAACACCTACAACAGCAATGTGAGCAGCAGTTGGCACCATAGTGACACAACGAACTGTTGCAAATCCGTTACTGCAAGGAAAGCTCCGAACCAGATGCTTTGTAGCGCGCATTCTATTGTATCAGACCATCTCCATTTGACTTCAGTGGTGTCAGAGCTGAGATCTGTTCTGTGCTTTTTTTTTTGGCGCGGGATTTGCCGAGCGGTCTTAGGCGCTGCAGTCATGGACTGCGCGGCTGGTCCCGACGGAGGTTCGAGTCCTCCCTCGAGCATGGGGGTGTGTGTTTGTCCTTAGCGTAATTTAGGTTAAGTAGTGTGTAAGCTTAGGGACTAATGATGTTAGCAGTCCCATAAGATATCACACACATTTGAACATTTTTTTGTTCTGTTTTCTGATGAAAGCTGGTGCCAGTGATTGCCACATTTTGGTTAGAAGGAGACCAGTCGAGGGCCTGCAACAAACCCGTCTGCACGATAGGCACAGTGGACCTGCACTTAGAATTATGGTCTGGGGTGCGACTTCGTACGACATCACTCTCATGGTTATCCACGCACCCTGAGTGCAAACCTGTGCTTCAGTCTGGTGATTCGACAAGTTGTGGTGCCTTTCTTGAACAGCACTCCAGGTAGTGTTTGCCAACAAGATAAGATGTAACGCTGTTGTAACCCAGCATGCTCTATAGAGGACCGACATGTTGCCTTGGCCTGCTCGATCACCAGATATGTCTCTTATCCAGCACTTATGACTATGGGACATCATCTGACCACAACTGCAGCGTCATCCACAACCATCATTAATCGCCCCTGTATTGTCCAACGAAGTGCGACAAGCACAGAACTCAATCCCCCAAACCGAGCGAGGTGGCCCAGTGGTTAGCACACTGGACTCTCATTCGGGAGGACGACGGTTCAATCCCGCGTCCGGCTGTCCTGATTTAGGTTTTCCGTGATTTCCCTAAATCGCTCCAGGCCAATGCCGGGATGGTTCCTTTGAAAGGGCACGGCCGATGAGACCGATGACCTCGCAGTTTGGTCTCTTCCCCCAAACAACCAACCAACCAATCAATCCCCCAAACTTACATCCGGCAATTGTACAGCACAGTTCATGCACGTTTCCATGCTCGCATTCAACATTCTGGCAGTTACACCGGTTATTAATGTACCAGCAGCTCACGTTTGTAATGGCTTTATCTCGCATTTACGTTTATCTGTGATCTTGCGATGTTAATTACTTGACTATGTTACCTGCACAAGTGTATTCCCGAAATTACTTTACTCTACAGTAATTATTTTTTTCTGTTGCGATTTTTTTCTGTGAGCGGATTTTGATTCTCACAAATTCACTCATCAAAGCATATAGGGTACTTCCCGTTGGTCTAGAATCATAAAATTTCGCAAGAAGCGAGGTTTCACAGTACACTGCAGCGTCATCCACAACCATCAATAATCGTTCCTGTATTGTCCAACGAAGTGCGACAAGCACAGAACTCAATCCCCCAAACTTACATCCGGCACCTGTACAGCACGATTCGTGCATGTTTCCATGCTTGCATTCAACATTCTGGCAGGTACATGGGTTATTAATGTACCAGCAGCTCACGTTTCTAATGGCTTATCTCGCATTTACGTTTACCTGTGATCTTGCCATGTTATTTACTTAAATATGTTACCTGCACAAGTGTATTCCGGAAATTACTTTACTCTAAATTATTTTTTTATGTTGCGATTTTTTCCCGTAAGCGGATTTTGATTCTCACAAATTCACTCATCAAAGCCTATACGGTACTTCCCGTTGGTCTAGAATCATAAAATTTCGCAAGAAGTGAGATTTCACAGTACGCCTAACATAAAAAATTCGAAAATCGTTAATATGTAATTATATAACATGAAAAAAATAATTTTCACTGTCGTTCTCGAAGGTTTTGGAATTCCGGAACCGATATCTTGGCAGTTTTGATATCGATAACAGGCAAAATACGTCAAGATTCTCGATTCCCAGAATCCATGATCTGTCTATATACATAATTAAGTTTATATGAAAGCGTCATGTCTGTTCAGACATGTCCGAAAAATTAGCCATCACGCGAAATCTGCAGCTGTGACACAAATTATGTAAATTAAAGGTGGACGGGTCAAAAAAGAACGGAAAGCAAGAAAACTAATAATATCACCTGCATCGGAACTTTATGCGAGTCAGCGGCGACCGGTGAAAATGTCTGGCTAATTGGGACTCGAACCCTGAATCTCCTTGTTCCTGGGGATTGGCGTCTACCACTGCGTCATTCTATCGCATTATTTGTCGCAAATGCTCCCCGGCCGACCCAGTTCCCACCTACCTACACCTATCCCCAGTCCTCCCCCCCCCCCCAATGTCCTATGTCCTCCATACTCAGTAACACTATATTTCCGCCGGAGGCCGAGCGTTGTTGTGCATCCACATATAACTGATACCCCTCGATGGGCAATGGATCTACATCCTTGAGTGCAATTTGCTGGATGGACTCAGGAAGTCTTTCGAAGTCCCTCGCAGAAATATTGAGCCAGGCTGCTCGCACAGCCGTCTATAATTTCGAAACTGTTGCTGGTGCAGAATTTTGAGCACGAACTAACCTCTCGACTATATTCCATAAATGTTCATGACGGGCGATCTGTGTGGCTGTGCTTCAAACCAGTCGTGAACAGCCTGCGGCCCGGTGACGTGATGCATATTCGTCCATAAATATTCTTTCGTTGTTTGGTCTCCAAGTAGCCGATCATAACCATTTACAGTGAATAATTAGTTCAGTGGGACCAGAGCATCCAGTCTATTTCAAGTAAACACAGCCCACACCATTATCGAGCCAGCACCATTTTCCACAGTGCAATTTTGACAGCTTTGGTCCGTTGCTTCGTGGGGTCTGTGCCACACTCGAACCCCACCATCAGCTCTTACCAGCTGAAATCGGGATTCATCTGACCAGGACACAGTTCTGCAGTTGTCTAGGGCACAAACGACATGGTCGCGAGGGTCCAAGAGAGACGCTGCAGCCGATGTCGTGCTGTTAGCAAAGGTACTCTCGTCGGTCGTCTGCTGCCATAGCTGATTAACGTGAATTTTTGCCACACTGTCCTAGCGGATACGTTCGGCGTACAACCCACATTGATTTCTGCGGTTATTTTGCGCAGTGTTGCTTGTCTGTTGCAATTCAATGCAAACGTCGCTGTGTCGGTTGTTACGTGAAAGCCACCGGCCACTGCGTTGTCCCTGAAGACAGGTAATGCCTGAAATATGGTATCCTCGGCACGCTCTTGACGCTCTGGATATCGGAATATTGAATTTCCTAAGGTTTTCCGAAACAGAATGTCACATGTGTCTAACTCTAGCTACCATACTGCGTTCAAAGTATGTTAATTGCCGTCGGAAACCTTTTCACATAAACACCTGAGTACAAATGACACTCCGCCAATGTACTGGCCTTTTTTTACACGTGTACACGATACTACCGCCATCTATATATGTGCATATTGCTACCCCATGACTTCTGTCACTTCAGACTATATTATGTAAGCGCGAAGTATCATTAGAGACAATACCTTTAGTACATTATATTTAAAACAGAAAATGGGATGAAAATTTAACTGAATTAACCAATAACTTCTACTAGTATGTATCTGAGATCGTTGTACAGCATTATTCAGTGTTTCTCAACCACCAGTTCACTGTTGAAGCCATCGACGTGTCCAGAATCTTTTTCGTGATTTTCTCCGCTCTTCTTCGACAATCGCTACCAGAGGTAACACAGCTGTCTTTCGTGCGTCCATTTTCGTAATGTATCTTTGTGGTTTGCGAGCCAAATAAAGTCGACTACGGACGCTGTAGAGCGCTTAGAGCGCAAATCACGTTAACCAACTCGTCCCATGTGCCGACTACGCTGCCCCACGTATGATTGGCTGTCACATATGAACGTTAGCTGCCTCGTCCCGTGTGAGGACGTCTTAAGACAGGGTGCCAAATGTACTGATGCGTCAAGTGGTCCGGCGTTTGACACAAGGCACAAATATAGCTTGCAACTTCAGACGGAACAAAAGCACCGCGCGGTGTGGCCGCGCGGTTTGAGCCGCCATGTCACGGATTGCGCGACCCCTCCCGCCGGTGGTTCGAGTCCTCCCTCGGTCATGGGTGTGTGTGTTGTTGTTAGGATAAGTTAGTTTAAGTAGTGTGTAAGTCTAGTGACCTCAGTTGTTTGGTCCCTTAGGAACTCACACACATTTGAACAACAAAAGCATTTTAGTGGAGCAGAGCCTACTAACACGCCACATTAATGATTCATATGGAAAATCGTTACGGGAAGTGGCAACAAAACGTCTATTCACGTTGGTGTGTAGAATGCATCAGACTGGCGATATACCATCTGACTTTCGGAAAAATATCATCCACGCGATTCTCAAGACTGCGAGAGCCGACAAGTGCGAGAATTATCGCACAATCGGGCTAACAGCTCCTGCGTCTCTGTTGCTGATCAGAATTATATACAGAAGAATGGAAAAGGAAATTGAGTATGTCTAAGATGACGATCAGTCTGGCTCTAGGAAAGGTAAAACATCAGGCAAGCTGGTCTGACGTTGCAGTTGATGGTGGAAGCAACACTAAAGAAAAATCAAGACACGTTCAACGGATTTGTCTACTTGGAAAAGGCATTCGACAATGTAAAATGATACAAGATGTTGGAAACCCGAGAAAGCCGGCCCGAGTGGCCGAGTGGTTCTAGGCGCTACAGTCTGGAACCGCGCGACCGCTACGGTAGCAGGTTCGAATCCTGCCTCGGGCATGGATGTGTGTAATGTCCTTAGGATAGTTAGGTTAAAGTAGCTCTAACTTCTAGGGGACTTATGACCTCAGAAGATAAGTCCCATAGTGCTCAGAGCCAAATCCGAGGAAAATATGAGTAGCTATAAGGAAAGACGGGCACTATACAATATGTACAAGAACCAAGAGGGAACAATAAGAGTGGAAAACTATGAACGAAGTGGTCGGATTAAAAAAGGTGTAAGACTGGTAGGTAATCTTTCACCCGTAGTGTTCATACTGAACATCGAAGGTGCAATGAGGGAGATAAAATAAAGGTTCAAAAGTGGAATTAAAATTCAAGGTGAAAGGATATCAATAATATGAATCGCTGATGACATTGCTATCCTCAGTGATAGTTAAGTAGAATTACAGGATTAGTTGAATGGAATGAAGTCCAATGAGTACAGAATATGGACTGAATGGCGGAGCTAATGAGAACTAGCATAAATGAGAACAGCGACAAAATGAACACCAGAATTGGGGATCACGAAGTAGACAATGTTAAGGAATTCTGCTACCTGGGCAGAAAAATAACCTATAACTGACGGAACACGGGGGTTATAGAAAGTGGACTAGCACTGGCAAAAAGGTCATTCCTGGCCATGAGAAGTCTACTGGTATCAAACATAGGCCTTCATTTGCGGAGGAAATTTCTGAGAATGTGCCTTCAGCATTGTATGGTAGTGAAACATAGACTGTGTGAAAACCAGAACAGAAGAGATTCGAAGCATTTGAGATGCGGTGCTACAGAATAATCTTGAAAATTAGGTGGACTGATAAGGTAAGGAATAAGAAGGTTCTCCACAGAATCGGAGAGGGAAGGAATGTATGGAAAACACTGACAAGAAGAAGGGGCGGATTGGTAGGTTATCAGCGAAGACATCACGGAATAACTTCTATGGTACGAGATGGAGCTGTAGAGAGTAAAAACTTTAGAGGAAGACAGAGACTGGAATACATCTAGCAAACAAATGAGGATATAGGCTGCACGTTCTACGCTGTGTTGAAGACGAGGGCACAGAATAGGAAATCATGGTGGGCCCATCAAACCAGTCAGAAGGCTGAAGACCCAAAAAACAGCGAATTTTGTACCGCAGGAACAACAAGGGCGAGCTGAAGAGTAATGCCTTCGAATCTTTTACGTGAAATGTATTAAATATTTTAAATAAGACATATGTCAGTAACATTCTACATTTTTGTTTTTCATGCCTACATATTTGCAGCACTCTACCACTGGAGGGCTCCGAATTGTAGCGTGCAACACGACGGTGTGCGACGTAATTATGTAGGTGCGTGAGAAGTAGCGTGGAGTTTCGAATTCGAAGAGTTTGTCCACACACGGCTCACCCTCGTCATTAACGTGGCAATGCCAGACTACACACGAACGCTGCGACTATCCGACACCTTGGGTGCTCCGTCGTCGATCTTCCTCCATACAGCAACCCGCTTAGTCCCATCCGGTTTTCATCTATTTCCAAAACTTAAAGAACACCTTCGAGGACTTCACTTTCATAGTGATGAAGCGGTACAAGCAGAGATGAGGTTGTCATTCCGTCAACAAAGTCAAACGGTCTGTTGTGATGGTATCAATAAACCGGTTTCTCCTTGGGAAAAATGTGTTTGTCGCCAGGGTGGCTATGTTGAAAAATAAATATGTAGACATGAAGAATAAAGATGTAGACTGTTAATAATATTTGTTCTATTTAAAGAACTTTAAGAATTTTCACATAAACACGTCGGAGATTTTTTTTCAGCACGTCCTCGTACTAATAGTCAGTGTTTATGAAATGATTTGCGCAGTTAACTTTAAACGTGATTTCAATACTTATATTAACAATTGCGTTATTTTGGAGGCTTATATACACTACTGGCCATTAAAATTGCTACACCAAGAAGAAATGCAGATGATACACGGGTATTCATTGGACAAAAATATTATACTAGAACTGACACGTGATTACATTTTCACTCAATTTGGGTGCATAGATCCTGAGAAATCAGTACCCAGAACAACCACTTCTGGCCATAACAACGGCCTTGATACGCCTGGGCATTGAGTCAAGCAGAGCTTGGAGGCGAGTACAGGTACAGCTGCCCATGCAGCTTCAACACGATACCACAGTTCATCAAGAGTAGTGACTGGCATGTTGTGACGAGCCAGTTGCTCGGTCACCATTGACCAGATGTTTTCAATTGGTGAGAGATCTGGAGAATGTGCTGGCCAGGGCAGCAGTCGAACATTTTGTGTAACCAGAAAGGCCCGTACAGGACCTGCAACATGCGGTCGTGCATTATCCTGCTGAAATGTAGGATTTCGGAGGGATCGAATGAAGGGTAGAGTCACAGGTAGTAACACATCTGAAATGTAACGTCCACTGTTCAAAGTGCCGTCAATGCGAACAAGAGGTGACCGAGACGTGTAACTAATGGCACATCATACCATCACGCCGCATGATACGCCAATAAGGTGATGACGAATGCACGCTTCCAATGTGCGTTCACCGCGATGACGCGAAACACGGAAGCGACCACCATGATGCTGTAAGTAGAACCTGGATTCATCCGAAAAAAATGACGTTTTGCCATTCGTGCACCCAGGTTCCTCGTTGAGTACACCATCGCAGGCGCTCCTGTCTGTCATGCAGCGTCAAGGGTAACCGCAGCCATGGTGTCAGAGCTGATAGTCCATGCTGCTGCAAACGTCGTCGAACTGTTCGTGCAGATGGTTGTTGTCTTGCAAACGTCCCCATCTGTTCACTCAGCGATCGAGACGTGGCTGCACGAACTGTTACAGCCATGCGGATAAGATGCCTGTCATCTCGACTGCTAGTGATACGCGGCCGTTGGGATCCAGCACGGCGTTCCATATTACCCTCCTGAACCCACAGAGTCCATATTCTGCTAACATTCATTGGATCTCGACCAACGCGAGCAGCAATGTCGCGATACGATAAACCGGTATCGCGATAGGCTACAATCCAACCTTTATCAAAGTCGGAAACGTGATGGTACGCATTTCTCCTCCATATACGAGGCATCACAACAACGTTTCACCAGGCAACGCCCGTCAACTGCTGTTTGTGTATGAGACATCTGTTGGAAACTTTCCTCATGTCAGCACGTTGTAGGTGGCACCACCGGCCCCGACCTTGTGTGAATGCTCTGAAAAGCTAATCATTTGCATATCACAGCATTTTCTTTCTGTCGGTTAAATTTCGCGTCTGTAGCACGTCATCTTTGTGGTGTAGCAATTTTAATGGCCAGTAGTGTAGAAAAGAGTTAAATGGTTTGCAGAATGACGGTCTCTTTAGCTCCTGTAACAATAGTCTCACAAGTTTTCGAATGGATGCTTTGTAAAATTAAAATCGCGGCTAATATTACCTGAGATAGCTTGCGAAGAAAACGTCGTCTGCACGACGCTTCGAGAACAGGAGACAGCGCCTAGAGCGGCAGCTGTTGTTCTTCCGTTGCTGTTTTGCGCAACAGCTGCATCAGGGGGCCCTTATCATCGCCGGGAGAAACACTCGCGCCCCGCCACTGAGTCTTTCCCTAAACAGGATTAGCGCTCTGCTGTGCTACGTGTTTTTCCAGCCACCGGGCTCCGAATCCGTTTCCGATAATACGCGTTCCGGCAAGCTGTTATTTCGGAGGACAGCCGTCACGCGGCTCGATGCCATCCATCGCGCACGGCCGAAAAATGAAGACTAAGCATTCGCAAATCGGATTGCCCGAGAGTGGTGCATGACAGCTTTGCCTGCCTCGCCCGGGAAGCGTCCGGCCTGAGACGCATCAGATACTCAGCGTGGTCCAGCCAGTGGCTTTCAGTAGAACTAGATTACGATTAACGCATGATTGGCATGAATTCAGTGAAGATGTGATGACATGAAATGATATCAGCAACACTGGTCAGAAATGTGAAGAAGACTGGGGCACATTTTCGTGGATTTCTTTTCGGAATTTTAAAATTTCTTTTTTTCCGTGTTTAAAATTCTTTAGTCTTACGTTTTTATTAAACTTAGTATATACACTGATAGGCCAAAACTTTATACCACTGCCCACCACTACGTAGGATGCCGCCTGGTGGCGTTGCCGGCAACTGACGGCGTACCACAGGTATGTAAGCGGAACAGAAACCCTTGCGAAGATATGGGCTGCAAATGACGAAATCCATTGAGATAAGCAATTTTACAAAGGGTAGATTCATATTACGCAGAGCCTCTGTACGAGTATCTCGAGAACGGTGAAGCTGGTCGAATGTCCACGTGCTACTGTCGTAAGCGTCTATGGAAAGAGGTAGAAGGATAGTGAAACTACCACTAGGTGCTAAATGGTTGGCCGTCCACGGCTCTTCACAATACGCGGGATTCGGAGGCTTTTCTGCTGTGTAAAGTAGGATAGATGGTGATCTATAGCATCTCAGCCGAAAGAGCACAATTCTGGTGCATGCACAAGTGTTTCACAGCACACCGTTCATCGTACATTGTTGAACATGGATCTCCACAGCAAACCATCCTTACGTGTTCACCCAACGACATGGTCAGCTTCGATTGCAGTAGGCACGAACTACTGCGATTGCCGCGCGGGGTAGCCGCGCGATGCCTTGCCACGGTTTTCGCGGCTCCCCCCGTCTGAGATTCGAGTCTTCCCTCGTGCATGGGTGTGTGTGTTGTCCTTAGCGTAAGTTAGTTGAAGTTACATTAAGTGGTGTGTAAGCCTAGGGACCGATGATCTCAGCAGTTTGGTCCCATAGGAACTTACCACAAATTTCAAAATTTTTACAACTTAACAAGATGGCCGCCGAGTGAGACAACAGGTATCTTCTTCGTCCAGTAAAAGGACTTATTTAAGAGGAAACAGTGTCAAATTTAAATTTTCTTTGTTTCATATACTTGCTGTAGTGTCAGTTCTTGTCACACAACTGAATACTATCGTCCCAGTAGAGCTTATTCTTGAAAACACTTCGTGTAATCTCAAGTCCCGATAATAGCGACATAACTTGAAATTTTGCGTGACATCAACACAAAAAATTGTGTTGAAGTTTTCTTGATAGCGCAAAATTCGTTAAAAAAAGACAGCTATTAGTTTCATCATTGTCTATTGTCGCAATGAAAGTGTAATTAAACGTTTCTAAATCGTATTTAACTAACACATTTCGTATTGTTTACTAGTTAGATAGACGCAATCTAGGTCTAAATTTTCAGAGTTATAAACGTTTAAAAACCTGACCAATCACGCTTGATAACGCAAATTCTCTAAAAGCAAAGTAATTGCTAATTCATTCTTCTGTCATTGTATCTCTAAATCAGTACAAAAACAACAACAACCGCACATAAGACCTTTGTGTCTCTTTTGTTTACATACAGCCAACCTCGCGTCCTTGACAAATTTGAAACATTCTTTAAACGTAACTATTCTTTTGAAATTCACCATGAGTAAGAAATGTGTGAGCTGTTATAGGGTAGTGAGTAGAGCGATTTATTTGCCAATCTTCTAGAAAATATTTTCACGGGGGGGGGGGGGATGCAGTGGGGAGAGTGTTGGGAGAACAGAAAAAGCTATCTCCTAGAACTGCAGAATATGCAGTAGGAACAGGAAAGGAAAATATGTTCCCTTCAGGCACAGTTGGAAGAAGGAAGGAAGGAACTGATAAGGATCAAGGGAGATAGGGGAGAGGAAAGTGGTTGGGAACTGGAGCTGGTTGGAGAACAGGAAGAAAGAGAACGCGATCTGACAGTTTTATCATCATCGCCAAAAACAGGTATCTACCACTGCCAGAGTTAAGTGGAGAAGAACCTCAGGTAGAAAAATGAGCAGGAAATGTGCAGCACACTTCAACCGAGGCCAAGAAGTCTAGGAATATATAAAGTGTTAGGAAGAAGGAAGTGCTGCTGCTAGATAGTAGCCATGGGTGAGGTTTAGGCCCCCACTTACAGGAACGTTTAGGGGCAGCGTATCAGGCCACCTGTATCTTCAAGCCAAATTCAGGGCTAAGTCATGTGATAGGGGACCTAGGGTCTTTATGTAAGGACTTTACAGAAGTGGACAATGTAGTGACAGTGAGTGGGGCTGGAAACAGCTTGGACAAGGACGGGGCATATGACATAGGTGGTGACCATGACTTGAACAAGATAGCTTCACTGACTCATGGCACCAACGTACACTTTGCTGAGCTGTTCTGGCATCATGATCGACCATACCTTGACGGAGCTGTGAGGCGAATCAGTGTGGAGTTAGGGATGGCTCTGAGGGCAGCCGACTTTGCTCATGTTTCTCTGGTGCCCTTTGGGAGTATCAACAGATGGGGTTTCACTAGGCATGGCCTACACCTAAACAGGACTGGGAAGGGAAGGTTGGTACAGCTGATTCATGGAAGTATAGGGGGTGGTTCTCGGGCCACAGATCATCAAATATCCGTTGTCATGGGTGGGAAAAGTTAGTCTTTTTTAGGATAAATCCAGACAACAGGTTCCCCTGCCTAAAGAGTATCTACAACACTTCAAAAAATACTGAAACAATCACTCACAAGACAGATTTTAAAACTGCAAATATCACACATACCAGATGTCCCAAACAAAAGCAAACCATTGGAAAGAGTAACATGGGGCATCTCACAGACTACAATCCTCCATCAAAACATGCAATCAATAAAAAAATAATTTACAACTATTAGTAGTTGAGCTCCAGTCTTTGAACTGGGCAGTAGTGCATGTTACTGAGCGCTCGTGTAGAGACACAGAAATCCAACATATCTTTTGAAATTCACCATGAGTAAGAAATGTGTGAGCTGTTATAGGGTAGTGAGTAGAGCGATTTAGTTGCCAATTTGTATGAATTTGTATGAAAGGGCGAACTCTTACCGCAGAACTGCTTCAAGGGGTGGAAGATCATGCATTTATACCAGAAAAGGAACACAGTTCAAATCAAAACGTGACCCCACTACAGTAAGTGAAAACAAACACTTCGAAATATCAGCTATTGAATTAACAGGGCTTGATATCACCAGGAAACTAATCGTTTTGTGTGTGAATAGATCTCCCAGTGGTAATATGGACACTTTTTCATTAAATTAACGTAAGTTCTAGATAAAGTCTCAAGTACAAAGGTCAGCATAATTCTGTGTGGGGACATTAACATCAACATTTAAATCAGAAATGAATCCAGCAGCGCCCTCATAAATATCCTTCAAAGTTTTGGAATATCCCTATTGGTCAATAGTGAACTAGAATTACACAATGACTGCATCAGTAGTTGAACATGTAGTCACAAACATGGACAGGAAAAATGTGATGTAGCCGTGAAAGATCTCGGACTATCAGATTGTCTCTGTGAAATCACAACAGTAAAATCATGCATTGAATCATTTCCTAAACTACAAGCGTACAAACGACATCTATCAGAAATCAGAATAAAAAAATTTTCAAAACAAGTAGTAAAACAAAGGTGGGATGTAGTGTATAAGTAAACCAATATGAATATCAAATTTTATAAATTCTCCACATTATTTAAATTGAACTTTGAAAATGCATTTCCAAAAATATGCATGTCTGTATCAACATCTCACAAAAACAGATGGATAACAGCAGGTATTAAGAAGTCCCCCCAAGTGCTTATGTACCTCAGTTCCGTTAAAAAGAGTCACATTGATCCAGAACTCTTAAATTTTGTCATAGATACAAAAATATCTATAGGGAGCTACTGATTGGCGCAAAAAACTCATTTAATGACAAAATAATACATAGGCAAACAAATGCAGAGTCACATACTGCTAAGGGAGGGGGATAAGGTAATAAATGATCCAAAAGACTAAGCAAACTATGTAAACGAGAATTTTTTCGGTATTGCAGAGAAGTCACAGCAAAAATTCGCCAAAACAAATATAACGCCAGTAAATAATGTTGCACTACATACAGTTGGCTTACTTCCAACCACAGAGAATGAAGTCAATAAAACTGTTCAAAAACTAAAAAATATAAAGTCAGTAGGCTTAGATGAAGTACCAATGTGTGTACTGAAACAATGCATAGAGATTATACAAGGCCCCTTAACAAATATAATAAATTAATCCTTCACATCAGGGACATTTCCAGAGCAGTTAAAACAAGCAAGAGATGTACCTTTGCTTAAGATAGGTAATGCAGAAGACATAGAAAATTACCAGTCCATTTCCCTGCTGTCACCATTCTCAAAAATAATAGAACCAATTGTAAAAGACAGATTAATGAATTAACTGAATAAATACAATCTTTTAAGTGAATCACCGTTTGGTTTCTGAAGTGGAAAAAATACACAGTCAGCCATAGCAGAATTCACAAAGTAGTGCTTGATGCTCTTGTCAAAGATGTGTGTGTCACAGACATATTTTTGGATCTTTCTAAGGTCTTTGATACAGTTGACCACAAGAGTCTATTAAATAAACTAGAAGCATTAGGAATAAGAGAGGCAGCTAATGACTGGTTTCGATCATACTTAGCAGATAGGGTACAAAGAGTAGAGATAACACGTACATCAAAGAGATGTAAACATTTAGTAAAACACTTATCAAAAACTAAAATATATTAATATAGGTGTTCCGCAAGGTAGCATATTAGGAGCAATGCTATTCCTGATATACATTAATGACTTTCCCAGTAGTGTTACTCATGGTGAAAAAATTCTCTTCGCTGATGACAGCAATATTACAGTCACTGAGAAAACAAGAGAACTACTTGCAGAGAAAGCAAGTAAAACTCCCAAGGAAGTTTACAATTGATCAGTATGCAATAAAGTGAAGCGTGAACACACGAAGGTATTTGCAAACAGAATGTCCTCAGCATGTTATGTCCTTAGAATCCTATCATCAGTGTGTAACATGCAGTGTCTTTTAGTTCTTTTGGTTGCATACTACATATATGTCCACTCAATTCATAGCTATAGCATTCTGTTTTGGGGAACAAATGTACAAAATTTGAATACAATTTTCAAACTTTAGAAGAGAGCCATAAGAATACTAACTAAATATAGTAATTGAGCTCATTGTAAAGATCTGTTCAAAACACTGGGGATTTTAACTGCCGCATGTGAATACATTTACCACTCAGTAGTACACATCAAAAATAACATTGGTAATTGCTGCACAAACTGCTCTGTCCATGACCATGGAACAAGAGCTAGACTCAACTTACATTTACCAAGAAAAAACAAACATAAAATTCAAAACAGCATTTTCTTCCAAGGATGCTGGGCAGAGTACAAGTGCAACGGCCTAATACCTGAAATATGTTTTGATTTTTGGAAACTTTGATATTATTGTCTATGATCTTGAGAGGTGGTGTCTGTGTACTGTAGAGCATCTTAACTATTGTTTGGCCAACCTTGTAGAATTTTATATAAGATTGCATTTCATGGGCTTTTATTTAAATGATCATTTTAGTACATAAAGTTGCCAACCTTTCACCGTAAGACTTTTCTTAGAAGCTAAAATCAAGTTGCACCTTCAGTGGCAGGGTTAATAGTGTTTTGTACCATTTCCATCCCTCCTACGGAGGGTGCATAGTTTGTGTGCTTGTGTAAATTGTTAAAACTCTTAGTTTAAAGTAATCTGGTGTGTTGCAGATTTGCACTAGTGTAGTTTTTCAGATGCTGTTGTGAGTGGTCGTAACTATGGCCGTGTCAAAAGGTTCTCTGCCGGAAAGCTCATACAGTCAAAGCTTGTTTCTTTCTGCCTCTGAATAAATTATAACTTTGATATTTAGAGGGTGCTTTCTGATTATAATTTTGAATCTATTTCTTTTAAAAAATGCTTTTAAGCACTATTTAAGTTAATATAATTCCCATTTGTTAAAAGGAATTTGGTTGTGATTTCATCAGTTACTCACTGGCAACTACTTCCATGCTTACATAGTGTGATTAAATGTGTTAATGTTCTCGATGAATCGCTTGTAAATAAAATAAATTCTTAAGAATATTCTTTGAAAACAAATCACGGTTCAGCCAGTATGTCCACCTTTGTTACCGATAAGAGCGGTGAAGCGTCGTGGTATGGAAGCAATGTGGCCTTGGTAGGTCGCTGGAGGGAACTGGCTCCACATCTCCACGCATGGGTCACCTAATTCCCATAAATTACGGCGGGTGGGGGGGGGGGGGGGTCAATGAGCTCTATCCCAGATGTGTTCGATCCTAGTTCAGATCTGGTGAGTTCGGGGGTCAGTAAGTCAATTAGAACTCGCCACTGTGTCCCTTGAACTACTCTATCACACTCCTGGCCTTGCTTTAAAATGCCACTGTCATCGGGAAACATGATTCCCACGAAGGGGTGTACGGAGTCTGCAACCAGTATAAGATACTCCCTGGCCGTCAAGGTGTCTTGCACGAGCTCCACTGGACCCATGGATGCCCACATGAAGCATAATGGAACTGCCATCAGCTTGTCCCTGTCCCAAAATATTCAAATGTGTGTGAAATCTTATGGGACTTAACTACTAATGACATCAGTCCCTAAGCTTACACACTACTTAACATAAATTATCCTAAAGACAAACACACACACCCACGCCAGAGGGAGGACTCGAACCTCCGCCGGGACCAGTCGCACAGTTCATGACTGCAGCACCTAAGACCGCTCGGCTAATCCCGCGCGGCTCCATCCCACAATACAGGTGTCAAGGAGTTCTTCACCCGGAAAACGACTGAGCGAGGTGGCGCAATGGTTAACACACTGTGTTGCCATTCAGAAGGACGACTTTTGAAACCCATGTCAGGCCATCCTGATTTGGGTTTTCCATGATTTCCCTAAATTGTTTCTGGAAAATGCCAGGGTTTCCTCTGATAGGGTACGGCCGATTTCCCTCTTCATTCTTCCTAATTCGAGCTTGTGCTCCATCTCTAATGACCCTACTGTCGACAGGACGTTGAACATTAACTTCCTACTCTTCTTGGAAGACGACGGATTGGCACCATCCCATCGACATTTGAAGAAGTTGTTGGGATTCATCAGACCATGCAGTGCTCTGCCACTGCCAGACATACCAGCACTCGGAACGACAGACAGACACTACCTAACAAACGCGGACGAGAGACAGATTAACAAGCTGGGGACGAGACACTGACCGAATGGCGAGATCATAGCGCCCGTTAAATGCACGTGAACACGTAACCTTTCCCCTTTCCCACCAGAGTTAGACACCAAAGCTGCGACTGCGGCGCCACCACCAGAAACGGAGGGCGACTGTTTCACACTACGCGCTGTGGCGCGCTCTTCAAAACAGCAATTTTTACCACGGCTCACTGGCTATTATGTAGGTGCTCACAATGTTCTGCCTGGTCAGTGTAAACGCTGTTCTATGCAATATACCGTTTCGTGGGAAGTAATTTTGCCTTTCAATAAATTTCGAATGATTTTGGGACCAAACCTGAAAACAATAAATCAACTTATACCTTACGTAACATCAGGTAGCTTTGTACATGTTTCACTGCAGCCCATCTCAAGGTAAGCGACGCTGAGGAGTGGAAGCTGCGATTTGTGAGCAAATGCGCCGCACAAGTTTCCTGCTCTGCAGCGTGCCCCACGAACTGCCGGAAAGAGTCCGAATCTTCAGAGCTACTCTGCAGTAAATGAAAAAAATAAGGGGAGTCGAGAAGAACAAACGCCTGCTTCGGGTGGGTCCTCATCGCTGGGATGCAAAGCAGCTCCACCAGCGGGAGACGTTCGTTATTAAAACGCGAGGGGGAAAGGGGCAGGCAGCAAGCATAAGCAATGAGGAAGTGGAACGGACAATATGCAGCGAGACATTGTCAGCGCAGCCGGCGACTGCGCTTCGCCGGCGCAGCTGCGGACGATTCTAGCCAATAAGAACGCTCCACCTGTACCGCCGCAGCAAAACAAGAGGGCAAGCCAACAACAGGCCAGTGCGCGGCTGTCTTTGTCTGGGTATGTCTGCCTTGTCGACTGTTTTTTTTTGTCGTACTCATCAGTCTCGTGGCGGTGGGGACGGGGACGAGAGGGGCGCAGTAAATGCTGCGCATTAGCAAATGCGTTTCTGTCATTATGCGCATAACGTCAGAAAGGAACATTTTGCGACATCGTAGGATAATTCGTGGATGGTAAAATGATAATGAAAGAAATGATCGCAGTGATATTCTTGCTGATTCCTACCAGATAAGTAATTGTCTTAAGGTGAAATTAATCACTGTTGCCTTCATCAAAGATCGACTTATGAGTCCCTACATCTACATCTACATTTATACTCCGCAAACCACCCAATGGTGTGTGGCGGAGAGCACTTTACGTGTCATTACCTCCCTTTCCTGTTACAGTCGCGAATGGTTCGCGGGAAGAACGACTGCCGGAAAACCTCCGTGCGCGCTCGAATATATCTAATTTTACATTCGTGATCTCCTCGCGAGGTATAAGTAGGAGGAAGCGCCCTCTCGAAACCTGGCGAGCAAGCTACACCGCGATGCAGAGCGCCTGTCTTGCAGAGTCTGCCACTTGAGTTTGCTAAACATGTCAAAAACGCTATCAAACTTACCAAATAATCCTGTGACGAAACGCGCCGCTCTTCTTTGGATCTTCTTTACATCCTCCATCAACCCGATCTGGTACGGATCCCACACTGATGAGCAATACTCAAGTATAGGTCGAACGAGTGTTTTGTAAGCCACCTCCCTTGTTGATGGACTACATTTTCTAAGGACTCTCCCAATGAATCTCAACCTGGCACCCGCCTTACCGACAATTAATTTTATATGATCATTCCACTCCAAATCGATCCGTACACATACTCCTAGATATTTTACAGAAGTAACTGCTACCAGTGTTTGTTCCGCTATCATATAATCATGCAATAAAGGATCCTTCTTTCTATGTATTCGCAATACATTACATTTGTCTATATTAAGGGTCAGTTGCCACTCCATGCACCAAGTGCCTATCCGCTGCAGATATTCCTGCATTTCACTGCAATTTTCTAATGCTGCAACTTCTCTGTACATTATAGCATCATCCGCGAAAACCCGTATGGAACTTCCGACACTATCTACTAGGTCATTTATATACATTGTGAAAAGCAATGGTCCCATAACACTCCCCTGTGGCACGCCAGAGGGTACTTTAACGTCTGTAGACGTCACTCCATTGAGAACAACATGCTGTGTTCTGTTTGCCAAAATCTCTTCAATCCTGCCACACAGCTGGTCTGGTATTCCGTAGGCTCTTACTTTGTTTATCAGGCGACAGTGCGGAACTGTATCGAACGCCGTCTGGAAGTCAAGGAAAATGGCATCTACCTGGGAGCCTGTGTCTAATATTTTCTGGGTTTCATGAACAAATAAAGCGAGTTGGGTGTCACACGATCGCTGTTTCCGGAATTCATGTTGATTCCTACACAGTAGATTCTGGGTTTCCAGAAATGACATGATACGCGAGCAAAAAACATGTTCTAAAATTCTACAACAGATCGATGTCAGAGATATAGGCCTATAGTTTTGCGCATCTGCTGGACGACCGTTCCTGAAAACTGGGACTACCTGCTCTCTTTTACAATCATTTGGAACCTTCCGTTCCTCTAGAGACTTGCGGTACACGGCTGTTAGAAGGGGGGCAAGTTCTTTCGCGTTCTCTGTGTAGAATCGAATTGGTATCCCGTCAGGTCCAGTGGACTTTCCTCTGTTGAGTGATTTCAGTTGCTTTTCTATTCCTCGGACACTTATTTCGATGTCAGCCATTTTTACGTTCATGCGGTGACTTAGAGAAGGAACTGCAGTGCGGTATTCCCCTGTGAAACAGCTTTGGAGAAAGGTGTTTAGTATTTCAGCTCCCTATGTGCATCAACACCAATAAAAGTTAAATAAAGCGAGAAAAGCACCATTCATAGGGTCTCCTGATGCGCGGATTGATTTCAAAATATTGCCTAAGTCACTGTCCAGTTGCTAACCACCAGTGCCTCCATGAAATGTATTTGCAGTTCCGATATGGACAACCATCAGCTGCATAGTATAATCACAACAATGAATATGTATCCATGCATGTCCGAAGGAGCTTAGCATCATAATTCGGAATAACACAGGCACTGCAATATCGTATTTAGCGACTTTATATTAAAATGGCTCCCCTGTATGGGAATATACGTAATGGATGTTCGCGTACAGGTTGTAGACGCCTGATTGACGAAATATGGAATTTGGGCCTGGCCGTAACTCATGTTCGGATAGCCTTAAAGTACGGCTTTCGCTCGCGATAAGCGGGATATCGGGGTTCGAGTCCCGGTCAGGGACAAATTTACATTGTCGACATTCCATTATACAGCTGACGGTTTTCCATATTCGCGTCTATGCATGCATTTCGTGTATTTCATAACTGTTGTACTCACCACAGTGACTGTTCCTTCAGACACGCATGCACGCCTCATGGCATCGTTATTCGGAATAATACAGGCACTGCAGTATCGTACCAATGCACCTGTCGAATTAGCCCTAAATGAAACCAAATTAGAATTATATTAATACCGTCAGCTGCTGACGGGTGTTGATATATATCAACGGGGACAGGTGAAAATGTGTACCCCGACTGGGAATCGAACCCGGGGTCTCCTGCTTACATGGCAGACGCTCTATCCATCTGAGCCACCGAGGACACAGAGGATAGTACGATTGCAGGGCCGGCCGGAGTGGCCGAGCGGTTCTAGGCGCTACAGTCTGGAACCGCGCGACCGCTATGGTCGCAGGTTCGAATCCTGCCTCGGGCGTGGATGTGTGTGATGTACTTAGGTTAGTTAGGTTTAAGTAGTTCTAAGTTCTAGGGGACTGATGACCACAGCAGATAAGTCCCATAGTGCTCAGAGCGATTTGAACCATTTGAACGACTGCAGGGGCTATCTCGCGCACGCCTCCCGCGAAATCCACATTCTTACCTTGTATGTCCACGCATTACAGTCGTTGTTTCCCACCCCAACATACTCATTACTCGTGGAAGACATTCTTACCAAATCCCGTGAGAGTTCAGGGAATATGTGTGCATCCGCACATAAGAAGAAGGTCATGGCCGGTATTGCCAGAACTATATACTTCTATGGATATGGTGTCTGTTCTTTCGGACATGTCCCAGCCAACGTTCGGCTGGGGTGAGGAAGCGCCCTTCTGACGTTTCAGCTAAGCACAGCTATTGACATGGTACACACGTACCGTTTATTTTACATTTTATGCGAGTCTTTTGCCCTTTTGGGCATCCTGTATTAATGTTGGACCATGCCTCTTTGGGCAGTTTGTAGTTTTAGTGTGTTCCGAAGAAGGCGTGGTTATCCGCGCCGAAACCTAGGTCAACATCTGGTTTCTATTTGCAATCGAGTCGGATTCCTTATAATCATCACGTTAATGCCTCGGCGACCAGATTCACTTGATGTAAATCCTGTGCAACCCATCTAGGTCGCAAATGGGCGCCATCACTGCGTACGCAAATCAGCGGCCCGTTATTTACGTGAATTACATGACCTGTGCGTAGAAATCTAATTCCACATACCTCCACAAACCTACCAACAAACTGTCGGGTCCCTGATACGCAGTCAGTGATATATTTCGTTCCAAAGACTGGCAAATGAGCTATTAAGAAGGTGGTCATAATATTTTGGCTCATCAGTGTACACTCAGAGCAAAGCCACCATTAGCAAACCCATCGAATGTTTCCAAATAATGTGAACCTAGCGATACCATTGTTGATTGAAATCTCAGTACTGACCGATTATCAATTACTGATACCGAAGTAAATTGCCAAAAATGACACAAAAAATACCAAATTCTTAGTAACATAAATTGAGTGAAAGGAGGAGTGTTACATAAAACAGGCCCCTTTCAACCTAATATGACCAGCACAAGTATTTGTTTAACCTTTCAGAAATGCACAAAGACTGTTTAAACCTACTTTAGCGCGCTCCTAATCTGAAGTTCTGTAATTGTGAACAAACAAAATTCTAGTTGTTAATTATTCTAAGTCCTCATACTGAAAAAACGTTTCAAAGTCTTTGCGATCGGTACATGCAAAATACTGTTAAGTCCCAAACAAACAGTTCGGTTGACACTAATTTTTCTAAGTCCACACAAAGTAAACATACATCAGACTTGGCGTGATTGTCACACATGAAATTTTTACAAGCCGACGACCAAATCCTTAGAAAATATTTCCGTTGCACACATGAGGTAAGGTCCAGCCACACATGCGCCCCATCTGGTCACGCTTTCTGCTCCAACTGAATACAAACCCTGCGCGAAAATGGTAGCCGGTACTTACAGCCTCGCAGTGATGTGAATCAAGCTCAGGCACTTTTGACTTCCGAAAGCATCCATATACTATACATTTCATGTTAAGTACATTAATGGCCATTAAAATTGCTACACCACGAACATGACGTGCTACAGACGCGAAATTTAGCCGACAGGAAGAAGATGCTGTGATATGCAAATGATTAGCTTTTGATAGCATTCAAACAAGGTTGGCGCCGGTGGCGACACCTACAACGTGCTGACATGAGGAAAGTTTCCAACCGATTTCTAATACACAAACAGTAGTTGACCGGTGTTGCCTGGTGAAACGCTGTTGTGATGCCTCGTGTAAGGAGGAGAATTGCGTACCATCACGTTTCCGACTTTGATAAATAGTTCAAATGGCTCTGAGCACTATGGGACTTACCTTCTGAGGTCATCAGTCCCCTAGAACTTAGAACTACTTAAACTTAACTAACCTAAGGACATCACACACATCCATGCCCGAGGCAGGATTCGAACCTGCGACCGTAGCGGTCGCACAGTGCAAGCTGTAGCGCCTAGAACCGCTCGGCCACCCCGGCGGCGACTTTGATAAAGTTCGGATTGTAACCTATCGCGATTGTGTTTTATCGTATCGCGACATTGCTGCTCGCGTTGGTCGAGATCCAATGACTTCGCCAAATATGGAATCGGTGGGTTCAGGAGGGTAATACGGAACGCCGTGCTGGATCCCAACGGCCTGGTATCACTAGCAGTCGAGATGACAGGCATCTTATCCGCATGGCTGTAACGGATCGTGCAGTCACGTCTCGATCCCTGAGTCAATAGATGGGGACGTTTCCAAGACAACAACCATCTGCGCGAACAGTTCGATGAGGTTTGCAGCAGCATGGACTATCAGCTCGGAGACCATGGCTGCCGTTACCCTTGACGCTGCATCACAGACAGGAGAGCCTGCGATGGTATACTCAACGACAATCCTGGGTGCACGAATGGCAAAACGTCATTTTTTCGGATGAATCCAGGTTCTGTTTACAGCATCATGATGGTCGCATCCGTGTTTGGCGACATCGAGGTGAACGCACACTGGAAGCGTGTATTCGTCATCGCCATACTGGCGTATCACCCGGCTTGATGGTATGGGGTGCCATTAGTTACACGTCTCGGTCACCTCTTGTTCGCATTGACGGCACTTTGAACAGTGGACGTTATGTTTCAGATGTGTTACGACCCGTGGCTCTATTCTTCATTCGATCTCTGCGAAACCCAACATTTCAGTAGGATAATGCACGACCGCATGTTGCAGGCCCTGTACGGGCCTTTCTGGATACAGAAAATGTTCGACTGCTGCCCTGGCCAGTCAACCAATCGATAACGTCTGGTCAATGGTGGCCGAGCAACTGGCTCGTCACAATACGACAGTCACTACTCTTGATGAACTGTGGTATCGTGTTGAAGCTGCATGGGCAGCTGTACCTGTACATGCCATCTAAGCTCTGTTTGACTCAATGCCCAGGCGTATCAAGGCCATTGCCTCTGAGCACTGACTTAACATCTGCGGTCATCCGTCCCCTAGAACTGAGAACTACTTAAATCTAACCAACCTAAGGACATCACACACATCCATGCCCGAAGCAGGATTCAAACCTGCGACCGTAGCAGTCGCGCGGTACCGGACTGAAGCGCCTAGAACCGCTCGGCCACACCGGCCGGCTATCAAGGCCATTATTACGGCCAGAGGTGGTTGTTCTGGGTACTGACTTCTGAGGATCTATGCACCCAAATTGCGTGAAAATGTAATCACATGTCAGTTCTAGTACAATATGTTTGTCCAATGAATACCCGTTCATCATTTGCATTTCTTCTTGGTGTAACAATTTTAATGGCCAGTAGTGTATAAATATTACCCATTAATTTGGACGCAAATTTCATCAGCTGTTCAGTGCTGCTCGTAGTTTGAGTGTAACATTATTGATTTTTGCCGGCCGCGGTGGTCTAGCGGTTCTGGCGCTGCAGTCCGGAACCGCGGGACTGCTACGGTCGCAGGTTCGAATCCTGCCTCGGGCATGGGTGTGTGTGATGTCCTTAGGTTAGTTAGGTTTAAGTAGTTCTAAGTTCTAGGGTACTTATGACCTAAGATGTTGAGTCCCATAGTGCTCAGAGCCATTTGAACCATTAATGATGTTTTTCACAAATAGTGCTTTTGTTCATATGGACGTCATCTTACGTCGTTATATCATTAATAAATATTAAACAATTAAACTAATTATAGTCATACATCTGTAATTACACTTGTTTACCAATGCTGCTCCTAATTTAACTACTGTGTGTTTTATCTAGTAGATAATTCACTACTTCGTATGCGGAATATATGTTGTGCCCTGTAATTTAAAACATGTAATATTCACAAAAAATCTCCCATAACATATCGAGAGCACTCAGTGAAACCTATCCATTGCCCCTACATTTTTATGAATCGCTTAAATTATTAGTGAAGTATTACTAATTGAAGATCGTTTTATATCCAAAACATTTAACATCAAATAATTTGAAAACTAAATCTCTTATCATTGACGTGTCTTTATTCAAGCACTCGTCTAATTTTTGTCTTTAAGACTATGTGGCTGGCCTCTCTGTCACTGGTTTGGTTTAGTTTTTGTTTAGTGTTACCCTTATTTCGTATTTTCTATATTCAGGCAGTTCGGCCATGGGCGGCTACCGCCCCTCCATTTAAACGGTTGGGTTTTCCCACCACGCGGCCTGTGTCTCTGACCTGCATTTAGGATTTCTCATGCTTTCATCTGCCAGTCATCACACATCAAAGGAGCGCTGCCTTCTGGCAGGGCCGCAAAGCTCGTTCGACTCATCACGGCCCTCTCGGCTCTCGAAACACGCTTTCTTTGCTATCAAAATATTCGCCGATTAAGCTGTTGGCATTATATCAGGACGTGCGAGCACGACGGACATCTGTTGTTACAGCTTTCCGGAGCCATTTCCGGACTGTACCGCCTCAGCTTCACTTCCCAAATTCTGTTGACTTCGTGAATGTTGTGATTTACGCTTAGTTACTTTTGAGTAATGAGTGTTTTTGCTAATGAAAGTGTTTCGAGTGTGTGCGAGCGATGCCAGGTTGTGCTGTTTTGACCGTAATTCTCACAATCGCAACACAGAAGATGGTTCAAATGGCTCTGAGCACTGTGGGATTTAACATCTGAGGTCATCAGTCTCCTAGAACTTAGTACTACTTAAACCTAACTAACCTAAGTACATCACACACATTTATGCCCGAGGCAGGATTCGAACCTGCGACCGTAGCGGTCGCGCAGTTCCAGGCTGAAGCGCCTAGATATATCTAATTAAATCCTCTGTAAAATCACATTTAGAAGCTTCCAATCTCTTCTGGTCTGAACTGTACAAATTGCACGTTTCACCTCCGCACGAGACTATATTCCAGCAAAAACCTTCAGAGAATACTTCCTAATACTAAATTTATATTAGATGTTAAAATATTATCCTCTTTGAGTTATAAATTTCTTCCTATTTCCAGTGAGCGTTATCTGTCCTCTATTTCGGTTATCACCAGTTATTTTGCTGCACAAATAGAAAACCCTTCTGCTACTTTCGGTATCGCAGTTCAATCTAATTCCATTCGGGAATGTTCCATTACCCTCGTTTTATTTTTGTTGTTATTGACCTTCAAGCCTCTTTGAACACACTACTCTTTTCAGCACGCTATGTATTCTGTTTAACTGATGTGCCAGTCTTTGCCGCGTATGGCAGTGTTCTGCTATCGGCAGTGTTTTTATTTCTGTTCCCTGAGCTTTAACTCCTTTTAGAAATTCCTCCTTGGTTTGTTTTGCTGCTTGTTCAGTGTTCAGATCGAATAACATCACGGATAGGCCACAACTTCTCACTTTCTTCAAAATCACTGCTTTTTTCAAAAAATGGTTCAAATGGCTCTGAGCACTATGGGACTTAACAGCTATGGTCATCAGTCCCCTAGAACTTAGAACTACTTAAACCTAACTAACCTAAGGACAGCACACAACACCCAGCCATCACGAGGCAGAGAAAATCCCTGACCCCGCCGGGAATCGAACCCGGGAACCCGGGCGTGGGAAGCGAGAACGCTACCGCACGACCACGAGATGCGGGCCTGCTTTTTTCTATTAACTGCCATCTCGTTTCTGAAATACTTGCAGATAAAATTTCATTCCCGTTATTTTGCCCCTGCTACCTACAGAATCGCAAACAGTTTATACCCGTCACCACAGTCAAAAGCTTTCTCTAAATCAAAACATGCTAAGTCGTAGGTTTGCCTTTCTTAATCTTCTAAGATAAGTTTGGGGCCAGTATTGCCTAACACGTTCCTTTATTTCTATGGAACGCAGACATTTTGTCCGATGTCGGCCCTGATTTATTGAAGTGATGGTTTAACGTCATTTTTATTCAATTTTACTTTTTATACTTTCAGAGCAAGGGGCTTATGGTTTTATTCTCTCAGTGTTTCACACTTTTTGTGTTTTAACACTAATTCAGTTTTAGTTACTTTATTTCTGCTTTTATAGTTTACAATTTTATGTCTTTTACAGTTTCCCACATCCATTCTTCTACCCTTTGGATACATTAGCGAAAATTTTTTACATAACTGACTTTTTGCAGTTTCGAGACACACTCTTGTTAAAACCACATCATCGCTACAACTTCCCTCTCCCCCCTCTCCTTCCACTCCAATCAACCTTCCTTCCTTCTTTCCCTGCTCTCAGTCCCCCCTCTCTCTAATTTATAATTTTACTATTTTAGCGTTTTTCAGATTACACTCCCAATGTTCTACACTATTAATGTTTTAACGAGAACTTTTACACAATTAATCATTTTAGCGTAAGACTCTTGCTTGTTAAACTCATGATATCCCTACCACTCCCCATCCCTGCTTTCTTTCCTCTCTCCCAATCACCCTCGCTCCATTCTTTCCCTGCCTTTCCACCCTGTTCCATCCCTTCCTTCTCCTGCCTCGTCTGTCTCCTACAGTTAAAAACAATGACCGCAATTAAAAAACACAGTACTATTAAATGAAGTTCTGACGCAGGCAAGACAAAATGGTTCAAATGGCTCTGAGCACTATGGGACTTAACAGCTGTGGTCATCAGTCCCCTAGAACTTAGAACTACTTAAACCTAACTAACCTAAGGACATCACACACATCCATGCCCGAGGCAGGATTCGAACCTGCGACCGTAGCAGTCGCGCAGTTCCGGACTGCGCGCCTAGAACCGCGAGACCACCGCGGCCGGCCAGGCAAGACAGATTGCTGACGCATCTACTTACAAGCGAAACCCCCCCCCCCCCTTCGCACCCCCTTCAGATTTAGTGCTAAAATTGCCCAGTGGACAGCCCGTTAAAAACTGAACACAGATCAAGCATGAAAACAGGAAGAAGCTGCACTGATCTGTGAAAAAATAAACAAAATAGAAACAGCGAACGGTCCAAGCGCAAGATGTGCGACATCGAGCGAATTCTAAGAACTACGTCATGGTGGTTGCGTGGTCACGGTATCGGACCGCGAAGCGACAGATTCGTGTTCAGATTTCCCTCGTTTCCACTATTTCAAAAAATTATGAACTTTCTGTCCGGTCACTGACGTGTCTGTTCTCCTTCTTGACAATTGCCATACTATGTATTGGTTGTAGACTGTGAGTCGTATGGTTGCAATATATTATCGTCGCAAGTAAATGTGATGAATGGTGAGAGCAGATGAGGTGCCGTATAGACTTCTTATAGAAATGAAAACAGCAAATAAACGTGTATGAACTACGTTTCAACAAAGTAATTCAAGAACCAAAACTTCCAAAACGGAACGCGTGACACTTGTGCAGAAGAAATAGGAGATACGTACATCTGGTGGTCCCCTTCTTACACCTCGCTGTTAAGATGGACGTTACACCACGACATAGACATAAATCTGAATACAGCGAACAGACATGTCAATCACCGTACGAACATTCCATAATTTTGTGGAAAAAGACCGTGGGACGCTAGGAAGATTCGAACACAGATCTCACCCTTCGCAGTCCACCACCTAACCACGACCCAGTGACAAATCAAATTTGCTCGCTGTTGCACATGCTGAGCTTGGATAGTTCACTGTTTCTGTTTTCCTTCTTTTTTCACAATTTTTCATAGTTCATTAAACCTCCTTTCTATTTTCACATTTGATCTGTGTGCAGTTTCTGTCGGAGTATCTAATGGTCCTCTGCACCACAAAATCTGAGGGGGTTGCGATAGAGAATTTCCCTTGTTAGATAGATTCTACATTTGTATACTTTTTTTCTCAAAATTGCTCCATTCCATTGTGGCAGCGTGATACAGAAATTATTTCAGAATAAAAACAGTCTTGGTGGGGAAGTTACTTACAATCAGTAATGTGTTTCACCCTTTTGTGGCATCAATAAATAATAAATAGTAATAAGTAAATAATCATCAGATGGTGTAAAGGTAGATGGATATATAATCCTACCCATCGTAAGTTCATACTTGGACTTTCGCCTCCATTTTCCATTTTATATGCCTTTATGACGGATAGATTACATATCCCGCTACTTTTGCACGATCTGATGATGCCCCCAAAAGGGTAAAACGCGTCATTGATATCAAATAACTTCGCAACCAAGATTGTTTCTATTCCGAATTAATTGTTTCCTACTAACTGTAATATACGTTTAAGACTGTACATGTTTAGCTTTACTCTGGTTTAGATCTGAAGATGATTCAGAGAGATCAAAACATGTAATTAAAAATGTGTACCTGAGACTGATGAACAGCGACAATTGTTTTAAATTTATTAAAGTGATGGTCTGGCAACATTCACACCAGTCAGCATCAGCCTTCTTTGCAACTGGAATTAATACATTCTTCTTGAAGTCTGTCTCATACATCTTGCGTAAAAATATCGTCGGGTATTTAGATAAACTCTATGGGATGAGATGAGCGGCAGTGCGAATAGTTCAAATTCCAGTGAGCAGAGCCTAATCCAAGTACCTACATTTGATTTAGACAAATATGTCTTTCTGTGTTAAAGAGCTGTAGAACGGTTTTTAACTATAAGAAAATAGTGGATTTAACGTCACATGGCAGGGACTTGTTAATGTTCGAAAAATTCCTTTCTTCAGATTATTTTATTGGAATTACAATACAGGAAAGGAAATTCAGAAATAGACGACTCTCAAAAGCCATCATAGGTTAAATCCCCGTCTCTTTAGGTGACAGTATAAAGAGCGGCGTAAAAGGACTGAGAGCAGCCGTCGTGGCTTAAATTGCTTCGCGCAGCCCGGTGCAGATCAAAGGCGTTCTTTGCCAACTGCCTCGCCAGATACACATAAGACTTCGCGGAAACCCTCCCCTGTGGATCCTCTTACATGAAAGGAATAGCTCCACTGAGGTTCCTGCAAGCTGCTGTCGTAATGGTCAGGAATGCTCTTCAACGATTGTGTCACGAATAAATATGGCGGAGAGACGGCAGACATTCTTTGTAGCTTGTTTGACGTTAACAGCCAAATTCCGTCCTTTTACTTGCATTTTTCCAGCCTTCTGACTAGATTCATGCAGCCCATCTTGATTACCTCTCGTATGCCAACTTCTTAATTTCGGAGTAGCGCTTACATCCAACCTCCTCAATTATCTATAGTGCTAAATGCTTGAAACAGCGCAGAATATAAGCTACAAGCTGACTATGAAGCGGCCTCAAAGAGCAACAGAAATTTGATTTTCACTGTTTCAAATAACTACTGTCCAATTTTTGAAATTTTATAGTTGTCATATTCTACTCATTAATATGTAATATCTTACGTTATAGGTTTAGCATATTAAGTCATAAGTTAGAAACTGCGTAATTGTCTCAAGGCAGCGTAACGGCGGGCAAATTATCCAACCTGTATATTGAGTATGAGAGTACTTAGCGGCTTTCAACAAATTTTACACGTAATTTCACATCTTTCCGAAACTACTTCTTGCTGACACCTTCTAGCCCCCTTTCTCCCTCACCCCTCCCCCCCCCCCCCCCCCACACACACACACACACACTCACTCAAAAAATGATGAAATGAAAAATGTTTATCACTCACATTTTCGATGTCCGCGCAATAAAACTTTGGCGCCAGTCGTGGCGTTTTAATTTATTACATCTTTACTACAAATTCTGTCTGCCTCGATAGCGAGTCTGCTTTCCGCAGTCGTGCGGCTCAGACGTCTGTTTACGTTCCTGCCGCGGCGCCTAGCGCGTACGCGGTTGTTTGCTTCGTGTCAGCCTTCGCTGGTGCTTGCGCTTTCGAAGTAGAATGGCTCATTCGTACCGACAATCTACTATCAAGATCAGCTTTAATAATGAATTTGCACGACCGAGGGCGTTTGAAATAGAGCGATTTACACGTGAAGAAATTAAACTTGAACCACAAGGTATGATTGGCATCCACTTCTCTATCACAAGCAGTGTGGTCTTCATCAAACTGATCAACGACACGGTGTGTGACACAATCGTTCGCAGACATAAAGATGGACTTAAATTTAAACATTCAAGCGGCCAAGTGGGAACGGTAGCAATTGGCCATGCGGGACTTGGATTGAGAACTGTACGAGTGTTTGAACTACCATTTGAGGTTCCGGCTGAGATTGTGGTTAATGCGCTATAATACTATGGACGGGTACTTAGTCACACAGCAGAAAAATGGACAACCTTTATCAAATACCCGGTACGTAATGGGGTGCGACAAGTACAGATCGAGCTATCAAAACATGTGCGGTCTTGCTGGCCGCTGTGGCCGAGTGGTTCTAGGCGCTTCAGCCTGGAATCGCGCTACTGCTACGGTCGCAGGTTGGAATCCTGCCTCGGGCATGGATGTGTCTGATTTCTTTAGGTTAGTTAGGTTTAAGTAGTTCTATGTTCTAGGGGACTGATGACCTCAGATGTTAAGTCCCATAGTACTCAGAGCCATTTGAAACATGTGCCGTCTTATCTCACAATTGGAGGCTGCAGAGCGATAGTCATTTACGACGGTCAGCTGAAAACTTGCTCAGGTTGTGGTCAAGGAGCCACGTTCGCTCAGCGTGTCTCCAACGAAGAATTCTACAGATACCGACAGGTGAATCTGTAGCCCCCCCATGAACCTTGCCGTTGGTGGGGAGGCTTGCGTGCCTCAGCGATACAGATAGCCGTACCGTAGGTACAACCACAACGGAGGGGTATCTGTTGAGAGGCCAGACAAACGTGTGGTTCCTGAAGAGGGGCAGCAGCCTTTTCAGTAGTTGCAAGGGCAACAGTCTGGATGATTGACTGATATGGCCTTGTAAAAATAACCAAAACGGCCTTGCTGTGCTGGTACTGCGAACGGCTGAAAGCAAGGGGAAACTAAGGCCCTAATTTTTCCCGAGGGCATGCAGCTTTACTGTATGATTAAATGATGATGGCGTCCTCTTGGGTAAAATATTCCGGAGATAAAATAGTCCCCCATTCGGATCTCCGGGCGGGGACTACTCAAGAGGACGTCGTTATCAGGAGAAAGAAAACTGGCGTTCTATGGATCGGAGCGTGGAATGTCAGATCGCTTAATCGGGCAGGTAGGTTAGAAAATTTAAAAAGGGAAATGAATAGGTTAAAGTTAGATATAGTGGGAATTAGTGAAGTTCGGTGGCAGGAGGAACAAGACTTCTGGTCAGGTGACTACAGGGTTATAAACACAAAGTCAAATAGGGGTAATGCAGGAGTAGGTTTAATAATGAATAGGAAAATAGGAATGCGGGTAAGCTACTACAAACAGCATAGTGAACGCATTATTGTGGCCACCATACATACGAAGCCCACACCTACTACAGTAGTACAAGTTTATATGCCAACTAGATCTGCAGATGACGAAGAAATTGAAGAAATGTATGATGAAATAAAAGAAATTATTCAGATAGTGAAGGAAGACGAAAATTTAATAGTCATGGGTGACTGGAATTCGAGAGTAGGAAAAGGGAGAGAAGGAAACGTAGTAGGTGAATATGGATTGGGGATAAGAAATGAAAAAGGAAGCCGCCTGGTAGAATTTTGCACAGAGCATAACTTAATCATAGCTAACACTTGGTTTAAGAATCATGATAGAAGGTTGTACACATGGAAGAATCCTGGAGATACTAAAAGGTATCAGATAGATTATATAATGGTAAGACAGAGATTTACGAACCAGGTTTTAAATTGTAAGACATTTCCAGGGGTAGATGTGGACTCTGACCACAATCTATTGGTTATGACCTGTAGATTAAAACTGAAGAAACTGCAAAAAGGTGGGAATTTAAGGAGATGGGACCTGGAAAAACTGAGAGAACCAGAGGTTGTACGGAGTCTCAGGGAGAGCATAAGAGAACAATTGACAGAAATGGGGGAAAGAAATACAGTAGAAGAAGAATGGGTAGCTTTGAGGGATGAAGTAGTGAAGGCAGCAGAGGATCAAGTAGGTAAAAAGACGAGGGCTGGTAGAAATCCTTGGGTAACAGAAGAATTATTGAATTTAATTGATGAAAGGAGAAAATATAAAAATGCAGTAAATGAAGCAGGCAAAAAGGAATACAAACGTCTCAAAAATGAGATCGACAGGAAGTGCAAAATGGCTAAGCAGGGATGGCTAGAGGACAAATGTAAGGATGTAGAGGCTTATCTCACTAGGAGTAAGATAGATACTGCCTACAGGAAAATTAAAGAGACCTTTGGAGATAAGAGAAACACTTGTATGAACATCAAGAGCTCAGATGGAAACCCAGTTCTAAGCAAAGAAGGGAAAGCAGAAAGGTGAAAGAAGTATATAGAGGGTCTATACAAGGGCGATGTACTTGAGGACAATATTATGGAAATGGAAGAGGATGTAGATGAAGATGAAATGGGAGATACGATACTGCGTGAAGAGTTTGACAGAGCACTGAAAGATCTGAGTCGAAACAAGGCCCCCGGAGTAGACAACATTCCATTGGAACTACTGACGGCCTTCGGAGAGCCAGTCCTGACAAAACTCTACCATATGGTGAGCAAGATGTATGAAACAGGCGAAATACCCTCAGACTTCAAGAAGAATATAATAATTCCAATCCCAAAGAATGCAGGTGTTGACAGATGTGAAATTACCGAACAATCAGTTTAATAAGTCACAGCTGTAAAATACTAACACGAATTCTTTACAGACGAATGGAAAAACTAGTAGAAGCCGACCTCGGGGAAGACCAGTTTGGATTCCGTAGAAATACTGGAACACGTGAGGCAATACTGACCTGACGACTTATCTTAGAAGAAAGATTAAGGAAAGGCAAACCTACGTTTCTAGCATTTGTAGACTTAGAGAAAGCTTTTGACAATGTTGACTGGAATACTCTCTTTCAAATTCTAAAGGTGGCAGGGGTAAAATACAGGGAGCGACAGGCTATTTACAATTTGTACAGAAACCAGATCGCAGTTATAAGAGCGAGGGACATGAAAGGGGAGCAGAGGTTGGGAAGGGAGTAAGACAGGGTTGTAGCCTCTCCCCGATGTTATTCAATCTGTATATTGAGCAAGCAGTAAAGGAAACAAAAGAAAAATTTGGTTTAGGTATTAATATCCATGGAGAAGAAATAAAAACTTTGAGGTTCGCCGATGACATTGTAATTCTGTCAGAGACAGCAAAGGACTTGGAAGAGCAGTTGAACGGAATGGATGGTGTCTTGAAGGGAGGACATAAGATGAACATCAACAAAAGCAAAACGAGGATAATGGAATGTAGTCTAATTAAGTCGGGTGATGTTGAGGGTATTAGATTAGGAAATGAGACACTTAAAGTAGTAAAGGAGTTTTGCTATTTGGGGAGCAAAATAACTGATGATGGTCGAAGTAGAGAGGATATAAAATGTAGACTGGCAATGGCAGGGAAAGCGTTTGTGAAGAAGAGAAATTTGTTAACATCGAGTATAGATTTAAGTGTCAGGAAGTCATTTCTGAAAGTATTTGTATGGAGTGTAGCCATGTATGGAAGTGAAACATGGACGGTTAATAGTTTGGACAGGAAGAGAATAGAAGCTTTCGAAATGTGGTGCTACAGAAGAATGCTGAAGATTAGATGGGTAGATCACATAACTAATGAGCAAGTATTGAATAGGATTGGGGAGAAGAGAAGTTTGTGGCACAACTTGACCAGAAGAAGGGATCGGTTGGTAGGACATGTTCTGAGGCATCAAGGGATCACCAATTTAATATTGGAGGGCAGCGTGGAGCGTAAAAATCGTAGGGGGAGACCAAGAGATGAATACACTAAGCAGATTCAGAAGGATGTAGGTTGCAGTAGGTACTGGGAGATGAAGAAGCTCGCACAGGATAGAGTAGCATGGAGAGCTGCATCAAACCAGTCTCGGGACTGAAGACCACAACAACAACAACACCTGTGGCGACGTCTCTCCCTCTCATATTTGCGCCCCCACCCCCACCCCTCTCCCCGATCCAAAGCCCTTTCTTTTTCCGAATGGGACAACACAATATTGAATTTCCGAATGGGACAACACAATATTGAACCAGGGATTGTATTCTTCCCGGACGAGACTTACTACCCACGTACCAAAATGAATGCCGTTACGTGGCTTCGAGGCCAGACGGTGCTCTATTTGTTCAGAGATGGCCCAAAGAATGTAATGGACTTTTTGGCCTTTTTACAGGAACGACATCTATAGAACGTGAACAGTCCGAAATACCGACACTATTACTGTAACTTCCTATGGAGTGCGTTTCAAAAGCTGCCGCATAGCTGGAACGTCCAGGGTAGGAGAAGTTAAATTACCGATGCGAAGAAAGCATGAACGGAAGATAAGAATCGGTGGATACATTATACTTATGAGAAGACATACCCGGATGACAGAACAGAGGGGGGGGGGTGTATGTAATGCGAGAATAATGTTCAGTTTACTAGCTTTCAAACAATAATGAAATATTACTTGTGGTATAACAAGACAGTGGTTTTTACCGAAATTTAACTTCACTTGAGTGTTATATGTGAACCTGGATTTGCTTTAATTTGTGAAAGATAGTCATCGAAATTTGAAGCATAGTTGGAGAAGTATTTCCTCTTAACGTAATTTTCTAGTGTTTTTTATTTCTGACGTATGATTACCTTCCAAAGCTTACTACTTATCACAATGTTAACTTTATGTCGGCCTGGTTATAATTCTCCTATATAAGCTGACTATGTCGATATATATATATATATATATATATATATATATATATATATATATATATATATATAAGCTGGCCGTAGGTTGTGTTCCAAAAATGAACAGCATAGAGACAGAAGTGATGACACTTCCTGCAGGACCTGACCATCATTTTGCAGGACAATGTTCAAGAACGAACAGCGTAAGCTATTACTCATTTGTTTGGTTGATGGGGCTGCTAAGTGCTATACCACCTACTGCACTCACCTGACTTAAGCCCTCGTAAGTTCAACTCGATTTCAAAACTCAAGCAACACTTCATGGCATTCGCTTCAGAACTGCTACAAATTCATCGGGCAATAGACCGCACCGCTCGAACGGTCAATACAACTGGCACTGCTAAGAGTATCCTATGACTTCCACATCGCTGACAACGGGTTATACACAACGCTGGTGACTAATTTGAAGGTCAGTAAAACTTTGAAACACATCTATTTTGTATGAGCTGTAAATAAATAGTTGCCACTGTTAAAGTTCCAACCCTTGTATATAAGAAAATAAAGACGAAGCGAAATGGAACTTCACTGGCTAAGAGGAGGATATATGACGGTATTTCACAAAATACAATCTCGAGTCAAATTTACAAAGCAGTTGGCAGTATGAGCTCACTTATCAGTCTGATGTCGTATCCCCTCTTGCTAGGATTCATGCACTAACTCGGTTGGGAAGGGTGCGATAAAGCCGTTTAATCCTCTCTTGAGGCAAGATAGCACATAGATCCTGGGACAGAGTTGATATCCGACCATTCCTACATATGTTCTGAGGGGGGGGGGGGCAGATCTGGGGATCTTGTTGGCCACGAGAGCATCGCAACATCATGCAGAAAATTCCTAGAGACACATGCCATATGTGGACGAGCGCATTCCCTTTGAAAAACGAAACCGCGATGCACGCGAGGACGCAGGACGTTCGTAACGTGCCGTTATGCCGTCAGATTTGCTTCAGTCGCTACCAGCCGTGGTCGGAAGTCATACTCGATAGCTTCCCACGACACCAGGAATAACATTGCTCAGCTTCTCCAAGACATTGGGAGGATGGGATCCATCCGCAGATCCCCGATATACTCGCCGACGATGGTCATCCGAGTTGGTGCAGAATTACAGTTCATCGCTGAACATAATGCGTTGCCATTCACCAGCACTGCATGCTTCCCCGCCACGGAACGAGTCGAAGCGCAGCCGCCTGCGTTTGAGTGTTAACGATAGCCTGCGTACGTGATGGTAATTCCCTAGTTTGACTACAGTCAGTTGGGAGCCAGGGTGTGAATCGGACAACCAACAAAGCTACGATCCCCCTTGAAAATGTCCTCCGCAGATGGAGACGAAACGCCGTGTTTTAAGGTGAAATCAGTTCGACCACGGCATATAGACCGGAACATTTTATTAATTGTGACATTGCCGACCGTGAAAGTTCACATTTTCTCTTTCTAACTGTCAGGTATTTATAATACAGTCCTTCACAATGAATATTCAACATATGATGCTGTTCACCACCACGCCATATTAAGCAGGTAAAAAAAAAACTCCGCCCGAACAGGCCATGAAGGACCGACCGGCCGCCGTGTCATCATCAGCCCACAGGCGTTAGCGGATGCTGATGTGGAGGGGCATGTGGTCAGCACACCGCTCTCCTGGCCGTATATCAGTTTACGATACCGGAGCTGCTACTTCTCTATCATGTACAGTACTGGCCATTAAAATTGCTAAACCACGAACATGACATGCTACAGAAGCGAAATTTAACCGACAGGAAGAAGATGCTGTGGTATGCAAATGATTAGGTTTTCAGAGCATTCACACAAGGTTGGCGCCGGTGGCGGCACCTACAACGTGCTGACATGAGGAAACTTTCCAACAAATTTCTCATACACGAACAGCAGTTGACCGTCGTTGCCTTGTGAAACGTTGTGATGCCTCGTATAAGCAGGATAAATGCGTACCATCACGTTTCCGACTTTGATAAAGATCGGATTGTAGCCTATCGGGATTGCGGTTTATCGTATCGTGACATTGCTGCTAGCGAAGGTCGACATCCAATGACTGTTAGCAGAATATGGAATCGGTGGATTCAGGAGGGTTATACGGAACGCCGTGCTGGATCCCAACGGCCTCGTATCACTAGCAGTCGAGATGACAGGCATCTTATCCGCATAGCTGTAACGGACCGTGCAGCCACGTTCGATCCCTGAGTCAACAGATGGGGACGTTTGCAAGACAACAACAATCTGCACGAACAGTTCGACGACGTTTGCAGCAGAATGGGCTATCAGCTCGGAGACCATGGCTGCGGTTACCCTTGACGCTGCATCACAGACAGGAGCGCCTGCGATGGTGTATTCAACGACGAACCTGGGTGCACGAATGGCAAAACGTCATTCTTTCTGATGAATCCAGGTTCTGTTTACAGCATCATGATGGTCGCATCCGTGTTTGGCGACATCGCGGTAAACTCACATTGGAAGCGTGTATTCGTCATCGCCATACTGGCGTATCACCCGGCGTGATGGTATTTGGTGCCATTGCTTACACGTCTCTGTCACCTCCTGTTCGCATTGACGGCACTTTGAACAGTGGACGTTACATTTCAGATGTGTGACGACCCGTGGCTCTACTCTTCATTCGATCCATGCTAAACTCAACATTTCAGCAGGATAATGCACGACCGCATGTTGCAGGTCCTGTGCGGGCCTTTCTGGATACAGAAAATGTTCGACTGCTGCCCTGGCCAGCACATTCTCGATGTCTCTCACCAATTGGAAACGTGTGGTCAATGGTGACCGAGCAACTGGCTCGTCACAATGCGCCAGTCACTACTCTTGTTAAACTGTGGTATCGTGTTGAAGCTGCACGGGCAGCTGTACCTGTACACGCCATCCAAGCTCTGTTTGACTCAATGCTCAGGCATATCAAGGCCGTTATTACGGCCAGACGTGGTTGTTCTGGGTACTGATTTCTCAGGATCTATGCACCCAGACTGCGTGAAAATGTAATCACATGTCAGTTCTAGTATAATATATTTGTGTAATGAATACCCGTTTATCGTCTGCATTTCTTCTTGGTGTAGCTATTTTAATGGCCAGTAGTATAGCTCCCCAGTTCACGTCAAAAGAGCTGAGTGCACCCCGCTTGCCAACAGCGCTCGGCGGATCGGATGGTTACCCATCCCAGTGCTAACCCAGCACGACAGCGTTTAGCTTCGGTGATCTGACGGGAACCGGTGTTACCACTGCTATAAGGTCGTTGGCCCCTGTTAGGCAGGTAACAACACTAAACACATACAGCACTAAGAGACTCTGGTGGTCGTTCTGTGTCACAGACAATTGCAATTCTAATCATCACGTATCCGCTGGTGGTATGTACGCGTGCAACTTGTATGAAGTTACAATAATGTCTGACTATGCCATCTGTCTGTTTCACTTTTTTTCGTGCAGTAGAATACACACTGACGCAAAAGACGCGTGACGCCAAGGAGTTGTGCGACATACGCGAAAGTTGGTAGTCATGTTTCTGCATCTGAAAGATTATGTCTATTCAAATATCGCGTCCATCGCAAATGAAGCGCTAGCAGCGCCAGTACGAGGATGCAAACCAGGTTTGCTTAAACTGCACGCCGTGTTACCTTTGACATTAGATGTGGTGAGCTGATGTTAGTCAAGAATGCCTTTAAAGCTACAAAGACCCCGTTATCAACACCTCGCTGAGTTTGAACGAGGTCATGTGACAGGGCTACGAGAAACTGAATGTTTCTCTCACGGTATTACATAAAGACTTGGCAAGAATTTAGCCACTGCTGGCTGGCAACTGTAGCCACGAGAATGTGCGGTCCGAAGAATACCGAGCTCCTAACAGCCACATGGCACTATCGAGAAGGAAGACCATCGTGTTCGGCGTATAGTTCTGGCGCATCGCACTACATCTGCAGCAGCAATCTGAGCATCAGTTGGAACAACAGTGACACAACGTCTAACATTCTGCGTGGTGTCTGTTTGTTCCATATCGTGTCTCCCTACCACTTTCGCGCAACGACGCTCTGAGCGTGTTTTTTAGGGAATTGACTAGTTTGAACCTGGGACCTGTTGCTGGTAAGGAGACGCCAGACCACACATGACATGTAGAGTTCAGAAGAGTTCAGTGAGACTAGCGATGATATAATCAAATACTTAATGATTTCAGCGTCAGCTCCACTGCACTCCCTGTAAAAGAATCTTAGTGCTAACTAAATGTAGTGGAAGGGGTTCAAGGCGTTCCTATTTTTTAGTTAGCTGGTAAAATAACGTCGAAAAAGCAGTTAAGTTTACCATTGGAATTTTTATTCTACTCACAAAACATTGTTTATAAATTGCGTTATTGATAAAAGGAAATATTTTAATACAGGATGATAAAAGCCAACTGCGTTCAACAAAAATGTGAACGGATATTCCCTGAATGGGTTTCCAAGTTCTACAATGGATCGAAAGATAACCTACGCCATATCACATCTATAATCTAGGTTTAAGTTAAGTTTCATAAAAGAGAAAACTATCAAAATGGTCTACAGTGACCCTCAATTATCTTTAATTACTTAGTTGGTTTAAGAAAAGCTATCTGGCTGTGTTTTCAACTGACCAATCAGGGTCTCAATGTTAGCCTTAAGCTCCGCCTACAAAACTTCTGTCTATCCAATGAGAAACGTTATGCTTTTCGTGGTGGGGCAATGTTTTTAATGTTTGCAACGTAACAGAGACGCGAAAAAGTCTCACGCTAAAACTTGCAGCTCGTGTGGCCCTTTTAGTGTTATCGTAAGATCTATACTGTTCTTCTGGAGGGCACTATCTTTTAACATGGGCTGGGGGGTGGTTTTGGCCGTCGGCTGGCGACGTGGGTGTCCGTCCCTTATCGTAGGGCCTCCTAGCCTACACGATTCTGCTCTCGGCTTCTGTTCTCGTTTCTCCCCTCGGAACTGCGTCTGTTTCACGGTGGGAAGGTATGACATGCATTTAGGCGTTCCTGAGTTAGTCTGTGGTATTCCATTTGCTCACTCGTTGATCCTATTACTTTGGTTAATTTAATGTCAGGATTTATTTGGACCTATGTGACATACTGCCGGATTTGATATCACGTCAGGGTTTTCATCGAAGGTGTTGGATTTGCCTGACACCTTACAAACGAAGTGTGACAAATCGGTTACTTCAACGAGAGCTCCGAGCCAGACGCCCTGTAGCGTGCATTCCGCTGACCCCAAACCACCGCCATTTGCGACTTCAGTAGTGTCCAGTCAGATCTCGCTGAAGGCAAGGAGGATGTTTATCGTCGTTTCTGATGAAAACTGCTTCTGCCTTGGTGCCAGTGATGGCCGTGTGTAGGATATAAGGAGACAAGTTGAGGACCTGCAACCAGGCTGTCTGCGTACTACCCACACCCACCCACACACACACACACACACACACACACACACACACACAAACACTCGACGTGATTTCCTCTGACAGCAGGATCACTTTCGTGGTTTCCTACGCTCCATGACTGCAAATACACTCCTGGAAATTGAAATAAGAACACCGTGAATTCATTGTCCCAGGAAGGGGAAACTTTATTGACACATTCCTGGGGTCAGATACATCACATGATCACACTGACAGAACCACAGGCACATAGACACAGGCAACAGAGCATGCACAATGTCGGCACTAGTACAGTGTATATCCACCTTTCGCAGCAATGCAGGCTGCTATTCTCCCATGGAGACGATCGTAGAGATGCTGGATGTAGTCCTGTGGAACGGCTTGCCATGCCATTTCCACCTGGCGCCTCAGTTGGACCAGCGTTCGTGCTGGACGTGCAGACCGCGTGAAACGACGCTTCATCCAGTCCCAAACATGCTCAATGGGGGACAGATCCGGAGATCTTGCTGGCCAGGGTAGTTGACTTACACCTTCTAGAGCACGTTGGGTGGCACGGGATACATGCGGACGTGCATTGTCCTGTTGGAACAGCAAGTTCCCTTGCCGGTCTAGGAATGGTAGAACGATGGGTTCGATGACGGTTTGGATGTACCGTGCACTATTCAGTGTCCCCTCGACGATCACCAGTGGTGTACGGCCAGTGTAGGAGATCGCTCCCCACACCATGATGCCGGGTGTTGGCCCTGTGTGCCTCGGTCGTATGCAGTCCTGATTGTGGCGCTCACCTGCACGGCGCCAAACACGCATACGACCATCGTTGGCACCAAGGCAGAAGCGACTCTCATCGCTGAAGACGACACGTCTCCATTCGTCCCTCCATTCACGCCTGTCGCGACACCACTGGAGGCGGGCTGCACGATGTTGGGGCGTGAGCGGAAGACGGTCTAACGGTGTGCGGGACCGTAGCCCAGCTTCATGGAGACGGTTGCGAATGGTCCTCGCCGATACCCCAGGAGCAACAGTGTCCCTAATTTGCTGGGAAGTGGCGGTGCGATCCCCTACGGCACTGTGTAGGATCCTACGGTCTTGGCGTGCATCCGTGCGTCGCTGCGGTCCGGTCCCAGGTCGACGGGCACGTGCACCTTCCGCCGACCACTGGCGACAACATCGATGTACTGTGGAGACCTCACGCCCCACGTGTTGAGCAATTCGGCGGTACGTCCACCCGGCCTCCCGCATGCCCACTATACGCCCTCGCTCAAAGTCCGTCAACTGCACATACGGTTCACGTCCACGCTGTCGCGGCATGCTACCGGTGTTAAAGACTGCGATGGAGCTCCGTATGCCACGGCAAACTGGCTGACACTGACGGCGGCGGTGCACAAATGCTGCGCAGCTAGCGCCATTCGACGGCCAACACCGCGGTTCCTGGTGTGTCCGCTGTGCCGTGCGTGTGATCATTGCTTGTACAGCCCTCTCGCAGTGTCCGGAGCAAGTATGGTGGGTCTGACATACCGGTGTCAATGTGTTCTTTTTTCCATTTCGAGGAGTGTATGTACGTCAGTATGGTGCTGTTGTGCTAGCATTCGTGAACAGTACTCCAGGGGCGTTTTCCAGGAGGATAACGCTCGCCCACATAGTGCTGTCGTAACCCATCATCATCTACAGAGTCCCAGCATGTTACCTTGGCCTGCTTGACGATTACATCTGTCTCCAATCGAGAACATGTCGGACATCATCGGACGACAACTCCAACGTCATCCACAACTAGCATTAACCAACTCTGTATTAACCGACCACGTAGCAGCATTTCGCATTTGCACTCTGTCGTTGCTAAGGAAGTTAATTACAGTGTCAACAAAACGTTTAAAGTTTCTTCCACTTCATTAGTCAAATTACACTAATTTTGGGTTGAGAAAACAAATATGACAAACAATTTACCGCCCTAGTTCCTGTGATGTATACTCGATGGAAGTATTATATTTTAACAGATTTAACAGACAGTGATACATTACACACTCCATTAACATTGGAAGTCTCTTTCACATTTTTTGTGAGAGCTATATTCTAAGAGCTTTAAATTTATGGAAGAACACACAGCCATTGGCTGGGAGTGAAAAGAATTATGTAGTGGTTATATGAGATCACTGTTTTTTGGCTTGTCTCTTTTGAGTGAGTTCTAGAGACTCTCTACAAACAGATCAGCAGTAATAGGCAAGGAACTTCATTCTAAGGCCCTGATATGTTTGTTCCATTACAGAAATACCTTGGTGAAATGTTATTCCGTGCTCATCAGTGCCAACTGCAGAACTAGATTTATCATCTTTTTCGCCAAATCAGACCCAGGGTTTCTGTAAGGCTTACTGGGTTTTTCTTCTCCCATATCCTCATCATTTTCTGCTTGAAACTCATAATTTTAGGGCTGGAGTAGGAGCTGGTAAACTACCTGAATCTGGCGTAGTTCGAATAGCAGATGAAAGAAGCTCTATTACTCTTTCTCTCATTGACAATCGTGGTTTACAGGTGAAGTCAATTTTATTTATCAATATGGTTTGTAGGCTTCCGAGAAACCATAGGACATAGCCATCCATTGCCATTGTTATTTTTCAGCCATTCTCCTAGTAAAACTGAACAGAGGTACAACATATATGCAGAGCCCATTACTTTTCCTGGTCCCCTACCTTCATACCAAAATAATGCTGATACGCAGTCTTCGCAAGAAGCTACAGACGAAAATGTTTCTTCACCACATAGGTAACAAAAGTTATTCACTGAATTTTTCAAATTTTTCGGCATTTTGATATAACAATTTTCACACATCAAAGGCTCTCTAAAACCAAATATTTGGCACTAATTACAACACAAGCAATATCAAACCGACAGTCACAGCAACTATTAGCATGTTTGTAACAGCTCGAGAATGTTGTGTTTAGTCGCTTAACACATATGACAGATCGAAAAACAAAATTATCACCCAAAGTAAAAATGTAGATCGAAAAAAGTTTCATGCCATTATACCTCCAAAGAAAGAGCTAATGAGTCATATTTATGGTCATTATTGAATTACACAGGTGGAAAAATGTAAGGATGAACTATTTTTGAGCCGTCGATTGCCTTCGGGTGCTGCTGTATTCTCTTTGGGTGGTTTTTCGGGGACGACAATTTCGTTTTTGTTGTTTTCGGTCTCCTTTTTTCTGAACCCGGGCCCTGGTACAAGTTTCTGTGCGATGCCAAGCAACTTTGCAACGAAGGACTGAGTTTATTCTTAACTCAGCGCTGTTAAGAAAACTTGTCCGAAATCTATTAAATATTCCTTGGTTTTAGGCTTTGCCATAAGTAAATAAAAATTTTAGAATTAGATGTGGCGCGCGGAGCAGCCGCGTGGTCTTGGCGTCTTGTCACGGTTCGCGCTCCTCCCTCCGTCGGAGGTTCGAGTGCTCCCTCGGGCATGGGTCTGTATGCTGTCTTTAACGTAAGTTAGTTTGTTGGATTAAGTAATGTGTAAGCCTAGGGACCGATGACCTTAGCAGTTTGCTCCCATGGTACACTATTGGCCATTAAAATTCCTACACCACGAATATGACGTGCTACAGACGCGAAATTTAAACGACAGGAAGAAGATGCTGTGGTATGCAAATGATTAGCTTTTCAGAGCATTCACACCTACACCTACAACGTGCTGACATGAGGAAAGTTTCCAACAAATTTCTCATACACAAACAGCAGTTGACCACTGTTGCCTGGTGAAACGTTGTTGTGATGCCTCGTGTAAGGAGGAAAAATGCGTATAATCACGTTTCCGACTTTGATAAAGGTCGGATTGTAACCTATCGCGATTGCGGTTTATCGTATCGCGACATTGCTGCTCGCGATGGTCGAGATCCAATGACTGTTAGCAGAATATGGAATCGGTGGGTTCAGGAGGGTAATACAGAACGCCGTGCTGGATCCCAACGGCCTCGTATCACTAGCATCGAGATGACAGGCATCTTATCCGCATGGCTGTAACGGATCGTGCAGCCACGTTCGATCCCTGAGTCAACAGATGGGGACGTTTGCAAGAACACAACCATCTCCACAAACAGTTCGACGACGTTTGCAGCAGCATTGACTATCAGCTCGGAGACCATGGCTCCGGTTACCCTTGACGCTGCATCAGACACAGGAGCGCCTGCGATGGTGTACTCAACGAAGAACCTGGGTGCACGAATGGCAAAACGTCATTTTCTCGGATGAATCCAGGTTCTGTTTACAGCATCGAGATGGTCGCATCCGTGTTTGGCGACAACGCGGTGAATGCAATTGGAATTCTGTATTCGTGATCGCCATACTGGCGTATCACCCGGCATGATGGTATGGGGTGCCATTGGTTACACGTCTCGGTCACCTCTTGCTCGCATTGACGGCACTTTGAACAGTGACGTCACATTTCAAATGTGTTACGACTATGGGCTCTACCCTTCATTCTGTCCCTGCGAAACCCTACATTTCAGCAGGATAATGCCCGACCGCATGTTGCAGGTCCTGTACGGGCCTTTCTGGATACAGAAAATGTTCTATTGCTGCCCTGGCCTGCACATTCTCCAGATCTCTCACCAATTGAAAAGTCTGGCCAATGGTGGCCGAGTAACTGGCTCGTCACAGTACGCCAGTCACTATTCTTGATGAACTGTGGTATCGTGTTGAGGCTGCATGGGCAGCTGTACCTGTACTCGCCATCCAAGCTCTGTTTGACTCAATGCCCAGGCGTATCAAGGCCGTTATTATGGCCAGAGGTGGTTGTTCTGGGTACTGATTTCTCAGGATCTGTGCACCCAAATTGCGTGAAAATGTAATCACATGTCAGTTCTGGTATAATATATTTGTCCAATGAATACCCGTTTACCATCTGCATTTCTTCTTGGTGTAGCAATTTTAATGGCCAGTAGTGTAGTTACCACAAATTTCCAATCTTCCAAAATAACTTTGATCGATACTGTAGATCACAGTTTGTCCGTAACAAGCTGTGTGGGACTTTTCGGCTACAGGAGGGGGTGTGTTGCAGGAACAAGTACTCGGTGTCGCCTGTGGAGCTGGACCGGCAGGCGCCGCGCCTGCAGCACGCCGTGTGGTCCCCTCGCGGCTCCAGCCTGGCCTTCGTGCACGACAACGACGTCTACTACAGCGCAGACCCGCGCCGCAGGGCGCCCGTGCGCGTCTCCAGCACCGGCGTGCCCAACACTGTCTTCAACGGCGTCGCCGACTGGCTCTACGAAGGTAAGCCGCAAGCGCGCCTCGTCTTCTAAGCAGCGAATGGAAGCCAACAGCGGCCGACCGGCCTCCGCAGACAACTCACCAGTGTTCACTCCCATTCGCTCGTAACTGTGAACATGCGTATACACTGGTAGGAATCGAAGAGAACGAACATAGCGCAACACCTCCGTTATCAACACATCAACAAAAATAAATGATAATTAATTGTAACCCTCAGCTGCCGACAGGTGTTGTTGATATACCTCGATGGAGCCCGCTGAAAATTTGTGCCCCGACCGCGACTCGAACACGGGATCTCCTGCTTACATGGCAGACGCTCTATGCATTTTTTTTATTATTTTTTTAATCTCATTTTGTTCGTTTTTGTTCGTTGCATCTGCTCGTGGCGGCCGTCGCAAGACACCCGCTTCAGATCGTCGTTGATCCAATAACTCAGTTTTTTTATTACACAAGGCAGAAAACCCTCTGACCGAACACGCTGAGTTACCGTGCCGGCCATCTGAGCCACCGAGAACACAGATGAATAGCGCGACTGCAGGGACTTATCCCGTGCACACTTCTCGTGAGACCCACATTCCCAACTGTCCACAATCTACATACGTAAGGTACCTAATAGGTATTTGCCCATCCACTCATTACTCGCGCGCACTAAGGTGACGATTCCAGTAAGAGTCCGGGCAACCTGTGTGCTGTAGAACGGAATCTTGTTGGACAGTAAGGCTCGCCCCCACACTGCCAATGGGATGAAGGCTACGATTCAGCGATCTGGTTAGGAAACAATGCAACATTCACCATACGGGCCAGATCTTCCATGGTGTGATGTTCACATTTTTGGTGACCTGAAGAAAGACACGCGTGGGCATCGGTTTCAGTCGTACGAGGAAGGGCGCGAGTGCAGGTGGTTCTGGATCTGTCACCGGTCGACCGCGTTCTGCGAAACAGGAATCGATTTTCTCGTCTCTGTAGCGTAATAAATTTCTTAACGCGTGTGCTAGAAGAGCGTAGCGTTCCAAAGAATTGGAAAAGGGCACAGGTCATCCCCGTTTTTAAGAAGGGACGTCGAACAGATGTGCAGAACTATAGACCTATATCTATAACGTCGATCAGTTGTAGAATTTTGCAACACGTACTATGTTCGAGTATAATGACTTTTCTGGAGACTAGAAATGTACTCTGTAGGAATCAGCATGGGTTTCGAAAAAGACGATCGTGTGAAACCCAGTTCGTTCTATTCATCCACGAGACTCAGAGGGCCATAGACACGGGTTCCCAGGTAGACGCCATGTTTCTTGACTTCCGCAAGGCGTTCGATACAGTTCCCCACAGTCGTTTAATGAACAAAGTAAGAGCATATGGACTATCAGACCAATTGTGTGATTGGATTGAAGAGTTCCTAGATAACAGAACGCAGCATGTCATTCTCAATGGAGAGAAGTCTTCCGAAGTAAGAGTGATTTCAGGTGTGCCGCAGGGGAGTGTCGTAGGACCGTTGCTATTCACAATATACATAAATGACCTTGTGGATAACATCGGAAGTTCACTGAGGCTTTTTGAGGATGATGCTGTGGTATATCGAGAGGTTGTAACAATGGAAAATTGTACTGAAATGCAGGAGGATCTGCAACGAATTGACGAGTGGTGCAGGGAATGGCAATTGAATCTCAATGTAGACAAGTGTAATGTGCTGCGAATACATAGAAAGATCCCTTATCATTTAGCTACAACACAGCAGGTCAGCAACTGCAAGCAGTTAATTCCATAAATTATCTGGGAGTAGGCATTAGGAGTGATTTAAAATGGAATGATCATATAAAGTTGATCGTCGGTAAAGCAGATGCCAGACTGAGATTCATTGGAAGAATCCTAAGGAAATGCAATCCGAAAACAAAGGAAGTAGGTTACAGTACACTTGTTCGCCCACTGCTTGAATACTGCTCACCGGTGTGGGATCCGTACCACATAGTGTTGATAGAAGAGATACAGAAGATCCAACGGAGAGCAGCGCGCTTCGTTACAGGATCATTTAATAATCGCGAAAGCGTTACGGAGATGATAGATAAACTCCAATGGAAGACTTTGCAGCAGAGACGCTCAGTAGCTCGGTACGGGCTTTTGTTGAAGTTTCGAGAACATACCTTCAGCGAGGAGTCAAGCAGTATATTGCTCCCTCCTACGTAAATCTCGCGAAGAGACGCTGAGGATAAAATCAGAGAGATTAGAGCCCACACAGAGTTATACCGACAATCCTTTTTTCCACGAACAATACGAGACTCGAATAGAAGGGAGAACCGATAGAGGTACTCAAAGTACCCTCCGCCAAACACCGTCAGGTGGCTTGCGGAGTATGGATGTAGATGTAGATGTAGATCCACTCCATGTTCCGGTTATGGCGGGTCTTCGGTTTTCATTCGGCCGACCCTCATACGATATCTACACTGAAGCGCCAATGAAACTGGAATAGGCATCAGTACTCAAATACAGATACAATTAAACATTCAGAATACGGCGCTGCGGTTGGCAGCGCCTATACAAGGCAACAAGTGTCTGGAGCAGTTGTTAGAGATCGCTTACTGCTGCTACAATGGCAGATTATCAAGATTTAAGTGAGTTTGAATGTGGTGTTATAGTCGGCGCACGAGCGAAGGGATACAGCATCTCCGAGGTAGCGATAAAGTGGGGATTTTCGCGTACGACCAATTCACGAATGTACCGTGAAAATCAGGACCCGGGAAAACATCAAATATCCGACGTCGCTGCGGCCGGAAAAAGGTCCTGCAAGAACGGGACCAACGACGGCTGAAGAGAATCGTTCCACGTGACAGAAGTATAAACCTTCCGCAAACTGCCGCAGATTTCAGTGTTGGGCCATCAATAAGTATCAGCGTGCGAACCATTCAACGAAACATCATCGATATGAAGTTTCGGAGCCAAATGCCCACTCGTGTACCCTTGATGCCTGCACGACACAAATATTTACGCCTCGCCTGGGCCCGTCGACACCGACATTGAACTGTTGATGACTGGAAACATGTTACCTGGTCGAACGACTTCCATTTCAAATTGTATGAAGCGGATGGACGTGTACGGGTATGGAGACAGCCATGGACCTGCATATCAACAGGGGACTCTTCAAGTTGATAGAGACCCAGTAATGGTATGGGGCGTGTGCAGTTGGAATGATATGGGACCCGTGGTACGTCTAGACACGACTCTAACAGGTGATAAGTCCGAAAGCACCCTGTGTGATCTCCCGCATCCATTCACGTCCATTCTGCCTTCCGATGGACTTGGGCACTTCCAGCAGAACAATGCGACACCCAGGCGTCCATAATTACAACAGAGTGGCCCCAGGAAAACTCTTCTGAGTTCATACACTTCCTCTGGCCACCAAACTACCTAGACATGAACATTATTGAGCATATCTGGGATGCCTTACAACGTGTTGTTCAGGAGAGATGCCCACTCCCTCGTACTCTTACGGATTTATGGACAGCCCTGCAGGATTCATGGTGTCAGTTCCCTCCAGCACTATTTCAGACGTTAGTCGAGACCATGCCACGTCTTGGTGCTACACTTCTGCTTGCTCGCGGGTTCCCTATACGACATTAGGCAGGTCTACCAGTTTCTTTGGCAGTTCGGTGTATATTCTTCTTTCACCAACATTACATTCTCTTTAAACCACTCCACCGCTCAAGGAAACTCGTGTCAACAACAAAAGCAGTTCGAATCAAAATCGAACCCGAATGTTCTCTTTGCTGCTAGCACCGTTATGGAGGAATCACGAATTTCCTTTGATGCTTCGCTAAAAGACTGACAACCAACGGAACACGAGCGAGCACCAGAAAATGCAAACGGAATACGACCGAAAGCTGTTCGCTCGCGCTCGCCTTCCGTTTACACTAAAGAGAATTCTCGTTCGCTGATGCAGATTCGCTAGCGTTCGTTCCGGTGTAAACCAAGCTTAACATGCCTGACGCTACTGTGCGGGGATGTTTCATTATCGCATCCTAACACGCCGTATTTTCTGGAAAAGATAAATACACTATTGGCCACTAAAATTGCTACACCAGGAAGAAATGCAGATGATAAACGGGTATTCATTGGACAGATATATTATACTAGAACTGACATGTGATTACATTTTCAAGCGATTTGGGTGCATAGATCCTGAGAAATCAGTACTCAAAACAACCACCTCAGGACGTAATAAAAGCCTTGATACGCTTGGGCATTGCGTCAAGCAGAGCTTGTATGGCGTGTAAAGGTACAGCCGTCCATGCAGCTTCAACTCGATACCACAGTTCATCAAGAGTAGTGACTGGCGTATTGTGACGAGCCAGTTGCTCGGCCGCCATTGACCAGACGTTTTCAATTGGTGAGAGATATAGAGAATGTGCTGGCCAGCCAGCAGTCGAACATTTTCTGTATCCAGAAAGGCCCGTACAGGACCTGCAACATGCGGTCGTGCATTATTCTGCTGAAATGTAGGGTTTCGCAGGGATCAAATTAAGGGTAGAGCCACTGGTCGTAACACATCTGAAATGTAACGTCCACTGTTCAAAGTGCCGTCAATGCGAACAAGTGGTGACAGAGACATGTAACCAATGGCACCCCATACCATCACGCCGGGTGATACGCAAATATGGCGATGACGAATACACGCTTCCAATGAGCGTTCACCGCCATGTCGCCAAACACGGGTGCGACCATCATGATGCTGTAAACAGAACCTGAATTCATCCGAAAAAATGACGTTTTGCCATTCGTGCACCCAGGTTCATCGTTGAGTACACCACTGCAAGCGCTCCTGTCTATGATGCAGCGTCAAGGGTAACCGCAGCCATGGTCTCCGAGCTGATAGTCCATGCTGCTGCAAACGTCGTCGAACTGTTGGTGCAGATGGTTGTTGTCTTGCAAACGTCCCCATCTGTTGACTCAGGGATCGAGGAGTGGCTGCACGATCCGTTACAGCCATACGGATAAGATGCCTGTAATCTCGACTGCTAGTGATACGCAATCTTCCTCGTCGTCGTTCTTGGACTGCATCTGCAACACATCTCAGTTGTTGATAATCGATGTCAGCAGTGATGTTTCCACAGCGGGGAAGCAATTCGTACTAAATCTCGGAATCAATTTCAAACGAACTTGGTTCATATACTACTTACCACTTCGCACGAACGATAAAATGGCTGACATCGAAATAAGGAATAGAAAAGCAACTGAAATCACTCAACAGAGGAAAGTCCATTGGACCTGACGGGATACCAATTAGATTGTACACAGAGTACGCGAAAGAACTTGCCCCCTCCCCCCTTAGAACAGCCGTGTACCACAAGTTTCTAGAGGAACGGAAGGTTACAAATGATTGGAAAAGACCACAAGTAGTCCCAGTTTTCAAGTAGGGTCGTCGAGCAGATGCGCAAAACTATAGGCCTATATCTCTGACATTGATCTGTTGTGGAATTTTAGAACATATTTTTTGCTCGCGTACCATGTCATTTCTGGAAACCCAGAATGTACTCTGTAGGAATCAACATGGATTCCGGAAACAGCGATCGTGTGAGACCCAACTCGCTTTATTTGTTCATGAGACACAGAAAATATTAGATACGGGCTCCCAGGTAGATGTAGTTTTCCTTGACTTCCGAAAGGTGTTCGATACAGTTCCGCACTGTCGCCTTATAAACAAAGTAAGTGCCTACGGAATATCAGACCAGCTGTGTGGCTGGATTGAAGAGTTTTTAGCAAAGAGAAGACAGCATGTTGTTCTCAATGGAGAGACGTCTACAGACGTTAAAGTAACCTCTGGGGTGCCACAGGGGAGTGTTATGGGACCACTGCTTTTCCCAATATGTATAAATGACCTAGTAGATAGTGTCAGAAGTTCCATGCGGCTTTTCGTGGATGATGCTGTAGTATACAGAGAAGTTGCAGCATTAGAAAATTGCAGCGAAATACAGGAAGATCTGCAGCGGATAGGCACTTCGTGTAGTGAGTGGCAACTGACCCTTAACATAGACATATGTAATATATTGCGAATACATAGAAAGAAAGATCCTTTATTGTATGATAGCAGAACAAACACTGGTAGCAGTTACTTCTGTAAAATATATGGGAGTGTGCGTACAGAACGATTTGAAATGGAATGATCATATAAAATTAATTGTTGGTAAGGCGGGTGCCAAGGTTGAGATTCATTGGGAGAATCCTTAGAACATGTAGTCCATCAACAAAGGAGGTGGCTTACAAAACACTCGGTAAACTATACTTGAGTATTGCTCGTCAGTGTGGGATCCGTACCAGGTCGGGTTGACAGAGGAGGTAGAGAAGATCCAAAGAAGAGCCGCGCGTTTCGTCACAGTGTTATTTGGTAAGCGTGATAGCGTTACGGAGATGTTCAGCAAACTCAAGTGGCAGACTCTGCACAAGAGGTGCTCTGCATCGCGGTGTAGCTTGCTGTCCAGTTTCCGAGAGGGTGTGTTTCTGGATGAGGTATCGAATATATTGCTACCTCCCCAGGAGATCACGAATGTAAAATTAGAGAGATTCGAGAGCGCATGGAGGCTTTCCGACAGTCGTTCTTCCCGTGAACCATATGCGACTGGAAAAGGAAAGAGAGATAATGACAGTGGCATCTAAAGTGCCCTCCGTCACACACCGTTGGGTGGCTCGCGGAGTATAAATGTAGATGTAGATGTAGAAAGAAAGATTGTGGAAGTAAGAACTAGCAACCTACCCTTGAAGTCGAAGTGATAACATCGAGAGAGAGAGAGAGTAGGAAGAGATGGATACTGACAGGGGAACAAGGGGATTTCCCAAAACGATGTCCCGCAACCGATTCAGACAAATATTATCATTTTACATTTTTCCGACAGCAACAGTAAACCGGATAATGCCGACTGACTTGTCAAAGTGCAGTTCGTAACTGATTAATTTTCCAAAAAGTTTGAAGAAAGTTTAATCTATCTCAAAACATCTCAAATTGAAGGAATGACACCGTGGACGGACGGCTAAATTTTAAAGTTTACAATCAGTCAAAAATTACAAAGTATGGCATACTTATTCGGATACTGTGTGATTCGAGTACGGGATACATTTCCTCATTCAAGATATATTCCGGCGCTGCACAGCCTTTAGCAAATACAGTGATGGAACTACTGACAACTTGTGATGGAAAAGCGGCATCACTTCGCCGTGGATGGTTATTATAACAGTGTAGAACTTGCAGAGAAGTTACTTGAAACGAAAATTCGAGTTTGTGGAACGATATGGCTAGATAGAGGATTTCAGGGAAATTAAAACGCTCAAAAGTCAATGTGTTTGAAGCTTGTCATCAACGGAAAGGTGACAAGCGGCCGGCGACAAGCCAAGTGCCGCGCGGGATTAGCCGAGCGGTCTGCGGGCGCTGCTGTCATGGACTGTGCGGCTGGTCCCGGCGGAGGTTCGAGTCCTCCCTCGGGCATGGGTGTGTGTGTTTGTCCTTAGGATAATTTAGGTTAAGTAGTGTGTAAGCTTAGGGACTGATGACCTTAGCAGTGAAGTCCCATAAGATTTCACACACGTTTGAACAGTCTGAACAAGCCAAGTAATTCGAACTAGCGCTGCCGGCGCCAAGCGAATAAATTCGTACGAGACGTGCGGACGGCAAAGTCTTAAAATGAACATCCGGGAGCATGTTGACAGTAACCTGAATACGTAAGCCTATGCCATGGCTGGTTCAAATGGCTCTGAGCACTATAGGACTTAACTTCTGTGGTCATCAGTCCCCTAGAACTTAGAACTACTTAAACCTAACTAACCTAAGGACATCACACACATCCATGCCCGAGGCAGGATTCGAACCTGCGACCGTAGCAGTCCCGCGGTTCCGGACTGCTCGCCTAGAACCACTAGACCACCGCGGCCGGCCCCAAGCCATGGTATGAAAAACATCACATAACACCTCTGGCCTGAGCTGCTCCCTCCACGTTCAGAGTTTTGAAGGCGTCGTTGGTCCTTCTGTGCACTCGACACCTTGCATTAGTTGAAAAGAGGCAAAGTTGTGAAGGCCACAGTATACGTCCATTGTCAACCGCTGTAGCTTTTGGCCCATTTAACACGTGCAGCTTTGTGCGCCAGTGTAAGAAATGAATTTTTTCAATGTTCTTGTCTCCAAAGGTCTGTTAAATGCAAGTTCTCCTCAGAGTGTTCGATCAGGAACTGGTGGAACTGGATCCGCATTCACTGCCAAGGGGTCCCCCATACTGTAAATCACGGATTTTAATGCGCTTCAAATACGTATGTTGTAGAGACACTTACCCTTACCCTGAGCACCTGGCTATCCGGTTTTTTAGCGACGGGTCTTGGTTTTTGAGAAAATCGATTTTGAAGTTCATTGCGCGCTTTTTATACCCCTAACATTACATGCGTTCCGAGCACGTCACCGTAGCGCAGCGGTAAAGATTCACGGCTACCACGCTGGAGGTACTGTGTTCGAATCCTGCTGCCACATGTTTTTTTGTGTGTGCAAGAACCGTCCGGAAAATTTGGTCCTAACGGTCAAAAACGATTAGACGAATTAACTGGGAAATACAGATATGTAGTCGTGTCCTGCACGAAATCCGGTAAGTTCACGAAACTGGTGTACGAACAATTTTTGCGTTCTGTAATTCTTCCGTATGTGGGACAGAATTTTTTTTTTGCATATTACCGATTCGTAGGGATGGCAAACCGATTCAACTTTATACGATCATCTCTTCACTGATGAAAGGAAAGCGATCACCTGCACTCTAAAAGTGGTCACACCACAGTGCACTCCTTATTGCCAGCCCTGCGATGTTTATTTTTACCGTCAGGTGAAAATCGTGACGAAAGTTATTCAGAATGCTCCCGACTTGATGAGAGACAATAGAGAGATCGCTTTTAGGGAATATTTGATAAAATTAGGTCCGCTAATCCTATATCAATTCAGCGCACCTAATTTTGAAAGCGTGATTAGATACGCATGGCTCGCAACGAAATTAGCGGATGAAAGAGAAATCTTTTTGAATGCAAAAGAATTGTGTTTCCCGGTATCGCTCATGAAGAAACCGTGCGCCAACAAGGCGGTTGCTTTCATAAAATGCCCGTGGTGCTGAGAAAATTTGTGCTCCGGTTGTTTCTATGATAAGTATCACCCACGATATTGTTCTGGCACATGAAGCAATGTGGACGATGAAAAATAAGATTTTGTAATATTGTATGACAGAAGAAATTAATAAGTGAATATATCTTTATAATTTCGAGCACCTTACACTGTTTGTTGATATTCTTTGAAATAAAATTGAAAAATTCCGTCGATTTTGCCAAAAAAAAAAGAGCAGGATTCGAAAGCGGTACCTCCAGCGCGGTAGCCGTGAACGTTTACCGCTGCGCTGCTCTGACTTGCTCGGTATATATGTTAACGGTATACAAAGCGCGCAATGAACTTCAGAATCTAAAAAAAAAAAAAACGGATAGCCAGGTACTCAGGGTAAGTGCCTCTACAACATATTTGAGGCTCATCAAAATCCGTGATTTACAGTATGGAGGGTCCCCTTGTGAGAGCAGCAGCAGTTCCTGTCTGGTTTCACGCCGACTGCTACTGACAATGCTTGACTCTCGCTTCCGGTCCCTGTCGACTAGGACTTTTTTACGGCCACTGTATCTTAGTCCGCTTTGACATACAACTTCAGTCACGATGTTGTCATGGCCACGTCCTAGCACAGTAGTTCATTTCTACCAGTTTGACATATACTGACCGATAAAAAAGCGCAGCATCAAGAAAGAGTTGTGCGGCGTAAACGAGAGTTGGTAGGCGTGTTTCATCTCAAACATCATGTCTATCCAGTTTCGCGCCAGTCGCTATGAGGATGCAAGTCAGTTTTACTTTGAACAGAAGCTGTAACGGTCGTGAACATTAGTTACGTTTGAGACTTGACGTGGTAAACCCATGTTAATCAAAAATGCCTTTAAACAGACGAAAATTCCATTATCAACAACTCGTCGATTTTTAATGCGGTCATCTAATATGGTTACGAACAGCTGGATGTTCCTTCTCTGATACTGCAGAAAGACTTGACAGGAATGCACCCACTGTACATCACTGCTGTCAGCGGTTGTGACGAGAATCTACGGATGCAAGAACACCGGACTGAGGACGGCCACTACCAAGAGTAAAGACCATCGTGTTCTGCGTATGGGCCCGGCTCATCGAACTGCGTCTGCAGCAGCAATTTGAACAGCACTTGACATCACAGTGACACAACGAACTGCTACAAATCGTAAAACGTACACTTTCACGGCCGGAAATGTCACAGTTAAAAAATGTCCCGGGCTATTACACCGTGATCGAATGGATTTCACATTAAAACCGTATGTGCGTCCCCATTTGCGGAAGACATTTTCAGAGGGGATCTTAGCTTCTTTTAATGTCAGTCAGTAGCGGGCAAGGGTGTGAATCGGACATCAGAAGAAGCTACGACCTCCCTAGAAAATGTCTTCCGCCAGTGGAGACGGAAGCTTGGGTTTTAATGTAAAATAAATTCTACCGCGGATGACTGGTATCAGTTACTTCTGTAAAATATCTGGGAGTATGCGTGCGGAACGATTTGAAGTGGAATGATCATATAAAATTAATTGTTGATAAGGCGGGTGCCAAGTTGAGATTCATTGGGAGAGTCCTTAGAAAATGTAGTCCATCAACAAAGGAGGTGGCTTACAAAACACTCGTTCGACCTATACCTGAGTATTGGTCATCAGTGTGGGATCCGTACCAGGTCGGGTTGACAGAGGAGATAGAGAAGATCCAAAGAAGAGCGGCGCGTTGGTCGCAGGGTTATTAGGTAAGCATGATAGCGTCACAGAGATGTTTAGCAAACTCAAGTGGCAGACTCTGCAACAGAGGCGCTCTGCATCGCGGTGTAGCTTGCTGTCCAGGTTTCTAGAGGGTGCGTTTCTGGATGAGGTATCGAATATATTGCTTCCCCCTACTTATACCTCCCGAGGAGATCACGAATGTAAAATTAGAGAGATTCGAGAGAGCGTGGAGACTTTCCGCCAGTCGTTCTTCCCGCGAACCACATGCGACTGGAACAGGAAAGGGAGGTAATGAGACTAGCACGTAAAGTGCCCTCCGCCACACACCGTTGGGTGGCTTGCGGAGTATAAATGTAGGTGTAGATGTAGAATAGACGGGAACATTTTATTAATTATGCCGAAAATTGGTTACTTCAAGGACAGTTCCGAACCAGACTCCGCTGACCCCAAACCAGCGCCATTTGCGACTTCAGTGGTGTCAAACGAGGTCCGTTGCGTTTTATGCTGAAAATTGGTCTTGTCTCGCTGCCAATGATGGCCGTGTGCTGGCTAGGAGGAGGTCAGGTGTGGGCCTGCACCCAACCTGTCGGTGTGCTACATACACTGCACCTCACCTGGAGTTTTGGTCAAAGGTGCAATTTCAGTCACATGTTGCTGTTGTAATCCAACATGCTCTACAGATGGTTGGTATGTTTCCTTGTCCTCCAATCACCAGATCTGTCTCCAATCGAATACATAATGAGAAAACAACTGCAACTTCATCCACTAACAGAATTAACCGTCCCTGTTTTAACCAACAAAACGCAACAGGCAAGAAACTTCATGTACAGCAAATAGGGGCAAAGCCAAGGGCAACATTAACTTACTTCATCAAAATATCAGGGGAATAAAAAATAAAGTAGATGAGTTATTAGTGTGTTTAGATTATCTCAAAAATAAGAATGAGATTGATATACTCTTTCTGTCTGAACACCATGTAACTGTGGGGAAGGACAGCGTCAGTATAAATGGGTATGATTTAGCATCTTACACTCGTAGATCTAGAATGGATAAAGGAGGAGTTGCCATTTTCATAAAGCAAGGGTATTAATACAAAACTGTAGAAGTAAGCAAAGTTTGTGTTGATCAGCACTTTCAGGTTTGTGCATGTGAACTTCAGCTAGATAATGTAGTATTGATATTAGCAACAGTGTACATGTCCCCATTAGGAGACTGGGAGGTATTCATAAAAAAATGGACTCCCTATTATGCTGTCTGTCAGACAAAAAGAAGAAGTTATTAATCTGTGGTGATTTCAATGTAAACTTTCTAAGTACTTCTGGTGAACTAGAAGTGTTATTAACAACATATAACTTAGAATCAGTGGTCAATTTCCCTACACATATAGCTCAAGACAGTAGCACTCTAATAATGTATTTGTACAGAAAGAGGATGTAAAACAAACACATGGTTTCCCTGTGGCAAATAGATTGTCAGACCATGATGCACAACTGATTAACTTACGAAACCTAACAGGGTGTACAGCTCAGAAACCATTAAGTAAAAGTGTGAGGTTGCTCAACCTGGTATCTATAGTGCCCTTCAGAGAAAGTTTAAGGAATGTTAAATGGGGAAATGTATATAATGAGTCAAATGCTAATGATAAATGCAACATATTTCTTGATAAATTTGTATCCCTTTTTGAACATAGTTTCCCAAAGAAAATTACTAAATGTAACACCATACACTTTTCAAAGAAACCTTGGATTACTACAGGTTTTAAAAGTGTCTTCAAAAAGAAAAAGAAAACTGTATGAAACAGTAAGAACTAGTAAAGATGCAGAAGTGGTTGTACGCTATAAAAATTACTGTAACACACTAAGAAAAGTTGTAAGGAAATCAAGAAATATGCCTCTTAAAGAAGAAATTAACAACTCCAGCAATAAAACCAAATCAGTATGGAATGTTGTTAGAAGGGATACAGGAAAAGTAACCAATGAGGTACGTAGTATTACTATTAAAGAGAATAAGAGCATCCTAAACAACAGTACACAAGTAGCTAATGTATTAACAACCATTTCTTAAGTGTAGGAGAAAAAATTGGTGAGAATAGTTTAAAAAACCAGGCAGTACATAGAAGATTCAGTTTCGAAAAATTTTAATATTAAGTTTCACCTTACAACCTCATGTTAAATAAATAAAATTATTAAATACACTCCTGGAAATTGAAATAAGAACACCGTGAATTCATTGTCCCAGGAAGGGGAAACTTTATTGACACATTCCTGGGGTCAGATACATCACATGATCACACTGACAGAACCACAGGCACATAGACACAGGCAACAGAGCATGCACAATGTCGGCACTAGTACAGTGTATATCCACCTTTCGCAGCAATGCAGGCTGCTATTCTCCCATGGAGACGATCGTAGAGATGCTGGATGTAGTCCTGTGGAACGGCTTGCCATGCCATTTCCACCTGGCGCCTCAGTTGGACCAGCGTTCGTGCTGGACGTGCAGACCGCGTGAGACGACGCTTCATCCAGTCCCAAACATGCTCAATGGGGGACAGATCCGGAGATCTTGCTGGCCAGGGTAGTTGACTTACACCTTCTAGAGCACGCTGGGTGGCATGGGATACATGCGGATGTGCATTGTCCTGTTGGAACAGCAAGTTCCCTTGCCGGTCTAGGAATGGTAGAACGATGGGTTCGATGACGGTTTGGATGTACCGTGCAGTATTCAGTGTCCCCTCGACGATCACCAGTGGTGTACGGCCAGTGTAGGAGATCGCTCCCCACACCATGATGCCGGGTGTTGGCCCTGTGTGCCTCGGTCGTATGCTGTCCTGATTGTGGCGCTCACCTGCACGGCGCCAAACACGCATACGACCATCATTGGCACCAAGGCAGAAGCGACTCTCATCGCTGAAGACGACACGCCTCCATTCGTCCCTCCATTCACGCCTGTCGCGACACCACTGGAGGCGGGCTGCACGATGTTGGGGCGTGAGCGGAAGACGGCCTAACGGTGTGCGGGACCGTAGCCCAGCTTCATGGAGACGGTTGCGAATGGTCCTCGCCGATACCCCAGGAGCAACAGTGTCCCTAATTTGCTGGGAAGTGGCGGTGCGGTCCCCTACGGCACTGCGTAGGATCCTACGGTCTTGGCGTGCATCCGTGCGTCGCTGCGGTCCGGTCCCAGGTCGACGGGCACGTGCACCTTCCGCCGACCACTGGCGACAACATCGATGTACTGTGGAGACCTCACGCCCCACGTGTTGAGCAATTCGGCGGTACGTCCACCCGGCCTCCCGCATCCCCACTATACGCCCTCGCTCAAAGTCCGTCAACTGCACATACGGTTCACGTCCATGCTGTCGCGGCATGCTACCAGTGTTAAAGACTGCGATGGAGCTCCGTATGCCACGGCAAACTGGCTGACACTGACGGCGGCGGTGCACAAATGCTGCGCAGCTAGCGCCATTCGACGGCCAACACCGCGGTTCCTGGTGTGTCCGCTGTGCCGTGCGTGTGATCATTGCTTGTACAGCCCTCTCGCAGTGTCCGGAGCAAGTATGGTGGGTCTGACACACCGGTGTCAATGTGTTCTTTTTTCCATTTCCAGGAGTGTATTTGAGAAATAAATGTTCAGTTGGAGTAGATGACGTCTCTAATAAGATATTAAAACAATTTGGAGCACTTACAGCTGGTGTTCTGAGTTACATATGTAATGCATCACTAACCCAAGGTATTTTCCCAGACAGGTAAAATATGCCATTGTCAGGCCTCTCTAAAAAAAAGGGGGACACCAAGGCTGTCAATAATTATCGGCCAGAATCCTTGCTTACAGAATTTCCAAAAATCTTCGAGAAAGTAATGTACTCAAGAGTGGTTAGCCATCTCAACAGTAATGAATACTTAGTAAATCACAGTTCAGATTTCAAAAATACCGTTCCACTGAGACTGCAATATACAATTTCACTGTCCACATAATAGAGTCTTTAAATAGTAAAATGTCACCAATAGGAATTTCTTGTGACTTTTTCCAAAGCATTTGATTGTGTGAACTGTGACATTATGTTACAGAAACTACAATTCTATGGTATAAATGGAATTGCATAAGAGTGGTTAAGTCATGCCCACAGAACGTGAAACAAAAAGTTTATTTATATGTGTCAAGTGATTTAAATAAGTTTGCCACTTCATCTAACTGGGGTGAAATTACATTAGGTGTTCCACAGGGTTCAATCATGGTTCCCCTTCTGTTCTTGATATATGTGAATGATCTCCCTTATTATCTGAAACAAGAAGCTGAACTAATACTGTTCGCTGATGATACAAGCATCATTATTAATCCAGTAAAAGAAACTCCAATTGAAAATTATACAAATAAGGTCTTTGGAAAAGTCATTAATTAGTTTTTTGCAAATGGGCTTGCTTTAAACTTTGAAAAAACACAGTACATCCAATTTTCTGCTGCAAATAGTACAGTTCTTTCAATAAATATAATACAACAGACGTCAGTAGACAGGGTAGAGCATACTAAGTTTTTGTATGTACAAATAGACGAGAATCTTAATTGGAAAATTAATATTTTGGATATTCTAAAGCGACTAAGTTCAGCAACTTTCACAATCAGAGTAATTACCAATTTGTGGATACAGGAATTAGTAACCTAACATACGTTGCATACTTTCACTCTCTGATGTAATACGGAATAATGTTTTGGGGTAACTCAACAATTAGACAAAAAGTATTCACTGCTCAAAAGAAACGGATTAGAATAATGTGTGGGGTTCATAGTCGGACATCTTGTAGGCATCTTTTTAAAAGATTGGGAATTTTTACAACAGCCTCACAGTACATTTACTCACTAATTAAATTTGTTTCAACAGCAAGGACCAGTTTAAAAACAACAGTGACATTCATGATTATAATACCAGAAAAAATAAAGACTTTCACTATCCTTTACTCAACCTATCTTTGTCACAGAAAGGGGTAAAATATGCTGCTATAAAAATGTTTGACAAATTACCAGATGAAATAAAATGTCTGACAGACAGCAGTAATAGCTTCAAAAATAAACTGAAATCATATCTCCTTGACAACTCCTTCATACCATAGATGAATTCTTGAATAGGAATAAATGAATCTATAAATATAGTATATGCATGTTGTGCCATTTAACAAAATGGAGTAAACAATAGAAATATTTACATATATGGATATTGTGTCTGTTCTTTCGGACATGTCCGGGTAGGTACACTACGAATGTAATGTGTTGACATATAAGGCGAGAATGTGGGGGTCGCAGGAGGCGTGCGCGAGATAGTCCCTGCAGTCGCACTATCCTCTGTGCCCTCGGAGGCTCAGATGAATAGAGCATTTGCCATGTAAGCAGGAGATCCTGGGTTCGAGTCCCAGCACACATTTTCACCTGTACCTGTTGATATATATCAATCCGCATCAGCAGATGGGGGTATTAATACATAATTCTAATAGAAATATTAATCTTTAACACTGTACTGTAATATATATTAAAAATTCTAGTTTCATATGTGCATTTCTTGTGCACTTGACACGTTCCACATCATAATGGCTACCGTATCTTGCGATTGATCAATGGAACACGCAACCAACTAACTATCTAACTCCCACAAACTGACACCCAGCAGTTGTACAGCACAATGCATGCGCGTTTCCATGGTTTCATTCAACAATCTGGCTCTTACACCGGTTAATAACCTACCAGCATTTCACATTTGCAATGGCTTATCTCGCTCTTACATTAACCTGTGCCCTCTAATCGCTTAAATATGTTGCCTACACCGATGTATTCCCGAAATTTCATTACTGTTCATTAACTATTTTTTGGTGTTGCGATTTTTTTCCGTCGGTGTATCTCCACGTCGACCTACGTTAGTACACTGATTCCATACAACAACTGACACGTACAAGGTACTTCACTACGATTCATTACTACTACTGTGGAAGGTCGCATGACCATCTGGCACCAATTCGACGCTATCTACAGCGCTCCATAGACAGCTCTGTGCTCTTTTGAACCGGCGACTAATATTTTCACGGTGTGCTTACTTTGTGGCTGATCTAGACTGAGGCGGATAAAACATTCGAATACATAATTCGTGGTAAGTTCTTATGGGATCAAACTGCTGAGGTCATCGATCACTAGGATTTTTTTTTATTTTTTTTTTATGGTTTTTGTCATCAGTCTACTGACTGGTTTGATGCGGCCCGCCACGAATTCCTCTCCTGTGCCAACCTCTTCATCTCAGTAGGCTTACACACTACTTAATCTGACTTGAACTAACTTTCACTAAGGACAACACACACACCTATGCCCCAGAGAGGACTCGAACCTCCGATGGAGGTAGCCCCGCGAACCGCGACAAGGCGCCTTGACCGCGCGGCTGCTTCGCACTGCTCGAATACATAAAAGAAAAAAAGAAAAAAAACATTTAGCAGTATACCGCCAATCTATGGACTTTGAATGTGAAGGATTGTTCTTTGGTAATTTTACGTCACTTTGTACCTGAACGTCTTTTATGTTTTAGAACAAAACCAATTCTAAGATGGCTACACAGACAATTTTCGAAGCCAAATAATGTTATAGGAGCAGCCGAAGGCGTGCCTACATGGAAAACCGCTCGTTCCTTAATTTAGTTTCGTAACATTGGACGTAAATCTTCCTCGCTTCAGTTTTGTTAATTTCATGGAAATATCAGGTCATCTGCAGCACCACAGAAATGAGAAATACAATCCGAGTAAGTTATTGCGCCTGATTGGAAAGCTGGAATTGTGGAAGAGAGACGGGTATAGGGCGGTATGCGTGCAGCTTGCGGGGTCAAGCCGCTTACGAAACATCTCCGCCTGATTTCCCAGGGTGCCTGCTAAATGCACGTCGTATAATAGAACAGAGCGTCCGCGCGAGCAATGGAAATGCGGACGCTACGCCCACGCGATGAGCGCTTTGTTGAGATCGGTCATCACAGGCATCTGACGTCAGCATTCACACCCGGCCTTCCATAGAAGGGTAGTACCACAGTCACACTTCGTACTATCGGCCAATCATTTTTTCCTACGAGACCAACAACGCCCTAATATACGATTTTTGGAGATCGTGGGATTTTGCATTTTCTGCGCTTGTATAGTTAACGTTCGAGAACACCTAAAATTCATAGGTAGTATCATTCCAAATGTGAAATGCTGGTGCATTAATAACCGGTGTAACAGTCAGAATGTTGAATACAAACGTGCATGCATTGTTTTGTACAGGTAATGGATGTCAGTTTGTGGGATGAAGTTCCACTCGTGTTCCACTTCTTTGGTCTTATGCTGTTTGTGGATGACGCTGGAGCTTCCATCCGAAGATGTCCCAAAAGTGCTCGATCGGAGACAGATCTGGTGATCAAGCAGACAAAGGCAACAGGTTAACACACTGTAGGGGACGTTGAGTCACAGCAGCGGCATGTGGGAGAGGGTTATCCTGTTGGAAATCATCCCCTGGAATGCTGTTTACAAGTGGTAGCACAACAGCACCAGACTGACGAACAAATCTGCAGCCATGCTGGGTAGGATAACACGAGAGTGCTCCTGCTGTCATACAAAACCACACCCCAGGTGTAGGTCCGGTGTGTGGAGCACGCAGACAGGTTGGTTGCAAACTCTAAACTTCCCTCCGCCTAATTAAAACACGTCCACCACTGGCATCGAGGCAGAACCGGCTTTCGTCATAAAAAACACAACAGACCTCCATCCTCCCCTCCAATGAGCTCTCGCTTGACACCACTGAAGTTGCCAATGGCGGTGGTTTAGGGGCAATGGAATGCACTCTGAGCTGTGCACGCATCGTGTTCATGCCATTTATTGTTTGTCAACTTCTATTACGGTACTGCCGCCTCGATTTCTTATTCCATTTACTGGCCTCACTAACTTCCTGCCTCACTTGCCCGTGAGCGGTAGCAGCAGCGCGTATCGATAAGTGCACTGTCGTACCGTCTCTGGAGCGACCGACAGTATTTCCGGATCGTCGTGTGTCTGGGAGTCAGATGGAGACGGACCAGCAGTATAGTCGGGACGCAGCAGCAGTGGAGTGGGGGACGGACAGCCGGTGAGGCGCCGACGGCCAGTGCTCGCCAACCGCTGGCGACACACATGAACTGTCCGACGGAGGGAGATTGGAGCAGGACGACCGTTTGTTGGTCGTGTCATCGGCCGACGTATATTTGGTCCTTTCACCGTTTCCGGACCTGGGCAGTTGGTCGGTTGGCGTGGAGCAGCGATGAAGTCTACGTGGCGAGTGTCTAGCCGGGCCGCTGGCGCTGTCCACCCGAGGTCGGTGTGTGACGGGCTGTTCCCGTTGCTACGAGGTCCGTGGCTCACCGATCCCGGACACGAGAGTTGAATCTTTACATAATCTACCAGCCAGCCCCAACTGTTCACATTGCGTCGTTTGAATTTCTTTGTGGGCTGTTGGGACATTCCAGCGAGCAACATCGTGTGTTTTCAAGTTGGCGAAATTCTAGCCGCCCTCCTGTGGAGTTTAACTTAACTTGGTTATTTTTAATTGAAGTGCACCAGCGAAATCTTCTACCTTGTGACCGTTAACATTCCGGTTACTTGCCCTGGTCGTTGATGTAAATTCAGGCAGCTTATTTTCCTCGTCGTGTTGTGGCTGTCCAGCACGGCGTGTAGTTTGACGGGTGAATGTGCCATTGAACTCCCTGTTCTGTGCTGGTCGGGTGGAGCGGAAGTTATCCCGTCGTTTGGTCCGTTGACTGTCTACCAGTTGGGTTGTCGTTGGATTGAGAATTGTTCGGCCGACTGCCTGTCTCACCTAAGCGAGCGTTAATGTTTGAATTCCAGGCCGATCCTTGGAAACTTCTGAGCGCCGTTTTATGAGTTGCCTTTCTTATTTGTCGTTGTTGTTTGTTTATGTATGGCTTCAGCCGATTTTAAATTAAAGTTGTTTTCCCCTTAAGGTGTGAGAATGTTCTGGCCTTCAGCCTGATTTAAAGAAGTGTTACGATAAGGCCTTCTGCCTCTTTAATTCAAATTCCTGTTTTTGAGTCTTAAGTTATTGGCCTTCAGCCAGTTTTAAATTAAAGTTGTTTTGCCCTTGAGGCGTGAGAGTGAATGGCGCATTTAGCCGGGAATTAATAATAAAATTAATGTTTGGCTTGCTCTGTTTTTAATGTTTTCTTTACTCTTGTAATATTTGTCAAATGAATAAAGTAGTATATTCGGAGTGCAACTGACAGCCACTCATTTTCACCCCTTTCACAAATTAAACATCTGTCCTGTCCTGCGGGTATAGCAAGGGATCTCACACGCTACGGGGCATTTAGTTCGAAGCTGTCCTCAAGGTAACCGGTTTGTAACAGTTCGTTGCGCCATTGTGTTGTCAACTACTGCCGACATTGCTGCTGCAGATGCATTACGATGCGCCACAGCCATACGCCGAATATATGGTCTTCCATTTCGGTAGTGCCACATGGCCGTCCGGAGCCCAACCTTCTTGCGACCGTACATTCTCGTGAGCGCCGCTGCCAGCAATCATCTACAGTGGCTAGATTCCTGCCAAGTCTCCCTGCAGTATCGCAGAAGGAGCATCCAACTTCTCGTAGCCCTATTACATGACGTTGTTCAGACTCGTCGAGATATCATAACGGCCTCTTTGTCGCCTTAAAGGCATTCGTGAGTTACATCAGTTCACCACGTCCAATCTCTGAAGCACCTAACTCTCGCGACCGTTACAGCGTGCATTTAAATCAAACCTGATTTGAACCCTTATAGTGACGCTATTAGCGCCACTGTTAAGCAACTGCTGCGAAACTTGAACAGATATCTTCTTTCATAAGTAGAAAGAGACCATCAACTTTTGTTTATGTCGCACAACTCCTCTTGGTGGTGCGATTTTTGCAGTCAGTGTAAGTAGGGATTGTTGTATATCAGGAGGGGAATTCTTTTTAAAATTGTCATTAGGTAGTGTAAGTAATAATTGAAACAAATTGAGCAGGGGTGCACAGACCACCTGGTACAGTTGCCCTTCATGCAACTGCATCTACAACTACATCTACATAGATACTCTGAAAATCACATTTAAGTGCCTGGCAGAGGGTTCATCGAACCACCTTCGCAATAATTCTCCATTATTCTAATCTCGTATAGCGTGCAGAAAAAAACGAACACCTGTATCTTTCCGTGCGAGCACTGATTTCCCTTATTTTATGATAATGATCGTTGCTCCCTATGCAGTTCACCGTCAACAAAACATTTTCGCATTGGAAGGAGAAAATTGGCGACTGAAATTTCGTGAGGAGATTCTGCAGCAACGAAAAACCCCTTTGTTTTAATGTTGTCCACCGCAAATCTTGTATCATTTCAGTGATTTTCACTCACCTATTTCGCGATGGTAAAAAACGTGCTGCCCTTCTTCCAACTTTATCGATTTAATCCGTCAATCTCATCTGGTAAGGATCCCACACCGCGCAACAGTATTCTATAAGAGGACGGACGAGCGTAGTGTAAGAGGTCTCTTTAGTAGATCTGTTAGATTATCTAAGTGTCCTGCCAATTAAACGCAGTCTTTAGTTAGCCTTCCCCACAACATTTTCTATTTGTTCCTTCCAATTTAAGTTGTTTGTAATTGTAATTCCTAGGTGTTTAGTTGAATTTACGGTCTTTAGATTTGACTGATTTATTGTGTAAACGAAGTTTAATGCATCCTCATATGGATGACCACACACTTTTCGTTATTTAGGGTCAATTGCCAATTTTTCGACCCTACAGATATATTTTCTAAATCATTTTGGAATTTGTTTTGATCTTCTGATGACTTTACTTTGAAACGTCCCCTTAGAAAAATTATACATGACTGTGCTTAAACTGACACACAATATGTTTTAGCGCAACGCAGTCTGACTTTCAATAATCCATACAAGAGAATGGCCCTGACTAAATTAACCTATACGTTTCACAAATCAATTACCTCACAAAAATCTTCGTTACTCAAACTACTGCAATACAGCGAGCGCCACTACTGTCAGCTAAATAAAAGATTCAAACTACTGAAGGCATTAACTACTGATAGGCATAGTTAGCAAATTAAAGATTTTGATAGAGAACAAACAATGTATTTACCTTAATAGTGTTCAAAAGTCATAATATCTATAGCAGTTCATGACATCCAATATTACAAATTTACTGTCTCTGTCCAGATCATCCGCTCTCAAATCTCCGCCATCTCACTCCCCACATCCACCAGTGCTCGCGGCTCACCTCCAACTGCGCAACGCTACGCGCTGTTCACATCCAGCTGCCCAACAATACAATGGCAGACAACAATGCAAAATAGCCACAGACTGCACACAGCACGGCCAGTGATTTTCATACAGAGCGCCACGTGGCGTTACCAATAAGAAAACCTAAACAGCCTACTTACAACTTGTCGATAAACGACAGAATCATTTGCAAACAACCTAAGATGGCTGCTCAGATTGTCCTCTAAATCGTTTAAATAGATAGGTAACAGCAAAAGGCATCCTATAACACTACCTTGGGGAACGCCAGAAATCACGATTGTTTTACTCGATGACTTTCCGTCAGTTACTACGAACTGTGACCTCTCTGAGAGGAAATCACGAATCTAGTCACATAACTGAGACGATATTCCATAAGCATGCAATTTTACTTCAAGCCGATTGTGTGGTATAGTGTCAAAAGCCTTCTGGAAATCTAGAAATACGGAATCAATCTGAAATCCCTTGCAATAGCACTCAACACTTCATGCGAGTAAAGAGTTAGTTTTGTTTCACAAAAACGATGTTTTCTAAATCTTTGTTGACTGTGTGTCGATAGACCGTTCTCTTCAGGAAATTCATAACGTTCTAACACAATATATGTTCCAAAATGCTGCTGCATATCTACGTTAATGATATGAGCCTCTAATTTAGTGGATTAGATTATATAATGGTAAGACAGAGATTTAGGTATCAGGTTTTAAATTATAAGACATTTCCAGGGGTAGATGTGGACTCCGACGACAATTTATTGGTTATGAACTGTAGACTAATACTGAAGAAACTGCAAAAAGGTTGTAATTTAAGGATATGGGACCTGGATAAACTGATGGAACCAGAGATTGTAAAGAGTTTCAGAGAGAGCGTTAGGGAACGATTGACAAGATCGGGGGAAAGAAGTACAGTAGAAGAAGACTGGGTAGCTTTGAGAGATGAAGTAGTGAAGGTAGCAGAGGATCAAGTAGGTAAAAAGAGAAGGGTTAGTAGAAATTCTTGGGCAACAGAAGAGATATTAAACTTAATTGATGAAAGGAGAAAATATAAAAATGCAATAAATAATGTAGGCAAAAAGGAATAGAAACGTCTCAAATATGAGATCGACCAGAAGTGCAAAATGGCTAAGCAGGAATGGCTAGAGGACAAATGTAAAGATGTAGAGGCATATATCACTAGGGGTAAGATAGATACTGCCTACAGGAAAATTAAAGAGAGCTTTGGAGAATAGAGAACCACTTGCATGAATATCAGGAGCTCAGATGGAAAACCAGTTCTAAGCAAAGAAGGGAAAGCAGAAATATGGTGGGTCTATACAAGGGCGATGTACTGGTGGCAGTATTGTGGAAGTGGAAGATGACATAAATAAAGATGAAATGGGAGATATGATACTGCATGACGAGTTCGACAGAGCAGTGAAAGACCCGAGTCGAAAGAAGGTCTTGGGAGAGCCAGCCCTGACAATACTCTACCATCTCGTGAGAAAGATGTATGAGACAGGCGAAATACCATCTGACGTCAAGAAGAATATAATAACTCCAATCCCAAAGAAAGCAGGTGTTGACAGGCGTGAAAATTAAGCCACAGCTGCAAAATACTAACACGAATTCTTTACAGACGAATGGAAAAACTGGTAGAAGCCGATCTTGGGGAAGATCAGTTTGGATTCCGTAGAAATATTGGAACATTTGAGGCAATACTGACCCTACAACTTATCTTAGAAGATAAAGGAAAGGCAAGCCTACGTTTCTAGCATTTGTAGACTTAGAGAAGGCTTTTGATAAGGTTGACTGGAATATTCTCTTCGAAATTCTGAAGGTGGCAGGGATAAGATACAGGGAACAAAATGCTATTTACAACTTGTACAGAAACCAGATGACAGTTATAAGAGTCGATGGGCGTGAAAGAGAAGCAATGGTTGGGAAGGGAGTGAGATAGGGTTGTAGCCTATCCCCGATGTTATTCAATCTGTGTATTGAGCAAGCACTAAAGGAAACAAAAGAAAAATTTGGAGTAGGAATTAAAATCCATGGAGAAGAAATTAAAATTTTTAGGTTTGCCGATGACATTGTAATGCTGTCAGACACAGCAAAGGGCCTGGAAGAGCAGTTGAACGGAATGGGCAATGCCTTGAAAGGAGGATATAATATGAACATCAACAAAAGAAAACCAGGATAATGGAATGTAGTCGAATTAAATCAGGTGATGCTGAGGGAATCAGATTAGGAAATAAGACACTTAAAGTAGTAGATGAGTTTTGCTGTTTGTGGAGCAAAATAACTGGTGATGGCCGAAGTAGAGAGGATATGAAATGTAAACTGGCAATAGCGAGGGAAGCGTTTCTGAAGAAGAGAAATTTGTTAACATCGAATATAGTTATGTGTCAGGAAGTTTTTTCTGAAAGTATTTGTATGGTGTGTAGCCATGTATGGAGGTGAAACATAGACGATAAATAGTTTGGACAAGAAGAGAATAGAGGCTTTCGAAATGTGGTGCTACAGAAGAATGCCGAAGATTAGATGGGTAGATCACGTAAATAATGAGGAGGTACTGAATAGAATTATGGAGAAGAGGAATTTGTGGCACAACTTGACTAGAAGAAGGAATAGGTTGGTAGGACATGTTCTGAGGCATCAAGGGATCACCAATTTAGTATTGGAGGGCAGCGTGGAGTGTAAAAATTGTAGAGGAAGACCAAGAGATGAATACACTAAGCAAATTCAGAAGTACGTAGATGGCAACAGGTACTTAGCAATGAGGAAGCTTGCACATGATAGGGTAGCATGGAGAGCTGCTTCAAACCAGCCCCTGGACTGAATACCACAACAACAACAACAACAACAACAACTCCTACTACCTTTCTTGAATATTGGTGTGACCTGTGCACTTTCCAGTCTTTGGGTACGGATCTTTCGTAAAGCGAACCGTTGTATTTAATTGTTAAGTATGGAGCTATTGTATCAGCATACTCTGAAAGGAATCTAATGGTTTACAGTCTGGACCGGAAACTCGCTTTTGTTGTGATTTAAGTTGCTTCACTACTCCGAGGATATCTACTTCTAATCACTCATGTTGGCAACTGTTCTTGATTCGAATTTTGCAATATTTAATTCGTCTTCTTTGGTAAAGAAATTTCGGAACGATGTGTCTAGTAACTCAGCTTTGGCGGCCCTGTCGTCGATAGTATTTCCATTGCTATCGCGCAGAGAAGACATTGATTGTGTCTTGCCGCTAGCACAGTTCACATACGACCAAAATATCTCTTTATTTTGTTCCAGGTTTCGAGACAAAGTTTCGATGTGGAAACTATGATAATCATCTCGCATTGAATTCCGTGCAAAAAGTCAGTTTTTGTAGAAGATGGCCGATCTTGTAGATTTTGCGTCCGTTTGAATTTGGCATGCTTTTTTTGTTGCTTCTGCGACAGTGTTCTGATCCGCTCTGTGTACCAACGTGGACTTTTGTTAATTTATTTCGTATAAATCACTCAATTGGTTCAAAAATGGTTCAAATGGCTCTGAGCACTATGGGACTTAACATCTGAGGTCATCAGTCCCCTAGAACTTAGAGCTACTTAAACCTAACTAACTTAAGGATATCACACACATCCATGCCTGAGGCAGGATTTGAACCTGCGACCGTAGCAGCAGCACGGTTCCGGACTGAAGCGCCTGGATCCGCTCGACCACCGCGGCCGGCCACTCAATTGATGCCGATGCTATTTCTTTGAATTCAAGCCACAGTTGGTCTACACAGACATTCTTAATTTGGAAGTAGTGCAGATTGTCTCTCAGGAAGGCGTAAAGTAAATTTTTATCTACTTCTTTGAATAGGTATACTTTTCGTTTATTTTTCGAGGATTTGAGGATTACAATACTGAATCTCGCTACGACAACCCTGTGTTCAATAATCCCTGTATCGGTTTTGATGCTTATTATTAACTCAGGATTATTTGTTGCTATGAAGTCAAGTGTGTTTTCACAACTGTTTGCTGTTCGCGTGGGCTTATGAACTAACTGCTCGAAATAACTTTCAGAGGATCATTTAGCACAATTTCGGATGATGTTTTGATTTAAACATGTATTTCTCCAACATGCCGAAGTTAGTCACCACCAACTATAAATGTATGAGTCAGGTACGTGTTTGAAACCAAATTCGAGTTTTCTTTGACCCTTTCAGCAATTGTATCATCTAAATTGGGAGGTCGGTGAAAGGATCCAATTATTATTGTATTCCGGTTGCCAAGAATGACCTCCGCCCATACTAACTCATAGGAAGTATCTACTTCACTTTCGCGACAAGATAAACTACTTTTAACAGCAGCAAACACGACATCGCCAACTGTGTTTATCCTCTCAGATCACTGTCAGATTTTTCGCAAAAATTTCGGCTCAACTTATCTCCGGCTTTACCCAGCTCTCAGTGGCTATAACGATTTGAGCATCAGTGCTTTCGATTAGCGCTTGGAGCTCTGGTACTTTCGCAACACAGCTACGACTATTTACAGCTGTTATGCCGATGGTTCCCGTATCTACGTTCTTCCAGTGTTCGGCCTACACCCTTTGAGAGTGAAGCCCTTTTTATGTTTTCCCGAGACCCTCTAGTCTCAAAACCGTCCAGTCCACGCCACACAGCCGCAGCTTTCCGCGTAGTCGCCTCCTGCGTGTAGTGGAGTCCTGACCTATTCAGCGGAACCCGAAATCCAACCACGCTATGGCGCAGGTCGAGGAATCTGCAGCCTACATGGTCGCAGAACCGTCTTAGCCTCTGATTCAGACCCTCCACTCGGCTCTGTACCACAGGTCTGCAATCGGTCCTGTCCACTATGCTGCAAATGGTCAGCTCTGCTTTTATCTCGCAAGCAAGACTGGTAGCCTTCACTACTTCTGTTAGCCGCTCGAAACCAGGGAGAATGTCTTCCGATCCAAAACGAGACACATCAATCGTACCGACGTGAGCCACCACCTGCAGCTGGCTGCACCCTGTGCCCTTCATGGCATCCGAAAGGACCCACTCCTCGTCTGGAATGACTCCACCCGCTACGCACACAGAGTGCACATTCCCCTTCTTGGCACCCATGTCCCTAAGGGGCTCCATAAGGCGCCTAACATTGGAACTATGCTCACAATGACAATTTTAAGGCCCTGATCCATCTCACTGCTGTTATGATAACGTCTAGAACTGTTACATTTATTGCGTCAAATAAAGATTTTTAATTATAATAAAGCAGCATATCTCACAAACTAGGCAACTGAGCAGTCTGGCGCTGGGAATATTCTGCAGTGAGGTAGGGTTAAACATACAATAGTAAAAAATGTAATAACTGGAGACATAATTGAGACATTTATTTTCAGTTTGCAGCTACAAGTATGATAACTCAAAAAGGTTTTTCATTCTTGCTTACGGCAATTGATACCGCCCGCGCATCCACGTAACTGTTTTCAATTCCACACCAGAAGGCGTTCTGTATGCTTTTTCTCTCGCAGAGTTAAATTTGTTACACTGGTACACCGTCGTTTACGGCGTGCGTATGCAATCCGACCAGCAGACGATGTTTTTACTTAGGTAACAATCAAGAAATGAGATAAGCGGTTTGGGAAATTGGGAGTTTGCTTTCGACGTCGGGACAGCACGCCAAGCATGCAGTTCCCTCTAGAAGCCCAGAAATTGCACCAGTCGATTTTTTTCAGTGGTGTTTCATCAAGAATCAAGTGTACCAGACACTAGTTCCTTATCTACCAGATGTGTGCCACCGCATTCGTGCTTCTATCGCAAATATTACGCCTACAGTGCTGTAAAACACTTGTAAAGGAATGGGATACAGATCAGATTAATGGTATGCACTTCGAGGTGTATTAGGTGTGCGAAAAATATTTCCAGTTACCATACTCGTAGAAATATACCGTCAATAAATATCTCAATTACCTCTCAATTTATTACATTTCATATATAAAAGCCATAAGCCATGTCCTGACTGACTGAAAAATCAGCCAAAGCCGCCAAGGACAAATGGTTCAAATGGCTCTGAGCACTATGGGACTTAACAGCTGAGGTCATCAGTCCCCTATAACTTAGAACTACTTAAACCTAACCAACCGAAGGAGATCACACACATCCATGCCCGAGACAGGATTCTAACCTGCGACCGTAGAGGTCGCGCGGTTCCAGACTGAAGGGCCTAGAACCGCTCGGCCACACCGGCCGGCCGCCAAGGACAGAAACCTGAAATTTGTAGATGGTGTTCCTCTTATACCGTAGGCGTCGTTCAAGCAGGGATTTTTCGAAACAACGCCCATAATGGGGTGAAATGTGTGTGAAAAGGTTTTTTAAAAATATGTCGCTATTAACTTTTTATAGGGCAAAACTTCCTTTTTGAAAATAGTGTTGAAATATTATTTATTAGGTTACTTATAATACCCAGTTACATAAAAATTATTTAAGATTTGAAAAATCTTATGGTACTAAGTATTATAAATTTTTATGCTCGGCAAAATATTGACCATATTGGATTCTGTGGAAGTACTATTTTTGTGGTAGATAATGCAACTACGTGATGGAAATGGGGTCTTTTTTACAAAATAGCAGTAAACGCAAGAAACTTAAGCTTTCTTTGTTGTTAGCTTTTGTTATTTTATGTATGTGCATAAAAATACATATAAAATACACACACATACAAACAGAAATCAGAAACCAGATTTGTTCTGTTACTTAGTTCTGCTAGTGGAAGGGTTCAGACTACGTTTAGGTTTGCTTCGTGTGCTGCAAAATTAACTCCTTACTCCACTTGCTGTAGTCATATGCGCAGTCACATTCCTGTATTGCATCCCTTGGAATCCTGTAACTCATTTCCGAAATTTTTGCCTACTAATTTTTGAACTGGGTGTTGGTCCTATTTTCAGTTGTGAACAGATATTTAAAATTAGCTCATTGCCACAAAATTTCTAATTTAGATGTGACGGGTGTTTAGTATTCACAGTACGTAAGATAATCCCCTTATAAAGTACTTATGTATTTAACGTTGCTGCATCATTGAAGTAATAGGAAATTTCCATCCATCCACGCCTAGGGGGGAGAGCAAATACACAGGAAATCTATGACCCAATGGTAGTAAAAACACTCGAATGTTAGATTGATATGGGTTCATACACTGTTTAGAAAACTTCAGCTGATATGGAGCAACTAAGGGCATATTATAAATCTCAGAATCTGATTCTCAATCATAAATGTACTCTGGTACTTCCTCACTGTGTGACTGAACTTCATCAAAACTCAGTTGTGAATGATGCCTATGGCAGTGGCTGGTGCCTACTACATCCTCCTCATCTGTGTTTCCTCCATACTTGAAATTGGAGCCGATGTCGTCAGACACATCTCCCAAGAGGAGCTGTTCTGTCTCAGAAGTCCTCAGGAGTGATTTACCCCAGGGAGTCAGGATCTAAATTGTAAACACAAATATTTATATTGCGACATTGCAATTGTAGCAGAAATGTGTAAGAATGAGATACGGAAACAAGAATGTAGAACATTTACTGAGTGCGAGTACTATGATTCTGAAAGTATTTGCTAAAAATCTCAAGTAAATACTGATGTACCATAATAACACAAAATAACTTGTGCAGATATATTTGCTTCAAAAACGGTACGATTGTAGAAAATTCGTATTATGTATGTATTTTTGCCGAGACGAGACAAAAAGAAAAATAATTTTACAGGAATCTGCACCGCACACAGTGCAACCGGAGGCAGATTATCGTTAGCGTATCTGTATTACACTATAGAATCGTAATAAAACGATTTAATTTTCTAAATATGAAGACTCATCAGCAAAATCTGGTGACTTTGCAGCAGGAGTCCAAGGTTTTTCTCAGTCACGGCTTTCGCGTTATTGTGGGGATATTTCCATAGAAACTTTCATCCCCTGACACATATTTCTTTATATCCAACTAACCTTGCATTGAAAACTGAGACTACTCTGTGGTTATTTTATCGACCACAAAGTACAACGAATGCTACGATGTGTTGGCAAAACAATGTGACCTCATTCTTGGTGCGTTGTTAGCGACAGATCTTTCCAATACAGTAGCTGAATGCGACAGAGCCGTTTACAGGCATCATATTACGGAGATTTTGACCCCTCAGCATATTTGGAAAATTTAAGACCTATGGAGATGAAATAGTGGGTGAATTTTTTCAATAAATCATTATTAAAGAACTACTAAAATATTTTTAAAGTTACATCTATGAAAATTGGCATTTGACTTCTTGAATAGAAATAAAAAAGTAATTGTTCCAGTGCGTTTTGAAATTCAACCGCTAAGGGGATGCAATAAAGGATGAAACTTTTTACGAAAATATTTTGTGTATTAAAATAAAATTTAAGCTTAATTCATGAAAATTAGTATTTTACTTCTTGGCTGGATATAAAGAAATGTGTGTTAGGGGATGAAAGTGTCTATGGAAACATGAACGCAAAAGGCATGACACAAAAATCTTGGATTCCTGCTATCAAAATCACTTTTTAGTCATATATACATTCAGAAAAGACAATGTTTCTATGGCCTTAATTAGTGTGAAAAGTTTAGATGTTGTAAAATATGAACAGCAAAAAAGTTCAATTAAAGAAAAGCAAAAAAACAGTCTACGCGAGCGATGCAGAGGACGCCAAGCTAGTATTATTATATGTTTCTCCCGAACACTCTGTATGTAACAGAATGAACTCCTTTTCTAAAATATTCGGTAGCGCTGTAGCAGCCGCCCATCGTCTTCTCCACGATCAATTCGAAATCTGCACACCATTTTTTTAGAACGTTCTGACCGGCTTATCCGCAAATACTGCCTGAAATGCTCCACTCGCGATTGCTTTGGAAGTGTTTACGCTTAACATCTTGTTTGCATAAACTCTCTCCTTCCAATACACTCCCATCGAAAAACAAAAAAGGGAAGGGGCAGGTGGACGGTATTAAGGCGGGCGAATGCTGAGGTAAAACTTGCTACGAAACAATGGGATACCAAAAGCAGGAAGGAAGATAGTTTTTTGCCTCCTGTGAGAAATACACACTTCTACAAGCAGTAATTCGACAGTGGCAGGATCGTGACACAGCGAGATTGCTGTTTATTGTGCTGAAATATTGCTGGTCGCTTTTACTGGAATCCGACGACGCGAGTATAGTCCACCTCCATATTTGAGTGGTCAGTGAAGCTGACTGCCATGCGGTGGACTTGGATTCAGTTCTTGTTACTGAGAGATGGGAAGACTGGAATAGGACCGACTGAGCCTAATGGTGTCAACCGAAGAGCTACGTGAATGAGAAGTAGTGGTACCCGGGCTACTTAAACCTACCACGAGGCTATAGTTGCACTGACGGTGTTCCGAGTGCTGCAGTGGGTGTTGTATACATAGCAGGACGCTAAAAAAAATTTAAAGAAATAAAATAAAATAAAGCTCCACTTTCTGCCACTAGGTGAAAGTATGACGATGTAAGAAGTCAGAATATGCTCGCGTGCAGGGAAGGGAGAGGAAGAAACCAAATACATGTTAACGGTGGTTCTGGCCCGTTTATTAGAATATGGTCACAAGTTGTAACATGTCTCAGTCGATCCAACGGTGATTTTTGTTTGGTAAAGTTATAAGATGTGTTCAATACGGACTCCCGACTCACCAACATGCTGCATCCGCAATACAGCACGATCGTCAGTTGCTCGCAGAATATCACGTGTAATCAGAGCGATATGTCGTTGTATCCTATCCTTCAGATCAGGAAGACTCGAAATAACTCCCTAATAGCCACGGTCTTTCAGATATCAAAAATGTCTCTGAGCACTATGCGACTTAACTTCTGAGGTCATCAGTCCCCTAGACCTTAGAACTACTTAAATCTAACTAACCTAAGGACATCACACACATCCATGCCCGAGGAAGGATTCGAACCTGCGACCGTAGCGGTCGCGCGGTTCCAGACTGTAGCGCCTAGAACCGCTCGGCGACCCCGGCCGGAATCAAAAGCGCAACTTCCGTTTCTACGTCACATATACAAAAATACAGCCTGCCTGATACTGTGTGTCACATGCACATTCTGAAATTATTAAAGCAGAGATAAACATTTACGTCTTAACCAAGTCGTGGCTCTTACAAAAGTGGCGTGTTTGGCCTCTTCGTTTGCTATATTTTCTGAAAGGCGTTGCTGGGGTCAGTAATAAACTTTATGTTATTTCGTTAACAAAGGTACGCTATTAGAGTATAGTATATGTTGTATTCATATCCTGTACAGTAATCTGTACTCTCATCGACTATAAGGAAATGAAGTATTATATAGTAATACTTATACACTATAAGAAAAGAAAGCGACGCACCACTAAGGTATTAAGCGAATGGTACGGAAATTGATGGATGTGAAGTACATGCACAGAAAAAACAAACGATTACAATTTCAGAAAATTTGGATGGTTTATTGAAGAGAAAGAGCTTCACAAACTGAAGAAGACACCTCTGGCCCTTATGCAAGCAGTTATTAGTCTTGGCACTGATTGCAGAGTTGTTGGATATCCTCCAGAGGAGTATCATCCCACATCCTGTCTAATTGGCGCGTTAGATCGTCAAAATCCCGGTCTGATTCTCAACTGGAGAGATCCGGCAACCATGCTGGCCGAGATAGGGGTGACAAGCACAAAGACAAGGAGTAGGAACTATCGCCGTGTGGGCGGGCATTGTCCTTCTGATATGTACGCCATAGATCAACCAAACTGGTCGTAGAATATCGTCGACGTACCGCTGTGCTGTAAGAGTGCTGCGGATGACAACCAAAGCGGTCCTTGTGTGAAATGAAATGGCACCCCAGACCGTCAGTCATGGTTGTTGGGCCGTATGCCGAGTGACAGTATGGTTGGTACCCCACTGCTGTCCAGGGAGCCTCCAGTGACGTCTCCGCTGGTCAAAGGGGCCTGGAATCTCACTGAATGGAATACAACTGTCTTCAGCGAAGTCCCGCTTCGAACTGCGCCCCGATTTTTATTTATTTTTTATTTACACGTCAAGTTCCGTAGGGCTACATTGAGGAGCAAACCTCCACGGTCATGGGACGTGTCAGTACATGAAATTATAACAAGTAATGACAAATAAAAATAAAATATTTACGAACCCGAAAAAAGTCAATCCATAAGTTTAAGTAAACGCAATCAACAATACAACGAGAATGAGCTGAATTTTTCAAGGAACTCCTCGACAGAGTAGAAGGAGTGACCCATTTGGAAACTCTTCAGTTTCGATTTGAAAGCGCGTGGACTACTGCTAAGATTTCTGAATTCGAGAGGTAGCTTATTGAAAATGGACGCAGCACTATACTGCACACTTTTCTGCACAAGAGTTAAGGAAGTCCGATGCAAATGCAGGTTTGATTTCAGCGTATTGTTAACTGAGTGAAAGCTGCTTATTCTTGGGAATAAGCTAATATTGTTAACAAGAAATGACAGTAAGGAATATATACATTTAGAGGCCAATGTCAAAATACCCAGACTCGTGAAACGGGGTCGACAAGAGGTTCGTGAACTCACACCACTTATTGCCCCAACCGCCCGTTTCTGAGCCAAAAATATCCTTTTAGAATGGGAAGATTTGCCCCAAAATATTATACCATACGACGTAACCAAATGTAAATAAGCAAAGTAGACTAATTTTCGCGTCGAACGATCACTCACTTCACGTATCGTTCGAATAGTAAAAATGGCAGCATTAAGTCTTTGGATAAGATCCTGAACGTGGGCTTTCCACGACAGCTTACTATCTATCTGAACACCTAGAAATCTGAACTGTTCAGTTTCACTAATAATAAGCCCATTCTGTGAAATTAAAACGACAGGTTTTGTTGAATTGTGTGTTATAAACTGCAAAAACTGAGTCTTACTCTGATTTAGCGTTAGTTTATTTTCTACAAGTCATGAACTTAGGTCATTTTATTTTTATTTATTTTATTTATTTACATATCAAGTTCCGTAGGACCAAATTGAGGAGAAAATCTCCAAGGTCATGGAACGTGTCAGTACATGAACTTACAACATAAAAGTAATAACAGATAAAAATAAATGTTCATGAACCTGAAAGAAAATCAGTCCATAAGTTTAAGCAAACGCTATCAGCATTACAATGAGAATCAGCTTAATTTTTCAAGGAATTCCTCGACAGAGTAGAAGGAGTGACCCATGAGGAAACTCTTCAGTTTCGATTTGAAAGCGCGTGGATTACTGCTAAGATTTTTGAATTCGAGTGGCAGCATATTGAAAATGGATGCAGCAGTATACTGCACACCATTTTGCACAAGAGTTAAGGAAGTCCGATCGAAATGGAGGTTTGATTTCTGCCGAGTATTAACCGAGTGAAAGCTGCTTATTGTTGGGAATAAACTAATATTGGTAACAAGAAACGACAATAAGGAATATACATATTGAGAGGCCAATGTCAAAATACCCAGACTCGTGAACAGAGGTCGACAAGAGGTTCTTAAACTCGCACCACTTACTGCCCGAACCGCCCGTTTCTGAGCCAAAAATATCCTTCTAGAATGGGAAGAGTTACCCCAAAACATAATACCATACGACATAAGTGAATGAAAATAAGCAAAGTAGACTAATTTACGTGTCGAAATGTCACTCACTTTCGATACCGTTCGAATAGTGAAAATGGCAGTATTAAGTCTTTGAACAAGATCCTGAACGTGGGCTTTCCACGACAGCTTACGATCTATCTGAACACCTAGGAATTTGAACTGTTCAGTTTCACTGATCATATGCCCGTTCTGTGAGATTAAAACGTCGGGTTTTGTTGAGTTGTGTGTTAGAAACTGTAAAAACTGAGTCTTACTGTGATTTAATGTTAGTTTATTTTCTACAAGCCATGAACTGGGGTCATGAACTGCACTACTTGAAAGCGAGTCAATGTTGCACACAACATCCTTTACTACCAAGCTAGTGTCATCAGCAAACAGAAATATTTTAGAGTTACCCATTATACTAGAGGGCATATCATTTATATAAATAAGGAACAAGAGCGGCCCCAACACTGATCCCTGGGGCACCCCCTACTTGACAGTACCCCACTCAGATCCCACATCACAGCTGTTATCAACATTGTGAATAATGACCTTTTGCTGCCTGTTGCTAAAGTAAGAGGTGAACCAATTGTGAGCTACTCCCCTTATTCTGTAATGATCCAACTTCTGGAGCAATATTGTGAGATCAACACGGTCAAATGCCTTTGTTAAATCAAAAAATACGCCAAGCGTTCGAAACTTTTTGTTTAGCCCATCCAGTACCTCACAGATAAAATAGAATATAGCATTTTCAGTTGTCAAACGACTTCTAAAGCCGAACTGTACATTTGATAGCAAATCGTATGACATAAAAGGATCAATTAACCTTACATACACAGCCTTTTCGATAGCTTTTGCAAACACTGATGGCATAGAAATAGGTCTAAAATTATCTACATTATCCCTTTCTCCATTTATATAAAGCGGCTTTACTACTGAGTACTTTAATCACTTAGGAAACTGACCATTCCTAAAGGAAAAATTACAAATATGGCTAAATACAGGGCTAACATGTGCAGCACAGTACTTTAATATTCTACTAGACACTCCATCATAACCATGAGAGTCCTTAGTCTTCAGTGATTTAATTATTGACTCAATCTCCCTCTTGTCTGTATCACAGAGGAGTATTTCAGACGTCAATCTCGGAAAGGCATTTGCTAAGAAATTTATATGATTTCCTGTAGAAACTAAATTTTTATTTAATTCACCAGCAATGCTCAGAAAATGGTTGTTAAATACTGTACATATATCTGATTTATCAGTAACAGAAATATTATTACTGTGAACTGACTTTATATCATCAACCTTGTGCTGCTGACCATACACTTCCTTCACAACTGACCATATGGCTTTAATTTTATCCTGTGAATTAGCTATTCTATTTGCATACCACATACTTTTTGCCTTGCTAATAACATTTTTAAGCACCTTACAATACTGTTTGTAATGGGCCGCCGTAGCTTGATTGTGACTACCTCTAACATTTTGATATAATTCCCGCTTTGTTCTACATGATATCCTTATCCCACTAGTCAGCCAACCGGGCTGTCCATTACTGCTAGTACCCCGTTTAGAATGTTCTAATGGAAAGCAACTCTCAAAGAGCATGAGAAATGTGTTATGGAAAGCATTGTATTTATCATCTATATTATCGGCACTATAAATATCTTGCCACTCTTGTTCCTTGACAAGTTTTGAAAAACTCTCTATTGCTGTTGGATTAACTTTCCTACGTAGTTTGTAATTAAATACGACGTTGGTCTGAGTACAAAAACCTTTTAATGTTAAAATTTGTGCATCATGGTCTGAAAGGCCATTGACCCTTTTACTAACAGAATGCCCATCTATTAATGAAGAATGAATAAAAATATTGTCTATGACTGTGCTACTATTCCCCTGCACCCTAGTTGGAAAAAACACAGTTTGTATCAGATCATATGAATTTAGGAGATCTACCAACATCCTTTTCCTTGCACAATCATGTACAAAATTAATATTGAAGTCACCACGTATAACTACTTTCTGGTAATTCCTACAAAGTGAATCAAGAACCCTCTCTAGCTTAAGCAAAAATGCTCTGAAGTCGGAGTTAGGGGACCTATAAACAACAGCAATTAGAAGTTTAGTTTCACTAAATTCAACTAATGCTGCATAACTTCCAAATATCTGTTCAGTGCAGTGTCGTGATACGTCTATGTACTCAAATGAAATACTGTTTTTTACGTACAGAGCCACTCCCCCACCCTGCAAGGAACTCCTTGAGAAACAGCCAGCTAATCTGTAGCCTGGTAAAGGAAGCCTCTGAATTATCAAATTATTTAAGTGGTGCTCTGATATACCAATAATTTCAGAGTTAACATCTATTAGCAGTTCCCTAACTTTATCTCTAATACCTCTTATATTTTGATGAAATATGCTAATTCCTTCTCTACTTGGAAACATTACATCCTCTGGAGGTGAGCCCCTAGTTCGAGGCACTTCCTTTAAGCAGGTATACCTATCAGCTGACTTCAGTCTAAAAAAGGTGCAGCTCTAACACCAACTACTACAGGAATTTTTCCATGAGTGATACCACTACCACCACCATCACCACCCACTACACTGTCACCTATAAGCTTAGACAACCTCCCCTTCCCATACCTATTGAGGTGCAGGCCATGCCTAGTGAAACACCATCTACTGATAGACCCAACTGGCATCACTGAGATGTGATCCATGCCCTCCGCCATCCGTGCCCTCCCCAGCCCCACATTAACGCGCCTAACAGCCGCATTAAGGTGAGGCCGATCATGACGCTGAAACAGTTGCACGAAATGCACATTAGTGCCACCAGTTTGAGTAGCTATCTTAACCAAGTCACCACTGACATCATATTCCCCGTCCCTATCGAGATTGTTCCCTGCTCCACCCACTATCACTACCTGATCCGCTTTCGTAAAATTCTTACATAACTCCCCTATGCTTTCAGTCACCTGAGCCAATCCTGCACTAGGCTTCACAATGCTGGTGACCTGGTACTCACTCCCCAACACTTCCTGCAACTGCTGGCCCACACCTCTACCGTGGGAACTACCTGGCAGCAGAACCTTCTTTCTGCTAGACTTTGCAACTAACCTAGACCTCCTAATTGCTGAGGACTACTGCAAGTTACCTACATCTACGGCTACACGAGGCTCCTCTCCACACAACTCTGACAGTTGGTGGTATCTATTGCATGTATGCAAAGTAAAACTGTCTGAATACCTCCTCTTCCTAGCTACCTTCTTGCCAACTGCCAGTTCCCATTCCCCACCACCCTTCACCCTCCTCAACCTATCTAGTTCCTCCTTTGCGCATTGTAATTGCACCTGAAGGGCACAGATCTTGCGCTCCTGCTCCACTATTAACTTGTTTCTATTACAGATTCTACATTCCCAGGAGAGGATCTCCCTAAAATGACCACTGGCTTCCCCACTGCACTCCCCCCCAATGAAAATACTTTGAACAAATCCCACATCGTAATCCACTACTCACAAACCTACGACAGAGCCCACACTTTTCACTCATGGTGAAAATTTTACAGGTACTCAAAAAAAAAAAACTATATGTCTACGTTTCCAAAGTTAGTTACACCAGTAGAACTATTTAAGAACTAACAATAATGGTCTCGAAATTCTCTGCCTACGAAGAAAGCAGCTACTTGTATTAATACTACTACAACACAGCCGATACCAATACCAGCAAAACTTCACAAAATTATTAGCTAAAACTAAAAAATTAAAACGACCACTGTAACACTAAGCGAAGTTAAAACACTAAATGAAAATTTTACTGAAATATTTCACTAGAAAGAATAATAAACGTCAGTTGAAAACTAAAGCACGAAATTTACTAACGACTTCAACACACTGAAAACTATAAAACACAGTGAGCGAACGATTACAGAAGCTTATTAAGTCGATATTTCGCCACAAACGGCACGCAACGCCGCTGAAACCTATCAAATTTAATAACTGTGTTACAGAGCACAAATAAGTTTGTCAGTACTTAGCTTATATCCGCTACAGCTGCAGTACACACTGCAAAATGTAAACACATTACTGAGGCACTACACTATTTGCATCCGAGCAAATGTTGCACACAACACCCCTTACTACCTAGCTAGTGTCATCAGCAAACAGAAATATTTTAGAGTTACCCATAATACTATAGGGCATATCATTTATATACATAAGGAACAGGAGTGGCCCCAACACTGATCCCTGGGGCACCCCCCCCACTTGACTGTACCCCACTCAGAGCCTACATCACAACCATTCTTAATCATCTGAATAATGCACTTTTGCTGCCTGTTGCTAAAGTAAGAGGTGAAGCAATTGTGAGCTACTCCCCTTATTTCGCAATGGAGCAATATTTTGTGATCAACACAATCAAACGCCTTAGTTAAATCAAAAGATATGCCTAGCGTTCAAAACCTTTTGCTTAACCCATCCAGTAGTTAAACGACTTGTAAAGTCTAACTGTACATTTGATAGCAAATTATGTGATATAAAATGATCAATTACCCTTACATACACAGCCTTTTCAATAACTTTAGCCAACGCTGATGGCATAGAAATAGATCTAAAATTGTCTACATTATCCCTCTCTCCCTTTTTATAAAGCGGCTTTATTACTACCTTAATTATGACCTGCGAAGCGGTGGGACACCAACCTGATGTCGCCTTCAGTAGGGTTCGACAACCAGGAGTGATGGTCTGGGGGCCATTTCATATTTTCAGAGTATTGCGAGTACATATGTGCCTACCAACTGGCGTTACGAGTGCAGTGCATGATAAAATGGTGACAAAGCAAGAATACACTTTCTGTGTGTTGAAACATGCGATATCTTTATCTGTTACAACAGTGGAGCTTGCATTCAGGAGGAATCATGGAAGAACAATCATGTAAACGGAGCATTGTGCGTTGGCATCCATCCATGATTTGGGGACAATGATTGTCTGTGTAAAAAGAAAAGTATCCATCAACAAAATGTGCCAGTTGCAACTGCGGAGAGGGTGAGGGAAAGTTTCGTACGCAGTCCAAAAATTGAACGGTCCGCCCAAGCCACGAACTTGCAATACCGCAGCGAACTGTGTGGAACATTTTGCGACGTCAGCTAAAACAGTACCGTCTGCAGCTCGTGCAGCAATGAAAACCGGAAGAGTATGCTCGGCGCCTTCCAATTTGCATCACAATGCAGGAAGCACCTGAGGACGAAGATTTCGCCTCCAAACTTTCAGCGACGAAGCAACCTTCCATTTTTCTGTAAATGTTGACCATCGCAATATGAGAGTGTTGGGCATTGAAAATCCTCCTGAAATGGTTGCACATGAACGACATTCGCCGAAGGTTAACGTTTCCGTTGCAATGTTGCAGTCGAAGCTATATGGGCCGTTTTTCTTTTGTTAGAAGACTGTGACGGATACTTCTTACTTTGATATAACGCAGTAGTTATTGTTTCCACAACTAAATACTGATCCCGAGAATTTCGTCTTCCCACAAGACGGAGCATAGACATTGGAGCATTAACGTCCATCGCCACCTAAACGACGAACTTCTGCGTCGCTGGATTGGGCGAAGTGGTGAAGATGAAGTGGCTCTATTCCTTCGCCCTCCCCCCTCCTCCTCCCCCTCCATGGCGGCTGACCTAACGCCTTGCGACTTTTTCCTTTGGGTGGTAAGTTAAGCACGGTGTTTACGACGATGGAACAGCTGAGAGAGCGCATCAGTATTGCTGTGTTGACCCTTGACATTATGTTGCCACAGGGGTTATGGATCGCACTTGACTATCCCTTGGATGTATGTCATGTGACCAGAAGAGCACTCATAGAACAATTGAAGAATACAAAATCTAGGCTTGGTAAATCATATTTAGTCATCAGTCGTATTCGTACACGTAATACTTTAGAAAATATAGAACTTTGAAAACGAATGTATAATTTACAGTCACCCTGCACATGGTGATGCTCGTGACTGTTTCACATGAGATAACTTTGGACTCGTTAAAGATACACTTATTTGTAAACAATTTCCAATTAGGTGGATAGAGACCAGGGGCTCAGGAGACCAACTCGTTCTGCAAATTTATCACTGGGATATGGTTTTCATTTTGTACATCGAACTATGGCAGTTCTTTACACCAGAAACTGGGTGAAAGAAAATGGATGACATAACTGTTCTGTAGAAGAGCTGGGGGACCACCACATCAATGGGAACTCCCCACTTTATTCCTTTAACCACTTCATCACACTCCTGTCTGCATCTACGTCTACGTGATTACTCTGCTGTTCACAATACAGTGCCTGGCAGAGGGTTCAATGAACCCCCTTCAAGCTGTCTCTCTACCGCTCCACTCTCGAACGGCACGCGGGAAAAACGAGCACTTAAATTTTTTCTGTGCGAGCAATGATTTCTCTTATTTTATCGTGATGATCATTTCTCCCTATGTAGATGGGTTCCAACAGAAAGTTTTCGCAATCGGAGGAGAAAACTGGTGATTGAAATTTCATGAGAAGATCCCGTCGCAACGAAAAACGCCTTAGTTTTAATGATTGCCACTCCAATTCACGTATCATGTCTGCGGCAATATCTCCCCTACTTCACGATAATACAAAACGAGCTGCCCTTCTTTGTACTTTTTCGCTGTCATCCGTCAGTCCCACCGGACGCGGATCCCACACCGCATAACAATATTCCAGAACAGGGCGGACAAGCATGGTGTAAGCAGTGTTAGTAGACCTGTTGCACCTTCTAAGTGTTCTGCCAACGGATCGCAGTCTTTGGTTGGCTCTACGCACAACATTATCTATCTTATCGTTCCAATTTAGGATTTTTAAAATTGTAATCCATAAGTATTTAGTTGAATTGACAGCCCTCAGATTTGTGTGACTTATCGCGTAATCGAAATTTAGCGAATTTCTTTTAGTACTCATCTGAATAACTTCACACATTTCTTTATTCAGAGTCAATTGCCACTTTTCGCACCATACAGATATCTTAGCCGGCCGCGGTGGGCGAGCGGTTCTAGGCGCTACAGTCTGGAACCGCGCGACCGCTACGGTCGCAGGTTTGAATCCTGCCTCGGGCATGGATGTGTGTGATGTCCTTAGATTAATTAGGTTTAAGTAGTTCTACGTTCTAGGGGACTGATGACCTCAGAAGTTAAGTCGCATAGTGCTCAGAGCCATTTGAACCATTTGAACAGGTAACTTATCTAAATAAGCTTGCAATTCGTTTTGGTCATCTGATGACCTTACAGGATGGTAAATGAAACCTTCATTTGCAAACAATCTAAGACGGCTACTGAGATTGTCTCCTATGTCGTTAATATACACTCCTGGAAATTGAAATAAGAACACCGTGAATTCATTGTCCAAGGAAGGGGAAACTTTATTGACACATTCCTGGGGTCAGATACATCACATGATCACACTGACAGAACCACAGGCACATAGACACAGGCAACAGAGCATGCACAATGTCGGCACTAGTACAGTGTATATCCACCTTTCGCAGCAATGCAGGCTGCTATTCTCCCATGGAGACGATCGTAGAGATGCTGGATGTAGTCCTGTGGAACGGCTTGCCATGCCATTTCCACCTGGCGCCTCAGTTGGACCAGCGTTCGTGCTGGACGTGCAGACCGCGTGAGACGACGCTTCATCCAGTCCCAAACATGCTCAATGGGGGACAGATCCGGAGATCTTGCTGGCCAGGGTAGTTGACGTACACCTTCTAGAGCACGTTGGGTGGCACGCATGCCCACTATACGCCCTCGCTCAAAGTCCGTCAACTGCACATACGGTTCACGTCCACGCTGTCGCGGCATGCTACCAGTGTTAAAGACTGCGATGGAGCTCCGTATGCCACGGCAAACTGGCTGACACTGACGGTGGCGGTGCACAAATGCTGCGCAGCTAGCGCCATTCGACGGCCAACACCGCGGTTCCTGGTGTGTCCGCTGTGCCGTGCGTGTGATCATTGCTTGTACAGCCCTCTCGCAGTGTCCGGAGCAAGTATGGTGGGTCTGACACACCGGTGTCAATGTGTTCTTTTTTCCATTTCCAGGAGTGTAAATCAGGGACAATAGAGGTCCTATAACACTTCCCTGGGGAACGCCGGATAATATTTCTGTTTTACTCGATAACTTTCCGTCTATTGCTACGAACTGTGACCTTTCTGACAGGAAGTCACGAATCCAGTCACACAACTGAGGCGATATTCCATAGGCACGCATTTTGATTAGAAGACGCTTGTGAAGAACTGTGCCGAAAGCCTTCTGGAAATCTAAAAATATGGAATCAATTTGACATCCCCTGTCGATAGCACTTATTACTTCATGAGTATAAAGAGCTAGTTGTGTTTCGTAAGAACTATATTTTCTGAATCCGTGCTATGTGTCAATAAGTCGTTTTCTTCGAGGTACTTCATAACGTTCGAATACAGTATATGTTCCAAAACCCTACTGCAAATCGACGTTAGTGATATGGGCCTGTAATTCAACGGATTATTCCTACTTCCCTTTTTGGGTATTGGTCTGACTTAAGCAATTTACCAGTCTTTAAGTATGGATCTTTCTGTGAGCGAGCGGTTATATTTAATTGCTAAATATGGAGCTATTTTATCAGCATACTCTGAAAGGAACCTGACTGGTATACAATCTGGACCGGAGGCCTTGCTTTTATTAAGTGATTTAAGCTACTTTACGACACCGAGGATATCTATTTCTATCTTTCTCATCCTGGCAGTTGTTCTTGATTGGAATTCAGTAATATTTACTTCGTTTTGTTTGGTGAAGGAGTTTTGGCAAATCTTGTTTAATAACTCTGCTTTAGTGGCACTGTCATCAGTGACTTCACCGTTGCTATCGCGCAGTGAAGTTGTTGATTGAGTCTTGCCACTGATGTGCTTCATGTATGGCCAGAATCTCTTTGGCCCTTTGTGCCTGATTTCTAGACAGAGTTTCGTTGTGGAAATTATTGAAAGCATCTCGCATTGAAGTACGCGCTATATTTCTAACTTCTGTAAAACTTTGCCAGTCTTGGGGATTTTGCGTTCTTTTAAATTTGGCACGGTTTTTCTCTGCTTCTGCAACAGCGATCTGACCTGTTTTGTGTACCATGGGGGATTAGTACCATCACTTATTAATTTATGTGGTTTATGTCTCTCTATTGCTGTCGATTCTATCTCTTTGAAGTCATTCCACAACTTTCTACGCTTTCATGATCAGATCGGAAGGAGTGCAGACTGTCTCTTAAAACAGTGTCCCTGTGACATAGCGCATTACCTTGAAAAATGCCACTGCCATAGGGAAACATGATCCCCATGAAGGAGTGTACGTGGTCTGCAACCAGTGTACGATACTCCTTGGCCATCATGGTGCCTTGTACTAACTCAACTTGGCCCATGGATGGCCACGTGAATGTTCCCTAGAGAATAATGGAGCCGCCGTGAGCTTGTCTCTGTCCCGCAGTACAACTGTCAAGGAACTGTTGCCCTGGAAGACGACGGATTCGCGCCCTCCCATCGACATAATGAAGAAGGCATCGGGATTCGCCAGACCGTGCAACGCTGTGCTACTGTGTCAACGTCCAGTGCCCATAGTCACGTGCCCATTTCAGTCGTAGTTACCGATGTCGTGGTATTAACATTGATACATGCATGGGTCGTCGGCTGCGGAGGCACAATGTTCGGTGCACTGTGTTCAGACACACTTGTACTTTGCCCAGCCTTAAACTCTGATGATAGTTACGCCACAGTTCGCCGCCTGTTCTGTTTTACCAGTGTGCCCAGCCGACGACGTACACTATATGTAATGAGAGGGGGGGGGGGGGGGGGCACACAATCCCACCACGTCTCGATGTGGTTCCACCGTCGTTTCGCCACTTGTTGAAGACACTCACTACAGCACTCCTCCTAACAAGTCGTGCAGTTTCCGAAATGTTCATGCTGAGTCTCTGGGACATCACACACTGCCCTCGATCGAACTCAGATAGATCAAGCGCCCTTCCCATTTACAAAAAATAAATGGTTCAAATGGCTCTAAGCACCATGGTAATTAACAAAAAAATGGCTCTGAGCACTATGGGACTTAATATCGGAGGTCATCAGACCCCTAGAAATTAGAACCCAACTAACCTAAGGACATCACACACATCCATGCCCGAGGCAGGATTCGAACCTGCGACCGTAGTAGTCGCGCGGTTCCAGACTGAAACACCCAGAACCGCTCGGCCACCGCGGCGGCCATGGGACTTAACATCTGAGGTTATCAGTCCCCTAGACAGAACTACTTAAACCTGAAACTTTCTGACAGATTAAAACTGTGTACCGGACCGAGACTCGAACTCGGGACCTTTGCCTTTCGCGGGCAAGTGCTCTACCGACTGAGCTACCCAAGCACGACTCACGCCCCGTCCTCACAGCTTTACTTCTGCCAGTACCTCGTCTCCTACCTTCCAAACTTTACAGAAGCTCTCCTGCGAACCTTGCAGAACTAGGACTTCTGGAAGAAAGGATATTGCGGAGACATGGCTTAGCCACAGCCTGGGGGATGTTTCCAGAATGAGATTTTCACTCTGCAGTGGAGTGTGCGCTGATATGAAACTTTCTGGCAGATCAAAACTGTGTGCCGAACCGAGACTCGAACTCGGGACATTTGCCTTTCGCGGGCAAGTGCTCTATCAACTGAGCTACCCAAGCACGACTCACGCTTCTGTAAAGTTTGGAAGGTAAGAGACGAGGTACTGGCAGAAGTAAAGCTGTGAGGACGGGGCACACTCCGTTGCAGAGTGAAAATCTCATTCTGGATACTTAAACGTAACTAACCTAAGGACATCACACGCATCCATGCCCGAGGCAGGATTCGAACCTGCGACCGTAGCAACAGCGCGGTTCCAGACTGAAGCGCCTAGAACCGCTAGGCCACTGAGACCGGCTTCCCATTTACACACGGACAACATGCTCATTGAAATTACGTACACTATGCGTGTGTCTGACCAGCAGTCATTCCTCGCCAGGTGACTCTGCTATCGCCTGGACGAGTTTATATCCACAGTGTTCATAATGGTTTGGCTGATCAGTGTGTACTGTAGCAGTTCTTTGAATGTTTGGTCCAAGTTGCATCGAGCAGTGGTACTCGGAAATGCCACATGATGCGAAAGTTGCTTGCGTCAAGTTTTGCATAGATGTAGATGTCTGGAAACGAGTACGTTGGATCACTGAAGGAGTTGCGGCTGTGGCCGTGCTTGTTGCAGAGGAGATCCTGAAGAGCAGCGGCGCGATGTGGTTCAGCCCGGATGGCCGCTACCTGCTGTACGCCACGTTCAACGACACGCGAGTGGGAGAGCTGCGCTACCCCTGGTACGGCACCGCCCAGAAGGACCGACCCCAGTACCCACAGCTGCGCACTCTGCGGTACCCCAAGGTAAGCCCTCCGACCCAGCACTGTACATCAGATCTCGTGAAAGATCCCTAATAGCTCGTCGCGCTACTGCCAGATTTCAGCTGCGAGGTGCTGACGGCTGCAGGCAAAAACAATAGCCGTCTACAGAGCTGTGACAACTTTCTGGCGTGCCACAGAAACATTTAGAAATTCGTGTTACGATGTCAGTTCCGGTAGGCCCGCGAAGCTGATTCACCCAGCCCACTGCAACTGTCATAAATTTCTTAAAAGACATCATAGTCGCCGTTGACTGTATAAAATATTTATTGTTACTATTGCAATTTCGACCTTATGGCCATTTTCAAGTAACACTTCAAATTCATCTAAACACAAAAACACAAAAGTGAAGCACAGGATGTATATACATAATTAAGCAAACATTTCATTAAGAAAGTAGCTCAATTATAAAAATTGGAGATAAATCTACATTACTTACATTCTGTCAGAATATAAAACTATCTGACATGAGTACATGTCGTCGTCAAAATGCAGCCTTTTGACTGTGAGCATCCCACAAGATCCGCTGAGTACGACACTTATTACATCGTAATATGTTGTTAAATATATACTGAACTGTCGATGTTACCATCGTTCTAATAATCTATCACACATACAAGTTCAGGTACACTGACAACATGTGAAGCTAAATCAGTTGGCGCGAAAATACATTTACTAAAGATACTGCCTGTGCAGATAGCAATGATAGTGCACACCAAGGATACAACTTATAAGCTTTATATCGTAAAGTCTTTTAATCTGTCGACATCATACAGCTTACTAAATAGTGCTATGATTGTAATGGGCAGTAGGATAGGATGGGGATATTTATTTATAACATAATAGAGGATAATACATGTGTAATCTGTTAATAAGCTCTCACATTGACTTAAGTGCTCGTAAATGAGATGAAGACAGAGCTCTGATACATAATACTTTGTATGCGTATAAATTTTACGAATATAAATGGCGTAAAACGCTCGCCAGCAATTCAATTCACTGTGCAGCACCACAAATTCTGACGAAACATCACAATGCCTCTGCACAATGCTCTATTATAGCAAACAGGACTAAGTAAATATGTATACTGTTCCATCGAAATTGTTTAAAATGTTTTCGGTAAGTGTCTAAAATAACTGTACAATTCAAAAAAATGGCTCTGAGCACTATGCGACTTAACTTCTGAGGTCATCAGTCACCTAGAACTTAGAACTAATTAAACCAAACTAACCTAAGGGCATCACACACATCCATGCCCGAGGCAGGATTCGAACCTGCGACCGTAGCGGTCACGCGGTTCCAGACTGAAGCGCCTTTAACCGCACGGCCACACTGGCCGGCTAACTGTACAGTTCTATGAATTATTTTTGAAGTAGACTGATACAATAAACCACAGGTTCAGATATAATGAAATGTCGGGGCTACATTTCATTTATAAAACAAACAAAAATAAAATACATTGGAGTATGCTTTTCTTCCCTCGTTATAGTCCATAAACTTTTCTTTACTGTGAAATACACCAGATTACTGCCAAAATTTGTTACTTACGATTTAAGACAAAACACATAAAAATTGATCTTAAAATACATAAAATAAGTGGATACATTGCAAGTGGTAGCGGATATGAAATTGCACAGTTACTAATATAATTTTAAAGCATCTACGTATTTAAAAAAAAAAAAAAAAAAAAAAAAAAAACACCTCGTTTACACGCTTGTCTATACAAAATGTCAGGGTGGTAAACTCCCATCAGATGTCAAGGTATTGCGCCTGTAAGCCATTTTACAATCTATCATTTGTACATAAAACGGACTGGAAATTATCTAAAAATCTTTTATTTTTTAAATCAATCTGATCATTGAGTAGGTCATTGGGACAATTTTTTATACAGTTGTAAATCTCTGTTTCTTCTAGAATATTCATGGTTCTACTTTTAGGCACAGTATGCAGTATTTTAAGGGATGAATCTATGTTGTTGACCATATGTTTATTCTCAATTAAGTATTTGCTAAAGGTAGAGGTATAAATGGACAAATGAAACCATACACGACGTGGCATGGACTCAACTAATGTCTGAAATAGTGATGGAGGGAACTGATACCATGAATCCTGCAGGGTTGTCCTAATTCCGTAATAGTACGAGGGGGTGGAGATCTCTTCTGAACAGCACTTTGCAAGGCATGCCAGATATGCCCAATAATGTTTTGTCTCGGCAATTTGGTGGCCAGTGGAAGTGTTTAAACTGAGAAGAGTGTTCCTGCAGTCACTGTGTAGCAATTCTGGACGTGTGGGATGTCGCATTGTCCTGCTGGAACTGTCCAGGTCCGTCGATATGCACAATGGACATGAATGGATGCAGGTTATCAGACAGGTTGCTTACGTACGTGTCATCTGTTATAGTCGTATCTTGACATATCAGCGGCCCCATATCACTCCCACTGCACACGCCCCACACCATTGCAGAGCTTCTACCAGCTTCAACAGTCACCTGATGATGAAGAGGGTCCATGGATTCATGAGGTTGTCTCCATACCCGTACACGTCCATCCGCTCGATACTCGTCCGACCAGGCAACATGTTTCCAATCAACAGTCCAATGTCGGTGTTGACGGGCCCAGGCGAGGCGTAAAGCTTTGTATCGTGCAGTCAGCAACGATACACGTGTGGACCATCGGTACCGAAAGCCCATATCGATGATGTTTCGTTGAATAGTTCGCACGGTGACACTTGAAATCTGCAGCAATTGGCAGAAGGGTTGCACTTCTGCCACGTTGAACGATTCTCTACAGTCGTCCTTGGTCCTCTTCTAGCAGTATCTCTCTCCAGGCGGACATTCAACGTTTTACCGGATTCCTGATATTCACACTCCTGAAATGGTCGTACGGGAAAACCCTCACTTCATCGCTACCTCGGAGATTCTGTGTCCCATAGCTCGTCCGCCGACTGTAACACCGCATTCAAACTCACTTTATAACCTGCCATTGTAGCAGCAGTAACCGATCTAACAACTGCGCCAGACACTTGTCTTACATAGGCGTTACCGACCGCAGCGCCGTATTTTGCTGATTACATACGTGTGTATTTGAATACTTGAATACTCATGCCTAAACCAGTTTCTCGGCGCTTCAGTATATATATATATATATATATATATATATATATATATATATATATATATATATATATATATATATACACTCAACCGATGTCGGCAGGTTGAATATTTTCGTTGTAATGATGCGACCACAGCTCAGCATAGTCACAGCGATGTAGCATGGCACCGCCTACCCTATGGCCAGTGCACAGATTTGGACTTCATCCGAGCAACCGTATGCAACCGCTACACACATTGAGCCAAAGAGTCGTTCGAACTGTGATCTGACAAGTCCCAAACCATTTGCGACTGGACTCTGGTTGTTCTCTCTGACTCAAATTGCTCACGTGCACTTGAACACGTCCGAGAATTTTCATCAGAGTGCAACTCAGCCTTTGTTAATACAGGCAGACTGATGTGTATTGTAGCACGAGACCTGACTTAGGTTCAGTGTCAGTTTTGTTTGAGTTTGCGGATCCAGCGAGTCTAATGTCATGATGCTAGCTGCAGTTGTTGCTACGGCACGTGATCAAGTGCTTTCGGCCGCCATTAGGCGAGAACAGCTACAAGCGCTATCTGTTACGTCATTAGTGAAGTAACTTTTGAATAACTGCTCATTTCTCATCGGGGAATAGGCAGTTTATTCGACTGAGTAGACCCTACAAGTGTAACAAGTTTTTTGGTGTGCCGATTTTCCGCAGCAATTAAACAAATACTCTTTTTATAAATTCGGACGCGTTTTACTCCCTTAAGTCTAATAATTTTGTTTCAGAGACTTTCGCCTTTTATATTTAAGTCATCTCCGGTGGATTTAATAGTTACTTTCTATCTTACCAAAAATCTGCGTTTCCTCTCATCTGGTCGCAGGAACTTGAAATCTGGTTTCGCAAGACAGAGCGGATCAGGTTGTGGAAAGGGGCCAAAGTCAATTATTGTCAGTTATACAAGAACACATACAACTTTATTGCTCAAACCAATGCATAGTTTTCTCTTTAAAACAACAAAGATCAATTCACGGCTGAGGGCACAGTAAAAAAAATTTTCTTTGCATAATAAAAGAGAGTCTTTAAAGATAAGCTTTTACTCAGTACAACAAAAACATCTTAAGAAAACTTGAAGTATCTTGTCGGCTGAAGGCCAAACAATTACTCAAGAATAATTAAAGATCACCTTAAGATAAACATTTACAGAACACAGCTGAAGGTCGTTTCAAAAATTCAAGATAATTAAAGTGAAACCGTAGAGACAAGGATTTACATATTAAAGCCATAAATGGTTTAAATGGCTCTGAGCACTATGGGACTTAAAATCTGAGGTCATCAGTCCCCTAGAACTTAGAACTACTTAAACCTAACTAACCTAAGGACATCACACACATCCATGCCCGAGGCAGGATTCGAACCTGCGATCGTAGCGGTCGCGCCGTTCCATACTGAAGCGCCTAGAACTGCTCGGCCACTCCGGCCGGCTTTAAGCCACAGATTCTGAAACAAACACGTCTGAAGGCCTAATCTTAAAATAGTAGTCATGAAGTCGGCTGAAGGCCATATACTAAACATAAAACAGACAATATTAATACACGGCTGAAGGCCTGGCACAGTACCTGCGACCAAATAAAATGACAATCACAAACAACAACAGTGGTGCTCAGAAGTGTTCCATGGGTCGGCCTGGGGAGGAAACTCTAACAAGGTGAGGCAAGCAGCCACCCGTAAGACTAAACAATCGGGTGGCAACACGACCTAGGGACGGTTGAACCAACCAACAGCCTAATCAATTCCCCTCCACCCGACACACTTGCTGCTCTATTTCAACCGACCCACTGACTACTCCAGTACGCAGACAGCATTCATCTGCTCAGTGGAAATCAGAGAAGCTTCACACGGTTCCACGTAAACACACACTTGTACAAGAACTCGAACAATCGTAAAAGCAGTCACTGTGGGACAACAAGAACGAATGAATTCGACAAACAGAGAGTTTCCGCAAGCGGTCGGCGACCAAATACACGTCGTCCGGTGAGACGACCGACCGAACGACCAACCCAGGTCGTTCCCACTCAAGTTACGTGTGCCGGCAATGGTCGGGCGGGTCTTGGCTATCCGAAACTGACTGCAGCTCCAACCCGACTCAACTCGATGTCCGTTCGGAATTCGGAGACACGGCGACGCGGGCACACTGGCTCGGACCCAACCACTTGGCTACGACATCTCTGCACCAGGAAGGAACCGACCCACGTCCGGCAAGATAACGAACTGACGAGGCGCACAAACGGTCAAAAGACCAAATACACGTGGCCCAATGAGGCGACCGACCGACCATCGGTCGTCCTGCTCCAATCTCCTTCCGCCGGACATGTGTGTCGCCTGCGAACACTAGCTGTCAGCACCTCACTGGCGCTCCGTCCCCGACTTTACTGCTGCTGCGTCCGGACTGAGCTCCCAAATGGTTCAAATGGCGCTGAGCACTATGGGGCTTAACATCTGAGGTCATCAGTCCCCTAGAACTTAGAACTACTTAAACCTAACTAACCTAAGGACATTACACACATCCATGCCCGAGGCAGGATTCGAACCTGCAAACGTAGCAGTCGCGCGGTTCCAGACTGTAGCGCCTGGAACCGCTCGGCCACACCGGCCAGCCTCAGCTCCCAACACACGACGACCCGGAAATACTATCGGTCGCTCCAGAGATGGTACGACATAGCACTTATTGATAAGCGCTGCTGCTGCCACTCACGGGCAGATAAAGCAGGAAGTTAGTGACGCCAGTAAATGGAATAACAACACGAGGCGGCAGTACCGTAACAGAGGATGACAAACAAAAAACAAAGTGTACACGAGCCGCGCACCGCTCAGAACTTACATTTCACGTGTCAAAGTTTTGTACCTATTTAAGTCGAGATCTCGTAGCACTTCGTTTCCAAAACGTGTGCACGAATCTGCAGCTGCCGTCCTCTCTTTACAAAGACATAGCGAACACACAAACTACACTGTCCTGTCACACTAATGTGACCACCTGTCAGAAGGCTGAATAACCACCTTTTGCAACGCGGATCGCTGCGAGACGTCCAGCAACAGGGTCAGTGAGGTTCTGCAAGGTTCCTACAGGGACGCGGAGCCATGTGGACTCCAGTGCCGTTGCCAACTGCTGACGATCCATGGCGGGAAAAAGAATGGGGAGTACGAAACTCATCCTGATGCACTTAGAATCACTTACTTACACATTGAGCTGTGTGACGGTTGCATTGTCCTGCTGGTAGATGTCATTATGCCAAGGAAAAAGTAACTGCTGGCAGAACTAGACATGGTCCACAAAAATACACTACTGCCCATTAAATCGCTACACCAAGAAGATGACGTGCTGCAGACGCGACATTTAACCGACAGGAAGAAGATAGTGTGATATGCAAATGATTAGCTTCTCAGAGCATTCACACAAGGTGGTGACACATACAACGTGCTAACATGAGGAAAGTTTCCAACCAATTTCACATACACAAACAGCAGTTGACCGGCGCTGCCTGGTGAAACGTTGTTGTGATGCCTCGTGTAAGGAGAACAAATGCGTACTATCACGTTTCCGACTTTGATAAAGGTCGGATTGTAGCCTATCGTTATTGCGGTTTATCGTTTCGCGACATTTCTGCTCGCGTTGGGTTCAGGAGAGTAATACGGAAGGCCGTGCTGGATCCCAACGGCCTCGTATCACTATCAGTCGAGATGACCGGGATCTTATCCGCATGGCTGTAAAGAATCGTGAAGCCACGTCTCGATCCCTGAGTCAACAGATGGGGACGCTTGCAAGACAACAACCATTTGCACGAACAGTTCGACGACGTTTGCAGCAGCATGGACTATCAGCTCGAAGACCATGGCTGCGGTTACCCTTGACGTTGCATCACCGACAGGAGCCCCTGCGATGGTGTACTCAACGACGAACCTGGGTGCACGAATGGCAAAACGTCATTTTTCGGATGAATCCAGGTTCTGTCTACATCATTATGGTGGTCGCATCCGTGTTTGGCGACATCGCGGTGAACGCACATAGGAAGCGTGTATTCGTCATCGCCATACTGGCGTATCACCGGGCGTGATGGTATGGGGTGCCATTGGTTACACGTCTCGGTCACCTCTTGTTCGCATTGACGGCACTTTGAAAAATGGACGTTACATTTCAGATGTGTTACGACCCGTGGTTCTACCCTTCATTCGATCCCTGCGAAACGCTACATTTCAGCAGGATAATGCACGACCGCATGTTGCAGGTCCTGTACGGGCCTTTCTGGATACAGAAAATGTTCGACCGCTGCCCTGGCCAGCACATTCTCCAGATCTCACACCAATTGTAAACATCTGGTCAATGGTGGACGAGTAACTGGCTCGTCACAATACGACAGTCACTACTCTTGATGAACTGTGGTATCGTATTGAAGCTACATGGGCAGCTGTACCTGTACACGCCATACAAGCTCTGTTTGACCCAATGCCCAGGCGTATCAAGGCCGCTATTACGGCCAGAGGTGGTTGTTCTGGGTACTGATTTCTCAGGATCTATGCACCCAAATGGTATGAATATGTAATCACATGTCAGTTCTAGTATAATATATTTGTCCAATGAATATCAGTTTATCATCCGCATTTCTTCTTGGTGTAACAGTTTTAATGTCCAGTAGTGTAATTAATTAAAAATGGCTTGTCGTTGAAGTATCACTCTCTAATGGACCAATTAAACGTAATAACTATAAGTTGCCGGAACAGCTAGTCACCTCAGTAAACTTACTCCCACTTCTACTTTCGTCTAATTAAGTGCCACACCGATGACATATGTACTTACAATAACGTAGCAAACAACGCCAAGAAAGTGCTTCAAAAGTCCTGTTGTGGTGAAAGTGCTCACATTTCGGTCGTTTTGCGTAGGGATACTGAGTTTTCTGACATTGCAGCGCCAAAGGTACAGCACATAGGCACTTCACCTGCTCTTGGCGCTATGTGTTCATGTCTTGCCAATCGTGTGGGGTGCTTGCTGTTGTCCTGGGCTACTTAAAGTGTCAGAGGTGGTTTCGTCAGGTCTCCCCCACTAGGCCTCGCATCTGGAGCCAGGTGGTGGGAGATCTGCTCAACGGAAATTTTGAAAGGCGAACCTATAGATCCGTCAGCGTGCCGTTAAAAGATTTGTAAGTAATCGTCCTCGGTCTGCCTCCTTCGATGCAACCACGTCTACATGTGAACACTTTCTCCAAGAGATGGGCCCGTCGCGTCATTACTTTCACGCGCGTGGGTTAGCATCTCTCTCTCTCTCTCTCTCTCTCTCTCTGTGTGTGTGTGTGTGTGTGTGTGTGTGTGTGTGTGTGTGTAGAAAAAGAGCATTGTTAATCGTTTCTACATCCACACTTGCATCTACGTGCGGCAGAGCACGTTGCACCACTACCAGTCTTTTGTCCTGATTCACTCGCAAATGGAGCGAGGCAAAATCGATTGTCTACATGCCTCCGAATGAGTTTTCATTTCTCTTATCTTATCTTTGTAGTCTTTTTACGAAATGTTCGTTGGCGGCGGAAGAATCGTTCTGCACTCAGCTTCAAATTCCGCTTCTCTAAATTTTCTCAGTAGCGCTCCCTGAAAAGGGTGTCGTCTACCCTCCAGGGATTCTCATTTGAATTCATGAAGTTATCTGTAATTTGTCGATATGGATATAAGCTGAAGTAAGGAGTTAAAATTTGTGGCAATTCCTGGACTTGAATCGAGGTCCTCCGCTTACTTGGCAGATATGCTAACCACTACACCATCCTGGTGTTGTGGTTCACACACCTGTATGGTCTACCCTAGTCCAGTGCCCTCCATAATACAAGTCTCAGTTCACACCTTCAGCCAACTTTCCCCTTCAGCCAACTTTCCCCTTCCTAAATCCACAGCTGGTAGTAAGAAATGAGTGAAACTACCACACATTTATGGGCAAACAGTAATAGGACTTAGGGGAGAGTTTCAAATCCTACTTGGCTACTCCTGTTTGTCATTTGGCTTCCTAAATCACTTCAGATAAATGCCATAAGGGTTTCATTAATAAAGACTCAACAGCTTTTCACCACTGTCCTTATCAAACTGACAAGCCAACACCGTGTGTGATGCTGCAATGACCCTTTTACGGATGGGACGCTAACATTTCACGAAAAATAAAAAAAACATTAACTGTATATTGATGTCACATATTAATGCATGCATGTCCAAAGGAACTTTGCATCGTCATCAGAATAACACAGGCAGTGCAATATTGTATTTCCCTCCCGTAAACGGGTAAGCCTCTTTCAAGTATAACGTCTGACTTGTACGTGAATATACGTAATGGATGAATGAGTCCAGGTCGTAGACGCGTGGTTGACGACACATGGAGGTTTCAGTCTGGCCGTGAGTCGTGCACGGATAGCCAAATGGTCGCCGGCACGGTAGCTCAGCGTGTTCGGTCAGAGGGTTGGCTCCCCTCTGTAATAAAAAAAACTGAGTCAATGGATCAACGGTGAACTTGAACAACTGTCATAGGACGTCCGCCCCGAACAGATACAACGATCATTTACGGACAAAATGAGGTCAACAGAAAAAAAATGTAAGGCCACCACTCGCAATAAACGGCAAATCCGGGTTCGAGTCCCGGTCGGGCACAAATTTTCATTGTCGTCATTTCATTCTGCAGCCGATGGTTATCCCTATTCGCAATTGCGAATACATTTAATGTAACTTGGTTAAGTTCCCACATTTTTCGAAAACCTATTTCTTCCGCGTAGCTATTAGACGATAGATGATACAGAACGCGCACGAAACCAGCATCTGTATCAGTTGATTAGTGGTGGCAACCAGACTAAGTCTGAAATACTGTTTAGTTCATATTTATCTTAATTGTAATATTTTCAGTAAAGGTTCCCTTATTACTATGCTGAAGGCTTGTGCATCGTTAGGTTGCAGCAAAAGATATGTGACAGCATGTAATATTTCGTTCAACGGTTGAAGTTGTTTCAAGAACATAAAAAAAACAATCATTTTACCTTGAAACCCACTACACAGTAGCATCAGCGCAGTACACAAACAAATCCACCTCACAATGGAAATTTAAGAAAGAAAGAAAATAAATTTCGTGTATCTTGCAATTATAAGGAACAACAATCAACATCTATTTTCCATCTACGGAAAACCCTCATCCACAAGCACTGTTATCCATAGCTCATCCAGCCAACCGACAGCTCTTAAATATACCAGCTTCACACAGGTACTGCGCAGGATAAACAGGACAGGCCGGCCGAAGTGGCCGTGCGGTTAAAGGCGCTGCAGTCTGGAACCGCAGGACCGCAACGGTCGCAGGTTCGAATCCTGCCTCGGGCATGGATGTTTGTGATGTCCTTAGGTTAGTTAGGTTTAATTAGTTCTAAGTTCTAGGGGACTAATGACCTCAGCAGTTGAGTCCCATAGTGCTCAGAGCCATTTTGATAAACAGGACACCTCTTAAAGCAAAATCAAACAAATTGTTGTTGAAAATGAAAACAAAACGGTCACCATAAACAAGCTCAACAACAAGGTAAAAATGAAAGATAATGATAGTGGTCACCCATTCAAGGGCACAACCAAAGAGTCTTTAAATACATGGGCAGAACACACAGACAAGGCAGCAGACCACACCGCATCGGGAGAAAGAAACCGATGGCACACACTGACATACAATAATAAATCAGCACCTGGAAATATATTGAGCAATCAAAGGACCCAACAACAAAGTTTAGAACAAACAAAACAGTTCAACAAAGGCTAAGATCAGACAAAAGAACCCCAGGAATATGCTAACTTAATGTAACTCTTGTCAAGCCCAGTGCATACGATAAACAAGCAGATACTTACAAACATGGTACACAGAGCACATGAGAGCGCTGAAGAGTGACAGCATAGATTCCATTTTCGCAACACCTAATGAATAAAAATCACAGTCCCACTAATATCTAAAGTGATCTACACATCCTGAAACACTAACAATAGAATAAAATAGTTACATACAAAAGATTATAGTTGCAGGGGAAAACGTAATAAATGAAAACACAACACTTTGCAATAACGCACTCTCTACAGCTGTAAGAGAACTAACACAAGACAGGAAACAGGAGAACTACAACTACTACTACCACTACTAAACACACGTACGTAAAATCACTCCCCCATCGCATACAGTGACATATAAATAAGGAGCAAAACTAGCCAGAACTCCCGCTACAATTTTCTAAACCTCGCAATATGCGATAAATTCTCACGACAACCGCCAAAGGGTAGATGACGTAATGTTCTGAATTACTACCAGAGTGCAAAAGTTACGTTTTTCTGTGTTTAAAATCAAATGCAAGCCGACTAACGAAGTGAGTACATAACAAATTACATAGCAACGCACATAAAACCTGTATCCACAACACTACCACAACTCCCAATAGTGTAACGCTGACGTATGTAAGTTCTCTTTTTCATATTTGTTAATAATATCCACTCATACAGCTGCAGATGACACCTGTGTGCTGAAGAAACGGCACCAAAAGCATAGGAAATATGCCGAAAATAACGGCAAAAAAAAGCAAAACCCATGCTGTGACAAAGTAAATAAGGTACTATGAAACTTCAGAGAATACAATATTTTGAACCAAACAGTACACATGTAATAATGTTTCACAATCTCTATAAGGATGCTATTTTTACATGTTTTAGGATAAAGGAGGAGCCCACTGATGATGGCGATGTTGTCGCTGAAACTAGTTTAGGAAAGAAAAGAAAATAAATAAAAACAAAAGTATTTTACATCACGGGGACCCACAATCCCATATTGTTATAATTTTAAAAAAGTTGCAAACACGTTGTTTTAAAGTTAAATTTTTTGATGGTACTCTGCTATAAATTTCGATGAAAGTCCAAGTTTTTTGATGGCAGAATGTTAATATCTGCTACACTACCAAGAGTTCTCTCTTTAACCAACCTTTGTAACAGTGCAGATTAGCCGTGCAGTCTAAGGGGTCCTGCACGGTCCGCGCGGCTACCCCCATCAGAGGCTCGAGTCCTCCCTCGCGCATGTGTGTGTGTGTGTTGTCCTTAGCGTAAGTTAGGTTAAGTTAGATTAAGTAGTGTGTAGGCTTAGGGACCGATGACCTCAGCAGTTTGGTCCCATAAGATCTTACTACAAATTTCCAAATTTCTTTCTTGTGCTTGTGCCTTTTTCCCGCAATGATGCACGGTCTGCATGCTTAATCGGAATTGGTAAGGTTAATTGAAGGGGTGGCCGGATGCCCTTCCTGCCACCATCCATACCCCCGGGACCGAATTAGTGTACCCAACTGTCTGCATCTAGTGTAATCCACGGAATAGTGTGAACATGTTCAGATGACTGCGAGCCGTGTAACTGAGGTAGAACGTGGGGACCAGCCCGGTATTCACCTATTGGGATGTGGAAAACCGCCTAAAAACCACATCCAGGCTGGCTGGCACACCGATCTCCGTCGTTAAGCTGCCGGGCGGATTCGATCCGGGGCGCACCTACCCGAGTCCTGGAAGCAGCGCTCTCGGCTAACCTGGCGGGTCCACAAATTTCCAAATTTAACCAACCTTTTCTAATACGTTGCAGGAAAAAATTAGTACACCTGGAAAGATGACGTTGATTTGGATACGATGACGTGCACATACCAACTGGGGGATAGTTAGTTGCATTTATAATGGTTTCAACGTCGTCCGCCAACAGATAGCGAAGTGGCACAGCTACCAGAGTGCCATCTGTGTCTACCCTTTGAGGCTGGTCCCGGCGGAGGTTGGAGTCCTCCCTCGGGCATGGGTGTGTGGGTTTGTCCTTAGGATAGTTTAGGTTAAGTAGTGTAAGCTTAGGAACTGATGACCTTAGTAGTTAAGTCCCATAAGATTTCACACACATCCATCCATCTATCCATCTAGCCTTTGATATGGAATGCTGATAGCGAGACGGCTCAGTACGGTGCAAATTTGCGATGCAAGCAGGCAAAAATGCCATGGAGATGCACTCGTGCTTCCTACCGCCAACAGAGCAAGTTCGAAACGGTTCCAATTGTGGCCTTCCGAGTAGTGGGATAGTCCTTTCGGAAAACTGCCACACAAACTGAGGATGCTGCCTCAGTTTTTCAGCGATGCTGGTATCAGTGGTCACGTGAACATTCTCATAGCTGTAGAGGAGGTTCTGGACGTCCACAGGATTGTTGTGTTGTAAGGGCAGCAGTGGCAGATCGTACTGCTACCACAGCACAGATAAGACGGCGTGTGAGTCCTGACGTGTCAACACAAAATGTTGCGAACCAGTTATTAGCAGTGGGACTACTGGCACGCACGCCTCTAGCCTGCCTTCCACTCACAGCGCAGCATCGACATGCACGGCTCACTTGGAAGATGGAATGGCGCGCCGCGGTGTTCAGGGATGAAAGCAGACCCTATCTGCACGCAAGTAATGCTCGTTTGCTGGTGCGACATAGACATGGTGAGCGCTGTCTCGTACAGTGCATTCATGCAAGAGACACTGGCCCCACGCAGGCCTTATGGTGTTGGGTGCGATAAGCTACAACACTCTCGTTCACCCTTGGTGTTTCTGGGTGGAGGGGGGATGCAAACCAGCGCTCGGTACGTGTAGAATGTTGTTAGACACGCTCATCTGCCCTTGTTGCAACAGTGCGGTGATCTACATCTACATTTATACTCCGCAAGCCACCCAACGGTGTGTGGCGGAGGGCACTGTGCGTGCCACTGTCATTACCTCCCATTCCTGTTCCAGTCGCGTATTGTTCGCGGGAAGAACGACTGCCGGAAAGCCTTCATGCGCGCTCGAATCTCTCTAATTTTACATTTGTGATCTCCTCGGGAGGTATAAGTAGGGGGAAGCAATATATTCGACACCTCATTCAGAAACGCACCCTCTCGAAACCTGGACAGCAAACTACACCGCGATGCAGAGCGTCTCTCTTGCACAGAGTCTGCCACTTGAGTTTGCTAAACATCTCCGTAACGCAATCACGCTTAACAAATAAACATGTGACGAAACGCGCCGCTCTTCTTTGGATCTTCTCTATCTCCTCTGTCAACCCGACCTGGTACAGATCCCACACTGATGACCAATACTCAGGTATAGGTCGAACGAGTGTTTTGTAAGCCACCTCCTTTGTTGATGGACTACATTTTCTAAGGACTCTCACAATGAATCTCAACCTGGCACCCGCCTTACCAACAATTAATTTTATATGATCATTCCATTTCAAATCGTTCTGCGCGCATACTCCCAGATATTTTACAGAAGTAACTGCCACCAGTGTTTGTTCCGCTATCATATAATCATACAATAAAGGATCCTTCTTTCTATGTATTCGCAGTACATTACATTTGTTTATGTTAAGGGTCAGTTGCCACTCCGTGCACCAAGTGCCTATCCGCTGCAAATCTTCCTGCATTTCGCTGCAATTTTCTAATGCTGCAACTTCTCTGTATACTACAGCATCATCCGCGAAAAGCCGCATTCGACTTGATGTGTTGTTTCAACAGAATAACGTTGGTCCACACAGCTCCCGTGAAACTCGACATGCACTGCAAGATGTGCAGCCACTTCCCTGGTCAATCGATCTCGGAACTTGTCTCCAATCGAGCGTGTGTGGGATATGATTGATGGTGCGAGAAGTGACTCGTGCGATTCGTTAACCAACAACTCTTAGAGATGTACGTGAACAGGTCGAGCAGGCGTAGAATAACGAATCCCAGGACAATATTCGACATCTCTACGGTCAACTGTATGCCAGAGTCAGTGCTGACATTGCCGCCCATGGAGCCTGGACCACGTATTGGCGTGGGTGTTCCAGTACGGGTCGATACTTGCTTCCACAGAACCGCTTGGTCTCTTGATCTGTAAGTGTAACCATTCCATGTTCCATATGCATTGTTGCAGTGAATTGGAAACCTCTAAAACGGTGAACTGTTTTTTACCGGCAGTGTACCGGGTAATCAAAAAGTCAGTATAAATTTGAAAACTTAATAAACCACGGAATAATGTAGATAGAGAGGTAAAAATTGACACACATTCTTGGAATGACATGGGGTTTTATTAGAACAAAAAAAAAATAAACCCTCATATTGCTAGACGCGTGAAAGATCTCTTGCGCGCGTCGTTTTGTGATGATCGTTTGCTCAGCCGCCACTTTCGTCATGCTTGGCCTCCCAGGTCCCCAGACCTCAGTCCGTGCGATTATTGGCTTTGGGGTTACCTGAATTTGCAAGTGTATCGTGATCGACCGACATCTCTAGGGATGCTGAAAGACAACATCCGACGCCAATGCCTCACCATAACTTCGGAAATGCCTTACAGTGCTGTTGACAACATTATTCCTCGACTATAGCTATTGTTGAGGAATCATGGTGGACTTATTGAGCATTTCCTGTAAAGAACATCATTTTTGCTTTGTCTTACTTTGTTATGCTAATTATCGCTATTCTGATCAGATGAAGCGCCATCTGTCGGACATTTTTTGAACGTTTGTATTTTTTTGGTTCTAATAAAACCCCATGTCATTCCAAACATGTGTGTCAATTTGTACTTCTCTATCTACATTATTCCGTGATTTATTCAGTTTTCAAATTTATACTGACGTTTTGATCACCCGGTATATTATGTTTCTTACCTGATTTTGTTTCGGTATCTGTACTGGATAAAGGTTAATGTTTATTTCGTTAAAAACCAGAATTTACGGATAGAAATGAGTGTCATTTCTTATAAAAACATAGCAAATATATCATACCTGTTGGGGAACCGTCAGTAAACTGACATTAATGCTTCCTCTCAAACTGATATTTGGTCTTCTAGTCCGGTAGAAGCATCATATTTAATGACTCACATTGCAGTAAAAACAGGAATTCACTGAATAACTATAATTCTGTCGTTTATAATAAGAAACACGTGTCAATACATTGTTTATAGTACTTGTTATCGTTTCACCTGACCAAATGTGAAAACGATAACCATCACGTTAATGCTAAGAATTTGGGAGAAATTACGCATCTGTACTACTGAAGCACAAAATCGTTCATTTGTTAAAATTAATTCTTGATTCAGCTATAAATGAGAAATACTGTAACGGATGGCCCTACTTTGCACAGTGCGCTAAGGGTAGCGCCATGGTGCGTTTTCTGCGCCATTCCTGCCATCTGGCGACCGTTCGCCGAAGCAGGTGCCCTGTGACTCGCAGATGGTTTGCGCCCACGCGCCCCGTGTGTCGGGACCAATTTTCTGCCTCACGTAACGAACAAAGCCGATCGCAAGCTTTTTATTTTCCCTATTTTGTTTTCCCTCCCCGCGCCCTTTTTCGGGCTTAGGGGTCGTTTTATGACTCGGTTGTCACACGGCGTTGACGTCCATTCGTGGAGGATCGACAGCTTTGGATACGGCTTTGCTTGTACGCGCTGGCGTTCTGCAGTCAAATACCAACGTGCCCGCACCACGGGAAAATCGCATCAGACGCACTGTAAATACGTGATAGCCCTATAAGCACTCCTAAAATCCGCTAACAAAAATAAATGTTGTGATTGTAAAAAGATATGTCAAGCAAGTAATCACTGCTGGTTCATTACAAATGTTTGTATATTTCCTTTTTTGGTAAGACAGCCCACATCGACTTCTCATAAGTTAATGTTAGATTCTTTTTGTTTTTCGTCATTTCATTCCCTCCCCCCCCCCCTCCCCCTCTATTTGGATGGTGGGTGGGCTGTCAGCAGATACAAGTCACCGCTCTTCAGCCATATGAGAATTGAAAACATATTATGAAATAGGACTCGGCAGTTGACAAAATGAACCTTTGACATAATAAAAATACTGATATTCCGTTGTATAATTTAAAATATAAAAGGCTGATTTATTGATTAATGAAAAGATTAACACAGATGAAATGGGAAATAAATGTTTCACAATAGATGAAAGAGAAAGGGACAATTGTATAAATTAAAAAAGCACAAAGCCAGTGTTTTGAGTTACTAGGATAGACATAGATGAGTGAAGTTATGGGTGGGCCTAAACTGCCACAAGGAGGGGGTATCAAGGGGAATGTAGCAGTTGGGGTAGTGTGTAAGAAGGTATATACGTGGATGGGCCTTTGAAGGAGGGATGCGGGAGAGTGAAGAGGGATGCTGTCCCAGGGAAAGCCTTAGGATATGGGTGGAGAGGAAAGGGTGGAGTAGGTTCTATTTAGATCTGTTAGGATAGATATATATCAGAGCGAATTTCATGGTCAGAGAAGTAAAGGTGATGAAAGTTTGTTTGGGAGAAGATGTGGAGAATGTGGAAGTCTATGTTGGAGGAATGTGGTTGTGAAGATGTGGCGGAGTGACAGAAACTGTGAACAGGGCGGAAACTAGGGGGTGGGTAGTGTCGAGATTACAGGTAATGTAGGATATTCGGAGGTGTTCAAGATGGAAGAGGAGGGAGGGGAATTTTATAAGTTGGAAGAGGATGCAGATGCAGGAGGGTAAGCGGATTCGAAAGGCTAGGTGGAGTGCGTGGCATTCAAGGACCGGTAGGGCATTATAAAAGGAGGGAATCCATGCCACATTTGCACAGATCAGGGATTTATAGATGTGGAGGATTGTGGAAATATGCAACCCTCATGTTCAACCAGTTAGCAGGTTTAGTAATTTTTCTCTATTGTGGGCTTTTTTAAGCACGGTTAATAGACAGGACTTCCATGTCAGTTGGCGATCAAATGCTAGTACGAAGTATTTTAGTATGTTAGTTAACTGAATAGGCCAGTTGTAAATGATAAGGTAAAAGTCGTGGGGACGGAAGCTGTGGGTCTTTCAGCCTATAATTATTGCATGAGTTTTGATAGAACTGATTTTGAGGAGCCACTGGTTGCACCAGCAAGTGAACTGATTGAAATGAAGTTGGATGGATTGTTGGGATTTCTGAATGGTGGGGTAGAGGGTGAGGAACCTGCTGTCGTTGACATACTGGAGGAGATGAACAGGGAGAGATGGCTTTGACATATTGGCTGTGCAAAGGACATACAGGAGAGAAGACAGAACTTTTTGGCACCCCTGCAGTGGAACAGAAGATACGAGTTGGTGATGGCGACATAAGACAGGCAGTTAGATAAAAAGGATGTGATAAGATGTACATAGGAAGTACATAGGTCTGGAGCTTAAAAAAAGGGCGGAATGCCATACATGGCCACATGATTTTTCGAGATCATGGGAGAAAAAATGGCGAATTTGCGGCTGTTGTTTTTGGAGGCAGGAGACGAGTAAGATACATGAGTGGGTCATCGTACGAGAAATTGGGACAGAAGTCCCATTGAGGAACAGGAATGATTAGGTGTTATTGTGAGTGTTTATGGATACGGCGGGCTAGATTGGACTCAAAAACCTTGCTAAACAAGTAGACAAGGCTGATGGGACTGTAGGAGGAGGCGTCAGCGACAGGTTTATTAGGTTTGGGAAAGAGGGGGACTGAATAGGTTGTCACGTGGATCAGGATAAAAGTACCTATGTAGATGTAGATGTAGACGTTATGCGTGTCAAAGGCGGATATACTGGCTATTTGATAGATGATCAGATTTTTCTGGCTGATCAGTGTATGTGTGGTGTGTTATGATGGACAATCAGTCGATTGAACCTGATTTTACCGCATCATCTTACAGGACGGCGTTATCTATAATTTCTTGAAAGCGACCTTCCAGCATTACTGGAAGAGCTTCCTTCGGCTACACACAGGGGTATGTTCATCCAGCACGATGGAGCCACCCCACACATTCTAATTGTCAAGTAACACATCATCTAAACCTAACATTCCAAGGAATATGGATCGGCAGAAGTGGTCACGTTTCGTGGCGACCATGGTTCCTGGAACTTACCACTACAGATTTTTGCCTCTGGCGAGGTTTGAATGGCGATTTCTGCAAAAAAAAAATTAAATACAAGAGACGAGTCAATCATTCAGATCATGAATAGTGCTGCTCTTATAAAAGAACGCCAACATGGCCACAGAAGAACTACACGTGATGTCAAAGGAATTCGACAGTGAACTGAAGTCGGAAGTGGAATTTATGAAAATCAACATTGAACTTAATTATTTGCTTTAGTTGAATGCCACCTCTGAGTATTTGGCAGAATTGCATTCTAACTGCCGTATCTCTGTAACCAATTGAAATTGGACACATATTGTAAGGAATGTTTTATTCAAATTAGTCCAAACAAGGGACGGGAGGATTTCGGCACGCGGAACGAATGCCATAGCGCTCTATACTACTTGTTTCGATATTTAACATTTATCAACAACATAAGTAACAAACAAAAGAAAGTTTCAGTGTTAATTAATTAGTTTTGGCGCACTGAAGACATAATATAATTTTTCTTTGGTACAAACTGCAGGCATACGGACAGACTCAGACCATTTCGTAGTGTTTCGCACTCGAGTTGTCCTTAATCGTGACTTATTTAATTCGTGAAAAGGTCTTTCACACAAATATGTCGTTCGAAATACTGTTGCACTTTTGCAACCTCATTACGGTGACTTGGAAACTCTACCTGCAGTAAAGCAATGTGGACATCCTGGTCAGTTTTAACGTAAAAAGATTTGTCATTAAAACTGGAATAACCCTGCAGACCAGTCAGTTTATCTGCACATGCACAGGAACGATTTCAACTGCAACGGCAAAAGGTGTCCAAAAAAGCTCAGGAGCAGATGCGAGGTTGACAGTATCCTCAACATATTTATAAAACTATCATTGTAATTGTTTAAAGGTGTCGATGAATTCTTCAGACGTCGCGTTTTCCCCAGCGCCAGAAAAGTTAAGGAATTGGGCTGTCTTTGTCACAATATGTCCCGTCTACAACGCAATTTTCTTCTTAAATGCATACCCATCAAAACAAAAAGATGTTACTATGCAAATGTCTTACTGTGGGCAGTATGCAGTCAAGTCTAGTTAAAACTCGAGTGTGCGCTCCTCTCCGGATGTTCTTTGAGGGCATTTCGAAAAGTAAAGATACAATGGCTCGCAGTTCTTAAATAGAACATTTATTTAGAAAACTTCAGTTACATCTTATTAACTGGATTAATTGTTATTTTTCGACATAATCATCCCCATTATATAAACATTTGTTAAGTCGGTGCACAATCTTTTGTATCCCACAGTCATAGAAGGTTGCTGCCTGTTGTGGGAACCACATTTCAACTTCATCTTTCATCTCTTCATCGTCGTGGAATGATTTTCCACCGAGATGTGACTTCAGGTAACGGAAGACACGGAAGTCGTTGGGCGCAAGGTCCGGGCTGTGTGGCGGATGGTCCAATACGTCCCATTTGAATTGTTTGAGTAGTGCTTTGGTTACGAGCGGTGTGTGAGGCCGAGCGTTGTCATGAAGCAAGTGGACTCCACTTGTTAGCATTCCCATGCGTTTGTTTTGAATTGCCCTTCGAAGACGTTTCAAAGTCTGGCAATATGCAGCATCATTAATTGTCGTTCCAGGAGGCATAAATTCCAACAGAAGAATGCCTTGTCTGTCCCAAATCGACGTTTTGCATTTCTTGGCTTTTGGTGAATTCGAATGGCGCCATTGCATTGATTGTTGCTTGGATTCAAGTGTATGGTAATAAACCCACGTCTCGTCACCTGTCACCATGAGATCAAGGAACTCATCACCTGCTTCAGCATAGAGTGTGAGGAAGTCGAGTGCAAAGCCCGTCCTTTACTTTTCGTGTTCTTCCGTTAACGGTTTTAGAACCCAGCGCGCACACAGTTTCCTGTACCCTAACTTGACAGTCACAATGTCATAAAGAGTTGTCATTGACACGTCCAGTATGATCCGATGCAATTATTTCAATGTGAGACGTCTATTCGCACGAATTGCTTCCTCTGTTCTCCGAAGAAGGGCATCAAAGATCACAGATGGCCGACCTGTTCTTTATTCGTCATGAACATCGGTCCTACCTTCAGAGAAATGACGACACCATTTCGTTACATTTTGTCGATTCATAATGTTCCCAAAAACAGAAACAATTTCTTTGTGAATATCCGCTGGTCGCTGACCTTTGGCATGAAGAAAACGTATGACGGAGTGCACTTCGCATTTGGCGGGATTCTGAATCGGCGCAGCCATTTTAAACACGACCTGCTCCAACCAGAAGCAACGTTCAACTGCCGAACGACCGCGAGGAGAAAGCTAACGGTTCAAGGTTAACACCAGTGTTGCCAACTTGCTCGCCAAAACCCTTATGTTCCTCTGGCGTACAGTGTATATTTACTTTCCGAAATACCCTCGTAATTTTCGTTGCTAGACCCATTTTTTCTTCATAAATTCAATACTAGGTAGTTTTAAACTGAAGAATCGTTCTGGGCATGCCCCTTGATGTAACCAACGCACTTTTCAATAATATATGACGTCTCCATACTCTTCGTTCAGTGCCATTAAAAACTGATGCAAATGTTAATGGAATAGCGCGTGTGACTATTCGTACCACCAATTTCTCCACTTGCTCCAGGCCTGCCAATTTAACACAAAATGCTTTCTGATGTACAGAACAATGAATCCCGTCGGTCGATCATCAACATTTTTTGCTCTTTCGTTGTCAACTAAATCTTTAAATTCCTTCTGCGTGGCAATTTAATCTCGTCTCGTAGGAAATACACAATACGAGTTGCTTATGCGAACTGAGAATTGACCTCCCCCCCCCCCATCTGTCATCCCCATTCATTTTAAAGGATTGTGACGACAGATCGCAGGAGTGCTTCTTTTTGCGCGAACAGCCACTGCACCTATAAACGTTCTTCACACCACTAACAAGTAGCACGACTCTACCGAACTCAGGAGAGATGTGCCGACCGAAGAATGCCGCGCCGCAATGCTAAATGAAAAGTCGCACCGCTCCGGGTGCGGACGAGAAGGAGCGAACAAAGCCGAGTGACAGGCCCAGCATCGGTTTCCCCGTGACCCACAAACGCTGCACTCATGACGTTTGCCACACCGTGACCGGCGCTGTCACATCCTAAATTATCTGCTATTCCTCCTGAAACAAACTCTATATAACCTCCAGCTAAAATGTATTCATAGATAATCTTGAGGTTGAAGCTCTTCTGTCTTTGTGTGCTTACAAAGAGATTTGGTTTTGGAGAGGATCTGCCTTGAGCAAAACAATTTTTATCTTTCCTTTTATATGCCAGACATGTTTCGCCGAAGTTTCACCATCATTAGTGGGCTTTTATTGTCTGTCTATAAAACAGGAAAAATGCTGTTTACTATTTTTACACACATAAATTGGAGTTTCTAAGACAGTATTCATAAATTTGAAAAACAGACAAAGTTTTGTATAGATACCTTATCATCACATGCTGTGGTTTTCCTGGACTTTTACACTACTGGCCATTGAAATTGCTACACCACGGAGTTGACGTGCTACAGACGCGAAATTTAACCGATAGGAAGAAGATACTGTCATATTCAAATGATTAGCTTTTCAGAGCATTCACACAAGGATGGCGCCGGTGGCGACACCTAAACGTACTGACATGAGGAAAGTGTCCAACCGATTTCTCATACACAAACAGCAGTTGACCGGCGTTGCCTAGTGATACGTTGTTGTGATGCCTCGTGTAAGGAGGAGAAATGCGTCCGATCACGTTTCCGACTTTGATAAAAGTCAGATTGTAGCCTATCGCGATTGCGGTTTATCGTATCGTGACACTGCTGCTCGCCTTGGTTGAGACCCAATGACTGTTAGCAGAATATGGAATCGGTGGGTTGGCTGCGATTACCCTTGACGCTGCATCACAGACGGGAGCGCCTGAGATGGTGTACTCAATGACAAACCTGGGCGCACGAATGGAGGTTCTGTTTACAGCATCATGATGGTCGCATTCGTGTTTGGCGGCATCGCGGTGAACGCGCGTTGGGAGCGTGTATTCGTCATCGCCATACTGGCGTATCACCCGGCATGATGGTATGGGGTGCCATTGGTTACACGTCTCGGTCACCTCTTGTTCGCATTGACGGCACTTTGAACAGTGGACTTTACATTTCAGATGTGTTACGACCCGTGGCTCTACCCTTCATTCCATCCCTGCGGAACCCTACATTTCAGCAGGATAATGCACGACCGCATGTTGCAGGTCCTGTATGGGCCTTTCTGGATACAGAAAATGATCGACTGCTGCCCTGGCCAGCACATTCTCCAGATCTCTCACCAACTGAAAACGTCTGTCAATGGTGGCCGAGCAACTGCCTAGTCACAATACGCCAGTCACTACACTTGATGAACTGTGGTATCGTGTTGAAGCTGCATGGGCAGCTGTACCTGTGCACGCCATCCAAACTCTGTTTGGCTCAATGCCCAGGCCTATCAAGGTCTTTATTACGCCAGAGGTGGTTGTTCTGGGTACTGATTTCGCAGGATCTATGCACCCAAATTGCGTGAAAATGTAATCACATGCCAGTTCCGGTACAGTATCTTTGTCCAATGAATACCCGTTTATCACCTGCATTTCTTCTAGATGTAGCAATTTTAATGGCCGTAGTGTATGTTTTTTGCTACAATTCTTTTCTTTCACAGTTTGTCGCCTGGAACCGTATAGAACTTTGTGTAGAACAATTATTTACCCGAAATTTTACGACTGGGAATGTTGTGTTTATGCCTGGCATTAACTAATTCTATTGTGTGTGTGTGTGTGTGTGTGTGTGTGTGTGTGTGTGTGTGTGTGTGCGCGCGCGCGTGCGTGCGTGGGTTTCCCCATCATCTTCACTGCGAAGGCCTGCATCAACCAACTTTCACTGTCAGTGTTTGCAAACTGCAGAAACACGATGGTGGACAGCTGATAGTTGAATGTTTTCTGTGTGGGACTTTTGAATCATTGTAAGGTGTATCTGCTATTTTGTATGTGTGTGTGTGTGTTGTGTGCAGAGAGTAGGGGGGAGATATTGGAGAGTTTATGGCTTGTTGTTGTCTGACAATTCTATGCCAGCAGGGAACAGAGTTCCATTGCGGAGAACTGTGTATTCGTTTATTTCATTCTTCGCAACTGCAGCAACAGCTACCCACAAAAAGAAATAGAGAAAACTATCAAATACAAAGAGCCATACTTGAAGAAAAACAAATAATAAATGAATACGCAGTTCTCTCCAACATAACTTTGTTCTCCGCCCTCAAAAGAACTATCAGCTAACACCAACCCATAAACACCCCGACCCTCCCCTCTCCACACACACACACACACACACACACACACACACAGCCGGCCGGGGTGGCCGAGCGGTTCTAGGTGCTACAGTCTGGAACCGCACGACCGCTACGGTCGCAGGTTCGAATCCTGCCTCGGGCATGGATGTGTGTCATGTCCTTAGGTTAGTTAGGTTTAAGTAGTTCTAAGCTCTAGGGGACTGATGACCTCAGAAGTTAAGTCCCATAGTGCTCAGAGCCATTTTTGAGCGCACACACACACACACACACACACACACACACAAACACAAACGCAAACGCAATGGCAATACATCTCAAGAAGATTCGAAACTCCCACCCAGAAAACATTCATTTTGTTTCTGTCAACTGTAAACAGTGACAGGGAAAGTTACTTAATGCAGCTCTTCATAGTGAAGATAAGGAGGAAACCAGAAAAAGTAACTGAAACATACTGCACACACACACACACACACACACACACACACACACACACACACCTTCCACATAGTATTACTACTGAATATTAGGCATAACTGCATTATTTCCAGTCGTAAAATTTCGAAGTAAATAACTGTTTTATATTAAGTTCTATAGCCGGCCGAAGTGGCCGTGCGGTTCTAGGCGCTGCAGTCTGGAACCGCGAGACCGCTACGGTCGCAGGTTCGAATCCTGCCTCGGGCATGGATGTGTGTGATGTCCTTAGGTTAGTTAGGTTTAACTAGTTCTAAGTTCTAGGGGACTGATGACCTCAGAAGTTGAGTCCCATAGTGCTCAGAGCCATTTTTAAGTTCTATATTGTTACAGATAACCAACTCTGTAATTCAACAACTCCAATAAAAAACATAAAAATCCAGGAAAGCCACAGCATGTGTTAATGAGATAGACACACAAAACTTTGTTTTTCAAATTTGTAAATACTGTCTTAAAAATTCAAATTTATTTGTGGGCAAATAGCAAAGAGCATTTTTCCTGTGTTACAGAAACATGATAAATGCACACTAATGATTCTGAAATTTCAGCGAAACATGCCTGGAAAATAAGAGAAAAGATAAAAATTTTGTTTTGGTTAAGCAGAGCCTCTCCAAAATAAAAATGTATTCATAGATTTATGTAAGCGTGCACGAAAACAGCGTCCACTACGTTTAGTTTTACTTGTAGATGCGGGTACTTAAGTAGATTTACATTAGCAGCAGACATGGAAACACTGTCACAGTATGTAACCGTTCCAAGGACGAAAACAAGGTTAAATCTTAACGTCCCATCGACAGCAATGTCATTAGTGATGCAGCATCAGCATTGGGCAAGGAAACGGCTGCGTCCTTTTCGAAAGGAACTACACCAGCATTTGCCTTTTGTGATTTAGAACCTGTTGTCGCGATGTTCTGCGATTACGGATACCTCACATTTATTAGCCCTTGCGAGGGGTTATGAATTAATGAACCAGTCCGATTCCACGTATTGCTGACAAGGACTACTGTCGGTGAATTACCGCTGCCTGAGCTTGGCACACAGAACCAGGCTGCAGCGCATGGGAGATTGTGCAATGTGTTAACCTGTTTGCATTTCATTACGAGTTCAGAATCCCTCTGAGGCCAGGGAGAGGCCTCGGGGAGCAGGAAGCATCTCTGATAGCGAATAATCTGTAACACGCCGACGCCAAGGCTTAATTCGCTTCCTCTGGCATGTCCCATTTTGCTGTCCCTCGTTTCTGAGATTTTTTCCTTAAGTACGCTTCAGAATTAGTTTATGCAGTTATCTTTCAATCGACTTTATTTGTCTTTAGTTTTTAACATTTCAGAATTGCATAACATAGTAGTGGAATATCCGGCACGAAATTATGAGGGCTATTTTTATTTAACCTCTGATCGGTTGCGAAATTAAAATAACAGTGAAAAACCGTTGAAACTTTGCACAGATGTGTTGCACAGTCTCTCTAATACACCTGTCGAAGGCATCACATCGCCGTTTTCAGTTCTGAGTGCACAATGAGTGCGTAAAAATGCTTGAAGCAGTAGAGTCGCCCATCAAGTGTGAAGTACCTGCTGAAGAGTTCCACCTGATTTCATGCAGCCCACATAACGTAACCGTCATGCGTTTCGTTCTTCATTGCCTAGAAACAGTCATAAGTCAGACAGAGTTAAATAAAGGAGGAACCTTCTTAAATCGTTCACTACAGAACCTAACCTACACTGACGATGTGGCATTACTCGCACGAAACACTGCTGTGCTAGGCGAAGCCTATCAACAACTGGGGAAAGTTGCAAGGGAACTTGGCCTGACAGTCAATGTTGAAAAGAACAATTATATGGCAATGACTAACCAACAAAACCTACCAAATCTCAGGATAGCCGACAGGGAGTTTGAAAGGGTGAGAGACTTCAAGTACCTTGGGTCGACTATCACTGAGACAAATGACATTGGCAGTGAGGTGAAAGCCAGAATAGCAGCAGGTAACAGATGCTACCTTGCAGCATAACCCATGCTTAAGAGTTCGCTTCTATCACGAAAATCCAAAATCCTCATTTACAAAACAGTTATAAGACCAGTTGTTATGTATGGTGCCGAAACGTGGACCATGAGTGTAAATGAGGAAAGGATCCTTAGCATATGGGAGAGAAAGGTAGTACGTAAAATATATGGCCCAACATATGATCCAGAAGGTTGGCGCATTCGTAAGAATGCAGAACTACAACACCTTTTTGAAGAACCTGACGTTGTGACTACGATTAAAATAAAATAAGAAGACTGCGGTGGGCAGGGCACGTGGTCAGAATGGAAGAAGACAGAGCATGTAAGAGGATTTTTGATGGCAAGGCTGGAGGCAGACGGCAGAGGGGCCGCCCCAGAAAGAGATTGGTGGATGGAGTTGAAGAAGACATGAAAAAGCTGGATGTCAGGGGATGGAAAGGGAAAGCCATGGATCAGATAGAATGGCAGGATATTGTGATGCAGGCCAAGGCCCTTCAAGGGCTGTAGAGCTGAGGAGTGAGTGAGTGAGTGAGTGAGTCATCTTTCAATCGATTTTATTAGTCTTTAGTTTTTAACATTTCAAAATTACATAGTAGTGGAAGATCCTGCACGAAATTATGAGGGCTATTTTTATTTAACCTCTGATCGGTTGTGAAATTAAAATAACAGTGAAAATCCGATGAAACTTGGTACAAATGTGTTGCACAGTCTCTCTAATACACCTGTCGAACGCATCACGTCGCCGTTTTCGGTTCTGAGCACACAATGAATGCGTAAGAATGCTTAGAGCAATAGAGTCGTCCGCCAAGTGTGAAGTGCCTGCTGAAGAGTTCCGCCTGATTTCAAGCAGCCCACATAACGTAACCGTCGTGCGTTTCGTTCTTCATGACAATGCTTGGCCCTACGATGCAGGGACAACGAAGCTGCTCCTGCAGTGTTGTCGATAAAAGATGTTTGGTCGCCCACTACACAGTCAGACTTGTCTCCCTTTTACTCTCATCATTTCAATCCTATGAACTGCTGGCTGTCTGGACAGTATTTTTGCACTGACAGCGAGCTGCAGACCAGTGTAGGAAATAGACGGAAAGCACAGGTGGCTGCCTTCTGTGATGAGGACATTGGAAACTTGGTAGCATGCTACAACAAATGTCCAAGCCGGAGCAGCGACTATGTAGAGAAGTAATTCGAAGATGTAGCTAAATTAGCAAATAAAACATTTTTCTATTTTCACTGTGGCTCCAACTTCGTGACCGACCAGAGAGTGAAAAACCATTCCTCACACATAAACTTATCAAAGTTTCATAGTTTAAAACAAACTTTTTTAAATATCTCTTATCACATAATAAAATACAAACATGTATGTATTAAACAGGAAGCAATTTTCTGTTTAATATTGTTGTGATGATTTGTCAAACACCGGCGGGAAATTCAGTTAAGCACGTTTATATGTTGGTTTCCATAGCTTTGAAATAACTATCGAGTTGCCGTGCTCACTTATTATGACGTAGCGAGCCCGCCGCTGTGGCCGAGCGGTTCTAGGCGCTTCACTCTGGAACCGCGCTGCTGCTACGGTCACAGCTTCGAGTCCTGTCTCGGGCATGGATGTGTGTGATGTCCTTAGGTTAGTTGGGTTTAATTAGTTCTAAATCTAGGAGACTGATGACATCAGATGTTAAATCCCATAGTGCTTGAAGCCATTTGATTTGAGCATAGCGAGCACTGTACTGAACTTAATACGGACACCCTTTCAGAATTGTTCCAAGCAGCACTGTAAACCATTTTGAAAGTTTTCTGGAAGGCGCAGATACGACAACACGGTCAAATAGGGTTAGCCAACAGCTAAACAATGATACTGTAAAAGTGTTCTGAGTGCTAATATATGTAACTGCTGTTCTATTTCCAAAAGTGAGGCAAAGTGAAAATAACACCAATGCAGCATAAGGGGAGGTAGAAAAAGAGAAAAAAACTGTCAAGTGTATAAGTACAACGAAGTTTCTTTCTACTTCAGCCTCGCTAACAAAGAAGGAAAAAACAGTGGTTGGCAGACTATGTGAACCAGAAGCAGAAACTCCAGCGATTACAGAAGAAGCTTTAAAAATAAAAGCAGTCATTGACTGTGCGGCTGGTCCCGTCGGAGGTTTGAGTCCTCCCTTGGGCATGGGTGTGTAAGATTTCACACACATTTGAACATCTTTTAAAAATAAAATCATAACGCTTGATCACTCACCTTAAATCCACACTTAATTCCCTCTGATTTTCGTCTCTTCGCTCGCATGAACTGCTGAACCTGAGCGCTAGAGAAGGCAGGGTAAATGCTCGAACATTGCTGGCTCGCCTTTGTGTGCCACGGAGGTTCGCTGTACACCAGTGCTTTGACTGTCTTGTGTATATATGCTGGTCTGCAGCTCGCTGTTTTTCCAAAATGCTGTCCTCACTGTAGTAAACCTAAGACGGCGAAACCAATAACAATTCATTTTAACGGCTGCTGCGGAATATGGTCATACAAACAAAGATATTAACAATATATAGCAAAGAGATTAGCACCAATTTACAATGATTTATTAAACAAAATATTATACTACTTAAGTTTAGTATGAAAGTGGTGTGTGGCTGTAGTTTAAGGCTTATTTGCACTGATCTGTCTACAATTCGGGTGCCGGACATTGTGGCCGAACGATTTTAGGTGCTTCAGTCTGGAACCGCGCGACCGCTACGGCCGCAGGTTCGAATCCTGCCTGGGGCATGGATGTGTGTGATGTCCTTAGGTTAGTTAGGTTTAAGTAGTTCTAAGTTCTAGGGGACTGATGATCTCAGATGTTAAGTCCCATAGTGCTCATTTGAACAATTCGGGTCTATTTCTGAATCCGATAATTACGATCATTTCGGAGTGTCCTGTTGCTTTTCTTGGCGGCAAAAGCAGATCAGATCTGGACGCTGTCTTCATGTAGTGCTGATACAGCTGGCAATACTGACTGAATCGATCTTTGCGTTTGCTTATTTCCGCGTTTGGCGCGTGGTTGTCCACTTAAGAACCAGTAGTGTGACAAGCAGAAGCATAACACGTAATTTGAAGGAAAAGGGTGGGGGGAGCAACGAAAATGGGAGGGACTTATATATAAGAAACTGTCAGCCTCGATTGCGGTAATGAAACCAACCTTTACCTACGTTTCAGCCCAAATAATTGAGCCTTCTTCAGAAGATATACCTGAATCTATCATTTTTTCTAAGAGGGCATGATCTAGAAATAAAACTACAACAGCCTGAATAGGATTAGTAACATATTAAAAATGCAGTACATAAGTATTAAGTCAGCACCTCAAGTCAACACCTAGACTTAACTTAAGCTCTGGCCTGCTCCTCGTGTCCATGGTCGCCGTGCGGTGAGCCTCGGGAGCTCACGTGACACTAAGTAGGACTAGATAACGCGCTGCAAATCAACATGGCGGGGAACATTCCGCATGTCTAACTGAAACCATGACTGTCGAAGATAAGAGACTAACGCAGTTATATCTTAAAACAAATAACATATAGAAAGGTTGAAAATCTTAAAGCCTCTGCCCCAGGTTATGACTAAAATGTAATAAACTATGCATGGATTTATATAAGTTCGAACACATTACCCCGACATACACTATTAGAATATATCGGGCCTTTCACAACGAATGCTGCATAACGCACCCATCGTTATTAATGAAAGATGACATAGGGCATAAAACAACGAAAATGTAGTATGTAAACGCCATAATGCAATAATCTCAGTTAACCTGTACACAGATGGTCGAGTAGGTGTTTTTATCAGTTGATGTAGATATACTTCTTATTGCTGACACGCACTGAATGAAGAATATTATCATTATTTTAGTAATTTTAGTATTTTTTAGTGTTTTTAGTAATAAGATAAATAATTAATCTTATTACTAAAAATAACGCTTGAGTGAACGAACAACGCCACTTATCGCCATGTAATAGCAAATGACCAGCAAAGGTCAAATTATGTTTTACGTGTAAAAATATGGTAATTGCGTGAACGGACGTGCAACGCCCTTTCATCGCCCATATACTTTATCGATCGACAGAGGTCAACTTCACTATGCACTACAAAAGAGGATTATCGCCTCTTATATTAAAGGCTATTGATAAATAGATATGATAAAACGTGCTTGACCCGAAAAGACACATAGGAAAATTTTATGGACACTTGACATGGGAAAACGGCATGTTCTTCAGAGGGAAGCATTAAAAAGAAATAAAAGCTACTAATATGTCCATGCGCTTGCCATAAATGTACAGGGTTATTACAAATGATTGAAGCAATTTCACAGCTCTACAATAACTTTATTATTTGAGATATTTTCACAATGCTTTGCACACACATACAAAAACTCAAAAAGTTTTTTTAGGCATTCATAAATGTTCGATATGTGCCCCTTTAGTGACTGGGCAGACATCAAGCCGATAATCAAGTTCCTCCCACACTCGGCGCAGCATGTCCCCATCAATGAATTCGAAAGCATCGTTGAAGCGAGCTCGCAGTTCTGGCACGTTTCTTGGTAGAGGAGGTTTAAACACTGAATTTTTCACATAACCCCACAGAAAGAAATCGCATGGGCTTAAGTCGGGAGAGCGTGGAGGCCATGACATGAATTGCTGATCATGATCTCCACCACGACCGATCCATCGGTTTTCCCCTTACAGAGGCATCCAGAAGCTTTAAACTGCGCATACAATCGCCGAATGGAGTTAGCAGTTGGTGGATCTTTGTTGAACTTCGTCCTGAAGTGTCGTTGCACTGTTATGACTGGCTGATGTGAGTGCATTTCAAGCACGACATACGCTTTCTCGGTTCCTGTCGCCATTTTGTCTCACTGCGCTCTCGAGCGCTCTGGCGGCAGAAACCTGAAGTGCGGCTTCAGCCGAACAAAACTTTTATGAGTTTTTCTACGTATCTGTAGTGTGTCTTGACCATATGTCAATGAATGAAGCTACAGTGAATTTATGAAATCGCTTCAATCATTTGTAATACCCCTGTAGATATATTTCTCATTGCTGACACGAACTGAATGAAGAATATTATCAAGATTAATTATTTATCTTTTCACTATTGGTATCCACTGCATCACGACTTTGTGAAAATGTGTGCCACACCGAGGCTCGAACCCGAGATCTGTGCTTACTATGCACTTGCTTTAACCGCTGCGCTACCCGGACGCAGTGTTTATTGCAACTGCGCGGACTATCTCGGCACGCTTCCCGGTCTACTCACATTCCCACCTATTCCTACATATCCGAAAGAACAGACACCACGCATTCTTATGATTGACTCGCCAAAGATGGGCAATAAATCCACCACATTCAGTGCGGATGCACAATTACGTCCGACCTCCTGCGGGAATCTCCCAGTAGCGAGCATGGAGGACACGGACAGGAACTGCCGATACGTGGCGCTACGTGGGGATGTGGGTGGCCTAGGGATATGCCAAGACAGTCTGCGCAGTGATTAACGCTAATCCATAGTAACCAAAAGATCCTGCTTTCGAATCCTGGTCCGGCACAAAGCTGCACAAAGCCCTGCTGCAGCTGATATCAATAGTTCCTTTCCTTTCTTCCCTCCTCCTCCTACAATTTACATAAAATGTATCACAGGCGCGGATCCCACGAGTTCTCTGTCCTTTCGGACATGTCCAAAAGAACAGACACCACACAATCATATAGAAGCATAACATCGTAAGTTTTGTGTGCGCCCTCTGCAGCGGCTGACCCGATCTACGCAGCGCCGCTTTGTATGCTGGCTTTGTTGTGCCGCACCCTCTCTGTCTATATAGTTATATGGATATGGCGTCTGTTCTTTCGGACATGTCCGGACATGTTGATATACATCAACGGGGACAGGTGAAAATGTATGCCCCGATCAGGACTCGAACCCGGGACATGTCCGAAAGAACAGACACCATATCCATATAAGTATATAGTTCTGGTAATACCAGCCACGACAATCTTCTTCTGTACGGGTGCACACATATTACCCGAACTCTTACGGGACTTGGTAAGAATGTCTTCCACGAGTAATGAGTGTGTTGGGTAGGGACACTACGAATGTAGTGTGTGAACATACAAGGTGAGAATGTGGGTCTCGTGGGAGGCGTGGGCGAGATACTCCCTGCAGTCGCACTATCCTCGGTGCCCTCGGTGGCTCAGATGGATAGAGTTTCTGCCATGTAAGCAGGAGATCCCGGGCTCGAATCCCTGTCAGGGCACACATTTTCACCTGTCCCCCTTGATATCCAGGGTGTTTCAAAAAGGTACGGCCAAACTTCCGGGAAACATTCCTCACACACAAAGAAAAAAAATATGTTATGTGGACATGTGTCCGGAAAAGCTTACTTTCCATGTTAGAACTCATTTTATTACTTCTCTTCAAATCACATTAATCATGGAATGGAAACACACAGCAACAGAACGTACCAGCGTGACTTCAAACACTTTGTTACAGGAAATGTTCAAAATGTCCTCCGTTAGCGAGGATACATGCATCCACCCTCCATCGCATGGAATCCCTGATGCGCTGATGCAGTCCTGGAGAATGGCGTATTGTATCACAGCCGTGCACAATATGAGCACAAACAGTCTCTACATTTGGTACCGGGATTACGTAGACAAGAGCTTTCAAATGCCCCCATAAATGAAAGTCAAGAGGGTTGAGGTCAGGAGAGCGTGGAGGCCATGGAATTGATCCGCCTCTACCAACAACCTGCAACATACGGTCGTGCATTATCCTGCTGAAATGTAGGGTTTCGCAGGGATCGAATGAAGGGTAGAGCCACGGGTCGTAACACATCTGAAATGTAACGTCCACTGTTCAAAGTGCCGTCAATGTGAACAAGAGGCGACCGAAACATGTAACCAATGGCACCCCATACCATCACGCCGGGCGATACGCCAGTATGGCGATGACGAATACAAGCTTCCAATGTGCGTTCACCGCGATGACGCCAAACGCGGATGCGACCATCGTGATGCTGTAAACGGAACCTGGAATCATCCGAAAAAATGATGCTTTGCCATTTGTGCACCCAGGTTCGTCGTTGAGTCACCACCGCAGGCGCTCCTGTCTGTGATGCAGCGTCAAGGGCAACCGCAGCCATGGTCTCCGAGCTGATAGCGCATGCTGCTGCAAACGTCGTTGAACAGTTCGTGCAGATGGCTGTTGTCTTGCAAACGTCCCCATCTGTTGACTCAGGGATCGAGACGTGGCTGCACGATCTGTTACAGCCATGCGGATAAGATGCCTGTCGCTGCAGTCTGGAACCACAAGACCGCTACGGTCGCAGGTTCGAATCCTGCCTCGGGCATGGATGTTTGTGGTGTCCTTAGGTTAGTTAGGTTTAACTAGTTCTAAGTTCTAGGGGACTAATGACCTCAGCAGTTGAGTCCCATAGTGCTCAGAGCCATTTGAACCATTTTTTTAAGATGCCTGTCATCTCGACTGCTAGTGATACGAGGCCGTTGGGATCCAGCACGGCGTTCCGTATTATCCTCCTGAACCCACCGATTCCATATTGTGCTAACAGTCATTGGATCTCGACCAACGCGAGCAGCAATGTCGCGATACGATAAACCGCAATCGCGATAGGCCACAATCCAACCTTTATCAAAGTCGGAAACGCGATGGTACGCATTTTTCCACCTTACACAAGGCATCAAAACAACATTTCACCAGGCAACGCCGCTCAACAGCTGCTTGTGTATGAGAAATCAGTTGGAAACTTTACTCATGTCAGCACGTTGTAGGTGTCGCCACCGGCGCCAACGTTGTGTAAATGCTCTGGAAAGCTAATCATTTGCATATCACAGCATCTTCTTGCTGTCGGTTAAATTTCGCGTCTGTAGCACGTCATCTTCGTGGTGTAGCAATTTTAATGGCCAGTAGTGTATAACCAAATATTTAGCAGCTGTATTCACAAGACGGATATTTTTTCCTACAGTGCAATAGGCAGTTAAACATTTGTCTGTATTTTCACATATTGCATTAGTACTATTCCCAATGTCAACTTGCAACTTTAAGATCAGCGCTTTCCACTGTTTTCACTTGCACGTCATCAACCTTAAAACACGCAAGACCTTGGGCTACTCTACAGGTCAGTCTTTACAACCAACATTCAAGGCTGAAGGGATAGACGTATCTGTATCATTAAATACATGGCAGAAAATTGTGGGTATGGAATGAATGGTGAGAATGGAATTTTCATTATTTACTCATAGGACAGTTCACATTTATTTATCATCCGTTTCACACAATAATTTCAATGGCACACTGCACTAATACTCATTTTGCACACTTACGTTATCAATTATAGCTCTTTTACGCTGTGAATTCTTCAAGAGTCGTCTTGAATCTCCACGATTACCTTTTCTTGATGTGGATGGGTACACAGAGAAGTCAGTAATCGGAATGGGAACTGCGTCTAGATAATCACCAGGATTATTAAACTTCTATATCGCTACTAATTGCTATCAATATAATTCACATTATACAACTGATAATACTTCTGGTAATGAAAGCACTTGTGTGGGAAGAGGTATCACACTTTGCATAAACGGTGCCCCTAAGTTCATTCACAAACTTAGATACTAACCTTACTTCTGATGAAGACAATGTAAAGACGCTGTGGCAACTTTTCCGGTTCTGTTGTCACTGATATTTTGAATTATCGCTATGTCGAGTGACTGATAATGTGATTCAGATACTTGTGAATGTAACAACGTGGTTAGAATGCGTATTCTAGACATGAATTCCTATGGTACTGTGTGGTAATTTGAGTTACGATTCTCAAAATCACACTACTAATATTTTCACACTTGTTCCGTTAATTTAAACTAAAGCCAAAGGAATAACATAGGTAAAGCACACTTAATACTCATTGTGTTGTTGAGATAAAATTTTGTCGCCGGCCGATGTGGCCGTGCGGTTAAAGGCGCTGCAGTCTGGAACCGCAAGACCGCTACGGTCGCAGGTTCGAATCCTGCCTCGGGCATGGATGTTTGTGATGTCCTTAGGTTAGTTAGGCTTAACTAGTTCTAAGTTCTAGGGGACTAATAACCTCAGCAGTTGAGTCCCATAGTGCTCAGAGCCATTTGAACCATTTTTTTGAAATTTTGTCTGTGAGCAAGAGTTTCTTTCGTTTGCCATGTAACAGCCGAGGAAGAATCGTTGGAAACATTAATAATACCATTTCAGGTAACTTTTTGTCAATTAGGTTACTGAAACATTACATTAGACCCTCACAAATAATCGCCTATACAGGAGATAACATATTTCTGGGTTGCATTGACACAGCTCTGTTCTTACTTGCGACTAATTACAGTGTAACATTTATGGCGATAAATCGCAGAAATCACGTAAAGCGCAGAAGTCATAGAAATCGCAGCAGTCGCAAAAGTCTCAGAAATGGCAGAGGGATACAAGTTGTGAATTCGTTAACTGTGATACTTAACTGCCATTTGTCCCAGTTAAGAATCGCAGTTACCGAAATGATACAAATTAAGAGACGTTACTGGTCTCGTACAGATAGTTTTTTATGTGTGTAGACTGAAGCGGCAAGTGGTACAAATTTTCACTCGCCACTTCAGTCTGTGTACATAAAATCACTATTTTTTTTACTACTGTGTACTCGCTCACTGTGGATATCCTCATGTGTTGACGCTCACACTGGGGTCTCATTTGTAACTTCGTTTACTTTCGCTCACTCTCCCTCTCTCCCTCCCTCCCACCCTTCCTCCCGTCCTCTCCTCTCCTAAGCCCTCTCCATGTGTGTGTGTGTGTGTGTGTGTGTGTGTGTGTGTGTGTGTGTGTGGTGTATTTTCAGATTTTTATTTTTACCTGTGTGTTGTCTTTTTGCATAGTTCCTTCAATATGCTTAGTAATGTGCCATACTACACTATATAGAGTTACAATATTTAAAGTATTGAAGGAACTATACAAAAGGACACCAGACACAGGTAAAAAGTTAAAAAAAATGAACACGAACACGAACACGCGCACTCGCACAGGCACGCACACACACACACACACGCACACACACACACACACACACACACACACACACAGACAGAGAGAGAGAGAGAGAGAGAGAGAGAGAGAGAGGGGGGGGGGATGGGTACTAAAAAAACTTCAAATGAGCATGAAAACACATGAACATCAACAGTGAGCAAGCACACAGTAGTAACAAACATAATGAATTGTGAGATTTGAAGTTTACACATGAGCATGTAGATGAGGAAAATGTTCAAATGTGTGTGAAATCTTATGGGACTTAACTGCTAAGGTCATCAGTCCATAAGCTTACACACTACTTAACCTAAATTATCCAAAAGACAAACACACACACACACACCCATGCTCGAGGGAGGACTCGAACCTCCGCCGGGACCAGCCGCACAGTCCATGACTGCGGCGCCTGAGACCGCTCGGTTAATCCCGCGCGGCATAGATGACATGTCGCACGAAAATCATTGCAAATAATTGCGAAACATATTGACAATATATTTTCGTGAAACAAAATTAGCTTTCTCAGGTAAAGTGATTTGTTAATTTTTCGGAAAAAACTCACAATAACATAATTTTGTTGCACACGGAAAGCTACATAATAAAGTAAAAAAGGTCCTACAGAAACTGACCACACTAATAGTGTACTCTTCTTACAATAGTTTATACGACAATCATACAAATTTCCTTATTTACTATTTTTCCTGGTTTTGCAATTTTAAGGGGCGGCAGTGTAGTTAATTTTTAGGCTATTTCAGTAACTTTTGTTTTCATATGCACGTAACAAAAAATGCCTACTGATGAACAAAATGTATTCGAAACGGGTAGCTTTGTACTAAATTTAAACAAAAAACAATGTAACCAACAGCTGTTAAAAAACGAATACTTTATTAGCAACAATCACGTATCTACGTTTAGCCACTGTGTACAGTGTTAGCCTGAATGAAACTCCCTGAGAACGCCTTTGCGTTTCAACTGGTAGAGCTCTACGATGTAATGAGTGCTATCGACAGGGAATCCTAAGTTGATTCAATATCTTTACATTTCCTTATGGCTTTTGACATCGAACCTGAGAAGTGTTTTTTGTCAGAGTGCATATCTATGGAGTATCGTCTCAGTGGTGCGGCTGGATTCGTGATTTCCTGTCAGAAAGGTCACAATTGCGGGTAACTAATGGGAAGTCATATAATGAAACCGAAGTTACGTCTGGCATTCCCAAAGGAAGTGTCATAGGTATTCTTCTGTTGTTAATACATGTAAACGCTATAGGAGACAATCTGAGAGGGCCTCTTACATTCTACGTGAAGCTGTCGTTCACCGTATAGTAAAGTCATTAGAGGATCAAAACGAATAGCAAAATGGTACAAACAAGATATCTGTATAGTGTGAAAAGTAACAATTAACCATAAACAATAAAAAGATTCATATCCTCAACATGAGTAGTAAAAAAATTCCTTTATATTTCGGTTAGACTATAAATCACACAAGGGGCAGGGTACCAAAAGTACCGTTCGCCATATACCTTAAGGTGGCATGCAGAGTGTAGGCGTAGATAAATTTTAATGGTTGTCAATTCAACTGAATACCTGGGGGCTACAGTTACGAACAGCTTCAACCGGAAACACTGCATAGAAAATGCTGTGGGTAAGGCTAACCAAAAACTGTCTTTTATTGGCAGAACATTTAGAAGATGCAACAAATCTACTGAAGAGAGTGTCTACGCTATGCTTGTCTGTCCTCTTCTGGAGTATTGTTGTGCGGTATGGTGTTCTTACCAGACAAGATAGACAGAAGACACTGAAAAAGTTCGAGGATAAGAACCTCATTTTGCATTATCGCGAGACAGAGAAGGCGGTGTCATGAACTTGGTACGGCAGTTGTAGTGGCAGTCATTACAATAATGTCGGTTTTCGTTGCCGCGATATTTTTTCGCGAAATTCCAGTCATCAAGTTCCTCCTCTGAACGCGAAAATATTTTGACTCCCACTTGCATAGGGAAGGTTGATCATCGTGTAAAAACAAGAGAAATCAGATATTGCATGGAAATTTAAGTCATGGCCGGCCATGGCGTACAAAGCACTTGCGTGTAGAGTGTGCGAGCTGCGTTGGGGCTAGGGCTGTGGATAAAATATCGATACATCGTCAATTTTTAAATAATATGATAGCTGATGGAGATATTTTTCCCCTGAAATATCAATATATCGATATCGTAATGGCGATATCGAGTGCCGATAATTTTATTTTATATTATATTTTCTTCGCAATTTTCGGTAAATATATGAAGATATTCGTTTGAAAAAGGAGTAGGATATAATTTTACTTTCACTGTGTGATGAAGTTTTACTACTTTTTGAGCTCCAGTCACATCCATACTTTCTCTTTGACTTTGTGAAGCAAATAAAGGTGGCACAAAGTAGTAGCGCGATTGCACTTGGGGGGCGTGGTGTGAACGGAATAACAAGATTTCCCATGTGAAGAAACAGCACACCAGTGGCATCAAAAATCAGTTTTTAACGTTACTAAAGTGCGCGTCATTCATGTTGGCGGCCGAGTTTAGGTTTGTTCTGCGCATCTGACGTCACAAAACACAGTCAGCCAATGAACAGAGAACGACATTGCCAGATCTCGACTGCAGTGCAGAGCATGGACGAGTGTCTTCAGTTTTAGAAACGTTCAGTCATAAATAAGGTAATAGAACAAAAGCAATGTCTTGATAGCAGACTTTCTTTTATACTACTTTTTCGCAATAAAGAACAGCGGTAATTGTTTATTTCCTATTGTACTTCGACGAAGCGTGAGTAATTCATAGTTATACCAACAGTGTTTGTCAGTATTTTGCGTGACTTGTTAGAGTCTGCATGGCATGCTGTATGGAGACAAGCCGCAATAGCTTAACGGTTAAGGTGTTTGGCTTCTATGTGAAAGGTTATGAGTTCAAACCTTGTGCGGTGCTTAATATTCTCATTATTTGAAAACAATATCGAAGTGCCTTACTTCACGAATTAGGTGTTTGGCTTCTATGTGAAAGGTTATGAGTTCAAACCTTGTGCGGTGCTTAATATTTTCATTATTTGAAAACAATATCGAAGTGCCTTACTTCACGAATTATATTCGTTTGAATGCAATTTTTTGAAATTTCTAGTTCCTTGTCTCTTCATTAACCCTTTCGCTGCTGCAGACACGTGCTCCCCGCATTCCACGCTGTGGGCAATTTTGTCATCATTGCACTGCTCGCCTGTGCAGACACATGGTGTTCCCACTGCTTTGACACGCTTATCATTCGATTTCACAAAGACTATTTGGCCCAAAAATTTGATTTTTACACGTCTTTTTGACTGATACCTTCCCCCCATAAATGACTTAATTTTGTTTTGATGTTCAACACAGTTATTATGCAGCATTAAATGTAGTAAACCACTGTACGAAATTTTGAAGAGTTTGCAGAGGTAGAAGTCCATAGCGTATACTTTCCGTATGGTCGATTTTAGTTGCCACAATGTTGAGAATGAAATGTGGACAAGATACCTAAATTTCATATAAAATTTACTGTATAACAATATCTCATTTAATTTAAGTACCACATAGGTGTCGTATGTAATATTGAGAAATATTCCGTCTTTCGCGACTGTAATAAAAGTTTTATTTACACCGGGCGCGTTTGGCTTTATTTTAAAGCACTTCAGTCAATGAAAGGTACGGCACATACACAATGGTACTCATGTTCTCTTTCTTGATTTTGTTCCACAGTCGCAGTTTTACCAATGGTACTGAAATATATTCCTCTTCTGCAACTGTAATAAGCGACTTATTTAGACCAGACGCGTTTTTCTCTTTTGAAGCATCTTCAGTGGACAGTATTTTGTCTCCTCCATTGCCAAGTCACCTTTCGTAGTTTTGTGCTGCGGTAACACAATATTCAACGTTTGTGTTGGCTGATCAGTGTTTTAGCAAATAAATGATGTTTGTGTGTGCCACACACAAAAATTATATTTGACATAGCTCAGAGCACTTCACTGATAGACGGTATATTCAAGTCCTAATGTTTTTGTAAGTCCATAGTTCGGTTTAATGTATTTTGTCTACTTCCTTTTGATTGATTGAAGTGCTTTAAAATAAAGCCAAACGTGCTCAGTGTAAATAAAACTTTTGTTACAGTCGCGAAAGACGGAATATTTCTCAATATTACATACGACACCTATGTGGTACTTAAATGAGTATTGTTATACAGTAAATTTTATATGAAATTTAGTTATATTGTCCACATTTCATTCTCAACATTGTGGCAACTAAAATCGACCATACGGAAAGTATACTCTATGGACTTTTACCTCTGCAAACTCTTCAAAATTTCGTGCAATGGTTTACTATATTTAATGCTGCATAATAACTGCGCTGAACATCGAAACAAAATTAAGTCATTTATGGGGGGAAGCTATCAGTCAAGAAGATGTGTAAAAATCTAATTTTTGGGCCAAATAATTTTTGTGGAATCGAATGATAGGAGTGTCAAAGCCGTCGGAACACGATGTGTCTGCACAGGCGGGCAGTGCAGTGACAAAATCGCGCACAGCGCGGAATGCAGGGAGCACGTCTTTGTAGCAGCGAAAGGGTTAATGCGGCCGTGGTGGCTTTACTTCATGAACTGCGCGCTCCCCCCTAAACGTAAGCTTGCGAACTATGCTATACTATGGCGCTGCTTCTATTGGCGCGTGCGTCGTGTGCAACTGGCAACGCAGCAATCTCCCGCGTCTGGACGGGCATGCGCGAGCCGCCAAGATAAAAGAACTGAACTATAGTGTGCTATTTCTTCACATTCTTCAAAAAAGTTGTTTAAAAAGATGACCATAATCTAAATGACAAGATTGGTTTTTGCGTACCTACCAACAGAAGCTGCAGCGTTTAACTTCACCACGCAATTATAACACTACAACTGCAAGATCGCTGACGTCTGCAGAAATGAAAAATCGTGGAAGTCGGCGTGAAGTGTTCCAGAATGTAACGAAACGGAATGACAGACCCATCGGACACCTTTTATTGTGCCACTTACATGCAGTTAGTATTGTGGCTATAACCAAGCATGAGCGTGCATCGTTTTACTTTCAATTCTTGCTCTAAGGGGGATACGCAGTCAGCTAGGTTGTTCATGTACAGAATATCTAATAATAAATCATTACTTAAATATATAGATATAAAACGGGCAATACATTTATAATGTGCATCCGATATTTTTATAGGCCAGTACATAGATATTTTTTCGTCGACATTTCGAAACATTGACTCTTTTTCCGATATATCGAGAGCCGATAATGATTTTTCTTCAATATCGATACATAGGCCTTCCGATATTTTTAAAAATATCAACAGTCCTGGTTTGGGATGAGGCTTGGCCTTGCTCGGTCCTCGTCTGAAGTATCGTGCAGGGCGACATTTCATTTAGCATTGCGGTGCAGCATTTTTCGATCGGCATAACGCTCTTCAGTTGTGCTGAATAATGGTGTCAGGGCTGTTAGCCATACACCATTTGTTCCTGGTATGAAGAATGTCCATAGGTCCAGTGGCTGTTTGCTCAAAAAGAGGCAGTCTAGTGATCTATTATCACAAAACTTTAAATTTCAATGGGATTGACAACAGAGAGATGTGAATTTTCAATATCTGTTATGTAGTTGCACAATCGAAGGATACTACAAATTTGCTATGAGACAGCATTACAATACCATGCAGAAAGAATTTAAAAATTCGGTTAACAACGAAGGAGCAAAAAATTAAACGATCGCTAAGTAGAATTCCTTGTTCTGTACATCAAGAAGCACTATGCGCTAAATTTGCAGGGATGGAGCACGTGAAGAAACTGGTGGTACAAATAGTAAAATTTCTGAAGTCACACGCATTATTTCACTGTCAACTGCAACTGTTTTAAATCGAATCGAACGAAGAGTATGGTAAATTGGAAAGTATTTTGGTTAAGTCGAGGACCACACTTTGAACGATTTTTCTATTGAAACCCGCTCTTGATCAATTTATGAAGGAAAAAGTGGTGCATGAAAGAAAATCAGATCATCCAGAATGGATTCAGATCTCGTACTTCCTGTGGACTTGACTGCTTGACTGCACACAGCCCACAGTAAGACACTGCAAAGTGAGAAAGAACTAATTTCTGGTTTGGTGGGGATGCATTTAAAAGAAAACTGCATTGTGGAACGAACAAATTCTGACCAAAACATCATCCATTTTCCTAAGCTCACCAGCATTAAATAAAACGCGAGGTTTGAGGATACCATTATGGCCCGGAAAGAAATACGATAGTTTTCTAAACATTTTGAGGACATTGCCAATCTTACCTATGTTTTTGAGGAGTTTTCGAGATCATTTGCCATTTCAGTAGAGAGCGCTCCTATGCATGTGCAGGCGTAACTGACTGATCTGCGACGTAATTCCCGTTTTAAAGACAAATCCACTTAAGTTAAAATTGACCAGAATGTCTCATTGTCTTTTTCAGGTAAAGTTTCCACGTCTCCATAATGAGTTTACAGAAGTGCTACAATATTTCGATCAACATTTGTGTGTGATAGAAGTTTTCTCCATTATGACAGTTTGTGCCACATAAAAATTGTATTATGCCTTCAGTGCGCCAAAAATAATTAAATAATACTCCAAGATGCAACTAAAGGCGGGTGTAAAATGAATGTGCGCAAAGGAAAACAATAAACGCTAAAATGAGTATTTGGCCCTTTCTGACTACCTCATGAATCACATATTAGGATCTCTTAATGGACTTAAACAAACTGCAACCTAAACATAAATGAATGATTAAGGCAACTAATACTATTAAATAATAAACGTTGTTCCTGCTTATATATTTATTACAGATTTAAAAAACCTTTATATTACAAAGTTTACGTTTCCTAAGTAAATTTACTATTCACTTGCCCAACACTGCCCCTTATTATGACTGCGCGATCTAATATAAATAACGCGAAATGATTGACATCATCTACGTACCAAACACAAGAATACACTACTTTCAAAGATGATCTACGGTGGTGTGGAACCTCAGTGGAAATAAACTAACATGATCACAGCTGTTTAGCTCTTATGGCCCTAATAAGCCGATGCAATGTGCGATATCACTATATCAACTGCGTCCGGTGCATCGAAGTGATGGTTCTCGTACTTGTCTGCGACGATGGAAGAACAAATTCTCTTTCAAACACTAGGACAGCAGAAAGCGGTCCTCTGAATAATATACTCCTCTCTGTGCTCTACAGACGAGAAACGCGAACTCCCAGCCACAAGAACGGAGTTCAGATAACGTCTCAAGGTAAGTATAGGCAGAGAAAGTGCTCTCAATCACTGAACGCTGTGTACCCAACGACGACTTCCAGTCCGGAGGTGAAGTCCAAAATTGTATAGGTTCGCAACAGTACAGTGCCTAACTGCTCTAACTATAAACTCTTCTGAGAGCAAAGACAGCAAGTCCGTCTGAATCAACAAAGCTATTATCTAGCGACCGTCACACATGGGCGCTCACAACAGAAGACTCCGTCTCTCCAGCGCTGGCTTCCCAGCAAGGCTCGACTCCCCACCATCGTAATTCCGAAAACGAATCATATTCCCGAAAACAACGGAATACTCTCCCTCTCTACAGAATCTTCCGAACACCGACCAACCATATTTTGGTCTTTTGTCATCCAGAGCGGAAAGTTTGTGAGAAAAAACCTATCCTCGTACAATGGTCCGCTTCCGAGTAAAAATCCTTGGAAATAATCCAGCCTGCGTGGTTTCCGAGGTGCCGCTTCTTCGTTCCTCTCACCTGCGTCCAAGATTTTCAGCGTCCGAAAGTATTATCCGGTTAGCCTTCCGGCCCCTACTACAATAGCGGCCAGTCGTCACCCTATGGTGCTCCAGAGCTCAGGTGCCAGGACGTCCATCTAGCTACTTCCTGTGTTTAAGCAGGATTAACACCTGTGCGGGCCTTCCATCCATAGCTTGAATTCTGCCTGCCGTTTCATCTCCACTGGCGTTCCAGCCTGTACTAGTATAAGCAATCATTCATTACTCCGTTTTTGCAATAAAGACACTCCGTCACCTTTCATGCAATAAGCTTTAACAATTATTTACAAGATGTACGTGACAATGTCAGTCTCCTTTATATATTCATATATAGGATGTACAACCTATCTTATGATACCTAATTGTGTTTGTAGATCACGACAAAGCAAGTGGATGAGTTATTGTAAGATGCCAAATTATAGCCACGTTACAATACTGATACTTTATTTTTTTGTGATTTATGTTGTTGAGATGCAAGAAATATAAAACCAAACGTACATAAGCATTGCGACTACTTTGCCATTTAAATGTGGCCCGTTTGCAGTTTACCCCTCCGCGCAGTCAGACAGCATACAGCATACTGTGGGAATGGGGGAAGCGGGCAGCTACACTACTGGCCATTAAAATTGCTACATCACGAAGATGACGTGCTGCAGACGCGAAATTTAATAGACAGGAAGAACATGCTGTGATATGCAAATTATTAGCTTTTCAGAGCATTCACACAAGGTTGGCGCCGATGGCGACACCTACAACGTGCTGGCATGAGGAAAGTTTCCAACCGATATCTCACACACAAACAGCAAAAAATGGCTCTGAGCACTATGCGATTTAACTTCTGAGGGCATCAATCACCTAAAACTTAGAACTAATTAAACCTAACTAACCTATGGACATCACACACATCCATGCCCAAGGCAGGATTCAAAACTTCGACCGTAGCGGTCGCTCGGTTCCAGACTGTAGCGCCTAGAACCGCACGGCCACTCCGGCCGGCCACGAACAGCAGTTGACAGGCGTTGCCTGGTGAAACGTTGTTGTGATGCCTCGTGCAAGGAGGAGAAATGTGTACCATCACGTTTCCGACTTCGATAAAGGTCGGAATGTAGCCTGTCGCGATTACGGTTTATCGTATAGCGACATTGCTGCTCGCGTTGGTCGAGATCCAATGACTGTTAGCACAAATATCGAATCGGTGGGTGCATGAGGGTAATACGGAACGCCGTGCTGGATCCCAACAGCTTCGTATCACTAGCAGTCGAGATGACAGGCATCTTATCCGCATGGCTGTAACGGATCGTGCAGCCACGTCTCGATCCCTGAGTCAACAGAAGGCGACGTTTGCAAGACAACAACCATCTGCACCAACAGTTGGACGACGTTTGCAGCAGCATTGGCTATCAGCTCGGAGACCATAGCTGCGGTTACCCTTGACGCTGCATCACAGACAGGAGCGCCTGCGATGGTGTACTCAACGACGAACCTGGGTGCACGAATGGCAAAACGTCATTTTTTCGGATGAATCCAGGTTCTGTTTACAGCATCCTGAAGGTCGCATCCGTGTTTGGCGACATCGCGGTGAACGCACATTGAAAGCGCTTATTGGTCTTCGCCATACTGGCGTATCAACCGACGTGATGGTATGGGGTGTCATTGGTTACACGTCTCGGTCACCTCTTGTTCACATTGACGGCACTTTGAACAGTGGACGCATGTTGCAGGTCCTGTACGGGCCTTTCTGGATACGGAAAATGTTCGACTGCTGCCCTGGCCAGCACATTCTCCATATCTCTCACCAATTGAAAACGTCTGGTCAATGGTGGCCGAACAACTGGCTCGTCACAATACGACAGTCACTACTCTTGATGAAATGTGGTATCGTGTTGAAGATGCACGGGCAGCTGTACCTGTACTCGCCATCCAAGCTCTGTCTGAGTCAATGCGCAAGCGTATCAAGGCCGTTATTAGGGCCAGAGGTGGTTGTTCTGGGTACTGATTTCTCAGGATCTATGCACCCAAACTGCGTAAAAATGTGATCACATGTCAGTTGTAGTATTATATATTTGTCCAATGAATACCCGTTTATCATCTGCATTTCTTCTTGGTGTAGAAATTTTAATGGCCAGTAGTGGGTATAAAACCATGTCGTACATAAGCATTGCGACTACTTTGCCAGTTAAATGTGTCGCGTTTGCAGTTTACCCCTCCGCGCAGTCAAATAGCATACAGCATACTGTGGTATTGGGGGAAGCGTGCAGCTAGGTTGAGTGCTATGGCGCTCGTGACAGGACACAGCCCACGAGTCGAATTCTTGGTCGCCTCCGACTTAAAAGTGTTCGTTTTTCCCACGTGGTACTGAAGAGTGTAATAGCCCAGAAATAGCCTCAAATTGGTTCCGTGTACTCTCTGCAGAGCACTCGAGTGTGAATTGCAGAGCAGTCTTGTAGACGCGGACTGGAAAATGGCCGGAACCCGCGCTGCCGTGCGCCAGAGACGGCAGGACCGCGCCTGCCTGGCATCCCTGCGGCCGCTGCCGATATTCCAGCCACGCCGGACATCCGGCCCGCAGGCCGTGCTGCCCGCACGCTCCCCAGCCTCACGCCAACACCCCTGCCACCTTGCGCACCCTGCGGGCGCCGACACCGCTCCCAACTGCTTTCACTACGCTGCGCTATGCCCAGGGACGGGAAAGTTTCTCGTAAACGATAACACAAAATCGCCAGTGGTTACAAAACGTTGCGAAATTTGGCGTTTTCCTCATTCCCGATTAAAAATTTTGTCAATCTAAGCGCAGTGTTTTGATAATACTGTTAACTGGTGGCTACAGAGATTACTGTGAAGGAAATCAAGCATCTACATCTGCATCTACATCCATACTCCGCAAGCCACCCGACGGTGTGTGGCGGAGGTTACCTAGAGTACTCTATCGATTCCCCCTTCAATTCCTGTCTCGTATAGTTCGTGGAAAGATGGATTCTCGGTATGCCTCTGTGTAGGCTCTAATCTCTCTGATTTTATCCTCATGGTCTCTTCGCGAGATATATGTAGGTGGGAGCAATATAATGCTTGACTCCTCGGTGAAGGTATGGTCTCGAAACTTCAACAAAAACCCGTACCGAGCTACTGAGCGTCTCTCCTGCAGAGTCCTCCACTGGAGTTTATCTATCACCTCCGTAACGCTTTCGCGATTACTAAATGATCCTGTAACGAAGCGCGCTGCTCTCCGTTGGATCTTCTCTATCTCTTCTATCAACCCTATCTGGTACGGATCCCACACTGGTGAGCAGTATTCAAGCAGTGGGCGAACAAGTGTACTGTAACTTACTTCCTTTGTTTTCGGATTGCATTTCCTTAAGATTCTTCCAATGAATCTCAGTCTGGCATCTGCTTTACCGACGGTACTTTATGTGATCATTCCATTTTAAATCACTCCTAATGCGTACTCCCAGATAATTTATGGAATTAACTGCTTCCAGTTGCTGACCTGCTATTTTGTAGCTAAATGATAAGGGATCTATCTTTCTATGTATTCGCAGCACATTACACTTGTCTACATTGAGATTCAATTGCCATTCCCTGCACCATGCGTCAATTCGCTGCACATCCTCCTGCATTAAAGTACAATTTTCCATTGTTACAACCTCTCGATACACCACAGCATCATCTGCAAAAAGCTACAGTGAACTTCCCATGTCCTCCACCAGGTCATTTATGTATATTGTGAATAGCAGTGGTCTTACGACACTCCCCTGCGGCACACCTAAAATCACTCTTACTTCGAAAGACTTCTCTCCACTGAGAATGACATGCTGCGTTCTGTTATCTAGGAACTCTTCAATCCAATCACACAATTGGTCTGATAGTCCATATGCTCTTACTTTGTTCATTAAACGACTGTGGAGAACTGTATCGAACGCCTTGCGGAAGTCAAGAAACACGGCATCTACCTGGGAACCCGTGTCTCGTGGACGAATAGTGCGAGCTGGGCTTCAAACGATCGTCTTTTTCGAAACCCGTGCTGATTGCTACAGAGTAGATTTCTAGTCTCCACAAAAGTCATTATACTCGAACATAACACGTGTTCCAAAATTCTACAACTGATCGACGTTAGAGATGTAGGTCTATAGTTCTGCACATCTGTTCGACGTCCCTTCTTGAAAACGGGGATAACCTGTGCCCTTTTCCAATCCTTTGGAACACTACGCTCTTCTAGAGACCTACGATACACCGCTGCAAGAAGGGGGCAAGTTCCTTCGCGTACTCTGTGTAAAATCGAACTGGTATCCCACCAGGTCCAGCAGCCTTTCCTCTTTTGAGCGATTTTAATTGTTTCTCTATCCCTCTGTCGTCTATTTCGATATCTACCATTTTGTCATCTGTGCGACAATCTAGAGAAGGAACTACAGTGCAGTCTTCCTCTGTGAAACAGCTTTGGAAAAAGACATTTAGTGTTTCGGCCTTTAGTCTGTCATCCTCTGTTTCAGTACCATTTTGGTCACAGAGTGTCTGGACATTTTGTTTTGATCCACCTACCGCTTTGACATAAGACCAAAATTTCTTAGGATTTTCTGCCAAGTCAGTACATAGAACTTTGCTTTCGAATTCATTGAACGCCTCTCGCATAGCCCTCCTCACACTACATTTCGCTTCGCGTAATTTGGAAAAGGAAATGGAGTTCATGGAGAGAAAATAAAAACATCGAACTTTACCTATGACATTGTATCGGGTTGGTGCGTAAGCTCGTAGCGTTTTTCTATACTTTTAATAAACACAACAGACACTTTTCACAGAGATTTTAGTCATCGGTAATATATTCTCCTTCATTATTTACAACAAGCTGCAGACGCTGGGGTAACTCTTTGATTCTGGGACTGTAGAAATCAAGTGGTTTCCAGACGAACTCGTCGATCCATGTTTGGACAGCGTTTTCATCTGGAAAGGAAGTTCCTTGAAGGTTATTCGATAGAGAGCGGAAAAGGAGAAAATATGAGGGCGCAAGATCTGGTGAATAAGGTGGGTGCGGAATGACTTCCCAACCCAACTCCTGTAGAGTGCGGACGTTATCATGGAGTAGCATACATAAGGTGAACATCAGCAATAGTAAAACAAAAGTACTTTATGTAGTTAAGTTAAATAAGGCGATGCGAGAGAATTTAATTAGGAAATGAGACATTAAAAGTAGTAGAGGAGTTTTGCTATTTTGACGACATATAACTGATAACGGCCGAGGGAGAGACGATGTGAAACGCAGACTGGCAGCAGAAAGAAAAGTAAATTTTGTACTTATTTCCATAGTTTAATTCCTTCGCCATCATCTGATTCAGTTCAGCTATATTACATTACTCTTTTTTTTTATGTGCATTTTATAACCTCTACTTCAAGGCCTTATACATTTTGTTCAATTTCTCTTCAAAGTCGTTTCCCGTCTCTGACACAATTACAATGTGAACGGGCAACCTCAAAGTTTTTACTTCTTCCCCCGAGCTCCAATTTCCTTTCCAGATTTCGGCTTTGCTTCCGTTACTGCTTCGTCAATTGACAGACTGAAAACATCGAGGATAGGCTACAACCCTGCCTCAATGTCTTCTCAACTACTGCTTCCCTTTCAGGTTCTTCGATTCATATAAGTGCAATCTCCTTCCTGTTAAAGCTGAAGAAAACTTTTCGCTCTCTATATTTTATACCTGCTACCTTCAGAATTTCAAACAGTGTGTTCCAGTAAATATTGTAAAAAGCTTTCTATAAATCTACAGCGCTGTAAATATAGGTTTGTCTTCTTCAGCCTAGCTTCAAAGATAATTCGTAGGCTCAGTACCACCTCGCGTCTTTCTACGGAGTTTGAATCTCAACAGCCGGCCGTTGTGGCCGAGCGCTTCTAGACGCTTCAGTCTGAAACCGCGCGACCGCTAATGTCGCAGGTTCGAATCCTGCCTTGGGCATGGATGTGTGTGATATCCTTAGGTTAGTTATGATTAAGTAGTTCTAAGTTCTAAGGGACTGATGACCTCAGGTGTTAACTCCCATAGTGCTCAGAGCCATTTTTTGAATCTCAACAAATTTAAAGGTGAATTGAATATACTTTGCAGATATATGCAAATTCAGTCCCTGAGACCTGATACAGTGAAGAACAACGGATTCGTTTGCAGCAACGTCAAATGAGCAAGGGACAACGTCCGGCAAATACTAGCTACAATAAACAGAACTAGGCCCAGTACACTCACGCGAGCAGACTTCTTAGCTCCGGATACTAAACCCGTCTCCATCTCATAAAGCAACGCTGCGACCTGGATAAAGCGTCACACAACGTGCTACATCCTGATAGATGAAGAAAAAGTAAAGTAAATTTCTGGTTTTTCATAACATGGCAACATCGTAAGTCAGGACACCGAAAAACTATGGAGAAAGGTGAACCAAAAATTACGTAAATACAATTACATGAAGTGGACCTGAATACATTGTACGTTGCTTCGGATCAGACAAAATAAATGTTACGTCGAGAATCATGTCATTGGGAAAAAATTAAACTCGGACTTAACAACAGAAAGGAAATTGGATACATCACATTCTGCGTGATCAGCCCGGCATTCGCCTCACGTGAGTGAAGGAAACCTGGGAAGAGCGGAATGGATGGCTGGGCTTGTATTTGAAACCAGCTCCTCTCATAAACGAGTGCCGCGCTCGGTATCGCCAACCATGACAGCGTAAATCGACGCAAAAACCTACGGTGATAGACAATGTGGGAATTGGCAACGGCGACGGGCACGCCTTTGTGTGTCATATGGCTGTACTCACAGCGGCAGTTGGGCGGACATAATGCGCTTAACAACGAATTAGCGTCGTTGTTCCCCACTAAGCCGCGTCGATGCCCTCGCACAAGCATAACCTTCCGAAGCACGTAATATGTGGGGCACCGAAAACATATTACACTACTGGCCATTAAAATTGCTACACCACGAAGGTGACGTGCTACAGACGCGAAATTTCACCGACAGGAAGAAGATGCTGTCATATGCAAATGATTAGCTTTTCAGAGCTTTCACACAAGGCTGGCGCCGGTAGCGACACCTACAACGCTCTGACATGAGGAAAGTTTCCAACCGATTTCTCATGTTTCCGACTTTGATAAACGTCGGTTTGTAGCCTATCGCGATTGCGGTTTGTCGTATCGCGACAATGCTACTCGCGTTCGTCGAGATCCAGTGACTGTTAGCAGCATATGGAATCGGTGGGTTCAGGAGGGTAATACGGAACGCCGTGCTGGATCCCAACGGCCTCGTTTCACTAGCAGTCGAGATGACAGGCATCTTATCCGCATGGCTGTAACGGATCGTGCAGCCTCGTCTCGATCCCTGAGTCAATAGATGGGGACGTTTGCAAGACAACAACCATCTGCACGAACAGTTCGACGACGTTTGCAACAGCATGGACTATCAGCTCGGAGACGATGGCTGCGGTTACCCTTGACGCTGCAACATAGACAGCAGCGCCTGCCATGGTGTACTCAACGACGAACCTTTGTGCACGAATGGAAAAACGTCATTTTTTCGGGCGAATCCAGGTTCTGTTTACAGCATTGTGATGGTCGCATCAGTGTTTGGCGACATCGCGGTGAACGCGCATTGGAAACGTGTATTCCTCATCTCCATACCGGCGTATCACCCAGCGTGATGGTATGGGGTGTCATTGGTTACACGTCTCGGTCACCTCTTGTTCACATTGACGGCACTTTGAATAGTGGACGTTACATTTCAGATGTGTTACGACCCGTGGCTCTACCCTACATTTCAGCAGGGTAATGCACGACCGCATGTTGCAGGTCCTCCACGGGCCTTTCTGGATACAGAAAATGTTCGACTGCTGCCCTGGCCAGCACATTCTCCAGATCTCTTACTAATTTAAAACCTCTGGTAAATGGTGGCCGAGCAACTGGCTCGTCACAATGCGCCAGTGACTACTCTTGATGAACTGTGGTATCGTGTTGAAACTGCATGGGCAGCTGTACCTGTACACGCCATCCAAGCTCTGTTTTACTCAATGCCCCGGTGTATCGAGGCCATTATTACGGCCAGAGGTGGTTGTTCTGGGTACTGATTTCTCAGGATCTGTGCATCCAAACTGCGTGAAAATGTAACATGTGAGTTCTAGTATAATCTATTTGTCCAATGAATACCCGTTTATCATGTGCATTTCTTCTTGGTGTAGCACTTTTAATGGCCGGTAGTTTCTTTTAAAAGGACGTTACTTCTATAGTTGACGAATACGATGCATTTAAAAAATTCTACATGACAGACCCAAGTATAAGAAGTTAATCGGTTGAACACACATATACACTGACGGAAAAAAATTCGCAACACCAAGGAGGGGTTGTGCGAATTAAACGAAAGTTGGGAGGCATGTTTCTGAAGTTGGAAGATGACGTATGTTCTAATTTCGCGCCAGTCGCAGAAGAGTGGGGCTATTAGTGCCACTATGAGGATACAAATACTAGTTTGAACGAGTTGGTGTAATAGGACTACGAGGAGCTGAATGTTACTTACGTTATTTTGAAGAAAGACTTGGGAGAAATGTAGCCATCCCACATTATAGCTGGCAACGGTGGTCACAAATATGTACGGTCGCAAACGGCTCTGGCTCATCGCGCTACATCTGCAGCAGCACGTTGAACAGCAGTTAGCACCACATTGATACAATGAACTATTACAAGTCAGTTACTTCAAAGGCAGATCCGATTCAGACGCCCTGTAGCGTGATTTCCACTAACCCCAAACCAGCGCCACTTGTGATTTCAATGGTTTCAAGCGACAGCTTGTTGAAGGGCAGCGCGGAGTTCTCTTGCGTTTTCTGATGAAAACTGATTCTGTATCGGTGCCAGTGAAGGTCGTGTGTTGGTTAGAAGGAGGCCAGGTGAGGCAACGACACCTTTTAAACTACTGCATTTTATATACAGCCTCTGCAAAAACTGCTATCACAAGTAACTTGTTTGTTTCATTTTAACGTAACTCTCATGAACCAGTCTGCAAAAGTTCTAATACAGTTGGCAAAGCAAATTGCAGTAAAATAAAATTTATTTCAATATTTTCCCACTGGAATACCATCATGGGATTTATCGCATACATTAAAAATAGTGTGTAACAGTTTTGAAGAAACTCTAATTCCGAAATTTTAAGGATTAAAAAAAATGGGTCTGGAAGAATTCAGCGTTTATATGAATCTAGTAAAGTAGCACACAACTTTAAACCTTAGAAGAAACTGAATAAAGTGGTACAAATTTCAGGTCTGTAAGTCAAATAGTTTTGGGGTTGTGGCCTTTTTAAGGTTTCAAAGCAAGACAAAAATTAAGAACTCTAAAATAAAAAGCACAAAAAATACTCAATTTTGGATTTTTCATCATTTTATTAGAATAAAATGAAATATGCAAAATTCCGAATCATCAATGTTAAATTAAATTTTGTACTCATGGATTTCACATGGAAAGATCTTGATGTTTTCATTATTAAAAATGCTAATTTGTGTGTAGTTAAGAACATGTGTATAGGCCTAATGAATCCATCAATCCTGTTACAAGTTTTGGATTTTCAGTGTAAAAAAACAGGTAAGTTTTAATGTATTAGCGTGTGAAATAATTGATATAAGAGAAATTTTGCTGAAATAGCGGTGTACGACACTAGAAACATAATATGTAGCCAGAGAAAAGCGTTTCTAGAAGTGCTTGCCAGTAGAAGCTGCTCTTTGATGGACGGAACTTGTATGACTACTCTTGGCAGGCGAGCTGCTCAGCGCATAGGCCTTCTCTCTAGGTGGCGTTGGTAGAGGGCCTGCAACCTCCCCACTTTGCGTGCTATACGTACACCTAGAGTTATGGTCTGGCGTGCTATTTCGTATGACAGCAGGAGCACTCTCGTGGTTATCCCACGCACTCTGATTGCAAAACTGTAAGTCGATGTGGTGATCCCATCTGTTGTGCTGCCATTCATCAACAGCTTTCTAGTGGGTGTATTCCAACGGGACATTGCTCGCCCATATCGCTGTTGTAACTCAGCGTGCTATACAGAATGTCGACATATTGCCTTGACCTGCTAGATCACCAGATATGTCTCCAAACGAGCCTATGTGAGACATCACCGAACGACAACTCCACTGTAATTAACAACCAGCATTACGCACCGTCCCTGTACTGACCGACCAAGTGCAACAGGCGTATAACTCCATCCCACATACTGACATCTGGCACCTGTACAACGCAATGCATACGTATTTGCATTTAACATTCTGCTGGTTACACCAGTTATTAATGTACCAGCATTTCACATTTGCAGAGGCTTATTTCGCACTTCCATTAACCTGTGATCTTGCAGTGTTATTCATTTAAATACACTACTGGCCGTTAAAATTGCTACACCACGAAGATGACATGCTACAGATGCGAAATCTTACCGACAGGAAGAAGATGCTGTGATATGCAAAAGATTAGCTTTTCAGAGCATTCACACAAGGTTGGCGCCGGTGGCGACACCTACAACGTGCTAACATGAGGAAAGTTTTCAACCGATTTCTCACACACAAACAGCAGTTGACCGGCGTTGCCTGGTGAAACATTGTTGTGATGCCTCGTGTAAGGAGGAGAAATGCGTACCAGCGCGTTTCCGACTTTGATAAAGGTCGGATTGTAGCCTATCGCGATTGCGGTTTATCGCATCGTGATATTGCTGATCGCTATCACTAGCTGTCGAGATGACAGGCATCTTATCAGCATGGCTGTAAAGAATCGTGAAGCCACGTCTCGATCCCTGAGTCAACAGATGGGGACGTTTGCAAGACAACAACCATCTGCACGAACAGTTCGACGACGTTTGCAGCAGCTTGGACTATCACCTCGGAGACCTTGGCTGCGGTTACCCTTTACAGGAGCGCCTGCGATGGTGTACCCAACGAGTAACCAGGGTGCACGAATGGCGAAACGTCGTTTTCTCGGGTGAATCCAGGTTCTGTTTACAGCATCATGATGGTCGCATCCTTGTTTGGCGACATCGCAGTGAACGCACATTGGAAGCGTGCATTCATCATCGCCATACTGGTGTATCACCCGGCGTGATGGTATGGGGTGCCATTGGTTACACGTCTCGGTCACCTCTTGTTCGCACTGACGGCACTTTGAACAGTGGACGTTACATTTCAGATTTCTTACGACCCGTGGCTCCACCCTTCATTCGATCCCTGCGAAACCCTACATTTCAGCAGGATAATGCACGACCGCATGTTGCAGTCCTGTACGGACATTTCTGGATACAGAAAATGTTCGACTGCTGCCCTGGCCAGCACATTCTCCAGATCTCTCACCAATTGAAAAGTCTGGTGAATGGTGGCCGAGCAACTGGCTCCTCACAATACGCCAGTCACTACTCTTGATGAAGTGTGGTATCGTGTTGAAGCTGCATGGGCAGCTATACCTGTACACGACATTCAAGCTCTGTTTGGCTCAATGCCCAGGCGTATCAAGGCCGTTATTACGGCCAGAGGTGGTTGTTCTGGGTACTGATTTCTCAGGACCTATGCACCCAAATTGCGTGAAAATGTAATCACATGTCAGTTCCAGTATAATATATTTGTCCAATGAATACCCGTTTATCATCTGTATTTCTTCTTGGTGTAGCAGTTTTAATGGCCAGTAGTGGATGTTATCTGGACAAATGCATTCCGGAAATTTCATTACTCTACATTAATTATTTTTTTTAATGTTCCGATTATTTTTCCGTCAGTGTGCTGAAAAAGATAAGCGCCACTAATTCGTGGGCAGTATAAATTAAACTGAGGTACGATGTAACCATGATCCCCCTCCTTGTTTACGGCATCATTGAATGTGAATCTTTAGAGATGTGAAGTTAGCACACTGTTCTCCCAGCAGCTGTTTGCTATTCGAACTGCAGCCATTATTCTCCTTCATACAGCTCCTCAGTTATCTTCAAGAGATTGTGTGCACTCCTTGAATGTACGGGAAATCGAATCCAGGTCGATTTAGTAGTCAGACCCGTCCAGTTGTCAGGTAGTGAGGTAGACTTTTACGAAAGAGTGCTGTAATAAATCTCTCGTACCGTCCCTTTTGTATATTACTTAAGCATGAACGGATGCATGTGTCTTCCTACTTTACAGAGCAGACAAGCATCCGAAACCCACGCTCCGTGAAGAGTCGTGGACTTCCAACCATTTAGCGCCTAGTGGTAGTTTCCCTGTCCTTCTACCTGCTTCCGTAGATACTCACGACTGTAGCACTTGAACATTCGACCAGCTTCGCCGTTTTCGAGATACACGTTCACAGGGTCTGCGTAATAACAATCTGCCCTTTGTCAAAGTCGTATATCTCGATGGATTTCCCCATTTGCACCCCATTATCTACGCTAGAGTGATCCCTCGTATCCGCTTCGATTACATTCTTTGGTAACCGCGTCACGTGCCCGAAATGCCACCTGGTGGCATCCAACGTCGCGTTGGAAGTGGTCTTATGTTTTGGCTTAACAGCATATGTTTTCTTCTCTACATACGACGTTTCGTAAAGATTCATGCTACTTGACAGAGCTATTTCTTAAATGAAGATAGAATTCTGAAGTAATTTTTAACTGGTCTATAGGACTACATGGTTTTTATTTTTAGCCATTCGACTTTACAGGGGTATATCTTTTACGTAGTGCAAGACAACGACTAGAGCTAATAAACCTTTCCGTCGTTTCCATACTTCGTACTCGCCCGACCGACTGTGTGACAGTTTACTCCGTAGAAATTTGTCACGTAATGACCCGGCTTAAAGGATAAGGCCGTCGAAAATAAGTCTGGGCGTTTGTACTTATAAAATCATTGAGGATTTACGCTGGGACAGGTTATCTATCTACTAAATTGATAATGTGGGTCCAGATTAACCCCAGTTTTATTTGCTCTTTGTGAGCACACGCCGCGTGGAGCGGCCGCCCGGTTTGAAGCACCATGTCACGGATTACGCGGCCCTCCCGCCGGAGGTTCGAGTTCTCCCTCGGGCATGTGTGTGTGTTTTGTTCCTAGCGTAAGTTAGTTTAAGTAGTGTGTAAGTCTAGGGACCGATGACCTCAGCAGTTTGGTCCCTTAGGAATTCACACACACATTTGTGAGCACACGCACCGCCGGGAAACACATATTAATTCGATTTACAAATACGAAAATACAAGCAATTAACGTCAGGATAATTTAACTGTACCTTCAATCTGTTAAACAGGAAGGAATGGATAAAGTTAAAGCAACGATTATCTTAGCGAGTTCTCCCCCAAGTTGCATAATTCCCGTAGGATGCGTAATAATTGCTCTCTGTTCGCAGCAGGAAACAAGGTCTTGATTTTACATGCAAACATCTAAACCAACTCAGTCATGGATGATCTCACTACTATAAGAACTGTCTCAATTCCGAGCTGGTTGGAGGGCCCTGTCCATAATGTTCCAAACGTTTTCAATTGGGGAGACCCTGCTGGTTAAGATAGCGTTCGGCAAGCACAATGAAGAGCAGTAGATACTCTCGGCATACGCTGACCATTTTGCTGAAATGTTAGCCCAGGATGGCTTGTCATAAAGGGCAACAAAACGGGGCGTATAATATTGTCAACGTACCGCTGCGCTAAAAGGGTGTCGCGGATGACAACCAAAGTGGTGCTGCTAAGAAATGAAATGGCATCCCAGACCATCACTCCTTGTCATCAGGGCGTGTGACAGGCGACGGTCAGCTCAGTATCCCACCACTGTCCAGGGCGTTTCCACATATATCTTCGCTGAACATCGCGGCTCAGTTCGAAGCGGGATTCATCACTTAAGAGAATCCTACTCTAGTCCACGAGATTCCAGGCCGAATTTGCCCGACAACTCAGCGAACGGGCTCGTTAGTGAACAGACCAACGGTAATCGGCGCAGGGGACGACGTGAGCTCAGCCACCTTTCTGTGAGCCACCTATTAATGGTTCAAATGGCTCTGAGCACTATGGGACTCAACTGCTGAGGTCATTAGTCCCCTAGAACTTAGAACTAGTTAAACCTAACTAACCTAAGGACATCACAAACATCCATGCCTGAGGCAGGATTCGAACCTGCTACCGTAGCGGTCTTGCGGTTCCAGACTGCAGCGCCTTTAACCGCACGGCCACTTCGGCCGGCACCTATTAATGGTCCTCGTGCTCACTGAAGCACAAGTTGCACGTTGGACCGATGATAATGACGAATCTGGGGCTCTGAGTGCCTCTCTGACTATTGCTCGGTCCTCACGTTCGTCGTCTCTCTCGGTCGATGGCGTTTTTCTTAACACTGTCTTCGGCCATGGTTCACCCATTCCTGCCAACATCAACAAATAGTTCCATCGCCCGTACGCAAATGTTGGGCGATTCGCCAATTACTCCGACCGGCTTCTTTGAACCCAACTGCACGTCCTCTCTCAGATGCTGACATCTGCGTATATTACACTACTGGCCATTAAAATTGCTACATCACGAAGATGACGCGCTACAGACGCGAAATTTAACCGACAGGAAGAAGATGCTGTAATATGCAAATGATTAGCTTTCCAGAGCATTCACAAAAGGTTGGCGCCGGTGGCGACACCTACAACGTGCTGACATGAGGAAAGTTTCCAACCGATTTCTCGTACACAAACAGCAGTTGACTTGCGTTGCCTGGTGAAACGTTGTTGTGATGCCTCGTGTAAGGAGGAGAAATGCGTACCAACACGTTTCCGACCTTAATAAAGGTCGGATTGTAGCCTATCGCGATTGCGGTTTATCGTATCGCGACATTACTGCTCGCGTTGGTCGAGATCCAATGACTGTTAGCAGATGAACCCATGTTTCGTCGTCTATGACAATGTTCGACAGAAAAGTGTTACGATCGGCCTCGTAAGGCGAAAGAAACTCTGCACAGATGGTCCTTCGTGGCTCTTCATGGTCTTTTTTTGGGCGACGAAGAACCCGGCGGGCACTCACCTTTGAGTACACCAACTGGTGGAGGAGTATGTCAGCACCACCTACACAGACGTCCAGTTGTGCAGCAAGGTGTATGATTGTGATCTGTCGCACACCTCGAATGGGATGTCCGCACGTTCCAACATTCCGCTTTGCTTATACCTGAGAGAACAGACGATAAAACTTACACTACTGGCCATTAAAATTGCTACACCAAGAAAAAAATGCAGATGATTAAGGGGTATTCATTGGACAAATATATTATACTAGAATTGATATGTGATTACATTTTCATACAATTTGGGTGCATACATCCTGAGAGATCAGTACCCAGAACAACCACCTCTGGCCGCAATAACGGCCTTGATACGCCTGGGAATTGAGTCAAAGAGAGCTTGGATGGCGTGTACAGATACAGTTGCCCATGCAGCTTCAACACGATACCACAATTCATCAAGAGTAGTGACCGGCGTAATGTGACGAGACAGTTGCTCGGCCACCATTGACCAGACGTTTTCAATTGGTGAGAGATCTGGAGAATGTGCTGGCCAAGGCAGCAGTCGAACATTTTCTGTATCCAGAAAGGCCGGTACAGGACCTGCAAAATGCGGTCGTGCTTTATCCTGCTGAAATGTAGGATTTCGCAGGGATCGAATGAAGTGTAGAGCCAAGGGTCGTAACACATCTGAAATGTAACGTCCACTGTTCAAAGTGCCGTCAATGCGAACAAGAGGTGACCGAGACGTGTAACCAATGGCACCCCGTACCACCACGCCGGGTGATACGCCAGTATGGCGATGATGAATACACGCTTCCAATGTGCGTTCACCGCCATGTCGGCAAACACGGATGCGACCATCATGATGCTGTAAACAGAACCTGGATTCATCCGAAAAAACGACGTTTTGCCATTCGTGCACCTAGGTTCGTCGTTGAGTACACCATCGCAGGCGCTCCAGTCTGTAATGTAGCGTCAAGGGTAACCACAGCCATAGTCTCCGAGCTGATAGTCCATGCTGCTGCAAACGTCGTCGAACTGTTGGTGCAGATGGTTGTTGTCTTGCAAACGTCCCCATCTGTTGATTAGGCTACAATCCGACCTTTATCAAAGTCGGAAACGTGATGGTAAGTGTTGTGTACATAGTTCCGCGTAGTCAGCGCGTTCACAACTTTCCCACTAGAGCGCGCCCCGCTGAGCACAACAGCGCAGGCGCAGCGCTCGTCCGTCTCCGCACTACGCGATGGCGCTGCCATAAAGACGGACCAAATTCTGCTTTCGCCGATCCGCGTATTAATATGTAATGCAGCCAATGAGATTGCTGCTAACGTATAACCTTTTCTCCTCGCGAATCATAGTCGCACAGTGATACCTGAACGCTCGAGGTATTATAACGAGTGTACAGACCTCCGATTAGTCAATCTGCATTAGTCTGCACCAGTCTACATTAGTCTATACCAGTCTATAGTCAACTTTCAGTCTGCGCCTAATAAGATTATCATATTCCGGTACATAGCCATGAAGAGAAATGTATAGACACTTTGTCAAGTATCAGAGATATGTGAGAATAAGATTAACGTACCAAGACCAAAGATTGTCAATTGTAAATAGCATCCAGAATCAAGTTAAGTAAGGTTTATGATTGTTATTATTTTAATAAATGTGTGTGAAAATTAATCAAGTTCTGTTTAAAGTTCTGTTTAAAGTTGGTCACCGTCAACCTGCTACTCCAAGCGTGCAAGTGGCATTTCTATCGTCTGACCTAACGGCAGAAGATAAACACGCCACGATAAGACCACGAGACGTATTGCTGACTCTCGCCTACTTTGTTAGAGCGACAAGTCAAATAATCTGATGGTGTGTGTACCGAAGGTGTTACAGTACGCACACCACAGTAAGCATTTCTCATCCTTACACGAGGCATCACGACAAGGTCTCACCAAGCAACGCCGGTCAACTGCTGTTTGTGTATGAGAAATCGGTTGGAAACTTTCCTCATGTTAGCACGTTGTAGGTGTCGCCACCGGGGCCAGCCTTGTGTGAATGCTCTGAAAAGCTAGTCATTTGCATATCACACCATCTTCTTCCTGTCGGTTAAATATCGCGTCTGTAGCACGACATCTTCGTGGTGCAGCAATTTTAATGGCCAATAGTGTAATACTGAGCTCCGCTGAAATCACTGACTCTCTGGTTTGTGCTTTAGTCTTCAAATATGAAATCAGTTATTTTCTACGTGGGAGAGTCCACCACTCTGGTACTATAGAAGAAGAAGAAGAAGAAGAAGAAGAAGAAGATGCTTGACCCAACTTTATCCACAAAATTGGTGTAAAACGTGTCCTCGGAAGATCCTTCTACTTCACCCCACTGTTGCTGGTCCGGTGCACTGGAACGGGGCGAAAGTAAAGCCCTCTTTCCTATTGTAATGTTGCTGCTGGTGTGCCTCTTTTCTTGAAATGAGGACTAAAAAGGGGGCCTTATGGAGACGTCTTCTGAGTTTAAGCTCAGTATCCTGACGTCAGTACGACTCAATTCTCAAAAGCACTCGAAATAATTGACTTTAAAATTTGACAAGCGCTATTCAGGGCCAAACATATTCCTTTACTTAGTTTAGTAGCTTGTAGCTTATCGTGAAGCATTTTATTCTTGTATTAATGAGGTCAATGGTTCAATTCCTGCCAGAAACACATTTTTTTCAAATGTCTATTTGAATTCAATATTTGTTAATAAATTGAAACATTAATGAAAAAACTGGCATGAATCATAATTCTTTAATGGGTTACATGAAAAAGTGGGTACTCATAATGGATTACATTTTGGAACAAAAATGGACAATATTCAAACGGAAATTAAAACACTTTGTTAACTCTGGAGATCACGAAAGTACAAACATAATATTAAAAGTACCAATACGATGTGACAATAAACATTTAAAAATCTTATGTGAGTAGCAAATAAAACCGAGAATGTGCTTTTGATTAAAAATTATGATTCAGTTCGATATTTGTTAGTTAAAATTGCGTTTTAAACATGAATGTGAATTCAAATAAAATTTAAAAAAAGCCTCTAGTGGGAATTAAACCAGCGACTACATGATTCTAAAATCTAACAGTACACAGTCAGTCACTCTTTTTATTAATTCTTCGTTAAACTGAAATAAAAATTACGAGGTTTTTACAAATGTTTCTGCGTGTTTATCAATATACAAAACATTTCACTTTTTTTCTAATACTGAAAATAACGATGATAATAATAATAACAATAATAATAAATTTTAAAGGAAAACAATAAAGGTACACCAAATACTGATCTGTCTCTGTTGCATTCTAGTAAGTGATCTGAAAACAGTCTGCGTTAAAGAGCCTTTTTCTTAGCAATTAAAAAAATATTGTTTCAAAAGGTTGATTCCATCAACTGATTGTGTTACTGACTAATGCATAATCTTCATCTTTGTTTTCCTTTGTAAAGTTGTCTCATGAATCACACGCTGATAATTATGTACTGACAGCCCAGATCAGGTTCCTGGATGAGAAGTAAGATTTCAGTGTTGCAAAGAAAAATAGTCAGCAAATTCCTGTATCCAGAATGAGATTTCCACTCTGCAGCGGAGTGTGCTCTGATATGAAACTTTTCTGGCAGATTAAAACTGTGTGCTGCACCGAGACTCGAACTCGGGACCTTTGCTTTTCGCGGTCAAGTGCTCTACCAACTGAGCTACCCAAGCACGACTCACGCCCCCTCCTCACAGCTGTACTTCTGCCAGTACTTCGTCTCCTACCTTCCAAACTTTACAGAAGCTCTCCTGCGAACCTAGCAGAACTAGCACTCCTGAAAGAAAGGAGGAGAGCTTCTGTAAATAAAGTTTGGAAGGTAGGAGACGAGGTACTGGCAGAAGTAAGACTGTGAGGACAGGGCGTGAGTCGTGCATGGGTAAGTCAGTTGGTAGAGCATTTGCCCACGAAAGGCAAAGGTCCCGAGTTCGAGTCTAGGTCCGGCACACAGTTTTAATCTGCCAGAAAAGTTTTAAATTCCTGTATATCGGTGCCGTGGAGTCTGACCAGAAAGAAGTCAAGTGTCCAGCAAGGCGGGCAAAATCATAGTGATCATCGTCGGGGAAATATTTCAAAAATGGTTCAAATGGCTCTGAGCACTATGGGACTTAACATCTTAGGTCATCAGTCGGCCCGAGGCCGGATTAAGACCTGCGACCGTAGCGGTCACGCGGTTCCAGACTGAAGCGCCTAGAACCGCTCGGCCCACCTGGCGGCGGAAAGATTTCCAATATGGTCACAAAAGTTGGTCGCCATTTATTTTATTTATGTTCGTCCTCGTGATAATAGAGAGCTTTTTTCTTACCTAATTCCAAATATTAGTTTTTTCTTGTATTGATGTATGTGTTCTACAGGGTGTTACAAAAAGGTACGGCCAAACTTTCAGGAAACATTCCTCACACACAAATAAAGAAAAGATGTTATGTGGACATGTGTCCGGAAACGCTTAATTTCCATGTTAGAGCTCATTTTAGTTTCGTCAGTATGTACTGTACTTCCTCGACTCACCGCCAGTTGGCCCAATTGAAGGAAGGTAATGTTGACTTCGGTGCTTGTGTTGACATGCGACTCATTGCTCTACAGTACTAGCATTAAGCACATCAGTGCGTAGCATCAATAGGTTAGTGTTCATCACGAACGTGGTTTTGCGGTCAGTGCAATGAATGAGGAGTTGGCAGATGCCCATTTGATGTATGGATTAGCACGGGGCAATAGCCGTGGTGCGGTACATTTGTATCGAGACAGATTTCCAGAACGAAGGTGCCCCGACAGGAAGACGTTCGAAGCAATTGATCGGCGTCTTAGGGAGCACGGAACATTCCAGCCTATGACTCGCGACTGTGGAAGACCTAGAACGACGAGGACACCTGCAATGGACGAGGCAATTCTTCGTGCAGTTGACGATAACCCTAATGTCAGCGTCAGAGAAGTTGCTGCTGTACAAGGTAACGTTGACCAAGTCACTGTATGGAGAGTGCTACGGGAGAACCAGTTGTTTCCGTACCATGTACAGCGTGTGCAGGCACTATCAGCAGCTGATTGGCCTCCACGGGTACACTTCTGCGAATGGTTCATCCAACAATGTGTCAATCCTCATTTCAGTGCAAATGTTCTCTTTACGGATGAGGCTTCATTCCAACTTGGTCAAATTGTAAATTTTCACAATCAACATGTGTGGGCTGACGAGAATCCGCACGCAATTGTGCAATCACGTCATCAACACAGATTTTCTGTGAACGTTTGGGCAGGCATTGTTGGTGATGTCTTGATTGGGCCCCATGTTCTTCCACCTACGCTCAATGGAGCACGTTATCATGATATCATACGGGATACTCTACCTGTGCTGCTAGAACATGTGCCTTTATAAGTACGACACAACATGTGGTTCATGCACGATGGAGCTCCTGCACATTTCAGTCGAAGTGTTCGTACGCTTCTCAACAACAGATTCGGTGACCGATGGATTGGTAGAGGTGGACCAATTCCATGGCCTCCACGCTCTCCTGACCTCAACCTTCTTGACTTTCATTTATGGGGGCATTTGAAAGCTCTTGTCTACGCAACCCCGGTACCAAATGTAGAGACTCTTCGTGCTCGTATTGTGGACGGCTGTGATACAATACGCCATTCTCCAGGGCTGCACCAGCGCATCAGGGATTCCATGCGACGGAGGGTGGATGCATGTATCCTCGCTAACGAAGAACATTTTGAACATTTCCTGTAACAAAGTGTTTGAAGTCACGCTGGTACGTTCTGTTGCTGTGTGTTTCCATTCCATGATTAATGTGATTTGAAGAGAAGTAATAAAATGAACTCTAACATGGAAAGTAAGCGTTTCCGGAGACATGTCCACATAACATACTTTCTTTCTTTGTATGTGAGGAATGTTTCCTGAAAGTTTGGCCGTACCTTTTTGTAACACCCTGTATACACTTCGCATAAAGCTGAGGGTATCAGTTTAGTTTTATATGGACTCATATAACTGAGATTCGGAGCTTATGCTGTCTATTAACCTATTGATAAATCACACCTTTCTGATTGCAGGTGGGCACACCTAACCCTGTGGTGACGCTGTGGGTGGCGGACGTGAGTAACCCCAAGCAGGTAATCGTCACCGACCTGAAGCCGCCGCTCGAGGTCAAGTCTTCACAAGCTCAGTGGTCAGTAAGCACGCTTACTACTTACTTTCTTTACAATCTCAGTCGTCTAGCGGGAGGTGGACACGATTAAAATTTGGCAGATCTGATTAATCGTGAGTCGGGAAGACGCAGTTGTGAATCTAAAAATGTAAACCGGCAGTCAGTTGGCAATGAGTGGGGACAAGTTCATGTGGTAAACAGACAGAGTTGGAGGCTTTCAGTGTAGTTTTGTCTCGGTTTTACAGAGAGTACTCTACTTCATTGGCTCCTTACTTAGCTTGCATTTATCGCGAATCTCTTGCCCAACGTAAAGCCCCGAGCGACTGGAAAAAAGCGCAGATGACACCTGTATATAAGAAGGGTAGAAGAACGGATCCTCAAAATTACAGACCAATATCCTTAACATCGGTTTGTTGCAGGGTTCTCGAACATATTCTCAGTTCGAATATAATGAATTTCCTTGAGACAGAGAAGTTGCTGTCCATGCATCAGCACGGCTTTAGAAAGCATCGCTCCTGCGAAACGCAACTCGCCCTTTTTTCGCATGATATCTTGCGAAACCATGGATGAGGGGTATTAGACGGATGCCATATTCTTTGCCTTCTGGAAAGCATTTGACTCGGTGCTCCACTGCAGACTCCTAACTAAGGTACGAGCACATGGTATTGGTTCCCAAATATGTGAGTGGCCTGAAGACTTCTTAAGTAATAGAACCCAGTACGTTGTCCTCGATGGTGAATGTTCATCGGAGGTGAGGGTATCATCTGGAGTGCCCCAGAGAAGTGTGATAGGTCCGCTGTTGTTTTCTATCCACATAAATGATCTTTTGGATAGGATGAATAGCAATGTGCGGCTGTTTGCTGATGATGCTGTGGTGTATGGGAAGGTGTCGTCGTTGAGTGACTGTAGGAGGATACGAGATGACTTGGACAGGATTTGTGATTGGTGTAAAGAATGGCAGCTAACTCTAAATATAGATAAAAGTAATTTAATGCAGATAAATAGGAAAAAGAATCCCGTAATGTTTGAATACTCCATTAGTAGTGTAGCGCTTGACACGGTCACGTCGATTAAATATTTGGGCGTAACATTGCAGAGCGATATGAAGTGGGACAAGCTTGTAATGGCAGTTGTGGGGAAGGCGGATAGTCGTCTTCGGTTCATTGGTAGAATTTTGGGAAGATGTGGTTCATCTGTAAAGGAGGCCGCTTATAAAACACTAATACGACCTATTCTTGAGTACTGCTCGAGCGTTTGGGATCCCTATCAGGTCGGATTGAGAAAGGACATAGAAGCAATTCAGAGGCGGGCTGCTAGATTTTTTACTGGTAGGTTTGATCGTCACGCGAGTGTTACGGAAATGCTTCAGGAACTCGGGTGGGAGTCTCTGGAGGAAAGGAGGCGCTCTTTTCGTGAATCGCTACTGAGGAAATTTAGAGAACCAGCATTTGAGGCTGACTGCAGTACAATTTTACTGCCGCCAACTTATATTTCGCGGAAAGACCACAAGATAAGATAAGAGAGATTAGGGCTCGTACAGAGGCGTATAGGCAGTAATTTTTCCTTCGTTCTGTTTGGGAGTGGAACAGAGAAAGAAGATGTTAGTTGTGGTACGAGGAACCCTCCGCCACGCACCGTATGGTGGATTGCGGAGTATGTATGTAGATGTAGATGTAGATCCAACAATAGACTATTGTGTTGTGCTGCAATACGATTGTCGTCGTGAGCTCTGTTGCATTCTTCAGAAGTGCCCAAAGAAGGATGCTGCAACCCTTGATGTTCATGTTTCTCGAATGTGGTTTGATACGTCTGCTAAATTTCCTGAAATAATGAAACATCTTTATTGCGCCTTCATGGTTGGTAAGCTTGATTATACCAAGTCTCTTATAAAGAATTTCAACAAGGTACAGTTCATTGTTGACAGTCATCTTCATTGGTCAGTGTGTCGACTGAAAATGGATAAAATAGAGTTTCGTGCTGTTACTGAACATCTTCGTTTCAAGGGTTGGACTGCCGCACCAATCAAAATAGAATTGCATAAAGTTCACACGGACTACGCCCCATCACTGAAGACCATTTGCTTTTGGATTAATGACCTTAAACGTGGTCGGACAAGCACCGAAGATGAAGCGCGTTCCAGCCGTCCAGTTGACGTCCTGCTATCGTAATGCAAGACCACTGAATAAAAAATGGTGAGACTCCTGAGACTGTGAAGAGGCTGTGTGCGAAATGGCACCGCAATTGCTCACAGTCGACCAAAAGCGCATCCGGCACGACATTTCGACACAATGTCTGGCGATGTTTGATCGCAATCCGCGAGAATTTTTGCGCCGAATTATTCTTATCGTTTACAGTCACCGAATTACTGTATATTTTTTCTGTTGTATTTGAAGGAAGCTCCCGAGAGAACTTCAATAACATAAAATGTATGGGACATTATCAGAAAGTATCAAGATGACAGCGCTGCAAAGCACTGTCCCTCCGTCAGGAGAAGAGGTTTCACAAACGTCTGCCTCATTATACCAAACGCAAGCGGTTCGTTTATTTGATGTAGACCTTGAGCATTGCTACACGCTAGAAAATTATTCCGGAGAAACAATACTGCCCGTTGAGCATCTGGAGTTAACGAGAGCACAGGCTAGTGTTATAAGGCATTACATACCTTCGGGATTCGGTGTTTTCTAAAGACCTCTTGTTTTAATCATCGCCACAGATAAGAGTGCAGAAGTGGCTGTGCAGACCATTTGACGTTTCCTGAACTGCCGACCCAATGCTCTCCAAATGTTATCTTAAGAGGGTCCATCACTACGTGTGCGGAATAGGAGGGACATCAGTCATCTGGGTGCCACACCTATTGCCTTATGTACAGTAGGATGTTTTCCAATAACAGCGGCAGCAGCATGTCTTATGAATTCGAGATACTTGAGTGTATTTAGACTCCCATCAATAAATCAGAGATGAATGATGCGGGTCTTGAAAAACATGCACCAAACGTTGATAGAATAAGAGCATTATTTTTATTCACTTCTGTGAGCCAACTTCGATTTTCAGCTCACCATTAGTGCATATTACGAAGATTGTCTTTCCCATTGTTTGAAACAAAGCTTCTTCCTTGAGCAAAATTTTGTATAGACATGTCGCATCACTTTGCGCTTTTCGTAGATAACTTTTGGAGCATTGTAACCAATTTTGTAAATTTTGTAAGTCATTCACATGAAGCTGTAGATGCAACGAAATGTGAAAAGGATGAAATGCGATGGAATGTAGTGTCGTTTGGTTTATCTCTCTCGTACTTCAGAGATGCCTCTTACTGACATTTGCACTGTATGTTACTGCTGTTAAAATGTTAGTTTCATTTCTTTCGTCAGTTGCTCTTGTTTTTCCTTGGCGTGTTTTATTCTCCACACTTCCAGTTTCTAGAACCTTTTTATAACGTTTGCAACGACTGATCATGAGTACCTGGCACGATCTGCATATTCTTCAGCATACAACCGCATCGCTGCTGTAATAGTTTGCCGAGATCCGCCATAAACGATATTTACTTTTTCGACTGTCATATATATTGTGACTGTCTCAATAGCTTTACAAGAAAGCTACGTCATTGTTACAGCTGCAGAACCCACGATGCTGGGCTTCAAGCCCACAGGTAAACACTAGAACCTTAGCTGAGTTTCGTGTTTGCTTGCATCTGGTATAACAGGGCAGACGTTAGAGGAAACTCTTCTCTTGACGACGGGGCATAGTTAGTGGCGCTGTTAACTTTATGCTATTTGATCAAGTCCTTTACGTGTTATATCGTTGACGTTCTCTTAGAACCTTCTTTCAAATGCCATAGAAAAATATCGGTGTCGTAATTCGGTGACTATAAACGATAAGAATCACTTGCGAACGTCAAGAACTTCGCCATATTGTTCGCTATAACTTGGGGAAAACAGCACCTCGATATATTTATTCATTCGGGATAAATCTGGAGTTGCCAGTCTTAGCTGCCTCGCCCCCTTTAGAGAAAGACAGCACGAATGGTGACAGGATTGATTGACCCGTGTTTCGGACATGCGGAAGAAACAGGACTGGCAGATACTTCAAGATGACGCAGGCTATCCCGAGAAAGCCTGCTTACGATGTTCCAGTCACCAGTTTTAAATTGCGAATCTAGGAATATACTACGGCGCCCTACGTATTATTACCACAGGGATGGTGAGGACGCGATTAAAGCGCGCTCAGAGTCATTTAAAGAATCATTTTCCCGTTCTTCATACGGGAATGGGAAGCGCAAAAGCCGTACGCTAGTAATACAACTGCCATGCACTTCACAGTGGTTTGCACACTATGGTTGTAGATGTAAATGTTGAGCTGTATGGAACATACTAAGTCTTCTAACTACAGCAGCACCATATCATAGGAATTATAGCAGGAGCAATATCGAAAAAAACGGTTATTCCGTTTGAACATACACTGAGGTGACAAAAGCCATGGGATATCTCCCAATGTCGTATTGGACCTCCTTTTGCCCGCTGTAGTGCAGCAATTCGACGTGACCTGGACTCACCAAGTCGCTGAAAATCCCCTGCAGAGTATTGAAACGTGCTGCATCCATAGCCGTCCATAATTGCGAAAGTATTGCCGGTGCAGTATTTTCTGCACAAACTGGCATCTCGATTAGGACCCATAAATGTTCGATGGGATTCATTTCGTCCAAATCATTCGCTCGAATTGTCCAGAATGTTCCTCAAGCTAGTCGCGAACAGTTGTGGCCTGCCGACATGGCGCATTGTCATCCATAACCATTTCATCGTTGTTTGGGAACATGAAGTCCGTGAATGGCTGCAAATGGTCTCCAAGTAGCCAGACGTAATAATTTACAATCAATGATCGCTTCAGTTGGACCAGAGGACCCAGTCTATTTCGTCAAGTCATAGCCCACTCTATTACAGAGCCCACACCAGCTTGCACAGTGCCCTGTTGACAACTTGAGCCACGGTTTCGTAGGGTCTGCACCACACCCGAACGCCACCTCAGTATGAATGACAACTCTGCTAATACACTGCCCTTTTATACCTTGTGTACAAAATACCACCGTCAGTGTATGCGTACATATCGCTGTCCCGTGACTTTACCGAACATATTTTCGAATGTCTTTGAGGAAAGAAGACAACAGAGTCCTGGATTAAAAAGACTAAGAAATATATGAAAATAAACCACACGCGAGAAAAAGAGGTGACAGAAAAGGAATTTTTTATGAAGAAAGGATTGAAAGTAGGTGGCGTGGTTGAATGGAAGAATACTAAGAAGTAGAAAGACTTACCAGGGAATCAACCAGAATATTGTCCATGATCCTTAGGAGACCAAAACTGGAATGATTAATCAATAATGCTAATAACAATAATGTGTAAGGGCTGTGAATGCGGATGCTACTGAATCTCGTGGTGATGGTAATGCCCTGCGACTCTAGACTAATGCCGGCCGCTGTGACCGAGCGGTTCTAGAAGCTTCAGTCTAGAACCACGCTGCTGCTACGGTCGCAGGTTTGAATCCTGCCTCGGGCATGTATGTGTGTGATGTCCTTAGGTTAGTTAGCTTTAAGTGGTTCTAAGTGTAGGGGACTGATGACCTCAAATGTTAAGTCCCACAAGGCTTAGAGCCGTTTGAACCATTTCTAGACTACTGCAATATTGAATTTATGGTGTTGTTTCATCTGAATGCAGAACTGTATAACACAAAGGACGCAGGAAAGGGAGATAATTGCCATATTTGTTCATATGAACAATTTGTAGGAAAGTGAGACTACTAATTTTGAGGGGCGATCAAAAAGTTTCCGTTCGAAGGCCTTACAGTATAGAATCAGTATGTCAAGGCAAAATCGCCGTGAGCGCTGACGCAGTCATCCCACATCGACGCACCAGCTTGAAGATAACCGTTTGGTAAAACACCGTGTCCTGCTGCGTGAAGAGGTCAGTAACTAGAATGAGATTTTCACTCGGCAGCGGAGTGTGCGCTGATATGAAACTTCCTGGCAGATTAAAACTGTGTGCCGGACCGAGACTCGAACTCGGGACCTTTGCCTTTTGCGGGCAAGTGCTCTACCGTCTGAGCTACCCAAGCACGACTCACGCCCCGTCCTCCCAGGTTTACTTCTACCAGTACCTCGTCTCCTACTTTCCAAACTTTACAGATGCTCTCCTGCGAACCTTGCAGAACTAGCACTCCTGAAAGAAAGAATATTGCGGAGACATAGCTTAGCCACAGCCTGGGGGAAGTTTCCAGAATGAGATTTTCACTCTACAGCGGAGTGTGTGCTGATATGAAACTTCTTGGCAGATTAAAACTGTGTGCCGGACCGAGACTCGAACTCGGGACCTTTGCCTTTCGCAGGAGAGCTTCTGTAAAGTTTGGAAAGTAGGAGACGAGGTACTGGCAGAAGTAAAGCTGCGAGGACGGGGCGTGAGTCGTGCAAGGGTAGCTCAGGTGGTAGAGCACCTGCCCGTGAAATGCAAAGGTCCCGAGTTCGAGTCTCGGTCCGGCACACAATTTTAATCTGCCAATAAGTTTCAGGTCAGTAACTCCCTGCTGCGCTCCCGCCTCCGGCAGGAATCTTTGACTCGTCAAGGCTTTAATTTAAACGACTGAAGGCGTAATTATCGCATGGAGAAAGAACGGGACTATAGGGCGGGTGCTCCAGTGCCTTCATTTGAGTTGTCGTAACTCTCGCGGACGTACGTTATCATGAAGCAGCAGCACCCCTTGTTGCACCATTCCATAATGGTGGGTTTCGACAGACATGCTGCCCCATACTCGTTCTTCATCCTCCGATGGACGTCTACCCGTGTGTGTCCTTAGGCAGCCAAGAAGAGAATAACAGCGTGATGGTCCTGTTTGGACGCATTTGGCAATAACATCGGCATAATTCAAGTTGCTGCATTTACCGCATGCATCGGAGTCTCGCTACGTTGCAAATTTGCCGCAGCAGCGCCCTCAAACGGAAACTTTTTGATCCCCTTATAATTCTGGGATTTTCTGAGTCGATGTGATGTATCACAAATCTGTGTGGGATTGCAGGGACCAGTACTTCACGTCGGTGAGGTGGCTATCGAATGATGAGGTGTCCGTGGTGTGGTTGAACCGCCGGCAGAATGTCTCAGTCATATCTATTTGCCGCGCCAAGGTGTGGAATTGTGAGCAGGTGAGTCACCCCAATGCAATACTGGGTTTCGTTTAAGACTTTTATCTGATTAACTGGCGCTGCTAGTTTCCTTTTTACTGCCAATCTTACATTAAAATCCAAAAATTAAAAATCTACAGGTTATTTTTTAGCAGCCAGTCACTGTTAACAATGCTGCTTTGCTGGCTATTAACCCTTTGCCTGCGCATTTAGTCTGAGCGCCCGCCTTCTATATGCGTGGAATTTTCAAGTGGAGCATATACACTGACGTAAAAAAAATCTCTGCACCAAAAAATAATTAATGCTGAGTAATGAAATTTCGGGAATACATTTGTTTAGTAACATTTCAGTGGACTCTGCAAGATTACAGGTTAACGTAAGCGCGAGATAAGCCATTGCAGATGTGTAATGCTGTTAGATTAACAACCGATGTAACTGCGAGAATATTGAATCCAAACGTGCATGCATCTTTGATTCCATACTTTTAGATTTCCAGAAGGCTTTCGACACCGTTCCTCACAAGCGTCTTCTAACCAAACTGCGTGCCTACGGAGTATCGCCCCAGTTGTGCGACTGGATTCGGATTTCCTGTCAGAAAGGGCACAGTCCGTAGTAATAGACGGAAAGTCATCGAGTAAAACAGAAGTAACATCCAGCGCTCCCCAAGGAAGTGTTATGGACCCTCTATTGTTCCTGATCTATATTAACGACATAGGAGACAATCTGAGTAGCCGTCTTAGATTGTTTGCAGAAGATGCTGTCATTTACCGTCTTGTAAAGTCATCAGATTATCAAAACGACTTGCAAAATGATTTAGATGAGATATCTGTATGGTGCGAAAAGTGTCAATTGACCCTGAATAAAGAAAAGTGTGAAGTTATTCACATGAATACTAAAAGAGGTTCGCTAAATTTCGATTACGCGATAAGTCGCACAAATCTGAAGACTGTAGATTCAACTAAATACTTAGGGATTACAATCACAAATAACCTAAATTGGAACGATCACATAGATAATATTTTGGGTAGAGCAAACCGAAGACTGCTATTGATTGGCAGAACACTTACAAGGTGCAACAAGTCTACTAAAGAGACTGCTTACACCACGCTTGTCCGCCCAATTCTGGGGTATTGCTGTACGGTGTGGGATCCGCATCAGGTGGGTCTGACGGATGACATCGAAAAGGTACAAAGAAGGGCAGCTCGTTTTGTATTGTCGCCAAACAGGTGACATAGTGTCACAGACATGATACGTGAATTTGAGTGGCAATCGTTAAAACAAAGACGTTTTTCGTTGCGACGAGGTCTTCTCATGAAACTTCAATCACCAGTTTTCTCCTCCGAGCCGGCCGCGGTGGCCGCGCGGTTCTAGGCGCTTCAGTCCGGAACCGCGCGACTGCTACGGTCGCAGGTTCGAATCCTGCCTCGGGCATGGATGTGTGTGATGTCCTTTGGTTAGTTAGGTTTAAGTAGTTCTAAGTTCTAGGGGACTGATGACCTCAGATGTTAAGTCCCATAGTGCTCAGAGCCATTTGAACCATTTTTCTCCTCCGATTGCGAAATCATTCTGTTGCCACCCATCTACATAGGGAGAAATGATCATCACGATAAAATAAGAGAAATAAGGGCTCGTACAGAAAAATTTAAGTGATCTTTTTTCCCATGTGCCGTTGGAGAGTGGAACTGTAGAGTGACGGCTTGAAGGTGGTTCATTGAACGCTCTGCCAATATTGTGAACAGCAGAGTAATCACGTAGGTGTAGATGTAGATGTACTGGTGCCGGATGTCAGTTTATGGGATGGAGTTCCACGCCTGCTGCACTTGGTCAGTCAGCGCAGGGATAGTGGAGATGTCGTGCGATGATGTCCCACATGCGTTAGACTGGAGACAGATATAGTGATCGAGCAGGCCAAGGCAACATGTCGACACTCTGTACAGCATGTTGCGTCACAACAGTGGTATGTGGGCGAGCGTTATCCTGTTGGAAACCGCCCTTGGAATGCTGTTAATGAATGGCAGCACAACAGGTCGAATCACCAGAATTACGTACGAATTTGCTGTCAGAGTGCTCCTGCTGTCATACGAAATCGCACCCTAGACCATAACTCCAGGTGTAGGTCTAGTGTGTCTAACACGCAGGCAGGCTAGTAGTGGGCCCTCGACTGGTATCCTTCTAACCAACACACGCCCATCGCTGGCATCGAGACAGAACCACCTACCTTCAGGAAACACAACAGACTCCCACCCTGCTCTCCGATGAACTAACGCTTGACACCACTGAAGTCGCTAATGGCGTGGTATGGGGACAGTGGACTGCACGCTCCAAGCCATCTGGCTCGAGCTGTCCTTGAAGTGACAGATTTTTAATAGCTCGTTGTACCACTGTGGTGCCAACTGCTACTCACACTGCTGCTGCAGATGCAGTACCATGCGCCAGAGCATAGTAGGAGCAGCACCACGTGATCGTCCGGAGCGTGGTCTTCTTGCGACCATACACTCCCGTGACCACTGCTGTCAGCAGTCATATACAGTGGCTACATTTGTACCGAGTATTTCTGCGATATCGCAGAAGCAACATCGAGCTTCTCGTAAGCCTATTAGACGACTTAGCTGAAACTCGGCGAGATGCTGAAATGGCGTCTTTGCCACTTTAAAGGCTTACCTGACTAATATCAGCTCACCACGACCAATCTGAAAGGTAATATTCGCCGCACAACTCCTACTTGGTGATGCGACTATTTCCGTCAATGTTTACGCGATTCTAGCAGTCGATAGTTATTACGGAGAAAAAAATTAAGACACATAAAATGCAGTGTTATAGTGTTAACTTTCTTTCTTTTTTTAATCGTTATAGAGACTTACTTTTTTTAAGAGATCATATTAGGTGGAAAAATATGTAAGTTTTTACATTAGCAAAACTTCAAAGTGTGGTGTCTTTCAAAACAAAAATTCAAACATAAAGGTCATTACATTTTATACAAATTTATCTAGTGTCACTTCCTTTGTAATGCATTGCGCATACAGCACACTGTCTGTTGGCAGTCTTCTTTGATGTTCCTGGGAATAACGAGATAACGTGGCTCTCGGTTATGGGAGGAAATATCAGATCAGCCGATATGCTTCCACGAAGGCCCTCTGCTGAAAATCAGATATTGAAATACACTACTGGCCATTAAAATTGCTACGCCAAGAAGAAATTCAGATGATAAACGGGTATTCATTGGACAAATATATTATCCTAGAACTGACATGTGATTACGTTTTCACGTAATTTGGGTGCATAGATCCTGAGAAATCAGTACCCAGAACAACCACCTCTGGCCGTAATAACGGCCTTTATACGCCTCGGCATTGAGTGAAACAGAGCTTGGATGGCGTGCACAGGTACAGCTGCCCATGCAGCTTCAACACGATACCACAGTTCATCAAGAGTAGTGACTGGCGTATTGTGACGAGCCAGTTGCTCGGCCACCATTGACGAGACGTTTTCAATTGGTGAGAGATCTGCAAAATGTGCTGGCCAGGGCAGCAGCCGAACATTTTCTGTATCCAGAAAGCCCCGTACAGCACCTGCAACATGCGGTCGTGCATTATCCTGATGAAATGTAGCGTTTCGCAGGGATCGAATGAAGGGTAGAGTCACGAGTCGTAACACATCTGAAATGTAGTGTCCACTGTTCAAAGTGCCGTCAATGCGAACAAGAAGTGACCGAGATGTGTAACCAGTGGCACCCCATACCATCATGCCGGGTGATACGCCGGTATGGCGATGACGAATACACACTTCCAATGTGCGTTCACCGCGATGTGGCCAAACACGGATGCGAACATCATGATGCAGTAAACAGAACCTGGATTCATCCGAAAAAAAGACGTTATGCCATTCGTGCACCCAGGTTCGTCTTTGAGTACACCATCGCAGGCGCTCCTGTCTGTGATGAAGCGTCAGGGGTAACCGCAGCCATGGTCCATGCTGCTGCAAACGTCGTCGAACTGTTCGTGCAGATGGTTGTTGTCTTGCAAACGTCCCCATCTGTTGACTAAGGGATCGAGACGTGGCTGCACGGTGCGTTACAGCCATGCGGATGAGATGCCTGTCATCTTGACTGCTAGTGATACGAGGCCGTCTGGATCCAGCACGGCGTTCCGTATAACCCTCCTGAACCCAACGGCTCCATATTCTGATAACAGTCATTGGATCTCGACCAACACGAGCAGCATTGTCGCGATACGATAAACCGCAATCGCGATAGCCTACAATCCGACCTTTATCAAAGTCGGACACGTGATGGTACACATTTCTCCTCCTTACACGAGGCATCACAACAACGTTTGCCGGCCGGTGTCAGTCTGGAACCGCGTGACCGCTACGGTCGCAGGTTCGAATCCTGCCTCGGGCATGGATGTGTGTGATGTTCTTAGGTTAGTTAGGTTTAAGTAGTTCTAAGTTCTAGGGGACTGATGACTACAGATGTTAAGTCCCATAGTGCTCAGAGCCATTTGAACCATTTGAACAACAACTGCTGTTTGTGAAATGAGAAATCGGTTGGAAACTTTCCTCTTGTCAGCAGATTGTAGGTGTCGCCACCGGCGCCAACCTTGTGTGAATGCTCGGAAAAGCTAATCTTTTGCATACCACAGCATCTTCTCCCTGTCGGTTAAATTTCGCGTCTGTAGCACGTCATCTTCGTGGTGTAGCAATTTTAATGGCCAGTAGTGTATATCTTCCCGTTTGAATTTTATACAACGCATGCGTGTTCAGCAGAGACAGATCCACCAAATGAAAAAAAATACTTGTCTATATCATTTTACAGTTTTTCGTACACATTACACTGAACTTAGCATCATGTCGCTCCCGTCGACGGCCCCCATATTTTCAGTGTAGCTCACGATGCAAGCAGGTTTTCTTTCTGATTCATTTGTGCTTCTGTCAGTTTTATCAGTCGCTATGTTTTAGCTTTTATTAAGAGTTGAAAGCCTTCTCTCTTTCCGCTTGTCGTGACACTTAAGAGCAAGAAGATTATCTGTTGACAGAAACACGATGTCACACGGCTTAAGATTTTTCCTTACAGTTCCATAAGTATATGTCATTTTGTCATGCAAATAAGAAAATAACGCCGGGGGGTTATGGGGTGGCGGCAGGAAGGCCATCCGGCCTCCCCTCCACATTAACATGCCAAATCCGATTTAACCAGCCCCACCGATCGCAAAATGCGGGACAAAGACGCAAGCGATAGATAGATAGAATAGCATCCTGCACTGAACTAAGCTGGGACGACCGCATCTGGCACGTAAAATTCCACTTTAAAAATCATTTTGTTTGTAACGGTAAACAAACCGACGCATTCCATCGACGCTGGGTGTCGCTTGAAAGACGCGACGAGCAGCATTTGTTTGGGCTGACTCCAGCTACAGGTTGGAGAAACAAAATTTTAAATATGTGCCAAAAAACCAGAGAAAAAGCGCTTGACGGCTCTTTGGAGAGAGGTCCCATATATAGGGCTACATCTGGAGCAGTGAAAGTGTTAAAATTGCAACATCAGGAAGGAAAATAGACAATGAAATTCAGCTTATTGTGTGTATAAATTACAGATAGTCCAGTCGCGTTAATATGGCCACCACCTATTTTCGACGTCAACATCCAATGATCACTCACGGACGTAGGTGGGATATATAAAGTGCGTCGGTGGGGTAGCGGGGGGGAATGGGGGGGGGGGTTGGAAGACAATGTAATCATTGCCGTAGTGCGAAAACGGAGCGATTTATCTGGTGTCGAAAGGGGCATGACCATTGGCTTTCAGGCCAAGGGCGGAAGCATTTCCTAAATGGCTAAATGTGTTAACTGCTCACGTGCTGCCGTGGTTAAAGTATACCGTGCATGGCAACATGGCGTCGGAGCAACTGTGGTGCGTGTGGCGCCATAGATGATAGAGGTGAACAATAGCCACAGAGGTGCGTAAGGGCAAATAGATGTGCAACTGTCGACGTGACTGCCCAGATGAACCAAGTGGCTACCAACAGCGTCTCCTCAACGATCATTCAGAAAAAGTTGCTATGTATGGACGGCTCTCTGCAGCATGCACCTGGTTCATGCACCCATGCTGACTGCTACTCCTTGGTGACGAAGGCCGGAATTTGCACGCCAATACTGGCGACGTTGCCGTTTTTTGATGGCGCTCCATGAATCTGTTATAAGAGGCGACCAAAATGTTTACGTTCAAAGGCCGTACAGTCCAGAATTGGTATGGCAATGAGGCAAAATCGCAATGAGCATCGAGGTAATCACCCCACCGATCCACCAGGTCCTGCTGTGTGAAAAGGTTAATAACTGTCTGCTACACATTCTTGTCCAAAAGGAATCGTCGACCCTTCCAGGCCTATTTTAAGGGACTGATGGCAGGATCAAAGCGTAGGGAGAGATCAGGACTATAAGCCGGGTGCTTGAGGGTGTCCCACTAGTAATGGATGAGGCTGGCCACCAAGATCGACCAGCGTCTTGTCCTATTGCGACCAGCACAGGACTTGGCACGCCATTCCAAAATGCTGGTTTTCGATAGATACGCTGCCCCATACACATTAATCATTCCCTGGTGGATATCTAATGATGTGTGTCCTTCGGCAACCAAGAAAATAATAACAGCACGTTGATCCTATCTGAATGAATTTGTTAATAACGTCGCCACAGTTCACGTTTCCGCATTTACTGCCCGCACTTTGGAAAGACACAAAAGGCCATACAAAGCCCTTGCCTACATGTCGGTGCTTATATACTCGCATCGGAGACGTGCTAAGTTTCATGTACACTGTGGTAACGCCTTCTAACATAACCTTTTTGATTGCTCCTTGTATTATCAGAACATCGTTGAAATTATGCATTGCATATGTAAGTGCCTCTCTCACAGCTTGAGCCTCAGCCAGTTCTGTCCCTGTTGCAGACGCACCTCGAGCAGTCCAGCACTTGGCTGGAGCCTGGCGAGGCGCCCCTATTCTCCCCGGATGGCGCGACGTACGTGACGGTGCTGCCGGTGCAGGAGGCGGACCTGGGCAGCTACCCACACGTGGTCCAGGTGGAAACGGATACGCAGCGCGCGACCACGCTCACACAGGGCGCCTTCGAGGTCACCAGTATCGCCGCCTGGGACCACGAGAACCACCTTGTGTACGTTGCCCCCCGTCAACCACACAGACCAGTGCTCTGACCGTACAGGATTGTCGGTCAGTAGCTCAGGGATTCCGAAGGCGACTGTGCAAAAACTAAGACACACAGAAAAACGACAAATACGAGGGTCACTCCAAAAGAAATGCACACTATTTTTTTTAAATCCATCTTTTATTCAACATGTTTGAAAGTTTTACAGTGTTAACATACATCCTTTAGGAACAATATTTTCATTTCTCCACATAATTTCCATCCCTCTCAACTGCCTTACGCCATCTTGGAACCAGTGCCGGTATACCCGGACAGTAAAATACTGGACCAGCCTGTTGGAGCCACTGTTTGGCAGCGTGCACAAGGGAGTCATCATCTTCAAACCTTGTTCCACGAAGAGAGTCTTTCAGTTTCCCAAAGAGATGATAGTCACATGGAGCCAGGTCAGGACTGTAAGGCGGGTGTTTCAGTGTTGTCCATCCGAGTTTTGTGATCGCTTCCGTGGTTGTCAGACTGGCATGTGGCCGGACATTGTCGTGTAACAGCAAAACATCCTGCTTTTGCCGATGTGGTCTAACACGACTCAGTCGAGCTTGAATTTCCTTCAGTTCGTCACATACGCATCAAAATTTATGGTGGTTCCACTTGGCATGATGTCCACAAGTAAGAGTCCTTCAGAATCGAAAAACACCGTAGCCATAACTTTTCCAGCAGAAGGTGTGGTTTGAATTTTTTTTCTTGGGTGAATTTGCATGGTGCCACTCCATTGGTTGCCTCTTCGTCTCTGGTGAAAAATGATGGAGCCATGTTTCATCACCTGTCACAATACTTCCAAGAAATTCATCTCCACCATTCACATACTGTTCCAAAAGTTCGCTGCATACCGTTTTTCTTGTTTCTTTGTGAGCCACTGTCAACATCCTGAGAACCCACCTGGCACAAGCCTTTTTTAACGCCAACACTTTCAGTATTCTGCAAACACTTCCTTCCCCTATCCCAACGTAGCATGACAATTCGTTCACTGTGATGCGTCTGTCAGCAGTCACCAATTCGTTAACTCTCTGCACATTGTCTGGGGTGTGTGCAGTACGAGGCCTGCCACTGTGAGGACGATCCTCCATATTGCCGTGCCTGCTTTCGTCACGTAACCTGCTTGCCAACCGACTAACTGTACTGCAATCGACAGTAGCATCTCCGTACACCTTTTTCAACCTCTTGTGGATGTTTGCCACTGTCTCGTTTTCACAGCACAGGAATTCTATGAGAGCAAGTTGCTTCTGATGAATGTCAAGTGTAGCAGCCATCTTGAAGACATGCTGTGACGGCGCCACTCACAGGAACAGGTTGAACTAAGTTTGAAAATAAGCGGGAAGGATGTAGGGGAGAGTGGGGCACTCTGAACCACGGGGCACAATGAATCATGTAGCATAATTTCAGTATAAGGCGGTAAATCATTTTTTCCCCTGTGCATATGTTGTCAGTACTGCTCTACCGACTGCCATTTGTTTCCTGCGGGATCTAGTTCCCGCCATTAGTGTTGTACTGGTGATATGTTAGTTTTGCGACAGTGAAGTAATTTTTGGAGACGTAGATAGATTAAATATTGTCCAATCCTTTGTCACCAAAGTTTAGAGAAAGTAAGTCATTGTAACAATATCAATACTGTATTTTAATGATATAGTTCTTCAAATATTAACGATGTTCATACATAACCTCACATGAGCTTTCTTTGAAATATGTACTATTGGGGCACATTTAACCAAGTTCTCTTGGGGCACAATGAGCCATGGTTCATTATACCCCAGGGTGGTTCATCGTGCCCCAGGAATCTTTTAATTGTCCAATACGAGCACTCTGTACTTTGTTTCCTTAGCATGGGTAAAAACATATGTGTAGGTATTTAAGGCTTTTAAATTAGAGACGTTCAGCAGTCCTGTTTTATATTATCAGGTTTGAAGATGGTTCATTCATACCACAGGAAGACGGACAGAGGTAGAACTGACCACAATGTTACGCAAGAAGCTGAACAGGATGTTCTCAATAAGGGCATGACAGTTCCGCCAAGCAGCTAAATCTCATTCAATACCTTACCCTACTCTTCAATGATATGTTCAAAACATTAAATGTGGTTCCAGTGAAAGACTGACACTAAACTATGACAATCGTAAGGTGTTTTCTGTGGAGCATGAGAAAGAATTAGTGAAGTATTTGTTGCATTCTTTTAAGATATGCTTTTGTGTTGACACTAAAACATGCAGGCACTTAGCAAGTGGGCTGGCTTTGAAAAAATGGCTCTGAGAACTGGACGGAGGGAATGGCTGCAGTGGACTGGTTCTATAGGTTCATGAAATGAAATCCCAGTTTACATATCCGAACCCCAGAGGGCTGCAGCTTATTCAGAGCAATGTCCTTTAATCGGTATACTGTTTCAAATTTCTTCAAAAACTTGAAAGACCTTTACCGGAGATACCCTACTTTTGCAGATGGTACAAGGATTTTCAATCTGGATGAAAGCAGTACCTTAACTGTACCAAATAGGCTTCCAAAGGTCTCCATCCCATCAAGGATGCACAATCTGCTGGACAAGCCTCAGTCGATGTCAGCCAGTCACAAGATCTGCAGCAGGCAGGACCATCTGCAGTGCTTAAAACCCAAACTGCTTTTCCTAATGGAGTTTCTCCTGAAATAATTCGAGGATATCCAAAATCAGAGAACAGAAAGAAGAGCAATAAATGTAAGAGAAGATGAAGTTTAATTGCAACTGATACACTGGAGAAAGATTTGTTGCAAGCCACAAAAGATCACAATAAAAAGGTCAACCGTAAGCTTTATAAGCAGGAATCAGATGACGACATTAGTGAGGCGTATTATGAAGACAGCGATGCCAATGTGGATGTGTCTGGTGAAAACTTTGAAGACTTGGACAAATTACCAGAAACAGATGATTTCGTTTTGACCAAATTTGAACTGAAAAACAAAACACCAATTTACTAAGTGGGGAAGTTTTTGAAACCGAAGGACGACGCAGGAGACTATCAGGTATCATTTTCGAGAAAAAGTGAAAAAATGGGAGGGAAATTTTATTTTCTTCAGGTAAAGGATGAAGCTTTTGTTTCAACTAGCAGCATACTTTATGTGCCCCCATGACCTGCTACTAATGGTGTGACAAAGAGACAAAAATCATATTCAAATATGGAATCAGCTTCGAGTCCATGGATGTTCGGTAATTCCAAAATAAGTTACATGATTGTGTGCCTCCAGATTTAATTATATGATTCACATGTGGAATATATGTAAACATTATGTTTAAAACACATTTACACTTACTTTGTATGCTAAATAGGTTCTTTCAATGAACCTGTACCCCACATGTGGGGCACAATGAACCATTTACCAAATTTTCTTCAAAGGTGTGCAGCTAAAAAACAATTAATGACAATGCAATCATATAAGGCCATTTGATACTTGAATGAATAAACTGTAACATCTGTAAATCACAACTCTGTAATAAAATTATTGGATGAGTAACATGGAGAAATATTTTTTGTGGTTCAATGTGCCCCATTCTCCCCTATCTACACACTGTAAGACTTTCACACTTGCAGAATTAAAACTGTATTTTTACAAAAATAGTGTGCATTTCTTTTGTAGTGACCCTCGTGTTAGGGGTAGAGCATCTCTAGAGGTTTCGATAAATAATACGCAGAGGTGGCAAAAGTCATAGAATACCTTTTAATATCGTGTTGGGCGTCCTGTAGGGTGTAGTGTGCTGGGTGTATTGCAGTAACTTGACATGGCATGGAATCAACAAGTCGTCGGAAGTCATGTGCAGAAATACTAAGACGTACTGCCTCTACAGTTCTCCATAAATGCAAAAGTGTTGCCAGTGCAGGATTTTGCTCAGAAACTGACCTCTCGATTATGTCTCATAAATGTTCACTCGGTGGCCATATCACTAGCTCAAACTGTCCAAAATGTTCTTCAAAACAATCACACACAATTGTGGCCTGCTGACATGCCACACAGTCATCCATAAAAATTCCTTCATTATTTGGTAACGTGAAGACCTTGAAATGCTGCAGACGGTCTCCAAGTAGGCGAATATAACAATTTTTGGTCAATGATCAGTTCAGTTGTTCCAGAGGACCCAGCCATTCCATGGAAACACACCTCATGCTACTATGGATACAACATCAGCTTACAAAGTGCCTTGCTGAAATCTTGGGTCCATGGTTCCGAGGGGTCTGCGCCACACTTGAACTCTATCACCAGGTCTTACTAAGTAAAATCGGGACTCATTTGACCAGACCCTGGTTTTCCAGTCTTCTACAGTCCAATCGTTATGGATCAAGAGCCCAGGTGTGGTGCTGCAAGTGATGATGTACTGTTAGCAAAGGCGCTCGCATCTGTCGTCTACTGTCATAATCCATTAACGCCATCTTTCTACGATTATTTCAAGTTCTGCTACTTGTTTGTTAGCACTGACAACTCTACGCAAATGCCGCTGCTCTCAGTGATTAAGCGAAGGCCGTCAGCTGCTGTGTTATCCATGGAGCGAGGTAATGCTTGAATCTGGTATTCTCGGCGCACTCTTGACACTGTGGATCTCAGGATATTGAATTCCCTATCAATTTGCAAAATGGGATGTCCCGTGTGTATAACTCCAATTACCATTTCACTTTTAAAGTCTGTTAATTTTCGCCATGCGGCCATAATGACGTTGGAACCTTTTCACACGACGCACCTGAGTACAAATGACAGCTCTGCCGTTGCACTGCCCTCTTGTACATTGTCCATGTGATAATACAGCCATCTCTGTTGTGTCCCATGACTTTTGTCACCTCAGTGTGTGTGTAGTGGCAAAGATGCAAAGAGCAATACTAGGGGGCAAAGCATCAGAACATGTACACAAATCATCTGTTCCTTATTGTCACACCAAGTAAGTTCAAGCCTGAAACTTCCTTGCACTGAGACTCGAACTCGGGACCTTTGCCTTTCGCAGGCAAGTGCTCTACCGACTGAGCTACCCAAGCACGACTCACGCCCCGTGCTCACAGTTTTAATCTGCCAGGAAGTTTTATATCAGCGTACACTCCACTGCAGAGTGAAAATCTCATTCTGGAAACATCCCTCATGCTGTGGCTAAGCCATGTCTCCACAATATACTTTCTTTCAGGAGTGCTAGTTCTGCAAGTTTCGCAGGAGAGCTTCTGTAAAGTTTGGAAGGTAGGAGATGAGGTACTGGCAGAAGTAAAGCTGTGAGGACAGGGCGTGAGTCATGCTTGTGTACTTCAGTCGGTAGAGCACTTGCCCGTGAAAGGCAAAGGTCCCGAGTTCAAGTCTCGGTCCGGTACACAGTTTTAATCTGCCAGGAAGTTTCATATCAGCGTACACTCCACTGCAGAGTGAAAATCTCATTCGGGAAGTTCAAGCCTGCAGATAGGCAACCCAATGAATACCTACAAACACCTACAAACTCTGATACAGTGACCCCATTCCAGAAATCCTGGAGGATCTCCAGTCTCTCCTCAAACCCTTAGGTCCATCCCAGAACCTCTGCCTGGAGTCAGTCTCTCACCCCTACCACTCTCTGCACACCTACCTTCTACACACTTCCCAAAGTCCATATATCCAACCACCCAGGATGCCCCATTCTGGCTGATTAATGTGCCTCCATTGAGAGAATCTCTGCTCTAGTAGACCAAAACTTTCAGCGTATTATACATAACCTACCCTCCTATATAAAAGGTACCAACCATTTCCTTCACCGACTCTCCACTGTCCCGGTTCCATACAGTGCACTGCTCGTCACTATTGATGCCACCTCCCTTCACACTGACATCCATGGCCTTGCTGCTATTGAACACTACCTTTCCCAACAGCTGACATATTCCAAATCTACAACCTCCTTGGGCACCATGACCAACTGTATCCCGACCAACAACTGCTTCTCCTTTGGAGGCATCACATTCCAACAAGTCAAGGCTATGGCACTGGGCATCTGCATAGCACCATCCTATGCCAGCCTATTTATGGGCCATCCAGAGGAATCTTTCATAACCAATACCAAACCATTCATTGATGATATCTTTGTGATCTAGATTGAAGGTGAAGACACCCTATCCACTTTCCTCCATGAGCCAAACACCTTCGCCCAGATTTGCTTCACTCCATCCTCCTAAACCTAATATGCCACATTCCTTGATGTTGACCTCCATCTCAAGGATGTCTACTTTACCATCTCCACCCTTATCAAACCTACCAACAATGAGCAATACCTCCACTTTGACAGCTGTCACCCATTCCATACCAAGAAGTCACTTCCATACAGCCTGTCTATCTGTGGCCATCACATCTGTAGTGACAAGCAGTCGCTCTCAAAATATGCCAAGAGTCTCACTGAGGCCTTCAGAGACTGTAGTTGTCCTCCCAGGCTTGTACAGGAACTGATCTCCTGTGCCTTCTCTCTCCAGTCACCCACCATCTCTCAAAGTCCAACTGTCTGGCCACAAAGGAGCATTATCCTCCTGACTCAGAACCACTTAGGACTGGAGCAGCTATATCATATTCTCCACCAGGATTTTGACTACTTCTTGTCATGCTCTGAAATGAGAAATGTCCTACCCACCACTCTTCTTGCACCTCCCACAGTGCTTTTCCACCACCCACCGAACCTACACAATATCCTTGTCCTACACAACCTCTGCTCGCAACCCCTTGCCTCATGGCTCATGCCCTTGTAATAGACCTAGCTGCAAGACATGTCCCATAATCCTCCCACCAACACCTACTCCAATCTAGTCACAAGCATCACCTATCTCATCAAAGGTAGGGCTACCTGTGAAAACCATTCATGTGATCTACAAGCTATGCTGCAACCACTGTTCTGTGTTCTATGTGAGCATGACAGTCAACAAGCCATCTGTCCACATGAATGGCCACCGACTGTGGCACAGAAACAACTGGACCAACCAGTTGCTGAGCATGCTGCCCACCACAATGTTCTTCATTTTAATGACTGCTTCACAGCCTGTGCCATCTCGGTCCTTCCTGCCAATGCAAGCTTTTCTGAATTGCACAGGTGGTAACTGTCCCTGAAATATATCCTACATTCCCATAATCCTTCTGGCCCCAGCCCTATCCATTACCCAGCTGTTCCCTTCCCTATTCCCACCTCAGCATTACACAGCCTTCCATTCCACCAACACAACCAAAGCAGCTTTTTACTGGCCCCCACCCCTACCCTGCTATCCCTCCCCTCCCCACCCCACCCCAGCCTCCTCCTTACTCCCAGCACCCAGACTACTTCTCCCATAACGCACAACTGCTCACAGTCTGGCCTCAGCAGCCAGCGACAGTTGTGTTTGCACGAATGTTGTCAGACTACTTCTCCCATAATGCACAACTGCTCACAGTCGGACCTCAGTAGCCAGAGACAGTTGCGTTTGCATGAATGTTATGTGTGAATGTTGTCCAAATCTGAAGAAGGCCTTCTGGCTGAAAGCTTACTTGTTTAACAATCCTTTTGTTGTGCATCTCTGCAGTTTAACATATCATCTTTATGGTGAGTAGCAATCTATACTTTTCATAATGTTGACACAAACACTTATCATTTCAAAACTGCTCCTCTGTTGTATGAAGTACACGCTGATGTAAAATGTGTTCATATTCTTCAACATTTAGCAGTTTCTTAAGTGCAGAAATGGGACTATGTACTAACGACAAACAATTCCCCTATTCCATAACACTGCCTTCTCCATACTTCAGTGTTGGCACTACACATGATGGCAGGTAACATTCTTCAGCTATCTGTCAAACCCAAATCTTTCCATTAAACTGCCTCAGCCTATCAGTACATGACATCTGCCAGATATTGGTTTACCTGTGGTTGTTCCTTTGTGTTTCCACTTCACAATTACCTCATCAACAGTTGACTCTGTTTTAGAAGCATTGAAAATGTCCCTGATGGACTTGTTGCTCAGCTGACATCCAGTGACTACTCTATGTTTGAAGTCACTGACCAGCCCATTCGGCTGTTACTGTTTCTCTTCTGACAACACAATACTCTCTAACTCCTTTCATATGCCCCTTGTAGAATCTAGTGGTCAGTTATGCATTACATAGTGGATTCCTGATTCTTTTGATCAGAGAATGTATAATGCTCACATGTAACCTTAAGGAATGTGTCACAAAAATGAAGCAAACAATGGAATAAAGATGAAGAAGAAAAAGAAGCACAAAATCCATTATGATAAAATGAGTGAGTACAGCATACTGAGGCTTTTGAAACTCTATACTTGGCACAATAACTGACATCACTAATCCCCTCATGATGTGACAGGCAATTGATGCACAGGCTTGTGTGTGATGCGCACCCACCACAAGTGGCTGATTTGGATAAGAAAGTAGCTCATGTAAACCAGGCTTAAAGAGTATCCCTCTGAGGTGGCTGATGGGTGTAGCACAATCAACAGAAGCTGAATGCTGTTGACCAATAATGGCTCCTTTCTAATAACTGTAGCTGAAATAAAACATCTCTTTGATTGACAAATGTCTATTGTGAGGGCAGTGTTACTAACTAATAATGCTCAGCATATCATAGACATTTTTGGTAGTGTATCTGAAATATAAACTTTTCGATTAAGTCACCATGTACTTTGGCTCAAATTTCACCCAGATAGTGCTTGAGGGCCACAAACACTACAATGGTCAGCTCTATGTAGCACAATGCTTTCAGTTATGTATAGATCACAACTGGAGAGACATGCACTCAGATTGGGAATCTAATCAAGCATGTTAATTTGCAGATATTTTGTGGCAGCTCCCGAAGGTGTCCCTGGGGAGAGGCACCTCTACAGGGTGGGCGATGCCAACAGCACACTCAAGTCATGGGAGTGCCTCACCTGCCCACCCCCAGAGGTACCCCCTGGACATCCTGACACAGTCAAGCCCTGGTAAGTAGCCACATCACAGTATGACAACATTACCAAAATGGCATTTTCAAGCTGTAGCCTGTAACACTGTTCCAGTGCACACTGCAACGTGCTTTATTAAGTATTGTTGTGATAGTGAATTTCAAATTTTCCTGGCATCTCTACATTCTATGCAGCCTCTTATTCTACCATTTTGAAAATTATAATGCAGTGAAGTTATTTTATGAAGCAAACTTCACAAGCATCTTCTGTGAATCCATTTACAGCATATTTTGTCAGACCCTGACAACAAATAAGATAAAAGGATTAGAAATATCCATGCATTTTTTTTTTCAAATTGACATTATTGATAAGGTTTTTCTATAATTAACTTCTTCCATTGTCCATTCCAGCTTGACGTGATTGCTGGCACAGGTTTATTCTAATGGGATGATATTTCTGATTTAAAAATAGTTGTGAGGTTTTGGGACTCTTTATGTACATGAAATGCTGAAGGCGATGACTTGAACTCTGCACAGTTTATTAACACATTCTATACAATTCTTGTCATGAAGTCAAACTTTTGATGACTTACAAGCATGTGGCCCATACAGTAACTCTTCTTCCCAAACTTCTTCAAGCCAAGAACTTGACACCAAAAATATTACTGCAAAGTCATCCCAATGGTTTCAATGTTAATACTTTAGCAGAAAAGGTCCTCACTTACAACCCATTTTTAATTTATTATTGCCAAGCTTTTCAATGAGCAATTTCTATACTAATAATAATTATCACAACAATAATTGGCAATGTAGTCAGTTACAAAATAAACACAAAATAGGTGCAACAATGTGAAAAAAACATCATGTAAGTGAAAGTAAGTTTTACAGTTGCATTCAACATTAATATATAAGTGAATGTCACATAATATCTGCATTATAAATAAGGATGTAAAAAATGTCACTGTGAGAGAAGTTGTCTTGGATCATGTGGATAACTAGTGCAGTGTACTGAGTTGAGTTGTTCACTAGAGAATGACGTTTTCACTGACCATTTTCACCACAACATGAATATACTAAGAACAAATTGTTACCCAAAGTTCTCTCTCCACGTTTCCTACATTGGACCTCTTTTCTATTTAGTAAAATACTTCTGAATACTGATTGCATCAAGGAATAATATCATTACATTTGCAGCTGAATTAGCTCATTTTTAACCATGATCATTTCAACAAAAAGCCATACCTCGTGTTTGGAAGAATGCACAAGTCTCATCCATCTGCAAGACAGCAGGAGGAGTGAGGCACAAAACTACCATCCAGTATCCTTGACATTCACTTGTAAAATCTGAGAACATATTCTGCACTCAGATGTAAAGATGTATCTCAAACAGAATGAGCTCCTCCTTAGCAATCAGTACATATTCCAAAAAAAAAAAAGAAAAAAAATCATGTGAAATCCAACTTGTACTCTTCTCACATGACGTCTTGAAAAGTAGGGATGAAGGTAGTTAGGTAGATGCAGAATTTCTGTCTACTGAAAAGAATTTGATTCAGTATCACACCTGCATCTATTACTGAAAGTATGACGGTATGAGGTACCAAATTAAATTTGTGTCTGGACCGAGTGTTCCTTGATAGAGGGGACACAGCATGTTATCTTGGCTGGAGAGTCATCAACAAATGTAAAAGCAACTTCAGGTGCACCACAGTCATCTCTGCTGTTCATATTGTGTATTAATGACCTTGCAGAAAATAAGCCTCAAACTTTTTGCAGAGGATAAAGTTACCTAAATGAAAAACCTGCACAAATTATCAGATAAATCTTGATAAGATTTCTAAATAGTGCAAAATCAAACAATGGAAATTCCAGGATGGAATAATTACAGAATTATGAAAGGGATAGTTGCTACTCACCATATAGCAGAGATGCTGAGTCGCAGATAGACAACAAAAAGACTGTCAGCAAGTAAGATTTCAGCCAGAAAGGCCTTCATCAGAAATAAACAAACCCCCCCCCCCCACACACACACACACATACACACACACACACATATAACCAAAACTGGTTATCTACAATAAAGTTTTTATAGTGATCTCAGCTAAGAAGTTCTTCTTCTCCTAAGTAATTACAGTGGGAATGGTGGCATTGCAGCAGTCATTCTTCACACACTCTCCACATAAAGAAAACATGCAAAATCCCTAATAACTGGTACAACAAGAAGTGCATACTGTCATGCACTTCACAGTGGTTTGCAGATTATAAACATAGATGTAGATGTAGTATACCAAACAAGCATTTCAGTCCTTCCATTTTCCAGTAGTTGTCAGAGAAGCAATAGTTCCTTCACCAATGAGTTGATTAACTTTTATTTTTATTTTTTTGAGAGGTGCGACTGGTGTTGGTGAAAGGTTTTTAACAACATTTTCAGGTCCACTTAAAATATTTCATAATTTCCAAATGAGGGTTATATCATACCATGCTACTGACCTCTAAAATGGGCTAGTAACTGCAGCATTAAAGTATTTTGAAATGATCACTGAAAATTTAATTAAGCCATCAAAATCTCTGATGGTATGTTCCATTGTTAACAGAAGAATCTGGTTATTTGACAGAAATATTACACTATGGAAAATTCTTAATGTTGTTTAAGAGTAACCAGAAACAACATTTATTTAATTTGTTATGTGATCAAGTGAGTCAAGTTAATGATGCTAAGAAATTTTGTAAATTTTTGTAAATGTCTGTATTTGAAGGTACCATGAGTTGAATCCCTGCAATTCTGCAAAATCATCAGGAAGACAGAATAAGACACCACCAATGAGGAAGCACAAGCAGAAGTGGTAAAAAAAATGAATACGACGTATGAAGTATCTGCTTTGTTTCAGCTTCAGTTTTTCATAATGTAGTTAGAGCACTTTTGACTGTCACCAGCCACTGAATAAGCTATGCAGCTATATTGCCTCTGGAACACTGACGGAAGTCTATTTTTCTGCTGTTCATGGCTGTGTGCCACCTTCATTCATAGATGTTAGCCCATAACTTAAATGAGGAGCTGTAGAAGTAGTTGGCTAATTTATTACACACAAATGTAGTTCACGCTGAAACAGAATAAAAACAATGGCATATTTCTAAGCCTTTTTACTTAATTTCTTTTGTTTGTTACTTTATGCAGATCTGTCTCAGTATTGTTATAATAGTGATCTGAAGTAAACGTGACATCGACCCACTGATATGCTTTTATTCACAAGTGTGATGAAATCTAAAATAATTACTGGAGTAGGTAAACAAAATATATTTGCAACAGTTCTCAGTAACAACACGTAAGTGATCTCTTCTGAAGTTAGAACAAAATTGTTAATTAAATTACTATGAACTACTATGAAAAACAAAAGAATATTCTGAAAGAGTTATTATAGTTTGTCAGGACCCTTGCAACTTTTGCTTTGCTTTGAGCACATTATAAATATAACATTATAGCTATACTCTCTAAACCCAAATCCCTTATCCCCCTCCCAGCCCTCGTCCCCACACACATACATATCTATATATTTATAAGTATATATCTAAAACAAAGATGATGTGACTTACCAAATGAAAGCGCTGGCACGTCGACAGACACACAAACAAACACAAACATACACACAAAATACTAGCTTTCGCAACCAACGGTTGCTTCGTCAGGAAAGAGGGAAGGAGAGGGAAAGACGAAGGGATTTGGGTTTTAAGGGAGAGGGTAAGGAGTCATTCCAATCCCGGGAGCGGAAAGACTTACCTTAGGGGGAAAAAAGGACGGGTATACACTCGCGTGCACACACACACACACACACACACACACACACACATCCATCCACACATTATAAGTATATCTATATACCTGTCTCTCTAATAAGTTTTCCTAAACAGTATTATGCGAGTTACATCACTTTTTTTAATATGAAGCATTTTCATAGAAGCTGAATTATGCTTTACATTTCACTTTTCGATTAATAGTAACACCTTATTGGCTTCCACAAGTAAAACCCATGTAATAAATTAAATGAATAAATTAAATGTCACTCATGCTTTCTTCATTATTTCTTGTTTATTACATGAAAGCTCAATTTTCTGTTCACCAAATTTATTTCACTATTATGGAAGTTAAACCATCACAGTTCAGTACCTAACAGTTTCATAGTTTAATTGGTTCATGCTGTATACTATCTTACATTACTACATTTTTATTAATGGTATGGTAGTGCAGCAAGATCTATTTCAAGAAGGTGAGGTCTTACAGCTTTTCTTTTACAAAATCCATCATCTGTAGATACTATTTGAAAAAAAGATTAGATTAGTTGCTTGTAAAGTTGTGCATAATTATAATGAATGATTTTACACAGTTGGCTTTCAATTTTCATTGGTCTCAGACTGAAATACTTTTTTAATTTCTGTTTTCATTTTACTTAAAAATTGAAAAGCTATGAAAATTGAGAAATACTTTTGATGGTATATTCATGAAAACTGGGTATTACCTTTCTTTCCATAGTCATGTATCCTGCAGAGAAATCATGTGTGAATAACATATTTTTACAGTGATTCAATTTTTTTCTTCCATACGCTTGTTGTTTCCAAATATACAGTATATTTCCACAATGACGGTAAAAATTTTGAAAGAATGATGGAGAAGGGTATCAGTTTGAGGCATGCAATCCTCATCAGAAAATGTAATCAGCAAAAATTTACTTCATCATCGTCGTCATCGTCGTCGTCGTCGTCGTCATCAGCCAGTTTTATCACATAGTGATGTGGCCTCTTTGAGTTGGCATATAACAAAGCATTCCAGTAAGATCTTCCATTTCTTCCGATCCTGAGCTTCCCGTTGTCAATTGAATTCCACTGTCTTCCTTATCTCTCTGTCCCATCCGTCTAGTGGTCTTCCTCTAGGTCTTTTTTGCTAAATTGGACTCCAGTCTAGGACTTGTTTAGACCATCTACCATCTTTTGTTCTAGCAACATGATCAGCCCACTGCCATTTTAATGTATTCACCCTTTCCATTATGTCAGTGACCTTCGTTGTTCGTCTTATTTCAACTGCTCTCTTCCTGTCTTTCTTCGTGTAACCCAACATTGATCTTTCCATTCCCCTTTAGGCTACTGTTAGCTTCCTAACAATGAACTCATTTAATGTCCATGTTTTGCAGCCATAAGTTGTTACTGGCAATATACATTGGTCAAAAATAGATTTCTTCAGCTCAACCAACATCTTAGATTTCAGAATTGTAGAGTGCCTCCCATAAGCGTGCCAGCGCAATTTAATTCACAGTAATATTTCTGGTTTTAAATCTCCTTTCATGTTTATCAGTTAACCCAGACATATATATTCTGTGACTCTTTGGAGCTGTGTACTTGCAACTGATATACTTCCCTCAGGTGTCCATTCATTGAACATTATCTTGGTTTTACCAATGTTCATTTTTAGTTCAACTTCAGAGCACACTAATGCAAGTTCGTTAACTAATACTTGAAGTTCTTATGATGATTTACTTATTATGATAAAAATCAAAAATACACACTTGTCAACAGCTTTATTTACTGGCATTTACTGGTATAACATCTGTGTGTTTCAAAGTGAGGTCCCCCAGCTTCTGAGAAGGCACGATATTGCTTTTTGTACGTATCTACTCCACAAGCCACTATACAGTGCATGGCAGAGGGAAAATTTATCTATATTATTGATTTTCTCTACTATTCCATTCCCATACTGAATGAAGGAAAACTTACTAACTGTGTGCCTTTGTACATGCCCTAATCCCTTTTGCCTTATTTGCATCATCTCTACTTGGGATGTATGTTGGTGGCAACATAATGGTCATACAGTCTTCTTTGAATACAGTTTCCCCAACAGAGTTTCAAGAGATCTATGTCATTTCTTCTCCAAATATTTCTATTTAAGTCACATATAATGTTGTTGTATTCATTTGAACAACCCCAACATAATTCAGAAAGTGTCATAGGAAATGAGAATACTTCCCAGAAGATTCTCTTCAGTTACAGTAGATTAGTTGTGGTAAGTTTCAAGTTGCATGAATCATAATGTACAATTGTCATTTTACATTCTCATTGCAAATTAATGTTTAAAAATGGCTATGCGCTGAGCATTACAGAATATAGAACATTTATAAGTGTGTCTTTACATATGTTACTGTAAATATGCTTGGATTGATTATAATGGTTACAATTCTAGTGTCATCTGCAAAAAGAATTCATTTTACTTGTTGTATATTAAATCGAAGATCATTTTTGTACATGAGGAACAGTAGTGGACCTAAAACTGAGATTTGGGGAACCCCATAAATGACTTATCCCCAGTCAGAATTACATCACTGGACTATATTAATTAAATTACTATTTTTCATGGGTCTGCTCCTGTAAACTGAAGGGCAGGCTGAATCTAGGAAGTGAGTAGGAGCAGGAAAAGGTGAAATTCTTTGGTACTGGTTATAACTCTTTTGCTTAACTTTGGCTGAGACGAGCACGTAGGTGCAAAGCTGTACATCAAGTTACAAAGACAAAATCTGTAGTGGCTCACCCACTATGAAATAGAAACAATGTTGCTTGGTCGTCTACTCGGAATCAAATGGGCAGAATCTGGAGCGGCACTCATAGAGCTGCACAGCAATGGCTAGAGGGCACTGTCGTCAGTGTCGGTGTCGTAGTGCCAATCTAAGAACTTTTACCTACACCATGGCATCGTAGCTATCGATACCACATACTAAGTACAAAATTCTGCATTTCTTACTCAGATATATCCATTGATTGGCTGTATCATCAATCCCATAAAACTTTAATTTATCTAGGAGAATACTGGGGTTCACAGAGTCACAGACATTAGATAGCTCACAGAAAATCCTAGCTGGTGGTATTTTTTATTTAATGCTTGTAAAATTTCATGAGTAAACATGTCAACAGCATTCTCAGTAGAGAAACTCTTCTGAAACCAAAACTGTGATTTGTTGAGGATTATTAGGTATGCAGATGCATTCACATACCCCCATAAAAAGAAATCATGAGGAGTCAGACTAGGTGAATGGAACTGCCACAAAAAAGGAACTTCTTTTACTAACCACCTTTCAGGAAATATCTGACACATACTGTATTTTTATAAGCAATATGTATAAAGTTAGCTTGGATTCCATCATTTTGGAGTCGCAAACATGTGCAGTCTTGTGGAATGTCTTCTGAGAGTACAGCAAGTATGTCTCTTGGAAACACTATTTTCAGCATTGCTGTTAAATTGGGAGACAGTAGATATATGCCTACTAAATAATAATTGACTGTACCCACCCAGTATGAGGACTCTCAATAGCACATAAATAATTATTACAGCAATAACTGATCAGTATATTACTTTGTGCAGACAATGATTCATCAGTGGAACTACAAAACCATCAAAGCTGCAAAGAAGTTTGTTTTTATTTAAATGGTGACCAGTTTCAGGCCTTTGTAACCCATTATCAAGCCATCCACATAAGCTCCACATGACGCCATAATGGGTGTACACTGGCCACATGGCTTGTATGAGCCACTGAGTGCAAAATACTATTTATGCACAACTGTCCAGTGTTGCAAGCAGCAAGAAAAAAAAAAAAAAAAAAAAAAAAAAAACATGAAGCACTGGACATACATAAATAATATTTTGCACTCAACCACTTGCACAAGCATTGTGGCCAAATGTCCACACGTCACAGTGTTATGTGGGACTTACGCGGATGGCTTGAAAATGGATTACATAGATCCAAAACTGGTCACCATTTAAATAAAAATGATCTTCTGTGCAACTTTGATGGTTTTGTAATTTTATTGAATCATAGTAAGTTCATGCTAGAACTAAATAATTGATTCATAGGTTTTCATATCCCATTGATGAAGTTACCTCATTAGATTGCATATTTGATTTTGTAACTTTCAACTCAAGCATATCAAGCTACTGTTCCTTATCTCTGATTGATACATTAGCTCTTTGCTATCATCCCAGAAAGTTCATATCACCATCATAGAAACATACTGCATACTGTTGGTTTACTTATGTACTAGTTTGCAAATTTCAAATAATTTATTTTAATTTCAAATTACAAACACTCAGTTCACATATTCCTTTTCCTCCATCTTTTTATGTCATCATTCCTACTATTCTACTACAAATAGAGGTAGTACTTGACACCAAAAGACAAAAAATGAATGTTCCTTGACCTGATTTATGCAAACAAGGAAAAAATTTTCAGTTTGGCAATGAAAGGCAGTGTTTTTACAAGAAATATTGCACTTATGTTTGAGATCATCCTCTTTTAGGTCAATGAACTTCACCTAATGTTTACACAGTGTGTAGATTCCATCTCAAAAGTGAGATTCTGGAAGCTCTGTAAAATACCCATTTATGACTCTGATAACCTCACCATGAGACACACAACATATTCCGGTTACAAATTTCTTTATAAGTGGCTTAGGTGGAAATGAGAAGGTGCCAAATCTAATAAACAAGATGATGTTCCAGCAATTCTCACAATGGATGAAAACACACACGACACTGCTGTAATATTCTACAATGTTCATTATTTATTTCACAAAACCAGCTTTCGGCTATTACAACAGTACTGTGTGTGTTTTCATTCATAACGTATTTTACCAAGAACCAACACTGTAGTCAATTAGTTCAAGCAATTATCATTTCAAAGCTGTCCATTTTCCCACTGAAGAGTGCCTTTGTGTAAAGGTTCAGTGACCTTTCTAAATCCAAGCCTCTTTTCCATATCTTTTTTATCAAGCTGACTCAGTAGAATTGCACAATAATTGCCAATTAATTCTTTAACCTTTGCAGAGGAATCAGTAGGAATAGTCTCTTTTTTTGCAGTCCAGAAAGCATTAGCCATAACATTTAGGGCAAATGAAATTCCTTGATTAAGGATCACTGCATTCTGCCAGCATCTCCTTTGGTCCCCACTTTCTTTAATCATGAATTAGGGATATGCATCTCAGTCACCAAAAGAAATTAATACACAAAATCAGTTTGTTCTTCTTCAAATGATCCAAATAATGCCAAGGAATCATTCTCGCATTATGTTTTTTGTCAGCATTCATCAAATGTGGCAAATTTTTTCATTGATAATTCTTCATATAAAGTGCACCATGGCTGCTGTTCTGATAAGCCTATTTTGTCAGTTATTTCACACATCATAAGTTACCAACCAGATGGCAGTTATAAGAGTTGAGGGACATGAAAGGGAAGCAGTGGTTGGGAAGGGAGTAAGACAGGGTTGTAGCCTCTCCCCGATGTTATTCAATCTCTATATTGAGCAAGCAGTAAAGGAAACAAAAGAAAAATTTGGAGTAGGTATTAAAATCCATGGAGAAGAAATAAAAACTTTGAGGTTCGCCGATGACATTGTAATTCTGGCAGAGACAGCAAAGGACTTGGAAGAGCAGTTGAACGGAATTGATGGTGTCTTGAAGGGGGGATATAAGATGAACATCAACAAAAGCAAAACGAGGATAATGGAATGTAGTCGAGTTAAGTCGGGTGATGCTGAGGGTATTAGATTAGTAAATGAGACACTTAAAGTAGTAAAGGAGTTTTGCTATTTGGGGAGCAAAATAACTGATGATGGACGAAGTAGAGAGGATATAAAATGTAGACTGGCAATGGCAAGGAAAGGCTTTCTGAAGAAGAGAAATTTGTTAACATCGAGTATAGATTTAAGTGTCAGGAAGTTATTTCTGAAAGTATTTGTATGGAGTGTAGCCATGTATGGAAGTGAAACATGGATGGTAAATAGTTTGGACAAGAAGAGAATAGAAGCTTTTGAAATGTGGTGCTACAGAAGAATGCTGAAGATTAGATGGGTAGATCACATAACTAATGAGGAAGTATTGAATAGGATTGGGGAGAAGAGAAGTTTGTGGCACAACTTGACCAGAAGAAGGGATCGGTTGGTAGGACATGTGCTGAGGCATCAAGGGATCACCAATTTAGTATTGGAGGGCAGCGTGGAGGGTAAAAATCATAGGGGGAGACCAAGAGATGAATACACTAAGCAGATTCAGAAGGATGTAGGTTGCAGTAGGTACTGGGAGATGAAGAAGCTTGCACAGGATAGAGTAGCATGGAGAGCTGCATCAAACCAGTCTCAGGACTGAAGACCACAACAACAACAACAACAAGTTACCAATTGTACTCTTTCTTTACTGTTCCAGCCACAGTAGCATTTTGCCCTGATTTCATTTATTGATCCATCTTTAAGTGTTTTCCATGCAACTGATGTCATTTTACACGTATTGTGTAGCTGCATAATAAGTCATGCATTCCTAACATGTTGAGTGAATTTGTATGGTTTATACTGGATACATTCAGTAATCATTAAATATATGTGCTTCATGCAGAATGACCAATAGAAGAAACATTTTGAGAAGGCTTTCATTTGTATCACCTTCAAGAGAAGTAAAACCACAATTTATTACGGACTGACACGTTTCCCTTCTGATGAAAATGGAGTGGAATCCTTCCATGTCTTCACTGACTTTGGATGAAGTTTTACTGCCAAGAAATTGCTTAAAATGTTGACTTTCATAATAGTTCGGTATTCGAGTTTATTCATTAAAAAACTAAATAAATAGGTGATAAAAGAAAACATACAAAAAAACATTTGTACAGATCAACTTGATCCATTGAAATGCATTATTTTATAACATATAGCAATGAAAAAATCTAAGTTTCATTCATATCAACATACCTCCGCACCAGGTCAAGAAATTTTCTCCTTATCCTAGTAGACAGATTCTGCAAAATTCTGGGAATTCTGGCATCCCTCACATTAGGGATTTTAATAGTGACAAGAAGCCACTAACATTCCATATGCATTGCTTGTTCACTGCAAAGTCAATAAACAATGCTCGAAGTACAAGACCAGAAATGAAACAGATAAATGAATGCATAAATAAAGTAAGTCTGAAAGAAATAAATACTAAAAATAGTTTACTGTACTAGAAAGTACTATGTTACAGTATTTACAAAAGTATCAGAATACGTTTGGTTCACCTAGACCAATTTCTGTGCTTCTGGAGCTTCGGCAGATAAAGAAGATACACTTTAACTTTTATTAAACATATTTATGAGAGCCTTGAGAGATGAAACAAGTCTCCAGCAACATCAAAAATCTAGAATAATATTCTTTTTGAACAGCATAACCTTAAACAATGAGTAATTTTTTATTTCAAATTATTTTTTTAATTTCAGTTTTCATGAGGTTGACTTTGTAGATACTGAAAACAATACAATGATTTCTTTATTCCAAGGTTCCTATTAATTGCTTTGATTTTTGTTGATTTCACTCCATGTAATATTTGTTGTACATACATTTTTTAGATTTTTAGAATTTTACTGATATTCTTCACCATTTTTGTACAGCAATGAAACTAGTGACTTGGACTGGGTGTGCCTGTTTGTGCAACCTCACTTCAGTCCAGGCCTGTCACCTAGATACTATGTCCTGGAATGCCTAGGGCCCGATCCACCATTTCATGTCTTGGTCGATGCACTGTCAAACACCAGAATTGCTATGTTGGATTCCCTAAATTCTTTAAGAGACAGACTGGCAAAAATGGCTATGCCTCAAGTAAGTATGACAGAAATCTTATGCCTCATTTTTAACTAATTCTATGTCACCTAATATACTGATATAATAATAAGTAACTTGCTTCATAAAAAAGCAATGAAGATTCACAGCACAATTATGTAATTGAACAAATTCACATTGGGTTATGTTTTATAATTGCATACAGCCACTGAACCATCTTATGCTAACAAAATTTCAGAAATGTGTAGACAAAGAACAAAAGAATTTGTCATGCTACTAACTTTTTGAATTCATATTTTCTCCATAATAATATGGAATTTATGGGATTTGTGTCCAATCTTACAAAGGGTCAACTAAACAGTGAATCATCCACCTGGCTCACTGAGAAGTGCACATATAAAACAATAACTGAAAAGAATTGTTTCACAAGAAAATCAAGGCAAAAGATATAGTTGTAATTGACTTGTGTAACATCCCAAAAAGATGTAAGCTGTTCATTCCTAATACGAGGTCTGTTCAAAAAATTCCGGAACATTCATAATTTTGCAACAATGGTATGTTGGAATGAAATACAGTTGGCATCCCTGCACACACCTTTGTTTAATGTGTAACTGCCAGAAATTTCATTGTTGTATGTCTTTTAGTTATTGTTCAGGGCTGTACTGAGTAAGACATCTTGTCACATAGTTTATGAATTTCAAGATGGCAGAGTTAGAGGAGCAATGCATCTGCATTAAATTTTGTGTGAAACTCAAGAAAACCTTTACAGGGACACACCAAATGATGCAGTAATTACAGGTTGAGATGCTAAGACCAAGATTCAGTCTTCACAATGGGTTGGGAAAGGCTCATCATATCACGCCAAATGTCAAAGTCATGCTGATAGTTTTCTTTGATTTTGAAGGATTAGTTCACTATGAATTTGTGACACAGGGACAAAATGGTTAATTAGTGGTACTATCATGATGTGTTGCAACACCTGCAAGAAAATGGGCTGAAATGTGGACACAATTTGTGGCTCTTGCATCACGATAACACACCCAAATGGTCATCCCCGTTGGTGCATCACTATTGCACCAAAAAAAAAAAAAAAATCACTATGCTGCCTCATCCTCGGTACTCTCCAGACATGGCCCTGTGGACAATTTTTTATTGAAAAAGTTGAAAAAAAACATTAAAAGAAGAAAGATTTGCAATGATAGACAAGCTAAAAGCAAATTCGCAGATGTAACTTCACACAATCCAGCAAGAAATGTAGCATGACTGCTTCTGGAAATGAAACGGCACTGGGAGCAGTATATCAATTATGTAGGAGAGCATTCTGAAGGAGGCCATGCACAATAAGTAAAAAGTAAGTGTAGAAAAATTTTGTGGACAAATTTCAGGAATATTTTTAACTGATCTCGTATGACTTTGATGAAATTATCTCTATCTGTCCATTGGATTTTGCATGCAATTTACAATACATAGCATTGGTAGGTAAAACTTAATGCAGACCTGTGGGGAGAGAGAAGTGACCATTGTCTGACACAGTGTGCAGGTATGATACGGTGGCAAGACAAGGCTATGAAGAGCAGCATCAGGAGGCAGTGGGGCAGGAGATGGGGGGCAGGGTGGGGGGGGGGGGGGGGGGGGAAGCAAGGAAGGTAAGGAGCAGAGAAGTGGAATAGATTGGTGGATATGTTGGCAGAGAGTGGTCCACAATGAGGGTTTGGGGGCATGAATTGGGAGGAGCCGATAGGGCAGAGTGGGTGAAAACTGTTGGCTGGAGGGTGTGGGGACAGTAGGTTACCATACATTAAGGGCAGGATGATTTCAGAAGTGGAAAATGTGTTGTAAGTACAATTCTTGGAAACTATTGGGTGGAGGGTATGGGGACAGTAGGCTACCTTATGTCAAGGCCAGGATGATTTTGGGAGTGGAGAATGTGTTATAAGGATGACTCCCATCCACACAGTTCAGAAAACCTGGTGTTGGAAGGGAGTGCGCCACAGAGTGGTCCACTTCACTCTCAGCCAGTCTGGCAATGGCCATTCATCCTCATGGACAGCTGGTTGGTAGTCATTCAAATACAGAAGTCTGTGTAATTATTGTACCAGGTATACTACATGACATGTCTGCTTTCACAGATAGCCCAGCCTCTGTTGGAAGAGGATAAGCCTGTGACAGAACTGGAATGCAAAGTGCTGGGTGGGTGGATTGGACAAGTCTTGCACCTGGATCTTCCACAGAGGTATGATCCCTGTGATGAGGGGTTGGGACTGGGATTGGGATTGGTATAGGGATGGACTAGCATATTGTGGAGATTACAGTGGGAAGGATGTCCTTCATTTCAGAGCTTGATGGTAGATGGTTCAGTATGGAGTGAGTGGTGTTGGGTACAAAGGGGATGCTCCTTTGTAGCTGATTCCTAGGGGTGGTGGGAGGATAGATGTGTGTAGGGATGTGGCACAGGAATTCTGTTTGCAGACTAGGCCAGGGAGATAGTGCCTGTTTCTCAATGCCTTTGTGACACCTTTAGCATACTGGGCATGAGAGATCTTGCCACTGCAGATACACTGTCCCCCAGGTGCCCAGGCCATATAGGAGAGATTTTTTGGTGTGGAAGGGATGGCAGTTGTTGGTACTGTTGGTGGTTGGTGGGTTTAATGTAGATGGAGCCATCAGAGCCATCAGAGACAAGGAGATCAGTGTCTAGGAGGGTGACACACTGGGTTGAGGAGGACCAAGCAAAGCAGGTGGGAGAGAAGGCATTGAGGTTGTGAAGGAATGGCCCTGAGTTCAGCTCAGAAGATACCATCGATGAACCTGAACCAGACAAGGAGTCTGGGGTTTTGGAGGGCTAGATGGCCTATAAAAGGTTGGTGTAAGAGGATACCATGCAAGTGCTCATGGCTGTACCAGAGAATGTTTGTTTACCTTCCCTTCAAAGGAGAATTAAATGTGCGTTAGGATCAAGTTAGTAAGGTGTATGAAGAATGAGGTAGTGGGTTTGGAGTCTGAAGGACTTCCGTAGCAGCAACACTATGACTGTTAAGGATGTTCTTTTATCGGGAAGTTTCATCACAGTGATGTAGGGATCCAGGAGGTAAAGGTGTGAGGATGGTGCAGAGTTATTGAAAGAAGTGGTTAGTATCTTTCATGTGAGAGGCTAGATTTTGGGCAGTAAGTTGAAGGTGTAGCTCAATGAGGGTCAAAATTCTTTCAGTGGGAGCACAATAACCAGCTACAATGGGTAGTCCTGGATTGATGAGTCTGTGAATTTTGGGGAACATGTAGAAGGTGAGTGTGCATGGTATTGTAGGGGTGAAGAGGGAAATGGATTTAGGAAAGAGATTCTGGGAAGAGCCTAAGGACTTCTAGAATGGGGTCAACATTGCAGCATTTATAGGTGAAGCAGTCAGACAATTGGCAGAGGGCTTCCTCCAGGTAGTCACTGGGATTCATAACAACATTGGTGGAACCTTCATCTGTAGGTAGGGTATTTAGGTGAGGATCTGTTTTGAGGCTGTGTATGGTTGTCCTTTCTTCTGCTGAAAAGTTGGCGCCCTTAGGAAGGGACCTGGGGAAGGCTTGTGAGGCCAGGTTGGAGATAAGGAATTCCTGGAAGCTGACCAGGGCTTGGTTACATGGGAGGGAGGGAGGATCACAGTTGGATGGTGGTATGAACTGGGATTGGGTTGGTTTTGGTTGGAGAGATTGGTGGCAAACAAATGTTTCCACTACAGGGATCAGGAGAAGGAGAGTAGGTCTTAAACAAGTCCAACATGGTTAAATGTAGGTGTAGGGCTGAAGGTGAGGCATTGAATAGAACTGAACCTTCTGTAGGGCTGAGGATTTTGGTGGAAATGTTAACAACAATGTTCTGCAGATTGTTTCAGTTCTGGATATACTGGAGTGCTGGTGAGGAGTTTATGGGCATACGGGATGTTGGAAAGGTCAGCTAGGTAGGGTCTGAGTGCAATGAGGGGCTAATGAGAAGGTACACTGTCAGTAGGATCATACTTGGGTAGTGGTGCCCCAAGGCAGCAGAAGGATGTCACAAGGCTGGATAACTTGTGGAGATTGTGTCTCCACAACATCCTAGTCCATCCCTATGCCACTCCCAGTCCCAGAATCTGGCCACAGCAATAATATCTCTGTGGAAGCCCCAGGCACAAGACCTGTCCAGTCCACCCACACAGCTTTTCCTATTCCAATCCTGTCACAGGCTTGTCCAACCCGATCAGATGCTGGACCACCTGTGGAAGTGGCCACGTCATATACCAACTGTGTTGCAATCAGCTGTCCACCAGGATGAATGGCCATTGCCAAACTGTGGCTGAGAGCAAATTGGACCAACATGTGGCACAACATGCAGCTGAACATAATATGCTTGATTTCAAAGATTGCTTCACAACCCCTCCATCACCAGGTTTTCTGAACTGCATAGATGGGAATTATCCTTACAACAAATTCTCCATTCCAAAAATCTTCCCAGACTCAACCTATGGTGACCTACTGTCCCCACACCCTCCACCCAATAATTTCTGTCCCCTCTGTCTTACCACCTCCTCCAATTTCACGTTCCCTTGCTCTCATTATGCACTGCTCTCTGCTAATGCACCCACCAGTCTTTCCATCTTCTTTGCTCCTCTCCTTTTCCCCTCCCCCTTTCCCTCCCCCTTTCCCTCCTCCACAGCCACCCGACTCTGCACCTTGCAGCCTTGTTTTGCCACCATCTAGTCCCTGCATGCTCTGCAAAGCAGCACTCATTTCTCTCCCCACACCTGTACCCCCTCACTTGCCACTGTAGATTGCTGCTTCTGTCTGATGTAATTACATTGTGGCCAGATTGGTCAGAGCTAGAACTCATGTCTGTATGGGGTCCACTTGCTTGTGAGAATGTCTGTGTGTTTCCTTTCTGAAGAAGACATTGGCCATAAGCTCAGTGTGTAACAGTTCTTTTGTTGTGTCTTTCTACAGTTCAAAGTGTCATCTTTAAGTTAAGTAGCAATCTATCCTTTTATAATATTGTTAATCCAGACCTCAGGCTGAGCTACAGATCAGTCTAACACCACAACATAGACTCTGTCTTTCAAACAAAATCGTTAGTAGTATTTCAATACAGACAGTGTAAAACAGATGTATGTGCATTAAAAAAGAAACTCCTGCAAGCAGTAAAAGCAGAAAATGAGGAAAACAAACTCCACAAAACACAAGTAATCAATATGATTTTGACAGCATAACCAATATTTTAATTTTAGATGAAATTGGTAATAACATTTCAATATAAAAGGTGAATATATGTATTTAGCACATAAGTGGCAAAAGCATAAAGTGAAAGAAAGTCCATCCACAAAATAAGATCAATTCATAATTTAGTAGCATTCAGATGTATCTAGCTAACAGCTGTTCATTGGCTACCACACTGTCCTCCCACTGGCGGCCTCCAATTTGACAGGAAGATGTGTTGCCAGCATCTGCTCTTTATCATGAACAAGAGCAGCATGTAGGCAGCCCTTTGTAAGGCTTATCACATTTTGTAACTCTGTTATTCACTGATCCACTGAACACAAAACATTTAGCACCACAACTAATCATTTTGATTCTTCAGAGTATTTTGTGCAAATATGGGCAGCAGTTCCACTCACAAAAAAACTTGAGATTAAATGACAAGAATTCTCGTCCTCTCATAGTGAGATTCATTATTTCATGTTCCATAGATTCCATCAAGAAGGAGAAACTTGAGGGATGTGAAACAAATTATGTTGAACAATAATAAAAGACAAGCAAATTATAGAAATTTGACATTCATGATGCATTAACAATAAACTATCATTACATTGCTTAATTGTATTTGTGTTCATGCCAGCTAAATTTAACCCAGTAAGTTATATGTCAATCACAGGTAGAGTGTTATCAAGTCTAGTGGCTCCAAAACTGCAACACTGTCCTCCACCTGTCATCCCACTTGCCACTGCAATCTGTCAATCACAAAGTTCCATAATGGAAATTGCAGTTGGAACAATACTTAAAGATAAATTACTGATACAGGTGCCCAGTTTCTGAATGTTGTTGCCTGAGTCGATGAAGGTAGGTAGGGGGGTAGGGAAGGATGCAAGAAGGGGGGCTGTGGAAAAGAGGCGGGTCTCTGGACAAGTGACTTCATGGCCATACAACAAGATGTAAAAAGTACAGAGGGTACCTCAAAAACAGATGAAGGATGTAGGAAGAGGGAAAGAGGGGGGGATGGTGGGGGGGAGGGGGAGGAGACAAATGTGATAATGAAGAGGGGGGCAGGCAGGGGAGAGGGGAGGGAGGGGAAAATGGAGTAGAGGAGAGCAAGGCGAAAAAGAGAGGGAGAGGGGAGGAGGAGGAGAGAGGGAGAAAGAGAGAGAGAGAGAGAGAGAGAGAGAGAGAGAGAGAATACTCACATGGTTGGGGGAGGGGGGGGGGGAAGAAGAAGAGTGGTGGGAGAACTCAGTGCATGATCTGTACAGAGGAGGAGTGGTATGGACAAAACAGAGAAAGCAAAAGTAAGGGTGAGGGAACAAGTTAGCAGAGGTTTAGGCCAGGGGAATTGCAAGGATGCAGGATGTGTTGGAGAGACAGTTCCTGTCAGTGTAGTTCAGAGAAACTTGTGCTGAAAGGGGATATCAAAATGGTCCTTGTAGTGAAGCAGCCATTGAAGTCATTTGTTTTGTGGTGTGGAGCATGCTTGGCAACTTGATCCTCAAGTCCACAGTTTACCACAGTTCAACACTGGCCTTTCATGTGAGTAGACAGTTGGTTACTTGTCATGCCCACAAAGAATGCTTTACAGTAATTGCATCAAAGGTGATATATAACATGGCTGATTTTGCACATGTACTTGCCTTATATTGAGTAGGAAATGTCTATGACTGGACTGCGATGGGGGTGGGTACACGGGACAGGTCTTGCACCTTGGGCGACCACAAGGGTATGACCCATGGGGTGCAGGAATGGAAGCAGTATTAGAATAATGATGAACAAGAATATTATTTTAGTTGGGTAGGTGGTGGAACATTACTTTGGAGGATGTGGGTAGAATTTTGGGCAGGATAGCCCTCACCTCAGGGCACAACGCAAGGTAGTTGAAGCCCCAGTAAAGGACATGGTTGAGCTTTTCAAGGCCAGGGTGATACTAAGTGATTAAAGGAGTACTAGTTGCTGACTGATTAACGGGTTTAATGGAAGGAAAAGTGATACTATGAAAAAAAGTTGTACCTCCAAAGTTGTATTAAGTGTCTGATGTTTCCTCTTATCACTAATGCAATATTTATTTGATTACATTGGTATTTTTCAAAGCAAATAGTGTCTCTTTTTATTTAGTCATTAGTACTACGCCTATTTGGTGGGAGGTGATTTATCCTTATATAAATATTCCATCCTGAATTTTCCATCAATGTATTAAAAATACATACAAAATATTTACACACTTCACTTTACACAGTAAAAATTGTGTGTTTAAAGATGTATGTTATAATTACAAAATATTCTGTATCCACTTAATGGTTGAAGACCAAGTAGCCAATTTTTAGAATGAATCTATTAAATAAGAAAGAAAGAGTAATATAGCACTTCTGTTTCCTGTCAGTTATTGATGACAAACAACTGAGAGCCTTTGCCAATGTAACATTCTGGGGACTAAAACCTGAGATGACTATGACCTGGTTGTGAAGTAGGCGTTCATACCAACACAGGCCATTGTGTGAAAGCATCTACAATGCCACATTTCAGTTAATTACTATAATTAAACAATCATCAGGTTATTATTGTACTTCATACATTAAGAGGATAGGACTGGCTACTTCTCATCAAATGAATGTGAAGCAAGAAATTAAGTGAAATGATACTTATGACAGTTGTTACACTGGGAAATCACTTCTTTATATTAACCCAAATTATACATAACAGTAGCAAGTAATGTATCAAAATATGTCCAACAAAAACATAATTTATCATAAGGTTTATTGTGCAGTTTTTTGTCTGACTTACCTAAGGCAATGCTTCACAGGTGAAAACATTCAAAGTCCAAGTTGCTGATGGTTTCCATGCTCATGTAAGGTTTCACTTGCCTCCGGGACTGCGAGAATATGAAGACATGATATTTCCATTGGTACTGCATGTGTAAGTAGCAGTTCTTATGAATATGTTTCTTCATTTTATTTACAAGTGTGACTGCATGAATTATCTGTTTGGGAAATATTTCAAATGTAGGGGGTGACCGATTATATGAAAATGTATACAACACTAGATAACTAGTAATGCCAACTGACATAAAATGTGGCTTCAGTGCCCCTCTAGTTTTTCTCTGTTCCTGAAGGTTGCCATATTGAAGTAAAGCTGTGTCTTATTAAACATAAATTTGAATAAAGTGGGAATGAATTGTAATATTGTAGAGATACATGGGAATGGCAATGTACAGAGCTATAAAACAGGACCGCTGTTAGGATCAGCCATGAGTAAATTAACTGTCAAGTTTCAGTTCATAGACTGAAGATTGGGAAACTAGGGTTCATCTAGAGCAAAATGTTGGACACATATTTTATTTATGGCAGATCACATAATGTTGCATCACCCTTTGTACCCAAGATCTATAATGCACACTTGTATGATGGCAATTGACTGACAATCCTTACAGTGGAAGAAATTCAAGAGTAGGTGGCTGTGTTCGAGCACTGGGTTTCAGCCTCTCTTCATCATCAGACATCATGAGCATGACACCACAATATGCACACTCACTCCCAGTACAGTCACCTGCACTAAACAGATACACTTAACACACAATTCTCACACATTGTGAAGAAAACGTGACTAGGTCATCAGGGTCTCCGAGCCAATAACGCCATATGGCTTCACTTACTTTCAAAATGTTGTGAATGTGAGTGAATTATGCACTAGTTTGAGTGACACAGGAAAGTAGATCTTTTCAGATGAAAGTTGAACACAAGTTCATGAGTTCATTCAGCTGTTACCAGGGATGACGTATTTCAATGTTCAGCTACTTGTACTACCAAATACGATAAGAAGGGTGCAGTCATCACAATATAAATTACCTTATTTCATAATGCAGTTGTCAGTGCAAATGTAGATGTAAGCACCTTCAACAACTCATTTATGTGGGAAATTAACTTTAGTATTCTGTCTGTGAATGTTTAGGAGATAACACTTGATGCAGAGCATATACATAAGAATGGTGTGTTCTCAAACTTATTAAAAGTACCTGAATTCATAGTCTCATGGTGACAAAAATTATTAAAATCTTCTCATACTTCCACCTGTATTGTGGTTCAGCTTGTTACTGGTTCATCCTCAAACTGAAGTAGGCAACACAGATGTGGTGCTTAAATCAATGCCCTACTTGGGAATATATTGAGCACTACTGATGTAATTCATTCACAAGTCACATTCCATTAATTCTGTAATAGAGGCGAGCCATGTTTAGCTACCTCTGTAACACATACCAACAATAGATTATAATTATTGTTGAATCACTGTAGAAAGATACCTAATAGATGCAATGGGCTGGGCAAAGCAGCTCCTGATGACAACTGCAACCAATCACATCATACAATTTTGTATATGCCCCTATGGCAACACCTCAGTGTTGCTGGAACTCTATAGGCAGCTACTGTTTTCTCCTACAACCATTTGCACTTTGCATTGCCATTTGCACTTTGCATTGCCGGCTGACAGGGATCAACTTACACCAACTCAACTGTTATGGCAATCACAGACACTGATAATTAGGGGTATTACATTGCTGGCCATTAAAATTCCACCACTGAAAAGAAGGCATGCAACAAACATAAAAATGACATGAGGTGTACTGTAAGCTTGGATATGGAAATGGTTAGAATTTCAGCACAATCACACAAAGTAGGTAGCAGTAAAGCTATTTGAATTCTGTATATAAAGAAAGATTATGCTGTGGGTCTGTCATTCATAAATCACATTTTAATATCAGTTCTTTGTTAGAAGATCATGTTATGTCTTGTGTAAGAAGTAGGAATGTCTACCAACACGTGTTGTAATTTGACACTTTATGTTTTTTTTCCAAATTATGTTTCAAAAAATATTTTTATAAATAAAAAACATCTTATAATGAATGATATTACGTACAGACATATAAAGATCGCTTTTAAAGCTCAAAATAATGAGTTCCAAAATTTTGAAGGTCACCAATAATAAAATCCCAAGTGTTATTGTGCCCTGGACTTTGATTAAAATATTCTGTAACTTGAAGTCAAGTTTTAGTTTCTGTGTAGCTATGAAGTCTAACCATGTATTTCACAACAGTTTGCTGTGAACATAAATCTTCGAGGAGCTGGCTTGAGCACTGTGGCTGTACACTGATCAACCAAATATTATGACCACCAACCTACTATTGACATGAACCCATCCAGGCAATAGCAGCATCACATGGTGAGGAATGACTCCTATTCAGAAACATTCATGGTGCATTTAATATCAGTGAGCATGCTGTCCGTGTGCAGAATGGGGAAGGCGTGCAATCTATCCAAGTTTGATTGAGGGCAGATTGTGATGGCTTGGAAGGCCAGCATGAGCATTTTGGAAACTGTATGACTTGTCGGGTCTTTCGCGAGTGCTGTGGTAAGTGTCTGCAACTCATGGTGAAACTAAGGTGAAACCACACCCAGACATCATGGAGTTGGGCAGCCACTCCTCATTAAGACATTGGATGTCGTAGGCTGGGCAGACTGGTAAAACAGGACAGATGGTGAACTGTGGTGAAACTAACATCAGACTTAGATGATTTTAATGCTAGGCAGAATAAGAGTGCGCATGAACACACAGTACACCGAAGACTCCTAATTGTGGGCCTCTACAACCAATGACCCATGCACGTGCTAATGTTAACACCACAATATCAGTAACTATGACTGAAATGGGCAAGTGACAATCAGAATTGGTCATTGGCACAGTGTCAGAGCTTTGCATGGTCTGAGTAATCCCAATACCTACTTCATGATACCAATGAGAGGGCATGAAACTGTCATCCTCCAGGGGAACAGCTCCTTGACACTTGTACTGCGGGCAGAGACAAGCTGGTCACAGCTCCATTATGTTCTGGGGAACACCCACATGGGCATCCATGGGTCCAGTGGAGCACATGCAAGGCACCATGATGGCCAAGGAGTATCATACACTGGTTGCAGACCACGTACACCTCTTCATGATGATCATGTTTCCCCAATAGCAATGGCGTTTTTCATAAGATAATGCACAATGTCACAGGACCAGGAGAGTGGTGGAGCAGTTTGAATAACACTGCGGCAAGTTGCTATTGATGTGCTGGCCCTCCAGCTCACCATATCTGAGCCTAATCGAACACATCTGAGATGTGACTGAATGTGATCTCAGAGCTCAGCACCCACTCCCCAGAATTTATGGGAATTATGCGACTTTTGTGATGTAGATGTGGTGCCAGCTCCGACCAGCAACCTAAAACAGCTTCATTGCTTCCATGCCATAATGTGTTGCTGTTGTTATCCATGCCAAATGTGGACATACTGACTATTAGGTAGGTGATCATAATGTTGTGGCAGATCAGTGCACCAAGTGAGGTGGCGCAGTGGTTAGCACACTGGACTCGCATTCAGGAGGACGACGGTTCAATCCCACGTCCGGCCATCCTGATTTAGGTTTTCCATGATTTCCCTAAATGACTCCAGGCAAATGATGGGATGGTTCCTTTGAAAGGGCATGGCCAACTTCCTTCCCCATCCTTCCTTAATTCGATGAGACCGATGACCTCACTGTTTGGTCTCTTCCCCCCCAAACAATCCAAATCCAATCCAAATCCAGAACAGTGCATTTATCTCATGCTACTGGCAAGCAATTGTCACTCAACAGACAAACTGTCATCACTTTCAGTCTCTAAGGAAATAACATTAAATTCTTCTTCGCTTTCTGAGCTGCTGAGCTCAATTTCAAACTCGGGATCACTACAACCATCCTTTTTTGAAAGCATTGCCTGAATAACAATACAGGAGAGTGTCTGAAAGTGTGCATTTTGCTGGAAAGTATCCAAATCAGCACACAGTAAAGACGATATCTAGTAGGAATCACCTCAACTAAAGTCCACCCCCAGTAGCTGAGTGGTCAGCGCAACAGAATGCCAATCCTAAGGGCCCGGGTTCGATTCCCAGCTGGGTCAGAGATTTTCTCTGCTCAGGGACTGAGTGTTGTGTTGTCCTAATCATCATCATTTCATCCCCATCAAAGCGCAAGTCGCCGAAGTGGCGTCAAATCGAAAGACCTGCACCCGGTGAACAGTCTACCGACAGGAAACCCTAGTCACATGACATTTATTTTTACCTCAACTATAGCCCAATAGCCAGCCTACAAATGTAGTGCTAGATGCTAACTAATAGCCAAACATATAACTATCATTGCTGAAATGGATATGAGCAGGGTGTATTTTATTGAAAGTCTGTTCTTAAGTTACCCGCATACACCCAGGATTTTAAATTTCTGTCAGAATAATAAAAATGAGATGACTCAGCATTTTATGTTAAGGGGCCAGATTATGGTTTATCATTCCACAATACAGCTGCTCACATTGGTTGGTCCCACGGCTAACATCTGAATGTGCTATCAATGTCGCTGTGCCACTAGCAGTCAAGAGGACAGAGGTGCAGCATCAAACAGCCACGTCACATACCTTGAGTATGCAAATGGGTTTGTTTGCAGCAAAACAAGGATCCACATAGACAGTACATTGATGTCTGGAACACCACAAACTGTCAACAAAGTGACATTGCTACAGCTTCCCTCAACACACAGCAGAGAGTGCTGCACTGACAGTTGTGAGTGACAAGAACACTGGACACCACGTCATTTTTCAGATGAGTCCTGGTTCCAAAAATAGCATAATGATAGATATATCCCTGTGCAGAGGCTCTTGGGAGATTGAAGGCTGCCAGACTGTATTTGCCTGAGTGCAATTAGATACACAATGTGATCACCTCTGGTTCACATAACTGCTAATATGGACAGCAGGCATTATACACTGATGACCCAAGACATTATGACACCCTGCTTAACAGCTTACTCATCCATCCTTGGAACAAATGCATCACTGATTCTGTGTATCAGGGGTCTGACTTTATTGGTAGGTTTGTGGAGGTATGTGGCGTTAGATGTCTATGCGCAGGCCACTTAATTTGCATAAATAATGGGCCGATGATTTGCATATGTGGTGATGGTGCCTGACAGCAACCCAGATGTTTGTAGGATTTACATCAGGCAAATTTGTTCATTGAGACATCAACATGAGTTCACCACAGTGCTCCTCAAACCACTGTAGCACAGTTCTGGCACCAAGACATGGACAATTATACTGCTGAAAGGTGACATCGCTGTTGGGAAAGACATCAAGCATGAAGAGATGCAGATGGTTCGCAACAGTCAATGTGTCTTCAATTACTACCACAGATCCCATGCAAGTGCAGGAGAAGGTCTCCCGCAGCATAATACTGCTCCCACCAGCCTTTGTCCATGGGGGCTGCATGTTTCAAGCTGGTGCTCTCCTCAGTGATGGTATTTGTAGAGACCTTCATCCTGTTGTTGTTGTGGTCTTCAGTCCTGAGACTGGTTTGATGCAGCTCTCCATGCTACTCTATCTTGTGCAAGCTTCTTCATCTCCCAGTACTTACTGCAACCTACATCCTTCTGAATCTGCTTAATGCATTCATCTCTTGGTCTCCCTCTACGATTTTTACCCTCCACACTGCACACCAATGCTAAATTTGTGATCCCTTGATGCCTCAGAACATGTCCTACCAACTGGTCCCTTCTTCTTGTCAAGTTGTGCCACAAACTCCTCTTCTCCCCAATTCTATTCAATACCTCCTCATTAGTTATGTGATCTACCCATCTAATCTTCAGCATTCTTCTGTAGCACCACATTTCGAAAGCTACTATTCTCTTCTTGTCCAAACTATTTATCATCCATGTTTCACTTCCATACATGGCTACACTCCATACAAATACTTTCAGAAATAACTTCTTGACACTTAAATCTATACTCGATGTTAACAAATTTCTCTTCTTCAGAAAGCCTTTCCTTGCCATTGCCAGTCTACGTTTTATATCCTCTCTACTTTGACCATCATCAGTTATTTTGCTCCCCAAGTAGCAAAACTCCTTTACTACTTTAAGTGTCTCATTTCCTAATCTAATACCCTCAGCATCACCCGACTTAATTTGACTACATTCCATTATCCTCATTTTGCGTTTGTTGATGTTCATCTTATATCCTCCTTTCAAGACACTGTCCATTCCGTTCAACTGCTCTTCCAAGTCCTTTGCTGCCTCTGACAGAATTACAATGTCATCGGCAAACCTCAAAGTTTTTATTTCTTCTCCATGGATTTTAAAACCTACTCCAAATTTTTCTTTTGTTTCCTTTACTGCTTGCTCAATATACAGATTGAATAACATCGGGGAGAGGTTACAACCCTGTCTCACTCCCTTCTCAACCACAGCTTCCCTTTCATGCCCCTCGAGTCTTATAACTGCCATCTGGTTTCTGTACAAATTGTAAATAGCCTTTCGCTCCCTGTATTTTACCCCTGTCACCTTTAGAATTTGAAAGAGAGTATTCCAGTCAACATTGTCAAAAGCTTTCTCTAAGTCTACAAATGCTAGAAACATAGGTTTGCCTTTCCTTAATCTTTCTTCTAAGATAAGTCGTAGAGCCAGTATTTCCTCACGTGCTCCAACATTTCTACGGAATCCAAACTGATCTTTCCCAAGGTCGGCTTCTACCAGTTTTTCCATTTTTCTGTAAAGAATTCATGTTAGTATTTTGCAGCTGTGACTTATTAAACTGATAGTTCGGTAATTTTCACATCTGTCAACACCTGCTTTCTTTGGGATTGGAATTATTATATTCTTCTTGAAGTCTGAAGGTATTTCGCCTGTCTCATACATCTTGCTCAATAGATGGTAGAGTTTTGTCAGGGCTGTCTCTCCTAAGGCCGTCAGTAGTTCTAATGGAATGTTGTCTACTCCCGAGGTCTTGTTTCGACTCAGGTCTTTCTGTGCTCTGTGCTTCACACAGTATTGTATCTCCTATTTCATCTTCATCTACATCCTCTTCGATTTCCATAATATTGTCCTCAAGTACATTGCCCTTGTATAGACCCTCTATATACTCCTTCCACCTTTCTGCTTTCCCTTCTTTGCTTAGAACTGGGTTTCCATCTGAGCTCTTGATATTCTTTCAAGTGGTTCTCTTTTCTCCACAGGTCTCTTTAATTTTCCTGTAGGCAGTATCTATCTTACCCCTAGTGAGATAAGTGTCTACAGCCTTACATTTGTCCTCTAGCCAGCCCTGCTTAGCCATTTTGCACTTCCTGTCGATCTCTATTTTTGAGATATTTGTATTCCTTTTTGCCTGCTTCATTTACTGCATTTACTACCTTCAACCAAGGTGTAGCAAAAATGTGATTCACCTCAAAATCCAATATGTTTCCATTGATTGGCAGTTGAATCCCAATGGTCCCATGCCCACTGCAATCATAACTGATGAAGTTGTTGGGTCAACATGAGAACATGTAGGGATAGTCTACTGTGGAGCTCAGTAGTCAGCAATGTACCATGAACAGTGTGCTCTGAAACACTTGTGTATGCATCAGCATTATACCCTTTCAGCAGATCATCATCTATTCTACTTTCTAGAGCAGCAGAAGAGTTGTGAATGTCCAACCATTTAGCACATGGTGGTAGTTTCATTGCCCTTCTACCTCTTTCCGCAGGTTCTCATGAGAGTAGCACATGAACATTCAAGCAGCTTCACCATTTCTGAGGTACTCATTCATGGGCTTTGTATAATAATAATCTGCCCTGTGTCAAAATTACTTATCTCAATGGATATCCCCATTTGCAGCCCATATCTTCACTAAGGTGATCCCCCCTTCCATGTTTGCTGTGCTTACATATTTTTGTTACCACATCACGTGCCCACAATGCCACCAGGTGGCATCTATCACAGTGGGCAGTGGCCATAATGCTTCGGTTTATCAGTGTATTCCTGATGTAAGCAAGCAGCTTTGCTATATCTTTGAGGCTCTGTGACATCATACTTCAACAAGATACCATAAGAATGCATATTGCCCATGCTAACTATCTTGATGTGGAGGGCATTCAACTAGGCCCTGGCTATCACATCCTACAGATCCCTCACCCATTGAAAACATGTGGTCATACGTTGCAAAGAAGCTATTGCATCATCACACCAGCCACTATTATCGGCAACCTCTGACATCAGGGTGATGTACCCATAGCTGTCATTGCCAATTTATCTTTGAAAATCTCTCATACAATAAATAAATACAAAAATATACTTGCACTCTGAGACTCTTTTATTTATTGTTATTACAATAAACAGCTGCATTGTCCCCAATCAACTATGATGGTCTAGATGTATAGGTTTGTTTAATCTGTGGGAGAATGTAACAGAGATACTGAAGGAACTGAACTGGAAGACTCTTGAAGAAAGACGTAAACTATCCCAAGAAAGTCCATTAACAAAGTTTCAAGAACCACCTTTAAATGATTACCCTAGGAATATACTACAACCTCCTACATATCACTCATATAGGGATTGTGAGGATAAGATTAGAATAATTACTGAACACACAGAGGCATTCAAACAATCATTCTTCCGATGCTCCATACGTGAATGGGACAGGAAGAAACTCTAATACCTGGTACAATTGGAGGTGGCCTCTGCCATGCACCTTGCAGTGGTTTGCAGATTATAGATGTAGATGTGTATCCATGGGCATGTGCATTTGGAAGTCTGTGTGTTCTACTAGAGTAAGAGCAAGAGCTCAAAAGCTAGTACAAATATTGTTTTATTTTGGGTGTTTCTATGCACTACACACAAGTCCGATATGGGTGAGTTGTTGCGTTTCCTTTATTTTACTTAGGTATCCACCCAAGATATATTTCTCATGCTGGAGGAGATAAAAAAATCAGTGAATAGCTTTATACATCAAACATGGATTCTCAGCTCAAAAACTTTAACTGAAGCATGAAAACATCATTTGAATAAAACATTATGTAAATCATGGTAGCTTGAAACTAAGCTTAACACAAAAGTAGTGATTATTGTTTTTTATCATTCAGTAGTGACATTATTAATTAATGAATTCATTTAGTCTTCTACTAATAACTATACTTTTAGAGCTGCTGAGTAGTGTTCCATGTTATATTAAAGGGAGTAATTTAACAAGTATTTGTTTAAAAATTGATACTGATACTTTAAATAAGAAGATCTTAACAGGTTAAGAGTGAGAAAGATGAGGAGAAACATGAAGTGAGAAAGGCAATAAGTACTCGAAAAAGTTTTGCACCATCTGCATATCGACAAATTTGTAACATAAAGAATTACTTTATTGTGAAATAAAAACAAAACAATAAACAACATAATGGCATTTTCTTTGAAAGTGCACATCAAATCAAAAACCTACTGCTGTGTAACATTCAGTACTGTATTACACTGCCCCCACACATTGTAATCTGCTTGGATCCTTCTTGACACGCTGCCCATGAGGTGACTGACTGATATCTGCTCAAGCCTTTCGGTTGAATCTTTGCCTTGTGGAGGAAGGATTGCACACAGCTGTTATGGAGTGCTCATACATTATCATCTTTAAACACAAATCCATCACTGATATACTGACTCTAGGTCTAGACAATGGGTTTGAACACCCTGTCTCAAAACTACACAGCCCTCAAATTGCCTTTCATAGCAATGAGAGGTGTCCACAGTCCATACATAGTACCAGTCCAGAATGTGATTGACCAATCTTAATGCCAAACCCGTGAACTGCATGCCTGAGACATGCATGGGTACCTACCTACCTGCCTCCACACTCTCCTACAACACTTAGACAAATCCTGAACTTGATGGCGAAGAAAACTTGACACCATCAATCCAGGTTCCATTCACAGTGTTCCTTTACCCACCACCTTTGGGCACCATGATGCTGTCAGGTTTATACCATTCTAGATAATGCTTATAATGCATGCCTAGAAGTCAGAGTGATCAAGTGGAGATGGTTGAATACTGCATAGATCCACACAGCCATCTCAGTTACCTTCACAGTGTCAACTCTCAGTTCTGACACAATTTGTAGCTTGTTGTCATAAGCTTGTGTTATTGAGTGTAGGTGATATTATGATGCAGACCTCCAGGTTTTATGTCTTGACTGTTGATTAGTGTCACTATGGTGTAGACCAATTCAGCATGCAACTTCCTGTGCTGACAAGCTTTCTTCCCATAAAGCAACAACGCAGGCATAGTCTAAGCTTGAAATGAGCCTGAGCGGTGTACACAACCCAGCTTGTCCCATTCGTGCTTGGATACACAGTGCACTCTGTTGCCCTGGAATGCAGGTTTATTTTAGTACAGTTCCACAGGTGAATGTATATAGTGATTCCCTGCACTCAAATGAGTATTGAGAAAGTGGTTCCAAATAAAAAAAAAAAAAGTAAACTATGCAAGTCACAAGGGTGGTGAAAGCTGTTTCTGAACAGTGGCTTTTCGTTCATCCATTGCTTTTCTTAAAACTCCTGTATATCTTTCTTACCATTCACAGAATTTTATTTATGCCCCAAGAGCTTGAGACTTATTATCTATGTCCTCTCTTTGTATATTCATAACATGGAAATTCAGATTACACTGTAGTTTCAACTTGCTTTCTCCCCATAGCTCCGGTTAGGTGCATGTAGGTTGCATATAATGTGAACATCTCTTGGTCCACCTCCTCCCAACTCCCAGCTCATCTCCTCTTCCTTCCCTTCTTTCTGTCCATTTCTCCAGCCTCTCTCTCTGTCCATCTCTGCCTCTCACTCCCTGTACATCCACTTCTGCCCCTTCTCTCCCTAATCATCCCCTCCTGTCTTCCCCCTCCACCCTCTCTCCATCTTCTCCTCTACCCTCCTCAACCTCCCTCATGCATGCCCATCTGCGCATGTAGCCCCAGCAACAGAGGTCAATAAAGCAGGCTGACACTATTATTACTACATGCCTCTTGTGCAGCACACCCTATGTGTCAAGGGCTTGGAAATTCTTTTTCCCGTGACATGTAGGCTGCCATGCAGAGCTGGCTGAAAAAGCAGGCCAATATTACTCCAACACAACACACCTATTGTGCTTGGAAGTCTACACACTGGGGACTGAAAAACGATTTCTTGCAGGTTGGTAATGCAAGTTAATACTATTCCCACATAACACACCTATTATAAAGGGCAGCCTATGTAACTATTTGAGCTAAAGCACTATAACACCCCCCCCCCCCCCCCCTATATCCCATCACAATGGTGGCCCTCTCAGGGCAAAGACTTTGTGTGCCATATTCGGTCCACTGCAGTCCAAAGGACTGGAAGGAGTCACCAGACATACATACATATTCTCAGCTTTACATATACTAAGATCTATACTGAAGAACCAAAGAAACTGGTACACCTTGTCACGAACCCACTCTACTGTGCAGGAAAAGTTATCTCCATAAGGAAACCATTACAGTGTGGCTAATGGCTGTATAGTACTTTAGTAGAGCTGGCCATTATGTCTCCTTTGTTGATGCTGATGAGTCTGCGTTGTCCATGTGGCTTCTCGTTGTCTAGGTGATGATTCCTTGGCTGCTCTGGGTCCAAGAAAAGGAGCGGGTTTTTTAATTATCACTGGACTATCGAAATCATGACGCAGTATTCCACGGTTTCTTTGTATCAAAAACACACTTTTATCGTCAAAATTAGATACACAACTACTCTCAACTGCGGCCAACACTCAAGTGTCCGAAAACCCATTGTAGACCAAAGATCACGGTCATAAGCTACAAAGAACATACAATTCCAATATCGATTATTGATCGCAACACCTAACTTAGTATTACCTTAAGCAAAAGCTTTTTTAACATGACTTTAGTGTATAATATAACAAAATGATGTCTATTTGTCAGTTCCATTACAATAGCCCCCCAAGAATTTTGTAAGTATGAAAATGTGAACAAAATTCTGACACCAGAATAACGGACCTGCCAAGAATATGATTTTAAATAAATTAAAATTTTTAATAGAACTGTTTTCTTTGAATTATGCTAACACTGAAATTGTCACACTAAGTAAAGGAACACATACAATTTTTAACCTTAGAGTAAATGAAATACAAAAGAAGATTCACAATTTTCACTGAGAAGAGTCCATAATGTTGTAGCACTTCACATGAAACCATTGAAAGACTGTAACTTTTAACTGCAGGCCTGTTTTATTTTCTTTTGTTGCCCACTTTTCACACTACTCACAGTCTGTCCCACATTGTCCATCTGCACATAGGTGACTTCCATTAAAAGGTCTGATTTCTGCTTTTCCTGCAGTGCGTCTGTTTCCAAAGCTTAGCTGTTTGTATTGCTTCATTGACTATAATGCCATGTTATCTAAAAATCACATACAGAGATCACCTTTTGGTTACATAATGTTTATATGTAAGTACATGGTTAGGATACATAGTTAACCTTCTGGTAATGTTTATCTAGTGGGAGAAGTTTACAGAATCTGTCTGAGTAATACTACAAAGGTATGAACTGGTCCAAAACAGATCCTTTAAAAAATAATAAATTCAATAAACTTGTAATACAAATGCATCAACATATTGGGTGTAAAATGTCTTATCACAGACTACAACACTTACTTCAAGGATAACAAAATTAAATTGTTTTCGAAAGTAAAGTTACAGGAAGTTTGTTACAAGGGTTCATATTCACAGTAAAAGTGCAAAGGTAGAATCATGGATGAAAGTTTTGGAATGGTATGTATCTATCAAAATTAAAAAATATTATTGCCTATGCTTTTGCAGTGGTTGAGAAAGAAATGTACAGTAATTCATGTGGTTTACTAAAAATTATTGTCTCCTAGTAGAGTTGGACATATCAAGCACTTAAGTGTGTAGTAATTAGGACTCTGCCTTTAAGATTAAAAAAATTAAAAAACTTAATTGTTGCAAGACAGATTTAGTGCTGATCAGTGGCTTGCATTATAAATGACGTCTCAACAAGTGTGGTGTGAGAAAGTTATACAAGCTAAAATTACACAAATTATCAAATATCAATCAAATTGCATAAACATACAGAAATATCAAGAACTAACATGGCAAGCATATTACACAGAAAATTCATTGCAAACACTTCATACAGTGAATACATATTAAACAAATAACAAACATTTTAAAGGGCACAAAACTGTATCAAAATCAGACAATTTTTTATATACAAAATTTCCAGTGAAAAACTTTCGTTGAGTCACCTTTTCACTTTCTCAGACTAGTCTTATCCCTTTTGTTTATACAATTTCAATGAGACAATATTCCTTAGCCCAAGAACTTTCCTGGATTTAGGATACACCAACCGGTATGCACTCGGGTGTGGATGCTCTACAATCTCAATGGACCCATGTATATATCAAAGAATTTCTTTATTTCAGAAGTTATAATTTTTGATTTCTCATGTGATTTTACTAAAACATAATCTCCAACTTTAAACTTGGTTGCTTTGATCTTGCCATCATGTCGTATTTTTCTCATTTCCCCCTGTTTTATCATGGTTTCTTTGGCTATGGCTTCACGTTCACGCATAGTCATCATTGTGCATGGTGGAAATTCTACGAGTTCATTGATAATGTTGTCTGGTTTTAGGTGAAACATAATTTCATGAGGTGAAAATCCTGTGGAAGTGTGCCGCAAGCTATTCATAACATCTTCAAAGTCTCGTACATGGTCATACCATGTAGGATGTTTATGACTGCAATATGTACGACCAATCTCGCGCATATACCTCTCAGCTGGGTTTGACGACGGATTATATACAGATATTTGAACATGTTTGATTCCTGATTTATCAACAAAGGCTTTCCAAACTTTTGACAAAAACTTAGAACCGTTGTCCGACAAGATTGCTTTTGGTTTCCCCACGTTTAAGAAATAGTCTTTTCAACTTTTGTAACTATCTCTTTACCTGTGGCTTTTCTGACAGGATACAACTTGATTAGTTTAGAAAATACATGCACCATGACAAAAATGTAGCAGTGGCCACTCCTACTCCTTGGAAGAGGCCCATAGAAATCAACAGTGACTAAGTCTAGAGGTTGTGCAGGAACAATGTTTTGCATTTCACCTTGACGTTTTCTGTTACTTACTTTGACTCGTTGGCACTTATCACAAGTTGACAATTCTTTTCTAACTTTCTTGGCCATATTGTAGAAGTATATGTTTTCTTGTAATTTCTGCATACACTTCTGTATGCCACAATGACCATAGCTCTCATGAGTATACCTAATTAAGCTCTCAGCTTCCTCCTCTGGCCAGCATAGTTTCCAATTGTCAGAGTCTTCATCAGTTCTCCTAAACAGAGTGCCTTTAAACACCTTATAGTACTTGTCTAATTTTTCATAGTTCTTTTTCCCTAAACAGCTCTTTACTAATTTCCAATTTGCATCACGGTTCTGGCTCCTCCTGATTTTATCACACAATGATCTAACAACTTTTTCATCTGTGACCCCTTTAATATACCTCATTTTAAACTGTTTTTCTTCATTCTGATCAAAAATTTCTGTTTCCCCTCCTACTGGTAGCCTTGATAGAGCATCCGCAACTATGTTGTCAGTGCCTTTAATATACTTAATTTCAAAGTTGAATTGTTGTAAATACAATGCCCATCTTGTAAGCCTATCATGATAGAGCTTGCATTCCTGTATATATCTTGAGGCTTTATGATCAGAGTACACTATTACCTTATGTCCAAGTAAATAGGTCCTGAATTTTGAAAATGACCACTGTATGGCTAATAGCTCTTTTTCTGTTACTGTATAGTTCTTTTCATGCTTCAGTAACATTCTGCTTGCAAATGCAATTGTAGCATGGACTGTCTTCCCATTGACTTCTTTTACTTGAAATAATTCAGCACCTAGCCCATAATCACTGCTGTCAGTATGTAAACAGAAAGGTAAATTGAAATCTGGTCTGTGTAACAGGTTCTGGTTATTCAGTTCCTTTTTTATTATGTCGAAAGGCTCTTGACAATCTTTACTCCACATTCAAACAGTGTCCTTCTTTAACAAGTTATTTAGACAGGGTGTGTTTAAGCTTTGTTTACTTACAAATTTTCTGTAGAAGCCACATAGCCCATAAAATGATTTCAGTTGTTTTCTGTCACAGGGTATAGGAAACCCTGCAATAGCTTTAATTTTGTCTGGATCAGCCATAATTCCTTTTTCTGATATGACATGTCCCAAAAATTTTAACTCAGGTACTGCAAATTTGCACTTTTCTAGTTTTAGTGTCATTCCTCCGCTTCTAAGTTTCTCACATGCCTGTCTTAAAAGCCCAACATGCTCATTCCAATCTTGTCCAATTACTAAAATGTCATCTACATAAATCACTAATTTGGATACAAGTTCCTGCCCAAGTACATGGTCTAAAGCTCTAATGAATTCTGCTACCGATGAGTTCAAGCCAAAAGGGACTACACAATACTGATAGCAATGACCATTGTAAAGAAAAGCAGTGTATTTCCTAGATATGGGTGCCAGGGGTACTTGGTGAAAGCCTGAGGTTAAGTCTAGACTTGACATTAATTTTATGTCCTTGAACTTGTGCAACAGCTCATCAATATTTTCAGGGTGGTCTGTTTCCCTGTATAAGATCTTGTTTAAAGGCCTGGAGTCAAGAACTATTCTCACTCCCCCATCCCTCTTTGACACAACTACCAGTGGGTTATTATAAGCACTGATACTCCTTTCAATAATGCCACACACTTCCATTTTATGTAATTCTTTCTCAACTGCTATATGTTTTGCTATGGGCACACCATATGGTTTTATGAAAAATGGGTCACATGGTCTTACTAGCAAAGTACATTCGCAACCCCTAACTTTCCCTGGAATGTTGCTAAAGACATCACTGTATTCCCATAACAAAGACTCTAGTTCCTGTTTTTGCTCATCATTTAGACCGCTAGCTTCTGAAATCTTAGCGTTTACCAGAGTGTTGAAATCTACTTCACTTAAATCTAGCTCTGTTATGTGTTTCTCAACATATCTTTTCTCCTTTACAAGATTTATAGTGTTAAATTTATCATTACACAAAACTGCATTTGATCTGACAAACTTGGTGGAGATACACCCCCCCATTTGGTGTTGTTATGATAAGTTTTTGTCCTCCCCAGTCAAATCTTGCATCTACACTCCGAATCCATGACATCCCGAGAATACAGTCCTCACTGAGGCCTGGTATAATTAGGCATCCATGTGTAAATGTGACTCCCTCAATTGTAAAACATAACAAAGTTTGTCTTTTCACAATTTTACTATGTTTTCCTGTAGCCCCTCTTATTTTCACCCCAATGACTGGCATTTCAATGTAATCTCTCTCGCACTTCAGCTTTTTGCTTAGAATTTCAGATATTCCTGACGCCTGACTCCCTGTGTCTATAAGGCACTTGCCTTCCCAGGTACCAACTTTTGCTCTAATGAATGGACTAACTATGTCATCACCTTTTTCAGGCTGAACATATTCATACAATAAATCATTTTGAATTTCACTGAAACAATGACTTTCTGACTTACAAGTACCTATATTACTGTCACCTTTATTATCTACGGTCATTACATTAACACACACATCATTAGCACTGTCGCTTGCATTGACAATTTCATTAATCCAAATATTTTCACGCATATAACATTGTTCACCACTAAGGAATTTATCCTTCAGTTGTACAACAATAATATGTTTAGTGTTTTGCCACCAATCAGGATATAAAATTTGAGACATATTAAGAATCATTTTTCTAAAATTGCTATCATTTTTAATTGCATAACTATTTAGCCCCCCCCCCCCCCATGAACCATGGACCTTGCCCTTGGTGGGGAGGCTTGCGTGCCTCAGCGATACAGATAGCCGTACCGTAGGTGCAACCACAACGGAGGGGTATCTGTTGAGAGGCCAGACAAACGTGTGGTTCCTGAAGAGGGGCAGCAGCCTTTTCAGTAGTTGCAAGGGCAACAGTCTGGATGATTGACTGATCTGGCCTTGTAACAATAACCAAAACGGCCTTGCTGTGCTGGTACTACGAACGGCTGAAAGCAAGGGGAAACTACAGCCCTAATTTTTCCCGAGGGCATGCAGCTTTACTGTATGGTTAAATGATGATGGCGTCCTCTTGGGTAAAATATTCCGGAGGTAAAATAGTCCCCCATTCGGATCTCCGGGCAGGGACTACTCAAGAGGATGTCGTTATCAGGAGAAAGAAAACTGGCGTTCTACGGATCGGAGCGTGGAATGTCAGATCCCTTAATCGGGCAGGTAGGTTAGAAAATTTAAAAAGGGAAATGGATAGGTTAAAGTTAGATATAGTGGGAATTAGTGAAGTTCGGTGGCAGGAGGAACAAGACTTCTGGTCAGGTGACTACAGGGTTATAAACACAAAATCAAATAGGGGTAATGCAGGAGTAGGTTTAATAATGAATAGGAAAATAGGAATGCGGGTAAGCTACTACAAACAGCACAGTGAACGCATTATTGTGGCCAAGATAGATACGAAGCCCACACCTACTACAGTAGTACAAGTTCATATGCCAACTAGCTCTGCAGATGACGAAGAAATTGAAGAAATGTATGATGAAATAAAAGAAATTATTCAGATAGTGAAGGGAGACGAAAATTTAATAGTCATGGGTGACTGGAATTCGAGTGTAGGAAAAGGGAGAGAAGGAAACATAGTCGGTGAATATGGATTGGGGCTAAGAAATGAAAGAGGAAGCCGCCTGGTAGAATTTTGCACAGAGCATAACTTAATCATAGCTAACACTTGGTTCAAGAATCATTAAAGAAGGTTGTATACATGGAAGAACCCTGGAGATAGTAAAAGGTATCAGATAGATTATATAATGGTAAGACAGAGATTTAGGAACCAGGTTTTAAATTGTAAGACATTTCCAGGGGCAGATGTGGACTCGGACCACAATCTATTGGTTATGACCTGTAGATTAAAACTGAAGAAACTGCAAAAAGGTGGGAATTTAAGGAGATGGGACCTGGAAAAACTGAAAGAACCAGAGGTTGTACAGAGTTTCAGGGAGAGCATAAGGGAGCAATTGACAGGAATGGGGGAAAGAAATACAGTAGAAGAAGAATGGGTAGCTTTGAGGGATGAAGTAGTGAAGGCAGCAGAGGATCAAGTAGGTAAAAAGACGAGGGTTAGTAGAAATCCTTGGGTAACAGAAGAAATATTGAATTTAATTGATGAAAGGATAAAATATAAAAATGCAGCAAATGAAGCAGGCAAAAAGGAATACAAACATCTCAAAAATGAGATCGACAGGAAGTGCAAAATGGCTAAGCAGGGATGGCTAGAGGACAAATGTAAGGATGTAGAGGCTTATCTCACTAGGGGTAAGATAGATACTGCCTACAGGAAAATTAAAGAGACCTTTGGAGATAAGAGAACGACTTGTATGAATATCAAGAGCTCAGATGGAAACCCAGTTCTAAGCAAAGAAGGGAAAGCAGAAAGGTGGAAGGAGTATATAGAGGGTCTATACAAGGGCGATGTGCTTGAGGACAATATTATGGAAATGGAAGAGGATGTAGATGAAGATGAAATGGGAGATACGATATTGCGTGAAGAGTTTGACAGAGCACTGAAAGACCTGAGTCGAAACAAGGCCCCCGGAATAGACAACATTCCATTGGAACTACTGACGGCCTTGGGAAAGCCAGTCCTGACAAAACTCTACCATCTGGTGAGCAAGATGTATGAAACAGGCGAAATACCCTCAGACTTCAAGAAGAATATAATAATTCCAATCCCAAAGAAAGCAGGTGTTGACAGATGTGAAAATTACCGAACTATCAGTTTAATAAGTCACAGCTGCAAAATACTAACACGAATTCTTTACAGACGAATGGAAAAACTAGTAGAAGCCAACCTCGGGGAAGATCAGTTTGGATTCCGTAGAAACACTGGAACACGTGAGGCAATACTGACCTTACGACTTATCTTAGAAGAAAGATTAAGGAAAGGCAAACCTACGTTTCTAGCATTTGTAGACTTAGAGAAAGCTTTTGACAATGTTGACTGGAATACTCTCTTTCAAATTCTAAAGGTGGCAGGGGTAAAATACAGGGAGCAAAAGGCTATTTACAATTTGTACAGAAACCAGATGTCAGTTATAAGAGTCGAGGGGCATGAAAGGGAAGCTGTGGTTGAGAAGGGAGTGAGACAGGATTGTAGCCTCTCCCCAATGTTGTTCAATCTGTATATTGAGCAAGCAGTAAAGGAAACAAAAGAAAAATTCGGAGTAGGTATTAAAATCCATGGAGAAGAAATAAAAACTTTGAGGTTCGCTGATGACATTGTAATTCTGTCAGAGACAGCAAAGGACTTGGAAGAGCAGTTGAATGGAATGGACAGTGTCTTGAAAGGAGGATATAAGATGAACATCAACAAAAGCAAAACGAAGATAATGGAATGTAGTCGAATTAAGTCGGGTGATGCTGAGGGAATTAGATTAGGAAATGAGACACTTAAAGTAGTAAAGGAGTTTTGCTATTTGGGGAGCAAAATAACTGATGATGGTCGAAGTAGAGAGGATATAAAATGTAGACTGGCAGTGGCAAGGAAAGCTTTTCGGAAGAAGAAAAATTTGTTAACATCGAGTATAGATTTAAGTGTAAGGAAGTCATTTCTGAAAGCATTTGTATGGAGTGTAGCCATGTATGGAAGTGAAACATGGACGATAAATAGTTTGGACAAGAAGAGAATAGAAGCACTTGAAATGTGGTGCTACAGAAGAATGCTGAAGATTAGATGGGTAGATCACATAACTAATGAGGAAGTATTGAATAGGATTGGGGAGAAGAGAAGTTTGTGGCACAACTTGACCAGAAGACGGGATCGGTTGGTAGGACATGTTCTGAGGCATCAAGGGATCACCAATTTAGTATTGGAGGGCAGCGTGGAGGGTAAAAATCGTAGAGGGAGATCAAGAGATGAATACACTAAGCAGATTCAGAAGGATGTAGATTGCAGTAGGTACTGGGAGATGAAGAAGCTTGCGCAGGATAGAGTAGCATGGAGAGCTGCATCAAACCAGTCTCAGGACTGAAGACCACAACAACAACAACTATTTAGCCACATATTATAAAGAAATAATTCACCTTTGTTCATTGCAAATGGTAGCCTACTTGCACAGTCAGTTTTACTGTTCAGGGAATCTTTATCAACTGCCCAGGTTCCTTCATAAGATGTTGGATTACAGAGCCTATTGGTTGTGACACTGGCATTAACACCACTTAAACTGTTAATAACATCCTTGGGTACATCTACAACATGCATATCAGTTTCTCCCACAACACCTAATGCCTCCATTTCCTCTTTCAAGCAAACAAAATATTTTTCACCATCATCATGTATCATTAAATCTTCATTTTCCCAAATACTACAATCAGCAACCTCTCTCTCCCAAAAACTTAAAACGTTGCTTTCACACCCAAGTGTACTTAATTCTTTGCTCGTTAAATCAGTGTCAACAATTTGCTCACCTGGTTCCATCATCAGTGCATCAATTCCTAAATCATTTAAATTGTTAACCTGCTGGTCCTCTGACAAACTACAAGCTTCTGCCCATTCATAAAATTCAACTAAGTCAATTATTTTCTCTGGCTCTTTATTACAACCAATGTGTTCATTCTTAACAGGTATTGTGTTTAGAGGGTAGTACACATTCATAAGATAACTACTCATTACTTGAGACGTATCTCTTGGTACAACGTAGTCAGTGTTATTGATCCATCTATTATCTATGCTTTTCACCCCTACCTTGTGGATCGACAATGGAGCGCATGCTAGTTTTTTACCTCATGACTTCCCATAGCATTTTGACTCCTGGAGTCACTATGTTCATGCCAATTCCTGTTTTCAGACTCCCTGTTATTACTTCTGTTCCAGTTGTTCCCAGATTGTCCTCTTGAATGGAAATTATAGTTTCCCCTTGAATTGAAATTATTATTATTAATATTGTGACTATTTTGTTCCCTATGATGAAAACTGTTAAAATTAGTGTTTCCCCAACTATGATCCCCACCTCTTTGTGTGTGATTGAAATAGTTTTTTGGTTTCCCCACTTTGTCTATAATCCTGTCAAGTTTGTCCACGTAGTTTAGAAATTGTTCAATGTTGTCATCTGGTCCATACACTAGGTCCCATTGCACATCTGTTGGCAACCTTCTCTTTAAAGCATCTATCTGTGTGAGCTCATCAAAGGTTTTACTCAAATGTACTAGTTTCTTCAATTGATTTTTACAAAACTGTTTCATAGTCCCCTGTGCTTCTCTATAATTTGGTCCATTCAAGAACTCGCTCTTTATCCTGGCTTGTTCAGTTTCAGACCAGAACCGTTTTAAGAACTCAATTTCAAATTCTGCATAAGACATGTCCATAGAAAAATTTTGATTGGCGCATGACAAAGATTCCCCCTCCAAAAATTTTTTAACAAACTTAATTTTGAAACTTTCACTCATATTGGGCAAAAAATTGTCTCTACAACTCTGCAGAAAGTCAACAGGATGCTAACTACACTCATTAGAAAAGTTTGTAACTGGAATGTTGTATAATAAGGTACATGTGTTCATAGAAAATTTTTTGTTAGCTACATCATTGCTAAATATTTCAAACTTCTGGTTTAACTCTGATACTGTACTTTTTAATTCACTAACGTCTGTCTTAGTTTCAGTCTCGTGGAGTTTTACTGTGTTACTGTCTGGTTCCACTTTATCATTCACAACATTTAGTTTTGAATCTACTCTACTTTCAAGATCTACTGCCATAGCTTTTACATTTACACAAACTGTATCTATTTGACTATTAACATTAACAAAACACTTCACATTTTTCTCTCTGTCTGTGACCAGTTCATTTTTTACAGACTGAATTTTGTTACTCAGACTAGATTTTACTTCTCCCACTTTAGATTCTACCACCAAAATCTTTGTTTCTGCCTTGCTAAGTTTCTTGTCTATCTTTGATATATCGTTGCGAAGTTTATTACCCCAAAGTAAGATATTATCAAATTTTTTGTTCATAGCTCCTTCTAGACACGACACTTTCTGATTTATAACCCGAAAACTGTCCGCGACAGTCCGATTCATGTTTTGCAATTGATCTTCATTAGCTTGTAAGCGGGCTGCAACTGTTTGATTTAAAGCTAACGATTGTTCCATCATTTGTAACAGTGATTTAATGTCCGACGTCTCACGTTATGATGAATTAAGACTTTGATCCGCTTCTTTGACTGACTCATCTTCTGTTTTTATCGGCATGTCTACATCCCCAAAGAATAACAAATTTTCACAATCCCGCTGATGACCACGCTGTTTAGCGCCCAAAAACCTCAAACCCCCCCCCCCCCCCCCCCTCGATTCAGCACCACTTTCCTCTTTCACAATGGTCATTTTCATGAAATTTCATACACAAAATAATAAAAGGAATAAACAGCACTAAATAAATGTACTTATCTTTTCAGTCTGGGTCCTCACCCGTGTGGTTAGTCCACTTTACTGTTTTGTTTCGTCTCCCTTTACTTCCATGTATAGCACATCTTTGTACCACGTGGTCATTAGACTTCTGCAAAACAGATTTCATCAATCCAGTACATATAAATGTCTTAATCCTGGCTGAGAGCCCCCAGTTGTCACGAACCCACTCTACTTTGCAGGAAAAGTTATCTCCATAAAGACACCGTTACGCTGTGGCTAATGGCTGTATAGTACTTTAGTAGAGCTGGCCATGATGTCTCCTTTGTTGATGCTGCTGAGTCTGCGTTGTCCATGTGGCTTCTCGTTGTCTAGGCGATGATTCTTTTGCTGCTCTGGGTCCAAGAAAAGGTGCGGGTTTTTTAATTATCACTGGACTATCGAAATCATGACGCAGTATTCCACAGTTTCTTTGTATCAAAAACACACTTTTATTGTCAAAACTAGATACACAACTACTCTCAACCGCGGCCAACACTCAAGTGTCCGAAAACCCGTTGTAGACCAAAGATGGTCTTAAGCTACGAAGAACATACAATTCCAATATCGATTATTGATCGCAGCACCTAACTTAGTATTATCTTAAGCAAAAGCTTTTTTAACATGACTTTAGTGTATAATATAACAAAATGATGTCTATTTGTCAGTACCATTACAACCTGCCCAATATTCTATAGGGCCCCCACCATCACGCAGAAGTGCCACAACATGCACAGCATGGGCTCAACTGAGGTCTGTAGTAGTGCTGGAGGGATTTGACACCCCGAATCCTGCAGGGCTGTCCATAAATCCAAAACAGAATGAGACGATGGAGATCTCTTCTGAACAGCATGTTGCAAGGCATCACAGATATGCTCAATAACATTGATGTCTGTAGAGTTTATGGGCAGTGAAAGTGTTTAAACTCAGAAGAGTCTTCCTTGAGACAGTCTGCAGCAATTCTGGACATTTGGGGTGTTGCATAGTCCTGCTGAAATTTCCCAAGTCTGTCAGAAAGCACAATGGACATGAATGGATGCAGGTGACCAGACAGAATGCTTACATACGTGTCACCTGCCAGAATCATATCTAGATGTATCATGGGTCCCATATCACTCCAACTGCACACACCTCACACCATTACAGAGCCATCACTAGTTTGACCAGTCCCCTGCTAACATGCGCAGTCCATGAATTCATAAGGTTGTGTCCATACCTGCACATGTCCATCACTTGATACAATCTGAAACAAGACTCATCTCACCAAGCAACATGTTTCCAGTCGTCATAGTCCAATGTTGATGTTGATGGGCCCACGCAAGGCATAGAGCTTCATGTTGTGCAGTCATCCAGGACACATGAGTGGGTCTTCAGCTCCAAAAGCCCATATCAATGATGTTTCATTGAATGGTTTGCACACTGACACTTGTTGATAGCCTAGCATTGAAATCTGCAGCAATTTGCTGAAGTGTTGCACTTCTGTCACGTTGAATGTCATCTTTGGTTCCGTTATTGCAGGATCTTTTCTGGCCACAGCAATGTCAGAGATTTGATGTTTTATCAGACTCATGATATTCACAGTACACTCATGATGTGGTCGTATGGGAAAATCTCCAATTCATCGCTACCTCGGAGATGTTGTGTCCCATCGCTCATGTCCCGGCTATAAACTCACTTAAGTCTTGATAACCTGCCATCATAGCTGCAGTAACCAATCTAACAGCTGCACCAGATACTCGTTGTCTTACATAGGCGTTGCCAACGAAAGTGCTGTATTCTGCCTGTTTACATATCTCTGTATTTGAATATGCATGCCTATAACAGATTCTTTGGCACTTCAGTGTATAGCAAATAAATGAGATTTTTGGTATGTTTACTATAAATATTGTCTTTTATTTACAGATGTGGAGCTCCTGGATCACAATTAGTGTCTTCAAAATGGGGTGTTGACTGGCCAACATACTTGGCTGGCAATAGGAATTTCATTGTTGCTCAAGTTGATGGCAGAGGGTCTGGTTTCCAAGGAAATCGGATGAGGCAACAGCTGTATAGGCAGCTTGGTTCTGTTGAAATTGAAGATCAAATTGCTGTGATTAAGTAAGCTGCAATCTCCATTAATTCCAATAAATACTACAAACTAAATTGCACGTTCCATAAGATTTACGATAGTTTTCATAACCTGTCATTATAACTGGCCATAAGACATGATTAAAAGACATAACTGTAAGGAACAACCTTGAAATTTAGAGATGGAGAATCTAACCTACCTCTTGCAAATTTGTCAAAGGTTTTAATTAAAATAATTACCTTATCACTCAGCAGTCCGTCTCTCCTTTAATTTACTTAATGCATGATGTTTACTTGGTTTATATTAACTCACAGATCACAAATCCTGCCTTGTATGTTTGAATAGGTTACAATTGCCATTTATAGCTAATAAAGCCATTTATAGTGCACATGAAGTAATGAGTATATGAACAAACAAATGCAGTTGTAAAAAGGATTTGTGAATATATTTCAACAGGTACCTAAAAGACAATCTTAAGTTTATTGATAAAGAACGGGTTGGTGTTTGGGGATGGAGTTATGGTGGATTTGCTGCAGCTATGATTCTTACTGAAGATGAGAAGGTGTTCAGATGTGGCATATCAGTTGCTCCTGTTACAAGTTGGGCTCATTACGGTAAGCTGTGTCATTGCATTCGAATATACAAGTAAGATTTTCAAAAATGGAATAGTAGCTTTCATCTTTTATACTGTTCACTTTTTATATGTGACTAACATGTTTACCATTCCATATCATTATATCCCATAATTCATATTCAGTGGATCCCGTGCAGATGTATCTCTGGGACATGGAAAGAAGCCAAGGCTGTACATTTTATTTTAAGCACAGTGCAGAAGAATAACTTAATAGTATTAACTATACTAGTATTAGAATGCTAAGAACATTGTAACTCAATACATTAGTTTTAAAAGGCTCTTTGAAGATATCTTTTAGTGTAGTAGAAGGAGCTGTTTGGGAGAATAATCTTTTAATTCACCTGTAAATTCCACCATATCACCCATAAAATATTTAATATATTGCAGCAGCTTTTTGAGGTCATGTGTACCCATATATCTAACTGTTATACTTACTGATGTGAAACTCTTGAAATCATTATTGAGGTTGCTTTCAGTCATTTTATTATTATCGTGTTCAGCACTATTTTTTGAGAAGTAGCAAAAGACTGTTGAGCAGAATTACATCCAGAAACAGGGACTTTCAGTGTTAGGTCTTTGGGAGTAATGCCAAGGGACAAGCAGGACCTTAGTTTTGATAGTGGAAAAGCACGTTTTCAAAAAGAGTGGATGTAATGTGTGATGGGATTCATCATGGCAAGAAAGGACAGTTTGGAGTGGGGGTGGCAAAAAAGAGAAGCAGAAGGTGGAAAGAGATAGAAAAACGAATGAGAGGCAACAAAAAACACAGAAAAATCAGAACAATTCATATGAAAATTGTCAGAACAGACAATGGTTAACACGAGCTAACGAGTGGGTGAGAATTTCTCACCAGAAAAGTGGTTTATACAAAACGAGAAAATGACTGATAAAGAAAAAATTGGTAGGTAAACTCATAAAAAGTGAGGAAATTTTAAAAACTGGGCAAAGAGAAAGTCATAGGAGAAAACATGAAAGTCATAGGAGAAAACATGAATTACTTTGTTTGGCAGATAAAGTAACCTAGGATACGGCAGTAAAATTCAATGAGAGCAGTTTAGCAAAAAACAAATGCACAAAAATGTGAAAGAATTATGTATAAAAAAAGAAAGTGGATGGTGGGAAAGAAAATAGTTGTCAAATATGGAAATAAATGGGCAAAGATGATCGGGAGAAGGCCCTGCAATGTAATGATCGGTTGATTGATTTGGGGGAGGGGACCAAACAGTGAGGTCATTTGTCCCATCGAATCAGGGAAAGATAGAAAAGGAAGTAGACCATGCCCTTTCAAAGGAACCATCCTGGCATTTACATGAAGCAATTTAGGGAAATCAATGAAAAACCTAAATCGAGATGGCCGGATGCAGGTTTGAACCGTCATCATCCTGAATGCGAGTCCAGTGCGCTATCACTGCACCACCTCACTTGGTACACTGTAGTGAACCATAAACAAATTGTTGTAGGCAAATTCACAAATAACAATGGAATTGTTTTATTCAAATTTGTAAATAGCAGTAGACCCATCTGTGTGCACAGTAATCATTACTATAAAAGATGTAGGGGCAAAGTGTTGAAAAATGTGGATGGTACAGATAAATAAATGAACAGATTAGCTCATAAGGTAAAAACAGAGGACAGTTTGGACACATGATGAAAACGACTGACAAGAGGGTTACATAAGAAGGAATGATGGGCACATGGGCTAATGTAACACAAAAATAATAAATTTTTGACAGTATAGTGTATTTGAATAGATATAAAGTCTATTCACCAAGTGGCAGCAGGAAAACACACATACAAAAAAAGGTTTTACTCATACAAGCTTTTGGAGCAAGTGGCTCCTACATTTGGTAGAAGAGTTGCAGGCATAGGAATATGGGTGAAGGGAAAGGAACTGGAGAGAGATAAGACATGGGGTAGAGTTTGGAAAATTCACCCAGAAACTTTGGTCAGGGGAGACTTATTGGACAGGATGAGAAGGACAACCTGATTGTTGGGGACTGCACCAGTTGAGATGTGAAAACCTGAAAGCTTAAAGGAGGAAGACAGGATAACATGCAAGACAGAGATTACTGCTAAAGCATCATGAATGAGTTAATAACAGTGAAAAACTAAATGCACTGTATGTAACAGAAGTGGGAGAGGAATGGCAGAAAATAAACAGGTCAGAAAATGAAAGATATAGTGAACTAAAATGGAGTGAGGAAAGGAGTAATTACTGTGAAGAAATGTGGAGATGGAAGAAATTAACTTAAATTAATGCCAGGCGGGTGGGGAGAACCAAGTACATTAGTGCTAGTTTTCACCTGCAGAGTACTGACAAGGGAACCTCCCCATCGCACCCACCTCAGATTTAGTTATAAATTGGCACAGTGGATAGGCCTTGATAAACTGAACACAGATCAATTGAGAAAACAGGAAGAAGTTGTGTGGAACTGTGAAAAAATAAGCAAAATACACAAACTGAGTAGTCCATGGGCAACATAAGCAACATCATGCAGAATGTGAGCCCAGGAGCGCCATGGTCCCGTGGTAGCATGAGCAGCTGCGGAACGAGAGGTCCTTGGTTCAAGTCTTCCCTCGACTTAAAATTTTACTTTCTTTATTTTTGCATAGTTATTATCTGTCCGTTCGTTCATTGACGTCTCTGTTCACTGTATAAGTTTAGTGTCTGTGTTTTGCGACCACATCGCAAAACCGTGTGATTAGTAGACGAAAGGACGTGCCTCTCCAATGGGAACCAAAAACATTTGATCGCCAGGTCATAGGTCAACCGATTCCTCCACAGGAAAACACGTCTGATATATTCTATACGACACTGGTGACGGCATGTGCGTCACATGACAGGAATATGTTGTCAACCCACCTAGCTTGTACACTTGGCGAATGGGTTAAAAGATTCTTCTACCTTGCCCGATTTAGGTTTTCTTGTGGATCTGATAATCACTCCCAAAAAAGTGATGAAAACATAAGAATTTGTCACATAAACTGAAAATAAAAAATTAAACCTTTTACTCGATGGAAGATTTGAACCAAGGACCTTTCGTTCCGCAGCAGCTCACGCTACCACGAGACCACGGCGCTTCTGGGTTCCCAGTGTCCTTGATGTTGCTTGTCTTCTCATGAACTATTCAGTTCATATATTTTGCTTATTTTCTCACAGTTCCACACAATTTCTTCCTGTTTTCTCAATTGATCTGTGTTCAGTTTTTCAAGGCCTATCCACTGTGCCAACTTATAACTAAATCTGAGGGGGGTGCAATGGGGAGGTTCCTTTGTGAGAAACTGGCGTCCATTGGAAGAATCCAGATGGCATGTGTGGTGAAACAGGCACCGAGGTCATAACTATCATGTTGTAGAGCATGCTCTACAACATCCTATTGTGTGTTGCTAGTATTTGTCCTCTGCCTGTGTCCTTTCATCCTAATTGATAACTTGGTGGTAGGCATGCCGATGTAGAAGGCTGAACAGTGTTTACATAATAGCTGGTATATGATGTGTCGTATCGCAGGTGGCTCTCCCTTTGATAGTATATGTTTTGCCAGTTACAGGGCTATTGGATGTGATGGTAGCAGGGTGTGTAGGGCAAGTCTTGCAGCGTGGACAGTCACAGGATAGGAGCCTTAGGATAGGGAGATGGGTGCAGAAGGAGCATAGGGTCTGACAAGGGTATTGCGGAGATTGGCAGGGTGACAAAAAGCTATTGTAGGTGTGGGGGGCAGAATCTCACATGGAACTGATATTTCAGAGCATGGTTTTAGGAAGTCATGGTCCTGTTGAAGTAGCTGATTAATACATTCAAGGAGAGGATAATACTGAGTGACAAGCAGTATGCTCCGAAGTTGTTTTTTGGAGGGATCAGCAGTACCAGGACTGGATGTGATGGCCTGGGAAGTGTGCTTTTGAGCTAGGCTGGTGGGGTAGTTATGTCCAGTGAAGGCTGAGGTGAGAATGGTGGTGTATTGCTGTAAAGAATCTGCATTCGAACAAATATGTTTGCTTAGCATGCTAAGGCTGTACAGAAGGCAACATTTGACAAGGAAAGGATGGCAACTGTCAAAATGTAAGTACTGTTGTTTGTTAGTGGGTTTAATGTAGACAGAAGTGTGTAGCTGGCTTTCAGTGAGAATGAGATCAAGATCAAGGGAAGTGACATGGGGCTCGGAATAGGACCATGTGAAATTGAATTGGGAGAAGGTATTTGAGATTCCAGGAATTTTAACCGCTCAACCTCACCATGAGCCCATGGGGCTCAGATGTCATCAACGTAGCTAAACCAAACCAAGGGCCAAAGGCTTATGGCTCCCAGGAAACCCCCTCTAAGTGACCCATGAAATGGTTGGTGTAAGAAGGAGCCATCCTGGTTCCCATGGCTGCACCCCTGATCTGCCTGGATGTCTGCCCCTCAAAGATAAAGTAGTTGTTGGTAAGTATAAAGTTGATTAATGTGAGCAGGAAAGATGTAACAGGTTTGAAATCATGTAGGTGCTGACTGAGGAAACGTTCAGCAGCAGACAGACCATGTACATGGGGAATGTTGGTATAGAGGAAGGTGACATCAATGGTAACAAGCAAGGTGTGTGGTGGGAATGGGATGGGCATGAATTTCAGATGATCTAGAAAATATAGGAGGGAAGTCTATGGATTGCTAGTGCTGATCAACTAAGAGAGATAAACATTTGGTGGGTGCTTTGAAGCCAGCAGCTATAGGATGGCCAGGATGATTGGGTTTGTTGATCTTAGGAAGAAGGAAAAGGTGGGGGTGCATGGTTTGGGTGGTGTGAGAAGTTCTGTGGGTTGAGTTGTTAGTCCTTGTGAGAGGCCTGAGGTTTTAAGGAGGGATGCAGGTGGGTTTGGATCACAGGGATGGGATCTTGATGGCAGATGCCATATGTAGAGGTGTCAGACAGCTGGAGTAGACCTTCACTAACATACTCCTGTCGGTCAAGTAACACAGTGAGAGATCCTTTTTCTGCTGGCAGGACAGTGATGGAGTCATCAGCTTTTAGACAATGCAGAGCTTGGAGTTCTGCAGAGGACAGGTTAGGGTCATATTGCAGGGATCTGAGGAAGAGTTGTGAAGCAATGCTAGACATAAGAAATTCTTGCAAGGCCTGAAATGGATGATACTGAGGTAGTGGTGGTGGATCAAGTTGGAATCGTGGTTGGAGCTGTTCTATGTCAGGTTTTCTGTTGGAAACGTTTTGGGTTGGGTTGCAAGTGATATTTCCAGTTGACATTGTGTGCGAGGGAAAGTAGGTCCTCACCAAAGCAGCATGATTAAATGCAGGTTCAGGGCTGAAAGTGAGACCCTTAGGTAATAAAAATAATTTAGGAGGAGAGAATGCTTTAGATGGGAGGTTGAGAACAATGTACTGTTGTGACTGGTTCTTGAGATTATGAGTTACTGTTGGTCTGGGAGGCAGTGGTGAAGGCTGTGGGATGTTAAGGAGGTCAGCCAAGCTCAGTATGTAGGAGAGGAGACAGGAAGGGAAACACCACTGATGAGATGGTTTAGGAGAAGGTGGGACAGATTTTGATGTGAAGTCTGGCATGTTGTTGCAGTTTGAAGTAGTCTTGGAGATGATACAATCCAAGCAAACATGACGGGCAGATAACTGCAGCATTTTGTAGAAAGAGGGAAGTCTGGTGGAGTCTAAATTGGCATATGAGGTAAATGGGTCACAGATTAGTCATGCAAGAGCAAGAGACTGTTGTATTTGAAACTGTAGAAGTGTCTGAAGTAGAGTAGAATTACAACCAGAAAATGGGACTTTTAGTATTAGGCCCTTGGGAGTAACTCCAAGGAAAAAGCAGGTTTCAAGAAACAGAATGTGGGACATAAGTTTTGATAGTGCAAAAGCATGTTTTCAAAAACAATGGATTTTGGGGGAGGGACCTTTCCTGGTATCCATAAGCCTTCAGCCCCTGGTTTGATTTTGATACATTAATGACATCTTTGGCATATTGATTCATGGTAAGGCTGACCTGTTAAATTTCTGGTATCTCTAAATATTTACATTTTGACAGTTGCCATCCTTCCCATATCGAATGTTCCCTACCACACAACCTTGGCATTCAAGGCAAATGTATTTGTTTGGATGCAGATTCTTTACAACACTATGCCTTTCTCACCTCAGCCTTCACTGGACATAACTACCCCACCAGCCTAGCTCAAAAGCACATTTCTCAGACCATCATATCCAATCTTGATACTGCTGATCCCTCCAAAAAACAACTTTGGAGTACACCACTTGTCACTCAGTATTATTCTCTTCTTGAATGGGTTAATCAGCTACTTCACCAGGGCCTTGACTTCCTAGAACCATGCTCTGAAATAAGAACAGTTCAATGTGAGATTTTGCCCACCCCACCTACAACAGCTTTATGTCACCCTGACAATCTGCAATATTCTTGACAGACCCTATGCTCCTTCTGCACCCATCTCCCTATCCTACGGCTCCTATCCTGTGACAGCCCCACTGCAAGACTTGCCATGTGCCCCCTCTTACCACCAACTATACCAGCTCTGTAAGTGGCAAAACATATAGTATCAAAGTGAGAGCCACCTGTGAAATGACACCTCATATATGAGCTGTTATGTAAATACTGCTCAGTCTTTTACATCGGCATGCCTATCACCAAGTTATCAGTTAGGATGAAAGGACACAGGCAGAGGACAAATACTGGCAACACACAATAGCCTGTTGCAGAGTATGCTCTACAACATAATAGTTATGACCTCAGAGCCTGTTTCACCACACATGCCATCTGGATTCTTCCAAGAGACACCAATTTCTTGGTACTCAGCAGTGGAAAACTAGCACTAGAACATGTCCTTGGTTCTCCCAACCCACCTGGCATTAATTTATATTAATTTCTTCCATCTCAGCATTTCTTCACAGTAATTACTCATTTCCTCACTCCATTTTAGTTCACTACGTCTTTCATTTTCTGACCTGTTTATTTTCTGCCATCCCTCCCCCACTTCTATTACATACAATGTACTTATCTTTTCACTGTTATTAACTCATTCACAATGCTTTAGCAGTAATCACTGCCTTGCATATTATCCTGTCTTCCTCCTTTAAGCTTTCAGGTTTTCACATCGCAACCAATGCAGTCACCAACAATCACTCTCCCTTCTCATCCTTTCTGTTAAGTCTCTCCTGTCTCAGAGTTCTGGGTGACTTTTGCAAACTCTATTCCTTTTCCTAAACCTCTCCAGTCCCTTTCCCTTCACCCATCTTCCTTCCCTTTCAATCCTTCTGCCAGAAGAAGGAGCCACTGGCTCCAAAAGCTTGCATAGGTAAAATCTTTTTTTATATGTGTGTTCTCCTGCTGCCACTTGGTGAGTAGATTCTGTATTTATCCAATTACAGTATAGGATGATGTGTTATTCCAAAGATGCATTTGTCAGAAATAAGGTAGAAATATCTGTGTATTGCTGTATGGATGCTGGGCTGTTTAATAAGTCTTTCACACATAAATATGAGGGGGTATCCAAAACAAACTGGAATAATATTGCCATGGGCACAGCTTGTGTAGTATGCATTTCTGCCACTAGGTGTGTATAGCTCAACTCATTGCCAGTTCAGAGCCACTTGTATTGTTGACCTGGCTTTATCTGTTCATCTGAACTGATTGTTTTTGCTAGCACTGTTTTGTTCTTATTTCATTTTTCACAATGGCAAATTAAGTGAACAATGTGCAGCTGTGAAATTTTGAGTAAAAATGCTACTGAATCTGTTTTAACGTTGAAAACAGCTAACAATAAGACACCATGGGAAAAACTCAAATGTATGAGTGGTTTGGTTGGTTTAAAAATGGTGACTTGTCAATTTATGACAAACCTCATTCTGGACCTCCATCAACTGCCCAAACTGACAAAAACATTGAAAAAATTTGAGAGCCTGTCCTCAAAGGCCATCGAAAGACAACTGATCAACTGTCAGAGATGAGTAGGTAATCTTGGAGCACGATTCATGGAATTTTAATTGAAGATCTGGGAGTAAAAATGGTTGCTCCCAATTTGTTCCTTGGGTTCTGACTGACAGTTAAAAGGAACATCACATTGAAACATGTTGTGCTTTGAAACAACAGCTTGAAACTCATCCAGATTTTTTGGCAAAGGTGATGAGTCATGGTGTTGTGGTTATGACCTAGAAACAAAGCAACAGCCAAGACAATGGAAGACGTCATCGTCATGCCACCCAAAAAAATGTCATCAAGTCAAACCAAACATCAAAACAATGCTGATTTGCTTTTTTGATGCAAAGGGCATAGTTCATTCAGTGTTTGTTCCTCCAAGTCAGACCCCCAATCAAACCTTTTAATTGGAAGTCTTAAGAAGATGCCCACCTGGCCTGACTCCGTGTGACTTTTTGTTATTTCAGTGCATGAAAAGCATTGTGAAAGGGCAGTGATTTGACAATATTGAAGAAGTCAAGAAAAAATGAGGGAGGAGCTGTCAGCCATTTGTAAAGATGACAACAAAAATATTTTCAACAGTACCACTTTGTTTATTCTAAATGTATATTCTACATTTATTGTTCTGTGTATTCTTTTTTTCTTTTTAATTTTATGAGATATAAAATATCTTGCATTGTATTTGTGTTCTCCTCTTACATTTGGTGTATTATTTATTTTCAAGTTCCAAACTTTTTGGATTTAATTATGTGATATTTGAAATTGTTTGTACATCGTTGTTGTAACATTAATGTAAATCTGTACAATGCACAGAATTGTTTGACACTTTGATAAAGAGATATTTCTAGCTTATTAATGACAATTATGTCTCTGGTATACTACTTCATCGTGTATGACTGAATTTGGTATTAGCAATGCTATACAATTAGCTATTAGTGAAATGTCAAAATAAAAAACAAAACAGTGGGGAGAGGGGATTTTGGAAAACAAAAACAAAAAAAAAACAAAAAAACAAAAAAAAAACTTTTTCAATAAATCTGGACGCACGATTCCAATATTCATTAAAAACCACAGAACTTTTATTTGAACTTTTCAGTGGTAGTCATTCAAAAATATTAAACTCAATTTGTTTTCAAGGGGGTGTTTCAGCCCCTTAACAAATATATGGGCATCCATAGAAAGATTTGTGTGTCTTATTTTGGTATACACAACAACACATTCAAATCTGTTCAAAGTCAAAGTGTAGTAGATGCTTTCATCATCTGTGTCTTCAAATCAGGAAATCTGTGTTACAAGATTAGTCAGATGAATAGCAGTATTACATTTCTCTTTTCACCAGAGGATGTTGCAATTACCCTCCACAAGTAAGGTATTATTATCATCATCTTGTCACAAACCTTAGAAATATCATAATGTGATTTATGTTGAGCACATTCAAAAATTTTCGGGAAATGAGGATGTCTGATCCACCATGCAAAAGCTGTTTCTTGAGATTCAGTTGGTAATTTTTCTCACCCAAGAACACTGTAACTTTATTACACGAAAAAGCATCAACACATTAGAGAGAAAGTACATACAACAGACAACATACAAGTGTGTAGCAGAGCATTGCGCTCCAGCCTATACAGTCATTAGTTCTAATAGGAGCACAGACAGCATGCTGCACATGCAACTTCTGTCATACTAGCAGGTCGGGTGCCCTCTAGTGGCCAAATCAAGCACAAACTTCATGAACAAACTGTGAAGTGGTGCACACACTAATTTGGTAGCTACAGCACTTCCCTTTCTTTTCGAAGAAGTTAACACTGTGCTCACACCCATTTCTTCTGTCATCAGTGTGCCGGAGAAGTTGGTTGTTGAATCACACGATGCCACAGGTGCATAGGATCAGAAGAGGTATGAGCACGGACACATACAGTGCCACCCGCTGTGACAGATCATGTGGTAGAACAGGTGACACTGGCATTGTTCCCACTGCCACATCCGAGTCCAACCCTGGTGAAGGAGGCTGCGGTGAAGGTGTCTGAAAAGGCAGTGCCTGCTTTGATGAAGACAGCAGTGATGGAAGCGGCAGCTGGGAGAGTTGGCTCCGTGCCTCGGCTCCTGAGAACTGAACGGAGCACCCTCAGCAGAAGACAGTGTTGTGAAGGCATTGGCAGCTGTGGTGGATAAGATGACGGCACTGGCCACGATGTAGGAGATAGCCGGGCAAGTGGAGGATGAGTGGATGGTGGAGGCACTCCCAGTGCACAGCTGTCCACGTGAGATTGTAGCTAGTCAAAGTGTCCTGACATCCTACCCCCAGCAGTGTGGATGACACAGTCATCAGTCATGGTGACTCTTGATGACAATCAGCCCCCATTTCAATCAGGGGCCAAAACAATGGGCCAAAACAGCTGTGCCAGGCGAGAAGAGTTGCAGCACCAGTGTTGGCAGATGTCCTGACATCAGTTGAAGAAGATGTAGCAGAGTCGAGGGCTTACAGGCATGCAACAACTCTGCTGGACTCTTTTCTCCACCAGGGGAAAACCTATTGTAACTGAGGAATAGGTGAAGAGCTACTTTCGGTGACACATCCAAAATATATTTTTTCATCTGAGTCTTAAATGTTTGTACAAGTCATACTGTTTCCCTGTTTGACTGAGGGGGGATAAAGTTCCTGAGATATGAACTGGGGGGCCATAGTCTGTAACTAACGTATACAGAAGATCTCCCATTGCAAAAATTTTTCACAGAGCTGAAATTGTTGTCATTGCAGAAGCAGACAGACAGGACACCATATAAGGAAACTTAGAATATACATCAATTACAACAAGCTAATAGAAATTTGAAAAAGGTCCCACAAAATCTACATGAATCACTGTGACAAAGATGCACAGGGGTCTGACTGACTGATTTGGGGGGGGGGGGGGGGGGGGGGGGGAGGCACAGTGTGAGCAGGCTCTTTGTCCATCAATTCCTGACTAAAAAACATGTCTCAATGCTAATGCTTTTGTATGTGACACACCTCAATGGTCCACATGTAATAAATGCATAACCTCATGCCAAAGGATGGGTGGATCTACAATCCAGGGAGCAGTGGCCTCTGTAGCTAAAAGCACAACTCCGTCCCGAAGAGAAAGATCTGAAGTATGGCCTGGAAGCTTGTCTGGTCAGTCATGCTGCACAAAGGATAAAACGGTATCCGCAGCTACTGTAGCTGCAGTTTGAATGCTAATAAGAAGAAAACCATCTATAATATTTTCAGCTTCCATGTTCAAATGAAAACAAAGCAATTCCTCTTTATCAAAATATGGATTTGGACCAATTGGCAAAACCAATAAGGTATCCGCATTTGTATGTTGCATCATAGGTCGAAAATGTATCTCATAATTGTATAGTGGCAGGAAAAGGGCCCAATACCATAAGCAGTGTGTGGCCTTGTCTGGCAAGGATGCTGGTAGTTTAAAAAGACACACCAGTGGTTTGTGGTCTGTGATCAGGTAAAACTTAGATCCATATAGAAAATATGAATTTTTTTTTAGAGCATACACAGTTGCTAAAGCTTCTTTCTTTATCTGTGAATAATGCTGTTGTGCTGAATTTAAGGTTTTATAGGCATATGCAATAGGGTGTTCCAATCCATCTGCATATTTGTGAGCAAGGTTGGCGCCAAGGCTGATCTGAGATGTGTCCATGGCTAACACAAGGTACTGGCCTCGCTATAAAGTGACCAAAGAAGGGGCTGACTGCAGTTTCGATTTCAACATCTTGAATGTGAGGTCACAGTCTGGGGGCCATTGAAAGGAACATCTTTTCTTAACAGCATGGAGTGGTTGAGCCACAGTAGCAGGATCCAGTATGAATTCGCAGAAGTATCTAATTTTGCCTAAAAATGCCTGTCAATCATAGATGGATGTGGGGTGTATCAACACAGCAGTAGCCTCAGTATGGTGGCACAATGGTTTAATGCCAGCATGAAACACTTCAAAACCCAAATAAGTAATAGAAGGTTGAAAAAACTGTCTCTTGTCCACATTGCATCGACTGTAAAACAGAAAATAAAGCATCAGGCTTATGCAAATGTTCCTCTGTAGAAGTACCAGACACTACTATGCATCCAAATAGTTGTCGCAGCCACCACCTGATGCAATAAGATGCTCTAAAAAGCTTTGAAAAATAGCTGGTGCACTTGCCACACCAGCAGGCAAATACTGGTAATGATATAGTACAAATAATGTACTGAAAACTAGAAGGTATTTAGATTTCTTATCTAGTGGAAGCTGTAAGTGTGCATCTCCTAAGTCAATCTTTGAATAATAATGGCCCCCTGACAATTTTGCTAGCAGCTCAACAGTGTGCAGTAAAGGCTAGATATCAATGACTGACTGTGCATTAATTGATTTTTTTTTAATTGCTGCAAAGGCATAATTTACCTGTAGATTTTTTACTATCACCAGTGGTGTTGACCATTCACTGGATGAAATAGGCTGAATAACATCAAGGCACACAGTTTTAATCTGATCCTGTAGTTAAGTGTACTGGGTGGGTCCAGAAAAAATGGGGGCAGGCAGACTGTTTTATCATCAAGAGATTGAAGGTGATCTAATTCTGCTTTTACTTGATCCTGTAGTTAAGTGTACTGGGTGGGTCCAGAAAAAATGGGGGCAGGCAGACTGTTCTATCATAATACAAGCCTGAAATTCTGTTGCACAAACCAGTCTTGGAGGAAATGAAGAAGAAAACTTGGCACAGAGGTAATGTAACTGTTGATATGGCACTTGATCAGAAAACAAATGCACTTCATCATCAGTGGAGAATCTGAAAAGCTTAGAAGCATCCATACCAAACAAATTTTCTGTTCCGACATAACGACAAGGGCTGGCATGATGATCAAGAACAAAAGAGCAGAGAGGGCTGTGAGATGACATCAACCAATAGTACACTGACAAACCCCTCTCTAAGACAACACTGAGACAGGATCAGCCTCTACATAGAGAGAATATATATGTCATGCTGCCTAGCTGTGGCCTGAGTTGAAAACTAGCCACCCTCTGAACACTACAGCAGTGACTTAAAAACTGTATTGTTTTTATAATGAAATTTTCACTCTACAGCAGAGTATGCGCTGATATGAAACTTCCTGGCAGATTAAAACTGTGTGCCGGACCGAAACTCGAACTCGGTACCTTTGCCTTTCGCGGGCAAGTGCTCTACCAACTGAGCTACCCAAGCACGACTCACGCCCCATCCTCACAGCTTTACTTCTGCCAGCACCTCGTCTCCTACCTTCCAAACTTTACAGAAGCTCTCCTGCAAACCTTGCAGAACTAGCACTCCTGCAAGGTTCACAGGAGAGCTTCTGTAAAGTTTGGAAGGTAGGAGATGAGGTTCTGGCAGAAGTAAAGCTATAAGGACGGGGCGTGAGTCGTGCTTGGGTAGCTCAGTTGGTAGAGCACTTGCCCGCGCAAGGCAAAGGTCCTGAGTTTGAGTCTCGGTCCAGCACACAGTTTTAATCTGCCAGGAAGTTTCATATCAGTGCACACTCCGCTGCAGAGTGAAAATTTCATTCTAGAAACATCCCCCAGCCTGTGGCTAAGCCATGTCTCCACAATATCCTTTCTTTTAGGAGTGTTAGTTCTGCAAGGTTCGCAGGTGAGCTTCTGTAAAGTTTGGAAGGTAGGAGACGAAGTGCTGGCAGAAGTAAAGCTGTGAGGACGGGCCGTGAGTCGTGCTTGGGTAGCTCAGTTGGTAGAGCACTTGCCTGCGAAAGGCAAAGGTCCCGAGTTCGAGTCTCGGTCCGGCACACAGTTTTAATCTGCCAGGAAGTTTCATATCAGCGCACACTCCTCCGTAGAGTGAAAATTTCATTCTAGAAACATCCCCCAGGATGTGGCTAAGCCATGTCTCTGCAATATCCTTTCTTTCAGGAGTGCTAGTCCTGCAATAGTCCTGCAAGGTTCGCAGGAGAGCTTCTGTAAAGTTTGGAAGGTAGGAGACGAGGTACTGGCAGAAGTAAAGCTCTGAGGGCAGGACTTGAGTCATGCTTGGGTAGCTCAGTTGGTAGAGCACTTGCCCGCGAAAGGCAAAGGTCCCGAGTTCGAGTCTCGGTCCGGCACACAGTTTTAATCTGCCAGTAAGTTTCACTGTATTGTTTTGCTTGCATTGTAATTGTATATACTGAAGAACATTGATTATTAGCATGTCGCCATTTGTTTGTGATGCACCTTTGTGAATATGCAAAGTTAAGTAGTGTCAATTTACCTTACTGTAATAAACTTCATTAATACACTCCTGGGAATTGAAATAAGAACACCGTGAATTCATTGTCCCAGGAAGGGGAAACTTTATTGACACATTCCTGGGGTCAGATACATCACATGATCACACTGACAGAACCACAGGCACATAGACACAGGCAACAGAGCATGCACAATGTCGGCACTAGTACAGTGTATATCCACCTTTCGCAGCAATGCAGGCTGCTATTCTCCCATGGAGACGATCGTAGAGATGCTGGATGTAGTCCTGTGGAACAGCTTGCCATGCCATTTCCACCTGGCGCCTCAGTTGGACCAGCGTTCGTGCTGGACGTGCAGACCGCGTGAGACGACGCTTCATCCAGTCCCAAACATGCTCAATGGGGGACAGATCCGGAGATCTTGCTGGCCAGGGTAGTTGACTTACACCTTCTAGAGCACGTTGGGTGGCACGGGATACATGCGGACGTGCATTGTCCTGTTGGAACAGCAAGTTCCCTTGCCGGTCTAGGAATGGTAGAACGATGGGTTCGATGACGGTTTGGATGTACCGTGCACTATTCAGTGTCCCCTCGACGATCACCAGTGGTGTACGGCCAGTGTAGGAGATCGCTCCACACACCATGATGCCGGGTGTTGGCCCTGTGTGCCTCGGTCGTATGCAGTCCTGATTGTGGCGCTCACCTGCACGGCGCCAAACATGCATACGACCATCATTGGCACCAAGGCAGAAGCGACTCTCATCGCTGAAGACGACACGTCTCCATTCGTCCCTCCATTCACGCCTGTCACGACACCACTGGAGGCGGGCTGCACGATGTTGGGGCGTGAGCGGAAGACGGCCTAATGGTGTGCGGGACCGTAGCCCAGCTTCATGGAGATGGTTGTGAATGGTCGTCGCCGATACCCCAGGAGCAACAGTGTCCCTAATTTGCTGGGAAGTGGTGGTGCAGTCCCCTACGGCACTGCATAGGATCCTACGGTCTTGGCGTGCATCCGTGCGTTGCTGCGGTCCGGTCCCAGGTCAACGGGCACGTGCACCTTCCGCCGACCACTGGCGACAACATCGATGTACTGTGGAGACCTCACGCCCCACGTGTTGAGCAATTCGGCGGTAGGTCCACCCGGCCTCCCGCATGCCCACTATACGCCCTCGCTCAAAGTCCGTCAACTGCACATACAGTTCACGTCCACGCTGTCACGGCATGCTACCAGTGTTAAACACTGCGATGGAGCTCCGTATGCCACGGCAAACTGGCTGACACTGACGGCGGTGGTGCACAAATGCTGCGCAGCTAGCGCCATTCGACGGCCAACACCGCGGTTCCTGGTGTGTCCGCTGTGCCGTGCGTGTGATCATTGCTTGTACAGCCCTCTCGCAGTGTCCGGAGCAAGTATGGTGGGTCTGACACACCGGTGTCAATGTGTTCTTTTTTCCATTTCCAGGAGTGTACAATTTGCTAGAATTGTTGCCTAGAAATCTGGGAAAGGACGTTTCCTAAACACCCTGTATTAGACGAGTGGACAGAACACAACATTTTCAGCATAAGCATTGTCAGCAACCAGGAATGTTAACAACTGAACCATGGCCGTGTAAATTATGGGTGCAGGAAACTGTCCAAGAATGGGAATCTGTTGTTAGTTATAACTCAATAACTTCCATGACAATGGAGCCAGAGACAGTTCAGTGCATAACCTGGTTGGAAACACCATCACTGCTGACACATTGTTCACATCCATGTTTGTTTCATCCTCACTCAGGTTTGAAAGAGTGTTACATACAGAATCAATGCGTCCTTTTTTATGTCACCTTATACATGTTGCCCAGCATTTGGGGCATGCGGTCTTTTTGTGTTAAATGAAACAGCATGGGCATGAAGGCAGCAGAGCAAGAGGCTGTTGCTGTTGTGATGTTGACTGATGTTGTCATGAACAACAATTACCTACATGATGCTGAGACTTGTATTGGAACCGAGCGAGGTGGCGCAGTGGTTAGCACACTGGACTCGCATTCGGGAGGACGACGGTTCAATCCCGTCTCCGGCCATCCTGATTTAGGTTTTCCGTGATTTCCCTAAATCGTTTCAGGCAAATGCCGGTATGGTTCCTTTGAAAGGGCACGGCCGATTTCCTTCCCAATCTTTCCATAACCCGAGCTTGCGCTCCGTCTCTAATGACCTCGTTGTCGACGGGACGTTAAACACTAACCACCACCACCACTTGTATTGGACTACCACAATAGCTTCTCCATTCCCTTGTCAACTGACTGAAGGCTGGGAGGGGTGAGAGGAAGTGATTTCTGAAACTTTTGACCACACTTCTATATGACTATCTGCAGCTTATGAAACTCTAAATGACTGAGCTATGTTTAACTCTTCTGAAAGTATAGGATTTTCACCCTGTAGAGCTCGCTCTTGAACTTCCATATCAGGAACAAGACATACGATTTTGAACCATTTGATCTGCGTAGGATTCCTTACAAACATTTGTCACAAAATTACAATGAAGACTGAGTCCATGTAGTTCTGCTGCCCATCCCCTGTATGAGTGTTCTGGCTGTTTTTGGCAATGGTAAAACTCCACACAAGCAGCAACAATGTGAGTATGTTTACAGTGATAGACAGAAAGTAACACACATCTGATCAGAAGAAAGACTTGAAGGTTCTTGTTAGAAGGTGGACTGATACAACAACTGATATGCATGAGGTGAGATCCACAACAAAACAACAGTGTTGCACAAGTTTTTCGTCTGTTGCCCCAAATGTCTGAAAATGTTGTTGCAGGCATTTTCTGTAAATGTCCAGTCTTCTGTTGCATCATTGTAGGCTCAGAACGGCTGAGGATATATTGTTGGCAGGGCTCCACATTGTGCCGATGTAGTTGTTAAACAGAAAACACAAAGTGTCAGCATCTGCTGTTGGTCAAGAAAAGATTTAAGCACTGCCTCCATGGAAATTAAACTTAAATGACCAATGACTGAAGTGGAACACATGGTGTTGATTACAGTACTCATCACCAATATGTTCTAACCCAAGAACACTGTAACTTTATAGCACAAAAAAGCATAAACATATGAGAGACAAAGCAAATATAATGGATAACACACAACTGGCCAGTTGAGCTTTGCACTCTGGCCTATTCAGGGTGATTTTTTCCACGATGCACAAAATCTAGGGATTGATCCGATGAGAGGATGTGGAAAAAAAAGGTCTAATGAAATTATGTCCAGAAATGCATGGTTTCCATGCTGGAGACTAATTATTCAATCATAAGAGACTGCGGTTTAATATGCACTGTACCATGTAGCCACAGTTACAGTATGTATTGTTCCTCATGAATCATGCCCTAGTGCCCTCTCCTGCCATAGCAATTGGTAATGTTGTGTCCAATTTACTTCTCTTGCTGGCTCACCTTGTAGTGGATTTGATACAGTACTGTACTTGATGGTTCCATATTTGAATTGAGGGCTTGCCGACATGGTATTTTCTTAACCAAAGGCAAATGTCAATGGGTGGGGGGGCAGCAAGGTTGTATCATGAGACCTATCCCCACTGACAACAACCACAGCATTCAATGTTTGCAAAAGTATTTCACCATTTGTCTGACAGGGTCATTCCAGAAAGCAGGAAATCATGAAGGACACACCCAAAATGATCAGACAGCAGACTTGGGGGAAAATGTGATAAACACTCTAAAAGGTGATCACCATGTCAGTGCCAGGGAGATGGTCCACCAGTACAGGATAAGCCAGACAACCGTGTGGAACATTCTCCATGACAATTGTTACTGCCCATATCACTTATAGTGTGTACAGGGATTATTAGCAACAGACTTTCCACATCAGGAGCAGTTCTGTCACTGGTTTCTTCCCAGGTAACCACGATTCCAAGATTCACATCATCCACCTTATTAACAGATGAGGCCACCCCTTTACACAGAGTGATATCTTCAGCTTTCATAAGTCATCTGTGGGGTAGTATGCATAGCCCACATGGTATGGTGGCAGCAAATCATCAGCATCAGTGCAGCTGGTATGTGTGGGTCGAGATAAGTGGTGACCGTATTTTGAAACCAGTCTTCCTTCCACATTGCCGAACAGGCTGGAATTATAGGTGTTTCTTGCGGGTGAGTTTGCCTCCCCTGCTAAAACAGGTGCCATTGCTGATCCAAAGGGTTATGTGGCTGCTACATGATGGTGCTCCAATCCACTCTGTGGTTGACATCCAGACACATCTCAACTGTATCTTCCCTGGTTGATGGATCGGATGACAGGGGTCTAATTGGATGGCCTGCTCATTCACTGGATCTCAACCTATGCAATTTCTGGTTATGGGGCCATCCCAAAAGTATCATGTATGCAAAGCCCATTCTGTATGTGGGGACACTGGAGCAGCATATTCATGTTGCCTGAATAAATGGTCTCTAGCATGGAAACCATGCATTTCCGGACATAAGTTCATTACACATTTTTTGTTCCATATCCTCTCACTGATCAGTCCCTAGAGTTTGTACATGGTGGAAAAAATCACCCTGTATACTCTTTAGTTCTAAGAGGGGTGCAGCTGGCAGTCTGCGCATACAACTGCTGTTCAAGGAGAGAGATACCTCCCATAAATCATTCAGTCTTACAGAACAAGCGAATACAGTGAAACCCCTATTTTACATTTTCATGTGGTACAGACTGAAAAAAGCAAAACTGAGGAAAACTATGAATTGAGGAAAATGTTAAAACCCCCAAAATATGAGCAAAAGCACATGTAATTGACATATGTGATTAAAAATCGCTTTCCTCTCTGTTAAGTTACACAAAATCTCTCTAAATGAAAGAAATTAAATGTACAGTACATTGTTTGTACAATAATTTGTGGTAATGAACTTTATCAAGTGCTTGAAAAATCACAGATGTGTAACATAAAGTAAAAACTCACCAAAAAATTGAAATTGGTATCTGGGTACAAGGTAATTGAGCCATTTTTCAACATGCTATGCCCACAAATTATACATTCAAAACATGAGATTATCCTTTGGGCTCACCCAGAAAAAAGCAAAAATTGATGACCCTGTTGAATTAAACCAAAAACATCACTGCACCTAGGTTTTAAAACCATAAGGGTAAATGTGGACAGCTGCTTAATGACATACTTTGTCACCATTCTTGTTATTGTTTAATGCTTTTCTTATGGGCTACACTTCATTTTCTCACCACCATTAAAGTGTTATTTTAGGCTTGATGAGAGAAACAGAGAAGTCTAAAAATGAGTTTACTTCCCCAAATGACTTTACAAGCTTATTAGAAATCAGCTCAGTGAATTTCTGTACACTGTGCAAAACATAAATTGGAACGACATCTCAGGTGCTACAGTTTCACTTCATGCACTTCTATCACTGTTACCAACTTTTACAATCTATAGTTTGTGATGTGTGTGGTGCAAAGTACAGTATATACATGAGTAGTGTATGTAGTTGTTGTAACTGCATCATGTCAGCTTTGAACACAAAAATCTTTAAAATGTACTACTGTAAAACCCTTGTTCTATTTCTGTGTGACCTCTCCGTCTTAGTACATCATCTGAATGAAAAGTATATTTTCAGCACTTCATAAAATGCATTCACCCCAACCTGCACTCCCATCACTGAAGGACCACTGCCCCTCTCCACACATCCAGTAGACAAACTCATTTTACATGTGTTAGTATGGTGTCAGATGGCAACCCAGTTCTAAGCAAAGAAGGGAAGGCAGAATGGTGGAAGGAGTATATAGAGGGTTTATACAAGGGCGATGTACTTGAGGACAATATTATGGAAATGGAAGAGGATATAGATGAAGATGAAATGGGAGATACGATACTGCGTGAAGAGTTTGACAGAGCACTGAAAGACCTGAGTCGAAACAAGGCCCCGGGAGTAGACAACATTCCATTAGAACTACTGACAGCCTTGGGAGAGCCAGTCATGACAAAACTCTACCATCTGGTGAGCAAGATGTATGAGACAGGCGAAATACCCACAGACTTCAAGAAGAATATAATAATTCCAATCCCAAAGAAAGCAGGTGTTGACAGATGTGAAAATTACCGAACTATCAGTTTAATAAGTCACAGCTGCAAAATACTAATGCGAATTCTTTACAGACGAATGGAAAAACTGGTAGAAGCGGACCTCGGGGAAGATCAGTTTGGATTCCGTAGAAATGTTGGAACACGTGAGGCAATACTAACCTTACGACTTATCTTAGAAGAAAGATTAAGAAAAGGCAAACCTACGTTTCTAGCATTTGTAGACTTAGAGAAAGCTTTTGACAACGGTAAGTGGAATACTCTCTTTCAAATTCTGAAGGTGGCAGGGGTAAAATACAGAGAGCGAAAGGCTATTTACAATTTGTACAGAAACCAGATGGCAGTTATAAGAGTCGAGGGGCATGAAAGGGAAGCAGTGGTTGGGAAAGGAGTGAGACAGGGTTGTAGCCTCTCCCTGATGTTATTCAATCTGTATATTGAGCAAGCAGTAAAGGAAACAAAAGAAAAATTTGGAGTAGGTTTTAAAATCCATGGAGAAGAAATAAAAACTTTGAGGTTCGCTGATGACATTGTAATTCTGTCAGAGGCAGCAAAGGACTTGGAAGAGCAGTTGAACGGAATGGACAGTGTCTTGAAAGGAGGATATAAGATGAACATCAACAAAAGCAAAACGAGGATAATGGAATGTAGTCAGATTAAATCGGGTGATGCTGAGGGTATTAGATTAGGAAATGAGACACTTAAAGTAGTAAAGGAGTTTTGCTATTTAGGGAGTAAAATAACTGATGATGGTCGAAGTAGAGAGGATATAAAATGTAGACTGGCAATGGCAAGGAAATCGTTTCTGAAGAAGAGAAATTTGTTAACATCGAGTATAGATTTAAGTGTCAGGAAGTCATTTCTGAAAGTATTTGTATGGAGTGTAGCCATGTATGGAAGTGAAACATGGACGATAACCAGTTTGGACAAGAAGAGAATAGAAGCTTTCGAAATGCGGTGCTACAGAAGAATGCTGAAGATAAGGTGGGTAGATCACGTAACTAATGAGGAGGTATTGAATAGGATTGGGGAGAAGAGAAGTTTGTGGCACAACTTGACTAGAAGAAGGGATCGGTTGGTAGGACATGTTTTGAGGCATCAAGGGATCACAAATTTAGCATTGGAGGGCAGCGTGGAGGGTAAAAATCGTTTAGGGAGACCAAGAGATGAATACACTAAGCAGATTCAGAAGGATGTAGGTTGCAGTAGGTACTGGGAGATGAAGAAGCTTGCACAGGATAGAGTAGCATGGAGAGCTGCATCAAACCAGTCTCAGGACTGAAGACCACAACAACAACAACAACAGTATGGTGTGGTGACTGCACTTGCTACTGGATGACTTAACAAGTCACCAACGAGTAAGAGTTCACTAGCCAGTAATGGGTGACTTTTACTTTATTATGACTGAGCGTATTCTTCGAGACTCGCTGTTTTAACTTAAAGGGTTAACAATTGATGTTGTTGCCAAATACAGTACACTGGGTATACATGCAAAAAGATGAGACTGAATTATAAGTGGCACAACAAAAGGTAGCTGTTGGGCCCCTTCATCATGTATTGGCTTTGTCCAGAACACTTCGCACTGACAGTCTTGTTATTACATTACTGCTGCGACCTAGCAATAGTTGTACCATAGTTGCACAGTGAATCTAAATGTTGCAGGTTGTGCTGGCAGCACCTGTGGCAGTCTTTCTAGCACATGTAAACTGTCCATAACTTCACTAACAACAAGACATGTATTACAGATTAACACTCATTGTCAATAATCCATTATAGAAGCACAGCTATTGTTGAGATCTGTCAGTGGCTAGAAAATTATGAAAAGCAATGCATTCATTCTGGCTAAGTTTAGCCACATGCTTTTATCCTTTTATCAACACAGCCCAAGTTCTCTGAAGGGAACCATCTCTGACAAAAACTTTTTTTCCAGCTTTAATTGAGTTGGAAACTATCAACCTTTAGCTCCCAGGGGAAGGGGTACCCAAAACTATAGACAGGTTATTGGTCATGGACATGTCACAAGGTTAGAAGCCCCATATTTCCCCTAAGATGGGAAGGGAAAAAACATAAAAATATTTCCGGTATTTTTTTATATTGGGATGGTGGCTTGCATCATCTCCCAGAAGTAAAACATGAGTTTCATGTATAATAATGTATCCTAAATTAAAATATTCATTCCTATGAATGAATAACCCACAAACCAGAAATCCACACTCTTGGTAATCAACAGCTTCCTGTAAAACCTGTTATGTTGACATTCCTTCTTAAAAACCAAACTGTTTCCTACAGAGAATTTTATATTGTGCCAAGTGTTTAAAAATTCAGTTTTACAAGAGCTTCTCAAATATTTTGTGATTCGATATAGCAACAGCATATTATGTAAGTCTCCGAAAGTGCCACTACAAAGAGGTTAGCAGCATAAATAAATTAGTACACAGCTCAGACTTGCAATATTACTGATTTCATGGAAATCACTGAAACATTTATTTTACAGATAGCTGACAACATTTAAAACTTATTTTTGAGACTTAGCATACACAAGATTTTGTATATAGGACATCCACAACTGAGAGGCATGTTAATTGATTTAAAGAGATCTGCTTCAGTTGTACTACAACTGAAGCTAAATTAGTTACCTAGCATACAGCTGAATTTTATCAAACTTATTTTGAAATGTAATTTGGGGGTGATTTTCTAGTTAATTATTTACCTTTAAAGAAATTTCCGAAGTCTCTCATTGCAGCAATTATGAACTTTTGTTAGAGGACCTAACTTTTTCCTGAAAAATATGTACATTTTGATGTTATAACAGCTTTACTTTGAATTTCACAATATAATCTGTAATGCAATTAAACCCAATCATTAGCATTGCCCACTGGTGTTCTGAAAAGTATTTTCTTAGTTTTGTATGGTATTCTAATGCAATTTTAATCCAAGAGTTAGTAGAATTTAATGTTATGATACAGGATTATTTTTTAGAACATAAAATTTCCACTTAGTAATACTTCATTTCATCTAGAAGTTAAAATGTGTAATAAACAACTCATTTCATGAATAACTTAAAATTACTATCTGGAGCCCTCTATATTGCAACTATTACTATTTGCTCTCCATGAATTTCTACTAGTGTAGCAATTGCAAAATCTAGTAAGTCTTGTATCTGCATCCCTTCCTAAGGCAAGCGGTAAATCCTCTTTTCTCCATATCTGACCTCAAGTAATTGGATGCCAAACCATATTCATCTATATGCAGGATACCTGATTTGATTATTAAGTAATCATCAGACATTTCAGGAATGTCTGACAGTAAGATTGTGGTCTGCAGTCTCTTCCAGTAGTAAAACATTAGACCATTGCCTAATAGAGTATTGTAAACAAATATATTTGTTCTATTTAAAATAGAATGCCAGGAATCAGGAACCTTTTTATTTTCTCAAAACTGATGAATTATGCCTGGATAATCTGCAAAGCAAATAATCCTCCCACCCCCACCTTACACACACACACACACACACACACACACACAGAGAGAGAGAGAGAGAGAGAGAGAGAGAGAGAGAGAGAGTATTTCACTTTAATCAGTCAGTTAGTTAGTTTCATGTTCCTAAATTGTAATGATGCAGAACAAGTCTTTATACATTCACATCACAAATTAATTTGTAAATAAGGGTACAAGCTAAACATTTTTAGGCTTTAGTGATTCCTACCCACCACTTTTTACACAATACAACATTAGAAATTCTTCTGTGGAACAGAAGGAGTTGTCAAGGACAAACTTTTCCAGTTTGTTTTCAAATTTTACTTTACTGCCTGTCAGACATTTTATATCACTGGATAAGTGATCAGAAATTTTTGTTGCAGCATCGTGCACCCCTTTTTGTGCTAAAGATAACGTTAATTTTTCCTTCTGATATTGTAGTTATGTACATCATTGTTCCATTTCAACTATAGTGGATTATTTTCAACAAACTTCACAAAGGAATAAGTATAATGCAATGATACAGTAGTAAGAGAGAGCCCAATTCCTTAAATAGATGTCTACAAGATGATCATGGGTGAGCACCACATATTATTCTTACAGAACATTTTTGGGCAATGAAGACTTTCTTTCTTAAAAATGAGTTGCCCCAGAATATTATTCCATAAGGCATTGAATGAAATTATGCAAAATTGTTAACTTACTGATTTATTTCTCTACGAGATCTGCAACGATTCTAAGTTGTGCTTTTTCCAGTTTTATTCTCATCAATATGGACACCTCAGAATTTTGAAGTTTCCAACCTATTTATTATTTTCTCACCATGTGTTAAGCTTTTGACTGGTGTAACACTCCTAAATGCACAGAACTGAATACACTGTCTCTTTTTAAAATTGGAGGTGAGAGCATTCACAGAACACCACTGAATGATATTGTTTATTGGGTCTTTTATTTTTGTTTGTATGCTTTGAATGACTGCAGTACTACCCGTCTGCAAAAACAACTAATTCTGCTTGTTGTATATTAAACGGAAGATCATTTATGAATATGAGGAACAGAAGTGGACCTAAGAATGGGCCTTGGGGAACTGATAATTGATTTATCCCCAGTCAGAATTACACCTCCATACTATACTGGATAAATTACTACGTACAACTTCCTTCATTCTTTTGCTTAGATATGACACTATCCATTGGTTGGCTACATCATCAGTCCCATAAAACTTCAATTTATCTCAGAAAATACTGTGATTTACACTGTCAAATGCTTTAGATAGGTCACAGAAAATACTGACCAGCAGTATTTTATTATTTAAAGCATGTCAAATTTGGTGAGTAGTGAATGTGTGAACATGTAAATGGTGTTCTCAGTAGAACAACATTTCTGAAATCCAAACTATGATTTGTGTTGGATATCACTGTCGCTAAGAATACTTCACCTTCTCAAAAATTTTGTAAAATGATGTCATCTATGTAACAGTTTGGTAGGCACTGATATTTTCCTTATCAACGCTCTTAAAGAGGAGTTTAACAATGGCATATTTCAGACTCACTGGAAAAATGCCTTGAATTAATGCTCCATTACATATTTCAGATAAGATAGGGTTTATTATAAGGGAACAAATCTGTAGTTCTCTATCAGACACACCATCAAAAGGAGATGAGATTTTGTTGTTGAGAGAATGCACAATCGTCTTGGGCCTATAGTTATACCACATAACTGTATCATCCACAGATTCTGCATACTCAGAGCGATACATGGGCTTGCCAGAGGGAGAGGACAACTACCTAGGATATGAAAAAGCAGATGTAACAAAAAGAGCAGGAAATCTTCAAGACAAAATGTTCTTGTTAATTCATGGTACAGCGGATCACACTGTGCATTACCAACAGAGTATGTTGCTTGTACGAGCACTAACAAAAGAAGGAGTGCTCTTCAGGCATCAGGTAAGCTAGCATATCAATTAACTAAATAAAATCTATATTTTTGCTTTAAGTACATTAATGTAAAGGGAATGTTGTGTATGTGATTTCAGATTCATACTTAAATAAATAAAACAGTTACTGTCATGGGGCAATGATTTTATTTTCATTTGGATGACTGATTACTTTTCTCTGATTAATTATTTTAGCACCATATCACTGTGTAGCATATTAGTGAAGAAAATTTCTCAGCAGTCACTTTTTACATTATCAAATTTATTCATTACCCTTTACTGGTTTCAAGTGTTTCCACTAACATCTATGGAAGGTGGGTGCACATCCAATTTTACTGCATAAAACTAGTAGACACTCTCATATTCTCTCTCAGCACTTGCATACTCTTTTCTCTTTTCATTTGTGGCTACTGAAATATTCAAACGATGCACTGTAAAGACTACTTGCATGTCTCTCATGTGTGAGGTTAGAGCATTTGATTGTTTCATGCTTGCAACCATATGTACATTGACCATTGACTCCTTAGCTTCTGTTTCTACATCTTTCCTGTCTTTAATCACATATAGTTCACCAATACACAGCTTTTTACATGCAGTGTAATGAAAGAATTGTTCTTGTGCATTAACTTACTTACTAGGGCAAGGACATGCAATAAAACTAAAACAGAAGCAACAATGGACAGTATAAATGTGACATATCTATATGCATGGTACAGTATCCAACATTTTGTGACACACTGTCAAGCATGGATTAGCATAACTGCTATATTTAACAATATAGATATTATAGTAATGATATATAGCTAGAAATGACTTTGTGAACTGCTTTTCAGTGAAACAACCAGTGAACAGAATACTGTGGAAACTGACAGCTGCGATGCAAACTGCTACATAAATCATTTATTGCTGTGCAGAATACTTTGTTAAACCAAGATTTAACACTGCACTTAACATGAACAGTTAAGTACAGTGAATATCATTGCATCTCAAAGGGCACCAGTGAGAGTCTAAGAGGGTTGATAATGATGTTATTATTTGGCTGTCTTTAGGTTAGTCTAATTGTTTCAGCCTTATATCAATGTAAATTTATACTCAGTGGGCAAAAAGTAAGGTTTTCTGGAAAACAAAAACATTTAAGGCAGTGAAGTAATGTCAGAGTTAATTACTACTTATATTTTCACATGTATTAAAGATTAGCCACATATCCAGGATTTCTCATTTTTTTATGTCTCCTTTATCCCTCCAATACAAGTGAGATGTTATCAGGTCTATTACCAATTAGCTGACGACTCTGAAAGCCTTTGGATATTAGGCAAGGCTCAGACTTTTTTACTGTCTCCCCTATCACCATCTTCCCACCCCTATGAATGGGTACTAAGGGGGGTACCAGTGCCCTCCACGACACTGGTTACCATCTTGTGGCATTATGAGCATGTGTCTTGGTAACAAAATTATATAAGTGGAGCAGACACGGACGGGGCATCACCCTAGCAAAGATAAGGGCTGCAAATGGGAAATCTGACAAAAGGAAGATTATTATTATTTCTTTATTTCCTTTCTCAGACGTTATGTCTGGTTAAAAATGGAAAGTGACGCGGACCTTGATCAAGGGTGACTTCCTTTTAACTGTACGGTATATGTTAAATTGCATTTAGGAACTTTCAGGTAATTGAACGTGAATCAATAATTACAGATTTCTGTAGGATATTGTGTGGTAGTTGATAGTATAATAGGTATAATGTCAACTTTATCCTGATGCCACATGTCGTTGACTTCCTCAGTCAGTTGGATGTATTTTTCAAATTTTTTTCTCCCGTTTTCTTCTGTATATTTGTTGTATTGGATATGGATATTTCGATTAGTTGTGTTAATTTCTTCTTTTTATTGGTGAGTATGACGTCAGGTTTGTTATGTGGGGTTGTTTTATCTGTTATAATGGTTTTGTTCCAGTAAAATTTGTATTCGTCATTCTCCAGTACATTTTGTGGTGGATACGTGTATGTGGGAACATGTTGTTTTATTAGTTTATGTTGTATGGCAAGTTGTTGTTGAATTATTTTTGTTACATTGTCATGTCTTCTGGGATATTCTGTATTTGCTAGTATTGTACATCCGCTTGTGATGTGGTCTACTGTTTCTATTTGTTGTTTGCAAAGTCTGCATTTATCTGTTGTGGTATTGGGATCTTTAATAATATGCTTGCTGTAATATCTGGTGTTTAATGTTTGATCCTGTATTGCAATCATGAATCCTTCCATCTCACTGTATATATTGCCTTTTCTTAGCCATGTGTTGGATGCATCTTGATCGATGTGTGGCTGTGTTAGATGATGATGCGCTACGGTCGCAGGTTCGAATCCTGCCTCGGGCATGGATGTTTGTGATGTCCTTAGGTTAGTTAGGTTTAACTAGTTCTAAGTTCTAGGGGACTAATGACCTCAGCAGTTGAGTCCCATAGTGCTCAGAGCCATTTGAACCATTAGATGATGATGATGATTATTATTATTATTATTATTATGCACAGCATGTGAACAAATAAAGCCAACGGTCTTACTGCAGTGGTAACATCGGTTCCCGTCAGATCCCTGAAATTAAGCACTGCCGGGCTGGGCTAGCACTTTGATGGATGACCATCTGGTCTGCCAAGTGCTGTTGGTAAGCAGGGTGCACTCAGCCCTTGTGAGGCAAACCGAGGAGCTACTTGATTGAGAAGTAGCAGCTCCGGTCTTGTAAACTGACATATGGCCAGGAGAGTGCTGTGCTGACCACATGCCCCTCCTTATCAACATCCAGTGATGCCTGTAAGCTGAGGATGACATGGTGGCCGGTCAGTAACATTTGGCCGTCATGGCCTGTCCAGGCAGAGTTTAGTTTATGTGAATGAGTATCTTGAAAACGGATAAACTGGTTGATTGTTCACATGCTACTGTCATGAGCACCTACGGAAAGAAGTAGAAGGACAGTGAAACTACCACTACGCGTTAAATGGTTGGATATCCATGACAGGACGTGAGGTTCAGAAGTTTGTCTGCTCTTTAAAGTAGGATTGATGTTGATCTGTGGCATCTTTGGCGGAAGTACACAATGCTGGTGCACACACAAGTGTTTCAGAGGACACCGTTCATCGTACATTGTCAAACAGGGAGCTCTGTGTACATATGCTGAGCCAATGACATCATCAATTACGATTGCAGTGGGCATGGCACCATTGGGAATTGACTGTAGATCAGTGGAAATGTGTTGGCTGTTGAGGTGAATCACATTTTTGCTACACTTGGTTGATGGTCATCTCCACAAATGCCATCATCGAGGTGAACAGCTGCTCGAAATGTGCAGCACGCCACGGACGCAGGCTGGCGGGAGCAGTATTATGCTACGGGAGACATTCTCCTGGGCTTGCATGGCACCTGTGGTAACAATTGGAGACATACAGACAGCTGCAAACCACCTGCCTTCCTTCATGCTTGATGTCTTCCCTGAATGCAATGTCATATTTCAGCAGTATAATTTCCCATGTCTTGGAGCCAGAACCATGCTACAGTGATTTGAGGAGCATCATAGTGAACTCACATTAATGTGCCAATGACCAAATTTGCCTGATGTAAACCATAAAAAGCCCATCTGAGTCACCATCAGGTGCCATCACCGCATACAAAAATAAGTGACCCATTATTTATGTGAATTACATGACCTGTGGGTAGACATCTAACGCCACATACCTCCACAACCTGGTACAGTTTGTTGAAAATCACCAAACAATAAAATGAGTATGCCACCAAAGAGCTATTTACTTTCTTTCAAATATTAAAATCCAAGGAATGTATGATGAAGCACATCAAATGGTTTCTTGTGCACCATAGTACATTTGTCCCATATAATGAGTTGACATGACTTGAGCACTTGGCCGATCCCAGAATTTTTGTTGATATTGCATGTTGGTATTTCAGTGATTTGCTTATTCATTGACAATTTCAGTGCTGAATGTGCTGTTTCGCCACCAACCAGAAACACTGACACAGTTCTAGGTGATGTGATTGCTAGTGTAATATTTTCTTTGTTACTGTGTATTTGTCAAAATAAGTGAAATGATAGAAGTTTTGCTTATGTCTCTGGGTGTATCTTGGAAATACAATATGTCGCTTTGGCTTGTAACTGCATGCATTATTCTCTCATAAGTAATGCATTTTTGTGTAACCAATTTCAGAAGATTTGTGTAAACAATTGTACCCAATTCATAAACATCTAATTGTATTTCTTGTTGTAAATCATGATTGAGATGATCTTTTGCAAATCAATTCAGCACATTCATTCCCAACTGCTCCAGTGCTTTGTTAGCAATTGCCAAACACATTAATTCAATCAAAACTGATCATTATACACTTTTGGTGTGAATCAGATATCCAAAATATGATTCGTAGCACATTGATGAAGTAGGACATCTTCACTCATTTCATCTTTCCCACTGATCTTTTGGATTGGATGGGAAGCATGCTGTCAATATGATTGCAAATAATGTGTGTATCTATTTTGGTTGTATAGTATTCAATACATCAGCAAGTTAAGTGTCCCAATGTGCATCGTTATCAGTCAGACTTAATTCTTGGTAAGCTTCACAACAAGTGCAACATATTTTACTGTTCTCAATTCTTGGAAGGAAGTCAGTTCACATACATTGATTAACAGTAATCACAATGCAATCATTCAGCATTGTTTGTGTGTATAATGTACAGATGCAAACTTCCTGGCAGATTAAAACTGTGTTCCGGACCGAGACTCGAACTCGGAACCTTTGCCTTTCACGGGCCAGTGCTCTACCAACTGAGCTACCCAAGCATGACTCACGCCCCGTCCTCACAGCTTTAATTCCACCATTACCTCATCTCCTACCTTCCAAACTTCACAGAAGCTCTCCTGTGAACCTTGCAGAACTAGCACTCCTGGAAGAAAGGATATTGTGGTGACATAGCTTAGCCACAGCCTGGGGGGATGTTTCTAGAATGAAATTTTCACTCTACACTCCACAGACGAGGTATTGGTGGAATTAAAGCTGTGAGGACAGGGCATAAGTTGTGCTTGGATAGCTCAGTTGGTAGAGCACTTGCCAGCAAAAGGCAAAGGTCCTGACTTCAAGTCTCAGTCCTGCACACAGTTTTAATCTGCCAGGAAGTTTCATATCAGCACACACTCCGCTGTACAGTGAAAATTTCATACTAGAAACATCCCCCAGGCTGTGGGTAAGCCATGTCTCCGCAATATCCTTTCTTCCAGTAGTGCTAGTTCTGCAAGGTTTGCAGGAGAGCTTCTGTGAAGTTGGGAAGGTAGGAGACAAGAGACTGGCGGAATTAAAGCTGTGAGGATTGGGCGTGAGTCATGCTTGGGTAGCTCAGATGGTAGAGCACTTGCCCACAAAAGGCAAAGGTCCCGAGTTCAAGTCTTGGTCTGGCACACAGTTTTAATCTGCCAGGAAGTTTCATATCAGCACACACTCCACTGTAGAGTGAAAATTTCATTCTAGAAATGCACAGATGCATTAACATGTCAGTCATATATAAATTGGATTGTCCTGCTACATATCTTTTGCAATGATGAAACTTGTTCATTGATGCATTCCATGTGTAATATGTTGGCACTTCAGAGTAACATAACATCTTACCAAACATATTATCCCGTCGCTGTGAGAACAATGCATTTAATGTGACAATGCTCTTGCTCATACATTTTGTGTTGTAAAGTATGCACACTTCCCATTTTCAAGGTCCACTGCCAAATGACAAACTGTTAGCCGTCATTCATAGATTTCAAATGATAAAATGCAACATACTGCTTCATTGCTACTAATGCAGCATCCCAAGTGATATTGGTAAATTTCATAGACAGATACTGCAACATTTCCCACTCCAAAAACTGTCTTTACTGGTATATTTTCAAATTCACTTGATCCGTTCCTCCAAATTGCTCAGCATTCACATGTGCTTCATACATTTTCAACCCAATTATTATCAGCTTCAACATCAATGTGTCATGCTTCAAAAGTGATGGCTTTGCTGTTGTCTTCAGTTGATCATTGATAATACAGTGGATACCCATCATTGCTAATGATATTCTCAGCAGTTGTGTCTTGGGTACCATTTTGTGTGTTTTCCATCAGCCATTCATGATGAATTATTGTTGAGTAAGCCACATGGGCCATGATTCATTTGGTGATGACTTCAAATAAGTCTGAATAAATACTGACATCTGGTATTTCTGTTGCGATGTCTTAATTAATTTGATGTGATGTGTCTTTTTCGATCAACTAACTCAAAATGTGCACATGTGGCAACTTCCCCTTTTGTCACTCACTGGAATACATCCAACAGCATGTCTCTCCGAGAACATGATGCTTCGCAATGAAATCCATTAAAGATTTCAATTTTTGTTTGAACTCACTTGGATAAATATCACAATGATCTGGTGACTGCCCAGTTAGCAAAAGTTACGTTATTTTATCTTATAATTTGGAGTGGCCATATGCATGAACATTTGCCATTGCATCTTGGGTGTATTCATGCATGAATACTGAGACTGAGTACTTTCCTGTAAATGTGGCCATCAGTAAGTGGAACATACCTTGGTTTTATTTAATTGAAAATAAAAAAGTCATTCAGTTTTTATTTTTGCATATGTATCAACAATATAGTGATTGAACAGTTGTTGACATTTTAGAATATTTTCAACATTTTCACAAATCAATATGAATAGCCACTGAGTTTCCTATTCATTTGTTAATCTCTTTGGGATTTCTCATTACAATGTTGAAATGATAGCAACTTCCTTCCCCTTGGCAAAATTATTGTATCATGTTGTGATGCTTGGGTTATAATGGCAGAAAGCACAGGATGAGAGACACAACAACAGTTAGGTAAAAATCATTTATTTAAATCAGTCTGTTGAAGAACACTAGTGTATTCAGATTCAATACAATAGCAAGAATGTCCAAGTCCTTACTCAAGTCTGTAATAATGTAATCACTAAGAAAGAGACTGAGTACTCCCAGATGTATATCACAGCACAGAAGGTGGGCTGATGATAGCTTGTGGCAGCATCTTATACACTCCCGCAGCAGCACTGGCTGAGAGAGGGCATGTGGCCTTTGGTTGGTGGCCATCGGTTGCTCTGTGGCTGCCTCTGGAGAAGGTACTAGGAATTTCTGGGGCCCACCTGTGAATTACAAATGGACACGCCTGGTGTCGTTTCTGTGTTGAACGACATTATATTCCTCCCCCAGAAATCTCTTCACTGTTGTTATGTACCGACATTGCTGGTAACAACAGGAACGGGAGGGAGGCAGTGGGGGGGGGGGGGGGGGGTGAGGGATTGAGAGTTGGAAGCAAGTGTCACTGAGGAGGCAGGAGCTGGAACAGTGGCTGATGGCAAGTTACTGACCTCATTCCCCCCTTGTGAATGATTGGGAACACCAGCCAAGATAAATTTGCTTCCAGGGATGGAGCAACTTTTGGAACTGGTGATGATGCAACAGTGACTGGTGGGTCCTTGGAGGCATACAGAAAAGTGGCGGTATGTAGAGGACCAGACCTCTGTGGCTGGGGCTGCTGACTGTGGTGGCAGGAGAGTTGGCACCACCATATTCACATCCATGGGCTCTCCATACAGCAGCGTATGACATGACAGAAGCGAGAGCAGCTAGGGCTGCAAGATCCTGTAGGATTCCACCTCTGAAACCAAGAAATCTGTAGGAGGATCACACAGCTGACAGGAGTGGAACTGATTCTGATGCCACATGTGCAGTCCAGTCGAACCCAGACAAATCAGCCAAAGACTTGAATGATGGCCAAAGACTCTGAAAAAGACATGATCATTGAACTTAAATTTAGTATGTTGCAGAGGAAGGACCAACTGATGTGGTGGATGCAGCAGTACTTTGTGTCAGTGTCTGTGCAGTAGCTCTGCAGGTAACTTGCCGTTGTGTGGCTGGGAATGATATGAGGATAGGAAAATCACCAGGGCTTGCTCCCATGTGTGGGAGGCACATAAATTTTACGTTTGTTGCTTAAATGTTTTCACAAAGTGTTCTGCTTCACAACGTGTCACATGTTGAATGTTGTTGGAATTCAAAAGTGCTTTAAGTCTGGCAATGTAAACTGTGGTCCATTATCTGAGATTATCAGACGTAAGAATTTTTTGCCATTGTGGTCTGTTGCTTTGGTTTCACAAATGGAAATTTGCCTTAAGTGTCAAAAACAATCAGCCCACAAAATTAACGTATAGCCATTGCCGAGGGGCACTGGGCTTGGACCAATCAAAGAAATTGGAGGTGGAGAAGCAGCCTGGTGCTCTGCACATGTCTGACAATGTGAAATGAGTCAGTCACTGTTTTCAAGTTTCACCATTGACTTAAAATCAACATAGAATCTTAATTTGCTACATAGTTTTGTGATGACTACTGGAGTAGATGCTCACTGACTAGCTGCTACTGGAGTGATTACACCTTTGTCCTGCCAGGTCAACAATTGTTGTGCCATTTGATCACTGATTGTCTGAGAGACAGACCATGCCCAATAAAATTGAGGTTACCCATTTTCCTTCATTGTAAATAAGCTTTCAAATCAGTTGTTTTGCCCAGGCCAGAAATGTGAGGAGAGTCAAAAACTAACACAGTATTATCATAAGAGTCCTACAACACATTTAATTCTAACACTTGCTTCAAACTTGGGTCCAGATACTTCAGTATTTTTTCATTGAGTGTAGGGACAGACACATTCTGGGTGACAGCATTTCAAATCATGTCATCACTGTAATATTTATCATATTCACAATTAAACTTGCAATGCATAATCAGGTCTTGTAAATCAGCTACACACTGGCTGTAAGTTTGATGAAGTTATCTACACAATCTGAAAAACTTGTAAGGAGCAGCAGCCATGTTCACTTCATCATTAAAGTACTTGGTTAACACCAAAATCAAGCCGGCCGGTGTGGCCGTGCGGTTCTAGGTGCTTCAGTCTGGAACCGGGTGACAGCTACGGTCGCAGGTTCGAATCCTGCCACGGGCATGGATGTGTGTGATGTCCTTAGGTTAGTTAGGTTTAATTAGTTCTAAGTTCTAGGCGACTGATGACCTCAGAAGCTCGGTCATATAGTGCTCAGAGCCATTTGAACCAACCAAAATCAAGTTATCATGGTCTACACTTTCTAGGTGGGTGATGGAAAAAGTTTACATCCCAGCCTGTATACTGCAACACCTACCATTGCCATAAATGTCATTTTCTGTCCATACCTTGAATATGATGTGCAATGAAGTTGGTATCAAGCTGAGCACGATATTCAAACCAGTCTTCCTGCTGTACATTGAATACCCAGAACTGTGGTGCACAGACAGACAGTGCTTGTGATGGCACAGCTTGGGGTGCAGTGAGTGAGGCACTGTCATGTAACAGTTGGAATTGCATCAGTTTTTTCATTCCTTCCATAAGTTGTTGACTTTTCTGAATCCTCAACTGAATAGCTTGGCTTAGAGACAGTTCCTGCAGTACATGGCCATGATTCAGTACACAATACACACTAAACAGAAACAAAATGTAAACACTGGAGCTGTAAAGGATGTCTCAATTAGAAGTCACAGACAACAATATGCAAAAAATATCAGCCCCTGCAGACAGAAAAGAACGAAAACAGCAGTTGCAGGTCAGAATGTTCTGAGACACAAAGTCAGTATAAACACAATGCAGTGGGCAAGCATGGTGTTTGTCAAAGGATCTTTAAGAAACATGCACTACCATTATTGTCACGGTGTTGCTGTGTCAGGTCTCAGCAGGGCACAAGTCCACCAAATAACAGGCAAACGAAGGATCAGCCTCAGTGCCAACGTTACTGTACCCTTTTGTAGAAAGCAGAGAATGAGAGACACAAGAAGAGTTAGGTAAAAACTGTTTACTTAACTCAGTGGGCTGAGAAACATTAGTACAGTCACATTCAATACAATGTCGAAAGTTTGAGAGTGCATAGCCAAGTCTGTACAATACCCAAGGTGGGCTGAGATAGCTTGCAGCAGCCTTTTATACACTTTGGCAGTGGCGCCGCATGTGCCAACTGAGGAGGGCATGTGCATGTGCATGTAATTCCCATCAGTTGGTGGCTACTGGTTGCTGTGTGGCTGTCTGTGGTAAGAGTACTAGGAGTGTTTGGTGCCATCCTACGAATTATGAAGAGACACACCTAGCATGTTGTCTGTGGCAAATGAGACCACAAAAATAAAATCAGGTATTGTAATCCATCATATGAGTGATGAGTTTCTGAGACCCAATGAGCATCACAATTTCTGGAATGAAGAATTATATGGCAACTACAACAATCATCACATCATCAATTGTTGGTGCATTTTATTGTCTTTCATGTTGGTTGACAGGTGTTTTGTCAGCTGTAACTAAAACTTTGCAGTTAAATGTTGGCATTTGTTCAAGGGCAGGTCCGAATTATCGACTTAATTCATACTGTTGATGAAATAAGGTTTGTAATACAACTATAATTTCCCATGAAATAAATTTGTAATCCGTATTCAGCAGTGGTAGTAGTGATCCTGCATAATGATACATTTGCCCTAGCAATTTCAATTCTGTGTAATTGTCATGTAGTGTTTGTTGCACTGAACAATGTCATTTGTAAACATGAACTGTACTTGGGTCTGTTCGCCAAGAAACATTTTGATTGGCTTGTGACACCTGATTCCAATATTTACAATGGTTTTATTGGTGATATTAATTCTGGCAATTTCATTTCTCCACCCACACAGAATATTTGTGGAGTTTCGTCCATAAATCTGAAGGCACTGTTGTACAAACATAATTTATCCATTTTTCTCATAACCAGTTTGGATGAAGACTGTAATAACATTAACACCATAATGGAATACACCAAGGTGTAAGTCAGCATTCAGTGTTCATATGTACTGAGTAGTGTGCACTTGAATAGTACCCAGTCTTACTTCCCATTCCTCGACTGTTTCAGATGAATGGTCTTGAACAGTGTGTACTCAAATGTTTTTTCAGTCTTGCGCCCCATTGCTCATCTGTTTTTGAATCTCGTGATGCCTTTTTCTTTCATGCTTGAGGTGTAGATTGACCAGTTGCTTGTCACTATAGTGGCATAATTGATTTGACAGTTTCCATATTCAGATTTTTTTATTACCTTCATATATCACCTTTTCATTCTTCTATCTCCTCTTTCCTAATTATAGAATGCTGCTTTGGAAGATACATATTCAGCCATGTCAGTCCAGTGAAAGGCATTGCTGTATAACTGGTAAGCAAAAGATATTTTGCCTGGGTAACATTGTGGTTTCTGCTTTCTTGTTCCAGACATATCCCGATGAAGGAAACACATTCTCTGGAGTCAAAAACCACTTGTACCGAGTAATGGAGTCATTCTTTAATGACTGCTTTGGACCACTGGATTTTGAAGAATGGGAGTTTGGAACAAATCTTTTCTCTTTCAAACAATAGCAGAACAGTGAGGCTGCAATTGTGCAGTTTCTGTGAAGTTTGTCTCTATTTTCTGCTGAGAAGATGATCATGGTGCTGTACTTGAGCACCTCTGTTTTTGCATCACAGCCATGGAATACAGTAGCTGAATGCTGCAATCACTAAGGCACACTAAAAGAATTGTGCCAGATACAAGTGCAACGTATGCAGTTGTTTACCAGTGTGTAACTTTCCTCCTATGGCAGTATTTTTATTTTATTCTCTTATTAAAGTTTCCCTTTCCTTGTCAGGCAGTAGAATATTAACAAGAAGTGGTCATTTGTTAGATCAAGCCTTTCTTAATAAGATATTGCATAAAACTGCTTATTTATGAATAAATTTCTGTTGTGAAATATACCCAATAAAGATGGCCAAAAAATCTTGAGACCAACAGTAAGAAAATTAACTTTTTGTCTTTCTATATTGATATAATGCTGCAGTATTTTCTATTCCATTTAACATTGTAATGCACAAATTAGATTGTGAGTTCTGACTCAGTGTTTGTGCATAATCTGCTAGTAACTTTGGCCTTGGGTATATATATGTATTACTGTACTTCATTACACTATGTGTTACAGTTTCCTGTAAACAAAACATGAACAAAGTAATATTGCTCTCACAGCAGATGAAAGTCATGTATCACACTAAAATGGTTCAGAGACAATCAAATTTAGAAGAACAAATATTTGATCATATTGTATGAACAGGAAGTATTTACATTTCAGTCCATATTTTCCTCTGCTTTCTCACTGAAATGCCCTACATTTCACTAAAACTCACACACAGCATTACACTGTAAATAAAAATTCATTCTATTATTATAAATCCTCTTATGGCCTACTTCTTGTTGATATGAATGATTCCTCTCTGTGACTAGCCTTGGTATAAGAATATAGTCTGTCTTCCCCTTTTTTTTTTTTTTTTTTTTTTTAAAAAAAATTGAGAGAACTGGTGATCTTACATTTCATTATATACCAGTAAAAATTTCAAATACCTTTGCACTGAAATCACAGTCCTTGTGTACTTCTGCCATATTCTGCAACAGACATAAAACTTTCATTTTCTTTGTCCATATACTGCTGTGTATATGCGCCCAGGCACTATCTTTAAAACTATGAATATTATACAACTAATTTAATTTTATCAAAAGTTCAAAAATTATTTTATAAATAAATACAAATTTAGCTCACTTTTCATTATCAATGACAACTTTACATCATCATAAGCATGATCTATCTTTCTTACATTTTCCCACCATTACTAATGTAACTTCATTATAATACATAAAATAAACACCGTACTGCTGAAGCAAATGAAAATGTTTTAAAACCTCATGGTTTACCATGTGAATGCTACTTTGTTGAAATTGTTTTATTCTAATTTGTAAACTTGGTACAATCAAGAATAGTGCTGGTGGAGAATAATTTCAAAAACAAATAATCCATCACCATTTCTTTGTTTTTTCATGAATTGCCTATTCAGCTTTTCAGTCCTCATTTGATGATGTTTTACAGTAACAAATTAACTCCTCATCAGAGCCGAAGGTTTTTTTTTTTAAATTATTCATAAAGTTTCATATTTTTATAAGAATCAAAATAAAACCAATCGTAACAAAGAACCAGTTTTGATAGTAATAAATTCTGAAGTACAGGGCAGCTACTTAGCATTAAAGTACACTGTGTGGGCTTTCAACTACATATACTCCAAGTTATATACTTCTGTTGGGAGAGTACTCACAAGAAACTAATGAACATTGTATAGACATAACGACTGTATGCTAAACAGTGGTTGTAAGTATTGTTACTTAAAAATAAATATATTTTTATGATAAACAACTAGTTAATAAATAATGCATATTAAATGTAAAAGCTAACTTGAAAAGGACATTTAAGTATAGAATCTAGTTGTCTATGAAGAGAGACTTCTTAGTACGGATCAGAAGAACCCAGTAAGAAGACTGTAAAATTCCTTTGCAAAGTCAGTCTACAAGTGCAGTTATGTTTATTACAATAAATTTATAGTCTATGTCTATGAAAGTGAAGGAATTCCATCCAAGATGCAGATCATATGGTAATGTGATTTTTAATTATATGTACCCTCACCAACTCTCCTAGAGTTGAGGGTTTTCATACAGAAAAATAAACTTCTGCTGGTACTCCAATTGCATCATTTCATAGAGTCATGAGTTCTCAAGAAATGCAGCTAACAGTTGCAAAATTCAGACTGTGCAGCAGTGTTTGCAATAGTGCCTAAAGTTTGTGCATCTCAAAGTACATTGAAATGTTTTAGTAACTAGTGAGTTATTTATTTCAAAGTTAATTGCAGGTCTTCATTGAATTTAATTTTAAATCAGCTGGATAGTGAAAAGTTTATAGTTCTGATTGTCCTTTGTGCCCTGTTTTGTGAAACCTCACAGTTCCTTTAATTTTTTTCCAGTGTTTATGGTTTCAAAATATCTCATATTTGTTAACTTCAAATAAAGATTGAAAAATTACAGAGACAGAAAATCATAAACTACAACACTTATGTCAGTTAATATGTTGCTAACATACTGACAATATTTAGTAAATTCGTAAACATAATGTTTTCAACTGAAAATTTTGATAAGTTTACTAAAGTTTATTGGTTGGTTGGTTTGGAGGGATTAAAGGGACCAGACTGCTACGGTCATCGGTCCCTAAAGTTTATTACTGTCCCCTCCTCAAGTATAGATTAATCAAATTTCTCTTCACATATACACCACAATCAATCAACCAATGTCAGAGTAGAACAGAAAACAGAGATAGAATCCAATATTCAGGAAATATAAATAATAAAGTCTTTAAATTTCTTTGTATCTGATGTCAGGAGCATAGTTATGTTGACTTGTGTCAGATGTACATGACCGTAAAGTGCAGCAAATGGCTAAAAATATGCTGACCTATGGAAATGGGTTAATATGTTGACCATTCTTATTCAGCCTTTGCAGATGAACTGTGTACTCAAAAAAAAACAACCATTTCCATATCTCAAAAGCTTTCATACAGGCAATGAAGTTATCTGCCATATCAGTCCACATTTTCACAAAACCATCTGTTCTAATAGTAACTTAAACTGTTATTGATCCAAAGATAATTTCTGCAATTCTACACTAGACAGTACTTTTTTTTAAATTAGTGAATGGTATTTGCAGCCAAAATCTTTTCAAATTAGTATCACAGTACTATGATTAGTTCTCCATTTCTGATCTTAATTTCTTTTCTTTTTATGTAAGCAGTAACACACTTTAACACTTTAGTGGGCTCATTTAATTTGCACGTAACATGTCTATGGCTTAATGGTCTATTATCTTCAGTAATTTTGCAACAAATAAGGAGGATTATGGGATTGCATGCAACTTCCCCAGCATTTAGTAAAAGGCATCATTAATATCAATAACACACTGTTCTGCTTTACTGAACATGGATGAACATTATTATTATTGTGCTTAATTTACATTAATAAACAGTTACATATCTAAGATTCAGTTGTTTGTATCATCCTATTAATCTCTTCTAAATGTGCAATATGTTCACCTAACTTTCTTTTAAGTGTTTACTGTTTATGTGTTAATTTACAATTGAGCTGCTAGCGTTTGTAACATATAGAAGTTATTTTCATTTGGTGATTTATTAATTTTATGAAAAGCACCAAGTGTATTCAGTTAAATATGACTAAGATTTCTCAGTTTAAAAAATAAAAAGGAATAAACCTCTTCATATTTCAATTAGTTCACGTAATAAATACTGCTTCTGCTTCAAGTTTATACTTAATTTTTGTTCTATGTTATTAACAATGTTAATTTTTTGTATTATTTAATCTTATGTGGCTAAATATAGGAGACTCTTCTTTAATTTAATATAAGCAGAATAAATACAAAATTACATGTGATGGTCATTTATGCTGATCTTCTTTCACTACCTAATACCACTGAAAATATGACAGGTTAATTTCATAGTTCACAGTGAGTAATATATTTCATCCTTTGATCATTTGTAACATCTCAGTCTCATAAGTTGTGAGAAAGAAAACTTTCCATCTTATATTACTGTGCAGAAAATACTGTCTGTTGCTAGTTTAAATGGTTGCAATTATGTGCTTCCATTTTAATAACATTATAGACTCTTTAATTGAAACATAAATACATGAAAGGTAACAGAATTATGAAAGAGACATTATAACTGCAGACAGCTTTTGCAAAGTTCAACAAGAAGCAGTTATTTCAAAATTCTCCAGACCTGTAATTTGAAAATGCTTCAAATTTGGTGTTTCAAATAGGAAGCCATTATTTTCAAATTATTTTGTATGTGCTAATTGAAATATACATATACATACACACACACACACACACACACACATATATATATATATATATATATATATATATATATATATATATATATATAAAAAAAGAGAAAACATCTATGTTAAATCTTCTACTCAGACACTTTCATATTCCAGTAAGGCACATTTTCATTCTAAACAATTTTAAGTGTGTTAGTCTAATAACAAATTAAAGATTTAATTATGTGAGAGTCGGTGCTTGTATTTTCTGAAGTTTCAAGAAATGTAACTTGAAGTTGTCTAAAGCTATGTTTCTGTATGAATCATTGTACATAGAAAAGTTTCTATAGAAGAGTACTAAGAAATATATTTACCAAAGCAATGTATGTACTTGTCACTACTTCACTTGCTTCACTAAACAGACATGTCACTGCATCTAAAACTTAAGATTTGACTATCTGTTCACAGAAGTTGTTGTGTTTATGACAAGCAGTAGACAAATGAAAAGTTGCTAAGGAATGAAGAATATTTAAGATTTTACAGATGGTTACTGTATAAATGACTTATTAATGCATTATTAATGCATTACTGTTATTAGTCTGGGAAATAATGTAATATTAAATGGTATTATGCATTAACAGTCCAGCTGTCAATCTGTGTTGTATTGAATCTCAGTACCAAATTTAATTTTGTCAGTGTATTGCTGCTGGTGTGATTAGACCTATGGATGTTTTACATGGTATAGTTAAAGTTTTTATGGTGTAATCACAAGCTATGAAGAAATATTTGTTATGCAGTTTTCATTACGTATACTGTTATTTTGTAATAAAACATGTTTTGTAATAAAACGCCATTGTAAGCACTTCTTTCAGTCACAGTATTCCTCATACCTGTTATAAAGCAAGAGTTAAATATTTTTGGCACAAAAAACATGATAGATAAAATAGAGAGGATGTAAACTGTTTGTTGTACCTACCCAGAAAACAGGAAAAATTTGAGTTTACAGCTAAATTTCCTTCTTGTTGGGTGTCTCTGTCAGAGGTGTGTGCTTCTTCTTTTTTCCTTTTAACATACATCAGGGGTAGTGCTAAAACCCAACACAGTTCCACTGGTGATACTGGGCATCCATGATACTACAGTTTGAGGAGGAAAAGGAGGAGGAGGAGGAGGAGGAGGAGGAGGAGGAGGAGGAGGAAGAAGAAGAAGAAAAGAAAGAAAAAAAGCATAATTTATGTACACTGCCATTTACATACTTAAAAGTTTAGTTTGACACGGATGGGACAGGTAGCCGGCGATGGCCTTATGGTAGGAACCACCCCAGCACTTGCCTGAAATAATTTAGGAACACCACAGAACAGCTAACTCAGTACAGCCAAATGTAAATGGCACCTCCATCATCCAAAACACAAGGTCAGTCTGTTTTAAACAGAGCAACTACATTTGATTTATCCCTAATGCACATTACAGTTTTGCAAAGAAGTTGTTTAACAATGGAAAAAGCTCAAGCTACACAATTCATTCATTTTTCACTAGCACTGTCCACACACATCAGGACCATAACAACGGTGTTTGGTTTCCATTTCCTTGCCTGAAAAACTGCATCAGAATCCATCCACAATGGATTGAAATGTTGAGCTCAGAAAGAGGATAAGGTGTTAGTATTATACATTGCTGAACTTTGAGAAACAAAGAAAAGAAACATAGTTGTATGAAAGTGTACTGCGAAATAACAGAGACATTTTTATCAAACCATACTCTGTGTCACATACATAATCTGACACTGTAAAGAATGTATTGCTTAATGAGTACTATTTAACTACCTTATTAAATTATTTGGTTTTAGTGAATTCTGTAAACTCCTTGGGGGAGTTAACTGGCTAATTTTATTTATTGGTAGAAACTGTTCTTTTGAGTTTAATGTTTATTCTTTCATGGTAAATGTGGGTTCAGTCTAGATCTTATCAAGGTTATATTTAACCTGCATAACTGATCAATAACTTTACTCACATGGTGTGGTTAAAATCCCATTTTTCAACAGTTAGTATTTCTGGTTATTATTCTTACACCTCTCTTCAATAGTTTAGAAACTGTGTTCATACTTCATGCATTTATTCCTGAGAAAAGAATTCCGTAGCTTTGGGAAGTTCAACCAGCAGTGGCGAGAGCAGCTGTCGAGTTGGTCTCAACTACATGTGCTCTATTACTGCAGGCTCTTAGCATCCATCAGTAACCATTACTGGGTGTAATAGAGCAATGTGTCAGAGTCTTATTAGAACCAACAGCATCACAAGGACAGCAAAAAATATCATTCCCACTGATGTACAGGGCTCTCTGGTAAATCTAATATGCAACCCACAAAGTGAGTGTTCTGTCAAATTCTCCTGTGGAATTCACTAGCTGTGGGAAGGCTTAACAGACACACTGAAATCTGTAAATCACATTAACATTCCTGCTCATAGGAATAGCCACTTCACTTCAAGCAAGTAACATTTTATACTGCATATACACTAAGAAGCAAAATACACATGAGCTGTTCAGGAACTGCTTGGGAGAAAAACTGATGTAGAGAGCACTGGTAGCAAATACCAAATATTGTGGAACTGTGGCTGGCAAGCTGTAGCATGAACTAAGACACAATGCATGATAGGTATAATGATGTGTATTATGGAGAAAATAGCAAGCCCAGAAGTGTAGTGACTGTCTCTGCAACCACATCGCTTACTTGACACCATTTATAAAATATGAACTCTTAATGCTCTATTTGGTGTTGAAGAAAGTATATGAGTAAATTGCAGAGAAATGGCATAGCTTCAGCCTAGGGCATTGTATCCGGAGTGAAGTTTCACTGTGCAGTGGAGCGTGTGCTGGTTTAGTGTTCCTGGCAAATTGGAGCTGAGTGCCAGACTTAGACTTTTTATCCAAAGCCTTTGCCTTTCACAGGCAATTTCTCTGGCGGCTAAGCTATCCAGGGGCAACCCACGTCCCACTCTCATAGGTACAGGTTCAGGGTTCGAGTCCCATTCTGGACACAGTTTTGGTCTGCCGGGAAGTTTCAAGTCAGTCCACAGTCTGCTGTAGAGTGGGGCTTCATTTTACAGACATACATATGGCTGATACACACAAGAAAAAATAATTAGTACACCTGGAAAGATGACATTGATTTTGATCTCACAATGGCATATCCCACCGGGGAGATAGTGCATGTACTGATAATGGTTTCAACATCATCAGACAACAGATAGCATGGTGGCATAGCTATCAGAACGTCATCTGTGTCTACCCTTTAATAATGAATGCTTACAATCAGAAGGCTCAGTGTGGTGCAAACTTGTGAAGCAAGTAGGCAACCATGCCACAGAGATGCATTTGTGCTCCCTACAGCCAAGAGAGCAAGTTTGAAATGGATCAAATTGTGGCCTTCTGAATGGTGGGATGGTCCTTTTGAAAAAAACGTTACACAACTTGTACGTGCTGGGTCAGTTGTGCAACAATGCTGGTATAAGTGGTCATGTGAATATTGGCACATGAGGAAATGGATGTCCACGTTGCACACCCACCCACCAGGACTGTCGTACTGTAAGGGCAGCAGTGACAGATCTACAGCTACCACAGCACAGATAATAGGGCTTGTGAGCCCAGTCATGTCAACATGATGAGCTGTTGTGAACCAGTTGTTAGCAGTGGGACTATGGGCACACACATCTTTAATCCATCTTCCACTCACACCGCACCATCGACACGCAAGGCTCGACTGGTGTCATCAGAGGATCACTTGGAATATGGATGGTGCACCATGGTCTTCAGTAATGAAAGCAGATTCCACCTGCATGCAAGTGATGGTCACATGCATGTACGATGTATACCTGATGAGTGCTGTCTTGTATAGCGCATTTGTCCAAGACACAGCAGCCCCACCACAGGCCTTATGGTCTAGGATCCAATGAGCTACAACTCTCGTTCACTTTTAGTGTTTCAGAAGGGGATGCTAATCAGTTCTCAGTATGTACAGAATGTTGTTTGGCCCATTTTTGCCATTCTTGCAACAAGAAGGTGATGTGTTGTCCCAACAGGGTAATGCTCATCCAAACGTTTCCCACAAAACTCAACAGGAAAGTTGTTGCACATCTTTGGAGCATTCAAAAGAGGTGCAACAACTTTCCTGGCCTGCACAATCTCTGGATTTGTCTCCAATTGAGCATATGTGGGATGTGATGGTACAAGAACTGACTCATAGGACTCATCAACCAACAGCTCTTACAGAATTACATGCAGGTTGAGCACGCATGGACTAAAGTATTCACCATATGTACGATCAACTGGGTGCCAGAATCAGTGCCTGCTCTGGCACACATGGAGACTACACCATTTATTAATATGCGTGCTTCAGTATGGGTCAATAGCTGGTACCTCAGAACTGCTTGTGCTATATCCCGTGAAAGTCAATAAATCCTGAGTGAACTGAAACTTCTAACTAAAAGGGTGATCTAATTTTTCCTGCCAATGTATTTTTAGAATTTTGACATATGTTGAACCATGGTGATTTCACTTTGTTCCACGTGAACATGTGAAAATGGATGGAGGCCAGGAGGAATGCTGGGTTTTGTAAGCCGAGGTTTTTGCAGCTGGGGTCATGATGATGACTTTAGTAAAAAAAATTTTCTATGACCGTGAATTCAACCAATAAAAATCATTCTGATGAAGGATGCTACTAGCATCTGAAGAGACTAACTGCTGAGAGAGAATGAGGACAAAGGGCTGCTGCAATCCAAACCATTCAGTTGAAAACAAGAAGCCTAATCTGCAGTAATAATGGGAACTCTGCCACACATGATAATATACCATACATGTTTGATTATAAACTAATAAAATGAAGTATTTACCTATGGGAAAATAGGCTCAAAAAAAAAATCATTGAACTTCATTCCACACCGATATACTGTAAGGAATATCAGATATGGCAGAAGTGAAATATTGCACATTTTTTAGAGTAAATATTTAGCAGTAAAAGGAGACCACTCAACAAATAGCAGAGGCATTGAGTCATCAAGACCCATTTACGAAAGAGAATGAAAACTTTGCTAAGCTAGTGTGTGTACACATACACACACACACACACACACACACACACACACACACACACACACACAAGTGAAAAGCAGGAGGAGGAGGAGGAGGAGGAGGAGGAGGAGGAGGAGTTGGGGAAAGGTAGCTTGTAGCACAGAGGGAGGCAGTAAGTGTTCATGACAGGAATGTGGCAGGGAGGGATGGTATGTGAATGGGCTAGGCATGTGTCTCAAGTGAACAGGAGTTGGTGAGGTGCATTGCACAATGAATGTGATTGGAGGCATGGATAGGGAGGGGTGACAAGACAGAGGGAGGGGAAACTGTCAGAGGAACATGTGTGGACACGGTGTAAGTAGAGGTTGAGAACAAGAGGATAATGAGAGCAATGAATGGTTTGTCATGGTAACTCCCACATACGTAGCTCATGAAGGCTATTGTTTGGGGGAAGAATCCAGATGACATGGGTTGTGAAGCAGCTACTGGATTCAAGCACGCTGCGCTCAGCACCATGTTCTGCTACTGTATGATCGACATTGTTCTTGGCCACAGTTTGACGGTGACCGTTCCTTCTGATAGACAGAAAGTAGCAGGTCATGCCCACATAAAATGCTGTGTGTTGACTGTAGGACAGCTGTTATATGATGTAACTGCTTTCGAAGGTGGCCCTGTCTCTGATGGGACAGGATAAACATGTAATGTAATTGGTGTAGCATGGGCTGGGTGGGTACACCAGGTAAGTCTTGCACCTGGATCTTCCACACAGACAGGACCCCTGTGGCAAGGTGTTGGGAATTATGGACATGGGGATGTATTAGGATGTTGACTAGGTTTGGCGAGTGATGGAATACCACATTAAGATCTCAGGTAGGATGCACCTCATTTCTGGGTACGATGATAGGTAATCAAAGCCGTGATGAAGGAAATGTTCCAGTCCAAAGTGATACTAGCTGACAAGGGGGAGTGAAATGTGCCTCTTGAGCTTCCAAAATTTCTTTCTCAATAAACATACATGACGTATTTGAATCAGAATTACAGAAAATAGCAAAACCTAATGAGTACACGCACGAAATCATTAAAATACAAGTACACTTTGGTTCGGTCAGCCACGACAATGGCTCTTATGTTTGCTACTGTTTCTTTAGTAGTAATTCTAGAAACTGACAACAGAAGGCACATAGTGAGATGTCCATACATTGTTTTCATATCAAATGAGTCCAGCTTTCAAGCAATAGGTGGCTTGCACATTCAGAAAATCATGGGCCAAGATATTCTCGGGCTTGGTCATCTGATCACAGTGTTGTGGCATGAATTACATTTGGTCTTGCTCGCCAAAACATTATTAATTGTTTTAATTTGCTCTTAAAAGATTTTGATACAGTTTCTTTATATCATTACACAGCCTTTTAAAGAAATGTCTTCCACCAGCAAGTGGGCTGGGCTGTAGTCTGTGTTTCTCCCTCTCATCCTGTACAGTAAGTCTCTCCTGACCCACGGTTACTTCCCCAAAATCTATCCCTTTTCCTAGACCTCTCCAGTCCTTTTCCTCCAGCCCACTTCCTCCCCCTTCAACCCTCCTGTTCGAAGAAGGAGCCACTGGCTCCAAAAGCTTGACAAATTACAACCTTCTTTTATGTGTGTGTTCTCCCGCCAGTTGGAGAGTAGATTTTATTATCTATCCCCTTAAAATCTTTCATTACTCAGTCTTTCATGATAATTTACTCTGGTTCATATAGTGTAATGATGCATGTTTCAATTCATTATGCTGTTTTTACATTCTCTTTCTCAAGTATAATTCTCTTAAAAGTGTGCAAAGAAATACTCCCTACAGGGCTACTATTTACTTATATGAAGTGTGAATGCATTTGTTGTAATGGCGACCGGAACGGTCATGGGGTAGTAGTGATGGAAACGCGGCGGGACCCGCGGAGTGGCCCGCAAACAACATCACAACAGAGAGGACAGACATGACCAATGGAGGACCTTACGACACAACAAGAACAGACAACAGAGTAACGAACCAAACAAGACAACCATGTCCACTGAAATAGAAACATGAAGTTAACACGCTGTCTGAGACGATATGTCCTGAGACACAACGCGATGTTAGACTGCTGGCTGAGCGCGAGGTAGGTGCTTAAGTATGCTATCGGGGGCGCCGCTATTGGCCACTGGGACCACGTGTTCCACTGTGGTGCCCTCACACTAAAAGCGGGCCAGGAGGTGCGCACCGCCACAGCTTACTGTGCGATGGTGCAGAGACCTCTATGGGTCTTCGATGTCCATGACGTCTGGTGCGGATTCAAATTCCGCAGCGCACGGTACCAGATCCCTCCCCCCTGAAACTTGCGCATAGGGGCGGAAATGCCCTGGACGTTGCTGAGGTGGGCGGCAGTAGGACGAGGAACTGGTGTATCAACTGCAATTGTTGGGGATGAAGGGGCGCCCGAAGTGTCCATGACAGCCGATCCAGAGTCCAGGGCAGGGGAGGGAGCCGCTGATCCACCCGGAGGCGGAGAGGGCTGGCAGCAGGCCTGCAGGGTGACTCGAGGACCACATCCGTACCCAGAGGAGGTAGGGAAAGAGGCGGCGGTGCAAGTCCCAAGGCAGCACGAGGGCGGAGCTGATTATGATGGTGGTGCTCCAACCCTTTCGACATCTGCACCGATGTCACACACCGCCCATGGGCTGCGGGTGTCCAACCCGCCTTGCGCCCGTACTCGAGGGCCCACATGGCCGTGCCAGGGGCATACCGCCGGGAGTGGGGGTGGGAGGAGGACGGCATCAGCACATGGAGCAGGGTGCGTGGCTGTCGCCCATGAAGGAGCTCTGCCGGACTACGTCCGTCAATGGGCGTAGTGCGATAGGTGCTCAAAAACAGGGTGAGAGCCGATGTGGTTGGGGATGTGTCGACTGCCTTAGCCAACTGGTGTTTAAAGGTGCAGACAAGCCTCTCCGCCATGCCATTGGATGAAGGGTGGAAAGGGGGGCTATGGATATGTTTGATACCATTGGCCTGACAGAAGACATAGGAGGAGGATGCTGTGAACTGGGGACCATTATCAGAGACCAACGTGTGGGGCAAGCCCTCAATGGCGAGAAACTGGGTATGGGCCGTGAGTGTAGCCTCCGTGGTGGTGGATGCCACTCAGACAACAGATGGGTATTTGGAGTAGGCATCAATGATGAGCAATGACATGAACCCCAAAAACGGGCCTGCAAAATCGATATGGACGCGACCCCAGGGCCAGCGAGGCACAGGCCTGGGTGCAAACGACTGAGGGGGGGCTTGCCTGGTGATGCGCACAGACAGTGTACCCACGGACCAGGTGCTCAATATCGCCATCGATGCCGGGCCAGTACACATGCCAGCGAGCCAAAACAATGATACGGGACATACTCCAGTGCCCGCGGTGTAACAAACTGACCACCCGAAGCTGCAATTTCGGAGGGATGACCACCCGGTGGGCATCTGACTCTGCGAGCAACAAAAGGACATCACTGACCACAGAGAGCCTGTGGGACAGGTGGCACCAGGAGCTGAAATCGGACTGCATCCAACAAGTAACATAGGACGGCCACCCGTGGACCACATAGTTGAGAACCTGCCGCAAGACAGAGTTGGGGCGGGTAGCCGCAACAACGTCAGCAGCCATAAGAGAAAGACTGCCCAGCGCATCCCGGCGGGCGGAATCAATGTGAAAGCAGAGGACCTTCTGTTGGTCAAAGGCAGGATCAGGGCCTGCTGGGAGATGTGACAAAGCGTCCGCATTAGCATGCTGGGCGATGGGCTTATACTGGATGGTGTAAACGTAATTACGTAAAAACAATGCCCACCGCTGGAGACATTGAGCCGTCCGCTTGGGAATGTGAGAGTGGCGCCAAAAAAGTGTAACCAAGGGTTTATGGTCCGTCAGGAGGGTGAACTTTGCCCCAAAGAGATAGGTGTGAAATTTTTGGAAGGCGAACACGATAGCCAGGGCTTCCTTTTCAATCTGTAAGTAGTTCTGTTGCGCTGGGGTTAACGCCTTAGAGGCATAAGCAATGGGCTGTTTGGAGCCATCGGCATCCAGGTGCATGAGGATGGCCCCAAGGCCGTATGCCGATGCATCAGCTGCCACAACCAAGGGGCGGTCTGGGGAGAAGAGAGTAAGGCAAGGGGTGGACTTCAGCATCACCTTTAAATGGAGAAAAGCCTGGTCACAGGCAGGAGTCCAAACAAAAGGTACCCCTTTGTGATGCATGTGATTGAGGGGTTGAGCAATGGAGACAGCCTGTGGCAAGAACTTTAAGTAGTAAGTAACTGTGACCAAAAACACCTGCAGTTCAGATAAGTCCTTGGTAGGAGAAGGGCCTCAATGGCCATGACATTACGACCCGAAGGGCGAATGCCATCTTTGCTAAGCCAGTGGCCTAAGTATTCCACTTCCGGTTGAAAAAAAACAACACTTGTCCAGCCGACAGCAGAGACCAGCAGACTGCAGTGCGTGAAATAAGTCGCTGAGGCTTTGCAAATGTTCCTGGCGGGAACGCCCAGTGACTAAGATGTCATCCAGATAATTCACAAGTGGAGGGATAGGCTGTGTAAGCTGCTCCAGGAATCGCTGGAAAATGGCCGGCGCCGAAGAGACACCAAAGGGAAGGCACTTGTACTTATACAATCTGAAAGGCGTGTTAATAACCATGATGTTCTGAGATTCGGCATCCAAGGGCAACTGGTGGTATGTCTCAGCCAGGTTGATCTTGGAAAAATACTCTCCCCCAGCAAGCTTGGCAAGAAGGTCTTCCTGTCGGGGTATGGAGTAAGTGTCAATGAGGGAATGAGCATTGACCGTAGCACCGAAGTCCCCACACAGCCGATGGGACCCATTGGGTTTCCGTATGGCCACCAGTGGTGTCACCCATGCCCTGTAAGTTACAGGTTCCAGCACACCAGCGGCCTGAAGCTGATCAAGTTCCTGCTTGACGGCTGGCCGTAAGGCCACCGGAAGGGGCCAGGCCCGGAAAAAGCAAGGCTGTGCATCCAGCCGTAGGGTGATGTGCGCCTGAAAGCCGTAAGCACATCCGAGATCCAGTGCAAACAACGACGCAAAAGCGAGCACAGATCGTCCAAGTCCTGAAAGGGAACAGCCGTGGAAACGACCTTAACTTTGTCAGAAATTGAAAAGCCAAACAGTTGAAACGCATCCAGGCCAAAAATATTCAAAGCCGATGGATGGTCGATGACAAAGAGGGTGAGGAGCCGTGGAACCTGGTTGTACGTCACCTGGAGGACGAACTGCCCACGAAGGGGAATGGAACCGCCTCCATAGGCGACCAAACAGCGAGAGGGAGACGACAACACAGGAGAGCCCAGCCGTGTATACGTCACCATATTAATCAGGGAGATGGTGGCCCCAGTGTCGACCTGAAAACTGACATCCTCTGTGAAAATGCGGAGCTTGAGGAAAAGCCTCCACGCTGATGGATCATCCTGTGGGACGACCGATTGCAGAGCATGGACGGTATCTTGAGGCCCAGGAGGGGCAGGACTGGATCGAGTCAAGCGACTACGACAAACCGATCAGATGTGGCCCTCCTTGTGATACAGCGCGCACGTTTTCCAGTGGTGAGGACTATCAGCCCACAAATGAGCAGTAAAGCACGGTGGGCAAGATGGAAGTGGGCCGCGTGACCAGCGACGAGGGGTAACCAAAGGCGCCGATGCCATAGACGTCAGACAATGAGGAGTCCTGACGGTGCTGGCCTGTTGGCTGGGCAACGCCGACAGCGCGAGGGAGGAGCCCGCCGTGACGCCGCGATCGCTGCCACCTGCGGTCATGCTGTAAGACGCTCGTTAGCCACTTGAGCAATTTCAAAGGAGTGGGCAATGCGGAGAATCTCTTCCAAGGAGGGGCTCTCTAGTTTCAACTCCACAGTACAGACCTCAGGATCGGCAGCCAGCTGAACCACCACATCTCGGATCAGGGAGTCCACGTACAAAGCCTTACACTGCTGATTGGTGCACATAAAATCACATTGACGGCTTAGACCCTGCAAGTCCGTAACCCAGGAACGACACGATTGACCAGGCTGTTTATGGTACTGGTGGAACTCCAGCCGAGAGGTGACCACATGGTAGCGTTAGGAATAATAGTTTGTCAGCAAAAGGCAGATCTCCTGGAAAGAGAGAGACACAGGATCAGACAACAGTGCCAACTTGCAGAGAAGAAAGATAGTATCCGGAGAGGCCCAAGACAAAAATAACGACCACTGCAAGGAGTCGTCCGTGACTTGAAAAGCCATGAAATGTTGTTTCAGCCAATGTAAGTAGGTTTCCCAGTCGTCTTTTGTGTCATTAAAGGGTGGAAACAATGGTGGATGCGGGAAAGCATCGGACACCGTAGGACTCAGAAGCTGTTGCGGTAATGCATCCCGGGCATCGACTTCGTCCGTGAGCAACTGCAGCGACTTTTATAAGATAACTGGAGCTGCTGCTGCTGCATGAGCTGCTGCTGTTGCTCCAGCAGACAGACCAACTTCGCCTCCATACCAACAATGACCACCATTTACCTCATCACCAAATATGTTGTAACGGCGACCGGAACGGTCGCGGGGTAGTAGTGACGGAAACGTGGCGGGACCCGTGGAGCGGCCCGCGAACAACAACACAACAGAGAGGATAGACACGACCAACAGAGGACCTTACGACACAACAAGAACAGGCAACAGCGTAACGAACCAAACAAGGCAACCACGTCCACTGGAATAGAAACACGAAGTCAATACGCTGTCTGAGACAATATGTCCTGAGACACAACGCAATGTTAGACTGCTGGCTGAGCGCAAGGCAGGCCCTTAAGTATGCTACTGGGGGCGCTGCTATTGGCCGCTGGGATCATGTGTTCCACTGTGGCACCCTCACACTAAAAGCGGGCGAGGAGGCGCGCATCGCCACAGCTTACGGCACGATGGTGCAGAGACCTCTATTGGTCTTCGACGTCCATGACGTCTGGCGCGGATTCAAATTCCATGGCGTGCAGTACCAGAGCATTAGCGTTAAGTTTGTTATCATATTGAACAGGTTATGTCTCTATGATTTAATTGTTTTATGTTAATGTATGCTCTAATGTGATATTCTTTGTTTCATCTACAAAGTTTCTGACTTTTTAAAAATATAATTAATAATATCGTTCAACAGGAGATTTTGTTGACAAGACAACCTAAAGCTTGTCACAATGCAAGCACTGAAACATACAACATTATAACAATAACAACAATATGCAAAGGATAGAGTGCTAATCACCACATACAGGGTGCTGAGTTGCATACAGGTAAACAGAATCACTTACACACATGGGACCACTGTCTCTGGTCACTGGAGCCTGTTTGCCATCCATATTCTTGTTATTTCACTTAGAACAATAACAAAATATGCTTAATTTGCATCCTGAATAAACAAGTCCATAAATAACCTGAGTCAAATGTGTTAATTTATTCATTGTAGGTGTGACAGTTAATATCACTTCTTTTGAAAGTCATCTTTTCAGTTTTACGTGTTAATTCTAGTTCAATCTCCACCATCATAACACAGTACTACAAAGCAATTCATAATACCAACCAAACACTGCTCTGAACTGAGACATGTGGTCACAACTGCATTCGCCTACATAATGTTATGGCAATCAAATTACATTTTATGAAATTCATGACACACAGCTGTCTACATGTCCTTTATTATCGCTACCAATTTAAGTCAATAATCATCATAGTATAAGAGGTCCTACATTATTTACGTATCATTTGATGCCATATCTGCAGAGCAGAATTATCAAAATAGCCCCATCAGAACTTCTAAACATCAAAGAACAAGTATATATCTGTGCACAAGGGGTGATGAGTCAGATATCCATTAGTTCTTTTGAGATTCAACAGTTCTGATGGGGCTATAGTAACAGCATTGCTACATATGTATGACATGACATTGTACATAAGTAACATATGAACACCTATACTGTGATGATGGTTATTAACCAAACCCAGTAGTGGTAATGAAGGACTTTTAGGCAGCTCTGTGTCTTGAAGCTCAAAAACACTTAACAGCTGTTAGCAATCACCTACAAAAAAATCTTTAATCAACTCACCATTTTCTTTGTTACAACTTACAATATAATTACATTTTTACAATTCAATTGATTTCACAACAAATTTCTAATTACAGATTACCTGACATTTTTAACTACCAGAATTTTAATTAAATATTCTGTGGAATAACATGTTCCACTTCTAACCACTCAGACCAGTGAAAGATGTTCATGAAGCCAGAAACATTGTTTATGTATTTGTGAAGTGTGGAACATCCCACTGTGCCACCTCTGGCTTGTCATACGTTCACATGGGTGTAAAAAACTTCGGATCAAAACATAGACATGGCACGACAGCGAGTGAGCACCTCCACCTGCTGGGGAACGCCACTTATACTTTGGCATTGTGGCTTGGTGGTGCCTTAGAAGCCACAGACCAAAGGACTTGGGCAATAATTTCAACACCAGAACAATTGAAGAATGTACAACGTCAGATCAGTAAATCTATACATGTTGTGATATATTGTGAGCTACAAGTTGAGAGAGATTTGTTTCATCCACAACTGTAATGAAACTGTACAGTGGAAACAATGTGCTTATAATACACATCTACATCTACATTTACATCCATACTCCGCAAGCCACCTGACGGTGTGTGGCAGAGGGTAATTTGAGTACCTCTATCGGTTTTCCCTTCTATTCCAGTCCCATATTGTTTGTGGAAAGATAGATTGTTGGTATGCCTCTGTGTGGGCTCTAATCTCTCTGATTTTATCCTCATGGTCTCTTCGCGATATATACGTAGGAGGGAGAAATATACTGCTTGCCTCCTCGGTGAAGGTATGTTCTCGAAACTTCTTCCAATGAATCTCAGTCTGGCATCTGCTTTACCGACGATCAACTTTATACGATCATTCCATTTTAAATCACTCCTAATGCTTACTCCCAGATAATTTACGGAATTAACTGCTTCCAGTTGCTGACCTGCTATATTGTAGCTAAATGATAAAGGATCTTTCTTTCTACGTATTCGCAGCACATTACACTTGTCTACATTGAGATTCAATTGCCATTCCCTGCACCATGCGTCAATTCGTTGCAGATCCTCCTGCATTTCAGTACAATTTTCCATTGTTACAACCTCTTAATATACTACAGCATCATCCGCAAAAAGCCTCAGTGAACTTCCGATGTTATCCACAAGGTCATTTTTGTATATTGTGAATAGCAACGGTCCTACAACACTCCCCTGCGGCACACCTGAAATCACTCTTACTTCAGAAGGCTTCTCTCCATTGAGAGTTATTGCACAAATGGCTACATTATTTTAGTAGCTTGAATAGATCAGAGCCCTCTTTCAGTGCCCAGCCCTGAAAAAGGTGAAGAGGTCCATTATCAAGGGCTAGTCACAGTCCAGGGGGCATAGCACAGCATATCCATTATAGCAAATAATATTAAAAATGATGACCACAAGATATTTGCACATATCAGCTGTGTGACATTGTGTAAAAAGTGGAATACATATCAAAATCACATCTGTGTCACTCCATTTGTCGTCTTAGTGTATGACACGAATTAGAGGTGCTAAAAGAAAAGAACTTTAATAATAACAGAAAGAATTTACAAGAGATTTGATGAAAACAAGGGACAAAGACATAGTGTTGCCCAGGGCGACCCAAGTCAGTAACTGAGAAAATATGAACAGTCATACACAGTGGTACTGCTCGAATTGATTTGAATATTTAATAAGAAATTAGTTTCATTTGCTTACGATCAAAGATATGTTAACTGACATTCACGAGTTGGAGAAAGGATGTTAGTTGACCTCAGCAATGAGGTCAAGATCAACAATGAAAGATATTCACATGCTTAAGTAACCTTTCACACTTGAGTAGAGAAGAATTTCATTAGCAACAGAGAGGAATCCTACATTGTGATATCAAGACTACAATTGCATAGATCTTGACAGCATTCCTCTGGCGGCCAACCAGCACAACAACTGTGCGGTCCTGCTTCACTGCGTAGTGATCAATCAGCTGGCTATGCAGTGTCTGCACAGCAGGGCATTGCTACATCAGTTAGCTCACAAGTGACACCTTGTAGATAGCTGTACACCCGATAATGTGAGCTGTAAACAATTGGACCTGAGATTTTTTTAATATACAATTTATTCTGTGAAGACATTTCACAGGCTTTGTTCAGTGGTGTCAAAACATTGGAACAATGTTTAAGTGCTACAAAGTAAAGATATATATTGTTGCCTATACCATATGGCAGTTACTATCCGTAACACAGAATATTTAAAAAATTAGAGGAAGTGTCTAATACAGTTCAAGCCACCAAAGAAGAGTTGTCAAATAGTATTAAAACTCAAGGGGAAGCATTGTCAAGTAGTACTGAAAAAGCACTAAAAAGTACTCAATGAGTTACAAATGGAGACAATTAAGCAATGTGACTTAGTATGGGAGTAGGTTACAGAACAGTTTAAAGAACAAAGCAATAAGATAAAACAAACAGAGGAATCTAAAACCAATAAATTCAAAAGTATATATAATCAAATCTCAGATACAGAAGTCTGAAGAGGCATTAGAACAAAGCAGAGAATTTGGTGACGTAATTAGTGACCCATACACATTAATTAGTTTGTAAGTATATCCACAGGAACTAGCTGAACAAAAAGTGCAAGAGAATGTTAAGTCTGCTAGCTGTACCACCAATTCTTTGGGTAATACTGTAGAACCCAGAAGGAATTTCGGAAGTCAGTAAGAACTTGGTAAGATGATGATGATGATGATGATGATGATGATGATGATTGGTTTGTGGGGCGCTCAACTGCGCATCATCAGCAACCGTACGAAGTCCCAAATTTTACACAGTCCATTTTCTTTTCACAATCCAATCCAGTCACTCTCACAAATGATGACGATGATGATGAAATGATAAGGACACAAACACCCAGTCCCCGGGCAGAGAAAATCCCATACCGGCCACGAATAAAACCCGGGACCCCATGATCCAGAGGCAGCAACACTAGCCCATAGACCACGAGCTGCAGATAACTTGGTAAGAAAATGACTAACAATAATACTTGAGTATCAAGTGATTTAATAGAGGAACTTAAACTAGTAAATGGTATGAATTTATCAAAACAATTTCCAAAGTTCAAACCTCATGGGGAGATACACTCAGCCCATTTTTTGCAAGTATTTTCTAGGTTGTTACGTAAGAAATGGGAAGATTACAAGAAAATAGATTTTGCACTTAGTTATTTGGTAGGGGATGCAGCATAATGGGGAACTACTCCTTCACAAGACATTAAATCATGGGAAAATTTTCAGGAAAAATTTCGAGATGAAATACTGGTCCTCCAGCATAAACGAAAAACTGCCTTTAGAATTACTAACCCCAAAATATTGTAATAGTTCTTGGGAAAATTATAGGAAATACATTGAGTGGCATCTAACTTGATCTAAATATTTGTATAACCTGTTAGAGGAATCACGCCTTGTGAAAGTATTGGTATACAGGTTGTCACACTATTTAAGAAAGTCAATTTGCCATAGAGGGTGGACAACCATTAGTGATTTGCTGACCTTTGTTGAAAGGCTACAGACTTTTCATACAGATTGCTGTAAGAATGTTATAATCTTACCCTCCCACACATCACTGTTAAATTCTCTGTCTTTGCACAAATTTTGAAAGTTTCATGAGGTGTAAGATGTACAAAAGAAAAACTTTTTACTTACCTTCAGTATCTTGTTGTTATTGCTGTTGTAGGCTTCAAGTCTTGTCTAGGGGTACATTCTTGCAGCTGAAACTTTAACATTCTGGGTTCCTGAAGATGAAATAACTGATGAAGATTTTGCCTGTTGTTACGAATATCTTTTTATTGTATCCCATTCTTCTAAATCACACCGACTTTACAATTTTCACTTCTATCGCACCAAAAATTGCATTGTTGTTGACAAGTTTAGCAAAATACGTGCATTTCCATCAGAGGCATGCCCACCACTACTGCTTACATTCTGCACAATTCCAAATAGTTTACAAAGCAAGAGAGTTTACAAACTTTCTTGATACAAAAAGCATCTTTACTAATTTACATCATTATTTTATAAATGAGTCCAGAATTAAATTTAATAATTCGCATTAGATTGTCCAATTAATAATATGAATTTTAAGTACGCCAAAAATGTTGTAATTTCAAATATTTCTAAAACAACAATAATTTTAACTGTTAGTACATATCAATTTTAAAACATTAATTTCTTTTTATGCATTTTAGCCTGAAATATAACACATCGTATAGAAAATCATATGAATTATTTTAGAGAAACAGCCAAGATAATTTTAACCTATTTAAGAATCGATAGTATACATGGCATCAGTTATTTCTATAATAAAAAGGTAATGTTAGAGGAGGATGACTCATTATAATGTCCAGGGAGAAAACTGAAGAAATGATAACACAAAAGGCACGTTTATGTTTAAGAAATGCGGTACCAGAGGAAATAAACAAGATTATAGAAAACTAAATCGCTGAACACAGTGCTAGTATTTACATCAATCTCTTGTTGTCTGGCTACAGGTGGAGTACGTCTGGTCTTAGACGCACTTACTCTCAACAAACACGTTGAAACTGAGAGAGATGGACCTCTGTATATTAATGAGTTGCTAACCATGTTTGAACAAACTGGATATTTCAGTTTGATTGGCAGTTGAAGTTACTTGAACATTCAAAACATTACACAGCCTTCTTGTTTGATGGGAAGTCATATTACGCAATTCACAAAATGAAAACATAGTATCCTATGACTATAATATCATTGAGTCACTGCTGGAATTGGCCACCTCATACTAATATCTGGGGATAACACTTTGTTGGGATATGAAATGGAATGATCATATAGGTTCAGTTGTGCATAAAGGAGGTGGTAGAATACTGGGGAAATGCTATCAGTCTACAAAGGAGATTGCTTACAAACCACTCATGTGATGAGTTCTAGAATACTGCTCAAGTGTTTGGGACCCATATCAAATAGGACTAACAGGGGTATTGAATATATAAAGGGAAGGGCAGCACAAATGGTCACAGGTTTGCTTGATCCATGTGAGAGTGTTACAGCAGTAATAAAGAAACTAAACTGGGAGATTCTTTAAGATAGGCATAAACTATCCCGAGAAAATCTACTAACAAAATTTCAAGAACTGGGTTTAAATGATGACTCTAGGAATATACTACAGCCCCCTATGTATCGCTCACATAGGGATCATAAGGATAAGATTAGAGTAATTACTGCACACACAGAGAAATCCAAACAATCATTCTTCCCGTACTCCATACAGGAATGGAACGGGAAAAACCATAATAACTGGCACAATGGGACATATCCCCTGCCATGCACCTCACAGTGATTTGCAGAGTATAGATGTAGAAAGTCCAGTTGATTCATATCTACATTCTGAGAACCTTTTACATAATTAAATATTTCAGATTTGGCATTTGTATTGCTATAGATGGGCCTCTGGGGAACAAATTTTTACAAGAACTGGTTATCTACATGAATGATATTTTAATAGTGACCAAGATGTGGGAAGAAGGTTATATGTTATTAGCAAAAACTCTGCACAGGTTTTATGAGAAATCTCCTTTCAACAGGAAGGAACTAAAGTTCTTAAGACATCAGGAAGACGTACATGAAATCAAATCCTATCCTGAAAGGAAAGGGATTATAAATGATTGTTTGGAACAGCAGAACATGAACCAATTACACTCTTTCCTACGACAAGCAGATTTCTATTGTTGGTACATAAACAATCCTTGATTATTAACATTATTAAAACAAAGATCAAGATGGATATGGGTGAAGGGGCATCAGCAAATATTAAGAATTTCAAGCAAGCATTAGTAAATGCACCTATGCTGAGCCATCCTGTGAAGCATGAGCCATTAAAATTAGCAACCAATGCTTCAAAATAGGAAGTCACTTCAGAAATTCTGGAGCAATGGAATTCTGAAGTTCAGGAACATAAGACTATCAGTTTCACAAGTAGAAGCCTTAATAAGCACAAGTTAAATTACACAGCTATGGAAAAGGTGTTATTAGCTATTGTTTGGAGCATTCAAAAATTGCAAATGTTGATTAGGGGGTCAAAAATAATTACTTCAACCAGCATTCTCAATGGAGCGTAGGTTATTACACATCAATTTAATGATGTGGGCCTTGCTTTTACAATACTTCCAAATAGAAATTCATTACATAAAGGGTTCTCAAAACCAAGTTTCCAATGCATTGTCAAGATTACCTCTAGGTATGAGTCAAATGAAAAGGACTGAAGGACCTAGTGTTATCTTTGCAATCAATTTTGTAACTCAAGTTATACCAATAATGAGGTTAGAACCATAGCAACAAAAATAAACCAGGAAACAGAAACACATGAATATTTTAGCACTAAATTTCAGCAATGCGAACAGACATAACCAGGTGAGGCGGCATTATGGAAGATAATACCGTAAATGGTACCTTGTTCTGGAGATTAAATACTACAGTATACAGCTGGAAACAATGCATCCTGCATAGTGTTGAAGATCTCATATGGTTTATCTATAAAGACATGGAAATTTTGGTGTACATATGTGCATAAAGCACATGAATAAATTTTTTTGCTTTAAGAACTTAAGTTGCAAAATAGTAAAGCTACTATAATATTGTGAAGTATGACAGTAGGTAAAAGATGATAATAGCCATCATAATACTAAATCACCAGCTACTCACGGATACTAGATCACAATTACAAGCAATAACTTCACAGACTATCTAGCATGAGAAGGAATAGAACATATAGCTATTTCTAAATATCACCTCCAATCTAACACTTGTGAATGAGTCACGAAAGAGATTGGACATCTGTATAGAACATATTGTTCTAACAAGCATACCACATGGGCTCAGATGATTGCTGAGTTCCAAAATATTTTGAGTAAACTACTGCATATGTCTACAGGTTTATCAGCAGCAAAAATTCTGAACTTAACTTTCATTGATGAACCTATCAAAGTTACTTAAGAGGCGACCTTCAATGGAAATTACAACAGACGATGTACAGAATATGGTACAGGAAAATTTACAGAAACCAGTGCAATTTTGGATACAGACACACAATAAAAAAGCAATTATACCTGCATTCCACGTTGAGGACTCAGTATTAGTCAAGGATTTCCATCCTAGTTCTAATCTGAAGAAAGAAACAATCAGATTTTTTCCACACTACAGGCTACCCTTCAAGGTGTTCGACTTACCTCATCCAAACGCTGGATTCCTAGTAAACGCAGAAATTGGTCAAGAAAAAAGATTATGTAATTGTGACATGTTAAAGAAATTCATAACTCAGGACAATTTGTGCCCATTGCAAATTCGATGGAGTGAGCTCCATCTGTAGTCACAGTTAACTGCTTCATTACTTCCTATATAGTTTCCCATGCAGCAATGTCTTCCTCTTCAATTATCCTGTTTCCTTCAAGGCAAAAAAATCTCCCATTGTCCTATGTTAGTTTTACTGCTAGAATGAGAGGGATTGGCAGTGTCCTAATACAGAGAGAATACCATTCTTTTTTCACAGGTAAAATAAACAAGCACATTAATATAAAAAAAGATACATTACAAATGTGATAGAAGAGAACAAAACAACTGAATAGCCACCGTAGGCTGTATATTTGTGTGTGATGTTGATCAAGTATAGTAGTTTCCAGAAACAGATGACAGAATCATGCTGTCATCTTTCAATTGGCATTACACTATATGAAAAGAAAATAGGTAATTGGTAACATGTACAAGATACAATCATTTCTTGGATGACCCAAATTTTACAAAAACTTGCTTATGTCAACAAATATATGCGTAATTGACATTTTGAGAACAAAATTCAAACATATTAAAACCTCCACATGGTTTGTCATTTATAAAACAGAATGTTCCCTAGTGGGTTGTCAAATGAATAAAAGGTAAAAGTACAACATCCATAGCACCAATAGAGTTAAAACTATGCACCATGCCGACAGCCTCATGTGACTAACCTAGGGTGCCACAGAGCCCTAATGACTTGCCATGTAGACATCAGGTGGCGCCATCGTATTAACCGTCAATATATTGAAATATATAGGAATTAGTCTAATGAAAATTTTATGCAATTTAAAAAGCATATTATGTACTATAGGAATCACAAAGGTAAATCTTCACACCTGATTCATACACACAGATATTATGCAACTCACCAATATAAATTACATGTGTGGAAAAACATAGTGGTAACAAACATTTATAATCCTTTTAGATGGTCGTTATGTGCTAGAGGGCGCTCAGTACATCACAACATATGAGCTTGTCCACTGCACAAAACAATCTTTTTATTCATACTCTACACATACCATTCACTAATCCATCCAAGCCCAGTCATACAAAAAAATACTATATGCACCACTGAACAAATAATCCAAAAACAAGGTGGATGCGGATGGAGATGGGGATGGGGATAGGGAGGGAGAGGGCAAGGTAATGAGGAAAGGAGTGGCAGGAAGTGGAAGGAATCCTAGAGGATTAGGGAATTGTGTAGGGAACAGGGGTGGAAAGAAGAAAGGGGGAGGTGGTACATGGTTAAAAGTTATGTCACGTTAAATGTACAGTATCTTTGTAAAGATCAACAGTCAAAATATGGTGCTTACAAGGAAATAATAACACACTAATGCCACAGTGTGCATGAATTCACAATCATAAGAGTAAGATGATACACTAAGTGCCAAAAGTATCCGGACACCCCCAAAAACATACTTCTTTCATATTAGCTGCATTGTGCTGCCACCTACTGCCAGGTACTCAATATCAGTGATGATGATAGTCATTAGACATCGTGAGAGAGCAGAATGGGGAGTTCTACAGAACTCATGGACTTTGAATGTGGTCAGGCGATTGGGTGTCACTTGTGTGATATGTCTGTAAACAAGATTTCCACATTCCTAAACATCCCTAGGTCCAGTGTTCCTGATGTGATAGTGAAATGTAAACGTGAAGGGACATGTAGAGCACAAGAGCATACAGGTCAACCTCATCTGTTGACTGACAGAGACCGCTGACAATTGAAGAGGGTCATAATGTATGATAGGCAGTCATCTATCCAGACCATCACACAGGAACTCCAAACTGCATCAGGATCCACTGCAAGTACTATGACAGTTAGGCAGGAGGTGAGAAAACTTGGATTTCATGGTCGAACGGTTGCTCACAATCCACAAATCATGCCGGTAAATGCCAAACAATGCCTCACTAGGTATAAGGAGCATAAACATTGGATGATTGAACAGTGAAAAACATTGTGTGGAGTGACGAATCACAGTACACAATGTGGTGATCCGATGGTAGGGTACGGGTATGGCAAATGCCCGGTGAATGTCATCTGCCAGCTTATTTAGTGCCAACAGTAAAATTCAGAGGCGATGGTGCTATGGTGTTGTCGTGTTTTTCATGGAGGGGGGCTTGCACTCATTGTTTTGCGTGCCACAATCACAGCACAAGCCTACACTGATGTTTTAAGCACCTTCTTGCTTCCCACTGTTGAAGAGCAATTCGGGATGGCAATTGCATCTTTCAACATGATCGAGCACCTGTTCATAATGGACAGCCTGTGGCAGTGTGGTTACATGACAATACCATCCCTGTAATGGAGTGGCCTGCACAGAGTCTTGACCTGAATCCTATGAAACAACTTTGGGATGTTTTGGAACGCAGACTTCATGCCAGGCCTCACAGACCGACATCGATACCTCTCCTCAGTGCAGCATTCCGTGAAGAATGGGCTGCCATTCCCCAAGAAAACTTCCAGCATGTGATTGAACGAATGCTGTCATCAAGGCTAAGGGTGGGCCAACACCATACTGAATTTCAGTATTACCGATGGAGGGTGCCACAAACTTGTAAGTCGTTTTCAGCCAGTTATCCAGATACTTTTGATCACATGGTGCAGCTAAGCAGAATTACAGTTCTATCCCCCTTGCCCCCTTCCTGTTTCTGCCCCAATTCCCTAACCCTTTGGGATTCTTTCCACTTCCTGAAACTCGTTCTCTCATTACCTCAATTTCCCTGCCCCCTTTCCCTTTTGCCTCCCCCACCCTCTATCCTTCCCTCTTCCAAATCCCTCCCTCCTCCCCCCCCCCCCCCCTCCCATCTTCCCATCCCCTCCGCCTGGTTTCTAGATTTATTTTTCTATGGCGCATACAACTATTTTTGTATAACATGACTTGGATGGATTAGTGACTGAGATGTGTTGGGTATAAGTAAAAATATCGTCGTGTGCAGTGGGCGAGCTCATCGGCTGTTGCGGTGTAGAGAGTGCATTGTAGCACATAACGACAATCTAGTAGGATTAAAAATGTTTGTTACCATTACATTTTTCCACACGTTATTTACACTGGTGAGATGCACGATATCTGTCTGTATGAATCAGGTGCGAAGATTTACCTTTGTGATTCCTATAGTATATAATATGCTTTTTACATTGCACAAAATTTTCATTAGACTAATTTCAAAATTTTTCAATACATTGCCGGTTAATACAATGGCAAGTCAGCAGGGCTCTGTGGCACCTCAGTTTAGTTCACATGAGGCTGTCAGCAAGGTGTGTAGTTTTAACTCTACTGGTGCTAGGGATGTTGTACTTGTACCTTTTATTCATTTGACAACTCACTAGGGACCATTCTGTTTTATAAATGATAAACCATGTGGAGGTTTTAATATGTTTAAATTTTGTTCTCAAAATGTCAATGACACATATATTTGAACATATATGCAAGTTTTTGTAAAATTTGGGTCATCTAAAAAATGGTTGTATCTTGTGCAGATTATCGATTATTTATTTTCTTTTCATACAGTGTATTGCCAATCGGAAGATGACAGCATGAGTCTGTTGAAACTAGTAATTGGAATAAAGGTCTTAAAATCAAGTGGTATTGGCTTTCACAAAATACATATACAAACAGAGATCACCCCAATAACATGTGTACGTTATATAATCATGTATGTTACGTACAATGAGAATTTTATACTTTTTCTATACTTTGATGTATTTTATTTCAGTTTGAACAACTTTTTGAAAGGGAGTTTACACACCATAAGGCAATATGAGGTTGTGGAGGTAATCACCACAGATAGGCATAGTGACATTGATGTCACCTCACTGAGTTATAAGCATGTAGTTACTCTCTCTTCATGCTAATTGTAGGGTTTTCTGAGGCTCAATTTTCAGGGCCTTACAGGTGATGCCAAGACAAGTCTTTTCTTTGGGTATGCGGGATGTTCTTCATCCCCTGGCATCTCAGTGATGAAAACATCAAGGAGATCCTGGGTTGGGGAGTGCTATAGGACTCTGTCTTTAGGACTCTATCACCTTTCTCTCTCCAAGCCCACCAAATCCTAACATAGGACAGCAAGGGAAGTAACGCAAGTATGATGATGAATACAGACCCTGCTAAGTGAGTCAGGCCATTTTTTTCCCTTGGACAAATGGTTTATGTTTAAATATATGATAAGCACTTCATAAAAAGGAAGGGAAGAGGTAGGAAAGGAACCTGTGATTATAAAGAATACCTTGACATGCTAACATGATCAGATAGTACCACAAAATAGTGCAACTAAAGGTGACGAGCAAAGATAATAAAATAAATAAAAAAGGACATGAATTATCCCTGACAAGAGAGAGCTCATGAAAACAATAAATATGCCTTGAGTTATCTCTGTTGAGAGAATGCTGATGAATAAATGACTTAAGTGAATAAAATAAAACAGGCAATAGTTATTAACATATTTTGTCAGGAGGTATAAAATCGAAGTATTGAGTAGACATTTCTTACCTTATAATTACTGGAAAGTTAAATAAAGATTATGAGTAAGCTTAGAATTAGTCTCAACAGATTTCAAGAAGCTACCTTACAGACAGTGAGCATTCGTCAATAGAAATGAGGAAAAGACTTCATTTCACGGAAGTAAACACAGAGGACTATATTATTGCACTGTTTTTTATGTGAACAGAATGTGACTGCTTTAATAATAAATAATACACATAAAGTTTATATTCTGGTAACAATGAATAGATCCCTAGAGACAGCCATTGACGACAAATATTTATTGATAGGTGAAGACTTTCCTGAGAAGCCTGCCTGAATGTTAGTAGTTCAAGGTTCAAATGTATGTGAATTCCTAATGGCCTGCTGAGATCATCAATCCCTAGACTTACACACTACTTAAACCAGCTTAAACTAATTTTTGTAAGAACAAAACACACACCCATGCCCGAGGGAGGACTTGAACCTCCGGTGGGAGGGGCCGCGCAATCCATAACATGACGCCTCAAACCGCGCGGCCACTCCGCGCAGCTGTTAGTAGTAACTTTACTAAGAACAACACACACACCCACGCCCAAGGGAGGACTCGAACCTCCAGCAGAAGGGGCTGCGCAAACTGTCACATGGCGCCTCAAACTGAGTGGCTGTTAGTAGTAACTTCTTGTAAAATGAACAAGGAGGAAAAACATGAGAGAAGACTCATTATTAGATGATGTAAGTTCAGGTATTAAAAGGAGTACAGGTAAAAAGGAACAAAGAAAGGAGGCAGGGATCATGCATTTGGAATGCATTATGTCACAGAGAAGCTTCATCACTGAGATGCTTAAAACTTGTTATTATTATTATTATTATTATTATTATTATCATCATCATTATTATTGTTGGTGTTGTTGTTGTTGTTTCCAACACTCTCTTCCCCCTGCATACTATAGCAAATGTTTATTTTTTTTCCTTTTCTTTCAATGCCACTTATTTCATAGCCAGCAGCCACCTATTTAAACAATTTTATTGTTCATTTTATTTATTTCAAAGTATTGGGTGGTAACAGAGACAGTATAAGTCACAGCCTCCACCAAAACATAATAAACAGTTACATTTGTAGTCAAAGACGCAGTTGTGCAGAAAACACATCCTCGGGTAGCTTGCAGATGTGACATCAGGCATGGGGTGCAGGCAGGGGTCCTGAGAGCACGTAGCAGGCGCTCTGTTTTTGGCAATGCAACATCTGTTGCAGGCGATCATATTTATAAGTTCTATAAATTTGTTCAACGATTGTGGAACTTCATTTTCCATTATTCATTTATTTAACTGTTATTATTTGAACAAATTATACAAGAACGTCATAAACAAATGGTCTGCATATGCAAGCTGATTTATTGTGTTGCCTTATTCTACTTGGGTTTACTTTTTTGTGTTCTGAAATTAAATTAAAAATTATTGAAGACGGTGTGTCTCCTTGTCTAACACCTGTTATGACTCTGAAATACTCTGCATTCTTGTACTCATCTTTACTCTGCAACAGGTTTCCTGTACACACATCTGTACTATGATTAGACACTGAGGTGACAAAAGTCATGGGATACCCCCTAACATTGCATCAGACATTCTTTGCCCAACATAGTGCAGCAACTCAATGTGGCATAGACTGAGTAAGTTGTTGGAAGCCCCTGCAGAAATACTGAGCCATGCTGCTTCTATAGCCATACATAACTGTGAAAGTGGTGTTGTTGCAGGATTTTGTGCATGAACTGACCTCCTGATTATGTCCCATTAATGTTCAGTGGGATTCATGTCAGGAAATCTGGGTGCCAAATCATTCACTCCAATTGCCCAGAATTTTCTTCAAACCAATCATGAACAACTGCGGTCTAGTGTCAAGGAGCATTGTCATCCATTAAAATCCCATTGTTGTTTGGAAACATGAAGTCCATGAATGGCTGCATATGGTCACCAATTAGCCAAACATAACCATTTCCAGTCCATGATTGGTTGATTTGGACCAGAGGACCCAGCCCATTTCGTGTAAACACAGCCCACATCATTATGGAGCCACCACCAGCTTGAGCAGTGCTTTGTCGATAACTTGTATCCATAGCTTCGTGAGGTCTGTGTCACACTCTAATGCCATCATCAACTCTTATCAACTGAAACTGGGATTCACCTGACAATGCCACGGTTTTCCAGTCAGCTGGTGTTCAACTGATATGGTCACAAGCCCAGGAGAGGTGCTGCAGGTGATGTCGTGCTTTGGCAAAAGGCACTCACATTGATTGTCTACTGCCTTAACCCATTAACACCAAATTTCACCACAATGTCCTAAAAGATACATTTGTAGTATTTCCACATTGATTTCTGTGGTTATTTCACACAGTGATGCTTGTCTGATAGCACTGACAACTCTACGCAAACGACACTGTTCTCGATCGTGAAGAGAATGCCATTAGCCACTGTGTTGTCAATGGTGAGGGGTAATGCTTGAAATATCTATGATGAATATACATGCAGACAGAAGCACCAGCACTCGGAATATTGAATTCCCTAGTGGTTTCCGAATTGGAATGCCCCCACACGTCTAGTGCCAACTACCATTCCGTGTTCAAAGTCTGTTAATTCCCTCATCATACCATAATCAAGTCAGAAATCTTTTCACATGAATCACCTGAATACAAATGACAGATCTGTCCATGCACTGCCCTTTTACACCTAGTGTACACAATACTAGCACCACCTCTATATGTGCATATCGCTACCCAATGACTTTGTCACCTCGGTGTATATGCAGACACAAACAAAAATTTGTACAAGGCCAAGATTTGGTACGAGGTCTTCTGCTCACTAGATGGATGTGCTAACCCCTATGTCATCCTGTCACAGTGGCTTTGCACAACTGAAAGGACTACCCCAGCACACCTTCCTCCCTAGTGTCTGGTGCCACCGACGTCCCTTTAGGTATGTTTCATGTTGAAATCATTTACTCATGATGCAGATATTATAGTCAATTGCAAAACTGATCAAATGGCTGCTGAGCCACTGCTCTCTTGATGCAGACTTGCATTAACAGTCACAGATTTATACATGTCTTCCTGAACCACTTTGGCATTAAAATCACCTTATGGTTTGGAAATGAGTATAGACATGATCAAATTCAGTGCAAAATTCCACCTTATCCTCATAGGCTGTGTGTGCATTAATCAAGGGTAAGTCACTATTACAGAAAACAATTGCAGTCTTGGAGATTCTGTTGTTAATGGAATTAAACTCTTTAACTTCAGAAAGCAAAAAACATACTATCGTATAACTAAAATATCACTCAGCCACAGTTGGAATCGGCCAGCTCGTACAAACATCCTGCGGTATCAGTTTGTACAGATATGAAAAGGAACATTCACATAACAAAAGTCCTGTGATGCATAGCAGAATATTGCTCAGCTGTCAGGATCTGCACCAAACAGGACTACCAGGATATTGAATGTATACAGAGATGAGCAGCACAAATTTTCAAACATTTGTTTGCTTCATGGGACAGTGACACACAGATCCTGAAGAAACTGGACTGGTATAAGTGTTAAGATATATGTGAACTACTCAGTGAAAGTCTGCTTACAAAGTTTCGAGAAACAACTTTAACTGATGAATCTCGTAACATACTGCAACCCCCTTTGTTTTGCTCCCACTGTGATTACAAAGATAATAGTAGACTAATTACAGCAGGCACAGAGGTTAATACGCAACCTTTCACCCAACATTCCATACTTGAATGGAGCAGGCAAAAGCCTTGGTACAATGGAAAGTACACTACGCCCTGCACTTCACAGTGATTCACAGAACTATGGACTTTGACGGTGAAAAACTTGTCATGAAGGATGTTACTCTTGAGTTCACACAAATTCTTTTTTACTGTTATCAATTGGTACTTTCCTATCGATGTGATGCAGGGCTTTAGAAATCTTGTTAGCATTTGTGATCTGTAGTGATCCCAGTAAAGTCAGCTGTAATATATCTCTGCTTTCTGTCCCCCATATTCTGGTCACCTGCATTGCATTCATAACCCCCCCCCCCCCCCCCCCCCCCGTCACTTTCTGTCCTCCATATTCTAGTCACCTGCATTGCTTTCAAACCAGTGGAATTTTGATTTGCTTTTTTAGGGAAATCATCTTACAGAAGGAGATCAAATAGTTTTCTTCAGTCCCTCAACCTACAAACACTCAGCAAGTTGAAACTGGCTCACCTCGAAAAAATCTAGCTGTAACCAAGAAACTACTACTGTCCTCAATGTATACATTTCACAGTTCCAAAACTGGCAATCTTGTACCAAAAAAGAATATATCTATTGATGGCAAAGCACCACAATGGAAATAGTTACTTGAGGGTAAAAGGTTCAGGTTGATTTCTAAGACAATCATCGAGCTATAAGGAACATTTTTATTTTTTGTGGGAGGGTGCACTGAACATTAATCACCATTCACTGTATCTTTGCCTTATTCTGGAATACAATGAGGTGGCAAAAGTCATGGGTTACCTCTTTTTACCTGGCATAGTGCAGCTACTCGAAGTGGCATGGTCTCCTGCAGAAATATTGAGCCATGCTGCCTCCCTAGCCATACATAATTGCAAAAGCGTTGCCAGTGCAGGATTTTGTGCATGAACTAATCTCTCGATTAAGTCTCATAAATGTTCGATGGGATTCATATCAGGCAATCTGCGTGGCCAAACCATTCGTTCGAACTGTCCAGAATGTTCTTCAAACCATACATGAACAACTGTGACCCAGTGACATGGCACTTTATAGCCATAAAGATCTCATCGTCGTTTGGAAACATGGTGTCCATGAATGTCTGCAAATAGTCTCCAAAATGGCTGAACATCCATGGGACCTGGTCCATTCTACGCAAACACAGCCCACACCATTATGGAGCCACCATCAACTTGCACAAGACCTTGTTGACAATTTGGGTTTATTGATTCTTGAGGATGTGCATCACATGTTTGTTTTACTTCCCACACTGATTTCTGGGGTTATTTCACACAGTGCTGCTTGTCTGTTTGCACTGACAACTCTAGGCAAATGCTGCTGCTCTCAGTCAGCCAGTAACTGCGTTGTCCGTGGTGAGAGGTACTGCCTGAAATGAATGAATCACCTAAGTACAAATGAGAGCTCCATCAATGCACTGCCCTTTTATACCTTGTGTACACAATATTACTGCCATCTGTATATGTACATAACAATATCCCAACTTTTGTCACCTCAGTGTACAGATAGAGGCAGTTAAAGGTATCTACAGATTCCTCAGTGGGAGACCACCCAGCACGCTCCCAGTTGGTGTATCCCAACATCTGAGTGTCATAAGCAAATCTCACATCATTATTTTCCAATGGTCACCTTTCTAAGGCTGTGTAAACTTTCTCCTGGATTGTGAATATAGCTGAAAAACATGGTTGCTGATTGGTGATAGTTAATACCTTGGCACTGTTATCCACAAGGCAAAACAAGTATGAGGGGCAGGAGTAAGTATTAATTATCACTTCAAAAAACTCAAGCTGCAACCACGAGGCTTTATAGAGGTGTTGGTCTTCCTCTACATAAATGCCCTTCAATGCAACATCTTTTTACCAATGTTGGATGACTTGGTCGAGACTTTGATTGTAGAAGTCTGCACTTTGGCTATTCAGGAAACGTTCCACCTCAAAAATCACCTTGTTCTGGTATGTCAGGACAATACAAGGAGGGGGTGAGCCAAAATTGGGTAGACCACAGCAGCAGCATCTGTGACCATCCTGTTCAGAATGGCCCATAGTGTTATCATGGAGAAAAATATCTCCTAGACAGCTTACTACAAGACTTTGCCTCCATAAAACTTCACCTTGAGAGTATCTTGTAACCTCATCAGGAGATTTCAGTGGTACATTTCTGCAATGGTTTCACTCCTTTCTATGCAAAAGTTGAATCCATCATAGGGAAGTGCAGATCAGTTTTACATTCTGCAACAAAAATTAAAGGGCCACTTTTTCGAAAACCTGTAATTGTCGTCCATTGGATGCAGAAGTTTCAGATTAGGTGCCAAAAACCTTTCCCTGCTTTGCTGCAAATTTGTGGTGCTCTGCAACATTGCCCTCAGGCTCAGCAAAGCTTCAAACAGCAAGGTGATAACACATGTGAAAGAAAGGTCAGAGCTCAGATGTTCATGTGTGATGTAAGGTGGGTTAATGATATCACAATGACACCAAATTTCACCACAATTCTGTCCAATGCCATCATGAACACGTCTCATGATGGGAAGCTCATCAAACCTCTTCTTACCCTCATTTTATCCCTTCTTTTGACAATTCCGTGATGAAACTCAGAACCATGATGTCCGGTATTTAAATCATGTGGTTTTCTTGTGTATAACCAAGGAAAACACAAAATCCACATGAAAAGGCCACTGGGGGTGGCATACAGGGTATCAATGAAACCATCCATTCCCTTGGAGTGTTGATTTCCACACATTTTGCGGTTGAAAACATTTAGTAATGTGATACACAACAAGATGACATTCTTGGCAATGTTCAACACTACTGACACTCCCTGGATGATTCAACCCTTCCTCTAATGACATTAAGGGGTTGCTACCCCAAGAAACATGATATGACCCTCTTTGGAGTGTATTGTGATCACTATTTTTGCTCTGGTGTACACAATGGAACCACTATGGAACGTTCTAAGCTGTCTGATGAAACTCTAACATAATTCAAGGGTATTTTTTTCCCAGCCGTCCTGTTTTGTGCTCTTCTATAGTCTGATCATGTGGTGGAGTGAGAGGAAGGGTGGGGTGGGGTGGGGGAGAGGCATGGAGGAGCAAAGGTTCCATCCAACACACACACACACACACACACATACACACACACACACACACACACAAACACACACACACACACACACACACACACACACACACACACACACACACACACACGCATGCACGCACCACAAGTTTTTCCCCTAGTGAAATTCCTAATTTCCCTGATTTCCAGACATGTTTTAGCATTTTTCCCTGACAAATTTTGAGATAGATTGATTGACTGATTAATTGAGATGGTTTACGGAGCCAAATGGCGAGATCATCAGTCCCACGATTTCGAAGTTACTCACAGAAGAAATAGGATCAGCTAAAAGTAAATGGATCCAGCCAGGTGATTCAAACAATAAAACAAGAACATTAAAAAACACCACAGTAAAAGGCATAAAAGGTTAGACCAAATCTAAAAACCGGAAAAAAAGAGTGATCTTTCCACGGGGGAGTGGTCATGGGGTCTCAGACTGAGAAAACGTGAAGAGAGGCCTCAATCACAACCATCCTGCCTCTGCCCCAGGAATAAAGCAAAACCTTATATCTGGAAATAACCACTTTCACAGAGGAAACTGATGACCAGTTCAACCATCCATAAATTGTCTGCTAATATTAAAATTAAGGTAGACTATACTTAGCATGAAGGGGAAAGTCTACCAATATTTTGTAGAGGGAGAATCCCCACTTCCGTGAGGAGACTGCCAATGGGATTAGGGCAAAAGGCACCAATAGCCAGGCACACCCCACAATGGTGAACAGGATCAAGTATTTTCAGAGTGGAAGGAGCCGCTGAACTATAAACCTGACTTCCATTATCTAGTCTGGACAAGACCAGAGCACTGTAAATATGGAGAAGATTAGTATGGCCTGCACCCCAAGATGTGTGGGCCAGGAGGTGGAGAGCATTAAGCTTCCGCATGCATATAGTCTTCAGGCGATGAACACAGGGCAAACACGTCAGCTTTTCATCAAAGAAAAGGCCAAAGAAAAGGGACTGTGCTGTAGCATCTCGGAGCTGGTCGCCTATATAAAGTTCTGGATCAGGGTGCACTAGGAATTGACAGCAAAAACGCGTAACCCGCATTTTGGGGGAAGAAAACTGGACGCCAAGAAAGACAGCCCACACAGAAGTTCATTGGATGGCCCCTTGGATCCGGCACTCAGGAGACGCTACCAAGTGGCAGCTGTACCAGATGCAAAAATTGTTGACATACAATGCCAGGGTAATCTGAGGGCCAAGAGAGGTTACAAGCCCATTGATGGCAATGAGGGATACCATTCTCTCTATGTGTGATACCATTCTCCTGAATCCGAGGGATGCTGAGTGAAGTGTCAAATGGAACTCAGAGAGGTGGTGAGATAAAAAAATCGTAAATAAAAATCAGAAGGGAGCCATAACAGCTCCAGTCACAGAGGGTAACTGAAACACAATGGCGCCAAGCCACATCATATGCCTTAGGAAGGTCAAAGAAGACCGTGACGTGGTGTCAACAGTTAGTAAAAGTCAGTCAGATTGCAGTTTCAAATCTGAATAAATGGTCAGTTTGAGATCATCCTTCCTGAAAACCACACTGATATGGGGAGGCCCCAAGATTCAAGTACCCAACATAATCAGAAGCAACCATCCTGTCAGGCAGTTTACAAAGTACGTTCATCAGGCTAATTGGGCAGTAGCTGTCGAGAGATGTTGGGTTCTTCTCAGGCTTAAAGATGAGGATAACTACAGTGTGTCGTCACTGTGAGGGGAAGGCACCCACGAGCCAAATGTGGTTGAAGACCCTGAGTAGGCCAAATGTGGTTGAAGACCCAGAGTAGATATTGCCTCTGTGTAATGTCCAAGTGTTGGATCATCTGGTTGTGATGGAATCTGGGCCTGGTGCCGTGTCATGTGAAGAGGTAAGAGCTGCAAGAATTCCCATTCAGTGAAGGGTTCATTATAGGGTTCAGCTTGGTAAGAGTTGAAACAGAAGGGGGTCTGTTCAACTCTGTGGTCGTGCGGTAGCGTTCTCGCTTCCCACGCCCGGTTTCCCGGGTTCGATTCCTGGCGGGGTCAGCGATTTTCTCTGCCTCGTGATGACTGAGTGTTGTGTGATGTCCTTAGGTTAGTTAGGTTTAAATAGTTCTAAGTTCTAGGGGACTGATGACCATAGATGTTAAGTCCCATAGTGCTCAGATCCATTTCCATTTTTCAACTCTGTGCTTCTGCCAGGGAACGGTGGCAAGATACGAAGAGGAAGCCGATGCAGTCACAGTGTGTCGCAAGGTGTTCTGCAAGGACCAATGGATCAGAAGACAAGAGCACCTTGGAGGATAAGCCCCAGGACAGTTGACTGTCAATGGTGGCCCAGAAGGCTAGAGAGCTTGGACCAAACTTGCAATGAAGAGCCATTTGTCCCCAGGGAGGAAACATAGCACTCCCAGCATACCTTTTTGCTCAGCTTAGTAAGGTAACAAGCCTTATCACAGAGACACTTGAAAGCGGGGAGGTTGGTCTGTGAAGGGTGTCATTTAAATCGTTGCAGTGCCTGTAGGCGACTGCTATGTCCTTGGTACATCATGGTACTGGTCGATGATGAGGGGGACCTGTGGATAGGGAGACAGCAGTGCCAGCAGCATGAACAATAGTGGCAGAAATACCTTGCACGACTGCATTGATGCAGTTCGAGGGACGTGTCTAAGTGCACAGCAGATGTATATAAAGGCCAATGGGCCCTGCAGGATGCCCAACGTGGGGCCTGTCTGCCTAGTGGAGGCAGGGGAATGACGGAATCACTGGAAAGTGGTCACTGTCCCAAAGATCATCAAGGGGGTGACCAATGTAGGCAAGCCATGAGAGTAGAGAAGGAGATTGTGAGATTGACAGCAGAAAAGGTTCCACGAGCGGCACTGAAGTGGGTCGGGGAACTGTCATTGAGGAGAGACAAATCAAAGTCTGTAATAAGTTGGTCAAGTAAAAGACCCCTACCCAATGAAGTGGCACTCCCAGATGGGGGGATCCAGTCACTAATGATATCGATGCGAACCAAAGTATAAACCCCTCCAGAAACTATCCCGGAGCCGGTAAAGTTCTGGCGCAATGCTCAATAACACGAAACTTTAGAGAGTGGTCATCTTGAAAATGAGTTTCTTGAAGAGCAAGACAGAATGAAGAGCAGGAGGGAACAAGGCATTTTATTCCCGGGAGGTGGCGATAATATCCGTCACAATTCCATTGGACTATCATGTGGTGAGAGTCCAGGTGAGACGTAAAGAAGACGAGGGGAGGTCAAGTCACTTTCTCGGTGGTCTTCACCAATGAGGATGGGGTGACATCCATTAAAACTGGGTCTGATTCAGGATGAGGTGGAGGGATGAAGCCCTCCGGGAAAGCAGGGAAGCCCCATCCATTGACTTGCACTGTTTCTTCTTCTTCTTCTTCTTCTTCTTCTTCTTCTCCTCCTCCCTCGGAGGGAGGGGGGAGGCATTTTCAGTAAGGGAATAGGTGGCAGTGATTTCAGGATTGGACAGAAAATGAGTGGCTTTGGGGCCCTTGGAGAGTGGATCTCTCCTCCTGCCCAAGGGTGCAGGCTTCCTGTCCTGAGAATTCCGGGGAGGGGTGTTCCGGGATGGAGTCCCATCCCTAGCAGGAGTCAGAGAATAGGAAGTTTTCCCTGGCAGAGGAGGATGAGGAGGAGCGGTTCTTGGAGGAGGAGGAGCCACTAAGGGTGAGGAAATGGAAGGAGGGCAAGGGTGGCGGTAAGGGTGAGGGGGGAAGAGGTGAAGGCATAACTGAGGCACAGGTAGAGGAGAGATTTACATGGCGAAGTAAATCATATTTCTTCTGGGCTTCAAAGCACCTGAGACAGTCTAGTGTCTTTATTTCCTGAATTCTTTTTTCCTTCACGTACACTGGAAACTCTGGTGAGTGGGGAGAATGGAGACCAGAGCAGTTTACACAATTAGACGGTGGGGTGCAAGGGCTCCCCACATGAAAAGGGTGCCCACAGTCACCACAGATGCGAGCGGCATTGCATCGCTAGGACATGAGGCGAAACCTGAGGCAATGGAGGTGAAAAGTACGGTTTCACATTGCACCTGTACACCATAACCTTGATCTTCTCGGGCAGGATATCATCCTCAAATGCCATGATGAAAGCACCAGTCTTTATACAATGGTCTTTGGGGTCTTTCTGGACACGCCAGATGAAATGAACGCCATGTGTTCCAACTCGAGGAGAAGGTCCCTAAGGAACATTACATCCTATGTCACACTGACGGGGTTGTCTCCTAAACAGTTGCAGGCACAGAGGGAGGCTGGCTGACTGGCAGAAGTTGTCTTTATAAGGAGAATTATCCCTGTGATATAGAGGGGCTTAGTCAGGTGGGTACATAACAGCCCCACCACATGGACTGGCTACCAAGCAGGTGACCTAACAAGAAGGCGAAAGGACTTTGGCAGGGTGGGAGGGGAAGGGAGAAAAGGGAGAGGGAGAGGGGAAGGGAGAAAAGGGTGAAGGAGAGGGGGGAGGGGGGAGGGGGAGAAGGAGGGGGAGAAGGAGGGGGAGAAGGAGGGGGAGAAGGAGGGGGAGAAGGAGGGGGAGAAGGAGGGGGAGAAGGAGGGGGAGAAGGAGGGGGAGAGGGAGGGGGTGTGGGAGGGGGGGAGTGGGGGAGGGGGAGGGAGTGTGGGAGGGGGCGTGTGAGGGGGAGTGGGACAGGGAGGGGGAGGGAGTGTGGGAAGGGGAGGGGGCGTGTGAGGGGGCGTGGGACAGGGAGGGGGAGGGGAGGGGGAGTGGGACAGGGAGGGGGAGGGGAGGGGGAGGGGGAGAGGGAGGAGAGGGAGAGGAATCCACGCCAAAGACTATAGGGAGGGAGTTCTTCCCCATCTGGCTCACACTACAGATTTCAATTAGAGAGGGAGGTCGAACGCCTAAGGGGGGAATGAAAAGGAAAAGCCAAAAAGGATAAGGAAAAGCAACCAAACAAAACCGCAAGATTAAGCAAAGTCATTAGGATAGCCAGACCGACATAAAGAAGAACACCAAGAGAAAGAATGGAAGGGGCAAAGGGAAAGGAAGGAGGGCAGGGAAGAAGAAGGAAGGGGCAAAGGGAAAGGAAGGAGGGCAGGGAAGAAGAAGGAAGGGGCAAAGGGAAAGGAAGGAGGGCAGGGAAGAAGAAGGAAGGGGAAGGGAAAGCAACCCAGAAAAGAATAAAGGCTTCAAATAGCTCAGGGACCCATGCCCACCACACACACAGCCATCAAACAGCTGTTGGCCCGCTGCAGGGACAAATTTTGAGAGCTCAAGGGTAAGTAAACAAAGTAAGTTGACACAAAAATTTAAGGACTTCTATATTTCTAAACATGAGAGCAAAATTCTTAAGTACTAACATTAACATCTTTTGCAATGAATTGTTTTTAAATGGGGAAAGCAAGTCAAATGTTATATGCGTTACATTATGTCGTCAGAAAAAAAGCAGGCCTCTTGAAAGAAGTGCATAAGGCAGGGAAGAGTTCTATGAATCAACACTATAGGTGACTGCCAATAAAATATTGGTTCTACTATGTTTGTTATTGTTGGTTGCTGTTCACTGTGTTGTCTATTATTTTACAGGTATTGTGTGGTTTTTCTTTCACAAAATATGAGTACATAGTGTACAAATTGCCAGTGACTGCCATTATTTTCTTCCTCCTATCAACCACACTCTCTAATATATAAACTACTTTCTAATATATAAACTACTTTTAAAATGCCAAAATGTACTAGAATAAATAAAATGTCCATAAAATTCCCCACTGTACAATGTTCTTGCAGTGAGACAGTCGTAATTCCTGAAATCCATTGCCCATGGCCTCTGGCCTGCCAAGAAGCACCACAGTCCCGAGTCCATGGATAAACCACAAAAATCTGCCACATTACACCACACACAAACAGACCTGATATGTGGGCAGATGGGTGAGACTAGACCCAACGGGCAGGGCGTGCACTTTAGTGGGAAATGATGGACTTCAGACTGGCAGGCCCGGTCCATTAGAGATACCCACAGTAATGGCCTGTGGTTTTGAGCCATCATGGAAGTCCACTGGTGTGGGCAGCTATTTACATGTCACAGACACCTTGCTGATGAAATGAAACCACAATGATCAAGCCATACAACAGATAACTTGCAAGAGTACTCTGGAAATCAATACGGATGAGGATAGGCAGCAACTCACTGTAAAGATGATCACTGAGCTGCAGACAGGCACTTAGAAAAGACAATCACACTCTCACAACAAAATTTTTGGCCATAGACTTTGTCAGGAAATGAGAGCGCACACACATTCACACAATCATTCAGACACAATTTATGCACACGACTGCTGTCTCTGGCCACTGCATCAACAGTCTCTGAGAATCAGATGCAAACAAACCTCTCCTCATGCCTCCCATCGGCAGCTACTGGGCTAGCAGCAAGAAGTGGTGGCAGCATTGACTGAAAGCTGAGGGGAGTGGCAGAAGGGGAAGAAGCAATAAGAATGATGGAGTAGGGAAGAGGCTCACATACTCAGCTGTGCCCAGCCAGCAACGATGCACGATATCTCAGTAAACAAACCATTTCATCTCCTGAGACCAACACTACATTTTTCCGGTGTTTTTCCAAATTTCCTTGATTTCCCTGACACGTTTGAAATTCCCTGATATTCTGTGATTTCCGGAACTTGCGGCAACCCTGCTATGTTTCTATATTTTTGAATTTTTATGAATGACCTGCTCATGTAGTTTGACATGCAGCATGCTATTGTGTAAGACAGGGAGGTGAAACAAATTCACACTGCAGATTAACAACTATTGGTCTGGTACACTAGCCAGGCTGAGAGAGTTTTCTATGCTTGTTTAGTCAAATTCTGCATTGGTTCCCACTTTCCATCACAGAAAATACCATAAACAAACAGTTAAATGAGTGACAAACATCTAAAAGACAATAAATATTTAAAACTATACTAAAACTGCCTTTGCAAAGAAATATTTTGTGTGTTCTAATAACTGTAGAGCAACTACAGACTCCAAGGACACAAAAATGAAGTACACAGAATACAGTTCACGTTTCACAGAAAGACATTTAGAAGGAGACTGACAAAAGCAACCCATTTCCTTTCTGTTATTACCTTTCAAATTCCTATTACTTTCATTTTCGCCATTATTCAGTGTTGTTATGAAGCAAGTTTATTTCCCATTCCCTATATTCTTATGCGACAAATGCGTCTCTTAGTATCAGAACGTACCTTAAACAGTAGTCTCATCTGATCCTAATAACCATAGGGATTTGCGGTCATATGCAGGTGGATCATCTTACACTTTGTGCTAACAGATCTGCTAACCTGAAATTTTACTACCTAAATGTAAGTACCTTTAAGGAATTTTGTCTCAGATTTAAAGTTTTTCCCTCTACATTAGGATTAACCCAGGACTGATAATGTCACCACAGGGTCTCTGCAAAACTTACGCTTGCATTTTCAATAGTTGCTTCTACTACTGTATTTTTCATTTTTGGCCAGACTGTTTTCCGTTTACCCGACTATTAGTGATTGTCTTCGGTAAAATTCTTAAACATTTGTCTCAAGTTCTCTCTTATATGGTTAAGATTGGCATTTAGTTTCACAAACATTATAACCTAGGGCCTAAAGCCCAATATTTTGCTTTAGCTGCCCACTACTACTACTACTACCTAGCAGCAGAGCTCTATTTTTCACCCAACTTACCTGTAAGATACCTAGAAGTGTTCTGCTGCATATTTACCGCTGCCCGTCCGTAGAAAGCTTCTCCTCCTCTAATTCTAGTAACAAATCAAATTTATTTGTTATCTGACTTTTGAATGTGCTAATTAAATGTTTGTCCTCCCCTCTTTGCTGATCACCCTTTTTCCCAGCACCAGTACCCCCATCCTTTTAACTGTCCCAATCTAGAATTTCATTTTGCAATTCTACCTGTTGTTGTTATGGTCTCCAATCCAGAAACTTGTTTGATGAAGCTCTCCTGCTACCCTATTCTGTGCAAGCCTCTTCACCTCTGAGTAACTACGGCAACCTACGTGGTTTTGAATCAGCTCAGTGTATTCATCTCTTGGCCTCCCTCCACAATTTTTAGCCTCCGCGCTTCCCTCCAATACTAAATTGGTGATCCCTTGATGTCTCATAACATGTCCTACCAACTGATCCCTTCTTTTAGCCCGGTTGTGCCACAAAGTCCTCTTCTCCCCAATTCTATTCAGTACCTCCTCATTAGTTATGTGATCTACCCATCTAATCTTCAGTATTCTTCTGTAACACAACATTTCAAAAGCTTCTATTCTCTCTGTCTAAACTATTTATGGTCCATGTTTCAGTTCCACACATGGCTACACTCTACACAAATACTTTCAGAAAACGACTTACTGACACTTAAATCTATACTCAATGTTAACAAATTTCTCTTCTTCATAAACGTTTTCCTTGCCATTGCAAGCCTACATTTTATATCCTATCTACTTCGACCACCATCAGTTCTTTTGCTCCCCAAATAGCAAAACCCATCTACTACTTTAAGTGTCTCATTTCCTATTCTAATTCCCTCAGCACCCCTGATTTAATTCAACTACATTCCATTGTTCTCGTTTTGCTTTTGTTGATGTTCATCTTATATCCTCCTTTCAAGACACTGTCCATTCCGTTCAACTGCTCTTCCATGCCATTTGCTGTCTCTGACAGGATTACAATGTCACTGGCAAACCTCAAAGTTTTTATGTCTTCTCCATTGATTTTAATTCCTACTCGAAATGTTTCTTTTGTTTCCTTTACTGCTTGCTCAATATACAGATTGAATAACATCAGAGATAGGCTACAACCCTATATTATTCCCTTCTCAACCACTGCTTCCCTTTCATGCCCCTTGACCCTTCTGACTGCAGTCTGGTTTCTGCACAAACTGTAAATAGCCTTTCACTCCCTGTATTTTACCCCTGCCACCTCCATAATTTGAAAGAGAGTATTTCAGTCAACATTGTCAAAAACCTGCTCTAAGTCTACAAATGCTAGAAGCGGAGGCTTGCCTTTCCTTAATGTATCTCCTACGATAAGTCGTAGGGTCAGTATTGCCTCGTGTGTTCCAACATTTCTATGGAATTCAAACTGATCTTCCCCGAGGTCAGCTTCTACCAACTTTTCCATTCATCTAGAAAAAACTCGTGTTAGTGTTTTGCAGTTATGACTTACTAAACTGATAGTACGATAATTTTCACACCTGTCAACACAAGATTTCTTTGAGATTGGTATTATTATATGCTTCTTGAAGTCTGAGGGTATTTCGTCTGTCTCATACATCTTGCTCACCACATGGTTCAGTTTTGTCATAACTGGCTCTCCCAAGGCTATGAGTAGTTCTAATGGAACGTTGTCTACTCCTGGGGCCTTTTTCTGACTTAGGTCTTTCAGTGCTCTGTCAAATTCTTCACGCAGCATCATACCTCCAATTTCATCTTCATCTACGTCCTCTTCTATTCCCATAATATTGCCCTCAAGTACATCACCCTTGTACAGACCCTCTCCATAGGTCTCTCTAATTTTCCTGTAGGCAGTATCTATCTTACCCCTAGTGATATATGCCTCTACATCCTTACGTTTGTCCTCTAGCCATGCCTGCTTAGCCATTTTGCACTTCCTGTCGATCTCATTTTTGAGACGTTTGTATTCCTTTTTGCCTGCTTCATTTACTGCATTTTTATATTTTCTCCTTTCATCAATTAAATTCAAAATCTCTCCTGTTACCCAAGGATTTCTACTAGCCCTCGTCTTTTTACCTACTTGATCCTCTCCTGCTTTCTCAAAGCCACCCATTCTTCCTCTACTGTATTTCTTTCTCCTGTTCTTGTCATTCATTCCCTAATGCTCTCTCTGAAACTTTCTACAACCTCTGGTTCTTTCAGTTTATCCAGGTCTCATCTCCTTAAATTCCTTCCTTTTTGCAGTTTCTTCAGTTTTAATCTACAGCTCATAACCAAAAAATTGTGGTCACTTCACATCTGCCCCACGAAATGTCTTACAATTTAAAACTTGGTTCCTAAATCTCTATCTTATCATTATATAATCTATCTGAAATCTTCCAGGGTCTCCAGGCCTCTTACACGCATACAGCCTTCTTTCATGATTCTTAAACCAAGTGTTAGCTATGATTAAGTTATGCTCTGCGCAAAATTCTACCAGGCGGTTTCCTCTTTCATTCCTTACCCCCCAGTCCATATTCGCCTACTACTTTTCCTTCTTTCCTTTCCCTAGTATCAAATTCCAGTTCCCCATGACTATTAAATTTTCATCTCCCTTCACTATCTGAATAATTTCTTTTATCGCATCATACATTTCTTCAATCTCTTCATCATCTGTGGAGCTTGGTGGCAAATAAACTTGTACTAGTGTGGTAGTGTGGTAGGCGAGGGCTTCGCTTCTATCTTGGCTACAATAATGCGGTCACTACACTGTGCTTAGTAGCTTATCCACCCTTCTGTTTGTTTATTCAGTATTAAACCTACTCCTCCATTACCCCTCTTTGATTTGTATTTATAGCCCTGTATTCACCTGACCAGAAGTCTTGTTCCTCCTGCCACCGAAATTCACTATTTCCCACTATACCTGACTTTAATCTAACCATTTTCCTTTTCAAATTATCTAACCTACTTACCCGATTAAGGGATCTGACATTCCACACTCCGATCCGTAGAACGCCAGTTTTCTTCCTCCTGATAATAACGTCCTCCCGAGTAGTCCCTGTCCCGAGATCCAAATGGGGACTATTTTATCTCCAGAATATTTTACCCAAGAGGATGCCATCATCATTTAACCATACAGTAAAGATGCATGCCCTCGGGAAAAATTACGGCCGTAGTTTCCCCTTGCTTTTGGCCGTTTCCAGTACCAGCATAGCAAGGCCATTTCGGTTAATGTTACAAGGCCAGATCAGTCAGTCATCCAGACTGTTGCCCCTGCAACTACTGAAAAGGCTGCTGCCCCTCTTCAGGAACCACACGTTTGTCTGGCCTCTCAACAGATACCCCTCCGTTGTAGTTGCATGACAGAGAGAGAGAGAGAGAGAGAGAGAGAGAGAGAGAGAGAGAGAGAGAGAGAAATTTAATTAACCTATGGCAATATCCACACTAATCACATATGGATGATCTGTTTTATGGAACTAGCAGCAGATAAAATGAGATAAAAACAAAATTAATGAAATAATAAATTTTTTATCAATATTTGAACACTTCCTTTGCATAAAATTAATCCTAGGAACACATCTACTATAGCAAGAAGAAATATTCACTTTTCACACTGCTTTACTGCAAATAACATCTCACTTACCTCCCTATCTGCGACAACAGTGTTTAATTTTGTGGTTGTAATGTAGTGTTTTTGCTCTATTTTTTTGAGATTTCTTTTTATATCCATTAGGTGCTTACTTCATTAAATATCTCTCAGCTGCTTACTCTTTTTCATCTGTTACCAATGTAAGGAGAAAAATCAAAAAGGTGTTTATTGGTCTTCTTGTTGTGGCAGCAGTTGTAGTGAGTGGACACAGTCCAGAAGTTGCTTCCACTCTGGATAAAATTTTACTCAGTGTGGTGGTGAGCTGATGTAGAATTTGTTGAGATCTATATTATTCAAATTTCCTGTAAAACTTAATGATATCTAGGTTGGAAGCTTATCCAGAAAGCAGAAACAAAGTGTGAAGAGCACATTGAAGATTTTATTTCCTCTATCCTTAAGTGGTCTGATGGGCAGGGTGGGGGAAATCAGCATCTCTTTGCTGATGAAGTATCATTGTTGAATGATTGTAGAAGGATACAAGATGACTTAGACAAAATTTCTAGTTTGTGTGATACGTGACAGCTTGCTCCAGAAGTAGAAGAATCTAAGTTAATGCAAATGAATAGTAAAAACAGTCCTGTAATGTTCAAATACGGTATTAATAGTAGGCTACCTGACACACTGCATCAATTACATACCTAGGCATACCGTCACAAAGTGATAGGAAATGGAATGAGCATGTAGAGAATGCAGCAGGGAAAGCAAATGCCTGACTTTGGTTTATTGGGAAAATTTTAGGAAAGTGTGGTTTATCTAGAAAGGAAACCATGTACAGAATACTAGTGTGACCCATACTTGACTACAGCTTGAGTGTCTGGGACCCCTACAAGGTCGGATTAAAGGAAGACATTGAAGCAATTTGGAGGTGGGCTGCAATACGTGTTACCTATAGGTTCAATCAACACGCTTGTGTTATGGAGATGTTTTGGGGACTCAAATGGGCATCTCTGGAGAGAAGGCGATGTTCTTTCTGAGGAACACCATCGAAAAAATTTAGAAAACCAGCATCTGAAGCTGACTGCAGAACTACTGCCTCTTTCTTACATTTAGCTTAAGGACCAAATTATGTATTGTACAGAGGTATATGGACAATCGCTTTTCCCTCACTCAGGAAAGGAAATTACTATTAACAGATACAAAGAGCCCTCCAAATCACATTAAATGGTGGCTTGTTGTGTATCTATGTGGATGCAGATGAGAGAACAAGATGGGATTTTTTTATTACATTATAATCACTAAAATGTCCACTTAGACAATTGCTTTGAAAATACACTTTTATCAGTATGACACATTACTTATAATCTTATTTATTTAGTTGTCTATCACAGTGGAATTCAGAATACACTTAAGGGTGCAGTATTGCCTGCACAGAGGTACCAAACTTACTTAACCATACTTTCAATATGAGAGAAGGAAAGTTGCTCCTTGCCATATAGCGGAGATGCAACTTTCCTTCTCTCCTATTGTTACATTCCATCCTGGATATTCCATTGTTTGATTAACCATACTTTTGTGAGATATGAACATTCGTGTAGAATTCAAATCAGAGAGCATTCCATAAGAGGAAATAGTACTGACTGCTATAAAAGACATAAGAACCAGGTATTGCAAGAATACAAAAAAAAGATTGTAATGAGCATTTATTACAAGGCATAAAGTTCTCACAGAAAACATATGACATTTCCCTCATATTCATACAATATCACAGAATAATCTTCATACATAAATTTTAGTAAAAAGTATGTACAGGTTTTGCTCTTCATCAAAATAAACATTATGTAAAAAACATTGACACACTACAATAAAATCACAAAAGCATATACAACTGACACTGACACACACACACACACACACACACACACACACACACACACACACACTTACATTTTTAACTGCAAGTCAAGCGACCTCTTTTATCCGCTTCTTTCTTGGTGAGAAGTTTTCTTGTAGAACAATCTACTTCTTCTGCAGCAAACTTGCTTTTCCTTATGTTCTGTACTTCTTTAAGAGGACATCTTTCAACAACTAGTTGCAGCACATTCTCTTTATGGTTATCTGTAAAATTACAACCATGACAATCTCAAAAATTCATCCGGGACTAATTTACATATTTTCTATAATAATTCATTTTCAATATGGCTGCCTTTTCCGAAGGAAAACTACAAAGTAAGTAATTGATGAATAAAAATCTAATACCTGTCACAACCATGTAATGCAACTGTCATGAAATCAACGACAAAGGCCTGTTACAACCAATGAGGAACAATGTCTTCATAAGAGTTTATTGCATAATATTAAGGTTTGATGAATCTACCTGCAGTGGTGGTGGTGGTGGTGGTGGTGGTGGTTTCCCTCCATTACCAAACTGACTATTGCTTGATGCCTCATGTGTCCTGTCAAGCAATCCCTTCTTTTAGTTAACTTGTTCCCAATTACATTTAGTATCTCCTTATCTGCTATTGAATCTAGCCCTCTAACTTTAGCATTCTTTTGCAGCCACACATTTCAAGAGCTTCTATTCTCATCTTGTCTGAGCTGCTAATTGTCCATGATTCAAATCCACAGAAGGCTACACTCCGGATAAATACCTTAAGAAAACACTCCCAAACACTTTACATTATATCACATGTTAAATTCCCCTTTTTCAGAAAACTTTTCTTCTTACTGCCGGCCTGTATTTTATATTCTTTCTACTTCAGTCATCATCAGTTATTTTTCCGCCAAAATAGCAAAATCCATCCACATCTGTATGATGGATCTATAAAAACTCTTGTTTAAGTCCATTGCTCTATCTAACAGAATTACAACGTGATCGATAAACTTCAAAGCTTTTATTTCTTCTCCCTGAACTTTAATTCTCTTTACAAATTTCTCCTGTTTCCCTTCCTGCTTGCTCAATGTACAGACTGAATAACTTCAGGGATAGGCTACAACCCCATATCACTCTCTTCTCAACTATTATTCCCCTTTTGCATCCTTCAACTCTTATAACCACTGTCAGGTTTCTGTACAATCTATAAACAACCTTTAGCTTCCTGTATTTATCCTTGTTACCTTCAAAATTTTACAGAAAGGAGTGCAGTAAACATTGTCAAAAGACTTCTCTAAACCTATAAATGCTTTAAATATAGGTTTGGCTTTCTTTAAATTATCAAGTCAGATGTAAGGTCAGTACTCTCTCGCCTTCCTACATTTCTCTGGAACCCAAACTTACCTTCTCCAAGAGCAACTTCTACCAATTTTTCTCTTCTTCTGTAAATAATTTAGGTCAATATTCTCCAGACATTATTCATTAAACTGATGGTACAGAAGTATGCACAACTGCAGCATCTGCCTTCTTTGGGGTTGGTATTACTACTACACACTTCAAGAAGTTATTTTGCTTCTCACATGTGTCTTCCACCCCAAGAGGAATAAGTTTTATTATAGTTGGTTCTCCAAACGATTTAAATAGTTATGAAGGAATGTTGTCAAATTCTTCTCGCAGTATCACGTCTCCCATCTCACCTCAACTTACTTCCTCTTCTCTTTCTGTAATATTGTCTCCACATTTGTTTCCCCTATACAGACCCTCTATATATTTGTTCCACATTTCCTTTCACTTCTTTGCTTAGTACTGGCTTGGCATTTGAGCTATTTACATCCATACAACTGCTTCTCTGTTCTCCAATGGACTCTTTAATTTTCCTATAGGTAGCACCTGTTATTCTCCTAGTCACACATGTCAATCTCATTTTTTATACACATATATCCCTTTTTGATTGCTTCATTTGCTGCAGTTATCAGAAGATAGAACATGTAAGGTAAAGCAATAGTATATGGGAGTTAGGCAGCGGACTGTGCAAACTTAAAAGAGTCATGAGAAATATGTGCTGCAGTTGAAATATGGTCTCTTATTTTGGTGTCAAAACACTGAAGTTAAAGATACAACAGTATAAGTAAATTCACATCGAGGTTTTCATTCATATTTATATTCATTTATGTGACTTTCTCTCAAGTTCTATGGTAAACTCACAGAACTGTCACAAGTCCTACTTTGGTGTCATCAATATTTAAACTGAAATTTATACATTATGATTAGTCACTTCATGACGTTTCCATGAAAGAAAAAATAAGTTTTTGCATGTTTGAGGAACTGTGAGCCTTAACACACCAACAGTTGTAATTTGTACTCCATTAATGGGTCAGTCACTAAATTATTTAAAACCAAAGAGTGTAATTTTTTTTATCCAGGGAATATATGATGTTGAAGAGTACTTGAATAATGCAAAACTCTCTTAAATAACTAGGTGATAGAATATAATAACAAATGCAAAAGTCAGCAAAACACTCTTCTCACTTCTTGCACATCACACAGATTACTCATGAATCTATCTACAAACATATAGTGTGGAAGCCTATTTACCCCAATATGAGCTATGAGCCAACATGCAAATTAATATAAAGCCTTTGCAAAATTGAAGTTCTTATCTGTAAATATTCCACAGCCAATGGTTCTACCCAGAAACTTAATACACACTGAGTTCAGTAGTACCAAAATAGGATAACTAATATTCATTTTAGCAGCTGCCACAACTTACACATTAAATGTTCTCCAACTGAGTGGACGTGTTCTGACAGATATTCTCAGTACGTAAACCAACAATCTCGTAACTGCTTTTACACCCACAATTACCATATTGAACACATAAGCAAACAAATATCTTTGCTATATATACCCCACTCAAAACCATGATGCTACTATAAAACAAAAGACTACTGCCTTGTCAAGTTTCATCCTGGTCAAAAATCTATAAATATCAAGATTATAATTTCCTCAATCACTCCTCCTCATTATCCACCTGGTCTTAATTTACATTACTTCTTGAATTTGTTTCCTTCCTAAGCCTACCTCAATTTCCTTTCCAAACTACATTCTTAAAGTTGCTAATATGACACAATTGGCATAATGTAACAGAATAGATATCAAACAAAACTACTCATCGGTCAGAAAGTACATCTTAAGAGGACAAAACAAGCGATGTTTAATTCTATAGTAATTTTCTGCTGTCTTACACATTGACATACCTTGTTCCTGGCTTTGAACATGATTCACAATGTTGGAATCTGACAGCTATAATCCGATTAAAATTACTTGAGAGTTCAACTTAATGCATTTGAACTGGTTTCCTCCAATCAGAGCTCTCAATGCCATGCCCAAATTCTTCACAGTTGGAAAACTCTCAGTTCAATTTCAGTTCCTTGTCCGGATTTTTTTCTTGATGTGTTTGGATCCTGAATCGTAAGTCTGACACTCCTACTTTGTATTTCATCACACTGCACAAGACAGGATTCAACATCCCATATGCCCTAAGGAGCCAAAACATGACCACCAACCTACTATCAATATAAAGCCATCCAGGCGATAGCAGCATCAATGGGCCAAGGAATGACTGCTTATCAGACACAGACAGGGTGTAAGTAGTATCAGTGAGCATGGCGTCCATGTGTAGAATGGGAGAGGCACGCCATCAATCTGAATGACTTCAACACATGGTGAAACCAAGGTGAAACCATGTCCCGATGTTGTGGGATTGGGTGGCCAACCCTCATGACAGATGTCGGACGTCAAGGGCTGGGAAAAGTGATAAAACAGGACAGTCAGCAAACTGTGGCAGAACAAACATCAGACTTTAATGCTGGACAAGGTAGACGTGTGTATGAATACACAGTGCACTAAACACTCCCAATGATGAGCTGATGACCCATGCATGTGCCAATGTTAACACCACGACATTCGGAAGCTATGACTGATAAGGGCGTGTCACCATCGGCACTGATGTTGGTGCAGTGGCAGAGCATTGCATGGACTGATGAATCCTGATACCTCTGTCATCATGCCAAAGGGAGGACACGAATCTGTCGTCAGCTTCTCGATACCTGTATTGCAGACCACAATCAAGCTGGTGGCAGCTCCATTATGCTCTGGGAAACATTCACATGGGCATCCATGGGTCCAGTGGAGCTTGTGCAAGTGAGTTCCAATTGATGTGCTGGCCCCCCAACTCGCCAGATCTGAACATGATCAAACACATCTGGGATATGATTAAACATGCCATCAGAGCTCATTGCCCCCATTTCCGAAATTTACGGAAATTAGGCAACCTGTGTGTGCAAATGTAGTGCCAACCCCCTCCAGCAACCTACCAAGGCCTCATTGCTGCCATTCCATGATGTGTCGCCACTGTTAGTTGTACCAAAGGTGACAATAGACAATTGAAGGTGGTATGGAGATATTTATGAAATTAATGATTGCTAGAAGGTTAAGGCAATTTTTTTTACTTTCCATGCCCAACTGCTGAGGTACTTCAAAATGTTGAACATACTTTGATTCATCTTGCTTACATATATTATGGGAGACAGTATCACATCAGAAGTTTTCTGACAACTATTTGTGGATGTTAATATGCTCACTGCGCTGATGGTAGAACTTTGGAACTCTTTGAGTACTTCCTTCTGTAGATATCATGTGACTTTTTAATGCTACCCCCATAGCACTCCATAGTCTCTATCCCTCAGTATATGAGATCTCCCTGGTCTTTGTTTAGCTGTGGTTGTTGTCCCTTCACATTTTCACTTCACCATCACATCATCATCAGTTGACCTGAACAGCTTCAGAAGAGTCTAAATGTCTCTGATAAACTTTCTACTCGGGTGACACCCAATGACTAGTCCACATTCGAAGTCACTGAGCTCTCCTGATTGACACATTCTGCTATAGCTGCTTCTCTACAAACAATACAATACTCCCTGGCTCCTTTTACAAGCACATCTGCCTCTCACCACATCCAGTGGTAAATTCCCCATTTCGTAGGTATGTCTGGTTACTTTTGATCAGATAGTTTACATACACATCCTAATTTCTCTTCTCCTTTATCTTTACTTCTCACTCTGTCCTTATCTCTAGAATGAAGCTGGCACAGTACTTACCAATGTACCACCTCTGACCTATCTCCAATGCTTCCCCCTTCATCTTTGTCTACCCTCATCATAATTACTGGTGGGTCTCTCGTCTTAGTGTCACAATGACTTAACTTTCCCTTTTAACCTTCAGCAGCATGTCCGTATCTCCTCTGCCACACAAGAACTATTAGCTCCAAAAGCTAAGTAGTGTGTATTGACAGTACTAGTACTACCTAGTTCATCTCCTGCAGTTAAGTACTAGCAAGCAATACCACCTCTCAATTTCTCAGAGTGTAACATTCATGTCAAATGGGAGTACTGTACATACTTCTAAGCAACCAAAAGACACAAATTTAACAAGCATTTAGCATACCCTTTAACAATAATGATGGGGGCAATTTATTGTGGCATATACCCTACAGGACACTAACATCAAGGAGCCATCCAGGTCCACGACCACTCAATTACCACCCATAACTTATGAACATTTGTCAGTACTGGATCCATGGTGTATATTATACACTTATCACTCAATGGTGCCCCAGATGTGCCCAATGGAATGCAAATTGGGTGAACTGGGATCCCACACAAGCATTCTAACATCCATAACATTTTGCGGATGATGAATTTGTGGTGGCCTGCCTGCTACAGCAGCAAGTTTTTCTTCGAATTCAGCCTTCCCCCACAGACTGCTGCATGATCGGTTACCTGCACGCTATGGTCACTGGCTACAAGTGCAAAGAGTGTTGCTCGGGGTGTAACAAGGCTGTCAGCCTAGTTTTGCTCAGACTGACTCTTTTCCTCATTGTGTTAGAATCGTTCCAGTCCTGCAACTGTGTTTCGGTGGACACACTATGTAGCAACACATTTGTCGTTGACAAACGTGCCATCAAGTGTGAAGGTGAAGGTTCACCCTCACCGTGAGTGAAAAATAATGTGCAACAAACATTCCGACTGGTGTTCATTTTGTGGCTACGCGGGTATCGCCGTGCAAAACTTGATTCTCCATTCGTCATCTTGCCACTGACACTTCCCGCGAGAGACGATTGCAATGCGCGCCTTTACTTAGCACCGCAGAACTTACCAAGTGATCTCCTGCAAGGAAGTTAATCTGTGAGGCAAATTCATATCCATTTGGTGTAGCAATTTGGTTTTTAATAAAAGTGTCATTTTCTAGCCACATGTAGAACCTAGCACTCCACACTCCACTACACTGTATTTAGTTTTAGAAAATTAGTTATGGAAACAATCCCCACAAATTGTCCTTCTGAAGGTACATGACACAAGCAGGGTGCTGTAGTTGAAGAAAGAGATCCACATGGTCAAATAGAAAGTGTCTTTATTGTCTGACAGTAAGGTAATGCCAAGTGTGTGTTCTTTTCTTTGTAAACATCCACTATACAAAAATACTCCATTACCTGCCTGAATGGTGTCCTTGTTGGCAAGAGAAATGTGAGGCCTCACGTGGCTTTCAATGCATTCATACCACACCACCAGCTTATAGTAACATATAGACTGACTCTCATCTTCAGGTGACAAAACTTAATGCTTTTAGTGTCGATTTATTGTGTTTTTGTGCCTGTGTTAATTAGTATGCCTTGGGTGGTTTTGCAAGCAGCGATGCAAGTATAGGGTAGTGGTTTCTGTACCTAAAAGCAAGGATGTGATTCTGGGTAGTATATCTGTCTCTGAAACCAGATTTTCCAAAATTTTAGCACTCTCAGCACACTCAATGTGGCATAACAAGAAATCTTAGTGCGTAAATAACCTATGAGATGCAAAGGGCAAAGAGCATGAGCACCCATATTCTGCCTACAATCAAATATGCTGATGTTTTCCTTATCCAACTTTCACTCAATTGCCATGCCAAATGTAATGTCTGACATCCCAGTCATGGAACACACAAACTATTTAAATTCACTGAGAGAATGCTTTCCCCCAAACAGTGTATCTAGCTATAATACAGTTGCCTGTGAGTGTGTTACCTGAACCACATGACAACAGCACTTCAGGAATCACATCTGGAAAACGAGAGAGCTAAACAATAACTGGTAAAAATCATCAGAAACAATTATTACAGAAGCAGCATAGGATATGGAAGAAAAATAGGGAGAGTAAGGAAAGCTATTGTCAGTGCACTGACTAAGAAAATCTCATTACTTATCTGGATACAGCCACCCTAACTAACAAAGAGGAGGATTAACATGATCAAAAAACCAAATCTTACACAAGCATGGTTTCTGAAAACTTCAGATGACTATTTGTTCCACCTTTATGTTCATCATAATGGTAAAGGATCAGCACAACAGTTACTGGACTACATGATTTTATTGTAAGTGGATATGGTTTCTCTGAATTTTTTAAAGTGCAAATTAGCAAGTGAGATTTTCAGCATATTGTGATACACTCTTGACCAATTTAAATTCTTACTATGGAATATGGTGGAAGCTTTTACTGTTTTGACAAGGTAATGAGGCATCAGCAGGATGTGTGGGAGGAGCTGCTTCACGAAAGTCTTGACCGAAAATGATTTAAGAATCGGCTATAACAGGGTGTATATGTGGACAAGAGGGGAAAAAAATTCCCAGATTTTTCCTGGGTGTCCTGAGTGAAAATACACTTATTCCCAGGTGAAAATATACTTTTTCCATGTTAAGTGCCAGAATACTTTCTCCCGAAACCATAAAACTTATTGCCCCTGTGAATGATTAAGGTTTTATACCCCAGCATAAAACTTCCCTGCACTTTTGAAAACAAACGCCCCCCCCCCCCCCCCCATGGGGGGGGGGGGGGGGGGGGGGGGGGGGGATTTGGAAAGATCTTTGATGTGCAACAGAATGTACGCTGCATATTTTCGTATTACAAAAGTATGTGTTTGGATTCCACCAAACACAGCACATCAGTTTCCAAAGCATTGAAATCTAGATTGCGATGCCAATCATAGCCAGACAATGACAGCAGATATTCGAGGCATACGACACACGAGTCAGGCCATAGCAACCAACATCACTGTCCAGTAACACGAACAAATAAATAGGAAAAGTTATTTGTTTAAGTTTATATATATAGTGTAGCTACATGAGAAACTAAGCTTTCCCATATAATATTGGTCTTTTTCGCACGTGTTAAACTTTAATATAAATCACACAAACGTGCCAGTAAAATTTTAAACAATACATAAACGTTTGGCTCGAAATTCTTCTAAGTGGTTGGCCCTCAGCGTATTAAGCTTTAAATGGGAATCAAAAGCTTTGTGATTTCAGAAATTCAAAGCACATTCGCACATGTAACATAATTCATCTTGCGTAAAATGAAATTTACTTTGGAAGTAATGCTTTTCAACCACCATTCGCAATATTTTCCACGACCTGTTACAGTTCGTTGCAGCAGTTGTCAGAGAGCGACAGAAAACGATGTTACAATGCATGCTCAGCTATGATGATGTAGGAAGCCCACATGTTCATACCTATACAGCTTTATGAGATCTTACATTACATCATAAATGAAACAGAACATCAGAGGGTACCCGAAGAGAATCTGAACTTTGCAAAGAAATAGGTCCCAACCTTATCTTAAGCTTTTCAGTGTGGTTTTCAGACTGCAAATTTTCTTGGAGTACCAGTACTGTATTATCTCATGTTTGGTTCTTTATTATGGCATAACGTCATATGTGCCAGGAGGTAAAAATGGGCACTTTTAATTCAGCAAACAGTTGACACTAGCCAATACTGTAAAATGAAACACTCTCTTTCAAATAAATTGACTGCTTCTGCGGAAAAGATTAATAAAAGCCAAATTTCTTTAGCAAATCGACAAAAATAACTTTAGTGTTGTGCAAGGCAGTAAACTAAAACTAATAACATATTCTTGCCTTCCACATGTATGTAAATGTATTTTAATTCACTCGCTAGCTCTCACAGAAATCTATTTTGTTTTCATTCGATACAAGAGTTGTAAACAAAGACAAAACAGTGAAATCACTAAACCTAAGCACGGGGCATGTGAAGACTATCACATGGAGACTACTACCCTCTCCACTGCAACTTAGACTGCTCTGCGCATGCATGCGTGCATCTGGCTGCTTGGGCTCACCAGAAGTAGTTTTCCAACTAGTGTCTGGCTGCTTGTTGCTACTGCTGATACAGCTAACAGCCGTACTTCAAGTAGCCATAAGCACGAGCAGGTACTGCTCATACACGACTGAACTGAGCATACACACGAGCCCGCTGGCACATGTTCAAACGAACCTAATGTAAATTGCCATGACATCACAGTCATTGGAAGCAGTTTGTTGTTAGGAAGTATTGCATAGTCTTCATCCTAAAGCCTTTGACATATTTTGGTGCTGGCAGACATTTGTGTGTGCACTGTGTTTTGTTGTTTGAAATGGCGCATTTCCTTTGCAATTTAAGTTTATTTTGGTCCCACAGCTGCAATATTATTCTGCAGTAGTGGGCTACAGTAAAATTCTCTGTTAGAGTATCAGTTCTTACCAGTCAAAATTACAAAAATTTAACTGAAAACTAAAACAATGAAAAATTCCTGGGTTTTTCCCGGTTTTCTCCCACATGAAAAAATTCCTGGGTTCTTCTTGGTTGTCCTGTGGCATATACGCCCTGTATGGAGTGTAGCCATGTATGGAAGTGAAACATGGACGATAAATATTTTGGACAAGAAGAGAATAGAATCTTTCGAAATGTGGTGCTACAGAAGAATGCTGTAGATTAGATGGGTAGATCACATAACTAATGAGTAAGTGTTGAATAGGATTGGGGAGGAGAGAAGTTCGTGGCACAACTTGACTAGAAGAAGGGATCGGTTGGTAGGACATGTTCTGAGGCATCAAGGGATCACCAGTTTAGTATTGGAGGGCAGAGTGGAGGGTAAAAATCGTAGAGGGAGACCAAGAGACGAATACACTAAGCAGATTCAGAAGGATGTAGGTTGCAGTAGGTACTGGGAGATTAAGAAGCTTGCACAGGATAGAGTAGCATGGAGAGCTGCATCAAACCAGTCTCAGGATTGAAGACCACAACAACAACAACAACTTCTTTGAGTTCAGTCAGTGTGTGCTCATCTTGAAACTGAAGGAAGATCATTAATCATGCCTGAAAAGCAGAAGTGGTATTCTTAGAGCTGGTACTTAGATATATTGTCAATAACAAGAATGTAACAGCTGATATACTACTACAGCAAATCAACAGAACACGCGTTGAAACCCCCAGGTCTCCTAAGAGCACATGTGATAGCCCTTCTACAGTCTTGTCAATACTTTGTCTCAGGTAGCTATCAAATCATGTGGGCACATTATTTAAGAAAAGTAAGATATCCACACATCAAATGCCTTTGTGAATTTTCTTATTCTTTGGTGCAGTCTGAATCTGACCTGTGTTCCCTATCAGTTTGTTATGTGCCACTATACAGCACGAGAAACTGATGTCAAAAGTGTCAATTTCAAGGCTTTTAATCATTATTATTTTCATTCTCTTTGCATTATTGCCTATTGTCTCATATAAGTTTCCCACAATGGCTTTCTATACTGCACTTGAGAAATGGTCTAGCTTCAGCTGCCACAGACTGAGGTTATGTGTGTGCGAGTTGCTTTTGTGAGCACGTGTGCATGCAAGCGTGTGCATGTGCGTGTGTGCTTGTGTGTTTTGACAAATGCTTTGTTGGCTGAAAGCTCACTTTCCAACAGTCTTTTCGTTGTGCCTATCTGCGACTGAGCATCTCTGCTGTATGGTGAGTAGCAACTATCCTTTTCATAATATTATGAATGGAAAATACAGGCTGGAATGTAATAACGTTATGTAAAGGATAGTTTCTGCTCACCATATAGCGGAGCTACTGAGTCGCAGATTGGCACAACAAAAAGACTGTCACAAAATAAGCTTTCGGCCAACAAGGCCTTTGTCAAAAATAGACAGCCACACACACACACACACACACACACACACACACACACACACACACACACACACGACTGCAGTCTTTGGCAGCTGAAGCCAGACTACGAGCAGCAGTGCATGATGCGACAGGCAACCAGGCAGGGTACCTAGGAAGTCGTGGTAGGGAGGAGGGGGGATGGCAGGGTAGTGGCAGAGAGGGTAAAATACTGCTAGTGGGAGTGTGCAGGGACGAGGTGGAGAGAGGGTAAGGCATTAAGGTGCAGTTGAAAGGTTAGAAGTGAAAAGACTTGGTGCATTGGTGAAATAGTGGGCTGTTTAGTGCTGGAATGGGAATAGGGAAGGGGCTAGATGGGTAAGGACACTGACACTCCTGCAGCCTCTTTTCCTAGCAGTAGTACACACATTCATACAAACAACCACACCTCTGTGGTCAGGAAGTGTGCATTTGTGTGTGTGAATGTGTGTACTGTTGCTAGAAAGAGGGAGTGCTCAAAAGCTAGTGTGAATGCTGTTTTCTGTTGTATGTTACTGTCCTCCATCCATCGATCTGCTGTAGGTGAGTGGTTGCCATTGCCTTTCCCTTATTTTACGTACTGCAACATCCAGGAATTTCCACTGCTTTTGATGCATTAAATATTTGACTTGAATTGTATAATTGAGAAAATTATGTGTAAAGTTTGTTGCAAGTAACCAAGTGCTATCATTCTCAAACACCAGATGAATATAGTGTTGCACAATGTCAGTTGCATTGCCTCAAGGCGCACACAGTTTCTAATTGTAATACTTGACTTATTATGTTATGGTTACAACATAAAATTATCTCTCATAGCATGAAGGTTATGACAGAAATTTAAATTTTTAAATTTGGTTGATAATTATGTGAGATATTGAAAATCAAATTTCTGTTGCCTCTGAAGATCATTCAACAGGCAACTTGCAACTGGGACTGTGAACCACAAACCAGGATAGGGATTTTGTAACATAGATAGAAGTCGCTTGAGCGGGATGGTGTCAAAAGCCTTCAGGAAACCTGAAAATGTCATTTCCTGCATTCTTCACAAGTTCAGATGTTTGGTTTCAGAAAATCCATCATAAGCCATAAATTCATTATCTATCGGTGTGACACAAAGAAAAGGACACAGTGATATGAGTAACACAAACTTTTGTCCGGCGTTCAACCACAGTGTGGAAGTCTTAACACACACTGTATAAATTGCCAGAGTGAATTTGTCCTAAGTTCCAGAAATACAAAAAACACCAGCCATAACTTGACATATATCCAATGATAGGACATAAGCGACAAGACTATATTAGATCATGAAATTGAGAATTCATTTGCACAGTCAAAGACAGCTCCTGTTTCATGGCTGACAGTGGAGATAAAAGAAAAGATAATTATTTATTACAGGGACCCGATTTCAAGGTCTTAATGATTGCCTGAAGGGCAGTCATTTAATTTGGTTGAGAAAGAGTAGCACTTGCTTTTATTTCTTTTCATCTTAAACTGTGAATCGATTATTACTGCTTTTAGGCAACTGTCACTGTTACCAGGCCCAGTAGTTCATATTTTGCCCCAGTGTGTAGTTGTCCACAAAAGGAAGAAATTGTAAACAGAAGAAAAATTCATGAACTGGAGACTTTTTAGGGATAAAAATAGAATATTATTCAACTCTTCTTAAAATATTTATTTAATTAAATGCATTCCAATACAAAAAATATGTTTTGCATTATGCAAAAACTGTGCTACACTTCGTCCATCATGAAAGAAATGTATTTAACAAATAATACAAATCTAGTTCATTACTAATGTCACAGACCACATGCAAAATAATCGTATGGTTCAGTCTACCTTGTAACATCTTTTATCTTAAACAAGTTTTTCGTAAACTTACAAAAGCATTGTTTATTACAACAAATGACCAAGGAAGCTTAATAAGAACGCAAACAAAGCACGCAAGCTTTGGAATCAATTGTCTTGTCCACTCATAACTTTTTAAAAACTCCACAGTTTTCCTAACTGCTCATTTTCTCTCTCTAAAAGTTGCAAAAACACATCTCTTACTTAATCTCTCTCCATCAGACCCACTTTTGTAAAATTTTACAATTCCATCCAAGTCTGTATTATGTCCAAGGGTATATTTTTCCAATGATTAAAAAAATTTCAAGGAACTAATGCTGAATCAACCCTAGAGTGATGCAATAAATTGATTTAAAACTTCAAAACACAATTTTCTGAAAAATTCTTGAGACATTCTGAATTTGATACTTTCATCAAGATGTTTTGAGGTAGAACCAAGATAAGCAACTGTCTGAGCACTTTTACGCGAAAATTCTTCAAATTTAAAATCACAAGAAGCACTTAAATCATCAGTAACTGGTATTTTTTCACACGATTACATTTCTGTAATTCTGTATTTAAAATTTTTAACCAATGAAAAACTTTAATAATCATTGTTAAATTGAAATAACACTTTCACCTTTGCAAATAATCATAATCGTAGAAACCCATGCTTTGGCCGATACCTTGGTGCCAATTCCCTTGTCAATAGAAATGCCATACAGAAGCTACATCAGTTGTTTATAATTTGCCATTACAACCTTGCTATACTCTATTTGTGCTACATGTCTGTTAAATAGGAATGTATACCAAAATGAGACATCAACCACAATTCCATAAAATGTTAAATCTTAATATATAAATTGTTGGACTGTAGGCTGATGGAGAAGGTAAACATTTTTCAATTTCTTTCTCACTTTCAAACTGCAACTCTTTGAACTGAGCACAGCGCTTCGGTGACTCCCGTATAAAGTTTACTAAGTCTTTCATTATTCCAATAAATTTTCTGACAGGTAAAAATGTTTGAATTCCATATTGCATGATGAAATTAAGATTATGAGAATTACAATTCAAAAGCAATGCTCAAGGCTCTTGCTTGTGTATCTGTGACTGCAGACTTAGCCAAAAACATTTGAGGCCTCATTCTAATACTGGCCCCTTACTTTTGACAGTGACTGATGCTCAAAGATACTTTTTCAGTTTGGGACACATCAGAAGTTTCATGTTATAAAACTGAAAGACAAGCAGAAGTTTCTATCTCCTTCATAGGGCTTAAAAAGTCTGTAGTTGCCACCAGATCAAGAATTTAATTTTGATTATGGTTTTGTTTTAGGGCACAAAAACAACTAGGCCCATAAGCACCCACATCAGAACTGTAGAACACAAAGACAAAGAGAGGAGTTAAAAACAACTACACCTTAATACCAACTGACAGAAGAGAAGACAGCTAAAAACATAGATGTGGAGAAAAGTCCATTATTTGTTTGAAATAAAATGACAATATCAACTGAACTTCATTATTAGTTTCAATGGGTATTTTATGTCCTGATACAATTAACATGAAAAGATGGTTAATTTTGGGGGGGGGGGGGAGGGGGGGGGACCAAACAGCAAGGTCGGGAACCATACAGAGAGGTCATTGTTCCCATCATCTGGATTGCAGAAATCGAGGGAGGAACAACACTCATCATAGTTCAGTCAAGTGGAAGGTATAACATGCAAAGTGGAGAAAGGGATATCAGGACAGCAGGAAGAGGAAATAACAGGAGTGCAGTGGGTGGAAATGGGGAAATCAGGGGTGCCCCACAAGCGTTATGCACGGTGGGGCATCAGAACAGCCACTGATTTGTCCTGACACCCACACCATGCTATTATCACGATAGAACAGGACAACACCAGAGGAAGAAGACACTAGAAAAGAGGAGCAAAAAAGCAGAACAGATAAGACCACATGTAACGAAAAGGTAGGGAGAACCTGGCCAGTGTGGAGGCAAGATCAAGGTCTTCATAACCAATGCCTACATTAAACTGAGGGGCTCAAAATTCCAAAGGAAAATTCAAGGATTTATACCCAAGAGTACGAACCACTTTCACAAAGAAAACTGAGGACAGACAAACATGTGACGATCGTCTGCTAACACCAGAAACAAGGAAGGCAGGAGGGCATATTTAGTACGAAAGGCCGAAAGCTGGCGGAGGTCCAACAAAATATAGATCACTGTGCGAGAAGCCCCACAACTACAAAGGAATCATTGCAGAATAAAAACCATGGGCCAACGTAGTATGGCCAATATTAAGATGGAAGAGGATGGTGAACTCCCACCAGGAGAGGCAGGGAGAACAACATCACATGGTGGGAGTCTCCTTGATGACACAAAAAAATTCATTTGACAGGGGATAGCCTCCCAGGAGTAAGGCCACGACTGAATAAAAAGGGATTTGACGTCAAGCCAGGATACTCACGTGGCCAGGAACCAAAAGGAAATCAAACCAAACAAGCAGTGATGAAGGTGAGCAAGGAGGTCGTGAACAGCACAGACAAAGTGGTGGTGGGAAACACATCGAGTGATAGCCGAAAGACCACGGCGGGAGACGGGCAGAAGGAGGGAGGGTGGGAGACAGGACTGGGGCAAGGAAGAGGTAGGAGAGGGAAGTACGCACCAGTAAAAATCATCAACACAGGATGAGTCAGCCATATTTTTACTATCCTCAGTGTAAAACAAATGATCAAGGAATCTCTTATATTCTTTTCTTTCTTGTAAATCAGGTGGTATGGTGAGCATGGAGTGTCAGTCATGACAAATTACACACATGGGTGGCAGAACGCATGTGCTCCCCTCATGGAGTGGGTACCCATAGTCGCCACATGGCGGATCCGCGATACATCAGGAAGATCTGTGCCTGACATGCAAACTCCAAGCATCTCACAGGCGGTGGGCCGTACGCTTCACCTCACACTGATAACACATAACCTTGACCTTCAATGGGAAGCTATCTCTCTCAGAAGCCAGAACACAGGCCGCAGTATCGGTGCAGTTGTCCCTACAACCTCCCTGCACATATCAAACAAAATGAACACCCCATAATTCCAGATTAGCCTGTAGTTCATCAGTCTAAAGGTTGAGGTCCCCGTGGAAAATGGCTCCCTGGATCATTCTCACAGACTGGTGAGGTGTAATACACACTGGAATCTTTCCAAGATAATCATAAGCCTGAAGGGCGGCAGACTGGGCAGCAGAGGAAGCATTGATCAACAGCCAACCCCGCAGTATCTTACTGAAAGAATCCACTTCATCAAACTTGTCTTTCATATTTTCTGCAAAAAAAAAAAAAAAAAAAAAAAAAAAATAAATTTGCTTTTTGTCAGTGAATGTGTCCCATTCGTCCTAGTACAGACCAGGTAGTGGGGAAATTTTTTTTTACTCCGAACCTTCCAGGGTGCAGCCAGAAAAGGGAAAGTCGCCGGCTTATAGGAAGCAGCATTCAACAGTCTGTTACCACACGAAGAGATGGTCATAGGAGAATGGACATTTTTGGAACTCAATATGGTTTATGCACAAAGCATCCTCCCTAATACCGCCAATTCGACCAGTGGCTCACCTCATGGACACCACCCAGCCACATCACGGGCCATATGGCGCAGTGGCCATTTCCAAGAGCTCCAATGCTCCAGAATGACAAGCAACCACACCTAGGCATAAATGGGGATGCAACAGCTCAGGTATCAGAAGTGTTGTCAGGTGGCCAGCCAGTTGTTTACATAACAGCTCCACCACAGATTGGCTACACGTGTTGGGACCTAGCAAGGCAGAGTGAGGCTACCACAGAGAGGGAAGAGGGGGAGGGAGGGAGGGAGACACTTAGGAAGGAGTTCTTCCCCAAATAACTCACTCTACAGACAGAACATTTAGAAGTGGAGGCAAATCCCAAAAGGGGACCAAAAACGCCAAAAAGGATGAATGAGAAAAGGCAAGGGGGAAACAAAATTGCAAGGAATACAGGAATCCAGGTGGAGTCATGTTGACATGAGTAAGAACACCGCGAGAGGGGGAGTAGGGGGCAGCGGGGGAGGAAGAATGGGCTGCAACAGCTCGGGACCCAATGGGTGCCACGCACAAACTCACGAAAGAACCATGAGCCCCCTGGAGGGAACAGGAAAAGAACTTTATGTGTGAGCCCTTGTTTGCTCTGCTCCAGGTCTCCAGTTTGAAAATCAATCACCACCCAAGCTTTTTACTTAATTTTCTGGTCTACATGTCAAAACTTTGAACTTTCACTCACTCACTTTAGCACTGATTTGACGAATTCCGTATATCTATCAAGTTGAAGCCAAAGATTATTATTAAGACAATTTTTAAAAACTGGAAAGACTGAAGATTTCTCTGCATCTGACACTAAAATCAAAAATGTATTTTTATGTTGTACAAAGAAACATTTTAAAAAATCAGCACGAAAATAAAACAATACGAATGATGCTGATGTTCTGTGTTACTGCATATTTTTCATTTATATTTCAGGTAGGTAATATATATAACGTCATGTTCGTCAATTCATTGTCATAGTTGTCGGATGTAAGTTGTTTATTAAAGTCAAACTTTTTGTAAACTGCAGAAGTTTTTAATACATGCTTTGAAAGGTAAAATTATAAAACTACACACTTGGTTCTCAGAGTACAGCGTAGTTCCTAACTTCATGTTAATAACAATATTTTACGCACATTTAAATGAATACCACACAGTGATTTTATTCCTTTAGTCTGCCTGTTGCAATGTGTATATAGCTGATAAGAAGAAATGTGAACACAGTACTACAGATATTCAGATTTAGGTTTGACATGTGCGGTATGCCTGCCATCATTGGAGGCGATGTGACACAGACAAATAGCAAAATTCTGCATGACCTGCTGAAGTGTCGAAACATCAATGCTGTCCATGACTTCCTGAATGTCTGTTTTCAGCTCAGCAATTGTTTTGGGGTTATTGCTGTACACTTTGTCTTTAATATACCCCACAAAAAGGAGTCATATGTATTCAGATCCAGAGAATACGGCAGCCAATACAGGTCTATGTCAGTTGTCTCTAGGTACCTCAGTGCCAGAATGGGGTCCCCAAAGTGCTCCTCAAGGACATCAAACACTATTCTGCTTCAACAGGGTGAAGCATTGTCTTGCATGAACCACATCCTGTTGAAGTCAGTGTCACTTTGGATAATGAGTATGAAATCATCTTCCAAATCCTTCACGTACCTTTTGGTAGTCACTGAGCCATCGAGGGATATCGTTTCTATTATCTATGAATGGCCATTGCATACTGTACAGTCACCCATTCAGGGTGAAGGGACTTCTTAATTGTGAAATGCGGATTCTCAGTCCCTCAAATGTGCCAATTTTGCTTATAGGCGAACCCATGCAAATGAAAACGGGCTTCATTACTAAACCAAACCATGCATTCGCATGTTAATTCCCATGATGCCCCACAGCTAACCGTGCAGTTTGAACGTCCTAATGCAAACCGCTCAGAAGTTACGATGACTGTCATATAGTTCAATAATGGTTATCCTGTATATTGTAATTTATTTTAAATGTAAATGTAGTCTATGAACCACCAGGTTTTGATTTTAAACATTTCACACACACAAAGCTAGGGACACTTCTTGTCCATTCTGATTCACAGTAAATACATTATTGGAATCTTAAATACATCTCAAGTGGAACATGAACATATACTCGTAATTTATTTTCTACAATCACTATTACAGTGGAACTTCGATTTTACGTTTTTTTTTTTTTGCGATTCTATACCATAAATTCGTAGCCTCTATGAAAAGCCCCGAAGATCAATGCTAAAAATTCTTCAATTTTATATTTCTTCCTAGTAAGGTTTACTTCGATTCTAAATACTTACTCAGCGTCTCACTTGACTTCATCCCGTTTTCTTCCTATTGACAACTGAAGTGACTGAACGAGTTATAAGTGGCACAAGAAGGAAGATGGCTCACACCATGGGTGGTGGCGGAATTAAGGGAATATTTTTGGCCATTGCAGAGAGGGGTGCCAACACAACTTACGATATTTCACTTCACTGCGCAATTATGATAGAACTACTGCAAGGTTACAGGAGTAAAGGAAAAACAAGACAGTCAACATGAAGTGTTCCAGACCAAGCCAATACATGACGAAGGGACCCAGGCACCATCTTTTCTTGAGCCAATTATAACTAAGTCTCAACTTTTAGCACATATTTCCGCTGTATTGTATTCAGCAACAATATCAATTGTCAGCCTTTTAAATTCAAACCAAGTCTCAATATGCTTGGTCACAATCAAGGAAACATCACCTCTTTCTGGTTAGTGAATTCTTATTCATTAGTGACTTGTTACGTCATCCAATAGCTAGCCCAGCCACCACACCACACCAACACACACAAAATAAGCTCTCCTACTGGATGCGTGGAGAGGGGTTGTGGCCCTTCAGTGACAGGACAGCATGTAACGGTGAAAGCATTTTGTGAAGTGCTGAAAATGCTGTGCTATGACACAGCTGTCACATGGGAATAGAACAAGGGTTTTGCAATAGCCTATTTTAAAGACTTCTGAAATGATACAGTTGCAAGAAGTACATACACAACTTGTGCATGTACTCTGCATCGCACACACCACACACCGTAGATCGTAAAGACTGGCAGCAGTAACAGAGGGCATGAAGCAAAACTGTAGCACCTGAGCTTTATTTCAGACTTACATTTTACACAGTGTACAGAAATCCACTGAGGTAACTTTAAAATGCTTGTAACATCAGCTGAGGAAGTGAACTCATTTTTTCACATCCCTGTTCCTCTCATCAAGCGTAAAATAAGACTTCAACAGTTATCAGCATACAAAGTGCAGCTCGTCAGAAAGTCATTAAACAATAACAGCAATGGTGACAAACTATGTCGTTAAGCAGACGTCCACATTTACGAGGTGTGGCTAGAAAAAAACCGGACTAATACTGGTGAAACAATAAAACGAATGCAATAAGGCTGAAAGTCGCGTGGCCTGTCACGTGACTCTCGCTCCGCCTCCTGCTCGAGTTTCATCTGCCTCCTGCACTCAGTCTGCCCGTGGCGTCTGTTTTAAGTAGTTGACGTTTTGTCTGTGCGTCGGAAAATGTGTGTACAGAAAGAACTGCGTGTTAACATCAAATTTTGTTTCAAACTAGGAAAATCTGCAAGTGAAACGTTTGTAATGTTACAAAAAGTGTACGGCGATGATTGTTTATCACGAACACAAGTGTTTGAGTGGTTTAAACGATTTAAAGATGGCCGCGAAGACACCAGTGATGACACTCGCACTGGCAGACCATTGTCAGCAAAAACTGATGCAAACATTGAAAAAAATCGGTAAACTTGTTCGACAAGATCGCCGTTTAACAATCAGAGCAGTGTCTGAGATAACAGGAGTTGACAAGGAAAATGTTAGGCAGATTCTTCATGAAAGTTTCAACATGAACAAAGTGTGTTCAAAAATGGTTCCAAAGTGTCTCACAATTGAACAGAAGGAACGCCGAAGAATGATTTGTTCTGACATCCTGGAAAACATTGAAAGTGATCCCACCTTCTTACAAAATGTTATTACTTGCGATGAATCGTGTTTTTTTACTTACGATCCCGAAACTAAACGCCAATCGACGCATTGGAAAACTCCTGGTTCTCCACGACAAAAAAAAGCACGAATGTCAAAATCGACATTCAAGGCAATGATGATTGTTTTTTTTTTTTTTTTTGACATCAAAGGGATTGTGCACATTGATTGGGTACCAGAGGGACAAACAGTGAGTCAGCATTACTACATTAGCGTCCTGGCTACCCTAGGTGAGCGAGTACGGAGAAAACGGAACGATTTGTGGAGAAAAAAGTCATGGATCCTTCACCAAGACAATGCCCCAGCTCACAGTGCGTAGTCAGTGAAGACATTTTTGGCAAAACACAACATACCCATCTTAGATCATCCACCCTACTCACCTGATTTGGCCCCCTGTGACTTTTCTTTTCCCTAAAGTCAAGTCAGTTTTGAAAGGAACTGGATTTGAGACTGTTGAAGCAGTAAAAGAGAAAGCGACGGAAGTAATGTATGGACTTACCGAAAATGATCTGCAGCATTGCTATGAACAGTGGAAAATTCGTATGGAGCGGTGTAGAGACCGAGGAGGAGAGTACATTGAAGGAGATAACACGAAATTGTAAATAATTGTAAATAAATGTTTTTTCCAGCATCAGTCCGGTTTTTTTCTAGCCGCACCTCGTACGCTTATGGTTTAAGTATCTAACCGCTGTGATGATTTTGGATTAATTCAACATGTTCATCAATTTTTGTTTTTTTCTGGGTGAGCACATAGAATGATTTCTCAAAAACACTTGTTTTGAACATATAATTTGTGCTCATAGCATGTCGGAAAACAGCTCAATTACCTTGAACCCAGATACCAATTACAATTTTTTGACAGGTTTTTACTTGCTGTTACACATCTGTGATTTTTTAAGAACTGACGAAATTCATTACCATAAAATATTGCACAACATTGTATTGTACATTTAATTTACTTCCCTTAGATTTTGTACACAGTATTGGAGAGGATTAAGATTTTTAACCACATATATGCAAATTACACGTGTTTTTGCTCATATTTTGGGGGTTTTGTCATTTTCCTCAATTCTGCATTTTTTTAAGTCTGGAAAGCACAAAAACATGAAGTAGGGGTTTCGCTGTACTTTGGGCCAATTTTTGTCATGGAATAGCAGTTGGCACAAATAGTCGACATTTTAAGATTTCAGCAAATTCCACTATTCTTAGCAGTAAAAACACTAACATAAAGAATCATCAAAACATATTCAGGCAGAACAAATTTTTAAAGAAAGATTTCAATATTTAAAACTAATTCTTTTACTCTATTCTGCAAAGACTATCTCTGGATATATAATTTCTTACAAGATCATGTTTCCTTAATTTTATGAAAGTTATGCCATAGAACTTTCATAAAACACTTCAACGCCAAATAAAACAGTAATACTATTCCTAAAAATATTTAACTACTTTCCTACTAGTTTATTTCTTCTATTTTTTGTTTTCTCTATACAATTTGTATCAAGGATATTGTCATAACCACAGATTATTGCAAGCAGCTGGATTCCGAGGTTCAGTTAGTACCACAGTGGAAGCATTTGTGGTGAGTAACTGAGATTATTTAAAATTTTCATTGCACCTAGGGATTCCAATTCATAACAATCTGAGGATTTCTTGGTGGAAGTAATAATGTGCTGGGCACTTTTCTTACAACTATTGCAGATTTCAGCAAGAGTACAACACAAACTTTGCTCTGAATAGGCCATTAAGTTGAACAGTATGTACATAACTGATGATGAGTGTTAGTTGATTCAATCTGATATTTATTTATTTAGATATTATCAAGGTCTTAAGTCAAGGGAAGGCAAGAATAATATAACTGTATTTTTCTTTTCTTTTTGGTGTCTGGGTTTTTGTGAACTCCAAGTGCGTGGACTTCAATTTCACTTAAAACAGTCCTAGATACAGAATGGGAGTAAGAGGTACACATGTAAATACTGTGCTGTCTCATGTGGCTTTACATTCAAAAGCTGAGCAGCAGGTTGCATGCATGTAATACTCATACCTATCACTACAAACACATGGTGTACCACAAAATAAAGTGAACTGTCACATCATTTTAAGAGTTTCTACAGTAAAAGGAAAACCAAAGATACAGCTCCTTTCCACCTATCAGCAAGAGTCTTATAATAATATTGGCTCACTGGGATGAATTTCACTTGGTAACAAGAAAATACAAATATCAATCAAATGACGAATATTTACTGTTAGTCTCTTATTCAGAAGTAATTTAGAAGTACAGGAGACCACACACCGAACAGCAACAGCATAGAGTCATCAACAGGCACACACGAAAAAAAGAATGAAAACTTTGCTAGCTTTCTGAAGAAATCCTTTGACGAGTTAGAGAGAAACACACACACACACACACACACACACACACACACACAGAGTGAGGACGACATATGGAGACATGGACTGGGAGGAGGGGTGACAAGAGCAAACAGATACAGGGTGTGGGGACAGCAAGTTAGTGGAGATTGAATCCAGGAGGATTACAGGTGTGAAGGACATATTGAACGATAACTCCCATCTAAGTTTGAGGACATGATGAAAAGTAATGCCTCCAAATTTTTTATTCCGTTTGCAATATTGGCTTAGGTATTACTCATCGTGTTTATCACTCTGTTGACTTTCCCACTTCGCCAACACAAGTTGCAACCCTCTGCCACAAGAGGGCACTGAACTGTAGCACATAACATGGTGGTGTGTAATGTAACTATGTCAGTGTCTGAGCAACAGTGTTTCAAATGTGATCAGAACGTCCACACATGGAGCAGCCCCCCCTTCAGCATGACAATGCCAGGCCACACGCAAGTGCTGCGACATCTGAAACAATCCGATACCTTGGATTCACTGTCATTTACCATCCTTCATAGTCTCAACTTGGACCCATTGAGGACGTCACTTGCTTGCAGTGCAAGCAGAGTTGAGGTTGTGGCCCCATTAATAAAGTCAAACATTCTACAGTAATGAGATCAACAACCTGGTCTCTCATTGGGAGAAATGTGTTCATCGACAAGGTGGGTATGGTGAGAAATAAATATATAGCCTTGAAGAATAAAAATGTAGAATGTTAATTATGTTTGTTTCGTTTAAAAAGCTGTAAGGTTTTTCACAAAATTCTGAGGGATTACTTTTCAGCATGTCCTCTTAGTTCAGAAAAGCTGGTGCTGCAAGGAAGGAGATGGCACATGTGGTAAAGTAGCCACTGAACTCTAGTATTTTATGCTAAACAGTACGTTCCACCACTGCACTGTCAACTCTGTTCTTTGCCACAGTTTGACAGGGGCATTCGTTCTGATGGACAGCTGGTTGGTAGTCATGTTCACAGTCTGCCTCATTTGGGATAAGCCTGTGACATGACTGGATTAGGAAGTTCTGTGTGGGTGAACTTGACAGGTCTTCCACAAGGATACAACCCTTGTGGCAAGGGGTTGTGAGTAGGAGTGGTATAGGGATTGGTCAGGATGTGTAGGTTCGATGGGCACTACTATAGGAAGAATAGGAAGAATCATCAGTAGAGTGCCTTTCATTTTCAGGCAGGTAATCAAAATCCTGGGATGGGTATGGTTTAGTTGTTCCATTCCAGGGTGATATTGAGTGATGAGTGGGGCACTCCTTTGCAGCTAATTCTTGGAGGTGGCGGGGGTGTGTGCGCAATATGCCATGGGAAATCTATTTGTGGACTAGGTTTAGAGGGTAGTACCTGTCCGGAAAGGCCTTTGTGAGACCTACAGCATACTGGGCAGTGGAATTCTCATCACTGCTGATACACTGTTCGCAGGTGCCCAGGCTGGCCTTGGGGTGAAATTCTGGTTTAGAATAGCACGACAATTGTCAAAATTAATGCACTACTGGTGGTTAGTGGGGTTAATATATACAGATGTATGGACAGAGCAGTGGAGGTCAACATCCAGTAAGGCAGAGCATTGGATTGAGATGGACATGGTAAAGAAGATGAAAGCGAAGGTATTGAGTTTATGGAGGAATGAGGATATGGCATCTCAGCCCTGCGTTCAGATCATGAAGATATCATCAATGAACCAGAACCAAACAAGAGGTGCGGGTGGCTAGGAAGGATTCCTCTAGATGGTGAGTACACATTTTCGCACAAGATGGTGCCATGCGGCTGCCCATGACTGACACTGATTTGTTTGTACACCGTCCTATTAAAAGCGGGAACACAGCATGTGAGGCTATAGTTGGTAAGGAGTATAAGGAATGAGGTAATGGGTCTGGGAGTCCAAAGGACAACGGGAGCAGTAAATTACTTATATTCTGCCTGAACTGTCCACACAATGAAAATAGATTCATATTGTGCAACTATGCATTGATGTCCGCTGTTTGCAACACATGAAAATTTATGCCTGACCAGGATTCAAACCTCGAAGTGAGCAGTTGCTTTAACCACCCGGCTATCCAAGCACATCTCCAGGACCGATCAAAACTTCCATACACCAGGTATCATCATGATTCCACACTATGTTTACCCATTTTCTCATGCTGTAAGTGTACCAAAACAACACTGTCAGATGGAAATTCACTAATTCTTTTTATATTGCACAACTGTCACATGATGTGTCAGCTAGTAAGTGTTTAATAGTCTGAAAAATAGCTTTTGTTGCTTGGCTGCAGTAAGAGGTCAGAATAATATCCAATTTCCGTATATATACAAAGTATAGTGCTCCCCTGCATCCCTTGTTGTCTTTCTTGTAGGTTAGTTATCTTGATCATATGTTTTCATAAATGAATGTGCTTGTACACAGAGTGGACACTGGTAGAGCTCCTGTCCTAATCACAATGCCTGCAGTATCTCATGATGATTACCAGCAATCTTATCAATTGAGTAAGTTTCTCCCCCATTTGAGACCACAGTGTTCTTAAATGTGCAGCAGCTGCTGCACCAGTATGTCAGGTTAATACTGCCGCCACACATTTGTGATGCTGCTGTACCACTTGAAATGGCCACAGTATCATTTGAGGCAGCAGCTCTCCCGAAGAAGATATGTCTGCTGTCTAGCATGTAGGAGCAGACAGGTTACTATTCGTGAGAGCAGCTTTCCCAAAAGTATGAGAGAACTCACGCGAAGTAGTAAGTATGTCTTGGTAACTGCGATTAGCAAAGCTGCTGTGCAAACATTCTCTCAGTGTAAATGAGGTGCTGAGAACAATAAGGGCCTAAAGCACACTATCATCTATTTTGAGACTGCAACATGGATGCATGCGCCCGGCACGTATTGATTTTATAACGAACCAGTTTCAGCGATAAACAGGATTCTTCCAACTAGGCAACAATCTCAATTATACCAAGCCCAAAGTAACCATAACTGGTGGTGATGATGATGATGATGTTGGATCAACATGGGAACACATAGGGGTTCTCTGCAAAGAATATCATGTTCAACACCGTGTGCTTAACTTTGTGCTACAGAAGGCTTGTGCCTGGACCAGCACTGTACTTTGTTATCAGATATACCACAGATCACCTGCTTTAGAGAGTGGGCAAGCCTCCGGTCCATATGTTCTGTGATGAAGTATGGATGTCCAACTTCTTGTTGCCTACTTGCGGTTTCAGCATCCTTCAACCACTTTCCATGTGAGACAACCAGCTTCGCCGATTCCGCAATGCTTGTTCCCAAGCACTGGGGCACAACAATCTGATTTTTGTAAAAGTTGTTTAAGTCAGTGGATTTAAGCATTTTCGCCACGTATCAGCACTAGAAAGTGTCCCCTACTCCACTTTACTGTTCTGTTTCTGCTTCGCTCATATATTTCTCTTACTCCATCAAGTATGCTCACTGCCACCAGGCAGCATACAACCTGATAGAGGGCGGTGGTCATATTTTGGCTCATTAATGTAGCTAAGTAGTCAAACTGTGACACGAAAGTACGTAGGTTCCATATCACACTAAAGTGATGATGAATATTACATTCATGTTGAAAAAGTCAGGTCAAATGGTTACAGCTCTGTTAGACTCACATGGTTGTTCCTGTATAATACTTAGAACCACTTTTAATTTCCAGCATCTTCTTTGAAAGCCACACTTTGTCAGACGTGAGCTGGCAGCTGACACATCCAAACTTAAGATGACAAATCCAATTAGCTTTTTGTGGTTTCTACACTGCATCGTTCTTTATCTCTATGCCGGGAGCTCACCACATGTACTACTCCATGTGCTTGACAGTGATTTGCAGCTTTGAAGCAGCCTAATACCACTTCTTTCAGCAAGTTGAAATTTTGCATTGGCATCAATATACTAGGACAAATGTACCTTAAATTCAGCAATTACTGGGAAAACAGACAGATCCCATACTTGTATATGGTTCCAAATGAGATTTTGCACTACTGATTCAAAGTAACTGCTAAATTTGTGACAACTTGTTATTATTAAAGCCCTCTTTTCTTAAAGGCTGTCGTACTTGTAATAATTATCAACATATTTATTACTATAACAAAACTGATTGTAGTATTTTTCTGTATTATCCTAATCATCAAAACAAGCTTCTCTTAACAAAATTAGTCACACACAACAGACAGCCTTCTTAAAAAAATATTCCATCAAAGTTACCTTCTTCACTCTTCAGGAGCTGCAGTTTAAGTTTTACTATTTCTGCCTCAGCACGCAGTTTCCTACTTTCCACAACTGCTTTCTCACGTTCAGTGGCTGCGACTTCTTCAGTTGCTGCAATGTACCTTGCCATAATATCTTCACATCGTTCCCACACCTGTTTTGTCTTCTCTCTACAGGAAAGAAACAGAATTCAAAAAATGGTTCAAATGGCTCTGAGCACTATGGGACTTGACTTCTAAGGTCATCAGTCCCCTAGAACTTAGAACTACTTAAACCTAACTAACCGAAGGACATCACACACACCCATGCCCGAGGCAGGATTCGAACCTGCAACCGTAGTGGTCGCGCTGTTCCAGACTGCAGCGCCTAGAACCGCACGGCCACTCCGGCCAGCAAACAGAATTCAATAGCACACTCTGCAGAGGATGTTTTCTTTCAAAATGAGGGTGTACTCACAAAAGCTACAATCACAGAATGACAAGGAGGAGGTCAATCAATGAAAAACTAAGTCTCATGGAACATGATTATGAAGGACAAAGGAAAGCATCAGAGGATGAAACAACACAAACCAGTATGGAAGTTCTACTAACAGACTGGTTACAGAGGAGAAATGTAAAATAATTACTACAAACAACATCTTTCTGAGATGGCTTCCCTTTGAGGTTTTGAGAAAAACCACACTTCCCAAATGAATTACAGCAGTCCTAAATAGTAGATAATGAATATGTTATTAGATTTCATCTCTTAAGCAGTGTTTTTTCAATGGTGAAATCTATCATAATAACCTCCCCCCCCCCCCCCCCCCCCCCCACACACACACACACACACACACACACACACACACACACACCTTAAGGAAAGTGTAATTAAACGGTGTAATAAAATAATAAGCACTATGTGAAATAAATTAGACTGAGTAAAAGTAGGATTATTAGACTGAGTAAAAGTAAGATGACTAGACTGAGTAAAAGTAGGACGACAGTATTCAAGGAGAATACTATTACACACAAAGCTGTCGAAATTAAATTTTACCACTGTTTAATGTCACTGGTGCCCATAGCTGTTGCTATATGCAGTTTACAAGTCTGTTGTTCTCAAGATTTATTTTACTCCCTGTACAGAAGAGTACAAATAAAGATGTTCCATAATTAAATGGTGTGCCTGTTACTTCCAAACCACAACACTGGGCACAGGTTACGCAACTGGTAAAAGCAACATTTTTCACACAGAGAAAGTGTAGAAATAAACTCGTTAATGTGATGAATACGGCACACATGACCACTGTACACAGAGTTCGACCAGAAATGCTGTCATAAAATAATTACAATACTTAGAGAATACAAGTTCAAACAATACAAGTACTCTTCAAAAATGACACATGGGAATATCCATCTGGAAAAGTAATGCAACTTGTAGTGACATGGTGAAGGTGAAATGCTTGCTGGGGCAGAAGCTGCATACAAAGCATGGCTAGCGGCAGATAAAATGGCAAAAGAAAACTTGATTTTATAAATCAGAGAGACCTGAAGCAAGTAAAGAACTGCACTACGTCACATGAAGTATAGCCTAGACTAAAATCAATCTATGCGTCCGAAGGACCTGCTGACTAAGCAAAGCTGCTCAAATGCCTCACGTTTCACAAAATGCAACCCACTGATGATGTAACAATATCTTACTGAATTCTTCAATGCTGTGAACAAGTTACAAGCAATCTCTGGCAATCTATTGCCAATAATGCTGCTCTATGGACACTTATGACAATTTTAAATGTGCTATTGAATCCTGTTACCATCTACCAGATATCAAGACACTAAAATTAAAATATCCTGGAAGAACATAGTGCAAGGATTCAGAAAGACAGTGAAAAAGTAAGTGCTGCAATGTTTGTTAAACAAGGTAAGCATTTTGTGAACAAATTAAAAAGTCCTGTTAGCCACAGTGACAAATGGTAATAAAAAAAAGGTCAGCATACAAATGCAGCTTTTGTAACAAGGGCACAAATGAGACTTCCCGTTACAGGTTTGAAATTCAGTGACGTCTATCTCACTAGATGCACTGTGTGTCCTGAAGGAAAAACCACATCAATTTCCTTCATCCACAAAGAAAGGAACTCAAATGAACTTCTGGATGTCAGTGGACCAGTAAGAGATATACCTTCAAAGGGTGGGATTTTTTTTGTGTGTGGCATTTATAGACAACTACATCAGACAGTGTAAAGTATATTTCCTTCAACATAAAGGAGATATTTGTAACAAATCTGTCAAATTCAAAAACACAGTTTAAACTCAGTCTGGTCATGCAATTAAATCCTTTCAGTCAGACGATGATATGAAGTACAGCACTGAAGGAATGGACTCCATCCTCAGAATGGTGGGAATACAGCAATGTCTAACAGTTCCATACAAATTGCAGCAGAATGGTGTTGCTGAATGAAAGAACTGTTCATTGGGCGAAGTGTTGCTCGAGTCACGTCAACCGTCGTCATTTTAGCCTGAAGCCGTCAACACAGCTAACTACATTTGAAATTGTCATTTAATTCAAGGACCGTGCAATGGAACTCTGTATGCAAGTGGCTGAAGAGAAAACCTGATGTATCTCATGTTCATACATTTGGTCAAAACATTGCCATCCTAGATAAATTGCCTTGAGGGTCGCACTTTCCTTTCTTTGGCAAGGAAGAGATTTTTGTAGGCTATTTTAACTCTTCAAAAGCCTACTGTGTGTGGGTACAAGAAATTACGCGATTCTCTTGATAATCGATGTGAGGTTCCTTGATTAGGTCCGAATCGCCAAGAGTGCTTTAACCTGTGTATGATGAAATCAGGTCAACTATGACACATGGGACATCACAGACAGACCAATGAATGAAAGGGTAATTGACTCTAGAATTGTTTTGAGGAAGAAATACAATAGTGATTGATCTTTGCCGAGGAGATGAGTAAGAATAAATGCACAAGGATTTCATCAACAACCTAGAGTTGACTATGTGGAAATGGTCTCTCCAATTGCAAGAATCTAATACTTAGGACTACGCAAGGCTCTGTCAGTCAAGCTTAACTTGTATGTCTCCCAACTGGATATCATCACTGCATTTCTCTTGGTAAAATTGACACAGAAATATTCATCAAAAAGCTAGATACACTCGTAGAATTCTTACAAAACAGGAGAGGCGAACAGAAAGATAATCATACAGTCAAGGCGGCAAGTGACACGTTCCAAACATTGAAATCCAGTGATACAGTGTGCAAACTAAGAAAAGCTATTTATAAGCGGCGCCAAGCTGGTCAACAGTGGTGAGAAGTTGAATGTAAATCTAACATCAACTTCATCGAACCCATTCTGGTCCATGCATCTCTGTAAACAGTGTATGAAAACTATCTAGTCTTCATACTCACTTTAGTAAATGACACTTGTTTCAGCAGATGCAGAAATAAAACAAATTAAGGATGAGTTACCTGCCAGATTTGACGTCAAGGATCATGGTGTCAGAACTGGATGGAGCATTGATGTTCACTGCCATCAGTACTCAACCAGACACGCTATGCAGTCAGTAAGCTAAGCTAGCACAGTAACAGCCATGATTTTGTTCACTGGTAAGCACCTAAGCGAATACTTATATTCTTCAAAGTAACTGACCTACATCAAGTGCAACAAAGGAATCTTCAGTTTCATGGAGGCTGTTTGACGAGTTCTTATGGAAGGCTACAAGGTTCACCAGCAATCTCATGGTGTTCACACAAGAAGAGAGCTGCTAGTCCAACAGAATACGTGATGACAGATGCCAAAAGGCTCTTCCTGCACCGAAGCACAGAAATGTGTTTAAGTACTTTGACTTCAATCCTAGAACCATAAACTTAACGATTTATAATTGTTCGTAAAGCTTGAGGAAGTGTGCTGAGCTACAAATTCTACTGACATGTAATATCGTTAGTATCCATACATGTCGCTATGTGCACGTTTTCAGATCTGTTGTTCCCAATCCTATGTTGTCCTCCATACAGGAAACTACAAATAAAGTTGTTCAGTAATTAAATTAGGTGCAATTCCTGAAACTACAACCCAACAAAACAAATGTTCAGAACACATTAATAAAAGAAAGGTGATTGGAAATTGTTTGTTTGACTCTGAAATGCATAAAAAAACTGTGCGCAACTGGAGCCCATAATTTTTCCATTCTTTGGACACAAGTAAAGGGTCATCAAAGTAGACAGCCATCTTCTGGATGCAGCTTATTATTTCAAGCTGTTTTAACTCCTCCCCCTGGGTTGTCAGCGAAACAGCCCTATGTCACTATCCTTGCAGCATGTACAATTGTGTACACGCAGTTCTAGATATTCATAACTTTAATGATCAGCCAGTTAAAGACTTGCACTTACAAGATGATCTCTTCAATTTTCTTCATACTTATACTGCTGAGGTCAGCGCCTAGAAACCAATTTCCTAAAGCAGTAGGGACACTTCTCCAAAAAACTTAAAAAGGCTTTTGCAAGCAAAGTTTTTTTAGCGTTGTTAAGAATAAAAAATGTAGAATATTTTATACTTTTTTGCCAGATCCTTTTATTTTCCCCTTATAAAATTTACACATCTTCCTAAGAAACAAATTTTCATTCTAAACTATGTAATGCTACTATTAACAATGTGGTCTCTACAAATTTAATTGTGCCCCGAAATATGGTGAAATTATCTTACCCACCAGCAGCTGGGAGCATAAAGTAAAACTCTAGTAGTCACAAAGTACCTAGTTCACCACCACCACCACCACCACCACCTCCTCCTCCTCCTCCTCCTCCTCCTCCTCCTCCTCCTCCTCCTCCTCCTCCTTTCATCAAACGGGAATGTTAGTAACAAATATTGAATATCAATTTTTAAATAAAAAAATTTTAATTTTAATTGTAAATCAAAATAAATTAAAATTTTATGCTGAAATGTGAAATTCTTTACTCCCAAACCTAAAAATGTATAAATCAATAACAGTGTTCAATCTCTAGAAACAGGAAACTTATTTTCTATTTGATGTTTTGCATGGCAGCGTGGAGAGTAAAAATCGTAGAGGGAGACCAAAAGATGAATACACTAAGCAGATTCAGAAGGATGTAGATTGCAGTAGGTACTGGGAGATGATGAAGCTTGCACAGGATTGAGTAGCATGGAGAGCTGCATCAAACCAGTCTCAGGACTGAAGACCACAACAACAACAACAACAACAACAACATGTTTTGCATTTTTGTACTAAATTAAATTTATTGTGAATGCTCTCATTTTCATGTAATTAGTAACTAAAAACAAAAAAGTTTTGTTAATATTTCCATTTGTTAATAAATATGGAAATGAAATGAAAGTTGAAATAGGTTGCTTCAGGTGATAACTGAACCAGCAATTTCCCAATTAGAAGATATTAAAATGCTTGAAATTGTTTGAAAAACAGTGTTAGGAAAGCTTCAAACACAATTTTTCCCTGAGGTTTCTTTTTTTCCCACATTTCGTGTGTCTTACTGCTTTGGTAAATTTATGTCCAAATACAGACCTACAAATCCAGTAAGTAGAGTACGCGAAGGATACGGTGGCTGGTGAATAGTGACCAATTTCCATCTAAAGTTATGCAGGAGTTCATTTTTTCGGAAGAAGATGCCAACATTGTTTGTCCCCTTTCAGCTGGTTGGTGACACACTGCAATGACAGAATGGTTGCGTATGCCTTGCAATCATCCTCAAATGATCTTACAGAAACTATATGGTAAAAAAATCTTTTTGCCTTACTTATAGCTTGAGACATCAGCTTCATAATGATGTGCCCATCATTTCATTAATGGTCACAGTTATTGCGATGATATGTATAAAAGAAAGCAAAATTCGAAGTTTGCAATGACAAATGGGGTGGGGGGGTGGGGGGCTATTATTTTGAGTTTGGTGCATATTACATATGTTGCTGCATACGAAATTTAGTTAACATATTGAATTTTTCTTTAGACTTGGATGGAGGTCTCAGTCACCAGTCTCAAGAAAATTTATTTCATGTGGCGCACTAATATGCTATCGCGCGCACCAACAATAAAGCCACAATGAAATGTCCATAAATTTCCTCATATCTCAAATGGCAAATGGCAAATGGTTTGAGATACCGAAACGAGATTTTGACAAATGGTATCAAGCAAAGAGGAGAGTATTTTGATATATGGATAGTATGCGAAACTTTATTGTCTACACTGTTATTCCACTAGCTACAGATTTTTTTTTTATGTAAGACAAACTTTTAAGGGCCATCAATTGCTGGTGAACCAGGAAGTGCTGTGTGTTTTGGAACAACGTAAGTGAAGGCATTACACATTCATTTCTGTATCAAGGACGTGCTTTTTCATAAGCTACTGACCTTACTTGTCATCAATTCTTCACTTAATAAACCACTGTTACAGGATTTTGTTGTGATTGCAACTGCAGAACACGTTGTGTAAACTCTGCTGTGTTTTGACAAAAGGAACAAATTTTAACATGTCTACAAGAGAAGTTTAGGCTTCACTCAAAATTTGCTATTCATAACACTTCTCTGAAAGTTACAAATTGTTAACAAGTCAGACAAGAATAAATTGTCACTAGTTGCATTTTCAGCAGGATTCTTTTTAGTTACTAACCAAAGCAGAGGTGACAGTAGATCTTTCTGGATGATCACCATACAGGTGTGGGTGTGGAGGGGCTCCACTTAATATTTACAACAACTACGATCATAAGTTTCTGTTTGAATGGCACTTCCCCTCCAGTGCTTGGCATTTACCCTACAACACGTTGACAGTCTACCACCAAACTCCGACCACTACCACTCTCTCCACACTTGCCCTGCCGACTGCAAATCTACCAGCCATGTTAATCTATGCACATTACTACGGAAATCAAAGGGGGTGAACCAGAAACAGTCTGCTGCCCTTCTTACTTCATCGGAAAGGCGGGAAGGCAGACACACAGCAATTGCCTCATAATTCACTAATGAAGCACTGCGAGCAAGCTATGAAGTAGCATACGCTTTTGTAACAACTGACTCTCAGTTCCCAATGGGCCCTGTTGAAATCATGTCTACTCTCCATCACAGAATGTGTAATGTCATGAGGGTGCACAATTTGATGCAGTTTGCATCTTCAAGCAATTTTAAGTTCAATGCTATGCCAAGAGAAGAACCTACTTACTATTAACAACTGGGATAAAATTAATGCACCTATGGACAAACTGTCCATTGCCTGCTTTGCGCTTTACAACCTCAATGACACCTGTAGTGGTATTTCTACCCTGTCAGAAACTGTTGTACATTTTGAAACAGTTATCTAGATGGTTGTGCATGAAAGCACTAAGCAAGTGTAATACAGATGTACCACTTTTTCTAACTTAGTTTTTCAGTGTTCTTACTGATGTCAGGCAGCACTTCTTAATTTCTTTTTAGTCCAGAAGTAAATATGTTTGTAGGTTTGAAAATTCTTGGTGATGTCTGGTGAAGCTTTGCATTTGCTTGGTGCACCGATGTACTGTTCACAAGTAAGTTTTTTTTGTTAAGATCATGTTTTTATAAGCTTTATAAATAATGCCATTCAGCTTGTGCCATTATTTACAAATAAAAATAATATACAGTGCTATTTAAAAAGAAGGAACAGATTTCAAACATTTATTGCTGCCAAACTACAAAAGATAGAAACACAATTCCAGTGTTCTTGGAAAGAGAAAGTTCACATTTTTATGTATTCAGTGTGAGCATCATGTGTTACATGACAAATATCCAAATGGTGGTTCATTTCCTGCCACACACGAAGCAGCTGGTCTCTTGTTAATGAATTCACAGCTTCAACAGTGCAATGTCACAGGCTTTCAAGAGTGTTAGGCACAGGGGACAAGAACATGGTCTTTTATATAACCCCACAGACAAAGTTACAAGACGTGAAGTCTCAAGAGCTGGAAGGCCACTGGCTATGAATTTCATATTCCGCTCTTCCTCTTCCAATTCAACATCCTGGAATGGTGTCCTAGAGGTAACATCTGGCGTGCTTATACTTTGTATAGTCTGAGCATCTTCTTTCTAATGTCGCATCATCAGCATACTTCTCATCAGTTTTAGTTTTTTTTTATGCTTAGGGTTAGTACTGATTAAAGGTGAGCATGATTACAATAATTGTGGCAGGTTCTTAAAGAAAACTTTATAAAACTGTCTCTTACCCAAAATCTTGTCTTAAATCTGTTAATTCATCAATGAATGAATGAATGAATGATGAATGAATATATAAATAAATTCCTCTTCCCTCTTTTTGCAGTGTAATACTAGGCTCACTGTTGAGTGACAAATTTGACTTGGACCTTTGTTCACAGAATATCGGAAACCATAAACAAGAGCTTCACCAGCAAATGTGACCTCATAGGTATCTCTAACTCTTTAAGAGATAGATTATACATTTCCATCTCGATATCTATATAAGCTAACAATGACGACATCTACATTTAGCCATATACAACTCCATTCTCTGCCCAGCTCAACACAGTGAAGGCCAACAACTACCTTTTAAAACATTAAAGTATATTTGATAATATTCTTGCAATTCTATTCTTTTACTTCTGCAAAATGTCTTCAATGGTATAACTATGAAGAAAAAATGTACATAGACATTTTCAGCATTGCAGAAAGTTTCTAGTTCAACTAATGTTAATTCACATCATAGTTGGTGATTTCTTTTCATTGTTACTGTCTATGAACATTTTCCTTTTGGAGTCTTACTTTTAGTAACATGCGAAGTGAATAACGTGTTACAGATTTATGATGTATAAAATGAGCACTCCTGGAGAGCGCAGAGCCAGCAACGTCGAATTGGTAGATCTGCAAACGCACAGAAAATCTGAACCTGTTTCCCGAGAATAATCATTTATTTATTTTATTTTATTATGTCAAGTTCCGTAGGACCAAATTGAGGAGCACATCTCCAAGGTCATGGAACATGTCATTACATGAAATTACAACATAAAAATAATAACACACAATAATAAAATGTTTATGAAGGGGGGGGGGGGGGGGGGAGGCCACAAGTTTAAGTAAAAGCATGTTGGAGTCAAAAAATAATCATGCTAGGGACCAGGAAGAATTTGATAACACTGGACACTTCTTATTGTTAACCTTGTAATTGTTGGAACAGCATTATTAGATTGTATCGGTTACCACTTAGAGCTTATTCAAAGTAGATGTTTATGATCTGGTAATTGTTAAAGGATGTGAATGTGTCACTTCCGTACTTTTCAGTTCTGCCTCGAGTGAATTGAAACCAATGTTAATTGGCCAAGAGAAAATAATTTATGCTTATTGAGTATAGAAGAATTACAGCTTTTCTGCACAATTAGTGGGAACATCAGTAAGCTACAACCAATTCTGGAAGTGGTTCTTATTTCCTTGTTTGGAATAACTGAAAAGTAATTGAGTGGAAAAGTAGTCTTCGAGACAGTAATTTTATTTTTGTTTGGAATTTTGACTGAGCTAGACATTAGGGCTTGTGTGTACAGAATTCTTCAGAAATGAACAAGGATGACCTGTAAGATTATGTGCTTGTATTCCATTAGCAAATATAAACCAAAAACTTCTTAATTATCTTCAAAAGAATTACTGTATTCTGTATTTAATTAGTTCCTTTTGCTTTTGAGGTGCTATCACAAAGTACGATTTCTCCCAATTGCTAAATGAGAAGCATGGGTATTTAAGTTCATTACTAATACCAAATCATCTTAACCTACAGCCTTCAGCCAGAATAATGAATCTTTTAAAAAAGATGAGAAGGGGTTTTGAGCTAAATTACACAATGCTATGCCATATAGTACTGAAATTACAGCATTACTTCTGAGCTTCTGAGCCAGAGAACTGATCTCTCTCTCTCTCTCTCTCTCTCTCTCTCTCTCTCTCACACACACACACACACACACACACACACACACACACACACACACACATTCATTCTTAAATAAGTGGTGCATCTTACCTCTCTTCCCTCAGTAAATTATCATAAAATTTCCCTGTCTCATCATCTTGACCACGAACAATGGGTCCAGCAGCTTCTTCCTGATCCCATATTTTTTGTGCATCTTCTAGATCCTGGGACAGTCGTAACAATTTTTAGGAATTTAAACATTTATTTGCAGTAATTTGTTTTTCATTTTTACCAGTCTTACTAATTAGAAAGCAACAAAGGAAAGCACTTACATTACCTTTATGCATTGTTTGTATGTAGTGAGTTGCAGTTTTAATTCTTCCGTTGATCTTTGTTCTTTGGCATGTTCTAGTTCTTCAGACATTTTGGCATTTTCTTTCTAAAAATGGAGAACATTTCTTAAGTGCCCTATATTCCACTCAAGCAAAAACAATTAAGGATAATGATTTTTTATTGTGACAGCTGTAAATTCTGAGAAATGTCAACAGTACAGACCATAAGTTTCCGAATCTCAAACACTGTCTGGGAATATGTGTTCTGTAAAGCCAAAAGCTGCTCTTTCTGCTTCTTGGCCTCATTTTTCAATTGCTGTCGACTAACTTCAACTTCAGCAAACAGTGAGTTTCCTTTTGAAGAATGATTGACCACCTTTCCCTTGAGCATTTCAAGCTCACCTTTCATTATGAGATTTTCTTCCTGAAGAGCCTACAGTATAAAATAGAATTATAAGCATGATACTGCAAAGCCTACTCCTAAATGATATAATACTTACTGACTAATAAATTAAACTGAAGCTGTCCCCAGTACTTTACATTCTTACTCTACCTCCATTCTACTCACACTAAAAAAATATATACAGGGTGAATCACCTGAAGCTTGCACTGCAAGAGAAATGAATATGGCCTCCATGGTGCTGTAAACAATGTTTTTGACTTTTTAAACGTTTATAGTATGTGCTTTTCAAATCGTTCTGTTTAAAGGAATTGTAAATGTTCGTGAGTTTCGAAGAACATCGTCATTACTGACGCATGCATACGAAGTCAGATGTCTGCATTAACTACTCATTCTGTACCAGGGACTGGACCTACCAAGATCATCCAGAAACGTCGTGCTGGCTCAATAGGGCCTACTTTGCTTTGTTCAGTTACTCCACATTTTGCTGAAGTTTGCCTGGATTCGAAGTAAACAAAACAATGTTGTCACCCACAGTTTGAAGGTGGTTCAGGCCACTGAAGATGCCTTGCAGAAAATAAAGCCATCATAAAGGCGTCATCATCCACTCAGGACCACACATTTACACTCCATGAACGGTGACGTTCCATCGGCCAAAGCCAATTGGGACCGTCAACAGATCAATAGCGCGTGTTTCAGCGACTGATAAATGTGGCTTCATCACTAAACAAGATACACAATACATCTGGAGTAATGCCCATGTACAGAAAGTAACATGATTCTCATAATCGTTTCTATGCAGCTCTTGGTGAAGAGAGATGTGATAGGGATGGAATCTATGTCAATGGAGAATGCGTAGGACACTTGTCTGACATGTCACTTCCTCAGGCAATTGTGCAGCAGCTAATGAGCAGATCAACTGCAACAGCAGCAGAATATTAATTTCTCCCTCTTCAGTCATCACTATTTCCTTTTGTTGTCGTCTAGATGTTACACTATCACTTTCGGGTAACTGGTTGAAGAGGTTGATGAATAATTGCCGAGATGGTTGACATTTACTGGGATATCTTGACAAACGTTATACAAGAACAAATTGCATTCTTCCTACACACTCTACACACCATGAACATGCCATCATTTTTGGTACTTGTAAATCTCATCATCCACTCAGGACCTACTGCTTGGATTGACTGACTAGCAAGTCACAGTGCACTCAAGGAACACAAAAGCACATGTAAGTAAACATGATAACTTTGTGTTGAGGAACTAGGCAGGTTGAATGGCACCAAAATAGGTAGGTGTGGAAACTTTCCAAAATACGATCTCATAAATGGTTCGCACTAGAATCCTGCAACAAACACCACCAACATTCAAATTTACCCCTGCCTTTAGTTTGTTAATGTCAATAGGCATTGTCACATTTAAAAAAGTGTGTCTGCACAAAACATATTTATTACAATGTGTTTACTGGACAACAATACGAGCCCTGACTACCAATTTATTCTGTGAAAACCACAGGTCAATAACACTTTCCATTTCCACAATATTTGCGATGTAAGATTTAGGTGATTCACCCTACGTATAAAAGCACTTAAAGCTGTCACTCTACAGCAAGTAATTCACTATAATAATGAACAATTAACACTACCTTAAACAAGTCAAAATAACAATGAGTAATCAAAATATACTTGTGGACCCATGGAAAAAGCAGATAGATATTTAATCCTAAGTTAATGAAAATTACAGAATTTTAATGCTCCAGTGATGGACAAAATAAGTTTGACTCCAATTGGCAAATAATATGTTTATCATTAAGACTCTTTTCTGAAAGATAATTTGATGAAGATTGCATGATCAGGCTTCACACAGTTATGTTAAACAAGATTTGTGATAATGTGATGGCTTGTTCCTTTCCATTTAACTCACTCTGTCCTAACAGACCAGACCTTTCTGTTGTTCCACAATTAAATATTCTAGAATATTTTTGATTGATAATTTAAAAATACTAGCTCCAAAAGGACAATAGTTCCAAGTTGAGTAGGAATCTGTCACAAACTGATGAATAACTAAGCAATGAAAGTCTATTATTTCTGAGAACTTTCCTTACTTGTATTTGGGAACATGCTCAGTTTCAAGACTTACATACAGACATCGATCTATTGAGGCACTTGTCTAAACTACTATTAAGTATTGACAATGAAGGAGTTTAATACTGCTACATCTGATCACCCAATTGTTGGGAACAATTACTGAAATATTTATTGTATTCTCGAAAGAGGCTACATATTTACAACATCTTCCTGTTCCAGTACTTCCTTTGCATAAACAGAGTTTACAGCACATCAAAGCGATGAACTTAACTCTAATGTTAAGCAGGGTACCAGGTACAACAGCATCTATCAATAGTTATTCTCTTGTGGAACCTAATTACTGGTCTTTGCGTAAGATTATTATTACTATATTGCTATTATTATTATTATTATTATTATTATTATTATTATTATTATATTCCATCCTGGATTTTCCATTGTTTGGTCTTTGCATAACAGTAGTCCAAACCTTATTTAAGAAATAAATAAATATTATGTAATTATTTTTTGTATGCAGTCCAGATACACAGTGAAACCCCACACTAAAGAATCATACCACTCTGCTACAGCCGGAACAAAACAGCAAAGCCCATTTACTCTTTATCAACGGTTTGTGCCATTTTGTTTTGGCTTCTCTGTGGGGATTCTACTGTAATGTGGAGCAAGGATTACAGAATGTACCAGACAGCAGATGTGTACTGTGGAGGGGGGGACTTTCTTTTTTGTGATAGTTAAATCTGTATGACTACCCCTCAATATTACAGCAATGGTCCTAGATATGGCATACAGAATAATTAAGTTGGCATGGGCAGGAACTCTTAGTGACTTTACGGATTCCCATGTTCCAGGTCCGTTTACTAAATCATTTTAGGATTTTTGATGTTTTTCTCTCATACCTAGTAATAATAATAGCAAAAATGTGGCAGCAGAGGATAGGTATTAAATTACAATTACTTTCATCTTGTTCTGGCGTGTATAACCCTGATTATGATTGGTTGGTTGGTTTGTAGGAATTAACCCTCTGGTGTACATTTTCAGTGCAGTGGACAGTTGTTAATAGTCACTTCTTTGGTGTTTTCTATCAGTCGTGATGCTGCAAATGCACCCAGGGCACAGCACCAGCAGGGAATATCCACTGGAATGGACTGCATACACTTTCACCTCCGGACTGATTGAGAATGCCAAAGAAGCAACATTAAAAACTGTTCACTGAAGTTGACATGTGCACCACAGGGTTAAGGGAATAAACAGTGAAGTCATCAGTCCCCCGTTCAGGAGGCAGTCCATCAGGAGTTAGTGATGTCAGCCACAAACTTGATTTGCTTCTGACAGTATGTAGGAGTAGTAACATTGAGATACTAAATGCAAAACTGATATCAGAGATGATAAATAATTTAAAGAGAGGTAAATGTCTATGGATATGCCAGTCTATGAGGGTTCCCCAGCACTAATCTGTGGTGGGGTACACACCACCCAAATCTTATCCCCTCCCTCCCCCACAACCCATTAAGAGCTAAGACAGAGTGGAAGAAAATAGGCCTTCTAGATAGAATATTCACAACAGTAAAAGTCAGAAGGCTGCAATCATAATAAACATTTGTTGGACAGAGAATTAATCATATCAGTACTGAGTAAGGCCAGCCAAGTGGCCTGAGCTCTGCATGCGACAAGACCTGTCTCTCCCACACGATACCTATGGGTAAATTGCTAAATATAAAAATGATTCCATTCCATTGGAGGAAGCATAAAGCCCTGTTGAACCATTCTTGTGACATCAACAAGTATCGAGGTTAAGGAATCCTTAAGATATCACATTCATTTAAGAAGCACTCCTAAAAAGTAAAAGTGGGTGAAGCAGAAAAATGGTTACCCACAACCAAATGTAATTAAAACAGAATAAAAGAGGGACAATCATGGCAGCTAGCACAAGAGGTATGACTGAGGGCCCCTCTCCCAGAATGTGATGGAAGACATTCCAACCCAACGACCATGTCTCCACTCCAAAAGCAGTTTAAAATATTAGCTCTGTGAATAACCAGTTTCTCAAAGGAAACAAAACTATCTTAACTGTCCATATATCATCCACCAATGTTAGAGGCAAAGAATCTGGAAAACCATGCTTGGCATAGGTAGCCAGGAGGAGGAGGTGGTATACTACCAGAACGTGCGCTACTGTCTAATGCTAGGCAAGCCTCAACACATCAGACAAAATTTAGGTCTAATCTGGTATGACGAATGCAGAAGTGACATGGGATGGTAGATTCCTTCTATGCGGAAAAGAAAAGGGAGCATCATGCTGCCATAGTCTCCTTGATAGTGTAGGGTTTATTAGAGGGGACCGTGGCCCACCAGATGTCTAATTTGCACCAACAAATACGCACCTGGGATTGTCAATGTGGATACTGTGTGGGTAATTGCTTCTCTAGCCAAACAATCAGACAATTTATTCCCCAGGATATCCACAGCTTGGGCCCCAACAAAAGACAAGTGAGTAGGTAGTACAACTATGGTCAGAGAGAAGCTCCTCAATGGCAGATATCCTAAGGAGGCATGAGTAGCATCGATTAAAGGACCAGCAACTGCTCTTTCAATCACTACAAATTAGAACACTTGCGTAAAAGATCTGTTTAAAAAAATGTAGGGCTACATGAAATGTATTTGCAATTGCGAATACGATCAGATTCTGGCTGTGCAACGCACAATGAAAATTAGTGCCAGACCGGGACTTGAACCCACATTTCTTGCTTTACATGAGCTGTCACCATAACTGCCTCTGCCATCCGAGCATGCCTCGAGAACCGACACAAACCACCTTAAGTCTCCATATGTCTACATACTATACTCACACAATTACTGTTATTCCCACACAGTAAGAGGCTTGCAATTACTAGCAGTATAGTAAAATGTAGGGCTCTGTTATTGGCTACCAGATTCACAGTAAAAAAGCTACCATTCTGGACAGCAAATGACAATCTGGATTCGTGGGAGCTGTTGAAGTGTGTCTCGTACCATCCATAGTTTTAGAGTCATCAGTGTAAATGACGATACCACTCCTGAAGAACCAGGAGAAACAGAAGCCAAAAGATCTATCAGGTAACTGAAACTTTAGGTCCTTGAAATAAATCATTCCTTTTTCGTTGTCTGGGTACTAACTAGGGGAAGTGTTCAGGACTATATCAGCAACACATTCCAAAAGGGACAGGCAGAGGTCCAGGAAGAGTGTCTTGCTGTGCAGTCCAACTGGTAATCCAACCCAAAGGCAAGTGTCCCAGGCTCTTCTACTCTCACAAAAATGGATAAGTCAGATGATTAGTAAGTTGCTGTATGGCAATTGTGTATCAGAACTGAAGAAGTAAGATTCACAATTCGGCAAGGAGACTGTTAAACCTGTCAACCATAGTCCAATTGGGGTCAAGGTCATGTCTCAGTAACTATGGAGTAGAGTAGTACGATTCACACTCCAAGGGGCATGGGCTGGGAAGCAAGTGTTAACTTTCGCAGAAAAGACAGTGTTTCTCTCTCAGGCAGCTTTTGGGAGCAAAATATGCCGTGTAAACAGCGCCAAGAGTCAGCTCGCTGGCAGTGTCCAAGAGTAAGGCAAGATCTCAGATAGTTGCACTCTGCATGTTCAGACCCCCCATGTAGACAGCAGCTTACATCTCTCAAGATCTGCTTGGTGTAGCTCTGAAACAAGAAAAATTATACCGGCATTGTCAGGAGAGCTGAGAGTACTCCTAATGCTGGGCAGCCATATTGTATCCAGGATTTGTGCCATATTTCACTGTTTTTACACTATCACATGTTGCTAATATATTCTGAGTTACTCATCCACACATTACATTTAAGTACACATGAAATTGTATGTTTCGAGCCATAATTTGTGGCCATGTCAAGTTTCTGAGCAAAGTAGTCATCTGTTTCACCTCTTATACGAACAGCAAGATAGATAGGAATACAGCAAAGGAAAATGCTTCTAGCCAAAAAAAGCTGAAGACTGGGTAGATGAGTCCGAATAACATTCTGATGTTGAATTATGTGATTATGTATACATTCAATGCCTATTGCTGTATCATGTGGGGAGTCATAAGCCTGAAGCAGTTCCCGGTTGGTAAAAGGTTCAGTATATAATTCAGTGTTACGGAGGTTAAAAGATATGGGGATGTCTTCAATTTGTCATGTGTGTTCGAAAGCTAACAAGGAAGGAAGAAAGACTGGGTTTAACATCCCATCAACATCGAGGTTACTAGAGACTGAATACAAGCTCCTGATTGTCAAAGAAGGGGAAGAAATCTGATGTACTCCATCAAAGGAACCAACCCAGCATTTGCCTGGAGCGATTTAGGAAAATCATGGAAAATTTAAATATGGATGGCTGGCTGGCTGCGGATTTGAACCATTGTCGCCCCAGAGAAAGGTAACAAGGCAAGAAGAGGATGACATCACCATTGCAAAGTGGGTTATGAGGTGCTCAGCATGAATTGACGCATCAGAACAAATATCACCGTGATGGAGAACACCCAAAACAGCTGATGATCTTTGGTGGCTCAGTATACAACAAAGCTTGGCTCACACCTCAGATGAGGAGATATATATTCCCAAGGAGAAGCAGCATTCCCAGCATTTGTTCTTACTGCATTTAATTAGGTAGCAAGCCCTTGTACAGAGTCACTTAAAATGTGATAAGGGTGGTATGTGAAAGATGTCACATGAGACTTTTCACAGCCTTTCTGCAATTCTTAATAGCTGTTACAATCTTTGATACCAGCTGCCGATGGAGTGAGCCCATAGGAAAGGGGATGGCAGTTTAAGCGACAGGTTAATGCATCAGGGATGCTTCCCACAATCTCATCAATGGAATCTGACAGAGGGGATGAAGGTGACAGCAGAGGTATAAAACTGCCAGGTGGCTCTTGAGAGAATCCAACATGGCAACTGGTCCATCAGTCAGTGACAAAGAATCCATGCTTAGCACAGAGATCTGGGAGGATAGGCATTACATATGGATGTGGGCTACTGTCTGCAAGGCTCCACAACCACAATGTGGAGTTGGCTCATGACATTACATAACATGAAACTAGGGGTTAATCTACTACAGCCAAAACAGAGGTGACAAGATGGTGGATTTCTTCTGGGAGGAATATGAACAGGAGCACCATACAGCAGTAGCGTCCTCGATAGTGCATGTACATCTACACCTACACTTATACTCCGCAAAACACCATGAGGTGCATGGCAAAGGGTATATCCCACTGTACCAGTTATTAGGGTTTCTTCCTGTTCCATTCATGTATGGAACCTGGGAAGGATGATTGTTGAAATGCCTCCATGTGTGAGTAATTATTCTAATCTTACTCTCACAATCCCTATGTGAGCAATATGTAGGGCTTGTAGTATTTCCCAGAGCAATCATTTAAAGCCATTTCTTGAAACGTTGTTAATAGACTTTCTCGGGATAGAAGTGCCATGTTTGTCAGTTAAGGTTCAACTGCTAATTTGTTAAGTTTCTATATGTTACAAGACCATTATTACTGTACTTACTTTCTGCTTTGTATTTTGATGCACTAGGTGTGTGGAGAATTACAATCAGCATGGCTAACAACAAAATACCCATAATTCTAACTCGATGCCTCCGATATATTTCCCGTTTGCACTCAGAGTTATTTCCTTTTCATATTGTTTTCTACCCCCCATGAACCATGGACCTTGCCGTTGGTGGGGAGGCTTGCGTGCCTCAGCGATACAGATCGCCGTACCGTAGGTGCAACCACAACGGAGGGGTATCTGTTGAGAGGCCAGACAAACATGTGGTTCCTGAAGAGGGGCAGCAGCCTTTTCAGTAGTTGCAGGGGCAACAGTCTGGATGATTGACTGATCTGGCCTTGTAACATTAACCAAAACGGCCTTGCTGTGCTGGTACTGCGAATGGCTGAAAGCAAGGGGAAACTACAGCCGTAATTTTTCCCGAGGACATGCAGCTTTACTGTATGATTAAATGATGATGGCGTCCTCTTGGGTAAAATATTCCGGAGGTAAAATAGTCCCCCAATCGGATCTCCGGGCGGGGACTACTCAAGAGAACGTCATTATCAGGAGAAAGAAAACTGGCATTCTACGGATCGGAGCGTGGAATGTCAGATCCCTTAATTGGGCAGGCAGGTTAGAAAATTTAAAAAGGAAATGGATAGGTTAAAGTTAGATATAGTGGGAATTAGTGAAGTTCGGTGGCAGGAGGAACAAGACTTTTGGTCAGGTGATTACAGGGTTATAAATACAAAATCAAATAGGGGTAATGCAGGAGTAGGTTTAATAATGAATAAAAAAATAGGAGTGCGGGTTAGCTACTACAAACAGCATAGTGAACGCATTATTGTGGCCAAGATAGACACAAAGCCTATGCCTACTACAGTAGTACAAGTTTATATGCCAACTAGCTCTGCAGATGATGAAGAAATTGATGAAATGTATGACGAGATAAAAGAAATTATTCAGGTAGTGAAGGGAGACGAAAATTTAATAGTCATGGGTGACTGGAATTCGTCAGTAGGAAAAGGGAGAGAAGGAAACATAGTAGGTGAATATGGATTGGGGGGGGAAGGAATGAGAGAGGAAGCCGCCTTGTAGAATTTTGCACAGAGCATAACTTAATCATAGCTAACACTTGGTTCAAGAATCATAAAAGAAGGTTGTATACGTGGAAGAAGCCTGGAGATACTAAAAGGTATCAGATAGATTATATAATGGTAAGACAGAGATTTACTGGGGGTAAGAAATGAAAGAGGAAGCTGCCTAGTAGAATTTTGCAAAGAGCATAACTTAATCATAGCTAACACTTGGTTCAAGAATCAAAAATGAAGGTTGTATACATGGAAGAAACCTGGAGATACTGACAGGTTTCATATAGATTATATAATGGTAAGACACGAGATTTAGGAAACAGGTTTTAAAATGTAAGACATTTCCTGGGGCAGATGTGGATTCTGACCACAATCTATTGGTTATGAACTGCAGATTGAAACTGAAGAAACTGCAAAAAGGTGGGAATTTAAGGAGATGGGACCTGGATAAACTGAAAGAACCAGAGGTTGTAGAGAGTTTCAGGGAGAGCATAAGGGAGCAATTGACAGGAATGGGGGAAAGAAATACAGTAGAAGAATAATGGGTAGCTCTGAGGGATGAAGTAGTGAAGGCAGCAGACGATCAAGTAGGTAAAAAGACGAGGGCTAATAGAAATCCTTGGGTAACAGAAGAAATATTGAATTTAATTGATGAAAGGAGAAAATATAAAAATGCAGTAAATGAAGCAGGCAAAAAGGAATACAAATGTCTCAAAAATGATATCGACAGGAAGTGCAAAATGGCTAAGCAGGGATGGCTAGAGGACAAATGTAAGGATGTAGAGGCTTGTCTCACTAGGGGTAAGATAGATACTGCCTACAGGAAAATTAAAGAGACCTTTGGAGAGAAGAGAACCACTTGTATGAATATCAAGAGCTCAGATGGCAACCCAGTTCTAAGCAAAGAAGGGAAGGCAGAAAGGTGGAAGGAGTATATAGAGGGTTTATACAAGGGCGATGTACTTGAGGACAATATTATGGAAATGGAAGAGGATGTAGATGAAGACGAAATGGGAGATAAGATACTGCGTGAAGAGTTTGACAGAGCACTGAAAGACCTGAGTCGAAACAAGGCCCCGGGAGTAGACAACATTCCATTAGAACTACTGATGGCCTCGGGAGAGCCAGTCATGACAAAACTCTACCATCTGGTGAGCACGATGTATGAGACAGGCGAAATACCCTCAGACTTCAAGAAGAATATAATAATTCCAATCCCAAAGAAAGCAGGTGTTGACAGATGTGAAAATTACCGAACTATCAGTTTAATAAGTCATAGCTGCAAAATACTAACGCGAATTCTTTACAGACAAATGGAAAAACTGGTAGAAGCCGACCTCGGGGAAGATCAGTTTGGATTCCGTAGAAATGTTGGAACACGTGAGGCAATACTGACCTTACGACTTATCTTAGAAGAAAGATTAAGAAAAGGCAAACCTACGTTTCTAGCATTTGTAGACTTAGAGAAAGCTTTTGACAATTTTAACTGGAATACTCACTTTCAAATTCTGAAGGTGGCAGGGGTAAAATACAGGGAGCGAAAGGCTATTTACAATTTGTACAGAAACCAGATGGCAGTTATAAGAGTCGGGGGGGCATGAAAGGGAAGCAGTGGTTGGGAAAGGAGTGAGACAGGGTTGTAGCCTTTCCCCGATGTTATTCAATCTGTATATTGAGCAAGCAGTAAAGGAAACAAAAGAAAAATTCGGAGTAGGTATTAATATTCATGGAGAAGAAGTAAAAACTTTGAGGTTCGCCGATGACATTGTAATTCTGTCAGAGACAGCAAAGGACTTGGAAGAGCAGTTGAACGGAATGGACAGTGTCTTGAAAGGAGGATATGAGATGAACATCAACAAAAGCAAAACGAGGATAATGGAATGTAGTCAAATTAAGTCGGGTGATGCTGAGGGAATTAGATTAGGAAATGAGACACTTAAAGTAGTAAAGGAGTTTTGCTATTTAGGGAGTAAAATAACTGATGATGGTCGAAGTAGAGAGGATATAAAATGTAGACTGGCAATGGCAAGGAAAGCGTTTCTCAAGAAGAGAAATTTGTTAACATCGAGTATAGATTTAAGTGTCAGGAAGTAGTTTCTGAAAGTATTTGTATGGAAGTGAAACATGGACGATAACTAGTTTGGACAAGAGAATAGAAGCTTTCGAAATGTGGTGCTACAGAAGAATGCTGAAGATAAGGTGGGTAGATCACGTAACTAATGAGGAGGTATTGAATAGGGTGGGGGAGAAGAGAAGTTTGTGGCACAACTTGACTAGAAGAAGGGATCGGTTGGTAGGACATGTTTTGAGGCATCGAGGGATCACAAATTTAGCATTGGAGGGCACCGTGGAGGGCAAAAATCGTAGAGGGAGACCAAGAGATGAATACAGTAAGCAGATTCAGAAGGATGTAGGTTGCAGTAGGTACTGGGAGATGAAGAAGCTTGCACAGGATAGAGTAGCATGGAGAGCTGCATCAAACCAGTCTCAGGACTGAAGACCACAACAACAACATTGTTTTCTACAGTTTGTCACTTCCTTTCCTTTTTTCTTTCATCCATAACTTGTCATGGATTACATCTAAATCTACACTATTAATTAAAAGGTAACAAAATACAATAAACATGATGACATGTTATATAAATAAAGCTAGTTTCTTCCATCCCTTAAAAAAAAAGCAACTGTACAAATGTATTTCCTCATGAAATAACCTCTTTTTTATAGTTACACTGTAAACTTATCACGAAATTATAATCCATGCCTGCTATAAAATGTAAAGTATTAGAATCAGCATGCCTTACCTCCATTTTTTCATTGGACATATTACACTCCTCAACTGTCAGAGCCAGTTTTGAACACAGTTCAGAAATTTTTTCTGAAAGCTCATTTGTTTCACTTGCCAGTAGATTATTTTGTGCATTAAGCTCTTCAGTTCCCTTCTGTAACTCTGAATAGGTTTTCCAAGCTTCACATTTTTCAGCCTGCAACAAATAATACCAAAATCACACAATCACACAATCTCACACACACACACACACACACACACACACACACACACACACACACACGAGAGAGAGAGAGAGAGAGAGAGAGAGAGAGAGAGAGAGAGAGAGAGAGAGAGAGATATTTTTTATTTTATTTGGTTCAAATGGTTCAAATGGCTCTGAGCACTATGGGACTCAACTGCTGTGGTCATTAGTCCCCTAGAACTTAGAACTACTTAAACCTAACTAACCTAAGGACAGCACACAACACCCAGCCATCACGAGGCAGAGAAAATCCCTGACCCCGCCGGGAATCGAACCCGGGAACCCGGGCGTGGGAAGCGAGAACGCTACCGCACGACCACGAGATGCGGGCTATTTTATTTGGCGCCATTTGCAAATGACCTGTCACATTGATACTAACACAGGTACAGTTTTCACAATATAAAACTGTACATGTACAGAATGTGAAACTTATTTGATATTTATTATTTTTTAATAATATTTAACAATGTTGCAGCTTTACATATTTATAGACTTTCAAATAATTAAGATATGGCAAATCTTAATATTGACAATTAATGTATCTAAGACAGGAATTTTGGAAAATAAAGAAGAGGTTAAGACATTATAAACCTGGAAAAAATTTCTAAAATAACTAGATTCTTGCATTTAAACAGGAGAAATAAAAGATAATAGGAAAGTACACAGATTTGTATTACAGATCATGCCACCACCTAGCTAGCCTATCTCTGATGCTCGGCAAAGCATCAGGCCTGTCACATTCAAGGCAGTGTACAAAATGTATCTAATATTCATTTTATAAATTTATGCATACAGAGGTGTATTTGTATTATTACATTATTTGTGCATCTTTGGTTTCTTATTTGTGTGTGTTATGTGCACAGATCTTTGTGTTGTCGTGTATAGGTAAAGCTGTTTTTTTCTAAACTTATACCCAACTATCTCACTTTCAGTACAGGTATTACTTTATCTAAGCTTAATAAACAATTACATCATTTAAATTACATGCATTACACAAGACATTTGTAAATACATTAAAATATTTTATGACAGTTGATCCATTTTTGTGTCCCTTAATTTAGGCTCACCAATTTAGTATTGGAGGGTAGCATGGAGGGTAAAAATCATAGAGGGAGACCAAGAGATGAATACACTAAGCAGATTCAGAAGGATGTAGGTTGCACTAGGTACTGGGAGATGATCACTGGATAGAGTAGCATGGAGAGCTGCATCAAACCAGTCTCAGGACTGAAGACCACAACAACAATAATTTATCTTACTCTTGTTGTTGTTGTAGTCGTCTTCAGTCCAAAGACTGGTCTAACACAGCTCTCCATGCTACTCTATGTTGTGCAAGCCTCTTCATCTCCAAGTAAGTACTGCAACCTACATCCTCCTAAATCTGCCAACATATTCATCTCTTGGTCTCCCTCTACGATTTTTACCCCCCCACACTTCCTCCAATACTGAACTGGTGATCCCTTGGTCACTCAGTATGTCCTATCAACTGATCTACCCTTTTAGTCTAGTTGTGCCACAAATTTCTTGTTCCACAATTCTATTCAGTACCTCTTCATTAGTTATGTGATCTACCCATCTAATCTTCAGCTCTCTTCTGTAGTACGGGATTTCATAAGCTTCTATTCTCTTCTTGTCTAAACTTTTAATGATCCATGTTTCATTTCCATACATGGCTACACTTCAGACAAATACTTTCATAAAAAGACTTCCTAACATTAAGTCCATATTTAGTGTTAATAAATTTGTCTTCTTCAGAAAAGCTTTTTTTGCCATTGCCAGTCTGCATTTCATATCCTCTACTTCAACCATCACCAGTTATTTTGCTGCCCAAATAGCAAAACTAATACACTACTTTAAGTGTGTAGTTTCCTAATCTGATTCCCTTAGCATCCCCTGATACAATTCGACTACATTCGACTATTCTTGTTTTGCTTTTGTTAATGTTCATCTTATGTCCTCCTTTCAAGACACCACCCCTTCCATCCGGCTACTCTTCCAAGTTCTTTTATGACTGGCAGGATTACAATGTCATTGGAAACCTCAAAGTTTTTATTTCTTCTTTTTTTCTTTCATTTCCTTTAATCTTGCTCAATGTACAGAATGAATAACATTGTGGAAAGGCTACAACCCTGTCTCACTCTCTTCTAAGATATGTCGTAGGGTCAGTACTGTCTTGCATGTTCCTACATTTCTCTAAAAACTGAACTGATGTTCCCTGAAGTCGGCTTATACCAGATTTTCCATTTTTCTGTAAGGAAATCATGTTAGTATTTCGCATTCATGACTTACACACTGATAGTTTGGTAATTTTCACACCTGTCAGCAACTAATTTCATTGGAACTCTAATTATTTCATTCTCATTGAAGTCTGAAGGCATTTCGCCTGTCTCATACAACTTGATATCAAATTGATGTTTCGTCACGGCTGGCTCTCTGATGTAGTTCTAATAGAGTGTCATCTACTCCAGCTACTCCTGGGTCTTGTTTTGACTTAGATCTTTCAGTGGTGTGTGTGTGTGTGTGTGTGTGTGTGTGTGTGTGTGTGTGTAAAGAAATGAATGAGGAGAAAATGACAAACTGTTATCACAGATTGAGGAGGAAAGACACAAAACGACAATCGCTTACTCACTCCCACATCATGAGCGTTGACCTACACAATCACACATCTGGCCAATCCATATGAAGTGATAAAAAAAATTACATGTTGCTTGAAAATTTTTGATTTCAATGATTTCTGTATATGTTAAAATATAGTAAATAATTAGTTCAAAATAGGTTTATTTTAACATATGCTAAATTCAATAACATCAAAGACTATGAAGGTAACCCCCAACCTGAAGTGATACGGACTATTCCTTGTGAATTGTTAGCCAAGACTGCTAAAGACAGTCTTATTCAGAGTAAATGTATGTTTTTTTCAAGTACAATACATTATGTAACATTAAATCCATATGCATTTTTTTAATCATCTGTAAGTGCATCTTCTAGGCTTTTATGTACGTAGGTTAGTTTACGTGGGCAACTATGAAATAGTGTGGAGGACATTTATTAGTATGGACAATATAACAAGATGATGTATACATGTCTGCTTTCATACACTCATTTGGGTCCTCAAGTTACTGGTTTGTGTAATCATTCAAAGCTGTTTATGACTATGTTTACCTGAATTTATCCTGAGTATTGCAACCATTGTATCTGATTGGATCTTGAGTAGTGGACAGACTCATGCTCAACTGTTTTGGGTTCCCTGGTCATCGTGAGTCTGTGTGTGTGTGTGTGTGTGTGTGTGTGTGTGTGTGTGTGTGTGTGTATACACACTCAAGAAGAGGGTACAACTATTGATTGAGACTAGATGCTTGTTACAATTACTTTTTGCATACGATTGAACTTACTGGTATGATTATGAGGAGCTCTATTCGTTTTGCTGAGTCAAAACATTTAAATACCATGGTTTATGTGGCTGACTGATTCCTACTCATTATTGAGTATATTATTATTGTCTGTACCCATCGTCATGAGTTTTTAGAGTTAGCTCACTCGTCATACACATAGGCTCTGAAATTTCTCTCTTCTATTTTTAAGGTTGGTTTGTATGGATGTTAGTAAAATTTATAATTCTAGTAATTTACATTGTCTCTGTATTTATTTATATAGCTTAGTGGTGTATTGATGTAGTATTATTTGTATTACTTGTCTTGTAACAGTATATTCCACAGATCTGAAAATCTGAATGCAATATCCTGATATATGCATAGATTATGATTTGTATAGTAGATACTTTCTTATCTTCTCTGTAATATGTTACATGTAAAATACTTCTATACATCCATCTCTTATCCTGGGCATCATTTTGTTCACTAGTTGCAAACATTATAGTCTGTCACAAAATATTGTACACATTGTTTCCAAATTTTATGAATGGGATACTGTAATAGGTCACTCTCCTCTAACATTACCTTTTTTCATAGAAATACCTGATACCATGTATACCATCGATTCTTGTACAGGTGAACATTATATCAGCTGTCTAACTGAATAAACTTCATATGATTCTGTATACGGTGTGTTATGTTTCAGGCTAAAATATTTAAAATTAAATTAATTTGTTAGTACTCCATGTGTACAGTTAAAATTACTGTTCTTTTAAAAATATTTGAAATTACAAAATTTCTAGCACATCTAAAATTCATATTATTAATTGTACAATCTAACACTAATCAATAAATTTATTTCTGGACTCATTTAAAAAATATTGATATATTTTAGTGGAGATTCTTCTTTGGTCAAGAAAGTTTGTGAGCTCTTTGGAATATTGTAATTACCACAGAACGTAAGTAGCAGTGGGCATGCCTCTGATGGAAGTAGATGTTTTTCTAAGTTTGTCAACAACAATGTAAATAATGTTTTTTTCTTAATCTGGAAAATGCAAAGACAGTGTGATGTTTAATAATGTGACAAAGAATAAAATTCAAGGAATATACAAGCAAATCTTCATCAGTGATTCAGCTCAACAAGAACCCACAACATTATAAAAATTACAACCTCAAGAATGTATCATGGATGCAAGACCTTGAGTCAACAACAACGAGATAATTAAGATAAGTAAAAAGTTTTGCTTTTGTATACCTTATGCCTCTCTAAGCTTTTGAAACTATGAAGGTGGTGATGTGTCTTACAACACTGGAGGAGGAACAGAAAACAAAATCATCCACACTGTACAGGACTCCTTACCGTTGATGCGAAACTGTTTATGGCTATGGCAAAGAGGTCAATACTTGAAACACTGCCTTAAGAACACAGTTCTCCTAAACGATCAGACAGCAACTCCGGACCTAAAAAAGCAATTCGACAGGAAGGACCGACTGTATGAAGTTGGGGAGGTGGACACAAAAGCCCCATTGATGGAGTTTCATGAGATTCTGTGTCCTTGAGTACTGCCGTACACCTTTCTAATATCAAAGAACATGGCAATATGCTAATCTTCTCTGTATTGTTCCAATATTAGCATATGTACCACTAAAGTGAATCCCATTCCTTTGTCAAATTATTCTTCCAATATCATGTGCCCCATCTCATTTTCATCTACATGCTCTTCCATTTCTGTAATACTGCCTACAAGTTCATCTCCCTTGAACAGACCCTCTATATACTCCCTCCACTTTTCCGCTTTGCTTTTTTTGTTCAGGACTGGTTTTCTATCTTAGATCTTGATATTCATACAGCTACTACTCTTTTCTCCAAATGCTTCTTTAATTATCCTGCAGACTGTATCTATCTTTCCTCTAGTGAAATATGCTTCCAAATCCTTAGCTTTGTCTTCTAGCCATTCCTGCACCTTCATTCAATTTCAGTTTTTAGATGTTTGTATTCCCTTTTTGCCTGCTTGATTTGCTGCATTGTTATATTTTCTCCTTTCATCAATTAAGTTCAATATATTCCATGTTATCTACAAATTTCTATTTGGCCTTGTCTTTTTTCCTTATTTGATCCTCTGCTGCTGCCAATATTTCATCTCTTAAAGCTATCCATGCTTCTTTTACTGTACTTCTCCCTTTTCTAGTCAAGCATTGCCCAATGCTCCACCTGAAACACTCACTCAACATCATCTTGTTCTTTCACCTTATCCAGCCCCCATTTCCTTAATTTTCTGCCTTTTTGCAATTCCTACAGTTTTAATCTACAATTCATAATCAATAAATGGTGGTCAGAGTCTACATCTTCCCCTGGAAATGTCCTAAAATTTAAAATCTGGTTCCAAAATCTCTGCCTTACGATTATAAAATCAATCTAAACCTTCCAGTGTCGCCAGGTGTCTTCCATGTATACAACCCTTTTTCACAATTCTTAAAACAAGTGTTAGCGGCGATTAAACTGTGCAAAATTCTACCAGGCAGCTTGCTCATTATCCTTCTCTTCCTTTACCTACTATAGGAACTAAATTTTAGTCTCCTTTAATTATATGAATAATTTCTTTTATCTCATTTACATTTCATCAATCCATCTGAGGAACTAGTTGGCACATAACTGTAATGCTGTACGTGTAAGATTCGTGTCTATATTGGTTATGATAATGCATTCACTATGCTGTTCACAGAAGCTTATTTGCATTAATATTTTCTTATTCAATATTAAACCCACTCCTGTATTACCCCTATCTGACTTTGTATTCACCTAACCAGAAGCCCTGTTCCTCCTGTCAACAAATTCACCAACTCCCACTATATCTTATTTCAAACCTATCCTTTTTCCTTTTTAAATTTTCTAACCTACTTGCCCAATTAAGGGATCTAACATTTTACACTCCAATCTGTAGAATGCCAGGTTTGTTTCTCCTGATGACGACATCCTGCTGAGTAGTGCCCACTTGATGGTCCGAATGAAGGACTATTTCACCTCCTGAATATTTTGCCCAAGGACATCATCATAATCCAACCATAGAGTAGCTGCATGCAATCAGGAAAAATTATGGCTACAGTTTCCCTTTGCTTTCTGTCATTCGTAGTACCAGCACAGTTAGGCCGTTTTTGTTGTTACTAGGCCAGGTAAGTCAATAATTCAGACTGCTGATCCTGCAACTGCTGAAAAGGCTGCTGTCCTCCTTCAGGAACCACACCATCATCTGGTCGAGAGAGAGAGAGAGAGAGAGAGAGAGAGAGAGAGAGAGAGAGAGAGAGAGAGAGAGAGAGAGAGAGGGGGGGGGGGGGGGGGGGGGGACTTTTTCCTTAACTTTAAAACGACTGACATTACTGAGTAACCTGCCACGTTAGTATTCACATTAATCTCACATAATGAACTGTGGACATTATTTGAAAGTTCTTCCTACCTTACAACATATTTCCCATGGTAAAATATTCTTGTTAAAACTTTCTGCCTTTATTGATATAATAGATATATCATACAAATCTGCCTACCTCGAATAATGTTTTAGGGCATTTGAAGGAAAATCATACTTGAACTTACGTTTTGAATTGTAAAAACCGGCACTGGAAAGTGAAAGCTACTTTATCAAAAGTACACAGGAAGTTGAAATCATTTTACCTCTAGCATCAGTAATTCCTCTGAACTGTCAGTAGTTAGACTAATACGTTGCTCTTCAGCCTTTTCGATGCTTGCTCGTCTCAAACTTGAAATTACTTCGAGTTCTTGAATTTTTGACTCCAGCTCATTAATCTGAAAATACGTAAATTAAATGCATTATTTGAAAGCAGTTCTCTCTAATAACTATAAAAAGGCTGGATGAAATTATGTTTAAATTAATATTTAAAGCAACACACAAAGTAAATTACTTATACATGAGCTCACTGCAATACACACGCTTAAAATTCAGACAAGAAGAGCGCAAATATTACACACTTCTATCATCAAGTAAGTTTACACTAGTACAAAAAGAAAGAAGAATACTATGCCCATTAACTATCTCCTCCCACTGTGTGTTAACAAGTTATGTCATAACCAGGGTTTCCATTTGATTTTAACTCATTGCGCAGTTTCCTTTTTTTGGCACGAGAAATTTTTATTCCTGGTGTAATCCACTTAAATTTACTGCATACATTCTTTTCCCCAGGTCTAGAATAGAAAGTTTCAGTACAAATATCTAAATAGCAATTTAAGAATTTGCCATAGTTTATGTAGTGCTCTGCAGACCTGCTCACAGCACTGAGTTCACCGTGGAATAAACCCATATTTCCTTTGCTGAAATTCCGTATGATATACAATTTTGGAGGCTTTAATCTATCTGCCTTTGGGAGCTCAACAGAGGCATGATTCATTAATTTGAAGAGATCCTCTCCAGTTTCACGAATCATTTATTCGAAGCACAACTGGTTTTGTGATGTTAAAATCCCATCTACAGGTGTATAAAACTGTAACATACTAGACAGGAGAGGAGGGAAGAAATATAATACAACATATCCAGAAAAACCAGAAGGGCAGACTAATGAAATAAGGTGACTCACTTCTATGTATCACTGCATTTTAGGCAGAACTAGAAAAAAGAAGAGGGCCTAATAGTGAAATGGACTTAAGAATGTTGTAACTGGACAGGTAGGAAGAAAGAGACAGAAACCAAAACAAACTGCGTGAGTACAGTGTTCGTTTCTCCTTCATCCCACCCACCCAGAGCTACATTCTTAGATCTGTTTAATTATTACAACTTCTTTTCTCTAGATTCTCACTTGATTCTGTGATTTTGAATGCTTTCTAACTGACCTGATTGCATGTTACGCATTACCAAATACCATAAGTGAGTCGTTTTGTTTAATTAGCCTGCTCTTCTGGTTCTTCCAGATATGTTTATTATATTTCTTCCTTCTTCCTCTTTGTATGTTGGTTTTATACAACTGACATGGGATTTAAACATCCCAAAACTGGCCGTCGTTTGAATAAATCTTTAGTACAACTGCAGCAGATCTCTTTACATAAATTAATGTTCCTAGGGGGTGACTGAAGAAGATAATATTGTCCTTAAAATGTCCTGTATCACAAACAGATATTACATACCAAGTGAGACTGAATAGGTAAATGAAACAACTGTAATTACACAACATAAAATTTTAACTGGGTAAGTGAAACTACTGTAACTGAAATAAAGGAAAAAAATAGGGCATTTTGATAGTAGGCCTAAGTTACGAAGTTATCTTGATGGGATTAATAGCAGTACCAGTAGCTACAAGTGTTGAGCAATAGAACTGCGGTTCTCCAGTACTCAGCTTGGGAGAGTAAACATGTTTTGACAACGTTGACTAGAAAACATTCTTAGAAACTGTAAAGGTAAATAGGATAAAATACAGGAAGCAAAAGGTTGTCTGCAACTTTTACAGACACCCAACAACCTCGCTCTATTTTTGACAGTATTGTTTGCTTATGTGCAACAATCATAACATGAATATAGTCTAGGTATGTCCAAACGTAACATACTGCATCACAGAGTGGTGTATGAAAGTTTTCCTGACAGGATGTCTGTGCATACACAGGCCAGGAGAGAGGGAGTCCTGGAAATTATATAGTGCGATGGTTTCAGAGCGCTGTCCCAATGCAGTGCTCCTTCTCCAGTAAGGCCACTGTGAGGTTCATAAAAGTCAAATCGTTCAGCAACGGTTTGCACAACAGGCTGACATTGACCTGATCGACTGCCTTGTTTGAGCACCGCACTTTACTTCCAATGAAAACCTGTGAGCCAAAATGAACTACCACTTGCCAATACTCACCCCTGGAACTAGTGCCGGATACATGGGCAAGTCTTGCCGATGAAGAGAGATTTCCAGAGGCTGACTGCCTCCATGTCTCATCAAATGAGGCAGATAACTGATGCCAATGAGGGTGGCTCTCATACTACTGATTACTGGATTTACAAAGCTGTCACAGACTAGTGGAGTTATGAGGATCTCCTTGATACCATCAATATGCAAATTTCAACCTGTTTGGTTCTTACGATGTTTCATACCCTTTCTCTTGAAAACTTGTTATAAATCTGGATGGCAGGACAAGGATTTCAACTGTCATCATACCAGACGCAACTCCAGTGCGCTACCCACTCCCCCACCTTGCTCGAGAGTGATAAAAGTGTTGGGAAAGGGTACCATTAAGTAGGCTACTACGTTGAAACATCAGGCACTCACCTCTTTATTCAATTCAGCTATTTCTGTCTCGTGTACCTTCTCAGTGCTTGCTTGTAGTTTATCTTGACCCTCATTTTCCACCTCTAAAGACGTAATTACATTCTGTATTCCTTCATTCTCATTTTCTAAATTGGATAACTGTAAACGTAGTCTGTGAATATCATGCCATTGATCCTGTACAGATAAAAGAAATTAAAACTATATTAAAACAACAAGATATATAAAAAAAACATGCTGGCCAATTTCAGATGTCAAAGATTTTGCAAAGAAAGTAGGTTAATGGCCTTCAATGTTGTCATCACTTCACACAGTGAAATAGGAATATATCAAATATTTCTTCCCCCACTAAAGGCGTAGGCTCCACCCACCCACCCTCGAAAAATCAAGTGGCTATATAAGCCTTTCACAAACTCACATGGCATGAAATGGTTAGCACGTGGAAGCGGACCCAACCCTAAGTCTCCTGGCTGAGGTGACAGCTGCAGAATTGGTAAAATTAAACTTTCTCTCTCTCTTTAGGTTTAACTTGCTTCAATTTAATCTCACTTACAGTACCTTGTACAATTATGGTAATATTTAACATTCTAATGCTTATAAAGTCTAATAATTTTCATTGATAAAGTTACATTACTAACAGGCAAGTTCCAACGACTATTTTCTGAATTTTGAGATCCTTATACACACTACAAACTACATCTGCCAATTGTGTAACATTAAATTTCCATAGTAACGTATTTCAAGCAAAATTATTCTCTAAGGTCTTCCGAAGCAATTCACATGAAACAAAAATTTACCTCCATTTTCTGCTATGAATTAAATGTCCCCACAACAGTTAACAACAAAGTTCAAACTTAACAACCATATCATCATATCATCCAAAGATATTACTAACCAAAGGCATTCTTTTGCACATCATTGGTATCATTAGAGCCACTTGGAGCTCTGAGATACGGCAATCTGAATGTGCCCCGACACATTCAACAATAATGTTGAACCATCAATATATACACTGCTTGACAGTGCTAAGTGAAGATATTGTTAATATAGATGAGACATATAAACTTGTAGGAGGCAGGCAACCATGGTCATATCCTACTGTACTATTAGGAGCTAAATAGGACACTTTAGCAAAGTCTCTCAGCCTGTCAACAAATGACATTAATAATCAAATTTCTCATGTGACATGTTTCAGATTTATTTCGATAATCGGATATCCAAGTGCACAGTGGGTGACAGGACAGGAGCGATTCTAGATGTATATGTACCACAAGCTGAGTACTCACTAGTGTATCAGCTAATATTACATATGCATTTAGTTACCCCAGCATCTTGTGACCGTATTTGCACTTCGATTCATGATGAAGGAAATAAATCCGAAATTGCATCACATGAAAAATTTGAATAATAAAGCAATTTTTCACCTTTTGAAATGACATTTACTTCTGTGATATTAAGATCATTGCTAGCTAAATTTATTTTGTTTCGTTCTAATGATTTAGGTTCAAACTGCAACATTTTGATTTCAGTTACATTTACATTCAGTCCACTTTGATGGAATTGGGATTTAATTTTCTCTACAGTATTTACAACACTTTCCGGAGTTCTTTCAGGTGCCTCATTTTCAACTAGGACTGATGTATCGTCAACAAATAAAACTTAATGAGCACCAGTACAAAATGGTAGGTCATTTATGCAGAAAAGGAACATGGACGGACCCAATATAGAACCCTGCAGGGCTCCTTGGCCAATTATTTTCCAGTTTGAGACTTAATTTCATGAATTTGGAGTTATAATTACTCTTTGTTTCCTATCTGTTGTGAGGTGAACATATAATAAAGCAGTGTGTGAGATTCTGTATACATGAATTATGCATAGAAGTAAGGAGTATTTCATGAATCTAAAGCTGTTGTAAGATAAATTATTCCTATGACCTTTCTGCCCTTGTCTACTCATCCAACCCAGATGAGGTTTGGTTTTTTTAAAGACAAAATTTCATTTTCCACGTCCCTTTGAGTGATTTTTCAAACTGTTTCAAAGATGTGCTCAGGTTGTATCCAACTTTATATGATTTACATTTTCTTGATGGATGCTATACCTTCATCTTACATCATTCCATTTAAGAAGAATTCATTGAAACAATCTGACATCTTATCAACAGGTTTTATTAGATTATATTTATTTTCATTCCAATTGATCCATACTGAGGAAGTCCTCCAGGATGTAGAACACATCAGAAAAACAATAATAGGTGACAAATATTTACAACTGAAACAGATAAGCTAATGAACCTTCCACAGGCCCCAAGTGGAATGATCGTCATTTTTTTTTAATGAACACTATATGAAAGAACCATTTAACAAACACTCATTTACGAAGATCGCATTAATGTACTGAATTCAAAATTTAAGAAAGTTTTTATTATTTGTAAGGTAACGAACATTTAATAGAACCACCACAATACTTGAAACTTCCTGGCAGATTAAAACTGTGTGCCCAACCGAGACTCGAACTCAGGACCTTCCCAAATTCGAGTCACAGTCGGGCGCACAGTTTTAATCTGCCAGGAAGTTTCATATCAGCGACACTCCGCTGCAGAGTGAAAATCTCATTCTGGACCACAATACTTACTTACAATTAACACATTACTACACTGAAATGGTGCAGAAGTTAGATTGTGTACACACACACACACACACACACACACACACACACACACACACACACACACACACACACACACACAAATGAGTTGGCCATCAATAAATCCTTTAGGCTTCTCTTAAACTGAATTTCATTGGTTGTTAAGCTTTTTATGGCTCCTGGCAAGTTATTGAAAATGTGTGTTCCTGAATAATGTACACCTTTTTGTACAGCAGTAAGTGATTTTAAATGACTATGAAGATTATTATTATTTCTAGTACTGATTCCATGAATTGCACTATTGGATTGAAAAAGTGATATATTTTTAATGACAAATTTCATTAAAGAATAAATATATTTGGAAGCAGTAGTTAATATCCCTGGTTCCCTAAACAGGTTTCTGTAGGATGGTCTTGAGTTCACACCACATATAACTCTTACTGCATGTTTTTGTGACCAGAAAACTTTAACTTGGCTTGATGAATTACCCCAAAAAATAATACCATATGACATTACGGAATGAAAGTAAGCATAGTATGCCAGGTTTTTCATTTTTATATTCCCTATGTCTGACAAATCGCATTGCAAATAGGAATTTGTTAAGACGCTTCAGCACTTCTGTGGCCCGCTCCTCCCAGTTGATAATAAATTTAAGCTGTAATCCCAAGAATTTAACAGTGTCCACTTCTTCTATCTGTTTGTCATGGTACGTTACACATATACTCGGGGGACACCCCTTACAAGTTCTGAACTGCATGTAGTTTGCTTTTTCAAAGTTTGGCGACAAAGAATTGGCTAGGAACCAGTGATTAATGTCCACAAATGTTTTATTAGCCGATCTTTCTAAGACTACACTTGATTTGCTATTTATTGCAATGTTTGTATCATTGGCAAACAAAACAAACTTGGCATCTGGGAATGTTATTGATGAATGGTCATTGACATACACAAGAAAAAGCAGTAAGGGCCCTCCTAAGATGGAACCTTGTGGGACCCCACATGTAATTGGCTCCCAGTTGGATGATGCCTGATAGCTTAATACAAGTATCTTTCCTCCCAGAGATATAAGATTTGAACCATTTTGCATCATTTCCTGTTACACCATAATATTCTAATTTATTTAAAAGGATATTGTGATTTACACAGTGAAATGCCTTTGACAGATCACAAAATATACCAGTTGCCTGCTACTTTTTTGTCTAATGAATTAACTACATTTTCACTGTAAGTGTAGATAGCCTTCTCAATACCAGAACGATTTAGAAATCCAAACTGCTACTTTGACAGTATGTTATTTGTGATAAGATGGTTACAAAGCCAATTGTACATTACCTTTTCTAAAATTTTTCAGAATGCTGGCAAAAGTGAAATTGCGCGGAAATTTGATGCTATTTCCTTATATCCCTTCTTAAACAGTGGCTTAACTTCAGTGCATTTCAATCATTCAGGAAACATTCCACTGATTAACGACTGGTTCCACAGATAGCTTAATACGATACTTAACTCAGAATCACATTCTTTAATTAACTTTGTTGATATTTCATCATAACCACTAGATTTTTTATTTTAAGACTTTATGATGGACATTACTTCTGCTGGGGTAGTGAGGGTCAAATTCATATTGTGGAAGTTACTTGAAATGTCTGGTCTGAGGTATTCCATAGCAGCATCTACAGAAACTGACAACCCCATCCTTCCAGTAACAGTTATGGAATGTTTGTTAAAAAGTTCTGCAACACTATAAACGTCTGGCACCTATGTATCATTTACTCTTAATGCTATTCGGCCCTCTTCATGTCTGGTTCTACCAGTCTCCTCTTTCACTATATCCCATATTGTCTTTATTTTGTTATCTCATATGACTATCTTTTCCTTGTAATATATTTGCTTTGATGTCCGTATTACAGTCTTTAATATTTTGCACTATTTCTTGTAATGTGCTATATCATGACATCAGAACTGTTTCGGATTGACATATAGTTTTCTTTTTGTTTTACAAGATACCTCTATTCCTTGAGTAATCCATGGCTTCTTTGTAGACTTTGCTCAACCTTGGTTAGTTTTTGGGGTAAAACACTGTTCCAATAAGGTAAGCACTTTATTAGCAAAAGTGTTATATGTTTCATTCACACCATGAGCGCTGTAAACATCACTCAAGTGAATGTCTCTGAGGAGTGTCCTAAAATAATCAACTTTTGGCTTGTCCATTACCCTCTTGAGCTCAGATTTAACAGATTTTATATCCTGTTCAGTATTAACATTTAACGAAGGAACTGCATGTCATGGCCCGAGAGACCATTGACTATTGGTTTTGTAATATAATTTTGTTCATTGGACTTTTCTATGAAGATATTATCAATGGCTGTTTGTGAGCAATTGGCTGCCCTAGTGGGCAACTTTATAGTGGGAATTAAGTTGAATGGTAGTGATACTAACTCAAATAAGTTCTTATTGGGAGAGTCTAAGGAAATCTACATTGAAGTCACCAGCAACCACTATTTCTTCATTTTTTATTGTTAAATGGGCCAGTACAGCTTCAAGGTCGTTTATGAATAAATTAAAGTTACCAGCAGGTGCACGATATAACTAAATATTACCAAGGATTTTTTGTGAACTTCTATTTTTGTTGCACATGCTTCCACATGCTGTTCTAGGCAACATTTATGAATGTTTGTTTTCTTAAATTTATGACGCTTCCTGATGAATGTCATAACTCCTCCTTTCTCCATTTCTGCTCTACAAAATTGAGATGCTAACCTAAATCCTGCAACACTTAAAAGCTCTATTCCAGTTGTCACATAATGTTCAGTATCATTTTCAAATCTAATTTTCAAAATCTTATGACTACAACCTTGGCTCCTAATTCTGACTGAACAATTGACCATACTGCATTAATCTTATTACTATGTTGGAGGACGAAAGTATTGTTGGCTATTTTTTCAGATCCAACTACAACTTTCCTGAATACAGCTTTATAGCATCTGACATACATAACAAATCCAGGGTTCCTATTTGATTTTAACTCATTGTGGAGTTTCCCTTTTTTAGCAACATAAATTTTTATTCCTGGTGTAATCCACTTAAGTTTACTGCTTACATTCTTTTCCCAAGATTTACAAGGGAAAGTTTCAGTAAAAATATCTAAAAAGCAATTTAAGAATTTGCCATAGTTTATGTAGTGCTCCGCAGACCTGCTTACAGTACTGAGTTTACCGTGGAATAAATCCGTATTTTCTTTGCTGAAATTCCGTATGATATACAATTTTGGAAGATTTAATCTATCTGCCTTTGGGAGCTCAACTGAGAGGCATGATTGAGTAATTTGAAGAGATCCTCTTCAGTTGCACGAATCATTTATTCGAACCAGTACTGAATTTGGGATGTTAGAATCCTATCTTCAGGTGTATAAAACTTTAACGTACTAGAAAGGAGAGGAAGGAAGAAATATAATACAACACACCCAGAAAAACCAGAAGGGCAGACTAATGAAATAAGGTGACTTACTTCTATGTATCACTGCATTTTAGGCAGAACTAGAAAAAAGGAGAGGGCCTAATAGTGAAATGGACTTAAGAATGTTGTAACTGGACAGGTAGGAAGAAAGAGAGAGAAACCAAAACAAACTGTGTGAGTACAGTGTTCGTTTCTCCTTCATCCCACCCACCCAGAGCTACATTCTTAGATCTGTTTAATTATTACAACTTCTTTTCTCTAGATTCTCACTTGATTCTGTGATTTTGAATGCTTCCTAACGGACCTGACTGCATGTTACGCATTACCAAATACCATAAGTGAGTCGTTTTGTTTAATTAGCCTGCTCTTCTGGTTCTTCCAGATATGTTTATTATATTTCTTCCTTCTTCCTCTTTGTATGTTGGTTTTATACAACTGACATGGGATTTAAACATCCCAAAACTGGCCGTCGTTTGAATAAATCTTTAGTACAACTGCAGCAGATCTCTTCACATAAATTAATGTTCCTAGGGGGTGACTGAACAAGATAATATTGTCCTTAAAATGTCCTGTATCACAAACAGATATTACATACCAAGTGAGACTGAATAGGTAAATGAAACAACTGTAATTACACAACATAAAATTTTAACTGGGTAAGTGAAACCACTGTAACTGAAATAAAGGAAAAAAATAGGGCATTTTGATAGTAGGCCTATGTTACGAAGTTATCTTGATGGGATTAATAGCAGTACCAGTAGCTACAAGTGTTGAGCAATAGAACTGTGGTTCTCCAGTACTCAGCTTGGGAGAGTAAACATGTTTTGACAACGTTGACTAGAAAACATTCTTTGAAATTGTAAAGGTAAATAGGATAAAATACAGGGAGCAAAAGGTTGTCTGCAACTTTTACAGACACCCAACAACCTCGCTCTATTTTGGACAGTATTGTTTGCTTATGTGCCGCAATCGTAACATGAATATGGTCTAGGTATGTCAAACATAACACACTGAGCCACAGACTGGCATATGAAAGTTTTCCTGACAGGATGTCTGTGCATACACAGGCCAGGAGAGAGGGCATCCCGGAAATTATATAATATGATGGTTTCAGTGTGCTGTCCCAAAGCAGTGATTCAACTCCGGTAAGTTCATAGAAGTCAGATCGTCCAGCAATGGTTTGCACAACAGGCTGACATTGACCTGATCGACTACCTTGTTTGAGCACCGCACTTCACTCCCACTGAAAACTTGTGGGCGAAAATTAACTTCCACTTGCCAATACTAGCCCCTGGAGCTAGTGCTGGATACATGTGCACGTCTAGCTGATGATGAGATATTTCCAGAGGCTGACTGCCTCCATGTCTCATCAAATGAGGCAGATAACTGATGCCAATGTGGGTGGCTCTCATGTTAGCCTAAACCCTGGTGTTAATCTTACCCCATTCCAAATGGTTAAAATGGTTCTAAGCACTATGGGAGTTAACATCTGAAGTCATCAGTCGCCTAGAGTTAGAACTTCTTAAACCTAACTAACATAAAGACATCACACACACACACACACACACACACACACACTCCCATGCCCAAGGCAGGATTTGAACCTGCGACCGCAGCAGCAGCGCAGTTCTGGACTGAAGCGCCTAGAACCGCTCGTCTACAGTGGCCGGCTACTCCATCCCACGTTACTCCACTCTATACAGCAACATTTGATACAACTGTACTTTTGTTAATTGGAAATTTACAGGACATCATTGTACTTAATATTTTATTTACTGAATTCATGCTCCTGAAAACTAGATAAATGTAAATTTGGAAACACTGAAACAAATCAATTTGAATATAAATAGTGTCCTAATATGGAACAATCAGAAAAAACAATATCAATCAATGTAACACCAGATTAGCCCTGAAGTAATAATACTCTCTTCCTTAGCCGCTCTCCAACATTTCCTGCATTTGTTGTACAAAAGAAGTGCACTCAGGATACATAAAAGCTCTTTTTTGAGTTAACTTTCTTCTGAAGAACAAGGACAGCACTCGATGCACTGTCACATTTCTACATGTTAGCCTTTAGACAAACAACCTCTACAGAATATGCATTCAGAGTCAAAACTCCCAGTGTACTGCAAAGTCACTGTCTCAGCCACATGCCTGTTACATGTGAAGTGTCCCATTTTTTTGAAGCCTTTTAGAGCTATTTCCATTGTTACTGCTCTCAATTAGGCCACACCAAAGAACTGTGCAATAACAAATGTTCCTACTTGACCTGGGTCATTTTCGCACCATATTTCTATTTCTTCAGGATCATCTGTTGTGAACGGTCACACGAATTTAAAGCAAGAGGCTATATTTTATGCGTAGAATGGGGTGATAATAGTCTTACTGCCACTGCTCTATGTTTTCGGTGCTATGTGAACTAAGATCTGATAGCTCTCAACAGAGCTGAGCACTTGCTTTAGTCAGAATCTAGCTGTCTTACATTTACATTTTCCACCTACCTCAGCAAAACTATTCACAACTTACACACGTCATTGAAGCAGAAACAACACTACTTGTATGGAGAGTGGAGCCATGCGAGACATGAAAGGGGAGATTGATAAAGCCACCAATATTGTGCACCCTAATTTTTCAGCAAAACTTTTACAATTATAAGCAATGTCAAAACTCTCCCCAGGCCCTAAGACTTTGGCGACACATTTCAACATTGTCAAACTTTACCAGAGCTATACTCACAGCTGTCTCAGCATAGACCTGACTGGTTCTGAATGTCAAAGCGCACAACCAACGCAATCAGTTCATACACTAATCATGTGTCAGTAGAGTACACAACCTCCAGCCTTCAGTCAATACCCTTTGGCAGTTCTTCTTTCTCCCACCTGCAATTAACTGAGTTGAGAAAATAGCAGGCTTCTAATAGCCACGCTATCAGCAGTGTGCACTGTTGAGCAACCCATCCTAATTTGTTCACCGTAAAGCAATCCAACAAGAGTATTACCCCATTAATGATTTTTCCACGATTGAGTATTGGACTTCCGACATTGAAAAACATGGTGAACTTCACCTAGCTTGCTCAGTGCGCAGCTCGCAATTTTTGGGGAAGGCAATGACACCACATTAGCATTCCCCGATGCCTCACTATGTTACCTAATAGCAGCATTTGATGGTAGGCAATGAAAACTTCAAACTCCATTTTGTTTAATTTTACATAAGAAGCAAGAACAGTTTGTTAAAAACATTTTAAAGTGATACAAAAAGTTGCTACATATGTAACTATATAGTAGAGGCCTAGTTATTGACAGATTAGAGAAATCTATGCACATTCAAATCTTTTTGGTAACTGAGTTACTGGATTTACAAAGCATTCACAGACTAACGGAGTTACAAGGACCCCCTTGATATCATGATTTGCAAATTTCAACCTGTTTGTTTCTTACGATGTTTCATACATTTTCATTTGAAAATTCGTTATAAATCTGGACGGCAGGACAGAGATATCAACTATCATCATTCCAGACCGAACTCCAGTTTGCTACCAACTGCACCACTTTGTTCGAGAGTGATGAAAGTGTTGGAAAAGGGTACCATTACATAGGCTACTGGGTTGAAACATCAGGCACTCACCTCTTCATTCAGTTCAGCTAGTTTTGTCTCATGTACCTTCTCAGTGCTTGCTTGCAGTTTATCTTGCTCCTCATTTTCCACCTCCAGAGATGTAATAACATTCTGTATTCCTTCATTCTCATTTTCTAAATTGGATAACTGTAAACGCAGTCTGTCAATTTCATGCTGCTGTTCCTGTACCATTAACAGAAATTAAAAATATATTAAAACGACAAGACAAAAAATAACCATGGTGGCCAAGTTCAGATGTCAATGATTTAGCAAAGAAAGTAGGTTAATGGCCTCCAATGTAGTCTTCACTTCACACAATGAAATACGAATTTACTATCTCTTTCTTCCCTCATTAAAGACGAAGATTCCACCCCCCCCCACCCCCGGTAAATCAAGTGGCTTTATAATCCTTTCACAAACACAAATGGCGTGGAATGGTTAGTACGTGGAAGTGGACCCAACCCTGAAATCCTGGCTGCGATTTCAGCTGCAGAATTGGTTAAACTAAACTTTCTCTCTTTTTAGGTTTAGCTTGCTTTAATTTAATCTTGCGCACTGTAGCTCGTACAATTATGATAATATTTAACATTCTAAAGCTTATAAAGTCTAATAATTTTCACTGAAAAAGTTACATTACTAACAGGCAAGCTCCAACGACTATTTTCCGAATTTTGAAATCCTCATACACACTACAATCTATGTCTGCCAATTGTGTAACATTAAATTTCCATAGTAACATATTTCAAGCCAAAAGTGTCGCAACAACACTGAACAACAAAGTTTAAATTTAACAACCATACCGAGTGAGGTGGCGCAATGGTTAGCACACTGGACTTGTATTTCGGGAGGACGACGGTGCAATCCCGCATCCGGCCATCCTGATTTTGGTTTTCCGTGATTTCCCTAAATCGCTCCAGGCAAATGCCCTGATGGTTCCTTTGAAATGGCGCGGCCGACTTCCTTCCCAGTCCTTCACTAATCCGATGAGACCAATGACCTCGCTGTCTGGTCTCCTCCCCAACAACAACCCAACCCAACCCAACAACCATATGATCACATCATCCAAAGATACTACTAACCAAAGACATTCTTTTACACATCGCTTATTTTGTTGAAGCCACTTGGAGCTCTGAGATACAGCAATCTAAAGGCGCCTGACACATTCAATAATAATGTTGAACCATCAATATATTGACCACATGACAGCGCCTATTAAGGTATTGTTAATATAGATGAGACATAAAAACTTGTAGGAGACAGGCAACCGTGGTCGTATTATCCTGTTGTACTTTATTGGAGCTGAATAGGACACTTCAGTGAAGTCTCACAGCTTGTCAAAAAATGACATTAATAATCAAATTTCTCATGTGACATGTTTCAGATTTATTTCCATAATCAGATATCCAAGTGCACTGTGGATGACAGGATAGGAGCGATTCTAGATGTATATGTAACACAAGCTGAGTGCTCACTAGCATGTCAGCTAATATTACATATACATTTACAGAGTCTATATGGGGACAAGGAAAAAAAATTCCTGGATTTTTCCCTGATCTCCCAGTTAAAAATACACTTTCTCCTGGATGAAAATACACTTTTTCAGTATTAAGGGACAGTATACTTTTCCTCAGAACTGTAAAACTTATCAATCCATTGAATCATTATGGTTTTATACATCAGTGTAGAGTTTCCCGGGACTTTCGGAATGAAACTGGGGCAGGGAGTATCTGTGTTGTGCGGCAACATGTACACTGCATGTTTTCATACTGCGAAAGTATAAATTCGAATTCCACCAAAAACTGTGTGTCACTTTCCGAAGCATCGAAATCGAGATTGCGATCCAATTCTGTAAGCCAGACACAGCTCAAGTCGTGGCCTCGCCAGCCGATGACAGCGGACATTCATAGCAGAGGACACCTGACATACTCAGCCAATAGCAGCAACATCACTATTGAGTAGCGTGATCACACAAAAACAGGAAATGTTAATGGTTTAAATTAATATACATAGTGTTGCTACAAGAAAAGCAAAGCTTTCGTATATGATATTGGTCTCCAAGATTAATAAGCTGCAAGAGAAGCTAAGCTTTCATATATAATATTGATATTCTTTGCCCATGTTACACCTTAAGATACATCACACAAATGTGGCAGTAAAATTTTTAAAAACGACATAAATGTCTTATCATCTGGGCTCGAAATTCTACTAAACGGTCGTCCTAAACAAGTTGATTTTTAAATGGGAGTCAAATGCTCTGTGATTTAAGAAATTCACCGTACATTCTCGCTCATAGTTCGTTTTGCGTAAAAGGAAACTTGCTTTGAAAGTAACGCTCTTCAAACAACCATTCGAAATATTTTCCCACGAACTGTGGAAATAGGTTCGTTTCAGCAGTTGCCAGAGCGGGCCAGATAGCATGCATCATCGCACTTGCGCAGTTACGATGACGCAGGAAGCCTGTATGTTCATACAAGTAAAACATTAAAATATCTTACATTATTTCATAAAAGAAACAAGATATCAGAGGATACTTCAAGAGCATCAGAATTTCGTGAACCATACTAAAATCCAAAATTTGGCGTAAGTGCTTATTCGTAAGTCCAGATTCAGATGCAAACTTTCTTGGAGTACCAGTACTGTATTATCTCGTGTTTGGTTTTTATTATGGCATAATGCTATACGCACTAGAAGATGTTAACATGCACTGCAAAGCAGCAAACAGTTGAAACTATCCAATAGTGTAGAATTTAACACTTAGTTTCAAATAAATTGACTGCCTCAGCGAAAAAAGTTAATAAAACCCAAATTTCTTTAGCAAACCGACAGAAATTACTTCATTGTTCTGCAGGGCAATTAATGATTGCCTGTCAGAAAGGTGGAAATAAAATGAAATCTGTAACTAACAACAGATTTTAGCCTTCCGTAATTATGTGAATGTATTTTAACTCACTTCATAGCTCCCCACCACAGAAATCCGTTTTATTTTTGCTTGACGTGTGACAAATAATCGAAGAGAAAACAGCAAAATCACTACACGTAAACACGGGTTGCGTGGAGACTACCCACCTCCACATTACAACTCAGTCTGCTCTATGTATCAGTCCCATATCTACAATATTTCTGAACCAGGGTAATACTAGATAGTGGCACCCCCCCACCCCCCTTTTCCATCGACAGTTTGAGGTAGGACACCAAAAATTTAAAAAAATCGACTTAACTGGGCATTTAGGAAGAAAGAGAAGAAAACAAACAGTGTGAGTACAGTTTTTGTTTCCTGTTTCTTTGTCCGTCATCCCGCCTACACAGAGCTACATTTTTAAATCTGTTTCATTATTAGGCTCTATCAATTTTTCTAGTTCCACATAAGATGCATTGACTTGGAGCCCTTTCTGACTGGCCCACCTGCATGTTATGAACTACCAAATACCAGAAGTCAGTTGGCTTGTTTAATTAGTCTGCTGCTCTGGTTTTTCCAGATGTGTTTATTATATTCCACATTTCTAGCACAAACTATATAATAATTTTATTGTTAATAACATTTGTTTTCAATAAACAGTAAAGGAAACAAAAGGGAAATTAGAAAGGCGAATTATAATTCAGGGAGAGGAATTAATAACTGTTATGTTCCCCACTGACATTTTAACTCTGTCACAGTCATCTGCAATTAGCTGATGTGACTTACCAAACGAAAGCTTCCAGCGCTTTCGTTAGGTAAGTCACATCTTTGTTTTATATATTTTCAGAGTTCTTTATAGATATGCCGTAGTTCTAGAGTTCTCTGCACAAAGTTGCAATAGTTATACAGGATTTTACGAAGAAAACAATAATACTTGGCAAAATTTAAATCTTGGACAAAAAATTGCCAGATTTGCAAAAAAAATTAATAATCACAATTCTGAATAGCTCCTAAAGAGCTCTACAGAAAACACTAATGACTTTTTTGTGCAGATAATACATTATAAGATAACTGTGATGATAAGTGGTCCATTTGCACAGTCATGTGAAGCTGGCACCCGCCTTTCAAGATATATAAATATGATATAGTTCTAGAGTTCTCTGTCAAGATTTTTAATTGTTCAATAGAGTTTTGTGGAACAAAACATGAGTGCAATTCTGAATAGCTGTGAAGTTGGCAACCAGTTTTTCAGGGTTATTCATAGTTATGCTACAATTCTAGAGTACTCTATACAAATTTTGAATAGTTCTGTAAAATTTCACAAAAAATAAAATAAAAAATAAAAAACTGTAGAAACTGGGAAAATTTTAACGTTGAAAATAATATATGACAATCTGGGAAAATAAAATTGCGATCACAATTCTGAAGAGCTCGCCAAGTGTTGTACAGGGAACCTTAATGATATTTTTTGTCCAGTTAATAGTTTATAAGATAACTGAAATAATGTGTGACCCATTTTTACTACACAAAACATACAGAATCACTAGTGTTCTGATGACAGTTCCGGTCATCGTTCTGGATGGCACCCCAAGAGTTTTATCGAAAAACCTTATGTAATTTCTTGTGAAGATATTTGCAATTGCAATAATATGGGACCTGTTTCATTAATGTATTGCTTTTCAATCGCAAGCTGAGCATTGGTGCCCTAGTTGTGATAGGAGCATGTAGGTACAAGTGACTAAAGTCTTGGACACGGAAAGTATGAAGCGCTAGGAAATTCTGGATAGAAATCAGGAGTGGGCCTCTGAGACCCCACTCGTATAATGTGGCGAGGATATGATGTCACCAAGTCATGTCATACGCTTATCATAAAGCAAAAATGACAGCAACCATGTGTTGGTGTCTGGAAAAGGCTGTTCGGACGGCAGATGCTAGGGACACAAGATTATCAGTGGTAGAGCGACCCTGGCGGTAGCCACCCGGACATGGAGCCAGTAGGCCATGTGACTCCAGAACCAAACCCAACCGCATCATATGTTCCAGCAGCTTACAAAGAACATTGGTGGGACTGATGGGCCAATAGCTATCCACATCAAGTGCATTTTTACCGGGTTTGAGTTGAGCACCGGAATGATGGTGCTCTCCCGCCACTGCGATGGAAGAAGCCATTGCACCACATCCAGTTGAAGATGACGAGGAGACGTCACTTGTGGTCAGATGAGAGATGTTTAATCATCTGACTGTGGATCCGAGCTGATCCGGGAGCTGTGTCGGGGCAATGTGCAAGGGCACTGAGGAGCTCCCACTCTGTAAATGGGGCATTATAGGATTCACTGTGGCATGTAGTAAGCGAGAGGACTTTCCCTTCCAGTCGCTGTTTGATGTTAATGCCAGGGACACCTGTTGGGATCTGGTACCCAAAAAGACGTCTGATCTTCGCCCAGACTTGGGAAGGTGACGTATGGCACCCAATGGTCGACATGTACCTCTCCCAACACTCCTGTTTCCGTCATTTTATAAGCTGGCGAATGTGGGCACGGAGCCACTTAAAGCCTATTAGGTGCTCTAGGGAAGGGTGCCGCTTATGTTGCTGTAGAGCTCGCTGACACTCTTCAATTGCCTCAGCGACTTACAGCGACAACCAAGGGACTGTCTTTCGCCGGGGGCACCTTAAAGAACGAGGGATCGCGTTTTCTGACACAGAAACAATCGTTGTGGTGACCTGCTCAATGACAAGATCGATGGCACCAGGTGGAGGAGATTCAGCAGTGACAGCAGAGGTGAAGGCTTCCCAGTCTGCCTTACTGAAGCCCATCTGGGTAGGCGTCCATGGGCATGATGCTGGGGGAGTGACAGGGAGATGGGGAAGTGGTTACAACCACAGAGCTCGTCACGTGCTCTGGATAGATGGGAGAAGGCCAGGACTCTAAACCAAGAGATCATTGCCAAATATGTGCCATGTGCCACACTGAAATGTGTGGGGGCACCTGTATTTAAGAGGCAGAGGTCGAGTTGTGACAGTAAATTTTCGACCTCCCTACCTCGGCCAGTAAGCATGATGCCACCCCACAAGTGGTTATGCGCGTTAAAATCTCCCAAAAGCAGGAAAGATTTAGGGATTTAATCAATTAGGGCAGCCAATACGGTCAGGGGTACTGCACTATCTGGAGGAAGATATACATTGCAGACAGTTATTTCCTGTGTTGTCCTTATCCTGACAGCCACAGCTTCAAGAGGGGTTTGAAGGGGCACAGGTTCACTGCATACTGAGTTCAGGACATAGATGCAAACTCCACCTGACACTTGATTATAGTCGCTACAGTTCCTGTAATATCCCTTATAGTCGCGGAGGGCAGGGGTCTGTACTGCTGAGAACCAGGTTTCTTGGAGGACAATGCAGAAAGCTGGTGTAAGGCTTAACAGTTGCCGTAGCTCAGCCAGGTGGTGAAAAAAACCGCCACAATTCCACTGGAGGATTATGTGGTCATGAGACTGGGAAGGCATGAAACACTCAATGAGGCAGTCAACGCCTCAGGGTCACCTGCTGCCACCAGATGAGTACCTGTGCAATTGACATCCATTGTGTCTGAGGGCCCATTTTGATCTAGGTCTTCAGCTGACGCCAGAATCTCCACCTCATCCTCAGACACAGAGCTTGTAGGTAGTGGTGGTGGTGGTGGTGGTGGTGGTGGTGGTGGTGGTGGGTGGTGGTGGTGGTGGTGGTGGTGGTGGTGGTGGCGGCGGCGGCGGCGGCGGCAGTCACTGCAGTGCCTTGGTTCTTGGGCGTCTGTTTCTTGTTAATTATCTCTCGCTGCTCCTTAGGTTTGTTCGGCTGGGAGGGCTTCTTTGATGCAGTCTCAGGGACTGAGGAGGACCGTAAAGTCCTACGACCAGCTACCTGTGATTGCTTCAGCCACTGGCAGGTATCAGCTTTGCCACTGGTAGGAACCTAGGAAGGGAGTGACCCAAGGGATCCCTTCCTGGCGAGAGGAGACAGAAGATTAATGCTTCTCCGGCTGAGAAGTGGAGACTGATATCCCTGATGGTTGGGGGAAGGGGGAAAGGGGGGGTGGGGGGGGGGGGGTGGCAGGAGTGTTGCTCCTTAAGTACTGAAGTAGGTTGTGCAGGAGTAACAGGGAGGAAAGTGCCCCCCACCATCAAGGGGGGAGGTGGAGTTTGACAGCTCTGAGAGCCAACTGTACATGGGGGAATGGAAGATGGTAGAACAGATGTAGCGGCGGCATAGGTTGACGACATATGCACAGCATGTAGCCAATCATATTTCCTCTTAGCTTCAGTGTAGGTCAGTAGGTCCAAGGTCTTATATTCCATTACTTTTCTTTCTTTCTGGAGAATCCTGCAGTCTGGTGAGCAAGGCGAATGGTGCTTTCTGCAGTTGACACATATGGAAAGCGGGGCACAGGGAGTATTGGGATGTGAAGGATGTCCACAATCCCGATAGGTGATGCTGGAAGTACAGTGGGAAGACACATGGCCGAACTTCCAGCACTTAAAGCGCCACATCAGGGGAGGGATATGTCGCTTTATGTCACAGCGGTAGACCATCACCTTGATCTTCTAGGGTAATGTGTCATCCTCGAAGACCAAGATGAAGGCACCAGTGGATGCACAGGACAAAATGGACAATTCGCCGCTCTAAATCAGTGCACAGCTCATCGTCAGACTGTAAACGAAGGTCCCTGTGAAACATTATACCCTGGACCATATTTAAGCTCTTATGGGGCGTGATGGAACCAGAAACATCCCCCAGCTTGTCAAAGGCAAGCAGTGCCCGTGACTAGGGAGAGGACGCTGGTTTGATCAAGAACAACCCTGACCACATTTTGGATAAGCCTTCCACCTCCCCAAAATTGTCTTCAAAATGCTCCACCAAAAAACTGAGGTTTCATTGACAAGAAAGATTCCCCATCAACTCTCGTACATACGAGGTACCAGGGTGAATAAGCTTCACAGCCATCATTAGCCTGGCTTTCCTCCCATGGTATGGCCGGAAGGAAGGGAGGGAGGGAGGGAGGGAGGGGGGGGGGGGGGAATTTAGGGTCATATTTCTTAGCACTGAAGTTAGATCTTGACCGTTTAGGAGAGTGCTGGTGTTTGACCACCAGCAAGAGATGATGTACTACACTTCGTGGCGTGTCATCCGCCCTGATGCCAACCACTCCGACAAGGGGCCCTCCCCACAGGCGCCACCCAACTGCAGCAAAGGCCACCTGCCAGGATGACCATTGTCAGGAGTCCCATTGCCCCAGGGTGACAGACATCTACTCCTTGGTATACGTGGGGAGTTAACGGCACAGTCATCAGCAGAGCGATCCCCATTTGGTCATGGGGCTACAACCAACACGGTACATGGCGGCCCCACCACAACTGACTGGCTACCGTGCTGGATATCAGGTGCAAACAAGCTAAGAAGTCCATTATCGTCGACAGCGCAGAAAGCGATACTGCACAGAGGATGGAAGAAAACTCACCCAGGAGGGTTACCTTGCCCGACAGCTGGAGAATGAGTGGAAGTGCAGTTTCATGTCAATGAAGGATGGGAGAGGTCTCAGTGCATGATGGATACTATGCACCATGCAAGGCGCCCATCCCCAATTGGCCCACTCTTCAGGAAAATTTTGAAAAATGGAGGACAAACCCTACAGGGGACCATCACATAAAGGCTGAAATTTGTGACACTCCTTTCAGTCGCCTCTCACGACAAGCAGGAATACTTCGGGCCTATTCTAAGCTCCGGACCCGCAGGGGGACCCTAGTTTGGATCCACGGATCAGATTGTGTCTCTAACGAGCGAGGCCACACATAGGTAGCACACTGGGAAAAAAAATGACACTTGCGCAAGAGACCTCGCAGGTCAGCAATTCACACTGCATAAGACTGCAAGGGTGCCTATGGTGCTGGTCAAGCTGTAACTGTGCCACCAGCACATGGGTTCGGCCACCAAAATACTGTGTGAGCAACTGACAAAGTTCGTCAAAGTCACATTTCTCAGGCTCGGTAGGGGGCTTCAAATTCCGTACAATTTTGTATAATCCTGTACTGTTGGACATTAATGAGGCAGCCTTATCAACTGGATTGACACTGTGCCTTACTTGCCAGTGCAGCAAGAATGGCCACAGGTAATATTCCCAACTTTCCATAGACTCATCGAAGGGGGAGAACAACATTGGGGTGGCATGGAGAAAGCTACTCCGCCAGTGCCTGACTCATTGTCAGCACAGCATGAGTACGGAGCAATCACGCATTCTCACTGAAGAGTTCCTGCATCTGCTCCTGCTGAAGTTTCTGTTGTTACTCCTGGAGATGCAAATACTACTGCCAGCATTGCAAAAATGTCAGGTCTATGATGGCCACAATTTAACACCAATGAAAAAGGAAGAAAGAAAAGTATCACATACGTAAGGTCACCCTACATCACACTTTTATATCTGTGCAAGGCTTGACAATGCCATGAACCATCACTGTTGGCACAAATGTAAACTATATGAGCTGAGAGCAGCTCAGCAGCAAAGCTGTGAGTTGGAACCAAAAAAAGGTAACATAACTCTACATGCGAGTCACTCTACTGGGGGGCAGAACAATGAAACAAAGTGTAGAGACAAGCTAACAGATAAACACAAATGCAAAAAATGTTTACTACTGTCACTAGCATACAGAAAAAGAGCATGGCTTGAGGCGAGCGATGATCAGATGTAGTTGCAATCAGCATAAGAACTGCCAGGTTAGTCCTACTGTCATCAACACATAAACACCTGAGTCAGTCACTTTGTCCTTGCCCCACTTCATGTGCGCCCGCATCCTAGCATTCTGAACCACCACCGCCACCACGTGGTATTCCTGCCAGCTCATCACCCTCTAGTCATGCTCATCCCACAGCACTTTTTATAAAAAATGATTCATGTAATGGCAAATTTATTTGAAGTTGCTATAGGCAACCCTCAGCAATTTTTTTTTTTTTTTCCATGTGTAAGTGATCCACTACACTAAGCAGATTCAGAAGGATGTAGGTTGCAGTAGGTACTGGGAGATGAAGAACCTTGCACAGGATAGAGTAGCATGGAGAGCTGCATCAAACCAGTCTCAGGACTGAAGACCACAACAACAACAACAAGTGATCCATGTGACTAGTATCTAGTGTGTACCTAGTTTGGTTTAAATCGATCCAGTGATTTATGAGGAAATGTGGAATACATACACATCCATTTCTATAACCCATAGATCATAGTCCACTATTCAAGTTCAGTAGAAAGATAGATGTTAGCAGCTAAACAAGCATAACTTTCCCATTATCAAGCATAGATTGAATTGTTATTTTGCTTTCCTCCAACTGGTTAGATCCAGCTTGTTATTTCCTGCCCTGTACCATGCTCAAGAGTAGACCTGGCACCCAATGTCCTAAATTATATGCTCCATATATTCCAATCCGTGTCTGCACTACAATTTTTGCCCCTTGTGGTCCTCTAGTGCTGCAGAAGTGTTGACAGTAAATACAATTCATTTGTTCAGCACAACATAATCAATTAATTACAATGTGTAATCATAAGACTGCAAGAAGCATCTATATCTTTTGTTTTTAGTTTGACGCAGGGCAAAGTATCAGAGCTTACACTGCACACACAAAAAGTAGATGGTTCACTGTTCACAGAAGTAATTTCCTGATCATCATCATCATCATCATTTAAGACTGATTATGCCTTTCAGCGTTCAGTCTGGAGCATAGTCCCCCCCTTATAAAATTCCTCCATGATCCCCTATTCAGTGCTAACATTGGTGCCTCCTCTAATGTTAAGCCTATTACTTCAAAATCATTCTTAACCGATTCCAGGTACCTTCTCCTTGGTCTACCCTGACTCCTCCTACCCTCTACAGCTGAACCCACAAGTCTCTTGGGTAACCTTGCTTCTCCCACTCATGTAACATGACCCCACCATCTAAGCCTGTTCGCCCTGACTGCTACATCTACAGAGTTCATTCCCAGTTTTTCTTTGATTTCCTCATTGTGGACACCCTCCTGCCATTGTTCCCATCTACTAGTACCTGCAATCATCTTAGTTACTTTCATATCTGTAACCTCAGCCTTATTGATAAGGTAACCTGAATCCACCCATCTTTCGCTCCCATACAACAAGTTGGTTGAAAGATTGAACGGTGCACAGATAACTTAGTCTTGGTACTGACTTCCTTCTTGCAGAAGAGAGTAGATCGTAGCTGAGCGTTCACTGCATTAGCTTTGCTACATCTCGCTTCCAGTTCTTTCACTGTGTTGCCATCCTGTGAGAATGTGCATCCTAAGTACTTGAAACCGTCCATCTGTTCTAACTTTGTTCCTCCTATTTGGCACTCAATCCGTTTATGTCTCTTTCCCAGTGACATTACTTCCGTTTTGGAGATGCTAATCTTGATAACGTAGTCCTTACTTTTCTGATCTAGCTCTGAAATATTACTTTGCAAGGCCGGCCGATGTGGCCGTGCGGTTCTAGGCGCTTCAGTCTGGAACCGCGTGACCGCTACAGTCGCAGGTTCGAATCCTGCCTCGGGCGTGGTTGTGTGTGATGTCCTTAGGTTAGTTAGGTTTAAGTAGTTCTAAGTTCTAGGGGACTGATGACCACAGATGTTAAGTCCCATAGTGCTCAGAGCCATTACTTTGCAAACTTTCAATTGAATCTGCCATCACAACTAAGTCATCTGCATATGCGAGACTGCTTATTTTGTGTTCACATATCTTAATCTCACCTAGCCAGTCTATTGTTTCCAACATATGATCCATAAATAATATGAACAACAGTGGAGACAGGTTGCAGCCTTGCCTTACCCCTGAAACTACTCTGAACCATGAACTCAATTTACCGTCAACTCGAAATGCTGCCTGACTATGTAAAGACCTTTAATTGCTTGCAAAAGTTTGCCTCCTATTCCATAATCTCGTAGAACAGACAATAACTTCCTCCTAGGAAGCAGATCTACAAAGATCTACAAAGCATAGATACAATTCCCTGTTCCACTCTTAACACTTCTCCATTATTTGCCGTAAGCTAAAGATCTGGTCCTGACAACCTCTAAGAGGCCTAAACCCACACTGATTTTCATCCAATTTGTCCTCAACTAATACTCGCACTTTCCTTTCAACAATACCTGTGAAGATTTTTCCCACAATGCTGATTAAAGAGATACCTCTGTAGTTGTTACAATCTTTTCTCTTTCCATGTTTAAGGATTGGTGTGATTACTGCTTTTGTCCAGTCTGATGGAACCTGTCCCGACTCCCACGCCATTTAAATTAACCTGTGTAGCCATTCAAGACCTGACATTCCACTGTATTTGATGAGTTCCGACTTAATTTCATCCAGCCCAGCAGCTTTATTGCACTGCAATCTATTGACCATTTTCTCCACTTCCTCAAATGTGATCCGATTTCCACCATCATTCATATCCCATTGTACATCGAAATCTGAAACATTACTGATCGTATTTTCACCTACATTGAGCAACTCTTCAAAATATTCCCTCCATCTGCCCAACGCATCAACAGGATTCACCAGCAGTTTTCCTGACCTGTCCAAAATACTTGTCATTTCCTTCTTACCTCCCTTTCGAAGACTGCTAATTACACTCCAGAATGGTTTTCCAGCAGCTTGACCCAAAGTCTCCAACCTATTTCCAAAGTCTTCCGAAGATTTGTTCTTGGATGCTGCAATTATCTTTTTGGCTTTGTTTCTTTCATTTCCTGGTGTCTCAACAAAAACCGTATAATTGTGCCACTTCGTACAATTGTGCCACTTCGTACAATTGTGCCACTTCGTACAATTGTGCCACTTCGTACAATTGTGCCACTTCGTACAATTGTGCCACTTCGTACAATTGTGCCACTTCGTACAATTGTGCCACTTCGTACAATTGTGCCACTTCGTACAATTGTGCCACTTCGTACAATTGTGCCACTTCGTACAATTGTGCCACTTCGTACAATTGTGCCACTTCGTACAATTGTGCCACTTCGTACAATTGTGCCACTTCGTACAATTGTGCCACTTCGTACAATTGTGCCACTTCGTACAATTGTGCCACTTCGTACAATTGTGCCACTTCGTACAATTGTGCCACTTCGTACAATTGTGCCACTTCGTACAATTGTGCCACTTCGTACAATTGTGCCACTTCGTACAATTGTGCCACTTCGTACAATTGTGCCACTTCGTACAATTGTGCCACTTCGTACAATTGTGCCACTTCGTACAATTGTGCCACTTCGTACAATTGTGCCACTTCGTATAATTGTGCCACTTCGTATAATTGTGCCACTTCGTATAATTGTGCCACTTCGTATAATTGTGCCACTTCGTATAATTGTGCCACTTCGTATAATTGTGCCACTTCGTATAATTGTGCCACTTCGTATAATTGTGCCACTTCGTATAATTAGTGCTTTGCTTGTGTCACTTCATATAATTAGTGCTTCTCGTTTCTTATCTTTGTCAAATAAATATTCAGCACTCTCTCCCCCTCTCTCTTTTTGCTTTAGGGCGCAAAAAAACTGTGGTCATACAAGCCCATGTCAAAACTGTAGAACACAAAGACAGAGAGGAGTTAAAAAACGACTATACGTCAGTCCCAATTGACATAATAGAAGACAGCTAAAAACAGGCACGTGGAAAAAGGGCTAAAACGACACCACACAGAAATAGAGGTCCAAAACTAAAAAATTAAGTGGCCTTTGCCATATTGCTTTGGCAGATAAAAAGTAAGATGCGGTCGACAGCCATGCGTCATTTGCTAAAACAGCCAATAACTCCGACGGCAAACCCAAACGGGGATGTAAAAGGTTAAAAAATGGACATTCCACCAGGAAGTGGCAGACAGTTAAAACTTGAGTGCAATGTGCACAAAGTGGTGGGGTAGCACCACTTAGCAAATGACTATGGCTAAAAAGGCAGTGCTTAATACGCAGCAGAGTTAAAATAATCTCTGCCCGGCGGGAGGGCCAAGAGGTGGTCGTCCAAGCCGCTGGGAGAGGCTTAATAAGCCGGAGCTTATTCCCGTGAAGGGAGGACCATTGGCCACGCCAAAGCAACACCACCTCCTGACAGACGGCAACAGAGAGATAACTGCAGGGAATATAGGTACTCGTAGGCTGAGGTACGAGGACTGCAGCTTTAGCAGCCTCGTTTCCTGGCAGACCGACATGACCAGGAACCCACAGAAACATCACACTGGCTCCACCATGAATGAGCAGTTGACAGTTTTCCTGGACCCGCTGCACTAAGGGATGGGCAGTGTACAGCACACACAGACTTTGAAGGGCACTGCGAGTCTGAGCAGAAGACACAATTGAAAAGCCTGTGCCACCGGATGTACTCCATGGCCTGCTACAAGGCGAAGAGCTTGGCTGTAAGACTGAGCAGTGTGCCGGAAGCCGAAATCTAAAGACATTGGTGCCAATGATGAAGTCACACCTGACCACACAGTCCGTCTGAGGGCCATCAGTGTATACAAAGGTAATATCGCGAAGTTCCATGTGAAGGTCGTGAAACCGAAGGCGATAAACTGAGGCTGGAGTAGTGTCCTTAGGAAGCAAATCAAGGCCAAAGTTAACATGGGCCACTTCACGAAGTCAAGGTGGTGAAGGGTTCAGATCCACCGGAAAAGGTGCAGGTAGTGTGAAGTTAAGCCGCCGTAGCAAGTGCAGAAAGCAGACTCCACGAGGTAACACATAAGGACGAGCTCCATACTGACGATCAAAGGAATCATCAAAGGAGGAGGCATAGAATGGATGGCCACGCAGGGCAGACAAACGGCTTGCATACCTGCTGAGAATAAAGTCACAGCGGTAGTACAACGGTAGTTCAGCAGTGTCAGCATACAGACTCTCAACCGGGCTGGTGTAAACACTGCCCGTGGCCAAACTGATGCCACAATGATGGATAGTGTCAAGATGGCGTAAGAGGGTTGGGCGTGCAGACGCATAAACAAAGCACCCATCGTCGAGTTTCAAACGGACAAGGGAGTGGTACAAACAGAGGAAGGTGGTTCGATCGGCACCCCAGGAAGTACCACATAGGAACTGTGTACAGCTGGCTGCCAGGTAACATACATGGGAAGACCAAGAGTTTCCTATCAAGCATGAGCCCGATTTTGTAGAAGGACAAAAGGCCCAAGATGTAAAAATGGTGGGAGAAACCAATTGCGGTTGGTTGGTTTGTGGGATTGAAGGGACCAGACTACTAGAGCCATCAGGCCCTTTTTCCACGAACTTTAAACACCCACAAAGAATAAGAACAAACAATGGAGATGACAAGAGATGACACAGCACAAGAAAGAGACAGACAGAGACCAGAAAAAAGGAATTAAAATCACACCAAGTGTGACAGTGGTTGGCCGACCACAGAAACAAAAAAGGAAAAGCCAACCACCAAGAAACGCACAAAAAACCCCAGTCTAAAATCGTAGGCCAAAGGCCAGACTCAACACAAAAAAAGGACAAACACTTAGATCAAGCGATAAAAACCCCCTGCACAAATAAAACTCAAAACTAAATCTGCCATCGCAACGTCATCTGATAAAAGTGCAGGAAGAGTATCAGGCAGTGCAAACATCTGCCTGAGCGGAGTTAAAAGTGAGCAGTCCAACAAGATGTGGACCACCGTCAAAGCTAATCCGCAGTGACATAAAAGTGGGTCCTCACGGTGCAATAAATAGCTGTGTGTCATCGAGGTGTGGCCAATGCGCAGCCGGCAGAGGACAACAGAGTCCTTGCAAGAGACACACAAGGAGGAGCGCCACAAACCGGTAGCCTCCTTAATGGTCCGAAGTTTGTTGGGTGAAGGAAGGGGGCGCCATTCTTCACCCCAGGTGCGAAGTACCTTCTGCCGCAAAACTGACCTGAGGTCACTCTCCGAAAGGTCAATCTCCAAGGCTGGTGCACCGACAGCCTGTTTGGCCAGCATGTCAACACATTCATAACCTGGGATGCCGGCATGACCCAAGGTTCTCACAAAGACCACAGAGCGGCCACAACGGGCAAGAGTATGGAGGGACTCCTGGATAGCCATCACCAGATGAGAGCGAGGGAAACACTGGTAGATAGCTCGTAAACCGCTCAGGGACTCACTACAGATAACGAAGGTCTCACCTGAGCAGGAGTGGATATACTCTAGGGCGCGGGAGATGGTGACCAGCTCGGCAGTGAAAACACTGTAGCCAGCCGTCAATGAGTGTTGTTCATAACGATCCCCTAGAGTAAGAGCATAACCGACATGACCAGCAGCTATCGAGCCGTCAGTATAGACAACGTCAGAGCCTTGAAATGTGTCAGAGATTGAAAGAAAGCAGCGGCAGAGGGCCTCAGGAGGGACTGAGTCCTTCGGGCCCTGCGCCAAATTGAGCCGAAGGCATGGGCGGGGCACACGCCACAGGGGTATACGCAAAGGGGCCCAGAAAAGAGGTGGAAGAGGGAAAACCTCAAACCCACAGAGAAGAGCTCTGACGTGAACCGCAATTGTACACACTGACTGGGGCCGCTGTTCCAGAAGACGGACGACCAACTGAGGGAACAGGAGACGATAATTGGGATGCCCGGGCAAGCTACAAACATGTGTAGCATAAGCGGCCAGTAATCGTTGGCACCGGAACCGCAACGGAGGGACACCTGCCTCCACAAGTATGCTGTTGACAGGGCTTGTCCGGAAAGCTCCAGTGGCGAGTCTGATCCTACTGTGAAGGATGGAGTCCAGCAACTGCAATGCACAAGGGGATGCTGAACCGTAAGCCAGGCTCCCATAATCTAGATGGGACTGAATTAACGCCTGGTACAGCCATAGAAGGGTAGACCGATCAGCAGCCCAACTGGTGTGATGCAAGCAACGGAGAGCGTTAAGGTGCTGCCAGCACATCTGTTTAAGCTGCCGAATATGAGGGAGGCAAGTCAACAGAGTATCAAAAACCAATCCCAAAAACTGATGCATCTCCACCACAGCAAGAGGTTTGCCGTCAAGATAAAGCCATGGCTCAGGGTGAACAGTGTGTTGACGGCAGAAATGCCTAACGCAGGTCTTGGCAGCCGAAAACTGGAAGCCATGAGCCACATCCCAAGAAAGCACCATGCGGATAGTACCCTGCAGTTGCCATTCAGCAGCTGCAATGACAGTGGAGCTAACAGATAGGCAGCAGTCGTCAGCATACAAGGAAGCTGAAACAGATGTTCACACCGCCACAGTGAGCCCATTAATTGCAATTAAAAAGAGGCAGACACTTAAGACAGATCCTTGCGGTATGTCATTCTCCTGAACTTGGGAGGAACTATGGGAGGCCACAACTTGCATGCGTAAAGAACGATGCGACAGAAATTTTTTTATGAAAATTGGGAGCAGACCCCGAAGACCCCAACTATGAAGCATAGAGAACATGTGATGCCGCCATGTCATATCGTAAGCCTTCTGCATATGAAAAAAGATGGCGACCAGATGCTGACGGTGGGCAAAGGCTGTATGGATGGCAGACTCGAGGTACACCAGATTATTGGTGGCAGAGCGGCTCTTATGGAACCCACCCTGAGACATAGCCAGAAGACCCCAAGACTCAAGTAGCCAACTCAACCTCCGGTTCACCGTGCATTCAAGCAACTTACAAAGAATGTTGGTGACGCTAATGGGGCGGTAGCTGTCCACCTCCAGGGGTTCTTGCCAGGTTTCAACACGGGAATTATAATGCTTTCCCGCCATCACGATGGGAACTCGTCCTCAATCCAGATACAGTTGAAAAGGTCTAGGAGGCGTCGCTGGCAGTCCACCGAGAGGTGTTTGAGCATCTGACAGTGGATGCTATCTTGCCCGGGAGGCAAGTGGCTAGGGCACTATGGAATTCCCACTTACTGAACAGAGCATTGTACGATTCAGTGTGGCGCGTGTGAAATGAAAGGCTCCGACGTTCCAACCGCTCTTTCAGGGAGCAGAAGGCCAGTGGGCAATTTGCAGAAGCAGAACTCTGAGCAAAATGCTCCGCTAAGCAGTTTGCAATTGTGTCAGAGTCAGTGAAGCGCAGGTAAGCTGACGGGGGTCCGAAAGCCATAGTTGCCTGATCTTGGCCAAAACCTGCAATGGAGAGGTACGGAGGCCAATGGTGGAGACATACCTTTCCCAGCACTCCTGCTTACGTGGGCAAATGAGGCAGCAGGCTCAGGCACGGAGCCGTTTAAAGGCAATGAGGTGTTCCAACGAGGGATGCCACTTGTGACGCTGGAGTGCCTGCCTGCGATCTTTAATCGCCTCGGCGATCTTGGGCGACCACCAAAGCACAGTTCTCTGCCGAAGGGACCCAGAAGAACAGGGAATGGAAGATTCTGCTGCAGTAATGATGCCGGTGGTGACCAAGTGAACCACCACATCAATGGTGTCAGCCTTATTCATAGCCCATCTGCAGAGTGACGCTGTGGCAGTGACAGAAAGATCGGAAAGTGGTCACTACCGCACAAGTCATCATGCACACTTCATTGGACTGGACAGATGGTAATAGGCTATGGCTGCAGATCGAAAGGTCGACGGCTGAGTACATGCCATGTGCCACACTAAAATTTGTGAAGGCACCAGTAATTAAAAGAGAAAGGTCGAACTGTGACAATACTTGCTCAACAATGCTGCCTCGGCCTGTTGCCACTGATCCACCCTACAGAGGGTTATGGGCGTTGAAGTCGCCCAGTAACAAAAAAGGTGGCGGCAATTGGTCTATCAGTGCAGCCAGGACATGCTAAGGGACATCACCATCCGGAGGAAGATGGAGACTGCAGACAGTAACAGCCTCAGGCGTCCACACCCTAACAGCGACAGCCTCTAAAGGTGTTTGTAGAGGGACAGACTCGCTGTAAAGAGAGTGAAGGACGTAGATGCAGATGCCACCAGATACCCTCTAATAAGCTGCCCGGTTCTTATAATAACCACGATAGCCACGGAGGGCGCGGGTTCGCCTTGTTGAAAAGCAAGTTTCCTCATGAGCAATGCAGACGAAAGGGTGAAGACTGAGAAGTTGTCAGAGCTCAGCAAGATGGTGGGAAAAAACCGCTGCAGTTCCACTGGAGGATGACATTGTCCATGGCCGAGAAAGGCATGAAGGGACCAAGGAGGCAGATTATACCACTGGGTCACCTGCTGCCACCAACTGAGTACCGACAGAAGCGACATCCATCATGTCTGAGGGACCAGTGAGATCTAGATCCTCAGTGGACGCCAGAATCTCCACTGCGTCCTCAGATGCATGGCTTGTAGGTAGCGGTGGAGTGGGTGCCACCATGATTTCCTTGGTCTTAGAGGTCTTTGACTGATTTCTCACGTTGATCCTGTGGTTGCCCTTGCTGAGAGGGCTTCTTTGATTCAGTCTCCGGGACCGAAGAGGACCGCGAAGCCCTATGACCAGCTACCTGCAGCTTCTTCAGCCCCTGACAGGTGTCTGGATTGCCACTGGTAGGAACCTGGGAAGGGAGCGACCCAAGGGATCCCTTCCTACAGAGAGAAGGCGAAGAAGACTTACGCTTCTCCGGCTTAGAAGTGGGGACTGGTGTCCCCGATAGGAGGGGTTGTTGCTCCCAAGGTAGGTGGTGCGGGAGCAACAGGGAGGGGAGAACCCCCCCACCATCAAGGGGGCAGGTGTGGTCCTTCGGCTCTGAGAGCTGCCTGTATATGGTGCAACCTGTAACAGGAGTGACAGTGGCAGCATAAGATGACGTCATGCACACGGGATGAAGCGGTTCAAATTTCTGTTTAGCCTCAGTGTAGGTCACTGGGTCCAAGGTCTTGTATTCCATTATTTGCTGTTCCTTCTGTAGAATCTTACAGTCCGGCGAGCAAGGGGGATGGTGCTCTCCGCAGTTGACACAGATGGGAGGCGGGGCACACGCAGTATCGGGATGGGATGGACGACCACAATCGCGACATATGACGCTGGAAGCACAGCGGGAAGACATATGGCCGAACTTTCAACACTTGAAGCACCGTATCGGGGGAGGGATATATGGCTTAGCATCACAGTGATAGACCATCACCTTCACCTTCTCGGGTAATGTGTCACCCTCGAAGGCCAAGATGAAGGCATCGGTGTCAACCTGATTATCCCTCAGACCCCAGTGGACGCGCCAGATGTAATGGACACCTTGTCGTTCTAAGTTGACGCGCAGCTCGTCATCGGACTGTAAAAGAAGGTCTCTGTGGAAGATAATGCCCTGGACCATACTTAAGATTTGGGGAGGCATGATAGTAACAGAAACATCTCACAGCTTCTTACAAGCGAGTAATGCTTGTGTCTGGGCAGAGGATGTTGTTTGTAGCAAGACTGACCCGGACTGCACTTTTGACAAGCCCTCCTCCCCGAACTTGACCTCTAAATGCCCTACAGAGAACTGAGGCTTCATGGACACAAAGGATTCCCCATCAGCTCTCGTACAGACTAGATACTGGGGTGAATACGTCTCGCTGTCATTCATTCATAGCCTTTCGTTCCTCCCATGGTGTGGCCGGAGAGGGGAACGATTTGGGGTCATACATGTGTGCATTAAAGTGAGCCCTCTAACAGTTAAGAGACTGCTGGTGGTTGGCCACCAGCAAGAGAAGATGTGCCACACTTCATCGCGTGTCATCCACCCTGATGCCACCTACTCTGACCAAAGGCCCTCCCCGTGGGCGCCACCCAGCCACAGCAAGGGCCACCTGGCAGTCCCGATGCCCCAGGGAGATAGGCATCGGATATTAGGTGGCGAGCGGTCCATGGTCGTCATCAGCGCAGAAAGCGACACTGCTGAGTGCATGGTGGAAATCGCACCCAGGAATGTATCCTCGCCCAAGAGATGGAGAGCGAGCGGGACTGCAATGCAATGACAAATAAGCTGGCTAAAGGTCTCAATGCACGATGGACTCAACGCACCAAGTAAGGTGCCCTTCCCCAATTGGCTCGCTCTTCAGAATAATTTTGAGCTATGGTCATCACACCCAAGAGGGGACCATCACATAAGGGCAAAAACGTTTGAGTCTGCTTTTAGTCACCTCTTACGACAGGCAGGAATACCACAGGCCTATTCTTACCCCCTAACACGCAGGGGGAACCAATTGCGCCGCCAGAAATTTATACAGAGGGTTTTGTCAGTGGAAAAGCGTAATCCGATGCCGGTGGGAAACAGGCCATTATAGGGTTACCGGCAATAGCAAATAGGACGATGCTCAGGACGGAACCCTGAGGCACACCGTTTTCCTGGACAAAGGTGTCCGACAAGGCAGGACCCACACATACCTTGAAAACTCAGTCTATAAAAATCCCTGAAGGAAACAGGGCAGGCAGCCACAGAAGCCCCACATGTAAAGAGTACGGATGAGACTAGTTCTCTAGCAGGTGTCGAGGCCTTCTCCAAATCCTGGCAGGGTCACAGTCTGGGATTTCCACAGAAAACCATTCATGACATGGGTGGACAAAGTAACGAGATGGTCAACTGCAGAACGCCATGCTCGAAATCCACACTGTTCATCCGTCATTAAATTGCGAAACTCGAGCCACCATACCTGCCGGGCATGACTAATATGTTCCATCACCTTGCAAACACAGCTGGTAAGAGAGATGGGGTGGTAGCTAGAAGGAAGGTTTTTGTCCTTACCAGGCTTATGTATGGGTATGACGGTGGCCTCACGCCAGTGTCTGGGAAATGTGCCCTGTGTCCAGATGTGGTTGCATGTGTGAAGCAGAAAGTGCTTGCTCGCAAGAGAAAGGTGCTGCAACATTTGAATGTGGATGGCGTTTGATGCTGGGACAAAGGATCAGGATGAACTGAGAGCATGATTGAGGTCCCTCGTAGCAAAGGCAGCATTGTAGCACTCACGATTCAGAGAAGAGAAGGGTATTGCCCGAGCCTCCACCACTAATTTTTGGTGGGGGAAGGCAGGATGATAGTGGGAAGAGCTCGAAACTTCCACAAAATGGTGGCCCGAGATGTTGGAGATAGCAATAGGGTCCACGATAATGCCGTCTGCTACTGTCAGGCCAGAAATGGGAGAATGGATCTTGGTCCCTGAGAGCCGTCGGAGGTTGGGTCACACGACGCAGGTGGAACTGTTAAATGCACTAGCGAATGAATTCCAGCTAGCTCATTTGCTACCTCAAAGACCATGACAACACTTTGCATGCATCTATTTGTAATTAATGCAGTTAAAAATGCAGAGAGCACATCTCTGTGTGCGAATTGCATCGCGGCATACCTCAGTCCACCAAGGGACTGGGACACGATGTGGTGAAGAGGAAGTGCAAGGAATGGAACATTCTGCAGCAGTAAGGATAACGTTGGTGAGGTAGTCCACCTGGTCATAACAACTGGGGAAATATTGTTCTTCGAAAATCACCAGGGAGAAGTAAAGCTCCGTCAGCCTTAGTAAGGTGCCATTTGGACGTGCACGCAGATGGGGGCAGGAGTCAGCAAACAGAGAGCACGTGGGAAATGGTCACTCGAGTAGGTGTTAGAAAGAGTGGACCACTCAAGACGAGGGGCAAGCTGGACAGTGCAAAATAATAGGTTCAAATCGGGATAGGCGTGCAAGGAGTTGGAAAGGAAAGTAGGTGCTCCAGTGTTAAGGCAGAAAAGGTTAAGTTGGTTAAGGAGGTCAGCCAAGAGGGAACTCCTCTGACAGGCCCTGGGAGAACCCCAAAGGGGATGATGCGTATTAAAATCACCCAGTAGCAAAAACGGGGGAGGAAACTGCCCAATAAGCTGAAGGAAGTCTGCCCTGGTGCCATCAAATAATGGAGGTTTAAGGTACAGAGGAAAAAAGTCAGGCGGGGAAGGAAAAGGCGAACTGCAACAGCGTGAAGATGGGTAGTCGGGGAGATGGGATGACTATGAATGTCATCCTGTATGAGCAACATGACACCCCCATGACATGAAATGCCGACCTCAGGAGGAAGGTCAAAGCAGTCGTGAGGGCGCAATTTCATTTCCTGTAATATGCTTCCAAATTTTCAGTCTCTTTTCTGGTTTCGTCATAGTCCACAATTCACTTCCATGTAATGTTGCATTACAGATGTAGATTCTAAGGTATTTTTTCCTCAAATTAAGGCCAATAACCAATACTAGAAAAATATGCATGTATCATCTTCTTATGCCTTTTAGTTCCATCCATTTCACATTAAGTTTACTTACAAGGTAGCAGAATTCCACCTCTGTCTGCTATGTAGTCCACAATTTCCATAAGTTCATTGCAGATCTCATTTCTACTACCACATACTTTTGTGTATTTGATTTATTCCAAATAAATGCTATGTACTTAGCAGATGACTCATTCGATTCAACAGGCACTGTAATTCTTCCCCACTTTCATAGAGAACAGCAACACCATCATCAAATCTTATCACTGATATCCTTCCACTCTGATCTTTAGTCTCACTTCTGAACCTCATTACCACAAGGAAAGCATTATTATTTTTTTATTATTATTACTTCTGTTTATTAAAGGTTCGGATACATATAACCACAGAAGTAATTAAGATCCACACCATCTTGCTACCATATCTTTTTTGAACTGTATTGTTTGTTGACATGTTGCAAGTGTAACATGAATATAGTTAAGATATGCCGAACATAACACACTGCACCACAGGCAGACTTCAGTGCCAGGACGTCTCAGCATACACAGGCCATGCAAGACGGAGCCCTGGCACTCATACAGTATGATGGTTTCAGTGGGCTGTCCCAGTGCAGTGATCTGGTTCCGATAAGACCACTCACTGACACACACAAGTCTAATTGTTCAGTAATGGTATTCACAACAGGCTGCCCCTGATGAACTAATTTTTTCACGCACCAGACAACATTTGATACAACTATATGTCTGTTAATTTGAAATTTATATGAAAACACTGTACTTTAATTCTATTTATTGAATTAATGCTACTGAAACGTGAAAAATGCAAATTTTATATATGGAGAATGGAGCCACGTGTGGCATGAAAAGCGAAACTGATAAAGCCACCAATATCATGCACCGTAAGTTTTCAGCAAAACTGTTATAATCACGACCAATGTAACAACTGTCCCCTCAGTCAAAGAGTTTGGCAACATATTTCAACAATGCCAAACTTTACCAGAGCTTTACTCACAGCTGTCTCTGCAAAGACCCGACTGGTTCCGAATGTCGAAGCGCAAAATCAACAAACTCGGTTTACACACTAATCATGTGTCAGCAGAGCCCTCAAAGCTTTCAGTCAATAAAATTTGGCAGTTCCTCTTTCTCCCTCCTGCAATTCACAGAGTTGAGAGGGTAGCAGGCTTTGAATAGCCAAACCGTCAGCAGCATGGATGGTTGAGCAACCCATTCTAATTTGTTCACCACAATGCAATCCAATAAGAGTGTTACCTTGTTAACGGTTTTTCCATGATTGAGTATTTGACCTCGGACATTGAAAATCTTTGTGAACATCACCTTGCCTGCCTTGTGCACAGCTTTGAATTTTTTCGGAAGGCAATGCACCACATTCACATTCCTAGATGCCTCACTATGTTACCCAAAAGCAGTATATTAATGGTAGGCAACGAAAACCTCATAACTCCAGTTTGCTACATGTGTAACCATACAGTAGAAACCTAGTTATTGACAGATTAGAGAAATCAATGTAGTTTCAAATCTCTCTTTGATAACGGAGTTACCAGTTACTGGAATTACGAAGCTTTCACAGACAGCTGGAGCTACGAGGTTTTCATTGATTCCATTGACATGCAAATTTCAACCAGTTTGGTCGCTAGAATGTTTCATACCTTTTCATTTGGAAACTTGTTACAAATAAGGATGACTGGACATAGCTTTCAACTGTCGTTACTCTGACCATAACTCCAGCGTGCTAATCACTGCGCTACTTCTCTCGGTCGTGATAAAGATGTTGCAAAAAATTACCATGAAGTAGGCTACTGGGTTGAAACATCAGGCACTCACCTCTTTATTCATTTCAGCTAGTTCTGTCTCGTGTACCTTCTCAGTGCTTGCTTCCAGTTTATCTTGCTTCTCATTTTCCAACTCTAAAGGTGTAATAACATTCTGCATTCCTTCATTCTCATTTTTTAAATTTGATAACAGTAAACATAGCCTCTGAACTTCATGCTGTTGTTCCTATACAGGTAACAGAAATTAAAAACAAAGTAAAACCACAAGATATAAAAAAGAAAACATGCCACCAGATTTCAGAGGTCAATACTTTTGCAAAGAAAGTAGGTTAATGGCCTCCAACGCAGTCTCCACTTCACATAATGAAATAGGAATTTTCTAAATCTTTCTTCCCTCACTAAAGATGAAGATTCCACACCCCACCTCCCTCGAAAAATCAAGTGGCTTTACAAGCCTTTCACTAACGCAGATGGCGTGGAATGGTTAGTACGTGGAAGTGGACCGAACCCTGAAATACTGGTTGTGGTGACAGCTGCAGAATTGGTAAAACTAAACTTTCGCTCTTTTCAGGCTTAACTTTACTTAATTTAATCTCGCGCACTGAAGCTTGTACAATTATGATAATATTTAACATTCTAAAGTTTATAAGGTCTAATAATTTTCATTGAAAAAGTTATATTATTAACAAGCAAGTTCCGACGATTATTTTCTGAACTTTGAAATCCTTATACACACCACTACCTAGTCTCCAAATTATGTAGCATAAAATCCCCGTAGTAACATATTACAAACAAAAGTATTTTCTATGATCATCCGAAGCACATCACATACACAAAATTTTACCTCCATATCCTGTTATGAGTCAAATGTCACAACAACGCAAAGTCGCTAAACAACAAAGTTCAAATGTAACCACCAAACGATAACGTCATCCAAAGATTTTACTAATCAAAGACTTTCCTTTAAACACCACTGACTACATTGGAACCACAGTCATAGAAATGTATGACCGTGAGTGTAGAGATGTTTCGAACTCGTTCATTCCAGTGAACTACTTCATTCATTTCACTCTTTGCCGTGAAGCGATCAAATGAAGTAGTTCATTCGTGAAGTACGGAAGCCTGTCAAAGTTGCCCAGTTCGCCGCTCAGCCGCTGCTACGCTCGCTTCGCCTCGCTCGTACAATGAAGCTTCGTAATACTTCATAATTTTACCAACAGATTAGAGGTGGCAAAAAATAACGTAACTGATAGAAATAACCGCTTACTGAGAAGTAACGGTTACTGCGATAACCGTTCCTCTGATTCTGGCAGTTATTTCAATAACTGTTTAGTGTCAACAGTGCCTCGCGCCATCTGTTGACCGAAGATCGTACTGCGCATTTGGAAGGCGTTCTATAGACCATGGGAATAACTGTGAGACTGCGCGCCATCTGTTAATAAGAACTGTGTACTATTTCGTGGGCCTTCGTTACTTTTAGCATAAACAATTAAATAAAGTTCATGTCCGAGCCGTGGCTGATAGGAGCTGCAGTACAGGCATTAACAAGTACGGTCGTTCCCTTAAGCCACCGCCTTACGTGTTAATTTAGCTTGGACGGGTAGTACAAGGAAAGTTGCTAATGAATTCGAGCGACTATGGAAATAACTGTCAGAGACCTGTATTCTCCTCTGGCAGTTATCGTTATTGGCTCGTAGTTCTAGTTCTCTGGTAGTTATCGGGCCACCACCACAGATAACCTGGAAGCTGGTAACGGAGTAACTGTGTGTCTAGACGTTACTGACTCGGTGACTCCAGTTAAAGGTCGTAGTTCCAGGTGATATTTCCAGAGAGGATAGTAACTGGAGCGAACAAATATTTTCGTACTGCTACGGAAATAGCCGCTGGCCATCGCGAATGACAAATAACATGTCAGAAAGTAAAACATAATACAGTGGAATATAATAATTTTTATCCTCATCATTTGTCAGGAGATTGCCAAAATATGTGAATATATCACAGTAACTGCTGATATTTACAGAATTGGTACACTGACAGAATAAAACACAGTTACGTACTTTTAATAAATTTATCGTACGCAGAATACCCGATCTTGACCGTTGCAACCAAGTGCTATCAAAACTGAAATATAGCAGAATTTTTACCTAAGCTGGTCTATCAGTCTCTGTTACGATATTCATCTACAGAGTAGAAGGAGGGGTCAATGGAAGCGTCTGATTCCACCCGTCTGCTTCGACGTAAAGGTGTTGTGGTGTGTGAATGTCATTACGGCACGGTGTTTATGAGTTGGTTTTTGTGTGTGTGTGGGGGGGGGGGGGGGGGGGCTGTCGATCTACGTTGCAGTGCCGGAATTTGCTGGTGGTAATTATTTTTTTTTTTCTAGCTGTGATGTTTTGTGTATTTATGAAGTATTGAATGTGATTTAATTTATGTAGGGATGATTGATTTGTGGACTTTTGGGATTGTGGTTTTATTTTTCGCAATTGTAGGTGTTGGTTTTTTGGCATCAGTAGCTGTGGTGGGCCTATATAGGTCACCGGAGATGACCAATTCCCATTTTCATAGTTGTGTGTGTTGATGTTTTAGTATCGTCATCTGAGGTTGACCTATGTAGGTCAAGGGAAATGTCTGATTCCAATTTTCGTACTTTTAGTTGTGGGTATTGGTGTTTTGGTATGGTCACCTATAGTTGACCTATATTGTTCAAGTGCAGTGTTCGATTCCTGCAGATTTTTGTTGGTGTAGCAGAATGCTGTATTTTTTTTTCTTTTTGATCTTCATTTTGTGTTTTGGGATCATGGTGTGTTTTTTTTACTAGCTTGTCCTCACCCTAAAACCCCCAACTTCCCGCAGTTGTTTCATTGGTTTGATTGTATTTTTGGTGGGAAATGTTATTGTATTATTTATATGTATATTCGTGTTTGTTGCCATGTGTGTGTAGTGACATCATAGACACACTTAAAATAGCCATTTCAGGCATATTGATGGCGGGTGGAATCAGACACTTCTGTATCAAATAGTCTTTCAAAAACAATGTAAACCGTGCCTTATCTGAAACCGAGTTTTTAATGGTTGCTGACTTGCTGGCAGTTTATTGAAAATGCATGTTCCTGAATATTGGACCCTTTTGGACCAAGGTAAGTAATTTTAGGTCTTTATGTAGATTGCTGTTCCCATTTCTATGACTGATATTATGTATTAAGCTATTGGTTGGAAATACTTGTAACAAATTTCATTAAGGAATAAATATACTAGGAAGCAGTGGTTAGAATACAAAGTTCCTTGAGCAGGTTCCTACATGATGTTCTTGAAATGATACCACAAACGATTTTTATTACACGCTTTTACTACGTTTGATAAGTTACCACAGAATATGCTCCCTTATGAAATAATAGAATGAAAAAATGTGGTATGCCCTTCCCAACTGAATTTATTATCGAATTGTAGTCCCAGAAATGTAACACTGTCAACCTTTTTGATCTGCATGTCTTCATATGTTATAAACATGCTGTCGCTGGAGAAATCGAGCAGTTTGCAAATCTGACATAAAACTTTGACTAGCGTGCTCACACTTTCCCCAACAGGACTAGCTTTTACAGTACAGGAGTAAACGAATCTGTCACATTAGGTATATTTTTTGTTGTATTAGAAGGGTGTACACTTTATTCTATTATGTGAGCAGCACAAGAAATTAAGCTTCAAATTTAACCTACAGTACTCAGTTTACATACTACTTCATACTTAAAAACGCACGTTGTTAACATTTTACTTAAACAGTGCTTTGGCGAAGTTCCGCGTACTTTCTGTCGCAGCTGCGAAGATAATATTTCTAATAGCGACCGATAACCTACAAACATATAATACGAAACACTAATAATCGTTCTAACATCAACTAAAATGTACCCGGAGTTAATAAGCTAAGGTTATGACACGATTCATACGACATTCCTGCTATTTCACGCTACTCGCAGTTATACTGGTAACTAAACTGATGGATTCCAACTATGTCGTTATTTAACTGTCGGAGTATTCGGTATTCGCTAGCGAAAAATAACTTGGCAATTAATAACGGTTAACGATAACGGTTATCAAAGAATAACTGTAACTGTGATAACGGTTACTCCAGAATAACCGTTTGGCCCACCTCTACAACAGATGGCCGAACTATGCAGTAACGTGCACGCAACGTTTTGCGCTCTTACAGCGTCTGAGTTAACTTAAATAGAGCATGGTCGAAGGGGACAAAGGAAAGATAAACAGAGAAGCCTGTCACATATAAAGAAGGTATTACATTTAATCTTGCTCTAAATTTTCTCATAAAGCGTCCAAAAAAGTCTTTATCTGCCAAATGAAATATTATTTGTGGTATTCATGAACTGAAAAATAGGGCTACCAACGAAATGCAGTCCAATTTTATGTTCCTTGTAAAATTTAATCCAAAATCGAATGAGTATGTTTACCACTGTCACAGTCTATATACCTACGTTAAGTAATTATTCAGAAGTTTTCCTGTAGATTTTATTTTTGTTGAGAATAATAACCCTCCAGATTCAAAACGTAAACTGTCACCTGTAGTCATTGGTACGATTTCAGGTAAAATCCCTCTTTCAGTGTTATTAACAAACCTTTTATTTTCATGTGGGCTGTGCGTGCTCACACAGCCAGCCCCTTCGTTTATATCTTTAATATTTATTTGTCTGCAAGCGCTGCCAACGGTAGGCTACCCGTAGACGCGAAGTATAACTGCACAAATAGTCACAAGTAATGTCAGCACTGCACGTAGCAGATGACGTTGCTTTCCCCTCGCCCCTCGCCGCCCAACCGCTCGTAAACCTATCTTTCCCCACAAACCCCGCGCGATTCGTCGACAGGCAGCAGAGGGAGGACTGAAGTGAAGGGAGGATGAGTGACGTTGCGCCGATGTAGTGGGAGATTAGATTAGATTAGATTAGATTAATACTAGTTCCATGGATCATGAATACGATATTTCGTAATGATGTGGAACGAGTCGAATTTTCCAATACATGACATAATTAGGTTAATTTAACAACATATTTAAGTTAATATAACAACTTTATTTTTTTGTGTTTTTTTATTTTTATTTTTTTATTTTTTTTTTATTTTTTAATATTTTTTTTCTTAATTTATATCTAAAAATTCCTCTATGGAGTAGAAGGAGTTGTCATTCAGAAATTCTTTTAATTTCTTCTTAAATACTTGTTGGTTATCTGTCAGACTTTTGATACTATTTGGTAAGTGACCAAAGACTTTAGTGCCAGTATAATTCACCCCTTTCTGTGCCAAAGTTAGATTTAATCTTGAATAGTGAAGATCGTCCTTTCTCCTAGTATTGTAGTTATGCACACTGCTATTACTTTTGAATTGGGTTTGGTTGTTAATAACAAATTTCATAAGCGAGTATATATACTGAGAAGCTACTGTGAATATCCCTAGATCCTTAAATAAATGTCTGCAGGATGATCTTGGGTGGACTCCAGCTATTATTCTGATTACACGCTTCTGTGCAATAAATACTTTATTCCTCAGTGATGAATTACCCCAAAATATGATGCCATATGAAAGCAATGAGTGAAAATAGGCGTAGTAAGCTAATTTACTAAGATGTTTATCACCAAAATTTGCAATGACCCTTATTGCATAAGTAATTGAACTCAAACGTTTCAGCAGATCATCAATGTGTTTCTTCCAATTTAATCTCTCATCAATGGACATACCTAAAAATTTGGAATATTCTACCTTAGCTATATGCTTCTGATTAAGGTCTATATTTATTAATGGCGTCATACTATTCACTGTACGGAACTGTATGTACTGTGTCTTATCAAAATTCAGTGAGAGTCCGTTTACAAGGAACCACTTAGTAATTTTCTGAAAGACAGTATTGACAATTTCATCAGTTAATTCTTGTTTCTCAGGTGTGGTTACTATACTTGTATCATCAGCAAAGAGAACTAACTTTGCCTCTTCATGGATATAGAATGGCAAGTCATTAATATATAATAAGAACAACAAAGGACCCAAGACTGACCCTTGTGGAACCCCATTCTTGATAGTTCCCCAGTTTGAGGAGTGTGCTGATCTTTGCATGTTATGAGAACTACTTATTTCAACTTTCTGCACTCTTCCAGTTAGGTACGAATTAAACCATTTCTGCACTGTCCCACTCATGCCACAATACTTGAGCTTGTCTAGCAGAATTTCATGATTTACACAATCAAAAGCCTTTGAGAGATCACAAAAAATCCCAATGGGAGGTGTTCGGTTATTCAGACCATTCAAAATTTGACTGGTGAAAGCATATATGGCATTTTCTGTTGAAAAACCTTTCTGGAAACCAAACTGACATTTTGTTAGTACTTCATTTTTACAGATATGTGAAGCTACTCTTGAATACATTACTTTCTCAAAATTTTTGGATAAAGCTGTTAGAAGGGAGATTGGATGGTAATTGTTGACATCAGATCTATCCCCCTTTTTATGCAAAGGTATAACAATAGCATATTTCAGTCTATCAGGGAAAATGCCCTGTTCCAGAGAGCTATTACACAGGTGGCTGAGAATCTTACTTATCTGTTGAGAACAAGCTTATAGTATTTTGCTGGAAATGCCATCAATTCCATGTGAGTTTTTGCTTTTAAGCAAGTTTATTATTTTCCTAATTTCAGAGGGAGAAGTGGGTGAGATTTCAATTGTATCAAATTGCATAGGTATGGCCTCTTCCATTAACAGCCTAGCATCTTCTAATGAACACCTGGATCCTACTATGTCCACAACATTTAGAAAATGATTATTAAAAATATTTTCAACTTCTGACTTTTTGTTCGTAAAGTTTTCATTCAATTTGATGGTAATACTGTCTTCCTCTGCTCTTGGTTGACCTGTTTCTCTTTTAATAATATTCCAAATTGTTTTAATTTTATTGTCAGAGTTGCTGATTTCAGACAAGATACACGTACTCCTGGATTTTTTAATAACTTTTCTTAATATAACACAGTAGTTTTTATAATTTTTGATAGTTTCTGGGTCACTACTCTTTCTTGCTGTCAGATACATTTCCCTTTTCCGGTTACAAGATATTTTTATACCCTTAGTAAGCCATGGTTTGTTACAAGGTTTCTTACGAGTATATTTAACTATTTTCTTGGGGAAGCAGTTTTCAAATGCATTTACAAAAATGTCATGAAATAAATTATATTTTAAATTGGCATCAGGTTCACGGTACACCTCATCCCAGTCTAACTGCTGTAGGCTTTCCCTGAAATTTGCAATTGTTAAATCGTTGACTGAACGTACTACTTTGGAGGACTGTTTAGTATTGCTGAATGGAGCTATGTCATATATTGTAACTAGCTGTGCACCATGATCAGAAAGACCATTCTCAACAGGCTGAGCATTTATCTGGTTAAACTTATCTTGGTCTATAAAGAAGTTATCTATCAGCGAGCTGCTATCCTTTACCACCCGAGTAGGAAAATCAATAACAGGTGTCAAATTGAAAGAACCGAGTAATACTTCAAGGTCATTTTTCCTATTACCCTCTTTCAGAGAATCTACATTGAAGTCCCCACAAATAGTAATTTGCTTCCCCCTGTCTGACAGATAGCACAACAAGGAGTCCAAATTTTTCAGAAATAGATGAAAATTTCCTGATGGGGACCTATATACAGTTACAATTATAAATGTGCCTTTATTTAATTTAAGCTCACAGGCACATGCTTCTATATGTTTCTCTACACAAAACTTTTTTGTTTCTGTACTTTTTGCACAATGATAACTTTTGACATATATGGCAACTCCTCCTCTCTCCATATTTTCTCTCATTACATGTGCAGAGAGCTTATAACCACTTACATTTACCTTATCCATATCAGTAACAATGTGATGCTCAGACAGGCATAGTATATCTATTTCATTCTCAGCTTCTAAATCTTCTAAACAAACCAGAAGCTCATCTACTTTATTCTTTAAACTCCCAATATTTTGATGAAATATACTTACATTATTTTTAATTATACTTTTATGAGAACCTTTCCTTATTCTAACATTTGCAGTACTCTCCTGTCTGAGTTTCTCATTGTGCTTAGGCCTAGTTCCTATACCAGTGGTCACATGGTGTTCAGAGAGGCAGATTATGTCAACTGGGTTGGGTGACTTTAATTCATCAATGGAATTACCTAGGACTGAGATACAACTTGGTGGAGATAAAATTTCTGGTGATTGGTGAAAATTTATAATTGATAGATGTGATTGGTGATCCAAGAGGGAGAGGGAAAGAGAGTGAGTGAACTAGAAAAAAGTGTGGAGTGTGCTATCTGTGAAGAGTTTGAAGTACCATTTCATTGAAATTGAGTGGTTAGTTCACACTTCACGGAAGTGAAGCGTTCATTTGAACTACTCATTCACGAGCTCCCCATCACTACTTGAGTGGAGGAAAATTGGAGCTCTGAGATGCGGCAATCTAAAGGAGGATTCACACAGTCAATAACATTTTCAAACCGACAATATATTGACTGACTGAGGGCGCGTATTGACGTATTGTTAATATAGATGAGACACGAAATCTCGTAGGAGGCAAGCGACTGTGATTTTATTATCCTGTAGTACTGTATTGGAGCTGAATAGGACGCGTCAGGTAAGTCATAAAGCAGGTGGAAAATGACTTTATTAGTCAAATTTCTCATGTGACGTGTTTCGGATTTATTTCTAGAATCTGATATCGAAGTGCACAGAGGGTACCAGGATACGAGCAATTCTAGATGTATATTAACATATAGTGACTACTCACTATTCTGTCAGTCAATGTTAAATTACAGATTTAGTAAACATGCATCAAGTGAGGACTATGGATAGTAAAGTAATTTTTCACTGGTTGTGTGACTCTTTTGAGGCGACCTATTGAGCTCCAATATAGTACTATAGTAGTGTTTTCTCAGTACTGCAAATATTGACGAGCGATATTAATCGCCTTAAAACATTTTTAGCAATTTCAATACATATTGAACGTATGGCGTCAAGTGTCAACAGTTTGACAGTATTCTTCATTCCGATGTTGACACAGCTTCATGAACAGTCACATGGCGATAGTGTGCACTGTTTTCAATTCGCCTTCGTGGATATCACATCCTAGATTGAGTTTTTCATATAGTCTTCTAACACAAAATAATTTTAATAATTTTAAACATAAGCCATACAAGAATATTACTCATATAATATAGACAACAGGTTACAATAAGATTTAACTTGACCTCGTTGCGACACCGACCTTGACTTGCTTTATCAAAAAACTGAAAACACTTTTAATGTACTTCTGAGAGAATAATCATTACATGTAACATTTTAGGATGGTCAACAGAGCATTCTCTACGACAGTCCTGACTTTGTTAATTTGAAGATACAGTAAGTCTGTAGGTTGGTGAATTACACTTAACAGAAATTTAGGAAAAGGCTTCCACTTCGAAAAGCAGTCACCTCATATAATCTCTTGTCCACTGTGATTGCTTCTCTCAATGGCGCATTTTGTTTTCCTATTTTATCTAAAGTCAGCATTAATAACTTCTCATATCCTGCAGGATTCGTCGGAAATTTAATTAAGAAATCTTTTGGATCAATAGATCTGATCTGTCCGCAAATAAACATGCGACGGGCGCACTCCCACTATTATTCAACCATTCTCAGACAGATTGCGGATTTTTCACTGTTTTCTGCTGCTTGTGAGCGACAGCTGATATAATAGCACCACTTGGTTTCATTTCGGTGTTGAGCATCTTACCCTTGTAAAATCATATTGTGACCTAAAAATTTTTTTCATTATTATTGATGATTCAATATATTGAAGTTTTGTTAAAATAGTAGTGTCAGTAAATACTGAATGTGTGCAGGCCTCAACGATTATGCCAAAACCTCTTACGACTTTTTGTCAGGTCGGTAGATATAATTTTACTTTTAAATTTATTGAACGCTTCAGGCAGGCATCTCCATGCACACATTTTGCCTATGATCAGTTTTGTTCGTTAACAAGCCTTTGGCTTGGTTGAAATATGTGCTCAGGTCTTCTTCACTTTAAGAGCAAATTTCAAATTCTGCTGTTGAAGCAAGGAGAATATTTCTCATTCCTCACAACATATTTTGGTATATGCATGGCTAAGACATGTTGTACAACACTCCTGATTTCTGTTCGTTTGTAACTTCATGTTCTCAGTATCAAAGATGGATTTGAAGTGCAGTGCTTTGAAGGTGCAATGTTAAGTGAAATGCAGTGCTGTGCATACAAGTGACTATTTCAGTCATTATCATTGACACAAACTCTCTTTAATTTGTTTTTGCACTCTGTAATTATTCCGTTGCTTGATTCTACACATATAAAAAGTTAAATGAGGGACTATATATTTCAAATTTTGCAACATAGAGATTTCATTAAGCCCAAACCAATTGGTGACTGACGTGACATTCAATCATCACTGAAGTCAAATTCATACTGGCCATTGCGGCCCATCATGTCAAGGTGTATTCATACTGGCCACACGTCTCGGTTCATCAAGTTAATTCACATCATGTGGTCTCAAATCACACGGCTGTCCTCAACCATTCTTTTCACGATAATTGCGATCTTCATAAAATGATTGTACATCATTTTTAGAGTCCGAATTTGTACAAAAAATGACATTTATTGGACTCAAATGGTTTGCAGCTTGCAGGGGTAGAATGTATATTTGAGAAGGGAGACAAAAGTGCGAAACAAAAAAATGTCATTATTTGGAACAGAAGGATACTTCACACACTATACAAGGAGCTTAAGAAAGAGGGATCTGCATTTTATAACTATTTTAGAAAGTCAAAGCACCAGTATTTTCATTTGTTACTTAAAATTGCACCCAGAGTTACCAAAGGAACACAGTGTTATGAGCTCCCTTTAAACCCCATAAAAATTGTTTTGTGTAATGTTTTTGTTACCACTCCAGTGTAAACTTATGTGTGATAGTCGTATAGCACTTCTGTCCCTTCAAGATTTATATGTTTTCTTATGGTTCCTGAAGAGAGGCTGCAGCCTTTTCAGTAGCTGCAGAAGCAACAGTTTGGATGATTGTCTTACCTGACCTTGTAACACTAACCAAAACGGCCTTGCTGTGCTGGTACTGCGAACGGCTGAAATCAAGGAGAAATTATGGTCTTAATTTTTCCCAACGTTAAGCAACTTTACTGTATGGATAAATGATGATGGCGTCCTCTTGGGTAAAATATTCCGGAGGTAAAATAGTCCCCATTCGGATCTCTGGGCGGGGACTACTCATGAGGACATCGTTATCAGGAGAAAGAAAACTGGCGTGCTACAGATTGGAGCGTGGAATGTCAGTTCCCTTAATTGGGCAGGTAGATCAGAAAATTTAAAAAGGGAAATGTATAGGTTAAAGTTAGATATAGTGGAAATTAACGAAGTTCAGTGGCAGGAGGAATAAGACTTCTGGTCAGGTGAATACAGGGTTATAAATACAAAATAAAATAGTAGTAATGCAGCAGTAGGTTTAATAATGAATAAAAAAATAGGAGTTCAGGTAAGCTACTACAAACAACATAGTGAACGCATTATTGTGGCCAAGATAAACACGAAGCCCTCGCCTACGACAGTAGTACAAGTCTATATGCCAACTAGCTCTGCAGATGATGAAGAAATTGAAGAAATGTATGATAAGACAAAAGAAATTATTCAGGTAGTGAAGGGAGACGAAAATATGATAGTCATGGGTGACTGGAATTCGGTAGTAGTAAAAGGGAGAGAAGGAAACGTAGTAAGTGAATATTGATTGGGGGTAAGAAATGAAAGAGGCAGCTGCCTAGTAGAATTTTGCACAGAGTACAATTTAATCATAGCTAACACTTGGTTCAAGAATCATAAAAGTAGGTTGTATACATGGAAGAAGCCTGGAGATACTGACAGGTTTCAAATAGATTATATAATGGCAAGACATAGATTTACGAACCAGGTTTTAAATTGCAAAACATTTCCAGTAGCAGATGTGGACTCTGACCACAATCTGTTGGTTATGAAATGTAGATTAAAACTGAAGAAACTGCAAAAAGGTGGGAATTTAAGGAGATGGGACCTGGATAAAGTGACTAAATCAGAGGTTGTACAGAGCTTCAGGAAGAACATAACGGAACAATTGACAAGAATGGGGGAAAGAAATACAGTAGAAGAAGAATGGGTAGCTTTGAGGGATGAAGTAGTGAAGGCACCAGAGGATCAAGTAGGTAAAAAGACTAGGGCTAGTAGAAATCCTGGTGTGACAGAAGAAATACTGAATTTAATTTATGAAAGGAGAAAATATAAGAATGCAGTAAATGAAGCAGGCAAAAAGGAATACAAACGTCTGAAAAATGAGAGATGAAATGGGAGATATGATACTGCGTGAAGAGTTTGATAGAGCACTCAAAGACCCAAGTCGAAACAAGGCCCCGGGAGTAGATAATATTCCATTAGAACTACTGACAGCCTTGGGAGAGCCAGTCCTAACAAAGCTCTAACATCTGGTGAGAAAAATGTATGAGACAGGAGAAATACCGCCAGACTTCAAGAAGAATATTATAACTCCAATCCCAAAGACATCAGGCGTTGACAGATGTGAAAATTACCGAACAGTTTAATAAGTCAGGGCTGCAAAATACTAACGCGAATTCCTTACAGACGAAGGGAAAATCTGGTAGAAGCCGACCTCAGAGAAGATCAGTTTGGATTCCATAGAAATATGGGAACACGTGAGGCAATACTGACCCTACGACTTATCCTAGAAGCTAGATAAAGAAAAGGCAAACCTACGTTTCTAGCATTTGTATACTTGGAGGATGCTTTTGACAATGTTGACTGGAATACTCTCTTTCAAATTCTGAATGTGGCAGTGGTAAAATACAGGGAGCAAAAGGCTATTTACAATTTGTACAGAAACCAGATGGCAGTTATAATAGTCGAGGGACATCAAAGGGAAGCAGTGGTTGGGATGGGAGTGTGACAGGGTTGTAGCCTCCCCCCTCTGTTATTCAATTTGTATATTGGGCAAGCAGTAAAGGAAACAAAAGAAAAATTCGGAGTAGGTATTAAAATCCATGGAGAAGAAACAAAAGCTTTGAGGTTCGCCGATGACATTGTAATTCTGTCAAAGACAGCAAAGGACTTGGAAGCGCAGTTGAACGAAATGGACGGTGCCTTGAAGGAAGGATATAAGATAAACATCAACAAAAGCAAAACGAGGATAATGGAATGTAGTCGAATTAAGTCGGGTGATGCTGCGGGAATTAGATTAGGAAATGAGACTCTTAAAGTAGTAAAGGAGTTTTGCTATTTGGGGAGCAAAATAACTGATGATGGTCGAAGTAGAGAGGATATAAAATGTAGACTCGAAATGGCAAGGAAAGCGTTTCTGAAGAAGAGAAATTTTGTTAACATCGAATATAGATTTAAGTGTCAGGAAGTCGTTTCTGAAAGTATTTGTATGGAGTGTGGCCATGTATGGAAGTGAAAAACGGACGATAAATAGTTTGGACAAGAAGAGAATAGAAGCGTTCGAAATGTGGTGCTACAGAAGAATGCTGAAGATTAGATGGGCAGATCACATAACTAATGAGGAGGTATTGAATAGGATTGGGGAGAATAGAAGTTTGTGGTACAACTTGACTAGAAGAAGGTATCGGTTGGTAGGACATGTGCTGAGGCATCAAGGGATCACCAAGTTAGTATTGGGGGGCAGCGTGGAGGGTAAAAATCATAGAGGGAGACCAAGAGATGAATACACTAAGCAGATTCAGAAAGATGCTGGCTGCAGTACGTACTGGGAGATGAAGAAGCTTGCACAGGATAGAGTAGCATGGAGAGCTGCATAAAACCAGTCTCAGGACTAAAGACCACTACAACAAAACCATGTTTTCTTTATGTCTTGTATCTGGCCTCTAATAGTTCATGTGTGTTATTTGTACTGCAGTTAGGTGGCCAAACTACATAAATACACTCCTGGAAATGGAAAAAAGAACACATTGACACCGGTGTGTCAGACCCACCATACTTGCTCCGGACACTGCGAGAGAGCTGTACAAGCAATGATCACACGCACGGCACAGCGGACACACCAGGAACCGCGGTGTTGGCCGTCGAATGGCGCTAGCTGCGCAGCATTTGTGCACCGCCGCTGTCAGTGTCAGCCAGTTTGCCGTGGCATACGGAGCTCCATCGCAGTCTTTAACACTGGTAGCATGCCGCGACAGCGTGGACGTGAACCGTATGTGCAGTTGACGGACTTTGAGCGAGGGCGTATAGTGGGCATGCGGGAGGCCGGGTGGACGTACCGCCGAATTGCTCAACACGTGGGGCGTGAGGTCTCCACAGTACATCGATGTTGTCGCCAGTGGTCGGCGGAAGGTGCACGTGCCCGTCGACCTGGGACCGGACCGCAGCGACGCACGGATGCACGCCAAGACCGTAGGATCCTACGCAGTGCCGTAGGGGACCGCACCGCCACTTCCCAGCAAATTAGGGACACTGTTGCTCCTGGGGTATCGGCGAGGACCATTCGCAACCGTCTCCATGAAGCTGGGCTACGGTCCCGCACACCGTTAGGCCGTCTTCCGCTCACGCCCCAACATCGTGCAGCCCGCCTCCAGTGGTGTCGCGACAGGCGTGAATGGAGGGACGAATGGAGACGTGTCGTCTTCAGCGATGAGAGTCGCTTCTGCCTTGGTGCCAATGATGGTCGTATGCGTGTTTGGCGCCGTGCAGGTGAGCGCCACAATCAGGACTGCATACGACCGAGGCACACAGGGCCAACACCCGGCATCATGGTGTGGGGAGCGATCTCCTACACTGGCCGTACACCACTGGTGATCGTCGAGGGGACACTGAATAGTGCACGGTACATCCAAACCGTCATCGAACCCATCGTTCTACCATTCCTAGACCGGCAAGGGAACTTGCTGTTCCAACAGGACAATGCACGTCCGCATGTATCCCGTGCCACCCAACGTGCTCTAGAAGGTGTAAGTCAACCACCCTGGCCAGCAAGATCTCCGGATCTGTCCCCCATTGAGCATGTTTGGGACTGGATGAAGCGTCGTCTCACGCGGTCTGCACGTCCAGCACGAACGCTGGTCCAACTGAGGCGCCAGGTGGAAATGGCATGGCAAGCCGTTCCACAGGACTACATCCAGCATCTCTACGATCGTCTCCATGGGAGAATAGCAGCCTGCATTGCTGCGAAAGGTGGATATACACTGTACTAGTGCCGACATTGTGCATGCTCTGTTGCCTGTGTCTATGTGCCTGTGGTTCTGTCAGTGTGATCATGTGATGTATCTGACCCCAGGAATGTGTCAATAAAGTTTCCCCTTCCTGGGACAATGAATTCACGGTGTTCTTATTTCAATTTCCAGCAGTGTAGTTACCATTGCTGTTTGCAAAACTTTCTCACATAGAATCCAGAGAGCTACCTAACAATAAATAAGACTGCCACAAATACGTATTTAAACAAACAACCAACCAATCACGAACATCATCATATCTTTAATCAGAGTTTGGTGCAGTGTAAACCCCAATGTTCTACTGACCATACATAGGGTGTTAACTAAGAGCAGATGGAGTATGGTTGCATGGCATATGGGAAGGTATGACTGAACTGTTCACTGCTTCTTTAGGCCTATCTATGAATATAACTACCATGCATACTTGTATTTGAAAGTCTAGTATTTTATGTTCTTGGAAGAGTGACTCAGTTTATCTTTTCATAGTACAGTTTCTAATGCTAACTATGAAAATACGATAGCTTACACGCCTGTGCACTTTTTTCCACTTTCATTTATAGGATTGTAATAAGTGACGACTTTTTTCCTGGCTTGGAGGAAGTGGACAGACTCTACTGCCTCAGGACAAACTTGGTCTGCGTGTTTTATACCATTACAGCTGATCACGTGACATTCATAAAAAATAAAATCAACCCCCTGCCCTGCCATGAGTGTGTAATTGCTCTGTAGGTCTCACCTTTATCCACCCAGTTACCCTGTACGTATTTCCACGTTTAAAAAACAGAAATCATACTCGCCTTTTTCTGATACAAAATGTTTATTGTAGTTCTGAGCAGTGTCCCTAATGTATTTTCCTAATTTGGATTAGGCACTTTATAATATTGAACTTTATGACCAAAATGCAGAGTTCACAGGATGCTTCAGTCCATGATAGAACAATGGTTTAATCGCCACACAAAACAAATCACTATCTATCTTACACACTACTTCTTTGTGTTATGTATGGTATCGATCAGTTTCTGCAGCAGCAGATAACCTCAGTGAGACTTAGTTAGAGTGAAATCACTTTCTGTGAGAAATCCTCTGAAAATCAAAGTAAAACTACAACTGGATAGAGCCAGAGGTCCTGTCAAGCGTTTCTGATATCTGACATACACCGTTCTCTTTGTGAAGAAAGTACTAATGCCAATACCCAGCTGACAGGAACACAAATTCACTTGAGCTTTTCTAAAAGGTGGAGACCTAGACATTATCATAAGCCATTGTCACATCTATGTACGTCGATGTTAAAAACTTATTTACTTGGAAACCTGAGCACAAAACTGTCATGTTGTCCAATGTTTCTCCACTTTGATAAAAGTGATGTCACATCTAAGTACAGTGAGTTAAGAATTTCTTGGCAAGCTTGGTGAAAAATTGTTATGTTTTAGTAGATTCTTCTACCTTTAATAAAATCAAAGTGGGATCAAAATAGCTGTTCATCAGTTTCCAGCCATATCTCAATATGATTTTGACTAGCCATTCAAGAGCTTTTGTCACATTTGAGGACAAGGCTATTGATCTATATGAGATATGAATTTTGGGATCTTTTCCAGGCTTCAATAGAGGTGTTGTAATTTGTGTAGTCCATGCCTCCATAAGTTGCCCTCTTCCCCAAATGTCACTGAATACCAAAAGAAATAGTTCCAAAGCATCAAGTGGAAGATTTTTTTTATCATATCATAATGAACATAATAAATTCCGGGAGAGGCATTTGTAGAATTCTCCGCAACTACTTCCAACTAATGCCTGGTGAATATAACTAGTAGAGGATGATTGAAATTTGTTTCATGTGGAATGCCCATGGGGACTTCAGGCATGAGTGTACCCAGCGAGAGGCGCGGGGGGGGGGGGGGGGGGGAGAGGGGGAGGGAGGTAACTGTCCCACCTAGAAGATCTTTGAACTTCTTCACTTGGACTTGGGTGTTGTTTTTATGTAATCAGTACGTGGCAGTTGGTAGGGGAATTTATGGAAATAATAAATCTGGGCAACATGAAATCCGCTCTGTTAGAGGCAGGCACAGTGATGATACCATGAACAATATCGTTTCTCCTAGCTTTTTTTAAATATAAAATGCTTTTCTGCAGGAAAAATATTAATTTTAAAAATGTTTAATTTTTAAGACAGGCTTTTGCACTGTAAATTTGAAACAGATCAAATCATGTATGGATTTTGTCACTGGGCCACCTTTCAATCTGAATTGTTGCCTTTCAAATTCAGGAACTTGTAACACAATCAATTGAAATGCGTTAACACAAGGAATAATGGACTATTTGTAGAATATTGCTCAAGTGTGTAGGACCCATACTAGGTTGGACTAACAGTGTATGTTGAAGGTATGCAGATAAGAGCAGCACAAATGGTCACAGGTTTGTTTAATCTGTGGGAGATTGTCACAGAGACATTGAAGGAACTGATGACTCTAGAAGATAGCTGTAAACTATCCTGCGAAAGTCTGTTAACAAAGTTTCAAGAACCAAGTTTAAATGATGGTTCTAAGAATATACTACAATCCCCTATGTATCGCTCACAAAGCAATGATGGGGATAAGATTAGAACAACTGCTGCTTGCATAGAGGCATTTCAACAGTCATTCTTTCCACACTCCATTCGTGAATGGAACAGGAAGAAACCCTAATAACTGGTAAAATTGGATGTACCCTCTTCCATGCACCTCACGGCAGTTTGCAAAATATAGATGTAGAGGTAATTGTGGAATTAAGTGTTGCTTATATGACCTACTGGAAACATTACAAGTTGACCTTCAAGTCAGCGACACTAACATGCAGTGCAGTAAATGTGCCAAACTTTGGTGTTATCAGTCTTGTAATGCTGCAAAATAATTGTAGACATGTGGTAAGGAAACAGGAAACTTTGACCAGTTCCAGTTAAATATTTGTTTTGCTATTGACCAGTTTCAGTTATTTTATATCTCCATTGTCAAATGACAACGGTGTTAAGATACATATGTTAAACGCATAACATAATCAAGGACTGTGTGTTATAAAATCAAAGTACAGCATTTTTAGTGGATGATATTATGAAATAAGGTTACGTACACGTTACTAAAGGAACTATGATGCCTGCATCACAGTTATGCCATAAATGGAAGTTCTCTACAAACTTTTATTTTACCAAATTTTTTTCAGTTGTTCCCTATTACCACTATAAAAATACTAAGCCCTTCTTTTTTGAGGTGAATTGCCTTTCTTACTTATTTTCGACAGCAGTATGAAGGATGAATGTTCGAATTCTGCAGGACTTTTTATTATTTCTGGATGAATAGTGGGGAAATACTCTGTTGGTATTGTACACAAGTTTCTAAAGACATTCCTTCTCTGAATAAGTTGCTGCATCTATGTACAAGAGCAAACGTTAATTCAAAGTCCTGATTCTGATTGATTGAGTGCTACTGCATGGCAAAATACTTGACGGGGTGTATTTGTTTTAAATACTCTTTCATAAAATAACTTCATTGGCTATGTCCAAAAGAAGTTTGTCACTCAGCCAGATTCTTGATAATGATAAGAACAAATATGACTGTCTGCTACCTTCACATTGTCTTTTCTACATAATTTCAACAACAAAAGTCCTGCTAGCCTTATATGCTAGGGAAATATGAAGCAAAATTTCAGTTCCTTTTGTGTTATGATCGTGGAAATTACAGCTTACAATAGTACAGCCTAGCACTCCACCGTTACTTTTACATTCAAATTACTCCTTGGATTGAAGTACTTGACACACTGGAAAATAAAAACGTCAACACTAGTAAATTAATTATACTTTCCTACATACAACAATTGCACCAAGCATTCATCAATGACGTCGTGCGACCAAGAGTCAAAACACATTTCCGTCTTAACACATATCAACGCATCCTCAGTAAATATTCCAACCACCAGCGGCAAGAATGACATGCACAATGTAACAGTGTAAAGCAAAAGTCAGGCTGATGATTAGTCTTTTTAATATATCAGTTACAAAGTTTGAAATTGTTTTGTGGTGTTATTGTAATCATCAAATCGATGACAGGAATTATTTTTAAAAAAGATGAGTTTAGCTACATTACCTACTTTTTGTTAATGTTTTTCAAAAGGCAGGATATTTAACTAAGTTTTTATATGTAATGTAAACTAAGACATTATTTTATTATACTGTTATCTGTGAAGCAACAATAGCATTATTAAATATTTTGATGTTCTCTATATAAACTGACATAGCATGCGATATAGTGCAAAAACATATTCTACAACTACGTGAGTACTCTGTAGTGCACACTATTTCTTTACTGTTCCACTCACAAAGAGAGCTGGAAAAATGAACATTAAATCTTCCTGTGTGTGCTCTGATTTATTTATTTTCCTTACAATGATCATTTCTCTGTATTTCAACAAAATATTTTCGTATTCAGAGGAGACATTTTGAGAATACAATTTCTTGAAATTATTTCCCCACAATGAAAAATGCCTCTGTTTTAATAGTTGACACCCAAACTCGCACACCATATTTGTCTCACTCAATTTTATGAATGAAAAATAGAATATTATCCAGAGAAGTATCTCAAGGTAAAAATACATTCTCTGAGAAAATTCTCAATTTCGCCTGAATTTGAAGTATATTCACTTAGGATGGAGTTCTTCTCTACTACCTCCCCTCCTTCTTGAGAAGGTTCTCGGTATGTGTCGTCTGCCACATGTGGCACAGAACACTGATGTAATCTTATATGTCATTAAACTCGCTCAAACAGGCAAACTATTCAATGTGCAGATATCGAACTGGCATCAACGTGTTCTTTAAGTATTGCACTACGTTTCGATGTAAGTTTTACGTGCAGCAACAAATTATTAAGTCGATACCTGGTCAGTTTACAAAAATGCATTTTCTGACAGTGTTACAGAATTTCAACATGCGGGGAAACTTTTTGTTACTGATGTTAGGTGAACACATTAGGCGATCGATAGCTTAAAATTACATCACATTTTCATCTACTCCAGACTAGAGCTACTTCAGAGTTTTCTTACACAAGATAGTTTTGGTTAACTATGATGCATAATGGTCCATTTGTGCATCAAGTACATAAGCAGTCGTCTGTGCCAAAATCACAAATGCAAGCAGGTGGTCATTCACGCATCTGTGCTTACTCGCCATCAACTGGCTCATAAAAAAATCCTATCCTGTATCGTTACTGGTGACGAGAAATGGTGTCTTTATGCTAACATAAGGAAAAGAAGGAGTGGTTAAGCCCAAACAAAGCAGTGACTTCCCAAACAAGGCCTGTACACATTTACAAAAGATAATTTTGTGCATCTACAACTACATACATACTCCACAATCCACCATACGGCACGTGGCGGGGGGTACCTCGTACCACAACTAGCATCGTATCTCCCTGTTCCACTCCCAAACAGAACGAGGAAAAAATGACTGCCTATATGCCTCTGTACGAGCCCTAATCTCTCTTATCTTATCTTTGTGGTCTTTCCGCGAAATATAAGTTGGCGGCAGTAAAATTGTACTGCAGTCAGCCTCAAATGCTGGTTCTCTAAATTTTCTCGGTAGCGATTCACGAAAAGAGCGCCTCCTTTCCTTCAGATACTCCCACCCGAGTTCCTGAAGCATTTCCGTAACACTCGCATGATGATCAAACCTACCAGTAACAAATCTATCAGCCCGCCTCTGAATTGCTTCTATGTCCTCCCTCAATCCGACCTGATAGGGATCCCAAACGCTCGAGCAGTACTCAAGAGTAGGTCGTATTAGTTTTTTATTAGCGGTCTACTTTACAGATGAACCACATCTTCCCAAAATTCTACCAATGAACCAAAGACGACTATCCACCTTCCCCACAACTGCCATTACATGCTTGTCCCACTTCATATCGCTCTGCAATGTTACGCCCAAATATTTAATTGACATGACTGTGTCAAGCGCTACACTTCTAATGGAGTATTCAAACATTACGGGATTCTTTTTCCTATTCATCTGCATTAATTTACATTTATTTATATTTAGAGTTAGCTGCCATTCATTACACCAATCACAAATCCTGTCCAAGTCATCTTGTATCCTCCTACAGTCACTCAACGACGACACCTTCCCGTACACCACAGCATTGCTATCCACCCTATCCAAAAGATCATTTATGTAGATAGAAAACAACAGCAGACCTACCACACTTCCCTGGGGACTCCAGATGATACCCTCACCTCCGATGAATACTCACCATTGAGGACAACGTACTGGGTTCTATTACTTAAGAAGTCTTCGACCCACTCACATATTTGGGAACCAATCCCATATGCTCGTACCTTAGTTAGGAGTCTGCAGTGGGCACCGAGTCAAACTCTTTCTGGAAGTCAAGGAAAATGGCATCCGTCTGATACCCCTCACATGGTTCACAAGATATCATGTGGAAAAAGGCGAGTTGCGTTTCACAGGAGCGATGCTTTCTAAAGCCATGCTGATGCATGGACAACAACTTCTCTGTCTCAAGGAAATTCATTATATTCGAACTGAGAATATGTTCGAGAATCCTGCAACAAACCGATGTTAAGGATATTGGTCTGCAATTTTGAGGATCCGTCCTTGTACCCTTCTTATATACAGGCATCACCTGCGCTTTTTTCCAGTCGCTCGGGACTTTACGTTCGGCAAGAGATTCGCGATAAATGCAAGCTAAATAAGGAGCCAATGCAGTAGAGTGCTCTCTGTAAAACCGAATAGGAATCCCATCAGGACCTGGCGATTTATTTATTTTCAACCCATTCAGCTGCTTCACAACCCCAGGGATGTGTATCACTATGTCCTCCATACGGGAATCTGTACGAGACTCGAACGGCGGCATGTTTGTACGATCCTCCTGCGTGAAAGATTTCTCAAATGGTAAATTTAAAATTTCAGCTTTCGTTTTGCTGTCTTCCGTTGCCAGGCCAGACTGATCAGTGAGTGACTGGATGGAAGCCTTCGACCCAAATACCGATTTTACGTAAGACCAGAATTTCCTTGGGTTTTCAGCAAGATCTTTTACTAAGGTATGACGGTGGTAGTGGTTGTATGCTTCACGCATTGCTCTTTTTACAGCATCAGGAATTTCTACTAACTTTTGCCTGTCCTCATTCTCCTGATCTTTCTTGTACCACGAATGCAACTGTCTTTGCTTCCTGAGCATTCTCCGAATTGCGCTGTTAAGCCACGGTGGGTCTTTTCCGTCCGTAACCCACGTTTTCGGCCCATACCTCTCCAATGCATGATTTACAATGTGCTTAAAATTTGGCCATAATGCTTCCACGTCCATCGTATCGCAAGTAAATGAAGTCGATTCATGATGCTAACAACTCCTTATCTGCTCTTTCTAGTAAGAATACTCTCCTAGCCTTCTTGACCGACTTTTTAACTTTCTTAACCATAGTCTTAATGACAACATCTTTATCACTAATCCCTGTCTCAACACTGACACCCCCGATGAGGTCTGGTCTGTTCGTGGCTACCAGATCTAAAATGTATCCATTACGCATTGGCTGTCGATTTAGCTGCTCAAGACAGTTTTCGGATAATGTGTGTTCAAAAGTAATTCACATGACGCCTTGTCTGTACCACCTGTAATGAATCCATAGACATCCCAGTCTATACTAGGTAGGTTGAAGTCGCCTCCGACTAATATAGCATGATCCGGATACTTCTGCGATACAGAGTGTAGACTCCCTTTGAATGATTCTATAACTGTCACGGTTAACCTGGTGTCCGATAATAACACCCAACAATTAACTTTATTTCTCCTAGCCCTGTTAAACGTGTCCAGATAACTTCACAATCACACTCTACTTCGACCTCAGTAGACACAATATTTTTGTCAACTGCAATGAAGACACCACCTGCTAAGGTGTATAATCTGTCTTTCCGATACATGTTCCAACCCTTACTAAATATTTCAGAACTTCCTATCTCAGGGTTCAGGCAGGTCTCAGTCCCGAGAATAAATTGCGCGCCACACGCTTCCTGGAGGGCAGTAAATTCAGGAACTTTATTCCGAACACTCTGAAAATTTACTGGTAATATTTTGAGAGCTGAAGTGTCTTTACACTGAGCGCATCCTGATTTCCCTGCCTGCACGTCGACTGGTGAGTGTTCATCAGGACACCTCGCACTACTGCCTAGCCTAAAAAAAAACCCATGTGCACGCCACAAGTACTCTACTACCCGAGTAGCCGCTTCCTTTGTTTAGTGCACTCCTGACCTACCTAGGGGCATCATACAATTCTCCACTCAATAACGCAAGTCTAGAAATCTGCAGCCAAGACCGTCACAGAGTCGATGAAGCCTCTGGTTAAGACCCTCCACTCGGCTCCAAACCAAAGGACGCCGATTCACTCTGGGAAAGGTGCTGCAAATAGAGAGCTCTGCTTGCACCCCACGTGCGAGGCCAGCAGTCTTCACCAAATCCACCAGCCGCCTGTATGAAGTGAGGATCGCCTCAGAACCCAAGCGACAGGCATCATTGGTACCAACGTGAGCAACTAATTGCAGACGACAGCACCCCATACGCTCAATAGCCGCAGTCAAGGCCGCCTCCACATCTTGGATGAGGCCCCCCGGCGGACAAACCGAGTGCACGTTCGAATTCTTTCTAGCCCTGTACACCATTTCCCTAAGGGTCTCCATCACCCAACTAACGTTGGAGCTCCCAATAACCAGCAAGCGTTTGCCCCTGTGTGGCTGCTCGGGCCCTGCTGAAGGAGTGGACACCTGCTCACCGACAGGATAAACGGGCGAGGTCAGCCGGCCAGCCTCCACCTTGACCCTCCGCCTTGAGCGACGTGAACGCGTTGCAGTCCGCCACTCACCCAGAGGTGAGGGCGACCCCAACACGCCGGGTACACTAGAAGATGCCTCGGCGGCAGCAAGCGACACCTGGGGTGTCTCAAGCGACGCGCCAGACCCTCCGCCATTGCTGCACCTCGAGGCAGCAGCCTGAAGGCGGCTGACCGTGGCCATCAGGACGTTCAGGTGCCCGCGAACCGCGGCCAGTTCCTCCTGCGCCCGCACACAGCACATCTGGTGGAACAGCGATGATGTGGTGTACTACAAATTGCTTCCACGAGGTGTAACCATCATTGCTGACACGTTTTGTCAAAAACTGAGACGTCTTGCAGACGTAATCCAAAAACTATGACCAGGAAGGCTGGGTGAGTGATGCTACTCCACGATAAAGCCCACCTACATTCTGCCAGACTGACAAGAAACACTAAACAGTAGTTGAGTTGCAAAGTCGTTCCGCACATACCTTACTCATCTTGTGTGCTCAGATTTTACATTTTTCCACGCTCTATCGGACAATCTTGACCTTCTTTTGGTCTCCACAAGGCTCGACGAGCTCTTCGCTACAAAACTACGTGATTTCTACAGTCGCTGAATTGAAAAGTTACTCCAGTGTTGGAAGGCTGTTGAAAATAGACAAGGAGAATACGAGGGTAGTTCGGAAAGTAAGTTCCGTTTTGACTCTTCTCTGCCGAAATGACGCGATTGCGAGCTCGCTCTGTGTTATGTGTCGTTCGTTGTGATTGTTTGTAATGGCGGCGTTCATAAAAAATACCGCCGTTTGTGAACTGAGATCTGTGATTCGTTTTCTGAATGTTAAGAACGTTAACCCAAGCGCCATTCATCGATAAATCTGCGAAGTTTATAGAGAAAATGAAATGAGTGCTTCAATGGTGGAGATGGGTCCCACAGTTTAAGGAAGGGCGTGATCGGAGGCATCACGAAGAATGAAACGGACGTCCATCTGTGGTTTCTGATGAACTGGTTTGTGCACTCAAAGAAATGATTAACAAAAACCGTAGATTTATGATTCATGTCATTGCTCGTCAACTTGCAAAAATTTCACGAACAGTAGTGTACGAGACTGCTACTGAAGCTCAGAGGAATGCTCTCAAAATGTTTGGTTTTCACTCACGACAACGCCTGACTACACACTACGTATGTGACAAAACAACTCCTTCAGAGATTTGACTGGGACGTTTTTGGCCATCCTCCCTTCAGTTCCGACCTCTCTCCTAGCGATTTTCATCTGTTTCGGCATCTGAAGTCGTTCCTTAGTGATAAACGCTTCAACAACGATGAATAAGTAAACAAAAAATGTAACGACATGATTGACAATATAGGCGGCAATATTCTAGGACAAAGAAACATAGAAACATATACCAACCTATGAGAAATGCCTGGAAAATAACAGGGGCTATGTTGAAAAGTAGCGCAAATGTTAGAGATTTTTGTGAAATAAATTACTTTATCTGTGTTCGACTCCTTTTTAATTACCAAACGGAACTTACTTTCTGAATTACCCTCGTATATTATTGATGATTAAAGTCCCTGTTACGTGTGTCTGTGGTGTTTATTAAACTTATTGAAAACGCTACAAACTTATGCACCAACCTACTGCATCTGCTACAACCATACAAAAACGAAGGAGAACCTATTGTTGTCAACACCAATTGAAGGAAGTGCACTCTGAAGAAGGTAACACATTCCTGTCGCTAGCTGACGTACCAGCCACTGCTTGTGTAGAGAAACGGCACTGATGTAATGTGTTTATGCACTGTGAGCATGTTGATAATTGTAGGATAATTGTTGACACTTAACAAAACAGGGTACGAAATGTTGGCTGCCACGCACCTACCTGCTTCTCCTTAATGGGTTTTCATGGTTAAATCGAATATAAGACCATATTTTTAAACAAATCACTAAAGTAGTTTGGGGCTCCCCAAAATATTGGGAACCTTCTCACAGAGCCCCGCCCTCGCTCCTCCACTCACACCGCATTGCGTGGCAGTTATTTGCGCCACTGAACCTGTGAAATTTTTCTAAATTTAGAGAATAAAGTACATTATTCATTTTATTTACACAGGCCACTGCCTCCCTTTTTCAGGATAATACAAAACGAGCTGTCTTCCGTTGAACGTTTCAGATGTCCTCCATCAGTGCTATCTGGTAATGGGTCCCACACAGCGCTGCAGTACTCAAGCAGAGGACAGATAAGTGTAGTATAGAGAGTGTCTTCAGTAGACCTGTTGCATCTTCTAATTGTGCTGCCAATAAATCGCAGTGTTTGTTAAGCTTTCCCCTCAACATTTCTATGTGATCCTTCCAATTTAAGTTGTTTGTGTTTGTAATTCCTAGATATTTCGTTGAATTGGCAGCGAATGAACTTGTGTGATCTGTAGTGTTGCCGAAATGTTGCGGATTCTGTTTAGGACTCGCGATGACCTCACACTTTTCATTGTTCAGGGCCACTTTTGGCACTACACTGATATTTTGTTTACATAATTTTGCAATCGGTTTTGATCTTCTGATGACTTTACAGACAGTAAATGAGAGCATCATCTACAAAAAGTTTAAGATGACTGCTCGGATTGTCTCCTAAATCAATAAATTCATTAGGAACAGCAAAGGTTTTCCTTCCGAAATTGATTATACTTATACTGGAATAGCTCTGCTGACAACATGTAATGAAATATGCTTGAAATGTATTCAGAGAGTTACAACAGGAAATTGCTTTAGTTCCAGACAGAAATTCATTGCTGCCTGAATTACGAATCCTATCTGCTTTGTGGTGAATTTGTCAAAAATCATAGTAGTTTATACGACAGTTCACAAACTACAATAATAATTTCTTATAGCTTAGGAACTGATGGAAGAAATAATATAGGTACTTGGCGCTTGAGAGTTATAATATTTATGATAAATCTATCTCCCTGCCATTTATCTTAACTCTGTTTTCATGGTAAATAGTAGGAAATAAATTATTTTTAACTGTTTTGTAAAGTAAACTGTTCATTAGAGGAAAAGAAGTCGAAATAGTGGCAGTGGGAATGATGACGATCATAACAAAAATGAAGAGTCATGATCAACACCTAAAGGTGATACTGAACAACAATCAAATTCAACAACAATACCTGTAACTGTAGCAGTCTCTGTTCATAATTCTCAGTCAGCATTCTAAGTAGAGATGGGCAAACTGAAACACGTAACTGTTTCGAAACAAATGAAACAGTACAATGTCATGTTTCGATACGCTGTTTCGAAACAGTGGAACAGTTTGTGTTTTGTAATCTAATAAACCTAGACATTTTATCATCTTGAATGTCTACTGTGTAGGTATGTCCATATAAACACAAATGAGGTGCGAGAGCGCTAATCATATCGCTGAAAGTATGAAACTATCACTTAGGCGTCTTGGCAGTTTCGTATTTCATGCAGCAAATGCGCTGCTTTCGTGTCGTGTGACTTTCATACTTTTCAATTGGCTGAGGACAGCCATAGCTGAAGACAGAAGAACCACCACGAACGGAACTGGAGGTGGGAGCGAACTGCAGAAACAACGGATATGGTACTGGGATTCCCACATTCCGCTAGTATGGGAATATACCCATCCTGCTAATTCCCATGCACACAAAGGGAATCATTGTGGATAATAGGCACAGTGACTACAGACTCACAAATAATGCCAAATAATTCGAATAAATAACAAAATATAACAGAAAAAATTTTGTCTTTCAAGGTGTTTCGAACTATTACTGTAAATTCACCATGCTTCCCAGCCCTTCCCGTTCACCATTACACTATCAGTGATATGTCAAACAGATTGCTTGCAATTATACCTACATTAAATTTATGTATATGTATAATAACTGTCACTCTACCCCTTTTTTTATTCATAATGTTCTAGGTTTACTTGTGTTTCTTAACATGATTACTGTACTTGAACAGAGAAACGTATGTTATAAAAAAAGTGTAATTTAACTCAATGATTTTCACATATTTATTATTTTGAATGTGAATAGTATACGTTGTTTTATTGTTTGGTTAATGTTTATAAAGCAAATGTTACGCCATTTCGGAATAGGACAGTCATCTAGAAACGAAGCTTTATTTTCGGATATCTTAAGCTTCATGCTATTGCTTGTCAAAACGATTTCGACACTCTTGAAAGTGTTTCACGAAGTGGTATGTTGTGTTTCAGTACCTGTGCCGAGCCCGAATCTCGTCCGACACAGAGCGGAATGAAAAATCACTGTTTCGATACAATCAGTCCGTTCCAAGCACAGGTGGACTGAAACAGCCTTATTTTGAAACAACGATACAGTTTCTGTGTCTGGCTCCAGATCGAATCTGGTCCGGATATCCGAGACAGGGGCGGAATGAAACACCACTGTTTCGAAACAGTGAACCACAGCCGTTCCGAAACACTGAAACAGTTCCACGTATCGATACACTGTATTGAAACATACAAACAGTGGCCAAGTCTAATTCTAAGCAGCTTGTATGTTCAAAGACGATTCAGAAACTGCAGTTAAAAGTGACTGCAATGAAAATGATCTGGTGTAATTGTCCTGATATCAGTGGAAAAGAAGAAGGAGCTCTTACTAAATTCTTGGATCCCTTCATGGAAATATGATTTTGAAAGCGATGCAGCCTGTTTGCAAAAAAAAAAAAAATTAATCATGGCAGGTTAGATCAATATCGTCGAGGAGAAACAATACCGCGTAACTGACAAATTGCCGATTTTTCGTTTTTCTGTCAGACGATGTCGTTGGCCGTACGCGCATCTGCTCTTAACGCCATAATGCCGAATTTATAATTATTTACCATGAAGAAATTATCTAAAACAATACCGCGTATGTGAAATAGCAAATAAACAGATGGCAATACCGGAGAACTGTAGAGAATTAAATACTGCGTATCTACAATCTATGGATACTGTGAACAATACCGCGTAAATACAAAAGCGCGCGCAGCCACACATTGTTACTGTCTTATTACGTATTTAACAGTGCTCGAAAGTGGTTCCATGCTTGTAGCTTCATTCGTGATAATGGACAGCGATATAGATGACGATCTTTTTACTGAAAAAGAAATTGTTTCTCAGCTGAAATCAGCTTATGAAAGCGGAGGATCATCCCTGACAGTGACAGGCAGCGGTATGAAAATTGTTTTATTATTCACATTTGAATGTTAGTAGCACTGCAAGTGTCTTATTGTCATATAAAGCAGAACGCCCCCACTTCACTCATTCTGTGCTTTATTCATTTCTGCCAAAGATTTCTAGACTCTCCACTTTCTTGTAGGATCTCCTGTAAATGCAGAACAAACAAAAGGCGAGAAAAGTCGTAACGCTGAAGTTACATTTACCGAAGAAGAATTTCGTATATGGGGTTCTCGGTTACTGCTTCTGCAACGTCTAATGATGCAGGTAAATTTTCTTGGGATTATTGTTAATAGTATTACTGATGCCGTCGTTCTCGTAAATACATGAATTTGAGCTTTATCTTTGTCTGCTTAAATTAATTTATAAATATTTTTCCATCTAGAAACTTCAGTGGCTGTATCCAACAATGTTCAAAATGAAACCACAGTCATAGTTTCCACTAGAGACGACAGTACTTCACACTCATTGCTATGCGATGGTGCTCATTGTTTGCCAAACACTCTGGATAAATTATCGGAAGATCACAGGAGTAATAATGATGCTGACGGTGAAGGCCAATAATTTTATGGTGATGAAAGCAGAGACAGGAAATGGAAGTCTAAACCACATACAGAAGATTGGAAGAAAAATGCCAATAAAAATCTGACAATGTGTGGACAGGCATATATTGAATACAAAAGAAGTCAAATTGGTAAAAGCATTCATGATACTCCAAGAGAGGCACGAAAATTAGGTCCAACATGTACTTCGAAGATGTACCAGAAATCCGTTCAAAGGAAGTGTCATCAGTTTTCTGCTGATGATAGGCAGACAGTGTCTAACACATTTTGGGAAACGATGTCATGGGATCAGAGGAAGGTTTATGTTATCAACCTTGTGGATGTAATTCCAACTAAACGTCCAGGGAAGAACACTGGCGAATCCAGGAGAAAAGGGACGCTCATTTATCATTTGAAAAATGAGCAGGGGAAACATAAAGTATGCAAAAAGATGTTTCTCAATACTCTTGAAATTAAAGAATGGACTGTCCGATACTGGCTGAGCAATTCCACACAGTCCTGATACAGAATCGTCACGACCTCGAATCAAACAGACGAAGAAGAAAGATGAGGGAACCTTCATGAAAGAATTCCTGGACTCTCTTCTGAAACTTCCGTCGCATTACTGCAGGAAATCCTCCTCGATGTTGTACTTTGAGCCTATTCTACAATGCCAACAACAGCTGTATGGACTCCATGTGGAAAAATGTCATGTGGAGAAGGTTTCGCCATTAAGTCGGGCTACCTTTAACTTGATTTTAGAATATGGTAATATTAGCTTATTTTCCTCCAAGAAAGACCAGTGCGACTTGTGTTGTAGTTACAGGCTTGGTAACTTGAGTGAAGACGTGTGGAAGCAACACACAGAACGGAAAGAGCAGGCAAAGATGTAAAAACATGCTGACAAGAAAGAAGCCCAGCAGAAGCTCTGCTCAGTGTACACCATGGACTTACAGGCCGTGAAAGTAGCTCCATTTTTAAGTGCAAGTGCAGATTATTATAAAACAAAGTTGGCTATACCTAACTTTACAATGTATAATTTAGAAAGTCGTGATGCAGTATGTTACTGGTTCGATGAAACGCAAGGTGATTTGGTTGCATCATGTTTTGCCTCATGCATCGCGGACACCCTATCCAGAACGATTAAGGAAAATCCCGTTCAAGTCATTCTGTATTCTGCAGCTGCATATATCAGAGCAGAAATGTGATATTATCAAACGCTCTTTTAAGATTAGCAATTGATACTGGAGTATTGATTGCACAAAAGTGTTTGGAGAAAGGCCATGGAATGTGACTCAGTTCACAGTTCCATTGAGTGCAAGCTTAAAGGACGTGAAGTTACACTTCCTAACCAAAACGCTATGATATCTAAAGAAGCGAGAAAAAAAGCCACAGCCATATGAAGTCCATTACCTAGATTATTCCTTTTTCATCAACTACGCAGAGAAAAGCTTGTGGCTGTATGACTCAATTAGTCCTGGAAGAGCTGTAAAAACTGAGCCTACAGTTACTGATCTGAGAGCGCTACAGTACCGCCCAAATAGTATTATTTACTACAAGTGCTCTTTCAACTAGGTGAGGCAAGAATTCCCGAGGCATCCGAGAAAAATACTTGGAGATGTTTGTTTCCCGAAACTATACAAGGAAACACTGAAAATCAAGAAATACAAATGGGATCATTTACAACAACTTAAATCTGTTCTTCCTAAAGATTGTCATAATTATTATGACAACATTCCTTATGAATGAAAATTATCGTGGAGATAACTGTGTGACGAGTATCAGTGCAGTGTAATTCTCTATTGCTGCTTTGAGTGACATATAGGATTTTTCTTGAAGAAATGTGCAGACAGGTATATTTATTTAAAATGTTTCTATGAAATCTTTCAATAAAAATGATTAATGCTCCAAAACATGTTCATTCTAGCTTCCTCAGCACCAAATACCAACGTAAATGTGTCAAGTCATGCTGGGAGACTGACAAATAAATACCGCATAAGTAACAGATCATGGCATAGATACCGAGACAATTCCGCGTAAGTGCCGTAATTAAGCTTTCTAAAGCGTTTTTTTTTTGTTCCACATTCTTATTTGATCCAGTACTTCACTGGAGTGCCAATTTATCGCCGCTGTGAAATGTATTAAGCATTTTAGACAGTTTTTTGTCTCTCGTGTAAAATTCTTGTTTTGCTACTTACGCGGTATTGTTTCTTCATTGACGATATGCACTTTCTTTCCTTGGGCCTATGTCTCCTGCGCCATCGCGGGGTCGGCCGTGTTATTACGGATTTGGCAGTGCTAGTTGAAGACGGTGGCCGGATGCCCTTCCTGCCACCACCACGAACACCCCGGGATGTAAGTAGTGTACCCCAGCTGTCAGCGTCTAGTGTAAGCCGTGAAGCAGTGCGAACATTCGTCAAATGTCTGCAAGTCGTGTAACTGAGGCGGAACAAGGGGACCAGCCCAGTATTCACCTAGTGGGATGTGGAAAACCGCCTGAAAACCACATCCAGGCTGGCCAGCAGACTGGCCTTAATTAATTCGCTGGGTGGATTCGATCTGGGCCCGGAGCACCTACCTGAGTCCAGGAAGCAGGGCATTAGTGCTCTCCACTACTCTGGCAGGCACTTAGATCAATATGCACCATGGCCAATAAATTCCAAGCTACTATAAAGAGCCCCATGCAAACACTGTGATTTCTTTCCTCGTATCACTGGCACTGTTAGAGGCATTATGGGATCATTTGTCATAAGGACAGTAACAAAATTCAAGAATAGGCGTGAAGATTGTCGGAAACACGTTAAAACCAAGTGTCACTTAACAGCGACAGCTGCAGCAATTAACTTATTTTGAACAAGTACCTGTGAACGTCCAACTCATAATGTGCAACAAAAAGTGATCAATGGAAACAGGCAAATATTGTCATCAATTCTTTCTTGCATAATTTTTTGCAGTACACATCATATGCCTCTTAGAGGAAAACAGGCAGATGAAAATATTTTATTAGATTTGCTGAATTAAAGAATCGATTCTGGTGACGACAAGTTACGGAGACGTCAGGAAAAGTTTCGCTGCAATGTTGTTTACACATTGCCAAAAAAAACAAAATGATTTGATAAATTTTTGTGGCAGTGTTATTAATGAGAATATAGCCATTGACATTAAAGAAGCAATATTTTACGCAGTCTTGGCTAATGAAACAGCAGACATAACCAGGAAGAAATAGTTATCGATAGGTGTGCAGTTCTACGATGGAAGCAAAGTGAAAGTTCGGGAAGAATTTGTAGGTTTTGTAGAACTAAAGTCACAAAACGCATGATTATTAACTGAAGCAATTGACAGTTTCTTGATCAGTAACAATCTTCTAGCAGTAGATTCTGTAGGATTAGGCTTCGATGGCAGTTTTACAGTGGCAGGCAGAGAGAGCAGTGTACAACCCATTTAAAAAAAAAATATTGTTGAGCCTCATATGTTCATTGTTCAAGTCACAAACTTAGCCTAGTGGTGAACAACGTAAATGCAGTGCCCGAAATTAGGAACACTTCTGCGATTGTAGAAAGCACTATAACCTTTTTTAGAAGGCCGACTACACGTCAGAAATATGCTCCCAATTTATTACATATGTGTAACACGAGATGGTCTGAAAAACGTAAATCCATCAGACTATTTTCTAAACAGTTCCCAGAGCTTGCGAGGGCTCTAGAAAAATTATCTACGAAGAGAAATTACTCAACGATAAAATCTGCATATCAATTGCATTCACCCACTGCAAAACCAGTGGTCCTCTTAGCTTTACAAACAATACCCAGATACTCCTTAGTTTTGGAGCCAGTAGCTAACTTCCTGCAATCTAAGTCTGTAGACATGAAAGCAGTGAGGATAACATTGCAGGTATCCTTGACTTTCTCAGTAATGACTGTAAGGAAGCAGAAAGAACAGCTAGCGAACTACTTTGAAAAGCGTAAGCAGTGCAGAGGAATTTTGAATAGAAACTGCTGATCCACTGTACTTGTAAGCAAAAATTCAGCAGTTCCCCATCGGAAAGTGACAGCGAATACTGGTGACTTTCGGTGGTAATACCATACATTGAATCACTCATGTCATCGTTAAATATTTGATTTTCACAAGAAAATATTCCACCTTTTGGTCTAAATAAGCTACATTCCTTGTATATGAGCAAACTAGTGTAGCAGAATTTCATAAGAATTGAGAACTGTTTAAAAACATTTATGGTTTGGAAGTCATTGCCTGAGAATAGGTCCTATTGTACAATTTATGGAGGAAAAAGAATATACCCGAAGCTAAAAAATTAAGGGACATAGAAGTCATTGAACTGTTTAATGGGACCAATCTCTTCCCCCCCCCCCCTTTTTCCCTTCTTAGCATGAGAAAAGCGCTACGAATTTTGGACACTATTCCAAGTACAACAGTAACTGCGGAACAATCCTTCAGTACACTTCAAAGAGTCAGGTTTAGAAGCACTATGAGAGATGAAAAGGCTTATGGGTTGTGCCTGCTGAGCATACACCGAAGTTACATGAAAGAAATCTGCGAGATATCAAAAAAGAAAGTAGCTGACAAATCTGCTGCAAATCCAAGAAGATTAATACCAAATTAAGGAAGTGTGTTGTTATGCAAGTGCATTCTCATGTCTGAAATGTTTATTAAAAGCATTTTTTTCTGTTTTCTGTTTTATTTGTTAAGAAAAGCTGCCTGTCTTCCTGCTTGTCGTTCCTTGAGCGTAATATGATCTGCCTCCTCCCCCCCACCCCCACCCCCACCGAGACCATATCCTGGGTATGTGCTTGACTTGAGGGTAAGATGGTGGAGTCACATTTCACACAAATTCTTCTAATCAAATGGGGTCCACTATGGGAGATCCAACAACATTAGGTTGTTCTAGAGACTGAATTGTCTTCCATACCTCTGAAATGTTAGAGTCCTTATTCTGTCTGCTACAGTAGTTGAATCAAGCCCCCTTTTTTCTTGTCTTGAGGAATCTCTTAGTGTTTGCATTTATTCTTCTGTACTCCACGAAACGTTACAGCATCTGTTCCCTATGGTTTTCGTTAAGGCTAGCATTCGTTTAGACACAGATTTGTAACAGACAGAACACATTGTTTCACAGAGTAAACTGCTTTTTTCCCCTGGGGTACTGTGTTGGTACCTGCTAGATCTTTGGATGACATCAGTGCGGCTTATCCTTCCCATGGCGTCCACGCAAGATTCTGTTTCTCAAATACTTCCTGTATGGTTTTTTGATATTTTTTCCAGCAGATGCCCTTTGTTTTCCATGGGCTGTTTGAGTAATACCTGCTTCTCAAACTTATCTCCAATTAAAAGAGTAAAGTAAAATTGTTGGAGAGCTTTCAATCAGAATGATCAGATCTAGAACTTCAATTGTACGAAAGAGGCACAATCTTCTGGGTCGCTGACAGCATTGCCCCAAGCACTGCAATCACAGTTAAAATCCATGACAGATGAGGAATGTAGGATGAAGCTGAGAAAACGATATATGCCAAATGTGGTCCTGTACACTATATTGAAGCTGCCATGTGAAATGTCTATAGCTACAGGTTGAAATCTCAGATTGTTAAAGTTAATGTGGATTTTGTTGTCTCATATGCTGTTCTTAATTAATAGTGCCACTCCTCTTTTATTTGCACATCTGACCTTACTAAAATGAATTAAATGAACTGGCATTTGTGGCTTGAACCACATTTTGTAACAGCGATATTGCTATTCACTTCTTTTTCCAGAGTTTCCCTGTTCGAAATTGCTGGCCTAGCATTCCATTGTAATATGTTAAGCACCATCTTGAGATAAGAGGATGCTTTTATCTCGTTATAGTCCATATTTTATTTCTTAGATAAACCTGGAGCAACCACATTTTACACGACCGCAAGCTACTCACTGTCTTTACTGGAAAAGATTTTCTGTGTTGTAAAATTTAATATTCCAGACCCTAGCTTTTCAATAAATGCTTTGTTCTTGCCCTCCCTCCAAGAAGTTGAACAAATGCGTCTCACTGTTGGCGAACAGCAACTTGAGGGCACAGTGTGTAAGGATTCTCTGCAATTGAAGATGCAGACAAATTTGTATTAACTAAGAGGTTGTTTGGGGTGGGGGAGGAGGGGGTAGAGAATGAGTCGGTGTAGGTTTCGCAGGTTTTCGTCTATTTTGAGGTACAATAATTTTTGTGAATCTGTGTTGTGTGTTTTGTGGGAGAGAAAATTCCTTCTCCAAGACCGATTTACTCTTACTATGGTCCTGTCACACTAGCAAATGGTCTGTTGTTTACATATTCTTCAGCTTCCTTGTATGAGATACCAAGGATAGCTGAAGCTTTTTTAACCTCCTGTTCTTTCAGATACATTAGATAAGATTAGCAATGAACACAACAAGATTTATACCAACAGACCTCTGACCAGCACTGATTACTTAAGTGACCAAATCATAGGCAACAGAAGTGCTGTTTGTGAAGTGGAACATATGACTTCACTGTAAACCACATACCATAAATTGTAACATAATCTGGCAAGAACTCTGACGAAAACGTGATAACACATGTTTGTCTCATTATTTAGTGCACAAAGTGATTTATTCTCTTGAACATCCTATGAACATTTGTAACAGGGACTGATTTGCATACTGAGTGGAGTGGCACCATTCAGCTCTAGCTCTGACAGTTCAGTGTCTGTTGTTGTTGTGGTCTGCAGTCCAGAGACTGGTTTGATGCAGCTTTCCATGGTACACTATCCTGTGCAAGGTTATTCATCTCCAAGTACCCACTGCAACACACCTCCTTCTGAATCTGCTTAGTGTATTCATCTCTTTGCCTCCTTCTACGATTTTTACTCTCCACGCTGCCCTCCAATACTAAATTGGTGATCCCTTGATGCCTCAGAACATGTCCTTTCAACCGATCCCTTCTTCTAGTCAAGTTGCCTCACAAATTCCACTGCTCCCCAATTATATTCAGTACCTCCTCATTAGTTACATTATCTACCCATATAATCTTCAACATATTCAAACCTTCAATTCTATTCTTGTCTAAGCTATTTATTGTCCACGTTTCTCTTCCATACAAGGCTACACTCCATACAAATACTTTCAGAAAAGACTTCCTTAGACTTAGATTTATACTTGATGTTAACAAACTTCTCTTCTTCAGAAATACTTTCCTTGCCATTGACAGTCTACATTTTATATCCTCCCTGCTTCGAACATCATCGTTAGTTTGCGCCCCAGATAGCAAATCCCATCTACTACTTTAAGTAATTCCCTCAGTATCACCTGATTTAATTCGACTTCATTCCATTATCCTCGTTTTGCTATTCTTGATGTTCATCTTACATCCTTCTTTCAAGACACTGTCCATTCCATATAATTGCTCTTCCAGGTCCATTGCTGTCTCTGACAGAATTACTTTGTCATCAGCAAACCTCAAAGTTTTTATTTCTTCTCCACGGATTTTGATTCTTACTCCAAATTTTTCTTTTGTTTCCTTTACTGTTTGCTCAATACAGAGAAAAGAAAAACAAACTATTGGAAAGAGCAACATGGGGCATTTCACAGACTTAAAAATCTTCCATGAATACATGCCTTCAATAAAAAATAAAATACAACTATTAGAAGTTGCGCTCCAATCTTTGGCACATTAGTTTGTATTACTGAGCACTGCTGTAGAGACATAGAAATCCAACATGTTGTATTATCATTGTATGAAAAGGCAAACTCTTACTGTAGAACTACTTCAAGGGGTGGAGGATCATGCATTTACATCAGAAAAGGAACACAGTTCAAATCAAGACATGACCTCAGTACCATAAGTGAAGACAAACACTTTGAAATATCAGTTGTTGAATTAACAGGGCTTGATATCATCAAGAAATTAATCATTTTGCGTGTGTATAGATCTCCCAGTGGTAGTGTGGACACTTTTGTCAATAAGTTAACAGAAGTTCTAGTTAAAGTTTCGAGTACAAAGGTCAACATAATTCTGTGTGTGGGGATTAACATCAACACTAACTCATAAATGAATCCAGCACTACCTTCACAAACATCCTTCAAGATTTTGGCATGTCCCTATTGGTCAATAGTGCAACAAGGGTTACCACAACGACTTCTTCAGTAATTGACCACATGGCCACAAATATGGACAGGGAAAAATGCGATGTAGCTGTAAAAGATCTCAGACTATCAGACCATCTCTGTCAAATAACAACAGCAAAGTCAGGCATCGAATCACTCCCTAAACTACAAGCCTACAAACGACATCTGTCAGAAATCAAAATAAATATTTCTAAAAGGAACTAGAAAAACAAAGCTGGGATGAAGTGTATAAGGAAAAAAATGAGAATATGAAATTCTCTAAATTATCCACATTGTTTAAATTGAACTTTGAAAAGGCATTTCCAAAAGTATGCATGTCTCTATCAACATACCACAAAAACAGATCGATAACAGCAGCTATTAAGAAGTCGTCCCAAACACTTAAACTCCTCAGCTCCATGAAAACATTCGCAATGCTCTAGAATTCTTAAATTTCTATCGTAGATACAAAAATATCTATAGGAAGGTGCTGATTGCTGCAAAGAGTCATTTAATGATAAAATAATATATAATGCAGAGAATAAAAGCAAAGCAGTCTGGAATGTTATAAAAAAGGAAAGGAGAGACAAACAAATGCAGAATAACATACTGCTAAGGGAGGGGGATAAAGTAATAAATGATCCACAGCACTTAGCAAACTATGTAAAAGAGCATTTTCAAGTACTGCAGAGAAGTTACAGCAAAAATTCCCCCAAACAAATATTTTACCTGTAAATAATGTTGCACTAAATACAATGATGTTACTTCCAACCACAGAGAATGAAGTCACTAAAACAATTCAAAAACTAAAAAATAAAAAGTAACTAAGCTTAGGTGAAGTACCAATGTGTGTACTGAAACAATGTATAGGGATTATACAAGTATAATAAACGTATCCTTCACATCAGGGACATTTCCAGAGTAGTTAAAACAGGCAAGAGTTGTACCTTTGCTTAAGAAAGGTAATGCAGAAGACATAGAAAATTACCGGTCCATTTCCCTGCTGTCAGCATTCTCAAAAATAATAGAAGCAATTATGAAAGACAGATTAATGAATTACCTGAATAAATACAATCTTTTAACTGAATCACAATTTGGTTTCCGAGTGGCAGAAATAAGGGGTCAGCCATAGTAGGATTCACAAAAGTTGTACTTCATGATCTTGATAAAGATGAGTGTGTCACAGGCATATTTTTGGAACTTACTAAGGCATTTGATACAGTTGACCACAAGATTCTATTGAATAAATTAGAAGCATTAGGAATGAGATGGGTAGCTAATGACAGGTTTCGATCATACCTAACAGATAGGGTACAAAGAGTAGAGATAACACATACTTCAAATAGATCTAAACATTTAGCAAAACAATTATCAGAACCAAAATACATTAATATAGGAGTTCCACAAGGTAGCATATTAGGACCAATACTGTTCCTGATATACATCAATGACTTTCCTAATAGTGTTACTTATGGTGAAAACTATCCTCTTTGCTGATTACAGCAATATTATAGTCACTGAGAAAACAAGAAAACTCCTTGCCGAGAAAGCAAATGAAACTCTCAAGGAAGTTTATGATTGGTCAATAAGTAATAAAGTGATATTGAACATAAAGAAAACTAATGCCATGAATTTCAGTTTGAAGAGGAAAAATGACAATGTTAAATTAAATGTAGATGGCACCTCTATAGATTGTGTAACAAATGCAAAATTTCTGGGAGTGAGCATTGATTCTCAGTTGAAGTGGTGTGAACACACAAACGTACTCGCAAACAGAATGTCATCAGAATGTTATGCCCTCAGAACCTATCATCAGTGTGTAATATGCAGTGCCTTAGTTACATATTATTCATATGTACACTCAATTCTTAGCTATGGCATTCTTTTTGGGGAACAAATGCACAAAATTTGAACACAATTTTCAAACTCCAGAAAAGAGCCATAAGAATAATAACCAAAAATACTATTTGAGCTCATTGTAAAGATCTGTTCAGAATATTGGGGATTTTAACTGCTCCATGTGAAACATTTACCAGTCAGTTGTACACATCAAAAATAACATTGGTAATTTCTGCACAAACAGCTCTGTCCATGACCATGCAACAAGAGATAGACTCAACTTACATTTACCAAAAAGAAAAAACATAAAACTCAGAACAGCATTTTCTACCAAGGAATAAAAGTGTACAATAAATTACCAAAAGAGATTAAAGAATTTTCAAAAATACATTTATTTAAAAAGGCAGCAAAAAAGTACCTGTTATGCAATACATTATATTCATTGAAGGATTACTTAGCTAAAACAGAGAAGGGGTTTGATAAAAAATGTTATACAAATAAATAATAATAATAATGATTGTAAAATATCCAACACTCCACATAACACCTTCACTTTATGTTATCTCTTTCTTTTTTTTCCTTTCTATAAATACTTACCCCAAAGCTACGTATGGTACAATACTAACACCTCTTCCTCTTTCTGGGCTCAACATCTCACTCATTATGGAGGGATGCTGACACAATTTTTCAGGATAGCAAATGGGAAGTTGTGGTACAGAAGATGTCCCAGAGATCACCGGTGTGTGTTTGTGTGTGTGTGTGTGTGTGTGTGTGTGTGTGTGTGTGTGTGTGTGTGTGTGTAGTGAGTTAAGTGTTATGAAACAATATATGTATAGTGTGTGCAGTGACTGATAGTGAGAAATGAGTGAACAATGTGGCATTACATTATTTAATAATTTTTTTTACAAATCAGAATTGTATACCAGGAGTGAATCTAACGATTGTCTCTAAGTAGAAGTCTGTAAATACATGTGTATACAAATTTGTATATTTTAAATTGATCTAAAATAGTAAATACCTTGACATGTCCTATATCCTTGTAAAAAGATATGTGCAGATGAATAAAGCTAATACTACTACTACATAGACTGAATAACATCGGGTATAGGCTACAACCCTGTCTCACTCCCTTCCCAACCACTGTTTCCCTTTCATGCCCATCGACTCTTATAATTGCCATCTGGTTTCTGTACAAATTGTAAATAGCCTTTCGCTACCTGTGTTTGACCCCTGCAACCTTCATAATTTGAAAGAGAGTATTCCAGTCAACATCGCCAAAAGCTTACTCTAAGTCTACAAATGCTAGAAACGTAGGTTTGCCTTTCCTTAACCTATCTTCTAAGATAGGTCATAAGGTCAGTACTGCCTCATATCTTCCAACATTTCTACGGAATCCAAACTGATCTTCCCCGAGGTCGGCTTCTACCAGTTTTCCATTCTTCTGTAAAGAATTCGTGTTAGTATTTTGCAGCTGTGACTTATAAACTGGTAGTTCTGTAATTTTCACACCTGTCAAAACCTGCTCTCTTTGTGATTTGAATTATTACATTCTTCTTGAAGTCTGAAGGTATTTCGCCTGTCTTATACATCTTGGTCACCAGATGGTAGAGTTTTGTCATGGCTGGCTCTCCCAAGGCTTCAGTAGTTCTCATGGAATGTTGCTACTCCTCAGGCCCTGTTTCGCTTTAGGTCCTTCAGTGCTCTGTCAAACTCTTCATGCAGTATCATATCTCCTATGTCATGTTCATCTACATCCTCTTTCATCTCCATAATATTGCCCTCAATTACATTGCCCTTGTATAGACACTCTATATACTCCTTCCGTCTCTCTGCCTTCCATTTTTTGCTTAGAACTGTTTTTCATCTGAGGTCTTTATACTCGTAGAGGTGATTCTCTTTTCTCCAAAGGTCTCATTAATTTTCCTGTAGGCAGTATCTATCTTACACCTAGTGATATATGCCTCTACATCCTTACATTTGTCCTCTAGCTATCTCTGCTTAGCTATTTTGCACTTCCTGTCGATCTCATCTTTGAGACGTTTGTATTCCTATTTGTCTACTTCATTTAGTGTATTTTTATATTTTCTCCTTTCATCAATTAAATTAAATATCTGTTCTGTTCCCCAAGGAGTTCTACTAGCCCTCGTCTTTATACCTACTTCATTCTCCACTGTCTTCACTATTTCTCTCTCAAAACTACTCATTCTTCTTCTACTGTATTTCTTTCCCCTGTTCTTGTCAATTGTATCGTAATGCTCTCTCTGAAACTCTCTACAACCTCTGGTTCTTTCAGTTTAACCAGGTCCCATCTCCTTAAATTCTCACCTTTTTGCAGTTTCTTCAGCTTTAATCTACAGTTCATAGGTAATAGATTGTGTTCAGAGTCCACATCTGGCACTGGAAATGTCTTATAATTTAAAACTTGGTTCCTAAACCTCTGTCTTACCATTATATCACCTATTTGAAATCTTCCAGGGTCTTCAGACCTCTACCACGTATACAGCCTTCTTTCATGATTCTTAACGAAGTGTTAGCTATGATTAAGTTATGTTCTGTGCAAAATTCTACCATGCAGCTTCCTCTTTCATTCCTTACCCCTGTTCCATATTCACCTACAACTTTGCCTTCTCTTCCTTTTCCTACTTCGAATTCCACCTCCCATGACTATCAAATTTTCGTCTCTATTCACTATTTGAATGATTTGTTTTATCTCATCATACGCTTCTTCAATCTCTTTGTCATCTACGGAACTAGTTGGCATACATACCTGTACTACTGCGATAAGAGTGAGCTTCGTGTCTACCTTGCTACAATAATGTATTCACTATGCTGTTCGTAGTAGCTTACCCACACTCCTATTTTTTAATTCATTATTAAACCTACTCCTACATTACCCCTATTTGAATTTGTATTTATATCCCTATATTCACCTGACCAGAAGTCTTGTTCCTCCTGTCACCGATCTTCGCTAATTGTTACTATATCTAACTTTAATCTATCCATTTTCCCTTTTAAATTTTCTAACCTACCTATCCGATTAAAGGATCTGACATTCCACACTTCAATCTGTAGCACACCAGCTTTCTTTCTTCTGATAACGACGCCCTCCTGAATAGTCCCCACCAGGAGATCCAAATCGGGGTCTATTTTATCTCCACATTATTTTACCCAAGAGAACGCCATTATCATCTAACTGTACAGCAAAGGTGTATGCCCTTGGGAAAAACTACAGCTGTAGTTTCCCCTTGCAGCCGTTGACAGTACCAACACAGCAAGGCTGCTTTGGTTATTTATAAGGCCAGATCATTCAGTTATCCAGACTGTTGCTCCTGCAACTGCTGAAAAGGATGGTGCAACTCTTCAGGAATCATACCTTTCTCTGGCATCTCAACAGATACCTCTCTGTTGCAGTTGCACCTAAGATACGGCTATCTGTATCACTGAGGCGTGCAAGCCTCCATACCAACGGCAACATCCATGGTTCAGTGTCTACATTTCTTATTTGCCTCTACAGTGTGTTATGTGATTTGGTATAAATGCTTTTTTATGATTTAGAGTGTTGTATTCTGCAGATTTATTGGTAGCCTCTCATGGAGATGAATCAATATTGGTTCTATTCTTTCCAACAACACTGAGGTTCATGATTCAATTTTTATAACCGGAGTCAGAGGTAAACATTAATTTCCCCAAAGTCATGGGATGGTATTTACCAAAACTGCTGTTGATTCCCTTGAAAAATACATAACAAGGCCCAACTGCATCAGTCTGATACCTATTGATTTTATTTTGATCATAGGCTATTTTCACATTTGGATGAGTAGTAATTTTCCTCTGTGCAGTTTGCGCTTCTTGCAGATGTCGTTCTCTAGTTGAGTTAGTAGCCAGTGATGACACCAACATCTCCATGTAGGAAAAGTGACATAGCTCTTTATTTTAAAAAAAAATTGTTAGCCATACCTCTGTTGAATGATGTCTAGTTCATTAGCTCCTTTGTTTCTTGTCGTTGGTAGTGTTGAGCGGTGATCGCTCACAAGAACATCAGCACCCTGAAGGTCATGTATTACAATGTGAAATTCCTTCTCATATTTCTTTGAGAATGAACTTGCTCAAATATTCGCACATTTCTCCGACAGAGATCTTTCATGTGTCGCAAAGGGTTATTACATGTATTCAAAATTTTCATCGAAGTTTCATCAGTACGGCAGACAACGACTTGTTACTATGCACAGCAGTTACGTGTACTAGAACTGCATTGTGTTTACATTTGGAAGAGGTATGGAAAAAGGAAATGTACTTGGGTGAAGCCATGGACTTAATGGCGAGATAATAAAAGCATCCAATAAAATTTGTTACAGGAGCTGCAAGTTGAGGACGTACAGTTGTATGAAAATTACTTGCATATTCATTTAAATATGTGTTCAGGAAAGATCTGGTGAAGGAATATTTGAGGGACTATTTTTAATTTCCACTATGTGATCATAAGTATCCGGACACTCCCAAAAACATACGTTTTTCATATTATATGCATTGTTCTACCACCTACTGTCATGTACTCCATATCAGCGACCTCAGTAGTCTTAGACATCGTGAGAGAGTTGAATGGGGCGCTCTGCGGAACTCACGGACTTCGAATATGGTTAGGCCATTGGGTGTCACTTGTGTCATACATCTGTATGCGAGATTTACACACTCCTAGACATCCCTAGGTCCACTGTTTCCAATGTGATAGTGAAGTGGAAACGTGAAGGGACACTTACAGCACAAAAGCGTATTGGCCGACCTCATCTGTTGACTGACAGAGACCGCCAACAGCTGAAGAGGGTCATAATGTGTAATAGGCAGACATCTATCCAGCCCATCACACAGGAATTCCATACTGCATCGGGATCCACTGCAAGTACTATGACAGTTAGGTGGGAGGTGAGAAAACTTGGATTTCATGGTCGAGTGGCTGCTCATAACCCATACATCTCGCCAGTAAATGCCAGACGACGCCACGCTTGGTGTAAGGAACGTATACATTGGACGATTGGACAGTGGAAAAACCTTGTATGGAGTGATGAATCACGTTACACAATGTGGCGATCCAGTGGCAGGGTATGGGTAGGGCGAAGGCCCAGTGAATGTCATCTGCCGGCGTGTGTAGTGCCAACAGTAAATTCGGAGGCAGTGGTGTTGTAGTGTGGTTGTGTTTTTCATGGAGGGGGCTTGAACCCATTGTTTTACGTGGCACTATCACAGCACAGTCCTACATTGATGTTTTAAGCACCTTCTTGCTTCCCCCTGCTGAAGAGCGATTCGGGGATCGCGATTGAATCTTTCAACGCGATCGAGCGCCTGTTCATAATGCACGGCCTGCGGCGGAGTGATTACATGACAATAACATCCCTGGAATTGAGTGGCCTGCGTAGAGCCCTGACCTGAATCCTATGGAACACCTTTGGGATGTTTTGGAACGCCGACTTCGTGCCAGGCCTCACCGACAAACATTGATGCCTCTCATCAGTGCAGCACTCTGTGAAGAATAGGTTACCATTCCCCAAGGAACCTTCCAGCACCTGATTGAACGTATGCCTGCGAGAGTGGAAGCTGTCATCAAGGCTAACGTTGAGCCAACACCATATTGAATTCCAGCATTACCGATGGAGGGCGCCATGAACTTGTAAGTCATTTTCAGCCAGGTGTCTGGATATTTCTGATCACGTAGTTATTTTGATTAAAAGGTATAGAATTTGTTCCATCAACAACAAAAATGATAGAAATGTGCGAAACAAATGAAGCACTTGATAACTATAAGCATCTGGAGTGCAAAAATAGGCAAAGAAGAATTGAAAGCTTTAAAAAAGTTTTTTATACTATCTCCTCCGTCCAGCTGGTTGCTGAAATATTGCCTGAATGAATTCAAAGTCACTGGTAGATGGCTGTGGCTGGGATGAGACCATCGGCACATCCCACCTGCTCAACAGCAAATCATCTATCTCGGGCATCATGCCTCTCTCTAATGCCTAGGCCCCACATCATGCATTTTCTGTTATGGCGTAAGTCAGCGCCAGCACGCCAGTTGGGAATGACAGAGAAGTGAAGGCTGTGAGAATAGGTCGGCCAATTGCACACTGATCAACCTCCCTCCAGGACAACAACATGACAACAGCAGCCCCTACGTGAAGACGACATAGCGCCCCACCCGACTGGTGGCAGCCCACTTCGATAGTATCTTCAACGTTAGCCACTTTGTTAGCCAACACATCGTAGCCTCTTCATTAGCAATCTCTAAGTAGCTCAGTTAGAGATCAGCTGTCACTGCAGTTCAGTTGACAGACTGTTGTTAGTAGCAGTATCTAGGACAAGAAGTGTTACTTGTGTTTGTCTGTTCTGAAAAAGACTGATTATTTTGTACGTTGCCCTATGGTCGTGAGACATCCGTGTAATTGCACTTGTGGATGATCATGTATAAAGGAACTACAAGAATTCTCAGATCAAAGTTCAGTATTCGTATTTGTGTTGTTGTAATAAAACGCATTAATATGAGTTCTTTGATTGTTTGTATATGGAACCGAGTATGTAGGATTTCTAGACACAATAACATGGCGACGAGATGTACGAATAACGTGGTGCCGACGATGAAGGAGCAATAACATGGCGACAACCTGTTAGCGCTTCGAACCCAGAGACACCAGCTACCACAGATTGTCTCTGTTTTGTTTTACTGTGGAGTTTTGTGATTTGCTGACGCCTTAATTCTGCCTTGTCTTTTCTTTGCAGGGGTGTGTTTACATGTTTTAGCAGTGTTTCTTATAGTATTTTTTTCCATTCAGTGTTTCCAGGTGGGCGTTGCAGAAATTTTCTTTCCTAGTGTGCATCTTTTAATTGGTTGCATTGTATGTTTAATCCATTTACCTATTCCAAAATGAGCAACCCACCTCCCCCACCCCCTACTCGGGCTCCTCAGATGCAAGTGATAGATGCAATACAGCTTACACAGATGTTTCAGTTTCAGATGCAGCAGATTGCAACCCTTCTAAACACAGTATAGCAATTATTGGCCAATCAAGCAACAAATGCAGTGCGACCAACCGACCAACATGTAACAATTGCAGCTCCAAGTGCAATACTGACTTTTCGCCAGTTTAACAAAGAAGAAGAGGAATGACTCAAGTGGTTGCAACAGTATGAAGCCCACATCATTGCTCACAAAACATCTGGTACTGCGAAACTACACTGCTTTTTGTCAATGGTAGGATGTGCAGTCTTTCACCTCATTCAGAAATTGTCCCCTAACGCCACTCTGAGTGGACTTTCCTGTGATCAGGTTGAAGGTTCTCTAACTAACTATTATGACCAACAAGTGAGACAGCTAGTTACCAATTCTTATGCAAGAAAAGATCAGAACAAACTCATCGCGAGAGAGTAACAGATTTGCAGGGTATGATGAGGAAATGTAAATTCAGCTGTGCTTGTGGTGCTTTACATTCAGATGTTATGTTGTGTGATGGGATTGCGTACAATGTAACTGATGTCAACCTTAGAGAACAGATTTTGAAGCAGTTAGATCCATGATTTCATCACACAGTGCAAATTCTAGATCAGTTTGATTCAGGTGCCGTAGTGGCCGATAAATTTGAGCACCCATCGATTTGCTGTGTTGGGTCGTCCGTTGTTCACGACTGGCCCAGTGGGCAACAACATCATGCACGCAGCCAGCCACATAGCAAGTTGTCTAAACAGGCAGCTACATCAGTGAATAAAATTAAGTCATACACTCGGTGCTATTCACGGCACAAACGCCAAGATTGCCCATTCAGACAAGCACAGTGTTACACTTGTGGCAAGAAAGGTCATATACAATCTGTATGTATGCAACGGAACAAACATAAGAATTCTGCCCACTCACAAAAATTTAGTCACAAGGCCCATGTAATCAATGAAGTGTATTCAAAGCCTGCTGCAGGCATTAGCAAAACTAGCAAGCAAACGTTTTGTTCATTTGCATCTTAGTGGAAAAAGTGTGAAATTTCAGGTGGATACGGATGCCTCTGTTACATTGCTGAATCGTAACCCGTATGAACTGTTAGGCTCTCCACGCCAATCTAAAACTAGCATGCCCCTGATGGGTTATAATGGACAAGACGGTCCGGTTCTCGTAAAATATACTTTGCCTGCCATGAATCGCTCGCATACGCGAACTGTGACTTTCACTGTGCTACAATCACACCATTGTGAGAACATATTTGGCCTTGATTTGTTTGGCTTTCAAATTCATGACACTGTGTTATCAGTGACTGCATTCAGCGCCAAAGCAGTTCAGCTAGTTTGCTGAAAGAATTCCCTGAACTCTGTTCTAAAGCTTTAGGAAAGGCTAACAATTTTGTTGCACATATTACCATGAAAAACAACGCTCAGCCGAAATTTTGCCAGGCCAGACTTGTTCCCATTCCATTACAGTACAGCGTTGCTACTGAACTCAAAGAATTGCAAGATAGTGGAGCTATTGCACCCATACAAGCTAGTCATTGGGCAAGTCCGCTGGTTTTGCTCCCCAAATCTTCAGGTTGCATTCGCCTCTGTGTTGACATTAAGTCTACAGTCAAGCCACAAACTGTGGCTGATACTCATCCATTGCCATGCCCAGAGGATCTCATGAACAGATTAGCCGCTGGTCGCTACTTTTCAAAAATTGATTTGCATGACTCATATCTTCAAATACCACTAGATGAAGAACCTCAGAGCATGTGTGTTATGAACACTCATTTGTGCTTGTCTAAATATTTGTGTTTGCCTTTTGGCAGTACTTCCGCACCCGCCATATTCCAACGGATTTGGACACCTGACTGCTCAAGTATCAAACTGTTCAAACTATTTGGACGATATTGTCGTAGCAGGTCGTACACATGAAGAAAACATTGAAAATTTACGTGTTTTGTATCGTGTGTTATCTGATGCAGGACAAAAGTGTAGACTACACAAGTGTGATTTGTTTTAAAACCGAGTTACAGTATCTTGGTCAATACGTAAACAATCAAGGTGTACATCCTCTTCAGTCACATTTGTTAACCATACGTGACCTACCAGTTCCTCGCAATGTCACAAAATTGCGGTCAGTCTTAGGGAAAACGAACTATTATATTCGATTCGTACCGATTGCTGCACAAATCGTAGCTCCATTGCACCGCTTGCGTCACAAAAACGTCCGCTTTATTTGGGCAGATGAGTACCAAGAAGTTTTTCAAAACCTCAAAGATGCATTGCTCAGTGATCGAAGCTTAGTTCACTTTGATCCTGACAAACCGGTTGTGTTGCAAGTTGGCGCTTCATCTTACGGAATCGGTACAGTGCTTTCGCACAGATTTGGTGATAAACGTAGGACAATTGCTTTCGCATCAAAGGTGTTGTCCAAAGCTCAGTGTAACTATTCACAAGTAGAGAAAGACGCACCGGCTATTGTGTTTGGTGTCACCAAATTCCACCACTATTTGTCTGGCAGAAAATTCTACTTAGTAACGGATCACAAACCATTGCAGTCCTTGTTTCATCCGATGAAGCCCGTATGAACTGCCCAAAAATTGCAAAAATGGGCTTCGCTGTTGCCTCAATACCAGTACAAGATTGTGTATCGTCCGACAGCTCAACATGATAATGTGGACTCATTTTTATGTGTTCCGATTGGCCCTGATACAGACTTTGATGCTTCTGCTGCATCTTGTTGTCACATCGATGCTATTGATTCTGAATTGCTTCAATCCTTTCCTCTAAACTATAGGAAAATTGCACAGGCCATGGAAGCTGATTCAGCTCTGAACATTTTGCTAAACTACATTCGCACATTTTGGGCTCGCTCATGCCATACCATACAGAACTCTGTATTGAGACGATACCTTGCACGTCGGCATAGCCTCGATATACAGCAAGGTGTGATTCTTGTTCAAAATGTCAGTGGACAATCACTGAGGCGTAGCGCTGTATAACGATCCTGACTTGGAGGCGGTTAATTCGGAGATGTGTCTCAGAGCTGGATAGTGACAGATGGTGACACGAGACTGGACGCACACGTAGTTTATGTATCAGCCGACACAGGACAGTATTGGATAGGAGATTGATTTAGTTTCGATTGTGCCCACTAGAGTGCACTAAAGTAATAGAATGTTTTTCATAAACCGTTCTAGTATTTTCATAAAGTGTTATTCTGTCTTTTTGTGTATGTAAAATATTATAAATGTGTTTTAGCAGTATGAATGAAGCGTGAGTGTGGTTTAAGGTTAATATGAAGATAATTGTTTAACGAGTTGTGTAGTAGGATTTAGTGTGGGAACATTTCGAAGAAGTATGGATATGGACAATGGGGATTTTTGTGGAATAGATTTGTAAAGTAAGTTTATGGTAAAGGGAAAGTTAATTCAGGTATAAATAACAATAGTAAATAACTTTATGCATAAAAAACATCAGCATATTAGATAATTACGTCGGTAAAAAGTGCAATCGTGAGGTTTACTATTTTGCGATTGGTTATGGATGAAAAGCGCGGACTGACGCGGGAGAATGTTGTTTTGCTATCGGCTGTTGAGTAAACTGACCAATGGCAAAGCAATATTCTTCGCGCGCCTTTCTCTGCTGGTAGAAAGGACTTAGAGTATTCTAGGGAGGAGTGCAAGCCCAGCCAAGAAACAGTTCGGACGTGAGTAGTAGTAGTTCCGATGGAAACGATAAGCTGCCGGGTCTAGCAGTGTTTCATACATCAAAAGTGTGGTAAAGTGGCGGCATAATTATTCCGATGGGCGTGTAGAAATTTCGGAATTTTTAAGTGAATTTTGTGACGAGAAAAGACATATATTCAGCGTGGCGTATTGAGCAGGTCGGTGACTGAAAACTGTGACTGCATTTGATACCGACAGACTTAATATTTGGCGAGCATTCTCAATAAAAAACAATCAGTATTTTTGTAGCTATCACGTTTTCGGAAAATACAACATCATAAACTTACTGACGTGAGTGAAAGGGATTGTGAGAGACTTTGTTTAGGGTGACCAGAAGTCCGGATTAATCGAGAGATGTCCTCCTTTTCAGCTCTTTGTCCGCGGTCCGGGTGGGTTTTTACAGTGTCTGCCTTTTCGCAAAGTTGAGCGTAATACAGTTAAATTTACATTTCGTCCCGTTCTATTGTTCCTTTTCTTAAATACTTTAACTACTGGAACAGCCTTCGTGATAAACACGCACGAAGGCGGTGTTAATAGGTGGCACCAGGATCGTCGATGTTATCGTTGATCGACCTATAAGCGAATTCAAATATCGATTATTTAAAAGTTTCGTTTCGTATCTTCGCTTTGTATTGGCTTGGCTTCCTGTAGTGCACGTAAATATAAAAATAACTGATGCCACACTGTCACCACAATGTCAATGTTTTCAATTTAAAATAAAAAAAATATTGCTCTGGAAATCACCACCTGACCACCAGTAACAATTAACTACTAGTTTTACCGGTAATTCCCGGAAGTCACGTGACTTGTCCAAAACTGACGGGTGGTATACTCATCTGCAGTTGACCCGGTTCATGTGTCCTCTTTTTTCTTCCTTTGTCCTCCTTTTTGAAGCTGTTTGTCCTTCTTTTTAAACCATTGCATCTGGTCACTAGCACAGGCTTGGGAGTGATACTTGTTCACCTAAGTTTCAGAATATATTAATTGAGGACAAAATTTCCAACCTTTCATTTGTGTGAAAACTTTCTCCCGAAACGTAGATTAGTGACTTAAATTGCAGCCTGGTTCACGTCGAAGTACAGTAGGTTTCACTCGGCCTTCCTACTGATGATCTGCTGAGACAATGTTCACAGGTAGATGCTGGTCCGTCGTAAAGGGACGGAAGGAACCGCGCGGCCACATCATGTGTGTTGATCAACAAAGCTTTGCAAAAACAAGTGTTGCAGTTACTTTACCAAGGACCCTTGGCGATTGTTGATACGAAACAGGTAGCGCATCGACATTGTATTTGGCAGGGTATGGACATGCAAATAGAACGGATGACGTCAGAGTGTCACGCATTTGCGGATAATCAGTCCACTCCGATACAAAAATTCTCTGCTTGGCCTAAGTCGCAATCACCATGGCAAACTGGGTACATGGACTTCGTGGGTCCTTTTTGGAACATTCGTTGGTTGAGTGTGGTAGACTCTTAGAGCAAGTTTCCTTTTACTATGCCAATGAACTCGAGAAAGTCATGTAGCACAGTTCAGACATTGTCCTCTATTTTTTGCCTCGAGGGTCTGCCTGAAGTCATAGTGTCGGATAACGGCCCTCAGTTCACGTCAAACGAATTTAAAACATTCTGTGAATGCAATGGTATACAGCACCTAACTAGTGCGTCCCTCCATACGCAGCGAAGCTTCAAGCAGCAGATGGCCAAACTGAGCACCGCCCACACCAGGGATCAAGCATTACAAATGTCTTTCTCACCTCCTATCGTTCACATCCACGAGATGGACATCGATGGCGGAATTGCTTCACGGCCGCCGCCATCAGACACCGTTCCACCTGCTCCACCCTCTTCAGCATCCGCCGCCCAAGGAAAGCGGCAAGTATCGCATTGTGCTGCATGATATTGTGTTTTTCAGGGCTTTTAGCGGCAGCAGACGGCGTGTGCGAGGCTAGATCCTTCTTCGACTTGGCACATGCATGTATCTCATTTCAGGCTCAGATGGACTGTAGCGCCGACATCATAGTCAAATTCGCCACTGCCATGTGCTCAGTGATCCTTCTGTATCTCTCCCTCCAGATTCACGGATCCCGAGGACAGCGCAGCCACAGCAGCTGCTAGAGGGTGCCATACTGACGCCGCAGAACGACCCTCCGCCTCCTCTCGTCCTATCAATGAAGCTTGACCCGCCATGCAGCAGCAGCCGACGCCTTCTACATGTGGTATGGGCCTCAGGAGTTGGACACGTACCAGTACCCTTCTGGACGTTTTCCGGGGGACGTTTCCACCACAGCAAAAGCCGAATGGCGGGATACGACCAGAAGTCTGATGTCCCCTGCGGCTATAGCTTTCAGTCCATCAGAGCATCCACACTCCTTACAGCATAAAGTCAGCTCCGGCACGCCAGTCGTGAACGACTGAGAAGAAGAGAAGGCTGTGAGAAAAGGTCAGCCAATTGCACACTGACCGACCGACCTCTGTCCATGACAGTAACGCGACAGCAGCAGCCCCTAGGTGAAGACGACATAAGCGCCACGCCCGACTGGTGGCAGCCTACTTCGATAGCAGCTTCAACGTTAGCCACTTCGTTAGCCAACACATCGTAGCCTCTTCATTAGCAATCTCTATGTAGTTCAGGTAGAGATCAGCTGTCACTGCAGTTTTGTTTATCTGTTCTGAAGAAAACTGATTATTCTGTCGCCCTTTGCTTGCGACACATTTGTGTAATTGCACTTGTGGATGATCATGTATAAGGACTAGAAGAATTCTCAAAACTAAGTTAAGCATTTGTATTTGTCTTGTTGTAATAAAACACATTAGTACAAGTTGTTTGATTGTTTGTCTAGCGAACCGAGTATGCAGGATTCCTAGACACAACATTTTCCACAATTCTAAGGCGATGTGGGATGCAAAGGCACTATATCTGTCTTCTTTGGCATGGTTATTTAAAATGGCCTTGACCCTCAGTGTTCTCTTAGCCTCCAGAAGCACATCAGATTTTTTTATTTATTTATCTTTATTCCTCTAAGGATAATCACAAAGATATGGGATTTATCGACCTAATACAATGCCAATCAGTCGGCCAAAGTATAACACACAGCATACATAGTCTGCTTTAAGAGAATAAGTCTTGTAGCCTCTGGGATAGGACAGGAATTCAGCCATGGTCGAGATTAAGCAACCATCCTGGCAGCTGGCCAGCTTTTCCACAATACCAGGTAAATATTCATTTACAAAATCTTCTAATTCTTTCTAATGAATTAAAAAATGTTTGATTATATTTTTTTAAGGTGTCCCTCACAGAAACTGAAATAAACGTTAGATAAAAGTTTTACAATGTGTGTGTGTGTGTGTGTGTGTGTGTGTGTTGTATGTACAATATATATATATATATATATATATATATATATATATATATATATATATAGTTTTTTTGGATAAATATGCATCCCAATGTTTTAGAAAGATCAGCTTTTGCCTCAGCAGTTCATCTTATTTCAGTTCCAATGAATCATGGTCCATCCAACATGTCCCATATTGTTTCCATGTAGCCTGGACTCAGCGATCAAATGTGGTTTTGCATTCATCTCGCAGTGACTTTTTTCACTAATAATACCAATACCAATAATCCTTTCACAGAGAAATACGTAAAAAAACTTCTGCTTTTAATAATACTGGGAATTAAATTTTCCATGTAACCATATTTGTCACAGAACACTGTTATGTTTGCTCAGGACAATCGTTGCTCTCAACATCTCATCACAGACAGAAGGAGATAATTTAAAAAAGATTGAATGCAGAGTACTTTCTTTTCCTATTTCATATGCATTATGTTCTTAGGTTACAATTACTCAGCACAATTTAATATAAACTGTTATAAGATAATGAAGTTTATCGTCAAAACAAAAGTGAAAAGAAGGAAGTTTTCTTCTTTTATTATGTTGAGATGCATTACATCTTCAGAACTTTTTAATTGATATCCCCAACTTTGATTTGTAAGTTATTATGCCTGTGTCTGCCTTTTCAGGTCTTTTGTTTTATAGCCTAATGCATCACTTTGTTTTTATTTCCTGCATTATATATGCTGTATAAAGAATGTCTCACTTGGAGGTTGGAATATGATTCCTCATCCAGATTCAAGATAAAAGTATATCTAGCAAAATCAGATACTGTCCATTTTGAAAACACATGTATAAAAATAAGGAGCTGGCATCACTGTCACACTGTGCAGCACATCAGAATGTACAGAGCAAAATGTATCACAGTGCCCTATTGAACCATCCGTCGTAGCTCACCAAGTAGACTGGTGGGACATTAAACCCCAACCACCACAGAGCTTTGGTTCGAATCCTCGTCACTACCGTTTTTTATTTTTTAGATGTCTTTTCCTAAGTTCTCGTCGTTTATAGGCAAGAAATCATTTTGTCACATGACATTGGAATCTATTAAACTGCATGCAGTGCACAACCATAAATGGTCCTGTCAAGTTCATGTAGGGTGACTGCAATTGAGTACACAAATGCTGAATACATCGATATGCTTTAGCTGCTGAGTGCATCCACTAACGAAGCTACTGGTGCTGCTCATGCATCTGCAGCACAGTACCCTCAAAGGCGCCATCGCAGTAAGAATGTTCTTTGCTACCTGGAGCAATACTTTCCGGAAACCAGTAATCTTTGTCCACAAGTAATGGACAGACGCTGTCCAAGGACTAGATGTACTCCACAAATAGAGAACACGATTCTTGACATCATTCGCCAATTACCTCAGTAAAGCACCCATGATAAGTCAAGGAGGTTCCAGATATCTCGAAGATTGGTTTTTGAAATATTGCACGATGAACAGCATCCATATCATTATGTGTTAACTCGACACCTGTGGCCAGAAGATGACATTCGACGATGAATTGAAGAAACTTAGCTGTACTTGAGCAGGTATTTTCAACTTCCACAGCAGTCATTATTGGTTGAAACACAACCCACATGTCACATGTGAATGTGGTTTTCAGGCACATCTTGGCATAAACTTGTGGGCTGAAATCGTGGGAGGAGTGTCATGGACGAAACAAAGTGGTCGTTTACATCTTTAAGTAGTTCATATTGTGTCTTAATGTTTAAATGAAGGTAACAGAAAGACATACACAAGTTAACGCATTGTGGAGGTATGAACTGAATACAGTTTGATGAATTAAGTGAAAAAAGTTCGATACGAACACGTATCAGTGACTCTGTATATTCATTCCCCACAAGACTGTGTCATCTCACTGAGCTAACAGAACAGCTCTGGTACAGCACAGAGGTCATGTTAACTGTTCTTGGCCATGCTGCACTCAGTTACAACGTTGTCACAGCCTCATTTTTAACTGCATTTCTATTAAACTTATTGGTGGGACTAAGTCTTGCCAGACAGACTTTTTTCTTGAATTGGGATGAGGAATCACATACCAATCACAATAATGGATTTTTTCTTTGCACTGTATATCAGTTTGTCATTGAGTGATTTTTTCGCTACAAGCAGTACCATCCTTTATTAAAGGAAATGTGGATTAGTGCAGCACTTTTTCAAGGAACTAAGAAATTTAAGTTTCTGTGAGGACTTACTAATACCCACTGCTATCCAGCTATTTTCCCTATCTCCAGTAGTAGAATGGCTACTTCTGGGTATGTCACCTCAAAAATTAATTTATGCAATGTTCAAAATGTAGAGAATTTAGCATCTATATTACTTTCCATATACACTTCATCCCAGGTTTGATATTCCACTGCCCAGAAAAAGTATGTATCTTATAATCTGAGAAAATCCTTTTGTAGACCTGACGTTTTGCAGGTCTCACAAAGCCAGTCGTTAGCTTTATTTCCTGATGCAAAATGTTACAATGTTCCTTGTCAGTGTCCACAGGCTATCCTCTTTTCTTTCTAGGAGGCTGTTCTTGAAGCTTGTGGCTCTCTGTGGACGACTTTACCTTCCTCTTGAGACTGTTTCGCACTGTAAATACAGAAATGAAAACCATTAGTTATACAGGGTGTTACAAAAAGGTATGGCCAAACTTTCAGGAAACATTCCTCACACACAAATAAAGAAAGAAGATGTTATGTGGACATGTGTCTGGAAACGCTTAATTTCCATGTTAGAGCTCATTTTAGTTTCGTCAGTATGGCTTCATTGCAATGTGATCAAATTGTAAATTTTCACAATCAACATGTGTGGGCTGACGAGAATCCGCACGCAATTGTGCAATCACGTCATCAACACAGATTTTCTGTTAACGTTTGGGCAGGCATTCTTGGTGATGTCTTGATTGAGCCCCATGTTCTTCCACCTACGCTCAATGGAGCACGTTATCGTGATTTCATACAGGGTACTCTTCCTGTGCTGCTAGAACATGTGCCTTTACAAGTACGACACAACATGCGGTTCATGCATGCTGGAGCTCCTGCACATTTCATTCGAAGTGTTCGTACACTTCTCAACAACAGATTCGGTGACCGATGGATTGGTAGATGGGGACCAATTCCATGGCCTCCACGCTCTCCTCACCTCAACCCTCTTGACTTTCATTTATGGGGGCATTTGAAAGCTCTTGTCTACGCAACCCCAGTACCAAATGTAGAGACTCTTCGTGCTCGTATTGTGGACGGCTGTGATACAATACACCATTCTCCAGGGCTGCATCAGCGCATCAGGGATTCCATGCGATGGAGGATGGATGCATGTATCCTCACTAACGGAGAACATTTAGAACATTTCCTGCAACAAAGTGTTTGAAGTCACAATGGTACGTTCTGTTGCTGTGTGTTTCCATTCCATGATTAATGTGATTTGAAGAGAAGTAATAAAATGAGCTCTAACATGGAAAGTAAGCGTTTCCAGACACATGTACACATAACATATTTTCTTTCTTTGTGTGTGAGGAATGTTTCCTGAAAGTTTGGCCATACCTCTTTGTAACAACCTGTATATGATGTTAGATATACGTTAATTTGTTTTCAGGTACCCATAAGCAGAAAAGAGTGGGAGAAAATTACAAGTGATTTCAAGGAAAAGTGGAACCCTTACAAAAAAACAGGGGCAATGGATGAAAAGCTTATTTGCAGCCTATAGGTTGCCAAGCTGTCTCTCCTTACACTTTCACCAGCTGTCATAGACTGGTCAAGAAATTTTGACATTGTGAAATAGTACTCTTGTGGCTGGTACACAGCCTGTGTACTGGTTTCGCTTTTGCTCACACGTTTTAGGTGTCTGCAATAAACAAAACATATTTGTATGTTGTGTGAATTTTGTTCGAAACATAATTGCATGAATTAAAGAAGTGGTTGTGCCTTAAGAACCATTTTCAACTCATTTGAATAACTTGTGTTGAGGCCATTGATTTTCTTTTATATCTCACCTGGGGTACATCCAAGCTATACTTCTCAACTAATTGTCTCCACGGTTTTTTGATAGCTCTCCATTCTTCTTAGTCTATTTTGCCTCAGATGTGGCAAGTTTGTGTTGCCTCATCTGCTTCGTAGATGTCTATCAGTTTCATTGTCTAGGGAACACACTAAGTGGACTTTGCAGCCATGTTTATTAACATTACAAACTCTACACAGTTGCAGTGACGCTAGCGCTCCAGGTGACTACATTTAATATCACATTACACAGAAGGCGAATGCTTTCTCTGATCAAATCTAAGGCGAGGTGCTAGATTTGATTCAAATAAACTGGACAAATAAACTTTGCCAAATAAATCTGATAATGCATTACCATCCTAGCTCGCAAGCGTAACTCAATATTGAGGGAACTGCCCAGAAAGTCCACTGTCCCTATCTAGTGTATCATGCATAGAGTATAAACATGTGTGGAGTGAGCATTAAAATAGGCAGAACAAGAATTATGTCCACAACACCTCCTGCAGCTCAAGTCGTATGATTTTGGGATGGTGAATTTTAGACTGTATAGCACTTAGCATATTTTGAGTGTGATTGGCGGAGCAAGACTATTGCTGATTTTCGCCACATTCTACAGCTCAGGTTACTCTTTATTTATATTTACAAAAATGGCTCTGAGCACTATGGGACTTAACTGCTGAGGTCATTAGTCCCCTAGAACTTAGAACTAGTTAAACCTAACTAACCTAAGGACAGCACAAACATCTATGCCCGAGGCAGGATTCGAATCTGCGACCGTAGCGGTCTTGCGGTTCCAGACTACAGCGCCTTTAACCGCACGGCCACTTTGGCCGGCTTATATTTACACTTTTGAATATTTTGTAGGGATATGATTCTTCCTTTTTATTTTGTGGAGTCATATTTTGATTCTTAGTTCATCTTTTGGGAAACGAAAATATAAAAAACACATAATGCAGGAAACTGTCTCATGCAGAAATACTTAGAGACATACAACAATTTGGGAGCTTGCATAAATTGGAGGAAATTAATCAGGCTGTCATTGTAAAGATTGGAGCTGCACCATTTCACTTCTGGTTTCCAAAAGTTATAGGTGCATGAAGCTGAAATAATTGCTTAACACTAATAAAATGACGAAAGATTGTTCCAATAATAGTACAATCATATTGCATTCAATTACGATCATTTATTTAAAATTTAATTATTCTAAGAATTATTATTGGAGCAATAGGAGGTCTAAACCAAATGTCATTACGACAATATCTAGCACACTCATCAATTAGACACCTAGGATGGACAATTAGGTCATTAACTGTTAGAGGAAACACTTGAGAACTATATTTTACTATTTACTCGCTTCTAAGAATAACCATGATCTTACTATTCAAGCAAATAAATATATTCTTCATAAATCAAATCTAGTCAACGAGAAACACGAAAACTGAGAGTAAATTAATAATATTTTTATCACTTTTATCCCTCAGAGGATTACCCAAATTTCTTGGATTCCTAACAAAATGAGTTGTCATACAATCACTTATAGAAAATATTATAACAACCATTGTAACAATTATAGTAGGATTAAGCATTATCATTATTACTGTATACAGATTAGATTTTCAGCATTAATTATATTACATACAGAAAATTCATGTTCAATAAAGATAAAATCTCAAAAATCAAGATTTATTCCTTCTATAACTGTTGTAATTTCAACACTACAATTAATTTCAACATCAGTCCTAACTCCAATACTAAGGACTTAAGTTAATTAAACTAATAACCTTCAGAGTTATAATCAAAAGAATAATTTTTTAGGCCTTAGTAAAATTTTACACCTCTAGAATTGCAGTCTAGAATCATAACTGAATATAAGACCAATAATGATAAGTTGAAAATATCTCATGAGTTGATTTACAGTCAACCATCTATAACTTTGGCCATCTTACCACAAAAATGATTATTCTAAACAAACCATAAGGACATTGGTACTTAAACTTCGTATTTGGAGTATAAGCAGGAATAGTAGGAACATCAATAAGAATCTTTATTTGTGCCAAATGTGGGCAGCCAGGTTCACTACTCTGGGACGAGTGTATCTATAATGTCATTATTACAGCCCATGCATTCATGATAATTTTCTTTATAGAAATACTTATTATAACTGATGGATTTGGTAATTGACTTGTACCATTAAAAATTGAGGACCCAGATATAGCATTCCCTCGAATAAATAATATAAGTTTTTGAATGTTACCTCCTTCATCAACACTTCTTCTTACATATTCTATAGCAGATAATGGTGCTGGACCAGACGCACAGTTTACCTCCCACTGGCAGGTGCTATTGGACATGGGTGCACATCTGTAGATCTAGCTATTTTCTCATTACATTTAGCAGGCGTTTCATCTATTATTGGTGTGGTACATTTTATTACAACAGAAATTAATATACAATCAGAAAATATAACCCTAGATCAAACACCCTTATTTGTTTGATATGTTGCTATTACAGTCCTCCTTCTTCTTCTTTCACTTCCACTTTTAGCAGGAGCTATTATTATATTATTAACAGACCAGAATCTAAACACACCATTCCTTGACCCTACAGAGGAGAGGACCCAATTCTATATCAACACTTATTTAGATTCTTTGGTCACCCAGAGGATTAACATTTATTTTTACCAGGATCTGGTATTATCTCACACACTGTATGTCAAGAAGGAGGAAAAACCGAATCATTTGGAACACTAGGTATAATTCATGCTATATTATCAACTGGATTAATAGGATTTATTGTATGAGCAAACCATATATTCACAGAAGGAATGAACTTCGTACAAGGACATACTTCACAGAAGCAACAAGAATTATTGCCATACCAATAGGCATTAAGGTATTCAGATGACTAGCTACATTATATGGAACTAAATTCAAGTTTAAATCAATATTACCAGGAGCGCTAGTCTTTATTCTCTTATTCACAGATTAACAGGCCTAGTATTAGCAAACTCATGTCTTCAACTTGTACTCAATGATACTATGTAGCATCACACTTCCATTATGTATTGTCTATAGGACCAGTATCTGCAATTATAAGATATTATTCAATGGTACCCATTATTTACAGGTTTAACTATAAACAATACTTACTTAAAAATTCAATTTAGAATGATATTTATTGGAGGAAACTTAACCTTTTCCCCTTAACACTTCATGGGCCCAGCAGAAATATCAGGATGATATTCAGATTATCCAGGTGCATATACATCATAAAATGAAGTATCAAGAATTGGATCGACAATCTATATTGTAGGAATCACCATATTCACTGTAATTATATGAGAAAGAACGGTTACAAATCGAGCAATTATATTCAGAGCTAATATAAGCCAATCAGCACAATGATTACAAGATAATCTTCTTGCAGAACAAAATTACTACTAATTTCTAGATTCTAATATGGCAGATTAGTGCAGCAGATTTAAGCTCTACAAATTAAGTTTTGATCTTTTATTAGAAATTTATTAATGGTAACATGATCAAATTTATCGCTTCAAGATGGGGCTTCACCATTAATGGACCAATTATCATTCATCCATGACCATACTATAGTTGTATTATTACCAATTGTGGCAAATGTAGGCTATGCCCTATGCTATATACTATTCATTCCCTATACTAACCGAAACATACTTTGTGGACATTTAATTGAAACCATCTGAACAGCATTACCAGCCATTACTCTAATTTTTATTGTGCTACCCACATTGAACCTACTATATTTATTTGAAGATTCAGTAGATGCAAAATCTCAGTTGAAACAATTGGATGTCAATGATATTGAAGATATGAATACCTAGATTATATATAGGTAGAATTTAACAGCTACTTAACCACAGAACAAGATCTAGAACATGATGGACTTTGACCACCAGAAATAGATAATCGAACAATTTAAATACAGAAGGAGGAACATTAAAAAGAGATTCAGATGTCCTACACTCATGAGCAGTAACTGCTATAGGAATTAAAATTGACGCCACACCTGGGTGATTAAACCAAGGAAGATTCACAATAAACTGGTCTTGATTATTCTTCAGTCAATGATCAGAAATTAATAGAGCAAATCAAAGATTTACACCAATTGTAATAGAAAGAACTTTTGTAAATTAATTTATTAAGTGATTATCTAAGATAATTTAAGGAATTGACAGTAGACTTTAGTGTGTCAAACTGAAATAAGTAAATAATTAATACACCTTGAAACATCAGATGAAAGTAAGTAATGGTCACTTAAAACAAATAATAATTAATTAACACCTACTTCTGATGATGAATTATTAACCAGAACCCCCAAATATCACCATTCATATGATTCTCTCCGTTCATTATATTTTCAACTACTTTAACTTTATTTAGTGAAATAAAATTTTCTGTACTAAACCAAATATTATTAAAAGAACAGAAAAAAGAACAACTGAAATAACTAATCTAACCTGAAAATGGTAACAAACTTCTTCTCAACATTTGATCCATCTACTAACATCTTTAATTTATCATTAAAGTGAACTAGAAAATTCTTAGGACTATTATTAGTCCCATCACTATTTTGACTTGCACCATCATGGATTAATGTTATTTGCAATAAATTAAATCTACCTCTATGCAATGAGTTTAAAACCTAATTAGGACCAAAATCCTTTAATGGAACAATGTTCACCTTTATTCCTATGTTGATTATAACATTATTTAATAATTTTATAGATTATTTCCGTACATCTTTACTAGAACAAAACATCTAGTATTAACATTTGCAATCGCTTTACCTTCATAATTAAGATTTGGTTATTTGCATGAATCAATCATACTAACCAAATATTTATGCACCTTGTACTCCAAGGTTCACCTTCTGTGCTAATATCATTTATAGTATTAATTGAAACAACTAAAAATGTTATTCAACTAGGTACATTACTAGTACAACTAGCAGCAAATATAACTGCAGGACATTTATTGTTAACTTTATTAGGAAACGCAATACCATCTATGACAATAAAGTTATTCTCATTACTAATTATTGGACAAATACTTCTACTAATTTTAGAATCAGCCATAGCTATAATCGAACCTTATGTTTTCTCAATCTTAAGAACTTTATATTCTAGAGAAGTATATTGAACTTATTTTAACAACTCACTCAAATTACTCATTTCTTGTAGTAGATTATAGACCTTGACAACTAACAGAAACAAATGGGGCAGTAGTATTAGTATCAGGATTAGCAAAAAATTCCACGTATTTAACATTAACCCAATTACAACTGGATTTGGAAATATTCTGTTGCACTAGCCCAATCATGACAAGATGTAGTACTTGAAGGAGCATACCAAGTATTACATACAGGATTTGTATCTATTGGATTATGATGAAGAATAATTTTATTCATTGCTTCAGATCTATTACCATATCATTCTTCTGAGCTTTTTTTAGTAGAACACTAAACCCAACAACTGAGTTAGGAATAGTATGACCACCAATAGGAATTCAACCTTTTAATCCTATACAATATCCACTACTCAATACAACCATCCTTGTTGCTCCTGGAGTAACTCTAATATGAGTACACCACAGACTTATAGAATCCAAGTATTACAAAGAATATTCTTAACAGTCCTATTAGGACTTCAGAATAGTTGAAGCCTATGGATATTCAGAAGCACTTTTCATTATTGCCAACACAGTCTATGGATCAACATTCTTTGTTGCAAGAGGGTTTATTTAACAACTTGTTTAGTTCCACATTCAATAAATCAATTCTCACCAAGAACCACTTTGGATTTGAAGTATGATACTGACACTTCATAGATGTAGTACGATTATTCCTATATATTGCAATTTATTGATGAGGTAGATAATTGTTTTTCTAGTGTAAATAGTACATTTCACTTACAATCAAAAAGATTGATATAAATCGAGAAAAACAATCCTAGTACTATGTATAACAGTTTTATTACATTCATTATCCCAATCATTGTCTTCATCCTAGCAACAATCCAATCACAAAACAAATTATTGACCAGGAAGAAAGATCACCATGTGAATACGGATTTGATACAAAAATATCAATATGAATACATTTTCCTCTTCGATTTTTTCTAATTGGCATAATTCTTCTAATCTTCAATTAAGAACTTGCAGTAATGATACCAATGATAATCTGAATAGTAGCAACGATATTCTTTATCGTAGTACTTTTAGGATGATTCTACCATAAATGGAATCAAGGAACTCTGCAATGAGCGGAACAAAGGGGCTGTAGTTGATTATAAAATTTGGGTTGCATTTAAAAAGTATTGAGATAATTAATCCACGTTTAACAGAATAAGAAGCGAAATATTGCAGTCAGCTTCGACCTGGAAAGTTGGTAAGTAAATTACCCTTATTCTATGTTAATTGAAGACAAAAAGAGAAGTATTACTGTTAATAATATAACTGAACTATAAAATTATTTACTTTAAATAAAACATTACATTTTCGCTGTAAAAATATTATAATTCATATTTATAAATACCTAAAAATAAAAATATCTACTTGACATTCTCAGTGTCATGCTCTAATTATAAGCTATTTAGATGTAAGAAATATAACACTACTATAATAAATATTTTAAGAAAAGTTAAAAGGTGAATCTTAAAATCGAGTCATACCAACCTTAATTAAATAAATAAACAAGCTATATAAGCCTTGACCACAAATAATGCGTCCCAGCCATAAGCAAAAGACTTTGATGAATAACAACCTACTTTTAAAGATATGTATCGAATAAATTTAGTTGAAAGGAAAGGTACAAAACATATAGAACCAGCAAATCTAACCAAACACAAGATATGTAATGACTATAAATTATGGAAAAAATCAAATTTAGAAGTACGATAACACAAACAAGCATCAAAAAAACAATAGTAACTCTTCAAAATCTCAAATAATAAGGTAAATGAATTACATGAGGAATAGGAACAATTAATCAAGATAAAAGACTACCACCAAAAACAAGAACAAATAATAAACCAATTAGAGCAAAGGAAATATAGTAACCCCAGTCATTATAAGAAAATCAGAAATAAAAATGATTTTCACCTAACACTGAATAATAAAATAAACGAAAAGAATAAGAAGCACTTTAACCTGTAGAAAAAATTGCAGTAAAAATTAAAACAATTAATTCATCTTAAACAAACTATCACTAGAATTATCCATTTGAATAAAATCCTGCCAAAAAACGTATACCACACAAAAACAAACTAGAAACATAAAAATAAACAGATGTTCAGATTATAAAATTGCCAGTAGAAACTATAAAACGAATAACCTAAGAATCCTTTAAAGTATGAACTACTGAAGCTGCACTCATGAATAACAATGCCTTAAACAATGCATGAACCAATAAATGGAAAAAGGCAGGTTTTGGATAACCAAATCGAAAATTGTAATTATTAAACCAAGTTGGTGGGTTGGTTGGTTTTTAGGGGAGGAGACCAGACAGCGAGGTCATCGGTCTCATCGGATTAGGGGCGGATGGGGAAGGAAGTCGGCCGTGCCCTTTGAAAGGAACCATCCCGGCATTTGCCTGGAGCGATTTAGGGAAGTCACGGAAAACTTAAATCAGGATGGCCAGACGCGGGATTGAACCGTCGTCCTCCCGAATGCGAGTCCAGTGTGCTAACCACTGCACCACCTCGCTTGGTTATTAAACCAAGTTGTCTTAAAGTAGAAAGAGAAGTAACTTTTTAAAACCAATCTCAAAATACGCTCCTAAGCCAAACATAAATATAGTTATACAATCAATCGATAGCAAAAACCAACCAAAATTATAAGTTTCTAGTAATGGACTAAGCCAAATTAATAAATAAACTCCAGCAGTAACAAGAGTAGAAGAATGAAATAAAGCAGATACAGGAGTAGGGGCAACCACAGCAGCAGGAAATCAATAAGAAGACGGAATTTGAGCTCTCTTAGTTATAGCAGATACAACAATTAATATAGTAATAAGCTTTATCGCAAAAGCTCTAGCGATAAAATCATAATAATAAATATTGTTTGAACCACCAAAAATTTAACATTCAAACAATTAAAATTAATATAGAACCATCACAAATTCGATTAGACAATCTAGTTAACATACCTGTAATCTAAGACTTAACATTTTGATAATAAATAATTAAACAACAAGAAACCAACCCCAAATTGTCCAAACCTAATAAAATTCTAATCCAATTAGGACTAGAAATAAACAAATTGTTGAAATAATAAATATTAAAACAATAATAATAAATCGATTTATATTTTTTCACCTGACATATACTCCTCTCAATAATAAATTACCAAGGAAGAAATATATACAACAAAAGACACAAAAATAAGAGACATTCTATCGTAAATCAAAGTCGTTACAACCATAGAAACTTTTAATTTAAAAAACTCTGTGAGCAGTTATTAAATAATAAATAAGTAAAATAAAGATTATAGTTCTCAAAAAGACTAAAGCAAAAAAATTAATGAACAAATAGAAAGCATATATACAGCCTAAGATGAAAAAGTTCATATCACTGATCCCACAAAACAATATTTTTTATTAAATTACTTAAACAATTTAAGCAAAGAAATTTTCCCCCTTCAAACAAATAATATTGAAGGCCAGTCAATATATATGTAAAAGATGATAACCGAGAAAACAAGTATAAACTCCAGGATACCACGCTGAAAATAAGAACATATATATGAAATATAAAAATGTCTAAAAAGACAAAAAATCAAGACCAAAAATCTAAAACAAGATATCAACTCACCTATGAGTCTTAATGAATGAGGAACAGTCATATTTGATGGCAGCAAAAGATATCTCTATAAAGACTTCCTATGCATCAAATTAAATATACCCTTTTAATTAATAACCTTTGTGTATCTAAACAGTCATAAATAAAATTAAATAAATTAAATAATGCCGCAGAACACAAACCATGACCGACTATTAAGGAAAGTGAACCCATACAACCCTATCAATTTATAGTCATTAAACCACCAATAACCATTCTTAAATTAGCAACAGGAAAATATGCAATTAAAGAATTATAATCAACCTGACCAAAACAAATTAAACTGTCTAAACACCACCAGACAATCCGAAAGATAATCATAAATAATGAAAATTTAAATCCAAATACGAAAAAACCTTTATCAAATGAAAAATACAACAACCATCTAACTTCGATAAAACACCTGCAGGAATCATTCTACCGGAGATAGGAGCCTCCACATGAGCCTTAAGAATTCGTAGATGATCCAAAAAATAGGCACCTTAACCAAAAAGGCCAAAATCATAAAAACAAAATGTAAAATAATGTGAACCAAAATCAAGCAATAAAAGATATTATAAATGTATTAGCAAAATCAGAAAACTAACAATAAAGGCGATCTAGCAAGTAAGGCATAAAAAACCAAATAAACTCAGGCCTGCAATTGCTCAGGTTGATAACGCCAACCCAAAATTGAAAGTAAGGACGTAACCTGTAGTATTACTTTTTTCTTAGTCGTATTTATTTTGCATTTAAAATTATTTCCGACATTTCTGGAGTCAGAGATTCCATATTACGTCTTGTCTTATAGTTTCATCCGTGTGTACTTGTCGATGTTTCTGCTAACATACAACCTGTGTTTAATTTCTGTCAAACTAATCTAGCCTTAAAAAATATAAAAAGAAAGAAGATGTAATTGCAAATGAACAGTAAAGTACAATTATTGAACCCAAAACCACAAAAACGAAAAATTAAGAATGTAAGAAGTGAAGTAACCCAAAAATGTATTAAACTAAACTAAAGGAAACTAATCAACACCAAAATAATATGTGATTATATTCAAATTAGCAAATGAATATGCACAAATCATTAAAAAAACTTGACAGAAACATTAAAGAATGAATCAACCATCAACAATGACTTAGTAAACAAGGAGGGATCAAAATACAGTCATAAATAAATACTTCAACATAAAAATGAACCAAAAGAATTAAAAAATCATTACCATGAGTTCGAAATATACAAACTAAAATAGAAAGTCCCAAAGCACACGCACAAACAGAAAAAACGAAAAAATAACAGGAAAAAATAATTATACTGAAATTAATTACAAATAGCAGGTAATATGAATAAATAAACAACAATATTGTCTAATCTCAACAAAAGCATCAACGCACATCAACACATTGTTACGTTTTGAAGAGAAAACGTAAACACCAGCAAAAAAGACCATTAAAGAGGTAAAAACAGAGAATAAAACAATAGTTTTAATAGTTAAAAAACCGCTCTTGTTAACCTGAAATAAGTCTAGGCTCACTTTTAAAACTTCAAAGGGGTGATGAAGCTTTCCATCATCTGTCCCCAAAACCAATATTTTAATAAACTAACCTTTTATGTGGTTAAAAAAGAATTATAACAATATGACACATCAATAATATTAATTTTATTTATTTAAGACTCCCTATAACAATATTAATTTTCATTATTGTTCAAACCATCCTCTTTGATTTGATAACAGGAACAATAATAGAAACTTTTTGATTGACATATATTCTATTCTTAACACTTCTTAATCGTTTACTAGTCTTATTCATCTACATTACAAGAATTACAACAAATGAAGTATTTCAATTTAAATCAATTAATATAATTTTTACTTTAACAGTATCAATCTTCTTTGTGTCATATAGATACTAATAACTCAATTAATTATCAACAAACAACAATATCTTTCGGAAATTACATAAGAGTCCAACAGTTAATTAAAATAATAATAATAATAATGAGTTATCCATTTTTAGCAGTATTAGCAGTAGTTGAAATCACAAATTAAACCAAGGTCCTATTCGTAAAAAAGATAATTTTACTAATGAATAAACCCTTACAATGAAGACAACCAATAATTAAAATTATTAATAACTCCCAAACTGACCTCCCTGCACCAACAAATATTTCATTTTTATTAACTATTGGGTCTCTATTATGATTGTATTTACTAATTCAAATTGTGATTGGACTACTTTTAGCTACATGTTACACCTGTAATATTGAAATAGCATTCAATAGAGTAGTCCATATCTGTTGGGATCCGAGTTATGGTTGAATTATTCGAACATTGTATGTAGGATGAGGAATCTATTACATGTCTTATATGTATATACACACCTGCATTTATAATATACATTTTACCATGAGGTCTAATATCATTCTGAGATGCAACAGTAATTGCTAACCTATTATCAGCAATCCCATATTTAGAAACAGATTTAGTTCAAAGGGTATGATGGGGATTTGCTGTTGATAATTCAACTTTAAATCGATTCTTCACATTCCTTTTTTTATTACCATTGCAGCTATGGCTACAATCCACTTACTCTTTTTACATCAAACAGGATCTAATAATCCCTTGGGATTAAATGGGGATATTGAGAATATAGCATTACACCCATACTTCAAATTCAAAGACTCTATCAAATTTGTATTAATAACAGTGTTATTAATGATTAAAGCTTACCTTCTAGGAGACCCAGATAGCTTTGTAGCTCCGAAACCATTAGTAACACCAATCCAATTTCAACCAGAATGACCTTTCCTGTTCGCTCACGCAATTGTACGATAAATTCCTAATAAATTAGGAGGATATTACATTATTCTTATATATTACAATATTAATAATATTACCATTTTATAATAAAACACCATTTCGAGGTACTCAGTTCTATCCTATTAATCAAATCTTACTTGGAATTTTAGTAGCTGTTGCATTATTTCTAACATGAACTGGTAAACGACCAGTTGAAGAACCACACATTATAACAGGACAAATCCTAACAATTATTTAATTTACATATTTCTTCATTAATATGCATGTTGAAAATGCATGAGATAAGTTAATTAAGAAATAAAACAAAAATAAGTTAATTAGCATAAGTAAAGCATATGTTTTGAAAACACAAAACTAAAAGTTTAACTCTCTTATTAACTTTTTAAAAAAATTTCACTAAATAAGTAAAATAAATAAAATCTTTTAACCAATAATGAAAATAAAAAATTTAAAGAGAAAGGTAAATAACTCTTTCAAGCTAAATACATTAATGCGTCATAATTAATTTGTGGCAAAGCACCGAAAACTCAAATAAATCCGAAAGAAACAACAGCAAGCTTAATAAAAATATACAAGAATAAAAATATCATATAAAAAACTTAGAACTAATAACATACTTATGATAATAAATTAATTTGGACTCTGCCTCAGCAAAATCAAATGGAGTTCGGTTAGCTTAAGCTAAACGAGAAGGAAAGCAAGCTAAGGCTAAAGGAAAAGAAATAATAATAAACTAACAATAAAGTTGGTATCTTAAACATATTAAAGCTACCAATTAAAATAATCAAAGATAACATAATCGAGGTTAATCTAACTTCATATGAAATAGTTTGAGCAACAGAACGTAAAGAACCTAACAAAGAATAATTTGAATTCGAATATCAATCTGCAATCATTACAGTATATCCCCTAATCTAGTATAAGGTAAAAAATAAACGTTCATAAAGAAAAGATCACATATATGTGAATTAAGGAAAAATTACTCACAAAGCTTAAGAAATTATTAAATTGAAAACAAGGGAAAATAAGGTATATAATTAGATGTAATAGCAATAGGCTGTTTCTTAGAAAAAAACTTAATAGCATCGATAATAGGTTAATAGATATTTACAAATCCTACATTATTTGCACCCTTACGAATTTGGTTATAACCTAAAACCTTACAGCCCAATAATGTTAAAAAAAGCCATAGTAAGTAAAACACAAATAACCAATAGAAGGAAATTTAAAACAAATATAAATAAATTGTAAAGTGTCAGTAGAAAAAATCTACATAAATGAATTCTAAATTCAACACATTAATCTCTCAAAACAGTAATACATTAATATCAATGAGTAATATAAAAACAATTTTTCTCATATTGTCCTTTCGTATTAATATGGGAAAATAATCTCAGATAGAAACCGACCTGGCACATGCTGGTCTGACTCAGATTATGTAAGTATCCAAAGATCAAGCAGACCAAATTAATGGGTTCCAGCACCCAGAATTTTTCTTAATCCAACATTGAGGTCGCAATCTATTTTGTCAGTATGAGCTCTCGAAAATTATAAGTTAAATTCAAAAATTTATTAAGAGAAAGTTGATTTCTCATCAAGGCATTCTTTCCAGCCACTAATTAACAGACTACATTTTCATGGTCAAAATTACATGACTCTCTAAAAATTTACTCAATGATTAGGCCAGGCCTCAAAATATTTTCAAGACGACATGTTTTTGATAAAAGGGCAGGAATCAATTTTACCTAGTTCCTTATAATTATTAACAACAACAAACCTTTAATATGAACATATATAATAATGGCATGTTTATCACAAATATTATTAAATTAAATCCACAATGTTAATACAATACTTAAAATTTTTATGAAATCAAATTCTTAAATAATGAACTGAAATGTAACCTTGAAGATGGCTGGTTTAAAACCTATTTTCATGTTCTGAAATAAGCAAATTATATGTTAATTATTTTTAAACTCATCCCTTATGGAATAAATAAGTTAATATTTATATTTAAAAGTTAACTACAAGGAATTAATAAAAAAGTAAAAATTGTCTTAAGAAACTTTACACCTTTAGAAATGACTAATATTTAATTTCTATATTAACTTCACGGTAATTATGAGACATTCACTATAAATTAGTTATAGATTAAACAAAATCGAGACAAATAAAATAAATACTGAAATCTTGATTCAAATGGTGCAACAAATTAAAATTACTTTAATACACTAAATTTAATTTTTCGCAAAACACATTACCAATAAACTATAACATAAAAAATCAATTCTTTAAAATATACAAAGAACACAAACCGAAAAAATTATTTCTATTGAATAATTTAATAAACAAATAAACCAATATACTACATTAAATAATCAAGAATCTTGATTTGCACAGAAAAATTTGCAGTGGAAATGAAAATACTTTTTTAATAACTTATACCTTGAATCTCATCCTAGATACACTTTTCAGTATATCAACCATGTTATGACTTATCTCATGTAAATTGAAGCTATCTTAAAATAATTTACATATAGTAATCCATGTGAGCGATGATGGGCAATGTGTAGACACTTTTGTGCTAATACCAGTTAAATGAAATAAATTAAATTAATACCAAATCCACCTTCATTAATAGTATTTCACCATAACATCTGTTATAAACGAAAATCTATTGTAACCCACCTTCTATAATTATAAGTTGCACCTTGGCCTGAAATACTTTATAATTATAAATCTTGAGAGTTATAACTCTAAATGATTCTCTGATAATGGAGATGTACAAACAAGTAATTTAAGAAGAGTAAATCATGTATTACCAATCACAGGGTAGGTTTCTCTGAGTGGAATGAGAAACCGCCAAATTCTTTGGGCTTAAACACCTTCACTAAATGTACCCTGGTACATATAATTAACATTAAAATAATAGGGTATCTATACCTAGTTTATTATTTCACTTTCACAGATTCATAAAAAAGGAGATATAAGCTAATTTTAACATTTCACCATACAAATTTATATTTTATCCCCAACAATATAAATAACTGTTTTAACTAATAATATTCACTTGTATCAATTGTATAACTGCAGGTGCTATCACGAATTATGCCAATACTAAATCAATTGCTAAATCAAAGACCACTTGTTAATTAAATCAAATTACTGCAAAAAGAACATTTAGTTTAACAAAACTTGCATCTAATACAAAGAAAAAGTGAATAAACAACCATGAATAAAACTTTTGACAAAAAAATAGTAAAGTGTAACAAATCAAATCTCATGAAAGAGACAAATATTTCAAGAAAATAGAATTAAAACGAACAAGTAATAATAAAAAATGAACATGCCTCGCTCTCATGACCATAACTACTCTATTATATATAAATAAATATAGAAAGAAATATATCTACCAATAAATGTATTACATTATTATATACACATCAAAAGAAAGTTTGCATCACCCCGTTTCCCAGAACTCCTGAAGATCGACGTTGACTGTGGATATTATATCACAGACACAGTCCTTTTGACTGTTCAGAAATATCACTAAACCTGCGCGAAGATATAAACAACCTTGCCTGAGCAGCACCTATTATACAGAGGGGGTCCGACAGCCTATCAGTTTCTGTCTTCCCACCAGGAAGGAGGTACATGGCTTCTGTTGTCTGTAATTCAGCATGCCTAGATGGTCAATAGCGTGGTTCGATCACATCCACATTGTTACTTTGTACCAGGAAGGGCTCTCAACAAGGGAAGTTTCCAGGCTTCTCAGAGTGAACCAATGTGATGTTGTTCGGACAAGGAGGAGATACAGAGAGAGAGGAACTGTCAAAGACATCCCTCACTCAAGCCACCTGAGGGCTACTACTGCACTCGATGACCGCTACTTATGGATCATGGCTCGGAGGAACCCTGTCGGTAACGCCATCATGTTAAATAATGCTTTTCATGGAGCTATGGGAGGTCGCGTTACGTCTCAAACTGTACACAATAGGCTGCATGATGCGTAACTTCACTCCAAACATCCAAGGTGAGGTCCATCTTTGCAGCCACAATACCATACATCATGGTACAGATGGGCGCAACAACATGCCAAAGCGACTGCTAAGGAATGGCATCACATTCTCTTCACCGAAAGGAGTCGGATATGTGTCCAAGCAGACAATTCTCGGAGACATGTTTGGAGGCAACCTGGTTAGGCTGAAGCCTTAGACACACTGTCCTTCTCTAATAATATAAAATATTTAATTACATAGAATTTAATATTTTACTACATAATAATTTATTCTAATCTAAAAACCTAAGTAGCTACAACCTTGGTAAATATGTAAATTAAAACAATCAATTAATATTAATAAAATAAAACTTATAGGTATATATATTGTATATATGCTGTATTATTGATAGGAACGATCCTATCTATTTTATCAAATTCCTGATTGTTTGTATAGGTTTAGAGATCAACTTACTTTCACTTATTCCACTCTTAACAAGAAATAAAAATATAGCAATAAATGAATCATCAATTAAATATTTATTGTCCAAGCAATATTATTGACGTTATTACTACTTCCAATTCTACTGATTCAAATAAAATACCCAATGGGGTGGGCATTATAATTTGTCCAGCAATAATAATTACATCTAGATCATTATTCAATATTCAATATTAATTGTATAAGTGATTGTGCAAGGAAAAGGATGCTGGTAGACCTCCTTAATTCATATAATCTTATGCAAACCGTATTCTTTCCAACGAGAGTGCAAGGGAACAGTAGAACAACCATAGACAATATTTTTGTTCATTCGTCATTATTAGAAGGGCATTCTGTTAGCAAAAAAGTGAATGGCCTTTCAGATCATGATGCACAAATTTTAAGTCTAAAAGATTTTTGTGCTTCAACACATGTTAAATATAGTTACCAACTTTTTAGGAAAGCTGATCCAGTTGCTGTACAGACTTTTGTAAACCTTATCAAGGAACAAGATTGGCAAGATGTTTATAGTGCTGATACAGTAGACGATAAATATAATGCTTTCCTCAAGACTTTTCTCGTGCTCTTTGAAAGTTGCTTTCCGTTAGAACGTTTAAAACAGGGTACTAGCACAAACAGGCAGCCTGGGTGGCTGACTAAAGGGATAAGAATATCTTGTAGAACAAAGTGGCAATTATATCAAAACGTTAGAAACAGTCAAAATCTAAATGCAGCAGCCCATTACAAACAGTATTGTAAGGTGCTTAAAAAAGTTATTAGGAAGGCAAAAAGTATGTGGTATGCAGATAGAATAGCTAAGTCTCAGGATAAAATTAAAACCATATGGTCAGTCGTAAAGGAAGTGGCTGGTCTGCAGAGACAGGTCGAGGATATAGAATCAGTGCGTAGTGGGGATGTCCGTGTTGCTGATAAGTCGCATATATGTACAGTACTTAATAATCACTTTCTGAATATAGCAGGTGAACTAAATAGAAACCTAGTCCCAACAGGGAATCATATAGCGCTCTTAGAAAAAAGTGTTCCGAGACTGTTACCTGAAATGCTCCTCCATGATACTGACAAGAGGGAGATTGAGTTAATAATTAAATCACTAAAGACCAAGAACTCTCATGGATATGACGGGATATCTAGCAGAATACTGAAGTATTGTTCCACGTATATTAGCTCAGTACTTAGCCATATCTGTAACTTTTCCTTTAGCAGTGGTCGGTTTCCTGACCGATTAAAGTACTCGGTAGTGAAGCCACTTTATAAAAAGGGAGACAGGGATAATGTTGACAATTATAGACCTATTTCTATGCCATCGGTGTTTGCTAAAGTTATCGAGAGGCTTGTATATACAAGGTTACTGCAGCATTTAAATTCACATAATTTGCTGTCAAATGTACAGTTTGGTTTTAGAAATGGCTTAACAACTGAAAATGCTATATTCTCTTTTCTCTGTGAGGTTTTGGACGGATTAAATAAAAGGTTGAGAACGTTAGGTGTTTTCTTTGATTTAACGAAGGCTTTTGACTGTGTTGACCACAAAATATTACTGCAGAAGTTGGAACATTATGGAGTAAGGGGAGTAGCTTACAATTGGTTCGCCTCCTACTTTAAGAACAGAAAGCAGAAGGTAATCCTCCGCAATATTGAGAGTGGTAATGATGTTCAGTCCCAATGGGGCACTGTTAAATGGGGCGTTCCCCTAGGGTCGGTGCTGGGGCCACTGCTGTTCCTTATTTATGTAAATGATATGCCTTCTAGTATTACAGGTGATTCAAAAATATTTCTGTTTGCTGATGACACCACCTTGGTAGTGAAGGATCTTGTGTGTAATATTGAAACATTATCAAATAATGTAGTTCATGAAGTAAGTTCGTGGCTTGTGGAAAATAATTTGATGCTAAATCACAGTAAGACTCAGTTTTTACAGTTTCTAACCCACAATTCAACAAGAACTGACATTTTAATCAGACAGAATGGGCATGTTATAAGCGAGACGGAACAGTTCAAGTTCCTAGGCGTACGGATAGATAGTAAGCTATTGTGGAAAGCCCATGTTCAGGATCTTGTTCAGAAACTAAATGCTGCTTTATTTACCATTAGGACAGTATCTGAAATAAGTGACATTTCAACACGAAAAGTAGTATACTTCGCATATTTTCATACGCTTATGTCATATGGTATTATTTTTTGGGGTAATTCTTCTGATTCAAAAAGGGTATTTTTGGCTCAAAAACGGGCTGTTCGAGCTATGTATGGTGTAAGTTCGAAAACCTCTTGTCGACCCCTATTCAATAGTCTGGGAATTTTGACATTGCCCTCACAGTATGTATTTTCTTTAATGTCGTTTGTTGTTAGCAATATTAGCTTATTCCCAAGAGTTAGCAGCTTTCACTCAGTTAATACTAGGCAGAAATCAAATCTGCATGTGGAATGCACTTCCTTGACTCTTGTGCAGAAAGGAGTGCAGTATTCTGCTGCATCCATTTTCAATAAGCTACCACAAGAACTCAAAAATCTTAGCAGTAGCCCAAACACTTTTAAGTCTAAACTGAAGAGTTTCCTCATGGCTCACTCCTTCTATTCTGTCGAGGAGCTCCTGGCAGAGATAAAAAATTAAGCAAATTCCAGTGTTACATTCTTGATTTTCTTTATTTAAACTAACGACTTGTTTCATTTTATCTGTTTCTACAATCGTGTTATAATTTCATGTATTGACTCGTTCCATGACCATGGAGACTTCTCCTAAATGTGGTCCCACGGAACAATAAATAAATAAATAAATAAATAAATAAATAAATTGGAGCCACACCATTTCACTGGAAGTTTAGTCAAACACAGTTGCACCTAAATTAGAGGAAATTAATTAGCCTGCCAAATATAAATTTTATCTCCATATGAACACAGCACAAATGTATATACACTGAGTGGTAGTTTACTCAAACACATTTACAATTACACCTTTGTTGTACATACCTATGAAAAGTATCTGTTCCTCCTTCACATACTTCTTTTTACATTCGTAGCAACAACTATACTGCACCATATCTGTTACTAATACTCAAAGTGCAGAAACTTGTATAAAACAAGGCGAATGTATGTAATATTCAATTTTCTCTATTACTACAAAATGTAGACATGTAGTGTTCCGAAAACACATGACTAGCCCGGTCTGATGTTGAGAACATGCCATGAAACATGTGCAGTAGGCTATGCTTACTCCACAGATATATATAGTCTATGGTACCATCAGCTATTAAGATTACGTATACTTTTGATCTTGATATAAAAATTGCACTCACATGATTTGAAAGTGCCTCAATGGATTTTTTTTCTGTATACACTAAATAACTGTGGAAATTAATAATAACGATTCTATTTATTTGGTTTCTAACCGCATTGGCGCGCAGCATAAAATTGTTCTTCGAATCTTTTATGTATCATACAGACAGCACATCTTGATGCCGATCATGTGAGCTGACCGGTTGGGCTCAGTTAGCTTGGGGTCTGGATGTCACAGCACTTCCTGGTGGCAAACAACCAAAGCTTGCATTCGCCTTAGGACAAGGAACTGTTTGATTTATTCTGTGCAAAATTCAAAATTGTTAATTGCTGAAGTTTTAATTTCATGTAAATTGTCGATATGCCTAGGCCACTTAAGCAGCTTTTAAGATCTATAGTTTACCACAAAAAAATCCTCAAAAATATACCCCACAACTAAATATGTAGTTAAGTTTATATTCTCCCCAAACTACACATATTTTTCATGAGATAAATACTCTATTTCTTATTAGCTTAATTCACTAATTCAATTATTTCTGTGTGTAGAGGACTATGCAGATACATTAACCTCAATACCATGTTTATCGCCGATGGCTGCACAAACATCATGGACATTGGTTTGCTTGATTAACCTGGACCTGAATTTGATCTTTAAGTGGCGAAGCTGTTTGTACTTCTGTCGCGAAGTGCTACAGCAGTTTTCAAATAGGGATATGTTTCTATGTAATATTCCTTTCAGCGGAACAGCCCAACAGCACGACGACTGTAGAAATTATATTTCATAGTCCTGAAGGTGGAGAAGTCTTTTATCGATGTACTGATCTGGAATGGAGAATCAGAAACAGCTGAAAGATTTTGTGATGTAACCTACTTAGCTCAATGAGTCTATTATCAGAGCAAAATCTACACAATACCAGTGTTTACATACTTTTTATAAATGTTTGAAATATTTTGAAAGTTGAGCAAACTATTTCTATAGTCCATAGTCTCCTAGTCTCAGTATTAGTGACATAGAAAATTTACTTTTTAAAGATAGTTAAGATGAAGGAATTGCCTATAAGGTACACTGTGTTGCAGGAATTCAGGATTACTAAGACTACTTTAATACAATGGTATGAGTTTAGAATAAAAACTGGCTGTGCAGTCTGATTGGAATTAGAGTTTTTCTGATAAAGAAAAAGCAAGTGAAAATTGTCACTCCTGATGACAGTGAATTAAGAAAGTAGGTTAGGCAAGCTGTATAAGCGTATTTTTAGTGTGAGAACCATTTTAAAACAGGTGACAGTATGTCTCTTTGATATGATTTGTAAACTTATAAAAGTCTCAGAAACGAGATATTAAAATTGCATATACAGCAAATGAGACATTCTACACGAGGTTCTTCAAATAAATATTTTTCTTATTTCATCAGTTTTGATTTCGATGAAATTTTTTATAAATTACACAACTGAGAAGCAGAATACTGGGTATGTAGGAAGAAGAACATTTTTGTATCATTATTTCCGTAATTTTCTGGGATAGTAAGATTTGAAAAATTCATGATTTCAAATGAGACATAAGGATCTTGAAATGTAATCTGTAATTTAAATAGAAACCTCCTCCAGAAATTTGGATTATTGTGCCTGTACCTTAGTCAATTTGGCGATATAAGCTTTTACTACTGCCCTATGCCACAGTGCGCTAATTGCGACTATATTTCCCATTTTCCAAATTAAAGTTCTATGAAGATAAACAAACGCACAAAACCAAAACTCGAGAACAATACACAGGAGACTACTGCAAGCTTTCGCTGTTTGCCACTGGAAAGCGCTTTGAGCTGCAAACCCGAGGCCAGCTGATCGCAACTGATCGACTCTCCCGATCAGCACCAAGACTTGCTGCCTGTAGACACAAATGAAACTTCGCAACACAGTCTAACCACAGTCTAACATAACAGTCGCGACACTCACTGCTGTAAAAGTTGTTGCCGTTTGACAGATGGAGCGACACTAGCGCTCAGAGCGGCAGGTGAGGTGAACGGCAGACGCGTCGTAAGCATAATGTTTGTTTGCATCCATTTCCTACGTAATTTGCTAATTATTCGAGTTAGTTTCTTGCCTCCAAGAGTTTGTGTAGTATCAGAAGGCATATATGTTTCTAAAAATGATTCTAAAATAAGCGCAAGTATGGACAAAAACCATGAATAGAGTGGCAAGCTACAACACATTCGTGAAGAAACACTTGTGACATTGGACAGAATTGCAGCTTACCACGTTGATATCAAAAGAATATAAACACACAGATTCACATGTAAGAAGCACAGACATGTACCTCTACATGCAAAAGCGATGGACAGCTCGTTTATCGTTCTGTAGGCCTACTGTGTGTTGTCATTGTCACTTGTTTCCACGACCTTCATCTTTATACTATTCTAAGTGGGACATTACATTTCACGAAAAACCAAATATTTGAATAATTTTCAAACAATCTGTCTGTAGGCACTCTCCTTGTCCCATAATAGTTTCGCTCGAAGTCTAGCGATCTGCACATTCTGACACTTCACACGCTTTTGTAAGACACGAACAGCTGCACTTAATCTAACCACTTCATCGTCAAAGCAGCTCTTGTGTTGATGATTCTCACGAATCTGGCACTAATAAATGGAGAGTTGAACTAGCTGCTTCTGTGTCATATGACTGTTTTACAGCTTTAGATTGACTGTCGAATCTTTGTGGCAGCTTCTTCTTCATCGTCAGTTGAGGTGGCTTATTTGGAATGTCAAACAGTGTATATACTGCATTCCACACGAGATTGTTATTGTCTGCGTTCATGACCTGGTTTTGTTCGAAATGTAACGAACAAAACCTAATATTATTATACAGGCAAACCGGGTCTTTCTTCATAAGGTCTTCTCGTCTGCTATTAACTAGCCATTTTTTTCCTCCTAAAACGAAACATTCATGATTTATACACATACATTTGCAAATGAATCCTGACGATACAGTTTAGTAACATGATGGTATATACCTCTCAGGATCCTTAGGAAACCTAAAACAGACAGCTGTGGTGTCTTCTTCCTATTGCTGCTGCAATTTATTGCGCTACAAACGCTCCCGATGGTAAAAACCATTGTATAAATCAAAATAAACAATCACTATTCGCTTTCACGATCGCGCCGAACTCACAGTTCAACCTACCGGCCGCTTGGAGCGCTGCTGGCGCTGAAGGCAACAATATCGAGGTGAAGTGTCGCGACTGTTATGTTATGCTCGGTTTACACTAGCAAGTTATTGCAGAAATTTACTTGCGCGGAGGAACTTGCCGCGCGATTTGCAAGTGTAAACATATCGCCAAGTCGACTTGCGACTGTAGCAATTTATTGCAGAAGTGACTTGTTGCACGTTTTCCGCTTCCAGTGTGAACACCACGCAAGAAGTATCTGCAAGTAACTTGCAGCTTTTAGGATTTATCTCTATTTCATGCAAGTAGGAAGCGCAAGTTATAGTAAGTATGTTGTCTGCATAACGTTTTACTTAATGTGGTGACTTAACTTTATGCAACCATCTTACGTATTATATGCAAACAAATTTCAGAAATGGAGGAGAAACGGGAATGGATGAAGCAGGATACAGAACATTTTATTGAGATGGCCGTGGAGAGCTACCCCGAAATACGGAACGTGCGTAACCGAGACTTTTAAGGATAGAGTGAAGAAGATGAGCGCTTTAAATGAAATCTCGTCGATATTCGACACATCTATAAAAGAAGTACATAGGAAGTAGCATAACTTGAAGACACAACCCCTTTGCCACCTGCATCCACTCGCTTGTTGTTTTAGGAGGCTAGAAAAAGACGATGTGTAATTATTACATGTTCTATTTACTTAGCTTTTCACTTTCCATTTTATGAGCGTTAGAAAAAAAAAACATTTTTATAAGCATATCATTCTGTAAAATGCAGTTTATTTCAATAAAAATTTAATTTCATTGTTGTGTTTTCACATACCTTCAAATAATTTTCCCTTTGCAAGTGGTTAAAAAAGGCTCTACATACATCGGGTACTATCAGAGAAATCGTGCAGACGGGAATATGAAACAAGAACATTAGGGACTTGTATGAGTCTCCTACAAAGAAAATATTTCAAAATTCAAACTTTTTTGGTTGTATGTTTCATATAAATAAATGAAATGCCTATTTTATTCGTAGCTCACCGGTCGCTATAAATCATAGACTGACTAGCAAACGTTCCTTTGCTAAAATAGCAGTACCGAAGTTTGTGTCTCGTTTTGATATGACGGGCGCTATTAACATCAACAAATACTGAGGATCATTTGACGACATTCTGCAAAAGTATCCATGCTCTCGATACTAAGTTCTTGCAAAAGGTTATTACAGGCACCATTTTGAGATCTTCTCATTATCTACTCTCTAACCAAAATACTTTTCTTTTTCACGTTTTGCATTACAATTACAAGAGCTGCAGCATATCTCACCCGCCTACTTGTCATTTTACACTTCGGCTGACACTCGTAGTGGTACTGAAAGCATATGTAAACAGTATCAGCAAGTTGTTGATGCAAGTTTCTTGCCAAAGAACTTGCGGAAGAATCTTGCTTAATTCTTGCGCTGATGTGTAAACACAGCCGCAAGCGGCTAGCAATAACTTGCAGCAATAACTTCTGCAAGCGACTTTCTAGTGTAAACGCAGCTTTAGACTTTGGTCTAACATTAGTCTGTGCTTTGCAATGTTGTAATTGGTCGTCGGTCGATTTAGAAGTGAAGTTTGTTTGTAAACAAACGAAGAGGTGGTGTGTTAAGAAGTAGGACTTGTGGCCTATAGTACCAAATGTCATTGTTTATGTGGCAAAAGCAATACAGTTAACGGAATATCATTTCAAAAATATATTCATAAAGTGTGCTTCCAGTGATGTCGAAACGATCAGTGGTATGGTCAGCAAAGTTGATCTTGCAGCACTTCATCCGAAAAAAGCTGTTCACGAGAGATCATAGCAGTTTCTTTTCCGGCGCTAGGAAGTGCGTTTATATAAGTAGTGCCTGTTATGTTGAGGGACGCAGAGAAGAAAGTGCTATCAGCAATTTTAATTCATCACGAGTAACAACTCAACAAAGGTGATGAATAGATTTTTATGTTTTATTGTCTTCCAATTGCGGTAGTTTTTCATCTCATGCAAATGAGATCTATTCCTCTTAAAAAGTTCAATCTACGGAACGAACGTTTTGCACTATCAGTAAAGTCTCTCAAGAAAGATCAGTATACTGTAATGAGAGGCACTGTTAGGAATAAAAAGACTCGTTAAAATAGTAGCCACAAATTTTATGACGTAGGGCCTACTGACAAATGAAAATATGGCTGAAAACAGGGCAGCCGCTTAGGAGGCTTTATAATAAGTTGAGAGTAAACGTGTATGACAGTATGAATTAGTATTTGTCAAGGGAAACTTAGGCTGAGCTTCAATATTATCAGTATATCAGAAGTTACAGATTCACAAGTAAGCAATAATTTCTTCTGTGGTAACTCTATTCTTTATTATATACATCTAGTTGCCTTTTAATAGGGATAGGCATAATCTCCCTGTCTTGTTTTTAGTATTTGTGACAGTGTGAAAGGTGATCCTGGAGAAAAAGTCATAGAGAGAATTAAGTCGTGCTTGCAGTTCTCTCTATTACATTACCATCATTGCTATACCAATGCCAAAGAGTTTGAAAATGGATTGGAATGACTTCAGAAAAACTCATTGCGCCACACTAAATAAAATCATTGCTTCTACAACAAATTATGAGGCAAAATAACTTTTTTGGCTAGTTAAAAGCATATTCTGACATATGAACAAGAGTATTTGAAGAATTACATTACTGCAATTAGAATTTTCTTGCTGGAGTCAAGCCTTGGTATCCCTCTTGCAGTTTTTCCCTCACGTACCGTAACTATTCTTTGATAGATTACAAATGCATCCTACAAACCTATCCTTTGTTTCAGTTGAGGTGGGCCACAAATTACTGTTCTCCCTGATGAGATTCAGTACCTCTTCATTAGTTACCTGATCTACCAATCAAATTTTCATTATTCTTTCGTATCACTAAATGAAAAAAGCTACTATTTTCTTTTCATCTATGCTGTTTTTCCTCCACTTGCAGTTCTTCACACAAATATTCAGAAAAATTTATATCAGAAGTTAACATATATTTTTCGTACGTAAATGTTTTTCTTGGTATTCCAAGTCTGTAAATTATGTTACCTGTGTTTCTGCCAGTCTCAGTTATTTCATAACCCAAATGGCAAAACTTATCTACTACTTTCAGAATCTTGTTTTCTAATCTTATTCCCTTGGCATTGTCTGATTTAATCTGAGTACATTTCATTATCTTTGTTTTTACTTTTCTTGATGTTCATCTTGTAAACTCAATTCAACACAATATCCATTCTGTTCAACTGATGTTTTGTGCCCTTTGCCATATCACACAAGATTACAATGTCATTGACAAAAAAGTCTTGATTTATTCTCCCTGATATTCAATTCCTTTTCCAAATTTCTCCATGCTTTCCAGTACTAATTACTCTATGGACAGACTAGATAATACATGTTGATAGAAAACAATTCTGTCTCACTCCCTTCTCAGTTACTGCCTCTCTTATACCTTTCAACCTGCTTCATGCTGTGATGAAGTCTGCAACAGGAACACTTCTGGGGTTAACTGTAAAATTAAGACCCTTGCTCTGTATTTTCAAGGTGGTTGTTGACGACCGTGCGATCATCCTCATTGTCACTGATTCCTTACTGTTGCACTCCACTAGGGACCAGGAGGTGCCATCAACTTGGTCCCAGTCTTGTCTGTTTAGAGAGTTTGCTATAAAAATGTGTAGAGGCAGCAACTCTCTGGATGTCACATCAGCTTGGTTGTGAATGTCCCATACACACTACCTGACCAATGCTAAGCTCTCTCGATGTTTGATTCTGTTGGCTGCTGATTAACTGATTGAGTTCATGTCATTAACTTATATTGCATGACGTCAAGCTGAAATTGGTCATAAATTATGGAAAATATTCTCACCCCATGAAATGCCAGGAATAAATTCATCATCTTGTAAAAAGATCAGTAAATAATAGAGGGAGCGCTTTGTGATGACATTTTATCTTTTGTTTGTTGTCATTTCAGCCCTCCTGTGATCTAGGACATTCTGTTATTGTGGCGTACCATGTCAGGCTTCCTGCCCGAGGTCTTGTGCCCGCCAGGAGTGGCTGTGATGTTATTTTCAGGTCACTGATGTGCAGCAGAATGAGGACACTTACAGTGTTGTCAAACTGAGTGAGAAGGAATTCAGTGCACCTTGAAAGTACTGAGCAAGGGTCTTAATTTTGCAGTTAACCTCATAAATGTTCCTGTTGTGCCCTTTGTCAGAGCAATGGACCAGGTGGCTCTGAAACTTCTGGCCAGGCTCAAGAAGTCTGAAGAGAGACATGTAGGGTGCTCACCAAAATCAAGCTCCCTGAATGAAATGTCTATGGTGATGAGAGGTGGGCTCTCAGACAACCCCGGGAAGATGAAAATATTGTGGTTTTACCAGCAGATAAGGGGAATGCTACAATCGTCCTATAGAAGGCAGATTATGACAGTAAAGTGTGAAAACTTCTGGATGACCCAGCAAGCAGACCATTAGAAAGGGATTCCATAGATAAGGTGGATAAGAAGTCCAGAGCTCTCCTAAAGGGAACCGGCCATCCAGAGAAGATTGTTAAGCAGCTAAGAGCAAAAGCACAGTACCAAACAGACTTTATGGCCTGTCTAAGATGCACAAGGAAAGGGTTCCTCTACATCCAGTAGTCAGCAACATTGGCACAGCTAACTACCTTATAGCTCAGCACCTTAAGAACATGCTCTTGCCACATGCTGGAAAGTGTGCCCATCACATTCGCTACTGGAGGATTTCTTACAATGCCTCAGACAGCTACAGATCACAGACTCTGACGTCATGGTCAATTTCAACATGGTCTCTGTGTTCACCTGCATACCACTAAATGATTCACGTGAGTTGATTGGAGAAAAGCTCAACAATGCTCTCCTCCATTTAGGCAAGTATTGACCTCGATGTACTTCCTATGTGGAGGTCAATTCTATGAGCAAATGGAAGAGGTGGCAATGAACAGCCCTCCTTCACTGATGGTGGCCTATGTCTCTATGGAGAGATTGGAAGAGGAGGCACTTACATCGGTCCCAGATCAACTGAAATGCATACTTTAGGTATGTGGATGACATCTTTGTTATGTGGCCTGACAGGAAGTAACAGGTCGATGCTTTCTTGGACCACCTAACTCACGCCACCCTAACGTTAAATTCATCGTGGAACGCTAGTAGGATGGATTACTTTCCCATTCCTAGATGTAGTAGTCAAGAAGAAGGCAGGTGGTACCTTTAGTGTACCGCAAACCCATTCACACTGACTTGTACCTGCAAGCAAAAAAATAAATGGTGAACTTTGGTTCATCAGGCACGAATTCTGTCAGATTCTTATAATTTGGTGACAGAGACAGAACATCTACAATCTGTGTTCTACAAAAATGGGTACTCTTCTCAAGATGTTCAAAAGGTGCTGTGCCCTGTTTCTCACCATACATTCCTGTAGAAGTACAAGAAGAAACGAAGAAAGTTGCATATTTGCCATACGTGGGGCTGATATCACTCAAAATCAGCAGAATTCTCCTCAAACATAACATCAAGAGCATTTTCCATCCACCCACCAAGATTAAGGCTGTGCTAGGGAGTGTGAAGGATTATCTGGGTCTACAGAAACTGGGCGCATTCACATACCACGTGAATGGGGTATGGCGTACATCGGCCAGACGACTAGGGCCATTGACATCAGGTGCAAACAACACCAAAGGTACACCAGACTGAGATAGGAAATCAAATCAGTGATTGCCAAGCACTGTTTAGAACTAAGTCATACTGTTAACTATAGTGATTTCAAGATTCTAACACAAACATCAAGATACTGGTACATCATCATCAAAGTATCTATTGATCAATCGCATGGTACAGTAGCCGTTGTGATGTGGAACATGTGAAATGCACAAGAAATGCCCATATGAAACAAGATTTTTTGATATGTATAGGAGTGTTGGAACTTAAATAGTGGCACCTATTTATTCACAACTGATACAAAAGAGTTACATGTTTGCACCTGTTCTGTCCTTCAAAGTAGTTACTAGTATTGTGTAGAATCCGTTGCCTGCGATGTGGAAGGCGTAGTATACCGCTAGCAGAGCCTGTTCTGTTGATGGTGCGAATGGAGCAGTCTAAAGTTATGGTGATTCTCGTGTATGACTGTGATGGTGTTATCGTAACACATTACGTTCCTCCACAGCAGACTGTCAATGCACAGTATTACTGTTTGTTTTTGGAGTATCACCTGTGACCAGATTTGCGAAAGAAGTGGTGACACTTTCTGTGCAATCCACCCATCATTTTGCTCAACAATGCGCAGGCGCATACAGTGCAAGCTGTGGCTGCTCTGTTCATTCGATGTGACTGGGAAGTACTGTACCATCTACTATACTCCCTGGGCTTAAGTCTTTGTGACTTTGATTTGATTCCGAAGGTGAAGAAACCACTTCATGGCATTTGCTTCAGAACTGTTCCAGAGATTCAACAGGCAGTAGACCGCTCTATTCGCACCATCAACAGAACAGGTTCTGCTAATGGTATACTATGCCTTGAGATGAGGCAACATTAGGAAAATTGGAATAAAAAATTCCTGCAACCAACATATATGGGATGATTGCAATCCTCATGTTATGGTACATGCTAGATATCAGCTTCAGTTTAAGACTAATGAATGTGCTGAAATTGTAGGTGACTGTTTGGTGGGGCTATACACTCTCCCAGCATTTCTTGTGGGTACTGTCTGTAGGGACTTTTTCAGGACACCCTCCAAGACCTACTAGATTATGTGCCTCTGCAAATAAGAGGAAACATGTAGTTAATGCATGATGGAGCTTCAGCACATCTTAGTCTTGGTGTTCGAGATGCAGTGGCTGGTATCTGCTGTGACAGATGTACAGGTAGAGGAGGATCACTTCCATATCCTGTACATTCCCCCGCTCTTGATCTTCTGTTTTATTATCTTTGGGGGGGGGGGGGGCCTTAAACAACTGGTCCATGCAACAGACCACCCACCTGAATCCAGAAACTCTTCATCGACATGTCATGAAAGCCTGCCGAACCATTCAAAACCATCAGGGAGTATCTGAAAGGGTGGAACAGTCTGTGATTTGACAAGTGCATCCTTGATTAGACGCAAGAGGAAGGCATTTCAAGCATTTATTATAAGTTTATGTGTTGATGAACTCCAGTCACCTAAATTGTTAACTTTCAGTAATAACTTGAAGTGAAAGATTTTCAGACACACTTTAGATGAACTTCTTTTCTTGTTTAGATGTAAGAAAGCTATAAAAGTGTTTTTGAAACACCCTGTATATCTGGCCTGAAGACAGACCACAGATACCAAACACTATGGAATGATCAAATGTTTTCTGCAAACAGTGCTGCTCAACTTCAATCTACTTAAAGAATGGCATCAGGAAATTATGAAAAGCTGTTGTAATGTGGACACTGTAACAGCTTTTGGTAATTCCCTGATGCTGTTCTTTAAATGATTTAAACACCAAAAGTTGAATATGTTGCACATCTCTTGGTTGTGATGGTGAAGCTGTGTTTGATATATGTGATTCAGGTGCGCATGAAGCAAATGAATTGTCTATATTGTTCAGGTGATCATTTCATGTGGATCAGGGATTGCCCTGTTTATCCCGAAGAATGAAAAATTCAGGAACTGGAGATTTCAAGGAGAATCCCATATGCTCAGTCTAAGAAAGCCAGCAAGGCAGTATTACCTTGAGGATTTGTCACATCCTTTACAACAGCTCTTAAAAGACCTGTCACTGAGAGCAAAGAAACACTCCAAAACCAACAACAGAGTTGAGTACAAACTTAGGTGCTTGCAGCTGCAACTGCAAAAGGAGGAAATTCTCAGAAACCTTGAGCACTGCTGGCCGAAGTGGCCATGCGGTTAAAGGCGCTGCAGTCTGGAACCGCAAGACCGCTACGGTTGCAGGTTCGAATCCTGCCTCGGGCATGGATGTTTGTGATGTCCTTAGGTTAGTTCGGTTTAACTAGTTCTAAGTTCTAGGGGACTAATGACCTCAGCAGTTGAGTCCCATAGTGCTCAGAGCCATTTGAACCCTTGAGCACTCCAGGCCTGTAGGTCATCCAAACAAAAATATTCAATCTCAAGAAACCGAAAAGTGAGCATACTTGTTCATAAGGCCCTGTTCAAGGTTGAAGCAACACAAGCCACCACTTGGAGTACCATCAGACAGGGGACCAGAGGTGCCACAATTGTAGTAAGATTTCTGTACAGGACATACCATAATTATCAGCAGCTGCATGGGCAGCAAGCTGAGATGGGCACCCAAGTGCAAGATTTGTTACAGTGTGTATCACAATTATTAGTGAAAGCTGACATGGATGAAGGTTTATGAGGAAAAAGAGTGGGGTTGGGGAGAGGGCTGCCAAATGATAAGTCTCTTGCGTGGAAAAATGTTCTTGAACCAGTCCTGTTCTCCATACGAACATCACGAACAAGGGCAATATGGAGGGTATACATTTCCCCTTGAAGGAACTGAATAGCCTGATGACTATTTTCTTTGTCATCTGCTGCATGCCAGAGAGAGAGAGGAAAAGAAAAGCCTTGATAATTGATGGCTCCCATAATGCAGTAGGAAGTGAATGTCTTTAGAGCTCATGTGGAGGAGTAGTGTAGAAAAAGGCACTGTGTCTATACCTGCAGGAGAGACACTCGAAAATGACTGATGATCCTGTATTATGAACCTAATGTTCACAGAAAAGAAAAAAACTGTGGTAGCAATACACCAAGTTTGAATAGTGTTACTCAGTAGAAAACACTTGGTACACCTCATCTGTCCCACTAACATCAACTTTCTGGTAGTAGCTATTATCATCCATATGCCTCTGAAAATCACCATAAGTAGAGCCTACTCCCCACCTCAAAACCTACTTGATAGCAGGTCCTGAGAACTGCGTGTTGGGAATTTTAATGCTCACCATGTGCTTTGGAATTCCAACATCACTTGTCTTAGCAGTCAAGTTCTCAAAGGTCACATTGTACAGAAGACACCTAACTTTTTAATGGAGGCCAAGTGACACATTTTAGCTGTGCCACAGGGCTATACTTGGCCACTGACGTTTCCTTCTGTTCACCAGTCCTCACAGATATGGTAGAGTGAGAAGGGGAAAGTGGCCTGCACTCCGGTGACGGCTTCCTTATCTGGATGCAATTTCTAGGCAAGAGAGAACCCAAAAGGTAGTCACTGAAATGGGTGCTTGGCAGAGTGAACTGAAAGCTGTATAGCCATTTAGCTAGATTAAAATGTGAAGACAGTGTCCAAAATGTCACACTTCTGGTGTTGTAATAACAGTGCAACAAGTTTTAAACTGTGTTGTTTATGCACTGATAAGAGGGCAGTAAATGATTTGCTTAGGGACAGAATGGTATAATTTTTTTTCCCCCAACAAATGGATGAGTCTAGCGTGGGTTTTAAAATTTTCTGATGACTCAGCACTCAACTTTTTTTTTTTAGTGGTCGGCCAGCCAGCTGTTACTATCTGGGGAAAACTGTTCATGTGTTTTATCCAGCTAATCTTCATTTCACAGAGCAGCTTTTATATTAAGACTGCCATAACTCCATTTGACTATGATGGCAAGTGCTTAAGTGTACATGATGAAACATATGCATGTTTTATTTGTTTTAGTACACTGACTTTTTTAATTATAATTGTAATATTTAAAAAATATCCTTTTATGCATTTTAAGCTCTCATTTTATTTAATGTAAGAAGGTATGAAATTAGACATTAGGGATGGGGGGAGTCCACTGTGCCTGCCCCAGGGGGGCAATGGCCCTGTTTGCCAAATGTTGATATTGTCAGACAGTCTAAAAAAAGAAAAAAAACACTAACATATTTTCATAGTGCACAGTCAACATAATTATTTTTTTGGTAAGGAAAGACTTCCTTGCTTAGTTTACATATTGCATATATTCATTCTCAGCAAAGGCACTGATAAACTTTCCATTGAGCACCAGAAAACCAGCATAATCAAACACCTAAGAATTTTCACTGAAGTGCCAAAGAAACTGGTATAGGCATGCGCATTCAAATACAGAGATATGTAAGCAGGCAGAATACGACACTGCAGTCTCCAACACTTATATAAGATAACAAATATCTGACACAGTTGTTAAATGGTTACTGCTGCTACAATGGCAGGTTATCGAGATTTAAGCGAGTTTGAACGTCGTGTTAGAGTCAGTGCATGAGCTGTACGACCCAGCATCTCCGAGGTAGCGATGAAGTGGGGATTTTCCCGTACAAGCATTTCACGAGTGTACCATAAATGTCAGCAAACTGGTAAAACATCAAATCTTTGACATTGCTGGGGCTGGAAAAAGATCCTGCAAGAACAGGGCCAACAATGACTGAAAAGCATCGTTCAACATGACGGAAGTGCACCCTTCCACAAATTGCTGCTGAACCATCAACAAGTGTCAGTGTGCGAACCATTCAATGAAACATCATCGATATGGGCTTTAGGAGCCGAAGGCTCACTCGTGTACCCTTGATGACTGCACGACACAAAGCTTTATGCCTTGCCTGGGGCCATCAACACTGACATTGGACTGTTGATTACTGGAAACGTCCTGCCTCGTCAGATGAGTCTTGCTTCAAATTGTTTCAAGCGGGTGGACGTGTATGGGTACGGAGACAACCTCATGAATCCAAGGATCCTGCATGTCAGCAGGGGGGACTGTTCAAGTTTGTGGAGGGGTCTGTTATGGTGTAGGGCGTGCGCAGTTGGAGTGGTATGGGACCCTTGACACATGCATAAGCATGCTATCTGATCACCTACATCCATTTGTGTCCATTGTACATTATGAAGGACTTGGGCAATTCCAGCAGGACAATGTGACACCCCACACATCCAGAATTGCTACAGAGTGGCTCCAGGAACACTCTTCTGGTTTAAACACGTCTGCTGGCCATCAAACTCCCTGGACAGGAACATTGTTGAGCATTCTGGAATGCCTTGCAACATGCTGTTCACAACAGATCTCCACCCACTCATACTCTTATGGATTTATGGACAGCCCTGCAGGATTCATGGTGTCAGCTCCCTCCAGCACTACGTCAGACATTAGTCGATCCACGCCACGTCGTGTTGCGGCACTTCTGCGTGCTTGTGGGGGCCCTACACGATATTAGGCAGGTGTGACAGTTTCTTTGGCTCTTCAGTGTATAATGTTCTGTTTCCTTTATTAATTTCTCCTCCTGCATTATTTATAACAGTGGGGCCTGACCTTAGGCGGTACAAAATTGTATGTATTGTGTTTTATTTAAGTTCAGAGACAGTTAATTTACAGAAACCAGGTTATAAACCCTCAACAAAATTTTATTTGCCTTTTCAAGTATTGAAATTCCTTCTTTAGGGGTGATTATGATCATTGCATCATCAACAAACGGAACTATTTGAGGGTATTGGATATACAGTGGCAGGTTATTTATATACCAGTAGAACTGTAACAAAATTGGACCCTGTACTCATCCTGTGGTGTTCTGTAGTGATAATTCCGTATTCTGAAGACACACTTTCATTTCTTAATGTGGCTGACTGTGTTGCTTTAATTTGATTGGATGAAATTCATTTATCAGTAAGACCTCTGACACTATAATATTTGAACTTGCTTATTATGATACTGTGAACTGTACCAATCAAATATGTCTAATAAGACAGAGAAAATTCAGTGCTCGTTAAGTGGGATATTCTTCACCAACCATCTAGAATGTAACAACATGTCATTGACTCAATAGTATTATTGAGGTGTGTTTGTACATTCAGGCCACCTGCTAATGCTCCTCCACTTCCATGACTGTTGAGAAATGAGTAGTTTGAAGTACCTCTCTTTCATTATTTTGTAGCAAGAATGGTATAATATGATAAAACTTTATTAGCCTATTTTCACAGTAATCAGTGGGATTTTATGTGAAACTAAAGTGAATCTGCAATAACAATAAAAACCAGTGTTTCACCTCATCTACTAATGAACATTGTTGGAGCTGAATGTTTCCTTTGAGAATGTTAATGTTGTTGCAAAAATTAATTTAGTGAATTTCATGTCATACATAAAGTCTCTCTTCCTGCTATAAAATGTTAATGTACTAATTTAAATAATGGATGTCTGTCAAATTAGATAATATATTATTTGTGAGATATATATGTAGTGTTTGCTGCCTCATAAAGCTATCTGCAGTCCACAGGAGCTCCTTATCCAAAATGCAGTGAGCAGAGATGAGCCTCTCACACTGGAGGAGTGGTCGTCATTATGCGAGGAAATACTGGTCAGCAAAGGCAGACTGAAACCTACAACACTGGCTGCATATATAATGTCACAGTGTGTCAGAACCAGTAATCTAAAAGTGGGTCTATCGTTGCTGACATACCTGGAATCCACAGCTTCTGGACCAAACCTTGCGACAGTGAGCACATTAATAAAACTTTCAAACTTACAGCATGCCTCATTGTTTCTCTAGGAGCAGCTTGAGAAGTGTTTGCTGTGAAAGATATTTTTTGACACTTATTCTCCTCTAAACACCACACATTACATCTCTGACAATTCAGAATGATATATTTCTTTTACAGAATTACTTCAGTTTAAAATAAAGGTTACAGTATATCCTTTAAAATGGCAAATTCATTGTGGGACATTTTCTTTCCTTTTAGAAGTAAGTGACTTGCAAGCTTTTGTTATAAGGTTGTTAGATGTCAATTTCATCCAAAAACTGTAATTTGCATCCAACTTGTGTTTACAGTTGGAAATATCAATGTGTGTCCTGGATTACATATGCAGTGTATGGAAGCATGTTCACCCATTGGCGTCACATTTCCTGACACATCAGCGTAGCAGTGTATTAAAAATTATGTGTTTTGGAGATAAATTAATATGGTGTATCACTTTAACTCTGTATTTTCATAATACTCAAATACAAATATGAAAACCGATAAGTATTTGCTTCCCAAATACGTGAGTCAAATGGGGGCTGCTTGGTTTATTTCTCTCAGCCAGTTATATCAAAGGACCCATGAAGGAATCGAATATCACTTCTGCATCGCCCAAGTTCACAAACACCCCATTTCGGAATAGAAAATGTGAAAAACATTTAGCACGGATGACACTAACATACATCACATCAAAGATCTCTCCAAAATAAGTCATATTTATTACAGTCTTTTGTCATGAAGTGTTGGGAAATGTGATGTCAGCAGCTAAATATGCTACCTGCAGATCTTATCTTGGAGTTAGCTTTAGTTGTTATTTAGTAGCTGATTATGAAAAGGAAAAGGAGATACAATTTGTAACATTTTAGGAAACCTTTGCACCTTAGGGGATATCCATTAATTACGTGAGGGGTTTTCCTTAAAATTTGGACCCCTCACCCGTAAAAGTTCACAATTTTTGGATTTTTTCCTTTGGTTGCACTGTGAAACCTTGCTTCTTGCCAAATTTTATGATTCTTGGTCAACAGGAAGTACCCTACAGGTTTTTGATGAGTGAGTTTTCGAGTATCAAAATATGTGACATAACTGGCTGTATCTTTTGATTGTGTTAATGTTAGAAGCTTCAATTTTTTACACCATCAAGGGGATGTGGACCTTACTATGTGACATAAATTTCAACCTGATACCTCTACCCATTCCTGAGAAAAATAGTGTTTGACAGTCAGACAGATGGACAAGCAGACAGGCATATGACAGATGACAGGCAGCAAAGTGACCCTGTAAGGGTTCCGTTTTTACCAAAAAGTTGACCTTTTACTGGTAGATTACATACAGTAAATGTCATTCATGTACGTCTACATTTACAGACATAGTTCACAAGCCACCTTTGGTGTGTGGTGGAGGGTACCCTTTACTATTACTAATTGTTTCCTTTCCTGTTCCATCTGCAAATAGAATGAGGGGAAAATGACTGTCTCTATGCCTCCGTACAAGCCCTAATCTCTCTAATCTTGTCTTCATGGTCCTTACATAAAATGTACTTTGGCGGCAGTAGAATCTTTCTGCAGTCAGTCTCAAATGCCAGTTCCCTAAATTTTCTCAATAGTACTCCTCAACAAAAATAGCAGCTTCCCTCCAGTGACTCCCTTTTGAGTTGCCAAAGGATCTCAGTAATACTTGCTTGTACTTTGAACCTACCACTAACAAATCTGAATTGCTTTGAAGTCTTCCTTTAATCCTACCTGGTACGGATCCTAAACACTCAAATAGTACTCAACAGTGGGTCAAATTCGTGTCTTATAAGTGGCCTGCTTTACAGATGAACCACACTTTTCTAAAATTCTCCTAATAAACCAAAGTTGACCATTCACCTTCCCTACTGTAATCCTTGCTTCCCATTCCATTTCATATTGCTTTGCCATGTTATGACTGTATAGTTAATCGGCATGACTTTGTCAACCAGAAAACTAACAATTCAGTACCGGTTTGTTTTTCCTTCTCATCTGCATTAACTTACTTTTTTCTATATATTAGAGCTAGCTGCCATTTATCACACCAACTAGAAATCCTACAGTCACTTGGCTGCCCCATATCAGACTTCTGAAGGTAGAATGTTTCCGTAAACTCAATGTCCTTCGTTTCCTTGCCCACTCCTCTTGGGGTGCGGACCGTTCCCTCCTTCTCCGTCTTTATCGTGCTCTAGTTCTGTCTCGCTTGGACTATGGTTGTCAAGTTTATGATTCAGCTGCTCCTTCCACACTGCACGTGCTGGATCCAGTCCACCATCGTGGTATCTGTTTGGCCACCGGTGCCTTCCCTACTAGCCCTGTTGATAGTCTCCTGGTTGAAGCTAGGATTCCCCCCCCCCCCCCCCCCCCTTTCTGTTCAGTGGTCCCAGCTTCTGGTGTCTTATGCACTCGCTATCTGTTCCTCTCCCACTCATCCTTCCTATTCTATCCTGTTCCCAGACCATGGACGTCACCCACCTGATTCCCGCCCTCGGGCGGGTTTACTGGTTGGGCTCCGCCTTGCATCTCTTTGCTGTGATTTTCAGCTTCCTTCTTTGTCCCGTCTTCCTCGCTCCCTCCCCTCCACCCCCCCTTGGTTAGTTCCTCGGCCTCGAATTTGGATGGATCTCCGCTGAGGTCCGAAAGATTCCATCCCCCCCCCCCCCCCCCCCGATGGTGTTTCGTTCCTTTTTCCGCCAAATTTTATGGGAGTTTTGGGATGCTGTTGTTTTTTACACTGATGGCTCTAAATCTGCTGATCATGTGGGCTTTGCCTTCGTGTCCTCTGTTGGAACAGAAAATCATCTGCTGCCACCTACTTGTGGGGTGTTTACTGTGGAATTGATGGCCATTTCCCAGGCCCTTATCTTTATTAAACAGTCCCAACACAACTGCGTTTTGCTATGTACAGACTCAATGAGTGGCCTTCTGGCTATTGACCAGTGTTTTTCGCGCCATCCCGTGATCTCTGCCATACATGACTATCTCGCTGATATTCACCGTGCTGCTTGTTCCATTGACTTCCTTTGGGTCCCTGCCCATGTGGGTATCCCGGGTAATGAGCTCGCTGATCGTTTGGCTGTGGGAGCAGTCACTTACCCTCTGTTTTCTGTAACCCCTCCTGCAGCGGATTTACGGCTTCACATCAAATCCCACTTTGCACAGTCATGGGCCAATTCTTGGGAGGCTACTCCCCTGTCTAATAAACTTCGTGCGATTAAGGTGACACCAGGCCCGTGGCATTCTTCCTTTCGCCTCTCCCGAAAGGACTCGACCACATTGTGTCATCTCTGCATTGGCCATACCAGGCTGACCCATGGTTTTCTATTGCGTGATGAGCCACCCCCACGTTGTGGTTGTGGAGCCTTCCAGTCAGTAGCCCACATTTTGGTTGAATACCCCCTTCTTTTGGCTCTGCGTGCTAAATACAGGCTCCCCCGCACTTTACCTTTGATGTTGGCTGACGATTCCTGGATGGTCTCTCTGGTTCTTGGTTTCCTCCAGGAAAGTGGTTTTTATTCTCAGTTTTAAGGTTTTTAATGTCTCTCTGGTGTTGGGGCAGGGCAGTGAGTGTTGGGGTATCTCCCACTGTAAGCCGTGTTTGGAGATTCCCGACTCACCTCCCTGACCGAGATCCTCTTTTCCTCCCCTTTTACTCTGTTTTTTTAAAAAGGGTTGGTTCGTCTCCTTTTCCCATACATACTTCTACATTCTAGTGGTTGCACCTTTTAAGTTGCAGTTGGTCTTGCCTCTGCTGCTTCAGAGGTGGGATATTTCCTGCCTCTATCATAGCGTTAGGTTCCCTCTCTTGCTGACTCATCTCATTTTGTTTTTACCATTGACAACATGACTGCCCTTTTACATGTTTTTCCCTTTTATTGTTCTGACTTTCCTGAGATGTCACACTAGCGGAATGGACCACATTTGAAACAAGGGACTGATGACCTTGCTGTTTGTTCCGTTAAACCCCAAACAACCAACCAACCATCCAACCATCCTACAGTCACTCGACGACAACACCTTTCCACCCACTACAGCATCATCAACGAACACCCACAGACTGCTTCTCACCCTGCCTGTCAGATCATTTATGTATGTAGAGAATAACAGGAGCTCTATCACATTTTGCTGGGGCACAATTGACAATACCCTTGTCTCAGATGAACATTACTTGTCAAAAGACAACATTGTTTGCACCTTCCTTTGAACCATATGATTACATAGCTTATCAATCTCTTGATTAACATGATCAATAAGAGAATTTTTGAAACTTCCTGACAGATTAAAACTGTGTACCAGACCGAGACTTGAACTCGGGACCTTTGCCTTTTGCTCTCGTGCACACAGTTTTAATCTGCCAGGAAGTTTCATATAAGCGCACATTCCGCTGCAGAGTGAAAATCTCATACTGGAAACATCTCCTAGGCTGTGGCTAAGCCATGTCTCTGCAATATCCTTTCTTTCAGGAGTGCTAGTTCTGCAAGGTTCACTTTTGACTTGTCAGCATGCTGCTTAATGTATGTATTGTTAACATTTTGATGCAAATTCATAATGACCACAATAATGCCAGCTTTATATGAGTTTCAGAATAAAATGACTGACTCACTGACCTGCAGTGATTTTGACTTGTGTGGCCCGAGAACTACTCAAATGAAATCCAACACTTGTATGGCATTTGTTTGAAGTCAGGGAATCCTGGGCATGCACAGGTGTGAACCATTCAGTTCAGGGAGGCAATAAATATTGGTGGACACTTTAATAATGTCTATAGTCAGGATTAATGATACTGGGTCTCTCTCCTATGAGTCAGCAAGCACATTTTCTCTGGTGTTTTGGCAGATATTTGCAATTCCATTTCCGCATTGTGCAGCAGGAGTCAACCCAGACAATTACTGCTTGTCACGTATTTCATGTGATGCCTAGTGTCAACGGAAAATGTCAGTTGGTTTCCCATTAAAAAAAGAAAAATGTGAAATTGGAATTTTATGTGCCCATTAGATAAAGTGCTCTAATAATAGTCCAATATTCATTTCATTAATTTATATTTAGAGGAACAATAAAACACAAAGACTAAACACCAATCCAGCAGCAATTTTAGTAATTCTGCATGTTTGGTGGTAGCAGTCAGTGTGGGCCAGAGCAGTGATGTCACTGTTGGAGTATTGGTTATTCTTCGTGTTTTACTGCTCTGGTTAATACATATCAGTAAGGTGAATATTGCACTAGACTAATCTGGGAACACTTTACCGAATGGGCAAGTAAAATTGCACTGTAAAAATCAGGAAACAAACAAATACTTTCTGCTGACACTAGGTGTCACATGATTAATGTGATGAGCACCATTTGTCTGGGCTGACTCTGTCTATATAATGCAAGAACGAAACTGCAAATATCTGCTGAAACTCCAGAAAAAATGCATTTGACTATTGATAGAGACACCCTGTATAAAAACAAAACGTTATCCATTATAATAATGTAAATTCTCTTAACCAAAAAGTTGACATGAGATTTTCAGTGACCTGCGCCCCCTTTTCCCCTTTAAATGAAATTTGGTGAGATTTTGCTGGAATCCTCCGTTCGTATCTTGAGCTCAGGTAATTAATGGATGTCCCATTAGTTCTGATTGGTAAATATCATAGCCTTCCCCAGTATGGAATGAGATTTACTGTATGAAAACCAATATATATGAGTGCATATAACAGAACCAATGCCATAAATCATAGAAATTGCTTATAATGTCTTTTTAGTGATAATATTTTGTTGCTGATGTTATTTATGTGGTGAATTTTGAGTCTAAAACTGGTACAATTGAATTGCTTAGCCAGGTGTAGCATTACAAGGCTGATCACAGTGAGGAAATACTATGGCTTTAGCAATTGCTGTATCATGTATATAAAAATGGCAATTTTGGAGTCTTGTCCCCCCCCCCCCCCCCCTCTCCTCTTCCCTTTCCCTCCCTCCCCATCAGATAAATTTTTGTGAGTGCACATGATATCATGGTATACTGGTAGCTGTTTTTCCAGTTCATCATCTATGAATCAAAAAAGCAAGGGGCAGATGATAATGGGTGAAGGAAGTAAGATTATTAAATGTTAATGTCCAATACTTAGTATGGTCATTGACTGAGCAGCAACTATTTAGGACAAAAATGCACAAGAATATTGACCATGATCTTCTTCGATAACTGTTTCAGCATTTTACTTGCAATTATGTATGAATTGTTTTAGTAGTTTAATTTACAGACACAGATACAGGTGTGTCTGAAATAAAACAATTAGATAATGAAAACAAAGGGTTCAAAAAGTTTTAAAATTGTTTATGTTTTTGAACAATAGTCTGAACATTTTTGCACCCCTAATTCCGAAAATGGCATCCATTTTTCATCATCAGATCAGGTTTCTGTGCTAATTCACTTCCGAAAAAACCTGCGAGCTTCAAATGACATGTATTAAACTTTTGTGACATGACCTTTGTGTTTTGTTAATATTCCTTCACCAAATTCATTTTTTGAGAGGGAAAAGTCTTTTTGTCAGTGTGAGGGGCATTCAATAAGAAATGAACACTTTTTTCGTCTGAAAGCAAGTTAATTTTGTGTAGGATCCCACTACATCAGATTATTCCCCACTCTTTTGGCTATAGAACCCTATTTTTCAACATAATCTCTTTGCAATGCGATGGCCTTATGCCACCTTACTTGGAGGCATGTATGTGTGCACAATACTGCTCTACTGGTCGAGGTGCTGGTAACCTCGCCATTGATGCCCATAAGCCCCAAACACACGCACTACTAATTGACGTTGGAAGCAATATCTTGCTGCATCAGTAACCTCCCTATCATTCATGTATTGCTTCCTGCAGAGTGCTTTCTTCATTGGGCCACACAGATGGAAGTCGGAAGGTGCGAGATCCCAGCTGTAGGATGGAAGAGGAAGAACAGTGCAGTAAAGTTTTGTTTGCTTCTGTCAGGTGCCCTGACTTGCGTATGGCCTTGCATTCTCATGGGGAAGGAGAGGTTTATTTGCAAAATTCAAGCTTTCGCAACAAACTGTTGCCTCATCAGGAAAGAGGGAAGGAGGGGAAAGACGAAAGGATGTGGGTTTTAAGGGAGGGGGTAAGGAGTCATTACAATCCCGGGAGCGGAAAGACTTCCCTTAGGGGGAAAAAAGGATGGGTATACACTCGCGCACACACACACATATCCATCCACACATATACAGACACAAGCAGACATATTTAAAGACAAAAAAACTCATTCATGTATTGCTTCCTGCAGAGTGCTTTCTTCATTGGGCCACATAGAAGATATGTGTGTGTGTGTGTGCGCGAGTGTATACCCGTCCTTTTTTCCCCCTAAGGTAAGTCTTTCCGCTCCCGGGATTGGAATGACTCCTTACCCTCTCCCTTAAAACCCTCATCCTTTCGTCTTTCCCTCTCCTTCCTTCTTTCCTGATGAGGCAACAGTTTGTTGCGAAAGCTTGAATTTTGTGTGTATGTTTGTGTTTGTTTGTGTGTCTATCGACGTGCCAGCGCTTTCGTTTGGTAAGTCACATCATCTTTGTTTATATATACACACGCACTACAAATGAAAGTGCTGGCAGGTCGACAGACACACAAACATACACACAAAATTCAAGCTTTCGCAACAAACTGTTGCCTCATCAGGAAAGAGGGAAGGAGAGGGAAAGACGAAAGGATGTGGGTTTTAAGGGAGAGGGTAAGGAGTCATTCCAATCCCGGGAGCGGAAAGACTTACCTTAGGGGGAAAAAAGGACGGGTATACACTCGCACACACACACATATCCATCCACACATATACAGACACAAGCAGACGTATTTAAAGATATATATTTCCTACGTGGAATGTTTCCCTCTATTATAACCATATATATATATTGCAACAGATATACTGAAGTCATTTCTTCAGTTTCCTGAGGGTAGCATAATACACTTCAGAGTTGATTGTTGCATCATGACGGGGAACATCAAACACAATAACCCCTTCAAGGTCCCAGAATCTCATGGGCATGACTTTACCAGCTGAGAATGCACCTTTGAACTTTTTCTTTTTAAGAGAAGTGCTCCATAGATTATCATTTTGTTTGCGGTTTGAAGTGATGAGCATGTGTTTCATTGACTGTGACAATGTTCGACAAAATATTGTCATGATCAAGTTCATAATGTGCAAACAACTCCACACGGATGGTCTTCCATTGCTCTTTATCGTCTTCCGTTAGGCGACGAGGAACCCAGCAGGCACACACCTTTTAAGTACCCCAGCTGGTGAACAATTCTGTCAGCACTGCCAACAGGCACATCCAGTAGTGCAGCAAGGTGTTCGATTGTGATTCGATTGTGATTGTGATTCGTCGATCATCTCAAATGAGAGTGTTCGCACTTTACGTCATTGCTGGAGTTACAGCTCTGTGTGGCCAGCCTGCACACAGGAGATTGGAACGACTCACTGTGCTTTTGTTCACTGTGAGGTCTCAGTAGACGTTCTGCAAGCACCTATGAATATCTGTGATGCTGTGGGTTTCTGCTAAATGAAACTCAATGGCATCTCCCAGTCTGTAACACACGTACATTACAAATGCCAGTTTGAAGTCTACTTATAGCGCCCACCTATCAGAACAGCTTGAAACTATAGGGGCTTAAGTGGGGATATTCGATGATGTCCCACAATAAATTCCAAATTTTTTCAGCTGAAATTTTCCAAGAAAGAAAGTGTTACATTACATATTGAATGCCCCTCGTGCAAAAAACATATGAAAAAATAGAATTTATTGACCCTCAAGTGGGCATGCCATTTTTTATAACAAGAGCAAACTGCATAGTGTTCTTTGTATACACGTCAAGAGTAGCTGTCTTTATGTTACCAAGGTAAACAACTATAAGCAATATAACAGTTTAATCGTATTTTAATTAAACTGTGATAATGTAAACTTACATTATATGAGCTAAATCATTGTTTAATGAAGCAATAATAAAATACTCTTTCATTACATCATTTTGTTGCCTTGTAGAAGTGTCACCCCACTGTAATGACCCCTTGAAGCATTAAAGAGCGCAGTTTCATCTGATCCCAGCCAATTGCTTATTTAATTGCTAATTATCTCATAGACAGCCGCCTCATTTTCGGATTGTGCTGCTAGCTCGGAATCTGGGTTATTTTCTTGCAGAGATAATAAATTTTTCCTCACCAAGCTCTCTGTTTATTTTTTTATTACTGCTGCTCTCTCGGATGTATGAGAATATGACTTGTCTCAGGGTTTGCTGAAGCAGTAATCAGGGAATAGATACAGGCTCACAGTTGTGAAACAGCAATGGAACAGTTCAAGACAATGTTACATGCACCTGCTCGAGGGTTAACCAAACGAAATTTAGTGTATAGCAGGGATTCGTACATGTCACTTGCATGAGAAGCTATCATTGTTCAAAATCCAGGACTTGATTTTACGTTTCCTGGGACATAGAAGGCTCAGCAGCTCATGAAAGTCCAGCAGTAATCTGCTATCATGAGCGCATTCCAGGATCCCTCGTACATACTCTCCATCTCTTTCATCTCCTGATGAAATCACTCACCATGCTCATCATTCATTGCTCCCACATATACAGGAAACCGATCTATATGGGAGAATAAGTAATGCATTTTGACACACATGTTGCACCTGAGGTACTTGAAACTATTCAGCAGAATAATAACGAATTGTACATAGTTTGCCACCTTATTTTTGCCCAGAAAGTTCTGCAACAGCAGAACCACACTTCCGGTTCCAATTTGTTCATAGAGTTTTCGAATTGTGGATCTCAGATCAGCTACAGATCTGAGGACCATAAAGGATGCCAGCTTTCAATTTCTCCATGATCATTCCCAGGAAAAGTCTGGGACAAGTAAGTGAAGCGTCCACCATTATTATTTGGGGCTTTGGTTAACTGTTTCATCAAACCAAGCCTAATGTGCAGCAGTGGGAACAGTACCTTATTCTGTTCACCACAGGGATGTTGATGACATTCATAGATCTGCCAGGCACCAATTCCTCCTGTCCAATCCAGTCCTTCTTTTGGTAATGCTGAGATCCGCTCGTACTGTCCCACATGCACAGAAAGTGCGAGTACTCGGTGTATCCTAACTGTTGTCTCAACAAAAAGTTCACTGTCTTCAGGTCTACACAATTTAACCACTCATACTGATTGTGATAAATTTCCTCCAACACGCACACCACCACTTCACACTTCTCCTTCAGTGTAGGTGGGTGAGTGAGAGGTACATAGGCACTGATCGCTGTTGTGCAGCAATACACATTTCAGTGACTGCTTGCTGCTGTCACTGAACAGACTGCATCTTACGTAGGCACTCCAACCTTGTACAGAAGCTTGTCAATATCTGTACAGTATGCCAAAAAAAGTATGGAAAAAAAGAAACTCTTTACATCTGTTGCGATAGAAAGTGATCTGAACACTGCCAGATAGAAGATTTTTTTCTTTCAGTATTGATGGCATCAGTGCAGCAGAGGATTTTGACAAGCTGAGATTGCAAAGTAGATCGCTGAGCTCCTCGTGAGAAAAAGGAATTGGAGCATCATCATCAGCATCTAAATATTGTTCTTGTTTTTCTTCAACACTAGCAGAATCTTCATTAGTAATTTCATGAAGTTCTCCAAAAACTGGTACTGGAATTTTCTTACAATGAGCTGCAGGATGATGTGCCAATGCCGGATAAGGATACATGAAGCTGTTCTAGTCCTTTCTATTGATCCCAGTCACATCAACAGTACACAAGTAGCAGTCTGAGGCATCATTTGTCAGCTCCCTCCAAACAACTGGAATTCCAAATTTCAAAGAGCTTTTCTTGCTCTTGGTTCAAGCTTTATCTTAGTCACCAATCGGTGTACCAAAAGCATGCATTATGGAACTTCAGACTGCATTCCTCTTAGTAGGATGGATATATTCCCCGCAGATGTACCACAATATGTTGGGATTATTTTTGCACTGTCTTCTTGATGAAGCCATTTGCTTTTCCTGCAAATAAAAAAAGAATAGTTTTAATGTAAAACAATGTAAATTGTGGAATAAAAAATTCGTATTTGCTTGGGGTTTTGTTATGTGTGTCATAACACACAAAACTTTGATAACTCATAAAGTTGACGTGTTAGACCAAAACAAGAGATATTTTTGAGATCAGTACATCACAATTACACAAAACAATTCAGAGAAATATGAAATCATTAAAACAAGAAAAACTTGGATCAAGAAGGCTCTCCGCATAAGCGCTTGAACCTCATTCTTCACAAATATGAATCAAGTTTCTCAACCATAGCACACCACAATTGCTAGTCTCATGTAATGTGTTTATAATTACAGTTTGCTTATTTATGATACAGCATAATATAAGTTTATCATTTCTGTATTCAGTTGTACATCTCATTCATCGTAACAATCGTAGGGCCAATTGACATAGGTATGCATTGTACTACTTGATTACAGGAAGACAAGTCTGTAAGTAACTACACTTTCGTGCAAATCATTTGTAGCTTGGCAGTATGGATTAGTGCACTCAACACACACTAGATTGTACCATTGTCTCTGCTCATGGCAACTTTCAGCATTGTCATATCAGTTCACTTTGCATTCTTGAAAAGTAAAGATAATTGCGCAGCTCTCACTTCGCACCAATGAAGAAAAGCTTTCTATAATACGATTTTTTGTGGTGTGAAGGTACGCCAGCGACTGAGATCCATAGAAAACTTTGAGCACAATATGCGTGCAACGTTCTATCACTGTGAAGTGTTACCAGTGGACTGAACCATTCAAAAGTGAACAAGTGTGAAGGACAAGGAAAGAAACAGGGCGTTCAGTTATATATACCACTGATGCCAACATTCAGTAAGTGTGTGATCTTATTTTGAACAACTGATGAGTGATTGTTGATGAAGTGACAAACCAAAACAGCTACTTGACTGTAATGCCAATGAAGGTGAAATGTTTTTAAAGTGAGTCATCAGTTCCGATGAAATAAGGTTGATCACTTTGAACCAGAGAGCAAATGCTAAAGTGTGGAATGGAAAGGCATCTCATCTCCAACTAAAAAAATGTTCAAGTGTCAGCCATCTCCAGAGAAAATGGTGCAACCATTTTTATGGGAGTCACAAGAACCAATTCTGGGATATTACGTCAAAATGGAGTCAACAGTAGATAGTTGACATTACAGAGATATGTTTTGCAATGAGCCGAAGTCTGCAGTTGGAAATAAATGCCATGGACTGTTGTCAAGCAGTGTTCTTGTTTTGGATGACAGTGCATTTCGATGATGGTGAAGAGACTTCGTCCACAAATACCTTTGCTGCCTAGACTTTAAGGACAACCTAAAGTTCACAAGGAAGGAATGCAACTCCACCCAGTTTGTAGCAACGTTAGTGCAGCAACATATGAATCATCGAATCACGTGACAGTGTTGCTCAGCTCCCCTGTGGGTAGGTGCCGGCATCACAAATGGAATTCGATGCATTTTATCCAGCAGCTCCAGAATTTCTGTCTAGGCCAAAAAGACCTCATGGTGAGCTTCGAGATGATCTTGCTTTTTACATGGGTACCTATAAGAGACACACTAAGCTTCTTAGGAGAAAAATGTGGACCAGTACGAATAAAACTGTTTGAATTCATTCTTACGTCAACTTACATTCTCTTTGACAGAAATTACTACAAACAAACAGCTGTCGAGAGGAATGTTGTTACATGTATTGCCAAATGCATTGAGGTTGACAGACATCATTTTGAGCAAATGCATTAATGTGGTATTTACTGGTAATCAAGCTGTAACAGCATGCAGTCTCAGAAATTATAAGGTCACAAAGGTACATGTATCACATTGGAAAAACTGAAATAAAATGTTCAAACGTACCTATGTTCTGTATTTTAATTTAAAAAACCTACCTGTTACCAACTGTTTGTCTAAAATTGTGAGCCATATGTTTGTGACCATTACGGGGACATCTATCACAAACCGAAAAAAGTGGACCAACTAAAACATTCATATTTCTTTATGTACTACACGAATATGTAATAAAAAATGGGGGTTCCTATTTAAAAAAAACACAGTTGATATCCGTTTGACCTATGCCAGCGCCATATAGTGGGTCAACCATAGCGCCATCTGGTTTCCCCCTTCAAGCTAGACAAGTTTCGTTCTTTGTAGTTTTTTCGTTTGACACATATTTGGTGAGAACTTCAAGTTCACTGTGGAGATAAAAGAAAATACGTCCACTTGTGGACGTGCTCAGGAGACGAAGACTGGATGGCATACTAGGACACAGCTTATGCCATAAACCGATGCATGCAGTTTTTTACTTGCATGCCGTAACGGCAGACAGAATTTGTTCTGTAAATTTGTGAGTCAAAGTGGTCACTCAAGCTGCAAAAATACTTCACTAGCTCATAGACTTCTAGGAGATTTTATGAAGAAACTTATATTCCAGAGGCACATGATTCAAGTGCAGCAGCAGCACTTTAATCCGCTACATCAGATTGGCAACACGAACAAAATGCCTGCCTGTGGGGACACACAAAGCAATACAATAATGAACTATAAAGGGGTGAAAAGTACCTCATGAAAAACAAAGAACTACTTTGATGTTAGCAGGTTTTGTTATTCTGAAGTGTAAAACTTTGCTGAGAAAAATTTCTGTAAGCCAAGAAAAAGGCTCATGGATGACAACAGAATTAATAATGGTAAGGTTAGTACTGTTTGGAATTCCAGATGGCTCATGGATAACAACAGAATTAATTATGAAAAGGTTAGCTACTATTTGAAATTCCAGATACAGTGTGCTATCCAGTAAGAGAGCTATCCTAGTGTTGGTTACCTGTAGTCACCTCATACCTGAAGTCAAGAATGAAGTCTGTACATGGAAGACAGACATAGTCATTATGTCTGGAGATATGACTTAAGAACTGGGCTACAGTACTTGATTTCATCACAAACAAGCTCAGAAAACATTAATCTGATTGGCTTTTAGAAGGAGAGTGTGCTCTTGTTCTATCTGAAAAGTTTAAAAACCCATCAGTTAACCTCATGTGTGAGTGAATTTTCTCTTTTTTTGTGTGCTTGTTGATGACTCAAAGCTTCTGCTCAGTGATTGGACTCCTTTGCTCCTAAAGTATTTACATTCTGCCAGAACTTTTCTACTATAGTTCTGTAATTTATTTGTATTACACCACAAAAAATCTGATTAACAGTGACCATATTGTGAACAGTTTTTTTAATAAATGAGTAATGTGGCATTACATAATATAAAGAAAAGGTAATCACTCACCTACAACTGACTGATGTATTGCACATAGAAAAACCCAACAGAAAACAGTATTTCACTAGCTTTTGAACTCATACTGTTTCTCTAGCTAAAGAACTCCCATTCACACACACATCCCTTCCTACCTACCTACATCCATGGTGAGACTGACTGTTTTTTATCTATTATTGAGCACAGTTGCTTCGGTTAATGGTAATGGGAAGGGGTTGGGGAAGGATGCATGACATGAGGATGGGGCAGCTGTTTTGACGGATGACTCAGCTGCCACACAACAAGATGGAAGGTGCTCATAGGATAGAGCATTTAAGAAGTAAAGAGTGGGAAGAGGACAGGGAAAGGAGGAAAGGAGAGGAAGGTGGAGATGAAAGGTGAGACAGGAAGGAAAGAGAGAGAGGGAGAAGCATAGGAAAGGAGGGAGGGGCAGGGAGAGGTAAGGTGAGGCAGTGGGAAAAAAGTTTAGCAAAGGTTTGGTCTGGAGAATTACAAGAGCACAGGTTGTGCTGGAAAGGCAATTCCCTCCTGCATAGTTCAGAGAAACTAGTGCTGAAAGCGAGTATCCAAATGGTTTGCGTAGTGGAACGGCTTTTGAAGTCATTTGTGTTGTGGTGCGCTGCATGTTTGACAACCGAATGGTCAAGTTTTTGGGTTGTCCCAGTTTAGCTTCGTGGGAATAGACAGTTGGTTACTTGTCATGCCCACATAGAATGTTAGCTGCTTTCAGACATGGCCATGCTTTTTAAAGGGTAGGAAATGCTTGTGCCTGGGCTGTGGTAGGAGGTGGCAGGTGGGTGTATGGTACATGTCTCGCATCTGGGTTGATAACAAGGGAATGACCCACAGGGTGCAGGGTTGGGTGCAGGACTGCAATAGGGATGGACAAGGATATTCTGTAGGTTGGGTGAGTGATGGAACACTACTTGGTTGATGTTGGTAGGAGGGTGGGTAGGACATCACTCATCTCACAAGAGAGCACCTAGTCGAAGCTACGGTGAAGGGTGTGGTTGAGATTTTCAAGGCAGGTTGATCAGAGGAATGCTGGTCAGAGGCTGGTTAACAGGTATACTGGATTCAGACAAGGAGATGACACGTGATCTGTTTATGAATGAATTGGACAGGATACTGACTGCCAATAAATGCTCTGATTGTCTTTATAAATGGGTTAGAACACTGTTGCAGAAACAACGAAACAGACATGCCAAATTCAAACAGACACAAAATCCCCAAGATTGGCAATCTTTTACAGAAGCTTGAAATTTAGCACGGACTTCAATGCGAGATGCTTATAACAGTTTCCGTAATGAAACTTTGTCTCATAACGTGGCAGAAAATCCAAAGCGATTCTGGTCATTTGTGAAGTATGTTAGCGGCAAGAAACAATCAATGCCTTCTCTGCACGATAGCAATGGAGATACCATCGTAGACAGTGCTACCAAAGCAGAGTTACTAAACACAGCCTTCCGAAATGCCTTCACAAAAGAAGACAAAGTAAATATTCCAGAATTCGAATCGAGAACAGATGCTAACATGAGTAACGTAGAAGTAAATATTCTCGGAGTAGTGAAGCAACTTAAATCACTTAATAAAAGCAAGTCTTCTGGTCCAGACTGTATACCAATTAGGTTCCTTTCGGAGTATGCTGATGCATTAGCTCCGTACTTAACAATCATATAAAACCGTTCGCTCGATGAAAGATCTGTACCCAAAGACTGGAAAGTTGCACAGGTCACACCAATATTCAAGAAAGGTAGTAGGAGTAATCCACTAAATTACAGGCCCATATCGTTAACGTCGGTATGCAGCAGGATTTTAGAACATATATTGTGTTCGAACATAATGAATTACCTTGAAGAAAACGGTCTATTGACACACAGTTAACATGGGTTTAGAAAAGATCGTTCTTGTGAAACACAACTAGCTCTTTATTCAAATGAAGTGCTGAGTGCTATTGACAAGGGATTTCAGATCGATTCCATATTTCTGGATTTCCGGAAGGCTTTTGACACTGTACCACACAAGCGGCTCGTAGTGAAATTGTGTGCTTATGGAATATTGTCTCAGTTATGTGACTGGATCTGTAATTTCCTGTCAGAGAGGTCACAGTTCATTGTAATTGACGGAAAGTCATCAAGTAAAACAGAAGTGATTTCTGGCGTTCCCCAAGGTAGAGTTATAGGGCCTTTGCTGTTCCTTATCTATATAAACGATTTGGGAGACAATCTGAGCAGCCACCTTCGGTTGTCTACAGGTGACGCTGTCGTTTATCGACTAATAAAGTCATCAGAACATCAAAACAAACTGGAAAACAATTTAGGAGAAATATCGGAATGGTGCGAAAAGTGGCAGTTGACCTTAAATAACGAAAAGTGTGAGATCATCCACATGAGTGCTAAAAGGAACGCGTTAAACTTCGGTTACATGTTAAATCAGTCTAATCTAAAAGGCGTAAATTCAACTAATTACCTAGGTATTACAATTATGAGCAATTTAAATTGGAAGGAACACTTAGAAAATGTTGTGAGGAAGGCTAACCAAAGATTGCGTTTTATTGGCAGGACACTTAGAAAATGTAACAGACCTACTAAGGAGACTGCCTACACTACACTTGTCTGTCCTCTTTTAGAATACTGTTGCGCGGTGTGGGATCCTTACCAGATAGGACTGACTGAGTACATTGAAAAAGTTCAAAGAAAGGCAGCACGTTTTGTATTATCGCGAAATATGAGAGAGAGTGTCTCAGAAATGATACAGGATTTGAGATGGACGTCATTAAAAGAAAGGCGGTTTCATTGCAACGGAATGTTCTCACGAAATTCTAATCACCAACTTTCTCCTCTGAATGCGAAAATATTTTGTTGACACTGACTTACATAGGGAGAAATGATCACCAAGATAAAATAAGGGAAATCAGAGCTCGTACGGAAAGATACAGGTGTTTATTCTTCCCGCGCGATTTACGAGATTGGAATAATAGAGAATTGTGAAGGTGGTTCGATAAACCCTCTGCCAGGCACTTAAATGTGATTTGCAGAGTATCCATGTAGATGTAGATGAAAACTTTTGCTTTCCAATGTGGGTGTGGCATCCTCGGGTAGCGAGGCTCCAAGGAAGAGATTTTTTGATGTGGAGCAGGTGACAGTTGTCAAAGTGGAGGTACTGTTGGAGGTTGATTCACTTTATATGAATAGATGTATTTACGGGGCCGTTTGAGAGGTGGAAATTGAATCTAGGAAGGTGGCTTGTTGAGTTGAGAAGGACTAGATGAAGCTAGTTTGGGAGTAGATGTTCAGGTTTTGGCTACCATAAGTCCAGATCATGAAAATGTCATCAATGAATCTGAACCAGGCAAGTTGTTTTACGAATACGAAGGATTCCCTCATATGGTCCGTAAATAAGTTGTCACGTGATGATGCCATGTGAGAACTCATGACAGTACCATAGATTTATTTATAGATCTGGCCTTCAAAAGTGAAATAGTTGTTGGTCAGGATGTGGTTGGCGAAGAGGATTAAGAAACAGATGGTGTGTTTGGTATCAGAAGGATGTTGGGGATTAAGATGACATTAATTTTTCTCCATTGTGTTTCGCAACTGTTTCTCCCTTCAAAGTAATGATGTGGCGTACATTTGGGTACAGCTTGTGCTCGGGCCAATATAGTGCCTGCTATGAAGTCTGCCATCATATGGTGATTGTAAATTTCATTGTGGAACAAAATGTTTTCAATTACAAATATCTTAATTACATTGTAAAAAATAGTTCAACGAAAGGTAATTTTGGATGTAGTTCAGTTAAATAGTAATTGTAGTCTCATTAAAAAAATATATGTGGATTCTTTAGGTATGGTAGTGGTTGTGGTGGTGATGGTCTCCACTCCAAAGTGTGGTTTGATGCGGTTGTCCATGCTAGTCTGTCCTGTGTAACTCTCTTCATCTCTGCATAACTACTGCAATCCATATCCAGTTGAACATGCGTACTGTATTTGGGGCTTGGTCTCCTCCTACAACTTTTATTTCCCCATACTTCTGTCTGTTACTGGATTGACAATTCTTTGACGATGTCACAAAACGTGTCTTGCCAACTAGTCTCTTATATTTGTCAAGTTGTACCATAAATTCCTTTTTTCTACAGTTTTGTTCAGTATCTGCTTATTAATTATTCAATCTATTCATGTAATCTTCAGCATTCTCCTGTAATACCACATTTTAAAAGCTTCTGTTCTCTACTTGTGTGAAGCGTGTGTCATCCACGTTTCACTTCCATATAAGGGTACACTCCAGACAAATATTCTCAGAGAAAACTCCCTAACATTTAACTTTGTACTCAATGTTAACAAGCTTATCTTTTACAGAAATACTTTTCTTGCCATTGATAGTCTGCATTTTATATCATCTCTACTTCAGCCATTGCTACTTATTTTGCTATCAAAATAACAAAACTCATATACTACTATGAGCCTCATTTCCTTATCTAATTTTCTCAGAATTACGTGATTTAATTTGACTACATTCTATTACCTTTGTTTTACTTTTGTTGATGTTCATGTTATAACCTCTCTTCAGTACATTACCCATTGAATTAAACTGTTCATCCGAGTCTTTTGCCATCTATGGCAGAACTACCATCGGCAGTCCTCAAGGGAAGTTTGTCCCCAAAGGCTTTAACTAGTGTAAAATTCTCAGGCTTCAGCTGAGTGAATTTGTTGAAATTATATGCTTTCTTTTTTTTTGGTGTCACTCCCATAATTTTCTGATGAAGTGTTAAGGTGATGTCGCGATTATCCTTACATAGGCACCACAGTTTTTATTTCTTCTCTCTGAACTTTTTGCTTTCCAAATTTCTGCTTCCTTTCTTTCACCACTTACTCAGTGTACAGTCTGAATATCATTGAGTATAAGCTACCACCTTGTCTTACTTCTCAGCTACTTCTTCCCTTTCATGTCCTTTGACTCTTATAACTGCAGTCTGGTTTCTGTATAAGTTATGATAACTTGTCCTACCCTGTTCCATATCCTTGCTGCGCTCAGAATTTCAAGGACTGTAGTCCAGTCAGTGTTGTTGCATGTTCATATACTTCTTTGGAACCTAAACTGATGTTGTCTGCCCAATGTATGTATTTCTGCTCACATTTATTCACAGTTTTAAATCATCCTAAACCTTCCCCAAAAGGTTCTGTGACATGGTGGTTGGTCAGTCGACAGACATGCTCGTTGTTTCATATTTGTCAGCCACATCTGGAATTGCAAAAGCTAATTGACAGTTTACAGCTGATACCACTGTTCATGTCTGTTTCTGTAATAGATTAATGTCCATTTGCTTCTACCAGGTTTTTCAACCCAAAAGTACGAAATTTTTCTTAACATCCCAAAATCGGTGAAAATAATTTCGTATTAGTGAATTGAAAATACTGCTGTTGGAAAATACAAATACGTCTATTAAGAAATGGCAATGAACAGCAAAATCATCTGAAAAATGGCTAAAATTCGCTCTTGTCGTTTCAGATGTAGCTGACACAGTTGGGATAACAAACCTGACAGCCAGCTGATCGACCAATAAAACACGGTCCCTTTGAGTGTGGCTGAGAATTATTTACAACTGTGAATAAATGTCACCAGAAATAAAAATATTGGGTAGACAGTACGGGTGGTGCAAAAATATTTGGAAGAGCATCTGTGCCACATAAAGAACAAAACACTATTCCGACTAACAAATCCACTGTGTAGAGCATATCATCTCCTGTAAATGTGCTGTGAAACATTATGAAAAAAGACCATGGCCTGGGCTATCTCATCTTGTGACAGTAATACAGAAATCCATCTGTCAAAGAACATCATTAACTGAGATAACCACCCCCCCCCCCCCTTCCCATGTGCGGATCTGGGGGGTTAGAATAGGCCCGCGGTATTCTTGCCTGTCGTAAGAGACGACTAAAAGGGTCTCCAATGTTTCGCCTTTTCTGTGACGGTCCGCTCTTGGGTTTGACCTCCACCTTTACCAAATTTCTGTTGATAGTGCGTGCCACTTGGGGAAGGACGTCTTACGCGGTGTTTTTTGTTTGTCCATTGTGCACCAAGATCTTGCATGCTAGTTATTGTCGTGTAGTGGGCATTGCACCCAACGTCTTATGTGTTGCCTACTTTCGTCTCCTACGCTGTACCATCCTTCGTGCACATGACAATTCTGGACCATTTCAACACCCAAAATTCAGCACAGTAGCCAGTCCATTGTGGTGGGGTTGTCATGTATCTTCTTGGTGGTAGCTTTCTGACAACATAGGGATCGCACTGTTGATGCCTGAGCTGAAACCTCCCCTTGTATGCCTAGGAGTAGGTGCCCATCCTTCTGTGGCACTGGGACTCCCAGCAATGGCCATCCCGCCAGGTGGTCCTTGCTGAGGCTGGGTGACGCCCGTGGGGAGAGCCCCTGGTTGGTGTGGGTGGCATCAGGGCGGGTTACCCGCAGTGAAATGGGTTAAATTGAATCAAGCTGGTGGTCGCTTGGCCCCAGCAGTCTGCAAGCATGTCAGAAATAATTTTGATGCTGCGACATATGATTCCCGATTGTTCCCCTACCTGGGAGGGCCGTAGGGCGACCAGATCTCGAGAGCCGTATTCGCCTTGGTACCTAGTTTGCAGCTGTACTGATGAAGAGACCTTTCAGGCAACGAAGCCCCAGTCTTTCGTAGACCATCTTGAAGATAGGTTTGAGGAAGTGGCAGCTTTGTCTAAAATGCGTAGTGGGGCGATTTTGGCCCAAGCGGCCTCCCCAGCCCAGTGTTGCTCGCCTGTGACAAGCTGGGTGATATCCCTGTGTCGATTACTCCCCATAAAAGCCTTAATTTGGTCCAGGGTCTTATTTTACATCGTGACCTCCTTTTGCAGTCGGATGAGGAGCTACACGCCAACTTGGAGTGACGGGATGTCCACTTCGACTGGCGCATGCATAGAGGACCCGAAGATAACAGGGTTGCTACTGGTGCCTTCATCTTGGCTTTTGAGGGTGACTCGTTACCTGAAAAGGTCAAGGTGATGGTTTACCGTTGTGACGTGAAACCTTACATCCCTCCTACGCGGTCCTTCAGGTGTTGGAGGTTTGGCCACATGTCATCATGCTGTACCTCCAGCATCGCCTGCAGGGATTGCGGTCATCCTCTGCACCTGGGCGCTCCGTGTGTACCTCCTCCCACTAATGTCAAATGCGGAAAGCACCACTCCCCCTGCTCGTCTGACTGCCCTGTACTCCGTATGGAGCGGCGGATAATGGAGATAAAAACCCTGGACAGGCTCACCTATCAAGATGCAAAGAGGAAATGCGAACGACTTCATCCTGTTCCAATGACTACCTCATTTGCTGTGACTGCGACTTCGTTGCCCCTGATGGCGACGGCTGTCCCTTCATTTGTTAAACCTCCAGTGGGCCCTCTGGGCTGCCCCGACTCTTCCCCCGTGTCTGTGATGGCGAACACTGCTTCTTCTGGTGCTCCCAAGTTACCTCCTTTGGGAGACCAACCCCTGAAATTGACGGGGTTGACGGACCCTGCCCCCCTGCCGGAGGTACGCCAGCCTCCTCCGTCTTCTCTCACGCAGAAAGAGTTTGTTGGAAGTCTACCTTTTAAGGCATCCTCCAGCACGACAACTGACACCAGTCAGTGGCTCAAGGAGCCGCAAGCGTCAGATCACAGAGCTTCCCACTCTTCATCTGTCCCTGACCCTCCTTGTGAGACTCCCTCCCAGGTTGCTCCTAAGGAGCAGCGTGAGGAGGAGGAGGAGGAGGAGGAGGAGAAGAAGAAGAAGAAGCTGGGTATGAAGGAAGAGGTTCAGGTTGCCTCTGTGCCACCTGTTGCTACCAGCTCTGCATCTGAGGATGATTTGCAGATTTTGGCATCCCCCGATGACCTCAATCTTGCCTCTGCCTCAGGCGCAATGGTTCTCGATGAAGGCTCTCCTTCGGTGGTGGTAGATGATCCAGTGCATAATCTGCCTCCTAGGTCCCTTCACACCTTTTTCAGCTGTGGAAAATATCATTCTCCAGTGGAATGCAGTGGTTTTTCTTCCACCACCTTGCTGAGCTCCGACAACTTATCAGCCTTCACCCTTCGCCCTTTCTTCTGCATTGCTCTCCTGGAAACTTGGTTTCCGGCGATGTGTACCCCCACCCTCTGTGGCTATTGGGGTTATTATAAGTATCGGGCAGCTTCTGAGAGGGTATCTGGTGGAGTCTATGCCTTCATCCTTAACTCTCTTTACAGCGAGCGTGTGCCTCTTCAAACACCTTTAGAGGCTGTCGCTGTTAAAGCGTGGACATCACAGGCTGTTACCGTCTGCAGTGTCTATCTTCCACCGGATGACGATGTCTCGCAGCATGTATTGGCTGTGCTGATAGCCCAACTACCGCCGCCTTTTCTGTTACTGGGTAACTTTAACACCCATAACCCTCTGTGGGGTGGATTGGTGGCAACAGGCTGAGGCACTGCCATTGAGCATGTGTTGGTGCAGCTCAACCTTTCTCTCTTAAATAATGGTGCCCTCATGTATTTCAGTGTGGCGCATGGCACATACTCAGCCATTGACCTTTCGGTCTGCAGCCCTGGCCTTCTACCATCTATCCGCTGGAATGTGCATGATGACTTGTGTGGTAGTGACCACTTTCCGATCTTTCTGTCACTGCCACAGCGTCGCTCTTCTAGGTGCCTCCCCAGATGGGCTTTGAATAAGGCTGACTGGGACTCTTTTGCCTCCATTGCCACTCTTGAGCCTCTTGATCTCGATGCCATTGATGTGGTGGTTCACACGATAACCACCGGTATCTTTTCTGCAGCAGAATCTGCAATTCCCTGTTCTTTCGGTCCCCTCGGTGGAGGACTGTGCCTTGGTGGTCACCCGAGATCACGGAGGCGATTAGAGATAGCAGGCGGGCCCTCCAGTGTCATAAGTGGCACCCATCACTGGACCACGTCATTGCCTTCAAGTGGCTCTGTGCCTGAGCCCGACGCCTTATTCACCATGGAAACAGGAGTGCTGGGAAAGGTATGTCTCCACCATTGGCATCCGTACCTCTCCATCGCAGGTTTGGACCAAGATTAGGCGACTCAATGGATATCGGACCCCCATCAGCATACCTGGGCTTTCCGTGAATGGAGCAGTCTGTACTGACTCTGACACGATTGCAGAACTCTTAGTGGAACAATATGCTCAGAGTTCTGCTTCTGCGAATTACCCGCTGGCTTTCCACTCCTTGAAAGAGTGGTTGGAACGTCGGAACCTTTCATTCCATACGCGCCACCCCAAATCGTACAATGCTCCATTCATTGAGTGGGAATTCCAAAGTGCACTGATATGGCTCCTGGGCTGGATTGCATCCACTATCAGATGCTCAAACACCTCTCGGTGGACTGCCAGCAACGCCTTCTAGACCTTTTCAACCATATCTGGGTTGAGGCTGAGTTCCAATGACAATGGCGGGAAAGCATTGTTATCCCCGTCTTGAAACCTGGCAAGAACCCACTGGATGTGGACAGCTACCACCCCATTAGCCTCACTAATGTTCCATGCTAGTTGCTCAAACGCATGGTGAGCTGGAGGTTCAGTTGTTTACTTGAGCCTTGGGGCCTTCTGGCTCTGTCCCAGGTTGGGTTCTGCTCTGCCACCGATAATGTGGTCTGCCTGGAGTCTGCCATTCGCACGGCATTTTTCTGCCGTCAGCATCTCGTTGCTGTCTTTTTTGATATGCGGAAGCCATACGATACAACATGGGGGCATCACTTCCTCACCAGGCTTCTTGGGTGGAGTCTTCGGGGCCCGCTTCTGATTTTTATTCAAAATTTTCTGTTGCTTTGTTCCTTCCTTATGCAAGTTGGTCCCTCCCATAGTTCCTACCAAGTCCAGGAGAATGGGGTCCCGCAAGGCTCTGTCTTGAGTGTCTGCCTCTTTTTAGTTGCTATCAATGGGCTAGCTGCAGCTGTTGAAATGTCCATATCGGCTGATGACTTTTGCCTGTACTGTAGCTCCACTGGCATTGCGGTTGCTGAACAGCAGCTACAGGGTGCTATCCGCAGATTGCAGTCTTGGGCCGTCACGCACGGCTTCCAGTTCTCGGCCGCCAAGACCTGCGTCATGCATTTCTGCCGATGTCGCACTGTTCACCCTGACCCACGGCTTTATCTTGACAGCAAACCTCTCGCCATGCTGGAGACGCATCGGTTTTTGGGCATGCTTTTTGATGCCTGGTTGACTTGGCTCCCTCATCTTCAGCAGCTTAAACAAACTTGCTGGTGCCATCTTAACGCTCTTCATTGCTTGAGTCACACCAGCTGGGGCGCTGATCGGTCTACCCTTCTCCAACTGTATCATGCGTTGATTCGTCCCATCTCAATTATGGGATCCTGGTTTATGGTTTGGCACTGCCTTCAGCATTGCAGTTGCTTGACCCCATCCTTCATTGCGGGATCCGACTCGCAACTGGAGCTTTCCGCACGAGCCCTGTCGACAATCTACTTGTGGAGGCTGGTGTCCCTCCATTGCAGATCCAGCAGCAATGACTGCTGGTCGCTTATGCTGTGCATATTTGTAGATTGCCCGGGCATCCCAATTACCGTCTCGTGTTCTCCAACACGGTCGTCCATCTTCCCTAACGGCAGCCCCAGTCAGGGTGTCCGATAGCGGTTCGTGTCCAGTCTCTCTCTCTGGGCTTGAGCTTTCCCCTCTCCCACCTATTTTCCGGGCCCGTATGTGTACACGCCCGTGGTGTGTGCCCTGCTCATGCCTTCAGCTGGATTTAGCACAAGGCCCGGTAGACTCAGTCCCTCCTGAGGCCCTCCGCTGATGCTTTCTTTCCATCTTTCCCATGTTTTCCGGCTCTGCCATAATCTATACCGACGGTTTGATGGTTGCTGGTTGAGGTGGTAATGCCTTTACTCTTGGGGCACAATCTGAACAATGCTCTTTGCTGGATGGCTGCAATGTTTTCACTGCAAAGCTTGTAGACATCTCTCGCACCCTAGAGTATATCCGCTCCTGCTCAGGTGAGTCCTTCATTATCTGTAGTGGCTCCCTGAGCAGTTTATGAGCTGTCGACCAGTGTTTTCCTCGCTCTCATCTTGTGATGGCTATCCAGGAGTCCATCCACACTCTTGCCCATTGCAGCATTGTGGTTTTTGTATGGACACCAGGTTATGTCGGCATCCCGTGTAATGAACATGTTGACAGGCTGGCCAGATGGGCTATCAGTGAACCGGCCCTGGAGACTGACCTTTCAGAATGTGATCTCCAGTCCATACGGCTGCAGAAAGTCCTTGGTACCTGGAGTGATGAATGGCGCACCCTGCCTTCACCCAACAAACTTCGGGTCATTAAGGAGACTGCAGGTGTGTGGCGCTCCTCCATGCAACCCTCTCACAAGGACTCCATTGTTCTCTGCTGGCAATGCATTGGCCACACCTGGCTGACACACGGTAATTTATTGCACCGTGAGAACTCACCTCTATGTCGCTGCGGGTCAGTGTTGACAGTGGTCCACATCTTGTTTGACTGTCCGCTTTTAACTGTGCTCAGACAGACGTTTGTTCTGCCTGATACGCTTCCTGATCTTTTAATGGACGATGCTTCAATGGCAGGCTTAGTTTTGAGTTTTATTTGAGCAGGGGCCTTTTATCGCTCGATCTGAGGGTTTGTCCCTTTTTTGTGTTGCGTCTGGCCTTTGGCCTGCGGTTTTAGGTTGGGGTTTTTAGTGTTTCTTGGTGGTTGGTTTTTCCTTTTTTGTTTCTACGGTCAGCCAACCACTGTACAACTCTGTGTGCTTTTAATTTCTTGATTTCTGGTCTTTGTCTGTGTCTTCCCTTGTTCTCTCCGTTGCTTGTTTTTATTCCTTGTGGGTTTTCATGGTCGTGGAAAAAGGGACCGATGGCCTTTGTAGTCTGGTACCTTCAGCTCCCACAAACCAACCAACCTACTGAGATGTGAGGTAAACCATACATTGCAGTTTTTCACAGCCAGTATTTATGTATTTGATTTTTTGTTTTTTGTTTTATGGTCATTAACCTTCGGTCCAAGTCATGTTTCAGCACCAAACATTGCACCTCATAAAGCTGGAGACTTCACCTGAGGCCATAAAAAAATTGGATAGCAGTTTCAAACTTAAACAAACTTAGCAAGCCAAACTATTTATAAATATCCATGCAGTGATTGATTCATGACATCATTAGTCCACAGCCTCAGTTGACCGAGTCATGTCAAAATGTATTGTAGAGCTTGTAGTAAGGGTGTCCCCCCCCCCCTCCCCCCCCAATAAGCTGGCACACTTTTTTGTTTCAAATGTTGGTACCAGAAACAACTCATCTGTGCTTGTACAGACAACATCTGCATTGCTGTTCATGAAGATTGTAAGGTCTCCTCTCACTCAGCTAAAGTCTGATAAATATGTAGATTCATGGCGACTCCAATGTCATTGTTCTGCAGTTGATAGCAAAAGTATATAGAAATGATGAATGTACATCAGAGGATTTGTTAATATTCTTTGTGAGTACTGGCAAATTTTTTCCAGAAAAACAATAAAAATGTATAAAACCATAGCAATGGAGCAATGAGTACAATGGTTTCCTGAGATCAGTGCTACTGTTGATTTATCTACATTTCCATGGTGACATTGTTCTTGTTTTCCGTAAGCCAGGTATTAAACTTCATTTTGCAGCCAGTGTTCTGGTGATTATGATGATGATGATGATGATGATGATGACGTTTATGTTGTCTCTTGCTTTAGGAGCTGAAAGGATAGGCACAGAAATTTTCCTCAGTCCGTAGCTTAAAGCCCATAAAACAAAAGTCATCAAAGAGTTACATCATTGGTGAAACATGGGATTCTGAATTAAACTAGTTGCCAAATCCAAAAGGACCACCCGTAAAGGTCTCTGGTGACTACTCTTGGTCCTGTGTGAGAGCTTTAGGAGCTGAAATGATAGGCACAGAAATTTTCCTCAGTCTGTAGCTTAAAGCCCATAAAACAGAAGTCATCAAAGAGTTACATCATGAGTAAAACATAGGATTCTGAATTAAACTAGTTGCCAAATCCAAAAGGACCACCCATAAAGGTCTCTGGTGACTACTCTTGGTCCTGTGTGAGAGCACATGAAACATCTGAAAGGAAATGCTGTGACTGGAAACAAAGCTTGCACCATCCTGGAAACTAGAAGTAGAGGGAATGCTTATATGAGAAGTAGACTATGCAACTGTGCCTCATTGAATCAGACTACATGATGATGGTATTTGGTGAGAAACTGATAATTTTTCTCCATTTCTTGTATCATCTGGTAGAGGTATTTTAGTGGGAGTGGAATCCTGGATAATAAGGATGTGACAGTTCCAGTTCTGTAAAAAGTTTCAAACTTTCTTTAGGTTTTTCCGTAGCTTGCTCTTTTTATGATACATTATATACTGTGTGCTGCTAAGTATATGCTCATCACAAAAGTTGATCATTTCCCATAAAATCTGTTGATGTTATGTAAAAACACCTAACAATAATAATACTGTTTTAATGTTTAACTTTTTAGTGCATAATAATATATTTTTGGATCTCATATACGAGCCTTTTTTTAAAACTAAAGTCCATTTGGCCATGAAAAAAGTAAGCTCATGAGAAGAGGTTTTTATCAACAGTAATATTTTATTACATATCTGCTTTACTTTTCCACATAATTGCTGTTCACGTCTGTACACTTTCTGTACTGTTGCACTAGCTTCTTTAACCACTCTGCATCGAAGTCTGCCACCTGGCAGTTGAACCATTTGATAATGACAGTGTTGAGTTCATTGTTGCTTTGAAATTGTTGTCCAAACAGGCACTTTTTCTAATGCAAGAATGTGTGGACATTAACACAGTAAGGAAACAACGTAAGCTAAAGAGAGATGAATGGCCAGTCATTATAGCTAAGATATGGGCCAAAAACGTGGAAATCCACTGATATAAGCAGTCTTCAGAAAGGGCACATTGTCGTGGCACTGCAGCTGGAAATGAGAATCTCTGAAATAGCAAAGCTGGTTGTCTGTTGGCATACTACTGTCATGAGCACCTATGGGAAGCAGTTAAAAGATGGTGAAATAACGAGTAGGCCATATAGTATTGGACAATTACATCTCATCACGAAACGTAGATGTTGGAGGATCCCCCACTGTGTAATCCAGGATAGGCAGTTATCTGTGGCAGATTTGATGACAGATTACAATGCTGGTATAGGCCCAAGTGTTCTAGAGCACATCATTCAAAAGCCATTGTTGAACTTGGAGCTCCACATCACACAAACCCCAGTGTTTCTACGAAGACCCAACATCATCATCAGTTATGATTGCAGTGGGCACATCATCACTGAGTTTTCACCTTGTTTTGTCTATCAAATAAATCACATTTCTTGTTACACCAGATCAATGGTTGGGTCCTTATATGTTTTATCCGGGCAAATGGCTGCACAAATCGTGCACCACGCCACAGATGCTGGCTGGTGAGGGCAGAATTATGTTATGGGGTACACTGATTTGGGCTTCCATGGGACCTGTTGATGTAATTGAAGACATCATGACAGCAGTGTACTACATGAACATTATTGCAGACCATCTGCATTGCTTCGTGCTTGAAGTGTCCCTCTATGGTAATGACATCTTCCATCAGGATAACTCTCCATGTTGCAAGGTCAGAATCATGCTTCAGTGGTTTGACGAGCCATTATACTGAAGTTTTACTTATGTCTTGGCCAGAAAATGTGCCTGATCTGTACCCATGGGACATATATCAGGTGCCAGCTGCATGTGCGTAAACCACCATCCCGTAACTTGTGGGAATTGCTTGTCCTGTGCGTAGACGTCTGGTGCTACATTCTTCTGGAATACTGTCAAGGACTTCTAGAGTCCATGCCAAGCATACTCTCTGTTGTACTGTATTTCAAAAGTAGAACACCACACTATTAGACAGGCGGTCAAAATGTTTTGGCTCATCAGTCCATATCAGCTGTAATTGTTGACCAATGTTCCATAAAATCAGCCAAACAATGTCCTTTTTATACCAAAAAATGGTAGACATCATTTTTCGATTGGATAGTGGATATTGCTTAAACTTTGTTGGTTTGGGTGAACTTGAATGGTTCCACTGCATTGACTGTTGTTTTGATTCTGCATTGATGTATGATACCCATATCTTGTCAACCGTAAGAATGCGGGGAAACAAATTATCTTCATCTTGTCTATAGCACTCTGAAAACCGTTGTGCAGTATGCATTCTTTGCTCTTTGTGCTGATCACCGAGTATTTTTGGAACATACCTTGTACACAGTTTGTACACAGTTTGTGGTATCTAAGCTGCTCAGTGACAGTCCTGTAAACTGAGGTTCGAGCAACATTTTGGGATTCATTAGCCAGATCACTAATCATCAGTCACTTCAAAGTTTTTGGTTCACTTGATCAATGATGTCATTGATCCAAATAAAGGGCCTGCCAGTCTGCTGTGCATTGTGAACATTTGTGTGCCCATTTTGAAATTCTCGACACCACTTTGAAATTTGTTTGTCACTCATTATTTCAGCTCCATACACTAGGCATGATTCTCAATGGATTTCAGATCCTTGTGCCAGCAAAAATCAATCACACCATGCACTTCGCAAATGGTGGGATCTATGATTGTCCCAGCCATTGCGATCTGCTCTCACAGACTTCCAAAAAACTGCTGAATCAAACCAACACTGCAGCAGTTTCCTAAAGAGTTGGTAGACAGAGCGGCATGCATAAAATTTCATTTAGGCCTACCATTAGTAAAATACTGAACATTAGGCCTTAGTTTTGTAATATGCCTCATATATTCCATAGTCAGATGATTTACAAGTCGTACAATTAATTTTTGTCATTTGTCTGCTTAAATTTTTGCCATAATAACATACAATGTTTTCAGCACAAACAAAAGTCCCTACAGTTACTGTCATAGATGATTTTGGAAAAAGTAAAAATATCCCTTATTGTTCTCTCCTTGTGTACTGTACATATTTTGATAAAACAGTTGATGATGATGATGATGATGATGAAACTTCTACAGGTGCATTTTCTACATCTACATGTGCATACATACTCTGCAAACCACTGTGAAGTGCATGCAGGGAGTGCTTAATGAGGTGCCATATGTTAGGGTTTCTTCTTGTTTCAATTACACATGCAGCACAGAAAGAATGACGGCAGTAATTTGTCTGCTGTAATTTGTCTGAACTTGTCTTCAAGTTCCATATAGGAGTGATATGTAGGGAGCCGAAGAAAACCTCTACAGCCTTCACTTTATGCTTAATTTTACGCATTTTAGCTTTTCAACAGTGTTTATTTTTAATATGATTGATATATGGATAAGTATAAAAATAATTGACATTTATGACAAAATATTTAAAATGCAACTGCAGCCTCAAAATGAAGCAGTTCAATAGGTATCGGTCACAACTGTAAAGGGATATTTCATCTGTTTCTAATTTCCATAACAGCTGAAGCCATAGGTGTTTTCTTTCGTACTTAATGCTGTACGGGTTGTAGTGGTGAAAAGCTAATGTGGATGAACTACAAAATCCAGTTTTAAACCTGTACACAGGCACCAAAGCAATTTGTGATGCATTAAAAATGTTCAGATTTGAAAACAGTTACTGGTGATGGTATTTGTATTCTCGTACAGTATCATCTAAATCAACAGTCATCAATACATCATACTGAGAAAAACGTGATTATGAAACAATAAATACCTTCTGTCAGTTCTTTTTCAAATATTCGTATTGTTGCAGTTAAGTGCTTTCTTCAAGCTTTGGCATGCTTGTGGAGGAAGTTATGAAGAAAAGGAAATGTTGTCACGATATGACAACTTGAGAAAACAGTATCCTCTGTTAGATGCTGCTACATCTGAAAGTGCTGCAATGGCACTTTCACGTACTTCGAGGTGGCAAGATGCTTTTGAACTACTGGATATGATTAAGGTAAGTGATCCACCTTTTTATTCTGCAGTATATAAAATATAGTTTTTAAATGAACATGACTGGTTTAGGCATCTGCATGAGGTGCAAGAGGGGGCACTTGTCTCTTTAGACTCTGGGGTACACAGCTTTTATCCCTTACAGAATTCTGATAGACTTCTAAAAATAGTTTCCTGTGATTCTGCCGAACCTCTCATTTAGTAGTATTACATTATTGTAGTTTTTGTGGCATAATGTGTCTGTAAGCTGACCAATTCATTACATAAAAAAGGGCAATTTATTTTAGAGTCTTGGACCCATCCCCCCCCCTCCCCCCTCCCTCCCTGGCCACCACACACCACACCTCCAGATAAATTTCTATGGATGCTCATATATGATTGACTGAACAAAGTGACTTTAAGAAAATTATCTTACCACCTTCCATATCCCCTCCCATACTCTCTTACTACATTCTTATAGGCTGGTGTCCAAAGTGCCGTAATATTTTGTATTGGGATCAAGTCGTGAAACAGTGGTATGTTCATTTTAACTGAAGTGGAAGGAGTGTATGTCCACACACACACACACACACACACACACACACACACACACACACACGTGTATATAAGGTTCACATCAGAATTGTAGTAAAAACATGATTATGAAGGATTCTAAATGTTGTACCTACTGATTAAAAATTGTGGTAGGTTACTAACCTTAAATCTAAGTGAAAGAGTACTACAACTGAGGTAGTAGAATGTGGGCTGATCACTCTGATGTTGATACAACAAAAATTTTGTTTTGGAAGAATTTTAGTACCTCCTGAAGGGGTGAAACTCACTGTTTACTTGTTTCTGGTGTGACATAAAGGAAAACAAAAAATCTGTCAGGCGAAAAAACAGATGAATACAGGAAATTACACATGAATTTGATATTTTTCTCTGTCAAATAATTAGTTATTTGGCAAGCTGTGTGGATGTTGACAAAGAATAATGTGATTTTTTGGGTTTTTTTTCTGCTTTCATTGATGACTTGTGGTAAAAACAAATTGTCGTATACCACTCAAGAATACTGTTGTAATGGCCCACCATGCAGTAAGTGCTGTAGTACAGCTCCCTGGATACGGCGATGGGCCCTTTTCGAACATGTAATTGCATTGTTGTTTTTAATACATTCTACACTAGTGACTTGGGTTGCCCAACTTGACTGTTAGGTGATTGCACATGCTTATTTACCATCAGATTGTATGACTGCACATATTTATTTACCGTCGCGCGTGTCAGTTTGTGATTGACCATATCCATGTATGAGTGTGTCTACTACTTCCTGCTTTTTTAAAAAAACATTTTCTGATCTTCCTTTCAATTTCCCACATAGGTCTCTATGGAGTATCTATCATTTATTTTCGTTATAAGGCTTTGGCCATACATTTTCACCTTCTTATTTTCAACATTTTTAACTATCTCTTAGTCACTCCTTTTGTCTCCCAACCAGGGAGACATAAATCCCTGCTCATTCTACCTCCACCAGTTCAGGAAACTTTCCTTTGCCCTAGAAAAACTGCGAACAACATCCTTTTTCTGAAATTTTGTCTGGCACATGGTATACCTCCCAAAGGGCTTACCATAAAATTGGCTTTCGGTCTCTCATCAGTCCTACCGCAAAAATCTTCATCTTTTCCATTTCCATCAGTCTCTCATCAGCCCAGCCTAGTCCTTCATAATCCCACAATTCAAACTAAAAATGTACTTGGCAGCCTCTACTCCTACTACAAACTCCTTGTACTTTTTGACTATTACTTCTTGAATGCTATCATTGGAATAGAAACTCATGCCCCTCAACAGTTAGAACAGTATTCCCAGCACCATCTAAGGAAACTGTCCCAGCTACTCCTGTCCTTTGTCAATGTAGTGTTACCTATAGGCAAGAAAGAGCCTTTCATTCTGCTCCAACTCCCGCCCCTCTCTCCGCCCTCCCCCGTTAACTCCTCATAGCTCCCCGACCATGCCTGGCTGACATATTTTAGCTACCATATCAACAAAAGTTTTCTCCATCCTCCATGAAGTACACTGCTCCTGAACTTGCGTCCCGTAACACTGCAGTCAGCTTTTTTGCCAAAACTCTGACTCCAGAGGAACTCTCTGAAGGCCTCACCTTTAGCTTAAAATCTAAGTTCAGACATGCTGAAATTGTATCGATCCTTCTTTCTTTTAAGTTTTCTCTACAAAGGAAACATACCTTTGCTGTTCTCTACAAAGAAAACATTTCTTTGTCACACAACCCACTGACAATAATCAACAGACCCCCTCTAGTAGAACCTTGTCTAAAACAGTTTCGACCTCTTCTCCCCAATTCTATTCAATACCTCCTCATTAGTTATGTGATCTACCCATCTAATCTTCAGCATTCTTCTGTAGCACCACATTTCGAAAGCTTCTATTCTCTTCTTGTCTAAACTATTTATCGTCCACATTTCACTTCCGTACATAGCTACACTCCATACAAATACTTTCAGAAACGACTTCCTGACACTTAAATCAATACTCTATGTTAACACATTTCTCTTCTTCAGAAACGCTTTCCTTGCCATTGCCAGTCTACATTTTATATCCTCTCTACTTCGACCATCATCAGTTATTTTGCTCCCCAAATAGCAGAACTCCTTCACTACTTTAAGTGTTTAATTTCCTAATCTAATTTCCTCAGCATCACCTGACTTAATTTGACTACGTTCCATTATCCTCGTTTTGCTTTTGTTGATGTTCATCTTATACCCTCCTTTCAAGACACTGTCCATTCCGTTCAACTGCTCTTCCAAGTCCTTTGCTGTCTCTGACAGAATTACAATGTCATCGGCGAACCTCAAAGTTTTTATTTCTTCTCCATGGATTTTAATACCTACTCTGAACTTTTCTTTTGTTTCCTTTATTGCTTGCTCAATATACAGATTGAATAGCATCGAGGATAGGCTACAACCCTGTCTCACTCCCTTCCCAACCACTGCTTCCCTTTCATACCCCTCGACTCTTATAACTGCCATCTGCTTTCTGTACAAATTATAAATAGCCTTTCGCTCCCTGTGTTTTACCCCTGTCACCTTCAGAATTTGAAAGAGAGTATTCCAATCAACATTGTCAAAAGCTTTCTCTAAGTCTACAAATGCTAGAAACGTAGGTTTGCCTTCCTTAATCTTTCTTCTAAGGTAAGGCATAAGGTCAGTACAGCTTCACGTGTTCCAACATTTCTATAGAATCCAAATTGATCTTCCCCGAGGTCAGCTTCTATCAGTTTTTCCATTTGTCTGTAAAGAATTCGCATTAGTATTTTGTAGCTGTGACTTATTAAACTGATAGTTCGTTAATTTTCACATCTGTCAACACCTGCTTTCTTTGGGATTGGAATTATTATATTCTTCTTGAAGTCTGAGGGTAGTTCGCTTGTCTCATACATCTTGCTCACCAGATGGTAGAGTTTTGTTAGGACTGGCTCTCCCAAGGCTTCAGTAGGTCTAATGGAATGTTGTCTACTCCGGGGGCCTTGTTTCGACTCAGGTCTTTCAGTGCTCTGTCAAACTCTTCACGCAGTATCGTATCTCCCATTTCATCTTCATCTACATCCTCTTCCATTTCCATAATATTGTCCTCAAGTACATCGCCCTTGTATAGACCCTCTATATACTCCTACCTTTCTGCTTTCCCTTCTTTGCTTAGAACTGGGTTTCCATCAAAGCTCTTGATATTCATGCAAGTGGTTCTCCTTTCTCCAAAGGTTTCTTTAATTTTCCTGTACCCTAATGAGATAAGCCTCTACATCCGTTTTTGTCCTCTAGCCATTCCTGCTTAGCCATTTTGCACTTCCTGTCGATATCATTTTTGAGACGTTTGTATTCCTTTTTGTTTGCTTCATTTTTATATTTTCTCCTTTCATCAATTAAATTCAGTATTTCTTCTGTCACTCAAGGGTTTCTACTAGCACTCATCTTTTTACCTATTTGATCCTCTGCTGCCTTCACTATTTCATCCCTCAAAGCTACCCATTCTTCTTCTACTGTATTTCTTTCCCCTATTCCTGTCAATTGTTCCCTTATGCCCTCCCTGAAACTCTGTACAACCTCTGGTTCTTTCAGTTTATCCAGGTCCCAGCTCCTTAAATTCCCATCTTTTTGCAGTTTCTTCAGTTTTAATCTATAGTTCATAACCAATAGATTGTGGTGAGAGTCCACATCTGCCCCTGGAAATGTCTTACAATTTAAAACCTGGTTCCTAAATCTCTGTCTTACCATTATATAATCTATCGGATACCTGTCAGTATCTCCAGGCTTCTTCCTTCCATGTATACAACCTTCTGTCATGATTCTTGAACCAAGTGTTAGCTATGATTAAGTTATGCTCTGCGCAAAATTCTACCAGGCGGCTTCCTCTTTCATTTCTTAGCCCCAATCCATATTCACCTACTATGTTTCCTCCTCTCCCTTTTCCTAATCTCGAATTCCAGTCACCCATGACTATTAAATTTTCGTTTCCCTTCACTACCTGAATAATTTCTTTTATCTCATCATACATTTCATCAATTTCTTCGTCATCTGCAGAGCTAGTTGGCATATAAACTTGTACTACTGTAGTAGGCGTGGGCTTTGTGTCTATCTTGGCCACAATAATGCGTTCGCTATGCTGTTTGTAGTAGCTTACCCATACTCCTATTTTTTTATTCATTATTAAACCTACTCCTGCATTACCCCTATTTGATTTTGTATTTATAACCCTGTATTCACCTGTCACCTAGTCAGGTGATGCTGAGGGAATTAGATTAGGACATGAGACACTTAAAGTAGTAAAGGAGTTTTGCTATTTGGGGAGCAAAATAACTGATGATGGTCGAAGTAGAGAGGATATAAAATGTAGACTGGCAATGGCAAGGAAATCGTTTCTGAAGAAGAGAAATTTGTTAACATCGAGTATAGATTTAAGTGTCAGGAAGTCGTTTCTGAAAGTATTTGTATGGAGTGTAGCCATGTATGGAAGTGAAACATGGATGATAAATAGTTTGGACAAGAAGAGAATAGAAGCTTTCGAAATGTGGTGCTACAGAAGAATGTTGAAGATTAGGTGGGTATTGAATAGGATCGTGGAGAAGAGAAGTTTGTGGCACAACTTGACTAGAAGAAGGGATCGGTTGGTAGGACATGTCCTGAGGCATCAAGAGATCACAAATTTAGCATTGGAGGGCAGCGTGGAGGGTAAAAAGCATAGAGGGAGACCAAGAGATGAATACACTAAGCAGATTCAGAAGGATGTAGGTTGCAGTAGGTACTGGGAGATGAAGGAGCTTGCACTGGATAGATTAGCATGGAAAGCTGCATCAAACCAGTCTCAGGACTGAAGACCACACCTATCCATTTCCCTGTTTAAATTTTCTAACCTACCTGCCCGATTAAGGGATCTGACATTCCACGCTCCGATCCATAGAATGCCAGTTTTCTTTCTCCTGGTAACGACGTCCTCCTGAGTAGTCCCCGCCCGGAGATCCGAATGCGGGACTATTTTAGGACGCCATCATCATTTAATCATACAGTAAAGTTGCATGCCCTTGGGAAAAAATTACGGCTGTAGTTTCCCCTTGCTTTCAACTGTTCGCAGTACCAGAACAGCAAGGCCATTTTGGTTAGTGTTACAAGGCCAGATCAGTCAATCATCCAGACTGTTGCCCCTGCAACTACTGAAAAGGCTGCTGCCCCTCTTCAGGAACCACACATTTGTCTGGCCTCTCAACAGATACCCCTCCGTTGTGGTTGCACCTATGGTACGGCTATCTGTATGGTTGAGGCACGCAAGCCTCCCCACCAACGGCAAGGTCCATGGTTCATGGGGGGGGGAGGTGATATCTTGTTACACACATTTTGTTTAATGTAAGTAATGCTAAATTTCACTATAAGTTATCTTGCTACACACATTTTATAGTGAAATTTTACATTAAACAGCACTTGGTTCCAGCTGTATTTCAGGTCCATGTGAATAATAGCATATAGTCTTATCATTGTTACAGAATAATTTTATTGTAATGTTGACCATAGTAAATTTCATAATTGTTTGACTCATTTTGATAAGTGTTCATATGATGTGCTATGGAAAATATATTCTTATAGTGACTATTTTGACTGTTCGCAGAATGGCTGAGAGCTAATTAGTACTAATGAAACTATGCATGTTACAGCTGACCCACCATCCTAAATCTGCTGTTTACACTTCCTTGGCTGTTGCTGCATTTCGTAATGGAAATAATGAACTTGCCCACTCAGTCATGGAGGAAATATTTGAACGGGATGATAGACGACCGGGTCCTGAGGCCTATTTGGCTTGGCTGCAGCACAGTGATCCAGAAGAACTGTTACAATTTATTGCAACCCATGGAGAAAAGCCTACTGACGAAGTAGTGTGTGCTTTGTCTGAGAAGCTGGAAGCTGACAGAGGATTTCAAGCAAATTTTACAACTGTAAACAAGAGGTAAAGAAGTTATTGATATTTGGGGGGGGGGGGGGGGGGGAGACTGTGTGTGTCCAGGTGGCTAGCCCTAATAGATTTTACCAGGAATTCTGGTTCTTGGTTTCTGGGGATACATCCTCCCATCGAAAGCTCATAAAAACAGAAATGGCTCTTCCAAGTAGATGTCTTCTGAATTCTCCTAGCTTAAGAAGTGAGACAAACAGGAGGGCAGGTTTTTGGGAAGCAATAAATAAATAAATTCCTTGCCTCTATCACTTCTCCATCATGCATACTCCTTCCTTGGAGTCATGACTCCTATTGTCAACATTTCACCAAGCTGCCAGTGTAGATCTTTTTCCATTGCTTCCTCTTTACAACCCACACCCACAATTTTTATGATCCGATGTTTTTGCTTTTTGCCTTCTTTATATTTAAATTAATTCTTCTCTTTCAAAAATGGCCTGTATTCAGTGCAGAAGAGGCAGACTATCCTGAGATAGTGTCATTTTGTTCTCTGTCTGTCTTGACTTCTTAGTTCTCTATCACATGTGTCAGTTGCTTTTTCATGTCAATTGGAAATTCTGGGAAGTGTGCATGTGGAAAGTCAGTTTTTTACTTCAGACTTTCTCTTGAAAAATTGATGTACAGAGCTCTTTATGCATCACACATGGTTGTCATTGGCAGAAAAAGACAGAATACTTTTGTCTGAAATGTCATATGATAAATTTCCTCACACTAAAACACATCCTCTACCCCCATTTTTGTCTAATATGTGGTGTGTTAATTTCCTCTTGTCATTGCACATACCTTTCCCTTCCCCCACTCCCTGTCTCTCCCTCAGCCCTCATGCCTGCATCCGTATATGCACCATACTGTAATAATTTGTCTATTAATTCTGCTTTGTCTGCATCTTACTGACAAGCTTCTCTGTAACAAAATTTCAACAACTTTTTTAAAATAACTTTAAATAATAAAAACTAATTTTATTACATTCCATTGGCAAATTTCCGTTATGAGCCACATCTTACATTAAGGCCTTGCCTTTTGGTGATCGTGTACAACTTGAAATTTTCCAACCTTCCTGCTTGATATTTCAGTAGGAAATATTTGATTTCTATTTTCATATTTTTGACATTCAGTTCTGGCTAAATGAGGTCTGTGTGAGAAGTTCTCAGCTTGACACAGAGCAATAGCATAAGCCAGTGTCAATTTGACTCATGTAATAGTTTTGCTTGTACGTCTCTCTCTCTCTCTCTCTCTCTCTCTCTCTCTCTCTGTCTCTCTTTCTCTCTCTTTTTAGAGGTCTTGTTTGGATCAGTTGGATAAATGGGAATACCAAGCCATGATAAAATTCTGTGTTTTGGGTGTTTTATCGCCAACAAAAATTCAGCAAAAGTAGAGAAGGCTTAGAATATGCCCGGTTCTCAGTAGTGAAGAGACAGGTGAATTCAAATGTGGCAGTACTTTCCTGAAGATGTTGCTTGCAGAGGATGTCCCAAAATTGCTCCCACCCATGAAAATATTGTGAAATGCACCAATATGGAATCCACAAACCTGGATTTAAGGGCAAATATTAAAGGCATACAGCAAGAATTAACTATGGGAAAGCTTTGTGCAAGACAGGTGGGTGTGTCTACTGCTGTCCGAAGGCAAATGCGTAAACAAATTTCTCAGAAACGTTTGAAATATTTTGAAAATAATTCAGTTGATTTTGTGTGCTGATTTGTTACTGTGAATGAGATGTGAATTATTCTCATTTGGGCAGACAACAGTTCATACCTGCTTTCGGCCATCCAGATTTCAATTTTCCTTGATTTCCGTAAATCACTCCAGGTAAATGTAGGGATGCTTCCTTTGAAAGGGCACAACTGATTTCCTTCCCCATCTTTGACACCATCCAAGTTTGTGCTCCATCTTTAATGATCTCAATGTTGATGAGATCTAAAACCCAATTATCCTTCCTTCCTTTCTTGAGATGTGAATTAATGCTAGAAATGAAACTTCATCAAAGCACTGAGTGATAACTGAAGATCGTGCTTCAGAAAAGACAATGTTGATTTCATCTGCTGGCAATGTTGTGGCTAGTGTCTTCTTTGAATTCTTCTTGTTGACTATCTTCCAAAGTATAAACCTCTCACTGTTTATTACTACCCAAGTCTCCTGAACCACTCATATACATGAAGAGAGTCTTGAACAACAAAAGAAAACTCAGTATTTCATTAAAACAATGCACCTGCCCACACAACATCATTGGTGATAGGAAAACTATAGTATTAGAAATATGAATTACTGGAACATCCACTCTTTTCCTCACATTTGCTCCAGTAGCATTCCACATATTTTCACGGCTATTGAAATTATGGCTGTAAAACATCTTGAGTGGTGTGAGGAGGTTATGGCAGATGTAGCTGGATATTTTATAGATGTGTCAGAGATGGGATCGACTCACAGAAAAATGTGGTATGGTGCTTTGACTGGAAAGGGGACAATACTGAAAAAAATTGATTGCAGAAAACATATTATTTCACTTCAAGGCTAAGAACTTTTCATAATACTCTCGTAGTTTTTTAATGTAGCAAGTTGTGTTAGGTAGGCAAAGTATTATTTATTTAGCTAAATTAGACATATTTATATAGGGATTAATGGGTATATGCAGATATTTTTGTATATGGTACCTTAATATATACACACACGTCAGTGTGTTGGTTGATTTTTCTGTGTGTCAAACAGTCTTACAACAAGCACATCACATAATTGAACCGATGTTTTCTGCATGGTTGTAAGTGCTCCACCAAGTGGACTATGCCTGCCAGTATAGACTAACCATTTTGCATCCACACTTTAACATATGACCTGCTGCCCAGGGGAAAATAAGCACTAATGGCTTGCTCTTGTGACATGTACTTGGATGTACTTCCCCTAACCTAAAAGCATATGACTTGTAATAGCTATAATTATCTGCCTGCAAATGATGCAAATGCTGATATAATGTTGCTCAGTACGCCATCCTCAGTCACCAACAGAAATATCTGCACTTATACCCATTACACCTTGAATATATTGTGAGAACTATGTAATGTAAACAGTTTGGTCTTAAACTTGTTTGTAGAGTAAAGGGATTACTAAAAGAAGACATCTTTCTTTAGGGGCATTTGCCAGACATGTAACAATCAGTTGACACCACAGCTTCCCACACCAACTGAATATAAGCAGTTACAGGTGGCAATGTTGGACCGGGTTTTACTATCGGATGATGTATTTCTTAAGACATCACCTAAAGAGGTTGTTCACTTTCAAGACATGTTAAAGAAGAACAGAACTTGGGATGTAGTAATAGATGGCCTGAATGTGGCATTTGCTAGTGGCTCTTCTTCTAGTAGCAGTCATGCCAAGCTGGTAAGTGTCATAAATGCCAGTTGTAAAAATATAAATTTACATACTGTGCAGAAAATAAGAACCACATCTGTGCTGTTCATATAAAGACTTAGTGAAGTATTGGAATTGACTTGTTGTCACTGTCATCATCATCATCAGCAGCAGCAGCAGCAGCATCACCGCTAGACCGTGCGAGCTCTGGGACCCATGACCACTGCTCCATGCAAAGATCGCTCTTTTATCCCTCTGTTTTACCAGTTATTAGATTTGGCCAACCCTTTTATGCCTTCTACTGTGTGTGTTTTAACTTTCTCACTTTATAGTTTAACCCCTTAGACGGGATCCACCCACTTTTAACAGACCCTCTATCTTATGCAAGTAACTTTTAAATCACAAGGACTGGTGATCTCGCCATTTACTGCCATAATCCCCCTCAATCAATCAGAATTTGTTATTCGTTATTGTTAAAATAATGGCAGCTCAGGAACTGGCATAGTGGTGTGCTTGCAGTTAGTAATAAAAGAAACTGTGTTGTGAAAAAACTGAATTTTCATGTAACAGTTTTCATTCAATGATTATTTATGGTTTTCATGAAAGTCTAACTCAATAACAATGCTTCAAATTGTTTTGTTCAACTCCTGGTACTGAGTCACCTTCAGAAAATACTGTTTATAATTCCTTTGTAGAATATCATTGCGGTCATGCTTTGAGCGATGATTAATTTTGTTAAGGTCAACCAAAATTGATTGTTGTGCCAAAAAGCATTGATGCTGTGTGTAACATGATCGAAAGGGACTGACGTTTGACTTCATGTGAGATAGAAGCACCCTTAGGCATATCGAAGATTGCAGTACATGCTGTGTTGCATCAGTAGTTAGCTTTGGAAAAGATCTATTCCTATTGGAGCCCACACAATTTGACTAAAGCTCAGAAATGAGCTTGTGTCAATTCGTGTAAATAAGGCTCAAGAAATTCGACTAAGGAAATGTGAAAGATCACAACAGGAGATGTAACTCGAATATACACTGGTGTCCAGAACTTACAGATGAAATTAACTTTCACATCATGTGCCACTGCCAACTAGCTTGATGAAACTGGGGCCATACATAGAAAGAACTGCTACAGTATAGCACAGAAGGTAATTGAAAGAAATACACAGTGAGATGAACGGAAATGACAGTTTAATTCATAGACAATAATTACACTGAAGTCACCAAGATTCGTGTTGGTCCCTTGGACATTACAATGGGACATGATTCTTAATTGGGGGTGTGATCACCAATGAAGGCAAAGCACGCTTTGCGACATGTGACCATAGTGGCCAAAAGGTTAGTTAGGAGTTCTTGTGCTACAGGGTTCCATTCCTCCACCAGCACAGTTGGAAACTGTTGGATGGTCATTGATTCATGTGGACCTGCTGCAATACATCTCCCAATGCATTTCACACGGGTTCGACGAGATCTAAGTTGAGATGGCAGGGTGTATTCGACCCAGGACACCCGGGAGATGTGCAAAAAGCCCGGGCATTTTTTCATCCGGGAGAAAATCTGGAAAAACCCGGGAATTTTTTAGAATTCCTGGAATTTTTTGTTGTTTTAGTTTTCAGTTAAATTTTTGTAATATTGACAGGTAAGAATCGATACTCTAACAAAGCATATTACTGTATCCCGCTACTGCAGAATCATACTGCAACAATAAAACGTGAATGAGGAAAAAAATGAAAATAAAACATAAATTGCAAAGGAAATGTGCCATATACAACAACAAAACACAGTGCTCATACAAGTGTTTGCCAACAGCAAAATGTGTCAAGGCTTTAGGAACTATGCAATGCTTCATAACAACAAATTTGACTCCGATGAGAGTGCCGTCACAAGTGTTTGCATTAGATTCATTTAAGGAGTTATGAGCGGTCATGCACACATGCAGTTGAGTCATGTATGAGTAATACCTTCTCCTGCTTCTGTCTACAGAAGCGTGGCTTTTGGCTGTGTAAGCAGCAGTAGCAGCAACCTGTCACATGGTAACCAAAAAATTTTTACTGACGTGCCCAAGCTGCTAGATTCATGTGTGCGCATCAGTCCTGGATATGGTGGAGGGGGGGGGGGGGGGGGGGGGGGGGAACAAATTGGGGTATCTGAACCGGGCAGCAGTTTCAGGGCGAGGGGGCAAAATCATATTCTTGAGGAAAAAAACCTTTTTTCACAAAGCACCTGGCATCCAGCGCACATTGGTCTATCGATTATTCGTATGATTTTGAAATGCACCCCTGCTGGTTTTTGGACATTTTTGAACACATTCTAAGATGATTTCTGAATGAATTATAAGTTGATTATTGAATGTGTGCATAGTATACATGATGTCTCTGTCGGGGGAATCATCGTCACATCTAGAAATGAACTTTCCTGCAGACAAAATGGGACGGAGCTATACGAGCTGAGCGGAATAAAGTTGAACCAGTGAATGCCAACTGCTGCTTGTTTATTGTGGTTGATTTAGTTTGCAGATGTTCAGCATTGTTATAATTAATAGCGAAATTGATAGATTCAGATTACCAGAGTGGAAATACATGACGATCAGGAATAACAGGTAAGAAAGATTACGTATTATCTTCTCGGCATATCCAAGAAAGTGAAATTTTGACAGGAAATTTTTGGCCAGATCACTACAGTAGATGGGGCCAGTCCCCGGCTAGCAACTGCTTAACTTCCATTCTGGGAGTAGCACAGAAAACGCATTGTACGAACACATAACGCCTAACCGGAGAATAATCGTTGGATAACTAAACCGGTGATTGTGGCAGGGCTAGTAAAGTTAAGCAGAGAATTAGTTTTGACAGTGGTAGGAATAGTTACAGAATTAGTGATGACAAGGTTGTTTGTTAGAATGAGGAAGGAGAAGAAACGGGGACATCACACAAATTATGGAAGAATATGAAGATTCCAAATTTATACAAAAATTTCATTCTACTACTTTTCAGTCTCGTGCATGAGAAACTGGAGCATATGAATGAACTGTGGAACTATTTCCTAACATAAAGCTTTTTGATTGTAGTAGACGAAATAGGTATTTTGTATTGGTACTTCGTGAATTATATTCTGTCGTACTATAAAAATGATCATTATTGCCAAAACAGTGTTGCTTTTTTGGTGTGTGTTACAATTGCTGCAATATTACGAAGGCCTATTTTGTTTTATCCAGCACACAGTGACAAAATAGATGTAATCATATCAAGAAACCACACCAGTCTTAGATACTATTTGAATTAACAGCTTTTTTCAGTATTAGACAGTGACATTTCGATTTTTCATGTAGCAAAACATTTTGACAAACTTTGATGAGGCAATAGTTCATTCGCAGAAAGGAAGGCATGGCATGTAAACCTGTAGCAAAATTAGAGAGAAAAATCGCTAGGACCTTAGGATTGGAGAAATGTGTACTGTGTTGCCTATCTCTTGTCTTTACTGGTTTTTAATTTTATGTCACACAGAAGAGCAAGTTATTAGCTAATAGGCAATAGAGAGTCCACATTTTCTGAAGAGTTCTTGTTCTCCCGGCTACAAATAATCCCATCCAGTATTAATTGTGATTTATTTATTTATTTATTTTTTAAAGGGGCAGGGGCAGGGGGGAGGGGGGGGGGGGGGGCAGGATGTCAAACCAGCCGACTGGGAGCAGGAGAGGCATCCATTGCAAAATATACATGTTTGAGTTCCACAGAGCAAAATACAGTGACATGCGGTATAAGAACGTTGTCTGAAGAGGCATAGCACTATACTTCGGCACACTTAAGACCAAATAACATGTCTTACATATTCGCAAAAATTCAAAGATGTATGTTTTACATGTCAGACTCTTCAGAAAGATGTGCGCTACAAAATTAACTTTTTTTTCTTTTAAATGTTGTGCTGTGCAGAGCAGTCTGAGTTCTAGTTGGTGGGTGTGTGTGAGGTGGGGGGAAGGGGGGGGGGGTTAGTCTCCATGTGACAAATGAAAACAAGGCAGATTTCTGCAGCTGTGAGCTATCATGTGAATTAAAATACATTCACATAATTATGGAAGTCTGAAATATGTTACTAGTTTCAGATTTTATTTTATTTCTACCTTTCTGACCGTCAAGCATTAATCATCTTGCAGAACAATAAAGTTATTTTTGCCGGCTTGCTAAAGAAATTTGGCTTTTATAACTTTTCTGCTGAGGCAGTAAATTTATTTGAAACGAAGTGTTTAATTCCACATTAATGGCTAGTTTCAACTGTTCGCTGCATTTCAAGTGCACGTTTTCATCTTCTAGCATGTATGACATTATGCCATAATAACGAACCAAACATGGAATAATGCAGCACTGGTAGTCCAAGAAAATTTGCATTCCGAAAACCACACTGAAAAGCTTAATATCAGGTCGAGGCCTACGTAATTGGGCATACAAATGTGCACTTTAAGGTGAATTATGCATTTTAGTATGGTTCACGAAATCCCGATGCTCTTGGAGTATCCTCTGATGTCTTGTTTCTTTTACGACATAATGTAAGTAATATCTTTTAATGTTTTACACGTACAAACACACGGGCTTCCTACGTCACCGTAGCTGCGCAAGCGCGGTGACGCCTCTTATCTGGCGCTCTCTGGCAACTGCTGAAATGAATCTCTTTCTAACAGGTTGTGGGAAAATATTGCAAATTGTGGTTCGAAAAGCGTTATTTTCAAAGTAAATTTCCTTTTACGCAAGATGAACTACGTGTGAGAATATACGATGAGTTTCTTATGTCGCAGAGCGTTTGCTGTCATTTAAAAATCAACTCTTTGATGACCAGCCATTTAGAAGAATTTTGAGCCCAGAAGATCAGAGATTTATGTCGCTATTAAAAATTTTACTGGTGTATTTGTGTGATCTATCTTAAAGTGTAACATACGCTAAACAGATCAACATTGTATGTGAAAGCTTAGCTTGTCTTGTAGCTTATTAATCTTCAAGAAAATTATTATATACGAAAGCTTTGCATTTCTTGTAGCAACACTATGTATATTAACTAAAACCATTAACTTTTCCTGTTGGTGGAATTCGAATTTATACTTTCATAATACGAAAATATGCAGCTTACATGTTGCTGCACATCAAAGATCTTCCCAAAACGTTTTTTTTCCCCCTGAGTTTTGTTTTCTAAAGTGCTGGGAAATTCTACGCTGCTGTATAAAACTATATCCATTCAAAGGATTGATTAGTTTTACAGTTCTGATGGAAAGTATACTGTCACTTAACATGGAAAAATGTATTTTCGCCTTGGAGAAAATGTATTTTTAACCATGCGATCTGGGAATTTTTTTTTCCTTGTCCGTGTATACACCCTGCACGGGCAGGCCAATGCATTCGCCGAATATCTTCGTATGTGGAGAGTTTTTCACCTGTACTGTTCAATGTAGTCACACATTGTGAGACACAAAATTGAAGCCAGAGCCAAATGAACCCATGAAAAGATGCACATTGGAAAGGAGTGCAGTGTCACAGTATCGTTGACTGAGTGTACCATGTTCAAAGATTTGGAGGTCAGTAAACCCATGTGACATGCCTTCCCACCCCACAAGACCCAAACTACCAAAGTGATCATATTTCACAATGTTCCTGGCTGCATTACATGTTTCTACATCTCACCATATGAGAGTACATCCAGCATTGCCGAACATGACCACTTTTGGTGGTCCAGGTATTACGGTGTGGAGATACATTATGTTGCACGGATGTATTGACATCCAAATCTTTAAACATGGTACATTCACCCGTCAATGTTATTGTGACACTATACACTTTCCCCATGTGCACCTTTTCATAGGAGCATTTGGTCCTGACTTCACTTTTATGAATGGCTGTGTATGACCACACTGAACAGCGCAGATGGAGAAGCTCTTGGATAAGATGATATTTGGTGAATGGACTTGCCTGCTTGTTCCACTGACTTAAATACCATTGAGCATGTGGAGATTCATTGGGGAGACGTATTGCAGGGTGTCCGTATGCATCAACAACCATCCAACAGTTGTCAAGTGCGCCAGTGGATGCCCTAGCATAAGGACTCCTTACCAACTTGTGGCCACCAAGGGAGCACATTGCAGAGCATCCATTGCCGACTGTGATGACGCACCCTACTAAGAACCGTGTCCTATCATTTGTAATGTTCCGAGAGCCATCATAAATCATGATGACTTCAGTGTAATTATTGTCTTTGAATTAAAGCTTCATTTCTGTTCATGTCATTGCATATTCTTTCAGTTACCTTCTCTACTACAATGAACAGCTATTTTTATGTACAGTCCAACTTTCATTGAATTGTGTTGCTTAGCAGTGAAACATTATGTGAAAGCTACTTTCATCCAAGTTTTACACACCAGTGTATTTGTAAAAGCCAAAAACTAATCAGTAATCAACAGTTTGTGTTTACCAAGATGGAAAAAAAAAAAAAGACGGAACTTTCAAATAATGATAGCATGTTTCTTTGATTTCATTTGACGTGTCACTACCATTGTTGTAGAGAATCCGAGACCAGTTATTACTGAATGGTATAAAATAATTTTTTTGCCACAAGTGGCTGAATTTGTCACATTATTTTGTGTCATGACACTGTCAGCTGTCCGCATTGTATTAAATGATTGATTATTCCTTGGAGAAAAACATCAAATTAATGTCTAAATGCTCATATTCACATGATTTTTTGCCTAATGTGAAAAAAATGCATGGAGAGGAATTTTCAACAGCTCCAGAAGTTGCTTAATCCTTTCAAAACTAACTTTCTACATGTTAGGTCATACAGGAGGAATAATAGTGTGGACAATTTACATACTTCAATTAAAGTAACTTTGTGCTTGATATTTCAGTGAGTCAAGTGGTTCGAGCCAGTGAACCATAGTTAGTTATCGAGTGCCACTTGTTTGCTTTGTTGCATGTACTGTAGGTACATGTAGAGCATTCTCAAGCACAGCAGGCACCTCTGGCAACACTGCCACCCTCTGCCACTGTTATCCGACAAATACAAAGTTATTTTATTTGAGTATTAGTTATGAACTTGATATAAATGTAGATAAAAATTTCCTATGAGCGTAGAGCCACTGAATCATATCCATTTCAAAGGCTTGGTTACGAGCACACAAATTAGGCAGCGAATTAACTTACTAAGCAAAAACAAGAATAATTGAAATTTTTACCACTGTCAATAAACTTAACAGCTCTTTTTTTAAAAACTATTGTAGCTCTAGTGAAAACACCATGATTCTTGTAGTAAGGGTGTTCATAATGTGACTGACTGGTTCATGACTTGCGCTTATTTTTTTTCCTGCACATTCACTTTTCATCCAGCACCACGACCAAAAATGCTATGCAGTAATGCATAGTAATGTGATATAGCTGATCGATTTATATGATATCTTTTATGACGAAAGGACGTGTCCAGTCTTGTAGCCAAAGGAACCTCTTACAGTAACATTTTCAATTTATTTTACAGAAAATCACCAAATTTGTTCAGTTAACTGATTGTTGATGAAACCACATTACATGCTTAGAATGCAGAACCATCCAATATATGTTCCCACAAGGATACTGTCATTGAAGAAACATTAGTGCACATCTGACTCTGTGTTGATTTGCAGGATGAATGAAAAAGCACACTCAGTCATAGCATATTATTATTGCAGAACTCTCCATGCCAGAAAGCCTCTCTTAAGTCAAGGCGAATTTATGAGAATGGAAAGTGTTTCACAAGATGATCTTTTCAGTGGGAAAGAAAGTAGGATATGAGATTTGTTTTTGAGAATGATTGACAGCTGCCAGCTACTGCACCAATCACTGATACTCTGCAGGTGTCCGCTACACTAGTCTGTCATTACAATCTTTGTATACACAACAGCATTGTGTGCAAAGAGCATGGATTTTCATTCTTTTGTGGTTACATGGAATTTACAAATTTTTGCCGTGTTTGACTTGCACAGTATTCTTTCAGCTTCATTTTCATTATGAGGAATTGAAAATTCATGATTTCCCACTAACTGCAGGCACACTGAATCAAATGTGCCAGCTGACTGAAATCTGATATTAATTTTTCAATGACACTCTGAATTTTTGTTGCAATATTGACCTGAGTTGTGAGCATTATTGATACTATTGCCTACAAAAATAACGTCAGTGAATGGCATGGAAGGAATTAATCAGTGACTAGCTGTTATCCAACAGCAAAATTACAATGCTTTGTTTGGCTCCATCTAGTGTCACAAGTGTTGCTGAAGAGGATAGAAAACTAGTTGACATTAGGTTGGCTATACTGTTGGATGTGGAACACTGATCATGTTGCAAGTAATTGTGTGTTGTTGGATTACTTTCTACCAACCAAAGAATGACATGTAACACATCTTCATATAGTCTTATTGTACAGTGAGAGGAAATTGTTTGTGCTCTGGCAAAGGTAACAGTATTGTGTGTATAGGTAATCACTCACAATGTAGATGAAGTATTGAGTGACCGACAGATGTATAAACAACATTGAAAACATTGCTGCACTTTCAGAAAATGTACATTGGAGCTATTTTAAAAAATAAATAAAAACAACACATAATCATAACCACAGCTATATTGTCCCAGCCTACTAAAATTTCCTGCTGCTACAGTGACTGGTATGAAGGGTTGTGTGGCATGGAATGGGTGAGCTGAGGAAGAAGGCTGGGAGGGGGAGACAGGGCTGGAGAGAGAAATTGCACGTTGTACATGGTGAAGTGACGGCGTGGGTTGGAAGGAGGGGAGCGAGTGGTAGAACAGAGGAAGAGGGAGACAGCAGAAACAAAAGTGTGAGTGTAGATTTAGGCTATTAAGTGGTAGGCTTGGGGACAAGGGTGGAAATGGGTGATGACCGGGGTCAGTGAAGATTGAAGCTAGGAAGATAGTGGGATTGAAGTGTAAGAATACTTCCCATCTGCATAATTTGGAGAGAAGCTGGTAATGAGGAGGGGGTGGGATGCAATTAAATTATGCCTTTTGTGATCATCAATATGGTTTGCCACTCAGTTCTTGGCTATTTTTGCAGTACCGAGTCATTTGTGTGGACGGCTGGTTGGTGGCCTCCCACTTCACCCCATCAATATACACTCATTGTCCTATCCACAGCCTCCCTCTTCCTTTGCTCTGCCTTCCCCTCCCGCAACCTGCTCCAGACACTTAAATTGTGTGCCAGTGCCAGGACAAGCTCACAGTTACCACATACACTTGCCACTGCTCCCTCCTAGCAATCGGCCTGTCCTTCCTCATCACAAATACACTGCTCTTGCATTGGGCATGTCCCTTTTCCCTCTTTTTCTGCCACTTTCGCACTTTCCTTTCAGTGAACTCTATCCCACAGGATTCTTGGCCATTACCTGGCCGCAGTTGAGCCCTACCTGCCATCAGACACTGATGCCACCATTGCACTTCAGGCAGCTGCCATTGGCCCAGCCCTGCTTCCCATCCGCCGCCGACACCACTGTCGTGCTTCTGCTGGCCACGGTCGGTCGAGCTCTGCCTCCCACCAGCCACTGGCACCCTCCTGACGTCCTGCTGGCCCGTCAGCATCGGCATGCTGCAGGCTTGCTCCTGTAGATTCACTCGTCGTCTTCTGGTAGGTGCATTGCTCCCCCTTCAGTGCGACATTTATGTCTCCCACTTCACATCAGCTTTCAGATGGGAGACCCTGACTAGTACAGCTCTGAGGCTTGTGGTACATGCTTGCAAAGAGTTTGGCTGGTTGTCTGCAAAGAGTTTGGCAGGTCTCTGCTAATTCTTCCATCTGATGGTGCCTCATCACCCATGCGACTTCATACACGTTGCAAAATGGCTCGAGCTGGTCACCAGGATTGCCTTCATGTGCTGCTGGCTCATCTTCCCTGGACCTGTGGTCGCCCCTTCTGGGACCACCATGTACCACCAACTGGCCCATGCCAGACCGCTCCTCTGTGTGGCTCGCTCCTGCTGCAACAATGATCCTGAATTTTTTGCTCTCTTTTCAAATTTTCTCCACACCACCTTCGTTTGCAGCCATGTCTGTATGATTCTTCTAACATCATTTCACCGACTCAGTTCCTGGATTGTGTGGGACAGAGTCACAGCTACTATGAGCTCCCCACACTCTTGCGGCATCCATTTTGTGCGGAAACCCATCGGCACTGCGCTCTTCCTTCGGCTTGCACCGCTGTCTTCCCTCGGTGGGGGGAGTGTTGCCGGATTCTCCGGTCAACATTGAAGTGGGTCTTAAGGGGGAAGGGATATTATATCTGGCTATTCGCCTGCCATTATGCTACCAGCATAAGACCCGTGTCCTATGGAATCTCGTTGCAGTACCACAGGTGCCTCTCCACTGGAAACTGTACATATGCCGAACAGTGCAAGTAAACTCCATGCTCGGCAGTAGGATAGTCAATGAACATAAGCACACTTGTAGTCAAGCTACCCTCGAGCACTTTCTACCACTGGTGCCAGCCTCTCCACCAGCACTGCGTGCATCAACGACTGCAGTGCTGCAAACGTGGGCACTATGTTGCATGTATGGGTCGTGTGCTCACCAAGCAGTGCATGGATATCCTTCTACTTACTTAAAATATTGCTCAACAGTTAGCAAGCAGCTCACGTTGGGCTCTGACCAGGCTCTTGCTCACACTCAGGGCTTTACACTGGCTGTGTCCAGCAGCCCATTTGACTGAGCTCACACCCATAGGCTCCATCCCTCTGATTTCCGACTCTGTCAAATTGAACCCAGCATCTGAATTTACATGGTGCAATGCTACTCCAGCAGCCACCATGGAAGATACTCGGCAGCGGCCGCAATGATTCGCCTGGCACCACCCTCAGAGCCTTTGCTTCCTCTGAAGCTGGCCTCCTCTTGACTTGGTGTCCTAGGACTGATGTTCTTCTGTGGAACTTAGACTGTGAAACTGTACCTAGTTGTGACCATCATGACCTATGTCATGATGTTCTTTACGCGCAAACTTCATTTTGTGGGTGATATAGCTCTGTAATTGCTAACTTCTAAAAATTATTTTACACTGATAGGCCAGATGAGACTCAATAGCCCCCTAATTTACTTCTGAAAATTGGTGTCTTTTAGGTATTATATATACTGTTTGCTATTTTGTTATATAAAGTACTTCCAGGAATTGCAAGATCCTTTTCACAAAATTAAAATCATTTCTTACCAGTTTTTTAATCTTCTCTGTCCTTGAATTGCAGCCAGGTGTATTTATTTTTAACCAAACATAATTTGTGTCTAAGTATATAATCATTACAAGTACATAAATATGAAGTCTTTGTGTGTGTTCAGGGGAGGGTGGTACATTTACAATATATTTGATTGCATTCTTTAGCTTCACTGACCTCTATGTATTTACGTGGATTGTATTTCGATGCAGCATGGTAATTGTGTCCCAATAATTTATTCAGCAGAGTTATCATAGGGCACCACCTGATGAATACTGCTGAATGTAGGTCTCCTGTCTTCTCAGTACATCACAGTATTCGGCTATACTAACCATTTTAATTCCAATTGCCGTTTAATGACCTCCTTGTAGGTTATCATTTTTATCTTTTCTTATCCCTTAGAATCTTTTAACTTGCTTCCTTCATCCATTAACCATCCATTCACCTTGCTACACCTCCTTCCCACCTCCATTTCATTTTTATTACAGCAGTATTACATCTTCCACTCCAGTTTCTTCTTTCATGCATTTGTTTGTTTTCCTGTCTCTCCTCGTAATTTTGAATATGCATCTCTCCAATAATTTCTGAGCAGTCCACAGTTTTTGAATGCTTTTCACGATAAAAGTCATTATTTTTGCTTTTTCAGTTGATTAGGTTGCCATATTGAGTTTTATATTTGTAGTCGACTAACATCAATGATCATAAAATATATTTTCAAAACAAGAAGAAACAAGAAAACGCTCACGCCTTTTCTAGTTGTTGCTGAAAAGAAAAGGTGCACCATTTGTGTGCTGGGAGGATTAAAATCACTTTGGTGAGTTAAATAGTTGATGCAATTGTTTTTGTTAAGATATCATTCAATTACTACATGAATGTGAGGCAATTTTCAGTGACCACCACTTCCTGGGGAACAATTAACTCCCAAATGCTATTAAGGAATGGCAAAGGAATCGTAGTGTGCCTTGGTTTGTTGACTGTGGATGTTAAAAAGTGACTAAAATTTCCTTTTCAAAAACATGGGAAGCTTAGTTTCTAAAACACTATTTACATTACCAACAGCATCTTTTTCTCTCTTCTATTTCAGTTCCTATCCAGTCATTGTGACTGTCATCAATATAAAAACTCATTCACTGATTCTATGACTTTATTGCTGATTTGTACTATTTTCTTTTTGGTGTTTTGGCTGTTTTAGTCTAATTGTAATAGAAGAACATTGTGCATGAAGTAGTAAACATCTGACTACATGCAATTGGTATTGTAATTGTCAACTGTCGAAGCTGCGTTGGTGAAGTACCGGAACTTCAAGCGCTGGTAGAAAGCACCGAAGCTGAAATCGTTATAGGTACAGAAAGCTGGCTTAAGCCAGAGAGAAATTCTGCCGAAATTTTTACAAAGGTACAGACGGTGTTTAGAAAGGATAGATTGCATGCAACCGGTGGTGGAGTGTTTGTCGCTGTTAGTAGTAGCTTATCCTGTAGTGAAGTAGAAGTGGATAGTTCCTGTGAATTATTATGGGTGGAGGTTACACTAAACAACCGAACTAGGTTAATAATTGGCTCCTTTTACCGACCTCCCGACTCAGCAGCATTAGTGGCAGAACAACTGAGAGAAAATTTGGAATACATTTCACATAAATTTTCTCAGCATGTTATAGTCTTAGGTGGAGATTTCAATTTACCAGATATAGACTGGGACACTCAGATGTTTAGGACGGGTGGTAGGGACAGAGCATCGAGTGACATTATACTGAGTGCACTATCCGAAAATTACCTCGAGCAATTAAACAGAGAACCGACTCGTGGAGATAACATCTTGGACCTACTGATAACAAACAGACCCGAACTTTTCGACTCTGTATGTACAGTACAGGGAATCAGTGATCATAAGGCCGTTGCAGCATCCCTGAATATGGAAGTTAATAGGAATATAAAAAAAGGGAGGAAGGTTTATCTGTTTAGCAAGAGTAATAGAAGGCAGATTTCAGACTACCTAACAGATCAAAACGAAAATTTCTGTTCCGACACTGACAATGTTGAGTGTTTATGGAAAAAGTTCAAGGCAATCGTAAAATGCGTTTTAGACAGGTACGTGCCGAGTAAAACTGATAGGGACGGGAAAAACCCACCGTGGTACAACAACAAAGTTAGGAAATTACTGCGAAAGCAAAGAGAGCTCCACTCCAAGTTTAAACGCAGCCAAAACCTCTCAGACAAACAGAAGCTAAACGATGTCAAAGTTAGCGTAAGGAGGGCTATGCGTGAAGCGTTCATTGAATTCGAAAGTAAAATTCTATGTACTGACTTGACAGAAAATCCTAGGAAGTTCTGGTCTTACGTTAAATCAGTAAGTGGCTCGAAACAGCATATGCAGACACTACGGGATGATGATGGCATTGAAACAGAGGATGACACGCGTAAAGCTGAAATACTAAACACCTTTTTCCAAAGCTGTTTCACAGAGGAAGACCGCACTGCAGTTCCTTCTCTAAATCCTCGCACAAACGAAAAAATGGCTGACATCGAAATAAGTGTCCAAGGAATAGAAAAGCAACTGGAATCACTCAATAGAGGAAAGTCCACTGGACCTGACGGGATACCAATTCAATTCTACACAGAGTGCGCGAAAGAACTTGCCCCCCTTCTAACAGCCGTGTACCGCAAGTCTCTAGAGGAACGGAGGGTTCCAAATGATTGGAAAAGAGCACAGATAGTCCCAGTCTTCAAGAAGGGTCGTCGAGCAGATGCGCAAAACTATAGACCTATATCTCTTACGTCGATCTCTTGTAGAATTTTAGAACATGTTTTTTGCTCATGTATCATGTCATTTCTGGAAACCCAGAATCTACTATGTAGGAATCAACATGGATTCCAGAAACAGCGGTTGTGTGAGACCCAACTCGCCTTATTTGTTCATGAGACCCAGAAAATATTAGATACAGGCTCCCAGGTAGATGCTATTTTTCTTGACTTCCGGAAGGCGTTCGATACAGTTCCGCACTGTCGCCTGATAGACAAAGTAAGTGCCTACGGAATATCAGACCAGTTGTGTGGCTGGATTGAAGAGTTTTTAGCAAACAGAACACAGTATGTTGTTATCAATGGAGAGACGTCTACAGACGTTAAAGTAACCTCTGGCGTGCCACATGGGAGTGTTATGGGACCATTGCTTTTCACAATATATATAAATGACTTAGTAGGTAGTGTCGGAAGTTCCATGCGGCTTTTCGCGGATGATGCTGTAGTATACAGAGAAGTTGCAGCATTAGAAAATTGTAGCGAAATACAGGAAGATCTGCAGCGGATAGGCACTTGGTGCAGGGAGTGGCAACTGACCCTTAACATAGACAAATGTAATGTATTGCGAATACATAGAAAGAAGGATCCTTTATTGTATGATTATATGATAGCGGAACAAACACTGGTAGCAGTTACGTCTGTAAAATATCTGGGAGTATGCGTGCGGAACGATTTGAAGTGGAATGATCATATAAAATTAATTGTTGGTAAGGCGGGTACCAGGTTGAGATTCATTGGGAGAGTGCTTAGAAAATGTAGTCCATTAACAAAGGAGGTGGCTTACAAAACACTCGTTCGACCTATACTTGAGTATTGCTCATCAGTATGGGATCCGTACCAGGTCGGGTTGACGGAAGAGATAGAGAAGATCCAAAGAAGAGCGGCGCGTTTCGTTACCGGGTTATTTGGTAACCGTGATAGCGTTACGGAGATGTTTAATAAACTCAAGTGGCAGACTCTGCAGGAGAGGCGCTCTGCATCGCGGTGTAACTTGTTTGCCAGGTTTCGAGAGGGTGCGTTTCTGGATGAGGTATCGAATATATTGCTTCCCCCTACTTATACCTCCCGAGGAGATCACGAATGTAAAATTAGAGAGATTAGAGCGCGCACAGAGGCTTCCAGACAGTCGTTCTTCCCGCGAACCATACGCGACTGGAACAGGAAAGGGAGGTAATGACAGTGGCACGTAAAGTGCCCTCCGCCACACACCGTTGGGTGGCTTGCGGAGTATCGATGTAGATGTAGATGTAGACTATTGTAACCCTCACTTAGGGTCAACAACATCTCTTAAACACAAGTAAACTTCTGTAATGACAAATTCAAATTGTCTATTAGTCCACAATGTGAAACAGTAATAGTCCTTGGTGGAAATTCGTACGAGTCAGAATAAAACTTAATATAAGATAGTTTATGATTAAGTTTGAATATAGTCCAATCACTACTTATCTTTGTTCACGCATTTAGTAAGTATGAAATTAAACAAAGTTCTATTAAGCTTGCCAGTGGTGTAGACTACAAGTTCATAAGTCGAAGCACTATGTGCAAGTATTTAAATCGGTATTGGTAAACTGTTGTGATGATAGGAGCTCAGTGGTAGATGTAAGTCAAATAACAGTATCTACGGAAGAGACAGTTGCCAAGAAGTGTTATATTTGGCCACTACAGATATGACTGGCTGACGATATCGTCAGTGCTTCTGGTGCTGTTGTCGACACTAGACGTGGGCAACTTTACACATGTCAATACACCTGTATGTCTCATTTGCACTTCCAGCAAGGTTGCTGAAACGACTATTGTATCAGAGAGGATATACTCACTAACATTTTATGGTAGCCTTTCCTACTCTGTTGTGAATAAAATGTCTAGCTGGTGCCATGCATGTTTGATTAGTAGTTATGTGTAGTAATTTTATTTAACAGTTGTGCAGATTACTGTGGACAAAGAGCTGATGTTGGCTTTTTTTGGAAATTGCATCATGCATACTATTCAAAAATTATGAAGTATGTTCATGGAATGCTTCTTGTTACTTTTGCAGCTTTTTCTTGTAGTGGAACAGTTCTGGCGGCAAGGGAAAAAAGTGCTTGTACTTGGTCGCAAACACATGAAAAACTGGCCCAAAAGACAGATGGAATCACTTTCTAATTGTGCTCAGTTGTTTCTAGCTGACAATTTGTAAGTAAAATTTCATATTTATGACTTTATTCACATTCAGTTTGCTATTACATAATTGTGAATTACAAAAGCACCAGTAAGGCCGCCACCACTGATTCTTTAAAGAATCGAACTCCCCTGTATAAAAACGTTTCAGACATCTGATTGCTTTAGAAAAAAGCTATGGTAATGTTTTAAATATTTGGCATCAAGCACATAACATCAAGACATATGCACAGTTCCTACCTTTGATACTTGACATATTGTGTTAAATATGTAATGTAAGATTATGTCTCTTAATGAGTAGGTTATGGCAGCATTTTAAATTCAGTCAATGATTATATGAAATACCAGTATTGGAAATCAGTTTTTTTCTGCCCCTGCAAGCCATTAGCTAGGCAACCTGCAATTGGGTTCGGCTGACCATTTTAGCTGTTCAGTAATACAAGTATTTGCCTTTAAAAGTAAAGAAGTGATTTTCACATTTCTTATACCTGAGCAAGAAAACATGTTAAATTTCAAAACAACATCAAACAGACAGTAGCAAGTAAATTACATAAAAGTCAGAAAAATACAGATGCTCTGAACACTCAGGTTGCACCACAGAGAAAGGTGTATGCAGAAAGGGGAGGGAGGTGCCATATTGTTACTGTTTAAGTGCAGTTCTGCTGACAAATTCCGCTACTGCTAAAAAAAAAAAAAAAAAAAAAAAATCATCTCCTACAATATTGACTAAAATACATTAATAACACTGCAGTCATGTGACGTGTAAGAATGCAAAGTAATATTTCACTCAGGTGTGGTGTGTAAGAATGTAAGTAACATTTGATCCAGGTGCAGCTGAGATCATTAGGGAAATGTAATATTTGAGGTTTTCGTGGCATGATTGATTAATTGTGTGATTTTGCATTTCTAATCATAATGACAATTCCTTTTTTGTGCTTCTGATTTATCACCTTCTTTAGGTATTCTGAGCATCAGCAGTATGCATACTCACTACCTGTACTTCAACCAAACTGCAGCACATATTAGATTATGACCTGGAGCACCTTAAGCTGTGGTGACTGAGTAGCCTTACAAATATTGTGCACAAAAACAAATTCATCATCTTGACTGGAAACAAGAAACATTGCATCAGAATGAAACACTTTTTGTGTTTTTCCAACTATATTCAGTTATAAAATTAATGCAAAGTGATGGTGCATACAAATGCTTTATAACTTTTTGCTATGCCAAACAGCACAGTGAACCAACACCCATTCCTAGAACTCAATCCCTTTGCCATTAGAGACACCTGGGTGCTGCACGTCACTGACTGAAGCAAAGCTATTGTCACTGCTACTGCACCTCATTATCTCAACAGTTTGAGTGTTAGTAGCCAATTGAAGCTTAAGAGGTAATACTGAGACATACAAAAATGGTAGAATATTCCATAGAAAAAAAGAGATACACTTTCAGTGACAACCTAGAACATACTTATGCTGCAAAACAAGAGAGAAATGTGTTCATTTGCTATTGTGGTAGGCTTCAGTTGAAAGTCTAGTTTACTACAGTTTGCCACACTAGTCTTTTCTACACAAGTCTCTTAGCCTACAGACATTGGAACCTGTTTACTTTAGCCAATTGTTGGTACCTCTCTACAATTTTTACCTCCCCCCCTCCCCCTTCTTCCACCACATTTCTCTCCATTGCCAAATTAACTGTTCACTTGTGCATCAGGATGCATCCAGTTAACCTAACCCTTCTTTTAGTCAAGTTGTGCCATAGAGCTGCTACACAGTTTGATTCAGTACCTCTTCATTAGTTATTTCTACCCCACTAATCTTCAGCATTCTTCTGTAGAACAAAATTTCAGAATCTTCTATTTTCTTTCTTGTCTGCATATTATATGATAATATAGACCTGTTTCTCAGAAAAGCTTTTTTTTCAGTTTGTCTTCTATGTCTTCAATTTTTTATCAGTATAAAATTGAAATACTGTATAATCAATATAAACTTACATTTGTTAATCATTATAAAATTGTATTTTTGTTTGTATTATTGCCAAGCACAGAATATCAAATAGTGGATGCCTTTTACAGCGTTCTGTTATATAGACAAATTTATGTCTGAAAAGAACCTTTGTTGCCAGATCACAGGATGATCCTCTTGTACTACTAGCAGCACTACACAGTGGGCTTGGAACAAAAATTGTTTCACGAGATCTAATGCGTACACACATGTTCCTGCTGAAGGACAAGGAGCTTCGCAGTATTTTTAGGCGCTGGCAGTATTCACATCAATGCTTCTTTGAAATTAAAAATAATGGAAGAGTTGTAATTAAGGTAAGATTGAAAGTCAGACATAATCTCATATGGCAATGAATTTTTCACTGTGTAGCGCAGTGTGCTCTGATATGACACTTTGTGGCAGATTACAACTTTGTGCGGGGCCAAGGCTCGAACTCGGGTTGTGTACCTTTTGCGTGCAAGTACGCTACTAACTGTGCTATCCAAGCATGACTGACAACCCGTCCTCACAGCTTTACTTCTGCTAGTAATCCACCTTCCCAATTTCACAGTAATTCTCCTGTAAAACTTGCAGGATTAACACTCCTGGAAAAAAGGCAAAGATTCCAAGTTTGAAACTCTTTCTGGTACACAGTTTTAATCTGCCAGGAAGTTTCATACTCTCATTTGATTTTATGTAACAAGAAAACTACAGTAAAAATTAATATTTCTCACCAAATCAGCATAAAGGAAAAATGTAGTAGGATAATGTGCTACAGAAGTCAACTGGGCAGTAACATCCAGATTTAGAGAAAGCTGAGCTTGAGGAGAGGAAAGGTAGGGGAAAATGCTGATAAGTGTAGTTGGTGGTACAGAAAATAAATTCAAATTTCACCCACTGCATTTTATTGTGTTATCATTTCCAATATTCCCATATTGTTTCCTTACTGTTTTTGATACCCTTTCCCCTGTAACTTCTTCCTACACTCAGAAGAAAAATATTCATTTAATTTTCAGTGTCTCCTCTGTCATCCCTCGCACATATTCCATAATTTTCATGAGCCTCCAAAATTCAGTCTTATTTGCTGTTGCAAATTTTGCATCAAAGGCTCTCAGTACCAATAATATTTCTTAATTCAAGATATTAGTTTTTATCATGTGTTCTGATTTGTGAAATTTTTTTTTGTAGAGGGCATAACCAACAGACATCAGTATGTCAATAATGTCGCACAGAGAAGTCTTCAGTATTGTTTTCATTTATGGTGTTAATGAAAGAGAATCCTGTGCTTGTTGGATTGTACCCGTGGAGAGTGAAATGAGATGTCAGAATGGCAATGGGCCGCAAGGGGCTTCCCAGCCAGTGACGTCAAATGCTCATTTCCATTTTCCATGGCAATGGATTTGTTCATTTAACTTCTTTATTCTGGCCCTCAACTGTAGTATATCAGTTACTAGTTGGTGGAGGCGTCCAGTTGCTTTCACGTGAAACAATAGAGACATCTGACAGTGCAGAGCGAGGCCGAGCATAACATCACCCAAATACCGCAGTCGGCAATGTCTCCGGCTGTGACCACAATGACACACAGTTTCTGTACTTTTCTTAGTTGTGAACCCCTAATTGGTCCCCATAGTGTCTGGCACCATTTTATTTCATGTATCCCTGAATAAACACTTTTTTAAGTTCTTTGGAGAGCTTCTGTATATCCTACATAAGTTTTCGCTCACCCTATTAATCTCAGTAGTCTCAGTAATGTAGGTTGCAGTAGGTACTGGGAGATGAAGAAGCTTGCACAGGATAGAGTAGCATGGAGAGCTGCATCAAACCAGTCTCAGGACTGAAGACCACAACAACAACAAATTCCTTACCAGACCTACTTTCCATCTGAGCAAGATTTCAAAGTTGTCCACAAAGGCCTGCACATCCTCAGTTGGCTTACCAGAAAAAGAAGCAATTAAACTTTTGACTGGTAAATCTACACTCCGTTGTGACAATCACAATTCTACCAACCCATGCTGTTCTTTAGCAGCAGCGCAGCTGACGATGGCTGTGAACTTCCTCCAGTGAGTGAGCGGCTCCCTCGTGACTCGGGGCAGGCCGCCCTTTCTCGTGGTTCAACAGATATCACTCTGGGTGTCAGGCTTGTGCTGTAGGCTGTGATACTGAGACAAGAATGATTTAGTACATGAATGACTGAGTACTTATATGTTCCATACTAAGTTTGTTTAGAGCTTAAGGCACACACTCTAAACACTTCCAGGATCGCAGGTGAGGAAAGGTGCCCATCCTTCCGCTAGTGTACTGCAATGTCAGCTATTCCTATACCATGCCCAGGTGGCTCCACTTCGCCACACCAGTCAGTAGTGTTTCACTTTGCAACTCGTAACACTCTCGCATGCCTGCGGCTGGATCTGTTGCAACTCACTTCTGCTTTGGCATATTTTTTGATGGAATATGGTTGATACACTACATTACCCTTCTTTTTATTAAGACTTGGTCCCTCAGGACGACCAAACAAGATTATCCTTTAGACCAGAGTTCCTACCGACTGACCCTTCTGGCTCTGTTTCAGCTTTTCGCAATTATTCTAACAATGTTTCTCTCAACCCTATCACTTAATCTTATGCTTGTCTACAGGGACTCTTTCCTTGCCCCTTAACTCAAACACCATGGAACTTATTTCGTTACTAGGCTTCTTGCACAATCAGTTCTATATCTCTGTTCCCAAGTTACAATCTAAAATGAATAAATCGTTCTTAATACTATCCCTTGTGTTTTCAGCTTCATTCTGCTGCTTTTATGCTTGGGGTATCCATCCTGCTGGAGTCTGAACGATGGCTGGGTCCAAGCTCAGTCTTGTGCTCCATCTTCTATGTTCTGAAACAAGGGCTGCACTCAGCAGAATAAGTGCCGTTGCAGGGGTTGGTAGGACAATAGTCAATGTTGTCTCTTCTCAGTACTGACTTCCCTGATTTGACTTTACATTCTGCAAAAAGGTGTCCAGAGAAACTTGTCCTTCCTGCTGGCTCAGAAGCATATCTATAGACTGGATTAATTCTGGCCCCAGAGTTCGATTTAAGCCTGTTAGATCAGCGGCAGGTAACACTTCTGTGGGCTCCTCTGGCCAGTACAATTAAGGCTGCAAAATATGCAGGTGTGTTATCCGTGAAACTGTGGAGGGCAGACGGAAAGTAGGCCCCAGTATCTCACATGCTGTTCCATTTAATAACAAACCACTCCCATTTAATTCTAGCCGCTTTGCTAGCCCCTGCTCAAAACAAATGGCCACTAGTATCATCTTGTCAAAGGTAGAGTACAACCAATGTGTCTTAACATGCTGGAAGTACAATTCGAGCTTGATCACTTCTTTTACCTCCTTTTACCCAATTAGCAAATTCACCGTGGAGGAATCCTTCCCCTCTCTTATTACCATAATCCGACTGACAGTGGTTTCCCCTTAGTGGCATTTTTGCTCCATATCTTCCCTTGTCTTTTGCAATTAATAGCAGTCTCTATGTTTTTACTCTTACAGATTCCTTCAGTATCCCCCAGTTAACAGGATATGCATGAACTACGGTGCCCTCATAATGTGCTTGTTTTCTTACTACTGGTATAGAAATGGAAACATTCGCTCCATCAGTTCTCATCAATATTGTGTCTACTTTGAAATAAGAGGGTAAGTTTTGTGCTTGAGTTTTAAAACCAACCTCAACTCTGGCAGTAGCTCCTTCTGTACTTTCCTTAGACCCTCTAAATACTGCTCTGGTGACAAAATGTTTACCCTTAGCTGACCTCTTACAGCCTCCTGCATAGCCTCCTGTAATTCTGTTACTTTCCCTCATGCTTCCCAAACACTATCTTCCACAGACTGCAACAATTTTGTCATTGCTACTTCCCTGTGCAAGACTTCTGCTTCAGTTTGTGATTAACTGCCACTTCTGCAACTGTGGCATACCGCATTACTTCTCCAGTCAGTTGTTGTAGTAGGCATCAGACAGTTGTCGTAGTAGTCATATATACGAGGTCCGTCTAAAAAGTATCTGACCTTTGATTTCCCACAAAAAAAAGAGAGACGATAGTGTGGTGCCACTGTACACAGTAAAGGAAGAGACCTATATGCGCTTACGTGAATTTTGTCCCCACCTTCCAGTGCATTAGTCGCTGCCTGTCGGTCACTGAGTAAGGTACTACACAACGTGGTCGTCAGATTACCAATTCTCTCAAGATGACTGAACGTGTTGAGCAAAGACACTGCATCATTTGTCAAAAGCTTGGTGATTCTCAAAGCGAAACAATTCGTAAGATTCAGCAGGTATTTGGAGAAGATGCGATGGGTGTAACACAAATTAAGGAGTGGTTCAACCAATTCAAAAATGGCCACACATCAGCAGAGAGTGACCAGCATTCTGGCAGGCCCCAAACTGCTCGGAGTGCAGCTGTTGTTGAGAGGGTGCAAAATTTGGTGATGGCAGATCGTCGTTTGACCGTGCGGGAGATTGCCCAAGAGGTTGGAATGAGTAAAGATTCTGCGCATGCAATTTTGTGTGATAATTTGAACATGCACCAAGTGGCTGCAAAATTCGTACCCAAGTTGTTGCCACTGAAACAAAAAAACCTCCGTTTTGATGTTGCACAGGACCTTCTGGACATCACCAACACTGATTCTGGATTTCTGAACACTGTGATAACTGGAGATGAGTAACGGGTGTACGGGTACGACCCAAAAACAAAAAGACAGTCATCGCAATGGAAGCATGCCGAGTCTCCAAGGCCGAAGAAAGTGTGGCAGATGCGAAGCAAAATCAAGGTGATGCTGACTGTCTTCTTTGATGTCCGTGGAATTGTGCATCACGAATACACACCAGAAGGACAAACAGTGACAAAGGAGTACTATCAAGATGTTCTCCGGCAACTCTGTGATGCAGTTTGGTGCAAAAGGCCAGACATGTGGACAGTGAAAAACTGGCAACTGCATCACAACGCCCCTGCACATTCATCCCACTAGATCCAAAATTTCTTGGCCAAACATGGAATTACAGCCATTCTCCAGCCTCCCTACTCTCCAGATATCACTCTTTGTGACTTCTGGTTGTTTCCAAAATTGAGAGTAGAGAAGAGATAATGCGGAACACGACGACAGAGCTGAACACCATTCAAAAAGAAGACTCCCAGAGGTGCTTCCAGCAGTGGAAGGATCGGTGGGCTATGTGTGTGCAAGCACAAGGGGCCTACTGTGCAGGGGATTAGGGTCCAAACCCTGTCAGGTGTTAGAAATATTTTTTCTGACCTGAGGTCGGATACTTTTAGACAGGGCTCATATTTTTTTCTGGACTCCCTTAAAAGGTTTCAACTGCCCTACATGCACAATTATCATTCTCGTCAGCAATTGAACCTGATGGTGTGGTCCCAGATACTTTGCAAAAAACTTCTGTGTCCTTCCCTTTGGTGTATACAAAGTTGATAGCATCACCTACTGACCAATCATATATTGTGGCATTCTTGCCAAAGGGCCCACTGTTTCTTCCTGTTTCTGCAGTGCTCATGTATTTGCCCTCTGTACTCCCTTCCAAATTACGCTAATCACTCTGGCAAATTCCGTAACAGACTGTCACCCTTCCCCTTCTTCGCTTTCAGTATATCGAACGGTGATGGCATTTCATGACCAAATACCACTTCATATGGTGATAATCCTTTATTTGTATGCTGTTTTGAGTTGTAGGCTGAGACCAAGTACTTCAAATAGACATCCCAGTTGGTGTGATTTGAATCAACATAGTGTCCAAGCATCTTCCCGCTTGTCCTACGAAGTCTTTAAGTTCTTCCATTGGTTTGTGGATGGAGAGGAATCATCCTTAACTTCTTCACATTCAATAACTTACACAATTCCTTGAATAGATCTGACATGAAATTCATTAGCCGACGTTGCAGTACACTAGCGGACGGACGGGCACCTTTCCTCACCTGCAATCATGGAAGTGTTTGGAGTATGTGCCTTAAGCTCTAAACAAACTTAGTCAGGAATATATAAGTACTCAGCCATTCATGTATTAAATCATTCTTGTCTCAGTATCACAGCCTACAGCACAAGCTTGACACCCAGAGTGACATCCCGGAACACAGTACAGAGTCTACTGTTCGATCATGAGAAAGAGCAGCCTGCCCCGTGTCACGAGGGAGCCGCTTGCTCACTGGAGGAAGTTCATAGCCATCGTCAGCTGCGCTGCTGCTAAAGAACAGCATGGATTGGTAGAATCGTGATTGTCACAACAGGGTGTAGATTTATCAGTCATAAGTTTAATTGCTTCTTTTTCTGGTAAGCCAACTGAGGATGTGCAGGCCTTTGTGGGACACCTTTGAAATCTTGCTCAGATGGAAAGTAGGTCTGCTGTTATTGTTTCAGGCTCTCCAAACCTCAATATTCAAGTATTCACAAGTGCTTGCGCCACTTACTGCCTGCTGGTTTGGCATTGCGACCATTTGTATGTATCATGAGAAATGACCTATGATTGTAAGTATGTGCATGTATTTATTCCCTGCTGGTAATTTATTGATTGGACCTTAAACGTAAATTTGAATGGTGCTGATGCTTCAGGTAACTGCTGCAACGGTACTCTTGTTCGACACAAATCCACTCTCTGTATGCATTGTATGCAATTCCACACATACTGGTTTATGTCTGTCTGCCTATTCCTCCACTAATACCTTTCTGCTATTCTTCTGTTGGTAGATCTGCAACCTTCATGACCTGCTAATATGTGATCATGAGCTTCTTGTAGCACTCTCTTCCTTAGCTTGGCTGGTACCACTACCTGAGGTCCCAAATTGATTTCTCTGCATAGCAACCCAACCTTCATACAAAATTGTGGCTGCTTAAAATACTGCTTGCATTCGTCATTCACTCTTCATGTAGCTTGCTGTTCCTTATATTCACTACCCCAAGTATGTAACACAGCACTTTTCCACTTAAGTCATCATCATTTCCATGCTTCTTCCCAGGTTTATGCATAACTTCGAAATCAAATTCATTTAGTCTTACTGCCCATTGTGTCAACCTACTGGAAAGACCCTCTACCCCCAACAATCATTTTAATGCTGCATGATCTGTTATTATTCTAAACTTTTTACCGTACAGAAAAAATTTGGAATATGTGATTCCATAAATAAGGTTTAGCACCTCTTTCTCCATTGTGGAATAATTTCTTTCTGCAAAATTCAGTTGCCTTGATGCATAAGGTACTAGGTGTTGTATGCCTTCTACTTCGGGTGACAACACACAGACAAATGCATGGTTTGATGCATCGCATGATAAAACAAATTATCTTTTAAAATCCGGAAATACCAAGATTGAACTTGATGTTAAAGTTTCTTTTAGCTCCTCAAAAGCATGCTATTACTTTTCTGACCACACAAATGTAATGCCCTTTTCTAACAGTTCTCAACAGTGTGGGAATATCCGTAAATCATTTTACGAAGGCTACTTGGGTCCATCTTAACCACATCTTTACTTATGACATGACCTAGGTACACTACCTCTTCCATCACAAAATTGTACTTTTCTGTACTCAATGTTAACTTCATTGCTTTTAACTTAAGGAATACTTCCCTTAATCGCTGCATATGCAGTTATATACCACTCTCGTAGACAATTATGTCATCAAGATACACTAATCATGACTGTGGTTTCAAATCTCTGAGTACTCCATCCAACAATCTGAAATGTTGCAGGTGCATTTTTTAATCCAAATGACATTCTTTTAAATTGATAATGTCCCCAAGGTGCCAAAAATGCTGTTTTGTGTCGATCCTGTGGTGCAACCTCTATCTGTTGATAACCACTCTTCAAATCCGTTGTTGAAAAATATTTACATCACCCTTAAGTGAGTCAAGATTTGTGATGTTTGGCAAAGAGTAGGTGTCCATTATGGTTTTTGCATTTAGGTGTCTGTAATCACAACAAAACCTAAATTTTCAAGTTTGAGTTAAATCCATTAATTTATTTATTGAGCAACACAGTCCTAGTAAAACTAGGGACCGTGTTGCCCAGGCCATTTGAATCGCGCGCCACAGCCTCGCTCAGCGGCTAAGTCCCGCTCAAGGTCACACACCTTACACAGCGGCATACGGTGAACGCATACAGCCATGGACTATTACTTTCTTCAGTTACCCCATCTTTCAGCTACTGATCAATAAATTCCTCCAAAATTTGCTGCAAGTACCTAGGTATTTAGTATGGTTTGCACTAGACTGATGATTCATTTCCCAGTGGTATGCAGTGATGTGTTATGTGCATATCTGGTAATGGCTCTTTTGGAAAATATAAATCCTTAAATTCCAAAAGTAATTTTTCCATCAGTTCCCTATTGCTTCTCTCTAGGTGCTTCACTTTTCCTCATAATGCAGTTTCAATGACATCCGTCGATTGTCCATGGCTGACATCCCTCGTGTCCCATTCTTCTTTCTCGAGGATATCTATGTCAGGGATTAACAACCCGTTTGTTAATGCTGCATCCTCTGCACTAATGTTATCTATAGAAATGGGTACCTTCGTTTCATCCTTGTATGCTTACAATACCTCTTTTAGCTAAGCATTCTGCCTGATCTAATACTTCATTCTCTTCTAACAGTTCCACCACACACAAAATTCCAGACCGAGCGAGGTGGCGCAGTGGTTAGACACTGGACTCGCATTCGGGAGGACGACGGTTCAATCCCGCGTCCGGCCATCCTGATTTAGGTTTTCCGTGATTTCCCTAAATCACTCCAGGCAAATGCCGGGATGGTTCCTCTGAAAGGGCACGGCCGACTTCCTTCCCTAATCCGATGAGACCGATGACCTCGCTGTCTGGTCTCCTTCCCCAAAAACAACAACAAAAACAACAAAATTCCAATTGGCAAGCTGCAGTCAACACTGACCCAAAATGATTTCCCAGTACTCTTAGGTACATAGTAGTGCAAATCAAGTCTTAGTACTTTTGTTCAGGGTTTAATTGGTGCGTCTTTCACGACAGACTCCCCTTGCAACATCGATACACTGGCAATGGCTTCACCTAACTGGAACAATTTTCCATAAAGCTCCACCTTATGTTGCCAAAGATTGATTATGGCACAATGCTGATGTAAGGAATCTAATCCTAGAATCGTGTAACCCTCATTCACATGTAGCAAAATCTCCACACAGTGGTGAAATTGAACTGTATCCAGGCAAAAGTCTATGTCCAGCATTCCTAATCTTGTAACTTCTTTATTCACCATTCCACGCAATTTGTACCATGGTCGTCCCATTGTTTACGTTTCACCAGATCATTACTGGCGACCGACACATGTGCCCCTGTGTTTACTAATATTCTGCAACTATTTTTCCGTACTGTTCCTCTTATTCCACAATCCACCTCTACATACTTCTATGTAGCATCCACTGTTACTGGGAAGGACCATAGGTGGACCTGCGATTCCCATTGGCGCTTAACACCTGAGTCTTACTCTGCCATATTTTTTGACCAACTACGGTCGATATCCCACACCTGTAGTTTATCCCTCCAATTGGGGATGGAAAATAATTATGACAATAGAATTTTCACCAGCGGGCACACTGTTTTTTCTGTGTAGCAGGTACACTGTATTCTCTGTGTTGTACGTAAAGAAACAATTATTCCATTAGTGCAAATCAGAATTTCCAGAGATATCCAGGTTGCACTTTTGCTTCATACTATCATCAATTTGGACCTCTACACACTGGAACTGCCCTCCTGCTGCCCTTTCCTTTCTCTGATGCATGCCACAACTGCATTACATGACGTAGGTGGCCAGTTAGAACATGTGGATTTTACACTATAAGACAAGAAAAGAATGCACCATGAAGGAATTATCTGAATGGGACGGAAATTGGTAGATGTAATGTGCATGTAGAGACAAACAATTGAACACACACCGAGCGAGGTGGCGCAGTGGTTAGCACACTGGACTCGCATTCGGGAGGACGACAGTTCAATCCTGTCTCCAGCCATCCTGATTTAGGTTTTCCGTGATTTCCCTAAATCGTTTCAGGCAAATGCCGGGATGGTTCCTTTGAAAGGGCACGGCCGATTTCCTTCCCAATCCTTCCCTAACCCGAGCTTGCGCTCCATCTCTAATGACCTCGTTGTCGACGGGACATTCAACACTAACCACCACCACCACCAATTGAACACAGTTTCAAAAAAAAATATGTAGTTTATTCAAGAGAAAGAGCTTCATAAATTGAGCAAGCCGTTATTGCATCAGTCCCACTCTTGGCCTTATGCTTGCAGTTATTCAGCTTGGGATTGATTGGTGGAGTTGTTGGGTGTCCTCTTGAGGCATATCATGCTGAGTTCTGTTCAAGCTGCATGTTAGATCATCAAATTCCCAAGACAATTGGGGAGCCCTGCTCATAACACTCCAGACATTCTCAGTTTGGGACAGGTCCGGCAACCTTGCTAGCCAATGTGGGGTATGGCAAGTAAGAAGAAAAGCAGTGGAAACTCTTGCCACGTGCAGACTGGCATTATCTTGCTGAAATGTAAGCCCAGGACAAGTTGCCATGAAAGCCAACAAAACAGAATATAGAATATTGTCAACACACCACCTTGCTTTAAGGATGCCCCACATAACAGCCAAAGGGGTCCTGCCATGAAATGAAATGGCACCCCCAGACCATCATTCCTGGTTGCTGGGCTGTATGACTGGCAGCAATCAGGTTGTCATCCTACCGCTGTCTGGGACATCTCCAGACACGTCTGCGGCCTGGAATTTCATGGACAGGAGTTGAATTGTCTTCAGTGATGAGTCCTGCCTGGAACTGAGCCCCAGTAACAAGCAAAGACTTGTCTGGAGATGCCCCAGACAGTGGGCATTGCTTACAATATGGCCTGACGAACAGGAGTGATGGTTTGGGGTAACATTTATTTACATGGCACTCTTACAGCACGACAGAATGTTGACGATATTTTATGTCCCATTTTGTTGCAAGCCATACTGGGACTCCATTTCAGCAAGATAATGCCTGTTCCATAAAATTTCAGGAGAACTGCCTTATTTCTGCAACTTGTTGCCACGACATTCCAGCGCAGAGTCTTCTGGCCACCTTCAAGTGAATGCTAACAGGAAAGGTGGTGAGCTCATGTACTTAAGACCGCCCCGGCACTTGTATGATGTATACAGTTGGCATTTTACATGCACTGTTTGTCTGCAAGTCTATATGCTGTGCCACGTGTCCTCTGTGGTGAAAGCTGGCGTCATTGATATCAGATCGACTGTCTTCGTGTGGTAAATGATGCTGGTTACACAGAGCACGAAGTTCTTCTATGACAGGATTCCATGCAGAATTTAAACGGAAACAGCTGTCTCAATTAATAAAGGTCTCAGACAGTCGTATTTCCACAGATTCATTGATGATGGAGCCCCGAAAGTTTGACGTATGGGCCACAATTTTCATTTGGTTGTATTTTGCCAAATGACCAGTGGAAATACAATGTTCGGCGATAGCAGACTGATTGCCTTGGAGGAGGGAAGTAAGCCACTGATGTTCCACAATGCATTCCTCTACCATGCTCATCATTTGCTCTATGTAAGCTTTGCCATATTTGCGCAGAATTCTATAAACACCTGCCTTGGACAACTCTTAAGTTGTCTTTAACAGATCCCAGTAGTGCCGAGATTTTAGGAGGAGGACAAAAAACTGCTTTAACTTTATGTCTTCTAAATATTCTGCCTATTTTGGCTGAAATGTTTCCAATATATGGTAAATAAGCTGTCATTTTGAAAGCCTGATCCTCTTGTTTGTTTTGTACTTTGTAGATCTGTAGTGCTCTCTGTACTTCCTGGGATGAATATCCACTGTTCTGGAACACAGTTTGATGATGGTCTAGTTCCATTTCCAGATTGCCAGCATCTGAGATATTATGAGTTGGGTGGATTAAGGTCTTTAGAACGTCCACCATTTGTGCTGGATGTTGGCAGTAGTAGCTTCCAGATACAGGTCTGTATGAGTGGACTTTTGAAAGACCAGCAGCCCAAGTGTGCCATCACTCTTATGTCACACCAAATGTCTAGAAACAGCAAGCAACCACCTTTCTCCATCTCCATAGTAAATTTTATGGTTCCATGTTTGAGGTTCAGATGTTGAAGGAACTCTCGGAGATGGTCCAAACCATAGGCCAGACTATAAAAGCGCCATCAGTGTACCGCCTAAATACTGTTGGTTTGAAAACAGCTGAGACGAGTGCTCACGCCTCAGAACCTTCCATAAAAAGACTTGCCACTAGGGAGAAAAAGGGCTCACCATGGTGACACCGTCAGATTATTCGAAAAACTCATTGTTAAATAAAAAGTACATAAAGGAGAGAGTGTGCTTGAACAAAGCTGTAATGTCAGCCCCAAACTTACTGCCAAAGAGATGCAGTGAGTCCGCATTTGTAAAAAGTGAAACATCATCAAAACTGACCAACAAGTCATTGCTATTCCGCTTAAGTGACTGAAGTCAGCTGATAAAATCACTTGAATTTCTTATGTGATGTGGACACTTGCCTATAAGTGTTTCAATAAAGATGCAAAGTATTTGGCCAAATCACAGGTGGCTGCTCCAATATTGCTTAATATAGGACATAAAGACACACCTTCTTTGTGGACCTTGGGTAGCCCATACACCGTAGGTGGAACCTGAACTATTTGTTCTCAGTCTCTTAATGATGTCCTTTGGTAGAGAACTATTCAGTAGAATTTCTGCTATTTTTCACATCACTCAATTAGTAGGATCCTTATCTATATTGTGATACACTGAGTCACTAAGTAAAGCATTGATCTTATTAATATAGACCTCCCATGGCACAAGAGCAGTAACATGACCTTTATCCATCTTGAGTATTATCATATCCATGTTTGCTTGTAAGTTACAGAGGGCTGCTCTCTCCATAGACAAGATGTTGCTCTTTGGTGGTGTGGCTTCCATCAGCACATGGCAAGACACTTGGTGAACTTACTCTGCTGCAAGATAGCACACAGCTTCTTTGATGGAACTGGCAGAGTCCACCAGTGGTGGTGAATCCCCAAAACAGGCAGAATATTAAAAAGACATAAAGTTAAAGCAGTTTTTTTTGTCCTCCTCCTAAAATCTCAGTGATAGTGGCATCTGTTAAAGATGACTTAGAGTTGCGCAAAGCAGGTGTTTACAGAATTCTGGGTGAATGTAGCAAATCTTACGTGGGGGAAGCGACATGCATGGTACAAGAATGCATCTTGGAACATCAGCGGATACTTGCCTCCTCCAAGGCAATAAGTCCGCTAGCACCTGAAGATGGCCAGAAGTCTCTGTCTGCACTGAAATATCATGCCAACAAGTTGCAGACATCCAGCAGTTCCCCCGAAATTTTATAGAACAATCTGTATGCCAGGAAAGTTTTAAATCTTACGAGATAATGCCTGCCCACATATGGTGATAGTTTCTACTGCTTGTCATACCCTACTCTGGCCAGCAACCAGCTCTTTGCCCATCTAATGCACCAATTGGACAGAATTTGGTCATCCAACAACTCTATCAAACAATACCAAGCCAAACAACTGCTTGCTTAAGGAATAGAGGTGGAACAACACATTATTAACTTACTCAATTTCCGAGCTCTGTCTCTTGAATAAATCATCCAATTTTTCAGAAATTGTAATCATTTGTTTGTCTGTACATGTACATCACATCTACCAATTTCTGTACCATTTGGATAATTCTTTCACAGTACGTAGTCATTATAGCCATTAAAGAAAAAAAGGAGAGGGGGGGGGAGAATTTTTTAACCCCTCTTTGACAGTTATCTTCATGCAGATTATCTGACAGTGATTTTGTCATTATCTCATTAGACATTACAGTTTTTGTGCCAATAAATAGGCATCCACTATCCATGAAGAGTGTTCCTTTGTGGTTATATTTTATTCAAAATGTAAGATTTTTCTGCTGTTTATTTCTGGTTTGAGTTAGTTTCCTGTTTCTGCTATTAATAAGTATGTAATTTTGTTACTAAACCAGAATATTTGTGCAGTTAACTAATGCTAGATTTATGTATTCTTTTCCTGTCCTCCATAGCAAATATAGGAATGGAAGCTCTCTGACACTTGGCCAGAGTACAAAGTCACATAAAGTGAAGGTGCTATTAAAGATAAAGCTTAGGACTGCATAGATTGTATTGAGTGGGTGAAACTCAGCATTGAATACTGGGGTTGTTATATTCAGGAGCATGGTGCTTGAGGCTCTAAGAAGATGATTATGTAGCTCATGGACATGAAGGAAGGCAATGAGGAGTTTTTGAAGACTTCCATTGGAAAACAATCTAGCTGAGTTGCTTTCAACCTATATGAACCAGAGCTAAACACATTGGCCTGAAGACAGCCACAACTTCCTTATCAATAGGCACCTGAAAAATTAGCATTTTGTGATAAATCTGAATGTAGATGAGAATTCGGTCTCAAGATGCAAAATTACCTAATACCTGCTATTTCATAGAAAACTGTATCCAAATGAATTATTTTACCAGAGACAGTTTGAAATAGATTTTATTTTCTGCAAACAATGCAAAATCCAGGATGCAATGTAACAATATTATGAGAAGGAAAGTTGCCACTCACCATATAGCGGAGATGCTGAGTCACAGATAGGCACAACAAAAAGATTTTCACACTTAAAGCTTTCACCCAATGGCTTTTGTCAACAATAGACACAAGCGCGTGCAGTGCATGATGGGAGTGGCGACTGGGTGGGGGAAAGGAGGAGGCTGGGGCAGGGAGGGGAAGGGATAGTATGGTGGGGATGGCAAACAGTGAAGTTCTGCCGTTCACACTTAAAGCTTTCACCCAATGGCTTTTGTCAACAATAGACACAAGCGCGTGCAGTGCATGATGGGAGTGGCGACTGGGTGGGGGAAAGGAGGAGGCTGGGGCAGGGAGGGGAAGGGATAGTATGGTGGGGATGGCAAACAGTGAAGTTCTGCCGATTGAGTGGCAGGCGGGGAGGAGGAGGGGAGGGAGTAATGGAAAAGGAGAGAAATAGAGAGAAATAAATAAAAAATAATAAAATAAAATAAAAAGACTGGGTGTGGTGGTGGAATTATGGCCGTGTAGTGCTGGAATGGGAGCAGGGAAGGGAATGGAATGGATGGGTGAGGACAGTGACTAACAAAGGATGAGGCCAGGAGGGTTATGGGAACATAGGATGTGTTACAGGAAAAGTTCCCACCTGTGCATTTCAGAAAAGCTGGTGTTGCTGGGAAGGATCCATATCGCACAGGCTGTGAAGCATGAAGGATATTGTGTTCAGCAACAGGGTGGTTCACCTTGTTTCTTGGCCACAGTTTGTAGGTTGCCATTCATGCAGACAGACAGCTTGTTGGTTGTCATGCCTACAGAATGCAGCACAGTGGTTACAGCTTAGCTTGTAGACCACATGACTGGTTTCGCAGGTAGCGCTGCCTTTGATAGGATAGGTGATGTTAGTGACCGGACTAGTGTATGTGGTAGTGGGAGGATGTATGGGACAGGTCTTGCATCTAGGTCTGTTACAGGGGTATGAGCCATGAGGTAAGGGATTGGGAGCAGGGGTGTGTAAGGATGGACGAGTATGTTGTTCAGGTTTGGTGGACCGTGGAATACCACTGTGGGATAGGTGGGAAGGATAGTGGGCAGGACATTTCTCCCAGCCTGAGACTGCAGGTGTGTGTGTGTGTGTGTGTGTGTGTGTGAGTTGCATTTGCTTGTGTGTGTATGTGTGCGTATGTGTGTCCATTGTTGTCAAAGGCAGTTAGCCGAAAGCTTTAAGTGTGAAAATCTTTTTGTTGTGCCTATCTGCGACTCAGCATCCATGCTATATGGTGAGTGGCAACTTTCCTTCTCATAATATTGTTTTATTTTCTGCTTATAAATATAAAAAAATGGTTTTGATATTGCACATCATCTGGTAGAGCCCAGTTTGGAAAAATAATGTGCATAAGTATTTTTTTACAAAACAAAAAGTGTACGGATGAAACACTGTATCAGCGCACTCGATGCTCTGGTGCCATGTCGACTGTGGGTGGTTGAATGGTCTGTATGAGATGCATGCCGCTTATTTCAACATATGTCTCACATTTTGAACCTAGCATCTTAGAACGAAGTTTGTCTGCTAGCTAATTGTGGACATTCTAACATGGCTGTTTAAGGCAGCATCGGGTGTTTTGAACTGTGGTTTTGGCATTGTTGTCTTCCCTCATTTTGAAATGAGTGATAAGCCTAACCCTGCTCCATCATGGAATATGGTTACAACCCTGAAAATACCAGAAGGGATCTGCAATCTCTGTGACAGTAGGTCAGTTCTGCTTTAGCAGAAACACAAAATAGTGGTGTCGGCTGGCTGTCCTGTGAGGGAGAGGTGGGACTTGTTTCACTCACTCCTCTAGCGGTCAGAATTCTAGTTTGCCTACATTGGCAGCCAACTGCCAGTTTATTATGTCCACCTTCTGCACCATAGTGATCAAAAAACCAAACCTGTTAATGTATTTTGAGTATAATGAAAGTCTTCCCCTAATGTGTGAATAGAGTTATTTTCGGTTCTACTTCTGTGCTAAGTATGTTGTTGGTTCTGTCTGTAGCATTGTCAAGTATGAGTTGCATGGGATGAATGCCGATGAAAGTTTGAAATTTATATTCTGCAGATTTTTTTAACTATCGAATTGAATGGGAGAAGAAAAATAATGCCGAGGAATACCTTAAATCAGAGAAGCACTCTGTTCACAGGTGGGAAAATACTGCTGCATTTCAACAGAAACAATCATTTTTTAAAAGCTTAAGTAGAGCTGAAAGGAGAAAACAAGCAAGGAACATTTTGGGAAAATACTGTTGAAGTTTTTGCAAAAGCAAAGATCTTCATCAAAAACATCCCCAATCTCTCTTTTATTTACTTACTTCTTTTTTTATGAAAAAAACTTTTTCAAAGCACTAAGGCTTCAGTTTCAGGTACATTGCAGTTCAAATTTTTAAATTTTTGCATCTAATCATTTACAAACACAGAAAAAATTAGACGTGAATTTCCCCCAAAGTAAATGTGAATTTTCCAAAAATACATGCTACATTTTTATGTCCCTAGTTATGAATGATGGGCTTCCATAACCCTTTCCATGGTGTATATTAGGCCTCTTGGTAAAGAGGTTGGCACGTAAGTTGATTATGCTTGGAATATTTATGGGACTTTCCACACAATGTTAGTTTGGATCTTGAGAAAGGCTTTGGGAGCTCAGCAAGTTGCTATCATTCTACTGGGTTTCATCAGTAGTAATGGTTTTGTAGTGTAACACCCATAAGATGGTATGTGGTGATGCTTTCTCGTTCTCTATGTGGCCTCTCTGCTGACACTGTTTGGAACGACACTGACTTCATTCATGTTGCTGGAGTAGAATTTGCAGAGCTTGTGGGATTAAGCTAATATGGGCCAGTTCCAGCTGTAGAATTAGTGATTCAATCAGTATCAGTATGATACTGCTTACAGTATTGGCATTTGATGGAATCAAGGATCCTCTCGGGGTAGAGCATAAACAGTCCCTGTTTCAAGAAACTTATCTCCCTTGATATCTGGAGAGGCCTTAGGAGGGGTGAAGTGCAGGATCTGCCCCTCAGATTACTTTGGCTTCACCTCTTTGTTACACTCCATGCTTGTTACTTCTTGGTGAGTGCAACATCAATGGATCCTTAGACTGACTTTCCTCTGGGTAAATCAACTGCATTCTTATTATAAGCAATACTTCAGAAGCAGATCCACCCAGAGCTGGATATGTTGTGGGGCAACAAAAGCTTTAGCTGCAAATTGTAGCATCTCTTAACGGTATACTGAATAGTGCAGCATTTTTTTTTTACTCTCTACAGCCAATAAACTGTCTCATCCAGCTACTTGTAGGGAGACTTACCATTTAAGGTAGCCTCCCAATTATAATATGACTGGAAATTTTCCATGTTCACATTGCCAGATGTGAAGGACACAATAAATGCCAGAAAAAATCCTAGAGAATGTCTGTGCTGGACTTGTAAATCTGTGCATTCATAATCTAACACCCACTAAACCAGCAATGTGACAGATATTAAATTAAGAACATGTAAAATTTGAATTAAATGTAATCTTTTTTCACTACATAAGAGAGAATTTCCACAAGCACCGTGACCACCTCCAGTATATGGGTAAACAAACGCTGTCTAAGTCACTTTTTTATTTACATAGGTAAAAGCAATTTTAGTGATGAAAAAGAAAAGGCAACAATCTGGCTGAGAACTGCAGTATATTTATAATATGTTATGAGACTAATTTCTGGCCATTACTTACCTTCATGAGACAAAAGTGTGTAGTACTGATGATAGACATATACTGGGTGATTTTTTTCCACTGTGTACAAACTCTAGGGATTGATCAATGAGGGGATACAGAACAAAAAAAGGTCTAATGAACTTATGTCCGCAGATGCATGATTTCCATGCTAGAGACAGTTTATTCAATGACAATGATGATGATTGGTTTGTGGGGCACCCAGATAGGTGCTCATCAGTGCCCATACAAAGACCCAATTTTTTACACAATCCAATCTAGTCACGAATGATGATGATGATGATGATGACGAGTACAACACAAACACCTAGTCCCTGGGCAGAGAAAATCCCCAACCCGGCTGGGAATCGAACCTGGGACCCTGTGATCCAGAGGCAGCACCATTTATTCATCAACCATACATTGTTACAGACTGTGGTCTAATATGTGCTGTACCATGCAACCACAGTTACAGTATGTGTTGGAAATGTGGAAATGATTTCCATGTGCCTTAATGCATGCGTTTATGCACCGTAACATGTTCTGTCTCATATGTTCACATTGGCCAAACTGCATCAAAAAGTGTCAAAGGCAGCATCAGTACGCTGCTCCAGTGTCTCCGCATCTGGAATGGGTTCTGCATGCACGATGCTTTTGAGACGGCCCCATAACCAGAAATAGCAAGGGGTGAGAACTGGTGAATGAGCAGGCCATGCACTGGAACTCCTCATCTGATTTTTTGGCCAGGGAAGACACAATTCAGATGCATCCGGACATTAACAGCGAAGTGAGGTGGAACACCATCATGTAGCAGCCACATAACCATTCAAATCATCAGTGGCCGTTTTTCCAGCAGGAGAGGCAGAGTCACCCACAAGAAACATCGATAGTTCCAGCCTGTTAGGCGACATGGAAGGAAGACTGATCCCAAGATACGGTTGCCAATTATCCCAGCCCACACATTTAGGATGCACCGATGCTGATGATTTGCTGTCACCATATGATGAGAGTTCTGCATACTATCCCACAGATGACTGTTATGAAAGTTGAAGATACCACTCCGCATTAAGATGGCCTCATCTGTGAATAGGATGGATGACACAAATCCCAGAATCATGGTTGCCGGGTGAAGAAACCCAGTGACAAAACTGCTCCAGATATGGAAAGTCTGTGGCTAGTAAGCCCCACACACACTGTAAGTGATAAGGGTAGTAATAGTTGGCTTACCCTGTACTGTCAGGCCAATTACCTTCCACAGTGTTAGTCATATTTTCCTCCAAGTCTGGTGTCTGAACATTTCGGGTAGATCCTTGACGATTTCTTGCTTCCTGAAATGACCCTGTCTCAGACAAATGGTGAAACACTGTTGCAAACATTGAATGCTGTGGTGGTTGTTGGTGGGGATAGGTCTCCTGATACAACCTGCCTGCCGCCCGTTTCCATTTGCCTTTCCATAAGTAAACACTATGTCGGCAAGCTATAAATTTGAATACAGAACCATTGTGTACAACACTGTATCATATCCACTACAAGGTGAGTCAGCAAGAAAAGTGAATCGGACGTAACATTACCAATTACTGTGGCAGGACATATAAGGAATAATACCACCCTTTAGGAGGAAACCATGCATTCTGCAACTACGGCTGCATGGTACAGTGCTTATTGGACCACAGTTTCTGTAACAACGTACGATCGAATAAATGGTCTCTAGCATGGAAACCATGCATTTCTGGACATAAGTTCATTACACCTTTTTTTGTTCTGTATCCTGTCATCGATCAATACCAAGAGTTTGTACACGGAGGAAAAATCACCCTGTGTAAAAGTAAAAGGGCACATTACCTACCTTTCAGAATGAACAGTTCCTTTGTCAGGAAGAAAAGAGGAAAAGGCCAGGGAATGTTAAAAAGGAAGGATGAGAGAGACCCACCTGAAGTGCAGACGATAGGAGACAATGATGGAGGAGGAGGCATGTCAGGATCTGGTTGAATACATCTGGGACTCCATCAGGCACTAGCTCCAAGCCCACAAACCATCAACATGTAATTTATGAGAATTGTGACCTGCACATCAACGTCTGTTGCAGTGCCTCTGGAAACCTATCAAGTACTTATCAAATCCTGGCCAGACATAATTGTGTCTGTATTGCATTCAAAAGGTGAACTGACACATTGTCGATCAGGTAGTCATAATGTTTTGTCTTATCATTGTATTTATGTGGTAATTCCTAATTTTATTATGATGGGACAGAAATTCTTAATTATTTAAAAAATAATGCATGTATAACTTTTTATGCAGGATCCATTGCCATTCCACCCATTTGCTCAGCATCATCATGATGGTTCATGGCATCTGCCTTATGAGGTCCCAGGCTCATCCCCAAATAAGAGATATAATCATTTGGAAGTCCCAGAACATTGGTTGTGCCTCTCAAAAGTATAGGTAAGTTGCTAATTACCGCCAGTGTTAAAAATGCTGTCATTTCTCCTGTCATATGATGATAGATAGTTTTGCCTAACCTACTTGGTTATATATCTAAAAACAAAGATGATGTGACTTACCAAACGAAAGTGCTGGCACGTCGATAGACACACAAACAAACACAAATATACACACAAAATTCTAGCTTTCGCAACCAACGGTTGCTTCGTCAGGAAAGAGGGAAGGAGAGGGAAAGACGAAAGGATGTGGGTTTTAAAGGAGAGGGTAAGGAGTCATTCCAATCCCGGGAGCGGAAAGACTTACCTTAGGGGGAAAAAAGGACGGGTATACACTCGCGCGCACACACACACACACACACACACACACACACACACACATCCATCCACACATATACAGACACAAGCAGACATATTAAAAGGCCTTAGTCTGCTTGTGTCTGTATATGTGTGGATGGATGTGTGTGTGTGTGTGTGTGTGTGTGTGTGTGTGTGTGTGTGTGTGTGTGTGTGCGTGCGAGTGTATACCCGTCCTTTTTTCCCCCTAAGGTAACTCTTTCCGCTCCCGGGATTGGAATGACTCCTTACCCTCTCCTTTAAAACCCACATCCTTTCGTCTTTCCCTCTCCTTCCCTCTTTCCTGACGAAGCAACCGTTGGTCGCGAAAGCTAGAATTTTGTGTGTATATTTGTGTTTGTTTGTGTGTCTATCGACGTGCCAGCACTTTCGTTTGGTAAGTCACATCATCTTTGTTTTTAGATATATTTTTCCCACGTGGAATGTTTCCCTCTATTATATTCATATCATCTACTTGGTTATATTACAGTTAAAATTTTTCAGTTACAAAACTTCAGGGCATACTAAATCCTGCAACTGTTTATTACTTGGTAAACAAATATAATGGATAAATTATGCAAGAAGAAATTACGAAATCAAAGCTGCATATTGTAATTCCAAGAATAACACAAGGAACATGGATTGCAAATTTAAATTGCACCACTCTGCTGCTGATCGATAGAAGAACCCAGACTTGGACATCAAAATTTGTGTGTGTTTTGCTAACCGTGATATCTTAATGGCAGTTTGTAGCATAGTTGTGCAGTGACAAATGTAGCACGTTAATACACTGCATGGCAAAAAAGTGAAACACCTATAAGATATGATCAGATATCAATGTAACTTCATATGCTTACACACAATAGCCAGGTGTGTGAATGATTATAGAGTTGCGATTCTTTGTGACACATAGAACATCCACCAAAGTGCATTAGTGTTGTTCATGTTTAGTGTTGTTATAAGGCCTAGTAGAGTAAATAAGAGGTGTGAGCAATGTCTGATGTTAAGTGATCACTATGAAGGACACAGAATTGCAACATACTCGTGTGAGAAAGCATTATCAGCATCTCATAGGGTTTGAAAGTGACTTCATTGTGGGTCTCCATTTGGCTGGCTGGTTGAATCTTGTGATATCGAAATTGGTGAGGAACACAGATATGACAGTGGACTGAAATTGGATTGCATGGGAACATGAGAGTAGACATACCCAACAACAATTGTTCTGCTTGACTATGTGTGACAGACACATGGGAGGTTTGCCATATTGTGCTCCAAGTACCTTATAACCCCTTCACATTTGTACCTGCCATCCAAGAATAAGTAATGAAGTGTTTGCAGCATTCTGTGTCATCCCACACAGTTGGTTGGAGACTAGCAGCAGCCAGACTATGGAATTAGTGTTATGTGTGTAGGCTGCCTTGAACACCACAACACAAATGGCTGTGTTTGGAGTGATGCAGTGACTGGGAAGCATGGACTACTGATGAATGGTGCCAGTGTGTTCAGTGATGAATCATGGTTCTGCACTACATCGGACAACCGTCGTCACAGAGTATGGCGGCAGCCATGGGGAGAGCTCATTTTCTTAGAATGTTTTGGAGAGGCACAGCAGTTTTACTCCTGGTGTCATTGTGTAGGGAGCCATTGGTTATGACTTCAGGTCACAGTTGGTAGTGATTGAGGAAACTCTGACAGCACACCATTACATCATGGACATCCTGCGTCCTCATCCGTTACCTTTCATGCAACAGTATCGTACTGCCATTTTTCAACAGACAGTGCTGTCCACACATGGTATGTTTTCTATGAATGGTCTGTGTGATGTTGAGGCCAGCAAGATTTCCAGATCTGTCCCTAATAGAACATGTGTGGGACCAGCTTGGATGTCAACTCCATTCCAGTGCCAGTATCTAGGATACAGCTGTGGGCCAGCTTACCTCAGGAGCAGATGCAATGCCTTCATGGTACCATTCCCAACTGAATCAATGCATGCGCCGAGGCCAGAGAGGATCTAATTCATATTGGTAAGTGGGCTCATACAGTTAAGTTCTTTGTAAATTTGACTGGCACTTGTAATCACTAAAATAGCATCACATACCCTCTCAACCTGTGAAGTTGAGGCCAGAGAGGATCTAATTCATATTGGTAAGTGAGCTCATACAGTTAAGTTCTTTGTAAATTTGACTGGCACTTGTAACCACTAAAATAGCATCACATACCTTCTCAACCTGTGAAGTTTATTTCATCTCCTCCTCTGCTTCTGGGTGCTTCACTTTTTTTGTCAGGCTGTGTACATAATAGCGTAGATTATCAAACTATCTGTACTGTTAATATGAGGAACATCACTGCACGTTTTTGCTAGACTGCAAATAATCATTAACATTGGTTGCTAAATGCACTGCGCAGGAAAAGTTTGGGATCCTATCATTTCATGAAGTTTAGTAATGATGCAATAGTGTGGTGCCCTGCAACATCACCCTTGGGCACAGCAATGCTTCAGACAGCAAGGTGTTGACATGCATGGAAGAAAGGCCAAAGCTCAGAAGTTCATATGAGGTGTAATGTGGGTTAATGGTGTGACAATGGCACCAAATTTTTGCTGCAGCTCTGCCCAATACCACCGCCTATGTGTCACGTGATGGAAATATCATCACACTCCCCCTTACTCACCTCTCACCCCTTCTCTTGACACCTCTGTGATGGAACCACAATACCCTGTGTTAAAATCTCACAGTTTTCGTATGGGTTGCCAGGGAAAACATTCCAAACACACTCAGAATCACTGTGTAATGGCCTTAGGAGATGGCACAGTTGTCATCAATGAAGCCGTCACTTTCTGTGGGTCATTCATTTACACTCATTTTGTGTTTGAAACTGACAGTTTCCAGTGTAATGTGTAACAGAATGATGTTCTTGACAACCTTAGACACGTTGACCCCCCCCCCCCCCCCCCCAAGGACATGAATGTGACTTGATCTCTTTGGGACAGAAGTGTGACCGCAGTTTTTATTTTTATATACTGGATGGAACCACAAAGGAACATTCAAAACCATTGGACAAAATTTGAATGTTATCCGAAGCACCAAAGAGTGTTTATGCTTTTCCAGTCCTCCTGTTTCACATAATCCTTTGGCGAGATCACAATGGGGATGGGGTTCAACATTGACGCTTACAGGAATGAAACTAAGAAACCCGTAAGTTTGAGCCATGGAATTTTGTTCAGCAGTTTCAAAATGTCCTCGTACAGAGACCAATGACTGTGCACCAGTGGGATAGGCAACACTTTTGGCACCCTGCAGATTTCCCATGTGGCCTGCAGGCACTAATGCAGTGGTGTGGTGACAACTCAGCTGAGGTTGTTTTGTTAGGGTTGCTTATCCTGCCAGCATGGAGTCATAAGTGTATGCATGTCTCTGTACAGGAGCATTTTTCAGCTGTCCATTACAGGTGCATGGGTGGTTCTGAGGGTGTTCCCAAACATTTAGGGGGGGGGGGGGGGTTGTGGTCTTAGAGGGACCCTTTGCTCTTTTATTCACTTGCGTCTCAATGCCGCACTCTTCTGTGTATTGAATGATTTTGGACAGAAAAATTGCAGTTGCTCTCCACTCCTAAGAGGTCAGTCACGTTCAGTGGAACTGCAGCCGCACAATGTCCTTAGAGAAGGGTTGAATTGTACAGTAGCAGAGGGGTATCAGAATTGACTAAGACAGTCAAGCACATTGTTGTGCTAGAAATCACACTGCAGACTGTCGGTTCTAACTGTGAATTGTGGTCTCATGGACATCCTCTGTGCCACCTCCAGAGTCTTTTTCATGTCGATTCAAAGTGGTGGTGTGTCTGTTATGATTTGCTTTGTCGCACATGAAAAAACCCCATGATTTCGACACTAGGTGTCACGGTTCTGGCCTCCATCGCAGGGGAAAAAAGAGAAGGGATGAGATGTGTGTAACTGAGAGTGTGATGATCTTCCCATTGTGTGACACATATATAATGGCATTGGGCAGAGTTGTGGTGAATTTGGTGCCAATGTGACATCTGTAACCCACATTCCATCTCAAGCTTCTGAGCTCTGGCTGATTTTCTGTATGTGTTGACATTGTGCTGTCTGAAGCATCACTGAGCCCAAGGGTGATGTCACAGGGTGCCACACTTTTGCACCATTACAGAGGAAGGTTGTAGGCACCTTTGAGCCACTGTGTAACAGTGGAAGAAAATGATGGGGTCTCAAAAAAGTGGCCCTCTAATTGTGTTGCCCAGTGTACATGAAAACTGTTTCATTTTAAATGAGCCATGTACACTGTTTTTGAGTAATTTTTAAATAGCTTAGAAAAATAAGCAATCATTTTGTAATCCAGTATTTGTTAACATTAAAACCTCACATTTCATCAACAAATAAGGTGTACTTGGACCTATGTCCAAATTGATGTAAGCCTGTTAATCTTAAAAATCTGACCCCTGTACCACAAAAGATGAGCATTTACTTCTCGCCTGTCAAACAAGAATGAAGCTACTAAGAACGATGTTGAATATGAAGTTGAAACAACAAAATTTTGAAGGTTGTTGGGGAATATTTACAGAATATTTTTTGTGTAAGGAATGCATGGTCTCCAGTGCCTTTTTACATAGTAATAACATAATTATAATTTATTCCAGCTAACAGGAATTAAATTAGCTGGAATAAATGTAAACAACCTCAGGTACGCGGGTGATACGATCCTGTTGGCAGAAAGTGAAGAAGAATTGAAGGTGAAAGACGAAAGTGAAAAGGCCGGTCTTATGCTGAATGTGAAGAAAACGAAAATTATGGCAACTACACCTACCAATTCGTGGGATATAGCAGGAGAAACCATGGAGGTAGTGACCACATTCAGTTATCTTGGTTCCCAGATCTCTGCTGACGGCGACTGCAGCCATGAAATCCGGAGATGGCTGTTGCTCGGTAGACAGGCGATGTCAAACCTTGACAAGGTTATAAGGTCCAGAGATACAACACTAGCAACAAAGATCCGTATTGTGAGGGCTATGGTCTTTCCAGTTGTGATGTATGGATGTGAGACCTGGACCATTAGAAAGGCTGAACGGCGTAGAATTGACTCCCTCGAATTGTGGTGTTGGAGGAAACTTCTTAGAGTTCCATGGACTGCAAAGAGAACCAACAGATCAATATTGGAGCAAATAAAACCAGATTTCTCCCTGGAAGGTCTAATGTTAAAACAAAAGCTGACCTACTTTGGACACACAATGCGAAGACATGCCTCACTGGAAAAAACATTAATACTGGGGAAGATTGAAGGAACTAGAAGAAGAGGACGTCAGAGGATGAGATGGATCGATGGCATCACAGAAGCAATGTGTTCCAACCTGGAAGGTCTACGGGAGAAAGTGCAAGACAGGAAAAAGTGGCGTGATTTGGTTCATGGGGTCACGAAGAGTCTGAACCGACTAAATGAATAGAGAGAGAGAGAGAATTTATTCACATTGTTAACAAAATTATCTAGGGAAAAAGCCTATGCAATCGCTTTAACATGGAAGTGTAGTGATTCAAGGGGTACCAAATTTGTTATAAAAGTCAGTAAATTACTCGATGGACAGTATTTTCAGTACAGGTATTTCATTCATTCTAAGCAAGTGTCGATTCATGACATCATCATTGAGATGCAAGTTGACTGTAATCTGAATCCGTTTTAGCAAACTAATAATTTCTCTCAGGCGATTAAATTTTGTTGATTATGAAATACGAGTTCTTGAAGTTTATTCAGAATCGGAAGTGTTTAATTAGTAATTACATGCCATAATTTATTTGTTTAATATAAATGTGTTTTGAATTTCGTATGCTTAAACAAAAAGTGTGGATTTATGTGTGGCTTTTACTCTGAGACAAGTTATCACTTAGAGTGCTAAAAGTGCGCGTGTACAGTTCGGTGACCTATGTGGGGGAATTTTTTTTTTGTGATCTTGACCCGAGTGGAGAGTTAATCCAGTTTCATTTAAAATTTACATGAGATAGACACATCACGTTATTACAAAAGAGTCATTTAGCCCATTAGGGAAAACTGAAACCTACGCACTCAATTTGAAATACGTTACATGGCAATGCGTGATCGAGCTCATGTACATTAGTTGCAAATGCATTTGGACTTAATGCACAAAGTTGGAAATTAATTTTGGGACACGAATAAAGAACTGAAAGTTTATTCAAAATATCGAGTTCCAGTTTTAATTGAGTCACGTATCACCTTGTTGATTACGTTGCCTAGCAACACTGTAAAGCAGCTTAATTAATTTATTAGAATGATTTGCGACGTATTAAGGCCCATTACACACACAAAGTTTGCTGACCGCATGAGAGTGTTTTTCTTTCCATAAGTGCCAATAAAACAGCAGTTTCAAAATTAAATAATTTAACTGTTGTGTAACTTCATTGATTGTCCTACACTACTATGGAACTTGTTGTATAGTGTCTCTTAACAAGAAGCCGGGATAAACAAGAAGAAGAAAAAGACTAAAGAAGAGGCATCAGTATATTTGGTGCCGCAACTTGGGGCTTGAAAAGGATATACTAACAACTTCAGGCCCAAGGCACGAACTTCGACCCATTGGAAAGGATAAGTACTCACAGCTAAAGTGAGATACTCACAGTTATGAGTAGGATAGCCTTAGTATAAAAGACCAGTTCTATGTTGGTGAAAGTATATTTTGAGTTGATATTGATATTTTACACTACTGGCCATTAAAATTGCTACACCAAGAAGAAATGCAGATGATAAACGGGTATTCATTGGACAAATATATTATACTAGAACTGACATGTGATTACATTTTCACGCAATTTGGGTGCATAGATCCTGAGAAATCAGTACCCAAAACAACCACCTCTGGCTGTAATAACGGCCTTGATATGCCTGGGCATTGTGTCCAACAGAGCTTGGATGGCGTGTACAGGTACAGCTGCCTATGCAGCTTCAACACAATGCCACAGTTCATCAAGAGTAGTGACTGGCGTATTGTGACGAGCCAGTTGCTCGGTCACCATTGGTGAGAGATCTGGAGAATGTGCTGGCCAGGGCAGCAGTTGAACATTTTCTGAATCAGAAAGGCCCATACAGGACCTGCAACATGCAGTCATGCATTATCCTGCTGAAATGGGGTTTCACAGGGATCGAATGAAGGGTAGAGTCTTGGGTCGTAACACATCTGAAATGTAATGTCCACTGTTCAAAGTGCCGTCAATGTGAACAAGATGTGCACTCCGTGTGCATACCGGGGGGAGTCATTCCAGATGTGGAAAGGGTCCTTCCGGATGCCATGAAGGGTACAGGGTGCACCCATCTGCAGGTGGTCGCTCATGTCAGCACCAATGATGTGTGTCGCTATGGATCGGAGGAAATCCTCTCTGGCTTCCGGCGGCTATCTGATTTGGTGAAGACTGCCAGTCTCGCTAGAGGGATGAAAGCAGAGCTCACCATCTGCAGCATCGTCGACAGGACTGACTGCGGACCTTTGGTACAGAGCTGAGTGGAGGGTCTGAATCAGAGGCTGAGACGGTTCTGCGACCGTGTGGGCTGCAGATTCCTCGACTTGCGCCATAGGGTGGTGGGGTTTCGGGTTCCGCTGGATAGGTCAGGAGTCCACTACACGCAACAAGCGGCTACACGGGTAGCAGGGGTTGTGTGGCGTGGGCTGGGCGGTTTTTTAGGTTAGATGGCCTTGGGCAAGTACAGAAAGGGCAACAGCCTCAACGGGTGCGGAGCAAAGTCAGGACATGCGGGGACCAAGCAGCAATCGGAATTGTAATTGTCAACTGTCGAAGCTGCGTTGGTAAAGTACCAGAACTTCAAGCGCTGATAGAAAGCACCAAAGCTGAAATCATTATAGGTACAGAAAGCTGGCTTAAGCCAGAGATAAATTCTGCCGAAATTTTTACAAAGGTACAGACGGTGTTTAGAAAGGATAGATTGCATGCAACCGGTGGTGGAGTGTTCGTCGCTGTTAGTACTAGTTTATCCTGTAGTGAAGTAGAAGTGGATAGTTCCTGTGAATTATTATGGGTGGAGGCTACACTCAACAACCGAGCTAGGTTAATAATTGGCTCCTTTTACCGACCTCCCGACTCAGCAGCATTAGTGGCAGAACAACTGAGAGAAAATTTGGAATACATTTCACATAAATTTTCTCAGCATGTTATAGTCTTAGGTGGAGATTTCAATTTACCAGATATAGACTGGGACACTCAGATGTTTAGGACGGGTGGTAGGGACAGAGCATCGAGTGACATTATACTGAGTGCACTATCCGAAAATTACCTCGAGCAATTAAACAGAGAACTGACTCGTGGAGATAACATCTTGGACCTACTGGTAACAAACAGACCCGAACTTTTCGACTCTGTATGTACAGAACAGGGAATCAGTGATCATAAGGCCGTTGCAGCATCCCTGAATATGGAAGTTAATAGGAATATAAAAAAAGGGAGGAAGGTTTATCTGTTTAGCAAGAGTAATAGAAGGCAGATTTCAGACTACCTAACAGATCAAAACGAAAATTTCTGTTCCGACACTGACAATGTTGAGTGTTTATGGAAAAAGTTCAAAGCAATCGTAAAATGCGTTTTAGACAGGTACGTGCCGAGTAAAACTGTGAGGGACGGGAAAAACCCACCGTGGTACAACAACAAAGTTAGGAAACTACTGCGAAAGCAAAGAGAGCTTCACTCCAAGTTTAAACGCAGCCAAAACCTCTCAGACAAACAGAAGCTAAACGATGTCAAAGGTAGCGTAAGGAGGGCTATGTGTGAAGCGTTCAGTGAATTCGAAAGTAAAATTCTATGTACCGACTTGACAGAAAATCCTAGGAAGTTCTGGTCTTACGTTAAATCAGTAAGTGGCTCGAAACAGCATATCCAGACACTCCGGGATGATAATGGCATTGAAACAGAGGATGACACGCGTAAAGCTGAAATACTAAACACCTTTTTCCAAAGCTGTTTCACAGAGGAAGACCGCACTGCAATTCCTTCTCTAAATCCTCGCACAAACGAAAAAATGGCTGACATCGAAATAAGTGTCCAAGGAATAGAAAAGCAACTGGAATCACTCAATAGAGGAAAGTCCACTGGACCTGACGGGATACCAATTCGATTCTACACAGAGTACGCGAAAGAACTTGCCCCCCTTCTAACAGCCGTGTACCGCAAGTCTCTAGAGGAACGGAGGGTTCCAAATGATTGGAAAAGAGTACAGGTAGTCCCAGTCTTCAAGAAGGGTCGTCGAGCAGTTGCGCAAAACTATAGACCTATATCTCTGACGTCGATCTGTTGTAGAATTTTAGCATGTTTTTTGCTCGAGTATCATGTCGTTTTTGGAAACCAAGAATGTACTATGTAGGAATCAACATGGATTCCGGAAACAGCGATCGTGTGAGACCCAACTCGCTTTATTTGTTCATCAGACCCAGAAAATATTAGATACAGGCTCCTAGGTAGATGCTATTTTTCTTGACTTCCGGAAGGCGTTCGATACAGTTCCACACTGTCGCCTGATAAACAAAGTAAGAGCCTACAGAATATCAGACCAGCTGTGTGGCTGGATTGAAGAGTTTTTAGCAAACAGAACACAGCATGTTGTTATCAATGGAGAGACGTCTACAGACGTTAAAGTAACCTCTGGCGTGCCACAGGGGAGTGTTATGGGACCATTGCTTTTCACAAAATATACGAGGGCGGTTCAAGAAGTAACCTCCGATTGGTCACAGTGCGGGTTGTGGGGGGAGTAGCGACACCATCTGTGCGTTCCCGCACTCAACAGGTCAGTCGGCATCAAGCGGTGGTCGAGTGAACGTCGTACCTGCGCTAGTTTAGTTTTTGTGGCAGTTTGAAATGTGTGCTGCAATAGAAAACCCCGCCAAATGTGAAGTGTGTGCTGTCATAAGGTTTTTTACAGCCAAAGGATATTCTGCAGCAGCTATTCATCGTGAGCTTTGTGCCGTGTACGGACCAAGAGTTATGAGTGAAGGAGTTGTCCGTGAATGGGTACGTTTATTTAAAAGTGGACGAGAAAACGCTCATGATGAAGAGAGGAGTGGTAAAGCATCATTGGTGACTGACGAACTCGTTCAGACAGTTGATGCAAAAGTTCGTGAAAATCGACGTTTCTCAATGTCGGAGTTGTCTACTGGTTTTCCACAGATTTCTAAGACTCTCTTGTACGAGATAGTGACAGCAAGATTGGGTTACCGTAAGTTCTGTGCACGATGGGTGCCCAAAATTCTTACCGACCACCACAAAACTCAAAGAATGGCCTCTGCATTAGACTTTCTGTCACGTTATGAGGACGAAGGAGAACCATTGTTAAACAGAATCGTGACCAGTGACGAAACCTGGATTAAGTACGTGAACCCTGAGACAAAAGAACAATCAAAGATGTGGGCACATTCAAATTCGCCTACCAAACCAAGAAAAGCCTCGCAAGATTTTTCTGCCAGAAAACTGATGGCAACAGTGTTTTGGGATGCCAAAGGGGTGTTGTTGGTTGAATTCATGGAACGTGGTACGACCATTAATCAAGACGTGTACTGTGAAACAATAAAAAAGTTACGACGGGCTATACAGAACTAACGCCGTGGTATGCTGACTTCCGGTATCGTTTTTTTGCACGATAACGCCCGTCCTCACTCTGCTCGTAGAACAACGGCCCTTCTTGAGTCCTTCAAGTGGGATGTTATCAACTATCCACCTTACAGCGCCAAGTGATTATCACCTCTTCATGCATTTGAAGAAATGGCTCGGGTCACAGCGGTTTGATGACGACGAAGAGCTCAAAGATGCGGTCACAGGCTGGCTCCAGGCACAAGCAGGTGATTTTTATGCAGAAGGAATTTCAAAGCTTGTGAAGAGATACGATAAGTGCCTCAATCCCTATGGAGACTATGTAGAAAAATAGTGCAAAGATGTAGTTGTAAGATGTATATATTAAAATATTTTTATTTAACTTGGTGTATTTTTTTAAATCAACCGGAGGTTACTTTCTGAACGGCCCTCGTATAAATGACCTAGTAGATAGTGTCGGAAGTTCCATGCAGCTTTTCGCGGATGATGCTGTAGTATACAGAGAAGTTGCAGCATTAGAAAATTGTAACGAAATGCAGGAAGATCTGCAGCAGATAGGCACTTGGTGCAGGGAGTGGCAACTGTCCCTTAACATAGACAAATGTAATGTATTGCGAATACATAGAAAGAAGGATCCTTTTTTGCATGATTATATGATAGCGGAACAAACACTGGTAGCAGTTACTTCTGTAAAATATCTGGGAGTATGCGTGCAGAACGATTTGAAGTGGAATGATCATATAAAATTAATTGTTGGTAAGGCGGGTACCAGGTTGAGATTCATTGGGAGAGTGCTTAGAAAATGTAGTCCATCAACAAAGGAGGTGGCTTACAAAACTCTCGTTCGACCTATACTTGAGTATTGCTCATCAGTGTGGGATCCGTACCAGATCGGTTTGACGGAGGAGATAGAGAAGATCCAAAGAAGAGCGGTGCGTTTCGTCACAGGGTTATTTGGTAACCGTGATAGCGTTACGGAGATGTTTAATAAACTCAAGTGGCAGACTCTGCAAGAGAGGCGCTCTGCATCGCGGTGTAGATTGCTCGCCAGCTTTCGAGAGGGTGCGTTTCTGGATGAGGTATCGAATATATTGCTTCCCCCTACTTATACCTCCCGAGGAGATCACGAATGTAAAATTAGAGAGATTAGAGCGCGCACGGAGGCTTTCAGACAGTCGATCTTCCCGCGAACCATACGCGACTGCAACAGGAAAGGGAGGTAATGACAGTGGCACGTAAAATGCCCTCTGCCACACACCTTTGGGTGGCTTGCGGAGTATAAATGTAGATGTAGATGTAGGTGACCGAGATGCATAAGCAATGGCACCCCATACCATCACACCGAGTGATAACGCCAGTATGGCAATGACGAATACACTTTTCCAATGTGCGTTCACTCCGATGTTGCCAAACACGGATGCGACCATCATGATGCTGTAAACAGAACCTGGATTCATCTGAAAAAAACGACGTTTTGCCATTTGTGTACCCAGGTTCGTCGTTGTGTACACCATCGCAGGCGCTCCTGTCTGTGATGCAGCGTCAATGGTAACCGCTGCCATGGTCTCCGAGCTGATAGTCCATGTTGCTGCAAACGTCTTCGAACTGTTCGTGCAGATGGTTGTTGTCTTGCAAACACCCCCACCTGTTGACTCAGGGATCAAGACGTGGTTGCACGATCCATTACAGCCATGCGGATAAGATGCTTGTCATCTCGACTGCTAGTGATACGAGGTCTTTGGGATCCAGCATGTTGTTCCATATTACCCTCCTGAACTCACTGATTCCATATTCTGCCAACAGTCAGTGGATCTTGACCAACACGAGCAGCAATGTCGCGATATGATAAACCGCAATCGCGATAGGCTACAATCTGACCTTTATCAAAGTTGGAAACATGATGGTACGCATTTCTCCTCCTTACACGAGGCATCACAACAACGTTTCAGCAGGCAACGCCGGTCAACTGCTGTTTGTGTATGGGAAGTCAGTTGGAAACTTTCCTCATGTCAGCTGTTGTAGGTGTCACCACTTGCGCCAACCTTGTGTGAATGCTCTGAAAAACTAATCATTTGCATATCACAGCATCTTCTTCCTGTCGGTTAAATTTCGCATCTGTAGCATGTTATCTTCGTGGTGTAGCAATTTTAATGGCCAGTAGTGTAACTGTGTATAAATGTATTAGGAAAAATGTATACCCGAACAAGGAGAGCGCGAGATAATGCCACCCAGAGTTTGGAAGTGACAGGTGAGGGAAGTGAAAGTGGATATAATCTTCATGAGGAGGTAACTAGGGAACCAATTATAGACCAGCAATCGCATAATTTGAGTCAAGAAAACCTTGGTGAAAGAGTACCAAAAGTAATCACATAATTTAAGTGATAGTAATATCATTGATGTGGAGGTGACAGTAGAAGCAGACCTGAGTACAAGTAGAAATAGTAATCTACAGGAATCTATAAATACCGAAGTTAAAAAGGAAAGTGTGAGTCTTACATCAAATGTTACAGAGCTGAAAGATGTTATTAAATTCATGGCGAGTGTGCAGCGTCAGTTAACTGAGAATATGCCATGTTTAAATGATAAGTTTGATACTAAATTTGATCCCCAAACTGAAAAATTCAACCCCTAAATGGGTTTACTCAATGAAAAATTTGACAACAAGTTCGAGTCACTTAAATATGATAATAGACTATTAAATGAGAAATACGAGAACTTAAAAGTTTAGTGAATTAGAAATAAAAGTTTCTATGGATATGAGTAATCTACACACTGAATTTATGGGTAAAATTAATGGGATGGAGAATAAATGCGAAACTATTTCTAAAGGGCATAGTGATTTGTCAGATAAAATCTGTAACTGTGAAAGTAGTTACTTGAAGGCTAATGTGCAAATTGAGGATCTGTCTAAAAAGATGTCAGAATTCGAAATAAACACTTGCAAGGCCATAGATAAATATTTAAGGGACCAAACTAAAAAATTAAATGATGATCTTTCTGAGTGGATGGAAGTTAAAAATAAGGAAATCGAAGAGAAAGTCAGTACCACTCTCAAGTTGAAACAAGCTGGGGTAGTTAAGGAAAAACAGATGGCAAATGATGAACATATCAAGTTACTTACTAGTGAGTTTCAGACTGTTAAAGATAAAGTAACTGAAGAATTACCTAAGTGGCAAAGTGAAACAAATTGTAAATTGTCAGAATTAGAACAAAAATCTTCACGAAATGTATTGACTAACGACAACTATTCCGAAGACAGGCTTAGGAATAATAAATCCTGTAGTGAAGTAAAATGTAATACACCCGATAAATTTTGTGACTGTTATGGAAATGAAAATGACACTTTTGTCCAAAGCAGGTACTTGTCATCTTTAATGGTTGAGACAAGCATATTCAAAAACAGACAGTTTCCTACCTCTTTGACTGCAAAAGATGATAACCATAAAAAATTTTCGCCAACAATTTTAAGCAATTTTTCCTCACAGTTGGTCTGAACATGATAGACTTCAATTTATTGTGTCCAAGGTCACAGGTGAACCATCACTGTGGGCTACAGAAGCAAGTGAGAATTGCAATACATGCGCAGAGTTTGAACAACTTTTCTTAGTGAAATACTGGTCGAGTAGCAAAAAAGAGAGGCTACGAAAGGAGGTGTATCAACTGGAATTTTATAAGAGTAAACAAGGTTCGTTAAGACAGTATTTCAAGAAATACATTAATAAAATGAGGTACTGGAATGATCCTGTTTCCAATAGAGAAGTGATACGTATTTTGAAAGAAAGATTACCTATTCATATACATGAGAAACTTATAAATGTCCCTGACTATGACGTGGAACAGTTCCTGTCTGTGGTCGATTTGATCGATATGATGCTAGAAGATGCCTAAGTATAGTATAATAATCAAATGTCTAACTCACAACGTAATATTATTATTATTAGTAATAATAATAATAGTGAGATATCAAGCTAAAACTAAACAAAGGTCGCTACACTACGCATACATTGATTACCAAAAAGCTTTTGATAGTGTACCCCACTCATGGTTACTACAGATACTGGAAATATACAAAGTAGATCCTAAATTGATACAGTTCCTAAACATAGTAATGAAAAATTGGAAAACCACACTTAATATCCAAACAAATTCAAATAATATCACGTCACAGCCAATACAGATTAAGTGTGGAATATACCAAGGAGACTCATTAAGTCCTTTCTGGTTCTGCCTTGCTCTGAACCCACTATCCAACATGCTAAATAATACAAATTATGGATATAATATTACTGGAACATACCAACACAAAATCACACATTTGCTGTACATGGATGATCTAAAGCTACTGGCAGCAACAAATCAGCAACTCAGCCAATTACTAAAGATAACAGAAGTATTCAGCAATGATATAAATATGGCTTTCGGAACAGATAAATGTAAGAAAAATAGCATAGTCAAGGGAAAACAGACTAAACAAGAAGATTACTTATTGGAAAACCACAGCGACTGCATAGAAGCGATGGAAAAAACAGATGCCTATAAATATCTAGGATACAGGCAAAAAATAGGAATAGATAGTACAAATATTAAAGAAGAACTAAAAGAAAAATATAGACAAAGACTAACAAAAATACTGAAAACAGAATTGACAGCAAGAAACAAGACAAAAGCTATAAATACTTATGCTATACCAATATTGACCTATTCATTTGGAGTATAGAATACATCACATACATTCAGCAACAGAAACGTAGCACCTATTATACTAAAGAAACCTATGGAAATAATAATAATAATCAGGTGAATCAGATTAGTACAGGAAAACCAAATCGCAAGCTCGGACAGAATGATTTGAATAATCAGTATGGTAATTCTCACAGACATGATGTATACCCAGAAGACAATCCTGATAGTATACAACTGTGGAAAGATCCTTCAACACCTGAAGTTAAAAGGGTAGATGCAAATGTAGCTCAACAAGCACAACCATCACGAGGACCGATACCACTTGGTAACGGAGCAATAAAGTCGTGAAGGGAACAACTTCCAAATTCCGACAATACTGTACGTATTGAAGTACACAAAGCACCGAATATGACATCTACCAAATGATTAAACTAGAACCGGTCACCGAAAGCCTTCCTAGGATGACTGGAGAGGATGAGGAGGACAGGCATCATTTTAAAGTAGAATGTACTGAGGTATGATGATGATTTGGATCTAAGGGAGGAACTGATTGAAGAAACACCTTACATTTCGAGTAAGTGTGGATGAATTTTGCAGGCAGTAGTTCAAGCAGTAATAAATGGTATCTATGTTGAAATTTTGATTGATACTGGAGCAGCTATTAGCGTAATGACGCAGGATTGTTTTAAACAAATTAGTCGGGGAGCACATTTCCTGTTACTGGATGTACTGTATAGGGAGTATTTAGTCCAAAACTGCAAAAGGTCTCAAAGCAGGCACGAGTCAACATTATAATGCGGGGGGGGGGGGGGGGGGGGGGGGCTTCAATAGAAAGTACCTTATTGATTGTTCCAAAAATGACTGTACCATGTGTTTGGGGTCTACATTTTTTGTGTAATGCAGGAGCAGTCATCAATTTAAAAGAAGGAACATGTACCTTGGACTCCAAAGGTGATGTTTTGACAGCCTCTATGATCAATGGCAAAATAGTCCCATATCAGTATTGCATGAAGTTAATGGATAGCTTTATTGGTATTGACTGTAATTTTAGTTGGTGATATTTTCTATATTGAATATACTGGAGAAGAAATAAGTAAAGTTACACTTCAGGAGAAAATCTCTGAATCTGAATACCTGTGTGGAAATCAACGAGAAGAAATGTGTTGCTTGTTAAATAATTATCTGCCCGTATTTAGCAAACGTCCCAGAACAATCAAAGGTTTTGAATACAGCATTAAGACGTATCCACACAAATCTTTTTATTGCACTTCGTATTCTGCTCCATAGTCAAAGAGAGAGGCAGTCAAGAAAAAAAAATTAACAAAATTTTAGAGTGGGGAATTGTAGAGCTCTCTCCTTCTGAATATTGTAGCCCTCTTTTGAAGGTCCTAAAAGCGAATGGTGACGTCAGATTAGTTTTAGACACAAGGGAGATAAACAAGATAATCACACTGGTACAGACAAGACCTGAGAATTTGGATGAGTTAATTCAGAAGCTGTGGTGCCCACTTCCTGACATCCCTTGGTATGAGAAGTTCATAGTGGCAAACGAAAATCTCTATTGAATCTCGAAAGTATACTGCTTTTATTTTTATGGGCAGAAGTTGCGAGTTCACTGTTATGCCATTTGGACTAAATATTAGTGGAGGTGTATTTATATCAGCGCTAGACACTGTATTTGCTTGATAGAGTTACCTTGTATGTGGACGACTTATTGATCGGTACCAAAACATGGGAGGAGCATCTCGATCTGCTTGAAAAAGTATTTGCTAAATTCTTAGAGTATGGAGTAACAGTAAATTTAATGAAATCTAGATTCGCCAGAAGTCAACTGAAGTTCCTAGGACATATAATTACGCTGGACGGTATTATGCCAAATCCTAAGAAAATGAGTGGTATCAAAGAGTGTCCTTATCCTAAAAATCTCCGCCCCTGGTAGCTGAATGGTCAGCGTGATGGATTGTCACTCCTCTGGGCCCGGGTTCGATTCCTGGCTGGGTCGGGGAATTTTCTCCACCCAGGGACTGGGTGTTGTGCTGTCTTCATCATCATCTTCGTTGAATGCGGGTCGCTGAAGTGGCATCAAATTGAAAGACTGGCACCTGGCGAACGGCCGCTCGAAGATTATGCTAGATGAGGTGAGATACTGTGGACATGAAAATACACATCCATGTGTGTGGAGACTATGTGTGCTGAATGAAGTGATCATTCCTGCAGTCAGCGCTAGAAAGGTAGCTGTCGTGTGTCATGCCATGCATCAACCCATAGGTCTTGCAGTGGAATGTAAGAGAAGCATACCACTGAAGAATAACTTGGTCATCCCAGCCTCTGTCATCTCGTTTAAGAACGGATTTGGTGAGTTGTGGACAGTTAACTGTCGCTGAGAATCCCAGATTCTTCCAAGATGCATGTGCGTAGCAAAAGCTGAGCCGTTAATTGCAGAACAGCTGAGCGTAATAGAAACCACCCATGCCGAGTCTGTGGGTGAAATTAGCGCTACCACTATGAGACAAGATCTTCTTGCTTGACTATCACCAGATCTCACTAAGCAACAACAGAAGAAGTTACTTGCCATTCTTCAAGAGTTCTCTGAATGCTTCAATCCACAGGTGAAGAGCAAATTAGACAAATCAACGGTGAAGCACCGGATACCACCAACCAATAAGCCAGAGAGCATACCACGTTTCAGCAACGGAACATCGAATAATTTGTGACGAGGTAGAGAAAATGATGAAGAATGACATCATTCAGCCTTCGCAGAGCCCATGGTCGTCACCAGTGGTTCTCGTCAGGAAGAAGGATGGCAGTTGGCGCTTTTGTGTTGATTACAGGAAGCTTAAAAGGATGTTTACCCTCTTCCACGAATTGACGATACACTAGATTGTCTGAAGCAGGCTAAGGTTTTCTCAACCTTGGACATGTACTCGGGATACTGGCAAATCGAAGTAGATGAGGCTGATTGTGAGAAAACTGCAGTCATCACCCTTGAGGGCCTGTATGAGTTCAAGGTAATGCCGTTTGGTTTGTGTAATGCACTAGCAACGTTTGAACGAATGATGGATAATCTTCTAAGGCACCTGAAGTGGACGATGTGTCTTTGTTATTTAAATGACATTACAGTGTTCTCAGATACATTTGATGAACACACAAAAAGACTGAGGGCCCTTCTTAACTGTCTCCAACAAGCCAGACTGAAACTTAATCCAAGAAAGTGTATCTTTGGAGCAAAAGAAATCAATATACTTGGGCACCTTGTGTCAATGAAGGTGTGCGGCCAGACCAAGAAAAGGTGAGAGCTATAAGGGAATTTCCTATTCCTAAAAGTATTAGAGATGTGAGAAGCTTCCTCGGATTGTGTTCTTATTACCATCGTTTTAGCAAAGACTTTTGTATCAAAGCCAGGCCACTCCAAGAGTTGTTAAAAGCCGATGCTTAATTTATCTGGGGTGGTGCTCAACAAGATTCTTTCAATGTGCTGCGAATAGCTCTGACGACTGACCCTGTACTTGGTCTGTATGATGAAAGAGCACCTACAGAACTACACACAGATGCCAGTGGGTATGGGATCGGTGCTGTTCTGGTGCAGATTTTGGATGGAAAAGAGAAGGTTATAGCCTATGCTTCTAGGACACTTACGAAACCTGAGAGAAACTACTCAGCTACAGAAAGAGAATGTCTTGCTGTGATCTAAGCCATGTGCAAATTTCCACAGTATCTCTATGGAAGGCCATTCACAGTTCTTACAGATCATCGTTCACTTTGTTGGTTGACAGGTCTTAAGGATCCAACAGGACGACTCACGAGGTGGGCACTACGTCTTCAAGAGTATGACATTACCATAGTCTACAAAAGCGGAAGAAAACACAAAGATGCCGACTGTCTCCCAAGAAAACCTCTGCAAGACCATCAAAACTTTGATGAAGATGGTGACTGTCTTGCTGCACTCCAGGATCTCTCTGATGAGCAGGAGGAGGACACCAAGATATCTCAAATTATGCTTGCCTTAAATCGGTCAGAGGATGTGAAAGGACAATTTTAGGTAGTTACTGGATTACTTTGCAAGAAAAACTTTGATCTGTTTGGAAAGAGGTGGCTACCAGTGATTCCTAAACACATGCGCTTAGATGTTCTACAGAAATTCCATTACACACCTGAGGCCAGACATTTATGATTTATTAAGACGTACGATAGAATCCACAAGAGATTTTTGTGGCCAGGTTTATTTAGGAGTGTTCGTCACTATGTGTCGCACTGTTGAGAGTGCCGGAGGAGAAAGGCAGTTCCTCATAAACCACCTGGCCAACTCATACCAAAATGCCTTTCCAGCGTGTTGGGATTGACCTCCTTGGACAATTTCCAATGTCTGCTAGTGGCAATAGATGGATTATTGTTTGCTCTGATTATCTGATGTGCTATGCCATTACAAAATCCGTAAAAACAGCCGAAGCAATAGAGGTAGCCAAATTCATCATAGAAGACATTTTATTAAAACACGGTGCCCCAAGGTCATTAATTACGGATCGATGGAAAGTTTTTCAATAGAATCTCTTGACAGATAAACCGTCGGTGCAACATTACTCATCACATGACGACTGCCTACCATCCGCAAACTAACAGGCTTACTGTACGCGTAATAAGATCTTGACCGACATGCTGTCAATGTTGAGCAGAGCAACTGGAATGAGGTGCTACCTTTTGTGACATTTGCCTACAACACCGCCAAACAAGACACCACAGGATTTACGCCATTTTCCCTGGTGCATGGGCGTCAGGCGACTACGACGATAGACACTGTGTTTCCGTTACATCCTGATGACGTGGACGACGACTACATCGGACAGGTGTTAACCAGGGCTGAGGAAGCTCGGCAGTTAGCTCGACTCCGCACACTGCAGGCTCAAGAAAATGATCGTCGAAGGTATGACACGAGCCATCGCCCTGTTGTCTGCCAGCCTGGTGACCTCGTCTGGATCTTCACCCCTGTTCGGAAGGTTGGTCTCTCTAAGAAGCTCCTCAGGCACTACTTGGACCTTATAAGGTTGTAAGACAGTTGTCTGATGTTACTTATGAGGTTGAATATTTCGATCCCGACACAAGATGACGAAAGATCAGAGATATGGTCCACGTCCTTTGAATGAAACCCTATAAGGATCCTGCAACCCAGGGTAAATTCGAAGCTCCAGCGACAGGCAACAAGCGGAAAAGTAACTAAGAATGTAGTGGCAAGGGAAGTTCTAAGAAGATCACCGCCACGGCAAACATCAGGCATCGGAAGTTGGAGTATGCAGGACCAATGACTCATTCCCGGACTAGGAGGACGTAACACCGAGACGCTGTTCTCTTAAGGAGGGAGCAATTTCGCAGATGAAGCTGAGTGGCGCAGTCGCCGTAGTGTAGTGGTTATGATACTAGAGTGTTGTATGGAGGATCGCGAGTTCAAAACTCGCCTGAACTGAAAAATTTTAATTTCTATATTTGGTTCGAGTACATTCCTGGCTGGAGGCAGTTCGCTCCATGCTCTTGTATGTGCAAGTGCTGAATAAACCTTCATTAAGTGAAGTTAGTTTTCGTCATTCGCCTTCCTCTACATGACATTGTTACATTCCACCTTGGTTTTTCCATTGTTCAACTCCAGAGTGGAAGTACAGGCAAAATTAACCACATGCTACAACCCATTGGTAGGATTATCATCTTGCCTAAAGATGCTCAGCCTCTACAGCAGGGGTGTCCAACCCGCAGCCTGCACATGGTTCAATGCAAGTATCAAAGTGAAGTGAGTGTCTGTCAAAGGAAAAAGATCTATTTATGTAATGTTAAATGAGAGAGTGTACAAAGCAAAGCCACACACTTTAGATGAAGTTGAAACTATCTTTTGTCAAGATATTGCTGCCATTTCAGACGGAATTGCAGAAAGTAACGAGTGATTTCCTAAGCAGGTATAAGAAATGCTTGAACACCAAAGGGAGGCAGTTTCAGCATCTCCTTGTTTAATGTATGAGAGTTATTTACTTTCTTTTTAAGTGTGTATGTTATGCTTATTAGAAATAACTTACGTGACAAATAATAAATTATTTATAATACAGTACAGAGGAAATATATGACTGTGTAAAAACTAATGTGAAAATCATAGCAACAGAGGTGTTGGGTAAAGAAGGTAGCAACCATAACTGTGCAGCAGAGTAGTGGTAAGAGGAAATAGAGGCCCTTGTTAGAGAAAAACGAAATGCGTCCCTTCAGTGGTTCAATGATAAGTCAGACGAAATAAGATCAATATACAAGGAAAAGAAGAATGAAGTGATGAATAAATAAGGATGGCACATGTTCTTTCCCATGCTTCATTTTTTTGCCAAAGTGAATAGCAAATTGGGATTCGGGAAAGCAAAACCAATTTCCAACTGATAACACAAGAGGAATGGGAAGAGTATTTCCAAAAATTATTAAATGAGGAGAAGGAAGAATATCTACAAGAAGGAACAGTGGAAGAAAAAGGACATGAAGATTATGAGATCCAGAATTTAGAAAGTGAAGTACTTCAGGTGTTGAGAACAGGAAAGAATGGTAAATCACCAGGACCAGGCAATATCAATCTGGAGTGCCTGAAATATGGTGGTGACAAAATTGTGAAACTGATAACACAGCTCTTCAACAAAATGGTGCATGGAGATTCGATACCCAACGAGATGAAGCTAGGTTACATTAATACCATATTTAAGAAAGGGGATCGCAAAATTTGTTCAAACTATCAAGGAATTTGTGTTACAAACACATTAATGAGAATTTTCGCGAAAGTAATTAAAAACAAACTGGAAAAAAAAATTTAGAACCCAAGAAGAACAATGTGGATTCACGGCTGGGAGATCAAGTGTAGACCACATTTTCACATTACGACAGATTTTGGAGAAACATAGGACTAATTTTCATAGATGTAGAAAAAGTGTATGATACTGTTCCAAGAAAATTACTTTGGAGAGCACTACATATGGCAAACACAAAGCCTTCCTTGATTAAAATAATACAACAGATGTATAAAGATAACATTTGCCAAGTGAAAGTTGGTAATAAACTTTCTCAGAAATTTAGAACAAGCAAAGGCCTTTTACAGGGCTGTCCCATGTCAGCATCATTATCTAAAACCTATATAAATATTCGCCTTAGAATATGGTCTCGTAAATGTAATAGTATGGGATTAGAAATGAGAGATGAAGTTTACCTACATAATTTATTGTTTGCTGATGATCAAGTAGTCATAGCACAAGATGGGGAGGATGCGAACTATATGGGCAATCACTTAGCAGTAGCATAAAAAAACTTGGGGTTTGAAGATTAATTACCAAAAAAAAAACAGAATACTTGACTAATAATTTAGATGAGCTATACATTTAAGGAAAGAAAATCAAAAAGATTAACACTTTCTGTTATTTGGGATCCATTTTAGAAATTGAGGGAAAATCAGAGTCAGAAATCAATAAAAGAATTAGTAGCGGACAGAAGGTCATTGGAATGCTTAACTCAGTCTTATGGAGACCTGGACAATTAACCTGAAGCACATTAAAAAATTACAAGCTCTAGAGATGGACTACTGTAGAAGATTGACAAGATAAGGAACACCGAAATAATAAGGAGAATGGAAATATGACATAATGGATAGGAAGAAATTACAGTGGTACGAGCATGTACGACGAATGGAGAAAGACAGAATACCAAAATTGATACTGGAGTGGGAACCGGAGGAGAGAAGAAGAAGAGGATGACCTATGACCACCTGGCTTCAAAGTGTACAGCACACAATTAGGAGAATGGGCATAGAGGAAGAGGACACACAAGATCGAAACACGTGGAGGAATATTTTGAAAATATAGTTTAAGAAGGTTTATTCTTTGTATTATAATTTCCGAGTAAATTATTATGTTGGAGATAAGCCTCTGTAATGAGGAAAAGCTCAAAATAATAATAAAAAAGGGTCTCCTGTCACACGTAGCATGTATGCAGCAGCCAGCCGCATGCAACAAAAGCAGATGTGGTAGTTATTATTGTGGAGTGTAGGTGACAAACAGAGTGGAGCCTGAGAGAAGTAATATTATGTTTCAGGTTAGTTGCAGATTAGATACTTGTGTTGCCTTACAATCAATCAAAAACTGAATATGATGATGTGTGCAGTGAAACTAAAGATTACACTTCAATCCATCCTTTTCTATCGGATATTTAAAATTATATATTAGGCAGGTTCATGGCCCCCACCCCTCCTCCTCAAAAAAGGAAAGTTATTAATATGTAATATCCAGTGTTAAACAGTAACAAAGAAATAATGTACCTAATATCCCCTAAAAGTTGCTTTTTGTTATTTATGGATTCAGATACATATTGATCAAACTTCATGTGAAAAATTGGAGCAATTTAGCTGGAATGTTGCACACCTAGCAACATGTTGGTCAACCTTTATATGGGAAACTTGGACAAATGTCCATTTGAGATCATGGAATTTTTGCACACTACAAAGTGGTAGTTTTTAATATCTGAGATGACAAGGAATATGTTCAGAAGCATTCATATCCAGAAAAAAATAATTTGTTTCCTTTTTTGTAGGCATAAAAGATGGAAGAGATTGATAGATGTTTACATACTGTCAGTTCCTTGATACTCTTACTATTCTCTGGATGGGAAATCATAAATTATCTGGTGCTACTGCTGCTGTTTTTTAATCATCCTGAGCACCTGAAACACCTTTTATACATACTTATGCTCTGGCTCAGCATTATACTGTGGGCAAAAACACCATAAGAAAAATATTACTTAAAAAAATATTGCAGTTTTTGGATTAGTAGTATTTTCATAAGGTATCTAACAACTCATTACATATTGATCTTTGTTACATTTTTTTTTAACACACTGATGATTGTTTCCAAGGTTTTGTTCATTGGATTTGTACTTCATAACCTTTTATTTGGATGATCAATAAAAATCATTTCATTTTTAATGATAACTCTTTATTTTTCTTACATTAACAAATAACATTGAACAGTTACTGTCACAGAAAACTACAGCAATATCTTATATTTAACACTGCGAGGTACCTTACTGATCACAAGCCGCCCATCATAACTGAGTGATGCAAATGTCCATGGATCTGCCGCTGACCACTCAACTCTGTACACTGAATCTTCATGTTCATCATACGTTGCCAGCACACCATCTTCCAACCTGTAAAATTGTTTTATTCTTTACCATTGTAAACGTTAAACGGCCAAGATGCCACCATGTGCAGATGTTAATTAATGATAAGTTCCACTGATTTGAACCTTTAACTAAATACATGTGTGCATGTGGGGGGGGGGGGGGGGAGGGCGCAATCGGGAATAATATTTTTGAAGAGAACAGTGAGCTTCTGTAATAAATTTACCTCAGCTGATAGGTGTACCAAATGGAGTTCCATCAGGTAACTTAAAAATATCGGCATAGTCTCTTTTATTGGAATACTGCACTATGAGTGCTGCGACAAAGGTCTATGGCAGTCCCTACATAAGAGTTGTCTGTTCCGAGAAGTGTCCACATCCAAATCTTTTTTTGTTTTCCATCTGTAACACTCCACAGCACTTAATTGGTCCTCCTGTGACTCACGTCCAGACAGCTTACGGTTGTGTGTTTGTAGTGCCTTGAGAATTTCCACATAAATTCCAGAATCACTCATCCTTCTACCGTCTCAAGCACACGATACTTTAAGTGTGAGAGAATTTACATACTGCATGACACATGTTTGTGTGTGCAGGCTGGAAAGGAGTCACGAGCATCGACAAGTGTTAGCCGCTCACGCCACGGAAGTCGCATTGGAAGACCAAGAAGTAATCATGTAGTACTCCTTGCTGTTTTAGTGTCTGTGATTATTGTTAAAGAAAAATGAACAATTGATTATAGACATTTAATTGTACTTCATGTGTTGGACTTGCTAGAAGTAAGACATGTTCATAATTATGTGGTTCGAAAAACTATGCTAAAAATGTATTTAATTGACACGAAGCCCACGCCTACTACAGTAGTACAAGTTTATATGCCAACTAGCTCTGCAGAAGACGAAGAAATCGATGAAATGTATGATGAGATAAAAGAAATTATTCAGGTAGTGAAGAGAGACGAAAATTTAATAGTCATGGGTGACTGGAATTCGTCAGTAGGAAAAGTGAGAGAAGGAAACATAGTAGGTGAATATGGATTGGGGCTAAGAAATGAAAGAGGAAGCCACCTGGTAGAATTTTGCACAGAGCACAACTTAATCATAGCTAACACTTGGTTTAAGAATCATGAAAGAAGGTTGTATACATGGAAGAACTAAAAGGTATCAGATAGATTATATAATGGTAAGACAGAGATTTAGGAATCAGGTTTTAAATTGTAAGACATTTCCAGGGGCAGATGTGGACTCTGACCACAATCTATTGGTAATGACCTGTAGATTAAAACTGAAAAAACTGCAAAAAGGTGGGAATTTAAGGAGATTGGACCTGGATAAACTGAAAGAACCAGAGGTTGTACAGAGTTTCAGGGAGAGCATAAGGGAACAATTGACAGGAATGGGGGAAAGAAATACAGTAGAAGAAGAATGGGTAGCTTTGAGGGATGAAGTAGTGAAGGCAGCAGAGGATCAAGTAGGTAAAAAGACGAGGGCTAGTAGAAATCCTTGGGTAACAGAAGAAATATTGAATTTAATTGATGAAAGGAGAAAATATAAAAATGCAGTAAATGAAGCAGGCAAAAAGGAATACAAACGTCTCAAAAGTGATATCGACAGGAAGTGCAAAGTGTCTAAGCAGGGATGGCTAGAGCACAAATGTAAGGATGTAGAGGCTTATCTCACTAGAGGTAAGATAGATACTGCCTACAGGAAAATTAAAGAGACCTTTGGAGAAAGGAGAACCACTTGCATGAATATCAAGAGCTCAGATGGAAAGCCAGTTCTAAGCAAAGAAGGGAAAGCAGAAAGGTGGAACGAGTATATAGAGGATCTATAAAAGGGTGATGTACTTGATGACAATATTATGGAAATGGAAGAGGATGTAGATGAAGATGAAATGGGAGATACGTTACTGCGTGAAGAGTTTGACAGAGCACAGAAAGACCTGAGTCGAAACAAGGCCCCCCGGAGTAGACAACATTCCATTGGAACTACTGATGGCCTTGGGAGAGCTAGTCCTGACAAAACTCTACCATCTGGTGAGCAAGATGTATGAAACAGGCGAAATACCCTCAGACTTCAAGAAGAATATAATAATTCCAATCCCAAAGAAAGCAGGTGTTGACAGATGTGAAAATTACCGAACTATCAGTTTAATAAGTCACAGCTGCAAAATACTAACATGAATTCTTTACAGACGAATGGAAAAACTAGTAGAAGCCAACCTCTGGGAAGATCAGTTTCGATTCCGTAGAAATACTGGAACACGTGAGGCAATACTGACCTTACGACTTATCTTAGAAGAAAGATTAAGGAAAGGCAAACCTACGTTTCTAGCATTTGTAGACTTAGAGAAAGCTTTTGACAATGTTGACTGGAATACTCTCTTTCAAATTCTAAAAGTGGCAGGGGTAAAATACAGGGAGCGAAAGGCTATTCACAATTTGTACAAAAACCAGATGGCAGTTATAAGAGTCGAGGGACATGAAAGGGAAGCAGTGGTTGGGAAGGGAGTAAGACAGGGTTGTAGCCTCTCCCCGATGTTATTCAATCTGTATATTGAGCAAGCAATAAAGGAAACAAAAGAAAAATCGGAGTAGCTATTAAAATTCATGGAGAAGAAGTAAAAACTTTGAGGTTCGCCGATGACATTGTAATTCTGTCAGAGACAGCAAAGGACTTGGAAGAGCAGTTGAATGGAATGGACAGTGTCTTGAAAGGAGGATATAAGATGAATATCAACAAAAACAAAACGAGGATAATGGAATGTAGTTGAATTAAGTCGGGTGATGCTGAGGGAATTAGATTAGGAAATGAGACACTTAAAGTAGTAAAGGAGTTTTGCTATTTGGGGAGCAAAATAACTGATGATGGTCGAAGTAGAGAGGATATAAAATGTAGACTGGCAATGGCAAGGAAAGCGTTTCTGAAGAAGAGAAATTTGTTTACATCGAGTATAGATTTAAGTGTCAGGAAGTCGTTTCTGAAAGTATTTGTATGGAGTGTAGCCATGTATGGAAGTGAAACATGGACAACAAATAGTTTGGACAAGAAGAGAATAGAAGCTTTTGAAATGTGGTGCTACAGAAGAATGCTGAAGATTAGATGTGTAGATCACATAACTAATGAGGAAGTATTGAATAGGATTGGGGAGAAGAGAAGTTTGTGGCACAACTTGACCAGAAGAAGGGATCGGTTGGTAGGACATGTTCTGAGGCATCAAGGGATCACCAATTTAGTATTGGAGGGCAGCGTAGAGGGTAAAAATCGTAGAGGGAGACCAAGAGATGAATACACTAAGCAGATTCAGAAGGATGTAGGTTGCAATAGGTACTGGGAGATGATGAAGCTTGCACAGGATAGAGTAGCATGGAGAGCTGCATCAAATCAGTCTCAGGACTGAAGACCACAACAACAACAGATAAAGGTCTGTGGCAGTCCCTAAATAAAAGATTTGTCTGCTACCGAGAAGTTTAGATCTTACAGATAGTTGCTTTAGTTACATTTTTTTGAGTATAAACTCCAGATTGTGATCTGAAGGGATGCAATATTTTGGAAAGCAGTGAAATTAAAATTAAATTAAATTTGATGAATTTAATGGGAATAACATTAGTTGAAATTCTTTTAGTAGTGCTGATTGTATTGTGAAAAATGAAAGTTTGTGCAGACTAGAATTCAGTCCCCAGTAGTTGCACAACCAGTTAGACAATCCAAAAACATCTCCATGGCCAAGCCATAATTAGAATTTGTTCCTAACAAAAAACATGAGGAATGGATGTGGGGGAGGATCTTGGCTTACCCATGCCATACGGGTATACAAGGATGAGCCAAAACATTATGACCGAGCTTAATAGCTTGCATGTCCAACTTTGGAATGAAATACATCACTGATTCTGCATATCAGGGATTCGAAAGTTTGTTGGTAGGTTTGCAAAGGTGTGTGGCTGTAGATGTCTACGCACCGGTCATTTAATTCCCATAAATGATGGGCCACTGATTTGTATACATGGTGAGGGTGCCGATAGTGAGGCAGATGGGTTCCATAGGATTTACATCAGGCAAATTTGGTTGCTGACCATCAATGTGAGTTCACTATAATGCTCCTCGAACCACTGTAGCATGGTTGTGGCTCCGAGGCACAGACAATTATACTGCTGAAAGATGACATCAAGCATGAAGGGATGCAGGTGGTTTGCAGCTGTCGACATGTCTTTGATAACCACCACAAGTCCCATGCAAGTGCGCTGCACATTTCAGCCATTCATTGTGTTTGTGGGGACAACAATTGACCGAATCTAGCAAAAATGTGATTCACGTGAAGAGCAACAATTTTCCATTGATCGACAGTTGAATACCGATGATCCTGTGCCCATGAAATCATAACTGGCGAGGGTCAACATGTGAACACGAATGGGTGGTCTGCTGCGGAGCTCCATGTTCAACAATGTACGATGAATAGTGTGCTCAGAAACACTTGTGCATGCACCAGCATTGTGCTCTTTTGGCAGAGGTGCCACAGATCACCATCTAGCCTACTTTACAGAGCCAGACAAACCTCCAAAGACCACATTCTATGAAGAGTCATGGATGTCCAACCATTTAATGCCTAGTGGTAATTTCACTATCCTACCTCTTTCCGTAGATGCTCATAACAGTTGCATGTGAACATTCAACCAGATTTGCATTTTTTGAAATACACTTTCATTGGCTCAGAAAGGAAGTAGTAATAGTAATAATAATCTGCCCTTTGTCAAAGTCGCTTATCTCAGTGGATTTCCCCATCTACAGTCCATATCTTCACTAGAGGGATCTAGTGTGGGTCAGTCCTAAAAGTGTGCTTAGGTCCTTTCATTTGACTGTACATATATTTACACTGCAGGTTCAGAATCTCTGAACAGATTTCAAGTCATGTCACTCTATTTCATCCCCACTGATTTCAGTCGTTTATTGCCATGGCAAGTTATGCCACAGTCTCCTAACATATAAATTTCACTGGGAGTGTTAGTCTCAAAGGGAGAACCTCCAGTAATTTGTTTGAAAAATACAAGGAAAGCATGTCACTCAATATTCAAGTTGATCCTGGAGGCATGCTCATATGGCATAATTATGATGATTGGTCACAATAAGCCACTGACCCAGGGTCAAAGGAAGGAGATTATGGTTTAATATCTAATGACTAACAAGATCATTAGCTATAGAGTACATGCTAAGACTGGGAAAGGATGGGAAAGGAAGTTGGACTTGTCATTTCCAAAAGAAACTTCTGAGCATTTGTCTTAAATGATTGTGGGAAACCAAAGAAAACCTAAATCTAAATGGCCCAAGACTGGGCTGAACTCCTGTCCTGTGCTGCCAGGCTGGAATCCCTTTGGCTAGAAATGACAGATATTTATACCATATATGGTATAAGAAATCAGTTGTGCTTGAAGGTGTGGAAACTGGCCAGCCAGTCCAAAAGTAGCCGTCTTTTCACTGTGTTGGTACTGTGATGCTTGCCTTGGCCCAACTTGCAAATTGTAAAAAGGCCAGTTGACCTGACTGTGTTTTGGCTCCCGCTGGCTTCTAAGGCTTCCCACAATTGCTGTGGCAGAACTGAAATTCTCATAGTAGTGACAAAGATATAGTGGCTGCACTACATACCTCCCCTCTTCCAGCCTCCATGTCGCTGCCTTTGATAGATCTGCAAGAAGACTAAACATACACGAACGGCAGTATACAATATATCCCGCTTCTCCTTATGTACTAGTCAGCTTGAAGCACAGGTTTCAGTGGCTGTGAACTTAATCTACAATTCTGGCCCACTGGTTTTTTTCTTTACATACAGTTAGTAATCTCTCTAAAATCTTCACTACAACTAACAGGATAGTGTTAACAATTTCCCAGTCTTGCTCACAACTACTTAACATTTACTTACCCTTATTTACATTAAATACTCACACAAAATAACCAGTCTTTAACTCTTTCATTCCCTACTTCATTGTGCTTTATGCACTACTAGTGATCCAATGTAATGATCCAATTTAACAGGTGGAGGGGTGCCACGTGTTGGCTGCTCTCTGCCTTAGGTAGATGAAGGCTGCACAGAACAGAGCGACTAGGTGCCAGACACTGTGATGCTCATGGTAATGATCGTACAATGCTGCTTACTACTGCACAAGCTGAAGCATCTGTTTGCTGCAGTACACCTGTCCTGGGTTGCTATTAGTTGATTCAGGGAGAGTGTGAGGTGTGGTTCCAGTGAATCATTGAAGTAGGTCACATTTTGTGCTGGGATAGTTGCACTTCGCTACCGACACTAAGATGTTGTACACGGAGCAGATCCAGTGCAGCCGTGCCTGTTGGAAGTAGAGTCGCTGTTTCAGCAGTCGCACGGGCACCTCTGATTGTCCATTTTGCCTAGAAACTACTGAATCTTGCATGCCTCCAAGCCAGTCTGGACACCTGGGTCTGGCATATCGTACTCCGTTCCCTCTAACAGTGCTGGAGTTCCTCTGCTATCATTATTGTGTGCCTACCCTCATCTTCCAATATCAGCAATATTTCTGCTGTTCTCGCCTACATGTATTTCTCTAAGGTTCCCCACCTTACTGGGTAAGGCGATTGGTGAAACACACAAACCATGTATGATTATTTTTAATTGCGAACTGAACTAGCACGTAGAGTCGTGCTTATTCTGTCATTACTTCGACTGTTGCTATGTGTTAGTACAGTGGAAGATTTCGTTTTTTCCCTCTCCGATGAGTCCCAACTCCAGAGGTGACTCAGTGTGTGAATGGTCAATAACAATTACAGCAAAGATAAGCTTATTCTCTACAGCCTGTTTAACAATGAAATCTCGCTGTGCAGCAATCACACGCTGTCCGTCAATAACCATACAAACAAAACACCTTAAGTAATGATACAATCTAATCTATCAATACATTCTACCCTTGTTAACCGTAATGCCACAACTCACAACATATTCCTTCTTACTTCCTAGGTCTCAACCTGTGCAGTATCTCAAGCAAGGGTGGCACGAGAGGCTTGTGCTCACCCTTCTTCTTACTTCCTTTTGCCGATACCTGCATCAGTGCATCTGAAGAACCCTGAAATGGTCATAGGTGTCAAACATGAACCAGTGCCATTCTACAAGGTGTACAACTTTGCTTCTGCCGTTTGCTGATAAGTGGCGACAATGGTGAGCAGCAGTGGAAAGAAACAGATCGCAGACATCAGACAGTTAGCTTGGACCTCGGTCAACATAACCTCATTCAAACATTAGTCAATTTGTGTCTGCATCATAAAGTTGTTCTTGATTGAAAATGTCAGTTTACGGGCCTAATTCTTGTCATTTGCAGGAGGTGTTACTGTTTTGTTTCAATATGAAGAAAACAGCGCTTGAGCCTCATCGAATGCTCTCAAGTACATGTGGTAAGGACGCTATTAGTGAAAGAACATGTCATAAGTGGTTTCAACATTTCAAGAACGGTAATTTTAGCACCATAGACCGGCAAAGTGGTGGACAAGAGAATGTTTTCGAAGATGCAGAATTGGAGACATTGCTGAGTGAAGACTCGCGTCAAAGATGGAAAGACTGCCCTGTTGTTGAGATATTTTCTGACTGCACTGCCCCCATTTCTGTTTTATTTTTACAGGATATTTATTTGGTTGTCAAGTTTGTAAGTGGTACAAAGCTACTTTAATTTGGGTTGTTTACTCACTTGTTACTGCTGCCTAAATATCAAATTGGTGGACTGCATCTGTTTGTCGTTATTTTAGTTTGTCTGTATCATATTTATCCGAGTATAAGATGACCCCCATTTTTTAAGAGGCTCCTTGAGAAAAAATTATTTTTAACATATTCTGACTAATCAAAATAACAAATTTTTATTGACTGTCTATATTTTGATAGTACAAGGCGAAATAAACAAAAAGTTTACAGTAATTTTTTTTATCTTTGGTGCCTTTTTTGTTTAGTTAGCCAGTCGCGTGGGGTATCACTATTTTTAATCACCACACCACCCGAACAGGACAGCTGTGAAACTTATATCTTTGTTTGTCCCGAATATGCAATGATTTCTAAGGTTGTGGTTACAGTGGTACCTGAGAAAACAGCTGTTTTTATCTGAATATATATCAGATTTCACTTTGATACTGACATGAGAATGTTACAACTCATTGTCTGCCCACCACTTTATTATCATAGAACCAGCAGCTGACTTATCCCCAGTCATTCCTGTCATACCCCACGGTGAGCATCAACAACATTGCTGCACAAAACATTTAAGTACAGCACTAGTTCCGATCTATACTTTTACCGTACCAATTCAATTCGAATCCGTGGTTCATAAAAAGTCAAAGCATGCAGTGTAGTTTCCCATGGTTGCCAGCACAACGAAATTTGCTGCCTGCTCAACACTCCCTTCCTGGCACCCATCATAGTTTTCACTTCACAACCAAGCTAGTGTCACTGTTCCCCCTCCACCCATGTGCTTGAGCAACAGTGAAACACGGGTGGCAATATCTTCTAGGCTGCAGCTCACATGTAACAACAAAAGCTAATACATAAGTAAAAGGTCGCATTCATGATTCAGTCCAATTCAAACTTTCACTCCTCCCATGATCTAGGTACTATCTCCACAACAGGTCTTTCCGCGTAATTTATTCTTGCGATAACAATGCAGTCAGTATAATGTGATTTATTTCGTTTGTTAGACATTTAATTCTGGATTCATTTTCTTTCTCATTTCATCTGAATGTCACCATCTTGTTCTAAAGCTGGTAACGTTTTTCCCGTTTCTAAGAAATGAATAGCGACTAAATTTTTCACTTGCAATCCACTTGGTAAATCATTACTGTTTTTCATAACCAAATAAAATATTGACTTGGGCTCAGAATCAAGTAACGGTTTTTGAAGGATGATTTTCACCTTTGAATATTACCTTTATTTAAAAAGTGCCATAACTGTAAGTACACGGCATCCATACACATAGGAGAACGTTTTATTGAACATCTGCTCAAATACAAAAAAATTCTCCTGTGTTCCACAAAATTGTCAGTTTTTAAGCAGAACATGACATTGTTTTAGTGGCCAGTTCATAGTTTCTCCAGTATTTTTTGCACTATAGCTATGAGCAACCTACCATTCAGAATTTGTCAAAATAAATTTCTACAAAAACTTTAAACAGCCAAAGCTTCATCTGTAAGTGTAAGACAACCTGTATATTCATCCATTAAACAAATTTTAAAAAAATGTTTACCTCAGTTGCAGTAGTTTAATCTGTGAATCTAACATGACCACATATTTTTTGAATGATGAATTTGGGAAAAAATCTCATCTTATATTTGAGTAAATACGTAATCATGGCTGGCTATAGTAATTGCAGAATCTCAACCCAAAACATGTTAAAGAAATCCAGACAATATTGCCTGAAAAGGTTAGAAATGAAGTTCAAGAGGATTTCGAATATGAAGTGAACACAGATTGTGATGACAAAGTTGAAATTCAGCAGGCAGAATACGGCACAGCAGTCGGCAACATCTATACAAGACAACAAGTTGTGAGATTGGTTACTGATGGTACACTGACAGGTTATCAAGATTGAATGTGATGTTATAGTCAGCGCACAGCATCTCTGAGGTAGCGATGAAGTGGGGATTTTCCCGTACGACCATTTCATGAGTGTACCATGAATATTAGCAATCCAGTAAAGCATCAAATCTCTGACATCACTGCAGTTGGAAAAAGAGCCTGCAAGAACTGGACCAATGACAACTGAAGAGAATTGTTCAAGGTGATAGAAGTGCAATTGCTGCGGATTTGAATGCTGGGCCATCAACAAGCATCAGCGTCCGAACCATTCGATGAAACATAATCGATATGAGCTTTCGAAGCTGAGAGCCCATTCGTGTACCCTTGATGACTGCACGACACTAAGCTTTACGCCTATGTCAGCACTGACATTGGACTGTTGATGACTATAAACATGTTGTCTGGTCGGACGAGTCTTGTTTCAAACAGTATCAAGCGGATGGACAGGTATGGGTATGGAGACTACCTCATGAATCCATGGACCCCACATGACAGCAGGTGACTGTTCAAGCTAGTGGAGGCTCTGTAATAGCGTGGGGTGTGTGCAGTAGGAGTGATGTGGGACCCCTGATAAGTCTAGGTATGACTCTGACAGGTGACACATACGTAAGCATCCTGTCTAATCATCTGCATCCATTCATGTCCACTGTGCATTCCGATGGACTTTGGCAATTCCAGCAGAACAATGTGACACCCCACTAGTCCAGAATTGCTACAGAAAGACTCTTGAACGTTCCTGAGCATATCTGGGATGCCTTGCAACGTGCTGTTGAGAAGAGTTCTCCACCCCATCGTACCCTTATGGATTTATGGACAGCCCTGCAGGATTCATGGTGTCAGTTCCCTCTAGCACAACTTAAGACATTAGTTGAGTCAATGACATTTTGTGTTGCTGCACTTCTGTGTGCTCGTGGTGGCCCTACACAATATTAGGCAGGTGTACCAATATCTTTGGCTCTTCAGTGTATATTGTATGGAACAGAGAGACAAAATGAAATAGTGGTTATCTGACATGATCATTCTGTGCAGGTGGTGATCTATAAATTTGCACTGTAGTCTTCTTATTATAGCCAATTTATTTACGAAGATTGCTATGTTAACACAATTATCCAGTAACTGCGTTAACATAGTGATCTTGGAAAATAAATTGATTTTCACAAGAAGACTACAATACAAAATGGAATAACATTCCACCTTCACAGAGAAAACAACTCAGGGCTCATAATATTATTTAAAAGTTACCTGGACTTATATGTGTGGCTACAGCAGTAAGCACACCTTTGGAATACTGCATTTGCCTCCCAGGTGACGAAATTTTGTCCATTATATTTCTGTATAGATATACTGAGAGCATCAAGGTTTCATCTCTGCATAGAAAAGACATAAAACCAACAGATGTTACTGAACTGAAAGTCTTCATTCAATCTCTTGTTTTTATCTAGTGTCAATCTCTTGTTTTTATCTAGTGTTAACATACGTAACAGACAAAGCTTATGGGATCTATGAGTATTGTGGATAAGCTGGCTACTTCACACAACACTGCAAAAAATGTGCACCTTTGGCCTATGAGTGTAACCAATGCACAAGTAATTTATTTTGACAAAATGAAAATAGTATCAAAAGAAAAGGAGTCTTGAAATAACTATGCTATGTGCTGGTTTTCCCTCATTTGGTTTGAAGCAATTTGTAATCTCAGCAACCTATACGGATCTTGAAAAGAGGCTAAATAAATGTTATTGACCAACATGTCAAGAAAAGGGAGAAGATGAAAACAGAAATGAAGAAAATGGAACTGGAGTCAAGAGTACAAGTACCTGCACAATAAAGAAAAGACTGACAAAATATTGATGCAAAATATATCAAAATCCAGGCTGTTTGCTTGAAACTTTTTGCTCTGACTTCGGTAAAATTGCCCATTTGTTCTCACAATTAGTTGGTTATGATGAGACCTTTCGCTGATTCATATTTGTGTGTTGCAGTGTTGTGTGTTCACTTGGTAAAATTTAATAAAACCAGTAAGTAAATAAGCGATCTGATCAATTCCACACACTGCTGAATTCAACACCACAATTTATCACCCTGACAGCACCACATAAAGCCATTTTTGATGTGGGAAGGATGCACTCTAACAGTTTTTACAGCTTTTCCACATCTGTTACATTAAACATATTCCACCAACACATCATACCTTTATGGAAAAGTATGTTGCAAGGCATGTCACAAATCACTTCCAAACATATATGCTTTTTAAATTTTACTGTCACGTGCATTTTGTGACAAAACACACAAACAAACCTTGATAAATATCAACACACCCAACAACTTACACTGCATCAAACTTTAAGGCAAGAGAGTGCCACTCAAGCAACAGGCCTGTTTCAAAACACCCTCTTTTCACAGGCCATCTTTCAAATACACCACCCATACATGATGTTGCATGCCATAATATTATTACCTTATGGGACAAAGTTGATGCCTGGTACCAAACACTTCTTTTTTCCCTTCATTACATCTACATCTACACGGTTACTCTGCAATTCACACTTAAGTGCCTGGCAGAGGGTTCATCGAACCATTTTCGTACTACTTCTCTATCATTCCATTCTCGAGTGGCGTATGGTAAAAAGGAACACCTAAATCTTTCCGTTCGAGCTCTGATTTCTCTAATTTTATTATAATGATCATTTCTCCCTAGGCAGGTGGATGTCAACAAAATATTTTTGCATTCAGAAGATAAAGTTGGTGATTGAAATTTCATAAATAGATCTCACCATAAAGATAACCGCCTTTGTTTCAGTGACTACCACCCCAAATATCATATCAGTGACACTCTCACCCCTATTGCATGATAACATGAAACGAGCTGCCCTTATTTGCACTTTTGCTATGTCCTCCGTCAGTCCTACCTGGTAAGAATCCCATACCGTGCAGCAATATTCCAGCAGAGGACGGACAAGTGTAATGAAGTCTTTGTTTCGCCTTCCCCACAATATTATCTATGTGGTCTTTCTAATTTGAGTTGTTTGTAATTCCTAGGTATTTAGTCGAATTGACAGCCCTTGGATTTGTGCAATTTATCGTATACCCAAAATTGATCAGATTTCTTTTAGTACCTATGTGGATGACCTCGCACTTTTCTTTGTTTAGTGTCAATTGCCACTTGACAGAAATTCTCTCTAGATCACTACATGAAGTGGCATTACCATATAACTATTTATATTTAATTCTCTTTCCTCGTACTTAGATGGAGTTCACACTGACACACGCAATATCTATTTCTTCATAGGGAAGTTTTCTAAACATATAAGAAACTCATGTAGAGGAAAGAAGGGAAAAGTAGCCAGGGCAGCACAAATGACCACTGCAGATTTTTTGCCATGAACAATGTTGCTGCCTACCGCGGAGCGGTCAAACCAATTCTAATAGACATCAACATTGTCAGTGAATTTGGCAAAGGACGTAAGCTCCTCTATTTTTCAATAAAAAAATTTCTGATTTTCGTCATCTAATGTAAGGTAAGTGACACACATTATTCTTGTTACCTCACTTGTGTGCACAATACCTAATATCAAAGTTTAAATGATGTCTTTTGGCCTAGAAATGCAGTTCCTTGTTGTTTCTGTGGCCACCTTTCCTGACAGTTCATTTTTAATTTATTTACCTCAATGAGAATTAGTAAATTCCATATGTCAAGCTTAGTACTACATATTGACTTCTAAATCCCTTTATATATGAGGAGCAATGTAATAAAAACAGTCAGATGGTAAAAAAGTGAGTAAACTGTTTATTATTTCAAAAGTAATTGCCATAACTGTTAATACACTTATCCCACCGTGAGACAAGATGGCCTTCCATATTTTTGGAGGCCTGGAGAAAGACATTCGTGACAGTCAATTTGCTTTGGATGAAGTTGCGCATGGCTGGGTACAATCATGGCTCCATAAGCAAACATTTTTGCATGATGTCACTGACTGTGTGGTCTCACAGTGGGATAAACGTATTAACATTTGTACTTTTTTTCCATCTGTCTCATTTTCATTTAACTAGCTCTTATACAAAGCTATCATCGGTCTTTTTATAGGAATTTTGAATTGATTTATATTATCTAAAACTGTCATGTTATATTTGGTCTAACAAAATATCTGTTTGCAACTGGACAGCCGTAGCCCCTTGCTATTATTTGAGATGCAAAGGCATCATGTTGCTTAGAAAGTACATCCAGAGATCCAAGAAACAAAAATGAGACCCTGTAGGGACAGAAAATGTGATAGAGGTGATAAAAAATGATAAGATGCCCTTTTCTAGTGCAGCAAAGCAGTGTAATGTTCCACATTATATGCTGAAAAGAGGAGTTATAGGAAAAAAATGGAGATGCAGTAGGTGGTAAAAATATTAAGGAACATTAAAGGAGTGTGTTCAATGAAGGATGAGAAATCCTTAATTATAAGGGATAATTAAAAGCAACCTGCAAAGATTAGCATTCTAGTTGGCAGAATGGAGTAAAACACTGCATCATTTTAACTACGAGTCTGAGGTGGCAGGCAAAAGACTGTGTTGCATACTTTAGAGAACAGCATCATAATATTACATTAGCAACCCGAATCTAATTCAAAGGCTGCAGCACATGTCACTAACTAGGTCAATGTATACAAACTTTCCGATACTCTGAAAACAGTGCAATAAGAACAATTTCAACTTGCTCATTGCATTTATGATGTGGATGAAACTGGTCTTTTGACAGTTAAGTCCAAGAACAGCAATGTATTTCCAGTCAGAGGAAGACACCAAGTCAGTGACATTAATTCAGTTGAAAAATGATTGCTATCCACTTTCACAGTATATGGCGAGTGGTTGTGTGTTGCTATGCTGGTGCCAGATAACAACTACTTTTGCATTGAGTGTCTGGATACCAATGGTATCTTGTTTAGTGAGGCAACACACAGCTTCATATAAGATTCGAATTTACCTTTCGTAAGCACTGTCCATATCATGTAGAGAGCTGTATTTGCCATGACTCACTGATGGTACTATAAGGGTGCATATAGAGGGATTTTGTTTTGTGATCTTATTTTTTGGTGAATGTTAACTTCAGTTCAGTGTTGGACAGAGACTGTGTGTGATTTGTTATCAACTAGAAGGCAGCCTTTAAGAGTTTCTTATCCTGTGTTGCTGTTGTTGGGGTTACATGTTTAACCTTGCTGTTACTTAATACCACTTTCTTACATTTTACCTGTATTAGACACAAATAGTGGAATATCGCAGACAGTCAACACATTTTGGATGATTGCAAAGGTGCCATATATCAATGGTGACATACTTTGTTCATGTTCAGGTTGGTTGACTAATGTAATAAATACATGTGAGTTGCTACTCTCACAGGTTGATCTACTCACCACCCACGGCAGCTGAGTGGTCAGCGCGACAGACTGTCAATCCTAAGGGCAAGGATTCGATTCCCGGCTAGGTTGGAGATTTTCTCCGCTCAGAGACTGGGTGTTGTGTTGTCCTAATCGTCATCATTTCATCCCCATCTACGTGCAAGTCGCCGAAGCTGGCTACTCTTATTAAGCAACAGAACTGTTTTGTAGCAATTTGAAATTTACAGTTAATTTTATTACTGGACAAAACAAATTTGGTTTATGTTCAATTTTTTGTGTCTAATTGATTATGAACTTTATGAATAAAATAGAAAGAAACATCCCACATGGGAAAAATATATGACACTCGAAGGAAGACTTGAACCAAGGACCTCACGTTCCGCAGCTGCTCACGCTAACCACGGGACCACGGCGCTCCCTAATTTTTTTTCCATCTTTCCCTCTCCTTCCCTCTTTCCTGACGAAGCAACTGTTGGTTGCGAAAGCTTGAAATTTTGTGTGTGTGTGTGTGTGTGTGTGTGTGTGTGTGTGTGTGTGTTTTTTTTTATGGTGTCTATGTACCAGCGCTTTCCTGTTTGGTAAGTCATGGAATCTTTGTTTTTGATTATGAACTTTAAGTGATTGGAGGTATCATTAAGGAAAGAGTAATCTGGTAGCATTTATTGTAACATTTGTGTTTTGTGTTTCTTGGATGATGAATGTTGTTATGACATTGATGTACGTAGGCCTGATGATGGCGCAATGTATCACCAAAACCAACCACTTTTGAATATAGAAATTTAAGCACACAGCTGAAGGCAATACCATCAATCCTCCCATTATGGTATGTATATCCACAGGAGGAAATCTCATTGCCACTTTCCTAATATTCTCTAGGAAAAAAAATTTAAAAAAAGAAAAGAAAAATGAGCTTAGAGATGGGGCTCCCACAGAACTGACTTTGCACGCCACCCTAGTGGCTGTTTTATGGAATGGTTTACACACTTTTTGAAACATGCAAAACCAACTGCTCAAGCTTCAGTTCTACATATATTTGATGGCACACTCACCCATATTAAGAACATAAATTTCATTGATAAGGCCAGAGGAAATCATGCAAGTGTTATGTGCTGATCCCCATACTTTTAAGCTGCAAGCTACAATCTTCGGACATGGCACATTTTGAAGCTTTCTACACATGAGTGTGAAAAGTTTGTTCACAAAGATCTGGGAAGAATTGTTACAAAGTTTCAGTAAGTGCTCTCTTGGGGGACAATGACAGCAATGAATGGATTTCAAAAGTGTGGAATTTTTCCTCTAGAACCTAACATGTTTACTAGGGAAGACTTTGCTGCTTCTGAGATAAATGACATTATTTCTCCAATCAGTGGCTCCTCTCAGCACCCAAATGTTGTGCCCTCTTCAAATTACAGTCCCATTTAGCACCCAGCTGATGAACCCTTTTCAAACTTCAGCTTCAGAGAGTTTAAGTGCTAAGTCTTCTTCACGGAAACGTTCCTCTCATCATCTGACCACTGAAGAAAGTCTCATCAACATTCAAATGATATGCAGTTTTCAAGTACATGTTCCCCTCAGTGTCCAAACACTGAAACATCCAACTGGAGAGTTCCACATATGCCCAAAGGATATAAAACCTTTGTCTGAGGCACAGAATTTGACACATAGCTAGACGTATCTACAAAAAGGAAGAACAACAATAATTAGTTAAGTCTATATAAAGCTGTGTTGCCCGAGAAAAAGTAAAGGAGGAGAATTTTTAATGAAAACCGAAATGGGAACTTGAAGAAAACAGGCCATAATGCCAGTACTGAATTTAAGGCACCACAAAATAAAATTAAGAAGACAACATGGAGCCAAAAACTATTAAAATGAAATATTTTACAGAGAGGAAACAGAGAAGTAGCTACCAATGATGGATATAATGTCACAGAGTGTTTCTATTGCAATGAAGAATTTTTAAGATTTAAAGAAAATGAAAATTGGATCAGGCGTTGTAGCTGTAAACACTGGGCTCACAAACAGTGTGCTGGGTTTGAAGACGATGATGATTTGAGTGTGAATTTATTGTCTCATTGAGAATAAACAACAATTTTCGCTGGTTGAGAATTTGTGACTAAAATGTATGGAAATTCAAATTTCAATTGACTTCTTAATCTTCATTATTATTCCATTAAAAGTAATTCATTGTTAAATAAACATTGTAATTTCACATTTGTTTTTATATCAGTAACTTATACAAAAAAAAGACCAGGCACTGCCCACTTTATCCTGTTGAATGAAATGTGCATACGGCATATATGGCCGGGAGTCCCCTTTTAGAGAGTTCTGCCACCTGCCCCTTTTTATTTGATGCCACTTCAGCATCTTGCATGTCAGTGATGATGAAATAATGTTGAGAACAACACAACATATAACCCCCGAGCAGGGAAAATCTCCAAATAGGCAAGGCACTGAAGTTGGACCGCTCACATGTCATTCAGCCATGCTGATCACTCAGCTGTGGAGGCAGATAAGGGGAGCTGGCAATACATAAGCCTTGAGAAAAATGCATACAAGTCATGTAAATTTCTGTTTGTATACTTACAAATATTTGGTGTGATGTCTTATAATACGTAGATTCAAAATGTGTAAAAAGCAAGTTTCTATCAATAACAAAGGATTGGTGAAAATTCATTTTCCCTTAGACTTGCCACTTTACCATAACTTCTCCTATTTTGTTCTTCTGTCCCCTTGTGTTTTAATGCACAAACTAGTTTTAGTTTCCTGAGAACTGTTAGGTATTTTGTGAGCCTAATGTGCTAATTTCTTTCTAGACTGACTGTAACATGTCTAGCTTAAAAATATGCCTCTTTCTCGTAAACACAATCCAATTTGCCTTCCACTTCCAGCTATTCTGTTCTTCCTGCTCCTATTCATGTGCAGGCCTTGATCACTATATCCCCGTCTCGCAGTTGCAGCAGTAAATAAAGCAATGATACAAGACTTCATAGTAGACAAAAGCAAACCTCTCAATACTTTGTTTACATGACTGGCAGTTGATTTAACACAAGAAAAATACTATTGTTTTGCTGTTTCCATTCTCATTCCCTATAGGTAACCTTTAGTGCTGTAAGCTAAATCATACAAGTTATTATAAACTCAAACATATTGTCATCTCCTTTTTGCACTGATAACTTGAATTAAGCTATATGTGTAGTATCACATGTTTTGGAACTGGCAGTATAATTTCAAACTATCCAAAAGGCAAGAATTATGGTGATAAATGAAAATCACTCTACAGAGACAAGCACTTACTTTTCACGGTGTGCATTTTCAGCTTCTTCCTCATCTGGCAAGTGACCAAAAGGTTCAGAAGAGATTGATGCAACACTTGTCAAAATGACACGAGAATCACTGCTTGATGTCAGCACAAGCTGATCGTGGAAATGATTGTATCTTATACTCCACACCCTGAAGAAATAAGTTGTATCTGTCACTAACAATTAAAACATATGAAATCATTTGCTGCAAATTTCTTTTATGGGTTGCTGTTACACTTGAATTGGAATGTACAAGTAAATAAAATTTGTTTCCTGCATACATGATGCTATTTTATTATTATACTAGAGAGGACACACAAAAGTAATATCCACATCCACTTTTGTCATTTTATCTGCCTATTAGATAACATAATTGCAACTGTGACAGTCATACCTTGATATTTATTATAATTATGAAATAAATGATCATGTACCTCAGATTAATGCTTACCAGTGCGAGTGATCTGAGCGAGAAATAACAGGTTCAGTTGCGTTTCGGACATCCCAAAATTTGCTGCACCCATCATCACCACACGTTGCCAGGTAATACTGCTTGTTTGGATTGAAGTCTAGGTCCCTAAGAAACATAGTTTTTTTAATTACATTTGTATTTTGACAGATGGCTGGTCTTTCTTTCTTTCTTTATTCTGCTACCATAAGAACATACTTATAGGCACACCTTACTCTCAGTCTCAACAGTATTTCTTAATCTACATTTTTCTCTCTATGTAGTATACACACAGTGATTATAATGATGATTAAGATTATATTTTGTAGGAATAAGGGATGGGAAGAGAACATTACATTTTCTAGTAACAAGTCCCCCCCCATGCCCCCCCCCCCCCCCCCCCACACACACACACACACACACACACACACACAGAGAGAGAGAGAGAGAGAGAGAGAGAGAGAGAGAGAGAGAGAGAGATACCTGATAAGTTGGCTATGAGCCCCCTCAATGGTCCAAACCTGCTGCAGACCTGCACGGAGATCCCAGCTACGAATGTGGCTGTCATTCGCTGTCACAAATTGTGTGCAGTTGTGATGAGGATTCCATTTACCAGTGGTGAAACGAGGCTGGCCCTTACCTTCCAGCATGCCGACTGACACCATCTGTATGCAAATAGGAAATTAAGATTTTCATCTCTCTGAGCAGAATGGAAAATCTCTCACACTCCTTAGTGCAAAAACCTACACTAACCTAATACATACAGGGAAGCGAACAAAATATTTTACTTCTTGAAGTTGGATTCCATTGGGAATCCTAGAGTTTAAGAAAAAATTATTCATTAGTTGCTATGTTCTTCTGTATTGACGCTATGTTGAAGTAGTTGTAATGTGTGTTTTTATTACATGAGTCTTCAAGACTTCAATATTTGCACTGAAGATGGTGACTGAAATCAATTTGCTGTATCAGATGATTTCAAACCTCTTATGACTGATGCTGCCATTTTTCTTGTTTACTATACATAATATTTTAATTTTCCAAAGTAGATTTGTTTCATGGAGAGGCTACAACAAGCTTGTTAACAAACTCAACTGAGAGGCTAGTTGTTATGGATTTTATAAAATCAGCACAAATATTTTGTACACACAGTATACAGGGTGTTCCAAAACTATTTGTTAAAATTAATACAGGAGGAAGAGAACATCAAAAGAAATATATTTAGTTATGCTAAACACAGTTCCTGACAGCAGTTTCTGTTGCTAGGGATGATTTACATAGAAGGTAGTTTAGCATGCTAATTAAGCAGTGGCATTCACAGAAACTACTCGACGATCAGCCTGTACGCACGCAGTACGTCATCGGATCATTGACAGTTGTGTCTGTTCAAAAATTCCTGGCATGTCCGCAATGGTACCAGCAGTGATGGCAGGTCTAGAAATGAGGTCTTCTTTTGTTTTCACACTGGTTTCATACAACAGCTGCTTCATATGCCGCCAGTGGAAGTAATCCAGACATGTGAGGTTAGGTGACCTGCGTGGCCAGGCCAAAGAACCACCTCAACCGATCCATCAATTCCCAAAGGTGGCTCTCAAATGATCCCTCACTTCAATGCTGAAATAGGCTGGCACCTCACCTCATTGTGCTGGAAGTGGCAACACAACCACAAAGATGAAATACCTCCATCCAATGAGGCAGAATGGAAGAATGTAAGGTCCAATCAGTCTATCACTGAGAATTCCTTCTGACAGATTAACAATGACTCAAGTACCTCATGGATTTACATGTGACAAAACATGTGAATTGTAATCGACACCAACATGATAGCTTACATCATCACCACTAACAAAATGTTCCCTAATATTACAAGTTGACTGCAGAGACTATATGTTCCTCATCAAAATACAGTGTTCATAAATCCCGATTACAAACTTCTAGGACTCGTAAGAGGGAGTGAGTAGACAATATTCTGAATTTGAACCCATGTCTGGAAAACATTTCAAAACATGTTGGTAATGCTACCACTTTTTCAAGTAATTGATTAAGTGTGACCCATTACATCACTTTCTTTACAGTTCCACTGATTAATAACCAAATAAATTGCTTGTGTACTCATTGATGGGTTCTCTTCAATGTGATGCAGTACGGCCTCTTCCAATTTGGGTGTGCGAGGTCTCCTTGGAGCACCGCAGTCGTGCATGCTGATGGTGAAAATACCCTTTCTTGAAGCAGTTGCAAAACTGTGGCAAAAAAGGTATGCAATAGAGGTGGGAGTTGTGAAGAACAATCTTGATAAAGGCAATGAGCAGCTATTCCATTACCATGAGCTTCACCATTCAAAAGGAACATATTGGTGTAGCCTGCATACATGTAGTCAGCATGTTGCTCTAACACTCACAGAAATATGAATGAGTCTTGAACCAGGTCAGAGAGGTAGGACAGATGTCAAATCACATCAGCCAATCTGATATAACCAGCCCTCCAGCGTAACTCCCTGTTGAATATCTACCTAGAAAACATGTTTCCAAATGGCTGTAGTGTGAAAACAGTATGCTTCCATATACAGTTCCTACTCAGGATATTATGTGCGCACTTCCCTCTACGAATCCTAGAAGCTTCTAATGGGAATTTTCAAACACCCTGTACATTTAATTCGCTGTTCTCTACCCTGTATTCAGGTGATAGGGTTCCTTTGGAGTATAGTTTTAATCAGAGACCTCTGCGACTAAGGAAAAAGGGACTAATAACCTTGCTGTTTAGTCCCTTTAATCTACAAACCAACCAACCTACCTCCTGTATCAATTTGAATGAACAGTTTCTGAACACCCTGTACAGAATTCTTATGCATGTATGTTGCCTGTCTGTAATGATTTGAATTGCTTGACACTTTACATACATCATCACATTTATGTTGGTGTAAATTTGTACAGAAACTCAGTTTTTCCAGAATTACTGAAGTTTCTGAAATAAGGTGTTCTGAACATGTGAAATTCTCTGGGATTTAATAGTTTTTGATTTGTCATGTTATTCTGGCTTGAGGTGCAGTTTTATATACAAGGTGTGATCAAAAAGTAACGGCAATTTCTTAATTTTGCATACATCCAATTTTCAATTTATTTATTTATTTTTTGGTACATATGTTCTTAGTGTATGTCTGCATTTTCAGCTCTTTTGAATTAGTTTATTGTTGATAGTCTAAAAAGTTATAAGTGTTTTAGAATGCTCAGCAAATTTTTCCTTTCAGAAAAGATGGATCATAGAACTTGCATTGAATTTTGGTTAAAAAAGTGAGTAAAGTATAACACCACATTCAAAATGTTGATTGTGGCTTTTGGTGAATATACTGTGAGTAAGATAAGAGTTTACAAAAGGTATAAAAGTTTCAAAGTGGGTCGAGAAGATGTTAAAGACAGCTGCAGAAGGTGTCAAAGACAATGACTGCCCTAGATGCCCTAGCACATCAGTTACTGATGACAGTGTGGAAGTAGTAAAGGAAATGGTTCTGGAAAACTGCTGTGTCACCATCAGAGAGGTGGCTGATGATCTCAGCATATCCTTTGGCTCATTCCAAGTAATTTTTTTCAGATGTTTTGGACACGAAATATGTAGCAGTAATGTTTTCAAAAATTTCAAATTTTTACCAGAAACAATATCATGTAGACATCACTCAGGAATTGCTAAATGAAATTGACAATGACTCAGAACTTCTAAAGGAGGTTATAACAGGTGACAAAACATGGGTATAAAGGTATGATGCTGAAACAAAGGCCTAATCTTCCCAGTGGAAGCTGCCTGAAGAGACAAGATAAAAAAAAAATTCTAAAAGTTCCAATTGCATGTGAAAGTTCTTCACAGTGTTGTCTTCAATTACAATAGGATAGTGCATCGATTGCTGCCTTCTGGACATACAGTGAAATTATGCACTGTTTCCATGATGCAATCAAAAGAAAACTACTGGAATTGTGGCAAAACCTCTCAAAGAAATTGTATCACAATAATGCTCCCCCTCACACCTTAATAACTGTTTGTGGTTTTTTGGCAAAAAACAAAACCATTACATTGCCTCAGCCACCGTATTCACCAGAAATGGCCCCTGCGACTTCTTTCTACTCCTGAGGCCGAAGAGAACCATAAAAGAACACTGTTTTGCCAAAGTGACAATTTAAAAACAGAATTGCTAAAGGAGCTGAACACCATAATGAAAAGTGAGTTTCAGAAGTGCTTCCAAGGTTGGAAAAAAAAGTGCTGGCACAAGAGTATTATATCTGAAGTGGATTACTTTGAAGGGAACAAAGCTGATATTGCCAAATGAATAAAGATTCTTTAAGAAATCAAAAATTTCTGCTACTTTTTGATTACATCTCATATCTTAAATGTAATATAAACACCAAATAATTATCTCTAGGCATCATTCTGAATACATTATTTGTAGAACAGAAATTAAGAATTCTGTACATTATTTTCTCAAGCAAACAATCATTGTAACTTCTTTGTCATTCAGTGAAGTCTTCCTGTGCTTGTACTGAAAGATGGGTAGTAAGTTTTAAACAAATTATAATCCGGCAGGGCCTATTTTAAAATACTGAACACTGTTTGCTCTGGTTGCAGTGTAGGTCAAAATTTTTAAATGTGAGCATCTGTCAAGAAAAAGTGAGCTCAAAGAATTGAAACTTAGAAGTGAAACACATCAGGAATACCTTACTTGAACTTTCTGCAATATCCCAAACAACAAACTGATTGTCCACAACTGTAACTGCTCTTTTGCCATCTGTTGGATGGAAGTCTGTCACTTTCACTTCTTTCCCATACTGTTCTGTATCAAAATTGCACAGAAGTTCGAGTGCTGGAGCAAGCTGGTCACCAGTACCTGTTGCTGATGTATTTTTAAAAGGAATTTTCCACAATGCAGTCCGCATGCAGCATGTGTCTTCTGAAAAATTTAAGGTAGTGCGCTCAGTGAATAACTAAACATAAAATGGTGCATTCACAATGGGAAAAATATGAGTAGAATTACCATTAAGTGTGTTGTAGCATGTTGCAATTACATTTGCATCAGCTGGTGAAGCTGTTAGAGACCACACTTCACCCTCTGCGTGTTGATATACTTCTGTTGAAAGTGCACCATTTTCTTCATTAACTTCAATAATGTGAACTTGGTTGTGAGAAAACTTGATTGACTGAGTACCAACCATAAATCTAACATTATCTGATTCTGCAACTTGTGATGCCAGGGCTCTTGCCTACAATAGGTAATATATTTATTACTGACTAAATAAATACAAGCTACTTCTGCGAAATTTAAAAAACGGGAATGACAGGCAGTAACAACACAGATGCATTACTGTAGCAGTGCACTTACAATATACTGTGACTTCTCCATTGTGTGCTGCTGTTGGTAACTGTTGGTGCAATGAATAATGGAAAGTGAAGACAACGAATCATGAGTTGGCTGTCAGTTAGCCGTTCAGAATGCTTGTTCATAATTTTCTAAGGTATGTAAACAAAGTTGGCTGGTATTTTGTTCTATTAGATCAGAATTTAACTACGTCATTGGAATTTTCAGTGAAATCAGAAATAAGGGATACAAGTATGATATTGCCATGACAGACGGGTATCTTGGGCTATGCTGAACAGTAATCTACAACAGCAATCGTATTTTGGGGCTGAGATTCATTGGCTTCACCAACTCACAACTAAATTATCACTTGTTTCTATTGACCTCACTGTCGAGGGGACATTAAATCCTAATCTTACTTCCAACCTAACCTAGGCCTTGGGCTCTGCTACAGGTCGGTCTTTCTGTCAGCACATGTAGTTTTCTTTCCTACTCCCTTATTGAAAACGAAACAATTTGCATATTCCACTGAAAGAAATCACTAGATTCGATCATTCTCACCGGCTACTGTATACTATCATCCAATTGGTTATGACTGATGGAAACCAATTACCAATAACAACACATGGCAGAAGAGCCTGATACACCGTAAGTGCACTTTACCTGAAAGATTTCTTTTTTCAGTGTCAGAAAATGGGAAGAAATATGAAAAACACAAGGATGAAGATTTAAGAATATTAGTGTTTAGCAAGAAGTGGTGGTGCACATTGTCCAGTGAGTATCAACTCATATTTTTAAATATTAACCTTCACTGCTAAAACACTTAATGAAAACATATCTCAACTAACGTCACACTTGCAGCAATGGAAAACGGGGTATATATGCTTGTGTAGTACAATTTAATAGCAAAAACATGTCATATTATCAGCCTTGACAAAAGCATCCAGAAATAAAATTTGATGTTTGCCATAATTGATATATTTTTCTAATCTGTATCATATTCCTGTGTCCAACATTTCACTGTAAGATACGCAGGTTCTGAAATGTTATGTTTGTACATTGTCTATTCTGTGGTTCCTCCAATAAGAAACTACAGGCTGAATGGCAAAGCATTGTAAATCATATGCATGGGAAGCTGAAGTCAAAATACAATGGTGATTATACATATTTGATTAATTACAATGTGAAATGAATGTAATTATGTATGTTATTGAGGTACAATAAAATAAGTAAAAAAAAAAAAAAAAAAAAAAAAAAAAAAAAAAACACCAAATTGTGTATTAGATTTCCAGAATAATCAGTATGCTCCAAAATCTGGTTGAGTGACAAAAACTAAGAAAATAAAAATTAGTACAAAATTAATGAGAGACGTATATGCTGTGAACACCTCAGTGATGTACTAAGAATGGCCCATGGTATGCTCATAATTTCTTCAGATCTTTGAACTGACTTCCTCTGCCAGTTACATGGGACCTATAGTTCTTATTGGACTGTGGACCACAGTGAAACTTGCAAATTTTCACATAAACAAATTATTGGCAAAGATTAAATAAGTGACAGACAAAAGCTTAGGACTAACTAGGAATTGAACCCCAGATCATTGAGTTTATAATATGACACTTACCTAATTACCTTACCCAGATTCACTAAAGTTACTTATGTAAAACCAAACTTTACAATATCTACCACATCTTAGTTGTACCATCAAGTAGCATGGCAGTTACAGTCTCTCATGAATATGCAAGTAGAATATAAATATGCACAGAATTTAATTGTCACTCATTAACCCTTTTCCCCCTGTTGCTTTGCCAATATACAATATTCCATTTTTAATTTTCTAGATGTTTTCAAAAGTATCTCTCATATATTCCCCCTTTCTTTATCCAAAAAAATGAGGAAAAATACATTGCTTTTACTAGGTCAAATTAATTTTCTTTATTTTGCACATGTGATATTAGTGACTGGTCAGCTAACCAGCAGGGGTGGCAAGATAGGGCGAGTGAAGTCTTTCGACAGATGACTCAGTGACTGTACTCCTTTGTCTTGTGCAACTGCCGAGTCACCCGTCAAAGACCTGTCCCACACTATCCCTTCTTGCTGTTTGCTTACAACTCTTCTCCTTCCCCATCTCTATCAGCCTGAGCAACTACTCTCAGTAATCGATAATCAGTACTGCTGTAGCCATGGGAATGTGTGTTTTGGTGTCTACATGGTTGTGTGTGTGAGATTGTGTGTACCTTTGCTAGAAAAAGAGCAAGAGCTCAAAAGATAGTGGTAATACCATTTTCTGTTAACATGCACTATGTTTTGGGTATGTTGACTGTTTACTTATATATGGATTCAGAATCTTATTTCATTTTCGACAATAGCTACACTCCTGGAAATGGAAAAAAGAACACATTGACACCGGTGTGTCAGACCCACCATACTTGCTCCGGACACTGCGAGAGGGCTGTACAAGCAATGATCACACGCACGGCACAGCGGACACACCAGGAACCGCGGTGTTGGCCGTCGAATGGCGCTAGCTGCGCAGCATTTGTGCACCGCCGCCGTCAGTGTCAGCCAGTTTGCCGTGGCATACGGAGCTCCATCGCAGTCTTTAACACTGGTAGCATGCCGCGACAGCGTGGACGTGAACCGTATGTGCAGTTGACGGACTTTGAGCGAGGGCGTATAGTGGGCATGCGGGAGGCCGGGTGGACGTACCGCCGAATTGCTCAACACGTGGGGCGTGAGGTCTCCACAGTACATCGATGTTGTCGCCGGTGGTCGGCGGAAGGTGCACGTGCCCGTCGACCTGGGACCGGACCGCAGCGACGCACGGATGCACGCCAAGACCGCAGGATCCTACGCAGTGCCGTAGGGGACCGCACCGCCACTTCCCAGCAAATTAGGGACACTGTTGCTCCTGGGGTATCGGCGAGGACCATTCGCAACGGTCTCCATGAAGCTGAGCTACGGTCCCGCACACCGTTAGGCCGTCTTCCACTCACGCCCCAACATCGTGCAGCCCGCCTCCAGTGGTGTCGCGACAGGCGTGAATGGAGGGACGAATGGAGACGTGTCGTCTTCAGCGATGAGAGTCGCTTCTGTCTTGGTGCCAATGATGGTCGTATGCGTGTTTGGCGCCGTGCAGGTGAGCGCCACAATCAGGACTGCATACGACCGAGGCACACAGGGCCAACACCCGGCATCATGGTGTGGGGAGCGATCTCCTACACTGGCCGTACACCACTGGTGATCGTTGAGGGGACACTGAATAGTGCACGGTACATCCAAACCGTCATCGAACCCATCGTTCTACCATTCCTAGACCGGCAAGGGAACTTGCTGTTCCAACAGGACAATGCACGTCCGCATGTATCCCGTGCCACCCAACGTGCTCTAGAAGGTGTAAGTCAACTACCCTGGCCAGCAAGATCTCCGGATCTGTCCCCCATTGAGCATGTTTGGGACTGGATGAAGCGTCGTCTCACGCGGTCTGCACGTCCAGCACGAACGCTGGTCCAACTGAGGCGCCAGGTGGAAATGGCATGGCAAGCCGTTCCACAGGACTACATCCAGCATCTCTACGATCGTCTCCATGGGAGAATAGCAGCCTGCATTGCTGCAAAAGGTGGATATACACTGTACTAGTGCCGACATTGCGCATGCTCTGTTGCCTGTGTCTATGTGCCTGTGGTTCTGTCAGTGTGATCATGTGATGTATCTGACCCCAGGAATGTGTCAATAAAGTTTCCCCTTCCTGGGACAATGAATTCACGGTGTTCTTATTTCAATTTCCAGGAGTGTATTACAACATGACTTAAATTTATGTTTAACTTTGGTGTATCTATCTTGAGGATGGTCTCTGCTTTCCTCTGTCCTGTGGCCCTTCCTTAATCTTCAGGTAACTACATCTGTTGTAATCTCCCCCCCTCCCTCTCTCCCCCTCCGAAGTCTTTCCATCAATGATTCTTCACTGCATACAAATCTTTACATTTGTGTCCCAGCCAAGATGTTTCCTCATTCTTATAACTACCAACAGTTTTCTTTGCTCTCCCATTCTTATAAGTACTTCTTCATTCACCATTCAAACTGCCCTTTTCAATTTAGCATCTTCTCTATAGGCACATGTTGAAACTACCCGAGTATTTTTCGTCTTTCTTTTTGACTCTTCATTAGTCGCATATAATCTACACTCACAGCAAAACACTTGACGAATCTCTTTCTTAATTTCATCAGAGTTTTTTGCTGTCAACAAGCATTACATCTTTTTGTCATATTGAACACTGATATTTATTCATACTTTTGACCTTGATATCAGCAAAGTATGAGGGTTGCCCAGAAATTTTTTTTCTCAGCTGAAAACGATGGTACGAATGCGAAATGTTACGTATGTATTATATGAAGTCTCCTGAGTGAGCGTGCCACATTTTTGGCACTTCCGACAAGTAGTGTAGCTGCAGGACTGTTTCAAAATGGTGTCTGTAGGTGATGTATGTTACAAGCAACGTGCTGTCATTGAATTTCTCACTGCAGAAAGGCTTGTGCACAGTCTATGGAGCATCTGCTGTCGACAGAAGTACAGTTAGTTGTTGGGCACGGAGGGTGAGGTCATCAGAAGGTGGTTCGGCGGAGCTCCACGATTTACAGTGGTCGGGAAGACCATTCATGGCTGTCACACCTGACCTAGCCCCCTCGGACTTCCACTTGTTTGGGCCATTAAAGCATGCCATTCGTGGAAGACAATTTGAAGATTATGAGGAGGAGATTCACAAAGTGAAGCACTGGCTCCGCCAGCAGGACAAGGATTGGTACCAACAGGGCATACACGCCCTTGTTTTGTGCTCGTGGAAGGCCATAGAACAGGGTGGAGATTATGTGGAAAAATAGGGTGTGTAGATAAAACTCCATTCTTCCATGTGTGTAATTCTCATTACGTTCAATAAAGAATCGTTGACGAAAAAAATGCGGTGCACTACTTTCTGGGCAACCCTCGTAATACTTTTACATCCTGTTAGAAATGCATTCTTTTTATGAAATATCAGTTAATCTTTCCAGTAATACTCTCCAAATTCAAGTAGTGTAGATGGTCAGCAATGTCATCAAAATACCTGTGATTCAGTGCAAAGGGTGGTTGTGAGACAATAGCACTGCTCGGTAATGCACAGGCACTGTTTTTGTTGCATACTCTGACTGAGTGTACTATGTGGTGCACTGCATATTAATTTGTACAGTTGGCTAGATGCAGTTGATGCAAAATGAGAGATTTACTTTTTCGTAAGTTGCCAACTGTACGAGTAAAGACGTCTCCAAGCAAGTTCTAATGCAAACTGCAGTGTGTTAGGAGTACCATAACTAACAGCAAAACTAAACTGACAAGGTGTGCAAGCATATGATAATAGAAGTGAAAATGTATCAATAAATATGAGTCTGCAGAGAGAGTTGTGACATAATCGTGACTGTGTGATTATGAACCACCACTAAGTTCAGTATGAAATATTATCATAGTTGCTACAAATATATTTAAAATGTACAATTTTCAAATAAATACCCATGTCATTGGGCTCAAATTTCACTTATGTCCTTGATGGAATGTTGGGAAATGTGGTACATGCTTAATGGAGTGCCAGTTAAGTTTGGCTAATGATATAAGTTGACTTCTTAATGTGCTAGTGTGGTCCAAGATCAATAAGTTGAGAAGGACTTTTACCTTGGTATTCGAGATCACCTGACCTCACACGTTTGGATTTGTCTGTCTGTGATCATTTCAAATGTGAAGTGTGAGGATGACACAAGGAATACTGCCTTTAACAGGTATGAGTGTAAATTGTAACATGTTATGTGCTGGGCTAGTATTGTATTTTTTCTTGGTCAAGCCACAGGTGAAACTTGTTCCTAATTAGATGAAGATATAATCAGAAAGTTTACATTTCAAATAAATGTGTACTAACTACAAGAATATTTCATACTGAAGTAAAAAACCACACTTCACTATTATCCTACAAGCAAACAATGGAAACTCAAGGTAGGAATATCAACAATGTATGAAAAGATAGACTGCTGTTTACCGTAAAGATAACACACTAAGTTGCAGACAGGCACAATAAAAAGACACTTACGAATAAGTTTTTGGCCACAGCCTTTTTTTGGAAAAAGAGAAACATACACCATTCATTCACTCAAGCAAGCACACCTGATCACCAACCCTGGCAGCTCTGACTCGAGCTTCCAGAGCTGGTGGTCATGTGTGCATGAGATGTGCTTGCTTGTGTGAATGAATGGTATGTATTTCTCTTTTACCAACAAAGGCTATGGCCAGAAGCTTATGTGTAATTGTCTTTTAATTGTGCCTGTCTGCAACTTAGTGTGTTATCTTTGCGGTAGGTAGTGCTCTATCTTATCCTACAAACAGTTCTACCACAGGCCTATGTTTACTGAAATGTTTTTGCTTGTGTTACTGTAGACTAGGGTCAGAACAGATGAAGCCATTGCTAGTAAGAGACTTAGCAACTTTGACTGTTCTTATCATTTCCCTGCATTTGTAACATTTCATACTCTATCAGTACCCAATACTTATGAAGAAAAGCCAGAGAATATGTCATGTCAAACATCTCTTCATTCAACATATAATTCTTATACTGAACTGTCAATTCATCTCAATGAAATGTCCAAGAGCAATGACAAATACAAGATGTAAATTAGGAATAACAGAGTACCAAACAACTTTCTGGATACTGAAACTTATTAAAAGAGGGTACTACATCAAGTAAAACATGGTTCAAAATACCCTCTTCTCACATAGCAACTTTCAAATACACAACACTTACATGGTGTGACGCACTACAACATCATTACATCACTAGTGAAATGTGAAACCCAGTACCAAAACATTCAGTTGGCACATATGCTACACCAAAGAGTTTTCTTTCGGGAGGACATTTGCAATTAAGAAAGAAGAAAATAATTACCAAGACATTCGGAGAATCATTGCATTTGTAAAAGCAGCTGTCACTAACTAAACATAAAACATTTATGAGGGACACACAGGTTTCATAAAGGGAAAGAGGCAAGTGCATGAAGTCAGAATAGAATAGAAGTTCATTGTCTCGTAACATACAATTTCAAGCCATTGTCTGAATATACAGGAGACTGAACAAAACACAAAAACTGGTTTACAATTTTCCTTATAATAACAGTAATATAATATATGGTACTGAATAATTACTTAATTAAGCAATTAATAATTTTTCTTCAAAAGTAACAAACTTTAAAAACTTAACAGTTCTAAGTACTTGCTCTCTCCTGCTCAAATTTTCAGGTTGTCATTTATTAATTCTTCTACTGAATAGTAACATTTCTGCACTAGTTTTTCACATAAGGATTTTTTCAGTGTTTCTAAATTTATGCAGAGCAATTCTCTTCCTTTCACTTTGTTATAAATTTTCATACCCATATAATATGGAGTTTGAGCATAAAGTTTTAAATGGTGGATGGACAGCATAAAATTATTTTGATTTCTGGTGTTATAATTGTGTTGAAAATGATTTGCTACAAATAAATTGGGGTCATTGTTACAAAGATAATCAGCTCATATATGTATAGTGAGGGAACACTGAATATACTTAGATTTTTAGGAGTGGGTGACATGATTTTCTTCACTCTACATTGTGCATAATTCTAAAGATGGTTTTCTGAAGTTTTAGTATTCGACACATATGATTTGAGTTGCCCCAAAATACAATTCCATACCTTGTTAATTACTCAAAGTATCTGTGGTATACTACTTTTCTTATGCCCATACTGGTAGCATTGTACAACATCCTGTCTGCAAATGCTAGGCTATTTAATTTATTTGCAAGGTACTGTATATGTGATCCCCATCATATATTTTTATCTAGTTGCATTCCTAGGAATTTCACATGGCTACTTCCTGCAAATCCTGGTTTCTGTGACTGACCGGAAGATCATTTAATTTAGCTTGATTTGTTTTAAACTGCATTAACTGAGTCTTTCCATGTTTAATTTTAACCCATTTAAATCAAACCAGGTATCTATGTTTTCTAAAGTATTTAATACAGTTTGAGGAATTTGATCAGTGCTGTTACTTTCAATTATTAAAGATGTGTCATCTGCAAATAAAACTGAGTGACACTCAATATTAAGTGACAGATCATTTATGTAAAACAGAATTGGACCTAAGGCAGAACCTTGAGGTACTCCATGTGAAATGGTTTTCCATTTTGAAGTATCTACCTTGATTTCAGAAGTATCATGGCCTCTACCTGTGGCACCTGTATCAGCTTTGATCGCCAACCCTAATGCCTTTGATTTGTTCTCACTATCCAATATAAATCTATTATTTGCCAGTTCTTTGGCTGCCATTACAACATTTTTTTAAAATCTTTTTGTAATCTTTTACATAGGTAACAAAATCAGAACTTTTGTTATGTTTTAGTTCCCTACGTAGCCGTATTTTTCTTGCACTAGAGATTTTTAGTCCTTCAGTAATCCACATTACTTTATTTCCTACTTTTCTATGATGTACAATAAGGGGGAAAGTTTCATTAAAAACACGTAGGCAGTTTTCCAAGAAAGTAGCAAAATTTTATTTTATACCAAAGTGCTTTTCACTCCACAATGTTCCTACCAGTCAACTTCCTTCGGGTCAAGCATAGTGTTCGATACTAGTCATCAGCTTTGACCAGTGACATAATATTAATGGTTGCTGTGACATTTCCTTTTGATATATATTTTTCACTACTTGATTGTTAGGTTGGTGACGCCAACCAATGTGAAAGCAAAAATCCTAGTTTTTTGACAGACTGATCTGTAGCTTAGCCCAAGGTCAAAGTTAAGTGGGAAGGTGACACTTGGTTGTGTCTTGGTGAAGCCAATGAACATGAAAGAGGAAGAAAACTAATTATGGTGACAGACTGACCTGGTTGCTTAGCCAGAGATCTAGGATAGTTTGGAAGGTGATAGTTTGATTGAGAGTTGGTGAAGTCAAAAAATGTGACAACAACAAAAAACCCTGGTTGGGGTGACAGACTGATCTGTAGCTTGGCCCATTTAAAAAAATAGCCACTAACATGATGACATCTTGGGTTGTTGGATGTTCTGCCGGATATCAGTGTCGTACTTGCACGATATTTCGGTCACGTAGCTCGTAACCTCCATCAGGTGCGAACTGAGGCTGCTCCTCGAGTGGACCTGGTCCAGTATTTATGCCTATGGCCTTCCCCCTCCACCAACAGGTGCAGGCGCTTCCTCTGTGGTCTGCGCCCATTCCCTGCGACCTGCTGGAGCGTTGCTGCTCCGTTTTCCGTCCGCTGCGGTTCTAGGTGTTCCCTCTGCGGTCCACGCCCACCAAACCCGCTCCCGGGGCTTTCATTCACACAAACAGAAGAACCAGAGACATGGAGATGGAAAACGAGCCCCTGACGGACTGCCAGGTGCACCAGACCGAAGATGGTACACCCAGAAGTGGAACTGGTGGGCGCGGACCGCAGAGGGAACATCCAGAGCACAGCGGACGAAAAACGTAGCGGCAACACTCCAACAGGTCGTGGTGAGCGGTCGCGGACCGCAGGGGGAACGATTGGTACCCCAGACCGTAGATGAAACCCCAGGAGCGGGTTTGGAGGGCGCGGACCGCAGAGGGAACACCTAGAACCACAGCGGACAGAAAACAGAGCAGCAACGCTCCAGCAGGTCGCAGGGAATGGGCGCGGACCACAGAGGAAGCGCCTGCAGCCGTTGGTGGAGGGGGAAAGCCATAGGCATAAATACTGGACCAGGTCCACTCGAGGAGCAGTCTCAGGTCGCACCTGATGAAGGTTATGAGCTACGTGACCGAAGTATCGTGCAAGTACGACGCTGATATCCGGCAGAACACCCGACAACCCAAGATGTCATTAGATCACCGGGAAAGCCTGAAGAGTTACACTAACATGATGTTTCCTACTTCAGCGATCAAAGCTGATGACTAGTATCGTACTTCCTTTTTATCCCTTTCTTTCAAGATATACTATTCTTTCAGCTTCTTGTAGCAGCAAACATGCATTCGTATTATACATTTGCCATCAATTTCAGAATACAGTAGTAAATATGCATGGTAATAGATGCGCGCTGTAGGTAAGAGCTGTCATTTTCTTGATGTCCTTCTCAACAGCAGGAACCAGACTCTGGAATAACCTCCCACATTATATTAGGGAACTGAATAACATCTCCAGCTTCAGAAAATGGTTAATGACATAGTTACTAAAGCAATAGTAAGGATCACCATTATCCCTATATGAGCTTGTTATGCTTGTACATCCCTCTTTCCAACGTAATCTTAACTTATTTCACAGTATTCTTAACGAGTGCTGTCTCCTTAAATTTCCTTTTCCCCAGAACTCACTATATTAGAGAACACCTATTTTGTACACCTGTAAATTCTTGTTATAACTGCTACTATGACATTTGTTGTTACTCTCTTTATTATTGCCATTATTTTTATTATTACTATTATCACTATCAGTGATGACAACTGCAGTAGTACAACAAGTAGTGCCAGTATTAACTTTAATCATTCACAGTCAGTATAATTTACTCACACTACAACCCCAGACTAGTTGTCATATTAAAATTGTTATTTCTCAGGTAACTATGATCTAAAAGATGTTTTGCATATGTGAAACCCTGGTCTGATGTAAGAGAGGGTCTGATGGCGCTAATCAGATCAGTTTAAATAAATAAAGAGCTAAGGCAAAATACCATTGAGACATCCAACAAGTTTAACATAAACTCAGATTTCTGACAAGGTGATGCTATTTCACCATTTCCATTCAACACAGTGCTTGAAAAGTCCTCCATGAAATAAACAGAAATGTGAAAGATGCCAGTCTGAATGGTGGAACCTGTACTATATGTATGTCACAAGGAATCATGACAGTTTGTGTACATGTCAGCTGGCTCTGATGCTACAGCCTGAACTACAAATATTGGGCTATTTATCATACTAATAATAAGACACCTGATGTTTGCCACTAGGACTTTGTTATTCATGTTGCACATGCACACAGAACACTTTCTTCTTATGGGTGCTCCTCTGAAAATGGACAACTCATGATATGATTATTATAGATAAGTATATGAAGATGGTATCACAGCCTTGGCAAAGCCTAAAGCAGAGCTGGCGGAGAGAGTGAGGCATCTATCCTACAGTGCTCCTGGCTCAGTCGCTGCAACTAAAACCTGGAGATAGAGAACGATGGGGCAGATTGTTACCTGATGCACTACTTTCATTGAAAATGAAGTGAAAGCATATAATGCACAACTATTGTACTGTACTGATCTGATAACTTGATTAACAAGTCAATTGATAACAAAATTTTGTAGTGTAATGTATTGAAAAGCTCACTAGGGTATTTGATATGACACTCATGGTTCAAGAAATAGAAGAGCCAGGAACAATCTAAAATGATGCAACACCCTACTGTCCAGGAATTGAAAGTAAGAAGATTTTGATGGGCAGGATATGTTACTCACATGTGGGTGGCTGCATGAATTCATAAAAGACCTATGGCAGAAAGGCACTGAAGATAACTGTTACTGGAGGCAGAATAATGAAATTGGCACATGACCTACCAAGTCAATGAGCACCATTAAGTAAATTACTGTGTATGAAAAAAACATTTTCTAGTGAACACTACCACGATCAGGTAATACTCTGAAAAGTGGGACATCATCATGTATTATGTAGATGCCACTGTGATGTTTTTGTTTGTATGCTACAGTTATAATCATGTCATTTGTGTGTTTTAATTACTATGCTTTTAGTTCCCTTATTAGCTTAGCTCATTTTGTCTACTAGACTTACATTTGTCTAGCAGAAATGGTGCTTACACTGGTCTAGCAGAAACGTTGATCCATTGGAGGAGGGCAGGGGGGAGGAGACTGGTTTGAATTGTGTGCCTATCACACCTAGTTAGGTCTAATGGAAATAACAAGCATATAAAACAACTGTGATCCTGTCTTTCCACTTTGACCATTGACTTCACCATAAGCACTTTTGTCACAGACAGAATCATTGCAGGTCAGATTGGAAGCTGGCAGTTTGAGAGTTGGCAAAACCAATGAACATGTCAGGACAGTTTTTGCATTCTTTAGTTACATTAACATCTCCAATGAAAACCTCATTTTTCTCCTTGTGGTCTGATAGAAGAACATGAACGATCAAAAGCTCTTGTTCCCATGGCTCTCCTGTTCATTTTTGTGTAGCTTAAGTTTTTGCTTTGTTAATGACCTCGACCACTACCTCTCTCTTAAGGTGCTTATTTCCTCCATGTTAATAATACCATCAGTCTAGTGGCATGACATCATGTTGCTTACTAACCCCACAAACTTTATGTAAATTACTTCAAGTAAGGATTAAATTATTTTAAATACAGCCAAGTGCACAACTGGAAACATAAAAATAAGCACAAATAAAGCCGAAAAAATCGTCATGAAAAACAAACTTTTTTATCATTCTATGTAATTTAAATACTTTCTACTTCTTTGCTGACTCCTGTAATACCATATAGATATGTTAAACATGAGTCAATGTCTAATTCATTATGTCCACATGCACAAACTTCAAAGCACAGTGACATGCAAGACAGATGATATGTCCCATTGTACCAGTTAATAGCATTTTTTCCCGTTCTATTCAAGTATGGAGCATGAGAAGAATGATTGTTTGAATGCCTCAGTATGTGCTGTGATTATTCTGATCTTGTCCCCACAATCAATATGTGAGCAATACATAGGGGGTTGTAGTATATTATTAGAATCATCATTTAAAGCTGGTTCTTTAAACTTTGTAGCAAACTTTCTCGGAATAATTTATGTCTATCTTCATGACACTGTCAGTACAGTTTCTTCAACATCACTGTAACTCTTCCCCTTGGTTCAAATAAACCTGTGACAACTTGTGTTGCCCTTCTCTGCATATGTTCTGTGTTAAGTTGTATCATACAACCGGGGGACTTATACAAACAGTAAAATCATCTTATAAAATTCTTAATTGTGGAGTCCCTCAGGGAAGTATTATTGGGCCTTTTCTGTTCATTGTGTACATCAATGATATAATAATTCCAAAAAATGCAGACCTTGTGAATTATGCCGACGACACCTCCTTCATAAGCTGGGACCCTACAAAACAGCTAGCAGTGCAAAATAATATGAAGAACACTAGCCTCATCACAGAATATGTGACTAAAAATAAATTGGCATTAAATAAGGAAAAGACAATTCTAATAGAGTTTATGCTAAATTACAAATCAAGACAAGTGGATACTGAGCCAGAGTTATCAATTGAAACAATTGATAAACATAAATTCCTGGGTATTATAGTTGATGAACATCTTACATGGAAGGAGCACATCAGCTATATGTGTAAAAAAATCTTGTGTAATACCTACCTGCTAAAACGCCTTTCTAGCATAATAGCATCACCAGTCTTAAGACAAATCTATTTTGGTATTATACACTTCCACCTACAATATGGTATTGAGTTTTTGGGTGGGGCACCAACGGTATACATGGATAGGGCTTTTAGAGCCCAGAAGAGTGCAATTAGGATAATAGTGAATATTAGTAAACGTCAATCCTGTAGAGAATATTTCAAACAACCAATCATAATCCATTTTCTGCTGGAAGATTTATTTACAACAGACTGCCAAATACCATAAAAATATTAAAAGGAAACATATTTAAAATAAAATTAAAGTAGCTGTTAATTGCTAAATGTTTGTAGTCCATCAAGGATTTTTAATGTTGTATGTACTTTATTTCTACTACTAAACTATTATTATTGTTCATGTATGTACTGACTGACTGTGTCCATGACTGTTAAAGTTCTTATGAACAAATAAACCATTATTATTATTATTATTATCATCCCCTGTTAGTCCTATTTGGTATGGGTCCCACACACTTGAGCAATATTCTAGAATGGGTCACACGAGTGATTTGCAAGTAACCTCCATTGTACACTAATTGCACTTCCCTAGTATTCTACCAACAAACTGAAGTCTACCACCTGCTTTACCCACAATTAAGACAATGTGATCATTCCATTTCATATTTGTATGAGTTGGCCGATTCCAATAATGACTCATTGATATTAGAGTCATAGGATAGTAGGCTTTTTCATTTTGTGAAGTGCACAATTTTACATTTCTGAACATTCAGAGAAAGTTGCCAGTCTCTGCACCACGTTGAAATCTTATCACAATCTGACTGAATATTTGTGTAACTTGTTTCAGACACTACTTCATTATACAGGGTGTTACAAAAAGGTACGGCCAAACTTTCAGGAAAAATTCCTCACACACAAATAAAGAAAAGATGTTATGTGGACATGTGTCCGGAAACGCTTAATTTCCATGTTAGAGCTCATTTTAGTTTCATCAGTATGTACTGTACTTCATCGATTCACCGCCAGCTGGCCCAATTGAAGGAAGGTAATGTTGACTTCGGTGCTTGTGTTGACAAGCGACTCATTGCTCTACAGTACTAGCATCAAGCACATCAGTACGTAGCATCAACAGGTTAGTGTTCATCACGAATGTGGTTTTGCAGTCAGTGCAATGTTTACAAATGCGGAGTTGGCAGATGCCCATTTGATGTATGGATTAGCATGGGGCAATAGCCGTGGCGCGGTAAGTTTGTATCGAGACAGATTTCCAGAACGAAGGTGTCCCAACAGGAAGATGTTCGAAGCAATTGATCGGCGTCTTAGGGAGCACGGAACATTCCAGCCTATGGCTCGCGACTGGGGAAGACCTAGAACAACGAGGACACCTGCAATGGACGAGGCAATTCTTCGTGCAGTTGACGATAACCCTAATGTCAGCGTCAGAGAAGTTGCTGCTGTACCATGTAACGTGGACCACGTCACTGTAGGGAGAGTGCTACGGGAGAACCAGTTGTTTCTGTACCATGTACAGCGTGTGCAGGAACTATCAGCAGCTGATTGGCCTCCACGGGTACACTTCTGCGAATGGTTCATCCAACAATGTGTCAATCCTCATATCAGTGCAAATGTTCTCTTTACGGATGAGGCTTCATTCCAACGTGATCAAATTGTAAATTTTCACAATCAACATGTGTGGGCTGACAAGAATCCGCACGCAATTGTGCAATCACGTCATCAACACAGATTTTCTGTGAACGTTTGGGCAGGCATTGTTGGTGATGTCTTGATTGGGCCCCACGTTCTTCCACCTACGCTCAATGGAGCACGTTATCATGATTTCATATGGGATACTCTACCTGTGCTACTAGAACATGTGCCTTTACGAGTACGACACAACATGTGGTTCATGCACGATGGAGCTCCTGCACATTTCAGCCGAAGTGTTCGTACGCTTCTCAACAACAGATTCGGTGACCGATGGATTGGTAGAGGTGGACCAATTCCATGGCCTCCATGCTCTCCTGACCTCAACCCTCTAGACTTTCATTTATGGGGGCATTTGAAAGCTCTTGTCTACGCAACCCCGGTACCAAATGTAGAGACTCTTCGTGCTCGTATTGTGGACGGCTGTGATACAATATGCCATTCTCCAGGGCTGCATCAGCGCATCAGGAATTCCATGCGGTGGAGGGTGGATGCATGTATCCTCGCTAACGGAGGACATTTTGAACATTTCCTGTAACAAAGTGTTTGAAGTCACGCTGGTACATTCTGTTGCTGTGTGTTTCCATTCCATGATTAATGTGATTTGAAGAGAAGTAATAAAATGAGCTCTAACATGGAAAGTAAGCGTTTCCGGACACATGTCCAAATAACAAATTTTCTTTCTTTGTGTGTGAGGAATGTTTCCTGAAGGTTTGGCCGTACCTTTTTGTAACACCCTGTATATAACTATAATTCACTATAGATAACTGCACCATGTATAAAAAGTCTGAGGTTACTATTAATATTATTCACAAGGTCAGTAATATACCACAGGAACAGCAAGGGTCCCAACACACTTCCCTCGGGCTAATCTGAAGTTACTTCTACAGCTGACGACGACTCTCCATCCAAGATAACATGCTGTGACCTCCCTACCAAAAAGTCCTCAATCCAGTTACAAATTTATTTGATACACCATAAGATCAAACTTTTGACTATAAGTGTAGGTGCAGTACTGAGTCAAGAGCTTCTTGGAAATCAAGAAACACTACAGCTATGTAACTGCCTTGATCGAAAATTGTCAGTATGTCATGTGATAAAAGTGCGAGTTGGATTTTACATGATCAATGCTTTCAGAAAATCCATGGTGGTTGGGATGCAGCTGGTTGTTCCGATCAAGGTACCTCATTATGTTGTGAGTTTAGAATATGTTCTAAGACTGTACAACAACCTGATGTGAAAGATATTGGACGGAAGTTTTGTGGATCACATCTGCTATTCTTCTCATAGGCGGGTGTTACCTGTGCTTTCTTCCAACTAAAGGGCACGGTTTTTTCATTGAGGGATCTATGATAGATTATAGTTAGAAGAGGGGAACCCAGCCACAAATTCAATATAGAATCTGATAGGAATTTCATTGGGCTCTGAAGCTTTGTCCAGTTTTAACAATTTTTTGACACTACCAACACTAATGCTTATTTAATTCATCTTTTCAGTGGTACGAGGATGATGATTACTGCTACTACTACTTGGCGCTACAGCCCTTGTAGGGCCTGGGCCTCCCAGACAACCTCCACCCACTCTTCTCTGCCTTGGCTCTCCATCTTCTCACTCCCTTCTCAAGCCCTCTTCCACGTTGTCTAGCCATCTGGTCCTCGATCTGCCCCTTACATGACATCAACCAGGTTTTCCTTTGAAAACTTTCTTGACTGTGATGTTCTCCACCATTCTTTCTACATGTCCCAACCAATGTAGTCTATTACTCTTTATTTCAGTCACGATATTTGGTTTGTTGTACAACTCTCTGATCTCCTCATTATTTCTGATTCTCCAAAAATCCCTATCATTCACTGGCCCATATATTCCTTTTCCATCTCAGCAACAACACCTCATCATTTTGTGTCATAGTCCAGGTCTCTGAACCATACATCACCACAGGTCTAACTACTGTACTTTCACTGTCAGCTTCAGATTCCTAGTAAGGCTCCTTGCTGTAAACACTTAAACCAGTGCAAAGTAGCTGATGTCACCAACTGCAGTCCTTGCATGTATTTCCTCTCTCATGTCATTATTCTCAGTTACTCATCATCATCATCACCATCATCATCATCATCATCATCATCATCATTTAAAACTGATTATGCCTTTCAGCATTCAGTCTGGAGCATAGCCCCCTTTCTCAGTTACTAGTGACCCAAAATATTTAAAGCTCTCACAGCATTCATTTCTTTTCCATTCAAAGTTTTCTTTCTCCTTCACTATATCTTTTCCTAGATGTTAACACATACTTGGTCTTTGATCAATTAATGGTCAGCCCCATCTCCACACCATACCTTTCTACTTTTTCAAGCTTTTCTTCCAGGTCCTGTTTCCTCCTGCATAACAAATCAATATAATCCGCATTTGCAAGCTCCTGAGTCACTCTATTAAACAGTGTTCCCCCAGGGTTGTTGCTTTGTGTCTTTTGCATTACACTCTCCAAGGCGACATTAAACAGAATAGTGGAGAGCACATCACCCTGTCACAGTCCTTGGTTAACTTCAAATGCCTTTGATAAAGTGCCCTCGATCTTTACTTTGCACACTGTTCTTCTGTAAGTCATTCGAACCAATGTTATCAGTTTGTTAGGGACTCCTGCCTCTTGCAATTCCTTCCAAAGTTGATCCTTTTTGATATTATCATAAGCTTGTTTGAAGTCAATGAACAGCTGGTGGACATCCATGTTGTTCTCATAACATTTCTCAAGAATCTGTCTGATAGTGAAAATCTGGTCTGTAGTGGATCTATTAGTTCTGAAAACCACACTAGTAGTCTCCTAGATACTCTTCTATGTATGTTCTTAACTGCCCAGCCATGATTTTTCCTAATACTATACAGAGTAGTGCAATTCCTCTGTAATTCCCGCAGTAAGTTTTATCATGTTTCTTATGTATAGGGCAGAGTATTGCTGTACTCCACTGTTTCAGCATATTTTCTTTCCACCATATTTCCACTATAATCTCATGCAAAACCTTTACTAGTTTTTCTCCACCATATTTTATCATTTCTGCTGTAATATTGTCTTCTCCCAGAGCTTTATTGTTTTAAAGAGTCTTGATACAAACTTTAACTTCTTCCAGTGTGGGTTCTGCTACTGATCCCTGGTGCTCTTCATCTCTGTTTACTTCCTGATCTACCTCTTCTTTCGTACCGGCATCTACCCCACCTTCATTTTCTGATTCTGCATTCAGTAGTTCACCAAAATACTCCACCCATCTGTCTAAAATCTGCTATTTTCCTCCAATCAGATTTCCCTCCTTATCTTTACAGGAAACTGCTCTGGGTTGGAATCCTTTCCTTATATCTTTAACCCTCATATAGAATTTTCTTGTCTCTTTAGCAGCATTTCTCTCTTCTAACTCATCAATCCACCGTTTTTCAAATTATCTCTTTTTCCTCCTACATTCCTTGTCTGCTTCCCTTCTCTTCTCCTGGTATTCTTCTACAGTACCTCTAGTTTTCCTCTGCACCATTCTTTTTCTTGCCTCATTTCTTTCTTCTATCTTCCACCTACAGTCTTCATCAAACCAGCTCTGGGTTCTCAATTGCTTCTTTCTGCCCAGTACAGTTTCAGCTGTATCATGTATTATTCCTTTAACCATTTTCCATCTTTCTTCAATATCATCTCCTGCCCACTCTTTGGCTTCATTAAGCCTATTTGTCAAGATAGTTTTATGCTGTTGTACTGCATTTTCATCATTTTTTAACTTGGTATCATAAAACCTTGGCGTGATAGCTTTCTTGGTCTGTCTATAATTGGTTATCCTCTGTCTGTATTTGATTCTTACCAAATAAATGGTCACTATCTCCATCTGCACCACGACAGCTATCCACCTCAAATATATCTGAAGCATGTCATCTATCTATGAGTATGTGATCAATCTGATTTTTTGTGATCTCATCTGGGGAGCTCCATTTAACTTTCCTTATATCCTTCCTTTGCATCCATGTGCTTTTAATAATCATGTTGTTGCTCACCGCAAAATCAATTAGTCTGATACCATTATCATTAAAAACTTCATCCAGACTCTCCTTACCAGCTGTTTTCCTGCATGCAATTTCTTTTCCTTCTTGAGCACTGAAGTCCCCCATAACCATCTTAACGTCATGCTTTGCCAGCCTTGCTATAGCCTGCTCCAGTTGCTGAGAATACATCTTTTTCCACCAATTCTGCATCTTTGTTAGTACATGTGTACATATGAAGGATATATTGAAGAAACAGGCTTTAATTTGTAATACGCAGATTCTTTCACTAACAGGCTTAAAGTTCAATGTGGCAGCATTTTGAGAATTATCAACCAAAAACACGTGTCTCCATATCCTCTACTTCCACAGCTGTAAAACAGTGTGTGTGTCTCAGATGCTAATATTTAACTTTCTTTCCATTTCACTTCTTATACTGCGGCCATTGTCACATTATATTTCTTCGCTTCCTTTTTCAGGTTCTGTAGTCCTCCAGGCTTGTTCAGTGCTCTCACATTCCATGCTGCTAAATACCAATTCATGTGCTGTTTCCATTGCCAAGGCTGTTTACCCTTTACATCCATCCAGCTTTCTTTGTCCTTTGGTTCCGTAACAAGCTCTTTTTTCTGGGATGAGGTGGTTAGCCCAACGCCCAACCCCCATCTTGGAGGACCTGGATTTTTTAGGGTTCACTCCCCTAGGAGGGTTGGTTTCCCTACACCTATGGAGTGCCCCTTGTCCTATGTTGCAGGACACACTTCGTCTGTCTCCTCTGTCGAGACCAATCTGGCTTGGGTGACCCTGCCAGTAGCTACGCCACCACAGGCACAGCTCTCGGCTTCATCGGAACACGCAAACCCTCCCGCACAGCACTAAAGGTGCCTACAATAAGGCAGTGTCCCCTGAGAGGGGCTATGAGGATTAATTTGGGGCAGTTCTCCTGGGTTTTCCTTTGTAAAGGGACTTTTGAAAATAAAGTTAAGCACATCAGCTTTACATACAACCAGGATTTCCTTGGGTTTTGCAAAAGATGATTTGACAGTATTCAGCTATGGTAAGTACTGAAGGCTCTCTCGACAGTCAAATGCATTTCATTCAGCACTTTTCTATCTATAGTCCTATGCTTTGCTTTACACCTACTATGCAGTTTCTTTACAGTGACTGTACACCATAGAGGGTCCTGCCCATTATGAACAGTTCTACTTGGTGCATATCCATTCGGTGTGTGGTAAGTTTGAGCCATAGTTCCTCTACATGCTCCTGCCCTGTGGTGAAAAGTTCAGGCTTCTCATTGAGACATAACAGATTTTTATCTAGTTTGCTGAACTTTAATATATCTTACTGCTTATTGTAGTTCCCTGTTGTACTTTGGTAATCATTGTTGCCACAACCGTGTCATGATCACTGATATCAGTTATGATTTCATCCAAAATATTTCCATGTGAGTGGGGGTTCTGAGCTACCTGTCCTATGAAGTTTTCAGGGAGGGCATTTAATAATGTTTCACAAGATGCCTTGTTGCAAACACCACCAATGAAGCTGCAATTTTCTCAGTTGATTCCTGGATGATTAAAGTCTCCACCAATGATAAAAGTATAATGGTGGAACTTATTTGCAAGCCAACTCAGGTTTTCTCTTAAGTTTTCAGTTACATCTGGAGATACTTAGTCTCGCCCAATCAGTCTCACATGCAGCTGCAATTTGTCTTGGTGGATTTGAATTTCTTGTCTACCACAACAAATATACTGCCTCCATTTCCCATTAGCATATCTTTTTTTACATACACTTAAATTTTCTGCAAAAATCTCACTGCTATCAATTTTGGTTTCAACCAGCTTTCTGTACACAGTATGATGTGAGCCTCGTGGCTTTTCAGGGGTGCTTCGAGCTCTGGCACTTTGTTACGAATGCTTCAGCAGTTAACCACTAAGATTTTAATACTCTCACACCTGCAAGAGGCATTTCTTACACTGATACTCCTGGTTTCCTACTGCTATCATTATCTGGGTTGGATGGAGATCCACCTAATCAAAAACATCTTGTGTGCACCCCATACAGTCAGCTATCTGGTTAACAGCCTATAATGTGTTATCCCAACTTTTCTCCTCCTCTGACACTTTACTTGTGTACCAGTAGGGTTTGGTATTTTCATAGTGTGTGAGCCGACTATAACAATTTTCTAATCTTCTTATATGTAAACATTTTCAGCCCAGAAAGAAACTAAATTGTCATTATGCCTAGTAGACAGTGAAAAATTATTATAATTAAAAGACTTCATAGTTGAGAACATATTTACCTGAAATTCTAGCCCATAGATGACAGGTGCATCATCATCCACATTATTTTGACCCATTTTGTATATCTGTGAAACATTTGAAGATAGTATGAGCTTTTATATTTTCATTAAAGATGTGTGCATGATATTTTGCAGAAGTATGAGAATATATATACATGGCTTCTTAGTTTGCTAATATTTGTGTTTCATGTCCAGTTGACAGGACAGAATTAAAATGTGTATCTATTCTCACAAAAATGAAATAAATTATTGAGCTTAGCCTAACTCAAGAAGCAATATCACTATTGACCTGAAGTAATGTTGCAAATAAGCACTCTAAACCAGTTGAGTAGTTTTGCTAATGGCACACAAGGCTCCAATTTACATTTTTTAAATAACTTACTATTTGACAATTATCGGCGCACCCTTGTACATAATAAGAAATCAGAAGTTGATTTCAAAATACTTGCAATATTTGCAAACACAGCCGCCTTTTCTAAAAGGAAGTTTTCATTTAATTACGTGTTTACTTGTAGGCTCTGATACAGACTCTGTAAATCAGATCACATTAATGGTATTTCTGATTATTTTTACATTAACCTCATTTCGATGCCCAAGAAGATCAATTGCAGTGGAGAATGAGCATCATAATTAATATGTTTTGTGTAGGTAATTAAGATAAAGGGGCACGGTACACCTTCCAGCGTGACATATAACAGACGGAAGTTTTGTTTACGGAACAGGAATTACACGTGGGTGAAAAATGGCAACTTATAACGATGCAGTTTTAATAGTTTGCAAATTTCTAATTAATGTGCTTCATTATTTTTAAGACATGATGCAAATTCACACACACCTATCTGTGTTACACTGATTTTACGAAAGTTAATTATTCATACGGAATAATCTTCTGTGTATTATATTTGACTTAAAACAAAATATTTATGCAATAACATTCAACAGTTCTGCATCATCTGTCATACAGACGCAGGACGTAAACACAAAGTACCAACACAAATTGACGTCTGCTACAAACTATAATGTATCGATAAAATGTCGTTAGTTTCGATTAATGAACTGTATCTCTGATGATCGAATTCTTTTCTTAAAAGCCCGGTCCACACGCAACGATCTGTCTGCGCAGACATCGGCGCAGATGTCTGTACATGCAAAAGATCGCTGCAAATGTGGTGTGTTCACACGACACAAACCCCAATCTACTACTCGCCCGCCATCTGTCGGTGTAGAAAAGAAATATCAGTGGCAAGCGACTACGCTCCCCGAAAACGTCAAAATTTAATTCAGTTATTTTGAAAAATAGAAATGGAGGAAGTTCTGTTGTGGTCTGTGTTCGCAACTTGTGTTGCAAAAAACATTCAGACCAACCGCAGGAAACAGAGAAAGCGGTCAAAATGGTGCAGACAGTGGCTGCTAAAGCGAAAGCAGTTTTGTCACGTAAATTTACTGTGAGAGTTGCAGGGCGAACCTGTTTTGTTTTACATAACCTCGTGTTCCATTTCCTCGCACATTGGCACTCCAATTTAATCTTCAATTGTACTCCTGCTTGGTCTTGGCGTTTCTTGATCACTAAGAAAGCCAAGTAGATCAAAATACCAAAACGTTGGCTGGTATACTTGATCTACTCCTACACCAGATCTTCTAGATTTCTGAACTTTGGATAACTCTTTTCGGTAAACAGTTCGCTGACAGACTAATTTACTTGACTTGCCTTCATGAACTCATCTTTCAGGAAAGCGTAAATAGCTTCACATGTGTTGGGTATTATTTCACTCAATGCTTGTTTCGATATTGCAGATGAAAATTCCAAATCATTGTAGCTCCTTCCTGTTGCTAGGAATCTTAATGTTGGTGCCAGGCGTTCATGAGGAGAAATTTCCCTTCTCGTACAAGTATTTTTCTCATAATATGAGGGGTTACATGCTTTAAGAGATAATTATAAGTTTCGACATCCATCCGCAAATAATTTCGCCAGTTCGCAACGAAATTATTTTTTTATTACCGTTTCTCTGTTTGCCGAGGCGACAACTGCCCGCAATTTTTCAATTAGAGCATTGTATGCTGCTGTCTTTTTGTCTCGGTCACTATATTCTTTACTTTTAATCTTCCACAAACATGGGTGGTTTCTGTATATTTCAATGAATTCACTTACAAACTCTCGAGAACACTGACGAGTATCAGCCATTTTAATGCCCTGTGCACACAAATACAAACACTAGACTGAGCAAACAGCTGTTTCGCGTCAGATTTGCGACGATCTACTGTCCACACGCTCCAACTTGTCTGCGCAGATGTGGTTTGAACCGACAGATTTGAGAGGTTTCGCTCATACATTTTATATATAATTTAGCATTCGATACTCCTACAGCAATATGGTAGGTGGTCTCGCTCAAACTGTACAAAACATTGATAGAAATGAGCGTACAATTACATCAGGAAAAACATTCGATAACACTGAAAAGAAAACAAACAAAGTAAGCTGCATAGTAAGGGAAGTAGGAAGTTTTAAACAGCTATTGCAAAAATGTAATCAAATATATGTAAATATATTTGACAATGCAAGTTGTTTGTTTAAATATGTGTTTGCAGCTGGCTTATTTATTGTTCAGTAGCTGTCTCGATTGTGTGGTTTCACTAGCAACCTCCAGTACAAATAAGGCTCTTCAATTCCTTAAATCCAAATACAAGATGTGAAGAAAATCTATAAATCTTGACAGGAAAGGTATTGAGGGAGATACGACTATTGTACAAAACTTTGCACTGGACTAGCAATGAAACTTGGCATTACAGAAGTGTCCGATTTCATTACGTGGTATCACTAGCTAATCCCGGTACAAATAAGGGACCTGAACTCTTAAAAGCCAAATAGGGAACTAGGGATACTAACTACTGCTTCTCAATATATTTATTCCTTAATGAAATTTGTCATTAAAAATATATCACTTTTTCAAAGCAACGGCTCAATTCATGGAATCAATACTAGAAATAAGAATAATCTCCACAAGGATTTAAAGTCACTTACCCTTGTACAAAAAGGTGTGCATTATTCAGGAACACACATTTTCAATAACTTGCCAGCAGCCATAAAAAGTTTAACAGCCAATGAAATGCAGTTTAAGAGAAGCCTAAAGGATTTATTGCTGGACAACTCCTTCTACTCAATTGATGAATTTCTCAGTAGAACCAACTGATTTGTGTATATGTATATATAAAGTCATATATCTATAAAACTTCTGCACAATATCAGTAATGTGTTTATTGTAAATAAGTGTGTGTGTGTGTGTGTGTGTGTGTGTGTGTGTGTGTGTAATCTAACTTCTGCGCCATTTCAGTGCAGTAATGTGTTCATTGCAAACAAGTATTATAGTAGTTCTATTACATGTTTATTACCTTATAAAAAAAAATTTTTTATTTTAAATTAAGTGTATTAGTGCATGTAAAATGATTCTAACATATAGTATTTACTTTAAAAAAATGACGATCATTCCACTTGGGACCTGTGGAAGGTATATTAGCTTATTTGTTTCAGTAGTAAATATTTGTCATGTATTATTGGTTTTCTGACATGTTCTACATCCTGGGGGACCTCCTCACTATGGATCAATTGGAATGAAAGCAAATCTAATCTAATCCAATCTAATACAAGATGCAAAGAAAATCTATAAATCTGACGGGAAAGGTACTGAGGAGATATGACAATCGCACAAAAATTTGCACTGGACTAGCAACTGAACTTAACCTCTAACTAACCAATTTTTCACGGGATGTGATGGCAGCAAGTAACACTGTATTCCTTTTAGTAACGATTGGTGTAATTTGATGTAACAAATGAAAAACCTAATGTTTCGACTTTCTAATATATAAAATGAAGATTCCTCTTCCTCAAGTTCCTTGTATTGTCGAATTCCATTTCGGTACCACGTAATGAGATTTTTCGGACCCATACTCTTTTTTGGTTGTTTTGCATTTCTGGCTTCCTTCTCTAATATACAAGCTATCGCTGCAAGCTCAAAACCATTTGACTCCAATAAATTTCATTTTTGTACAAATGAGGACTCCAACATCCACACATATAAGCTGTATATGGGCAGTCTGTGTGTAGAAACAGTTGAAAATCATCTAGCGAAAATCGCAATTCCCGTGAAAAACAGCTGAGGGCAACCATGCAAGTTGAGATCACATGACTTTGACAGTATGCACTGTGATGTGATGAACAGTGTGAATACACCTTGACGTGATGGTGCCGTGGCATGATGGTGCCTTGACGGCCAGTATGAATTGGCCTTTATATAGCCAGTCCTCCTGGAAAGTAAACCTCAACCGAAAAATATGATGGTATAATTCAGAAGTTTTTGTCAAAGCAATGCCCTTAATTTCTTTTGTACCATATGCAGACAAAAACAGGGAGACTGTATACCACCCACAAACAGTTGATGAAAGATTTAAAAAATTTTAAACATTTTCTGTTAGTTTATCACTTGCCATTTCACTTTAAAAATGAAACAGAAATAAATATATGTAACAAAAGAGCATCGTCCAACTGGATCACAACAGGTATCATAACCTCAGCGAAGAAGAAGAGAGAGCATTTCTCCCTCAGCAAGATTAAATTTGGCTAAAGTGAACAATTTGACAAGTACTTCACTGCATACAATAGATATTTTAGAAATATGGCAAATGCCGCAAAAAAACCTACAAAATGAAGCTCTTCTAAAGTCTTCATATAATAAAAACAAATGCATGTGGCAAATAATTAATGCAAAAATAGGTAGGAATAGGAATAGTGTTTATAAAAGTAAACTTTAAGTTAATGCAATGTTCATTACTGACCAAGGGCAAGTAGCTCAGGAATATAATCCCTACCTTAGGGAAACTGACCATTTCAAAAGTTCTCAATAACTTCATCAATACGATTTTTTTATCACCAACATAGGGACCAGAGACAGATAATATAATTCAGAAAAAATAAAGAAAAATCATATGCAGGAAAAGACATGAATCCTTTCTTCCTTCTCCAGAGATGCAGCAAACTTATCAGTCAGCTGCTGTCTCTTGTAACAAATGTTTCATTTTTAGATGTAATATTACCAAGAAAACTTAAAATAGCAAAAATGGATCTAAAGAAGGTCCCAGCAACTACTGTCCAAGGGTAGTGTTGTCTGTATTTATCAAAATATTTGAATATTAAATGGCTGCCAGATTGAAATAAATTCTGAGAAAAAATAGCATTCTTTCTTCTGCTCAGTATGGTTTCTGAGAAAATAAAACCACTGCTGACGCAATATATATGAATCTCTCAATACTACTCTACATGTTGTCGACAAGAAAAGCCCAGCTATATGTGTATTTTTGAGCTCACAAAGGCTTTTGACATGGTACATCACAGCTTAGTTTTGCAAAAGTTGGATTCTTATGGGATAAGGAGAACTGCCCATGGCTGGCTCAGCAATTCTGCCAAAGACTGAGCACAGTACTTTCACATAAATAAAGTAAATCAATAAGGAATCTTCAGTGGGGTGCACTTGTCTACACAAGTCATTCAAACATTGTGTGCCACAGGGCTCAGTTTTAGGTCCCTTGTTTCTTCTACTTTATACACTAGTGGCCATTAAAATTGCTACACCACGAACATGACATGCTACAGACGCGAAATTTAACCAACAGGAAGAAGATGCTGTGATATGCAAATGATTAGCTTTTCAGAGCATTCACATAAGGTTGGCGCCAGTGGCGACACCTACAACATGCTGACATGAGGAGAATTTCCAACCGATTTCTCATACACAAACAGCAGTTGACCGGCATTTCCCGGTGAAACGTTGCTGTGATGCCTCGTGTAAGGAGGAGAAATGCGTACCATCACGTTTCCGACTTTGATAAAGGTCGGATTGTAGCCTATCGTGATTGCGGTTTATCGTATCGCGACATTGCTGCTCGCGTTAGTCGAGATCCAATGACTGTTAGCAAAATATGCAATCGGTGGGTTCAGGAGGGTAATACGGAACGCCGTGCTGGATCCCAATGGCCTTGTATCACTAGCAGTCGAGATCACAGGCATCTTATCCGCATGGCTGTAACTTATCGTGCAGCCACATCTCGATCCCTGAGTCAACAGATGGGGATGTTTGCAAGAGAACAACCATCTGCCTGAACAGTTCGACGACATTTGTAGCAGCATGGACTAACAGCTCGGAGACCATGGCTGCGGTTACCTTTGACGCTGCATCACAGACAGGAGTGCCTGCGATGATGTACTCAACAGCGAGCCTGGGTGCACGAATGGCAAAACGTCATTTTTTCGGATGAATCCTGGTTCTGTTTACAGCATCATGATTGTCGCATCCGTGTTTGGTGACATCACGGTGAACGCACATTGGAAGCGTGTGCTCATCATCGCCATACTGGCGTATCGCCCAGCACGATGGTATGGGGTGCCATTGGTTACACGTCTTGGTCACCTCTTGTTCACATTGACGGCACTTTGAACAGTGGACGTTACATTTCAGATGTGTTACGACCCGTGGCTCTACCCTTCATTCGATCCCTGCGAAACCCTACATTAGAGCTGGATAATGCATCACCGCATGTTGCAGGTCCTGTACGGGGCCTTCTGGATACAGAAAATATTCGACTGCTGCCCTGGACAGCAGATTCTCCAGATCTCTCAGCAACTGAAAACGTATGGTCAATGGTGGCCGAGCAACTGGCTCATCACAATACGCCAGCCACTATTCTTGATGAACTGTAGTATTGCGTTGAAGCTACATGGGCATCTGTACCTGTACACGCCATTCAAGCTCTGTTTGACTCAACGCCCAGGCGTATGAAGGCCATTATTTCAGCCAGAGGTGGTTGTTCTGGGTACTGATTTCTCAGGATCTATGCACCCAAATTGCGTGAAAATATAATCACATGTCAGTTCTAGTATAATATATTTGTCCAATGAATACCCATTTATCATCTGCATTTCTCCTTGGTGTAGCAATTTTAATGGCCAGTAGTGTATAATTGATCTCCCCTCCACCCTACCGACTAGCAAGACATTTCTCTTTGCAGATGGTACTAATGTCCTTATCCCAAATACAGACGAATCTCGTCTGTCAGCAATTAATAGAAATACAGTCTAACTAGACTCATGACTTGGATCAAACACACTTATCGTCAGCCAAAAAGCAACGTAGAAATTGTCCGTGAGGCAACATTCTTAGGGATTCATATCACTGACACATTCACATGGAAAAACCACATCAACGTGATTAGTTCCAGGCTAAACAAAGTTTCTTTTGTGCTCCACTCAGTGAGTATGTATTACGCTCTTTTCCATTCAGGACCATGCTATGATATTATTTTTTGGGTCATAGAACTGAATCAGTGAAATTATTTATACTACAAGAAAGCAGTTAGAATAATCCCATACAAAAGTAAAGGGAAACATGCAAGCCCCTCTTTAAAAAATTAAACATTTGCCTCTCCCTAGTCAATGCATATTTGAACTGCTCTTTTTCATTAAACAAAACATCAGCTGACTTAGCAGGATCCATGATGGCGTCGAATGAACATTTTTCGTGTAGTGATGTCTCAGTTTCTTTAAAAAGTGATAGTGAGGTTTGTAAAATTTGCGTGATGAAAGTCAAATGAGGTACCCTGTGTGTCGACTGCGAGTACTGGTACCATGATAAATGTGTCAAAGTCAATTTGAAATATATAAAAGACGAACATATCTGGACATGCCGACAGTGCTTTGTAAGTGCCGCGGAAAAACGAAATAATGAACACGCTAAAGGCAAAAGAAAAAATAATAAGCGTGTTAACAGATGATTTATTGTCAATCAATACGAAATATCAAGAACTTCTGAGGAAATATCAAAAGCTGGAAACGAAATATAAAGCAGTGGATAGGAATTGATCATGACAGGGCCGTTGTTAAAGGTCATTCCGCGCGGAAAATATGGTGTGCGCCGAAAAAAACAAACATGCAAGAACTACATGCAAGTACAGCCCCAGTGATACCATTATCAAACAAATTCTCAGCACTAATATCGGACTGTGGTAACACAACAGACATAAACGAACCAGAAAGTAATCACAAAACTTCCACTAAAGAACCAGAAAAGAACGTGCCAACTTTAAGATGCACCAAAGGGCTCCTTCCGTATGCCGACAGTCATGGAAAAGATCTATCAAAAAGTTTTCGCGAAAGTATGAGTTCAAAGCTTTCCGTTTTAGCGAAAATCAAGCCTGGTGCAATGTTAAATGCAGTGGTGGAGAATATTACAACAGAAACAAGTCAGTTGAACAAAGACGGTCACGTTGTGATTCTTGGTGGTGGCAACGATGTATACAAAAACGAAAGCAAGACACCCTACCATGTTTCCGTAACATATTACCAAAACTATTTCAAACGAACATTGTCATCACAAACGTACCCGGGCGACATGATTTACCACTGTGGTCGTGGGTAAACGAAGATATTCGACACTACATGTACATCTGATAGACTTAAGTAAGATGAGTCGTGATGAACACACAAAACACGGATTCCACTTAAACAGGAAAGGGAAGGCCAACCTAGTTTCCCACATAAGCAAACTATGCGAGAAAGACAGTGTGGAGAAAGCTCCAATTGCTCTGGACTACAACCAAGAGACTTTTTTAGAATAAAGGATCATAGTAATAGTTTTCAGAGATGTATTTCGGATATGGCTGAGTCCCGTTCAAGAAAAGAAAAGCCAGGCTGTGAAATAAGTGATCAGTCATTGCAGGACAGTTCTAAAAAACCAGTGTATGCAAAATATCGTAAAAAGTGTAACTCAGATAATTTTGATTAGTGCAAGATGGCAAATAACCAGGAAGGGATAATACCTTAAAGCTAATGCACTTAAATGTGCAATATCTCGGAAACACATTAGACATACTACAAATATTCATAAAGGAACACTTTCCACATGTACTAGTAATAACGGAACATGGGCTAAAATGCAGTAAAATAATATATTATAGATTAGAAGGTTACATACTAGCAAATAGTTATTGTAGGCAAAACCAAAAAGGTGGCGGTGTGGCAATTTATGTTAATAAGGATATAGAAGCTAAAAAGATTTCCTTTCTTGAACACCACACTGAAGTAGGATCAATTTAAATGACAGGTATTGCACTCCACAGTAATGAACTAAGTTACCAAAACATAAAGTGATTGGAGTATATAGGCCACCAAATGCTGATGTAATGATGTTTATGGATGAACTTAATAGTGTTGTTGGTCAGGCCAGTTCTGATGACCTTACTAAACTAGGTGACTTTAATATAGATGCAAACTCAAATAGTATAGTAAACTTGAAACTCAGTGACGTGCTAACCTCATACAATCTTGTAAATGTAGTGAACTCTGACACCAGAGTAACAGACACATGTTCCACTAGAATAGATTATGCTATAATCAATAAAGATGTTATGGATAAGGTAAATTACAGTAACTTAGATTTTTTATTGTGATCACTTCTGTCAGACTATAGAATCTATAAATTCAGTTGTGCCTAAAATAACAAAAATTGTGCTACAGAAACGAATGCTGAATACCTCAAATATTAACGCTCTTGAAGACAAACTAGCGAATGAGAAATGGGATTCGGTGTACCAGGTAAAAGGGTCGGATGAGAAATGGAATGAATACTACTCAACTCTACTGCATCATTAGGCCTATGAATAAGGTTGTCCAGTCAGAGAAATCCAGAAGGTAGTTAAACACTGTCAAAATGGAAGTAATCCTAGACTAAAACTCCCACAAAATCTGATAAGGTGCAGGCAGCAAGTACATGATCTAAACCAGCTTTATATCTACTACTATGCAGGTCTTCAAGGAAAAATACAATAGGGCCAAACAAACTTTTAAAACTGAAACTGTTAACCTAAGGAAGCAGATTAACAGCAAAACAATAGAACAGTCTGACAACATAAGCAAAGCATCTTGGAAGCTGATTGATAAATACCGAAAAGGTCCCTACTAGATGAACATGGAACCACACAGCGTAAGACATGCTGGTAATATTAGAAAAAAACCAGATACTGTATGTAATATTTTTAATAACCACTACATTTTTGGCGAACAATCAACCCATATTATAGATTCACAGGTAGAGACCCAATGCCATCTCACCCAGTGTACCGAATTTGAATTTGTGGAAGTGAATGAGCAGGGGGCTTGCAGGGCAATTTACGTGCTAAAGACAAATTTTTCATCTTAATGGGATGGCGTATCCAGTGCTATTATTAAAGCGTGCTTAAAAGAAATCTCTAAACCTCTTACTCACCTGATTAATTGCAGCATTAGAGCAAACACATATCCAACAGTTCAAAAAATGAGTGTAGTGAAACCAGTGTATAAAAAGGGAAGTAAGGAAGATGTTTCCAACTATAGACCAACATCATTAATTCCCACTTTTAGTAAGATCTGGGTGTATACAACCCGGGACAACCGGGAGATTTGGGAAAAACCAGGGAAATTTTTCATCCGAGAGAAAACCGGGAAAAACCCGGCAATTTTTTAGAATTCCTGGAATTTTTCATTGTTTTAGTTTTCACTTAAATTTTTGTGATTTTTAAAGTTAAGAACCAATACTCTAACAAAGGATATCACTGTATCCCGTTTCTGCATAATAATAATGCAGCAACAAAACGTGAACGACAGGAAAAAAAAACGAAATTAAAACTTAAGTCGCAAAGGAAATACGCCATATACAACAATAAAACACAGTGCCCATACAAGCGTTTGCCAACAGCAAAGTGTGTCAAAGGCTTTGGGAAGATTATGCAATGCTTCCTAACAAGAAATTGCCTCCAATGAGCGTGACGTGACAGCTGTTTACATTACATCCGTTTGAGCAGCTGCGGGCCGGCACTTGTGCATGCGCAGTTGAGTCGCGTATGAGTTGACTAGACTCTAGCGACAGCGAAACACGGGAAGTGACGTAGTTCACAGAAGTTACAACATCCAGTTGAAGGCGTTGCGAGTATTAACTTTGAAGATGAGATTTTTGGTAGGCGGAAAAATCTGTGTTTGTTTTTCGCGCAGTCAGAGCCTCAGAGGTGACACACCAAGTCGCTACAGCCGTTTAGCGACGCGTCAACTTTGCAGCGATATAAAACATACTTAGAATTCACTTAGAAGGGTGAATCTTGATTTGTTGCATTCCGAAAACTCCAAATAATTTTATAATGAAAAAAAACGAAAAAACGCTAATTTTGTCATTTTTATCGTTCCGGCTCCTGTAGTGTAACGACGTAAGTTTTGTATAAATGATTTCCTTTTGACGTATGACCATGTGCAGACTTCGTCACCTACGTCAGTTACAAAACACTTCAAAATTATTTAAATTCTTTTAAAGTGGTCTCTGAATGGTTCTTGAACGAAACTGTAATTAAAACATCATCATTTGAGTCGTATGCGGAGAATTACGTCACTCAGTCCAATTGGTTTGCGCAAACTTTTTCAATTTAGATGTCGTTTGTTTCTCCTCAGAAATTATATTAATGCAGGTTATCTGATTTAATAAATATTAGAACCACATTGAATAAACTTTCGAGATTCAAACTCGCGATGAACGTTGTCAAAAATTAATAATCTTGTCAAATAACACTTCTTCCTTAACATAATTCTTCATAAATAAATTCTCGGAACAAGTATTTAAACTTTTGTAGTATACACTAGTTTATTATCTTCCTATATACTACATATAGACGTGAACCTGAGCCTTGACAAGATAGGATTGAACATTTACAACATGATTAACTTTCTGTGATGTCATTGTTGTACAAACATAACAAATTCTTATTTTTCCATTTTTTAGAAGCACGACGCAACAACTCGGTTTCAGGATATTCTGTTGCTCTTTGGCTGTCGACCCGCGACGTATAGTGGCCAGCAATTTTCTCTCTGGTCCCGGCAGTGAAGATGCTGTCTCCGTTCGTTGCGCCGCCCTCTCCGTACATGAAACATAAAAAATAAATACAAAAACTTTAGACAGTTCACAACCATTACAAATATTACAAAAATAATAAACAAAAACTAAATTAAACTTATATTCACCTGCAAACTGGGCTGACACTGGTGGATGGGTGACGCTTCAATTTCACATCCCACTACACTCCCCGTAAACAATCTGTGTGCACTTACACTCTATACAAATATACGGTGTCGTAATTACCTTACTTTTTCCTACTTCGAATGAGTAGTAGGTTTCCCATTTGATCCCATACTGTTTGCTGTATTACAGAGAACAGCCGGATAATTTTTGCCAAGTTGGTGCAACAATTCGTTGCAGCACACCATCATATTTCAAAATTTTCACGCCCAAAACTCATTCTCTGACGAAACACAACTGCCCTACACCGTCATTAAGTCTATGCAAAGGATCATGGGAGCGTTTTCTGACTTCTGCTATGTTGCCATCTGTGAACATCCCCTATCAAGAAATTTTAGTTACAAACTCAGCCGTTAGAGAGCAGAAACCTAAAATGATTTTGATTTGTATTTTGTAGTGTCATGGAAAAGAAATGTAAAACAAACAGTAGCCAAGGCCATATTAAAAACATGTTTGTGTATTATTCTTCTTCTTATTATTATTATCGAAGTTGCTATAAGTCTTAGCGTCTTTGCATTTGTTTCATACTCACTTCACCTGCCTGTTATGTATCGTATTTATATCGCTGAATGGAATTTAAGTTAACCACGCTCTGCTACCAATTGCAGCTAATTTTTGGAAGGTCCGGGTCTCAGTGATTCCGCGCCTTCGCAGCGCTATCAGAGTTACTTACAATTTAAAGCACTAGATTGTTAAGCGATAGTGCGCGTCCCCAACACACTTGAATTCTGATGAAGACGGGGAAATGGCTCACATATGCAATGTTGGAATGCGGCGTAAATAGTTCATATCTATGAAAGAATGACATCTCTTACGTTTATTATGCCTTTGCGACCATAAGGAATAGGTGCTAAAAAGCGGGTTATCAAAAACCAGAGCCAATTCTTGGACGGCTCGGATCTTAAGTGATCTCTCGCAGTCATAACGTTGATTCTGTGTCTGCGATCTCTAGGAATCGCTGCAGACTTGGGGGTAATCGAAAATCAGGCCCAATTCTTGGAGTACTTGGATTTTAAGTGATCTCGCGCTGTCATAACGTAATCGAAATACGTGGAGGAAGTTTAAATGGGTGGTATATTTAATGTAGGCGTGTGTTGCAAAAAGTTCATATTTTATGAAATTTTGTATGTAGAACATTTGTTACATTGATTCCGTGTTTGCGATCTCTAGGAATCGGTGTTAACTTGGGGGTAATTGAAAATCAGATAAATTTTAGTACAGTGATCAGTTTTTTTCCCCTATAACATTTTCCTCTTACATCGCACGATAAAAGGCACTTTGACATTTCTTCTAGAGCGTTAAAATTCCTGGAGTATGCATTGGTTGAACGTATTTCTCACCAACAGCTACTTTTTTTATGCTTTCTACAGGTGGTACACGTACAGTAGTTACTCAAAATATTCAGATTCGTTTTTAAGCATAGGTTATCAAAATTTTATTATTCACTGTGTAGTTTCTTGATCAGTGAAAAGATTAATATAATTATTTCATTGTATTGTCTTTAAAGAAATATTAGTGATCTTTCATAAGTAAAAATCATATGAAGGTGAAATTTTCAGTGAACAAATAGCTGTATTCTGATTTTTCTGAATTCATATAGTTCATCTGAAAGCCTTCATCCTTCTCTTTTCAACAAATGTTTTACTTTTTTTTACCAAGAGCTCTTCATACTCCGATTTTTAAAAAAAAAAGTGTTCCAAAATGTTCAAATTTGAATTTGTTATTATTTCTAAAATTCAGTGCATAGTTTCGTAGCCTAATTTTATCTAATTCCAAAAATACCCACTTTTATAAAAAGTACTTCAGGGTTACAGAAGAGTTCGATTCCACCCGTCTGCTTTGCCACTTGTCATCAATATGGCGGAAATGACCATTCTCAGCGCCTCCAATATGGCGCCTACTTAAACACGACAACAAACACGGAAACGACGAAAAACAACACAGAATTCCCACATTCTGCTACACCCAAAAAAATCCACATGATACGGTCACTTCCCTTCACCTACATAGCTCAACGGCAAGTGTCGATACCACAAAAAACCTACAACAAAAACTGAAATCGGACCGCAACGATCGATACCAAAACCTAAACAACAAAAATTGGAATCAGACACTATATGGGTAAATCATAGCTGACGATATCAAAATACACACAGCTACAACTGCAATAAGTAAAACCAAACCCACAATACGTTAAAACCCCCACAAAACATCACAACTCGCGACCAACAGAGCCAGAAAAACGACTACTTACCACCAACAAATTCCGGCACTACACATTAGGTTAGCCACACCAATCTCACACACACACACACACACACACACACACACACACACACACACACACGCACAAGAAAAACACAAAGAAACAATAAACCTCCAAACCACCCACAACCTTAACACCTCCCCCCCCCCCCGCCCCCCCCCCGGCCTCAATCTTCACCCGAAAACGAAAGACCTTAAACAAATAAAAATGACAAAATAAACTAAACTCAATCACACATTACAATTAAAAAACAACTGCAACAAGAAAGATTCTCTGCAACATAATTGTAAAACAACCCCCCCCCTTCAACCCACCCACCTATATCCACAACCATTACCCCCCTTCCTACCCCTCCCCCCCCCCCCCCCTCCCCACACACACACACATACCAAACCCCTCAACTAACCACCCTCGGCCAGAACTTCTTACTCACCACCCTCAGAAAAACACAAAAAATACAATAATGCCCAGGGATGCTCTTGCACCAGCAATACTCATCTAAATGAGATTGCAGGTTAGAAGAGAGTCTCTTCCCCTTCCCTATGACTGATGTAACCGCCCCCCCCCCCCCCAATAAAAACCCTTCTATTGTGTTAGTTCATGCACCAGTTTCGTAATTTTTAAACCCTAGACTATGGTTTACAACTAGATGATTATAATCCCTCTTCCCCAAACCAGTGTATGACAAAAAGGCATCTGAAATGACAGTACTCTCCTCCTCAATATACTCTTCGATCAGCCCCACCAATTCCCTCTTAGTACTCCTCTCCAAAATGCTGAAAACACAATCAGCCTACCCACCCTTCGAAATAACAGTCCCCCACACTCATAAACCTACCAGAGACTTACCTCTCCCATACTTTCTATTCCCTAACTGTTGTTCACCTATCTCAACCACCACCCCTGGCCCACCCAACTTACCCCCTATACTTCACATACTCAGAACACACTTCCCTGCAAAAAGAAAACCAATCTAACACTGTCCTCTCACTCACTCCAGTCATATGCGCATAAAAATTAATAGAGGACCTATAACAAAAATAATAAGTCATCAAAATAATCTCTCTTGGCCAACCTAGATTTCTAGAACCAGGTACCGCATCTAATGTCCTTTCAACACTGCCACATGTACCCATCCCTGGTCCGAAATGCTGGACCTCTCACCAACCTCTTATTTTCTTGGCAGACACTACATCCGACAATTTCTACTATCAATCCAAACATCTGCAGAAACTTAATCAAGGACATCATGTCCTCCCCCATGTCCGCCTGCAGCCTCGCACTATTGAACCTGACTGTCATATCCATACATAACAACAGAAGCCAGACAATAAATTAAACTCCTTACTGCACCACAAACAGCAAACCAATAACACCTATCAAAAATGCAAATACATAGACAAAAAAAATTAATTGATAGCTCACTGAAAACAATTTCAATCCTTCAGTTACAGACTCTGCCAACACCAAAGCTCAACTGAACTCAATACAAAACACACACACACACCATCACCACCACCACCACCACCACCAGAGGGCACCATCAAACGCAACATGATGACATCTACAAACACAACCAACTCATAAACTAAACTCCGCACCGTAACACAACAAGATGACATCTACAAACACAACCAACTCATAAACTAAACTCTGCACAGTAATGAGGTCACACACTACAACACCCCTACATTATGGGTCAAAGGAGACAGATAGGGTCGGACTCCTCCATTGACTCAGAAGTTGTTAGTTTGATAATTATTCGATTTTTAAAACTTAACCTTCTCAAAACATTTTGATGAGCTTTGGGAATTTCCACATAAATTATCTTCATAAAATAGTACCTATAATTTTGTCATTTTCTAGTTACCCAGCTCATAGTTTAACTGACTTGTAACATTGCCTATTATATCTTTATGTCCTCCAGTTTGTCTACCTTTTATTTTATTATTTTAAAGATAATAACAAATTTTGAGTTTCAATCTTACACATGCCTATAAGTACACATGTTGTACACAAACTTGTAACATTCCTGGTCTTGTTATCTGCCTTCAGTTTGTCCCATTTTTTATATTATTGAATCTTGGTCTTCAGCTTTCCGAGCGGGAAGGAGCGCCTGGTCCCGGGCACGAATCCACCCGGCCGATTTTTGCCGAGGACCGTTGAACCGGCCAGTCTATGGATGGTTTTTAGGCAGATTTCCATCTGCCTCGGCGAATGCGGGCTGGTTCCCCTTATTCCGCCTCAGTTACACAATGTCGGCGATTGCTGCGCAAACAAGTTCTCCATGTATGCGTACACCACCATTACTCGACCACGCAAACATAGGGGTTACACTTGTCTGGTGTGAGACGTTCCCTGGGGGATCCACCGAGGGTTGAACTGCACATAACCCTGGGTTTGGTGTGGGGCGGTGAAGGGGTGAAATGGACTGCAGTGGTTGTTGTGGGGTTGTGGACCATTGCGACTGCGAAGGGGACGGAGCCTCTCCGCCGTTTCTAGGTCCCCGGTTAACATTACATAACATCTTGGTCTTGCTATTACATGAGTAGGGTGCCTTTTGTTAAAAAATATACCCTGCAGCACACAGTTTTCAACATTTTTGGGCTATTGCAACACAATTCTATTTTGGGCCTTTATTGCATTGGGATGCCACAGCAGCTCTCTGGTCTGCCTCTATAAGATGACAGAGGAATTTCTTCTGCACTCAGTATCAAAATTAATGTAGAAGAACAAGTAGTTTTGAAAAAGAGAATGCAGAAAAATGAGATGTTTTGGGGTCATCCCTTCATTATTGAACATGCAATAAACATGTTATTTCACACACAGGACAAGGATTCGAGAAATTACAGTGTTAATTCTTCAGTATTGTGAAAATGTCAGTACATTCAATTGACAAGTTAGTGGGTACCTCCCAAGATGAATCAAAGAAAAATGACACTATTTTAAGGGAAATCATCTTGCCAGAAAAAAAAATTTTGGTGACATGTGTAATTAGTATTTATTTATTTACCCATCTGCAGACATTTTAAAATGTATGGGTGTTGTCAGGTTGTGTACATTCTCATATTTACACAGTTTTTCGTACATGTAGTTAAACATTGTGAGACAAAAGTTACTTACAATCATTTTTACTAACAAATTAACTTACAGTGGAAAAATACTGTTCCTGCAAATACATTTTAAGAGTTTTCTTAAAGCAGTGCAAGTTAATTGTTTCTTTTATTTTCTGTGGCAGTTTATTATACATTTCTTCACCCTCATACAAGAAACTATTTTGAGTCTTATGTTTATTTTTCCTGTCTAGGTGAAGATAGTGACTTGTTCTTGTACTATAGTTATAAGAACTGCTATTTGTGCTTTAATTTTCTATATTTTTCTTGATATTCTCTATGGTTTGGAACGTAAATTCACAAGGAACAGTTAGTATTTCTAACATTTTGAAAAGTTCTCTGCAGTGGGTCCACTTATTGCTTTTTGTTATAATTCTTACTGCTCTCTTTTGCATTTTAAATATTGTTTGTAAATTCTGTGCACTGTTGTAAGTTGAACGCCGGCCCTCAAGTACCAATCGTTGAAAGTCAGCACCATTCAGAACACTTTTCATGTTGACTGCTTGTGTCTGTATATGTGTGGATGGATATGTGTGTGTGTGTGCGAGTGTATACCTGTCCTTTTTTCCCCCTAAGGTAAGTCTTTCCGCTCCCGGGATTGGAATGACTCCTTACCCTCTCCCTTAAAACCCACATCCTTTCGTCTTTCCCTCTCCTTCCCTCTTTCCTGATGAGGCAACAGTTTGTTGCGAAAGCTTGAATTTTGTGTGTATGTTTGTGTTTGTTTGTGTGTTTGTCGCCTGCCAGCAGTTTCATTTGGTAAGTCACATCATCTTTGTTTTTAGATATATTTTTCCTACGTGGAATGTTTCCCTCTATTAATATATATATAATAGAGGGAAACATTCCACGCGGGGAAAATATATTTAAAAACAAAGATGATGTGACTTACCATACGAAAGCGCTGGCAGGTCGATAGAAATACAAATAGACACATACATACACACAAAATTCAAGCTTTCGCAACAAACTGTTGCCTCATCAGGAAAGAGGAAAGGAGAGGGAAAGACGAAAGGAAGTGGGTTTTAAGGGAGAGGGTAAGGAGTCATTCCAATCCCGGGAGCGGAAAGATTTACCTTAGGGGGAAAAAAGGACGGGTATACACTCGCGCACACACACACATATCCATCCACACATATACAGACACAATAAATATGTCTGCTTGTGTCTGTATATGTGTGGATGGATATGTGTGTGTGTGCGAGTGTGTACCCGTCCTTATATATACTTGCTGCCCCATCCGAAAAGTAAATCAGGTTTTCTTTATTTTTTTTTTTATTTTTTTTTTATGGAAGTGTGGTGCTGTTTAATGTTGTTCATTAATTTTAGTTGAAAAATGTGCACTGCTGTAATGTTCTGCTCAAGGTAGTCACTTATGACATATAAGTGCTTCGGTCGCAGGTTCGAATCCTGCCTCGGGCATGGATGTGTGTGATGTCCTTAGGTTAGTTAGGTTTAATTAGTTCTAAGTTCTAGGTGACTGATGACCTCAGAAGTTAAGTCGCATAGTGCTCAGAGCCATTTTTTGATAACAGAATGCAAATGGATGAATGTAGCCTGTTTGTTTACCCAGTGGTGCCCTTATATGTCAAACAAAGATGATGTGACTTACCAAATGAAAGTGCTGGCAGGTCGACAGACACACAAACATACACACAAAATTCAAGCTTTCGCAACAAACTGTTGCCTCATCAGGAAAGAGGGAAGGAGAGGGAAAAGACGAAAGGATGTGGGTTTTAAGGGAGAGGGTAAGGAGTCATTCCAATCCCGGGAGCGGAAAGACTTACCTTAGGGGGAAAAAAGGACGGGTATACACTCGCACACACACACATATCCATCCACACATATACAGACACAAGCAGACATATTTAAAACATATATATATATATATATATATATATATATATATATATATATATATATATATTTTTTTTTTACTTGCTGCCCCATCCGAAAAGTAAATCAGTTTTTTTATTTTTTTTTTTATTTTATTTATTTATTTATTTATTTTTTTATGGAAGTGTGGTGTTGTTTAATGTCGTTCATTAATTTTAGTTGAAAAATGTGCACTGCTGTAATGTTCTGCTCAAGGTAGTCACTTATGACACAAAAGCTGTGGCTCATTAGTTTATCTTCATCTTAATAACAGAATGCCGGCCGGAGTGGCCGTGCGGTTTTAGGCGCTACAGTCTGGAGCCGAGCGACAGCTTCGGTCGCAGGTTCGAATCCTGCCTCGGGCATGGATGTGTGTGATGTCCTTAGGTTAGTTAGGTTTAATTAGTTCTAAGTTCTAGGTGACTGATGACCTCAGAAGTTAAGTCGCATAGTGCTCAGAGCCATTTTTTGATAACGGAATGCAAATGGATGAATGTGGCCTGTTTGTTTACCCAGTGGTGTCCTTATACTTCATCTTGAATAACAAAGGAATAATTTTCCGAAAAGTCGGCAAGAACTAAGCATTCATCAGCTGCCAAGGTTTGCTTTTTGTCTTTCAAAAATTTACTTTGAGCTTTTGCAATACAATGATGCATTTTCAGATTTTCAAGGTTAGCCACCAACACTTCAAAAAACTCTTCTCATTATTTTATGACTGTCACCATTTCAGTTCTGTCTTGTGTCACCCATTGTTTATATTTCATATTGTCAGGCATCAAATCGTTTTCTTCGGATTCTTCAAACATGTCAAGTAAGGCTTGTTTGCCTGGACAATCTTCACATTTTCCCGTGATCATACAATTGTAACTGTCAATATTGCATACTATAACTTCCAAAAGGTCTTTATAGTCAACTCTAATGGCCCCACCTATCACCAACTTTACATTCTAATGATACAAACAAACAAAAACATTATGGGTGCCAAATGCCCTTGCAACAATACACCATCTTGGTCTCAATTCGCAATTTTAATGTCAGGATTTTCTTTTTTAAATTCAGTGAATAGTTCATTTAAATTACACAAAGTTAACCTTTTTTGTATTTGAATCTTGGAACAATTTTCTTTCGTAGAAACACAGTCTTTTTTGCCAGACATGAAATGGCTGTTTTGTCATCATCATAATATTTAATAACTTTATTGATTGTGTTTACATCTACCAAATTAGATGCAGTTTTCATTTGTAATGCTGGTAAATTTCCCTGTTCTTTTACTAATTGCCTTGTTAACTTAACAAGACGTTCTGACACATTAAAATCATCACTAGCTTTTGCTCGACTCCAAGAATTCAGCAGTAAACTGATAATCTTAATTTTATCCTCTTTGTTTGAAGTACTGCATTTAGTTTTTAGTTTTTCTATCAGATAATCATATTTGGTTGGTGAAGTTTTAGAACTTCCATCTGTTTTAGTGCAAATTGTATTTTGAAATGAAACTTCAAAATTCTTTTTGACTGTAGCTGCCACTTTCTCAATTTTTGTATTCACGGCACTTGGTCTTTTATCTTGACTTAGTTTACTAATTTTACTTTCAAGCAATATACCCAGGATTTCACAAGCTGTACCTACTTTTTTAATGCTTGCTGATAAGTTACAAAATTTTGTATCTGAGGTTTCACTATCCTTTCTCTTGTTAATTATAAATATCTTAGACACAATATCTTGGACACAATGAGTTTTCTGGTATGAGATTGACAAAAGGGCTTTTATTTTTAGAATAATGAACAAATGTTATTTCTCGCAGACCTTTTGTTATAGGTTTCTTATGTTTCGCAAAAGGGTCCATGCAAGACTGACCAAAAAGGTGATGAAATTTTTTTAAGTATTTCATTTCATGGTACTTGCATGTTGATTTGACCTCTGAGCCAACTCATAAGTAAAACAATACTTTTTCTTCTTCACTGAAATCTTCGATTAAAGTACTGTCTTTAGGATACACTCCATGCACACTTTTATGACATGCTTCATTAATAATAACACCAACAGAACAGTGAGACACCATTCTTCAACTGCACACTTCAAGAACTTCTAGCTAAATAAGCGTGAGTAGACAATTGTTGGTGTAAGGGGGAAGACAACAATCAGACTTGTATAGGCTTGCAAATGAAATTGTTAGGGTGCTGAAACAATTACCACAGCATTGTTTTGACAAATAATCATTAGCTAGTGTAATGTGGTGTGTTACATTGTGCAATTGGTATACTTTATTTCATTAACCTACCAGATATTGCAATGTTAAAAAACATATTTTTGACTCACGTTTGTAATCTTTTTTCCATAATTTACAATTGAATCTCAAAGTTGAAATTTATACTGAAGTTTGATATCATAAAGGTGATGAAATTTTCAGACTTTTGTCTGGTCTGCCAACAAAGGTATTACAGGCCTCAAAATAGAAAAATTAAATTTTTTTTTTAAAACAGTGCATTTTAAGTGTAAGCTGCTCACCAATGATACTCTATAAAAAGTAACTATACTATACAGTGTAATAGCAGAAAAAATATTAAAGCTGAGAAATTAATATTTCTTTGGAAAGCAACTGTTCAAAAATTGATTTTTTTTAAATTTGTGGCTGATAACTTTGAACTATTAAAAATATATTAAAGAATACATCCAGCTAAGTGATAATGATGTAAATTTGTAGCCCAGAGTGTGTTGAACTACATGCATTTTATCTGGAAGGTTTAGGACAATCCACTACCGAATAATTGTAAAAAAATCTGTAGATGCTTGCAAATATGAAAAAAAACACATGCAGCCTAGAACAAATATGGCTGCCATTTCAAAATAATAAACAATAATTTTTAAAAAAATATTTTGTGACTATTAAACACTGGGGAATTCACGCAGCAGATATAAATTTTTTCTGTGATGGTCAAGCAACCAGTGCTGGACTGCTTGGTACAGATTGAGCCTGAAGTATGAATCTAAAGCATCCTTTTAAATTTGTATTCATTGTCAACAAATCTCTCTTTTTTTAAATGTTTTTCTTTTACTGTAGTCTGCATTCTGTATCCTTTCTACTTCTCCCATCATCAGTGATTTTAGAATGAGATTTTCACTCTGAAACGGAGTGTGCGCTGATATGAAACTTCCTGGCAGATTAAAACTGTGTGCCGCACTGAGTTCAAGTCTCAGTCCGGCACACAGTTTTAATCTGCCAGGAAGTTTCATCAGTGATTTTATTCCGCAAATACCAAAACTGATCTACTACTTTTTCTATAAATGTAGGTTTGTCTTCCTTCACTCTAGGTGTTTTGTTTCAGCTTAGTTCTTTCCAGCTGCTGTCAAATTCTTCTTGCAGTATCATAATTTCCCATCTCATCTTAAGCTACTTCTTCTTTCTCTTTTTCGATAACATATTCTTCAAGTTCATTTCCCTTGTACAAAACTCCTGACAGGCAGCTTTCCTGTCTTTGGTTAGTAAAGGGTTGCTATATGAGCTCTAAATACTCATATGGGTACTTTCCTTTTCTCCTAAGGTGTCTAATTTTCCTATAGCCTGTATCTGTCTTTCTCATAGTCATGCATGCTTCTACAGTTTTTAATTTCTTCTCTAACCATTCCTGCATGGCATTATCTGTCCATCTCAATTTTTAGGTTTCTGTATTCCTACATACCTGCTTCATTTGCTGTCTTTATATATATCCTCTTCTTTTGGCAGTTGATTTCAATATCTCTTGTGTTATCCAGTGATTACTAATTAGCCTTGTCTTTCTCCCTATTTGAACCTCTGCTGGTACAACTCTCTGTAGCACACAGTGATCTTCTACTATGTTCTTTCCTGTACTCTTGTTTAAATCAATCACTTATTGTCAACAGTACGATCATATGGGGTATGAAGTGAAATTTGTGACTGGACTGAAGACTTTTTTGATAGGGAGGACACACCATGTTTGTTATCCTGGATGGAGAGTCATCGTCACATGTAGAAGTAACTTCAGCTGTGCCTCAGGGAAGACCCTTGTTGTTCATGTTGTTTATTAATGACCTTTCAGACAATGTTAATAGTAATCATCAGACTTCTTGCAGATGACACAGTTGTCTATAATGAAGCACTATCTGAAACAAGCTGCATAAATATTCAATCAGATCTTGATAAAATTTCAAAGTGGGTCAAAGACTGGGAACTTGCTTTAAATGTTCAGAAATGTAGAACTGTGCACATTACAAAATGAAAAAATGTAGTATCCTATGGCTATAACATCAATGGGTCAGCCAACGCACGCAAACTCCTGGGTGTAACACTGTGCAAGGATATGAAATGTAATGATCACATGGGCTCAGTAGTGGATAAAGCAGGTGGTATACATCAGTTTATTGGTATAATACTGGGGAAGTGCAATCAGTTTACAAAAGAAATTGCTGACAAATCACTCGTGCAACTACTTCTAGAATACTGCAAGTGTGTGGGACTGATACCAAATAGGACTAACATGAGATATTGCACATATACAGAAAAGGGCAGTGTGGACAGTCACAGATTTGCTTAATCCATGGAAGAGTGTCACAGAGGTACTGAAGGAATTGAAGTGGAGGACTCTTGAAGTTAAATGTAAACTGTCATTGAGAAAGTCAATTAACAAAGTTTCATGAACCAGCTTTAAATGACAACTCTAGGAATAGAGTACAATCCCCTATGTATCATTCACATAGGAATTGTGAAGATGAGAGTAGAATAATTGCTGCATGCACAAAGGCATTCAAACAATCATTCTTCCTGTGTTCCATAAGTTAATGAAATGGGGAGAAACCCTAATAACTGGTACAATGGGGAGTACCCTCTGCCATGCTCCTCACAGTGGTTTGCAGAATGTAGATGTACATGTTTTAATTTATTACTGGTTTAATACTAACTGTATTTGCAACACATTTTGCAGAAAGTGTCCACATATATCACTGAACATACCTGCAACATTATATCATTGTACAGCACACAGTTCAGGATATATAATGTCACAAACACTGAGATCCATGAAAAACTGCCTCATTGTGTATGATGTTTAGCTTTATTATTACTAACCTGCTGAAGTGATTTTGATGAAATTTGGTAAGGAGATTGAGGAAGAGCATAGGCTACATTAGAAAGTGTGAAGTACAAGATACTTATTAATCTGAAGGATATTTCATGAATTTGTGCAAATGCTTGTATATGTTCATATCTGGTACACAATACAAGTCAGAGTAACGAATACAATGCTTAGATAATCTTCAGTGTATTTAATCCATACTTGCACAATATTTGTTGCATAATTTCCACATCATGTAATGTATAGTTACTTCAGTAGCTGGATGCATAAATGCATGCTCCTGCTCATGCCTCTCTGTATGCGCTGGTCAGCAGTGACACATCATGCATTGGGGCAGCTTGGGAAAGGGGAGAGTGGGGAGCACATCGCTAGCTATGCTTATCCAAACAGGCAGACACAAGAGGGCAGCTGATATTATTGTAAGGAAAGCAGATTACTTACTCACCATCACTCATCATAACAAAACTACTGACATACGAGTGCAGCTGCAGGTAGCAGCTCATCTAATCATAAATTCTTTCACTCTGTATAACATCTGCAGAGCTATAGTTGGAGTCACAAATGATGAGTTTAGGCCTTTTCTATGCGCCTATGTTATGAATTCTCTGACAGCCAGTAAGTGTTCAGTAGTGTTCTGAGCACTCTGCTCTGAATGCCATAGCTAATGTGAGCATTAAAAGTGATCACAGCAGTTGTGTAGTGATTTTTTATGCCTTTTTTTGCGAGTTGTCATCGTTAATGGTGGTGGTAAGTGATACATTCCGCTTAAGCTATGGAGAGACATAACTTGCAGGATACAGACTTTCTTCAAGCGCAAAGGATGCGCATGTACATACCACAACTGCCACTTGGAATCAACAACAATGCAATCCTTATCCGTGCCTCTACAAGCGCGAACTGCCATCCTTCATGGATTGGACTATAGTAGGCAAATAAACTTGTCCAACTGTGTTGGGTGTTGGTTTTGTGTGTCTGTCTTGGTTATGATGATGCCTGTTTGCCTCTGCAGCTGAGGGGTCAGCGCAACTTACTGACGCACTGAGAATCTAAGTTCAATTCCCGGTATTTTATCCACTTGGGGACTGGATGTTGTGTTGTCCTCACCATCATTGATGCGCAAGTTGCTGAAGTGGCGTCAAATGAAAAGACACACTAGGTGGCCAAAAAGTCACAGATGTGTTCTCCCTGCTCATAATGCCAAATTATCATTTCATTCCATGAGAACGCAGTCACTATGCTCTCATAGTAACTCAACTGCTTTTCTACTTTCATGCTCATAATTAGACCTAGTCTTGCATTACCCTATTTGATTGTGTGTTTATCATCCTGTTCAACTTAACATAAGACCTGTTCTTCTAGTGACAGCACTTCACTGTTTCACAATGTATCTAGCTTAAACCGCTACATTTCTTTTTTTAAATTCTGTAACCTATCTGCCTGCTCAAGTGTCTAACATTCCACACATGGATCCATAGAATACCAGTATTTTTTTACCTAATAACAACGTCTTAGTATTTCCTGCCTGTACATCTGAATAGGCAACTATTTTACCTCTGGAATATTTTACCCAGTGGGATGTCATCATCATTAAACCATAATGTAGAGCCACATGTTGTTGGGAAATATAATGGCTAGAATTTGTGATGTAACTTTTCACGTTTGGAAAAGTGATGTGTTATTGCCAGAATGACGATCACCTCAGTGAAAGTATTTGTTATTAGTTAATTTGTTTAGAATTGTAAACTATTGGGAAGTTGTGTTGTTCATGCATGTTCATTGGCTCTGATGAACAAGTGCATCTCTAAGGCAGGACAACAATGGCAGTTCTGCTATGTATTCACGATACCTACTGGTAGGGCAGTTGCTCCATGCGACCACATTCCAGCTTGGAGAAGCCATGGAATGCCACACACCATGACAACAGAAGTGATGTCATGGAAGGGAGAGAAAGCTTATGGAACAATTCTACACAGAGCTGTACTATGTGAACACGTTACAGAATCAGTGTCAAATTAATGTACTGTTTGATATCTTACTGTAAATTACAGAGCAATATTAGTGTATTTATGAAGAAGTGCATTATATTCCTTAGTACAAAGCTAAAATTTGAGAAAAGTTTAAAACTTACAGTATAGGAGAAGTTGCAATGGTGAAGAAGTCTGTGTCAAAGAAGAACTACATGGTTTGTCTGAATGTTGAGTTAAGAAACAGCAGTTCAGAATTTCAAAGTAATGGCAATTGTGGTCCAAACACACTGCAATCTCACTTAACTTATGAAACAAAAACATTACAAGCTTCCCCTTGCTTTATCTGTGTGCAGCACCAAAACTGCAAAGCCATATTTCTTAATGTTGCAAGGCTGGGTCAGTTAATCATCTAAGACTGATGGCCCTGCAATTTATGAAAAGGCTGTAGTACCAAGGAAGTGGCTACTTGTATCGTTAGGGCACACAAGCAACCCCACGACTGCTATGTCCACGGCTTGGTGGCAGGTGGGGGGGGGGGGGGGGGGGGGTCTACTTCACTATACATTCCACAAAATCATAAGTAAATCTGTTGATATTTAAATGCTATCAGCAGCGTCAAAGTTTCTGTTCACCCATGACACAAGAACTGAGATTGAGAATAGTCAGGGGAAAGCAACAATGCTGAAATTCTTTTTTGAATGTTCCTTTACAAGTGAGAATCCAGAAACACTACCAAAGTTTTAATTATTACAGGTGAGTGATACAGGTACCGGTGTTAGTGGTGCAGACAAACAGCTGGAATCACTAAATCTGAACAAGGCCCCAAAGAATGAAAGAATCAATTTTGAATTTGTGACTAAATTAACCACTCCCTAATCATAATGTACAATAGATCCCTCAAACAAAAACCTGAACACAGCAGTTGGAAGAAAGTACAGGTCGCATTTGTCTATAAGAATGGTACCATAAGAGATCCACAATTCTGTTGCCCACTGTCCCTGATATCCACCGGTTGTATAATCTTATAACATATTCTGAGCTGATACATAATGAGGTATCTTGTCAATGACAACCAACATACTTTTTGAAATGTTGGTCATGTGAAATCCATCACATGCTTTCTTCACATAGCATCCAAATGCCCTGAAAACTATAGACAATGCAGATCAGGCAAATACAGTAGTTTCCTTGGTGTTTGGTAATCACTTTGATTTAGTAACACATCACTACTTATTAACTCAAGTATGGTCATTAATGGGGGATGGAGGGGGAGGCTATCAAATCAAGTTTATGACGGGATGGGAGATTTCTTAGTAGTTACGATACAGCATGTTATGTTGGATGATGAGTCATCAACAGACATTCTGGTGTATACCAGGGAAGTGTGTTGGAACTCTTGCTGTTCACATCGTATGTTAATGACCTGGTAAACTGTATTAATAGTGCCCTCAGATGTTTTTCAGAACATGCTGTTATGTATAATAAAGTACTACATGAAGAAAGCTGCATAAATATTCTCCCAGTTCTTTATAAGAGTTCAAAGTGGTCTAACTTTCATTCATTCATTCATTCATTCACACATTATATTCCATGAACCCCAGCATGAATAAGAGCCTTCAGGAATGTGGAATGTCTTAAGTTATACATTACAGGCAGAAGCAACCACTGCTGGCTACCTCTGTAAAGTGTACTAATAACAACTTTTAACTAACAATGATCTTCTCAAACTGATAAAGAGGCAATTACTTCTAGAATAGTTTACCTGTGTGTATTAGGAGAAAGACAGCTATTTTTAAAAATGTCACTACTCCTCCTCCTTTACTACCTGGCTGCTGTTGTTATCTAATACCTCAAAGAAAACATTCTACACAGACCATTAGTAGCTGTCTACCTGCTGGCAAAATTGGGCTATGCTTTATACAAATATTAGAGCTGGGCATAATTTACACTCCTTATACCAAGTATAGTGTCACATCACAACCACAATCAAGACAAAATCTTAAAGCAGGATCATCAGTAAAGTACAACATTCACCACTGAAAGTGTTTATGAACACCAACATACAGGCACAACAAAACTACAATGAAATTCTAGACAGTGTGTGCTGCTATTGATACAAACACAGAATTTTTTCAGAATACACAAACATTAAAAATGTAACAAATAGCTGGTGGTGGTCAGGTCTGAACTGGTAATCCGCAGTACGCTACCCAGTGATGCTGACAGCTACATCACTCTGCACGCAGCATAGCTAATGGACGTACTGTGAAATGAGTAGCTAATGAGTTATTATTACACTTCAGTGTTTAAATATTTGGGAATTTTCAATTTCCTGCCTTAAGTCCACTGCCAACAAGTTTTGCCCCAGAATATATCTCCAGTCTAAATCCTAGAGGGAGAATCATAATCTATATCGAAATTATTGCCATCTCCAGCATTGTGATTATGCTTTGCCGAATTCATCTTAAATTCAAAAAAACACACACACGCGTGCCCCCCCCCCCCCCCCCCCCCCCCACACACACACACACTTACCATCAGAGAGCATACATAGTGCCACACAAGTGTAAGTGACCCTACATCCCCTTCATACAATACCCTCACTGCAAACTTCTGTAAAACAAACACTTTTTTATCCTTGTCTAAAATACCTCAGAAGTGTAAGCCATAGGACAGAACTGAGTGAAAGTTTGGCAACTATGCTGACAAACCTGTCTGCAGGTATAGATAAGAGAGATTTCAGAGCACAAAGCGGGCAGAACTGAGGCTACTGGTTAACTTATCCAGATGTTGATGCAATCCCAATTCATCATCAATTTGTATACCGGGAACTACATATATGAAGTTTTATCCAGTATATACCCGATGATCTCCACTTCTGGTACCTTTTACTTGTCACTTTTACTTGTTTGAAAGTGCATAATACGTGTTCCTCACAAATCAAGGGTTAAAGTACCAGCCAAGGATCAGCTATAACCCTTCTCCTGGCCGTGCCCACCAGGTATGGTTTGGAACCTTCATCAATATGACTGTATCTTCAGCATCTTTCTTTAAATGTTCCAAAATGTAAAACAGAATGTTTCACAAACACAAATGGGATGATTATACAGGCTCAATAATAGATAAAGCAGGTGATAAGCTTCAGTTCATTGGCAGCATACTAGTAAAATGTACTCTAGTGTCCAAAATTAAGGCAACAAACCACTATTTCCCCTTTTTGTATCTAATTCACAATATAATCATACGAACTGTCAAGTGATGTCTGTACGATCAGGGAAGACGGCATCTGGTCACCAGAAAACCACACCAGCAATGGCATCAGGGCACCTATCAAATGGGATAGTGTTTGCCAGGTAGTCCTACTTCCACAACTGCCGTGTAGACAGTCACAGATGGTGCAGTATGGCACAGAGAAAATGGCTACCAGGCTCTGTGTGGTGGGTGGCCATCAGAAGAATGAAAGCAGGATAGCTGCAAACTGATGTGGCCTGATGGCTTAATGCGAATCATTTTGTTGCTTTAGGGATGTGGCGACAGTTTGGAGAGATCAAAACTATCCCAAAGACCAAGGCGGGGCTGACCACATATAACATCAGAAAGAGAGAACTGTTATGTGGCTGTCAGGGCACGACGGTATCACCTTAGTACTGCATGGAAACTGTAAACTGACCTTGCAGCATCCAATGAACTTCTTGTAGTGAGGCAAATGGTTACAGAAAGCACAGTGGCCTTTATTGTTGGAGACCTGCGGTATGTGTTTCTCCGATGCATCGTCACAGTAGGGTGTCTAAATTGGAGCTGTCAACATGCCACCTGGACGTCAAACAGTGGGCCAATGTTTGTTTCACAGATGAGTTCTGATTTGGTCTGGGCAGTGATTCTCAACAGATTCACATCTGTAGGGAATGTGGAACAAAATTTAGGGACCCAATCACTGTGGAAAGAGACTGATATCAAGGATGATCCCTAATGGTGTGAGCAGGGATTATGTTGGCCACTCGAACACCTCTTCATGAAACTGTACGGTTAAAACAGCAAGGTTTAACTGCTGTCAGGTATCATGACAATATCTTGGGACCTCATGTGCTGTTGTTGCGAGGTGCTATAGGCCCAGACTTCGTATTGTTGTACGATAATACTCGAGCTCATAGAGCACGGGTGGTTGATGTTTTCCTGGAAATGGAAGAGATTGCACGCACGCCTTGGCCTGCTCACTCTCTCAATCTGAATCCCATAGAGGATGTTGAGGACGCACTAGGGACACTGGTTGCATTATGTCAGCATCCACCAACCACTCTCCAAGATTTGCGAGCAGCACTGCAGGAAGAATGGGTGTTATTACCTCAACATGAGATTGATGAGATTATTCACAGCATGCCCTGTCATTTGTCAGGCCTGTATTGCTGCTTGAGGTGATCACACCCCATACTGAGCTCACTAACCAGTTGTCGGAATGTGTGTGTAAATCCATTAAGCCGGGAAAAACGAAGATCATTTTTGTTGCAGTTATTAATGTTGTATATTCTTTACTTTGTTTCTACTTTACTATCACCTGATAACACTGTTTTGTGGCAAAATAAACGCAACCTTGCAAAATTTCAGTTTGTTGCTTTAATTTTGGACACCAGTGTAGTTAAGTATTCCAAGGAGATTGCTCACAAAACAGTCAAATGACCCATCCTAGAATATTTCTCAAGTATGTGGCACCTGTGTCTCTAGAAATGATGAAAGGCTCAAAATGGAAAACACCTGAAGAAAGATGCCAACTATTCCTCAAAAGCCTACTTACAAAGTTCCATGGATGAACATTAAGTGAGGAATCTAGAAATATAATACTGTCCCCTACATATTGCACCTAACGGACTGTGAACACAAGACGAGAGTAATTACAGCATGTACAAAGTCATTTAGGCAGCCATTCCTCCCAGACTCCACAGCTGAATGGAATGAGAAGAAATCCGAATATGTGGTACAATGAGAGAACCCTCTGCAATTTACTTCACAGTGGTTTGCAGAGTATGGATGCACGTAGGTGTAGATATGATGTATAATTGTAAGTCATACATGGGGTGTCAATGACTGATATCGACTGACCTTATTCAGTACAAATACTAATTAATATGCACTGCCTTGATGTTAAGACAGGTTGGAACCTTGTGCGTTGATGAGCAAGTGATAATGACTAATCATATTTAATAAACAAATCTACTAAAAAACATTTAAGTGGTGTAAAATGGGTAGAGACTGTGGTTAAGGAAAAGTTGAGGGGCGAAAGAAAGGCTGGAGATGACACACAATATTACCCACTAGTAATAGTTCCGTGATCAGGTACGTTGTGCAGTCAATATATCTTAGAGCACATTACAAAAATCTTATATATTTAGTAAACTATTGTTTTAATTGCCTTTGGTGGCTGTATTTCATACATGTGCAAGATGCATGAGGTTATGCACAATGGTCTGGCTGTGAATGCTATTCAAATTTAGTTGGTGTGCTAATGCATTAATTATCACAATGGTACACACTTTGTTGAAATCACAACTCTTCTTTCTAGGTTCAATTTTATATTTTTTTACATGACAGAAAGCTTCTTAATCTTGTTGCAGTGTGGAAGAACAGGTCTCTGCTATGCTAGAGGAATCTGATATTGAAGATCTTGAAATGGCCAATTTGTTGGGTCTCTGCTTTGCCCCTCTGATGTCATTGACAACATGGAAAAAGACAGTGCAGCTGAGGATTTAGGTGGCAACATCAATAGTTTGAATTGCTGTCAACTGACACCAGGATGTGAAGCAATTGTAACAAAGGCTACTTAGACCACCTCTGGTGGAGTATGCTCTATGGGAGACAGAAAGCAGTGGAGCTGAAACTATGATACTCTACTTTGGACAGCATGACCTCGAGCAATTCATTAGGTACAAACCTATGCATTTTTTGATACTAAGTTTGGTGTCATAACTTCAGATCTGGTTATCTTCTAAATCTTCACATTCATCAAGGATTTAATGGACAAAAGTTCATTGAATCTCTGTCTAAGGGTAATTGTGATGACATTTTGCACCACCTTAGTTTGCAGACAACTACTTCATGTCTGTGAAAATAGTCAATAAATGTACTGAAATTGGTATTGGTAAAAGTGGAACTGTTAGAAGCAACAAAACTGAAAATTGCCCATTATAATGTATAGCTGCCATCAAGAAGGAACACACAGGCTCTTACAAAATTGTGTGTGATAAGAATTTACAGTTACTTGTGTGTCGCTGGAATGAAAACTGTGCATTCGCGACAGTGTCAAACTGTGAATGTGTAAATCCCATTTGCGAAGTTCAAAGATATTCTGCCGCCATGAAAAATAAACTTATTGCTAATCAACTTCATCTAATCAAGTCTTTCAATGACAATATGAGTGTAACAGACAGTATGGACCAAAATGTGAGCTATTACAAGATAAATATCAGCTACAAGAAATGGTGGTGGCCAATTTTTTGTGGGGTTTAAATTAGCAATTTAGAATTTATGTCTATTGTACAGACATTCTGAGAATGAAGAAATCAATTTTCTCACATTTAAAAGAAGAGTTGTGAGCAATCTCTTACAAAAATATGGGAAACAAAAATGTAAGGAAGAGCAAAGTGTCACCCCACCTGCAGCTGCTAAGTGTGTCTGTGGCATTTTGTTTCAATAAAACAAGGCACTTTATTGTTCCTCAAACCAAAAGAATGAGATGTGCTCTCTGTAAGTCACACACAACTCACATGTGCACAAAATGTAATGTACCCTTACATGAAAAATGGCATGTGGCAATTATATGCATAGAGCTACTTCTAGTTCTAAATCGCATGGTGTTATTGCATCAGATAAAGATTAACAACTCTGAAAAACACAGTAGTCCTACACCTGATGCCAGTTATATGCAAAAAAAAAAATTGCGCTCATAAAACCAGCACATTCTTAAGGAGTAAAGAAAACACAAAATTGACAAAGTTGATTAACACAATACTTCTGTGTACCTGCAAATTGCATCAGATGACTTGATCATCTTTCACACTGCAATATCCCTTTAAATATGTACTGGGAAAAGTTTTGTTTGAAATAAAGAAAAAATTACATGAGAGAAATTATTTTATTGTGTGTACATTACATTTTAAAATGCATTACAGTGTTTATTAGATAATTTCAGATCAAATTAGTTAAATTATAAGTGAATTCAGATAAATATTAATCATAACTGAGACCAATAACATTCAGCATTACATATTTTTTCACCTCCTCGTAAAAAATGATAAATGTACAATACTATTTGACATATACATTTTATACTGTGAAAGATTTGCTGTTTTGTCACACACATTACTTTCTGTCTTGGTAAAAACCATTGAGCAACATTGTCAAGTCATATCCTGACATGTTTGTCTCTAAACATCACACATCAATCAAAACACATCTCGTACAATTGTATCAGTTCAGTAACATGAAGTATATAGAAATTTTTAGACTAGCATTATCAACAACAACATTGTTAATTTCTACTTCTACTGACACAGAAGAATGTAAACTGCTGTATAAAAAAAGAAGTACAGTTCATGCAGTCTGGGCAAAACTGTTCAGTCTCAAGAATCAACAATTATGCAGTGCAATACCTCCATAAAAATTTTGTCTAACAACAGGGAAGCAGTAGCTTTTGTCTTCAGTATACCAGTTCTTCTCTTGGGGAAGGAATGTAAAACATCATTGGACAGATAGAAATTCAACAAAGGACAATAATTTAACCTTGTTAAAGCTTCTTCTTACAAATCTATTCGTAGTATCTGACAGCAGAGTCAAGCTATAATCAACAGCAATATACAACAAATTTAGAATATAAAATCAGGAACAACATATTTTAATTTTAAAGTGTGCATTTTATTTTTCCATTCGGAATAAAGCTTTCCTGGTGAACATTAGCTCCTAGCTGCCAAAAAGAAGTCTAATTTTTTTTAGTACCACATGTTCCAACTCAATCACAGTATGTACATAACCAACATAGTCATTACTTCCAATGAAATCAGAAATTGAATTTCTGTTGCCCTGTCACGGCAGTGGAATTTCACTGAATGACTAGCAGGATCAAAGACAGCAGGAACATCTAACAGCATTCTATGACTTTGGAGTGTAATACTCTTGTTGGCTGCTCAACCTCCTCATTGGACAAAATCATCTTGAGATGCCTATTGTGGAGAACCTAAGTTCACTGTAGTTTTCTTTTTCCAGTTTTCTTGCTCCGAGGAAGAGTAGCAGAGCCAGATACTTGCTGTGGACAAAAGTAAACTGTTGTTATAAGCAGTGAAAGTGTTTTTGTACACTACAGTATGACAATATCTAAATCAGCTCACCCTAAAGTCTTTTAGTAGGGAAATATTTAAAAAATGAATTACTCATTAAATTCCATAAAAGACAATTTCCCTGACATATAAGAATTAACTGCAGGTAATATTTTTAATGGACTGTGTAAAATAGGGTGTCCATTTCATTTCTTTAAAGAAAAGGACATCTTAAAAAGTTTATGAAAAATATCCCCCCCCCCCCTCCCCTTTCCCATGAACCTTGGAATTAATGGGGAGGCTTGCATGCCTGAGCAATACAGATACCGTAGGTGTAACCACAATGGAGGGGTATCTGTTGAGAGGCCAGTCAAACATGTGGCTCCTGAAGAGGGGCAGCAGCCTTTTCAGTAGTTGCAGGGGCAACAGTCTGGATGATTAAGTGATCTGGCCTTGTAACATTAACCAAAACGGCCTTGCTGTCCTGGTACTGCAAATGGCTGAAAGCAAGGGGAAACTACAGTGATCCGGCCTCGTAACATTAACCAAAACGGCCTTGCTGTCCTGGTACTGCAAATGGCTGAAAGCAAGGGGAAACTACAGCCATAATTTTTCCCAAGGGCATGCAGCCTTACTGTACGGTTAAATGATGATGGCGTCCTCTTGGTTAAAATATTCCAGAGGTAAATTAGCCCCCATTTGGATCTCTGGGCAGAGACTACTCAGAAGGATATCGTTATCAGGAGAAAGAAAACTGGCATTCTACGGATTGGAGTGGGGAATGTCAGATCCCTTAATCAGGCAGGTAGGTTAGAAAATTTAAAAATGGAAATGAGTAGTTTAAAGCTGGATATAGTGCGAATTAGTGAAGTTTGGTGGCAGGAGGACCAAGACTTCTAGGTCCGGTTAATACAGGGCTATAAATACAAAATCAAATAACAGTAAGGCAGGAGTAGGTTTAATAATGAATGAAAAAACAGGAGTGCAACTATGCTACTACAAACAGCATAGAGAACATATTATTACAGCCAAGATAGACAAGAAACCAATGCCTACCACAGTAGTACAAGTTTATGTGCCAACTAGCTCTGCAGATGACGAAGAGATTGAAGAAATGTATAATGAGATAAAAGAAATTTTCAGATAGTGAAGGGAGATGAAAATTTAATAGTCATGGGTGACTGGAATTCAATAGTAGGAAAAGGAAGAGAAAGAAACATAGTAGGTCAATATGGAAGGGGGTAAGGAATGAGAGAGGAAGCCGTCTGGCAGAATTTTGCACAGAGCATAACAATCATAGCTAAAACTTGGATTAAGAAGCATGCATGAAGGTTGTATATGTGGAAGAGGCCTGGAGACATTGGAAGGTTTCAGATAGATTATATAATCAGAAGACAGAGATTTAGGAACCAGGTTTTAAATTGTAAGACATTTTCATGGGTTGATGTGGACTCTGACCACTATCTATTGATTATGAACTGTAGATTAAAACTGAAGAAACTGCAAAAAGGTAGGAATTTAAGGAGATGGGACCTGGATAAACTGAAAGAACCAGAGATTGTACAGAGTTTCAGAGAGAGCATTAGGAAACAATTGACAAGAACAGGGGAAAGAAATCCAGTAGAAGAGGAATGGGTAGCTTTGAGAGAGAAATAGTGAAGGCAGTGGAGGATCGAGTAGGTAAAAAGACGAGGGCTAGTAGAAATCCTTGGGTAACAGAAGAGATACTGAATTTAATTGATGAAAAGAGAAAATATAAAAATGCAGCAAATGAAGCAGGCAAAAAGGAATACAAATGTCTCAAAAATGAGATCGATAGGAAGTGCAAAATGGATAAGCATGGACGGGTAGAGGACAAATGTAAGAATGCAGAGGCATATATCACAAGGGGTAAGATAGATACTGCCTACAGGAAAACTAAAGAGACCTTTGGAGAAAAAGAGAACCACTTGAATGAATATCAAGAGCTCAGATGGGAAAACCAGTTCCAAGCAAAGAAGGGAAAGCAGAAAGGTGGATCTAACAAAACTCTACCATCTGGTGAGTAAGATGTATGAGACAAGCGAAACTCTCTCAGACTTCAAGAAGAAGAAGAATTCCAATCCCAAAGAAAGCAGGGGTTGACAGATGTGAAAATTACCGAACTATCATTTTAATAAGCCACGGCTGCAAAATACTAATGCGAATTCTTTACAGGCAAATGGAAAAACTGGTAGAAGCTGACCTCCGGGGAAGATCAGTTAGGGTTGAAACACATGAGGCAATATTGACCCTACAACTTATCTTAGAAGATAGATTAAGAAAAGGCAAACATATGTTCCTAGCATTTGTAGACTTAGAGAAAGCTTTTGACAATGTTGATTGGAATACTCTCTTTCAAATTCTAAAGGTGGCAGGGGTAAAATACAGGGAGCAAAAGGCTGTTTACAATTTGTACAGAAACCAGACTGCAGTTATAAGAGTTGAGGCGCATGAAAGGGAAGAAGTGATTGGGTAGGAGTGAGACAAGGTTGTACCCTATCCCCAATCTATATATTGAGCAAGCAGTAAAGTAAACACAAGAAAAATTTGGATTAGGAATTAAAATCCATGGGGAAGAAATTAAAACTTTGTTTGTCACTGACATTGTAATTCTGGCAGAGACTGCAAAGGACCTGGAAGAGCAGTTGAACAGAATGGACAGTGTCTTCCAAGAAGGATATAAGATGAACATCAACAAAAGCAAAATGAGGATAATGGAATGTAGACTAATTAAATCCGGTGGTGATGAGGGAATTAGATTAGGAAATGAGGCACTTAAAGTGGAAGCTGAGTTCTACTATTTGGGGAGCAAAATAACTGGTGATGCTCGAAGTAGAGAAGATATAAAACGTAGACTGGCAAAGGCAAGAAAGCGTTTCTGAAGAAGAGAAATTTGTTGACATTGAGTATAGAGTTAAGCGTCAGGAAGTCTTTTTCTAAAAGTATTAGTATGGAGTGTAACCATGTATGGACGTAAAACATGGATGATAAATAGTTTAGACAAGAAGAGAAAAGAAGATTTCGAAATGTGGTGCTACAGAAGAATGCTGAAGATTAGATGGGTAGATCACATAACTAATGAGGAGGTACTGAATAGAATTGGGGAGAAGAGCAGTTTGTGGCACAACTTGACTAGAAGAAGGGATCGGTTGGTAGGACATGTTCTGAGGCATCAATTCATCACCAATTTATTACTGGAGGGCAGCGTGGAGGGTAAAAATCATAGAGGGGGACCAAGAGATGAATACACTAAGCAGTTTCAGGAGGATGTAGGGTGCAGTAGTTACTTGTAGATGAAGAAGCCTACACAGGGTGCAGTAGCATGGCGAGCTGCATCAAACCAGTCTCTGCACATAAGACCACAACAACAACATAAAAAATCTACGACAATTGAAGAAAGATATAGGACAAAAATATTGTATGGACAAAATTTAATGGACATAGAAGTTTACCTTTACATCATGGACTCAGATGATCCAAAATGATTTTTTAAAATTATTCTGCTTTGTGATTCACAATGTCAGACCTTCAATCATATCAATAGCAAAGTCTAATCTACATAACATACATACCACAGTGTTCCTGTCACCAGTGATAAACACACTGTTGTGGCTCTTCCTAGCGTATACACTGGCACAATGCGCAGTAGTTAACTGTGTATCAAACATCTGGTAGCACAAAACACTTCTGCCATGGGAAATTAAAAAAAGTGGGACTCTGAGAATCACTGAAAAAACTTTCAGGACAGTGGCTTTTTTTTTAAATTTTGGTGTGTGTGTATGGGGGGGGGGGGGGGGGGGCCTCAGGACTGTTATGGGAAACATGGGACAAATGGACACCCTCCTAGTGTAAACCTACATTAAACTTTACCAAATGGTGGTGACTGGCATTACAAACTTTCAAAAGTGGTTTTCTAACATTAAGTAAGACAGTTGTTGCTGAAATCTGATTCACTATAATACTTATTTTCCTACTGGTCCCACTGTCTGCCACAAAAACCCCAAAGAGATGTCACAGATCCCTAATATTATATGGTGTATGGTTTGGGAACTAATGGCATCAACCATCCACACATTTTCAGATCAAGGAACCAAAAGTTTCACAATTGGAAAGGAAGGAGTAGCGGTTTCCAATTAGTATTCCTGTAGAATGTTTTGATACAATTTCATTCATCATATATTGTGTTTATAAAAGCTAACATATCAAAATAAATTATTTTCCATTTTAATTATCACCCAACAAAATTTAGCTGAATTAATCCAGTTTGCTTTTTTGAATAAAGTTCAACAAAAATAAAAAATGTAGTATTAACAGTGTTTCTGTTCTATAGAAAAGAAAATTATACAGCATAATTTCTTTGCTTTTGTACCAGCATTTTGCAGGAGGGTAAGGTCAAATTAAGTTGTGATTTATTACTAAAGTTCACCATCTTTACAGTGAACAAGTGTAGTATCATCATAAAAAGACTCAATGCAATATGTATTATTAAGAAGTCACAACACGGTTTAAAAGAACTTACTTAAATCTACCACACATATAAAGCACTAGTTCCACATGACACAGGCCACATCTCTTTGCTTACATGTCTTGTTCATAAGTGCACACAATGAAGCTAGAAAGAGAAAGAATGAGACATGTGGGCAACAACTAATCACACAGGTGCATGATATGAGAAACAGAGGAAGAATATCCCTACACTTTTCAATAAAGTTTCAAGCAACAGCAAAATGTTCTGAACAGAATGTGCCTAAGCAATATTTCATTAAAACAGACTTTTTGCCACAATAATACTGTCTGTAATAGTTTTTCAGAAACAATTTGGAGGTTGAAATAGTAATTCACTCCTTTTTGTGTAGTCTTTTCATTTTTCTCAAATCTTTATCAGCAACATGAGTGATAATGCAGAATCCATACAATATTCAGTTTCTCATTCAGGCTCACATCAAAATGAGATAAACTGCACAGAAACCAAGCATAATATAAGCAATATACGGCATAAAACTGTAGCCAACTTTGTTGTTTACAGTTTCCCATGCAGAAATGTTTAGGCAGTTCAAAAACAGATTCAACACAAACTTAAAATATGCAATCAGCATCTTAGTTTTATCAACAACATTAGAAAAGAAAGCAAAAACAATATTTTTAGTAGTCTTCAAATCACACAAACCAAGCAAATTAAAAACATTATGTTAATGTACTTGCTATCACATGCTTTGATTATGAGTTTACTTTCATGAGACTGCTGCACATATGAATTTCACACACAGCAAGATTCGATAGCAGAATAGAAGCGGTTTGGAATATTACAAAATTACAAAAGATTACAACTCTGCACTGGAATTAGGACATCAAGTTTGTGAAAAGGAATAAATTCATATTGATTTTGTTTCTTACCACAGTAACGAGTGATGTTTGACCCAATATAGTGTACAGAAACATACAAACCTGGTCCAAACTCTAATACATATGCCTTCATTTACCAAAATTGTACATCAACTCATGGGTACTTCTTTTTCATTTCCTTACTTTGAAAAAGCTAATTATCTTTGTGAGCCAATTTGCAACTTTAATTACCAGATAAAATATGAATTTTAATGGTATTACAAAAACTACACATATATTTAGTGCAGCAGCATTTAGTAATAACAATGGAAAGAACATCTGAAATCAGTTTGTTAGTTGTGGCATGGTACATCAATAATTCGTATCTCTCATCAAATGTAGGTGTAGTCAGGTAGTGCATTGATAGTTTCTTCTCTCAGAAATAACAAATTTATTCAAAATGAGTTGCAGGTTTAATACACATATTTAAGAACATTGCTTCTCACTTTGATTGTCCAATGAATGTGTCTCATTCTTTTTAGTAATCTGAAAAGTAACAAACTTCAAGGTAAAATCAACTAGCAATAACATTTCTTCCTGTGTTATGTCTTTAAACGACATCTAAATGTTAGATAGCTAAGGACCCACACACAAACAAGAAATGTTGAAGTACATCCCTGTAAATGTGTCCACAGGTCGGCTTCTTCCATAACGAGGGAAAAAGATATAGGATAGGATAAGATGGGGCCAAGGTAGAGAACCAGTAATCTTCCTACATTGTCAAAAGCAGCGTTTCCTTGTGAGAGCCTCTCATCATCGGTGACGTGGAGAGATCTTTCTGCCAAAGCCCAAATCGTATATGGCCACTGATGTACCTCCCAAACTTAATTCCACATTACTCTTTCAATTCCCATCAATAGCGAAATTTTATCAAAAATATAAAGCAAAGTAGATACACATTCCTTCCACAAAACTGAAATACTTAACCTTTAGCATTGCACAATGTTTCCACAACAGTGCACTAAACATACTTTCAAGACATACTTTGTCTGTGGGAGATCACTAAGTTTCATTCCGTCAAAAACGTAAAATCTGTAAGAAATAATTCAAGCCCCTGGCCAGCTTTGTTCTAGGAGTGAGTAAGAAAACTATGTGCTGAACAGATTTAAATTTCTGTGGCTGCAAAATAAACAACAGTTTAAAAAAAGAAGCCTAACACTTTAAAGGATGTGATAAGAATATCTGTCTTGAGTTTCCATACTATATAACTTCAGAGCCTACAAATTTATTTCATTTCCCAATGGCAATATTTCCCCAAATCTATTCAATTATCCATGGCAGTGACGGAAAAATGCATGCACATAAGCACAGCAAATACTCTGAGTGAAAGACATAAGCAGTTGAAGCAGAGTAAACTCACCTCTACTGTTACCATTTCATTCCCACGTGGGGAGCTGCTTAAGAAAGTAAACAAAGTGTGTAACATTTACCTTTTTTGCTCTGCTTTGTATTGCATTAGTGTTCTGTTATGATTATCCAAAGCTCAAAAAATTATTAAAAACTCTAACAAAGTTGATCTGTTTCATGTCATTTGTCCAGTCTTTCTACAGAATACATGTTTTTTGAGTTTGTCACCAGATCAAATTGTATAAATTCTACAATATTTCTTCATTAATGTGATTAGATTAGTCTTTCTACAGAATACATGGCTCTCAGATCAGCCACTGGATAACATCATGTACATTCCACAATGTTTCTTTGAAGCAGTTGTTCAACATCAACATCAAGGGGTTTCCACTGGCAACTGCTGGCGAGTAGTGAGTGCCACAGCATCAAAGAGATCTTTTGGATGCAGCAGCAAATCCGAGTGCCACATATCCAATAGATGCATGGGAAAGCCTGGAGATTCAGTCTTTTTACAGTTCTCAGAATGTGTCACACCTAATTGTTAATGACATTTCTGACAGTTGCATTCTTCTTCTAGTTTCAGAATAGACTGGGCTCTCTTTGCTTTGAAAAACATAACGACAATTATATGAAATGATACCAGCAAAAATTGTGATCCTATAGACATTGTAGAGAAGAGAGACACTAACATGTGCCAAATATAACTTACAGATTAAATCATAATTCTTTGTTGTCTGAACTGTTAAAATTCACCCCAAGTTATGTTCTCAGATTATATCCAACAAGATATTTTGTCGCAAACATATGATGTATTTGAAAGTGCCAGTGAGAGAGGTTCCACACTTGTTTTCCTCCCTTTTTTTACTTGACTATCTTAATAATATATCTTCATTTTATAATCAATAGTTAAATGATTTGATAAAAGAACACACACTTTCCCAGGAAACAGGACAACTCTTCAAAACTATTTTACATCAACTACTGAAACTATTCAAACAAAAATTATTTAACAAATTCATAGTTTCTGATTCATTATGGCATACTGTCAAGTCTCTTCCAACAATGCCCCTTGAGTTCGAATTGTGGCATCGATACTAATGACTTCTACTTCTCAGATTATTTACTGCGCCATGTGCAACATTTTGACTAATTGCCACAGTGTAGTAATACTATTGGTATGAACTTATGATTACTGGATCAAATAATTATATGATTGCATGAGTAAAGCATGAGAAACTTTTATGTCAGCTATCAGATGGTTGATGAATTATTATTTTCTTAAGGGACTGCCAGAGGAAGTTAAAAGATAGACCGCTATAATCTACAGAAAAATATGAAACAAAGATAAAAAATACAAAAAGCATATTTCAGACAGTGAGAACACAGAACCACAAATTAAGCCAACTGGGCACTTGACTCACAACCAGGAGAGTAGCACACTGAAGGAGATAACTTACGTATTTTGATAGAACCATCGCTGTCAAAAACACACAACTGAGGATGAAATACAAGGTACAAGGGATGTTAGATTGAGTCTATATTTTTAGATTTCCAGAAGACTTTTGACAAAACTCCTCACAAGAAATTTCTAATCAAATTCTGTGCCTATAGAGTATCATCTCAGTTGTGCAACTGGATTTGCAAGTTCAAGTCATACGCCTCACAGTTCATAGTAATTGACAGAGAGCCATTGAGTAAAACAGAAGTAATATCTGGCATTCCCCAAGGAAACTTTATAGGCCCTCTGCTGTTCCTGATCTACATAAATGATTTAGGAGACAATCTGAACAACCCTCTTAGATTGTTTACAGATGATGCAATCACTTATCATCATCTAAAGTCATCAGAAGATCAAAACCAATTGCAAAATTATTTAGAAAAGATATCTCTATGGTGCAAAAAGTGGAATTTCACTCTAAATAATCAAAAGTGTCAAGTCATCCACATTTCTGCATGGAAACTACAAAATGTAGGTTGCACAAAATATCACACAAATCTAATGGCTACAAATTCAACTAAATACTTAAGGATTACAGTTAGAAATAACTTAAATTGGAATTATGACATAGATAATGTTGTGGGGAAAGTAAACCAGACTGCAATTTATACGCAAAAAAACTTAAAAAATACAACAGGTCTACTACAGTGACTGCTTACACGATGCTTGTCCACCTTCTTTTGGAGTACTGCTATGTGGTGTGGGATCCACACCAGATAGGATTGGCAGAGGACGTCAAAAAAGTTCAGAGAAGGGCAGCTGGTACTGTATTATAATGAAACAGGTGAGAGAGTGCCATGGATATGATAAGTGGCCTGGGGTGGCAATCATTAACACAAAGGCATTTCTAATTGTGGCAGGATCTTCTCATAAAATTTAATTTGACAACTTTCTCCTCAGAGTGTGAAAATATTGTGTTAGTGCTCACCTACATATGGAGAAATGACCATCACAATAAAACATAAGAAATCAAAGCTTGCACAGAAAGGAAATTACTTGAAGGCGATTTGATGAACACTCTGGCAGGCTCCCAATTGTGAACTAACATGTACATTCTGTTCAGAATTTTGTAATGTTATCAATCATACTAGATGACTGACGAGAAAGATCTGCACCAAAAGCATGAGATGTCACTTCTTATGCATACTACAGAAAGCAACAGAAAGGACATTGAACTTTAACAGCCCCTGCCCCCTTCCCCAATCCTAACCCCTCGCAACTCTTAACCTTCCCCACCCCAATACAGACAAACTGTTTTTCTAGTTTCTCCATTCCATGCATCTTTCCACTACTTTTCTATTCAAATCCTGGATTACTGCCTCTCAACCTCTATATCGATGTCCATATTCTCTTATGACATTATCTGTTTATTATTTTGTATATCTATTATTGTGACTATTATTGTTATTATTATTATTATTATTATTATTATTATTATTATTATTTGCTTTTGCAGTGACCTTCCATTTTTTTTTAACTTTACCAACTTCATTAATCTTTAATTACCGCCTGCACCTTATCACCTCTAATGGCTCTCATCTTTAATGTATTGTTTACCAGATGCTCACTATCAGGATGGTCTGCAATTTTAACCTCAGCTGTTAGCCCATTGTTACCCCTAAATAATTTTCTGCAACACATTTTTGCCTTGATTATGTGTGTAAAGCAACTTTACCTTCACATCAGTATCTATATATTTTACTCACTCTTTCTTTCCTCTCAAGGCAGATTAAAAAGAGGTTTGGAGATTTAATGACTACGAAAAGTTTGGAGATCCCATGATGTGTTAGTTCACTGCATTTACTTTAGTGCTTTTATCATGACCTTGCATATTTATTTCGTGGAAAGTAGCTGTTGAAACATCTGTTTTCAGTAGTGTGATTTATTTTTGTTAAACTAGAGCAGGTCTTTAGTGCTACTTTAGTCATCTCAATGTTGTTAGTAGTCCTGACTGCCTCCCCCTCCTGTGTACTCCCCCTCTCCAGACACACAGTATGATCTGGATAGTGTGTCTGCTTGTTGTGTGCAGACAGACTTAACAAATATTGGGCACTCTCTGTAAACAACTGAAAGCTGGGTTGGCCATGGCTGACAGGCTTCAGGTCACAGCTAAAGGCTGCAACAATATTGAGGCACCAGACATAAGACTTGTGATACCTCTGGAGGATCTGGAATCCCCTAGTAACCCTGTTGTCACTGCACTGTCTGATACACAGCCTCTGACTGGTCTGTCTTCACTTAAGAGTGAGGGGTGGACAGTGGTGATTTCACATATCTCTGGGTAGAGGGAGACTGAGAGCTGGATGCACAGGCAGCTTCTTATGCCTAGCAACAGGTACAAGATGCTACCCAGTGTTGGGTCAGGAAGGGATGCCTCTCGCTTTGGGTCAGTGATTGATTTTTCTGCCCGCTTTTGGACAAATGTAGAGTGTGGATGTGCTAGACATTGGGAGCACTAACATTAGGTGTCTTCTCAGGGAAATAGCAGGGGGGATGGGTAAGAATTCCAGTGTGTACTGGTATGCTTCCAGGGAGATCTCACTCAGACGTGAGACATGGAAGCAGCTATCCAACACACTTGGTGCAACTGGTTACAAATTGTGACCATCCTCAGTAATCTTTTGGCAGTTGGCTGCTTTGGTGGAGGCACCTAGCATCACATACAGGGTGCAGACTAAGTTCACTATTTGCAGCATCAATCCCAGAGTCAATCATAGTCCTCTGGTTTGGAGCTGAATGGAATGTCTAAACTAGAGGCTCAGACGATTCTGTGACAACATCAGATGTGAATTTCTCAATCTTCACCACTGAGTGGAGAACTGTAGGGTCTCCCTCAATATGTCAGGTATGCGCTACATGCAGAAGGTGGCTACTGGGGTACTGGACTGCAAGAGATGGGTACTTGCGAATTTTTCAGCTTAGAAGAACATCCCCCTGGGTACAGTGATAAACTGCCTGCTGATATTGAAGACAGATCAGCTGCATTGTTCTCAGAGAATATTTATCGTCACAGATTGTAAACAGAAAAGATTAATGTGATGTTAATAAAGTGCAAGAGCATCCATGATAAGGTCCCAGAATGGATAACAATAGAAACATTAAATTGGTTGCAATGATAAGTGAATAGCAACAAAATTGTAAATATAGATGGGAATATTTACCATAGGGATATATTAGATGCCAATATCAGTCGCATGTTTACTGTAGTAAATAATTCAATACTATCTAATGAAGTTAAGCATCAAATAGATCTTATAATTAAATATCTCCTTGAGACATTTAAGTCTCTTTTTAATCCATTTCATCTGCTTCGATCATTAAGCATCAAAGATAAGAAAAAAGGTGCATCAGACACTTTTCTAGACCACTTGCATCAGGAGTGTAGTTGCAGAGCATTTCACAGACAATTTGCACCTATAGAATGTGAGAGTCATGTGATCAAAACTGGTGCCAGAGACAGGGATTCATGTGACATTATTCTGAATGTCAACAATCTTATGGAAAGGATAGATTGCTACTCACCACAAAGGTGACATAATGAGTTGCAAATATGCACAATGGAAAGACTGTTACGTATTGAGTTTTCAGCCAAAGCCTTCTTCAGAAAGGAAAATACATACACATTCATACAAGCAAGCTCACCTCTCGCACACAACAAGCCCCATCTCCAGAACACAACACAAACCTCTCTTTTTTAGCTTCCACAAATCAACAATGTGCACATCAGAGGTAAGAATCAGTTGAATACTTCATGCTATCAGACTTGAGATTGCAGTTGGTATTAACATGTAAAATAATTGCCTCCCCACTCATTTCGAAACAATCACAATCAAAATAGTGGAAAAATACACATCACAGTGATAGAATGGGTGAGTGACAAATACAGTCAACACCAGCAAATAAGATGCTACACAGTTGGTGACAAATTTCTATAAAAACACTACAGCATGAAGTCTCCCAACCACTGCCAAGTACTACCAGTCAGAAGCAGGGAGTCCACGTCCCACATTACAGTTCTCACTTAGTAACGTGTTTGTGAAAATTGAGTCCAGCTAAACACAGGAAAACATACCGCTTCCCGAGTGGGTAGGAAGAATAGTTTTTGTTTCAATGTTTAAAGTTGGTGTACATGTTTGATACGTAATGCTACTTTAGCCATACCTTTTCAAGATGCATACTGAACGTCATTTTAAAACAATTCACAAAAACATAGAATCAGAAGCGGCTGTTTGTAGTGAGGTGTGGAGGAAGAAACTTTCTAATCTTAACCGTAAATCACAATCATAGCAGTGGTTTTTTGTAAAACCTGTACAAAAAAGTCTTTCATGAAACACAGCATATTTTGTGTCTGGTAAGTACTGATGAGACATGCAAAACCATTTGATGACATCACATTTGTTAAGGAGTGCATTCTGACAGCTAGTGAGTCCTTGTCTTGCACATTTAAAAACAAATTAGAGATAATATCAGCTATCAGAGACATGCTTCTGTCAATGCCTACTATAACAAGAAAAGTGGAATTAATGGTGGAAAATATAAAAGGTCGGCTGATAACAGATTTGCAATCCTGCTTGTGTTTCTCATTGCAGTTAAATGGGTTAGTTAGATGGGAGTTGATTTGTCTCAAGTTATGATTTTTGTAATATTGATATTTTTGTATTTCAGTGTAAAGGTACACTTGCTTACAGTTTTGATCTCAAGGAGAATATTTTTACAAAGCGTTCAAATCTTTCACTTCTGAATATGATTTGCCAATTCAGAAACTTGTGTCTATTACTACTGATGGAGTGCCTTGCATGGCAGGCAAACACAAATGATTTGTTACCTCATGTGCGAATGACAAATCTTTCCCACTTCCATTAAGTGTCATTATATCGTGCATCGGCATGTGCTCTGTGGACACATTTTCAAAATGACATGTTATAATGTGTCACAAAAACTGCAAATTAAATTCACATACAATCACTACTGAGAAGAAAGTTTAGAGTGCTGTTAGAAGAATTGGACAGCCAGTTTGGAGGCTTGCTGTTGCACATCAAAGTTTGATGTCTGAGTACAGATATGTTTCTCAATGGATTTAGGGAACTTCTGCTAGTGATAAAATCTTATGTGTCTAAAAGAGAGGAAGATTACTCAGAACTGTAGGATTTGAGCTGGTGGTTGTATCTAGAATTTTTAACTGACATGACAGTTAAATTAAATGCGTGAAAGAACTTCAAGGAAAAATCCAAACTGTCATAACTCTTACGTCTTGCAGAAAGTGTTTAATGCAAAATTGATCTTTTGATAACACAGTTCCAGAAATTAAATGTGAAATACTTTCCTCAAACACAGACAGAACTGTCAGATCAACAAGCTACAAAGTCAGCCTGACAACACTGAAGACAGACTTTGAAAACCAGTTTTCAGATTTCAAGGCACTGGAACCTGTTCTAGCTTTCACAGCTCAACATTTCCAAACAACGGATGTGAAAAGGAGCACGCTTTTATCTTGTGGTGAGACTGAACTTGAATAAGAAACAATTTGATCTGAAAATAATGTTTCCGTAAGTCAGAATATGAAGAAGATTACTTTTGGAAATTAGTGAGTGTAAAAACCTATCCTAATATTATAAAAGTGGCATGTTATGCTTTATCATTTCTTGGAACAACTTACCTACATGAGACAGCATGAACACTGTGAAATCAAAGTGTAAAAATATATTGATTGATCCTTTCGGACTGCATATGGTTGTCTCTAGCAAATTATTCACCAGATTATAGTAAACTTGTCAATGATATGCCAAGCCAAGTATGCCGCTAAACATTTTCAACATTTATGGTAGCATATATTTTAATTTTGTTCAAAATTGGGTGCCAGGCCTACGACTTTGGATGTAGAGAGAATTACCTTTGATATGTTTTAAGTAATTAAAATGGTTAATTTTGGCTACAGTGTTACTTTGTACTTAAATCTTCATGAATTTTTCAGTCAGTAGATGTCCAAATAAACTAAATAGCATGTAGTAGACCTCATGTCTAAAAAGGTTGAGCACCGTGTATGTAGAGGATGCTACAGCGACTGTAAGCTGTGATAGCATCAGTGACTACGGGTTTGTTAGACCTGTTAACAAAGTTAGATAATATTCTCACTTAGAAAGAATTAAAGGGCACAAACTTCAGAGTATGTGGAAACTCAACATCAAAAATTCAGTATTGAGACTGAAGATGGGGAGCACAAATGGATAAAATTCAAAAGTATTGCTCAATATGCTACAGACAATTATGTTTTGAGTAAGGTTAGTAGCCAAGTCAGAAAGTTGTTATGTAAACAAATAGTGCTCCCTCATAGATTTGTGAGAAGCCACAATCTAACTGACAAACAAAAGCTGAACAAAGTGAATATGAGAGTAAGGAGAGCAATGACAGCAGTATTCAGAGATTTGCAAAGTAAAATTTTGTCTACTTATCTGACTAATAACTCTAAGAAGTTTTGGTCTTACATAAGACCAGCAAGATCTAAATAATCTATTCACTCATTCAGTGACTGCGCTGGCACCAGAATGGAAGATGACAAAGAGAAGGCCCAAATACTGGCAGATAGTGAGATAAATGAAAAACATGGATTCTGCAAATAAGAGATCTTGCGAAACTCAGCTCACTCTGTATGCCCATGAGATCCCCACCATTATGGACACTGGTGTCTAGGGTGACGCCATATCACTCGATTTCAGGGAGGCTTTTGATACAGTACTGCACTGTCCTTTAGTGAAAAAACTACAAGCTTACCAGATTTGTGACTGGATTCAAGATTTCCTTGCAGATTAAACTCAACATGTCACTCTTAACAGAACAAAATCAATAGATGTATAACTAATTGCAGGAGTATCTCAAAGAAATGTGATAGGACCTTTACTGTATATAATACATAATGTGTGCAAAACTTAAGTATGAAAGTAACTTTCACATGATGTATCACTGCCAAGTAACATAACATGATAAAGCCTGGACCATATGTAGAAAGAACTGCTGCAGTATAGTGCAGAAGGTAGCTGAAAGAAATACACAATAAAACAAACAGAAATGACATTTTTATTCAAAGACAATAATTACACTGAGGTCACAATGTTCCCAGGTGCATAGTGTGTTTCCACCTCTCGCCATATGAGTATACGCCTAGCACTGTCAAATACAATCATTTTGGTGGCCCAGGTGTTATTGTGCGAGGACACGCAAAGTTGCATGGGTGCACTGACCTTCAACTCTTTGAAAACAGTACTCTCACTGGTCAACGTTATTGTGACACTATACTCCTTTCCCATAAGCATCTTTTCAGGGGTGCTTTTGGCCTTGACTTCATTTTTGTGGATGATAATGCAAGACCATGTGGGAATGCACAGATGGAGGAGCACTTGGAATGAGACAATATTCAGCAAATGGAGGGACCTGGCCATACTCATGAGTTAAATCCCGTACCATGCAATGCATTAGGAGACGTATTGCAGCATGTCCACATACACCATCAATCATACAGCATTTGTCAACTGTACGGGTGGAGGAATGGAATGCCCTACTACCAGATCTCCTTACCAACTTAATGGCCAGCACGGGAGTGCATAACAGAGTGTGTTCCCGCATCCATGGCGATCACGTTTTGTAATATTCAGCTCACCATCGTGAATCATGGTGACTTCAGTGTAATTATTATTGTTCAATAAAAGTGACATTTTTGTTCACCTGATTGGGTATTTCTTTCAGTTACCTTCTTTACTATACTGTAGCAGTTCTTTCTCTGTGTCGACCAAGTGTGATCGAGCTATGTTGCTTGGCAGTGAAACATCAAGTGAAAGTTACTTTTGCCCTTAAGTTTTGCACACCAGTATTTATATTTAAATGATCTAGTGGATAATGGTGGAAACTCCACAGGCTGTCTGAATATGATGGAGCTGTCTATAAGAAACTGGGAACTTCAGAAGACTTCAACCAACTTCAAGAAGATCTGATGAAGATTTATGAAAGGCGTAGGAACTGGCAATTATCCCTAAATGTAAATAAAAATTGTGCATATACAGAACAAGAAATCCACTACTGTACACTAATACTATTGGTGACAAATTGCTGGAAACAATAATTACCATAAAATATCTAGGAGTAACAATCCACAGCAACTTTCAAACCTTTAGTGGAATACTCATTAAAACAAATAGTAGGGAAAGCAGATCTCAGACAGAGATTCATAGAAAGAACCTTAAGGAAATGTAATTCATTCTTGAAAGCAATCGCTTACAAAACTATTGGTCAACCAATTCTTCAGTACTGCTCATCAGTCTGAGACCCTGACCAGGTTGGATTAGTAGAAGAGATGAACAAGATCCAACAAAGAGTGGCACGTTTCATAATGGAATTGTTTATGCACCTCATGTGTGTATGGTTCGAGGTTTTCGGGCACTAAAGAGCGTGGTCATCAGCGCTCAACGCACCTCATAGTCAGTGTGAGAGCATTACAGAGATGCTAAACAAACTCCAGTGGCAGGCAATACAAGAGAGGTGTTATGCATCACAGAGAGGTTTATTACCGAAATTTTGCGAGTGTACATTTCGGGAAGTGTCTGACAACAAATCACTTTCTCCCAAATATATCTTGTGATACAACCACAATGAGAAAATTTGAGAAACCAGAGGCGATATCGAGGTCTTCTGACACTCATTCTTCACATGTGTTATTTAGAAGTGGAATAGGGAAAGGGGGGAGGGGGGGGAGGCTTCATATAGTGGTACCAGAAGTACCCTCCACCATACGCCGTAAGATAGTTTGTGGAGTACGGATGTAGACATGGATGTTTCTGTAACCTGTATGTCTTAGTCAGAGAAGATTTTCAACATTCCTGTTTTTTGTAAAATATGCTGGATGTGGCTTCATTCATTGCTATTTTATGATATAATATGATGATTCCCTCTTTTCCTGTCATGTCCTATACTCTGGTTTTCCTTTTACCCAGGGTCTGGGATTCTTTACTATTTAGGCCTTGAATAGCATTACTCCTTTCCCTCCACTCTATTTGCTGGGTGATGGAACATTTGGTTCTAAAGCTAGCATTTTTGGTTCATTATGATCATGTGTGTATCTGCAACACTTGTAAGTAGAAGCTGTAAATTAAATTTGGATATAATTAATTATGGGTACTAAAAATGACTTGACAGGTGATATTGTGAACTAATATTGTGTGTTGCTTAATGATGCTTTCTCGTGTAACTCAAATACAATAAAAGACAAAGCCCGTCTTATGTTTTCACAAGTAGTAATTTTATTTACACAGACTCAAACAAAATGTGGAATAGTGTTGTACATCTGCTATCACAAAATATGTCTCACTGATGGCTGGTGTTGTCCGGGTCTTCTATTTATATCATGGATTATATCATAATTTGTTAACAATCTGAAAAATAAATATTTAACCTGTTCAAATCTAACAAATTTTCAAAATTTAAACATGATGTCACATACACAGGCTTCCCTCAGGAGATATGATACAGAGAGGACACAGCATGAAGATGTGAAAACAAAAGTATTTGCAAATAGACAGAACATATAAGAAACAAGAGCATTTCTGCCTAAAGCTAAGATTTCTGAACAAGATGTGATGAACAGAATTAACCAAAGTATCTTCTTAGCTTATTGAATGATGAGGGCATTAACTATGAATATGGCCAGTCAGTCCCTGGATGTAAGGTAATAATCATAACATTAACTATACTGATATTTTCAGCCACGAATTCACCACTGTCTTTTTTCTCTCTCTTTTAAGATGGTAACTGCCAAATTGGCAGGAGTGTGTTGCCAGCCTGAAGGACAGACTGTGAAATGGAAACAAACTGATAAAGCCCAGTTGTTTCATGAACCATTTTTCTGTCTCTGCACAGCAATTATTTTAGGAGTGAACTCGATTTAACATTCTTCTTGTTTCTCTAAATACATCATGTACGTTCCACAGCTTTCCACTGAACATCTTTTTATGTTCTTGGTCATATGTTATTGAATACAAATTATACAGTGATTGAATTTATTTATAGTAAATACATACATTTTACTCAGGAAAGTCTCATAAAAAAGTATCAAAAATAGTTCACAATTAGCGTGTGTCCCATAAATAAAGTCAGTCCTGCTAGAGTTTTGGAAAAGTGATGTTTCTCTCAGTGAGCTTCACAGACAGGTACTACACTGATTTATATTGCTTGCTATTTTGATTCATCTTCGGATGATCTCTCTGAACACAGTACAGGAGGATGAATACATGTTCAAAAAAATAGAATTACCTCACAAAAACGTTTTAGTTTCAGTCACCATGATATCTTCACCTTCACTGTCAGAAGAAACTTTGAAGTCACTTCTATGAACATAGCAAGCATCTCCCCATCTCATTTTCTCATTATGAAAAGGATATCATGAACCGAGATCAGTAACTTTATGAAAAACAATGTTCCACTCTCTCATATTCAACTGCACTCTTCCAGGTTATTCATACACTATAATGGTTATGTAATATTCCCAATCACCTTCAGTGTGCATGGAACATACATAGTATTAGACAATCACAACATATCAGCAGTTAAGGAAGAGTTTATCCCTTATCTCTGTTAGTATATCACAAGTCTGAATGGAGCTCCTGGCCTAAACAATTAGTTAATACATTAGGTGCAGTGAAAGGGTTCGTAGTAACTCATTAGTAGTTTCTTATAATACTGCACTTAGGAAACTGAGTAGACCAACATTATACTGTAGCTAAAGATGCCCAAATGCACAACTAATTCTTCCTCGTTCCATAGACAAGACTCCTACAACAATGCGGCAAGGCATGGCAAATGGGTAATACGTAACGCAAAAATATAAAAAATAGGCTTCAGATGTCAATAATCCCCTAAATACAGTTCAGTTCCTAACTTTCTGAATGGGTCTATTAATGCGGTGCTTGACGACCAATACGTCGACTGGGCGAGCGTGACATCTCACGTATGCGAATGCCATCTTCTGCTGTACCAACTTCCTTTCCACGGGATCTTTTGCCACTATGCCAGAATGGAAGCATTGATGCAAGGTTTTCTATCTGTCCATGCAGCTTTGCAACTGGTGATTCTGCCATTTTTTTCGGTGAACGTGACCTGTGTTCTGATTTCTTTTCACTTTCCTCAGAAATAGAGCCTTTTGATGATGACCTTCTAGATCTTGGAGGTGGCTCTGGTGCTTGAAGTTTGTGATATCTTCCTGACCGAACATCTTTCTTTGGATCTTGAAGTGAGTTTGAATTTGTTGGAATTTGAGAGTCATAATTTAGTGGGGTCTGAGAATCAAAAATGCTGTCACTTTTGTTTGAAACTGTCTCTGCATCAACAATTTTTTCAGCGCTGTCAGTGTTTAGAGATGGATTGTCAGCTGAGGAAATTGTTGCATTCTGAGCATTATCAAGAGCAGCATACGGCATAGCTTGCAGACTTGGCTGATTATGGTCAGAATTATCATGAGAAATGCTGTTTTCTGCTTTCAAGTCCTCGTCATCATCTGAATCAACTCTTAATGATGGCTTTTCAACTATAGAAATTATGGCTTGCTGGGTATTATCAGGAACTCCTTGTGACACACCTGGTAGACTAAGCTGCTTATTGTTAAGCATATCACTGAAGATACTGTTTTCTGTCTTCCTGCCTTCAATATCACTTGCATCTTGAAAATCATCACCTATGATCTCTTGATCCTCTTCTGCGCCTACAACGTTACTTGGACAGTTCATTTCAGCCTTTGCACTTGATGAAATCTGTTCACAAGTATAGCTACCATCTTTTGTTTGAGAAAAAACATTACTTTCTTCTAAAGCCTGTCCATCATTACAAGCAGTTTTATCTGCATCTCCAGGACTCCGATTTGACTCAGAAATACAGTCATGGCATTTCTCTTCCCTCCGCAAGGCATTATTTATTTCCTCTAACTGTTTTAATGGCTCTGTTGAGTTCATAACTAACACTTTATCACTTGCATTACCTCCTTTAAGGGCTTCAGACATAGCGGGTGCAAAACTTTCTGCACACAAGTGAGGATTTACATCCACTGGAAGCAAAGTAGTTTCAGTTTTCACATTTTCTTGAGGAATGGTTATCAAACTTTGCATGTCTTTGCTTTCATCAACATTTGAAGTTCCTACAGAATCAACCAGTGGACCATCAACATTATTTTCTGTACTAGTTTTACATTGCTCAGAGATGTTTGGAAGCATGTTGGAAGATGATGATGACATGAATGTAGCTGCAGAACCATTATCAATTATTTCTTGACCCAAACAAATATTTACCTTTTCTGGCTCATTCACCATTTCAGAATAAGAATCAATAAACTCTTCTTTTGTATCTTTAAACTGGCACTCATTTAGCACATTTGGGGGAGGTACAGAAACAGAATCATAAAAATCATCATCAGATTCTATTGCTGAATTAATATCAGACTGATCTGGATGGAAGGATTCACTCACTTTGATATCTGACATTTCCTTAGTTCCAGCCAATTCTAAAATGGAAGATGACTCAGTTCTGTGTATAGACTCCATTATTTCTCCTTCAGCTAAGTGAAAAGAATCTTCTGGTTTTTCAGTTTGTTTTACCGCTTCTGAAACTTTAATCTCTGACAGTTTGCTCATGGAAACTTTCTGCTCAAGTTCAGCATTTAAAGCTTGTAGGAGGGCGACTAACTCAGGTCGTAGGAGGTCAGCTGACATTGGCAGGGAATTGGAACGGGAACGAGAATGGGAAGGAGAAAGAGAACTCATGTCTAGGTCGTTGTTTTCTCCGAGGCTACATTCTTCACTGGCCTTTAAACAGAAATAACAAAATCTAAATGTGGATTCTCGACTGCTAAAATAAACAACAGTGAAATCATATGTAAATAAAACATAAATTTGATACAGTTTCCAGAGATTAAATATGATAAGAGGCTTGAAAATTAATTACAAAATAAACAATACACTACATCTAAAAAAATAAAGAATAAAAATAAGAAAATAAGCAAGCACACTATTAAGAAGAGGTCTTCAATAACAATGAGCATGTATCCTTTGCTTCACCAAGTCAATGTTTGTGGCAAAAATGTTTCCACTGTACTTCACTTTGAGTGTTTCAAACGAGGTGGAAAAATCAGACACTTAGTTAGTTTGTTTTCTTCCCCTCCCCCCCCCCCCCCCACTATGAGCTGCACAAAAATACACCTATCCAGTTAAAAAGCTATATCTAAGTAAACAAAAACAAAAATAGGAAACCATTATCTGTAGCTGAGAGATGCTAGGCACGTAAACATACATTAACACACAGTTTCACTAGATTCACCCCCCCTCCCAACCACCCTACACACACACACACACACACGGTTATACAAATGCAGGCAATATATCCTATTGTGTGGTAGCATTGTAGAGGAACAGGGGAGGGAATAGCACAATTATAGCAATACGGAGATGTAAAATGGATGGGACAATAATGGAGAGAGAGAGAGTGTGTGTGTGTGTGTGTGTGTGTGTGTGTGTGTGTGTGTGTGTGTGTGTGTGTGTGTGTGTGTGCGTGCTGGGGGGTGGGGGGGATGCAAGGAAAGGAAAGAAGATTAATGTCATTTACTATATGGGACTTGCGGAAATTGAGCAAACGTCTGAGAAACAGTTTGTTGTTACACACATATAGAAATCTTCACAGAATTGTAGCACAGTTGCCATACAATGTGGCTGCATTCACTAATGACCCTACATTCAGGTGGGTTTGCGTGCTTGTGTGTGTGTGTGTGTGTGTGTGTGTGTGTGTGTGTGAGATGAGAGAGAGAGAGAGAGAGAGAGAGAGAGAGAGAGAGAGAGAGAGAATAGCAAAAACAATGGCAGATCAGAAGCTGTAATTCTCTATACTACTACATGTTTGTAAGTGCCACACACCAATCAGCTATAAATGTGTGGTTACTATCATTATTTTTTTCATGGTTCCCATTTTACAACTTTCACTATCGTAATATCTAAATAAAATTATTTTTGAGAGAATGAAATTAAGCACCACACTCCTAATGTGCTACATCAGGCAGCCAATATTATATTAGACAAAGTTAAAAATATAGGTAATATACTATAAACAATTATTCCTTTTTATTTCAAGAAAAGTTCATAGTAGTCTATATCGAAATTGGCATCAGATGACCCAGATAAGAACAGAGTCACCTTCACTTGAAAATGAACTTCATGAAAAAAACTGGATGATGATGACACAAAAAACATGAAAGAGTGCAGAACATTTTCATGGTAGAAGCACTGGTTCACAAAAAAATTACTATCACTTTGCATCATGTAAGACTGTTGACATGGTAAGCATAATTTCAAATGCATATTATGAGTTGAAAGTGTAAAAAAAGAAGTACACTTAACAGCACAAAAATTGACCAGTATGAATCAGGGCTAGAGTTCAGGTTCTGTACAGCACTGATACAAATAAAACACATTAAGCCTGTTTCAAACACTAGAAAGTTCAGGATGGAATAACAGCAATATTAAGCAGAGGATAAATTGCTATTTACCGTATAGAGGAGATATCCAGTCAGTCATAGTCATGCACAATGAAAGACTGCTCTCTGTAATCCAAAGTCTCCTCTACATGGTGAGTAGCTATCTACCCTTTTCATAATATTTTTATTTATTTTTATTTACATGTCAAGTTTCGTAGATCCAAATTGAGGAGCAACTCTCCAAGGTCATGGAATGTGTCAGTACATGAAATTACAATATAAAAGTAATAACAGACAAAAATAAATGTTTATGAAACCGAAAAAGTCAGTCCATAAGTGTAAGTAAACACAATCAACAATACAATAAGAATCAGCTTAATTTTTCAAGGAACTCCTCGACAGAATAGGAGGAGTGACGCATGAGGAAACTCTTCAGTTTCGATTTGAGAGCACGTAGATTACTGCTAAGATTTTTGAATTGGAGTGGTAGCTTACTGAAAATGGATGCAGCAGTATACTGCACACCTTTTTGCACAAGAGTTAGGGAAGTCCAATCCAAATGCAGGTTTGATTTGTGCCGAGTATTAACCAAGGGAAAGCTGATTATTCTTAGGAATAAGCTAATATTATTAACAAGAAATGACAGTAAGGAATATATATATTGAGAGGCCAATGTCAAAATACCCAGACTTGTGAACAGGGATTGACAAGAGGTTCGTGAACTTACACCACATATTGGCCAAAGCACCCTTTCTGAGCCAAAAATATCATTTTAGAATGGGAAGAGTTACCCCAAAATGTAATACCATATGACATAAGTGAATGAAAATAAGCAAAGTAGACTAATTTTCATGTCAAACGATCACTCACTTCTGATACCGTTCAAATAGTAAAAATGGCAGTATTAAGTCTTTGACCAAGATGCTGAATGTGGGCTTTCCACAACAGCTTACTATCTATCTGAACAACTAGAAATTTGAACTGTTCAGTTTCACTAATCATATGTCCATTCTGTGAAATTAAAATGTCAGGTTTTGTTGAACTGTGCGTTAGAAACTGTAAAAACTGAGTCTTACTGTGATTAAGCATTAGTTTATTTTCTACAAGCCATGAACTTAGGTCATGTACTGCACTATTTGAAACAGAGCCAATGTTGCACACAACATCCTTTACCACCAAGCTAGTGTCATCAGCAAAACAGAAATATTTAGAGTTACCCGTAATACTAGAGGGCACACCATTTATATAAATAAGGAACAGGAGTAGCCCCAACACTGATCACTGGGGCATCCCCCACTTGACAGTACCCCACTCAGACCCCACATCACAGCCGTTATCAACATTATGAATAATGACCTTTTGCTGCCTCTTGCTAAAGTAAGAGGTGAACCAGTTGTGAAATACTCCCTGTATTCCGTAACGGTCCAACTTCTGGAGCAATATTTTGTGATCAACACAACCAAAAAAATATGCCAAGCATTTGAAACCTTTTGTTTAGCCCATCCAGTACCTCACAGAGAAGAGAGAATATAGAATTTTCAATTGTTAAATGACTTCTAAAGCCAAACTGTACATTTGATAGCAAATCGTGTGACATAAAATGATCAATTATCCTTACATACACAGCCTTTTCAATAACTTTTGCAAACACTGAAGGCATAGAAATAGGTCTAAAATTATCTACATTATCCCTTTCTCCCTTTTTATAATGCGGCTTTGCTATTGAGTACTTAATCACTCAGGAAATTGACCATTCCTAAAGGAAAAATTACAAATATGACTAAATACAGGGCTAACATGTGCAGCATAGCACTTTAATATTCTGCTAGACACTCCATCATAACCATGGTAGTCCTTAGTCTTCAGTGAATTAATTATTGACTCAATGTCCCTCTTGTCTGTATCATAGAGGAGTATTTCAGACATCAATCTCGGAAAGGAGTTTGCCAAGGAAGTTATATGATTTCCTGTAGAAACTAAATTTTTATTTAATTCACCAGCAATGCTCAGAAAATGATTGTTAAATACTGTACATATATCTGATTTATCAGTAACAGAAATATTTTTACTGTGAACTGACTTTATATCGTCGACCTTGTACTGCTAACCAGACATTCCTTCACAACTGACCATATGGTTTTAATTTTATCCTGTGAATTAGCTATTCTATTTGCATACCACATACTCTTTGCCTTCCTAATAACATTTTAAGCACCTTACAATACTGTTTGTAATGAACTGCTGTAGCTCGATTGTGACTGCTTCTAACATTTTGATATAATTCCCACTTTGTTCTACAAGATATCCTTATCCCACTAGCCAGCCACCCGGGCTGCCTATTAGTGCTAGTACCCCGTTTAGAATGCTGTAATAGAAAGCAACTCTCAAAGAGCATGAGAAATATGTTAAGGAAAGCATTGTATTTATCATCTATGTTATCGGCACTATAAACATCCTGCCACTCTTGTTCCTTGACAAGGTTTAAAAAAACTCTCTACTGCTGTTGGATTAATTTTCCTACATAGTTTGTAATTAAATATGACACTGGTTTGAGTACAAAAGCCTTTTAGTCTTAAAATTTGTGCATCATGGTCTGAAAGGCCATTCATCCTTTTGCTAACAGAATGCCCATCTAGTAATGAAGAATGAATAAAAATATTGTTTATGGCTGTGCTACTGTTGCCCGGTACACTAGTTGGGAAAAACCAGTCTACATCAGATCATATGAATTTAGGAGATATACCAACATCATTTTTCTTGCACCATCATATACAAAATTAATATTGAAGTCACCACATATAACTAATTTATGGTACTTCCTACAAAGTGAATCAAGAACCCTCTCTAGCTTGAGCAGAAATTCTCTGAAGTTGGAGTTAGGGGACCTATAAACAGCAAAAATTAGATTTTTAGTTTCACTAAATTCAATTGCCCCTGCACAACATTCAAATATCTGTTCAGTGTAGTGTCGTGATACATCTATGGACTCGGACTCAAATGGAATACTGTTTTTTTACATACATAGTCACTCCCCCACCCTGCAAGGATCTCCTTCAGAAACACCCAACTAATCTGTACCCTGGTAAAGGAAGCCTCTGAATTGTCAAATTATTTAAGTGGTGCTCTGATGTACCAATAATTTCAGAGTCAACTCTATAAGCAGTTCAATAACTTTATCTCTAATACCTCTTATATTTTGATGAAATACGCTAATTCCTTCTGTACTTGGAAACATTACATCCTCGGAAGGTGAGCCTTTAGTTAGAGGGACTTCCTTTAAGCAGGTATATCTATCAGCTGACTTCAATCTAAAAAAGGTGCAGCTCTCACACCAACTACTACAGGAATTTTTCCTTTAGAATTTGAAAGAGAGTATTCTAGTCAACATTGTCAAAAGCTTTCTCTAAGTCTACAAATGTTATAAACGTAGGTTTATCTTTCATTAACACATCTTCTATGAGAAGTTGTAGGGTCCGTATTGACTTGCGTGATCCTACATTTCTCCAGAATTCAAACTGATCATCCCCGAGGTTTCCTTCTATCAGTTTTTCCAAAAAAGGATTCATGCTAATATTTTGCAACTGTGACTTATTAAATTGATAGTTCAATAATTTTCACATCTGTCAGCACCTGCTTACTTAGGAATTGGAATTACTATATTGTTCTTGAAGTCTGCGGGTATTTCACCTGTCTCGTGCATCTTGCTCAGCAGGTGGAAGAGTTTTGTTATGGCTGACTCTCCCAAGGCTATCAGTAGCTCTAACGGAATGTTGTCTACTCCCAGTGCCTTGTTTTGACTTAAGTCTTTCAGTGCTTTGTCGTATTATTCACACAGTATCATATCCTCCTCCTCATTCCCCTCTACATTCTCTTCCATTTCCACAATATTGCCCTCAATACATCTCCCTTGTATAGACCCTCTATATACTGCTCCCATCTTTCTGCTTTCCCTTCATTACTTAGGACTGGTTTACCATCTGAGCGCTTGATATTAATATAGCTGCTTCTTTTAATAGCTTAGCCATTTTGCACTCTGTTGATATTATTTTTTAGACATTTGTATTCCTTTTGCCTGCATTTTTATATTTTCTCCTTTCATTGATTAAATTCAATATCTCTTGTGTTACCCAAGCACTTCTACTAGTCCTCATCTTTTTACCTAGATGGTTATCTGTTGCCTTCACTATTTAATCTCTCAAACCTCCCATTATCCTTCAACTGTATTCCTTTCACCTGTTCTCGTCAGTCATTCCCTAATGCTGCCTCTGAAACTCTCTACAACCTCTGGTTCTTTCAGTTTATCCAGGTCCCATCTCCTTAAATTCCTACCTTTCTTCCTTGTCCCTCTAAAATAGAGAGAATAATAATAATAATAATAATAATAATAACAATAACAATAATAATAGTAAAGAATAGGCCTCCGGTATGTTCTGCCAGTCGTAAAAGGCGATGAAAAGAACAAACCACTAATAGGGCTAACCCCCATTTTAGTGTGATTAGTTGGTTCAGGACAGAACTAAAGAAGCCTCGGACAAGCGCCGTCATGGTCGGGGACGACGCTTGAACCCTATGCCCGCCCACAATGGTAACGACACTGCTAGCCAACTGGAAAATGATTCAAATCCAAATAGAGGTGTTTTGCAGGATATGATTCCTGCAACCACCCTAGAAGGAAAACAAAGACAGAGGATGAGATGGTCAGATGAAGTTAATCGACACCTCATGTTCTGTTATTACCAAGCAACTAACCTAGGAACCAACACAACTGGATACAGATCACAAGTATACACAACATTTATTACCAGATACCCAGAATTAAAATTTTTAACAGAACAACGACTAGCTGATCAGATCCGTGTCATAATCAAAAATAACAGGATACCCCAGTCAGAATTAGAAAACATCAAACAACAAGTACAACAAATACTGGAACAAAATAATGTGCAATCAGAAGAAGAAGAAAATACAGTAATGGACTCAAACATCCCAGAGCAAACAAACAAAGAACAACACACATCAATTAAACAGTCAGAGGAAAACAAAATCTTAAGACAGCCACCAGAACAAGCACAAATAGAACACGAAGTGACACACATGTTAGATATAGAAGAAAAATTTCATCTGACATATATAGAATACAAATACAGACACTAGACCATTCTTGCATAGACCTCCAAATAACCCACAAGTCGAAACAACAATAAAAACTACCAACACAATCATACACAACAAAATACATGAAAACACAACTATGGAAGAGTTACAACTACTGGTTTATATAGGAGCACTCACTACACTAAATATACACACTAGGCAGAGATCAGAACCAACCAACACACAGAAGAAACCCACAAAACCAGCATGGCAACACAGGCTACAGATCAGAATAGAAAAACTGAGAAAAGACATCGGACAGCTAACACAATTTATAAGAAATGAAATATCTGACAAAAAACGAAAAAGGTTAGGCAAAATATCACAACAAGAAGCGATAGAGCAATTACATGAAAAGAAGCAGAAATTACAAGCATTGGCCAAACGACTCAGAAGATACAAAAAAAAGTGAAAATAGAAGAAAACAAAACCAAACATTCAACACAAACCAAAAGAAACTTTATCAGACAATAGATAACACACACATTAAGATAGACAATCCACCAAACATAACAGACATGGAACACTTCTGGAGCAACATATGGTCAAACCCGGTTCAACATAACAGGCATGCACGGTGGATACAAGCAGAAACAGATACGTACAAGATGATACCACAAATGCCTGAAGTGATAATTTTGCAACATGAAGTCACCCAAGCAATTAATTCTACTCACAATTGGAAAGCCCCCGGAAAAGATAAAATAGCAAATTTCTGGCTAAAGAAATTCACCTCAACACATTCACATCTAACTAAATTATTTAACAGTTACATTGCAGACCCATACACATTCCCTGATACACTTACACATGGAATAACTTATCTGAAACCTAAAGATCAAGCAGACACAGCAAACCCAGCTAAATATCGCCCCATAACATGCCTACCAACAATATACAAAATATTAACTTCAGTCATTACACAGAAATTAATGACACATACAACACAGAACAAAATTATAAATGAAGAACAAAAAGGCTGTTGCAAAGGAGCACAAGGATGTAAAGAGCAACTGATAATAGATGCAGAGGTGACACATCAAGCTAAAACTAAACAAAGGTCGCTACACTATGCATACATTGATTACCAAAAAGCTTTTGATAGTGTACCCCACTCATGGTTACTACAAATAATGGAAATATGCAAGGTAGATCCTAAATTGATACAGTTCCTAAACATAGTAATGAAAAATTGGAAAACCACACTTAATATCCAAACAAATTCAAATAATATCACATCACAGCCAATACAGATTAAGCGTGGAATATACCAAGGAGACTCATTAAGTCCTATCTGGTTCTGCCTTGCTCTGAACCCACTATCCAACATGCTAAATAATACAAATTATGGATACAATATTACTGGGACATACCCACACAAAATCACACATCTGCTATACATGGATGATCTAAAACTACTGGCAGCAACAAATCAACAACTCAACCAATTACTAAAGATAACAGAAGTATTCAGCAATGATATAAATATGGCTTTTGGAACAGACAAATGTAAGAAAAATAGCATAGTCAAGGGAAAACACACTAAACAAGAAGATTACATATTGGATAACCACAGCGACTGCATAGAAGCGATGGAAAAAACAGATGCCTATAAATATCTAGAATACAGACAAAAAATAGGAATAGATAATACAAATATTAAAGGAGAACTAAAAGAAAAATATAGACAAAGACTAACAAAAATACTGAAAACAAAATTGACAGCAAGAAATAAGACAAAAGCTATAAATACTTATGCTATACCAATATTGACCTACTCATTTGGAGTAGTGAAATGGAGTAACACAGACCTAGAAGCACTCAATACACTTACATGATCACAATGCCACAAATATAGAATACATCACATACATTCAGCAACTGAAAGATTCACATTAAGCAGAAAGGAAGGAGGAAGGGGATTTATCGACATAAAAAACCTACATTATGGACAGGTAGACAATTTAAGAAAATTCTTTCTAGAACGAGCAGAAACTAGCAAAATACACAAAGCAATCACTTATATAAATACATCGGCTACACCACTGCAATTTCATAACCACTTCTACAACCCTTTAGATCACATAACATCAACAGATACGAAGAAAGTAAATTGGAAAAAGAAAACACTACATGGCAAGCACCCGTATCATCTAACACAGCCACACATCGATCAAGACGCATCCAACACATGGCTAAGAAAAGGCAATATATACAGTGAGACGGAAGGATTCATGATTGCAATACAGGATCAAACAATAAACACCAGATATTACAGCAAGCATATTATTAAAGACCCCAATACCACAACAGATAAATGCAGACTTTGCAAACAACAAATAGAAACACTAGATCACATCACAAGTGGATGTACAATACTAGCAAATACAGAATACCCCAGAAGACATGACAATGTAGCAAAAATAATAAATCAACAGCTTGCCTTACAACATAAACTTATAAAACAACATGTTCCCACATACAAGTATGTACCACAAAATGTACTAGAGAACGATGAATACAAATTATACTGGAACAGAACCATTATAACAGATAAAACACCACCACATAACCTGACATCATACTCACCAATAAAAAGAAGAAATTAACACAACTAATCGAAATATCCATACCCAATACAACAAATATACAAAAGAAAACAGGAGAAAAAATTGAAAAATACATCCAACTGGCTGAGGAAGTCAAGGACATGTGGCATCAGGATAAAGTTGACATTTTACCAATTATACTATCAACTACAGGAGTCATACCACACAATATCCACCAGTACATCAATACAATACAGCTACATCCAAACTTATATATACAACTACAGAATTCTGTAATTATTGACACTTGTTCAATTACCCGAAAGTTCCTAAATGCAATGTAACATATACCGTACAGTTAAAAGGAAGTCACGCTTGATCAAGGTCCGCGACACCTTCCATTTTTAACCAGACATAGCGTCTGAGACAAGAAAGAAATAACAATAATAATAATAAAAACAAACAATCATCATAAAGGAATTCAAGTTCAAACGCTCTCTTAAATGGGAGTAATCGAAAATAGTAACACTAAGAAGAAAAGGTAGAAGGTGAAAACAAAAAGTAAGTCTCTGAACAGATTCCGAAGTATCATCAATGACACAGATTTGGCTTTCATCGATAAAGCAGGATCAAATACGAAAAAAATTACAGAACCAATTGAAAGACCTATTCGCATAATTTTTCTATGGTAGATAAGGTTATAAAAATGTGAAAAACATAGAACTGTGAAATTTCTTATACCCACACTTTTTATTCCTTATCAGTGGACTTGATTTTCAGTTAGGATTTTTCAAAATGCGCAGTGTGATTGGTTACAGAGTATTGCCACTTTCTTTTCCCTGGGGTTCTATAAAAATTGATGGTGGTGGTGGTTAGTGTTTAACGTCCCGTCGACAACGAGGTCATTAGAGACGGAGCGCAAGCTCGGGTTAGGGAAGGATTGGGAAGGAAATCGGCCGTGCCCTTTCAAAGGAACCATCCCGGCATTTGCCTGAAACGATTTAGGGAAATCACGGAAAACCTAAATCAGGATGGCTGGAGACGGGATTGAACCATCGTCCTCCCGAATGCGAGTCCAGTGTGCTAACCACTGCGCCACCTCGCTCGGTCTATAAAAATTGACTCCCATCACAATTTTCATATGCCTGTGACAGCCATGAAACCCTAACTCCATGTGGGTACACAGTAGTCAACTTTGTGTCAGCATTTAATTAATCTGAACTTTCAGAATAATTTTAATCATGATACCACATTACACATTGATGTTTCTCATGCTGTATTTTGCATAAGTGATTGTCACATCATTAACTATGTCATGTCGAAACATTTGCAGTGCACAAGCTCTCACATCCTTTATATACTGGAAAACTCCTAAAATAGGAAATCATTAATAAAATTTAGCAAAATACCTATTATATCATTTTCAGTCAGCTTAAAATTTCCACCAACCCAATCACAGATTGCAAAATACAACGTTGTCGTCATCATTGTCGTCGTCGTCATCAACGACAAAGTACCAAATTATCATTTGATTCAGCAAATACTTCTGGTGTACAGACTTAAGTTAGAAAAAAACGAAACTGCAGAAAGAGTCAATTTCTTCATCTGTTGTACACTAAATGACTGGTGTGTAATGGAATAGGCTTCATAAGCAGCAGAGCATTTCCTTCCACTCTCAAACTATTGCAGCATACAGTGCTATTGCATGGTGTAGTTTGTCGAATTCAGACTCAGGCTAGCAGTCAAGTTTATTCTTGCATTAATACTTGGTTTGAACTTAAGTCACTGAGACAGATGGTGGCAGCCAGTTGTATGTCAAAGATTGTACAATTGGAGACAAAATGGGTGATCTGACAAAATTCACCAACACCCTACGGTGATCTAAGGAACATCGCTCTTGCTGTCAGTGATGAAGTGGCAGGTAATGAACAATGTATGGTCCACAGGGTCCCTTTCTCACTGGATGTGATTGTCACTGAAGTCAAATAACTTTGGACAAGTTATAAAAAGTGAAAAAAATCCCATGTTGTGCCATTCTTAATAACTACTGTAGTCTCTTCACTCCCTTAATTTTGTTTCATCCAGAGATGCAATATATTAAAGCAGTAACAAAAATGTGATCCATGATTCAATATACTGCAATGTTTAGAAACATACAACCTTTTGATAGACCCATTGAACTACCTGCTTGTTAAACAAGTTTCCTGAACACAGAGGTCAGTCTTGCTACTGTTCAATCTGTCGCTGCAATTTTACCACACAGAATGCTTTTTCAGATTTATAATACAATATATTACATGTCACAGATTGTATTGTGTTTCTTTAGTGTGTGTCCCCTTATGCTAAATGTCAACAAGTTACAATTTCTTCAGTTGTACTCACAATTACAAGTGTTCTGTTCTTTTATTAGTATCACTGTACAGCTTGAACTGTGCCACATTGTGGGTAGCTTGAATGTTGTCTCCAGCCATTTTTGTGCTGCCAAGTGTACACAGAAAGTTATGAAGAAACTGTAATCAGAGTGGCATTATGTACTTGCCTCAGGAACCCCAGGTGAAGATCCCTTTTTTGTAACAGTTCCACCACCACCACGAGAAGATCGTGTGCGGGCAGACCGTGAAGATCCACCCACGGAAGCAGTCCGAACAAGTGGCTCACGACTACTCGCTAAGCTATCAGGGCGACTTTCACCATGCTGCCCTCCACTAATGCTGCCGTGCTGGTACAGTGGTTCAGCAGATGAATAGCCTGAGCTCACATCCTCCGACGATCGGATATGGCTGCAAAGCAATAATACAAGTAGTCTTTGCTTAATTACAAAAACAAAGACTTACACCACATGGCTTACAGTAACCATTTACTACAGAATTTAGGTTTGAAAATTTAGATAGGAGATAGTACATAATTCTTAAAGAACTACCACCACATGGCTTACAGTAACCATTTACCACAGAATTTAGGTTTGAAAATTTAGATAGGAGATAGTACATAATTCTTAAAGAACAACCATTCCAAAATGAGCTTTAATGAAATTCAAATACAACCTACACTACCAAGGCCTATATGCTGTTTCTTGAAATATCGAAATATTTTTCGGTACTGAATGTCCGAAATTTTATATTGGCCAAACAGGAAGAGCCTTATTAACAAGGTACAAGGAGCATATTCCTACTAAAACTGGAGATTGCACATGTGGTTAAACATTTGCTGAACATTTAGTGCAATGGGCTCATGCACCCAATCCCTCCCACAATACTCAGCTCTTGCATAGTGAAGTAAAAGGTACAAGGTTAGACATTTTAGAGCAAATGCAAATATTTAAACATTTACTGCATAACAAAAATAAGCTTCTTAACGACCAACTGCAGCTGCAAAATAGAAGCTTCTTTGAAGGTTTACAACCATTATTTGATCCACCGTAATGTTAATGCGGGGTATGCTTTACCATTGCCAACATATGTCTGTACTCCCTTAGGTTGAACAGCTAGGTATATTAGTTTGACACCATAAAAAAATTTTGGAACCATCTATGAAGGTGTCTATTAGTTATATAGGAATATTCAGTTACCTAATTAATATTTCATTATTATATAGGGTATCATCGTAAATGGTTAATATTTGTCGTATTGAAAACCTTGAACACGCACACAGATGGTCAACCGATATTCGGTATGCACGTTCTAGAGTTAAGAACGGTTTCAACACTTGATTTAATTAATGGATAATAACTTCGTCGGTCAATAGCATGTACGTGTAGTAACCGGAATTACAATCACCAAGTCACTACCCCATTACAGAATATAGGTGCTACCACATAATCCTTCAATATGACCAATTGTTGTCAACACTATGTGCGTATGATAGCAGTGATGCCATCACCTAGTCATACACAACTTTTTATTAACATAATTAATGGCAGTCATATCCATATACGTATCACAAGAGGGTAACGACACCTTGCCACAATCTACTGGATACAAAGTTTTGGTTCAGACTAGCCGGATCAGTTTGAATTGATCTTACTCAATGATGTTTAAAGGTGTCCTTGGAGCGTTGCTCACCAAATCACATCATAATTTAACCATTTTCCCGTCATCCTCCCATAGTTTAGACTAATTCTTTAAGTACATATTGACCTACGTCAATCAATTATTTTAAATGTGTTGACCGGAGCAGTATTCGCCAAGTCACATTTTAGCTTCAAACATAATTCTGCTGTCATTCCTTAAGTTCAATGGCAGTGGTCACCAGGTCCGAATTATGATGGCAGTGTTCGACACACAGTTTTTAGAGTATGTGTGTGGATCACCTCCTTGAAGGCAAATTGAGTACTCCATTGCCGCCACATTATCCCCTACTTTAGTGTTTTCTGTAACTCATAAACGTAACTTCGTCAAGAAGCTCAATCAGACACGTGCATTAGTTTTTGGCTTGATTCTAGACCATTTCAGGTCAAATATACTCATCTTGAATAATGACCATCTATTTTATATGGCCTGTATTGCCGGACGTTACAAATTCGTTATAGAATTGTTCATAAGTTCAATAACAACCATTTGTGTGCTAAGTCAATAGGATGATCACATGTTGTAACCATAGCTAAGCAAGTGCTTAACATTTACATCTCAAAAATTTCTAGACGTAGTCATAATGATGACGATGTTGGCTCTTTATTATCCTTCCCACTACTAAGTTCTTTTTAGGTGATTAAACTTCGTGCTTAAGCACAAAATTTTCCTAGGCAGGCCATACCTTGTAAGCACATGATGTCTTCCTCATATCATGACCAATGAATACTTCATAAATGTTAAGACAGTCGATCTAAGCACATTCTGCACAGGATAACATATACGCCCTTTTCCTCAACTATACCTTTTATTTCACTTTACTAGTACATTCAAGGTCAGGAGTCAGGTTCGCGTCTTGTCCCAACAAGTAACTATCACACAATTTATGTGCAGGTGCAAGGTATTGTATTACTTTTGAATACATTATGGGAGTGACAGTGATCAATGTGTTACAAATAGGTGGACACAATACCTTGCAAATATTTACTATTAAAAACCGTCTTGATCACGATTTATTTATTAAGATGACCACTACTGTGGTTGAAACCGGTCACCTTAATAAATAAATCGTCATCAAGACTGTTTTTAATAGTAAATATTTGTAACACATTGATCACTGTCACTCGCATAATGTATTCAAAAGTAATACAATACCTTGATCACAATTTATTTATGAAGGTGACCGGTTTCAACCACAGTAGTGGTCATCTTAATAAATAAATCGTGATCAAGACGGTTTTTAATAGTAAATATTTGCAAGGTATTGTGTCCACCTAGGCGGGCCTCATGACGCTACAGTCAGTTCCAGTACAGTACTTGTGGCTGCCGCATCACGGTCGCAAAGTAGGGCCGAGGCAGTTTTAGATAAGCTTTAATTTATGAATTTGTAGTTTTAGCTTGACAATGTCCACTATGGACAAATGGTAGTTCTGAAGAAGGTTGGGTTATCCTAAATGAAACCAAGGTAAATTCTAGGCAAACGTTGCAACTGAGACTGTTGGTTATAAAAATTTAAATTAACTTTCATGTGGACACCATACCATGGTGAAACTTGTCATTTTTCACATTAGTGATAAGTGATAAGTGTCAACAACAACAACAACAACAACAACAACAAAGTCACAGTACCACCTGGGGATTGGACTCCAAACCTTTGGATTTGAAGTCTGGCATTTACCCACTGACCCACTTAACCTCCCCATTTGTGTCTATCTGAACATAAGATATATTTTTAGCTAAAAGTATAACAGTATTCTCAGAGGAACTGTTACTCTATGGCACACAAAGTAGACCAAAATAGAGCTGCGTAAGTCCCTTTGCTCCTTTTCATCACATGATTGTCTCCTCATTTTTCTCACACCCTTCTAAGACAATGCTGCACATACTCTGAAAGTGTGCACTAGCCACTAATCAGTAATTCTAAGTACACTGGTCAGCTCTACTTCTGTTAAATAACTGTTTTGTCTCTTTGTTCTGGTCAGCCTTAGATTTGCTTGTCACCTACTATAGCAGTACCAGAAGTAGCATACAAGTTGGAAACTCAAAGTTACCATCCAGTTAACCAAATCTGTTAACCAGGTGTAGTAAGTTGCCTCAGGTCACATTCACATCCAGTCAAGTTTGATAAACTCTTTTAAACTACAACAACAGTAAGAGTAAAGGTAATCCCTCAGAATATAATTGACGAACTGGATGGTAGACAAACTTGTGTTATTCTTTTTATTATTTGTCTATAGAGGTAGCAGCAGTAAATACTGCTGTGTATAAATGTAATTGAATTGCACCAAGCTTCTTCAATAGGAGGCATATGTATTTGTAAGTCACCATGGAGAGAGCTCATCAAAATGGTTTGCAAATTTTTGGAACCAAATGCTATACACCTGTTTCAAAAGAGTGCTGCAAAATTTGGAATGCAAAGCAACAACTAACAGTTTTGTTAGTCCTGATGAAAATGTTGATGGTTTATGCTCCAGCATGAAAACTGGGCATAAACTCGTTCACAGCAGCGGTATTGTGTCTAGCTAGAAGTTACTGAAAAAAATTTCACAATATTGCCACATGAGAGAAGTAACTCAGTATCAAAACTGATAAACTGCTTTTAATAATGCCCTTAAGTTGAGATGTGCCAAGAAATTAATATGATAAATGTGACTCAGCAGTTTCTTCAGTGGGAGGTACACCTGAAGCAGAAGGGTGTGGAAGAGCACAGGTTCGACTTGAAAACATGGAGCAAGTTCGACAATCCAAACCTTTGATCAAATGCACATTAGTGGAAGTGGGTGAGCCAAGGAAGTATTTTGAAACAATTGAGACCTGAGTGACTGCAAATCAAAAATGAAAGAAGAAATTTCATAACTGGATAATAATTCTATACAGACTTCAAATGAATTAATGTACGAGTACAAAATAAATGCCCAGTTTTTGGAAGTGGTAACATCCGTCAAGTATCTGGGTGTAACTATTTGAAATGATCTCAAATGGAACAATCAGATTACACAAGTAATGGGTAAGGTGAACTCTAGATTGCAGTTTATTGGCAGAATCCTGACGCAATGCAGTCCTTCAACAAAAGAAATTGCTTACAATACTTTAATTCGTCCAGTCTTAAGAGTATTGTTCGTCTGTATGGGACCCTTACCTGTTGGGTCTGATTCAAAAGATTGAGATGGTCCAAAGACGAGTGGCATGATTCATGACTGGTACATTTAGCCATCACAAGAGCATTACAAATCTCATAGAAAGTTTGAAGTGGGACACACTTGTAGATAGACGACGCACTAAACGGAAGGGGCTGCTGACAAAATTCCAAAATCCGATCTTCACCATGGATGTAGAGCATATATTATTATCACCAACTTTCAAATTGCACAATGATCACCATTCAAAGATAAGGGAAATTAGAGCTCGTACTGAGGCGTTCAGACAGTCATTTTTCCCCTCGCAAGTTCCGCGAGTGGAACAGAGGGAGGGGAAATATGACTGGCGCGAATAGTGCCTTCTCCCACACACCACTTGGTGGCTAGCGGAGTATATATATGTAGATGTAGATTTAGTAGTATGGCACACGGCTGACTCTAATCACCGAGTTTTTCATGCATAACAGAACATCAATGGGAAAATCCCATCATCAGAAAGATGAACAGGTTTTTTTGGGGCTACAGTCAGTAGCAGTCAGTAGTATCATGAAATATTCAGTCCAAATGCTCAATACAACAAAATAATAGCAAACGCTCATGGATTTCATGATGGTACTAGAAAACTATGCAAACTTTTTCTACATCTTTGTAACTTAAAACAATGTCTAAGACGCTGGAATGATCATGCATGTGCCATTCTATTTTCAGTTATTCGAAAGCAGTAGAAATCCATTGCCTGTGCTATCACATTTCTAGTGATAACAGACTCATATCCTGTTTTATACACCATTGGACTCACTGTTGCAACCAACAAGAGCATTATCAATGAGTTTCTAAACAAACTGCAGATGGAAATCACGACTACATTGGAAGCTTATGGACACTTCTGGAATTTTCAATCAAAAATTATGTCCACTATTCATTCTGGTCTGTCAGAAAGCTTCCACTAAAACACAGCAGAAGCTAACACCACCTCTAAAGCAACTGAAAAAGAATTAACATATGTGATGATTAAAAACTTCCCATGAAGAAAAGATGGGCTGTTTAATATATCTGCCAGCAGCGACACTTCTGACATTTGTTTACCTACTAAGTATCACATTTTTTAAGAGAAAATAAAGAAAAAAGTTGTAAGCTGGGTTATCAAACAAAAAGCCAATGTCTCAGTGTCAACAAAAGAAGCTGAGTTTTTGAAACTGCAAATGAAGACTTGTAATTGATTTGTCTCTTCAGTGACATTGCATAGGTTATACCCTCTACAAATGAACACTGCAATATCAGTCCAATTGACCAACCTATTTTCAAGATGGTTGATGAGCGAGGCAAGTAAGTATTTGTTGCACAAAGCTAGAAGTTATTCAAGAGTTTCTTGTTCTCAATGTGGATACATTCTGTAGCAAAAACATGCATTAATATATATCTATTATTATTATTATTATTATTATTATTATTATTATTATTATAACACACATAAGCTGTTTAGAGTATGTTTTTAGGAAATATCTCTTGTTATTTTGGAACTCCAATATTCAATATCTATGCCCAAATTTTCTAAGTGTTAAATTATATAAAAGCTAGTCAATAGTCTTAGATCTGACTATATTCCATAATGAATAGATACCTTAGTGCATATTATTGTCAGACAAATGAACAGTTCATATTTTACAGTGCATTTTGCAAAATATCTCACGTTTACATTGAATTTCCAACACTTGCAACATTGGATTAATTTTCCAAGCAAAAAATTCAAAATAATCTTGTTAAAAAATTGTACATCAAATCCCTTGTAATATAAGTAACTGCTAATTCATTCTACTGTCAACTAAATAAAACTTGCAAAGAAAAGGTGACAAGGGAATTTTTTATTTTATTATTTATTTGTTTGTTTGTTTAGCTGCTTGCTGAACTCACAAATGTTATACTCGCATATTTACATAATCTAGTGTATGCACCATTTCTCATTTCATTGATTTTTTTTGTTTCAAAATCTTTGACCATGAGTGGATCTGTCATAGGGTAGTGGAAAATGGGGTTTGTTGTGAATCTCGTGGCAAATGGTCTTGTGGGGAGGACCGCAGTTGGAGGTCACTGCAATTCTTGAATATATTCTCTGTTCGAACATAATAAATAAATTTCCTTGAGATGGAAAAGCTTCTGTCCACGAATGAGAATGATTATAGAAAGCATCACTCATGCAAAACTCAGCTTGCCTTTTTCTCACAAGATATCTTGAGAATAATGGATAAAGGTCAGCAAGCACATTCCATATTCCCAGATTTCCAAAAAATATTTGACACAGTACCCCAATGCAGACTGCTAATGAAGGTACAAGCATACAGAATAGGTTCCCAGATATGTGAGTAGCTTGAAGACTTATTAAGTTTTAGGTTGATGCGGAAGATCATAGTGTTTTTGTTTAGCATGTTGATACTCCGGTTACTATGGGTTTATTTATTGACTGTCATTTTTATTTGTAGTTCACTGTTGCTGTTTTAGTTTACATATTATCATTTTGTGTTTTGGAGATAGTGAGTGAACTGTGACCACTAGAAAATGGAGCAGTAAGTGGAGAAACTGGAACATTTTCAACATACTTCTTCTGTTTTGAGTTCAACAGAGAGGTGATAGCAATGGAGGCAGCCAGAAACATTTGTGCTTTGTATGGGGATAAGGCCACTGGATAGAGCATGGCAAGGAAACGGTTTCCTCATTTTAAGGAGGATTATTTTGGTATTAGTGCCTCTCCATATTCAGGAAAATCTTCAGGGTCTGATGAAAATCATTTAAATGAATTAATCCATAACAATACATGTCAGCGTACTCAAGAACTGTCAAATGTAATGAACTGTTATCATTCCACTATCATGCGACATTTGCATGCAATGGGGATGGTTCAAAAATCAAGTGTATGGGTACCACACACTCTAAGCCAAATTAAAAAATAATAAGCAAGTGACCATATGTGCATTTCTGCTTCTTCATCTTCAACAGTTCATGAACACCACCAACCCTTCCTGTCCTGTATTGTTACTGGTGAAGAGAAATAGTGTCTCTATTACAACATTACGAAAACAAAGGAATGGCCAGCCTAAACAAAGCAGCAACTCCTTGTACAAAGACCCGCATGCATCCACCAAAGATGATGTTATACATGAGGTGGAACAGTAATTGTGTGGTGTGCTGTGAACTGCTTCTCCGAGGGATAACCAACCACCACTGTTGACGTTTACTGTCAACAACTTAGATGTCTTGCAGACACAGTTCAAGAACAACAACCGTTTACTGTCAACAACTTAGATGTCTTGCAGACACAGTTCAAGAACAACAACCAGGAAGACTGTGAAGTGAAGCTACTTCATGATAATGTCTACCCACATCAAACAAACACTGTACAGGAGTTGGGTTGGAAAGTTGTTCCACATCCACCTTATTCACCTGGTCTTGCACCTTCAGTTTTTCACCTTTTCTGTTCTCTGGAACAAACTTCAAGAAACTTTCTTTCCAGTTGAAAATGCAATATGAACATAGCTCAACGAGTTCTTCACCTCAAAACCATATGATTGCTACATGTACAGAATCGAACGTTATCCCAGCATTGGCAGACTAGTGTAAACAGTGAAGGAAAATATACTGTTGATGACTAAAGTCTCTGTTGTGTGTGTCTGTTGTGTTTATTAAACTTATGGAAAAATACTAAGAGCTTATGCACCAACCCAATAATAGGATCCAATATGTTGTCCTCTATGGTGAGTGCTCATCTCATCAGAGATATGCAGGTATTGTCAAGAGTGTGATAGGACTACTATTATTCTCTATATACATAAATAATCTATATAATAGAGGGAAACATTCCACGTGGGAAAAAAATATCTAAAAACAAAGATGATGTGACTTACCAAACGAAAGCGCTGGCACATCGATAGACACACAAACAAACACAAACATACACATAAAATTCAAGCTTTCGCAACAAACTGCGAAAGCTTGAATTTTATGTGTATGTTTGTGTTTGTTTGTGTGTCTATCGACGTGCCAGCGCTTTCATTTGGTAAGTCACATCATCTTTGTTTTTAGATACATAAATAATCTGATAGATAGAGTGAGCAGCAAACAGTGACCATTTACTGATGAAGCTGGGGTGTACAGGAAGATGTCATCATTGAATGACTGTAGGAGGATAAAAGAGGACTTAGATAAAATTTCTAGTTGCTGTGATGAATGGCAAACTAACTCTAAATGTAGAAAAATGTACACTAGTGCAGATGAGTAGGAAAAACAATCCCATAATGTTTGAATTAGTAGTGTGCTGCTTGACACAGTCATGTTGATTAAACATTTAGGCATAACACTGCAAAGCAATTTGAAATGGAACGAGCATGTAAGGATTATAGTAGTGAAGGCAAATGGTCAACCTTGGTTTATTGGGAGAAGTTTTGGAAAGTGTGGTTCATGTGTAGAGGAGAACAGCAGTGCAGCCCATTCTTGAGTACCATTTGAGTGTTTGGTATCTACATTTGGTCAGATTAAAGGAAAGCATTGAAGCAATTCAGAGACAGGCTGCTAGATTTTTTATCAGTAGATTCAATAACCTTTCAAGTATTACAGACATTCTTTGGGAACTCAAAACGGGAATCCCTGGAGAGAATGCAGCATTCTTTTTGAGGAACGCTACTGAGAAAATGTAGGGAACTAGGATTTGAAGCTGACTGCAGTACAATTCTACTGCTGCCAATATACATCTCACATAAGGACCGTGTAGACAAAATAAGAGAAATTATGGCTTGTACAGGGCCTTATTTTTCCCATCACTCTATTTCTGAGTGGAGCAAGAAAGGAAATTACTAGTAGTGGTACAAGGTACTCTCTACCATGAACCATAAGGTGCCTTGTGGACTATGTATGTAGAGGTAGATGTAGATGGAGACTGGGAATGCCAGAAGGCCCTCTTATGGAACTTCATGTAGTAGAAATAATTTGATTAAAGAACAGGTAGGAAAAATCTATGGCTTTCAGGCACAGTTGGAGAAAGAGACGAAAGAATTGTTATGGACATCAGAACACAGGGGCAAAGGTGGTTGGAAACTGACAGGTGGCCAAAAGGTGGAAAAGAAGAGGGCATTATCAGACTGTTTTGTTGTGAACACAACAAACAGTTTTAAACTGAACTATGAACAGTAATTTCCAGAAGTATCGTCATCAATAACAAAGTTCAATAAAAACAAGTGGATAACAGCAGGTATAAGAAAGTCCTCCCACACCATGAAATACCTCAGTTTCATAAGAAAAATCCATAGAGTGCCAGAGTTCCTAAGCTATAATCAAAGATACAAAGATATTTAAAGGAAGGTACTGCTTGCTACAAAAAAACTCAGCAAATGACACAGCAATACTTAAAGCTGAAAATAAAAGCAAAGTAACTTGGAGACAGAAACAGGAAATCAGAAACAGAGCCACGGTAACTTACAGATAAAAGATACATGCACCATCAGTAAATGATTTATAGAATAAGCAAAAGAATACTTTTCATGTAGAGCAGAGAAATTAAACCAAAAATGCCCCAAATGAAATGATGTTGCAGTAAAAAATTATGAGGCAAGTACAATGATGTTAACTGCCACAGAGTATGAAGTTAGGAAAACCATGCTAAAACCAAGAAATAAGAAGCCAGCAACATAGATATTCAAAGAATTCATAGGCAATATAAAAGCCCTGTTAACTAAACTTAATATATGAGCTCTCAGTTCAGGTAACTTTCCAGAATATCTGAAACAAATGAAAATTTTGCCTCTACTAAAGAAAGGTGATGCAGAATAAGTATAGTACTGCATGAGATGTGGAAGTGATAGATGCACTCACTGACCTCACTCATTAACGGTATACTTCGTTTTGCAATCATAAGAATTGAGTAACAGGAGAAAGAGCAAATGGTAAAAACTGCATAATGATCAGAATTATGGATCACAATAGATTGTGAATATAATTAAGTACTGAAATCAGAATTTGTGGTAGCATGCAGAGGCCGAAGGCAAGCACTGTTGCAAAGTGAGGTGGCAGAGTGCCAGAGGATGCCAAGTACTCATGGCAGAATTTAGAGAGTAACATTGAGAAGTTTTTGTGAAGCTGGGATAAAAGTACGAAGAGCAAAAGGTGAAAGTCAGATGTGATTTGTGAGGACAAATACACCTTGGCAACAAGGTGGTAAACAACTCCAAACCTTGGACGGCTGGTAAAAAAAATAATCCATCCAAAAAACATATTTCATAAGAGTAAAAATTAAGTGAGAATTATTTCAGATAGTGTTCTGGAAAAGTTGTCACTGGAGAAACAGATGTGGGACACAACAATTTTGATAGAAAAATTATTAGTAAAGTGGCTTGGCTGATATCACAAAAGCCAAAAAAGTTTTAAGACGGGATGTCAGGATGTTGCGTAGAGGAGAACACGTTGATGCGCGGCTGATGTTGCATGTGTGTCAAATAGCGGTCCACCTTAATTGCATTACAAGCTTTGTATTGTTCATTTGATGTTGACTAAGTCACTGGAGGAAATGGTTGGCATCTTTTATATAGGAAGATAGGTTGCAGGTAATATGCTGAATGTGTTGGTCTACGAGAGCAGAGATTCTCTCAGTGGGAGCACAGTAACCGGCCTAAGGATTTGGCCCATCCCAGAACCTCTCCCTGAAGTCTATCTCTCTCCTCACCCCTACCACTCTCCACACTCCTACCTTCAACATCCTTCCTAAAGTCCATAAACCCAACCCCACAGGTCGCCCATTGTGACCAGTTACTGTGCCCCCACTGAGAGAATCTCTGCTCTCGTAGACCAGCATCTTCAGCCTATTACCCAAAACCTACCTTCCTACATAAAATATACCTACTATTTCCTCCACCAACTCTCCACAGTTCCTGTTCCTTTTTCGTATGGTGCCCTCCTCATCACTATTGATGCCAGCTTCCTGTACACTAAGGTACCTAATGCCCATTGCCTTGTCACTATTGAACACTATTTTTCCCAACAACTGACAGATTCCAAACCTACAACCCCCTTCCTGGTCTAATGACCAACAATATCTGCACGCACAATTACTTCTCCTTTGAAGGTAGTGCCTACAAACAAATCTGGGGTATGGCAATGGGCACCTGCATGGCACCATCCTATGCCAATCTATTCATGGGGCACCCAGAAACCCAAACCCCTCACCTGGTTCGCATTCACTGATGACATCTTCATGGCCTGAATTGAGGGTGAGGACACCCTATCCACTTTCCTCCAGATCTCAACACCTACTCCCTCATTTGCTTCACCTGGTTCTCCTTAACCCAACAAGCCACCTTCCTCAATGTTGACCTTCACCTAAAAGATGGCTACATCAGTACCTCCACCCATATCAAACCTACCAACTGCCAGCAATACCTCCACTTTGACAGCTGTCACCCATTCCATACCATACAGCCTATTCATCCATGGCTGTTGCATCCTTAGTGATAAGTAACCCCTCTCGAAATATACCCAGGGCCTCACTGAGGTTTCCATAGACCAAAATTACCCTCCCAACCTTGTACAGAAACAGTTATCCTGTACCTTCTCTCTTCAGTCACCAAATGCCTCCCAAAGCCCCACCATCAGGCCTCGTGACTCAGAACAACCGAGGTCTGGAGCAACTGAATCACATTCTCTGCCAGGGTTTTGACTTCCTCTCGTCATGCCCTGAAATGAGGAATGTCCTACCCACTATCCTTTCCATCCCTCCCACAGTGGTGTTCTGCCACCCACAGAAGCTACACAATACCCTTGTCCATACCTACACAATCTCTGCTCCCAGCCCCTTGCCTCATGGCTCACATCCCTGTAACACACCTACATGTAAACTTGTCCCACACATCCTGCCGCTACCACCTACTCCAGTCCTGTCACAAGCATTTCCTGACCATCAAAGGTAGGGCTACCTGTGAAAACAGTCATGTGACCTACAAGCTCTGCTGCTACCACAGGGCTGCATTCTATGTGTGCATGACAATCAACAAGCTGTCTGTTCGCATAAGTGGCCACCGAAAAACGGTGGCCAAGAAACAGCTGGACCACCCAGCTGCTGAGCACACTGCCCAACACAATGTCCTTCATTTCAATGACTGCATCACAGCCTAGGCCATCTGGGTTCCTCCTACCAATACCTACGCACCTATCCCACTCCTTGTTCCCATTGCAGCATTACATAGCTACACAGCCTTCTATTCCACCGACACTCCCACAGTCTTTTAACTTCCCTCTTCTTCTTCTTCTTCTTCTTCTTCTTCTTCTTCACCCCTCCCCCCAAATCCTGCCCTCTAGCTAACCTCCCAACTGCATCTAGCTGCCCTACTCTCTCTGCACCTCGTCCCTGTATGCTTGCAGACTGACCTGGGCTGCCAGAGACAGTGGCATGGCATGAATGTGAGTGTTGAATGTGAATGTTTGGGTGTGAGTGTGTGTTGTCTTATTCAGAAGAAGACTTTTGGCTGAAAACTTATTTGTCTAGCAGTCTTTTTGTTGTGCTTATCTGCAACTCAATATTTCCGCTATATGGAGAGTAGCAATCCATCCTTTCTTATAATACTGCCATTATTCATCCTGGGTTTCTAATTAGTGTCAGCCAATAATAGATACAATCCAAAAACGGGAGGAATGCCTTTTTCTGACATATTCAGATTACAACAAACCGGAGTAGTGGCCCTATTCAATTACTTTTGGGAAAAATAAAACCAAGAATAACTGGTTCAGAGATGTCCTTGATAGTTTAGAAGCAATACAAGACATTGAAAACAGAAAAACATTATTCTGAGTAACAGACACATAAGACTTTAACAAAAACAGTACAATCTAACTGATGAATAAAGAGCAGGTATGCTGGAAAGAACAAAAAAAATTGGTAAGGGAAGAGACTTTAGTGTACATAGACTGAATAAAGCATGCCAATGTGGGTGTAAACTATATTAAAAAAATTTTAACAGATGAGTCCCACAGGGCAGCATCTTAGGACCAATATTGATTTTGATACACCTCAGTGACTTTCCAGACAATGTTAGACAAGTGGAAAAATTATTTTTTTGTAATGGGAGTAACATTGTAACAATACCTAAAACACTGGAACTACTAACAGAAAAGGCAAATTAACCCTAAAGGGTGAAATATCATATAAGAAAATTACAATGAATGTAAGGAAAATAAACAGCAAGTATTCCTACTTAAAGAGGGAAAATAATTCTATAAAATTAAACATTAATGAAAATTTCACCTATTCCAAGGCAACATAAAAATTTTAGCAATTAATATTTACTGTCATTCATAGTGGGCTGAACATACAAATGTACTAGCAAAGAGTCATCAGCATGCTATCCCCTTAGAGGCCTGTCATCAGTGTGTTAGCATAGTTACATACTATTTCTATATGCACTCTTCTTTACATATGGAATCATTCTTTGTGGGTCTCATGCAGATCCACGAAATATGAGCACAGTTTTCAAACTACAGAAATGGGCCATTAGAATAATAACTAAACAGAGAAACTGAGCTTCCTGTAAAGACCTGTTTAACTGTAGCATGTGATAATGTCTATCAATCTGTTATGTACACTGGGAACATCATCAGCAATGATCTCACAAACAGCAGTATTCATGACAATGGACAAGAGCCACACCAAACTCACGTTACATTTACCACAAATAAGCAAACAAAAGCTACTGAACAGAATTTTCTGAAAGGGAATAAA